>NC_083231.1:42197775-47197775 GCF_032191835.1 Heteronotia binoei
CCTGTTTCTATGCTGGCAAAAGAACTCAACACAAAAACTGTGCAAGGGATAAAGTATAAATTGTTATAATTTATCATTAAAATACCGGGGAATGGACATTGTGTCCATAGCACAACTGAGGACAAATCAATAGAAGGTCAAAAATACATAATCATAAACCTGCTATAATCCTTGAAGACAGCAAGAAGGTACACTGAATGATTGCTAGACAATACACTACTTCTTAACAGCTAATAACTGTTATATAATTGTGGATGAAGAGGGTTACAAAAGCCGGGCAATGCCACCATCTCAGCATGAGTTCAATGCCACCATCTCAGCTGAGTTTAAAAATAACTGGGGCTGGAACCTGATAAGATGGTGGACCCTACTGAGAGACAGGAGGATAGCCTGCAAGGAAAGGAAGCTGCAGGGGAAAACTTACTTGTGGGTGGTTTTCTCAAGGAGAAACAGGGCCTGTTCTCAAGGAGAGAGCAGGGCCTAGAGGTGAAGAAGGTCAGACAGAGCCCAAGTTAAAGTGGGATCAGGAGCAGTGGCATACCTAGCCTATTTGGAGTCCAGGCTGGTAATTTTGTAAGCAACTCCCTCCTCTTTTTTTTTTTTTTGCCATCAAGTCATAGCTGACTTATGGTGACTCTGCAGGGTTTTCAAGGCAAGAGACTTTCAGAGGTGGTTTGACTTTGCCTGCCTCCACATTGGCCCTGCTTTGCTTTTCAGATCTGATGAGATCAAGCTAGGTGGGGCTATCCAGGCTAGGGACCCTCCTCTACACAACAAAATTGTTTTCAGTAATAATCATGAAATAAAATGAAGAATAATAATGGCCAGAAAATAGATTCATGTGGGTAGCCATGTTGTTCTGAAGGAGCAGAACAAAGTGTGGTCTTAAAGGTTCCACTGGACCCAAACTTTGCTTCAATGGCCAGAAAATGAAATTTCTTCTTATTTTCATATATATAACTATGCCAGTAAAAAAGATGCAGATTCCAACATGCTGTCTATCATGAGCGCCTGTGTGGTGTAGTGCTTGAAGTGTTGGACTAGGATCTGGGAAATCCAGCTTTGAATCCCCACTCATGCCATGGAAGCTTGCTGGGTGACTTTGCCCAGTCATATTATTCTCAGCCTAGCCTTGACCTGGATAGCCCCAAGATAGCCTGATTTTGTCAGATCTCAGAAGCTAATCAGGGCTGACATGGAAGAAGGCAATAGCAAAACATCTCCTAACCTCTCTTGTCTTGAAAAACCTACAGTGTTGTCATAATTCAGGGGGTCTGCCTTTGTAGTAACTTTTACTAACATTAGGCAAAGCATCACAAAATAGTGATCACAACCTTCACAAGAAGAAGAAGAAGAAGAAGAAGAAGAAGAAGAAGAAGAAGAAGAAGAAGAAGAAGAAGAAGAAGAGAAGAAGAAGAAGAAGAAGAAGAAGAAGAAGAAGAAGAAGAAGAAGAAGAAGAAGAAGAAGAAGAAGAAGAAGAAGAAGAAGAAGAAGAGAAGAAGAAGAAGAAGAAGAAGAAGAAGAAGAAGAAGAAGAAGAAGAAGAAGAAGAAGAAGAAGAAGAAGAAGAAGAAGAAGAAGAGAAGAAGAAGAAGAAGAAGAAGAAGAAGAAGAAGAAGAAGAAGAAGAAGAAGAAGAAGAGAAGAAGAAGAAGAAGAAGAAGAAGAGAAGAAGAAGAGAAGAAGAAGAAGAAGAAGAAGAAGAAGAAGAAGAGAAGAAGAAGAAGAAGAAGAAGAAGAAGAAGAAGAAGAAGAAGAAGAAGAAGAAGAAGAAGAAGAGAAGAAGAAGAAGAAGAAGAAGAAGAAGAAGAAGAAGAAGAAGAAGAAGAAGAAGAAGAAGAAGAAGAAGAAGAAGAAGAAGAAGAAGAAGAAGAAGAAGAAGAAGAAGAAGAAGAAGAAGAAGAAGAAGAAGAAGAAGAAGAAGAAGAAGAAGAAGAGAAGAAGAAGAAGAAGAAGAAGAAGAAGAAGAAGAAGAAGAAGAAGAAGAAGAAGAAGAAGAAGAAGAGAAGAAGAAGAAGAAGAAGAAGAAGAAGAAGAAGAAGAAGAAGAAGAAGAAGATCTTGGATTTATATCCCGCCCTCCACTCCGAAGGAGTCTCAGAGCGGCTCACAATCTCTTTTACCTTCCTCCCCCACAACAGACACCCTGTGAGGTGGATGGGGCTGGAGAGGGTTCTCATAGCAGCTGCCCTTTCAAGGACAACCTCTGCCAGAGCTATGGCTGACCCAAGGCCATGCTAGCAGGTGCAAGTGGAGGAGTGAGGAATCAAACCCGGTTCTCCCAGATAAGAGTCCGCACACTTAACCACTACACCAAACTGGCTCTCCACAAGACTGGAGCTATGAAAAACGCTACCCCCTCAAATAAGTTGTCCCCATTCTCCAATGTTTCCAAAAGACTAAAGTCAAACCAGATAATCTCTGCAGTAGAGACAGAAGGTGGTGGTGGTGGGCTTTTTGCAAGCCTAGAAGAACCAGTGGAATGTACTGAGTACCCAGCAGTACCAGTGCAATCAGAGGGTCCAGCAGAACCCAGTGCCACTGTGGCAATGTCAGCTGATGTCAAGCACAGAATCATAGTCCAAGGGGGGGGAGGGTTGGAAGTCCAGCAGAACCAGTGCAATATACAGTACTCAGCAAACTCAGTGCCTTCTCTTTATAGGTTTGCAACTATACTACTGTTCAATACATTCTGTCACCAAGAAGGATACAGATGAGAAAGTCTTGAGACCAAGAAGTGAAAATAAAGAAGGGGAGGGGACACAGCAAAATTAGATGGAAGCAGAAATGAATGAGAACTGTGTGGAAAAGAGGGAAAGTGAGAGAGAGAAAGGTTGTTGCATCTTGCTGCAACATCCAAATAACTGCTTTGCAACATCTGGCTGTGCTGGGTGCAAGGAAAGGAAGAGATAAATGCTAGACAATTAGAGAAAATGACCTGCAGGGTGACAATTACTGTAGTAGCTATCTGTGTGCTGGCTTGGCTGCTTCAATCTTGGAGAAAGAGAAGTCTATCCTATCCTGGGGTGCTTTTTGCTATGCTTAGACTTCCTCTACCCATAATGGCTACAGCCATAACTGCATTTTAAAAATGAAAGATATTCAGCTGAGCAGTAGGACCTTAAAGGGCCTTCCTCAAGCTGCACCAGGGGTAGACTGGACCACCACCACCCCTGGAATGCCTCTGGCCAAGGCAGATTCCAAACCTAGGAAAAGCCTGTGGACTCAAAGGGACAGAATTTTTAGATTCTGTGTAAAAGACGGTTCACAGCAGATGACGAGAGTGGGTAAAAAGGGGGACAACTGTGTGATGAGTGCTCCCTCAAGATGCCACTAAGCACAAGCATGGCAATAACAGTGTACATTTCAAGGATTTTCCAGAGGATTTTTTTTTGTGATTGTTAGTCACAAATCAATTCCATGTCATTACTTCCTTAGAGCTAATTTAATGTAGTGGTTTCACTTCTGAATTTGTTTTTCTGGTCTCTTTGTAGGTATTATGTTGATATTACTTGGTCAAATTAATCCCCCATTGAATCAATTGGCACTGAACAGAAAGCCTTATTAACACAGCAGTGTGTTCCCTAAAGGGACCAATACATAATAGTTTGTGGTACTACCATGTTGTTAACTAGCAAGACTTTTGTAGTTTGTCAAAACACAGTGACTTCAGAGAAAAACTTGATTTGTTTGTGTTTGGTTTATACAACCCAATTCCATAGAGATGCTTCTTCACAGTGACTTCCAGCGTCACAAGGGGGGGGGGGGAGAGTGAAGTGTTTTACTCTGTTTTACTCTGCCATCGACTGCCTTTTGATTTGACAAATGATTTATTTCTTGGGCTGACTTCAATGTAATTCAATTTATTAGAGTATTTATTTTATTGTATGATTGGTATTAAAACTCAGCAGTGCTTCCATTCAGCTATTATTGCAAAGGATTGCAGCGTGGAGCATGGCATTGCTATCTCACCCCTTTCTTAAGCAATACAGTCAAGTGACTACTCCTTTTCCCTTAAGCCAGTGTATAACAGGAAATATCCTTTCCCTAAGTATATCACACTATATGAAGAGAGACTCCCCTAAAAGAGCACTCCACAGTTTAATCTTTTGTTCTGCTGCTCAATATTTATTTGTATCAAATGTGCATTATTTATAAAGTGTATTATTTAATATTTATATTTTATATATTATTTACACACACAGAACCATCAATCACATAATCATTATCCTGAAATCTAGAAGTTTGTTATTAAGTACAAAATGGCATTTAAAACACCTGCTTTGTTGTTTTAAAAGCTTGCTTTAAACCCTGCCTTATCCTGTCTCCTTAAGCAGAAGTGTTTGAGAGCAACTGATAAACACGAAGATGGGCGAGAGTAACTTGCGGCCAGGACCAGGTTAAAAGCAGGACTAAAGCCACAAGTGGCAGGTGCAACAACAGAGATGGGACTGACAACAACTCCCTCCTTTCTCACCCGCCTGCTTTAGGAGACCCAAACTCGGTGGCGGATAAAAACAGCACTGACACCTCAAAACACGTTGCTTTCCGGAGGCGCAAAGACGCTTTGCCCTCCTCTCGCCTTCCACGTGAATCCTGCCTCTGACTGAGACGCTGCAGTTGCTTTTAGAGAAGGGGCTACTTCGCCTCTTCCCACAACCCCTTTAGGCGCAAGCTTACCCCCAGCTTCGGTAAGGTCTGCTTGCTTCTCCCAAGCTGCTCCCTACCTGCCCGTAATGAGACGCTGACGCTCACCCACCGGACTCCCCAAGCACGCTGGCGGGCTTCAAGTGAGGCAAAGGAGGAACAGCTGCCGCTGAGACCTAACCCATCTCCCTGGCAACCACCTGGGCCCGCCTCCGCCTCGCAGCTTCGTCCTCCTCGCCAGTCGCTCAAGAGGGAGGGGGGAGAGGAAAGCCCGGCGCTGGTGATGTCACTCCGGAAGACATCGAGGGGAGGGGGTCCAGGAAGGATGGGTTACCAAGGCGACGGACTGAGGGCGAGGCGCCAGCGAAGCTGAGAAGACTATAGAAGGCGCTAAATGGAGAGTCGGCTCTGCTTAGGCACTGCAGCCATTAATGTTGGCGTGGCAGGAATGTTCCTTTTCGGGTGGAAGGGGGAAACACCAGAGTCAATTGCCTCGGACTTTATGCGTGAAGGAAAGCCACGTGGAACAAATAAATGAAAGTTAACAATACTCAGTCAGTACTAAAATAAGCGTCCCTTGGCTCAAAAATCTTAAATGGTCTCTAAGGTGCTACTGGACTCGAACTCAGCTCTTCTTTCTAATCCGACTAGCGTTGCCAATGAAATGTTGCGGTATTGTAAAGACCAGCAATATTTATTCCAAAATAAAGAGCAAGAGTCCAGTAGCACCTTAAAGACTAACCAAATCTGTGACAGGGTCTGAGCTTTCATAATTCACTCGCTGACTGCTCACTGCAAGGACTCAAGAAAACCAATACCCACAAGAAATCCCTAAAATTGTTAATGATTTATACCTATGGTAGAATGTTAGCACTGTTTATTTCTATTATAATTATATTATAATACTTTCCTTTGAAGTACATGTTAGATGTATATATATATAAATGTGTGTATGTATATGTATATGTGTGTGTGTATATATGGCAGAAATCTAGACAATATCAACCTATTCATGTTTTATTTATAATTGTACTGTTTCATGATTTAAAACCAATAAACTGTTAATTTACAAAAGAAAGCCAATGCTCTGCCACAAATTTTAGTTTTTAAGGTGCTACTGGACTAATGCTTTTCTACTTTTGCAGGCTAACACAGTCAGCTACCTATCTTGATCTCTTTCAAAATAGGTTTTAGTAAGTTGGAGCTCACTTAATCAGATGCACAGGAGTGTAATTTCATGGGGCAGATTTACATACTCAACATATTTCTGTTGTGTATATAAATCTGCTTTGCATAGTACACAGAGTAGGCAGTAGTATATTTCAGAAATCATAGATACCTGTGTTTTGCAACTAAAATACACATACATAGTTGTGTATTTTATGGATCTAGTGTATTGTTAATGATAAATATATGCCTAAGGCTCCATTCAGAGGGTGTATACTGTACAGTTGTATTGTCAGAATGCAAGTGGGCAGCTTCACATCTGAGCACTACCCTTTATTAGAAATACTCTTCACTTGGAAAGCTAGGATGTCAGAGTGAAGGGTTCTTACCTCAGGCCTTTTCCAATGTACAAAACATATATTGAAAAATAATGTGCACACATCTATGCAAACAATCATCCCCCATATGTGAAGAAGAGGAGATTGGATTTGTACTCTGCCCTTTACTACCCAAAAGAGTCTCAGAGTGGCTCACAATCTCCTTTCCCTTCCCGTCACCACAACAGATACGCTGCGAGATAGATGGAGCTGAGAGAGCTCTCCCAGAACTGCTCTTGAGCAGAACAGTTCTGTGAGAACTTGTGACTGACTCAAGGTCACATCAGCAGGTGCATGTGGAAGAGTGGAGAATCGAGCCCCATTCTCTCAGATAAGTCTGCAAACTTAACCACTACACCAAACTGACTCCCTGAAGTGAGTGCATTCAGCTCAGATCACAGCAATCTAGCCATATGCACATGTACCAGCTTCACGTGTGTACTGAGTTTACAGAATGCTGTACTGCATGGTACCATCTTCACTAATTTAAATGTGAATCTCTCTAGAGTCCTTCAGGCAGAGAGAGGAAGTCATCTGCTGCAGCTGGAGTATTTGAATTTTGGATTGCAACACTAAGCAGGGGCTTGGGTTAGATGGCCTGTAACAGTGGCTCCCAGGTTTTTTTTAGTCTGGTGACTAGTACGTCCACATTCACTTGATATCATGACCCACTTGAAGAACGGCAACACACGAATCAAACTGCAGAAACCTTGGGTGCACTTTCACAGGCTTTGTGTCCTACAGATTAGAAAACATTGGCCTCTAAGGCCCCTTTCAATTCTCAACTTTCCCAACCTTAGTCTGAGAATATCTGTCTAGTGGTAGTCAATACAAAAAACCTTTATCTTGTGCTTAATGAGAGAATTATCCCTCTTCAATCACCTAAGCATCTTTATTCACATAATCTTATGTCTCCCTGTACGCAGTGCTTTAATTGTATGTGTTTCAATCGAGAGTTTCCCCCCAAGATTCTCTCTGTTCAGTCAACTCTCCTGCTGATGGCTCATATGGTCCGTATCTCTCTGGTTGTGGAACACTGGCTTATAAAGTCTTTTTTTTCCTTAGACAATTTGGTTTCTTCTTTCCCTTTCCATTTGAGGGTTTAATGTTCATGTATAACTTGATGTGATAGGGAGTGAGATGTGATGGAGTATCTTCCTTCCCATGTTTTCTGTTTAAAATAGTCAGATCCAATGCTCCCTCTAAGCTGTGGAGTCTTGAGAGCAAAAATTCTACTTTGTGAGCTGCTGGCATTAAAGTTGTGAGCAAGTGATTTCTCTATTGCATAAATTGGTTTGCGCTGGGGGCCATCCTTCTTGAGCTAAGACAAAAATGTGTGAGCTGGAGGCTAAAAACCTGTGAGCTAGCTCATGCTAACTCAGTTTAGAGGGAACAATGGTCAGATCTACCCATAAATAGATGGATTTGGCTTCTCAAATCATATTTAGTTTGAACTTAAATTCCACAGTAAGAATCCATATGTTCTAGAAAGTTCTTGGGAATCCTCACTTCCTGGATATTCTGTTCTTTTCTGCTCTCTTTGATTATTCATATGTCTAAATAACTCCCATAATAACAGGGAGAAATACATTGGAAGTCTCTGCATAGTGTTTTGAGTAACATACATTATATACAAAGTAGGAGTCAAGTGGCACCTTTTAAGACCAACAACGTTTCATTCAGAATGTAAGCTTCCGCGTGCTCTAAGCACACCATCAGATGAGGAATCAGGTACCTAATCCCTCGTCTAATGAAGTGTGCTTAGAGCACATGAAAGCTTACATTCTGAATAAAATTTTGTTGGTCTTAAAAGGTGCCACTTGACTCCTACTTTGTATATAATGTATGTTACTCAAAACACTTCAGACCAACACCGATGGCCACTTGAATCTATATGTATTATATACATTGTGCTCTGTGAAAATGACCAAAGTATTCTATATAGGTTCAGAGAAATAACACTGCAAACTCTGTGTTTTCATAGTTTACATGATGAAAGAAACAGAAAGCACTGAACTCACCAAGTTGATATTGGAAATGCTAACAAGAATATTTCTGCAAATATGTTTTAGATAAGAATATCCAAGAGACCTGATCAAGTTGCCATCCTTTCATTTGATGCTGAAAAAAGCCTTCAACAAAATATAATTAAAATTTATTTTTACTACATTTATTAAATTTGGCTTTCCTCAGAAATTTTTGAAATGGATTAGAATACTTTAGTCATCTCCAAGATGAAGGGTTAAGAACATAAGAACATAAGAGAAGCCATGTTAGATCAGGCCAATGGCCCATCCAGTCCAACATTCTGTGTCACACAGCGGCCAATATATATATATATATATATATATATATATATATATATATATATATATATATATATATATATATACACACACACACACACACACACACACACACACACTGTGGCTAATAGCCACTGATGGACCTCTGCTCCATATTTTTATCTAACCCCTTCTTGAAGGTGGCTATGCTTGTGGACGCCACCACCTCCTGTGGCAGTGAATTCCACATGTTAATCACCCTTTGGGTGAAGAAGTACTTCCTTTTATCCGTTTTAACCTGTCTGCTCAGCAATTTCATCGAATGCCCACGAGTTCTTGTATTGTGAGAAAGGGAGAAAAGTACTTCTTTCTCTACTTTCTCCATCCCATGCATTATCTTGTAAACTTCTATCATGTCACCCCTCAGTCGACGTTTTTCCAAGCTAAAGAGCCCTAAGCGTTTCAACCTTTCTTCATAGGGAAGGTGTTCCAGCCCTTTAATCATTTTAGTTGCCCTTTTCTGAACTTTCTCCAATGCTATAATATCCTTTTTGAGGTGCGGCGACCAGAACTGCACACAGTACTCCAAATGAGACCGCACCATCGATTTATACAGAGGCATTATGATACTGGCTGATTTGTTTTCAATTCCCTTCCTAATAATTCCCAGCATGGCGTTGGCCTTTTTTATTGCAAACGCACACTGTCTTGACATTTTCAGTGAATTATCTACCATGACCCCAAGATCTCTCTCTTGGTCTGTCTCTGCCAGTTCACACCCCATCAACTTGTATTTGTAGCTGGGATTCTTGGCCCCAATGTGCATTACTTTGCACTTGGCCACATTGAACCGCATCTGCCACGTTGACGCCCACTCACCCAGCCTCAACAGATCCCTCACAATCTGGAGTTCCTCACAATCCTCTCTGGTTCTCACCACCCTGAACAATTTAGTGTCATCCGCAAATTTGGCCACTTCACTGCTCACTCCCAACTCTAAATCATTTATGAACAAGTTAAAGAGGATGGGACCCAGTACCGAGCCCTGCGGCACCCCACTGCTTACCGTCCTCCACTGCGAAGACTGCCCATTTATACTCACTCTCTGCTTCCTATTACTCAGCCAGTTTTTGATCCACAAGAGGACCTGTCCTTTTACTCCATGACTCTCAAGCTTTCTAAGGAGCCTTTGATGAGGAACTTTATCAAAAGCTTTCTGGAAGTCAAGGTAAACAACATCTATCGGGTCTCCTTTGTCCACATGTTTGTTCACCCCCTCAAAGAAATGTAACAGGTTAGTGAGGCAATATCTTCCCTTGCAGAACCCATGCTGAGTCTTCCTCAATAACCCGTGTTCATCAATGTGCCTACTCATTCTGTCCTTGATAATGGTTTCTACCAACTTTCCCGGTATTGAAGTCAGACTGACTGGCCTGTAATTTCCCGGATCTCCTCTGGAACCCTTTTTAAAGATGGGGGTGACATTTGCTACCTTCCAGTCCTCAGGAACGGAGGCAGATTTCAATGAAAGATTACAGATTTTTGTTAGAAGATCCACAAGTTCAACTTTGAGTTCTTTCAGAACTCTCGGATGTATGCCATCCGGACCCGGTGACTTATTAGTTTTTAATTTGTCAATCAGTTGTAGGACCTCCTCTTTTGTCACCTCAATCTGACTCAGGTCTTTCAACACCCCTTCCAATATTAGTGGTTCTGGGGCGGGCAAACACTTCTCATCTTCCACGGTGAAGACGGAGGCAAAAAATGCGTTCAGCTTCTCAGCCATTTCCCCATCCTCCTTCAGTAATCCTTTTACCCCATGGTCATCCAAGGGCCCCACTGCTTCCCTGGCTGGTTTCCTACTTCTAATATATTTGAAGAAATTTTTATTGTTGGTCTTTATGTTTTTTGCAATATGCTCCTCATAGTCCCTTTTTGCCTGCCTGATCACAGTCTTGCATTTGATTTGCCACTGCCTGTGTTCCCTTTTATTAATCTCACTTGGACTGGTTTTCCACCGCTTAAAGGAGTCCTTCTTACCTTTTACAGCTTCCATTACTTTGTTTGTTAACCATGCTGGCCTCTTCTTATACCTGTTTGTGCCTTTCCTAACTTGTGGTATGTATTTTATCTGAGCTTCTAGGATTATAGTTTTAAATAGTCTCCAAGCTTCCCCAAGGGTTTTGACCGTATTTACCTTTCCTTTCAGTTTCCTCCTCACATGCCTCCTCATCTCAGAGAATTTACCCCTTTTAAAGTTAAATGTGGTTGTGGCGGTCTTTTTGGGCAACTCCCTATTTATACAAATGGTGAAATCAATAACATTATGGTCACTGTTCCCAAGCGGCGCAATCACTTTTACGTCTCTCACCAAGTCTTGGGCATTAGTTAGGACCAGATCCAGGATCGCCCCACCCCTGGTAGGTTCTGAGACCATCTGCTCCATAGCACAGTCATTGAGAGCATCAAGAAACTCAATCTCTTTCTCTCGACCAGAACACATATTGACCCAATCAATCTGCGGGTAGTTAAAATCACCTATTACGACACAGTTTTTACGTTTAGCCGCTATCTTTAATCCCTCCATCATATTATAATCGTCCTCTCTCTTTTGATTTGGTGGGCGATAACAAACTCCCATAGTTAAATTTCCTTTTGGGCCCTCTATTTCAACCCAAAGCATTTCTAAAAGGGAATCTAATTCTCTGACCTCAGTCTTACTGGACCGTATATCCTCTCTGACATACAGAGCCACCCCACCTCCAACCCTTCCCTCCCTATCCTTCCGATATAACTTATATCCAGGAATCACCGTGTCCCACTGATTCTCCTCATTCCACCAAGTTTCTGAAATTCCCACAATGTCTATGTTTTCTCCCAACACTAAACATTCCAATTCACCAATTTTACTTCGGACACTTCTAGCATTTGCATACAAACATTTATAATTTCCCAAGCAAGCTAGGCCCGCCACCTCTCTCCTGCCGCCTCGAGACTCTAGCAGACAGTCCATACTGTTTGTCACCATCACAGTGGACAACTCTGATCCGTTACTCGGTAGAAAAATAGAAGCCAACCCTTCATCTCTTTGAGACGAGTCCTCCCGAACCAGAGACATTCCATCTCCTGTCGGCTTTCCCCCAAGATTTAGTTTAAAAACTGACTAATAACATTTTTTCTGCACTATTCCCTCTTGAGAATGGTACTAGACAAGGCTGTACTATTTCTCTTCTTATTTTTGATTTATACTTGGAACCTCTTCTTATTTTTGATTTATGCTTGGCTTTGTACATAGCTCTCTGGAATTTGAAATTATAAAATTATTATTTTATTGTTTATTTTAGGAACCTCAGTCTTCCATTCTCGTATTAATGGAAGCTATTAATACTTTTGCTGATTTGTCTAGTTATTCAATTAACTGGATAAAACCTGAGTTGGTCCTGTAACCTACAATACATGTCTTTTAAACTCATATTTTGGTCCTGTCCAGTTGTTAGCTCTTTTTGGAAGTTAGATCTTAAATCAATTTTGTATCAGAATATGATGAGCTCAAATATTATGAGTGCTTTCTACAGCAAACAAGAATGTCACACATGTGAACTCTAAATAAGAGTCAGAGTGACTTGTTTATTTGTATTTCCACTGCTCTTCCTCTTTCCCCTCTCCTGTTTCATGTAGAAAGTTCTCCATGTATAGAAATCCTACTGTTGAGGGCAGCGGGGAGGGGGAACAACTTTGATGTTCCAGAGTTTTCGAACTAACTCATCAACTAATGGATGGCTTTGGTGATCATTTGTATGTAGTCTTTATTGGTCTGCTGTAAACGTTGCTACTATCCTGTGCAGAGTTGGCCCAACTAGGTGAACTTGGTGATTGCTTTAGAATGCCAGACTTCAAGGGGCACACAGTGAAATTAAAGTGAAATTATAGTCTTGTTTCTAAAAACGCTCATGTGTCTCTAGACTTCTCATTTCTGTACTGAATATTGGGGGGTACATAAGAACATAAGAGAAGTCATGTTGGATCAGGCCAATGGCCCATCCAGTCCAACACACTGTGTCACACAGTGATCAAAAAACCAGGTGCCATCAGGAGGTCCATCAGTGGGGTCAGGCCAGTGGGGTATGTTTGTGCCAGATTAATAGATCACCTAGGGTGCCAAAAATCCTCTATATGACTCTGTGCATAATTATATTTCTTTAAGCAATTGACTGACGCTCAGGATTGTAGATGTTTGTTTTTTTAAAATGATACTGGTAGTATAATTCTGTTTTTCTCTCATAGATTTCCATATCTGTTAGGATCTTTCGTTTTCAGTTTCAGTGATCCAAATTTGTCATATGTTTCTTAGGAATTTAATCTTTTTACATCACAACTAGTTCCTGCTTTAAACTCAGCAATATGCATTCATTCCAGAGTGATAGCTGTGTTTCTGCCTCTTGCAGCTCTTCAAGGTACTATTCATTTCCTTTGGACAGTTCCTCTGAATGCAAGCTGGAAGGAAACACAGGCACTATCACCATATTGTCAGCAGAGGTCGCTTTCTTTCTTTTCCCACAGCTGTATGAGCATTTTAAATGACTTTATATGCACATATATTGCTCCAGGTACTATGAGTTTATATCAGAACAAGGGTTATTGTACTGGAAGTGCTTGAATAAATCTGTACTGGAGAAGCACATGCTCAAAGCAAAAAGGCACACAATGTAACACCTATGGGTCTCATCTAGATATGATAGTGACATATCCATAAAATCTGCCCCAACTTTATCCTGTCTTTCATTGGATGAGCCTATGGCTCTGTGTTTGGTTTTTACTTCCTCCAGTTTGTCTTCACAACCCTATGAGGTTATACTGAGAAAGATTGACCCAAGGACTCCCAATGAGTTTCATGGTTCAGGAGGCTTGAACCTGGTTCTCTTCATAGTCAAACACTAATCCTTAAACATCTTTGCTACATGTAGACCTCTACAGTCTCTGACAGTGAGTAGTTGGCAAGTACATTTGCCATCTCAGACTTCCTGCATCAAAATAAAAAAATCTGCCTTTTTAATTAGATGGATAAATTCATGAGCAAATATTAGCATGTAATAATATTTATTCCCATGCTGTGAAAGGCACTTACCAGTTGATTATGAGCATGAAAAAAGCACAAGAGAAAACCAGATCAAGGTGTGGGGTTTTGTTGGGGGGGGGGGTGTCAAATGACAACGCTACTTTAGGCTTGGCTAATTAAAAAAATGAACTGTCTGTAAGCATGGAGTATTTTATTAGACAAATCAGTGATTTTCAGTTGTTTTGCCTTTTACAGGCAAACCTCTGTGGCCTTGTGCAAACCCCTCTTCAAAATCAGACCTAGTTAAACCACTCTCACTAGAATTCAAATTTCCATCATTCTTTCTCAACTCTCTGATAGCTTTGTAAAAGACACTATATATACCAACCTCAGAATGCTATTGTTTGGGAGGAATGCTGATTTTTAAAAATCTTGTCTAACTGTCTAATCAGGGATATAATTTATAATAAGTAGGCTTAGACATAGCTAGATTAGAGAATAAGCCATGGCTCCTCTCCTCAGTGAAAGGGGTATTATAATAGGAGGTAGTCACTGTAGTTGATAGGGAGCCTGAAAGGGTAGTGAATATACATGAGATGGTGTGGAAGATAAGGCTCTATACATATGAGACTTTTATAAAGAATAGAAAAAATGAAGTTGGTGACGGCACCCAGTTTACCAATTTGTATACTGTAAGTGTTCATTTTTTTGTAATTGTAGTGTATTTTGACTAACAAAAGAATGTATTTAAAGTATTAACTTTCTGAAATGTGTATAACCCTCTGACACTGGTGACAGAAAGAGACAGAAATCCATTATAACTAGTTCTTCTGTAGATGGTAGTGCTATTTTTTTTCAAGGGCTGAGCTGAGAAGCCATTAGATTGGCAGGTTCTTAAGTATGTTGCCTAGCTCACAGACTACAAAATTTACAGGACAGTTTCCACCTGCCTGTCTTTTTTACCCTTCTGGGGTGCAGTCTTGTAGCAACTGTTTTTTGAAGTGGCCTAACTTGCCAATGGAAATAATCAGTTTCTAAAATAAATTTCCCATTCATTTCAATATCTTTCCTTACTGTCAGACCAGATCTTCTCATTGGAGTTGTAAACCTGTATCATATTAGACTGCAGGTAGATGCTTACATGACTGAATGCTCCTCTATAGGAAAAAAATTCCTTACACACAAACTAGCATGTCTCTTAGAAGGCTATACTACAATGTACCTTCCTCCTGATGTCAGGTATTCAGTTGTAAGTTTTCACATGCAGTCTAAACTGCTACTGTTACCATGTGATTTTGGGAAGATTTGTGTATCCTAGGCATATGTCCATGTGAATTAGAACCATTTTCCAATACGGTTCATATTTACTTTGGAAGGCAGAGATCCTAAGCAAGAGAAAGAAACTCCTCTTCCACTGCCTTATGCTAAAAGGAGCTGCAGGCTTTGGTTTTGTACCAAGTTTGAGAGAAGCACATATACAGACAGTAACCAAGCGATTGTTTGACATAATGGTTTCTAAGGCAGTCTGGAAGAACACAGAAGCTTGAATGCATTCAAATCAGATATAGCTTTATTCTGTAAGTGACTAATACAGTTACACCTTCTAAGACAACTGAGCCAATGGGCTTAGAAAGGTTGTTTAGGAATTGTACTGTTCATCAGGTTAATCTCAAGTGTAGAAAAGTGCATCAAATATTAGAACACACACTTTAAAATGCAAATATTCCCAACTGTCATGTACTGTGCCATGTGTACAGTTCAAGATGGGGAGGCAAAAGAGGGTAAAGTAGTGGCTTATAGCTACCTGTCCAAACAAAACAGGTGTCCCAGATATCTTGGGACTCAGAATCTAATGAAAAAGTCTGAGAGGCGTTTAAGCTGGTGCACAAATTGAAGATTTGGAGCAGATCAGAAGCAACCTGGAGAACAGATTCTGAATCCAGTGAAGGTTCAGAATGTGAATAAATCCAAAAGTTTCTTCTCTCCAAGGGAAGGGGAAGCGGAAGCCAGTTGAACTAAGCAGTATACTTTATGATTGATGGAAAGCAAGGAAAGTGGTCCTGGAAACATTTGCAAGGAAGGAAAAGAGGAAGACGTCATGGGACAGGAAGGTGTGTTGGAGGCAGGGTTGCCAGGTAAGCAGTGGGGTGCCACAGGGCTCAGTACTGGGTCCCACACTCTTTAACTTGTTCATAAATGATTTGGAGTTGGGAGTGAGCAGTGAAGTGGCCAAGTTTGCAGGTGACACTAAATTGTTCAGGGTGGTGAGAACCAGGGAGGATTGTGAGGCACTCCAAAGGGATCTGTTGAGGCTGGGTGAGTGGGCGTCAACGTGGCAGATCCAGTTCAGTGTGGCCAAGTGCAAAGTAATGCACATTGCGGCCAAGAATCCCAGCTACAAATACAAGTTGATGGGGTGTGAACTGGCAGAGACTGACCAAGAGAAAGATCTTGGGGTCGTGGTAGATAACTCACTGAAAATGACAAGACAGTGTGCGTTTGCAATAAAAAAGGCCAACGCCATGCTGGGAATTATTAGGAAGGGAATTGAAAACAAATCAGCCAGTATCATAATGCTGCTGTATAAATCGATGGTGCGGTCTCATTTGGAGTACTGTGTGCAGTTCTGGTCTCCGCACCTCAAAAAGGATATTATAGCATTGGAGAAAGTCCAGAAAAGGGCAACTAGAATGATTAAAGGGCTGGAACACTTTCCCTATGAAGAAAGGTTGAAATGCTTGGGACTCTTTAGCTTGGAGAAACGTCAACTGCGGGGTGACATGATAGAGGTTTACAAGATTATGCATGGGATGGAGAAAGTAGAGAAAGAGGTACTTTTCTCCCTTTCTCACAATACAAGAACTCGTGGGCATTCAATGAAATTGCTGAGCAGACAGGTTAAAACGGATAAAAGGAAGTACTTCTTCACCCAAAGGGTGATTAACATGTGGAATTCACTGCCACAGGAGGTGGTGGCGGCCACAAGCATGGCCACCTTCAAGAGGGGTTTAAATAAAAATATGAAGCAGAGGTCCATCAGTGGCTATTAGCCACAGTGTGTGTGTATATAATTTTTTTGGGGCCACTGTGTGACACAGTGTTGGACTGGATCCAACATGGCCTGATCCAACATGGCTTCTCTTATGTTCTTATGATGCACATGAACATGCAACACACAAGTAAAGCAGGAGCTAGGACTTAAACTGAATTAACTGAAGAAAAACCCCTTGCTTCCATGCAAGCTCAGCTGAGCACCATCTTATTTATGTTTTGGGGCATTTATTATTCAAAGTAAATTATATGTATTAGAATCATAAAATCACAGAGTTGGAAGGTACCTCCAGGGTCATCTAGTCCAACCCGCTGCACAATGCAGGAAACTCACAAAAACCTTCCCCTAAATTCACAGGATCTTCATTGCTGTCAGATGGCCATCTAGCCTCTGTTTAAAAACCTCCAAGAAAGGCAAGCCTACCACCTCCCGAGGAAGCCTGTTCCACTAAGGAATCGCTCTGTCAGGAAGTTCTTCCTAATGTTGAGCCAGAAACTTTTGATTTAATTTCAACCCATAGGTTCTGGTCCTACCTTTCAGGGCCACAGAAAACAATTCCACATCATCCTCTAGATGACAGCTCTTTAAATACCTGAAGATGGTGATTGTATCACCTCTCAGCCGCCTCCTCTCCAGGCTAAACATCCCCAGCTTCTTCAACCTTTCCTCATAGGACTTGGTCTCCAGACCCCTCACCATCTTTGTCGCCCTCCTTTGGACCCGATCCAGCTTGTCTATATCCTTCTTAAAATGTGGTGCCCAAAACTGAGCACAATACTCCAGGTGAGGTCTTACCAGAGCAAAGTAAAGCAAAAATGTATTAGGAATAGGTGATTGAACATATAGTAGCAGAAAACCCTTCTACACTGTAAATTTCCAGATACTGGGAGTCTTTTAATTTCTGAGTTCTTAGGCCTAACCACTCTTATGCACAACTCTACAGTGTGTTAGATTCACTAGTGACTGTTAGGAATAGTGTGAATAGAAAAGACCATATGAAGATCTGTTGCCTTCATGATGCAGGTTTACATCTCTGAAAGCCAAAATGTAGCATGATAATTATTCTTGTAACAGCAAGTGTTAAGTGCCTATAAATTCTCTCTAAAATAGTCATGGATTATGTATATAAATGCTATCAAGTCACAACCAATTTATGGAGTCCCAGCAAGATGCTTTCAAGGCAAAGTGAGAAACACAGGTCATTTGCCATTGCCTCCCTCTGCAGAGTCTACTTTGGTGGTTTCCTATCCAAGTACCAACCCTGCTTAACTTCTGAGGTCTGATGAGGCTGGAGTTATCCCACCCCTAGGCAGTCCTTTCAAATGTGCACCCTGAGAGAACCAGGGAGGGCAAGACTTCACCTAAGACAAGAAGGAAGAGGTTACTGACAGAAGTGGGATTGGAAAGAGAGTGCTTTTCTGAGATTCCTTCCCCAGGGCAAGCCCTACAGAAGGATCTCTGGAAAAAGAGACAGCTCTAGACTTCAGCCTGATGCTGGAGTCCATCTGACAGACTCTCTTCCCTGGGAATGCAAGTGGCTGTCAAGGTCCAAGGGGACTCCTAGTGTACTTCAAAGCACCTTACATTTCAAAATCACAAAAGTACCAATTAGACACTCATAACGCTTGTGCAAATTGGTCAGTGCATTGTCTATATACAGAATCTTAAGGGAAGCGAGAAAGGGAGCAGCTACATCAGTCAACATTCCATCTGTAATGCTCAGTCATTTCTTCCTTGCATTCATTCATGGGTGCACTACATAACCATAAATATGTTAGAACACTAACAGTTGTGTAAGCTCCCATATAACAAGCAGTATTAATGCTCTTTATCATTCATTGGAACATGACAAACACCACAGTATGCATCTATACAAGGTAGTACTTCTATCTACTAGCTCCCACAACTTCTATCCACCAGCTTTCTAAAATAAAATATGGAGGTGGCTGCCCCATGAACTGCCCAGCCCAAGATATTGGAAAAGATCCCCAAAAGATGAGACTGGGTAACATGAAGGGAAACCTCACTTACCTAACTGAAGGGAAACAAAGCAAGCACATGTGAGCAAAACAAGCCAACTAGCACCAGTGCAAAAGGAACCAACACAGAATGAACGATGGAACGGAAGTAGATAGATGGGAAAGAGGACATTGGCTAGCTTACTTATGAGTAATCAGCAGTGTTGGTGTGTCAGCCATTTTAGCTAGAGGATAGAACTGAGTTGTTAGGCTATAATTCTCTGGGCCCGTTGTCACTTACTTTCAAGTAAATGTGCACAGGTTTGGATTGTGCAACACATGCCTATGAGCTGTGATGAATACATAAAACAATCTTACATTTGTTGTTTTGTTGACCTGGGACATGAGCTAAACACATAATTTAGCACTAGCAATGTTTATTAAGCCACAACGCTCACTCCTTCAGAAGCAGAGTTAGCTACTGAGTCAGCTGGTTGGCAAGTAAAATACTTTTACTAGCTCTGCTTGATACAATGCAAGACTGTATTTTTACTTTGTGTAAGACAGCAAGTTTCACTGCCCAGAGAAAGGGCCACAGATCATTTTAATGCTGCTGTGTTTTAGAGCATGTTCAAGCTTGCACTGCATAAATCATAGGAGTTTCATTAGTTCTTAAATATATGGTCATAGGGCAGCAAAATGATTGGATAAGGTGAAATAGTATACAGAAAAATGTTGCTTCCCATCAGTGATTGATAACAATAGCAGTGAACTTTCTGATCTTGCTGATCCATCATGAGCATGAAGCTCCTATCTAAGCTACTATCCTTTTCAAAGAACAATGGTTAGATGAGCAAACTCTGAGAAGTTGAACAAAAAGCCAGTGTTTTTGTATAAAGTTTATGCATAAAGTACAGAAGCAGCATTTTTAAGGCTGCAATCCGACACTTGTTTAAGTGGGTACAGATCTCACTGGATAGAGTTGAGTTTACTTTGGGGTAAACAGCAAAAGGGTAAACTGTTACAGGAACAAAAAACATCAGCTACACCATTCTAGGCTCAACCACTTGCACATCCAATATAATATAATGAACCAACAATGCACTTCTACTATCTGCATTGGACATACATTCATCACTGCCTGAGAGAATCAATGAACTCAACAAGACATAAGAAATCACAACATTCACAAACCAATGGAGGAAACATCTTAATATCCACGGATATAATATTACAGACCTGAAAGTTTCTGTTCTATCCAAAGAAAAAAAAATCTTCAAAGTGAATATGCAACGTGAAGGTGATGAATTAAAACTCATCAAGAAATGAAACACTACATGTCATCCTGTCTTAAACAGGCAGTTGGGTTTCCTTACTACAATGTCTAATAGTTCTACAGAACCCACATCTTTGAAATTTTAATAGTCTTTTCTCAATATGTTTTTTTAAACTATAACCTTGTACCAATATATTAATTTTCACTTAAGCCAAGGGTGTCAAACTCATGACGGCCGGATGGGACATAAAGGAGACCTTGTCAGGCTGGGCCATGTGTATCATAAAATGTAATTCCAGGTAGCAGAGATATAAACTTTATAAAGAACACAAACACAATTAAAGATTTTTTTAGAACTTAAAACATGCTTAAAAGATTAGCACTTTCACAATATTCTATTTATTTAACATTAATTACAGAAATCTAATGGTCAATGCTTCGAGCCTAAGACTCAGAGGAAAAAGACGAAATGGCTAAACATTGCATAATGGCTGAGATTTTGCTGGTCAATAACATGCGAAAGCACCATGACACAGACTGTGGGCTGTGCGTTTGTCTACAAAACTATAGTCTTTCCCAGATAATAACTACAACTCCTATGAGGCAGTCCAAGAATACCAAGACAGCAAAATATAGTGGTCAATATCAGCCTACTTACATAGGAAGTCTAGGTTAAAATCTCCAGTCTACAAAGGAAATGTGCTGGGTGAACTTCGTCTGGACACACACTGTCAGCCTAATCCAACCTCACTGTCTTGTTATTCCTTGTCTAAATAGTTCACATTGCTTTTCTACTGAGAAAGCCTGGATCATGAAGGCATGAATACAGAGAAAAGGGAGAAGCAAAACCAAGTTGATAACAAACCAACAAAACACACACTCATGGGCCTGATAGGAGCCCTCTGGGGGCTTGATGAGGCCCCAGGCCGCACGTTTGACACCCCTGACTTTTAACTATTTATTCTACTCTATTGCTTTGCTGGTTTGTTTGAACTGTGAACCTTTCTCACCACTTATCTTTTATTTATTCATTCATTTCTATCCTGCCTTTCTTCCCCAGTGGGAATCTAAACCAGTTTACAACTTTCTTCTTCGCTCCATCTTATCCTTACTCCAATCCTGTAAAATAGGTTAAGCTGAGAGTGTGTGACTGGCCCAAAGTCACTCAACAAACTTCTATGGCAGAGTGGGGTTTCAAATCTGGGTCTCTCATATCTTAATATGACACTCTAAACCAGGGGTGGGGAACCTTTTTCTACCAAGAGCCATTTGGAGATTTATAATATCATTCGCAGGCCATAAAAAATCATCAGCTTAAAAAACAATGCTCCATCAAAGGAGAATTATTCAGGCCGGCAAAAGTAATGCAAATAATTGTTTTTCTATTTGAAGTCATGTGGGGAGAGCCTAATTTGGCACACACAACCACACCCACGACCCACTGCCCTAGGCAAATGCTGAGGGCCAGGGCTTTTTTTGTAGAAAAAGCCCAGCAGGAACTCATTAGCATATTAGACCACATCCTCTAATATTAGCATATTAGGCCACACCACATGGGATAATCAAGTGCAAACTGAACGGATGGTAGCTGGATAATAAAGGAAAATAAAGAAAGGGGGAAAGAAAGGGGTATAAATGGAAATAAGCAAATGGGGGGGAAAAGGGAAACAGAAATGGGGGAATAAAATGGGAAGGGAAATAAAGAAAGGGAATTAAGGGAAACAAAGAAATGGGGAGAAGAAATTGAAAAAAGGGAAATAAAGAAATGAGGGGAAAACTTACCTGAACTGCTGACAGTGACTTTTCCAGGCCCTGAAGTGATCCTGACTGACCCAGGGAGGCCGCTGTGTGGCTGGGCCCCACGATCCCTGCTAGCCAGCCCCTGCCGAGGCAGTTGCACAGTGCAGCTGTTTCTCACGATCCTCATTGACCAGCTGGGCCCCAGGGAGGCCACCATGTGGCTTGGTTTGGCCCAGCAAGCTCCAGGGGCCAAACCAAGCGATCTCGAGGACCTACGGCCCTTAGGATGGACACTCCCCATCCCTGCTCTAAATGCTACACCATGCTGCCTCTCAATAACCACATTAGTAAGCCCTAAATTTGTATTTCTGATCAGTTTTTTTATTGTCAAAGTTTATGCACACAATTAAACCAGCATATAACTCAGACAGCTGAGAGAAGCATATGTTGCTGCTGATTCCCGCCCCCCCCCCCACTACCCTGTGCTTGAAATTTTTCTACAACTTTGCTATTTTTCACTTCTCATACTTTTGTTTCCTTTATATGTCTCATCAACAGTGGTTGCTTTCAACTGAATGAAGAAAACCAAATTCTTATGGCTGCCCATCTGGATCTATCATTAGGGATAACATTCTCATAGCAATTCTGAAACAGATTATAGCTAATAGCACAATCCTTTCATGTTTATAAGTAATTTATTTGGTTGAAAACCCATTGAGGTCAATGCTATTTACCTTTCTGATAAACATGTGTAGGTAGTAACTCTAGAAGAGTTGTAATATCTTTGGATTTAAAAAAAAAGACATTGTGAGCTAGGCATGCATCATGAATACCTGGTTAGAGGATATCCTGTAAACACACAGAGCAGGAGAGCTACAAATTAATTCCTCATTGCAATCCCCAGAGCCCAAACTATTGAATGAAAGTAGGAGTAATCTTTCTGACACACACAATATGGTTTAAACATTTAATGTAATAGCCAACTATTCATACAGAACTGAGTTTCAAATAGGTCACAAGCGCTTAGCCCTCAGAAATTCTTTTAAAGCACAATCCCAGAGTTACATCCTTCTAACATCATTAACTTCAATGGATTTAGAAGGCTATAGCTCTATTTAGGATAGCACTTCAATGGTAGAACTCTATACTAGAACAGGTAGGCTGCAATCTTATTTGTATTCATGTGTCCCATTTAAATCAGTGGAGCTTACCTAATGAACATGAATCAAAGTCTTCTGTCCAGAATCTCTTTTCTTCAGCAGAAAACTAACTACATCATACTTCTAGGCATGCGGGATGAAGCGCCGGGTCAAAACCGCGGTTGGTTGTCGTTTGTTTTCCAAAGGGACAGAGGCTTTGTGCTTTTAATAGCTGGCTCAGCCGGGAAGCTCCCCGAGTCACCTTGAGCCAGTCACTCCCTCTCGGCCGAAGCAGCTATTTGGCAAGGGTGTTGTGAGAATAAAACCGAGGAGAGGAGAAACATTGTCGCAAGACAACAACATTCCTTAGATACAAATGTGCTGGAACAGCTGCACGGAGGGGAGAAATTCAGCAGGCAAGAGTTTCCCTCAAGTTTATACTGGGAAAAGTGGGACCTGTGTGTTGTTTTCTGCCACTTGGCAGGTGGTTACAGGCGGCGGAGGACGCAAGAATCCAAGCAGCGGCTCTTCTAGTCAGGCAGGAGCCCAGAACTCACAAGTTTTGCTTTTCACGCCCGCCCGGTGAGGGAATGCTGCGGAGCCTCCAGCGAGAGGCGCGAGGGGAGGAGGGGCGGCCACCACGCCGACGATGCCGGTCGAAGCTGCTCGCGGTTAGTGTGGCGGCGGCGGTGGAAAGAAAGTACTCGGCACGTGCTCCCCTCTCTCGCGTTGCAGCTGAACTTGGGCCCTGAAAAGTGGTGCGGCGGCGAAGCCTGGCGGGGTGTCCAGTGGAATGAGGAGGAGGGGAGTCTCTGGACCCGCCTCCGCTTCCCTCGCGCCGGGAGAGAAGGCGGCGGCTTGGAGGGGCTGCCGGTCGCTCTCGGGAGGAGCGCGCCGCCAGAGGGTTGCTGAGAGTTGCCGCCGGCTCTCCAAGGAGCAGCCTCCCGCCGGGGGCCACAGAGCCCAGCGACATGGGTGAGTCCGGGGGGCGAAGAGGAGCCCTTTCCTCGTCCCTGCCCGTTGTACTCCGCACGCTTCCATGGAAACTTTCGGCAGAGTTGGCTTCGACTTGGCAGTCCCGCGCTCCCCCTTCCCTCCCCCTCGCCTTGACTCTCGCTTAACCGGGGGAGGCGATTGTCGCCCCTTCCCCGGGGCATGGGAGGGCTGCATGTGAGGAAGGGCCGCGCTTCCTGCTTTGCATTCGGTACCAAGGGAAGCCCCCTTGGAACTAAGGAACCGCCCCTGTAGAGTTTCACAGACTCCCTTCTTGATGTTTTATTCGCCGCTTAGCTTGTTGTTACTATGCTGCCATGTGAAATGCAGGGCAGTCTCCCTTTGCATAATAGAAGAAGGTGTCTGGTGTGGCATAGCTTTTCTCACCTCTGCCGTTAGGCAACAAGATTAGAAGATGCACCTGGAGCTCCCTCTGCTCTTGCACCTGGTTCCTTTAATCACCTTATTGGCCTTAAAAGGGCTATGGCAGGCTCCGAGCTGAGGCAACGGCTTTATTTTGTTTTAGGTTCTCACCACCTGCTAAGATTTCGATGCAAGCACACCAGATGTCTATGTTTAGTTATACGCAGGCAAGAACAGGTTCTCTTGGTTGTGTTTATGTGTGCGTGCTTAAAACCATCACCCTTGAACAGTTGTCGCTGCCTTAGTTAAAGTTAGGGTGATAGGCTTTCCCCACTGATTTGTTCTGCCTAGAACGTTCACGGTTCTGTGGACTGTGAATGAAATGTTTTACCAGGATTGCACATGCATTGCTTGCCACGAGTTTGTGCTAGGACTGGCAACTCACCCCTTCCCCAGGCTGCTGTGTGTAGTGGAAACTTTTCAGCAGGTGAAGGTTTATTGGTCACTGTAAAGCCTCAATAGCTGAACTTCTGTTAAGAAGCCAGGGCAAAAAAACCCTACTTATTCCATTGTATAGCAAAACCATTTGGGGCCAGATATTGGCTGCATTTGTGTGCTGTGTTCTGGAATAGCCCAAGAGCTGTATTTGACCCGCTGCCATTGTAGAAGCATAATTTGAATGGATTAGCCATAGGAAGGTAGATAAGGGTTTTTATTCCCATTCTCAGTTCCTCCTGTGTAACGGTGCCATCCTAAACAGTCACTGTCTTCTAAGCTCATTGACTTCAGAAGGGTGTACCTCTTACTTAAGATGCCACTGCAAGCCACTTTATGCATTCTTGCCATTTCACCTGCTTCTTGCATACTTTACTCTCTGCTTAGAAATGTTAACTCCTGTTACTAATTTAAAGGTAATAATCCAGCTGCCTCCCACCTCTCTCGTTAGGTAGTGGCATGCATCATATTTTTAACAATGCACTATTATGTGTATGGCAGACTTTAGAGGCATTTTTAAAAATATTACTGACACCACATAGCATTTTGGTAATGAAGCAGCTGGGTAGGTGTGTTTTTCCCAGTTTTCATCAGGAGCTTTTAAAGGTGTACATTGCATTTTAAAATAAATTTCTTTATCTAATTCTTGTGTGTGTGTGTCAGAGAGAGATTTGTTTGAGTTAGGGAGACTCACTATAAAAACAAGGAGACACCCGTGCCTCTAGAAAAAGAGGAGAATGTTTGGGAATGTACAATTTGTTTGGCTCTGCAGGGCAGCAACTGGTTTATAAACTGCCCTCACAAAAACAGTCCCTTTCCCAAATATAGATGTAGGAGTCCTGTGTTCTCTTGCATTTTGTTACTTTCATACATGGATCTGTAACCTTGGGTTTGAATTTCACCAGCATAATGACAATGCAAATTAATAATAGTGGAGGTACAGACAAGTTTCAAATGCTCTTCAGGAGGACTAGCAACTTCTGCCTCAGTCCTGATGGGTTCCAGTGACTATGCTGAGATGTAGTTATAATAACAATTGTAATGAGGTAAGTAAATAGGTAAGCTTTATCTTAAAAACAGGTGGTAAAATAGCTACATTCCAAGTGTCAGTCTTTTGCTAGGCCTTAGGAATTTGCCAGTTAAGTAGTAGGAATGTTTCCAGTTCCTTCTTATCAGAACTGTCCTGACGATCATTTATTAAACAATGTCTCTACCTTGAGCTTCTGGTGTGACAGTAGGTCTGCTTCTGCAGTCCTTGGCTGTGTCCTTTCAGTTTTCATAGGCCTGTTCCTGGCTGTAGTTGTCTCTCAGATCTCTACTTTCTCCCTTCACAAAAAGGCAACTACTACTTAGATTAGAGTCAGCATCATAGGCTGTTGGAAGATGTATTCCCAACTTCACCATTAGGTATTTTGAGAATTTTAAGATAGGATAGTAAACATCACCACAAAATGGCTGCCATGGGACAGGGCCATTCAGAAAATGCTCACCATGTGACCTGGGGCAAAATACAAAATGTTGGGAAGTTTCCTAAATGTTTGGAAGTTCCAAGCCAGGCATTCTCCTGCAATGGAGGCAACAACTTCCAAATGGATGCTCTCTACAGAAACAAAAGTCATGTCTCCTGTGCTGTTTGAAAGAATCTCTTGCTTGAAAGAGGCAAAGGAAGGTCAGGATTGAGTCTTTGCCTTGGGAATTACTGTGTGGCTTCAGTTTCCAGAGAAGAAAGTTGCCAAGCACAGAAGAATATGAAAGTGGGTGCAGAGGGCCAAGCCAAGACTGTGAGCTGCCTGCCTGGGATGAGCTCAGCTCTTTGCTAATCAGTCAGATAGTAGGGGGAAATCAGAAGCTTCCACTCTACCATCCCACTCAATATGTTTTGGATTTTATCCATAAAAGTTAAAACCAAGTAAATACCAGGAAACACACTGGAGGGTGTCATTGCATTCCAGTACCCTTTTTATGGGTGTGTGTGGAAGGAAGACCTGTGCATCTGAAGAACTGATCTTGGTCTGTCACTGAGGGCAAAACTTACCACTTCATCTTATAGACTGGATCAGCGGTTATGGTTGTCAGATGCCTTGGTTAGGTTGAACAAGAAGAAATGGTACCAGTCTTGCAAGGGGACTGGAGGAGTCAGTTCAGGGAATGGAGTTTATGCATCAACCAGCAGTGGGTTTTTTTTTCTATATATAGGGCATCCAAGGCCATTGGGTGTCCAGGTCCATCATCAGCAGATGGCTCAAGGACATGCTGAATCTTACATCTTCTAGCCTAGGGTGATGCGCTCCAAGTGGCTTCACAGCACATTCATTTATTGGTGCATCACACCATTGCTCCCTTTGCAGACATCTGGCCTGGTCATAACACTCCTCCTTTGACACTACAGAACTTATTCTTTCACTTCTTCCAAAACTGTTTCGGGTAGGAGAGTTGTCTGAAGAAAGTCTGTGAAGGAGGAGGAAGCCTTGTCTGTCTCTAAATGTCCAGGATATGAGCCAGTTATTGTACATCCTCTTCTTCCTCCTGTCTTTGCATTAAATGAAATATGGAAGTTGGACTTACCATTAAGTTCCCTTCTGTCTAGTACAGGGGCAGCAGGCAAGTCTCACCCAAGAGAGGCAGGGAGTAGGCTTGCATTTCTGTAGGCCCTTTAGCCATCTGGTGTACTGTAGAGTATTCTGTGGTGTTCCTTTTATTTTGCTTTAATGTTGTTTATGCATCCCAGAAGAGGATCTGAGAATGATCCTTGGGGTTTGTTGTATTGGGTTACCCTCTGTAGCAATGGGATGGGTTCACATGGTTATTTAACAATACCCAAGATCTGGGAGGGCCTTTACTCTAATCACACCCAAGATCTGGGAGGGCCTTTACTCTAAATGGGAAAAGAAGACCAGCTGGTCCTACCTCTTGAATTGGAAGAAGACCAGTTGGCCCTCTCTACGGAGTTGGAAGGGGACTTGACTCTTTCTTACCTGCTGTTTTTGTACTAAGCAAGGGGCTTCATGGTAAGTCTAGTTTAGTTTTAACAGATTTTTTTAAAAGAGGTTCAACGTGCATTTGCTGTGATTAGTTTAGGTGTGGGCCTGGAAAGCATATTAACAGGACCCATGCATCACTTCTGTAATTTTATGTATGCCTAGAAATACTAAGGAAACCAAAATGCAGTTCCTTCATCATGATATTCAGTGTGAAGTCTGAAGATAGGTCATATTCCACAACTATCTGAAATCCAACAGCTTATTTCATTTTAGTGTAGCAATACTATTATTACTAGCATTCCCTTAGCAACAGTGTTATCTTAGGATGCTAAGTACACTAACTCTAAAGCCTTAATAGCTTTTCACGTCAATTACTAGTCCATAGTCAGCACTGGAATCTGTCTAATGCAAGGACTCTAATTTCTATCTCTCCTTTATTCTTCATAGAACGTATCTACATGTGCCCCCTTGCCCAGTTGATCCAGGGGGTTGGGCTGGGTTGTCATCAGTATGCCGATGACACCCAGCTTTATCTGATGATGGCTGGCTGGCCAGACTCTGCCCCAGGTAATTTGGACAGGGCATTAGGAGCCATGACTGGATGTCTATGCCAGAGACAACTGAAATTAAATCCAGCAAAGATGGATCAGGAATCCAGCTCCCAGCACTTGGTTGGGTGCCATTGGCACTGAGGATGAGGAGACATGGGGTGATTCTGAGCCCCCACTTTCTATGGAGGTCCAGGTCACCATGATTGCCAGATTGGCTTTTTACCATCTTTGCCCTGTCAGGCAACTGATTCCCTATCTCACCTCTCAGGACTTCACTACAGTAATCCACAGAATAGTCACTTCTAGGCTGGATAACTGTAATTCACTCTACATGGGGCTACCCTTGAACCTGATCCAGAAACTGCAGGTAGGGCAGAATGCGGTGATGCACCTGCTGACTCCAATGCTTTTAAAGGCGCATATCCAGCTGGTGCTTCACCAACTGCACTGGCTGCCAGCCGAATACCAAATCCTTTTCAAGGTTATGGTATTGAAACCTTTAAAGCCATGCACAGCCTGGGACCAGCATATCTGTGGGACTGCCTCTCCGTATATGTGCCCTAGAGAGCCTTGCACTTCATAGAGCAACACATCCTGGTAAACCCTAGCCTGAGAGACATCCACTTAGCCTCAGCCAGGGCTTTTTTGGCCTTGGACCTGACCTGGTGAAACATGCTCCCACTTGAGATTAGGGCCCTGCAAGAGCTATTGCAGTTCTGCAGAGCCTGTAAGACATGCTAGGCCTTTGGGTAAGGTGGCAGACGTTAAACCCTCTTGGCCTCCAGATACTGTTTATTATCTATGGGGCACTATATTCTAGCTAGTTCCACCATCTGATCAAAACTCTTATAATTCAGGTCTATTCCATCACTGGTTGAAATGTCACAGGAAACCTCAGATTACTTATGCTTAATGCCATCTTGTTTAAATTGCTTAATTGTTTTTGTATCATTTGTTCTATTGTATTGTTATCATGTTGTGAGCTTCCCTGAGCCTATTTGTGGGGTGGACAGTATATAAATTTAATTAATGAATTAATGAAATGAACTTTTTTATGTGGCTCTTGTAATGCTAGGAAGTGATGTACAGGCAATTAAAATCTTAATTTTGTTTGTATATTTAGACTATCTTTAGACAATATATTTAGACAAGCTTGCAAGGCAAATTATACATATACACAGAGAAATGAAAGAAAGCAATAAGAAATAGTACTATCAGTTGTACAATAAAAAAGCTTTGGAATTTGCCTGGTACCCAAGTTTTAACAAAGGTGCAAGTGAACGTGCCCAGGGGAAAAAAATTCCATTGTCTGAGTACCACTATCACCTAATAGAATAATTTCTGTTTGTTGTTTTTTAAAACCACAGACTGAATTTATATAATATATATGCCTTTGTCTGTAAAGTGTTGTGGTATTGTAATGAAGTGTATATGGGCATTGATTTTTTTTTTTTAAATAAGAGGTTAGACTCTCTGGCAGGAATCTTACTGCTTCTGTGAACTCATTAACTCACATTAGGCAAGCACCACTTTGTTTCAGCCTCAGCCGTATTTACACTATGGGGTTAATAATACTAATTCACCTTATGGGGTTGTTTCTAAGAAATATGATAAATTAATGTATGTGACACACTTTAAACACTCTGAATGCCAATCAAAATATTAGTGTATTTTACTTTGTTTTACCAAGGAGCCCCATGGTGCAGAATGGTAAAGCTGCAGTACTGCAGTCGGAGCCCTCTGCTCATGACCTGAGTTTGATCCCAGCGGAAGCTAGTTCAGATAGCCAGCTTGAGGATGACTCAGTCTTCCAACCTTCCAAGGTTGGTAAAATGAGTACCCAGCTTGCTGGGAGGAAAGTGTAGATGACTGGGGAAGGCAATGGCAAACCACCCCGTAAAAAGTCTGCCATGAAAACATTGGGCATTTTCGCACAGGGCTTACCCCGGAGCGACGTCCCTCTTCACCGCGCAGCGTCTGCGCGGATTTCGCACCAACTGCTCCGCAGAGCCGCGAAGAGCCACGGCTTTTGCGTTGCAAATGTAAACTGGTTTTTGGCGGTTTACATTTGCAACGCAAAAGCCGCGGCACTTCGCGACTTTTCCTGGTTCTGCGGAGCAGTTGGTGCGAAATCCACGCAGATGCTGCGCGGTGAAGAGGGACGTCGCTTCGGGGTAAGCCCTGTGCGAAAACGCCCATCGTGAAAGCAATGTCACCCCAGAGTAAAAAATGACTGGTGCTTGCACAGGGAACTACCTTTACCTTTACAGACTTCTAAGAGAACCCCGTGGCGCAGAGTGGTAAAGCTGCAGTACTGCAGTCATAAGCTCTGCTGACGACTTGAGCTTGATCCTGGCAGAAGCTGGGTTCAGGTAGCCAGCTTGAGGTTGACTCAGCCTTCCATTCTTCCGAGGTCGGTCAAATGAATACCCAGCTTGCTGGGGAGAAAGTGTAGATGACTGGGGAAGGCAATGGCAAACCACCCCGTAAAAAGTCTGCCATGAAAACGTGAAAGCAACATTACCCCAGAGTTGGAAATAACTGGTGCTTGCACAGGGGACTGCCTTTACCTTTTTACAGACTCCTAAAGTGAAAGACTAATAGGAACATTTCAGTTATCTTAATCTGCATATTGTGTTTCTTTACTATTGTATAGTAAGGTTTTACTTTTGATTCTCAAAACTATATATCTAAACGTTATCTTTATCTGTGTATCTAAACTTTAATTATCATTGCAACGGTATCCAAGTTTTCTTATTTGAAGATAATAATTTATTAAAAACTTTTTCAATATTGAAAGCAGTCATGTGGTAAAACTGTCTCCACTTGTCCTCCACTTGTGACTTAGCAAGATCTCTAGTTATTAAAATATATTGTTTTAGGACTAGGAGTTGTGTATTGAATGAAGTGCCTATGCTTAGTTTGGTATTCTTTAGAGAAGAAAATTAATATGACTAGGATGTACTCCCAAGCAGTGTTCCCGCTAAGCTTTTGTCTTAGCTCAGAAAAATGGTCTCAGAGCAAACTAATTTATGCAGTAGCTCACAAGTTTCATGCCAGTAGCTCACAAAGTAGAATTTTTGCTCACAAGACTCGACATCTTAGAGGGAACTTTGCTCCCAAGTACTATTGGATGGGTGATATAAATGAAGTTATCCAGTGGCATATTTAAGACCAACAGTTTTATTCAAGGTATGAGCTTTCATGTGTATACATACTTCTTTACACTAATCTGAAGGGTGCATGACATGAAAACTCATGCCTTGAATAAAAAAAAACTTCGTTGGTCTTAAAGGTGCCACTGGACTCTAACTTTATTCTGTTGCTTCAGACTAACACAGCTGCCCACCTGAAGTATTATAAATGTTAACAGTGTAGTTCATTCTTGGCAAAATAATATGTTGTTACTGCCTTTGCTGAAAATGGACTGACCATTGAAAATGCAAGTTGTGCCCTACAGCATTAGAGACAATTTATCAAATTACCATACAATAATCTTAAAAAAACCCCCAACAACCTTAAAACCTTGATGGTATGCCGAGATTATAAAGGGCTTGTTTGAACTGTGGTTCTTTCCCCTTTCCTCAGCAGGAGGGGGGAGAGGAAAGGGTAGCTCTAAAAAGTACCTTAAAATAGCAGTATCTTCAGTATTGCCTCTTTTTTTCTTGTCCCCCCCCCCCCATGATATTAAGCTGCGTATTAGATGTGGCTTCTTGTTTGTCGCCAACATGATTCTTTCCCTAATGGAAAAAGTATATATTTATTAAATGACAAAGTATGGATAAAATATAGCTAATCAGAACCTCTATTATAAGGCAAGTTTTTAAAAGATAAAGTTAAAATATAATCTAGAAGTTAGCAGATTACATTTTGAAGATTTGGTATGATATTTACATGTTTCCATAAGTAATGCAGACTAGAAGTTGTGTTTTATTTTCTCCCAGATTCAAAACACCCTAGAATGAATATAAATATAAACACATAAAACCATTCAAGTGTAATAATAACAATCAAAACAATAGGCAAACCAGTCCACAGAACTACCATGCCCAGTGCAGAAACTAAAACCCATTAATTGCAGAATGCATTACAAAAAGAAAAGTCTTACAAGCTGTACAGAAATAAATAGCCTCAGAAGGTGCCTTCTGAGCTTGGAAGGTTATTCTTTAAAGCTGGCCCTACAAATGAAACAGCATGAAGTCCTTCAGGTATGTAGCTGCTAGGTTGGAAAGAGTTTTAAAGGTAAAAATCAAGCTCAGGAGTAAATACATAGTAAAGGTTTTTGTATAGTGATTAAAGTGTCACAATTTCCAGTTAATTTCACACATTCAATCCTTGAGGCCATAGTTCTTCCAAGAACCTACTCCAGTGCAATGCAACAAGAACTAATGGAAGAGTAATGCTAAACAGAGTTTACCCTTCTAAACCCAGTGACTTAGAAGGCTGTGACTTGGTACAGAATTGTATTGTACTTGTTTTTGTTTTTGGGAGTGCTAGTACTTTCTCATAAGGGCTGGTTCTGGGAGGTGGCCATTCCCCACTGTTGGGGCAGTGAGCATATTATGCTCACCCATGGAGGCTAATGGATCCCGATGGTTTCTAGAATGCTCTGAGGGATTTATCTGGACCTGCTGGCAGTTCAGTTGTTGAGCTGACTGAGATTTGGAGTACGATCTTCAAGAAGCTTTTGGATGGCTCCCTGACACCATCTGTGCTCTCTTGTCTCTGTGGCTCCTTGGTATAATGAGAGTTTAAGGGATTGCTCAGATGGCTAGTGTGGAATTGGTGAAGAACACAGATGAAGCCATGAGAACACGCTATAGAGGCCAATTGAAAGTTTATGGAGTGATAGTGAAAGTGGAAAAATTGATTATTTCACCACCACCATTGTGTTTGTTAGCTCGCAGCCAGCTCAGTTATTCAAACAGGTTCAGTAACTGAACACCCCTTTGGAGTGCTCTAAAGTGGATACTAATTTGGTTCTCAGCCATGATTCATTTGCAAACTTTTTTGCCAATAAAATATCTAAACTCCATCTGGAGTTGGCTGCTGAATTTGACAACAGGAGTGATGGGGACTCCACTTGCATTGTCTGGTTCTTTTTTGGATTTCTTTGGCCTTCTCACTCTTTCAGATGTTGACAGGATCCTGACAACTGTGAAGCCAACAACCTGCTCCTTGACTCTTTGTTCCTCATGGCTGGTAAAATCATGCCATGAAGTGGTAAGTGGTCTTCTGAGACAGATTATTAATTTGTCTCTTTCACAGGGCTATTTCCCCAGCTCCCTTAAGGAGGTGATGGTTAGACCTTCTAAAGAAACCCTCCTTAGATTAAAAAAAGAGCTGGCCAATTACTGCCCAGTGTCTAATCTATCTTTTCTGGGGAAGATAGTTGAGGAAGCAGTGGTCCAGGAGCTCCAGGTTTTTCTGGATGAGACATCTGCCCTGGACCCTTTTCAGTTGGGCTTCAGGCCTGGCTTTGGGACTGAGACTGCACTGGTTGCTTTGGCTGACAGTCTGCATTTACATCTGGATAAAGTTATGCTTGCCATGTTGATCCTTCTGGATTTATGAATGACCTTTGATACAATGGACCATTTGGTTCTGATCAACCACCATGCCCTTAGTTGGTTCTCCTTGTTCCTCCAGTGACATTCTCAGAGAGTTGCTATTGGGGAGGAGAGATCTCTTTGATGAGACCTGGATTTGTACGGTCCCACAGGTTTTCATCCTCTCTCCATTGTTATTGAACATATATGTGCACTCTCTTGCTGAGATCATCAGAAGGTTCGGAGTTGGGTGCCATCGCATGCTGATGATGCTCAGCTCTTCTTCAGAATGGATAAGCAGTTGGTGGCAGGGATCTTGATGCTATCCCAGCTCCTGGATGTGGTAGTCCAATGGTTGTCTGAAGCTGTTTGAAGTTGAATCCATAAAAGACAGGTCATGTGTCTAGGAAAGACTGAAATGCTAGCTGGAGAGTCACTCCTGAGACTCCATGGTATCTAGTTGACAGCTGTAGACTCTGTAAAGAGCCTCAGGGTGTGGTTGGATTCTGCACTTTCATTGTATAAATCAGTGTCCATGATAGCATGGTCAGTGTTTTTTCACCTATGCAAAGCCCACCAACTGGCTCCTTATTTGTCTGGGTCAGTCCTTGTAACATAGATGCATGCAGTATTTACTTCCAAATTTGACATAGGGCTACCCTTGAAAATACTTTGGAAACTGCAGGTGGATTGCAGCTGCCAGGTTGCAGTCTGGACCATCATGGTCAGCTCGTGGCTACCAATTAGTCTCTGGAGTTGGTGTTAACTTTTAAAGCCTTTAACAGTCTGGGAACCTCATAGGACCACCTCTCCTGTTACAAACCCTCATGCTTTCTTCAGTCATCATCTAAGGACCTCTGGCTCCAGAATGGCTCAGTTAGCTGTCACAGGGGAAGGGCTTTCTCAGTTGTGACCCCTACCCTCTGGAATGCACTCTCAGTTGACACCTGAAGGGCTGTCATATAGAGGATGGTGCAGAATTGTTTTCTGTGGCCCCAAAAGGTATGACCAGAACCAGCAGGTTGAAATTAAATCAAAAGAGTTTCTGGCTCAACATTAGGAAGAACTTCCTGACGGTTAGAACAGTGGAACAGGCTTCCTGGGGAAGTGGTGGGCTCTCCTTCCTTGGAAGTTTTTAAACAAAGGCTGGATGGCCATCTGACAGCAGTGTGGATTCTGTGAATTTAGGGGGAGGTATTTGAGAATTTCCAGCATTGTACAGAGGGTTGGACTAGATGACCCTGGATGTCCCTTTCAACTCTGAGTCTCTTGATTTCAGTTGAAGATCAGGGTGGAGAGACGGTGCAGCATAATTGTGTCAAGCTTTCCAATTTTGCCCACTGTCTCATTGCATCTATTGTGATTTCATATAGTGCCAAATTGTCCTTGATTCCTTTTCAGATATTCAGTCCTCTTCATAATTTATTTTCTTTTCTGAGGTGTAACCTGCACAGTGAGGATCACTTGGCTGAGAATCAGTCCTGAATGTGTTTGACACAACAGGCAGAATATAATTTTCAGCCATTTACACTGAAAATTTTTTTGAAAGGGAAAATTTAACCTTAAATTTTAATTTAAAACATCCTTAAAGCTTAATAATGTTCTCAAAAGAATAAGAGGTTTGAAAGTTAAATGACAGCAGTTAGTTTATGTGATATGTAGGTGGGATCTAGAATGAATAAGGCTATTTTTATTCAGAAATGTATGCCATTAACCTCAGTTACTGAGTTCTAGGAATCTACAGTTGTGTGTAAATTAGTGCTGGGGTATATAAACCAGTAACATGTAGAAGCACCTACTATGTGATTACAGATAAAATTATTCAAAACAGTTTTTTAAAAGTTCACTTTAATGTAGAAAAGTGCATTTTTGTGTGCATTTAGAAAATAGTTTTAAAGAAGGGTAATACTTTTGCCCTCCCTTTATTTGCTTTTAAGGAGATTTGACACTACCTAGTGTGCAGTAAACACAGTAAAGGCTGTATCTGGTATTTTAATAGCTCCAAAGATATGTTTTGTGTAGCCTGTCAATTTTGTGTACAATTGCCTGGATTAATAAAGCTTTTGAAATAACCACACTGATCTGCTTAAACAGCAGAATTTATGAGTAAGAACTAAATTTGCATGCAAATCAGATATAAGCATTTGCAATGCAATTTATCTATTGTACCTGGAATGGAGTGTGAGAGCAGCTTTCTGCAGTCTTCACCATGATATAGCCCGCTGCTTAACCACAGAAATTTATACCACAGATTACACCACTGGATAATTTTGATGGGTTGTATTGCAAGAATGTATTCTTAAACTGAAGTACAGGAACAAGTTGTTCAGTGGTAGAAGAATAGCTGCCCAGTTACTGATAGGAGCTAGTACATTTTGCCACATCACTGAGATTCTGCACTGGCTGCCAGTTTGTTTCCAAGTTCAATTCAGAGTACTGGTTTTAACCCTTAAAGTTCTCTGTAGCTGCTGGACCATCTTCCGGGTATGAGCTTTTGATGAATGCTTACAGCCCTCAGAGAGGGGATGCTTTCAGCTCATACTAAGGATTTTTCAGTCCTTTGGACTGGGCTGTCTTGGGAAGGGTGGAATGTACCATCTCTGGTGATCTCTAGAGGAAAATGTCATGCCTTTCAAATGGCCTTTGGAAACTGACCTGTTATGTTGGTAATCTGTTGTTGCTAGTATTAGGTTTTATGGTACTCTCTGTATGAATGGGAATTACTTAAAGTGTTGGATAGAAAAGCAATATAGAAATATTTTAATAGATAAATTGGGGGCATTCACTTCTGTGAGACTACAGAACAGTTGTGTAAGTCAGTGGTTTTCTATGGCTGTGATTAGGGCAGAAGGTCACCAGCTGAAAACGAAAGGTTTTTAAAGCCCCCCTCCCCCCCATAGCTGCTGTCACCTTCAGTCTTTTAACTGATAGTTACCAGGTGAATGGCCAAATCCAGCTTTCCAAGTTTCCATCAAGAATAATTTTTAAGAAGATTTGATGTATTTTCTATGACTTTGTACTATGCAATATGATTTTGTTGGCTGTCTTGAGCATGCCAGTGTTATAAAGATGAATACAAATCAAACAAACAAGACATTAAGAAGGGTTGTTAACAGTGAGTGACTTTTATGATGGTGTGAAGTGGAAGGAAAGCAACTGCAATCTGTTTTCCCTACATTTGCCTTTTAAAAATCATCCAGAAGATGATGCCATGAGCTAGAGTGATAAAGCAACAAATCATAATCATTCCATCCATTAGAGGGCAGTGTACCTTTATGTACGGTTATGCTTTGCAAACTCAACTTGCTTGAAAAAAACCTGGACTCCCTTTTAAGAACATATATAGTAGAAATTGTTGTAGGTGCAGGGGTCATTTTGTAGAAAAATAGGTGGTGGAGCTCATCCAGGGATTGTTATGCAGCTGAACATACTATTCAATGGACAAGGAGCTGGAACTCTCAGAGGAAGGAGGAGGAACTCTCAGAAAGGTTCAGGAACTGTGTTCCGGTGAGCTCCCCCTGAATCTGAGGCCTGTGTAGATGTGTAATTAAAAACTATTGCAGATCTCTATCTAATTCAGTAAAAAAATCAAACTGGTTGGCAGCTTGATAGTTGGTACCGGTAGCTGCTTGGTGCCTGTCAGTCCTTTTTATAAACCAGGAAAGAAATCATGATGACATTCAGGTGTGCATTGTTAATTGGTTGGAAATAAGATTTATTTTCTCAATTAAAATCCTGCTTAATTTCTAAATTTGAAAAAAAAAAATCCTTCTTGTTCTACTTTACTTGTTATGGGAAAACAGCAAATCTTCTTATGGGATAAATTTGAAATAGTAGTTTGACACAAAGTTTATTCTACCCAAGAACATGTAGAGAACAGTGCGTAACATCAGATTCCACATATTTAATGGTAGTGCAGTGCTGTATATTTTTAAAGCATAGATTATGTAGGTTGATACCTTTGATTCAAAAATGGAAACTGTTACCTTAATAACAACTTGCTTGTATAATATGTTTCCTCTTTTTCAAGCAATTAATAATACAAAAATAAAAAGTAACGTCCATTATTTTTATGAAATTGAAATTCTATATCTGCTTATATTTATAGAGATTAATAGAGGAATTTCCTTAGCTCATTCAGCTTGTCTTTCTTTACTCGTTCTCTTCAGCTTTGGTTACCATAGTTACTAGCTTAATCACAATGCAGAGAGCCATTTCTAATTACAGTACACTATATGCCAGCATAAAATTAATTCTTTGAGTATCTTAAGTCACAAACAGCTTGTAGCTTGTTCTTTGGCATTTTATTACCTCAGATCCTGAAGCAGTGTATTCACGCATCATATTTAATCTGTGAAGTTTTAATGAAAATAAAATTACTCTGAGACATATTGATGTTTAAAATCTTTGATATAGAATTTCCCCCCCGTGAGATACCACGTATGAGAATGTTATGTAATTATTTGTAGAAGGTCTTCGGAAGCAATCTTCCAAAACTATTATGCACTTATTTCAATAGGTATATGACTCACTAAAAAGAAGAAAGGTTGGTGGAAATGGCTGTGCTTGGGTTGAGAACACATTAGGGCCTTTTTGTAGCCGGAATTCCTTTGGTTATTAGGCCACATACCCTTAAGGTAGCCAATCCTCCTGAAGCTTACAGTAGGCCCTGTACTAAAAGTCCTGTAAGCTCTTGGAGGATTGGCTACATCAGGGGTGTGTGGCCTAATATGCAAAAGAGTCCCTGCTATTAAAAAAAAAAAGCCCTGGAACACATGCTTTGCATGTTAGTATATCTCTGGTGTTTCCAGCTAAGGGATCATGTCCTACTGAGAAAGCAAGGCTTTTGTCAAGGGAATTCCTATCTCACCAGGCTTTCAGGTTCTTCAGAAGTGCTGACAAGAATGACCAAAAAATGTAATTAAAAGAAGCATTTGATAAGCTCGCTCATGAAAGTTTCCTTGGAAAACTTAAGAGGTATGGGATAAGAAGACAGGTGCTTTTAATTGTTTGTAATGGGCTAAGCAGTGGAAATCTGAGAATAAGAGTAAATGTGCAGGTCTCACAGTGGAGGGAAGCAAGCAGTGAAATCCGCAGAATTGTTAGAAAGATGTTTTTGTAAAGGGATGGTACTGTGTAGGCTGTACCAGTTTGTGTAGTATGTACTGGCTGTTGTGGTGTGCATAATACTGCTATGTAATATTTGTAGTATTTAACGTACAACTTTATGTGTAGTTCATAGAAAGCGTATGTAGGAGTAATTTTTTTTGTCTCCAAAACTTGGAGGTACTCAGTGAAGTTTATCAGCCATAGTTTCAAGACAGATCAAATGAAGTACATCTTCATGCAATACTTAATTTTGGCAATCACTAAAATGTGATGTAGTGATGGTTGCTAGCTTGCTAGTATATCTCTTGCTTTGCAAACCTTAGGGGGTCACAGTAAGTCAGCTGGGTCTTGATGGCACTTTCAACCACCAAATAAATTTATGGATCCTTGGTACATAGTTTTGGCCCTGCTGTTAGTCATATTGCTTAAAAGTCACTATCCATGGTGGTTGAAAGGAATATCTTTGTTCATACCTCTGTAATAGTTGCAAGTGTTCCAACAGTAGCAACTGTGAGAAGATGTTGATTGATCCATGGAAACTTTTATTTTGTAGCAGGTGCTGGAAAAGATCTGGTCTCTACCAGATATTCTGGAGACAGAATCTACTAGAGAAGATACTATTGAGCTTGATGAGTCAGTGGTCTTCTTATAAGGCAGCCTGATTGGGGAGGGATGGTGGCTCAGTGGTAGAGCATCTACTTGGTAAGCAGAAGGTCCCACATTCAATCCCTGGCATCTCCAACTAAAAAGGGTCCAGGCAGATAGGCGTGAAAAACCTCAGCTTGAGACCCTGGAGAGCCGCTGCCAGTCTGAGTAGACAATACTGACTTTGATGGACTGAGGGTTAGGGTTTCAATATAAGACAGCTTCATATGTCCATATACGAATAGTACTAGTAACTAAGGATGGGCACAAACCAAGAAAAATTTATTGGGACTGAACAAGAGAGCCTAAAGTAGCTGAGTGGTAGGGAGGCACTGCCTGCTTCTCAGCTGTTTCTGCAGCTTTCATGAGGAAGAGAAAACAGAGTTGTATGTAAAGGGACTGGGAGTCCCTTTAAACCCCTGCTTTCTGCTCCATCCACAACTGCTTTGAAAGTTTGTTGGAGTTCATGACAGTAGACCTGTTATGAACTTCTGTTAGCAAACCATGAACAGGGCAAAATTTTGATTAATTTTGCTTCATGGTTCAGTTTGTGCCCATCCCTAACCTTACTAGTAACAGCTGTGTTATAAATTTATCATCGGAATGTGTTCAATTTCTTCTTGCCACTTTAGTAATGTATCAACATGCTGGATTCTTAAGGTTTAGTAGATGTTTAGGATGGGGTTAATGTATTATATTGTGTCCAGACAGCAGTTGATCAGAGATGGGTAGCTCTGGCCCAGGACATCAATGAAGATGTACATTGAAACAGGACGGCAATTTTTTTGTCTTTAAGAGCTAGTCCAACAACTTAGGAGCCAGGTGCGCTTTTCGACAGGGTTTTGTATTTTAATTACTATATCTAGAGCTTTGACAAAAGTTTTGTTTATATAAATAAATAAACATAGGGGTAACCCTGGTTGTCATCACCTGAACAAAAAGCTAATTTCTAACCTTACTTCTCTCCAATTTCTTATAATTTTGTTATTGTTTTAACAAGCTCCATTTAATTGACTATTGGAGCCAGTTGTTTTGCCTGGATCCTCCCTCCCTCAAAGGACTGAACTAGTACCTTGGAAGAGGTGACAGCAGGCAACCTTCTTTCTTAACAACTTACAGGGTCACTTCTCTGGACTTTTACCTAGTCTGCAAATAGGATCAACATAGGTCCCACAATCACATGGAATGCATGTTATCAAATACTGGCCAGAGGATTGTCTGGGAAAACTGATCTTGAAGGTGCAAAGGTCTGGTTTTTGGCAGTTCTCTTCCCTCTTTTAAATCCACCAATGCTGAAGATTAATTTCAGAAAAGGCAGTACAACTAACCATGGGTCGTTTTGTAGAAAAATAGGTGGTGGAGCTCATCCAGGGATTGTTATGCAGCTGCAATACTATTCATTGGACAAGGAGGTGGGACTCTCAGAAGGAGAAGGTGGAACTCTCAGAAAGGTTCAGGAGCTGTGCTCCTGTGAGCTCCCATTGAATTTGACGTAGGGTTGCCAAGTCCAATTCAAGAAATATCTGGGGAATTTGGGGGTGGAGTCAGGAGACATTGGGGGTGGAGCCAAGAACAAGGGTGTGGCAAGCATAATTGAACTCCAAGGGAAATTTAGAGGGGCAGAACACCTTTTCAAATGCCTTTCTTCCATAGGAAATAATGAAGGATAGGGGCACCATCTTTTGGGGCTCATAAAATTGGACCCCCTGGTCCAATTGTTTTGAAACTTGGGGGGTATTTTGGGGAGAGGCACTAGATGCTATACTAAAAATTTGGTGCCTCTACCTAAAAAAAATAGCTCCCCCAGAGCCCCCAATACCCACAGAACAATTCCCCACTATTCCCTATGGAAATCGTTCTCCATAGGGAATAATAGACTGCCCAGTAAACATTTCCCTCCCCCCTCACACTTTCTAAAGCAGGGGGGGGGAAGGGCCTCCAAACCAGGGAATCCCCTGCCCCCCTCTCTCTCTCTCACACACACAAATACTTACTGTGTCTTGTTCCTGCAGAACTTTACTTGCTCTGAGAACGAAAGCAAAAGAAAGGGAGGGGCCGTTCTCTGAGGAAACTGTTACTGATCCTTTCCCATGAAGCCCTTCCTGTTTCCTACTTCCTGCTCAGCCTTAAAGGCACACATTTTAAAAACTGCAGGTTTCTAAACCTGCAGGAACTCTAAAACTACAGGGTTACTGTGGGGGCGGAGCTTCCCCTGCCAGCGAGCTGGCTGGGGGCGGGGAGAAGCCTGTCAAAACAGGGGATCCCCCGCTGGGACCTGGGGATTGGGAAGCCTAATTTGAGGCCTGCAACTAACCCATTCCTCCACCTTGTCTAACTTTCCCTTACTGGGTTCATCCTATGTGAGTCTGTAGTCAAGACCATTTTACTCCCATAACACCTCTTTGTAATAATTTTCTTCTAATGTATATTAGAGGTCACGAAACACAATAGAATTTTCACATGAACATTACATTGTATTTACAATCCATGGGAAAGCTATGCAGCTTCCCTGGTTCAAATACATTGTTTCATTCACACCATCGTTCTAGCAATAATCACATCATAGCTCAAAGGCTTGCTAGTGTCAGGGGCTGCGCGGACTGCACTGGTTGCCAGTGGCATACCGAGTTCGCTACAAGGTGCTGGTTATTACCTTTAAAGCCCTATATGGCCGGGGACCTACCTACCTAAGGGACCGTCTCTCCCCATATGAGCCCCAGAGGGCACTGAGGTCATCTGGGAAAAACCAGCTGAATATCCCTGGGCCAAGGGAGGCCAGACTGAAAGCCACCCGGGATCGGGCCTTCTCTATTACTGCTCCACTACTGTGGAACCAACTTCCTGAGGAGGTGAGGGCCATACGATGTTTAGAGGGATTCCGTAGGGCCTGCAAGACCCACCTTTTCAGGATGGCCTTCAACTAGCGAAAATTAGTGGAAAACTGTGACAAAACTAGATATGCTGCTAGAAATGCTTTTACTCTTGAAATGTTTTTACTGCTGAAATTTATTGAAATCTGTTATAACGCCATATTATTATGTGAATTTTAATATTTTGTAATTGTTTTAACCGTGTTTTATAATTGCAACTGATGTAATGTGTGTTTTATGCTGTGAGCCGCCCTGAGCCTGCTTCGGCGGGGAGGGCGGGATAGAAATAAAAAATTATTATTATTATTATATTATATATCCATACACATTCTGGTTCTTCTCAGGCTCTCTTGTTGTGAGTGACTGTGTCTGTCTGTCCGTCTGTTTCTGTGTGTGTGCATTACCTGGACATCCACTAAATTACACTCCTAATACAAAACTGGGTAAACCTTTGAGTGGAATGTTGGTTTGTTGTGCTCAGCTTTCTCCTCAAATCTCTGTTCTGGATTAGGTAAATGTAGTCCTGTGTAAAATGTTCCCTTCTTGTCTCTATAAAGCTACCACCTTTATTTTCTGAACTTGTATAAATATTTATAGAGTGCTTTTTCAATTAATAAGTTTGATTTTATTTCTTTAATTTTCTTTAATAAAAACCATTTCATTAATTAAGGTCTGGTTCTTTTGAGAATTCTACTGGAGGAAAAATTCCCATAAACATAGGTGGAGATCCTGCTTCTTGGCCCTGCTTGCATCGCCTAGGGTTTCCTAGCTGATTTCTTCAACAAACTCAGGAGACCCTCACAACCACTTAGGGTAGCACAGTATAGAAAGCAATGTTAAGAAATTATTTGATTTGCCATTAGTGAATGGTGAATAGCATATAAACAAACAAGACAAGAATTTCAGAAAAAAATGCATTTTTATGTCACAATACAAAACATATATGATTTGAAATGAAAAATAAGCTTCATACTTCTATTCAGGGGTTGTTTTGTAGAAAAATAGGTGGTAGAGCTCATCTAGGGATTGTTATAATAATAATAAGTTTTTATTTATATCCCGTCCTCCCCGCCGGGGCAGGCTCAGGGCGGCTTACAAAAACATGATGTGGTATCATGATATAACAATACAGGTAAAATCAATTCACAGTATAAATACAAATTGTTATGCAGCTGCATCTACTATTCAATGGGCAAGGTGGGAAGGAAGAGGTGGAACTCTCAGAAACGTTCAGGAGCTCTGCTCCTGTGAGCTCCCGCTGAATACAAGGCCTGCTTCTATTGAAGTTTTCTGAGAAATACTACAATAAGTAGGGATGGACATGAACTGGGAAAATGCAGTTCAGTTGGGTTCATGGTTTCCATTGTGCCCTGTTTACAAACCATGGACTGTCATAAACTTTTAAGGGCTATATTGAACCAGTTAGGTTTTTGATGTAGTAGAACAGCTTCCCAGAGATACCAATCTTGTACTAGAGATACAAAACTTGCAGGGAATCTCCAGCTGACTTCCCTCTACCTGGTGAGGGTTGGACTTAGGGGGTCCAAAGAAGCTTCCTCCAGGAAAGTGCTTTCTGAGGAAATGACAGCTGTAGGTTTAAGAGTGTATAGAATGGGCCAGGTGCAAGGTAGCGGTATCAGATTTGTAGAAGACTTCCCCCTGATGCTTCTCTACATGCCCTCCAAGTTACATGCAAATTCAACTTAGGGGGTCTGAGTTATGGCCCCCAAAGAAGATGCCCACAGGAAAAATGTCAGGCACAGGTTCCAAAGTGCATAGAATGCAAGTTAGGCACACCAAACACATAAGGAACATCACACTGCTGCATGCTCCTCTACAATCTCTCCAAGTTAAGGGAGGATTACATTTTAGGGGTTCTAGTTATAGATACCCCCCCTCAAAAAAAAAAGGTCTCCCCAGTGGAAAAAACAACTGCAATTAGAGTGGAGAAAAAAACTGCAGTTACAGGAATCTATGGAATGATTCAGGAACAAGCCAGTGATACCAAATTCACAGGGAAACTTCACCTGCACAGACCCTCCCACCAGACACTGGAAGCAAGGCAAGCAGCACCCCCCCCCTCTCATTCTTGCAACCCTCCCAAGTCTCCAAAGGCAGATTCTGAAGAACAGAAAGGCAGGCATCCCCAAATTCTGACAGGCTCCTCAAAGTAACTCCAGGACAGCTTGGCAGGCATCCTAGCTACACCACATGAGCAAGAGAAGCCATCTGTTCTCCCACGGGTCAGGGCCCTGACGGAGAGGTTGCAGGTGGGCATCACCATCAGGATGCATTTTCTCAACAATAAAGGTGAGTTCAAGCTGGCCTGTATCTCTAACCCCCAGATAAAAGTCGGCATTGGTCTTGTGAATGCAGAGCTCTTGTAGTGGAAGTGTTAGCTCTGTAACGAAGTGGGAAGGTCAGGCCAACAGACATGGCCACAGGGAACAGTGGGTGGAAAAGGCTGGTGGGGAGGAGGAGCTGCTATAGTGCAGCATCTCTGCCTCAAAGAGCCCAACTAGAGAGAAGCCCTGCTACTGGTTGTCAGCAGTGAACTGGGAGGTCAACAACAGTAGGGGTGCCAGGTGTGCAATGATGGAGAATTTTGCAGAGGTGATGGTGAGGAGTACCTTGCCAAGTCCCTTGAGCCAGCTGACACCAATGCCCTGGAGTACCAGTCACTCAGGGCTGTCAACTGGCCTGACCACTATTGGGTGGCTGTAAGCCCTGAGTCCACCTAACACCGAAATTCCAGTAGGGGAGAGGAGTTCACAATCAGTATAGATGTGAGTACTCAGCCAAGGCACTTGGTGTGAGGAGAGAGACAGGGTGGCTCAGAGCTCTGAGTCCTCCAAACACCCTGACTCCAACAGGGCAGAGGAGTTCACAGTCTTGAGGGAATAAATGAATGTGCTCTGCTAGTCTGCTTTTAACAAGTTCTCTGTGTCTTCATGGAATGTTTGTACTAGTCTCTCTTCCATGAACATCATTTCACAAACCTCAAACCAGCTGAAATCCATGATAAACTTTAGCTGGTTTGTGCCCATGCCTAAATTGCTGACAACACTGTATGCTGCAATGAAACTTTTAGGCCCAATGGCACAGGGGAGCCTGGAATTTGTTGGGTCTTCTATTAACATAACTACTTCCTACTGCATGGGTTTGACACTAAAGTGACTGATAAAGTTATTTTAAATGGGTTATCAATAAGCAGTTCTGTACAGTTCTGGCTTGCTAGTGTCAGGGGATACTGGTTCATGATGCCTGTTTCTTGCAAAGGTACTATGGCTTCTAGCAGATGAAACAGTCAGGAAGTGCCCTGGTTTTTTGGGGTGTGTGTGTTTGTCCATTAAAGCTGCTTGTTATCCTAAGCATTACAAAGCATGGTAGTCTTGGTAAGTAAAATGAGGATATCTAAACCACAGATATGTCCTGATGTGCCAAGTTGACTAGCTGGCAATAACTTGAATTTGACCAAAGAATACTACAGAGTACACAAAATGACAAAAACGAATAAAACTATTTAAGTTTAAAACATATGTCATTTTTTGCACTACGTGGGATCCTGTACACTTTACATATCAGAAATATATAAGAATCAACATACCACTGTATAACCTTCAACACTGGGATAACTGTATAACTGAAAAGAAGTCTCAAATTGGGAGGAGCACAACTAGGTTACTATGGCATGAGCTTTAAAAGGAAAGCAAGAAATATGTTTGTTTGCAAAAGCCTAGACAAACAGGGTCTAAAAGATGAAGATCATGTGGTGTTTAAAGATAAAGACCTCTGTTGGCATGGAGGTCCTAAATGGGACCCATCCTTTGAAAATATCCTCTGTCTGGTTTAGGGTATCCTGTTGCAGTTCCTCTGATTATAACAGTCAGATAGATTCAAATGGGGAGATGGTTCTTTGGATATCCTGATTGTAGATCATTTAGGGCTTTAAACAGTGATTTGTGCCTGGAAAAAACTCTGGGAGTTAACAGAGATCTTTAATACAAATGTAGCTTTTGAGAGCTGTATAATGTAGTGGTTTAGAATGTTGGACTAAGATCTGGGAAAGCCAGGTTTGAATCTCCACTTGACCATGGAAGCTGGGCAAGGTTGGGCCAATCACATACTCTTAGGTTAACAAACATTACAGAGTTTATTATTTTTTTATTTTATTACATTTGTATTCCGCCCTCCCCTGACGGACTCAGGGCAGCTAACAACAGAGTTGTTGTAAAAATGAAATGGAGAAGATGAGAACAATGTAAGCCACTTTAGATCCCCTCAGGGCAGAAAAGCAGGTGATAAATGAAGTAAATAAATAGCATGGTATTTAGAATAAGTGCTGATTAATCGGCTGAAATGACTGAAGGCAAGGCAGGCTATGTATAAGCAGGGATGTCAAACTCATTTATTAGGAGGGCCAGATTTGACACAAATGGGACTTTGTGGGGCTGAGCCATGCATGTCATAAAATGTATTGCCAGATAGTGGAGATATAAACTTTATAAAGGATACAGATAAACACAATTAAAGATAGTATTTTTAACTTAAAATACAAACAAGGTTATATTTTGTTTACAATGGAAAGGTGGGGAAATACTGGGATTTGGCAATGCAATTTTTAAAATAAAACATGAAGAAAAAGCACAAAGATCACAGCAGAAGCTAAAAATATGAACTTAAAATATAAAATACTCTGAGCCTGGGAAAAACATGAAATGGTTAGGTATTGCAAGCTTCCCTCCCCCCTTGGTTTACTGAGATTGGCAATGGCTCTCTCCAGTATAATTTCCCCCTTTGGATGTGGGTTCCCCGGTTAGAGTAGTCACTAGGCACCAGTTCATTCATTAGAGACAAGCTAGCTCAAATAAGCAACCCTTTTTTTCAAGGAGCTTTAATGGACCATAAATGCTGCAAAAAGCTGCAAAATGCAGCCTTAGCTCCAGTCCATTGAAATACATTGCAGCATAAAGTTGTAAGGAAAACATGGAATTGATTTCCCTTTAAAATCTGTGGGTACATAGACTTCAATGGGAAATCCATGTTTTCCTTGCAGCTTTGAAAGCCTAGAAACCAGCAAAGACAAGGCAGAAGAAGCTGGAAATGTCCGCAGCACTGGAGCTTCAAAGGGTGAGGACAGGAGGGGGGAAGGGGAGAAAGGCCCCGCGGGCCTGATTAAAGCCCATGGCAGGTTAGGTGTAGCCTGTGGGCCAGGAGTTTGACACCTCTGATTACAGCATATTATGGTGACTGAATGTGGATGTTACAAGAACATGGATAATGATCAAGATTGTTCCTTCCCAGGAGAGACTGGATGCAGCTGGCAAAACTGCTGCAGTTGAGGATAGGTGCTTTGAGGCTCAGATGCATACAAAACCAGTGCTGAATCTAGAAGCAATTCTATGCAGAAAACCTGCAGCAGTTAAAGCGCAAATCATACACAGTTTCCAAGGGAGATCCAACAACAGCAACTCCATGTTACCTCCCCAGGACTGAACAGGGATATAGTTGGACAGGAAAAACTTCTGGGAAAGAAATGCCTTCTTGTTGACCCAGGTTTATTAGCAATAGAATAATTAAGAGGCATTCTCGCATTCTGAAATGTTACTGTTTTATGGTTTCCCATGCTAAGGCAACCCAGATCAAAGGTTTTCTGAATTTGTTAATTTTACTATTCTGCTATTGGTTTTTAACTTTCTATCACTTGGCATTCCAAACCCCACCAGCTATATGTAGCTCTGCTTACTGTACCTCATTCCTCGTCTGAAGAAGTATGCATGCACACGAAAGCTTACGTTCTGAATAAAACTAAGTTGGTCTTAAAGGTGCAATTGACTCCTATTTTGTTCTAGTCATATAGGGGTGATGGCTAAGAAACACAAGCCATTGATTATTTAAATAATATTAATCATGTTAGATTTTTATAGGGAAATATTTTCTCATTTTAATAATATTATTCGGATTGTAAAGAAATCTGAATACATCTACAAGCCTTCATCCTTAGCTTTCTTAGCTGATAATAGAATGTCTAATTAAAAAATGTCATTTACATTTTTGACTGTTAATAGATTATTTTGACAATGATCCAAAGGGATGATTTTCCCAGCCTTGAGGCTTCAGAATAATGATGGTGCTTTGCAGCTGGGATTCCTTTTGAATTGCAGTTAGCATTTTTAATCACTAAGGTTTTTTTTTCTTCTCAGAGGTTACATCCCTATCATTACAAAATCAATCCACTGATTGTAAGTGTTGCCTTTTCAGCTTACTAAGACATAAATTCTATTGAATGTGCATGATATCAGCACTTGTTTATTGTTTAGTATGCATAATTGTGTAGCTAGTAGATGCCACAGTTCTATATTGACCAAGAGAGCAACACTGATACATCATGCAGTTGATACCTTTGGGTACCCAGGAGTGCCCAATACTCTCAAGCAGAAGACAACTGGATGGCATACACACAGAGGAACAAAGGCTGCTGAGAGAAATTAGCATATCTTCCTGCAATACATTGGGGCTGTTCAGACGCACAGTATAATCAGTTGTCGCTGCTGTTTCATACCAGATTAAAAGTGGCTGATCAGACAGCAACATGCCTCCTGGTATTAACTCGTAGTATTCCCCCACCCCATCCTTCTTGGAACTGGAGTATTTTGTTACCTGCTCCTTTGCAGTGTTTTTTGAGTTCTCTGGTTTCACCTTGTAGTTTCCCCGTCTGGATAATTCTCGACCAGCTTCCAGATGTCTGAAGGCTGTCCTGGAGCAAAAGGAGCCTCAGACATCCAGTTTACGGTCACCATATTTTTTTAACTACTTAGCAATATGCGGATAACCGCACAAACACAGGTTTTAACCTATGTGCGTGTGCATATGTGCATAATGCATGCATGCACATAATGCACACCTGCACATAATGTGTGTGTGCACATAATGTGCATTAAAATGGAGAAAAAAAGAACTGCATGGTGCCGTCATATAGATGGCAGAAGACGGAGTGATTTGAATTGCAGTGTGGCAGTCTGATCGATAATATCCGGAACAAAGATATTTGGAACAGAACCGGGTCAGTTTAACACGGACTCAACATGCTGTGTGAACAGGGCCTTATTTACTAAAATGTAGCTTTTGGACAGTCTTCAAGGGTAGCCCAATGTAGAGTACATTGCAGTGTGTGTATTTGTAATTGTCATTTGATTTCTATCCATTCCATCTATCTTGATCAAATAGAGTTTTTGAGACATATTCTGTTGGGTGGATCAATGAAACTACTTAATTTGCAAATTGGGAGGAGTGTGTGCAGGAGTGACTGGAAGAATTAAAACTGGGTAGGGGATTGTGACAGTAATGGAAGGGTTAATAGAAAAACTAAGGACTCATAGAGCCTGAGTCAGATGATCTGAGGGTGGGGGCTGGAGTGCTCGGAACTCTCAGGAGGAGTGATTGACAGTTCACGGCTGGGGAGTCATCAGTGAATAACTGTCAGAGGGAGACAGTTGAAGAGAGCAGTTGGTTTTGCAGCAGAGAGCTGAAGAGACAGGGAATTATCAGCGGAGAGCTGAGAAGAAGGAGCTGAGACAGGAGCTGAGGAGAGACTTCAAATGAAGTAAAGCTCGCTGCTAGCTCTGTAGAGACAGCCAAGGGGCTGAGTGTGACAAAAGGAGAGTCACAGTGAAAGACCTGAGAGGTCACAGAAACATATACACTTCTCTTAAGAACTAACGAGGTTGATGAGGGAAAGATGTGGGTCTAGAGGAGTCAGAAGGGCTGGGAGTGGAGACACCAATCGGCTCAAGAGACCAGACACATTAAGCCCAAGAGACCAACCTAAAATAGTGTCGGAGAGTGAAGAATATATGAACTGTGAACCCTGAGAGACCTAAGTAAAATCTGTACTATAAAGCCTGAACTATTTAGTAACTGTTATTTATCTGAGATACAATATAGCCCATGTAAATACCTCCCATTCCCCAGTTGGAGACTGTGTGTAAATAAAAGTCTGTGGTTTACTTTTAAGTTCTCTGGTGCCTGTATATTGGGAATAACCATCAAAGCTGCTGTGGTCCCCTACATATTGAATTCTCCATCCATCTGAAAACAAAACAAAAACCCCAAAGAGACTAGTATTGAGAAACCCATATTAAACCTACCCCTTGTGTTCAGTAGTCATGAGGTAAAATTCAAAAGGAAGAACCGAGGCTGAAATAGGGGCTGGGGTCACCATACACTGCCTATAGAAGTGAACAAGGCAAGCTGCCATAGGGATGGTTTAGAGGCGTAGTTGTTTGTCTCTCCAGGGACTGGAATGCTGAGGCTTCAGCTGAAGAAGTTTTTGGCTGGTGTGGGCCCTCCCTTTATGGAACTCTTCTGGAGGAGGGTAACCCCCAGACCATCTATCTTTGAACTGATGCTGATTTCTCCTCTTGGATTGTGAGGAAGGAAGCCCTGAGAACTTTCTTCCCCACTGGAGGCCTGCTTCTGAAGAACTGTGGCTGCACCAGCTTCAACAGCAGCAACAACAAAATCACTTCTGAAACACTGACTACTGTACCTTTGACTTGGGAAGGGGAAAAGAGTTTGGAGGTGGGAACTCCATACCCTGTGTGCAGAATTGTATTTTCTCACTGTTGTAATAGTTACTTTGCTTAGCCTTAGGCCAAAGTGTGTGAGTGGAATGGGGGCTTTAAGAAAGGAGGCCTTAAGCCTTGAACTTGCCCTTATTTCCACCTACGGGGTTACAAAACAGTTTGCTAAATTTTCTCCAGCCGCATTGTCCTTGCTGTTTTGCTGTATGATCCTTTATCTGGGAATAGCTGAGGCAGTTCAACCTTTGCTCAGTTTGCTACACAACAGAAGTGGGATCCACTACAGAGAATCCTGTTTTGATCTGTTACTGGTCAAGGTTTCTAAGATAACATAATTGCATAGAAATGAGAATTGCATAGAAATTGTCACCTGTAAGCTGTTGTTGGTTGCAGCTATAGACCAGGGAAATGCATATTTCCCAAGTCTAATGAAATGTTTAGCAAAGGCACGGTACTGCCCTTGCTGATCTTTGTGTGTCTAAGACAGGAGTGTCAAACTCATTTGTTATGAGGGCCGGCTGTGACATAAATGAGACCTTGTTGGGCCAAGCCAGTCTGGGCTGGGCTATTTGTGTACCTATTTAAGATTAGGTAGCAGAAATAAAAAATTCGATAAAGGACACAGACAAGCGCAAGTATATTTTTTAAAAAACTTAAAACATGCTTAAAATGTTAGCAGTCATTAGTTTTAAAGATGCTTTCTTTGTATTTCTTCTATGGGATCCAGGGAACTGGACAAAGGAAGCTCTGGTTCTTTCCTTGCTTCCCCAGGGGACTGCGGGGTAGGGGGAAGCCTCAGTCAATAGAAGGAAGAGAGGCTTGGCTCAGTAGTTCTGCTGTGCAATTGAGAGAGCCTGGCAAAGCAAGCTATTCCTTCCTCCCAAAGGAGGAGCCTCAGCCAATGGAGAAAATAGAGGTTTTGCTCTGTATATCCTGCGCAAATGAGCAAGCCTTGCAAAGCAAGGTGTTATGCAGAAGGAAGCAAGATATATAGAGAAAGAAGTAGATGATAGCCAGTTGCTTGGGGGCATTATAGGAGTCCTCCGGGGGCATGTTTCAGCCCCTTAACTGTATGTTTGACACCCCTGGTCTAAGAGAACTTGTCTAGTAGGAAGCGAGAACTGGTTGCTGGAAAGTCCAATTAGATGTATAACCATAGGATGCTTATTTATTTATTGGCGAATTGGACTTTATCTTAAGTGCTAAATAATATGTGCTACAAGGTTATATATACTATAGTACTTTATGCACAGCAGAATTTTGTTATGTGTGGAATTTATCTACTTGATACTACTTTATTCAACAAAGTTCTGTATAACTTGGAATTTTCAATAAACTTGTCATATGTTAAAAAAAAGATGTGTAACCATTTTGAGAACTCCTTACCTGTGTTAGTCTGTTTGCAGGTTTCTGTCACTTATATAGAATCATTATTTTTATTGAGGCAATGTAGCATCACCAGCATAAAAGAGTCTGTAGAGCCAAATTCATAGCTAAATGCTAAACTGGTTAAATGACTGTAATTTCGTTACTTAAAGCAAAAGTGCAGATGTGCACTAAGTAGGGTTGCTTTACAGTGTTTTTAGAATACTTTTGTAATGAATTAGATAATCTTGTAAAAAATCATGGCATTATTTTTACAAATCAATTAATTAGTCATGCAAATGAACTTAAAAGATGTAATGTTTGCCATGTTCTTAGCATTAGTATTCTACACCAGGGACATAATTCTCTTGCAATGAAGTACCTTCATGGAAAGCATTACAGTATAGCAGTCCACATGGGAAAAGAGGTATCAGCGTTCCTTTTGAGGCATAGGCTTTGATGTAGGTTTTCTATACTATTTTTTAAAGTAAAAAAAAAATCGAAAGATCTCAGGAAAGCTATAACAGTCCAGACAAACGCTTTATTCTTCCAGCGGAAGTGTTGAAACTTATTATTCTTGTCACTTATTCAGTACTGAAGGTATTTGCACAGCCAAGAATCAGTGGATACAAGAGCTGCTATTGACGAAGAGTGTAGAGTTTTTTCTTTGCGGTCTCTTTTTATGGCTACCTTTTCAAGCACCAGTCTCTCTTTCTCTCTCTTTTTAAAACAAACAATTCCTTTTCCCACCCCAGAGCTACAATAAATGGAGACAAATGGGGTTGATGAAAGAACAATCTGTTTTATAGCCAACCTAAGAGTGAGCCTGTTTTATTAATTATTGTAACCCCTTGATCCCTGGAATAAAAACAATTTTGCTCCTGAATGCTTCCTTGCATTACCGTTAAAATTTCCTAATAGCTGACTTTATATTAGATGTCCTTGAAAACTCAATTTAGAATAAGACATAGTCTTCTAAATTAAAAAAGAAGGGGGGGGGGTCTTTTTTTTTTAAAAAAATTAACCTTTATGCCCCAGTGAGCAAGAGTGCCCTGTATTACTTTTCAGTAGTGGTTGGGATCCACAGAGGAAAATGCACATACATGTGTACTGGGGCATGGCCAGTTTTTCTTTGGGATGGTAGCCTCTTGCCTAATAGATTGCTGCATTTGAAGGCCTTTAACCTTTAGGATATGGGAGCTGAAAAGCTGTAGGAACATAGAATACTATGGGATCCTGGCCAATATTGCTACAACAGCAGAATGTAATATTTTTAAATGTGTGTGAAATGCAGAACAGATGAACACATTTATCCCATAGGAATGAAGCAGCTATGGTAGTTTTGTTCATATCTGTCTTTGCTTCCAGTCCTGTTAGGCAAGGCAGCCTTTACTTGATGTACAGTGTTGATCACTTAGGCACATAAATAGTTTTAAGGTGAGGGTAAGGATGTCTGTAATGGGTGCCAGTGTCACTGTTGACTCTTTAAAGCAGAGGAAAGGAGCTTATTATGCAGTTCATAGAAGCAAATGACCTTTCTGGAATCAGTACCTGGTTGTAGGTTACCCACGCATTCCTTCTCATCGTGACATAGTAGTGGACAATAGACCTGCAAATGGACAATTATACATGCAAGGCAACTTCAGAGAGTTGTGGGAGGGAATACTCTTTTCTTGTGTACCCTCCCCACACTATTTCCTCTTTCCTTCTCCCAGCAGCCACTGTATCCTCTCCCCCTTTCCCTGCTCCTTTCTCTCCTTCCCAAGGCATCACCACACAGAACACTTCCACTCAGATTTCCTTCTGTTCCCCCCCCTGCAAGCTTCCCTCTGGGGAAAATCGGGCCAAGTTTCAAAAGTCATACAGTAGGAAGTCACTGGGGTAAGTTGTGTGGGAGCTGAAAAGAAGGTGCTACTGTCAATTATAGGAAGATGTGTGCAAGCAGAAAATGTTAGCATAATGAATAACAAGGCAGGAACCTGTAAGTCGGCTAAGAATCACAGTAATAGCTATTGTCAGAATATAAGGGAATCACAAGTGACTTGTCCAAAAGACTCACAAAGTACCTTACCAAAGACTCCTAAGTAAGTTTCATAGTCATGTGATTAGAGAATTAAAAACTAGGTAAACGACAGGAAGCCAGAGCAGAAATAAATGGACCATTTAGCGCAATGAAAATGTTACTTCAGTGTGTGGCAGCAGTAAAAAAAGGCAAACTATGTTTTGTTAGGTAATGGGTTGAGTACAAAACAACAAATATTGGAATGATGTTGAAGAATCTGGGACTTAACTTGGTGGGGAGAGGAGTCTAAGGAACAACACAGTAGTAGGTAATGGTAGTCCCCTGTGCAAGCACCAAGTCATTACCAATCCATGGGGTGACATCACATCATGATCTTTTCTTGGAAGACTTTTTACGGGGTGGTTTGCCATTGCCTCCCCCAGCCATCTACGTTTTCTCCCCAGCAAGCTGACTACTCATTTTACCGACCTTGGAAGGATGGAAGGCTGAGTCAACCTTGAGCCATCTACCTTAACCCAGCTTCCTCTGGGATTGAACTCAGGTTATGAGCAAAGCTTGGTCTGCAGTATTGCAGCTTACCACTCTGTGGATAGAGGGAGCTTTTTCTCCTTTCCCATAATACTAGCTATCAGAATCTGGGGCTGCCAGAATGAACCCCTGAACTTAAGCACTCTTCAGTGTCCTTTTGTAGGAAGTCTTTGTGGCCTCCCTGCTGGGAGAAAGTTAAACTCATGCTATACCCCTTCCCTTCCATGCTGGGCCTCTCCATAGTCTGGAAGATACAACAGGGGCATTTCCTCATTAGCCTTTAGTTGACTGTCCTTTTAAATTCACATGATTCTCTGGAACCTCACATATTAGGAAATTCCATGAGTGTGAGTGTTTCTACTGGTGGGTGTGTGGCTTTATCCCTCCCTGAGGAATTTCCCAGGCCAACCGTGTACATTAGAACTCAGGCGCACTTAATGAAGTTGATGGACAACAGCAGTAAGACAGACAAAAGAAATACTTCTTTATACAACGATTAATAGAAAACTGGAATTCACTGCTGATGGAGGTAGTTACAGTCTTCAGAATAGAATAGTTTTGAAAGGAGTATGACCATGGAGGCACTGGGGGAGCACTCAGGGAAGGGGATGGCGCCCAGGCAACTCCTGGCCTCTGTTCTGTGGTGCTCACCACAGAAAAGTTACATGTCAGCTGGCTTCACCTTGCTTCCCTTCCAGTTCCGGAAGGGAGGTGGAGCAAAGCCAGCAAGCTGGCACACAAGTTCTCAGTAGTGAGGGCCACAGAACAGAAGCCGGGAGCCATCTCAGTGTGCTCCCCACCCTACTTTGCCGTACGCTTCCTGGGGGGAGGGGTGGAAGGGTGCAGGCAGCAGGTGGTGGTACTGCAGGGGGCAGTGGCAGCATTTGTCTAGGGCACCAGGAAGGGGGAGGGGCCAATTCAGTGACCCCTCCCCAGCCCAGCACCCTAGGCAAATGCCTTATTTTCCTAGTGGCAGAGCCACCTCTGGGTATGACAGATTCATGTTGAAGAGGTTCATCAGTGGCTACTAGCCATGTAGAGTATACAAAACGTCTATATTTGGAAACAGTAAATCTCTGGAACACAGTGCTCTGTTTGTTGTTGTGAGAAACAGGATGTTGGAGTAAACGGACTACCGGTTTGACCCATCAATGCTGTCCTTATGTCATTCACATAAATTTATACCACATTTATCTGTTCAGACTTTCAGAATTAAAAATTACAGCTGCTTTAGCCAGCTGATCCATTGGAATTTCAGAGGGATTTTCCTTGAGAAATAATCTTATTACAAGTGTGCTGTTTCTATGCATACTTTGTGCTTTGAGATATATTTGACAGAAATTCATGCTTGCTGAATCAGGCACTTGGTATATACCTCTCACTGCTGAAGAGCTACGAATATCATGGGATCACTAACAGAAAAAAGAAAAATTACATCGAAGTTGTATAGCACCAAAAATGTTTTAAATGTATTTTATTGGTTTTAAATTGTATTTTATAATTGATTGTTAGCCGCCCTGAGTCTGCTTGAGGAGAGGGCGGGATATAAATTTAAAGTAATAAATAAATAAATCATAAATAAATATTATGACATATAATTCAAATTCTCTCTTCTCCTTGCTCTCCCAAACATTTGTATACCTCTTAATACAGCTGGAAGTACTTAATTCCTAGGAAGTCTAACTCCGCAACATATGCCCTTTGTTTGTATATATTCATGCTAAGTGCCTCCTACCTACTTTATCTGCTTAACTGGCATGAAAACGTTCTTGTCAGGGAAAAACTTGCAACTTTTCCTAGTGATGATTAAACTTCAACATTCTGAAATCTGTTAATATTTAGTGATTGAATTCTATTATAGGAAAATATGAAACTGTTTTTCTTGTCAAAGAGAAATAAGTGTTTTTCCAGTTTCAAATAACCAGTTAGTATAAAAGCTGCAAATAGGAAACTTTGAGGTGAAAAACATCTTTCAGCTCTAAATTAAAAGCCCACAGTTAATTCTGTAGTTATAGTTTATTGTAGTTGAATTATCCTGCCATGATAGCTGTGCTATCTTGGCTGAGCAACCAGACCTTTCAAGTTTTGAAGTAGATCTTCCATATCTAAAAAGTAGGTAACTCCTTCAAGCTATTTCCAGTTGGTTTGGGCCAACCTGTCCCATTTCCTTTCAACAACCAAGGTCCAGTTCCTTCAGGACTATTTCAGTCTTCTCTTGTAAATGTGTCTTTCTTACTTACTTTTAGGTAACTCCTTGGCAAATATGTATTAAGGTCCTTTGAAATTTAGCAACTGCAATTCACTGAGCTCCTTGCTCTTGAGAGTGCAGGCAAATATAGGTGTCCACAGTGTCATTGCTGATGTCTGTATTTTATTAATTTTCTGTAGTATTACTTTATGGGTTTTTGAAAGACATGCATTAGTGCACTCCTAAACAGAGTTACACCTTTCTAATTCCATTGACTTCAGCATACTTAGAAGAGTTACTCTGTTTAGGATTGCATTATGTACAATTGATTGTGAAAATACTTGCACCTTAGACACTGTGAACTGAAGCCATTTGCAAAACTATATTGTCCCTGGATTGCAGACAGCTTGCAGGCAATGCATAAAATGGTTTTAAGAGTTCATCCTCATCTGCACTACTTGGCTTGAGCTTTTTTAGTGCAGGGCAATGATTTCAGCCTTCAGGGAGTCTCAGCGCAGGACAGTTATGATTATTATTTTCCTGGGGATTTGTTTTATTAACTAATTTTCTGTGGCAATATACACTAAATTCTTCTCTCTGTCTTAGTATCTGTTTGCACCTATTTGAATGGTTAAAATTACTTTGTTACTTAATATTAACCTGCCAAAGTATTTCTTCAAAATTTGTGACCTATACTTTCTTTCCCCCAACGGGCAGTGATGTATTGGCATATGGCAAGCTCACTCTCACATGACTGGAACTCTAGCAATTGGGCTACTGTGCCTGCAGGCCTAACCCTTTCCAGGAACGGGGTCATCATACATTGGTTGTCTTTTGTAGCTGGATTAGAGTGAAACAGATGGCAGCTTGCAAAATGAGAATATTAAAAAGCACTTGCAGATATTCTTTAAAGAAAAACAAATGTGCTTATCTGTTTCCTAGCACAATGCTATTTTCTCCAGAAAACTGCAGGGGTGCCAGGTGATTGAATGATTATCACGGTTTTTGAAGTCTCTTTGTATAACACAGGGATGTTCTTTAGTAGGGCTTTCCCCATAGGTTGCACCTTAAAAGGACCTGGAAAGTAATCGCTATGCATAAGATTTTGGCTCATGACGTGGCATGTTTCTAGGAAGTTTCAAGAAGTTTATTTTTTCAGGCTTTGGCTAGGATACGGTTAATTCAATAAGCACTTGCTTAACATAAGAGCCACATAGAATAAACAAATCCAGTGTTGTTTTTCAGTATTTTGGTAGAGGGTGAGCATCAAACCCTCCGGGCCTTTCAGTGAGAATGGTAACTTTTGCTTTGTGGTGTTTTTTTTTAAGCAACAGTTTATAGATAACAGATTTGAGTCCATAGATCCAAGTGGGCAGCCGTGTTGGTCTGAAGCAGTTGAACAAAGCAGGAGTCAAGTTTCACCTTTAAGACCAACTAAGTTTTATTCAGAAATAAGCTTTTGTGTGCTCTCTAAGCACACTTCATCAGATGGGGGGATCAGGTATAGCTGTACCTGATTAGGTATATCAGGTATAAACTATACCTGATCCCCTCATCTGATGAAGTGTGCTTAGAGAGCACACAAGTTTACGTTCTGAATAAAACTTGGTTGATTTGAGTTCAGTTGCACCTTAGAGCCCAACAAGATTTTCAGGGTATAAGCTTCCAAGAGTCAAAGCTCCTTTCTTCAGATATGAGTGACCTTGGGCGTTTTCGCACTTACCTTAAGCCAGAGCGACATCCCTCTTCACCGCGCAGCATCTGCACGGTTTTCACACTAATTGCTCTGGAGCACCTGGAAGAGCCGCAAAGTCCCGTGGCTTTTGCGGCGCAAATGTAAACCGGTTTTTGGCGGTTTACATTTGCGCCACAAAAGCCGCGGGACTTTGCGGCTCTTCCAGGTGCTCCGCAGCAATTAGTGCAAAAACCGTGCAGACGCTGCGTGGTGAAGAGGGACGTCGCTCCGGCTTAAGGTAAGTGTGAAAACGCCCTTAGTCTCAGATCTGACAAAGGGAGGAGCTTTGACTCTTGAATTCTTATACCCCCAACATCTTGTTAATCTCTAAGGTGCTACTGGAATCGAATCTTAAGTGTTCTATTGCAGACCAGCATGGTTACCCTCTGAAAGTACCTTTACAGATAAAGGTAGCATTATCACCATGCAATTCCTCTGACAGGAAGTCATTGTGGAAGAGATGGTGTGTGTTTATGTATTTAGATATTCTGTGCTGCTTTTCTCCAAGGGATGCAAAGCAGTTTACTGAAATGTTCAGATTAAACAGTATAATCAGCTAAACAAACAGGACAGTTAAATTTCAAACACACACACAAACACACCCTGTGGGGGGTCCTCCTTCACTGGTTTGCTTGTTATAGGCCCCAAGCTGTGACCCGCAGGTGTGGTCAAGGCTCAGGACGCCGAACAGAAAAATGAAAGCCTGAGGAAAAAATGGAAAAATTTGATGAGAGGACCATTCCTCCCTGTTTTCTCCCCCCCCATTTGTCTGGCTTCCCCATCACAATTTTTCTGATGGGAGAGCTCTTGGGGGGGGGGATTTTATAAAATGTGCTCTCTTAGAATGAATAAAATGCTTCTTAAGCAGAAGTCATGCTCGAATGGAAAAGCTAAGAATTTTGGGGGAGCACTGATAAAAACCTCCTATGAATATTTTCTTTTTTGATTGAGGAAAACCTTATCTGGCAAAGCATTTAGCTTGGGTGGCCAGACATGCTTAACGTGTGAGCTATCAGATGTTTGAGAGCTGCAAGACATGAACAGATATTACACACGTGTCATTATTAAAACTCATAATACTTTATTTGCACAGAAAGATAAAATACATATGTATGCACTTTACAACATGACCATGCTAGAGGGTGACTTAAAAACAAAACAAAACAAAAAAGCTGGGAATAACAGTCTTCATAAAGCCAGCATAGAGAAAAGTTAGGGAATTATTTTTTGCACCAGTGGGAGGAGGAAACACACACGAACCATATAAATTACTGACCACCATTTGCATGCATCATTATGCATCTCTCTTTGCCTTGACGCCAGACCCGTAGCCACTGGAGGGCCTGTGGGGAGCACGGCCACTCAATTCAACCCCCCCCCCTTAAAGCTCTGTGGCCCTTCCATTGAGCTGAGACCCCAGGCAGATGCTGCTGGCTCCCCCAGTCAGATGATCAGTGGGTAAAACTGCTGCAGTGGCTGCCACCCCTCCCCTCTTGTTCTGCGGCTCTGCACATTGCCGCCCCCCATAGTGCCTCCTCCTCCCTCCGTTCTTCACACTTTTAAGGCCCAGGGAAGGGGCAGTGAAGGACTGCTCTGAGCTCTTTAAAAGGTGACCACCCCCACCGATCAGGTAATCAGTGGGAAAACCAGTGCAGAAGGCTGGCTGCTTGGCTCCTGTGCCCCTCTGGCGCATTCACGATTGGCACTTTTCTCACAGTTCACAAGCTGCTGCTGCCCCCAGTGCTGATCATGAGTGCGCCAGAGGGGCACAGGAGCAGCCAGTCTCTTGCGCTAGTTTTCCCATCAATCAGCTGATTGGTGGAGGGGATTTCTTTTTAAAGAGCCCAGAGCAGCGCTTCACTTCCCCTTCACTGGGCCTTAAAAGTGTGAAGGAAGGGAGGAGAAGGCGCCAGGGGATGGGGCAGCAGCCGCTACAGCAGCATTTTTTGGCCCCCCAACTAAAAATTTATCCACTGGACCCCCCACCAAATTTTTTCTGGCTACGGGCCTGCTTGACACCAAAGTTAGTAAATACAGCTCCTACAAGAGCTATGAAACTAAGGGAGAACCCTGTGCCTCCCTCTTTAATTCTGTCCCTCCTTGCAGTGGCTCCCTTGGCTCTTCTGCTCTCTTTCCCCACTCTAGGTCTTCGGGCACCCTGTGTGGTGGAGGAGAAGAGCTTGCAAGCTTGCCTATTTCCCCCTCCTTCTTTTCACACACAGCAGAAATAATCACCTACCTATGGGTCAGCACTCAAAGGCTGACTGAGGTCCCAATTCTAAGCATGCTTACTTGAGGCAAAGCCTGCATTGTTTCTCATTGACCTCTGGGAGTTACACAATATGTATGAAAGAGTTGCATGTGGCTCCTGAACCACCCCTAATTTAGCTCATTATTTAGAATGAGGATTTCCTCAGTTTTTCCAGAGGCAAAATTAGGACATCTGCTTGAGCTCTGGGGGAAAAAAAGCATCTTTATCCTGTAGACATACACGTTTCCAAGATTTTTAAAATTGAAATGAAAGGTCTCTCCCCCCCACCCCAGTTTGGGTAAATTGGGCCTGAAAAATATTGGTATTCCCAAATATTTCTGAATACAAGTATCAGTATTGTATTTAGGTAAATATTCAGGAAACCTGAATTTATTTGGCTCCATTGTATCCTATGGGGACTTGCCCTATAGGGTATAATGGAGAATTTCACTCACCGAGAGCCAGTTTAGTGTAGTGAGTAAGTGCATGGATTGTAATCTAAGAGAACTGAGTTTGATTCCCCACTTCACATACAGCTGCTGATGTGATCTTGGGTCAGTCACAAGTTCTCAGCAGAGCTGCTCTTTCAGCCCAACCTACCTCACAGGGTGTCTGTTGTGGAGAGAGGAAGGGGAAGGAGATTGTAAGCTGTTCTGAGACTCCGAGTGACTAACCGAATGAATATAATGCTTTGATCATGTTATGAGAAGGCGAGTCAGTGGAAAAAACAATAATTCTAGGAAGAGCTGAAGGCAGCAGGAAAAGAGGAAGACCCTACATGAGATGGATTGACTCAATCAAGGAAGCCACAACCCTCAGTTTGCAAGACTGTTAACAATAGGACATTTTGGATGTCATTAATTCATAGGGTTGCTATAAGTTGAAAGCAACCTGATGGCACTTAGCATACACAAAGAGTTGAGCATTTTCAGTGTTACAAAGTTTAGGTTAATATTCAAACATACTGGCAGCTCTGCCTACTGTGATTCTGAGTTTCTGTTCAAATAGAACTTTATTACAGAATTTGTTTTTTACCTTCATCTTTTATTTTTCCTACCTCTACAATGGTAAAAATGAAAGATACATGTGCTGTTGTTGCATAAAGTGTAGAAGTTTGCAACTCTTTCTTGTCCTTGCCATTTTTCTCATAGAAAATGGAGATGTTTATACTTTTCAATTCCATAAATATGTCAAATAGCACAGTGTTAATATGTTGGTCAAATTATAAATGATGCATTTTATGTTGCTCAATCAGTAAAAGAAGTTTAGGTTTGATATGTAATGAAATATTGCATATATTTCATTTCCCCAAATGTTTGTCTTAAAAAAAAAAACACCCCTCAGTTGTTTTTCTTTCATATGGCTCACGGTTTCTGGAAATTTTACATATCTACTTAAGAATCTGTTGACTGATACAAGCCTCAGCATAGCCAGAAGTATTGCCTGCAGATGGGAAGTAAACAAATACTCAGCTAGATAGTATACAGCTGATGAGAAGCTCCCAAACATTCCTTTCCTCTGCAGTATTGATTTCCACTGATTTTCTCCTCTCACTATGAATACTTAGTTTATTCCCTTTGTTGTTCCTGAAACTTCTTTGATCCCTTGAAATAAAATTGGGAGGGGGGTGCTGTGGCCTGTAGTAGAAAGGGGAAGAATAGAAATCCTACTCCATGTACATCACTAGATGTACTAATGCTACTGCTATTTAAAATGTGTCTAGCAGAATGGACTGGCAGAGTGTGATCAGGGTTGAGGTAGGGTTGGTGGGGCATGGCACATGCTGCTCAGGAGTATGGAGTAGACTACATGGGCAGTGCAGCTTCATTCAGGTTAAATAAAAGTTCCATACTTGACTTTGCATTAATAGTTCTTTACTGGCCCACTTCTTCAGGCAAGAGCAGCTTCCTCCATTTCCCTAGGGTATTTAACTTCATTCGCTGGCTCTGCATACTCTGACTATGCACACGAATCTTGTCTTGTTCTGTACATCTCAAGCTATGCTTCACCACAACCTTAAGAGCCCTTTCCAGCAGCTGAAATTTTCTCCCAATACCTGCACCTGGTCCTTGGGTCTCCACACCCCAGTTACATTTCAGTCGTAGCTGCATACCTTCACTGCCTACAGCTGTGGATGCCAACAACTCCTGACCTCCCATAGGAGTCTCTGACCAAAGGAGTCCTATTGGGCAGGTGAGCACTCCTGTCTGGGTTCTTTAGGGATGTTGGCTGAACTGAGGCCAGTCTTCTTCTGTTTTACAGTCTTCACAGAGGGCAGGCAGAAGATCCATGAATTTGCCCTGGGTCACACAGAAACTAAGGCACTGAGGAATGAGAGAGTGCTCTTCCATACACAGTGCCAAATATTACATAGCCTGGTACACAAATGTTGAACCCCACCAATTAGCTATACAGCAGGAACCTAGATTCATTTTGTCCTCTGCTTGCTCTTTTCCACTGAAGAGTTGATCAGCAAGATTCCAGTTTTGTTTACCAAGCTATATGTGTGTAGCAAGGGCTGGGGAATTGCACATACACAATCTCCTTTATATGAGTGCCCATTCAGTTCCTTTGTATCCTTTATTAATGCTTTATCAATCGTTCTGATCATATTACTACTTGTTTTTTACAAGTAGTAAAATACTGAATGACATCAGTATAACTTATATCAGAAAGGATTAACTTTCTGAAATTGTTTTCCACTATTCTCTGAAATACTTTTTTGCTGTGTAGGAGAATGTGACTTTGAAGGGAAATCTGACAACTGAAACTTGGTTTATTATTCTGAGCCAATCCAGATCCTGTTGGCCTTTAAAGCAGAACTGTTTTCTGATGTGCTTTCCCAGCCCAGTGTGTGTGTGTATGAGATAGATTGAATAGGTAGAACTAAAAGGGTTATACTTGAACTGCTTAGATTGAAAAGTTATTGCAATGCTTGTCTAGATTACCTTCTCACATTTATTTGAATGAGACTGCAGTTTGTGGTCTGAGTCTAATTACTCCTTTCTTCACTCTTCCTGCCTTTGATCTTATCTTATTTCATCTATTTAGTCCTCCAGGCTATCTTTAAATTTAAATGATAGCTTGGCAGACATTTTTACTAGCTGCCAGTCAAGGAAATCACTTAGTGAGAAAGAGCTGTTCATTGGCACTCTTTGAGCCTGAGGAGGAAATGCCTGCATTACATATGTTTTGGATTGCTATTTCCATTGTCTACCATATAAACACATGTCCACAATATTATGTAGGAAGGTAAAGGAGATTGTGAGCCGCTCTGAGACTCTTCGGAGTGGAGGGCGGGATATAAATCCAATATCTTCTTCTTCTTCTTATCTTCTTATGTGATTTTGGATCATTTTTCCAATTAGTGATTGACAGCTTAATTTGTTTTTTGTAGTTATTTTTTCTATAGGCAGCATAATTACTTCTATCCAAGGGTGATATTAAAAAGGACAATCTTATCTAATATTACAAGCTTGATTACTGTAGATCAGTCTGTCCCACATGTCAAAAATGGTAATATTTTTGAACAATTGTAGATACCTCCTCAATGAGCCTTAAGTGTCAGGAGACGGTTTTGGTCAAATGCTTTTTGGGTCTTGCTGACATCCATGGATGAAGGAAGTGGGCAAATGGGTGTTTGTTTGAAAAGACAGGGATCCAATGTACACTTTTACAATCTCCAGTTAAGAGGATCAGGTAGTTGGTAATGTGAGGCCAAAGAGTGTGGCTGCCAGTTATAGAGATGATACTGTGATAGACCAGTGGTCTGACTCAGTGTTAAGCTGTTTCATGTATTTTAGGATAATTCAGAATAATAAACCATTAGTCAAAAGGGGAAAAATAGAATTTTTAATTAAATTAATAGGTTCTGCATATGGAAAGAATGATTGAACAGTTTTCTTCTAGCTCTTCTGTCAGATGCTTCAAAAAATCAGTTTCTCCCAATTGGTACTGAACCGAAAGGACTGGTCATTTCGGTTCCATCCATACTAGGAAGCTAAACAATCCTTGTTTGATAGATAACTGAATCTCTTGTAATGACACTTAGTTAAATGTTACCACTGTCACTAAATTCCTAAAGACTGAGGTAATAAATAATTAAAGTAGCAATCTTTTATTCAATGAAAATATTATTTTATATATGTATGATAAGTTGCAGAAAAAGATGCATCAATAACAACTGCAGGACTTAAAAGGGAGTGTTTCAATGAATGTGGAATAATGATATGAAACTGCTTCAGGCCTCTGTCATGAATTGAATAGGACATAGACACTAATTAACTTATATTGGATGAATATTAAACTCTAATGCTTATCAAAAATTTATCTATTTCTATAACAGCCTGTGTAATTAATAATGGTATATTGGGGTCTCCACAGATTGGGGTTTGGCATATATAACTGTTAATTATCAGCTGGGAGCAGCAGTTAATTTAGTCTTTAGGGCTGTATTAATTAGATATATTTATAATCAAGAACCTCAGACTTATTTATATAATAATATAAATTCTAGTATGTTTCAAGCATTTGAAACGATTTACATATGTTCTGTGATTCATTGTTTCAACAGATCTAGAAGATAGACTAAATAACATGTCTTCCATGCTTCAGTTAAGTAGCCCACAAGAGAAAGAGAAAAATTCTTAGCAGGCAATGTGGCCAACAAGAATTAGCAAATGAATAATGTAAAAGTATTTAGACGTAATGGTCACTGAGAAGGTAAACTTATATCTGAGCTACGTTATATAAGACTACAGGTGAAGGACTGATATGAATAAATGGACATATATACACAAAATAATTTTACACTGAGTACCAAATGTTTGGTTGAAGTTGGTAAGGTATGCTAGTTGTATATGTGCAGGAATTTTAAAAAAAAATCAGGAGCATTTAGCTCTGTAAGCCTCTACTGGACAAAGTCTTACTAATTTAATGAGAATCAGGTGTTGGTCCCTGTCTTGTTTGGAGGACCAGAGAAATAAATGGGCACAGTGTATTACCTGGCAGAATTCTAGGAGAAGGGGTATGTCTTGATGGTTCTCCAGAAAGGCTGGGGCTCTTCAAGCACAGGCAGGCCATAGTCAAGGGAGGCAATAGCAAGCTCTAATGGAGCTGTTGACTCAAAGTTGCCCAGGCAGAACTGAAGATAAAGCTGTCACTAAGGCATTTACAGCTGGGCTAGGCATCCTGCAAAACTTAATGATGGATCTTGGTCATCCCAAGCCTCATGGGTGGGAAGAGGTTCCAGGCAGTTAACTGGGCACTGGATCTGAGCCTTACCAAGGCTCTCTGTCTCCTCCACTTTAAGGATTCTGGGGTGCCTGTGGGTGTGGAATTGTTTTCTGTTGCCCCAGGACAACAGAACCTAAACCAATGGGTTGAAATTAAATCAGAAGAGTTTCCCACTCAACATTATGAAGAACTTCCTGACAGAGCAGTTCCTTAATGGAACAGGCTTCCTCAGGAGGTGGTGGGCTCTCCTTCCTTGGAGGTTTTTAAACAGAGGCTGGATGGCAATCTGACAGCAATGCCAATTGAGGGGGAGGTATTTGTGAGGTCCCTTCCAACTCTATTATTCTATGAGTCGGCCTATATCTCTCTTTAACCACAGTTTGATTGCAGATATTAGCAAGCAGAATTTTTCACCCTGTCACTAGTACTTTAGCTCTTTTTCCATTCTTCCCTTTACAATATTTGGAAAGAGGAGAAATCTGCAACACTAGAAGTAGTAACATAATGGTGGGACTTTTTACCTGTTTTCATGGTACTTATGGAGAACACTTCCTTTATGGACTGTTACTCATAGTACTTCATGTGATGCTGTACTAAAGAGGATGCTGATCAATTAGTTTTTATAACTTGTGATATAGTGCCACCCCAGCCAGATTACCTCTAGTCTTTTGCTAGTGACATGTCCCATTGGTTGTGGTAAGAGGAAAGAAAGCCAGCAATGCATTCACACAGAAACTCTACTGCATACTGCTTCTGCCTTCCTGCATGACCAATTCTAGATTATGTTAGCTGGATATTTTCCCAGTTTGTTTTTGTCTGTGTATAATTAATATGTAAATAAAAAGGTGGAGTTTTAACGGACAATAAGTATATCATTTGATTTTGGATTAAATATATTGTACCATTCATACCTGTTATTAGGAAATGAATGGCGGTTTGGCATAGTTTGGCACATTGGGCATCTACTGCTGTAATAACTATACAATGCTTAGGTTGCAATAATTATTAAATACTTTCCAGTCAACCAGCTTATGGTGATCCCTCATGAGGTTTTCAAGGCAAAGGATGAGCAGAGGTCCTTGGAGGTCTCCCATCCAAATGCTAACCCTGGTCAATCCTACTTAGCAGCCAAGCTTGGGCTAATCAAGGATATTCAGGCTGCTTAAATTTCCAATGCCTTAAAATTCTTCTTCTGCAGCAAAGGGTGACTGCTGCTGTTTCATGGAGCCCGATTTAATATTCATTGATCTAGGCCTACTGATTCACTCTCCTTGTAACAGAGCTGGTTGAACAGCTCTTGTCAAATAATGCTATTTCTATTTAGAATTATTCTGCTTCCTTCATTAGTGAGAAATGCTTCTGAGGGCAATCCACCAACCTCTGCTGCTTCTCAGCCTACCATCATCTTAATGGGGTTTATATGGGTGTTTTTATGCAGCAGCAGTATTTGGTGACTAGTATCTCTAGTGATATAGTTCCCCCTCCCCTTTCTGCTAAATGCTAGATGCTTTAGAATGCACGAAGGCACTAATGTATGCCAGCTGCTTCTTCTCCCAACTTAAAAATGGAATTAGAGCACACAATACTTACATTCTTGCTGTCCTTATTGCTTTATGTGAAGATAGCAGCCACTAATTTTGTTATAGTAGAAAATTTACCTCATATTCATAATGCCATTAAAAAGTTGTGTTTGGGGGTGTCATGGTTAGATTGGTATGAAGAAACACAACGGTTATGGCTTATAAATTGCTAAAGATTCTTCAGAAGGAAGGAGGACATTCTCTAGAGGGCATTTCTAGAGTTATGAATGTGTATAACATCATCTTAGATCATAATGTAAAGTTTGCTAGAAAGCTTTAATATCATGCTCCAGTTTGAGTGTCATGTCAAGAAGCTGACTGTACAGTATAGACTATCTAGGTCATCCTCATGAAAAGTACTACCTATGCACTATTGCTTTCAGAGTGAGTGGTAGGGTTGCTATCTCTGGCTTGTGAAAGTCTTGCAGGTTTAATTAGATAATCAGTTTTAGCTGAAAAAAAACAATGGAGGTATATTTCTGCTGACATCACTAAACAGAAGAAACATTACAATACCTTTTTTTGCAGCAGCTGTCCTGCCATAGCCTCCACTTTTAAAAAAAGCAAGTAATAAAAGGGATTTGAGACTTAGACTTGAGACTTAACATTTAGATGTCTTCATGTGCTTCTGGTTTCTGCTCATTGTCATCCTAAAGCTGCTTCTCCCCTTTTTACTGATGATAACAAAAGTGTATATTTGCATTTTCCCAAGTTGTTGCCATTTTGCCACATCACTGGGATTATTGCCTAATGGTAGAAATATTTGTTTATGTATTTATTTTCCTTAATTTATATCCCTCCTCCCTGCAAGCTGGGCTCAGGGTGGCTAACAAATCACATAATATCATGATGGCCACAAATAATGGATAAAAACAGTTGTCGGATTTAAAATTTCCACAGTTTACAACACGTTCTACAGAAAACAAATGAAGTTATCACCATTATGACACATCAGTAGAATAGTGTAAGGTGTAAAAGCAATTTCAAAGAAAAGAACTGCCTGGAACTGCACTAATCAAAGAATAAATAGCTGCTGTGCTGGTGGTACTTGAAGAAGGCAACGTTTGTGGTGGGGAGCTTAGCAGAGTGCCAGAGTCTACCCATCAGTGCTGCTGTTTCCTTCAGGGGAACTGATCTCTGTAGTCTGGAGATCAGTTATGATTTTGGGAGAACTCTAGGCACCCACTTGGAGGTTGGTACTACTAATGAGCAGAAAGAATGTAAAGACAGAAAATCAGGAAATGTACCTTAGCTGCTCATCTCATTAAGCGGTTGTAGCAGCAGGAGAGGCAGTGAACTAAGTGGTAAACCCAGCACTAGTATCAAATTGAGAAGTCTGGAAATATGGTAATGCTGGTGTTAGGGCTGACAAGCTCCTGGTGGGGATGGGGTTCCGCAGATCCTATTGCCTATCACTGCTCAGAGTAGCAGTGGGAGAAAAATTCTTACCAGAAGCAACAAAAGGTAGTTCTAGGAAGCACCAGAAACTCTCAAGTTTTTACTACGGAGTTTCCAGCATTTCCTGGAGTTAAAAAGGTAAAGGTAGTCTCGTTTCTGACTCTGTGGTGATGTTGCATCATGACATTTTCATGGCAAACTTTTTATGGGGTGGTTTGCCATTGCCTTCCCCAGTCATCTACACTTCCTCCCCAGCAAGCTGGGTACTCATTTTACCGACCTCAGAGAGATGGAAGGCTGAGTCAATCTTGAGCCAGCTACCTGAACTCATTGTCATTTCCAATAAGTGCACAAGACTATATTTTAAAAAATTATCTCACAAAGTTGCATCCTTCCCTGACAATCCTCCCCCCACCAGTATATCTACTAGATATAGTGGAGGTTGGAGGCTGCAGATATCCATATTTTTCAGATGGCTGCAGCTGCTGTACAAGTAAGTGCTGTGCAAGCTTTTAAACAATTCTCCTATATTTTACACTTATTGCTTCTACTCAGATTGTTTTGGTAGATTACTGTCACGTTCTCAGGGTGCAGGCAGGCAGGAGTCCAAAGCCAGTCCAAGGTCAAAGTCCAGTAAGTCAAGCAGGAGTCAAGTCACCAACGCAGAATCACAAACCAGAATCAGAAGTCAGTGTCCAAAAGCCAAAAGGACAGGGTGCCAAGGAAATCAAGCAGGTCGGCATCAGGATCAGTGTGGATGCAAGCCAGAGAATAGACTTGTTGCTTCCACAAGGTTACCAGGTCCTGGGTGGGAGCTATATGGAAGTCCCAATCAGCCTGCTCCCTGGGTGGCAGTGACTCTGCTAGAACTCAGGGCTAAGAGATCTGAAGCATCGGCATGCCTCATGTCTTCACTCTGAAAGTTCTTTCTGGAGCCTGCTTTGAACTCTTGAGATGGGAGGAGGAGACCTTGGAGGAGATTGATCTTCAACAGCTGACACTGGTGCCTGGAGAGTGATTGATGGGCCAGTTGCTGTTTGTTCAGCTGAGGAACTGGCTGGCAACTCTTCCAGGAATGTTAACCCTTCCAGCTCCTCCTCGTCAGAGCTCATGATAATTACAATACTGGGGCCCTTTGAGATTATCTTGTTACCTGACATATTGGATGCTATCAGGAGAACAGTGGAAGGTCTTAGATTTGTGTTTAATATGATATCACATGTCTGTGGCATGGTGGGAAATGGTCTAGTGCCTAATCATTCCAAAATATCTTTCCATACCCTGCCCTCTGTTTATGTGGTGGTAAGGTAATGGCCATGGCCAATACCTTTTCCCACATAGGTTGCCTTTGCCTGACATGATTTGTTTTAAAATTAAGTCCTGAAATCCCTAGTGGTATGTGGGTCAGGAACAGTTATCAAGTGGTGAGACAAAAGCACTCTGCACATGCCTCAGATATGCTGTGGTTGAATCCTGATACTGCAGACAGATTCTGCAGCCTGGCTAAACAAGTTTCCAATGATGCCATGTTTACAATAAAAACAAAATATCGAAGTTGTTATCATTTCCAGATGCTAATCTCTCTATAAAGACCTGCTTTCAATTTATCATTACATTTTAATTCCTTGGTATGTTTTAATAATGAATTATGGCACTTAGGTGCTCTGAGTCTGCTGCTGCAGTTGACAAAAAGAGATTGGTCTGTGTACCATTGCAGGTAAAGAGCAGTTATTCTGGACTACTTTGTGAATATAATACAAGACTTTGGGTACAAAAGCCAATGTATGTTGTCCAATACTGTTATGTTAGCAATTTGTACTACAGAAAGAATATTGGAGGTTTATCAGTAAAGAGGACTGCATGCAAGGCAAGAGGGCACATGAGTTATTGCCTCATAATAGTTTTAATTTTAGAATCTTGAGTTTTCACAGGAAGATTACACCATCTGTCTGCACCTTCACTCACTACTTCATTTGCATTAACCTTTTGGCACCTCCACCCCCCCCCCCCTCAGTTGTTCATGGATCTTGTAAATGAATCTTTGTGTTCCTGAAATAGCTTAATTGAGTCTATCAGTGTGATCATTTCCCTAGGTTTGTGCAAATCAAAAATGTTTGGATTAATTTTAGGTCTGGATTTGGAGAGGACATGCTTTTCATTATTTCAAATTTTCTGAACTCTCCTTACCATTTTGAGATTTTTTTCAGGTGTTTTTTTTTTTTAATTGTGGACAATTTTAGCAATCCTCCCCCCCACCCCCAGCAGGAGCAAGAGGGAGGGTGGCAGAGAGAGAGAGGGAGAGGAAGCTGGTCTCACCAAACAGGTATTTGGAGTCATCTCCCTCCCTTTAAATTATGAAGGGGCATTGTTTTCTATGGGAAGACTGACCTCCCTTCCCATAGAAAAGATTTGCTCTTTAAAATTTAAAGGGGAAGAGATGCTGTCTAGCAGCTGTTTGATGAACAATCTTCCTCTCTCTGCCTCTTGGCTCCTGTTGCCCTAAATCTGAAGTGTGTATGAAATTCCAGGATATATGTTTTGTTCCTCTGGAATGTGGGGGTGTTTTGGATCATTTTGGATATCCCTAAAATTATCTGAAATAGCTAATTTCTGATTTATTTTTGTCTTGGGTATATCCAAGTGTACACCCCTTCATATCCTATTGAAAGCAATGGCAAACACAGCTATTACTTGCTTTTGTGTAGTCTCTTTTTTCTCCCACCATGTTATATTTTAGAATGCTTTCGTCAGGGAGAGAGGGAAACTTTAGTTTTAAAACTGTCTTCGTGATACTTAATTATGAGACCTGATGTTAGATATTTCCATGGATGTCAGGATCAAGCCAAGCAACCTTTTTATGTGGCAATAAATACAAGGAAAACTTCTGTCTCTGTGGATGAATCAACTGTTCTGGCATTTTCTTACCCTACAAGGCAACCCATATTAAAGAGCTAGTTCAGACATTCTAAAATCTTTCTTGAATATGCTGACATGCAGCTCTGTAGAGAAACAGCATCTAATTCAGCACAACCAAGTAAAAAGAGCTGCCATATTCCTTGAAAGTTCTGCCAGGAAGCCAAGCCTTGCCTGTGCTGTTTCATCAAGCTGTATGTTTCTTTCTCCAGGTTTTAGAACATCCAAACAAGCCCAGAGATAGTCCTTCTTAGAATTCCCCTCCCTCATTTTCTAATTTTTTTTCATTCCCAAAAGTAATGGTAATATTGGAATTTGACTGATCAGAATCAGGGTTTTAGAAGGTATTGTGTTGCCTTCTCTGCGATCAGTTCTTGCTTTCTGAAGTGTGTGACAGAATACAACCTTTTTTCTTGATGAGATTTACTCTAAATCTGTCTAGTTGCATTTTTCAGGGGATGTTATCAGAGGGAATCAAAATTCTTGAGAGACTGTAAGCCAAAATGCCCTCAAAACGAGGTTGGGGAATTGTCAGGTGGGCACCTGGCTTAATCAGGATCTTTTCCCTGTGTATTCAGGATTCCACGTCCAGAAATTAATGCTTAAATTTATCAGGGACACTAATTAAGTAAAAACAATTAAAATTTATTCCAGAAAAATATAGGCTTCCATACAAGATAAAATACTCATAAAATCATACATACAGTCCTAAGAAAAATAGAGAGAGAGATAGGGAAACACATGGGTAGTCGAATAGGGTGATATTTACCGATCGTAGTCTTCAAGGAAAGCTCCAATGACGACGAGTGAGGAAGTGGGAGAGGGGACCCAAAACTTAGCCTTAGAATCGGGGATGGATCTAGACAGCGGAATTGGGATACTGCTAGAAGCACACCTGTGGGTAGCTAGTCCACAGGTTATAAGGACTATCTTGAGCCCTTAGGGGATGAGAGGTACGAGGGAGGAGGAAGGTGGTCATCTGATGCGTGACCTCCCCAAAAGGGGAGGCTTCACAGTGACCATAAGGGCTGGACTACTGCAAGAGCCAATAGAAAATTCATTGGTGGCACCTAATTGGGTGCCCATTCCTGACCAATGAGCAGGCTTGGGTCCTGGATACCTGAGTGAACTTTCAGGTTGAACTGGACCAGGGTGGGGATGCTCCAAGGGGATAGTATAGAGAAGAATGGGGGTAATCACTGGGTGGAGGTGTGCTTGAGTTTATCACACTTATCTAAAAGGGTGTCAATAGAGGGCCAAATCGTTATCTAAGGTAACACCTGGTTTACACAAAGGAACTTGGCTCTGGTTGAAGATGGTCTTCCTCTTCTTCTGTCTTCTTCTTGGCACCAGTCTTTGTCTTGGGTTCTGCAGGACAAAGATAGTGGCGGTTGGGCAATTAGCCATGCCTGGGATGGGTCGATTGCCTACAATCACAGGTGACATCTGGTGAGTACGTGAGCCATTCGCTTTGCTGGAATGGAGTCTGGCCTGGTAGGAAGATGGCTGCTTGTGGTGTTAGCCCTCCACGTTGGGTTCCATGGTCAGTGCTTCAAAACCATTCGCCTGGATAGCTCCTGGAGGCGCAGTCTCCTCCACTTCATGGCCGAGATGGACGTCATACAGAACGGTGGAAAGCCCTCTGTTCTCCTGGCGGGCACTCTTGTACCGGTCCTGAGTGCCTTCATAGCGTTATGGCTGCTAGTACTGCATAAGTCCTTTTTGCCCCTGGATAGGTTCACTCACACTCTCTGGCCAGACGTGTGTGAGCTACTTTTCCTGGTGCTCTGGCAACCAAGTTGGTGACTACGATGTTCTGCAAGGGGTTTTTCCTCACAAGACTGTGGTCACACATTAAGGTGAAATTGAAGGCCAGGGAGAAGCATGCCAGATGAAATAAATGGAGGTATGCTTTGCTTTTGTAGAATAGCTGTGGTTTGTTCTGATTTTTGCACTGTTATTGGAAGCCAAACAATCAGGAATTTATTTTCAGAAAGAAAAGTGAAATTTTGGTATCTGGTGTTATGCTTCGGGTCTGTGAGTCAGGAGATTTAAATATACACTGTCAGTGTTGTCTACTCTGACCAGCAGGGACTGGCCAAGGAGTTTTGTGCTGGTCTTTCACATCACCTACTACCTGATCTTTTAAACTGAAAATGCTGGGAATCAAATATGGGACTATCTGCATGCAATGCAGATATTCTGTCACCACTGAAACTTTGAAAAAAAAAACACCTCAACTTGTTTAAACAATATATTTCTGTGAGTGCCATTTACCCTTTCAAAAACAAAATACAAGTTATGTTTGTAAATATAAACTGAGAGTTTTATAGATGTTTCCAGTGTGAACAGACATTGACAGCCATGGGTTGGATCTGAACTGTCAGTTCCCACCAGTTCTCTCTTTCTGCTGCAACTTCCCTATGCCCAGAGGTGGAATTCTAGCAGGAGGTCCTTTGCATATTAGGCCACATACCCCTGATTTAGTAAAAAAAAAAGCTTTGTAAGCTCTTGAAGGATTGGTTACATCAGGGAGGTGTGACCTAATATGCAGAGGAGCTCCTGCTAGAATTCCACCCATGCCTATGCCATTCCTCAGGGCCCTTTGTCTGCCAGAACATACATTTTTGTCCTGGTTTCAGAGTGGCACATGAGAGGCTGATTGATGGTAGTTTAAAAACAACAAAGTCTGTTTAACTTTGAGGGGAAATGGTCAACTTGGAATCAAGTGTAGGACTTAAAAGGTGAAAGACACCAGGAATGAGGTAACTTCATATATGAATAAATGGCAAATAATTTGTCACAAACATGCAACTGTTTCGGTATTTAGACAGGTCTCTAAAACTTGAGGTGAGAGATTTCCTGACAGTTTTTCTTATATAAATTAGTGTAACAGACACTAAGGTGGGTGAAGGCAGGAACAATTACACAAGTTTTTCTTTCCTTCCTTATCCACAGTCTAGGGATCATCATCTTTTAGGAGCTACTTCCCTCAAACTTATTAGGGATTGGTTAAGTTTCCTACTTCTCTAACTCTTGATCCTTCTTGATCTTCTCTTCAGTCTGGATAGGAATCACTTCACCTTTCTAGGAGTTGTTTCCAATAAGGCTTGATTGGGGATTCTTCTTGATCTTCTCATTCCCATAACTTTCCTTCCCAGGCAACTTTCAGTTCTTAACTACCAACTCAGTTGAATTCCATTTGAACCCCCTGTCACTCTAGGTTCTTGGACCAGGTTACAGCATTAACTGTTTATTGTCCATACAACTTTAAACAGCTTTGTATGTAGCACACATTCTTATTGCTCGAAGAAAGCCAGAATATCAATTGAATTGTTCTTAGGATAATAACATAAGCTAAACTTCCATTTCCAGAATTTAGTGGGGCACAGAAGTATTTATCTTTGACTGGACTTTGCCATTAGTTTTATGTTTTGAAAGCATATTTCCAACAGATATGCGGGTGTATATTTTATAAGACTGATTTCATTGTTGTCATTATCATCTAATTTTTAAAAAGTATTATAATCTGTTATCCTGTAGTAGTCCATCATTGGGTTTTACCACATCCAGCAGCTCCTAAAAGCAGAAACTCAGCTAGGAGTTAATAAGCCTACCATATGTTGACTATCACTTAAAGTGTGAACTCACCGTGACAACTGACTCATGGCCATGTTTTACATTTATTAACAGCAACTATTTTTTGCTCATTTAGCTGCAGGCCTCAGATTCAGTGGGAGCTCACAGGAGTGCAGCTCCTGAACCTTTTTGGAGAGTTCCACCTCCCCTTCTGAGAGTTCCACCTCCTTATTCATTGAATAGTATATGCATAACAATCCCTGGCAGAGCTCCACCAACTATTTTTCTACAAAGCAACCCCTGCTTAGCTGCATAAAAAATGTTGCCCATTGTGCATGATATCCTTTGCAGTGTCCAAGAATGGAGGCAAATCTATCAAATGATTATTCAACTTGGTTCATATTTTATTTTCTTAAGCAACTAAATATATAAATATAATGGCTGAACAAAACCATTTCATGCAAAAATTGTTTGCAGCTGTAAAAACCGTTTTGGTGATTTGTGATTACCATATGACCAATCCGCAAAGCATACATTTCACTAGGGCTTTTTTTGAGCAGGAATACAGTTTTGGCCAGCTTGGCATAAGGGGGTGTGGTCTAATATGGAAATAAGTTTCTGCTGGACTTATTTTTTTTTTCAAAAAAGCCCTGTGTGAAATAATGGTGATGTCAAGGGGCATGGCCTAATATGCAAATGTGTTCCTGCTGGGCTTTTTCTACAAAAAAGCCCTGCATTTCACTGTGTCAACACAAAATGAAGGAATACTGCCAGTAGTCATTTCAACACAAAATGGGGGAATACTGTCAGTAGTCAGTCATGAAGAAATATAAATATTCTCATAGACAGGTTGTTTGGAGGAGGCATTTGGTTTCCCACCTTTTGTGCTGAAAATCAGAATTCAGCGGTGTATTATAAACTACTGATGCTATTCATATTTAAGCACTTTATAATTCAGGAAGCTAATTTAAAAACCTGATAGTCCTTAAGTATGAGAACTAAAACATATAGTTCCTGCTTAAAGGATACTGTTTAATTAGCTAGTTTATTATCAAAATCCATGTTTTGGAATTGCAGAGCTTCCACTGTTGCTAACATATACAAGCATCTAATTAATGGGAAAATTTCAGCCGAGTGTCAAATTGGAAAATGCTAACCAGAAATTAAAACGTAATTTTCACTTGGTAATAGCAATTCATATGGTGCAAAGAAGGATGTTTTATAAGCCAAGGGGGAAAAATCAACCTGGCATTCAGCAGTACTTAGACTCTGACCAATTACATTTAATAATTAGTGTTTTCACAGTTGGAGAGTATGTGGTTTCCCTTCCTTATCCTGCCAACCTTGCACTTTTTTTCTGGTGAGATGTCTCAAATTAGATGTTCCATCTGTTTCCTATAGCATTTCTCTGATTGTCACCTCTCCCTAAAATCCATAGGAATAATCAAAACCAGGAAAATGACACTTGGGCCCAGATGATATTAGACATGAATAAAATCGTTATATATAAAGTCACAGCTGGGCTTTTATACACTTGCTGGGTAATTGCCATTTCATAATAATCATGATATTAAGTTTTAATGTTAAACCATGACTCTTCAATTCCATGTTCTTAGTGAGTCTAGATCTGGATTGTAGCTCAAGTATTTAAACATGAATGTTGATTGTGTCCTAGCGTAGTCTAGGTCTGTCTGTGCTGATGTGAGTTTGCAAAGACAGCTTCCCTTGTGTCCACAACTTTGGTTCACAGGCAGGAAGTATGTAGGTGTGAGTAAATCATAAATGGCATAAGATGGATTTTCTAAGGAGTTTATAAATAATAGAAGTAGCAACCATGGTAAGGGCTATAGTCTGTATCCTAAGTAATGTATCTGTATTAAGTTCAGCTTCCCTTTATAGAAGAAAAAAGATACATTAGAAATTCTGGGTCTAGATCAGAAATGCTTAGCCTTTTCTGTGCCGTGTACTGCTTTGGCAGTCTGGTGAAGCCTATGGACCTCTTCTCAGAATAATATTTTTAAATGCATAAAATAAAATAAATAGAAAACCAATCATATTGAAATGCAGTTATCAGAATTTTTTTTTTTAAAGCCAAGTTTGTGATATAGTAATATATGGTCTTCTTTTCTAACATATTAAATAACAGGTTGAACTTATGTGAGCTTGCCTGGCCTGCACTTGTAGCCCAAATGTCCATCTGTGTTACAAATGGCTGCCACTGCCTTAGGGAGAGTTAAGAGTTCTCATTGGAATGGTTGAGTTTTTCAAAACTTTAACAAACAATGAAAACTATTCACTTCCTTCCATGTACTGATCAACAAAAAATTGTGGATAGTTAATACTGGAAAGCAGATGTCTGGGTCACCAATGTGAGAACACACAACTTCACCATTTGGTAGTTTTATCATTACTAGGCACAAAGTTGCCTGATAGTTGGTCAGCTATGTCACACAAACATCTGTAGACAAGAAGACTGCGATCATGTGCAATATAGCTACCGTAATTTCCAAGTAGTGATGAGAATAAGTTATATTTCATGATATCTGCAACAACTGTAATGTGTTTTGAAAGTATTTGTGACTTCTACCAGTGACAAAGTCATGAATACTGCTAATACTAATGTAGTTTTTTGCCTGTATTCATAATTCAAAGAAATGCGAAATTCAAGCTAGGCCCCAGAATCATGGACCCCTTGAACCCATGTTAAGAATCCCTGTTCTAGACTGAATAATCCACTGGATGTGTTCTTTTATGATTTTTCTGAAATGTCTGAATGGGCAGTCATTACAGAGGGAAAACTGATCACACACATATACTGTATACAACCATTTAGGTGGCAATGATGTATTGGATAGCTAATGTACTTTAAATTAAAAACAATATCTGAAATTTATATTTGGAATTTTCACACTTCAAGTCAAGAAGGAAGGAAACAGTTTGTAACTTGTATAAATAAGAGATCTAATGGCTTTCAGAGCTTTTCTAAGGCCAAGGAGTTCAACAGAAGGAAAAAAGTGGTATGATGTCATAATTTTATAATGTGACTAATGGTTCTCAAGGATGGAGTTCAGATAGCAAGAGTCTTCCCTGAAATGCAGAGACTTTTCTACCAGTGCTAGTTATCATTAGTCAACCCAGAAAAGAACACTGCTGTTCTCACTAGAATGGGAGGGGTATTAGTTGACTGAATATATCTTTTATATGAAGCAAGCTCACTCCACTTGATGTTTTAATTGTGTGGGAAGTTTTTAGCCATGGTAACACGAAAAGTATTGTCTATATGTTGATTTGGAAGGAATGTGTTTACTAGTATTTGTTTCTAGTTAACACACATAATTGAGAGTCAGTGAGGTATAATGGTTAATACTGTCAACTAGTATCTAGAAAACCCTGGTTTGAAACCCAATGTATGATGTGGAAGCTTGCTGGGTGACCCTGGGCCACTCACATTCTCTCAATCTAACCTGCCTCATAGGTTGAGCAGATAAAATGGAGGAGAGGATAATTATGTAATCTGCTTTGGGTTCTTCACTGGGAAGAAAGGCAGGGTATAAATGAAGTAAATAAAAATATTTTAAAAATGCATCATTAATATGAGTGGAAGTTATTAACACATAATTGTTGGCATCAATGGCCTTCCTATTTTCTTGATCTTCAGCATCAGAAGAAAGAAAAGAATAACCTAGAATAGATTCTTTGTGAGTACAATGGAATGAACAGATGTCTTAATGGATATAGGAAAGTCACATAGTTTGACATGCTAATGTTCTGCTTTGCAGTAGCCTGCCAGCAAAGCCTTTGACCAAAATCTTCCATCATTATATATTTATGGTTTTGCAAATGTTACACAAAATTCCACTTTAGAGCTAAGCTCACACTATATCAACATGTCTTGATAGTCTTTTGGGAAAGCTAGACGTAGGTACTGGGCTAGCCAATCAGGGAAGTGTGTTCAGTAGCAGGAGATGGACAATTCAGACTCAGCACAGAGCTTCATTGCTCACGTAACCATTTCCTTTGAAATGTTTTATGAAATTTTATTTGTTTATGAAATAATTGTTTACCTAAGGAAAAAAAACTGAGGGAGCAATAGTATGATGAAATCTACTTGCAGTTATGTTTGGTGGTAGTGGTGACAGCACACAACCTAGATAAACTGATTAAATGTTCTCAGCTATATTTTCTTTTTATATATAATACAAGATAAGCCCAGCTAAATTTACAGTGAGTGGTAGGTTTTGGTAATAGTGATAGATCAGCTGTTAAAGGTTCTGGAGCACTTTCAGGTAGATTGAGAGAAGATCTGGTAAGAATCTGTATAACCTCATGGCATGCATTCCCCAGGTAAATCTGTAAGTTTTAAAGATCAGCAGAACATTGACCCACTATTATTGTAGTAGAGCTGGCCACATCAGTTTGGGCCTCTACTTGCTTACTTACTTACTTTCTAGCTGGTCAACATTTGCTGTTTCTGTCTGTTATCAGTTGGTCACCCTTGTATCTTTCATGCCCCTCCTCTCCTCATTCCAGTTGCCTGCATTGTAGGGCACCCAATGAAGTATTTCCTACCCCAAGAGTTGGTTTAAATTGTTAATGACACAGCTTCCTGCCTTGGTTTCTTCTAACAAGATCTTAAGAGCTTACTTGTTTCCATTTCAGCTTTCTCCTTCCAATCGTGTGCTCCAGTTCAGTTTCTCCCTTAATTTAGAAATCAGTTTTAACTTACTATGTGTGCTCATGATCTGCACATGCTCATTTAATTAGAACAGGGCTTTTGATGCCAGGGCTCAGCCCAAATAGCTGTTTTCAGTGCCAGCACTCTGTCCTGCAGAATATGAATTAAGAGCAGATGAAATTGATTCTGATCAAGTGGAGAGTTTGGTTTCTCTCACTACTGAGTAATTACAGAGATTTCCCCCTAGCTGCAGATTAGGGAAAGGGTTTTGGGCTCAATTGATGATGTTTCCAAATCAAGTTCAGCTCCTCTGTCTCTGACCTGTGTATCGTCTCACCCCTAGCTGCTGATGGCCTCTGTTGCCCTCATCTTCTATGCACCAACTGGGTTGAGACAGAGTTCAGACTCTGTCCCCATTTTCTTCACTTTCAGTCATATGCACTATGGGGATGAGACTTTCTCTTCAAATAGAAAGTGCTTTTTTTCTTTTGTCAGCTTCTGTAAGCATGCTGTCTTTGGGACTTCCCCTAAGCCTTTTCCTGTCCCTGGATCCTGGCTAGGAGTAGATTTGCACACTTGAATTTATGGTGCTTTGCTTCCTCATGGCCACTACTATCTCTGGAAGGACCAAATGGCACCAACTAAACAATCTCTAGCTCTTACAGCTGCCAACAATGTCTCTGTGTTCTGTACATACGACAGACCAGCCAACGTCTATGCAAAAGAATAAATGGACACAAAACTGACATTAAAAAATTGGCAATCTTCAGAAACCAGCAGGATAACAGTCTACCAAGATATTCCATCAAGGATTTAAAGGTCACCACTGCCAGACCTGTTTCCTTCTTCCTACCTGACGGGCATCCTACCTTTATCTTTCCTTACATTTTCAACTTTCTCTCCACCCCCCTGCCAGCTGCTCTCCAGGAAAAGTCTAAACAAGCTTCATGATTGCTGGGGGTAGGGCTGGATTGCATGTTAACCTCTGCTGAGTCACAATGGGCTTGGATGTTCAGTGGTCACTGCAGCTGGGCCAGAACAAGTTGCCTAGGTAGTGAGTGTCTGGTTGTAACTGCTGGGGACATGACAGGCGTGGCATGGGAAGGAGGGTTTTTTTGTTTTTGTTTTTTTTAAAAAAAGAGCTGTTTCAACCAGCCAGTTCACTCCTGTTTGCTCTACCATAGCTTTGCTTTACAGGAGTTTAGACTTGCCAGCTCAGCAATATTACTGTAGTTTAGGGCAGAAACTGGACAACGAATTGTGGTTTGAGCATGAACAAGGCCATTTCATGGTTCCCAAACCAGGGTTCAAGAGGATGTGCCTCCCATGAACCCTGCCTGAACCTCATGAATCTCCATGGCGCTTAAATGCCTTCAGAGTCCACCTCTGGCTCATGCCAGCCCAACTGAACTCCAAGAGTTGGACTGCCTGACTCAACTGAACTCCCAGAACAAGTTCCAAAGACCTATAAAGGCCTTTGGAACTCAAAGCTCCAAACTAAGTCAGGCCACCCATTTTGGACAGGCCAAATTCCCAAACTGGATGAACCACAGATCAGTTCATCCAGTGGAAGAGTTCATTGGGGGTTGGGGTTTGTGAAAACCTCAAACCATGAACCTCCAAATGAACCTCCATTTTCCCGGTTAGTGACTATCCCTACTGTGGTTATTGAGCAACCGCCAACAGCCACAGGGTTCAGTGGGCTACAGATACTGTTTTCTGTTATTTTGGGGAGTTTTAATCCTTCCATGTATTTTCTTTTTCATTTATTTTCTTTTCAGATATTTCTGCAGCCCTGGAGCTTTCTTCAGGTTTGTAGAGAAATCAGCCAGTCCATGCTTAGCTCCTTTTTGTGACTTTATGGATCTTATCTTCTACAATTTAGTTTGGAAATTAATATATTGATATGCTCTATCACATAATTTTATGGCACTACAATAATCTTTCAGTTTACACATTCTGTGGTGTTAATCAAATAAAGCTAGTTTACTGAAAATATTTTAGTACTAATATTATAACATTAATGTTAGATATATCTGCCCTCTTATAAGACAAATATCTGGAATATTTTCATACATTCTCCCCCATTCTTTATGCTGTACATAGGGTGAGAGAAAAGGTTCAGAGATGAAACTGTAGCATGTCACTGCTTCAAACTCATTAAGGGAACAAAACAAACTGCTATTACAATCCTAAGCATGTCAGCGAAGGAGTAAATATTACAGAGTTCAAAGGGATGCAGTTCCAACACCAGGCTATAAGGCACCCCAGGCAATATCCCGCATCCCCCCCCCATGGGCAAATCACACTGCCATCACCGGTCTCCCCCACCCCCCCAACAGGCAGCCAGCCAGCCTCACCTTGGCCACCTTACCTGAGGGTCATCTGAGAGGTGGAGTGGAGCTCCCTTCCTCGCCATGCACCAGAAGAAGAAGACTGCAGATTTATACCCCGTCCTTCTCTCTGAATCAGAGACTCGGAGCAGTTTATAATCTCCTATATCTTCTCCCCCCACAACAGACACCCTGTGAGGTGGGTGGGGCTGAGAGGGCTCTCACAGCAGCTGCCCTTTCAAGGACAACTCTGCAAAAGCTATGGCTAACTCAAGGCCATTCCAGCAGCTGTAAGTGGAGGAGTGGGGAATCAAACCCAGTTCTCCCAGATAAGAGTCTGCGCAGTTAACCAGTACACCAAACTGGCTCTGGTGCATGGTGCAACACAGTCTGGCTGTGTGCACTGTGATCTGGACCCACACCTGGATGCACACATGCATGCTGCCTTCACCTCTGCCACCCCCTCCCTCCTGGGCTATTTAAAATGCACGGGAGGGCACAGGTGATTGCTGGTGCAGGAAGGTCAGCAGCTCTCCCTTACTTGCTCACTCACTCCATCCACCTGCTGCCCGGAAAGGGGGGGGGTGCCCAATTTAATGCCCCCCCCCAGGCTGTGCCTGTAGGCGACTGCCTAATGTCACCTAATGGACGTGCCAGTCCTGAAGGGATGTACTGCTTTATAAGTGTGTTTAGGATGGCAATCAGCATTCCATAACCCGGTTGAGAAGTAGTGGCCAGTTACCCATTTGTAATTGAAGGATGACAGTTTTCTCTCCAATAAAGCTCTGAAATCTTGCATAATTGTCAAAAACTTTGACATTTAAAAAAAAAAGATTGATTTTTTTTCCCAGTGACTGGGCTTTTTTGTAATATATTTCTGGGCAACTATTAGCATGAAGAAATTTGAGAGTTCTTCCATTCCTACACAAGTGTGTTATACTCTTTGCATGTAAGTATTTTCTAAATGAATATATTACAAAAAGGACAGGGAAAACCACCCTTATTCTCATTGCTAGGGTTCCAGCTTCCAGGTTGGGCCTGGATCCCTCCTGGAATTACAGCCGATCTCCTGACAACAAAGATCAGCAGGAGAAAATGGCTGCTTTGAACTGTAAACTGTATAGCATCATACTTCTCTGAGTTTCAGATCCTCTTCAAGCCCTGCCCTCCCCAGCATCCACCCCCAAACTCTCCAGGATTTTTTCAACCCAGTTGTCCACCCTATCGTCTGCAAATGATTGCAGGTGAGTTATCATTTATCTGAGTAGTGCCCTATGCAGTGCAGTCAAGCACCAGAAATTATGCCACAGCACAGGTTGGAGCAACCACAGTGTATTTCTTGTTCTGGAGAAGCTGCCTTGTCCTCCATCCACTTGCTATATTTGAACTGCTATCTAGTTGGATACCTGACTTGGATTCTGCCAAAGTACAGAAGGAGGGACTGATCTCTTGAAGGCTAGAGCTATATCAGTTCCCTTATATTTGGCTCAGTGAGACACATGGCAGCTTTCCAGGGCTGATTCATGTTGGAGAAGGCTTTAACCTCCTTCCTCTTGTGATACTGTCCCAATTGGAATTGGGTTCTTCAGTTTTAAGAAGAAAGGAAAAAATGAGGCTCTGTTCCTGGATCTCCTAGCTTCTTTTCTCTTGATTTCTTTCTCAGCTGTTATCTGTAGAAAGACTATAAATAGTGGGAAATCTATGTGAAAGTATAGAAAAGACTGTTCTAGTTAGAATTCACATTGTGAGCATAGTGAACAACCCCTGTAAGCTCAGGAGACATTGTTTTATCTTGAAGGAATTATTCTCCCTGGAATTTTCTTTGATTTCAAAAAGCTTCGGGATAGGTTCACAATTAACCCTAAACTGCATCTTTTGGATTTGTTCCCTTTTGTTACTGAATAATTAGCAAGGCACTTTTCAAGGCTGGGGCAAGAGTGGGCCTAATAAAATTTAATAAAGTACTTCAAGAAAAATTAAAGTGCTGTTTGAATGGCTAGTGGTGCTGTGTAATGGGGAGATTGACTTTTGAAAGAAGTGAGCCACAACAGAAGAATTGAAAAATGGTATTTCATGCATATGTGGATTGTATATCCACATATGCCACTTGTGGGAAGGGCGGGATACAAATCCCAAATAAATAAATAAATAAATAAATATATGTAATTGCATGTTCTTTCTTACACTGATATCCTCAAACATTCATATGGTCCTGTGGTTGGGTCGGAAGGCACATGATACAGCAACCTTGCTGAATTGAAGCAGGTATTTGGTATGCAAAATCTTACCTACCCCTAGGTAGAGTTCCATGGTAAAAGCAGGATGTAACTAACTATGACGTATTGCATGTATTTGTACATATAAATATGCACACAAGTCATGTGTTAAAATTGGTGTCCATTATGTATCTTTAGCCGAACAAGGTATTAGCAAAAATTGTTTCAACACATTAGATAGCAGTAAATAGTAGGCAGACTATATTTTTATCTTTAGGTGTCCAGCTTATATATATCTGATTTCCAAGTGCTCAGTTTTTCCACACACAGTAAATATATTAACCCATTCGGTATTTCTTCACTGCTCATAATATATGTTGTGCTGCTGAAGAAATGCTATCCTTTTATATAAAAATATGCAGTGCATCCTGGGTTGTTTTGTGGAACGTGCTGTAAAGACTATTTTAAAAAAGGTCATGTTTATACATAGATGTATACAAAGAGCAGATGTGTTTTAACAAATAGATTTTGAAATGGTGCACTGTCCCTTTAATGCTGTGCTTCTGTTGTCATGGCAATGGAGATTTTCAAGTAGGTTGATCTGCTGTGCTTTGCTTTTTATATAAGCCTCATAGAGGCTCTCAGTGTAGCTTCATTTTAGACAGCATCCTTGCACCAAGAAGAACAATTTTTTTCCTTTATCACTCCCTTGTTTCTGTCTCATGTCTATTAGGATTTGTTGATGGTTTCTTAAGCAATGGGAGGGGTGAAGGGAGGGAATAAATCTTAATGCATCAGCAGCATAACTTGTCACATGATGATGTTTTCCTACAGGGTGGAGAAAGACAATGCCATTTTAAGGGAAAGTATATATTTTTAAAAATTTAAACTTCCCCTGTACCAGTAAAAATTGGTACAAGTGAACAATGCAGTCTTTCACAAAATTGCCAGCCAGATAGCTGCATTATTGATGGGTGGAAATCCATGCAGAGTTGTCTTAAAAAAAATCTGTCTCTACTCTAGATACTTCAGACACTTACTGTTACGTAACATAAGTCATCACAGCCTTGCAGTAATACTCGTTTGCTGGTTTGGCTCTCTTATGCCTAATACACACGCAGGATCAATGGGAATAGGAGATAACCATGTGGCCAAATGATTTATTTATATAGAATATTTTCATTAAAATGTGGGTAATATGGGAACCTGATACCCTTCATCAGCATGTACCACATGTATCCTCAGAGCTCGTCACTCTGTCAAACTATTTCCAACGTAGAGGTGCTTTAAAATAATCTGATCCTGTGTCATTGACTGGAATATTATCACACAGACACAACCTTTATTAGCATAACAGAAGAGAAAAACAAGGTCCAAAGGAATTTCAGAATGGGACATACAAACCACAGTTTGCAAGCCCAACCAGCATGGGAATACAAGGTTACATGCAAAACGTAGCTAAGAAAAGTGGGGCAAGGTATTTCCCTACCTGACTCCATTTTTAATTTCTTTCTCATTCACTGCTAGGGCCAGAAATTCTGCAACCTGCTCAGTGATTGAGAGACATTTGTTAGCCAACAAAAACTCTATCCTTTTGCTTGTGATCAAATTGTGGGCTAAGAGGAGAGGTTTTATCAGGTGCCGTCGGTGCTGGGAAAGTAACAGGCAGTCTAGTAGAATGTGCCATATAGAGTCAGGTTCTCTACTACATCTGCACTGTCTCTGTTCGTAAGGGTTACCCTTATATCTACCAGAGATCATGGATGATGGAAATATGTTGAATCTGGCCAACATAAAAGCTCGGCGTTGATGTGGGCTTATTAGATTTGAGAAGTACTGAGCCATGCAAATTTGGGAAGGGGGAAGGTCCAAGAAGCGGGGTGAGATCTCTGGAAGCAATTCCTAAAGGAAATACCCAACTGAATGCATTGGTTCTGGAATTTAATCAGTGTTTTTGGGGAGGAAATTATATTTTATACTGTCTATGTTTTATTCTCATTATAGTATTGCCTAATTATATTTTATACTGTGTATGTTTTATTCCCATTTTACTATTGCCTGACTGTATCTTATTAAGTTATTTGTATTCAATTGATTGGTCTTTGACCGTATTAAACTTTCTATCTATCTACCCCTTGCTTTAGCAGTTGTTCATTAGGAGTCAATATACGGTATTCTCCTGTGGATCAAGTGAAATATGTAAGTTTCACAGCAGTTTGTCAATGAATCTAGATCGATACCAATTGATTTAATTTTCCCGAATACTGAACAGAACCATTTAGGGGTAAAAGGGTCAGCAAGTAAAAGAGAAATCAGACTGTTGGGTAAGGGGTGGAAATGAAGGTGGAGCCAGTATTTGATTGTGGTAATCCAGATTCTAGACTCTACTGTGTGGAGACCCAATTTGGCACACAGGGTGGGATAATGCACTGAGTTGGGAATGCCCAGGATGCGGCGTAAAAAAGAAGCTGTGGTTTTTTCGGTATTTTTGCTGAAACATTGAAACCACACAGGGATCCCATAGAGTAGCTGAGGGAGTAGTGTGGTGTGAAAAATTTGCAAAGCAGCTGGGACAAATTGATTGCCTTTTTGATAATGGAAACGAGATAACGCTGATAGCTTGTTCTTGGCCATAAGAAGGGCTTGATCACGATGCATGCACTATTTCAAATTATAATGGAAAAGAACTCCCAAATACCTAAAAAATTTAACTTGGTCAACGCATCTGCCATTAATTTTCCAGGTATGTTGTTTCCATGATTTGGAGAACAGCAGGATTTTGGTCTTATCATAGCTGATGGATAAGGAGTTCTGGGTGCAGTATGAAAAAAAAGATGACAAAGAACGCATTAATCCCACTTTGGTGAGGGATAAGACAGCAGCGTCGTCAGCATATAAGAAAATAGGGACCGGTTTGGAATTTAGTTTAGGGGCATGTCCATCTAATTTAGCTAGATAAAGGGGAAGGTCTACGAGAAACAAATTGTTGCACTAAATGTTGTGTACATGCATAGTTTTATTAGTTATAAGTTTGGAAAGCTAAGTTATTTGCTTCCATTCTGTAGAAGGATATGTTCTAGTATACATTGTGCTGCTTTAAAAAACATTGAACTGGGAAAGGAAATACTTTTCATTAAAGGCCAAACTGCATATTACATATATGACTTGATCACCAGCTGTGAGTTCCATGTGAATTCAATTTAGAAGAGTCACAGGGGGCCTCTTTAGATTGGACCATGGCACAGGCGGGGTGAAGAGGATTCTACCCCTTGTGCTATTTTCCTGACTCAGGTTCCCCCTCTTTCAGTGCAGCAAATAACATTCCTTGGGATACTTTGCATTGGGAAAAATGAAATAGGGAAAGATGGGAGTCTCTCCTTCCTTTGTTCTGTGGTTCAAATCTAAATTAGGCCCCTGCAACTCTTCTAAATTGAGTTGCCCCAGGGAAGTTGCCGCTGTTGTGTGGCTGCAAGTCCCCATGGTTTTCACATGGTGCATTTTAGGGATGGGCACAAACCAGAAAAATGGTGGTTTATTTGATTGCACAAAACAAATGAACCATGAACCTAACAAACCACCATGTTCCCTGAACCACTTTGTGGTTCATTTGGTTCAGCATGGCTGGGCAGGGGCAGGGGGAGGGTAAGGATTTTAAATGGTACCCTCTCCCATCTGCAGCCTATGATCTCTCTATTGTACCCAATGGGTCCATAAGGTACAATGGAGAGATCATGCTGCTGCTGCGGTATGACTCGAGATGTAAGAGATTTAAAATTTAAACCCTTTCTTTGGAATCAGGGATGATTCATGGGAGGCACATTTTAGAAAGCACTGGTTTGTGAACCATGAACTGAGCCGGTTCATGCATGAACCGCAGTTCGTGATTCATGATGGATGTATACCTGGAAACATGACAAATCTACAAACCTATATATATACAAAATACACATGCTGCAGTGTAGTCAATGAGAAAATATACAGTATCACTGAAGATAGCTGCTGTTACTCACGTTCACAATAGGTATATTCATAAATATGCTCAATAATAAGGTACATATATCATACAACATCATTCTGTACATACAACTTTATAACACTTATAATAGCTACCCTCCTGTATTCCCATTACTGTTCCTTTAAGACTGCCCTGATTCAAGTTTGTGTAGAAAAAGCCCAGCACTGTGTTCATACGCTTCCCAAGGTGCCGAAGTGTATCAAAGCCTCAAAAAATTATCCAAAGTTCCACTGAACTCTCTCCAGGGCATGAAGGTGAAAGTCCAGATCTTGGAAATCCATGGAACAAAGAATCACAAGAGAAAATAAAATGGGACTGCTTTTCTGGAACTTCATATGGTTTTGACTCTTCATCAGACTGATCTCTCTTTGTAGTATTGTTTCACAGAGCCACAGAGAACAACTTTTTACCTGGATCCATTCCTTCTCTCTCAGTTCAGCAGCAACACACCAGTGTGTGTTAGTATGGATGAAAGAATGGATAACGTTGTTAAATAAAAAACTTTTGGAGCTGGAAGGTCATGGAAATAAATTTGGCTGGTACGCATATTTGTATTATGGAAAAAAGATGGGGTGCGGTCAGACGTCCCAAAAACTCCGCTACGGGCATGAGTTGAGCCCGCAAGCATGTCGGATTTTACCCGGACGTTCACACGTCCGCATCTGTCAAGCGTGCTTAGCCCGTGCCCGTCCCACGCTGATGCGCCTTGCTCGCGGATTAATTTGCTACCGCTTTTAATCCGGAACAAGACGCTTCCTGAGCGCTCTGGAGCATCTGAACGGGCAGTCGTCGCTGAGTCGCAACAGCGCTTCCCGCTTCCAGCTTCCCGCCACAAACAAAATGCATATTACTGCGCCATCGAAGGAAGGAACTCGAAAAAATTGCTTATTAGCGTGCGTGGCCAGCTTTTTTTTTTAATGTTTTAGTTTATTGCGTAATAGCGATATATCGAAATTTCGATATGTGAGTATCGAGATTTCCAGTATGTGAGGCGATCTTTTTCGAAAAGTAGTGCAAACGGAGAAACACATCTGCAACACATCTGTGTGAATCGGCACATTTAAAAGCGGCGTCTCTCGGAAAGCAATGCACAAAGAAGCATGGCAATGAGAGCCATTGTCGTGCCTGCCCCTGCTGACTCAGAGCAGGTGCCTGCTGCTGACCCCGCCCCTGCTGTGCAGATGCCTTCAGCAACAGAGGACGTAAGTCCTGAAGGAGCCAGCCAGCAGCAGGGGCCACCTGAAACCAATCTGGCCACACCAGGTACTAGCTCATCTCCCCCAGACTCACCAACACCTGGGGCCCGCCTGCGCGAGAGGAGACGCCTGGAATTCAGGAACAGGCGTAGAGAGGCGCGCATGCGGGCTAGAAGAGATCTGAGCCCGGAGTTCTAACGAGCCAATTAGCCAGCAGTATATCTGGGATCCTGGCCTCAGGCCAAACTGTGCTGGCAACAAGCGAACACCCTTGGATGTGTCTGCGTCTCGCACCCCTTGCTTCGGAAAGAACCTGTGCATTCCTGACCCGGCCTGACCCATAGACTGGTATTCTGGACTCTGGCTTTGCTTATCGGACTGGCTTAGGTATCGTTTGATCTCGGCTTTGCTTCCCGGCTTCTGACTCTCGGCTCTGTTTCCCGGCTTCTGACTTTCGGCTCGGCTCCCCGGCTCCTGACTCTCGGCTTCCCTGACCAAGCTTCCGTCTCACCCTCCAGCCTGCCTGTTTACGTTATCAATCAACTGGACTGTTTTACGACCACTCCCTGTGCTTCGCCTGGGCTGTCTGCGAGAGGTCCTGGCTCGTTGCCAGGACGATAGCAGCCGCAGCTTCGTGTCAGAGACTCGGGCCGTGACAGCTTGCCAGCACCCAAAACTCACCAGGCACGCTCATGACGGACCAAGCGGCAGGAGGCATGGACCCCTTGCCGGGGCTCCTAGACCAGGTGCAGCAATTAACCCAAGCGGTGATTACTCTGCAGCAGCAGACTGCGTCCAATGCCGTGGCCTTGGCTGCCGCCGCTGCTCCCCGCTCTCGCTGCCCGGTGAGCATTCCTGAGAAATTCGCAGGAAACTTGGAAGAGTTCCCTGCCTTCCTCGCCCAGTGTGAACTATACATGGAGATAAGGCAGGGCGACTTCCCTACAGACAAAACAAAAGTCTGTTTTATCCTGAGCCTGCTTAAAGGGCCAGCGGCCAAGTGGGCCACTCCTCTGCTGCTAGAGCCCTCGCCGCTGCTAGCAGACTACACACGGTTCAAGGCACACTTCCAGGCCGCCTATGCCAACCCTGTGCGTGCTGAGACAGCTAATCGCAAGATACGGGCTCTGCACCAAGGCCAGAACTCTGTGTCTCAGTATACCACAGAGTTCCAGCTGCTGGCTCAAGACCTGGCCTGGAATGAAGCTGCCTTGGTGGACCAGTACACTGAAGGCCTCTCCGATGCCGTCCTGGACGAACTGGCACGCACCGACCGCCCAGCCGCCCTCCAGGACCTGATCCTGCTGTGTCTACGCATTGATGGGCGACTGCAAGGTCGGCGCCAGAGGCAGAAGAGGGGCACTACTCCAACAAGGCCCCCCCCGGCGGCTCCCGTTCCAGGTACCCCAGCTTTACCGCCGGCTGTAGAACCCATGCAGCTGGGCGGCGCCCGCCCTCGCCTGACCCCTGAGGAGAAGAACCGACGGCGCACCCACAACCTGTGCCTGTATTGTGGAGGGGACGGGCATTTTGCAAGCTCCTGCCCGGCCAAATCAAAGCGCACCCCGAGCTCCGCTGCCTCGGTAAAAGGCCAGCCCCAGGTCTAGCCGGATCTCCTGGCCTGGGGCACTCCTTGAGGTCCTCTAGCTCCGTCCATCCACCACCCACCCCGTTCCTGGTCCCGATCCGCCTGCAGCTTCCCGACGACCGGTGGATCTTCGTCCATGCCATGTTGGACTCAGGGGCTGCCTGCTGCTACATGGACAGCCACTTTGCCAAGGAGCATGGCGTCCCCGTTCGGGAAAAGGGAACTCCTACACTGGTCGAGGCAGTGGATGGTCGTCTGCTGCGCTCGGGGCCGGTCCGCCACGAAACTCTACCACTCGTTTTGTGGGTCCAACAGCGCCAAGGGAAGCAGACCTTCGATTTGGCCCGCATGCCACGCTTCCCTGTTATCTTGGGCCTGTCCTGGCTGCAAGCCCACAACCCCCATGTGGACTGGGTGCAACGTGAACTGAGCTTTTCGAGTACCCTCGCACCCTGTTCCCCGCTACCACCCGACTCGACTCAGGTGCCGCCTGTCAACCAACCCGGTTCCCCACGCACCACCAGCCTCCTGGGGGCCGCCACCACACTCCCAACTCCCTACCAGGAGTTCGCGGACGTCTTCAATGAGAAGGAAGCAGACCAGCTTCCCCCACATCGGCCCTACGATTGCGCCATCGACCTGGTGCCCGGCGCTCCGCTACCCGCGGGCCGCCTGTACCCCATGGCAGACCCGGAACTGGCTGCCCTCCGGGAGTACTTGGACAAGAACTTGGCCCGAGGGTTCATTAGACCCTCCACCTCGCCCCTGTCTTCACCTGTCCTGTTCGTTAAGAAGAAGACCGGGGACCTGCGACTCTGCAACGACTACCGGGCCCTCAATAAGATTACCATTCGGAACCGCTACCCGCTCCCACTGATCCCTGAGCTCCTCGACCGCGTCAAAGGGGCCACGATCTACACCAAGCTCGACCTTCGCGGGGCCTACAACTTGGTTCGTATCAAAGCCGGGGATGAGTGGAAGACCGCTTTTGGCACCAGGTATGGCCAATACGAACATCTGGTCATGCCCTTTGGGCTCACCAATGCCCCCGCCGTCTTCCAACATTTTATGAATGACGTTTTCCGTGACCTGCTAGACCGGTTCCTGATCATTTATTTAGATGACATTTTGGTCTACTCTGCATCCGAACAGGAGCACATCCACCACGTCCGCCAGGTGCTACAGCGACTCCGAGCCAATCGCCTGTATGCCAAGCTGGAGAAATGTGCTTTCCACCTCCAGTCCGTTGAGTTCCTGGGGCACATCATTTCCCCCCAGGGAACCCAGATGGATCCGCGGAAGGTCGACGCCATCCTTCAATGGCAGGCCCCTCGAAGTCGGAAGGACATCCAGCGCCTCCTGGGCTTCGCCAATTATTACAGGCAATTCATCGCGGGCTACGCCGACCTCACCAAGCCCTTGACCAGACTCCTCCGACCGAAGGAGCCCTTTCAGTGGACCCCCGAAGCCGACCGGGCCTTCCGCCAGCTCAAGCAGAGTTTTTCCTCCAGTCCCCTTCTGCGGTACCCTGACCCGAGCTTGCCCTTCATGGTGGAAGCGGACGCCTCCAATGTGGCCCTCGGAGCCGTGCTCTCCCAGCGGGACGAGCCTAGCCAGCCATGGCAGCCCTGCGCCTACTACTCCCGGCAGCTCTCGGCTGCCGAACGCAATTACACCATTTGGGAGAGAGAGCTCCTGGCTATCAAGGTGGCCTTTGAGGTCTGGCGCCACCACCTTGAGGGGGCCAGGCATCCGGTCCAAGTCTTCACCGACCATCGTAACCTGGAACATTTGCAGACCACCCGCCGGCTGAACCAGCGGCAGATCCGGTGGTCCCTGTTCTTCTCACGATTTGACTTTACCATCACCTACGTCCCGCACTCCCAGAACCAGAGAGCCGACGCTCTGTCCCGCCGGCCGGACTATAACACCTCTAGTGCCACCGAAGCCCCCAGGGCTAGTATTCTGCCACCCTCGGTCTTTGCCGCCACTCTGACCGCACCCGCCCTGGTGGCCGAGATACGGGCCAGCCAAGACACCGACCCGTGGGCGCAGAAACACCTGCAGGAACCGCAGCAAGACCCTGCCGGAGAACTATCCACCCGGGATGGGCTGCTCTACCATCGGGAGCAGTTGTACGTCCCTCCCGGGCCTCTCCGATCCCGCATCCTCCGGCTGGCCCACGATGCCCCCCCGGCTGGGCACTTCGGGCAGCACAAGACCGCCCATCTGTTGACCCGGGACTTCTGGTGGCCTCGCGTCCGAGCGGACGTTAGTCGCTACGTGGCTTCTTGCGAGGTCTGCCGCCGAGCCAAGAACGTACCGGCCAAGCCCTCCGGTCTCCTGCAACCCCTGCCGACTCCCGCCGGTCCCTGGGACGTGGTGTCCATGGACTTTATCGTAGACCTGCCACGATCCCAGGGCCACACCTGCATTTTCGTTGTGGTGGACCTGTTCACCAAAATGGCCCACTTCGTCCCCTGTGCCAGAGTACCATCCGGGCCGGAGACTGCCCAGCTGTACCTAAACCACGTCTTCCGCCTGCACGGGGTACCCACGCAGGTCATCTCGGATCGGGGCCCACAATTCACATCCCGCTTTTGGCAGGCCTTCCAGCACGGTTTGGGGACAGAACTACACCTGTCTTCCGCCTACCATCCCCAGACCGACGGGCAGACCGAGCGGACCAACGCCACCTTGGAGCAGTACTTGCGCTGCTATACCAGCTATCAGCAAGACAACTGGGCCACTCTGCTACCCCTGGCAGAGTTCGCGTATAACAACGCAGTCCACAGCTCTACGCGGACCACGCCGTTTGCCGCCAACTATGGACTGCACCCCCGATTCTTCCCTCCGCTCGGCCCCTCCGCCAACGTTCCCGCAGCCACCGACCGACTTGAGGAACTCCACGCGCTCCACGCCCTCCTGCGCACTCAGCTCCAGCGCGCCAAGGACGCTTACAAACTGGCCGCGGACCGACATCGCCAGGACGGAGCCCCCCTCAAGGTCGGAGATTCTGTCTGGCTCTCGACCCGGTACCTCCGGACTCCTGGCCGGTCCTCCAAGCTAACCGATCGGTTCATCGGGCCCTTCCCCATAGAGGCGCAAGTCAACCCCGTGGCATTCCGCCTACGCCTTCCGGCCCACCTCCGGATACACCCCGTATTCCACCGCTCCCTCCTCCAACCAGCGGCAGCGCCGGACCCAAACAGGGACGTTCCACCACCGCCTCCGCCACCGGTGCTGGTGGACGATGAGGAAGAGTTTGAAGTCCACCAGATCCTAGACTCCCGGCTGCACCGAGGTCAACTCCAGTACCTGGTGGACTGGGAAGGCTACCCTCCCGAGGATCGCTCCTGGGAACCGGCTGCCCACCTGCATACCCCTGACCTGCTCCGGCAGTTTCATGAGGCCTACCCAGATAAGCCAGGCGGCTTGGATGAGGGGGGGCCTGAGGGGGGGGATAGTGTCGTGCCTGCCCCTGCTGACTCAGAGCAGGTGCCTGCTGCTGACCCCGCCCCTGCTGTGCAGATGCCTTCAGCAACAGAGGACGTAAGTCCTGAAGGAGCCAGCCAGCAGCAGGGGCCACCTGAAACCAATCTGGCCACACCAGGTACTAGCTCATCTCCCCCAGACTCACCAACACCTGGGGCCCGCCTGCGCGAGAGGAGACGCCTGGAATTCAGGAACAGGCGTAGAGAGGCGCGCATGCGGGCTAGAAGAGATCTGAGCCCGGAGTTCTAACGAGCCAATTAGCCAGCAGTATATCTGGGATCCTGGCCTCAGGCCAAACTGTGCTGGCAACAAGCGAACACCCTTGGATGTGTCTGCGTCTCGCACCCCTTGCTTCGGAAAGAACCTGTGCATTCCTGACCCGGCCTGACCCATAGACTGGTATTCTGGACTCTGGCTTTGCTTATCGGACTGGCTTAGGTATCGTTTGATCTCGGCTTTGCTTCCCGGCTTCTGACTCTCGGCTCTGTTTCCCGGCTTCTGACTTTCGGCTTGGCTCCCCGGCTCCTGACTCTCGGCTTCCCTGACCAAGCTTCCGTCTCACCCTCCAGCCTGCCTGTTTACGTTATCAATCAACTGGACTGTTTTACGACCACTCCCTGTGCTTCGCCTGGGCTGTCTGCGAGAGGTCCTGGCTCGTTGCCAGGACGATAGCAGCCGCAGCTTCGTGTCAGAGACTCGGGCCGTGACAGCCATGGCATTTGATACCGCGCACGCCAATGTGACAAGGCCATCAGATTCCATTTCGACACAACGATATATCGATATATCGATAGAGCTGCCGGGGAAACAAAAAAAAAAAGGTTTAAATAGCCGGAAACCCCGCTACTGCAAACGCGCATGCGTTCAGCAGAAACACACCCTCTGCAGCAGGCAGCGGTGCGCCTGCGCAAACAGGTAAAACAAACGCGCATGCGGCCAGAAAGAAACATAGAACGCAGCACCGCGCCTGCGCTACTTTGGATTGGCACCATTTTAAACTTGGCCAGCCAGCGCAAACACAACTGCGCCTGCGCTAATGTGGATTGCCGCCATCTGAAAGAAGTTCCGGGAGGGCGCTGTGTGATCCAACAGGGGACGGGATCCACACGGCATGCCATCGGAACAGCATCTGTCTGATCGGGAAACAGGATGCGGCGGATTATCTGACATACGAAATGACGGCGCTTTAAAGATGGGTTGCTGATGGATTTAATGTAAGTGTGACCTCACCCATGGACGTTTTTTTCTGTCACCATTATATAAGAAGTAATTTACTAAATTCATGGATGAAATACAAGAAATATGGAGATGAGAGAAGACCGTTATGGATAGTGCCAGCTGAAGTAATAAAAATAACGGCTGAGATAGGTGAAGAAAAGTGGTTGTCATATAATCAATTATTAAAAATACAAAGTGGCAAAATAGAACTGAAAACTGCTGAAGAGTTGAATCATAAATATGATTGGTTCCAAATGCAACAAATTAAGAGCTTGGTGGAGAATGATATTAAAACTGAAGGAATAAGGAAAGAGCAAACAGAAATGGAAAAAGTTCTGCTTGGAGACAATGATAAATTAATTTCAAAAGTATATAAATTACTTCTACAATGGCCTACAGAAGATGAAGTAGTGAAATCTCAAATGATCAAATGGGCAATTAATATAAATGAAGAAATACAGATGGAAACTTGGGAATATTTGTGGAAGAACTCTATGAAACTTTCAACATGTCAAAGTATTAAAGAAAACTGTTTTAAGATGATGTATAGATGGTATATGACTCCTAAAAAAATAGCAAAGATGAATAACAAGATGCCAGACAGATGTTGCAAATGTAAAAAGCATGAAGGTTCTTTCTACCATATGTGCTGGACTTGTGAAAGAGCAAAACAGTATTGGCAAATGATTCAACAAGAAATTTCTAGGATATTGGGATATGAAGTAATGAAAGTTGCAGAGACTTTCTTATTGGGATTACAAATGGAAAAATTTCCAAAAGAAGATAGAACTTTAATCTGGTACTTGCTTTCAGCTGCTAGGACATTGTATGCGCAGTTGTGGAAGCAAGAAAAAATACCAGAGAAATTGGATTATAAAAGTTATGACATGGAGTGAAATGGACAAATTAACAAGAATATTAAGAGACTATGATTTAGAAGTTTTTAAGACAGAGTGGAAAAAGTTTAGAAGATATATAGAAAAAGAGTGGAAAATAAAAGGACATTGGACAATTTTTGATAATAATTAAGTTTTAAAAAGAAGAATATACATTTTTGTTTTAATAGTTAAGGGTACCTTTAATATTTTTTTAAGTAAATAACACTGGTGGGGGTCAAGTAACGGGGGGAGGGGTGGGTGGAAAGTAATATATGGGGTAGATAAAAGAAATTTTTAAAGATGTAAGTTATAGATATAGATTTATTACCATATGTTACTAATAAAAATTGTTTTACTGAACTTTTTACCTGGATCAACACACAGCAGGGTGGTGAGCCAGATGCTGAGACTGGAAAGGAGAGCTGGGTGCAGAGATTGGAAATGGGAGACCTCACCTGCATGACCAATACAGTAAGCCACTGGGCTAGGACAGAGACAGCAGCAGCTAGTAGTTTATTCAGAGTAGTATATAGATCATTGTCAGCTCAAAAGAATATGAGGTGGCTTGATTCAACTGGTATAAGTGCTACTTAGATTAAAAGTCTTCTAAATGAAGCCACAAAGCCATTCGGAGCATCTCTCTTTGTATGTCAATAAGTGGATGAAGTACTGGTTGAAGTAAAGTAGAGAGGTCTGGCTATCCATTTCAATATGGATAGTAATTTTTATAGCGTCGCTGTATCAACAGTCCTTTACAGAGGGGCAGAGTTTTTATATTTTTGATTCCCTCCCCTGGTTTTTATTCATTTATATTGTGTTTATTTCCTATCATTGCCTTGACCTGATAGAATAATTGAGTAAAATGTGGTAAGAGGAATATAGAAAAATGGTTTTAAGTTTTTATTTCTTGGGAACCTGACCTATCACCTCGTGAGGGTTGAAATCCTTGAGGTCTTTCTGGGTTGTCAAAGACTGCAGAGGAAAACCCTGAAACTTCCACACCCCAAAGACTTGTACTTTTTTCAGACAAATGATTTTCCACTCCAGCTTTTCTCCATCTTTTGTGTTCAGACACAGGTGGTCCACAATGCCTTCCATAATATGTTTGTGCTGCAGGTTGCAAGTATTCTAAGTATCTATTCAGCGTACTCTTGGGCTGACTGCTGACATACTGTAGAGTAATTCTAGCCTATGTGTAGACATTCTCTTCCACAATTAAATGCTTGGGTCATCAGCACCTTGGAGATGAGTTCATTTTAGTTGCGGGTCCTTGGGCAACGCAAAGTAATAAAGTCAGCCACACTTCTTTTTGTCTGAAGTCTTTCCAAACCATGTGGATTAATGGGGTTGTCCTAGCTTGATAGTCCCACCAGATCTTTTATTGTTTTAATACAAGTCTGTCTATAGACTGGGCTATGGCTCCATCTTGAGAATTATATGGTTAAGAGCTCTAAAAAGAGGCTCCAGGCAAGTGCCCCAGTCTTGGGCACTCAGCATCAATTTGCTGTGGCGTCATAGCATGACAAAATCACACAGTCACTGAAGCTCAGCATTCCTTTTATTTGCAGTGCATTGTTGCTGCCTTTTCCTGTCATATTCAGCCTTGCAGCTTTTAGCATTAGCATGTGCTTGTGGTGTGATCTGTCTTTTTTGGCCTGGCATGGTTGTATTATGGTATAGCATAGAGTATGCGCTTCAAGGTGGCCACTTTCTGTAGGGGAAGTGATCTCACTTCAGGTTTCCATTTCCTCCCCCCTTCCTGCAGTCTTTATCTAGGAAAAGTACAATCTTTCTCCACAGTAGGGACCAAAGCAGGAGGAAACAACCTCAGCAGGGTATAATGACACCATTTTCTCCAGGGGAGCTGGTCTCTGCTATCTGGAGAGCAGTTGTAATTCTGAGTAATTCCTAACCATCACTTGGAGATTGACAACAATGGTTCTTCAGGAGGAAATGGCTGTTTTGAAGGGTGGAGTCTATGGCATTGTACCGCTCTGAGGTCTCACTCCCCCCCCCCAGACCCTCTCCAGACTTCACCCTTCAGGTATCCAGAAATTTCCCAACCTGGATTTGGCAACCTTCTCTCCTTCCCAGCCAACCATCAACCTACCTTTATCTGCCCTTCTAACTTCAGCTTTCAATCTCTCCCTAGGAAAAGGACAGTCTTTCTCCACAGTGAGGACCAAAGCAGCTTACATCAGTCTCATCTCTCCCTTTTGAACTGCACAACAGCCCTGTGATGTAGGTTAGGCTGAAAGTCTGTGAGTGGTCTGAAATCACCCAGTCAGCTTCCACAGCAAGAACCTGGGTCTGGCAGATCCTGCTCTGAAGTTCTAACTGTTACACCATACTGGCTGTCGTAGGGGGGCTGCTGCTGAACATGTAATGTTGGCCATGTGGCATCAAGTCACCCAGAGAGTGCTGCCAGGTCTAGGGTAGACAGTCTCCAGGTGGACCCTGAAGATCTCCTGGTATCACAACTAACTCCAGACAATAGATCTGTCTCCCCCTGTAGAAAATAACTGCTTTGGAGGGTGGACTCTATGACATTATATTCAGCTGAGGCCTCTCCCCTCTTCAAACTCTGTCTTCCTTAGACTTCACCACAGACTCTTCAGAAATTTTCCACCAACCTGGAGCTGGCAACTCTAGTCAGGACTGGCCCTTTCCCCTCAAAAGCCAAAATAGGCCAGAAAAGGGCCTCACCCCGCCTTTTACTGACAGAACCAAGCTTGAAATACCATGATTGCCTAGCAACAGCCACTGAGAGAAAATGGAGGACCCAGCAGGATGGGCTAATAGGACATGAAGGCAGCTTCCACAGTAGCCCAATCTTAGTCTGTTCTGGGGCTGGAGGAATTGAGTGACACATGGCTCAGCCATAGGGAGGGTAGTTGAGTCTTACCAGTATGGCTTGACTTTTATATCTATAGGATAAGATTTTGTGACTGAGACCTCACTTCTTTAAAGGCATGAAGTGAAAAATTGCATAGTAACTGTGATATCATCACAGAGTTCCTGAGCCAACTGGATCTGGCTACATGGTAACCTTGGAGAGGGCAAACAAGCTACATTGCCTTCTTTTTTCAGCTTTGATTCGTCTGTAGTCATTATAATTGGAATAATATGAATTTATGTGTGAGTCTCATTGTTCTCCTTGGATATGTGCTTTTCAGTGCTAATTATGAAATAACATGTACACCCAGATGCCTATTCTTCTAAATCCAATACTCTTCTAAATATGTATCAGAGACAGTGCTTTCCTTTTAGCAGTGTTGGTCTGTGGCAGTTCCATTGCTGTAGCTTGATGACCGATGTTGAGCCTGTTAGGGATTTCTGTTTCTTTATCTCAAACAGTGCGATGGATCACTGGATCAAATAATCATTGAGAGGCATTTAACATAAAAAGCAAAAACATTTATTTCTACAGGGAAAGGGTACTGGAAGGTGAAAATAACAAACACTATAGAACTACATGCTTACAGTAGAAGATCATGTGCTTAAAGGAGGCTACTTCCTCCTCCTCCTTGACCTCTCTGCCTGAACAAAGAAGATGATGATGAAGATATTGGATTTATATCCCGCCCTCCACTCCAAAGAGTCTCAGAGCGGCTCACAATCTCCTTTACCTTCCTCCCCCACAACAAAAACCCTGTGAGGTGGGTGGGGCTGGAGAGGGCTCTCACAGCAGCTGCCCTTTCAAGGACAACCTCTGCCAGAGCTATGGCTGACCCAAGGCCATGCCAGCAGGTGCAAGTGGAGGAGTGGGGAAGTCACCTGACTCACTGACCAACCAAACAGACAGGTTTCCCACTTCTAGATCTTGATTGACAGCAATCATTATCTTCTTCCTAGGTCATGCAAACAATAGGGAATCAGGCACAGTGTTAACCCTATAATGACTGGAACTTTAGAACATTGCAAAGGACATACAGAACAGATACATATTTCTAACAGAGCCTGGAGATTAGTTTGTGTTCACTGTACACATACTTATTGACCATTTGAGTGTCCTTGAAAAAGTGCTGAAAATATGAGGTGCTTTTCAAAGGGCACTATAATTTTGTGAAACATCTGCCTGGTTTAGCTCAGCTCTTAGTAGTTGCAGCAAAGTTCTGTTGAATGGGAGGGGTGTGATTTATTTTATTTTGACATGTACTGGAGGATTAGATAGCTCTGTTGGCTGATCTGGAATGGCACATCTCATGTCTCCAAACTGGTCAAAAGAAGTTATCTTGCCTTCTTAAATGCTTCTAAATTTACTGTATTCAGTAAATGCAATTTCTTTGAATACTGGCAAATATTTTAATGCATCTAAGAATACAAATCAGTATTAGTGCACTTGACTATTGTAGGCTTTTAAAATTATTAGTCTGTCCAGAGATTAAGAGAAGGCCTCTATTTGAGCTACTGTATTTTAGTTGCAGTTTTACAGTGCTGACCACTGGTAGATAGGAATAAATAGATGATGTTTTAACAAATATATTTAGGTTAGACCTGCCAAATTATAAAAGCTAATTTATCATGATATGCTGTTTTTACCCATTGCTCATTTTATATTTGTGCAAAGAGAGATTTTTCCATCTGAAAACTGATCTGGAATCCATTTATGTGATTTGATTTTGCAGATTAGGAAACTTTTAATCACATTGTACTAAGAGATTTCTAATTCAACTTTAGGGAACTGTGCTTGGATAGCTCCCAAAAAGTACTTTGTGAACTGCTATTTTTGGCCTTTTTCCATCTCCAGTTACTTAAACTCTTGAATGATGTTGCTGTGTGATAAATCTATTGTTACACCATTTTGATTGTTTCAAAGGCAGTAAATAATAATGAAGATTTTTAAAAAGGATTACCACATCCGCTGAGTGAATAAACACTCTTAAATTTTATAAACTGTTATTTTATATAGTCTCTGCCACTGTCTGATAAAAGAATAGATTATCAGCTGTGGCTTTACATCTGTCTCTCTGCAGACATTAAGGGATGGAGAAAGAAACATGCTTGTGTACTGTAGTACTGTACTTCCAGAATGGCCTTTCACAACAGCATTCGGATTAAGCTTAATCTGATTCTGAACCATCCCCCATAGATTGAAATCTTGTTGGCTTTTTCTTTTAAGTAAAAAAAAAATGCATAAGATAAATCATTGCATAAAGTTAACTAAAATGGCACTAAGGACTTGGGTTTGGCTGTAGAGTCCCTAACTTTAGACCAAGGTTACAAACAATTTTTGTTGAAATGTGGCATGGTGAACAAGGCTGCACAAATCAGTTAAATCAATGCCCCCTTCTCTCTCTTGTGTGGATTACTTCACAGCAGAGAAAATGAAGCCAGAATTATATCTCTAGACACCTTTCAACTGTTATTTAGCATCCTGGTTCAAACACATAGACAAACTGCCCTTTCAGCACTACCAGAATGCATAAAATGACTGGTAGCAAATTGCTGTGAACACAGCTTGATTTTTTTTTTTACAACTTCTCTACAATGAAAGGTTTGTAATCACAGTCCTCTAAATGCTGACTTTCAAAATTGTCTAACATTTATGGACCGTGTTGGTTTGTAAATCATCTTAGCTCCCCTGGGACCAGCTCAGCTGCCAGGCTTTTGTGCAGTGATCTTTATACCATGTTGCCTTTAGCTTCCTCTTTTGTATTCACTTAAAAACCTTTATTTGTCCTCCAGTGAAAAAGATGGGAAGGATGAACTAAGAGGTGATACTGAAGAACTGTTTGCATGATATGGTTTCTAGGCTTAGACCCAGAGAGATAAGAGGCTTCATCGAAATCTTTCTGACAATGAATGAGGGCAGATCTTACTATCTATAATGGACTTGGTGCAAATAATTTTGAAACTGTTATGCACTTCTTTTTTTTAAAGAATACAACTTTAAATAAAAGTTTGCCATTGCCTGAAGTAAGAAATAGATCCAAGTGGGCAGCCGTGTTGGTCTGAAGCAGTTGAACAAAGCAGGAGTCAAGTGCACCTTTTAAGACTAACCAAGTTTTATTCAGAACGTAAGCTTTCGTGTGCTCTGTAAGCACACTTCATCAGACGAGGGGATCGGGTATAGTGGGCTGAAATACATACAGTTTGTTGTTTGAGAGGGCAAACTGACTATGATCACATGGTACAACAGTGTGGCTTGGCCATTTGGTCTGGATAGCCATAAAAGGTAATAAAGTTTCCTGCCAGCTGGTGTTTCTGCAAATCTAGGTAAATCACAAAAGGACATGTATTTCCTAGTTGTAGGTGGACTACAACTTGGAAATACATGTCTTTTTGTGATTTAGATTTGCAGAAACACCAACTGTCAGGAAACTTTATTACCTTTTTTGGCTATCCAGACCAAATGGCCAAGCCACAGTGTTTTACCATGTGATCACAGTCAGTTCGCCCTCTTAATCAACAAACTGCATGTATTTCAGCCCACTATACCTGATCCCCTCGTCTGATGAAGTGTGCTTAGAGAGCACACGAAAGCTTACGTTCTGAAACTTGATTGGTCTTAAAGGTGCAACTTGACTCCTGCTTTGAAGTAGAAATAGTGAGGAATTATCCAGACCTTGCCCAGTGATCCCCAGTGTTGTCTTCACTGTCACCTTCCTTGGTGCCTGCCAAATGTTTTTTAAAAATTGGGCTTTGGCACAGTAGAGCTTCTGATTGGCCATTTAAGTTCTGACTGTCTATGCAGGTTTTTTTAAAATATAATTTAGCAGGAGCTGCCACCACAGCACAAGAATCTTCACTGCATGACTGAAGGTAAGATGTGTCCATGCAATATGTTTTTAAACAATGTATTCATTTAAAAAGGTATCCTGTTAAGCAGAGCTCTGCCTGAAGCACTGAAGAGTTACTATTAGACTTACGTATGACCTCACTCCCTGGCATTTTGTGTTTGTCCCTACCTATCATGGCAGCTATTTTACAGCTGACTCAGTGTCTGGAACAGCCATTTTGTGGTTGTGTCCACCCCATGTTAGTGGTACCTGAAGACTCAAAAAGATTGGAGACTCTTGCCTTAGATGGATTCCTTGGATCTAAAGAGCAGTCTATGTACACTTATGGCATAGACAAACTGAGTAGTTTGAATTTTTATTTCACAAAAATATGTGCTTGTAAAAAACCAAACAGAACATGAAGAATGCATGCAGGCTGTCATCCCAAGTTGTAATAAAGGGAATATAGACTATGGACATATTTATTTGGTTCACACATTCCTTGCCAGCCTCTTCTGCCTCTCATTTTACATCAACTGATATCATTTTAAATCAGCAGTGTCTCACTAAAATGTGCTGGAATACCAGCTTTTCCACCCAGCAGTAGTATAGGACACTGCATTTTTTAAATTTTTTTTTACAAATAAATAACATCCCACCTGGTTTTCATAGCATCAGTTTTTCTAAACCATCTTTTGATATTCCTCACATACTGCATAATCTGCAGTTTTCAGAGCAGAATCAAAGGTAACCCTACATAGAGAGAGATCTTTTTTATGATCCAACCAAGGTTGCAGGACACATTTCCTAAAAATTAGTTTGGGTTTTCTTTGGTTTTTGGTAAGCCAAAATGAAAATAATAATTGTTTGCAGATTCTAGATGAAACAAAGTTGGAAGTTATAAAACTGGAACAGAGATAGATATGTCTTTGAAGTTTTAATAGTGAAGCAATAACAAAATATCCAAAAGGCCTTTAATGAGAAAGACTGGGAAAATAGATTCCTTGGTTTTATGTCTTAACTCAAAATGATGATGTGTGGAAATAGAATTGGCATATAGTAACAAGTTCTGTACACTGATTGCAGATGACTGTGTCACTATGTCAGTTCTGTGACACTTTTTCCATCAGGGCTACTAGCATGGTTGATTGCTCTGCAGAGTATCTGGCTGGGATCAGTGTGGGGATGAAGATGAAATGGTTGCAGCTCAGATCAGACAAGAATTAGGCTATATTGGAAAGTTCAGTGAGCTAAATAATTGAACACTGCACAAGCCAAGTTTTTGTAGCTCTCTTCCTAAATGGGAGGCTGCCTAACTTTTGATACTCTTATTTGTTAGAGAGAAAGCAAGTCAGGTTCTCTTAAGTGGCATTACAGCAAAATATGTTTTGCATGTTTGCTTTGAATTTAGTTTTCTGTAGCCATTCAAAATATAGCGTCAATATTTTCCAGATTTCTATTCCAGCCTGTTTCAGAATATAATTAATCATACATGCATTTGAAACTCATACACCTTGCATGCTTTGCATACTTGGGGACCTGACAAGCTCTTCCAAAGGATGAAGAAAAACACTGTACTTTTCTTGTTCCCTTCCAATCCATAATTTCTAAAGAATGAACTAGTGAAAAATTATTAATGTGCTTCTTGGTCTTGAGTTATATGGGGAAAACTGAGAGGCAGAAATTTCCAGTCTTCTTCCGTCTCTCTGTGACCCACCAGGCATTTTTGAAATCCTCCACTTGTATAAATACAGGGAAGGAGGGGTTTCAAATACAGTAGAAGACAGAAATAGGATCCAGGATGATCTTGACAGGCTGGGAAACTAGGCTGAAACCAATAACATGAATTTTAACAGGGATAAATGTAAAGTTCTACATTTAGGTAAGAAAAATCCCATGCATGGTTATAGGAGAGGGGAGACTTGTCTGGGCAGTAGTATGTGCAAAAAGGATCTAGGAGTCTTAGCGGACCATATGGTGAACATGAGTCAACAGTGTGATGCAGTGGCTAAAAAGGCAAATGCAATATTGGGCTGTATTAACAGAAGTATAATGCCCAGATCACGTGAAGTGAGGTCTGGTAAGACCTCATCTGGAGCATTGTGTTCAGTTTGGAGCACCACATTTTAAGAAGGATATAGACAAGCTGAAACAGGTCCAGAGGACAGCAACAAAGATGGTGAGGGGTCTGGAGAACAAGTCCTATGAGAAAAGGTTGAAGGAGCTGGGCATGTTTAGCCTGGAGAGGAGACGGCTGAGAGGTGATATGATCACCATCTTCAAGTACTTGAAGTGATGTCATATAGACGATGGTGCAGAATTGTTTTCTGTGACCTCAAGAAGGTAAAACCAGAACCAAAGGGGTGAAATTAAATCAAAAGAGTTTCCGGCTCAACATTAGGAAGAACTTCCTGATAGAATGATTCCTCAGTGGAACAGGCTTCCTTGGGAGGTAGTGGGCTCTCCTTCTTTTGAGATTTTTAAACAGAGGCTGGATGGTCATTTGACAGCAATGCGGATCCTGTGAATTTAGGGGAGGGGCAGTATTTGTGAATTTCCTGCATTGCGCAGGGGAGTTGACTAGATGACCCTGGAGGTCCCTTCCAACTCCTTGATTCTATGATTCTAAATTTATTAGTAACCAAATTATTCAGTCCATACTTGTAAGCAATATGTCATTTCTTAATGCAGAAAAGACACAGAACATTAGCTATTCATGTCTAGGACTCATGTTATAATTTTGCCATCATTTATAAAAATCCCCCAATAAATCTGCAGTTTATCTGTGCTCCCAGTTCAGCAGTCTTCACTGATGTAGTGCTAGGGTCTCCCATGAATTCTATTAAGGTTATGTTTAGTATTGTGATGAACTTCAGAAAGAAATAATGTTGTGTCATTCTTTGTTCAAATTAACTGATGGTTGGAGGTTGGTGGTTCCAAAAGCATTTGAAATAAGCCTTTCATATCTCACAGTGCTTCAAGGTTGTGCTGAATTGCACTGAAGTGGAAAAACACATATCTGATTTTCTGTAAGATACTGATCTGAAGGTAAACATGATAAGCAGGTTAGTATCTCTTTCAACAATGGCCCTGACCTTCCCCCCCCCCCCAGCAAAATCCTGTTCAGCAAATCCTGACATTTTCCATGAGTTCAGACAATGTGTGTAAGGACTGGTGGGTGACCAGTGTTGCTTACTGTTCTTGCTCTTATCCTGTATTAACTTCTTATAGATACAAAAGCACTTTGCATTGTATTCATTTATAGACTATTGTTATTTCATTACCATTTTTTACAGCTGGGGGAACTCATCCTGAAAGGCAATAGTTTGCATGAGACTTACACAACATTATGACTTCAGCTTGGATTCCATGTCAGCACTCTGGCTAATAGGCCATGCAGTGTCTACTTTAAGGATCTTTTCTCCAAAAGGCAGATCACTAGTGTCCTCATAGCAGACTGTGCAACTAATTTGCAGAATATTTTAACAGCTTAAAGCAATGATAGTGGCTCAGGAGCCATATGAGGATCTTTGACTATACCTGTAGCTCTTCTGAACACTGGTCCCCAATGTGGCACTCGCCCCATGTTTCAGGTAGATGATCTAGTCCCTTGACCAGTGTGGAGCTTATGGTTGGCAGGTGGTTTCCAATATGAAACAGCTGCCACCAGAAGAATAGGTAGACTGCAAGCTGCACAGAGGTGCAGGCTCATACCACAGATGGAACAAAATGTGGCTCTTTTGGGTTGCTCCCTGCAAAAGTGAGCTCTCGGCAAGATGCAGATCAAATCCCACTGGCTTGAAAGCTGCAAACGTATTCATTACCCAGATTTTGAAGCCTATAGAAAAGCATAACAAATATTCAGTCATGTAAACTAGTTTCACTGTTTATTAATGACTACAATCTGAGTGAAACAAGTATGTTACTGTAGCCTAGGCATACTATTTTTGCTGGGTAATAGCTGCCATTGAATCATGAACCTGGTTTAATCATGGCTCAGTTCTGTCTAGGAAAAAGAGGTGTACATCTGTATACTCCCAGACTCCATGGCCTCTTCGTTGTCAGAAACTGGGGCAAATGGTAAGGAATAATTCCCTTATTGCTCCGTGACTTCTCATATGTTTCTTCTGAAGTAATCCATATTGCTAAAATCGTATTCTGGGTTAATGACACACAAGGCTGGCATTAAGGTTAAGTGAATTAGGCCGCTGCCTGGATACAGATTTGAGGCCCTAAAGATGATGACACAATCCTTAGATTACTGTGCACAGCATGCAGGTGCCAGATTGTCTTCCTAATATACTCCATAAAGTTCAAACGGACCCAAGATTTGGGAAGGAAGACATGTTAAAAGTTAAAAAAGATGAACAATCCCCCCCCCCCCCACACACACACAAGTGCACATGATTGTGTCTGATATCCTTTTGCAGGATTTTAGATCAGGAGTGTCGAACTCATTTGTTATAAGGGCCAGATCTGACATAAATGAGACCTTGTTGGGCCGGGCCATGTGTGTCATAAAATGTAATGCCAGGTAGCGAAGATATAAACTTTATAAAGAACACAAAGACAATTTTAAAAAAAAACTTAATATATGCTTAAAATATTAGCACTCTTGCAATATTTTGTTTATTTAGCAGTTTCTGGTAACTAGATCCAGGTGGTTAGCCATGTTGATCTGAAGCAATAGAACAAAGTTGGAATCCAGTATCACCTTTAAGACTAACCAAGTTTTATTCAGAATGTAAGCTTTCATATGCATGCACACTTCATCAGACATGGGGTACAGTGAGCAGAGTTACATAAAGCTGGTGGGCAGTGGTTAAGCATGCAAAATAGTACCAAGTTAGAATCTATGACAAAATAGTGCAATTAACAAATTGAAAGAAAACCAGTTTTGTTTAGATACTATTTCTGATAAATGACACCTCTTGCTCTGAATTATTGCATAAAAACCTGGAGACAATGTCTGAGCTGTTGCTATCGAGTATGCTGTTCAGGTGTTGTTCAGATGTGTGACTGTAAGTTGCAAACCTACTTTGGATTTATTGACATTCATTACAGAAATCTCATGGTCAATGCTTTGAGCCTAAGACACAGGAGAAAACATGAAATGGCTGGGCATTGCAAGCTTTTGTACATAGATTGCTTCATGTGTTGGTCAGCCAATGCAGAAAATAGAGGCTTTGCTCTGCAGCTCTTGTGCAGTTGAGCAAGCCTGGCAAAGCAAGAAGTGATGCAGAAGAAAGCAAGAGAAAGAGAGAGAGAAGGAAGCAGATGACAGTGAGTTGCTTGCAGGCCTGATAGGAGCCCTCGGGGGGATATGATCTGTCCCTCAGGCTGTACATTTGACACCCCTGCTCTAGATCCTAGTTCATTTTCCTATACAACTGAATTTCTTCAGGGTATATCTGATTAGATGCTAAATTCTGCTGTGAGGTCTTATGTGAGGTCATTTATAGAAACAATGCCATGTTGCTTATGATCTAGAAAATGAAGGCTGGTAACAAAAAACCTCATGGATGGTACCTGACCCCCAAGACCTACCCTACCCTATTGAGTTCATAGTGTGTGCTGTTGCCATGTGGAAAATTAACCTGCAAGCTACTCATCGGAGGTGGGGTGAGAGGCTGAAAAATGTGGGTTTAATATGGCTGCCACTGTTCCTGAACTAATTTATCGGGTTTTAAACTGCTGCCGCTGTTTGTTCTACTAGCTGCATTCTTGTTCTGACAATGAAATCTACTGTATGCCAATCTCACTTATTCTCAGCCTCCATAAGGGTGCATGATTGTGCAGTACACCACTTGGGGGGTTATTTACAGTCTGTATTTTATTATTTTTAATAATACTGTGGAAGATAAAGTAAATGAATAGCTTCATGCATAGTGATTAATTATTGGACATGCCCTTCCCTAGCCTACAGTTGGGGCAGATCAAAACACCAGATGTACTGATTTGTGCAAGTTAACGTTAATACATTGTTTCAGTTATGTGTTATGGTAGCTTCAGCTGGTGAGCCAGTTGTAGTCCTTCCTGTGCAGAAAAGTTCTTGCCATTGTGGTGCATACCCTATCTAAATTAGATTACTGCAAAGTGCTGTATGTGGTATGGCTCTTAAAGGCTGTATGGAAGTTGTAGTTGGTACAGAATGTTGCAGACAGAGTGTTACTGCTGTGGGTCATAGATACTAGGGATGGATTGGAACTGGCTCATGGACCAAATTTTATCATGAACTGGGGCCGAGTTTATAGTCATGAACCTGGTCCATGCAGTCACATATCTCATGGACTGCCCACAGACCACCATGATTCCCACAGAGGCTTTTGTGGTCTGTGGGAACAATATGTGAGCCAGACACACTGGTGCCAAGGATTTCCAAGGCAATGGAGGGATTGCCTTCTTTTCATTCTCTGAATTGTACTGCCATGGCAGCTCAACTCAAAAATGAAGGGAGGGCATTTTGAATGCCTTCCCTTCATGAACATAAGGAACCACAACCCAGTCTGTTAAATGGGAAAATCCATGGAGATTTGTGGTTTGTAAATGTGGCTCATTTATGAACCATGAACTTAGAGACCTCCACTTTTTTAGTCTGTGCCCACCCCTGATAGGGGCCATATCACTTCAGTCTTGTTCTGCTTACACAGGCTTCCAATTTCCTTCTGAGCTCAATTCAAGGTGGTATGAACTTTAAAGCCTTGTAAGGACTGGAACCAACATACCATAAGGACCACCTTCTCCCATATGAATCTATGCACTCACTCTGGTAATCCTTGAAGGCCCTGCTTTGGTTGCTCCCACCATCTGAGGCTAGATGACTGGCAACTTGGGAAATGGGCCCTCTCTTTCATGGCAACAAAACCTATTCCCCAGATAGATTTGCCTGTTTGCCATACTTTCAGTAACAATTATCGGTTGCCCTTCTAATAGGCTTGCCAATCCCCAGGTCCCAGCGGGGGTTCTTCCGCTTTCCCAGGCTCCTTCCCGCCCCCAGTCAGCTGGCCGGCGGGGGGAAGCCCTGCCCCCAGAGGGCCATGAGCCTTTCCACCTCCGGAGGCTTCAGTCTCCTATTGAAAGGCTTCCTCTTGGGATGGGGTGTCTGTGTTACTTTGAAGAAGTTGGCAGCAACTCATGAGTAGAGAGGCCAATCCCTCGCTTCAGAGTCTCCAGAAAAGGGGGGAGGGGGAACGTCTGCTGAGCACTTCATTATTCCCTATGTGGAGATCGATTCTCATAGGGTATAATGGGGAATTGATCTGGAGGTTTCAGGGGCTCTGGGGGAACTGTTTTTTGAGGTAGAGGCACCAAATTTTCAGTATAGTATTTAGTGCCTCTCCCCAAAGTACCCCCTCATGTTTCAAAACGATTGGACCAGGGGGTCCAATTCTATGAGCCCCAAAAGAAGGTGCCCCTATCCTTCATTATTTCCTATGGAAGGAAGACATTTTAAAAGGTGTGCTGTCCCTTTAAATGTGATGTCCAGAACTCCCTTGGAGTTCAATTATGCTTGTGACACCCTTGTTCCTGGCTCCACCCTCAAAGTCTCCTGGATCCACCCCCAAAGTCCCCAGATACTTCTTGAATTGGACTTGGCAACCCTACTTTCTAATGTTGTTTGCTTACGTGTTTTTAATGGAATGTTACAATTTTAATTGTATTTTAATTGTTTAAATGTTTTCATGTTTTCCACCTTGTGGACCCTGTTTGGACAGAAAGCTGGCTGCTACTGTGTAAGGCTACAAAAAATATCTGCACTAGCAACATTCAGACAAATGTCAAACCATGGTTGGTTGTTATGAAAATGAGCTTTGAAAGTCTTCAGGCTTTTACTCTTTTCCCCCACCCTTTTCACAGTCCAGTCTTAGACACTGAAGACTTCCTGGTTCTGAATAAGTAACAGTACTATAATCACATACTATGTATGATTTCTTGCCTGCAAGCCAGGTTTCCAAACCAGGATTAATCCATGGCTTGGCATCTTAGTATGTAGGCAAGAAAGCAACCATAGATTGTGGTCTGGACATAAGAGGAAGATATAATTTGTTGAGATCTAGGAAATCTTTAACCTATGGGGTGTGGAAGGGGAGATGTCCAACCTTGAGGACTTCCAAGGCTTGTTCTCACCATGACAAGCCATGGTTTGCTGTTGCATCTTAATGTACCCACCATTATTCTCAAAGGTAAAATGTGTAAGCCATTTGATTAAAATACCGTTTTGTGGTGTTATGTTTTATACCTTATTAATATTTGCAAAATATTTTTCCTAGGCAGTTATCAATATTTGCTGGAAATCTAATAAAATAAACATTATGGGCTTCCACCCCTTGGTTGTTCTATGTGTTGGCATTCCAAGGAGCTTCTATAACATCCAATGGCACTATGAATGCAAATGTCATTTCCAGACTGCAGAATCAATCAGTTTGCATTCCAAGTCAGCCTGCATAGCTCCCCAAACAAGCAGATGCCCCCATGAAGTACTTAACCTTTGCCTTTTGTCAGCAGTCCATGACACAACTGTTTTTCTTACACAATATTGAAGTGGGGGACCACCTTGTTTCAATGAACTTGTAGCATACAAATCATATGATATCTTGATGCAAGATGAAAGTTTTGGAAGTATTTTAGTTAAGATCACTTTAACATATATGCTATCTATACATAAAAATGATTATGATAATTTAATTATACAGTACTGTATTAATATTTTCACATTTGTGTACTTTTTGGTCCAGATTTAAAAAAAAAAATTGGTGGGGGTGGGATATAGGGTTTTTTTTGTGTGTGTGTAATATATATGTGTATGTGAATATGTACATACACACAAAAAAACCCTGCTGAATTTAAATTATGTTGATCTACTTTAAAATTCTTTTAATAAAAAAGCGCAGCAGGACAGAGTTATTGAAATGAAATATTAGCATGATGTGCAAAAGGGAAACAAGAATTGCAGTAGTGCTGCATCTAAAACTACAGGCGCCTGGGCTTTCCCACTTTGGTAGCAAATAGGGGGAATTATGGGTTCATGGTCTGCTTCATGTTAGGAAGACACCCCTCCATCTGTTCACAGTGCAGCCTGTTTCCAGTTTAAAGCACAGATTTCAATGCAAACATCAATTTCTTCTCCCTGTTTTATATGCAAAGCGAGCCATAGGAATCACAGTTATATAGCTTCTGGGACCCCTACCAAATTTCTCCCCTCCCCCAAAATCACAGGCTTTTCATTTGAATACCTGCTTACAGTGGTATACAATGGACAGCTTTGAGAAGAAAAATTGATAATCTTCACGGAAGAGTAATTTGAATGAAATTACACTTGACAGCCTGTCTCCAAGCAAGCAAGGAGAGTGAGGGGAGCCTTAGCTAAGATCCGAGGACCTGCATTAAACCAGTGCTCGCGGAGCTTTCCGGGGAAAATAAATTCAGTTTTCCCACCGTCTGTGTGAAGCTTTTGATTAAACCTGTGCAGCTGTTTCTAGCGAAGAAAGGTAGCCATGGAAGAAAATATGGAAGAGGGACAGACACAAAGAGGTATTGTGATACAGTAGTTGTTTGTTTGTTTGTTTTTGTCAGTGGGTCTTTACCTCTTTATTTCCTCTCTCTGTCTCTGCATGCCACTGGAAATCCTCATGATGATGGGAAACATGGGTTTTCTGTCCACTTCCCCCCCCCCCCCTTAAATGTCATTTTGCTTCTTGCAACAAGCTATGCTGTAAAGATTTGCAAAATTGCTCACAAATATTTCAGGCTTAAGGAATTCACAGCACAGCTCCGTATGTAAAACACTAACACTGCTGCAAGCATTTAATGTGAACTGTTTCCCAGACTAGTCTTTGTTAACCTTCATTTATTTCATGTTCACGCTTGTCTAGCTGGGTCAAGGGAGCCCAGTGTGAACTACAAGAGAGCCACTCACACACATTTGTAGCTAGTTGCATTTAGAAATCTAACAAAGTGACCATTATTTACACCTCTGAATGGATGTCCAATCTAAACAAAGAAAAGGAGTATATTTTGTAAATTTCTGGTAGAGCTGCCTATATTTCTTTCTCTTTTCCCATTTTCTGTTGGAAGTGCTTGGTTTTAGGATGTACAATGAAGGGGGAAATGTAGTAAATGATGAAAGATTGAAGGTTGATATTTCCTTTTTTTCTAGTTATGTACAGTGCATTTTCTTTTGTTTCTGGAGAAAGCCCAGTTGATGAACAGTATTCATATATTATTTTACTTATATATATATTATTTTACTTATATATTATTTTACTTATTCTTACTTATATTTTACTTACTAGTCAGCATTGTATGAACCTGACATTTCAAAGTGTGATACCTTTCAAAGGACACACCATTATTACTGGCTTACACAGGCAATAATCCTGCATTTTTGCACTGTTTGAAGTCCCTTCTTCCCCACCTTCTCCACCACAGTCCTGTGCTGTCACATCAGTGGCTTTTGTGTTGCTATGTGCATATTGAGATTACTTAGACATATTAAAGAAAGAGGACATTTTATGTAGCCAGTGCATTGCTCATGATAACTCAGTTGAATCCTGGTATGCTTTGTAGACATAAGGAATATTAAAATGGTGTTCAGTAATTGAAGATGGCTTTGGGAGCTGATGAAAATGTTATTATATACATACCAAAAACTGGTCTCACAGTTGATTCCATGTTCCATGTTTCAAATCTGAGTTCAATCCTCTTGTTATATGTAAGGATGTCATGCTTCTGTCATTAGACTTGACCCATTTAGACTGCACACAGCCCTACAGTGTTTACTAACTCTCAGCAGGACAAAGACATTTATATACATGTATGTGTAAAAAAACCACATTCTATTTCTGTAAGTAATTGTTGCATGGAGGCATGTTTTCTCACAGACGTCCAATACACAGTATGTTTTCAAAAGCTTATTTGCAGTGTCCTGGCATATTTGATTGCTTATTCTTGAGCACAAGCAATTTGATCATCGTCATGTGATCTATGATAATGAAAATAAGAGGCATAACAAATTGGGTTTTTTGTAATAAACAGTTTTATGAGGTAATTCTTTTAGGGTTTTTTTTAGGGATTTCATCTGTCACGTGTAGTGAAAGAGCACAAGATTATTATTGTTAAGATAAAATTAAGTGGAAAGGTTTGCACCTGACCATCAATGAAAGAGACTGCAAATGCCTCACCTTAAGGAAACCCTGTGAACATCCTCATAAAAACAACAAGCGATGTGTTTCATTTAATGATTTCTATTAACAGGTTGTCACATATGAGGCTGTCTACTTTCAAATGAGAAGCAATTGGAATAGCCAGTGCCACTCAAAATAGTGTGATTAATAGCGATTAATAACAATATGCCATGCGTTAAGAGTTCTTTTCTCTTTAGTGGAGCCCAGCTGTGATCACAAACACAGTCATTCATTTTCATTTTATCTAGAGACCATTGCTCTGGTGTTGCTTGGGGAGTAGTGAAGCAAAAAAATGTTTGTCCAGTCCTTAAAAAAAATAAACCTGTTAATTTTTCCCCCCATCAAGCAAAAACATTTATCTAAGAGCCTGAGTGAGAAGATTAATATTGTATTTTGAACTGGAACGATGCCTATGTGGCAATCACGTCACATCTTTACAATGATTTAAGGGCTGTCCTTTGCATTGGAAAAGACAAGAACCTTGTGCTGTTTCCTCCCAGAAGTGCTTTTGCACAGCAGTATGTGTATATGATTTTCTGTTTCCTTGAGTCTATATGGTATGCCTTTTTTGTGGTCTGACTGTATTCACTGCTGTTTTCCATTGCATAATGTTCCTGAATAGTTAGTCATGACAGTATCATACAAATGTGTTTTCTCCCCTCATGCTGCCATCTTGGCTGGAACTGTTTCCTCCCTTCTTTCTCTTCTCTGAAAACTGAAGTATAAATTTTGTCACTGCCTACCACATCCTGTGTTCCTCACACCAGCAGAATGCTTTTAGCTTCCCTTGCACAGTCCTGCAATGGAAGTGCCTTGCAGCCATCATGGAAATGATTAGTTTTATGTTGATGAAGCTTGCAGATATTCAACATACGACATTTTATTTCCTCTGCAGTTATTTTTTGCCATGCAGTAAACTGTACAAAATACTACACCTGAAATAGTGGTATTAAGGATGTCACTGCTAAATACAATTTAAGGGCCATTGCTTATATCTGTACTTCTTTTGAGAATATGGTTTATTTTTAAGTTATGATGGAAATCAAACCATAGTCCTTTGTTGTTCTATTAACATTTTCCAATTCTGATAGAGTGCCTTTGTTGTTTTGATTTTTGAGGGGCCTCAACTGTGGAAGAAGTAGCAGTGGGATAAGTCAATAAACACTGGGCTTAGAGTTAGAACCTTTAGCTTGAATTGTGCCTGTGTTTTCCCCCACCTGTAGAATGGAAATGATTCAAATATGTTTTGCAGTGTGTTAATGCTTTAACATTAATTCTGCAAAAGCCATCTAACATATGGATGCCAAAGAGGAAGAACATTGTATAGTTACCAAGTATGGTAATATTGTTTGCATTAGTAACTTACAAATAATGAATTTTAATAATAATTTATACATTACCATGTCTTTTAGTTGAGCCTTGTATTGTAGATACACATATTTGAATAGTGTTCTTATTTGAGAGAATGACTGATTGTCCAGATGTTTTGGAACATCTCCAGACCATTTGACCAAATGTGCTTAGTTTATTTTTCTGTATCTAAATGCTAGAAACCATTTCCTTTCTTGATCACGTATCACCTGAACAGATGTGGCTACTAGATGGAATTCTGGATTCATTTCCTGGGTTAACTTTGAGAAACACATTGGTTCAACCATGAAAAGATATTTACAGATTAGAATTTAGTCAGATGGTCATGAGCAACCATTTTTCATACAAGTTTTAGACTGTATCATGGTAACCATGCTTTTTAAGACTCCAATTAGTGGTAGAGTGAGAATGTTCCTTTAATGTCAAAAAAGATTTCCAGGTGGGGGACTGAATTTAGAAGATATGCATTTAAGTGTGTGTGTGTGTGTGTGTACTTCTGAAGCTCAGTTTCGTTTGTCTTTAAGAATTATTTAGAGAAAAAGTAAACTGGAGGCTGATTTTCTACCTCAGAATCCTGTTGGTGGTATAGAAACAGACATTGTTCTGTGACAAAAGAATTCATATTGCCCTGAGGTTCCCTGGGCAACATCAGGGCAACAGTAAAATGATGCTGGAATGACATGAGATTATTTTCCAGGAGTTTTTGAGACACTAGAATGTAGGGGAGGGACGGTGGCTCAGGGACGATGGCTCAGTGGTAGAGCATCTGCTTGGGAAGCAGAAGGTCCCAGGTTCAATCCCTGGCATCTCCAAAAAAGGGTCCAGGCAAATAGGTGTGAAAAACCTCAGCTTGAGACCCTGGAGAGCCGCTGCCAGTCTGAGAAGACAATACTGACTTTGATGGACCAAGGGTCTGATTCAGTATAAGGCAGCTTCATATGTTCATATCAGAGCCCTAACTGGCAACTCTTCTTGTTGGAAGAAGGAAATCATCAGGTACTTGACAACCCTTCTGACCTTGCAACCTTTTAAGCATGAAGTCCAAAGTAGGATACTTAATGCTGTAATCTTTGTGGAGGTGTAACATTTAACTTGGGTGGTTACAGATTATTCACATCTGGAGTAGATGAAGTGGCAGTGTAGTTTGAGAACAGTAATGAAAAAGAAACATCACACAGATTGTAGCAGGGAAATATAGTCCCTTGGCCTGGCGTGACTTTGTCCATGGGGTCGCAAAGAGTTGGGAGTCGACTGTGTGACTGAACAACAACAAAAGTCCCTTGGCAGTGGTGAAGCCTGCCACTGTTTAAAATGTCCATCACACTTCTCTAGGAATCACCAAAATCCTTTTGTAAACCATAGAGTTTTTGGCAATTCCCTGAGTGAACTGACATCACTTCTGGGGGAAACCTGGAACTAATATAATGCCAAAAAGCTTGTGTTTGTACCATAGATATTCCAGCAATTTCTAGAGAGGCATGACATAAACTCTGGGTTTTCCAATTGCTGACAGCTGCCCCACCATGTCCCCATCCCCCGGTCTCCTGCTAGTTGTCAGGTCAGGCGTGCTCATCCTAGAAAGTACTCGTTTGCTGAAGGCCATAGAATGTCCAGGACAGGTAAGAAGGCAGATGTAATATAAAATGAGTATTCAGAATGTGTTCACAGCCTGCCTTCCCCTGTGAACATTTAGACATACCACCAAGCTAAATGTTGACTGGAGCCCTGAGTCTCTTTTTGTTTCCCACTGTTTTCTTTGCTTGCTTTGCTGCTGTTTTATTCTCTTGACACTACTGCCATTGCCTTCTTTGGCTGTGAGGTGCTGCATTAGTCTTGCAGGTAAAGAGTAAGAGACAACAACTGAGCTCTAGCCAGCACTCAGTTCAGGTTTAAAGGTGGATTCTAAACGCTAAGTGTTGTCTGAGCTGTTTTTTATCTGTTTCCAACTGGAATTAGAAGTTCCACACTAGTAAGACCTTCTAGTCATGTCAGATATTTGAATCTTCAGTCTACTCATATGTGAACCAAAGCCTGGGATCAATGCATTATATATTTTAGGTTAATACATGATTGTAGAATTGTTAACATTCACTTTCTGATAGGAACAGAACTTTGTTGTCTCTTTTGTATTCACATTTTTAAAATATTGCTACACACCATATATTGTCTCTAGAGTTGCCAGCTGTGAAAATTACTGGAGATTTGGGGATGGAGGTTTGGGAAGGTAGCTAAATTTAAAGCCATAGAGGTCACCCTCCAAAATGACCATTTTGCTCAGTGGAACTGATGTGTCCCATGTTGTTTGACTTGGGAAATGGTTACAGTGGTTGCAGTGGAAAATACAAGCTTGACTCACATATACGTTTGTGCAGGCACAAGAAGATGGGGGAATTTTGCTGATCCACCTCCTCTTGGAAACAGTTGATTTCTCTCAATAAACTATGCCTGGTGGTCCCCCATTCCCTAGGAACAGTATTTTGGGAGGTGTTTTGAACAGCCAAAGGAGAGAGGAATTCTGTGTCACTTTATTTATTTAAAACATTTATTAGCTGCCTCTCTACCTTGCAGAGCTCAAGGCAGTTTACAATGTTAATAAAAAATTGTGTGAATACAAAAGACAAAACAAAGTTCTGTTCCTATCAGAAAGGTAATAAAACAATGTAAATAAAACAGTACACACACATACAAACACATATACAGAGACACTTTAAAATTTCAGTCAGGACTGCCAATAAATTAAGTCAAATGTAGTTCTAAATAAAACTGTCTGCAACTGCTTCCTGAAGATCAAAAGCCTCATCTCCCTGGGGACGTTGTTTCATTATCATGGGACTGCCATTGAAAAAGTCCCTCTTTGATTTGGTCACCACATGAGCATTTTTGATTGGTGGAACAGTCGGAAGGGCCTCTCCCTTTAAACTTTGTTCCTGGGAAGAAATGTATGGAAGAAGATGGTCCTTTGGATACCCTAGTCCCAAGCCATATAGGTCTTTAAAAAACAAACCAACACATTGAATTAGCCTCAGGAGCAAAAAGCTATTCTAAATTAAAGAAGAAGATTTGCAGATTTATACCCCGCCCTTATCTCTGAATCAGAGACTCAGAGTGGTTTACAATCTCCCATGACTTCTCCCCCCACAACAGACACCCTGTGAGGTGGGTGGGGCTGAGAGAGCTCTCACAGCAGCTGCTCTTTCAAGGACAATTTCTGCCAGAGCTATGGCTGACCCAAGGCCATTCCAGCAGGTGCAAGTGGAGGAGTGGGGAATCAAACCTGGTTCTCCCAGATAAGAGTCCGCACACTTAACCACTTCACCAAACTGGCTCTCGTTGGCCAACCTCCAAATGGAGCCTGGAGTTTTTCTGGAATTACAACTGTTTGCCAGATGACAGAAATCAGTAACCCTAGAGAAAACAGTAGCTTCATGCACTCTACGGAACCAGTGGTATGATTGTGGGAAACACTGTGCATAGGATCACCAGTCAGAGCTAGTACTTTGCAGCACAGAATAAAGTGAGAGTCCAGTAGCATCTTTAAGACCAACTAAGTTTTACTCAAAGTATAAGCTTTTGTCTGTTACACACATACTTCTTTAGATACAACGAACTGGGAGAAAAGTATTCAAATTTATAGACAATAGTTAAAAAAAACAAATTAGGATATAATATGATATAAACATTTTGAGAAAAGGCAAGGACAACAAGCCAAGTGCACAGGGTCAACAGCTGTATGGATTAAGGGGAAACAACATTTAACACAATAAATATGTCAAAATAGAAGATAAGTGTATAAGAGAATTTTTTCTAATTGTGGGAAAGTTAACTGTCATCTGTCTCCCCTCAAACCAGAGGGTGACAATCACTATATGTTGTTGTAAGTACTATACCAATATGTTGTTCTTAAGGGTGTTGTGTTTGAAAAAAAAATTCCTATATATTGCATTCTGTTACAAACAATATTCCATTATATTATTCAACTCTGTCTATCAATTTGAATGCTTTTCTCCCTTTTCATTGTATCTGAAGAAGTGTGTGTGTAACAGTCAAATCTTATACATTGAATAAAACTTTGTTGGTCTTAAAGGTGCTACTGGACCCTTACTTTATTCTCTTGCTTTAGACCAATATGGCTACCCACTTGGATCTACTTTGCAAATATTCTGGCACTGTCAAACAAGAACCAGAATTGGTTCAGACCTGAACGTCAGAGGAACTTTCATTTGCATTAGTTACTTTTCTGAGTAGGGTTGCCAGTGGGTGGCATTTCAGAGGTGGGTGGGGACATTGCATGATGTCCTCAGCATGATGATTTCACCCAGAAGTGGCATTATGTTGGGGACATTGCATGGGGAGTGCCTTGGTTTTCAGGCAAACTCCATGTGGTTAAATTGGGCTTAATCCAGAGTGTCTTGTGGTGTGATGCCCCTGACATAATGATGTCACTTCTGGGTGATGCCATCATGTCAGAGATGTTGTGCAGTGAAGTGCTTGTTTAGGGGAGGATTTCCCCCACTGGCTGGCCAGCTGGTCTGTGCTGGAGAAGAGCCCCTGAAACTGGGGAATCCCCCACTGGGACCTGGGGATCGACAGCCCTGCTTCTGAGGTTAACATAGTGTGCTCAGTTCAGGTTTTGATTAGCTGCTTTCCAGATATACATACAATTGCTTGTTGACTGTCTTTGTATTTTGGACACTGACTATAAGATAAATATATACATTCTACCAAACTAGATTAAATGCCTCTAGTTCTAATTATCTACGAACTTACCTGGTAGAACCATAAATGATACTGAAAATAAAATAATTCATGTCTCTTTGGACTTCAATGCTTCATTGGGAATGAAGCCTGTCTGAATCTCCTTTTTCTCTCCCTTTCCCTCATGATTTTTCTTATAAATACCTCCAAAATGATTCCCTTTCCACAGCATTTAAAGAAATGAGTTCTGACTCACAAAAAAATGATACTGGAATAAATGTTGTTAGCCTTTAGGGGTGCCACTGGGCTTCTGTTTTATTTTAAATCCCCCTCCCTTTGGAAGGTGCTGGTTGCAGTTGCATGGATTAATCTCAGTTGATTGTTGTGTTCCGAGTTCGCTTCAAGGTGTTGGTACTAACCCTTAAAGCCCTTTATGGTCAGGGACCTGCCTATCTACGGGACCACCTTTCCCCATATATCCCCCAGAGAGCACTGCGATCAGGGACAAAAAATCTGCTGTCTGCCCCTGGCCCAAAAGAAGCCAGGCTATGCGCAACAAGATCTAGGGCTTTTTCAGTGGCAGCACCAGAACTTTGGAACACCCTCCCAGAAGCTATAAGGGCCCTGCGGGATTTGTTGGCATTCCGCAGGGCCTGTAAGACCGAACTGTTTAGACAGGCTTTTCTGGTAGATTGAAAATGGGCTGCCACCGGACATCCTACAGAAGCTGGCGATCATAGTCAGAACCCAATACCGCCAGACTGGATTGAGACAGCGCAAATAGTTCTAAACTGATAAGTGTATTATGGTTTTATATGTTTTATGGAATTGATTGTTTTTATGATATTGTAAGCCACCCTGAGTCCGCTTGCGGAGAGGGCGGGATATAAATGTAAAGTAATAAATAAATAAATAAATAAAATTTAACTTCAGGTGGGTAGCCATATTGGTCTGAAGCAGCAGAACAAAGTTTGAGTACAGTGGCACGTTTATCATTGTCGTCATTGTCGTCGTTGTTAAAGTCCAACAATGTTTTATTCAAGGTATAAGCTTTTGTGTGCTTCTTCAGATGCAATGAAATGGAAATTACCAGTCCATACGTAGAGGGAGTTACTTTTGTGTATTGTGTTTACCATCTTGAGTACATGCCCACACTCAAAGTAAAAGAGACACTGTAAGGTCACCTTTATGCCTGAGTGGAGATGGATAATGCATAATGGCGGGGTCTCAGTTAATTACTCCCAGTTTGCACAATTAAGGGCACATCTGCCCATCAACCTCCAATTTTAACATATGTATTTCCTTCACTGTGTATTCCCCTGGAATTAAATCCAAACAAATGGTGACTATATAAACTAAGCTTATTATTCCTGTTTGGTCTTCGAATCTGTTAAACAACTTAATTATGTTGTATGCTAGTTTACTGCTCACCCTCTACCTATATGTATGGACTGGTAATTTCCATTTCATTGCATCTGAAGAAGTATGCATACAAAAGCTTATACCTTGATAAAATTTTGTTGATCTCAAAAAGTGCCACTGGGCTCAAACTTTGTTCAGTTGATTTGACTGTGAGTACTACTAAGGTGCTTCTTGCTTTCTTGAAACTTGCCTTTCTTGAGTGGTTATGTTCATCCATGGGAGATTTACTTAGCTTCATCAGTATGGTGGTAGATATAGCTGATGGACCAAAGTGTTCCTGCAGCTTTGAAGAAAATGATGCTCAGACCTATTTAAAGAAACCATCTAAACTAGTAAAATTGTAGTCTGGCTGGGATTTTTGGGGGGCACTTGAGAGTGTGGAAGATCAGTTCTAGTTGATTTGACTGAAGCTCATTAGACCTTGTTTAGGGACTTATTTGGTTGTCCTAGTTGGCAATCTTTGCCAGGCACTTGTCCAGTGAATGTGAACCAGCTGATTCTCCTGGGTCTCTCAACAGCTTTTGGGTATGATCTTCTGGTCCTTCTCTGTAGCAAATACAGTTTTGCTGTGGTTTCATTCCTTCCCGGAGAATAGGCTTCAGAAGGTGATTCTTGGGGACTACTGGTCCTCCTCTCTATAGGATTTATCCCCAGGGTTCAGGGTTTGTTCCATGTTTTCAAAGGCACAGGTTCTTATGAACAAAAATAAAAATGAAGCATTAAAATAACATGCTTGGTTTTACAATCTGATGACTAGCTGTCTGCTTCATATCATTGATTGAGCAGTTTGATAAAAAGGAATGTAGTCTCAGCATTCACTGTGAAACTAAATTTAATTAATTTAACTATGTGAATAAGAAACAGGCAGTCAGTTTAAAAATTACCTATGCAGACTATTCCATGTTAAAGCATGATACACTTCTGCCTAATTGCAGCTTGATTCAAAGTAAGAAAAATCAATATGAGTTACAGGGTACGTGTCTGAATGAGTTGCAGATCAATCCATCAATGATGCATTCATTGTCATTTTAGTTTGCGAACAGAAGCTCAGACCCCTCCTGTTTTGTTATTCAGCCTCTTCGGTCTAGATTGAGTTACAGTAATAGAAATTGGATTTCTCTGCCAATATTAAAAGAAATATCAATTTGGCACAGGCTACAAACATAGAAGACTGTGTAATGCAAATACTATTAATAGAACTGTAAGACTGCAGTAGCTGCTGACCATAACTCATTTATCTAAAGTATTTTTTTTCTCCCACCTTTTTACATGCACTTTCTTGAGTGTGTATGTGATTGTGTACGCAAGGTGGTAACACAAAATACAAAAGTAATAAAGCATGATAACATGGCATCTGTAATAAACAATAAAACCCACAATATCTCAGACCACAGAATGTTGTCTAATCTTCTGTGTTAGCAGGCAAAAGAATCTCACATAAATAGGGTCATACCGTTCTGGGGACATGCCAAAAATCCAAAGTACTTTATAATTAGTTTTGCATACCCCAATGAATTTAGGATTGGTATTCCTTCAACAGCAGCACTAGAAATAACTTTTGGAACTGTATGGATTAGAGATTTGAAATGCCCTATATTGTTTGGATGTGGCATTCAAATAAGCATTTTTTTTCTTTTTACAAAATGTGTTGGTCACTAGCCCTTCAGCATGCCTAAAATAGTTTTATAGCTGAGTGCCAACAGGAATGTGGCAAAGTATACTGTACTAAAGACCTGTAGGTGAAAAAATAAGATCAGTAAAAGAAATCTAGGAAGAGGAAGCAGGTCAGCCATGCCTGAGATTACAGTCCCTCACCCTGCAGAACATGTCACACCTAGATGAAACACTTGCCTAAAACCGTATGTGATGCTTCAAAAGAACAGGGCAATCCTATCACATCCATACACCTATCCCAAATTTAGGAGAGATTTTACTGTGGCTCTGATTGGTGACCCTATGCACAGTGTTATTTAATGACCTGTCATCTGTATTATTGGAAGGCAGACATTGTGTATCATACCAGAAATATATATAGAATCAATCACAGAGTTGGAAGGGGACATACAGGCCATCTAGTCCAGCCCCCTGCTCAATGTAGGATTAGCCTTGAGTATCCCTGACAAGTGTTTGCTTAAAGACTGCCAGTGGAGGGGACCTCACCACCTCCCTGTTGAACAACTCTTACTGTAAAAAAGTTTTCCCTAATATCCAGCTAGTACCTTCCCACCTTTAATTTTAAACCCGTTATGGCTAGTCCTGTCCTCTGCTGCCAACAGGAACAGTTTCCTGTCCTCCTCTAAGTGACAGCCCTCCAAAAAGAGAGCAGTCATGCCCCCCCTCTATCTCCTGTTCTCCAGACTGAACATTCCCAAGTCCTTCAGCCTTTCCTCATAGGGCTTGGTCTATAGGCCCCTGATCATCCTCGTAACTCTCCTCTGCACTCTCCTTTGTCCTCATCCTTTTTGAAGTGAGGTCTCCAGAACTGTACACAATACTCCAGGTGTGGCCTGACCAATGCAGTTTACAGAACTATGACATCTTGCAATTTGGATGTTATGCCTCTGTTGATACACCCCAAGATGGCATTAGCCTTTGTTCTCACTGCATCACATTAGCTGCTCATATTTAACTTATGATCCACCTGTACCCCAAGATCTTGTTCACATATACTGCTACTCAGAAGTGTATCCCAGATCCAGTATGCATGTTGCTTATTTTTGTTACCCAGATGTAGAATTTGGTACTAATGCTCTTGTGCAAATAGGGAAACTGAAACTGTTGGGCATGTTTTATTGCATTGCCCCTTTTCTTGCAATCTTAGAAATGATTTCATTACTCCTACTATCAAAGAATTTCCAGGTAGGTCAGAGGAACTGTATATTTCCTTTGTCCTCTTGGACCATGACCTTTGGATCATGGATAAAGTGGCCATATTATGTGCAGCTGCTAGAGTTTATTGTATTTATTTATTAATTTAATGGATTATATTGCTTGGTCTTAACATAATTTATGCTACTGTTTTTTCATGTAACATTTCTAGTGATGTATTTATTCTTGTGCTGATCTTTGACTGTAACAAATAATTCATTTGTTCAGTCTACAAGGTTGTTAAACTGAGATACGTGATTATGAATTTTTTCAGCCTTACAGTCATCAATGGAATTAAATGTGTTTATTTATAAAGTTTTCATCCTGCCTTTCTGCTCTTGTAAGGGTCACCAAGCAGGCTAACAATTTAAAACATACATGATTAAATTATATTTTAAAAGCATTAAAATCTCTTCCCAGGGAGATTTCTCTGTTCCCTTCTGCTGCCATTTTCCATGCTCCCAAACACATATAATTAAAATGCATACAAATCAGAGTTGAAATACATACAAAATCTGAAAACATTGGTTATGAAGGAGGGAATGCCAAATAAAACAAGTATTTCCCTGCTGGTGGAAGATGGCAGCAGAAGGGAACAGAGAAATCTCCCTGGAAAGAGAATTCCAGAGCTTCGGTGCCATGACCAAGAAGGGTTGCCATCCGCCTAATATCAGAAGCTAAGGACACCTGAAGCCAGAACCACCAAGGGAGGGGGAATGAGGGGACAAAATTCAGGGCCCTCAAATCAGCTGAACGGCCCCATCATGCTTCATTCATGGACTGCATTTTAAAAATTCTAATGTAGTTCTGACTGCAGCCACTAGGAGCACAGGACAGGCAGAGCACAGTAAAAAGCACTCTGAGTCTGTACAACAACAATAACACTAGTAGGCTGAGGGAAATCATTTGCTGATCAGATCCTGATGAACTTATCAGCCAAGCTAGCATTGGAGCAAGGCAAAACCAACCAGGATGAGCTATAATCCTTGCCAGACCTCAGATTCAGCAGGAGCTCACAGGAGCACAGCTCCTGAACCTTTCTGAGGGTTCCCCCTCCTCCTCCCCACCTTGTCCATTGAATAGTAGGTGCAGCTCCATAACAATCTCTGGATGAGCTCCGCCACCTATTTTTCTACAAAATGATGCCTGGTCCTTGCCTCCTAGTAGTTCTACCTGGCTCCTGCTATAGTCAGATCTTGCAAAGGGGTAGCCCTGTTAATGTGTGGTAGCCAAAACCCAAACGAAACATACCACTCTCTCATTTTCTTTTCCTACATCTCTATAACCCTCTCCCACACTTTCTCCTCTTTTGTCTTGTGCTCTTCATTTCATGAACTGCCATTCATCTATCCGACTTCTAATTTCTTTCCCCCAAAGCAGCTTACATTATTCTGCTCTCCTCCGTTTTATCCTCACAACAACGCTGTGAGGTAGGTGGGCCCAGCAAACTTCTCTGGCAGAGAAAGGATTTGAACTTGGGTCTCCCAGTTCCTAGTCTGACACTTTAACCACTACACAAGTTTAGCTTACATTGTAAATAGCATAAGGCAGATGGTCTGGAGAAAACTTCGGTCAAGATATTCTGATTTCTTTCCGGTTTTTGCCTCAGAATTCTCATGATAATCCAGAAGCTTACATTTTTGCTTCTCTGGATCCAAACCAATATCCTTGAGCTAAAGACAGTTCACATACTTGTCAGAATGTATAAGAAACATGTACAAACGTATCAGATCTAAAGGCCTTCAGTGTGCAATGGATTCTGATGCTTCTTCATAACAAAAAAATTCAGTGTAAAACCCTTGTTTGCTTAAAAATGTGATGTCATCAGAATCCAGCATTTACACCAGACTTCTTCCAACAGTCAAATGCTACACAGATTCCAGCACATGTTGCCTGCTAAGCATAATTAAGAAAAACAGAGCAACATCCATTCCTGCCATCATCTTCCTATCAATACATTGTGATCAAAATAAAGTGAGGTCCAAAAATTCAATTCTGTGCCTTGCATTCTAGTTAAGAGCAGTATTATATGATCATGTCTGTGAATAATGTGTACGATATATCCACCAACACCAGTCTCCCAGCTTAACTTAAGTAGGAGATAAAAATAGAGCTGTTTCTCCTTCTCTATCCTATGAAACATCTTAAAGAAAAGATGCTGCTGGCAGAAGGCTTTTAAAAAATTCTTTCTGTTCCAAGAGTCCAGACACAACTGTGCCAATTATCCTCATTCTACAAATACCCAATGTTTTCTCTTTAAATTAATGAATCACTTGTATGAGTAACACCAAAGTAAAACAATACCTCCTTTATCATGCCGTCCTAAGGAATTCTTTCTAAATCCACTGAAGTCAATTAGAAGAAATGTTGAGGATTGCACTGCTGAAAAATAATACACAGGGGAAATAAGTCCTATATAAAATCAACATATAGATTTACATGCTCTAAATGTCTTTTGTCATAGAGAGTCCTTGGCTAATTCTGAAGAGGAATGTATCACAGAATCTTCCAACTACTATACAAATGAAAATGTCAGGGGTGGCCAACGGTAGCTCTCCAGATGTTTTTTGCCTACAACTCCCATCAGCCCCAGCCATTGGCCATCTAACATGTGTTAGATGATGATGATGTGTTGGCTGATGATAATATTGAATTTATATCCCGCCCTCCACTCCGAATCTCAGAGTCTCAGAGCAGCTCACAATCTTCTTTATCTTCCTCTCCCACAACCGACACCCTGTGAGGTGGGTGGGGCTGAGAGGACTCTCACAGTAGTTGCCCTTTCAAGGAGAGTTCTGTAGTAGATTCAGTTATGATATACTAATTGCAGTGTTCATAACCTAAACATTCACATTCCTTCTTTCAAACATAATAGTCATGAAGTGGTTGACATTGTTATTCAATACACCTTACAAAAATGCATGGAGAACTGTGTTGGACTAGAACACAGCAGAGCTGAGTTCAAATTCCTCCTCTGCCATGTCACTCACAGGTGACCTGAGCCAACACTCATGCTATCAAGCTATCTACCTGACAGGAATGTTGTGGGAACCCAATGGTTAGGAATATATATATATATATATATATATATATATATATATATATATATATATATATATATGCGCATTTTAAAAGAGATTTTGTTGAAACTTTCATAAATTAGTACAATATAAAAAAATGAATAATGGTATGTAATGCTGAGCAAATCATAAACAATAAAGAAGATTTCAATCCTGCGATTAGGCTGTCACGTTACAAGGTTGAATAAAAGCCTAAAAAGAACATATCAATAAACACATTACTACCAACAATATTACTACTAATAATACTGCCCTCCACTACCTAAGGTACTTTGTAACTCTAAACTAAATAACAAAATGAATAAATTAACAAGGACCAGATACAATAAATGCAAATACAATACACTCACACACAAACAGATACATACATAAGAGTCAAGGCTTCACTTATGAAAACAATGTGAGGTTACTAATGAAAGAAATTCATCTTGTGGTAACATTGAAGTGTGAAGACAAGAACCAAAATTCCTTTTCAAAAAAGGTTCCCATTTACGCAACATAGAAGGAGAAGACTTAGACCCATAATGAGGTTGAAAACTAATTTATCTAAAATAAAATATTCCCAAAGTTTAGAAGCCCAAGTCTGGATAGAGGGAGACTCAGGTTTTTTCCAAGTTAAAGCTATAATATTTGGTGGCAGTGAATAATAGGGAAATAAATTCCCTTTGTGACTTAGAAATTAGGATATCACCTAACTGCACCATGCAGTTCTTTTTTCTCCACTTTTATGCGCATTATGCAAATGTGTGCATTATGCACAAATGTGCACATGCGCGTGTGCACACATGCACATAGGTTAAACCGTTATGTGGTTATGTGGTTATGCGCATATCGCTAAGTAGTAAAAAAAAAAAAAAAGGCAACCGTAAACTGGATGTCTGAGGCTTCTTTTGCTCCAGGACAGCCTTCAGACATCCGAAGTTGGTCGAGAACTATCCAGACGGGGAAACTACGAGGTGAAACCAGAGAACTCAAAAAACACCGCAAAGGAGCAGGTAACCAAATATTCCCGTTCTGAGAAAGATTGGGGGGAGCTACTACGAGTTAATACTGGGAGGCAGATGTGTCTGATCAGCCACTTTTAATCTGGTATGAAAGAGCAGCGACAACTGATTATACTGTGCGTCTGAACAGCCCCATGCAGTGTTTTCATTTAGAACTACCAAACTGGCAATCAATGTACTGACAAATGACTTGATTGCATGTAGAGAAAATTCTATGAGCTGCGCATAACAAGGCTTCTCTGCTTGTAGAAAATGGAGGAAGAGACTCATTTTGACCACCCAATGTAGGAAGCCCCTTTGACCACAAGAAAGGGGATCATAGAAACTGCATGGATGAAAGAGCTGTAATAAGAAAGGGAATTGGGTGATATTCAGTGAAAAAGCTGGAGGGAATCAACCCTAAAAAAGAATACAGCTGTGGTGCTGATATTATTACACTGGTCATAAAAATTATACCCAGAAATTAATAAAACTGAAAAGTGGTTTCAGTTGGACAAAGAGTTTCCTGGTTATGTCAAATTAATATATGAGGATCAGCAGCATCTCACTTCCTTGAATTCTGTGCTAACTTCCCTTGTTCAACTAGAGCCTTTTTCTATCTGTGGCCTATAACCTGATTCCCCTCTTTATTACCACCTCTGACTCCACATGAACTTTTGCCCATGCATGTTCCATGATCCCCAGCACGGCTGTTTTGATTATCAAAGTTGTGACCCACGCTTTCTTTTTCAGCAGTGAAAAAACTGACTTGATCCAACTAAGCACAATTAGGTACAAGTGGGGGGCAAAAAAGAATCAGTTTTCAATAGAAACATGCAGCTTTTTGTCTTCCTCTCCAAATTCAGATTTGAATTGAAAGGATGCCTTGTATGCCTGATTGCCCCTCCTAGCCTTCTTTTATCAGGTAAAGCAAATGTGGATGGCTTTATGCTGAACAGAGGAGGTCTGGTGGGGAGGTGAACTAGCTGTGAGCAGATCGAATATGCAGCAATCCAAAAGTAGTTGAATGAAGTAGAGTGATATAACAAAAGATCCCTTATGAACCGGCATGACCACTATGGTCATCTTCAAAGGACCTGCTTTGGGCAGGGCTGCCGAGAGCCATCATGGGCCCCTAGACAAAGATTCCACCTGTACCCAGCCATGGGCCTTATCCAATCCAAATATCATAACAAAACAAATCATTGGGGTGGCTGTTACCATGCATCTATAATAATAAAAGGATCCACATGTTCATCTGTCTGTCCATTTGTGGCAGGCATAATGCATCAGAATCCATGGCACATTGAAGGCCTTTACATTTGATACATATGTACATGTTTGTTATAGATTCTGAAAAGTATGTGAACTGTTTTTAGCTGAAGGGATATTGGTTTGGATCCAGAGAAGCAAAAATGGGAGTTTTCCTTGCACAACAAAGCTTTTATGCTGCCTCCTACTTCCTGCAGTATCTTGAACCCCAGTAAAAATTTCTCCTGGTGGTCTGGACACTCTCCAGAATGATGTTGTACATGATATGGGAGGGGGCAGATGAGAGGGGAAGTGATGGAAATTAGAGGGCTCTACAGTTGTGTGAATGGAAGTGTCTACTACTTGTGTAAGTGTCTCTTGGGATCCAAGCCTGTTGTTTGTCTTTATATCTCTTGATTCATAAACATTATGTGTAGCACTTAATATTGCTGTGGCACTTAATGTGTAGCACTTAATATTGCACACAGTATGTGTTTATGTGGGGGACATATGAACCAATAATCAGACAAGTCCGTTCTATAGTGATCTACTACAGGAGTAGGAAGTCTTTGGGCTGAAGACCTACTCCCCTCATAATGTCTACCTGTTAAGATGTTGATCTGATAGCAAACAAAAGGGTGGGGGAGAGAGAGAAAGGGTTGTACTTGGTTAGACCTATCAATAGTATCAGCTTCTCAGCGGAGTGCCTTGGTCCCTTTGGTGGAGAACTGGCCCTTTGCAAAATAGTTACCTATGCTGCTGTTCAGCATGCATGCTGGTGGTCGTCTGCCCTTGTTTTGGTGCATAGTAATGGCATGGCTCTATATAGTGGGGAGAAAAATGTGGGGTTGGAGCCCAAGGAATACTTTCATGAGCAGAAGTGGGGGAGTATTTTGCTGATTCCCTCTTCTGCTACAGACCTCCAACTCTCATCTCTTACTGTTCCTGGGGTCATCCATCCTTCAGTATTTGGGGCTGCAGCATGGGGTGAAGAAGTTGTGATTCACTGGTGGAAGCCCTTCAGTGAGCAGAAATTTTCAGCAGAATCCAAGTCTGGGCCTGTAAGTCCACCCCATGAAATAATTCTTTGCAAGATGACTCAATCACCAGTTACAGCTTCTGGCAGGTTGAACTGCAAGCTGTTCAGTACTACAGACAAAGGGGTAATAAGATCTAGTGCTTGGAAGTAGACGTTCAACTCAGCTTTGAGCTGCAGTGTAAATGCATAGTGGCAAGGGGCAATAACACCTAACCTAAATATAGCAAAAACTGCTGATGCTTGGAGCTGCGAAGCTATTGCTGAATATCTACAAAGTCTGGGTTGTTTGAAGTGGAATAGCTTCCACAATTCCACAGGTTCACTGTCATGGCATTCAGAATGTTGATAGTTTAACATTAATCTGGCTATTCCAATGCCATTCTTGGTTCAGTCTTCTGACCCAAGTCCTAAAGCAGTCAGGACAACAGGCAGCAGAATGAGAATAATGCTATTAAAGCTACATGTGAATACATGATAGTGGCAGGTGTGCAAATGTCTTCATAAATACTGCGGCCAGATTAATTTTTCATAGGGGACCCAAGGATCCCCTAATTTGTCTCCATTTTCCATGTGACTGCTTCTGATAATTTTTGCATTATGCTTTCAGTGAATGGCAAAACCATAGAGGAGCCTTTCTTTTTCTATTTGGTATTGTCAAGAGAACTTGACAATTAGTCTCCTCCCCCCCAACCCCTTTTCCTTTTTCATCTTCACCATTGACCATATGTTTCTACAAAAGAAGTACTGCTGTTGTCTTGGTGATAGGATGGATAAATTCTGCTGTTATTAACAGCAACACAAATTCATTGTGAAACAACACATGGATATATTTAATATAATCTTAGGTGAAACATTCCTCTTAGTGGAAGGAATACATTTATTTGTATTATTGTGTTCAGCTGAAAATAATGCTAGTTCTGTAATGTATATTTAAAAACAGGGTTTTGGGGTTTTTTTTGGGGGAAGGGCTATCTGCAAATAACATAAGTGCTGTCCATACAACATATCAATGTTTGGAAAGGGAGGGTGGGATTGCTCTGCTTGCTTCACTCTATGTAGGTTCATGTAGATCCTGCATTACTGTTTGTGTGATCTATACTGTGTAAAATTTATATGCACACATGCTCTTTTCACAATAACTAAGCAGGAGTCAGGGGATAATGCTGGGCAACATACTCTCTCTTGTCTCCTCACTCCTGATTGACAGTACACACATTTGTTGTGTAAATGGTCTGATAATTTAACATTTCCAGTTTACTCAAACTCACACACATACATGAGCTATCAAGAGACATTCCTGAACAGGATGAAAGATATCTCCACCTCAAAGTTTTCTGTGAGACAGGTGGCTGAGGTCACCAATAGGAGTCCTTTGTGTTCTGTCTGTGACAATGTGTGACCCTGGGTTTGGAGAGACAGCAACCCAGACCTCCTGGGCTGGAGGATATGCTGATAGAAGTGGGTGAAGCAACCATCACAATGTGGATGCCGCAGGGTGTGGCCTGATAGCTGCAGTGCAAGACAAAGGTGGCTGCTGGCCTTGGCAGCTATTGGGGGAAAGAGTGGATCTTTAGGTTTGAGAGGAGCTTGGTGGGCCATCCTGAGAGGGCAGAGGGCTGGAAGCATGCTAGGGCAGGCTGTAAAAGGCAGTGGTCATTTGTACCTAGAGTGGACAGGAGAGAGCACAGTTAAAAGGGAGGCTGGAGGTGATGAGTGGTGAAGACAACCACCTCCTTGTGGTACCAGGATAGCAAGTATACAGGCCAGTAGCCAGGATTTTTTTTTTTGTTGGGGTGCATTTAAATTTGTCAGGAGTTAAATTGATCAAAAATCAGAATAGGAAAAGGGGGGGGGGGGTTACCCTGGGAAGGTAATGAATGGAGTGAGCAGTCATTTCTCTACCAGATCTCTACCTGCTAAGGCAGCAAGCAGGTGGGCAGGCACCAGGCCTCTCTTCAGTCTGCTAGGGGAGGAGTCATGTGACCTTTGGTGGCTGGGTCTCAGAGGGCAGCACAGCAGCCTCCTCACCTGCCCACTCATTTGCCGCCCTAACAGGTAGACAGCCAGTAACCAGCTGCTCACTCGCCCTCCTGCTGTCCTGGTGCTAAGTCAGAACTTAGAGAGCTGACTGCTTGCTTGCTGGGTGGCCGACGCGACTCAATAAATATTTTAAAAATGCTTTCTGGCATGCCTTTTTGTAGGGCATGGCTTGTAATTAAGAGGGCTCCAAAATGCTCTACCATAATTATCGGACTTCAAGTATATCACTGAATGGTAAAAAAGCTAAGTTGAAGCCACCCTTGACATATTTGTTTTTCCCCCATGCACAAATATGAAACTCTGGCCCATTCACATTCTGCTATGGGTGCCAGTCCTCCAAGCACCCTGAGAATCTGCAGCCCCTGTTATGCAATGCTTGAGCACTGCCTAAACTACTAAGTACTCCCACTGGTCCATAACCATTTTACTGATTTCCCTGTTGTTTCTACTATATGTGCTGTGACATTCCTGTCATTTTCCTTCAATAGCCAACGCTCTTAGATACTAAGGAAATAAGAAGAGTCCTGCTGGATCAGACCAGTGGTCCATCTAGTCCAGCATCCTGTTTCACGCAGTGGCCATAACCCTCTGTGTAAAGTATTATTTCCTTTTATCCACCCTAAAATCAATTCAATCTGTCATATCACTATTGCAAGCAGCCATCCTTTATTCAGCCATATAACCTGTCCATGTGTTTTTCTTGAATTATTACAAAAGTAAAGCTGACAAGTTGTGAATGGCCCAAAAAGAACTACATTCATTCAAGCCCTGTTGAAATAAACTGAGTTTGTTTGATGGGCCTGCTGCAATAGTAGCAGTTTGGCTCAGTTGCAACACCACAGGGGACAAGCTTTTTTGGAAAGCCAACTTGGAGTGGTTAAGAGCAGCGGACTCTAATCTGGAGAACTAGGTTTGATTCCCCACTCCTCCACTACATGCAGCCAGCTGGGTGACCTTAGGTCAGTCACAGCTCTCTCAGAGGTTCTCTCAGAGCTCTTTCAGCCCCACCTACCTCACAGTTTGTTTCTTATGGGGAGAGTGTAAGCTCCTTCAGGTAGTGAAAAGCATGGTATAAATCCTCCTCCCCCCCTCGTCTTCTTCTTCATCATCTTTTCCCACTTCTTCCTCCTCCTCCCCTCTCTCAGATTAGATGTTTCTTTAGAACTGATGCACATTGGTTATACATGTGGTTAGGCAGGGGGGTGCCTTTCATGTTCATGCGTCCTCTCCCGTTATGCAGACCAGGGATCGTTTTATAGAAAAATAGGTGGTGGAGCTTATCCAGGGATAGTTATGTAGCCGCATATATTATTCAATGGACAAGGAGGTGGAACTCTCAGAAGGAGGAGGAGGAACTCTCAGAAAGGTTCAGGAGCTGTGCGCCTGTGAGCTCCCACTGAATCTGAGTCCTGATGCAGACAAATGTCAATGTGAGTTGGAGCCTGTGGCTTTAAATATATATGTGGCCATAGGTTCTATCTGCAACTTTTTGGTAGCAAATAGATAATTCAGAATTGCCCACTTGTGGACTTTTTTGGGTCACATTAAAGGTTCTGTGAGTGTCGGAGGAAGGAGCACAAGCTCAACATTATCTTCCATATATTTCTGCTTATATAACAGATGTGGTGGGGCTGCATAGAAGCCACCCTAAATTGGTTCTGCATGTTCTTTCCAATATATTTTCCACCTAATCTGACTTGAGCCTCAGGTATGACTGCTGGATTTTCCTAATGTATAGTTTCAGTACATGAAAAAGAGAGGGAGCATCCTTTAAGCTGTTGCCTTTTTGTACCACAGACTGAAAAGAAATAAATCTTAATCTGTGTACATAGTGCCCAGTGACGTAAGAATATGAAGAAAAGGTTTTTTGCACTGGGGAAGTAGATCATCAAGATGTCTGGTACCACAGAAAAGTGATTTTATTCAATAAGCTGTTATCTGGTATAGAAATTCTTTTACTTTGAGTGCTATGATTATTTGAAAGCCACATTCATAGAAACAAATAGATTCATTGATAAATTGTCTTGAAAGCTGCCATACTTCGATGAGACATAGACAAAGTGGAACCTGATAGTTTAAGTGCTGTGAAATTTTAGAACCCTCCTTTGCTTCATAGTCTTTTCTAGAATGGCACATTTTTCCAGTTTTTTAAAAAGTTATGTGCTTGTATGCCAGGAGTTGCCAAACTGTGACTTGGGAGCCACCTGTGGCTCTTTCACACATATTGTGTGGCTCTCGAGGCCCTTACCACCCCATTGGCTGGTAGCTTGAAGAATGCATTTAAAGTTGCTTTCTTTCCACCCCTCTCTCTCCCCATCTATTTGCTTTCCTGCCTGCCTGCCTGCCTGCCTTGCAGCTCTCAAACATTTGATGTTCATATCTTTCAGCTCTCAAACATCTGACATTTATTCTATGTGGCTCTTACTTTAAGCTAGTTTGGCCACCCTGTTGTATGCCATCCTTTGAGTCCCCTGAAGCAAGTGAGTAGAATGAATGATGGTTAGAGCTTTTGCCAGTGAAATGTTGTGAGAGCTGCTGGTAACAGCATGTGAATAAAGGTTGTTGCGAACACTACCTGCTATCATTAAACTCTCCTGCAGAATAGTGTAACTATTACAAATAGTGTTCTTTGAGAAAGAACTGTCACTGGTTCTTATTCTGCTCTTGTTGAGAGTGATAGACATGTAGTGCTGAAAATAAAAGGATTAATAGATTGGATCCTAGGACTCCCTTATGATAAGTTGGATTTTATGACTTTATTCTCCTTAATCCTCCTTCAGCGAAGTCTTTTCCTAGTAGCACATGACTACTTTCTGATAGAGAAGTCTGATGGAGGAAAATTTGGTGGAAGGGACTCATAGGATACAACTCTAGGTTACTATATTTCCCATGTTCATTTTACTTCAGAGGTTTATCTGTTGCTCATTAGTTGTAGTTTGCGGACACCTTGTGAAGCAGTACACAAGCACAAAGGTAAAGAGAGCATAAGGAGCAACAATGGACACAGCTGGAGCTGAGCCAGTGGTTCATTTAGCATAGTACAGTCTAACATGACTGGCACCAGATTCCTAGCATTTTAGACAAACAGTTTTCCCTCTCTTGCCACTTGTGATCTTTTGTCTGGGGATACTTGAGAACTAGCAGTCATAGCCAGCTATACAGGATCTGTTCTTTATTGCTATAAGGTACAACTTCCCTCAAGGCTGCATTCAGAAGTTGTGGCTTGCTTTGAACTGGCAACTCCAACTTATGAAACGTTGCTTGATTGTGACTTGGCACCTGTGGCATACTCCCCAGATCTTGCAGGTGTAGTTTAGTTTATTTGATTTATATCCTACTCTCCCTACCAAAGCAGGCCCAGGGCAGCTCACAATACTTATGCTGCTACGAGTATGAGCAGTACCAAAGATGCTTTGTTAGGTTTACAGAACTGGAACATAATGATCCAAGATGAGGTGCTGTTATCACAAAAAGACTTTTGCTGGGTTTAGAGTAGTGCTTCCTGCCATTTCCAAGATGTTTCTCTCTCCTTAAGAGAAAAGATACGGGAATGTTTTCCTCTATAGGTAGAAAAGCAGCTGGGAAATTTCTGAGTAGACATGGAGAGGAAAGGTTAGGTAATCCCTCCCATTCTTCCACCCATAATGATAGCCTCTCAGGAGGTTATTATTTAAAAAAACAACAACCAAGGGACTGTCAATCTGCCTCTCATATAAAAGGAAGTTTGATCCTTATTGAGATGTGAATCCTGAACATTATTATTCTACTTCCTTATTGGGAACATTTGGATATAGTGTGTGATGGTATTTGCTAAAAAAGAATGCTTGATTCTTGCATAATTTGTGATGAGTTTATGAAGCTGCTTGCTTATAAAGGCCACAAGATGATTATAGTAGAATGGCAAACAAGGCTTTTAGGTCAGCTGTATTTTTTATTAATGGGTCACTCATATTAGATCTTGACCCCATCTGGTCCAGTCATTAAAAACTGAAGGCTGCAAAAAAGCTGCTATGGCCATTTGGAATATTATGTCCAGACCTTTTTATTTGTTTGGATGTAGTGTGGTTTTCTCCTCCATTAAACAGCTGTGCACTGTCTGCACCATCTGTATTGCCTGTGCTTCCAACATATCACCTTCTGTTATTGCCACACACCCTTCCTTTCCTCTTCAGCAAATATCATATCATTGCACCCATTGTCTGCCTCACTGTTTTCAGTCTTATATGCAGTTTTTTAAAAATCTGCTTTGAGAAATCTCTAAAAGCTATTTATAAAAAGTCACTGTGCTATATGGTAATTTCTGAATATTGTGAATATTTTTGAATATTGTGCAATTAACCAATATAAAAGCTTTCTAGCCCCACTTGTGAACCTCCTGATGGCACTTGGGGTTTTTTTGTTTTGCTTTTTTTTTTGGCCACTGTGTGACACAGAGTGTTGGACTGGATGGGCCGTTGGCCTGATCCAACATGGCTTCTCTTATGTTCTTATGTTATGTTCTTTTAAATAATTTATTTAATAAATAATTTAATAACAAATTAACATTACTACAAGGACCCTGCGAGCAGCAGATGGAAGACCATTCTAAGATAGGCAGTATATTACTTCTCCCAATATTTATTAACCCTTTTAAGCAATTTTGATTATTTATTTACTTTCCTTGATTTCTCCCAATGGGGACTGAAAGTAGCTTATATCATTCTCCTCTCCTGCATTTTGTCCTTGCAAGTCTTGTGAGGTAAATGAGGCTGTGAGAGCGCATGACTGCCCAAAAGTCACCCTGTGAGTTGTAATAGCAGAGTGGGGATTCATACCTAGGGAGCCCAGTCTGAAACTGTAACCATTACACCACACTAGCTTTTGTGGGGTAACTGCTTTTGAACTGTATCAGGCAGCCAGTCCTGAGGAAGTAATGGAAATTACTTATATACTTATTGTTTATTTGGTTCATTTACACTCCACAATGAGCATCCAAAGCAGTTATGTGCTTGCTGGCCTCAATGAGTTCTCCCTTAAATGTTAGAAAGCCCTGCTCCCTCTTCCTGCCCTTTACTTATGGAAACTGAGGCCTGAATGTTAATTATACTGGTAATACTGTTGTGGTCACTTACAGTGACCACAGAGTGTATTCATTTCTTAAAGCTAGAAGTCATGCTTCTCTTGGAGGGATTAATTCCCCTATGAATTACTATTATTATTCAGATTTCCCTCTGAATGTGGAATGTTTTTCAGGTTTGTGGAAAGATCTGTCTTGTTTGCTCAAGACTTCAGTCTCCAGAGATTTGGCCATGTTAAGAACTAGATTGACAATTAGGTTTTGGATGCGAGACCACCACAGAATACCAGGGTTGTGACACAGAGGCACAACCCTGGAAGGTGTCATCTGTAGTGTTGTACCCAGGGGTGGCCCGATGCCCCATGGCGCCCTAGGCAGACTCACTGTCTGACGCCCCCCCAAGCGCCCCCTGTGCTCCCTCCCCACTGCATCTCCTCCTCCCTCCCTTCAGAACCTTCCCCCCGTGTCATTTTCAATGCTGGAACCGGCTCTAGCGCCACGTTCCGACTCTTTAAAGCCTCCCTGGCCGAACACTCAAAACGCGGCTAAAACGGCATCGCAGGGACGGAGCGTGCTCACTGGCTCTCAGGAAGAATGTCCTGAAAGGGCAACCTCCGCTGCCACTGACTCCTCTCTCCAATCCAGGAAGTGGGGAGGAGAGGAGTCAGTGGCAGCGGGGGTTGCCCTTTCAGGACACTCCTCCTGAGAGCTGGTGAGCGTGCCCCGTTCCCGTGGCATGGTTTTAGCTGTGTTTTGAGTGTTTACTGAGGAAGGGGGGCTTTAAAAAGCCGGAACGTGGCGCTAGAGCAGGTTCCGGCATTGAAAATGACACGGGGGGGGGGGAAGGGTCCCAACTCTAAAGGAAGGGAGGAGGAGGTGCAGCTGGGGGGGAGGTGTGGGGTGGGCGCAGAGCTGCTGCAGGGAGGGGCGGGGGCACAGAGCCGCGGCAGGGAGGCAAAAAGAATGGAGGGACAGGTGGCAGCAGCGATGGTGGCAAGGGTGGGGGAGGCAGGCAAACTAGGTGCTTGCCTGGGGCACCAGGAGGAGGGGATGGGGGAGCCCAATTTGCCACCCCACCCTCCCAGCGCCCTAGGCAACTGCCTAGTTTGCCTAGTGGGCGAGCCGGCCCTGATTGTATCTTTCTGAGGTCCCACCCCTCCTCAGACTCACCCTCTCCAGGCTCCACTCATCAAATCTCTAGGAATTTGCCAACCTGGAGTTGGTAACTGCCAAGTTATAGTAGCTGTCATAGTGGGGCTGTTGCTGCTGAAGAGGAGCAAGCAGCCAGACTTAGTTAAGTTATGGCAGCCAGGTGGCCTCAAGTCACCCAGACAATGCTGCCAGGCCTAGGGTAGCCAATGTCCAGGTGGAGCCTGAAGATCTCCTGGGATCAGAACTGAATTCCAGACAAAAGCTCTCTCTCCCCATCCTGGAGAAAATAACTGCTTTGGAGGATGGACTGTATGCAATTCTATTCACCTGAGGCCGCTCCCTTTACTGACAAAAGTTGGTTGCCTAGCAACAGTGACTGACTAGAGATGAGGCTGATGGGAGGAGGGAGTGACAAGAAAGAGGCATGGCCTGTGAGAAAATGCTCACAGCAGGGTCAGGATTCTTCTGGCATGCACAGTTTACATTGGCAAAAATATTTTGGCTTATTGTGAAGGTGTTTAAAAAAAAAATTGGACTTTTCTGTTACAATCTGGATTTTTTCTTTCAAAAAGACCCTGATGAGGAATTAGAATTGGAGCACTTGGATCAGTCCATATATCTTGAAGAATGGTGTCATTTCAGATGCCAAATGACAAAAACCAGGGCTTCTTTTTCCTGGAAAAAGAGGTTCCAGAACTTTCAAGAGGGAAATAAAGGCAAAACATATGGGTGCCAAGCCCATCATGAACTTTTAAACATTTTTTTTTGAGAAATTTGTTTCCACTAAGAGGTTCTGGAGTTATTTGTGAGCATTGGTGCTTCAGAATCACCTATCCTTTGTCATTGTACTTTTCCCATGTCTTGGCAAGGGCAAAGGAATGCAGATCATGGCTTGGTTATATTGCTAAAGGGATAATTTTACAAGCCTGTTTTCTTATCCTTCTGGGACAGTGAATTATACAATGGCTTGGATGTTACTAGAAATAATTAATGATCCAGTCGTTAAAGTGAATGATGGAAGGGATTTTTAACATCTTGTAAAGCCATTTGTTTGGATAAAAAATAACCTTTAGATAATACAGTTTGTCACATGAAAATTTCTCTTACAGTAGAGTGAAAACTAATAAATTGGTTCTATGGACAATAGTGAAGTAAAGCTTCCAGAAACAGGAGTGAAACATAAATCCAGTAATAAATAAATCTAACAAATGGAGCTAATACAAAGGAACCAGCTCTTCAGAATTAAAAAAAAAAAGAACCCTGTTGTTGGTCTCTTGAGAGTTATTGAATATGATCATTACTATAAGCACATTAGTGCATTTAAAAAAAAGATATTAAAAATAAAGGGTCTAAGATCTCTGTCTTCCACTTAGTCGTTGAATATTTTTCTATACCCTACCTCCATACCTTAATAGTTTTAATATCAGTAGTGCCTCTATTTTTCAAATATGTGGCTTTTATAAAGGGAAGGGGATATAAGTCTCCTTGCTAACAGTGTTGATTTAAATTGTTCCACTTTGCATCCAAGGGTGCTGGGATATTTCTTCTGTTCATGATGCAGAGAGATATGTTTATTTGGACATACAAGTACACAGGATTACAGCCTTAGTAAGAAATTAAGACTGATTTGCAGTGCCATCCTATGTAGAGTTATTTCAGCCTAAACCGATTTGAAATCAATGGGCTGAGATTAGGATTACAGTAAAAGAGCATTAAAAATGTAATTGCCACAGGAATCTTAAACATGTTTATTCAGATGTGGATTTTTTGGTCTAAAATAAATATTTTTTATTTACTTCATTTCTAGCTTTCTTTTCTCATTGTTGGTTTTGAAATTATATTCTATTTTATCAAAATGTATGGAACTGTACATTTTAAAAATATGTATTTCTGGAATTTCATATCAAGTATGGCGTTTATATGCTACTGCTTTTATTATGACTCAAGGTTTGCCAGGAAATCAGCTTGTTTCTGCTTCTAGAACTTCAGGAATTTTAAAAATAGTATTCTTTAATAGGTGGGAGTCTAGGTGAGTTTTTAGGAATTAAAAATAAGACCTTGAGGAAGCCAAGAATCAATTTATGGAAAGCTTTCTTCCTAATTTGGAGAGCCAATATGGTGTAGCAGTTCGAGTGTCAGACTAGGATCTGGAAGATCCAGGTTTGAATCTCCACTCTGCCATGGAAGATCACTGGGTGACCTTGGGCCAGTTACATATTCTCAGTTTAACCTACTTCAAAGGGTTGTTGTGAAGGTAAGCTAGAGATAGGAAAAGGGATGTAAACTGCTTGGGACCCCCTGGGGGAGAAGAGTAGGGTATAAATGAAGTGAATAAAGTAAAATAAAATTACTGGGAATAAAACATTGCTCTTTTATGTATCTAAAACCAATCACTGTGTTTTCTCTTCACCTCAGACTGGAAAAAATACTTAGAAAGGACTGACACCAAGAATCTAATAGAGCTGAATAAAATGCTGTGGGTTAAATCATGAATCCCTGACCTTTTTGAGCCTGTGTGTACTTTTGAAGGGTGGTGGGCACAATCATAGGAGTTGGAACCAAGCAGAAAATGGCTGCTGCAGAAGGTGGAGCCAACCGTGCAATGTCAGGGGCTGAGATCATGCATAACTTTGACAGTAACTGTTTTAACATTTCAGGAAGAAGCTGTTTAACAGGATGTCTTTTAGGTTCAACATATTAATTAAAATATTTTCTTACATACAGTTTACATATAGTCAGTTTAGTGAAGATCTTTATGCTGTGCTGCAAGTTGCTGCTGAAGCAATTTTTAAAAGAAATCTGCGCAGCCAATCAGATCTGCAGTGTCTAATCTGAAGCCTTGCTGGGAAAAAGCTCCACCTGGACTTACTTACTAAATGTACTTGGTGGATGCCATGCAGGCACCATGTTGCCCATAGGAACCACATTGAGAGCCTTTGAGCTAACCCAGAGGCTAAACCTGTGATACTGATATCACAGTACTGAATAGGGTTGCCAGATTCCCCAGTGCAGCCAGGGAATCCCCCAATCTTTGGTGCTCCAATCCACTGGCCCCCAGCTGGCTGGTGGGGGAAACCCCATCGTTAAACAGGGACATTGTCCCTGATGCAATGACATCACTTGGAAGTGACATCATTGCGCCACTGATGTCATGTGGCGGCACTCTGGGTTTTTACAGCAAATTCTGTGGTTTTGCAGCAAAGTAACTTCTGAAGACTCTCAGATCAGGTCCAGGATCCCTCCACCCACAGTGAGATAGAATGTGGCAACCCTAGCACTGGACAATAATGAGTGAAAATGCTTGTGACAGAACACTATATGAATATAGTCTTCTAATAAGGAAAGAAAACTACTCTATAAAATGTAGTGGCTGATTTTTTAAAAATATTTTTTACTCTGCTAATTCCTTATTGCTGTCAAAGCTAAAAGTTTTGAATGCGGAGAGTACTAGTAACCACATGCAGTTATTTGCAGCTCAGGATGTAAAGAAGCTTGAAGAATAATGCTACAATCCTGAGCTGAATTGAGCCTGGCAGATCTTTAAAATGACATTCCTTGTAGCTGCTATGTGGCTGGACCTGGATCCAAGTCATTATAAAATGTGACAGTTTGGACTCTACTTCTGCCATTTCTTGAACAGTACATTAATGCCTTACATTTTAGTAACTGATGAAGTTCAAACTTCAGCTAATTGACACTGAATCAGTTTTTGAAATCAGAGAGGGATCATACTAGATTTTGAAAATGTTTTCCTTGTCCCATATGTGGGAACAGGAGAAGTCGTTTATAGCTGAGCCATCTGCTGAAGCTGTGACCATCTTTTCTGCTGATCTTAGTAATGCTTGAACCTGCAACTGAGCAGGCTGCCTGAATGACTGTTGTCACAAAAAATTAAGCAATTAAACTGAATTTCTATTCAGTGAAGATTTCATAAATATTAAAAGAGACCCGAGAATGCTGTGTATCTTTATCCTGATGCAGTATGCTTCTGCAACCTTTAAACTCACTCTGAACACAACTAGCCCCTGGCAATACTTTTCAAATGCTTTCTTGCAGCTTCCATTTAAATTTGGATTGGAGTTACACAAGCCATAAGAGAACCTTTCAGTAAGACTGAAGTTAAAACAAACTGGAAAATATGTATTGTTTTGAAAGGACATAGAAGAGGCAGAATGCAACCCACGACCCTGTTGAGCCAAAGAAGTCGTATTTGAGCCAATGTGTCCCTTTAGATTTCCATATCCTTCTTTCAGTAAAACTGACTTGTAGATTATGTCGGAAACAACTGCACAGCTGTCTATATTACACACTCACATTAATTTTAAATTGTACAGATTTCATATCCATCAGCATTAGAACTAAATCAAAGCCCTGCATGGGGTTAGTTAGGCTATTCCATTGTCTTCTAATGGTGAAAGAATCCCTCTGAGAAAAACTTGGATGGAAGTTTTTCTCTGTTGGAAGAAGACTTAGCAGAAGAAAGACATTGCATACACCAATGGAATGACGCTATTGCTGATTTTCTTGTTTTTCCTTTTTTGGGGTATTTTGTATTTGTGTGTGTGTGTGTGCACCTGGAAGTCATGGCAACCTCTGATTACTGACCCCTACTGGGGGCCTGGATGATATTCAGGGAGGTGGCTGAATAAAGCTTGCTCCCACCTCCTGATATTCCAAGGAGGTCTCCCATCCAAGTACTTGCCAGATCCACGATTGCTGATTTTTATACATGTGTTGAATTTTTAAATTACTTCATGACAGATTTATTAATTTATACCCCACCTTTCTCTCTAATGGTAACCCAAAGTGGTTTACATTATTCCCCTTTCCTCCATTTTCCCTGTAAGATAGGTTAGGCTGAAACTGTGTGACTGGCCCAAGGTCACCCAGTGAGCTTCCATGGCATGAGTGGCAATTTGAACCTGGGTCTCTCCTATACTAGTCCAACACTTAACCACTACACCAGACTGACTTTCCCTACCAGCACCATGCTGTGATTTGTTTTTGCACATCTAAAGTTAGGCTGAAAGGCTGGAGCCTTCTTAATATGATTTAAGTTTTCAGTGGTTAAGAAAAATACTCCCCTTTGTGATTTTTTTGGAGGGGAGTGTGTTTTATGAACAAGATTGTGTTTGCCAATTTCGAAGGCAGAAAACATTGACTTTCTGAATTGACTGCTGAATTGACTTTTTGTTGGCATCATGTATTGAAATCTGGTTGATATATGATGACGTGATATCGCACTGGCTGGGATTATATGGCCACAAATGCATATCTACTGGAATGGAAATCCTATAACTTGAATGAATCAGTTTGCTCTAATTCAACATCTTATTGCCACCTAGGGCCAGTTTACATATAAACCTCTGTTCACTCTGCCCAAATATTTGGATCTTCTGATGTTTTAAGTTTAGGTTAAAAGTAAACATTGGAGGATGCAAATTAGATTGGAATAGAAACATAGGGCTGCTCTGAATTCCCCTCAGGAAGGGATTGCAGATAACACTTATTGGAGTAGAGCCTCTGATTATTGTAAGCTCTTGGAGTGCTGTTGTGAGTCAGAATAGGCAATGCTGAGCTGCATGAATCAGTGTTCTGACTCAGTATATGGCAGGGGTGGCCAAACTTGCTTAACGTAAGAGCCACATAGAATAAATGTCAGATGTTTGAGAGCTGCAAGACATGAATGTCAGAGGAAGGAAGGAAGGAAGGAAGGAAGGAAGGAAGGAAGGAAGGAAGGAAGGAAGGAAGGAAGGAAGGAAGGAAGGAAGGAAGGAAGGAAGGAAGGAAGGAAGGAAAATAGGGAGGGAGGAGAGAGGTAGAAAGAAAACAACTTTAAATGCATTCTCCAAGCCAGCCAATGGGTCAGTGGGGGCTTCAAGAGCCACAAAACATGTGTGAAAGAGTCACATATGACTCCTGAGCTGCAGTTTGGCCACCCCTGGCATAAGATAACGTAATATACACCTATTGTTTCACAGGGACAGACGGATTTGGCTGGTTACTTAGTAGAAGGAAGGCTGCCTGTGATATTGGACAGAGTTTTACTTGGACCTGGATTTGGAATCTGCCTCAGCCATGAATTCATTTGGTGACCTGTTTTTAATCCTCATTTCCCCCATCTGTAAAACATGTACAGCACTTACCAGTTTTACAGGGTTGCTATGGAGACAAGCACAAAATGGTAAAGCACATTGCAGATTAAGGGTGCTGAACAGATGATTACTAATAAAATAGCTTGATAAGGGATATATGCTGCACCATTTTATCAATGGAGAGAGGTAAGAAAAAAAAGGGTGGGGTTCACTAAAATACTAAACACTATTGAAAGAAGATCGATGATGGAACTAGGAACACTGACCTCCCCCCACATGTTGAATTTTATATCTTCACCAACAAGCACAGTATGCATACTGGTCGCAGTGCTGATCATGATATTTTGTTAATTATGATAATTTTAGACTATTAGCACTAGTAGTATGATCCTAAAGAGAACTGCACTCATCAACAAAGATTTTTGTGTGTGTGCCCCTGTATAAATCGATGGTGTGGCCTCATTTGGAGTACTGTGTACAATTCTGGTCACCACACTTCAAAAAAGATATAGCATTGGAAAAAGTGCAGAAAAGGGCAACTAGAATGATTAAAAGTTTGGAACACTTTCCGTATGAAGAAAGGTTAAAACGCTTGGGGCTCTTCAGCTTGGAAAAATGTCGACTCCGGGGTGATATGATAGAGGTTTACAAGATTATGCATGGGACAGAGAAGGTAGAGAAAGAAGTACTTTTCTCCCTTTCTCGTAATACAAGAACTCGTGGGCATTCAATGAAATTGCTGAGCAGTCAGTTTAGAACTGATAAAAGAAAGTACTTCTTCACCCAAAGGGGGATTAACATGTGGAATTCACTGCCACAGGAGCTAGGGGTGGCTACAAGCATATAGACAGCTTCAAGAGGGGAATGGATAAGCATATGGAGCAGAGGTCCATCAGTGGCTATTAGCCAAAGCTTATTGTTGGAACTCTCTGTCTAGGGCAGTGATGCTCTGTATTTTTGTTCTGGGGGGGGGGCACAGTGGAAGGACTTCTAGCCCCACTGGTGGACCTCTTGATGGCACTTGGTTATTTTGGCCACTGTGTGATGCAGAGTGTTGGACTGGATGGGCCATTGGCCTGATCCAACGTGGCTTCTCTTATGTTCTTATTTTGTATCATCACTTTCAGCAGGGGTGGAATTCTAGCAGGAGCGCCTTTGCATATTAGGCCACACACCCCTGATGTAACCAATTATCCAAGAGCTTACAAGGTTCTTTTTTGTAAGCTCTTTGAGGATTGGTTACATCAGGGGTGTGTGGCCTAATATGCAAAGGAACTCCTGCTAGAATTCCACCCTGACTATTGGAAAGTAAAAACTTCCTACTCCTTGAAGCTGTATCAGTTATTTTTCATTCATTCATCAGGTACACTATTTCTGGACATCAGAATATACAAATGGTTTGCATTTCAGTTTGAACATATGAAGCTGCCTTATACTGAATCAGACCCTTGGTCCATCAAAGTCAGTATTGTCTTCTCAGACTGGCAGCAGCTCTCCAGTGTCTCAAGCTGAGGTTTTTCACACCTATTTGCCTGGACCCTTTTTTGGAGATGCCAGGGATTGAACCTGGGACCTTCTGCTTACCAAGCAGATGCTCTACCACTGAGCCACCGTCCCTCCCCACACCTACAAAAAGCAGTGGTTAAATATGTCCCTTGCAGCCAAATCAGTTCTGCGCAACAGATTGGATGCTAGAGGTGCTTAATCTCATTCACACACACTGATTAAACACTAGTTGACACTGGTTGGTGAGTCACTTGGAGCCACTGGCAAATCATTTGATGTCACAGAATATTCTTCTTGATGAGAGGAGAAAAAGTCACTCATAAAATACTAGAAATCAACGAAGCTGCTTTGAGGGAAGGTTAGTTTAGCTGTAAGAAAAGTTGATAAAAGACCAAGGGAAAGTATGGATATATGCTTCAGAGGCACATGGTAGAGAAAGGGAATGCAGGACAGCTAAATACTGAAACTGAAGGAAAGTTCAGCAAGGCAGACAGCAAGAAATCTTTTATTTTTTTTTAAATCATGTTTTTAAATCATGTTGACTCAATGCACTTAAATTTGTGGAAAGTCAGGTTTATTTACTGACCAGGAATAAGGCCCATTGTGAGGGGAAATACAATGGGCTCTAGAAAGAGGCTCTGGGCGAGTGCCTCCTTCACCACTGGTGTCTTTCTACCGCCCAAGCCAGCTGTTTTCTGGAGGGGAATTGATCTGAGTCCAGCTTTCCATCTCCTCTGCAACCTCTACATAGGAAAAAGACAGTATTTTTCCATGGATTGGGGGGGGGGCCGGGACAAAGCAGCTTATATCATTCTTTTCTCCCCCTTTTGATCTGCACAACAACCCTGTGAGGTAGATTAGGCTGAAAGTCTATGACTGGTCCAAAATCACAGTGGACCAAAGCAGGAGGAAAGCAACTTCAGCAGGGTTTAATGACAGAGTCCAGCCTGCAAAGCACCCTTTTTCTCCAGGGGAGCTGATCTCTGCCATCTGGAGAGCAGCTGTAATTCTGAATGATCTTCAGCCCTCACCTGGAGATTGTGCAATCCACAAAGAGAATCACGGCAATCATAGGCAGAGAAATCCAAAGCGCAAGGCTTTCTGTGAAAACCAGCCTCTGTACAACCAACAAACAAAACAATTCAATAATTACAAAAATATATTAGTTCATAATAGACCATCCAATTAGACCTTAACACAAAAAGGAACGTGTTCACCTAGAGTCAATCCAGTCTTTATAACAATAAATGCTCAGTTCATTCCAAGAAGTACTGGTGAGATAGTTGTGAAATTGATCCATGTCTCTCAATATATGCAGCCAGCAATCCAAAAGGTTGAAAAGAACAAGGTCATACTGGAACCCTTGTTTCGCACAGGCTTCTTCGAGCTTTTTACAACATTTTCATACTCTGGGCAAAAAACACCATTCCATTACAACATTGAAAGGCACTATGCATGTGCAAAATACTAATATTCAATAAGACTTTTTAAAGAAAGAGATTGGTTTTAAAGAAAGAGATTACATTTGTAGTTGAGTGGTATAGTTCAGGAGGGCACCTTTATAGTAGAACAGGATTATAGTCCATGGCGGTGATAGTTTATCACCTGCTTTTATTCTATTTTCTTATAGCTTGTGATCTGCTGTCTGTATTGTTTTATAGTATGCCTTGCCTTAAGTAATTTGTTATTCCCATTGTTCTCTGATTCTGTACTTTGTAGTCCTATTGCATTGTGTCATTGGTATCTTACAGTGTTTAGTTGCACTGCATTATGCTGTGATTTGCCTTGAGTCTCAGCAAGAAAGGTGGACTCTAAACAAAGTAAATAAATAAATATGGTTTTGGCTTTGATGTGGTGAGATATATTTGGAAGTTGCTGTGGGTCTTGGGACCTCTACTGTGGGATCTTGGGATCCTTCAGTAGTCAGATGATGTTTCTTTGTTCTTATACTGAAAGGTGGGGATAAAATAATGTTGTCAAAGTGAGTATTGTGGAATTGGTTGTCCAGTTGGTGAAGAATGTGAGCTTGCCATATATCCTCTTACCCTTATTTCAAGTTGTGGGTATAATTTCCTTGCTATGTACTGTAGCTGGAATACTCTGAAAACAGAAAAGAATGCAAGGCATCATGAAAGTTTACTATATAGATTGGTGAGAGTCCAAAGTGTATATTGATTCTTCTCATTGGTTATAAAAGATGTGACCTAAGAATCCAGCCACATTTTAGAATATTGAAAGTTGTAGTACAAACTCTGTGCAGTAGGAAAAATACAATAGAAGAAGAATTAGATTTATATTATAGTCTCAAAACGGCTTACAGTCTCCTTTCCCTTCTTCTCCCAACAGCAGACACCCTGTGGGGTAGGTGGGGCTGAGAGAGCTCTTTTGAGAACTGCTCTTGAGAGAACAGTTCTAACAGAACTTGTGACTGAGCCAAGTAACCCAGCTGGCTGCATGTGAAGGAGTGGGGAATCAAACTCGGTTTGCCAGATTAGAGTCTGCTGCTCTTATTTATTTATCTAATTTAGTTTATTAATGGGATTTATATCCTGCCCATCCAGCCACGGCAGGCTTAACTACTATACCAAACTGGTTCACTGCACCAAACTGCCATCAAACTGAAGATTATCATATTTTCGTCTAGTCAAGAAGGGGCAGCTCCACCCATTTGTTTCATGATCTGCAGGTTGGTTACCATACACAAAATCTAGGATTGCCATCTTTTTTCCTAATAGAGGGACTGTGCTTTGATCAACGAGGGAAAAAAACAAACTGTCAGTGTAGCTTTTCCCATTGTTACTGTGTCCATGCTAGATGAAGCTGTATTTGTTGAATCTGCTTGTCCCCAACACCCTGCAACAGAATTTGGAGCGGGGAGGGGGGCTTAGTTGCTACAGTAGGAGGTGGGAATGTCCCAATATACAACCTCTCAAGGATATCCAAAAGGCAGGGTATGGACAGTTGAGAGTAGGTAAAGCAAGTTGGTAATATGCTCAAGGCTGTCAAGAGCCACCATAGTCTCCAAGACAAAGGTGCTCTCTGTAACCTCTAGCACCACTCAGACCCAGCACTGATATCCCATGAAAACAAAATAAAATGCTTTCTTAACTCCTACAGTAATGGGGGCTATTGGAGTTTTGTTCCTCTCATCCCACTTGCTCTAAAGGCCCTGAGTTGAGTTTCCCATTCCTTTCATAATAGTTACTGTTCTAACCTCTTATGATGATTCAATAGCTCTTCCAATTGTTTGCATTCTTTAATGCCACATTCATTTTTAGTGTTGTGTGATTCAGTTTCACATGTTATTTGTTCTGCTGCCTTCATTGGTACCAATAAACTCCACCACAGATAATAGAGGCAGTTATTTCGAATTGCTACATTTTTAGTTTATCTTTCCTGTAAGTTGCAGTGTTCTTGGACTTATAACCTACATTTTCTTGGGAATAACATATTTTTGACCTGGGTTTTAATCAAAGCAAATTGAAGTCCATTTTTCCGTTACCAAAAAAAAAATGGTAGGAAGACAGAATGCTACTTAATTCAGCCAGCCACTTCTAGTTCTGTAGAATGTTAATTGGCTGATTTTCTGGCTGAATGATCATGAGGTACGAAATGCTTTCACTGAAGAGACTGACTGAACAATAAAATAAAAATGGTAAGAACATCGACTCTTTCCTTGCTGCATGTGTAAAACAGTGGTGATTATCCCCTCACCTCTTCCTGACTAACAAAAATCAGCCTTTGCCATCAGTTAATCCATGACTGGAAGGAATATCAAATAATAAGCTTTTCACATACTGCTTTAGAGTTGTCAAAACACTTGACATTATTGCCATGAACTCAGCATTAGTATTCCTGTTTTACAGATGAAAAGTGTGTGTGTAGCAGGGCTAATGCTAAAAGATGGGTTGTTGATTGTACTGCTCTAGAAAGAGTGTGTGAGAGAAGGGTGTGTGTTTTGATTGTGGGAATGGATTTAGCCAAAGTAGAGTTCATTTTCCAGCACAATGTTTTTCTCCTTAATTATTTATATCTGAATAGTCCAACTGCAGATTTTTAACAATGGAAAAGTAAAACTGAACATAGATGCTTGAGAAGATCATTAAATGAAATTAGAGATAGTTTGCGACTTGGAAAATTTCCTTCTCCTATGTTTGTTAAGATTGAAATGTTAACAAACTGTTACTATAAATAACCATTTATTTTTCTTCCAACCAAATGTTCTCTATTACCAAGAATAAAAACACTGCCCAGACTCTCTTAGTCTGTGATTTTGTTTCTGCGGAGCTAACACAACCACTTTTTGCCAAATTTAAAAAAAATTACCCATTCCTCATTTTTGTATTCAGTGAGGAGAACACATGTAATGAAACGTCCCCTGATTTTAAAAAGGTTGCTAAGTGTCACATCTCTAAATGTATCATAACAAAATTCAAGTTATGGGACATTTTGGGTTGGGGTTTTTTTGAGAGCTACCAAAAGAGACATTTGACAGAAAATATTATTACTGTGTTTTTGTATGTGTGTGGGGGGGATTCTCTTTAAAAGCAACCAGAAAATTTGTCAGAAAAGGCATGACCTGTAGAAGTGACTTGAGATTTTGGGTCCAGACATTTTATAGTTCAGTCTCTGGGATTTATTCTCCATAATGTGTTACACTTGCTATTGTCCCAGTGAGTTTGTTGACTGATAGTAATTGGGTCACTGCATTGAAACACCAAGTATAGGCTTAGAATTCTCTTTGCTGGTTGGCATGACAACCATAGTGGTCGATTAAACATGCGCAAAGAGGAGTCAGTAGCCTGTGGTTCTCAAATAAAGTAAAATAGAGGGTAGAAAGATAAATGTTGCTTTAGCTGAATATATAATAGCAGACAATTCCAATAATGCCATTTTTCTTTTGTATGTTTCTTGTAAACATATAAAACTTGGTATACAAAAATGAAGAAAAAATTTCAAAACAGTTACTGAATACATTTTTGATCCTGAAACTTAAAAAAAAAGTGACTAGGCAGTCATTACAAAAAAATAATAACATCAATTGATAGGGTCAAAAGTCAGTAAAAAAAACCTGTAACAAAATGTCTCTTGTTTCCATTTCTGGTACAGCTCAAAAGCCCAGTTATAGAATAAACATGCCAAAAATGCTTTGTCCCAATAGAGATCAGCTTCATTACAAATACAGCTAGTTACCAATGAGTCAGAAATCCAGGGACAAGTTACATTATGAAGATTTTACAGTGGATCGTTAGGTACACATGCTTATGGCTGGGAAAAGCTACTCAAGGGAGTTAAATTTTCATAGCTTGGAATTGCTGCTGAATCCTGGCCTACAGTTGCAGGGTCAGGTTTCCTCTGTGGTACATAGTGCCTTTTACTAGTTTCCACTGGTTTATTTATTTAATGGAATTTCTATCCTGCTATCCCACAAATGGGCTCAGCATGGGTTAAATTGTACCAGAAGAACAATGAAACATTGCACATAAATTCAGTCAATACAATCCAAGAGCATAATTTCCATGAAATTCAATTTATACATCATTATAGAGCACTATATGATCACCGCTTATATTATATTGTATTGTAGGGATACAGCACCATGTAATGAGATGTTTTAAATAATTTTAAATTGTATTTTTTATTGCTTTTAATCTGTAAAAATGAATGTTGTTAGCCGCCCTGGGTCCGCTTGCAGAGAGGGCGGGATCAGAGGCGTCACTAGGGCAGGGCCAAGGGGGCCATTGGCCCCCCCTAGAGCATTCTCATTGGCCCCCTAGGGCTCTTTGAAGGCAGCAGGCGGCAAGCAATCACAGTCTTTATTGGCGGGAGACGCGGGGAGGCTCTTTCAAGGCAGTGGCGAAGCGAGAGAAGGCCGGGAGGGAAGAGGAAAGCGCAGCTCTCCGCAGGCAGGCATCAGAGGGCGAGCAGGCAAACCAGGGAAGGGAGGACGTTGCGAGCCAACCAGCGAGGGAAAGGAGGCTTTAGACGCGCGGGGCGCAGGAGGGAAGGGAAGGGGGCAGGCAGGCAGAGAGCGAGGGAGTCCCTCACGCAGGAGGAAAACAGGCGGCATCGGCCGCGCTCGCAGCAGCAAGAGGAGGAGCGGGTGAGGGGTAGCGCAGGAGCATTGCCGGCAGTGCGCATGAGCGCCAGTGCTGAAGACTCCGCACCGCAGGCGCTGCTGCTGGCGGCGGGGGAGGAGGGGGCAGGCGACGAGGACCCGAAGCGGGCTTCTTTCTCGCTGGTTCTTGCCAGGTGCGCTGAGCTCCCCCAGCCGCCGCTCTCGGCTAGCAACTGGTCTTGCACAAGCCCGCGCCGCCGCCAGCGCCTTGGGAGGGACGGACTGATGGAAGAAGTAGTTTGCAGGACGAGCAGCGCCTCTCCTCAAGTTTCGGGACGGTTACCGTCCCCAAATCTTTCGGCTTCTCCAGGCGGAGGCTTCCTTTGTTCGAACGCGAGGGATTTAGCACCTCTGGGCAGCGCACGAGGACTGCTGCTCTTCCCTCCGAGTCCGGCACACTTGGCCCCAGGGTGCAACCGACTTGGCCCCAGGGTGCAACCCACGCACTTGGCCCCAGGGTGCAACCCACCCCAGTGACGCCACTGGGCGGGATAGAAATCTAAATAAATAAATAAATTTAAAACCCTAAAATCAACTTTAAAGGCCAAATTTAAATTCAGGATGGTGAGTCAATAATTTCACAATTTAACAGTATCCCAGGTATATGCCATATACAGTTCAGAAAGGACCAACATATCAGGTAGGACCAACATATCTGGTAGGTCTGACCTGTAGCCTATAATATAGTTAATATAATATAGCATCAGCTGACTAAAACCAGCTGTTTTGATCAGAGGAGGCCATAAACCACCTCAACCAAAGGTCTGGTAGAACAGCTCTGTTTTGTATGCCATGCAGAATTGTAATAAATCTTGCAGAGCCTTGATCTCATTGGGGAGCATGTTCCACCAGTCTGGTCAAGGCTAAGCTGATGTCTTTGGGGCCAGGGACTGTTTGTAGATGTTGATCTGCTCAGGGTCTTCAGGGGATGTATTGGAGAGATGGTCCCTCAAATATATTGGTCCCTGATAGCTTAGGGCCTTAAAGGTTACCTTGAACTTGATTTGCCTGACTGTGTGCCTGCAGTTAGCAGTCTCAGTTAGCAGGCTCACTGCTGCATTTTGCACCAGCTGAAATTTCCAGATCAACTTTTAAGGACAGTCCTGCACAGAGGAAGCTACAGTAGTCCAGCCTGGAGTTGACCATTGAATGGATCACTGGGGCTAAGTCATGGGAGGAGAAAGAGAGAGAGAGAAAGAGAACCAGTTGCCTGACCAGCAGAAGGTGATAGAAAATCGATCTGGCAACATTCATGACCTAGGCTTCCATGGAATGTGAGGCATCCAGAGTCACTGTCAAATTCCTCACTGTTGGCATTGGCAACAGTGACACCCCACCAAGAGTTGGGAGCCAGACTACAGGTTTTCCTTGAAAAATGAGGTTTTGTCATAGTGATCCATGCTCTGGTAATCCAGGTTAATTTACTGTAGTGATCCAGGTTTGTTTACTGTAATATGCTTTATATGGAGCTGTTTTTGAAAGCTGCTTGGAAGCTTCAGGTTGTTCAAAATGCAAAGACATTGTCAGGCGGTGTTTACAGTTATATCATCCTTGTACTGAAACTATGTACACGAGCCACCCATTTATTTCCAGGTGCAATTCAAGGGGCTGGCTGTTACATTTAAAGCCCTAGATAGTTGGGGACCCGGACTCTTAAAGGACAACCTCCTTTTGTATTGATCAGCTCCACACTTGTGATCCTTTTATAAATCTGTGCTTTATGTGCCGTGTCTGCAGAGGTGAATTGGATGGCAACTAGGTACATGACTAATCTGGGAGATACAAATTCATATTCCCACTCTGCTATGGAAACTCTCTGCGTGACTTCAGGCCAGTCACACATTCTCAGCCTAACTACCTCATAGGTTATTGTGAGATTAAATGGAAGATAGGGGAATGAAGTACACTGCTTTGGATCCCCATTTTGGAGAAAAGCAGGATACAACAGAATCCATAATACGTATAGCTGAAGATGGGGGGCTGTTGAAAGTAGGTTGGTTGTGTTGGAAATATGTATCTTTGTATGTCCTTTGCAGCATCTAAAGTTCCAGTCATTATAGGGTTAACATTGTGCCTGATTCCCTATTGTCAATATGACCTATGAAGAAGATACTGACTGCTGTCAATCAAGGTCTAGATGCGGGAAAACCTATTTTGTCTGTTTGGTCAGTTAGTCAGAAAAAAACAAATTTTAAACGGCTATATGGTTTTGCAAAAAACTTTCATTTTAGAATCTCTTGAGGCATATGAAATTCCTGAATTGCACACTCTTAAAACTGCAAAAGAAATGCATGAATGTCTTAAAGATAAATATAACAAAACTCCCATAAGCACTATTCATGATTTAAAGGGCAAAATATTTGGTTTTGAAGTGCAAGAAGGGGAAAATGTGACTAAACATCTGAAGGAACTTATGTGCATGCAATCTAAACTACAGGAGCTTGGTGAGGCTATTGCAGAACAAGACTTAAGCTCAACTATATTGAAAGCTCTACCCAGTATTTACAAGCCAATTAAGATGATTTTGAAACTGCAAAAAAGATTTGAGTCCGAAAGGCCTGTTAAATGCTATTGAGGAGGAAGCAGCCTCCATATCTAGGAACAAGGACACTGAACTGTCTGATTCTATGTTTGCTTTAAGCCTGAAACCACATTACAGGAATAAGTCAAGAAAAGATATAATACGCCATAGATGTGGGCAAAAAGGACATATCGCAAGATATTGTAATAGTCAGACTACTGCTGCTAGACAAAGGAATGTTGAAGCACATGTTTCAAATGAGGGAACACGAGCGCCATCTCGTGGCCATACAAATAATAGCAGCCAGAAATTCTTAAACCAGAAATTTTCCAAGCCACATGGCCCAGGTGGGAATAAAGAAAAGAACAGAGAAAGCACCATGCATGTTGATAATGTGAATTTTATTGGTTAAAGAGGAAGATTTTTGATTGATAGTGTATCTTCTATGCATATTTGTTGATATAACGGCATGTTTTCAGAGTTGGATGAGAGACCTGAAATGATAGGTGCCAACCAGAAATCCTTACAAGTTTGTGGTGTGGGTGAGATCAAAATGAAATTGTTTACCACTGATGGAGATTTAATGCCAGTAAGACTGAAAAATGTAGCTTATGCACCTGAATCAATCGAGAATTTACTTTCAAGCCAAGTGCTTATAAGAAATGATTATGCTGTATATCTTGATAAAGGAGATGATGGTGAAATTATTCAGAAGAATTCTGGAATTAGTTTTAAACTGGATGAAAGAAATGGAGCTCATTATATTATGGACTTAAGTGAAAGGTCATGTTGTGGAAAAGACTTTGCCAGACTGAAGGCAGAAAGTGTGACCATAAGAGATGTGGTTATGCTTGGCATGTAAAGTTAGCACACAGAAGCATGCAGAGTGTTGAGAAGCTGCTAAAGGACTGTGGACTTGATGTTGTGCATTGTGATAAATCCAAGGAAAGATTTGATGTTTGTCTGAGAGCAAAAAAAACCGCACCTTGCTTCAGTGGAAAAAGCAGTGTGCATAATGAAAGTTTTTTGGAGACAATATTCAGTGATGTTATTGGGCCTATAAAAGCTTTGATTGGAAGAAATAAATACTTCTCAGTTTTCACAGAAGCGAAGACAAAATATAGCACTGTCTATATGCTCAAATCAAAAGATGAGACTCTTGATAAATTTAAAGAATATATTGCCATGGTTAAAAACAGATTTAGCCGTGTACCTCAAAGCTTGCTGACAGATGGAGGTGGTGAATATTGCAATACTGAGTTTAAGAAATTTCTGAAAGCAGAAGGGATTGAACACAAAGTGACTGTCCCATACACTCCACAGCAGATTGGAAGTGCAGAAAGACTTAATCATGTGTTACAGAAAATGACCAGAGCAATGCTCATGCATTCTGGATTACCTAAAGGCCTGTGGGCTGAAGCTGTAAATATAGCCGTGTATATCCACAATAGAATACCTTCAAAAGTAACAGGAATTATTCCGTTCCAGGCTTGGTTTGGCAAAAAGCCAAGACTTGAGCATATCAAAACTTTTGGAGCAAAAGCCTATGCATATGTTCCTAGAGAAAAGAGAGGGAAGCTTAATGCAAGGACTGAGATTGGATTCATAGTAGGATATCCCTCAGTGGGAAAAGAGTCTATGATCCAAAGCTGAGTAAGACCAAACATTGTAATGTTGTGTTTGTGAATGACAGTAATTTGCCTAGAGCACCCTGTGTATCTGAATCTGATCCTGAGGTTGCTGATGATGCTTCTCAAGGTTGGTATAGTTGTTTACCTGTAGTGACCACCGGTGGACCAGCAGGTCTACCTTCTGAAGACTCTGCTGGGAAATGGGGACCACACCGCAGGGAGAGACAGAACCTCCACTCTTTTTAAGATGATCAGAAAGGAGTACAAAAGGGCAACCACCACAGAAGTATGGATTCTGTGAGATCTAAAGAGATTGTGAAACCTAAAGAGGAACCCAAGAGCTGGAAATAAGTGTGTGATCTACCTAATGAAAAAAAGGAGAAATGGATTCAAGCAATGGAACAAGAGATATTATCCATTTATGAAAAAGATGTATGGACTCTTACAAAGCGGCCTGCAGGAAGAAACCCTGTTGGATGCAAATGGGTCTACAAAATAAAGTACAAAGATGATGGAACTATAGACTTGTACAAAGCAAGGCTAGTAGCCAAAGGCTATGCACAAGAATTTGGAACTGATTATTCAGAGACTTTTGCACCAGTTATTGATAGTACTACACTTAAAACATTAATGAGTGTGGCATCATCTAGATATATGTTCGTAGAGCACCTAGACATTAAGAAAGCTTTTTTTAATGGTGAGTTATCAGAGGAAATCTATATGGAAATACCTGAAGGTTTTCAAGTCCCTGACAAAGAGAACTGTGTTTTCAAACTCAACAAAGGACTGTATGGTTTGAAACAGGCCACAAAAAGTTGGAATGACAAAATAACTGGACTACTACAGCAAAAAGAATTTGAGCAAGGGAAAGCAGAACCCTGCATGTACATTAGACTTAAAGATGGAGAATATCAATACATTCTGGTTTACGTTGACGATTTGGTTGTGAGCTGCAAGAATAGAGAGGACATTAAAACATTGTTGAACAGCTGAACAAAGAGGTTGAAGTCAAAAGATTTGGAGATATTAAACACTATCTAGAAATACAGATTGAGAGACTTGAGGATGGAACTTTTCAACTGTGCCAAAGACGAAAGATTATGGATTTAATGGAATCTCTTGGCATGAGAGACTGTAAAGAATCAAAGATACCTCTTGAACCTGCATACTTGAGAGCTCAGAGTGGACAACCACTCAAAAGACATTGGAGAGTACAGAGAAGCTATAGGAAAACTCCTGTACCTGAGTAAAACTACCGGACCTGATATTACAGCTGCCATTAGAATGTTGAGCAGAAAAGTAAGTTCGCCTAATCACCACGATTGGAATGCAGTAAAGAAACTTGGCAGATATTTAAAAGGGACTATGGACTTAAGACTGATCATTGAACCTTCTGAGAATCCCAGACTAGTTGGATACATGGATGCCAACTATACAGAAGAATCATGCAATTACAGATCAACCAGTGGATACTTGTTCTTTGTCATGTCTCAGGGTGCAGGCAGGCAGACAGGATTCCAAAGCCAGTCCAAGGTTAAAGTTCAGGAAGTCAAGCAGGAGCCAAGTCACCAATGCAGAATCACAAACTGGAATCAGAAGTCAATGTCCAAAAGCCAAAAGGTCAGGATGCCAAGGAAATCAAGCAGGTCAGGATCAGGAAGCATGGATGCAAGCCAGAGAATAGACTTTTTGCTTCCACAAGGCTACTAGGTCCAGGGTGGGAGCTATATGGGAGTACGAATCAGCCTGATCCCTGGGTCTCAGTGACTCTGCTAGAACTCAGGGCTGAGAGATCTGAAGCATCGGCATGCCTCATGTCTTCACTCTGAAAGTTCTTTCCGGAGCCTGCTTCGAACTCTTGAGATGGGAGGAGGAGAGCTTGGAGGAGATTGATCGTCAACAGCTAACACTGGTGCCTGGAGAGTAATTGATGGGCCAGCTGCTGTTTGTTCAGCTGAGGAACAGGCTGGTAACTCTTCCAGCTCCTCCTCATCAAGGCTTATGACAGGCTTCTATGGAAATGGACTTGTAGAATAGACTAGCAGAAAACAGACTATAGTGGCACAATCTACAGCAGAAGCTGAGTGTGTGTCAGCAGCCAGTGCCTGCAGTGAACTTGAATGGATTTTTCATCTGCTGAAAGACTTCAAGATAAAAGAACCTGTACCTATTGTAATGTTTGAAGATAACTGTCGGGTCTTCGGTACCCCTCCCAGTCTCACGGCGTCGCCGTTGCCCCTCCCGGGCACTCTGGGGCGTTCCCCGGAGGTCTCAGAAACAGGGGTGGGTGGGCGCTGGGTTACTTCACCGCAGGCCCCCGTTCCCCTCCTGGCTGTGCTGCGGCTCCTGTCCCCCTCTCTCGCGAGGCAGCCTCTTTGAGCATCAGCCAGCTTCCCCAGCGACCTCCTCCCTCCCTCCTTTTATGCTTCCCGACCCAAACTTCCCCCTTCCTGGGTCCTGTCCCTCTCTGGCTCCTCCCCCCTTCAAAGCCCCAGACGCCCGGGAGAGGCGAGCCAGGGCTGGGCTGACTGGGCGTGCCTCGGGCGTCCTAGCCCTCGGCTGCGTGCTGCAATGGGGTGTCTCGCGCTGCGACGAGATGAACGGCTCTCCTCCTCCTGGCCCGGTGCTGGGCTCAGCTTCTCCCTCTTGCTCCCCGGCGTCTTGCCCTGGCCAGACTTCGCGGACTCGGAGCCGGGCTCGTTGTCTGGACGGCGTCGCTCGGATGGCTGCTGGCGCCCTGTCAGTCGAGGTGAGGGGTGGGGCCGCCATGGGGGCTTGGAGAGGTGGGGAAGGCTCTTGGGGCGACGACGAGGGCTTGGAACGGCTGGCGGGTGCCGGGGGGTCTCCTCCGCGCAGTCCCCGCCCGGGCTGGGCGGGACAATAACCAAGCATGTATTGCTATATGTAAAGGGGAAAGTACAACAGCCAGAAGTAGATCTATTGGTATTAAATGTGAGCTAGTGAAAGATTTACACCAGAAGGGGCTGATTAAAATATAATATTGTTGTACAGAAGCTATGGTAGCTGATATACTTACAAAGCCATTACCTTGTGCTAGATTTGAACGTTTACGTGAAATGATGAATCTAGTTGATGTGAATGTTACAGTGAATAATGAGTAATAACTATTGAGTGTATAATGACTTGCACATTAGGCATTGAGAAGGGGTGTTGGAAATACATATCTGTTTTGTATGTCCTTTGCAATAATCTAAAGTTCCAGTCATTATAGGGTTAACACTGTGCCGGATTCCCTATTGTCTGCATGACCTAGGAAGAAAATACTGACTGCTGTCAATCAAGGTCTAGAAGCAGAAAAACCGATTTTGTCTGTTTGGTCAGTTAGTCAGGTGACTTCCTTTGTTCAGACAGAGAGGTCAAGAAGTAGGAAGTGGTCTTCCATTGAGCATGTGGTTTTCAGTGTGTTAGCATGTAGTTCTTAGAGTTTGTTGTTTCACCTCCCAGTATCCTTTCCCTGTAGTAATAAATATGTTTTTGCTTTTTCATGTTAAATGCCTCTCAATGATTATTTGATCCAGTGATCCATCGCACTGTTTGAGATAAAGAAACAGAATTTCAAACAGAATTTCCTAACAGGTTGGCTGGTGGATAGGATAGAAGAAAGCAAGAAAAAATGAGGATATGTGGGCTGCTAGGAAGCAGGAAAGAGGAAGTAGTGGGGCAGGAGAAAATGAAGTGTCCCCACAAGTCTTTGCAGGTCCTCCACTTGTAAATTTTTAAATACATGAATCAATAAAGAAGACTAAACTGTTTTTTGTGGGGGGTTTGTGTTTTATGAGTTCTTTAGAAATGTAGACTGGTTTTGATGCACACACTTAGAAATGTGATAGGAAGGCATGAAAATAAAATTTGCCTAGTCCTTTTGTATTTTTGTACAGCAGTGATAATGGATAAATTTTCAACTGGTATTACACATTGATCCTTATTTAGCCTACCAAAACTTTGTAAGTGGTTTCCTGTTTTAGAACGGATGTATTATAATCCATTTAGCAAAAATTCTTTCAATTGTATTCCCAACTTCCTTCTGTAGTAAGGTTTGAACACTCACTCCAGTTTCTCATGAGTACATTTCCCTTGTGAACTACTGGAGGGATAGGAGTATTGCCTTCAGTGGTTGTTCTGTAATGTGTTTTCTTCTTGTGTCACCCGTACATTGCAAATAGCTGCTCTGTGAGGCATTCTTCCCACCCTTGAGGACTTAAACCTTGTCTGGGAGTGGTTTCCTTTCTAGGTAAACTGTGGAGATAGAATCATAGAGTTGGAAGGGTCCCCATAGAGACCATCTAGTCCAAACCTGTTCTTAATGCAAGATTAGCCTAAAGCCTCCCTGACAAGTGTTTGTTCAGCCACTGCTTGAAGATTGTGAGTGAAGGGGGAGATCATCACCTCCCCTAGGCAGCCAATTCCACTCTAAACTAGTCTTATGGGGGTGGGAATCCTACTCTCCATCCAGTATTTTTCCACCTGTAATTTAAACACATTATTGGAGTCCGGATGCTAACAAGATCAGCTCCCTGTCCTCCTCTAAGTGTCAGCCTTTCCAATACATAAAGAGAGCAATCTTATCCTCCCTCATCCATTTATTCTTTAAACTGAACATTCCCAGGTCTCTCAGCCTTCATTGGGTTTGAGCTTGAGGCCCCTGATCGTCTACATTGCTCTTTTCTGCATCTACACCATTTTGTTCACATCCTTTTTGAAGGGAGACTTCCAGAACTACATACAGTACAGCAGATGTGGCCTGACCAATGCAGTTATATATATATATATATATATATATATATATATATATATATATATATATATATAGGGTTGGACTGGATGGGTCATTGGCCTGATCCAACATGGCTTCTCTTATGTTCTTATTGTACATCAGGATTATGACATCTTTTGTAATTTGAATGCTTTGCCTCTATTGATTCACCCCAAGACCACATTAGCCTTTTTTGCCACTGCTTCACACTGACTGCTCATATTTATCATACAGTCCACCTATGCCCCCAAGATCTTGTTCTCACACACTGCTATCCAGAAGGATGTCCCCCATTCTATATGCATGCCTCTCATTTTTGTTACCCAAATGTAGACCTCTGCATTTATCCTTGTTGAATTGCATCTTATTCACATCTGCCCACTTTTCCAGTGTGTTGAGGTCTTGTTGAATTCTTTCTCTGTCTTCCGGGTTCTCACTACTCCTCCCCATTTGGTACCCTCTGCAAATTTAATGAATATTTCCTCTGCTTCTTCATCCAGAGCATTTATAAAAAATATTGAAAAGTACCAGACCCAGAACCATTGTTCCCGCTAAGCTGCAGAGTCTTGTGAGCAAAAATTCTACTTTGTGAGCTACTGGTATTAAAGTTGTGAGCTACTGGCATTAAAGTGGTGAGCTGTTGCATAAATTATTGTGCTCTGGGGCAATTTTTCCTGAGAAGACAAAAATGTGTGAGCTGGAGGCTAAAAATCTCAGCTTGGAGGGAACACTGCCCAGAACGGATGTCTGCATGCATGAGATGATTGGAGAGGCTCTGCTTCATTTTTTGTGTGTCTGCCTATCAAAAAGGAATATGTTTTCAGAAGGGGATTCCACCCTCCACCCTATTTGCAGTGCTTTAAGGAATGGGGTAGATTTCAGAGCTCTTACTGAGAATGCCATAGTCTTCCATATAGCACAGATTGCTGTGTTTTCTGTATTACTTGTTATATTCTCCATGTGGATAAAAGCAGGGTGAGATCAGGGAAATGCGTTCCTGATATCTCCTTGAAGCCATTTTTTTCTCTATTGAGCAAATACAGATACCATTTAGCTATGCTGCACTAGTTCATTTATTTACACTATTAGTAATTCACCTTTTCACTGGGGCTCAAGGCAGATTACACACTGTAAGTCAATTTGATCAACAGGACATAGGGTTGCCAAGTCCAATTCAAGAAATATCTGGGGACTTTGGGGGTGGAGCCAGGAGACTTTGGGGGCGGAGCCAGGAACAAGGGTATGACAAGCATAATTGAACTCCAAGAGAGTTCTGGCCATCACATTTAAAGGGACAGCACACCTTTTTAAATGTCTTCCTTCCATAGGAAATAATGAAGGATAGGGGCACCTTCTTTTGGGGCTCATAGAATTGGACCCCCTGGTCCAATCGTTTTGAAACTTGGGGGGTACTTTGGGGAGAAGCACTAGATACTATATTGAAAATTTGGTGCCTCTACCACAAAAACAGCTCCCTCAGAGCCCCCGAAACCTCCAGAACAATTTCCCATTATACCCTATAAGAATTGATCACACAGGGAATAATGAAGACGTTTCCCTCTCCCCCCCCCCCTTCTGGCGAGTTTGAAGCAGCGGATCAGCCTCTCTACTCACCATTTGCTCTCAGCTTCTTCACAGAAACACAGACACACCATCCTAAATTGAAGCCTTTCAAGTCAAGCCTCTGGAGGTGCAAAGGCACATGGTCCTTTGCAGGTGGGGCTCCCTTTCCCCCCCCCCCGCCAGCCAGCTGATTGGGGGCGGGAAGCAGTCTGAGAAAACTGAAGAAAGGCTGCAGCGATCGGGGCTGGGTGGGAAGGGAAGGGCAAGGAGAAGCTGCTGGGATCGGGGCTGGGTGGGAAGGGCCGCCATTCCTCCCCGCTTTCCAGATTTTTGGTGAGCGGGGGGAGAAGGCTCCAAATCGGGGGTCCCCCGGCTAGGCGGGGGATTTGGGAAGCCTAACAGGGCAGGACATCCAGTAACAAATGCAATAGAGCAGGGTGTCAAACTTATTTGTTACAAGGGCCAAATCTGACATAAATTAGACTTTGTCAGGCCAGACCACATGTGTCATAAAATGTAATGCCAGGTAGTGGAGATATAAATTTATAAAGAATGCAGACTACACAAAGATTTTTAAAAAACTTAAAAGATGCTTAAAAAATTAGCATTCTTGCAATATTTTATTTAACAGTTTCAGATAACTGACACTTCTTATTCTGAATTATTACATCAAAATCTGGAGACAAATGCCTGTGCTGTAGCAATCTTGAGTATGCTGTTCAGGTATTGTTCAGGTGTGAATCTGTAAGTTGCAAACCTGCTTTTGATTTATTGACATTCATTACAGAAATCTCATGGTCAATGTTTTAACCTAAGACACAGGAGAAAACATAAAATGGCTGGGCATCCCAAGCTTTTATACGTAAGTTGCTTCATGTGCTGGTCAGCCTATGGAGAAAATAGAGGCTTTGTTCTGTAGCTCCTGTGTGATTGAGCAAGCCTGGCAAAGCAAGCTTTGATGCAGAAGGAAGCAAGAGAGAGAGAGAATGAAACAGACAACAGTGAATTGCTTGCGAGCCTGATAGGAGCCATCTGGGGGTTTGATTTGGCACTCAGGCCACACGTTTGACACCCTTAGGGTTACCAAGTCCAATTCAAGAAATATCTAGGGACTTTGGGGGTGGAGCCAGGAGACATTAGGGCTGGATCCAGGAGCAAGGTTGGGATAAGCATAATTGAACTCCAAAGGGAGTTCTGACTATCACATTTAAAGGACTGCACACCTTTTTAATGCCTTTCCATTGGAAATAATAAAGGATAGGGGCACCTTCTTTAGGGGCTCACAGAATTGGGCCCCTTGGTCCAATACTTTTGAAACTTGGAGGGTGTTTTGAAAAGAGGCATTGGATGCTGTGCTGAAAATGTGGTACCTCTACCTCAAAAAACAGCCATCCCAGAGCTCCAGATAACCATGGATCAATTCTGCATTATACCCTATGGGCATCTGTCTCCATAGGGAATAACGGAGTGCCCAGCATACATCCCCCCTCCCCGCTTTCTGAATACCCTGAAGCAGGGTGGGGGGATGGGACTCCAAAGCAGGGAATCCCCTGCCTTGATCTGGGGATTGGCAACCGTAGTCCTGCAATAGGGTTTGGATTGTAGAAATCTAAAACATATTTGAAACAAGGCCATGTTAAATGATGCAGAAATTAAATAAATAAGAACGTACTTGAAGCAATGTAAGCAGTATAGTCCACACTCCCTACTCCTTTCTTGAAGCATCTTTCTGAATCATCTCATTATAGTATAGCCCTATTTAACATAATTTGAAGAAATCCAGAATGTTGGAAGCCTTCTAACCTCATCATTTTGATATAGGAACAGAATTAGTTTATTGCATCTTTAAAACAGGCTTTCCATTAAGTTTTTTTTTGTGTTTTCTTACATATTAATTTATGTACCTGCAGGAAATTATACGGAAAGGAAAACTTGAAGAACATTGACAAGTGGACAGTACTATGTGGAGAGAGAGCAGACTCTGTATATTTGAGTCTATCAATTTTGTATATTGTTTTAATGTTCTTTAAATAGTTTTGCCTCTTAATTTTTTTATGTATTTGGAAAATTATTTCTACCACTGTGACAGAAAAGGACAGGACTTTACATAATAGCTACACACTTCACATTATATTAATCAACTGAACATCTGGTATTCCTGGACTGAAAGCTATTGTGTTCCTGACCAAGGCTTAGTCTTCAGGTCCAAATAGCCAGTTGAAGTGTCTGTAAGGCTGAAAGAAGTGTCTGCCTCAGACACAAACATATAGGGGCAATGCAAGATATTACTTTTTGGATTTGATGCATGACACCATGTGCACAGTTTTGATTTTAACAGTTTTTCAGTTTCTTTGTAAACCATTCCACTTTCCCTAATTGATTGTATTTGTGGGCTTCAGTATTTGTTTGTAAGCAGCGTTGTTAAATGTTGTCTTCCCCACCCTCTTTATGAATAATGTAACTGTTGGAGAGTTGGCATCCCTTAGTGATGTGAATTGCCCTGAACCCCTTTCGGGAAGGGCGGGATAAAAATGTTAAATAATAAATAAATACATGAATATTTTATTTGGTAACACATGGGTATTAACCGGTGTAAAAAGCAATTCTATCCAATGTTCAATCAGTGCTGTATGTTTTAATGCTAATATAATAGCTTTAAAAAGACAGACTGACATTTCTGCTCTGATTTTTAAGTTAAATATATGCAGAGAATGTTCCCTGATTTTACAGAGATAGCATTAAAATATCACTGTGTTGTATTTTATAAGAAAGGATGAGTTAAATGAATTCTAGAATCCCTATATTTTCCTTAGTTTAAATGTATGGTTTAAATTTATAAATTTTGTCCACACATATTCTACTTCTTGACCCAATTTTGGTTTTGCTTCTGGTATCTATTAAAACTGCATCCATTACAATTTGCAGGTTAGCTGCAGTTCTCCATCTAATATTACATTATTTTCATATCTGAAACATTTCCCTATAATTGGCCCTAAATCTGGCCTTATCTATGGTCTGAAGGGCAGGACTGTTTCCTGTTTAACAACTTTGAAATAGTTGCCATGTGCTGTTTTTAAAGTATTCCTGAACCTGTGGTGGAGAGAATAGTTTTAATACAACACTCACTTTTTTATATAAGAGCTACATTAGTTCTATTGTGTTGCCAGAGAGGAGGAATCTGGCTTGGTAGTCATCCACTATCCTGAAGAAGTTTTACTTTGTTTCTTTATTTTGTATGCCTAACATTAGAAGAGGGTGATTTTAGATAATTACATAAAAACAGGGCTTGGGCCTGGCAGAGCATTTATACAAGGAAGCTGGTTGAGATAGGATGCAAATTGGATTTTGATATAAAATCCAGTGGCTGAAATTTGCTGGACACTTCCTGTTTTTGTTTTCATAGTTTCATACAATAGGCTGCACCTTTCTCATTGTGCCAGTGATGGCCTTTCCATGTCATTCTGAAAAGGAGAACATTCCACAGCTTCAGGAAACTGACCCATATTAAACCATACATTTCCCATGTTTATTTACTTTCATTGCATTAGTCATATACTTAATTTTTTTTTTTCTGCCTACTTGGTGTTTACACCTTTCAGATATGGGCAGTAGGACAGGGAGAGAGGAAGAAATCTGCTTGGTTAACATGCACCTCACTTGTCATCGTTTAGGTAAGCTGTACATTTGCTATTTTAGTTCTTCCTCAGAGTTTAATCCAGTTCTCAAGGGTTTAATGCTGTTTCCGTCTTGGAGTGAACTGAAGAATAAAGGCTGTTGTTGAGATGATGCAGAAACAATGATCCTGAGAAAGCATTATAAACTTACATTGCTCTGAATGGCTTATTGGTATGGAATTGTCAGGTACTAAACATGCTCTGCACCAACTAGTTTATGGCATATTTATCCAAAGTAGCCTGGTCTTTCTCTGCCATCTGAAGATAATACCTTATTCCCCATGCACCCTGGCCATACCTGTTTCATCTTCTGCTGCAAGAACAGCATCTGAGGAGTGTTTGACAAGTCCAGCAAGCTATCCTAGCCTGGTTGACTCGTGCAGTGTATTTAAGAACTAGTCCCAAGCAGAATCACATCAAAGTTGCAGGCATGACAAATGATGTCTGGATTAGCCATACATATTTTGGTCTCTACAGGGTAGATATCATTTGCTGGTGCAACATCAAACTACAGTACTATGCCTAAATGTCCCTACCTCTTAAACAACTACTTAGCATGCCTTTTGTTTGACTTGGAAACTAGCTGATTCTGGAAGGTGATTTACAGCACTAACACCGCTACAGTAGAAAAGTAGTTTCAGCTCAGCATTTTTAGGATTACCCTCAGCTCTCATCATGAATCCCCTATCCTATACTTTGTACAAGTCATTCAACCCTTCCTGTTCAGTGGTACCCATATTCTGCCTGACTCTGATTCACTACTGTGCCTCATAGGATAGCCCCACTCTCCACTTCCTTTCAGATTCAATTGGAGTTGGACTGTCCTGTCTCCCTCATCTGGTTGTATCTAATAGTTACAGAGGATCTCAGATGAATTTCTCCCTTGGATTTTCATAGATTTTACCAAGACAAATTTTTGCTACTGATTTCCTGAAGGCAAGATAGTAAGGCAACCTCCTTCCCGCTACTCACCGCATTCTTATAAAATAATCTTTAAACAGGGCTGAAGACATTTTTTTCCCAAGAGGAATGAATAATAAGCACTTTCAATCAAATAAAAAAATGTTGTATCATCAAATTATTTTTTGAATAAAGAGTGGGAGAAGTTGAAAATACAAGACCAAAATTCTTCATTTGAAATCCCTTTGTAATGCATTGTCTTATAGTGATTTATTTATATTGTGTTATTAAATGGAGCATTCATAAATGAGGCATGAATAATTCATTCAAGAGGTATGATAAAATATAGAAACTGCCTTCTGTTTAAATTTTCAGTGTATAATGTGGGTAATGGAAATACTCGGTGTGACCACATTTAAGTTCATGCAAAATTGCTTTTATGTGATACAGAATGAAAGTAGGGCAGTGACACAAGAAAGAATCAGCTTGACAGAAGGGTTTTTCCCCACCTAAAAAAAATAGAAATCAGAGAAAACTGTGGTAGCTTTTCGTGTGGGATGGGGGAATTAGACTATTGTTATGGTCTTTGCTAAAAGTGTTGGAGCCTGCCTAGCTCCATTCACTGGATTGGGATGAAGTGGTGAAGGATGTAACAACTTTCTGCCAAATAGCCTTGTAGATTTTTAAGGAAGGCTCACCTCTGTGTTTCTCTGAAGTCTTCAACATGTTTAAGGTATACCTTTTATTTAAAAGATGCTCGAAGCCTGTTTGTCCTCCAAGTCCACACTTGGTGCATACATTTTCTACCAGGGACTACCACTGGAAATACCTAATGTGTGCATATACACCAGCGGCAGCAGCTGAAAGGACCTCCTTAATAAGAAACTTTTTAAGAAGGGGCACTTGTGCAGAGAATGTGTTAGAATACCATCAGCAGAAAGAAACACTAGGATAGGGACTGACATCCAGCCAACGGAGGGCTACCAGCTGGCTCCTAATACTGGTGAATTACTTCATCTTCTTCTTAGTTTATAAGAACATAAAAACTGCTTAGATGGATCATACCAAGATTTATCTATCTAGTCTAGCATCTTGTTGCCAGCAAAGGCCAGCCAAATGCTTCAGGTGGCAGCGGCAGACATTGATGCTGCCATTGTTGATGTTATTTTGTAGTTTGAGGTCAGCAGTTTTTGTCAAGAAAGAAATGAGAGAGAAGGCATAGGGGGATAATAAGACACCCAGCAATTCCGTTTGTGTCTGTGTTGTGGCAGGAAGTACTAAGGGGTGTTTGGAAAGTTGTCATAATGGCTGATGAAATGAAATTTTAGTTAAGAACACTAGGAAGAATATCATCTCCTAGTGAATAACTGAATAGTCAGCTATGGCTTGACAAGTTTCATTGGTACTATTCTGCAGAATAGTTCATCACTACAGTGTTTGCTGGCCAGTTTAGTAAATTCCCAGCCTTAATTCTTGAGTAATTTTGGGGATTACAGTGTTGCAGATGTTAATGCAAATACCATAGTATCACACTTCACATTCTTTGAAAAAAAATGAATCTTGCGGCTGAATCATGACACAGATTAAGCAATATTCAAAAAAGGAGTATGAGTAGAACATTTTATTGGGGTTTTTTAAAGTTCTGTTCAGATGAAAGAATTATGTTTCATGTGATTTTGTCATTCTTTGCCTACTGAGCTGTGAAATTTCCTGTCTCCTCTTAAAAATTTTTGGACTAATTACTGGTTTGGATTTATTACTAGTTTAACCACCAGTACACGTGGCTAATCAGATTTCTATTATAAAGGAAAATTATCTAAAATATTATCTATTTTTGACCATGTTTCTTGATTATCTTCAACCTGTAGTATGTTCTTAGCCACCTCAATCGGACAATGTGTCACTCTAGGTTTGCCCTAAAGGCAGCTTCATTACTTGTTTGATGATAGGATTTAATGAAGATCTGTATGTTGCTCTCCTCTGCACTGTGGTTCCTGCTTTGATTCAATTTATCTCTAGAGCTTTAGGGTACTGAAGTCCCATAATTGTTCCTGACCTCAGCCAGTTATTCATTGGTTTATTCAATACAGTTACGCACTGTGTTGCACATGAGGGCACTTCTCTGCTTCACAACAGTGGCACTACCCACGTTGTTGCAACCTAACTAATTTTCATTATTATGTATCTTCAAGGTGAGAACATACCAGTCAGGTCTCAAGTTAAAGACTGTCACCCTGATCCAGGGCCGTATGTGCACTTCAGCGTATATACAGCTCCTGTGTTTGCCAAGACACAGGCATAGAAAACAGGCTCCTCCTTGGAGCAAATAAGAATAAAACTGTTTGTTGAGTGCCTTGGGGCGCAGATTACCACAACAAATATCTGTGTCACAATAACAAGCTGAAGAAGTACAGACACATTTACGAAGCCATATTTTGAATTCACAGAAAATGTTCATTGTATCTAAAATACAGCTTGGGAAGGGCTTATATGCAAAAACATGTTGAGTGGAATGTAAGAACAGCTTATCTGTCTGTTCCTCTGAGGCAGCCATATATTTTATTTATTTATTTTAAGGATTATGTCCTACTTTTCTTCCAGTGAGGATCCAAATAGCATTTTCCCCTCCTTGTACAAGCCATTACTGTTTTTAGAGTTTTGTTGCAAGCAGGACAAGTCCATTTGACAATCACACTGAGCATAAAAGCCTTCAAACAGCAGTCTGACAATGAGGACAAAAATCAGGGGCCTTCTCCCTCCCCCCCCCATACACACACATACTTATATCCTCCTGGTTTCAAGGCGACTTATAATAATAAAAAAAATTTCAATTAAAACAAAAAGTAAAATAGCAACCTTAAATTTCTCCCTCCCCATTCACTTAATTGCCGTCCATTTCTTTGATATGTCCAAATTAGCTATAAATTATTGGGCACACTGATCATGTAATGTTTAGATTTATTTAGTTGCATGTAGATCAGACTGTTTGGATTTTTATTTGTACTCTGTACTTGTCCTTGGGTGTTCTCTGTGTGTGTTTTCCTCTTCAGCAGTTCCCTGTTGACATGGATTTGTGTTTCTAGAAAAAATGAGTTCATTTTGGAGAGATCTCACAAAAGCAACTGTGCTTTCTATAGATAGTGTACTGTTAGTTAATTTCTGTTAGTTCTAGAATAAAACATTTAAAAATTTTGTAATATACTTAAAACAATTAGACCACTATGATTACTTTAAATCATACATATCAGTATTTTTAAGTTATTTAAAGGTATAGTTAAACATAGCAATCACAATTTTGTATTTGGTGATACCTAAACTATATGAATCATATAATGGCAGTCAAAGAATCTTTGTTTTCATTCAAAGCCCACTTCTATGAAGCATTTTTCAAACCTGAATCTTCATCTCAACTGAAATTAAGCCCAATAATTGTATTTGCTTATATTCAGCCTTTGCTGTTCTTGCTCCTTTTCTTCTAACTCACCTTTTTTCATTTTTTGCTCCTCAGAAGACCTTTGTGAGTGTGCTTTTTGAAAACTTGAAATGCTCTATACATGCCATGTACATTGGTGGTTCTATCTACATAAATAAAATAAATATTTTTTTAAAAAAAACCCTATAATAGAGTGAATTGAAAACCAATTTAATTTGATTGAAATGTTTTTGGGTGATCAAAGAGAACCCATCTTCCTTTCACTAGTAGAAAGCTAGTTAGGTTCAATCCACTGTGACAACCGAGGGAAGATGTAACCCCTTTATCACTGAGAGCATTTTCTTTTATTCTTTTATAAGTTCCAATATCTAGAGGATATTCCTCAAATCCAGGTGGGTAGCCACGTTGGTCTGAAGCAGTAGAACACCTTGAATAAAACTTGGTCTTAAAGGTGCCACTGGACTCAAACTTTGTTCCCCAAATCCACACAGCCTAATATGCATTCTGTAAATTGTGAATGCTGACTTTATTATATGAATAAAATTCACTAATTATATTTTTCTACTGTTTTTATTTGCTACTGGCTAGTGAAGTGGAGAAGGAACTATTCAACAAGCTCCTTACAATACCTTGCTTGTTCCAGTAAAGAATTATCTTTCATCCTTTCTTTTTTGCATGTTCAGTAAAGTTTGTTCAAAAGAGATAAGTAGGCAGCTATATTGTACTAACTGCTATTGCTGTTCTACCAATAGTAGAATCCAATTCCCATGTAGGTGCAAGCCTCTGTGTGGTTCTCATGCGACCTGTGAGTGGAGCCAAGCGACAGCCCCTGAGGTGGGCATGCTGTTAGATGGCTCCGCTCACAAGACCCCCTTAAAGGAGTCTTCACTCAGGGGAGGCAGGCATGCAAGCACAGCCTCCCCACAAATGGATCCAGTCTAACGCCTAGAACAACCCCAAAGCTGTGACAGGTAAGAAAACAGTAGGAATTATAGCTGCACCACAAAACTGGAATCTGAGGACAGGTGGGAAGGACGACTTAAGCCAAACTGGGGGCAGCTTGGCAGCCACATGGTCCTAAAAGGGGAAGGGGCAGACCAGAGGGAAGGCCCTGGAGTCAAAGCTTTCATGCAGCCCACCCCACAGTTCAATGAGGCAGTCAGCTGTTGGGCAACTGGCAAGGTGTTGCTGCTCCCCACCTGTAGGGCATGCCCAGGCAGCCTGCAGCTGCTTTGAGTGTGAAAACATGCCTCCCCATCTCACCCCTCCCACTCTGCAGCTGCAAAAACAGTGGCTTCCCTATTACTACTACTTCTGCCCCTCCTCATTAAAGAGAAATAATCTCTTTCATTTCTCCCTTTTGTTATGAGGAGATCAGAAGTCAGTCACTTCTCTTCTTAAATTTCAGTATATAGCTTTTTTTCGTAAGGGGGAAAGATCAAAACCCAATCCCCAGCTGATTCCCCAATTAACTGTGAGTTGTCATCTGACCAAAAGACTCCTGCAAAAATATTTGGCAGCTTTTCCAGTTGCTCCATGGAATGTGAACGTATCTGTGATTGGCTCAGAGTCTGATTGTGACTCTGATTGTGACACAGGGCAACAGGTTTTCTGTGAAATGTGTGGCATCCCTGCTTCATACTTCAGGTAGACAAAAGACATAGTGCCAAAAGGCACAAACTTTTCAGATCACTCAAGCTTTGGTGCTAGAGGCAGAGAAAACAGTCCTCACCTTAATAACTATATAGGGACATTTGATCATCATTGAAGGTATAATATATCTAGGGCTGCACTCCCACATTTGTTTTTAATGCCATCACAAGTCTTTGAAACATAAGTTCCAGTATCTTGAACATATGAACATATGAAGCTGCCTTATTCTGAATCAGACCTCGGTCCATCAAAGTCAGTATTGTCTACTCAGACCGGCAGTGGCTGTCCAGGGTCTCAAGCTGAGGTTTTTCACACCTATTTGCCTGGACCCTTCCTAGTTGATGCTAGAATATGCAGATTACAGAATATGCAGGTTGCTTTTCCTCCCCAAACAAAGGAATTAAGGAAGTGTTTTCAGGCCTGGGCTGTGATAGCTTATCCTTTTATAACACATGCATCGTCTCCCTGCAAAAAATAATTTTATATGTAAGATAGGTTGATATGTAATATATGGTTGAGGTGTTCAGTGTTGTCCATGCATCATTTGCCCTGCATTTCCATCTGGGAATATGGACTGAGTCCTGCATTGTGACAATCATTGCTCCTGTGGCCTGTACCTATGATTTCAGATTAATGTATGAAATTTGGCCTTTTTCATGCCTCCCCAGATCACAGTTCATGTGTCTTTCCTTTCCTGTGTGTACTCTTTCTCTGTCTTTCCCCTCTTCTCATCCCATAATCTCACCCCTTTCCTTGTGGTTTCTTTATATATTTGTAGAGACCACTATTCTTTGCAGTTTTATAGTTCTGTCCCCCCCCCCATACACAGTGATGCTTTCTTTGTCAGTAGAAAATCTAAAGAAAAACTGTCTTTGTTAGTTTTCAAGGGGAAACAAATGTTGCTCTTTTAGGATGGTTACCACCCAAATTGAAATGGAGCAGCAGTTATATCCAGAGCAAAAGCATGAAGCTCCCTGATGTACATTCTGAGCACCTGGAAAGGATCAAATTGTGACAGACAATGGTCACACAAACCACAGGGAAGTTCTGTGCAAGCCCTAACAAAATGAACAGGAACTGTGCAAAACTCTGCTCTTGGGCAGTTCCTGTTTGTTTCAGTGGGTTGCATCGCAGTATTTCCTGGTAGGTTGAGTCAAGTAACAATAGTAAATGGCTTTTCTTAGCTACCATAATTTGACAAGCTTGCCCGGGGGCTGTACCCTTTAACAAGAGTTCTCTTTTCCTGATAAAAGAGAACTCACTTCCATAGAGCGTAGCTCTGCTTCACTCCCTTGGATGCAAAGATGTCTTTAGATATTTGTTTAATCATATCATTGTATTAAGAGGCCATGCAGAGGACATACTCCACATTTAGCATGCAATTTCCCCCACTGACTTAAAAAGCTCTTTAATGCAATGTTGCAGTGATGTTAATTGAAAACCTCTTCAGTGACTGAAGCATCCATTTACTTGTTGTGGAGGATGGATCAAAATGTGTACGGTTTTGCTAAGTGTATGGGAAGGGCTAATAGCAAAGCGGTAGAGCAACGGTTTGCATGTACAGGATCCCAGTTCCAATCCATGGCATCATCAGTTACTAGAATCTCATATTGCTGTGTTGGGAAGGTCCTCTGCCCTAAGATCACAGAGAGTAGCTTCCAGTTAGAATGGACATGGTGGACCAATGGCCTGACACTGTATAAGGCAGTTTCATATCTGGAGCAGAAAGCTCCAATGACAGAAAGTGAATGGTGGCTTCACTGTATGGTGGTAAAGTGAATGGTGGTTTCACTGTATGGAGTCAAGGTGCTGTTTGCTTAGGTATTTAAATCCTTACCATATTTAAAACTAAATCAAAGTAAAGTATTTAAGAAATATAACTAAATTTAAACCTAAGTTCCCCCCCAAAAAAAATCTAGATTTAATTCTGTTAAACTTTGAAATTGCTGTAAATGAACTATACATTTTGCCCACTGAGGGAGAACAACCAGGTTTTAATGATGCTTTAACACATCCATCTTCAAGTTAGAGAAAAACTTCCTAGTGCCCATTCTGTAGTGTCTTCCTCCTTCCTTTCCCTTCCCTGGTATAGGAAGCAGCAGCTATAGCACAGAGGATGACCTGGGAGCTAGATAGCTGATGCAGGCTTCCCAATCCTCAGGTCCCAGCGGGGGATCCCCTGGTTTTACAGGCTTCCCCCCTCCCCCAGCCAGCTGGCCGGCGGGGGAAGCCCCACCCCCACAGCCAGTATGCACCTCCATGAATGATTCCCATAAGGAATGATGGGGAATTGATCCGCGGGTGTCACGGGCTCTGGGGGGGCTGTTTTTTGAGGTAGAGGTGCAAAATTTTCAGTTTAGCATCAAGTGCCTCTCCCCAAAATACCTCCCAAGTTTCAAAAGGATTGGACCAGGGGGTCCAATTCTATGAGCCCCCAAAGAAGGCTCCCCTATCCATTATTTTCTATGGAAGGAAGGCATTCTAAAAGGTGTGCTGTCCCTTTAAATGTGATGGCCAGAACTCCCTTGGAGTTCAGTCATGCTTGTCACACCCTTGCTCCTGTCTCCACCCCCAAAGTCTCCTGTCTCCACCCCCAAAGTCCCCAGATATTTCTTGAATCGGACTTGGCAACCCTAAGTTGATGGCCCTTCCAGAACTTTAGAAGCTAAAGTCTCAGTAGCACAGGGCACTGGATTGGACTACTCTATTCTATATAGTGATTCTTTAATGATTGGGGATGAGTTGTGGCTTTGAGTCTCTGTTTGGCATGCAGAAAGTCCCAGCGTCAGTGCCCACTTCTTCAGTTAAAATTTGAATTTGAATCTAGTACACCATTTTTACCACTACACTGCACTGCATTTTATTTTCTGGGTTCCTGAGACACTAACAATACCAATGTTCAAAATGACAAGGAGGGAAAGAGTCCTTTTGAGAGATGCCTCTACCACTATAGAGTGAGAAGGTAGGCGGCAAAGAGGGATGAAGGCACAATATTCTTCCTCAGCAAGATGAGTGATGGATATTGAAAAGAGATTGCAGAGACCTAAATGAATTACTTTCATAGGCCTTCACTGTGGATCATGTTGGAGATAGATGTGTTTTTTCTGAGTGGGTTTCTGAATAACTGTGAAACAGAGGTAATGAAATGTTAGAGCTAGGTGACAGTCAGTTAAGAAGCCACTGGTGCTGAATGGCGTTCACATGAAAGTTCCTTTAAAAAAAATTCCTGGTATATATTTATATTAGCTGAATTTTTAATGGTTTGATTTTATGATTTTGTGATTTTATCTTATTTAGTTTTGTTGTCAAGAACCATCTTGAGCAAGTCTTTGAAGAGAAGAAATATAAGGATTGTTTTTTAAAGAAAATTGCATAAAATATGGAATTCCTAAATTTCTAACAAAAAATGCATCTTGCTATTAACATCAGCATTCTTATCAGAGGATCAGTGTAGCTGCCAAGTGAAGTCCTGTCACATTAGGCTTTCTTTAAGAGGGTCAACAATTATGGATATCTTTGAACTTCCAAAAGGGACTTGTATTGCTTAGCTTATTCATATATTATCTGGAATTGGGGTGGGCACCAGGTTTTTTTTTGTAGCAGGAACTTCTTTGCATATTAGGCTGCACCCCTGTGATGTAGTCAAACTTCTTGGAGATTACAGTAGGCCCTGTACTAAGAGCTACAAAAAAAGCCCCGAACGGCATCATCATAATCATGGTTCTTCTAAGCACATTATGGTGAAAACTCAGGCTGCAAAGACCTCTTAGCTGGAGGAATGAATAACAAATGGCAAATGAGCTTCAATAAAAAGGGGGAGGCAAGAAATTCTAACTATAGACAGTTGATTGACCATCTAGGAAAGCAATCTTTGGTTCATGCAATATCTGAATGTGCAGTGATGGTGAAATTGGTGAATTTAAATTTTGGAATTATTAGGAAGGCAATTAAAAATAATTCCTCTATTGTCATAGTTATGTAACACAAATCTATGGTACTGCCATATTAGGAATATTTTGTATAGTTGCTGACATCCAATCTCAGAGAATAATAGCAACAGAAAGCATATGGAGAAGAGCAACCAAAATGATCATGTGAGTATAATACTACAAGAAAATATAAAAGCATTTCAGCTTCTGAGTACAGAAAAAGCAGACAACCAGTTAGAATATTGTAAAGATTTGGAGCATGTGGGCAGAATTTTTTTGTCTCCTTATCACAATACTTGAATCACTGACATTTGTCTGTCTATTAAGATTAACCATGATAGTTTAATAGAACCTCCTTGTTTCTGAATGACAGGCTGAATATGCACAACAGGGGCAGACTGTTGCCTTTATGCCCTCGTTGGAGGTTTCCTAGAGGCATCTTGCTCTGATTGTTGATAAAATAATAATTGACCAGATGGACTCTAATCCAGCAGGACCCTTTCCTATGTTCTAGCTGATATTATATTTCATATTAACAGGCTGTGTGACTTCCTGACTTGGTGTCCTGAATCTGAACGACAGAAATTTTTAGCATGTCAGAAAGGCTTACGGGATTCTGGAACCTGGAATTAAAATGCAGAGTTTGCTTTGTGTGTTTTAATTTCCAGACCACCATTGTCATGATTTCCGGCAGTGAGATTACTGGTTAAGAAACTGTAACATTTTTTGGGAAACTACAGTGGGGACAATACCACTAATACAATTAATAATGGAGACTGTTTAAAGTGAATTTTAATTTAAAAGATAGTTTGGTTATTGTGGAATATATGCTGCTATATATGGAATATATATTACATCCAATATCCAATTGAATTTCCCCCCTTTAATTGATTATTTTTGGTGGTCATGCTAAAAAAAATTGCAGTTACTTGGTTCAAAATACAAATTTGATTTACTCATAGGGCACGCTTATGAGTCAAACATCATTTCCTTGAAAGTTCTAAAGTGGCTCACAATGTAAAATGAGTATTGGAGAATGTGCTGTTAGCTTGAGATTATTTTAAACCATTCATAAATACACTAGTGCTAGAGTGATTTGTAAGGTTCATTGGAATAGCAGACAAGCCAGAGCATTGCAGAGTGCTGGGGAGGGGGGGCGGCGGGGGAGGGGGGGAGAAGCTGTGCAATCCCTGAGCTTGTCTGACCAAACAGCTAGTGGCTTATACCAAGCTTTTTATCAGGCTTTTAAAATGGAAAAATAGAAGCAGCATAATGTCATCTGTAAATTGTGCATACCATATGAACAGCTGTAACATGCCTGTGAATTTTCTTTGTGTACATACATATATTTTTGTTGTTTAAAGGAACACATCATGGCATTTAGAACACAGATTGAATGGGGGAGGGGGATAATCACAACTGTATGTTTGACAGCATTAACACAGTAGTGTTGTATTAATGTTAACATAATACAACCTTTACATAATTCAGATATTTGAACTGTCACATGTTCTCTTGGAGTTTTCCCTTAGAACTCTATGTTTTTTCCGTGGTTGCACATTCTAAAAAACTCTACTTACTATGTATTTGTGATTAGCTTGAGCCCCAATTTTGTTCTTTTGTTTAGCTACAGTGAGACTCCAAAAATAAAACAGCCATAGCCTCAGTATGGAATGAATATATTCTGCACTCAGGCTTTTGGGATCAATATTTGTTTCCCCCATCACACGTGCACAAAAAAGTTTACTTCAGAACAGAGAACAACTTTTTTTTTTTACTTACTACAGTTTTTTAAAAACAAAAAATAAATAAATCTTTTCCTATGTATTCCAGACTCTCTTAACACTATGGAACCAACTTAGAATTCTTGATAAAAAGTGATCTTTGATTTTGGAGTCTTCAGTGATGGTGTCAGTAGTTGGCCACTCAGTTATGATTTCAAATTGAGTGAGTTCACCAATAAATAGTTCTTCCTAAACTCGTGTGTAATTTTAATATGTAACCGGAAAGTAGACTTTTGTACCCTGAACTGATTTATGCAGTATAACAATATGGAAAAGTCTTCCTCCTCAGTTAGATGGTTTAAAACTGGCCAAACTTTCAGAACAACCAACCACCTATGTTTACAAGCTTCTCTCTCTGTACGTTCTCAGAAGGGGAGGCATCACTAGAGTCTTTGAGCTGGTCAGACTATAAGACTATGCCATCCATTTCTGACAGTAATATCTTTTTTTAAAAAAATTACAGCAGTCTTAGCAGTCCATTTATGTTAAGAAGACTATAAAATGAAAGTTCGTTCCAGCCAATACATTTCAGTCACAACGAAGCTTTGGCCAATTTCTGCTGCAGTATTGTGTTGGTCTTAAAACACTGTGATTTTGTTTGGTAATTGTACACACAGAAAGACAGCATCACTGGAGGCACAGCAGTGATTAAGGGCAGAGCAGCAGGTGGCTAGGCTGAGCATACTGAATGGAGGCTGCCATCTGCTTGCAGAAAGCATGTGACTGTGGGGCTGTCTTGCAGAAGCAAAGATCAGTGTTAAAACAAAGAGGAGAAATATCTATCTTACTAACAGAGGTCATGATAACTCTGAGACCCAGGAGAGGCATATGGACAGAGGAGGAGGGCTTTCTCAGGTTTCAGCTGAGACATCAAAATGTGCATTAACAAAAAGATTATTTTTTTTCTTTGTGTGTATGCTGTAGGTTGATAGATTTGGAAATGTCTCCAGTTATGAATTGTGCCTGCATGATTCTGATCCTAGAATCATAGAGTTACAAGGGACATCTAGGGTCATCTAGGGTCATCTAGTCCAACCCCCTGCACAATGCAGGAAACTCACAAACACCTCCCCCCCTAAATTCACAGGATCTTCATTGCTGTCAGATGGCCATCTAGCCTCTGTTTAAAAACCTCCAAGGAAGGAGAGCCCACCACCTCCTGAGGAAGCTAGTTCCACTGAGGAATTGCTCTAACGGTCAGGAAGTTCTTCCTGATGTTGAGTCGGAAACTCTTTTGATTTAATTTCAACCCATTGGTTCTGGTCCTGCCTTCAGGAGCCACAGAAAATAATTCCACACCATCCTCTATATGACAGCCCTTCAGGTATTTGAATATGGTGATCATATCACCTCTCAGCCATCTCCTCTCCAGGCTAAACATCCCCAGCTCCTTCAACCTTTCCTCATAGGACTTGGTCTCCAGACCCCTCACCATTTTTGTCGCCCTCCTCCGGACTCGTTCTAGCTTGTCTATATCCTTCTTTAAATGTGGTGCCCAAAACTGAGCACAATGCTCCAGGTGAGGTCTTACCAGAGCAGAGTAAAGTGATACCATCACATCACGTGATCTGGACACTATAATTCTGTTGATACAGCCCAAAATTGCATTTGCCTTTTTAGCCACCACAAAACACTGTTGACTCATGTTCAATGTATGATCCACTAAGACCCCTAGATCCTTTTTGCACATACTACTGCTAAGACAAGTCTCCCCCATCCTATAACCATGCATTGGATTTTTCCTAACTAAATGCAGAACTTTACATTTATCCCTGTAAAAAATCATTTTATTGATTTTAGCCCAGTTTTCCAGTCAAAGTCATCCTGTATCCTGTTTCTGTCTTCTTCTGTGTTTGCAATCCTTCCTAATTTAGTATCTGCAAATTTAATAAGCATTCCCTCTATTCCTTCATCCAAATCATTGCTAAAGATGTTGAACAAAACAGATCCCAGGACAGATCCTTGAGGCACTCAATTTGTCACTCCTATCCAAGAGGATGAGAAACCATTCACAAGCACTTTTTGGGTGCGATCTGTCAACCAGTTACAGATCCACCTAACGGTAACAGAATCCAAACCACATTTTACCAACTTGTCAACAAGGATAGTATGTGGAACCTTATCAAAAGCCTTACTGAAATCAAGATAAACGATGTCTACAGCATTCCCCTGATCCAGCAAGGTAGTCACTGTCTCAAAAAAAAGAAATCAGGTTAGTCTGACATGACTTGTTCTTGAGAAAACCATGCTGGCTCTTAGTAATCACATCCATTCTTTCCAAATGTTCCAGGACCAACTGTTTGATGATTTGTTCTAAAACTTTTCCAGGTATAGATGTCAAGCTGACGGGTCGGTAGTTACCCAGATCATCTTTTTTCCCCTTCTTGAAGATGGGGACAACATTTGCCCGCCTCCAGGCTTCCGGCACCTCTCCTGTTCTCCAAGAATTCTCAAAAATATTAGCCAGAGGCTCAGAAATTACATCCACAAGCTCTTTTAGAATGAACTAGGTGTTTATGTACTACCCCTATGCTGATCCTAGGTTGGAACTTCATACCCTCCTTATATGTTCTGTTCGTGCCATGTTGAGCACCATTTCCCTCTGAAGAGTAGACTGAGGAAAAGTAGGAATTGAGCAGTTCTGCCCTCTCTTCATTATCCGTTACACTTTCACTTTCTTGCCCTTGCAGTGGGCCCACCATGTCATTGCTCTTTTTCGTACTCTGAACATAAGAAAAGAACCCTTTTTTGTTGTTTTTAGCATCTCTGGCCAGCCTAAGCTCATACTGAACTTTAACTTTCCTAACTTTTTCTCTACAAGCACTGGTGATTTGTTTAAATTCATCCTTGGTTATAAGGCCCTCCTTCCAATTCCTAAAGGAGTCTTTTTTATTTCTCTCGTCTTTAGAGAGCTGTTTATGGAGCCACTTCAGCTTCTTTAGGCTTTTTCCATTTTTTCTTCTCATAGGAATTTTCTGCGATTGCACTTTCAGTATTTCACTTTTAAGAAACTCCCACCCCTCCTGAACCCCCTTCCTCCTAAGTATTTCTGACCATGGGATTTTACCCAGCATAATTCTAAGTTTATCAAAGTTTGCCTTTTTAAAGTTCAACCTATAAGTCTGACTACATATAGCTTTTCCCTTTCCTAAGACTGTAAATTCCAAAATCACATGGTCACTACTGCCCAGGGTGCCCACTATTTCCACTTCTTCAGTCAATTCTTCCTTGTTGGTGAGAATCAAATCCAAGATAGCAGATCCCATTGTTTCCTTCTTCACTTTCTGGTAAAGGAAGTTATCAGCAAGACAAGTCAGGAATCTATTTGACTTTTCATTTTTAGCGGAGCTGGACTTCCAACAGATGTCCGGGTAATTGAAATCTCCCATGATCACTGTATCCCTTCTCTTGGAGAACTTTGCAATCTGCTGTAGAAGTATCTCATCCAAGTCCTCTGCCTGACTTGGTGGTCTATAGCAGACCCCCACAATAATATCACTGTTATTTCTTACTCCTTTTATTTTTACTCAGAGTCTCTCAACTGAGCTGCCATGCTCAGATTCACATATTTCTTCACAAGTATATCCCTCCTTCACTGCTACGCCTCCGCCCTTTCTCATTTGCCTGTCCCTTTTAAATAAGTTTTACCCCTGAATCCTAACATTCCAGTTATGTCATCCCACCAAGTTTCAGTAAGGCCTATTATGTCATAGCCTCCTTCCTTTATTAGGACTTCCAGTTCCTCCTGTTTGTTTCCCATACTCTGTGCATTATTTTATTTATCTAAGATTTTATTTATCTAAGATTAGACATCAGAATCCACGTTTTATGCATCCCAAGGGTTTAGTTTCCGTACAAGCCTGCAAGTTAACATTACCTAGCGTATGCGTCACTCTTTTCAAATCTTTAATGTTCTTATCCCCAGTTTCTGGCATCATACGAGGCTTTGTCTCGCTCACCCATACAATTTAGTTTAAAGCCCTCCTTATTAGGTTAGCAAGGCTGTTACCAAACACCCTTTTTTCCTACCGACGTAAGGTGCAAACCATCTCCCGATAGAAGACCACCATCTCGAAAGCGTAAGCCATGGTCCAAAAATCCGAATCTTTCCTGATGACAGCATCGACGTAGCCAGTTATTTATTTGAAGTATTTTTCTTTCTCATCCTAAGCCCTGGCCTTCAACAGGAAGCACTGACGAGAACACAACCTTTGCATCCAGCTCCTTCACCTTCTGACCCAGAGCCACATAGTCTTTTCTAATACGTTCAGGGATATGATGGGCAGTATCATTCGTTCCCATGTGGATCAACAAGAAAGGATAGTAATCCGTGGGCTTGATAAGTCTTCCAATCCTTTCTGTCACGTGCTGGATGCGTGGACCCGGCAGACAGCAGACCTCTTGGGATGATCAGTCGGCACACTTTGGGCTCCACCCCTCTGAGCAAGGAGTCTCCAATCATCATTACCTTCCTCTTCCTATATTGGGGAGCAGAAGCTCCAGGCTTTTTATCCACAGGATCCTGAGAAATGTTCTTCAAGCTTTGTGGAGGCTGGGGAAGTAGCCCTTGTTCCAATGGTTCAGACAGTTACTGTGGGGAGATCCTGGAACCTATTGCTGAGCAGCAGGGGCTCAGAATATCTTCTGATTTTCTTTCTCCTTTAGGTTACATTTTTCCAGGAACGCTCCTTCTGTGTTAGATTCTCTTCTCATTGCTGAGATACCATTTCCTCTCCCTCCTTTTGTCCTTTCAAGAGCGCCTCATGTGTTTTGTCAAGAAAATCCTCACCTTCCTTTATACACTGCAGTGTGGACAATCGTGCCTCCAGTCCCTGTATCTTCTCCTCGAGCAGGGCCACTAATTTACACTTGCTGCAAGTGTAATTCATGCTAGTCTCAGGTAGAAATACGAACATCCCACAGTCTTTACATGTCACTGCCTCTGCTCCCTCACCAGCCATACTGAGGCAATCCATTTCAAAATTTTCTTAATCTTCACTTCTCTTTAAATCCCACTACCAACTGCCACTTGAAACTACTTGTGGGTAACTACTACCTTTCTACAGAACCCCAGGCTAGACCTCAGGCCAAGAGCCCTTTGGCTCGTGCCTCTGGCAAGGATGAGCCTTGCAAATTAAAGGCTCAAGCCCCTACCCACCTCTGACTCAACAGCCGAAGCAACAGCAGAGGGTGGAGCCAGCAATTACCCCCAAGCAAATAAGCTCTCCTCACTCAGCAACAGCTACACAAAAGACACACAAAAGCATTCAGAAACCCCTCTCCAGCAGGCACCAAGCACTCACACAGTTACCTCCCAGAGCAACCCTAGGTAATGCTCCCCAGCAGTTTTAAAAAAGCAAATCAAGTCTCACTCACCTTACCAGCAGCTCTGTTCTAGATCCAAACACCTTCTATTGCAGCTGAGCCACTTCTGCTTCTGGCAAGGATGAGCCTTGGTGGATTGTATAGCTTTTTTGGGGGATTAAGGGTTTAGTATTTTATGAGCATAATTCTGGATATGCTATATATATATATATATATATATATATATATATATATATATATATATATATATATATATATATATATATATATATATATATATATATATATATGCTATAATTATATATAATTCCCTTATGGTGGTGACAAATGGAGCTCTCTCATTGGCTAACAGGTGCATTCTATACACTTGACAAATAATTGGCCCATAATGCCTCACTCAGCATCTCTGGCCTCCCATTTGCTGACTCCCCTGCAGGCCTGGAAATGTTGAACAAATCACTAAAACTGTCTTATCTTAGAGACAGACACATCTTCTCTGTGTCTTCTCTATCTGCCAGCTTCACAAAAAGTGTCACTGGCAGCAGACCATTTCTGCCCCATCAACAGCTCACACAGACAGCCTCCCAGCACACGCAGCCTCGAAAGCTGCAGAAATAGCCAGAGAACTGTCTCTGCCATAATGCGACTAACTAGAGGCTGTTGCTTGTCAACCAACTTCTGTCAGTAAAAGGAGAGGCATCAGGTGAATAGAATGGCATACCGTCCACCCTCCAAACCAGTTCTTTTTTCCAGGATGGATAGAGAGATCTGTTGTCTGGAGTTCAGTTGTCTTCCCAGGAGATCTTCAGGCTCCACCTAGAGGTTGGCTATCCTAGACCGGGCAGCACCCTCTGGGTGACTTGATGCCATCTTGCCAGCATGACTTAATTAGACCTGGCTGCTTGCTTCTATTCAGCAGCAGACCCCCTATGACAACCAGTATGCCTTAGCAGTTGCCAATTCCAAGTTGGAAAATTCCTGGAGAAGGGAATGTTTGTGCACTATCCCAATCTCACTGGAGTCCCATTCCATTGCGTTGTTGGACAGCAATTTTGTGTGTGATTCTAATGTGAATGGGATGATAGTACTGTTGTTTACACTTACTTCCAATGACTGTGGAGTGTATGTGTATACTTCTAAAGAAACTATGTATTGACTCATACATTGGTTTAGTGTTAACACCCATGTTTGTTATGCACAGCATTTAAATAGTGCAAATAAAACCCCAGTTCTTATTAGTTAATAATTAGTTAATAGTATTCTCCTTTTATTACTTTCTGTTACTATTCTGCACCCTGTTGTGAGCTGTGCACTACACCTGGGGAGTACAATAAATTGAAAGATCACACATCTTAAAAGTGCTTGCTGAAAGTGATCCAAACCAGTCCAAGGCCATTGGAAACAAATGTAGGATTTCTATGGGCTTTTGAAATTTTGATAAATTTGGAGATATGGCTTGAAGGTTTGACTCCTGTTGTTTTCAAAGGTGGTGAAAAAGAAACACAACTGTAAAGAATATTTATTGAAGGGAATCATAACCCTGATTCAGCTAAGGGCAAGTTGCACATGGATACAGAAATTTTTCCATGTACAGACATCTGGCTTGTGCTTATAGAGTAGGTCCCAATCCTGAGGAATCTCCCCAGAAAAGATAGAAGAATCATAATCTGATATTTTTCTGAAAACAGTGACACTCCTTTACTATTGCATTTGGCTTTATTGTGTAGATGGGTTTTTGTTTGTTTGTTTTCCCCCTTTTCCCTTCCCCTTCCGGGAAGTTAGTTTACCCTGTGCATTCTATAAGCTGAGCCATTTTGAACTCTATCAGTATATATTCTCTGGAGTTTATTATACAGCTTTTTATTTTGATCATATTGTCTTGTTGTTGTATCTACTTCTTGAACTTCACCTGTCTGAATCTGATCCCAGGATAACGGTATAGATGTGTTATTATAGGTTTTCATCTGGGGGGAAGGGGGATTTAAAGGGTTAAGTATTTTGTGAATATTTGACTGCATGTTATATATTGTTTTTAAAAGTTTAATTTTTTAAAAAGTATGTAAAAAAAGAAAAGATACAAGAGTGAAGACTTGCTCCCCCTGTCTCTTAGAGGAGGAGACTCCTGTAAGTGCACATAAGTAATGCTATTTTTGTGGATTTGTTGATAAAGGCACATGCCAGTAGTATTCCCACATAAATATAATTCAGACATTGTAGATTATATGTCCCTGGCTGTTCTTGGAACTAATTCCAGTTCCCCTCCCTTCTGAACCATTTCATCTGAACAGCACTCTTTCCCCTGCACTTGCTCCATCTGAATTCATATACAATATGAGGGTGAATTGTTGTTTATGACTAAAGTACAGAGTCATGATCCTGTTTCTTAAGATGTCTGTAGAATTTATATATTTATTTTTAAAGATGCTGGTCCAACTTTTACCAGAGAGACTTGGTGATGGACAAAGGTGTATAAAACCATAAAACATCAACACAAAGCAGAATCAATCAACATCAAAACAAAGCCAAGCCCACCCTAATGACAGACACAGAATTTACACCAGTAAAGTTGTCATCGTTCTACAAAATCACACTAATTTCAACAGTAAACTCTTTGAAAAATATCTAAAGCACAACAAGAAAGGTGTGCCTCCTCTGGAAGTTCATTCCAAAAAGGCAGTGCAAGAGAGAAAAATGCTGGATTCCAGGTTAAGGCTAAGCAAAGAATGTGATAGGAAGGAACTCTCAGCAATGGTGGTCTAAGAGAGTGCACAGGTACATTCCAGGAAAGGAGGACTTCCAGATACGTTTGCCCCAGGTTGCAAATGACTACTACCTTGAATTGAATTCCAAAGTACATTATTAACAATACATTTTCCATGCTTGCATGTTGGTATTCATATCTGTTAAACTTAGTCAACACATAAGCAGTTATGTTTTTATCATCTCAGTTTTTCTTTTTTTTAATATAAATTTGTATTGATTTTTTGAAAACTGCAGATAAAAACTTTCCAGTTTTTCAAGGGCTGCTCCACATACAGCTTGTTGCAGTAATCCAACCTCAAGGTTCTAGTAGCATGGAGCAACATAGCCAGATCTGCTCAGTCTAGGAAGGGAAATTATGCAACTGAAAAATAGCACTCTTAGCTACAGACTGCATCTATTCATAGAATCATAGAGTTGGAAGGGACTTCCAGGGTCATCTAGTCCAACCCCCTGCAGGAAACTCACAAATACTTCCCCCTAAATTCACAGGATCTTCATTGCTGTCAAATGACCATATAGCCTCTGTTTAAAAACCTCCAAGGAAGGAGAGCCCATCTCCTTTTGAATATGTAAAACAAGCCATTCTTGAAGCAAGATGTCCCCAGTCTTTTTGAGCCTGTAGACACCTTTGGAAATCTGGCACAGGGTGGTGGGCACAATCACAAAATGGCTGCAACAGGAGACAGAGCCTCCTCTGTTAGGGAGTGAGATTATGCATAGATTTAATAGTAACTCTTAGGTGGAAGCGCCGCTTAACAGAAGGCCTTTTAGACAATATATTGTTCAAAAATATTCTGTCTGCTTAAGAGCTAGGCTGTTTGCATGACTTAGTGTGTACCTTTTTAAAATAATGTAAATTGCCTCAGTTCAACTAAGTTATAGTGGGGCATTTTTAAAAAACTGCATGTTAACTGACTAGTAACATGCCTCAAATAGTTTTATCTAGCACAAAATCTTTGGGCATTCTCACTTCATATGAAACTTACATTAGCTTTGGCATGAATTAGCACATAATATGAATGCAAAATTCACATTGACTACAGTGTGCATAAATTGTCTGCATTTTATCCTACATTAATAGCATTTCATACATGGTATGAACAAAGTACAAAGAGCTTTGAAGGTACATCGGAGCTGTGAAAATGGGTCTGTGGATAGTGCCTGCATTCTAAAGTGATGTGGCACACAGGATGAAGGTGGTTACGTCAGGTTAGAGAGAAAATAAAAATTGCTCGGCTGGGTCAGATCACCTAAGCAGTCTATTTTCTGTAGTGGCCAACCATATACTTCTAGAAACTCACAAGTAGGGCATAAAAGTGTCAATTCACCTGTGCTGCTTTCCTCTGCTATTTTATCCTCTGATGACAAAGAGCTGAGAGTGGGAAGAAGTGTTCTTTCCTATTTCCTAGGCATCTTTTGCCTGTTTGGCAGAAAGGGGGGGATGGAGCTTTCTGCTTGTGGAAATGAATGAATGTCTGTGAGGGATTTTTGTTACTGTATGATGGAAAGCACATTCTGGAATATCCGTCTACATGCATTACTGCAACCAGCAAATAGTAGCATAAGAGCAAGCTTGCAAAACATTAGAATGTCAGACAACCACCTGAGGGTTCAACCAGGTGTCCTTGTGATTCTAAACCTTACTATTTGTCACCTGCATCTGGTAATCAGAGCTAAGCGTTGCTTCAGTTTCTAGCTATCATGGCTGGTAGACATCAGATCACAGATTTGGCTTCTAAGAAGTAATCCAACTGAACAGACCCTGCATGTAGGGTTGCCAAGTCCAATTCCAGAAATATCTGGGGACTTTGGGGGTGGAGCCAGGAGACTTTGGGGGTGGAGCCAGGAGACATTGGGGTGGAGCTAGGAGCAAGGGTGTGACAAGCACAATTGAACTCCAAAGGGAGTTCTGTCCATCACAATTAAAGGGACCACACAGTAGTCCAATGAGATGGTATTGTTTCTGAATGCTCCTCCTTGCACAGAAAAAGGGACTTTCTGTAAACACAATACCAGCAGCCCAGGGAGAAGAGACTGAAACCCTCCAGTCCAGATTTTTTTTTTCATCCCCCAACTGCTATCATGCACTTGTTCTCTGAGGTGGTACAGCCCTCCTCACAAAGCACCTGAGGACTCTACCACCACCCCCACACACTGGGTCAGGGGTGGCCAAACTTGTTTAATGCAAGAGCCACATAGAATAAACATCAGATGTTTGGGAGCTGCAAGCCATGAATGGCAGATGTCTGAGAGCTGCAAGACAAGGAAGGGATACAAATAGATGGAGGGGGAGGGAGGTGGAAAGAAAGTAACTTTAGTTTTAATGAGGCTGTGGGGGCTTCGAGAGTCACACAATATGTGACACAGTTTGGCCACCCCTAAACTGGGTCAACCCAAGGAAGGCCACTCACCAGCTGCTTAAGGTCCTCCTGAAGGCGGGCCGGCCGGCTGCTTGCAACCCGACCCAAATCCGAATCTTTCGAAGCCCAAGGCGATCGCAGCTTAGCTCCAGAAGAACAGTGGTCTCGCCCCAAAGCACACAGGCTGTAGATTGTTTGTGATCTCTGCAGTTAGAAAGCTGTGCAAGCCGTTCTTAGCTCGCAGTAGCTGCATAGGATCGCGCAGTCTTTTTTCGGGGGGGGGAACTAGGTGGGAGGCAGGCGCGGCGGCCGGGCCCACAGGCCGGTATCTGACCTCTAGCCCTGCCCCAAATGTTGTTCGTCTCTGGACTTTTGCTCTTTTCTACTGCTACAGACAAACAGGGTTCCCCACCGCCTTGATCTCTCTCCCATTCCCATCAGTGAGACTTCCTTCCCTCCCCACCTGTTTTCCTTCCTTCCCCCCTCCCCCCCCCCGGGATGAAATGCGACGGCGGCACTTGTTGCTGAGCCTGCAGGCGTGTAATTGACGCGCGCCTCGGATCCGTTTCAATGAGGCCTCGCTTCCAAGTAGCTTTTCAAAGCCCCCTCCACTAAGCAGGGCTCGGAAGGGAAATTCACAGGAAACCAACCCAGCTGTATTTTGCTTTAGGGCTCCTTGTAAGCAAGCAGGCAGAATTTGCCCTGAAAGGGTATCTCGTTTTAGGATTCTGGCGTCCTGGCGTCCTTTCCCACAAGCCCTTCAGTGCCGACGGAACATTTCATTCCAAGTGAGATTTTGCAGGCTTCCTCAGCGGCTGCTCTCCCTGCGCCGCCCTCCGCTCCCTGTTCAAATCCTCGGGGCGGCGGCAGCAGCATCAACATCACCATCAACGGCGCTTCACCTTAATGTCCAAGCTTCCCCTCCTCGCCTGCGCCGGGCGGTGAAGCGCAGTTGATGGTGATGTTGATGCTGCTGCCGCCGCCCCGAGGATTTGAACAGGGAGCGGAGGGCGGCGCAGGGAGTGCAGCCGCTGAGGAAGCCAGGGAGGCAGGTCATAGCCCCGGGGGCTTTGGAACGTCCTGCGGGCGCCGCCGCCGCCACAGATGAGGCCAGACAACCGCGAGCCGGACGGCCCGCCTTCCCTCAGCTTGTTCCTCAACTGCACGGCACGCGCTCTCCAACGGAGCCACTGCGCATGCGGCAGAAAACTGCGCATGCGGCTTGACACACGCACACCTCTTTCTCTTTTTGCCTTCAGATTTGCGGCTCGCCACGGACCCACGCTCCTTGGCGCCGTTTCCCCCCTCTTCCCCCCTTGCTTCCGTTTTTGGGGGGAGCGGGGGAAGAGGCTGGAAAACCTGGACTCCCCCGCCAGGGCGGGAGGGTTGGGACCCCTACCTGCATGTGCTAAATTTACTTCTGCTGGAGTGAATGGCCTTTATGTTGATGTCTAGGGAATAATACATAGGTGCTTCTTCCAAAGAGAGTAATTCACATTGTCTGGGTGACATAGCAAATTTCTGCATACCCAGCATGCCCATAATGTGGTGGGAGAAAGGATGTGTGCCTCTGATATTTAAAGCCCACCTGCACCCATCCCTTCTGCACCATATTTTCTTTAATTTTGATTATTTGAACCAAAAAAATTACTTTCCTACAGAAGTCTGCTTTTCTTATGTTAAAGTGTATGTTCTAGAGCTTAAGAATATTTAGAAAAAATATTTTTGAATATTTTTGTTGAATGAATGATGTGTGTTTCTTTGCTTATATATATTCAGTTAACCGTACCTTTCTGTGTGGCTCAGTTGCTATGGCAACCATGTCCTGCTAAGCTCCTCTAACACTGCTCTAAATTCAGACCGTAGTATTATTAGACAATAAAAAACCATGTACCTTATATGAGCTCTAATGCAGCTCATTTGAAAACTGATTCTGCTGTGTGCTGTGCGAGAGATTGTGTGAATTTATCAGTGGCACAATGTGTGTGCTGTGACAATAGAAGGAATCCACATGATCTATGGAATGACAAATTCCGTGAAATACACTGAAGGAGGGGTGACAGTAGAGCACATGCTTTGATGCTTCAGTGTCTTGTGTTTAAGGGATCTTGGGTAGTAGGACTGACAAGAATCCTTTGCCTGAGACTGTGAAAGGCTGCTGATAGCGGAGTAAACCTTACTCGGCTAGATGAACCTGAACCTGACCTGCAAACAAATACAATATAGTCCATTTTCATATAGATAACTTCAGTTGTTTTTTTCTCCTTTGCTGGGTCTTCAGGGTTGACTTTGACTTAATAAAGGGTTTAGAAAGTGGCTAGGCCCTTCAGGTGCCCACAGAGGGCAGGATCCTTCAAGTATTCTCAAAGAAGTTAATTCTATCAATAAATAATTATTATGGATTGTTCATAGTTAGCACTTAGTCTATTATAAATCCACTGTTTGTAAAAGACAAATTTTGTCCCTGTTTTTATGAAAGCAAAATGGTGTGCATAAACTAACTTTAGACAATGGGCGTTTTCGCACTCACCTTCAAGTGGCGCGACCACCCTCCTCACGCCGGAGGATCTGCAGGGATTTCGCATAAGAAGCGCCGGAGCAGCCAAAAGAGCCGGAAAGTTCCGTCGCGAAACCCGCTCAAACGTAAACTGCCAAGAAGCAGGAAAACGTTTGAGCGGCTTTTGCGACGGAAGTCGCCGGCTCTTTTGGCTGCTCCGGCGCTTCTTATGCGAAATCCCTGCAGATCCTCCGGCGTGAGGAGGGTGGTCGCGCCACTTGAAGGTGAGTGCGAAAACGGCCAATGAGTATTGCCTTCAAACAATGAGTGCAACCACCAGGCAGCTTGTTACTACACAACATGCATGACTCAGTGAGGCTCAGCTACTTGCTAATGTCCAACAGCAGTCACCCCATGGAAGCCAGTGTGTAGCGGTTAGTATTTTAGATTATGCCAGGCCTGCTGGCTGGCTCCTTAGTCAGACCTTGCCAATTGATCTATGTGATGGTCACCTCCAGATTGGACTACTGCAATTTGCTCTATGTAGGCCTACCCTTGAAAAAGCTTGAGAGACTGCATGTGGTCCAGAATGCAGCTGCCAGGATGCTGACTGGAACATCATGATCAGCTCATATTACTCCAATTCTGCAGCAGCTGAACTGGCTGCCAGTTAGTCTCTGGATCAAATTTAAGGAGTTAATGCTAACTGTTAAATTCCTTAATGGTGCGGCTTTGGTCCTCCTACCTATAGGACTGCCTCTCCTGTTACAACACCCCATAGTCCCTTCAGTCATCCTCTATGGGCCTCTTATAGGTGTCTGGTCCCAGGATGTCTTGCTTAGCTGTCACCAGGGGACAGGTCTCTATTGTGGCCCCTTCCTTGTGGGATGCACTCTCAGCTGACACCTGTGCCCTGCTGTACTTGCTTAGTTTCTGCAGAGCATGCAAGGCTGAATTGTTTAGGTAGCCTCCAATGCTTGGGCTGTTTTTATTAGTGGTATATTTTAATAGTTTAACATTTTTATGTTTCTGTATTTGCTATTTATTTTCTTAATCTTGGAGTTTGGTTGCTGCACTCTATATGAGCTTGCCGTTGTCATCTGGTTGGAGATTATTGATAGATGTGGAACATGGCATTGTATATCACTCAAGATGGTCTGGACTGGCACCTGTCAGGTACTCTTTAGGTACTGGATATACACCAGGTCCTGAGGATAGAAATGCAGTAGCGATACCAATGAGTTTCTTTCAGCTCTATATTTGGTTAAATATTTTATTCATCTAAGATATTTCTGAACTAGCTTCCAATTCTAAATAGGGTTGCCAGCTCTGGGTTGGGAAATACCTGAAGATTTGAGCTGTGGGTTTTTGGAGGGTAGGGGCCTCAGTGGGGCATAGTACCATAGAGTCCACCCTCCAAAGCAGCCAGTTTCTCTAGAGCAACTGATCTTGGTCATCTGGAGATCAACCATAATAGTGGGAGGTCACCCAGCCCCACCTGAGGGTTAGTGATAACTAAACAAAACCATGAATTGGTTAATTAGTATTTTGAATGTATATTTCCTAATTCATAGTTATACACAATCACTTATATATATTCTGTGACATTCAATGTATGTAAGTCTGCAAAAATACACTCCAACACATTGAAAGATGACCTGTTCCAAGTCTCAGTCCAAAGAAGGAACTTGTACCAATCTCAGAAAGTCCCAAATCCAAGTTTAAAGTTGAATTCAATGAATTCAAGTATTATCAGCTTCTGAAAAGTGCTTGTGCAGATATAGATTCAAAAATAGATTGGACTACTATATGCCACCTCTGACAGAGCTCTGCTGGCTTGGAAAACATCCATTTCCATACTCTTTCTCAAAGAAGGATCTGGGTAGTCCTAATCCTTCTTCATACCAACAGTTTTTAACATAGCCAGCATCACAAGCACAATAATTTGGAGTGTATTGGTATTGAAATCTGGGATTTCTTAGGAAACCCAATTTTTTTCCCCAGTTCAATATGCCCAAACTGGAAAAAGGGAAAAATGCATACCCCTATTTTCAGTCAGTCAATAGTTTTATTGGCATAAACTAAAATCAACATTAGAATATACAAAATGCAATCAGAAATCAATCATCTCTCCAAAACTTTAATCTTATATTCCCTGATTCTCATAGCAATCAGAAGAACCTCTGATATAGTAACACTGATCTGATAATATAAGGGAAGACACACTCCTGGGAAGTTATGCCTGTTATGCAAAATATAGGTAATTCCAATCTTTACTAGTTCAAGTCATTCAGAAAATTGGTTCAAATTTTTTTTAAAAAAAGATTGTTGGTGGCAGCAGAGAGCTCTCACTCATAATTTTTACTTAAAATATGCATTAATTTCATGCTGCAGCTATTTAATTATTGTATTTTATTTACATTTCCAGACTTGCTTGCTTTCTTTAATTTTATTTTATGAGGCTTCTCACCATGCATAATGAAATCACATTTTAAAACAAAAAAAACCCCACTGCATCATTAAAAAAATTAAAACCAGAACAAAAACATATACAGTAATACCAAAACAACAGTTAAAACAATGTACACGGAGGAAAAATCACAGAGAAAATGCTAACAAAACAAAAAGGTCTTTACCTGCTGGCGAAAGATGGAAATAGAAGTGGACAGCAAACTTTCCCATGAAGAGAGTTCCAGAGTTTTGGTGTCACAACCAAGAAGGCCCTCTCCCAAGTTGCCACCTGCTTAATCTCAGAATTCAGGGGCACCCAAAGTAGGGCCTTCAAGGATGACTGTAGTGGTTGGGTAGGTTCATAATGGAATAGGTGTGCCTTAAAGTATTTTAGTTCCAAAGCATAGGGGGATTGAAAGATCAATAAGAGCATCTTAAATTGACCTCAGAAACAAATTGGGAAACAATGTAGATAGGCCAAGTCTCAAGTGATACGGTGATTATATGATTGTGTGAATCATTGGATGCACAGCCATTTTGAGGTGGATTGAATTGATTGTTATGAAATAGATTTTATTTCACAGTTTTTGTGTCCAGTAGCACCTTAGAGTCCAACAAAAGTTTCAGGATGTAAGTTTCAAGAGTTAAAGCTCCATTTATAAACCTGCCTTTCTCCACTGGATTGCCAGTTCCTAGGTAGGAGCAAGGAATCCCCCAATTCCATGGGTTCCTGCACAAGGGAAAGCTCTGTGCCTAACAGCCACAACACAGCGCATAGCATCTCCAATGTGATGACATTATGCCAGGGATGTCATGTACCAGCACCTGAGTTTTTGGGCAAAACTCTATGGTTTGAGCCCAGTTTTACCATAGAGTTTGCCCCCAAACCAGAACATTACTGTGTGACATCCCCAGCATGATAAAGTCACTGCCACATGATATCATCATGTCAGGGACATTGTGCATGGTGACAATGCACCACCCCCTACTCCTGGAAAGCTGCCTTCCACCTCCCTGACAACCCTATTTCCCCCTGATGCCACCATTGTTTCACACAGAGATTTTTTTTCGTAGAGAAAGCCCAACATGAATTCATTTACATATTAGCCCACACCCCCTGATGCCAAACCAGCTAGAACTGCATTCTTGTGCATTCCTGCTCAGAAAAAGCCCTGCGGCTTTGGATTGTTGTGGTTGCTGCTGTTACTTCCTTCTCAGGGTTGATGCAAAGGTCAAGCAAAAGAGAATACTATAGCATTGAGTATTGATGTTCCCTATGTGACTGGGCCTCTCCTTGCCTGATTGCTGATAAAAATGTGGCCCAAGTGCTGCTTGAAAATTGTAGGGGCACATTTTCTCTGTGTATGTATGTGTGTGTGTTAGGTGTTCTTACCCCATTCCTCTCTTTGCTCTGACTGCTGCTGTTTCACTTCATAGGGCTGATAGGAAGATCAGGAGAAATAACAGAATTCTGAAGTACTTCATGTTGATCCTCCTTGATCTTACGTTAACCTCTTTTAAATGTTTACAAAGCATGGGAATTGTTTAGACTTTTTTTTAAAAAGGTATATAGTGAAACATTAAATTATTTAAAAGACTGGACACTGAACAGCTTATTCTGCGTATCAGCAAAAAGCAAGGACCTGGACTCACCCTGGTCCAGTTTGTGGCTCTGCAAAGAGGGGTAAGAGGGAGGGCAGTTTTTTGTCGGGTGGAGGGGGCGGGCCAGGTCAAGCGCGGGAAGCAGGCCCAACTCCCAGCCTGATGTTGGCCCTATGAGCTGTCTCTGGGGTTGGTTGGAGGGCAGGGCTGAGCAGCAGCTACTTAGGACCCAGTGCTGCCACTGCCTGTGAGAGGTGAAGTGAAAGGACCTCTTCCCCAGGGTGTGGTTTCATTCGGTCACCCAAGGTCCCCCCAACTGCTGTTTATACAACTTGGTGGTGAACTACTCAGAGCCCACTCTGGCAGTGTGCTGGTACACAGGGCTGTTGAAGACATTGTGGGAGATACTCCTGGCGGAGATGATTTGCTGGTTGGAATGGGCTGCAGTGCCAAAGTTGGCATAGTGGTACACCCTGTGGATATAGTGAAATTGGCAAAGCGGAAGCCAACCAAGAGGCTGTAGAGGATCATGGATGCTTTGGAGGGTTGCTGGTTTCAGCACCCTGACATTTCTACATGGCTGGAGGTTCTGCTTTGTCCTGAGGGGGTTCATTTGTTGTATGGATATCTGGCTACATAGTATTGGGGATTCCCTATGCCCTTGGCTACAGCTGTAGGGGCTTTGGCGGGAGCCGGCTGGGGTCGGATCTTGTGGCGGTATCAGCATGGGGCTGGATCCATTCTCAGGAAATTGGCCTGCATGCCCACTTCTGGAGTATGGGGATCCCCTTAAGGGATCTTGGCATGAAGGGCGACTGATGTGCCCAGCCCAGGGGCATGTAAACCGGGGGATTACCCTCACGCTCAGGTGGCAGGGGAGACCACCTCTGGGCTTCCGCCCTAGTGGAATCCCAAACTTGCCACCCAAGGTGACCAACAGAGCATTGACTAACAGGCGGGTCAGTCGATGAGTGGGATCTTTACCCCATGCTGTGCCAAGGCTTATTACAGCTGTAACCAACAAAGTTGTGGCCAGTTTTATTCCACTTTTTCCGAAATGGTGTGCTTGTATTTTAGTTGAAACTGTAAATTAACTAGAATCTGTTTGTAGGGAGAAATTTTGCCTGGGATGCCAGCTGGAGCCACAAACACAATAAATTGAGGGTATAAAGGCTTTGCTCCACAGGCTTTACATTATACAAAAAACATTGTAAACAGCCATATTCGTCCAAACAATTTTTTTTAAAAAAAACCAAGAACAAAATCTATGTACTACCTTTTATTAGGTCCAACTAAATTGACACAGAACAATTTCTTGGGTCCTAATAAAATGTACTGCTTGGATTTTGTTCTTTTTTTAAAAAACATGATGTATGGCCAGTATGAGAATCTGAAATGCTGATTTCATAGATTTTAGTGTGTAACATTTTTTCCTCAGCTGTGGGCGGTGGGGTAGGCAACTGATGATAACCAGGGCAACAGAAATGGTAAAATTAGAAGAAGAAAGAGAAGCACAAGATTAGAATGGACAAGTGGGAGCCTGCAACAAAATGTTGCATGATGTGTTGTAGTTTTTTAAAATTGTAATTGCATTTTTTTGAAACTGCAGTATAGTATTTGTAGTTACTAAATGTATATATGCTCTTTGTGATGACACCCACTCAATACAGTACACAGAATGTATGCAAAGCATTAATCTTTTTATTTTGATTCCTTGTTGGTTTTGTGTGTTTCTTTTGTTACATTTTTTAAAAAAACCCACAACACATTATAGACCAGCTAGAGTATGTATTAACTCTAAATTTCACAGCTGTTTTCTGTATCCTTCAGCTGTTCATAATACTTCCTGCTTTCAATTAAAATAATTCTTTGAATACCACATTAGATGGAAATGTTTCTCAGTTGTCATTTGACTGGATTAGTCTTGTGAAAAACAAACTCCACATGCACACAGACACACACAACAGATTCTTAGTACAGTGTCAGCAGTGAAAATAGGGAAGTCCTTGGTGCAAATCTTGTTTCAGTCGCTAATTCTGAAGTAGCCTCAGGCAACATAATCTCTCTCTCTCTCTCTCTCTCTCTCTCTCTCTCTCTCTCTCTCTCTCTCTCTCTCTCTCGCACTCGCACTCTCACTCTCACACACACACCAGCAAGTCTATCTCTCACTATTGATGCAGCAGGCCCTGGAGTAGACTCCTGCGGCAGCAATTTCAAAAGCTACTGGGGGAAATTCAACCCTCCCCAAGGGTTTTTTAAAAACCTTTTTGGAATTTTCTGCAGACCCACAGAGTCCCCTGAGTCTGTAGAAAAACCTGCTGGGGGAAAGCGTGCCCTCTCTTTGCAGAAATAACTATCCGCACACAGAGGGGACTGTTGAGAACTGTACACATAGATTAATGGTAGCCCCCCAAAAGGAAAAGGAAAGGCACTTCTTAAAGTTCTGTCAAGGAAACAATCATTAGGGGAGGGACGGTGGCTCAGTGGCAGAGCATCTGCTTGGTAATCCCCGGCATCTCCAACTAAAAAAGGGTCCAGGCAAGCAGGCATGAAAAACTTCAGCTTGAGACCCTGGAGAGCGGCTGCCTGTCTGAGTAGACAAAACTGACTTTGATGGACCAAGGGTCTGATTCAGTAGAAGGCAGCTTTATATGGTCATATGTTCACAGAAGTATTGTTATAAGAGGAACAAGCTTCACAATGACTCAGTGACAATCTTGAGATTGATAATAATTAAGGTATTCTCCCTCCCTCTGCTTTCCTCAACAAAGGCTGATAAAGTTCTTTTCTCTCCATAGAAATCGGAGAAAGAACAGGTTTGTAACAACCATTGACTGGCTCATTCATGTTGTGCTGTGAATTTGAAGCTTGCTAATGGCTGGAGGCTGGTGTTCTTTCAGTGAGGTTTTAATAAGGTTCTGCATAATATTCTTGTTGACAAGATGTGGTTTGGATCCTATTACAAGTGGATCTGTAGACAAATTAAGAAGGATATAGACCAGCTGGAACATGTCCAGAGGAGAGCGATCAATGAAGATGGTGAGAGTTCTGGAGACCAAATCCTACAAGGAAAGGTTGAAGGAGCTGGGTATGTTTAACCAGGAAAGGAGACAACTGAGAGGTGATATGATCACAATTTTCAGCACTTGAAAAGCTGTCATATAGAAGATAGTATAGAGTTGTTTTCTGTGCCCCCAGAAGGTCGTACAAGAACCAACAGGTTGAAATTAAATCAAAAGAGTTTCCAGCTAAACTTTAGGAAGAACTTTCTGACCGTTAGAGCAGTTCCTCAGTGGAACAGGTTTCCTTAGAAGGTAGCAGGATCTCCTTCCTTTCCCACCTCTCTCTCTTTCTCATTTTTTTCCGCCTGAGGGACCTTGAAAATGCTTGTCAACATATATAACTTTTAAGAAGAAAATTCAAGAAATAAACAGTTCTAGTTATCTAGTAGTTAGGATATAAGGACATAAGAGGAGCCATGTTAAATCAGGCCAATGGCCCATCTAGTCCAACACTGTCACACAGTGGCCAAAAAAACTAGGTGCCATCAGGAGGTCCATCCGTGGGGCCAGGACACCCTAAGCCATCCCACTGCCCCCCCCCCCCCCAAAAGCACCAATAATACAGAGCACAACTGCTCCAGGCAGAGTTCCATCTATACCTTGTGGACAGCTACTGATGGACCTCTGCTGTATATGTTTATCCAATCCCCTCTTGAAACTATGCTTGTAGCTGCCACCACCTCCTGTGGCAGTGAACTCCATGTGTTAATCACCTTTTCGGTGAATAAGTACTTCCTTTTCTTTGTTCAGTTTATTACCATCAAAGATCAGTTAAAAATGAAATAAATAAGATGTTGTTCCAGCAGCTCAAGGCTGCTTTTATTCTTGCCTGATGCACACTCTCTCTCTCTGTATGTATAATAATATATAATTGCATAGTGAATCAGATGGGAGTGTGACCAGCATCTCAGGAACTTATGGGCCAGAGCATTTCCAGCCACATTCATGTCTTGTGTCTGTCAAACATCTGACATTTATTCTGTGTGGCTCTTTCAATAAGCAAGTTTAGCCACCCTTGTCCTACAGTATGGATACATGTACCATCATACACTTGCACAATCATACAGCTGTACTCAAGCAGCTTGCTATACACAGACAACATATTCCATACATAATAACAAGCTCTTTTTTTTCTCTAGTCACATATGAGCATGCAATTACTTTCACACTCCCAACAGCCTTTTCAGGCTTTCAAATCTATGATAAATTGTGAGTCAATAATTATAGAATCATAGTTATTTTATTTGAAGAGAAACCAGAATATACTCTAGAATCATAGAGTTGGAAGGGACTTCCAGGGTCATCTAGTCCAGCCCCCTGCACAATGGAGGAAATTCACAAATACCTCTGCTCCCACATATACCTAGTGACTCCCTAATCCATGCCCAGATAATGGCAAAAAAAACTTCCAAGATCCTTGGCCAAGCTGACCTGAAGAAAAATTGTTTCCTGAATGTGTTGGAAATCGAGTTCTATTATTCAGCCACTTTTTGGAAGAAGTCAGGAAAGAAAAACCACTGGGGAGCAGAACCGTCAAACAATTCAGATATTCAAAATGTGTATCCAAGCATTCATATATGCATTTGTTATATTATTTGTAGTGGCTCATGGCGAGAGCCAGGCACAACATATATGAAGGCACAGTGGATTATTTAAAGGCACAGTACATGTAAATAAACAAGAATCACAAACTGTACACGTTTCAATAAGCAGTACAGAAAATAATTTTCCAGGCAAAACAAAGGCACCAAAACTATGCAAAAAAACTTCCAGTCAGATTGTAAGTGTTCTAGTTGCCAAGTGTCCTTGGAGGAAATTCATAAGCTGTACAATTCTCAATAAGCAGTTCATCAAACAGTTTTCCAAATAACCAAAGGCACCAAATTTATAATCAGACTGTAGGTCTTCTGGTTACCAAGTGGTTTTTATTTCCTAACTGGTGTTTATTCTGGGAGATCTCCTCTTTTGGTTTACTTTATTGGAAGAAGACAGTGTTTGAAATGTCTAATAAATTACCTAGGAGGTGTGTTTGGTTGACAATTTATCTCCCCAGTATGCTTTCTCTGCCTCACCATTTGGAACTGTTTTGGAAGTCAGTGGACTCATTTATTGTTGAGAGCTTTGGAGGAGCTGACCAGAGGACTTTACTTTTGCATATATTTTTTTTCCTTTGCACAGCAGTGCCTATTTGGTTACCTGTGAGCAGTGCTAATTGCATTGTCATTGGCTTAATGTGCACAGCAACACTTTGTAAGCTGTTAGTCATATTCTGTTATGAATCTCAGCACGGAAATTGTGAATTGAGAATTTCTATTATCTCTTTGGGTTGTTGTGATCACCAACTCAATTTTGTTATAGTCTACACAGAGTAATATTATTGAAATATGTCTTGCCCACTCCTGGCCAGGACTGCCTTAAGTGCCACCGATGCCACCCCCGGGCTTGCACAGGCCCCCCCGACCTGGGAGATGCTGAGCCCCAGCTGACTGCACTTACCCGGGAGAGGGGGGAGCCAGCACCTGTTGCTTCTGCCGCAGAAGCAGCCATCCAAGGGAGCAGGGGGAAGGTGAGCCCCCACAAAGATGCCGACACCAGGAGACACTTGGCAAGAAGGCGGGTCCAGCCCCAAATGCGGGCAGAGTGCCACCCGGCCCCACCTGGGCCCCGCAGGCAGATGGGGTGGCAGAGCACCTTCTGGAGTGGGGGAGGGAGCGCAACTTGAGCTAAAGGGTCAAGGGCGAGGTGCCCCTGGGAGAGCCACAGGGAACAGCGAGCCCAGCTAGTCCCGGGACCAGGGATTGCTGGGTGTCTTTCTCTAAATAAGGGTGATGGGCTTGGGAGAGAAGCCAGTGAGGCAGACAGGGCAGCACTGGAGGGTATAAAGGGAAGAAAGGTGGCCAGAACAGGAGGTCAATGAGGAGCCAGAGGAGGAGCTGGATCCAGGAGCAAAGAAAGAGAGAGGACCCAGAAACGAGGGACTGGCCAGGATGAACCAGACAAAGGGTGACAGGGTGATGTAATCCTGCCCACCACCCAGTCTGAGACCTCCTGACCGCCCTGGGCTAGGGCCCTGAGACCAGCGAGGCGACGGCCACACCAGGGGTGGGACCTCCCAATGTGGCGGGGTGTGACAAAATAGCATAACAAGAGTGTGATTAGTATTTTTAAATATTTGATGGTTTTCCCCTCTGTGGTGTTTGAAGTACTTTATTTGGGAAAGATTGCAGCAAAGATTAGAAAGATCCAGTATGTGCACAGATGCACCACAATACTGTGGGCAAGGCTGGCACCGGGCTTTATGATATCCTAGGCAAGGCCCCCCTGCACCCCTCTCAAGAAGGGGAGGACTCACTGCAGACAGCAAACAAGAAGGTGAAGTGGACTCATATGGTGGTGACAAGGCACATTGGGGATGGGCACCCCAGTTGAGACACAGCCTTCGTTTTCGCACTCACCTCCAGCCGGCGCGACCCCCCCCTTCACCGCGCAGGATCTGCGCGGATTTCGCACTAAATGCCGCGGAGCAGCCTTTTGCGCCGGAAACTCCCGGCGCAAAAGCCGCTCAAACGTAAATCGCCAAAAAGCAGTTTGGCGTTTGCGCGGCTTTTGCGACGGGAGTTTCCGGCGCAAAAGGCTGCTCCGCGGCATTTAGTGCGAAATCCGCGCAGATCCTGCGCGGTGAAGAGGGGGGTCGCGCCGGCTGGAGGTGAGTGTGAAAACGACCACAGCCAGGTTCAACTCCACCCACCCGCCAGCTCTTTCCTTGCCCATCAGGGAGAACTGGGGTCAGCAGGCACTGGGAGTTGCCGGCAGGCACTTGGCCTGCCTTCTGTCCCGCTGGGGGACCAACTGGTGGAGGGCGTGCAGTAGGGCTTCCTCTCCTCTCCAGTGGCTCTTCCATTCCCTCCTGACTTGTCCAGCGGCAGCTAAGGAAAAGCGCAGAGCTGGAGGGGCCCAGCCAGCCTGCCAGTCTGAGGTGACTGGGGCTCACAGGAGTGGGGACAGGGTGGCTGAGCAGCTGGCAGAGCGGAAAGTAGTTGCACCCACTGGGGACAGTGGGAGCAAGTGGTGCAGCTTGGTGAGTGGGAAGAGGAAAGGGAGAGGTGGGAAACACACCTTGGTCCTACTCTCAGCGGCCGCAGGGGAGGGCAACATGAGTCAACTGTCTTCTGAGAGGCTGCCCTCACCCCCACCACTGTGAGTCACATGGGGGATGCCCAATTCAGTGCCCCCAAGGGCCAGCATACCTTAAGCGACAGCCTAAGGTTGCTTAGCAGGTGCGCCAGCCCTGACTGAAAAAGTGAGGGAGAAATGCACTTTCCAGCAGTACCTAAACTGGGGCAAACAAGCTGTAGAGAAATGACCTCTGTTTGCCTTATCTGGAAACTCTCATGATTTCCAGTATGTGACTCTGATCTTGCTATCTGTAGCCTACTCTTGGAATCTGCAGTGTGCAGTGTAATTTTTACTTCCTGCTCCCCAACCACAATCTATACTGCAGAATACTACTGATTTCCTGAAAATTAGCAACTGTGTATTTTGACATCACCATCAGTGTAAAAAACAATAACTCAGTATTTTGAAGTTATTTTTATGTGGCAACAGCAGAAAGGTTAATTTTTAATGACATATTAATTGTCTATTAAAACACATTTATTTAATTGCTTGGAAGGGAAAGAATCCAAAACTTTTAATAGGCTCAGTAAAATCCGGGCAACCACAATGTCAAGATTGTTCAAGTAATTACAGAAATCCTTTTAATTTTAATGGCTGTTCTGCCGTGGTGAAAATGCTCTTTGGCTTCCAGCCCTAATATTGTAACTTGTCTTTTATCTTCTGTTCCAGACAATATCCTTTGTCAAATGGAATGCATTGCAGTTTATTGGCTTTTTAAAATGTTACCTGCAACTGAATTCTAGATTCTAAGGGAATGTAATAGAACAGTAGGAAAAAAATATATACAAATAAAAAAATACATCAGAGTGTTCGGTGCTGGGAGGTTGCTAGTTTTCTCTAGGTGAAGGAACAGGACCAGGAGACCACAAATTGATCTTTGTCTTTGTCCTAATTGCAGTTGCTGCCCTATGGCAATTCATTGGCTCAGATCACTAAAATTGATTGTCTCTTTGAACATCAGATGGGAAATTGTAGAAGGCTGGTAGGCAGGATAACAGCTTTGGACCTTCCCCCAGTGCTGGACAATTATTGCAGACTATAAAGCTATAGAGATATTTATGACAAAGAAACTGCTAAATTAAGGCCTGCTTTTTACCATTTTACTTTCAATGTCACTTACCAGACAATATGATGTTACATAATAAAAGAAAAGTGACTTGTTTACATTACATTAGACCTGCAGTTGGGAGGAGCTGCATTTTGCCTTTCAGGTGATAGAACCCACAGTGAACTTGTGATGCCTATAATGTCGGCTGTTAGGTTACATTAGTTACCATTATGGTTTGCTTGATGAACACTTCCTCTTTTCTAGTTTCCATCCATAGAATACCAAGAAGGGAGAACCTAGAGTTTGTATCTGTGATAGGTCTTTGGTACTATTTATTCTTTTTCTGTGTAATTTATTTGGATCTGAGGAAAAAAAATTCTGGCTCTCGATTGAATAAGAAACCTTTTGGCTCTTCTAACTATCATTAGCAGATCCAGATTGTTTAATAAAAATATTTTATTGAATTAAATCATTAAATCATTATAAAATCTATATATAGATATAGATACACACACACAAACCGTCTGTGTGTATTCTAATTATTTCTCCAAATCATAAGTTTACTTAACATTGGCTTAATTAATAAAATAAATATAATGCCAAATAACACATAATTATAATCTCTCATATTATCTTGGTTCTTTCAGAGGGACAAGCTTAACCTCAGTTTTTGACCTTCAGCTATAATAAGAGTAATATGTGAGTGGACCTGAATTTTAATATAGCGTTAAAGGGCAAGCATGCAGGCCATTGCTGTACCAATTGCACTGGCTACTAATAGAGTACCAGATCCGCTTCAAGGTTTTGGTCTTAACATTTAAAGCATCTTTGGGGATTTCATAGCGGAGATTCACTGTGAGATTCAAAGGCTTGGTCCTGGATATTTGTTTGTTTGTTTATGTTAATTTCTAGTTTGCCCTATTCTGCGAGCAAACTCAGGGCGGATTACAACAAACATAAGCAATAACAATAAGTAATGGAAGTAAATTTAAACAGTTAAAACAATAAATTACTCCATTTCAAGTGGAAGACAACTAATCAGGCCATAGTGCAAACAGAGCTGGAACTGGTGATGTCTCAATAGGCCCCATAGATGGTGGAATACTGTGACAAGGAAGGCCAGACTTGATGTACTATGGGCGTCACTCAAAGGCCTGGCGGAACAGCTCAATTTTACAGGCCCTACAAAAGGGTAGTAAATCAGGTAGGGCCCTAATCTCTAATGGAAGCATGTTCCACCAGGCCAGAGGCAGGGCAAAAAAAGCCTGACTCTAGTCAAGGCAAGACGAGTCCTTCAGGCCAGGGACAGTCAGCAAATGATGATTAGCCGATCATAAATTTCTTTGGGGCAAATATGGGGAAAGGCAGTCCCTCAAATATGTCGGTCCCAGGCTGCGCAGGGCTTTAAATGTCAGTACCAAAACCTTGAAGTGAATCTGGTACTCAAGAAGTAGCCAGTGCAGCCAGCGTAGCACTGGCCGTATGCTTGCCCTTAAAGGCAGTGCAGTTAGCAAATGCACCGCTGCATTTTGCACCAGCTGGAGTTTCTGGATTAGCCCCAAGGGCAAGCCCACGTAGAGCAAGTTATAGTAATCCAACCTGGAAGGATATAAATTCAATCTCCTCCTCCTCCTCTGATGCAGGCCCTCCTAAAATGGTGCCTCTGCTTAGTCTGTGTGTTTTCCTGCATAAGGCAACATCTGTAAGAAAGACCACACAGTAGTAGTATAGCAGTTGCTTTTTCAGGACTTTTCTAGCTGACTATGAAAAATCTAAAATCTGGACATGGTTGGTAGTTAATGCCCTTTCATTTAATTAGAACTTAATATTCTGTGCAAGTGCACTTAGGATGACATCCTTTTGCAGCAGTCCCATGAGTCAGTATAGCTTACAGGATCAAAATAAAAGTCTTGATGCTGTTGTGAGGGTGTAAGTGGCCTAATTGAAAGATTTCTCGTTCTCCTAATTAAATTGCATCAAATTCAAGGTTTGGAATATGTGTACTGTCTGCCAGTTCTGAAAGGAAAGGCCAAGTGGAAAATCATTATTTTAAATGCATGGGAAAATAGCTTGACCACTGTGATGCCAGAAAGGATGTACATCACAAGGGCGGGGATCAAGCTGTAAAAGACTATTAGTAGTGAATGAGATGCTCAGTCATGCTTGATGCTCAGTCCCAGTAGAAATCCTGGAAGGCAGATAAGGTAAATCTTCAACAGCTTCATGTATGTTAAAAACTATGCAGTGCAATGTTACAAAACTGCAAAGTGTTCCTTGTTTCAGTAATGACATGTGCTGGTGAACTTTAGAACATGAAAAGACCCCTGCTGGATCAAACCAGTGGTTCATCTACTCCAGCATTCTGTATCTGGAGATCAAACAACAGGGCACAGAGGCTGAGGTCTTCTACTGATGTTCCCTTCTGGCACTGGTATTGATAGATTTAGGCCTCAGAATGCGGAGGTTCCCTTTAGTCGCCATGGCTAGAAAATGACATTATAAATATTGGACATGATCTAGCCAAAGTTCAGCATTGTAATATCTCATTAATTTTAAAATTAGAAAGATTTAAGTAGTTGGCAGTTAAAGCAATTTAAGCGTTCTTTTGTTTGTGCTCCTTAGGATTATTTAATGAAGAAGTTTAAACATGTGCATCCTTTTCTTTTTAGATCAATGGAAAGAAAAAGTATTTATTTTGGCTGAATCATACCTAATGTATTTAGCTTTCAGGAAGCACAAAATGCTGTGAAGGAAATAACTTGCTGTAGAATTAAATGTTTTATTGGCCTTTCATTACTCCTGTATAGGCTTTTTAGTCTGTGTACACTGAGGGGATCAGGATGGCTGTCTCTCGCCCTAGCCCCCTGGTATGTTTGCTCTGCCCAGCCGGCTAAACATAATGTAGACACTTGCTATTTTATATGTTTGGTTCTGTTTCTTCATATTGACTACATCTGTAGTCAATATGGTTCATAGACGTTATCTTGATCAGTGTCTGAACAGAGTTTTCTTCCTTCACGTTCTAGATAATAAGTTAAAGTAACTGATTTTTACAAATCTTTGTCTGCTATGTTTTATCTGGCCAGAGTTTTTCTTTTAAATACTGTAGGCCCTAAACCCACAATTGCCCTAATATAGTAAGAATTCCATGCACAAATATGGTGTTGGACTGCAAACTGTACAAGCAGAAATCTCTACTGTACATGGGTATCTGTGCATTAAGGAACGCACCCATATCGCTGACACTGAATAGATATCCGTACATGTCATGCTAAACAAACTCTGTGTGGTATTGCCAGCTTTAATATCACAAACACTATTCTGCAGTGGGACTGGAGGAGAAGAAATGGGTCTAAGATCTAAGACCACCTGTGGTGGATAGGAAGTTGTCCTGCCCTGAAGAGGGAAACAGTCACACAGTTGAGACTGTGATAATTCTGCTTCAGCATTTAATCAGTTTTCAGAAGGGGTATAATGTTGGAGGAAAGCCCAGAAGGAAGAGTTCGCTCTCAGGTAGAGAGAATAGTGAGTAGGGATGGGCGTAAATGGAACCACAGGGTTCCATTTCTGTTTGTGAATCTCAAACAGAAGTTCATGACAAGTCTACCATCACAAACTACCACAAACTTTTTTAAAAGTTTGTTTAAAGGGACAAAAGTCACATCAACAACTGAGGTGTTTTTTGGGGGTTGTCTTCTGCAGTCCCTTTAAAATTTAAAGACAAACTGAAACAGCTGTTTTTCTAGCTTTCTGCAAATCCCATTTTAAGGGACTGCTGTTTTATGCCCATCCCCTAGCTGTGAGAGCTTAGATATGGATGAGAAAAAGAGCAGACAAAGTGAAAGGTAGCTCTGCTTGCAGAGTGGTTTGGCTCTACTTTTGAGGGAGAATAGAGTATCCAGTTATCAATGGAAAGATGCTGTTAGTAAACTTTGTATTCAGTCAGCTCTTCTGTAAGCAGCAACAGTTTATTCAAGAAGAAACAGTCACAAACAAATGGGGCAACTCAACTCAGTATATACATTGTGGCCAAGTAAAACACGCCCCCTTTAGTTGGTGGCAATCCCTCCTATTGGTCTCTCCAGGATCCTTCATTTGCATTTCCTGGAAGAAATGCCTCGCATCCCAATTGGCTGGTTCTAAGACAACAGCCAATCAGAATGTAGGCATCAGGATTCTGGAGAGTAATGAAAGCATGCTTCAAGCTCGAGCGTACTACCCTAGTGAGAACTATAATATGTAACACTAACAGTGGCAAGATTGGCCCCTGTAGCACATTGGAAGAACTGCACTATGCCCTCAGTCAGTGATTGGAGAACCCACCTCTAGGACTACTCTATACTTGGGAAAATTTTCTCTCATAGTTCTCAGGTATTCTCACCTAAGTCTCAGGAAACCTTTGTAGAGCTTTGGTTCCCTATCGTTGCAGATCTCTCTGACCTTGACAATTCTTATTGCCTTCCAAGCCACTATGTATTTTATTTGCATACTCTGCCTATTTATATAGATTTTATTACTGTTGTGCTGAATCTACTTTATGAACTGTGCCTGTGTGTTTCTGATCCTAGGTGGACTGTGAAATTGTATTCTGTAAGTTTCTCATGGGGGGGGGGAGTTATGGGTTTAGTATCATGAGCATAATACTGTAAATGCTGTATATCTTGTCATAATTTAGTAAAAACTGAAAAAAAAATTTGGGGGGGGATCCCTAGAAATAGCTAAGGTGTTCTGCAAGAGCAATGTATAATAATCTAAACCCCTAACTAGGTTGGAGAAGTTCCCTTGTATTGTATGTGTTTATAATCAGAGAAACAAAACAAAAACTGTGCATGATGTGTGACTCTTCTGGTAGAAATCCACTGGCAGCATCTGCAGAATTAAATAACTAATAACAAACATGAACAATAATCATCAAATTTCCACATCTGTGGATGTTTGTATATGTCAGAAGTGCACTTTGGAGAACCGTTGTCAGTTTCATATTTTTCTGATTGCAAAGAGAGATTCCGGGTTTTGATCAACAGTATCAAGAAAGGCTCACCATGATCTTGTCAAAAGAATCAACTGATTCAGTGAACTACTGTAAAATTAAATGAATTTACTTCTCACCCTTCTAATGTTCATAATAATACCAAAAGCAATTTAGAAGTGGCATCTCTTTCAGAGTGATAATTTCCTGATCGTATTTAAGAGCTTGGCCCAGGTTCTTGTTTTAGAAACAAAGGACATGGGAAAATGTGGGCATATCCCTTCCTCTTTCAGGCCTTTAGAATGCTTTTTTCATTTCTGTATTGAGCTATGCTGTCAAAAAAAGAGAGTAAGTTCTTTTGAAGGTGGGGGTTTACAGGTTGTGAAGATGCCCCATGTCCTGTATGGACATATGGGAGTGGGAATGGGAGTGGTAGCAGAGCAAACTGAGGAAACCTACTTAGTGAACATTGTTCCTACAGTTCTCACACCACGTGCTAATGCCACATTTTTTCATATTCTTGTCCAGAAGTAGCTGAAATCAATGGAATACATAAAAGCTTGAATTAAGAATATCATCCATGCCACAAATATAGTCACTAGTTTATTGTTCTGACACTTCATATTCCTTGCCAAAGGTGATGGCTGTGAAAACACAGTTGCATAGTTGTAGATAACACGAGCTCCTGAACATTCATGAGGATGTTAAAGGGCTGGGGTCATTGCACTATGAAATGCAGTCTTCAGGTCATCTCAATCTCTGATAAGAACTGCAGCTCACAAGAATGATGGAATGGATCTAAATGTTTGCATTAAAGCTGTAATATACTTCCTTCCAGGAATATAGCATAGTCCTGTTCAGACATTACACTTCTGGCATTTCTGTCTCACATACCAGGGCAACATGCAACTCATGCACCTTCTGAGACATGTAGTCACCATTTTGTGTGACATGGGCTAGGTGCAGATTTTCCAGATACAGTACATTTAATTGGAATCCCACGTTTTTTGCAGGTATACATGTGTGCATACTGAAGGCTGACAATACATTCATTACCTATAATTGGAAGATTGGTATGCAAGGCAGAAGAGGCAAGAAAATATAATGTTTAGATAGGGTTGTAGTCATAGAACCTTGAATTAAATGTTCACAATACATTGAAAAAATTATTTCTGCCATAATTTGGATATCTAGATTAGCTAATCCAAATTGGAATAGGGGATATTAGGAGTTCCTTCATCCCAGCCTTTTCATGGGTGACTTTTTCTGCTAGTTTTCAGATACTTTAGGGTTTTTTTGCATTGCAGCTACTATAAAACAGCTGTCTTGGGAAGTTAAAGGAGTCAGATGGTTTATAACATTGAACATTATGTTCCAAGATGATAGGTGAAACTAAAATAAGAATGAACTCAGTTACTAGACATGAACAGCAGTTGAAAATAGCTACAATGTTTTTGTTCTTGAGTTTGGTCAGCATGGAAAACCACTTACTTGAAATGAATAATTTGCACTGAATTTGGGTTCTAGAAATTATCTTTCCTAAAATCTTGGAATAATTAAGGAAAGTATTGCTTCACATTTGATGGAGATGTTCTGTTGTGTTCTTTAGCAAAAAAGTTAGAATTTTTTACAATGTACAATCTTGAGGGGGGAAATGGGAGTCTATTCAGAATTTATTGGAGTAATATACTTTATTTAAGAATGGTCAGATTGCAGTCCAAAGATTTTAAAGGTTCAAACAATGTTTGTTTGAATTCATTTGGATAATATATGTGTTGTCTTTTTAGGTTACAAAAGTAGACTTTGTAGAAAAATATTTAACTTGGAAGTATAACATGAATTACATAAAGTAAAAGTAATGGTAGTTTTATAGCAATTTATAGTGTCTATTAAAGTTGTGTTCATTACTAGGTAATGTGTATCTGAAAACTGAACATACTCTTTACAAAGAATTGCTAGGCAAATATAGATGTGGCTGAAGTATGCAGTTATTACTGTTACATGCTGGAGTGTAGTAAATATTTTATTAGTTGCTTGCTGATGTGGTAAAATGCATTTCCATTCATTTTAATGCTACTAATCTTTGCTTCTCCACTAAGGTTGTTCAGCAGCCTTCATTTACTCTGGCCTAAAGGAAGAAGCTGTAGAAATAGGAATGCTTTAAACAAAGTGATGCCAGGAGCGACAAATGCACTGTACAGTGAATTATATAACTGAACCATAAAAGCAGCCTGACCTCCTGATCCTTATTTTGTAATGAAAGCTGTGAGATATATTTATATGACGTGTTTGGGAATTAAAATTCAGGACCTTATTGCAGGCAAAATATAATGGATTGAACACCTTGGGACAGGGGGTCTTCATAGCCAAGAGATGCTTCTACAGTCGTGGAGCCTTAAACAGCCTTGTTTGCATGGGGACAAGCACAGTTCTTCACACCATTGCATACAAGCAGTCACTTAATGGCATTTCATAATATGCAAAGAAATGTGTGTATGTGGTTGTGTGTGTGTGAGAGAGAGACAGGGTTCCAAATGATTTTCTGTGAAGACTTTTGACATTCTAAATACTCTGGGCACCATATTTGTGCTAAAACTTTGTAGCCAAACAATGAAGTGGTTCCTTCTTAAACAAGCAATTACGATCTTAACTAAACAAACAGTTAGTCTCTTCCTACCCCGCCCTCCTGCCTTTATCATGAGAACAGAGATAGACCACTGAAGGTTAAGAGGGGCCAAAGCTGTGAGAACCTGTGGCATATTGTCAGCACTCACAGAATATTTCCAACTTCTCGGGAAAAACATGTTTCCATTGTTAGAAAACTGTCTCCATGCTACAGAACCCTAAAAATATCCCACAGGGAGATGGGACTACAATGAGGAGGATGGTAGGGAAAAGATGAGGTATTGTTATGACCGTCTTTGGTAATCATTGTGGTTATTTTTAAAATGTGATTTGATTTGTTTTATAGCTTGCTCTCCCTTGAGTTCAGGCTCAGAGTGGGTAACATCATCATTTAAAGCATTTAAACAATTCAAACATTATCATTTCTAGTGTGTAAATACAATAAATACAGTAAAATACCTGATAATAAATAATCAAATGAATACATAATAGTAAACCAACAACATAGTTAAAAGATAGTGTAAATTCTCAGGGAGGAGTAATGTCTAATCTGCCCTGTTCTGAGGAAGAGGGTGGAGAAAGGAGAAAGAAGGAAGACAGGCGAAAATGGAAACCATTGCTGTCATTAACCAAAAGTCCTGTGGAACAACTCTGTTTTATTTATTAACTTTATTTATTTATTTAATTTCTCTCCTGCCCTCCCTGCCAAAGCAGGCTCAGGGAGGGTTATTTACAACATAGGGTTTATACAATAAACCATTTCTAAAATTCTAAAAAAAAAAAACAGTTAAAACCACAGTAACAACAATATGGCATTCTGCAAACAATGTTATTTTGGGTCTGATGTGTGTGCAAAATGTCAAGTCGGCTGATTCAATAACGAGACCTTTTGATAAAAAGTTTCTAGTTTATTGAAATCATTGTATCCAACAGCTAAGAGATTGAGAGACTGCGGAACATACAGTAAGGATAATCATATAAGGTATTCTTCAAAGGAATTCTTTAGGGAGGGGGTACTATGCAGGGCACATTCACACATTGATGTTACAAATCGTTCTCAGGCCGGCTGGCCTTGGGCAAGGCGCCTCTCCCCCATTGCCCAGTCTGAGAAGGCACTATTATCTCTTTCACATGCTTCCATTGCAGAGCAAAACTACATAACAAAAGACAGGAAAGGGGGGGGAGGAGGAGGAGGAGAGCTAGCATCATTGGCATACAGTATGGCTTTTACCCAGAATGCTTTCCCCTGAACCAAAGATGTCACACAGGCTTGACCAGGGCTGAAGCAGACTTGACACAAAAGGAACCTAGGGGTCTTAGTTGACCATATATTGAACATTAGTCAGCAGTGTTATGCATTAGCTAAAAAGGCAAATGCGATTTTGGGCTGTATCAGCAGAAGTATAGTGTCCAGATCATGTGCAGCATTTTGCTTTGCTCTGGTTAGATCTCACCTTGTGTTCAGTTTTCGGCACCACAATTTAAGAAGGATATAGACAAGCTGGAATGGGTCCAGAGGAGGGCAATGGTGAGGGGTTTGGAGACCAAGTCCTATGAGGAAAGGCTGAAGGAGCTGGGTATGTTTAGTCTAGAGAGGAGACAACTGAGAAATGACATGATAACCATATTTTGTGCTTGAAGGCCTGACATGATTGTAGAGGATGGTGCAGAGTTGTTTTCTGTTTCCCCAGGAAGTCAGACCAGAACCAGTCGGACCAGGGTTGCATCAGGGTTGCTTAGTTCTCATGGACCCTTCTTACACATCCAGGGAAATGCTGTTTGCCACTTTGGGGTCAGGCAGTAGTTTTTCTCCAGATCAGTTTTGCCAGGAATCCTGAAGAGTTTTTTCAACTTCTTCTTTTTTGCCATCTTCTGGACTTGGAGCAGGGGTCACTAGCTGTGTGTGTGTAGGAGGGGAGGTAATTGTGGATTTCCTGCATTGTGCAGGGGGTTGGACTAGATGACTGCAGAGGTGTCTTCCAACTCTATGATTTTGTGATTCTGTAATTCAACCAGCATGGCTTCCAGACCAAGCTCTCTGGGGTGGCATTCATAAAAACATAAGAACATAAGAGAAGCCATGTTGGATCAGGCCAACGGCCCATCCAGTCCAACACTCTGTCACATAGTGGCCAAAAAATACAGGTGCCATCAAGAGGTCTACTAGTGGAGCCAGGACACTAGAAGCCCTCCTACTGTTGTCCTCCCCCCAAGCACCAAGAATAAAGAGCATCATGTGGCCCAGGCAGAGAGTTCCATCTATACCTTGTGGCTAATAGCCACTGAATGGGCCTCTGCTCCATATGTTTCCCCCAATCTCCTCTATGCTTGTGGTCGCCACCACCTCCTGTGGCAGTGAATTCCATGTGTTAATCACTCTGGGTGAAGAAGTACTTTCTTTTATACATTCTAACCTGACAGCTGAGTGTCATCAGAGTACTGGTGATACCCAAGCCCAAAACTCCACACCAGCTAGGTGAGAGGGCTCAGAAAGATGTTGAATAACATTTGGGACAGGACTGTTCCTAGTGGGACACCACATGCAGGAGGGTATCGTGGTGAGACCTCTCCCCTAGTACCATTCTCTGCCTGGAAAGGTGGAGGCAAACCACTGCAAGGCTATCCACATCTCCAACTCCAAGCCCTTCCGGAACCCACCACCATACTTACCTCATTCCCCAATTACAGGGATCCCCAGACCCATATTGGTTTCCCCTGTGCAAACAATGTTGAATCCCAAATCTATGCCTTATCATTCTCTTCATCCAACAGTATTAATTCTAAGTCAGCTTGCACTAGATATTAAGCTAACCGAACAACACATTAGTTGATCATAGTTGATAAAACCCACTGGGTAACAGATAAAACTCCTAACCTATTTTACATCCTCCCAGCTACCCAGGAATCACTGACATCCCTAAACAATCATCTACAAATTCTCCCTCCCTATAGCCCATTAACAATAATTCGCTTTAAAACTATTTTGTGTAGATTGTGTACAACAGTAAAGCAAAATGTGTTAAGCTGGGGTTTTTTTTAAGTGTTGACTTGGTCTCTTTTCCCATGTGAAGGACTTTTACAGTATATGTGGTTAATATGAAGAATGCATTAATACAATGTATTAGTGGCAGTGGAATAGTGTATCAGTTTCTTAATCCACAGGTCATCGTTTACAAGGTAGTTGTATTGCAGGTATTCCCAAGATGTCCTGAAAATAGAAATGCGATCATTGAAGGTCTGGTAAGGTGGTTTCTCACAGCATGCTGACCTCTAGTGTTTAATGTGTTCACCTGCAATGTGGCATTGCTTTGGAGTCTCAGAAGACAACAATATTCATTGCTTCTGAGAAGTATATTACATTATGAATCAATAGAATATTAATTCAAACATCCTTTTTTTTGTTTGTTTCCCCTGTAATGTTATAAAAAGTGAAATTCCAAGCACGTTATACAAAGGAAGTCTTGCAAATAGCACACATTGTAGTTGTTGGTGGAAAGTGCCAGCAAGTTGAAGCCAGCTTAGGGTGACTGCATAGGGTTTCTATGGCAAGAGACAGTCAGAGGTGGGTAGCTATTGGGAAGCGGGGCTGACCCTGTTTAGCTTCCCAGATATAATGAGATTAGGCAAGTCTGGGCTTTCCATGTCAGGGGATGTTAGATTTTTATTGAAATTGCCTTCTAGCTTCCAATATTATTTTTTTCCTCATGAAGATCTGCAAATCTTGTCATCTGCTTTCTGAAAATGAAATAGGTCTGATTGTTCTCGAGATAGTCTGTAGAAGCCTAACAAAGTTACAAAGCCAGCAAAGAGAAGCTTATGGAGTTAAATATGAATACACCTATGAATCTTGATATTGTTGGCTAGGTCATGCTACAAATAATTGTGCTTTCCAGACCGATTCCAAATAAACTGCACGGAATAGAAATTAGTATAAGGCCCAACTGAATAGGACAAGTCAAACAGCTGCTGAACAGCTGTTGCCCTCCAGCACTGCTTTTGGCAGCTGACCTGAGCAGCATTGTGGTTTACATAGAGTGAGTCTGGAAAGGCTCTTCCTGTTGTAGGCCTGATGGCTAACAGATTTCTCCCAGGATTGCAGCCTAGCCCTTTACATCTTTCTGTCTGTCTGTCTGTCACTCAGTGTTTTGTACATATACATTTTCAGCATTTCAATAAACAGAGAAAATATAAAATACTTATTAAAATGGTAAAAACACAGTACTACAACCATAAAACTGAAACAAACACAAGTAGAACTATTAGAAGTAACAATCTAAAACAGCACCTGGTTTCTTGGCCACTCTGCGACACAGAGATTTGGACTGGATGGGTCACTGGCCTGATCCAACACGGCTTCTCTTATGTTCTTATGTTTTTAAGTGATGAATTAGAGTTATCAGTGGCAGCATATAAAACAAAAAAACTGTTTTGAAAAACATCCAAAAGCTATGGACACCACAGTGAAAAATTACTGCCTAAAGTGCGCCATAACAAAAATATCTTCACTTGGTATGACAACTCAAACAGTCAAGCATCAGGTGACTTTTTGAAGAAAGGGAGTACAATATACAATTAACCTTCCACAGAAAATGTATTTAAAAGGGGCACTGGACAAGATGTCTGATAATTACTTTTTCCAGTCTGGCAGTGTGTATATAAAGTGCTGTCAAGCTGAAGCTGAGTTATGGTGGCCCCCACACAGGGTTTTTAAAACAAGAGACATTCACAGGTTATTTGCCATTGCCTGCATCAAATCAATATTCAGCGGTTCAAATTTGAGCACTACACACCCGCTTTTAATGTGACGTGTGACAGCACCCCTAGTTACTATAACAGGCTCAAATCCCTGGGTTTTGTGCCAGCGCCTTGATTGGGCTTGAATGAATCAGGCTCACAACAAACTGCTGCTTTTCCTGACATTTAACATCTGAAGATAGAATTGGTTTACATTCTAGTAATGGATTCCTACCTCTCTGCTTCTCACATTTAATAATATTGTTCCACATCCTTGGGTCTAATGAAAATAACAGCGATGAGTGCATGTTTCCAAATCTGACTTTCATTGTTTATGTTTCTGCCAGTAGCAGATACTTCCACTATGCTCATTTAAGCTTGCATCATGTTTCTATACTATGTCTGCATCTTTTGAGATCTGCTCGTTTCTAACATTTATTTTAATGTTTAATATTTTTAGACCATGGTTTTATATTCCATATTTCAACAGATTTGTTTCTGTTGGCTTTGTACAATGTATTTATTAATCTGCTGGCCTTAATAAATAGAGTTTTAAGATTTTTAATAAAGATGTGCATATAATATTTGTTCATGTCTTGTGCCTCTCAAACATCTGTGATGTATTCTATGTGGATCTTGCATTAAGCAAGTTTGGCCACTCTTGGTCTGGAGGCTTCACGGTTCCTCAGCTCTTGCACTCTCTTTCCCTGCTCTAGGTCTCTGGTTGACCTCTGTTGTGGAGGAGAAGAGCCTGTTTTCCCCGCCTTCCCCACTTCACACATGGCAGTAATCACCTACCTATGGGTCAGCGCTCAGAGGCTGAGTGAGGTCCCAAAGCTAAGCATGCTTACTTGAGAGCATTAAGTTCCTCCTTGATCTCCGGGAGCCGCACAACATGTGTGACAGAGCCGCAAGTGGCTCCCGAGCCACAGTTTGGCCACCCCTGCTGCAAACCTTCCTTTGTTGCCCTCAGTCAAGTTTCACATGAGGGAACTGACTCTTCCCCTGTGTGTTCACCACTATCTCAGTCTTCATCTACCGCCTTCTGACTATGCTCACATCACACTATTACGCTATTCCCAAGTAGGTTTTTATTTCCAAGAATGCCTCCTCCCTGTGTGCAGGCAAGGATAAGGAAAGGAGTGCCCTGGTTAGTGCTCTGTGCTTAAAACCACTAAGGTGAGATTACCCAGACACAGGCAGACCTATTGCATACTTTCTTAAGGAGCCTGCACTAACTGAGACACTAAAGATTTTACTAGTATAAATAGATAGAAAGCATCAGCATTATTTGCCATGGGAAGGGAAGACCTGATAGAATATTATTGTGAACTTGGCTGCGGCTGTGCTTGGGAACACCTGCCATGACCAGGAAGCCACCACACACTGTTTTGGATACAATAGCCATGTGAATCTTAAGGTTAGGTTTGCCAGCCTCCAGATGAGGCCAGAAGATCTCATAGAATAGCAACTGTTCTCCAGACTACAGAGATCAGTTCCCCCAGAGAACAGGATGTTTGGAGGGTGGGTTTTATGGCATTACACCCTGTTGAGGTCCCTCCCCTCCCCAAACTCCACACCTATATTTCCAGGAGTTTCCCAACCTGGAGTTAGCAACCCTACATAAGACAACCCCAGCACAAGAAATTCAAGAACCTCTGAAATCTGACACACAAACACAAAAGTCATACCCTATCAGTGCAATAATTGCACTTGCAATTACAAAGTTTGCAGGGGGGAATGTCTGGGGACCCCCATGGCCTTGCTCCAATCTACTCTCATCTTTGCAGCTGAGCTTTTCATTGTTTGGCTTCCTCTTTTATCCTGTTTGTCTCTCTGAGATTTGGCATGCAGTGGAATATATGCTATATATGTCTTTGTCTGTTGTAACTGTTCTGGGCAGAGCATTAGTTGTAACTGTTCTGGGCAGAGCATCCAAATCCACTAGGAAGATAGATCACGTTGTCTTTAGTACGTGTGACTTGTGATTTGATGGGACATTTTTAGAAATGTTGGAGTACACATTCTCTGAAAGTGACAGTGTTTCCTTACATTAGTTGTACCATGTCAGTGGGTCTTCTCTGAAGTGGGTAGGGCAAAAGAGGACAGCCTTGGGGAATATCTGTACTGCAGTAAAATGGTCTTTTACATGCAGTGTTTCTTTATATCATTGAAAATGTCTTACAGCTAGTTGTCTGCTCCTATGTGCTTCTGTGTAAGAAATCCTCTGTGTTATAGTTTACATCACTTTGTAGGACTTCTCCCATATTCCTCTTCCTTTTTAAAAAGCCATGTTTCCAGTTAGAATAATTACATTTTTAGGAGTAGGGTTTTTGTTTTGTTTTTTCCTATTGCACCTTTAGGAATAGCACTTTTAGGAATTAATGACTGAACAACAGTTAAAAGAAACATACTCTGTGAATTTAGTAGCAAAAGAAAAAAGGAAAGCTCTCTTAAGGACCGTTTAAATGCCTCCCCCCACTGGAAATAATGAAGGATGGGACACCTTTTCTGGGTCACATAGAATTGGACCCCTAGTCCAATCTATTTGAAACTTGGGGAGGGAGTTGAGAAGAGGCACCAGCAGCTATGCTGCAAATTTGGTGCCTCTACCTTGAAGAGCAGCCCCTCGAACCCCAGATACCACTGGATCAATTCTCCATTATAGCCTATGGAGACCATTGACTACAATGGCCCTCATAAGGCAGAATAGAGCCAAAAAAAAATCCAGCAATACTGAATATTCACCAATTCTAAATACCACACTAGTATTGGGATTCTAGCTTCAGAAAGCAGAATACCATTCCATCTTCTACTGGAAAAAATGCAAAAGCCAAACAAAAGCATTTATACGAACCTGCAGTAGCCAGTTAAGCTTTCACATGGTGTGGAGAAACGCCATTTTAGTCAATGTTGGTGCTTCATTGGGAGGGAAAACATGAAACTCCTAAGCAGGCTTTGGCCTAGCCTCCCTCCAACCCCCCCCTCCCTTCCAGAGCCAAACCAACAACGCTAGGGGGAAAGTCTCCTAGAGAGGCAGGAAGTTCTTTTGTTCTTGGGATTGGAGTTAGCAGGAAGAGAAGGCAGTTTTGCAACTGGCGCTCGAGGGAGCATGTGGTGAACATGGGGGCTCCTGCCTGTGAGGCCCCAGGCAGTCAGACCAAGTAAGTCATCCCCAAGGCGGGGCAAGTTTAGACCAGGGACAGTAGGAAACGTTTATAAACACCTTTTCTTTGTCATGCTGTTTGCTGTGCGGGTGCTGTGCTGTGTAAGCTTTTACAAGCAACTGTTTTTGTTTTGTTCTTCTTTTCTTTTCTTTTCTTTTCTTTTTCTCTTTTAAAATAAATATTTTTTTGCTGTTTTGAATGCTGGCAGTCCATCTCTGTACCACATAGATCCCTAACCGCCTTAGACCACGCTGTTTTAAGAAGGGGGCCCCGGGGAAGGGGGAAGGCATGCGGTTGGATAAGGTGCCAATCCTCCAGGGGTTCCCCAAAGAAGTGCTGAGGTCTCTGTGATACCCAAGTACAGGGTGGCAGAGGGCCTTGAGGCCTGGCCTCGTAGCTGGAGAGGGGGATTGGGGGTCCTGTTCCTCTCAATCTGAACCCCTAGACTGAGCAGGTGGTGGCAGCGAGCCCAAGTGGCAGGAGGAGAAATAGCTCCCTCCAGGAGTTGGCGACTCAATAGGGAGCTGACGGGACCGGGTCTGAAGGCAGAATTGGGCCGGTTCCGTCACACATGGGTAATCTGTGCCAACCGAGAATCCTAAAAGACCTGAGAGGCAGAAATTTCTTCTGATATTGACAAAAAAATGGTTTGATATAAATGCTGTTGATTTGCTGCTGCTTACGGATGAAACTGTAGTCCCCAGGTTGACCTTGTAGCTGTGGCTTTGTTCATTTTCTGAGGTTTAAAGACACCATGCCATGCAGCTGTTTAGCTACTTCTCTTTACTCTCTGTGCAGCTAAATGACATAAGCAATGTTTAGGTACCCCAAAACATTATGTTCAACCATTTAATCAAAAGAAAATGACATGAATAAAAATACTGAAAGGTTTGCCCTGTTTCAGTATGTTACTTAAGGGGAGAGTACTTAGATTATCAGTAGAGCTTGCACTATCTACAGAACACCTCAGGTTAAATCCCCCCACATCTCCATATACAAAGGACAGCGGATTAGCAGGGCTGGGAAATACCGCTTCCTAAAACCTATTTATTTAATTTATAACCCGTTCTCCCTGGAGAACAGACTCAAAGAGGATAAAATCATTTGTATAAAAATTCAATTCAAACATTCAATACCTAATTACAATAAATGCCATAAAATATCATAAAATACATAATAAATAGATATATCCCCCTATACAGCTAAAATACATTGTAAAGTCTCAGTGGGGATAAAGTCGATTTGTCTGATGAGAAGGAATGGAGGAGATGAAAAATCAGCTACCCTGAATATTCACTGAATCTGAATACCATATCAGTATTGGGATTCTAGCATCAGAAAGCAAAATACCATTTCATCTTCTTCCATTAGAAAAAATGCAAAAGCCTAACAAAAGCCTTTATAGGAACCAAGGGGTAGAAAGGGAGGAGGTCAAGATAGAGCCCATTGCTGTTCTCAACCATACTGCTGGTTGAACAACTCTGTTTTGCAGGCCCTACAGAACTGTAATGATCTATCCCAGGAGAGTATTCCATTAGGTTGGAGTCAAGGTTGAAAAGGCCCTGGCTTGAGCTGAGGACAATCAGCTACTTTTTGGACCAGGGATCACCAACAAATTTTGATCACTAGCATGTAATGCTCTTTGGGGGATATACCAGGAAAGGCAGTCCCAAAGATATGCTGGTCCCAGACCATTTAGGGCTTTAAAGGTTACCACAAAAACCTTGAACCTGATCTGGTCTTCAATGGAACCAGTGCATATCACCAGTTGTATATGTGTTCCAGTCAGAATTCACACAGTTGCATTCTGGACCAAGTGCAATCTTGAAGAGCTGCTACTACTTTGAGCTGTGGTCCACAAGGTCTGTTGTTTAGGAAAGTGGTCCACAAAGGTCTGTTGTTTAGGAAAGGGCTCTGGGTCTCAGGCATGGAGCTGATGATTTACATGAAGAAAGGTTCTGTCCTTGGGATCTCCACATTAATTATTTCAGGCAACAAGTGTTCAAAACAATTGTTCTATGACTGAGAAATTGTCAATCAAAGCCAATTATACTAAGCTAGTTGGATCAGTGAGCCAACTCTCTATACAGCTGCTTCTCATTTTACATTTTTATTTTGCACCTACTTCCACTGCTAGTTGCAGCACCATACAAGATGCAGTTTCTCTCCAAAGACTAGCTAGGCCATGTTTGTAGACAGATACTGGGCTGGTGCCAGGCTTTTTTGCATCCCAGGCAAGGCTAACTATTAGTTGACTCAGCCTTCCATCCTTCCGAGGTCGGTAAAATGAGTACCCAACTTGCTGGGGGTAAAGTGAAGATGACTTGGGAAGGCAATGGCAAACCACACCATAAAAACTCTGCCATGAAAACATTGTGATGCAACGTCACCCCAGAGTTGGAAATGACTGGTGCTTGCACAGGGGACTGCCTTTACCTTTTTTAAAAAAAATAACAACGTCCTTCCACTGGCTGTCCAGAATCCATGACAAGGAGAAAGAGGGGATGAATCCAAGTGTTAAACTCCCTTCCTTGATTTATCATTGCTCTCTGAAAGACCCATACGGCATTCATTAAAAACCTCAAGGACAGAATCAAGTACTTCTTCATACAGTTAGCTTTGCTGTCACTGGTTTAGATTAAAAATAAAAACCAGATCTTTCACAGAAGACGGATCAATTGCCATTAGCCAGAACAGCTAAACAGAACCTCTGCATTCAAAGGTTGTGTACTGGTGAATACCAGTTTCTTTAGCACGATATAAGGGAGAGTATTTTCCTTCACGCCTTCCCTTGGGAGCTCCTGAGAGTCAACATTGTGTAGTGGTTCAGAGAGCAGTGGACTCTAACCTAGAGAAGCGGGTTTGATTCTCTACCCTTTCTCCACATGCAGCTAGCTGGGTGACCTGGAGCCAATTCTGGTTCTCTCCAAACTCATTAGCTTCACCAACCTCACAAGGTGACTGCTGGGGGGAGAGAAAGAGAAGATGAATGTAAGCCTCTTTGATACTTTTTAAGGTAGATAAAAGCAGGATATAAACACCAACTCTTCTCTTCTGCTGGGAGCTGGATGCTAGACTAGGTAGCCCCCCCCACCCCTTGATCTAACCCAGCAAGCCTCCACTGACAGGTAGGCCTCTTTGGGAAAGGAGTTTCACAACTGAAAACACCCCTGGCAGGGATATGTTGACTGATTACAGATGGGCATTTTGGGGTGGATGGGAGGTGTCCGGAATCGGGCTGGCTCAAAAAGAGCTGTCCTGAAGCCTCCACATGCTCCCCCGCAAGCCATCCCCATCCCACCCATGGGGCGATATAAGCATGTTCAGACAGCTGTTGTGCACCATTCCCAGCTTCCCAATAAATTTTCAGTAGTCATGTGCATGCGTGCACATGTGCACACATGCGCACTGAACAGTTTTTATTTTTAAAAAGTTGGATGCAACTTGGGGTGGCTTGGCAGTTTCACACTTTCAAGGCACCTCACTTACACCCTTCCACTTCCAGATGCCAAGGAGCCAACTGGCATGTTGCTCAAAAATTTGAGTCACACTGTGGAGGCCAGAGGATGGGGTGAATACGGGATGTGGACAGGCAGATGTTTGTGTGTGGAAGTATTTTTGGGTCGATTTCAGAGGCTTCTCTGAGTTGGCCCAAAGTATCAGTCTGTAATCACCCGTTGTGCCTCAGATAGCAGCTGCCTTCCCCAGAAGAGCCTCCTTGGGGTTATAATCAAAGGATGGTGAGGGCTGCTAGGAAAGAGGCAAATGGGAGACATTGGTTTGATTCAACTTTGTGTTGATTCTTCTGCTAACTGCTAATTCAGTTCAAGCCAACTTCATAAAGAATTCACCCTTGGAAGATTTAGCACGGGCGTCAGACTGATTACCTCAACTTCCTCGTTTTTTACTAGAATATTTACACCTGATAGACTTTGACAGATTTCACACCCTAATGCTTGATTGTCAGTTTTACACCTCTCTGAGGTCTGTGCTCCAGATGATTGCCTAGTTGGCCTAATGGTAACATTGGCCCTGGATCTGTGATATCCTACTGAAACACCATGCATTGATAGAATTGATGGGGGTTTTTTCTCATGGGCATGTCACAGTTTTGATCTTTGATTCTTTCCAGATCTGTGCAGAGAGCTGACATTAGAGGAAAATAGGGTTGGGGCTGGCACATTCCATATAGTGTTTTACTAGGAGGCTCTGATGTGTGCAAGAGATAAAAGACCCTTTGCTAGAAGAAAAAAGTGACTCCTCATATATTGTCAGATCTGTCTTTTGAGATAATGGAATGAAAACTGGACTCTTCATTCCATCCCTGAATCAAGAAGCAGAAGGTGTTACAGCTATAATAAAACTAATACCTAACTAGAAAGCAAACTAAATTGTACAAATCATACCCATTAATGAAATAAGAAATGCTGAAAAGGTAACTTTTAAAATAATTGCTTAATTGTACCTTATTTTATTTTTGAATGATCTTCACCAATTTAAAGTGACTGAGTGTGTGTGTGTGTGTAGGAGTTCAGAGCACTAACAGCTTGCTGTACTGAGACTCAAGAACTGCTTTGCATAACTTCTGCTTATTTTACAACAGGTGCCTTTAAATTATGTATGTAAGCAGATGCAGAAACTTTCAACATAACACAGTATGTGGAACCTGCATGTGTCTTATACTGCTCTTTTAGACCTGATGAGTAGGGCTGCCAGCTCTGGGTTAGGAAATACCAGGGTATTTTGGGATGGAGCCTGAGGAGGACAGGATGTGAGGAGGGAGATCACTTTTACAACTGATCTCTAGCTGGAAGAAATCAGCTCCCCTGGAGAAAATGGCTGCTTTAAAGGGTGGACTCCATGGCGTTGTGCCAGGTTGAGGCCCCTCCCCAAACCCTACCCTTTCTCAGATCCACCCCAAAGTCTCCAGGTATTTTACAACACAGACCTGGCAACCTATTCTCTCTCTGTGTGTGTGTGTGTTTTAAACCCTTTTTGACAGAGAGATTGAGGTAATACAGTCCCAGATAGAGTTGTTAACTGATCTGCCTATAGGATAACATTCCACAGAGGGAAAGCTGTCTACTCTTTTTGAACTTTTATATTGTTCACTTCTGGCCAAATTCCAATAGCTCATTTTTGCAAATTTTTAGATTATAGGTGTGTTGCAGTACGGCTGGCTAAGCCACCTTACTTGCCGAGACTGCTAAATGACCATATCTTGCATGTTTATTAGCTGTGGGAGTATGATGTCTCATTTAAATTGCAATAAAACTTAATGTACTGCAAATACATAAAAGCTAATCACAATGCAATTTTCTGTGCATTTTCATAACCGTTAATGCCCTATAAATGAGAATTCTTAGTTTAATGAAATATATGAGAGCAATTAGTTATTGAGTATATTGATTGATTTATTTCGACTCCTGGTATGCTTTGGGCATATTATGTTCTTTAAAAACAAGCTAAAAATAGGTACGTTGCAGACACAGCTTCTATATCTCTACTAACAATTCCAGCTTCTTAACTTTATGTTGAGTACAGATTGATCTTCATATAGGGAAGAAATGTACAGTGTCCCCAAACCAGAGAGCTCCCCTCAGAATACACCAGGGTTTATGTATTTCCTTTAGTATTTTTTTAATGGATGGGGAGAGAGGCACAACCATATTCCTTTTCAGATAAAAATCTACAAGCAGAAAACTTTTTGACCATGTCCTTGCTACCAACCCATTTCATTTATTAGGGCCATTGGATGAATGTATTGATTTTTTTTTTTAAAAAAAGATTCTACAGTAACATATTGTTTCAGTGGAAAAGTTATGGTCATTCACATTTACAGTTCAATTGCTTAGTTTCTCTTGACATCTTTAAAAGTTGTGTTTCTTTGGAGTGAAGGTGTAATTTAATGAGAATTATATTGTCATATCTTCTCCACTTCCATGAGTGATAGGAAATTCCAGAGGCAATGCTATCAGATTTAGTTTCCTTTGGCTTAGAGAGCTAAGACATCATAAATCTCAGTAATGTTTGCTTTATTTATGAATATTCAAGTAGAGTATATTGGAAGCAGACATCATTTCAGCAGCCAGTGAATTCTGAGAGAGAGCCCCCTCCTCCTTCACTTATTCCATCTCCATTTAACTCAGTCAAATCCATAAACTCTGCCTCATCCTGTCCAAATTCAAGTTGCAAAACTACTGTTTGCCCCCCCTCCTATAGAAATGAAGAGAGAGACGCAGTATGTGGATTTAAAAAAGAGACACTAGATTAATTATTTATAACTAAAACGGTGAGGGGATGCCTCAGAAGGCCATTCCTGGTGAACCCCTTATTTCCAACATGGAGTGCCAAGGTGCTCACCATTCCGCTTCCATTATCGCAAGGTCAAGCCGCTGCTTAGGCCTGCACACCCACCTAACAGCCCAGAGCCTCCCACACTCCTCACCTTAAGTCTTCCAAAAAGATGTCATTGCTCTTGTTGGAAAGATGAACTCCATCCTAACAATACAGGTCAGCCAACTCCATATTAGGGTGCAAAAGGAAAGTACCCAAACCACCCTCCATGGCATTCCATAACTGGCAATTGGCATTCCTCTGAATCCGATCGAGACACTTGGGGTCTCCCAAACTACGCCAAACAATACATGGCAACATTGCAGAAAAAACTATCCACACCCCTAGCCACTGGCTTTTAACAATTTCTAAATCTGACTTCACCTAAATGACCAGGGATTTTTCTTTAATTAAAGCCAGGTAAGTGCCACCCAGGTGGATCACCAACACATGAGGAAGAGGACTATACCTCTCCTCAAACAACAGTGGAAGGAGCCCAGTCCAATGCATGCCCAGGCCCAACTATTCCACTTTGGCAAGCTCACTCAGGCCCAACTGAGACCCAATAGATATCCTCTTGGGCTAGTGAGCTGCCCAGAACACCATGCTGTGGCTGTATATTCATCCCTTGCTGTGGCTGTGACTCATCTCTTCACCCGGTAGCCAGCAGCACCTGAAACAAGAACTAGATTAACTTTTTAATTTAGCAATTTGTTAAACTTTAGATTTCCTAGCATAGGATTTGTAACAGGATGATTTCCACCACCCCAGCCACTGTATCTCCCTGTGGATGCTGTCACAATTTGAAATGAGTGGGTTCCAAATTGGAAACCCACTAAACCCAATGCTGTGAGGACTTGCTTAACGACCCAAAACTGGAATTGTGTATGTGGTTCCCCGACACTGTGATGAAACAAAAGATCATTACTCTAACCCCTAAAGCCTATGTAAGAACGTACAGCCAAAACAGGACAAAGGTCCTGTTCAGAACATGTTCCAAGATACAGAACCGCCACCAAAATGGGAAACAATTCAGAAAGGTTAGATCAACCACCCATCCTGCTTGAACCCATCCTTCAGGCCAATCCTCAGCAAACCAGTGTCCCTGAAAATAGACACTGAAACCTGAGGAGCCTGCAGCACCGGATATGACCTGAAATTCTGCCTTCAGTTTAAGGTCATCCCTCCAAAAGGAAATCCTGTTGTAGGAGTTCAAAAATTGCCTCCACATCAACAGATCCTCCCTAATCCCCCTGGTAACCCTTGTTCTATGATGAGGCCTTTTCAAACTCATTGTGTCTTCACAGAGACGTCTCACAAAAGCTCTACCCAGGGCCGCTACTTTACAAGCAAAGTTAAGATGCTCAATAAATTGCTGAAGTTCTTTCAGGAGAATGCTACAAAACTATGGGAGAAGGCTGCATAACGGACACTGAAGAAAAAACCAAACCCCAAAAAGGGCACACAGCTTATAGTGCTGCAAATACTTACATAACACTCCTATATCAATCTTACAAATGATTAAATATTTTAATCCATAGTGCTGCCTCAATGGAAATATTTGAAACGGTGCATAGAAAGTACTCGCTTCACGACATACAGATTCCTAAAGACACATACAAATTATTGCACATTTCGTAATAGCTTCATAGAGCTTGCCAAAGCTGGTGTCTTTAGTCCAAAAGAATCAGTTGAAAAGTCCCTTGTGTGGAGGTCTTGAGCAACCGGTGTCCTGTTGCGCAAGACCTCCACACAAGGGACTTTTCAACTGATTTGGGTTTGGCAGTTCTTTCAGGGACAATTTGGACTTCAAACAGGCCTGGCTAACCATTCTCTGTAGATTCTCCATCTTATCAGGAGGCAGTCTAGACACCTGCTGCGGAGTGTTGATCTTGATACCCAAAAAAGTCAGAACCAAACTAAGTCCCTCCGTTTTTCTCTGTGCAAGGGGGACCCCAAGCTGCATAAAACAGCCAACAAGTGTACACAAACCCCAGAGGCCGCAGGGCCTGCAAATAAGAAATTGTCTAATTAATGAGATGCACTATATAACCCTGTACGTGTCTGCAAAGCCTATTCCAAAAAGGAACTGAACTTCTCAAATGCAGCACATCCCATGGGAAGGGCCCAGCCCATATAGAAGTTGCCCTCAAAGGCAAAACCCAAAAGTTCAAAATCATCAGGGTGCACTGGAAGCAACTGGAAAGCTGATTTGATATCACATTTGGCCAATTCAGCCTCCTTGCCACAATGGCACACCATGCCAATAGCTTCATCAAAAGATGTTTATGTGACAGTGCACAACTCATCAGGTATGGCATCGTTCACCAAGCTTCCATGGGGGTACAAAAGATAGTGAATTAGGCGATAGTCTTCTGAGGCCTTCTTGGGGACAACACCAAGCGGGGACACCTGCAGATTGGGAACTGTTGGAAAAGGAGAGGAAAGGTGGCTCAGTGGTAGAGCATCTGCTTGGGAAGCAGAAGGTCCCAGGTTCAATTCCTGGCATCTCCAAAAAAGGGTCCAGGCAAATAGGTGTGAAAAACCTCAGCTTGAGACCCTGGAGAGCCACTGCCAGTCTGAGAAGACAATACTGACTTTGATGGACCAGGGGTCTGATTCAGTATAAGGCAGCTTCATATGTTCTTATGTTCAAAAGGAAAAGGGTCTAACACCCTGCCCTCCATACACTCCTTCGCTATTTTTTCTTTAACAATGTGTTCTATTTCCCCTAACAGAAGGCAGGTTAGGTGCCCAAAAAGAACATCTTTCACCCTTGAAAGGAATGTGAAAACTAAACCTGAACCTATTGAATAAGTACATTCTATCCTCAACCTAGGATAGTGCCTTCAACCAGTGTCCCAGCTGAGCCATATTAATTGCGCTGGGACCCTTTCTTAGTTCCACCATCCCCTTGGCACTTGCCATTTTAAACCCAGACTTGCCTTTGGCCGTAAGGCAGGCAGGAAATGCATGGGAGTCTGAACAAAGGGGGCATTCATGATGAAAACTGCAGGATTCTCTACTGCCGGCTCCCTGGGAGGAAAGCTCCCAACACAAAGGGCATTTCTGAGATGATTTTACCAGCCTGGGGGCAATGAACTGAGGAACTTGCCTGATGCTGGACCAGATATCCACTTTCAGATTGTTCACTACACAAAGGCCTGGTGCCATAAGCTGAATCCACAACTGTGGATGAATCTGGTCCCACTTTAAAGCAGGATTCATAGCAGCATGCATTCTAAAGGCCTCATCATATTGGATCCAGGCTGCCAGAAAAATCAGTAAAGGTGTTGTAAATTATGCCCATGTACTGAAGCATTGACAATCCCCTCCATGGTTGGGATCTAACCACCACACTGGCATAAATAAGAAAACTAGGATACCAATTTGACCAATTCCTATCAACTTTCCTGTGTTTAATACACTCTTTCTCCCAGTCATCAAGGTCATCCTTGTTTTTCTTTTCAAGTCCCCGATATAAAAGGGAGAAAACATCAACATATTCTCCCCTACAATCTTATCCCTGGTAGCAGTGGTGAGGTGGTCACCCAAAGGCATAGCCACATTTCCAAAGGGTAAAGCCTTTGCTGGCACCATCTCATATGGTAGACCCCATTGGTAAGGTGAACCCCAACCAGACCAACCACAAGGCTGAACTTGCTGAGATGAAACCATGACAGGCATCCATTCTGACTGTGTTAATAGCTGCAGCCTACCCCATGGCCAAGCAGCTGGGGGCTGTGTCATCATAATGCCAGATGGCTGCCCCAAGGACACAGAGGCAGCAAACTGACCTACAGGCCCTCAAGGCCATGCAGGCCAACATGTGGTGCAGTGTCAGGCTTACCTCCTCCAGAAGAGGGCCCCACATAGGGGACAATCTGCTGCACCCCGTTGCTAGATCAAACTGTTGAGTACTGTCCCCTCCAGCCCCTTGACCACCAGGAACTGCCTGTGTGTCACCACCTGCTGCTGAGCCTCCACACCTCCCTTTAGCGAAAGGCAAATGAGACAACACTTGAGCCTGAAACAGTTGAGTGGAAGACATAGCTGTCTGCTGAGGCCCCATCTGTGTTGAAAAAGAAGGCAACCTAGCTGTTTCTAGATAGCTGCAATCCTCTCCCAGATAATTTTATTAACAGGGTCGTCTAAATTCTCATCTAGTGGAGGGACCTGAGGGGCAGGGACCAGAATGACTGGTGCTGCAGGAACCAGAGGAACAGGTGTCAGCATGACTGGCACTGGCTCCAAAGAAGTTACTGAAGGTGCAGGTGCAGTAGGCCACTTCCTTTTAGGAATCGTAATGAAGAAAAGGGTAAATTACCAAATGTCAGCAAAGGGTTCATTGAAGTTTCAAAATGATCAGACTTGTCTTTGTTCAAAAACTAAGTTTCATTTATTGATTACAACAATGCTACTCTCTACACAGGTTCTTTGAAACTGATAACGAATAAGGAAAAGTATTGGCATTTATGGACATACATCAAAGCGTTGGGGCGTTTAAATCACTTCTCATAATAAAGTTGCAGTTTGTCTTTTGGAAGTACCCGGTTCACACGCCCTTATCTTTCACATATGTAAACTGTATCTTCCTCCCGGTGTTGTCCTTGCTCGGCTCCAGCAGGCACCTGAGAAGCGGCTGAGCATTTTTGCACTTCAAAGACCTCACTGGCCTTTGGCACTTCAATCACCTCCTCCTTCCCCCCTTTCACATTCTACAATGGCACTAGTGTTAGTAGGCAAAGATTCATAGGTTTAGTTAGCAGTAAATAAACATTTCAAACAGCAGAGTTAGCTTCAATGGTACACAAGCTGACATACTGCCCCCCCTAAGCTCTTGCTCAGGGCTTGTCTGGGTGCAGTAGGTAAAATTGCTTAAGCAGTTGAGGAGCGTTAAGGTCAGAGGATTTTACCCACTCGTCACAACTGGGCAGGAAATAGCGCCAGCGGACTAAGTAGTGTAAGACCCCCGTTGCAATTTAGAGTTGAGAATCTCCTTCACTTCGTGGTGTTTCTGCCCCTTCACTAGAATAGGTTCCAGTTCGGGGTTCCGAGGATTCCACTTCGAACCACCCGGATCTCGACGGATAAGGCTGCAATGGAAGACAGGGTGTATTTTACTGAATAGCTTTGGCAAGTCCAGTTCTACAGTCACTTTATTGATCACCCTCTTTATTTTAAATGGTCCTAGGAAGCGGTAGGCAAGCTTCCGGGAGGTTTGGGGCAGCGGCAGGTTCTTGGTGGAAAGAAACACCGTCTCTCCTTCTTTAAAGTCCCACCTGGGGCTATGTTTTTTGTCAAAGCGGGCTTTGTAGTCCTTCTTCGCCTCTTCTAGGTTTTCCTGGATTACTTTCCAGGACTTCTCTAGTTTTTTCCACCATTGTTGGCACTCAGGGGAAAGAGGCGGGTTCTGTCCTCCCGGGAGGGAGGGAAAAGGCTTCCCTTCCTAGCCATGCACATCTTGGAACGGAGACACTTTAGTTGAGCCGTGGAGGCTGTTATTGTATCCATACTCAGCGAAGGGCAGTAGCTCCACCCAATTGGACTGCTGGAAGTTCACATAGCATCGTAGGTACTGTTCTAGCAGCCCGTTCACCCTCTCATTTTGGCCGTCCGTCTGCGGGTGGTAGGTGGAGCTTAGCCCCTGCTCCATCCTGGTCAGTTTGCAGAACTCCCACCAGAAGTTGGCAATGAACTGTGGCCCGCGGTCACTAATGACCTTGTCAGGGAACGAGTGTACCCGGACCACGTGTAAAAAGAATAAGTAGGCTAGTTCCTTTGCGGTGGGCAGTTTTCGGCAGGGAATAAAGTGGGCTTGCTTAGAAAATGTGTCCACCACCACCAGTATCACTGTTCTTCCTTTGGAGGTCGGCAGCTCGACTATAAAGTCCATTGACACTACCATGGCCGTTCTGCGGTGGGGAGGGGTTGTAGCAGTCCCAGTACCCCCCCCTTCTCTTAGCCATGATGCAAGTGGGGCATGTCTGAACGAACTCTGAAATGTCTTTTTTCATTTGTGGCCACCAGAACTGCCGGTGCACTAAGTGGGGGGTCTTTACGTAACCAAAATGGCCGGCCAGTTTGTTGGTGTGGCAATGCTGTAACACTTCCACCCTCAGGGACTTGGGGACGTAGAGTTTCCCCTCAAGGTACCAGAACCCCCTTTCCCCTTTCAACAGTCCATCTGGCCGGTTTTCCCCCTCCGCTTCTGCTTCGACTATCAGCTTGTCCTCCCCCCCCACGGGCTTTTGTTTTGCATGGCCGTTTTTGATCGGGTTTGCACAGCCCTGGCTACAGCTTCGGGTGGAATTAGGGAATCTATGACTTCTTCTCGCTCGCTCTCATGTTGGGGCAGCCTCGAGAGTGCGTCTGCTAAGAAATTTTTCGAACCCGGGATGTGGCGTAGCGTGAAGTCGAATTTAGCAAAAAAATCCCGCCAATCGAATTTGCTTCCCAATTAATTTTTGGCGCCCCGTGAGGGCTTCTAAATTCTTGTGGTCAGTCCAGATTTCAAATGGGACTCGCACCCCCTCCAGCCATGACCGCCATGTTTTCAGGGCGAACGTTACTGCGTAGGCTTCCTTGTCCCACACCGACCAGTTCCTTTGCTCATTTGAGAACTTGTGGGAAATGTAGGCGCAAGGTCTCAGGCGGCCCCACTCGTCTTTCTGCATCAATATTGCTCCTACGGCCGTGTCGGAAGCGTCGCATTGGACCACGAAGGGTTTGAGTTCATTGGGGTGCACTAGCACCGGCTCGCTAGTAAACAGGCGCTTTAGTGTGTCGAACACCTCCTGACACTGCTTGGTCCAATTTAGTTTAGCCCCCGGTTTTTTCGCCTCGGCCCCTTTCCCCTTGGTCTGGAGTAAGTCGGTTAGGGGCAGGGCCACCTTAGCGAACCTTGTATGAACGATCTATAGAAATTTGCGAATCCAAGGAATTACTGGGGTTTCAAAATGTCAGCAAAGGGTTCATTGAAGTTTCAAAATGATCAGACTTGTCTTTGTTCAAAAACTAAGTTTCATTTATTGATTACAACAATGCTACTCTCTACACAGGTTCTTTGAAACTGATAACGAATAAGGAAAGGTATTGGCATTTATGGACATACATCAAAGCATTGGGGGGTTTAAATCACTTCTCATAATAAAGTTGCAGTTTGTCTTTTGGAAGTACCCGGTTCACACGCCCTTATCTTTCACATATGTAAACTGTATCTTCCTCCCGGTGTTGTCCTTGCTCGGCTCCAGCAGGCGCCTGAGAAGCGGCCGAGCATTTTTGCACTTCAAAGACCTCACTGGCCTTTGGCACCTCAATCGCCTCCTCCTTCCCCCCTTTCACATTCTACAATGGCACTAGTGTTAGTAGGCAAAGATTCATAGGTTTAGTTAGCAGTAAATAAACATTTCAAACAGCAGAGTTAGCTTCAAGCTGACACCAAGAGTAAAACCTTAATGCGTGTAAAATAATAGGCCCTGTACTAAATAAGTTTGTAAGGGAATGAAAATAGATGGTTGGGATCCAGGTGATTGGATGATTCCTGACTGCTTTGCAGGCCCGCAATGGAAAGCCTGCTTAAAGGCCCAACAGAAACCAGAAATGTATCCCAATCTACCCAGTTTAGAGGCTTGTGAAGCCAGTGAGGCAGCACTAGACAATGTATACACCACTAAGGCTCCTGAAGAGGCCGAGTGCTGCAGCAACTCAAGCAAGGCCTCAAGGCCCATATAACAGCTGCCAGAGGCTATACAAGGCTGTGAGGACATAGAACGCCACCAAAAGCCACAGGATACTATAACAGCTAGGCCTCTGAAGGCCGCCACATCTTTTCGGACACAGCAAAACTGCCACTTCTGTTAAATTTAAATTTAATTCAACTGGGCCCCTGAAAGCCGCTGCTCCTGCTGGGCCACTGAAGGTTGCCACTGGTTGCAAAGGCCCTGCTGGACCCCAAAACTGCTGCCGGGCCACTGTAGGCTGTTAAGGCTGTCACTGGGTTGTTAAAGGCCACAAGATGCCGACCCTCAGGAGATGGCAAAAAACCTCCCTGAGCCCTCAAGCAATGACCACCTGGAAAGGGCAGCAGACCATCCTGTGAGATTGTTCACTGGCCAATGCCAGCCCACCACCAAAAAACAAAATGCCGCTTTCAAAAAACCCTGCCCCGCCCTGCTGGAGCACAGTGCTCAGAGCTCTTCCTTTTGTGTGCACTAACAATGCTCTGGAGGATGGTGGACAATGCCAAGCCCACACCAGCATCAGAAAGCACCAGTGTCCCGACGCTGGCGTCTGCTACCTCGTCTAGCTGCAGGGGCAAAGAGGCTCCGGTCCTCCAGAGTTCCACCTGAGGATGGTAGGTAGCCTAATTCTTGCATGTTTAAACTGGGCTGTCATCTACTTAGTGAGTAACCTGAGCAGACATTGTTCTATCTATAAGTAGCAGCATTACAGCAACTCAATTTAAATTAAAGAATGGGTGGTAAGCAAGATCACATGGATAAGTTCTTATTGCTGGCCAGCATGCTGCTTAAATCAGGCCTTAGAACTCACTCCTGTGAGTACATTGCACATTTAGGGACCTCTCTCCTACGACATATTTATATTCTTTGTTAAGTCTCTGAGCACCCATTCATAATGATCAACTCTCAAAAATATTAACAATGTGAGCAATATTTTTAAACAACCACATATTTGACATCTTCATTCAAGTGGACAGACAGGAGTGCCACTGAGGAATGGCAAGGGTAGCTGTGTTTAAGATGACATAAGATGTCTCCATAGGTACACAGTCATTTCAGCAGTTCTTCACACTGAATGTTTATAGCTAGGGAATAGCCACTAGGCAAACTTGGGCAATTGCCTAGGGTGTTGGCATTTGGGAAGGTGACTCAGTGATGTTATCAGTGTGTGGGAGGGGCACCAGAAGGTAGCCTTACTTAGGGTGCCAGACAGTCTAGGGCCAGCCCTGGCTAGGGTTGTCAGCCCTGGATTGAGAAATTCCTGTAGATTTTGGGGGTGTAGGCTTTGGAGGGCAGGGTTTTTTTGAGGGGAACCTCAGTGTGGTATAATGTCATAAAGTGTACCCTGCAAAGCAGCCATTTGCTCCAGGGGAACTGATATCTGTCACCTGGAGATCAGTTGTAATTCTGGAGGTTTCCAGGCCCCAATTGGAGGTTGGTAACCTTGTCTGGAGCCACAGGTAATTAAATGGGCCTGTTTACTAGGCATGCATGCCAGAGACTGAGTCATAAGAAGAGCAGTTGTTTTATCTTTTTTCATAACATTACTGTTCTGATTATGAGGTGAACTAAAAAAAGTTATCACAACAGTTACTCTAAACTCTAGAGCTTAGTGCCATTCAGTTTTGGATAAATCAAAAAGCAGACTTTTAAAACTTGCTGAATATCCTCCTCAGTAAAAATTTTTCCCCCATTCCCATAAATCTGAAATGTCTCCTTAGATTTTTAACAACTAAATATCAGTGAATTACTAATGTGCAAATCAATGTTACACATTTTGTCTAATTTTGGAATAATTCAGCTAAGAAATGCAAAAGCTTAGATTCCTAGTCTCTAAGAAGCCCATGGATGATTGAATTTTATTGACAGAAGAGTATGGCTTAAAAAACTAACTCTCTGATCACAGGAAAACCAATTACTACCCATCAGATTTACATTTTAAAAACTGAAATACATAATTTTCATTTCACGTCTGCCAGTACATTATGTTCTACTGTTCTTTCCTTATGTCTATATAAAGATTTCACATGTACAACACCTCTGAGAAAGGCTCACTTGCATAAATAAACTCAGAATGTAATAGTGAATAGTAAACTGGCTGACCTGTGTGTGGATAATGAAAGCTGTGCAGATGAGAGCACCTACAGACAAGACAGATGATTTTGTATTACTGGGGAGAAAGGGTAAACTGCATAATGTATGACTTCATAAATTGACAGAGGGGGGTGGATCTTCCAAAAATCTAAAAAAATGGCTTCATGAGAAATGCTTTTTTTTAGGGTTGCCAAGTCCAGTTCAGAAAATACTTGGGGACTTTGGGAGTAGAGCCAGAAGACTTTTCCATTCCCTAAAATAAATAAAAATACAGCAGTGCAATTCCCCTGTGTAGTTTTTATTTCCTTGTTCCCCCAGCAATTCCAGTAGATGAAAGTGAACACACACTAACAAAGCAGCCAAAATAAACAGAGTTTGCAAACACACACTTTTGTGATCTCACTGGGGCTCTACACACAGGAGCTGCTGTATTTCCAACCAACTTCTTCAGACTAACACAGGCCAATGAAAAGAGAGATCGGTGGAGTTTTCCCCCATAAACAGGTTTCATACAAGGATGTGTGAAAGGAATCCAAAACAAGCACAGAGACTGTTCTCTCTCTCTCTCTCTCTCTCTCTCTCTCTCTCTCTCTCTCTCACACACACACACACACACACAAACACACACACTTACTGGCTCTGGTTCCTATACAAAGATGTCTGAAACCAAAGCAAGCAGAAGGACTCAGCCTGGCTCCTCCTGATACAACTTTCACTTACTGCTCAAATTTAAAGGCACACACACACACATTTTAAAATGTGATGAGTTTGCAGGCTTCTAAACCCAGGCCTCAGATTCAGTGGGAGCTCATAGGAGCGCAGCTCCTGAACCTTTCTGAGAGTTCCACCTCCTCCTTCTGAGAGTTCCACCTCCTTGTCCATTGAATAGTATTGCAGCTGCATAACAATCCCTGGATGAGCTCCACCACCTGTTTTTCTACAAGACAACTCCTGTCTAAACCTAAAGGCAGATGGTGGCTGTGGGAGCCAGCTGACTGGGGGCAAGGTGGAGCCTGAAAAACTGTGGGACTTTGGGGGTAGAGCCAGGAGACTTTGGGACTGGGGGATTGGGAAGCCTAGCTTTTTTCCAGACAGGATAGAATGTTGAGAGCCTTGGGAATGGGGTTGGTGGGGAGAGAAGTAAATCAGCCTGCCATACTGATTTCTTATGGGTGGGCCCCCAATACCCTTTTATACATTTCTTAATACTTTAATATACTTCATATATGAGTACAGTGCTTAAACAAACACAAGTCTTTCTTAGTAGTGGGTAAATGAATAGTCCATATTCCTTCCATTAATGTTTTAGATATAATATACACACATACAACCATCCAAACTCCATACGGTTTACTAAATTCTGTTTGCCAGCCATGTTTCCAACAACAAATACAACAGGCACCTCAGATTTTTTTAAAAAACCGCCAAAGAGTTTGCTAATATACTTTGTTTTAATAACTCAGCATTTTATATTCAGTGATAAAGTGTGAGTGAATGAGATATATCTTTCTGTGTGTGTGTGCACGCCTGCGCATACACACATATCCATATCCATATGCCAAAGAGACTATGATTTATGGTCATAAAGGGATCTTCAGGTATAGTAGCAGCACTGCCACCTAATCTGACAAAAACTGTTTGGCCAACTGTTTTGTTTGTAGACTGGTTGCCTGTTAAACAAGGGCAATGACACTTCCTAGCCTTTGCCCCTGCAAAAATAAATGGGAGAGAATTTTGATGGCTTTACGTACAACATTTATTGGCAAAATGTGTATCATGGGTTCAGTATGTATTCTGATTACATTGAAATGAATCACTGAATTGTATTTTTTTTTTCAATGTTTACATTTAGATCAGGGGTGGCCAATAGTAGCTCTCCAGATGTTTTTTGCCTACAACTCTTATCAGCCCCAGCCATTGGCCATGCTGGCTGGGGCTGATGGGAGTTGTAGGCAAAAAAACATCGGGAGAGCTACCGTTGGCCACCCCTGATTTAGATGATCTTTAATGAGGAAAATATGTTTCATCTCACAATCTCACATGCTTGTATCTCCATGATACATCTAAATAGGGTCAATAGATACTCCTGACTCTAAAAGTTAACCAACTTACATGGCATCAGAAGCTGGATATGAGACAAAAAGTTCAGATTTTATTTCTCATACCTCTTCAAAATGGTGGCAGATGTCTGCAAATAAACAAACACTAACTATTAAGAAACATCCCATTACATTTATCAGAATGCCACTTAATAGTTGAGACCAGAGATAAGAGAAAGAACTTCCTTTTTGGCCTGACATCTTCAGTGAAACAGATTTGATTTTTCTGTGTGTTCCTCATTTGTTTTTTGGCATTTAATTAGCAGAACCCATCTCAGATCATTACAACACTGAAATCATATTTCTGAGAATTAACCTAAAACCCAGTGAGAGTTTTTTCAACCCAGAGCCCAGCCTGAATGTATTTATTGTTCATATGCTTTCAGAGAGGCACAAAAAAACCCTCACGGAAGTAGTGAAGAGGTGTCATTTATTTTGTTTGTTACAGTATTGTTTTGAAGAACATAAAGAAACACTCTTCTTTCATATGTCCACTTTGTTGTAATCTATACATTGAAAGGAACATTCCAAGCGTTACATATGGTTGGTGTACTTTCTGGGAAGTAATTCAGAGACATAAAATGGCATACACAATATAAAAACTTGAGTTAGATTAGCTGGACATCTGAATTTGTTAACGTTTAAAAGCATGGAGGCCTTTCTTCTGCCTTCTTATGAATGTTCTACAATAACACTAATTGGCTACAACCCAGTAATAAATTGTATGCCTCAGCTGATTGATTTCTATGGAATTAAGCGCGCTTTGCTGTGTTTTGGATCATGGCCATCTGTCTATGTGATGTTCCTTTTTTCTAGCTTTGGGAGTAAGGTGTCACGTTCTCAGGGTGCAGGCAGGCAGGAGTCCAAAGCCAGTCCAAGGTCAAAGTCCAGGAAGTCAAGCAGGAGCCAAGTCACCAATGCAGAATCACAAACCGGAATCAGAAGTCAATGTCCAAAAGCCAAAAGGTCAGGGTGTCAAGGAAATCAAGCAGGTCAGAATCAGGCAGGAGCGTGGATGCAAGCCAGAGAATAGACTTGTTGCTTCCACGATGTTACCAGGTCCTGGGTGGGAGCTATATGGGAATCTCAATCAGCCTGCTCCCTGGGTGGCAGTGACTCTGCTAGAACTCAGGGCTGAGAGAACTGAAGCATCGGTGTGCCTCATGTCTTTGCTCTGAAAGTTCTTTCCAGAGCCTGCTTCAAACTCTTGAGACAGGAGGAGAGCTTGGAGGAGATTGATCGTCAACAGCTGACACTGGTGCCTGGAGAGTGATTGATGGGCCAGCTGCTGTTTGTTCAGCTGAGGAACTGGCTGGCAACTCTTCCAGGTCTGTTAACCCTTCCAGCTACTCCTCGTCAGGGCTCATGACATAAGGCAGTTTTCATTTGGCTTAAGATTGATTTAGACTTGATTTTGATTATGTTACTGCGATTGGGGGGATGCTAAACACAAGTGACTGGAGTGGATGGACCACTTTTTTACCAGTATAGTATTTTCAGTGTAGTTTTGATGTTCATTCAAAATGATTGAGTTCAAATTATAGACAAAAAAATATAACAGTTCAGTAAATACAGAACTCCCTGGGCTTATTAACCACATCACTGGACATACTGTAGTTGCAATAAATCAGGAAACCCTGGCTGTATTTGTCTGTTGGAGATGGTGGGAGATGTAAGGTTGCTTTAAAAAAACAAACAAACAAACATGCTAAAAGTATGTGAAGGCTCAGAAACTGAAGATGAGAACAACGTCAAGTAGTGAATCCGCTGATGAAACGGCAGTCTCACAATGAAACTGCCATCACTTTCCCCCGGACAAAATAAATTTGAGAGATAAAAATTATGCCTTTTTTATTGCATATAAATGCTGGAAAAATGAAACAGTGTAAAATAAATGAATGAAATTAAATGGGGAAACTAACACAGAAGATAGATGGGAGGAAATGAACAGAAACAAAAAAATTGTCATATTTATACATGTTTAGTTTACTACAGCTGGATTGTGTGATACAGCTGTTACCTGGATAGCTCAGGCTAGCCCAATTTTGTCAGACCTCAAAAGCTAAGCGGGGTCAGACTTGGCTAGTATTTGGAAGGATGACCTCCAAAGAATACCAGGGTCAAGACACAGAAGCAGCCAATGGCAAACAAGCTCTGTTACCTTAAAATAAGTCTAGCTCGCTAACTTGTGATGCATAATGCTGAAAGAGCTAAAACTATTGGCTGCCAGACAATCTTAGGATCTCCTGGATATTTTATACACAATGCTATACAATGATGATGGTGGTGATGAGGGTGATGATGATGATAAGTGATACAGCTAACAGCTCTAGGAGAGCAGAAGCAGCATCAGTTCGTCAATTCCAGGACCTCAGGTAATACAGTAAATCTTACCTGAGGAACAGATGTTAGAGCTAGAGCAGGGTGTGTAGAAGAGATGCATAAGCAGGATGTGCAGGGAATGGACATTGGGAGTTCAAGTTGTATAGTAGTTGTTCTTTTCCATAGATGGAAAGTAGTGGACTGACTCATTTATACTGCAGAAATGATAGATACTAAGCATTGCTCGGAAAAGGAAAGGTCCCCTGTGCAAGCACCAGTCGTTTCTGACTCTGGGTTGACGTTGCTTTCACAATGTTTTCACAGCAAACTTTTTAAGGGCTGGTTTGCCATTGCCTTCCCCAGTCATCTACACTTTCCCCCCAGCAAGCTGGTTACTCATTTTACTGACTTCGGAAGGATGGAAGGCTGAGTCAACCTCGAGCCGGCTACCTGAAAACCCAGCTTCTGCCGGGGATCGAACTCAGGTCATGAGCAGAGCTTAGGACTGCAGTATTGCAGCTTTAACACTCTGCACCTCGGGGCTCTTAAGCATTGCTTACATGTCTTTTAATTTGATGCAAGGAGAGCCGGTTTGGTGTAGTGGTTAAGTGTGCGGACTCTTATCCAGGAGAACCGGGTTTGATTCCCCACTCCTCCACTTGCACCTGCTAGCATAGCCTTGGGTCAGCCATAGCTCTGGCAGAGGTTGTCCTTGAAAGGGCAGCTGCTGTGAGAGCCCTCTCCAGCCCCACCCACCTCACAGGGTGACTGTTGTGGGGGAGGAACGTAAAGGAGATTGTGAGCCGCTCTGAGACTCTTCGGAGTGGAGGGCGGGATATAAATCCAATATCTTCTTCTTCAAGACAAATCTTTTTCCATGTGTGAGAGTGATTCCTAGGCATAGTATTCACATGAATAGAACCAGTTTCATGAACTGAGATCCTGACAATTATAAGAAATGGTTTAAATAGCAAGAAATGCCTAGTGAGATCTGGAAATATATAGTCATTGCTGATTTTCCCTATTTATATATCTATAAAGGTGCGAAATAAGATTGCTAGAAAGACCATTACAGAATTGGCAACCTTCCTTTTCATGCTCTGTCATTTTTATTTATATATTTATTTTATTTATTGGTCACCTTTCGGACTGAGACTGATTACATGGTGTAAAACAATGTAATCAAATGGCACAAGAGATTTAAGAACAATGTAATAGGACTAGGAATACAAAAATTAGAACTGATTTTAAAAAGGATCAGATGTGATATGTCAAGTGATGCAGAAAGTAGAAAACAATGCAGTGACAGCAGTATACTGCACTTCCTTTCTGCCACCACTAATAAGAAGGTTAAGGTGCACTGTGAATCAGTGCCCTTAAGTTGACATGTAGTGAAGCCCTGTTCATACTAAAGAGAGACCCTGCAGACATTTACAAAAAGTACAGTATCTATGACTAAAAAGAAACCCCATGGATTAGCTGTGGGACAGTGGAAAATGTAAATGTGTTCAAATGATCATCTTTTTTTCTATATTTGTCTAGGGTGCTTTGAGTGCTGCATCAAGTGCTTGGGGGGCATTCCCTATGCCTCATTGATCGCCACCATCCTGTTGTATGCTGGAGTCGCACTCTTCTGTGGCTGTGGTCATGAAGCACTTTCGGGAACTGTCAACATTCTTCAAACCTATTTTGATATGGCAAGAGCTGCTGGGGACACTATTGATGTTTTTACCATGTAAGTCCCTGCTTAACCTTTTGTAACTTTGCTTCTGTATTGCTGCTATGAAAAAAGCTAAAAAAACTAACCCCTCCCCTGTCCCAATACATCATGGCAGAGTAAATATAAAAGCTTATTTGAAATTCCTCTGAATCCATTCAATAATAGTTTAACATGCCATGTTTCTTTCCGTATCAATATTTCTAGTAATTCCCTTATATAAAAAGCTATTAATCATAGTTAGTAAAGGAGACCTTCATATTCAGAGCAAGTACATTTTAGAAACCCATGCTAAGAGACAACAATAGAGGATGGCCTCCGCCCTCTGGGCTCCGTTTGCTTGGCCTCCAGGGCAAATGTTTGGCTCTTGTGTGAAGCAGGATGCTGGGCTACATGGATCGCTGCTCTGATTTTGCCTGGATTTTCTTATGCTTACTAGTCTGCAAAATTTAAAATATTTAAAAATATTTTTGTTATATAACTATGTATGATAAAAAACAGAGCTGCATAAATTATTAAATTCTGTTTTAAGTATGGAGAAAAGAGTTTGATTCCCCACTCCTTCACAAGCTCTATGACATTATCTCTAATCATTACACCACACTGGTTATCGGACTGTCCACTGCTGAATAATTGATAAGATGTTAGTTTAATCAAACCTGGCAGTTCTTAGACTGTACTCATGGCCATGGACACTAGGAGACTTGAGGCTACTGTGTAGTCCTGTGCTGTTCTGTCCCACAGTTATGCAGCTTCCCTGCACATTCTCAGTGTCCTTCTGTCCAATTTACATGTACTATTCCTTGCCTGGTAGCTAGCTCACCACTAACAAAACTGTGTTGTTTGTTGATGTATGACTAAATCTGTAGGAATTTGAATTCAAAGAATGGAAAACCTCAGAGAGGCCTCAGATGCCAGGAAGTTTTCTCTCACACACTCACACATACACAACTGAGTTTATGCCAAGCAGTCTTCTGGGTGGCATAATCCCTCTTGTGTAGTGTTCTAGTCAGCTTTAGTGATTCTCTGTATTAGTAGGTTCCAGCCTAAAAAGATGGGACTGTTGTATGTTTCTGTACAATTATTTTTGTTTCATGAATCTTCTTGTGGTACTATGTATGTGCTTGTCTGTGGTACCAGTTTGCCATTATGTAGTACCATTTTGCTATATTATTCTGTTATATCATCCTGCTGGACCATCCTGTTGCACTTTACTAAATGTTGAAATTGGTTTTGTTATGAAGTTATTGTAATTTTATTGTGGTTTTATTACTATTTTGATATACTCCACTCTGAGCCCCCAAATGGGGGAATGGGCGGAATATAAATAAACTAATAATAATAAAATAGCTTTATTTGTAAGTTTTGAGTGTTTCCCAGTTTAAATAAAAATAAATCCAACCTTATTTGTTATTAAATTAGATTTGGCTTTACAAACACATCCTTATGAATATACAAAGTTGCCTTATGGCCAGATCATTCATTCAGTTGGTTCAGTAGTGCCTATTTTGACTGACTAGAGCTTTCTGGGGTCTCAGTAGAATTGCCAACCTCCAGGTAAAACCTGAAGATCTCCTAAAATTATAACTGATCTCCAGACTACAGAGATCAGTTCCCCTGGAGAAAATGTTTGCTGGAGAGTGGACTCTATGGCATTATAAATGGCCTTCCCTTCTCCCACAGCCTGCCTTCCCCAAGGTTCCATCCCCAAATCTTCCAGAATTTCCTAACTCAAAGAAACCCTAGTTCTTAGACAGACCATCTTACACAACACCTGCTACTGGCATCTTCTGGACATGCTAAGGATTGGACCTGGCTTCCAAATGCAAAGCCTATGTGGCAACCTCTGAGCCCCAAGGCGTTTGTTTCCAAATCTACTGATGCCATGAAATTTCTTTCTGAAGTAGGTTTGCTCTACACAAAGGAATTAGTATTGATCTCATATATACTTTACTTGGATAAAACCAGAGAACTAATAATTTAAGAACTCCCTTTAGAAAGAGTTGTCCCTGTATAGATTCAGTATCTCTAGGAAGGTTTGGATCCCTAAGGATTTTTGCAGAATTAGGACTCAATGAGAACAGATACAAGACAAAGTCAGCAACAAGTCAGAAAGTTCTTGCCCAAGTACAATGGTCAGTATGACTGAGATAAAGTTTCAGGAGAGCAGTGAGAATTGAGAGTCAGTAAAGGAACAAGCAAGAGGACAGGAGAAGTGTTGAGAATGAAATAGAAGAATAGTTGGATTTATACCCCACCCTTCACTCAATAGTCTCAGAGCCGCTTACAATCTCCTTCCCTTCCAACAGACACCCTGTGAGGTAAGTGGGTCTGAGAAAGCTCTAAGAGCACAAGGTCCCCCAGCTGGCTGCATGTGAAGGAGTGGGGAATCAAATCCTTTTCTCCATATTAGAGTCCACCACTCTTAACCACCACACCAATCTGACTGTGTTCAACAAAGATACAGACCATAAATTATGTTAAAAGATTGGGCTGTGTCTACATTAAAGATGACTTTAAACATAAAAGATACTTTACTTTACCCCACATGAGCCAAGAAGAGCAGAGAGGGTTAGGGCTGCCAATTTCCATGTGGAGAATTACCAATGTCCTCCAGACTACAGAGATCAATTTCCTTTGGAGGAAATGACAGCTTTCAGAGGGTGGGCTCTATAGAATCAAAGCCTTGCTGAGTTCCTTCCCCAAACTTTACTCTCCCTCCCCAGGCACACCCACCCCCAAATCTCCAGAAATTTCCTAAGCCACGGTTGGCAATCCTAGGAGAGGGAGAAATATTTCAATAAGTAAATGTTATGCAATGCTAAATTTACAGCCTTCTAAGGTCATGGATCTAAAATCTCTGTTTTGGGTTATAGTGACAATAACAGTTATCATCTGACTTCTCTGTGTCAGAACTAAACGAGATATCTATCAAGGAGCAATTAAAATGTGAAGAATTCAAAGATAACAAGATTTTTTTTTTCTCACTTAAATCAATCTTTTGCCATCTAGTTAATACCCAGCTGTTCTTCCAGTTACTAGGGAGTTATGTATCTCTCCTTTTTTTTTGAGTAAGAAGACAAAAAAAAAGTTGAGTAGGTGTTTAATATTCTCTTGTTTTAGAACTGTTATAGTTTTAAATGAACACCAAATATTATATTTTAAATAGGCAGATCTGAAGTTGGTGCTTTGAAAAAGGTGGGTTACAATATTTTTTTAAAAAAATAATATGCAGACAATTAATTTAATAAATGAAACTAAAATATAGATGATATTGAGACTACACTAATTGATCTAATTATATTTTTAAATCCCTTTAAAATCAATTCAGCCTTACAGCAGTGTTAGTATGGGCCTTGCTTGTCCTCAGGAACACCATTCCACAGTCCTAATCCCACTGCAGAAAAAGCCCCAACCCGAGCAGGTGAAGTTCAGACTTGCCTGGAGGTTGAAACCCATAGTAGGTCTTGATTAGCTAAGTGTCATTGGGGAGTATACAAGCAGTGTTTCAGATAGGAGGACCCAGACCATGAAGAGCTTTAAAAGTAAAAACGAACACTCAGAAACAGCTAGTCAGTGCAACACTCAGAAAATAAGTGTATATGGATATTTTTATTGGGTCCCAGCAGCAAGTTGAGCCATGGCAATCACCATATCCTTGTTAGCTTAAGCCTTGTCTTGCTCTCAGCCACTTGATCATGGCTGAAATTGAGAGGCAGGAACATCCATCTCAGGTGAATCAGATACTATGTCAGGAAGCAGGTATTAGCTTACACAACTTGAATACTCCTTCACACAAAACAATCCCAACAAAACCAAAGTCTGTATGGAGAAATTAAATGAAGAAGGCAGCTGAACTTCTACTTTTCTGTATGAGTGTGCTAGTTGTTGGTGATAGTGTGGTATTCAGGCATGTGAGCCCTCACTTGCATCGTGAACTGGAACAGGCCAGATGGATTTATCATTTTAGAGAAAAGTAGGTCTTAGTCTAGTAATTCTATTGTCTCAGTATTGGTAATTTCTTTCATGTCACTGCATAGAATCTGAGGATGTATGGCAAATCAGTGTTGTTACTGTTTCCTGTTAGCAATATAGCATGTTAAAAAAATGGAGGAATCTGGTTATATTTTTGACATTTGAAGTATCTATTCCTTGTTTAGAATTAGTACATCCTCTAGCAATATAATATAGCTTGTGTGGAAAACTTTTGGATTACATGCTGTCTGATTTCTAATTTTTCAGATCTGTGATTGGACAGTACAACAGTTAAGTCATCCCCCATAATAGCTTAGGGATTCCTTCAGCCTTTAATCCTTTAACATATAACAAAACCAGAAATGGCTCAGTACTAATGCCAGGGCTGGTGGGGGAGCTGATTTAGTTCAAACATTTTACAAAAGCATGGTTTATTTTAAATTTGGTTAGTATAACTGAATAAGGCCACTTACACTATAGTTAATTAGGTCCATCTGAATCCTGACTTAATTCTGTATTGTACTCTGGCATTACCATTCCAGGCAACAAAAGAAGAACATGAAGCCACCTAGATTTGAGTGATTGTCTGTTAGTGTCACAAGCTAACCATATTTGAAATCATGACTATGAATTATGTCTGAATTAAACAACTGTGTCTTTGTTCAGTTTCATTAAATGTGTTCTATACCAGGGGTGGCCAATGGTAGCTCTCCAGATGTGTTTTGCCTACAACTCCCATCAGCCCCAGCCAGCATGGCCAATGGCTGTGGCTGATGGGAGTTGTAAGCAAAAAAAATTTGGAGAGCTACCATTGGCCACCCCTGTTCTATACAATTTAACAAATGTAGAAGAAGCAGTTTTTAAAATATCTGGCAAGCTGGTTAATTTGAGATACCAATCCTGTTGTTTCTATTGCCTTAACACACTAAAACAAATTATACAGGGTACAATCTATGATGTGCTCAATCAGATAATCTCATAAAAGACTGCAGACCATTTGTTCCAGTGTTGTAGAACAACAGATTAAAATGACTGGACATTATTTAATTATACAGGAGTCTTGCAGAGACAATAAACCCATTTTCTCATTGTCACAGTAAATAGTTTGAAAGGTGCACTTCACTTAGGCTAGGAACCAAATGCTTTTATAAAGAAATTTCCACTGGGAGAAAGTAAATTCAAGAGGGCACTTTTAACCTTTCGTTAAAGATAATAACTTCAGAAAAATGTTTAACCTTTCAATAGCAACAACAGCAATAATAATAATAATAATAATAATAATAATAATAATAATAATAATATACATTATTGGCTCCAAGCAACAGCTCAGAACATCAACAGCATTTTTGGAATTAGTTTCAAAAGAAAGGTAGATCCGGATATCATCCACATATTGGTGGCACTCGAAATCATCCAGTGACCACTCCTAGTGGCTTTGTATAGATATTAAATGATATGAGGGATAAGATGGAACCCTGTGGAATACCACAAGCCAACAGTCATGGAGCAGAGCAGGAAACTCCCCACAACACCTTCTGAGACTGACCCCCCATATAGGACTCAAACTACCAAAACACAGTGCCCTTATTCCCATTGCTGAGGGGTAGCTCAGAAGAATACTATGGTCGGTAGTATTAAAGGATGCTGAGAGATCCAGCAGAACTAACAAGGTCACATTCCTCATATCTAGTTCTTTTATTGACCATCCTCCTGTTAGCCAAAATGCCTTTTTAAGTAAATTTTGGGAATTTTGGTCAATTAGGCAAGATGGCATAAATAGCATGGAATCGATAACCTATTTATACCAGGATCAGTTTTCCCCCAGAGCCCCTGAGTCAATGATGAGAGATTGATATCTAAATCATTATATTTATTTGAGGGAAATCAAGCACACAAGAATAAATCAAACACTCAACACACTCAGTTCAGAACTAGGAAATATAGTGAGGAAAATATAAGGATGTTTGCATTAGCAGAAGATATCATTGAGGGGCAATATTTTACCTGTCCTGAAGAGAAACAGAAGTTCATCAGCCAAGATGTAGGGGGGGGGGAGGGGAAGTATGAGATGACCTGCATCACTTGCAATAATGGACCCAAACTGATCAGAAATCAGGATGGCTCTTCCAGCAAGGTAGGAACCTGGAAAGAGTTACTCCTGAATGGCAGAGGTGTCTGCCTTAAGTAGCCAGTTTTGTGACCTGAGCCCGGGTCTCATGATGAGATAAACTGGCTGGTGGATGGTTCTCAGGAAATTTAACAATAACACCCAGAGAGTGATCATCACTTCTCTGAGTGGATCATATGCTAAAGAAAATTATGTTAGGCAATGTAGGGTCTGATGGGTTTGTAGTGACACCTTTTGGGAAAATATGGGGGAAACAAAAAGGATCAGGAAGAAGGGAGATGGGGTGGAAGGCCCAGGCTCAGTCCCTGGCATATCTTCTTAAATGAACCAGGAAGAAGATGAGGTGAAAGACCTCTATCTGTTACCCTGGAGAGCTGCTTCAGTGAAGCAGCTTCTTTTGTGTATGTGTGTGTGTTCTGTTGATATGCAGCTGTGTTATGAGCACCATAACCCTTTCAGCTGGCCTTTTAAGGTGGAACCATGGCACCATCACCACAAAAACTGTGTTTATATGCATATTAAGACTGTAGCACCATTTTATGATTGCAATTTAAATTACTAATTTAAATGTTGTTTTTATGTAATTTTATTTTAATTGTAAATTGCTTTGAATGTTATTGTTGTATCATGGTACAACGTACTATGTCATGTAAGCCGCCCTGAGCCTGCTTCGGCGGGGAAGGCGGGATATAAATAAAAATTTATTATTATTATTATAAAAAGAATTGTGCCTGTGGAGGCATGAAAAACATTGGGAGCACATGTCTCAGCATGTCCACAGACTCCATTTTCCCTCATACGTTACAGTATTCATCTTGGATGAGAGAAAAAGAAGCACATAGTGAACTTGCTGCAAATACTGTGTGGCATTGGCTTTGATTTCTGTGTTGTACGTGCTGATTTGTGTGCTTGGCTCATGCAGAAAGGTTTGTACTTTTGAAAAATTCACTGCATTCTATGTTGACAGGCAAGCTAAGCAAGTGACAGAGCAATCAACCAAACTTCTTTGCCATGCTGCCGTCTTGAATTAAGAATTCACTCATCCCCAAAAATTGTATGCTGTAGTCAGCCCCGAATCCCTGGGAAAGTTCTGAGTTGTGAAAAAGTTTCATTTACTGAAACAATCTTCCAGAATATGGGTTGGATCCTGTGCTTTTTTTCTGTTGCCCAAATAATCAATTAAGGATGAGGAACGTGAGTCTTGCCTACAGGATTCCTTCAAATGGAAAATACTGTTCCTTGTCCACCCCACCTCCACAGACAGATAAGAATATAGTCACACTGAAAGTGACAGATGTGTCAACCAGGTGAACACATTGTAAGAGTCTTCTGTGTGTTTCCCACTGATCTATCCAGATATTTCAGCAATAGGTTTGTTTTGTTTTGTATTTTGCTAGCATTAGAACCCCATGGCGCAGAGTGGTAAGCTGCAGTACTGCAGTCCAAGCTCTCTGCTCATGACCTGAGTTTGATCCTGGCAGAAACTGGGTTCAGGTAGCTGGCTCATGGTTGGGGAAGGCTATGGCAAACCACCCCATAAAAAGTCTGCCATGGAAACATGAAAGCAGTGTTACCCCAGAGTTGGAAACGACTGTTGCTTGCACCTTTAACATTAGTGTTGCACAGAAAGATTTACATAGGCTGCCCATCTGTTTCTAGGCACTATTCAAAGTGCTGGTTCTTGCCTATATTGCCCTAAATAGTTTGAGACCTAGGTGCCAGCAGCACTGCCTCCTCCCACATTGTCTAGATTACCAGCTGAAATCTGTTTTTCAAGCCCTGCTCTCTGTGCCCCATCTGCAGAGGCAGGGTGGTTGGAGACCAGAAGTTGGGCTTTTTTTAGTGGTGTCAACTTGCCTTTGGAATGCCCTCTACTGATGTTATACTGGCCCTGAAAAGGGGATTTTACTTTTAGGATCTAAACTGGAAGGTATATATTTGCAATATTACTACTTCCTATATATGTAATTGCTGCTGAATAAGGCCAGATATGTTTGTGGCCCTCCAAAAAATTGTGTTATTCATTTCCGGATTGGAATATTCCATTTTGGGTCTTATATTAATTGTCTATTGATTTACAAGCGTGACAGGGACTTTGTGTAATTTGCACTATTTGACCTCTGAAGAAGGCCCCTGCAGGCCAAAACCCATCAGGTCATATATGATTCTTTCATTTGTCACTTTGATGATTTTATGAGGTTTATGAGGCTTTGTCTGGGCCCCTGCAAGTTTTTAAAAATGTTTTTGTAATAAACATATATACTTTTGTCTATGATGTTTTTAACTTTTGGCCCCTGACTAGTATTCTAAACTTCCTTTAGAGGTTTTTGCTTGGTTGGTTTAGATTCTTCTTCACCTCTCTTTGTGGTCATTTAAGTGTGGCACCAGTGACATTGATTATTTTATAGTATCACCTAGTTTGTTCAATTTGATTGGTTCACTGGAGTCAAGAATATATATGGAGGTGACATTTCCTTTGCAGTTAATATTACATACCCTACAATCACCATCGTAGCCACATGCAGTCTTCTTCAACCTACCATCCCTCTTACGTTAAGCCACAGTCACAACAAACTTAGACTAGTTGTCCTGGTTAGGAGTGGCCAGGACTGGAGTGGGCCATCCCGCTCCCCCCTGCTGCCAGCAGACCTACTTCCCAAGCTCCAGTTGGGGGCCCCAACATCCCCACATCATCAGAAAGCCCCCTCACTTTTTGGAAGGCCCATGAGACCTGAAAGGGGCCAGGAGAGTTTGAGGCCAGCAGGCAGTCGCTCGAAGAGGCCCTGATGCAAACAGAGCCTGTTGGTAGGAACCCCCACTGAGCCCACCCCCAAGTCCGGAGAGAACAGCAGAGCATCCCAGCAACATGGGCGGGCAAGGGTAGGGTCATGATGGCAGTGGAGAGAAGCAAAGCAGAGGGTAGGCAAGGCCCATTCATGGATCCGCAGCAGCTTGCACCATCACATCAGGGAGAAGAGGCAGTCCAACCTGGCAACAACCCAAGAGTGGAAGCCTGTGCTTCCAAGTATCCTGGCTTAAAGGCGAGGGCAGGGCCAAGCAGAGGCGGAGCCATTGGAGGGAGCGAGATCAGGGGAAGAAAATAAAAGGAGGCCAATGGAAAGATTGAGGAAGAATGGAGGCTGATGCTGGTGTGACGGTCAGAGAAGAGAAGGGGCCAAGAAGCTTGAAGCTGGGGAGGAGGGTCAGAAGGGTGAAGTAACCCAACCCCCCTCCCATTCTGAGACACCTGGCCTGGTGGGAAGGGTTGGTGGGGGCAACAGAAGGCAACGGTGACCCAGGAAACACCCCCAGGAGGCCAGGAGATCCTGACTCCAGTGCTCTGGAACAATGGTATTATGAGGAAGTAAACAGTTTAAATGGCTGTTCTAAAGCCTGACAACTTAAGGCTCAAATTTCCACTATTCTTCCCTGAAGAGGAACTTAGGTTTAATAGGTGAACTGATAATTTTTTTGAACCATTATATACATCCTATAGTCTGACCAGGGATTTGTTTGGGCAGGACAGGCAAGACAACTGGTTTGATACTGATTGTAGGGCATTTAACTAATATTTTTGTGGTGGTGTATGTTTTGAAGTGATTTATTTTAATGTTTTTTTAATGTTGTAAGCTGCCTTGAGCCTGCTCACGGAATATAAATTGAAAAATTAAATTAAATTATACATCGGCAGTTCAAATTATGCAATGACAGAGGCATACTCAAATGGATTGTTGAAATATGAATTCAGAATGCTTATCAAAAGCAAAAAAAAAAAAGAGTTGCTCTAGTTGTCTCTTGGAAATGTTTAATTTGGGCTTCCAATAAAAAGTTGTAAAAACATTTTGGGACATGATTGCAAATGAGTTAAATACTAAATCTCCACTCCTGAGAGCTAGCTTAGTGTAGTGGATAAGTGTGTGGGGTTTGATTCCCCACTCCTCCACTTGCAGCTGCTGGAATGGCCTTGGGTCAGCCATAGCTCTCAAAGAGTTGTCCTTGAAAGGGCAGCTTCTGTGGGTGCTCTCTCAGCTCCACTTACCCCACAGGGCGTCTGTTATGGGGGAAGAAGATAAAGGAGATTGTAAGCCGCTCTGAGCCTCTGATTCAGAGAAAAGGACAGAGTATAAATCTGCAATCGTCGTCTTCTTTTTATCCTCCTCCTCCTCTGTTACATCTCTGCTAATTGCTGGGTGGCACATTTTGAAGCCTTACTTGTGACTCCATCTGCCAATACTATCCCTGCCCAAATGGTTCTCACCCCAAAGTTTAAGAAATGCCCCCCTGGCACAGTATTGGAAATTAAATTCTTAATTTCTCAAATGAAATCTTGCAGGGCACTAGGATCTGACCTGATTTCTGCAAAGCTGCTTAAAGCAAATGCTGACTGGCACCAATAGTCACACAATGAGACAGGAACAATGCCCACATGTTGGTGACATCCAATAATACTCCCTATCCATAAAAAATGATCCATCAAGCCCAAATAATTTATCAGCCCATACATTTATTATCAGTGGTGAGCAAACTATAAGCTTTCTTGCTATTTATTTATTTAGTTTTGTATTCTGCTCTCCCTGCAAACAGGCTGAGAGCAGATCACAACAAAATAGATAAAATGCATACATTAATAGATATAGAATAAGATTTAAAACAACTAAATAATACAATATAAAACAGCAAGACACAACACAGACACGATATAAGAATTTTTTTTTCCTGGATTGAGGATGAAGCCTTACTGAGTTGAGAGCAAGCAGGATTCTGTAGAGGAGTCAGTGCAGTGGACCACTGCCATACTCTCTAATTTATTGTACACAAGTGAACCAGCTCAAAAGATGGTATGTTTAGCTGTAGCCTTCATGGATCTAGAGCAGCTTTTGACTCTGTGTCTAAGTAAAGACTATGGGACAAGCTGAATAAATCACCTATTGACAAGCATCCCCTCTTTCCGATGCAACAACTATATGATCAGCCAACTGCCCAGGTGAGATGTGTCCATCTGGAGAACTGACCAGGGTTATTCCATTGAGCAGAGGAGTTAAGCAAGGATCCTTGCTCCAATGCTGTTTAAATTCTATCTTAATTATTTAACTTCTTATATTTCTGGAGATCCATTTCATTCATCTTGTCTGGTTCATGTCAAATTACCCTGTCTCTTATATGCAGATGATACCGCCCTCTTGTCAAGATTTGTGATCAGCCTAAACAAGTTTATAGGTTCTTTTTTAGAGTACTGTTCCAACGAGGGCTTAGCTATTAATGTTACTAAGTCAAAGGTTCTTCTTTCCAGTAAAAAAAATAAAGAGTAAAGAAGTTCAAATGGTCTGTAGCATGTCAATCTATGGAACAAGTGGAACGTTTCCAATATCTAGGAATTATTTTTCAAGCAAGCCTTTCTTGGAGGGTGCACTTGAACCCTGTTATAAGAGTTGCTATGAGTACTGGGAAGGCCATCTCAAGATTACTCTTCTGTGGCCAATATGTCCCTGTAGATGGTATATGCTGCCGAGGTTATCAGAGTAGTAACAGACAACATCAATAGACCACTATTAAGATTCGTACACAGTATTTTGGAAATTTTTCAGTGTGTGTATGGAATAGCTCTGTGAGCTGAAATTGGGAAGATGCCCTTTGAAACAAAGGCCTGGGGATTCAGTTTGAAAAATAGACTCCTAAAATCAAACCCCAAAATCAAGCATCCTTGGACTAGTTAAGTTGGACCATTACACAAGTGATTGGGACAGATTTTGCATCTTAAACATATGGACATATGGACATATAAAGCTGCCTTATACTGAATCAGACCCTTGGTCCATCAAAGTCAGTATTGTCTTCTCAGACTGGCAGCTGCTCTCCAGGGTCTCAAGCTGAGGTTTTTCACACCTACTTGCCTGGACCCTTTTTTGGAGATGCCAGGGATTGAACCTGGGACCTTCTGCTTACCAAGCAGATGCTCTACCACTGAGCCACCGTCCCTCCCCTCTGTCCACAGTCATGTTTGGCATTATCCATGATGTGTTAGAAACAGTTAGTAGACAAGAATGGGCCCAGCTCATGAGACGATATCTCAGGTAGTGTTTCATCTAAGCTGAGTTAGTGTGAGCAAAACTCACAGTTTTTTAGCCTCTGGTTCACACATTTTTGCTTTAGCTAAGGAAAAATGACCCCAGAGTAAACTTATTTATACAGTAGCCAAATTGCTCAAACTAATGCCAGTAGCTCACAAAGTAGAATTCTTGCTCACAAGACTCGACAGCTTAGAGGAAGTATGGTCTCAGGGACTTTGATTATGAAAGTATGTTGATTAGAGCCCACAGAGTGTGTTCATCTTTTTCAAGGGGCATTCTCCCTCCAACAAAAAAAGCCAAACTTAGTTAACTTTTCTAAAGTACAGAAGGGCATTCATGTTTCAGCACCTGAATGCCCAATCTTCAGCAGTGCTATTAAGAAGATTCAATGGAATTCCATATTCTGATAGACTCTGTAATTTTGGCAACAACAAAGTTGATTCATATATATTCAAAATTGATCATATTTTTTGCCTACCACAAATTTTCAGATCAAAAAGCTGAACTGATCTCCCTATTATTTTATCAGGACTTTTTCTCTTCAGAAGTAAAATAATCTTGGTTACTCAGAAAGAAAAATAAATAAACTACTCTGTGGTTGCTTACAGACCGGCACTTTGGGTTGACTCAGAGACGCCTCTGAAGTCGACCCAAAAAATCTGTGCAGACAGCAACATCTGCTGGCCGTCCTCCTCCCTTCCTCACCCTGTCCTCTAGACTCCTTTGACCGGTTCAAAAAGCTACCAGTTCCAAAGTGGTAGCAAATATTTGAGCCAGCCATCAGTCGCCTCCCCGCCGTTTGGACAGGGAAGGTCGCAAGCAACTTGGTGGTCTGGAGCTGCCAAGTCGCCCCAAGCTGTTCCAGGGTTTTTTTTTTAAAAAGGAAACCAATCAATGCGCTGGTGTGCACGAGCACTTGCCCCACAAGGGGAAAAAAAGGGAATCCAGCTTCTAGGGTGCCTTCTCATGTGGAGGTGCCCAGCAGCCTCACAGACGGGATGGGGCCATGTCCCCGGGGACCGTCTAGAGGTTCCAGGATGGCTCTTTTTGACCCGTATTGATTCGGGACACCTCCCAGCCACCACAGAATGCCTGTCTGTTCTCAGCCTATGTGTGGCAAAATTTATTGTTACATGATAACTTTTGTAGTAGAAACTTTTAGGGTTTCCTTTTATGGAATGTGCTCTGCTCACAACCTGAGTTCGATCCTGGCAGAAGCTGGTTTCAGGTAGCCAGCTTAAATTTGACTTAAAGTTCTTCATCTGGATCGAGGCGGCTCAGCAGTACTGCTGCTGTTAGACCTATCGGCTGCGTTCGATATGGTCGATCATCGGCTGCTGACCCACCGCCTCGCCGACGCAGGAATTCGGGGGCTAGCCTTACAATGGCTTTCCTCCTTCCTTGAAGGTCGGGGACAAAGGGTGGCGGTTGGAGGAGAGATGTCCCAGAGACACCCACTTAATTGGGTGCCTCAAGGGGCAGTTCTCTCCCCAATGTTGTTTAACATCTTTATGCGCCCCCTTGCCCAGATCCCTCGGAGACATGGGCTGGGTTGCCATTAGTACGCTGATGACACCCAGCTCTATCTACTGATGGGCGGCTTGGCTGCTGACACCCCTATAGATTTGGACCGGGCGTTGCAAGCCGTGGCGGACTGGATTAAGCTGAGTGGGCTGAAGCTGAATCCAGCGAAGACAGAGGTCCTTTGCGTGGGTCGTGGCGGGCTGGGGGGGAGATCTCCCTACCGTCCTTTGACGGTGCGTCGCTGATTCCAGTGCACATGGTCAGAAGCCTGGGGGTGCTACTGGAGTCCTCCCTGACAATAGAGGCACAGATAGCAGCCACTGCTAAGTCCACCTTCTTCCACCTTAGACGGGTGAGGCAGTTGGCTCCCTACCTAGAACGTAGCGACCTAGCAACAGTGACCCATGCAACGGTCACTCGAGATTAGACTACTGTAATGCCCTCTACATGGGGCTGCCCTTGTGCCAAACTCAGAAACTGCAGCTAGTGCAGAACGTGGCGGCCAGGCTGCTAGTGGGACTGCCCCGGTGGGAACACGTGCGGCCTAGGCTGAGAGAACTGCACTGGCTGCCAATTGTATTCCGAGTCCGCTACAAGGTGCTGGTTATTACCTTTAAAGCCCTATATGGCCAAGGACCTGCCTACCTTAGGGACCGCCTCTCTCCATATGTTCCCCAGAGAGCACTGAGATCCAGCTCCCAAAATCTTCTAAAAATCCCTGGACCAAAGGAGGCCACACTGAAAGTAATGAGGGAGCAGGCCTTCTCAGTAATGGCTCCCCACTGGTGGAATCAGCTACCGGAGGAAGTGGAAGCCCTGCGGGACGTTAATCAATTCCGCAGGGCCTGCAAAACTACCCTCTTCCAACAGGCTTATAGGGAACTTTGAATGTGACAACTAGCCATCTGAATAGACATCCTACTGAATATAGCACCTTTAATTTATTATGGTTTTATAATTTTTATGTAACTTTTAAACTGTATTTTAACTGTATTTTTTATGAATTGTATAATTGATCATGGTATACCATGTCCTGTTAGCCGCCCTGAGCCTGCTCCGGCGGGGAGGGTGGGATACAAATAAAAATCATCATCATCATCATCATTATTATTATTATTATTCCGAGGTTGGTAAAATAAGTACCCAGCTTGCTCTGGGAGTAAAGTGTAGATGACTGGGAAAGGCAGTGGCAAACCATCCCATGACAAAAAGTCTGCTAAGGAAATGTGATTATGTGATGTCAGTAATGGGTCAGTAATGACTTAGTGCTTGCATAGGCGACTACCTTTACCTTTATGGGATGAGGTTTTACTGTTTATGACTCTGGTTGTGAAAACAATAAGAAGTAAGTTTGTCTCATTTTGTGGGCTTTTATTCCCTGGATTGCATTTATTGGTAGTTTTTATTGGCAGTTTTTTCAGTTATTGACTTGTATTCTTTTGTTGATATGCTTTTATTGATAGGATTTGTTTGCATTGTTTTTACTGTTTCTTTGTTTCATTATGATCTGCCTCAAACAAGCAGCATAATTTTTTCTAAATAAATAAAAATGTGGTTGTGGGGGAAGAGTAGCATTTGGGTTGCACAGAGCTCTTTTGCATCTAATAGACAGAGTATACTTTGGATGTCTTTCTTTGAAAGGCGTCTTTATTTCTTGTGCATACATTTCATTGGCTGTATGGTTTATAATCCTGAGTTCAGAATCAACATTAATACCTTGCTAATTTGAATACTTTTCACTCTTTTTCTTCTTATGCAGGATTGACATCTTCAAGTATGTGATCTATGGAGTAGCAGCTGCCTTCTTTGTCTATGGCATTTTGCTGATGGTAGAGGGGTTCTTTACAACTGGAGCTATCAAGGATCTCTATGGGGACTTCAAAATCACCACCTGTGGCAGATGTGTCAGTGCCTGGGTATGTTAATATGACAGTTTTGAGTACTTCTGCTAATTTCAGCTGGTTCAGAATGATTTAATTCATTCATACTAAGTTAGGAAGGTCTTTATGAAAAGAAAGTGTATCTCTGGGGAATGTATACCTCTTTCTTAAATATAGGGATTTTACAAATACACCATAAAGGTTTCCTATACATGTATGCATCAGGAAGGCGATCAACATCCATTTGAGACAATGGCCAACTCCTCATTGATCTCTTTTTTATCAGAGTTGAGTTGTTACTCAAGACCACATTGCTTTCATGAAGCAATTATTTATATGCGTACCAAGACCACAGGGACACAAGTATGTGCTGCTAAAAATAAAGTGTGGGTATATCTTTTCATTTGTCTTTCTGAGGAAATACCTTTGGAAGTTTTACAATTTATGTGCCTTGACTGTGGTGTTGGAAGAGATACACAGTCACATCTGCTGTTAAAGGTACTTACATAATAGTCTGAGAAAGGACAAGAAGAAAATATGCCCAAACTGCATAGGCGTGTCACTCTCACTCCTGCTGTTCCAAAAAAACAAAGGGGTTCTTGTTTATTTCTTCTTGGCTTTGTATAGTAAACCTATTTCACAGGTGAACTAAGTTTGGGTCCAGTGGCATCTTTAAGACCAACAAAGTATTATTCTGGGTATAAACTTTTGTTTGTATGCACAGTTCTTTTCAGAATAAAACTTTGTTAGTCTTCAAGGTGCCACTGGACTCAAACTTTGTTCTGCAGCTTCAGAGCAACATGGTTGCCCACCTGGATCTAGTTCACAGGTATTAAGATTGTGCATCTCAGAATGCTAAACTTCTACAGATTGGGAAAAGCTGGCAGTTTTTAGACTCTACTAATCCATAAGACCACTGGCTAAAGGAAGCTATGATGATGGTCTAATTGTTACAAAAACCTTTTTTTCTTGAAATATCTGATAAAATCATAAACTTCCTGATTCATCAGTTTCAGTGTGGGTATGCATCCTTTCGTGTACATCCTTGGTGTACATGCATCCTTTTATACACATTAATTATTTTGCTTTTACTGCTGAGTTATTTATTACTTTATTCACGTATGTTCACAGAAATTCATGACGATTACTAAGATTGCAGTCTTTGTGTCAGATAGCCTTGAATAGGTCACATTTATCTTCCTTTGAGATAGTCACATACATTGAATGTGATGTCGATATATTTTAGTCATGTTTTCTGGGTGTTTTAGAGAATATTACACAACAGTTTGATGAACAAGGATACAAATGGTTTGTGTTTTATTTTTTTACTTTGTTTTCCTTTAAAAGGCAATTTCAATTCAAAGGCAATTTGAAACCCACCCTGAGCCCATTCATAGGAAGGGTGGGATAAAAATCCAATAAAATAAATAAATAATAAAGTTTTTGTTTAAATGTGAATTATTAGGCTATATTTTATTCAGAACTTTCAAGTTATAGGTTTATAATTATCTCAAATTGTATTTCTTCCCTTTTTTGAGATCGCTATTTTTTAAAATCATAAGCAAAGCTCTTATAAAGTTGCACCCTCCTAGAAACACTTAAATGTCTCACAAGATCTGAATTATCAGCTTTTATTTTGGGTTAAAACAATTTTTATTTAGTAACATATGGTAACAATATCTTATTCCTGCATCATTAATAACTTCTTTTTATCTATCCCATATATTACTTTCTAACCACCCCTCCCCCCGTTACTTGACCCCCGCTGGTGTTATTTACTTATAATACTAATATTAAAAGGTACCCTTAACTAATAAAAACAAAAATTTACATTCTTCTTCCTTCTAAGACTTAATCATTATCAAAAATTGTCCAATGTCCTTTTATTTTCCACTCTTTTTCTACATATCTTCTGAACTTTTTCTACTCCATCTTAAAAATGTCTAAGTCATAGTCTCTTAATTACCAGATTTAAAATTATATCACGAAGCAGTTTGTTTAGTGTGGATAAAAGAATGGATGATGCTGTTAAACAAAAAATTGCACCCCCCCAGGCGGAATAACGAGACAAAACACCGGATTGGATTAAAGGGCCACTTTATTAACTTAATGGCAAGGGCAAAACATGGGGACAGATCAAGCCAGGGGTCAACCAGACCACCTCCTTGACCTGAAACTGGGCGAGCCCCCAGAGCCCTGGATATGAGCCAACCCAACGGCTCAGACCCGGCCGGCCTGGCAACATGATCACCGCTCACTTGAGCTCCGCCATCCCCACAGCCGTGCAGCCTGGGATGCGGACACTCTCCATGTGCCAGGATCCCACAGACTCCCTGGAGCCAACCTTGGGCCGTACAGCTTAACGGTCCCCCAGGGAAGCCATGCACCAAAATGGCACGATGCTATGGGAGCTCACCAATCCCCAAAACATAATCCCAACCACAAACTGCCAGTGACCAACCTATATAACGGCACCGCCATTCCAATTGCCAGCATCAAACATCAGCAGTACAGAGTAGGCAAAAACATCCCCGAACAAGGCCAATCAGTCCGAGGGCGAAAAATTCCTATCCGGCCCCTAGAAACCGGCGACCAACCTGTGCCTATACTGCTTGACGGGCGGGTGGGCCGAGAGCGGAATTCTAACTGCATACGAGGGGGCGGGGCGGCCTCTTAAGGCCGCACCTCGCCCCCTCCCCTATGGAACATGCCATGCCTCGCATCCGCACGGGGAGGCAATGGGCGGCCCCCAGCCTCAGCAGTCGATGGACCGCTCGGCTGGGAAGGGGCCGAACTCTTAGCGTTGGCTGGCATGCTTATATGTATTATGAGAAAAAAAAGATGGATGTTTTTCTCTCTCACCATTGTATAAGAAATAATTTGCTAAATACATGGATGAAATATAAGAAATATGGAGATGAGAGAAAACCATTATGGATAGTACCAGCAGAAGTAATAAAAATAACAGCTGAGACGGGTGAAGAAAAGTGGTTGTCATATAATCAACTATTAAAAATACAAAGTGGCATAGAATTGAAAACTGCTGAAGAGCTGAATCATAAATATGATTGGTTCCAAATGCAACAAACAAAGAGCTTGGTGGAGAATGATATTAAAACTGAAGGAATAAGGAAAGAGCAAACAGAAATGGAAAAAGTTCTGCTTGTAGACAATGATAAATTAATTTCAAAACTATATATAAATTACTTCTACAATGGTCTACAGAAGGTGAAGTAGTGAAATCTCAAATGATCAAATGGGCAATTAAAGTAAATAAAGAAATACAGATGGAAACTTGGGAAAATTTGTGGAAGAACTCTATAAAGTATTAAAGTATCATATTATTAAAGAGAACTGTTTTAAATGATGTATAGATGGTATATGACTCCTAAAAAGTTGGCAAAGATGAACAATAAGATGCCAGACAGATGTTGGAAATGTAAGAAACATGAAGGTTCTTTCTACCATATATGGTGGACTTGTGAAAGAGCAAAAAAGTATTGGCCTCTCTCTTTTGCATCTGTTAAAATTTTCATTTTAATCCTTGGTTTCTTCCCAGCCCACACAAACTCTGAAATTTTTCTTTGCCATCTATTAAATTGTTTACTGTCTTTCACAACTGGAATAGTTTGAAACAAATACATTATTCTTGGTAGAATATTCATTTTAATTGCAGCTATTCTGCCCAGCAATGACAAATTAAGTTTATTCCATTTTAACATATCTTCATCCATTTTACGCCATAGCTTCTCATAATTATTTTTGAACAAATCAATATTCTTCATTGTTATCTCCACACCCAAATATTTTACCTTAGAAGTAACTTGACAACCCGTTAGCCTCTGCAATTCCTTTTTCTTTATTAATACAAAGTCCTGCCAATTCTCCATATTCTTGTATTTTAGCTAACAACAAAGGTGTGACTTGTATGGGATTTTCATTTATAAACATTATATCATCTGCAAATGCTCTATATTTGTAAGTAAATCCTTTTACTTTTAATCATTCTATTTCTTTATCTTCTTGGATTTGCATCAGTAAGATTTCAAGAGTCATTATGAACAACAGTGGGGAAAGCAGACAGCCTTGTCTTGTACCTTTGCTAATTATCATGTCTTCTGTAAGATCTGCATTTATACATAGCCTTGCACGTTGTTCAATATATATTGCTTTTATCATCCTTATAAAGTTTTCCCACAACTTTATTTTCTCCATTACTGCAAACATAAAGTCCCAATTTAAATTATCAAATGCTTTCTCTGCATCCGCAAAGAATAATGCTACTTCCTTTTCTGGATGTCTTTCATAATATTCTACAATATTTACAACAGTTCTAATATTGTCTCTTATTTGCCTTTTGAGGAGAAACCCTGCTTGATCTTCCTTTATAAAATTTGTCAAATGTTGTTTAAGCCGTTCTGCCAAGATTCTTATATATATTTTATAGTCATTATTTAATAGTGAGATTGGTCTATAATTTTTTACATTCATGACATCTCTATCTTCCTTTGGAATCAAAGAAATTACAGCTTCCTTCCATGTATTTGGTATTTTCCCTTTTATTCTTATCATGTTCATCAGTTTCTGAAGTTTCGGTATTAACTCCTCTTTGAAGGTTTTAAAAAATTTAGCTGTATATCCATCTGGCCCAGGTGCTTTTCCATTTTTCATTGCATTAATTGCTGCTTCAATTTCTATTTTTTCAATTGGATCATTCAAAACTTTTCCCATATTTTCTGTTAAGGGTGCTATTTTAATCTTTTGTAAATACTTTTCCATCTTTTCTTGGAAAATGCCAAGCTGAACTGTTTCTCAGAAGGGGAGCAGGCTGGAACTTCTGTTCAGGGTAGTGGAAGGCAATCTAATGCCTACTGCCTACTTTTCTCAGTCAGAGATCAGTTCAAGATATGCACAGGAAACTTTGAGGAGATTTACCTTGGCTAAAAGGGAGTCCTGAGGGGGAGCTCCTTTGAGGCTTTGAGGGGTCTCTGGAGACGAGTTGCATTTTCATCATCTGCAGAAGTTTTCAGAGTCATTTATTTGACATAAGCTCAACAGGATCCTAATCTTCTTTGATACTGCTAAACATCTAAAGCTATACAAGACCGATGTTGATCTGGATAACTACTGAAAAGGTACAGATTGCTATCTTTCATTCTGGGACTAATTAAAGTTAAACAAAATAGAAGGTGGAAATTGAAATCTAGAAAGCTTGGAAGAAGAAGGGGAGAAATTTGGACTTTGTTAATTTAAAGGACAGTGCTAAAAAGTGGAAAGGAATTTATTGTTTTGTCTGCTTGCGGTTTTGGAGAAAAAGCCCCATCGTCATAGATTTGCAGCTCCTACAGCCAACAGAGGAAATACGTCAAGTATTGTGAGATCTCTCTACCAGCGAAAACGGGATTTGGTGGCAAGGGAAATCATTGAAGCAGCCAGCCTACTCTAAGACTATAATATCATAGAAAAACATAGGCAGCCATTGCTAGGAGGCTAAAATTTAAATAAATTTTTTAAAGTGTTCGGGACATTAAAAATTGGTGGAGTCGACAGAGGTGATGATTATAAGGTAAATACTGTTGGACATTACTGTTAATAACCATTTTAGAAGCCTCTAGAGGAAAAAGGAAAAAAAAATTAGTGAGGCAGAAAGTTGTGACCACCATTTTGGAAAAAATAAAAACTTAAAAAATTAATATCTGAGCCCAGGAGGGTCTGAGGACAGCAAAATTAGGCTTATTGTAAAGAGCAAGCCTCACTCTTTAAAATCTGATAGTTCAAATTTAATTTGGTGAGGTCAAAATTTTCGGTGTTTTTACATGTCAGACCACAAGCAAACCCATGCAAGGACTGCTTCACTGGAGAAAATGCAGGACCAATTAGATGCAATGGAAGCCAGGATAATGAAAGGGATGAAGGAGATGATAACTGCTTCCAAAAAAGAAATTAGAAAAGATATTGAAGAGCTAAAAAAAAGATATAGAGGATGTCAGAAATGAGACTGTCGTGACATCAAAAAAAGTGCAAGAGGTGGAAGGGAGAGTGAAAGTACATGATTCCACCTTGTTAAAAATACAAGAAAAAGTGGCAATTCATGACTGCAAATTGATGGAGACCCAGATACGTCTGAGAGGAGTACCTGAGGATGAAGAAACTGATTTGAAAGAATATATAATAAAAATAATTGCAGAATTTTTGGCGGAAGATCCTGAAGGGACTAGAAACATGTATGACTATATGTATAGGGTGAACTCACTATATGCAAAAAAAAAATAATCTACCAAGAGATGTGGTTATAAGATATATGACAAAAGAAATGGTGGGAAATATCATGAATAAAAACTTCGAAAAGACATTGATAATGGGAGGGGGGAGTGGCTTTGACCAATATCCTGGCAAGAGCCTTTGCCTAACACTCGCCCAGCTGGCTCCAAAGTTATATTCTTTTTACCCCTTTAAACTATATTTTTTTGAATCTTTTGAATCTAAAGGGGTGAAAAATTGTAAACAGAAGGAAAAAAAAGCATTCAGCTTTTAACTGACTTTTTGGAATTGCCATCCACCTCCCACACAAAGTTGGAGAGATACGAGGAACCAGCTGGAGAATGTCCTCTCACATTGAATTTATTGACGCAGGCAATGTCTAAGTTAAGACAAGAAATACAAGAGGACATAACCTCTGTGTTACAACCGTTGTGTCAGTGTCTGGATGAACTAGAGGATTCTTATAAACAAGTTACCCAGACAGCACAAGAAACTTTAAAAAGAGCTCAAGAGTGTGAAGGGAATATCTGAAATAACAGCAGATGCATGGACGAGGGAACAGGTTTTAATAATGGACTTTCGTAACCGGGAGCTGTGTTTAAAGTTTAGAGGTTTTAAATCTGATGTGGAAGCTGAAATGGACTTATATCTATTTATGGCAAATTGGCTTGCTGAAGCAACTCACCTGGAGGCCGAAGTTGAGGCAAAGAGTCTTTGCAGAGGCCAGGGAGAGGGGAGGCTTGGACTATCAGGGGTTAAAGATTCAGGTCTTTCCAGATCTCCCTCCCGAATTTTTAAGAATCAGAAGAGACCTCAAGGATACAACTGCCAAACTGTGGGACTTAAAAATTAAATATAAATGGTTACAATCAGGCAAATTATACATCCAAAAAGGCTCCACTTTATATACAGCATACGACGCAGCTTCGGGTGAATTATTACTCTCTAAGTTAACTTCCTCCTCCCCTGCATCGAGAGTAAACAAGAGAAAAGAATGCTCTCCTCTCGTCATTTTAAGGACAACTCGTGCTTGTATTGAGGAAGATCATGTAAACTTGGAAGAAAGTATGGATTCTATCTAAAAAGAAACTGAAGCAACAAGAAAATGGAAAAGTTGATGAAATTTATAATTTATATCTAAAGACTTCTTTCGGAATTTATGGTTGGGTGGGGTCAGCTGGCACGAGCAATTGGGTAATATCCCTCCATAGCTAATTCAGTCCAGGTGGAAGGAGGGAAGTATCTTTTCTAGATCGTAACTCTTGAGGTCTCCAGGGACTGAGATATTATGTTAGAATTTAATCTTATTTTGTTTTTGTTTTTTTGAAAGTAGAAGGAATAATGAAGTTATAGAAGAAGGAGGAAATATTGAATGCTTGTGGTATTAAACTTTAAAAATGTGTTAGGGAAGATAGTATTGTTAAGCTTAATTATTCCTCTACTAATAATAATAATAATAATAATAATAATAAATAGACATACATATATACATATTTAGAAGTGTGGGATGGTAACACATGAATTAATCTCCAAAGAGATAGATCAACTTTAGTTTATGTTAACTCAGGTGAGATATTATTAAGTTGTGTTGTTTTTGATTTGTTATTGTTGTACACTTTTCTGTTGGAATAGGTATGAATTATAATGAGTCTATAATAAAATCTGATTTATAATTTGGGGAAAAAAAGATGGCGGGAGGAAGCAGAGTAAGAATTATGAAGGAGTTGCCAAGACAAGTGATAAATTCAGAAGAGCATATAAGAAATTGACAGAAAAATTACGGGACAATGAAATGAGGTATAGATTGATAATACCTGAAGGTTTGAGCTTTGAGCTACAAGGGAAAAGGGTTACAATTACAAGCACACAGGAACTGCATGGATTTTATGAAGAACATTAAGAATTTGCACCATGATGGATTATAAATTATTATCTTGGAATGTAAATGGACTAAATTCACCACGAAAAAGAAAGGCAATGGTTCATTGGATTAAAAAGCAAAATTGTAATATAGTTTGTTTACAAGAAGTACATATCAAACAAAAGGATTACAAATTTTTATGGAATAAGCAATTGGGACTAGAATTTCATTCATTGGCTGAACAGAAGAAAAGGGGAGTGATTTTTTTATATTAAACAAGAATTGGATCCGAAATTAGTGTTTAAAGATAAAGATGGAAGATTTGTAGCGGTAGAAATAATATTAAATGCAAAAAAAAAGTTGTTACTGGGACTGTATGCACCAAATGGAGCAATGAATTATCAGCTTTTTTAAAAAAGGACAATTGTATCATATTGTTTTCTAAAAATCAGAAACAAGGAATTTTTCTCCTATGGGACATTGAGTTGGATTCAAAGGCACCATTCCACTAGAGCAGGGGTGGCCAACGGTAGCTCTCCAGATGTTTTTTGTCTACAACTCCCATCAGCCCCAGCCATTGGCCATGCTGGCTGGGGCTGATGGGAGTTGTAGGCAAAAAAACATCTGGAGAGCTACCGTTGGCCACCCCTGCGCTAGAGCAAAGACAGTTGCTTCAGCTAAATAACACTTCTTTGGGCAGGGAAATTGGTAACATTGTCCTCCCCTCTGCTTTACCCCCTGAGTTGTTTATGAATGTTCCTTTTCCCCCTCCCCAAGCAGAATTGGGGAGACGTGCAGCAGACTGCGGCAGGAGGGACAGGCAGGAAAGTCATACCAGTGGCAGTGCTTTGGAGCCAACCAGTGTCTTTGAATATATGAGCATACCTTTCAAGTCACCCTACTTTAATACTTTAACCACTTCACCAGATTTATTGTGACCAGACTGATTTTTAAGAAATAATAAAAAATTAGTAGATAGGAGTAGTCATCTTAGAACAACATAGATTACATTCAGCGGAGGGTGGGATGGGGGCATCAACCTTGCACATTGCTGCTGGAATAGCTCCTTTCTCTCTACTAGGAAAAATCTTAATGGGATTCCAGTGGGCAAAGGCACAGCTCCACTCTTTCTCTTAGTTGCTTCTCTTCCTTTTCTCTGGGAAACCTGGAGATTTCCCCAGCTCTGCCCCCATTGCTGCTTTTGCTGGCTGTCTGCCAACTACTGTTTACTTTTAAAAGAAAATCTTCTGGTCTAGGCTCCTGGCAAAATGGTGCTGACCTCAGATAGGTGGTGCCTTGTGAAGCCAACTAGATTTTACAGCAGGAGGAAGGACAACTCCTTAAGCATATAAAAGAGAAACATCTGTGCAAAGGAGGTTTGAGAAAAATATGGGAAACAATACGGAAACTCCAGAACAGCAGCAGATATGTAACAAAGCTGAGAGGAAGCTCTGAAATAATTCAGTTAAAATAGACACACAAACTACAGCAATAAGCCCATCTGGAAGATGCCATTGACTGACTCCCAGCTTCCTGCATTCCTGGGAAATCTCCCCCCTCCTGATTATCCATGTTAACAATTTGAGTGAAATCTCTATTGGTCATAGAATGGATGTATCATTCTAAATGTTCACTCACAGCTGGCAAACCTATTTTTGTCATACCAGTGGGCTGTTCATCACTGATTATTTAGGTTGGTAATGCTGCTCTCATGAGTAATTAGTCTTATAATAAGTAGACTGCACAATTATAGGCCCAATTGCTCAGTGATGTGATCATAGCTATAGAGTAAGCACTCTGCTTGCCATTTTTGGGGGGGTGGGGGGAGGTTGGGTGAGGAGTCTTTGATACTTAGGGGGTTTTTTTATGCTATGGTGCTTTAATGATTGCTTCTTTAATAGGAAGGGTAGCCATTTTTATGGTGTTAGACTCATCTCCAGGGTGGGGGGGGGGGTTTGGTAGCGGGAACTCCTTTGCATATTAGGCCATACTGCTCTTATGTAGCCAATCCACCAAGAGTTTACAGGGCTCTTCATGCAGGGCCTACTGTAAGCTCTTGGAGGATTGGCTACATCAGGGGTGTGTGGCCTAATATGCAAAGGAGTTTCTGCTACAAAAAACTGCTCATCACAAGGGCTGCCAATTGCCTGGAGAAAAATGTCTGATCTCTTTAATAGAGGCTTCATGGGAAGTTATTTACCTCTACACTATGAAAACCTTCAACAGCTCATTTCCACACATGAAAGAAAGAAATATTAAAGAAATAGGATGTTTTTGTCCAGGCAGTTAGTGACTCTAGCTGCCAACCCTAGCAGATTAGCGTATCTCCATTGCACTAGGTGGATTCATCTCAGTTTTGTAGCAAGTGAGAGGCTACTTGTCGTAGTTTGTTAAGGCACTTCATAGCTGAAACAAATAATATGAAACTTTGTGCCACTGCAGCTAATGTGGCCTAACTGGCTGGGCCTGCTGAAAAGGAATCAGCAATGCTTTAATAACTAGGGTTGCCAGCTCTGGGTTGAGAAATACCTGGAAATTTTGGTGGTGGAGCCTATGGTGGGGGGACTTCAATGGGTATAATGCCATATAATCCACCTTTCAGAGCAGCCATTTTCTCAAGGTGAATGGATCTCTGTTGCCTGGAGATCAGTTGTAATAATAGAGGATTTCTAGCCACCACCTGGAGGTTTGTAATTCTACTTAACACCAGTGCAAAACTCAAAGAATGGCCAGGCTGTGAGTTCCAGGCCAATGTTCAAAGTGCAAGTATCAGAGGCAGAAAGCACACAGGTTTACATTTAAAAAGACAGTGGTTTAAACAAAGGAGAGGATAAGAAGTGCTGGCTCAGTTTTTGAGAGGACCTCTCATGTGCTGACAGTTTGTCCATATCAGTGTCTCCAAGGTGGTACACACAAAACCATAGAATATTAGAAAAATTAGAAACATTAAAATGATAAAATAATTCAATAAAACACATAAATAACACTAGAACCAGGGACTGGGGCCAATAACCATTATCGAGGTTATGCGAAAAGAAGCAAAAAAGTCTTCACCTGCTGACAGAAGACACTGATAGAGGGAGATGGATGTAGAATATATTGACTTGGTATAATACATCATACAATCCTGGAACAAAACAAGTAATTGCAAAGCATTTGTATACAGGAGCTATGTTTCAGTCAGCACTTAAGTCACTGCAGAAGTTAATGTAGGAGTTTGGGAACTGGGAGTCTACAGCATCCAAGGTGGTGGACAGGTTATGCATAGTTACTGGATGATTAATTAATCACATGTAGTCACGCATACACTGGTGTTCTGTTTGTTTTGGAAAAATTCAAACAATTTTCAAAGGATATTGCAGGGGGGAGATTATCTATAAAGGAAGCCTTCTTCACTTTGTGAAAGGACACAAACAGCAGTCCAAAACAAGGAAAGACAGAAAATATAGAACTTTAAGTGGGAAAGCAATTACAAAAAAAATTGTCAGTCACTTGTTGTAAACATAGGAAAGTAAAATGGATGCAGACATGGGTTTTTTTTTCCTTTTTAAATGCTGGTGATCAGTTGGTGATTTTCTGGGACATCACCAGACTGCCATTTTTCCTTGTAAGAACCATTGGAGAGGACTGTGCCCTGCTCCAAGAAGCACTTAGTTCAGGGGTCTGTAAAACCAAACTCCTTTGATCATTCTGCTCGAAACTTAGGGAATCCAAAGTCAAATGAGGACTATGTTCTGTGCAAATTGGTGCCATTATATTTAAAAACTGCTGCCGCAGACCTTCACATTGGGTTCTCATTGAAAAGAATGGTACTGTCCCCAAGACCTGAAATTATAAAGAAATTTCTCTCTGAGCGCATACTGTGCAAATACTTAGGTTACAGTATTAGCAATTCTTAAAGAGCTAATTCAGAAGGACAAAAACCGAAAGTAATTAATTATACTGCAATGGTTTCGATTGGCATTCTGAAATCATTTTCTTTCTATTATTTTTGTGCATGTTATTTGTGTGTGCGTATGTTTTGCAATACTACAGGTGTATTATAGGTTGCACAGAGAGGTATTGATTTGTTGTTAATAGTACATTACAGCCATCATTCTGTTTTTCTTACTCTTGAAAATCAGTCGTTGGCAGGAAAGCAGACCAAGGAGAATCAATCAAATTGACATTGATTAATAAAGCACCAAGGAGTGTGCACTATTTCAAGAAAAAGGAACAGACTAATTTAAAAGCTGTGATTTTGGATGTATTGCACTTCCTGCTACTGTTGTTCCATTTTGCAGCAAAAATCAGAAGCATAAGCAATAAATTCAAACACATCCTTAGGATGAGAAGCGGAGAGCATAAGAACATAAGAGAAGCCATGTTGGATCAGACCAATGGCCCATCCAGTCCAACACTCTGTATCACACAGTGGCAAAAAATTTATACACACACACACACACACACATGGCTAATAGCCACTGATGGAACTCTGCTCCAAATTTTTATCTAACCCCCACTTGAAGCTGCTTGTAGACGCCACCACCTCCTGCGGCAGTGAATTCCACATGTTAATCACCCTTTGGGTGAAGAAGTACCTCCTTTTATCCGTTCTAACCCGACTGCTCAGCAATTTCATTGAATGCCCACGAGTTCTTGTATTGTGAGAAAGGGAGAAAAGTACTTCTTTCTCTACCTTCTCCATCCCATGCATAATCTTGTAAACCTCTATCATGTCACCCCGCAATCAACGTTTCTCCAAGCTAAAGAGCCCCAAGTGTTTTAACCTTTCTTCATAGGGAAAGTGTTCCAAACCTGTAATCATTCTAGTTGCCCTTTTCTGCACTTTTTCCAATGCTATAATATCCTTTTTGAGGTGTGGTGACCAGAATTGCACATAGTATTCCAAATGAAACCCCACCATTGATTTATACAGGGGCATTACAATACTGGCTGATTTGTTTTCAGTTCCCTTCCTAATAATTCCCAGCATGGTGTTGGCCTTTTTTATTGCAACTGCACACTGTCTTGACATTTTCAGTGAGTTATCTACCACGACCCCAAGATCTCTTTCTTGGTCAGTCTCTGCCAGTCCACACCCCATCAACTTGTATTTGCAGCTGGGATTCTTGGCCCCAATGTGCATTACACGTTGACGCCCACTCACCCAGCCTCAAAAGATCCCTTTGGAGTTCGTCACAATCCTCTCTGGTTCTCACCACCCTAACAATTTAGTGTCATCCACAAACTTGGCCACTTCACTGCCTACTCTCAACTCCAAATCATTTATGAACAAGTTAAAGAGCATGGGACCCAGTACCGAGCCCTGCGGCACCCCACGGCTTACCGTCCTCCACTGCGAAGACTGCCCATTTATACTCACTCTCTGCTTCCTATTAATTAGCCAGTTTTTGATCCACAAGAGGACCTGTCCTTTTACTCCATGACTCCCGAGCTTACTAAGGAGCCTTTGATGATGAGAAGTGATATGCTGTGGAAAACTAATGTCAGCTTCTCCAGTGGGTAGGGGAGATGAAGAAGGGAATAGATATGGGTCCGATAAACTCTGGGGTATATCTGATACGTATCTGGACCCTTTAAAGTGTCTTACACATAAAAGAGGAATTCCAGACTGCCTTTTGAAAAGTCATAAAATAGGGTTTTATAAAATTGGTGTTGTATTTATTTCTAGATGTATGTTGAGAGTGCCAACTTGTCTGTTTTCAGTTGGAACTACAGAAAAAAAGATTTGACAGTGATTCCAAAAAGTGTGAAATGAATGACCTCATAATACGAATTTCCCCCAGCTTGCAGAGCTCATTTTTAATTGTTTTGATACCATTTGCCCTCAAATCATTACTCCATTTGCAATTTAAAATTAGATGTCTTTTCAATCTATGCACCACTTTTGGGCCTGCTTAGTCAAAAGTCATCAGACTCAATAGCTGAGGCCAGTAGTTTCTTTTGGCACATGTTCAGTAGTTGGTGATTTAACGCTTACAACCTTAATGAAACTGTCCTGAATGGGGAAACTAAAATTGGCAAAGCCAGGAAATGAGGAGGGAAGGAACTGCCTTTTCTCATTCACAGAAGACTTGTGACAGATTTCACACCAATATCTAATGCTGATTGGATGGGCATGCCAAATGATTGGTGAGGCCCTGCCCCTTTGTGCACTGCTGCTACAGCTACAGGCCTGCTGTAGATAGGGGGGCAAACAAAAGAAGAAGAGTAGATTTTTATAGCGCTTTTTTTTCTTTTCCTTAAGGAGTCTTAGAGCTGCTTGTAATTATATTCCCTTCCTCTTTTGTAACCCACCCTGAACTCATTTGCAGGAAGGATGGGATATAAGTCAAATAAAATAAATTTTCACAACAGACACCTGGTGAAGTTACCTGGTGGGGCTGAAAGAGTTCAGAGAGAACTGTGACTGGCCCAAGATCATCCAGCAGGTTTCATGTGGAGGAATGGAGATTCAAACCCAGTTCTCTAAGAGTCTGCTATTCTTAACCATGGAGATTCAAACCAAGACTCTCTTAGAGTCTGCCATTCTTAACCATTGCACTATGCTGGCTCCCAGAGGGCTGGAGGATGGGAAGAAGAGGAGGAAACAGGGAATAATGAAGAATTGGGGAAGAGAAGAAAAAGGAAATAGTGTGGGGAGGGGGATTAAATGAGGTACCCCCACAAATGCTTGTGGGTTCCTGACTACACAATTTAGCCTGATGATCTGCACCGTGCAACTGTTCCAGACTTTTCCCAGGGAGAGTTTGCCAAAGATAGGGCAGAAAGGAAAACTGAATACAACGGGGCAGATAATAATAGGTTGGCTGGTGGCTGGGAAGAAAAAGAGATAGGAAATTGAGAGAGGCTATGGGAGTTTTCAGAAAAGGAAAAAGGGGTTTTCAGGAGAGGGAAAAATTAGATGTCCCTGTAAGTCTTTGTAGATCAGGTTGTGAGAACTTTAATGAAGAGTACTAATCAGGGGGTATGCATTTTTTAACTAGTATTTTTCAGTTCAGGTCTATTGATTCAGTATGGTATTCAGATCACAGATTTTTTGGAAATCCTGAAATTTTTTAGGCCCAATAGACCAGCACCCAAAAATGCTGGTAAAAAAATACCAGCCCAATCCTGGCTTGGCTTCTCCTGCAGCCCAGTTTAAACCAAGCTGCAGGAAAAGACAGCAAAGAGATGCACCAGTGAGGGGTGATCAGCTTCCCATGGGCACAGCTGATCCCATCTGGGCTGCCCTCTCCTGTCACCTATTTTAAACTGGGCAGCAGTAGAAGGCAGTGCAGAGCTGTGCCAATGGGAAGTGAGTGGCTCCCCGTGAGCACAGTTTAAACCAGGTAGCAGGAAAAGGTAGCACAAAAGTTTAAAGGGACTACAGAAGCCTACTGGACAAAAACTGAGAGGTGGGAGAAATCTGCCCCTGCGTTTCCACTGTTTTCAAATCTTCTTATAATTTCCAAATATATCCAGGATTTTCTTTGGGGTTTTTTCCAGTTTTCCTGAGAAAACCCAGATACATTTGGGAAGCCAAAATACACTCAGAAATACGGACAAGGGGTGGGGGGTTTTGTATATTTTTGACTCAAGTAGATCCAAATGCACACCACTAGTACTATTTTAGCATTTCCACAATGTATTTTTCTTTTGAATTTATTTTGAAAGAGTTGAACAAATTATTAGCAAATTCAATAGAAGAGAAATGTCTATGATAACTGTGCCGTGTGTAGCACTAAGCTAATAACAGTTGGAATGTAAATGAGAGATTTTTCTTTGGCTCAAAACTTTCATTCTTCATGTTTGCCTTAGTTTTGAGCCAAAGAAAAATCCCTGATTATTATTGGCAGGCTTGCCATAGATGAGGAGATTAAGGCTGCAACCCTATGTACATTTACAAGGCAGCACCCCCTGCTGAATATAACTGAATTTGCGTTAGAGCAGACTTTCATAGGATGACACTGGAAGTCAAATTCTTAGAATTTCTTTCCTCAAACATAATGCTTAACTCTTAGAAGCTGACTGTGAAGAATCACATTCCTGTTGTTTTCTGTCTGTGAACAAGATTCATCGAAAAACCATTGTGGAGCTATTATTTACTTGACCAGGCAGCTATAGTTATTCTGGGTCTTGTTATATTCCTCAACCAGTACACACTTAGTTCTTTTTAAAATTTCCTAATATCTTGTAGTATAATTTCCATATTTCTTAGGGGGGTGGGGTGGATGACATGCACAGCAGTTCAATTTACCTGAAAGCCACACAAGGATTTGGCCTATTTCTATTCTAATCCCTCCTAATCCAAACAGAGGATTGAGGGATTAAGAAATTGGATGCAGGGAAGATAGTCTATATTATGGGTTATGGGTTGATCGCTGCAGAATATTGTGTGCAGCATTGTACCTGACTCTTTTGATATTGCTTCCTGTAACTCTACTACAGCACTACATTGTATAGTCAGAATTTCTGAAAGCTTCTGTCTGCATGAAGCTCAAGATATGATTAATGGAATTAATGCCTTTTCTCAGTATAAATGCATGAGATGTCATCGTTGATTCAATAAGTGTCACTTCTTGGTACTACATAATGAGACTCTTTGTACAGATGAAAGAACGAGCATGCTTTTTCCTTCCTCATTTCACCATGGTCATTCTTCCCCACTTGACTTCTGCCAGATTAAAAACAATTTTAAAAATAAATAAAACATAAAATACATTTACACTGAGAATTGCTCACCTTGTGTTATAGGAGATACATAGTTGTTTTAAAAAAATGGAACAGATCCTTTAAAAGAGAGAGCCAACATGGTTTAGTGTGTATATAAAACAGAAAGATATTAGCCTAGAAAATAAGGATATTGTCATCAGTCCATGTGATCTCTCCCATTCCAACATTACCAATAAGGGAGCAACAACTTTGTCTTTCTTGTAACATAAGAAGAATGAAAGAGGAGCATCCCTCAGTGAAAGTATCTTAAGTTTCATTTATTTTTATTTTTAGCAGATTATTTGAGTTCATGCATCTACATTATGATATATAATTATTCTGCTAATAAAGGCAATTTTGACCTTGGGCAAGAGAAAATCCAATTAATTCCTCTAGTCCACAAACTGGTTTATCATGGTGATTTCAGCTAAATTTTTGCCTTCAGCTTCCATATCTAATGAAGGTCAACTCCAAGGCTGGAAGACCATTGCCGGCTCCTGGGTTCATCTACTAGCCAGATGATTTCTTGATTGATCTTAAATGTTTAACTTTTGTAGCTCAATTAACTGAGGTGTTTTGTCCCAGACCAATAAGAAGCCTGTTTCTGGTAGGAATAAATGGAAGTTATATTGGCTAATTGCTACGGCTACTCTAATGTTCTAATGTTAGGCATCTTTTGATTAAGCCTATAAAGAGCTGATAGCTCTTCATTTCAGATTAGAATGGTGTCAGCTGATGATTCAGACACAGACCCAAGCAGGAGCTGTTGAAGAGCTTATTGTGTTGTGCCAGTTATAGAAGATAATCGCTAATAGCTGTTCCTCATGTGTTTTAGCCCTGCTTCCCCATACAGTCACAGACATCATATGGGTGGGCTTTTGGGTGGTAACTATCTGACCCACAGTCATCTGAATCCATAGTTAGTCTAAAAAACATATAACAATGGAAACATTTTTGTGGAATAGACTTTCTTTTAGAATCCTTTCACAGCAGAATATTCAGGGTCTTAGAACTACTTTTGCAATAATTTTGGTTCTTGCATTTTTCTGGAACTGAATGTCATTTCAAATCTTCTTGTTGTATAATATCTAAGGACTCAGAACCATTTTTTAAAAGCTGGTAACACACAACTGTTTAGCCTGCAATTGTAATTGAAGACCAGCTTTTTATTTTTAGTCTGCAGTTTGAGATTTTTAAATGACTCTCTGCTGCCAAGTAATTACTTCAGTGTGGGTGCCTGAGGTTGGCTGAGATGTCTCTTCTGCTTAAGTAATGCTGGTGTAGCAGGGAACCGTAACACAAAAACCAGAGGAAATGACATAGATTAAATCTAACAGCCTTTTTTTCCAAGAGCTTGTTTACTTTTATTTTTGGAAAGATCCCACAGAAAGATATGTACTTTAATCTTTAAATCCAGATGATGGAAGGTATTCTGCCACATGATCCCTTCTTTAGGAAAATGTTGAAGAATTCAGATTGATTTTAAGCTGCTGCTGTGTTCCTATTCCGTGTAGCATCAAAGTTTACTGGAAATGGTTGTAGAGTGTGCTGAAATGCTAGGTCGGGGGGGGGGAATAATGAAGAGACAGAGTAGGAGTCTGTTGAAATGGCTTGAGGTACTATAGTAGGGCATCTCACTCTCATGCCCAGGGTCCCAGTTTGATCTTGGGTATCTCTAATTAAATGATCTTTGAGCCAGATGTTAGCAAAGACCTGCTGGTCAGAGTAAGTGACACTGAGAGACATGAATTAAGAGGCTGACTAGACATAAGGCAGTTTCATATCTTTTAAGTTGTATCTAAATATACTTTAAAAACATGGTTATGTATTTTCACAACACATCACTCCATCACTTGTGAGTCCTGACAGTAGAGAACAGCATGCTAGCATAAGTTTTTTTTTAAAAGGGCTTTTCTGCACTCTTATTTTCATTGTTTGTGTTCCCCTATTGCTTCAGGCACAGGTTCTTTTCCACATGCGTTTTGCTGCCTCTAGCAGTTGCTTAGATATTACATTGCTGTATTTCTACATATCCCAAAGTGCAAGGAAATAAAACCAGAGATACAGCAATGTGATATTGAAGCAACTGCTCGAGGGAAGAAAACACATGCAGAAAAGAAAGAAAACCCAAAGCAATAGGGGCACAGAAGCAACAAAAATGAGGAAAAACCCTCTGCCAGGAATGGGAGCTAGGCAAATCACTTGTTTCTCTTTATCTTTGACTTTGAAGTTGGATCACTGTAGGAGGTGAGTAGCATTAGAGATATGCACATCTTCTGACTTTGGTTCTTCCTCACTAAGGTTTCTCCAAAGGAAGAGAGCCGCTAAGCAACAGGAGAATCTATAAGACAGCAGCCTCATCCTGAGCTTTGAGAGTAGGACTGCTGCCTGGGTACTTCTGCTCACCAAGATGGCAGATATCAAGAAGGAAAAGCAGTTTCTGGTGAATGGTTGCAGGGTTTATATATGAGAGGGAGGAGGGAAGGAAGGTAAAGGTGTTGAGTGTAAGGTAGAGATGAAAAGGCATAGAATGAGAAGAAAAAGGAGGAAAGTAAAAGGAGGTTTCAGGGCAAGGGAGGGAAGATGGTATGTAATAGAATGAGAAGGAAAGTCAAGATGAGGGTCAGAGGAGGACATAACCAAGGACTAGTGGAGAAGAGGAACAAAGGCTATTCTTTCTCACTTTGCATGTGATCCCCCTGTTTTTATAGTTATTCCAACTGTATTTAAATATTTATAACCACAAATCTGCAGTAACTGGATAAATAGTGAAGTCCCTTGAGTATATCTCAGAGATATTTGTCTTCAGATTTCTTTTTTTCCCTTCAAAAAAGTCTGGCTTCTTTAATCCACTCTGATTTACTGCATTAAGTCAACTGAGATATATCCATTTGTTGTTCTCCATTAAAAAAAATGTTAGCCTTAACTGTAAGCCAAAATGCCCTCAAAACAAGGTTGGTGAATTGTCAGGTGGGCACCTGGCTTAGTCAGGATCTTTTACCTGTGTATACAGGATTCCACGTCCAGAAATTAATGCTTAAAATATTAGGGACTCTAATTAAGTAAAAACAATTAAAATGTATTCAGAAAATGTAGGCTTTCATACAAGATAAAATACTCATAAAATCATACATACAGTCCTAAGAAAAATAGATAGAGAGATAGGGGAACACAAGGGTAGATGAACAGGGTGATATTTACCGATCGTAGTCTTCAAGGAAGGCTCCAATGGCGACGAGCGAGGAAGTGGGAGAGGGGACCCGAAACTTGGCCTTAGAATCGGGGATGGATCTAGGCAGCGGAAATTGGGATACTGCTAGACACACACCTGTGGGTAGCTAGTCCACAGGTTATCTCTTGAGCCCTTAGGAGATGGGAGGTACGACAGAGGAGGAAGGTGGTCAGCTAATGCATGACCTCACGGAAAGGGGAGGTTTTGCAGTGACCATAAGGGCTGGACTACTATGATAGCCAATAGGAAGTTCATTGGTGTCACCTAATTGGGTGCCCATTCCTGACCAATGGACTTGCTTGGATCCTGGATACCTGGGAGAACTTTCAGGATGTAATGGACCAGGGTGAGGCTCCAAAATGACAGTTGGGGAGAAAAATAGGAGAGATTACTGGGTGGGGAGATATTTAAGACTATCAAACTTATCTAAAAAGGTGACAATAGAAAGTCAAATCATTGCCTAGGTAACACCCAGTCTATACAAAGGAACTTGGCTCTGGCTGAAGATGGTCTTCCTCTTCTTCTGTCTTCTCCTTGGCACTAGTCTTTGTCTTGAGTTCCATTAAACAAAGACAGTGGCGGTTGGACGATTAGCCACTCCTTGGGTGGGTAGATTGCTTGCAGGCACAGGTGACATTTGGCAAGTACGTGAGCCGCCCGCTTCGCTGGAATGGAGTCAGGCCTGGTAGGAAGATGGCTGCGTGTGGTGTTAACCCTCCACAGTGGATTCTATGTCCAGCGCTTCAAAACCGTTTGCCTGGATAGCTCCTGGCGGCGTAGTCTCTTCCGCTTCATGGCTGGGATGGACGTCATACAGAACGACAGGAAGCCATCCGTTTTCCTGGTGGGCACTCTTGCACTGGTCTTGAGTGCCTTTATAGCATTATGGCTGCTAGTACTGCATAAGTCCCTTTCGCCCCTGGATAGGTTTACCCACACTCTCTGGCCAGACGTGTGTGAGTCACTTCTCCAGGTGCTCTGGTAACCAAGTTGGTGACGACGATGTTCTGTAAGGGGTTTTTTCCTCACATAACAATGTCTGAGAAGTTAAAACATGGAGAACTATTCACTTGTGAAAATACCAAAACTTCATAACATTTAAAATGTGACACACTACCTTCCTGTCTTTTAATTTCAAGTGTCAGTTTTCTGAATAAAGTCTGTTTTAAAATCTTCCTCTGATTTCCTTTCTTATTTGGGGGTATATTTGTTACAGTTCATCATGCTGACATACATCTTCATGCTAGCCTGGCTGGGAGTTACAGCTTTCACCTCTCTGCCTGTTTACATGTACTTCAACCTGTGGACTATTTGCAAAAACACCACTGCAATGGATGGGGCACCCCTCTGCTTGGACCTCCGTCAATTTGGTAAGTGAAAGGCTTGATGATTAATTCCACCAATAAAACAGTCATTAAAATGCTTGAATTGCTGTCATAAATCTTGAATAGCTTCTAATTCTGATAAGCCGGGTCTCAGACTTACCTTGGGCACCAGTTTCCACTAGACCTGTGGGAAAGGAAGGGGAGGTTTGGCAGGCTCAGGTGGCGTGACTGAGAGCAGGTGCACAGTGCTCTCTACATTCCAAACACACACTGTCATGCCAGTCAGGCAGAGCCTGACACAGCCAGTGGAGGTGGGCCCAGACCCCTGTCCTGATTTAAAGGGGCTTGTGATGCTGCATGAGCCTTGGTAAGCTCAGGATAAGTGTTCAAGATGTGATGGTTCTTTTACCACATCAATCAGAGGATGCTGGATAGTCTAACTGTAGTTTTAGGTTGGCTACTGTTGATGGCACCTTATATGGACTTCTCATTTTTAATTTGTCCACATCTGACTGTCTTTTCCATGTTGCCTTTTAAGCAGTATTCTTTTGCAGTTTTTCACTAGCCAAATCCTTAATTCTTTGGCCCTATGTACCTTTTTCTTTAGCTCCATTTGATATTTTAATTTAGTCTGGATAGCACCATCTTGACTGTATAGCAAGTTTGGTTAGCATACAGAGAGGAGTTCTTTGTAGCTGCCCCACAATTGTGAATTTGGAAAGCTGCTTGGAGATTAGGAAATGGGTCTTCTGTGCATTTTTAAATATTCTCTTTATATGTCCTCCCATTTAAGACTAATAACAACTGGAGCAGAGAGTATAATCTCAAAGTGAAGCTACGCAGGGGTAAAGAATTAAATGCCAATCCAAACTGGAATTCCCATGGATCCAGTTTATCTTATAAAATGCTGAGCAAATCTGTTCATGGACTTCTCAGCATTCCAACTCATCTGGCTGTGACTATCTAACTCATTTAAACAATTTTGTCCAATGTATTTTGAAAGGAAGTTGGGTTTTTTTTATCTGTTATAGGTATTGTAACAGTTGGAGAGGACAAGAAAATTTGTTCCCCATCTGAAAATTTCACTAGAATGTGTGAATCTACTGAGGTGAGTAAAAGTGCTAAAGATTAAGAGAAATGGACTTCCATTTGTTGACACCTGATTAATGCTGAAATTATTCTTACCACAAGTTCCACTAAAGTGCTCAAAATGGCTTTGGCATAACAGTTTAAAGATAGAAGACCAGGGTGAGTTTACACACAAGAGAACTAAGCAGCTGCTTAGCACCTAATCAGAATTTGAGGACAGAATTACAGGAGGATGCTAGATCCAGAGAAAGAACATTGCACTCAAGACCAGCCCCGCTGTGAGCATTGCTTCTGGAAAATGCAGCAAAAACACACTCCACGATATCATAACTACTATGATTGTTACATTCACAATCACCCCACAGTCCCTTAACTACTCTGTTTATTACTCTGTTTATTACGTTTGCATCCACAGATTCTTTTTCTTAATGAGAAAGAAAGGTGTCAAGAAACTGGCCTTGCTTAGCTGTTTCTTGACTTTTCAAGGTTTGGTTCAGGCTTTCAGCCTATTTGAGTTACTGAAGTCCCCTTCCCTGGAAAATTAATGGCATGCTGACTTGCAGTCTCCAGATAGAGGTAGGGATGAGATGGAGTTGGATACAGGTGTATGTGAGATCATAGGCCTGGGAGCTTCAAGGCCAGAGACCTAGACACTCATATTCCATTTCATTAGCACTAGGAACCCTAGGCGTGGGGAAGTTGTTTCATTGTGAATACATATCCGCTGCAGAGGTATGTGGTCACATGTCTTAGCAACAGGGGTGGAATTCTAGCAGGAGCTCCTTTGCATATTAGGCCACACACCCAGGAGAGCCAGTTTGGTGTAGTGGTTAAGTGTGTGGACTCTTATCTGGGAGAACCGGAGTTTGATTCCCCACTCCTCCACTTGCACCTACTGGAATGGCCTTGGGTCAGCCATAGCTCTGGCAGAGGTTGCCCTTGAAAGGGCAGCTGCTGTGAGAACCTCTCCAGCCCCACCCACCTCACAGGGTGTCTGTTGTGGGGGAGGAAGGTAAAGGAGATTGTGAGCCGCTCTGAGACTCTTTGGAGTGGAGGGCGGGATATAAATCCAATATCTTCTTCTTCTTCTTGATGTAGCCAATTGTCCAAGAGCTTATAAAGCTCTTTTTTGTAAACTTTGGAGGATTGGCTGCATCAGGGGTGTGTGGCCTAATATGCAAAGGAGCTCCTGCTAGAATTCCACCCCTTCTTAGCAACATACATGATTGTCCAGGATCAGGCCAGCTGCAGGCAGTCTGCCATAACACAAGACTATTCATTCTCATTTGGCACTTCTAGTTATCCTTTTGATAGTAGATTGGGCCTTGTGAGGCTGGAATACCTGTTCCTTGATTTTTGGAATTTGATGTTCTATCTGCACTTTGTACCTTCAGTCTGGCCAAGTGGCATCTGGGTCAGAAGACTAAAGTCTGAATAAATATTTTAGGTTAGCTACTTAGTTTTATTATGTTCTTCTCTGTTTTGCAATGTTTCTGTATTTGCACATTTCTTTTAATAAACCGTATTAATTATAATAATGTGGTGTTATTTGGTGCTTCAATCTAAACCCAGTATCTTGGCCTATTTTGGGTACAGCTACCAAAGTGACATTTTGTGGAACTCTTCTTGTAAGTGTCCTTTTTGGCAGGACTGAGTTCTTGATTAATACCTGCTAGAACTTGAGACTTGGTCCCTCAGCACAGAGTTAGTTTGCAGGGGCTGGTGGTAGGTCGTTATGCTGGGTAGTGAAGATTCACTCCCCAATTTTGTGTATTTTATTCTTGAGATCTATCAAAGAGTCAACGATGGCTGGTGGGGAGGAGCGACCAAGGGTATTACTTTAGGGTGCTGTGTTGCCCTGACTTGCCCTCTTTCTGCTGTTGAGCTTTACCCTGGAAATCTTGTTGGTCTATAAGGAGCCACTGAACTTGAATCAAGTGGGTTTTTTTTAAAATTTTGCTTCAGACCAACATGACAATCCTCTGAAGGAATCATGTACTTTGAGAAATCCTTAGTTATAATCTACAAAAACAATTCCAGTCACATTGGGGGTTTTACATTTCAACATTAAAAAATTTTAGTGGTCTTCAAGTGTAATGAAAAGAAAAAATAGTGGGTTCATTGTTTAATGTTTTGAAGAGCTACATCAAGGCAGAATTATTGTGCAAGGTGAATTGTGCACTGTGATCCTTCTAGTACTTTGATTTTTCAGGGTGTTTTAAATTTGCAGCTTGCTTTCTTCGTTGCTTTGCAGCTGAACATGACATTCCATTTGTTTATTGTGGCGCTTGCGGGAGCTGGAGCAGCAGTCATCGCTATGGTAAGATTTAGAAAGCCCTACCTTCAGAGTAAAGGTCATAACAAATAACACTGAAAACCTTTGGGACTTTGCCTGATAGTTAATAATAATATTTTTAAAAATTATAGCGTTTTATGGTACCATCCATATTCTGTGTATTTTAGAAGGAGAAAAGAATAACTTTTAAAATGTTTGTGCGTGCACGCACAGACACATGCATACCATTTTATGGAACTTTCTGCATTTTTTTCACAGCACCTTCATACAAGAAACTCTGGGTGTCAGATTTGCCTTCCTCCCATTTATTTTTATTTTTATTATTATTTTATTTTAATTTTATTATATTTATATCCCGCCCTCTCATGAGGGGCTCAGGGTGGCTAATGACAATTAAAACAACATGGAATAAGATTGTTACAATAAAATCACAATACAGTTATTAAAACATCTCAAATATATACAGTTCTAATCTCTAGATGGTGTTGTTATTCTTTATTACTGCTATTTACCATGATGTTATTGGATGTTATTTAGCACATTACATTTCTGTTTGGATTGGGTTAGGATATCAATGCTGTGGGGTGGTGGAGAACTGGTCACCTCCATTAGATGTTGAAAGCCTGTTTAAACAGTTCCCTCTTTCAGGCCCTGTGGAATTTTGCCAAATCCTGCAGGGCCCTGATGTTTTCAGGGAGAGCTTTCCAGAGGGTAGGGGCTGCCACTGAAAAGGCTCTCGCTCTGGTGCTGGACAGCCAAACATCCTTTGGGCCAGGGATCGTTAGTAGATTTTGTGAGCTTGATTGTAGTGCTCTCTGAGGCCTATAAGGGGAAAGGTGGTCCTGGAGGTAGGTACTAGGCCATATAGGGCTTTAAAGGTCATAACCAGCACCTTGAAGCGAGCCTGGAATGCCACAGGCAACTAGTGCAACATCTCCAGCACAGGTTGAATGTGCTCTCGTAAAGGTAGCTCCAATAACAACCTGGCTGCAGCATTTTGCACCAGTTGCAGATTCTGAGTTTGTGTCAAAGGCAGCCCCATGTAGAGGGCCATACAATCATCATTGTATCCTTATAACAGCACTACAAGAAGGAGTATCCAGGCTCATCCAGTGAGTTTTCTGGAATTGGAATCAGAGTCTCCCCTGATCCTACCCTGAAAATCCCACCACTGCACTGTACTGGTGATTGGAAACCGCAGAACAACTATCTCTCTTCTTCAGTACATTTCACTCTATTACAAGCTCAGTTTTATGTTTTATAAGCTGCCTTGAACTTCTAGAAAGGTGTGGTAGAAACATTTCAATCAATCAATAAATAATAGATTTGATCCTTTTTAAAACTCTGTTTTCAGACAAAAAGTAAATATACAACATATGTGAATATGCCTTACACCAAGTCAGACAATCACTGGCTCCCTAGGATTTCCAGGCACTGAGAGGTCATTTACAACAATGTTTTACCTGAGGTTCATTAACTGTGATTGCTTACTAAACCTGGGAACTTCTGCAAGCCAAACATGCACTCTGCTGATGAGCCACAACCGCAGTGCTAATAACCTGTTAAAAGATAAATTTGTTGTTTAAAAAGAGAGATAAAATCATTTTGAATAATTTACTAACAAACTCAATTTTTAATAAAATAGATGGCAAAAAACTATCTTTGTGCACTCAAAATGGATAATATCTCTCAATTTTCCACATTATTTCAGCTTTTGATGCTTTTTCAGGAGTGGTTCTACATTCCATTGCTGTAGAGTTTGTGTGCATACTCTAATCTGTGTGAACTGGGTTTGATTCCCCAGTCCTCCACATGCAGGTGCTGGGTGACCTTGGGTCAGCCACAAGTTCTCAGCAGAGCTGTTCTCTTGAGCAATTCTTTCAGAGCTGTCTCAGCCCACCAGAATCACAGGGTGTATGTTTGTTGGGAGTAGAAGGGAGAGGAAATTGTAAGTCACTCGGAGTGAAGGGCAGTGTATAAATCCAATCTCCTCCTCTTCCTCTTCTCTAAAGTAATAATTTGATTTGATTTATTTGATTTTTAACGCACCCTTCCCATGAATAGGCTCAGTTGTCGCAATTGTTGGGATAATTCTCAGTAGTCTCAGCTTGTCTGCCTAGCCACGTCATATTTAAAATAGAGTAGCATTACCTTCCTTAGGAAATCTATATCTTCTCAACTCAGCTATTAAATTCAATACTTTCATCCAAAGTTTTAGACATATCCACCAATAATAGGATAAGCCTGCATCTAGAGACCTGCATTTCCATTTTCTGATATTAGTTTTTAAAATATGATTTATTTTACTAGTAGTCAGATACCATCAATATAGTATTTTATAGAACTTTCTTACTCAAAACAGAAAGGAAGTACTCAAAAGGAAGTTGCAGAATGTGGCATCCATTCCCCTTGCCTTTGTTTCCTCCCCTCTCCCTCCCCTCTTCTCTCAATCACTATTTCTCTCACACACACTGCTACTCTTTCCCACTCTCTCTTAACCCTCCCTCTTCTCTGTCACTTTTTGTCCCTCCCCATGAAAGTTGAGGGGGTAGCTTATGCACATGCCATCTTCCTCATTGTTATACCTGCCTAGCCACCCCACCACCACTACTTGGGCTAACCAGCTGCATGCTCCCCACGACTCTACTCACTCACCCAACAGTCCAGCTATCTGGCTTTCATCATGGTAGTAGCAGAACAGCAGCAAAGTGGGGATATTGGAATGACAAACTCCCACCCCTCTTGAACCCCTCCTTAAGCATTTCTGACCATGTTTATAGAAATTTGCTGTCCTGAAGTCCAGCCTATATGTCTGACATATATGTACAGCTATATATATGACTATTCCCTTCCCCAAGACTGTAAATTCCAAAATCACATGGTCTGGCTTCCCTTCTTATTATATTCTGGGATTCTCCTGAAAACCTGAAGGGAGGTCATGTTTAGGGAAAAACCTCTCCTCTCTCAATGAGGCACCAATCAGCAGATTTAAGTATCCACCAGTGGGGGTCAAGCTACTTATTAGATATATTAATGGGTCTTCTCTGGATTATTCTGTACTGTGTATGACAATTCATTATCAGTTTTTCCCATCTCTGTAACTACGTCCCATTTTTTTTTCTATTATCAAAGTTATGATGGTGAATTCCCCCCCCCAAAAGGAAATTAAATATTTATTTTAAGTGTTTTGAGGTAATATTTTAGATTAATTCCACCAGTGTGAATTTTTAAATAGCATTTCTGTAAAGCTGAGAGAGGAAACACCTGATCTGTAAGTGCTGGAAGACTGTCATACATTCTTGTGCAACTTTGATTATAATTTGAGTCCAGGAGCACCTTAGAGACCAACAGACTTTCCCAGGGTATAAGCTTTCATGAATCAAAACTCACTTCATTACCTAAGGCAAAGTATCTGAAGAAAGCTTTGAAGAGAAGAAGAGATTGGATTTCTACTCTGCCCTTAACTCCAAGTCTCAGAGCAGCTTACAATTTCACTTTCCTCCCCACAACAGACACCCAGTGTGGTAAGTGGTACTGAAAGAGCTCTGACAGAAACCGCTCTTGAGCAGAACAATTCTAAGTTATAACTGAGCCAAGGGCATACTAACACATGCATATGGAGGAGTGGGGAATCAAACCTGGTTCTCCCAGATTAGAGTTCATTCACTTAATCACTATACCAAACTGGCTCTGACTCACAAATTATGTGTGACTCACTGGAAAATTATGTTTGTCTCTAATGTGGTAAGGGACTCAAATTTTGTCTGCTACTATAGACTAACATGTCTGTCCACCTAAAACTATCATCATGAAAGGTTTGATTTTATGTTCTGCCACCTGTGAGGCTACAGCCTGCCTTCTCCACAGGCAATATTACACCAGCGGAAGAGAGTAATTACTTATCACATTCTGTATTCCATTGTTATACTGACCTAGGTGCTGTAATCCATGCAATGGTCACCTCCAGAATAGACTACTGTAATTTGCTCTACATGGGCCTACCTTTGCACCTGACCTGGAAGCTCCAACTGGTCCAGAACTCAGCACTGCGAGTTCCCTCAGACCGTACACATTCAACCTCTGCTGTGCAAGCTGCACTGGCTTCAGTGGAGTGCCAGATTTGGTTCAAGGTTCTAGTTATAACCTTTAAGGCCCTTAGCAGTCAAGGACCCTCATACCTTTGGGACCACCTCTCCCAGTATGCCCCTGGAAGAGCATTACACTTGAGCAATAAGAACCTTTTGGTGGTCCCTAGCCCAAAGGAAGTCCAGCTGTCCTCAACCAGAGCCAGGGCCCTGTCTGGTGGAATGCTCTGCCTGAGAACATCTGTATCCTGCGGGAGTTGTTATCTTTCCATAGGGCTTGCAAGGCAGAGATGTTCCACCAGGCATTTGGTTGAGGACGGCAGTGATTTGGCAGTATCATATTTCCCCCCCACACCTGCCTCCTACTTTTCTATATCCGTGTCACCCAGGGGCTGGTGAGTTATATTAATTTTGCTTGCCATCTGATGATACATGGTTTCTTGCTAATGCGGAATTTTAATGTTGTTCTAACTGTATGTATTTAGATCCAAGTGGGCAGCCATGTTGGTCTGAAGTAGTAGAACAAAATAGGAATCAAGTTGCATGTTTAAGACCAACTTAGTTTTATTCAGAATGTAAGCTTTCGTGTGCTCTAAGCACATTTCATCAGACAAGGAATCCGGTACAGTATGGTACAGGATTTCTCATCTGATGAAGTGTGCTTATAGCACACGAAAGCTGAATAAAACTACGTTGGTCTTAAAGGTGCTGCTTGACTCCTTTTTTGTTCTAACTGTATTGTTTACTTATCTATTGTAAACCGCCCTGAGCGCTATTTTTTGGGAAGGGCAGCCAAGAAATTGAACCTAATAAATAAATAATAAATAATTGACAACAGTCATATCATTCAAAAATATCCTTTGCAACATAATTCCCTGACCATTGGAGTCTGCTATCCTTGCAGACATGGAATCTGCTGTCATCTCATTTACCTGCCCTTCAAAATGAGAATGTTTTTGCCCGCATGAGAAGGCATGAAGGGAGGAATATCTCTTCATCTTATCTGGATGATCTGTCCAGAACTTCTTGGCAATTATACCCTGTATAACTGATATGGAAGAGTGTTGTCTCTAGTCTATGCATCAGGCCTTGTTCCTGGAAGCAGCTAGTTTGGTGTCAAAGAATGAAGGCACCTTGAACAGGGGCAGTGCATTTAACTTCACTGTTAAATTTTATTCAGGAGAGGGGCTGTGGGTCAGTGGCAGAGCATATGCTAGGCATACAGAAAGCCCATGGTTCAATCTCTGTCATCTCCAGTTAAAGAGTCCGGCAGTAGGTGATGTGAAAGATTTCTGCCTGCGATCCTGGAGAACCACACTGTCAGTCTGAGTAGACAGTACATACTGTGATGAATCAATAGTCGGCAGCAGTGGCTTCTAGGTGAGGATGGAAACAGAGGGTGGTATTTATGAGATTGTTTCTGTCTATAGCTCTTTGTCAGTGGCTTGTGAAATAAAGAAAGATGGACCAATGGTCTGGTTCAGTATAAGACAGCATCATGTGTATGTTCTGGCTCAGTGGTGGAGCATCTGCTTTGCATTCAGATGGTCCTGGGTTCATTTCAGAGGTATATGTATTAATGTACAATCTTATATAGATATAAAAGCCAAACCATACTGGTGACGAATCACCTACCCTCCTTTTGGCTGAGCCGCATGTCACTCAATCCCTCCAGCCCCAGGACAGTTGAAAGGACCAGGTAGTGGGTCAAGTCAAAAATGTACTGTTAAAAATCTATAGAAACTATGAAAGAACTATCTTTCACTTACGGAAGGAAGGCAACAAAGCTCTTGCCTGTTTTACACAAATCAGAATTCTTCTGCTGTTAGTTTCCATGCAAATAAGTTTTTGCAGCATTTTCATATCAAAAACTGTAAAATGTGTATCAGGCATTGTTTAAACAGCTATATGGTATGGTTGACTGGACTGACCAAGGAGCTCTGAAATATCCATTAATTTTTGTGTTCATTCTGAGCATTTGATCCATCTGCTGATCTGTGAGAGGGTTAACTAATATTTGCAGTTGCTCAAATCTGAATGTGCTATGCCAGCATTTTTGTTCATTTTAGTCAGCAACCAATTCATTTATTCCTGGCTCTCCCAATGAAATGTTCACTGCTTAATTTATCCAGATATTCTCTTGTATCAGGCCTTAAATTACCAATTGTGATAGAGAAATACACAAACTTTCAGTTAAGAGTGAACATAAAGATTTGTCATTTGAAAGTAGCTTCCAAGGTACTGCTTTAAAACTAATGTCTGCTTTACAGCATTTAAGTAGGGTTAGTTCTTCAGAGGTATACGTATTAATGTACGATCCTATTTAGATATAAAAGCCAAGCCATACTGGTGATGAATCATCTAACCTCCCTTTGGCTGACCGCATCTCACTCAATCCCTCCAGCCCCGGGAAATATGAGGATTGGGCCGCTGGAAAAACTGACTGCATCCTATTGGCCTATTCCACCGGGTCCCCCATTTTCCTTCAGTGGCTATTACTAGGCAATCATAGTATTTCTATGGGAAGGAGGCCCTTTCCAGGCCTGTTTTGGCCTTTGAGGGAGGACTCATTGGGGCATCTTGACTAAGGTTGCCAGCTCCAGGTTGGTGGAAAATTAGGCCCTCCCCCCTCCCAGAACCCTAGGCAAATGCCCCAGCCTCCGCTGCAGAACCACAACCCACCGGCCGCACCCTTCCACCCACCCACCCCCGGGGAAGTACACAGCAAAGTACAGTGGGGAGGGCAACTGGCCGGTTCCCAGCCTCTGTTCTGCGGCTTTCTCTTTAAGGGCTGCAGAGTGCTAACTTCGCTCTGCCTCCCTTCCAGAACCTAGGGCCTCTCTTGCTTATCTTTCAATCTACCTCCATCTCTTTTGTGTCCTTTTTCCCATCAGGCTACCCCATCCTTGCTGCTATCCCCAACTATCATCCTCCCCTGGCAATACATTTTGTTGCTGTTTGGCACCACATTAAACCTCTTGGCTGCTACTGTTGCTTCATATTCTATTCCAGACAGTTTTAAAAGATATAAAATTTAATAAAGTTCATTCTCTCTCTCTCTCTCTCTCCTGTAAGTTCTGGAATAGATTTGCATGTGGTTAATTCACTACAGTCTAAAATACTGGCCTTGGTCAAGAATAGAGTCCCAGAAAACACATATAGCTGTTCATTCTGATTGGCTGCAATGGCCCACATGATTTGATTTAAGACTATCCATGATATCAGTGCACCAACTTTATCAATGACAAGACAGTAGAGGTTGCCACAGCCAATAGCATTAAATATCAGAATTTGCAAAGAATGTGCAGCCAGCTAAGGCAAAGAAGGACCCAGCTGCAGAGAAAAATAGCACCAAAAACACTTTACATGAGTTTGTGCAAGTGCAGCAATGATTACAAAAAGTATGCTTGTGAAAACAAATACAAACTGAAGTAAGTAGACAAGCAAGATCTGAGTCCAGCAGCACTTTCCAGGGTATAAGCATTCAAGAGTCAAAGCTCCATTCATCAGACTTCAATTATGCTTGAAAGCTTTTATCTTGGAAATCTTGCTGGTCTTTAAGGTTCCACCAACCTTCAGTCTTGCTGCAGACCATCATGACTACCATCTAAAAATGAACTAAGTTGATTCATGTTGTCTTGAGCCTTGACTTACCTGGTGAAGACCACTGACCTAACATATTCTGGTAAGGGTATGGACATGACAGAGATTTCTAGAGAACTTCAGATTGATCTGACGTGATAAATACTCCATAACATCTTTTCATCTCTCCCTCTTGCAGGTTCACTACCTTATGGTTCTATCTGCCAACTGGGCTTATGTGAAAGATGCTTGCAGAATGCAGAAGTATGAGGATATTAAGTCAAAGGAAGAACAGGAGCTTCATGATATTCATTCTACCCGCTCTAAAGAGCGACTCAATGCATACACATAAGAAAAACCTTCTCTTCCTTTCTACCATTGAATGCTTTGTTGTTTAACTAAAGGCCATCCATTTGTCCATTTTTAAAACAAAATGAAAAGTGCTTCTCACAAAAGATAGTTTGGGTGGCACATAAACCACCCTATACAATTCTTGGTTGTCCAGCACTTGGTTTCCTAATTAGTTGATAGCTTGTGTAACCAGTCTCCTACTACAAAGCTCCTGAAACAGCCTTTCCTGAATCCTAAACCAATTATTTTCTGTTACATCAAGAATACTAACTATTGTCAAATACGGAAATGTGTTTGATTTTTTTAAATCACTTTGTATGTGTTATGCATAACACCTTTTTGCATTGTTTCTTATATGTTTTTGAAATGAGAAAAAATAGCTTTTTATACTTTTTAGTTTCAATTTCGGTAAGTACTTTAACTACAGGTATACTTCAAAGGGACCACTGTACATCACGTACAATTTCATGAGGAGGCACACTGCTGACGTTCCTTCAGATTTGGAAATCATGCCAGGTGGACCAGTGAACATCTTGACTGAGGGTCCTGAGAACATTTTCAACAATCAAAGGTGCAATTTCTAAATTTGTAAGAGTAGGTAAAAACACAAAAAGAAGTGCTTCTTATCTTTGTTAACATTGTATGATTCTTGATGTACTTATCGGAGTATTCTCTCTTTTAAAGTTTCATTGGTGGCTATTCCTGTTTAATCTTGTGAGCATGCAGATTGTGATGCTTGTAATGCATGGCCATTTGTCTTTTTTTCAAAACATATAATACAGCCGTGATCTTTCAAGAGTTGCAGTGTATAGACAAATGTCCATAGAGCTATGCGTAGGTTTCTGCAGAATGATTGCCATGTAATTCCACAATGGTTATGCTGAACTGGAGCTGTTCCTGTGCTGATGTGACCAATTGCTGCTTAGCTACATTTATGAAAGTGATATATCTATAATACAGCAATCTTTAAGAGTCAGAAGTATTTTTACCTGCTTTAAAAATTTAAGTGGATTGCACCTGTATGAACTATACATATACTGTATGTGATATATTTAAGGAGGCTTCCATAAATGTAATAGCTTGGCTTTGTAGCTTTCCTACACACAAACTGGTTTACCTGTATTATGTTAAAGTGAGGTTAATGGCTGCTACTGGAGCTATTGTTTGGAAGTGTTAGTAATATATTTGAACCTTTATTTTGAGTAAGAAAATATAAAGAGAAAAGTCAGTCATGTTAATCTGAAAGAAGTACCTGTATCAAATAAAACAAAAAAAGGAAAAAAAGGAAAAAAAATCAGTATTATTGGACCAAAATTGGTGTTTTTTTATTTTTATTTTTGCCTCTTTCTAATGCTACAAGAATGCTGTAAAGTGTCTTTTAAGTGATGTATCCTGACAAGACATTTTTGTCAGTGTTAAAAAAATCCTAGCTAGTTTTTGTGCACTTATTGGACCATTGTGAATTCTCTCTTGGTGTAAGTGCATTTCTAATAAAAGTTCTTGAGTAAAACTCTTCTTTGTACTATTACTAGTCATGCATCATCAGTAATTTTTAACAATTCTTGTAGTAAGTAGAGGGTAATACTATAGTTACTTGTGGCATGTTTATGCATCAAGTATTAGTTGATTTGGAGTTTTGGGTTTTATTATTTTTATTCCTTTTCTATTTTTTACACTTTACTGTCTAACGGGGTCACAAATTCTGATGTGCGCAGTACCAGTATTTACAGTTCTGCAGAAGGTATTATGAACCTCTTTTGATTCTATATTGTAGTGTTTCAGTTCTGTGTCTTACAACAGTTTGTGATGATTTTTAAAACAATGTCTTTTAAACTCATGTAATGATGTTGATGCTTTTGGCTTTTCTCTGGTATTAGAGTTTGTATTTTCACAAAGAATGCTTTGTAGCAGGCATTACAATTAATCTGTTTTGTACATAAATGTGCCAACAGCTTGATGGTGGCGTTTTTGAAATGTAGACCCAAGTGCTTGCAAAAATGTAATAAATACACTTGTGTACTTTGTGTACTTATTAGTTGTCCTTGCTTCATTTTTTCCCTTTTAGATGGATGTCTTACTGTTGTAAAAAAAAAAATCAATGATTTGTTGAATAATTGCCAATCAGTTATTATTTTTGCATTTTCCAAACTGGTATTTTATAGAAATTGTTCTCCCAGGAATCTGTTATAACCCTCTTCAGCTTTATTTTAAAGATCCACTCCCCTATTGGCACATAAGTTTTGAGCAAGCAAAGACTTTGCCATTTGTTTTAATGTCTGAGACAGTTGCCCTTGTATGTACACCCCAGCTAGTTGTGCTAGCTTCCAGGTGGTGGCTGGAGAACTCTTGGAATTATAGCTGCTCTCCAGGTGACAAAGATCAGTTCACCTGGAGAAAACAGCTGCTTTGGAAGATGGATTGTGTGGCATTATACCCCACTGAAGCCCTCCCCCTCCCTAAACCCCACCTTCCTCAGGCTCCATCCCAAAAAGATCCTGGTATTTCCTATCTCAGAGCTGGCAATCTAACTTCCACAAGACTCTGGAGAGGACAGAGCAACTTCAGAATCCCAGGAACTGCTTATGAGATTGTGTTCTGCCTGCATGCCTTACTCACTACTTTTGTTGGGCTATGTGCTTGATTCAGAAACTATGTTAGGTCCCTTCTGAAGAATTCTTCTCTTGCTTTATTGTCTCCTCTCTGAGGCCTAGCTAAGTTCCAGCTTCCATATTCTCAGAGCTGTCTCTTCCAACTGACATCTCAGCTGTCAACTCCGATTCTAGCCTTGAAGCTTTTTTTTGGCTTGCTTCAGCAGGACATGCTTAGAATTCAAACATGCTGATTTGAATAAACTGAAACCATAGTTCTGGCAGTTATTTCTCCCTTTGATATTTTGTGGGCTTATTTTTCTGCATGTTTTAAAAGGATGCAGCTTCATTTGAGAACTCAACAATGATGATGATGAAATTCCACTAATTACTTTAGCGCTGTATTCTGACACATTCTGGTAAGCTCAAAATCAGAGTATAGAAATGATATTTCAGAACAAAGTGACTCTGGAAGTAACTCCCATACGGATAGCATGTTATACCAAGCCATCTCTCAGCAACTTGGTTTCTGTGCAGCAGCTAAATAGTGGGATTTTTTTAATCTAACTTTGGATACATTTTTAATTATTGTTTTTACAGGACAATTAGGGTAATTCATTTTAATTATTTTTATTTATATCAAAGAAAATAATACATAAGGCTTTACAATGTCCAATTTCAAATGTTCTGTGGTTCTGTCATGAATTCCCTGTAAGCAGTCATCTATCTTAGAATCTTGAACAATATGAAGGTGGTGTTTCGTTCAAAGATTAACAAATTATTGATGTTACAATTATTGGTTCCATACATAAGTATTATTTTTCAGAGGAGAAGATGCTCTTACTTGCTACAGTGAACAAGTAATTGGGCATAGAACTGTTTCAGAGCCTTGGGTTTTCTAATGTCTGTAGTTTATTGAATTTTCTACATAGGATGATCTAGTTACATGAAAAAGAATTGTAATGTTACAAGGATGGCAATATTTAAGAAAGATTTAGAAATCACTATAGTTGTTCCATAGTTTATTTACCATATTTTTGCATATTGTGAGTTCAGGGATCAGTGTTCCTGTTAATCTGTTTGGGCCATCATGCTTACAGGCTCTTTAAGGCACACTAGTTGCTGTCATTTAGCATGTTCTCCATTTGATTTCCTCAACCCAATAGCTTTGTAGAAGATGGCCATCTAGTAGGAGAGCAAGAGACTCTTGAACCCACATCCACTAATATAATCAAGAATACATTGTATTCATGGCCTTCCAATTGTGAAGTTTGTATGACTGCCTCTGAAATCTGTCACTCCAAAACTGATATGATATGTAACAGTTTCTGTTCTCTACAAAATTCTGTTTATAGAGGAAGCAACATACCAGAAGAAATACTGTTCTATTAAAAACTTAATCCCTGTTATGGTCATTTTGGCGATACCATAGCAAATCCAATACCCTTTTGATGCAATCACCATGTGTTACAAAATGACCAAAATTCATGCTGAGCAGTGTACCATGTTGAGAAGTTCTAGAAATGCTTGGTCAAACACTGAAATCTGTTCTGCATTTGTCCTGATTTTAGATCACACATACACGCATAAGATGGGCTCTCAAACTACGCTTTTGTCTTAGAAATTTGTGGCTTATTATTTTCATGCATTTAGCAATATTATTCTAAAGTGAATGCAGTCAAAACTGCTCAAGGATTAATTGCACATGGCCTGTCTTAATGATAAGACAAAGCTAGCTGTAAAAAATGCCTGAAACTGGCAAGGAATTTCCCGACTTAGGTTTATCTTAACAAAACCAATTGTATTAGTACCAGAATAAAACAAGCTATTTATAATTTATGTCTGAATAATTGAAAAGGTAATAGAATATGTCTTCTGTAATGGAAAAAATAGGTTCACTAATCAGTTCTTGTGAAAGTAATTATAGTTAAACTGTAACTTACAATGTACAGAAGGCTCTGAGACAGTGTGCTGGAAATATTAGGTGAAGTATTGTGGCATAAAATATTTGTTAAAGAACCTGTTCCTAATTGCAGTTTTTTAAGCAAATAATAGTTTAGTTCAACTAATTCAGGAAAGTGCATCAGAAAGAGGTATCAGCGTAGATAAATTGTGCGCTGACATTTTTATGGTTATTTACTTTCTTTTCTTTCAGTAATTTCCTTTAACATTTAACTTGCAATGCTACAATCATGTTTCTATGTATTTAGGAAATGTATATGCTGCCTCTCCAGAGACCTGCTCAAGATGGCTTGCAAAGTAAACCAAAGTAGATCCTTTGCTTCCTGTGAGCCTGGAAGTCCTAGATCAGGGGAGCTTCTTTTGTAACAATTTCCTTTTAAATGTTTGAAACCTTAGTGTCTCTCTAGGACCCATTCTTCCCCTTTATCAACCTCTTCCCTAAAAGCCCCAATAGCCTCTTCCCTTTTCTCTTCTTCCCATCCACCGGCCATTCTATCTTTATCTGCTTCCTCTCAGTTTTTCCTTCACTTGCAGTTTCTACCCAGAAAAAAACTATGGCCCAGTTGCATAGGGCCAGCTGCTGCACCATGCCCTATTGGATTTTAGGGAACCCACAGGAACTTTTGAGAGGCACCTTACTTTCCCATATATCCCACACTATTTCCTTTTCCCCTGCTCCTGACACCTGCATATCCTCACTTTTCTCTGTATTCTTTCCCTCTGACGTACCCACCCACTAACCATTTATCTGCTCACATATTTGGCTATATTATTTATGTATTTCATTTATACCTTGCCTTTCTCCACAATGGGGACCCTAAGCAGTTTACATAATTTCCCTCTTCTCCATTTTATCCTCACAACAACATTCTGGGGCCTTTGCCATCCAACACTCCCCTCTTCTCTGCAGCCTCTGTGCTCTTATCTCAGTAGTGGAGCAACTGCCAGGAGGAGAGCAAGCTGACTGCAGAAAAAAAGAGTAAAACCACCACGCAAGCCAACAAATGAAAGACTAAGCTGACCATAATGGAGTGGTAGTGGTTTTATTCCACTTTCTTGACAACAGGCTTACTCTTCTCTGAGCTCCTTGGCAAACTCACTTTGTTGCCCAAGTTGTTCCCCATGCTGAGGAGGGCTGAGGAAGCCAGAGGAGGGAAGGTGGTTATGTTTCAACAGTAGTGGGGCATACATATGCAGAAGAATATATGCACATATATTCTCCCCATATGTTCCCCGGAGAGCACTGAGATCTAGCTCCCAAAACCTCTTACAAATCCCTGGGCCAAGAGAGGCTAGACTGAAGACAACCAGGGAGCAAGCCTTTTCAGCAATGGCCCCTCGATGGTGGAACCAACTTCCAGAGATGGTACGAGCCCTGCGGGACTTGAATCTATTCCGCAGGGCTTGCAAAACCTTTCTCTTTCAGCTTGCATTTAAGTTAGGACCAGACCAAATTGACTAAATTGTTTGTAGCCTTAACCATCTTATGCATAACTGTAACTGACAGCAATGATTGTATGACAGTATGTATAATTGTGATTGATAGTAGTTATAGCACCTGTTTTATCTATTTTAATTAATTTATGTAATTGAACTGTATTTTAAATCATTGTTTATTTTGTATTTTAATTAAATCATGGCACGCCATGTCTGTGAGCCGCCCTGAGCCCGCCTTTGGCGGGGGAGGGCAGGATATAAGAATAAAACTTACCTTACCTTACCTTACATATGTGTTGTCAAGTCACAACCAATTTATGACGACCCCTGGAAGAGGCTTTCAAGACAACTTCAAAATGAAGGTGATTTGTCCTTGCCTTGCTCTTCAGAACTTTCCTTGGTGGTCTCCCATTCAAGTACCAATCCCACTTAGCTTTCAAGATGTGACAAGATTGGGCCATACTTTGCCACCTGTTCTCCCATACAGAGATACACCAGTAGTTCAAACAGTAATAGTTACTTACATTCAGGCCTCGGATTCAGTGGGAGCTCACAGGAGCACAGCTCCTGAACCTTTCTGAGAGTTCCACCTCCTGTTTTCCACCTCGTCCATTGAATAGTAGGTGCAGCTGCATAACAATCCCTGGATGAGCTCCACCACCTATTTTTCTACAAAACGACCCCTGCTTACATTGTTGTATATTTAATGGACTGGCACATAGAACATATGATAGTCATGAGGTCCTTTTGATTGCTAGTAATTGCAGATGTGGCTCTCTGTGAGCCACAGATTGAGTGCCACTGCCATAGTACAGAGTATTTGAAAATTACTCCAGGGGATTCTACTTGATTCTTCCTGGAAACTCTCAGAAGGTTGCTTGTTATCTGTCATCTCACTAAAGGTCTGTTTTCCAAAATAACACGCAGTGTTATCAACACACTGATGTTCTCTGATTTGTTCTTATGGTCACCTTTTGTTACCTCTGTGCCCAATTAATATCTGCTCTTATGGAGAAATGGATGCTGTTGAGTTTACATGCTAAATCTTGCCAATGCTACAATCATGACTGGCAAGCACAGTGATGAATAGATGATGATAGGAAACCTCATCATTGATAGAATTCAAATTTGACACAATTGTAAGTTGTACTAGGTTTATTCCAATGTCATAGTGGCAAGAGATATCTGTTGTAAAGTCTTTCGCTTCATTTTCAGAATATGAACGTGTGACTTATCATTTAGGCCTTTATAATCTTGAGAGTAATAATCTCATAATGTAATCCCCCTTGGATTTGCCCACAGTGGCTGCTTGGAAGATGGACTGAAGTTAATAATATTAGTACACGAGATTAGTTAAATACAGCTATACATATACTGACAGCTAGTAGGACCTAATCCTAAAATCTTTATCCCAGAATTCAATCAATTCTCAGCAAATTTCAGGAACAGAGAGAGAGATTTATGAAAATTTGAGCTGATGCAACATAGTGACATATTTTCATATTCCATATACAGGCAAAACTAAAACATACCAGGGCATACCTCAGCAACTTCCCTTATTTACTGTTAAATATTATGTGCTGTAATGATTAAATTGTTCCTTATTAAATTAGTATAAATGTAAACATCATACATCACTTTCCTGAAACTTATACCAGACAGAAAAGCAAAGTGTAATTTATAAGAAAGGGAAGTAATTATAATTAATGTTTCCAAACACTCCTATTCCCATTTACATCTTTCTGAAATATAGTTGCTCAGTCCTTTTATATTCCTTTCTAAGTAAACAGTAAAGGCTTCCCATAATTCTTTTTTGGATCATATTTTGGAGAAATGTTTTTGCTTTTGCTCTTGCTTTATTGTCATAGCATCAGTAGGACTGCAAATAGTCTTGTAGTATTCCTCATGGTATTTGGTTATGTGGAACCTGACACAGGAGACATTTACAGTATTCTCAGAAAGTGTAGATGTAATAAATTCTGTGGAGTTCTGAAGTCCTAGAATTGAGGCATTCCTACTGTGTGCTATCTTAGAATAAGAGGAGTATGTTCTGTTTTCTGAAGCTATGAAATGGGATGGTACTGATGGTCATTGTTCATACTGCTTCTAAATAGCTTGTGGGCTATAATGAAGACTGACTGACCAGCATTCCCCTCTCCCAAGCAATCATTTCTGACCTTGGGAAAGTGTATTGCTTGGGCTATGGGACCTACATAGCCATTTGGATCAGAAAGCTGCAGTGGACGCAGGAAAGGTGGCAAAATGGTTCCATCCTTCCACTTGTGTGAGCTTTGCAAGAGGAGGAATGGAGTGATATTGCCCCTTTGCTTCTCCCAGCTGCAGTTTCCTGACCCATGTAACCATTACTGTATAGAGTTTCAGCCTTAGTCATAGACTTTCCCAGGATTGGAAATGGTGCTATGCAGAGGTAGAAGCCAAAAAGACCACCAGTTCCTGTGCTGTCATTGAAAGTCCCTTGTGTTCTATGTTCCAGAATATTCATTACAGCTGTGGTACTTCTGACAAATAGGTCTTCTCTGAAAATGGAATGAATCTGGCCAATCTTAGGGACATTACCTTCATCCACTTCTTCTTATGTGAAATAAAAAAATTACAGGGGAGTGTCACATTGCTTTATGTTCACTTTCTTTTTTATTATTATTTAATGATATACTATCATAAATAATATAAACACTAAATAAAAAGGAACAGAAAAAAGAAAAGATTTAGAAATATACCTTTACTGGCTGCTTGATGCAGCTTTTGAATGGTTAAATGCCATATTTATTTGACCTGTTGTACATCTCTCCCATTTCTAATTTTTTTTTACTCAAGCAGGATTAATTAACATTAATTAATTAAGAAGAATGCATTTACACATGTCTCTAATTCTAACATATTTATTTGCTTCACTGCCCCCCCCCACCCCGAATTAAATCCAAGCAAATGGTGACCATATAACCTTAGTTTGCTATTCGTGTTTGGTTCTTGCATCTGTTAAAACATCTTCATTATATTGTATGCTAATTTGGTGTTCACCCTCTACCTATATGTACAGACTGATAACTTTCATTTCAATGTATCTGAGGAAGTGTGCATTCACATGAAAGCTCATACCTTGAATAAAACTTTATTGGTTTTAAAGGTGCCACTGGACTCAAACTTTGTTCTATTTCTAAATGCTGTTAATATTATCAGTTTGTCAGTCCATTCTGGGTCTTTAGGAACACTATCCTGCTTCCTAATTTTTGCATAAACAATTCTTGCATCAGTTATTAAATGTAAGTTAATACTCTCTCAATGCTCAGGAAACATAGGCTCAACATTTAACAAGATTTCAACTGTAAGTGGAAAATCCATTTCCAAACAGGTTTTCATTGTATTTGCAACCATACTCTTTAAATTGTTATAATACCAACATGAACTAATCAAATTCTTGAATATCATTGATATATAATGTTTAATGTTCAAATATTCATTTTCATATCAGTATTGTCAATCTGGACCTCAAATTAAAAGCCATTTCTTTATTTCATATCCCACCTTTCTCCTCAGTGGGGATTCAAAATGGCTTATTCTCCCCTGTAAAGTAGCTTAGGCTGAGACTGTGTGACAAGAGCAAGAATCTTCAATCTGGCCATGATTTCTTGAAACTTTAAGCATGATTCTCTCATTTCTGATTATGTTATCAGAAAAGCATTTCCCTGAGGGAAACCAGACAACCATACGCCTTCATTCAAAACTTCAGGTTTCCATTACCTCCCCTCTCCCTGCAGCCTTGCCATAGGAAAGGGACAGTCTTTCTCTGTAGTGGCGGGGGGACAAAGAACTTACATCAATCTCTTCTCCCCCCCCCTTTGACCTGGACCACAACCTTGTGAGGTAGGTGAAGCTGGAAGTGTGTGACTGGTCTGAAATATACCCAGTCAGCTTCCACAGCAAGAACCTGGGTCTGGCAGACCCTGCTTTGAAGCCCTAACTCCTGTCCCCTCCTTAAACTCCACCACAAAATCTTCAAGGATTTACCACCAACCTGGAACTGGCAGCCCTAGTCAGGATTCCCCCTTAAAGTTCTCCCTCAAAGGCTTTTAGTGATACCTTTCAAAATAACATTCTCTGATAATGTTAACTCAATGTCTCTCTACTTCTTGCATTCTCTCCCTATCTGTCTCTCTCTGTATCTGGCCTACTGCAACAGGACACCACTTTTCCCATCACTGGGTGTTTCCTTCCCAGAGGACGATAGGGAGGAGTCCTCGGCCAATCAAGAGAAAGCCTTCCTTTCTCCCTCCCTCAGCCAATCATGGGAAGGCTTTCTCTATGGCTCTTTCCTCTTTCCATCCCACAGCCAGTCCAGGGAAGGCTTTCTTTCTCTCCTCTCCAAAGCAGAGCAGCAGGTAGCTTAGCCAATGGGAGAGTAGGGAGAGGCAGCAATTGCCAGAACCAAGATTGGGTACATTTTAGTGATGGAATCAGCTTGGCTGACTAGCAACAGCCAGTCAAGTGGGAGAGAGAAGCAGAGTCAACCAATGAGTTCTTACTCAAAGGCCAAAATAGGACTTCAAAGGGCCTCCCACACCGTCTTCTATTGAGAGAACCAAGCTTGGTTCTATTTTTACTGAGAAAAGCAAGATAGTTGCCTAGCAGCAGCCAGTGCCTAGCAGTGTCCCCAGAGAGCCAATCCTCATCTGTCCTGGGGCCACCAGTGGGTGGGGGAGAACAAAGTCAGATAATGTGACATAAGAGCAGTTGATGGCTTGATGGGCCAAAGGTTGATGCACCACAGTCTCACCCACTCCCAGCCAATGAGGGAGCTCGGATTTCCCAAAATGAAATGAGAATTATATATAATGTCTGTCTATCTATTGATCGTCTATCTATCATCTACCTACCTACCTAGTTTCAAGTTTATTTAAATCTATATCCCTTCCTTCCCACCGAAGTGGCTCAGGGCGGCACACAACACATAAAAATCTAACATAATTTTTGAATTTAAAACATCTTACACAGTTAAAACAGTAAAATAAAACTTAAATAAATAAAACTTAAAAACTTGAAACTACCTACCTACCTATGCTAGCTATTATAGTTTTCTAGCTATAAACTTCCTCAGCGAGAGAAGGGGTCTGAATGCACAAAGTACATCTGCACAAAGTTTTAACTTACCATGGAATCAGTTCCAGCATCTGCGAAGAGGCTTCATTTTCATTTCTTTGTGCACAGTATGTTCAGAATATGTGAGCAAATACAGTCCCAGAACATCTCTTAACTTTTCTAGGATACCACCCAGCACCTTGTATCTAGATGGATAAAAGACAGGATTTTCCCACACATGTTATTTCTGTTAGTTGTGTTCCCTTATTGTGTCAGAATTTTTTTTCTTTTTTGCATGTGTTTTATGCCTTCTAGTGGTTTCTTCAAAACAGAAAAACAGTTCTGAAAGATTAAAACAACCACAAGAGGGAGCAAAACACGTAGAAAAGGGAAGGGGAATGCCTTGATGTCCTATGGGCACACAACCAATAAAATAATACAGAAAAAATTCACAGTATATCTAGAACATATTTTCACTTGACTGGGGCAGTCAGTAACTGATTAGGCTAGAGTAGTCCAGAAATCTGATACTGTGTCCTAGAACATCTGTAGTAAATCTGGTCTAGGAGTAGTGTTCCCTTTAAGCTGAATTTGTGTGAGTTAGCTCACAGTTTTTAGCCTCCTGCTCACACATTTTGTCTTAGCTCAGGAAAAATAGCTCCAGAGCAAACTAATTTGTAGTAGCTCACAACTTTAATGCCAGCAGCTCATAAAGGAGAATTTTTGCTCTCAAGACTCCAAAGCTTAGAGGGAGCATTGCCTAGGAGGCTACTTCAGCTGCTCCAAGATTTTTGTTAAGCCATTTGTTATACCATCTTCTGGCTATGGCAGAAATAATCGACATTTGAGGAGAGAGCTGGATTCTGACATGTATTCAGTTCTGGTCCACTTTCACTTCAGCTGGTAACCAATATTCATTCCTACATTCCAGCTGAGGAAGAATTCAGAGGCAGCCATGATTTATTTCTGCTTCTTTTCTCTAGTGCCAACAACACAACATTCTTCATCTATAGTTCGGTGTAGTGGTTAAGCGTGCGGACTCTTTTCTAGGAGAACCGGGTTTGATTCCCCATTCCTCAACTTGCAGCTGCTGGAATGGCCTTGGGTTAGCCATAGCTCTGGTAGGAATTGTCCTTGAAAGGGCAGCTGCTGTAATAGCTCTTTCAGCCCCACCCATCTCACAGGGTGTCTGTTGTGGGGGAAGGAGATAAAGGAGATTGTAAACTGCTCTGAGACTCTGATTCAGAGAGAAGGGTGAGGTATAAATCTGCAGTTTTCTTCTATTTCAAATGGATTTAAATACTTGGTAGAATACAAAATGTTCTTGAAGTTGGATGAACACTGACTCTTGTGACTTCCACATGCTTGTGTTTGAGAACAGGCATGAAATGTATATGTATAGGTCTGGGAAGTGACATACTCTGTTTAATCTCAGTGCAATAAATGTCTTCAAATTTGAAAGAGTAGCCTTTATTTTTGGACTGAACACTGCATACATAGAGGTGTTAATATAGTGTCACATAAGTCAAAGTGGTTTTCAGAAAGAGTGTTCTAAGGATAAATTCCCTTTGAAATTAATGAGCCAACAAGACACTTAATTTTAGTGAGATCATTCTCCATTTCTGCCTCTGGAATGTATACTCCAGAACCTGAATATAGTCTATTGTTACAGCAGCTGTTAATAACTACAGAGCATGCTCTTTAGGGTCTAGGTATTTGTAGCAGTTGGAATAAATGAAATCCAGCCTACAGCAGATACTTGGTTATAGATACCATGTACAGAATTGTCTATTTCTCTAAGCATAAAAAATTAAAATAGGTGGTATATTTTGCTGCACTGTGTTCCGCAAATGATGCAATAAACTGTGAGATTCTAATTAGAGCACAGAAGGACATGAGTCTGAAAACAAATTATCATTCAGAAGATGTTTTACCCTGCAAACCAATTCTATGCTTGCTTTCTGAAAAAGGGGGTAGGAGTAATTCAGCATTGTATTTCATAATCCCCCCTGGATTTACAACGCTGCACATACACTTCAGTAGAATATCAACTGCTTTTGGTGCTTAATCAGTGTAAAATGTGAAGACTGAAGCCATTACAAAGCTATGAAATAATGGATTCATGCTTGGTGTTCTTCCTGTCTCCAGAGAGAAAGATTTTTTTGTTTTTGGAATTTTAATGGTGACAAGAAAATGGCTGAACAACAGATGAAAGTGGAGAAAAAAAGGGGAAAGGGAGATGTATTCAGACTTGTAGAATACTAACATCTAGTGGCCACAAGATAGATCACACATTCAAGTACAGATTTAGAACATAATGTCATACTGGATTATGTAACTGATTGGGCTGAGCTAAAATGCATTGACTCTGCCCTAATGTGCTTTCTGAAATGATCTCCATTTTCCCTAATATAATAGCTATTTTCTTTCCCCTTGTAGTTCTGTGAGGTTGCTGTTCCTAGAAATTCAGATAATGACCAGGGGAATGTATTTAATCCTTTCCTGTGTGATTGTGCTGGCTGAGACCAATCCCCCCTCATGCTTTTATTACCCCTGAAAGGAAAAAAAAATACATGAAGACAGGTGCCTTGGGTTTGTTCTCCCTTTCAGGGAATGGCCTGTGCAGGTTGGGTTTTGACTGATAAAACAGCATGGATAGAGAAGGTTTAAAATATATATTACCTTGACCACAACTGGAATTGCACAGTTACTATTTATTTTTTTCATTTATACCCTACTTTTCTCCCTCATGGGGACCTGAAGTAGCTTATATCTTTCTCCCTACCTCCATTTTAGCTTCACAACAACAGTGCTATGAAACAGTTTAGGCAGAGAAAGTGTGACTGGCTCAAGGTCACTCAGAAGATTTCCATTACAAGAGTTGAATGATTATTTTTAGGGATTTTTTTTTTGTCTTTATAAAATGAAGAGACTTCTATGTGAAGAGATAAACTGGCACAGGAGGACAGACTTCTGTATGTGGAACTCCATTCTAAAGAGCTGGGAATGAAGGTAATGGCAGAGTAGACAGTGACATGAAAAGCAGCACTTGAGAGTACATGACTAGCACTCATAGGAGATGAGCCTAGGGAAAGCTATTAATTTTTCACAAGAAGAAAAAAGAATAATGTGCTGGTCAGACATGAAAGCTGGCTAAGCCAGCTAAATAGGAAGCAGTTTGCTGGAAAAAAGTGTCCTCAGAAAACAGTAAGTGGTCGAGACATGAAGCTAAGGGAAGGAGAGACCAAAAAGGAAATGGAGCCAGGACAACTAACCAGATACCTCATTCCATCACCTTGTATTTCTGTCTCTGGTTTCTAGAAAACCACAGGTGATATGGTCACTCCAAAACAGGTTTCAGGGACTACTTTTACGTTACTTATAGTTTAACCAACCGGAATTGTTGCTGTTCAGCAGGACAATCATAATTCCACAAAAATGTTACCAACATTTTTTCTGACAAACTTCCTGAAATTTTAAAAGGGGAGGGAGAAATCCCTCTTATGTGGCCTGTTCAGGCATGTTGTGTGAGTGTAAAAGAGAACATTTTACAATGTGATGTCATCCTATCAGGTGCCTGCAACAGTCATCCAAACAAAAGTGGAACAGATTGGAGGAAGGATGAGATTTAATCAGAAAGTGCAAAGAAAACAGTCATGGAGGCAGGCACAGGAGGGAAGACATCTGCATGCTTGGCAACTAACTCATGAATATAGGTTGGATCCAGCCAGGTTTTTTCACCAAGTCTTGCCCAGATCTCCTTATCACAGCCCCCTTCCCATGTGGTTCTTATCCATGTGTGTTCCATGATCCCCAGCATAAACTTTTAATGGTAAAGAGAATCTCTTCTTCCTCCCCCATTTTAATTAATAAAAAGCTTGTGGCAGCAGAGACTGTTCAACTAAGCCCAGTGCACCAGCAACTATCACGCAACTTGGCCTGGCACCATGAGCCACCACACAAGTCACACTTATGATGGCAGAAACTATGCAACTCAGCCCTGTGCCGGAAGCCATTGTACAAATTGGCCAGATTTTTCTTTAAGACAAAGAAGAAAGGAAAGCTGAAAAAGAGGAACAGGTAAAGACGGTTTATCTGGTGGGTGGGAAGTAGAGAAGGAAGCAAATTCTTGTAGGTCCCCATATATTTATATTGTAGTTTTATCCAAATAAAGAATGGTTCAAGGATAACTTTTTAACTTGTAAGTGAAATGTCATGGTAATCAAACAGCTGACTATTATTTGAGTAGGGTTGCCAAGTCCAATTAAAGAAAAATCTGGGGACTTTGGGGGCGGAGCCAGGAGACTTTGGGGGTGGAGCCAGGAACAAGGAAGTGACAAGCATAATTGAACTCCAAGGGAGTTCTGGCCATCACATTTAAAGGGACAGCATGCCTTTTTAAATGCCTTTCTTCCATAGGAAATAATTAAGGATAGGGGCACCATCTTTTGGGGCTCATAGAATTGGACCCTCTGGTCCAATATTTTTGAAACTTGGGGGGTATTTTGGGGAGAGGCACTAGCTGCTATACTAAAAATCTGGTGCCTCTACCTCAAAAAATAGCCCCCCCACAGAGCCCCCAATACCCATGGATCAATTCCCTATTATTCTCTATGGGAATCGTTCTCCATAGGGAATAATAGAGTGCCTAGTAGACATTTCCCTCCCCCCACCATGCTTTCTAAAGGGGGGAGGGCCTCCATACCAGGGAATCCCCCCTCCCTGCTCCCTCCCTCCCTCTCTCTCTCTCACACACACACACAAATACTTACCGTACTTGGTCTTCTTCCAGCAGAATTTGCTCGCTGTGAAAACGAAAGTAAGGCTGCACAGGAAAAGAAAGGGAGGGGCCATTCCTGTTTCCTGTGCAGCCTTAAAGGGACACATTTTAAAAATGGATCCTAAGCTGTAAAACAACATGATGCCTACAGGTATGTTCTCTCTCCCCCCGCCCCCAGATTTTTTAAGAGCGGGGGAGGAGGCTGAAAATTCGGGGGTCCCCCACCAGGGCAGGAGGGTTGGGAAGCCTATATTTGAGTCATACCCCTTCAAAACCCATAGACTTTTAAGCCCTAGTGTAGTATTGCGATGTTAATTCCGGAAAACTGGTATAAGGTTTTGACCCATCCATTGTGCAGCCAACTTTTTCACCTGTAAATTCCATGGCTGAAAAACTTCAGGAATGATTTGGGAAATGGTAAACTAATCTGGCAAGAATGATTGGCACAGCATGATTTTAGCCGCATGTTTAAAACCAGCCAAGATCTTTGTGATGCCTGAATAGATTCATTATGGCATAAGATTTGATGAATGAGCAGCTACTTCATAAGAGATGTTACAAAGTTGGCAAGCACAGAAAACTTGATATAAAAACACTTGTAAACATTGAAGCCATAAGGCTATGATTGCATATATATCCCGCTGTCCTCCTAACTATGGCATTTCAAGGAGGTCTTCCATCCAGGTACATGCCAGAGTTGACCCTGCATCGCTTCCAAGATCTGACAAGATGGGGCTTGCCTGGGCTATTCAGGTCAGGGGAACAAAGTACATATTTTTAAAAGCATTGATAACGTTGAAAGTGAACAGTAGCCAAAGATCTCAACACAGTGGGGCTGTTGCAGTGTTGACTTCAAACCAAGATTTAAATATTTTGCACTGTTATTCTTTTGTATTTCCTACCTTTGCTGAAATGTTGAAAACTTTCATATCATAAGTTGTCAATAGAGAATTTTCCCCTATCATGGCAGGGAATGCTTCCTGTTGCTTTCTGCTAGTCATGTCAGTAAAGCAGAACATGACTAAATTTTGGTTGTATGAAAAATCACTTAACCAAGTCGCCTAAAATTATCTATCTTTAAGAATATGAAGCTTTAATGCCACAAGCTTATCAAGACAACAATGGAGTCCTTAGCAAATTTACACCTTTCCAATTCTAATAAAGTCATTGGGCTTAGAAGAATCTCTTCTTCGTCTCCCATTTTAATTAGTAAAATGCTTGTGGTAGCAGAGACTGTTCAACTAAGCCCAGTGCACCAGCAACCATCACACAACTTGGCCTGGCACCATCAGCCACCACACAACTCACACTCCATGAAAGGAGAGCCCACCAGCTTCTGAGGAAGCCTGTTCCACTGAGGAACCGCTCTAATTGTTCCTTGATTTGGTTCCTTGGTTTGGTTTGATGTCCCTTTCTGGGCTATGATTTAATTACTGGAGACATTTGCAGTGTGAGAAGGATTTGAGGGTCTCTGATTATTGTCCAGTAAACTTGGGTCATTTCCTGTGGCTGTGGAAGGGAGGAACGCTGAAATGTCAGACAAAACACTGTGGATTGCTATTCTTCAGGGCAGTCAGGATGCTTCTCTGTGAGAGCACTTTGGGAGATTTCCTGCCTTGAAAAGAGAAATGGTTTTTACATTAGATTTGGGGAATCTTTCCCTGCATGAAGGCAGTTCGAGGACAAGAAATCTTGGGGGTCTGGAGGAGCCCCTTTATGAGTCAGGAGGAGAGGGGTGCTGGGGGTAACAACTGCAATCACTAGGAATGTTTACCAATAAAAAATATGTTATAATTTCTGATCTAGGATTTGGGGGGGGGGGCTCTTTAGGTTCAGGTTTGTGCAGTTCTGATTTTTTAAAATCATTATTTCCAATAAGAAACCCACTTGAGGGTCTGGGACAACTGATTTGAAAGATAGTGACACCAAATTTGCCCAGAATACAGTCCTCCCTTGAATTTAAAGACCTCCTCCTTTCATGTGGGATGGACAACTGGGTGTGTGTGTGTGTAAATCTACAGAGCCACCAAAGTAGGTGCCTTTCAGTTCAACCTTACTTCTCTCTGATGATTCCTACTGGGGGAAAATGGTATCAGCCACTGGCATTTTTTAAATCTATTTTTTAACAATCTTACAGTTACAGACAATTTTTTTAAAAAAAATCTTTTTTTTTGCTGAAAACTCTGCATTTGCATCCTTTCTTGTTTAGTCCATATTTTATTTTTATTGCAGAACACCTCTCCCACCTGCTCTGTCCTTGTAATCTTATTCTTGTGATTGCATGTGATAAATCAATCATCCAGTTGCTATAAGACATATGTCTTCACACTGGATATTTCCTATAAGGTTGACCCTAGTCAGTATGGATGGGAGATCACCAAGGAATACCAGAATTTTTACACGGAGGCAGGCAATGGCAAACCACCTCTGAACATCTCTTGACTTGAAAAAGTTGGCAGAGTAATTAACACAGCAATGGTGCACAACCTGATTAAAAAGTAGATAAGGGTTTGTTTAGAAAGTAAAATACTTGATATGAAAGAGATAGGTTCCTAACTACATCTCTAGCTGAGAGAGTGAGGAGACTGTATGAAGAACTTCCAAGAAGAAGCAGAAAATTGTCCTAAGATTCACAATCTGGAGACAAAGAATGACACTTGACAGAATAGAAGGTGCTGTCTTCACTATCCTATCTAATTGTCTTCTTGCTGCATCCTTCAGGGTCTTCTTCAGTGTTCCCTCTAAGCTGAGTTAGCGTGAGCTAGCTCACAGATCTTTAGCTTACAACTCACACATTTTTGTTGTAGCTCAGGAAAATTGACCCCAAAGCACAATGATTTATGCAGTAGCTCACAACTTCAATGCCAGTAGCTCACAACTTTAATACCTGTAGCTCACAATGAAATTTTTGCTCACAAGTCTGCAGCTTAGAGGGAACATTGGTCTTCTTCTCTGTGCCCCAGACATTATCATTTCCAGCATTCTTTCACAAGGTCTAGTGTACAAAGTCAACAAATATCACTGTGTATCAGCTCTAGGGGACACTGTGTTTGGCTTGTGCCCTACTGCTTGTTAAAGCTAGCTCTTGTCCCCTTTACTCTGACCCAGCACAAACACCTTTCTTCATTAGGACATCTGCTCATTCGCATCCCTTCAGTTAAATTCTGGCTTTTAAGCTAATTACATAATTGTCCCTGTGTTCTAATTGCTTGTTCCATAGCCTGGATCAATCTTTGTATTTGCATTCCTTTGCGAGGTTTGCTCTGTTTTTTGTATAAACCTCAAGAGTGTGCAAATCCTGATTCACAATTCTAGTTGAAATTGATTCTCCTCTCTGTCTGATAAACACCTTTTTCCAAAAGATGTTATCATTCCTTGCTTTGCCAGCGCTCTTACAGAAATAAGATTATTCACTAGGATTGCCAGCCTCTAGGTGGAGCCTGGAGATCTCTTGCTTTTACAACTGATCTCCAGCTGGCAGAAATCAGCTCCTCTGGAGAAAATGGCTGCTTTGAAGGGTGGACTCTATGGCATTGTACCATGCTGAGGCCCCATCCTCTCCCCAAATCTCACCCTGTCCTGGATTCACCCCCAAAGTGTCCAAGTATTTTCCAACACAGACCTGACAATCCTATTATTTTGAGACATAAAGACAGTTTGTAAGGAGGACTTCTTGGGTTTCTGCATTTGGGAGCTTGCATTTTATTGTCTCAGAGCTAACACCTTCAGCCATAACAGGGCATCCATCTGCAGCACTTAATTTCTCTTGCTTTTGCTCATATAATTATTCAAAAATGCTTTATCAGCACACATGTAGCCTGTGGTCCTGGAATCAATAAGACACATATCACTTTTTTTGGCTCCTAATGATAATATAAAACATTTATTTATTGGCTGCTACTTAGCTTTAATTGGAGCCATTTTCCTGCTGTTCCTCCCTTCTCCTTTGGGAAAGGCTTCTCTCTGGTCAACATTAGATCAATTCCTATTAATATAGCCTCACTTCCCACAGAGGTGACAAATTTTCTCACCTCTGTTATTGATATTCAAAGCCATTTGACTAGTCTCTGTTCTCCTTAATTCCTGTGCATCATATTCCTCCTCAAGTCAATTGATAACACTTTGGAGCAGCAGATGATTATTTGACTCAATTCTAGACACTGTCTTATCATATGATTCTGGCAGGCTGATTAAAATTAACACAAGCATATCCTCATCTGCACTTCTTTTCCTGCACTTCTCAGTTGCTCAGCTAATTTCAACATCTTGTCAAGAAGCTGCTGACAATTAGCACCTTCCTGCATTCTTTAGCAGAAACAAGCATTTTTAAAATCCAAATAGGCAGCCATGTTGGTCTGAAGCAGTAGAACAAAATAGGAGTCAATTTCACCTTTAAGACCAACTTAGTTTTATTCAGAATGTAAGCTTTGGTGTGCATTTCCTTGTCTGAAGAAGTGTGCATGCACACGAAATCTTACATTCTGAATAAAACTAAGTTGGTCTTAAAGATGCAATTGACTCCTATTTTGTTCTGGGCCACCTTAATGCCTGTTGGCGGAGTAATTTACACACCATTGGTAGATAAAGGTTTGTTTAGGATATTGCATACTAGATAGGAAAGAGCAGAGACAGAGGTAGGTTCAGTTATATCTCTAGCTGAGAGAGAGAGAGGGAAGACTGAATGAAGAGCTTCTGAGAAGAAGGAAGAAATTGCCCTAATATTAGCAGTCTGGAGACAGACAAGGCATGATAGTTAATGGAAGAAAAGGTGTTGTCTTCACTATCCTATCTGTCTTCTTGCTGCCACCTTTAGGGTCTTCTTTTTTTCTTTGCGCAACAGACACTGACTTTTCCAACAGAAAACTCTCTGAGGTCACCATAAGTCTGCTGCAACTTGACAGCAGTTTCCATCACCACCAGTATTAGAATTTAAGGAGTTCCTTGATGAGAAGAGGTGAGGGTCAGTGGTATGGGGAAATATGATTCATTTGTTTATGAGCTTTCTCTGGGATCACCACTTTGATCAGCTCCAATAATACTGCTTAAAGAGATGATTTTACTGATGAGGGTGGCACTGGTGGTGGGGGACTGTTGCTTCCCCCCTCCGCCTTTTCCCTGATACTAAAGAACCCCCTGTGCAAAGTTATTTACATACATTTAGAATGGTACATTGGGTAGTCTTAGCACTCACCGCTTGGCACAGACTCTTCCATGGAGACGCCATCTCTGGTTTCCAAAGGTGATTGTCTGAGAGTACTCATGACCAGTGTTCCTCTAAGCTGAGTTAGTGTGAGCTAGCTCACAGTTTTTTAGCCTCCAGCTCACACATTTTTGTCTTAGTTCAGGAAAAATGACCCCAGAGCAAACTAGTTTATGCAGTAGCTCACAGCTTTAATGCCAGTAGCTCATGAAGTAGAATTTTTGCTCATGAGACTCCACAGCATAGAGGGAGTATTGCTCGTGACCCCTTGCAATGATCTGGTTAGAAGGAAGAAATATCACTGTCTGTGTAATTTGGAAAATTTAAAAAAAAGACTAGATGCCTGAGAATTAGCCCCTGAACATGACAAACAGCGCAGGTTTTTCAGCATGAGGTTGTTTTTTTTTTTGGGGGGGGGGGGGGGTTGTAATGCTTGGGAATCCCAGGTTTATATAATCATCCTGAAAAATATCAACTCCAAGTAGTCATATTTGGGTAAATTTTAGGCTTTGGAATTTCATAATTTCATGCCCCTAACAATAATTTATTTTAAAAAGTGAATAAATAGAAAATTGATTGTGGCAGTTTATTTTAATACTCCATGACCAGAAGATGTCATCATAAGCTTGGTGCTGGGAGAATGAGCAATGATGTCTGAGAATGTGGAACAAATGTGTTGGTGTTTCTAAAATGTAATATTGTGAAACAAAGTACAATTAACATCAAAACACCCACTCATTTCAATAGACATGCATTTTATCTATAGTGTTTATCTCTTAGAATTAGGGTTGCCAGCCTCCAGATGGGGCCTGGAGATCTCCCACTTTACAACTAATCTCCAGCTGGCAGAGATCAGCTCCTCTGGAGAATATGGTGGCTTTGAAGGGTGGACTCTATGGCATTGCATGATGCTGAGGTCTCTCCCCTCCCCAAACCCCACCCTCTCTGGGACCAACCCCCAAAGTCTCCAGGTATTTTCCAACACAGACCTGGCAACTCTACTTAGAGAATCCATTTCAAATAGTCTGATAAACTGCATGTTTTAAGATTTATGTAGTATGAAGCTTTTATATTGTGGGTAGTACAAGCTGAATAGGAAATATTCATAAACACTGCATGTCATTGCATGTCAAAGAAACTGTATATATATATTAGCAGCATCAATAGAAAATTGCATATATTGCCTGGATAATATATTGTGAATAATGTATTTATTTACTAACTTTATTGACTTACCGCCTCTCCCCATATGAGCCCCACAGGTCTCCATGATCAGCTACCCAATATCTTCTGGTGGTCCCTGGTCCCAGACTTGCCTCGATCAGGGCCAGGACCTTTTTTGCCCTGGCCCCTGCCTGATGGAATGAGCTCCCCTTGGAAATCCAGACCCTGCAGACCCTGTTAGTTCTACAGGGCCTGCAGAACAGAGGTCTTCCACTTGGCCTTCATTTGAGGCAGTGGATGTAACCTGTCATTTGGCCTCCCTCCGTCATTCCTTCATTCTGCTGATCTGGGATCCAATGGACTTTTTGGACTGATAGGTCAGTACTATAGAGGCAGAGTTTTTAAATTTAGCTGTATTTTTAGCTGCTTTTATTGTAATTTTTATCTGTTCTAATAATTTTAACTGTTTACTTTTTGATGGAACCTGCCCTGAGCCCATTTTGTCTGCTTTACTCAAAAAATTGTGAAAGATAAGGACAGAAATACCTATAGTCACCCAGTTATGTATTTTATACATTGATTTGTGAATGTATATAGCAGTGGAATGAATAAAATGCAGACTATGTATGCACTTTTCATTGTCAAGTTGCACATATTTTCTAATTAAATCTGAAGACTATGCACACTCAGTAGTGAATATGCAAAATTCTTTGTTTATGCCATTGTATATGGATGGCCACCAAATGAGAAGGGAGCACTCACTGGAGAAGATCCTGATGCTGGGAAAGACAGAAGGCAAAAGAAGAAGGGGACTGCAAAAGATGAGATGGCTGGACAGCATTACTGATGTAACTAACTCAAATTTGAGGAGACTTTGGAGGATGGTGGAAGACAGGCCTGAAAGTGACTTGGTCCATGGGGTCGCAAAGAGCTGGATTCGACTGCGACTTAACAACAATAAATGGATGGGCACAAACCACCTGGGCTGGTTTGGAGTTTGTGAACTGATGTTCATGAAAGGTGCCTTCCCCGAACATTTACCAGATTTGTGGCCGGTTTGGTTTGACTGTTCAGAGCCAGCCATTTAAACCTGACAGCTGAGTGGTGCAGGGTCCACTGGTCAGCTGTTAGGTTTAAATGGCTGGCTGACAGTTATTTAAACCTAATAGTTTGCCACCAGACCTGCTGAACTGTTAGGTTTAAATGACTGCAAGCCACTAAACCCTTTGGTTTTGCTAGTGGGGGGAAGTGAAATCAACAGTTTAAATGGCTGGTAGCCATTAACCCCTCTGTTTCATTCTTCCCCCTTCAAAGGGGAGAAGCAAAACCAAAGGGTTGAATGGCTGTGAGCCATGAAACCCCTTAGATTTGCTCCCTCCCCTTCAAAGCAGGGGTAAGTGAAACCAAAGGGTTTAATGACTCACAGCTATTTAACATATTTAGCCGCCCTGAGCCTGCCTCGGCGGGGAGGGTGGGGTATAAATAAAAAAATTATTTATTTATTTATATATTTATAACATTCCCAGGTGTTTTTCCTGGCCCCAGTGAACCATGGCCAGGAGTAAGGTGGAAGGACAGTCCAGGGTCATCCTCACCCACTTTCTCCTGACAGTGGGCCTCTGCCACTGGGAGAAAGGAGAAACTGACTGGCTCGGTTTGGTGCCCTTATGGGTGCCCTTATGGGTTGGTTCAGGGGATGTCCTGAACCCCAAACCAACTGTTTTTTTTTAAATTGTACCCATTCCTACTATTGTGTATTCACAATATCTGATAAATATATACAATGGGCAAATAGCCACACATTTTTAATTCAGCTAACAGTAACTTCAACATATACGTCACTGGATGTATTCTTGAACCTGATGATCCTACAGATTGCCTTTAACAGCCATATTAACAGCAACTGAAAAACAGGACATAGTATGGATTGGAAGAGTCATCAGCCCACAAACAAATGCCTTCCTTTTGTGGTATCTTAATGCAACATCTGAAATTTGGCTGACCTTGGCTCTAATAACTTTAGAGTTTCTTTTATGCTTGATGATGTTTACCAACCACACTCAATTCAGTAGTCAACACATAACCCATCTTATTGTTCTAGAAGTTTGGTGAGTATATTTTAACAGCTATTTCACTCATTTTGCAGAACCCAGGTGATCAATATATAGGCAGAGAGGAAAGAGGAACAAAGATCTATACACTGCCTCATGTGTAGTATAAAATATTAAAAAAGCTAAAGGTAGTCCCTTGTGCAAGCACTAGTCGTTTCCAACTCTGGGCTGACATTGCATCACGACGTTTTCACGGCAGACTTTTTATGGGGTGATTTGCCATTGCCTTTCCCAGTCATTTACGCTTTCCCGCCAATAAGCTGGGTACTCATTTTACCAACCTCAGAAAAATGGAAGGCTGAGTCAACTTTGAGCCAGCTACCTGAACCCAGCTTCCGCTGGGATCAAACTCAAGTCATGAGCAGAGAACTTAATCTGCAGTACTGCAGTTTTACCACTCTGTGCCACAGAACTTTTGTTGAACAGGAACACACAGGAACATAGTTCTGGCTGGCTTGGAGTCAGCAGGAGTGGCCTAATATGCAAATGAGTTCCTGCTAGGCTTTTTCTACCCCAAAAGCCCTGAATATTACAATGTAATAAAAATATGTCTGTAGCAGCAATTCAAGTCCTGGTTCTCTTTGTAAAAATAATAAACTACTATAAAACAAAGAACTATCGATCACAGTACCTTGCAAGAGGAACAGAGAATTAAATTCTATTGGATGTACTGAGCAGCTAACCCCAGTATTAGGACTTTGAGACAACTGCCAGTGCATCTCTTCTTTAAGGCAGATTCAAGCAGTGCAAGCATTTGTGTTGCCCTTTGATCTAAATACTTAGCTCATGTAGTTTCCAACAGTGTATCGGCTGTAATATTGATTTTGTGGTGGAGCCATCAGCAGGAAGTTACAGTGCATGAAATCCAAGGATTTGAGCAGGGAAATAAATACATTAGGCTGAATGAGGAAGCAGGAAGCACGGAAATCTGATGTTTAATGGTGACTAAGAAAGCACGGTGTGTTTGACCTTTCACTATATCTACCGAGTTACCCCAACAGCAAAAGAATCCCACTTGTCATATTTTACATTTCATGGACGTCCCAAATACTGTGAAGCTCAGATGTTGGGAACAAACAACAGATGATAGTTATAATCCACAATCTGCTTGTAAGATTCTAGAGACCTGTGGCTTCTAGCTTTGCAGACAGATTTCTAGACTTGATGAACCTTTGATCTGATCCAAAGAGACAACTGCATTTTAGTCTTTAGTGATACCTGCTTAATAACATTAAAAAATGTCCTGGCTTTATTATAGCATAGCATAGTTGGGGGTGAAAAACATATATATGAACACACATAAAGTTCCCTTGCACTGAATAAGACCACTGGTCCATCTAGTTCAGCATTGTCTACTTAGAGGGAGAAGTCTTTCTTATCACCTACTGCCTGGAGATGCCATGGATTGAATTTAGGACGTTTGCATGTAAAGAAGCGGCTCTTCCAATGAGGCACAACTACAGCCCTTCCCCCTAAAATATGCTTAAACAAATGGGGACTCATTAGGACTTGTAGGGGGTACTCCATTTCCCCCCATAACCTCTTCCCCATTATTTCCACTTTCCTTTATCTGACAGCCTTTCCAACATCTCCTCTTTTCCTGCTTTCTTTTCTCCTTTCCTTCTGCGCTAGAATATTGGCCTTTACTTGCTCAACAAAATTAGTGCTATTATTTTTGTAGCCTTGCTTATGGACCAAATGTCACACTGAGAGTGTGATCCAATAGATTGGTAACAATTGACATGTTATCCTTACTCACACAGATTGTTCAGCCACAAATTGACAGAAATATATGATGAACCCTGTACTCGTCGGTTGCTAGGCAAACCGATAAAATGATATCCTGAAGTCTATTTTCTCTGATTCACAACGTGAAACAATTTCTTTGGCATTTAGCATTGTATATGTCCTTGTGCATTGTTAAGCATTCATTGATGATTTGCAAAATAGCTAGGAAGAAATGCATTTTAGCAGGAAGCTCCATCAAAGATATTGTTCTGCAAACTTTCAAGCTCTCAGAGTAACTAATGAATGCTTGGATACATGCAGTATATAATTTATACATCACTATGTTTGCTTATTTGTCAAGTAGAGTTTAATTAAGTATATACTTCCTACCACATTCTGGCTTATTTTGTGTTATAAAATTATGGAACATTACTTCTAACTGTAATGACTACAGTGTGGTATTCTGTTCAGAGTTTTAGTTAACTGAGCAACAACAACAAAAACACTTTGTCAAAAGTTGAATCATTGAAAGAAAGTCTGTTCCAGAGTTAGTAGCAGAGCTGTTCATTAACCAGTAGTAGTTGGAATGAGTGCTATATAGTCATAAGACTCTTGGCCTCGGCCTGGTGGAATCAGCCTCCTTTAAAGATCTGGGCCCTTACTGGATTATTACCTTTCCATAGGGCCTGCAAAACGGAGCTATTCTGCCAGGCCTTTGGTTGAGGCAGCGGGTGTCCTACTCCATCGGATGGCCTTATGCTATGGTACCATCTCTGCTGTAATATGAATTTTACTCTGACTACTATTTTAGACTCTCAGTTTATATAACATGTGCCAACTGAGCCACTATTTATAACTTATGTGATTTATCAAATTGTCTTGTTCTATTGATTTGGTTTTAACAGTTTTATACTGTTTTTTAGTATGTTGTGATCTGCCATGAGCCCATTTTGGGAAAGGGCAGAATAGAAATTGGATAGATAGATAGATAGATAGATAGATAGATAGATAGATAGATAGATAGATAGATAGATAGATAGATAGATAGATAGATAGATAGATAGATAGATAGATAGATGGATGGATGGATGGATGGATAGATGGATAGATGGATAGATGGATAGATGGATAGATGGATAGATGGATAGATGGATAGATAGATGGATAGATAGATGATAGATAGATAGATAGATAGATAGATAGATAGATAGATAGATAGATAGATAGATAGATAGATAGATAGATAGATAGATAGATAGATGCTGCTGTCTGGGAGAGCCCCTGCTTTAGATGGGGTTGTTCTTCCTACTATCAATGGTGTGCTACTGTCTCTGAAAGACTGTCAAGAGCTTGAGAGTCTTCCTTCACTTTGGTCCTCTACGGAAGAAACGGGTTCCATGACTGCAAAAAAATGCTTTTCCCAACCTATATTAAGTTAATAATGGGTTCCTGATTTGCAGTTGCTTCATCTGGTCATGCTGGTCCAAATTTCAGTAATTTTGAGGCTAGATTACTGTTACGTGGTCTACATTAGGCTGCCCTTGAAGATGATACAGAAACTGCAGCTGGTGCAAAATGTGGCAGTCCAAATGTTGGACAGTGAAAACACATTGTTCCTATTCTGTGGTCTTTTCATTGACTGCCAATTATTTTTTTATTTCAATACAAGGCACTGGTGTTTGCCTTTAAAAAGCCCTTCATTACCCAGGGCCCACATACTTGTATGTATGCTAAATGTTTCTACGAGTCTGCTTCATTCTTCCCAGCAATATTTATTGATGGTATCCTCTTTGTCTAAAGCTAGGAATGTGCACTCAGATATATCTGGCCTGGATATGTACCCCCAAAATATCTTATAAGTATTTTTCTGGTATATTTGAATATCTGGAACAGTGTTTGCGATACTTGGGAATACCAGTATTCAGGTCCTATGTATTTTTTGGAAATATTCAGGAATATTGGAATGTTAAGGATCCATGGCCTGTTTTCTTTCCCCTTTAACTAGTTTCCCTAGTAACAGGAGAGTGGAGGCATCTCTCCCAGCCCAGGAAAGGTGGCTCCTAGCTGGTGCATGCCTGGTAAAGCTACAGGTCTGACTGATTCCTTCTCTCTCCCTCCTTCCCTTCCTGCTTTGGTGGGGGTGCAGCCCATTCCTGGGACCATTCTTTCCACCCAGTCTGCACCACTGCAAGTAGGATGACTGGGGGAACCTTATACAGGGGCTCACCAAATTGTACACTTTGGTCTAATTCATTTAAACTTGAATGTTTTTTAGTGGGCAAGCAGAACTAGCTTCAAGCCATTTGCGGGAGGAGCAGGGTATAAATTAATAGAATCAAACAAACAAATAATAGTTCCTTTGCAATTGTGGAGACTTTTATTAGAGGACGATGATGGTGAGATTGGGTTTATACCCTGCCCTTCACTTGGAGTCCCAGAGAGGTTTACAATCCCCTTCCCATCCCCGCAACAGACACCCTGTGAGGAAGGTAGGGCTGAGAAAGCTCTTTTGAGAACTGCTCTTGAGCAGAACAACTCTTTCAAGAACTGTGACTGACCCAAGGTCATCCAGCAGGTGCTTGTGGAAGATTGGGGAATCAAACCCAGTCCTCCCAGATTAGAGTCTGCGCACTTAACCACTACACAAAAACACTACACCAAACAAAAACAAACCACTCCAGCCCCCCTCCTAGATTTCACCCATAGGGAGTAATGGAACCTAAGTAATTCTTGCATCCTGGTAAAACCCAGAGTCAAATCCTGAAATGATACCAGGGGACCTGAATACCATCACATACTGGAGTTTAGGCCCTTCCCAAAATCTGAATCTGAAAAATACCTCTTTTTTCCAGCTGCACATCTCTATCTAAGACAAGTTTGGCAGTAGTCTGGTCAGGCTTTTCCATTTTGCACTAATCACACCTATGAGACCAAGATTTAATTTAATTTAATTTTAATTTAATTCTTTTATTTGTACCCCTCAGGGCAGCTTACAACAAAACAAACAAACATCAAAATTAAAACATCATAAAACAATTTACTGCTATATCATAATATATGTACAACATTTCCCCCAAATTCCCCATGTGCATTTGAGCATGCATATTTTAAAGTCACACTTTAGTTTCCATAAATAAGGTTTAAAGAAAACATTGTCTTGGATCCCATGGAGGATTTTGCACTGATTTCCCTCTCCCACAGCATACCTCCACATGCAGCTGCTGCGTGACCTTGAGTCAGTCACAAGTTCTTTCAGAGCGGTTCTCTCAAGAACAGTTCTTAAAGAGCTCTTTCAACTCCACCTACCTTATAGGGTGTTTTTTGTGGGGAGAGAGAGGGAAGGATATTGTATAAAACCAAGCTCTTCTCTTCTTCTCTTCTACTGTCTCTCCTATCCCCCAGAAGCAGTATTTCAGGGGCTGCAGCAGGAAGAGAGAGGCAGAGAAACTGTACTACCTGGATGGAAACAATCTTACATCCACGGAAATTACCAGTGGATTCAAGCTATCATGAGAATACCACTGAGGTGGCATGAAAAATAGATTAAAATGACTAAGGTGAACAAAGGGGTTCAACTAGCACATTAGAAATCTTGTTAAAGCTAATAGTCCCTTTATATTAGACTCAGATTCTGCTATTTGTGAATTTCATAGCTGATAGTAAGACTCACATACTGTTTCTATATTTTATAAATCTATTTATTGACCATGTTTCTGGGTTTTTATCTGGTTGCAGTTTTATTGGTAAGTGCTTTTGTTTTATTTCTGTTTCTAACAAGTGCTGTCCTGCTTTCCAATTCACTTTAATAGAGATCACAATGCACACAATGTTTGGGATTTTGCCATAACCATACCAGAAATTGCTGTGTTATCTTAAAAGCGTGGAGGATATGGTACTGGGGGAGAGTCTGATTATAAAAAAAAAATTCAAAATAGTTCACAAACAAGGCAGAAATACTGTCTACAAAACTTCTAAGTTGTTCCTAATTAACAACACAAGTACATCCTCACAGAAATAATTGCAGCAGTTTAACAATCTACAACACCATCAGCCTTACTATAAGGCAAGGGAAATGAGATATTTTCTGTTGTTGTCCTGGTTTTACTAAGCACATTTATTGTTCTAGAAGTTATGATTGGTTTTTCATTGTGCTTTCTGGTCTTGTAGCATATAATTTATGGAGTACTTTAACTGTTCATTCTGAATAGGTTGCACTGAATAGGTTGGACAGTAGAAGCCTAAGGTTAAGTGTGGGCCTGCAACAATTACAGCAGAAACACAAATATATCTACTGGTGCATATTCATGCATGTTTTGATTTTTCTTAGCTGCCTTGAACCTTATGGAGGCAGAAAGGCAGAGTATATATTTTGTAATGAATGAAACAAATAAATTCATCAATGGCAGTAGAGAGGGCACCTGCATGAAAGAGGAGAAATATATTTCTCATAATTAAAAGGGGAGTGCTTGCTTTTAAAAATTCTTCCTTTCATTTTCCCTGAACAAAATCAAATGGTTTAAGTTAATACCTAATCTCTTCATGTACACAGTGTTATCTCAAGTACTGCATTAATCCCAAATCATAATTTATGAATATGAAATGTACATTTTGAATATGAAATCTTCAATATATGAATAACAACCAGTAGTTTCTCTTGAAGATGTTATGAGCACAGACCTACTCCAAGGGGTGCTGGTAATTATCGAATTTTTTAATTATTCTTTCTGCATCAGAGGTTGTTTGAGGTTTGAAATTCTCTGAAGAACAGTTGCTTACCACAACTATTTCATTCCCTCCTGCTAATAGATAACTGTTTGGAATTTTTTTTGGATCATACTGCTTGATTTAACATCAGATGAAATAAAGTATGTCAGGTGAGGTTGATTGACACACCTCATGTTCATCTTTGGTTAATGACATAAAATGCTGCTTGCACAACTGCTGGTTAGTTTTAGTCCCTGCCAACATTCACTATGAGCAGGAACTTTTTTAACAGGCAAAAGAGCTCAAAGTGACCCTGAGGTTACTGAAGTATCCAACAGAGATGAAAAACTAGTCCCCCATGTATGAAGGATTCCCATAATGCCCCCCCCCCCTTATCTGGCTTTGCCTATTCACACAAAGAGATCCATGGGCTATTAAGCATATCTGCACAGTTTCCATATCAAGCCTTTCCCTTTCATAAACTTTTTGCTATGGAGAATGAAGGCGAGAAGGAGGATTGGATGTGGTTTTGGATGATGTACATGTCACTATTATGTGTAAACAGACAGCTTATAGCATGTGCTGCAAAACAGAAAGTAGATCTGAGAGGCTTAGATGATCTACCTGACAGCAGGTGGCTGGCTGCCAGAAGTCTTACATCAGCCAGCAGAGTCAGCATGACACAGCAAGTTGCTGATTGGCTGTCCCATGTATAAATGTACAGAGCAACAGTGGTGATTGTGGGTTTATGGAGTTGGAGTTGCAGCGGAGCATATTGTCAGACAGGAGAGTGAGTTGGTGTAAATAAATGTATATAGTGGTTTTACAGCTACTGTGTACAGCCTTCATTCTTGCGTCACTAAGCATCACCCTCTGGGTCTCTCTACGCGCATCGACAGGGTTATGGGCCCAGCACGCTTCCGCTGCACCTAGAACCTGAGACCTGAGAGAGAGGTGGTAAAGGAAGGACTCTGACTTGCTCCAGAGGCTGCCTTGGGTGAGACCAGCAGTGGCTGAGAGGAGTCTGAGCAGGATGGCTACAGCAGCAGCTACAGTGCTGGTGGATAAGCTCACCACTACCAACTACAACACCTGGTCGCTGAGGTTAGAGCATTTCCTGAAGAAAGAGGGGCTTTGGGACTGTGTGTCAGCTCCTCCAGCTAATCCCACAGCGGCAGAGGCCGTCAAGGATCAAAAAGCTCTAGCCAACATCATCCTAAGTGTTGCAGACGACCAGCTGGTGCATGTCCGTGGGCACCAGAAAGCAAAGGAGGCTTGGGAAGCTCTCAAGGCTGTGTATGTGCAGAAGTCAGCCGGCACGCTGATATCCCTATGGAGGAGGCTCTACAGGAAACGTATGCTGGCCGGGGAGTCGATGAGGGACCACCTCGACGGTATGTCTAATTGTTTCCAAGACCTTGAAGCAAGAGGGAAGGCCGTGGCTGACGAAGATAAGGTGTACATCTTATTGAGCTCTCTGGACGAGAGATATGACATGCTGGTGTTAGCATTTGAAGGGCAGGATGCTGACAAGCTACCTTTGCCTTATGTGACCGGCAAACTCCTGGCTGAAGAGCAGAGGCAGCTGGAAAGCAAGAGAGAGCAGACTCGAGCCAAGGAAGAAGAGAAGCCGAGGTCTGTCGGGGCTGGTTCCAGCTGGCAAGCCGAGGAGGAGGAAAAAGCCTTGCAGGTGCGGAGGAGGCGCTGCTATTTGTGTAATCAGCTTGGACATTTGAAAAGATTTTGTCCCCAGCAACAGAGAAAGAGCCGGCAGCAGTCTTCAAGGACTCCCCAGGTGACTCTAGTAAGGACTGGTCCGGGACTACAGAGTCTACCTTGGGTTGTGGATTCTGGGGCTACTCAGATATTCTGCTGCTGTGAAGAAGAGCTGGAAGACTGCAAGCCAGCAGAGCAGAAGACTGTCAGCTTAGCTGATGGGAGACAAGCTAGTGTTCTTTGCCAAGGTGCAGCCTATTTTCCGGGACTTAAACACAGGTTTGAAAATGTGTTATGTGTGCCCGAGCTAGAAACTAACTTGTTAAGTGTCTCTGTTCTGGCAAAAGCTGGGTTTACCGTAGTATTTGATAAGCAGGGCTGTGCAATTTTGAAACAAGGTAAACAGCTGGCTAAAGGCACTCTGAAATCTAATGTGTATGAGCTCATGCAAAATGTGGGAAAAGCTCATACTGTGTGGAATAGACAACCACACAACAGGTGCATCCACAGGCTGCATAGAAGGCTGGGTCACACCAGCTATAATACAATAAACAAAACTCTAGAAATACTAGAGGGAGTGAAGGTTGACAAATGCAATGCTTTCTTAGATTGCAATGTATGTAAAGAATCTAAATCAAGGGCAGTTCCATCGACCACAAAGAGTGTACGTGTGTCGGAGAGACCACTCCAGTTAATACATGCCGACCTGGTGGGGCCGTATGCACCCAGTGTTTCTAAAAATAGGTTTGGCTTAATTTTGGTCGATGACCACAGCAGGTTTACGTGGGTGTATGCTATTAAGCACAAAAGTGATGTCTGTGCCACCTTCAAATACTGGGCAAGGAGAGTGCAGAAACAGTTAAATGCTAAGATTGCCTCAATTCAGACTGACCAGGGGGGTGAGTTCCTGAATAAAGAGTTTGCCAACTATTTGAGGCAAGAAGGCATAGAGCACAGGGTGGCCAATGTTTCCTCTCCGTGGGAGAATGGGATTGTGGAACGGAGAGGTGGTGTACTCCAAGGTATTTGCCATGCTTTGTTGCAAGATAGTGGGCTAAAGCAGGCATATTGGGGTGAAGCCTTAAAGGTGTCCTGTTATATTTCTAACCGTCTATGGACAGAGGCTATAGACGATATACCCTACAGGGTTTTGTATGGGAGAAAGCCATTCCTAGATCACCTAAGAATATTTGGCTCAAAGGCTTGGGTGAACATCCCTCTGGATAAGAGGAGAAAGGGAGGTCCCAAAGCCAGAAAGCTTGTGTTTATAGGGTACCAAAATGGCATGAAGTCCTGGAGGTTTGTGGACAATAATGACTTAATTAGGCTGAGTAGGTCTGCCTCGTTCTGCGAGGATGAAAACTGGTCAAAGATTCATGCCAATGAAATGCCTGGGGAAAATAAACTGCAACTGTCTTTAAGAAGTGAGGAGGGGCAAAAGCCAGAAAGCTCACTGAAGCAGGAGGAAGACAGTGTCAGCAGTACACAGCAGGAGACATCGGAGGCTGTAAAAAGGGAGCCGGTCAGAGTCTCTGCAAGAGAAAATAAGGGTGTGCCGCCAAAAAGATATGGTTTTGACACTGATGTGAATTATCTGGGCAAGGGAAATAGTTTGCCAGATGGAACAGCCAAGGGCTGTGTAAGTGCACCAGAGGTACATGTGGATACTTCCTTCACTAGGGAAGAAGGGGGATATACTTATGTATACGATGACCATCCTAAAACGTATCCCAGTGTGCTGGAGCTGTTGAATGAGATGTCTCTTGGAGAGCAAGGAGACACATGAGCAAAGCCTGGAAGGCGAGGCTGTAAGCAATAACTGAATTAAAAAGGGTGCAAAGGTAAAGTGCAGGCAAGAGACAATGCTGTAAAATAAAACAAACTTACTGTTTGAAAATGTATGATAAACTATGTAACTAAACTATGTGACTATTGTAAATTGAACTGAAGAAGTGTGTAACAATTCTAAAAAGCTGCAAATGTTATGCTATGTGTAAGAAAAACCTGAAATCTGTAACAAGTCTGTAAGCAAATGTGAATTGAAAAGTATGTGCACCTTTACACCACAAGATACGGTACTGTGTGTTAAGAACAAGTCTGGGAAACAAGCCAGCAAAAAGATAAGGCAAATGCTCAGTCTGGGCAGAGAGCCAACTGAGGAGATATGGTCAGTCTGGGCAGAGCGCCAACTGATAACAATGTGCTTGCAAGTTAATTGGCAAGCGGAGAAAAATGTGTGTGTGTGTCCAGGAAGAATGGAACTGTACCGTAACAGTAACTGAACTGCAATTGTATATATGGAAAGCTTTGTAATCAATATATTGATGAAGAAATAATCAATATGTATAAGCAATGTTGTAATGGATGGATGTCAGCACCGCTATAACCTGAGGAGGGGTGTCACTATTATGTGTAAACAGACAGCTTATAGCATGTGCTGCAAAACAGAAAGTAGATCTGAGAGGCTTAGATGATCTACCTGACAGCAGGTGGCTGGCTGCCAGAAGTCTTACATCAGCCAGCAGAGTCAGCATGACACAGCAAGTTGCTGATTGGCTGTCCCATGTATAAATGTACAGAGCAACAGTGGTGATTGTGGGTTTATGGAGTTGGAGTTGCAGCGGAGCATATTGTCAGTCAGGAGAGTGAGTTGGTGTAAATAAATGTATATAGTGGTTTTACAGCTACTGTGTACAGCCTTCATTCTTGCGTCGCTAAGCATCACCCTCTGGGTCTCTCTACGCGCATCGACGGTACACAGGTGGAAGAAACCAGGTTCCATGAGCTTAGGTGAATTCTTGATGTGCAGGTGGTGCCGTAGTTGTGGTAGACTCGATCATGCCATAATATGCTTGCCCTACTTTGCTATAACAAATCCATGGTATCATAGCAATGGAATCCACATATTATGGCAAGTAAAATGCATATATATTTGTAGTGAATAACATGGTAAATAAGGCTGGAATATGAGCACCTTTTTACCTTATCTTGAACATATGAAGCTGTCTTATTCCAGGTCAGACAAGTGATCTATGAAGGTTGTATTGTCTACTCCAACTGCCAGAAGTTAGAGGTGTTTTATATTACCTAGTTTGAGACCCAATGTGGTGCAGTGTTTAAGAGCAGTGAACTCTAATCTGGAGAATTGGGTTTGATTCTCCACCCCTCCACATGCAGCCAGCTGGGTGACCATGGGTCAGCCACAGTTCTCTCAGACCTCTCTCAGCCCCACCTACCTCGCAGGGTGTCTATCATGGGAAGAGGAAAAGAAGGTAATTGTTAGTCACTTTGAGACTCCTTCAGGTAGTAAAAGGCAGGGTATAAAAACCAACTCTTCTTCCTCTTCCTCCTCGTCCTCCTCTTCTACTACTACTCATTGTCTACCTGTTTCTTTTCACTGGGACTGAACCTGGGACCTTCTGCATGCAAAGCAAATGTTCTACTGCTGAGGCCCTTCTCTCTTTATTCTTAAATTATCAAGTCACAATATGCAAATATGAAATATGCACACTCTATTGCTACTGAATTTCAACAGAGCAAAAGATCAATTTGGTCACAACCTTGATACATAGTGTAATTGCACAAGGCAGCTCAGCAGCCTACGTAGCTGACCATGAGGTGAGCGTATAACTTTCCAGAATTGACCTAGAATAATTTGAACACCACAGATTTTTATATTTCTACTTGTAGCAATAATGCCATTATATTTCTAGTATCTGTTTGCCTTTAAGCATAAAATGAGTAGTTAGGTGTTGCCTTTGCTACAACAGTATTCCTATCAAGTATTAGCCTAAATGCAATGTTTATTAGAAATCAGCCCAGCTATAAGTTTGATTTTGCACAGTGAAAATGTAAATGGCTTTCATCAATATGAATGTCCTTTTCAGTGCAGAAAGAGGCTACAAAAATTGATTTAATGCCCTTAAAAGTTCATGCACACATTCCTACCTAAAATAAGTAGGTTGGTACATTCTGATGAAGCAAAGGATGCTTCTCTCATTTTAGGAATCATTTATCCATAATTGCAGAATGCCTTGTTTTAGTACTTTTTAAATTATTGCACTGAGTCTCAGTTTGGTATGGCTATAGTTCATGCAGCATTTGTCCAATAAAGGAACTGGAGTAACACTTCAGTCAAAACACAATGCACAAACATTCAAAAGCACTAGCCACTTGCATGCAATTCAACAGCACTGGTCCCCTGAGGAAGAGCAGGAGGAGGAGGAGGAGGAGGAAGAAGAAGAGAAGGAAGAAGAGAAGAGGAATATAAGGAATAAAGATTCATACCTTTAAACAAGTAATACTGCTAAAGCTTTCTGACCAACTGGTTAGGGTATGACCATACTAACCATATCCAAGAAGAGTCACTACATGTACAGCCCTGAGTTCTAGAAATGTTTGGGTTTTTTACCCTGTGCATGCATTGTCTAGTATTTCTTCAAGCGCAGACACATCTTTTATTTACTAAATTTTAATATTGACCTTGAACTACATATTTCAGCAAATGTTTCCCTAATTATTCCATGAAAGATATTAATTTCTAGCACTGTTCTCAATAATTATTCAGTTGAAAGCATACCAACATAGTAAATAGTACATCGTAATAGAAATTCAACACAATCTAATCAGTCCTGTCCATATATTGCATGCACAGAAGAGCTTCAAAATACATGCACGGAGCTTTAATATATGCAAAGGGTTCAGCACCATCCATACATAATGCAGGTGGTTTTACTACTAAGCCTACTTGCTCTCATATAATTTTCCATATAATATGAATACTAAAATCATAATATAGCCAATCATAAAAAATATCTATGCAAACAATAAAACCAATGACCTTGTGGCAAAACCAGGATAAAAATGATGACCTGTAAGAATAAAGAAGGTTCTCTAAGAAGAGACTCTCCCTATCTATTATGGTGATGGTCTCTTAGCAGATCTTGTCTTGGTCTTAGCAGATCTTGTCTTAAAAAAGAGACAGACACTTGCTAAGGAGCACTAGGAACAGACTGCATACAGCATAACAAATCCTCTTAAAACTGAATGCACGAAAATGAATGAAGACAAAAAGTAGTGCAACAAATGTAAAATCCTACATTTGAAAAATGCTGTAATATGTCATCTTCTGGGATGTTGTACTGAAGGTCTCTCACACTGACAGCATGTTGACAGAGCTCAACTTGATGAATGGCCTTTAACATCATGAAAAGTTAGAATGCCTGTGAAGAGAATGAAATCTATGAACATGTTCCTTTTTAGACATGATCTTCTTGACCTTGTATCATATGGTGACCTGTGTTTTAAGATTCTTTTCATCAAAATATAAAAATAAACACTCTACACATTCTACACCAACTAATTTAACCTAAAATTTAACCTCCTGCAGTTCGAAGTGCCAGTGCAGTCTCCTACGAAATTTAAGATCTATAATAAGTATATGGAGGTTTCCATCTACAAGCACACTGGGACCTGTGAAACTGACAAAAAGCACTACTACCGTGGCCTGGCTATGCAGCGGAAGACTGAAGCAATCGTGGCGCTGGGCTGAAACTCACCCGACACCCATCCGTGGAACATCGATGCTGGCCCCTGGCTCTGCTGGGTGTTGCTGGCCATTGCTAGGCGCCAAGGGGGAACCGGAGGCATGGGGTGCAGCGGCTGGGGATGTCGCGGCAGCATGGGGTGGTTATATCCTGGAAACGAGATCTGCTGGATGAGCCGGGTTGAGCCTAACACTGGAGGCTGCAGCTGTGAGACCCTGCTGGGTCGGCCTGGCCGTGCTGCGAAGGAATGATACGACCTCGGCGCCCCACGGAAAATGTACCCGATCCCCTGTGGGAGAACGGCGGGGCTGGCCTCTGTTGGATTCAACGGATGCTGGCGGGAGCTGATGAGGGCCAAAGGTAGAGGTAGAGTGCAAGAAGTCTGGGGCGCAGCGGTGGCACGGCAGGGAGCATGGGGTGTGGCAACAGTATGAGACATCCATACTCAAAGGCAATGCCAATGAACGAACCCCTACGAACCCAATTCCAGCTGCTGATGCCATTTACAGATCGGCAACTCCATTTACATTATGACTGTACTTTACCATTTAGAACTGGCACTTTGTCTGCACTTTATAGGAATTGGATTATTTATGCGGTTGATTTAAATTGGTTTGCACTAATTGATTAAATGTGATTGATTAATTATTTGGAATTGGGGAGGGCTATGATTAATTAGTGATATTGGATTTAGTTAAATTGAACCATTTCATTGCTACTATATTTTGAATTTGTTTTTTTGCTAATTAATTGGGACGAGTACTTTGGGAGGGTTAGACTGATTGATTGGATTAATTAGATTAATTAAATTGATTTTATTGATTGGACTGATTAATTAATTAGATTTGCAATTAATTGGCTAAGATAAAATATAGGTAGTTGGGATCAATTTATTTATTGGAACTTAGTTTAGTTAAATTACTAGTTAGAAATCAACCATTGAGGACTTATAGATTGAGTGGTATAAATTAGATTAGGTTAGTGCTGGGTGTATGTTAAGTGGACTAATGTGGCCCAATAACAATGTGGGGGGAGGATATGGCGGGGTCAGGGATTCCGGTCGTATGGGGGTGGAGGCGATATGGCGGTGAGCCCAGGTCTTGTGTTTTGGAAGGGGCCAGAGATGCAGGAATGCTCGGACCCCTTCCCACCTGCGTCCCATCCCAAGGCATGTTGGTTGTGGGGCTAGGACAAATTACCTGGCTCCGACATTGGTGTTGATTAATGCCAGATCTATCAACAACAAGACCCATACTTTACAAGATTATTTCGTAGAGCAACAGATAGATCTGGCATGTGTGACTGAGACCTGGGTACGTGATGGGGAAACTGTAACTTTGAACCAACTTGCCTCACCCAGGTTCTCGGTCCTTCACCGATCCTGGATGACCGGGCGGGCAGGGGGGGGGGAGTTTGCATCTTTCAGGGCACTCCCTGCCCCAAACATAACTGGTATTGAATGTGTCGGCCTGGTGTGGGAGGCTGTGGAGAGTTTGGCAATCTGGGTGGTGTACCAGTCGTCTAACACACCCTCAGAGAGCTTGCTTCCCTGCTGGACGCAGTATCGGCCTGGGCATTGGACTTCCCCAGGTTATTGGTCCTGGGGGATTTCAATGCCCACATTGACGATGCAGCGTCTGTGCAGATGCAGGATTTAGTGTCCTCCATGGAGACACTGGGACTCAGCCAGATTATATCAACCCCCACTCACCAGGCTGTTCACACACTAGATTTGGTTTTTGGGGCCAGGATAACACCTGATCTGATAGCTGCCACTCCAGTTCCATGATCAGATCATCATGCCCTGAAAGTCCGAGTTCACCTACAGCCCTCCACCTGTTTAGGCGACAGGCAGATTTATGCTCACCCATGGAGCCAATTGGACCTGAAGCGGCTTCAAGAAGCTCTGCGGGATCCGATGCCCCCAGGTGGGTCGTTAGATGAGCTAGTTGAGGACTGGTATTCCTGATTCTCTGCTGCCATCAACAACTTTGCTCCCCGGTGCCCTCTACATTGCTTTACCAAATCAGCCCCATGGTATATTTTGGAGCTTAAAAGGATGAAACAGCAATTTAGATGGCTAGAGCGAGTGTGGTGGAGATCTTATGATGAGGAATCTAGAACTTCTTACAGAGCATTTATGAAGGCCTATGAGAAGGCAGTGAAGTCTGCTAAGAAGGAATTCTATGCAGCCTCCATTGTGTCAGCAAAGTCACGCCTGGCCCAATTATTTAGAACGATTTGAACATTGACTACATTGTCAACAGGCAATCCAAAAGTTAGAGAATTGAATATAGGCTGTGAGGCTTTTGCAACCCATTTTGCAGACGAGGTCTTGACTCTTTGTCAGAGTCTTTCTGCCACAGTTGATACAGTACAGGAGCTGGAAGCCCGTTGCTCACCTATGGGTCCCATATTGGACCACTTCATCCGTCTTACTCAGGAAGATGTGAACAGGATCTTGGCTGCAGTGAAGCCGACCATTTGCTCATTGGACCCATGTTCATCCTGCCTTATTAAGACGGGTGGCGGGGGCATCCAAGACTCTTTAGCTGATATTATTAACCTTTCCTTGGAAACAGGAACTTTTCCAGCTAAACTTAAAGAGTCAGTGGTCCGTTCGCTTTTGAAAAAGTCATCTTTGGACCTGATTGTCCTGTTCAATTACCATCCAGTTTTGAACTTACATAAGGACATAAGAGAAGTCATATTGGATCAGGCCAATGACCCATCCAGTCCAACACTCTGTGTCACACAGTGGCCAAAAACAACAACAAAAAACCCAAGTGTCATCAGGTGGTTTACAAGTGGGTCTAGAAGCCCTTCCACTTTGCCCTCCCCCCCAAGGCACCAAGAATACAGAGCATCACTGCCCCAGACAGTTCCAGTAATATACTGTGGCTAATAGGCACTGATGGACCTCTGCTCCATATTTTTATCCAATCCCTTCTTGAAGCTGGCTATGCTTGTAGCTGCCGCCACCTCCTGTGGCAGTGAATTCCACATGTTAATCACCCTTTGGGTGAAGAAGTACTTCCTTCTATCCATTTTAACCCGACTGCTCAGCAATTTCATTGAATGCCCACAAGTTCTTGTATTGTGAGAAAGGGAGAAAAGTACTTCTTTCTCTACTTTCTCCATCCCATGCATAATCTTGTAAACCTCTATCATGTCACCCCGCAGTCGACATTTCTCCAAGCTAAAGAGCCCCAAGCATTTTAACCTTTCTTCATAGGGAAAGTGTTCCAAACCTTCAATCATTCTAGTTGCCCTTTTCTGCACTTTTTCCAATGCTATAATATCCTTTTTGAGGTGCAGTGACCAAAATTGTACACAGTATTCCAAATGAGACTGCACCATCGATTTATACAGGGGCATTACAATACTGGCTGATTTGTTTTCAATTCCCTTCCTAATAATTCCCAGCATGGTGTTGGCCTTTTTTATTGCAACTGCACACTGTCGTGACATTTTCAGTGAGTTATCTACCACAACCCCAAGATCTCTCTCTTGGTCAGTCTCTGCCAGTTTACACCCCATCAACTTGTATTTGTAGCTGGGATTCCTGGCCCCAGTGTGCATTACTTTGCACTTGGCCACATTGAACCTCATCTGCCACATTGACGCCCACTCACCCAGACTCAACAGATCCCTTTGGAGTGCCTCACAATCCTCTCTGGTTCTCACCACTTTGAACAATTTAGTGTCATCTGCAAACTTAGCCACTTCACTGCTTACTCCCAACTCCAAATCATTAATGAATAAGTTAAAGAGCATGGGACCCAGCACTGAGCCCTGCGGCACCCCACTACTTACTGTCCTCCACTGTGAAGACTGCCCATTTATATTCACTCTCTGCTTCCTATTAATTAGCCAGTTTTTGATCCACAAGAGGACCTGTCCTTTTACTCTATGACTCTCGAGCTTACTAAGGAGCCTTTGATGAGGAACTTTATCAAAAACGTTCTGGAAGTCAAAGTAAACAACATCTGTTGGGTCCCCTTTGTCCACATGTTTACTCACTCCCTCGAAGAACTGTAACAAGTTAGTGAAGCAAGATCTTCCCTTACAGAACCCATGCTGAGTCTTCCTCAATAACTTGTGGAAGGTAGCTGCTAAACATTCATCCTTATGTTTTCCCCGCCAGAGGTAACAACAGAACAGGAAGGGCAGTTTTGATATGCTAAACCATGTAAGAGTTGAAGGAATAAACTGCTACCCCTTTACCTTTAAAAGATTCTGAGTGACTCATTATATCTGTCTCATCTACTTTGACCCTGACAAGGTATGTAATTAAAGGAATGGGTTGGGCAGTCTCCTTTTTTCCCAACGTTGTTATTGATTTTATTGACTTAATTTATATATTGCATTTCTCTCCCAGAGGACCCAAAGTTGCCAACATAGTTCTACTTGCCACATTTTATCCTCACAACAGCCCCAAGAGGTAGGTTAAAAAGGGGCACCTATTCCAAGGTGAGCTTCCATTGCAGAGCAGGGATTCAAACCTGGATCTCCCAGATTTAACATTCTAACTACTACACCACAATGGCACTCTAAGTTGGGTGAAAGCCTTTCTTGCACTGATTCCTTCCTTCCGCAAGGTTTTTAAAAATTATTCCTAGACTCACTCAGACTCCCACCCATTAAAGAATACTATTTTCTGGTAGCAGAAAGAGTACAATTTCCTGAAAAACCTTGAGTTGAAAAGCTGCCATTGGCTGCCACGGATCCAATGGTGTAGAAAAAATTCCTCAGGATATTATTTTCATCCTGAATTTGAAAATATATAAAATATCTGGCTAATCCCTGAAGGAAGAAATGGTGAATTATGTATATGTATATGTATGCATATACACAATGTATATACACATTAAAATATGTGCCGGTCACCTCAGTAACAAGTCAATTTACCACCTATCAAAATGTAATCAACTTTATCAACAATCAAACAACTGATCAACAAGCAGCTGTAGCAATGATTTAAAACAGCCATAGGGAGATGATAATGCAATCAAAAGGGCAAGGAGAGGAAAGAAGCGGAGAGATGCTAAGCAAATCTAGCCATTACCACTCAGGTTTTCTTTGAAGCTGGCCACAATTTCTTGACCACAATAACAAAATTGCTGTCAAAGCTGACAATTGTTTTTGAGTCAGTTGCATACAAATGGTATTATCAGGAGCTGGAAAGTGCCCTCTACTCAACCTGGCTTGGGCCAAGTGAGCCAAGGGTAGAAGGAGACCCAACACACCCTGCCAGGGAAACCCAGGGCCAAAAGATGATTGGGCTATGGACAGGGAGCCACAGCCTAACTGCCAACACTGGAGAAAGCTGGGGAGAACATTGAGTGCAGTGACCACTATGAAGCCTTGGAAGCCGAAGACAGGCCTGGCATGGTCCAGATCAAGAAGATGAGGCCAGTTATGGTTGGGGCAGAGATGGAGGACTCCATCTGCCTGAATACTGCAGCAGCAGGGCAGGAGCTGAGGGATCTGGCTGGGAGTAAGGCTCAGAGATGAGCCCAGAGGTTGGAAGGGCCATAACCACATATGGGAGTCACAGAAAGGAAGTTCAGGGGGAGAACTGGCAATGCAGGGAAGGGACGGCAATTCTTTCTCCTGCCTTTATGCCTTCCTGAAAAGAACATGGAGAGAAGGAATTGGGTCCAGTCTGGGTAAGGATTGAGCTGGGGAAGAAGGACATGCCCCCACTTGGCTATGGAGGAAGAATAGTTGTGGAGGAAGAATGGGTGTATAAATAATGTCTAATGTATACTGTATAATGTACAATGTGAAGTGGATATATTGCCATCAAAGGAAGAAAACATGCAAAAAAGAAATTAGCAGGACTCCAATTATATTGTTGATAAGCTTCCTATTTGGCAAACAGCAGACAAAACTGCTGTTGGTTTAAGTGAAGCACTTTATTCAAGCCACAAGTCAATATGTTTGTTGGCAATAATGGCTTTAGACACTAGATTATCAAATTTTCAATCACTTAAATTATGGATTTTCTTTCTTCTGGGGAATTGGGTATTGGATTTTACAGAATGCTTTATTAGTATAAATGAATCATGGTCATGACTATCGCTTTCTTGAGTAATTTTAATCATATGAATTCTTGTGCTAATTTCTCTATTGACAACTGGCAATTTATGAACAGCACCTATTATGACATTTTGAAATTGTTTCATTTTCTGGGACAACAGACATTTTTGTATGCACGTATTTAACATGTAAGCTCTGCTCATGACCTGAGTTTGATCCCAGTGGAAGCTGGGTTCAGGTAGCCAGCTCAAGGTTCACTCAGCCTTCCATTCTTCTGAGGTCTGTCAAATGAGTACCCAGCTTGCTGGGGGGAAAGTGTAGATGACTGGGGAAGGCAATGGCAAGCCACCCTGTAAAAAGTCGGCAGTGAAAACGTTGTGAAAGCAATGTCACCCCAGAGTTGGAAACAACTGGTGCTTGCACAGGGGACAACCTTTAACTTTATTTAACATGTGAATGTATAATTTCTCTCCCACATTCATTTGGCATCCAAAATAGTGTATGATAATTGTAAACTCATAACATGAACAATAATAGTGTGTGTGGGGGGAGGGTGTAGGCCATGTAAATCTAGAATAAGTAAAACAACATCTTTCAAAACGTTGCTCCCATGTTTGCAACCTTTTGTTTCAAGTGTATTTACAATGCGTATTGATTTGTGGTTGATTTCTCCACTACTTCATGCATCCTCTACCAATTTAGAAATGAATTAGAATTTTATTTGTTCATGCTTAAGCACTGCTTGTTTATATTTCTGTATCCATATGCATATTTCTGATGGTTTTGTAGCTATTCTATCCATGTGTATTCCTGCATTATGCATCTGCTTCAGTTTGCAGTTTGCAATTCAATTTTGTAGTGTATTATGTGGTAGTGCCTTTCAACAAACTGCTTAATTGATTATGTGGTAGTGCCTTTCAACAAACTGCTTAATTGATATCAGTAACCCACTGGAATAGATGTTTTCCTACTGGCAGTTATGTGCATACCAGAATGATAAGAACAGATAGGAATAGAGGCCTCTAGGTGAAAGGGACTGAATTAATATGAAGAAATCTACAGGCATGTGCAGAAAAATATTCCCTCTATCCACCTATAGTCAATATTTTTTAGTCACATACTGCTTTCACACTTGCAACAGCCTGGAAATGTGAATGGACATGACTTTACCTGCAAAATGTTTAGCAAATTGCTCAAAGAGTAAGTTTCTCTTTGTTGAATGGCTGAGAGTGATAGGGCTTTAACTACATGAAGAAGCTCTGCTGCTGACACTGACAACACGCACAGAAGCAAACAAAAAGTGATTTAAAAATATGTTTTAAGCTGTGTTACTCAAGCATGACCTCAGGTTACCTCCATCTGCACTTCAGACATTTCCCTTGTGATTTCATATCGCAGAGTTCTGAGCAATCCAGATTGACTCCTTAAGCTATTGCCTCTTAAGAAGGCATCTGTGTTATATAAAAATTCTGACCACAGTGTTCATTCCATTGATTCACTAGGGTAGTGATAGGAAGCCTGGTACCACAAAGTGAATTGTATAGAGCATTTTGTCAATTAACTGAAACATTGGTTTCTGAAAGTACAATGTTTTTAATGGTCATCCAACTATGAAGAGGTCAAAATAATCCTGAGTGTGCATTCTGTTCTATTAATACAGTACCGCCAATAACCTTAGCTAAGATAACTGTTCTGGCATATATGTGTGTGTGTGTGTGTGTGTGTGCTCACACACACACACATCCTGTATTTGTAAGTGAGGCCATTGATATATTTCAAAATCCCCATAATTGTCAGTTGCAGGGGCCATGAAGTTCTGAGCTGCAGCTGAGAGCATGGCCATAACATAGATACTGAGATCTGCCAGAACTGATTACTGAGAAGACAAGCATAATTATCCCATTTGCGTCCCAGTTAAAAAGATTCAAGATCTCATTTCGTTGACTTTAATAGGTCAAATGCAGTATGAATCTAACTTCTCTAAATTATGGTAATTCTTGATTTTGTTGAAAGAATTAAGGAGTCTTCAAAGGAATTTGTTCAACTAAGAAAGCTGTCTGTGTAAGCCACATAAACCCGTGCCAATGAAGTAATATCAGCTGAAAGCAGCCACTTTCTTTTTTCTGAATAGGGATAGGGGACCAATGTTTTTGGCAAGGCTTTGATTTCCAAACTTTCTGTTGAATTCAGAATCTCTTATTTCAAGCTACAAACTAAGGTTGTAATTCCACAACACTCATTGGGGAGTAAGCCCTGTTGAATTCAATAGGACAATTCCAGGTAAACATTTATAGCTTGGCTACATAAATCTCCCAAAACTGTATTTGCATGCTGGGTGATTGTGTGTACATATTATACATGAATTTATACTTACTACTAATGTGTAAAGAAATAAGAACCTGAATGGTACTTGAAAGGGAGATACAAAAGAGAAGATTGGCTGACTTTGCTTTACTCACTAATTGATTAGGAGTGTTGTTAAATCAACAATGGAGAAAGCTGGAGATTTATGAAATCAGAAATGCAGATCAAATAAAGAAATCCATTATATCAACTATGTCTTCATCAGAAAGACACAGACCTACACTAAAAATACAAACATGGAAATAATGTCATTATCATTGCTTCAGCAGATATAAGATAAACCACTTACTTCTCCATCTGCATAATAATATCTGATTTAGCCAGCGATATTTACGTTATACATGGAGATTAAGCCATAACTGAATTTAGTGGAAATGGAGAAAGACAAAGAATCTTAAGTACGGTTGTGACTTTCAGTGGTTGCCTAGAAGATTTTCTGTTTCTCATGAATAATACAGAGAAAATGCTTTCTTTTGTGGAATAATAAATTGCCTAATGAATATCTTAAAAGAGGATATAATTTACCTGGCTGGAGAGGAAACAAAGCAGATATTAACTGTCTCAGAAATTTACAATTCAATCTAACATCTAGATCCTATATGTTTGTGTTGACAGATGGAAATGTATACTTGACCAATGCTCTATGCCACCTATCAGTTGCTATCCCAATGAAAAAAAGTCATTCCTAAATATTGGTTGAGTAAAGCTGGGCCAATGTAGATTGAAAGACAGGAAAATACCAGCCTTGGGTAATATTGGGACAAGAACTGGGATGAAGATGGAGCATGATGACAAATCCAAAATACAAAGATGCATAAAGAAAAACATGGGACATTTTTTAAGATATAAGCACTCCAGGTTCTAGGACCAGGACTTCCACAGGATCCAGGGATGCAGGTGAGCAGTAAATAGAAAAGCAGGTAAACAAGCAAGGCTAATAGTGAAAGAGAACCTCTCTCTCTCTCTCTCTCTCTCACACACACACACAAGTTAGACTATATTTGTTGCTCAAGCAAAGAGGTAAACCCCATCAGGGAGTATTTATATCCAGCTGATCCAAAGAATAAAGCTGAAGAAAACACCATTACATTCATAGTGCTGAAATATAATCTAAACAATATTCCTGATGTGTTTAAAGACAAACATGTAACAAACAGATTTGCATTGCTAAATTCAAATGAAAGGGAACCAGAAGAACTATGGGTTGAAAACCAGAGATATTATCAAGGAAAAATGTGCAAAGGCTATTCCTGTAGCCTGAAAGCTTCACTGAGAGCAATTGGGAGAAACAAATCACCAAGGATAGATGGGGTATCAATAGAGCTATTCCAAGCCACAGAAACAGACTCCATCAAAGTGTTAACAAGAATATGCCAAAAAAGAAAAGAAAAAAAAGAAAGGAAATAAAATAAAATAAATAAAAACAGTGGTCCATGAACTAAAAACACTCAATCTATATTCCATTTAGATAGACAGAGGAAGAGGCCCTTGAGACCAAAAGAAGTTAAACTTCAAAGCACCCGCACTCGGGCCTTTTCCGTTGCGGCCCCACAACTCTGGAACCAACTCCCAGAGGAGGTGCGGGCCCTGCGGAACTTAGACCAGTTCCGCAGGGCCTGCAAGACCGCCCTCTTCAAACAGGCGTTCACCAATAACTGAATTTAATGTTTACCGCCAGATTAATAACGTTTACCGCCAGTGTTAATTTAGGAATGTTTTAATTAATTATTGACTATTGACTGGTTTTTAATGTGAATTTTAATGTGAATTTAATGTTTTTATTATTGTATTGTTTACTTGAAATGCTGTTAGCCGCCCTGAGCCTGCTTTGGCGGGGGAGGGCGGGATATAAATAAAATTTTACTTTACTTTACTTTACTATATTGCAAATTTACATTGGTTCCTGTAGCATAGCAGAGAATTCAGGAGAAAATCAGTTTGTGTTTCATAGATTATAGCAAAGCTTTTGACTGTGTGGATAATGAAAAACTATGTTTAGGTTTAAAATAAATGGGTGTGTTACAACATCTGATTGTTTTGATGTGCAACCTGTGCTCTGAACAAGAGGCTACTGTTAGGACAGAATATGAAGAAACAGAATGCTTTCAAGTTGGAAAAAGTGTCAGACAAGGATATATTTTATCTATCTCTTCAATCTACATGCAGAACAAATAATAAGGAAAGACGGATTAGATTTAGATGAGAGTGGAGCGAAAATTGGTGGAAGGACCATTAACAATTTGAGATACGTGGATAACACCAAGTTGCTGGCAGAAAGGTCCGGCCCCTTCCCAGCCGAGCCAGCTTGCAGGCTATTAGGCTGGGGGCCGCCTTTGCCGCGTCGGAAGGAGGGAGGGGCAGCAGAATCACCCGACATCCGGGTGCTCGTTCAGGCGCGGAGCTGGGGCTATTTAAGCCCCGGCTCCCGCCTCCCTCCACGCAGTTTTATTTGGCTCTCTGTTAGAGAGCCACGGGCGTCAGAGCTGCAGCAGGGTCGTGGCCTGGGCAGCTAGGCGCGTTGGCGCGCTTGCGAAGGCGGCAGTAGCTTGGGCGGATCAGCTGATCAGCGGCGTGGGGCTTCGCGCGGCGAGGCGCGCTTGCGGCGGCTGAGTCGAGCGGCGCGGCTGGAGTTTTCGGCGGATCAGCTGATCGGCGGCGTGGGGCTTCGCGCGGCGAGACGCGCTTGCGGCGGCGGAGAGGCTAAGGCAGTATTGTTGGGGCTCGGGGGGAGGCCGAGACGGACCTGGTCGGCGCGGACGCTCCTTCCACAGGGCCCCTCGTAGTGGGCCGATTCCGGGCGGCATTTTGCTGGGCCATTCCCACTTTATTGAGTTAGCCTGATTCGGTGCAGCGTGAGGTGCTTGGTTCTCGGGAGCGCAGGCGGCTGGCCATTACTGAGCGGTAGCTTTCCCCTGGGGGGGGCACTAGGCCACCTCGATATCCCAGTTTTCTTCCTGGGAGAGTGAGTCGGTCTCCTGTTTAGCTGGCGGGGGTGGTGAAATACCCCCCCCCCCTGCCTTCTTTCTTTTGGCCCCCTATTTCAACTTCCGGGTGCTGGGGCTCCTTCTTCCAGCCCCCCCCCCCTGTCATCATCCCCCCTCCCTCCCCTTGGAGGTTGTGAGGGTGAGGGGTGGTGCCTGCTCTGGGGTTTGGCTTGGTAGCCTGGGCCTACCCATCAAACACGCCTACATCTCTTCATATTAGTGGAGGTGGGTTGGGCTGAAAAGGGCCTTTAGGTGGCCGGTAAGCACCAGCCTTAGTTATTCACTGTTCATCAGTATAGGATGGCGCCAAAAAAGGGGCAGGGCAAGTACAAGGGCAAGCAGCCTGCTCGCCCGCCTCGTGGGCGGGGCAAGCAAGGAGCCCCAGCCGAGGAGCAGGGTCAGAGTGAGCGGGTTCGACTCGCTATCATGAGTCACCTGGATGCCCTCGAACAGGACCGGGTTGCCAGGGGTGCCCCCATTTGGGAGGGGCGTCGCCGTGCCACCGGCCGGTCAGCGCGACTGACTTTCGAATCAGAATTGCTCGCACGGCTGTCTGCTTTACAGGGTGGGCGGCCAGAGCCCGAAGCGCCGCTGGAGCCTGATCAAGAGGAGGATCCGGGCGAAGGCCCATCGGGCACGCCATCGGGTAACGGGGCGTCTGGAAGCGGGGGGACGCAGCCCCCTGGAGGGTCGGGCGTCTTTCCGAGTGACGGTGGTAAGCCCCTTACTTTGCCCGTTCAAGGTTGGCCTTGGGGTCCCGCCCAGCCAACCCCCCATCTGCTGGGGGCGAGCGGGGTGGGATGGGGGCCCGGGTGGTTAGGCGCCGGTGAGCAGTTGGGTCCCGCTCAGCCGGGGGCTTGGGGTTTGCATGCACCCAGTTTGCTGTCCAGTGCAGTTCCTACCCCTATTGGTCAGCAGGTGGGCGCGGGGGCGCCCCCCGCAGCCTCTCCCTCATTGCCCACACCGGGCATTTTGCCATGGGGTGGTCAACAGGGGGCACAATTGCAGGGGGTATGGCCTGCAGCTCAAGCGGGTGGGTGGTTCTATCCACCAAACCCCTATGCAAGTATCCCCTTTCATGCTCTCCCTTATGGCGACACTTCTTTGCCTTTGGGGGAGCATCTGACGGCGGCCACGCGCGACAAAATCCTTCGTGGGGAGTACGTCGATGTTTTTGGTCTCCTGTTTAGGGAGCTCGAGAAGAAAAGTAAGGATGAGCTCGACGACAGGGACAAGGAAAAGATAAAGCTCAGGAAGGTTGACAGGGCCTGGGCAAATTGGTTGCCCGGCTTCCTGATCTATGCCGGGGTCATTGCAAGGGCACAGCCGGCTAGGGCGGCTTCCCTATTTCAATATATAGACATTGTCTATAGGGCTTATTCGGACTTCGCCGGGGCAGCATGGTTGCAGTACGACGAAGCCTTCCGAATGCGGGCCGCCGTCAATCCGGGAATGCCGTGGGACCAAATAAATCAGCAGCTGTGGTTGCAGCTGATGGCCCCGGCAAAACCGAATTCCGGGGATAGGTCCGATAGCGGCCATTTGGTGCAGAGATCGCAGCAACAGCAGACTACCCCAGGTGCCCGCGTTTCCGCGGGCCAGACGGATCATCCCCGGTTATTGTGTTGGGAGTTCGCTTCCAAGGGGGTCTGTCCCAGGGAGTCTTGTAAATTCAGTCACGAATGTCTGCTGTGCAGTGGGCCCCACGCACTGTCGGCCTGCAGTAGAGCAAAGCCGGGAGCGGGCGGTAAGCGCCCCGGAGGCGGCGGCGGTTCGCAGCCACCTGGAAAAGGGGCCCAGCCCCATCCGCCTGCCGGCTCCCAGTAAGTGATTGGCCACATACCCGTGCAGGGCTGATGCTAGCGTTTTACAGGATGGTTTTACTCTATGGGCTAAGCGCCCTCTGCCATCCAGCATATCGGCCGACGGCCGTCGGCGGCTTACAGCTTAGGTGCGCCCCCTGGTCACCTAGCAGGTAGGTGGGTGGCTGGTTAAATTTTGTGCATGTTACTGACTGTGGTTTGTTTTTTCAGGTGCTGTGGCTTGGGGTGAGAGAAGGCGGGTTCTCATCTGCGGGCACAGCATGGTTTTTTGGGCTGCCCATTTCGCCAGACGGTCTCCTGTAGGCACCCAGCTCGGTCTCAGTGCATGGGCTACCGTGGAATGGCTGGGTCGTCGGGGGCTGCGCTGGCCCGGGATCATGCCACTGTTGTTCAGGGAGCGAATGGCGTTGCCTCCACACATTCTGGTCGTTCACTTGGGAGGGAATGACCTGGGGTTGCTGCGTGGGAAGGCACTTTCCCAGCAGGCGTTGGTTGACCTCCGCGAAATTCGTCGCAGGTGGCCTGGGGTCATATCGGTGTGGTCGGCAATTTTGCCACGCAGGGTGTGGAGGTACGCCATTTCGCCGGGTGGAATTGAACGGGCCAGGCGTAAGGCCAATAGGGCTATTCAGAAGGCCATGGAGGAGGGACTAGGAATTTTCCTCCCTCATCCGGCCATACGGGTCAATCAAATTGACCTGTATCGGCCGGATGGTGTTCATTTATCCGATTCGGGTAACCGGGCCTTTTTAGATGAAATTCGGCAGGGGGTGCGGTTGGCTCTGGGCCACCCGTTGGGGCGCTAATGCCTAAGCAGAGGCTTGGCATTGGCGGTGGCTGGATGAGGTTTAGCCACAGGGTTTCCCAGGGGAGCACCTATGGCCTAGCACCGTTGGTGCGGTGGTCTGCAGGAACCGTAGATGGGCTAAACGGCTCAGTGCGGGGAATGCAGATCACAGGGAGCCTCACCTGGGTGGATCTCTCCATGGGGATTGATGCCAGCCCGGTTGGTGATGGCTGGAGGCCTGGCCGCTCAGTTACAACCCGAATACGCGGGTTTGTGCTGGGGGCAGGGTGGCTCGCCCTTTGGACAAGGCGGGGTCCAGGTGTTGACCCCAGGGCTTGTCTGGTTGGTTTCACCCCCCCTGCCAGTTACAGTTGTTAATTATCAATAAAGCGGCCCGGTTTAAAACCCAACACTTGTGTCTGCCTCTTCATTCCGACTGGGGGGGCAAGGTCCGGCCCCTTCCCAGCCGAGCCAGCTTGCAGGCTATTAGGCTGGGGGCCGCCTTTGCCGCGTCGGAAGGAGGGAGGGGCAGCAGAATCACCCGACATCCGGGTGCTCGTTCAGGCGCGGAGCTGGGGCTATTTAAGCCCCGGCTCCCGCCTCCCTCCACGCAGTTTTATTTGGCTCTCTGCCCGCCCACCCTCCCTTTCGCAGTACAGGCGTATGCCGGTTGCCTTTTGGGGCCAGGTAGGAATTTTTTCACTCCCACACAATTGGCCCTCGTGGGGGTGTTTTTCGCCTACCTTGTACTGCCTAGTAGGTTAGATTTGGCGGTTTGGCCACAGGGTTTTCCAGGGGAGCACCTATGGCCTAGCACCGTTGGTGCGGTGGTCTGCAGGAACTGTAGATGGGCTAAACGGCTCAGTGCGGGGATGCAGATCACAGGGAGCCTCACCTGGGTGGATCTCTCCATGGGGATTGATGCCAGCCCGGTTGGTGATGGCTGGAGGCCTGGCCGCTCAGTTACAACTCGAATTCGGCGGGTTTGTGCTGGGGGCAGGGTGGCTCGCCCTTGGGACAAGGCGGGGTCCAGGTGTTGACCCCAGGGCTTGTCTGGTTGGTACTGATTTGGTTAACGGTATTAGTTTGGTCGCAGGCTGGATGAGGTTTAGCCACAGGGTTTCCCAGGGGAGCACCTATGGCCTAGCACCGTTGGTGCGGTGGTCTGCAGGAACCGTAGATGGGCTAAACGGCTCAGTGCGGGGAATGCAGATCACAGGGAGCCTCACCTGGGTGGATCTCTCCATGGGGATTGATGCCAGCCCGGTTGGTGATGGCTGGAGGCCTGGCCGCTCAGTTACAACCCGAATACGCGGGTTTGTGCTGGGGGCAGGGTGGCTCGCCCTTTGGACAAGGCGGGGTCCAGGTGTTGACCCCAGGGCTTGTCTGGTTGGTTTCACCCCCCCTGCCAGTTACAGTTGTTAATTATCAATAAAGCGGCCCGGTTTAAAACCCAACACTTGTGTCTGCCTCTTCATTCCGACTGGGGGGGCAAATAATAAAGACTTGAAATAACTACTGTTGAAGGTTACAGCAGAAAGTGCCAAACCAGGATTACAGCTGAATATCAAGAATATAAAAGTAATGACTACTGAGTAATTACAGAACTTTAAGGCTGACAATGAAGACACTGAAATTGTTAAAGATTTCTATTCCTATTGATTGGGGGGGAGCGCAAGTAGGTAGCCTTGCCTAGGGCACCCAAAAATCCTGGCACTGGTCCTACATGTGAAGAAGTACCTGCCAGCTTCTGAGACTAAGAAGGAATTTACAGCTGCTGAGACTAAGAAGGAATTGCAGTTTAGAATCAGATTTTGATAAACAGGCTCAAATATTAATGAAGCAACTGTGTGATAGGGGTTATTCAGCAAAAATTTTAAAATAGGCTTTTTCAGAGTTAGAAACGCCACTAAATTATCTCTTTTAACTCCAAGGGGGAAGAATTGTGATAACTTTTACATATAATAGAATGTATACTCTAGTAACAGATATAATTCAGAAGCACTGGCATCTCTTATCTGGTATCTCTAGATGCAGATCTCCCCCACTTGCCTACAGATGATCCATAAACCTCCAGGACATGCTTGTTGCTGTATAATATGTGCTGAACTTTTATTTCCATTCTATGTATGTTGTTTTTAATCTTATATTTTTGCACACTGTGTAATAAATAATAATAAGTTTTTTATTTCAAGTTTTTATTTCAAATAAATAGTATTTTATTTCAAGTTTTAGCTGCTCAACCTTTTAGGAGCCTGATTTGATTTGCAGGTTTGGTCCCCTCCCCTTTCCCCTTTTGTTGTTTCCCAGATAGCTATGAGTACTGTTCATGTACCCTGCCCCTGTTCAATGTGCACAATGGCATAGCAGGCATTGCACCTAGTCTTAAAACTTCGTCAGACTAGGATTCTGCCAGTAAGGCTGGGAGAAACAGACTTTGGTTATTAATAAGGAAAAAGAGCAGCAAATCAGCTTCTTTAGGACTAGACTATAGATTAATATAATTACAGGGCAAGCAAACTTCAATATGGTGATTCTTCTTGACATGCTCTAATGTCAAGGACAGCTTGTTACCAAGATCCTTTGGACAGTAAAGAGAATTTCCACATCAATGATAGGATAATCTGGCATTGATCCAGAAGCTCTCCACATTTTTGGGAAGTTGCATTAAATATCAAGGTTGAACAGTCACTTTAATAGAAGTTATATCACAGGGTTAAAATAATGTGTAGGTCAGCAATTAGACAGATGTTCGACCTACAGAACTAGGCATACTGAGATTCAGAGTAAGCACAAATTCTGACAACCGTATATGGTTAGTCAGGTGCTCACAGGATGGGGCCTTATTTCAAATTAGCTCAGTTCAGACATTGCACCAACCATCCATCACACCAACCATGGCTTTCCAGACCAAAGTTTCCAGACCAAAGTCATCTGTGCTCTGAGAAGGAGCAGTATAGAGAACTGCTGGAGTGGTGATTTTTTTTTTAAATTGGCTTTCCTTAACTGCTGAGGAGAATTAGCTAAGGTTACTGTGTGGGAGGACAGTGTTTGAGGGTGTGTGGGTGTGTATATCCTGTTGGAGAATGGTACCTGTTTTAGTAAGTGTGGTTTCTGTTTGTCGCTTTTGCCCAGGTATAACTGATTGTACCTTTTAAGAGTTTTGCCTGGGGCTGACTGCTGGCTCTGCTCTCTGCTGGGTGAGGCTTCAGTTGTGTAAGGCTCCTCCTTGCCAGAGGCATGGGCCAAAGGGCAAGAGCTCAAGGGCTCTTGCCCTGAGGGTCTGACCTGGAGATCCTGTAGGGAGGTGAGTGGCTCTTATATCCTATATCTGTAGAGCTTTTTTTTGCTTCTGCAAAGCTTTCACAAGTAGCCTTGAGAGACAATTTGGCAGGGGAATTATTAGGGAAGTGCAAGATCAACTAAACTACTTTTAAAATGAATTGAAGGAGCATGGCTGGTGAGGAAGCTGAGGCAGTGATGTACAAAGTCTGTAGCATGTTCATGTTCTTCCCTAGGGGTAACAGCAATTACACTTGCAGCAAGCGTAAGTTGAAAGCACTACTGGAGGAGAAGATACAGGGACTTGAGGCACACTTGTCCACACTCCAGTTTATGAGGGAAGGCAACAGGAGAAGGAGGGAAACATACCTCAGTGAATGGAGGACCACTCAACACAGGAGGAGAGTGCATGAAAGAATGTAACATGCATGGAAGAATGTAACAGGAAAATTAGGAGATATTCTGAGCCTCCGTTGCTAAGCAATCAGTTCCAGGATCTTCCCATAGATATTGATTCTGGACTACTGGAACAAAGGTTACTTCCCCAGCTCCCATGAAGCTTGAAGGAAATTTCTCAGACCCCCATGAATAAGAGAACGCAAGCTTCTGCTCCCCAATATAGGAGAATGTGTATGTGTGTAACTTAGGATTCTGTACTGAGAGAGACTGAATTGTGCTGACTGTATGTTGTCTCAATGGACTGTGGCTTGCACTTTTGAGATGAAGCTCTTCTATTGGAAGATGGTTTGCACTTCACGAGGGTAGGAAAAATGATTTGGTAAGAGCCTAATATATTGTAGTAGAAGAAAAAAATATTGTATATGGCCATTTGCATTTACAGATTAAAATGTTTACACTCAGAAGGTTTTAAAATCTAAAATAACAGTTATCTTTAAAATTTCTCAATGCTGAATCTGTCTCAAAAATTACACTTCAGGTCTGTTAGATACTTTGTTGGAAATGCAAACCTAATAAGTGTAAGCCAAAATGCCCTCAAAACGAGGTTGGGGAATTGTCAGGTGGGCACCTGGCTTAATCAGGATCTTTTACCTGTGTATACAGGATTCCACGTGCAGAAATTAATGCTTAAAAATATTAGGGAGTCTAATTAAGTAAAACAATTAAATTTATTCAAGAAAAATATAGGCTTCCATACAAGATAAAATACTCATAAAATCATACATACAGTCCTAAGAAAAATAGATGGAGAGATAGGGAAACACATGGGTAGATGAACAGGGCGATATTTACCGATCGTAGTCTTCAAGGAAGGCTCCAATGGTGAAGATCAAAAAAGTGGGAGAGGGGACCCGAAACTTGGCCTTAGAATCCGGGATGGATCTAGACAGTGGAATTGGGATAGTGCTAGAAGCACACCTGTGGGTAGCTAGTCCACAGGTTATAAGGACCACCTTAAGCCCTTAGGGAATGGGAGGTATGAGGGAGGAGGAAGGTGGTCAGCTGGTGCATGACCTCACAAAAAGGGAGGCTTTGCAGTGACCATAAGAGCTGGACTACTGCGAGAGCCAATAGAAAGTTCATTGGTGGCACCTAATTGGTTGCCCATTCCTGACGAATGAACAGACTTAGATCCTGGATACCTGAGTGAACTTTCAGGTTGCAATGGACCAGGGTGGGGATGCTCCAAGGGGATAGTCTATAGAAGAATGGGGGAAATCACTGGGTGGAGGTGTACTTGAGTTTATCACACTTATCTAAAAAGGTGACAATAGAGAGCCAATTTATTATCTAAGGTTACACCCAGTTTACACAAAGGAACTTGGCTCTGGCTGAAGATGGTCTTCCTCTTCTTCTGTCTTCTTGGTACCAGTCTTTGTCTTGGGTTCCGCTGGACAAAGACAATGGCGGTTGGGCAATTAGCCACGCCTGGGGTGGGTTGATTGCCTACAATCACAGGTGACATCTGGCGAGTATGTGAGCCGTTCGCTTCACTGGAATGGAGTCTGGCTTGGTAGGAAAATGGCTGCATGTGGTGTTAGCCCTCCATCGTGGATTCCATGGTCAGTGCTTCAAACCGTTCACCTGGATAGCTCCTGGCGGCGCAGTCTCCTCCGCTTCACGGCTGAGATGGACTTCATACAGAACGGCGGAAGGCCCTCCGTTCTCCTGGCAGGCACTCTTGTACCGGTCTTAAGTGCCTTTGTAGCATTGTGGCTGCTAGTACTGCATAAGTCCCTTTCGCCCCTGGATAGGTTTACTCACGCTCTCTGGCCCAACGTGTGTGAGCTACTTCTCCAGGTGCTCTGGCAACCAAGTTGGTAATTATGATGTTCTGTAAGGGGTTTTTCCTCACATAAGGAGGGCTTTAAACTAAGGGTGTTTTTACATTCAGTTTGATCCAGAGTTTTAGAGTCTTCAAATCGCCTGCCACCATTCCGCTTTAATTATTTTCCTTTTACATTTGTAGATTTGCTGCGCTCATTTTGTGTAGCCAAACTTCTAGATTTCCTGCTGAAAGCATTTCAATTTGGGGGAGAGGGCAGATGGAATACCAGTGCTTAGTTAAATGTATACAATTGCTTGGAAATGGTGTCAACATTGAAAAAACAATACCAATTTAAATTACAAGATGAGGTAAGCAATGATATGTAAAAATTTCAAGTGCTGTCAGTTCTCATGCAAATTACTGCACCTTGTGGCTTTTGGAAGAGTCTTTTAAAACACATGAAAACTTCTACAATACAAATTTGAAACACTTGTAGAGAAATGACTGGACCAAAACTAGTTTTGAGAAAAACATTGCAGCAGCCGTGCCAGAACTCATCTCACCTAAACAAATGTAGATGCTTCGGGCAGCAACGATGCAAAACAGTTGTGAGGTAGTAATGTAAAAGGTGAGTTTCCAATGCAGTGATAGTCACAAACTGTCAGTGTAAAAACACCCATCATCATATGAGGGACCAATACAAAAATTCAAAGCCTAGTATGGTGCCAATAACTGGAGATAAGACTGCTAAAGTTTTGCAGGGAGTGGCACATATGCTATGTGACATTAACTCACAGGTAACTAAAAATTTAGGGCACATAAAACATGAGGAGGAACTTGAAGTCCTAATACCGGGAGGTGAATATGACCTAATAGGCATAACTGAAACTTGGTGGGATGACACTCACAATTGGAATATTAGGAGAGAGAGAACTTATTTAAAAGGGACAGACAAATAAGAAAGGGGGGAGGACTAGCATTGTATGTAAAGGAGGTCTATATGCAAATGCTTGAATTTGAGCATGGAAGAAAGTCTCTGGAAAAAAAAATAAAAGGGGTTCAAATAATAGTGATATTATGGTGGGAATTTGCTATAGACCACCAAATCAGGCAGAGGAATGGATGAAACACTCCTGGAACAGATTACAAAGTTCTCAAAGAACCAGGACATGGTGGTCATGGGAGATTTCAATTACCCGGGGTATCTGTTGGAAGTCCCGCTCTGCTAAAAACAAAAGATCAGATAAATTCCTCACTGGTCTTGCTGACAACTTCATATTTCCAAAAAGTGGAGAGGGAAAAAAGGGGATCTGCTATCTTAGACTTTATTCCCACCAACAGGAAAGAACTGGCCGATGAGGTGAAAGTAGTGGGCACCCTGGATAGTGGTAGGTAGTAATGACCATGTAATTTTGGGATTTACAGTCTTGGGGAAGGGAAAAGCTGTACATAGACATATAGGCTGGTCTTCAGGAAAGCAAATTTGGACATACTTAAAGTTCTCCTGACCAGAAATACGATCACCTTCTTCAAGTACTTGAAGGGCTGTCATCTAAAGGATGGTTTGGAGTTGTTTACTGTTGCCCCAGAAGGGCGGACCAGAACCAACAGGTTGAAATTAAATCAGTAGAGTTTTCAGCTAAACATTAGGAAGAACTTCCTGATAGTTAGAGCAGTTCCTCAGTGGAACATGCTTCCTCAAAAGGTGGTGGGCTCTTCTTCTTTGGAGGTTTTCAAACAGAGACTAGATGGTCATCTGACAGCAATGGTGATTCTGCGAATTTAGACAGATCCTGAGAGGGAAGGTAGGAAGGATTGCATCAGTGCTTAGTTCTCATAGCCCTTTCCTACATGCTCATGGAAATGCTGTTTGCAACTTTGGAAGCAATTTTTCTCCTGGCCAGTTTTCTCCTGTGTCCTGGAGGGGTTTTTTGCCATCTTCTGGGCATGGAACAGGGGTCACTGGGTGTGTGCGTGTGGGGGGGGTGGAAACTCACAGTTTCCTGCATTATGCAGGGGTTGGACTAGATGACCCTGGAGGTCCTTTAGAACTCTATGATTCAGACCATGATGACTTAGAGCTACTTTCTTACAGTCATTTCTCACTTAGCACTCCAGGCTCTAGGCTCAGTGTTCTCTAGAGATAGAATGATGTCTGTTTTGTCAAGTTCAACTATATCCCAAACAGTATTTAACCTGAACTACAGTTTGCAAACTCCTCTTAATCCATGATTTTTGGTTTGTTGTCCAGTCCCAAAACCCAGCTTATGAATACAGACATTGCATTCAACCCTATATAAGGTTTCCTGGCTTGATGTCATTGAGCTTATTTATTTCTAGTTAACAGCTGCTGTAGTAAGGGTATGAGTGAAATTTCAGCACATCAACTTGACTTGCTTGAAGAGCTCTGTTCCACTGGAATAATAAATGTAATATTTTCTCCCTAATGACATAATGAATTGTGAACATGATCGACAAGGCTGGAGAACAAGAATGGCACCACCAGATCATTCCAATATGCCATTTATTGGAAGCTACATAAAGGAATATGGGCTTTCCTTTGCTTTCTTCCTTATTAACTTTCAAAGCAGGGAGACTCTGGCATGTGTGCTTAGGCAGTTCCATATTATGTTTGACAAGGATACTATGAATTCGGCACAAAACAATGCACTTGTCACTAAAGAGAAAATGTAGAAGCAATGAGCTCCCCACAGAGCTTTAATATGAAGATTTGCATTCATCTATGTCGAAATGAAGGTTTCATTACCTGTACACACCCAACTGCCTTTAGGGAACAAACACAATCTTTAATTTCATTCATTCCATAGCATTCTAGCCAAACAGATTGAAATAGACTGACCCCATAGGTCAAAAGAACTTCAGAATACATGTTTGATGGAACAAACAACTAGCATTTCTGATATAAACTGAAGTTGGTTTGAATACTTATTCAGATGTTTGCAATAGAGAAAATTGCAAATGAACAATTAAAATAAATCTAAAAGCTAAGGATCAAATGAAGTGTTAGAAGGAAACACCTGATCAATTTCCCCATGTTTCTTTTTCCTGCTTTACCTCTGTTCTTTAAGTAATTCTTTTGGCAAAGAGGTCTCTATGCTGAAAGTCATTGAAAATCAAATCTCGATGTGAAAGTCACTGAAAGTCAGCTCTGTCCATGTTGGGTGTCCTAAAAAAAGATCCCACAAGGTTCTATGGCCTTCTCTTGCCCTGGAAACATAGTTAATTTAAGAAAGAGATAGTGAAAGTGACTCCAGTGATCCAGTGACCGTACAGCACCAGGGCTTTTTTTTTTTAGCAGGAACACCCTTGGTCTTTGCAGCCTGTAGTACCTATTTTCACAAACTTTAAGAACTAACCTTACAATCTTAAACAAAGTTACCATCTTCTAAGTCCACGGAAGTCAATAGGCTTAAGATTTAATTCCACCTAGGACTACTGAGATAAAATCATCTAATTTACCAGAGACGAGACACTATACCATTGTCATTTTAGTCATCACACGATGTGGAAAGCATGGAATTGCTCACAGCTCATTCTCTTTGAGCCGCACTGTCAGATGCATCCTTCAAATGATGGACATTATCAAAATTCCATTGCCTGCTGTTTGCACTTGCTCTCCAAACAAACTATTGATGATTGCCCTCAGCTGAGAGGTACTCCTCATAAGGTGGAGACCTCCATTACTATAAAGATAAGAACCTAGTGATGCCACCCCTTCCTTGGACTATCATCTTCAGTTTCCAATTCCCACTTTTCTTTTTAAAATCACATTATTATTAAAAGTTTTTAAAAAGTCAATAAAAGCAAAGAAATTAAAGGAAACAAGATGAAAAATAAAATAAATATAATATAAAGCCTGTAGAGATGGCTTAGCAGGCTTATGAGAAATGTTATCCTGCTGCATCACTGATTGTATGCTATTATTCTCCTGCAGGACACTTGGTCTACAAAGCCAAATAATTTTCCTGACTCTAATTCATATTCTATCCCTTTATGCATATAAAAGGATAGACTTGAGGCAGAATGAACCTGCCTTATCTTGCAGTATCTTGATTTATGAGTTAGAGTGATGATTTCAGCCCTGCCATTTGCCCTATCATTATACATTAAATCTACTCATATAAAATTAATACTAATAAACCCCTTTTTACTTATCAGCCTTCCACAAAAGAGAGTCTAAGCACCTGAGTATGCTTGGAGTTGAAGGCCCCCAATTTGGTCAGGTCAGTCTACCAGCAGAAGGGCCATGCACATGGCCTGCAGGGCAGAAAGGCTGACTCCCCTCCTCCCTCCCTTCCTTGATAGGACCATTTCCCAGAGTCATTCTCCCTCCCCATCTGCCCCTGATGTTCTCTTATCTAGTTAGGAGCCTTAATGTGAGAACTGGTGCATATGATGAGGATATGGTCAGCTCTAGATGGTGGCCAGACATTAGCAACTCTCAACATAGGATTTTATTTGGATTCAAAGCCTACTGTTTAGTGTGAAACACAATTACAAGTATCAGAATGCTAGATCTTTAAATATATCGCAACCCCTCACTATTTGTTTAGTTTTATAGTCTCTCTGCCTTTATTTCTGCTTCTGTATCCCTGTACTGCATAGAAGTGACTTCAGCACACACAAAAATGTAAAATAAAATGGAAAGGCTTAAGCTGAATTTGATTGACTGAGACGTGGCCATGCACCTGCAATCATGCTGCTACCCTCTCAGCAATGAGGATGAAATTCTAAAGCTTCCCATGATTGAAGCAAATATTTTCTCATCTCACATATTCCACATCACTGGTTTCCAGTTGCTCACTTTCATTACTGGAAGTTATTCACATTCCAGATTAGAATCACATCAACAGTCACATCATGTCTATCACAGGTTTCAAAATACCGTTGGAGTGCAGCAAATCCAGCAAAAGTATATTGGCTGCAAGAAATATATTTTATTACATTTTCGTATATTATGTGCTTCAAGATAGGTTGTACACCACTGCTAAACAAAAGACACTGGATTATGAGGAATAGATGACTTTTAAAATGCGTTTTTAGAAGTCAGGTTGTATAATGACAGTTTTGGTGGACAGACAGAGTGCAAATGTTTTAAATAAATAAAATGAACTCTCAACAGATAAACACATATTATAGTGATTTCCAAATTCATGAGTAGGCAAGGTACACCATCAAAAGGTGACCACAAGCATGGAATAATATGCTATATAGACTGCAACATTATCCATAAAAAGGTATAGGTAATTGCCTGTGTAATCACCGAGTGGTTACCGACCCATGGGGTGATGTCACATCATTACATTTTCTTGGCAGACTCTTTAAGAGGGTGGTTTGCCATTGCCTCTCCCAGTCATCTACACTTTACTTCCAGCAAACTGGGTATTCATTTTACTGACTTTGGAAGGATGGAAGACTGAGTCAACCTTGAGCCGGCTACCTGAACCTAGCTTCTACTGTGATTGAACTCAGGTCGTTAGCAGAGCTTTGACTGCAGTTTACCACTCTGCACCATGGAGGTCTTCAACATTATTCCATAGGTATACAATAAAGAAAAGGAAATTAGTATATAACCAATTTTCTGTCCAGGGCAGCCTTACCACAAGTTGTGAACACAGACAAGGCTATAAAATACTCAGATTATTTCAATCTAAAGAGCTGAGTGGAAATGTATTCATTTAGAGAGATGCTCATCTCACAACAATATCTTCGTGGAGTACAGAAAAAGATGTTACAGGTCAATAACATACAAATTCTGACATCTACTATTTTACTAGGTGGACCAGCTACCTGGGAAGAAGCTCCAGTGCCCACTCAAAAGTATTGGAACAATAGTGAAGAATGCAGGTTCCATCATATTTTAGAGATATTCATGCAAACAGTTCAGGAAAAGTGACACTGTCAAGAATATATTACAGCCATTCTGGGGTAGAAATGTAAACAAAAGCTAGGGATGTGGTTTCCTGGCAAAATATGATATACATAACAATATACAAAATTGTGATGCAGGTGCAGAGTCCCAACAAGAGAGCAGATGGGACCACTGATGGCATGCAGCATTCCTAACTGATCATAAAGCGATGTGGAAATGGATTTCTTTTACAGAGAAAGATAGTAATCTTCTCATATTAGATTATTCTTCATATTTCTGGGAAACAAAAACTGGTAGACACTGCAGTAGCCGATGTAATAGAAATAAACTACTTCAGCATACTTCATGTTCTTCACTGCATAATTTCAGATGGTTAATCATAGTTTTGCAAATTGGACAAGTTTTATACTGCTAACGTAGAGACTGGGAGTTTCAACATATAGTGATCTTCCCTTTCAACAAATAATTCAATGGCAAAACTCTAGTGATACCTCAGGAATTTCAAACATGTCAAATCTTCTGCCACCAAGTAATCACTACAAGATCCACATGCGGCTAAGATTGCGTCTGCAAATTCGTGCCCGGCATAATTATTTAGGATAATTGGGAACCTCACAACACTGCCTCAAGGCAGACCAAATGTTAGAGAATTAGAGATTGGCTGTGAGGCTTTTGTGAAATTTTTTTCAGACAAAATCACGTTGCTCCGCCAGGACCTTTTCCACCACATTGGGACAGAGACAGTCATGGGACAGAGACAGTGCTGGTCACTTTGGTAGATGATCTCCAGCGGCATCTAGATCGAGGTGGCGTGGTGGTGATGATGTTGTTAGATCTGTCGGCTGCATTCGACACGGTCAACCATCAGTTACTGACCTGCTGGCTTGCCGACGCAGGGATCAGAGGGTCGCCCTTACAGTGGCTTTCCTCCTTCCTTGATGGACGGGGACAAAGGGTGGCAATTGGGGGAGAACTGTCCCTGAGGCACTCACTAGATTGTGGGGTGCCACAAGGCGCAGTCCTCTCTCTGATGTTATTTAACATCTACATGCACCCCCTTGCCCAGATTGCCCGGAGGTATGGGCTTGGGTGTCACCAATATGCAGATGACACCCAGCTCTATCTACTAATGGACGGTCGGCCTGACTGTGTCCCAAAAAATCTGGACCTAGCATTGCAGGCTGTGGCAGGTTGGCTCAGGCTGAGTAGGTTGAAGCTGAATCCAATGAAGACAGAGGTCCTTTGCTTGGGTCATGGCGCTCTAGGAAGAGAAATTCCCCTCCCAGTCTTTGACGGTGCATCACTGAAAGTGACGCACAGGGTCAAAAGCTTGGGGGTTCTACTGGAGCCTTCATTGTCAATGGAGGCCCAGATAGTGGCCACTGCCAAATCCGTGTTTTTCCATCTTAGATGGACGAGGCAGTTGGCCCCCTTCCTGAAGCGTCATGACTTAGCAACAGTGATCCATGCAGCTGTCACCTCGAGACTGGATTGCTGTAATGCCCTCTACATGGGGCTGCCTTTGTGCTGAACCCAGAAGCTGCAGAACACAGCGGCTAGGCTGTTATTAGGGCTCCCGAAGTGGGAGCACATACAGCCGGGGCTGCGTGAACTGCACTGGCTGCCAGTTGTATACCGGGTTCATTACAAAGTGCTGGTTATTACCTTTAAAGCCCTATTTGGTTGAGGGCCTGCCTACCTTAGGAACCGTCTCTCCCCATACGAGCCCCAGAAAGTACTGAGATCAGCAGGAAAGAACTGGTTGACAATCCCTGGGCCAAAGGAGGCCAAATTGAAGAGCACATGAGAACGGGCCTTTTTGATCGTAGCTCCACACTGGTGGAATCAACTTCCGGATGAAGTGCAGACCTTGTGGAGTCTTGATCAGTTCCGCAGGGCCTGCAAGACTACTCTTTTTAAGATGGCCTTCGGTTAAATATAGACCTGCTGTAGACGTATACAGCCACTAAACTCATTGAAGATCTGAGATGTAGCACCATAAATGTTAATTTTAATAGTAATAATGGTTTTAAATGATGGTTTTATTTAATGTATTATTTATTGAATTGTACTGATGTTTTATTGTAAACCGAAATTTACATGTTGTGAGCCGCCCTGAGCCTGCTTCGGCGGGGAGGGCGGGATATAAATAAAATGTATTATTATTATTATTATTATGTAATATCACATCCACAGCCAGAAGATTCAGTGACTTAGGCTACCTCTCCCCACTCACACAATGTAAAGTGTGCGGATGTAAAGTGAATGATTAGGAAAATACAACAGGTTATCTGCAGCCACATTCTATCATCTGTATAATACAAAGATTTTGTGATGGCTGACTGTGTCAGGAAGGAAAAAGAGAGAAAAGCAAAGAAAGAAATATTGACTGAAGATAAAATAAAGGTAGAAAAATCAATAGAGGAAAGTCTGACCATGATCTTCTGTTCTGGTCTTTTCCTTTTTCCTTTGCTTTTATTCCCTTAGAAGCTCATTGATTCACAAATCTTGAGCAGCAGATTTTTTTTTGTGTTCTTCATTTTGTTTGCATGCAAGGGATAAAAAAACCGAGAAAAATTTTGCTACTGCCAAAGTAATCTTACGATAATTATCTCTTAAACAAATACAACAAAGATTTCAAGGTACAAGAAGTGCCTGATCCATAAGTGGCACCCATATAGTAATCTCATGTGTATACACACACCAGCATTCAAGCTGAACCTGAAATGATGTGTCAATCTTATTAAGGCCACAAAGGCAAATTCTATCAGATTAAGGCCTATTCAAAAATATTCCTTGTAGAATCATGGAAAGTAAAATATTTAATCTTGCAAATAGAATAGATCTACAGTAGCTTGGCGTAGTTAAATAATACATATAAGAGGGTAAATATCTTGGAAAAGAAATACTGAAGGACAGGGGTGAATAAACTTGATGAGCTTTGAATAACCAACTTCCATAATCATTTCCTAAAATCTGCCTTTTAATCAGAGCAAAAAGCTTCTGTCTTACCCATGCCAGTAACGACTAGTTGCCATACTATCTAGTGGCATTTCCAATGGATAGCTTTCATCCAACTCAGTCTGAAAGTGTCCTATTCAAGACACCTAATAATCTATCCTCAGAAAAAAAAGTTTTAATCTCAGATTACAAGCATAAAGCCATGTTCTTGCTTCCAGAGATATTTGACCAAATTCCATCTGTAGCAAAGCATTTGAGACATAATATGATACATTCAACAGCTTTTTTAAAAACTGAGTGAAAGGCTGATCAGTATTATCTGAGTTAGCTTTAATCCAAATAGCTGAGATTTAAAGAATAAGGGGAACCACGTTCAATGCAAATGCTTGCACATCTCTGGGAATTGATTTCCATTCCCTTATTACAAAAGACCATAATTAAAGTATTAGTGCAAAGTTTTGCTTTAATAACTGCCATTCTAAACTGGAGATTCCAGGATAAGTCCACTGAACATACAGTACCTACACAGGAGAAGATCTTAATTTGCTCCGTGTTGAACCCATTAAATGATCATTGTAATGGGTTCCATCTCCCCTTTTTGGTGAAGACCAAAATCTTTCCTGTTAGGGCCTTTTATAGTTTTTTGTTCATAAGCAGTACCTTGCACTCTTACTAGAAGTGGCAACTTATTGACTTATCCAATTATATTTACCATCCAATTATTTTCTTCTGAGGGTTCAGAATGACTAATATTTTCCAAGAAAATTGCCTTCTTTATACATCATTTTCTCATCAAAGTAATTGTTTTAATTACCCTTCTCATTTTCATCACCATGGACAGGGGCATACAAGACCATTTTGTTCATTATAAAACTAACTCTGCACTTTGGAGTGTTCTTCAACTTTATTATACTCTTGTCACCAATTATACAGCAAAGATATTCTGCTTCTATCTTGTCATCAGCAAGTTCATCCATAGCCTTCACTGCATCTCTGAAATATTGAGACTATATGGTTAGACTGCTTACACATAAACAACAAAAAAGTTGTCCCTCATCCTTGCATAATGTTGGATTTCTGGAGGGCTGGGGAATCTGATTAACACTAATTTGTAGGGTTATACTGATCCTGTCACTGAAGAAGACTGTGCTGATAAGTTGATTTGTACAAATATTTGCATCAATCACATTACTATTTTACAGACTTGGGTGGGCTTTTGATTCTATATAATCAGTCGCTCCTATTTGCATCATGTAGTCTGTTTTATAGTGCCACATGTTAACTATGGGGAAAATGCATATCCTTCCTGACATATTCAGAATAGAGATACTTCCCCCAAATCAGAGACAGGCAATGTTGTTAAGAGTAGATAGAAAAGGCAAATGTTCTATTTGTAGCAACTCAGGGGCAGTGTATTGTGTAACACAGAGAGAAACTACAATGCTACATTAGGCAGTTTGTGAGGAAATGCTATGATGTAACATTACAGAGTTTGAGTCCCGTGGCACCTTTAAGACAACGTTTTATTCAAGGTATGAGCTTCCTTGAGCATGCAGTTTTCTTCAGATACAATGAAATGGAAAATACCAGTCCATTCATATAAGTAGAGGGTGAGTGGTAAATTAGCATACAAAATAATGGAGATGGTTAACAAATTCAGGAATAACAAGCTTAGTTTTTATTATTACAATTTCAATGGGTTCAGTTCCAGGGTGGGGAAAATAGTGAAGGAAATAAATATGTCTGAATTGGAGACTGATGGATCCTTAATTGTGGAATGTTGAGACTAATTAATTGAGACCCTGCCATTACACTCCAACCATCTCCTTTCAAGAATGGAGGTGATCTTACAGCATCTTCTTCAGAGTGGGATGATTGGCTATGTAGGGCTATCTTTCCTGTCCCCAGACCAGAGAAATACATTCCACTCTGCCATCTCAAATTACATTACATTCTACCATTCATTGCATTGCATTACTGTCTACTATTCTGATATATTATTACAAATAAAAAAATTAAAAACAGGATATATGAGAAGGTGTAATTGATATTGTTAAGTCCAGTGATTGTGTTATCTGGGTATATGTGGCAGCAAAGTTGCATCTGGGTTTTTTGCAAGCTCTTGTATCAGCGTCTATGTTCAAATTGGATATTTTATTGTTGTGGACGAGGAGTATGAGATTGAGACTGTATATGCCAAATCTGACATAAAAAGTCACAATACTGAGAAACCTGTAGGAGAACACTTCAAGGGAAATGGAGGGAAATGTGTTCATAGTATGCAATTTTCCCACCTCCTGCCTTCCACAGCAGCCTGAAATGTGCCACCAACTTCTTTTCCTGAGGACTCCCAGGAAAAGGATTTGGGAGAGCATTTCAAACTGCTGCAGGAGGGTGATGTGAGAAGGTTGTCTTCCATGAAGGTATACCCCTCCACCTGAGGAAATACTTCAGAGAATCTAAGCTTATGTTGAATGGAAAGGTAGCAAAATGTTCAAACAAATAAAAGAAAAGGGAGAGGAGAAATGTTGTCACATGACAACCGGCACAGGGTTTGAAAATGGCTCTGCAAGCTACTTTGCTAAACCCCAGGCAATATGTGGCACTGAAAGACTGATGAATGGGCTTTCCTAGTATTATGAAGGCAAAAAAACATGGTGTAAGGAGAAGATTTAACCTATCTTACATATGCTGTTTTCACTGACTGAATGTGTTCCTCTCCCTCTTCACAATATTATTGACCTCAGAAGGGAAAAAGGAGTGGGTGCATCTCCCCATAGAGTAATTACTGAGCAGAGTCATTCTAGTTGGCTTCAGTTGACCAAATGGTGCGGAATGAAAAATGTGAAAGGTTAAACCAATTTTTCCCCTTGTGGTGCGCCAGCCTCAGTCCCAACTCATTGTAGGCACTTTCCCAGATCTATCCATATCTTGTATCATTTGACATTAAGAGATCTATCTTTATACAATAAATCTTATTAAAAATCTTATTATGTGACATGTTTTATTGTTATAGTAGCAGTAACCTTAGCTGTTGGTGGTCAGGCAAAAATGAGGCCACAGATGAAATCAGGAAGAAACAGTTGTTTATTTAACGTGTATATGGACCTCAGATCAGACTCATGTCTAAACACATCTGGGAGTCCCGATTTCAGGAAGGTCTACAGTTTTATAACCACAGACAATCATTTCCAGTAAACAATCACACAATTACAGGAAAGGACCACCCCATATCCCATACATCATTACAAGCGTCATATTACTAAAGGAACAAGGAGGAGACAGGGAGGGTCTTTCTATACATGGCATTGATGTTGCTAACACTCTTGCAGCAATATCCTTCATCAAAAACACATTTGCACCTTTGACCTGCTCCCAAGACATTCTCCAAGGTATATTTGCTCAATGCTTATTCCAGCCAGTTTCTAGTTCCTCTTTTCGGCAGTTGCGGCAGAGCTGGTGGGTGAAGAATTAACTTCCTCTTTTGCTGCCTTATGCTTCTACAAGCCGAACACACTGCTAACTTCCCTTTCCTTACTTTCACAATCAAGGAGGATTATTTCACTAGTGTCTAGCAAGCACTTTTAAAATCTCTTTGACCTTTTATTTTCTTGCCCTTGTGCCTAATTGATGTTTTTCAATTTACCTTATTTAATATCTTTTTATTTCAGCCCTGCTACAATCTAAAGCTACACTCTAGGATTTATCTCTTGCAGAGACACAATGGCCATTGAGGTCACTGAGGAAAGCTCTGGTGGGCTGATTACCTGAGGGCCTGGCCAAAGCTGAGCCACACTGTGTGAAGTGGCCAGAACCCACTGCTGTTGCAAGCTGGCAGCCCACACAAGAAGGTGGGTGCTGACATTGCTGTGTGCTGTAGGCCCCTGAGGCAGACCTTTGTAATGTGGATGGGAGTGACTTTGCTGTGAGCTGTGGTCCCCACCCAGCAACTTTGGGCCAGTGATAGTTGGTAGATTGGGGTGACTGCCACCACCACCATAAGAAATGGAACCTAGAAAAAACAGCAAACCTGAACATTGGTCAAAATAAGGCTAGGCATGCCATGTGAACATACCCACACTTCATGTAGAAGGTTGTGGATAGGAAAAATGTTCCATACCTAGTATCACATACACAGGTTGCATTTGGATTGTTTGTACAGGGAATGAGAAACTCAGCCAAGGCACCTTTCCCTTTTCCCCTCCAAAGATGATCAGTACTGAATTAACAGTAAAAGTTATATATATATTTTTCCATCACAGGCTCCTCAGGCTAGATTCCTACTGTTCTTGTGGTTTAGCGGGTTTTTGAGAGATTGTTTTATTCCTTTGTTCTTAATCAAGACACCTACTGGCAAAGGTTACATGACATTGGCTTAGTTCTTTCATAACAATTCTCCTTAAGCAAATTTAAGGGCAAAATGGAAACTAACAAAAGCAATGCTTTTAGCACATGTAATCAGCCTGCAGATTATATTGCCTTAGGTGATTTTGGGGACAAATGCATATTTTTTAAGTACTGGAAAATGTGCATTTGAACTGTACTGTACTGTAAGCAAAAGCATGCTTACTTTAATATGTCAAAAAGTCAATGAACATGGGTGAGCTGTTCACAAACACATGAACTGCCCAGTGAAAAATTAGTTTTTTGCTCACACCCTGGCAGCAGAATATAAGCCAATGCATTAAGTGTTCAAGCATCCCTAGATGGGGTTACAAAGATTATTTACCTTTGTCAAATTCAGACTTCCAACAAAGTACACTGCTCAAAACTCAAAGGTAAATAAGTCCTTTCCAAGAAACATAATATGGCTCCTTATTTTTCTTTCAATACCCTCAGTAAGCATACAATTTTTCTGGCTAGTGAAATAATGTATTGTGAAATAGAACAGACTCATCTTCGTATATTGATGTCAGCCACTTTGGGTGCCCAGTAGCGAGTAAGGTGAGGTATAAATCAAGTAAATAAATAAAATAATGTGTTTTCTGTTCCAATAAAGTTTGCCAAGGCAGGAAAAAAACATGCATCAAAACATGAAACCCAAATTATGTTTAAAATCACCAAGTTTGATAATTCAGTGACTATAAATTAAAATGTCACGTGCTTCTAATTACACATTAGGTTTATGACAACTACACAGAGTTCACTCCCAGAATGAGATATGTTTGTTTGGTATATTAATGATCTATAAAACAAAGGCATAGTTTCATACAACAGCCTGCAATGCCTGAGGGGAAAAGGTTTCAGTTGGAAAGTTCCATTTTATTTTTTTAAAGCCAGTGAAAATGCACTGTTTACAGGTTACTGAAGCAAACATAACCTCCTTTGCCATTATCTCCAGCAATCTCATAACCTCCAGACCTGATACGAAAAGTGAGCAAGGTAATAAAGCCAGAAGGTATGAAGCAGTCTGTCAATCTCTTTCTCTCCACTTTCTGTGTACATGCCCCTTTCCCAGTCTTGAATGTCTACTGTCTACATAACAACAGAGATTCAGTAAATGCAAGGGATACTGAACAATGGAAACACGTGGTCTAGCCACAAGGCATATTGGTCAGAACAGTTTAGCTGCTGAAACCTCACTGACTGCAAAAGGACTTGTTCAGCCTTGTTTAAAATTAGCAAACTGCATTTTAAATACCACCTATGCTATTAAATGTTAAAGGATTTGAATTGACCAAGTGTTATCCTTAAAGGCTAATTTCATGAATTGCAGACATGTATTAGCATCTGATCATTCCTAATATGAATGAACAATCTTTCTCCACTTACAATAACACTGGAACCTAATGCCAGTTCCAGTACTAAAGTTGAAGCCATCTTTTATTCTGAAGTGTAAGCACTTTTTTACTGCTTGGCTTCTTGTGCTAATTGAAGACAGGGAGGGACATGATAGAAGTTTATGAAATTAGGCATGAGATGGACAAAGTGCATAGAAAGAGCTTCTTCCTCTTTGATAACACAAGAACTCTGGGGCACCAAGTGAGAATGGTGAGCAATAAATTCAGGATTAACAAAAGGAAATATTTCTGTATACAATGAGGAATTAATTTTTTTTTAAAAAAAAAATTCACTGCCTGAGGATGTAGTACAAGATACAGGGATAGATTACTTTAGAATGAGATTAAACAGATTCATGGAAAATAGGTCCTTCAATGGCTTCTAGCTAAGATGACTAAAGGGAACCTCTAACTTCAAGATGCAGCAAAACTATAAATAACAGTGTTGTGGGTGGGGATCAGAAGATGTCCTTGATCTTCACGCCTTGTTTGCTGGGTCTCTTAGGTTCTTAGAAGGGCTGGGAAATTTATACCCTTTGCTATGGGCCATTTTCTTCCTGTAGAGCAACTAAATACCCTTGCATAGAATCCCATTCATTAAACCAGTTTTGGATTTTGGTCATTATTTATTTTCTGTATCCTCTTATTATACTTGCAAAGAAATACATGTCAGTGACACGATGACGCATTCCTCTTGTCCCTTATGGCCTCATTAGGCTAATAGTAAACTCCATTTTCTCCAGCGTGACTGCATACATGTTACAGTCACAACTTCTCATTATAGCTCAGACTAACAGAAATATTACTGTTGCTTCTGGATGATTGTAAATTGATTTGCTATTTCATGGTGTTGTTCTGCAGGAATAAAAAAGTGTGGGACATATTACATGGTTGTTGTGGAGATGCTAGATGTAGGGAGTTAACATCTTCTGAGCATTAAACTCAAGAGCCCAACTATGAATCTGAAGAGGTGCCCAATTAGGAAAGGGCTACTTAGTAAGTTGCTGAAGCAGAACCACTGATGTAGAGTTACATTAGTAGATGCCCTAGCAAAGAGGAGAGAAAAAAGACCCCTAGTGTGAAGAATTGATTATTTACATCCCCTACTGCTTCTGTATGTATCCTCTTCCAGTGCAATTTTAATTCCAGTGCAATTCTCCAGCTTGAGACCCTGGAGAGCCACTGCCAGTCTGAGTAGACAATACTGACTTTGATGGACCAAGGGTCTGATTCAGTATAAGGCAGCTTTATATGTTCATATATGTTCATGTGTTTAAGACACATTTTCCATTGAATAGACCTCAGCAGGCTTCTTATAACCCCATTCATTAAACTAGATTTGAATCATGCCCACTGGAATGTGTTTAGGATTGCACTGTTAGAGTAGTAACCTCCTTCAGGGCACTGTTAGAGTAGTAACCTCTCTAAAGTTCCCTGGTCAAAATTATTTTTGTTAGCAAACAAGTAAAATGGCATTTTGATCTCAGCATACAAGTTGGAAAAATGGTATTTTCATCATAGTTCTTCATCTAGGAAGCATTCTTGCAATCCCTGACTGCAACATAACACCAGCTGGAATAGCAGTGCTCAGCAGCACTAGTTGCTTGTTGAGAATTAACTAGAAAAATATGAAAATATGGAGAACTTTATATGTAATGCCTTTGTTGTGCTCCTTCAGGGCATCCCACATAGATTGCTCTCTAGTTATATTAATAATGATGATCAATAAAGGTGTCATTCAGAAAGGCATAGATCCACATTGCAATATTTCAGTTGCACCTTGTAAGTAATAATGTAAATGGTTTGCAATTCTAAAAAAAATGATTCAGATTCAGAATTCTCAACGCACTCATATTTCTAAATTTGGACTGATTGTTTAGTGTTTCATATCTAGAATATGTTTAACCAACATATCCTCAGATACACAAGGCAAGGATGTCCTCAGTAGCTGTTGTAAAAACTCTGTACAAAACCTCATTGTATCTATGGGCTGTTTTATTTGAAGCCTTTCCAGATATTGATGATATAGAGAGGAAGAGCTGCAGCTAGTCAATGCAGTTCACACCCAGCTTCTGCAGCTAGTTTCTTTGGAACTTTACACTGGAGAAGGAGACAGAAGAGTGAATTAAATGCAGTAATATTGTTGCTCAACCTTCTTTACCACTGGATACATTTTGTGCCTGTCTTCAACCTCAGAAGCCTTCATTGCCAAATTTAAATCTCCAGATGTCTTGCCATGTAAAATTTAGATCTTTTGAACCCATTAAACTGCAATGACTGCTAGCATGTCAGTCAGGAACACCACAAAGGACTATTTTATGCATTACTGAAGTAGTGAAGCTGCTTTTAAAAATGCTTCTAAGTTGCATGGACTCCATGCAAAAGCCACAACAGATAGATGGCACTAATCCAGTTCAAACCAACTCTTTCATTCACCCTGTCTCTCCCTCAACAGACTCTGAAACTGCTTTTATAAAGTTTAAAAGTTGGAAGATATGAAAAACTGATCTTCACTGTGACCTTAATCTGCCCCTTAAACTCTAGTCCTGTCTCATCTATGACTGCTACATATTAACTTTCCCATCCTAATTTTTTCCCTTCCCTCTTTCCAGATTATCCTTTTCTGTGAGGCTTTCTAGCTTCACAGATCTGAGCCATCTTGATGATCCAGGACACTTCACACCACAGTAATTTTCACAGTTTTTACCAGCACTATTACCTCTGTGTTGCCCAATAAACACAACAAATTATATAGCAGAAGGCTGTATAATACAGCAGAAGACGTATTGTGTAGCTGAAGATGAAAGCTTTTGTTAATACAAAAACATTTATGTGATACTATTTTTCTTTTCTTGGGTGTGTGTGTGTATTAAAAGATTTTCATTTTGGATATGTGGTGTATTTATTGTATATAGTTCAATGGTACAGTGTGCTTTCTCTATGATATTTCTGTGAGCTGGTTTAGACTTACTGGGTGAAGTCTCTGCTCTATTAGTTCTGTTTATTAGCTAGAAGGATAGACTACATTGGCTCCATTGCTCTGAAAATGGTTGCTTTTGTCACAGTAGCCTGATTCACATGCTACACTGAATGCTCGTACAGCCTGCATATACCTGTTTGTAAAAAGAAAAAAAGCCAATGCTTTACAAATGATATCAGAGGCCAGTACCTGGATAACTATAGGATTTAAATACCACATTCAGCTGTACATGTATTGAATGTAGGATTGCCAGTCTGAGATGGGCAATCAGCAGGAGACTAATCTGAAGGGATATGGAGATGTCTGTGGAGACATGGTAATGTCACTTCTGGTGAGACAAATAGAGCTTTGGATAAATGCTACAGCATTACCCAACACAATTATGTCATTTCCAGGTTGCATCAGAAGTTATGCAGTGGTGTTGGCAAGACACCGATTGCCCATCAATTCCCCAGAATTTCCTCCCCATTCCCTAGTTGAGTGTCAGCAGGAGATCTTCTGTTGAACAGGACGACTTAGCCTCTTAAACTGAATGTAACGTGAATTACTCAATGCATGTATGAAGAAGAATCAAGTTGCACATGAACTGTATGTGTGTTCATTGTAACTTGTACACAGGACTTGTCTCTCTCTCTCTCTCTCTCTCTCTCGGCTTGACTTCGCGAACGAAGATTTAAGAAGGGTGCAGTAGTCCACGTCTGCTGCAGGCTCGCTGGTGGCTGACAAGACCAATGCGGGACAGGCAGATCCGGCCACAGTGGCTGCAGGGAAAAGTCTGATTTGGGGTTGGTGCTGTAGCAGTGCGATTCTTCCTCAATCTCCTTTTGTCCTCAAGACCAGCCATGCGTGCGTTCTCAAAGGAAGAGACAGCCTGGTGGATGGTGTGCCTCCATGCTTTGCGATCTGAGGCTAGGTCAGACCACTGGTGATGGTTGATGCGACAGGCGCCAAGGGATTTCTTCAAGGAGTCCTTGTACCTCTTCTTTGTTGCCCCTCTATTTCGATGGCTGGTGGAAAGTTCGCCATACAGAGCAATCTTGGGAAGGCGGTGGTTTTCCATCCTAGAAATATGCCCTGCCCAGTGCAGCTGCATCTTCAACAGCAGTGCCTCGATGCTTGTAACCTCCGCCCGCTTGAGGACTTCAGTGTTGGTCACAGTGTTGGTCAGTGTTGGTCACAAAGTCACTCCAGTGGATGTTGAGGATGGTGCGAAGGTAGCGCTGATGAAAGCGCTCAAAGAGTCGCAGGTGATGACGGTATAAAACCCACGATTCGGAGCTGTAGATGAGGGTTGTCATCACAACCGCTTTGTAAACATTGATCTTTGTGCCTTTTTTCAGATGCTTGTTGCTCCACACTCTTTTGTGCAGTCGGCCAAATGCACGGTTTGCCTTTGCCAGCCTGTTGTCAATTTCCTTGTCGATCTTGGCATCTGAGGAGATGATGCACCCCAGGTAGCTGAACTGCTGGACTGTCTTAAGAACTGATTCACCCACAGTGATGCAGGGAGGGTGATAATCTTCCTGGGGTGCAGGCTGGTGGAGAATTTCTGTCTTCTTCAGACTAACTTCTAGGCCGAATAGCTTGGCAGCCTCTGCAAAGGAGGACGTCATATGCTGCAGAGCTGATACCGAGTGGGAGACGAGTGCAGCATCATCAGCAAACAGTAGCTCTTGGATAAGTTTTTCCATTGTCTTGGAGTGAGCCTTTAGTCGCCTCAGGTTGAACAGGCTGCCATCGGTGCGATAGCGGATGTAGACACCATCGTCATCATCTAGATCTACTGCGGCTCTTTGAAGCATCATGCTAAAGAAGATCGTAAAGAGAGTTGGTGCGAGAACGCAGCCTTGCTTTACACCTGTGCCTATTGGGAAGGTCTCCGAGAGGTCGTTGCAGTGTCTGACTTGGCCTTGCTGGTCTTCATGTAGCTGGATGATCATGCTGAGGAACCTTGGGGGACATCCTAAACGTTCCAAGATTTGCCACAGGCCTTTCCTGCTAACGGTATCGAAAGCTTTGGTAAGGTCGACAAAAGTCACATATAGACCCTTGTTCTGTTCCCTGCATTTCTCTTGGAGCTGCCTGAGAACAAATACCATGTTGGTGGTGCTCCTGTTAGCTCTGAAGCCGCACTGGCTCTCTGGGAGGAGTTCTTCTGCAGTGGTGGGCACCAGTCTGTTGAGGAATATTCTGGCAAGGATTTTGCCTGCGATGGAGAGCAGGGTTATCCCCCGGTAGTTGGAGCAGTCTGACTTTCCCCCTTTGTTCTTGGGTAGAGTGATGATGATTGCATCGCGAAAGTCCTGTGGTAGTTTGCCTTGTTCCCAGCAGGTGACAAGTATTTTGTGAAGTGTGCTACGTAGTACTATGCCCCCATGCTTCCAGATCTCTGGTGGGATTCCATCAACTCCCGCTGCCTTGCCGCTTTTCAGTTGCTTGATGGCTTTAACAGTCTCTTCTAGGGTGGGGATCTCATCCAACTCTGTTTTCACTGGTTGAAGTGGGGTGAGGTGGATTGCTGAATCTTGAACTACGCGGTTGGCACTGAAGAGAGCCTGAAAATACTCCGACCACCGGTTCAATATGGATGCCTTGTCTGTGAGGAGCACTTGGCTGTCTGCACTACGCAAGGGACTCTGAGCCTGATATGATGGGCCATATACTGCCTTCAGGGCTTCGTAGAACCCTTTTAAATCACCAGTGTCTGCACACAGCTGGGTTCTCTCTGCAAGCTTGGTCCACCACTCATTCTGAATGTCTCGAAGCTAGCGCTGGAGGTTGCTACATGCAGCGTGAAAGATTGCTTTTTTCCCGGGACAGGAGGGCTGAGCAAGATGTGCTTACAGGACTTGTAGCTCCTTGTTAATAAACGTATTACATTTTGAGCACACCTGTCTCTGGTGCATGAACCTAACAGGAACCTGAATAAGTAGCCTAACATTGACCTACAAGTTAGAAGGAACATTACAGGATTTATCTTTGTATCATCACAGCTTCCACCTGCTTCTAGAAATATATGCGTTCTTAGTTTTCATCCCATAGTTTTATAGGAATGACCTTATACTGAGTAAGCAGGATTTAGTCATTCCCAGGACATGATGCTCTGTCAGTGGTAGACAACACCATGTTTTCTGGGGCTGCCAAAGATGGTCTTTTGTTGCATTTTAATAAGCTAGTTTATACAAAATATCCCCATAAATCCCTGTTTATTTCAGAGATGCCTTCTGTGTAGTTACATCCTATTAACATTCCCATAGGAGGCAATTAGCATGGTTATGACATTGCATGACAAGCCAATAAAACTCAGCAAAAACACAAATGATTGTAAATAGCTTTTAAAATTTTCACCAGATACTTAACAGCCTGTGCTTATTTATCTTTGTATTTGTTTAAACTTTATTATGTAATTAGTCTAGAAGGATGTAGGACTCAGATTTGTAAAAATCACAGACAAAAATCATACCAGCTCATTGCAACTCCAGACAGCGATCAGCATGCACTTATTTTTAAAGGTCATCTTAGTTGCTGACTTTTAAAATTCTGGTGCTCCATTAGCATTCCTGACACTCTAAAGTAGGAAAACGGTTTTTTAAAACCATTAAATTTCTGACATATTTCTTTATCACTGCTCAGAAAGTGAAATCAGTTTCAGAATACCCTTTGGTAAACATTTTCCTTTCTGTGACTTTTTCAACAGTGGCACCATGCCTGTGAAACACCCTCCCACTTGAGGCTTGCCTGGTGTCTACTCTGGTCTATTTTAGGTGCCAGGCTAAAACATTTATTTTTTTACCCAGGATTTTAACTGGGGGTTTAATAGTTTTAATTGGTTTTACAATCTGCCTGTAGCCTGAGGACTGTTAATGAAGATTGTTTAGGGTCCCAAATGTTTTTTGTGTTTTTATACTTTGGCGTTTTATTGGCTGGTTTTTAACATTAATTTTAAAGCATTTACATTTTATCACTTTTTTAAAAAAAATTGCAAGCCACCCTTGAAGAAGTCTGTGAAGAGGTTACATATAAATGTTAAAAATCTATTAATAGTTCTATGTGAAAGGTGCAAATTGGTTTTCAGCACTGGCTAGTAACTAGATTTGCCCAAGGGCAGTTCTGAAAATAGTGTAGGACCAAGTGCCGCATCATTGTATTTCCAGCAGTGGTGCTATTTTAATAAGTGTAGAAGGGCTGTTAGGTTCACTGTAAGCATGTCACTGAAAATAGCTTACCTTTATTCATCCATATCCACCATAATGTTTAGTAGATCTTATGAAAAACAAGTGGCATGTTTGAGTATCCCACCTCACTTCATGCTCATGCTAATGGCCACTATTGACTGGAAAGGGGGATACTCAAAGATACCCTGAGTAGAGTAGAGAATTCAGAACTGGAATGTTATTTTCTTCAGCCTATGCAGCACAGCCTGTTCCTGCTCTTACTGGCTGGCACAATTGGCTCATAGTCCCACAGCTAAGTCCTTTCTGCTTCATAATAGACACCTAAGAAATTCCAGTGGGATTTGTTCACAATGAACAAGAATGCAGTTCATAATATTCAAAGCTGCCAGTTATAATTTTTCTAAATGGGGGAGAAAACTGATTCACATCACCAATGAATATTATTCTGACAGGGCGAAGGAACACCTCGAAAATCTTACATGTTCACAGATAGTTCACAGATACGTATCTGCCACCACCATATCTAACTTCCAGTACTAGCATGAAAAGTGGCAGCATACCAGGAGCTAAATCCCCAAAGTGGCAGCCAGAACAAATAACTGGCTGGCCTTGGGCTAGGAGCTAGCCTATGTGCAGTCATCAAGCAGCTGCCTCCTGCCAAAGGTTGTCTGATTCAAACCAAAATTTCAACTATAAAGAAGCACCTGGCATGTACATGTTTCTTGCTGGGATTCAGGATCTTTTTATGGCATCAAGCATCAACATGTTTTAGCAGCAGATCACACGCCTACAATATGGTCTTCAGTAAACAGTTGCAAATGTTTTGCCGGTTTCCTTTTTAAAAAAAATGGAACAAATTATTTGGAATTGCTGGAGAGAATATTCATTTAAAATCTGTGTATTATGTGAGATACTATGAGCAGATCCTTTAAGCCATTGTCAGAAGGCATTTATGTATTCTCACAAGAATTCGTTATTAACAAAAGGCAGAACAGAACATTTGTTTGTTGGAGGACTGTTCAACTCTTATTTTAACGGAAGCTGTACAAAGAAGAAAATAGCAATGGAGAGAAAAGAACTATATATCAAAATGCCAAAATAAATGATTGAAGAAAGGCAAAACAGGCTTTTTAGCTTGGTGAAACGATGCTTCAGGGGTGATGTGATAGAGGTTTACAAAATTATGCATGGGATACAGAAGGTAGAGAAAGGTAGGTATCTTTATCCCTTTTTCACAATGCAAGAACTCATGGTCATTTAATGAAGTTAATGAGATGTAAGCCAAAATGCCCTCAAAATGAGGTTGGGGAATTGTCAGGTGGGCACCTGGCTTAGTCAGGATCTTTTTACTTGTGTATACAGGATTCCACATCCAGAAAGTAATGCTTAAAAATATTAGGGACTCTAATTAGGTAAAACAATTAAAATTTATTAAGAAAAATATAGGCTTCCATACAAGATAAAATACTCATAAGATCATATACATAGTCCTAAGAAAAATAGATAGAGAGATAGGGGAACACATGGGTAGACGAACAGGGTGATATTTACTGATCATAGTCTTCAAGGAAGGCTCCAATGGCAACGAGCGAGGAAGTGGGAGAGGGGACCCGAAACTGATCAGGAATCGGGGATGGATCTATGCAGTGGAATTGGGATACTGATAGAAGCACACCTGTGGGTAGCTAGTCCACAGATTATAAGGACTCTCTTGAGTTCTGAGGGGATGGGAGGTACGAGGGAGGAGGAAGGTGGTCAGCTGATGCATGACCTCCCAAAAAGGGGAGGTTTCGCAGTGACCATAAGGGCTGGACTACTGCGACAACCAATAGAAAGTTCATTGGTGGCACCTAATTGGGTGCCCATTCCTGACCAATGGACTTGCTTGGATCCTGGATACCTGAGTGAACTTTCAGGTTGAAATGGACCAGAGGAAGGCTCCAAAATGACAGTTGGTGAGAAGAATAGAGGAGATTACTGGGTGGGGAGATAGTTAAGACTATTAGATGTATCTAAAAGGGTGACAATAGAAAGTCAAATCATGGCCTAGGTAACACCCAGTTTGTACAAAGGAACTTGGCTCTGGCTGAAGATGGTCTTCCTCTTCTTCTGTCTTCTCCTTGGCACAAGTCTTTGTCTTGAGTTCCGTTAGACAAAAAAAGTGGCGGTTGGACAATTAGCCACTCCTGGGGTGGGTAGGTTGCTGGCAGGCACAGGTGACATCTGGTATGTACATGAGCCATCTGCTTCGCTGGAATGGAGTCAAGCCTGGTAGGAAGATGGCTGCATGTGGTGTTAGCCCTCCATGGTGGATTCCATGGTCAGTGCTTCAAAATCATTCACCTGGATAGCTCCTGGTGGAGCAATTTCCTTTGTTGCATGGCTTGGATAGATGTCATATGGAACATCGGGAAGTCTTCTGTTCTCCTGGTGGGCAATCTTGTACCGGTCTTGAGTGCCTTTGTAGCGTTATGGCTGCTTGTACTGCATAAGTCCCTTTTGCCTCTGGATAGGTGTGCTCACACTCTCTGGCCAGATGTGTGCGAGTCACTTCTCCACGTGCTCTGGCAACCAAGCTGGTAATTACGATGTCTATAAGGGGGGTTTTCCTCACAGAGAAGTAGGCATAGAACAGGCAAAAGGAAGTATTTATTCACCCAAAGAGTAATTAACAGGTGGAATTCACTGCTGCAGGAAGTGCTGGTGGCAATGAGCATAGATAGCTTCAAGAGGGGACTGGCTAAGCATATGGAGCAGAGGCCGCTATTAACTGCAGTGTACAGATGGAACACTATGTCTGAGGCAGTGATACTCTGTATTCTTGGTATTTGAGGGGCAACACTGGGAGGGCTTCTGGCCCCATTGCTGGGCCTCCTGATGGTACCTGGGTTGTGGTCACTGTATGAAACAGAGAGTTGGACTGGATGGGCCACTGGCCTGATCCCACATGACTTATGTTATTCTGCACTTAAATTAAAACAACAAAAACAAATGCTCTTCAGTAAGATACAAAACCAGGGTGCTTATTAAGCACATTGATAGACTCACATACTGAACAGGTTTGAACCTCTGGAATAGTTTAAAACTTCTGAAAATTGCAGACTCACTAAATAGAGATGTCCAATAGCTTTCTCACCTTTTGAGAAATCTCACTAACCTTATCAACATTCTTTTACTTGCTAAAAGTACTTATAGATGCCTTGCCTGAGCTGTACCTTCCAAATTCACCTTCAAACACAATGTATGGCAGCTCTACTAAATAAGAATAATATGAACACATAAAGCTTTCTTTTATCAAGTAATTCCATATTAAGTCTGCTGATCTATTAAGGTCAGTACTGTCTACATTGTATGGCAATGGCTCTGTGGAGTTTCAGGTAGAGGATTCCCCCAGCACTGAAATAACGTTAACATGACATGCATAATGGGATCTTTTGTATATAAAACCCATGTGCTATCACATTTTCATAACCTTTCCATGGTATCCCTGAGCAGTTAAGACTGGAGATGTACTGAAGGCCCTCCAATGTTAGCAAACAGCAGCCCAGGGCACATGACAGAGAGGGAGTGTTGGTGCAAACATGTTGGCCCCAGCCATTGCTTCCATATGATCACCTGGCAGTCTGCCAGGGCAACTCTGTGGAAGAAGTGGCCAAACAAACCCTCCTTCCCTGTGATCAATGATGCTCCTTTTGCAATGTTGGTGATCACAAGGAGAGAGAGTTTGCATGGCCACTTCCTCCATGCAGTTATGATTAGGTAACTGCATAGAGATGGAGGTGAGGTCAGTCCTATGACTCACTGGTATTGAACCAGAGATTCGTAAGGTTTTGCATACAGGGTTGATATTGGAGACATCATATGGGTTGTGAGACCCAATATCAACCCTGATACACTCCTGCAGTTGCCATCCCAGTTGCAACAACTCTCTTCTATAGAAGGGATGTAATTTCTCTGTGGGTAGTGATTAGTAGCTTAGGGCAAAAAGGAAGGATTTACAATGTGAGGCATTTGCAGTGGGTGGATATTCATATATACCTACCATGAATGAATATCTGTGATATTTGTATTTAAAAGTAGTGTGTGTTAGTTGCTCTTTTGAGTAAATTTTGGATTGGAATGTGAACAAAGGTAAAACCTGGCTGGCTAGATGACATTGTCATGATAGGTTGGATCCAGCATGTGATCAGAAAGGAAAGGACAATGCAAGGCTTTTTATTTTTGAGCAGGAATGCACAAGAATGCTGGCTTGGCATCAAAGGGTATGGCCTAATATGCAAATAAGTCCCTGCTGGGACAATGTATTTGGTGCAGTTCAACTTGCTCAAGCAGTAGTGCAATAGCAGCAGCAACACATAACACCAGTGTGCACATTGCGCTACCCAAATCAATCACTATGTCAGGCATGTCACATGAAGAGCATTCCCTACATATCCTGAATCAGAACATGAGTTTTTGGGGTAAGTGATCATTTGAGTCTGTAGTACAGTTTCCAGTGTATTGCATTTCTGCCAGAGAAAAGGAAGGGATAGAAGGGAAACAGATAAACTAGCAAGTAATTTTATTCCCCTGTCCAGGATACAGAATAGAAAGAAGTGACGCAAAATGGTGGTAATCAAAACAGTACAATTTGTGGCAATCCAATAAACCCATTCATATTTGCAAATTCTAGTGTTTCTTATAGGAGGGAAAACAGCATGGTATAGCCTGATCATGTCAGATCTCAGAAGTTAAGCTGGGTCAGTACTTGGAAAGGAGACTGCCAAGGGAGATTCTGCAGTGGAAGACAATGACATTCTCTTAGGATGTCCAGTTTCAAACATCTGTAGATCCTTATATAAATTTCTCAGCATTATTTGGCTAGTTCTTACCTTTTTGTATCTGTGAACTGGTATGAACTGGTAATAACAGAACAATAAAAGCTCCACCCCAAAAGAAATGAATTGTCATATCCATGTCTGTTTCATATACTCTCTTATTTTTGGTCATCTCTACTCTCACAGTTTCAACCTCCACATTATTAAAATAACACCTGTTTTCTTTTCAGTGAGCTCACTAGAAATGTCAAGCACTGAGTGTGTGATATGGAGAATGAACACCACTATTTTAAAGTAGCTTAACATCTACTGGAAAACCAAATGCACAGTTCTCTGAACAATTCATGTTTATATGAAAAGGAAAGCAAGATGATTTGTTGATGGTAAATTCAGAAAACCTACAATTTACAATCCACTGATTTCAAAATGCAATTTTCTTGCATATACAGTGCAAACCTATGCATATTTATTCCCCCAAGTCATTGTATTCAGTGTCTTAGACTGGAATAACTCTACATAAAATTGTGTTGTTACAGTGCAACCTTGAACAAAGTTACCAAAATGTATATCCATGAATTTCAATCAACTTAAAAGAGTACAACGCTGTTTAGAAGTGCACTGTTGATCTATTATCTTGCAATTATCTTTCTAAGGATAAAAAGTATTTAATAAATAAAACTGTTCACAATTGCTGACTCTATCCATATCTTCTTTTCTTTGTAATCTGTATCCCACTGCATGTCTTGGCACTGATACAGATCATATATAAAGTATGTAGTGCTAACTGAGTGCCTGGTTGTAAAAGATATGTAAACAAAATTTCAAACAGCACAAGATCTTTCAGGTCATAAATATTTATAATGTTTCTGGCTAATGTTCAGATCATTACAGTTTAAAGCACATGAATTGCCATTATCAGGGGAAGTGTTGGCAGGATAATAGATCAGTTCAGTGGGGAAGGCAGTATATTTTTGTGTTACGCTTTCCAAAACTGATGTATGAAGTTCAATATACAAATAAATGCATTTTCTCACAAAAAGCTACTCTATTTCCACTGAACATTTTTTTCTCCTGTCAGTTACCTTGGAGCCTCTGTTCAGGCCTGCAGTCACCACATGGCAATGGCTGCCTTCATCAGGCTGCAGGACAGTGCTCCATCTGCCTTGATGGAAATAGCACCAAAGAGTCCCTCTTCCTTGTGCCAATTTAATATCTCTGTTTGCCCACCCACTGGGCAGGTCAGGATAGGTCAGGTCAGGATAGGTCAGGTCAAAGAAGCCTTTCCTGAAGTCTCCAGGAAAATACTCCTCTAAAGTTTTTAAGCCTCAGAAACTTTGTTCTCTGCTAGATGTCACCTTTCTAGTTGGGGGAGGGGAAGCCTAACCATCCCATTATATCTGGTCAGACCTTCCATTTGCATTTCTAAAGCCTAACTCTAGAGACTTCTTCCTTCCTCTTCTCTGCTAAGAGAGAGAGAAAAAAACTTCTAAAAAATAAATATGATGAGTCCAACCCTTCAAAGAAAAATGCATTTCTCCACACTCCTATATTCAAATACGAAAAACAGTTAACACTGTGGATGCTATCACACATATTAAATAATGGACTTTAAGTCCACTTGCTTTGGAAGAGTGTGAAATGGCAAAATCCACTTGCAAATGGTCACTGAAGTGAATTGAAACTGCAATATTTAGCATGTGCAGGGGTGGAATTCTAGCAGGAGCTCCCTTGCATATTAGGCCACACCCTCCCTGATGTAGCCAATCCTATAAGAGCTTACACGGCTCTTTTTTGTAAGCTCTTGGAGGATTGGCCACATCAGGGGTGCAAAGGATACAAAGGAGGTCCTGCTAGAATTCCATCCCTGAGCATGTGTGAAAGTGTCCTTTATTATGCTGTTCTTGCATTTTCAAGGTATAATAGGTATTTGAAGATGTTTTGAATGAATATTTTAGATTTAGGTAGGAATACAGAACTGATACTTGTCCTGGGATCTTAAGCAACTATTAATGACTGCAGTCTGGGGTTTCATTCTCCAAGTCATAAAAATAGCTGCTATTGAACAACCTGATATGATTCCAAAAAGTTAAGATACTTAAGGATTTTAAAAAATGGCTAGCTGTATATATAGTACAATGTACAATGGTTGGGCTTCTCATGTGCACCATTTCTAGTTCTTAGTAAGCAGTTTAACTATTGCAGAATCAATGGTTTCATGTGGCTTCCTTAGTATTGCTGTGTTGCTTTTATATGCTCTAGAGAAAAAAATTGTCTTTTCTACATTAAACAGTGTGTTTTTCTGCATCCTCCTCCCTTAAATTTAGAGTGAATGCAGCTGTAGTCCATGTTGCCTCAAGTAAAAAGAAAAGAAAATATGGGTACCAACTGAAGCAAATTGTGTTTTACAGGAATCTTGACTTCAGAGAAAAATAATTATCTCAAAGAACATTAAACTGCAGCATCTTTTGCTGACTGTATGCTTATTTTAGATGGTTAGCCAAGTACACAACACAACAGTCCTGCTAACTTTAGTTGTCTTGGTTTGTTATTTGTATTTTAGCTTTCATGTAAGGAAAACAAACCATTAATAGAAAGTTGTAATGCTTCCTTTGAGATATAAAGTACAGTTTCTATCAGCTGAGACCAAGGATTTCAGTCCCAAAGGAATTACATAAAGGCATGCTATTTGTTTGATGTCTTGCTATTGACCTGATGTAGTGGGCAGTTTTCCTTCCCAGTACAACAGTTACTCAGGAGCAAACTATGGGTGTGATCACATGAGAGATTTGGCCCGACTTAGCCATGCCTCCCATTTGGATTTAATCTGTGTGATCACACCTGCCCCCCCTCTCTGGGTCCTGCCTGCACCTACCTCCTCAGGATGGGCTGGGACCAGATTAAATAGCTACTGGGAACTTCCTGGTAGCAAACCTCTAAAATGTATGTAGGCTGTGTTTCCTGGCTATCTGAATGGCTGAGGTGTGCAATGCACCTGCCCTGTACACACATGAGCAGTCTGAATGCTCCTCTTATATGCATGTGCAGCCTGTGCCTCTCCCTGCAGCAGGGAAGGGGCTGTGTGAATGCTGTGGCACAAATCAAAGAGAGCTGGCTTTTTCAGGGCCAGGATACTGCCATGTCAAGTCTTTTGTGTGATTGCACTCTCTATGTTATATATCACTCCCCCCCCCCCCCAGTTTTGGCTCAGGAAAATTGCACTCTGCTATCATCCCAACCCAAATGGGCATTTTAAAATGCCTTTCCCTGCAGCAACTGTGAGATTATGGAAAAGGCAAGCTGGGTTCAGGAAACCTTGTCAAAAATTGTAACATAATTTGAGTTTCAGTCTTGGTTAATAGTCCATTTATGCTGGCTCTTAAGGAGCCACAGTATAGTTTCACAGGGAGATCTTTTGTATTCTATGGGATATTTCAACTGTTCATTTTTTTTCTCCAGTGGATAGGCTTCCTGCCCATGCATAGCCGGTTACTTCTCATGGTGTTTTTCAGCCCTGGCTGTGGCATCCACTATGGCTGTTGCTGGCCTAGGTGGCTTGGACCAAGCCTCACTGAGTACTTTTGAGGTTTCCTTTGCTCACTCTTGCAACCTACACTTTTAGGCTCAGAGTACTTTTGATTCTAGTGGCAGTTATGCATCAGGCCAAAGTCACCGCACCCTTGCTGCTGCTGCCCAAGCTAGCTGTGTATATATCCAGCAGAGACATGTAGAATGTGGTAGAGTCAGAATGGCGCACAAGAGTTTTTTATCAGTTGTCCCTAAGATTTGGTTCTAATATTTAAGAGAGTAGGTTGAATATGGGACACTGCCATCCAAGAATGGACATGGGAAGTTTGCTAGTTGCTGTTAAGGGAGAAAGTCAGACTAGAAGTTATCTTCCTCATGAGTGAGCTGTTCACACAAGTGATCTTTTCATTCAGAGAGAAGTTTTGATATAAGGGCAAGCACTGAAACGGAAAGTAGTACTATGTAACTTTTTCATGCGTGAATCAGTCTTATGAATTACATACATATTACTTAGGAGTGTATGCACCTTTAATTTTTTTTGCCTGTCTTGGTTCCTTAATGTTTGAGCAGACCTGTTTCATCTCCTCCTTCGTTTTCTGCCTCCAAATTCCAATTAAGTTGCTCTGCAGAATTCAAGATGGCAGCTGACTGACTGGTCAAAGACTCTGTTTGAAGACAGTGAATTGTGAAGCTCCAAGTCCCCTTTAAAGAAAGTATCTTTAAATTTGAGCAATAGCATTCAAGTGAAACAGCAAGATAAAAGTTGGAATTAGTTGGCAATTAACCAGAAGACAAAAAATTCTGTAGATGACTGCAAAATGTTTTCTTTTATAGGATGCATTTTCAAACTATGGAATGTAGCCTAGAGTTCTTAATTCATTTCCTAACTCAGAAAGATTGGCCAATGTTTAGTAAATGACTGTGTTGATTAATCTTTCTGAACCACACCTGGAGGAATTTTACATACCTAATATCTGCCCTTACATTCCTATGGTTAACAACACAATCATCGTTAACCTGGTTAGCAGATATCAGGTCAGATCCAGTGAGCTTTTCCATGGTTGAAAAAAGAATAATGGGGTTTCCTGTGACCACTGAAAAGACTATGGTGGGGATCATGGAAAATAAATGGACAAAAGCCATGTGGTATGGGAGTGGTATGGTAAGGAGGAAAATTGGATAAGATTGTGTGAAAAAAAGCCATCTGGATCCCATCCATCTATTCTTCCCAGCTGTGCATAGGTGAAAAAAGGAGTGGAATGGAAGTTTGATAGATTCTGGAACATCTCCCCCCCCCACACACACACAAAGAACAGTGCACAAGCAGAAAAACAGTTACACAGAAAACAGTTTATTTTTCCTTAAATCTCCCAAACCAGCCAATGCAGGGTGGCTACATAGCCAAACTACATAGCCAAATCCAATCACATCTAGCAAATTTAGTATCAATATGATTGATATTTTCTCCTGACATGGTATAGAAGATGAATGAATTTGGACAGCCTCTTTTCATCAGCTTGGCTTTAAGCTGTTGAAGGTTCTATAGATGCTGAAGTGGATAAAACTTTCTGATTTGTCCACCAGATAACTGTTTACTTTGATGTTTGATATGTGAACAATTCTTTATTCTGATATTTGAGAGAAATGTAATTATTAAAGCTAAAATATCACGGACTGGATAATCATGGGCTTGTCATTTACAAGGACATCACAAGTCAATCTGAAAACATTTTCCATATTTCTGCCAGAACCATAATTTTACTGCATGCACAATCAGAAATCATTTCATTTTCTTCTTGACAGCCTTTTCAGTTCTTGAGAACTGCTTAATACAATAATATGCCACCATTTCACTTACCTGGCAGCTGAAGTGCATTTATTTTCATAGCTTTTCAAGGCCTTCATAGTCATTTGCAATCAAGGCTACAATCTTGATGAAAGTCACAAAACTAAAACACTGTCCTCCAAAAATGGCACAGAGTTGAAAAGGTCATTCTGGTAGCAGCTCCTTGGCTGAAGTGAGTAGGAAAGGGACAAGATTGCTGCTGGTGAGAAGGCAAACTAGCTGAGTTGATGCTACATGCCATGTGAACAGCATCAGGTGTGACACAGGGAAGGCCATATAGGGGCCAGACTCTGCCCCCCCCCCTTTGACCCAGCTAGCATAAAAGGCACAGTGAAAGCACAGAACATGGACAAAACAGCCATGTGAAGGAGAAATAAGAACTCAGGAGGTTTTTTTAGGGCTTCTGTAGCCTCTTGATCATCTGATTTAACACTGCAGCATGCTCAGCATGGTGTAGTGATTAAGAGCAGAGGACTCTAATCTGGAGAGCTGAATTTCATTCCCCATTCCTACACATGCCTGCTGGGCAACCTTGTGCCAGTCAAAGTTCTTCAGCACTTCCGCAGCCCCACCGACCTCACAAGGTGCCCATTGTGGGAAAGGGAATGTAATTGTAAGCTGCTTTGAGACTCCTTACGGTAGTGGAAAAAAAGAGTATAAAAATCCCTAGTCCCAAATGACCTCTTGGCCCCTCTTCTGTCTATCCTTCCAGCCAGCACTAGCGGGCCAAGTCTGTATTCCGTTAAATAGACACACATTGGGTTTTTTTTAAAAACAAACAAACAAAATGGTCATATAATAATTGATCAAGAGTTCAGAAATATATCCCAGTGGACGAAGTGTGAAAGAAATAGCAAACTGTTTACTGCATTGTGCCTTAACGTTCATATGCATGAATATTCATTAAAGACTCTGCGTCTGCTGCCCACTCTGATACTGAATTTCTAGAAGCATTGTGGATGTAAGTGAATCCTGAAGAAAAAGCAATGCCAGCAGGCCTTTTCTAAGCCATTTCCCCAAAAGAAAAGATTGAAAGGGTAATTTATTGACCTGGGTAGAACAAAATAGGGACTGTATCTGCTAAATAGGGATAGTCGGAACAGCTGGAGTAAATTTTTGGTGATATGTTGATCAGTTAGTGAGGACCAGACTGTAATTCTAAACATACAGAAGTCCCATGGAACTCAGCGACTCTTATTTCTTGCTAAATTTGCATAAAAACAGGCTGCACCTGTTACAAATATTTACATTCTCTATTTTTATCAGTGAAATGTGGGAAAATACATTGGTGCTTCTCATTCTGTTTCACATTTGGGTGCTCTCTATTTGCCAGAATACACATTTTAAATTTACCCAAACAAATATTCTGTGCTGAGACAACCTCTCAGCAGTAGGAGCTGTGCCAATGTGAAATTCAAACACCGTCAATACTATCAAAGATTTCAGGTTTTCACAGCTGGTAACATCATTAGGGTTTGTAGAATCTTTCAGGCTCAAGTGCTGTGTTCTACTGGAGAAAGTTTGGAAGGAAAACTTTCTCCAGTAGAACACGGCACTTGAGCCCGAAAGATTCTACAAACCCTAATGACCGTCAATACTGTTTCTGCTAGAATGTGCCTAGACCAAAACTGAAGATGCATGAGAGGAGACCTGTTGCAGACCTGGAAAAAAATAACCTGGGCCATCTCCTCTCTTTTTGAAAAATGCTTTCGATGATATTATTGGGCAAAATGATAGATCCTTAAGACCACATGATGCTCCTTACCTTGCTAGTCTGGTTTTGACTTATGGATAACCCGCACTGCTTCTTCTGGGGAAAGTATCAGATCCTGTACAGCAGTTCAGGACACATCCTATCACAATGAAGCTACCAGCTCACTAATCCTCAGTGCTGCATACAATGCTGTTAGAGCCACTTTTTGAAACAAAACTATTTCCCTTGAACTGGCACACTGAATACTCGTGAGGTGCTCCCATAAAGACAGGCAGTGCCTTCTGACTATACTCCCTTGCTAGTTCCTAGTAAGTTTCCACAGTTTACTAGTAAGCAACCTTACTGGGGTGGGATAGAAAATGGTCAGCCCAAGCACAGGGAGAAAATGACTGCTTCTTAGAAAGAACAACTACATGGATGGATGCTGAAGTCCAGGACACTGCAATATGGGTCTCCGTGTTTGCCTGCAGCTGAATTGGCCCCTGTCATGCCTGGTAAGCCCTGCAACCCAGAACACATTTAATTAAACCTGCTGTCACTGCTGCCTGACAGGAGAGGTAGTGAGGAGCAGTAAAACGTGCCTTTTTCATGCATGTTGAAGCTGATCAGCCCCAACCTGCCTATGAAAATGGGCATCAGCTTGGTCCCCGTGGCAAGGCTCACTGTGGTGACTTATGCTCTTAGTCCTGCCAATGACTGACAGATGAGGAAAGGAAGGGGAAAAGGGGACAGGGGGAAATGGAACCTCACACAAATTCACAGCTCTCAAATTTGCCCTTTCTGGGCAAACTTATTGAGAGGGCAGTGGCGAGGCAGCTACAGACTTTCCTGGAGGACGCTTTCATCCTTGACCCACTTCAGTCCGGCTTTCGCCCGGGCCATGGGACGGAGACGGTGTTGGTTGCCCTGGTAGATGACCTTCAACGGCATCTGGATCGGGGTGGCTCGGCAGTGCTGATGTTGTTGGACCTATCGGTGGCGTTCAATACGGTCGACCATCGGTTACTGACTTGCCGCCTCGCCGACGCGGGGATTCAGGGGCTGGCCTTGCAGTGGCTTTCCTCTTTCCTTGAAGGTCGGGGACAAAGGGTCGCGATTGGGGGGAGCTATCCCGGAGGCGCACACTTAACTGTGGAGTGCCCCAGGGAGCGGTTCTCTCCCCGATGTTATTTAACATCTATATGCGACCTCTTGCCCAGATTGCCCGAAGGTATGGGCTGGGTTGTCACCAGTATGCTGATGACACCCAGCTCTATCTACTTATGGATGGCTGACCGGTCTGCGCCCCAGAAAATCTGGATCGGGCACTACAGGCCGTGGCTGAGTGGCTCAGACTGAGTGGACTGAGACTGAATCCTGCGAAGACAGAGGTCCTTTGTTTGGGTCGTCAAGGACCGGGGGGGGGGGGGAAATCCCCCTGCCAGATTTGACGGTGCGCCGCTGACGGCGGCGGACAGGGTCAAGAGCTTGGGGATGCTACAGGAGCCGTCCCTAAAGATGGAGGCTCAGATAGCAACCACTGCCAAGTCCGCGTTTTTTCATCTTAGATGGGCAAGGCAGTTGGCTCCCTTCCTGGACTGCGACGACCTAGCAACAGTGATCCACGCTACGGTCACCTCGAGGTTGGATTACTGCAATGCCCTCTACATAGGGCTGCCCCTGTGCCGGACCCGGAAATTGCAGCTGGTGCAGAATGCCGCAGCCCGGCTGTTATTGGGCCTCCCAAGGTGGAGGCACATTCGACCGGGTCTCTGGGCTCTGCACTGGCTCCCAATAACATACCGAGTCCGGTACAAGGTGCTGGTCATTACCTTTAAAGCCCTATATGGCCTGGGACCTGCCTACCTGAAGGACCGTCTCTCCCCACATGTTCCCCAGAGAGTACTGAGGTCTGGGACTCAAAGCCTTCTCACCATCCCTGGGCCTAAGGAAGTCCGTCTCAAGACAACCAGAGACAGGGCCTTTTCCACAATGGCCCCTACGTGGTGGAACCAGCTGCCGGAAGAGGTGAGGGCCCTGCGGGACCTTGCTCAGTTCCGCAGGGCCTGTAAGACAACCCTCTTCTGGTTAGCTTACGCCTGACTGGGAAATAAATGTAGCTTATTAGACTTCTGTGACTCATACGGTATAGATTTAATGTTAAAATTTTAAGGTTCTTAGGTTTTTAAATGTTTTAACTTTTAAATGTAATAATTCTGAACTCTGTTTTACTGTTTTATTGTTTGCTGTGAGCCGCCCTGAGCCATTTTGTGGGAAGGGCGGGATATAAGTTATAGAATAAATAAATAAATAAATAAGCTAAGATGGTCCCATCCACTTCCTCCTTCAAAGGCAAGATTTTCCTTCCATTTTTTTTTCTGTTCTGTGACGGAGCCATTCTAGTTATCTGTTGTCTTCTTTCCCAAATAATTCTGGCTTCTCACCCTGTCATACCATGTTTGCTCAGTCCAGGAACCTGAGGGACGAGAGCCCCCTTTAGCTTATACAACATAAATGGCACTCAAAAAGTTTTATATTCAATATTAACAAAATATTTTATTCAATATAGAGAGGAAAGGTCAGGTGAAATCAGGTGTAAAATTCCTGAGATAACTCAATATAGATAACTCTGAAGTAAATTCAGTACATGCACAGACTTTAGTTCCTATATATTACAGGCTAATGAGAGTTTCTTAAGTTATTCAGTCATTTTAAAAAATCTTTGTGTAGAGAGGCTTTTGTTCCAGTGTTTTCCCCAAATAGTCTAGGTAGTTTTTTTGAGTGTTCTCTGACTCTTGGTTTCCAGAAGTCTGGTACACCCTTTCCAATAGCCAAACACCTTATCTTGAAACACCAGCATTCATCTTGAGTTTTTAACTGACTCTTAAGGTCTCCAAAGGCAATTTCTAATCACACCAGACCAGAGATCACTTCACTCTTCAGAGATAACTCTGTGTGACTGGATATGGAAATTCTCCTCTCACTAGAAAATCTATCTCCTTTTTTGCCCAAATGGGAGTCTCCTTCTAACCATCCATTAGTCCTTGCCAACTTTCCCCAGTTCTCCTGTCTGTGTTAAATGATGAGGACAACCTGTGGCTGGCAGAAGCCCATTAAATTCACTTCCATCAGCAACAGGGGAATATAGTTGTAGCAACAGTAGAGATTGCTTAGAAGCAGCCGCATACAAAGGAATGCCCCAGATGTTTCCTGCAGTTATTTCTTTTTGTCACTTTTCTTCCTGTAAAGTAATAGATATGCAACCAATGCATGATTTTTGGACAGGTTTCCCATTTTATCTTTTATTTACTATTGAATTTTGCCTCTGCATGTCAAATGAATCTAATGAGTTATCTAAGGCATTTGTTTTAGCCTGAGGGCCATATCCTTGTCTTCGCCTGCTTTGGAGGTCTATGAAGCTGCAGTCCTACATCACTACCAGCTCATCTGTTTTTACATTTCGGCCAGCTGGAGGTATCATGGAGCCTCTAAAGGCTGTCATGTGCTGCAGATGGAGATGTCTAAATATGGTCCCAACTAAAGAAAATGAAGAAATGTGAAAAAAAGCTTAGGGAAATTAATAATAATTGAATTTTGTACATTTTTGGAAATTATTGTAAACAAAAACCTAAATACCATTGAAGGACCTGTTTCAATTTATAGTTTAAAGTGCTTGTGCATTGACAGCCACACATTCCACAAGAAGAGTTAGATAATGACATTCTTGTGTACTTGATCGATATCTGTGCTAGCTGAGGCAAATATCACAAAAAAGCTTTAGAGCAGGAATTTTTTTTTTAAATGAAAGCTAAGGAAAACAACTGTCTCTTGACAATCTTGACTGGGATACCAATATAAAAAACACATGCAAGCAAATACCAAATGTTGCTCACAGATCCTACAGACATGTTATGAATATGTTGTTGGGCATGCAGAGAGGCAAGAAAACTAGTAGCCTGCTGGAAAATCCACCTTATTATAAAGTTATAAACACATAATCAGATGGAGGGAATAATATGTCTAGCACCCCGCACCCCGACAGCATGCTTAATCTCTCCCTTTCTGAGTAGAGGTTTGCTTTAATTTGCCCGTTCTTTCTTATAAATCAGCAGTAGATCTGGACAGTGGTTTTTTTTGTTGCAGGAACTTATTTGCATATTAGGCCACACATCCCTGATGTAGCCAATCCTCCAAGAGTTTACTGCAGGCTCTGTACTAAGAGCCCTGTAAGTTCTTGGAGGATTGGCTAGATCCTAATATGCAAAAGATTTCCTGCTACAAAAAAAGCCCGGGATCTGGGTAAGCCAAGGTACTGGAAATTCAGAAAGTAAGGACTGCTTTACACATAATGGTTATTATATGTCAATGTGGGATGGAGGAGAGCAAGAATAAAGAAATTGTCTGATCGTATTAGCTATATTATGTACAATATTGTGGGAGACTTTGAATTATATCATGTATATGCATATCAGGTTGTACAGCAATATTATGCACTCAGATATAGAATTACACACAGAGATAAAGAAATAGACTGAATTATATGCCAAAAATTTAAAACATTTGGATTAACCCTTCACTAACCATTAAAAAAATTATCTCTGAAGATGATTGGTGGGATTTGTGTTAGTCCTGAGATCTGCATCTGAGTTCATATTTCAATAATTCTGGTCCAAGCTGCTTAAATTCTGTCATTGTGTGCTAGGGTGATTAGAAGTATGTGTTGCTCATGTTTCCTCATTTTCTATAACAGTTTGATTCATATACTGGTGAAGGCAAGCTTGCTTCTGTTCCTATGTTCCCTAGGGCTACTAAACCCTCAGTCCGGGCGGGGAATCTCCCACCCGGGAGGTTCTCAACCCGCCGCTCTAGGCACTTTTGGGAAAACTCTATGGTTTTCCTGGACACTCTAGTCATTTGGGAAATAAAACTCTATGGTACAATAGGTACCATAGAGTTTTAACCTCTCAAATGGCTAGAGTGTCTGGGAAAACCACAGAGTTTCCCCAGAAACACCTAGAGTGGCCCTGCTTGGGCACTGCCATTTTGATGACATCACTTCCGGGTGATGTCATTTTGTTGTGCACATGTACGTCGTGCACGCGAATGTCCCCTGCCAGGGGATAAAGAGGACTTGGCAACCCTAATGTTCCCTGAAAGATTTTAGACAGTCTCCCATTTCCCTACAACTAAAAGCCAAACCAAGCAGCAAAAGCCTAAAAACTATTACAGAATAAAATGCCATAAAAGCATTAAAACAGAGTCAGACAGAAAAAAAAAAAACCCCAAAAACCACCCTGCAAGGTATAATGTCCATTTACCAGTCCACTGCTTCCCCTTCAAGAATAAAAAGGCATATGATCCTTAAGTCTTCTCCAGTGTCAAGTGATTACAAAATCCATCTTCAAGAGTTCAGCCTTGCACCTCCTGATGGTACCGCATGAGAACTGAAGCTCTATGTCCCAGCTACCTCTCCCATCACTGTCATGCTCGTTGTGGTTTCCTGTTCCCCCACTATAGTGTCTTTGTCATTGTCACCACCACAGCCCACCAACAAAGAAGGAGTTGGGTATATTCTCTGCTGATGCGCTGACAACACTTTGGGTTTGGGGGGATTTAAGCCCCTCAATTTATTTTTTCAGATTTTTCTGCAAACATGGGAATCCCCAAAGTTAACACAAAACTATCTGTTTTATGACAGTGTGGGCCCAATTCATAGATTTAAGTATCTTCAGATTAGCCTACACTTGACTATTAGAATACAAGATGCAGTGAAGCAGTTTGTGAAACAACCACAAATGCACTGATGATAAAACAGTCTGTCAAAAAATCTAGTCTCTCTTTGCAGCTAGTGAACAGGATATAATCAGGTATTCAAGCTTTCCTAGCAATGAGGTGCCCTGACTTGGATAGCTCAGGCTAGCCTGATCTTGTCAGATCTCAGAAGGTAAACAGAGTTGACCCTGGTTAGTATTTGCATGGGAGACCACCAAGGAACACCAGGGTCACTATGCAGAGAAAACTCTGAAGATCTCTTGCCTTGAAAAAATATGGGTTGCCATAAACTGGCTGTGATTTGATGGCAATTTTTTTTTTTAAAAAAGCAGCAAGGTATTTACCCTACACAGATGAAAACAGAGATTGTTCACCAGGACTCCTTAATCCATCTGTATTCCAAAGCCCTTCCTGAAGCTAGATCACAATGAGTGAAGAGCAAATGTGTCATTCTGGCAATTCTGGAGGTGCTCAGCAACAATTCCCTCTATGATCTTACCTCCAGAAAGATCAATTAGAAATTAGCCTATAATAGGTCAGTATTTGAGCATCTAAAGAGGACTTTTTAAAAAGCAGGCTAGTCATTGCCTCCTTCAAAGTAAATGAATTACAGTATGACCGTATTGTAAATGAGGGAGCACTGTTATCACTTTATACTGTTTGCTTATGTTTACAGTTAGCTGCTGCTATCATCCTGTACCTGCACTTTAATATATTATTGTTTGTATTTTTTCAATGTGCATTCCCCATTGAATAGCCTTATTATCTCTGTCTTACTGATATAACAGTTTGGAATTATGATAACTGAAATGTAATAATGTGTCCTCCATGGACATATCAAATTCTATTGCTTAATTTTTAATTTTTAATAGAGATACCAAATTACAAATGGAGGAAGACTGAATACACAAACCTGAGTTAAATCTTATTTTCATGCACGTCAGTATTTTTATACATTACCAAGAAAAGTGTACAATTTGTGTTGTACCAAGTAGAATAAATTTGTGCATTCTGTGGTTATAGTATGAAAGAAAAAACACTTCAGAGCAGCCCATGAATACAATTTAAACATGAATGGCTTGGATCCTATGAACTGTGAATAGAACAAGTCTTTCTTGTGCATCTCCTACAAAACTCCTCCTCTGGGTTATGGGGGAGGATCAAAATGAACAGAATGAGAGGTAGCTCAAGGAGTAACTGACAAAAATCATCCCCTCCCACTTGAGTGACATATTCTGCAAATAGAACAAGAATTGAAGTGTGTCTATATGTGTGAGACAACTTCTGCTGATTCTCTCTTGATGCAGCTCTCTCTGTCACATCTCACTCTGTTCCTGAGGGTCCCTGAATTCCTTTTAGAGGTCAGAATAGGTTGCAGAAAGCAGGGGAAGAGAGCTATTCCTTAAATGCATTTCATTTTTCTTCATCAACAAATTATGCAGTCGAGTTTTCTGTATTTGGGGAAATTGCAGGGTTTAGCACACCTGGAATGCAATGGATGAGCCTCACCCTGGGAAGACCACCTTTCTCATCATGGTGTCTCCTCTGCCAGGTAAGTATATAATTTCATTTGCAGTTTGATTGGATCCAACCCATTATAAAATTCAAGGCTTTCATTCATTAATTTAGCACTGAATTCATGGCTATAATTTTCTTCTGACAAAAAAAAAATTCTACAGAAAAACTATTGCCTGAGGCTTGGGATAACTCAATACAAAGGGATAATTATATAAACATTCAGGGTAATATCTATAGAAGTATAAAAGAACTTAAGTGAGGGCAAGATGGTGAAAGAAGGCCATGTATAGTAACAAAGAGGGCCAAGGGAGACGAAGGATGCTGGCGAGGGAAACATGTTATAGGATCTCTATGCCAATGTTAGAAGTCAAGATGGGGAAACTGAGTGCTTCATGCTCAATAACAACTCAGATATAGTAGGTATCTCAGAAACATTGTGGAATGAGGAAAATCTGTGGGATCCAGTCATTACTGGGTATAAATCTAAAGGCAGGGCAGGAAGAGATGGGTTGGGAGAGGTGTTGCATTGTACAACTTTAAGAGAAGGAACTCTCCAACAGAAGTGATGTGGGTGGGAATAGTGGAGCCTAAGGATTACTTTAAAATGGGGGCTGTACTGTCACCCACCTGATCAAACTCTTTGGGCTGATCTTGAGATGGAGGAGGAAATCATGGAGGTGACCAAAGCAGATAATATTATGATCCTGTGGGACCCCAACTACCTTGAGATTGACTGGGTTAACATATGCTGCTTGAGGTATGTTGTAGAAATGAGATTCCTAGACATTGTAGCATTAAACAGACAGTTCTTACATTGGAGGGAAGTAATGGTATTAGCAGTCAGAATCCTCTTCTTGTAGAGGACCAGTTTATAGCTTATAGAGGTAAAAAACATCCTTTTTAATATACCAAAATCATAAGTACAGGATACTGTCTGGCCCAAAATGAAACAAAATGATGCCACTCAGGAACATGCCTGGACAAGTATTTTGGAAGGAGAGTCAGAGTAGCTGTCTATTGTCCGCTCCACACCCCAGAGAGATGCACAATATAGGATGTTGGGTCTCCTAAAACCTATTGACTTGCTCTTGGACTACTCCTATCAAGTCCAACTTCACTTCCTATGTACTCACATACCCTAATTAAGTGACAGTTAAGCAATGCTTAATTCTATTCCTAAACCATTAGCCCTTTCTGCCAGGTACTTGTAGAGTCATCAAACCTCTCAAACATCATTGTTCACTTCAGATGAGTCCATTGAGTTCTTATTTTTCTGACAAACATGCCATACTCACCAGAGGACACTCTTTGTCCTATATCAGAAGCACTCTGCTTCCTTGCAGTGTGCCTTGTATCCTCTCCACCCCCCCCCCCCCATTGTTGGGCTCTCTTCTCTGTCAAAATCCTGGCTGTTTTGCTGCTTCCATGGACCTCTTTCTTTGAGACTAGTAACTATTGCCTTTATCTGAAATCACTTCCCTCCCTGTGTTCCTATTAGTTAGCTCTTGTATGCGTTTATACGTAAGGAGAAGAGAAGCACAGCTTAGCAGAAACCTATACTGATTTGATTTGAACATCATATGAAACCATGGTTTAATTAAAGCAGGAGGCAAGTTGCACCTTTAAGACCAATCAAGTTTTATTGAGAACATACGCTTTTGTGTGCTCTCTAAGCACACTTCATCAGATGAGGGGATCAGTGTGCTTAGAGAGCACATGAAAGCTTACGTTTTCAATAAAACTTGATTGGTCTTAAAGGTGAAACTTGACTCCTGCTTTGTTCAACTGCTTCAGATCAACATGGCTGCCCTCTTGGATCTATCTACATGGTTTAATTAAATCAACAATGGTTAGTATGACCATCTGAATGTGGGGCCACTCCACTAACTATGGTAAGTTAAATGATGCCAAATGAAGATGGTCTGATGTTGGTTTATTAACCACTCACAATCCTCTCATCAGTACATATATAGTAACCTACTATTATTTTTGCAATCTTCTTACTTCAGGAAGCAAGGTAGCTTCATGAACAATATTGGGTCATTGAATACACCAAAGGGTAGACAGGGAAGCAAAATGGCCCTGGAACGGATCCTGGCTCCACCCCTCAGTGAAAAAATGAAAGGGGGGGGGAGAAGAGGAGCCACCAGCTGCTGATATGGCATAGCCCTTCATCAAGGAATGGCTCCTGAGACCACCTGCCACCACCATAATGCCATGAGGTGAGGGGTGGTGAAAGGATGTCTAAGAACCAGCTGAGGCTTAGGCAGTTCCAAGAATTTATCAGGTTTCTGATGAAGTTAACTTTGACTCATGAAAGCTTTTACCCTGGAAAAGTTTGTTGGTTTTTAAGTACTACTGGACTCAATTTTTTTTCTACTACTACAGACCAATAAGGCTTCCCTCCTGAATCTATTTGTTTCCCGGAAGTTGTCTAATCCTTAAAAAAAACCCACACACACACAGTGGTCATCATCACATCTGAGTAGCGAATTCTTCCAAATGGTGTTGTTTGAAGATCAAGAATTCTTATAGCATTGTTCTCTTTGATATTTCTGAGATATACTATAATTTTAAAATAAGGATATGGGCTGGAGTACTTTCAATCAGCATTAGCCTTTTTTGTACCTTTCACACCATTTTTCCTTTACCCATTATTTACAGGGACGTGCCAGTGTTCCTCTGGATTTATCTTGACAGACATCTGAGTTACATAGCAATCACAGAAGAATTGCTGCCATAGGCTGCATACTGTAACAAACTGATGCCCTTGTAGAAAATTGGTTCAAAGAGGCCTCCGTCAAAGATGGAACTTGATTGATCCTTGTGCATTATTGGCTGTAAATGTCTCCTGTCTGGTTGAATATAAAGGCATGTTTATTTCAATTTAAACTACAATGCAAAATTCTCAACCCCCTTAGGAGAAAAATATAACTTGATCAATTGTAAACATTAAGAGGATTATGAGTAACAGTTAATATGATTCACCAACTCTACAATGCAAATTTGGGAAAGGGGTAAAAAAAAATATATTTTACCAGAATATATTGAAATTAGTCACCATTAAGAAGGAGGCTTCCCTCCCCCCCACTAGTATTCATCATGTATTCTTTGTACCAAAATGAAATGAAAATATGGTATTGGAACCTATCAGTTGTTTCACTTTTGCCAGAATTAATTTTATTAGGGCAGTTCTAGCAACCCCTTGGTTCCATTTGAAACCACAAGACAATTTCATTTGTGATGCTCATTAGTTGTCTAGGGGACAAGTTAAAAATGGTTGTCTGGAGCAAGTTAAAAATAATTTCAGATCCTGGATTCCAGGGGGGATATGTTTTGTTTGTTTTCAGGTAGCATATTACTAGTTCAGATTTCAAATTCATGTTTTTTTAAGGGGTTCTGGATTTTAAGGCCATTATTTTTTAAGGAGAACCAATTCAAGTTTCTGGTATAGCTATTTTTAAAGATAATGTCCCCTCTAATATAAATAATCCCAACTGTCAAGCAAATTGGACCAAGAGGTCCAATTCTATAGACCCCCAGAGATCATACCATACCAAACCTTTAATGCATAACAGTTGCAAATAAAAATACACAGGATATAAACATTTAAACATTGGAGATAAAATAAAAATGAAACCGAGTTTACAGATGCATTCATACATGGTCAGATTAAAATTTAAGGATGTCAGCCAAAAATTTTGCCACAGCCTTGCTAACCTTCCCCTCAGCATCATTCAATAAATAATAACAGGGTGGCAGAATAGACAAATCTAGGGAGAAAGAAAGCTTGCAAAATAAATCTTTACGGAGATTATGATAAAAGGAACAATCAAGCTGTCAAGTCTGTATAAAACCTTGGTCAAGTCTGTATCTGTATCTAACTTTGGCTCAGGCAAAGAGCATCCTGGGTAAAAGCCAAACTGTATTCAGTTGCTGCTAACTTAAACTCTCCCTACCCCCCTTCTTTTCTTTGTTATATAGTATTGCTTTGAAATGGGAATATGTGAAAGTTTTATTTGTGCCTTCTCAGGCTCTGCTCAGGGGGTGTCTGGAGCCAGCGACGCTCAAGGCCAAAGTAGGCCTGAGAACGAATTGGTAACATCAATGTGTAAATGTGCCCTGCATAATCCCCCCTCCCTGAAGAATCCCTTTGAAGTGTACCTATATGATTGCATTCTACTGTATTATCCTTAGTCTTTCAATCCTAGCCTAGTCGAGAACAACAGTATCAATAAACTAGTTATTTTGTTTCAACAATGACTCATTATTGAATCTGCCGACTTGACACAAGCAATATATGCTGAATTGAGTCGGGAATATTCGCTCCACAGGAACAAAGTCTGCCGCCTAAAGGGACTCGATGATATCTCCCTTGTAAAACTTTGGAGGGAAACACATATAGTCTAGCCAACATAAATGCCCTATGATGACTTGGAATGGTTAAGTCTGATAGATAATGGGGCATTTTGCCGCAGAAACCATAAAGACCTAAGGAAGCTGGGGAGCAAATATAAGGGTCTGTTGGACGTAGTTTCATTTCCTCCAACTCCAACAGTTTCAATTTAATACATCTGAAGATATATGACTCATCAGAAGTAAAAAATAAAATAAAAATCATCAACCTCTATCCCCAACTGGTTAAGTTTGGATATAAGAACTGCTGACCAGGATGAAATATATGAGTCTCTTTTCATACAATCAAGAAGGCTGTTAGGATCTGTTCTAAAGTGAATTTTGAGCCAGAATTTAAACACTGCAATCCAGGCTTTTGTCTCCACCAAAGATTGACCCACTTCAGAGCAGAAAGCAAAGTAGGACACACATTTTGGCATACCAAGAATTTGTCTAATGAATGAGGCTTGAATGCCCTCCACTTTCTTGGTAAATGCTGAGATCCATATAGGGATACCATAGATAATTAGCTTTGAACATCTTAATTGCTGCCGGAACTAATTGGTTGCCCCTTGCAAAAAAACCTATTTAATTTGAGCAACCAAACATTTAGCCAAGTTGACGGTGTTACAATGTGAAACCCAGCTTAACTTGTGATTAAAAGTGATCCCCAAGTATTTAATTTTTTTTGTTTGCTCAGTTGTTGAGTTGCCAATTAACCATCTCTGTGGGTGCCAGCAATTTGAAAAGACAACTACTTTAGATTTGGCATAATTGATAGATAGTGAATTACAATTACAGTAGTCATAGAAGGCATTCAAATACCTTTGCAGGCCTACACTTGTGCAAGAGGGGATGGTAGTATCATCGGCATAAAGTAATAAGGGGTCCACTTGGCTTGCTAGTTTAGGCGGATGACAATTAATAGGGTTCAAGAATTGTACCAGGTCAGTTAAAAAGATGCGGGGCCAGCACGTAACCTTGTTTGACCCCCTTTAACACTGGGATTTGCTAGTCAAGTCACCACTAGAAGAAAATTTCACTTGGCAAAAAGTATTAGAATGAAGTTTCCTCAAGAGAAACAGCAGACGAGGGTTCATTCCCAGGTAGCTTGATCCATAGTTGAGCTCTATCTATTGAATCAAATGTGCCCTTCAAGTCGATGAAGGCAGCATATAATTTTTTTGTCCTGGTATGCATATATTTTTCAGCAAGGAAGACCAGCGTGCAGCAATGGTTCATAGCAGATTTGCCTTTGGAGAAGCCAATTTGTTCAGGACCTATGATGTTGCCTAGGCACATCCAGTCAGTTAATTGGAGTTCTAAATGTTTGGCATACAATTTGCCCACTATAGAGAATAAACTAATGGGGCAGAAATTTTCTGGTAACTCCAATTCCCCCCCCCCCTCTTTTGTAAATTTGGATAATTATAGAATCAAGCCAAGAGTCTGGGATGGAGCCATGCAGATCAAAGAAAGAGAACAATTTTGCAAGGGGCAAGAGCCACCAATCGGCAAACTTTGTGAATACCCTAGCAGAAAGGCCATCAGGGCAGAAATATTTGGGTCAGTAACAGAATTGTTTTTTAGATTACCCAAAATGATTCTCCAGAAAGCCTTATTATAATTAGATTTGAATGAGTGGTAAAGTTGGTCCCATTTATTCTGAAAGAAAACTTTCTTTTTGGATGTAATAAGCTCCAGGTAGGTTGTCTTACAAGTAATAATAATATAATAATAATAATAATAATAATAATAATAATAATAATAATAATAATAATAATAATAATAATAAATTTTATTTATATCCTGCCCTCCCTGCCTAGGCAGGCTCAGGGCGGCTAACAACAAGTTCAATAAAATTATACAATATATAATAAGTTTAAAACAGCATTTAAATTGTACAATAGTTTAAAACAACAATATCTAAAACCAGTTCCGGTTTTAGTAATATAGGCCTTAATTTTTGTTGGGTCTTTGGAGTGACAGGCCTCTTTAAATAGTGCTCTCAGTTTTAGTTTCCAAGCTAAACAGTCAGTATCGAACCAGCAAGAGAAACTGGACATAGACAAGATCACAGGTTTAGCTTTAACACTACAGTAATCAATTAATAATGAGAATCTTGAAAGGATTGTATCATCTGAATTGGAATTTATGATTGAATCCCTTAATCTGCACAGTGCTTCAGAGCCAAAGAAGGAAGAAAACTCCCTTTCTAGGGCCAGGGACCACTTGATTTTTTTAGAACATTTTCAGAGGCCTTCACAGATTGGGAAGATGATACCATATTAACTTCCAGATCCAATCTTAAAGATAGAATCAAGGGCAAGTGGTCACTTTCTGTGCGTGAATCAATGTAAAAGTTATCAATAGATGACAGGTTGGGTGAACCCAAACAAAAATCTATCACACTGCAACCCCATGTGGAAAAAAAAGTAAAATCAGTTGCAGCCAGAAATTTGGAGAGACCATTATATATTATAGCATTGTATGCTATGAAGAATTCAATTAATCTAAAACCCACCTAATTGGTTAAAGTATCTTTAGAACAATGGGGCAAACATAATTGTAGTGGAAGGGATTCAGCCACTTCAAAGTCAAAATGAGAGATCCATTTCTGATTATTATTGCCTATCCAAGCATTAAAATCACCAAAAATCATGAGCGGAGCAGTATGGAATTTCCTAGACTAAGACATCACATAATCAGAAAATTTCTCCCAGACAGCATCAAACTCCAGCTTTCCATTAGAAGGGGCTAAATAAACATTAATCATGATTAGAGTCAGTGCTGGAGAGGACAGCAATAAAGCCTGGGCAAATGGCGGGCAAGGATCCAAGAGGACCACCTTAAATGGTAAACTGGATTTCGCCACAGCAGCCAGGCCTGCTTTACTGTGACCTTTAGAATGAGTTCTATAAGCAGGGAGATTAAAAACGAATCTAATCAATCTAAAACTGTCTTCCGCCCATGTTTCCTGAAAGAAGGCACAATCAAAAGATTTCAAAAAGTCCAAAAAATCTGAGTCATTCACTTTACTCTTCCACCCAGCTATGTTCCAGGAGACAATGTGGATATTCCTTGTGGCTTCCCTTGCTGGTAGTCAATCGATAATGGATATCCTTTCTAGCACCCTGGCGTCATCAGTGAAAATATAGCCGTTATGTTGGGGCCAGTTAGAAATACTTCCATAGTTAGATCAATTAAATCAGCCAATGGGGGACAAGTGGACAGGGGGTTGCCTGCAGGATCCAGGTTGATTGAAGGAACTGATTTCCCCAGCTCTAAGACCTTTGCAGCTGCCGCTTAGTACATTCAAGTCTTACGAGTATCGCTTGTTGTTCTTTTGCTGGAAGGTTCCCAAATGACTGCAGAAGGTCATCTTCTATTGAAACATTTTATATTTTACCAGAATATGTTGAAATTAGTCACCATTAAGAAGGAGGCTTCCCTTCCTCCCCACTAGTATTCATCATGTATTCTTTGTACTAAAATGAAATGAAAATATGGTATTGGAATCTATCAGTTGTTCCACTTTTGCCAGAATTAATTTTATTAGGGCAGTTCTAGCAACCCCTTGGTTCCATTTGAAACCACAAGACAATTTCATTTGTGATGCTCATTAATTGTCTAGGGGGCAAGTTAAAAATAGTTGTCTGGAGCAAGTTAAAAATAATTTCAGATCCTGGATTCCAGGGGGATATGTTTTGTTTGTTTTCAGGTAGCATATTACTAGTTCAGATTTCAAATTCATGGTTTTTTTAGGGGGTTCTGGTATAGCTATTTTTAAGGACAATGCCCCCCTCTAATATAAATAATCCCAACTGTCAAGCAAATTAGACCAAGAGGTCAATTCTATAGACCCACAGAGATCATATTGCAGAGGGGTGGGGGGAAAGGGCTCCACCCTCACAAAGGAGAGAGAGAAGGCGCCAGATAGGATGGCAACCATTATTCCCTATTAGGCTCGATGGAGTGGCTGTTTTTCAATCAAATGACAGCAGAGTTGCTGGAGACTTAGTGCTTCCTGTCCACCAGGGCTTTTTTTTTTTTGTAGAAAAAGCCCAGCAGAAACTTATTGGCATATAGGCCACACCCCCTGACATCACCATTGTTTTGCACAAGGCTTTCTTGTATGAAAAGCCCAGCAGGAACTCATTATGCTACACTCCTGACACCAAGCCAGTCAGTACTTCATTCCTGTTCATTCCTGCTAAAAGAAAGAAAGAAAGAAAGAAAGAAAGAAAGAAAGAAAGAAAGAAAGAAAGAAAGAAAGAAAGAAAGAAAGAAAGAAAGAAAGAAAGAAAGAAAGCCCTGCTGTCCACTAAAGAGCTCCCCAGGGCCCTGCACCTGGCTTGGGCCTGTTAGAAGCTGCTTTCCCCAGGACACTGCCTGGGATATTTGAAGAATAAAAGAAAAACAAGACAGTTGCTGCTGGTGGTGGTAAACATTCAAAAAATATATGGACTGGAGGGGGGGCAGGGGTAGGGTTGCCAAGTCCAATTCAAGAAATATCTGGGGACTTTGGGGGTGGAGCCAGGAGACATTAGGGGTGGAGCCAAGATCAAGGTCGTGACAAGCATAACTGAACTCCAAAGGGAGTTCTGGCCATCACATTTAAAGGGATGGCACGCTCTGGGAAGTTTGAGGTCAGTAACACAACTACTTGAACTATCAGCATAGTTTTGAACATGACCATCTGCATATAAGGCTGATTTGCGCTTTCACGTTCCTTTTTAAGAGCTACCCCCAGTCAGGAAGAGTCATAAAGCAGATTCACTAAAACAGATTTAAAATAACAACTCCCCCCCTCCCCCCTCCCGCTTCCTTGCACTCAATCCGAAGCACATGCTCTGTTTAGAAGCACAAACAGCTAAGCAGCCCCACCCTGTAAGAAACATGCAAAGCGTTCAGAATAGTAAATAGTTGGGGGGGAGGCAGATTGCTTATTGCTTGCAATTCTAGTCTCAAAGTCCAGGCCCGAGGCCATGCCTGGGCTTCCAATCGGACCCAGGGAGAGGGGGGAAGGACCAGGAGGTGCAGAGGTGCCCTGGTGTAATCGCGGTGTGGATCCTGCCTTCCTGGTCAACCTGGCTGCGGTGTACAGAGCGCTCCCCCCAAAAGGAGCGACCCCCCCTTCCTATGCATACCAGCCAAGCCTCCCCCCACCCCCGGCTTCCCCATTCCAAAGCCTTGATGAAGCCCAGCGGCTCCTTGGCAGGTTCCAGGTTGAACTGCAGCCCGGACATTTTCTGCCGAGAGAGAAAAGAAAGCAAAGGGGGTGGCATCTGTCTCCCGGGAAGGGAGGAGCAGGGAGGGAAATAAGAGGGAACGATCGCGGGCCGCCGCCTCTCCCTACCCGAGTCACTCGCTCCATGCTTGGACTCCACCTCTGAGGTGAATTACCTCAGAGGCGGGGCGGAGCAGGCGATGCCACTGCACTGCTGCCTCCTCTTCTCGGCTTCATCTTAGCTGCTCCTCCGAGATGGGCTCAGCCTGAGCCCATCTCAGAGGAGCAGCTACGGTGAAGCGGAGAAGAGGTGGCAGCAGCGCAGCGGGGTTGCCCGCTCTGAGATGGGGCGCCACGCTTCTTGGCACCATTTCCCCCTCCCCCCGCTTCCATTTTTTTGGGGAGCGGGGGAAGAGGCTGGAAATCCTGGGTTCCCCCGCCAGGGCGGGAGGGTTGGGAAGCCTAGGCAGGGGTGTTTTTCATAACACCTAAGAATCCAGGATTCATGTAACTATTCAGTAAATCATGGTAGCAGCCTGAAACAGCAATCTGCAGCTCAGGAATTCTCCAATGCACACCCCTAATACTCATAGCAAATAGGCTGCATGATTTCTCTAAAGTGAACTTCACAGGTCCATCAACAGCTTATGTTCATGGCAATATTATACAAATTGATTGATAAGTCATATCTGCATTATGAAAAGTATTCCACAACATAAATTTACAATGTGTTTTAAGGACATATTCCTTAGTCTATCAGAGATGAGATTTGACATGAGGGCAAAGGCTTATCTGCATGCCTGTTATATTTTTTCTATATTCTAGGTTAATTTAGATGATTTAGCAAAAATTAGATACAATGTGACAGTTCTAGTATTTTTAGTGCAGTTTGCAAGGTTTTGCAGGAATGGGCCTATAAATCTTTTAGCTGAGAGTGAATGAACTGTGTAACCAGATGAATCTGGGATGCTTGTGCATTTGGATTCCTTAAACAGCACCCCCCCTTCCCCATGCTGCATGGCAAATCCTTTTCAAAGTGACCTGTTAATGGAAAGGAAGACAAATTTGCACCACCAGGATTCCATGGCAATATATTGTGAACGCACATGCTTTGGTTACTCTGTTGTTTAGGATCCTCACTAATTCTGATGGAAGAAAGACATTTTTTCCCTGCATATTCCTGTGTTCCCTTTAGTGTCTGGCCTCATGGTTAGGTAATTTACTGTTAGATAGTATATTGTTAATCTGTGGAATTTGCAGTTGATGTGATATGCCAATAGAAGAAAACACACTGAGATTTATACTCCTAGCATGTAGCTTAAGACCTGCCTTCTCTGTATGTAATATTACATGGCCCTCTGAATTCCAGTGGCGCTTTTTGTGGAGAAAACAAAGTCTGTCTTATAACTATGGAATTCTTTCTCTTATGAGGATTTACCAAAGCATGGATTCACTCAAAAATGGTACAAGCTCTTTTTTGGAGGAAAGCCAAATATAAGTAATATGGGAATACGGCCCATTGTGAAGAGAAATACAATGGTTTCTACAAAGAGACTTTGGGTGAATCCCCTCCCACCCTTGCTGTCTGAGGTCCCACCCCTCCTCATACCCTACCCTCACCAGGTTCCACCCCTCAAATTTCCAGGAATTTTCCAACCTGGAGTTGGCAACCCTATCTCATGCCCAACAGCCATAGCAAGCAGTCAGGCCTAAGGTAGCCAGTTTCCAGTTGGAGCCTGAAGATCTCCTGGGATCACAACTGAACTTCAGACAACAGCTCTCTCTCCCCGTGGAGAAAATAACTGCTTTGGAGGGTTGACTGTATGACATTCTATTCAGCTGAGGCCTTTCCCTTTACTGACAGAAGCAACCTTGGTTGCATAGCAACAGCCTTCAGCTAGCAGCTTACCCAGTAGCCCAGTCCTCATCTGCCCTGGGGCTAGGTTGAGGAGAGGAGGGAGAGGGAGTGTCAGCCATGGAATCTGAGGAAATGCTCCTGGTGGGGCCAGACTTCACCGCCTAGTCGTATTACAGTGGCAGTGGCTTCTTGGCTACTTCAGCAGCTTTTGGAGGCTGCGCATGCTTATACCCAGTTCTCATGCAATATACTGATGCCTTGTACAAAATATTCCTTCCCAGAGAATTGAAGTGAGTTGCAAAGTAACTGAGAATGGAGCCTATTCCTTTGTGATGTCACATTTGTAGATTTGCTTTTCCCTATATAATTATCTGATGTTGTCCTTGCAGGCATTTAGATAGTGCTAAGATATTTGCATTTCAGTTGGGTTTCAGTTACCTATTTGGTTAAGCTGGTAGTTATTTAAATTGGATACTATTTGCTGGTTTTGATTTACCTGATGCAGTTCCCAAATCATGTTGGTTGTCATTTTCCTGTTTGCTGTTTTTAAGATTAGTGGTGGTGAAAAGTGTTGTCAAGTTAAACAACCTCATAGGGTTTTCAAGGCAAGAGAGGTGGTTTGCCATTGCCTGCCTCTGTGTTATTACCCTGGTATTCCTTGGAGGCCTTCCATCCAGGGGTCGTTTTGTAGAAAAATAGGTGGTGGAGCTCATTAGTATAACTCATTAGCATATGCCACCCCCCCCCCACCAGCCAAAAGCAATCTGACGCAAGAAAGGAGAGCGCTGGGCGAGCAAGGCCTGCTTGGGCTGGCTAGAGATCCAGCCAACCCAAGCAGGCCTTGCTCACTTGGGGCTCTCCTTGCCCCTCCCACTGTCAAAAGACCAGGAAGCCACCTGCCACCCAAAAACACATAAGAAGTGGAGAAAGGGTGGCATGGGCTTCTCCAGGGGCTAATGAGAGCTGCTGGGGGTGCGGCAAAGCTCCTGGTGGCTGGCTGGCTGCCAGCTCTCCTAATCTAGGGATTGTTATGCAGCTGCACCTACTATTCAATGGACAAGGTAGATGGGGAGGAGGAGGGGGCCATCAAAAAAGTTTCAGGAACTGAGCTCCTGTGAGCTCCTGCTGAATTCAAGGCCTGCTTCCATCCAAATTCTAGTCAGGGCCACCTCTGCTTAGCTTTCAAGATCTGATGAGATCAGGCTAGCTATTTAGGTCAGGGCACTTTTAAGATTAGGGATGTCACAAACATTTGCAGTAAACAGGCTCAGCAGGCAAACAGGCAATTTTTAATGACTGCGATCTCTTTGTCATTTGGCTGAAACAGATGCTAAACAGCTTTGTGGCGGCCAAGTAGGAGCTATATTTCAGTTTCCCTTTTTTATACATTAGTAAGCTACTTGCCATCTGGGAAGAAGGTGCAACAACTTTCATTTCAAAGTCATAGATATTCAGGTAATTCCATAACACAGGTGATTACAACTTTCATAAGGGTATGCAAAAATATGGGTTCAGTGATATAGGCTTGAACACTTGAACAGTAAAGCTTTAGAAAAGTTTCAATTGGAATTTTTAATTTTTACAATAGGCTGCCTGGCAGTTAGCAATGATGACTGATCTGTGAGACATGGTGACCAATTCCTCACTAGCAGTTTCTCTGTCCCCAGACTTTTGCTTTCCCTGGCTCAAGAGATCCCCACCAGTTGCTGTGTAGGCACATTCTGATTTGCGGCTTCCTTCAATTTCCCTCATGATTTCCACAACTCTAAAAAACAAGAGCAGGAAGCATGAGGGAAGCTGGGGGGTGCCACGGATCAAAATGCGCCTGTGCAGCAACTGGTGGGGAATTATCGCTTGAGCCAGGGAAAGCAGAAGCTTGGGGGTGAAGCAACTGCTAGTGAGGAATCAGTCAGGGACATCTTGCCCATTGCCCTATTCTGTACAGTCCAAACAGATGAAACGTAATTTGATGAATAGGTTTGAACTGCTTGTGAACAGCCAAATACTTCAGCAAAATATTAGCTCTCTGCTCGTAACTGGTGAACAGAACATGAACTGAATGTGTGTGTGTTGAAGCATACATAATAAAGACAGCTGATACTGTTTGCTTAAATTGTTGTTATTGATTTTAATGAATTGTTATGAATTGCCTTGAATGACTATATATTTCAAGTAAATGAAAATGATTCAAATGTTCAAGATTGTTGAAAGAAAGTTCACTAGAGTTCAAATGTTTATATATACCACAAAAAAGACAATGGAAAATACATTTTCTCCCTAAATATCAGTTTTCATGCTTCAGATAATCCATCACTGCTACCAAAAATCTGTGGCACATTCGCATGTGCTTTGTGTTATTGAAGGCCAGATTAAAATTTACTGGGACCTTAAACTATATCAAGCAGCCCCGTGGCACAGAGTTGTAAAGCAGCAGTACTGTGGTCTGAACTCTCTGCTCACAACCTAAGTTTGATTCCGGCAGAAGCTGGATTCAGGTAGCCGGCCCAAGGTTGACTCAGCCTTCCATCCTTCCAAGGTCGATAAAATGAGTACCCAGCTTGCTGGGGCGAAAGTGTAATGACTGGGGAAGGCAAACCACCTCATAAAAAGTCTGCCATGAAAACATTGTGAAAGCAACGTCACCCCAGAGTTGCACAGGGGACCTTTCCTTTCCTAAACTATGGGCGTTTTCGCACTGACCTTACTCGGGAGCGACGCCCCTCTTCACCGCGCAGCATCTGCGTGGATTTCGCACTAATTGCTCCGCAGAACCCGGAAGAGCCGCAAAGTCCCGCGGCTTTTGCGTCGCAAATGTAAACTGGCCCAAAACCAGTTTACATTTGCGACGCAAAAGCCGCGGGACTTTGCGGCTCTTCCGGGTTCTGCGAAGCAATTAGTGCGAAATCCACGCAGACGCTGTGCGGTGAAGAGGGACGTCGCTCCCAAGTAAGGTCAGTGCGAAAAAGCTCTATATCAACATTAAGTGGCCCCCCAGCATTGCCAAAAATAGTAATATAGTATTTTAGTGTTTGTATACTAAACAAAAGGCATGAACAATATGAGACCCTTAACTATAACTTAACTTTTGCATAAATCCAGATCCTGTGGTGTTGCATGGTGGATTGGTTCTATGATATCCCAGAAAAGCATATGTAAGATTCATATGCACATCTTGGAAGGATTTTTGTTATGCTGAAAGAGATAAACACACCCACACCCAACAGTGCTTTGACTGGCATACTGTGAACTAGGCCAAGCACAATGACTAAGAGCCAGCAAGATAACTTAATTGATTATCTATTTATCCCACTCAAATACAACACAGTGATTTATAGGCAGTGATACAGATTCCTATTAGCAGTTCTTGTGTTAAACAAATACCAAAGGACTGCTGTTAATGGGTTTAGGTCATTAGTTGAGAAATGTTTATTGACCATTAGTCCATTTTTTTCATTTGAATAAATTTCTGCCAGCATATCTATTTATTCAGTGAAGTTCAGACTTTTCACATTAATATGCTAACCAGGTCTTGATAAATTGCAAAAAGAATGTAAAAGCAATGTGGGGTTTGCTGGGATTACTGATTGAGTAATTGTTTCTGCTGATGCAAAAGATAAGGATAGGCTTTGCCTCCCTGGCTTCTTTGGACTTTTCCATTTATATGAAAACTAGGATTGCCATGTTCAATTCGAGAAATGTCTGGGAACTTTGGGGGTGGAGCCAGAAGCAAAGCCTGTGACAGGCATATTAGAACTCCGAAGGGAGTTCTGGCCATCACATCTAAAGGGACTGCACACCTTTTAATTGCCTTCCCTCCATTGGAAATAATGAAGGATAAGGACACCTTCTTTTGGGGATCATACACTTTTGAAACTTTGAAGGTGTTTCAAGGAGCAGCCCTCCCCCAGAGCCCCAGATATCCATGGATCAATTTTCAATTATACCCTATGGGAATCAGTCTCCATAGAGAATAATAGAGCACTCAGCAGACATTTCCCTTCACCTCCTGTTTTCTGATGACCCTGAAATGGAGGGAGGGCCTCCAATCTAGGGGATCCCCTGCTCCCACCTGGGAATCCAAACCAACAAAGAGCAATGTGGATACTGGAGCAGGAAATAAAGGTTACCATGAACCTCCACAAGAACCAGCCTCAAGGGTTGAGGCTGGTTCTTGCAGAGGTTCGTGGTAATCTTTATTTCCTGCCCCACCTGGGGATTGGCAACCCTAATGAAAACTGGCATCAGATTAGGTGGCAGCATGTCCAAAAATAAAAAGGATGTCATTGCTAGGAGGCTACCAAGGAAGGCTTCTGTACCGAACAGCTGACTATGCAGAAAAGGCCTGATCTCTGTGTGTGTGTGTGTGTGTCCTCCTCTTCTCCATTCGTCATTTCTTCAGGGTCGCCCTGCAAGCTTTTATGGTCTTTATGGCAGGGCTCACTCAGAATTTTCTGCATTGCTTTTCTTTACCTCCTTGCCTCTTTAGCATAGGACACTTGTATATGTGTGAGTTCTTTGCACAGATTTTCACAGGTTTTCTCTTCTTTTAACTGCCTCTATTTCAAAATAGCTACTCCATCTCTTGAGTGATGGAGTCCCCTGCCCACTGTAATTTTCTTCAGCTTTCTAGGAAAATAACATGAGTAATATAAGAACAATGTCACTTTCATTACTTGTGGAAAATGGTACTATAAATCATGTTTTGTTTCAATGGAATCAAAATCCATCCAGTGAAACGATTGGAGGATGTACACCAAAAGTGCTTCATGGATCGCATTCAAAGACAGTGTTTTGTACACTCAGGCAAATGATTCTTATTGGAAGTCATCAATTCATTAGTCCTCCATAAAATCACTAAGTAATACAATTCTAGAGTCCTGTAAAGCCTGGCTAAAGATACCATATAAAAGCCCAAAGAACATTTTTGCAAGGTTTTAGATATTCTCATGGCCTAATTTGTCTAAGTATCTGAATTATGTGACTTTCTTCAGTTTTCAAGGTGAGAAATTTAATGCACTACACTCTGTTCACCTTAATTGGATGGTACTTTATCAGAAAATCTGCTTAATTATGACATCTTCAAGAGAACATACCTAAGTCCAATTATACGAAATAAGAAGGGCTGACATTTAAAGGTGACAGTAATTCAATTAATATGGTTTTTGTCAAGTGATTTCATGGTACTTTTATTTTTCAGTTTTTAAGTGTTCACTCTATTTTTACAGGCAGTGTGCACTGGTAATCTATGAATTGCTCTAGTTGCCTACTGTAATGCAAAGTTTGATAGTGTGGTTTCACTTGACCAAAGTAGAATATTACTCATCTCTGTATACAAGGGATATAGATAAATTATGAGCCCTTCGGGCATCTATTATTTTTTAACAAATATCTGAGCTGTTAGGTCACCTTTTTAAAACAAACATGGACTATACCTCCAACACATGCTTTGATATGAACAATGAAACTGCCTTATACTGCATCAGAACATTGGTTCTTCTACTTCAGTATTATCAGCTCTGGCAGCTGATCTTTAGACTCTCATTAGAGTAAGAGCTTTCTCAATTCTGTTACCTGAAATCCTTTAACAGGAGATTGGGCCTAAGAAGTTCTATATGCAAAGCATGCGCTCTGTCACTAAGCCACCATTCACACCACCTTCTTTCCTCTGTCCAATTTGTTGCTTGCTAACAGGAGCTTAATCTCCAACCTGGCTGATGTGTTTTTGTCTACAAAAACACCAGGCATCTTGGTCTCTAAATAATGAAGATAGAAAACTGGAGGAGGGAGAGGAGAACAATAAGGGTAGGAAGAGGCAACAAAATATTTAGTTTATTCTAGAACACCTTTCCACTAAAAAGTTCTCAAGGTGATTTACAACACAATTAAAAAAATAAAATCAATACAAACCAGTTTCTCAAGAATGCCATCCTTGCCACCCATGTTGACTCTGTTATCAAACTTTCCTTTTGTGTTATTAATCTAACTCAATGACCTTCCTTTCCATCAAGATTTTAAGGGGAAATCTTCTCTCAACTCCTACAAGTTCCAAAACTGTGGGGACAGTAAAAAAAAAAAAAAAGCCCTCTCCCACACCCCTACTAAGGCTGGTTTCTGGGGGAAGTTCCCCTGGACTGACTTCACATCTTGAGTTAGTTTATATGGGTGGAGGCAGATTGGAAGGAATAAGCACCTTTCATAAGGGAGCTGGGGCACAGACTTGTAGCATCACCTGGCTGGTGTCAGTCAAACTGATATTGCTAGGGATACTGAAACTAATAATGAATCCAATATTAAATAAAGCATTATTTTTATTTATTTTATTTGAAACGATTTAATGCCACCTTTCCATTTTATCACGGTTCTCACTATCCACACTGTGGAAAATGATAAATGGAATTCACTGCCACAGGAGGTGGTGGCAGCTACATGCTTCAAGAGTGGATTGGATAAACATATGGAGCAGAGGTCCATCAGTGGCTATCGGCCATAGGATATAGATGGAACTCTCTGTCTGGGGCAGTGATGCTCTCTATTCTTGGTGCTGGGGGAGGGCAACAGTGGAAGGGCTTCTAGTGTCCTGGCCCCACTGGTGGACCTCCTGATTGCACCTGGGTTTTTTGGCCACGGTGTGACAGAGTGTTAGACTTGATGGGCCATTGGTCTGATCCAACATGGTTTCTCATATCTTATTACTCATGAAAGGCTTAGAAGGAAAATCCTAACTAGACTTTTTGTAACTTCATTATGAGTTTATACATGCCTATGTCTTCTTTGATTACTGTAACTCCCAACAAAGACTTATATATGTGGAACATCCATCTCACTGGTACAACTTTCATTCCTCTGTACACGTCAGATGCAGTACAGGCAGTTCAGAAATTCAGCTATGAATCTTTGAATAAGAAGTGTCCTCCTAATCTGGGGTTTATGTTATTTTAGGTATTTCATGAGTGGCTTCTCCACTTAAATGTCTACAAAGTGACACAATAAAATCAAGATTAAAAACAGTAAGTGAAAAAACAGTTGGAAGTACTATGCATGCTAGGAACATAGTAACATGAATAGCCAAAGCCAAATAAAGCCAAATATTTGAAAAAATTTCAGTCATTTATTTTTCATTTAAATACATTTTTGTATTGTTTGGGCAAGTTCATAGGGAAGAAAATGCTGTGTTTAACAGAATAAATTAAATTAACAACTTTTTTTTCTGGTGTCTGGTATGTAAAAATCAAACTGGTATATCACTACTAATGTAGTTGAATAATAAGAATAAAAACACCCTAAAAGGTTGCTGGCATCATTTGCTCATGTGTCACAATTATCCTTGTCTCAATGATTTTCTTGCCCTCAGCTTCTTTAGTGGCGACATAATTAATAGAAATTGATACTAGTCATTGGAAATTTAGTAAATCCTGCAACAGAAAATAACTCTAATTGAGGTCTCTCATGGTCTTGTTTTCATCTCTAATGTAGGGTGGGTACTCAGAAGGTTGAGTATAACAAACTTAAAAATATAACAAAGTATTTATTACACAGTGTAACAATTAATAATTAAAAACAAGGTAGATACATAGAAAAGCTAAAATCCAGTCTATAGAAATTGCACATCAACTGAAAAGGAATCACTTAACAGAATATCTCATAAAAAGCCGCTAGACCAGACACGTTTCAGCTCACCCAAACTTCTGAGTACCCACCCTGTTTCTGTGGTAGGATTTCTTCCCCCTTTGTTTTTTTCTTCATCACTATAGTAGTAAAAAAAAATCTGCTACAAGTTCATGGTTTTATGAACCACATGAAGCACCACCAAGAGAAGTGTAGTTAAATAAACACTGGGAAACTATACACCGTCTTGGAGTGTTTAAAGGAAACAGACTTGTAGGGCATGTTTTGTTTAGAAGGACATATCTGAACTGCTTCTTTGGGAAAATGTTGAAAAGAAAAGGAGACTCCAAAACACATGATTTGTATATGAATTCTTCTTCTTCTACTATTACTACTACTACTACTACTTGGGGGATTGTAGGAAAAGCCCAGCAGAAACTCATTTGCATATTAGGCCACACCTCTGACATCACCATTGTTTTGTACAGAGCTTTTTATAGCAAAAGCACAGCAGCAATCCATTTGCATATTAGGCCACACCCCTGACAGCAAGCCAGCTGGAATTGTGTTCCTGCTCAAAAAAAGTCCTACTATCGCTGCTGCTGCTTCTGCTATTACTAGCAATAATCTTGCTTGGGCATTGCTGGTTTGCTTCACATCCTGTTTGTATGGATCACAAGTAAGAAGCTGATTGAGCAGGGAGTTGGCTGGAACTGAATAGATCTGTTTTATCTGTTTGCATTATTACTCTCTGTTCTTGCATCATTAGACTTTTGCACTGCTGCCATCTCCACTGAATGCTCCCAACCAGGGGTCAAAATAGGTGGAAGAGCTCATTAGCATAACTCATTAGCATACGCTGCCCCACTACCAGCCAAAATCAACCTGATTCAAGAAAGGAGAGCTCCGGACGAGTGAAGCCTACTAGAAATCCAGCCAGCTCAAGCCGGCCTGGCTCACCTGGGGTCTCCTTGACCACACACCTCCACACACAGTCAAAAGCCCAGCAAGCCACCCACCACCCAAAATCACATAAGAAGTGGAGAAAGGGTGATGTGGGCTTTTCCAGGGGTTAATGAAGGCTGCTGGGGGTGTGGCAAAGCTCCTCATGGCTGGATGGCTGCCCTCTCTTCTTATCCAGGGATTGTTATTCATTTGCATCTACTATTCAATGGACAAGGTAGGTGGGGAGGAAGAGGGGGAACCCTCAGAAAGATTCAGGAGCTGTGCTCCTTTGAGCTCCTGCTGAGTTCAAGGCCTGCTCCCAACACATAACAGGTTGTTTGCAAGTGTCCTGATTTTTTTTCTCATAGAGAAGCATTCAGTCTCGGGAGCTTCACTTAAGCAGTACAGCTTACAGAGAGGGTAACCACTTGATCTGCTATTTGTAAAGAACAGGCCTGTCTAATTGATTATGATGGAAATTTACTTCCAAGTAAACATGCTTATTGTTGCAGTCTGATTCTAATCACGCACATTGCAAGTGCCATTCATTTCAACTTAATTGACTTCCAAGTATATAAGCTGCAGACTGTAGCCTTGACTTTTCTCGAGTTCCACTGCTTCACTTCTCATGTTCATTTAATCATTTTTTTCCCCTGCAAGAGATGGAAATTTTGTTGTTATTACATGACTTTCCCTTGAAGGACCTTGGGTTCTGTCATGTAAGATTGCTATTGACTTAAATGATGAATTTGGTCCCATGTTCTAATAGCGTTCATTTTTAGATGCCGTGTAAGGTCTTACATACACAAGCTGCAAGCTGTTATTTATATTTGATGACTGATTTGCATTTTTTTTAGTTTGGGATGTGATCAAAAATACTGCCTGAAAACTTTAACTGTATTTGATAGAACCATGAAGTTGTGTTAGGCCTTCTTAAACTGAGAAACACTGTGACAGCCCAAACTGAGGTGGAAAAAAACCTCTGAGTAAAGAATAGATCACTGCAGAACTTTATGAGAGTAAAATAATTCCAACCAAGTAATTACATTTTGCAGTTGTTTATTACAGTGATGTTTTCTAGATACTGCCAATTGCTTTGAATAGTTTTTAATTGTTGGAAGCTGCCTCAGGGTTATATTTTTTTTAAAACAGAGTACAAGATATAAATGTTTCAAATAATAAATTCTCAGAGCACAAAATTAGTCACATAAATTAACTTGCATTGTAGATGAATGATGGATGTTTTTGGCTTCTAGAAAATGCTTTTTCAATATGCAAATATAAGCAGCATTTTGAACTTGTATGTTTTACAAGTAGTTCTGTGTCCATATCAAATCTAATGAAGTTGTTATCTATTTTTGATCATAGAGCATTATCTTAAAAGGCAGGTCTGGCTGACCATAGGTTAAATCCAGCCACTTTATGTGCTCAATCTCATCCAATTACAAAAGTAACCCAGTTCCTGTTGAGGGCAGGGGCAGCTTTGCCACCCTGGAAGAGTGGCATAGCAACACCAGCATTGTGGCGGGATTTGCCACATCTGGCAGGGGGCAGAGCCATCTTGGCTTGTGGCAAGGCTCCACCCTTGGCCAGTTGCCATTGTAATCATCCCACCCTGTTTCCAGTGTAGGCTGCAGCTGGTCACCAATTGGGGCCAGGTAGGAATTTTTCACTTCCATTCTTGAGTGGCAATTAGGATGGAGGTGTTTTTGCCTATCTTGCATGGAGCAGTGGATTTGGGATAATTGGATTGGCTGATTGCTGTTAAATAGGTTGGTCACTTGGCAGTATAGGGCAAGTGTGAAACTGGAATTGGTGAGCATCTTATGTCATGGTATCATTGGAATCAGAGGTCCATCATCAATGGTCTTCTGGTTTCCACAGTCCAGGGCTGGGAATGAGGACCACGGCTGGGAACTGCCTGGTTAGGTTCATCTCTGCAAGTTGTACAGCTTCGGTGATGGCTTTCCATGGTGTCAACCAGTTTGCCAGGCTGCCAGCCATGAGCCAGGTTGTTGGCTTTGGGTTGGGGCTGAGGGCTCACCAAGGAGGTTGGTTGATGTGTGATACCTGCCTGACCTGTTTAGCACCTGCAAATCCTTCCCCCCTTCGCTGCTTAAATATAAAATTAAATAATGTGGTCCTTGTTGATTCCAAGCTGGTATCTATCTTGTCTTTTCAACTAGAGGGGCAATTCAACCCACATCCCACATGGCCTTTGTGTGTGGAGGTCCCATAATCCTCAGCATATCCTTTTGGCGGTCAAAGGGGACACCTCCCCTTTACACTGGAGGAAAACGTAGTTAGATTCAGCCCTATATTTCATGAGCATGCTGAAAAACATATAGTTTTTATGGAAAACAAATATTGAAACCCTTGACACTTTAGCATATTACCTCCACTGATCCATTTGATCTACCATAAGAGTATGGGCTAAGCAGTGCAGTAAGAATATTTGATAGGGTTTGATTTTGCTGCAGGAGGCATCACAGTTGACTCATTGCACTCCACTCAGCTCATGCAGACATCAAATCTTACTCACACCAAATGAACCTGAGGTAGGATGGGAATACACAATTTGTGATGCCAGTATAAACCGCATTGTGACCAGAACACTTGACCTGCTCCTTAACTAAGGCAATGTCAAGCGAATCAAACTATTCTTTTTTTTTTAATTTGTGCACTTCTTTATTAAAGAGAGGGATACTAAAAATGCTCTTTTAGTCAAAATATGAAGCAGCTATACTTCTGTTCGAGGCAAGGGATTTGTTTGTTTGTTAGAGATTATGTTGGCAAAGCAACTGTAAATAGATATCTGCTATGATACTTTGCTATAAGCAAGTTGTCAGAAGGAGAAAACATTCCAAAACTGCAAATCAGTTTTTAATTCCTTTTCTATTTTCTTCCAGCACAGCATAATAAGTACCATTATGATTAAACCTGCCCCCATATTAGATTGAAGCATGCAAGGCATTCCATTTAGGAGCTTGGATCTTGCAATAAATTGCCACTAATGGAAAGGCATTAGCCTTACTAATTCCTACCTCCTACTGCAGGTGTCCAGCTTCCCCTTCATGATCTCTTGAGGGTCCCCTGTCCCCTAACAATGGCACTTCAGGGAATGTTTTAGGTTGCAGTGGTGCGAGGACAAGGGAGTGTCTGCTCCTCTGATGGAAATGCCTTCCATTAGGAGAAATTTCAAGCCTTGAATTAGAATTTTTTTTGTTTTTAGTAGTAAATATCCCTGTGATATTATTATTGTATGAATCCTTTAAGCTCTTATATTTTATTAGCTAATTATAACAAGCTGCAGCATTCAAATTGGTATTAAAAACTTTGCCTTGTTCTTTCCCTGAGGACTGTATTTGCTGCATGAGAGGAAAAATCTTAGGAGGATTTGATTATCCATTTAGAGGTTAAAGAATCATTTGTAATTGCTTTTGAAAAAGATTACATTTGTAAAGGTACTTAAATGACATTCTGAGCTTCCGAAAATCATTTTCTGGTGTGACTTCAATGCAAAACCAATCTTACAAAACATGATGAAGAAATAATACATTTAGGATTAGTAATCTTTACGGTTTATGTCTCTGTACTTTTCTTTAAAAGCACTCAGATTGAATAAAGGAATCAAGGGGGGTGTGTGTGTGAACTGAATACAACTCCAAATAACAGCTGATTTGGCTGCATTTGGCACCATGTACAGCCAAATTGGATTCTCTGATCTGATTTGGTTGCTGATACAGCAGTCTCAAATATTGCCAAATCAATCTGGCAGCTGTTCAGCTCTGTTATACCCTATGGACCATTAAAGTCAATGGCAAAAGCTCATAGGGTATAATCTGGGGGCTGGGGGGGTGTTGAAGGAGAGGCACTAAATTTGCAGTGTAACTTCAGGGGCCTCTCCCCCAGGGAACCCCAAATTTCAAAAAGATTACACCAGAGCTTCCCATTCTATGGGACCCCAAAATGGTTGTCCCCATTTCTCATTCTCATTGTTTCCTATGATGGGAAAAACTTGCAAACACAGGAAGCAGTCAGATTCTCCTAGAGAATCTCTGCAGCAGAAAGTAAACTGTAAAGAGGATGCTTGTTTGCAAGGAGCATAACAGTGCTATGTGTCCAGCAGAACAAGTGCCACTATGACAGTGCCAATGTCACAGGACCTTAGTTCAAATCAGAGAATCTCTCTAACTTACAACCTAGGAAGGTGCTTTCTGCAAGGACCATAGCACAAAAACCGTGTATTGATACACTGGTGCTAAGCAGCAGAGCCCTGTGCCAACCCAATAGTGACTGGCCGAGTGACACAATCCTACCAACAACTGCCCAGCAGCTGAACCCAGTGTCCGTGTGGCCTGGGTATACCAAAAGATGAGTGGACACAAATCTGAAATCAAAATTCATAGAGCTGAGCAACCTGTTTTACTGCAACATCATTTCAGAAACAGACTGGAACAGGAGATTGCTGAATTGTTGAATTACAAAACTTGTGCAGTGAGATGAAAAGCCAATATTCCTGTTGGGCCCTAGAGACTCCATTGCCCTGAGTTTTGCCAAAAAATTTTTGCCTAAAAACTAGAGCAAACCATCCACGATGTCTCTGATGCAATGATGTTACTTCCAGCTGCCTCTGAACCTTGTGCCGCCTCACCTCACACTGCCAGTGGTGGCCGCACTGAGCTGGACCCTCAGAGTCCTCTCGCATCACAATCTTAGTAAAGCCCTCTCCTCCCAGCCACCACGCCCCTGCCTTCCCCCAATGTCAGGATTGAAGCTGCGCTGGAGGGCTGGCAGGAGCTCCCACCAGCCTCTCAGCACCATTTAAAGGGCCCACCAATCAGCTGGTTGGTGGGGCCTTTAAACTGCATAGAGGTAACTGCTGTGTTACCTCCCCCCCACACCCCCGTGAACTGACCAGAGACTTCCCTGGCTGAGCTTGCTTGGACTGGAGACTTCTGTGGCTGAGCAAAAAAACAAACAAACCTAAAGTGGAGGGTGGAAGCCAATGCAGTTAATGCAACATGCAGGGGAGGGAGGGAGGGAGCACCTCCTCCATAACCTGGACTCACGTAGGGTGGAAGAGCTGGCTATGATCTGTGGTGTGAGAATGGTGGCAACTTTGGGCGTGTTTATTTGTGCCTGGCTATGGTGTGCAGTAAATCAGTAAGAATCTCCTCCTAATAAGGACCTTCACAAAGCTATGTACCCTGCTATTGCTACTGCCCTCCCTCCCATTTCCTTTGAGTTGAAAGTGGCAACAACTGGGTCTTGATGCTGTGAGTCCCTAAGCAAAGACTGGGGGTGGCCAGCCAGCCTGTCTCTTTTGCTGATTTGGGGAATGTGTGCTGAGGGGGGGAAACTGTGGGGCAGTGAGCCAGCAGCCTTCCTCCTCAAGCAGCAGTGGGAGGGAAGGCCACAGGGTTGGGACCACTACGTGTCTCATGAAAAAATTCAAGGCCCCCTGATTCCTCAAATCCTGGCTACGGGGCTGACATTGGGGATGTTGTGTGGTGATATCCTTGTTTAGGGGTGGGGTTTCCCCTGCTGGCCAACTAGTTAATGGTGGAGAGAAGTTACTCAAAATGGAGGATCTCCCGCTTGGACCTGGGGTCTGGTAACCCTCTTTCAGGCCTGTCTGTGGAGCTGAAATGACCTGTGTCACCCTGATAGATGACCTGTACCAACGAAGGGATGAAAGGTGTGCCTGTTGATTCTCTTGGACCTTTCAGCAGCTTTTGATATCATCAAACATGGTATCCTTCTGCACTGCCTTTTGGGATTAGGACTGGAAGATTTTGTTCTGCAATGGTTTCACTTCCACCTTGTTCACCCACCCATGCAGCTTTCTTCCAGCTGAGATTTAAAGGCACATACAAAGTATAAAACACAAACTGTTTGTATGGTTCTTTTAAGCCTGCCAAGGTTTAAAGGCATGTCATGGCTGCTGGGGTGGGGCTTTCCCCTGCTGGCTAGATGACTGGCAGTGGAGAGGAGCCTGCAAAAGTGGGGTATTCCCTGCCATGACCTGGGGGCTGGCAAACCTACCTTCTATCATTGTCTTCCACCAGTGGATGAAGACTTTTTTGTTTTGTCTGATTCTCACTGATCCTTCTTCCTGTTCATGTGTGTCTAGATGTTTTGTTTTATATTTGCTGCTTTGTGGCTCTGAAGTGGCATGGTAGCTTTAGGTGTTTTCTTTATTTAAAGCTCTGATGACCCCAGGAGTCTTGGGATCTTAAGATGTTAGATAAATAAAACAGAAAGAATATCTGCTTTGCATGTATAAGGTCTCAGGAACAATTCCTGGCATCTTGAGTTAAAAGGATCAGGAAGCAGATAATGTGAAAGACCTCTGCCTGACACCTTGGAAAGCTGTTGTTATTTCAAGTAGACATTACTGACCTTGACAAACCATTGGCTTGATTCAGTAAACAGTAGCTTCATATGTACTGCTATTGAAGATAAAGGAAAAAAATCCTTTGCATATACTAGAACTTTAGTTATTCACACATGCATGATAATGGGCCAATGGGTCAAGCTGCGTCTCCGCATCTGAAACTGCTGTCTTGAGGTTTCTCTGTAGTTGAATGTTTGGGCTACAACTCTAAAAACAGAGTCCCTGCAAGATTATTCACAGAACAGTGTCATGGGTGCTGGGGACCCTGCAGAGGAAGTTGAGTCTGACGAGGAAACTGTGCCCCTGCCACCTGCACCAGTGCCCCTGCCTCCTGCTGGAGAAGATCCCAGCCCCCCTGCCTCGCCCTCTCGGGTGGCTCGTGTGCGTGACCGCCTCCGGCAGGACCTCAGGGATCGGAGGAGGGCGGCACACTCACAAGCAAGACGCTCCCTGAGCCCTGAGTTCTGAGAGGATTCTGGCCCTCCTAAGAGCAAGGATGCTTGAGTTATGACAGGATCCTGGCTGCCTCCCTGAGCCAGCAATTAGCCCAAACGGGCAACGGCCAGCAGAGGGCTATATAGCTGTGGGCTTTGGGAGGAGGCTTTGTGGAAGCAACTAGTCATCTCCCTGACATCCTAGCATCCACTCCGGCTTGACTTTGGTTCCTGACTCCCTGACTTTGGCTTTTGACTTCTGGACTCCCTGACCTCGGCTTCTGGACCTCGGACCTGCGATACTTGTACACTGATTTGGATTTGGCGCCTCAGACCCTCCTGCTTACTGGCTACAGACCTCGGACTGCCTCTGGACTTTGCCTGACCCGGCCCCAGCCGTGACAAACAGAGAGAATCCTTAGAAAGAAATAGGTCCAGCCTAACAAACTGTGTACCCTAGGCAGGAGAACACCAGTGTGCCTCTGTTGCCTGGTCAGTTGATGTTCCTGCTATATTGAGAACAAAGTCTGAGTTCAGTGTTGGTCTTAAACGTGCCACTGAACTCAAACTTTGTTCTGCTGCTTCAGACAAACATGGATGTATGCAGGATCTATGCTGTACTGAGAGTTTCAGAAGGGGGGGGGGAAGAATCTTCTTTTACTCTGGCATGTTTGGTAAAATGCTGAGGCAGAAAAATCTAGCTACTAAGGAGTCCTCTGTGGAAATGTGAATATATTATTGGAGCCACTAGATCAACCTCCTGTCCCTAGGAAATTGTATGTTATCTTTGTTACATTATCTGAGTGTCCTCATGTTGATTTCATCAGGAATTTGCCTTTTGCTACTTAATAGCTTTGAACCATGTAGGAAAAGAGAACAAAAGTACTGCTTTTATAATGCTCATATTATGATAACCTCCCTTAGCAAGGCACTAGCCCAGATCTTCCAGTGATGGATCAGATACTGAGGAATGCTGCTGTGGATGGTATAAGCAATATCCATTTAAAGGGAAGTAGTCAGCAGGATGTGTTTCAGAAGAGAAATGCAAACTATCAGAAGTCTTACGCAGCCCACCATTTACGTGTTGCTGCAACACAAGATTGAGAGGTTGCCATAGTTACTGCACTGTTTTTGTGGCTGCGGCTGTGAACCACCACATTTAATACTGTCACAACTCCTACATCAGGAGATTACTGGCAAAACTGTTAGTACAATAACATTTTTCTCCAGTAAAATAAACCAAAGAAGACCTTGGATCCTGTTCCCATTTTGTAGCTCAGAGAAATAAAAATCTCTCTGTGTGGTTGTTCCTCTTAGATATATCAATCCTTGGAAGCAAGTATCTCCAGTCTCCAGTTTCTGATCCCCGTGGACGATACTGGCAAACAAACAGATCTGACAATGTTATAAAACAAAACCCCCAAACAATTAAAAAGCTACGTTAACATTTGTTAAAAACTTCATTGAAACAGGTGGTGTTAATGCAATATTTGTTTCATTTCTTAAGATAATATTAATATACAAAGTGAAATAATTGCCAGCAGTTTTAAGTTAACTTTTTTATAATTTAATTAAACATCACAAACTTAATATAGTTAAGAGTTATGTATATCTGGGGGGGAGGGAGAAATCCCTTTTCTCAGTAAATCAGATAATGCTGCATCAAGTTCAATTGTTAGACAAAACAGATTTTGGGGATAGATTTAGCATCAACACCCTGGTTATAATTGTATTCTTACTATTTCATCCATTCCCACTTTATTATTTAAAAAGTTTCTTTCCATTTTTGATCCTGGAAATCTGTTTTTAATTACTATATCATTCCAGTAAATGGATGACAATAATTATCTATTGAAGAGATCCTGGGCACAATTTCTATAGGGATTTAGACATGGAGACGTCTCATTGATTTCAATGGAAATTTGGTGTACTTAACTTTTTGTGGCTTGCGCTTGTCATAATTCTGATGCCTGGATGCAAATCTATATTCAGCTGGAGCAGGTTAATACAAGGGGAAACAGATGTATTGAATCTGCATAGTCTTATTTAAAAGTGAGTGGATATTTGCTTTAGTTTTGAGGCTTAGTGCTGGAAGCTACTGCTGGAGAAGAGTGGCTAGCTATCTTCTGTGTCACAGGAATTGCTTGAAAAAGATGAATGATATGTGGATAAGGTCCTCCAAAATGTGCCCAATTCCTTTATCTAGATTTAACTATAGATTGTGAGAACTGACAAAATTGCATATCAAAATTTAACATATGTGTTGGTAAACCTTCATTGACTTTTCCAGGTAGTTTGTAGTCTTTATTTCATACAATTCAGTGAAATTTCTCTTTCATAATGCAAATCTTTTAAGTCTTTGTATCTACTGGATAAACATAGTTAAGTAACAAACGTAAGAGGGTTTATAGATCTGTCTTTTGAGAGTCTGTTCACCCAGTTTACTATTCTGCAGATTTTCAAATATCAAAGGAAAGTAAACGATCATGACTGTGAAGAACAGGAGAGAGAGAGAACTATTTCCAACTGTGCAAGTACAAAAACAGCATTAAAAGTGAACAACTGAATTTTGAAAGAGACATCTCATGATAACCCAAGGCACAGTAATCAAGCATTTGTGACCAACAGTTACCAGGCCACAATGCTTATTACCCTCTGTGCAAATGAAAAACAGCTTGCAATACTGCTTGCAAACAACACTTTGAAGTCATCAGAAGCAGAGTTTACTTGGTAAGAAAAACAAAGCTGTATTTCAAACAAAGTAAGTTTGAACATCGGGGAGGGAAGGTGGTATAGTATGACCCAATCTCATCAGATCTTGGAAGCTAAGGAGAGTTGGTACTTGGATAGGAGACCACCAAGGAAGACTCTGCAGAGGAAGTCAATGGCAACCCTCCCCTTCTCACTTGCCTTGAAAAACTCTTGCCAGAGTTGTCATTAGTTATCTGCAACTTGACAGCACTTTACGCACACAAACATACACACATGTTTGAGTGCCAAATGCAATTTTTGCCAGGTTCTCAGACCAAGATCTCTGGTCTAGTGTATTTAGAGACTGTGAAATCTTAGGACTCAATTAAAACTCAAGAAGAGTATCCATGTGTTTAGAGAAGGGGTTTAGGTACTGGATAGAATGTCTCAGTCTTCTGAAAATCAAATGAGTAAATGAATACTCAAAGAAAGTGTACTGGAGTGTTTGGGAAACACTGGAACAAGGCCTTTCATCTTAAGATCCTAAGTTACTGGTAAAAGCTTATGAAACTCTCAATAGACTGTAACATATGAACTAAAGTCTGTGCATATATTGATTTATATCATAGCTCTAAATTAAGTTACCTCAGAAATGTTATCCCTGATTTCACCTGACCATTCCCCTCTATGTTGAATAAAGTATTTTGTTAATTTGGAATTTCAAAATGCCTCAAGTGCCATTTAAGTTGTTAAAGCTAAAGGGGCTCCCAGTCCTTCCCTCAGGTTCCTGGCTGAGCCAACAGCCAAAATATCATGTGATTGGGCAGGGCAGTCAGAGCTCTTCAGGAAAGAAGAAAACAGATACTGGCTCAGTCAGAAAGGGAAAGAAAAATGGAGGGGGAAATCTTGCCTCTTTCGGCAGGAAGCAGACAGGAGCATCATAACAACCTGTTGCATTGTATTTTAAATTAACTGTAAAATTTTAGAAATGTCAGCTGCTTTTGAAAAGCTGAATGCTGTTTTAGTGTTATCACATTGGTAGCAATTAGTCAATTATTTATATTATCTAATTTTTCATCATTTAATACATAAGGATGGACATGAACCACATTTTTATGACTTGGTTCGTGGTTTGTGGCTGAACCATAAACTGAACAACGAACTGATACACTAGTTCAGGAACAGAACTGGTTTGTATCAGTTTGTGAGCCATTTAAACCAAACAGCTGAACTCAGCTGTTTTTCATGAAGAGCAGAAAGCAAGGGTTTAAATGGTTCAGTTTGTGAGCCATTTAACCTACTTACTTCCCTACCTACTCAAAGCCATTTAAACCCCAGCTTTCTGGTCTTCATGAACTATCAAACTGCATCAAAATTTGCGCAAGTTTGTGGCAACTCTTTAGTCAGTGAACTTTTTTTTTGCAAACCATGAATTGCCCAAAATTTGTGATGAACTTTAGTTCATGAGCTGGTTAATGACCACCCCCATTAATGTATCATGGTAACATGTATGCTTTGCTTCAGTTCTCTTTTTTAGATTTCTAGTTGTTTTTGTGTAATCTGCTTGGAGTCCCAGTGAGAAAGGCAGACTATCAATAATATCTACATGACATTCCTTATACTTTATCTACATCTTATAGACAAAAAACTTGACTACATAAAATTAATTTCAGGAGCTTCCCTCTTTTTTAAGCTATTGGGCAAACAATAGCATAACTAAACTAAATAGCAACTCCTAAAATGGACACAAAGAAGGATGTAAGTAGGTAGGTTAAAAAACAAAAACAAAGGGGATGGTATCTTTTATCATTTCATTTAGCAGAAACTGCTGCTGAGTCAAGTATGCCTTCTCTGTTTTATTCCTGTGAATGGCAAATTTTCCATTGTGTTTTAAGCTAGATGTTTTATCATGCTGCTGAGATTTCTCCCTATGCAATGATAAATCAAATCCCAGGATGGTTGCAAATCATAAAAGACTTGAACAAGAGAGATAAATACCGCTCAAAATCATACATTGTCTGACAGTATTGTTGCGTATATATTTTAGAAAGGCCAGATTCAACAGCTCATTAAGCAACATCTTTTGATGGTGGGAATCAAAAATATATGGTTTGGCTAATACTCATAATTGCTTAGGAAGTACACTGGGCCATCATTCTGGCTTGCACCTTTACTAAACAGGAGAACCAGCCCAAAGCTATTTTTACAAATTATTTTAAAGAATTTATGCCATGCCCTTCTGCCCGCATAAGAGCCATTAAGGTAGCTAGTGAATTAAAACATATGTAATAAAAACCACATATTTAAAAACATTAAAATCAACAAGAAGCACATAAATAAAACAAAATAGAACTAAGATACATTCAAAAACAGCAATTAAAACATTGGGCAGGAAGGACAATTACTGTGGGTGCACCAAACCAACCAACCAAACAAAAAACTTCACCCACTGTTAGATGATGATGGCAACAAATGAGTCTCCCTTGGGAGAGAGTTCCAGAGTTCTGGTGACACAACAGTGAAAGTCCTCTCCAAGGTTGCCCCTGACATAATCTTAGAAGGCAGAAACACCCAAACCAGGGCCTCCAAAGATGACCACAGTGGTTGGGTAGGTTCCTAAGAGATTAGGCAGTCCTTCAAGTATGTTAAAGCCAAACCATATAGGCTTTAAAGGTCAATACAAGCACTGTGAATTGTAATAATAATAAACTTTTATTTATAAATAAACTTGTGCTCCCAAACAGACTGGAAGCCAGTGTAGATGGGGCAAGAATGAAGTGATATGTTTCCTATGACCCTTAGGCTGTGAGGCTTCTCTTGCCTGGTAGTTTAAACCAGGGCTTCTTTTTTGTAGCAGGAACTCCATTGCATATTAGGCCACACATCCCTGATGTAGCCAATCCTCCAAGAGCTTACCAGGCTCTTATTCCAGGGCCTACTGTAAACTCTTGAAGGACTGGCTACATCAGAGGAGTGTGGCCTAAAATGCAAAGGTGTTCCTGCTACAAAAAAAGCCCTGGTTTAAACCACCAGGCAGGAGAAGATGGCGCCAGGATCTGCCATAGACAGTCAAAGCTGGTAAAAGATACACCTAGTCACAGCTGCCACCTGTTTATTCAGCATTAGGCTTGAATCCACACACACAGAGACTATTTTCATGCACAAGACTCCACAGCTTAGAGGGAGTATTGTCTGTGACTGGTTTGAAATCATCCAGTCAGCTTCCACAGCAAGAACCTGCGTCTTGCAGACTTTGCTCTGAAGTGCTAACTCTTATGCCACACTGGCTGGCATAGGGAGGGCTACTGCTGAACAGTAGCAAGCAGCCAGGCCTAGGGTAGCCAGCCTCCAGGTGGAGACTGAAGATCTCCTGGTATCACAACTGAACTCCAGACAACAGATTTCTCTCCCCTCCCCAGGAAAATAACTGCTTTGGAGGGTGGACTCTATGGGCATTCTATTCAGCTGAGGCCTCTACTGACAGAACCAAGCTTGGTTGTCTAGCAACAGCGTCTGCCTAGCAGCTTTCCTAGTGGCCCAATCCTCATATTGGGGTGAGGCTGAGGGGAGTGGGAGGGAGGGAGTGACAGGAAAGAGATTGCTGTTATGGCCTCTAAGGAAATGCTTCTATCATGGCCAGGCCTTGCCACCTAGTCGCATTACCACCTTCATTCTCTGTCTCTTTGCTGTCTCCCTGCTGTTGCCTGATTTCTCTTCCAGATGCCTGAAAGAATCAGTAGGTGACAGAGGACAGGAAAGATGAGTGGACTCAACCAGGAACACAGTGAAACCTGAATGGTGGTTGATGGGCCAATGGCTGATGGAGCACACACCACAACCAATGGAAGAGCTGGAAAGTGACAATACATTTGCACTTTTATATATATCTAGGATTATCTATTTATAACAAGACAGTGCTAGTATGTGGATAGTATACAGTGTGCATCTCTCTCTCTCTCATGCTCTTCCCTGCTCTCTATGAAACTTTCAGCCATTAAACTCAATACATTACCTGCTCATATCCTTAGTTTTATGAAATATGGGAATCACTGACAGTATTTATAATGCTGCTTTCAATTAGGGCACTGCTGAGTAATGTCCTTTGTAGAAAATTAGTTACAACCCACATTAGAAGCTTAATTATGACATAATAGAAAATGAATGATTCTCACCAATGTTAATCTAGAAATTAAACATTAATTGGAATCTAGCCCAGGTAACAAGTCATTTCAAAAGCTTGTGTAACCCTGTCTAAGAATGGAATGAGCCAGGAAGGAGTGGAGTCTCTAGATGTGAAGGGTGCAGAGTGTGTGGAAAGCAGAGGAGGAAAGCAAGACTGCCCTACTGTGGAGCTTAAATCTTAATCATAGGCTCTTAACACATTGTTTAAGATAACTATGATTTATTTATGGAAACTGGTAAGGGAGGGAAACTTTTGTTCTAAATTGTAATTTTAGAATTATTGTTTCAGAGCTGTGTTATCTAGTGGGGGATTCATTTGCTGGTGCAAGGAGTGTTCAGCTAGAGCAGGGGTGTTGAACTCATTTGTTATGAGGGCTGGATTTGACATAAATAAGACCTTGTCGGGCCGGGTCATGTGTGTCATAAGACATAATGCCAGGTAGTGGACATATAAACTGTATAAAGGGGGCGCAGACAAACAGTTTTTTTTACTTTAAACATTAGCACTCTTCCAATATTTTGTTTTACAGTCTGATAAATGTCATCTCTTGCTATGAATTATTGCATCAAAAACTGCAGACAATGTCTGTGCTTGAATATGTTGTTCAAGTGTGCACATCTATAAGTACCAAACCTACTTTTGATTTATTGACATTCATTACAAAGATCTCATAGTCAATGCTTTGAGCCTCAGACTTAGAGGAAAACATAAAGCATCTGGGCATTATGAGCTTTTGTACATAAGTTGCTTCATATGCTGGTCAAGGTTATGTGAAGGCAACATGGCACAGACTGAGGGCTATGTGCTTGTCTGCAAAACTATAGTCTTCTCCAGAAAAATAACTACAACTCCTATGTGGCAGTACAAGAGCAGAGACAGCCATGTACAATGGTTAGTATCAGCCTACTATCTGGGAAGTCTAAATTCAAGATCCCCAATCAAAGGAAAATGTGAAAGAAAAATCAATGGAAATTTCCTGGGTAAACATGAGCTAGACACACACACACTCAGCCTAATGCTAGCTTGTTGTTATTTCTCTTCTCTTCACATACTTTCCTATTGAGAAAGACTGGAGGGCATGAATACAATGAAAAAGATGAAGAGAACCCAGTTGGACCCATAACAAGCCCAACAAATCTCCCCCCCCCCGCCTCTCTCTCTGTAACAAGGCAAAAAGCTCATACCTTCAATAAAACCTCACTAGTCTTAAAAGTGCTCTTTGTATTTCTTGCGATGGTGAGAACTGGGCAAAGGAAGCTGTCTCTTTCCTTCTTTCCCTCAGGGCACAAGGAGAGGGAGGAGCCTCAGCCAGGAAGGGTATGGAGTCCATTGTATTCTATGGGACCATAAGATAAAATAGCCCATAAGGGGGAGTCATTTTTTAATTTTGCCCCCCCCACCTAAAAAAAATGTAGATCCACTCCTGCTGATCCGGCCCACAGGCCACATGTTTGACACCCTTGAGCTAGAGACTTCTTGTCCCACCAGCAAGAGGGAAAATATGGACTTTGGGGGTGGCAGCTGAGAAGGAGGGAGAAGTTAATTGTTTGGACTTTAAAATATCACTGTACTGTTGTGCTACCAAGATCTGTGTTTTGTTACATGATGTTATGTTAAGTGAAAAGTAAAAATGCTTATTCCCTTTGAATTATTGCAAGATTCATTCCAAGTTCTGTCCCACAGAACCCACAAACTGAGGTTACACATGCACTGAAATGGACTTTTCCTACCAGTGTAGTTATTAATGTGTGATTCAATATGTCTGTCTGTAATATGAATATCCTGTTATTTTACTAAAATAGAATGAATAATTAATACTTATTTCTGCCATTTGTTTCAAAATGTAGCTCTCCACCTCTCCATGTAATCTGTTTACTAAACTGTTAACACTCTAAAATAGCAAAATTTATTCCACTCCTTGATATGGGGCAAGTTTAACTGATTAAAGTTAAACAGGTTGGAAGTTGTTATTCTAGTCTATATAAAACTGATTTAAGAGCTATCAGATATATTTGAACTGTTCTGAACCAAGAATATGGATACTGAATCATATATAATGATAATGGTAAACATCAGGAGATTTTGTAAATCATTACTGCTTTCCATTAGTGAAGTGTAAAATAATATATGTAATAATAATGTAATATAGTCATGGTGTAAAATAACAGATTTTATTTCCCTCTCCTCAAACAAAGATCTGTAAAAAACCTTGCCCTTTCCTTAGTTCTCTTTATGCCTTTACTCTTTGATCTGTTGGTTTTCAAAAGGCTTTTCCCCATGAGAAAAGAGACTTATGTTAAAGTTGTTCTCAAATGTAAAAGACTCTTTTATAAAAACTGTCTTCAGAGAAAGAAGAACAAAACATCATTTCCCATCACATAAGCAACATAAGACTTGATACAGAGAGTATTTTTCAAGCTGCTGAGGAAAACTTAATGTTGAAAAATGGGCTGGACTGTCAGTATGTGTTTGGTAGAGGAGTAAAATACAGCTGGACATATAGCTGCAATCACACTTATGTAGCAGTACAACAGAAGCCCCATAAAACAAAATGATATTTTTAACTTTTATAGATCTGCCCTTTAACAACTGCAATAAAAACAACGAGCCAGGGTGTACAGAACGGACATGTCTACATATGAAAGAACTGTGTGTTCAGCCATTACTTTGCATTTTCTTTTCAAAGCAGTTAAGTTCCACTTCCAAACAAATCCAGCAACTCTCCATGACCTTAAACTCTCTGCAAATAAAGTCATCTACCTGTGATAGGTTTGCAAGTACACACCACATGGTAAATGATAATCTTGCCTATCCAGTGTTGATTTGTCATCAGGCTGCAAATCAACATTATTTTAGCAGCTGCTTTCATGTCTTTAGGCTACATTCGTTGCATAAACTAAAAGTTAAGCAAGAATGTACATGTAGTAGAAACATTAACAGTGGTTAAGCAGAAAAGTTTTACATAGCACAGCTATAGTTTTGCTAAGAAACATAGTCCGGGGAGAAAGACTTCGAGTTGATGCTGTGTGTCTCTGTGTGCATGGAACTCTGCAAGTGAAAATGTATTGTAATTAATGGGTGGGATGGAGAATCTCCTGGGATACCAAGAGAATTGTCGAAAATGAGAGCACTGTGTGTATTTTGAGAAGAACGTGTGGTCTCATTAGTTGGATAGTAAGGATAAGATTTACATGATCTTCTCTACAATCTGAAACACCTCATTTCAAACAAAATGAGTGAAATTTCAATGGCAAATTGAGCTCCCCATAGACAATATTGTCGTAGACACCTAAAATATCTTATAGAAGAGAATTCTGAATAGTGTAGTGTTTAATTTATTCCTACATTGCAAATACTGTAAGATTAAGCACTAATTAAAATATTTGGGATACAAATCTCCTTGAGAATAGATGGCACAGCATTGGAACAATATGTGACCATAAACTGTTCTCAAAGAAACTACATAGGCAGTCTACTAAACCTGTCAGTAATCCTTACTGCCCCAGTTATCTTGGCTGTCTCTGATTTATGACATCACCATACAGAACTGGTTCCAAGTTTAGATAACTCTGTGAACACAATCAACACAATCAATGACTTCTTCAAGCCATCCATTCCAAAAGATGGAAGCTGCAACAGAGAAAGCATTTCTACAGACAGTTGTAGATTTTGCCCATTTGCAGGTTGACACCTGCAGAAACTTCAGCTGACATGAGCAAAGTTGTCATGGTGGAGCATGAAGAGAGAGAGGTCCCACGAATAAGAGATGCCAAGACCATGAAGGGCTTTGTTTACCTTTCCATCATTACTTGCATTGGAATATATTACTTCTTCATAGAGTTTCTGGAGCATGCCTCATTACACTTTTAAGGTACAATGCAGTGGAATTGAGAAGTTCACCTAATTTTTCTGTTGACACTGTAGCAGTATGGTATGTCAATTTCCCTTTTTAAATTAAAGTGCTGTACAGACAGGCTCATTGCAGTACTGATTTGCACACAAACTGTTTTTGATTTTTAAGCAGCAAAATTGATAAGGCTGTCTTCGCTTTATCTGGACATCAAATCTCATCACTGTTTCTACTTCAAGACAATAATACTGTGAAACTGACAATCTCTTTTCAATTTCTTCTCATCACTGCCTTCTACCCTCTTGAACAGCAATCACAGTGGGATGAGAGCTCTTATAGGCAAAAGGATTGACAAATGAACTTCCATCATACATGGCAGGTTGGCTTGTGGAAATTTAATTAAGTCTTTTCTCCCCTGTCTGGAGGATCAGCAACAGCAGGACCCAAGCACTGAAAGGCAGGGGAGGTACACTTTAGTGAGGTCCTGGGAGCAGTCGGGGATGCAAGCCTATTACCATGATCTGGTCTACTTATGTCAGAAATAAAGTGGAAAAAAAGCTCTAATGATTCACAGGATTGTGTGCATAGGATAGGACTGTGTTCACGATTAAAACTTTGTACCAGGACTAGAAAAATTATATTTGGGACCTTAGAATTGATGGTTGTGTGTCTGAGAGCCAGCATAGTGTAGTGGTTAAAAGTGGTGGACTCTGATTTGGAGAACCAGGTATGAGTCTCCATTCCTCCAAATGAAACCTGCTGCTTGACTTTGGGCCAGTCACACTTCTCTCAAAACTCTCTCGGCCTCATCTCCCTCACAAAATGCATGTTGTGGAGAGAAGGTGAGGTAATTGTAAGCCACTTTGAGATTCCTTTATGGTAGAGAAAAGCAGAGTATAAAAACCTTTTTTTCTCATATAGAAGCAACAGCAATAAGAATTCTGTTTAAGAAAGTGCCAGTGACAATTCTCCTGCATGTCTGTGCCTTATGAAGAAGGCAGTCCTGTACATGGGAACTACAAATTGTGACTATTAATACAGAAAAAGACTAACAATTGTATGGTAGCACTAGCCAAAAAAAGTTTTTGTTGTCTGAAAGAATTTCCTGTTAAAAAGCTATAAATACATTTTAACAATGCAATTTAAATTTTGCAAATGTAATTTAAATAAATAGATACGTTCATTAAAAAGAATATAAATCCTTGCTTGTTACTTTTTTAAAATGAATACCAAAGATGAAACACAACATGAGTTTAAATGAATGGAAGGTAAATAGGCTTCTGTATAAAAATATGACTGTCAGAAATTAGATAAAATATTGCTCACTCCCTCCTCTTTATAAGCTTTCTAACTAAATTAAATGACTGGCCTTTTAACACAGGAAATGAGGGGAAATAATATTGCTTACAGTTTTTTGTGAGGAGGGGGAAAAAGACAGGACTCTGAATGTCAATAAGCCTCTGATTTACATATCCTCAGACTGGTTGGGTCCTTGAATTCACAATTAAGTTGTGAGCTGTGGAAACAGAGAGTATAACTGTGCACACACTTTATATATTGTAGTAAGGTATTATGACTGAATGCAGGTGAAACTGAATTTAACATCAAGTGGAGATTGACATGTGGGAACGAAACATCACATATAAAAAATCACCACCTCAAATACAATGGCTTGGATCCAGCCAGCTTTGTCGTCGTTATTGTTTCCCTGTAGTGGTTTGAGTGTAAAACTAGGATCTGGGAGACCTAGGCTTGAATATTCACTCTGCCATGTAAGCTTGCTGTGCAGCCTTGGGACAATTAATATTTTCAGCCTATCTCACAGTGTTCTATGAGATAAAATTGAAGTGAGGAGAACAATGTAAGCAACTTGAAGCCCCTATTGGAGAGAAAGATGGAGCTGGCCAGGCCATCAACCCACTAGCAGGACATTCCAGTGGCTTTTAATGGCCCATCTGCTCTGACTGTGAGGTAAATTAGGCTGAGAATGTATAACTGGCCTAAGGTCACCCAGAGATTTTCTACAGCAAAAGGGAATTCATGGTCCTAGTCTGAAGCACACTGAAGCACACATGGTCCTAGTCTGAAGGAGTGTGCAAAATTGTGGTTTTTTTCCTTTGGAGGGAAGGCTGAGTATATTGGACCCCAAAAATATCGGTCTTCCCCAATATTTTCAAATCCCAATCCTGGAATGGTATTTGGATTTGGGATTTTTCAGGAAACCCAATTTCTTTTTTGTTCCATTATACCCTATGTAAACAGTTATACATGATGGGGAATCTATCCAGGAATATTTGAGGGTCTGAGAGGGTTGTTGTTTGAGGCAGAGGCACCAGCATCCCCCAAGTTTAAAAAGAACAAACCAGGGAGTCCAATTCTATTGGCCCCCAAAGAAGATGCCCCCATCCTCCATTGTTTCCAAAGGAGAGAAAAAATAGCAAACAAAGCAACGACAATAGGAAGCCAGCAGAACAAAATCAAAGCCACAGAGAATCTCTGCAGTAGAAACTGAAGGAGGGGGCCTTTTTGCAAGCCCAGCGGAACCAGTTCCACCGTTGCAATCCAAGCTACAGGAGTAATATCAAACCAGAGAATCTCTGAAGTACAAATGGAAGGAGTGGGACACTGCAAGCTTAAAAGAACTGATCTCAAAGCACAGTGCCACAAGGAAGGGGGTGGTGGATTTTGCAATCCCAGCACAATCATTTCAGTGTGCAGAATGCCCAGCGGAATCCAGTGCCACTGGCATTGCAAGCTTAAAAGGACTCATTTCAAAGTACAAAATCACAACAAATCCAAGCTGGGTGGGGAATTTTGCTGGCTTTGTGCAAACAGGGGGAGGGGGGGGATGGAAAGGGAACACAAAGGAACCCCAGCAAAGGAAAAACAAAACAAAAACCTCTTGAAACTGACATGAACAGTGGGAAAGTCCTTAGAAAACTGAGACACAAAAACAAAAAAAGAAAAGAAAAAAACAGTCCATGGGACTAGTTTGAAACTGACAAGAGCAGCAGGGAAACCCATAGAAACCCAACACTGAAACAAACAAACAACAACAAAACCAACAAAAACAGTCCACAGGAGCCTGCAATGTTGCCTTCTGATCTTACACAAAAATCCTGAATATATCTGGGATTTTTTTCTGGATTTTTTTCTGAAAAATCCCAGATATCTCTGAGACTCTCAATTTATTACTTTTTATAATGAAGAAACCTAATGACAGACTGACCACCAAGGACACATCAATCGGAGTTCTGACATACTTATATCCTTGTGATGTTGTTCCCTCCAATTGAATTAGCAGGTGATAGCCACATAACTAATATTATTATTATTTTAATCTGTTGAAAACATCTTCATTATTCTGAATGCTAATTTACTACCCACCCACTATATGTAAGCTATATAAGTTATGTAAGATTCAGTTTCCATCTCATACTGTCTGAGGAAGTGTGCTTGGCACATAAAAACTCACACCGAATTAAACTTCATTGGTCTTAAAGGTGCCACTGGACTCCAGCTATGTTCTGCTGCTTCAGACCAACATGGTTGCCTACCTGGATCAGTCCCCTAGTTGGTTACTGAAAGCTATTAAACACAGTTCCCATTTCTAAAAATGCTACTCCATGCTAGGGATATCACTTTCCTGACAGTTCTGCATCATTAGACTTTTTAATGGAAGAATTTTAAGAGCAGTAATTGCAATACATAGTTATTTGAAAAAAATCAGGCATAATTCTATAAAAAGGATATGCTCGATTAATAAATGTGCAATAAATGATTAGGAAAGGAAGTTTACATAGCAATCTTTTTTACTAAACATTTGATATATATCTAAATTATAATTCTCTTCACATTTGAATTATGGGTAAAATAGTTACTTGTGATCAAGGTGGAGAAAATCCCCATTAATCAAATTTTCAACATCATCAATGAGGAAACATCACAATAGAACAAGCTTTAATATGGGCTGTATCATATCCTTCTGACGTGTCCTTTGTATGTTAGTCTCAGGAGGCATTATAAGTTTGCAAGTGCATTCTGACATATATTCCTATGACTTAGTTATGTTAGGCCCAAGCCCTCCTCCTCCATCTTTAATGGACTGTGTTTACTCTGGCGCTGGTGCCAGACTCCCTGGACTCTCAGTTACTATGAACTATGTTTCTTAATAAGCATATGCATCCTGCTGTATTGGACTCTCAGCCTTACTTGAGTCCAATCATTTACCTGGGCACCAGCCCAACATGGACCTTTTACTCTGTGTGGGGCCAAACAGCAAACACTCCAGCTTAGCTAAGAGGCCTCCCTGCTTGCTCATGCCGTTGCTGTGACTGGGCATCCCCCTGCATAGAAGGATTACAGATCAGGCTTCCCCAAGAAGCTGCCAAGCCATACAGAACACAACTGCACTTCAGTCCAAGGAAGACAGTCTATGAGAACAACTTTCAGCAGAAGCCATGATGAAGGGGACCCTGGATCCACCTTGTTCAGCCACCATAAGCATAAAGCAGGAGAGTCGCATTCTTCAGGTGTGTCAATGCAGATGAAGTAGCCAGCAGTTGGACAAAAGAGCTTGCTAGGATGCCCGCACATAACAAAAGTTTGTTCCTGTCATCTGTTGAGAAGATCACTGGACACAAAGAAGGAGCCTAGAAAGAAGATCACCACCAAGATATCATCTTGTCATGCAGATAGTTCCCATTGTGTTTGCTCTGGTGTTACAATAGGATAGCAATTTAGCTCCAAATTCTCCATCTGTGTTTCTTTGTCTAAGCTGGTTTACACCAGGTAAACCCGTCATTATTTACTAATCCTATCAAGCTTCTGGGAACCTCCCTCTATCCACACCTTTTTGGTGACATAGGAGTCACATGTATTGACATCATGCAGTGTCATAAGTCACATGACCTCCAGGTCATGAGTCATGTGATACCATAGCTCACATAAGATACATAAGGTCAGTACATGGCCAATTCAGTGTGTCTTGTCTTACTCTGCCACAGACTTGCACCCCCCCCAATCCCCCCCCCCCTCTGTTTGGGCCACTCTCCGCCTTCATGTCTTCTGCTTCAAGGTTCAATCCCTGGCATCTCCAAAAAAGGGTCCAGGCAAATAGGTGTGAAAAACCTTAGCTTGAGACCCTGGAGAGCCGCTGCCAGTCTGAGAAGACTTTGATGGACCAAGGATCTGATTCGGTATAAGGCAGCTTTATATGTTCATATTTGATCCATGGGCCAGGTAGTATCACCTCCCTCTGCAATATTCCTAAATATTCCTATTTCTCATTACTATTTTTCCTAATTCTTGTTTGTATGTGTTTGATTGTTTATGTGTGATTGTATTTTTATGTATTTTTAAGTATACATTTTATTTTTAAACTATTTTACTGTTGGAGTTTTATTCTGAAAACTACACCTCTGTAAATTGGTAAAAGATCTTTCCTATGCTCTGCCAAGGTCTCCTCTACTAATTCCCTCATCTAAGACGAGAGCCACAGCAATTTTGCTAATAGTTAATTTTTTACCTTCTAACTGGAATCCAATAAGAACTCTATTAACTGTAAAAAAATTTTACTCGTTTTGTCTATTGTGTGATAAGTGATTAACAATTATCCACTGCTCATGTTCAGTGTATCATGGAGCTCTTACTGGATAAAAGGTAAATAAAGGAATATGGGCTGTATGCTGTGTTTGATCAATCTCCCTCCAGATTTCTCTCCAGCAGTGCTCTAGCCCTTGACCCTCCCATTTCATCACACTCAGTTCCCTGGTAACCCATGGAGACTGCTTGGATCCCTCTGGGAGAGAAAGTGCTAAGGGGCGATTGTGGCAACAACCAGGGTCATCTCCCTGTTCCAAACAGCAGTCAAAGACCTTACAGAATCATCAACAGTCAAGGTGGGGAAATCTCCATAGGCTGATAGGAAACCAGCAGGATTCATCAGGTGCCTGGAATGGACCATCTTAATCGGTCAACCATGCCTGTGGAGGAAGGAAGAAGTGGTAAGTATAAACTCAACCAGGTAATGATCTGTTTATAAGTCTCCCACCTCCAGTTTACCCTGCTCATCTATATAATAGACCATATCCAGAGTGTGTCCTGCTAAATGTGTAATGTCAGCAATTACTTGCAACAGGCCTATGGTTGTCATGGAGGCCATGAGTTCCTGAGCTACTCCTGACAGCTTGGCCTCAACATGGATATTAAAGTCACCCAGGACCACCAGTCTCAGGGTCTCCACCAGCATGACTGACACCAGCTCAGATAGCTTAGGAAGACATACAGCTGGAAAGTGGTGTGGATGGCTCACCTTGTCCTGGTTACCTACCTTCAGGAAAACACACTGAAAACTGGAAGAGTTTTGGAGGAGGCACTTTGACAGATGAATAGAATCATGGTATTTATTTTTATTTCAATTTTTATCTCACCCCTTACCCAACATTGGGTCTTGGGGTGGTTCAAAACATAAATACAAAACATAAATAAAAATAAAAATATTCTATAAAACAATTGAATCCACTGGCACTCTGACATGACAATCAGAAAAGTCAGTGGTAAGCCCATTAAGACTGCCTCAATGAAATGTCTGGAGGAATAATTCCATTTTACAGGTTCTGCAGAATAGGGATGGGCATGAACCTAAAAAGGACAGAATTGTTCAGGGTTGGGGCATCTCACAAACTGAACCCCAAACCAACCCCAACAGGTTCCTCCCAAATCAAACCAATTCAGCAAGTTCAGTTCAATCTTTCTCCAGGCCACAATAAGGGAGGGGAGCAATACCAGAGGGAAAAATGCCTACCAGGTAGCCATTTAAACATAACAGCTGAGCAGCAGTAGCAGACCCCACACCGTTCAGCTGTTAGGTTTAAATAGCTAGCCCCAAATAGCCAAACTGGGCAAAAGTTCAATAAATATTTGAGGAAGGTATCATCAACATGGGTTCCCAATGTCCAAACTGGCCCAGTTGTGCCTGAATTTTGACTTGTGAGCCAGTTCATGCTCATCTTTACTGCAGATCCTAAGCAGATCCCACAGGGCACAAGTCTCTTCAGACAGAGCATTCAACCAACTTGGAGCTATGACCAAAAAAGCCCTTATTCTGACTTTATTCTGCTCAAAGTTAAATGAACTACCTAAGACCAGAGACCATTAGAAGTCTGTGTGAAGCAGAATGGAAGCATCACAAAGAGGGAGAGGATGGGAGAGGCAATTTAGTATCATAGTATGATAGACTACTGTGAACCCCCCTCCCCATCCCCCTAGCCTGTCCTGTTGCTATAAAGAGAACCTTGGAGGTCACAGCTGGGTCAGATTAACACCATCAACCTCCTCCTGTGATAGGACTGAGCTGACAAAAATGACTTGTAGTATTTTAATTTATGCTCCTATGATTGTATATAAGCTACTAAAAGCATCAAAATTATCATACTAGAAACATCGAAATTATCATACAAAAGTAATAGTATTTATATCAGTAAAGTGTGGAGACCTTTACTATAAACAAATACAATCACACCATATTACTTTGCAGAGAACAGGAAGTTCCAGCAACACCAGCGTAATGATGCAAGCTGAGGTTCCGCCTACACAGCATAAATATAAATAAAATTTCCTTTTTAAGATGCTCATTAGTTGCTTTTACAACAACAGACTGACTACTGATGATGCTGACAGCAAAAACTGGCAGTGTCTAGAGAGATAATTTTGCATCAACGAATACAGCTTGCAAGCCCCAAAAATTTAATTAAAGATAGTTATGACACCAGCCGTGCAAGCTCCAAGCAAAAAATAAAATGCAATTCATAAGGAAAAATGAACACAACAGATCAATATGAAGGTTTTTGAAATGGATATTCCAGATGCTTCCTAATATAAAGTTTTAAATGAGTGGCAATCTGCATTTAAAATTTCAAGGGCCAAAGATTACACATATTTTTTGTTAAGATTTACTTACCTCAGAAGAAGAACACACCTGAATGAATAAAAATAAAAATGCCCATAAAATTTTGGGAAAATATGTATTTGCATTGTTCACATAAATAGATTTCCTTCCATATAGCAACACTTTGTCCCCTTAAAGGAAAAGGCATGTAATAATCAGGGGCACAATCTAGTTCAAGTGAACCACTTTTGGAAGCAATTTCACGCAGGTCTACTTAGAAGAAGAAGAAGAAGCGGGCTGAGGCTAAATCTGGCGAAGACAGAGGTCCTTTGCTTGGGCCGCCGGGGTCCGGGAAGGGAAATCCCCCTACCGGTTTTTGACGGTGCGCCGCTAATCGCGACACAGAAGGTCAAGAGCCTGGGGGTGGAGGCCCAAATAGCAGCCACTGCCAAGTCCGCATTCTTCCATCTTAGGCGGGCAAGGCAGCTGGCCCCCTTCCTGGAGCGTGACGACCTAGCAATGGTGATCCATGCAACGGTCACCTCGAGGCTCAACTACTGCAATGCCCTCTACATGAGGCTGCCCCTGTGCTGAACCCGGAAATTGCAGTTGGTGCAGAACGCCGCTGCCCAGTTGTTATTGGGGCTTCCAAGATGGGAGCACTTTCAGCCGGGACTCCGGGCTCTGCACTGGCTGCCAATACTTTACCGAGTTCGGTACAAGGTGCTGGTTATTATCTTTAAAGCCCTATATGGCCTAGGACCTGCCTACTTGAAGGACCGTCTCTCCCCACACGTTCCCCGGAGAGTACTGAGATCGGGAACTCAAAATCTCCTGATTGTCCCCGGGCCAAAGGAAGCCCGTTTGAAAACTACAAGAGATAGGGCCTTCTCAGTAATGGCACCCTCCTGGTGGAACCAGCTGCCGGAAGAGGTAAGGGCCCTGCGGGACCTTGTTCAATTCCGCAGGGCCTGTAAGACAGTCCTCTTCTGGCTGGCTTACAACCAACTAGAACTAACCAGCACTGAAATACTGAAACGCTGAAACATGGGAATTTGAAACTGAGTGTAGCTGTAAGACCGCCGTATGTCTTGAATGTTTTAAGTACATAATTATGTGAATGTCTAAATTTTAATTATGTAAATTTGGAATGTTAATTTTTATGCATAATTTTATATTTTATGTTGGTTTTTATATGTTGTAAGCCGCCCTGAGCCACCTGGTGGGAAGGGCGGGATATAAATCTCAAATAAATAATAAAAAAAATAAAATAAAAGTAGGTTCCATTTTATTCAAATACACAATTTTTTAAATACAACAATTTTTGGATTGCAGTCTTTAAATCTCATTGGATTCAACTTTGTATTTAAACTTCTATTGAAATCAATAAGACTTTGAAATTCTAACTTCGCTTGAATCATAGCCAAAATAGTCTTTGATGAAGAGGAGGTAATTCATGCCATAATGTAGATTAATAAAAAATCGTATTTTCAGTCTGTAGACTTGTACTCCCAAATCAAATCATCCACTGGAGTATAAGGAATTCAACCTATTTATGTGATCTATTCCTGAAAACTGCATATTTAGAATGCAAGGAAATGAGGATTAGCAAATGAACTTTCTGAACTTTTCTTTAATGCAAACCATTTTCTTTTATGTTCTTCTCTTTTAATTTTGTGTTTAGGAGAGTTTTTCCCCCTAGTGACTGAGTAGATAGAATGTATTGAATGATTCTCAATAGGAAGATAAATTGCTTTCATTTTTGCATTTCATGTGCATAGCATACATTATAATGTACCATGAAACTGATTAGATAAAATCAATCAAGTCAATCAAATAAAATGCAGATAAGAACTCTCAGCATAGCATGCCTTATAGAGAAGGCACAACAGAGAAAGTTAGGATAAGAGTCCTCCAAATCACTAGCTACAAACTAGGTTCTTCTAATTGAGGATTAGAATAGATTTGGAGAAGTGTTCAAAAAGCAGACAATGTGAGTCCCAATTGTTCTATCTGACCTTTCAAGATTTGTATTTTATGAAAACTCATAATCTTTAGAAGGATATCCTATTGAGTTCAAAGGGGTTTACTGCTGTGTAATTGCATTAGACTATGATCTTCAGCTGCCTGGTACTTTGAATAAGAAGGGAAAGAACCCACCATAGCCCTTCTTTGCTTCTTAGCAGTTGTGACTATCTTTACAAACAAGCTATTTGGCATCAGCAGCAGCCACAGCTCAGCTGGAACAAATGTTCTGTGCAAAGCTAGCCACAGCTGCTGAGCACTGGTCTGTGGGTTCAGTTACTTTTCCTGTTTGCCCCAGCACTCACCCAATGAAGACTCAAGTCACCAAGCATGGCTTCAACTAGTTTACTTATTTAACTGTGTTCAGTTTATGTAAATAACTGATCTACATCACTGCTTATTTCAGTAAGCTGACAGTTTTGATGACAGGCTGTGCTACGCATCCACATAGTCTGCCTTCTGGACAGAGCCACCCTGGCTCTAAACTTAACCAGTGTTTTCAGTGGTCTTGCTCATCACCGTCTGCATATCCCCATGTCTGCAGAGATGCCCAGCTTCATCCCTTTCCCTTGATGTGCTGCAAGGCTATTACCAGGCAAAAAACTGATACTGCATCAACAGCCTTCCATTGCCATGCTAAAACAAACGTCCAGGGTCACTGCCCCATGCCTCTAAATACAGACCCAACGCTTTAACAGGAACATATTACCAGGTAAACGAGTCATTCTTTCCGCCCCCCTCCTTTGGCCTTCCATTTCTTCTTCAAGACTAATGTACACACTATTTGCAGGGAAGCTTCACCACCTCTAGCACAATACAACATGAGATAATGGCAGGATTCCATTCCTTTTCCTGAAGGAGAATATTTCTGAAACATATTTAACCTCATTTAGATTGTTTAATTGAATTGTTAGAACATTTCCCTATAGGAATGCAGGAAAATTTCACCAGCATAATAACCTAAGTATATGATGTCTGAATAAAGCTAAGACTTTAAAGTAGAAATCTTTATTTCTTTCATTTCATATCTCTGAGATTCTCTTGAAGACAGAGGAAAGTTCTGGTAGAAAAATATTTTATTTTTATTTGAGACAGATTTTCTGATAAAAAAAGATTCTGAATTATCTTCACATCAAATTAAAATATTATATTTGGGAATTATTTTACTAAAGATGGGGACTCAGAAGACTCACAGGGTGGTCTAGTCCTTTCCTGCCACTCATCAGGCTGCTGTTCTCATTTCCTGTAATGATCTGGTCCTCCAAAAGGGCCAGACAGGGTATCCAGTAAGCAAGACAGTAGCAGGTATCAAGAGTCCAGTCCAAGGTCAGGGTGCCAGACAGCAGAGATGTCAGTCCAGTCCAGTAGTCAGAGTTGAGTAGCTGGGTCAGTACAGGTCCAAGGGCAGGAGTCCAGAAGAGCCAGGAATCAAGGGACCCAGGGTTCAAGGGTCAAGATAGGTAAGGAGTCACAAGTCAAGGTAGTCAGAGTCCTGGAGTAGCAGAGTGGATGGATCAGTACCATAAAATCACAGAATCATAGAGTTCTATCATCTCCAGGGTCATCTAGTCCAAACCCCTGAACAATGCAGGAAATTCACAAATACCTCCCCCTAAATTCACAGGATCCGCATTGCTGTGAGATGGCCATCTAGCCTCTGATTAAAAACCTCCAAGGAAGAGAACATAAGAACATAAGAGAAGCCATGTTGGATCAGGCCAATGGCCCATTCAGTCCAACACTCTGTGTCACACAGTGGCCAATTTTATATATATATATATATATATATATATATATATATATATATATATATATATATATATATATATGAAGAACGCAGCCATGAAAGAACTAGGTAAGATTCTCAAGTGTAGGGATATGTTGCTCATAAATATGATGAACTTAATTCATGCCATGGTATTCCCCTTTACTATGTGTGGATATGAAAGTTGACTGATGAAGAAAGCTGACAGGAAGAAAGTTAATTCATTTGAAAGCTGGTGTTGGAGGAAAGTCTTGCAGACACTATGGACCTCCAAACAGATAAACCAGTGGGTTCAAATCAAGCCTAGGAACTAAAAGGACTGAACTAAGGCTATAAATCTTTGTTCACATTATGAGAAGACAAATGTAAATAATGCTAGGAAAAGTTGAAGGCAATAGGAAAGGAGAAAGACCCAAAATGAGATGAATTGGCTCAATCAAGGAAGCTATGGTCCTCAGCTTACAAGACCTGAGCAAGGCTGTTAATGACAGCAAGTTTTGGAGGACATTAATTCATAGGGTCACCATAAGTTGGAAACAACTTGACAGCACTTCATGCAGAGAGACATACCGATACATACACACACAGAGTGTTCCATCTCTCCTTTGGTATAAAATAAAAATGAAAGGGAATATGCAATAACTAATGTGCCTTATGCAAACTCCTCTTTTCATTATGTTCACAGCAAAATCCTTCCGTCTATAAAATTTGGAAAGACCTGTTACTGCATCCATATATCCTTGAATGTTGCACTATCATCACACTGTTGCTACTGGATTTCCCTCTGCAGAATTTGGCCCCCTCCCAGCTGAGCGGCCATTTGCCGCTGAGGCTGGGGGCCGCTTTTTGCCTCCCCAGAAGGAGGGAGACAGTTGGTTCAGTCCAGGGAGGGAGAGGGCAAGGCGTGGCTTTAAAAGGCCGCCCCTGCCCCCTGCAATGCAGTTGGATTAGGTTTCTCAGCCCGCCTGCCCGTCATGCAGTACAGGCAAAGGCTGGTTGCCGTTTACAGGGGCCGGGTAGGAATTTGGCCAGTTCAGGGGAGTGTTTTTGCCTACCCTGTACTGTGGGTTGTGGGTGCTGGCAATTGGATAGGCGGTGCTGTTTAATTAGTTGGTCACTGGCTGTTTTTGTTGGGAATATGTTGGGGTTTGGTGAGCTCCCATGGCATCACCATTTTGGTGAATGGCCTCCCTGGGTGACTGTTAAACTGTATGGCCCAAGGTCGGCTCCAGGGAGGCTGGGGATCCCGTCACATGGAGAGTGTCCACATCCCGGGCTGTAAGGCTTTGGGGGATGGTGGAGCTTTTGTGAGCAGGATCATGTTGCTGGGCTGGCTGGGTCTGAGCTGTTGTGTTGGCTCATACCTGGGGCTTTGAGGGCTCGCCCGTTTTCAGGTCAAGGATGTGGTCTGGCTTGACCCCTGGCTTGGTCTGTCCCCATGTTTTTTCCCTTGCCGTTTAAGTTAATAAAGTGGCCCTTTATTCCACTTCTGTGTCTGTCTCATTATTCCGACTGGGGGGGAGGGCGGGGAGTCAATCCAGTTGTGAATGATTGCTACAGTGCTATGAGAACACAGTATCCAATGATGTATGTATGCTGCTGAAAACAGTTATGTCACATATTGATGGTTTCCCTGAAATGCAGTTTTTAGGAGGGTAACCAAAGAATACACTTTACTTTCATAGAAGTTGCTGAAGCAGAATAAATGAAGTTGAGGGCACTGAAGTTAACTACTTGAAAGGAAAGCTCTTGAAGAGTATGAATTGCAATCTGAGTATTTGCCAAAGAAAACAAACTCTTCAATTGGTTTAGTAAATTTGAAAAGTGGTGGTTGTTTCACTTCTGTGCGCTGTGTGAGAGTTCATTGTCATTCATGTGAGTGGTGAAAGCAGCATGGGTTAGAAGTGGAAACAAAATGTTCTTTGTGAGAACTAATTTTATTTTGGCTTCTGTTCCAAGTCACTTGCCACACTCACATGAATGTAATGCTGCTAACACTAATCTAGTATTTACCAGTATTAATCTGACAACATAACCCTGGCTGGACCATGCCCAGATTACATATTTCAGTAATAGCTGTGTTACAGAACAGCACAACAACGAACCCTTCTGTGCTTAACTATAAAATATTTATTAACCAACCCCTCCCGCCTGTTATCTATAAGATACAGTTCAAGAGGTATATTGTGTAAAGAAAAACAACATCTAAGGCAAGATTGATTACAGCCCGTGAACATCTAGTGGCAGAACTGTTGAGGATCATAGCAAACTGATTGAAATGACAGTTTGTCTCTTCTAACCAAGTCCTTTTTATGACTGGGCTTTCAGTGGAAGAATGTTCATTTGAGATTCATCATTGCTTCTTAAAATCTTGCTTTTCTTTGGCAGCTTGACTTTCAAAGTGTCGTGGAAACATCATGGAGTCATATGGAGAAAGGTGACATTGCATTGTGGCGATTTTAATGGGACAATACAAAATAAACTTGATAGATCAAGCCAAAAGAAGAATGAAAAAGAAGGGAAGCTACCCAAATCTTTCTTTGAATTGGTTAAACAAGAAAATTTAGAAGACATATGGAGAAAATTTAACCCTGAAGTAAAAGACTATACATTTTTTTCAGCGAGACATAGCTCTTTTTCGAGAATAGATATGATATGGGGTTCCCAAAATTTGGGCCTCATAACAAAAAAAATTGAGATTCTACCAAAGGTTTGGGCGGATCACAACCCAATATGTTGGTCTACAAAACTGCGAAAGAAAACAAGAAGATGGAGAATTAATGAGGATTTACTACAAGATAAAGACATTGTATCATTTTTAGAAAAGGAGACTGCAGCGTTCTTCCAAATAAATGAAACGGATGACATCGAATTTCAAACAGTATGGGACACTTATAAAGCAGTAATGAGGGGACTATTAATTACATTGAACAATAAAGATAAAAGAGCAAAGGAAGAAAAGTTGGCAACATTGCAAAAGGAAATAAATAATAAAGAAAAGGATTTGAAAAAAAGACCAGGGAAAAAGAAATTAATAAAAGAAATTACGATATTACAATCCCAAGTTAAGCATTTGCTGAACAAAGAGTTAGAATGGAATTTAAAAAATTTGAAACAGAAATTGTTTGAAAGTGCAAATAAACCTGGTAAATATTTAGCCTGGCAATTGAAAAAAAAGAAAGAAAATAAGACTATAAATAAAATTACGGCAAATGGAAAAGAAATAGTGGATCAAGAAGGAATTAAAAGAGAATTTTTTAAATACTATGCAAATTTATTTAAAGGTGTAAATATAAGCAAAGAAAAAATGGAAGAGTATCTACGGAATATCCAGGTGGCGCCTTTGACGGAATATATGAAAAAGATATTAAATGACCCAATAGAGAAAATTGAAGTAGAAGCAGCAATAAAAGCAATGAAAGAGGGTAAAGCCCCTGGGCCAGATGGATTCACATCAAAATTTTATAAAACTCTTAAGGATGAAATAACACCCAAACTGTTGAAACTGTTAAATACAATAAGAGAAGAAGGGAAGATCCCAAAGACATGGAGGGAAGCTGCAATTTCTTTGATTCCTAAGGAAGATAAAGACATCACAAATGTAAAGAATTATAGACCAGTTTCATTGTTGAACAACGACTATAAGATTTACTCAAGAATCTTAGCAGAGCGATTGAAACAATATTTGATCAATTTTATAAATAAAGACCAAGCCGGATTTCTTCCTAAAAGACAAATAAGAGAAAGGTGACATTGCAGAATATGGCTGTACTCTATGCAAAGATAACTGCAATGCTGTGATACCTATTCAAAACTGCAACCCTCTCAACACTAGGGATGGTCACAAATGGAAGTTTGTGAAGGTTCATGGTATGTGAGTTTTCAAAGAGCCTTTCCATTTAGCAAATCAGCTTGAGATTCATGATGTGGTGATGTGGGATATCTTTACATAGCTTTTTTAAGCCACACCACCACCGCCATGGCATGACTCACAAGTGAACTCAGAAGGAATTTAAATGCCTTCATCTGTGAGTGACACCACCACCACTGCATGGCTTGGAGAAGGCATTTTAAAAGACCATGGTCTCTTTAAATGCCTTCTCCAAGCCCTGTTGTTGACACTATTGTGTCTGCCAATATGAACCACACAAACCTCCCAAAGCCACCTGGGAGGTTCGTGGGGGCAGGATGGCATGAACAGAGGTTTGCAAACCATGAACCAGGCCCAGTTCACAATGAATTTCAGTTTGTAATTTGGTTCATGCCCATTTTTTTGCCAGGGTTACCACTGCCCATTTCTTTTGGCACACTTTTCCAACATAAAACCCACTGTCAAAACTTTGTCTCTATGCGTCAATCTGCAAGTAAGTTTACATAACTCTGTGTTTGTTAGTTTTGATAAGCTCATTCACATTAAAACCGTCTATATGACTGAATTTCTAGTCTGAGATTTTTCTATTTCTTTGTCAGGAAGGAGATATCAAACACAACTTGCCTCAAATTATTCTTCTTCATATCTGCAGGGAGGAAAAAACCAGCCACTATGATACCAGCCATAAAGCATATATCAGAGTGCTTGCCAATTAGTGATAATTTAGGGGGCAAAAAACAGAAACATCTAGGCTTCCCAACCCTCCCGCCCTGGCGAGGGACCCCCGAATTTTCAGCCTCTTCCCCCACTCTTAAAAAATCTGGGGGCGGGGGGAGAGAGAACATACCTGTAGGCATCATATTGTTTTACAGCTTGGGGTCTGTTTTTAAGGCTGCACAGGAAACAGGAACAGCCCCTCCCTTTCTTTTCCTGTGGAGCCTTGCTTTCGTTTTCCCAGCAAGCACATTCTGCTGGAAGAAGACCAAGTACGGTAAGTGTTTGTGTGTGTGAGAGAGAGAGAGGGAGGGGGCAGGGAGGGGGCAGGGAGGGGGGATTCCCTGGTATGGAGGCCCTCCCCCCCTTTAGAAAGCGGGGGGGGGGGGAGGGAAATGTCCACTAGGCACTCTATTATTCCCTATGGAGAACGATTCCCATAGAGAATAATAGGAAATTGATCCATGGGTATTGGGGGCTCTGGGGGGGCTATTTTTTGAGGTAGAGGCACCAGATTTTTAGTATAGCAGCTAGTGCCTCTCCCCAAAATACCCCCCAAGTTTCAAAAATATTGGACCAGAGGGTCCAATTCTATGAGCCCCCAAAGATGGTGCCCCTATCCTTAATTATTTTCTATGGAAGAAAGGCATTTAAAAAGGCGTGCTGTCCCTTTAAATGTGATGGCCAGAACTCCCTTGGAGTTCAATTATGCTTGTCACATCCTTGTTCCTGGCTCCACCCCCAATGTCTCCAGGCTCCACCCCCAAAGTCTCCTGGCTCCACCCCCAAAGTCCCCAGATTTTTCTTTTATTGGACTTGGCAACCCTAGAAACATCTAAATAACTCAGAGCTATTGAAGTTCCATATCTATCTCATAAACCACAACTGAACTTCACACCTTTACAAGTTTAACAGTCCCTGTTTTAAACTGACAAGTGTTTTCAAATCTCAGGAAAGCATGACCTCAGGCTGAAGGCCATTCTCTAAGCTTTGTAGAGACAAGGAACAGCATACCAGATAAAGTTAATGTTAATGTTGGAATCAAGGCTAGAGGCAAGATTACACATTCATACTTAATTTGACCTGGGGAAGAAGACAGTTGCAAGACAGCAGAGAAATCTAAAAAGGAATAAAACCCTAGTAGGAGTCAATTTGGGTTAGTCAAAAATGGGTAGTGAACAACAGATATCAGAGTAGTATTCTGCAGTTAGATAAGAAAATCTCATATGTTCTACCATTGCTCAAAAAACACTCTGCTTAGAAAGCATCATGATGTGCATAAATTGTATTTGAAATAATATAGCATTCAGGTTAAGTAAACATTCTTATAATAATAGAATAATTCCTTTCTATTTTGTATAATGTATTTCTACATTCCTTGTGAATATAGGCTAGCACTGCCAGCCTGCAAGTGAGGACTGGAGGTCTCTTAGAACTGCAGCTGATTGCCAGACAGCAGAGATCAGTTACTCTGGAGAAAATGGCTGCACTGGAGGATAGACTCTGTGGCATTATACCCTGCTGAGGTCCCTCTCCTCTCCAACCCCCATCATCCTCAGGCTATATCCCCACAATCTCTAGGAATTTCCTAACCTGGAAAAGAATTCAAAATAAAAGGACCAATATTACAATTGCCTTGTATACATCTGTGATGTGTCCTCATTTGGAATACTTGTACAGCTATGGTTACCGTATGTCAAAAAAGATATTGCTGAGCTGGAAAAAAATGCAAAAGATTAAGGAGTTGGATCACTTTTCTTATAAGGAAAGCTTATACTTTGGAGATTCTGGCTTTTTGCCATGCCCAGAAAATACACTTGCAACATGAACAAAAAATGGGGAGGAGGGGGGGATTATTTGAACCATTCTCTTTGAGAAAAATTCCTTGAAATCAAAAATAGTCTTAAAAGAATGTTGATGCTTAAAAGCTTTCTATTGGTGTGACACATATGCTGCAAGAACTTCATCTTCTTTGTCAAAGACAATGGCATCCTTCTGTCCACTTCTTTTCATATGTGAGTAGATGTAAATTAGTATTGTGCCTGTTTCTGCATGGAAATACTGAAATTAATTGATTGGCTTATGTTCATTTGTCAGTAAAAGATCCCAGCAACTCTTTTGCACAGAATACAGATGAACCTGTAGGTGTTGCTTTACCTACTGTTCCAATTCAAAATTACTATTTAGAAATTTTATCTCCTCAGGTTTTCAACAAAGCTTTGAATTGGGTTGAAACAGATACCCTTTCTTCACTCTGGATGTAGATAGCATCTTTCGTTCAAGTCTGCTGTCTTTAATGCTTATGTCATTGATACATAGATCATTAAGAAAAGTTGTTTGGGATGCTTCTGGATGTCAAGAATGAATGGATAGAAATACTTTTTTGATATGGTTTGTCAATGTACAGTTGATACTATCATTTTTTTCTTGATCCTAAACAGATTACAAACCTTCATCTGAAAACTATATCCACCAAAGCAAGGTATCTCTTGAATTGGTACCAGGATCAAATGCTCTACTTGTTCTTCCATAGATACAAAGTGCTTTGAAAAGCATTGTGGAGTTGCTGGAATCCTGGCAGCCATTTATTTCCCCAAGGAAAGAGAGCTAAAGAATGCACAAAGAGGTCAGAAAGGAGGAGGCATGCTTCTGCACAGAGATAACTATTTGCCTTCCTGCCATGGATAACTGTTGTAAAACAGGATCTGAGTGTGGAGATGAACAAAGCAGGAGTCAAGTTGCACTTTTAAGACCAACAATGTTTTATTCAGAACATAGGCTTTTGTGTGCTAAAAGCACACTTCTTCAAACGAGGGGATCAGGTACAGTGGGTGTGGAGACATGTGTGGAATGTTCACAATAGACTGATTGGAGGAGATTGGGCTGCACTTTTCCATGAGGGCAAGTTCCCTAAATCTGGATTGGGTGACACTTTCCACCAACTAAAGGCAAGAATGATTAAAAGGTTGAAATACCTGTTAGCCTTTGTTCAATGCTTTGCTCAAACGCTGAGAGCCAGATTCCTCTGCAGGGAACAGCAGGGGGTCTGGAGGTGGATTTGTTCCATAAACATTCAGTGGGATGTCAGAGGTAACTGTTCTGAATTGTTAAGATTAAGTTTAGTGTTCTGTTTTGTGTTCTTTTCATTAGATCTATAACAGTTAGGGGTGATGGCTATTTTCTCTATATGTGCCCTATCTTAATCTGTAGCAATAAAATATTTTCCTGTTTAAGAACTCAGACTGTGATTCAGCTCCTCCTCATGAACACCTTAGATCACTTGCTCATGCTTAGACACATTCAACACACATCCACAGAAGGGCTGAAGTTAACTGTGAACCTCTGTCCTTTGTATTTGTTCAGAGACAGCCTTTACCAAAGTTCCCCAAGCCACTGGTATTTTGGGAATGTAATTGAAATGTAACGTGGGGTGGTAACAAAATGACGAGGAACATGCTTTACATGTATACTAGCATGCAACATGTATGCAAGAACACACAGACCCAGGGTAGGTTTATGACATACTAACTCTTAATTTTTAGGGTCTCAATAGTTCAGTTTTCATTAAAGCATGAGAGATGTTCTTCACTCACATCATAATCTATTACTCGTGACAGAAGATTTTACCTTTGTCACTGTAGATGATGTATGCTGTGGCATGTTTCCCATTGTGGTCATCTGTCACAGTGATGATTCCCATACCTCTGTCAAGAGATGGTTTGCTGAAGACAGTTTGTGCTTTCTTGTGAACAGTTGCATCAAACATTTAGTTTTTGCTTGATCTCAACTTAAGGAAATTCTTGATGAGGGAATTTATCATGTTGTTTCAAAGTAAGTTGTTCAAGCAGTCATGCCAGATTGGGGATTTTATACTAGTTTGGAATCTCATTCCAAAGAAAATCTACTACATCCAATTACATTTTGCAGAGAAAAGGAATAATTGGACTTGTCTTTTTGTTGTTCTATAATTTCTGTGCAGGGATTTTTAAAAAACCAGATACCTACACTCATATCATGTTGACACCCCCTGCCATTTTATTATGAGGAAAATACATTTCAGAAGAGTTTTATAGTCCTGGAATGAAATGTTAATTTGTATATCAGCCAGCTGAAACTGAGATTAATTACCATTGTAGCAGAAAATACATGCTGGGGGGAAAAAAACCCAGGCCTCTCATAGGTCTAGAGAAGCCTGGGCTACTTCCAGCTTTTGAGGCGCCTAGCCATAATAAGAAAAATGATGACACATGAAAAGAAAACAGGGAATGTTATTTAATAACAATGTCCAAAAATTTCAGACATGCACAAAACTCACTGTATAAGATTGTCTTCACAAATTTTCAGTTTAAATTTGGGCCTTATCGCTGATCAAATGCTAGAAAATTAACAACTGTTTAAATATGAGGTCCCCTTTAGGTTAAGGCCCAGATCAAATGCCCCCTTGTCCCCCAGCTGGCTCTGGAAACAAAAAAAATGAGCCCAAAGAGGTTATAAAATTATCTTCAAATAAATTTTATATAAATAATCCATAAATCATGATTTGTAGAAGATTTAATTGATGCGCCAGCTAGATCTTTGTTTGGTGGGGTTTGATGTTGAGAATCCTTTTGTTCCCTTGGAAGATAAAAGATACAGAAAATAAAAATGCTGAGAGGAAAAAAGAATTCCTATAACTTTACTTCACTAAAAACTATTCTTCAAAATTTTCAAGAAAAGATGCCAAAACTTGGAGATGTTTCATATATGGGGACAATAAGTCATAGATAATGGATTGCAATAAAATACATTGAATTTATATCATTACCCAAATGAAATAAATATTAATAAGGAAACAAATGTGACATCTGTCAAGAAGCCACAAATGAGAGATGGCTGTAATTAAGACTATAATATCAGAGAAGACAACAAAATCCAGCAGCCTTCCAGTGAGAAAAGGTTTGCCATGTAAATGAAAACAGAGATGCCACCACAAGAGAACCTCAGCAAAACAAGTCCAGATTTTGTTCCCACAAGAGTGCTTATTTTCCCTTTGTAACATAATTTCTGTAAATAAAATACAGTCTTTGCATACTTTAATCATACAGTGAAAGTAAAAAGTGAACAATTTTGATTTGGGGTATATGCATGTATGTATGCATTTAAAATTAAAGCAACCCCATTTTGATATTTTTGCCCTTGTAGGGCATTATTCTATGATAATGTACAATATTCATATTAGCCACATTATTCACAAGCATGTAGTAGAAGGTTGTTACTGTTTTAAAGTACCTGACTTGCTGCTTTTTTCTATCATGCATCCAACTGAAATGCTGGATATGACAGTAGTTCTATTCCAAGAGCTTACGGTCAAGGACAGAATGACCATATGGCAGCTGATAGGAGCAGCACATTAAAATCTATAAAAGTTATACTCAGCTTCACAGAACATTAACTCCCAGCACCAAACAGATCTAATGCCTAGGCAAAATTAGTTTTCCAGCACACCTTGCATATACATCATCAGCACATTTATTATACCAGGTGCAATATCCATTAGGAACATATTTACAACACCAGATGCAATAGCAATTCCAATAATAACTTCCTATTAATATTTTACCAGGAATGCCAAATGTTTGTGAAGTTGTTTTATTTGGTCTGAGGATGCATAAACATTTATACTCCCTTATGTGCCCCCCCCAAAGGTGGCATGCATGGTGATAAACGTCTTAATATTACCTCCTGACTACTAAACTTCAAAGAATAACAAACCTCATCTCCACTACAAAAAATGTATAAGAAGATAGTTTTTGGAAATATATTGGTGATTTTCAAACTGAATATTGTTTTGCGCTATTTAATAAATGCAATGCTATTATAATGCATAGATAATGCAATATGATTTTCAAAAATATATATGCACAATTTGGAAAAAAAGTATTTGAAATGTAGTTGTAAGGTTGAGGAGCATGACCTTATTAAAATAAGTGTATTAACAAGTGTGTTAAAACAAGCATTTTAACAATTCTTTAGTGTATATTGAAGATTTAAAAAATGCATGAGCTGTCCAAAATAAGTTCATAAGAAGAATGTTGGAATCTCAACAGAAAATAGCTATTTCTTTCAGGGTACACTGCAAGACTGGATCATAGAACAAATTGCCATTTTGGAGAGTGGCACTTCTGTCCCAATGTTTTGCAGACCCAGCACTTAAAGATGGAGAGAGGGTAGCGATAATGAGGACCCCTTTACATCTACCCACCAAAACACAACACACACAGTGTTTTGGAATAGAATGTGCAATAAATTGGCCATGACTTTTATTGGTTACAGCTGTAAGAACCCTTGGCACAGAATTGGTCCACTGGATCCTGGCATTGACTGATCTACCTGCCAGTTGATGTTCTTGGTCCAATTTGTTGGAGTGGGAAGAATTATGGAATGGCAGATTGCTGGATTCCACAAGGATGGTTGCTACTATGTGGTCTTCCCTGCTACCTGGGCATGAGGGTAACCCATTGTCATGCCTCTTGAAAGCCCTCACCCCAAGCTCTCTTAAAGAGCCCTATCTGACTCCCCAGGACTTAGCTACAGTGATCCATGCAACGGTCACTTCCAGGTTGGACTACTGTAACTCAGCCTATGCAGGCTTGCCCTTGGGGCTGATCCAGAAACTTCAGCTGGTGCAAAATGCAGCAGTGTGGCTGCTAGCTGCATTGTCTTTTCGAGCAAGCATCCGGATGATGCTGTGCAAATTGCACTGGATTCCAATTGAGTACCAGATCTGCTTCAAGGTTCTCATACTGACATTTAAAGTCTTACGTGGCCCGGGACCAGGCCTCAGATTCAGTGGGAGCTCACAGGAGCGCAGGTCCTGAATCTTTCTGAGAGTTCCAACTCCTCCTTCTGAGAGTTCCACCTCCTTGTCCATTGAATAGTATGTACAGCTGCATAACAATCCTTGGATGAGCTCCACCACCTATATTTCTACAAAACAACCCCTGCCTGAGACCAACATACCTGCAGGATCACCTCTCCCCTTTTGAGCCCAGGAGATTATTGCGACCAGTCAATCAACATCTTTTGGCCATGGATTGCAGCAGCATGACTAATTTGGATTTGCTTGGAAATTTGAAATGGATTGCAGTAACATGCAAAGTCTGTGGCATGTTCATATTCTTGCCTAAGGATAACAGCAATTATATCTGCAGCAAGTGTAAGTTGGAAGCCCTACTGGAGGAGAAGTTGCAGGGACTTAAGGCACTTTTATCCAAGCTCCAGTGTATAAGGAAAGGCGAAGATTTCATGAACAGAACCCATGAAGCGCTCTTGAGAGGGCAACAGGAGAAGGAGAAAAAGGCATCCCAGCAAATGGAGGCCCACTCAACACAGGAGGAGGGCACATGGAAAAAGGTAACAAAGAGAAGCAGGGTGTTCAAGAGACATTCTGAGCCTCTGTTGTTAAGCAATTAGCTCTAGTAGCTCCTCATAGAGATTGATTCTGGACCAATGGACAAAGGGCAACGTTCCCAGCTTCCACAAAGCTTGAAAGAAATTTCTTAGGCTCCATGGATGAGAGGATTAGAGCTTCTGCTTTCCAATATTGAAGAAAGCATGTGCTGGTTATTTTGGGATCCCTTACTCAAGGGGTAGAGCCCAAAGTGTGCCAATCAGATTTGTCATCTCAAGAGGTATGCTGCCTACTGGGTGCCCACATCCAGCATGTGACTGAAAGGGTAGGAAGACTCATCAAGCTCTTAGATTATTATTCTTTCTTGCTGATCCCTGCGGGAACAAATGATACTGCCCACCACAGCACAGAATGTATTAAAAGAGACTATGTGGCTCTGGGTAAAAAAGTGAAGGACCTGGGAGTACAGGTTGTTTTTTTAGTTAGTTCTTCCTGTTGAGGGCTGTGGCTTAGGAAGGGAAAGAAGAATACTGCAAAAAAAATAACTGGCTACGTAAATGGTGACATCAGGAAAGGTTTGGGATTTGGGACTATGGTTTACACTTTCAAGATGAAGTTCTTCTATTGGGTGATGATTTGCACCTCATGAAGGCAGAAAAAAGGGGTTTTGGCAAGAGCCTCGCCAACCTAAAAAGGATGGAGCAAGATAATAATTCAATGCCTAGTATGATACCAAAAACTGGAGATAAGGACACTAAAGTTTTGCAGGGAGTATCTCATATGCTAGGTAACATTAATTCACAGGTAAATTCAGAGTCAAAAACCTCAGGGAGCATAAAACATTGTTACTGATGTATCCATACTAATGCACAGAACTTGGGAAACAAGCAGGAGGAACTGGAAGCCCTAACACAAGCATGACCAAACAGGCATTACTGCAATTTGGTGGGGTGACACAACTGGAATACTAGGATTGAGGGATATGACTTATTTAAAAGGGACAGACAAATAAGAGTCATATTATATGTAAAGAAGGTATATTATACTTGTGAGGAATTACATAAATCTGAGCATGGCAGTTTAGTTGAGAGTCTCTGGGTAAAAAATAAAAGGAGTAAGAAATAACAGTGATATTATGGTGGGGCTCTGCTATAGACCACCAAGCCAGTAAGTGAATATAGATGAGACACTCCTAGAACAGATTACAAAGTTCTTAAAGAGGCAGAAAATGGTGGCTATGGGAGATTTCAAATACCTAGATATCTATTGGAAGTCCAGTTCTGCTAAAAATGAAAAGTCAAATAAATTCATGACTAGTCTTGCTGACAACTTCATTTTCCAGAAAGTGGAGAGGGAAACAAGGGGATTGCTATCTTGGACTTGATTTTCACAAACAGGGAAGAACAGGTTGATGAGGTGAAAGTATTGGGCACCCTAGGTAGTAGTGACCAGTAGTTATTTTTTTGTGAAGAAAAGCCCAGCAGAAACTCATTTGCATATTATGCCACACCTCCTGATGCCAAGCCAGCCGGAACTGCATTCCTCTGCCTTCCTGCACACAAAGAAAGCCCTGGTAGGGACCATGTGATTTTGGATTTACCATCTTGGGGAAGAAAAAAGCTGTATGTAGTGAGACATCTAGGTTGGACTTAAGGAAAGCAACTTTTGACAAACTTAAAGTTATGCTGGGTCAGAAGTACTTAAGGAGAAAGGAGTTCAAGAAGGTGGGAATATCTTAAAAGTGATAGGCATGATCACCAACAATTCCTATGAGAAGGAAAAATGGGAGGAGTATTAAGAAGCAAGGCTGCTCCATAAACAGCTCTCTAAAGACTTGAGAAATAAAAAAAGACTCATTTAGAAACTGGATGGAGGGCCTTATAACCAAAGATGAATGTAAACAGATAACCAGTGCTTGTAGACAGAAAGTTAGGAAAGATAAAGCTCAGTATTAGCTTAGGCTAGTGAGAGACACGAAAAATGACAAAAAAGGGTTATTTTCTTATGTTCAAAGTAAGAAAAACAGCAAGGAAATGGTAAACCCCTTAAGGGAACAAGAGTGTGAAATTGTCACAGGTGATGAAGAGAGGGCAGAACTGCTTAATTCCTACTTTTCCTCAGTCTTCTCTTGTGATGAAAAAGGTGCTCAACATAGCAAAAACAGAACACATGATTTAGGAAGGGAGTTGCAGCCTAGGATCAGCATAGGGGTAGTACATAAACACCTAGTTTCTTTGAACTAAACAAAGTCCTCGAGGCAGATGAACTGCATGCAAGGGTATGAAAAGAACTTGTGGATGTAATTTCCGAGCCTCTGGCCATTATTTTTGAGAATTCTTGGAGGTGAGGTGCCAGAAGACTGGAGGTGGGGAAATGTTGTCCCCATTTTCAAGAAGGAGAAAAAGGAGGATCTGGGTAACTACTGACCTGTCAGCTTGATGTCTATACCTGGAAAAGTTTTGCAACAACTCATCAAACAGTCAGTCCTGGAATATTTAGAAAAGATGGCTGTGATTACTAGGAGCCAGCACTGGTTTTTCTCAAGAACAAGTCATGTCAGTCTGCTGCTGCCCAGACCCCCATGCTGCCTGCACAGCCTCCCTGCCTTGAAGGACATGACTACATGGCCACTCATAACCCTGCTGGCTCTACCCACTGCACGGGACCATAAACAGGATCCATGGTGAAGTGAGTCTCCTCTTCTTGCCTATTCTGTTTGTTGTTTGCCAGTTGATAGGCCAGTCTTCCTCCCTCCAGTCATAATTGGAGAGCTATTCAGCTATCTTTGGACAGTGCTGGGGACAACACATCCCCATTTTGGATGTTAAAGACCTTTTCAAAGAGAGCTGAGGTCCTCTTCAATTGCAGTCAGGGAGGGAAAGTAGAGGGGACAAGAGGGGCTGCCAAGAACACCTACACTAAGGTACAGAGGCTTTGCTTTTAAACTCTTCGTCAGTTAGTCTTGCTGCTTCCAACAGCTGCTCGTGTCTCCTCCTCCTCTCTGTCTTAGAAAGAGGAATGGTTATTTTCAGAAAGCTCTACCCAAATTGTAATCATGTTAGACTGCTCTCTAAGTTTCTGGAAACTTGAGAAACACCTGACAGCTAACAGGACAAGTTGTTATTGAAATCAAAGCTTGAGGCAAGACCAATCACATACATGCATAATACAGAAACAACTGAACTGAAAACGTTTGACAGTTGCAAGATAGAAACCCAACCGCAGAGGAAGAAATGTGAATTTCAGTTAGTAAAAAACCCATAAGGGAACAATCCCCCCCCCCCAAAAAAAAAATAAGAAAAGGAGGCAATTTACAAACAGTCTCCTCCTTGCATGGAAAGTAAAGACTGGGGTGGGGGGAGCTTCTTCGGGCTCCAGGGGGCAAGTACAACAGAAGAATCTCTTGCCCTGATTATACTTCCAGTGCTTCTGCTCCACATCTACTTGGGGCAGCCAGCTTTCTACCTTCTGGGGCAAATAACTGAATACCCTGATCAAAAGACTGTTTGGATTGGTGCACAGAAGAGAATGCTCTCATGACGTGTCCTGGTATTCAGAGATTTCATTTATTTCACCTGGCAACTGGACTTGCAAATCCAGGGCTGCAGGAATTTGCTTGTTGGCTCAAATAACTCTTCCCTCCCATTTATGCTTAATTACAGACACACCTCCTTCCTAGAACTGGCACTTCACACATTATAAAGAACACAGGCTGGATTCTCCTCAATTCCTGTGTGGGCAATACCAGATTTGCATCAGGGCCTTGGTGCATATGTAAAAAGAGGCTTCAGTCTCACCCTTCCTCCCATTTTCCCAGATTGAAGATGTTCCAAGGGGCATCACTGGGCCTCTTGGGGAAACCCACACATATCCCAGAGAATATACAGATCCAACTTGTGTATTCTGCAGTGTGTGAAGAGAGAACCGTAATCAGGCACTGGCTACTATTTCTCTCCCACAAAGGGAAGCTTTGTCTTTTATGGGCATTGTATTGACTTGTTTTGCAGGTGTTCCCTGAAACATAACTGGAAAGCTATGTTTATCACTTTCTGATTAGGAGTTACATATTCTTTACAACAGACTTAAACCTAGCCTGGCATTGTGAATCCAGGTGTTGACAGTGTGCAAGACATAATACAGGCTACTAGAGGCATATTGTGCCTAGAGGGTGCTTTGAAACAGCTATCTAGGACTGTGGAACTTCAGACCCTATAAAGCTCTCATAACTGAGGTAAATAAGCCCAAGATATGTTTTTAAACTGCTGCTGTACCCAAATGAGTATCAAGTGACCCATTATGATGATTTCCTTTATGTTTATATTTAATTAAGGTTAGCTTTTTATACTAGATGGCATGTATCTTTGTTCTACAATCCAAGGCTTCTTTATAGCACAACCAATGAAGTTTGACTCTTCTTGTTTGCCCACATTAACCTTAAACTTACATGAGACAATTATTCATCTCCAGATCTCCACCCCACAGTTATATTATCTTTATGCATGCATGATTGCATTTGAAAGTTTAAATTAAGAAATTTATGAGTTTTGTTGTCCCTATGCACAAGCTATGAGTAATTTATGTACATATTTATTATATTTCTATGCTGCTTTTCCTCACTGCTCAAAGAGTTTGCAATACAAAAAAATCATCACAAACTTTAATTGCATCTCCCCTCCAATTTCCAACATTAGTCCTAATTGCTGAGCACTTGCAGTTGGTCTTGAGAGAGAAGCAAGATGGCAAATGAAGGTGGCCTGTGACAACTCCCTCTACAGCTGGTAGCTGGTCTTCTTATTCCGCACAGTCTTGCTTTTACTTCAGGCTCAAGAGACCCTGACTTTACCCTGTGACACAAACGTATCTGAAAATGCTCAGCATGCAGAGTGCTTTAACATGCAATGCTTTCTTTTGTTGATGTTTGGTTTGGCTAAAGTACATCTGTTACCAATTGCTGGTTTGGGCTTTTCTCTGGATTTGTAAATCAGTGTATTGGTAATTCTGTTTGATAAACGGCAAAGTTTGGGGCCAGTGGCACCTTTAAGACCAACAAAGCATTATTCTGGGTATAAGCTTTTGTGTGTACACTTATTCAGATACACTGAAACAAGTGTGCATGATGTAGCTTGACTAAGATACATTTTTTAATTTTTAAAAGCAAAACCAGTTGAAAATTTGTTTGTAGATAGATGTGGAATAAGGGGAGCCATCACCCTTAGATGGAATAATTAAAGGGCAACTTTAATTTTACATCAAGTATATAGGGATCTGCAGCAAAACACATTTCATCACAGTGCGGATGACTGATGGCATGCAGAAGTGCCAGGTCTCCACGGTCTGTGAGTCCCTGCATTTCTGACATGGCTATCCTGACTCCAAGTCTTGATCAGCCAAGGTGCATATGAACTAGGTTCTTTCTTGCCAATCATTTATTGATGCTTAAGGGTGATTTGCCATATCACTTTTCTCTATCCATAAGGTCCATGGGTAAAGGGTAATAGCTCCTCTGAAGGGGTTCCTGTCCTATCACCATAAAAGCACTGAAGGTCCAAATTTTAGTTCTTTCCTTCACTTTATCAACTGATGCCTCAGGATACCCATCTAAGTTTATACATACCACTCAACCAACTTTGCCTGCACTGATACTACCACAAGGGATACCAGCTCACTGCTTGTCCCCCCCACCTCATCTACCCTTGAGAGTCTAACCAAACGCTACTGCAAATCCCCAAGAATGTTTATAAGCATCCTGAGGAAATTGCCTTCCATCACACTTGTACATGCAAGGCAGGCAATTCTTAGTGTCAAATGTGCAATCAAAGAGCCACCCAACCAATTAAGCCAACCCAAGTCTCACTTTTCCTTTCACTTCACAGTGTGGTTATTCTTAATGAGCATTAGGTGTGAGGAGCTGCTCTACCCTTTCCACTGACACTGATTCTATGTGGCTGACCCCCAGGAGCTGCACCTGGAAGGACAAACTGCATAGGATCCAAGCCCAAGAGCAAGCAGTGTACAGCTAGGTGTTGGGCTCTCTGATGTTAGAGCGGTTATAATTTGGCAGCACCAATATTCCATGTCTCCCTTTAACAAAAAGGGTAAAAAAAATAGGATTTATCTGAGACAGTAAATGCCTGGGATTGTCAATGCATCTTGAGTATTGTCCCAGGTAAATTGATAATATTTATAAAGTGAAGTTCAAAAAGATTACTAATTAACTTTGCATGAAAATAATGTTCTCTGAAGCATATGATGCTTGGATCTATTGTAGAGTTTCATTTTTTTTAAAGGAAAACAGCCTTATTACTGCAACCATATAAAATCTATGCCAGGAATCTCTACAAATGACATGCATATAAATCATTCACTCAATAAGAGAGTTAAGTGTTAGTCAGGCTCATACCAATGCATCAATGGATAGGCTTCCGATTTTGTGCATAATTAAAATGAACATTTAATATGAAAATGTGTAGATATGATACAGTGGCTGGGTAATGAAGAATTCTGCTTTGGGAACTACCCATGACTGAATATTTCCTGATTCCTAGAACAGCTTCTACACCAATATGTCTTGAATATTTCCGATCATGTTGCTGTTAATTAAAATGTTATATCCCTATATAATTGCCCTATACCCTGGAGATTGAAGTATATATCAAAATTTGATCATAATGCTGCAACATTTGGTTGTAAGGGTGACTGAATAAAACAATTTTTGTTGTCTTCTTCATTCCATGGAGTTTTTCAATGGAATTTTGGCTAAGGAAAGGGTTCAGCTTTTGCCTAGAGTTACTGAAAACCTTGGGAAGACCTGAGTGGTCCAAATGCTTCTCTGTGAGCTTTCCACTATTCTCAGCCTTCCTACAGTCAGTTTTTATTTCCTTGTCACTCCCAGTGAGGCCCAGAGGTATACATTTTATGGTGAGGGGATATGAGTACATGAGGGGGGATGGCTTTCTTTACAGTTTACAGGTAGAATCCAGCGGTGAGACTTAATGATGCCATATCAAACAGCCATATCAAAAAGCCATAATACTTCCACACATACTACATGTATCTGCGCCATCATAACCACATGATTTTGGGGAGATGGGATATTTAGCAGACTAAAAAAATAACAAAGGAAAATTAAAAGGAAATTAACAATGTGGTACACTGCAGTACCAGATTATTGCCTTTTATATCCAATTTACATATGAACTTGTTACCATAAAGGGATATATAGAAGTCTTCTAAATAACATTCCTGAAAAATTTAAAGACTGTGTAAAGAACAGATTTGCATTACTAAGTTCAAGTCAATATGAATCAAAAGAGCTATGGGCTGAAACCAGAGATATTATCAAGGACGAATGCACAAAGACTATCTCTATAGCCAAAAGAAATGAAAATCCTTGGTGGAAGACTGATGAAATTCTTAAAACTGCTAAAGACAGATGTGAAGCAGAAGTAAAAAGTAATAGAAACATAATCAGATGTCTAAATGCAACGTTTCAGCAGCTGTTACATTAAGACACAGAAAACTGGTGTTGGAGAGGTTGCAATGAACTAGGGACATTTATGGAATCAATGTTTGCAGAGACTGCTAAAATAACCTGTAAACAAATAAAACCTACTATTGAACTAGCCCTGCACAATTTATTTATCAATGAAAATTCCCAATGTAAACAAAAGTACTAATTAACGTTCTTTTAGTTGCAGCTAGGATGCTTATTGCTCAGTGTTGGAGGAATGCTAAATGGCTTTTCTTGGACAGGTGGCACACTAAATTAAGGAACATAGCATTTTAAAAATTAACAAATTAGATTAATTCAGGGGAGAAAAAAGAACCATGGTTTTAAGATAATTTGGAATAGTTTTGTAATTTATTTAATGGAATTTCCAGACTAGAGCTCATTAAATAATTTTCTTTAATGGATGGAGACCCTTACCTGAAAATTTGAATAAAGAAACAAATTTATTGTATGCTTTTCTCAGACAGGAATGAGAATGATCTACAATGGTTGAGATCTTATGCAATATATATATATATATATATATATATATATATATATATATATATATATATATATATATATATATATAAAAATTGGAACATCACCATAACGGGATGGTATCAACTACAGTATTGGATATAAATTTATCAGATTATTTGGTTTTGTTATGTTTTGTTGTTGGCATTCATTTTGTGTGTGTAAATAAAAATATTTTTAAAAGAAATAAAGAAGGTAGGCGTTTAAACAAACCAGTTCAATTTACAAACCTACATATCAGTCCATGGTTCAGTATGGTACAGCCATGAAACACGAATGAAACCACAAAAATGCCATTTGTGTCCATCTGTATTCTTGATCAAATCAAGCTTGGACTCTCCTTGGAAGATAAAATGACCAAATAGTATGAGAAAAGACTCATCAGAAAAGACAATAATGCTAAGAAAAACTGAAGGTAGTAGGAAAAGAAGGAGACCTATCATGAAATGGATTGACTCAGTAAAGGAAGCCACAGTCCTCAGTTTGCAGGATCTGAGAAGGGCTGCTAATGATAGGATGTTTTGGAGGTCATTAAGTCAGAAGAAATTTGATGGCACTTAAAACACACACAGGTATCTGTGTGTCAGTTGCATAAAGAATTATGCCTTGCTATGACAACACAGACCTAAGACATTTTTTCATGCATTAAAAATTACCTAAGTTACCTCTTCATTATTCTTGGCCCACCTAGACTGAACTAAAAACAGTGTGATACAAAGCAAGTAGTTGCTTGTCAAACATGGCTCCGATTGGCCTGGTCCTCCCTCAGTCTGGTATTAGAGGAAGTTTATACTGTGTTGGTGATGTTGCAATTACATTAAAAAAGGGAGGTCTTAACACAGAGAAAACATTAATCTAAATTAAATTAAATATACATCTTGCAAGCTATAATGATATTAAGCTTGTAATCAAGCAGTCAGAGATGAAGCATTTATTCTTTTGTCCTCTACCTTGGAGTAAAAGAAAGCTTCTAGTGTAATTAAATCAGTTGCTCCACAGTATTTGATTAAACATCTGATTTAATCTGGCCCTATAATTATTTTAAGTGATTTTAATTAGTACCATCTGCAATGCAATTTGCAAACAAGTTACTTCTGTAAATATGCATATTAGATAAGTAGATTGCTAACCAATTAAAAAGTTCTGAATCTATAATGCTTTCTTGATTTAAATATAGTTGAAAATAAGTGACATAAGTTAGAGAAAAATTATTACATTAAACCTTTTTTTTTTAAGGAATGCCAGTGCAAAGCAAGATTGTTGTCTGTTGTGTGACATATTTTCCAGGTTTTCATGTAATTTCTTCACAAAGGAATGAAAGAAAAACACAGTGGGATAGACCAGGGGTGGCCAAGGTAGCTCTCCAGATGTTTTTTGCCTACAACTCCCATCAGCCCCAGCCAGCATGGCCAATGGTTGGGGCTGATGGGAGTTGTAGGCAAAAAACCTGGAGAGCTACCGTTGGCCACCCCTGGGATAGACAATATGATCTAAAGACAAGACAGAGGATCAGAACTTTGATTTTCTTGCTCATTTCCAGTTACAATGATAAGCTAACCTGCTATACTTAACCTGTTTCATGTTCCTGAGTATGTTTTCTCATTTATTAAATAAGTTGACCAGTTATTGCTTATTGGTGTGCATAAAATGCTCTGTTTCAAAGGTCATGGATCTCTAGATATTATGGATTGATTGCAGAATCTTGGTCTTTACAGTATCTAGACTGTTGTAGGGAGAATATTATTAATGTAGGGACTTTAAGTTTGGAGGTCATTCAATGGGACTTAATCCTGGGAAAGTGTTTTTAGGATTGTACTTAGAATATTGTGAAAAAAATACCCCTAATTCCAGAACATTGTGGTTACCCGCTTGGTTGCCAGGGTGCCTGGAGATTCAACTCATACACATCTGCCAGGAGGACGTGAGTTTTGTCTACCAAACTGGAAGGGACTTATGAGCACTAACAGCCACAATGTTGCAGCAGCACTCCGTGGCTCTCAAGGAGGGCTAACTAGGAGAACAGATGGTTTCCAGTCACTCCGTGCGATCCCCATCTTGGCCTTTGTAGCAGAAGAAGGTGCGCCGCCAGGAAGTGTTCCGGCAAGCGGTTTCCAGCCTCAACCATAGAATCCATCTTGGGAGGCTAACATCACAAGCAGCTATCTTCCTGCAGTGCCAGACTCCATCACAGCGAAGTGGGAGGCTCACGTACTCAACAGATGTCACCTATGCATAAAGCCATCAAGCTTATCTTAGGCGTGGATCCTGTCAGACCACCTAAGCCTTTGTCCAATGGAACTCAAGACAAAGACTAGTGCCAACAGAAGATCAAAGAGGAGGGAGAACATCTTCACCCAGAGCCAAGTCTCTTTGTATAGACCGGGTGTTACCTACGTAGCAATTTGGCCATCTATTGTCACCTTTTTAGATAAGTTTGATAGACTTAAGTACCTCCCACCTTAATAATTTTTCCCATTCTTTCCCTTAATGGTCATCCTGGAGCCTCCCCCTTGGCCCATTGTTACCTGGAAGTCCAATCAGGTAACTAAGGCCAAGTCTGCTCATTGGCTAGCTATGAGCATCCAATCAGGGACCGCCAATTAACTGGCTATTGGCTACTGCATAAGTCCAGCCCTTATGGTCATTGCAGACCCTCCCCTTTTTCTGAGGTCATGTACCAGCTGACCACTGTCATCTGCTCCTGTACCTCCCATCCCCTAAGGGCTCAAGGTTGTCCTTATAACCTGTGACCCAGCTCCACACAGGTGTGCATCTAGCAGTACCCCAGTTCTGCTGTCTAGATACATCCCCGATTCATGGCCAGTTGAGTGTCGCCTCTCCCTAGTCCTCGTTCGTCGCCATTGGAGCCTTCCTTGCAGACTATGATCGGTAATTATCACCCTGTTTGTCCATCCTTGTGTTGTCTCTGTATTTCTCTCTATTTTTATTAGGACTGTATGTGTGTTGTATGTTTTCATTGCCTTGTATGTGTGTTCTATATTTTTCTACAATAAATTTTTAATTGTTTTACTTAATGAGTGCCCTTGGCATATTTAAGCAATAATTTCTGGACGTGTATCCTGTATACATCGATTCAAGGTCCTTTTAAAGCCAGGTGCCCACCTGTCAATTCCCCAACCTCATTTTGAGGGCATTTTGGCTTACAATACTTCAGTTAAAACTAGCAGTTTTGTATTTTTTCTTCAAGAGTTCTATAGGAAATTGGTTTTACATTATGTGAGAAAATGAGTGGATATGAAACTCCACTAGATACTCTTGTCTGTTTTACCATGTTATTTAAAGAAAAAAGTTTGAGTCCAGTGGCACCTTTAAGACCAACAAAGTTTAATGCTGGGTATAAGCTTTTGTGTACATGCACTGTTGTTCAGATACATTGAAACAAGACTTCTTCAACTATTTCATATAGGTAGAGAGAGGGTGGGGTGTGCATACACATGAAAGCTTATACCCAGAATTAAACTTTGTTGGTCTTAAAGGTGCCACTGGACTCAAACTTTGTTCTATTGCTTCAGACCAACACCAACTCACCTGAATCTATCTTCATGTTATTTAAAGAATTTGTTGCCTATGAAGAGAATATTATAATTTTTTAATAGCAGCAAGAAAGACCATAGCCCAGAAGCAGATGAAAAATGACCCAGATGTTTTTAACTGTTCCTGAGTTTTATCCCAACTTTTCATCCTTACAGAATTAACATATGGCTGACGATCAAGTAACATCTTCTCCCACATAAAAATCATTATTACATCTACCATAATATAATCACCAATGAAGAGTTTGGATGTGTAATATAGAATTAACCAATTTGGTTGAGAAAGAAAAGAGAAGAAAATTGAGCCTCATTCTTATTCAGAAAATGACTTTGTTCTTTATGTTTGGAATGAGTGGTAGAGTACAGTGTGCACACATTTTCAATGTTTAACACAACTGTGTAGTACTTTTGGCTTCTTTATGAAGTTGTAAGCTAAAATAAACAGCAACTGTACTTATAATTTATATGGGGGAGAAAAACTGTTGTTATGGTTGCATAATCTGAATTCTGTCTTAAGTGTACAATAAAGTAATAATGACCAGAAAGTACAAGTTGTTCCACCCACATAGGATTTCATTACTTCAGTCTCTCTCTGTAGAACTAGCAAAGCAATTTAAAAGCCTGAGACCTAATTGTTAGCATGATGTATATGGTAGGAGAAAAACAGTTTAAGGTAGCAGCCAGTTGCCTCTAGCACATTAATAAGGTCATGAAATGTCTCTGTGTGATCAAGTTCCTATACTCTGATTAAAACTTTGATAAATAATAAAAAGATTTAATGAGAGTGGGGTTTTTTTTGGGGGGGGGGTTTAAAAAGCACATAGCATAATATTTGAAAGTTTTAATTACCATTACCTTTTATTCCCCCTCCCCAAGTCCCAAGGAAATAATGGGAATTTAGACTAAAGCAAGGTTTCTATGCAGTGCAACATTCATATCTTTTTAGTATAGGAAGTTTAAAAAGAGGATGTACAACTGGACATAATATTCATTTAAATTATGCAGTTCTGATGGCTGAGGATCTATAACTGAGTTATGCTCGCAACTGACTGTTCAGGTAGACTCAGCAAGGAAACACACACACAGAGACTTTAAATAAAGTAGTGTGTATTGTACAAGTATTTACAAGGTGAATATATACAAGAGCTTGCACAGAGTGCCAAAGTGCTTCGCCAATCATCAGATAAATCCCAAGGGGAGAACACTAAGTCACCCGTGTGCATTTATACTACAGCCAGCCAATAGTAACATAGTGCTGAGTCATTTACCCACTCCCGCATGTCCTTGTACAGAGGGGAAAAAAACCTGCACACCTGACTCAGCTCACATGATCTTATCTGTCACTGGCTGTCACTCTCAGACGCTCACAATCTAAGCATTGCATCATACATTATACAGACTCAAATACTGACAACCATGACCCAAATCAGGCACTCTTTCATTTGGGAAGCAGGTTCATATGCCTTGAGACTCTCTGTCATTTCAGAGATGACAGGGGAATGGCTTCAGATCTTCTCAGCTAGACTGCAGACCATGGTGGTTATTTGCTGCCAGCTCCAAGAGCATCCTGTATCACAATGATACATTTCTGATAAATCCCAAGTTCATTCAGTGCCAAGCTAGCTTGTGAAAGGATTCATCTTTAGATGCCTCATCTGATGTTATACAGTACCACAGACAGTCTCAAGTGATTCAGGCAGTCTCTTGAAAATATTAGAGTGCAATATCCCATGCCACTGCCAGTTTTTTACTTTAATTTTTGATATATTTATTATGGAAAGCATGCCATAATCACACACATTTCAGAAACAATAAATGTTTCTCGCATTCATTCACTAGTCTCCAATGATATGAATGTGGGTCCAAGCTGAAAATGAAATACATTTAGCATGATTATTACAAATTCTATGAAGCCCCAGGGCCTGAGCCTCTGATAAATGTGTCAGTTCAAAGCAATAGTGTGCAGAAAAATGAGGATGACTTTGGAGATTACCATGTAATCTCCAGGGCATTTATTTTCTCCATTCTCTAAAGCTCTTGTGAAGTGTGTTGGTAAGTAAAAGCAACACAGGATTTGTTTGCCTTTTTTAATTCAAGGAGAGGTATGATACTTGCAACAACAACAGCAAAAGCTGCAATGGAACAAAATGAGTTTTGGAAAACCCAGGTTAAAGCTTTATTAAAAGAAGGAGGACAGCATTTTATCCTTAAGGCATGTGAAGACTTTTTAAAAATCCATTTGCTTTCAGGAACCAAAATAGGGTTAAACAGCCTGTATGAAAGGGAAAATGTTTCCTCTAGCTATTGAAAGTTGTGGTAAATGTGGTAGCCAAGAGGCTGTTGCAGCAAAGCACTATGTAATTATTCATGTGCATCACTCTCCACCCTCCCCACCCCCGCATTGTCCGGCATGTTTGAGTTGTTCAGGCAGAGATGAACACTGAGTCTGGTAATTAACTGCAACTTCCAAGCAGGCTGCAAGCTGAACCAGCAGGTAATTGAGCACCCCTGGTTTGACGCTGAGCAAGGAGCCTGTTCCTCAGCTGCTGCAGGCAGAATGGGGCTTTAAAATGTATATAAAGCTTTCAAATGGATGATGTTTGGAAAACTTAGATGTTAACTTATGTACAGACTTATCTTATCCATGCCTATTTAGGAAAATATCCCATTGTGTTCATAAAGTCTTTCTCCCAAGTAAGTGTCTGTACGATTGCAGCCTTAGTTTCCTTAATTGAATCCTACAGAACAGTAAACAAGTCAAATTCCCAGAAGGGATTTTTCCAGCTTCCCCTTCTTCCATCTCCCAAGCCAGTCCTGAGGACTGGGCATGGAATAGAATACAGCATTGTTTTGCATTTCATGCTGTCCCAAAAGTTCCCCTGACCCTCAGGAACAATTGGTGGTTTAGGAGATTGCAATGCGGAGGAGGGGGAGAAACTGCTCTGATAATGTGCTCTGGATCCAACTCCATGCTACTTTATCAAATAACTAGTGCAGCATAGCAGACTGAAAAAGTCCAGCCATACAATCTAAAAGCAATGCTGTGCCCACCCCTTCATCCCATTTTTCTCTGCTCCTGCAACATGAGGGCTTTTATAAGGAGTTTTTATGGTGTAAGTAATAGAAAATCATACAAAAACAATGTGTTTGCTCTTCTGGTAATCAGTCAAAATTCCTTACAAGGAAGTATTGTTTAGGAAAAAGGAATGTCTCAGTGCAGATTCAGATGAATACTTCTTAGGTGGACATTAGTCTTTTGTTCTTTGTTCTACGTTGATAAAATTGATGAAACAACAGAAACACATGAAGCTGCCTTATTCTGTGTCATACCACTGGACTATCAATAGTCTAGCATGAACAGCAGTGTGAGAGCCAGTGTGATGTATTGGTTAAGAGCGGAATGCTCAAATCTGGAGGACTGAGTTTGATTCTCCACTTCTCTACATGAAGCCTGTTGGGTGACCTTGGGCCAGTTACATTTCTCTCAGAACTCTCTCAGCCCCACCTACCTTACAAGGTACCTGTTGGGGGAAAGGAAGGGAAGGTGATTGTAAGCCACTTTGAGACTCTGTAAGGCAGAGAAATGGGGAAGGCAATGGCAAACCACCCTGTAAAAAGTCTGCCGTGAAAACGTTGTGAAAGCAATGTCACCCCAGAGTCGAAAATGACTGGTGCTTGCAAAGGGACTACCTTTACCTTTAAGGTAGAGAAAAGAGGGGTATAAAAACCAATTAATTACCATCTTTAACTCCAGTCACCAGTATCACTACATATGACTACCATGAGCTGTGACTACTACCATGTAGAGACCCACTCAATTTCAGGTATACCAGATATACTCATGGTGCAACATACTTTTACACACAACCATTTTTCTGCCTGCACTATTATCATGCAGGAAAAATAAGAAATCAGACCAAAAATTTGATGAATCTTTAGTCATCTTTATTTGTACCATCCTGCTCTTAAGAAGCATTTTTTATGAAAATATGAAAGCACCATGAAATTAGCTTTCTCAAAGCACTTATTTCTCAGATATAATCAAAATTTGTGCTGGCTGAAACACATTGAAGCCTGGGTTATTTAATCCAATTGTTTAATATGAGGAATTGTGTGTTAAAATTTTCTTACAGATCTAGATGCCCAAGCTTTTGTGACCTAAATTAATTAACCAGCCACCAGATCTTTCATTGCTGATGCTATGAAAGTGATAAAGCATTTAGAAGTACTGCATTTTCTTTTTTCACTTCCCAGTACAGTCCCATTGATACTTGTTTCTATGGTAATCACAGCCTAAAGCAGAGATGTGCAATTTTGTCTTGCATCAGCCACAACTTTCAATAAAAGCATTAGCAACAATGATTATTTTTAATATTTTAAAAAGATTTATATATGTGGTACATCAATGAATCATAGAGAGTTTTTTTACTTTGTGAACAAAGGAAGACTAGGCCACAAAGGACTAGATTCTATGAACTTAATGGAAGTGCACTTACCTCCAGGGCTCATTTTGTAGTAGGAGCTCCTTTGCATATTAGGCCACACACCTCTGATGTAGCCAATCCTCCAAGAGCTTACAGTAGGCCTTGTAATAAGAATCCTATAAGCAAGACTCAATGTTCTACCCTCAGCGGTATTGTCTGGGAGGTTTGCAAACATCCTTTATCAGGATAGAGTCTGCCCATGTAATGGAAGGCACCTTGAAACGGTCACCCATGTCTTATTTCATTGTGATTTTTATGGGGAAGTGCAGGACTGTATAATTTTTCTGTCTAATTTTTATGGATTACCTGATGTGAAGTTAGGTTTTTTTCTACTATCTGACCAATGTTTCCATATCACAAGTCTGGTTGCAAAGTACCTTTTGACTGCCATAACAATCAGGGAGCAAAAGATTAGCTCCCTTTCTTGATGTTTGACTGGTTTTTATAGCTGAAACTCCATGTAAATTTGCTATGCTGTACTTTTTATTTCTATGCCAATAAAGGTATTTGGAATTAGAATTGGAGTCCTGTAAGCTCTTGGAGGATTGGCTACATCAGGGGTGTGTGGCCTAATATGCAGAGGAGCTCCTACTACAAAATGAGCCCTGCTTACCCCACCCCCCTCCAGTAGACCCTCTCCGCAAGCTGACTCTCTGGGAAACCCTTGTGAGCAAATGCAATAATTAAGAGAGGACTACGAAGAGGGAATTTGAGGAAATTGCATCTGCTCCTTCCTCCACTAGTTGAGGAGAGCTCAGAGGGACAAGTACAGAGTTTTCAGAAGATAAATCAATATAAATGTCAACATGGTCAGTTCTGTGGATACTTAAATCTGGAGTCATGAACGGACAAAACAGATCTTTCTACAAATCTGAAAAGGCCCCAAGTTTGCATAAAAATCCGCAGTACTTAAAAAAAAAAACACTATTTGGGAGTTAACACCTCCCCGCCAATAATAGAAGCAGCACCTGTGGCTTTCCTCCTATGGATTTTCCTGTAATCTAAGGCTAGTTGTCAAGACACTACTCCAAATTCCATCTTGCAGGAAAGCCACATTGGCTTTTATACTCAGTAGGACCTAGGGTTGCTGAGTCCAATTCCGGAAATACCTGAAGACTTTGGGGGTGCAGCCAGGAGACATTGGGGGTGGAGCCAGGAGCAAGTTTGTGACAAGCATAATTGAACTCCAAAAGGAGTTCTGGCCATCACATTTAAAAGGACTACATACCTTTTAAATGCCTTCTCTCCATTGGAAATAATGAATAATAGGGGCACCTTTTTTTGGGACTAATAGAACTAGACCCCCTAGTCCAGTCCTTTTGAAACTTGGAGGGTACTTTGGGGAGAGGCTCTGGATGCTATGATGAAAATTTGGTACCTCAAAAAACAGCCTCCCCCCAGAGCCCCAGATATCTGTGGATTAATTCTCCATTATACCCTATGGGAACTGGTTTCCATAGGGAATGATTGAGTGTCCAGCAGGCATCCCCCCACTTTCTGATGACCCTTAGGTGAGGGGAAGGCCTCCAAACTGGGGGATCCCCTGTCCCCACCTAGGGATTAGCAACCCTAGTAGGACCTTCTCAGTATTAGCCCAACTCTGGAACACTGTCTTCTGTGGAAAAAAAATCCTTGCTGTTTACTATTTTTAAAAAGAAGTTTGCATATATGTATGTTCAGAATTGCATCCTCCTCATCCATGCTGTTTATATTGCTGCTGTTGTATAATTCCACTTGTGGTGTTACTGCTTTTATTATGCTGTTCTGATTTTTTATAGTCATATCTTTATATGTTGTTTTGAAGTGTCGAAAATAAACCAAATAAAATTAAAACCTCAGCTTTGCAGATTCTCACACCTGTGTAACAAGTTATAGGGGACAAACTTAATAAGTAATTAAATAAATAAAAATAGGGGACAAACTTCCATGCAGGATAAGGAAGAGGAGGAAGAAGAAGATAATGATATTGGATTTATATCCCACCCTTTACTCTGAATCTCAGCGTCTCAGAGTGGTCACAATCTCCTTTACCTCCTCCCCCCCCCCGCAACAGACACCCTGTGAAGTATGTGGAGCTGAGAGAGCTCTTACAGCAGCTGCCCTTTCAAGGACAACTCCTACAAGAGCTATGGCTAACCCAAGGCCATTCCAGCAGCTGCAAGTGGAGGAGTGGGGAATCAAACCCGGTTCTCCCAGATAAGAGTCCACATACTTAACCGCTACACCAAACTGGCACTCAGTGGTACATTCAGATTTTTACATTGTAGAAAATGCAGTTCACAAAAAATAAATGTGTGTTCAGTTAGGTGTTCTACCTTTGTGTATAGCTGCCATTTGGATTTCCAATGACAAAACCACTTTTCTATAATCCCAGAAGATCAGTTACATTACTACAACTGTATTGGATTCAAATATGACTGCCAAAACTGTATACTTTTGTTAATTATTAAATACAAAATAAGGTACATCGACTCTGTTCTGTTTAACATTACCTCAGCAATATAACATTTGATAGAGATTGGCAATACCTTTATCAGATGATATAATTGAGAATTATTGAGTCTGCAGACACACAGGAGATCTAATTCTGCCTATAAAATTAATTGTGTCTCAAGACAGCTTTGCAGTCAATGATTAAACAATATGCATCTACTGGGATTGAACAAATAAACAAGAAACTTGCTCAGCCTAATAACAATGCTGAATTTGACATTAGTTTTGACAGCATTCTAACGCAGTGATTCTGCTTTGCAATATTCCAAAACCTTTTCTACACCATTATGGCCTACTTAGAGATGTTAAGAACATAGCAAGTAGAAGGTAAGAGGGAACTCTGACATCACAATCAAGTGACAAAAGCAGAAAAGATCAAGCAAATCATCTTCTTCAACAGTTCACTGGGAGCATGTGCATATTCTGCATGAAATGTTCTAATAACAGGAACATGTCAAGTATCTATACTTGAATCATCCAATAAAATACACAGACTAGCAGAGATGAATGAAGTATTGTGTCAAAGATCTAACAGCTGCTGTGAGGCACATTACCATCCTGAATGCAGGCGGGAGGAACAATGGAAGCAAACCATCTCTCGTTCCCATTTATATTTGCAGATTGTGCAAGATGGAAGAGCATGGCAGTAAGTGATTGATGAACTAGATGCTGGTTTTTGCATGAGAAAACATGCACACTACACTCTGAATAATATACTGAAAGATATTTTGATTTAGTAGAAGATGGTCATGATGAGCATTCTCTGATAAAACCAAATCACATGAATCAAGAAGTTCAGACTCACTTCAGTCACAAAGCAATGAAATATGATTCTTCTGCTCCTTGTCTTCTGAACAGTGACTGGTTGAAGATAATGGGAAAAAGTCCTTTGTATGCTATTCAGAGAGGAGTGTTCAGATCCATGGAACTTGTACAACACTGTGCCGTTTTCCCACTTAGCGTTTGCTCCCCTTATTCCCCGGCGCAATTATCTCCGGATCATTTTTCTCGTTTTCCCACTAGTGACTCTTTGCGGAGTCGCCTTCCCTGAAGCCCCGGCTCAAATCGTTTTCCCACTGGCATCGGCTTGAGTTCGATGCCCTGTCAATCATTTTTTTTTTAAGCGCAAGTCTGGTTGCGTAATGACGTACTAACGTACTAACGTAACATCGAGCTGTTCCCTCCCCTTCATTTCGTGGACAAACCGCATCACGTGTGCTGCTGCTGCTCATGGATTGGCTGCAGCTGTAGAGTCCTCCACAGTCCTTTATGTATTAACAGAAGCATTCCTAGCACTATATTCCCCCCCCAAATTCTGAATTTGCGAAATATCGCAATAACGAAGAGAGAGAAATTGAGGGGTTTGTGTGTGTGTGTGTGTGGCAGCTTCTTCCCTTCGCTCCCTCCCGGGTGGCGAAGCTGGGATTTCCTCCGCTCTCTTTCCCCTCTCCGGCTGGCGCTTGCAACGGGGGACCTGACTGATTCCTGCTGCCAGAGCTCCCCCCCCGCCCCATTCTCTCCTTCCCCTTCTGTGGCGGGTGTGAAGAGCGAGCTCCGTCTATTTTCTAACCGAGCGGAATGTAGCCAGGGAGAAGAATGCAGGACTCCAACTTCCCATTTTATACATGGCGATTTTGTGCAGGTCCAGAAATCCTGGTGGCACAGCTGAGGGAGGCATTCCGTTTTTAACACACGCACATGAACGCTTTGGCCCGCACCGGCACTAGATTCCCCACCCCCCCAACAATGGAGAAGCGCCGCCACCGCCAAATGTCTCTGGGCGGCTGGGCTCCCTTTGCCAAGGCGGCGGCGGCAGCGGGAAGCCGGCGGGGTCAAGCGGGGCGCAAATGGAAGTGAAGTGGGGGGGTTTGAGCTGGGGAGAGTCGAAGCTGCCGGGGCCCCTCCGCCGGCCCGCTGAAACCGCCTCCTTCCCGCTCGCCCTCCCCAAACTAGACCCGAAACGAACTGGCTGGAAAAGGCCTGCTGGGGGGGCTGCCGCGGTCCCCCCACCGGGGCCCCTAAAGGGAGAAGAGGCGGGGGATAACGCAACAGCGAAATAACGCAACTATTCCAGGAGGGTTTTTTTTTTTCCCTTTGTTAATTTCGAAATATCGCTATTACGCAAAACTGTGAAGTTTAAAAAAAAAATGGCCGCGCCGGCACTTCGGGGAAGCGCCGCGAAAGGCTGATGATTGGCCAAGGGGGTGGATGGGGTGGGAGGACGGAAAGGGAGAGGGTGCCGCCCACAAAGCAGTCGATCCGGCGTGGATGGATTTCCCACAGCAAACTCCGCTGAGTGGATCCAGAGTGGATCCGGAGGTTTTCGGAAACTCCGGCAACATGCTGAAAAACATACTCCGGCGTAAAATCCCTGTAGCGCCGGAGCAAACCGCAGCGCCGGAGCAAGATGTGCGAAATCCAAGAGAAGATCCGGAGGTAAATGGGGTGCTACGACGGAGCAAACGCTAGTGCGAAAACGGCCTGTGATAGAAGAGGATTTGAACTTACAGCTAGCATGATGGATGCAGTAATTTGAATGAAGAGAACATTAACAGGTGTGTTCATAATAATCTTAATTCTCACTTGAACTGGCAAGGTTACAAGGCCCTCTTAGATGCTGAAAGTTGTATGAAAGTTACACACAAAATAAACATCTAGAGATGGAGGATGTGTTGGATATATTGCTTGTTTTATCTGCAGTCATGAGGTAAAGAATGAGCAGAAAAAATTTGCTGGGCTATCATGCAACTAAGTCTGAGGAACTGATGCAAAGTCTCCATGCTGCTAGCTGCGGCATATGTTATGACACAACTTAACTTACCATACTGAAAGCCACACCAGTATGAATAATATCAGGAATGTCAGAAATAGAGGCATTCATGGCCATTAGAGCTGTGAATTGATTTGCCCCAGTCCAGGTTCAAAGGGGTCTTGAGGCAGGATTGGCTGGCCAATCAAGCAGCGATCCAAGGGGAAGGCAGGCAGGGGAGGTTAATTATTCTTCCCTCACTTTGTGTTACAGTTTTTGCTGCTTGCTGCTGAGCTACCCACCTGTTTCTGAAGTTACAAGATTAGCTGTTTTTGGTTTGGAACCAAGCAGGAATTTGGGGAGTCTTCTCCAAGATTGGTGCTTGGTCATGGTCCTTTTTACCTGCTTCATGATGTCCAGGCTACAGTTGGTAATAAATAAATTAATATTTAGGATTAATTAGGCCTAGTCTCTGACTGTTTAGGCCAGTTTAGCTGGTTGCTCGTTTAGGCAGGGATAAGAAGTAAGGATTCTGAGCCATTGGGCATGATGAAAGGTGTGACCTGAGCAGACCTTCACTTACTGGATGGTGGGATGGTGGTTGTGAAGGAGCATCTTTGGTGCTGAACATCTTCTTGAACCTGGTAGTGGTAGACTGGGGTAAGGGGATGAGCATATCTCAGCACTTTATATGCGGGAGAGGATAAACGAGGCTAGCAGTAGCCACTGGCTGAGTTTGAAGCTGGAGTGTGTTTGATAGAACAAAGGAAGACATGGACAGACTGCCTAGCACAGTAGTTAAATATCAGCATAAATAATTGATGGTAGAAAAGAAGAGTTAATGTAAATAAACTAGTTAAATCCATACTGTTGTCTTGAGTCTTCATTTGGCGTCCCAGGGCAATGATATTTTTATGCTAAGAAATCTGTCCCTGGTTGTCTTCAGATTTTCAACAGACAATGGACTATCGTTTGATTGGGAAACTTCTATACTGTTATGTTTTAACATCAGTTCAGATAATTTTACTATCTCAGAACTGCTAGAGACAAAGCAGATAATTCTACCACAAATATATTAAATGGAAAACTGTACCATTGTTCTCTGAAACCACACAGTATAACACTCTAAACTGTAAGTAATATTTTAATGCAATAATTGTGTGGTTGCCTAGTTCAAGCAATAGATTATGATGTTTTAGACCAACTTTCTGATCCATAACTACTGCAATTTGTAATGAGGCCCTTTTCCTCACCTCCAAACAAGACATCCAAACTAGTACTTAGAGAATTAATATCTGTTCCTGAGTTATTCATGTAGCTGGCTCTGTAAACCTTTGCCTCCCAAAACGATCAGTGGTGGAATTGCCTTTTGTTTCTTTCTCGCCAGTATTGCTGCACCATTAATTAGCTACAATGCCTTTACTTTTGATAGAATTGCAAGGAGAGCTTTTATGTGAACTAGGTTACTACAAACTTGAGTTCATTCACAAATTCAGGACAATGGACCCCTCAGTGCTGAATAGGATTATTATCTCACTACAGATGCTGATTTTCTTTCTCTAAACATTTTCCCCCTGCTTTAACCAAGTAATTTTGCCTTGTACCTCTGCATCCTGACTCCTTTTCAAAGGACTGCAGCCTGTCAGACTTCTGCCTGGGCAGGGACCAGCACAGATGCCTTCCACAGGTTTTATTTCTTATTGTCTGATTAGATTTTATTATTTCAATTCCTTTTCTTTGCAGCATGCCTCCCACCTTCTAATTTGCTATATAATGACTCAGGGACCTTCATTCCTACTTGAATCTGATGTAGGGTTGCCAAATCCAACCCCAGAAATATCTGGGGACTTTGGGGGTGGAGCCAGGAGACTTTGGGGGTGGAGCCAGGAGACACTGGGGTGGAGCTAGGGGGGAGGGGGGAAACGGCGCCAGGGAGCGTGGCGAGCCGCCCCGCACTGCCGCCTCTGCTCCACTCGCCGTGGCTGCTCCTCTGAGATGGGCTCAGCCTGAGCCCATTGGAGGAGCAGCCACGGCGAGCAGAGTAGAGGCGGCAGCGGCGCGGCGGCCTCTTCTCCGCTCGCTGTGGCTGCTCCTCCGAGATGGGCTCAGCCTGAGCCCATCTTGGAGGAGAAGCCACGGCGAGCAGAGTAGAGGCGGCAGCGGCGCGGCGGCCTCTTCTCCGCTCGCCGTGGCTGCTCTTCCGAGATGGGCTCAGCCTGAGTCCATCTTGGAGGAGCAGCCACGGCGAGCAGAGTAGAGGCGGCAGTGGTGCGGCGGCCTCGCCCGCTCCGCCTCTGGGATGGAAGCGGAGGGGGGGGTGGAGGCGGGCCGGGAGCATGGCGAGCCGCAAGTCCAGGTCCAGGATCTGGCGGCTCGGCGCCGTTTCCCCCCTCTCCCCCCACTTCCATTTTTTGAGGGAGCGGGGGAAGAGGGTGGAAATCCTGGGGTCCCCCGCCAGGGCGGGAGGGTTGGGAAGCCTAATCTGATGAATGGAGCATTGACTCTCAGTGTCAAAAGCGCATACCCCCAAAATATTTTTGGTCTCTAAGGTGCTACTGGACTTCAGTCTAGCTGTTCTAAGTCTAGCTGATCAGAGCTGCCGCTCTGTCTTCAAATTTCTCTGTTTACCTTGCTCTGCGACTTGCATCATGGAAAAGTATGGCCTAGACCACAGCCACTGTTTTTTTGTTTAGCTTTTAATTTTTTTGCAAACCTGGGGCTTTTCTCAGTTTTGTAGAAAGTTGTCTGTTCAGGACCCTAATCTCAGGAATTAAGTATCTATAGATGGGTCTCTCTCTCAAATATCATTGTTTTCTTATTTTCATACATTCCATACAATCTTTCTCATAATTTAACAGGTCATAATCTCTTCCCCAACTTTTTACAATCACTGTATGTGTCACAGAATTTTGATGAAAACATTTATTTATTTAATGTACTCATTCGATATATGAGCTCCAAAGTAAAGTCATTTTTAAAATCAAGGGAATAATAAGTTTCTTTCATATTGTTTTTATAGCAGAACATTTTCTATTTGCTCTATTTTATTCTTTCTCAGTTAATCATTTCAAAGACAAACAATACATTTCATGCACTGCAATGTTACTATACTATAGCTTGGGGGTCTTTGCTTTATGTTCTTTTGAAATCAATATAGTGTTAGCCATGATTTATTGAAGTCCCATTAACTTCAACAAGGTTTCAGTGTGAGTCAACTTTACTGAATTGGGGCAAATGGCTATATTTCAACTCAACATCACTTTTATACTTTGAAGCGAACTAGAAGGTTTATTTTAGAAATCTTTTTTCTCTAAAGATGTATTCAGTTGCTTTTGGTACGCCATTCTTTGCTTCTAAATCAAGTATATTAAGTAGAAAAATGATACCAATAATACATTCTTCATGTAGCTCAACATTTCCTTGTACATGAAGCAAGGGGCACCATTTTCCAGCAACAGTGGATTTTATTATTTTTTAAAATAAATTTATTTATTTCAACTTTGGATTGAATCTAGTTAACTTTTTTTAACTGAAATCTCCTCCTTATAACAATCCTTTATCTTATGTGGCTTTTGTTCCATGGTAATCTTGCCCTTATTCTCCCTCATTCACAGAATTTCCCCTTTTCTTTCTTGCTGAGCAGCCCCTATGTCTATTTTCTTCTTGTTTGTCTATGGCTATCCTACCCTGTTGCTGCATTATATATTTTGTTGCTTGCCAAGCCTGACAGACTTAAGGGAAGAGACAAAATCAGCTTAATATCTTCTGCTTCTAAAGTGGCACACAAGAAGCTCTGAGTTACAGACTTCCAAAAAAGGTCTCTCCACTGCTGTCTCACGAAATGACAGCTGCAGTTACAGAAGACTATTGAATAGCTCAGGAACAAGCCAGGGGCACCAAACTCACAGAGAAATGTCACTTCGGCAGACCTCCTTCCCAGTGAGGCACTGGAAGCAAGGCAAGCATCCCTGCAATGCTTGCAGCCCCCACAAGTCTCCAAAATCAGGTTCTGAAGGACAGAAAGTGTAATGTACTGGGAGACGAGTCGTGGTGGAAGATTATTCTTTATTCGCTGGTACATTACAGAACTGGACAGACGCGGCCGGGTCCGCTAATTTATACATGCATCCCGGAACATCCCCTTCGCTGGCCAGCCCAATCCCGGCCAGTTAAACTTCCCGCCCTTGGTCTGGATTGGCGGGGCTTTCCCGCGCAGCGCACGGCGACCTGAGTGCGCCCTCAGGTCGCGCGGCGCTTGCGCTGAGTCCGATACTCTACACTCCTCCCCTCCTAGTTTAAACGACATAGTCCTTTAGGTACCCTGGTGTTCGGCGCTCCCGTGTTGATCTCCTTGGGGTTGCCGTCGGTGGGGGGCCCGATCCCGATGTGGGAGGCGCCGTTTCTGGCTGTTGCCCGCCCGCGTCGGGTACTGGCTCCGGTTCTGGTTCCGCGGCTCCGGGGGCATCATACGTTGGTAGCTCCTGTATTGGCGGCGCCTCTTCTGGCGGTACCGTGACCGGCGGTTCCCTGCTTTCTCCCTCTGCTGACTCCTCGGGTGGGGTGCGGCGGCGCAGCTGGTCGATGTGCCGTCTCAGCACCTGGCCTCCGGCGGTGGTTACCTCGTAGGACCGGGAGCCTGTCACCCTCAAAACCCTTCCCGCTAACCACTCGGGGCCGCTTGAAAAGTTTTTCGCATACACTGGATCGCCCGGGAAGAACCCTCTCACTGCCTCCCTGACCTCGGGGGTCCCGCGGACCTCTGGCGCCCTGTCCGGGTGTAGCCTATCTAAACGAGTGGTCAGTTTCCTCCCCATGAGCAGTTCTGCGGGGCTGAAACCGGTTATGGGGTTTGGGGTGATCCTGTTGTGGAACAGGAAGGCTGAGAGGCGGTAGTCCCATTCCCCTTGTACTATACGGCCCAGGGCTTCCTTGGTGGTCCGCACCATCCTCTCCGCCTGGCCGTTGGTGGCTGGATGGAATGGGGCGGACCTTATGTGCCTTATAAGGTATCTGTCGGTGAACTCCCGGAATTCCCGGGAGGTGAATGCCGTGCCATTGTCCGTTACTAGTGTGTCGGGGATCCCGTGTGTGCAGAGGACCCTTCTGAGCGCCCGGACTGCTGCTGCGGTGGAGGTCGAGGCCACCGGGATTACCTCCAACCATTTCGTGTATGCGTCCACCAGTATAAAGAAGATCTGGCCCTGATGCGGCCCCGCGAAATCCACATGGAGGCGGGACCATGGCCGCCCGTTCGATTCCCACCTGTGGGTCGGGGCGGACGGCGGGTTGGGTCTGGACTCCTGGCATGGTTGGCACCTTCTTACCCACCCTTCTATTTCCTCATCCATGCCTGGCCACCACACGTAGCTCCGTGCCAGGGCTTTCATTCTCACGATGCCCGGGTGGGTCTCGTGGAGATCCTCTAATACCTGCCTGCGCAAGGGGGGGGGGACCACCACCCTGCTACCCCAGAGTATGCACCCCTTGTGTGTCGATAGCTCGTCCTTCCTGGCCGCGAACGGCCGGAAGGCTTCTTCCGCTTTGCCCGAGGGCCACCCCCTTCCCACCCAGTCCCTGACCCGTGCGAGGACGCGGTCTCTCCCGGTCGCCCGAGCCACCTCGCTCGCGTGCAGGGGGCGCTCGGGGAGCGACTCTATGAGCATCACTCCGTGTGCCGGGGCGGGATCTGGGTCCGTCGCGGGTAGCGGGAGGCGGCTGAGGGCGTCAGCGTGACCCATCGCTTTACCGGGGCGGTGTATCAGCGTATACGTGTAAGAATTCAGGAACAGGTTCCACCTTAAAACCCTTTGAGACAGAATTTGGGGGGTCTGACGATCGGGGGCTAGGAGGCCGAGGAGCGGCTTGTGGTCAGTAGCGATGGTGAAGCGCCTACCGTAGAGGTAGTCGTTGAACTTATGCACCCCCGCCACGATCGCCAGGGCCTCCTTATCGATCTGGGCGTAGTTCCTCTCTGCCGGGGACAGAGTCCTGGAGTAGTAAGCGATTGGCACCTCCCCCCCGCCCGGGAGTTGGTGCCCTAAGACCGCTCCCACACCGTAGGGAGAGGCGTCGCAAGCCAGGATCAGGGGTAAGTTTTCATCGTAGTGATGAAGTACCGCGTTAGAGACCAGGAGGTCTTTCACCGCCTGGAACGCCGCTGCTTGGTGTTTACCCCAGACCCACGGGGCTTGTTTATCTAACAAACGGTGTAACGGCTCCGCCACGGCGGCCTTGTGGGGCAAGAATGCGTGGTAAAAGTTCAATAAACCTAAAAAACTCTGTAGTTCTGCTTTGCATTTGGGGGCAGGGGCTTGAACTATGGCCCTGGTCTTGTCTGCCGTTGGGTGAATTCCAGCCGCGTCCACGGCGAACCCCAGGAACTCCACCCGCGGAACTCCCAACAAACATTTCTCCTTTTTGACTTTCAGCCCCGCCGCTTGGAACCGTCTGAGGACCTCTCGCAGGCGGCAGCCGAACTCTCCATCGGTGGGGGCGGCGATTAAAACGTCGTCAAAGAAGGGTTGAACTCCGGGGATCCCTTTGAGAAGAGAGTCCATTATGCTCTGGAATATCCCCGGAGCTACGCTAACCCCGAACTGCAGCCGTTTAACCCTGAACGCACCCCTGTGGGTCACTATCGTCTGTGCCTCCGCTGTCTTAGCGTCGACCGGCAGTTGCTGGTATGCTTGTGCTAAGTCCAGCTTCCCAAAAACCCTCGCCCCGGCTAGTGCTGCCAGGACATGGCTGACTACCGGGACTGGATAGGGGTTGTCTTGCAGTGCCTTATTTATCGTGCACTTGTAGTCAGCGCAGATCCTTACTTCCCCGTTGGGCTTGACCGGCGTTACTATGGGGGTCTCCCATTCTGCATACGTTACCGGCTCTAGGACGCCCTGGGCTGTGAGGCGGTCCAGCTCTGCCTCTATTTTTTGTTTGAGGGCGAACGGAACGCGCCTCGCTTTGAGCCTTATGGGCCTGACCATAGGGTCGATCGGTAGGGTGATGGGCGGGCCCTTGTAGCTCCCCAAGGACCCGTCGAAAACCTCTGGGAACTCCCGGCAGACCCCGTCGAAATGGCTGGTCTGCACGTGGTCCACCCCCACCAGCTGGATCCCCAGTGGTTTGAACCAAGCCAACCCGAGGAGTGTGGTCAGTTGGCGCTTGACCACTAGGATGTCTAGGGGCCCCTTAAAACCCCCTCTTTCTACATGCACCCGGGTGCACCCCACGATGTGTACTGGGTTCTTCTGAAAATCCCTCAGTACGAAGTCCACTGGCCTCGTTTGGAGGCGGCGGCTGGGACATAGTCTCTTGAGGGTTTCCTCCGAAATGATAGAGATGGAGGACCCCGAGTCTACTTCCATGATGCAGGGGGCGCCCTCTATTAGGACTGACATTTTGACCTTGTCTGGGGCCGAGAGGGGCAAGCTCAATACCTGCCGACTGGTGGATGCCGTCGTGTGTGTGTCCATGGAGTCGTGATGCGCTGACGGTTGGCGGCGGCTGTTCTTGGCCCGGCAAGCCCGGGCGATGTGGCCTGTCTTTCCGCAGCTGCGGCAGTCCAGGTTTCGGTACGGGCAGTCCCTCCGCTCGTGGGGGTCGCCGCAGCTGGCGCACCGGGAACCGGTGGTGGCGGTGGCCCTCTCCGTCGCTCGTTGTCTCGCGGGGGCCCGTGTGTCCGCTCTTTGAGGCCGCCGGAGCTGGAACGCTTCTTCCTCTACTCGGTCCTCCGGCTCCGTTTCTCCCTGGTGGACTGCCTCCCCACGTGGCTGGCCGTACGCCTTGGTGGCCCTTTCGAACGCCGTCGCCTCGTTGAAGGCTTGTTGTAGGGTGAGCTCCTCTTTTGCGAAGAGCTTCTGCTGCAGTCGCTCGTCCCGGAGGCCCCAGACAAATCGGTCCCTCAGGGCTTCGTCCCTCTTGTCGAAACTGCAGTTTCCGGCGATCTGCCGAAGGGCCGCCAGGTAGACCGCCGCTGTCTCCCCCGCCTTCTGGTCCCTCTTGTGGAAGAGGAACCGGCGGGCGACGATGGACGGTTGGGGCGAAAAGTGGCCCGTGAGGAGCCTCACGACCTCTCCGTAGGTCCTCTCGGTCAGCTTCGCCGGAGCGGAGAGACCGCGTGCGATCTCGAAAGTTTCTTCTCCACAGACGCTCAGCAGGACGTCTCTCTTTCGGTCGTCGTCGTCGATCAGGTTCGCCCGCAGGTAGCACGCGACTCGTTCCGTATAGGTCTCCCATCTCTCGGGGTGCTCCGGGTTGAATTCCGCAAGATGGCCCGTCGTTACACTCGGGTTCGCCATGGTGGCGGCGGGCTGTGCGGTCCTGCGGTCCCCACCTTCCTCGTCTCCGGCCAGGTCTGGTTCCCCTCGGGCGGCCGGACCTAGCTAGATCCCATCCTCGTCGCCAGTGTAATGTACTGGGAGACGAGTCGTGGTGGAAGATTATTCTTTATTCGCTGGTACATTACAGAACTGGACAGACGCGGCCGGGTCCGCTAATTTATACATGCATCCCGGAACATCCCCTTCGCTGGCCAGCCCAATCCCGGCCAGTTAAACTTCCCGCCCTTGGTCTGGATTGGCGGGGCTTTCCCGCGCAGCGCACGGCGACCTGAGTGCGCCCTCAGGTCGCGCGGTGCTTGCGCTGAGTCCGATACTCTACAGAAAGACAGATCATCTCCAGGCATCCCCAGGGTTTTTATGGGGCTCCCCAAAATAACCCATGGTAACTTGACAGACACCACAAGGTAGAGAAGCATGCTCTCAACTCTTGCAGCCCCCAACCCCCAGGCTAAAACACACGGGTCCAGACCACACCACATCATCATTCTAGGTGTATTGGTTCACTCTGTAGAGGAATGGAAGCATACACATTTTGCTGGCATTCCCCTAAGTCTCCAAAGGTCACCACTGGCATCATCTTGGCACATTTGTAATTATATAGTCATGGACAATGTTGCTGCTGTGTGGTCTACACCCATCCCCTGAACATGAAGCAGAGTCACTTTGTAGACATGTGGCAGGACTGTCCCCTTCTGGGCCTTATGCGTGACAGTCTGTACAGTGAGGTCCTTCAGTTGCCAGCCACCAGCAGGTAGTGAGGGAGAGGTAGCCATGCTGCTGGCTGCTCCAAAGGTCTGCAGAAATGTGAATGGTTCGGCCTTCTGCTTTTGAGAGGTCAGCCTGACCATCACCATTGCAGGGCAGGTCATGATGAGCAACTTCTGTAAACTCATGGCCCTCTGCGAGGGGACAGAGTACCATGGAGCCAGGTGTTGCAACAGCCAGTGAAGGGCTACATCCTACATGAGGAAGAAGGGTTGACTATCCACAGTAATCATTTCACTGATGAGATGAGTGAGTGCTTCCTGAGCCCTCATCCTTTCCCTTCTGGGCTGCACTGTTGGTATCCCTGGGAGCATAACCTCTTGGAAGATGACCAGCCTTGGGGTCTCAATCATGGGACCCTGAGCTCGGGAAGCCTTTCTTGGAGGGGGCTCTTGGTTCCCCTCCAATCGTCTGTGGTGAGAGTGAGTGGGCCTCTTCCTCCTCCCATTGCTCACCACTCCTTCCTCCGGTGGCAACAAAGTAAAATGCAGCCTTTGCAGATTCCTGTGGAAAACAGAGGAAGAGAGGGGTTGGGTGTTTATGCCCTTCTGGACATGCACATGGCACACCTGGCACAGGAGTCACTGGAGAGGCTGTGGAAATGTTCCCATGTAGTGCCTGGGAAATGGGGCCCCATGATTAGAACATGTGGGAGGCACAGCTGCTTTCAGGTGCTGGGCTGGGAGGTGCCAGAAGGGGGGTATACTTAAGACAGCAGGAACATCAGGGAGTTGGGATGTGAAAGTGGAGGATGCTTGCACCCCTTTCTGAATCACAGCTACCAGAGTCCTCTTCAAAGACTTTTAGCAACTCTTGGTGTCTGGGCAGTGCTGCTAAAAACTCTTCTGCCTCTTGGGAGATACCCATGGACAGAGTAGGGGAAGGAGGCTCCAAGACCGTGGTGATGCCCTACTGGGATAGGGCTCCTGGGTGTGTGGAAGGCTGGGTTTAGTGTCTGGGAATACAAGCCTCTGGTACATGGGTGAAGGCTTTTCCCCCCATGATAAATACCCCTTCCACTTGCTTTCAACCTCATTCACAATCAGGAAGGGTGGTATAAATGTGGGCTCTCATCTGAGGAACCATCCAACTAGGTCACTGTGCTTGGCTGGAGCAAAGAGACTGAGAGCCTGAGACCAAGACCAAGCCCTGAGGAACCCACAAGTGAAACCCCTGTGCTCAGCTGGAGCAGACAGACTGGATGGCTCAGAGTCTTGAAGCCATCCCTGACAGCCAAGCCTTGGAAGGGTATATAAATGTGGGTCCTCATCTGAGGAACCCACCAGCTAAGGCTCTGTGATTGGTGTGAGCAGAGAGATTGAGTGGCTCAGAGTCATGAGTCCACCTTCACCCAAAATCCAGCAACAGAGAGCAGATCACATATTCCTATCTAATTCATAATCCCTTCTCCTCCTTTTTTTTCTGTGGCCATCATTCACCTTTGTTCATTGCTACCCCCAGCCACTGAAATTTTGTAAATATTGATGTTATCTGATCCAAACATGTTAGGAAGCCTGGCTGTTTACATGCATGGAAATTGTAGGAAACTTCTTATCGTTACCATTGTCACAAATTTGTTCTGCATTTTTTCAACTTTCTTCATCATCAAATCCCTCAGGCTGTCAAAGACAAATGTTGCCCTATGGAGGTTGCCTGGAAAATGCCTTTATGTTACGCCAAAAGCAGAGGAAGCTCTATGTTTCTCCTTGTTACATCTCTCTGTAAAATATGTCATTATGAAGCATTCCACTGTGAAGGCTACCATCAGCTTGTATCAGTCACAATTTATTAGATGTCTAATATTAAGTGCCATACCAAAAGATTTCAGGTGAGAAATATGACTGGATGTTTCTGTCTTGAGGACCATGTTCTGAACAGTGTTTCCAATATTGCAAAGTGTATAAGACAGACATGATGGAATGGGTTTTTCTGTCTTTTGTAGTTTTCCAGATTTGAAGGGGTGAAAAGGACAGTAAATCAAATACAGTGGTAGAATTCATCAAGGTTTAACCTTGTACATGCCTTTTTGACAACTCTACAGCTCAACAGTAGCTCTTTCATATTGTTAAGGTACATTTTTATGATGATATTGGTTGTTTTCATAGAGAAGGTAAAATATCCCTGTAAAAATGTTTCTTTAAAAATAAATCTCTTACAATGCTTAAGATGAGACAATTGAATTTATTATAGCTACAGAAAGATTGCAATAATGCCTTCATTTCTTCAAGCTAGTGATCCATACTGGAATTAAGCTTTTGTGATCAATCCTAATGCTAAAAATATAGGAGTCTTGTTGTAGGGATACACCTGTTACTCTTTAGACTGTAATGATATTCCTTTATTTTCAGGCTGTCCTGCTTCATCCATCCCTTGATTCTTTTCCCAATAATCCAGATTCAGATGATTTATTTAGTGCTCAAATGCTATTTGTTTTATGCTTGCTTTATTGCTGACTATTTTTCAGATATTTGGATAGAGGGGTTTTTTTTTGTCATCTTGTTCTTAATCAATTACACTGAACTGATGTGTTAAATATGTCTTGTCTGGTAAAGTAATTGTTTCTCAGATTGACCATTAAATGTGGATTGAATGTGAAACAGGAAGGCTGACATTTGACACTGAATTTTGAAGCCATAAGATCTTAATATTCAGTGGAATTCAGACACAGCAATAAATTAGTTTTACCTCAACCAAGTAAGCAAGGCAAATTTATCTTTTCTGTAATTATTCTGTCATGAAATACCAGCCCTTTTCACATTACTGTTCTAGACCAGAAGTTATTTGTTGTTGGCTTGATTTCAAGTAAAGCGATACAGGGATGGGGCAAAATACGCAAATTTCCTTCCATTAATGAGTCATTGCTGAAGCGCTCATTTAATTGAAATGGTCATTTCAAACAGTGTTGGTTTTTTCCCTCTTTTTTCCCCTGTGGGATTTTCTCTGGACTTTTAAAACACATTCTGACATGAGTGCTATAGTGTTAAACCACTATAGCCTTCAAGGGCAGCCGCATATAGAATACACTGCAGTAACCAAATCTGCAGGAACCAAAACTACTATGCTGCTGAGCAATACCATCAGTAGGACTATTAACAGATTAACAGAAGAATTGAGACATCAATATAATCTGATCCGCTTATATTTTTAAAAAAATTGATAGCACCAAATATCAAGTTTTTTAAATTGTTTGTGTATGTTTTTATCATTTTAAAACTGTAATTCAAATTTTTTTTTTCCATGACTGTTAGCTGCCCAAAGTAAATAAAAAATAAATAAAATAAAATAGATGTGGGCATACACCACAGTGGCCAGATATAATATGCCCAGGAAAGGCAGTAGCTAGCTAACCAATCAAGCTAGAAAAGGGCACTCCTGGCCACATCTGCTACCTGCTTACTGAGTAGTATGTCTGGATCCAACAGCACCCCCTTTTTGAATAAACAAACAATAAATGTATTTTTCAAGAAATTGTGCCATGATAACATGTTTAATAATAGTGACAAGTTTGGAAGCTCTCTTTTTGCCCTTGGCACCCTTCAATGAAATCATGAGACAGCAGTTTGGGTTTTATTAGTTTAATTAATTAAACTTATCTGCATCATACATTAAATGTGTTAACATATAGAAATGGGCAGGCTGTGCTAGGCAGCCTCCCTGCGCCTGCCTTTGTTGGCAGACCCATCGTGATTCCAGGCATGGCTAGCATCTTCTGCCAACTTTGTTGATCATCACTTGCTGAGAGATGCCCATCCCCATCCCCTTCACCTGATGTGCCAGTGCCACATAGCCACTACCACATGTTGCTCAGCACCACTGAACACTCCTTCCCAGCTGCACTTTTACGCACAGCCAGTGATGTGCTGTTCTGAATATGACCTCTACCACTTTGGAGATCTCTGAGTGTTTAACAATCAGCTCTACCTATCCTGATCAGTCCACCCAATCCCTGCTTAACTAGTTATGGCCTACAAAGTCAATTAAAAAGGTAGTCCCCTGTGCAAGCACCAGTCATTTTCAACTCTGGGGTGACGTTGCTTTCACAACATTTTCACGGCAGACTTTTTACGGGTGGTTTGCCATTGCCTTCCCCAGTCATCTACACTTTCCCCCCAGCAAGGTGGGTACTCATTTTACTGACCTCGGAAGGATAGAAGGCTGAGTCAACCTCGAGCTGGCTACCTGAAAACCCAGCTTTCACTGAGTCTCTACAAAGTCAATTACCAGGCCTGTTTAACAAACCGTCCCCATAATATCACAAAGGGGAGGAAAAGGCACCCTAATAGCCACTTAGGGGGCACCCAAACATCCTTGTTTGGCTCCAGTAGTGATTGGTCAATCCCATGATAACCAAAAAGATGGTGGGTGGGTCATCAGCCAACAGAAAAAGCCTGCTGGGGGAGGCACAGCTAGAATATAGCTTGGACAGGAGCATCTTGCTATTGGCTGCTACAATTTTGACATCCAAGAGGGACTTTTGCCTCCTTTGAATCCCAGTGGGCCAAGGCATGCTGCTCCCTAGAATTAATACCAGGAATTCAACACAATTGGAGCTAATCACAGCAAAGTTTAAAGTTGTGAAGAGAATGAGTTGCGGTGTCAAATTTGTAGATAATTGTTTTTTTCTCTTTGTCTTGCGATTGAAGTCCAATATGACAATATTTGAAGATGATTCTTACTATGATGGGGTCAACTACAACACTGCAATCCTAAGGACACTTTCCTGTGAATAAACCCCATTGAATAGACCTGAGTAGGATTCTAAGTAGACCTGTTTAAGATTGCACTGGTACATCTCTTGTACTGATCCCATAAGGTACAGTACTCCATCTACTTGACTTCAAAGAAAATATTCATCTAATACTAAATTATAGATTTTACTTTGCACAAAACACTGAGTCTTCTCACTTTCTTGATCAGCAACAATAATGAATGTCTTCCTTCAGAAATTCAAATACCAGTCCCATATTGTATTACCTATAAATGTCAAGGCTGTAATTAAGAAAATTTCTATTTACCAGCAATTTTAATACCTGATGTCAACATTGATTAAAACAGAATAAAAAAATCTTAATACATGCAGCTCCTCAAAAGATTGGTTTGGAATGTTAATTTAGGTAAGAACAGCTCTTGTAAACATGACTAGAATATGGACTCAAAGAGAACAGCTTGACTCATTCCCTCCCTCGAATAAAAGTATTAGCAACTATGCAGGTCTTAGACAATTAAAGACTAATGGCACTGTTCAAAGAACCAGGAGGTCCAATGTACACAGACTTCCCTACTGAAGTACATGTGAAACAGTCTTTTAATGTATAGGAGATGTTTTAACACAAGAACATGTGCACTGAAAGCTTGTGTGCATTCTGAAGTTACTGGATTGTGACCACAGATGCTGGTGTAATACATGCACTCTGGAGTGCATACATATTTAATTCCTTTAGGCAGCTGTTTAATTATTAAAATAAAAGTCTCTTAAGCAGTTTTCTATGTTATGACAAATAGAATACTTGCAGTGTTAAAAGGGAGAAATATCAGCGCTGTAATATCTTTTCTGGCCAATATTTTGTTGGTATGTTTTGCTGAGAACCAAGACACAACAGGCGACCCTAGAAAATACATTCCTCTGTTTTTTTCTGCCATTCCACCTGTCAGTTTGACCATTAAAGCAGCTCAGCTTCATGAATCACAACACAAATTATAGTAGATTCATGTCAGCATATGTTTTTTCCCCTAAAAGCCTCCCTCTAGTTCTTTCTATCCTCCCTCTCTTTTGCCTCCATCCAGACAGCAGGGGCCAGAGAAACTAGCTAGGAGGAAGCAGATCTCCCACTTTCAGATCCAAGGACATATCCTGTTAGTGGACTTACCATAAAGTGCATTCCATTCTATTGTTTGATTAAGAATACTTGGCACATGAAAGGTCACACTCTGAACTGGTCTTAAAGGTGCCATTGGACTCTATCTTTGTTCTATTGCTGGATCTATCAAATGTTTCTGGTGATTTGCTGTTCCCCAAGTACATACCTCATTGCTCCCTAAAATCCCAAGCAAACTTTGTTGCATTGTTATGTAAATTTGAAGTTTTCAACCTATTGAGTTGAAGCTGCATGCATGACCAGAACAGCACATCTCACACTTCAGAAAAAGGGATTCTCCTTGTAAAATACTGACAACTGTTAAAGATTTATATTTTTTAAATAACTGAAAGAAATCTCAAACACAATCACCAGAATTTATAGGAGGTAGAAGCTGGGTGGATTCATCATCATTTTATTTTGTATCCTGCCTTCCCCGCCGAAGCAGGCTAACAACATCAAGTCAATACATTAATTTATACAATAATGTTTAAAACAATAACTAATTTAACAATTTAATTAAGATTCTAAAATTAATAAAATCAATAAAATTAACATCCTGGTGCTATTTCAGCAGGTGGTAAATTTACTTAGCAGTCCGGAAGACTGAATAGTCCAACACCCCAATAATATGTTATATTAAATTAAACACTTGGTCTCTAAGTCTCCAGTATTAAACCCATCCTACAAATGAATCCTACAAATTCTATCAAAAGGACAAGACTTGGAGGGAGCAGAAGATATAAATGATATATGAGTAGTAATTGATATTTCAATAGCTTTTTATCCATCAGATGACAAATTTTATTGTATTATTTCAAAAATATTTTTCATTTTAAGAGCATTCACTTTGATAAATTTGGTTTTGGAATACAGTACCACCAGAAGAAAAGATATACACATATGTTAAAACTGGATCCAGGGCCAGTTTCTATCACTGAAAAGTGAGACATTTTCATCTGTTTTCCCGTTTCATCGAAGACCAACCCTTATATAATTTTCCTGTCATGATCCTGGGAGCTTCTGCTGCTCATAAGTAGATGACCTGTAAACATATAACTGACAAAATATTTCTGGTTGAACACAGAACAGTTGGATGTGGGAAGACATTGTGGTAAAATGACATGGTAGGTTTATACTGTCCTCAAGAGAGTTTTGGTTTTATATGTAAATATGATCATGGAGAAATATCTGTGTCTGTGATTGCCCTAAGTGTCTCTATGAAGTGGTACAGATCTTCTTGTGTAAGTGTACATGTAAATTTATTTCTTCCATTGAAATGAATGGGGAAGCAGCACCCATTAATGGGGAAATTTTTCTACATTAATTTAAAATATTTATGCCCTACCTACTATGAGCTGGGATCACACAAAGTATTTAAAGCACAACAAAACTATCCATCAGTATTAAACTATAACATAGTACAACCTGCTAAAAGATCATTGGTACATGTAAAAACTAACTGGTAAAATGTCTTGGTGTGTCACAATGTTTCTATCTGGTTTCTAAAACTTATCAATATAGGCAAGGAGGATGACTAGGGGAGGGTGTTCTATAAATTTGGTACTACTACTAAGTAGGCTCTAGGTCACCTCAAAAGACTGCTGATCTGGGTCCACAGTGAGAATCAAAACAACTGGGCTGTTTAATATGAGACCGGATGGTCCTTCAGATATCCTGGTGCCTATCAACAAACCAGCAGCTATTAGATCAACAAACCAGCAGCTATTGAATTTCTTTGAATACTTCAGAGATGTTCCTTTTTGTCTATATCTATTAGGAACTATGCAGATGTATTTTGAATCAGCTGAAGCTCAGAAACTGAAAGTGCAATGCAGCAATCTAATATGGATGTTTATAAGGGCATGGGTAAGTATAACCAGAGCAGATTTGCAAGAAGGGCCGCAGCTGGAGTGGCACCTGAAGTTGATTAAAGGTGTTTTGTGCCAGTGACACTTGAGCATCCATCTACAGGATTAACTTTTGATATGCAGGGCCCGAAGGAAATTGGTGGACTAGGTAGTTCATTTGGAGAAAATGTTCAACGACCATTTTCACATAATGCAATTAACAACTGGGCTAGCAAAACCATCAGTGTAATTGGAAGCATTTTGTCAGGCTGTTTCTTTGGGGGTTGTTATAGTACTTTTTTTTCTTCCTATCACTTTCATATCACCAATCAGCAACAAAATCTTGGGAAAAAATGAACAAAAAACTTGGTCTGGATACTAACAGGGATGTATTGACCGTTATGGCCACTGGGACTTTTTCCAGTGGGCCAGTGGCCTTCTCTCACTTGGGCCAGTCAGCCCTGTAGAAGAAGGGTAGTGCCTCTGGAGTGACCCTCATGTGAGGGAGGCAGTGCTCAGTATGCCCCAGTCCCATGCAGTCAGAAGGAAAAGGTGAACAGACCCAGACTGCAGAGCAAAAAAGGCACCTGGCCTTGCCTCCTTTGGGAGGCTGGGCAAGCCAGGATTGAAGCCATTTTCCAGGATCATTTTACCTTCCTAGGCAACCACTGATACTTCATGAATAACTTTGAAGAAGGAACAGCAACAGAATCTGTTTGATGTACTAGATTCAAGGGTAGAATGATCAGTACAGCTATAATTTTTTCATATGCTAGATTTACATGCATATTAGCTTTATTTAGTCACTGTGAAGGATTTACCCCCAGAAGCAATGATGGTGGATTCATATTTGCTGGATATCAAAATCTCTATTTTCCTTCTATGTGCCTGAAATTAATATTTACATTCTATGTGTAACTTGGCCCATTTCTTTGACTACTTCACCAGCTTCAGAACAATTCTACAGAAAACTTCCCATTAAGTGTATTGAAGCATAAACAAAGCTACTTCTGTATCACTTTTGTAAAAGTGCTACTTCTGTATCACTTAGCCATGTCTGCATTCTTCTCTTGCCAGCCACCATTACTTCCCATACCTTTGCTATTTTCTCCATGCGTAATGCTCTTAGTTTTGGGTTTTTATATGCTATTTCTTATTAAATAACAAGGTAGATGTTCTGCAGTGTTACAGATGTTGCAAAAACAAGTACAGGAACAGTGTTAGCAAGTTTTAATTAATCAGGTTCCTTCAATTAAAAATCAGGTTTGTTCTGCTTGAGTTTATTGCTTTCGTGACTGCATTTGCACTCTCTACACAACAATGCAGACTAAAATATTTGTATCCATTTTAATTGATTTTTCTAGCATACAGACTAATACTGCACAGGAGTATAGGTGTTTCTCAATTAAAGAAAATCAAACTGATACAGTGCTACATTTAAATAAGAGGGGCTATGCAAGTTAGCAACTTGCAGAGAGAGAGAGAGAGCACACTGGTCAGCAGAAGCTCTGAATTACTGCAAATAAAATTAGATTATTTCAATAGTGACAAGTCATATGTCTAGTAATTTTAAAAAAATGCAACACCTCCCCTTTATAATGACATAATGAAATTCTCAAGATGAATACTAGAATTATGTGTTGGATAAAGGAATCAGAAAAGACAAATTGTTTGGATCCATTATTTGATTCAAACACAATTCATATGTATTCATGCGGGTAGCTTTCCCATCATCTTTTAGGTGCCAGATGAAAATATTATCACTTCTCTTGACATCAGGCTGCAAATGAATAAATAAATACAAATTCTCCACTCTTCCTTTGCCAGCAGTTCCCAACTAGATCACTAAAAAGGACTGTTAAGCACAATCCTGTAAAGAGGCTGGTGAAACACAAGGCTATTTCAGAGTACACAGGTTGGGTCTGGGATCCCCATCTTGTGTAACAGTAAGGCATGAATTGTGGGTTCCCCTCAATTTCCGTGTGCACAAGAATCTGTACTTTGGGAAGAACCACGGTACTTCAGATGTTGCAGTAGTGCTGAAGACTGGTGGAGAATTCTTGCCTGGGAATCACTGGGAACCCTTTGGGAGCAGGCTATGACTATGCTAAGGACATGCTTGTTGAAGATCCTGATGTCCAGCTGCACTCTGTGAAATTGATTTATTACTTGAATGATCCAGGTACAACAGCCTTCACTGAATGGTCTGATTCAAGCAAACCCTCGTTCCTCCTTTGTGACCGTGAAAATGCTTCTCGTTCATGAATGAAATATGCAGTCCATTCTCCCGATTCATCAGTACTTGTCTAGTTGTGAAACATTAATGAACTGAACAATCCTGATCCAGCTGATTAAATCAGAAAGAACTTCATCCAGTCCATGAAATGTGCACATTATGATAAAGTGCTTCTTTCCTAGTTCATTAAAGGTTTTGCTGATTATACAATTAGAGCCAAACTAGAGAAGAAGTCAGAGATCTGTAATTTTGTCTCCAAATTCTTCGCTTTTCTTTAAATAGTAATAACCATGGGTGTGTGTGTGTGAATTGCATTAGGATTGCAGCACTGGTGGTCGGTATGGCTAATATTTCCTACTTCTCCCCTAAACCATTTCCCTGATACAGTCTCTCCCTTATAAGTGCTATATTCTCTGTATATTTTCTGCAGTGCAGCAAATTACAGCCTTTGGAAGAAGGTGTCCAGATTAGGAAAATGCCTTTCCTAGAATGAGCCCAATTTAGTTAGCTGCTCATCATTGCTTTTAAAAGAAGTTAATAGATATGAGAAATGTGATGATAGACCTTAACTCTAGCGTGGTCCAAAGTTTTAAACTGTGTGTTATATAATGGGCAGAAGTCATACTGCATTAATGCAATTTTCACAAGGACTTTAGTCTTTCCCATTTGGGGTTGAGGTGTCCTTCTAGATCAGGGGTTTGAACTCATTTCTTATGAGGGATGGATCTGACATAAATACTTCATTGCGCCAAGCCATGTGTGTCATAAACTGTAATGCCAGATAGTGCATATATAAAAATTTAAAAAGGACACAGACAAACACAATTAAAGATATTATTTTTTAACTTAAAATATAAACATGCTTAAAATAGTAACACACTTGTGATATTTTGTTTATTTACCAGTCTTTGATATCTGACACCTCCCAAACCTTCCCTCCACCTTTAAAAGATGGCTGCCTAAAATAAAGAGGTGGGGGAACAGTGGGATTCGACAATTCAATTTTTAAAAATAAAACATCAAGAAAAAGCACAAGGACCACAGTAGAAACTAAAAAAAAATACAAACTAAAACAAAATATAAAATGCTCTGTGTCTAGGAAAACATGAAATGGCAGTGCATTGAAAACTTGTGTCCCCCCCCCACACACACACCTACTCAGAGTTGTAGTGCTTTTCCAGGGTCTCAAGGTTGAGATAATAATTTTGGTTGCTCTTTGGTTGTTCTCTGCATTGCAGGGGTGTGTGTTAAAACTAATATTCTTCTGCAAAACTGGAATTCCTTGAGTTTGTAGAACTATATTTTAACTATGGTTGTTTCCAAACCTCTCTCCTCTTACCCTTAAAAGATGCCTGACTAAAATAGAGAGGTGTGGGAATAGTGGGATTTGGCAATGCAATTTTTAAAATAAAACATCAAGTATAAAAGTATAAACTAAAAATATATATAAAATGCTCTGCATCTAGAAAAACATGAATTGGCTGGACATTGCAGGCTTCTCCTTGCCCCCATCTAATCACAGTGGCAGTGGCTTTCCAGGCAATGTATGAGATGGAAGCTTGAAGGCTCTTTTGAGATAATGAGAGCCAAAAATGCCAACTGACTTGCATGGTCTCCATTGAAATACATTGCAGAACAACAACAACAAAAATAGGAAAGAAAATTCAGAATTGATTTTCCAATAAGGTCTCTAGGGCCAGATACACTAGTCTGGGATTGGAAAATCCATTCTGCATTTTCTTTGCCACTTTTGTGTGTGTGTGTGTGTGTTGCAATGTATTTCAAAGGAACCTAGATGAACTTCTGTCAGTGAAGAAGAGCTGGGAAGTTTGGCAGCCCCAACCTCTGCTTTCTGTGCAAAGCAGCTCCAGCTTGAGCTCAGAAGGTTAAGAACAGGCAAGGGAGTGGACAGGGGGAGAAGAGAGCCACAGGCCAGATTAAAGCCTTAGAACAGGCATGTCCAACTTCAAACAGGTCGTGATCTATTTTTTCCGGAAAAAAGTGCTGGTGATCTACCACCATGAAAATTAAGTTTCAAATTAGTTTTGAATTAGATTTTAACCCCACAAAGTTGGGTTCCACTCCCCTACCCCCATTTACAATGCACCTTCTGTCATTTACTGGTAAGCAAATAAGCAAAAACAAAACAGAGAGACGAAGATCCAGAAAGAACTGTGAACAGTTTTTCTTAAATTTTTATTGTTATAACTTTCTTTAACTGTCTTAATAACTTTCTTTAGCTTTTATTGAGTAATTTGTGTTAAATGTAGGTCAAGTATTGATCCAGGCTGATCTTGCACAATCTTTAAAACTTTGCTCTTGCTAATTAGTGAGACGTTTGAGCCTGCATTTCATTCACCAGCTTTTTGAAGTTGGGTGAATATTGTGTGAGGCCAGTCTCAGGGAATCCTGGAGATGTTTGTCATGTTGGAACACTGTGTACTCTGTCATTTTCAGATGGGAAAACGCAGATTCACACAAATAAGTTGAACCAAAACAGCTTCACCACATCTTCTCAAGTTGGGAAATTTGTCTCTAGTCACTAGCTTCCAAAACGATTCTTGCTCAGCACGGGTCTTGAAAAAAATGCCATTTTTAAGGGTTACTATTTCATTTTCAAGAAATGCCTTGTTCAATGAGTAATTTTTACTGATAGCGGCTGCAGTTTCCTCAGTGTTCATATCTGCTTTGAATGGGTATGACAAGAACTCCACAACTTTTTCAATTCTTTAGAAGTCACAGAATCTTTTTTTTGAATTCCTGGATAACAGAGCAGATTTCTGTCACATACTTCTCGTTCTGAAAAACAAAATTTGGATATTGTCCCAGATGGTCCTGCATATTAGGAAAATGATCAAAAGTGTTGTATGCAAGGTCAGTCATCATTAGCTCAAATTTTCTTTTGTAGGATGAAACTGTACTCATTGTCAAGCATGGTAATTAATTGTTTTAGGGTCCTCCATAAAGCTGGCCTGTGAAATATCATGGAGGACCAAGGTCTATTAACTCTGTTATTCTTTCCCCCTCCCCCTTCTTGCTTTATTGCTTGCAAAGTAGAAGTAGAGAGAAACAAAACTAACTTGAGAAAGAGTAATCAGCACCTTCCCATACATTTCTGTTAGGGAGTGTGGCACATCTGGGGAAAGCAAGGACGGAGTCCTGATAACACTATGAGAATGTAGACATTTATGATAGTTTATGTGTGAGAGCGCATCCCTCGCCCCCACCTTTTGGAATCCTTTTGAAGTATGCCTTAAAAGTATTGTATCAATGTATCTTTAGCATCACTCTCAAGAATCTGTTACACAGAAAGTATCGGTCTATCAATAAACGTAGTTTTGTATCAAACCTGACTCATCATTGAAACCGCATGCTTGACACTCATCATCTCGCCAATGCATTTGTTTTTACCTTGTAGTTCAATGTTCATATCACTTAGTTCTGTAAAGTCAGCGAGAAATGCCAGATCACACTTCTCATCTTCCAACTCTGCTTTGTCATCTCCCCTCTCCTTCAAAAACCTTCTTATTTCATTCAGCAAATCATGAAATCTTTGCAGAAATTTTTGCCTACTTAGCCACCTTACATCTGTGTGCAAAATGATTTCTGCTGCCCCTTCAAGAGTAAGATTGAAAAGCCGTCTTTGAAGTGATCTTCCACAAACTGAATTTACAATTTTGGATATGATGTCCATAACAGTCTTTGTATTGAGTCTCTTGCTTGCCAAAATTTGCTGGTGAATGATGCAGTGGTAAGAAAGGAAATCTGGAAAGTCATCATGCTGTCAACAGAGGCCTAAGAAACTGTTAGCCTCACCTATCATTGTTCTTGCTCCATCAGTAGTGATGGAAACAAGTTTATGCAATGGAAGATTACACTTTGTCACAAAAGAATGGAAAGAGCTGAATATTTCCTGACCAGTAGTTCTCCCTTTTAAAGAAATCATTTCAAGTAGTTCTTCTTTAGCACTGAAGTCTTCAAAAACCATCTGGATAAAGACTAGTGACTGGGCTATGTCTCTTATGTCTGTACATTCATCCAGTTGGAGTGAGAAAGCAACACAAACTGAAACATCCTCCAACAATTATTCAGTTGTGTCTCCACACATCTTTTCTGTTCGCTACACGATGGTGTTTCTTGACAATTGTACATCTTGAACAGTAGCTATGATCTCTTTCTTATTCTTAAATCCTTCAAAAAGATTGTCTGCTGCTTCAAGAAAACAATCTTTTACAAATTCTCCTTCATTGAAAGGTTTGCATTTCTTTGCGATCAGGTTGCTGACCTTGAAGGATGCCATGATTGCATTGACCGAATGTGACCTTGGCTTCACCATCAACTGTTGCTGTACAACCAATTTAGATTTAAGTTATTTGAGTTTCAGTTTACAAATTTCACTTTTGGGTGGAAAATCAGCATCAAACTTATTGCTATGCAGAGCCTTATAATTACGCTCCTTTTTGGGCAAGGATACAGCAATGTTACAAATTAGACAACAATACTTGTCTTTCACCATGATGAAGAAGAAGCGGTCCATTTCCCATTCATCATGAAAGTGGTAGGTTTTGCTCTTCTTTGGAACACTCATCTTCATTATACTGGGGTGGCTGGGGTACTAAGTTAACACTGGCTGAATCTGGTCCAAAACTGTCATTGTCCAAAGTATTAAAGATCAACAGGAACTGAAGACCTCTGGATGATGCCAAAACCACACATGCAGTTCTAAAAATAAAAATAAGAATTCATCATACTGGCACCAATAATCAAATACCACCACACCAAACAATCATAAAAAAACCCCCAAACACCTGTCCAGCAAACCATGAGACCAAGTGGGGCTGGTGATCTACCTCTGACCCCTTCATGATTTACTGGTAGATTATGATCTACCTGTTGGACATACCTGCCCTAGAAAATGGTTCTGGCCCATGGGTTGTAGGTTTGACACCCCTGATAGATTATATATTAAGCAGAATCTTTGCTTCAGGCTGACAGTTTACTGACAAACACAGGTTTGTGTTCATGATGTAGACAAATAATTTGCTTGCTTTGTGAATCATGCAATAGATTTGGGAAAGAAGGGGTTGCTTAATGCATGTATTAAACAAAGTCTTTCTTTGTTTCATGAATGGAGCTGCTGTGTGTTTATTTCACAAACTAAGTGTCTGTCTGTCTGTCTGTCTGTCTGTCTGTCTGTATCTCTCTCCGAGCTCACAAATAAAAGGACACATATTAAAAGTTAACTACAGAGAAACAACAAAAAGAGCTGGACGTCTTTTGGGTTGAGCAGGAATTTTTTTGTTTCCTATGACTGACTAAACAAAGGGATAAACTTTATTTCATTTATTTAATTTTTGTTACTAATTCTAAAAGGGAAAGTTTCATTATTGGGTTGTTTATATAGTTTAATATGGTTTTGTTTCAGTATTGTTTCTGTATTTTCATAATCTCATATATTACTTTTATTCATTCATAATATTATTTTCTACTGCTTTTCATGGAAGATCCCCCCCCTTTCAGCTCTGTTCCTTCATATTTTTCCATCCAAACTGAACAAAACTCAGCTATATTGTAGTATTCTCCAAGCACACCCACATTGCCAAATTTCAGACAAAATAAAGGGATTCCAATTTTTAGACAATGAAGGAACTCATGTTCAACACAGTCTATGGGGAAACTGAGAGGAAAGATTCCTAACAGTAAAACACTAACAGTAAAGCCCTGCAGCCACTTGACTTGAAGATCAGTAGAATAAAGTAGTGTCATTGGATGGCACAAGGAGGGCAAAGCATCTGAGCAGGTGGACAGAAGATAGTGATGAAAAGGCAATTGAGAATAATTGTAATATTTCCAAAACTGATACAAATGAACTTAAAGTTAAATTTTTAAAGGTTCTCTTTCACTTGGATGGCCTTCAAAGTGGCTAGCCATTGTATCCTCACCACATTCCTCTAACATGAGAAATAATGACTTGTCCAAGACCACTTAAGTATATCACTGTCAGGTGCTGTCTGATCGATATAAATGTTTGGCATAAGGGAGCAGGAGCCAGCACACATGACAATAGGATGTTAACAGTCTTAGTCTGTTGTGGGGGTGGAAGATAAAGAAGATTGTGAGCTGCTCTGAGACTCTGAGATTCGGAGTGGAGGGCAGGATATAAATCCAATATCTTCTTCATCTTCTTTGTAATCTATTTTTAATGTAACTGATTTTATTGATATTAATATATGTATTTTATTTTAATGTTGTACATCACACAGAGCCTGGCACTAGCCAGCATGGGATGATTTATTAAGTTTAAACAACAACAACATTCCTTAATCTCTGTGTGCTGGTTCTCAAAGGGATCTAATTGTAAAAGGATGGTTTCCCAGTGGCTCTGTTCAGGTAGCTATCAGCTTTGGAAATGTGACTCATCCTAACTGAAGGGAAGGGGCAATTATATATATTTGGAACAGAGAAACAGGTTGCTGTGAATTTACTGAAGTACCTGGGGTGTATGCAGGCTTTCTTTCTTTAGGAATTCCAAGTCAGATAGGAGATCTACTGTGTTCAAGAAATGTTTCTTTACCTTCATGAATACACTACTGATACAAATGAAGCAAATATTACAAAAAATTATAAGGTTTTAGTGCTCTATCTTCCAAAGGAAACCATGACAAGAAGTACCATCATGAGAACTTACTGCAAAGAGAAGTGGGAACATGAGACAACACTATGGTTGTGCAATTATTTGAACTTGAATTCATCAATCCATTGCTCTAGCTTCTGAATCACACTAGCTCACCATGACTAGGAATGGGCACAAATTGGTTCATGATGAATTTAGGCCAGCTCATGATTCACAAAGTGAAGTTTGTGGCAGGTAAACTGGCATGAACTTTCCATGAACTTAAAAGCAGTTTGAGGCAGATCATGAATGAATGCCTTTCCAGACAGAGTGTCTCTGTACAATCTAAATGTTTACCAAACTTGAGTACCTTTCATTTAGATTGGTAAACAATCTCATCATCAAAGTTTATTACAGTCTCATGGCCAGAATACAGTATAAACATAATATGAAAAAATAAAAACAGACATAGTATACTAAAGTAGAGATCGAAATTTGAGAACTTTTAAAATGCAGTTCCTGCAGTCTAAGAATTAATGCACAAAACTCAGCAACTGAATGTGTAATCTCTGAATTCTTATCTGATAGGAACCAATTAAGCTTTGCTTTGTTTGTATTGATATAAGCAGGTGTCCTATCGACTAATAGAGTAATAATTCTAAAATGAGCCTCCCTATAATATGGGCAACTGAAAAACATATGCTCTACAGATTCAACTTCACTTCTAAATGTTTACCAAACTTCAAAGCAATGGTTGGGGGAATTGAACTTGGAGGGCATGTAGAGGAGCATCCAGGGGAGGTTATGAGGAAAACATCATGATTACAGAACATCATGATTACCAGCTTGGTTGCCAGAGCACCTGGAGAAGTGACTCACACACGTCTGGCCAGAGAGTGTAGGTAAACCTATCCAGGGGCAAAAGGGACTTATGCAGTACAAGCAGCCATAACGCTACAAAGGCACTCTAGACCGGTACAAGAGTGCCCACCAGGAGAACAGAAGGCTTCCCGTCGTTCCATATGACAGCATTGGAGCGGAGGAAACTGCGCCGCCAGGAGCTATCCAGGTGAACGGTTATGAAGTTCTGACCATGGAATCCACCGTGGAAGGCTAACACCACGCGGAGCCATCTTCCTACCAGGCTTGACTTCATTCCAGCAAAGCAGATGCCTCACGTACGCACCAGATGTCACCTATGCCTGCAAGCAACCTACCCACCCCAGGAGTGGTTAATTGTCCAACAGCCACTTTCTTTGTTTGACGGAACTCAAAACAAAGACTGGTACCCAGAAGAAGACAGAAGAAGAGGAAAACCATCTTCAGCCAGAGCCAAGTTCCTTTGTACAAACTGGGTGTTACCTAGGCCATGATTTGACTATTGTCACCCTTTTAGATAAATCCTATAGTCCTAAGCATCTCCCCACCCAAGTAATCTTTCTATTCTTCTCCCCAACTGTCACTTTGTAGCCTTCTCCTGGTCCATTTCAACCTGAAAGTTCTCCCAGGTATCCAGGATCCAGGCAAGTCCATTGGTCAAGAGCAAGCACCCAATTAGGTGCCACCAATGAACTTTCTATTGGTTGTCGCAGTAGTCCAGCCCTTATGGTCACTGCGAAACCTCCCCTTTTCGTGAGGTCACGCACCAGCTGACTACCTTCCTCCTCCCTCGTACCACCCATCCCCTAATGGCTCAAGAGAGTCCTTATAATCTGTGGACTAGCTACCCACAGGTGTGTTTCTATCAGTATCCCAACTTACGCTGCATAGATCCATCCATCCTCGATTCCTGATTAGTTTCAGGTCCCTTCTCCCACTTCCTCGCTTGTCGCCATTGGAGCCTTCCTCGAAGACTATGATAGGTAAATATCGCCCTGTTTGTCTACCCATATGTTCCCCTATCTATGTTTCCTAGGACTGAATGTGTGTTTTTATGAGTATTTTGTCTGGTATGGAAGTCTATATTCTTCTTAATAAATTATAATTGTTTTACTTAATCAGAGCCCCTAATATTTTAAGCATTACTTTTCTGGATGTGGAATCCTGTATACACAGGTAAAAAGATCCTGACTGAGCCAGGTGCCCACCTGACAATTCCCCAACCTCGTTTTGAGGGCATTTTGGCTTACAAGGTCACCTGTAACTTTGATGTCTCTAGCTTGTAAAAGATCTGTTCTATACACTCCTGAAACGGCACCTGTCATTTCCTCAGAAAGCACTTTCCTGAGGTCACCTTTTGGGGGGTCGGTGGCGGGGGGCTGTAACTCAGAAATCCAATCCTCACCAAACTTGGAGGGCAAGTAAAGGAGAGTCACTAGAAGTGTGAAGGTTCATAGCGGTTTATTTTTTGCAAACTGGGCATACCATGAACCACAAACTGAACTGAACCAGTTTTTCTTGGTTTGTGCTCATCCCTATTATGGACTAGAGAATCAATAATAAAACTAATTGTATCAAATGTGGTCCATCTTGATTAGTCATATACCTGGAAGCATAGTTGACAGTAGTGTAGTACTTGTCTGCTTGTACTCTGTGGGCTCTATTGAACTTTCCACGGGATTTCCCAAAACATTATTGATATGTAACACAGACACTTATGCTCGGAACCAATGACCAATACCATTAGTCTTTACACAACTGCAGACCTTCATTAGAAGAGTCTTTATTCTAGAGGTGAAACCGGAAAGATTTTATAAGAGAACTCTGCATTCCAGAATGCTTTGGTTTCCAGCACATTTTAATGTACTTCAACCTTGTCATACTTATATTTCATTTTACCAGTTTCCCTCAAGGAGGTTTTATTCCAGAATTGCATCTAAAAATATGGCTGTGTCCAAAGGATATTTATTTTAAATGCAAAGGGATGGAAACTGGGGACAGACCAGAATAAATATTTTATTAATTGAAACACTACTAGCCAATATCAGACCTTATTCTTTAACTGGATTCTGGGGTCAGGCTATAATTAAATTAACTGTTTCAAGGTGCCCAAAGTATATGACTTATTCACTGAATAAAAGAAAAGAGCAGAAAGCAAGAGGAACAAGTTTGAAGAAAATGCAAATCACAATGTTCCATCTAAATGCTGCACTAAACCTTTCCATGCTGTGTCTATGGGATGATTTTATAAATTATTATCATCGGCCATTGAGATTAAAGAGGGAAAATCCTACCCCCTTCAGCAAATATAATTTAATCTCCTGTGATGAGGTGCTTATGAATTTGTCTTATGAATTGCTTTCATTTACATGCATTTAGTCAAATCAAGAGCTCTTTCTTTACAAGTAGATCTACATAATTGCGAAGTATTAGCTAAACTGGGATCAGTTTTAAAATAAACTCCTTAGTGATCTCATGAGAGAGGAGTCTCATTTGGGGTATTTTTAAAGCAAATCTGGTTGCTACAATGTACAGTATTTTTAGGGGGATAAAGATCCCTTTGTACCAAACTTTCATCTCTATGATGACCCCAAAGTGGTTTCTGTCTCAATGTACACAGCACACTTTACAAAGTCAAGTCGAGCTGCAGATGTTCAGTATTAGAATGTACTTCCCTCTCTAAGAACTAGATAACAAGCACATATGTAATATCTACATATCTTGTTCTCCCTCAATTAGAAATGTCTTGGGTTGTTTCACTGTTCCTCCACTTCAGCTGATGATGTGAAATGGAGGTATAAAACTGCAAAATTTCATGGGGTATTGTATCACCACCCTGACAAGGCTAGCCCAGTCTTGTCAGATCTTGGAATCTAAGCAGGGTTAGTATTTGGATGCAAGATGTCCAGAGTCCCTATGCAGAGGCAGATAATGGCAAATTACCTTTGAATCAGTGTTCCCTCTAAGCTGAGTTAGCATGAGCTAACTCACAGATTTTTAGCCTCCAGCTCACACCTTTTTGTCTTAGCTCAGGAAAAATGACCCCAGAGCACATTAATTTATGCAGTAGATCACAACTTTAATGCCAGTAGCTCACAAAGTAGAATTTTTGCTCACAAGACTCTGCAGCTTAGAGGGAACATTGCTTTGAATGTCTTGCCTTGAAATCCTTTGGGATTGCCATAAGTTGGTTATGATTTGACAGCACTTTTCTACCACCATTATTGTATAACTAACTGTTAGAAAAGAGAAAAGGAACTTGCAGTACAATGGCTAGTAAAGGGTGAACCAATCCAGTTTCATGTAATATTGGAGAATGGAGAGTTCTTCAACTGTACCAAATCACTGGGGCTTTCTGTGAATCCCCATAACCTTACGCTGTGAGTTTCTGGCCCTTATTCCCTGTCCATAACTCTTCTTACTGTGGTTGTGGCCAATGCTCTTTCCAGGGCTTTTTTGTAGCAGGAACTCCTTTGCATATTAGGCCACACACCCCTGATGTAGTCAATCCTCCAAGAGCTTACAGAGCTTTTCTTACAGGGCCTTTTGTAAGCCCAGGAGGACTGGCTACATCAGGGGTGTGTGGCCTAATATACAAAGGAGTTCCTGCTACAAAAAAAAAAAGCCCTGGCTCCCTCTAAGCTGTGGAGTCTTGTGAGCAAAAATTCTACTTCATGAGCTACTGACATTAAAGTTGTGAGCAAACAATTTGGCTACTGCATAAATTAGTTTGCTCTGGAGCCATCCTTCCTGAACTAAGACAAAATTGTGTGAGCTGGAGGCTAAAAGCCTGTGAGCTAGTTCACACCAACTCAGTATAGGGGGAACACTGGTTATGGCTGCTGCTTTTGCTTAAGCAGCCGAGGCCAAGGTACCATGGATAATGCCTGTCAGTCCTTTTGACTTCTCTTCCTTTCCTGATAATTCATGAATGCTGGTGTAACTACAGTTACTGTGGCAGGAAGGTAGGTTGGAAGGAGAGATCTCTCTCCTTGTCAGCTTGGAGGCTGGAGCTTAAGGAGTCGAGGGAGGTGCCTGGAAGGAGGAAGAGCATCAAGGATTGGGAGATACAGATCTCCTTCTGTAATGTCCATGCCTTAATACTCTGTGAGCTTTATCCCTACTAACAATAGAACACCAGGACTGAAACGGCTGCAGCCTGGTTGGTTGGACTGCCCTGGACCACCTATGGGGAGCTATTGGGCCAATTTGAATGTACCTATGGGTCAGGAGTGGGTAGGAGCCTCACTGTATATAACCAAGCCAAGGTCTGAGGTTTGCATAATAGTTTTTGACTTGTATATATTATGCTGAATCATTAAGGGCCTTTTCACACTTACCGGTGGAAACCGGAAGGGAGTCGGTATTGTGCCGCTTGCAGTAATCCGAGACAGCGATGGGAGTTTTCATACACATGTTTTTTTCCCTGGTAGGGTTCCATGATTGAAGCGTGATTGAAGCGAGCCATTTCACACTGTTCCGCTCTTATCTCGCTTCCACCAGCGCCAGCCGGTTTCACGCCGTTTTTCGCCCGCCGGCGCGAGCGATCTCCGGCTTTTTTTTTTTTTTGGAACGTCAGTTTAGATCGATATAGCGATATATCGCTATATCGACCTGTCAAAACAGCACCACCATAGGGATCTCAACGGAGCCTAGCCATCCCTATGGTGGTGCTGTTTTGACAGGTCGATATAGCGATATATCGCTATATCGATCTAAACTGACGTTCCCCCCCCCCAAAAAAAAGCCGGAGATCGCGCGCGCCGGCGGGTGAAAAACGGCGCGAAAACTGCTCCCGGGTTATATACTGGACATTTCACACAGCACCCCATAGCGATTTCAACCCGGGAGGAGGGGTTGAAAAGTGGAAGAAGCTGCTCTTTGTTTTTGACGACTCAGGCACGCCTCACTACCGGGACAGCCGCGGGAGTGTGTGAAAAGGTGAGAGTATTCCGGTAGCAGCCAGTTACTGAATCGGGTCTGTCTGAAATGCCAGCAGAAACCCGTTACTGTTCAGTAACTGGCCAGCTGCTATACCGGAATACTTAGGCTGTGTGAAAAAGCTCTAACTAAAGATGCTGATCACTATTCTGGGAGTCCTTGCCATCAAACCCAGTATTTAACACCTTCTTTCCCTCCAGTGGTGGTTACTGTCACTAATACCACTTATTACAGTTAATGCTGAGGGAATGGAAAAGAGTGATAAGGGCCCATCTGTTCAATTCAAATTGAGAAAATCCTTTGAGAAATATATTTTTGTCTTTACATTCAACATTGCTGTAGCAGCAAAAGCAAGTGGTTAAAAGTAATCTCTGGCTCAAAGTAAAATCAGATGAAAATTAAGAGCATATGGAGCCATGGTCTTAATACATAAACTACAAGTTTAAGAGCATATGGTCTTAATACAGAAACTACGTTTGACTATATCAGTACTGGGATTGGGTTGAACCAACATAATTTGCATAATATTTACTTAGCTCAAACATTCTCCTGAACCACTGTACCAACTTTCTATTTGAGAAAATATTTGCTACAATTAAAAGAATGACATTTTTGATAGCTGGCTTTAAAAATACAACATTTAAGCAGTAATATATTATTTATGTTTGTAATTGTTTATTACCCAAGCTAACCCCCCCATAAATGTTTTTTTTTTTACATATTAAAAGGATAACAACCCATATGGTAAATGCAAATTGAGAAATTCCTTTGAGAAATACAGTTTTGTATGATCATTTCCACCTTCTGACTTTCAAACAATCTAGTGAAGTCTCAGTTAGGAAACCCCTTGGTGTTTTCAAACACTGTCTTCTTCCAAAAAGCAGCTGAATAAAGGAACCCGATTTCCAACACATTCATTTGGCAACACTTTAAACAAATGACAATACAATCAGTATTGCTTACAGTTAACCAAATAGTACTGCTGTGCACAGGAAAGTAAATATATATGCAAAAGTAAAGTCCTCCAGTCAGCTCCTCCTCCAAAGCTCTCAACAAGAATGAATCCATAGACTTCTACACCAGTTCTGAATGGTAAGGCAGAGAAAGCACAAATGCCTCTCCTAGGTAATTTACTAGATGTTTCAAACACTGGGCGTTTTCGCACTCACCTTCAAGTGGTGCGACCACCCTCCTCACGCCGGCGGATCTGCAGGGATTTCACACCAGAAGCGCCGGCGCACCCAAAAGAGCCGGCGACTTCCGTCGCGAAACCAGCTCAAACGTTTTCCTGCTTCTTGGCGGTTTCCGTTTGAGCTGGTTTCGCGACGGAAGTCGCCGGCTCTTTTGGGTGCGCCGGCGCTTCTGGTGCGAAATCCCTGCAGATCCGCCGGCGTGAGGAGGGTGGTCGCACCACTTGAAGGTCAGTGCGAAAACGCCCACTGTCTTCTTCCAAAAAGCAGCTGAATAATGGAATCCAATTTCCAACACATTCATTTGGCAACAGCTCAAAACTTTCAACCAAAGAGTTGCATTGACCTAATTATTGAGTTTTACATGAATTATCATAATCACATAAACACAGATGAAAGTAGTATTTTATAAAAAGGGTAAAAATTCCCAGGCTGTGTCGAATGGTCACAATGTAGAGGGGTCACAACATCAGAAATTGTTTCCTACAGCTGGAGTGGGAACAATAATTGATTTGCAACCTCAGGAGTGTAATTTGCTAACCTCATGGCACATGACTATTTATTCAGCCATTCTTTCTGAGAGAAAATAATCTGTAGATCATTATGAAAAAGACCCCTTTCCCATTGTCCAAGATGAAGATTCTTATTGAAAAGCTATTAATAGAATAATTCATGAAATGCATATTTATTAAATCACATGGCAGGAAACTATTGAAAACAGTAACATAATTTTATTTTAGCATGTGCTTATTAAAATATATTGATCAGCAGTGTAGCTGCTTCACTAAAGATGTAAGTAAAGTAAGTAAAGTAAATTTTATTTTTGTATCCCGCCCTCCCCCGCCAAAGGCAGGCTCAGGGCGGCTCACAGACATGGGACAACCATGATTTGAATAAAATACAATCAAGACAAAACAGATTAAGATACAATTAGGTTACATAGGTTAGTTAAAATAGATAAAACAGCTATTATAAATTAAAATTAAGTTAAGGTGCTACAGTTTACAGTCGTATATAAGATGGTTAGGTGGCTACAGGTCAGTTTAGGCGGGTTCTATCTTAAAAGCAAGCTGAAAGAGGGTGGTTTTGCAAGCCCTGCGGAACTGATTCAGGTCCCGCAGGGCTCGCACCACCTCTGGAAGTTGATTCTACCATCGGGGGGCCATTGCTGAAAAGGCTTGCTCCCTGGTTGTTTTCAATCTAGCCTCTCTTGGCCCAGGGATTTTTAAAAGATTTTGAGAGCTAGATCTCAGTGCTCTCTGGGGAACATATGGGGAGAGGCGGTCCCTAAGGTAGGCAGGTCCTCGGCCATATAGGGCTTTAAAGGTAATAGCCAGCACCTTATAGCGAACACGGTACACAACCGGCAGCCAGTGCAGGTCCCGCAGCCCAGGCTGCACGTGTTCCCACCGAGGTAGTCCCACCAACAGCCTGGCTGCCGCGTTCTGCACTACCTGAAGTTTCCATGTTCGGTATAAGGGCAGCCCCATGTAGAGGGCATTACAGTAGTCTAGTCTCGAGGTGACCATTGCGTGGATCACAGTTGTTAGGTCGCTGCGCTCCAAGAAGGGGGCCAACTGCCTCGCCCTCCTAAGATGGAAAAAGGCGGATCTAGTAGTGGCAGCTATCTGGGCCTCCATTGATAAGGAGGATTCCAGTAGCACTCCCAGGCTCTTGACCCTGCGCACCGGTATCAGCGGCGCACCGTCAAAAGCCGGTAGGGTGATCTCCCCTCCTGGCCCGCCGCGGCCCACGCAAAGGACCTCAGTCTTTGCCGGATTCAACTTCAGCCCACTCAGCCTGAGCCAGCCAGCCACGGCTTGTAACGCCTGGTCCAGATTTATGGAGACATCGCCAGTCCGGCCGTCCATCAATAGATAGAGCTGGGTATCATCAGCGTACTGATGACAACCGAGCCCATACCTCCATGCAATCTGGGCAAGGGGGCGCATATAGATGTTGAACAACATCGGGGAGAGAACTGCCCCCTGAGGCACCCCACAGTGAAGTGGGTGTCTCTGGGACAGCTCCCCCCCAATTGCCACCCTTTGTCCCCGACCTTCAAGGAAGGAGGAGAGCCACTGCAAGGCTAGCCCCCGAATTCCATACAATATGCAGTTAGTCTAGTCAGTGATTCTCAGACATCATTTAATTTTTTTTAATATATTGTCATGATTTCAATAACTGGCCTCTTTGCTGCACTTCCTTAATATAATATAGGTAATCAATTTGTCCTCCAGATCAAAATGGCAACCTTATACTCTTCAGCACACCTTCCAACAGATCAGTTCAAAAGCCCATACAGCTTCTAAAAGTAGCAGACTGGACACAAATTGAATTATGCCTGGTGAAGCATTGTCTAAGTTCCACTCTTTGTCAAAATGCACAGGACTTTATCATCCTCATTCACTTGAATGAACTTCTTTTTTAAACCCTGTTTCAGCTAAACGTCTGTCTCCTCTTCCCATATGTCCATTTATGAGTGTCAAACTCACATACAGGGAGACACAGGAAGAAAAGACCTATGGGCTGTAACAGAAGAGAGCAGTTAAATTAGCATTCAAAGGATGCCTTATAAATGAACACCACTCAGTTCTGTCTCTACTGAATCTATGAGCTGTATTCATAAAAATTTGCAAGCCTATCATGATTTGATTAATTAAGCATGATGTATGCTTAATTAGAATTATGTTCTAATGTTGGACTTTTGACAATTAGCGCTATCCTTGTTGTGTGCAAGAAATTTCAAAATGCATATATGCATACTTGCAAATGCAAAAAAACTATTTTAAGGAAGCTAATTTCAATAAGCCAGAGAGATATGATAAATTTTTAACTAATGCATGCTAATGTTATTGATATCACTTTGTCACTTTAATAAGGGTCAAAGATTAATTACATATGTAGAAAAAAGAATTTCATAAATTTGTTAATGTCCTTGCCTGCCACCATAAATCAGATAGTAACCTTTTACTGTCCAACTGTTGGCCCATTAGCCTTCAGCAGGAAATGGGAAATCATGCTACCAGACAGCAGAAGTACCAGTCACTTAAGCCCCTTTAGCCATCCAGCACTCATGAACTGTAGCAGTAGAAAGGGATGAAAGAGGCAAACAACAGAATTCTGGGAAAATAAATTGGTGACCAATGATAGGGATGAATTTTTGGACTAAGTCATACAGAATACAGTTTTATTCAGTTTAGAACTTCATTATATCCAATTATAAGAGCTTTACTGAGATGGCAGATGACTGGTAGGCCTCTCCTTAACTGGCCTGGATACTATGTGCACACTCAGTATGTTCCGTGGCATCTCCTCAGGGTCACTATCACATTTCCTTGTCATAACCATTCAAGGGTGTCAAATATATGGCCCATGGGCTGGATCTGGTCCCCAGAGGGCTCCAATCAGGACCTCCAGCAACTGGCTGTTGTCTGCTTCATTCTCCCTTGCCTGCTTTCTTTGGTTGCCATTTTGTTTTTCTCCCCTGATAAGCGAGCCAGCAAAGCAGACTCTCCCTGCTTTTTCCCTCTTCCTCCTCTCTTTTCCCAAAGGGAAGAGGAGTGTCAGCCATTAATAGAACTTGGCTCTACAGCTCTGCTGTGTTGATTAAGTTCACACTGCAGAGCTACTGAGCCAAGCTTCTCTTCCTTAGTGGCTGAGGCTCCTCCTTCTCCTCTTTCCTTGGGTAAGGAAGGAAGGAAAGAGCCAGAGCTTCCTTTGCCTAGTCCCCATCATCAGGAGACATACAAAGAACACTTTTAAAACTAGTATTGTTTCATTGAAGGTATGAGCTTTTTGCCTTGCTACAAAGAGAGAGAGAGAGTTTTGTTAAGCTTGTTATGGGTGCAACTGGATTCCCCTCCTCTATTTCACTGTATTCATGTCTTCCAATCTTTATCACTAGGAAAGCATGTGAACCAACAACAAGACAGCATTAGGTTGAGAGCCAATAACAAGACAGCATTAGGTTGAGAGTGTGTGTCCAGCCCAGGTTTACCCAGCAAATTTCCCTTGATTTTTCTTTCACATTTTTTGATTGGGGATCATGAATTTAGACTTTCCAGATAGTAGGCTGATACTGACTATTGTACATAGCTGTCTCTCTGTTCTTGCACTGCCACATAGTAGTTATTTTTTTGGGGAAGATTATAGTTTTGAAGACAAGCACATAGCGCTGTCTGTGCCATGGTGCTTTCACATGTTCTTGACTAGCATATGAAGCAACTTCTGTACAAAAGCTCACAATGCCCAGCTGCTTCATGTTTTCATCTGGGTCTTAGACTCAAAGCATTGACCATGAGATCTCTGTAATGAATGTCAATAAATCAAAAGTAGGCTTGCACCTGAACATCACCTGAACAGCATATTCAAGATTGGTACAGCACAGACATTGCAGTTTTTGATGCAATAATTCATGGCAAGAGGTGACATTTATCAGAGACTGTAAAACAAAATATCGCAAGTGTGCTAATGTTTTAATAATGTTTTAAATAAAAGAAATCTTTAATTGTGATTGTGCCCTTTATAAAGTTTATATATCCACTACTTGGCATTACATTTTATGACACACATGGCCTGACCTGACAATGTCTCATGTTTGTCATATCTGGCCCTCATAACAAATGAGTTTGACACCCCTGCATTACATCATTAGTAGATGCTACAGATGAATAGTTTTGACCCAGAGTTGTACCCCAGCTCTTGGTAATTTGTATGTTGGAAGAAGCTCTTGCATTGGCAGAAGCCCCCTTGTACCTGAGGAATTTGCTCTTATATGGAATGGATGTCATTTTTAGTCACTTTGGATACAGTTTTCTGAATATACTTTTAAGAGTTTGTTTTGTGGGAACTTTTTGAAACCAGCAGCAGAACCCGATATTAGTGTGGTTTACTGGTTAGAGTGTCAGACTAAGACTGGGAAGACCTTGTTAAAAGTCCTAGGTGACCACAAGCGAGTCCCTCTCTCTCAATCAAACCCATTACACAGAATTTTTGAGAAGATAAATGGGGAGGGTAAACAAATATGTTTCCTTGTGCTCTTTGGAGAAAGAATGGCATGAAGATGTGACAGAACCATAACGCTATAACTGCTTCTCTAACGGTGGCACAAGAGCCAAAAGTACATTTTAATTCTCTAGGTGAGTTGGGAGACCAAGAGGAAGGAGGAAGAAGGGGATGAGCTGGGAGATCATTTCTGGGGGAAGAATAGAAGTGGTGGTGAGAGCTCTAGATTTCCTAGAGTTATCACCATTTTTTTTTTGGGGGGGGGAGGTTTCCTGGAAGCAACATCATCATGCTCATTATGCCATCACCAACCAACATATTCCTGTCCCCAACTCTATGCAAATTTCACAAAATTAAGCTTGTTGTTCAATAATGCTATAAATAAATATGAAAAGCAGAATATAAACAGAGGATTTATAGCAGCTTTTTGGGGGGAGGGGCATAGACAGGCCAAGGAAAGGCCAATCTATGCCTCATGCTTTCTTACAACATGAGAGAACAACCATCTTCTGCTTTTCTTTTCTTTTGATTGGGTTAAAAAACATAAAGAACTGAGATCTGTGGCTCCCCCCCCCCAAGTTGCTCCAGATCTTATTTGAGAATAAATGAACTGTATGTAATTACTACAAAAGTAATGTTATTTTATTATTATTTAATTAGCTCTGAAAACTAAAGTAGTCAGTATTGTGTAGTGACCTGTAAAAGTGAACTACAATTAAGGTGGATCTTTTGGCTCTTAACTGGATAATGATTAGGACAAAGAATTTTCTTTCCTTCAAGTATGTGCTAATGACTGCAGTTGTACTAATTATATTATCTATAGGTTATTGTCTTGTTTTATAAAAACTGGGTTAATACTGGAAGACCATGAATTCCAGAGGTTGTGCACTCTTTGTATGCTGTGCTACAACAGAAAGGTGATGTGTTCTGTATGAAACCTTAGAGTGACTTATTGCAGATGCATGAAATAAACTAAGAAGATAAGAAGATACATTTTAGAACATATTGTCCAAGGTACAGTGCTGATTAAACCAAGCAAAACAGCTGAAAAAGAAAGGTAAAAGGAATACACAATACATCCCAATCATGGAAAGATTAAATTGATCATCTGCACACAAATAAATGTGTAAATGGTTGTCTGTTCACTTTCATTTATTTATTTATTTATCTAGGATTAGGGGAGTATCTCTCAAGGCACCTTACAAAAATCATCATTAGCTATTAATATAAAACTAAAACAAGCCATTGAAAACAAGCCAGGAGGATAAAAAAAACAGCACAAAACTGGTTAGTTCAAACAAACAACTGACTTCCTGATAGGTCCAGCACCAGGCTGGGTGGGTCTCAGCTTCCCACACTTATTGCTAGCCCACCCCCTCTGCCCTGGCAAGAGTATGCACTCTTGTCTCCCCCCTCCCTGTAGTGACCTGCCCTGAGTCTAGGCCCTGACTCATTAATAAATTCTAATTTGTAGCTTCTCACTCCAATTAGCCACTAAAATATTTGTTTAAGCACAGCTTTCATAATAACGTATTAGGGGTTTTTTAGTTGCTGATCTCTCAAAGGGTCTTGCAGTAACTTACAACATTAAACCATACAAATAAAGGTTACTTAAAAGTGTACTATTGCCCACCTGATCAAACCCTTGAGGCTGATCTTGAGCTACAGAAGGAAATAAGGCAAGTGACTGAAACAGATAATGTTATTATACTGGGAGATGTCAACTACCCTCACACTCAATCAATCAAGATGATTAGTGGGTCAGAGAACCTTCCCTATGAGCAAAGGCTGAAGAGTCTGGGACTTTTCAGTTTAGAAAAGAGATTACTGGTGGGGGGACATGATAGAGGTTTATAAAATTCGGCATTGGATGGAGAAAGTTGACAAAAGGAACTTTGTCTACCAAAACACTAGAACTCAAGGGCATCCAAGGAAACTGATGGGTATAGGTTCAGGATGGACAAAAGGAAATATTACTTTACATGGAAATCAATTAACATGTGGAATTTACTGCCAGAGGTTGTAGTGATGACCACAGAAATATAGCTTTAAAGAGCAGTAGATAGATTCATAGAGGATAAGTCTATCAATGGCTACAGGTCATGGTGACTGAAGGGAAACTCCACATCCAGAGGCTCTAAACCTCTGAATCCCAGGGCCAGCATGTGGCATCAGGGGAAGGCCTCAGCCTCTATGCCCTGTTGTGGGCCATTCAGAGGAATTAATTGGCCACTGTGTGACAGGATGTTGGTCTAGATGGACTATTAGTCTGATTCAGCAGGGCTCCTCTTATGTTCTTATGAAATCCTCTTTTCCCATCAATACACTTTTTGGTGGTAGAAGAACAAAGTTTAAAAAAAAATCACCAACAATGTGCACAGCATGATGTTGCTTCTGGGAAAACCCAGAAGTGGTTTCACATCAATCTAGGAATTGCTGGCAACTTGTTGGTTTTACTATATATTTCCAATTATTCCTAGAGTGTTGTAGGACTGTGGCTTATTGGCAGAGCATCCACTTAGTATGCAGAAAGTCGCAAGTTCAAGCCCCAGCATTTCTGTTTAAAGGATCTGGCTGGCAGTAACTGCTGTGAAAAACTGTGAAAATGCCTGAGACCTTGGAGAGCCACTGCCAGTCTGAGTAGATCATGCTGACTTTGATGGACCAAGGATCTCATTCAGTATAAGGCAGATTCATGTATTCATATGTTCCTGCAACATCATTTCCAGTTTCCCTTGAAGTGACATTATGCCAAATGAAATGCTGGCACTCCCATGTCCCCACCCCCTACCTGCTGGGTCCAGCGCTACACCTCCCAAACACCACTCTACACAGGCTTCCTCCCAAATCTCCAGGCTCTTCCCCAACATAGAGTTGGCAACTCTAATCTCCAGGCTCTTTTTTACTAATGAAGAAGATAGTGCCTCTAGAACACTTAGTTGCTTCTTTGCTGATTTCTCTGTGAACTATGCTCAATAAATGCAGCTGTTGGTCTAGCATGGCTTTAGAATGATGTAACTCTGGTTAAGATTGCAGTGTTCATCCCACTGGTTAATAACCACTGTTCTTCTTACACATTTAGTGCCATCTGTGGATATAAATTCCACTAGAGTAGTCACATTATTCTGTTGCAGAAAAAGCACAAGAGTAGTCTTGTAGAACCTTAGTCTAGCAATTTTATTGCATCATCAGTTTTCATGGGCTTGAGGTCACTATGTCAAATGCTTTTGCTACAGTAAATCTGTTAGATGTCAAAAGACTCCTCTTTTTTCATACATCTTTACTAACGGTAAGGCCTAATATTCTTTGGGACATGAAAGAGAAAGCTGTTCTTTTTTGTACGCAAGTATCTAAATATACAGACATAAGGTGGTATGAAAGATTCCAGCACAATAAGCCATCTAGGAAACTTCACAAAGGGACACATAATTATAGATAATAATATAGCAGTATAGATTATACTATAGCAGTGGGTCTAATTTGACTCTATAGACAGGGCTGGCCTTAGGGTGCATGGCTCCAGGCAGCCTTGCTGCCTGCTACCCTCCTCCACCATGCCACGCCATGCACCCCATCCACAATGCCTCCTTCCCTTCCTCACAATTTCAATGCATGGGAAGGGGCAGTGGAGCGCCATGCTCCCCAGGCTCTTCAAGGGCTGCCCCCCTGTCGATCAGCAGATCAGCGAGTAAAACCACGCTGGAGGCTCATGGCTCCTATGACAACCCTCTGGTGCAATCCTGATCAATGCAGGGTAGATGGGGCAGCAGCGATGGGAAGGACAAGTGAGCTGATGAAAGAGTAGCCACCGCCTCCTCCCCCCTTCCTTTTCCCACAATCCAGAGGAGGCAGTGGCGGCAGCCGTTCTTTTAGTGGCTTGCTCGTCCTTCCCACCGCTGCTCCCCCTCAACCCTGCACAGATTGGGACCGCATAAGAGGGCCGGCATTGGAGCTGCGAACCTCCAGCGCAGTTTTAACCATCGATCAGCTGATCGGTGGGGGCGGCCTTTAAATAATAATAATAATAAACTTTTATTTGTATCCCGCCCTCCCCGCCGAAGCAGGCTCAGGGCGGCTAACAGACATGGTATACCATGATTTACATAAAACAATGTTAAAATACAGTTAGTACATACATTTAAAAAATGGTTACATAAAAGTTAAAAACTACAATAAGTTAAGGTGGTTAAAGAGCCCAGGGAGGGCAGTGCTCCACCGCCCCTTCCTGGGCATTGGAATTGTGAGGAAGGGAGGGAGGGAGGAGGAGGCTGGAGAGGCAAATAGGGATTTGCCTAGGGGGTGGGGGGAGGGCCAAATTCGGCGCCCCCGACCTGCAGGTGCCCTAGGCAAATTTGCCTAGTGGGTGGGCTGGCCCTGCCTTTAAATGGATTTTTAATAATTGTTTCATCACTGTTCTCACTTTACAGAGGAGAAAATGAACCTGAGAGTTCTGTAGAGAATTTACTACTAGTGATCACTAATAATCTTATATTCTAACTAGGAATAAGGCCCGTTGTGAAGGAAATACAACAGACTCAAGAAAGAGGGCCTGGGTAAGTGCCCCCCACTCTTTGTGTCTTCCCAGCCCCAACTTCCCACCACCACTCCTTGTCCTAATACCACCCACCTCTTCCTCTCAACTACCCCCACATCCCTGGCACACCACTACCCTCCACTCATGACATTTAGTCAGTCACACTCTTGCTGTCTTCCCATTCACCCCCATGACATTCATTAACCCCATTTGCTATCTTTCCTCCCACTCCACATTTGAAACAGATGTTGGCTTCTCCACCCCTGTGCACGTGCACTGTTGTGTGCATCCCTGTGCCTGTGGTAGCTCTAAGCCTTGAAAAAGGCCCAGAATAGAGATAAGGAAGAATAATTATGGGGGCTGTGGGGGGCATGGCGATGTTAACACAGACACTGAAGCTCAGCATTCCTTTTGTTTGCAATGAATTTCTGCTGCCTTTTCCTGTCATATTCAGCCTTGTGGTGTTTAGCATCAGTGTGAGCTTGTGGCATGAACTCATTTTTTTTTGCATGGTTTGGTTGGGTTATGTATATTATATAGTATGCACCTCAAGGTGGTTGTTTTCTATAGGGGAATTGATCTGACTTCAGCTTTCAATCCTCTCTCCACTCCCTGCAGCTTCTATGTAGGAAAAGGACAGTCCTTCTCCACAGTGGACACCAAAGCAGAAGGGAGGTGGCCTCAGCAGATTATAATAACACAGTCCACCCTGCAAAGAAGCCATTTTCTCCAGGGCTGCTGATCTCTGCCATCTGGAGAGCAGTTGTAATTCTGAGTGATTTCCAGCCCTCACCTGGAGATTGGCAACAATGGTTCCCCAAAAGGAACTGGCATTGTACGTGTCTGAGGTCCCACCCCTCCTCAAACTTCACCCTCTCCAGGCTGCATCCCTTAAATCTCCAGGAATTTCCTAACTTGGAGTTGGCCACTCCCTATCTCTTCCCATTTATCTTCCCCTCTGACTTCAGCTGATCATTGCCTTCCCCTTCCCTGCAGCCTCTTTGTAGGAAAAGGATGGTCTTTCTTCACAGTGGGAGGTGGGACCAAAGTAGCTTACATCACTCTCATCACAACCCTGTGAGGTGGGTTAGGCTGGAAATCTATGACTGGTCCAAAATCACCCAGTCAGGTTCCACAGCAAGAACCTGTGTCTGGCAGGCTCCACCCTGAAGTCCTAACTCACATGACCTCCTCAAACTCCACCACAGAATGTCCACCAACCCCAAACTGGCAGCCATAGTTAGGACTGGCCTCAGTGAGTGCTCCCTCAGAAGCCTGTAGTGATACATTTCAGATAAAGACTCTTTTTCTGATAACATTTTCCCCCCTTCCAGAGGAGGATAGGGAGGAGTTCTCAGCCAATCAAGACAATCATCTCTCTGGCTGTTTCCCTCTTCCTAACTTCCTCAGCCAATCTAGGTTAGGGGTTCTTTCTCTGCTCTGTAACTCAGTGTGACAGGTGGATCAACCAATGAGAGAGTAGAGAGAGCCAGTAACTGCCAGAACTAAGGTTGGTTGCACATCACTGAGAGAATAAGCTTTGCTGGCTAGGCAATAGCCACTTGGGTGGAAGAGAGGAGCAGACTGAACCATTGGCACACAAGTATTCTTGATTAATATTTTGATGGGCCAAAGCCTGATACCCCAGAGTCCCTCCCAGTCCCAACTAATGAGGGAGCTCAATTTTGCCACCATGGGAAAGCCTTTATTATATTAAGGATAGGTGAGTGTGCCTCAACCTGTGGATACTTAAATCTGTGGACTGAGGCCTTTTACATAGAAGAATGATTTTTCTGCAAATTTGAGAGACTCTTCCTAAGTTGGCAGAAAAATCTGAAAGCTTTTATTTATTTTGGAAGGGAGGTATTTAATGCCCCTCAAGGGTAGTGTCTGCATGTGTGCAGACAAAGCTCTACTACTTTGCAAAGGGGGGGGTGTCACTGCCACAGTTGTTCAGGCAGCTGGGTGAGCAGTCAGACAATATTGCCAGTGCAACTGTTGCATTATTTATTTATTTATTTATTACTTTAAATTTCTATCCCACCCTCTCCGCAAGCGGATTCAGGGCTGCTAACAACATTCATATTTACAAGTTAAAACTAATAAAACATATTTACAATTTAAAACCATTTAGTGGTGCTGTACCACTACAATATAAGAGAGTTCTTTTTTTCCTGGTGATTACATAGTAGCTCTATAATGATGTGGGGTGGCAGTTCTCTCCTGGTTAGATATCAAAGGCCTGTTGGAACAGTTCGATCTTACAGGCCCTGTGGAAAGTAGAAAGATCCCGCAGGGCCCTTATGGCCTCTGGGAGAGCATTCCACAATTCTTTTGCTACTACCGAGAAGGCACTAGCTTGCGTTAAATGCAACCTAGCCTCCTTTGGTCCAGGGATGGACAGTAGATTTTTTGTCCCTGAATGCAGTGCTCTCTGGGGAACATGTGGAGAAAGGCAGTCCCGCAGATAGACATGGTCCCCCTGACCATAGAGGAGGAGGAGGGTGGGAGAAGGAGCAGAAGACATTGCTCTGCCCCCCCTTCAGCTTCCGGGGCAGCAAAACTGGAGAGGGAGGTAGGGTGTGGGACTCATCACTACCCTGCCTACTGAGCTGACAAAGTTGGAGGGTCACCTGCCAAACTGGCAATGCTGGAAATAGAGGGTGCAGGAGTTATTGGTGCTCCCCCCACAAGCCGGCAAAGCTGCAAGTGGGGTGGGGCAGAAATAACTGGATGTGGGGCGTGGGGATTTATTGCTCCCCCCCGAGTTGACAACAGAGGCCTGTGCTGATATAATAGCGGTAGAGTAGAAAGAAAGAGGGGATGAGTGAAAAGTGGAGGGAATAGGGATGGGGAAAAGGAAGGAAGAAAAGTCAGAGGGATTGGATGCCTCTTTCCTGCAAGTTCTTTGTGGGTTCCCACTTGTATTTATTGTTTATAAAGCATCACAATAGCAAGGTACTGTCCTGTAATTAAATTACACAAGAAAAAAGCCCACATTTCCAGCTTCTCGGTTTACATTCTAACGGGGCGGGGGTGGGGGACTGAGAATTTGAGCCATGTCTTCCATATCCAACTCTAATGCTTTACCCACTGGACCATTATAATCTGAATCTTCATTGCTGTTGGCGTCCAAAGAAGCTTGTAAGAGGATTACAGTCCTTAAAGCCAGGAATCTTGAACTTTGCCAAAATAAGCTTCTCATAATAGAACGAGATATGGCAAAAAAGCTTGAGCATTATCACTTGTAACTAAGAACTCAAAGATGTCTTGAGTGGCAGAACTCTCTCATCTTCCAGGCAATTTGCCAAGATCAACAAAACAGAGAAAGAAATGAAGTGAGCTTCATCCCTTTATAGCCCAGAGAAAATGCTAGAAAAGCATCAACAGACTGGGGAAACCCCACCTCCCCTTATACCTTTATTAGATATGGAGCCCAACCTAGATTGTTTAAAGGTTTATTAAATTTTCATGCCATGGTCAATTCCAGGTTTTAAGGGGCTCCCATGCCTACTAGTAGCACCCCCTTCTTGCCCACCCAGCCACAAGCTCCCACCTGCCTGTGTATTCTTCCTCTGCTCACTTACAAGCTCTCCCCCCACCTGCAGTTGTAGCTGTCCTCCCTGCCAATATGCCTGTTCCCTGCTGGTTCTGGTTGCAGCTAGGGGTGCTACTGCCATGGCCACCAGGAATGCTGATGTTTGTTGCATCATCCACATGCATGGTCCACCAGCACTAGGCAGCATAGGCATCCCTGGCAGCTGCCCCACTCTGGGTTCTGCTGACACTGACTCTGCTTCAGGCCATGTCTAGTTACTGTTCACACTTCTGAAGGGAAGTCCACCCTCAAGATTCTAGTTGTAAGATAATATTTTCCGCATCCTTCCCTGTTAATTTATTCTTTTGAAAAAAAACATGCATAATCCACAACCTACATTTAGAAATACTAGAGGCAAGTCCAAAGACTAGCCTTTAAAAACATATACTAACATAATGGGGGTGGGGAAATAAAATACCAATAAGCACAGTTTGTGTTAAAATAACAGATAACATAATTTCTGATCACAAAAAGAAAATTAAACTATAAAAGAAATATGTATCCTGCTAAGGAATAAATAATGTAACAATAGCAGAGCAAATAAAAATACCATTTTAAAAATAAGTTTTCACCTTTACTTAGCAGCTTAGCATCAGACAAATTGATGCTGGGAGGAATTCCAGAGTCAAAGTGCCATCACAGAGAAAACCCTGTCTTTAGATATCACTTACTGTTTCTTTTATGATGGGGCTTACCCAACTGGGCTTTTGCAGAAAATCTTAGCTGATGTGGGCCATGTGAAAGAAGATATTGTTCAAATATTCTGGTCACAGACAGCTTATTTCTTTTAAGACTAGCTGATAGGTGCTCTGAAACCAACACCAACAAGCAACATTGCTGCTATATTCTGAGCCACAAAGAGTTTTTGAACTCAAGAGCATTCTTATGTAGAATGTGTTTCAGTAATCTAAACTAGATTTCATTAGAACCTGAATATCTGTGGCCAGATCTTACCTTTCAACCAGTGTTAATGCACCAAACTAAGTTGGTTAACATTGTCAGGAATCAGAGCCACCATCTGTAAACATCGATAATACTATGAACTTGCTCATTCAGTGAATGTGCATCTCTATTCAGTACAGGCTGACTCATTAATTGCTGACTAATTGATTAGCTTCACAAATCTCTTGTTTTGTCTATTATATATCTAATTATAAATTGTGAATTGAAAAATAAAGACAGATAGGGCAGATTCACCTCCCACAAAGCTGGGCTCAGACCAGCAGTCTCAGCACAACTGTAGCTATCACACAACTTGGCTTGGCCTGGCCTGCCAGCAGCAGTTCCTGCACAACTTGGCCCAGATGAGCCTGCCAACAGCTTCACGCCTGCACTCAATCCAGCAGCAACCACCATGGAACTTGGTCTAGCTTGGTAATAACGACCATTCAGTTCAGCAACTACTGCACAAATGGGCCTGGTCTGGGCCATCCCAGACACTATGCAGTAGGACCTGGTTCAGGGTAGTGGTAGCAGCCACTGTACAACTGGGCAAGACTTTTCCTTTGGAGAGGCTGCTATAGGGAAGGAAGGAGGGAAAGTAAAAGACTAGTGGCAGATGGAAGTAGGTTGGCTGATGGATGGAAAGGGGAAAAGGAAACAGGGAAAGGGGAGAAGCTATGGAAGCTGCCAGGGAAAAGAAAGAGGACATAGTAGTGGGGAGGATGATACAATGGGAAATGAGATACCCCAGTAAGCCCTTGCAGGTCTTGTAGATATTTATTTGAGAAAATGTCTCTCTGAACTCAAAGGGTTTCAGTCTGAGTAACCATGAATATTATCAGGCAGTATCTGAGTTAGAAACACCAGAAGAGATTATTAAATTTCAGATCTCCTAAAAGGTTTATCCTGCCTAAAAATTGTTAACTAAAAAGATACATTCCTTCGGTGATTTCCTCACAAACACTTGAATTAGATTACATTTGACAACTGTAGCTAGAGGAGAAAAGAAATAGCCTATAACATTTAGGGTTGGATCCTAGCAGCTTTTACTCTGGTGCAAGAGGGAGGAGAGATCATCCTACCTGATTCCTTTCCTCTTGGAGGCCACATCCCACGATGTCCTCAGGACAGTTTTTCAGAGAGGATCATTCTCCCCCTTGCACCAGCTGAAAATATAGTAGGATCAATGTTCCCTCTAAGCTATGGAGTCTTGTGAACAAAAATTCTACTTTGTGAGCTACTGGCATTAAAGTTGTGAGCTACTGCATAAATTAGCTTGCTCTAGGACCATTTTTCCTGAGTTGAGACAAAAATGTGTGAGCCAGAGGCTAAAAAATTGTGAGCTAGCTCACACTAATTCAGCCTAGAGAGAACACTGATTGGATCAATTTTTTTTAAACCTATTACAAACAAAATTCTCTAGGTAATGCTATTTGACCAAAAACAAAAGCAAAAGACCAACCCTCAATAATGGGTTTTTTTTAAAGTTTATTGTGACATTTCAGAATTGATTATATTTAGTGGTTCCATATTTCAGGGATATTCTTTTTTTTCTGCTGAAAGGAAGAACCCAAAGTAGAACCGAAACATCTCTGTAACTATATGTCTTTTCCAGCTGACAGTTCTGGAAAGAGAAGCTATGTGCTTTACTAATGAACTGGCAGCTACATATTCATTTTTCAGGAATCACTGTGCTTGAATAACACTGACTTTTCTTCAAGTAGAAAGCATTTCAAAACACTTTTGCCTACTTTGAAAGTCAGCCTCTTGACACGCATTTACATGGAACAGAATTATAAGGCAGTTGACATTGAAAAATACAGTATATGGCAAAGGTTCTTATTTTAGATAAAATAGCTCAGAGACTACATCATTGCCTTTGGCACATTTCCCCATGTAATAGATCCAGAACAATTTATGTGGACTACAATATCCACGAATACAGTTGCACGAAGCCTGGGACTGGAGTTCCAAGAAGGAACATCAGAAAGTCAGGTCCCCCTGATAGACTAGAGCATCTTATATCTGTTCAGTTCTGGTCTGGAAGGAAGAAGAAAAATCATTATTGTAAGGGATAGGGGGACTTACCAGGAACAGGGAGGAGGCCCAGGCTACATTGGTGGCAACTTGTACTGGAAGTGATGTCATCACACTGTGACATTGCCACAACACCGGTATCTGAACAAAAACTCTATGGTAAAAATTGCTTCAATCATAAAGTTTTTGCCCAAATGCCAGAGCATCCCCCAGACATTGTTGAGATGATGACATCACTCCCAGGGCACAGCTGAAGTGATGATATCATGTTGCTGATGACATAGCCTGAGCCTTCCACCCTCTCCTGGTAAGTACCTCCAATACCCAGCTGATCAGCAATGGGAGTGGGGCATGGCAACAGGGGTCCCTGATTCTAGGATGGGAGAAAGCTGCTGCATGACTATAAGTCATGACTATAAGTCCAGGTAAATATATTTTGTCACTCCCTAAGAAACATACTGTGCCACTGAGGTGTTTTGAGAGTATGGAGATGGAAAGAATCCCATCCTGGACCTTTGCTAAGCATTCTTAGGCCAAAACTAATAGTAAAAGATTGCTTCTAAACTTTCCCAGGCAGAGCCACATTTATTGGTCTTTGTTCAGATTGCAAATGAACAGTATACAGAGTGCCTTCTTGGTCCAGAGGAAGGTTCATTTATTCAAACATTCTGTTTCAAGCAGAAGCTGGCAGATTGAAACTCAGAAGCAGGGCATTATGATGGTGATTCTCATATGTTAGGCACTGGGAAAGTAGCACTCACTCATGTCCTGGACCCAAGCTGAAGAGATGTTCTTGTGATTCACCTGGAAGGAGTACTGGACCACTGGCCAAACTGGCAAAAGGAGAGAGAGAAAAGTGAATGGTAGAATTGTCGTATAAACCCTTGCTGTACTGTGGAGGCTCCTGTGAGAGATCAGTTATCAGACTGACCTCTTCCCCAAAATTTAGGGACAAAGTCACTTTCTGAGCCATGTGGCTCAGCAGAAATTTGAACTCAGGTCTAAGCCAGATACTTAGTTATATTTACCATACTGGCTGACATGTACCAGCCCTCATAGAAAGATGACCATTTGCACATCAGAGTATAATTTTCAATATACTAAAAAGCATTTATTTGAAGGTCTGGAGGTTTTATGAATGATTACTTATATTTAAATAAGTTTAAATAAAAATTTGAAGTTTTTTCCTATACTGAATGTCTCTTGTATACATCTCTATAAATAAAACAATGCTGTCATAGTCTTCTTGCTACCATTACACACAAGTTTTCCCAAAGCATTTAAAAACACTTTTTCCACTGTGATTTTCTTTTGCTGGTGCTATTATTTTGGGGCTACTATCTTTTGCAGGTGGAATGTCTGAAATGTAACATCTGTGAGCTCATTTAGCCAATTTATGATGTGTCACTATAAATACAGACGAACTTCATTTTGGATTTTCTGACCATCACTGTGCACTGAACAGATGTTTTCATTAACTATTCAGAGTGATTCCCCCCCCCCGGATTAATTAATTCATCAATGGGTATGGAGTGTTCAATTTTCCTTCCAAAGGCTATATTATTTTTCAAGCCTACGCTTATGAGAACTTGTTCAGATTAAAAACCAAAAAGGACAATCTAATCCTACTGAAATGAATGATAGTTTTTATGATATAATGAGGTGGTTGAAAGTGGCTATCGGTGATATAAGGATGAAAAACTAGTATTACCAAAGTTTGGGTGATGGGCAATCTTTTTACTGTTTGGGACAAAAGGAAATACTTCTTTACACAGAGAATGATTAAAATGTGGGATTTGCTGCCAGGGGATGTAGTGATGCCCACTTGAATAAGAAGCTTTAAAGGGGCTAGATTAATGGAAGATAGGTCTATTAGTGACTATTAGCCACAGTGACTGAAGGGAACCTCCACATACCCTCTGATCCCAGAGCCAGGAGTCAACATAAGGAGGACATCTCGGCCTCTATGCCCTGTTGTTGACTCTCTAAAGGAAGTGGTTGTCCACTGTGAGACAAGGCACTGGACAAGATATGGACCATCGGTCTGATCCATTACTCTTCTTATGTTCTTAGGAAATACTAATGAGGACAAATATGCTATGCTCAGTGAAAAGGTGTGTAGCCAAAGCACTTACCAAAGCAGAGCAGTAAGCAGTCTGATGAAGAAGCTTGTGCTGTTGCAGATTAAAAATTGAGGGGGGTGGATCCTGTTTACATGACATACCTACAGTGAGTAAACTCATCTAGTGGGGAACACCTCTGTGTGTTCAGTTGAACTATGGTTGCACTACTGAGCCAAGGCATTCAGTCACCCTGAATATACCATCTGAAAAGGGCTAGACAGATGTTATAAATTGTCAGAAATTCTCGAAAGCACATTCACTGCATTCAGTGACATTTCTTTCCAGGGCATAGAATCTGTATTTAAACCACTTTCACACAAAAAAATCTGTTTTCGCTCTAAATTGCTCTATAAGATTGGGTTGTCAGACTTCAGGCTTCAGGATACTTATTCCAGTTAGTGAAGACACCGGGATTGTGAACTATGGAACTGTGAAATTAGAATACCATTTCCCCCTTCTCTTGAAGCTCCTAAGATTAAAGCAGTGACGAATGAAATTGTTTTGCAAATTAACTGGATTTGTGTCTGCCTACTGTGTTGGGGTTTTAGATGAAACGTCTTCAGTATTGTTCATGTATGGTGTTTTTCACTGGTGAGTTCACAAAAAATCTGGAATGGCATCTGTAATTATTTGTTGCATTTATTCATGTGATGTCACTCTTTCCAATGAACTTCATGGCCAAGTGCCTACCAGTCAGCAGTGAAATAGGGTCAACCTCAGACAGGTATGAGTCTCTACATATTGGAGGGACTCCAAAGGTAAGTTGGGAAATATTTATTTTTCATAAATGAAAAAGTCTGGTAAATACTTAGCATGCTCTAGGAGGTACAGAATACTGAGGGCAGCTGTGCATCATTTAAGGTGGTGGTGGTGGGGGGGAGGAAAACTATTGTTGCTGGAAACTTCATCAAACCTAAGAACTTCTCATCTCACAGCCATGCATCTTTATTAGTGTACCAGTGTACCAGACAGCTTTGCAGCTGCACAGTAGACGGACTTACATTGCTTTTTGTGTTGGATCCTCTTTACATCCTCACAGTATATAAAACCAACACTCCCCTGGGTCAAGAATGATCAGGAGTGGTAATTCAATTACAAAATGTGAGACTACAACTTCTATAAGACTGTGCAAAAATGCCTATTCAAAAATAACATTGGTAACATGGATTTTGATGAACACAGATTACTGTTGATGAGCAAAGGACTAACAGGTTTGCTCACTGTTTACCTGATTGGTTGTGGAATTGTGGAATGACATACAGTAAAGAATGGTATGTATGTGGGAGTGGAGGTGAAGGAGACTAGGACTACCATTGGGCTGTGTAGGAATGCATATGCTTGTGCAGTACTGTACTGTTCGAACAAGCTAAAAGCAACCTGGTGAACAGGCTTGACCTGCTTGCAAACTGCCTTAAAATGGCTTTCTCACAACTGGTGAGCAGAATGTGAGCTTAGACAGTAGTTGTTCTAGCAACCTTACACAATATAAATTGGCCTGCTTGTGACCCTAAGATCTTGGGATATTCTGGAGATTTGGGTCAAGGGAAAATTCCCTATCATTTTTTCCACATACCATCCCTTGTGAATTTCTAATTCAATGACTCACATTCCAAAATATATTCCATTGGCTAAATATGTCTATAGTATTGTTTCTGTGTTAAAGCCTTTCTTTATTTGAAGTTTGCACTATAATATCTTAAAACAACTGATGATTAATATTACATAATGTATGAAAGTGGAAATAATGAAGTCCCCTCAGAATTGTTTCAGAGATGCCTTAAAAGCCATACTAAGAGTATTTATATAGTTTTGACATTTTTTTCTCCTCTAGAGGGTCCACATTTCCTGTTTACATGAAGCAAAAGTCATGATTTATTAGCTATGTGACAAAAGGGTCTTTAACGTTCCCTTTTGTGGATAAGTAGGCAACACATATCAATTATACCAAAGGTTTATAGTTCCAACCGTCATAAAATGAAAGTCATATTTCATGGCTTTCCTACCTGCATGAGCAATTTCCAGGCTTTATTCTGCAATGTAGTAATGCAATGTTTGAGGACTACACTTCCCTTTAAAACAATTTAAAAAGCAATATAATTAATTCAGAATTCCCAAGCTGAAGATTTTCTGTTGTGACATGTTAGAGAGTGACATCGAATGCCATTAACAAAGTTTCATAAGTTCCAAAATGTGAATGTGTGAAAGGCAATTTATGAAATGTCCTAGGATCCTATGACTGTTTGACCTCATTTGTATTCCTCTGACACTCTGCATAGATAAAGCCCATCTGGCATTTGCTATTTTGTGTGTGAAATTCTTGCTCAGCCCTGTCACAACAGTGTGTGTCCAATTTTCTTTCATTGCGCTAAATGCTCAGAGAAGCTCTGGGTATCAAAACACATCAATAATTCTCCAGATCATAAATCTCTTCACTGTTGGAATCACCACTGCCTATAAAAGTCAAATGTATTCAACAGCTGAAGGAGAACACTATAAATACTGAATAAATGAGTGCCTTCAATACAAGACAGTATATAGTCCCTGCTCTCTACTTAAGTCAGCATTTTAAGATGTTGCTTTTCCTCAGTATGCTACAGAAATGCATTCACAAAACAAATGGCAACAGACAGACTCTGATGTAGTTTCTATAGATAATTGTTTTAAATGTATCATAGTATACACTTTATATCAGGAAATAGGAGGATTATGTTATGGAAAGTACCATCAGATTGCAGATGACTTAATGATGACCCTTGGTGTTTTCAAGGCAAGGAGCTAACAGAGGTGGTTTGCCATTGCCTGCCTCTGCGTAGCAGTCTTGGACTTCCTTGTTGGTCTCTCACCCAGGTACTAACCAGGGACAACCCTGTTTAACTTCCAAGATCAGACAACATCAGGCTAGTCAAAGCTATCCAGGTCAGGATGCAAGCTATATAAATACCTACAAAATTAATAATTGATCAATGGCATTTCCATTTTTTCATATTCTGGCTCTAGATCACCAGATCATCTAGGCAATATTGATAAAAACCAGAAATGGACAAAGTCCACCAGAGGAAGACCATTGCCAGTTCCATTATCTTAGTTTGACAGCAATGAATTTAAGCAGAAAGCTTCCTGAATTGGAGGGGGATGGATGGTTACTACAATGCTAGCTATAATAATTCAGTGACTTTCTTCCTTTGCCCTAGACCAGGTTGCCTTAAAAGTTGTAGGACTTACAGTACTAAGCATGCCCTTGATTTTCTCTGCATCAGAAGAAATGTGAAGAATTTCACTGCGTGTTTTGCTACTCATTGAGACTGATATAACTATGCCAGTGTGGGTTTTTGGAAATCTTTGTGTGTTTGGAAGGCATTAATTACTTTTCTTGATGTTCCTTCTTCACAGCTCCCACATACAGACATGGCATATGCAGCCGTTTATATCACCTAAATTGTGGTCTATCAATAAATATACTTTGACAAGAATTTGGCTTGCTCACTAGGCAGGCAGAATATTTTTTGATATTAAAACTGACACATTCAATCAATTATAACACTGAGAAGAATTAACAGAGACTACTGCTTAATAAAATTCATGGCCTTTTCATGTCATGTCAAAATTCAGCATCACTGCTTTACTTACATATGACTGGAAAGAGGCCTTCTAAAAACCCCTATAAAAGTATAAACATATAAACCTATTTTTGTATTAAAACAAATACTTTGATTCACAGTATTTGGATATTTGAAAGCTAGATAGCACTTTAAAAATGTCATCAAGGCAAATGTGTCAGATAATAAGTATCAATTTCTATTCTGTTCATAACACAGAGTGTTTTATATTTCTTAATTTAATTTAGTTTTATTTGCTCACCAATTCTATACTACTTTTTGCCACCCAAACTAACTGATGAATAAATAAACAAACAAAAAAGAAGATAAATCTACATGGTCACAATGGTCCTGGCTAGGAATGCTCAAGTACCCACTGGTTGGGCTTGTGTTCTGTTCATCAGTTGCAAACAGAGACGTGATTTTTCAATGATCACTTAATTGATTTCATCAGTGCTCAACAGGTTATTGCATTAATTTACTGTATTCTTTCCACCCATGCAGTACAGTGCAACTGGTATTTTTAAAGAGTTGCCAGCTCCAGGTTGGGAAAATAACTGGAGAATACCTGCAGCCTGAGGAGGATGGGATTGGGGAGGGGAGAGACCACATTGGCATATAATGACTTAGAGTCCACATTCCAAAGCAGCCATTTTCTCCAGGTTCATTAAATGATAGAGTTGGAAGGAACCTCCAGGGTCATCTACTCCAACCCTCTGCACAATGCAGGAAATTCACAAATGCCCCCCACACCTCCAGTGACCCCTGCTATATGCCCAGAAGATGGCAACCCCCCCCCAAAAAAAACCCCAATCACCCAATCTCCAGGATTCTCGGCCAAATTGAGCTGGAGAAAATTGCTCTGACTGATTTCCATTGCAAGGAGATCAGTATTAATAATGGGAGATCTCCAGCCACTCCCAACACAGCAGCCGGGGTTGAACCGGCTGCCCCGCTGCTGTGCGGGGACCAACTACATTCACCTGCTTACTCAAAAGATGACTGCTATCAGACCAGTCAGCACTGTTGGGCTTTGCCGGAGACATAAGTTGCAGCCATAGCTGCTGGTTAATCTGCTGGTTAATCTGATCCCAGGGAATTGCAGGGGTCAATGCCGCCCTCATACGGAACTCCTTGTCATACTGCAGCCATGAAGCGCCAGAGAAGTCTGTATAAGCCTTGTAAATAATGTCACAATATTGGAATAGCGGTGCCGCCCATAGAGGCTGTGCACACACTATTACACCTGCATAGATCAAAACCCCCAGCAACCAGTTAACCCAATTCCTCTCAACCTTTTTCCGTTTGAGTTTTTCCTTGTCCTTATCCTCTAGCTCGTCCTTGTCCTTCTTCTCAAGCTCCCTATAAAGAAGGTAAAGACATCAACATACTCCCCACGCAAAATCTTTTCCCTGGTAGCAACCATCAAGTGGTCACCTAGGGGCATGGCGGTGTCCCCAAATGGTCGACACTGAAAAGGGACTGCTCCATAGGGAGTCAGGGCCAGACCGCATCCACCCTATTGCCCAGCGGGCCATCCAGCTGTCCAATGACCATAAAGCTGTTGCCCCCACGGTAAAGACCCAACCGGCAACTGCTGCAGCGGAGCCCCCTGTGAAGTAGATTGCGTAGCAGCTGTCGAAGAGACTTGAGTAGGCCCCCAAGGGAAGTCCTGCCCTTGAGCCCCAGGAACCCAAGCCTCTAGAACACCGGGCAGGTTAGGTGAACACCGCCAGGACCGAACATAGCCATAGAGCCAGCCGAACCCGGCATGCAGGGAGATCCTCAACCCCTCCCCAGGGCCACCTGCTACTATTACCTGGATTGCAGTGCTTACCATCTGGGTCTTTGACATTAACTGCTACCACCACCGGTGCTGGAACCCTGACTCGCCGAGAGAGACTTGCCCCATCAGGAGTGTTGCCCTCTCCCTCAGAATCAAAATTGTTGTCCATTGGTTCCCAGCTTGGCCCTTCAGAAGTACCAGCCCAGGCAGCCATGTCCTGTAAATTAGAAAGACGAACCAGAACCTCCTGCTCGAAAGCCCTGGTAGAAGTCCTCGCTGCTTTTCAGCCCTTAGCTAGACCAGTGGAACCAGGGTCCAAACCCTGTTGGCCTTCCAACACCCCAAGTTGCTCAATTATAGCTCGCCTGGTGCATGCCTCCTCTTCCTCCCCAGGGCGTGCAATAGGTGTACGCCTCTTAGCCACTCCCTTAAGGGGCTGCTTGCCCTTGGATACCCCCTGACCATTTTGGGGGGCCATAGCACAATCCCACCACCCTTAATCACCACTTGAGGGAGGGGGGTGTATCCCTACAAAAAAGGGGGGCCTGCTTGCCCACCCCTTGCCACCCAGGGAGGAAGGGGTGGGGGAGGGACAACCACAGCACCATGCTCCGCAGCAGGCTCCCACCAACCCCCAATGAAGGCCCTCTAAACAGGGGCCCAGGGGAGAAGCTCGGAAACCTAGCAACGATCAAGCCCGCATTGTATAAGGCGGGTCCAACTGGCAGCCCCAGGCAGTCCCAATAACACAGAGGGGCAAACAGAGGGGGATGAGTGGGCCGAGCGAACACTCCCCAATCAACTCAAAAGAGCCCTGCTGGTAGCCCGGCGACTGAAGACCCTGCACCCGCATTTTCCCCCGTCGCTGAGACTCCCACGACGCAGGCCTCCACCTGATCAGCCTGGAGCGCTGAAAAATGCTCCCGCTCAATCCGAAAGCACCCGAACAACTGTGTCACTGGAGGAGTGGCTGGGACTAATAAAGCCCCAAACCATGACCCCCCCCCCGACATCCCCGGATGGGCAGAGGTCCATTTGCCTCAACTCCATCTGGGGAGGCAAACCCGGCCCCCACCCTATGCTGCCATACGGTGGCGCGGACGGAAAGGGGCCGCATTATCAGTCATTTTTCTTCAATCAATTTGCTATTGTGAACATTCTGAGCCTGTTGGGGGGTTACTTTGCAGTTATTCAAACATGAACTACTGTTAATATTTGAATAATGTTCAAACATTGCCCTACTGTGCAGCTGCAAAGCTGTTTAAAAGCATTTTAGCTGGATAGTGGACAGATGAACAGATTATGGGTGACTGCAGCTGTGAAACAGTATGTTTGCCTAACAAGCGTGCTCACCAAGAAAGTCATGCAATCCCTATTCACAATCATTTTAAATTTATCCTTTTCATCTCTCTCTTCCTCCAATGATTACTGGGGGACATGGTTCTTGTCTTCTCCAGTTTATTCTTACCACAACCCCATGAGGTAGCACAAGCTAAAATTGACTGCCCCAAGTTTTCCAAGAATGTTTTGTGGTCGAGTGGGGATTTCAAGCTGGTTCTCTCCAGTCCAAGTTTGACACTGCTTCTCAGTGGAAATGAGTCTATCCAAGCCCACTGAACATGCTTCAACCTCTACCTCTACCTGCAGTTCTGAAAAATATTACATTGCTAATGGTTTCTTTTATCATTATTTTGCACAAAACAAAATATTTCACCACTTGTTCCTTGTGTTTATTTTTTCTGCTTTCATTATTTTTATTTTTTAAAATAATTATTTTAAAATTATTTTTATTTTTAAAAGTCTAAATTATTATTAAGGGACACAACTAAGCTGAAGGTATACTCAGGCCACCTTGGAACCAGTTCAGGATGAGCTCAGTTCCATTAGTTGTTCTACTGATAGAGAAGATTAAGAGAATAGATAGGCACTTAAACTCAGTGTAAACAGAGTGTCTGTTGTATTGTCAATACAGTAAGCTGTTCAGATCTTTTTCCAATTAAATTTTGTGAGAGATTTACAGAGCAAAATATGGATGGGGGCAAAAATCAATAAAGAAAAGGTTTCAAAAGGCTAAGAAAAAGAGAAAACTGATGGATAAAGAAGAAATGAAGCATGGAAATAAATGAATACAGTAGAAAAACAAACAGAAAGGAGGATATAATGACAAAGACTAAAATAAAACAGATTGCAGAACTTAAGTGCCAAGGAAATGGTATAAGAGTAGCACCTATTCTTGGCTGGAAGCAGGCTTGTATCATGCAATGGAGGGAAAGGGAATGCTGGTGGGTATTACCATCTCTGACCCAGTGAGATTCTTTGCTCTAGACCCAGAATACAAACAATCTTCTTTAGTCCACTTGGCTGTCTTCTGTAGAAGGGCAATAAGGGGAAGAAAGTCTCAGACTGGAACATATCTGTAACACCAGCCTGGAGGAAACTAAAGAGCAGATGGCTAAGCTGACTATAAATCAGTATGGTAAACTGGATGGGAAATGGACTTGAGGTGCATAATGAGCCCTAGTTTCAGCTCCTCAGCCAATTCAGAGAGTGGAAGGCAGTGTCCTACACTGATATTGGGGGTCCTCCTGATTTGTGAATTATAGGGATGGTTGTTAAGATGTGGCCAGTGGCATAACAAATCTCTTTATCATTTGTAGGTGAAAGGACTGTATTGTTTGTTCTGTGATAGGCTGTTAACCTGAATAAAGATCACATTCATACAGAACTGTAGAATCTCAGCACTGATCTATAATGCCCTCAGATATCGAGTCCATCTATGTGACTACATTTGAAGCTTCCAGGGATTTCCTAGCTGTCCATGAGATAAACAGTAATGGCTCATCATCAAATACCTCATTATTCAATCCATGTAAATAAATCCAGGCAGGCAGCTGTATTGGTCTGAAGCAATAGTACAAAGTTGGAGTCCATTAGCACCTTTAAGACCAACAAAGTTTTATTTAGAATGTAAGCTTTCATGTGCTAAAAGCACACTCCAGCAGACAAACTTTGTAGTATTTTTTTTGTAGTACCTGTCTTAATCAAGTTTATTGTCCCAGGCCATTGGCCTTTGCAATTAAAATGCATTTGAAACATTAAGACATTCAAAATATATTTACAAACAGACCAAGTTAAAATTGTAAAACTCTCATTCAGTTCAGTACAACAATAACTTTTCAATTGAAGGCACTGACTTTGTAGTATTATGAAACAAACATTGGAGCTACCAGCCTAAGCCACACTAACACACAACAAAAAAGTACTAAGTATGTGGCTCTGAAGTGGCATGTAGAAAAGTATGTAGTAAAGATTTATTTTACAGTGCTGACACCAACCATTAAAAACTAAGTGAAAATCAGTTGGAGGAATTCACATATCACAAGGTTGGAATAATAACACAGTTGGCAATTTAAAAATTCAACTAGAACTGTAGTAAATATTCATAGTAACCAGTAAAGAGCTGTTCATGAAGAGAGATATTGAGGTGGGGGGCTGGCTCCACTCCAGTTTCAAAGTTTTCTTCTTCAAGGCCAACCTCTCACATTTCAATTACAGCATGTCAAAAGCTTAATAAAATTCATACAAAGTTTACTACCAAATAATAACAATTTCTATTGGGCTGCCATCCCCTTCCACAAGAGGGTGCTTCTTTGCCACTGTTCAGCTGGTTATGGGGCAGGGTGGGAGACAGCAAGAAATGTGGAAGAATGTTAGCAGCAACCAGGTGCACTGATGTCACTCCCCATGTGACTGGAAATGACGTAAGTGCATCAATGGGGAATACTCTGCCATTTGGGCAAACCTCTTTGGTTTAACCTTAGAGTTTTGCTCAAATGCCAATGTGTTCCTGTGATCCATTGACATCACATCTGGAAGCATGGGAGTAATGTCAGTGCATCATCAGCAATGTCGCTATGGTGCTTGCAAGGGATCCCATGGCCAGTAAGTCCCCCCCGCCACATGTTGCCTTGCCCTGCCTGGCAATCGTAACCCTACAGTGCAGGGAGGAGCTGTGGTTCTATGGCAGAGGATCAGCTTGGTATGCAGAAGGTCTCAGGTTCAACCCCCAACATCTCCAGAAATAATCAGGTCATAAGTGATGTGAGAGATCACTTCCTGACTCCTGAAATCCTGGAGAGCCATTACAAGTCTGAGTAGACAATACCAACCTTGATGGATCAATGGACCAATTAAGTATTAGGCAACTTATATATGTATAGTATCTGACAAATACTAATGACTAATGAAAAGTTAAACTTTGAAAAATGTTGTTTGTCTCCAAGTTGCTACTTTCTCAAATTTGTTCTACTCATACAGACTAACACAGCTATTCACCTGAGACAGCCTGTCTTCTGTAGCATATTGTTTCAGTATCAGGCTTTGGAGTTAGTGCAAATTACAATAACCATAAGGGGACTTAATTCTTAATAACCATACAGTCTTCCAAAGAATGATCAGAGAGATGGCTAAGGGAGCTACCTTTATTGAGCTGCTGTTCACTGCCATTCTGCTTACCACATTTATCCAGGTTTAGGAATTCTAGAATGTATGCTGCCTTCCTTGAGTAGGGATAGGCAATCTCTGTCTTCATATGCCAAATAAGCTGGAAGTATGTTTCATGAACTACCAGAACACATCTTCTCCTAATTTATGTACTGGACCTGATTTATTCCCCATTTAGAATGTAGCAAGGATAGCTGGATGAATTGTGGACTCATACAGTACTAGAGAATATTTCTCCTTAGCAGAATTTCCCTCTGTCCAGCCACACAGGCAAACATGGTGTACTGGGAGAACATGACAGATGTCGAGAGAACAAAGCAAGCTTGAGAGCAGATGCCTGGCTTTCAAGCCATATCTGTCTGCTTACAATGCAAAAACATTTGACATCACAAGATATAGCTTGCTAGAGGACAAGAGACGTTTACCTGAAGCCAGTAATTTAAATCTGAAATATAAATTTCCCGAGCCATTTCTAGCAACAGGCTGTCTAATGCAAATAATCAAAAGAGCAAGGAGGCTTTCTTTAAGGAAATGGGAGTTGCCCCATTAAGAAGAGTACAAGCTTTTGCAAAACACATAAATTGTCAATAAGGCAAGCAAAAGGAATAACTGAAGAAGCTATTGCTACAAACATGAAGGCTGACAAAACATTCTATAAATACATTAGAAGCCAGGCACTAAATGGGGCAATAGCTCAGTTTTTAGGAGGCAACAAAGGGGTAAAAGGATCCCTAAAAGGAATATAAGGAGACTGCAGAGAATAAAATAGGAGACAGTAGAAGACAGTTGACAGAAGCCCATGCTGGAGCTCTTATTTGTGGGGAAGGATGTCTAACAAACTGGACCGAGACACGTGACTAGAGATTATTTTCTAGGGCTAACTATCATATTAAAAACAAACAGCTCATCAGTCCATATGGCATACATTGAAGCATTCCTTTAGGAGCATATATGTGAAATTACTTATCTCTTTACAAAAATATACAACTTTTCACTAAAACCTTTCTGGAATATTTGAAAGCGAACATAATTTATAAAAGAGTTAAAGAGGGATGCAAGGATACTATATGCTAGTCAGTGTAATGTCTGTTCCAGCTAGTTGTTAGAAAGCAATATTCCTATTAATAAGCATAATAAAAATAGTCATGCAGAGAAAGATCAATGTGGCTTTGGCCAAGGGCAATCATATTTTACTAACATTGTGGATTCCCCACTCTCCCCAGACTAAACAAGCATGTGGATAAGAGTGGTATGGTGAGCATTATGTATTTTTGTTTTGTTTTGACAAAGTCCCTCACACACACACCAACCCCCCCCCCAAAAAAAAAATTCCTGTGTAAACTGTGAGATAAATGGGATGGATTTTCCATGGATTAGTAAAGTATTAAATAGCAGAAAGCTGAGAGGAGAAATTGAAGACAATTTTTTACAATGGAGTGAACCAAGCAGTGGAGGCCTCAAGAGATTTGTATTTAGTTGGTTTGCAGATGACACTGAATTATTCAGAATGGTGAACACCATAGCAGACAGTGAACAGCCCCAAGAATCTCTCTACAAACTGGATGAATAGGCAACAATGCAGCAAATGAATTTCAGTATAAGGAAGTGCTGAGTGTATGCTGGGGCCAAAAATATTAACTTTACATATGCAGTGATAGGGATTAAATTGGTGGTGACTGATAAAAAAAGGGATCTTGGAATTGTGGTGGTACATCACTGAAAATTATTACTCAGTGTGCAGCTACAGTGAAAAAAGCCAATGGCATGCAAGGTATTGTTAGAAAACATTCCATATAAGATGGTCAATGTTCTAATTGTGTAAATCTATGCTGTGGCCACATTTGGAATGTAGCATACATGTCTGGTCAGCCCATCTCAAGAGAGTATTGTAGAGCTGGGAAGCCATAAAAAAGGATAAACAAAAGGTGAATAGGTTATGTAACGTCCCCTGTGTGCCCACAACAGGCAGAAGATGCCCCTTATCAACTTTCACCCCCAATTCTCTTGGTATATAAATACTCACCATATCTCGTTTAGGAGTAAGCCAAAGTGTGGCCTGGAAATGCGCACTAAAATCCAAGATGGAGCAGGGCCAAACAAAATGGTTCCTGGTGGCAAAAGAACAAGTCTGAACTTGCTGTTTTGGGAGGTGGAAGTAGGGCATCTATCAGGCTGATAGTTCCACCCCCCCCTCCCCATTCAAAACAAAGCGATATTTCTCTGTATTATAGAGCCTACAGGAAAGAAGATCTCCTCCCTGGTTACTCCCTGCCTGACCAAATCATATTAATTAATGGGCCATTCACACAACCTAGTAGCCCTTCTCTCTTGTAATCAAGGATTGTTAGCCCTATCAGCCTTTCATTATTTTACCCACACTTTACCTAACAAAGGTTACTCTTAACACAGACTGGTTTCCATCTAGCACAAAGGAAGAATTGGTCAAGCAATATTTTTACTATTGATTAGTGCAATTAGATAACCCTTAACACTCCAAATTACTGGAGGAAGCAATCAGAGTTTCAATTCAAACTTTGTTTTGCCTTAGGAACTCATCCTAAACAGTGTAATGTCCCTTTGTTCATTCTTGAGAAAGCCATGTTGGTATTATTTAAGGGCAATCATGTCACCCTGCCTCAGGACACATATTTCCCATAGTTTCCTATAGAGCTTAGTTTCTCTGTGTGTTTTCCTGGATCCAAACTGTACACCCAAGATGTTGAATGTTTTGCCCTCCTCCTTGACAAGCAGATATCACATTTTTAATCCCCTGCTATAATCCCTCTCACCTCTGTATTTCTGCCAACTTGAGTATTTGTTTGCCCCCCCCCCCAAGTTGTAATAAAGAGTCGGACACAAGAGAGTTGGTAAAAACTATGGGCCACTTTATTAAATAACATAACAACGGCAAGGGCAACCAGAACTGTGGCCAGGTCAGGGCCAGGGGTCTCCACGGACCGCTCCCCTGCCTTTTTCGTGGGCGAGGGACCCGGCCCCCTAGCCGGAGCTGTGCATCACAGCTCTTGTCTGGCAGGCCCACCAGGGAGGCCCGCACCCGAGGGCCCAGTCACCAGATGCGTGTCTCAGCAAAAGGCACCCATCCGATCGAGTCTCCAGGACAGTCTGCATTCACACACCTCGGGTCACCAATACCCAAAAGTTGATCCTGCCAGACCCCTAACTCCCCAAAAGGGGGAGGATAACCGGTCCTCCCCAGGCTGCATGGTGCCATAAACCCCGTAAAACCAGCCACAACTAAGGTCAAGTCTCCACTTAGGGCTTAGCACCCACCAAAAGGCCCAAAGCCAACACAAGCCCTTGCCGAAGATCCCTCAGGAAAAGCATATTACCCTTTTCCGAGAGATGCACCCCATCCCCTCTGTAGGGGTCAGGATATTCCGTAGAAATATCCGGATGGGGCAAACCACTCTCCAACACTTTGCGAATCTCCTTATTCGCCCTGTAATAAGCCCTCTCTATCCCAGCCGGATTCCAAGCACTGCGCCACACCAAGCGCAGAATCATGGCCGACCAAACTATAATGGTACCAGGTCATCTCTTCTTAATGTACTTGAAATCATCTCAAGCTTGCAAGATCAAAGCCTTGCCTTTAATCAGCCCGAGATCATTCCCCCCCAGGTGAACAATTAAAACCTGAGGACAAGGGCCCACACACCCATGAAACAAAAGCAGGAGCAAGCCAGGCCACTGAAGACCCCGGTGCCCATATTCAACCGTAACATATTTGCTGAGCCCCAGCTGAGAGCCAACAGCAGTTCTCTGAGCTTGATGTGCCGCCCAAAACACATAACTGTGCCCGCAGATGAGAACTCGGCTCCTCCGGCCAGGAACAACAGCATCTAAAAAGAGAAACAGACAAGTTATAAAACCCAAACCTTAACCTACCCCAGCTCCCTATAACACAACTAAGAGTGGAGCAAAGGGCGAACATAACCTTTAAAAGCCTGAGACCGCCAATGGCCAAGTTGCTGGATGGACGAAGAAGAGTAACCCTTGGCCGTAGAGGCTGCTCCAATTCTAAAGGAGTGAGTACCAAACCTCACTCCAGACAACCCCAATAAAGCTAAGGCCCTAGACGTCACTGCCCAAAACTGATGTTTTGTCAGAGGGCTGCCTCCAAAATGACAAAACAACAACCCTTCGCAGCCTTCTCGCACGGCCAAATAATCGGCCACTGCGGAAACTGGACAAAGCTCCGCCTCTGAACATGGACCCAACTCCACTACGGTCCCAATGCCCTGTTGATCCGTCTTGGATTGGCGGATGGTAAGAGCCGCCTTACCCCCCTTTAACCTAATATCCCTTAGTGACAAGGCCCTGCCAGAAACATCATTCCTGGAGCTTGCCACCAATTCACTAATCCTTAGCGCCCCAAAGAAGGCCACCAAAGAGGCTGCATGAAACAAAACAGCCTCAAAATGAGACGCACAGACTGCGCTTCACGCCCCCTTCAAACCCCCAAGAATCTCAGAAGACATAGGGGTCCTAGTATCAGGCTTAGGCCCAACCTCTCTGGACCACCCTTCCAGCATCTTTCTAATAAGAAAATCTGCTGTTTCCTCCTTATACCCTAACGCCTTGCTAGCAAAGGCCAGCGCAGACATGCGTCCCCTAATTGATCGCACGGCCAATCCCTTACCTCTTAATGAAACACAATAATGGAGCAACTGCTCCACTGGGAGGGGCCAAACAATGTGATACCCTACCTCAGCCCTAAAGTCTTCAAACTGCTGTACAGCACGTTTGTAAGACTTCCTGGTGCTAGGCTCAATGGCTAGGCCTATCGCTCTGTAGGCCTCGGCTCTCCAATCAGCCATAGCTCCTGAAGCATTGGTGCCGCATCCAGATCGGCGTCCAGGGCCAGCTGATGAAACCTCTCCATCTGTTTATGAGAGAGAGTGTCAGCCACCCTGTTATTCACCCCAGGAACATGCTTGGCCAAAAACAAAATGTTAAGCCGCAGGCAATGCAGAGTGAAGGCCCTCACCAACATCATAACCCACTGTGATTTGGATGAAAGGGAATTAATAACATGAACAACAGCCATGTTGTCCCACCAAAAATGAACAGTGCGATCGACCATATCGCTCCCCCAGAGCCAAACCGCAACCAAAATGGGAAAAAATTCCAAAAACGTGAGATCCCGGCTCAAACCAGCCTGCACCCACGACTCTGGCCACACCTCCATGCACCAGTGTCCATGGAAGTAGACCCCAAAACCTAATGACCCAGCAGCATCAGACATGACCTGAAGCTCTGCCTCAAGCCTCATGCCCTCTCTCTAAAAAGAAATCCCATTAAAGGATTCCAAAAACTCCTGCCACACCCGCAGGTCTTCCCTCATGCTGCTAGAAACCCTGGTCCTGTGCTGGGGCAAGCGAAGGCCCACCATAGCATCACAGAACCTGTGAAGAAAAGCTCTACCAGGGGTACAACTTTGCAAGCAAAGTTAAGATGCCCAACCAACTGCTGCAGCTCAAGAAGCATAACCTTCTTGAGGAGGAAAGTACTAATCCTTTCTTTCAAATCCTCAAGCTTCTGGCAAGGAATCCTGGACGATTGTGCTAAAGTATCCATCTCAATCCCCAAAAACACAAGGCAATGAGCCAGGCCCTCTGTTTTATCCTTCAGCCAATTGCATACCCAACTCAGCGGCCAACTCAATAAAGCCGGACAACAACTGAGCACAGTGTCCAAAACCCGCAGGACCCACAAACAGGTAGTCATTCAAATAACGAATGACATCCTGTAAACCCACTTTCTCGCATACAGCCCATTCAAGAAAAGTGCTGAAACATTCGAAAGCAGTGCACGATACAGAGCAGCCCATAGGCAACACCCTGTCCATGTAAAATTGCCCTGCAAAAGAGAAACCCAAAAGCTCAAAATCATCTGGGTGGACAGGGAGAAGGCAAAATGCCGATTTAATATCGCATTTAGCCAACTCAGCCCCCTGACCACAGCGTCGAACAACGCCCACGGCCTGATCGAAAGTGGTTACCTAACGGAGCATAGCTCCACAGGTATGCCATCATTAACAGAAGAACACCTGGGGTAAGAAAGGTGGTGAATCAAATGAAATTCACCAGGCACCTTCTTTGGCACCACCCCTAACGGGGAAACCCTAAGATTAACCACTGGAAGACTAGCAAATAGGCCCAAAATCCTGCCCTCCGCCAGTTCCTTAGCAATCTTAGCCTCAACTACGTGCTCTAAACTCTTAACTGAACTGAGGTTCCAAGACCAAGTTGGTATCCTAGAACCCTGAAAAGGAATTCTAAAACCTAACGTAAAACCATTCAACAAATATCAACTGTCAGCCCTACGTGGGTACCTACGAAGCCATTGCTCCAGAGGTCCCACCTTTATCGGGCTGGGGCCCTTTTCCAGCTTGGGAAGGACCCCCAACCGGTCTTTTCTGACCCTTGCGTAGCTGAACCCTTGGACAGTTGTTAAATAGTGTGGACCAGCACACATGGGGCATTCATGCTTGAACTGGCAAGCTTTATGACTGCACGCCCCCTGCAACCCAATCTCCCAGCAAAGCAAGCAGGGTTGAACCACCTGCCCCACAGAGCTGCAGGAAGATGATGATGAACTGGAAGGAGAAGATGAACCCTTAGATACTAAGTGACCGCTGTCAGATCGGTCCCCCAGATTGGGCCAAGCAGGTGACATCACCTGCAGCCACAAATGCTGATGAATCCGATCCCAAGGGAGTGAAGGGTACAAAGTGGCCCTCATCCTAAACTCCTGGTCGCATTGAATCCAGGCTGGGCCACTGAACATCGTATACCCTTTGTATATGATGTCCATGTATTGGATCAACGCTGCAGCCCGCCAGGGCTGCATACGCGCTATCACTCTCGCATATATAAAAAAACCTGGAAGCCAATTGGCCCAGGTCTGATACACCTTCCTCTTCTTAAGCTCCTCCTTCTCTTTATCATAAAGTTCTTCCTTGTCCTTTTTTCCCTAGTTTCCTAAACAAAAGGGAGAAAATACCTACATATTCTCCCTTGAGGATCTTGTCCCTTGTAGCTGGCAACAGGTGGTCTCCTAGGGGCAAGGCCACCTCACCAAAAGGCATGGCCCCAAATGGGACTGCCCCCTATGGGGAGGGGAAACCCCAAGCCTCAGCTAGAGCAGGAGCCACACCCTGCAGCCTGGCTCCTGGCCAAGTCCCACAAGGACCAGACTGACCCTGCGGCGAGGCCCAGCTAGCCTGGGACCCAGCCCCCAAAGAGGCAGGAGTGCTAGAACCCGCAGCCACATTGCCCTCACTATTGGGAGTCGCAGGGCTGAAAGGCCCCCATGGCCAAATCAGGCCAGAATATTCCAAGGAACCATCACCAGACTTACCTGGCAACCCAGCAGGTACCAACGTGGTACCTGCACCGAGAACAGGAGAAGAAGGACCCACTCCAGCACCCACACCCACGGCTCCACCAGCACCAGCAGCAGACCTGCCCTCTAAAATGGATAATCTTGTTAGAATACTAGCTTGCAAAGTCCTTTTTGAAACTCCCCCCTTCTGAGGCACTAAAAAAAATGGCAACCCTGCTGCTTGTTCCAAAGCTCGCAACCTCAAAAATATGGCCTCATTTACCTCATCCTGCCCCTCCTCATCCGAAAATGAAGGCGGCGGAGGCCGCTTCTGTACGGGCTTAGGTGCCCTACGCACCGGCTGCTTCCCCTTAGACTTCCCTGCTCCCTTTTTACCAGACATTTTTAAACGCACTGCAAACCCAGTTGGTACTGATTTCCTTAAAGGCAGATGAGCAAGAACGCAACAGCCCCACCTAAAATGGCTGCCCTAATTTTAAACAAAATGTCCGCCTGTATCCAAGTAGAATTGCTGTAACCGGGCAGAAATTCAAATAAAATGGTGCCAAAGAACCTCAGGGCCGCTGTATCCAGGCAGATGACTGAATTCAAAATAGCCCCTGATGATACGAGACAACTGAGGAGAAGACCAACCACCCCAGCAATCCCAACCTGCTGGCCTGAATAGCTATGGAATCCCCCAATGCAAATGCCTGGGCACCAGATCCCACACAACTGACAGGTTGAATTTTCTCTTTTTTATATATATAAAATACTGGCCAAGCAGCATCAAAGCAGATCTTGGGGGGAGGGGGTGGGGGGGGGTCTACAGCGGCCAAAGCTCCCAACTTCAAGCGCCCACCAGCCCTAGCACCCAACCACGCAGCACCAACAAACCCCCGATGCTCCTTTAACGAGCACTACAAACGCCAGTAAACAAAGCCTGTGCTCCAATGCCACAATTCCTCAATCTGTCACCGATGAAGCCGACAAAGAGACAGGGCCGATCCCTCGCGCTGGCCAAGAGCTCGCACACGCTGCTCTCATGCCAACGATCGTCGAGGGACTGAAGGAGAGCAGACGGAAGCCTCTGGAGGCACGTTACAGCCCCACCCACCTTCAGACGCGCCTGAAAGCGCGCTCGGCAGTCTGCTCTCCCTCCAGGGAGGCAAACTATCCCCGCCAGCCTAGCCGCGAGGCGGCAGGCTGGCAGAGACTCAATTCTGTTGTGCACTTCATTCACTATATATATGCATTATTTTTTTCCCCAATAAATCAACCTAAGCAACTAACTGGTTATTGGTACACATTTAGTGGAGAGATCTTGCTTTACCCACTCTCACTAGGCCTAAGGTCTAGGCCTATGCATTTCTTAATGATGCATAGAGGGAAACACGACTGCCCTGGCAAGAAGAAATACGTTTACATGATTTCGGCCTTGAAGAAGTACATTGAAAGAAGATACACTCCGAAACTGTCTTTATAGTTTCTGTACAGCCAATAGAAATGTAGCTGTAGCAGCAAGGCAGGCAACCACTGCAGACTGATGTAAAACATGCCATTAGTATATAAGTGGGGGAAAACCCTTTATTTAGTTGCATTTTATTGCAGTAATCTTTTGGAACTGATTTCAAGAATTTTATGGAACACTGACTCAGACGTCTATGAAATTTCATAGAACACTCTACCATGCTGCTGTTTCTCTTTGCTTTTCCTATGTGACCAGTGAATCAGCCCTCTAGCACCTCTTGTAAACACCCACTAATCCTGTCAACATCACCACAGTATTCATAAGGATACTACCAAACTGATTGTTTTTTTGTTCTAACATGGACTCAGGCAAGCTACATGGCATGAGAAGTGATTCCATGAAGGACATATGCTCAAGTTTGGATGATTCATGCATTTCCCCCAGCATTTTGATTGACACCAGAATCCTAACTACATGACTGATGGTCTATTTGGTAAATATTTGCATGAAATTTTGCTTGGATGATAAGGACTAAAACTAGAGTAGGGGGAACCCTTGAATATGAAGTAATTATATATATGTGATTGCTGAATTTTGCACTGAAGTGAATGTGCTCAGTGGCGGACTGGATCTAAAAATATTGATTGCCAGGAGACAAAGGGGGCCCTCCAGGGGAGCTGATCTCTGCCAGCTGGAGATCAGTTGTAAAAGTGGGAGATCCCCAGGCCCCACCTGGAGGCTGGCAGCCCTGAATACAATGCAAATTTTAGTTGCATTACATTAATAATATTGGAACTTCTATTATATTTTCAAGCTACTAAAAGGACATTAACATTTTTAACATATTGTCTAATGTTTAAGGGGCCCACTTCATCAGGGGCCCACTTGCCATCGGGCAAGCTGACACCCTGGCTGGTCCGCCACTGAATGTGATTTATCTGCTGTCCCTTCTGTGTGATTCATCTTCTGCTTCTGTTCAAGTCACCCATGTGCAAGAAATCAATTCAATAGTGTTCAGGGGTAGTTCATTGAATTAAAAAAGTATGTCTGATGCATTAAAAAGAATAATTGTCTGAAGAAGGAGACAATGATTTTACAAAAACGTATACCATATCCCGTATTTCTTTTTCTTATAAGAAACAGTTTAGTTGCTGCTGACACAAAGAAAGACATTTTTTAAAGAACCACCTACATACCCACTCTCCACCTGAAATATAGCACTCCAAGATAGTTGTATTTAAGTGTACTTTTGTTCGTGCACCCCTTGGTACATTATTCTGGCTACAATGATTAATTTATGCAATACTTCAGAATTTGTAGCAAAACAACAATGTTTCAAGACCTGTCTGTATTTTTTAATTAATTGATAGTTATAGACTAAGAACACTCACTGTATTAATGTCATTTCTTTTCTGTAAATATATTTTCCAGATGTTTTAAAAGGTTCCTTTCTTGATCAGCTGACAATGCTACACTTTATTCCCATTATTTGTGCTCAGGGGAACAAATTGCTTGACTAATCTTATTGTGTTCTGTATGGAATGGTTGAAAATTGCCTTGAACTGCCAGTTCTTTTATTTTCCCCCTATACTGGAGTAAAATCACATTTTCTAACTGAGTTGTCCCCTAACTTGTTTCAAGCAACTCTAGCAAAATTCAGTTGGTATTTGAAAAATGTAAATCAAACCAAATGCATATGCTTTATGGCTTCTACAGTACTTTGCCTTGCAAATTCTTTTCTCCATAAAACTGAACTGTTATTTGTACCAAAAATAAAAAAAATAAAAATAAAACTGAACTCTGACACTTTTACTTTCAAGCGGAAATAGAACAAGAGGTCCATAAAAGAATAAGCTATGGAAGTATCATTTATGGTTTTTTTTTTAAAAAAAATAACAGGAGCATCATAAAGCACATTATTTGATAGCGTTCCTCAAACTTTTGATGAAATAATTGGTATTAGGGATTATTGTTGCTTTGATCATACAAAATAAGTCATAAGAAACACATTTATCTACATTTGGCTTAGTCCAGCAGAAGTTAGTTCACACAACAATTTAGTCATATGACCGGAAGCATTTATAACTGAGTCCCATTTCCTTGCTTTCATTGGAAATTAGTCACAACTACATTTTACTGAAGTGTGCCTTTGTGTCTAAACACATGGAACCACATACTCTTCATAATTTTCCGTGTAATCACTGCAGCCAATAGAAACTATTTGGGGAGCTATCCTATTCAGGAGACCCATTTTATTCACTAGCGTTTACTCTCAGGAAGGTGTTCTTAGGATTGCAGCTGTATTTCAAAACATCATTGTTAAGGCACTTGAAATATGGCTCAGACCTCACAACCCCCCCCCCCCAAAGCTGCTGGGTCAGTCTTGGGCCATGTCATAGTCTAATGCAGTGGTCCCCAAACTTTTTGGCACCAGGGACCGGTTTTTGCCACTGCTGCTCCCACCATGGCCTGCCCCCTCCCTCCCCTCCCCTAGTGCTGTGCCATGCTCCACCCCCACCTGCCCTTTGCTGCACTCCATTGTCCCACCCCCCATGATGAGGCTCAGTTCCCTTCCCTTTCCCAGCACCACACTCCACCCCCCTCCCCCACCCATACAATCAGAGGAGAATCAGAAGCTGGGAGTCGGCCTTACCCTCTTCAACAAAGCCTGGGTTGATTCTAAGTTGTTTGAAGAGCAGGCTGGAGGAGGAGGAGTTTTGCCCCTCCCTCACTTCCAGATGTAGTGGGGGGGAGAAGCCCCTTCAGAGCGCTATTCAAATAACTTAGAATCAGCCCAGGCCCTGTTGAAGTGGCTTGAGCCTCACTGCGGTGCCCCTCTGATCGTGTGGGAGGGAGGGGGTTGGTGATGAGGCTTGACTCTACCCGCTTCAACAGGGCCCTGGTGATTCTAAGTTATTTGAATAGCACACTGAAGGAGGCTTCTCCCCCACCTTAACTCCCAGAAGTGAGGGAGAATGAAACTCCTCCTCCTCCAGCCTGCTCTTCAAACAACTTAGAATCAGCCCGGGCCCTGTCGAAGAGGATAGGGCCTCCTCCAAGCCTCCTCTGATCATGTGGGTGGGGGAGGAGGGGCAGAGACTGGTGCTGGGGAAGGAAAGGGAGGGGACTGGCCATGGTGGGGAGCCGAGCCTTGTTGTGCGGGGGGGGGGACTGAGTGTGGTGCCGTGTTGCGCTGCTGCTAAGGGCAGGTGGGGGCAGCGGCAGCACGGGGCGGAGGGCAGGGAGTGGTGGGCCGGTTGCTAACAGGTTTGGGAACCCCTGGTCTAATGGATTAGGAGAACAAACAATCTGAATCGAAATGCCATCAACAAGAGATAGGTTATGCTGGTTGCTGATGCTTTGGATACCAACATTAGATGAAGTTTAGCTGCCATTAACCAATCAAGAGGACAGTTTAGACGTTCCTGGGCTCAGTCTTACTGATGGAACAGCAGCTTAGAGCAGTTTCTAGAAGTCCTTCTTTCAACTTCATCTTATATGAAAAATGTCTTATTTCTAGACTCAGCTAACTATGCCACTGTTATCCCTTGTTTGTGTTATCTCTGGATTAGTTTGCTGTAACTTGTTGTATGCAGGGCTGCCCTTGAAGCTAACTTGGAAGTTTCTGGCAGTACAGAATGTGGTTTCACACTGGGACAATAGTGAGAGTTTAATTAATTTAGTAGGTAGGAAATTGGCCTGTGCCCCCACCCCTTCCCCATTTTCTCCCTCTCCCCCTTTCCCTCTCCTCTCTTTCTTAGAGAAATTGGCTGCTTAATGAAATATTAGAGGTTGCTGATTAATTGGGAGTTATTTGAGAATACTAATTAGTGGTTTTGATTAAATTGCACTACTGAAGGCTTTATAAATTTAGTAGATAGAGATTAATTTAATTTATTAGAATACTGGGTTAGGCTTAACAGGTTAGTAAGGCATTGTTATTATTGACAGTTACCACCAAGTCAGAGGGATACCAGGTACAGTTTGGGGCTTTCTCTGTATTTCTCTGCATCTGCTGCTATCACCATAACTTGCTTGGTCTGAGGCGCTGCGGAGACCATCAGAAGAAGTGATGAATGGGCTGGGGATTCTGGTGCTCCTGGGGAGGGGAAAATACAGGTGGGAACAGGCATAGATCTAAGGGAAGGAGTGTGAGACATCAGAAAGCTCGGCCTCCTTCCAGCCTGCGTCCCATCCCGACAGTTGTAGATGGTGGGGCCAAGTGGAAGTACCTGCCTCCGACATTGGTGTTGTGTAATGCCTGGTCCATTAATAATAAGACCTTCGTCCTTCGGGACTTTCTGCTAGAGCAGAACATGGACCTGGCTTGCGTGACCGAGACCTGGGTGCGAGATGGGGTGACAGTTGCTCTCTCCCAATTAGCTCCACCTGGCTTCTTGGTCCTTCACCAATCATGGACTAGTGGGCGGGAGGGAGGGATGGCAGCATTCATTTGGGATGCTTACTCCTTTCGGGTGCTTCCGTCGCCAAAGATCACCGGCATTGAATGTGTCGGCATGGTGTGTGATGTGGCAGAGAGTTTGGCTGTCTGGCTGGTGTATCGACCACCCAATGCACCGACCAGTGCCATACTGTCCCTTCTGGAGGCTGTAGCAGGCTGGGCATTGGAGCACCCAAGGCTTTTAGTTTTGGGTGACTTCAACGTTCATGCCGATGACACATGCTCCACTCAGGCAACAGACCTGGTGTCATCCATGGCGGCAGTGGGACTCTCTCAATATGTAACCAGGCAGGCCAGGCTGGCCACATGCTGAACTTGGTCTTTGCGGCGGGAGTGGCAGTGGACCGAATTACTGATGATGCGGTGCCATAGTTGGGCCACTATGCCTTGAAGGCCCGTGTGAATGTTCCACTCAAACCCTGTTTGGGTGGTGAGTGTATTTTAGCTCACTCATGGAGCCAAATGGACCCCATGCGGCTTCAGATGGCTTTGCAAGACCCTTGGCCCCCTGGTGATTCTCTTGATGGTGTTAAAACAATTTTATTTGGTAACATATGGTAACAAATTATATTTCTTACATCATTAATAACTTCTTTTATCTAGCCCATATATTACTTTCTACCCACCCCTCCCCCCATTACTTGACCCCCACCAGTGTTATTTACTTAAAGTACTAATGTTTAAAGGTACCCTTAACTAATAAAAACAAAAATTAATATTCTTCTTTTTTCTAAGACTTAATCATTATCAAAAATTGTCCAATGTCCTTTTATTTTCCACTCTTTTTCTACATATCTTCTGAACTTTTTCCACTCCATCTTAAAAACTTCTAAATCATAGTCTCTTAAAATTGTTGTTAATTTGTCCATTTCACTCCATGTCATAACTTTTACAATCCAATCCCATTTCAATGGTATTTTTTCTTGCTTCCACAACTGCACATATAATGTCCTAGCAGCTGAAAGCAAGTACCAAATTATAGTTCTATCTTCTTTTGGAAATTTTTCCATTTGTAATCCCAACAGAAAAGTCTCTGCAACTTTCTTAAATTCATATCCCAAGATCCAAAATATCTTGCGATGTTTGACGTATTTCCTGTGTTGACTGTGAGAGCTGCAAACCTGTGACGATGGGGCTTTTTCACCAAAACCACAAGTAGACAAAACAATAAATTCCTTTCCACTTTTTAGCACTGTCCTTTAAATTTACAAAGTTCAAATTTCGCCCCTTCTCCTCTTTTTCTTCCAAGCTTTCTGAATCTCTATTTCCCACCTTCTGATTTTATTTTGTTTAAATTTAAATAGTCCTGGAATGAAGATAGTCATCAGTACCTTTTTCTGCAGTTATCCAGATCCAACACCAGTCTTGTATAGCTTTAGATGTTTAGCAGTCTCAAAGAAGGGTAGGATCCTGTCGAGCTTATGTCAAATAAATGACTCTGGAAACTTCTGCAGATGATGAATATGCAACTCATCTCCGGAGACCCCTCAAAGCCTCAAAGGAGCCCTCCCCGGTACTCCCTTTTAGCCAAGGTAAATCTCCTCAGAGTTTCCTGTGCATATCTTGGACTGAGAAAAGTAGGCAGTAGGCATTAAATTTTCCCCCACTACTCCGAACAGAAGCCCCAGCCTGCTCCCCTTCTGAGAAGCAAATTCAGCTTGGCATTTTCCAACCCCGGAAGTCCCCCCTGCCCCCTGGCAATCCTCTTGATAAACTGGTGGAGACCTGGCACAACCGGCTTTCCACAGTCATCACTCCCAGGCACCTTCTCCGCCCCCATTCAAAGCTGGCACTGTGGTATACCCCGAAGCTATGGCTGATGAAACAGGGGTTGAGACGGCTAATGAGACAATGGCGGCGTGCCTGCAACAAAGTGTCAAGAACATCGTATAGGTCGTTTATGAGAACCTATGAGATGGCAGTCAAGGCTGCTAAGGAGAGCTTATTTTACGGCCAATTGCAACTGCTAACTCATGCCCAGCACAATTGTTTAGAACAATTTGGTCACTAACTACCCTTCCACAGGGAAACAAAAACGCTAGGGAATTGGACATTGGCTGTGACACTTTCGTGAGTTTTTTCACAGATAAGGTCTTGTCACTTCGCCGCGAACTCCCAGACACTTTTGAGACAGTAAAGGAACTTGAGGCTCCGTGTAAGTCTTCTAGTCAGCTTCTGGATTACTTCACTCCACTCAGCCTGGAGGAAGTTGACAGAACACTCTCTACTGCACGTCCGACTACATGTAGTCTGGACCCATGTCCATCCTGGCTTATAAAGGCTAGCAGGGATGAACTATTGGGTTTGCTTGAGGGAAATTGTAAACTGGTCCCTGAAGGGACCTTCCGTCAGCCTCTTAAAGAGGCAGTTGTCCGCCCCTTCCTAAAGAAACCATCTTTGGACCCGGCCATATTGGCAAATTATCGGCCGGTGTCAAACTTATTATTATTTATTTTTCGTATTTGTATCCTGCCCTCCTCGCCGAAGCAGGCTCAGGCGGCTAACATTGAATATATTGAACAGTAAAACCATAAAGCAATAAAAAACAGTTACAATAATATCAGTTAAAATTAAACAATTCAATTTAAAATACTAAGCAATTATAAAACAATAGTTTTGGTGCTAAGTTCCATACCATGATGTTGAGCAGCTCTGTGCTTTAGTTGAAGACCATTAGAAATAATGTTGTTTTGCAGGCCTTACTGAATTGGGCAAGGTCCCGCAAGGCTCTAACATCATCTGGGAGCTGGTTCCACCAGTGGGGGGCCGCAATAGAGAAGGCTCGTCATCTGGTAGCCTTCAATCTCGCGTCCCTAGGCCTGGGGATTTCTAATAGGTTTTGTGATCCAGATCTAAGTACCCTCTGGGGAATGTATGGGGAGAGACGGTCCCTAAGGTAGACAGGTCCTCGGCCATATAGGACTTTAAAGGTAATAACCAGCACCTTGTAGCAAATCTGGAACGCTATCGGCAGCCAAAGCAGCTTCTGCAGTCCCGGCTGTACATGATTTCGAATAGAGAGACCCAGTAACAGCCTGGCTGCAGCATTCTGCACCAGCTGCAGCTTTCAGATTTGAGACATGGGCAGCCCCATGTAGAGGGCATTACAGTAGTCCAGTCTCGAGGTGATCATTGCCTGAATCACTGTTGCTAAGTCGCTGTGCTCTAGGAAGGGTGCCAACTGTTGTGCCCGCCTAAGATGGAAAAAGGTGGTTCTCGCTGTAGGTGCTATCGGGGCCTCTATAGCCAATGTGGGCTCCAGTAGCACCCCCAAGCTCTTGACTTTAGGCGCCGATATCAGTGGCACCCCATCCCTTCCCAGGCCACCGCGACTCAGACAAAGGATTTCCGTCTTTGTTGGATTCAGCTTCAGACGACTCATCCTGAGCCACTCCGCCATGGCTTGTAATGCTGGGGCCAATTTTTCTGAGGCAGAGGCAGGCCGGCAATCCATCAGCAGATAAAGCTGGGTGTCATCTGCGTACTGATGGCAACACAGCCCAAACCTCCAGACAATCTGGGCAAGGGGGCGCATATAGATATTAAACAACATCGGGGAAAGCACTGCCCCCTGAGGCACCCCACAATTAAGCGGATGCCTCTGTAACGATCGTCCCCCAATTGCCACCCTTCGTTCCCGATCACAGAGAAAGGAGGAAAGCCATTGTAAGGCCAACCCCTGAATCCTCGCATTGGCGAGGCAGTGAACCAGCAACTGATGGTTGACCATGTAGAACGCCGCCGACAGGTCCAACAGCAACAGTATTGCTGACCTGCCTCGATCCAGTTGTCGCTGGAGATCATCTACTAAGGTGACCAGCACCGTCTCTGTCCCATGGCCCGGGCGAAAGCCGGACTGGTGTGGGTCTAGGAAGGAAGCATCCTCCAGGAAACTCTGCAACTGTAGCGCTACTGCCCTCTCTGGAAATCCATTCATGTGTGCAGGATAAGCCCATCAACGATCATTAAGGTCTCCATAGTTACAGGAGGGTTTTCTCCCCTCAGAACCCTATATAAGCTGGATTCAAATCACATTATGTTGTTCATTTTGTAAGGTGTTGCATACAGTTTGTGCCCCCATTACACTCTGTAATTGGGTCTTTGGGTGTGTCACGCTGGTTGTGCACACCCTCAATTCCATTTTCCTTGCTACACAGACTTCTGCACGACAAGAACAGGTAATATAACCTGCTTCAACAATCCCTACAAATCCCTATCAATCACCTCTATCTTTCCTAGCCCTTGAGTGTGTATTTTATTGTTTGTGTGTGTGATTGTGCCTTTTACATATTTTTCTAGTAAACATAAAATATAATCAATCTGGAGTCTTTCTTTATGAAACCAGTGAATAAGATCTCAGCTCCTAATTTGCTCTACTTAAGTCTCCCCCTTACTAATTTCCCCATCTAAAAGAGGAGACCAAAGCATTTCTGGTAACAGGATAATGTGTTGTAAGTGTGCCAGGTGGAATGAATTTAAATGTAAGTATGCATTCTTATCAGTTTCCTTCCTGAATGTTTTTACTCCTAAGTTATTTCCTGTGGTCCTAAAAATCACAATGTCCAGAAACACCATCTCTTTATGATTGTTATTCAGGATAATTTAATGTTGTCATCTGTAGTGTTCATCCATTCACAAAATGGCTTAGGTAAGTCTCCCATTTTCAAAAAGAATGATCAGATCATCTGAGTATCTTGTAATATTGTATATGTCTCAAAATAGGATTATTATCCTTATTGAAGACCTTATTTTCTGAAGTCACCATGTATAAATTCACTACATCTGGGGCAGCTGCACAGCCCATTGTGACTCTCATAACTTTTAAGAAAAATTTCCCTTCAAACTTAAACTATGTTTTTTTTTTCAAGGACTATTTTTGGTTATTCCCTTTTAATTCTCCCAGGAGGGCTGGCACCCCCAAAAGCCCCCTTGTGGCTGTGGGCTTGGTAACAAGGCAACATAATTACTGTTTGGTGTGTATACTTTCATGCCTTAAAATAGCCATATATTAAAATAGTACTGATTTTCTTGCAACATAACTTGTAAAATCCTAGTGTCCTTTAATAACCTTCCATGTGCTTTATTTTGTTTACCTTTCTCATCAGCTTCAACAGTAGAAGGCTAAGCCAGTATATGCACATCATCTTGGACAAGGGTTGCTTAACATTCCCTTTTAAACAGGTTTCCTGCAAGGAGTTGGCACCATAATTCTAGTGCTCTGACAACCAATGGTAAGATGAAATGCTATGAAATATTTATAGACAGTTCAGTCTGAACATAAGAGTAATGGCATGTGCTCCTAAAGATTACAACCACACTATGTTGCAGATATAGATTTTTAAAAAAAACAAGATACAAAAAAATGTGGAAAGTAATATTTGGCAGACTTGAAAATAATGGCAACAGCATGCAGATTAAACTATCAAGAATGTATGACTACAAGCTGTACAAACAGAGTATTATCAGACATATTACCTGGGCACTGCAGCTTAATGAGAAGAAAATGAAGGGCTGTACCAACTGAAGCAAAGAGGTGAAAAAATAATGGTGCAATGGGAAGAAAACTGATGGTGGATTCTTTGATGCAGGTGATTGTTTATGTCAATAAATTTATACATTGCCAGATAAATTTCACCAAACTTGCTTTTTACTGGCATCTCTTAGCCCTTCTTACTGTTAGCTCATGACACATTATGATGTCAATCGAGTTCTCTGGAAGAAATGGACGTGCATGATGTGCTATATAGCTAAGCATATAAATTGGTGCTGCAGATCTTTCCTCTTCCCTGAAAATCTACTGCTAGTTCTAAAAAATCTCTGAGGCCCAGGAGATTCTCAGGAAAGAACACACCATAGTATATAGGCGGCTTCAGTAAGAAGAAGAAATCAGGCATCTTGTCTCCAAAACTTTCCTTATCACTCCGAGGTAGCTGACACTGGCAAAGCAGGAAGTAATTTCAACTGATTTTTCTTTATCTCTAGCCATCTCCTTTTATTTTGTCCATAAACATCCTCTGACCCTCAAAACAGACTATTGGGACAGCTAGCAGACTACTGAAAGATGGGCAAAGCAGAGAAAGATCTACTTCACCAGCTTCTTCCACAAGCTTTATTGCTAGTATATATTAAAAATATAAAAATGTTCGGAAGTTTCTTGCAGACTTATAATTCAATGGCCTACAATTATTAGAAAAAAACCATCCTCTTGATTTTCTTCAGAATGTATTTTCTTTGTACTTCTAAAAGAATAAAAAAAAAGCTAAACCTACTCTTATCCTCTTAAATTACCATCTTTCAGACACCACATATGTCCCATATATTAGATTTAGATACCTTTGTCTCCAGCACATTAATCATTGGGATGTGCTGCATTTGCTCCCTAGAGGGATACAACTGTGAACTATGATAAGTCTCTGTGAATTTCAGACAACAACTGGTTGAATAACACAGGTAAAAAGCTTTGAGATATGTTGTAAAGATTCTTTGAATCATTGCTACTGCCTGGTCCTATGGAGATATATAATTTTTGCACCCTGCTATGCAACCTATAAAGAACTGTTGCCTTTATACTGCGTGAAAACATATACATGGTTTGCAGCCAACTATGGAACTAATGGAAAGGAATAAAGATTTAATATCTCATGATCCCAGTTTGTTTAGAATAAATTTGAATTTGAATGAACTATTTATAGAATACCACTTAATGCTTGGATTAATCATATCCTGTACAATATAACTCTACTTCTGAATTCCTTCATTAAGTAGCTTCCAGATCTTTCTGCCGCAAACCATACATTCCACATTGATCAATGACAGGTAATTTCTATGCAGAACTACTATAATATAATCCCAGTTAAATCAATGGATTTGTATTGGAATAACTCTGCAAAGGCTTGCACTGTTAAAAATTTAGCAGGAGTCTGTAATGAGGTAGATGGGCAGTGCTGAGTGATAGAATTATATTTCATACATGCCAGTGCAGGATCAGCAGGAGGAATGCTCTGCTTTGCCACTGTTGATTGCCAAGCAAAAGGTGAAAGGATAAAGATGTCCCTATTGGCAGATGCTGCTGGGAAACAGCAGTGGAAGGGATGCTTACAAAATCTGTATTGTTAGTGGTTGTCAAGATGCAGAGTAGCTCTGGGATTTAAGAGTTTTACCACCCTTTACTAACTATGTCCAATGGTCATGGATTCCACAATGTAATTACTTGCTGAAGAAGTGTTTCCTTTTGTCTCTCCTGCACCTATTGCCTGTCACTTCTCTCATGTCCTCCCATAGCCTTCTTGTTTCTAAATACCAGACTCTTCAGCCTCATCAGAAAGGTGCTCCAACCTCTTAATCATCTTGGTAAACCTTTGTATTTTTTCCAGCTCTGCAATAGCATTTTTGAGATAATGATAACCAGACCCATACACAGTACTCCAAATTAAACAGCACCATAGCTCTACACAAGGGAATTCAATATTTGTCATTTTATTCTTGATGCCCTTCTTAATAATCACCAATGTAGAATTTTTTAAAGAAAAAATCAGTGTCACACACTAAATCAATATTTTCACTGAGCTATCCACCATAACCTCAAGATCTCTTTCAGTTTTGATTTCAGTGTGTTCTGAACCCAATAGTATATATTTTAAATTAGGGTTATTTGTTCCAATGTGCATTACCTAGCACCAGGGGTCACCAACACGATACTCATATGAACATATGAACCTATGAAACTGCCTTATACTGAATCAGACCCTCGGTCCATCAAAGTCAATATTGTCTTCTCAGAATGGCAGCGGCTCTCCAGGGTCTCAAGCTGAGGATTTTCACACCTACTTGCCTGGACCTTTTTTGGAGATGCCAGGGATTGAACCTGGGACCTTCTGGTTACCAAGCAGATGCTCTACCACTGAGCCACCGTCCCTCCCTCATAGGTACCAACGCATATAAGGAACTTTTTCTGGTACCCATTGGCTGACTACAAACCGGCACTTTGGGCAAACTCAGAGACGCCTCTGAAGTTGACCCAAAAAATCCCAACAGACAGCAACATCTGCCGGGCATCCCCATCCCGCACTCACCCTGTCCTGTAGGCCGGTTCTCCTGCCTCAAATTGTGACCACTTTGGAAGTGGTAGCAAATATTTGAGGCAGCCAGGAGTCGTCTTGTTGCCGTGTGGAAGCGGAAGGGTGGAGGTGGCTTACGAGGGGGTGTGGAAGTGGCAAGGCACTGCAAGACCATCCCGCCCTATTTTCCTTTAAAAAATGGGTGGCGGAGAGTGCTGGTGTGCTCATGTGCACTAGCGCAGTTGTGTTGCACCTGGCAAGAGTCAGCCAATTTCCGGCCCAGCCTCACTGTTCTCAGGCCCCCTCTAGCAGCTAAAACATCCATGGAACTAGCACAGCCCACAGGATAGTTGTGTGCAGCGTTCTGTCACGGGCAGCTATGTGTTAAAAGTGCTGGCTGGCTCATGGACGGAAACCGAGCGCCTTGGAGAGTCTGGCGCAGCGAGCATCTGGAGACCTCCGCTTGGTTCTCCATCTCAGATTGCCTATCTGTTCTCAGCCATCAAGTGTTTTTAGAAAGTGGATAGGGCCAGGTAGGCTGAGCAGATTTTCAGAAGATGCTTTAGCAGCAACTGCCATCACAGCAGAAGGATGTTCACTGTGTTACTGAAGGTAAGCTATGTGCAAGCATTTTTCCAAAAAACATGTTCATTTTTAAAGGCATCCAGTTAAACAGTGTCTGCCTGAAATGTTCAAGTGTTACTATTAGAGTTATACAGAACTTCAGTCCTTGATATTTTGCACTTGGCTTCACCTCCTGCAGTTGGCTCCATTTTGTGATTGTCAGCATTCGAAAAATGCCCGTAGGCTGAAAAATGTTGGAAAGAATTGCATTACAGTTGCCTGCTCACCAATTTAGATAGCTCCTCCTATAACTCTTCAAAATCCCCTTTGGTTTTCACTGTTCTGAATAATATGGTATCATTTGCAAACCTGGCCACACTGCTGAGCTTCAGTTCCAATGAATGGCCCCAATACCAATCTTTGTGATTCCCCACTACTTATTTTTTTGCTTGTTGCTTGAGATTACTTTTATCTATTCCAACCATAAGTAAAACTCTGCTGGGCATCCTAAACTGCTTATTAAGCAGAATTACACCCCTCTAAATCCATTCTATGAACTTAAAAGGGTGTAATTCTGTTTAGGTATTCTGTATGTAAACTGAAGTGTGTATATTTAATGATGTTCCTGCCTGGCTCATTGGAGCCTGGAGCACTGAGCTTGGGAACTTCGGAACAATGGACAGTAGGATCCAAATTCCTGCTGCCCTGCTCCAATCACGGCTCCCTGCTGGTTTGAATGACCCAATTGCATTCTTGCATGGGAACCCTGAAGTGTATATAGTTGGCCCCATTGGCCCAGTTCCTCAGTCTTGGAGTTCAGCCATTACCATACTGTACTAAATAAAGAGAGCTATGATCCTTACCACCTCACTGCTTCTATGCATTGAACCCACTATATTATATTAAATTTACAATGCTATTTCACTCTGAAGTGACTCACCTTGTTACTGGCCCTGTTGAGTCTCTTTTTTCAGCTATGGGAAGTTTTTCTTCCAGTTCTCCTCTTCAACCAGTACAGTGCCATCTTGAATTCCATTCCTTGCCTCATACTCCTTCACAAAGGGTCCCTTTAGGGAAGGCCTACCTGTGCTCAGCTTTTCCTTCCTTTCATGAAGGCTCATTACATATCAGACCAGTGAATGTCACTGCCATTTTGAAGGAAATTAAAAATACTGCCAGGTCCTGATCCTGATTGGGGCTCGCAGTGTGGCAGTTTGAGGTGCTCTTGTTTCTCCCCCACTTCTTTTCAAGTGCTAGAACTGTTGTACCCTTAAAAAGGTGCACGGAAGAACAAAAGCACATCAGTCAGCCGTGCTGCAGGCTCAATCAGGATCAGGCCCCCCAGGCAGTTAAAATCTCTTTAAAATGATATCATCTACTTCTCTGCCTCTCCTACCAGTGAGTGAAGAATAAATTCCCATTTTCATTTGTGCTAGGCATTCAAATAAACAAACAGAAAACACATATGTTGCACCAAGCCATTGCTTACTTAATGCCTCCTCAGATCTATTTTTAACATGGCTTTCAAATCATGAAAGCTCCAGTAACCCCCTTGAAATTTAAATTTATTATTACCCACTCCCAAAAAACATTGCTGTAAGAAAAATAAAGGAACATTCCCTATATTAATTTTAAGGCCCTACAGATCACTGGGCATACCTATGAAATCTCCAAAACCTCGGTGTGTAGGGAGGAGATGTGTAGCTGAGTAGCTTGTGAGGGTTCCAGTTTTCTCCCTCAAAAGCCGTGCATCTCTACTATATTGGACCTATTACAAATACTTGTTCAATCCCATCACAGTAGGGCATCTCACTGTAAGAGTTCTGTGATTTTTGTTTTGCTACATGTCTTTACCTTCAGAGCTAAAAATATCTTTATATCTAATTCTGATTGTGGCCCTAGTGTTTAAATAAAAACATCCATACAATCCATGTAAAAACTTGGGAGATTTTTGTGTAAACCTGACCCCAGGACTTGCTTCCCCTGCACCTGACAATTAAAAAAAGTTACTGAGTTTTTGAAAGCCTCTACCTGAACTGCTGAACTTATTGGGTGGGGGGGTGAGTTATCACTATATAATACTGTAAGATCTCAGTTGAGGGTTGCCTAGCAATATTTTAAGCACAGCTATGGCATGGATAGCAAGGAAGATGATAAAGGCAGGAGGTTTGACCAGGGCATCCCTAAACATGGCTAGAGGCTTTGAGGATAGAGAGTGGGAGAGGGAAAGAGAAAAAGCAGCAAGAGAAAGCAGAGGTGAAGGGAAAGTGGGGAAAGTGGCAGGGCTAATAAAGAGGTGAAAGAAAATACTTACCTGAAGAAGATATGGGAGGAAGAAAATGTGACTCTAGGAAGAAGGGGGGAGGGGATGTAGCAAGTTGCAACCCTGGTGAGAGGAGAGGAGAGAAAGGAGTGTCCTGGGATGTGGGAAGGAGAGAAAGCAGTGACTGTGGAAAAAGGGAGAAAAAGCAGTGAAAAAAGGGGGGAGAGAAAGTATTGACTGAGGAGGGGGAAGAGAAAGCAGCATCCCAGAGGAGAGGATATGGAAAAATTGGGGGCCACTGAAGTATAACATATTTCCAAAGGTAGATATTATATTTTTACAGCAAGGTTGCCAGCCTGTCATATTTGCCAAAAACTAGCCTAAGTGCATGTTGTATATCTCAGTTATATAGACAATTCCAAAAGTAATTCCAGTAGACTATGAGCAATAAAACAATTCTGTTCTAAGCAATTAGATACACAGCAAACCTCTTGGACATACATTTGGCAATGATCAGAACAACAGTTTTAGGAAACTGATATTCTAGGCTGGCTGCCAAGAGACCACAGTGATTAATCTCAAATAAATTCTGAAAATACAGTTTTATAAAAAAGATGCTGGAATAATTTCATGCTGTATGTACATTTAGGTTAGTGCTGTAGTCCCTTGAATATGTCAGTTCAACTCAACTTTGGAATGGTGAAAATGACCAGAACAATTACTTCTATTGTTAATTGGAGCCACTTATTCATTTTAAATACCAAAGCTTAATTTAGCACAGTTGCTGACATTAGCATAGCTTTAGAGCAGAAACAAAAGCTACCTTGAAATATTTTTAACTTCTGGAGCATTGTGGTTGTGCATCCCCTCATTCTCCTTCCAGACTGTCATTCATATTTTTAATACGAGCATCGATGCTGCTATGGTTCGAGTCTAAGCTTGCTAAACTTATAGTACCCTCAGAACCCTTGTACTCTTTCGTCAGCACATCAAACAGCCTGAATTTTCAAAATTCCTTTTCTAGGGAATTATTATGATGATTTATTAAATGACTACTGGACAAGGAAAATAAAAATCCCTCCACAAGATGGCTTATTTTATTAAACGGTTTGTGATTATCATTAATGGCACTTGGGGTCCAAGCATCATTCCAACTTTCCTCAGTGCCCTGCCTGACACTGCATGCGCCCCACATTACCTCTTCTCAGCCATCTGAACAGATAACTGAAGAACTATGTCTGGTCAAAAGCCAGGTCACCAATCTATCTATTTTTATCTTACTCTTCCCTTAGGGAGATAAGACAACAGGCTGGCAAAGGCAAACCGTGCATTTGGCCGACTGCACAAAAGAGTGTGGAGCAACAAGCATCTGAAAAAAGGCACAAAGATCAATGTTTACAAAGCGGTTGTGATGACAACCCTCATCTACGGCTCCGAATCGTGGGTTTTATACCGTCATCACCTGCGACTCCTCGAGCGCTTTCATCAGCGCTGCCTTCGCACCATCCTCAACATCCACTGGAGTGACTTTGTGACCAACACTGAAGTCCTCAAGCGGGCGGAGGTTACCAGCATTGAGGCACTGCTGTTGAAGACGCAGCTGCGCTGGGCAGGGCATATTTCTAGGATGGAAAACCACCGCCTTCCCAAGATTGCCCTGTATGGCGAACTCTCCACCGGTCATCGAAATAGAGGGGCACCAAAGAAGAGGTACAAGGACTCCTTGAAGAAATCCCTTAGCACCTGTCACATCAACCATCACCAGTGGTCTGACCTAGCCTCAGATCGCAAAGCATGGAGGCACACCATCCACCAGGCTGTCTCTTCCTTTGAGAACGCACGCATAGCTGGTCTTGAGGACAAAAGGAGATTGAGGAAGAATCGCACTGCTACAGGACCAACCCTAAATCAGACTTTTCCCTGCAGCCGCTGTGGCCGGACCTGCCTGTCCCATATTGGTCTTGTCAGCCACCAGCGAGCCTGCAGCAAACGTGGACTATTGCACCCTTCTTAAATCTTTGTTCGCGAAGCCAAGCCGAGAGAGAGAGACATGCTTCAGATATATATTTTGTTCTCACAATGGTCCTGTGTGCTAAGTTAGGATGAGAGACTGTTGCTGGCCCAAAATCACCAGTTGAATTTTGTGACTGGGTGCTTAACTACATTATACACTTTTCTTGAGTAAACAGAAGTTGTAAAGAGCAGTCACACTTGCACAGGGAGAGAGGCTTAAACTCCCTTCCCTCTACACTATTTTTCTGATCTGAAACAGCCTTGGGAAGCCACTATTTGTCCCACTGATTAAATTAACAGGCAGTTCATCAGTACATGCTAAGTTTATCCAAGGGAGTAAATAGCTCCCCAGAGTTTGTTCTAGTCAGGGGAGGAAAACTTAACAGTCAGGTTGTTTCCAGTCAGTCCAAACAGGGGGGAAACTTAAGTCCCTTATCCCTTTGTGGTGTGGACCTGATCTAAATTGGGCCTACAAACACCTGGGAAGGATGGATCTCTTATCCATGATGGTTGAGTTGACCTGGGGATATACCAGGGCAAAAGCCATTTTGTAGTTAGGCCCCAGTAGGGATTTTGACCTGGATTCCCTGGTTCCTAGTCCAGAATGCTAACCTTTTTTCACACTGGTTCCTAATTTGTTGCAGAAGATTATGAGCAGTCTATGCTTTACCATTAACTCTTTCATCCAAAGTCATAAAGGATTTGGTCAAGGCAATGTGGTTGTCTGTTACAATCCTAAAAAGGCTCCTGTGCCATGAATATTTGTAGAAGAGGAAAAGGGAGATTAAACATGGCCCTATTAGAGAGACATGCATGCCAGACATAATAAAAGTAGCTCATGCATCTCACAGTAGTTTGGCATGTATCAATTGTCAGCACTTCAGAGTAATTTATGAAGAAGGACTGGTTAGTGACATTTCTGAACCTTCAACTGGATATTATTTATTAGATTTTCAATGTTGTATTATATGACACAGTACCAGAGGTGACTCAAAAAGATTATGGTCACTTCATAATAGTGCCTACTGATAACACCTTTTAGTGGCCACTAACAGGCTCTATAGACAAGCACATGCCTCTAACTTGTTCTCCATCCAACTGAGATTTATTTTGAAAACATCAGCAGATGGCGATCAAACATTTCTTCATAAAATTTTATGTTTCCAACTAGACTGTTAATTTCCAAATTAATTGGATAAATCTGGTAATTGAATTGATATTTTATAATCCTCAGAAAGCAAGTAATACATTGTAAAGTGACACCCCTGCCCAAACCAATGCTGGATTTCATCAAATTACTGAGTAGATTTGAGACAAAAAGCCAAAGATTTCTCGCAGCAATGATTTTATCACAACCTGAAGACATAGGACCAAGTATATTATTGCCATCTCTAATTTTCAATTATATTTTATATGTTACCTTTCTACCAATCTGTGTCTCCAAGGCAGTGAACAATTCTGATTAAACACACACAACAAAAGATAATTGAAATATACAAATATTGTAAAACTATTATCCTCCCGCCAATGGATCAAGCCATAAGCAAATTTAGAACCATGAAAAGCACTATCTAACTAATCTGGTCTAGTTCAAAAACATTCCAGAATAAGAAAGTCTTCAGTTTACTCTCTGAGGCCTTGAAGATCCAAGGATGCTTGATCACCTGCCGGTTTGGTTCATAATCTGTTACAAACTGTGAAGAGTTTGTATATAGTATAGAAAAAGCTAGCTACATATATGCATCCCCAATTCTCCTCCCAAAATATCATTCATATTTTTCATACATGAAATATTTTAATTTTGTAATTAATAACTTAAACATGTGAGGTGTCTAGCTCTGTCTTCATTCATTGCAGGGACAGGCAAGCTATATGGATATGAAACAATTTTCACATGTAAATTGTACTGTCTCATGGGACCTGTAGTTTCCTTTGTCTGTCAGTTTCTTATTGTTCCAGACTTGTGTGACTGAGACAAGAGGTGTTTAAGGGGTGATGTGACTTATGATCTCTGTATTCTTGGGAGTGTAACCTGGGGTGTGGTCACACATGCTAAACAGTGCATTTCAGGCCACTCCAGAAACTGTTTGAAAGTGGATTTTGCCATATCATGCAGCAAAATCCAGTTGGAAAATGCCTTAAAAGTGGATTGAAAGTGCATTATTTAGTGTGCATGACTGCACTCCTGGTTGTTGTCAACAGAAAGGCAAGTGATTATGCAAGTGCAAACATCAGTACTTAGAGGGCAGGTCATTTAAATGAAGCATCTAAATGAAGTATCCTGCTTAGATAGACATAGAGCAACTATCCATGAGTTATCTGTTCTTAAAAATACATCGCCTTAATGACCCATCCATGGCCCTGGGTGATACATGCCTTCCTCAGTGATCAAGAAAGCACCAAGTATTAACTGTGCAGATGTAAAAGCTACCGCAATCTGCAACATATAAGCTACAAAGGTAGTTTATTTACCAAAGCATGATGTGAAGGCTGTAGAACTGGTTGCATGAGCAGGTGCAAAACTGCTGAATATGTCACCTGATTTGAAATTCAAGTAATCAAGGCAATCTGGCCAGTTTCCCAACTCATGTGTAAACGAGCAGTTTGATCACAAAAAGTGAAAGTGTTGATATTCTATTTGTGAAGCCCATAGCATCTTTGGTAAGGCCAGCATTAATTTCAATTTGTGGACGAAGGCATTGCACAATTTGAGAGAACAGTTGAAAAAGCCCTCCCACATCAATGAAACCATCTAAGCTTTAAGGTATTATTTCCCAGACTGTGGACGCTGACCCAAAAATGGGTTATGAAACCATTGAAAATGGGTTCTAGTTTTACGCAGTTTTGTTGTTTTGTGCATGCTCTTTTCTTTAATGTCATGTCAAGTAAATTTGTCCTTGTTGGCCACTGTGATGTTTTGACAACTCTATTCTTTTAATTTAATCCAATGTTTTAGACTGCTCTAGTCCAGGATTGGTGTGGGCAGGAAAAGGGAGAAAGTTGTTTGTCACTGTAGCTATAGACAGAGAAAGAAACTGACTTATTAAACTCTGCTCTTGTTTGAAGCAGTGCTTTATGTTGATACCTTGAATTAAGGACACAACAGTCACCATACCAAAAATATTGGGAACCAGTGATCTAAATATTTCTCCCCCCCCCCCACTCCCCATTTTCTGGAGGAACCAAACAACCATGTAACTAACTAGAAATAAAGCCTTATTTTAGCCATACAAATGGTTATGTAAAGTGACCATTACTTTCATGTATGATTATTTTGGTCATATAAGACAGGAATGTGTTCAAGATGAACTTTTTGTTCTAAGTACAAAGCTTCTGGTTTTGAATTTCTTTAGCCCCTAAACCCAGGATTTCCTTCACAATCTAAACAAACCTATGACAAAAATTGCAAGAAAATTCACAACCCTGCTGAAGCACCATGGAAATCTGGACTGCTATTATTATTTTTTTTGCTAAGTATTTCATGTCATGAAAAACTTTAGAAAGACATTGTCACCTTCACACAGATCTTAAAATTAACAGGTTCCAAGATTAACCTAATGACTTCCTTCTTCTGCCTCCCACTTTCTCTTCAGTAGGAAGATATTTATGGTTTCACATATTCCAGAGAGTAAACCCTTCCTATTTTAACCATTATCACTGAAGTCCTGCAATTTTCTTTAGGGAAGTTTATAAAACAGCAGAGCTGCCTTTGAGAGACTACAGGAAACTGACTAAAGGTATCTGAGTAACATAATGGTTAAGTACCTTCTTACTTCAGAATGCATTCTCATGGCAATAATGTTTGAACTGGAATGCCTAAAAAAACTTTGCTGAGACTTATTACTTAGCCTACTTTTGAAAAGGCTAATCTATAAATAAAGATGTTTTCACAACATCTTGAGTGAGCTGAGTGGATGTATGCAAGTGACTTAGCGACATAGTTTATGAGTTCCACTTTGCTAAGAACTGGACATGAGCCAGTGACCACTAAAGCAAAGTAACATCACACTGCAACATTCTGGCCACTCCAAGGAAACTTTCTGATGCATAAAAACCAAGTGCTATGCATTTGACAACAGATTATTCCTCAGTGGGTTTGCAGAGAAGTGTCAGTGCATCTGTGGAGGAGGAGATCTGGTTATGTGTCAACAAGAAAGATAACAATCTTAAGTATTTTTGGGGAACCTGCATAATAAAATTAGAATATTACTCGCATCAGGTATTTGGGAGACTGAATGGACCAGTTTGTCATTTGACCTTTGATGGCAGCTACATTTCTAATAAATGCTTTCCTCTTTCATATTTGATTGTAACACTTTGATCTATTTGGTTTAATGTTTGTTGTTGTTTATAACTGCCAGCTGTGATTTTGATATACAGATTATTCACAAGTCCTTTTGCAAGGTCATAGTAATATTCATGAAATGCATGATTTTGTGTTATATCTGATGCATCTAAGGAACAATATCTTATTTTACAGTTCAGCTAACATTGAAATGTAAAAACAAATCAGGCATGGTCTATTAGGGTTTCACATTCCACTGATTCTCTACAACTGATAATCATAACTAGTCTACCACCACTCAGGTAGCATAAGGAACACTGGAAAACAGACACAAACTCCCCCCTGGGGGCCTAGAGGCTCCAAAATCACAGGGAATCTCCACTTGACCTTCCTCTATGTGTCTACCAAGATTGGTGAATATTGGACTTTGGGGGGCTGAGTTATGGACCCCTAAACAAGGTACCCCCAGACAGTGCTTTTCAATGAGAAGTCACATGCTGGTTCAGGAGTGTACAAAAGGGGCCCTGGGTGAGCTAGAGGCATCACCTTGTAGAGTGCCTTCTAGGGATGTCCCTACACATTTCCAACAAGTTATGTATGATTTGGATTGGGGGAGGTCTGAGCTATGGGCCCCCAAGCAAGAGGCCCCCAGGAAGATACTTTTTGGAGAGATGTTGGGCATGGAGTGGGGAAAGAGTGGGGTGTATGGAAGCAGAGCAGAAAGGAAACCCCAGCCAGCAAAACCCCAAAAGGTGGGGTTGGTGTTAGAGATGCACAGGAGGAAGGAAACCCCAAGGCAACAACAGTGGAACAAGTCAGGTAGAACCCCAGGAGAAAGGGGGGTGTATTAGAGAAGAGCAGAAAGGAATCACCAAGCAGCAACTTTGGAACAGTGAAAGCAGCAGAACCCCAGAAAGTGGTGGGGTGGATGATAGAGATGCAGAGGAAGGGTGGAACCCCAATGCAGAGAGTAATTTGAAATATCTCTAATAAGTAGTGCCTGTAGAAAACCCAATAAAACGCTAGTATTGAACATGTTATATTTTGGCTTTGTTAACCATAAAACTAAGCTATGCAAATGTGAGGAAATTATTGGCTTCTTTGAACATATTGTAGCAGATACAAAGAGCAAAAGCAAGGCCAGAAGCATAGTTTATTGTGTTTTGCTGATACAAACAGACATGAAATTCTTCTCTTGAGCACATAGTACTTATTTATTTATTGTGGGGTTCAGAGGTAACCATACCCTTATCCTTTTTGGGGCTTCCAGATCCTCAGAATTGGAAAGGGAAGGAGGTTTTATAGCACTGGGATTCCCTTCCTCTCTTTTGGGTCTCTCCCACACAGGTAGGTAAGACCTGGAGATCTCCCACTATACAACTGATCTACAGACAACCAAGATCAGTTTCCCCAGAGAAAATGGCTGCTGGACTCTATGACATTATGTACCAATGAGGTCTTACTTACACCCAAACCGTGTCCTTTCAGGCTCCACCGCACAAAGCTCCAGGTATTTTCAAACCCAGAGCTAGCCATCACTATGTACAGACTGGGCAGACAGCCCAGCTGCTGATATACTGATAGGGAGACCAGATCTCCCACTTCACAAGCTCTTCCAGATTTTCTCTTCATTGTCCACTGCCAACAAGCAAGACAACTGAGAAAAACTGCCATCAAAGCATCATTGCTCCAACAGTGCCTGTTCCCTTTTCCTATGTTTTCCAGCTGTTGACTGGCAACCCTACCAGCTTTCAAACCCCTTATGAGGCCAATGAAGCAATCTGGACATGGCAATCAGCTCCCTCAAAGCCGAACAAGAGTTAGCGGTCTTCTAAATCTTCAGAGAATCTCAGGCTGTACAGGTAGCCTTTTTTCCCTTTCCCATTGCCATGGCTGGGCTAAGCCACTGTCAGCCGTTGGTAGCAACTGCATTGGGACCTTAAATGGCCCAAACTATGCTGCTGCTACTTCATATATCATCTTTATTGTTGTTGTCATCAGGATATTTTTCTCTGTTACCATCACAGTCACCTCCAGGTCTCTTGAGTGAGTTGGGGGAAACTCCAGTGATTGGGGTGGGTCTACTCCTACACATTCAAATTTCCAATTTACCCAGTCTTAAAGGCTGATGATGTTCATAACTATCTGACAATATGTGCAGCATAAGATGGAGCTGGGCACAAATTTACACTTTAGTGATTAAAGAAATAAAAGGCAGTTCAGATAGTATTTCCCCATGCCTCCTTGTGGATTTCACTAGCAGTTTGTGGAATGTGGAAGGTAAGTTTTGGTGAGGAGAATGTGTTCTGAAGTTATCACAATCAAAATACAGGACTGGATCGTACAACTTTGTTCTGCCAACATCTAGCACAGGGAGTCTGACACCAGCGGAAGCCTTCTCCATGAGCAAAACAGAGCTGCAGGAGTCAACCCACAGTTTTTGTTCATAGTTTTAGGGTTAATATATTTTTTGCTTCTAATAAGAACATTATTATCTCTGTATGGAATTTTTTAATGGACCATCATGAATACTGGAGATTTTGTGGATGTTTAGGAGTACTTCCATTCATAGTAACTGATCTATTACTTCACAATTATCCTTGTTTGCAAAAATGGAAGGTGCAGTCAAATGACTTGCAAACCATAATGCATGGCTGGTGAGCTGCACTCAGTGTGATAGATTCCAGTTGTGCATCTGCTCTGTGGCCTTTTCCTATAATTTAATCATAACAATTTGTAAACAAACTAGACTACTGGATACAACTTCTAGCAAAACTTTATTCCTATCAAATGCACCTCTTAAACACTGGGAGTAACCAAGTGTATTAAGTGGTGGATAGGAGGCAATATTTCTTTTTCTTTATTGACTTTAATGTCTCCAATTCCTTGCCTCAGGAAAAATTCACACAGTGTACTCAGCCAGAACATTATACACAATGATAGATAGCTACACACTGTGGTCATGGTGGGCAGATTTGCCCTTCACTAACTATTACATGACAAAAAATAAACAGAGTGGAATCACAGTGGAAAATGTTTCTGTATGCACTAGTCTATAGGAACAGCTGCTGATCAAAAGATGATTCTGCAGAGCAACCATAGCAACAACAATGGATTTATTATTCAAGTCAGCAAGGTGACTTTCAAACCTAGTGGAAGAACTGTTTGTGGTTGGCTTGTGTTGTCCAACTTAAAACTATCATGAGCTGCATTTTAAGCAACTGCTACATAAAAGCAGTGGCTTCTTTTTAAATCAGGTTGTTTAATTTATCCTATCAATACAAAGTAGAGAAAAGAATGGTTTTAATTACATTTTTGAAGTTTTACATGTAAGGTTTTGGATAAATGTAATATGTGCAGACACAGACTCTGTGGCTGAATTTATATTGTGAGGAGGAAACTGAAAGGAAAGGTAAATACGGTCAAAACCCTTGGGGAAGCTTGGAAACTATTTAAAACTATAATCCTAGAAGCTCAGATAAAATACATACCACAAGTTAGGAAAGGCACAAACAAGCATAAGAAAAGGCCTGCATGGTTAACAAACAAAGTAATGGAAGCTGTAAAAGGTAAGAAGGACTCCTTTAAGCGGTGGAAAACCAGTCCAAGTGAGATTAGTAAAAGGGAACACAGGCTGTGGCAAATCAAATGCAAGACTGTAATCAGGCAGGCAAAAAGGGACTATGAGGAGCATATTGCAAAAAACATAAAGACCAACAATAAAAATTTCTTCAAATATATTAGAAGCAGGAAACCAGCCAGGGAGGCAGTGGGGCCCTTGGATGACCATGGGGTAAAAGGATTACTGAAGGAGGATAGGGAAATGGCTGAGAAGCTGAATGAATTTTTTGCCTCCGTCTTCACTGTGGAAGATGAGAAGATGAGAACTTTTGCCTGCCCCAGAACCACTAATTTTGGAAAGGGTGTTGAAAGACCTGAGTCAGATTGAGGTGACAAAAGAGGAGGTCCTACAACTGATAGACAAATTAAAAACTAACAGGTCACCGGGTCCAGATGGCATACATCTGAACTTGTGGATCTTCTAACAAAAATATGTAATCTTTCATTGAAATTTGCCTCCGTTCCTGAGAACTGGAAGGTAGGAAATGTCATCCCCATCTTTAAAAAGGGTTCCAGAGAAGATCCGGGAAATTATATGCCAGTCAGTCTGACTTCAATACTGGGAAAGTTGGTAGAAAGCATTATCAAGGACAGAATGAGTAGGCACATTGATGGACACAGGTTATTGAGGAAGACTCAGCATGGGTTCTGTAGGGGAAGATCTTGCCTCACTAACCTGTTACATTTCTTTGAGGGGGTGAACAAACGTGTAGACAAAGGAGACCCGATAGATGTTGTTTACCTTGACTTTCAGAAAGCTTTTGATAAAGTTCCTCATCAAAGGCTCCTTAGAAACCTTGAGAGTCATGGAATAAAAGGACAGGTCCTCTTGTGGATCAAAAACTTGCTGAGTAATAGGAAGCAGAGAGTGAGTATAAATGGGCAGTCTTTGCAGTGGAGGACAGTAAGCAGTGGGGTGCCGCAGGGCTTGGTACTGGGTCCCACACTCTTTAACTTGTTCATAAATGATTTAGAGTTGGGAGTGAGCAGTGAAGTGGCCAAGTTTGCGGATGACACTAAATTGTTCAGGGTGGTGAGAACCAGAGAGGATTGTGAGGCACTCCAAAGGGATCTGTTGAGGCTGGGTGAGTGGGCATCAATGTGGCAGATGCAGTTCAATGTGGCCAAGTGCAAAGTAATGCACACTGGGGCCAAGAATCCCAGCTACAAATACAAGTTGATGGGGTGTGAACTGGCAGAGACTGACCAAGAGAGAGATCTTGGGGTCATGGTAGATAACTTACTGAAAATGTCAAGACAGTGTGCGTTTGCAATAAAAAAGACCAACGCCATGCTGGGAATTATTAGGAAGGGAATTGAAAACAAATCAGCCAGTATCATAATGCCCCTGTATAAATCGATGGTGCAGTCTCATTTGGAGTACTGTGTGCAGTTTTGGTCGCCGCACCTCAAAAAGGATATTATAGCATTGGAGAAAGTCCAGAAAAGGGCAACTAGAATGATTAAAGGGCTGGAACACTTTCCCTATGAAGAAAGGTTGAAACGCTTGGGACTCTTTAGCTTGGATAAACGTTGACTGCAGGGTGACATGATAGAGGTTTACAAGATAATGCATGGGATGGAGAAGGTAGAGAAAGAAGTACTTTCCTCCCTTTCTCACAATACAATAACTCGTGGGCATTCGATGAAATTGCTGAGCAAAGAAGTTAAAACGGATAAAAGGAAGTACTTCTTCACCCAAAGGGTGATTAACATATGGAATTCACAGGTGGTGGCGGCCACAAGCATAGCCACCTTCAAGAGGGGTTTAGATAAAAATATGGAGCAGAGGTCCATCACTGGCTATTAGCCACAGTGTGTGTGTGTGTGTGTGTGTATATAAATATAAATTTTTGCCACTGTGTGACACAGAGTGTTCGACTGGATTGGCCATTGGCCTGATCTAACATGGCTTCTCTTATGTTCTTATATTGCAAACATTACTTCTTCTATTTAAGTAGGAAATTGTAAAGATACTGCCTGCTAGAAAGCAATTCAAGTCTACACTTAAAATAGAATTTTCAAAGAACACTTTTCCAAGTCAAGTTTTTGATCTAATAGAATATATTCACTTTAAATAAACCTGGTTGTAATTCAGGTTTTGAAATTTATTTGTACAATTTGACATCCAAATATTATTGGAAAAGAAGGGTATTTTCTCTTTAAAATATCAGCAAGATGTGACAACCGAAGACTGAAGGGGGGAAGTCATCATAGCAGCAGTGAGAGATAATATGAACTAGAGTTTTCATTAGGAGGGCAGAGACATGTCTTAGTCTGAAGACAAAGAGATAAAGTCAAAGTATTGTGCATATTCTACAGGATGAATGATAATATTTTGTCAATGGAAATGGGACCTGTAGAAGGACAGAAAGACTTGGGAACAAAAAAGATTTCAGTCTTAGAAACATTGGCTTAGATCCAGAAGACCATTTCCACTAAACATGATTTTCTTTTTCTGCTGCAGGTCCAAAACTCCCCCTAAATGCTACATCTGGGAAGTTGGCCCCCTCCCAGCCGAACGGCAACGCTGCTTTCAGGCTGGGGGCCAGGTTTTCCCTCCCTGAAGGAGGGAAGACTGGCGTCGGCTCCCCAACATACGGGAAGCTTGGGGGGATTGGTGTCGGGGCTATAAAGCCCCTCCCCGAACAACACAGTTCTTTTGGCTCTCAGCCCGCCCGCCCACCCTATGCAATACAGGTTTTACCGGTCACCTTATTAGGGGCCAGGTAGGAATTTTTTCATTTTCACTGGATTGGCATAAGTGGATTTGTTTTTTGCCTATCTTGTACTGCTGGTTAGTGTAGAATTTTGGGGGGGGGGAGTTGTTAGTTTGGTCGCTTGGCAGGATGAGGTATTGGCTACAGTATTTTAGGGGAGCACCTATGGCTCTGCACCAGTTGGTGCTGGGTGGTCTGTACGAACTGCAGATGGGCTTTATGGCTCAATGCGGGGAGTGCATCACGACAAAGCCTCACCTGGACGGATCCTTCCAGTGGGTTGGATGCCGGCTTAAGTGGAGGTGGAGTTTGGGCCTGGCTGCTCAGCACTGCCCAGATGATAGTAGGCTTGTGCTGGAGGCAGGGTGGCTCGCCCTCCCAGGACAAGGCGGGGTCCTGGGTTTGACCCCAGGGCTTGTCCTGTTAGGCCTAGACCTCTTGCTGTTCCAGCTCATTCAAGTTATGTTTAATAAAGCGGTCTGGTTTTCATCCAACACTGTGTCAGCCTCTTCATTCCAACTGGGGGGGCAAACACAAAACTCTCTAGGAGGAGCATTTGGGGGCCATTTGGTGCTGCAGTAAGAGAGGGGACTCAATATTATGGTTTTAAATGTTGATAGTTTGAAATCTAATATGCCTTGTTATGACTGTGTTGTACCCCACCCTGAGCCTGTTCGCAGGAAGGATGGATAAAAATCGAATAAATCAAATCAAGAAAGTCACACTGTGGGTAGAATTCATATGCCCATGAAAACATTGTCTTGGATCTAAACTACTGAGATTGAGACAGTGCTGAGACATCCAAACTGAAAGTCATGTGGGATGGGAGGCATGGAAAGAGGAAGAAGAATTGAAGATTTATACCTCGCCCTTCTCCCAGAATCAGAGACTCAGAGTGGTTTACAATCTCCTATGTCTTCTCCCCCCACAACAGACACCCTGTGAGGTGGGTGAGGCTGAGAGAGCTCTCACAGAAGCTGCCCTTTCAAGGACAAGTCCTGTGATAGCTATGGCTGACCCAAGGCCATTCCAGCAGGTGCAAGTGGAGGAGTGGGGAATCAAACCCGGTTCTCCCAGATAAGAGTCCACAGACTTAACCACTACACCAAACTGGCTCTTTTGAGTTGAGAGAAAGAGTACAACAGAGTGCTATTACCAAGAAATTGGTGAAATAGTCTGTAGGTCAAGAGCCAAAAAATAACATATTGGTATCAGGTAAGGTGGGATGTCTACAGTCAGGCTTCGATGAGTTATAAAGGGATATAGCAAGTCACACAGTGAGCAGATAGTATGGTATTAAGTCACTTAGTGGTTGCTGCTAGGCTAAAGCCTGATGAGTTCTCCCTTAAAGGCCAAAACAGCCCTGGAAGGGGTAAGGGCACTGCCCCTGCCTTTTACTGATAGAAAAGGTGGATTGAAAGCTACCAATACTGTTCTGATTGCCTAACAACCTCATAAAATGCCCATGCCCACTATGAAGGGCAATGGTTTCTTAAAGCTACAGGCACTGCTTCTGCTTTTTTTGGGGGGGGAGAGGGGGGGCTTAACCACCCAAATATTTTAAGATTTTATATTTTTCTGCAGTTTCCAGCTTTCTAGAAAGCTCTTTCTTGTCTGGTTATAACTCAAGTTTCTGAATTTAAGTATCTACAAATTTGGCCATGTTAAGAACTAGATTTATTATTTGTTTTATGAAAGTTTCTGAACTATGCTGAACTATAAACATACACACATATAAACAAATATATAAACAGTGATTTGGAAACAAAAAAAATTAAATACGTATACCATTAAAATAAAAGTTTTTGCATTACTGTTTATTGCTTTGATTTTATCATTGGCTCCCGGAGCAATAGCTCAAACTTCGCCTACTACATTTTGAGGCTTTCTCCTTTCTCGTTCTTCCATCCTCTAATATTAGACCTATCCATTTCCAATAAACTCAGTAATATTATAATATTAAAATAATGCAAACTTCTGCATTTTTCCTTTCCAAATGAGCTTCTGTCTGGTTATTATTCTGCACAAACTGTCTTAGGGCTATGCACAAAGGTATTATTTATTGAGAATATTTTCACTTTGTTTATTGAAAAAAAATCACAGGTAAAAAAATTTACAGATCCACTAGGACTTCATTTTTTTAAAGGATCGATGATATGTCCAGCTACATAAACTTGCAAGTCACTAGGAAAGCTACAAGGAACTAATATAGACTGTGTTATTGATTTATTTCATTATGTTTGAAAAACTCATCAAACAGACAGAATCCAATATTCCCAGGTCACATTTACTGAGCAATGATGTTATTTTCCCACTTTTTTGCTCATAAAGATCTGATGAAAACTACTTCTCAGAGTATCTGAAATGTTTCAATTGCAAAGCTAATTAAGAAGTTCTGCTCTGATGAACCCATTAGCCATTAGCTTTATGGTAATGACCTTCAACAAAACATTTATAATGAGAGGCTTAATTTTGTAAACAACATTTAAATGCTTAAGACAAAGAAAGAAATCATATAATTAAATTCTTCCATTAAAAGGTGTGTGTGTGAAATAGTTTTTATTGTTAGGTCTAAAGAAACATGTACTGTGCCACAAATAATTATAGTTGTGTCAGTGTTTGCTGCACACGGTAGAACATTCGAATTCAGTAGCACTTTATAGACCAACAATATTTCCAGGGTATAAGCTTTTGACCGTCAAAGCTCTCCTTATTGGAGAGCTTTGATTCTCAAAAGCTTATATCTTGGAAATCTTAATGGTCTTTATGGTGTTACTGAACTTGAATTTTGCTGTTCTATTACAGACCAACATGGCTACCAACATGAAACTATGATAGAATAGGTTTTGGTGCTCTTGTCAAATTATCCAAAACCATAGCTCCTTAGGATACAGCAAATCAATGTAAAGAGTTTCTACCTCTACATGCAATAGAATGACATAGTAATTAGGAGGTAGACTGGTTTTACCCACTTTAGATGGCTGATGACAAAATACTTTCTATTGCTCTCCCACAGAAAAAGTTCAACATACAGTAGACTTTTTGTAGACCAGGAAGAGGATAGGACCTTAAGAGCTGTTCCTCTCCTTAAAAAAACAAAACAAAAAAGGAGCCTTTACATGGAATTCAAAATATGTTTTTGCTAACAGCCATTTGGGGCAGTCCATTCCTTGGAAGAATATTAGAATGCATTCTTTACTGGAAGAGGAAGAAGAGGAAGGGGAAGAAAAGGAAGAAGTAGTTCCAAGTATAAGAACTTCACTTGGAGTTTTAGAGCAGTTTTCAATCTTCTTTCCCTTCCTCTCCTCACAACAGACACCCTGTAAGGTAGGTGGGACTAAGAGAGCTCTGACAGAAACTGCTCTTGAGAACAGCTCTGCTGAGAACTTATGACTGACCCAAGGCCACACCAGCTGCTCCATGTGGAGGAGTGAGGAATCAACCCAGTTCTCTCAGTCCATGCTCTTAAGCACTACATCAAATTGGCTCCCATGCAGAGACATGGGACTTTATAAAAAGCAAACATCTTCCAAGCTACTGTTGTAGCTGTGTCTTCCCCTCATAATTGAGACTGCTCAGAAGTCCACAGAGTGCCAGGCCAAAGAGAGATAATCTGATTGTAATTCTTAAAAGACTATTTTCTTCTGCCAGCTGCCTCTAACAAGAGCTGGGAAGCCCAGGCCAGATGGTCCTCATGGACTCCTCTGATTGTTCTTGTAATTTAATTTACAAGACATAATTCAGGAATATATTCTTTCAGGGGAAGATCTTGGCCTCTATGCCCTGTTATTGGCCATCCAGAGGAACTGGTTGGTCACTATTTGAGACAGGATGCTGGCATAGGTGGACTATTGGTTGGATCCAGAGGAGCTCTTCGTATGTTCTTATTGCCATAAATATTTTTATTGTGTGCCTTAATATCTGCTTCCAACGGCACTATGACATTATTTGGCATTTCTGATTCAGGAAGAATGTGTGATGGTGGAAAGTGCCTTCAAGTCACAACTGACTTACAATCATCCTGTGGGATTTTCAAGGCAAGAGATATTCAGGAAGGGTTGCCATTGCCTGCCACTGTGTTATGAACTTGGTATACCTGGGAGGTCTCCCATTCAAATACTTGTCAGGGATGGACCCTGCTTGGCTTCCAAGATCTCACAAGATCAGGTTAACCTGGGCTATCCAGGTCAGGTCAGAAAGAATGCAGCTTACCACAAACTAGATTCATCTGTATCTTTTTCTTGCTCAATGCAGAGGGTTTAATTATTTTTTTTATCAAGCGTAACGGTGGTAATTATTGTCTACTACTAAATAATATCCAGTCAAAGAAAGACTGTTATTCCAAAGGGCTTTGAACTTCCTAGTATGCTTCCACTTAACATAAGCACAAATGCATTCCTTCATTCCAAGTCTCAAAGGCAAAAAAATCCCCACCTCTAACACTTTAGAAGCTAAAAGAAAAAAAAAAAAAGGTGGGAATGTCTGTGAGAGAGGAGCATCAAGGTTAGATGGTGTTTGAGAAAGATACCTCTCTGGCCTTTTTCACGCGGTAAAAAAACAAATGCAATTATTTTTCCTGTTGCCCATTACAATAAGACGTTTAAGAGGAAAGAGAGAAAGAAAAGCTGGACTGTGAATTTCATATATGACTCCCATGTATTCTACCAACATAATGTTGCCATGGGGTGGAGAAAGGAAGGAAGGAGCTTCCAACAGTGTTTGTTGACTCAGAACTGCTTCATTTTTTGTTTTAAGTCAGTGCCTAAAAATAGAACACGTGCAGGGTTCATGTGCCTATGAGTCAGAAAAGCTCTCTTTGAGGACAGATTTGGAAAACACAAAGATTTGGAAGGCAAGCAGTGTGTCTTCATTCTGCATCCTGATGATTCAGTAAAGCTCTTGTAGACCACTGTGAGGAACTATATTGTGTTCTGCTGGCTTCTCAAGATGTCAGAATTGTTGACTGTCTAAGTCATTCCTGCTAGCCTGAGCAAGAAACTGTCAATTTCATGGAACCTTGTATAATGTGTTTAAGTCCATAATAGGAAAACACCAGTCACTGCATATAAGAATCACTGATAAGTACTGCCATCTTAAGCAGAATCCTACTCAGATCTATTCCATTGGGCTTGCTTATACAATAAAACTGTGCTACTAGGTGCTGAGCTCTACTAACATCCTCCCATGCCATACAGCAACTCAGATTCAGCTGAACACTGCCCACCACCACAGGAACCCCCCTTTCCCACCCCATCCCTTGGCCATGCAGCCAATAACTGGCTGACTTAGGCAAACTCCCATCCTCACCAGTAAGGTGTTTTTTAGGATTTCACTGTTAATCATTAACCCTTTCTGCAAAATACTAGGAGCAATATAAAGTACACATTCATTGGAAACATGCAATTAATGTGTAAGTTAATAGGTTATAACTATTTAAGAATAACTGTATATTTTGGAACAGTTTCTATTACTTGAGGACTCTTTTCATTCAGATTTGGTTCTTATGTATGAGTCATGCATACATATGGGGGAAAGAAGCTGAAAAAACAAAAAGTGGGACTAATCTCTTTCTGAAATGTGTCAATTAAAGATTGATTGATTGCCTGTTTTTCTCACTGAGACTCAAAGCAATCACACAAAGTAAAACAATACAACAAAGATGGGAGTTTTTTGCCATTTATAGCTCATTGATATATGCTGAACAGACTAATTTTAAATGTGATATCTTATTTTGATTTTCAAAGGAATGCACTATGAATGAACACACATGAATGAATCAGCTCATGTTAAAAATGAATTCACATTGAAACTTTGCTGCTGAAACTTTATTTATTTATTTATTTGTAATTTATATCCCGCCCTTCCCACCAGGTGGCTCAGGGCGGCTTACAACATATAAAAACTAACATAAGAGTATAAAATTAAGCATAAAAGTTTAAACATTTCACAATTTACATAGTTAAAATCTAGACATTTCTCATGGTTATATACTTAAAACATTAAAAACATACAGCGATCTTACAACTACACTCAGTTCAAGTTTCAGTGCCAGTTAGATGTGAGCCAGCCGGAAGAGGACTGTCTTACAGGCCCTGCGGAATTGAGCAAGGTCCCACAGGGCCCTTACCTCTTCCGGCAGCTGGTTCCACTTGTGCTTAGTGCCCTGCTTTATTTGCCTGAAGGGCACCCTGTGGAATAGTAGTTTCCAGAACATTAATGGTGGAAATTTTTTTTTTTTAAGACTTTATTCCCTTCCCTCACTTTGACAGTATGAGGGAATTTTGTTCCAAGTAAATATCTTGAAAGAAAGAAATCTAGAAAGAAAGAAATCTAGACATCTAGAAAGAAAGAAATCTAGACATCTAGAAAGAAAGAAATCTAGAAATCTAGAACGAAATCCAGAAAGAAAAAAAGAAATCCAGAAAGAAAGAAATCCAGAAAGAAAGAAATCCAGAAAGAAAGAAATCCAGAAAGAAAGAAAGAAAGAAAGAAAGAAAGAAAGAAAGAAAGAAAGAAAGAAAGAAAGAAAGAGGAAGGAAGGAAGGAAGGAAGGAAGGAAGGAAGGAAGGAAGGAAGGAAGGAAGGAAGGAAGGAAGGAAGGAAGGAAGGAAGGAAGGAAGGAAGGAAGGAAGGAAGGAAGGAAGGAAGAATCCACTACTAACTTTGTAAATAACTGATGAAAGAGCATCACTCAACACAGCAATTTAGTAAAGCAACTGGATGCTGACAAAAATAATCTGAAAAGAGATCGGTTTGTTATCACAGTTTAGTCAACTCTCACTGTTTGCTCCAGGCACATTGAAGTCTGAAAATCACCAGTTTATTAAATCCACTTCTGATGAAGTATGGGCTAAAAATAAGGAAAAATAAGTTGATGTCTGAAAGTATCTGAGATTGTTTGTTTACTTAATGTATATTTTTGCTGGGACTCAGGGCAGATTAAAAACAATGCAATAAGAACAGTACCACAATAAGAACAGTAAACAATAATATAAAAATGGATTACACAATTAGACAACAATGCACTATTACAGTGCACTATATACTACAAGGCAGGATTACAAAGCATGGTTAAATATTAGAGCTGACTGTATTATGACAACATGGATTTTGGCAATGTTACAACCAACCTTAGAAAAGATCAACATTTACTGGTAATGAACCCCTTGTTCCAACTCAGTGGGACATTTAGTCATGAAGCAGATCATTGGAAGGAGAAAGGCTGCCAGGGACACCTATTCCCCTATGTGTGGGTACAGGGATTTTTCTGGAGAAAACCCCCCAGCAGGAACTCATTTGCATATTAGGCCACACCCCTGACACCAAGCCAGCCAGAACTGCATTCCTGTGTGTTCCTGCTCAAAAAAAGTCATGTGTGGGTAAAACCCCTTTCCACTTACTCTGCATGATTTCTTCAGAAGCCTTCACTTGAACAGTGGAAAGAGGTTTTTGTTTAAGCAGAGAAAAAAACAACATGTGAGAGGAGTTTGTCAAATAATGAGTCTTCAGAACAGAAACAAATGTCTGCGTTACATAATTCTGCAGCCTATGCTAAGCAATTGGGGCAGGGCAACATGTCCATGCATTTATGGTGGTGTTCTGTTCTGAATCCAAACAGCTGAGAAAGAGTGGATCAGAGATCGCAGTGATTATTAAAAACAGTGACTGGAAGAAAATGTTTTTCAGACCTCTATTCACTCTTGGCCATAATTATCAGTTATCTCTTCTTTCCCTTGTGATTTTCAGCTGAGATGTTCAGAATGATTTGGTAAAGAGATGGTACAGAATAACAGATTGTGTTTATTTTCAATCAGAGACTGTTTGACAACACCAATTGCTGCAATTACAGCACATCTTTATGTGAGAAGTCATATAAATGGGTATTCTTCAAGCAAATTATAGTATTCAGATGTTTTCCTGTTTCATAAAGGGCTAAAATATGGATTTGAAGCCTAAAGGTAAAATCACGGAGGGATAAATACAGTGGTTAACACTGGAACAGAAAATGCAGATAACTGCTATCACTTCAGCCAAGGTGCAAATCTCTAAGACATACTGGAATGCTTTGAAGAGTTTGTGGTCTTCTATGAATTCTGAAATTATTTCCCCATGTGCCTTATTTTAGGAACTTCAAAAATTCTTGTTCGAGCTGTCATTGTACAACAAAATCTCTCCTAGCAACATGTGCAAACATGTTGGATTAGTCTCAGATATTATAATGTCTTCATGGAAACTGAGAAACACTGACACAGGGTAAGTTGATGGAGAAAGACAGGTGCAGTATCCTCACTCTTGTGGTTTTGGAAGAGCTGCAAAAAGGAGAAATGAACCGTCAGAGGTCTACTTATCTGTTTTTATAATTAGCAGATTGTTTCCTAAAGTATCTGGTATTCACTGGACCAGGATAGGAGCAAGTCGGAACAACTCTTATGAATAGGACAGTTAAGCTTACTTTCACCATTCACTGCCAGAGACTCAGGGCCCTTGGTTCTGATAGCAGGACCAGAAGAACAATGGGTCAGCAGGCAAGATGATGTGATGAGGCCACAGAAGTTCTATGAGCAGAGCGTTCTTTGAGCAGGAATGCACAGGAACGCAGCTCTGGCTGGCTTGGTGTCAGGAGGTGTATCCTAATATGCAAATGAGTTCTTGATGGGCTTTTCTACAAAAAAGTCGGTATGAAACAATGGTGATATCAGGGGTGTGACCTAATATGGAAATGAGTTTCTGCTGTGCTTTTTCTACCAAAAAAGCCCTGTCTATGAGTGATGTGGATGAGGAAGTTTTTCTTGCCCTAATGTAGCCAAAGGAAACACCATCAGCAGTATTGACTTTTAGAGTCTTCAAAAGGTAATTTCTAGGTTTCAGCTTCATGGCAAAAGAATAAATTTTGCAGCTGTATGTGCCACAGTGCAGCTGAAATCAGCTCATGCTGGGAGCTGACCAACAAAGTTTTATTCATTTCCATTCTGTTTGAGGAAGTGTGTGTGTATGAAAACTCACACCCTGAATAAAACTGTGCTAGTCTTTGTTCTAAAGCAGCGACAGGCAATAATAAGAAGCAGGAGGAGAAATCACAGCAGTCAGGCAGCAAGCCCCCTACACCTGAGCATAACACACACACATAAACACACACACAAAGCTGTCTTATATAGAATCAGAACATTGGTCCATCAAGATCAGCAATGACTACTAAGACTGACAGCGACAATTTTCTAGCATCTCCGGTAGAGGACGTCTTTCACAGCATTTACTGCCTGGCCCTATTAGCTGCAGATGCTGGGGACTGAACCTGGAACCTTTTGCATCCCTGGCAGATGCTCTGCTGCTGCGTCACAGCCCCTCCCCATGCACATGTCAACAATTTGGTAATTCTTGTAAATAAAACTGCAGTTAAAAGAATCTTCATATTTATTTCTTTTCATAGTTTGTGTAGAAACTACCTGGAAAAAGAAAAGAAGCCCACTATATTCTAGAGTGCCTTCAAATTTAACTTCAAGAAGAAAATCTGTGAACTCACTAGAGCACTATATGACCCATTCAGTTAGAAAGTGCATATGTGACCTCTGCTATATCATTTGGGAAGATTTTAGCTTGCAGGTTGCGGGGGTGGGGGGGGGACACCATATGCACTCTAGATTTGTTTAGCAAGTTCACTGTATCCACTCTAGGCACACAGCATCTGCTTCACAGAAGGCTAACTGACCTAGCAGAGCAGGATGGAGTGCAGGCCTCTGTATATTTTGGTTCTGATTGTTCAACAACTCCACAGCAAGGGCTTTTCATCCTAGTCTTCAAAAAGGTCTATGTAGGCTGAATAATGAAGCCAGCAACACAGCTATGAAAACTTCAAGTCATTTTTTTTTAAAAAAACCCCCACCTTCTTCCTTTGAAGGTGAGGACTTAATCCAAAATGCATCTGAGCTTTCTTTGATAAACTTGTCATTATTCTTCTTTCCAGCTCAACAAATATATAAAGGGCGGGGGAATAGATCACAACTCTCTCCCTTTTGTTTGCAAAAGCAACACCATATGACCCAAAGTGATTTTTAAATGTACTGTTTGCATATTTCAAGAAAAAACAACAAACATAAACTTTACATTTAAAAAATGCAAAAAAAAAAAAAAAACTGAGGGGATGCCAAGTTTCTAGCTCTAGAAACCCAACATGAAAAAAACCCAGAGTGAATGAATACCATGTCCTTGTAGCTGCAGAGCATGCCCTGCTACATGCCCTGCTACAATAAAGGAATGGAAGTCCACCAGCTGCATTCCCTAGACTAGTGAATAAAGAAGCTAGAGAGCTAGAGAACTGAAGGCTTTTTGCCAAGAGACCACAGAGGGAAAATGGACCACAAAGGGAAAAATGGAGATTCATGAGGGTCAGTTTGGTGTAGTGGTTAAGTGTGCGGACTCTTATCTGGGAGAACTGGGTTTGGTTCCCCACTCCTCCACTTGAAGCTGCTGGAATGGCCTTGGGTCAGCCATAGCTCTGGCAGAGGTTGTCCTTGAAAGGGCAGCTGCTGTGAGAGCTCTCTCAGCCCCACCCACCTCACAGGGTGTCTGTTGTGGGGGAGGAAGGTAAAGGAGATTGTGAGCTGCTCTGAGACTCTTTGGAGTGGAGGGCAGGATATAAATCCAATATCTTCTTCTTCATCTTCTTATGGTTCATGGGTCCTCACAAACCATGAACTTTTCTGTTTAATCAAGAGTTTCATGGCTTGTGAGTTTGTGGTGCAGTAGACTGGCCCTGCTGTGAGCTAGAGACACCAAACATGAAGAGAGTCTCCAGATGAGACTCCAGATTTGGTGAAGATTAGATTGGGGGGGGGAGGGGCTGAGATATAGTACCCCAAATCAGGTGTCCCCAGGAAAGTGCTCATTGGGGAAATCACAGCCACAGAATCGGGATGGCTTCACTTGAGGCATCAGACTTGCAGCAGACCACCCCAGGATGCCCCTCTACCTGTCCTCCAAGTATTGAACAGATTGACATTGGGGGCAGAAGATCTTAGGGTCCAACATGGAAGAAGGTGGAGCATGTTGAACCCTCCCCCCACAAGCTAGAGTCATCCAACTCACAGCAGACCTCCTCGAGATGGCACCTCTGCCTTCCCTCCTAGTTGTAGGCATACTGGCTTTGGAGGCAAAGCTCCTAGGATGTAATGTGCAAAGGGGGAGCATGTTGACTGTTCCCCCTGCAAGCTGGAACCATTCAACTCATAGCAAACCTCCTTGGAATGCCCTTCTACCTGCCATCCAAATGTGGTGAGGATTGGCAGACATTGTAGAAATTATTGATGCAGATGGGCAATCCTTCTCCTTGGGCCCAGGTAGGGTTGCCAGTCCCCAGGTGAGAAGGAAGGAAAGAAAGTGTGAAGCTTCCATGATTACCAGCCTCACAAAAATAACAAACCAAGAAATTATCTAAAGAATATTTGCATATAATGTAGAAAACAATTATAAATATTGAACCTAATCAGCCTCTTGTACAAAACAAACGGAACGTCTAAATTCCCACCAGACTAGAAGTCCTGATAATTCTTAATGCAATTCAATGCCATCTCTTGCCAGGAAGTCTGGTGGTGAAGTAGAAGAAAGACAAGGTGAGTTGGTGATGTCAATCCAGTCCAGTCCATTTTTTTCCCTTTTTCTTGGAATGCAGCCCACAGTCCATTAAATTGCAACAAGGTCATACTTGTGAGAGTGGCTGGCCACAGTTGGAATCCATTTCTCCAATGGGGTGGGCAATTCTTGGGTGGGGGGACAGGCATGGTGAGAGGCAGCATGTAAGACAGACAGACATGGTGAGAGGTAGCATGCTCCTAAAATCTATTAAAAATAAAACTCATAAGGAATGATGAAAGTCAAACTAGGCTGGAAGTGTTCATATTTCATAAAATCACAGTTGGGCAAGACCTCTGGGGTCATCCCCCTGCACAATGCAGGAACTTCACAAATACCTCCCCCCCACCCAGTGACCCTGTTCCATGCCCAGAAGATGCCAAAAAAAAAACCCTTCAGGATCCCTGGTCAAACTGTCCTGGACAAAAATTGCTTCCTGACTCCAAAGTGGCAAACAGCATTTCCCTGAGTGTTTAAGAAAGAGCCACAAGAATTAAGCACTGATGCAACCCTTCCTGTCCTTCTCATGATCTGCCTAATTCCCAGAATCAGCATGATTGTCATCTAGCCTCTTTTTTTAAAAACCTCCAAGGAAGAAGAGCCCACCACCTCCTGAGGAAGCCTATTTAGGATAACAGATATTTTCTTGGGAGAACAGAAATGTTCTTGGGGGAACAGATAAGACCCTGCCCAAGCTAGGGTAGACAGGCACTGGCAGGTCCCCAACAAGGAATATGTCTTTGGTCTTGTCCCAGGTGGCCCTGAGTCCACCAGACAGCTTGTGAGGAGGGGAACTGAAATATTCCAGTGGGGAGGAGGGGATTTGCAGTTCTTCAGGTGAGAAAACCAACACCTAGCTGAGACCCCCTATTTTGCTGTAGCAAGAGGACAGGTGGTGGGTCTGGAAGAGGCAGGTAAAATATCCCAATGGTGGTGTTGGTGGGGGGTGCTTCTGATGTATCCAGATATAACCATACATGTGGTACAGCCACATAAAAATAATCTTTTCCGAGTTTAAAGATTTTTATTTTTTCAAATGAAAAAGGGAAAGGGGAAGTGGAAGTGGATATAGAAAAGTAATAAAACATCTGTTCAAAAAGTATAGAAAACAAAGTTCAAAGTTCAGACCTTTATTGGCATAAGAGCAATAATGATTCACAATCAAAAGCAGGTACAAAGGCCTGAAATATAGTAAGAACAATACATAATCAATTAAAATAGCAGCCAATAATACTAATCAAGAGTAGACACCCAGCAATTAAAATACAGTAGTATGCCTAGATTTAATTTTATAGGCTTCTACTAAGAAGTTCACAACACATGTAGTAATATAGGGATTAACATCTTCTAAAAGGTAGGATAGAATTTTCCTTTTAGTAAATACACTGTATTGGAGATATTCAGCTAAAAATTGTCTACGTTGTGAGGCCAGGAGAGGACTTTCTAAATTAATATGGGATATAGAATCAAGGACTCCTAAATCACATGGGCATAATCTGTTTTGGAGAGGTATCTGTCTAAACCTACCATAGAGAACTGTTGATGGGAAGGGATTTAAATGTGCCAAAGTAAAAGTAAAAGTCCAATGATGGAATGGGGAGTCTAAAGTAAAAAAAAAAAAGGGGGGTATCTTCCCATGTCTTTGGGGTATACCTAGATTGGCTGCAGAGCAAACAGGGGAATGTGAGGGGAACACTTTTTGGTATTCATGATCCATAGGCCTTAGTTGGATTGTTCTTAAGATATATAATTCGTCACATAAAAAAAGAGTGTCCACCTCAATACCAAGTTTTTGTAGAGGGTAAATGCAGAGAGTCAAGTAATACTATGCCTGTCTTTCATCAGGTAGTGTAATAAACTTCCTAAATCCGTTCTGAAATGAATTTTTAACAGAACTTAAAAGCCATAATCCAGGTTCTGGTTTCTAGAAGGTGTAAACCTAGCTCTGCACAAATGGATGAGTAGGGGACACATTTGGGAGCACCTAAAATCTAATGGCAGAATGATGATTGCACATTCTCCACGCAGGGGCTAAAGGCTCCAATCCACAAAGGTATTCCATATAGCCACTGAGGGAGGATTTTAGCATTGTAAATTTGCAGAGTTGCTGGAATGAACTGGTTACCTCCTAAAAACAGAACTTTTTAATTTGCGCCAGAGAACATCTTACTAGACTTACAGCTCTATTACGATGCGTTGACCATCTAATGAATATATGAACATATGAAGCTGCCTTATACTGAATCAGACCCTCGGTCCATCAAAGTCAGTATTGTCTTCTCAGACTGGCAGTGGCTCTCCAGGGTCTCAAGCTGAGGTTTTTCATGCCTACTTGCCCGGATCATTTTTGGAGATGCCAGGGATTGAACCTGGGACCTTCTGCTTACCAAGCAGATATTCTACCACTGAGCCACCGTCCCTCCCCTAAGGTTGTAGTTAAAGGTAATTCCCAAATACTTGTAAGCCTTCACTTGTTCAGTTTCTTCTGTACCAATGCACTATTTACATAGGTGCCAGCTGTTTGAAAAAAAACAGGACTTTTGATTTTTCATAATTAATTACCAGCCAATTCAATCTACAGTACTGATGTTGGGAGTGAGCAGTGAACTGGCCAAGTTTGCGGATGACACTAAATTGTTCAGGGTGGTGAGAACCAGAGAGGATTGTGAAGAACTCCAAAGGGATCTGTTGAGGCTGGGTGAGTGGGCGTCAATGTGGCAGATGCGGTTCAATGTGGCCAAGTGTAAAGTAATGCACATTGGGGCCAAGAATCCCAGCTACAAATACAAGTTGATTTTTATTTATTTATTTATTTATTTAGAATTTATATCCCGCCCTTCCCACGAGTGGCTCAGGGCGGCTTCCAACAATAGATCCCACATAACAATAGGCAATAATTAAACATGTGAGGGAAAAACAATTAAACAGATAAAACAGATAAAACTCTAAAAATTAAGGCTTCTCCGCTGTGTGGGTTCTCCGATGGCTTTGAAGACTGCCACTCTGACTGAATCTCCTTCCACACTCTGAGCAAAGGTTTCTGCCCTGTGTGGGTTCTCTGATGCTTTTGAAGATCGCCACTCTGACAGAATCTCTTTCCACAATCTGAGCGTTCCAAAGGCTTCTCCCCTGTGTGGGTTCTCTGATGGCTTTGAAGATGGCCACTGTGACTGAATCTCTGAGCATTCAAAAGGTTTCTCACCTGTGTCGGTTCTCTGATGCTTTTGAAGATCGCCACTGTGACTGAAGCTCTTTGCACATTCTGAGCATTCAAAAGGTTTCTCCCGTGTGGGTTCTCCGATGCCTTTGAAGACTGGCACTGTGACTGAATCTCTTTGCACACTCTGAGCATTCAAAAGGCTTCTCCCCTGTGTGGGTTCTCTGATGGTTTTGAAGAGTGCTACTGTTACTGAATCTCTTTGCACACTCTGAGCATTCAAAAGGCTTCTCCCCTGTGTGGGTTCTCTGATGCCTTTGAAGACTGCCATTCTTACTGAATCTCTTTCTGCACTCTAAGCATTCAAAAGGCTTCTCCCCTGTGTGGGTTCTCTGATGGCTTTGAAGAGTGCTACTGTTACTGAATCTCTTTGCACACTCTGAGCATTCAAAAGGCTTCTCCCCTGAGTGCGTTCTCAGATGCTTTTGAAGATTGCCATGGTCGCTGAATCTCTTTGCACACTCTGAGCATTCAAAAGGTTTCTCCCCTGTGTGAGTTCTCTGATGGCTTTGAAGACTGCCATTCTTACTGAATCTCTTTCTGCACTCTAAGCATTCAAAAGGCTTCTCCCCTGTGTGGGTTCTCTGATGGCTTTGAAGAGTGCTACTGTTACTGAATCTCTTTCTGCACTCTGAGCATTCAAAAGGCTTCTCCCCTGTGTGGGTTCTCTGATGCTTTTTAAGATTACTACTGTGATTGAATCTCTTTGCACACTCTGAGCATTCAAAAGGTTTCTCCCCTGTGTGGGTTATCTGATGGCTTTTAAGACTGATGGGATGTGAACTGGCAGAGATTTACCAAGAGAGAGATCTTGGGGTCATGGTAGATAACCCACTGAAAATGTCAAGACAGTGTGCGATTGCAATAAAAAAGGCCAACGCCATGCTGGGAATTATTAGGAAGGGAATTGAAAACAAATCAGCCAGTATCATAATGCCCCTGTATAAATCGATGGTGCAGTCTCATTTGGAGTACTGTGTGCAGTTCTGGTCTCCGCACCTCAAAAAGGATATTATAGCATTGGAGAAAGTCCAGAAAAGGGCAACTAGAATGATTAAAGGGCTGGAACACTTTCCCTATGAAGAAAGGTTGAAACGCTTGGGACTCTTTAGCTTGGAGAAACGTCGACTGCAGGGTGACATGATAGAGGTTTACAAGATTATGCATGGGATGGAGAAAGTAGAGAAAGAAGTACTTTTCTCCCTTTCTCACAATACAAGAACTCGTGGGCATTCGATGAAATTGCTGAGCAGACAGGTTAAAACGGATAAAAGGAAGTACTTCTTCACCCAAAGGGTGATTAACATGTGGAATTCACTGCCACAGGAGGTGGTGGCGGCCACAAGCATAGCCACCTTCAAGAGGGGTTTAGATAAAAATATGGAGCAGAGGTCCATCAGTGGCTATTAGCCACAGTGTGTGTGTGTGTGTCTGTGTATACTTTTTTTGGCCACTGTGTGACACAGAGTGTTGGGCTGGATGGGCCATTGGCCTGATCCAACATGGCTTCTCTTATGTTCTTATGAAAGGCTTTCAAGTATTTTTTGAGGCCAATTCTGGTATGTGAAAGAATAACAGTGTCATCAGCGTATAGCAGTATAGGCACGGCTAATTGTTCTAAGAAGGGAGGGTGGCCATTCACAATGGACATATGTTGGTTCAAATCAATCAGAAACAGATTAAAGAGATAAGGAGCAAGAACATAGCCCTGTTTTACTCCTTTAATAATTGGGAAACTGGAAGAGAGTTTACCATCAGGGGATATAGAAAACATTCTGCATATCACTGTATCACCAAATATAAAGAAGTTCCCTCATATTATTATTACACATTTAGCCTCTTATCACATTAGTCATATTGTTATATTGCAAGTTCCGATTTAGATTGTCAGTTTAGTTCATTTTTGGTTTATATTCCAATCAAATAATTTGAAGAGAATCTACCACCATTCATCAACTCAGTTTAAGTATCTAACCATACATATAACTTCTCCCAATATGTTCTTGCTTCCTTTTTGGATTTCCCAACAAGCATTAAAGATAAATAGTCCATCTCCACTACTTCGAGTGGACTCTTCGACTCTTGCTTTGTAGGTAACTCTTGGAGCTTCCATTTCTGAGCAAATAAAATCCTAGCTGTAGTATTGATGTGTGCCATCAAATGTCTTGTTTCTTTTGTAGTCTTTAGGGAACATCACAAAAAAAAAAATCTTTTGCTGGGTTATATCAATGTGCCCACATCAAGGCTAAGACTGACTCATGGTATGGTCATAATCTGTGCTCCAACAGCAGGTAGCACAACAAGCCCCAGCAGCATTGCCAGCAGTAATACAGCTTTCCTTGGACACAAGTGGTGGAGGCACAGATCAGGGTGATGATGGGCACAAGCCATTCCTCCTGTTTCCACATACCACGCAAATAGCTGTATGGGTTATTTGGGTAGGAAGTGATCTGGCCCTAGCTGAGGCTCCTTCCCTATGTCAACATTAACTGTATACAATGAGTTTACTTTGAATGGTAAAAAGCCTTAACAAAGGCTTGTCTTGAGTTATCCTTTTAATGTTACTCTGGCAGTATGGGAAGGAATGGCAATGGCATATTTCCCATGCCATTGAGGACACTCCGTTTCTAGATCTTATCATACCACTCTCCTTCCCTCCCCACTCGGGCTGCAGTTCACTAGGCAGGGCTGGCCCTGCCAATAGGCAAACTAGATGATTGCCTAGGGCACTGGTCTTCTGGGGGCTCCCCATGTGACTCAGTAGTGTTATCAGTGCAGGGGAGGGATGCCAGAAATTAGCCTTGTCTAGGATGCCAGACAGTCTAAGGCTGGCCGTGCCACTAGGCAGTAGATAGGGCCTTATATCCTAGAATTTAATCAATTCAGAATTATGTTTCATATGTAGAGAATGAACTGGGATTTTCTGGATACTTGAATCCACTTTAAAAGCTTCCTCTATTGTATTGAAAAGACAGGGAGAAAAATTAGCACAGGAGGCTGCAAAGACAGACTTTTTTTTTTTTTTAAAGACAACATTTATAAAAATCTATCTTTGACCTGTGGCCATGAAAATCTCTCTACCATTCCAATTAGTGCAATTCATTGCGTGCAGCACTATCAAAACTGATGAGTAAGGTCAAGTCCAGCTCTTTAACAGCCTCAGATGCCCCTATTAAAAATAAAACTCATAAGGAATGACGAAAGTCAAGAGTAGCAGCTTGTAACTTCCAGAAAGCTAAACCTCCCCAAAGACTCGAAAGGAGATAGAACACAATGTTGCTACAGAAACAGCTGAAAGTGTGGAGTTTTTTCCTCTCTAAAAATACAGCTTGATTTTGAGGATGTTAATCATCCCAGCAAGTTTCCCAAGAGCCTTTTGTATTTTGCAGTCAGTGGAGGGCTGGGGTAGAAGAACTGCAAAGCTCCTTATTTGCAGTAGCACTTGCAACACCCTAGCAGAGAACAACTTGCCTCCAATACATTGTGGAACTGCCCACTACAACTTAGTGCACTCATTATTTTCTTTTTGAAAAAAATCAATAACCCTCAGTCTAACTGAAGCTCATACAGAGACTAACAACTAATGATCCACAAAGGGCCAAGAAAACACTAAATACATTAAAATCACAAATCCATGATGAAAACCATTTAAAGCTAACAGTAAAATTTAGCTGCAGAAAAACACCATTGGGAACAACAGCAACAACAGACCCCTAACCATCAGAAACCATAAATCATTTCATCATCCCAAGGACCAAGAGAAAGGATTTTTATGTAGCACATAAACATAGAAAAGACACAAAATGGAGAGAGTGTGTCACGTGCTGGGGCTGGGTCAGGTGAAGTCCAGGGGCAGTCCAAGGTCTGTAGCTGGGGAGCAACAAGGGTCCAATATGCCAAAACCAAATCACAGTCCAGGTATCGCAAGTCAACGGTCCAGGCGCCAAAGTCAGAAGCTGAACGTCAGGTAAGTGACTAGTTGCTTCCACAAAGCCTTCTCCCAAAGCCCACAGCTATATAGCCCTCTGCTGGCTGTTGCCCATTTGGATTAATTGCTGACTCAGAGGGCAGCCAGGATCCTGCTGGGACTCAAGCATCCTCACTGCTAGAGGAGCCAGGATCCTTTTAAAACTCAGGGCTCAGGGAGTGTCTTGCTGGTGAGCGTGCTGCCCTCCTCCGGTCCCTGTGATCCTGACGCAGGCGGTCACGTACACGAGCCACCCGAGAGGGCAAGGCCGGGGGGCTTGGATCTTCTCCAGTAGGTGGCAGGGGCACGGGTGCAGGTGGCAGGGGTACAGTTTCTTCTGCAGGCTTAGCTTCTTCTGCAGGGTCCCCAGCACCCATGACAGAGTGCTGTTACCAATGTAAAGGAAGTATCTCTCTCTTTATGGTAGACACCCACCTCACCTCCAACAATGAAGTCTCACAGAGCCTCTGCATATGATTTGGTATAGGGATGTGCATTTATTTATTTTTTGCCTGGTGTTCTTTAGTCTATTGGACTCAGAAAAAAAAATGGGATTCCCAAAACGTTCCAGATCTCAATACTAGTACAGCATTTGAATCTGGAATTATTTTTTTTAAATCCCAATTTATTTTCAGGTCCAAAAGACTAGAGAGAAAAAATTGGTGGGAAAGTCAGCCTGAAGCTGAGCCACTGAGGAGCTGTGCCAGAAGGGAGCAGAGTGTACCTCACCTGATGCAGATGCTTCAGTTCAGACCAACATGGCTACCCACCTGAATCTATTTACATGGTGAAGGAGAATCGTATGTGTTATCCTGAGCTCTGTGAAGCAAGAAAGGGATAAAAATGTATTAGACAGATATTTAACAGGCATAAATATGAGATTGTGACTTCCTGTGTAGAAGAATTATGCCTTTTCAGTGTCCCTACTCCACTGCTTGCTGCGTCTCAGAAACCCAGTTGACTTGTATGACTCTGAGACAGGGTGAATAAAATAATACCACAAATATAAAACCTATGTAACAGAATAGAAATTTGTTTCATATATGTAGAATCTGGTTCTAAAAATAAGAACAGCAGGAATGGAATAGAGAATAACGTTAGAGAACTATACCTGAATCATTAACATCAGATGTGGTGTCCTTAGAATGCTTTTATAAGAAGAGGAAGATTTATTTTCTTTTTGCCTTTCACCTGATATTTACCTTAAATAATTTTGCAATATGACTTGCCAGTCCCAGTGTGCAAATTCAGAAAGACTCTTTCTTTAAATCCACCCCACCTCATTTGTTATTTTGCCTTCCACACATCTATATTTTCCCAAATCATTCTTGAATAACTATTATTGCTCAGCAGCTACCCTGGGAAGAAGGAGGTTGGCTAAGTTTACATCAAGTGTGTACTGAAGTGCTATGTGAATGGAAAATCTCTGTGTTGCCCTATTCACAGGAATTCACACATAGAGCATTCCTTTGGGTGGTTCCCCAGTAGATCAAGTTGTATTGTCTAACAAAATGCTTGTCAGTTACATATCTTGTGCAGCAGTCCCCAGCCTTTTCAACCTTGCAAACATCTTTGGAATTCTGACACGAAGTGGTGGGTGAACCACAAAATGGCTGCTGTGGGAGGCAAAGCCAGCCACAACTTATCAGGTTATGCAGAATTCTAATAGTAACTCTTCGATATTTCAGGCAAAAACTCTGTTTAACAGGATGTGTTTTAAAACAAGCATATTGTTTAAAAATATTTTCTTGCACACACAGCTTAACTTTAGTAGTGCATGAAGAACCGTGATGATTTTATGTGATATTTGTGATCCAGATAATAGGCTTTCAGTAATTTCTGCGCACAGAGTTCTGATTCAAACTGTCTTAAAGAATGGACATTTCTTTTGTTGTTGATGTTGGTACTGACAAATATTGAGTACCGGCACCTGAGGGAGGGGGGGAATTGATGGAAATTAGTGCACTGATATGAGCACCAGCATTTTAAAAAAACAAAAAAGGACTGTGTGGCTGAAAACAGATGGGCATTCTGGGGCGGCTTGGGGGCGTCAAAAAGAGCCATCCCGGAGCTTTCACATGCTCACCCACATGCCGCCCGCATCCTGTCTGTGAGGCAGCTGGGCGCCTCCGCATGGGAAGGTGACCCAGAAGCCAGATTCCTTTATTCCCCCCTCGGGAGGCAAACACTGATGTGCATGAGCGCTCCAGTGCTCTGAATACTTTATTGAAGAAAAAACCTGGGAACAGCTTGGGCTGGCTTGGCAGTTCCACACCGCCAAGTCACCTCACTTGTGCCCTTCCCCATCCAGATGGCGGGGAGGCTACTGACGGCTGGCTCAAGGATTTGCTACCACTTTGAAAGTGGTAGCTTTTTGAGCCAGTCTCAGGAGCCAGGAGGATGAGAGGAGGACGGCTGGCAGATTTTTTGAGTCAACTTCAGAGGCATCTCTGAGTTGACCCAAAGTGCCAGTCTGTAATCAGCCTGTATGTCTATGCTCTCCCACCAAAATACTGATTTCTACAATTTAGAAACAATCTGGGACATGAAAACTCCAAGATTCCATACAATAAAGTAAAAAACACATGGCAATGGGAAAGGTTTTTTTTAAAAAAATAAAATAAAATAAAATAACCTGAATACCATGTGATTTTAACCTGCGGAAGCCCAGAAGGTTCAACAATGGGCTTCATGGGATCCATGAACCAGGCACTATTTTTCCCCGTCCTGTTACTTTGAAAATTGTGTTACAGAATTTTTGTCTCCAAACAAGTGTAGGGTGGCATGGGATGCTATTATAAATGGGTAGGTAACACAAAATCATCATTGCCATGCTATGACATCTAGAATAGTTTCATGTTGATAGAAACAAAAGAAAACATCTTTGTTTTCATTGGGTCACAGCAAATTCTGGTACTCCTTGACATGAGCCTAACCTCATCTGGCAAAGTGAGCTGCTGGAGCTCTGATTTAATTTGCTACTATGTGTCTATGTGAGTCAGGGTTTTCTGTACTTGTTCACATAAAATGAAAGGTCAATATCTGATCAACAATTTGGAATTTGCAAAAAAACATGTTTGTATCAGGACACAAACATCATCTAGAGTTCTTTCACCACATAATAAAAAAATCATGCTGGTCCCGCATAACTGATTGGTTTATGGATAGCCTTGCACATAAATTTCTTCCTCTCTTCTTCTTCTTCTTCTTCTTCTTCTTCTTCTTCTTCTTCTTCTTCTTCTTCTTCTTCTTCTTCTTCTTCTTCTTCTTCTTCTTCTTCTTCTAATTTATTATTAAATTTGTTAGGCTACCCTTCCCAGAAAACAGGGCTCGGAGTGGTGTACAAGAGAGAACAAATGCTATAAATTAAAACAATATTAAAATACCTAAAAACATCAACCAACAGACCAATGTACTGTCAAGGCAGTGGGAAAAAATTCAAATCCCTACAGACCCCCCTAGGATGGAGAAGACATGGAGGGATGATAAGCCTTGGGAACTCCGAGGCCCAGCTGGCCACCACCTTGAGCAGGCTCAGAAGGCTGTCTGCTCAGGCGTTATGCGGATGGTACATCAGAAAAGCAGCCAGACTCACCTCAGAGTTCCAGGCCAACACAATCAGTGCTGGTGATCTTTGGGACAGGGAGACATACTTTACTTTATGCAAGATCATGTAGAAGAACATGAAAATGAAAGTACTGCTGGATTCCCATTTTACTATTTTATATTCCAATTATTTTGCCCTATGTGAAACTTAAAATGTATGTGATTCATGAAATGAAATACCCAGAATTCATGTATGAAAATATATCCCACAAGAAGAGTTTTATACTCAACTCACTCACACATGGGAATAAAAAAGCCAGAAAAAACAATCTCTCTTTAAAGAGATTTTTCTGTTCCCTTGAGTGAAGATTAATATTGATTTGAATAATGATATGTTTATTAACCTTCTTAACACTTACAATAAATAAAACAAGGGATAAGGTGCTCTTAGGTGTTTCAAGTTGAAGTCATCCTGCAAAGCCACAGGAAAGGAAAAACATTCACCACCCACTTAACAGCTTTCAATAACATTTGTATATCATTATTTTAACAGTAGTGTGTGGGAAACGATTAGAGAAACCTCAAGCAGTATAAATTATCTTCATTTTACTGAACAGTGACTGTTGGAGTAGCTCTCTGCTATCCAATTATGTGGACGTGGATAATTATGATTTAAAAAGAAAGAAAACAGCCTCTGTACTGTAGTGATCAGAATGTCTGAGTAGGATCTGTGAGACCCAGGTTCAAATCTCCACTCTACCACTGTAGGCTGCGGGGTGACCTTGAGTAATTCATGCTCTCTCAGCCTAACCTCACATCTTCAACACAGGGTTGTTGTGAGAATAAAACAAATGATGGGGACAATTAAAACCACTTTGAGTACCCACTGGGGAGAAAGCTAGGGTACAAATAAAGTAAATAAGTAAGTAATAGGTTAACAGAGTAGGGATCTCGTCTTGATTTATCACCCCTTGATGTCTCTTGGAGGAAGAGATGAACTATACTATCAGGTTTATATATCAGTGCAGCATTATAGCAATTCTAAAAATTGCAAAAGCCCCAGGGACCCAGGGTAGTGGGGTCACTGTTGTTGGGGGACTGGGGCATGGAAACAGAGGGAAACCTGCCAGTGTGCAAGCCCCACTGCCACTGTGCTTTATAAGCAGCTGCACCAGCATGGAAAGCACCTGTCCTGGGTGCCAACACACAGCAGGCGCACAGAGGTAGTTTCTAGACATCAGAGTTGGTCCAAATACAATTCCAATGCTCAGGCATGTGTTAGGCAACACTCACAGCATCAAGTCCAAAGTGGGATGCCAGAATATAGTTAGGGGAAGTTTGAGGAGGGAAGGGATCTCAGGGGGGTATAACATCAAAGGATCCATCCTCCAAAGTTGCCAGTTTTTCCAGGAGAACTGATCTCTACAATTTGGCATTGTAATTCCAGGATAGGAGCCCTGTGGTGTAGAGTGGTAAGCTGCAGTACTGCAGTCCAAGCTGTGCTCACTACCTGAGTTCAATCCCAGTGGAAGCTGGGTTCAGGTAGCTGACTCAAGGTTGACTCAGCGTTCCATCCCTCCGAGGTCAGCAAAATCAGTACCCAGCTTGCTGGGGGGAAAGTGTAGATAACTGGGAAAGGCAGTGGCAAACCATCCCATAAAAAGTCTGCCATGAAAATGTCATGATGTGATGTCACCCCATGGGTTGGCAACAACTCGGTGCTTACATAGGGGACTACCTTTGCCTTTTTCTTAATTCCAGGAGAAATTCAGTCCCCACCTAGAGGTTGGCAACCCTATTTCTAGTCAATGAACAATTCACTGTATTTGTTTATGATGGCAATTTCCTCAGTTCTCCTCCCTTGTACTTAGGATGGCTAGAGTTTCTTGCAAAACTATTTTGTGAAGCTCTAATCTGGAACAAAATATGGAACAGAATATTGTGATAAAATGTAAATTTTAACGAGCAAAATACCAAAATGCAAGCCTTGACCTGGATAGCCCAGATCTTGACAGATCTCAGAACTTAAGCAGGGTCAGCTCTGGCTTGATTTGGATAGGAGATCTCCAAGGAATAACAGGGTCATGATGCAGAGGCAGGCAATGGCAACCCACATCTGAATGTCTCTTTTCTTGAAAAACCTACAGGATCGCCATAAATCAGCTGTGACTCAACTGCACTTTGCAGCACCACCACCTAAATGCAAGCTTTTCCAAAGCCTTTTCTCTTCTGTTATACCCTGTGTTCCCTACAGTATAAAAGGAATGTTTATGTAGCCTAGGTCACAAGAATGAGGAGAAAGCGGCAGGCCCCTGAACCCCTTGGTGGTCTTCCAAGGGGAGGGACAGTGGCTCAGTGGTAGAGCATCTGCTTGGGAAGCAGAAGGTCCCAGGTTCAATCCCTGGCATCTCCAAAAAAGGGTCCAGGCAAACATGTGTGAAAAAAACTCAGCTTGAGACCCTGGAGAGCCGCTGCCAGTCTGAGAAGACAATACTGACTTTGATGGACCAAAGGTCTGATTCAGTATAAGGCAGCTACATATGTTCATGTTCATATGTTCATATGTTCAAGGAGGGTGGTAACTCTAGGGTGTGATCACCTGTGCCTTGATGATGATTGTGCTACCTCAGAATGTGGTTGGGGAGTGGTAAAGTTCACTGCTCTCCCTCCTGGGCACCCTTGTGCTTACTTCTTTCTCTCTGTTCCTTGTCTAGCTCTTCCTTCCTGGCAGGCTTGTTGAAGACAGGTTAAGTCACTTGCCCCATGCCCACTGCCCTTCTCTCATAGGAGAGTCTGGAGGAAAGGGAAGGTGCTTCCTTTCACATTTCCTGTGTTGTTGAGCCACTGATCCCTGATGGCCTGGACCACAGATCCCTTCCAGGTTTTTAGGGGTGTTCCCAATCATTCACCCCCGCAACTCATGGATACCAGGTTGATTGTTTGCCAGTGTAGTTGAGGCATGAGACTTGATGCCCCAGATGGGTCCTGCTTCATCATGAAAGAACTCAGGGGTTGGGTGGAGGGGTGAGTCTGGGTCAAGCTCTGGACAGAAAGATATAAACATTCTTCTATGGAAAGAAACTCCGAAACTTAAAGGGAAAAAAGGCCATCAGGTCTTTGCCACCAAGGAACTTACAGTCTGTAACTGGAAAACTAGTAGAGGAAAGAAGAATAGAAGCAATGAGAAATTAATGCTAACAAACATATATGGTTACATAGTTGAGTATTTAAACTTGGTTGAGTATTTAAAAGGTTACAAAAAAGTGTTTTTAAATGAATACTCTTTCAAGGTTTAAATATCATAATCTATTTCAGGGTCTGAATAATACTTTGCTAGACAGTACAATACAATACAAACCATAACTATCAGACTAAGAGACAGCATCTGAAAAAGATGAACCGAAGAAGAGCTTTGAAAAAAAGGGGGGAAATCTATACTTGTCCACAAGCGTTGTTCATTCAAGCAGTACATAGTTGTGAAATAACTACTGAGCTGTGAAATTGACATTTGAACCAATAAACTGGACTTTTCCCATCTTGAATGTCTTTTAAAGCTTTATCAGTTATGACATTCTAAAGTGACAGTACTCTCTAATGAGTGAATTAGGTTTCTATTGGAGAGAATGGCTACTGTGAAAAACAGTACATTTCCTTTAATTGATAAGTTGCTGTCACATGTCACACTGCTATTTGCTTAGTTTGGTTGGGGGGAAAATTCTAGGAATGCATTTCATGTAATTTACTATGTCAATGACTAATGTCAGGCACATAATTGTGTAAGTAATTTAAGCACCAAAACTCAACAATTTCCTATAGGCATAAGAACTCCATCATCTACAAGCAGAATACTACTAAAATTTGTATATTTAGTACATAGTAATATATATATATATATATATATATATATATATATATATATATATATATATATATATATATATATATATATATACACACACACACACACACACACACACACAGAGGCTGGTTACAGATGGGTGGTTTAAGCTGCCCCAAGGACAGCAGGCAAGGACCCCCAAAAAGCATGTCTACACATGCACATCTGCCTGTTGTCCTTGTCCCACCCCCAAGCCATCCCCAACTTACTGGGAGCTGTCTTAAAAAGGCACCACTTCACTGGGTTGCCTCCGAGGCACCTCCCTGGATGTTTGGATATCTGGGAGGCACCCAGAAAGTGCCCAGAGAGCTGCAGATGAGGCACATGAGTGCTCTGGATGCTCCCTGGGGCACTTGTGGCCTGTCCCTCTTCTGCAGGCCATTAGGACGCTCCCGGGCACTCCTTTTCTGGGCAGCTCACTTCAGGGATGACTTGATGCTGCCTGGAGCTGTCTATCTGTAAGCAGCCAGAGAGTAATATTTGAGTCCAGTCGGACCTTACAGACCAACAAGATTTCCTGGGTGTAAGCTTTTGTGAGTCACAGCTCCCTCCAATAGCTCATGTGCTTGAAATGTGCTCTTTTACTGCAGATCAACCCAGCTACCCAGCTAATGTATTATAAACCAATCTATCTGTGTATACACATAGATAGTCTCAGGTATATGCCAATTGATGGTGAAGTACTGATGAAGCAGTAACTAAGAGTTGATATCAAAAAACTTTTCTTTTTAATTTGTGAAATCAACACAGCTTTTAAAATTATGCCTCCTTAAATAGATTTCTCTGCCAGTAAAGGATCATTTTCTGTAATCTAACTTTTACCATCATATAGTCACAGCCTCCACATCAGTGGGTGTCATTAACTTGAGATTACTTCAGATAAGACAAACTTGATTTGATGTTATTTCAGATCTTGAATAGCAAGTCAGCGTGTGAACCATTTTTTAAAAACAATCAATGTTGTTTAGAGAAGCCCAGCTACTGATGCTCCTCTGCAAAGTGGAAGCATTATAAGTGTTAACAGTTTTACACAGGTATTGTTGTGTGCTTAATCCATCTCCATTTCAGCTCCACCCCCATAGTCTCCCAGTTCCCCTCCTCACTTATGCATCTGAGAACCCCTGCATTTGTGTCAGAGGGTTAGAAGCTGAAGTGGGAAAGGTTGCAGAAGAAAAGCTGAGAAGGCAGAGCTAAGTATGCACTCACACCCCCTCCTGCTGCTTTCAATCACAAATTGGTTGCTAGGGTTCCTAGGCTTTGGTGCAGAAGAATCCGTCCTTAGTTTCTTGAATATCTGCTAAACCATCACAGAGCTCAGGCGCTGAACACAGGCAGCTCAGGTTCAGTAGGGCATACTCCAACGCCCACCTCACACTGCTAGACTGAATAACATTTAATTGCTACAATAGAAACTGAGAAGAAAGATTTGTTTCACTGCCAAGCCTGACTTCTAGCACACCAATCTGAAACCAATTCACAAGCAAACACACAGAACATTACATTGGCTGCCTAGTCCAGCTTCAATGCCCTCATCAGCAATGCTCACATTTGTATTACTGCCACTGGCAACATCTGTACTAGGTTTACCCCAAAGAGATTTCCCTTCTGCTTTTTTGCTAATTGCAGTTTTGTAGTAAACTGTACAATTCTGTGCTGAGGATCCTCAAGTTCACTGTTGCTACAACCAATGGAAATAGACATCTCCTACATCCTAAGGGTTAAAGCAGCTGTCATTAAACATTATTTGACCTTTTCCTTTTCTCAGTTCTTGACCCTGCTAGTTTAAAAGATCTTTTCTGAACAAAGATGTAAATAACAGAACATCAGATCTGAGATGGAGCTCTAAATTATTATCCGCTCAAAACAAAATTTTGTTATAATAGACAAAAATACTGTCGAAACAATGAATCAGAGATATGCAGTATACTGTTTTTTTGTTTTTGCTTTTGAAATAGATTTACCATCTTCTTAGATCAGAAACCCACAGTCTACGATCTGGCTGGCAATGTGACTGTCAGTATGTATTACAGAATAAAAAGGATGTGTATGTTCTACTTTGCTCAAATTCTGGAATGGATTATGGAATCCTGGACTTGCTTGCAGACTGTAGGATTTTGATTCATTCTAGAAATTATTTCCATCCATATTCTTAAATGTCCAATGTCTTGTCACAGATTCTTTTCTTGCAATAGCTGGAATCATCATGAATATTTAGTAAAATGACAATTATTCATGCAGTGGCTGGCATCTTGATTTTAATTTTAGCCTCTTATATACACTTACATGCAGACCATTATAAGGATCCAAACCAAAAAGTTCAACAGCTTCTGCCAAAACACCAACAACAACAACCCTCTGTACAAAACAGAAATTATACTGTGTTTTTAGCCAATTTATATGTTTATTCACATAGAGAATTAACTTCCTACACTGCCATACATTTTATTTACATTGTATGAACAAATCAAGAGTTTGGCAGACTTTTTAATAGCAAAAAAAGTGATCGGCTCTGTTGGGGAACCACAAATACATTTTATCAGTAATCAAACAATAAGGCAAATGTTAAAGACAAAGAAATATTTCAATGAGTATTTACTGCAAAACTGATAAAGAACTTAATGAATGGATGTAATACAACAACCATTTCAGCATCGCAGAAATGTAAGCACATTACATGAGAGCTGATCACTGCTAAAGCAAACATTTATTTCTCTTCTATATGATCATCATCTTGTGCTCCTGCAATCACAATAATATAATACTACAATATAGGCATCAAGCTTTCCATAGACATCTACAAACTGATTTTCCCACTTGACTTGAATTGCATTCAAATCAAGATACTGCATTATGCCATACATTCAGCAAAAATCTTGAAAGCAAAAAGTCTTTGCTGCACCTGATGTAATTGTAACAATCTGGACTTTCCACAACCTCTTCCCAAATACTTTGCATGCCCATCCCTCAAATGAAACACCACACAATTTATCGATTCAACTGGGAATTTTATTTACACATAAGTTGATTTACACAATTTCATTAAACTTTAAAGTATGGGTTTTCTTGCGCTTACAAACAAGCTTCTTGACAAGCTTCTTCAAACCCACCTGTCTCAGAGTCAGGTCCAGAATCCTCCTGGCCCACACATGGAGGGGCACATTCCCACCTAATCATATGCTCCCCCAACCCCCCAAAAGCCCCCAATAGAGTGACCCAGAGTGCCAAGCCTTTAGGTATCCAGTTTGAGGGACCCCCGCCCCCCAAATCACTGATATCTTGTGGTGTTTGCCAACTCAAAAACCCCCTCAACCTGTGTTTTCCCCACCTTCCCAGTTAGGGCCTAACCAGTTTTACCAGACCTATTTATACCTCACCCCCTTAGATTGTGTGGAGAAGGCAAAAATTTCTGGTTAGTCTCTCATCCAGTGACAAGCTAATCCCACATGGTCTCAAAAAGAAGGTGGGCGAATGGGGAGCTCACACTGGGCAGAATGATCATGGAATGGTGGATGTCACCAGACCTGGCTAGCCAGCCATACCAAATTGATCAGTGCTCCCACACTGAGCCTTAATAGGCTCCCTCCACCCTCATGATTCCATCTGAGAAATGGGAGAGAAGGCAAATGCTGATGCCTGCTCCAGGGTTTGGCACTGGTCTTCTTTCACACCTAATCCATCCCCAAGCAAATCAACCTCCGCTCCAGTCAGTTTAACTGATTGTTGTTGGCAGCTAGCTAGCTACTATAACTGACTGGTACTGGTGGCTAGCCGTGGCAGTCAGATTGCTGATGGATGGGTTGGTGGGTAGAGTCTCTCTTGCTGCTCAACTTTTCTCTCAACTTTCTCTAGGTGGATACTATTTTGACAGAGTATAAGTACTAAGCTTGCGTGGAAAGTTCAGTACTCAGACATGTGACACTAACACCAAGTATCCTGAGGGATACATTTCCTAGGGCACACTTGGCACCTCAGAAACTGCCAGAACAGTGTCCAATATGGATGGGTGGGCTGGTTGGAGAAGACAACTTTCTATACCCATTCTTGGGGTGTAGATATCTGGGAGGAGATATCTGGATATTTGTCTGGATATCTGGCAATCGCTATTGCCAATGCTAGTCTGCAATGTGGTCACCACCTAGAGCTCCCCATGCTGTCTTGGCAAATGCCAGGTAGTTCTTGAGGACAGTGGAGTTTGGACAGGGTCTTCTAGGTGACATTGGGGTAGCCCCTAGCCTCTATTGTCTTTACCATAGACGCCATGAGAAAGTCATAGAATGTTTATATGTGGAGGCCATTTTTTTCTCCTCTATTCTTTGGACAGGAAATTGGGGCTGGGAGCATGTAAATCCACACCAGATGCAGGTAAATGGAAAGTCTACCATCATCAGCAATCAAATGAGTTTGGGGGAGCGAGTGGGAATAGGAATTCTTCTTCAGCTTGAATATACAATCTGAATTGGAATAGAACTCAAGTCAGGACTATAATGCTTACCTTCACTTTAATGGTGAGGATTAAAACTGCCAAAAATTATTACATACCTAGGAAATATAAATTTCAATAGTATCTCTAGTTATAGAAACTTTAAGAAGCATGCATCCTAGCTATCATTTGTATCCCTTTTTGCCTTGAATAAGGAGATGGGTAGAAAGTCCCTGCATGAATCCATGTTTTCTTAAATGATTTCCTTTCAGGAAAAAAAAATACACCATATAATCTACAGAGAACTGCTTTATCAAGAAGAGAACTGTCTGCCTTAAATGTAATAAATCCAGAAAAGAAAAAAAATCTGCAATAATTGTGAATTCTCTGATTTATTCAGGTTCAGCATTATTTACTTACATTATTCAATCACTCACAAAAAGTTGGAGAATGAAAAATAATATTACCATCAAATATGATGCTTCATTTGCTCATCTCTAACAAAACAAAACAAAAGTCCAGGGGCATCTTAAAGGCTAACAACATTTATTTTAATATCAGCTTTCATGAGTCAGTGTTCTGTTCTTCAGCTGTGTGAAGAGAAACTTGTTTTGAGAATGCTTGTAGGAAAGATTATAAAATGTCAGGGAGCTGAGGCAGAGAGAGGTTTTATGTGAGTTTATCCCAAAAGATCCTATAAAATTGTCTGCCTTGTGGACATACTTCAGACCCAACTGCACATTACAAAGTCTTCCAGCTGAGTTCTCTGCAGCTGAGAATGAAACGTCTGGAAGGAAAACTTTCTCCAGTAGAACACGGCACTTGAGCCTGAAAGATTCTACAAACCCTAATCTTCCAGCTGAGTCCGGGTCTGCCACATGGACTTTCCATCAGACCTACATTGTGAGTTGCACGCTCAGAACTTAATTTCCAGTATGCAGTATACAAATTCAGATTGGGGTTGTCCAGTCCTAAACAGAATTACACCCTTTTTTGCCACCCCATTCAGAATAACGAGACAGACTACAAAATATGGATTAAAGGGCCACTTTATTAACTTTAAACGGCAAGGGGGAAAAACAGTGGGGACAGGTTAAGCCAGGGGTCAAACCAGACCACCTCCTTAACCTGGAACTGGGCGAGTCCCAGGCCCCGGGTGGGAGCCAACCCAATGGTTCAAACCTGGTTGGCCAGGCACAAGATCCCGTTCACCTGTGCTCCACCATCCCCCAAGCCATGCAGCCTGTGATGTGGACAATTCCAAGTGACGGGATCCCAAGGCTCCCTGGAGCCAACCTTGGGCCGTACAGCTTAACGGTCACCCCAGGGACGCCATTCACCCAAATGGTGCAGTGCCGTGGGAGCTCACCAATACCCCACACAACATGTTCCCAACAATAAACAGCCAGTGACCAACTAATTTAACAGCACCGCCCAAACCAATTGCCAGCACCCATCACTAACAGTACAAGGTAGGCAAAAACACGCCCCAAACCGGCCAATATGTTTGAAGGTGAAAAATTCCTACCTGGCCCCTAATAAGGCAACCAGCCTAATGCCTGCATTGCATGATGGGCGGGTGGGCCAAGAGCGAGCTTCAAACTGCACCACGGGAGGCGGGGCCAGCCTTATAAGGCCGCCCACGCCCCCGCTCACAGTAAGGAAGTGTCCACTGTCTCCTCCTTCCGGGGAGGCAATGGACGGCCCCCAGCCTAAGGCGTCCAATCGGATGCTCGGCTGGGTGGGGGCCAAAAAGCCCATAGACTTCAGTTGACTCAGAAAGATGTAACTGTGTGTAGGATTACATTGTAATTCTGCTTCTGCATGTCATTTTCTTGACTGGGAACAGTTAGAGTTGCCACTTTTGAGCTGGGAGTTGCCACTTTTGAGCTGGGAGATTTGGGGGTGGAGTCAGGAGAAGACAAGGTTTGGTAGAGATCTCAAAAGATCAAATCTCAAAAGAGATTTGATGCCTTACAGTGCAAAACTGCCATTTTCCATTTTTCGGTGAAACTGATTACAGAGATCAGCTGTAATTCTGGGAGAACTCCAGACCTTTACATTGGCAACCCTAGGAACAGGCCTGGGGAGGATATTATTTGCCCTATTGGGGAAACCTACATATACCCCTTCAGTACATGCAGAACTGTTCAAAGGGCAAATCACACTCCTAGGGCCATTTCAGAATGGGGTAACATTTGTCTGTTTGGAGGCTCTGCATATATTGCATTGTCCCCCAACCCACATCAGGTCCTGAGCATCTGGCAAGAGAACTCACAATGCACATATGACAGAAAATGAGAATAGCAGACCTGAGGACTTTGTAACCTGTTGTTAGACCCTAAACTAAGACACAGAATTGAAGTATATTTTTTATTAATCACATAATGTTTTGGGAACATTAAAAATTCAATACTTTTTTCTGAACTGTTTGATTAATTCATTCCAACAGAGGCACCCAATTTATGTGAGCATTCCTTTACATACATGGATTTCCCTTTTTAAAAAATAGAGCATTTATGGATTTTGCATATATTGGAATGAAGAGCTTTTCTCTAAAGGAACTGAATACTGAGCTGAGAAGCTGTAGCTTGTTTAATGTTGACTTACAGGAACTTATCAGCTATACCTCTGAAATAATTAAGAGAAAACCAACACAGCTTACTTAGGCAAACCCTGTTGGGTTTTTAAGGCAAGACATGTTCAAAGGAAATTTTCCATTGCCTGCCTCAATGTCACGGTCTTGGTATTCCTTGGAGATCTCCCATCCATCTGTTAGCAAAGACTGACATTGTTTAGTTTCTGAAATCCAATGAGATCAGGCTAGCCTAGATGACAGGCAATCTCTAAAGGATTGTGCGTGTGTGTTCAAACTCTAGGTATCATTAACAACCTACAAATAACTGCTGCACACAAATTTGGAGAAGACCATCTAGTTTGCAACATTACAACAAGGTTCATTTATTTATTTATTACTTTAAATTTCTATCCCGCACTCTCCGCAAGTGGACTCAGGGCGGCTGACAACATTCATATTCACAAGTTAAAACCAGTAAAAACCAATAAAACATAATTACAATTTAAGATTTTAAAAACATTTCGTGGTGCTGTATACAATATAGGAGAGTTCTTTTCTGACTGTGATCACCTAATACTCTATATGATGTTGGGTGGCTGTTCTCTCCCGGCTAGATATCAAAGGCCTGTTGGAACAGTTCGCTCTTACAGGCCCTACGGAAAGTGGAAAGATCCCTCAGGGCCCTTATGGCCTCCGGGAGAGCATTCCACAATTCTGGTGCTGCCACCGAGAAGGCCCTAGCTCGCGTTGAATGCAACCTAGCTTCCTTTGGTCCAAGGATGGACAATAGATTTTTTGTCCCTGAACGCAGTGCTCTCTGGGGAACATGTGGAGAAAGGCGGTCCCGCAGATAGACAGGCCCCTGACCATAAAAGGCTTTAAAGGTCAATACCAACACCTTGAAATGGACTCGGAACACAATAGGTAGCCAGTGCAGCTCTTTCAGCACTGGCCGAATGTGCTCCCATTGGGTGAGCCCCATTAACAGCCGTGCCGCAGCGTTCTACACTAGCTGTAGTTTCCGAGTCAGTGTCAAGGGTAGCCCCATGTAGAGAGCATAACAGTGATCTATTCTTGAGGTGAATAGATTAACACAGAACTGACACACAGGTGATATGATTCCTGAAACTGTTATTTCTGTCTGGCTTTCAAAGAACAGACATTGGTATTATGGATACCTATATAAAAAGAGAAATGGGCATCTAAACAGCCCTGCAAATTAATATGTAATAGAAAAGGAAAAGGAAAGGTCCCCAGTGCAAGCACCAGTTGTTTCCGACTCTGGGGTGACATTGTTTTCGCAACGTTTTCATGGCAGACCTTTTTACGGAGTGGTTTGCCATTACCTTCCCCAGTCATTACACTTTGCTCCCAGCAAGCTGGGTACTCATTTTACCGACCTTGGAAGGATGGAAGGCTGAGTCAACCTCAAACCAGCTACCTGAACCAGCTTCCACTGGAATCAAACTCAGGTCATGAGCAGAGGGTTCCGACTGCAATACTGCAGCTTTACCACTCTGGGTCACGGGGCTCTTACTAATATGTAATAAGACATGTATAATTAGGCATGTCAGCATTTGCAGAGTCTCAACCTCAGTCTTTGTCAGAAAGCAATCTTGAGCCTATTAATTAAGTTAGCCTTAATAAATAATATCCCTCAGACTGTTTGGCTGTTCCCAAATTGTATCACCTGGGTCCCTGCGTAGAAGCTAATGCTCCTGCTAAGAACATTCCCATCTGTCTTTGCTTTCTCCTGTTTGGGAACCTTCTGGGTCTTTCTCTAATGTTCATCACCCATGTTTACTAGGTTCCTTGGCTAAACACTACCCCTGGGCTTTCAGCTGCTCTTCGACAGTATCGCAAGACCTCCAGCTGCTTCTCATTAAATGTTTCTGAATTTACCTCATATTCAAAATATTTACCTCATATTCAAAGTATGCACTTGGGAAGTTTTATGAGTTGCTAGTAAAAATAAACTTGTGCTTGATCCTTGAAGCAAGATTATTTAGTTCATTTAATCTAGGCCTACTTGAGCAATATAATGTTATATAAAGACCTCTAAGCAGGGCTTTTTTTGTAGCAGGAACTCCTTTGCATATTAGGCCACACACCCCTGATGTAGCCAATCCTCCAAGAGCTTACAGGACTCTTAGTTCAGGGCCTACTATAAGATCCAGAAGGATTGGCTACATCAGGGGTGTGTGACCTAATATGCAAAGGAGTTCCTGCTACAAAAAAGCCCTGCCTCTAGGAAAATGGAACAGCATGTTGAAAGTATGTATCAACCAGACCCTTTATCTGTCTATCCACTGGAACTGGTTACTGTTTTGTGTGTGTTTTGTGTGGTGGTGATGAGCATTGTTTGTTTTTGTTTTGTTATTGTTTTCCATCATAAAGCATAATTTCCACTGCTTTCTACCTGCTTCAGTATTCCACAGTGTGGTCACCTATAAAAGCCAGACTTCTTAAACTTTTAAAATATCCCTCAGAGTTGCACAGTAAAGACCATAGAATCACCTCCAAAAACTGATGTCTGCAATTAAATGACTGAGGTGCTCCAAATAAAGCCACATTTTTCATATTTGCAGTGGGAATATAGTGAGAAGTTCCAGTTAGCTGTCACAGGGTTGAATCTTTCACCTAATATTTATAGACTTGGTTTATATTCCACCTTTCACTCCAATGGAGACCCAAAGCAGCTTACATTAGTCTCCTCTCCTCCATTTTATTCTCACAACAACTCCATGAGGTAGGTTAAGACGAGAGTGCATGACTGGCCCAAGGTCACCCAGCAAACTTCCATGGCATAAGTGGAGAATCAGATCTGGATTTCCCAGATCATAGTCTGTTACCTTAACCATTACACTATACTGGGGAATAATAATAGGAGTGAAGTAGGCTACCAGTCGTCCTTCTGATGATTCCCTTCTGATGATTCCATCATCCTTCTTACTTAATTACAAAATAAGACTTCAGAGAGTCTGTCAATTGAAGAAACCATCCCTGGATTTAGAACAATCTGAACAATAAGAGGCTATGGAATTCCATATTTTCATAGATTAAATTGATTGGCTATTTCAGTTCAATTTCTGGCATTGATTTTGAACTAAAACTGCCTCATTCATCCAGATTTATAATTTTTGCTGGAAGAGAGACAATGGGAGAACCAAATGATTTTCTTGGAGCTGTAGGTGGCTTTGGATACCATCAAACACAGTAAGAACCTAAGAACATAAGAGAAACCATGTTGGATCAGGCCAATGACCCATCCAGTCCAACAGTCTGTGTCACACAGTGGCTAAAAAACCCATGTGCCATCAGGAGGTCCATCAGTATAAGTACAGTATGTATAGTATGCTTATAGTATAGCTTTCTTTCTGAGGTTGACCATAGGTTGGTGAGGTTAGTATCTCCATTTCTATTTGGATAAGCAATAACAGATGGTGGCATTGGGAAAAAGCTGTTAATCTCTGTGGCACTAATGCTACAGGGTCCTTCAAGTCTTCATTATGCTTTACAACAGATAAACCTACTGGGAAAGGTTGTCCATAGATATGGAATGAAGTGCCACAAGTATTCTGATTATGCACAATTTTACTTCTTTTCATCTGAGTCAGGTGACACAATAGATGTCCTCAGGGGTCATTTTGTAGAAAAAAAAAGGTAGTAGAGCTCATCCAGGGATTGTTATGCAGCTGCACCTACTATTCAATGGACAAGGTGGAAAGGAGGAGGTGGAACTGTCAGAAAGGTTCAGGAGCTGTGCTCCTGTGAGTTCCTGCTGAATCCAAGGCCTAAATGTCCTGAATGAGTATCTGGAGTAAGCAATGGACCAGCCAGTACTGATTCTCAGTCCAGATATAACTGACTGATCAATGACTGATAATGTGGCCAGTCAAGAACTGTAGGTACAGTCTCTCCTGGGTAAGATTACATTGAAATTAAACATTTGTTCAATGGTAGTGCCTTGCCTATGGAATGTCCTCCTTGAGGTTTATTTTCAGTCTACAATGTTTTAGGCACCGGGCCAAAAGCCTCTTTATCCAGGCTTTTAGTGGAAAGGTCACATTTTTATAGCAGTTTTTTTTTATCTTGCCTCTGTCCTGTGAGTTCTTATATGGATAACATTTGAAACTACTGAATATGGATTCATGAGGCCTCCGTGTGCTCTTGGCTGACTTTACTAAACTCTTGGTTGTCTTTATTTATTTATTTATTTATTATTTTATGGTCTTGTTTTATGATTATATTATTTCTAGAGAAGCAGCCTATACATTTTTTAACAAATGCATTCTAATAAATATTGGCATAATCAATATATTTTCAATTCTATCTATCCATCTATCTATCTATCTATCTATCTATCTATCTATCTATCTATCTATCTATCTATCTATCTATCTATCTATCTATCTATCTATCATTAAGTAATATATTAATAGCCCTAATTTCACTACTAATGTCCAACATTTCCAACAGGAAAATTGAACCAAACTATCACTGAAACTTTTGCTGTATCTGATTTATATACTTTTGTATTGCAAATTGAATTGTTCTATCTTGGATTCCAGAGTTCAGAGTACTACCCAGATTAGTTCCAGTCACATTCATTACTTTGAAGAATCCAATAATGCTTTGATTTAGCTACTTGCTACACGCTTTTCATTATATGAAACAGTTTCCTTCAATGTGTTTATTTTAACCTTGTAAATATTGTAATAAAAAAACTTATTTTGCTAGAGGGACTTCTTGTGTCATATACGTGAACACATATAATAAAAAGATATTAATTCATTTTCATGCTGTATTCTAAACTTGTTGCTCTGTTGTTACCTATCTAATAACAGATTAAAGCTGTTAGCAGCAGAACCCCACAACACAAATAGAGAGTACATATCTCTGCTACCTATTGTAATCTGTGACATGCTGTTTTGGTCCTTATGGGTTTATTAACTGCATCTTACTTTCTGTTGAAAGTACTACTGCAGTATTTGTTGTAATTGTTGGCTTCTTGGAATGCTGTCAATATTGGGTTCCACATGGCGTTTTTTTAGGTGTCAGGCACACCAGTCTCAGTCCTGAAACCTGCATGTCACATACGGACTTAATTATCAGACCATTCCAGTCAGCAAGCCAAAAGTGAATGGAATCCATGTCAATGACAGACATTATCCAATGATAAGCGACTTCCTAAATTTCAAGGTTTAAATTTCATGCTGCGTAAACACCCAAAACCACATGACCATTTTAATGTTTTGACTTCCCATACTATTCTAGACACAATCAGAGTTTATCCTTTTATTAAGTACTAAGTAGCTCTGATATTAACAGCACAATCGGGGGGGGGGAGGGTGGAAAGTCTTTTGGGAGCAGACGAGCCGCTACGTGGGTGTAGGAAGGGTGTGTGCCGACGTATGACTGGCGCCGCCACAGTGGAGGGGAGTTACGTGGGCGGGGGGCCACCCAAGTGCCACTCCGCCCAAGGGCAGCAGCACCTAAGGGCTGTGCCCAACCACGGGAGAAGTGAGAGGGATCGGGGCATTCAGGCAGAGGAGGGGGTGGAGTTGGAAGCATGGCCAGGCTTAGGCGGCTTCCTGAGCAGTTTGGCCCACGACACCCCCTTCCCGAGAGGCGCAACGTCACGCCTGCAAAAATAGTGGCATGTTCCATAGGCACTTGTTGAAACCAAAAACAAAGGTCGTCTCCGCTGCTGCGGAAGCTCACAAACCCCTTAGTAAGCAGGGTGATTGCCTCACCAATCCCCTCATGCCTCGACATGGAGAGCCCTCTCCCTGGCACCCAATCACTTGAGAAGGAGAGAGAGGTCTCTCCCCTGGGGCTAACGGCTTGTTTCCAGGTCTCCACAGGTTCTGGGCTCCCGGAGGCTCTGCATGTGAGGACTGTCACCCATGGCTGGGTAAGTTCCACTGCCCCCCCCGTCCTCCCCCTCCCCTTGCTCTCAACCGCTCAGTGTGCAAGGGTATCTGGCACTTGAACCCGGCAGTGGGCTCCAGCAGGGGGCATTTGCTGAACCTACTCCCCTGTGCTGCTGCCTGCTTCCTTCCCTTGGTCTGCTCTCTGCCGCATTCCCAACCCCTGGAAGGGCAGGATGGGTGTGTGACAGCTGCCCCGCCGTGGGGAGGTGGGTCAAAGACTGCCCCTTTAAGAGAGCACCCAGCTGAAATGCAGTCTGCTCTTCCAGCTGCCGCCCCTGCAGGTGCTCTTCATCTCTGTCCCTGTTTTGCAGGTGGGACTCCAACACAAAGGCTTTTGCATGTGTTGCTCCACTGCCCCCCCTCCCTCAGCTGCTTCTGCCTGCCACTCGGAATGGAGCCCTGCCCACAGCGAGACTGCCCAGTGCACTCCAGGGAGACTGTTGCACTCTGTTCCGGAAAAATTAAGTCTGAGCTGTGCCCTCTGTTGTCTCTCCTGCTTGGCATCTGCTGCATGTTCCCGGGGCACCACCCCCCCTCTATCAGTGGCCTCTCCGAGGGAATGCCTGGGAGGGTGGGCAGACTTGGTTCTTGGGGGGGAATGGGCTATGAGCCACCACGCTGCCCCCCATGTGGTTGGACAGGGGAGGGGCCGCCCTTCAGCCTGCCTGGGCTGACAGCCTACCCAACCGCACAGGGCTGTTGTGTGCTGAGCACTTGGGGGGGGGGGCTGAAGTGGATGCATGCCCAGTGGCTTGCACTCTGAGTTCTGTGGCCCCCAGGAGAGGTGTTCCTTGCACATAGCAGGGGGTGGCAGCAGAGCAACACCAGGGGGGGCTCCAGGGGGTGTCTTTCGGACTTGATCTGGCCGCTGTCTAGGACAGGGAACTCCTGCACTTGGCACTTCCTGCTTGGCACTGTCCGCGTATGCCTCTGCCCACCAGCCTGCCGTTGGCAGATTCTCTGACAGCGGGAGGGGATGGGGGGATTGATGGCCTCTCAGGCAAGGGCTTTCCACCCCCTCGCCCGGTCACGTGCAACGGGCTGGCCAATCCCATGGTCTCGTGTGAGCCTGTGCCTCCCCCTCCCCCACCTCAGCAGCGGGCCAATGGCGTATATCTGCCTCTTTCAGGGGTGTTGGAAAAGCACCCTCTGAAAGAGATTGATTTATGATGTCCCGTATAGTTCCTCCTGGCAAGCCTTAATTAGCCAGGAGGGACATGGGTCCAGATCGCAAGTTGTGGATCGTGCAGTGTCAAGAATTTTGTCGACTTCCTCCAAGCTGAGCGGGTCGAAGCAATCCAGGGTTAAATCAGAAGACACGCATTGGGCCTCGAGTTCACTTACTGCATCTTAGTTGGCAGGGCAGTCACGGCGGAGCGATTGGACCTTATCAGCAAAAAAATTCGCAAAAGCCTCGCAGCCTATCTCCAATTCCTTAGCTTTTGAATTGCCCTGTGGCAATGTAGTAAGATTCCGAATTATTCTAAATAATTGAGCAATCTCCTTTACCTTCCCACCCCCCAACAACAGACACCCTATGAAGTAGGTGGGGCTGAGAAAGCTCTTACAGCAGCTACACTTTCAAGGACCTCTCCTGTGAAGGCTGCTGGGGGTGTGGCAAAGTTCCAACAACAACATGAGATCACATTATTGCCTTCATTATTGAAGGCAATACAAAGAACAATGTGATATACAAGCTACAATGTTTAATAACTTTAGGAGTTATATAAATCTGTTGTATGTATTATATCATAAAGAAGTGCAAATTTACAAAGAGGGTTCATCCACAACAGGAAAGGTCAATCCCAATGAACACCCAGATATAAGCTCATTTCGTCGTGTCCAAAGACTTCCTCAGGAGTATTCCTGTTTCCTTCAAGGATTATCAGCCACTTTTAACAATTCATTATTAATGTTTTCTAATGCTTTCTGCAGTCTTTATGTTCTTCAAAAATTCCCATCCAGGAACAAATGAATTGCAATAAAAAAGGCCAACGCCATGCTGGGAATTATTAGGAAGGGAATTGAAAACAAATCAGCCAGTATCATAATGCCCCTGTATAAATCGATGGTGCGGTCTCATTTGGAGTACTGTGTGCAGTTCTGGTCGCCACATCTCAAAAAGGATATTATAGCATTGGAGAAAGTCCAGAAAAGGGCAACTAGAATGATTAAAGGGCTGGAGCACTTTCCCTATGAAGAAAGGTTGAAACGCTTGGGACTCTTTAGCTTGGAGAAACTGCGGGGTGACATGATAGAGGTTTACAAGATAATGCATGGGATGGAGAAAGTAGAGAAAGAAGTACTTTTCTCCCTTTCTCACAATACAAGAACTCATGGGCATTCGATGAAATTGCTGAGCAGACAGGTTAAAATGGATAAAAGGAAGTACTTCTTCACCCAAAGGGTGATTAACATGTGGAATTCACTGCCACAGGAGGTGGTGGCGGGGTTTTATTATATGTTACTGTTATTTTATTTATAGTCAAATTTATGTGAGCTGTCCAGAGCTCATTTTTGGGATAGGGCAGAATATTTGCCTAATAAATAAATAATGAGAAAAATTGGTTTGGATCTAACCCATAATCAGTAAAAAAAGAAAGAAAGAAAAGAGAAACAAAAACTATAAGGAATTTTAACAACTCACCCCATGAAAGTATATTAAGGTTTCTAACTCGTCTGTCTCGTTTTGAAATAGTCATGTAATTAGATAAATATATATAGACAATAGGGATTACCATTGTCTAAAATGGTGACATTCTTCAAGAAGTTAAAAAAAAATGAGCATGCCCAATCCAGAAAAGCAGCAAGCTCTGTTAATACACGATGTTACCTCTGGTCAGTTCCAATTATCTTGAAGCTGAATAAAACCCTAAATTTAAAGAAATACATTCACAATGTGCTCTTTGCTGTGTTCTATAATTTGCTGATGTGATTTACACCTTCAGTACTCATTTGCAGAAATGTACAGATCCAGTTGTACACTGTTACCCTTGAACTTTTGTAACATCACAAATTAACTGGTGGTTTAAAAATGAAAAGCCAGCAAAAATGTTCTCGGTAGTTCTTCATTATTTGAATTTCATTTGAAGCTTAACTTAGGACCTTGTCACTAGAATCATAGAAATAGGATCTCTAGGGTCATCGAGTCCAACCACCTGCACAATGTAAGAAACTCACAAATGCCTCCCCATAAATTCACAGGATCTTCATTGCTGTCAGATAGCCATCTAGCCTCTGTTTAAAAACCTCTACGAAAGGAGAACCCACCACCTCTCGAGGAAGCCTGTTCCGCTGAGGAATCTCTTTAATGGTCAGGAAGTCCTTCCTAATGTTGAGCCGGAAACTCTTTTGATTTAATTTCAACCCATTGGTTCTGGTCCTACCTTCCGGGGCCACAGAAAACAATTCCACACCATTCTCTATATGACAGCCCTTCAAGTACTTGAAGATGGTGATCATTTCACCTCTCAGCGGCCTCCTCTCCAGGCTAAACATCCCCAGCTCCTTCAACCTTTCCTCATAGGACTCAGTCTCCAGACCCCTCACCATCTTCATCGCCCTCCTCTGGACCCATTCCAGCTTGTCTATATCCTTCTTAAAATGTGGTGCCCAAAATTGAACACAATATTCCAGATGAGGTCTTACCAGAGCAGAGTAAAGCGATACCATCACATCACGTGATCTGGACACTATACTTCCGTTGATACAGCTCAAAATTGCATTTACCTTTTTAGTCACCGCATCACACTGCTGACTCATGTTCAGCATATGATCCACTAAGAACCCTAGATCCTTTTTGCACATACTACTGCTAAGACAAGTCTCCTCCATTCTATAACCATGCATTGGATTTTTCCTACCTAAACGCAAAACGTTACACTTATCCCTGTTAAAATTCATTTTATTGGTTTTAGCCCAGTTTTCCAGCTTGTCAAGGTAATCCTGTATTCTGTTTGTCTTCTTCTGTGTTTGCAACCTCTCCCAATTTAGTATCATCTGCAAATTTAATAAGTATTCCCTCTATTCCTTCATCCAAATCCTTGATAGAGATGTTGAACAAAACAGGTCCCAGGACAGAGACACTCCACTTGTCACTTATCTCCAAGATGAGGAACCATTCACAAGCACTCTTTGGGTGTGATCTGTCAACCAGTTACAGATCCACCTAATGGTAACAGAATCCAAACCACATTTTACCAACTTGTCAACAAGGATAGTATGTGGAACCTTATCAAAAGCCTTACTGAAATCAAGATAAACGATGTCTACAGCATTCCCCCAATCCAGCAAGGTAGTCACTTTCTCAAAAAAAGAGATCAGGTTAGTCTGACATGACTTGTTCTTGAGAAATCCATGCTGGCTCTTAGTAATCTCATCCATTCCTTCTAAATGTTCCAGGACCGACTGTTTGATGATTTGTTCTAAAACTTTTCCAGGTATAGACATCAAGCTGACAGGTCGGTAGTTACCCAGATCATCTTTTTCCCCCTTCTTGAAGATGGGGACAACATTCGCCCGCCTCCAATTTTCCAGCACCTCTCCTGTTCTCCAAGAATTTTCAAAAATAATAGCCAGAGGCTCAGAAATTACATCCACAAGCTCTTTTAGAACCCTTGGATGCAATTCATCTGGCCCTGAGGACTTAGTTTCATTTAAAGAAACTAGGTGTTTATGTACTTCCCCTACGCTGATCCTAGGTTGGAACTTCATACCCTCCTTATATGTTCTGTTTTTGCCATGTTGAGCACCGTTCCCCTCAGAAGAGAAGACTGAGGAAAAGTAGGAATGGAGCAGTTCCACCCTCTCTTCATTACCTGTTACAATTTCACTTTCTTGCCCTCGCAATGAGCCTGCCATGTCCTTGCTCTTTTTCTTACTCTGAACATAAGAAAATAACCCTTTTTTGTTGTTTTTAGCATCTTTGGCCAGCCTAAGCTCATACTGATCTTTAGCTTTCCTAACTTTTTCTCTACAAGCACTGGTGATTTGTTTATATTCATCCTGGTTATAAGGCCCTCCTTCCAATTCCTAAAGGAGTCTTTTTTATTTCTCAAGTCTTTAGAGAGCTGTTTATGGAGCCACTTTGACTTCTTTAGGCTTTTTCCATTTTTTCTTCTCATAGGAATAGTCTGCGATTGCGCTTTCAGTATTTCGCTTTTAAGAAACTCCCAGCCCTCCTGAATCCCCTTCCTCCTAAGTATTTCTGACCATGGGATTTTACCCAGCATAGTTCTAAGTTTATAAAAGTTTGCCTTTCTGAAATCCAACCTATAACCTACATATAACTTTTCCCTTCCCTAAGGCTGTAAATTCCGAAATCACATGGTCACTACTGCTCAGGGTGCCCACTATTTCCACTTCTTCAATCAATTCTTCCTTGTTGGTGAGAATCAAATTCAAGATAGCAGATTCCCTTGTTTCCTTCTTCACTTTCTGGAAAAGGAAGTTGTCAGCAAGAGAAGTCAGAAATCTATTTGACTTTTCATTTTTAGCAGAGTTGGACTTCCAACAGATGTCCGGGTAATTGAAATCTCCCATGATCACTGTATCCCTTCTCTGGGAGAACTTTGCAATCTGCTGTAGAAGTATCCCATCCAAGTCTTTGCCTGACTTGGTGGTCTAGAACAGACCCCACAGTAATATCACTGTTGTTTCTTACTCCTTTTATTTTTACCCAGAGACTCAACTGAGCTGCCATGCTCTGATTCACATATTTCCCCACAAGTATATACCTCCTTCACATATACTGCTATGCCTCCGCCCTTTCTCATTTGCCTATCCCTTTTAAATAAGTTTTACCCTTGAATCCTAACATTCCAGTTGTGAGTGTCATCCCACCAAGTTTCAGTAAGGCCTATTATGTCATAGTCTCCTTCCTTTATTAGGATTTCCAGTTCCTCTTGTTTGTTTCCCATACTCTGTGCATTAGTGTAGAGACATCGGAATCCATGTTTTATGCATCCTGAGGGTTTGGTTTCTGTACAAGCCTGCAAGTTGACATTACCTAGCATATGCACCACTCTCTGTAAATCTTTAATGTTCTTATCCCCAGTTTCTGGCATCATATGAGGCTTTGAATTATTGTCTCACTCCCCCATACAATTTAGTTTAAAGCTCTCCTTATTAGGTTAGCAAGGCTGTTACCAAACACCCTTTTCCCTACCGCCATAATGTGCAAACCATCTCCCAATAGAAGACCACCAAGCGTAAGCCATGGCCAAGAAATCCGAATCTTTCCTGACGACACCATCGACGTAGCCAGTTATTTATTTGAAGTATTCTTCTTTCTCATCCTAAGTCATGGCCTTCAACAGGAAGCACTGATGAGAACACAACCTGTACGCCCAGCTCCTGGAAAGGTTATTGATTAACAGAAGCGGACAAAAGCAGATTTTCCCTTCTTGATCTGTTTTGCAAATGTATACAGCAAACTCTAATGTTATGATGATAGTGCAACTAGATGCCTTGATTTATTTGATTTCTATCTTAACCTTCTTCCAAGGACCTTAGGGTGGCTATATCACAACTGATCTATTTGTGGGCAACTTCTGGGCTAACATATATCAATAAACTACTAGCCATGCTTTATTTAAAATGTTTATATTGCTCTTTTTAGAAGTGGTGAAATCTCAAGCAAAGTCTCTGTCTGGGGCAATTGACACTCTGTATTCTTGGCACTTGCAAGGGGCAACAGTGGGAGGACTTCTAGCCTCCCGATGGCACTTGGTTTTTTTGGTCACTGTGTGACACAGTGTGTTGGACTAGATGGACCATTGGGCTGATCCAACATGGCTTCTCCAGTGTTCTTATGTTCTTACATACCCTTCTAAGATAAAATGAGCTTAGAAGGGTGCAGCTCTGCTTACAATTGTACTGTTAACACATTACTAATAATGAGAGAATGCACAAGAATAGTATGACCACTCATTGTAGCTGTGTTTTTAGTGGCATACTAGGGCCTGTACTGGAACACTCTGTTAGTTGTGGCAGTTTACACTCCATCTATTCCTTCACTTCACACAGATGCCAGGCCCTGAAATTACCATGAGCGAAGTCCATATTCTTCTCTGTGGTGAAACACCAATCCAGTTTGGTCTAACATGAGAAGATGAAGCTTTGAAGGGAGAGAGATTATGAGCCTGGCAGCTGATTAAATCAGAGGTGTTGAACTCATTTGTTATGAGGGATGGATCTGACATAAATGAGACCTTGTCAGGTTGGACCATGTAAGTCATAAAATGTAATGCCAAGTAGCAGAGATATAAACTTTGTAAAGGACCAGGGCTTTACCAGCTCTGCTCCACCTGGCCCCACCCCTCTGACAACAGCCAGACAGTGGGACACTTGCTAGCCCCTGACCTGCTGCCAATTGGATGGCTGCCTTCCCCTGAAGGAGTGCATTGCAGGGTGAGATGCATTGTAGGTGGCAGATAAAGCAGAAATTCGGCTGGGGAATGGGGAGGGGGGGGGAAGACCAGCTGGCCAAGTGGGAAAGACACTGATTTAGGCATGGAGGACCCACCACAGCCCTGTCTCAAGTGTATTCAGGCAGAAGCCATCGAATGGCCACCCCCACAGGAGCAAGAACCAGTCCTTGGTGCGGGCAGCTCTCTTTGCACTGTATGTTGCATCCTTCTCGGATTTCTTTTAAACTTTGGAGGAACGTAAGGTCACCACCATCTCCCATGCTGGCTCCAAAGCCACTCTGGTCTCAGGAAGAGACTTGGGGTGCCATTTTTGTGGCAACCCATTGCCATCATGATTGCTCTGTGCACTTCCTGGTATGCTCCTCACTCTCCAGGGTGGGCCTGGGGTTCTATGAGGTCAACCTCCATACTTGGGCCTCAGCCAGGAGGCAGCCCAGCTGTCAGTAGGAGTCCCAAGCAGTGTACCCTCTAAGCTGAGTTAACGTGAGCTACCTCACAGATTTTTAGCCTCCAGTTCACACATTTTTGTTTTAGCTCAGGAAGTGTGACCCCAGAACACACTAATTTATACAGTAGCTCACAACTTTAATGCCAGTAGCTCACAAAGTAGAATTTTTGCTCACAAGACTCTGCAGCTTAGAGGGAACATTGGTTCCAAGTGCCTGATGTGCACCTGGCCCATCTCTGTGTGGCCCACCTCACTCCAGTCTGTGCTTTGGGTTCTGGTATTGTTTGAAAATAGTATGGGGTGTCATGGAATGGCCAGAGCTGGCCAGTCCTGATGACCACATATGTGGCAAAGCAGAAGCAGAGGAAACAGGGCTGAACTCACAGTTGTTAGATGACAGCTGGTCCCCAGAAGCCACCACTGTTCAACTGACAGAAGAGTTGCTACATGCGAACGATGCTTTTGTTGTCCCAGCACAAAACCCAGACAAGGTCTCCAGGGCTGGCTCACTTCCTGGATCTCCAGAGCAACTAGAACACAGGCACTTAAGGTCATGACATGAGCACACACCTAGCTGCCCGAAGATACCTGAAGCTAACTAGCTTTGAGGAATGCCCACACACTGGCCAAACACAGCCCAGCTGTGAGCAAAATCTCAGGCATAAATAGAGATGAGGAACACAGGCTAATCATGGAAGCAACAAGTTGTCTTACCACCTACTCAGCTGCCACTGGACCAGAGTCTGCCTCATTCCTGTGACCTTGGATCAGCCTTGAACCTCTTGACTTGCACCTTTCAACCTCTTGAACTGACTTTCAGACTTTGATTTGCTCATACTAACTCTGGTAACAGATCTTCAACCTGGTTTCTGACATGGATTGGCCTTGGACTACACTATCTGGTTTGTGTATCTGTTTTGTTTGGCTTGAGCACATCCCGCATCAGCTGTGAACCAGCAGTATTGGAGCATGGGGTAGAGCAATTTCCACCAATTCCATCTTTCTGCTGTGGACCCCTGATTTGCCTCTCATGCTTTTCATCCAGATCCCCTGTCCTCCTGCAGCAGGAGAAGGCAAGAATGTTCCAGGCAAGAATGTTCTCTCTTTCAAAAATGACTAAATATCTGTTTTAGAACTGCTTCTCCAAATTGCATTCTAGTATAATTAAATACGTAAATACTACTATTAAAATGCTCTTAACTAAGAGAAAATTTGTTTTTGCATTGGTTCTCTCCAAGAATGAAAGAGAAATATTTTCAGTCTATTTTCAGTCTAATCATTGCAGTGAGGCAGAAACAACATGCATAGATCTGCAAAATAATGATTCTTGCCTCTAGGATATTAACTTGTGCTTATATGAGGCATTGTCAAGAGCTAAGAAATAGTATCTCTTTGTAGAGCTCAGCTCAGACAGACTAAGTGAAGGAGCTAGAATGTGTCAAAATAGGCAAAACCAATTCAGTAGGAGAGATCCAAGGCAAATCTCTTATAGTTAAAGCATCCAACAGAAAATAAAGCAGCAAAGCACAAAAAGGATTGCAAGGTCATGTAGATCAGCCTTTTCAGACCCAGGATTCACTGAATTGCAAGCATGTAACAGGAAGTAAAAGTCATGTGATAAGAAGAGGGGGAGCCAGAGTTATGATCCCAAGTGTCAGGGCTAGAACCATGGACAGCAGAACAAGGGAACAGGGAACATAAACTGAGCACCAAGAAGTTTATGAAGTTTATGACAAGTCACTTGTCAGCCATGGAGCAATTGTTCCCATCACCAAGTGACCATACCTCCCTTTCCTGTTTTCTAGTGTTGCCAGGTCCAATTCAAGAAATATTTGGGGACTTTGGGGGTGGAGCCAGGAGACATTGAGGGTGGAGCCAGGAGTAAGGTTATGACAAGCATAATTGAACTCCAAGAGGAGTTCTGGCCATCACATTTGAAGGGACCTCACACCTTTTAAATGCCTTCCCTCAATTGGAAATAATGAAGTATAAGGGCACCTTCTTTTGGGGCTCATAGAATTGGACCCCCTGGTCAAATCTTTTTGAAACTTAGAGGGTGTTTTGAGGAGAAGCATTGGATGCCATGCTGAAAATGTGGTGCCTCTACCTCAAAAACCAGCCCCTCCAAATCCCCAGATACCTGTATATCAATTCTCCATTATACCCCATGGGAATCTATCTCCATAGGGAACAATGGAGTGCCCAGCAGACATTTTCCCACCCACCCACGCTTTCTGATGATGGGCCTCCAAACCAGGAGATCTCCTGCCCCCACCTGGAGATTGGCAACCCTACCTGTTTCTCATCCAGCATATATGAAAAGAGAGGTTATGGTGTCCATAATCTATGCACATGCACTGGCAGCTTGTCCTTCCAAAAGGAAGTGAAAAAACTGGTGGCTCTATAGAGGTTTGTGACAAAACACTGGAGGCTCAGCAATCCATTTGAGAGTCCTGTCCTGTGGATTGAAGACCGCCGGTGTAGGCCATAACTGCAGAAAGCAGTTTCCTCTCTCCCATCTGAAAGTTTATCCATTTTACTTTCACCTGGATTAGTGGTATGGATAAGTGGGCTTCTAAGCTAATTCTCAGAGTACTGTGGATCTTTGGGACATAACAACATTTGGACATGAAGGCTAAATGCCAAAAAATTGAAAATATCACAAGGCCAAAGAGACCCTCCACACTAACCTCTTAAATTCAGAGTGATATCTCCTTCTGTAAACTGAGTATAATAAAAAGAATGCCTCATTAACTCTGGGAAAACAAGTGCATAATGTGGTGTATTTTACTGTTTTCTTGTTTAGTGGAGTGTTTGATAAACTCAAAGGTGGGTTGCTGGGGGAGGGTTTAGTATAACTGAAGAAAGCAACACTTTAAATTTTAATAGCTAGCAGCAAACAGGCTGATATTTATCTGCAAAAAGTGACTCATCAAGTGTGAACAGCACTGGGACACAGAGAGTTCATATAATGACAGAGACAGAGAATGCTTACATTCTGCCTTTTTAGAGTTTGCACATCCTAATTCCAGCAGTGGTTGATGGAACTGAGATACAGTTAGCTGCAATATCATTTCCTCCTAGACTGTGGCAACTTGGCTGTGGGAAGAGATAGGGGGAATCCAACTGGAGATAACTTATCATGGTCCTCAACTAAATAGTAATGAAAGTTCCTTTTTCTGTTTCTTTTCATATTTGTTTATGCTTTTGTCAGTGGTTTATGGTTCTCCAAATCTTGCTATAGGCTTGATAGAGGCATTTGCATTGAAGAACGTAAGATGAGCCGTGATGGATCAGAACAATCATCCATCTAGTCCAACATTCTGTCTCACATACTGGCCAACCAGTCATGATCTTTGTTGTGTTCATTCATGAGTATTTTCAAGGTGCCCTTGAAATGTTTCATACACCTATTAAGAATCCCATTTGCAAGTGGCCTTGTGTGGCATATGTTGGTTGAGAAAAACAAAATGGTAGGAAACAACCATAACCCCACATTTTTATGGCACTGGTTTTTTCTTCTCACTTCCAACTTTGCTAGAGAGTGGGGTAGAGAGAGTAAGAGAAGGAGAAAGAGATGGAGAAGAGAAAGAGATGGAGCACAGGTCCATCAGTGGCTATTAGCCACAGTGTATGTGTGTATATAAAAATTTTTTGCCACTGTGTGACACAGAGTGTTGGACTTGATGGGCCGTTGGCCTGATCCAACATGGCTTCTCTTATGTTCTTATGAGAAATTAACAGTAGAGCATGTTAGCAGAAATAAATGAATCATCTATTGATTTTCTTTTTCTTGAAAAATATTATTTCAGATAAAGGTATAGTACAAAACAAAATCCATTTATCTTTGTGATAACCACCACAAAAATGTTACAGTACCTAGAAATGCATGTCTGTGACAGCACATTCTTTTAGGTACTCAAAATCTGTTTTTTCATCTTGTGACAAAATACTTAAGCATTTTCTGTTAAATCTTTCATATTTTTTGTTTAAATGACTAAACGGTTTGGGGAGAGACATGAAGAGATTAGGCAATGCAGAATGAGACGGCCTATAAAACAGGGAACAGGCCTCCCTTCCTCTCAGGACTCATTATATTTTCACTTTGTTTACTGCTAAGTGTCAGATTGCCCCCGAGCAATACCAGAAATTTAAACTGAAGGAAGGAGCAAAGCAGAAAGATCATGCAGTGGAAGAAGAATTTGGAGTATGAAAATATGAAGCTACCTTCTACGGAAGACAGATCATTAGGTATTCCAGCTCAGTATTGTGTAGTCTGATTGGCAACAGCCCTCCTAAGTCTTGGACTGAGAAGGATCTTTCCCATCTTCTTCTGTCTCACATCCCTCAACTGAAGATGCCAGGGATTGAATCTGGAGCCTTGCCCTTGCTAAAACACATGTTCTACCACTGAGACATAGTGCCCCCTGTTAGAAAAGTCTAGTTTAGATCATTGTTTATATATTAAATAATGGTTTCCCCTCCTCCATTTTATCCTCATATGAACTCTGTGAGGTTGATGAAGCTGAAATAAAGTTCACATAGGTGGGGTGGGATTATGAACCAGGTCTTCCCTTGCCTCTAGTTGATTGTCCAATTCACAAACAAAAAAGCTGCAAGCAGTGACTGCCAGCAGGCTCGGACTTAGTGCCTCTCAGCAGTAGATGCAGACTATGACTGCCTGTTCCTACTTTATCATCAATTACACTAGGAAGGGTGATGGTGGTAGTGTTTCATGCAACCTATGGATGTTTTTCTTTATTCTGTCCAACAGTCCCAGTCACTCTTCTCTACCAACAGTGGTCCCAAATTCAAGTAGGTAATGAGTCCCACTGTTTCTTTTTCCCAAAGTGTTTGAAGTTGCATGGGGATGTGTGGATAGATTTTGTCACCTAACTCTTAATCTGGCATGTATGTGCTGCTTGCCATGAACAAGAAAAGAGAGTTCTGAGGTTGGCTACTCTCTGGAACCACCACATTCCCTTCTTATCAGGGGCTCAACATATCTCAAAAGTGGCTGTACCAAGGCAAACTCAAAGTCTTTTCCTGGTATGGAAATTAGGACTGGAAGCCAACTGCTGCCTTGAACAATCAGATCAGAATAAGCAATTAAATAATGTAATAAAAGGGCTATGTTATATTATAAGTGCTATCAGGTTATCTGAATTTCCAACTTTCAGAGTTTTTTTAAAAAAATAAGTTTTTAGCTGTTTTACTTGTAAAGATTTAAGGGTGAAGGGTATAGAAAAGTACTAAAAGTACTCTTTAAAAATATTGAAGATAAGAGTTTGGAAAACCTGAGATACATTGCTATAATATTATAACATTGTGCAACTACTACTTTTAAAAAAAAAAGTTTATTTCATTTCTATAAATGAAACATTTATTTCATTTCATTGGCTCTGGGTAGTCTACAAGTATAAAACAATAAAAGAGTTTTCTTGGACACCTGGAGGGGTTTCTTGCCATCGCAAGGGATGTGGGTCAGGGGCACCAAGAGTCCTCTCAGAGTCCGTCCATGCCCCTTCTGCTTGTCCTCATGTGGGAGTGGCACAAGGTTACACAGAATATCCTTGGCAGTGTGAACACCATACTGGATGGTGCAGCTGCCTGCAAGTGGAGGGCCCCCGCACAACCACAGCTGTGACCCATGGGGGCCTTCTGCACTCTGTGTACATAGTGGGGACCTGGGATGCCCTTATGGTATTCATGGGATGGTGCCCTTCCTGCTGACAGGTGGACTGGGCTTCTGATGGGAGGGGGTCACTGGAAGGAGGGCTGTGCTTCAGGGGGGAACAGTGCTTTTCCAGGCTGCCCTACTTTGCCCTCTGCCAGCACCATCTGCTTGGCTTGGCCCCCTCTGCTTGTTTCTCTCATTGGTCCTGCCTACCCTGTCTGTCATGCTGCCCCTGCATTGAAACAGTGCCAGGATGAACTGCTGTGGTGGAAGCTACATGGATGCCAACTTGGTAGCACCCACCAACACTGGCTGGCCATCTTTCCTTCATTTTCAGCCCGCATGCCTCTTTTCCTTTTGGGAGGCAACTAGAAGCATTACAGTTGTGCCATGGCCAACCACTATGGTGCAAACATGGCACAGAATTGCTCTGTAAATAGAATTATGACTTATTTCAATAGTTTATTCTGTGCTTGCTCTTAAACAAAAAAACAAAAACAAAAAGCCCTAGTAATAATTTATTTCTATAGAAACAAGTACAGGAGTGTTCCCACCTGACCAAGGAGAATTAGTCATGCTCAGCCATTTATGCTATTTTATGGTTGTACTATAATTTATAATCCACATGGGTTCTGCTTATTGGACTCAAGCCATGAAAACTGAGCATTTGAGATCCCCTGAAGAGACATATTATATGAACCTTAGAGAAGTAAGCAACAGAGGTAAATGGTAAAACATGCAAAAGAAATCTAGTTAAGAGCCTAAGATGCAGCAAACACTCATCAGTCTGACAGGCCCTCTAGCAATAGAAAAGAAAAACATAAGGTTTTGCAATAGATACTATTAAAATTTTGAGAAAGAGAGAGAGATCTGCTGCAGCTCAACCCCGTGTAGAGCTGAGATAATGCCTGTGGGGTACTGAGTACCCTCCAGTTACTGCAAAAAAAGTAAGACTGGTCATTCAGTAAGGTCAAGCCAAGCAGAAAAGGAAAGGAAAGGTCCTCTGAGCAAGCACCAGTCGTTTCCGACTCAGGGGTGATGTTGCTTTCACAATGTTTTCACGGCAGACTGCCTTCCCCAGTCTTTTACACTCCCCCCCCCAGCAAACTGTGTACTCATTTTACCGACCTTGGAAGAATGGAAGGCTGAGTCAACTTTGGGCCAGCTACCTGAATCCAGCTTCTGCCGGAATCAAACTCAGGTCATGAGCAGAGAGTTCAGACTGCAGTACTGCTGCTTTACCACTCTGCGCCACAGGGCCACTTCAAACCAAGCAAGGAACTCTTAAAACAATGGATATATCTCAAATTAAATGAAGTTGGTTGTCTGGTTACAATAGAGAAGATAGGTTCGGGTAAGATGCCAAGATATGTGATGTAAACAAGGAATTGAATAGCTAGAACCATTTGATTTTGCTCCAGATTTATTCATATGGAATTCAGAGTCTGAAATTAAAGTTCGGGATCTAGGAACAATAGCAAAGCATCATATTGCCAAATACCTTTTGCCCCCCCAGTCGGAATGAAGAGGCTGACACAATGTGTTGGATAAACCGGGCCGCTTTATTGAACATAACTTGAACGAACTAGAATGGCAAGGAGTATAGGCCTAACAGGACAAGCCCTGGGGTCAGCCCCATGACCTTGCCTTGTCCTGGGAGGGCGAGCCACCCTGCCCCCAGCACGAACCCAATATATTATGACTGATGCTGAGCCAGCCAGGCCCAAACAACACCTCCACCTAGGCTAGCATCAATCCCTCTGGAAAGATCCATCCTGGTGAGGCTTTGTCGTGAACTTCACTCCCAGCATCGAGCCATAAAACCCATCTGCTGTTCATACAGACCACCTGCACCAACTGGTGCTGAGCCATAGGTGCGCCCCTGAAAACACTGTAGTCCATACCTCATCCTGCCACCGCCAATGCCAAGCCTCTGCTTAGGCATTAGCACCATTGGACAGCCCAGAGCCGACCGCAGTCCCTGCCTTAGATTGTCCAAAAAGGCCCGGTAGATGAATCCCATCCGACCTATACAAGTTGGCATTCTCGACCCGTATGGCTGGATGGGAAAGAATATGGTTTAGCCCCAGTCCATGGCCTTCTGCAAGGCCCAGTTGGCCTTGCGTTCTATCCTCCCAGGGTACAGGGCGGACCACCAGACCCTGCGTGGCAGAATTGCTGACCAAACCAAAATAACCCCTGACCATCTCCACTTAATGGCCTGAAGATCCTCCTGCTCCTGCGACAAAAGGGCCTTCCCTTTCATAAATCCAAGGTCATTACCACCAAGGTGGATAACCAGGATGTGCAGAGGAGGTGCCCTCCTCCCTCGGAATAACAGTGGCATGATCCCTGGACAATGCAGGCCACGGCGACCCAGCCACTCCACTGTCGCCCACTCGCTGAGACCCAGCTGGGTGCCAACTGGTGATCTCCTGGCCTGGTGGGCAGCCCAGAACACCATACTTTACCAGCAGATGAGGATCTGACGCCTCTCTCTATGAGCCACCACACCTGAAAAACAGAAAACAGTCACAACCCGGAAAAACATGCCAACGGGTAACATAACTGCTAACCTGCCCCCACGCACTCACTGAAAGACCAACGGGTGAACATATGATTTGTAGGTGCTGACTGCCACCAGCCCATTGGATGCGGCTCCAATTTGGAACAAATGTGTTCCAAATTTGACACCCCCTAACCACAACTCAGCCAGTGCCCTGTCTGTGACCACCCAAAAATGATATTTTGTAAGGGGGAAACCCTCACTATGGCGAAACAAGGGGCCATCGCCCTCCCCCCTGAGCGGTATATACTGCTTCAGGGCCTCGACTGGGCACAACTCTGCCAATACACATTGGCTGATCGTAATGACTATGCCCCTCTGATGCTGGTCTGTTTTGGACCGCCATACTATCAGCCGAACCTGCCCCCCTATAAATTTAACATCACTGGCGCGCAGCGCCCGGTCAGAATTGTCCTTTTTCAACTGCACCACCAACTCACTGATCCAAAGTGCACCAAAAAAGGCAACCAAAGAGGCCACGTGAAAAAGGGTGACCTCAAAGGAAGACGAACATACATCAGGCCAAACCCTATAAAGCGCTTTTAGCACTGAAGGAGATATGGGCTGCCGGGCATCCACCCGCGGCCCCCGTTCTCTTGCCCAACCCTCCAGCATCTTCCTAACTCTAAAATCGCCAGTGCCTTCAGAAAGGCCCTGTGCTTTACTAATAAAGGCAAGTGCTGCCAATTGACCCCTAATTGACTTAAGCCCTAACCCTCTGTCTTTTTGGCGAATGCAAAACTGTATGATGTGTGCCACAGGGACCGGCCAGCTATCCAGGAGCCCAGCAGCACTCCTAAAAACCCGAAACTGTATGTCTGCCCTTTCATAGGCTTTTCGAGTACTCGGTGCCAATGCTAATCGAATTGCCCTACCGGCTTCAGCCTTCCAAGCTGCCAAAGTTCCAGTGGCATTCGCACTGGCTGCAAATCTGCTTCCGGAGCAAGCTGGCGAAAACACTTGATCTGTTGGTGAGATAGAGTGTCTGTCACCCTGTTGCACACTTCAGGAACATGCTTTTCAAGAAATAGAATGTTCAACTGGAGGCATCGCAATGTAAATGCTCGCACCAAATTCATAACTAATGCTGATTTGGATGATAAGGAGTTGATAACATGTACAACAGCCATGTTATCACACCAGAAATGGACCACGTGATTGGCCAGCTACTCCCCCCAAAGCCAAATGGCTACTACAATGGGAAAGAACTCCAAAAAGGTGAGGTCACGACAGAGCCCACTAGCCAACCACGCCATGAGGCACTGCTCCGTGCACCAGTGTCCCTGAAAATATACTCCAAATCCGGTGACGCCCACCGCATCTGAAGATATCTGGAGCTCTGCTTCGATCTTTAGGTCATCACACCAAAATGAAATCCCATTGAAGGATTCCAAAAATTCCTCCCACACCTCTAGGTCCCTCCGCATGCCTGCAGTCATTCGCACTCTATGGTGAGGGAGACGCAGGGGCCCCATGGTGTCACATAGCCGCCTCAAGAAGGCCCTCCCTGGAACCACAACTTTGCACGCAAAGTTGAGATGCCCCACCAACTGCTGGAGCTCAAGCAGTGACACTTTGCGCTGCCTCTTAAGAGAAGCTAATCGAACTCTAAGACCCCCCACTTTATCCACAGGCAGACATGAAGCCTGCTGCATGGTATCCAGCTCAATGCCTAAAAATGTAAGCACTGAGCTGGGACCCTCTGTCTTTTCGTGTGCCAGTGGCACCCCGATCTCATGCACCAGGCCCTCAAATGACCACAATAGTCTGGCACATTGCCCGAACCCCGCAGGGCCAACAAAAAGGTAGTCATCCAGGTAGTGAACAGTATCACATAACTCCGATCTGGTCCGAAGCACCCATTCCATAAAGGAACTAAACCGCTCAAAAGTGGCACAGGACCCTGAGCATCCCATGGGCAGGGCCCTGTCCGTATAATACTTCCCTTCAAAGGTAAAGCCCAGCAGATCAAAATCCTCTGGGTGTACTGGCAAAAGGCGAAATGCTGACTTAATGTCGCATTTTGCCATTTCAGCCCCCACACCACAACACCGAACCACTTTGACCACTTAGTCAAATGAAGTGTACCTGACTGAACAGAAAATGTCCAGAATGGAATCATTCACTGATCTGCCTCTGGGGTAGGACAAGTGGTGTATCAAACAGTATTCCCCTGGTGCTTTTTTAGGCACCACCCTCAAGGGGGATACCTGTAAAGTGGGTACTGGCGGAGCCTCAAAGGGACCAAGGACCCTCCCCTATGGACACTCCTTGGCTATTGTTGCCCTCACCACATGTTCCATCCCTACTAGTGAATGGAGGTTAGAGGCCAAACAAGGTACTCTAGGTCCCTGGTACGGAATTCGAAATCCATAGGTAAAGCCCTCCAGTAAATAAGCCCTATTAGCCGCCAGGGGATAATTGCCCAGCAACCGCCTAAGTACCTTCAGTTGTATGGGACTGGATCCCTTTTCCAGATGGTTGCTGGTTACTCCCTCCCCCCTCCCCGAAGTGTTTGGCACCTGCCTTGGTTTTAGATTTACTGCAGGCTGAAAAGGTGTGTGACGGGCACTCATGTTTAAATTTACAGGCCTTTCTGGAACACATGCCCTTGGATGTGAATTCCCAACATAGCAGCCGTGGTTGAACCGACTGGCCCGCCGCACTGCAGACACCTACACTACTCTGTTGTTTATGCACCAGATGCCCACTATCCGCCCTATCATCCGTATTGGATTTCGCTGGGGACATCAACTGCAGCCAGAGCTACTGATTAATCTGATCCCAAGGAAGCCCTGGGTTGACTGCGGCCCTCATCCTGAAGGCCTCGTCGTATAGCAACCAAGCTGCACCGACAAAATCCGTATATGCGCGGTACACTATGTCGCAATACTTAAAAAGCGCTGCCGCCTAAAAAGGCTCCACCCTTGCTATCACACCTGCATATATCAAGAAACCTGGCAGCCAATTGGCCCAGGTCTTGTCTACCTTTCTCTGCTTTAGCTTTTCCTTCTCCTTGTCATCTAGGTCCTCCTTATCCTTCTTTTCCAGTTCTCTAAAGAGGAGAGTGAAGATGTCCATGTATTCACCCCTCAAAATCTTATCCCGGGTAGCCACCGACAGGTGATCACCCAAGGGCAATGATGTGGGCCGCCTACAACCGCTGTCATGTGCGACAAAGAGGTCCCCGCCGAGCTCTCCGAATGTCCCGAGCAGGCGAACAGCCTGCCCGGGGCATGCCACTCGCTCGCGCCGTCCCTGCTCCGTCCATGCGCCCCAGGCTCTGGCCCAGCCAAGATTCTCCCCAATGCGGCTCTCCTCTCCGAGAGCCACAAAAGAACTGTGCTACACTGGGCGGGGCCGGGACTTTTATAGCCCCGACTCCCCGCCCCTCAGCAGTTTCCTGGATGCCCGGGACGATGGAGCCAGCCTCCCCTCCTTCTGGGTTGGCAACAGCAGCCCCCAGCCTATTGCTGCCATTGCCAGCCCCGCTGGGAGGGGCCAACTTGCTGTGGCATAGTAGCCCATGTAATTGTTCCCATGTTGGCACAAGATTCTTTTCAACAGGGATTTTCTTTGGTAGAAAAAGCCCAACAGGAACTCATTTGCATATTAGGCCACAACCATCTTATGAGTATTCATGAAATCATTGTATATGGTTGCTTGAAACAAGCAATGAACAAATCATTGTATTCATAGACATAATTTAAACTTTCTGATAAGGCTTGGTGATACTGGGAACAGCCTTACCTTGTTAAGAGCTGCTGGTGTTGTCAACAGGACAGCCCTGGATCCAGTCCCTCCACCACTGGCTGGGATGTCCATGCTGAGCCAGCACCACCACCTCTATCTATGTCCAGAATGGTCACACTGTGTCCAAGGCTGCTGCTACCCAATGGGCCCAGTATGGCTCAACGGATCCAGGGCCATCATTGCAGCTAAAGCTGGGGCTGACCTGGGGCCCTAGCTCTCCATCAGGCCTCCTGTCATTGGTGCAGTCTCAGGAGGATAACCCACAACAGGTAAGGGCAATGCACAACAACAGTCATACTTGCTGCCAGTCTTTCAGCTACCATTCTGTGATGTCATCAGCTGGCACTAGGAGGGCAACAGCAGCAGATCGCACCACTGGTAATGTTCTCCCAGCCAGTCTGAATACTTGGCCAGAGCTGAAGCAGAGGAGACCCACTGACTGGCCAAATCATGACTCAGAGAAAGATGGAGGGGAGGGGAGGTCCCAAGGAAGGTGGAACTCTGTCCACAGACCCCAGGGTTGGTCCAATCTGGATCAAGGCAGGTGGGATCAGGGATACTGGAAAGAAATAAAAGATGGCTCCACAACCAGGCTGAGGAGGAACAAAAAAGACAAGTCAGCCTGTAGCCAAGGTGAGCATTCCTGAAAGGTGAAAAGGGTATGTATGGGTGTAACCCTTTTTCTCCTACTCCTGTTCTGGGGAGGCCCAAGGAGCAACACATGACAACAGGAGACAGGAGAGCAGAGTGAGCCAATGGAGGAGGGGCCCCACAAGTACATAACCCTCTTCAAAAACCAATACACATTGTAATACAAAACTGACATGAGTAATAACTCCCCACAAAAAATGAATGACTGGATATGCCTAAAGCATATGTTTTAAGGGACATGTTGTATGACTTACAATGCTGACAATTACTTTGCTCAGTGCTTGACTGAAAAGTCTCTGTAGGGCAAATTAGGCTAACAGTGTGAGACTGGCCCAAGGTCACCCATCAAGCTTCCATAGCATAATAGGAATTCAGACTTGGGGCTCTGAAGATCCTAGTCTAACATGCCAACCACTGCTGCTAACCACTGCTCAGCTGGGCTATACTTGCCATGTGTTTGGAAACGGTAACATGGGAAAACTTCCAGAGATGCATCATCATGGCAAAAATGCATGTAATGTGTATGTGTATATATTTACATATACTTGCAACACTATACCTGGTTTCATGACAGCACGTAAATGGCTTGCAACGGTACTAATAGTGGTACTTCTGTGCTCGGAATGACTAGATAGCTTTGTTTTTGGATCAAAGGTACCCTTTGGTATGTCCTACACTTTCCCTTAGATCTGGATTGGAGCAAATCACAAAGCCCAACCTGTCTGATGTCTTTATTCAGTTATTCTGAGTGATCCTTAGAAAAGAAAGAGAGAAAAAAGAAATGAAAGGGAAATAATCACTGCATTACAGTTATGTACTAGGTATGACAGAAGAAGATTCTTAAATCAAAGAAACAGTTTCCAGGGTTTTGCTTATTATAACATTTAATATAAAACTACTTATTCTATTTTCTTCCGCTTTGTTTTGGAAATGACAGGCATAAGCAAGACGCGATGACTTTAATGGAATGCTTCATTTAATATCCAGGGCAGAGCACCTTCTTTTGCATGTGCACCTATTGCCCAGGAACCAGTGACTTACAGGCATACAAGTGGATAACTTGTGTGGTAAGCACATTCACTCATGATAGGCGAGAAGCAGAACAGAGTCAGCAAGATGAACATAGAACATATGGAACATATGAAGCTGCCTTATACTGAATCAGACTTCAGTCCATCAAAGTCTGTATTGTCTACTCAGACTGGCAGCAGCTCTCCAGGGTCTCAAGCTGAGGTTTTCCATGCCTATTTGCCTGGGCCCTTTTTAGTAGGAGATGCCAGAGATTGAACCTGGGACCTTCTACTTACCAAGCAGATGCTCTACCACTGAACCACTGTCCCTCCCTGATGCTATTTTTCTGCTTTTAGCCAACAAGCTAGCAGCATATTCTCCAACTTTTTTCCTGCCAGAAGCTGATCTAAACCAAGTTAATAGGGCAGCAACTGCTAAGAAGAGGAAATTAGACTCTTTACTCCTGAGCAGAGCATATATTGGCAATCAAATCAGCCTCATCTGAAGCCAGAAAAAATGAAATGTTGTTCTTGGTGGGTACATGCACACATGGGTATAGTAAAGGACATTGCTAATAAATGGACACATTCAAGTGGCACATTCAAGATGCACAGAAAGTCTATGAGGTGTCTGTATGAAGTTCAAATGCATTCAAGGTAACAACAGGTCCCACACACCATAGTGGTGATCAATTAACATTCATTCTTTCAGTGCAATGCTGATTTAATGGGAGAGAAACCCTTGCTCTGGAGTAAATGAGCAGAATCAAAAATGCTGATTCTTGCTTAGCATCTCCCAATGAAGAGTGGATGATGGAGCCTGGTGACTTTCAGGTCAGCAATAGAGTATCTGCAGAAGACTCACAGTGCAATCCTAAATAGAATTATACCTTTCTAAGTTTATTGAGGTCAGTTGTCTTAGAATAGTGTAAATGCGTTTTATGATGGATTGCAAATGTTTAAATCAGCAGGTTTCTTCCACCCCCCACACCCAAATAAGATAAATGAAGAGTTCAAAACACCTAGCTGCAGTACTGGGACTATGCAGGAGATTTTAATATGTACCATCTACCAACACCACTTTGTACCAGAAGCCAGCTGAGATGAACTGAATGAACTGAAGCATGTTCTCCTTTCCTCTCCAAAAATATGTTTCAGTATGAATTACCAAATACATTATTAAAGATTGCCAATGCTTCTTCCTTTGGCATATACGCACAGTACAATCTAGGCAGTTACTCTAGTCTAAACCCATTGAGATCTGCACAGGATTTCACTGTTGGCAATCAGGCAGAATTATACACAATTCAAGTCCAAAAACCAGAATGTCTGCTTGACAGTGCAATCTTGAATTAAATAATGCTATTCTAAATCCACTTAAATCAATGGGTTGAAAATGGTGTAATTCAGTATAAGATTACACTGATACCCTGCCATGAATAGTCTCTTGGTAATGGACTAATTTTAACTACTTCTCTGGGGCCTTCGATAACCCTTACCTTTTTGTGATCGGCAGAATAAATTATGCTATGGGCTGATATTCCTTTTGATTTCCTGGTAATGCAACTGCAAGTTTTTAATGTTATTATTTTTAAATTAATAACTTGCATGGAGACAAAACACTCCATGCCCTAATGAAGTTGCAGTCTTGCAGCCTTTTGATTAAACCCGCCCCCCCCCCCCCTGAAGTGCACCTGTTCTTCCCTTCTCCATTTTATCCTCCCAACAACAGCCTTGTGAGTTTCCATGGCAGGGAAGGGAGCTGAGCCTGAATTTCTTAGGCTGATTCTGCATTGATGTTTAAGCCAGATTTTCTGTGGACTGAAGCTGGTTTATATAAATCCGGAGTATCCTCGAACAATCCACACTGTCTGGGTGTGATGAACACGAGGGCTGTATTGATTCACTTTATCCACAAGGTGGCGGCATTGCTCTCATTGCTTTTGGACCATGGATCCTTATGGATCCACGTGATTTCTGCTTTATTGGTTGCAGCCACCATGCTGTGTCATGATTCCAAAGATGCAGAAAGGCTTAGGGAAGTCGTACACCCTTGTTCTACATGCTGTACTCTTGGCTCACCAGGTCACGCAAAGCCAGTATGTTGTAGTGGTTGGAATATTACATTAGGATCTAGTAAACCTAGGTTCAAATCCTGACTGCCATGGAAGCTTGCTGTGTGACCTCAGGACAGTCATGCACTCTCTGCCTAACCCACCTTGCAGGGTTTCTGTGAGCATAAAAGTGGAGGACAGGAGAATGATGTCAGCCCCTTTGCTTTCATTGGGGAGAAAAGTGATACATACACGAAGCCAGCAAACAAAGGTAGTTTTGGAGACTAATGGAATGAGATGCAAAAGGAGAACCCATCTGACATTTTGACTATTACACTACATTGGCTGTCTTACAAGGAAACTTATTTTTCTGAGAGGAACACAGATTTTGGGAACAGAAAAAGATTTTTAAAAATTCAGATTCTAAAGGTGTGTTGAGTACATTCCCCTTGAAATGGAAACCAGCATTAAAAAACAACAACAGTGGAGTAGTTCTCTTAAGATACAGAAAACAATGAAATATCAGAAGGAACTTGAAACTCTCAATTATTTGATGCTTCTTTTGATTTAACTCTTTCTAGATTCTGGCTCAGGGCTGCACAGTACCTAATCCATGAGTCCGCCATGAGGATACACTGTTTTTTTTAGGTCCTATTTTTACTTTAAAAAATACTAAAGGGTGGAGCTCTTGTCTCCCCCACTGCTTATTGAAGAGGTTTTTTAAAAAATGTACCTGCTTTGGTGAGCACAAAGAAATTGTTCCACAGAGTCTGAGTATGAAATGAATTTGTTTTATGGTTCACATAGTGAGAAGTGTCCCTTTAAGTATGTGGGCTCCCTGTTGGGAAGGTTTCAAAGGTATGCTAATATGCTCATTTGGCTGCTGACCAGAAGTATGAAAATCCAGATGGGCTAGAAGACTCTGGGACAGTGGAATCTGGCTTCTTGGCAACTATTCTTAAGAGATCAACTCACACTTTACAGTCACAGAAAGGCATAATTGTACCACTGAAACAGAATACACTTCTAGAGAAGGCAGGGATGTGCTCAGATGTGGAGAAAAGGACTGCTGGTGAAGCAGATTTTGGCATGCCTCCAAGTAAACTCCAAGCAAGTGAGTCTCCAAGTAAGCATGCTTTATTATCATTTCTCCAATTCAGGATACAGCCTCAAGCAACCTTGTTTTTCTATTTCTTGTGTTGCTCACTTCAACTAAATATAATAAGCCTGCATCTCTTAAAGGGCTAACATGACTTGAATAGAATGTATTTTTTTTTTATTTTTGTTGATGCTCTTGTGAATTTACGGTGACAGACAGAGCAAAGCAAGCCAGACAGATCCTGCTATGCTGCCCAGATCCAGTCTTTCCTTAGGACTTAATCCCACTTACAGCAATGCTAATGCTGCAGGTTCCTTTTCATAGCAGTCACAGTGGGATTCTTCATTGGCAATGGCATGCCTGCTGAAACTATAGAAGACAGGAAAAGCAGTGAAGTACTGAGGACGGAATGACATTATCCCTGTCAGGAGGATTACCTTTAAAGAACAGATTACAATACTGAATCCTGAACTTCATGTTTTGAATCTGGCACCATTACCAAATGCACGACATGTATAGTTCTCTCTAACTTGACAGCACAAATAAAAGGCAATTTTGATCACCTGAATGCAGAGCTCTTGCAATGGAACTGTGGGCTATGCAAAGACGATGGAGGCTACAGGCCAGCCGATGTGGCCAGAGGGAACATTGGGTGGAAGAGGCTGAGGAGGAGGAGTAGCTGCAGCCCAGCATCTCTGCTTCAAAGAACTCAACTAGGGAGAAGCTGCACTACTGGCTGTCAGTAGTGAACCCAGAGGTTAGTAGCAGCAGGGATGCCAAGTGTGAAATGGCAGAGAATCTAACAGAGGGAATGATGAGGGAATGCCTCACCATGTCCCCTGAGGCTGCCAACACCAACCACCCCTGAAGTGCTGGTCATGCAAGGCTGTCATCTGATCCGACCTCTCTTGCATGGCCATGAGCCCTGAGTCCTAACACCCAAACCCCAGCAGGGGAGAGGAGTTCACAATCAGAAGGGAATAAATGAATGTGCTCTGCTATTTGGCTTCTAACAAGTTCCCTGCTGCTCCCTGTAACTGCAATGCCAAACAAAAAGGCAGGTAGCTGAGCAGAGCTTATATATAGTTTTCTGATCCCATAGAGCAGAATGGGAACTCTGTTATTGATAGCCAGCAATGCCTTTTAAGCTTTGGAGGGCTTCTATTGGTATTTCCAAGGCTGGAAAATTTCACCCCATCCCCCATGGCCTTGGAGTTTTGTAAACAGGTTAATTGACTGGAGACAGTCTGTCAAGAAGAAGAAGAATTGCAGATTTATACCCCGCCCTTCTCTCTGAATCAGAGACTCAGAGCTGCTTACAATCTCCTTTATCTCCTTCCCCCACAACAGACACCCTGTGAGGTGGGTGGGGCTGAGAGGACTCTCACAGCAGCTGCCCTTTCAAGGACAACCTCTGCCAGAGCTATGGCTAACCCAAGGCCATTTCAGCAGGTGCAAGAGGGGGAGTGTATCCATCCATCAAGAAATGTATCCATCCATGAACTGCTATGAACAACACCAAAGTTCGTGGAATGTTAGCGCTGGTTGCTTTCCACAAACTTTACTTTGTGAACCATGAACCAGCCAAAATTCATGACAAATTTTTCTTCATAAGTCATTTCATGCCCATCCCTAGTCACTAATTCCAGCAGATTATCACTTGGTTATAATCTTGGGGTGAACCGTTTTCGCACACAGCTCACCTCACAGTCACAATCCTGTTCCCTCCGCAGCGTCTGGTCGCATTTCCCACCATCTGCGCCGAAGTTACAGGAAGTGCCGCAGCTTTTGCATAGCAAACGTAAACCGCTAAAACCCAGTTTACGTTTGCTATGCAAAAGCCACAGCACTTCCTGTAACTCTGGTGCAGATGGTGGAAAATCCGACAGACGCTGCGGAGGGAACAGGATTGTGACTGCGAGGTAAGCTGTGTGCGAAAAAGGTCATAGTATCCACTTTCCCAGTTTATTCTCATTCACCACGGGCCCCCAGACAAAAATTCCTGTTGCCTCCCTCCAACCATCCAGATCCATCCTAAACAACATACAAAACAAATCTTAGAACTTGCCATGGGCCATTAGACTTGGAATTTTGTCTCCCCTCTCAGCAAGTATGTTTATCTGGGGTTAAAGTTCTCAAAAACTTTATAAGAATTGTCTCTGTTTCTGAAGATAAAAATAATTGTTGTCTTCATTTCCCAGGTTACTGCATCCAATTGTAATGGGCAATTTTTGTTGTGTTTTTGCTATCAAGTCACAGCTGACTTATGGTGACCCCATTGAGTTTTCAAGACAAGAGATGTTCAGAGGTGGTTTGCTGTTGCCTGCCTTTGTATTGCAACCCTGGGCTTCACTGATGGTCTCCCATCCAAATACTAATCAGGGTCAACCCTGTTTAAGCTTCTGAGAATTGATGAGATCTGGCTAGCCTGGGCTATTCAGGTCAAGGAATGAGCAATTAGGTACATGGAATGGCAGGCAGCCCTAAATAGGGGTGAAAATCTTTCTCTGCATCAAAAGATTTATCCAACCAGTCATAGACTATTTTGTGTGTAAATATTCTTGCTGGATTGTGGCAAGTCAAAAGTGTGTTAAAACTATCAGAAGAACCCAAATGCCTGGATTCTCAGGGAATTGTAACAGGTTATTTTTAAAAATTCTGAAAGAAAATGCTCATCTAAAGGTGAGGACATGAAAGATTAATTTTGTAGGACATACTCCATGCAAATGAAATTTAAAACAGTCTGAAGAAAAATATCCATGACCTATATTCATAAGCCTTCATAAATATGGGACGTATTTATGTAGACACACTAGAAATAAAAGGCAGATAATTTAAAAAACTAAAGCTGCCAGTCTGAGAGTCTTTCATAGCCATTCTAAAAACCTTTATTAAAAGATGAGTAAGTGTCATCTTGAAGAATATCTTGTATTTACATGGATTTATCATATCAACCATATTTTCTGCAAAATGTATGACCTATTTCAAATGAATACATAGAGAGAGGTAGATCCAGTGAACCACGAGCAGAAGGCTTTTATGGATAGAGAATTTTTCCTGCTTTCCTCTTCCTGCTGGCAAACCCTTGCAACTGCCAGCTGATGTTCAGGGTGGGAGGGGGAGCCTCGGTAATCCATGAACAAAGTGCTGTGGGGCACAGGATAGCACTAGACTGAGGAGGAGGAAGAATCAAACAGAATAGCTCCACCTCCCTCTCTTTCACTGAAGTAGCTTGAACTCACTATTCATATGATCTATCCCACAAATATATCTATATCCCATTTCATATATACAGTTCAATTAAGAAACCAACTAGACCAGATAATCTGATTTTAAACCAATTGATATGGAACAGAAATATAATTTCAATGTTTCTGATCTTTTAAATATCTAATTTATTTTAAAATTATTTTTATATTTATTACTATTTAGTTGACATACTCATTTTTTTTAAATAAACGTTCTGCTGATGGTGGAAAATATAATTTAATGTTTACAGTTTAAGAGTTGTTGTGTAAATGTGAAGTGCTGGGGAATATCTGTTCTACATATTGATTATATTTTATCCTGTCGTTCTTTCAAAGATCTCAAAGCAACTCCTTAATATACTTTATTATGGCACAGTGAATACTTCTCAGTAGTGATCTTTTTTTTTTTTTCACAAATGCCGCAACAAACAAAGTACATGTTGAGTGAAAAACACTGTAATTATATGGCCCTTAAATTTTCCTGGCAAAACTCACATTTTCTGACTGCAGATTGGATTTACCATAGAAGTCTGGATTATATAAAATTCTGAATCTACAGTGTATGAATTTGTGGTCATGTTATTCTTTATGATGTATTTTTAAAGTCTGCAAAGTGTTTAACTGTTGTATTATTCTATGCTGCACAGTTTCTCATGTTACCAACAGTGGCTTGGATCCAGTGGAGATTTCCACAGATGGGAGAGATTTCTGTCTATAGAATGGGACTTCCCAAAATATCCTCAGAATGTTGTTTCAGGGGAAAGGCAGAAATTCTAAGTAACAGCATGGGGCGGGGGGTGGGGTGGAGGTCAAAAAACAAGGTCTATGGAAATCTTCTATGGAATCCTTACCAGTAGTCAAAATATGATATATTTCTTATGGGCATCCAAGTGAGGCTTTCTCAAGTAAGGCTGGGGTTGGATTTAAACCCTAGACTTCCTGACTGTTGTCCATAAATGGCATCACCTGCCTCAGTAGTTTTGCACTACCACGTTTGCTATACTGTTCAGTGCTTCCTGATTGTTTGTTCCATCCCCAGTCAAGAAATAATCTCTTGCATCTGTAATGTTGTGTCATTCAAAATAGCTCAAGACAAGAAACAGAAAATGTGCATTTGCAAGACAACAGGGAATGGTCATCCCCATCCACACCCTGCAGGGAAGATGGGAACTGCTTTGCACTTTGTACAGATGACTATCACCATTCAGTCTACAGGGCTTTTTTTGTAGCAGGAACTCCTTTGCATATTAGGCCACACACCCCTGATGTAGCCAATCCTCCAAGAGCTTACAGGGCTTTTCTTACAGGACCTTTTGTTAACTCAAGGAGAATTGGCTACATCAGGGGTGTGTGGCCTAATATGCAAAGGAGTTCCTGCTACAAAAAAACCCATGAATCTGCATATACACATCTCAATTCAGCAAAGGGATCTACACTGCAGATCAATTTTACTGGATCTGGGCAAAGGATTAATGGTGAGAACAAAGAAATATAATGAAACGGTCATTAAGAACATCTATCACTTTATGAGACAGATTAAGGGTTGGAATATGACTCCATAGCAGAACACAGGCTGTGCGTATAGAAGGTCCTACTTTCAATTCTTGTCATTTTCTGGGGGGCATCTTGCAATACAATCCTAAACAGAGATGTATGCATCTGTCAATGGATTTAGAAGAATCTCTGCTTAGGACTGCAGTCTGATGGAGTCTCTTGAAGATGTGCTGTCAAAGTACTCAGTACTTGGTTAGATAGACCAGTAGTCTAAAGTATGTTAATAAGTTTATGATAATTAGCAATAATTAAGGTAATGACAGTTATGACACAACTGTAGAAATTCTCTTAAAAGTTAAAGGCATTTAAATTATCTTTCCCATCATTTGTTTCATTTAAAAGTATATTTTATATCTGTACAGTGGATCTTTTATTACTATGTATTTTTCAGATAGCATAATTTATAACACAAAAAAATCTATCAAGTTGAATAGTTTTCATATGTGGCAATGAAGCAGTGACAATCTTGCTGCTATATTTCCCTGTATATTTCTCTGTCTATTCCTATTTTTATTATTAATGTTCATTACTGAAATTGATATAACTCAATTATTGATGGATCTGAATAAATGAAAAATACCCATCAGTGTAAAAAAAAAGTGAAATACATCTTGGAATATCTTCTGCTTATTCATTTCTATAAACAATTGTCTGCTTATTCATTTCTATAAACAATTGTCTAATTTATAAAACTTCCTGACTTGAATCTCCTGGGATAATTTCTTACCTCAGATATACTTTTATTTTGGGCAAAATTATTGAAAGGGCTGTGGCGTTGCAGTTACAGGACTTTTGGGATGATGCTTCCACCCTGGACCCATGCCAATCCGGCTTCTGCCCGGGCCATGGGACAGAAACAGTCCTGGTCGCCCTCATGGATGACCTCCAGCGGCAACTGGACCGAGGCGGCTCGGCAGTATTGCTGCTGCTAGACCTATCGGCTGCGTTCGATATGGTCGATCATCGGCTGCTGACCCGCCACCTCGCCGACGCAGGAATTCGGGGGCTAGCCTTGCAGTGGCTCTCCTCCTTCCTTGAAGGTCGGGAACAAAAGGTGGCAATTGGGGGGGAGCTGTCTCAGAGACACCCACTTCATTGTGGGGTGCCTCAGGGGGCAGTTCTCTCCCCGATGTTGTTTAACATCTACATGCGCCCCCTTGCCCAGATTGCACGGAGGTATGGGCTTGGTTGTCATCAGTACGCTAAACTGACCTGTAGCCACCTAGCCATCTTATGTATGATTGTGAACTATAGCACCTTAACCTAATTTTAATCCATAACAACTGTTTTATCTATTTTAACAAACCTATGTAATTGAATTGTATTTAAATTTGTTTTGTCTAGATTGTAATTTTTAAATCATGGTATTCCATGTCTGTGAGCCGCCCTGAGCCTGCCTCTGGCGGGGGAGGGCGGGATATAAAAATAAATTTACTTTACTTACTTGTGACCACTCTAAGATTCTGATATCCAATATCAGAATCCAATATCATCTTCTTCTCATTAACCCCTGGAAAAGCCCATGCCACCCTTTCTCCACTTTTTATGTGATTTTGGGTGCTGGGTAGCTTGCTGCCCTTTTGACTGTGAGGGTGGGTAGCCAAGGAGAGCCCCAGGTGAGCATGGCCTGCTTGGGCTGGCTGGCTCTCTAGCCATCCCAAGCAGGCCTCCCTTGCCTGTGGCTCTCCCTTCTTGCGTCGGGTTACTTTTGGCTGGTGGGGTGGTGGTGGTGGCATGTGCTAATGAGTTATACTAATAGGCTCCACCACCTATTTATCTACAAAACAACCCCTGGGGGGAGGAACATGCAGTAGTACCATCGTTGATGGCCTGAAATCACTCGGGGGGAAACCTTGAAGTGGCATCATTCCTCTCTAGAAGTCACTGGAAACTCTGGTTTTACCTTAGAGTTTACCAAGGAGTTTATAGCAGTTCCTAGAAAAGTGTGATATCACTTCGGGGGGGGGGGGGGGGGTTGAACATGATGTCATGCCATTGGCCCAGAGGTGATTTTGAACATTTTTTCTCCTGCTGCCAGTCCAAGCTGCAGTGATATGAGCAATTAGAGGAGCAGGTTGACAGTGACAGTCTCCCACCATAGCGGGCGACCTGGCAACACTGATGCTTGATTTAAAACCTACCAAATGCCTTTTCCTGCTATGTTAGGAATTTGAAATATATTCTTTATTCCTTTGTATACATATCACATGATTCTTATAAAGCAGACCTTAGACAAGAAGCAGACTGTAAAAACATTTTAAAAGTAGTACTTAAGCAGTGACTTCTAGGCCAGACTATTCAGGGATTATTGATTAGTTAGGGCTGCTGTTAGCTTTTAAACAAATATATGACTCCTGGATAGATGTCAATGTCTTTGAAAGGTACCAGAGCCCCTGGTTACTCCTGACTCCTATGTCAACTCTAAAGATCACTTACTTGGTGAACTCATACTTTTTTTTTTTCAATTTTTGCTTTGAGCAGCTGTGTTTGCAAAAAAGTTTTGTCACTTTTGTCACTTATGAACAGTTACATGCCTTTCTATAGGTTTACTCTTTGAGCAAGAAAATAGATATAACCAGTGAATGTTTAATTAAGGGATTTTTTTTCTCACTGATGTGCTGGGAAGGATAATAGCAATCATTTTTCAAAACTGTGAAAGGTCTGATATAGATAAAGGTCTCCTGAAGAGCAATGATTAAGAAATTTTGTACATCAGAAAAAAGGGTGCCATGTGATAATAAGATCTTGATCTTGTTTCGCTTAGCACTTATTGCTATCTTTCAGCATTATAATATAACAGATAAAGCCATATTGCTCTTTGTTGCTTCAATAACCAAAGAATCCAATGATAGCTAGGACATTATTTATTCCTTCTTTATTTATTTAGGATATTTCTATGCCATCTTCTTAAAGCCACATTGAAAGCTGCTTACAATTTAAACAACATAACGGTATACAAACAAGCCATTAAGTGAAAATTGGCTATCAACAGCACAAGAACTATCCATAAAAAAGTTCACCATTTTAAAAGCTGGCAATATAATCCCTCTAATTAAAATCCTGGGTAAAAAGATTTATTTTGGCTGGAGACTAAAAGAAACTTAAGGAAGTGCCAGCTGGGTCTCAAGGGCAGGGCATTCCAGATGCAAGGTGACACTACAGAAAATCCCCTCTGTCTAGTTGCCACCCACGTTGCCTCTAAAGGTGGGAGCATGAAAAGTGGGGTTTGATAGACAAATATCAACTGACAGGCTGGATAGTATGAGGAGGCTAATACCTTTAAACTATAAAGTTGTTGCCAGATGTCTTTTTCTTTTCCTTCCCCCAAACAGACTTGATTTTAGTGGTTTGCAGATACAGCAAATGTGTCTTTTAGACTAACACTGTGCAGAAAGGAGTTGTACAGGACTGCTGAATACATCATTTTTTGAATCTAAAATACTCTCCAGGTTCACCTATGGCTTTGATTCATGCAAATGCAGCTGACGAGGCAATCCCGTATTCAAATAGTGGCCAGATGCAACATCTGGAAGTTCTACTATATGTGTCAAAACAGTCATAACATGTACTTTGACACTGAGGTGCTGCTTGATTTGGAGAACGTGAAACAGAATAAAATGGAGAAAGACAATGATTTGCCAGCTTTCCGTGTGCTTACTATAGTTTGAAAATAGGACTGGGAATCCTCTGTATTGATCATAATAGAAGTGTGAAGTAGTAAAGGATAGTTTTAAAATATTCATTTCATTATCACAGATCCTCACAAATTCATAAATGTTGGAATTTAGAAATCCAGGTTCCAGTACTAGAAGACAAGCCTAAGCCTCCTCTGAAGTTCAGACTGGGATCCTAAACATGTTCATCATTTTTTTCCAAATTTCATAGTTTCCTATATGGTTTGGTCCCATTCATCAAATCAGAAGGCATAAGAAAATACAATTCCCACTCCTGAATCCATGTTCCTTTCATAAAGTAAATCCACTGAGGAGGGCTAATCTAGAAATAGGTTGATAGCTGAGTACTGACAACTAATTGGAGGACATGCAATATAGTCAATATGGCAACTCCATGTTGTACTTCTGATTTCACACATCAGCATGACAAACACAGCAGCATTCTAGGGTTCTACTAAAACTCTATAATTATATTAGGGGACCTCACCATTTCACCTAGAAAGGGTGTGTGTGGGGGGGAGAGATTCCCTAAGACTTTTCCTGAGCTTTCTCAGGGGAAAAAAAACCTTGAAGAGACTGAAGTTTTATCAAGAATTCCCTGAGCAGCTTAGGAAAAACTGAACTTATTGTGAGGTGAGCGAAGAAGGGTGGGGGCAGTTTGTTCATTGTTATTTGAAGTGCCTTTAAGACGGATCACTGGAGAGCAAAGTACTTAGCAGCTTTACTAAATAATAGCTAAAGCTGTGCAGAGGCAACATAAACATAACTCTACCATTAGACTAGAGAAAAAGAAATGATAGACTCATCCATGAGCTAAAAACATGATACAGTTACATTTGCTGCAGTAGAAAGCAAATACATTTACCCAGCAACTGAAAGTCATTTAATTTCTACAGAGGTCACTCTTCCTAGGTATTGAATTTAATATGTGATTATGGCATACCATCTTTAATATTACAGTTATTAATGTAAGATGTAGCAGAAATGAAAATATAAAAATGCATTAATTTTCCAAAGGCAGAAGCAGTTAGCTCGCTGTTACTTTTATGTAATGACAATTATGCTCTTATGCAATTACAATTAAGATAGTCCAATGAGTTGTCTGTCCAAGCATGATGAGAACAGTATATAGAGATCTGGATCCCAAACTGCTTGTTGAAAGGAATAGTCAGGATAGCCGGAGGCCTTGTTTAAATGGCTGACAGACCAGTATTCCCCTAAGTGTGTGAATTGCTTTGGAAAACTGTCCGATATGATGAGCAGCTAGACTCCTTGAATACACCTGAGGAAAAATGTAGCAATGTTGGGACTCAGCTGTGTGTGAGAAAAATGACATCTATATTTGGATCAGAAGCTTCAGTTAACATATAGCCTAGCAAAGCAAATAAGGATGTCAGATAAAAGCCTTCTTAATGTTAGGTTTCTTCAAAGGAGTTATGAGTATCTTGTTTCATTTGGTCCAGTGGCTATACCATGTTGGATCCAGACTAAATTTTCTACTAACAGAAGGGCAGGATAATCCTCTCCCCCCCCCCCCTCGCTTTTATTGTTTTTTTACAATATCCCCAAAAGCTTTGCAAAACTAAGACAGCTTGGCACATAAAGGATTTAATTTCTGTTGAACACCAGCACTGAAAGATGTAGCATGTAGCACAATGAGAACTCAAAAAGTCATTTCATAGCTAAGTCTCAGCCTCTTGAGGTGAAAGCTAAATGAACAACCTTCTCTAGCTCATTAATAATGCTACAGTAGTGGTACTTGTGTAACATGCAGAATATATTAAAGTAGAAAATTACTAGAACAGTTGCTGAAAAGCCAGGATTTTGGCAACTACTTACCTTTATCACTGCAAGGTATTATTGGCTTATGAAACACATAAGGCTGCATAACAGGATGCAGACCAATGGCTATCTTTGTAGGATATGTCTTGATAAAATAAGCAAATATAATGCTAAACAGTTGTATCATATTACTCTCCTGTGTTTTTCTATACTTCAGGAAATTATGGGCACTGCAAACTGTCCACATAATTGCTATTCAGTTGCTGCTGAACTGAAAATGCTCATCAAAATTTTGACCCTAAAAGTCCAGAAGGATTTTAAAATGGTTCCAGGGATTTATTTCGAACCCTAACCTTGAAATTCATTGGACCTTGTTTTGCCTAAATCCTCCTCCTCCGCCGCCTTCATTTCCCATGAAAGGAAGGCATTTAAAAGGAATGTGGTCCCTTTAAATGTGATGACCAGAACTCCTTTGGAGTCCCAATCATTCTTGTCACAACCTTGCTCCTGGCTCCTTCCCCAAAGTCCCCAGATATTTCCTGAGTCGGACCTGGCAACTTTATGGTCTCTCTTTCTCTCTCTCGCCTCCCCTCCCCTCCTCCTTGCTCCTGCTATAGGGTAAATTGGAATAATTGGAAAATTTTGAAGAATTGGAAATATGGTCCCAAATTTTCAGGAGCTAAAAAAGTTTCTCCCAAAAAATTTCAAAATGGTAAACAGATCCAGAAACTTTGGAACACTGAAAAACATGCCTGAAATCTAGACTTGATATTGACACAATTATTTGAAGTGCACACCCCTAATTAACAAAAATAGCCTGCTATAAGACAAGGAGATAACAGCAGAATGGTACAGGTTGTCACCTGCAGCTCAAACAAGTCCAATGTGTCATTAATGACATGCAGCCCATCCTGGATGATGATATTTCTCTTTTACAGCCCTTGGGTGGCAGACCTGTCCTTGCTTACAAAATAGTTTCCCTTCAGTAGAAAGGCACAGAGTGGAAAGAAGAGAACTCTAAGAAGAACCTACCCAGCATCCTCATGATATGGTGATAGAAAATGGCTAGTATCCCAGTTGCTGTGAGTCAGGCTCCCATGTTTTAGCTCTTTTCCCTTCAGAAAGCAACTCTCCATGCCTCCTCAAAAATAGCCCTCCAGACTGGTACCTCATGAAGTATGAAGGTCTGCAGTCCTTCTTTGAGTACACACAGAAAATACTTACTACATGTATGCACAGATCTGACTGAATCCATACCAACATATTTAAAATTGCATGGATTAAAAAAATATAAAAATTCCTGATACACTTTCAATTTGGATTAAATAAACATTTTTTCCTGTTAATGTAAATTTGCTTTGAATTCCTATTGATAATTAATCATCATATCGTTTAGGCACCATGTTATGGTGTTTTCCAGAATGCTAATTCTTTTCACTTTTTAAAAGTGTTGGGTCTGGGTTCCCTGGACTCAGTTTGAGTTCCCTGTAGTCACACAGGCTATTAAAAATAAAGCAGCGTCTTTTTGGGCTCAGAACACTAGTACAGCAGAAGGAGAAAGGCCTGTGCCAAAGCAGTGCTGGGGGGGGGGGGGGCGCAGAGATTCCAGTTTGCATGGTGGCCCTTACTGCTTATCTTCCAACTACAAAATCTTCTGGAGAAAACAGATGCTTTGGAGGGCATTCCACTCTGTGGCATTCTATCCTACTGAGGCACCTGTGCTCCCCAGGATCTGTCCTTAAATCTCCAGGAGTTTCCCCATGCTGGATTGGGCAACCCTACCCATTATGTATTTAGTCTATTGGCTGAACTTGAGGCAAGCACCCATTGCAGACCAGGATCTTGATGCCTACATTCTGACTGGCCATTCTCCTAGAACTGGTCAATCAGGATACAAGGCATTTCACAAGGAAATGCAAACGAAAGATCCTGGAGGGTGAAACAGGATTGGTGGGTGCCTGCCTGCAGGCATAGTTTCCCTTGCTCCAACTGTATACAGTTTGTTGTTGCTGCCTGTTTGTTTGTGACTATTTCTTCTGAATAAAGTGTTCTTGCTGATTAAGAGCTGACTGAACTCACTTCATAATATTACCCCCATCTCCCACTGGTAGCCAGGGTGGACCTAGCAACCATAATTTAGGGAGGGGTTTTTTTCCTTTTTAAAAAATGTCCTTGCTACTTCCAGCACAAATCCCAGTTTATGTATTTCTCTCTCACGAAAGGTTAAACATCGGGACTGTTCTAACTTAATCAGTTTAAGAAGGAGTAGATTCTGTTTCCTTTCCAATAGAGACGTCTACATTGACAGTATATTTACATCTACATGTCTATATTTAAAAGTATCATTATTATATTCTTCCTTATTCAAGAGTGAATGAACTTTTGGCAATGAACTGACTTGTTTCTAATACAGCAATAGGTTATAGTTCCACAGCTAATGCAGCTATGACATATGAAGGCCCACCCCCTCCACTTTGCCAGCAGATGAATTTAATGTCCTGATAACCACTGACATTTACACTATAAACGTCAAAGGAAAGCAATCCATTTGTCTACATGTACAAAGAGAAAAGGTAAGAGAGATGGTTATAAAGACATAGATGCAAAGGCAAGCTGCCTTTTTGATAACATTTGATATAGCTGTAGAAATCTTTGTGTGTATCTAAGTAACAGGATCTTATGAGTAAGCAGTTCCATATACGCTAATATTTAGTTTTAATTTTGTCTCTTGGTATTTATAACAATCATGAGTAAACTAGTTCTTGTGGGTGGATTTCCATCACACTGCTTATTTTCTACAGGAAACGGAGGTCCATCTAATGTTTTCCCTCAAAGTCTTTGACATTGATGCATTAAAAAAAAACACAAGCAGATGGATTCTGGGCAAATATCTGCAGCTGAAATCACCAACAGCCATTCTAAGATTAGGTCTCGTGTATGGCCAGAAATTGAAAATTTATGGAACTGAAGATACAACACTTTCTATACTTCAGTGAGACATAACCTTGAATATGACCCAGACATACTCTTGTGGGACCAAGCAACAGAATCCAGGCTTGGCTATACATATAAAACAGAGATGTGACGCATGCGAGAACAGCATTGTTTATCAATGTCATTAATTCTTTTAGGTAAAAAAGGGAGCTGTTGGTCTAGAGAATATATTGGAGGGTGGGCAGAGATTATTTACACCCTTGACTCAAGGTAGTCTTGCTTGCTATGATAGGGATTCTTCAGGAAAGTGCAGTTTACAAGAATAACTTGTTGTCACTTAATGAGGAAAAGGAAAGGTTTCCTGTGCAAGCACCAGTCGTTTCTGACTCTGGCGTGACGTTGCTTTCACAACGTTTTAATGAGAGCACTATATAAATGCTAGTTACCTCACCTTGCTCAGGGCGGCATACATGGGGTTGGATACTATGGATCTCTTCTGTTAAAGACATGCCCTCATCTGGTGCCATCTTCTGATGCAAGATACTTCCCTCTTCTATTACAGGAAGTCAACTCATGCTGCAGGAAGGCACCACCATTAGCAAAGCAGATGTGTGGGATTTAATCATAGTTCTCTCTTTCCACATTTTATCTTCACAACAGCCAGTTAAATATATTAGGATGAGAGAGAGTAACTGGCCCCAGGCCACCTAATGAGCTTCAAATATGGCAGGCTGAGTGAGAATTTGAGTCAGGGTCTACTGGATCTTAGTCTAGCCAACATTGATAATTTCAGTATGGGGACTGGACTATGAATGGTCTTTTGCATTGATCAGTTCTTTCAGTTTATTTGTATCTTCCTCCTCTCCCTCATATTACTGATTTTTCTGCAAGCATGCAAGTGTGACTACATCCAAATACTTTTTGTTTACTGATAGGCATTCCTATGCCTTAGTTTACAATAAACAAATCCAAGAGCATAACAGCAGCTTTACTCATAGGAAAGATACTCAAACCCCTTAATCATCTTGGTTGCCCTCTGCAATGATCTTTTTGAAATACAACAGCCAAAACTACACAGAGTATTATAAATGATGCCACAATGTAGATCTATCACCACCTTAGATCCTCTGGCATTTTTTATTGGTGAACATTCCACAGCCCCTGTCCGTCAGACTTGCAGTACATGGTAGAAGATAGGGAAAGCCTGGAGAAAAGTTAAAGTAAACTCCATTAAGTCCAGCATGATGACTCTGAACTGTACAAGCACAGAAACTAGGCAGTACCGAGAAAAGGTCACATTCTGAACTAGAGTGCTGGCACTTTAGCACTCATGTATTATGTGATGGGAAAGAGCAGCAATAAGAGATAACAGCAGATCTACTGAGAGCAGATCATGGCTTGACCAGTAGAATGCTAAAATAATCATGCCTTGTATAGTCTGACAAAGGAGTATTTTAAGTAAATGGTTAGTAATCATCACAGGGAATCCAAAATGCTCCCATCCAATACCAATCCAAATACTACAAGACTAGCATTAAGTCTTCTGCACAAAATTCAGAAACGGGGAAAAAAACCTATAGAAAAGCTGCTCATGAAGTGTATGCAAAGCCTTCTGGACAAAGGCAGCAATCCTAGGCAAGCCTACTAAGAAGTAAGTCCCATTTTACTCAGTGGGGCTTACTCTCAGGAAACTGTTCTTAGGACTGCAGCATTAACCCACTGCCAAAGTCCCATCTTGCTTACCCTTTTAGTTTGTAAGGGCTTTTTTCAGACACACACATCCTCCTTTGCAGCTCTTCAGTACTTATGACAGTAAAAACTCTTCTTACTGTCTTCTTAGATCTGTTGGCAGAAGGAGAATCCTCTAGATTCATAAAAGGAAACACATACATGTGGATAAAGAAAAAGGGCTGCTAACCTCCAAGTGATGACTAGAGATCTCTTGGGATCATAAATGATCTCAAGTGACAGAGATCAGTTCTAGGGTTGCCAATCTTCAGTTGGTGGCAGGGGATCTTCCAGTTTGGAGGTCCTCCCTCTACTTCAGGATTTTCAGAAAGTAGGGTGTGGGACTGAATCTCAACTAGGCAGTCCATTATACCCTATGGAGACTGGTCCCCATAGAGTATAATGGAGAATCAATGCATGGGGGCGCCTTTTGGGGGGTAGTGACACCAAATTTTCATCATAGCATCTGGCACCTCCCCTAAAAAAACCCCCACATTTCAAAAACATTTGACCAGGGGGGTCCAATTCTATGATCCCTGAAAATAGGTGCCCCCATCCACCATTATTTCCAGTTAAGGGAAGGCATTTAAAAGGAGTGTGGTCTCTTTAAATCTGATGACCAGAACTACCCTTTGGAGTTCAGTTGTGCTTGTCACAGCCTTGCTCGTGGCTGTATCCCCCAAAGTCTCCAGATATTACCTGAGCTGTACCTGGCAAACTTAATTTGTTATCCTGGAGAAAATGACCTCTTTGGAAGGTAGACTCTATGGCAGAGGTGGCCAACAGTAGCTCTCCAGATTTTTTTTTGCCTACAACTCCCATCAGCCCCAGGCAGCATGGCCAATGGTTGGGGCTGATGGGAGTTGTAGGCAAAAAACTTCTGGAGAGCTACTTTGGCCACCCCTGTTCTATGGCACTATACCTCACTGACATCCCTCCCATCCCCAAACCCAATCTTCCTCAGGCTCCTCCCACAAAATCTCCAGGTATTTTCCAACTCAGAGCAACCCTATGAAGAAACCCAAAGTTATGTATAAAAGAAGGAGGCACAGAGCTTCCCTTAGCTATGATTGTGCAAGACTCCTGCATTAATTTTATTTGAGAAGGAATCTTGAGAGAAATATATACCAGATCTTATTTAGATAAGCTTTTAGCTGATAGGGATAAGAAAATTACCTTAGAGGTGGCAACATTTACTATTCAAGCTATAAGACATTGGAAAAAGTTGTTAGGCAAAAATATTTAATTATTTTATCAATTTTAAGTCTAAAATTTTAGAATTGGAATATTGGAATTTGTATGTCTAGCTTTGAAATTGTGTCTGCCTTGAATAGTATATTTTGTTATTTAGCATATTTGTAATGCTATGCTATGTTATGCTACTTGATGGGTCTCTGACCATATTAAACGACATCATTCTCTCTCTACAGAGAAATGGATCAAGTGTTATGTATAATAATAATCAATGCAATTTTTTCATTTCATTTCTCAGTGTGTGAGCCCCCAAGCAATAAAATGACACTCTAAAACTCTAATTTACACATTTATGTTTGCTACATTCTTTCTAAAAGTGTAATGGGAGCAATCTTAAAGAGATGTTTGGCAGACAATCTATAAACTATACATCACTCTGCTTTGTATTTATTTTACCTCACTAGCTTCTTTATTAGATTAGGACAGTTGACAAGTTACAATTTGTTCCCCCTTCACTCATTTTTTTAAAAAAATCTACTGAAGTTTAAAATGAAACCAAAAAATAAATACACTGAACATCCATCTTAGAAAAAAAGCATTAACAACAAGCACATTGAGAATATGGAAATCATGCCAAAACAGCTCCAGATAACAGTGCCTGCTGTAATATCTAACATGAAATAACTTTGCTCCAAATGAAGGCCAAATAGGTCCTATGCCTCAATGCTCTAGCTAGGAATATGCTTATATGGAAAGAAAAGGTACCAACATCATCCTTACAATTTACCGTCTGAAATGGACTTTCAGCAGGGCTTTTTTTGTAGAAAAGCCCAGCAGGAACTCATTTGCATATTGGGCCACACCCCTAATGTCAACATTGTTTCACACTGGGCTTTTTTTGTAGAAAAGGTCAGCAGGATCTAACTTGCACACTAGGCAAAACCCCCTGACACAAAGCCAGCCGGAACTGCATTCCTGTGTGTTCCTGCTCAAAAAAGCCCTGACTCTCAGTATTTTAAATCTCAGCATCACAAAACATTACTTTGCCTTTATCATATAAAACTAGTGTAAATGCCTTCTCTGAATTTGAAATCCAGACCATAGTTTTGTGCATAGTTCAGCCTCTCCTAAGACCAGGAATATAACAAATCCCCCAAATTATTTAATTACAAGTTGGGGACCTACAAGGAATTGCTGGGGGCATCTCATGACTCTCCCTAACAATTTCCTCTTTCTCTTCCCTGAAAGCCCTAATGTCTCTCTCCTTTTCCTGAGCCCTTCTCCCCTTCCCACCTACCAACCAACCTACCTCTATCTGCCTTCCTGTCTTCATCCTTCCCTCTTTCCCTCCCCTGGCTGCCTCTCCCTGAGAAAACTCTTAGTGGAAAAACTCTTAGTGGGTCAGGCTGTCCAGCTGAGCTAAACTCAACTGTGTGGTGCAGCTGCCAGGACTGGTCCAGTTGTGTAGTTCCAGCAGATAGGCGAGATCCAGTTATACAATGGAGAACCTGCAAGGACTTTCAAGGGCAACTCGTTTTCTCCTGTATCTCCCTCCCTGTACAACTCCAATCAGTTTCTAGAGGCACAGGATATAAATATGCATAAATTCATACATACATAAAGTTAGTTCCTTTTTTCTTCCTCCTGGAGCCCCCAGACCCTCAACTTTCTCTGCTTCATACTCTCTTTCCCACCAACCAACCTACCTTTTTATCTGCCCCCCATCTTCAGCTACATTTATTATTGATTTATTCATTTATACCCTGTTCGTTCCTACAATGGGGACACAAAACTGCTTACATAATTCTCCTACATTGTATCTTCACAACAATCCCTTCACATTTAAGTATCCATGGATCTGGCCATGTTGAGAATTAGATATATTTTTTATTTAGTTCATTTGTCATTTCTTTATTGTTCAGGTAGCCAGCTCCAGGTTGACTCAGCATTCCATCCTTCCGAGGTTGGTAAAATGAGTACCCACCTTGCTGGGGGAAAAGTGTAAATTACAGGGGAAGGCAATGGCAAACCACCCCGTAAAAAGTCTGCCGTGAAAATGTTGTAAAAAAGCAACGTCATCCCAGAGTCAGATATGACTGATGCTTGCACAGGGAACTACCTTTACTTTTTTTTTTTTTTTACTTCATTTGGCTTCCAGTTGAGTACCAAATCAAGATCAATGTTTTGACACTAACTTTTAAAGCCTTGTGCAGTCTGGGACCAACATATCTGCAGGACCAATACATCCCTCAGAGAGCTTTACCTTCGTAGACCAACAGCTGCTGGTGATCCCTGGCTCAAAAGACACCCATCTAGCCTCAACCAGAGCCAGAGCCTTTTTGGCTCTGCTTCTAGCCTGGAGGAACACTCTCCCATATGACAACAGGGCCCTGCAGAATCAGCACAGGTCCTGAAAAACAGAGATGTTCCACCAGGTTTTAGTTGAGGCAGCAGGTGTCCAAATTACATTGGCTTCCCCTGCTTTGCTCTACTCTGCTGCACTGTCCACACTGTCCCTCTGACATAATGATTACCATCGCCCACTGCTCAGAAATTGGTCCATCGTGGGCACATCTACATGCAGAAATTTTTGGGAGCACTCCCCAGCTATTGCTGGATTGCCATATGGTATATTGTAATTGTTGCTACAGTTTTAATACTGGATGATGTGTTGTTTTATTTTTTGTTGTAACCCATTCTGAGCCCTAAAGTGCAGGGGAGGGCAAGATAAAAGTTCAATCAATCAATAAATTGTTTACCGAAGTTTCTTTGGAACAAAATGCACACCGCCACTAGAAATTGTCATTAAATGGACTATGGATATATTGCACATTTCTTTCATGATAGATGCCCTTGACATCTATCACTTACTCATGATAAACCACCCAAACTATAAGAGAGAGAAACAACTAGTTCCTACAAGAATTCTATACTTTGGGAACAGGCAAAAATAGACTATACCTTTTGCAACAAAACAATTTAGACATTAGAGACAATGCTACAGTAAAGGCTAATGCTGAACTCCTCTGATGTTTCATTTCAGGCCTTGAAAGTACTTCTGAATAATGCAGGCACAATTCTGTGGGGGGAGAGGCAGGGGTTAAGGGGGAGGGAAGTAACAAAATGGAAATTTAGTTGGGCTTGGCAGAAAAATGAAAAATGACCCACATTTAACAAGACAGTGAAGCCAATCAGCTAGAAATACTTGTCACTTTGTACTCAAGTGCAAACTGACTTGATAAGAGTGCAGCAATAGTGAAATTTGCAATCTGCCATTCCAAACTTTAGTTCTGCAGCTTGTTACACTGTGACAACTTTAGAAACCAAGAGCTCTGTGTAAATAATTCTGAATAAAAAGTGGGCACATAACTGTTTGCAGGTGGAAAAAGAGATCTAGACATCCCCTCCATCATTCATCTCCTGTCCCAGTGCGCAACTTGCTACAGGAGTATGGAAGGACACCAGCAGGTACTGAGATCTGGGTCATAGCACCTCCATGTGTTGTCTATAGTTGCACAATTTGTGATTCACAAAACAGGCAGCTGTGATTGTACTAAAACTAACAAGGTTTTGTTTGGGGGAAGTTGTTTGTTTTGGTTTTTGGTAGTTGGGAAGGGTATCTGGGGATGTGAAATGGTCAGATCTCAGAAGCTAAGCAGGGTAGGGACTTGGACAGAAGACCACCAAGGAAAACTCTGTAGAGAAAGGTAATGGCAAACCACCTCTGCTTAATCACTTGCCTTGGAAGCCCCTTTTTGGAGTCACAATGAATTGGTTGGGACTTGATGGTGCAGTCATACATATATGTGCATCTGAAAGCAAAGCACAGCATAAGCCAACAATACCAAGGGCTTTAAGGTCCACTGGAAGCCCAAAACTTAATGCCAAAAAGACATTTTCTTGGTCTTTTGATGGGAATCTCAGATGGGGATCTGGGAGACCCAGGTTCAAATCTACAGTGCCATTAAAAGTCGTTGAGTGACATTGGGTCAGTCATGTCTTTCAGCCTAACCTACCCCACAGGGATGTTGTGGACAAAAGCATCTATTTATAAAGTCAAAAAAAGCTATTTGTTTCTTCAAAAAATGTTTCTATGTCACCTTTCCACATAGTTGAAGGCAAATTCAAACCACTTTGAGTCTCTGCTGGGAAGAAAGGTATGCTATAAATGAAGCAAAATACATAAAATAAATGCCTATTTCTCCTACTATTGGCATGCCTTATAGAAAACTGGGTAAACAGACAGCTGCTGCAGACCTTTCAGTTTGCACAGCAATATGTCCAGGTTATTAATTTCAGAATTATTTCTTAAAAGCCTCTTTCTCATTGCCATAAAAAGCATGCACCCATAAACAGTAAGTCAAACCTTGAATAACATACATATTGCAAAAACAAGGCTCATCTTCAAGGGAAAAAAGGGATTATCCCATCTGCCAGGAAAAAGGTCCGTCCATAGAAAGCATGATCTAGAAATAGTTTCCATTGGTCTGCAACTGTGGTTTCTAAAGTTGTCACATTCCTCTTGTCTCTTTTATAAATCAAGTACAATTTCTTGAAATGAAAAAAGGATAAGAAATCCAAAGGATTTATCAGGGATAAATAGATCAAGGGTATATCAGCATTGGAGAATGTATGAGCGTTCTAACACTGCAAGACTAAACAGAGGTACAGCCTTCTAAGCACATTGACTTCAACTGACTTAGAAGGGCGCAACTCTGCTTAGGATGGCTGTGTAAGGCACTGAGTGCTGATGCAAGATATTGATTTGAGTTGCTGACATTTGCAGCACTACCCTTCAAAGTGCATTATTTTTGTCAGAGGATTCAATCCTGTCTGCCACAGCAAGAGTATTATAGCAGCCTATATAGTTTGGCATGTGTTTTATGAACACCCCCCTGCAATATTTCAGCTCTGCTGGTCCCTCTGCCCTGCAAATGGTAGCAATCACTGGGATGACATAGGTTATGCTCTACTAAGAGCTATGTTGGTGAAGAGTTCTCACACACTACATTACTTTTTCCCCTGTTTCATAAAGCCTTTGTAGTTTCTCCCCAAAGTTACTTGTCTTTCTGTCTGACAGGGTTTTTTTCTGGTTATCCAGTCATTATTTATTAATAATGGAAGCCACAGCCCTCAGTTTGCAGGACCTGAGCAAGACTGTTAATGACTGGACATTTTGGAGGCCATTAAATCATAGGGTCACCATAAGTCAGAAGCAACTTGATGGCTGTTAACATATATGCATCAAAATAATTCTCTTTAAACATTTGCAGTTCTTTTTGTGGCTGAACTTCCAGCAACTCCATGGAGGTGACATGACAGATTAAATCCAGTCTTCCAACAGTTTGGATGAATCCTCACTGCACACAGTCAACTGAAGCCAGTTATTTTACATGCACACTACATGTGGGCCTTGGGCAATACAATACTAAAGCAATAAGCATCACCAATATTACATTTTGGACAGTTTTAGGTAGTTGAAGCTAGCTTTCTTGTTTTCTGTTCTGAATATTTTCTGAGTAATGTGCTGGCAATAATTTTTTCTTTAGTAACATTTTTTGAATACATTTAATATCATTTTAAAATAACAGCAAGTGCTCTGGGAACCACAGGGTTTGGCCTCATGTTTCCATGACAATCCCCATTCTTCTCAGAACCCCTTTGTGGATGGCTATGGCTTCCTCTCCGATTCAATGCCTTCCTTGTTCCTCAGTGACATCCTGTCTTCTGCCTCTTACTTTTGCCATTTCTGTCTTTGACTGAAAGCACTCCAGGCTGATTGCAGTGTGACTTCTGTGACTTGTACAGGCTTGAAATGCTGCTGCTGCTGAATGAATGTCACATAGAAGCAGGTGGGCTATCACCAGAATCCTCAGTCATAAGGATACATAAGCATTCATTCCATTATAAAATAGAGAACAACAAAGTAACAAAGTAAGTAAGTAAAGTAAAGTAAATTTTATTTTTGTATCCCACCCTCCCCCGCCAAAGGCAGGCTCAGGGCGGCTCACAGACATGGGACAACCATGATTTGAATAAAATACAATCAAGACAAAACAGATTAAGATACAATTAGGTTACATAGGTTAGTTAAAATAGGTAAAACAGCTACTATAAATTAAAATTAAGTTAAGGTGCTACAGTTCACAGTCGTATATAAGATGGTTAGGTGGCTACAGGTCAGTTTAGCCGGGTTCTATCTTAAAAGCAAGCTGAAAGAGGGTGGTTTTGCAAGCCCTGCGGAACTGATTCAGGTGCAAAAGACAATCATGCAAAAATGCTACAATAATATTTCTTTTGTGTCACTAAAATGCAAAATAATAGAGCGTGGCACAGTGCTTAGAGTGTCAGACTAGGTTTGAATCCATACACTGCCATAGAAGCTTGCAGGGTGACCTTGGGCCAGTCACATATTCTCAGCTGAACCTGCTTATGGGGTTGCTGTGAGGACAAAATGGGGAAGAGGAAAATGCTATAAGCCACTTGGGTCCCTTTGGGGAAAAAACTATGTGTATAAATGAAGTCAAAATAAAAAATAATAATCCAGAATATGCATAAATGTCCCATAAAATGCCTTAGGAGATCAAGGAGAAACTTACAGACAACAAATGTATAACAACACAAATGCCAGGATGACTCAGGCTTTATGGAGTCATCTGCTCATTTCCCTAAAGCTACAAAAATCTATGCTAATTTAGCAATTTTGATTTTAAAATGCAAGCTACTTAAAAATTATCAGAAAATAGCTTGCCATGATACAAATCACTTGGTAGTGAGAAAAGCCCAGTTAGTAAAAACTTCTCTTATTATTTGTGTAACATCATCCTAAAAGTGTGCGGTACTATACAGAGCATGAACAATCAGGACTCTGCCTCGAGACTTTTACAGTCCAAAATTCAATACAGGAGAAACAACAGAAAGGCAGAGATAAATTGGAAAAAAATATGAGTTTATCTCATTTAGGATGTGGATAAAGACTATTGTATTGTACCAAAGTCTTGAGGGGGGGAAAGGGAATGTAAGGAAGTGAATTTATGCAGATATTCTGGGAGGGAGACCATGTGTACGAAACTGGAAGCAATAGGCAGAAAGGAAATTACGTAGGCAGAAGTTAGAGGGACATTAGGTCTTGGGATTTATTCTTTTTTAGAATGGGGAAACTGTGATGTGTTCAAATGAAGTAGGGATAGGAAGAAGCCTGCTGAGTGACAGGCTTATTATGCAGTGAAGACAGGAATAATAGCTGGGGAGATGGGAGTTGCAGAGGGCTTAAGTGAGGATAACAGGATAGTCAACTCATCATGTGGGACTGGGGTGGGGCAATAAAGAGGGAAATATAGGAGTAAGAAGAGCTGACAGGAGATAATGATGTATGAGAATGTGGCAGCTGTGGACCTCAATTCACTTGGCCAGAGCACTTGTAGTGTGGGTGCCCATGGTAAAGTGGGTGGTAGGAAGCTTCCATTTCCCTGGGGTCTTGACACAGAAACTGGAGACGTAGGGTTGCCAATCCCCAGTTGGGGACAGGGGATCCCTCAGTATGGAGACTATCCCCCTGCTTCAGGGTCATCAGAAAATGGGGGGGAGGGTAATGTCTGTTGGGCACTCCATTATTCCCTATGGAGACCGATTCCCAGAGGATATAATAAAGAATGAACCTGTGGGTGTCTGGGGCGTTGGGTTTTTTTAGGTAGAGGCACTAAATTTTCAGCATAGCATCTGGTGGCTCTCCCCAAAATCCTCTCCAAGTTTCAAAAGGATTGGACCAGGGGGTCTAATTCTATGAGCCCCAAAAGAAGGTGCCCCTCTCCTTCATTATTTCTAATAGAGGGAAGGCATTTAAAAGGTGTGTGTGTGATGGCCAAAACTCCCTTTGGAGTTCAATTATGCTTGTCACAGCCTTGCTCCTGGCTCCACCCCAATGTCTCCTGGTTGCACCCTCAAAGTCTCCTGGCTCCATTCCCAAAGTCTCCTGGGTCCACCCCCAAAGTCCCCAGATATTTCTTGAGTTGGACCTGGTGACCCTATGGAGACCTGAAGGCAATCCAAAGTATTCCTTTATTTTATTCCTCAGTATAGTAGAAGCATTTCACAGTTGCCTAGGTAAGTTCTCCTCATTCCCTGTTGCTCTATCGGTCCTTCACTTCTCCTTCTTCCAACATCCACCCTCAACTACAGGATCTCCTCCCATTCCATCTGTTTCCCCTCATCCCACTCCATATAAGGCCAGCAGCACTCCCCCAACAGCCACAGACACCACCAGCATTTCATAGAATTGTCCCTGGCCAACCCCAGCCTGCCTGCTCATCTGCTGACCAGGTTAGGAGGACCTGCTCCACCCTGTCTCTTGGCTGGCCCTCCTCTTCCTGTCTCTTCACCTGATAACCAGCACCCAGAGACCATCTTCTGGGCTGAACAGTTCAAGTGGCTCTATCCTGCAATCAAGTAGATAACTTTGATTTTTATCACAGGAACTATGTCATAAAAAAGTGGTGTGAGGTATTTAATTACCAGTAGAACTTTGGGCACATCCTACAAAACTGGTTATGATACAAAGGCAGGATAATAAGCACATGTCAGCACAACCCTACAGAGGTATTGCCATCTCTGGCCATTCACTCCTGTCCATCATGCATTTTGAATTACGATCAAGCAAGTCATAATTTCTATTGTGACATGTCTTTCATGAATGTATATGCTAAACAGTCTGAAAATTATGTTGCTGCTCAGGTACAGATGGAAAGATTGCTTCAATATTAGAATAATTGCTTTCAGGGGTGCTTAAATGACATTCCAAGTAGCACTAAAAATTTGATTACAGGATGCTCATAATCAGTGTTAACGTACAAGTCCATTATGACAAATTTTGCTTCTTTTCAGAATCTTAAGTAAATGTTAAAAAAAATCTCATTTGCATTGCTATTTTCTTCAAGTGATTGCTGTACATTTGTAAATCTGGTTTGCATTCTCATCTTCTGAAGTTCTTGGTTACACCGATACGTAATTTTTCTTCAATATATCTGATCAGCAGACTGTAATTGTTGTGTACACTGAGAACATTTATTCCACTATGCTGATTTGTCTGCTGTTTTTTTATCATATTAGTTGTTTGTTAAAGTATGAAAGTCATGTGCTTTTTAAAAACTATTTAATAGCAAACAGCAACAAAAGTTGGTTGGCACTGCAAAATAACAAAATGCTACACCCCCATGCAAAAGGATTAATTTATGCTGCAAAGCACACCTCAGTATTGAAATATTTACTATACATTACAATTCACTATATGAAACAGGCTTCCACAAGTAGAATAAATCCTTTCCTTGATGCAGCTTGATTCTCCTTGGGCGAACTACTTTTGCAAGAGAAATACCAGCTCTACAAGACTAGCCAGACAAGTCCCTGTTTGGTCAAAAGTAAAAAGAGAGATGCAGGTTTATGCACTAAATATTTTATGCTGCATAAATCTTCAAACTGCCATTGAAATGTCAGTGCTCCATTGTAAGTCAAATATAATGACCTAAATTCAAATGACATTCCCTACGCAGTTTCATGCCAGGGTAGCCCTCTGGAAACAGCACCATTTGTTAAGCCAAGGTTCTGACTTTCAGGTTTCTGTGCCCAGGTCAGTTTGATATGATTATATTGAGTACACTTTTAGAAGAAAACTTGCTTTGACAATCCATTTTGGTTTTTACAAAAACAGAGGCTAACATAGGAGAATGGCAGTTCCTGGCCTCTAGTTCTTGACACTAAGCTTTTATTCCAAAGGTTCACAAAGTGTGTGTGTGTGCATGTGTGTGTGTGTGTGAGTGAGAGAGAGAGAGAGAATTAATTGACCTCCAAAACATCCTCTCATTAACAGCTTTGCTCAGGTCATTCAGGCTGTGCTTTCTTGATAGAGCCAATCCATTTTACACTGGGTCTTCCTGCCTTCAGCTTGTCCTTGTATTATTGTCTTTTACAGTGACTGTTGTCTTTTCATGGCGGTTTGGCTGGTGTACCGACCGCCTAACGCACCAGCCAGCACCTTACCATCCCTGATGGAGGCCGTAGCAGGCTGGGCATTGGAGTACCCAAGGCTTTTGATCCTGGGTGACTTCAATGTCCATGCCGATGACATGTCCTCTAGTCAGGCGATGGACCTAGTGTCATCCATGGCGACGCTAGGACTCTCCCAGTTTGTTACAACGCCTACCCACCAGGCGGGGCACATGCTAGACCTGATCTTCGCGGCGGGAATTTTAGTGGACGATATTACTGCTCAGACAGTGCCATGGTCGGACCACTATGCCCTTAAGGCTCGTATGAATATCCCACCCCAAGCCCGTTTAGGCGGCGAGCCTATTTTAGCTCGCCCGCGGAGCCAGATGGACCCCGAACGGTTCCAGATGGCTCTACGGGATCCCTGGCCCTCTGGCAACTCCCTCGATGACCTGGTGGAGTCATGGAATGATAGGCTCTCCAGGGCCATCGATGAGATTGCACCTAGACGTCCTCTGCGCACTTGCCTAAAGCTAGCACCCTGGTATAACCAGGAGTTGCGGCAACTAAAGCGAGGACTCAGACGACTAGAGAGGCAATGGCGGTGTACTCGAGACGAAGCGACTAGAACATCTTATAGAGAGTGTATGAAGTCCTATGAGATGGCAGTCAAAGCCGCAAAGAAAACATACTTTGCGGCTAAGATTGCATCTGCAACTTCGCGCCCGGCACAATTGTTCAACATAATTCGGACTCTTATAACGCTGCCACAGGGCAGCCCAAACGTTAGTCAATTGGAAATAGGCTGTGAGGCTTTTGCGAAATTTTTTGCAGATAAAGTCGCGTCGCTCCGCCGCGACACCCCCGCCATATTGGAGACAGTATCCGAACCCGAGGCTCCTTGCCTGTCTTCAGATTGTATTCTGGATGGTTTCGGCGCTCTCAGCTTGGAGGAAGTTGACAGGATCCTCTTGTCTGCACGCCCTACAACTTGCAATTCGGACCCTTGCCCCTCCTGGCTTATTAAATCTTGCCAGAGGGAGCTTAGGTATCCTATACGGGATATCATAAATAGATCCCTGATGGAAGGGCAATTTCCAACGCCTCTTAAGGAGGCAGTGGTCCGTCCCCTCTTAAAAAAACCAACACTGGATCGGGCCGAATTGGCACACTATCGGCCGGTCTCGAATTTACCCTTTTTGGGTAAACTCATTGAGAGGGCAGTGGCGTTGCAACTACAGAGTTTCCTGGAGGATGCTTCCGTCCTTGACTCCCATCAGTCGGGCTTCTGCCCGGGTCATGGGACGGAGACAGTGCTGGTCGCCCTGGTGGATGATCTCCAGCGGCATCTGGACCGAGGCGGCTCGGCGGTACTGATGCTGTTAGACCTGTCGGCAGCGTTCGACACGGTCGACCATCGGTTGCTGACTTGCCATCTTGCCGACGTGGGGATTCAGGGGTTGGCTTTACAATGGCTTACCTCTTTCCTCAAAGGTCGGGGACAAAGAGTGGCGATTGGGGGTGAATTGTCCCAAAGATACCCGCTGGATTGCGGGGTCCCTCAGGGAGCAGTTCTATCCCCGATGTTGTTTAACATCTATATGCGCCCTCTTACCCAGATTGCCCGGAGATATGGGCTGGGTTGCCACCAGTACGCTGATGACACCCAGCTCTATCTACTTATGGACGGCCGGCCTGCCTGTGTCCCAGAAAACCTGGACCTGGCATTGCAGGCCGTGTCTAGATGGCTCAGGCTGAGCGGGCTGAAGCTAAATCCGACGAAGACAGAGGTCCTTTGCCTGGGTCGCCGTGGTCCAGGGAGGGAGATTCCCTTACCGGCCCTCGATGGTGTGCCTCTGTCAGCGGCACACAGGGTTAGGAGCCTGGGGGTGCTACTGGAGCCTACCCTAACTATGGAGGCCCAGATAGCAGCCACTGCCAAGTCCGCATTTTTTCATCTTAGGCGGGCAAGGCAGTTGGCCCCTTTCCTGGAGGGCGACGACCTGGCAACAGTGATCCATGCAACGGTCACCTCGAGGCTGGATTACTGCAATGCCCTCTACATGGGGCTGCCCTTGTGCCGAACCCGGAAGTTGCAGCTAGTGCAGAATGCCGCTGCCCGGCTGTTGTTAGGGCTCCCTAGACGGGAGCACATCCAGCCGGGGCTTCGAGGACTGCACTGGCTGCCGATAACATACCGAGTTCGGTACAAGGTGCTGGTTATGACCTTTAAAGCCCTTTATGGTCTGGGACCTGCCTACCTTAGGGACCGTCTCTCCCCACATGTCCCCCAGAGAGTGCTGAGGTCGGGGTCTCAGAACCTCCTTATAATCCCTGGGCCAAAGGAGGCCCATCTGAAAGCGACCAGGGATAGGGCCTTCTCGATTGCAGCTCCCTGTTGGTGGAATCAGCTCCCGGAGGAGGTGAGGGCCCTGCGGAACCTTGAACAGTTCCGCAGGGCCTGTAAAACAACCCTCTTCCGGTTGGCATATAATTAACTGTGAGCAGAATGCCTGAATATTAAATCTTAAACATCAGATTACCGAATATTGGAAATTTGAAGGACTGATTTAAGTAATAGTAGCATAGTGTATATCGATGTGAGTTTTATGTATTTTTAGGCTTTTATGTATTTTATTGTATAATTTTAATTGTATTTAAATTGACCTTTGTTAGCTTTTATTGTTGTAAGCCGCCCTGAGCCCACCTCGGTGGGGTAGGGCGGGATATAAATCGAATAAAGTAAAGTAAAGTAAAGTATATTGTAACCAAAATACAATAGCCTGAATTCAGACCTTTAGCTTCTAGGCAGTGGTCATATTTGATCTGATCTTGAACCTACTCATTTGTCTTTTTCGCAGTCCATAGTATCCATAAAACTCTCTTTCAACACCTTTTATCAAAGGAGTTAGCTGTCTTCTTGCCAGCTTTCTTCATTGCCCAACTTTCACATCTGTACATAGTAATGGGAAATACTATGGCCTGAATTAACTTAATCTTAGTCACCAGCAACAAATTCTTACATTTAAGGATATTTTGTAGTTCCTTCATGGCTGCCCTCCCCATCTCGATCTCCTGATTTCTTGGGTGCAGTCTCCTTTTTGGTTGATGATGGAGCCAAAGAATAGAAAATATTGAACAATTTCATTTTATTCATTGTCAACCTTAGTCATTACATTTGTCTTCTTGATGTTCAGCTATAATCCTTCTTTGACACTATCTTCTTTAACCTTCATCAGTCATTGTTTCAGGTCTTCACTGTTTTCTGCCAGTAATGTGGCATCATCTGCATATTTCAACTGTTAATATTCCTTCCACCAATTTTGACTACACCTTAATCTAAATCTAATCCATCTTTCCTTATGATATTTTCTGTATAAAGATTGAAGTGATAAGGAGTTAAAATGCATCCTTGTCTGACACTTTTGCTAATTGGAAATCATTCTGTTTTTCCATATTCTATCATTATGACCTCTTGTCCAGAGTGTAGATTGCTTATCAAATTATCAACGTCTTTTTATTTTGCTCAAGTGTATCTGTAACAGACAGTAAATGGCTAATGCTTTAACCTGGTCTGAAAACCTTGAGGGACAGGAGATTTAAATAGAATTCTATGGTTGATGGTGATGATATCGGATTTATACCCTGCCCTATACACTGAATCTCAGAGTGGCTCACAATCTCACAACAGATACTCTGTGAGGTAGGTGGGGCTGAGAGAACTCTCTCAGAATCTGCCCTTTCAAGACAGCTCTGTGAGAGCTATGGCTGACCCAAGGCCATTCCAGCAGCTGCAAGTGGAGGAATGGGGAATCAAACCTGGTTCTCCCAGATAAGAGTCTGCACACTTAGCCACTATACCAAACTACCAAGTTGAAGGTGTTGGTTTGGAATGGCAATAAGGAATAACAGCTGACAGCAAAGGCGGTCAAGCAGAGCAAGAGGATCAAGAAGGATCCTGAATTAGGGAAGAGGGACAAGCAGCCCTTCCCTAAGGGAAACAGTTCCATTGGGGGGGGGGTGATTTTTATCAAGTCTGGGGGCAACAGTTCCTATTTAAGGGGAATGATCCCTATCAAATGGTTGAGAACTTGAATATTGGAATTTGTGTAAATCTTCCAGCTTTCACCAACAGTTAGCTGTTTGTGACAAACTATCTATTGTCTATATTTATACAAAGTTATCTCACTCCTTTTCCCTGTTCATCTTCTAGGACCTAAACCTGACACCTACCTGACCATTTTCCCTCAAAAGTGAAATAAAGCTGTTTGTTAGTTTTGAATTATCATAAGCATCTTTTGTGCCATTATCAGATGAAGACGAAAGAAAGATTTTAGTCAGTTCCCTAGACTGGGTCAGCAGCACATAGCTATATATGTTTAAACAACTGGGTCTTCTAGACAGAGAAACAAAGAAAAGGAACTATTCAGGCAAGATGATGATAAAGGGAACCAGAAAGGAAAAAAACATTATACTATTATTTACTGCAGTTCTGTAGAATTCAGTGCAACAAGCTACTGATGATTTTTCTTCTATGAATTTCAGGACTGTGTGTGCATACGTAAAGATTCCAACACTGCTTTTCTCTGTAGAATATTTGGTTGTAAGCTAATGTTTTTTGCTGAATAAAAATCCAGGTGTGCTAAACAGGAAAAAGCCAACGCTAGACTGGGGAAGCACTATGGAAAATGACCTGGATAGCCTAGGGTAGTCTGATCTCATCAGTTCCTAAAAGCTAAGCAGGGTCTGCCCTGGTTAGTACTTGGATGGGACACCACCAAGGAACACTATGGTTGGTATTCAAAGGCAGGCAATGGCAAAGCACTTCTCACAGGGAAAATTACCTCCCATGGGCTCAGTGAACCTCATATTTGGTGACTGTAGAGGGGAAATGGCCTCTGAACAAATCTAAGACTACATTTTCATTCTGAAGCTGAAAAAGTTCACCTACTCCATTTTATGGCATTTATTCAACATCTAAATAAATAAAAAATTACTGGCTTAACTCGCAAGTCATTGAGACAAAGGATCCTGCAAGCACAAGCATGAACCGGTTTACTTACTTTTGCCAAGAATCATTGCCACATCCATAATGGAGCAAATCATAGTTTTAACATCCATCTGGCATTCAGACCTGCCACTAGCCAAAGCTTTTGCTAGTCAGTTGAACTTGAAATTACAGTTACTTTACTACATACTTCCTCATTCAAGTTGTTGAACATTATTTTTATTTCAGCTGTTTCTATAATGTCCTCCAGTCATATTATGTGCTTCAAGATGATGCATTAAACAAAAGAAACATTCTGCTGGCACACACTATCCCACCTAATGGACAGTGCCCTCAGGTCTAGGTATCAATGCTTAGGCGCATCAACAGGCTTAAATAGGCAGAGAGGATGGCAGCTTCATCTGTTCAGGAAGCAGCACCTAGGACTCATCTTGACCAGGACTAATCAGGGCCAAAATCCTGAAAAGGATTACAACCACCATGATCTAGTCCAGGAGATGGAGCATGGACAGTAAGCCTTCACTGTGATAACTTGGCACAAATCTGCTGCCTCCCCTTCTCTTGCTGGGTGGAGAAAGATTCTGGTGGGCTTCGAGATTGAGTCCAGGACTAGTGCTTAGTTTCCCCAGGACCTGAGAAGACAGAAGGAAGTTTTGGTGCATGAGCTCCCACATCAGGCTTCTCTGGAGCAGACTAGGGCAGGGGTGGCCAATGGTAGCTCTCCAGATGTTTTTTTGCCTACAACTCCCATCAGCCCCAGCCAGCATGGCCAATGGCTGCGGATGATGGGATTTGTAGGCAAAAAACATCTGGAGAGCTACCATTGGCCACCCCTGGACTAGGGGATTTACCCTGCAGAGGTCTCCCTGAATTTTCTTCTCTCTAGCAAGCCCTGCTTCTGGCTCCTTAGGCTCTTCTTCAGAAGCTTCCAAGGGAGCCCAGAGCCAGAGGCTCATACTAGATGCACACCCTCAGCTTTTAAGATTTCATTAATAGAGTGGAATGTTATGCAATGTTTGCAGCTCCAGCACCAAGGGGAAGGGCAGAGGTAGGCACCCTGGATCACTTATCCATTCCTACAAACTGTGTTTCACATATGAAATAACATGCCAGCACAGTATTTCAGAAAAAGTGGAATAAAATTGGTCACAACATTTATTGTTTACAGCTATAGTAAGCCTTGGAAAAGCATGGGTTAAGGATCCTGTACATCAACTGCTCTGTCTGTCATTCGAAAGTCTGCTGGTTACCTTGGGATGGCAGGTTTTTGAATTGCCCCCCCAGTCGGAATGAAGAGGCAGACACAGGAATTGGGTTTAAAACCGGGCCGCTTTATTAAACACATGCACTGTAACTGGCAGGGGGTGAAACCTGAACCAGACAAGCCCTGGGGTCAACACCTGGACCCCGCCTTGTCCAAAGGGCGAGCCACCCTGCCTCCAGCACAAGCCCGCCGTATTCGGGTTGTAGCTGAGCGGCCAGGCCTCCAGCCATCACCCTCTGGGCTGGCATTGATCCCCATGGAAAGATCCAACCAGGTGAGGCTCCCTGTGATCTGCATTCCCCGCACTGAGCCGTGTAGCCCATCTACGGTTCCTGCAGACCACCGCACCGACGGTGCTAGGCCATAGGTGCTCCCCTGGAAACCCTGTGGCCAAACCTCCTCCAGCCTGCGACCTTAACCATTACCAATAACAAAACTAACCTAACCGGCAGTACAAGGTAGGCAAAAAACACCCCCACAATAGCCAATTGCGTGGAGATGAAAAAATTCCTACCTGGCCCCTAATAAGGCGACCGGCATACGCCTGTACTACCGAAAGGGACGGGTGGGCGGGCAGAGAGCCAAAGGAACTGCGTGCAGAGGGGGCGGGGGCCGGGGCTTATATAGCCCCGGCTCCGCGCCCACAGCAAACACCCGTATGGTGTGATGTTGCCCCTCCCTCCTTCCGGGGCGGCAAAGACGGCCCCCAGCCTGAGCGCCGGCAAGCCGGCTTGGCTGGGAGGGGCCGGACATTGCCCCCCCAGTCGGAATGAAGAGGCAGACACAGGAATTAGGTTTAAAACCAGGCCGCTTTATTAAACACATGCACTGTAACTGGCAGGGGGTGAAACCTGAACCAGACAAGCCCTGGGGTCAACACCTGGACCCCGCCTTGTCCAAAGGGTGAGCCACCCTGCCCCCAGCACAAGCCCGCCGTATTCGGGTTGTAGCTGAGCGGCCAGGCCTCCAGCCATCACCATCTGGGCTGGCATCGATCCCCATGGAAAGATCCAACCAGGTGAGGCTCCCTGTTATCTGCATTCCCCGCACTGAGCCGTGTAGCCCATCTACGGTTCCTGCAGACCACCGCACCGACGGTGCTAGGCCATAGGTGCTCCCCTGGAAACCCTGTGGCCAAACCTCCTCCAGCCACCGCCAATGCCAAGCCTCTGCTTAGGCATTAGCGCCCCACCGGGTGGCCCAGAGCCAACCGAACCCCCTGCCATATCCACTAAAAGGCCCGGTTGCCCAACTCGGAAAATAAAAACCATCTGGCCGAACGGTCAGCCTACTAGAACAGCAGGGGCGTGATCCCAGGCCAGCACAGCCCCAGACAACCAAACCAAAACGGCAGCCCAGCACTGAGGCCAAGCTGGAGCCCACCGGAGACCGTCGGCCAAATGGGAAAGCCGAAAACCGTGCTGTGCCCGCAGATGAGAACCGACGTCACTCACCATGAGCCCAGCATCTGAAAAGACAAACAGCGGTCAGCATAAAACAATACCACCCAAACGAGCCCATCACCCACCAGTAAGCGACCATAGTGCCACATAAGTGCAGCCGGCCGCAGATCGCCACCTGCTCATGTGCCGGATGGCGAAGTACCATCGGGCGGATGGGGCTGGGCCCCCTTTCCAGGTGGCTGCTTCCCGCCACCGCTGCCCCCGTGGGCCCTACTGCCCGGTCTGGATGTAGATCTGCTACAGGCCGAAAGTGCGTGGGCCCCGCTGCAGAGCGGGCACTCATGCCGGAACTTACAAGGATTCCTGGGGCACACACCCTTGGATGCGAATTCCCAACATAACAGCCGGGACTGAACTGACTGGCCCGAGGTATCACAGGCCCCTGTAGAACACTGTTGTTGCTGCAACCTCTGCACCAGATGGCCACTGTCAGACCTGTCACCGGCGTTTGGTTTTGCCGGGGACATCAGCTGTAGCCACAGCTGCTGATTTATTTGATCCCACGGCATACCTGGATTGACGGCGGCCCTCATACGGAAAGCCTCGTCGTACTGCAGCCAAGCTGCGCCCACGAAGTCCGTATATGCCCTATAAACAATGTCTATATACTGAAAAAGGGCCGCCGCCTGAGCCGGCTGCGCTCTCGCGATTACTCCAGCGTAAATCAAAAATCCAGGCAACCAGTTCGCCCAGGACCTATCCACCTTCCGACGTTTCAGCTTTTCCCTCTCCTTATCATCGAGCTCATCTTTACTTTTCTTTTCGAGCTCTCTGAAAAGGAGACCGAAAACGTCCACGTACTCGCCACGGAGGATTTTCTCGCGCGTGGCCGCCGTTAAATGATCCCCCAACGGCAGAGAGGTATCGCCGTATGGAAGGGTATGAAAGGGGATACTAGCGTATGGGTTGGGGGGGTAAAACCACCCGCTACTCTGAGGCGCCAACTGCTGACCACCCCATGGCAAAATGCCCGGTGCGGGCAGGGCTGAAGGGGCCGTGGGCGGCGCCACAGCGCCTGCCAACTGGCCGCTTGTGGATAAGACCGGACAGGGGAGTGGGCTAGTTTCCTGAAAACCCCAAGCCCAAGGCTGGACAGGACCCGGCTGTGCAACTACTCCCAGTTGCCCCATACCCCAGGCCGCCCCACTCGGGGCCACCGTGGGGGGAGGAAGTTGAATGGGACCCCATGGCCATCCCTGAATTGGCAGGAGAGGAGACTTACCACCATCACCGGGAAAAAAGCCAGCACCTCCAGAGGGCCGCTGCCCGCTACCTCCGGCTGCACCACTACCAAACGCCGTACCTGATGGATCTTCCTGTGGATCTTCCTCCTGGTCCGGTACCGTCGGTGATTCAGGCTCAGGTGGCCCACCCTGCAAAGCAGATAGACGCGCAAGCACTTCTGCCTCAAAAGTCGGGCGTGCCGACCGGCCGGAGGCCCGGCGGCGCCCCCCCCCCCCAAATGGGAGCGCCCCTAGCCAATCTATCCTGTTCTAAAGCATCCAGCTGGCTCATGATAGTGAGCCTCACCCTCTCTCCTTGGCCAGGCTCCTCGACTGGAGTACCCTGCCGGCCCCGCCCCCGGGATGGGCGGGCGGGCTGCTTTCCCTTCGACTTGCCCTGGCCTTTCTTTGGAGCCATCCTGTACAATTACCAGATAGCAATGTATAATACAACGCCCAAGGAGCTTTCTAAACAACCCACCAACCAGGGGTGTATTTCACTAAGAGAGAGGAGGGTGTGCACCGGTGAAGTGCTCCTGCAAGAACTAACAGCCCTGCCCTATAGCCGGGGCAACAGTGTGGGGGGGCACCAAGAAACCACCAACTCCCCTTGCCCACAAATACGGAGGAAGAGAGAGGTTGGATGCCTGGAACCAGCTGCTACCTGCATCCACAAGCAACTAACGAGATGAGGTGGGGCCCTAAAGGTAGCTAGAACTGCCTGCCTGGGGTGGGGGGGGGGGTGGAAGGGAGGGGAGACTTGTTGCCCAACTAGGGCTTGAGCACAGGCCAAAAGTTGGAAGGAGGGTTAAAAGCCACCAGCTCCCCCAGAGGCCCCTCTCGGCCCCACCCACCTACGCTAATATGAAAAGAGGGAAGTGTGGTTACTGGGGACAATAGCAGACTACCAGTCTGATGACAAGGGACCCTGCACTGCCCCAAAGCAGCCACCCCAAGTCCACTAACTCCCTACCCCCAAAAGGAAGGGTGAAGGGAGGGGGGGGGTGGACTTGAGAACAAGCCCCAGCACCAAGCAGCCACCAGCAGTTAAACAGGTGGCCATAACTTCACCACCAAAAAGAAAAAAGGGGGGGGAAGTGATTCACCCACCAGCCTGGCAACAAAAGCCCTAATTCCCCTCCAAAAAGGGGGGGGGGAGCAGCCCTGGATCCCACGAACCCGGGAGAGGCTACCGCCCTATAATGGCCAGCCGCCTGCGCTGCCCTTAACAAGGGCTCGCAGCGCGTTGCCCCGCCAAGGAAGCAAGAATGGCAGAGGGTTTCGGCCCATGAAAAACACTGCGAGATCAGCCACAAAAGAAACCGCGCAATGGGAAAGCCGCTGCGCCGCCGCCCGACCCGGCCTCCCGACCAAGCCCCAACAATACAGAGCTTCAGCCTCGCTGCGCCACACAGCCGCCGCACGCGTGTCGCGCCGCCCGAAGAAACCACCGCCGATCAGCTGTTCAGCGCTGCAGTCCCTCGCCGCCCAGGCCTTATCCGGACGCCTGCACGCATGTGGCTCTCCCACAGAGAGCCAAAGGAACTGCGTGCAGAGGGGGCGGGGGCCGGGGCTTATATAGCCCCGGCTCCGCGCCCACAGCAAACACCCGTATGGTGTGATGTTGCCCCTCCCTCCTTCCGGGGCGGCAAAGACGGCCCCCAGCCTGAGCGCCGGCAAGCCGGCTTGGCTGGGAGGGGCCGGACATTCTACAAGGGCAGAAGCCCAGAGGTGGTTTCCCCTGCCCCCTAAACATGAGGGTGATCCATGGGCATGCCCCTGGGCTGGGTGCCTCTGCTGCCCCTCATGCCAAGAACCCTTACTGGGATCCCCATGCTCAAGAAATGGGCATGCAGACTGGTTTTCCTGAGAATGGATCCAGCCCCATGCTGATACTGCCAAGTTGTGACAGGAAGAAACACAGGAAACACATGCAACCCCTAAAAAAAACTAAACAAAGGGATTGGTGGGTGGGCCAAGTGATTCAGAGGACAAAGAGGGTGAGCGGAAGTGGAATGGCACTCTAATGAGCAAGTATGCACCCTGCCCTCCCCCCAAGACACCCCATAGGCCTGAGAGGGGTCTGATAGGCATCCAGCTTCCCATGCTAGGACCCCTGGCCCACCCCCTCCATCCCGTAATGAGGCAGCAATGGCTGCCTCTGCTCTCCGTTCTCCCTGTTCCACTGCAAATGGGACTCAGGTGAGACCTGATCCCAGCATGTTGGATGAAATTCCTTTCATTAAAAGATGGTGTGGGAAAACATTTTATTGTGTACATGTAAATTAGGAATGCAATATTTTGTTGTTGCCATAGGGAATATTCCTGTAAAATATGAGCCCATGCCTATTGAATCTGGTCTGTATATTAAGAAAGGACACTGAAAACTTATGTTATTGCTATAGTTTAGTATGATAAGCTCTGGGTTGCATTTCCACTGAGAGTTAATTCAACCTCTAAGCAGCCATGAGCACACGATAAAGTTAAAATATATCTTACAGCTGCTTATGTAACAAAGTGGTCATCTGATAGTTTTGTCTTGACTCTGGATCAATTTTCAGCACAGAATTAATATGAGAATTTTCTTCAAGAAGGTGTTAGCAACAACTGCTTCATTTTACAGCCATTTTACAGCCAACTGTTACAAATTATCATTTTGAGGATAGGTTATGCATATATATTGATAGAGTGATTTAATCATGGAAAAGACTGTCATCAGTTTTTGCAGTGGGGAATGTTTCCAAAATCCTGACACCACATTTACCAACGAGGCATTAACCACAGATCTTGCTCCAGTTTCAGCTTCCCACTAGACCTTTCCTCCTATTGCGATTACTTTGGCCAGTGTATGATAACACCATGCCCTTCAGTTCATCTCACAGTTATTTGCCTTCACTATCTTGTATGAACACCTTATCAAATATTTTTTTTGGGGGGACCTCTTAAACTGAGTCCACCGAGTCATATTTATCTTCTTTTTCATTAACTTCCCTGAAAACTTTTTATGTTTGAGCATGCATGCAATTTTTGAAGGCTGATGGGAAAAGAGATACAGAAACTGACTTCACACAAAAGGGCAAATTCTGCAATTTATGAGTGCAAGATTAGAAAACATTCCAAAAGCCAGACTGGCTAAAGTGGAAGGGACTTTCAAAGCTCAAATCACAATTCATACCATTTGGGGCATTGGCCTTTACTGCTTGAAAATTAGTTGGTTCTTGATTTACTTTAATGTGAAGAGCATTTGATAAAGAGGGAAAGGATGGGTCTTGGCAACCAAATCCTTGCTCTTGTGAAACACCAATAATTTCTGTCTTTCTCTTCCTCTCAGTACCATCCTTAACAAAGTTAATAGAAGTCTTGCACAAATGGAAATGCAAGGAAAAGATCAGACAGTCATGTCAAAAATATTACATCACCACTTGCATTTTCATTTCTAGAAGACCTTGTGCAACCAACTTCCAGGAACTATAATGGATGAGAAAGAAAGCACAGTGTGATATCTTGTACACGTGGAAGTGCACTAAGTCCATTTACATTCTGTTCTGCTTATCATAATTTATTAACACTCTTTAAGTGAACAACATTATATACTCCCTGTAGGAGTACAGTTTCTCTGTATCAGGCCCATGGTACCTTCTTAATGAAGAACCATTCACATTCTTAAGGTTCAATTTATTTATTTATTTTTTAAAATAGCAATACATATGATTTGTACAAAGCTGGAAATGATGAATGGTGGATATTTTTAATTAAAATTAATTGAAACAATAGCCACTGAACATTTCTAAAATCTATTATCTGTCCATACAAAAATTATTCCTGCTACTTGCATGACCTTTTACTTCAAGAGCTACATCTAAACAGGATTTCAGAAATAGAAATTCAGTTCCTGGTGAAGAACATGACAAGGGACTGGATCAGGTTACTATGCCAGGGCCCAGTTTTACTTGTCTTAGAGCAACATTTCTAAGTAATAGTGTTACAAGTTGAAAAAGGAGACGTTTTTCCTTTTGCACTTAACCATTATTTTTGTAGAGATACTAGAAGATGATTTTGGAATCAGAACCTTTTAAAGACAAGAATAGAGTTAGTATGAGCATTTTTAGTGTGGCTGCCATAAAAAAAAAGCTACCATGTTCCAATCAACCCCAGCCCTGAAACCTCCAGATTTCCCAGTTTCCCTACATCTTTTGTTTCCTCTAGACAACAAAGACCCTTTTATATTTTGAATAGTTGCACAGTTCCGCAGGGCCTGCAAGACCGCCCTTTTTAAACTCGCATACCTGGACTGTTAAGAAGATCGGCAATTAAGCACCCGCCAATGCGGTTAAGACCACACCGCTGAATAACTGCACTTACTGGATTGTTTTAATGTTATTAAGTTAATATTTACTGTTTTATATTGTTAAATGTAAAAGTTTTAACCATTGTATGTTTTTATGAAATGTTGTTAACCGCCCTGAGCCTGCCGAGGTGGGGAGGGCGGGATAGAAATAAAATTTATTATTATTATTATTATTATTATTATTATATTATTGATAAAACGATGCTCAAAATAACTACGGATTCACTCTATCTGCTCCATGCAATAGAGCCAAAGGCCATCATGATGCCAGGATGAAGTCTAGATTCAATTGCATGAGAACCTCAGTATGGAACCACTTGTCAAGGGAATTGGAGATGCTGCTAGAAAAAATGTTTAAATGTCTATCAAGTGCAAATCTATCATAGTAAGCCTTGTCTCAGAGCAGGACACGGGACTTCATTATCCAGGCCTATTACTCACAATAATAGTACTCTATTACTGACCATCCTATAACTCCATGAAACAATACCTTATATAATAACTCTTTTCCTGCAGATCATTTCACCTTACTTGCTTCTGAATGAATTGCTGTGAGTAATGGTTCAATTGCTACCAAGAACAATATGAGAGAAAATGGACAGTCTTTACAGAGACAGGCTGAACAATTGTATCATGATCATTTCATAAAAATCATATTGAAGGTTTCATAGATTAGTCTGTTAGTAGTTTTGCTGAGGTCAGAAGCATGGCAAATGAGAGGCTGAACCTGAATTAAATAAGACTTAATATTGCTGGTTCAATAGCCTTTGCGGCCATGCGATTCTATCTCATGGTAATAAAAGGGGGAAATACACACACAAAATAGTCTCAATATCTGAGTCATAAGTATGTCTTTTTGAAACAGAAACTTCTCCAGGGTCACTTTATCCAAAGTGATTTATCTTTTGTGCTTTGTCATTATGTATTTGTTCAAGTATATTTTCTGGATGGCCAATTCCAAGTTACAAAGCTCCTAAGTAAATTTATTTTGCAAGGTACTCCTTAGGTCATGATTGTATAAATTGCTCTTCCATTTAGGAAGTTTCTCCCTTCAGATCTAAGTGAATGACAGACTTCAAATTTATGTCTCTTCCATCCACCCATCATTTTCTTTTCAAAACAACCCTCTGAGATAGATGAGACAGAATGACAGTGGCAGACTCAGTCACTTAGTGAGCAGACCATGGTTTTGAACTCAGGTGTTCCAGTGCTGATGCTTTACTCACTGTACTGTACCTGCAGAAACTGAATTGACCTTATGATTGAAAGCTAATGACTGAGGTGATGATCCATGAAAATCATCAGGAGATTTGTTTTAAATTTCACCGAGCTATAACTGGAGAATGTAGTCATGCAGGCTAGTATAACATTAACATAATAAGACCTTAAATTAGGATCCCATTATTAAATTACAGTTTTCGAAATAAACATTCTGGATTAACTTTCCACAGTCACCTTACCATGGTAAGCTGTTAATGGCATACAAATTATCATCCTATTTATACACCTGCTGGGTTGCATTTAAGTACAGGCATACATTTTGAAAGTAGCATGACTAATGTGTAAGTGGTTTATTCTTAGGAATTTAATTAGATGCTTTCAGAAGGGGGTCTCTCAAATGTACCCCATTTTCCATACTCACATACCTTCACCTAATAGCATTTTATCCAAAGTCACAAGCCTTTGAACAGTGCTTCTGCAGAATGCTATACAACATGCACAGTCAGGTGTTATTTTTGTCCCCCCCCCTCTAATTTTTTTCCCATTAGTGAATTGCCAGCACTCTTCTATTGATAACAGAACAGGAATAAGTTACCCAACTGCATTCTGACCAGATTGCTATTGTATTTCTTTACAGAAATGTCATCCTTCCAGTGCCCACATCAATCTCTCGAGCCTGAAAAGCCTTCTCTTTTGCTCCAATGCAACTCAATTTAACTTCATTTCTGCTTGTTCTATAACTTGACAATAAATAGATGCATTATTTTAAAATGAAGGAGAAATTGTGCTCAATTTGGGGGTGAAGAAATACCATGGATCAAAGCACAAACAACTGATACTGTTTGAGAAATCTCCAAAACACTAAAATCAGAGAACTGGATGAGATTAGATGATCTCCACACTTAACATGAAGCTGTTCAAGGCCAGTATGGGAACATCTGAAAGCACTCACACCCTGACAAACATGAGTAGCTACTTAATTGGCCTTGGGCAGACACTCCATATTTTTCTAAGTCAATAGCTCATGACTGACATATGCATTGATTTATTTGTCCAGCGGCAAATTTTATCTGATTATAAATCATCTCCTGAGAAGATACCATGGCTGGGATGCTAGTCATTGTAGAGGAAGGTTTCAAAAGCTTTGTAGAATGTGGCTTTTTATCATTAGCTTGAATATTTTAATAATAATAATCAGGGCTTTTTTGTAGCAGAAACTTCTTTGCATATTAGGCCTCACACCCCAATGTAGCCAATCCTCCTGGAGTTTACAGTAGGCCCTATACTAAGAGCCCTGTAAGCTCTTGGAGGATTGGTTACATCAGGAGTGCATGGCCTAATATGCAAAGGAGTTCCTGCTCAAAAAAAAACTCCGGTAATAAAAATTAGAAATATTATTATTTCAATTGGGCAGGAGAAAAGCAGCATGGCACAGCCCGATCTCATCAGATCTTGAAAGCAAAGCATGGTTGGTTCTCGGGTGGGAGACCATCAAGGAAGAATCCTACCTGATTGTCTTATTTGTAAATGTACCATGTTTTAAAGGTAAAGGTAATCCCCTATGCAAGTACCAGTCGTTTCCAGCTCTGGGGTGACGTTGCTTTCACAACATTTTCACGGCAGACTTTGTATGGGGTGGTTTGCCATTGCCTTCCCCAGTCATCTACACTTTCCCCCCAACAAGCTGGGTACTCATTTTACTGACCTCAGAAGGATGGATGGCTGAGTCAATCTTGAGCCAGCTACCTGAGCCCAGCTTCCACCGGGATTGAACTCAGGTCATGAACAGAGTTTAGTACTGTAATACTGCAGCTTTACCACTCTGCGTAATCCTAGATGCAGTTACACAACAATTGCTACATTGGTTACTCTGGCATTAGTCCATATTTTTATGTTGCAGAAAATAAATATTTTGAAGATTATTGCATACAACTTTATACTATGTACACATACGTAGAAGTTAAGTAGAAGTCCAATAGTAAATGTCCTATATTGCATCCTTAATTACCTTCAAGATCATAGTACTAGTGTAAGAAATTTAAAACAATCATTGCTATCACTTATTTCAGTTGCCTGGCTTCTTGAATTCTGAGGTTATATTAATGACAAAGTGCATTTCTTTGGCATTGTATATTTAATAATATGTCAAAATATTTGGGTTTACGCACTTGAATGAGTTACATCTTGAGCAAAAAGAAAGTTTCATTAATTAACATGACTAACACATTTCTATCTTTAAAATCAAGCTCCAAAAATGGATTGAGAAATTCATTGGAACACACTATTAAATTACAGTTTATAGGGCTAGGCAAATGGAGAATTAACTCAGTGGTATATTTTCTAAAAGGAAGCCCCATGATGCAGAGTGGTAAACTGCAGTACTGAGTTCAATCCCAGCGGAAGCTGGGTTCAGGTAGCTGACTCATGGTTGACTCAGCCTTCCATCCTTCCAAAGTCAGTAAAATGAGTACCCAACTTGCTGGGGGGGAAGCATAGATGACTGGGGAAGGCAATGGCAAACCACCCCATTAAAAAGTCTGCTGTGAAAACATCATGATGCGACAACTGGTGCTTGCACAGGGGACTACCTTTACCTTTATATTTTCTAAAGAACCATATCAGCCATGAATAGAACATTCTCCACCAATACAAATTTCCAACTCTCTAAGGTTGGGAAGCAACAATTTAGCAACATGGTTGTTCTTTGTATAATTCCAGAAAATTCAGCAGGAGACATTTCATTTGCACAAAATATAAAAGTACATTGAATCAGATGAAACCTTGCTGACTTATTCCATTTTATAATCATGCTCAGGCCTCAGATTCAGTGGGAGCTCACAGGACACAGTTCCTGATCCTTTCTGAAAGTTCCACCTCCTTCTTCTGAGAGTTCCACCTCCTTGTCCATTGAATAGTATTGCAGCTGCATAACAATCCCTGGATGAGCTCCTATTTTTCTACACAATGACCCCTGGTCATGCTGATACTTCTTTTGAGCTTTACTTTCAATTTTTATAGCTTATGTTATGCTAAACATTGCAAGAGATGTTGGCTACCCATTAACTCCATCCATTTCCTCTCAGATCTGTACAGTTCCAGGTTTGAAGCATTATAATCTTGATGTCAGAAATCCACCTGACAGTTTCCATGCTGGAAAAATAACTGGACGTTTACAGTGCAATCCTAAGGATTTCAATGGGCTTAGAATGGAGTAAGTCTCCTTAGGATTGCACTGTTAGATACACATTTAGAATCCAGAGATACCTGACACATGTTGTAATTGTGAGGGCTTCTTTGTTTAAAACATTAAGATGCTTGTGGAGTTTCCAAAATGACCCCAGGAACAATCAGGGAACCTTGGTCTCATTTTCTTCTTTTTTCCAGGTAGGAAATAAATAAGTTTTAAAAATTCAAAATAAAATAAAATTGGAAAATGCAAAAGAGATAGTCAGAAATTTCTGCCCTCCCTGACTCATGTAGATGAGAAAGCCAATAGAGTCATGAAGGCTGTGGGAGTGGGAGCCATTCAGTTAGCAGCTTCCAACTCTCATATTTTTCTCTTTCTCTTACTTCTCTCTCCCCTGCCCCACGGGATTTCCCAATGGACCCCAACAAAAGAAATTTGGGCAAACCCCTGATAGTGCCACTATAGCACTGAAGTGCTATATTGGTCTAGTGCTGTAGCGCTCAATTTAGAATTTTTTTTTCTAAGCCCAAAGAAGATTGAGTGGCAAAAAAGGACAGGTGAGGGAAAGTGGCACTGTTTGAAATGACCATAGTGCCTCAGAGATAGCTCATTAATGGAAGGAAATTTACCATATGAAACTCTCATCCCTGTATCACTTTTCTTGAAATCAGGCCAACAACAAATAACATCTGGTTTAGAATGGTAATGTGGAAAGGGCCTATGTCTCTAATTAAGTCAACAATTAGATAAATTTCTACTTAACAGATGATTTCCTTGGTAAGATTGTTACCCTGTTGAATAATTCAGACATAAAGCATGAGTTTATAAATGAGAAATATAGCTTATTTATTCTTGAAATCTCCTGATAGTATTTTTAATTAATACAGTGAAAAGAAGAATGCACCTGCCTAGATCCCTGAAAGTAGGATAAATCAGTTGTGAAAATGTACAAGAAAAGTGTCCCCTGACTTTCCTCACACCTTTAATACAGCATATGCTCACCAAAGTTAATTCTAGAAATGATTCCATTTCACTGCAATTTCAAGTTTATGTGCCTATTCCTTTAAAAATGTTTGCATATTGAAAAAAAAGTGAACTAGTTGATTTAATAAGAAGCATTTCTGTCAGAATCACATGAACATAAGAACACATGAAGTCACCTTACTGAATCAGACCATCAGTCCTTCAAAGTCAGTACTGTCTGGCTCAGACTGGCAGTGGCTCTCCAGAGTCTTAGGAAGAGATCTTTCACAACACCACCATCCTGGTCTCTGTCTCTCTATCTCTTTTTTTACTGGAGATGCCAAAGACTGAGCAACTTGGGACCTTCTGCATGCCAAGCATATGCTCTACCACTGAGCCACAGCCCCTCAACTAATTATATGTTTCTGATTCTTCCTGCTCCCAAATGAACAACTGTTTAAAACATACAACATAGGACAAGGTGTCAGATAATTTGTATTTGTAAGTCCATTTTAGCATTTGTTAGGTTATAAAACAGAAATCAACTGGCACACATTTTTATGGTCCCCAGACAAGGAGTTTATTCTGATGCTTAGTCAAAGAAGAAGTAGATCTATAGAAGTTACTACTCTCTCTCTCTTTCTGTGCTGGTATTTTCTACTTCCGCTCTTGCTGAAATCTAGAACCACTCACTTACTATCCCTTACAATACCTACTCACCCATAGACTCTTCACATTTGTTTCCAGATGTTTTCTTTCACACAAACCCACATATCTCCTATTCCCTTCACAACACTGTTACTGGATAGGACAAGGGGTCAGATAATTTGTATTTGTAAGTCCATTTTAGTATTTGTTAGGTTATAAAACATAGAAATCAATTGGCACACGTTTTTATAGTTCCCAGACAAGGAGATTATTCTGATGCTTAGTCAAAGAAGTAGATCTATAAAAGTTACTACTCTCTCTCTTTCTGTGCTGGTATTTTCTGCTCCCGATCTTGCTGAAATCTAGTACACCTCACTTACTATCTCTTACAATACCTACTCACCCATAGACTCTTCACATTTGTTTCCATATGTTTTCTTTCACATAAACACTTATCTCCTATTCCCTTCATAGCACTATTACAGGATATAATCGTTTTGAAAGGGGGGTGGGGAAAAGATCAAGACCTTTTCATTACTGCATCCCACCATTAGCTCCATGTAAGGATTAATTTACTGTGTATTCCTACCCAGAGATATACTCCAGTCTAAACCCTGTTATTTCAACCAGTATCAGACTGGAATAACTCTGCCTACCACTGCACTACTAACCCACTCACCTACACCCATCCTTCTTCCCACCTCCTTCTCATTCTAGGGGATTCTCTCCTTCTCCTCGCTTGTTATTTTGCGAGATTAGAAAGCCTTTCCTCAATCCCGTTCCAAAGCATTCTTCCATAGAGGATATCCCCCATCACTACCCCCCGCGCATTTTGACTAATTCCTGCATCCTGCTCCTGTTCAAGCACGGTCGCCCACTTGGCGAGTCTTTCTGCTATTTTGACAAGGCAGTCCCCTTGATTCTGCTTTCTGTCGGTCCGGGAGCTCCCCTGACTGGCTAAGGGAAGTCCACTGCTTTGATTCCGTCTCCGCCCCCTTATCGCTCCCTCCCCTCCAAAGCCGTGACATTCCCAGTGTTCAGGAATGTGGCGAGCTGGCGTCTGGCGGGAGAACGAAGAACGGAAGCGAGGGAAGCCCGAAAGTAGGTCTTCGTTGCCGCTCCTTTTCGTCTGCTCTGATGTGTGGTCTTCCCCGCTGGGATTAGCCTCTTTCTTTAAATGCACTGCACAAATCCTGGCGAGCTGGTTGCTAACATCAACCCCAAAACGCCCGAAGTCCCAGGCGCTGTCGACTGAACTACCGCCAGCAGTCTTCCTGGGTTTACTGGATTTACAGGTTGTCGGGGAGCTCTCCAGGGTACTGAAAGCTTAATCGCTGCTCCAGCAGTTCTCCAGCGGAGCTCTCCATTCCATAGCTTCTTGCTCTGAATTCCCTCATGACTCGCACACGTTCGCTTTGGAGGAGGTTGTGAATACCTCAGAGTACCATGGCCCGGATTAGATACCTGCGTGCAGCTGTCTCGGGATTTTATCTTTGGGAAGCTGCCCTGCTGATCAGGTGAGTCCTCACTGATGTACTCTAGTTGGTTCGATGGCAAAACTGAATCAATGGAATGCAGGGTTGCTGAACAGTGGAAGTGTCCCTGTCATCCCTGTTTGTCCCACAGATTTCGTTTAGCAAAATAAGACTGATACGGCCATGATGTTTAAATGCTTCTTATTAAAAAAAACAAAACAATTGGAGTTGTGTTTCCATCAAACACCCCTATTTAAATCATTCCAGTGGGAACCCCCTGCCATTAGCAAATGGAAAGCAAAGCAAAGTATGGATCTGAAACATGTTTTCAGAACTATAAATAACTCCAAATCTGCTCTTTTTATTACTATAATAAACAGAGGACAATGAATTAATCACTAAATATCATTGTCTGATACCGGTGGCTTCAAGCTCCATAGAGCAAAGTAAAGCACTAGAATGTGTTTGTTACAGAAGCTACATGGTGTAATATAGTTGCCAACTGTTCAAACATTACTTCTGTCCTTTCTGCTTTCTGACCTCATCAAAAACACTGCAGGGTTGTTAAAAGAAATAAATGTATTTGTTTTTTTAAAAAAATCTGATGTACATTACATCACATAAGTTGACTCTCTCTTTTGCAAGATGTTTCATTTAACATTCCTGACCCATATTAATATGTCCAAAAATAATCATGTGAATTTTTGCCATTTATGTGAATGAATTATTATAGTCATTTAGGGTTCATATCAGATAAAAGGTTGCTGCTGTTTACATGTAAAATTGAGCCTGGCAACATACCAGAATTTCCTCAAGCTCACTTTCCATAGTCCAGTTAAGGCAGTATATTGGGATTTAAGCCAGTTTAATTTCAGTATAGTAATTTGGGGGAGATAGCCCTTAATAAAGAATTTTATTTGAAGTTGTTTATGAGGCTAATGAGTTATGCTAAACCTAAATGATCAGTTTAGGAGAAGACTACAAGAGAGAAAATACATCATAGAAAACTAAGGTCTGGCTGTTGTTAAATATAGTCCATTGTTCCAGTTTGAATGACTGTTTGTATATTATGCATTCTAATAAAAAGTTGAGAAAGAAGCTAATACACACACATGCACACTAGATATAATTGTATATTTTATATGATGGTACAAGGTGAATACATACTTATCGCATAAGTTATACTTCTCTGAAATAGGATAAAGCTTTTGAACCTAAATGATTAATGTACAAACTGAGGAACTAACATCTACATTCTAAAGTTGCTGAAGTAATACACAAGCCACTTAAATAAGTGTCATTTCAGGAAAACTTATGCTAGATGAATGCAGGACCATCTCAACTGATACTGGAATGGCACTGGAAACAACTAGCCCCAATGTACTCCAAGATCTTTAGCAGTGCCCCCTTCCAAGATGCCATCATTACATTACATTTTCTCAGACTCGCTAAATGGACAGGCTTTGACTAAACCACAACAGCCTGACAATAACTAAGAAGACAGGGTCAGAAGGAGGGAATGCATAACATAATTGTTATTGTGAAGAAGAAACACAGAGCTAGGGAGGCAGATGAAAGCATCTGAGCTGAACCCTGTCTAAGTATCCCACTGGCATTTGATTCAACAAGTAACTCATAGGCTTCAATACTAAGACATTTCCCTGGGAGTCAGTGTCATTGAATAGTATGAGACTTGCTTCTGAGTAGACTAATTAGGATTATTCCCTTATGTCATTAAAATTAAAGAATGATTGAGTAATCAAAGACATAGTACAATTCTAAAATGCAAATGAGTAAAAGTCAACTGAAATAAACTGACTAAAGGTCCTTAAATTGATTTAATTCTATGGACCTCAAGAGAGCTCAGGTATGTCTAATTGCCATTGGACTGCACTCATTGAGGGCAGCCCAATTATAGTAGAAATGTCATGGAACAATCATTTTGTCTAGTCAGATTCAAAAAGCATAACAATCCCAACGTTACTTCATTTGTCCAGTAAATACAGTGACTCATAATATACTGAGTTCATACAATATTGATTCTGAGGTTAAAGATTAGTAGATGAACTTCTACTGAGTTTTGTTGGGAAGAATATTTATATCTTTGGAGAAAACTTCTCAAATGTACCAAAGTATACACAAGCAACAGTATATGTTCATTAAAAGTAACAATAATGGAAAAGCATGGATGCCAGTCTTCAGCTTCATCTACCCAAGTGAGGGGAGAAGTCTCAGTATGTGAAACAGGCAATAAAGAATAAAAAGTGCTCATGTGACAACCAGACTGACCTCTTCTTGGCAAGATCTGTAGAGAAACAAGGTAGGCAGATGTGCTGAGTCTTAGGGTTAGGTATGAAGAGGATAAAATTTAGCCTCTAGTAATTTATTTTCTAACTGTAGCATTGCTTTTCTCTTGAGGAACGTGTTTCCATCCAGCCATTTTTACACTGGAACGTTTTTTATGTGTAACATACTCCAGATCGGAGGGAAAGATTCATGTTATAGCACAGTCTCATTGGAGGAAAAAAAAAAGTATTGGGAACAAAGTATAATTGGTATTTGGATGGGAAGACTCTACAAAGGAAGGCAATGGTAAATCACATATGCTTCTCACTTTCCTTGAAAGCCACTTGCTGGGGTCACCATAAGTCAGTTGCAACTTGATAGTATGTACTGTCCTCCAGGAACTGCCTTTTTTTGGTCTAGTATCCTACATAGTAAAGAGATCTTGTGAATACATTTCTATGTGAAAGCAAGATGTTGTTGTTCTGTTTCATTATATTATTACTAAGAAAAGCCTACAGTGAATGGGCATTCTACATATAAATAAAAGACCTAGAGCAGACACACAAGGGATGAATTAGGAGGGAAATAGTTTGCACAGCCTCAGAACTACAAAAACCACAATATAATTAGACTTTAAGTAACATAGCATGTATAAAAACTCATGGTGCAAACAATCGTTCCAAGAAAATGGGAAGATAGAAATCTAGAAATCATGGTAGCATGATTGAACCATCCAGTATCTGAAAGGGAAGATAGATTTGTTATTGGAATGTATTATTGACTTAGGGAAGAAATGTCAGGATGAAGTCTTCCTGAAAATTTTGCATATGTCTATGTGACCATCCACCTTACTACATAAAAGCCTATTTATAATCCTATTTTAGCACATAAATACTGAAGGGTAAATTGACTTCTGGTGACCTCTCTGTATATAAAATGCTTATGTGAGTGGGGATTTCATTCTATTAGCATTCCTAAGCACTTATTCTGCTTCTTGCCTCATACACTATATTGTTTCTTTCCTCACATAGTTTTAAGCAGTAGAAGTTTAGCTCCTTTTCTTTACCATGTGCTAAACTACTGAATAACATTCAGGTTCATACTGAATAACATTCAGGTTCATAACTACATTCAGGTTCATACTGAAGTATCACAATTAAATTACTAACAGTACAATCCTATGCTGAGTTACCCCATTCTAAGGACTGTACTGACAAACAGAGGAAAGGAATTACATACCCCTGAAACAAGACTTCAGGCTGAGAGATGTGCAGACATTACAATAAACATAGTTCATGTTTGGAAAGCCCTTTTTTTCCAGCCATGGGCAAAATTTCATGTAGAACAAAATTTTACTTTTGAGCGTTGTTCTATAGACTACACAAATATATTGTGGATCAGGTTCAACCTCAAATCAGCTTTTTAGCAGTTATTACACTGCAGTTATTCTATGAATATATATATATATATAATATTTATATATAATTTCTATAGGAATTTTAATGTATACCAGCTTTTGGTCTCTGTTATAGCCTTAATGCACTTAATTGATTTTGCCGTGTTGTATGGACCTTCAGTTTTCAGTTTATGCCCAACGAAAAATAAAAGCAAAACACGTGATCCTGTTTTATGCTCTTACTACACTGTTCACTGTTGTTTCACTGTATCATTTATTTCTGATTGCAGTACTGTTACTATTGAGGTAATTTTTGTGCAAAAGATGGGCAAGGTCTTGCTAGTGGGATATTTTATAAGAGCTTTTTCATTTTTTAAAAGCAAAGCCTCACTTGCATGTGTGTGGAATTGCATCATGGATATTAACAGGACGTTATTAGCCAGTTTTCCAACTGCTGTTTTTTTTTTAGTGTGAGAATATAATCTAACTCATCAAAACAAAGAGTTCTCATGTCACTAATGTTCGCTATGGATGCATATTATTTCCCATGTAATACCTAAAATAGCTTCTTGAGAGGTAAAAGGTATCCTGCCACTTATAGCTGCGTACATGCTTTCTGTTGACAAAATATGAGGCCCAGGAGAAAGAAGCATAGGCCCTGGCTATTTTATTTTTCAATCTGCCTTTTTACATGTACAGAACAATATAACAATTCTGCCATGATTTATTATACATATAATTGCTTTGGTCTCTGTTTTTTTAATCTTGGTTAGGGCTTCTTTCATTTTATAAGTGAATGTGGTTTTTCATATATTATGCATTGCTCTACCAACAACCTGTTTCAGTACTAAACTTCCATTGATTTTCTCCTTATATAAACTGATGTATGTAGATCTAAGTAATTGGAGGAGTTCACGATGAATGTCCAGCTATTCTGCCGGTCAGATTAAATTCCATTAGAAAACATTACTATGACATAACAAACATGTAGAACTGGGTTCAGCTAGATGTCCAGCCAAGGCCTTTGGGGTAATGCATAGATGCACCACCTCATGTATCATCCTATGCTACCTTCTCTTTAGCCATTTTGGTGCTGCTTGCTGTCTATGCACACTTGGTTTATGCACACTGAACATGTAGGAAAACACTCACTGCCAGAATGATGCCAGCAGTTGTATTTTTGTGTGCCAAAATCAGAAAGGTGGAAAAAGAAGCCAAAGTGATCTAACAGGTTACATTTCTGGCTGTTATTTTGGACACCTGAGAAGCATGCAGGAAATAATTAAAATGGCATTTTTCATTTCAGGTCTTCTATTGTGGATTGTGTTTCATTCAGAAGCCTTAAATGTGTAATGCAGTGCTTTATACCAAGTTAGACCAATGGTCCATATAGACTAGTTCAATCTAATCTCTGTAGGGTGCCACCAAGACCTGCTATCCAATCTGCATTTAACCTGCAATGCTAAGGACTGAACTGTGGACCTTCTGTATGTAAAGTATATTCACCACAACCATGCTATAAAGCATTTTTTACACACCTACCAGTATATAAGTGACCTGTTTCTCATTTTAGAGTCAGTGGCTGAGAAATCTGCACATTCTTCCAAAGAATGTAGTAATCCTTGAAACCAATTACTTTTTACATTAAAGCCTTAGTTTATAACTTCAGACTGATTTCAGAGCCTGGCAGAAGCTTTCCTGGAAAGCATATCATAGTCTTTGCATAAAAGTGCCAAGGCAGGTTATGGAAAACCTCCAACAGTTCAGCGTCCCTGAATTCAATCATGCCAATGCAATACATCATCCTCTCTTTCTCTCTCTCTCCCCTTCTAAAGAGAACCATATATCCTATGAAGGCCATTGTTCCTTTTTCTAGAGTATAGTGGATTCTTTTATGCTAGTGCAATTTTTATTGCTTACTTGAAAAGGCAGTCAAACATTACATTTCTATTTAAGAAACTCAGGTTGTTTAGAGAAGTGATAGCTGTCTGTGCAACTCTTAATCTTGTGCATGACATTTCTGGATATTGAGCCTCTCCCAGACAATCACCACTTGCAGAATATTTAAGTTGATTTCACCCTCCTGGAGACAATGGGAACCAGCACTGACCCATAAAATCAATTTGTTTGACCAATCTGAAGTGGTGAGCAGTGACTCACAAAAGCTCATACTCTGCCACAACTTTTGTTGGTCTTTAAGATGCTACTGGACTCTTTCTCTTTTCCATGCATTTGATAAACATATGCTAAGAATGTGAACCAAGAAGATCTTTGCAGAGTATATTATTCAGTGAAGTAGTTCTATGACTGTTATCCCAGGTCACAGCTCAAGATTTATCATGTGATAAATTCTGCACACACTTAAATTAACTCATATTTTCAGCTTCCCACTTGAGTTTTGAAAAATGGCCAATAGAAAAGGATCAACATGGTTCAGATGAGAATTCAGAACTGCTTTGCTCCAGTTTACATCTGTAGTTTTTTATACTTACAATCAGGGCTTTTTTTAAAAACCAGAACGCACCGGAGCAACATTCCGGCTGGCCTGGCAGGCATTCTGACTGACCTGGCAAGTGTTCTGGTTGCTAATAAAGCCACAGGGAAAAAGCAAAGTTTTGTATTGCTCCTTATTCCCTCCCCCTCCTTCTTGTGCAAACTGCTCACAGAAGTGACTACTAGCAAGCCAGGGAACTTTAGGGAAGGCGGGGCTTCAGGATAATATAATGGGTAGCGCGGGAAGTTCAGCAAAGTGCCGCCATTTTTATTTCGGCTGCTCATACTGCCTTGAGAAGTTTTTGTGGTGACATCACAGCCTGCTCTCCTCATCTTTGAGGTCGCTGCATAGGTAAGAGATAGGGAAAGTTGTTCTTCTGCTTCAGGGTGGTGTGGCTGTGGGGCTCAGGGGTTTGGAGAGGGAAGAAAATGGCGCCACGGGTCATGATCTTTGGAAGATCATGGCCCCTTGGGTGCTTCTGCTGCTCTACACCCTTCCTGCAGTCCCCGGCCTCTTCCCTTGCTTCGGGGGTGGTGTGGTTGCCGGCTCGGGGGGTCAGGGAGGGAAGAAAATGGTGCCATGGACCATGATCTGTGGAAGATCATGGCCCCTTGGGTGCTTCTGCTGCTCTGTGCCCTTCCTGCCGCCCCTGCCCCCTTCCCTTGCTTTGGGGTGGTGTGGCTTTGGCCGGAGAGGGAGGAAACTACCCACTGGATGGTTGCACTGCTGAAACTTGTCCATTACAGAATGTCAGGTGACAGACATGCCTTCAATCTTGTGCTCAAATCAAGGTCCCCTCCCTTCCCCCTCTCCTCCGTTTCCTAATTAAAGATACTGATCATTCCTTCAGTCCAGATTAGAGGCTGCCCTGTGTCCCTTTGGCAACAAAAGCTCTAGGGGTTGCTTCCTCTCTGCTGCTTTTGGCTTTATTTGTTTACCAAGGGGGTGCAATAGAAGGTCCCTTTGATTGGCTGCAAGCTCTGTCAGGTGGATCTGTGCTGGGCTTTCCACCAAATTAACTGCAGTAGTGGCTGGAGGCTGGTGGAGGTGGTTTCAGTTACTTCTTTTTAACAAAGAGTCTCACCATGATCAGCTGCAGTTTTCTCTGCTGCTGATCAGTGTGATCAGAGGATAATTTCCTGCTCCCCTCCCTTGTGTATCTTTGTGGCTCTATTTGTCTTTGGAGGCTGCTAGAGGCAGTTTTATTTCTTTTCAGAGGTGCAAACGGAAGTGACCCTGCTGAGCTTCCCCTGCCCTCCCCCCCCCATTAGGTGTAGTGGTCAGGGTGAGTTGATTTGTTTTGTTTGCCAAGTCAAAATGTTTAAGGTTGCCAGCTCCAGGTTGGGAAATTCCTGGAGATGTAGTTTGGAGGGTGGGGGAACCTCAGTGGGTGAGCACTCTTGATTCTTCTGTTTAGGGCTGCCAGCTCCAGGTTGGGAAATTCCTGGAGATGTAATTTGGAGGGTGGGGGAACCTCAGTGGGTGAGCACTCTTGATTCTTCTGTTTAGGGCTGCCAGCTCCAGGTTGGGAAATTCCTGGAGATGTAATTTGGAGGGTGGGGGAACCTCAGTGGGTGAGCACTCTTGATTCTTCTGTTTAGGGCTGCCAGCTCCAGGTTGGGAAATTCCTGGAGATGTAATTTGGAGGGTGGGGGGACCTCAGTGGGTGAGCTCTCTTTTTTGTGTAAAACAATTTTATTAATTTGCAATATATTGTTATAATATTCTTAAAAGAATAAATGAATCAATACAAGTTAATGACAATACATTACACTTTTCCCCCCTCCTCCTGTCCCCCCTTTTCATGACCCCCGTCGGTGTTTACTTAAATTGGTAAAAAAAAAAAGATAATTTTATCAAACCAAAAATCTTCATATTAAAACCTTATAACAGTAAAAAAGAAAAAAAGAAATGAGTATAAGAAAAGTCAAACCCTATATGTCCATTTTCATTCTTATCTTTTCACCTTAAACAAAAGCAAATTATTTCTTTATTAATTTTAGTCCATTATTCCGCCACACTTCAGCTATTGTTGAAAATCACTAAATGTCCCTTTACCTTCCATTGTTTTTCAACATATTTTTGAAATTTCTCCCATTTTTTTCTAAACTTCTCCAAATCATACTTTTAAGATTCTTGTAAGTTTGTCCATTTCACTCCAAGACATAACTTTTAAAATCCTATTTTTCTAGTGGGTGAGCTCTCTTGATGCTTCTGTTTAGGGCTGCCAGCTCCAGGTTGGGAAATTCCTGGAGATGTAGTTTGGAGTGTGGGGGGACCTCAGTGGGTGCTCTTTTGAGACCAAACTTTTTATTTTGCAATATATTGAAATAAATTCATCTATTCAAATTCAAATATACTTCTCCAATACATTACATATTTTCCTCCCCCCCCCCACTCTTATTCATGACCTCCGCCGGTACTTAAAACAAATTAAAAGCATATTAAAGGTAAATTCACAATTATAAAATCTTTAGAAAGAAAAAAAATTATCATTCACTAACCTTTTCTCTAATAATCACTTAGCACTTATTAAACACAACGCTCATAATTATTAATTCAGTTTTAGAGTTCCCCCTATCTTAGTCTTATCTTAACTCTCATATATATATATTTACCAAATAACTATGTTCTACTAATGCTTTTATCACAGTATCACAATTCCTCTTTATCATTAAAAGTTCAATTAATGTTGTCATACACTACTAAATATCTTTTCACCATTATAAAATTTTTACACAAAGAGTTATCTTTCAATAACCTTTTCTCTATAATTCACTTGGTATTTATTAAACACAAAACTCATAGTTTTAAAATCAACTCTGGAATTCCAGCTGTCTTAATCTTATCTTAACTCATATATGTATAATTACCATGTAACTATATCCTACTAACTCAATAATCACGATTCTTCTTTATCATTTAAAGTTCAATTAATGTTGTCATAAACTACTAGATGACTCTTCACCCTCCATTGTATTTCCACATAACTTTGGAATTTACTCCAGTCTTCTTTAAACTTCTCCAAATTGTTGTCTTTTAAGATTCTAGTAAGTTTGTCCATTTCACTCCAGTTAAGAACCTTTAAGACCCAGTCCCATTTTTCAGGTATTCTGTCTTGCTTCCACATTTGTGCATACAATGTTCTCGCAGCTGAAAGCAAATACCACAACAATGTTCTGTCTTGCTTCGGAAAGCTTTCCATTTGTAATCCCACCAGAAAGACATCTGGTGCTCTCCTAATATTATAACCCAAGATTTTCGAGATCTCCTGTTGAATCATTGTCCAAAATTGTTTCGCCTTTTCACAAGTCCACCACATGTGGCTCAGTGGGTGCTCTCTTGATGCTTCTATTTAGTGTTGCTACTAGCTCCAGTTTGGAAAACCTGGAGTTTATATCTCTGGTGCCTGGCATTACATTCTGTGGCACATATGGTCAGGCCTGACAGTCCAATAGATGTTTAATGCTGTGGAGGAACAGACAGGAAAGGCCTGGCTGCATACTGGTGGATTCAATGGTGGTTTTGTCTCAAAAAGACAGTGATTAAACTTGACACACTATCCTACAAAACTCCATCCGCAACTTATACTGGAGTTGCCAGCCCTCTACCAATGAAATTCTGTAAAAGTTTGCAGTAATGCAGCCATGAGGCTGGTATTGAGAGCCTTCAAGTGAACACAAGGTTCTTTTTCCAAGAAAATCTTTGTTTGCATTCTCAGTTTTGGTATTTCATCTCAGTGGGTGGTTCAGTAGAGTGAGTGGATTTACTTGAGAGATGGAATTGGCCCCACATGAAATATGGATTAGTGTCTAGAATGCATGCAAGAGCTTGTTGTATTTTTTAATGAAATGACAGTCTACCAAAGCCAGTGAGCATTTCTTTCAGCCATCTGGAAGGTCAATTGTTCACAAACTGCTTAAATTGTGACACCTCCCCTCCCCAAAGAGCACACTTGCCCTGTTTTTTTTAAAAAGTATTTCATCAGATGTTATTTGGTGGGGGCATTCTCGGTCACCAATCTTTTTGAAAAAAATTCCTTTGGCATTTGGCTTCAAGAGGGGATTGGACAAATATATGGAGCAAAGGTTCATCAGTGACTGTTAGGCACATGAAACTCACTATCTGGGACAAGAGATGTTCTGTATTCTGAGTGCTGGTGGGGGCAACAGTGGGAGGGCTTCTAGTGTCCTGGCCCCACTGTTGGACCTCTTGATGGCACCTGATTTTTTTTTGGCCACTGTGTGACACAAGAGTATTGGACTGGATAAAACAATGGCCTGATCCAACATGCATTCTCTTATGTTCTTATGTTGATTTATCCTCAAGAACTTCCAGCGTCAATCACCAGAAACTCTGTGAGGTAGATGTGGCTGGATTACCATACTTCTGGTGAGAGGTATGGCCTAGTATGTAAATTATGGTGATGTCAGAGGTGTGGCCTAGCATGCAAATGATGGTGATGTCAAAGGTGTGGCCTAGTATGAAAATTATGGTGATGTCAGAGGTGTGGCCTAGTATGCAAATGACGGTGATGTCAGAGGTGTGGCCTAGTATGCAAATGAGAGTGATGTCAGAGGTGTGGCCTAGTATGCAAATGATAGTGATGTCAGAGGTGTGGCCTTGCATACTAATGAGTTCCTGCTGGGCTTATTCTACAAAAAAAGCCCTGCTTACAATAAAAGGTATATAAGAAAGATGTACCATTGTAAGTGTTGGCAAAGGTAGTTTAGAAACAACTAAATTAAAATTGCAATTTGGATTTCTATTTAATTTAATTTTTAGATTTATATCCTGCTCTTTCGTGCAAGCGTGCTTAGGGTGGCTTAAAATAGAAATTTAAACACCTATTACAAATTATTTATGTTTCTTGCTGTGTTAAAGTATTTCTAATCCTAATAAATGTGTTAAATGTTCCAAGATTGGAACAACAAATAGAGGAAAGAGACATAGAACATAATATTGTTATTGTATTCAGAGTAAGTCACTTAAAGCCCCCAAATGCCAAAGTGTGTGGTCATGAGACCAAGGCTAAGCAAGTGTACACAGAATCCCACTCAGTTTTACTCAATTGGATGTAATCCTAGGAAGGTGTTCTTAGAACCATTCAGTAAATCAGTTTACCTCATTTAACATTAGCATAGCTGAAATTCTTGTTAAAACAAACTCCTGTACTTTAGTTGAGTGATAAATTAGAGTTATCCCTCTTTTTCTCTTTTATCCTGTCCCCTATATTCACATTTCTCCAGTGAGATTCTCTATGGCAAACTAAGTTAGGAACCCAGCTACAAATATGAATTATGTATACTCATGCTTTGGAAAATAACATTAGCAGATAAATACCTTGGCTCAGAACTGAACTTTGGATTCTACTACGACCTATATCGATATGACTAATTTAATTAGAGGATTCATATTGGGGTCACATGCCTTGAATGCCCAATAACACTTTTGAATAATTAATTTTGAATAATTTTAATTTTGAATAATTAACTTTTTAAGAAAGAAAAGAAAGCCTTTACCTAGCTTTATAAATGCTTAAACAAAGTAGTATTTCCTAGCCCTCACAGATTAAATAAAGTTAAATATTTGGTACCTAGCTAGGAAATATATATAGGAATACATAGGAAATATGCTTTAAGTGAAACATCTAAATATGATAAGGTAAATTCAAAAATTTAGATCATGTTTAACCATAAAAGTAGTGCAGAGGAGAGTCACTTTTACCAGTAGTCTTCTAACCCATCTGTTGGGCCCTTCATGTAGGTTGTGAAGTCACTCCTGCTAGGTTATGAGCCTTTATAGAGCTGTCATTGTTTGGCTGCCTTTGGAAGCATCTAGGGTTGCAAACTCTGGACCTAGACTTCTTGATTTACAACTGATCCCCAGACCACAGAGATCAGTTTCTGACAGTTTCTGAAAATGGCAGTTTCTGACTGTAGACTCCATGGTATCACATCTCTGCCATCATCTCCCCCAGGTTTCATCCCCAGATCTTCAGGAATTTCCCCTCCTGGAGCTGGCAACCTTGCTGCTTGATTATATGCACTGGGTAGAATCATGCCTGGGGGATGGGCTGTGTTACTGAGCCTAGCTAAATGATGATGTGGCCTTTTTCATGTCCATTAAATAGTTCCTGTTGATTTTTAAGATTGTTTATGGATTATTCAGTGGACTCACTGAGTGTGAGAAACATAGCACAAGATGATGCCATCTAAACTGGACTTATTGGAAATCTGTAAAACACAGTACTAATTTAGGGTCAGTGATACCGTATTGTTTTTACTGCAGCACAGTCATTCAAAATAGGTTGAGCTATTCAGTTAGGAATCATTAACTTTTTAATGTTGCACTATCATGTGGTGTACACAGGAAGGGAAAGGGGGACTTTTACATTGTGAGCATCAGCAGAAAGAAAGGCACCATCCTTTAGGGGACAGTAAACCAGCTGCCTAAAAGAACTCAGGAGACAGAGAGTGAATTCTGGAAGAGTAGCTATTTGCTTAAAACTATAAACAAAAAAGGTGATCTGGGAGAGGAAATACAAATAAAATTAACTAGTCCAGCTGCTCTCAAAATTTAGCTACTAGAAGAGTACTACTGTGATTTAGCTTTTCTTTTTGCAGAGCCCCCAAGCCCTCCCCTACATCTTCACTGGCACCCAGCAAGCTGTGAGTTCCCCATGGAGATCTCAACTCTCTCCTCAAAGCAGTATCACGAGAACCACAGCAGCTCCATTTGAAATGCAAGTTTAAATAAAAGGTTACTTTTGTACATGGCTTGGTAGAGACAAAACCAGTTCATTTTGTTAGTATTGTGTAGATAGAATATGTATACACCACCTCTCCGAAGTAAAAGTTCAATGTGATTTACAAAGTAAAACAGGATAAAATCATGAAACACCATAAAATTTAATAAAATCAACAACCTATCAAAGAAACAGCCAGAACGTAAAAAATATTCTGAACCATTTAGCATTCTAAAATTATTCTCATAAAACTGTCTTCATGTTAAAAGCAGCCTGTAAACAAAATGGAAAAATAACCAACCATTTAAGCCTGGTGAAATGAAAATATTTTGCCCAGTACCCAGGAGAAAGTAGAAGTGTGCCCCAGATGAGCCTTAAGAGGAAGGGAAACTCCACAGGTCATGTGCCACCACTGAAAAAGCCCTGCCTGTGATTGCCTCTCATCTTACCTATTCAGGTGGGGCACAGAAAGCAGGTTTGTGAGGAAGAACTGAAATGGTAGGCCTTCAAGTACATTGCCCTCAAGCTATTTGGGGCCTTAAAGGTAAGAACCAGTGCTTTCAATTGTGACTGGAAATAGATGAGCAGTCTGTGCACATCTTTCAACACATTGAATTCCACCTCTGACAGTAGTCTGGATGCTGCATTCCATGGACACAGAAAATATCTATGACTGCATTAGGATTATAGTTCCTTGGTGTCAGTCAACCAGTTGGAATTCTACAGGCCAAGATTTTGATTCCCAGCAACCAATCAGTGCATCGTCAGGCTAGTGCCCTGGGGTGATCTGAGAGCTAGGTAACTGCAGGTGACAGTGGGTCTGTGAGGAGAAGCCAATGCTGCCCCTTCCCCTGAGGTAAAGACTCCCTACCCTCATTTGTACCCTACTCCATTTTCATGCTAGCCATATGGAAGCCTGAATTGCTTGCCCTATGTCTTTAAAAGAATTCATGAGTCCCTTGGAGTACCCTTGCAATGCCCTAGAGTCTTTAGGCCCCAGCTTGACAAATGCTGTATGAGACCACCAGTCATTTAAAGAGAGGCACTCAGCCTTTCCTAGAAGCCATATTTCAGAGAGGTCTGAGAGAGAGCAGAGAAACTCTTAGATAAGCTGAGACAGCTGGGGAAGTTGCTGAGAATTTCTGTGTTTGTGTGACTGCTGAAAATTCTGAGTTGTGATTGCTGGGGAATTGCTGTTTGTTTGGTTGAGTGGGCTGAAGGTGAAGGTGATTGAAGGTGATTGGTGCTTATTGATTAGGAGTGGCTGTGTTCCCCACCCTCTTTGCATTGTTAAGCTGAGCCTTGTCAGAGGCAAAAGCTAAAGGCCTCTTGGCTTATGGGCTCTGTAAGGACCAAGAACTCAGATCCCTAATTTCCTTGTGCTCCCAATAAGGTAAGTTGACCCTCCAGAAGGGGAGCCACATAAACAAACAGGATTTAAAGGGGACTGTATATTTTTAAGAAAGTTATCATGAAGGTAGAAGGCCAGCAGGGGGGTGGGGGCTTTTCAGTGTTTTGCGCTGAGTGTCACATGTATGACTATCTGCCCACAGGACAGAAGTCTTGGATGTGTGCTCAATGCAAGGAGCTCCTGGTCCTCAGGGAACGAGTCTGTACCCTTGAGGCCGAGGTGAATGACCTGGAGAAGCAGAAGCAGTCAGTTAGGCACTCGGGGAAGACTCTCGGGGGCGTACTATATGAGCCCCGCTCTGAACGTGGCAGCCTCGTTGCTGCCAGGGAGCATGAGGGTCAAGAGGGAACAGGGCACCGTGCTGAGGATAAGGGGAATGCGCCCTCAGAAGGGACCTCTTATTCAGTTGGTGAGTGGGAATCCTTTCGCACCAAGGAACCATCCCTGGGCAGGGAGAAAGGAGGGGTCTTGGTAGTTGGTGATTCGATCCTTAGGCAAGTAGACAGCTGGGTGGCAAAACCGCATACTGACCATATGGTGACTTGCCTGCCTGATGCAAAGGTAGCGGACATTACGTGTGTAGTAGATAGGCTGATAGTGCAGAGGAGGAGCCAGTGGTCGTGGTGCATGTTGGCACCAACGATGTGGGGAAATGCAGTCATGAGGTCCTGGAGGAAAAATTTAGGCTGCTAGGCGAGAGACTTAAGGCCAGGACCTCCAAGGTAGCCTTCTCAGAAGTGCTACCTGTTCCACGTGCAGGGCAGGAGAGACAGGCACAAATTAGAAGTCTCAATGTGTGGATGAGACAATGGTGTAAGGAGGAAGGGTATAAGTTTGTTAGACACTGGGATGCTTTCTGGAACAAGCGGGAGCTGTATAAAAGAGATGGTCTCCACTTGTCCCCAGATGGAACCAGGCTGCTGGTGCTTAAAATCAAAAAGGTGGCAGAGCAGTTTTTAAACTAAATCTTGGGGGATAGCTGACAGGAGAGGAAATGTCTCTGGTTTGGGAGGACTCATCTCAAAGAATTGAAGGGTTAGCTGTTACTTTTCTACTGGGTAATGGATCAGAGCTGTCCACTGAGATGGTGACAAATGGTATGGACTGTCCGCCAAAGTCTCGAGGCGGTAGGAGGAAGGTTGCAGGCCTAGCTTGCCTGGGAAATTATAGATGTTTGTATGCAAGTGCTAGAAGTGTTCGAAGTAAAATTGGTGAGTTGGAATGTTTAGTGTTGGGAGAAAACATAGATATTGTGGGAATTTCAGAAACTGGGTGGAATGAGGAGAATCAGTGGGACATGGTGATTCCTGGATATTAGTTATATTGGAAGGATAGGGAGGGAAGGATTGGAGGTGGGGTGGCTCTGTATGTCAGAGAGGGTATACGGTCCAGTAAGACTGAGGTCAGAGAATTAGATTCCTTTCTAGAAATGCTTTGGGTTGAAATAGAGGGCCCAAAAGGAAATTTAACTATGGGAGTTGGTTATCGCCCACCAAATCAAAAGATAGATGATGATTATAATATGATGGAAGGATTAAAGATCGCTGCTAAATGTAAAAACTGTGTCGTAATAGGTGATTTTAACTACCCACAGATTGATTGGGTCAATATGTGTTCTGGTCGAGAGAAAGAGATTGACTTTCTTGATGCTCTCAGTGACTGTGCTATGGAGCAGATGGTCTCAGAACCTACCAGGAGTGGGGCAATCCTGGATTTGGTCCTAAGTAATGCCCAAGACTTGGTGAGAGATGTAAAAATGATTGCACCGCTTGGGAGCAGTGACCATGTTATTGATTTCACCATTTGTATAAATAGAGAGTTGCCTCAAAAGACAGACACAACCACGTTTAACTTTAAAAAGGGGTAAATTCTCTGAGATGAGGAGGCATGTGAAGAGGAAACTGAAAGAAAAGGTAAATACAGTCAAAACCCTTGGGGAAGCTTGGAGGCTATTTAAAACTACAATCCTAGAAGATAAAATATATACCATGAGTTAGAAAAGGCACAAACAGGTATAAGAAAAGGCCTGCATGGTTAACAAACAAAGTAATGGAAGCTGTAAAAGGTAAGAAGGACTCCTTTAAGCGATGGAAAGCTAGTCCAAATGAGATTAATAAAAGGGAACACAGGCTGTGGCAAATCAAATGCAAAACTGTGATCACGCAGGCAAAAAGGGACTATGAGGAGCATATTGCAAAAAACATAAAGACCAACAATAAACATTTCTTCAAATATATTAGAAGCAGGAAACCAGCCAGGGAGGCAGTGGGGCCCTTGGATAACCATGGGGTAAAAGAATTACTGAAGGAGGATAGGGAAATGGCTGAGAAGCTGAATGAATTTTTTGCCTCCGTCTTCACTGTGGAAGATCTTGGGATATGAGTTTAACAAAGTTGCAGAGACTTTTCTGTTGGGACTACAAATGGAAACATTTCCAAAAGAAGATAGAACTTTAATCTGGTACTCGCTCTCAGCCGCTAGAACGTTGTATGTGCAGTTGTGGAAGCAAGAAAAAATACCAGAAACATGGGATTGGATTATAAAAGTTATGAAATGGAGTGAAATGGACAAATTAACAAGAATATTAAGAGACTATGATTTGGAAGTTTTTAAGATGGAGTGGAAGAAGTTCAGAAGATACATAGAAAAAGAGTGGCAAATAAAAGGACATTGGACAATTTTTGATAATGATTATGTTTTAAAAGAATATAATTTTTGGTTTTCTTAATAGTTAAGGGTACCTTTAATATTTTTTTAAGTAAATAACATTGGTCAAATAACGGGGGGAGGGGTGGGGGAAAAGTAAGATATGGGGTAGATAAATTTTTCTTTTTAAGTTGTAAGATATTGATATAGATTTGCTACCATATGTTACCAATAAAATTGTTTATACACCAGGAAGGCAGTGGGGCCCTTGGATGACCAAGGGGTCAAAGGATTACTGAAGGAGGATAGGGAAATGGCTGAGAAGCTGAATGCATTTTTTGCCTCCGTCTTCACTGTAAAAGACGAGAAGTGTTTGCCCGCTCCAGAACCACTAATTTTGGAAGGGGTGTTGAAAGACCTGAGTCAGATTGAGGTGACAAGAGAGGAGGTCCTACAACTGATGGACGAATTAAAAACTAATAAGTCACCAGGTCCGGATGGCATACATCCAAGAGTTCTGAAAGAACTCAAAGTTGAACTTGTGGATCTTCTGACAAAAATCTGTAATCTTTCATTGAAATCTGCCTCCGTTCCTGAGGACTGGAAGGTAGCAAATGTCACCCCCATCTTTAAAAAGGGTTCCAGAGGAGATCCGAGAAATTACAGGCCAGTCAGTCTGACTTCAATACCGGGAAAGTTGGTAGAAACCATTATCAAAAACAGAATGAGTAGGCACATTGATGAAAACAGGTTATTGAGGAAGACTCAGCATGGGTTCTGTAAGGGAAGATCTTGCCTCACTAACCTGTTGCATTTCTTTGAGGGGGTGAACAAACATGCGGACAAAGGAGACCCAATAGATGTTGTTTACTTTGACTTCCAGAAAGCTTTTGATAAAGTTTCTCATCAAAGGTTCCTTAGAAAGCTCGAGAGTCATGGAGTAAAAGGACAGGTCTTCTTGTGCATCAAACCTGGCTAATTAATAGGAAGCAGAGAGTGAGTATAAATGGGCAGTCTTCGCAGTGGAGGATGGTAAGCAGTGGGGTGCCGCAGGGCTCAGTACTGCGTCCCATGCTCTTTAACTTGTTCATAAATGATTTGGAGTTGGGAGTGAGCAGTGAAGTGGCCAAGTTTGCAGATGACACTAAATTGTTCAGGGTGGTGAGAACCAGAGAGGATTGTGAGGAACTCCAAAGGGATCTGTTGAGGCTGGGTGAGTGGGCGTCAACGTGGCAGATGAGGTTCAATGTGGTCAAGTGCAAAGTAATGCATATTGGGGCCAAGAATCCCAGCTACAAATACAAGTTGATGGGTTGTGAACTGGCAGAGACTGACCAAGAGAGAGATCTTGGGGTCGTGGTAGATAACTCACTGAAAATGTCAAGACAGTGTGCGTTTGCAATAAAAAAAGGCCAACACCATGCTGGGAATTATTAGGAAGGGAATTGAAAACAAATCAGCCAGTATCATAATGCCCCTGTATAAATCGATGGTGCGGTCTCATTTGGAGTACTGTGTGCAATTCTGGTCACCGCACCTCAAAAAGGATATTATAGCATTGGAAAAAGTCCAGAAAAGGGCAACTAGAATGATTAAAGGGTTGGAACACTTTCCCTATGAAGAAAGGTTAAAACACTTAGGGTTCTTTAGCTTGGAGAAATGTCGACTGCGGGGTGACATGATAGAGGTTTACAAGATAATGCACGGGATGGAGAAAGTAGAGAAAGAAGTACTTTTCTCCCTTTCTCACAATACAAGAACTCATGGGCATTCGATGAAATTGCTGAGCAGTTAGATTAAAATGGATAAAAGTAAGTACTTCAACCAAAGGGTGATTAACATGTGGAATTCACTGCCACAGGAGGTGGTGGCGGCTACAAGTATAGCCAGCTTCAAGAGGGGGTTAGATAAAAATATGGAGCAGAGGTCCATCAGTGGCTATTAGCCACAGTGTGTGTGTGTGTGCTTGTGTGTATTTTGGCCTCTGTGTGACACAGAATGTTGGACTGGATGGGCCATTGGCCTGATCCAACGTGGCTTCTCTTATGTTCTTATGTTCACACACCTTTTGACCCTTCTGACTCTACATCTAATGGGCCTGCTTGTGGTTAACCAGTTAAAAAGAAATAATATTGTATATGCTTAGAGACACTTTCTTTAATACTACTTCATATAGTCTGGGGTTGAGTCCTGGAAAACGTGCTTATAAATTTTTCATTTGATTACATAATGAATATATAATAAATCAGATAGTAAGTGGCAGTACATTATTAGGAAACAGAGATTGTACCCAACAAACTATGGGTGCAAAGTCCTTAAGGAAGAAGATGTTTCTTTCTTTCTTTCTTTCTTTCTTTCTTTCTTTCTTTCTTTCTTTCTTTCTTTCTTTCTTTCTTTCTTTCTTTCTTTCTTTCTTTCTTTCTTTCTTTCTTTCTTTCTTTCTTTCTTTCTTCCTTCCTTCCTTCCTTCCTTTCTTTTTTTTCCTTTTTTCCCCTTTTTTTCCATTTATGTTTAGCCTTTCCCGCCAAGGCGAGCTCAGGGCAGCTTACATGGTCATGCATATGCATGAGTATAGACATATAATAATACATAAAAACCATAAAACAGTTTTAAAACATAGAAGATTGACATTTTGGTGCTATGATCTTAAGTTTCAGATTGATGTTCTCTGTGAAGCAGATCTTGAATGGTCCTCTTTGCTGCTGTATACCTGTATATTTGTATACCTAAAAATGTAGTGGCCGACAGTCTAGTTTACAAATGCTTGGTGGAAGAGTGCCGTCTTACAGGCTCTGTGCAGGGCCCTAACTTCTTCTGGCATCTCATTCCACCAGCATGGGGCTTCGTCTTCCACTTTGCTGAATAGCCCCTGTAACCGCAAAATGGACACTTAGAGGTTGGGGAGCCATCTTCTGAGAGCTACGTAACTTTGCTCGGCCTCTCAAGATAGGCTGACTGTCCCTGGCCCAAGAGATGCCCATCTTGCCTCTCCCAGGGTCAGGTCTTTCTCGGTCCTGGCCCCAACCTGGTGGAATCAGCTCCCTATAGAGATCCAGGCCTTACCTGGCTTGTTAGCCTTTTGTAGGGCCTGTAAAATAGAGATGTTCCACCAGGTCTTCGGGTGAGGCGGCGGGCATCTGCCCATTAGATCGGTTGGCCTCCCCTACTGTATATCTTACTATGCTGATCTGCTGCACTGTTCTGCTGCGCCATCTCATCATATGGTTCTGCCGGGCTATTTTGTTCTATTGAATAACTGTAATTTTATGTAATATGTTCTATTTATGTAATTTTGTTCTATTGAATAACTGTAACATGATTTTATTGTGATTTTATTGTTTGTGTTGTGCTTTGCCTGAGTCCCTACGGTGGAATAGGTGGAATATAAATAAACTACTACTAATAATAATCATCATCATCATGGAGAGAAGTTTGTGGGGGTGGTGAAGAGGGAATAATTGTCTGAGATTTAAATTTTGAATGCTGGCCTCCTAAATAGGCTTCCTCTACCCATCCTTGACACTGCATGCAAAGGTGTGCACTGAGCACCACCTCAGGCTGGATGGCTGTCCTTTTCTCCCAGCAGCAGCAACCTCCACTCTTACCCCTTACATCTGATTTAAAAAGAGAACCAATATTAACTATATCAAGGCTATCCTATTACCCAACTTTCCTTGTATGGATCCAAGCCAGTTTGGTGTAGTGTGCGGATTCTTATCTGGGAGAACTGGGTTTGATTTCCCATTCCTCCACTTGCAGCTGTTGAAATGGTCTTGGGTCAGCCATAGCTCTTGCAAGAGTTGTCCTTGAATGGGCAGCTTCTGGGAGAGATCTCTTGGCCCCACCTCCCCCCACCTGTTGTGGGGGAGGAAGATAAAGGAGATTGTGAGCCACTCTGAGACTCTGAGATTCAGAGTGGAGGGTGGGAAATAAATTCAATTTCTTCTTCTTCTTCTTCTTCTTCTTCTTCTTCTTCTTCTTCTTCTTCTTCTTCTTCTTCTTCTTCTTCTTCTTCTTCTTCTTCTTCTTCTTCTTCTTCTTCTCCTTCTCCTTCTCCTTCTCCTTCTCCTTCTCCTTCTCCTTCTCCTTCTCCTTCTCCTTCTCCTTCTCCTTCTCCTTCTCCTTCTCCTTCTCCTCCTCCTCCTCCTCCTCCCCCCCCTGTTGTACTATAAAACATTCACTGTCGGTTAAGCGGGCAACTCTGCACTGACATCCCTTTGTATTCAGAGAGCTGTTGCTTTGTTTGAAGTGAACAGGGATATATTCATGGCAGAAGAGTATACTGGGTATACAGATGGAGAAGCCACTGCTCAAAAAGGATGGGTAGATCAGGGGAACTCTGCTGGTTGTCAAATATCACATCAACTAAAGCTCAAACAGCACTTCTATTTATGGTTATGGTTTATTAAATTTATACCCCGCCCTCCCTGCCAAGGCAGGCTCAGGGTGGCTTACAACAATAATCATAAAACAAAGTGCATCATAGTAATAAAATCAGTTAAGTTTAAACAGTTTAAAACAATTGGTGCTAATAACATTTCGATGTTATTCAAATTCAATGATGTCAATATTCCTGGATTCCTCCGGCTGTTATAAGACTCAATATCAGCTGAAAGCCAGCCGGAAGAGTGTGGTCTTACAGGCCTTGCAGAACTGGGTGAGGTCCCGCAAGGCCCTAACCTCTTCCATCAGCTGGTTCCACCAGTAAGGGGATGCTACTGAGAAGGCATGATCCCTGGTAGCCATCAGTCTAGCCTCTCTCGGCCCGGGGATCACTAAAAGATGTTGAGTTCCCGATCTTAGTACCCTCTGGGGAATATGTGGGGACAGACGGTCCCTCAGGTACACAGGTCCTTGGCCATAAAAGGCATTGAAGGTAATGACCAGCACCTTGTAGCGAATCCAGTATTCTATTGGCAGTCAGTGCAGTTCTTGCAGTGCCTACTGTATGTGCTCCCACCTGGGCAGCCCCAATAGCAGCCTGGCTGCCGCGTTCTGCTCTAACTGTAGTTTCCAGGTTTGTGACAAGGGCAGCCCCATGTAGAAGGCATTACAGTAGTCCAATCTTGCATGGACCACAGTTACCAGGTTGCTACGGTCAAGGAAGGGAGCCAGCTGTTTCACCTGTCTAAGATGAAAAAAGGTGGATTTCGCAGTTGCTGCTATCTGGGCCTTTATTGTCAAGGAGGACTCCAGTAGCACCCCCATACTTCTGGCCTTGTGTGCCATTGTCAGTGGCGCACTGTCAAAAGTTGGTAGGGGGATTCCCGTGCACAGACCACCACAACTCAGGCAAAGGACCTCTGTCTTCGTTGGATTCAGCTATAATCGGCTTCATTTAAGCCATCCACACATCACAGCTTGCAATGCCTGGTCCAGGTTTTCAGGGGCATCGGCAGATCGGCCATCCATCAGTAGATAGAGCTGGGTGTCATCAGCATACTGGTGGCAGCCCAGCCCATATCTCCAGGAAATCTGGGCAAGGGGTCGCATATGAATGTTAAACATCGGGGATAGAACCGCCCCCTGAAGCACACCACAGTTAAGTGTATGTCTCTGAGATGATTCTCCCCCAATTGACACCCTTTGTCCCTGACCGCAGAGGAAAGGAAAGCCACTGTAAGGCCAACCCCTGAATCCCTGCATCGGTCAGACGGTGGGTCAGCAACTGATGGTCAACTGTATCGAATGCAGCCGATAGGTCTAACAGCATCAGTACCGCCAAACCACCTCAATCCAGATGCCACTGGAGGTCATTCACCAGGGTGACCAAAATTGTCTCTGTCCCATGGCCTGGACAGAAGCCGGACTGGAGGGAGTCTAGGACGGAAGCATCCTCCAGAAAGCTCTGTAACTGTAGCTCTTCTGCCTTCTCAATAATTTTACCCCAAAATGGTAAGTTCGAGTCCGGCTGATAATGTTCCTATTTGGCTGGATCTAGGGTGGACTTTTTCAAGAGAGGGCAGACCACTGCTTCTTTAAGAGACGTTGGAAAAAGCTCTTCTGAGAGAGATCTGTTTATGATATCCTGTATAAGATATTGAAGCTCTCCCTGGCAAGCTTTAATCAACCAGGATGGGCAAGGGTCCAGATCACATGTTGTTGGGCATACAATAGAGAGGATTCTGTCAACTTCCTCCAGACTGATTGAAAATGATCCAAAGCTGGTCCAGAAGACAGGCATGGAGCCTCAAGTTCATGTATTGTTTCAACTGTGAAAGGAAGGTCATGGCGGAGCATATGACTATTCAAATGTCTTGAATATAAGCATGATGGCATGAGACTGTACTATTAAACCACTGCAGTAGCTGAAGTTCTAGGAAACGCTGTCATCAGTTTGATGATGGGACATATTTGTTTTATACAACCCTAGTTTTTTTATCATTTCTTTTACTGGTTTAGAGATGTGCTAGTTTAAATTAATGTTCATAGGGAAGCAATCACTCCAGGCTATCTTTCACTCTCCTCTAACTTAATATCTGTTCTGGAAAAAAATTATCTACTCATGTGAAAACATTTTGACATGTTTACATAAGATGTAGCACAGCATGCAAAGCTTGGGCAATCGACTGAATTAGCCAATTACGACCCTCTCAACTGTAGATGTTTTTTCTGCACTGCTGTTTCTTGCAATGCCCTTCAGTAAAATGTATAGGAGTTAAAAGTAGCAAAGAATGAGGAACTATTAAGAATAAGCATGTGAAATACCTTAGATAGTTTACATTTTCAACAAATATTATAGCTGGACCTTCTACTCTACCGGAAAAATGTAATTACCTACGAAAGAGCTTGAACCTCTGTTTTCACATGGACCATCCAGATGATATGCACCACCATGACAGCTTTGGCCATCTGAACAGATAATAACAGGGCCCTTCACAGGTGCCAACCTGCAAATGGGTACAATTAACATGTGCCTTCTCCATTGGGACCCCCACCTTGTGAAATTGTCTGATGAAGGTCAGGAAGTCTCCCATTTTCACTCCACCCCCAAACTGTACAAAACTGAATTATTCAAGAGGGTTTTTCTACATAGGCAATAGAATAGAAATGGTACAAAAGGATTCACAGAGTTACTTGGATGAATTATTAGGAACTGTGGTCTATATTACTGTGTGTAGCTGTAAATTGGATCATACTATGTAATCCTGAATCATCTTATGTGTGATGTTAACACCTAAACTGTGCTTTAGTTCTGGTGTTTTTTTTTAAATTTCTGGTTGGTTCTACAACTCAGATCTTATTGTCACGGCTGGGGCCGGGTCAGGCAAAGTCCAGAGGCAGTCCGAGGCCTGCAGCCAGCAAGCAGGAGTGTCCGAGGTGCCAAATCCAAATCGCTGTGCAAATATCACAGGTCCGAGGTCCAGAAGCCGAGGTCAGGGAGTCCAGAAGTCAAAAGCCAAAGTCAGGGAGTCAGGAACCAAAGTCAAGCCAGAGTGGATGCTAGAACGTCAGGGAGATGACTAGTTGCTTCCACAAAGCCTCCTCCCAAAGCCCACATCTATATAGCCCTCTGATGGCTGTTGCCCATTTGGGCTAATTGCTGGCTCTGGGAGGCAGCCAGGATCCTGTTACAACTCAAGCATCCTTGCTCTTAGGAGGGCCAGAATCCTCTCAAAACTCAGGACTAAGGGAGCATCTTGCTTGGGGGTGTGCCGCCCTCCTCCGATCCCTGAGGTCCTGACGGAGGCGGTCACGCACACGAGCCACCCGAGAGGGCGAGGCAGGGGGGCTGAGATCTTCTTCAGCAGGAGGCAGGGGTACTGGTGCAGGTGGCAGGGGTACAGTTTCCTCGGCAGACTCGTCTTCCTCTGCAGGGTCCCCAGCACCCATGACACTTATGTTATTGTTTATTGAATGTCTCATCCTTTTGATTATATTGACTCACTCTGTGTGATCCATCTTGAGTCCCAGTGAAAAAGACACTATAAATAATGTAAATAAATTTTAAAAACCCTTGTCATTCAGGAACACTTAGGACCTTTGACAGGAACATGAGATGTTGGACTAGGGGGTGTATGTGTGTGTGCCTGGGTTCAAATTCCTGTCCTGTCTTGAAACTTTCTCACTTTAGGCCAGTCACCATCTCTCAGCTTAACTTACCTCTCAGGTTTATTATGAGAATAAAATGTGTGTTCAGGGAACAAGTCCTATAAAACACCCTGAGTTCTTTGGAGAATGAACATATGAAGCTGCCTTATACTGAATCAGACCCTCAGTCTGTCAAAGTCAGTATTGTCTACTCAGACTGGCAGTGGCTCTCCAGGATCTCAAGCTGAGGTTTTTCATGCCTATTTGTCTGGACCCTTTATAGTCGGAGATGCCAGGGATCGAACCTGGGACCTTCTGCTTACCAAGCAGATGCTCTACCACTGAGTCACCATCCCTCCCCCTTTTTTTGTCTGTCCCTTTTAAATAATGGGTGGGGTTAAAGCCATCAAATGTGCAGTTGGAACTCTACTAATACAAATCTGACCCACACCAAATCTAGGCTTCAGGAGAGACAGTGAAAGGAGAGAGTGACTTAGCAACTATAAAGACAATGACAGGGACAAAGCCTGACAGGGACAATGTCTGATCAGAACAGTTGTCTGATCTTTTGTAACAGTTAGCTGATCTTCCTGCCAAGTAGGATCATCCCAATTGAACATCGTTTCCACTTTCTGACTTTTTTGCACTGTCTCACTGGCTTTGTGACGACTTTCTGATTCTATGTAATCTAGGCCTTGAGTGGTTGATGTTTTGTTTTCAGTATCTGTGCCTGTTAATCAGGGGCAAAGGCTTTCTTTTTTTTTGGTGCACACTGGCAGGAAGTGGTGGTGGGGGCTGGGAGGAATAAAGGCAAAGACATTGCTCTCCACTTCCATCCCCCATTGAAAGCTTTCCTGCACAGAGGTGGTGTTTCAAATTAGGAGATGCTGAAGTGACAACTGCTCCCACCACATGTGACAGGCAGTCACGTCCCTTTCCTTACAGGGGGACAGAGAGAAATGTTTTTTTTTATATAGTAGCAGATAGACAGGTCCATATAAACTAGAACAGTGCGAAGAGGAGGAGGAGGAGATTGGATTTATACCCTACCATTCACTTGCAGTCTCAGAGCGGCTTACAATCTCCTTTCCCTTCCCCTCCCCACAACAGACACCATGTGATGTAGGTGGGGCTGAGAGAGCTCTGACAGAAACTGCTCTTGAGAGAATTATGACTGACCCAAGGTCACTCTAGCAGCTGCAAATGGAGGAGTAGGAAATCACATCTGCGTCTCCCAGATATTACACCAAGCTGGTCTCAAAGGCTTCATCAAACAGCTAGAGGCAGTTTAGCGGTCCTGACAATTGAGGATGGGATAGAGATAGAAATTTAAAGCAAAGCTTTCTTCCTGCCAACAATCCACAGCATACACATACAGACTTCATAGATGCAAGAGAGACCAGTGATGAAGAAGGGCCAGATAACCTCTCTCTCTACAGACATCATTTTTTTTTTTTACACAATGAAAATTGTAGGTGAGCTGAGCAAATCTTCCTGCCTCTCTGTGTTATCTTGTTGCACACCAGTGTTTGAAGTATATTTTCTCCTTCCAAGGCTTTGTGTCCTGAACTTAGCTGGGGGGATGGGGGAAGTGCTGAAAGAAATGAGGCACTGTGATTTGCCTGCTGTTTTTATAAAAAAGTGGAAGACATACCTTATTTATGACAGGGATGGCCAACTATAGCTCTTCAGTTTTTTTTTTTTTTTTGCCTACAACTCCCATCAGCCCCAGCCAGCATGGCCAATGGCTGGGGATGATGGGAGTTGTAGGCAAAAAAACATCTGGAGAGCTAAAAAACATTGGCCACCCCTGATATATGAAATTGTTAGCAAGACAGGAATTTATTTGACCTTTCATTTTTAGCAGAGTTGGACATCCAACAGCTGTCCAAGTAACTGAAATCTTCCATGACCACTGTGTCCCTTCTCTTTGACAACTTTGCAATCTGTTGTAGGATATCTCATCTAAGTCCTCTGCCTAGCATGGTGGTCTATAGCAGACCCCCACCATAATATCAACATTATGTCTTACTCCTTTTATTTTTACCTGAACTGCCAAGGTCAGATTCACATATTTTCTCACAAGTATATACCTTCTTCACATACAGTGCTATGCCTCCACCCTTCCTTATTTGTCTGTCCCTTTTAAATAAGTTGTACCCCTCAATCCCAATATTCCAATTGCAAGTGTCATCCCACCAAGTTTCAGTAATGCCTATTAGATGATAGTCCCCTTCCTGTATCACGACTTCCAGTTTCTCCTGCTTATTTCCCATACTCCATGCATTAGTGTACAGCAGGAGCGGCCAAACTTGCTCAATGTAAGAGCCACATAGAATAAACATCAGATGTTTTTGAACTGCAAGACATGAATGTCAGATGTTGGAAGGAAGGAAGGAGATATTGATATTGGATTTATATCCTGCCCTCTTCTTTGAATCTCAATCTCAGAGCAGTCACAATCTCCTTTACCTCCCCTCCCCCCACAACAGACATCCTATGAGGTAGGTGGGGCTGAGAGAGCTCTTAACAGCAGCTGCTCTTTCAAAGACAACTCCTACAAGAGCTATGGCTGACTCAAGGCCATTCCAGTAGCTGCAAGTGGAGGAGTGGGGAATCAAACCCAGTTCTCCCAGATAAGAGTCCATTCTAGGAAGGAAGGAAGGAAGGAAGGAAGGAAGGAAGGAAGGAAGGAAGGAAGGAAGGAAGGAAGGAAGGAAGGAAGGAAGGAAGGAGATATTGATATTGGATTTATATCTTGCCCTCCACTGAATCTCAGATTCTCAGAGCGGTCATAACCTCCTTTACCTTCCCACCCCCACAACAAACACCCTGTGAGATAGGTGGGGCTGAGAGAGTTCTCCCAGAAGCTGCCCTTTCAAGGACAATTACTGTGAGAGCTATGGCTGATCCAAGGGCCTTCCAGCAGCTGCAAGTGGAGGAGTGTGGAATCAAACCCAGATCTCCCAGATAAGAGTCCATGCACTTAGCCACTACACCAAACTGACTCTCGGAAGGAAGAAAGGAAAGAAGACAAATAAATGGGGAGGGAGAAGTGAAAAGAAAGCAACTTTAACTTTACATGCATTCTTCCAGTCACCAGCTGGTTTGACTTTTAAAGAGAAATGCCTTCTTCAAGCCAGTCAATGGGGCGGTGGTGGCTTTGAGTGCCACACAATGTACAGTATGTGAAAGAGCTACACGTGGCTCCCAAGACACAGTTTGGCCACCCCTGGTGTAGAGACATCAAAATCCATGTTTTAGGCACCCTGAGGATTTTGTTTCCTTATGTACCTGTGAGTTACTGTTACCTAGCATATGTGCCATTCCCCACAAAACTTTAACATTCCTGTCTACAGTTACTGGCATCGTACTAAGCTTTGAATTATGGTCTCACTTCCCCATACAATTGAGTTTAAAGCTCTCCATATTAGGTTAGCAAGGCTCTTACCAAAAACTTTTTTCCCTACCTTCATGAGGTGCAAACCATCTCCTAACAGAAGAGCTTCATCTTGAAAGAGTAAGCCATGGTCCAAAAATCAAAATCTCTCCTGATGACATCATCTACATAGCCATTTATTTGCAGTATTCTTCTTTCCCTTCCTAAGCCACATCATTTGAGAAAAAGTACTGACGAAGCTACAGTCTCTTTTAATATATTCCAGGCTGTGCTGGACAGTATAATTTGTTCCCACATGGATCAGCAAGAAAGGATAATAATCTGTAAACTTGGTGAGTCTTCCTACCCTTCCCATCACATCCTAGATGTGTGCACCCAGTAGACAGCATACCTCTCAAGATGACAAGTCTGGTCAGCACACTTTGGGCTCTATCCCTGTAAGTAGGAAATCCCCCAGTTACCAGTACCCACCTCTTCCTATATTGGGGAGCAATACCCCAACCAGGTGGGCTGTAGTGCAAGGAAAAGGGTTTGGAAAGAAGATAGATGGAACATGTTGAAACCAAAAGATATTGGTGCCCACAGTGATGGACGTCTTACTTACTCCTTTGAACTTTCTGTACGGGCTGGAGCTATTAAATGAATTATAGAAAAGAAATGGTGTATAGTGGCTGATATACCAGAATGTTCCCAGCCCCCTAAGATTGGATTTAAGATGTCATCTAATCTGAAAGATCAGCTAACTAGTCAGTCAGTCAGTCAAACATTTATTGTGTATAGCCATTGTCCGTTACAAAACAGAACTCAAACAACAAAGTTTCCAATTAACACCATAAAAGTTCCCCAGAAAGGCCAACCTCAAGAAGTTACAGCATTTGATATTACTATTGCTCTTATCTTCTTAGCTGCAAGGGCAAACAAAGAGACTCTGTAGGACACATGAGTATCATTGTCAGATAACAGAAATATAATATTTTCAGTTTCTGAACATGCTTTTAAGGAGTTTACTACTCGAGACAGTAATTTAATTCTGGGGGCATTGTAGAGTGGACAGGATAGAATACAATGGGGGAGGTTCTCTATCATAGGTGAACCACAATGCAAAAACATTGCTCTGTTGGGATGTGGGAATGTCAACCAGTTAACAGAGTTGTTTGCATAGTCTGAAAGCGGAAAGATCAGCTAACTAGAGCGGACTGTTTGCGGGGTGAGATCCCATTTGGAGGATTGCATGGACATTTTTGCTGCCAGAATTGTAGAGCTTGCAGATATGCATTGTGTATTGATGAGATGACAAATGGACAGATCAAAACACTGTTTTAAAAAGCTTCAGTAATTGTGGATTCAGGAATACTGTCTATGTAATTTTGTGTGAATGTTTGAGGCTGTATGTGGGGTGTTCAACACGCCCCCCAAAAGTGAGGATCCTGGGACATATTTTCAGCTTGAAACATAGATACCTGGGGGCTCCATTGGTGGATCATTTTGAAAAATAGAACCATGGTGTTGACTCTTTGAGATACTTTGTGCTGCAAAAATTAGAGTCATCCGTTCAAACAAAAAAATATGCAAAAGTTTTTTCTACAGAAGGAGGCACAATGGATCCTGGGTGACTATTTTATTCTGTGTAACAATAATGTTTTGTTTATTAGTATGCAGGGCCAGCTTGCCCACTAGGCAAACTAGGCACTTGCCTAGGGCACTGGGAGGGTGGGCGCACTGAATTGGGCTTCCCCCTCTCGGTGCTGCAGGCAAGCACCTAGTTTGCCTGCCTTCTTCACCTGCTGGCTGCTGCTGCCACTTTCCCTTCCCATCCCTTTGCCTCACCCTGCTCAATCAGAGCATGCCACACCTGGGTCCTGCTGGCCGCTATGCAACATGCATCTTATCTTTCAAAGAATGCACTGGAGGAGGTTTGGCTCCCCCTCCTTTCTAGAAAGGAGGGGGAAGAAGCCTCCAGCGTGTTCTTTGAAAGATAAGATACATCTGCCACATTGTGGCCAGTACAGCCCAGGCACAGCATACTATGATCGCATGGGGGGAAGGCAATGGGAAGGGAGGAAGAGGGGAAGGGAAGGGAGGGGCAGACAAGTACCACGCAGAGGCACGGAGCACTGGGTGGGGGTGCGATGTAGCGCAACACTGCATTTCAGCCCTGCAAGGTGGCTGTGGCGGGGTGGTGGCAGCAGAGGGTGCCTGCCTGGGGTACCATGTGCCCTTGGGCCAGCACCATTAGTATGCTAAATCCCTGAGGAAGCTGTGAATGTGAAACACTGTTATCGGCCAGCGGAAGTGTCAGGGTATGGCTGCTTTGGCAGTTTACAGAGGACTTTGAAAGTCTACGAAGGAATTACAACGAATGACTTGGATTTTATATTTTACAAGCATTACTTCCTTCTGGGCTTATACCTACAGTATTTGAAACTGGACTGAGATATTGAACTAGAAAATAAGACCTGAACATATGAAGCTGCCTTATACTGAATCAGACCTTTGGTCCATCAAAGTCAGTATTGTCTTCTCAGACTGGCAGCGGCTCTCCAGGGTCTCAAGCTGAGGATTTTCACGCCTATTTGCCTGGACCCTTTTTTGGAGATGCCAGGGATTGAACCTGGGACCTTCTGCTTCCCAAGCAAATGCTCTACCACTGAGCCACCGTCCCTCTCCTGGGGGAAGGTTATTTGTATGCACAGTTATGTTTAGTGCCATATGTGTATGACTGGTGTGTGAATTGTTTTTGAATGTATGATCTGAACTCTCATTGTATATTATATGAATTTCTATGAAAAGTATGTTATTGCATTTTGAATTATTGATTACTTTATTGTGTGCACAGTTATCTTTTTTCTACTCCAACTGTGACATCTATACAGATGCTAATCTCAGCTATATTAGTCAAAGATAACCATATTAATCAGTAGATAACTATTGTTGGGGAGTGGGTGGCAATAGTGTGCAATTGCAGTAGGGTTGCCTACTCCTGATTGAGGTGCGAGATCTCTCATTCTTAGCTCATGTAGTCAGCTACCACTCAGCTGTGTAGCAGGAGTAAATGCAAGATGAAATTGAGGGGAATGATCAGCATCCTTGGTATGATGCTTTAGCTTTTGGTGTAACCCCAAAATGACAAATGTTCTAACATTCATCCAAAACGCTTTGGTTAAATCATAGAACTTTGGGCAAATGTTAAACTGGCACCATCAGCACAATGATATAACTTCTATGTTATACCAGAGCTCCTTACGTTTTAATTGATTGATTCAATTTATAGACCACCCTCCCCCAAAGGGCTCAGGGCAGTGTACAACATGTACCAACACATTAATAAATAAAATAATTTAAACAATTGCAATAAAAGCAATTAAAATCAATAGAGTGCAACAATAAGCTCATCTAGAGAAATCTGATGTCAGTTTATACCCTCCTCATGAAGGTAGGGAGAGAAAGGGTGAGAGATGGAGATCAGGCTTGTGTAAGACATCTGCAGAATCGTGCCAGGTCCCACGAGGCATTGATGTCACTTGAATAAGGCATGTGTGTGAACACTGTTTGAATCAATCAGTCGACTCCCCTTTTCAGCCTACTCTGAAAGAACTGATAAACAGGAATGATGTCACTTCTAGGTTGCATCAGAGGTCCTTAAATTTACTGAGGACACTAATCCTCCCCTAAAACTGAGTCTTCACCTTCTCCATCTTCTGCTGGTTGTTAGGCTATACCTGCTATACCTGGCAATCCTGAATTACAGGGGCAAATTAGATTCCTGGACTACTGAAATATTTTTGCTGATGTGCCTCTCCTGGAAAGATGTCTTGGCTCCAGCATCAGATTTCAATATCTAACACCATAGTCCTATGCTCACTTATTTGTGAATAAGTCCTAGTAAATACAGTGGGGATCTTATAAATGAACTTGCACTGAAGTGGGCTGCAAATCTAATTTGTTTGTACAAGCAGTAAAGCCCCAGTTCACTGGAGTAGACTATTGCTTTTAGCCAGATGCATATTTGTATTAATTATCCAACCATCTTCTATTAATATTCATGTTCTGCAAGTATTCAGTGATCTTTTAGCTATCACAGCCACCCACAAGTTTTGCAATGAGAGTCAGCTCATGTTTCTCTGTCTTCCCAATCCTAATATATTTTTCCTTAGAAGTAACTCCCACTGACAGACTATCTTAAAAAAAAAAATCATGGAAAACAATGCCAGATTCCAGATTCCTTTTCCAAGTAAAATAATTGTTGTATCAAGTAACTGGCTACAATGTAGTTTCCAAACACAGTTCATTGCAACTCTTAAATGGGCATAACAACTGCTTCATCATTCAGTAAAGCAGCCTATGCCCAAGCTAAAACTTCTCCCTTCTGCTTTCTGTCTCCTGTTCTCCCAGACTACATCTTCCAGCAGGTTCTGTAGTTCATAGCCACTACTACACACAATAATTTTCACCATTTGATGTTCAATATCTGCTTTATGAAGGCATCAGGTGTAAGTTCAGGGGCATGTCATTTGAATAAGGTTATCAGACTACCCTCTATAGTGGGAGGCCTCCCACTGACATCCTTTATAGTCCACATCCTCTCTGAGCTGCAGGGGGAAGATTTTTTTTGTGGCATAAAGTCATTTGCAGTGAAAACCCAGAAGTGACATCATGTTGCTCTAGGAATTGCTGGAAACTCTATGGTCCTCCCCTAAAACTGAGTCCTCACCTTCTCCATCTTCTGCTGGTTGCTAGGCTATACCTGGCAATCCTGAATTACAGGGACAAATTAGATTCCTGGACTACTGAAATATTTTTGCTGATGTGCCACTCCTGGAAAGGTGTTTTCAGAGATCCCTAAAACAACATGGCATTACTTTTTTTTAGGTTATGCCATCATATACACAAAGTCACATGCCCCCTACCATCCCACAAGCTCCAGCTGGTTGCTGCAACCTGTCAACGCCAAATTTGAGTCTCCAAAATGTTGTTTATTCAAAGTCATAAGAATCCACATGTGATTTAAAATGTTGGTTTTCTTTGTTTTTAGTTTGGTGGTCACGAAGGAAACAGACAGTGCAAGATCTCGTAGCATGCCAATGTCTCCATCAGATTTCTTGGATAAATTAATGGGAAGGATGTCAGGCTATGATGCAAGGATCAGACCCAACTTCAAAGGTAACTTCTGCTTCTACATCTCAATCTGACTATAATATTTTCATATGTACCAAGGGAAACACAAAGTCAAAATATTTCACAGGCAAGAAACTACATTTTATGAATATGTTGGAAACTTTGATGTTTTGCACTTCTGCAGAAACCTGTTCTGTTTACTGAAGCTTTTTAAAAAGTTGTCATGCCATTGCTTCATTAGAGTGGTGCATTCTTGTAACATTTTTGAGTGGCGGGAGCACAGCAGATGCTAAAAGACTACAAGTGAAGCATAAAATGTTCACAGTGAGGGCTTGTTTGAAAAACTGGTACTCTCATGTTTGAAACTGTAATGTTTGTGAACCAAAATAATGAATATTAAAGAATGTTGTGTCTGTTTCCTGTGCAAAGCAGTTTGGTAATGTGCTCATGTGATAAAGGACAGCAGCATTACAGACCAAATAGACTTTCTACAATGTCTTGTTTTTCCTGTTGTCATGAATTCACCCAGCCAGTTCTCCAACAAAAGGTTTCTGGCAGGGCAATCCTATACAAAGTTATGCCAATCTAAGCCCATTCAAGTCAATAGGCTGAAGTAACTGTATAGTAAACTTCTTAAAATCAACCAAAAGTGTTTGTGGCATTTTAAATGCTGAAAAATTATTGCAGCACAAGCTTGAACAGCTAGACTTTGTGGCATCACTTTGGGCTGCAATTCAGAGGTAACCGAAGCCATGGTTTGGATCAGTATGAATATAGAAGTTCAGACTTGCTCCCATGATCCCTCCTTCTCCCTCTCTCCTCTCTCTCATATACCACATACTAATTAGTTATTTTTGGGATGGGGGCAAACACAATTTGCTTTTATATCTAAAGCAGCAAAATGTGGTTTGCACTTGCCCTGGAAATCAGGATCCCACATCACATTTTGGTTTAGCTTGGAATTCTGGTTTATGGGGAAAATGCAAACTGGCATCCAGAGACATTTAAATCCAAATCCAAAGCAGATTTTTGGGCAGCACAATCAAAGCTGTTATGTGTAAGGAGCTATGGGCTCAATAGTACTGCAATTAAAAATAACTCTATTTTAGAGGAAATTAAAAATTACAAAGCATATAAGCACAAAAGGAACACAATTTTAACTGGATAAAGATTTATTTGGTGAATATTTTTCTACACTGCTTCCCAAAGATGAAATACCAGACAGCTGGGCTTTTTTTCTGCTGGAGCCCACAGGAGCAGAGCTCTGCCAGGGTTCTGGGTGATGTGGCCTGATATGCAAATGAGCTCCTGCTGGGCTTTGTCTAAAAAAAAAAAAAAGCACTGCCAGACAGTATCCCTGAACAGATATTGCTTCAAGAGTGCTTTGGTTTCATTGTTACTGGTAATCTAGGCTTTGGTGATCCAAGTAAATATGCAATTCATGTAGGCATCAGGAACAGTCTGACATGAGAGAAAGACGGGGAGGGGGGGCAATGTTCAGGTACTCAAAAGTGAGTACTTAACAAGGTGCAATCCAGATGCTAAGCAGCCATGTATTTCTTTATTTAGCTATTTATACCTTACTATTCTCTCTACAATGGAAACCCAAAGTGCTTACAGTTGCCATTTTATACTGACAAATACCCTGCATGGTGGGTTAGGCTGAGAGAATGTGATTTGCTGAAGTCACTCAGAGAGGTTCCAAGGCAGAATAATCAAACCCAGACCTCCTGGATCCTAGTTTTCCCGGATCCTTTTCCACACTGGCTCTCCATTTTCCACAAGTTTATCCTGTTCACATATAAAGAAGGAGTTATGAGACCTGATTTTCTTACATCAAATGAGGCGCATGTGAAGGGAACCAGCACCCTCCATCCCTCCTTAGTTTTCAGTTACCCCAAGAACTATTCTCTCAATCCAGATCACTCCTGAGACAGTCCATGTGATGCAATGATTAGCGAGTCAGACTAAGACCTTAGAAGCTCAGGTTCAAATCCTCATTTAAAATGTAGATTAGAACAAGAAAAAGAGTTACCAGCCCAACGTTCACTTAGCAATCTTGGGCCAGTAACTCTCTTTCTTGTTCTAATGTACATTTTGGACAGTTGAGAGGAGAAAGAACCTTGGATGAACAACTGAACCTTGCATGACTTGGGGGAAAAATGCCTGGTGCAATGAACCACGGGAGGGTGAGTTCAACTCTCCTCAATCATGCTTCTTCTGTAATGTTAAAATTAGATTCCATCAGTCCATACCCACTTTATGTATAAATAGAGTGCATGAAACTAAAACATCTGGAGGTGGCTGCCAGTGTATATATTTATCTGTAATATTAAACCAGTGATTCTCAAAGGTTTGAGACAGAAGCTACTTCTGTTTCTCAGGGACCCATTGCAATGTAAGACATCTTACTCCTAACACGGATTGCAAGAATCTCACATTATAGAATCACAAAGTTGGAAGGGGCAAAACAGTTCAACCCCCTGCTCACTGCAGGATCAGCCTAGAGCATCCCTGACAAGTGTTTGTCCAGCTACTACTTAAAGACTGCCAGTGAGGGGGAGCTCACCACCTCCCTACGTATCTGATTCCATAAACAACTCTTATCATTAAAAAGGTTTTTATAATATCCAGCTGGTACCTTCCCATCCTTAATTTAAAACCATTATTGTGAGTGTTTTCCATTGCTGCCAACAGGTACAGCTCCCTGCCCTCCTCTAAGTGACAGCCCTTCAGATACTTAAAGATAGCAATCATGTCCCCCACTCTTCTTTTTTCCAGACTGAACATTTCCAAGTCCCTCAGTCTTTCTTCATAGGGTTTGGTTTCCAGGCCCCCAATCTTCATTGCTCTCCTTTGCACCCACTCCATTCTGTCCACATCCTTTTTGAAGTGCGGTCTCTAAAACCGTACACAATACTCCAGATGAGGCCTGAATAATGCAGTGTACAGTAGGACAATGACATCTTATGATTTGGATGCTATGCCTCTGTTGATACACCCCAAGATTGCATTAGCCTTTTTTGTGGCTACATCACACTGGCTGCTCATATTTAACTTATAGTCCACTTGTACCCCAAGATCTTGTTCACACAGACTGCTACCCAGAAGTGCATCCTCTATCCAGTATACATGTTCCTTATTTTTGTTATCAGTTAACATTGAATAAGTTATTGCTCATTTTAGCATCCATAGATGTTATTAAACAATTTAAAACTTTTCTGAACAACAGAGCTTATTTCAGGATCATTTTGCATGTTATGCAGAAGTCAGTGCAATTTTGCCATCATGCTTTCCAGAACTTCCTCTCTGAGATCACTATATTCTTGGGACTCTTGAAGCAAGCCAAAGTGGTGGTAATTTTGTACTGTACATTCCCCTATCTTGGAAGTCTTGCCCCATGTGGACCATACCTTCCTGTTGAAGCCCGCCTCACATTTTGATATCCTTTGATGCCTATTTGTTTTATTAAGCCATCAGACATAATAATAATAATAATAATAATAATAATAATAAACTTTATTTTTATATCCCGCCCTCCCCCGCCAAGGCGGGCTCAGGGCGGCTAACAGACATGGGGATCCCATGATTCATCTGTGAGTTGGTATACACACAAAATGGCCATAGCATGAAAGCACCTTTAAATCATTCCCCATAGTGCCTCTTACAGCCATTCGTATTTTTTCCCATGACAATGCAAATCTCAAAACCTGAAATTTTGCAGTGATATGGGCTATATTGGTCTATCTGCATGCCCTTTAGTGAACCAATGCATCCAGACAGGTGATATAATGTTTCCCTATGGGCTTATGTGCTCTTAGAGTAGTTGCAGGTTTTGCTTAAGTCAGAAAAAAAGATATAGGTCAGTATCTAGCAAAACTTGCATAATTATGTATGTGCTTATAATATTACTTTTCCTGACTTTGTTCCTTTACTATCTTTCTAATTGTTCCCTCCTCCCACTGCTTTGTTGCTTAAGCTGTTTTCATTTAATTACCATAGTTACTCCCATTAGTATAAACTTCAGCTTCAGCAAAGACACACTTCAGGGAAGAAAAGTTTTAGAGCAAATAATGTTATGGTCATGGATCTACCATATACCCCACAAAAATATATATGTACAGAGAATTTGATTGTGTGCATGTGTTTCCAGGCACTTTTGCTTTAAAATTTTCTTGAATAGACATTTCAATTTTGGAACATTTTTCCTATAACCACTATCTTCCAAGATGGCAGCTATGGTTATTTCACTATTTAAAATTCATATAGGATGCTCTTCTTGGTGTCAAAATATATGTTTTTGTGATCAAGAAAGCCAAGTGCACTATTATATTCACTCATATTGATGTTCAAACTATATTTTGGATACTGATAAAACTGAATATCCTATTCCTTTTGTTGTAAAAAACAAAATAAAGTCTTACTATTTTGTAAGGATGATGTATCTAGAGAAAACATGTTTTTAATGTATGTAATATTGGGACAAAATGCAGCAGGAGAGTTAAGGTGATAGCTCCTAAAAGTACAGGAAGCTATTTATTTTGCTGCCTTAAATAGCAGCATTAATTTATTATTTTTTTATTTAAAATATTAATTAGTTGCCTTTCTTCCTTACAGAGCTCAATCAATCAAATTCTCCCTCTCCCCCTTTTCCCCTCCTTCCACCTCTCTCTATATACATATGTATATATTTCTTATTTTCTCATTATTGGAAGCCTTCTTTTATATTGCTGGGATGTGAGAAATACAAAAATCTAATCTGATAACTATTTCTTCCTTAAACATGGACTTGGTAAAACTTCTGCACAATTCCACAGTTGAAGCCCCAACAGCACAGTTTGCGAGACTCGGGCCTATATCCCAGAGTAAATGTATCCTAAATTTGCGAGACTCAGGCCTATATTCCAGAGTAAATCCCAGAGTCCACAATAAGAAATTGTTTTAAAAGATAAATGCCATAAGAGAAAGTCTTCTGAAATGTAACAGTAATTTATGTTTCTATAAAATGGATTTAAACATATTTTTATTGGCATCTGTGACAAGGTGACAGCTTTACTTATCACCCCACAAAAATGGTCATCCTGTTGTTGCTTCAACTATCAACTATTTTCCTTCAGCAAATGTCACAGCAGGTAAAGTTTTAACAGTTTTTGGCTTATTGGAACAAACTGGCAGGGAAGGGTATCAATATTTACATAGGAATTTGGATTTGGTATAGATAGGCAGAAAGTTAAATATAAACAGAATGGTTTCTTAGGTTACTGAATTCACAAGAGATGGTTTTATACTTAAAGTTTGGCTTTCACTAAAGGTTTTGCAGATGTTATGAGACTTATTCTTAGATGTTACTTGTCATAGAGTTCCTTGTAAACTTTCACCTTATAAACATGCAGTGTTGAGAGCATACTCAGCTTTGTCCCTGTGTTTAAGGTCTTCCCATTAGACCCCTTTTCTCTTCTTTAAGATAAATAACCTGTGCCTCTGGTGTGCTGAGGGCTTTTCAATGCCACTTCAAACCCTTTTGCCTAATCCTTATCTTTCAGACTGAGAGTCTTTACACCCTGGACAGTAAGCTTAAAACTGAAGAACTAAACTTCCCTCTCAAGATGTGTTTGTTTTACACACAGAAAGACTGTTTAACTTTTGGGAACAGTCTCCCACCAGAACCTCTTCTAAGTTCTTAAGCCCCACCACTCTGGCTCTGAAATACTCTCCATTTTAGACTTTCACATTTGAATCTCTTCATCTACTCTCTAACTCTCCAATTCTGCAACTGCTTCTCCAGCTGCCTAACTGACCCCCTTTCTTGACAGCTGCAGTTCCCCAATCAGAGTGAGTTCCATTAGCTGTCACTCATTGGCATTTCTATTAGCTGTCACTCATATGCATTTGAAGCATGCATATGCCTGCTGTCTGTCACAGCATTGAATATATAAATAAGCATTTCAATTAAAATTTGATTTAATGTCTACTCCAGTATTTTCATTTTTATGTGATAATGCTCTGCCTTTGTGAACAATAAAACCAGCTTTTATGGCAACTTCAGGGCCAAGTAGGAATTTTTTTTATCTGTGTCCAGCTGACCTAGAGGTCACTGCTTTTTTTCCCCTTGGGGAGATTATAATTGAATAGGCTAGGCCAGAGTAGACTGGTAAGATTCAAACAAAAAGTGGCAGTTTTGGTGTGGATTCAGTATTATGGTTAATTAGATTCACAAGCATCCTGAGATGCATAGACCAGGTTTTACCAGAGAGTTTTGCCCAAGTCACTGAACGTTGCCTTCATGTCATAGCAGTAACATGATGTCACTTCAGTATGTGCAGAAAGTAATATTGTGCCATCAGTATGGTGCCACTTTCCTCAGTTCCCATGCCCCCTTCTACCCTAGCCTGAAATGTCTTAGGATAGGGAGAAGTAACCAAACCAGATGCTTTGGGCTATTAACACAAGTACTGGGGAAGGAACTCTCTCTGTACTGCTGATGAACCCTTGAAACTTCATGTTTACAAGAATAGGGAAATAGCTTTCATTGGCATGTCTCAATTAGTTTTGATGTGCAGGAAATGACAAGAAAAAGGGTAGCTACATGCAGAATTCTGTGCACATGCAGCTCCAAAAGGGATAGCAATAACCCCTGCTGCGGTTATTTTGCCTCAGGAAAATTGCAGGGGGAAAGCAGGAGCCACTACTCCCACAATGCCATGGTTAAGAGTCAAATCATTCCCCCCATTAAAAAAAAATACATTATCCGTAGCTGCTGAGTGATTGTGGTGAAAGTGAATCAGGTTGAGGGAACACAGCCCCAACTGGCTAGAACTCACAGTGTGTAGTTTGACCCCTAAGGAGTCCACATTAATAGGGTAAATAGTTGTAGTGCATCTTTTAAATAATGAAGAAAACTTTAGTTTAATCCAGCATTGGTCAGTATCTTCCTTTCTGAGTGAGGGACCAAAGTCCTGATCTAAACCTCTGACATCTCATCCAGGTGTTCTCTCTGAAACAGGCTGTGAAGGCTTTTACAGTGGTTTTAAGACTTTCAGACAGTAGAATTATTTTCCCCATATTCCTTCAGTTATTTATAGTCAAGAACATTGTTTTCTTACTATTGGCTTCCATGTGATAAGGCAGCAGTGGCAATAGATTTGTTTATCCTTTATGACAGACTCACTCATTATGAATTTGCTTTAAAAGCTTCTCTTTCCTTCTCTCTTTTTTTAGCTTATGGCAAAATGGTGGCAAAGCACCCCTGTAATTACCCATTGGTACCATTACTTTATTCATTCAGACATAATCTAATGATTCTTAATGGCTGTTCTTGGTGAGGTTGTTTTCATTCTCGTGCATTAATTCTCACATATTTTCCTAGAATGCACTTCCATTTCATTTTCCTAGAGTTCAATGTTAGGAAATGGACATATATTAAAATTATGCTTGAAGTACATTAAAACCCTTGAATTGTATCCAAAGAACTCTAAGTCAAATTTCACTAGCAGAACATGTCTTCCTGTCTCCCCTGGTCTTCTGCATCTCCCATCCTCTCTAAAAAGGTGTCCTTGAGGTTTGGGGGTATAGGATAGCATGGGAAGCAGCACAGAGGACTGCAGGTCATGGAGGAAACATAAAGCAATTATGCACATCAGAGCTATTTTGGATGCAGCCCCCTTTTCCTACAACTGTGGTATGACATTATTTATTTTTGTTCAGAGCTAGTTGAAACTGTAGTTGGAAGGTGACTTGCTGAAGGCCAGATCCAGTGCATAGCAGACTAGGGCATGGAAATGCCAGTGTGTTGCTCTAAAACTAATTGTTCCATGGTTTGTAATTGTTTGCTTAATAAGCTAAGTGGCTCAAATATCTCACAAAAGATACAACAGATAGGAGCTCAGATGACAGAGATAAAAAAGAGAAACCATGATTTCATGTTAACATTCTGTAGCTATGTTGTAGCTTTCACTGGACAACATAAGATTGCCCCCCAAGTCAGAATAAAGAGTTAGATGCAAGGTATTAGGTATAACTGAGGGTCACTTTATTAAAGTATAAGTAACAAACACCAAGGGCTAACCGAAACTGTGTCTTGGTCAGGGCCAGGGGTCTCAACAGACACCTCCCCTGCCATTCCACAGTCGAGGGACCCAGTCCCCAGCCGACAGCTCTCGCCATGCCACAGCTCCCGCCAGGTCAGCTCAGCAAGAAGGCAATCCCCAGAGGGTCTGTCCACATCTCAATGGAAGGCACCCTAAGGTACTGAAACTGTGGCCTGGTCAGGGCCAGGGGTCTCAACAGACCCCTCCCCTGCCATTCAACAGGCGAGAGACCTGGCCCCCAGACGGAGCTGTGTGGCACAGCTCCCACCAGGACAGCCCAGCAAAAAGCCAAGCCCCAGAGGGTCCAACTACCAGACGCACATCTCAATGGAAGGGCCTCTCCAGTCAAGCCTTAAAGGACGGTCTGCATTCTCCCACCCCGGGTCATCAAACCCCAAGGTTGATCCTGCCAGTGCCCTAACCCCCCCGAGAGGGGATGCTTTCTGGTCCTCCCCTAGCCGCACAGTACCATAAGCACAATAAAACCTGCCACTACTAAGGCCAAGCCTCTGCTTAGGCCTTAGCACCCACCAGAAGGCCCAATGCCACCCACAGCCCTTGCCAAATGTCTTTCAAGAAAAGCATATTGCCCTTTTTAGAGAGATGCCCCCATTCCCTCTGTAGAGGTAAGGGAATTTAAGAGAAATCTCTAGATGGGGCTGGTAGTGGCCCAATCCCCCTTCTAAGGCTTTCCTAATCTCCTTGCTAGCCTTGTGACGGGCCCTCTCGATGCCTGCAGGGTCCCAAACTACAGCAAACAAGGTGGGGAATCATATCTGGCCATATTATAATGGTCCCAGGCCATCTCACCTTAATGGCCCTAAAATCCTTCCTGACCTGCAAGGCAAGCATCTTGCCTTTTACTAGCCTAAGATCATTCCCACACAGGTGAATAACTAGGACCTGGGGAGGAGGGCCAGCATTCCGTAGAATAACAATGGCAGCAAGCCAGGCCAATCAAGACCCTGCCACCCATGCCATTCAATAGTGACCCATTGGCTGAGTCCCAGCTAAGAGACGACCAAAGTTCTCCGAGCCTGATGTGCAGCCCAAAACACACAACTGTATCCACAGTTGAGAACTCGGTTCCTCTGGTCAGGAACAGCAGCATCTAAAAAGAAAAAACAGTCAAACAAGAAACAATAACCATAAAATTCATGTTACAAACCACACAAAGCTAGGGATTAAGTCAGGGAGTTAAGGCAGCATAACTAAAGCCCGAGAAGTCACAACCCAAAACTGATGTTTTGTCAGCAGACTGCTGTTGAGGTGACAAAACAAAAATCCATCCCTAGGACTGCGTACTGCCAAATAGGCAGCCAAAGCGAAAACAGGACACAAGTCCTACTCAGAGCATGTGCCCAGCTCCAAAATGGTTCCCTTATTTATTTATTTATTTATTTATTTATTTATTTATTTATTTATTTATTTTTATTTATTTATTCTATGACTTGTATCCCGCCCTTCCCATAAAATGGCTCAGGGCGGCTCACAACAAACGATAAAACAATACACAAAGTGCAAAATTGTTACAGTTAAAAAGTCAAAACATTTAAAAACCTTAAAATCTTAACATTAAAACTATGCCGTATATATCACTAAAGTCTGATAAGCCACATTAATCTAGTCAGGCGTAGGCTAGCTGGAAGAGGCTTGTCTTACAGGCCCTGCGGAACTGAGTAAGATCCCGCAGGGCCCTCACCTCTTCCAGCAGCTGGTTCCACCATGTGGGGGCCATTGTAGAGAAGGCCCTGTCTCTGGTTGTCTTGAGACGGACTTCTTTGGGCCCGGGGATGGTGAGAAGGTTTTGCGTCCCAGACCTCAGTACTCTCTGGGGAACGTGTGGGGAGAGACGGTCCTTCAGATAGGCAGGTCCCAGGCCATATAGGGCTTTAAAGGTAATAACCAGCACCTTGTACCGGACCCGGTATATTATTGGAAGCCAGTGCAGAGCCCGAAGACCCGGCCGAATGTGCCCCCACTTTGGGAGGCCCAATAACAGCCGGGCCGCGGCATTCTGCACCAGCTGCAATTTCCGGGTCCGGCACAGGGGCAGCCCCATGTAGAGGGCATTGCAGTAATCCAACCTCGAGGTGACCGTAGCATGGATCACTGTTGCTAGGTCGTCGCGGTCCAGGAAGGGGGCCAACTGCCTTGCCCGCCTAAGATGAAAAAACGCGGACTTGGCAGTGGCTGCTATCTGAGCCTCCATCTTTAGGGACGGCTCCAGTAGCACCCCCAGGCTCTTGACCCTGTCCGCCGCCATCAGCGGCGCACCGTCAAAAGCTGGTAGGGGGATTTCCCCCCCTGGACCACGACGGCCCAAACAAAGGACCTCTGTCTTCGCAGGATTCAGTCTTAGTCCACTCAGTCTGAGCCATTCAGCCACGGCCTGTAGTGCCCGGTCCAGGTTTTCTGGGGCGCAGACCGGTCAGCCGTCCATAAGTAGATAGAGCTGGGTGTCATCCGCATACTGGTGACACCCCAGCCCATACCTTCGGGCAATCTGGGCAAGAGGTCGCATATAGATGTTAAATAACATCGGGGAGAGAACCGCTCCCTGAGGCACTCCACAATTAAGTGTGTGCCTCCGGGATAGCTCCCCCCCAATTGCGACCCTTTGTCCCCGACCTTCAAGGAAAGAGGAAAGCCACTGCAAGGCCAACCCCTGAATCCCCGCGTCGGCGATGCTGGTCAGTCTTAGAGTGTCAAACGGTAATGGCCGCCTTACTTTCCACCAACCTCAGGACCTGTGGCAACAAAGCACTACCAGGAACATCATTTCAGGAGCGTGCCACTAGGTCACTGACTCTGAGGGCCTCAAAGAAGGCAACCAAGGAAGCAGCATGAAACAGGGTGGATTCAAAATAGAATGCACACACTGTGCCCCAAACCCCCTTCAAGCCCCTAAGAATCAAAGGGGAAATAGACCTCCTAGCATCAGGATTAGGCCCGGCCTCTAGCCCAGCCCTCCAGCATCTTCCTCTTTATACCCCAATGCCTTACTAGCAAAAGCCAGAGAAGACAGGCATCCCCTAATTGATTGCACAGCCAATCCCTTACCTTTTAAAGAAACACAGTAGTGGAGCAACTGCTCCACTGGAAGGGGCCAAACAATGCAATACCCTACCCCTAACCTAAGACTTCCTGGTACTGTGTGCTATGGCTAGGCCTATCGCTCTGCAGGCCTCGGCTCTCCAATCAGCCACAGCTCCGGGGGCATTTGTACCGGCTCTTGGTCAGCTTCTGGGGCCAGCTGATGACATCTCTCCATCTGTTCATGAGAGAGAGTGTCAGCCACTCCATTATTCACCCTAGGTACATGCTTGGCTAAAAACATTATGTTAAGCCGCAGACAATGCAGAGTGAAGGCCCACACCTATTTCATAACCCATTGAGATTTGGATGAAAGGGAATTAATTACATGTACCACTGCCATGTTATCACACCAAAAATAAATTGTGCAATTGGCCATATAACTCCCCCACAATCAAAAAGCAATGAGAATGGGAAAGAACTCAAGAAACATCTCTGTTCACACCCGCCTGAACCCATGAATCTGGCCATATATCTGTGCACCAATGTCCGCAAAAATAAATGTCCTCAAAACATAAAGACCCAGCGACATCAGACATAACCTGAAGCTCTGCTTCAAGTTTCATGTCTGCCCTCCAAAATGAAATCCCATTAAAGAATTCCAAAAACTCCTGCAGCCAGATGGACAGGGAGAAAGAGGTCCCACCTTTATCGGACAGGGCCCCTATATGGCTGGGCTCTGGGGCAGTTACTAAAGGAGTGAGAGCCACCCCACATGGGACCTTCATGCCTGTACTGGCAAGCCTTCCTACTGCACACTCCCTGGGACCCAAACTCCCAGCAAAAGCAAGCGGGGCTGAACCGCCTGCCACGCCGAACTGCAGAAAGAACATGAAGAAGTCACAGATGTCCTGGCAACCAAATGGCCACTATCAGAGCAGTCGCCCAAGTTTGGTCACGCAGGGGACAAGACCTGGAGCCAAAGCTGCTGATGGATGCGGTTCCACTGCAGGGAAGGGTATAAGGCAGCTCACTTTTGTAACTCCTAGTCATATTGGACCCAAGTGGGCCCATTAAACATTGTATACTCATAAATAATATCCATATACTGGATCAGTGAAGCACCTCCAAGGCTAGTGTGCTATCAACCAGTATATATGAAAAACCCAGGAAGCCAATTGGCCGAGGTCCTGTCTACTCTCTGCTTCTTCAGCTTCTCTTTCTCCTTATCATCTAAATACTCCTAGTCTTTCTTCTCCAGCTCAAGAACAGGAGGGAGAAAATATTCACATATTCATCCTTTAAAATCTTATTTTTTGTTGTAGTCAATAAATGATCACAAAAGGGTAAAGCTAAGTCCCCAAAAGGCAATGCAGTAAAAGGGGGCAGACCCATAAGAAGCACTCAAAGGAGAAGGAAAGCCCCACCCCCCAACATGGGACCTGGCATACCTTGCTGCCCAGCTACTGGCCAAGCCCCGTAGGAGCCAAACTGCCTGGCTGGCCAAGACCAAGCTTGCTATGTACCTATGCCAGGAGAGGGGAAGGTACCAGAAGCCCCTGTGGCAACCCTGGGTGCCACTGTAGCGGCAGGGCCCAATGGGTCCCCATGGCCAAGGCAGCCCAGGTTATGAATGCATAGTGTTTGCAACCTTACCCTCAGATCCAACCAATACCAGTGCTGACCCCTGTTCCAGCATCCATATGAAGTGGACCGGCACCCCAGTCTGAACCATCAGACCCCCTGGCTCCTCCAGCGACATTTCCAGCAGACCTGCCGTCAAGGATAGAAAACCTGGTTAAAATATCCACTTGTAACATAGCCTTAGGATTTTCCCCATCATCTGAGCCCTGTGGGTGAGGAATGCCAGATGCCTGCTCCAGCACCCTAAGCTGCTGCAAAATGGCCCTATTTACCACCTCATCACCCTCGTCAGCTGGACGATAAAGGGGGGAGATGGCCTTTTAGGTGGGGCCTTAGGTGCGGGATGTTTTCCCTTGGATCTCCCTGTGCCTTTTTTTTAAACCAGGCATTTTAACAATACCCGTAAACCCAACTAAGAGCAAAGCCACTCAAAAATTGGTACTAAAATGGCTGCTGCTACACAGCACTCAAAATGGCTTTTCCCTTTGTTCCTGAAATAAACCCAACAGAGGAGCTGATAATGCCTGCCGCTCTACTGTCCCTAAAATGGCTGCCCTCTTACCCAAGAAAGAAAAACCACAAGGGGAGCCTAAAATGGCCAGCACAGTCCCACTAAGCCTCAAAAGGCCAAAGATGCCTATCCAACAAGTCAGCTAAGGTCCTCTGCAAACCAAGAAGAAGAAAACAACACTGGATCTATATCCCATCCTCCATTCTGAATCTCAGAGTGGCTCCCAATCTCCATTATCTTCCTGCCCCACAACAGACACCCTGTGAGGTGGGTGGGGCTGAGAAAGCTCTTACAGCAGCTGTCCTTTCAAGGACAACCTCTGCCAGAGCTATGGTCGAACCAAGGCCATTTCAGCAGGCACAAGTGGAGGAGTGAGGAATCAAACCTGGTTCTCCCAGATAAGAGTCTGCACACTTAACCACTACATCAAACTGATGTTTGGCTATCAAAGATTTCAGGTTTTCACGGCTGGTAACATCATTAGGGTTTGTAGAATCTTTCGGGATCAAGTGCCGTGTTCTACTGGAGAAAGTTTTCCTTCCAGACGTTTCGTTCTCAGCTGCGGAGAACATCCTCAGTGGCGTTGCAGCCGGAGCAGGCGCTCAGACCTTCTTGGCTGCTGTGCATTGAGTGGGGCCACAAACCAATTGCCCTTTCATCACACCCCCTCCAGCCTAGAAATAGCAGCTCTCCAGCAGCCCTGGCCCCACTTAATGCACAGCAGCCAAGAAGGTCTGAGCGCCGGCTCCGGCTGCAACGCCACTGAGGATGTTCTCCGCAGCTGAGAACGAAACGTCTGGAAGGAAAACTTTCTCCAGTAGAACACGGCACTTGATCCCGAAAGATTCTACAAACCTTAATGGTGTTTGGCTGTTCACAGCTCACACTACCCAATCCTTTAACAACAGAAAGGAGAGTGAAAAAATGGCAATGACCAAGAACCAAAAAGGGGGGGAGGGAATGATAACCCACAAGCAATGAGGTAGCAAAGGAAGCTGCCAAAAATCCAGCCTCCCCACCCCTTTAAGAAGAGTTCCAATACCACCAGCACAATGCCAAATCCCCTTCTTAAGAAGGAAAAAAAAGTGGGGGGGGGAGAAAGGGGGTGTGAAGTTAAAACAGGCCGTTAATTAGAGAGCCATCTCTCCTGTGCCGATCCCACTTGCATTAGCAGGGGCCTTATCAGCAGCCCCAATCTCCAGCTCTCTGTAACAATGCAGAGGAAAGAAAGCCCTCCAGGGCCTTATCAGACACCCGATCAGTACAGCCTGCAGGAAAGCAAAGAGTGAAACCGACAAGCCAAAGCAAGAGCGAGCCAAAAGCGCTCCTGTCCAGCCCTCTCAGCCACCCGATCTCTGCTTAAGGGAAACTGAGACAATCCAAGCAGGAGTGAGCTAAAAGCTCCCCTGCCTCCACCGATCATCTGTAGAAGACTGAGTTAGGGGGCAGATGGTGCTACCAATACAGCAGCAAGCTCCACCCCCTCAGAATTGTGCCAAAACGGGCAGCAGAAGTCCTCCTTTTTCCTTCCAGGGAGGCAAAGACATCCCTGCAGGCAAGCAGCGATGCTGCTGACTGCTAGAGATGAATTGTTGTCCTACAATTATTTCATCTCCATTTAGAAGAAGAAAGAAAATGCAGGAGAGAGCTCTTTACAGTCTTTATTGAATTCAACACAAATGGAAGGACAGGTCTAGGCTTGATAGCATACTGCAGAAAAGGTGGATAGTATTATCTGATAGAAAAAAGTGAATAAATCAGGGGTGGCCAACGGTAGTTCTCTAGATGTTTTTTGCCTACAACTCCCATCAGCCCCAGTCATTGGCTATGCTGGCCAATGATGGGAGTTGTAGGCAAAAAAACATCTGGAGAGCTACCGTTGGCCACCCCTGGAATAAATGGTGAAGTCTGGTGATCTAGAAAGGACAGCAAGAAATTCATTTGGTTTATATTAGATAAGGCTACGATTGTGGTATAAGAATAGCTTAGCAAGAAACTGATGGGCAATGAAAAGCCATTGAACAGAATGAGTTTAGACTGAAATGCTATAACCTGTCCTGAGCCCATTTGTGGGAAGAGTGGGATAAAATTAAATAAATACATTATTTTGCATAGGATTACACTGTACGGGCAATAAAGTGGCAAAGCACAGGATTCCATCAGGGGGTGAAATATCTGAAATGTACCAACAGTCCTATCATTTAGAGGCAAGGAGGGCATAGAAGTGTGGACACAATTAACCATGAGCATACCAGGCAACAGTGAATGAATGGACTGGCAGAAGAACACACAGGCCCGTAGCTATGGAGGTGTGGGGGGGAAGGCCACTTTATTTTAAAAAACCCTTTCCTCTGTAGAGTCCTTCCGTTGCCTACCGGCATGTTCCTCCCTCTCACGCTGATATAGAAGCAGTCTCCCTCTCAAGCTGAGATAGAAGCAGCACCAGCAACCCCCCCCTTCCCGCTGCTTGAGTAGCAGCCCTACCCCTGCACTCATAGCAAGGTGTATCTGTGGTGTAAGAGAGGGAGAGAGACCAAGTGAGAGAGAGCACGGGAGAGTGGCAGTGAAAGAGAGAGAGAGACAGCGGGGGAGAAAGAGAGTGTGCACTGCAGTGAGAGAGAGAACACGAGAGGAGAAAGCAACAGTGAGGGAGAGAACGGCAGTGAGAGAGAGTGACAGGGAGAGAGAGGGGGAGAGAGAGAAGCAGTGAGAGAGAAAGCGGAAGAGCAAAAGTAAGTGGTGAGAGCGAGAGAGCTACAGACAGAGAGAGAAGGAAGAAGCGGTCAAGCCTCGGCCCCCCCCCCCCCAGTTTTTTGTCTCCCAGGCCCCTCCACCCAAAGTTTTCTGGCTACAAGGCTGAGGACACATCTATTTGCATGATCTGAATTGACTCTAAACCAGAACTGTCCCTGATGAAGAGCCAGTGTGGAATAGCAGAGTGGCAGACTAAGACCCTGGGCCACCTAGGTTTGAATGCCCACTTGGACCATGGAAGCTTGCCAAGGGGCTTTGGGCCCATCACAAATTTCCAGCCTGACCTACCTCATAAGATAGCTGTTGTGAGAAAATGTAAGAGGGGAGAATTATGTTCTAAAACCAGCTTTGAGTTCCAACTGGGGGGGGGGAGTGGGATATAAATAAGTAACTGCAAATACATTTCTGACAAGAGTGACAATTATGACAGAGCCAATATATTTTAAAAAATGTCATTTAATGTCACTCCCCCCCTAAAACACACACACCCTACTTTAAATCTTTCCCTGTGACTCATATCTTGCTTCTTAGGCCCGCGGAAGCTGGGTTTTCAGGTAACCAGCTTGAGGTTGACTCAGCCTTCCATCCTACCGAGGTCGGTAAAATGAGTACCCAGCTTGCTGGGCGGAAAGTGAAATTGACTGGGGAAGGCAACGGCCAACCACCCTGTAAGAAGTCTGCCGTAAAAACGTTGTGAAAGCAACGTCACCCCAGAGTTGGAAACAACTGGTGCTTGCACAGGGGACTACCTTTACCTCTTTAAGGCAAACAAAAGCACTGTGCATGCACCCCTGGGTTCTTTTAGCCTTCCAACATCTTTTCAGTGGAACAGTGAGTAGAATTAGAGCTAAGTGAGAACAGGACAAGGGGAACATTTTGTGGAATGTACTTCCTGCAAATAGTGGGCTTCACTTTTACTGATCTTTTTTACTGATCTATGCAAAAAAGGAAGGAAATATTCACTTCCTTTGAAGTAGCAAGTACCATGGTAAAAGAGGCCATCCTTCCATCAGTCTTGCAAATGTGTTGCTAAGAGAGATGAGCGGATTAACATGTTTTCAGCAAAATACAATTTAGGGGAGAGCATTGCTCTTTTGTAGAAACTTTATTCTGTCTCAAGCTGGAATGGTACCTTTCATTGCAAAGAATGAACCTTACAAACATTCTGCACAACTCCCATGGAAGCAGAAAGTGTTCTGTCTTTCAGGATTTTAAGAATTAACTTGAACCTTCCCATTAACTGCCACTCATCTTCAAAACCAGCAGCATTAAGGTGGGATATTTTCAAATGCACTTGAAAGAAACTGAACCATGTTTCAGAAGGAAGCCTTTCTTTTTTTGTACCTTTCCAAACGTTTTGAGTTAAGGCAGAAAATACATGTAGACCATCTTTGACAGCTACCTGAGGGAGCATGTCCTTTTTCTTCAACTTGACAACTCTTGTCTGACTTGTCAAGGGCAGTAAAATATTATTTGATTTAACTAAAAGAATAAACCTGTTGAAACGGTGTCACTTTTAGTCATCCTGCTCGAAGGCTGCAGTGTACATCGTTCTGCTGAAAAAGACAAGCATACTACCTGCTGAAAAAGACAAGCATAAACTTAGCCCAAGGTGTACTGATATTTTATTCAGATATCACAAGTTCCTTCTTGTGTAAGAATAACACATCTAGCAACTTGGAAAATGGCTGATGAATGTAAAATGATTTCAATTAAAAACCAATAAAATAATTAACCCAACACACAATATTACTGGGGAAAAAAGGATCTCTGTTTCATCTTTCTTCAATCTAACATATTTTGACAGCAGCTCAAGCTTTTCTTTGGCATGTGCCATAATTACTAGATAATTTTTTAATTTTTTTCAGGACCTCCAGTTAACGTCACATGCAACATTTTTATAAACAGTTTTGGATCCATTGCAGAAACAACCATGGTAAGATATTTTATAAACATTTCTATTTCAGCTTATTAGGCAGAAATCCTATGTACACATATTCAACAGGGAGTAGACTCCACTGAATTGAGACTATATAAAAACACAGATCGGGCCATAGGTGAACCAAAGGGCAGGCAGGTTCTAAGAGACAGGTATTCATTTTGGATTAATCACCATGTTTAGGAGCCATACATGCTCTTGCATATATTCACAGAAATCCAGTGTGAATGCATAGCTCTTTACAATTAGTGAAAGTTACAACTACTGTATCCATGTCCTTTTGCCAAATATGGATACTTCCTTGCAATTTGAGAAGTATAACATCAAGATTTATATAATTCAAGTCCTAAATTCAAAAGTTGGTGTTCATTCTCAAAAAGCTGGTGATGGTAGCAGTTGTGATAGAGGTTCCATTGATATAGGAAAAAGAATGTACCACCCCCAATCAGAGCTCCACAGATTTTGGCAAAATCTCCCCCCCCCCCTCCTAACTCCTCATGTGAACCAAGAAAGGCCTCTCATATCTTGCCAAACCTAGAAAATACCATTGGAGAGATTTCACTGAGAGGGACACAAGTGAATGCTCTTTTCCTCCTTCCCTGAGGTCACAAAGACTGAGGAAAGTAATAGGGTCATTGTGTGCTTTACATAGCCAACTGGGAAGGCTCAAAGGCAATAAGGTACACTTAACAACTGGCATCGAGAAAGAGTCACTTTGTGCCAGGCATTGAGGAAGTTCATAAACACCAAGACAGATTCTCTGTTTGTCCCCAAAGCCTTATGAAAAGTAAAGAAATAAATGGTCTCCCCAAAGGTCCTTTGAAACTCTGGGAAGAAACAGTTAAATTCACTGTTCTCAAGGCTGGCTGTGCAAACAATTAGAAGAAGCAAGAAGCTGACTTCTTACCACAGAATTCTCCACAGGCTGTAGATCTCAAGGGAGAAGAGGCCTGCATCAAATAACAGACCTACCCTTCTTCCAGGTTTTCTGTAATGCACAGAGGACACAGAAGGTAGCATTATCTTACATCACAAGGTCAGTTCCATATGATACTAAGTGGCAACCTTGAGGAACCTTGCACCACATCTAGGGATACAATAAACTCTGATGTAAAAAATACAATAAACTCTGACCTGGATAGCCCAGACTAGCCCAATCTCATCAGATTTCAGAAGCTAAGCAGGGTTGGCCCTGGCTAGAATTAGGATGGGAGGACTCCAAGAAATACCAGGGTTGAGATATGGAGGCAGGCAATGGCAAACTTCCATGAATGTCTCTTGCCTTAAAAACCCTAGGGGGTTTTCATAAGTTATCTGTTACTGGATAGAAACAATCAGGGTTACTATTTTGTAGAAAAAGCCCAGCATATTAGGCCACACCTCCTGATGCCAAGCCAACTGGAACTGCGTTCCTATGTGTTCCTGCCCAAAAAGACACTGGAAACAACAACAACAAAACATACACAATTCCTCTGTGACCAGGCTTCCCCATTCACTTCAATGGAAAGGGAAATTCCATGTGCATATTGCTACTCCATCCATTGAAGTAAATGGAAAGGTGAATACACAGGGATTTTACCACATCTTCTGCAGATGTTCATAGGGGCTGGGGTGCTTGAGTGAGACAAGAATATATTTTTTCACATAAAGTCCTACAGAGGAGGGAGAGCAGAAGAGATATATGCTGAAGCATTAAATTCTGATCACACCAGCTTTGTGGTTTCTGAACCTCAGCAGATCACTGACACATTGAGATTTTTAATACCACCTTGAGAGCCAGAAACTCGGCCATCTAAAATTGAAAGGTGCAATTCAGCAGATGCATGCAAGCAGATCCTTTCCTAGACCCCTGAGTACAGTCAATAGTATATTACTGCATAATTACTCCTTTTCATTCTTCCCAGTACATGAGATTTCAGAACTGACAGGTAAACTATAGGCCAGCCAATGTTCTGTAACTGCTTGCTGGTAAATTATGCATTGATGCAGCTCAAAGGAAGGCAATCTTCTGGTCACCAATTGTCATATTCTGTTAGAATCAAAGCAATTATTGAAAATATACGAGCTCATTTAAAATACACATCACATTATTTGTGACCTTCATCTTTATTGAGCTTATTCTTTCCCTTCACAGTACTGAAGAAGAGCTCTTCTAACAGCGGTTATCTTTCATACATTAGTTATAAAGCTAACATAAGTCACTTCATATAAAAAGAGAATGTTTTAACGCTGTTTTATTGAGCAGAATTTGATCCATACTCGTTGTGACTTTGTTCAGACAGTCTTTAAAATTCACTTAAGGTTGAAAACAACGATGAGCGTTTTCGCACTGACCTTACTCGGGAGCGACGTCCCTCTTCACCGTGCAGCGTCTGCGCGGATTTCGCACTAATTGCTCCACAGAACCCGGAAGAGCCGCAAAGTCCCGCAGCTTTTGCATCGCAAATGTAAACTGGCCAAAAACCAGTTTACATTTGAGACGCAAAAGCCGCGGGACTTTGCGGCTCTTCCGGGTTCTGCAGAGCAATTAGTGCGAAATCTGCGCAGACGCTGCGCAATGAAGAGGGACATCGCTCCCAAGTAAGGTCAGTGCGAAAACGCCCAACATTTTAGATCAATAGTTATCTAAAACCTACTACTCAGACATTGTTGAAGGAAGCTTCACATCTGGTATTGCAACATTTCCCTACATTTTTTAAAATGGGGTGATCACCCACTGCCCTTTTAAAATCTTGGGCACTTTTATAGACCCTTAGGAACATACATCTAGGTTTATGGGCCATCTTGATGTGCTTTATTTTGTAAAACTGTAGAAATGAAGATTTTTTGTTGTTGGTTTACCTGTGTTTTTAATTGTTGTGAGCTGTACTGAGCAGTGCATTGCAACCAAATAAAAACAGGTACATCTTAAGCTGGTCCTGGACTCATTGGTTGGCTTGTCTGAAGGCACAGGCTGCAAGCCATACACTAGGAATTTAAGGGTCAAGAGCCCAACCCTTTGATTCTTGCCCTCAAGGACTCGCTTCTCTGGCCATGTTGTGAAGCACATATAAGGGGAATGGAGGAAAGAATCTTTCAGAATGATGTCATACAGCTGTCATAGATGTTCTTTTCCTTCTATGTCTGAAATGCACAGAGCTGAAGGATATAAATTGTACGTTCCATATCTACCTATTAACTTACATGTCTATCAAATGTGTTTTCTCTGATGTTATAATTGAGTTCAAGGTGACTTCTATAAACTGTTCTACTGTATCTCAGCCTTCATTTTTAAACACAGAGTCCTAAATTTTTGGCTCCCTTGCATGGCTTGGTCATACATAAACTATCAAAGGCTGGATTAATTCTGGAAAAAGAGGGTTGTGTGTATGCTGCATTTTCATTCAGTATTTCTAAATCTTCAAGGTGTTATGTTTAATGCCTAAACCTGCTTCATAAATAAAGAGGTCTGGGAAAGCAGCCTTCTAAATTCATGGCTCAGCTGCATTGTGCTTCATTTACTTGGGCAGACTTTTTCAGTACAGACTGATTTAAAGGAGGATAGAGGCTAACTGAGGTGGAGCTAGAGAAGCCAGTGGGATTAAAGCAGGAGTGTCAAAAATATAGCCTGCAGGCTACATCCAGCCTGTTCAGGGCTCAAATTTCCCCCCCAAGCAACTTCCTTCTCTTGCTTCCTTTTCCAGGGGTGCTGTTGCAGCCACACCCATTCCACAAGCACCATCCTCCCCAGGTTCTACCTCCAAATCTCCAGGAATCTGTCAAACCAGAATTGGCAATCCTAATTAAAACACTGAAGTCACTGGCATTTTTAAGTAGTGAGAATTCTGTCTGAAGGTAGTGCTAAGGAAATAGAGAAAATTTTAATGATGGCTACCCAACTGTGTGCATTTGTAGGTGTAAAAGAAACGTAGTCATTTTTAGGGTTGCCAAGTTGCCAGGAAAAAAAATGTCGATTGATCTGTCCTTGTGTCTTTAACAACAGTTTGATGTGAATAAACACTTTTCACAACACAAACATTGCTGCTTGCTGAAGTCCACATATCAAGTTGGTATTAAGGGTAGAGCTACAGCACTAGACTGAAGAGCTGGAAGGCTTAGATTGTTCCAGTTTCACATTTTTATAAAGCTCCTCTGACTTTTGAATGTGAAAGCAGGCTACAAGTATGCTCCTGACACAGTTGGAGGCTAGAAAGTAGCATTATACCGATGAATAGGGATGTGTGAGTTTTAACATTAATAGACGTTCAGGACAAAACCATCTAGCTATCAAGCTGAAATTAACCCCCTTTAGGCTAACTATAAATATATACACATTTGGGAGGGGGGAATATTTCTTCCAGTCTTGATTTTTCTTACCCATTTTTCTTGTTTTCACATATAGAATATTTCTTGTGGTCTCAGTCTGTTAAAAAAATAAAGCAATGGAAGGGGTCTGACACAATAGGGGCAACAGTATAAATAAACATGATCACAACAGAAGCTGCTCTGCACACAAAATTGAATTGGCAGGGTGAAGTCATCTGTGAAATGACTACCCAGAAGCACATGTGATGAATGAAAAAGGGATACCATTGAAAAATTATTCTCACACACAAATGGAAGTCGGCTCACTTGTACGCATAAGCAGGCAGTGTTTACTCACCAGCTGAAAACATTTTATACACATACCCATCTCTCCACCTCCCTCCCGAACACTGCTGAGTCAACAACATATACTAAATAGAAATAGAATAAAATTCAAGTCCAATAAATTTAAGACCAACAAAGTTTAACTCTGGGAATAAGCATTCATATGCATTGTATGCAAATACCATCATATCTAAAGAAGTGTGCATGCATATGAAAGCTTATACTCAGTATTAAATTTTGTTGGTCTTAAAGGTGCTACTGGACTCAAACATTGTTCTGTTGCTTCAGACCAACATGGCTACCCACCTGAATCTAAATAGAAACAGGATTGCTAGAGGATGAAATCCAGGAATTTTTTTTTCTGCTGGAACCCACAGGAGCAGAGCTCCACCGGGGCTGGCCAGGGCTCCGGCTTACCTGACCCACCATGTGGCAGCCACATAGGCTTTCCAATTCCCAGGTTTTACAGGCTTCCCTCCACTCCCAGCCAGCTAGCTGGCGGGGGAAGCTCCTCCCCCACAGCCACCCTGTACCTCTAGATCTTGGGCAGGACCTGCAAACAGGGCCAATTTTAAAATGTGTGTGTGCCTTTAAATTGGAGCAGGAGGTACTTCATGGGGAAGGGGTTAGCAACAGCAGACCTCATGAGAGTGCAGCCCCTCTGTTTGTTTTGCTTTCCTTTTGGACAAGTGAGTGTGTGTGTAAAAGAGCAGCGTAGCCCCTGTACTTTCCAGACCTGGTGGTGGAGGCACCAGAGACTCTTGCTTTCTTCTACTGTTTCAGACCAACACGGCTCCCCACTTGCACCAGAGACAGTTAAGCATGTGTGTGAGTGAGAGAGAGAAAATGGGGGGAGGGGAGGAAACTCTATTATTCCCTATGGAGATTTATTCTCATAGGAAATAATGGAGAATTGATCCATGGGTATCTGGGGCTCTGGGGGGGCTGTTTTTGAAGTTGAGGCACCAGATTTGCAGCATAGCATCCAGTACCTCCCCCAAAATACCCCCCAAGTTTCAAAAATATTGGACCAGGGGGGCCAATTCTATGAGCCCCAAAAGAAGGTGCCCCTATCCTTCATTATTTCCTATGGAGGGAAGGGATTTAAAAGATGTGTGGTCCCTTTAAATGTGATCGCCAGAACTCCCTTGAAGTTCAATTATGCTTGTCACACCCTTGCTCCTGGCTCCGCCCCCAATGTCTCCTGGCTCCACCCCCAAAGTCCCCAGATATTTCTTGAATTGGACTTGGCAACCCTACAGCCAAATGCTCCCAGGCCAGGTGGTGTGGCCTAGTATGCAAATGAACTCCTGGTGGGCTTATTCTACAAAAAAAAAAGCACTGAAATCAAATATGGACAGAATTCTTGCATATTTTGGCTTTTGTTTATTCTTAGTTACGTACTTTGAACACAGATGTGTTGATGGCTAGCCTTAGTTATAGGAATTACTCCTGTTTTTTTACCTGGAATTTTCAGCCTTGAACTGCTTAAGAAGTGTTGTTTTTCCATCATTGCATCTCCCTAAGTGTAGTGGGGGCTGGGAATGATGAAGGGCTTAGTGGAGAAGCACTATGGCAAGCAGAAGGTCCTAAGTTCCAGCCCCAGCATCTACAATTACGAAAATAAGGTAGTAGGCCATATGAGAAATCTCTGCCTGAGACCTGAGGAGCCTTTCCAGTCAGAGTAGACAATACTAGTCTTGATAGTCTGACTCAGTGGATGGTAGCTTCAGCTGTTCATGGGAATGACAATCTTTTCATTCCCCAAGGGTTTCATCTCTGTCCTTTTCTCACTGGGTATAAAGTACAAACAATCTATCTTTACACAGCCTGCTTGGCATGTCACCTCGCCCACTCATATCATCCCCACTCCTAACTTCCCCTAGTGAGAATCACAGCTGCCTTTTGTTATGGTTTACTTTTTTCAGTGCTTATCAGTGGCCTTTAACTGTACAGCTGCTATTTATCCCTGACCCACTATGCCTTGCTGCAGGTTCAGCCCCACCCTTGGTGGGGAAGGAACTCATCATGTATCTAGGATAGCCAATATAATTTTTCTGGCAACGTCTGCATGCCTTTAACAGTTGCCTGACACTGCAAGGTTTATCCTTTTCAATCAAGTAGTAAGGATAGGCATAGGAACTTTCTAATTTAGTTAGAATATTGGTCCATCTAGCTCAATATTTTCTCCTCTCATTGGCAGATGTTCTCCAGGGCCTCAGGCAGAGAAAGGGTTTCCCTTAGTATTTGCTCCTTTTCTCTAGACATGCCAAGGACTGAACCTGGGGCTTTTTCTGTCAGAGTCTTGCTCCTCCCTTTGAATCTATTAATCCATTATCCTTAATGAGGCCAATATTCTGCCCCAGACATTGTCAGTGTATTATTTAGCGCAGACATGGCAAAATAAAATGCATATGCCATGTGCAGTCCTCAGGACAGAGGGACATGACCGCTGTCATTCATAAAACTGGGAACTCAATAAATCTATATGCAACCAACACTTAAAATATTTCAATGTACGTGAAAAGGGTTTGCTTCTCTATTTTATTCTTGAAATGCTTTTACTCTCTGAAATTTACTGAAACCTGTTTATAACGCCATATTGTTAAGTTAATTTTAATAATTTGTAATTGTTTTAACCATGTTTTATAAGTATAATTGATGTAATGTGCGTTTTCTGTTGTGAGCCGCCCTGAGCCTGCTCCGGCGGGGAGGGCGGGATAGAAATAAAAAATTATTATATATATTATATTATATTTCCATTTAAAACTGAATCTATTCATCAGGTATTTCAATTTGTCGTTTAACTACAGAGTGAGGGAATTAGACACTTTCCAGCACAAATTGAGAACTGTAGTTTCATAACACCTTCCGATTTTAGTAGGAGAAACAGAAGTTATTCCTGGTTTTCTGACTTCAGCAGCTATTCTGGAACTCTTTGCCTGCTTAGTGACCAGAAAAGATGTTTCTCAGGAATTTGCCCAAAGCTAGTCCAAACAACATTCTGATAAAACTGGGACAATCCAGAAACATTTTCAATCACAAGATGTTCAAATAAGCAGGCAGCTCAAGTATATCTAGATTAAAATGTATTTTGGGACTAGTCCAAAAATACCTTGAGAGTCTGTCAGAATTCAAATCTAAAAACCGATGAAGCAAGACTCCTTCCCTTCAAGGCTTCTAAGTATTGAAATACATAGCTTTTAAGTATGGAAATACATAGTTAAGATGAGTTTCCATGATATTAGCCACTTTTGGACTCTTATCTATAAAATAGCCATTTGTAAGAACACACAGGATAAAATAACTGAATCTAGTAGAACTTCTGAGTAAATGTGTATGGGATTGGAATGTGCAGTGCATGCTTACTCTTACAGTTTACTCAGCCCTTTTCACAAGTAGTTCAAGGTATTAAACACAGGGTTAGATTCAGCCAGCATTTTCATTGGTGGTCAAAGGGGGAAAAAGAATCCCCCTTTGACCACCAATGAGGTTATGCTGAAGATCATGACACTTACATGGGCAAAATGCATATGGAATGGGGGCTGTTATTAGGAGCATAATTGGGTAATCCAATACGCTAATCATTACACTAGTTCACTTTCTTGGGAGCCTCAATGAACAGGGCTTCTGAGAGTGATCTATAGGGTGCAGCCTTGTGGTGAAACAAGAACCTTTTTTTGTAGTTTACTGAATGTACATAGAAAATAGCAGCAAATTCTTGCAACTGTTCACTTCCCCAGAGACTGATTTACAATAGCATGGATGATAAACACATGGGTGATACACACAGAGATTACATAAAAGTCCATATGCTCAGTGCTGCTTTGAGCACATGGGTCATTACTGAGCTTTTTTTAAAGGAAAAAGAGAGACTTACGACTTCAATCACATATAGTTGTCAGTAGCTGAGATTTACTGCAATCTAAAAAGGCAGCTATAACCACGTAAACACTAGTTATCGACAAAAATTCAGATTCTTTCACTATGATCTTGCTTTCTTTTCTGCCTTGGCTCCCTCTGCTTCTTAATCTAGCAACAATACAGTTGGTTAAATATCTGATGGACAAAGGAGTGGAACAAAACCCACCACCTTCCCTGCTCCTCCACATTAAAGAGCAATTTGGTCTGCAGTAATTGACAGCATTAACTGAATGCATTTAACACCTGCTAATTTCAGCTTCTGTCAAGAAAAAAGGAGCCATGCTAGGTGGTGTAAGGTCATAATTAAACAAAATTAAGTGATACAGTTCTCAGTAGTAGAACTTCATTTTTTTTTTTCAAATGCTAAATGATCACTCAGTACCAGTTAAGGTACAGGTTAACAGATGATTACAAATGTCATTTGTTTCTGGATTGTTTTGCTCAAAAAAAGAAGAAGAAAGAACTCTCAATTTCCTTTCTTAAGTCTATCGAAAGTTTAATATCTTATATAGATTCCTCAAACTCTGACAACTAGTAACAAAGTTCTAACAGTTTTCCACACACACTCTCCAGTCTGTTTTTTTTTTCTTCAGTGATAATACTGAAACTGTCCGTTTTCTCTCTCTTGGATAACTTCCTTTCTCTTCCATTTCTCTTTGTCTCTGCCTTCTTAAATTCTTTTGCCTTCTCCCAATTTCATTTGACACTGTCCAATCCCTCCATATGCCCCTTGAAGCTATCTTTTCCCAACCTTCGGCTGCCAGCCACTTCACTCTATAATCAACTTATCCCTCTCCTTAGGCTTCTACTCATATACTTCACTGCTTTCCGTCACCAAGTAAAATCACTCCTTTTCTTTTGCCTAAAGTTGTTAATAGAACTGAAGAAATAAAATAGCTGCAGCTGTGTAAAGATCAGCAAAGTTCATTGCAACAACAAGCTTGCAAGCCCCCTCCCCAACTGTAGACTATGCTGCTACAGAGAGACCTTTAACCATTCAACACGCTGAACAGTAGGAAAAATACATTACAGCTTCTCCCACAGGCAAAATGAATTAATACAACCTGTGTCATGGCCCCCTTTGACCAGCCCAGCAAGTCCTACTCAAAGTCTTCAGAGGAGGAGTCAAGATCAGTGTCTGAGGAGGACTTGAGAAACCAGGAAGGGCCCACCCCTGCCAAAGTACCTGCCAATGATGTACCAGCAGCACCAAACCTTTCCCTGGCCCCTAGTCAGTCACTGGGTTGCTACCAAACAGGACTCAAACCCAAGCCAACAACCCCTAAGAACCCTCTCTGTTTCACAGAAATGGAAGTCACACTGCCAATGTGAATTAGGTGGTGCCTGGAAGTTTCATGCTAGTACAACAGATCACCAGATGACCAAGATCAGTTTCCCTGGACAAAATAGCAACTTTGGAGGGTGGGCCCTATAGTATTATACTCAGCTGAGGTCCATCCCCTCCCCAACTCCTGCACTCCCCAAGCTCCACCACAAAATCTCCAGGTGTTTCCCAATCCAGAGTGGGCAACGCTACTTCCACATGCTTTTGAAAGTCCCTCATTCAAGTATGGTTTGCCATGTGGTAAGAGTGAAGAAGATACTAACATTTAAGAAAGGTATGTCTAGCTTTGGGAGGTTCAAAGAAACCATGGCAGATTAGCAACCGTAACTGTAGGGGGTAGGGTTACCAATCACCAGGTGGTGCTTGAAGATCTATTGGAATTAAAAATGATGACACATCAGTTCCCATGGAGAATATGACTGATTTGGAGCGTGGACTCCATAACATTATACCCTTCTGAGCTTCTTCCCCTCCCTAAACCACACCATCTTCAAGTTCCACTCTCACCCTGCCATCTCCATGAATTTTCCAACCCAGGGTTGTCAACCCTAGCAGAAGAAGGCCCCACCAAGGGAATGCAAAGGAGGCAAAGTGCTCAACTGATTGTGCATAACTTCCCAGTTTGGAGCAGAGGGATGAGGATAGTACTTCCTCACAGGATCTTGTCCAAATTCCAGTACAGCTGCAAGAGCTCAACACATGGCAGGAGGACAGTTGATCCTGATTGCCTTCTAGCCTAGTTAGGCTGAGAGTTAGAAAGCTGCCTTGCTGGATCAATTGGTCCACTAGGTTCAAGCCTGTGTTTTAGCTCTCCCTGCCTCTAGTTCCAGTTCTTTGCCTCTGGCTCCAGCTGTGGTCACCACTCCTGTCAATACACTCCAAGTCTTGCTAACTAAGTCTGAGGGAACTAATCCAGAGAAAGATCTGATTGTACCTGTCTATAGAGTGTAGATCACCATGTGTCAGTAACTTCGCTGAATGCTGAGTTAATGATAGATTCACTGCTATTGTATTCAGCCATCAATTTATTAAAAACCTGAAATTTAGACCATAAATGTTAATTTTAAGTGGAATGTTGATTTAAACGATGGTTTTATAATGTAGTATTTATTGAATTATATGATTTTATTGTATTATATTGAATTAATATGTTGTGAGCCGCCCTGAGCCTGCTTCGGCGGGGAGGGCGGGATATAAATAAAAAGTATTATTATTATTATTATTATTATTATTATTATTATTATTATTATTATTATTATGTTGATGGAATGGCTCGCTGCCTTATACTGAGTCAGACTATTGGTCTGTCTTGATCAGTACTGACTGGCAGCTTTCCAGGATCACAGGCAAAGGTCTTTCATATCACCTATTGCCTGATTTATTTTATTGGAGATGCTGGAGACTGAATCTGGGATATCCTTCAGGCAAAGCAGGTTCTCTCCAAATGTGCTACAGCCACAAGATTCCCAAGAAAAATTCTCCTTTTTCCCCTCCAAAAAAAATCTGTTTCATGCTCTAGTCATCTATCTCATTGATTGCTACAGTCTATCCTTTCTGGTTCTCTTTTGCTACATTTTTTACTCCTGTCATCTCTAACTCCAGCATTTTGCTACAATTTGTCAAAATTCCCTGTGTGTAGGTAAAGTGTCATAAAGTTACAGGCAACTTAATGATGACCATGTAGGTTTTTCAAGACAAAAGATAATCAGATATGGTTTGCCATTGCCTTTCTCTGCATAGCATCTCTGGAATTTCTTGGTGGTCTCCCATCCAAATACTATTCAGGGCTGACTGTGCTTAACTTTGCACAACTAATGAGACTGTGTTAGTTGGGCCAACCAGGTCAGGGATAAATCAGGTCAAGTCAAAATTATGACTACTGTGTAAATTCTGCCTTTGACTTTCTGCCTATTTTTGCATTCATCACAAACGCCTTGCTCTGGTCCTTCAAAGCTTTCCATGGTCTCTCCCCCATTTTTGCACACCAATACACCCCTGCCTGTGATATTTGATCCTGCAGCTCCACCAGTCGTCTGCTTTCTTCAAGCCCTACCACCTTTTTTCTCTGACTGCTCATTATCTCTAGAACATCCTCCCAGAAGACCTTCATGATGCCACCTCTCTTAGAGGCCAAACCACATGTGACAATTAGTACTCCCTCTTAGCTGTGGAGTCTTGTGGGCAAAAATTCTACTTTGTGAGCTACTGGCATTAAAGTTATGAGCTACTGCATAAATTAGTTTGCTCTGGGGCCATTTTTTCCTGAGCTAAGACAAAAATGTGTGAGCTGGAGGCTAAAAAATTGTGAGCTAGCTCACACTAACTCTGCTTAGAGGGAACATTGGTTACAATGTTTTGAGGTCTACCTCTTCTTTCCCATTGAAACAACTTAATTGGAATGTATGTGTGGCCTTCATCTTTTTATCCCCACATCCATCTCAGGAGGTACAAAGTTTTACGAAATATGCCATATGGCAGAGCCAAAAGAGATGCGGTTTTCGTAAACATTTCCAGAACTTGAAAGATCACACCATCTGTCCTCATTCGAGATTCTGGAAGTATGGTATTGAATGGAAGCACAAGTGTTTGCTGAGGCAGAGCATACTGCTTTTTGGTATAGACACAACTTTTCTGTTAATAGAAAATGTTAATAAATAATAATATTAATTAATAAATAACTTAAAGACTTGCATCCAAATCTCTAGTGTTCCATGAAGCTCACTGGGTGATGTTGGACATTCACTGACTCTCAGACTAATCTGTCCCACAGGATAAAATTAAAGAGGTAGGAAAAATTGGAGTTAATCACCTGGATGGGTGAACTTACTGGATGGATGGAGCAAAATGCAGTAATATTTTAAATATTATTATATTATTACTGTAATAATAATAGAACAGAGTATTAGTACTCCGCACAAAAATAATAAACAAAACATACGCTTGGTGAATAACAAGCAACAGACAATCAAATATGTTGACACATCAGGATACAAAATAGATTTTATCTGTTTCAGTAATACAGCTTCTGTTGGTCTACATTAAAATTGCATGCTATGTGCTGAGTTACAGTGCAACATTCCTGCACTAACTGGAATAGCTAAAGAAGGCCGGATCTCAACAGATGTTTATTAGAAAGTCAGACATTGTACAAACTAGTGCTTCACTCTTTGTGCCATATTTGCTAGTATACAGCCATAGCACTTAATGGTGATCATAAAGATCTTTGCGTGGAGGTACTGAGAAATCTCTCCAGTTCCCACTCCCCACCCCCATGAGTGTTTCAGCATGTGAGAGTGTTTTTTCCCAACAGGGACTTTGCTGAAACTCATGTAACTGACACTAAAAATATGATCTAGGTCTCAGTGAATAATGGAACACAAATAAAACTTGCTCTCTGCTTCAAAACTAGTTGACCAGTTCTGGAAAAATGCTCAAGAAATATGTAGCTCAATGAAAATGTGGATACAGTGTCTGGCAGCTGTGGGGGAAAAAAATCTGTTCCAGGGGTTATTAGAATGGGGATTGAAAATAAGTTGGCTGGTGTCACAGTGCTCTTTATAAAATGGTATTGCTTCTCCATTTCTCAAAAAGGACATCCAAAAGCTAGAAAAGAGGCAGTAAAACAAACCAAAATTACCACAGGGTTTTGAGACCTTAGTTATGAGAACGAGCAAATGTGTTTGGGGCTTTTAAGGTTAGAAGACAATTTGGGGATGGTTGTGATGGAAAGAGTCATCAAGTCACAGTTAATTTATGGTGACCTTGTTGTGTTTTCAAGGCAAAAGCTGTTCAGAGGTGCTTTGTCATTGCCTGTCTCTGCATCAGGACCCTGGTATTCCTTGGAATTCTCCCATCCAAATACTAGCCAGGACTGACCCTACTTAGCTTCTGATATCTGATGAGATTGGGCTAGCCTGGGCTATCCAGCTCAGGGATGGACCATTCTAAAAGTTATGAAATTAAAACATTATGACTGGGATGCAGAAAGTTGATAAAGATCATGTTTTCTTCTCCCTCAACACCAGAACTTAAGGTCACTTAACAAAATGGATTGTTGATAAATGTAGGAGGAGAAGAAAAGGTTTCCCCCAAAAAATGCTTAATTCATTAATGGAATTCCTTGTTTCAAGGTCTGCTGATGGTAGCTTTAAAAGTGGATTATTATGTGGTGGGTAGGGAAATATGCATTTTCCTTACATACTGATCCTCTTTTATGGAGCCCAAAAGCCATCACTGAGAGCTGTTTCACACATTCCTTTTCTCAAATGTAGGTATTAACAATGCACCAAATATTTAGCCATTTAAGTTTTCAAACCAAAGATGCAACTTTGTAGGAGGAACAAAGGTTTTGTTTTAATTAAAAACCTTGAATGTTTACACTTTTAGAGCTTGTTTGTCACCCTCTCTGCTGCTTCAGTGTCTTTTCTTGGTTAGGGATTCCTTCTTCAAGTGATTCTAGCCAATTAGGGATCACATAAGAAACATAACGGTGTCATTGCATACAGCAGGTGGTAACTTTTGGCTGTACAAAATTATTACTGAAACAAAATATTTCTTCAATAATCACATGGATGATCTTGAACAATCAGATCATGGATTGTTTTTGTTCTGCCTGGGCAGTATGAGGACTGACACTTTCTACTGCAAGCAATCACTAAGGTCAAGTGGTTGCAGTAAGGATGGCAAATGGGGGGTGCCTTTGGGTATAATTAACATTTCTTATGCCAGGAGCATGTATGGCTAATGTAGAACTGTTCGTTGTCCAGCTCTGCAACTGTTACACCACACTGGGTCTTGTGTCTTAATAATCACTATTTTAAATCCCAGCAACTGCGATTGTCATGGTTGTTCTCATTTTATAGGAGGCCATATAAATTAGAATATGGTGTGACCAGGTGTTTGCACTGAGTGCCTGCATCACCGGCACATTGAGCATATGACCCTTCTGTATGTTCAGTCATTAGTGGGTACAAGTAAACTTCCCCTGCCTCTGCACAAACACCAGTTGTATACATATTGCAAAAGACATGTCTATGCATACTCTGCATTTCTGTGATGCTGTTCTCTGCACATTCCCAGTCACAAGGAGGAAGCTACATGTGTATACTTCTTCCATATGCTTGCAGAGACTCTTGCCTAATCTTATTACTCCCAGAACTGAAAGCCATAGTATAGCCTACAACACCAACGTCCCATTCCTCACTCAAGGCAAATTATAATGTAAAATGTTTTTGAAGATGGTCGCACTTCTGTGAAGTGGGATAAATTCTGAAGCATTCAAATAATGAAGGATTTTATTTATTTACATTATTTATACTCTGTCTTTCTCACATGGACTTAAGGTGGATTACACAAACTGAGACAGTACAATCAACAAAATGGGATATTCAATAACTAATGGATTAGGATATTAAAAGACTGGAACGACCAGAAAGAATGGGAGCACGTCTTAAGCATTAACATTACATTAAATGGGACAGAAATTACATAGTAAGATCTTACTTACAATATGCTATATACAGCAGTAAAGACCACCAGCCCCAATAATTTATCCAAGTAAGTTTGTAAAACCATTTTGTACTATGCAGCCTTATTACCTAACCAGAAAAGCCATCTTGAATAGTTCAGTTTTGCATAGTTTGCAGAAGGCCAGATGAGCGGGAACTTTCATGTCTTCTTTAGGCAGGACATTCCACAAGGAGGGAGAAAGCACACATATGGGCAGCTGTTGATTTTGCCCATTTGCAGGTTGGCATATGTAGAAACCCTGCTGGCAAAGTCTCTTTTTACACAGAGAGGTGCTCTTAGGTAACTGCAGTCCAGTGGAGCAAGAATTCAAGATATAGACATTTGTTTAATGCTTCCCCATATGAATATTATTTTTTTTATTTATTTCAATTTATTAGGTTGCGCATTCACTGAAAGCAGGGCCCAGGGTGGCTTATAACAATTAATTGAAAATAAAACCAGCATTAAAATACTAACATATCAGCAGATAAAACCTGTGTCCTCTTAAGATGGTGGAACAACTTCATCTTCCACAGGCCTCTCAGGATGGAGGATGTGAGAGTGAAAGATATTATAATGTACTGTTGCTGTCCACAACCAAATGCCTGATGGAACATCTCTGCCTTGAATGTCCTGCAGAAGGGTAATAACTTCAGCAGACCACAGGTGTTCTCAGGCAGAAAGTTCCACCAGGCTAGGCCAAGGTTGAAATGGCCCTGGCCCTGGTTGAGGGCAGCTGGATCTCTCTCAGGCTGAGAACTAGGAAGTTGTTATTCCCCTAGTGTAATACTTTTCCAGGGGCATACTGAGAGAGGTAGTCCCGAAGGTCTATGTGTCCCTGACCACTAAAAACCTTAAAGGTCATCACCAAGACCTTGAATCAGATCCAGTGCTCCATTGGAAGCCAGAGCCGCTCATGCACCACAAGTTGTATGTGTACCCTCTAGGGGGTTCTTGTGAGGACCCGCATGGCTGCATTCTGGATAAGTTGGAGCTTCCAGGTCAGGTGCAAGGCCACATAGAGTGAATTACAGTAGTTGATCCTGGAAATGACCATTGCCTGAATTACTCCTACTTTGTTCTGTGGCTAGGTTGGGGTGAGAAAGGTTACCTAACCTAGTGCAATTGAAAAAAATATCAACTTGACAATCTTTGCGACCTAGGCCTTCTTCAACAAGGAGGCATTCAGAGTCACACTCAGACTCTTGACCATCAGTGCTAGTGTTAAGGACACATCATCAAAGTTTGGGAGTTGATAACCCAATCATGGCTCCCCCCCCCCCCCACAGCCACAGAACATCCATCTTACTTGGATTCAGCTTCAGTCTACTTTGTTTAACCATCCAACCACAGTCTCCAAACCCTTGGCTAGTTTCTGTCAAGCATGCAGTTCTTAATGACGAGTCGAGTGGATATAAAACTACGTTTATTGATAGACTGATACACTTTCTTGAGACAGGATCTTGAGAATGATACAGTTAATACATGAATACAGTTCTTCTAAGGCATACTTCAAAGGGTTCCCAAAGGCGGGGGCTAGGAATGCTTTCTAACACATAAACTATCATAAATGTCTATATTCTTACAATGGTATCAGTGTCTTGTCCTTGCCTTTCCCCAGATGTTTCACACTCCCAACCAGGAATGCATGGGAAGGTGCGAATATTCTTTATCTTGTTAGTTTCATTTCTTTCTACTCTACTTCACAGCAATAAGCAGGAAAGAGGGAGGGGTAAGAATAACAGAGTCAAACTACTTCAGTCCTCCATGATACTTCACAGACCAATTTTATGGAGGGTCATCAATTATCAGTGGAATTTTACCATGCTTGACAGATTCCAGGGAATGACAGCCAGCCAGCCACCCATCAACAGAAATAGCTCTGTGTCTTTGACATATTGATGTCACCCCAGCCCAAAACGCTTTGCTAACTTGGGGCACATATAGATGCTAAATAACATCAGGGAGAAGAATCCCTCATCCCATTCTTTGAAAAATCCCACATTCCAGTGGGTACCCTAGCCTCACTGTCTCTCCCAGTGCTACCCTCTGTTCCAGACCATGGAGAAATGAGGAGAAATATGTCCTCACGGAATTTATATCCAACCTTTTTGCCCTTGTCAGAGCCACAAAGGCCACTTATAAATTAAAAACATGCATAATAAAAATCACATCTTAAAAACCATTAAAGCCAGCACCATATACACATACACACATGTATCATCAGTACAGTTAAAACCAAAGCTAAAATGCACATTCAAAACATTAAAACATTGAAAACATAGGGTAGGAAAGAGGATTCACTGAGGCAATGTCAATCAAAATAAAAATGTCTTCATCTGCTGGTAGAAGAGGGCAATGGAGACAGACAGACAACTCCCGCTGGTTGCTTCCTACCAAATCTCAGAAGGCAGGGGCACACAAAGTAGGGCCTTGGAAGATGACTACATTTGTTAGACTCTCCTTCATATATGTTGGTCCCAAGCACCATAGGACTTTAAAGGTCAACACCAGCTAGGAGTGCCAGACCCCCCCCCCCCTCAGTAAGGGTGGGTTCCCCCACTTCCAAGGCCCATCTCTCCAGCACCAATTAGCTGGCTGGTGAGGGGGACTTACAACAAAAAAGGGAGGAACACCCAATGTTTTAGTGATATGGCTTATGTGATGTCAATGTGACCCAGAAGTGTTAAAGGCATGTTGGGGACTTTGGGGTGATGCTCTGGTTTTGGGGCAAAAACTCTATGGTGGAAGCTAATTCTATCATAGAGTTTTTGCAAAAAAAAAAAAAACAGTGTCACTCTGACATCCTGGAAATCCTCACATAACTTCCAGGTCACATTGGAAGTCATGTGGGAAGTCACAGTGGAAGTCACCTGGCAACCCTAACACCAGCGCCTTGAATTGTGCCCACAAACAGACTGGGAACCACTATAGAAGGGCCAAGACTGGAGTCATTTGATTCCTATAACCCACTCCAGTCAACATGTTGGCTGCATGGTTTTCTAATCAAAGTTTCTGAATGCTTTTCAAGGGCAGCCTCATGTAGTGATCTAGATGTAACATGGCATGCACCACATTGACCAGACATTTTCTTCCCAGGAAAAGTTAACTGATCAAAGCTTCTGACCACAGCAACCTCTTCTTTATCCTGGGTCCAACAGGGTCCTCAAACTACATACCTTTTCCTTCAAGAGAAGTGCAACCCCAACCTGAATGGGTGACTTCTTAAATCATGGGTCACCAATAAAACCTCCATTCTGTCAGGATTAAATTTCAGTTTATTTGCCTTCATTCACTCAAAAACTGCCTCCGGGCACCTGTTCAGAGCTTCTACAGCCTCCTTCTACAGCTGGAAACATGAGGCAGAAGTGAGTATTATCCACATATTAACCTAGCCTAAATCTTCAGATGACCTCACCCAGACTTTCATATAGATGTTAAAAAGCATAGAGGACAAGATGGAGGCTTGCAGGACCCCACAGGCCAAAGACCAAGGTGCTGAGCAGCCATCACCCAGCACCACCTTCTGCACTGGAACCAGCACAAAATGGTACCTCCCAATTCCAGCCCCCAAAGGCAGTCCAAAAGGATATGATAACCAATGATATTGAAAGCTACTAAAGGGTCCAGGATAATCAATAGAGTTGCCCTCCCTTTGTCTCTCTCCCAGCACAGATCATCCACCAGAGGGACCAACCAAAGCTGTTTCAGTCCTGAAACTATGAAGGGAACCAAACTGGAAAGGGTCAATTTGCTTCATCCAGATATGTGCAGTCCAAGAATTTTTAATCAGTCCCTGCATGAGAAGGAAAAGGTAGTGAGGCAGAGCTGTTCATGCCAGATTATTCCCTCCCATCTCCAATTTATATACTAGGAACAGGCAGGCACAGAAGTCTTAGAAGCCAAATGGCATACTATCCATTATCCCAGGAGAAATTGATTTAATAAGGGTACCTATATTCCTCTATCCAGAGATGTTGCAGGGCATAAAGTGGGGTGTACAGAAAGCTGAGGAGTGATAGAGAGAAAGCAATGAATCAGTGCTTTGATTAATAAAATGGGAAATTTATTAGCTGTACCTGGCTGGAAATCACTCCCCCCACCTAGAAATTATCTCCCAATACTACGTGATTACTACATAGTGAGGGAAAACACTGCTCATGTATAGACCTTGTGCACTCTTGGTATTCAGTGAAGGGTTTTTTCTTAGACCAAAGTTCTTTAATGTTATTTGTTCAGACACCATGGTTCTCCAGTAAGAAATAGTGCCTATTAAGACAGTCTGGATAATATATATCCTCCTTCAGACATTTGGCCTTTGTACATTACTTTGTTTTCTGTTGTGAAATATTCTGGAATTTGTATCTGCCCAAGCATTACGCTTTCTCAATTATTTATCCATAATCTCAGATTTTGAGAAAGTTTAGGGTACAGTTGATTTATTTCACTTATACCCTGCTTTTCCCCCTATGGTAGCTTATATCATTCTCCTTTCCTCCCATTTTCTCTTCAAAAAACCCCCTGTGAAGTAGGTTAGACTGTGACTGTGGGAATAGGCCAAGCAATCATCTATGGCAGAGGAAGGATTTGAACTTGGGTCTCCCAGTTCCTAGTTTGATACTCACCTCTACACCACACTGGTGATAGTGGTTATTCATCCAAGAATAGAGGAAAACTGGAAAAAAGTAAAGGTGCCAGAGGGTAATGAAGGCAGGAATTATTTTGGTTAGTAAAAAGTTAGTGGCACCACAGTTTCCCTTTTCTAAGTTTCTAAATTTCAATGAATTTAGAAGGATCTCTCTATGTTCAGGATTCCATTGTAACTGAATAAGCTTTAATTGTCATACAACTTTCCTTCTCATATTTTTTTCCAGACAATCTTGTGAGAAACTGCTTGCACAATTTCTCTTGTATCTTCCCAAAGGGCTGAAGTCTTACTTTTTAAAAATGAAAGGTGGGAAGGGAGGTGGCAAGGCGTATTTCTTAAGGGTCAGTGCACCTGTATATTCCCCATAGCTATGGCCTGGGCCAAAATCACTCCGTGAGCATCATGGCTGTGTAGAGATTTGAACATTAGTCTCCTAGTCATAGCCCAATCTAACCCCTGAGAAATGCTGTCTCTCAACCACAGTAATAACTTCAGTTTCTCTTCTGGTCATCTTCTCTGGCCATCTGCTCATCACTAATAGTTGGCAAGCTGCTGCCCTCTGAGATAAACAACTCTGGTGGCAGAGAGAGTGAGCCATTCCTAAAGTCCCTGATTATAATTCCATATACTTTGTCCTAATTAAACAACTATTTGGGGGGTGGATTTAACAGGCATATTTCTGTAAGCATATCAAGCATAAGTGAAACACACTGTAAATTATTCTCTGTATTTTAATTATAGTATGCAGTTCCACCAAGTTAGGTTTAGAGAGATTAAAATTAAAGCTACCTGGGGGTGTTGAGATGGAGCCCCACGTGCTCATCCAGGTTTGAATGAATGCTAATGCAATTAGGTCAGAGGATGTTGGGGGTTTTGTTCAAGTAGCTAAAAGTACTACTCAAAAGAAAAAGAAAAGACTCAAAAGAGCAAGTGAGTGTTAAGGTATTCTTGAGACAAAGAATAAAGGGCAAAGCAAAAGTAATTGGGAAAAGGAGAAGAGATTCCTTTTAGCGCCAATACAACAGGGAAAGCAATAATTTTCTACAGGCCCATTTCATCTTTAAAATGAAAAGTACAAGGTCTTGTGATTGGATGACCTTGACAAAATTAACATGACTGTTGTGAATTACCCTAGTGACAGTGCTGCCAGATTTTATTATGTACCTCACGCGCTTATGGAAATGACAAATATTCCTCACAGACTGCTGGTTCCCAAATGAGCACAGAGACGACTTTGTTTTAAAGCTGAATTTTTTTAAAAAAATTATCAGGATCACTTCTGTGGTGACATTAAGCAAATCAAAGACATGGATAGATGCTTGAATGCTCTCACTGAACATGATTACCATGCCAGAAGAATAGCAGGGGAGGTCATCTCTAAATTCCCAAATGATCAGATTTCAATGAACATCATTATAGGCTTTATTACAGAATGTGTGTGTGTGTGTGCATGCATGCACACACACACACACACACACACACACACATACAAGATAGCTCAAGGGTGTTAATTCATTGGCTAGTTCCTAAGGATGGTGAGGTTGTCAAAATACATCAGGCAAAAATTCACTCAAAACAGTTAGTAAATATTCTTAGTCATATACAAGAGATGTGAGCCTGCTGGGCAAAAAAAAGGGGTAGAAATATTTAAGTGTTCTACTTCCCTTGGGGTTCCCCCCTCCCATTTTTAAAGTATTTAGATGGGGGAAGAAATAGTGGAAACCGTTGCATAAAATTATAACAGATAAAATAGATATTTGTTTCTCATGATTTTCGCACTATAAACATATACCTCATTTACTCCATATATGCATCTATTTACAGATATCAAATTCTTAACCAGCTTCAGTATCACAGTAGTAGTTCTATTATTGCCATCCAAGTGCTATTTATTTATTTGCTTATATATTAAATTTAATTTAATGGGGAGACTCAAAGTTAACCACAATGAAAATTTTAAAACAGCAGTTTAAAAAACAACAGATGTATAACTGGTCAAACAACGAAATGTTACCCTGAACAGTCTGATTTGCTTTGACTAGGGTCAGGGCTTTTTTGACCCTGGCCCCTGCCTGGTGGAATGAGCTTCCTTTAGAGATCAGGGCCTCTGGGACCTACTACAGTTCTACAAGGCCTATAAAACAGGGCTCTTCCACAAGGCCTTTAGTGGAGGCAGCAGACATTTCCTTTCTATCAGGCTTCTTTTCCCCCAGTGACCCTAAGGCCCGAATGACTATCTGTATCTATTGAGGCATTTATTGCTCTAAATTTTAGATGTATTTTAATCTGTAAATGTTAAATGCTGTGGTTTTAAATGTTGTTGACTTATGATAGAACCTGCCCACACTTGTCAATCCCTGGCTCCGGGTGGGAGATTCCCTGGTTTTTCAGGCTGCTCCCCCGCAACAGCCACCATCTACCTTCAAACCTCAGCAGGTTTAGCCATGGCTTGCCACTGTTTGTGTTTCTGAATCTGTGTGTGCCTTGAAATCTGGAGGAAAGCTGCAGGAAAGCTGCAGGGGATCAGGGGCAGAAGATAGCGCCACATTGCTCTCAGTCACTCTGTTTGCTTGGAGGAAAACTCCACCCATAGGCTGTTCTTTCATTTTCATTTGCCTATTCAACCTAGTTGGTTGAAATACAGCAGATATCTGGTAATGTGAGTAAAGTGAGATCACAAAAGTGTGTGCATGCTGTGTTTAGTGGTACATAGACTTGGTTGTTTATTTTATTAGATTTGCATATCCCACCCTTCCCACAGACAGGCTCAGGGTGGGTTTAGGGTTGTCAGGTCCAACTCAGAAAATATCAGGGGACTTTGGGGATGAAGTTGGGAGACTTTGGGGGTGGAGCCAGGAGACTTTCCCATTCCCTAAATTAAATTAAAATGCATCAGTGCAGTTTCCCTGAATACAGTCTTTATTTCTTTGTCCTCCAGCAGCTAAACTTCCACTAAATGAAAGTGAACACACATTCTCTCATAAAGTAGCCAAAATCATAGAATCATAGAGTTGGAAGGGCCTAGGGTTCTAGGGTCTTAGTGGATCATATGCTTAACATGAGTCAATAGTGTGATGCAGTGGCTAAAAAGGCAAATGCAGTTTTGGGCTGATAGTGTCGAGATCACGTGATGTGATGGTATCGCTTTACTTTGCTCTGATAAGACCCCACCTGGAGTATTGTGTTCAGTTTTGGGCACCACATTTTAAGAAGGATATAGACAAGCTGGAATGGGTCCATATATATAATTTGGATTTTAGTTCAGATGAAGTCACCAGCACTCTAGAATTTCTGTATCTGTCTTTTAACTTTCAACAATAGAGGAGGTCTGTTAAAGGTGGTTTGCTGCAAACAGAAACTTAGGAGTATTATGTTGATTTTTAAAATAAAGGTAGTAAAATCCCTAGCAAATAATGTTTTACAGTTCAATAAGCAGCTATATAAAATATAAGAGTTATCCAGAATAAACCACTGAAGAATTTTGCTTTTCCTTTAGGATTATCGAGTGAATATTTTTCTCCGTCAGAACTGGAATGATCCACGTCTTGCTTATAGTGAATATCCAGATGACTCTTTAGATCTAGATCCCTCCATGTTGGATTCTATTTGGAAGCCTGACTTATTCTTTGCCAATGAAAAGGGTGCCAACTTTCATGAAGTAACTACAGACAACAAGTTGCTACGAATTTTTAAAAATGGAAATGTTCTTTATTCTATCCGGTAAGTTGTTTAAAAAGAACTGATTTTGTAGGAACAATAAAGGTATGATACAGCCTGATTTCTTTTAACCATGTGTAAAGAATACAATCAGTGAATTAACTGAAGAGGGATTGAATCATACCTTTTAATCAGCCCCAACAATCTCATTACTGAGTTTTCTTTCAATAGATTGTATCCCAAGGATGTCCTTCTTTATTTATATATCTGGTGTATTTCTAGACTTTTTTCTAGACTAAGATCCTCAAGGTATGCTTACACTGAGAAGAAACTTCCATCAATGGAAGTTCTTTCTGTTAACATTAAATATCTTCCAGTGATGAATGCAGTCTTTCAATTTATGGAATATTGTATTACAAGGGCACATTGGACCCAACCCAAGTGTTTTTTTCTGAGAGTATACCAGTTGTGGGCAGTGTTCCATCTAAACTGAGTTAGTGTGAGCTAGCTCACAGTTTTTTAGCCTCTGGCTCACGCATTTTTGTCTTAGCTCAGGAAGGATGGCCCCAGAGCAAACTAATTTATGCCATAGCCAAATCGCTCACTCACAACTTTAATGCCAGTAGCTCACAAAGTAGAATTTTTGCTCACAAGACTCCACAGTTTAGAGGCAACATTGGTTGTAGGGTTTACTCCAACCCACTTCTTCATTGTTGAGAAAGGGAAGCCAAAGTCCTTTGGTGGAGATCACAGAAATGGCATGGATAAAAGTAATGGGATTAAAATTGAGGAAGGATGACTGAAAAGGCTGGTTGAATCCAAACCATAACCTTGGGAGGATGGTGGTACAGGAATTAAAAATAAAGTGTTTGCCTTTTTTTCCCCTTTCATATTGGTGAACCCAAGTTTTAGATGAGATTCTATTCCAAATAAATTTCCTCTATTTGGTTGCAATTCTAGGGATGGCACAGTAAGTGACATCTAGATTCAGTGTGCTTTCTCACATTAACAATGATTGACCATGAAATCATTGAAATACCCCAGCTTACCAAAATAGTGGGGCTATGACTACTCACTGGAAATGAATCCAAATAAACAGAATTTATTTTGAGCAGAATTTATTTTGCCTCAACTGCCATCATGTTATAGTAGCATTGCAGAGTAAGGTTAACTAATAAAGATAATGGGAGCTGAAATAAATATTACTTCAGGCAGGTCTGAATTAGACAGAAATTGGAATAATTGTCATTGTTGTTTGACAGACTATGAGATATAACTGGGCCTAGTGTTGTCATAACACTTTCTATTCACTGAAAAGTGCATGACCAGACCACTGTTGGAATGTAAAGTTAGTAGATTTTGAAGAAAGATCTGTGACAGCTTAAGTTTGTCATCAATCAGATGCACCAAAAGGAGGGGAATGCATAATTCCTTTGGAGGAGATGCCAGTTTCCAAGCCTACTTATCTGACTACCACTAATTAGATGCAGATGTAGATGTTATCTTTTGACATGCATTCTCCACATTTTCATGTAGTACAAGTGTTCCATGCAGCCACACAGCAGCTGCAGGGAACAGCACCACGAGAGAATTCCTGCCTTCTCCCCAAAGCAGTTTTCTTGCATAAAAACTGCATGGGGGGGGGGGGAGTATTTCATAGATTTTGCTGCTCCAAGTGCACAGATACTCCATGTGGAGAAGCAAAATCAACAAAATAATTCCCTCCCACAACATCTTTGGGGAAAGGCAGGAGACCTTCCTCTCCTCAGAGTTTTTTTTTTAATTTGTTTTTAGAAGTAGTTCTCTGCAGCTGCTGTGGGGGGCGGGGAGTAACACCTGAAAATATCTGAAAGTACCATCTGAAAGGTACCATCTGGTTTGACTCCAAGAAATGAGTCTTTGATACCAAATGGGATTCAGGGCATAGAGAAAGAAATACAACTGGAGTAACACATGCCCCATGGTTTTCAGTTTGATTATAAAAAGCCATCCAATGAAGCTGATGGGCAGTAGGTTCAGGATGGACAAAAGGAAATACTACTTTACAGAGAGTTATTAAAATGTGGAATTCGCTGCCAGAGGATGTAGTGATCGCCACAGGAATAAATGTCTTTAAAGGGGGATTAGATAGATTTATGGAGGATGTTTATTGGTAACTGGGGGGGAACCTCCACATTCAGAGACACTAAGCCTCTGAATTCCAGTGTAAGGAGGCAAAATCAAGGAAAGGCCTTTTCTGTGCCCTGTTGTTGGCTCTCCAGAGAAACTGACTGGCCACTGTGTGAGACAGAATGCTGGACTAGATGAACCAGTGGTTGATCCAAAAGGGCTCCTCTTATGTTCTTATCAATCTCTGCCTTTGTCAGCTAGGCAGGGTCAGCCCTGGTCCCAGCAGGAAAAAAAAAAGTGGGCAGGGGCAACTATTCTGAAAATCTGATTGTGTGGACAAATCTTAATTAATTTAGATTCCAGTACAGTGTTTCAAGTATTTTCCATAAGCATTCCTCCATATGATTGTTTGGGCCACCACAGATTAAAAAATAATAATAGAGGAACTCTTCTTGTCATAAAAGATCTGTTTTCTTTATAGATGGAAATTTTCCTTCCATTTAGGAGGTTTCTTCTAGCATTAGGCAAACGCTATAGCCAGGGGTGGAATTCTAGCAGGAGCTCCTTTGCATATTAGGCCACACACCCCTGATGTAGCTAATCCTCCAAGAGCTTAGAAGTATCTTTTTTGTAAGGTCTCAGAGGATTGGCTACATCAGGAAGTGTGGCCTAATATGCAAAGGAGATCCTGCTAGAATTCCACCCCTGGCTGTAGCTCATTACAACATTTAGCTGTTGTATGAGCTGTAAGAGTGTTAGCTATGCATACGAAGTTACAAGATTAGACTATAGATTCTGCAATATAGGCAAACCCAAATTTATTTATTTATTGGATTTAAATCCCACCTTCTCTACAAGCAGGCTCAGGGCAGATCACAGACAATAATCAAGCCATTTGGTGAACATAAACAATTCAAAAATAATTGAAATATATTTCATAACTAAAAACAGAGTTGCATGATTTGTTGTGTGCACAACAAATACAAATTGCCTTGATTGAAAAACATGGAAAACCAGAAAATTCATGAGATTTATTCCCAAGGAAGTGTTCAGGGGATGGTGACCTTATGTTTTGCTTCTTATTACATTAAGTAGCTTGCATTCATATCTATCAGTGTCTGAATGCCTGCATCATTCTCAGCTTATGTTCTCTCAAATGATATGTGTATGCCTTAATGCAAACTCTTTGTGCATATATTAGTTTGGAATGTGAAGGAATGTATGCTGTCCAAAATATGCTTTATAATGGCTGCTTTGTATTCTTTCAGACTGACTTTAATACTCTCCTGTCCAATGGATCTCAAAAATTTTCCAATGGATGTCCAAACATGTATAATGCAGCTGGAAAGCTGTAAGTGTGAATAAAATCTTCTCATGTCCATATTAGACAGTTTTGTGGTACCTTAAAGACTACTGATTTATTGCATCAGGGGCTTCCAAAGGAAATATTCTGCCACATCATGTCCCATGTTAATACAACACTTGGATCAAACATCTATAGCTACATTATAAATGAAACAGATAATACTAGTGATTTCCAAATGAGAAGGAAATGCATTCTCTAAATTGGGAAAATGTCTATTTCTCCCCCTTGAATGAGGTCCATAAGTGGAGGGAGGAGAAGCTCAAATCACTAACACTTCCTCTCCCCACCTACAATTCAAGTGAATTAAAGCTGCAGTTCTCCATAATATCCTGTCAGTAAAGAAGGCACAAGATTGTAAATATTAGATATGATGATCATTTTAAGTAGCAGTGACAATCACCCTCCAAGTTGGAAGGAAATCAGTGAACTGTGGTGTAAAATAAATCATATTAGCCACTTGTTTTTCTGCTTGTTTGTCATAGTGGTGCTCAGGTCACACTTAAATCATCTGTGTTATACACTTAGCTTGAGAAATTCTGCTCTTCAGGAAAGCATATACTTCAAGCTCTCCTGGAGGCAGGCTATTAGGGTGTCTTGTGGGGAAGTCATAAAATGAATACAGTCAACACGATGATATTTCTTACCCACAGCAGGATGCTGAGAAATCTGCTTAGATTTAATCAGCAAAGCGGCTCTGGAACCCATGCCTTAAATAGTAACTGTAAAAAAATAATGAGAGCAGAAATCAAAGACATCACTTGGAGAACTATAGGGCAAATGTCTAATCCAGTTGAGATCTTTGTGAATAATTACTTACTGTGCAAAACGCCACAGATCCACTGTGTCCAAGACACTTTGTGTCCGCAATAAAATCCAAGGAGGGAAAATGTATGCAGTTGTTTGAAATAAATGCTATGGGAAATGAACTCTATAGCAAAGGAAAATAACACAGGAAAAGAAAGAGCATTGCTCCCCCAGCTGGAATAATGAGGCAGACATGTATGTTGGGAGAAAACAGAGCCACTTAATTAACATAATTTAACTGGGTGGGGCAGACCAACAAGGCGAGCACAGGGTATCCCCATACCCTGCATCATCTTGTATAGGGCAGGCCTCCCTGCCCCTGGCATGAGCCATCCCTGCGGCTATTACCGGGCAGCTGGGTCTGAGCTGCCCCCCCCTTCATGGCCTCCCACATAAGGAGCCTTACAAGGTGAGGGCAACCTCTGGCCGGCCCTCTAGACAGAGAGCCGTACAGCCCAGCTGCTAATCAACCCGACCAGAAGCCCCAAAACAGGGAAGACTCAGGGTGCTCACTGAAACAGGAATGTACCCCACCTAACTCCAGCCACCACCAGCCTCAAGCCTCAGCTTAGGGACTCGCACCCATTGGATGGCCCAGAGCCACCCGAATCCCGCACTGGAGATCACCAAGAAAGGCCATTTTCTCCAACACCGACAGGTGGACCCCGTCGGCCCTGTAAAATTCAGCGCGGTTTGCTCAAATCTCTGGATGAGCCAAGTACCCGGTTCACCTTACATCTGGCCTGTTCAATCCCCACCAGCTCCCAGGCTGTGTGCCAGACATGACGGGGAAGTATGGCAGACCACAGGATTACTACCCTTGGCCACCTGTGCTGAATGACCTGGAAATCCTCCACTGCCTGAAGCGAGAGGGCTTTCCCCTTCAGGAGGCCAAGGTCATTCCCCCCAAGGTGAATAACCACCATGTGTAGCAGAGGGCCAACCCTCCCCTGGAACAACTGTGGCAAGAGCCCGGACCAACGGAGGCCCCGGCGCCCTTGCCATTCAACAACGATCCATTCACTTAGGCCCAGCTGGGACCCAATGGGCCAGCCAAAACACCATATTGTGCGATAAGAATCCTCTTTCTCTTCGGCCGAGCCACAGCACCTAAAATGAGAAAACAGTTAGAACGTATAACCAAAGCTCAATGGGGCAATTTAACAAACACCTCTTTTACTGGTCACCAAGGGGTGTACATAGAAGCGATAGGCAGATGATCACCATCAACCCAAATGCTGAATCTCGGGGCCCGGATACCCCATGGCAGACGTGGTGGACACTGCCTCAATTCGGAAGGAATGGGTGCCAAATTTGACACCTGCCAACCCCAACACTTTTGAGGCCCTAGTGGTGACTGCCCAAAATTGAAATTTTGTCAAAGGTGAGCAATCCTCATGGCAAAAAAAAGGGGGCCTGCAGAATCGCCCCTGATCGCCACCTACTGTGCCAGGGCCTGCACCAGGCAGAGCTCCTGTTGATCACAAGGGCCCAGCACCAAGCAAGAGCCTTTTTGCACCTGATCCGTTTTAGATTTCCAAATCTTAATGGAGACCTGGTCACCAATAAACTGCATGTTGCCGGCAGCCAACACATGCCCCGATGTATCACCTCAGGACTGGATGACCAGTTCACTGACCTTTAAGGTCCCGAAAAATGCTGTCAGGGACGCAATGTGGAAGAGTATTGCCTCAAAATCTGATGCACATACCCCTGGCCACACTCCAAACAACACCTTAAGAACCAATGGGGAAATCAGTTGCCTGGGATCAACTTGTGGGCCACACTCCTGCGCCCACCCCTCAAGCATTTTTCTTAATCGGAAATCGCTAGTAGCTTCAGGCAACCCTTGGGCCCTGCTGGCAAATGCCAGCACCGCCAATTGGGTTCTTAGGGGTTTTATTGCCAGGCCTCTGCCCTTTAAGTGCACATAGTATTACATAAGGTGTGCGATGGGAATGGGCCATGCCTCTCGCAACCCTACCTGAGATCTGAAAGCACTAAATTGGGCTGCTGCTCGGCCATACGCCCACCTAGTGCTAGGAGCTAGGGCTAATTGAATAGCTCTATTTGCCTCAACTCGCCAAATCTCCATAACTCCTGTGGCATCCGCCGGCCTGGGGTCCACTTCTGGAGCCAACTGACAAAACCTCTGCATCTGTCAACAAGACAGAGCGTCTGTCACCGCATTACAGACCCCAGGGACATGCCGGGCAAGGAAAAGAATGTTCAAGCTTAGGCAGTCCAGCGTAAAAGTCCTGACCGGGTTCATAACAGGCTCAGATTTCGATGTTAGAGTGTTTATCACATGCAAGACTGCCATATTGTTGCACCAGAAATGTATGACATGGTTGGCCAGGTCCACCCTCCCAGAGACATACTGCCATGACAATGGGGAAGAACTCCAAAAAGGTTAAGTTCCAGCATATGCCTTTGGCCAAACATTCCCTGGGCCACTCCTCTGCGCACCAATGCCTCCGAAAATACACTCCAAAACCGATGGAATCTGCCACATCTGCAGGGCCCTCACCTCTTCCGGCAGCTGATTCCACCATGTAGGGGCCATAACAGAGAAAGCCCTTTCTCTGGTGGACTTCAACCGGGCTTCCTTCGGCCCGGTTGCAAGCAAAGTTAAGGTGACCAACTATTTGCTGGAGTTCCAGGAGGGAGACCTTACACTTACCCTTCAAGGCAGCTAAACTAGCCCTCAGTCCAGAGACCTTCTCAGCAGGGAGATGTAAAGCTTGATGCCTGGTATCCAATTCAATACCTAAAAAGGTCAAAAGCGAGACGGGGCCTTCGGTTTTTTCGTGAGCCAGGGGAACACCCAGTTCCCCCGTCAGCCTGATTATGCATCCAGAAGACGGGCACACTGTCCTGATCCCACAGGGTCAGTGAACAGAAAGTCATCAAGGTAATGCACTGCATCCTCAGACCCAGTTCTGCTCCAAAGGGCCCATTCTAAAAAGTTACTAAAGCGCTCAAAGGCTGAACACGACACAGAGCACCCCATCGGGAGTGCCCTGTCCATGTTGTATTGGCCTTCAAATGCGAACCGCAGCAACTCTAAGTCGCTGGGGTGAACTGGAAGAAGGCAAAAATGCTGACTTGATGCCACTTTTTGCCATTTCAGCCCCAATCCTGCAACGGTGTACCACCTTGACCACTTAGTCAAAGGAAGTATACCTAACTGAGCACAGGTTGTCAGGAATAGTGTTGTTCACTGACCCACCTCGGGGGTAAGACAGATGGTGAATCAAATGAAATTCACCCACTGCCTTTTTGGGTACTAATTCCAAAGGAGAAACACTTAAGTTGGGCACTGGAGGGGATGCAAAAGGGCCCAAAACGCGCCCTTCGGTGCATTCCTTGGCAATCTTCTCCTGCACCACATTTTCCATCCCCATCACAGAGTGCAGATTAGCTGCCATGAAAGGGTCCCTAGGGCCCTGAACCCAAATTTGAAACCCTCCCATAAATAAACCCAATCAGCTGCCTTGAGGTATCAAGGCAAAAGTTCCTTAAACACTCTCAGTCTGATGGGACTGGCCCCCTTTGGGTATGTTGGGCAGGTCCCCCAGACCGCTTGCCATCACCCTTGGGCTTTGTCTTGCTACATGCAGAGAACACTCTGCCACACAGCGGACACTTGTCCTTGTATTTGTACGACTTGCTGGTGCAGACGCTCTGCAATGTATATTCCCAGCATAATAATCGGGTTTGAACCAACTGCCCCACTGCTGAGCAGAGCCCTGGGGTTGTTGCCTGCTTACTGACCAAATGACCACTATCCGATCGGTCACCAGCGTTCGGTTTAGCTGGAGACATCAGTTGTAGCCATAGCTGCTGGTTAATTTGGTCCCACAGCATTGTGCTCTCATACAGAACTCCTCATCATACTGCAACTATGCAGACCCCGAGAAGTCCATATATGCTTTATAAATTATGTCGCAGTATTGAAACAGCGGTGCAGCCCGTAAAGGCTGGGCACGCACTATTACCCCTGCGTATATAAAAAAACCAGGCAACCAATTGGCCCAGTTTCGCTCCACCTTCCTCTGCTTCAGTTTCTCCTTATCCTTGTCATCAAGGTCCTCCTTCTCCTTTTTCTCCAATTCCCAGTAGAGGAAGCCAAAGACATCCACATACTCACCCCTTAAAATCTTCTCCCGGATCTCCACTGTGAGGTGATCCCCCAATGGCATGGCTGTGTCACCAAAAGGGTGAAACTGAAAGGGTACATTCCCATGAGGGGCTGGGGGAAAACCCCAGGCACCCCATGGGTGATATGACCAGCCCTGTTGTATAGGTCACTGGGGTTGCTGTCCCCACGGCCGAGCCCCAGAACTAACCTGCTGGGCAGCTGCTCCACCGCCTGGCAGCAGGGCACTGACCAGACAGGGGAACTGGACAGAACCCCACATGGAACACTGCCCGCATGGAACCCCACATGGAACACTGGGTGTGTCAGCCTTGGCAGCAGCAGGTTTACCTAAAAATGGTCTGGCTCCACTCCACCCTTGTGTCCCCAGGACCCACCCTGCATTGTATGGCACACCCCCATGGGCTGGAGGCCACTGCCCCCATGGCCAAGCCGCACTCTGTTGTATTGCATTAGACCCACCTTCTGAATCAGTGTGCATCACAGCCACTGCTACTGGTAGGCCACTCCTTGGCCGACTGGGTCCTTGCCCTGTCCATTGTCCGGATCCAGGGCAAGGATCCGGATCCAGATCCAGCTCCTCCACCTCGCCACCATCCTTGTCATCAGCCTGCTTCTGTAAAGCAGAAAGCCTGGCCAACACCTCCTTTTCAAACGCTTGTGTGGAAGTCCTGGCAGCCTTACAGCCCCTGGGCAATTTGGAGGCACCCACTTCCAAGCCTCTATCCTGTTCCAGAGCAGCCAACTGATCTATGATCACCTGCCTAGTAATGGCTTCCTCCTCCTCTCCTGGGACATTGGCCCATTGATTGCCCTGCCCGGAAGGTTTCTTCAGGGGCTGTTTTCCCTTGGGCACACCCTGTCCCTTCTTAGGTGCCATTGCCAACTCTATTTAACCAAGCCGAGCTGCGAAGCACCCACTCCCCTAATACCCTCCTTAGATAAGGGGAGGGTGAGGGTGGTGTAGGGGTTATAAAGGGGGGCTGACCAGTCACCCAACACCCAACTAGGGTGAAAAAGCCCGGTGTGGCAGACTCCATAGGCCCCAAAACATGGAGTGGGGGTGGGGTGGGGGATGGAATGGGGGGGAAGGAGGCTTCAACCCAAGCATCACAGCCCCCGCTGCCTTCCTGAACACGACCCTACCATAGCTCCTAAAAGGCCCCCCAATGGCACACCCCCATGGGCTGGAGGCCACTGCCTCAGCAGCTGCAGAAAGCCTGCTCAAACCGCTGCAGAAAGCCTGCAGAAAGCCTGTTCAAACCACTGCTCCTAACGCTGTGATGCTCTTCCATCTCCTGGACCCGGCTGCTCCACAATGCACCACTCTCCGCTACTTCCCCGGCCCGCAACAGGCCGCCTGGCAAGAGAGAGGCCGCGAAAACGCTCCCCGCCCATCCAAGGAGAAAGAACAACTGTGTGCTCTTGGGCGGGGCCAGGACTTATAAAACCCTCAGCCTCTGCCCCTCTCCTTATTCCCGGATGGGCGGGAGAATGCGTCGGCCTCCTCTCCTTCCGGGAGAGCAAACTTGGCCCCCAGCCTATAGCTGCGGTAGCTATACCAGAAGCGGCCTGGTTGGGAAGGGGCCAGAATAGCATTAGAAGAAGTATTTTAAGGTCTGCAGTCCTGTTCCCCCACTTCCCCACATAATCAGTATTAAGAGCTGGAGCACCGCCTAAAATATGGGAAATCTGACTTCAAATTCAGATTCTGCCATGAAGCTTGCTGGTGACCTTGTGACATTACACTCTCTCAGCCTAATCTAGGATTGTTGTGATGATGAGAGCAGTGGGGAAGTAACAACCATCCATACTACCCTGAGTTCCTTGGAAGATGGTGGGATACAAATGTACAAAATGGAGAGATTTCTACTAAACCCATGCTTCTGAGGACTAAGAGAAGGCAATATCTTGCTTGTGGGATGCATATCTTTTGCCAAAGTAATTTTGTCAGGAAAATGTATTGCTATTCTCCTCCAAACATCCAGCCTTCACAGGGCCATACCAGGAGTCCAGGGATAGGGTAAGCTAAAAGAGAAAACTTGCCAAATGACTTATGAGCAAATTATTTTGCTTTTAGCTTGTGAAATCTTAGCAATACAGCGTGGTTTGTGATGACATATTAGCTGAGTCCAGACCGCCAGCTCAGGGCGGCAGTATGCTGACCTGGAAATGAGCTGGCAGAAACAGAAGCACCCAGGGGTGTCCAGATAGTGTGTGGTCCACTGCAGGAACAGGGATGGGCTCCGAGTGCCTCAGAGGAGTGTCCACAGCACCCATGCTCCCATCTGCCACTCCCTGGTGCGCTTCCTGGCCATCCAGACAGCCTGGGAAGCACCTCAGAGATGCCTGAGTAATTTGGTACCACTTTGGCAGTGGTACCTTTTTGAGGGAGTTGGAATGCAGTTGGAATGCAGGTAGGGGTATTGCAGGGGGGTATTTTTGGAGGGGGACATTAGGAGGGCTTCAAGTGTCCTGGCCCCACTGATGGACCTCCTGATGGCACCTGGGTTTTTTTTGGCCATTGTGTGATACAGAGTGTTGCACTGGATGGGCCATTGACCTGATTCAACATGGCTTCTCTTATGTTCTTAGGGATGGGGTGAGGGTGGGGCAGGACTGGAGCCACTTGGACACGCTTTTTTGATCCTTTTGCAAGCCATCCCTGGAGTGGCTTATACTGCCTGTCTGGAAACAGCCATCTTGACACAATGGTACTATTGGTACTACATTATGTCAAGCATACAGAACTGCAATAAAAAGTAGATTCAGGTGGTAAGCCATGTTGGTCTGAAGCAATAGAACAAAGTTGGAGTTCAGTGGCACCTTTAAGACAAAGTTTAAACTCTGTTGGTCTTAAAGCTACCACTGGACTCAATAAAAAGTAGTCAATTCTGTAGTTAGACTCTGTGGTTCCATCTCACCACATTCTCACTTTATCCAATGGCGGTCTGCACAAAGACTTTATGCTTTACTGGCGCACTCTATCTGCAGATAATGGCTGATGCCACTGCAGTAACACTAAGGATAAGAGGATTACCAATTTATTCATAACATAAGAAAATAAGAGGTGCCTTGCCACTTCAGTGTAGTGTTATAAGTGGCAGACTCTAATCTGGAGAACCGGGTTTGATTCCCCATTCCTCCACATACACCCAGCCAGCTGGGTGACCTTGGGTTAGTCACAGTTCTCTCAGAGCTGTTCTCACAACAGCAGTTCTCTCAGAGCGCTCTCAGCCACACCTACTTCACAGAGTGTCTGTTGTGGAGAGAGGAATTAATTTTAAGCTGTGCCTTGCCAAAGGCTGAGCACATCTCACAGAGGTTTGAGAGGAGCAGAACAGAGCAGAGCAACTCTGATAGCTGAGACAGCTGGAGAAGTTGCTGAGAATTTCTGAGTTTTGAAAGACTTCATTCTGAGGTTTGTGGGGCTGCCTAAAATTCTGAGTTGTGATAGCTGGGGAACTGCTCTTTGTTTGGTCTTTGTTTGGTTGAGTGGGCTAAAGGTGAAAGAGATTGAGAGTGATTCCTGCTGATTGGTTAGGAGTGCCTCTGCTCCACCCTCTTTGCATTTTAAGCTGCGCCTTGCCAAAGGGCTCTTGGCCTGTGGCTCTTCGCCTAGGGGCTCCCTAAGGGCCAGGAACCCAGATCCCTGATTTCCTTGTTCTCCCAGTAAGGTAAGTTGACCCTCCAGAAGGGGAGCTACTTAGACAAACAGCATTTACAGAGGACTGTATATTTTAATATATATATATAATGAAGATAAAATGCCATATATATCATGAAGATAGAATGCCAGCAGGGGGTTGAGGGCTTTCCAGTGTTTTGCACTGAGTGTCACATGTACTACTATCTGCCCAAAGGACAGAAATCTTGGGTATGTGCTTGATGCAAGGAGCTCCTGGTCCTCAGGGAATGAGTTTGTACCCTTGAGGCCGAGGTGACTGCCCTGGAGAAGCAGAGACGGTCAGTTAGGCACTTGGGGAAGACTCTCGGGGGCGTATTAGATAAGCCCCGCTCTGAACGTAGCAGCCCCGTTGCTATCAGAGAGCGTGAGGGTCGAGAGGGAACAGGGCACCGTGCTGAGGATAAGGGGAATGCACCCTCAGAAGGGACCTCTTCTTCAGTTGGTGAGCAGGAATCCTTTCGCGCCAAGGAAACATCCCTGGGCAGGGGGAGAGGGGGGGTATTGGTGGTTGATGATTCGATCCTTAGGCAAGTAGACAGCTGGGTGGCAAAACCGCGTACTGACCGTATGGTGACTTACCTGCTTGGTGCAAAGGTAGCAGACATTACGCGTGTAGCAAATAGGCTGATAGACAGTGCTGGGGAGGAGCCTGTGGTCATGGTGCATGATGGCACCAACGATGTGGGGAAATGCAGTCGTGAGGTCCTGGAGGAAAAATTTAGGCTGCTAGGGGGGAGACTTAAGGCCAGGACCTCCAAGGTAGCCTTCTCAGAAGTGCTACCTGTTCCATGTGCAGGGCAGGAGAGACAGGCACAAATTAGAAGTCTCAATGTGTGGATGAGACGATGGTGTAAGGAGGAAGGGTTTAAGTTTGTTAGGCACTGGGATGCTTTCTGGAACAAGCGGGAGCTGTACAAAAGAGATGGTCTCCACTTGTCCCCAGATGGAACCAGGCTGCTGGCGCTTAAAATCAAAAAGGTGGCAGAGCAGTTTTTAAACTAAATCTTGGGGGAAAGCTGACAGGAGATTAAATGTCTCTGGTTCGGGAGGACTCATCTCAAAGAGATGAAGGGTTGGCTGCTATTTTTCTACCGGGTAACGGATCAGTGTTGTCCACTGTGATGGTGACAAACATTATGGACTGTCTGCCAGAGTCTCGAGGTGGCAGGAGGAAGGTGGCGGGCCTAGCTTGCCTGGGAAATTATAGATGTTTTTATGCAAATGCTAGAAGTGTTCGCAGTAAAATTGGTGAATTGGAATGTTTAGTGTTGGGAGAAAACATAGATATTGTGGGAATTTCAGAAACTGGGTGGAATGAGGAGAATCAGTGGGACACGGTGATTCCTGGATATAAGTTATATTGGAAGGATAGGGAGGGAAGGGTTGGAGGTGGGGTGGCTCTGTATGTCAGAGAGGATATACGGTCCAGTAAGACTGAGGTCAGAGAATTAGATTCCCTTTTAGAAATGCTTTGGGTTGAAATAGAGGGCCCAAAACTATGGGAGTTTGTTATCGCCCACCAAATCAAAAGAGAGAAGATGATTATAATATGATGGAAGGCTTAAAGATAGCGGCTAAATGTAAAAACTGTGTCATAATAGGTGATTTTAACTACCCGCAGATTGATTGGGTCAATATGTGTTCTGGTCGAGAGAAAGAGATTGAGTTTCTTGATGCTCTCAATGACTGTGCTATGGAGCAGATGGTCTCAGAACCTCAGTACTGCCCAAGACTTGGTGAGAGATATAAAAGTGATTGTGCCGCTTGGGAGCAGTGACCATAATGTTATTGATTTCACCGTTTGTATAAATAGGGAGTTGCCCAAAAAGACCGCCACAACCACGTTTAACTTTAAAAGGGGTAAATTCTCTGAGATGAGGAGGCATGTGAGGAGGAAACTGAAAGGAAAGGTAAATACGGTCAAAACCCTTGGGGAAGCCTGGAGACTATTTAAAAATATAATCCTAGAAGCTCAGATAAAATACATGCCACAAGTTAGGAAAGGCACAAATAGGCATAAGAAAAAGATTGCATGGTTAATAAACAAAGTAATGGAAGCTATAAAAGGTAAGAAGGACTCCTTTAAGCGGTGGAAAACCAGTCCAAGTGAGATTAGTAAAAAGGAACACAGGCAGTGGCAAATCAAATGCAAGACTGTGATCAGGCAGGCAAAAAGGGACTATGAGGAGCATATTGCAAAAAACATAAAGACCAACAATAAAAATTTCTTCAAATATATTAGAAGTAGGAAACCAGCCAGGGAGGCAGTGGGGCCCTTGGATGACCATGGGGTAAAAGGATTACTGAAGGAGGATAGGGAAATGGCTGAGAAGCTGAATGAATTTTTTGCCTCCGTCTTCACTGTGGAAGATGAGAACTTTTTGCCCGCCCCAGAACCACTAATTTTGGAAGGGGTGTTGAAAGACCTGAGTCAGATTGAGGTGACAAAAGAGGAGGTCCTACAACTGATAGACGAATTAAAATCTAATAAGTCACCGGGTCCGGATGGCATACATCCGAGAGTTATGAAAGAACTCAAAGTTGAACTTGTGGATCTTTTGACAGAAATCTGTAATCTTTCATTGAAATCTGCCTCCGTTCCTGAGGACTGGAAGGTAGCAAATGTCACCCCCATCTTTAAAAAGGGTTCCAGAGGAGATCTGGGAAATTACAGGCCAGTCAGTCTGACTTCAGTACCGGGAAAGTTGGCAGAAAGCATTATCAAGGACAGAATGAGTAGGCACATTGATGGACACGGGTTATTGAGGAAGACTCAGCATGGGTTCTGTAAGGGAAGATTTTGCCTCACTAACCTGTTACATTTCTTTGAGGGGGTGAACAAACATGTGGACAAAGGAGACCCGATAGATGTTGTTTACCTTGACTTCCAGAAAGCTTTTGATAAAGTTCCTCATCAAAGGCTCCTTAGAAAGCTTGAGAGTCATGGAGTAAAAGGACAGGTCCTCTTGTGGATCAAAAACTGGCTGAGTAATAGGAAGCAGAGAGTGAGTATAAATGGGCAGTCTTCGCAGTGGAGGACGGTAAGCAGTGGGGTGCTGCAGGGCTCGGTACTGGGTCCCATGCTCTTTAACTTGTTCATAAATGATTTAGAGTTGGGAGTGAGCAGTGAAGTGGTCAAGTTTGCAGATGACACTAAATTGTTCAGGGTGGTGAGAACCAGAGAGGATTGTGAGGCACTCCAAAGGGATCTGTTGAGGCTGGGTGAGTGGGCGTCAACGTGGCAGATGCGGTTCAATGTGGCCAAGTGCAAAGTAATGCACATTGGGGCCAAGAATCCCAGCTACAAATACAAGTTGATGGGGTGTCAACTGGCAGAGACTGACCAAGAGAGAGATATTGGGGTCGTGGTAGATAACTCACTGAAAATGTCAAGACAGTGTGCGTTTGCAATAAAAAAAGGCCAACGCCATTCTGGGAATTATTAGAAAGGGAATTATTAGGAAGGGAATTGAAAACAAATCAGCCAGTATCATAATGCCCCTGTATAAATCGATGGTGCAATCTCATTTGGAGTACTGTGTGCAGTTCTGGTCGCCGCACCTCAAAAAGGATATTATAGCATTGGAGAAAGTCCAGAAAAGGGCAACTAGAATGATTAAAGGGCTGGAACACTTTCCCTATGAAGAAAGGTTGAAACGCTTGGGACTCTTTAGCTTGGAGAAATGTCAACTGCGGGGTGACATGATAGAAGTTTACAAGATAATGCATGGGATGGAGAAAGTAGAGAAAGAAGTACTTTTCTCCCTTTCTCACAATACAAGAACTCGTGGGCATTTGATGAAATTGCTGAGCAGACAGGTTAAAATGGATAAAAGGAAGTACTTCTTCACCCAAAGGGTGATTAACATGTGGAATTCACTGCCATAGGAGGTGGTGGCGGCCACAAGCATAGCCACCTTCAAGAGGGGTTTAGATAAAAATATGGAGCAGAGGTCCATCAGTGGCTATTAGCCACAGTGTGTGTGTGTGTGTGTGTGTGTGTGTATATATAATTTTTTTGCCACTGTGTAACACAGAGTGTTGGACTGGATGGGCCATTGGCCTGATCTAACATGGCTTCTCTTATTTTCTTATGTTCTTAGGAAGGGAAGGAGATTGTAAGGTGTTCTGAGATTCCATGTGAAGGGTAGGATATAAATCCAACTCTTCTTCTTGCTAGCTCATACTAGCACACCTTGTCCATTTTTAGAATTTATATCCCACTTTTCTTCCTGATTGGGACTCAATATGGCTTTTCACATTATTCTCCCCATCTCTACTTTATCCTCACAACCACTGAGGTAGGTTAGGCTGACAGATTGTGACAGGTTGTGGGGCACCTGGAAATGTTCCATTACAAAGCAGGGATTAAAACCTGGTGTTCCCAGGTCATACTGGCAATGGATTCCACAATTTAATTACTTATTGAAATACTGCTTTTGCCTATTACTCAACTTCATTCAGTGGCCCTAAATTCTGGTATTATGCTTAGGAATGTCTCACCACTTAACTTTGCAATGCTTCTGAAACCTGGATTTTTATTAATGTTTTTGCCATTCATCTCTCTATTACTATTATACTTGTATGAAAAAAGAAAGCCCCTGTGTCACTTTTGTGAAGCAATGACCTCCCAGGCCATGGGTGCTGAGATCTACTGGAATTCAGAACCATTTGGTCTGATGTAAGTGGAATGCAAGGGAAAATCGGGGACAAAGGGTGGCAATTGGGGGCGAGCGGTCCCAGAGGCGCACACTGGACTGTGGAGTGCCTCAGGGGGCAGTTCTCTCACCAACGCTATTTAATATCTATATGCGCCCCCTTGCCCAGATTGCCAGGAGACATGGACTTGGGTGCCATCAATATGCAGATGACACCCAACTCTATCTGCTAATGGACGGCCGGCCTGACTGCGTCCCAGAGAATTTAGACCGGGCCTTGCAGGATTTGGCAACCTGGTTGAGGAAGAGCGGGCTGAAACTGAATCCAGCGAAGACAGAAGTTCTTTGTCTGGGTCGGGGTGCTCGGGGAGGGGAAATACCTCTCCCGGTCTTCGACGGGGCACCGGGTTAAGAGCCTGGGAGTTTTACTGGAGCCTGCATTATCAATGGAGGCCCAGATTGCAGCCACTGCCAAGTCAGCCTTTTTCCATCTAAGGCGGGCAAAGCAGTTGGCTCCCTTCCTAGAGCGCCAAGATCTGGCAATGGTGCTTCATGCAACGGTCACCTCAAGACTGGATTACTGTAATGCCCTCTACATGGGGCTGCCTCTGTACCGAACCCGGAAGCTGCAGCTGGTGCAGAACGCAGCGGCTAGACTGTTGCTGGGACTCCCTAAATGGGAGCACATACAGCTTGGGCTGCGCGAACTGCACTGGCTGCCAGTTACATACCGGATTCGTTACAAAGTGCTGGTCATTACCTTTAAAGCCCTATATGGTCGAGGACCTGTCTACCTTAGGGACCATCTCTCCCCATATGAACCCCAGAGAGCACTGAGGTCAGCCGGGAAAAACTTGCTGACTATCCCCGGACCGAGAGAGGTGAAGTTGCAAAGCACCCGTAACCGGGCCTTCTCCTCTATAGCCCCGAGCCTATGGAACCAACTTCCGCAGGGCCTGCAAGACCTTCCTCTTCAGACTGGCTTTCGCTGATGAAAATGGAATTTGCGAAGGAAACCGCCATCAGAAAAAGTAAACATAGCATTAGCACTTTTACTAATTTAATTAATTTAATTAATTTAATTTTAAAACTTAACCAGATTTTAATTAAACGCTTATAATGTTTAATGTAATTTTCTCCATTTGTATAATCAACCCTGACCTATGCTGTTAGCCGCCCTGAGCCTGCTCCGGCGGGGAGGGCGGGATATAAATAAAATTTGTTGTTGTTGTTGTTGTTGTTGAAAAGTCTAGCTAGCTTGCATTAGGGTTCTTCGTGGAGTTGGGGGGAGGGGTTCTTTTGCATTCACTGTGTGTTCTTTGTCCAGCCCACTATTCCTATAGTTTCCTCTGTTCAGCTATTATGTTTCTCAGTTTCTCCTGGGTTGATAAAATAGCATTTTCTCTCCCACCACAGATGCCAGCTTTTTTTTCCCAGTGAAGCCTTTTCCCCCTGTAGCAAAGAGTTATCAATACTTGTTCTTTTCTGGGTATTGTTTGTATGGGTTGTCTCTATCTGGTATCTAAAGTCTCTTGAGGTGGAAAAAAGAGAGTCAGAGAGGGTCTCAGTCCATTTTTGTTCTGAGAACTTGGTAGGGTTTTCAGTCCCCAGTTGGGGGCAAGGGATCCTCCAGTTTGGAGCCTCACCCTTGGTTCAGGGCTATCAGAAACTGGGGGAAATTATCCCTCCCCCAAACAGGCAAGTAACCAAAAGTAAACATGATGTGCCTATGTCACTCAAAAGTGACATAGAAATGTTGGTGACATCTGGGGGGATGCTCTAGTTTTGGGGGTAACATTCTATGGTTTGAAGTTACCTCTACCATAGAGTTTTGCTCACAAATGAGAGCATTGCATCTGATGTCCCTGATGTGCCTATGTCACCCTGAAATGATGTAGACAAAGCATGTTTATTTCCTACTTCCTCCCCCCCCCCAGTGAGTGCACCCCCATCCCTCACCTGCTCAACCAAGGGACCTGGCAACCCTAGAACCTGAGGACAGGTGAGTAGCATGCTACCAGCTAGGAGAAAGCGAGCCAGTTTGCTGTAGGGGTTAAGAAGAGTGGTAGACTCTAATGCGGAGAACCAGATTTGATTCCCTACTCCTCCACTTGAAGCCAGCTGGGTGACCTTGGGTCATTCACAGCTGATCACCCCCCCCCAAAAAAATAAACCTAGTTCTTCATTAAAAAAAAAAGCTAGAGTTTTAGACTGCCAGACAATCTTTGAGTCTCCTGACTATACTACACCCACTGCCATACAATAATCCTTATAATTAATTATTAGCCAGAAGAAATAGGGCTGCTTCTGTTTCACAGGAGTAGAAAGGGAAGGAATGGATAGAGAGACTCCAGGACGTCTGAGCAACATGAGCCAGTGCTGCTCAAGAAAGCTACTCAGGGAAAGCAGTCTTCTCTTCCATCACTTATCCATTACATAATGCAACCTCTTCTCCACCTCCGCCCCCCCCCCCAAGAAAAACCCCAACTTTATGTGACTGCACATACAATTGTATTAATATTACAATTTGCAGTGTTTCATTGATGTACACATGCACTCAAAAATATTGAGAAAACACTACACAAAAAGGAATCTTGATACAATTGTAAGAGTGGAGTCCAGTAGCTCCTTAAAAACCAACAGGAGTTTCAGGGTATAAACTTTCAAAGTGAAAGCTCCTTTCTTTAAACATGCCTGACAAATGGAGCTTTCACTATCAAATGTCTATACCCTGAAACTCTTGTTGGTCTGCAAAGTGCTACTGGACTCAAATCTAACTGTTCTACTGCAGGCCAGCACAGCTACCCTCTGATACAATAGTACATTCAATTTGATCTAGATTGGCTTTTTGAAGAATTTAGTCACATGAACACCAGAAGTGGAAGGGAAATGCAAACAAATGGAAGGCACTGAAAACTGCAAGAAAATATCCATGTGTGGTGCTCTGTAAAAATGTGGAAATATAAAACAGAGTAAGAGAGAATTCTTACAGCATCAGCTTCACTTTAGAAACAAGACCAAATAATTCAGATCTGAAAACCCAGGAGAAATTTGAATGAGTAGAACTTCAGAAAAATCTCTAATTAGAAATGTATATTCACTTCCAAATGAATTTTTAAAAAATATATGAAAAGATTTCATGTTTTTATGATAGTTGAGGAAACCTTACTAGTCAGGTGTAACACCTACTGTCACATGTTGACCGTTTAATTAATCACCTCCAAAACAATCACATGTTGTGTCAGTTTTTCCCTCATAAACAAATCTGAGTTCCCCTGTCTTGTTTTGGGTAGCCCTTAAGTAGTGTGTCCCTTTTTTATTGTATAAATAACCTTTTATTGAAAATTCTTGTCTCAGCAGGTTACTGACAGATCCTTTGTAGGCTTTCCCCCAAAATAAGGAACTGCCACCCAAGTTTTCAAATATTTTCCTTCAGAAATAGCATTTCAGGCACACTTAATGAATTGAACAGGTTTCAGATTTATTTGAACAAACTAGAAGGGAAGGAAACCAATAGTATTAAGTTTTGGAATTGGTAGACAGAAAGTTAAATAAATTTACAGAACTGTGTATTATGGTGCTGAATACACAAGAGACATTTAGAGACTTCAGAATGTTTTGCTTTCACTGAAAGTGTTACATATGTTACAGCATTTTTGCTTTGATAGTACTTGTTCTAGATGCCTTATGTTTCCTTTTGAACTTACTACTTGTTGGTCACACAGACTTGAGAATGTACTCAGCTTTATCTCTTTGTTTTAAAGACTAGGGTTTTCCTAATAGACCCTTTTCTCTAGCAAGATTGTTATTATCTTTTCCATAAGAGCAATACCCTGGTCTTTTGGCATGTTTAGGTCTTTTCAGAGCCACTTCAAGCCTTTTACCAAATTCTTAACGTCCAATTTACAGTCTCTTCAAACTGGATATTAAGCTTATAAAATAGAGAATTAATTCTCTTCTCAAGTTGTGTTTCTTTGTTTTACACATGGAGACTGATTAAACTATTTGAACAGTCTCTTCTCAAATCTCTCCTTTTCCAAAGCCACATGACACTGGCTCTGAAACAGACTCGGCTTTTTAGACCTCTCTCAAGAGTCTCCCAGGCCACTCTCTTCTCCAACCAACCTTTCTAGTTGCCTAACCATAAAATTCCCCTCTACAGTTAGCTCCAGTCCTCCAATCAGAGGAAGTACCATGAACTGTCAATCAATTCAGCAGCTATCTCACTCTCTCCCAAGCAGCACTGCCTATAAGCAATCATCCGCTTGCTGTCCATCACACCTACACTCTTAAAGGCACCTGGGGAACAAAGAGTAAAGAGTCATAGTGGCTCCACCTTCTTGGTGGGATGTGGACAGGGGGGTAAGGTGTCTGTGGGGTGAGGCAGTGGTACCTTCTGCACCCCAAGCTACTGCCTAAGGATACCAGCTTGCCTTGCCTAATTGTAGATTCAATCATGGTCTGATCACCCATTCCACACCCTTTTTTGGCCAGAGCAGTATCTCATAGAATGAGATGACAAGACTCCCTTTGACAGTGCCCTGTGGTATTTCAGAGGATCTCTAAATGGTAGCTGTCATGCTTTATGTGATCTATGGCTTCCTAACAGTCAACAGTAATTGATTCGGCTCTATTTTTCCAGTTATGGATTTTAATAACGTCACTTAAAAATGCAATTGATCTAGGTGAGTTCACAGTTTGTACATCATAGAGTTCATAACATGCATGCAAGTTTATTCTGCATATTTTTAATATTAAAAATAAACATCCATGAATAACATTCAAAGGTCAGAATAGAGATCATTTTCTTCTTCATTTTTGCTATTTTTATTAAACTTTTGCCCTACAGCAGAGAGTTCAGTGAGTTAAAAATAATCTGAGGCAAAATGCTGGCAGGAGGAACTCATGTGCTGAGGTCCTACAGAATAAGAGCTGGATGGCTTGTTAAATAATACGCTTGCACTACAGCAATGGAGTTAACAGACTGTACTCTCTTAAATATTTAAAACAACAAAAATGTCACTTGTTCCTACCAATCATTTCTTGTGTGTGCTGAAAGAAGATGAGAGAATGTTAAAATTACTGAGCACCTACGTTGCTACCCTCTCTTGGGACTGCCAGCTTATTTATGGTGTTGTCAAATGGGGGGAAGTGAGGAGAAGGTTAATAAAGACTTTCCCTGGTACAGCAGCTCTAATCAAATCCAGCAGTTTCCCTTGCAGCTGCTTTAAACAACAATAACAACAGTAGAAGCTGAACTCATTAAATTCCCCTCATCACAGGCTGGTCTGCCCAAACTGCCTTGTAGTTTGTACATTATTGATTAAGCGATCCTAGAATTGTCTCTTTCCTGATTTTCATGCCTGTTGCATATGTTGGCATAATGTGAGAAATAATCCAATCCTACATTTTGGTGTTTGCTTTCAATGACTTTTACTGCAATAGGAATTGGTGTGGCGGGGGGGACAATAACTGACTGCAGGCCACTAATGTAACAGAGAGACCTTCAGAGTACAAGCACTAACTCATAATAATACACAACCTTAGCCGAGAGAAAAACAAAAAGAGTTAGGCTGAACTGAAAGAGACTTCTGCTTTGCAATAGAAAACGTTCAATAAACCAAGAATACTAGAAAATGAATGCACCACAGCTCCCCCTAGGGTAAAAGTAGACTAAACAAGTCTTTCAACCATATTTACATTAACCAGACTTTTAGCAGGCTGTTGCTTCTCCAACAGCATGATTCTTGGTTGATTTACATACTGGCATTCTCTTTTGAAAAGTTCCTATTCCATCTACTGCCATTCTACTTTGAGGCCAGATTTTTTGAACAGGAAGTAGGCCTAGCTGTTGATAAAGCAACCCTATGTAAATATTGATACAATACAAACCATGGAAGCGTGTTGTTAGTATGCAAATAAAGTGGGGAACTGTCAACTTTGTGGAGTCATTTACATCTACCTCACGCTGTATTGGTCTAATATTATTTTCTTGATTATTTCCATACATAGCAGTGTAGAGGGAGGGAAAAGGGTAGAGTAAAAGGAAATCTACTATGTTAACAACTGCCATGATTTTTTTCACATTTAAATTAATTGCATCATAGAAAGAGATAGAGGCTACCCAATAGATAATTATAATTAAAGGACATATTAAATGAATGAATCTCATTTAGGAAAATCTATTTTGACACAGCAGTTGTTTCTTGTCAGTTCAATGAGTTATACTCTGGAGATTTTTCTCCTGGCTATAACCTACATGCTTCAAATGATAAATTTGTTTTACACACAACTGGTTTTCATCTGAATGCATACAAGGTATGATACAAGATACACGGTGGTGGGTCACTCCCTATAGGGAACACTGATTAATATATAATAGGGTTACATATTATTTTGATACTGTGTACTGAAAGAAATACAACTATAAAATTATATACAGACCAAATCTATTTTGTTAAGAGCTAAGGCTGCATTCCAGATTTCTGTTTTAAAAAACCACAGAAATCCATCCTAAAAATATGAAATATTTTCCTGCTAAATCTTTGGCATTGCAGCCACCAAGGTGGTTTGTAGAGACATACGAACACATGAAACTGCCTTATGCTGAATCAGACCCTTGGTCTATCAAAGTCAATATTGTCTACTTAGACTGGCAGCAGCTCTTCAAGGTCTCAGGTGGAGGTCTTTCACATCACCTGCCAGATCTTTTAACTGGAGATACCGGGGACTGAAACCTGGGACCGTCTGCATGCCAAGTAGATACTGTACCACTGAGCCACAGCTGTACTGTTACTGACTGGAGATTTGGTTAAGGCCAAACCAATCTTAATTTTAAAGGAAGATACCAGTAAAGACTATGTTCATATATAAACATGAACTCAAATTCTGGCTTAATTTGAGGCAGGATTCAGTCCTAGAGAACATGCTTTGCATACTGAAGTGCTAGGATTTCTACTGCTTCTCCAAACAGCAGTAAGATATATATATATATATATATATATATATATATATATATATATATATATATATATATATATATATAAAGAAGGTATTGCATGTGACTTGATATTGCTTCCAGGGAAAACTCAGAAATTATGGCAGGTAGCTGTAGGAATCCTATATGATCTGATTTACAACTACTACTACTACTGCTACTACTACTACTAGCCTGTCTTCTTCACTGAAATACAAAGTGTATTACAAATATGGTAAATCAGTTCAAAGATTATAAAATATGACATCAGTCAATTAATAAGCAAATTACAAGATAGGATAATAACACTGAATCTATTAGCAAAGATTCCTATAAGATAAAATCACACATCTGGGATGAGAGTGTAGAATGGGGAAAGAAGAAAAAGAACAGAATTCATGCAAATTAAGGCAACAAGACAACCAATGCATAAAAGACCTTATATCTGCTAAAAGTTACCTCTTGAGTGGAAGTATTAGATCGCAGCTTTGCTCCTTCTATGACAGTGCCCTCCATCCTCTTCCACAGCTTTTGGCTGGATGACATCATTCAAAGAGAGAAAGGGTTTGCCATTAAGTTATTGTATGCTTGAAGTAAAAATAGTAGTATTACTATCATTTTGCATTAGTAATTCCCTTGGCTCCTTTTCTGCTGGGTGCCTTTATACTAGATAATGATGCACAACACAGAAAACAGCATATTTTGGGGGAATTGGCCCAATAAAATGACATCCTACTTAGATAAGTTTCTTTTGCTGTTAGTCCTAATTTTATGCACAGGTTGAGCTGAATAACTGTATCTGAGGTAGATCAAGGTTGTCGGTCTGTAGTAGAAAAGAACAAGAGTCCCATAGCACCTTAAAGCTTAACAAAATTTGTGACAGGAGATGAGCTTTGTCAAGTCACTGCTCACTTCTTCAGATACAGCTAGAACTTTAAGTTGTCATTCTATGCTTGATAAGTGTGTATGCCCATCTTGTTATGCTATCTATCAATTGCAGTTGTTTTAGAAAAGGTTAATTCTATGTAGAGTTGCACCAACGGGGCTGGCTCCATAGAAACTCTCATTTTATCCAGATGCTACCTAGCTGATTACTTCTGATCCACAGCCTTTCTTTCAGTTCCATTCACACAGGTACCCTGTCTAGTAATAATGGTTCTTAGCAGAAGAGCAGTATCGGTCCATGAGCTCCACTCAGGCTACATCCTGTACTAGTTCATTAAGTTATAGTAATGCCATAGTTCATGGTAGTGGTACAACATTTGTGGTTTCTGAAAACTTCTTTGCCAGTTAATATCTCACAAAATTAGGGTAAAATATTGATCATACACACAACACTATCATGAGGTCTATATAAATTGCATAGATTTGGCACAGAATATATTTTTGAACCTTTCTAGGCTAACGTCCTATTTACTTTTCCTAGACAGTTAATATTGGAATTACGTGTTCTTTGGTGGACTCTTATATGCCTTGCTTTGTTTTCTAGTTGGATATACTATGAATGATCTCATCTTTGAGTGGCAAGAAAAGGGTGCTGTGCAGGTAGCTGATGGGCTCACTTTGCCTCAGTTTCTGTTGAAAGAAGAGAAAGATTTATGTTACTGCACCAAGAATTACAACACAGGTAGGACACCAGTAAGGTTCGCTAACAATTTCAAGGACAATCACTGCTGTTTATTGCCCACCCACCCCTCCAATGAAACGCCACACGAGTTATGGGTTAAACTGGGACTTTATTTGCACAAAAGATGATCTGCACCATTACATACATCATAAAGCATGGTTTGTTTTGAGCTTGCAAAGCAAGCTTCCTGACAGGGCAAATTCACCCCAGCTCAGGGCCAGGTCTGGAAACTTCTGGACCCTACCCGTCATGGCCCGCACACCAGTGCATAGAGGGGATGGGTGCACAACCCCCTGGTCCATGACTGCAAAGCCTTAGGGCTGGTCGTATGCTCCCCCAACCCCAAAGAGGCCCCCAACCAAGCCACCTGGACTGCCAAGCCTCTAGGTAGTCCAATTGAGGACCCCCCTCCATAGCTGATATCTTGGGGTGCTTTCCAGTTCCAGATCCTTTTAACCCATGCTTTTCCCGCCTTCCCAGTCAGATCCTAACCAGTTACACCAGGCCTATTTATGCCTCACCCCCTATGACCATGTGGAGCAGGCAAAAAAAGGTCCCTTCTATAGCCAATCAGAATGAGGCCCAAAAATTCCTGCTCAGCCCCATAACTGGCGACTAGCTAATCTCACATGGACTTACCAAGAGGGTCGGCGGGTGGGAAGCTTGCTTTAGGAAAGACTGATCCGGTGATGGAGTTTGCTGCCTTAACTGGTCAGCCAGTCACCTCCCGGATTGGCTAATCTTCCACACCATATCTGAATAGGCTCATCCCACCCCTCGTGGTTTCATTTGAGGAAATGGGGTGTGGTCAATCTCCGCGGCTGCTCCATGGCACCCACTGGTTTTGTGATGTTAATCCTACAAACACTTTGATTAATATTTAACAATGTTGCTGCCATAATCCATGAGCAGATGCCACATGTACAGCTGCCACTTTTGTCCCAAATGGCAGCCCAGGAGGTGATTTCTTAAACTCAGAAGGACATCTATTCCTCAATGTTTTGGAGCAGAAACATGTCTTCTGTTACTAGGTCACATTACATTTTAAAGTCTAGAGGAAATAATAGGGAAAGTGGATGGAGCAAAGGAATAGAAAGGTTGAAGATTTGTTATTAATGAAAGCCACAGAAGTTAAGAAAGACGGAGAAGCTGAAAAATCAAAACAGAAAAGAACTGAAGTGATGCTGCATAGGTTGCGTCCTTAAAACCAAACTGTTTCCCAAACTGAGATCAGTGAATTCATATGCAAACAGAGATTTCAACCTAGGTCTCAAGCTCCACATTCTGTTTTTTGAAATGCACTAAAATCTCTGCATCCTGATTCCACGAACTGAGCGGGCTCTGAGCGGGCAACAATAATCAATCAATGCAAACAATCCAACAATAAAAAATGCAGCTAGTAACAGGAATTTTAGTCCAAATGCTGTTTAGTGTGCTGATTCTGGGAAAGGATTGGTTTCTAAACCCTTTGTCAGTATGGTAACCATTTAAAAATATAGTTTATAGTTTACTTTTCTCTTTTTTCTCAAAACACAGAAGTACAGTATGTGTGCACTGCTGCTAGCTAAATAGGAAAACAAAATAAGCACAGCTGTCCATGTGCCACTGTTGATCAACCTGTAGAGCAAACCATATGCCAAACCCTTTCTTGATTAAATGAAATTATCAGAGCACAAAGAAGAGGAATATTTAGAACCCAATGTGGATTTGTATGCAATTTCCCCAAACGATAGTGTCTGCTATGGGGAGGGGAAGGGAAAGAAGATTGTAAGCCACTTTGAGACTTCTTTGGGTAGTGAAGAGTGGGGTATGTCCAACCTCCTCCTCCTCTTCTTCTTCTGTTTTAAGAGAAATGTAATTGCTCTTCCCTTAATATTTATCTAACATTCTGAGTCTTGGCTGTGCTGATGCAAATCTCAACTGGGATTTCTTTGCACAAACATTTCTCTGAAGACATCTGTAATAATTTAGGGCCTGTTTCTTCTCTTTTTGAATGAGGAAAAAACTTGCATGTGCCATTGAGTAGAGTGGACTAGTCTTTGGAATGGGAAAAGAGAACAATTATCTGAGTGAACGACAGAATACTTGTGCACTGCAGCTCTTCTAACAAAATTATGAACTGCCTTGCTGGGTCAAATAAAAAGTCCTCATTACTCCAGAATTCTTTTTTTCCAGCTACCACAGCCCTCTGTTATGGAATCTCCTCAGTGCAACATAAAGGACTAGTTCTGCCATTTGTGCCCAGCACAGAGTAATCAGAGAGTTCCTATCAGGGCTTTTTTTTCACAGGAACTCTTTTGCATATTAGGCCACTCACCCTTGATGTAGCCAATCTCCAAGAATTTACAGGGCTCTTAGTACAAGGTCTACAGTAAGCTCCAGGAGGATGGGCTACATCATGGGGTGTAGGCTAATATGCAAATGAGTTCCTGCTACAAAAAAAGCCCTCAATACTATGAATCAGATGTTTATGAACAACTTTTCCCCCAGTAAACAGAATGAATAAAAAGCATGGGGCCATGCCTACATGGGAGTTCTATTTTAAATAGTTATAAATGCAATATAAAGGACTGCCTAATTCCTTTAAAAAAAAAAAAAACACCCCACCATATGATAATCATCAGAGGCCCTACTTTTGGGTGCCCCTGCCTTCTGAGATTGGGTGAATGGCCACTTGCAAAATGGCCGTCTTGGTCATGACACTAAAAACTCTAGAAACCAAGGAGACTTGTCTGTCTCCTACTGTTGGCATCTTCCACCAGCAGGTGAAGCCTACATTTCATTTGGCATTCTCTTAGGGCGTTTTCGCACTCACCTTCAGCCGGGGCGACCCCCCTCTTCACCGCGCAGGATCTGCGCGGATTTCGCACTAAACGCCGCGGAGCAGCCGGAAGAGCCGGAAACTCCCGGCGCAAAAGCCGCTCAAACGGAAACTGCTTTTTGGCGGTTTCCGTTTGAGCGGCTTTTGCACTGGGAGTTTCTGGCTCTTCCGGCTGCTCTGCGGCGTTTAGTGCGAAATCCACGCAGATCCTGCGCGGTGAAGAGGGGGGTCGCGCCGGCTGAAGGTGAGTGCGAAAACGCCCTTAGTGATCCTTCCTTCCTACCCAATAATTTAATTGAATTTTTAAAATATGTGTGTATGTATTTTAGCTCTGGTTTTAATTATGTTAGTTTTAATCGTTTTTAAGATGTGATTGCAATGTATGTTTAATTTGTTACCTGGCTTGATGGCCCTTGTGAAGGTATAAATTTTGTAAATAAATAAATATGGGAAACAGGTTTTAAAATTGCTGTGATTCGATCATGTGCTGCTGATGAAGAAAAGCACAAGTAGTTCACTAACAATCTGTCTCTGTTCTTAACTAGGCAAGTTTACATGTATTGAAGTCCGATTCCACCTTGAACGGCAGATGGGTTATTATCTCATTCAGATGTATATACCCAGTCTCTTGATTGTCATACTCTCCTGGGTGTCCTTTTGGATCAATATGGATGCTGCTCCAGCCAGAGTGGCTTTAGGGATAACAACTGTGCTTACTATGACAACACAGAGTTCAGGGTCACGGGCATCACTCCCAAAGGTAGGAAAACTGTTGCACTTTCTTTGTTTTCACTGTCTTCTTTTATGTCACGTTATATTTGTTTCAGCCTAATAGGCAGTAGTATTCTCAACCTTCAAACACATTTTCCATACAACATATGTATATCAAAGTTCCTTAAAAGAGAAAAGGTCAAAGAGAAGGAATGTCAACTAGTGAACAAAACTAATTATATGGGTTATCAACCACCAGGTGGTACATAGAGTCCTCCCATCATTACAACTGATTTCCAGACTATTTAAATCAGTTACCCTGGAGGAAATGGCAGCTTTGGAGAGTAGGCATTATGACATCACATCTCTGCTGAGGTCTCTCCCTTTCCCAAACCCTCCCCAGGAAGCATTCCCTATCTCCAGGAATTTGTCTAGTTGGAGCTGGCAACTCTTATGCATGTTGTTTATCTGAATATGCCAAATTTCTGTTGATGATTCTAATATGGGTTCTACCTTTAGGAGCACTTGTATATTAATTTCTTTTTTCCCCATTGATTCTGTGGGTTTTTTATATGCAAATATAATCTCTAAAATCAGAACAATACATTCCTGATAATACCTTCTATGTGTCAACTTTTGAAATCAAACGTGCATGGAAAGTCAGTCATGTTGGTTGGCCCCACAACTGGAGAAATCCCTTCCCCTTGAAATGTACTGCCACTCACCTTTGATGCTGGCACTCATATTACAGTTGCCATGAAGACTGAAAGTTGTAACAAATAGTAATAAAAATTTTCATTACTTAAATTATTCTTCACTAAATATGGCAGTTTAACTATTGACAATGCAATCCTGTATTGAATTACTCCAATTTAATGAATTGAAACTGAAGTCATTACACATAAAGAATTCTCAACATACCCAATTTTTTCGGTCCATTGGACACTCCGGACCATAAGACGCAGGTGCCTGGCTGGCAGACAAGGGCGAGATCGCTCCCTCCGCCCACAACGCAAACCCAGCACTTCGCAGGGAGCGATCTCGCCGCTTGTCTCCCAGCCAGGCACACAGGCAGGCACGCAGGCACAAGGGAAGCATGCCGCCCCCTCCGCAAACCCAGCCGAAGCTGTGGAGGGGGTGGGGTGCTTTCTCCCTGCCTGCCTTCAGCTGATGCTTCCAGCAAGTGCAGGGATCGCTCCCTCCACCCTGTGATCCCAGCACTTGCTGGGAGCAGCAGCTGAAGCCAGGCAGAGGAAGCCCCCCCCCTCCGCAAACCCAGCGCTTCGCAAAGCGCTGGGCTGTGGAGGGGGCGGCATGCTTTCTCCCTGCCTGCCTGCAGCTGATGCTTCCAGCAAGTGCAGGGATCGCTCCCTCCACCCTGCGATCCCAGCACTTGCTGGGAGCAGCAGCTGAAGCCAGGCAGAGGAAGCGCTGGGCTGTGGAGGGGTGCTTTCTCCCTGCCACTCTACCAAACATTTTCTACCAAACATTTTCTACCAAACACTTTTTACACCACACAGACTTGTTCATAAAGATCCTACTATTCACGGTGTTTTTCAAAGTGATGGCAGACATAAAACTCAAACTATCACTAGAGGGTGATACCAGTTATATGATTTATTACTTTAAGGTCAAATTCGGTTTCCTTTTATTTTGCAAAAATCCTGAGTTCAGCAGAACAGTAGACTAGTATTTCTGAGAATAGGCGTTACGTCTAAAAAGAAAGAGGAACTAAACAGGTCACATAGTATAATCCCCCCCCATCCCTATGTGATGTAACAACTGAATAAGGGCACTTTAAAGATGTCATCAGTTTGTAATTTTTTAAATGTAACTGATTTTATATATATATATGTATTTTTTAATGTTGTACATCGCCCTGAGCCTGGAGCTAGCTGGAATAGGGTGATTCATCAAATGTAAATAATAATAATAATGTAAAATGCTGGAGCGGGTGGAGATACAGAAGCAATGCTTATATGTATATGTGTATGCCTACCAGAATGCTAAAGATCCCAAATGCTGAAAAATGCACACAATAAAATGATTAAAGCCAGAATTTTATATCAAAAGGTATATGCAGGGAGGGATAGTTTAATTAGCATTGCAAGCCCTTTTGGTCATACAAAACAACTGTTACCACCTAGACCAAGCATATCCACCTTCCTTTAGGGTTAGTTAGCACTTCCAAGATGTCAAAAACTGCCACACCATATGTTTGTGAAGTGAAATTACAAAAGGTTGCCAGCCTCCAGTGGAACCTGGGGATCTCCCAGAATTACAACTTATCTTCAGATGGCAGAGATCTGCCACTCCTGAAAATGGTTGTGTTGGAAGGTGTCCTCTGTGGTGTTATAGCCAGCTGAGGCCCCTCCCCAAACATCACATCCCCAGGTTCCACCCACCCCAGGTTCCACTCCAAAATCTCCAGGAATTTCCCAACCTTGAGCTGGCAACTCTAATACAGAATACCTATGCAGCAGTCAGGATGCTGAACTGGAAAAAAAAATAAACTAAAGAGAATTAGCAAACAGGAAAGAGAAGATATAAACCTAGCTGCCTTAATAGCTGAAAGAGAGTTCTAGATGGTTTAAAAAGAAAAGAAAAAGAAAAACATTCTGCAGAAAGACAAGGAATAACCCATTAACTCTTTATAGCTAGTCCATTATAGCTGCAGGATTTTCTTTTTCTTTGTACACTAGACATATTTTATTTGTATACTATATTCCAGCACATCCAACCATGTACAGTGAGCCCAATGCCCAATAGGAGAAATGCTGGTGTATACACCACAGTTTGTGATGCTGTATTAGCATAATGGCTAGCTAGTATGAACCATCCTGGGTATTTACACTATATTACAGCAAGTGTTTGGATGTAAGTTCATCCATTTGGTTAAGTTTCCACAGCTTCCCAATTGCACGGAGGAGCCTGTGTGTGTACACTTTGACTTTCATAAGGGGCAGGCTTTTTTTTTTTTGGTAGCAGAAACTGCTTTGCATATTAGGCTACAACCCCCTGAGGTAGCCAGTCCTCCAAGAACTTACAGGGCTCTTCTTACAGGGCCTACTGTAAGCACTTGGAGGATTGGCTTCATCAGGGGGATGTAGCCTAATATGCAAAGGAGTTATTGCTACAAAAAAGCCCTAAGGGATGGACATTTGGTTGAATGAACTTAAATTGAGGGCAGTACCAGTGGATAAAATACTGCTCTCTTGTACATGCTTATGGGAGAGGCTATTTATTTATATATTTATACCTTACTTTTCTTTTCAATAGGAGAAATGCTGGTGTATACCACAGTTTGTGATGCTGTATTAGCATAATTGGCTAGCTAGTATGAACCATCCTGGGTATTTACACTATATAACAGCAAGTCTATAAAGTTGCTTTTCCTCTCAGAAAAATCAGCCTTTGTTTTAATCAAGCAAAGACTCTTGGATATTGAACTACAAGTGTTGAGTAGCTGTGTATATGGTAGATGTTCTCCCTTGAGGCTTGGGATTTCTTCTACTGGGTCTCTAGGAATGTATTTTCTTGCCTAGTTGATCCATTTTTTCGCAGGGCTTACATGTTAGCACACTTTAATGTATTACCTTTGTTGATACTTTACGGGAGGTTCCAAAAGATTCCATATACATAAAGGGTATGCAGCTGTGAAAGGAATGAAGTAGAAAGAGTCCAGCATGTTTTCCTGCACTGTGCCTATTATTCTGACATTCATAGTATTGGTTATTATATGATCTAAAAGGTCAATCAGGTGCACAAATGTTCCTTTTCTTCTCAAAATGTAACTATTGAATGGTGGAGAATTTTCTGTATCTGGCTTCCAAAAGGAGGGATATGTGTTAGGTTTCTCTCTGTCTGTTTTTAAAATTTAGTTTGTTGTGCTAATAAAGGTTGTGGTGATGATGATGAAGAAGAAGAAGAAGAAGAAATTCAAAAAAGTTTTCATAAAATGCAGGAACTTGGAGGAAACTAGTTTGTATTTTGTTCTCTGTTATACAGCTTGCTTTCACTATAGTTTCAGGAAGCATATTCCTCATCCCTTGCCATTACAAAACACTAAAAAACTTCCATCTGTGATTCTAATATCTTCAATATTCTACTTGGTGATATCTTTAGGTGTCGTACGTCAAGGCTATTGACATCTGGATGGCTGTATGCTTGCTTTTTGTATTCTCGGCACTTCTGGAATATGCAGCTGTAAATTTTGTGTCAAGACAACATAAGGAACTTTTGAGATTCCATCGAAAGAGGAAGAAGAACAAGGTAAATATGACAAATGCAGGTTAGAGAAATATGGGCAGTGCAAGCAGAGGTTGTCTGCTTCATAACAACAGCATTCTGTTTAAAAGATGGCTGTGCAAATAACATGTCAACGCAGGATGACATTCTCTCTTTTTCAGAATGTCAGTGCAAAGACTGTAATTCCCAAATTGCAATGAAACTTGCAAAATAAAGATTAAAGAAGATTTAAGTGGACTGAGAACCCTGTGGAAGCTTTCAGCACAGTTTCATTTTACCTTTTAAGAATATTAGCAGATTGCCCCTTCATGCATGGCATTCACAGCTGCTGGTAGGAAATATGTTAAAACCATTTCCTATTAGAACCTAGTCAAAGGCCTTTGTCGATGCATTCAAGGCTTGCCAACTTCCAGGTGTACTTCGAGTCCTCCCAAAATTACAAGTGATCTCCACACTAGGGAGATCAGTTCCACTGAAGAAAATTGGAGAGTGGACTAACGTTATACTCTGCTGAGGTCCCTTCCCAGCCTTTGGCCCCAAATGGAAAATTTGGAGAGTCAATTCTATGGCAGCACACCCCTGCTGAGTTCCCTTTCCTCCACAAACGTTGTCCTTCTCAGGCTCCACCAGGGCTTTTTTTTGTAGCTTGAACTCCTTGTAGTTTTTTTGTAGCTTGAACGCATACTAGGCCATACACCCCTCATGTAGCCTCCTGGAGCTTACAGTAGGCCCTATATTAAGAGCCCTGTAAGCTCTTGGAGGATTGGCTATATCAGGGGTGTGGCCAAATATGCAAGGAGTTCCTGCTACAAAAAAGGCCCTGGGCTCCACCCACAAATCTTTGGGATTTTCCCAACACAGAGTTGGAATCTAAGTGTCACTGCTGTGACAAGTTTCTTTTGGAAAGAAAGTCCATCTTCACTACTTTTGTGTGGAACAGAAGCAAAAGAAAATATATTGTTTAGGGACAATTAAACACAATATTTGTTTATTTACTTCATTTATACCCTGCCCTTCTCCTCCACATGAACCCAGAGTTGGAAGAAAATTTCCATCATTTTCTCAGAACTTGGCTTCATGGTAATGTTGTAAAATGTAAAATGACTGATTAGAAAATCTGAGGAGAATGACTGTGCTTCTGGGAGCATTGCCACACTGTAGGAAGGAGAGATGCCCACAATTTATCTTTGGGCAAGGAACTTGGATAGAGAACTATGGGATGAAATCACCACCATTTAACACTTGCTTTCATATGCGGGAGGCTGGGATAACACAGCACTTGTAGTTGTATAGAACAACTAAATTCCTATAAATTATATAAAAAAATGAAAAGACCAAGAAAGTGAGAGGATTAAAAAAATCTGAATGGGTCAAAGCAATATTTTGGGTTTTTTTTTTGTTTTTTACATAGCTTTTCTAAATACTTCAACTGAAGTGTGTTGAGGAATAACAGAATGGCCATTTGCTCATTAGTGGTAATATCTCTGGATTTTCTGATATATAAAAGTTGCCTCATACTTTGACAGTCAGTAATACAGAATATCCATTTTTTTTTATTTTTAGTTCAGAACATGCTTTTGAGCCACAGCATTCAAAATCTGTAAGTCTAGCTAGAAAAAATGCTGAAAATTCATGATCAAATTTCCAGTATATTTTCTCTTGTTAAATAGAAGTTGTTCCAGTTAAGTATTGGTGCTGAGGGAAGAGGAATTTAAACCAGGTTTCCCCCCCCCCCACCGCCCCACTCAGAATGAAGAGACTGACACATTGTTGGATGAAAACCGGGCCGCTTTATTAAAACATAACTTGAATGAACTAGAATGGCAAGAGGTCTAGGCTTAACAGGACAAGCCCTGGGGTCAAACCCAGGACCCCACCTTGTCCTGGGAGGGCGAGCCACCCTGCCCCCAGCACAAGCTCCATATCATCCATCTGGTGCTGAGCAGCCAGGCCCAAATTCCACCTCAACCTAGGCCAACATCCAACCCTCAGGAAGGATCCGCCCCAATGAGGCTTTGTAGTGATCTGCACTCCCAGCATTGAGCCGTAAAGCCCATCTGCCATTCGTACAGACCACCTGCACCAACTGATGCAGAGCCGTAGGTGCTCCCCTGAAAGACTGTAGCCAATACCTCATCCTGCCAAGCGACCAATCTAACAAACCTTTCCCCCCATACTACACTAACAAACAGTACAAGGTAGGCAAAAAAAAAAATTCACTATAGGCCAATTCAGTGAAAATGAAAAAATACCTACCTGGCCCCTAATAAGGCGACCGGTGTAACCTGTACTGCATAGGGCGGGCTGGTGGGCTGAGAGCCGAAAAGATCTGCGCCACCCAGGGTGGGGCCGGGGCTTTATAGCCCCGACGCCACGCCCTGCTCCTCAATTACCAGATGCCTGGGCTGATGACGGCAGCTCTCCCTCCTTCTGGGAGGGCAAACGCAGCCCCCAGCCTGTAATGGGCATTGCCCGTCCGGCTGGGAGGGGGCCGACTAACTTTGCTTACTCACCCACACATTCCATGTTTTTGATCTCAGATGACCTCCTGGTATTCCTATGTGCCCCATTTGAGGGCAAACATATAGGTAATATGCAGATAACAAAGAACAAATAGAACAAATAGTGGATTCAGAGGTCACTAAATTGGTTCAGCTGTAAGAATTCCCTTACACTGAAATTCTGATCTGAACAATCTCTTCATGTTATTTCCTGCCTGTTGCTATTTAACCATAAAATATTATATGAGGCTGATATTAGGCTGTTTTGAAGACACACGGTTTCCTAAGAAATGTAATAGCTAAATATTTTATTCCTTATAGAGTAAGTAATCTGTTATGGGTTTTGGACTGTAATATGCATATTCTAGTCAAGTTTACCATAGTAAGAGACAACTGGAATCCTCTGACAAATCAAATTGTGTTGATTTCAAATACAAATATGTATATGTTATTAAAATATTTATATCTATCATTTCCCTTGTGGCTTAAGGTGGCTTACAATTCCAAGACTGAAAACATACATAATATAGTAAAACTTAGTTAAGCTACCCCACCCCAAGAAAATGTCTACTGTTAAAAGCTGTAGAAAATAAATGTCCTTACACAAGGTTCTAAAAACTTCTAATGATAGTGTCCCCAGGGAAAGCCTGTTCCAAAATTGGGAGACACATTGGGAGAAACAGTCTTTCAGATATCTTAGGGTTGCCTTATGTGTGGATCTGGTTGACTAAAAAGTTGGTAAATTCAACCCTGCATTACTCAGGGCTCACATATTTAGCCTTACCAGATCGCTGGCCACGGCCCTAGCCCCAGCTTCCAGACCCTGTCACCACTCTTTGCTTCAGAGGGAGCAAAAAATGCACATTGCACAATGTCATAATGTTAGTTCCAGTAGTAATCAGAAGTCATGTTACAATACACTAGAAACTCCCCAATTTTAAAGCCATTCAAATATCAGAAATTCCTCCAGCACTGCATCGTCACTTATGGATACAACAACAGCAACAAAAAAATTTGGACCTGTAAAATGAAGCTGTTCCACCAGACCTTTGACTGAGGCAGGCAGACGTCCTCACACCAGCTAATTGGCCTCCCTGCACTGACTGCATCCTGTGTTTCAATCTGTAAAGGATGTATATATCACTGACGTTGCCTTATTTTATTTCATTTAATGGTTTTAACTGTTTAAATTTAACTGTTTTATGATGTGATTTTAACTGTTTTATCATGCTGTAATCCGGCCTGAGCCCGACTTGGGAAAGGGTGAACTAGAAATCAACAAAAACAAACAAATAAATAAAACATCATGTGATGTCACTTGTTGCTCCACATGAAGCTCTGAGATTATCAGTCTCTGATACTAAATGTCAACTATCCAATGAGGCAGCCTCACAAATGAGCTCACATAATTTATTAGCCAACAATTTATTAGCTGTTTAATAACCGGCCAGCCCCCAATGATTTGTGGTATAATGAAGGCCCTCAAGTGGTGAGTAAACAACCAATTTTCTCCCAATCTGACTTCTTTTACTACTTGCCTCAAGATAGCTCTTCATTACAGGTAATGACTACAGGTAATGATAGCTCATCATTATAGGTCTGGAATAGTATGTGAAATAGTAAAAATAAGTGATAACGTGAGAGACAAGCAGGAGGTCTGCAGCAGGAAGAGAAAATTAAATTAGGATCCAACCCTGTGCTGTAGCATAACGTATACTAGGCTATCATATATTAAATATGAAATATTTAACTGCAGGGGCAATGTAACAGATAACAAGTATTAAATGCTGTAAACTGTCTAGTACTGATAGATATCAATTACTGAATGACAAACACTAATGAATTTAAATTATTCGATATCAAAAACAATTATTTGGGGGTGTGAAATATGAACAGTTATTATTACTGAATATTCTCCTGATGGTTTACCTTGCACTGGAGCATTCCAAGGCTCATTTAAGAAATTCATTTCATTTCCACTATGTTGTCAGGTGCTTAACAGTCAAAACTGATCCATGCTGGCTGGTTAATGCCTCAGGTAGGAGCATGGTTAGATAATGTGCTGTATTATTTCCTACCTACTTCTCATTGTTCCTCCCCCACCCCCTGCCACCACACACAAACCAGATAAGTCATGAGGTATCTGCATGGAAACATAAAACTCTACAAAGACACATGGGTAGTATCAGAAAAGCTAGTCTGAAAAAAATATACAGGGTGATGAAAATGGCATGGTTTCAGCCGACATATTTTTGAAAAAAAAATAGTTACCTTTGTGTTTTGAGGACACTGCTATCTTTGATCTAAATTGGACTCCTGCTTTTTTAGAATCATTGTCAATATATTTATCCTTAAGAGCCGAATTTAAACATATTTAAAATGAAAACTCTGAGATTTACACTTACTTTGCTCTTTTAAACACACAGAAATAGCAGAATAGAACATGGAGATATGCATACATAATTGATAGTATGGATAATTCTTTTGCTTGTTGACATTTCTACTTTAAAAGAAGCAAGCATGCATACTAATTTTGTACTTGAGCTGAAACATGTAGGCTACATGTTGCTTGAAGGCTACATTTTAATAGTCTGTATTTGCTTTTCAGAAGCATTCTACTTTTTATTTTAAGCAGCACAACTTATTCAGAAAGCAAACAGATTGTTGGACTAGGCTGATTGCACCATTTTTTTCAATGGTAATCATATCTGTTTCTTTTATTTCCTTTTGTTTTCTTTGTGGTCCACTTTCCATTTTGATAAAATTTTTGTGAGGGAATGTTTGACGGAAATGAAATCAAGGAATCATTGCAACATAGCAATGGCTTGAAAAGTGCAGAATTCATAAATGGGACTTTGGCTCAAATCTACAATATAAATTTAAGGGTAAACTATGTAGAAGATGTCCCATTTTTTCCTAGTGTAATTTCCAGTCATCATCGAAGGCCCAGTCCATTTGTCTGAACTAATGTCTTTCCATGTTAGCTCTGTTAACCTCATTGCTCATTGATACCTCTATGTGATAAGACTGTTATTGGAAAATATATATCTTGTTTTTTACTGGAATCAAAGTTACTGAGGAGTTGTGACCCAAGTTCACATTTGGTTTTCTTCAACTGTTTCAGGATTAATATGTAAGTATTTCTAGAAAAATAATGCGAATGCTGATGAGTAAGCATGATGTCCTCAGTCTAGCACTGATGGAGTAGCAGAGTGTTTAACAAGATCTCACAGACATGCAAAGATGTAAAACTAAGACTAAACTGTGATCAGAATCTAGAAAAACATATTTCCCCACATTCCCATGGTAAATGATTAGAGCTATAATACCATCCTTTGAAGGATTAAGTTCATTGAAAGGAGGTGACGTGATCTTTGTACGTGTACAGAGTGGTGTAATTTGGTCTGGCTCAGCCATTTCATGCCTGCTTTTAAACACACACACATAGATTCCTTAAAAACTGCTGGAAATGACTGCCTGTTGTTCTTACTAATATGAGAAGCTCACAGTACCAGGATGATTCCACACTGGAACTTGCTTAGAGGGTGTGTGTGTGTGTAGTTACAATTAGAAAGAACAGGAGAGAGTGCAGTCTAGTCTGGCTAAATTGGGTTTACTCTCCTAAAGCTCTCCAATTGACCTATATGTGAGACTCTTATGGGCCGGTCATCTCCTGAAACAGAGAGTTTAATCCCATCCAATATAACTGAAATCATATTATCATCAGGTAAGCTTTTAAAACAAAAGCATATCTATTTCGCTTCTTACTTGTAGTGATACTTCCTGTAAAATGTATGGCTGAAATACAAAGGATCAGCAAAAAAATAAAAATAAAAATCCAGTCTATTTGTTCTAGCATAATCTCATGCAGTGATTGACATGTAGTTATGTACAATTCCTAAGGAGAAATAAATGATAAAAAATGTATAAAACAAACTAACAAAGTCAAGAAGCTAAATGAAATCAAATCTTTTATTGTTTTTTATAATTCATTTTTATACAAGCCACTATCATGACAGCAGGAATTTACATAAGGACTTATTTTAATAGGGTACCTTTATATTAGGATTGCCTGGTACAACTCAAGAAATATCTGGGGACTTTGAGGGTGGAGCTAGGAGACTTTGGGGGTGGAGCCAGGATCATGGTTGTGACAAGCATGATGGAGCTTCAAAGGTCATCACTTGTAAAGAGACCACACTTCTTTTAAATGGCTTCCTGTATTAGAAATAATGGATGATAGGGCACCTTTTGGGGGGAGGGGTTTCATAGAATTGGGCCCCCTGATCCAACTTTTTGAAACTTGGGGGTGGTTTTTGAGGAGAGGCCTTAGTTGCTATGCTGAAAATTTAGTGCCCTTACCTCAATAAACAGTTCTCTCAGCCTCAGATACCCACAGATTGATTCTCCATTATACTGTATCTTATGGAAACCAGTCTCCACAGGGTATAATGGAATATGTCCAGTAGACATCCTCTCTACTTTTTAATAACCCTGAAGCAGGGGGAAGATCTCCAAACTGCCTCCAACTGGGGACTGCAAAAACAAAAGAAAACTTAAAGTAAATACAAAGCGGGGGTGACAGCTAACCAGTAGCCATCAGCTATGGCAGTTTTTCCCTTTTGTCCCAAGTGGGGATTGACAACCCTGCTTTGTATGTTGAAATATTAGACCTTATTACACCAAGGTTCTTTGAACAAAAATAAATATTGTGCCATAACGAGATGGCAAAATTTTCTCATGTGAATTTACTATGCCAAATAAGGCAAGTAAAGTAAAAGTAATATACTCCATTGAACTATATAGAAACAAGAAACAAAATTATGGACAGGAAAAGCAAAATAAGCATACCAGTGTTGCTCAAGTAAATTTTCTGAGTCCACAGAATGAGGTGTGGCATTGAACTACTTTAAAACAGAGCTACTACAGCATTTTGAACAGCAGTAACAAAGCTTTGTTCCAGAACTATGGTGAGGTGATCTCGGGGCAGGTCTAAAAGTTACCAATTCTTTAAGGGAATGTCTCTGAATTATATTCTATCAATACAATTCAAAAATTATGTTCTTTCTGGATAGGTACTGCAGCCTTTATGGATCAAGTTACCTAAGTGGGAAAGCCACATGACCCATATACTATACAAATCTTTTATTTTATATTGTGAGAAAGGATGGAAAGGAAGTGCTGGCCAACAGCAACAATACAAGTCTCAAGGGAATTAAACAAGATAGAAAGAAGCCAGGATTCCCCTATCAAAGCATCAATGATAAAATACTGGAAACTTACAGTGTAATTCCAACCCCCTCCCCCCAGATTTACAAATATTCAAGTAGAAGTTGAGGCAGGAAGAACTTCTACACAGCAAATTTTCTACCCCAGATAAGATTCCCTAGAGAGAGTGAGTAGGGAACTTTCAGACATATTATATCTATCTGCCTCTCTTTCTGTCTCTTTCCAAATATACCAAACTGCTCTTTATTCTCATATATTCATAGCCTGCCTGGTGCCATCAACAATCTGGAGGGGGAAAAAAACTGTCTTGCCCCTTTAACAGAGGCTTAATGTGTGGGCAGGCACAGGCCGCTGAAGCTTTCTTTAGCACAGATGTAAATATCATCACCTATAGTAAATAAGGTCACATTAAACCCCTGTTAAAAGGCAGGGCATTTTTTTTCTCCAGGTTGTTGAAGATCTCATGGTCTCCCACCAAATAGTTTTCATGGGTCTGAGAACAAAGGAGCTATCAGGGGCCATCTCTGAACAATTACATCCCATTCAGAAAGCTTCAGCCATGAAAGAACATTGTGTTGTCACAGGCCCTGACTTCCATTAAGCATTACTTTAGGTCGAACAATCGTGAGATTTATTGGTTGCATTTATCTCTCTTCTTTCTTCCAAGGAACTCAAGGCATAGGATCTCCTAGAAGTCTTCTTTCTGGAAACTGGCCAGGCCTAGACCTGCTTAGCTTCAGGAAGACTGCTGCGTTATAGTTATTTCACCCCAAAGACTGACAACTTCTCACTCCCCCCCCCGGAAAAAAGAGCCTTTCCCAAATAATATCAAGCCTACATATTAAAATGGGACTGTGCTGAATTTTGTAGCATTCTATTTAAGGCCTTCTTTTAAGGGACACATTATTTCATCAGCTACATTCCCTCTCTCTAGAATATCAAAAGTCATCTTCTATTCAAACATTAATCTTGGTTGTTTACAAGGTTCCCCATAATTCACCAGGCATTCGAGACCTTTTCATTAATATCAAGGCATCTGAAGTTCTTGCAAGATTTGACTTTCTGAGAGGGCAGAAAGGATTTCATTTCTGAATATGACTACTTTTGGCTATTGACCAACAACTACTTTTTGGGCATGTGGCAGCAACCATACTCTATGTTTTTTTAAAAAAAATTGTAAGTCAACAAGTATATGATCAGCTATGGTTTCATATCCCCTCCTAATAGTCCAGTTACTGCTTACCTGAACACAGGTTCACAATTCAACAGAACAATGAGGAAAAAAACAATGATGATGTAGAGCCAGTTTAGCGTAGTGGTTAAGTGTGTGGACTCTTATCTGGGAGAACCGGGTTTGATTCCCCACTCCTCCACTTGGACCTGCTGGAATGGCCTTGGGTCAGCCATAGCTCTGGCAGAGGTTGTCCTTGAAAGGGCAGCTGCTGTGAGAGTCCTCTCAGCCCCACCCACCTCACAGGATGTCTGTTGTGGGGGAGGAAGGTAAAGGAGATTGTGAGCCACTCTGAGACTCTTCGGAGTGGAGGGCGGGATATAAATCCAATATCTTCTTCTAGTGTTCCACCAATGCAACAGATAATTAAAATATACAGCTTGCTAATGTATTGTGCAGTTCCACCACCCATGTAGGAACAGACCCTAAACTTCATGATAGAATGATCTTTATAGACATGACAGTCATAAATCAAGAATAAGTATCATACCATCTCAAGTAATCAGGTGTTGATGACAACTTTAGAACTGAAAAATTGTAACCAAAATGGCAGTAACGGATTAAGCAATAATACGGTTTGGTTACTGAAAAGTACTGAGTTTACAACAACAAATCAGTATTTAAAAATCATATATAGTAGCAATTTGAATACATTTGGCATGAAGAGTCTGATTTTTATTTTTATTTTCCCCCCCAGGATGATGATATAAGAGAGAATCGGTTCAGCTTCACAGGCTATGGAATGGGGCCACCATGTATACAAGCAAAAGATGGCGTAGCTCCCAAGGGCCCAAATAATCCTGTTCAAATTGTACCAAAAAGCCCTGAAGAAATGAGGAAGGTATTCGTTGATCGGGCCAAAAAGATTGATACCATCTCCAGAGCCTGCTTTCCATTAGCCTTTCTGATATTCAACATTTTTTACTGGGTTATCTACAAAATCATTAGGCACGAAGACATTCATCAGTAATGAAGTTAAGTACTAGAGCCTGGCTCATAAAGGGCATGGAGAAAAAGGAATTGTATTTGACTTGCTATGCAAAGTCACAATGCAACAGAAGAGTGACACTCAATGAAGATAATGTATCTGCTACAACAGACTTTTACTTCATACTAACTAAAAGTAACCAATTTTTTTCACAGTAAAAACAAATCCCTCAACTAAAACTATACTGCCAACGTGTTTATACATACTGTTTTGTGATGGTATACTATTTCTTTGAAGTTCCTTACTGCAATTTTTAATCCAACTGTATTTTTAAAATCGATCAAATGTCCCAAATGTCTTCAGATAAGTGCCATACTAACAGAGATGCTATTACAATTTTAAATCTCCTTAAAACTTGCCTTGATTCCAGAAATGGAACAGTCTGGAAATGTAACCATTGGCAGTTTCCCTTTTAAGAAACAAGGCAGGTTTTCTAGACTTAAGAGCACTGCCAATGGCTTTTATAACACAGGGATATTTTAGATTCATGGCACTTTAAAGGGACACTTCATACAAAATCCTTCACAAAGATGCAATAGCTGCAATCCACAAAACAACTCCATTATGTTTATAGTACTGCTTCTGTGGTACTCTGATCTGAGCAGTTTGTTGGTTTCTGGCCAAGTGATGTGATGATACAGAAGTATACTTTGGCTGAGTGTTAGTATTTCCAAGACTATACAAGGTAAGTGTCTTATCATATAGTAAAAGTCACAGCGGAAATGGTTCTTCTGCTGACTTAATGAAACACTGGACAGATCCCTGGCACTAAACATGCAGGATGGGATGTGAGGCTAGGCAGTCACTGTCACTTAGGTGTCACTTTCAAAGCTTAAAGGGGGAATAGAGGTAGGATATATCCCAGAGAAGGTAAGTATGCTTTTAAACAGGGCTTTTTTTCTGGGGGAACATGGCAGAATGGAGTCCCAGAACCTCTTTGTGGAAACAAAATTCTCAAAAAAGGTTTAAAAGTTCATGAATGGCACCTGTGTTTTTCTCCTTCATATCCTTCTTGAGAGTTCTGGCACCTCTTTTTCCAGAAAAAAAGCCCTGCTTTTAAATGATTGTGGGATACTATGAATGCACAATTACTTACCTAATGTACATGCTTTCTAGGAAGTATGCTCCCTTTAAGTCAATTAGATTCCCATATACCTAAGGCCAGTTAAGTCCAAAGATTTTACCCAGTTTAATTGACCTTAGACAAAACATGGCATTACAAAATAATGCCCCATCCTTGTTTGAAAACAAATTCAGTATTCTCTGGTAAACTATATATCATGATATAGGGCTTCATGATTATTAAAACTCATTCCATAAGAACATAAGGGAAGCCATGTTGGATCAGGCCAACGGCCCATCAAGTCCAACACTCTTTGTCACACAGTGGCAAAAAATTTTATATACACACATACACTGTGGCTAATAGCCACTGATGGACCTATGCTCCATATTTCTATCTAAACCCCTCTTGAAGGTGGCCATACTTGTGGCCGCCACCACCTCCTGTGGCAGTGAATTCCACATGTTAATCACCCTTTGGGTGAAGAAGTACTTCCTTTCATCCGTTTTAACCTGTCTGCTCAGCAATTTCATCGAATGCCCACAAGTTCTTGTATTGTGAGAAAGGGAGAAAAGTACTTCTTTCTCTACTTTCTCCATCCCATGCATTATCTTGTAAACCTCTATCATGTCACCCCGCAGTCGACGTTTCTCCAAGCTAAAAAGTCCCAAGCGTTTCAACCTTTCTTCATAGGGAAAGTGCTCCAGCCCTTTAATCATTCTAGTTGCCCTTCTCTGGACTTTCTCCAATGCTATAATATCCTTTTTGAGGTGCGGCGACCAGAACTGCACACAATACTCCAAATGAGACCGCACCATCGATTTATACAGGGGCATTATGATACTGGCTGATTTGTTTTCAATTCCCTTCCTAATAATTCCCAGCATGGCGTTGGCCTTTTTTATTGCAAACGCACAGTGTCTTGACATTTTCAGTGAGTTATCTACCACGACCCCAAGATCTCTCTCTTGGTCAGTCTCTGCCAGTTCACACCCCATCAACTTGTATTTGTAGCTGGGATTCTTGGCCCCAATGTGCATTACTTTGCAATTCCAGAAATTTGTTCCTTCTTTCAACATTACTTTATTGGATTATTGTAAAAATACAGTATGTTGTTTGTAGAGGTAATTTTGTTCTAGTTCTGAAATCTACTAACAGCTATAGGGAGATTTGTCCACATTTTATTTCTTTTTTTAAAAATTCTGAAATCAAAACCAGAAATAAAATTAAAATTAAGTCTGAGTTTTGTCCCACCAACTGTAAGATTTTTAAATGCAATCCTGAACTGTTATGCCCTTGTAAACTAATGGATTTAGAGGTCTGTTTAGGCTTGTACTGTTCATTTCAGTGGACCTACGTCAAATGACTAGGTTTGGTTATGTTTTAAAATGTTAGGAAATCGTTTATCAACAGTCTCTACAAGCACCACTGGAATGAACAGATTGAATAGGAATAGCATTAATCATTCTAATTGAGCTTCTGCACAAGAAGCTCCTAGTAGATTGTGTTTATACTGTGAGGCTGATCAGAAAACATTCCTTCAGAAGAGCAAAAGATATCTAGGATATCTAGAAGGATATCTTCCTTCAGAAGAGCAAAAGATATCTAGGATATCTGGATATCCTGGCTTTGAGAGCCAGTTTGGTGTAGTTATTAAGTGTGTGGACTCTTATATGAGAGAACCAGGTTTGATTCCCCACTCCTCCTCTTGCACCTGTTGCAATGGCCTTGGGTTAGACATAGCTCTGGCAGACATTGTCCTTGAAAGGGCAGCTTCTGTAAGAGCCTTCTCAACCCCACCACCTCACAGGGTGTCTGTTGTGGTGGGAGAAGATATGGGAGATTGTAAGCTGCTCTGAGTCTGTGATTCAGAGAGAAGGGCGGAGTATAAATCTGCAATTCTTCTTCTAAATATCAAGCTTCACTGACTGGATGTACAGTGACAAGGCTGCATTGTAAATGGAATTTGGTAAGACTGAGCAGCAGAGCCATGACCAGGATTTTAAAAGTCAGGGGGACCCTTTCCCATCCACTGCAGTGCTTGCCATTTCTCAGAAGCTTTCTGGGGTAGTGGCAAAAGCTAGAGGCTCTGAAAGTGGCCAAGTCGAGGCAGCCAACCCTAAAACTTTGGAGTCAAGAAGAGACTTCACCTTGCATGCAAACAAGGAATTTTCCTTCCACTTCCCTCTTCCTCACCCTGGCACTTTGCAACCAGCAGCTCCATCTCTCCGCCATCTCCCAGACCATTCCATGTGGCTTCATCCACCTCCCACTAATCTGCCTCCCTCCTCTCTGCCTGCTGTTTTTGCTGCTGGTTTTATAGCCCTCATGGATTCCAAATACAGATTGAGGAAGATAGTTTATTCTAAAATTGGTAATTCATTATAAGCAATTTGTTTTGAAGTCACAGGCCAGAATTCAACAAGCCCAAATACCCACAGTTTATAAACTAGGTGTCATGAATTCATACATTCAATTAGTTGGATCATGACGTCTAGTGGTATATTTATAAAGGGACACAAATACCATCTTAAATCAGGAATCTTTCCAGTGTGTACAATTTGTGGTCTAACAAGTGTTACACAGGTATTTATATTGATTTACCAGCAATTCAGTAAATGTGGGAGGATTTTGCTGTATATATTGGACTGCAATAAGTAGAAGACTAGTAAAGCAGTCATCTAAATGGATCACAAGTTGTGCAAGGCTTTTTAAATGTTGTGCAATGCTTATTTTAAATGTCCATCTATTTTCTCTTCCCACAGAAATGAACAGCAAATGTTAAATCCATTAAAAATAGGTCTGTACTCAATAAGTAGAGGCACAGATCCATTTTTGTCAACTACCATGTTTTAATTTAATTACTAACAAGACCCTCCTGATATGCATAGGTCACAATGTATGAGAACTATATTACATAGCTTTTCTCTGGGAGAAAAGCCTATCATTTAAAAGGAAGACAAGCATATCACACTCAACTTAATGCATCCCCACTTTATGTAAACTGAATTATTACATTACAAATGCTAAGTGCTGCCAGCCCTGCACCAGCAAATACTAGGAGATTCTGGGGGCAGCGTCTAGGGTATGTAATGTCACAACCTTTGTGACTCTCTAGGAATTTTCCTAATCTCCATAGTAAATGCCATAGATAGTGGAGAAATTCCTAGAGTATCATGGAAATGTGAAGTAACTTCCATGTAGAGGCTAAGGGTACATTACAGCACTTCCACGTGATACTCTAGAAATCCCCTGCACTCCCTTTACCAGGCAGCATGGATACAGAAACAGATGGCAAGATTTTTAAATGCTTCTCCCTCCCTGAGTTGCACCTCAGTGGAGGCACACTTCCAGAAGTGAAGGGATTTTTTAAATGCCTCCCTCTCCCTCCCCGAGCCATGCTATAGCAGTAGCATGCCTCCAGAAGTAAAGAGAAGACAATTTTCATTCCCTTCACTCATGGAAGTTTGTCCAGGTCACACGACTCCAGAAAGGAAAAAAAATGCCTCCCCCTCCCTCCGTAAGTCACACAGTGGTGGTACATTTCTAGGACTGAAGGGAAGGAGTGGTGGCCATGAGCCAAATTAACTGCTGCAAATGATGGCAGTTCATGGGCAGCTCACAAATCATGAAATGGTGGGTCACGAACCACAAACAAGCCTGGTTCATGATGAAACCTGGTTCATAATTCAGTTTGTGCCTATCCCTGCTTGACACACTTAACATATACACACAAAAAAATTGTACAAAGAAAAGGAGACAGTTTTTTTTTTAAAAAAAAAAACTGGTTATTTGAACATGTGTTTCATGGCACATGGTCAACAAATATTGGAATGAGGGAGGGAACCTTCACAAGTAATTTGAGATAAAGCAACAAAGTCTTCTATTCAAGGAAAGGAAGTCACTTGACATGCCCTAACTTTTACCTCTTTTGATGTGCAAATGTAGTCTAACAAAGTATGTTCTGTAAACACAGACAAGATGACTGTTATGCAACATTTCGAATGCAGTGGCATTAGAAATATGGCAAATTTGTGCCACTAGGCAAACCAAAATTGTTAACATTGGCTATCAGATACAGGAAAGAAAACATACTATTCTGAAGGACAGTGAAACTGGAATTTTTCTGCAGATTATTTGAAGAGGTGGAGACCAAACATAATCTGGAAAGATACATCCATCCAATCATTCAATGTATATTGCCTCCTAAATTAAAAACACCTATCCCTAACAAGATGCATTTTTGACATGGAGAGGGATAGCAGCACTGGAATGTGTTCAAACAAATGACACCTCCATATACACACTAAACTTGAGGTAGTACAAGTTGTGTACCACATGACTTCCCACTTCAGATATGATTGTTGGAATTGACCTACTGTGTGATTATTAAAGGGGTTTAAAAGTATCTGTATGAACACAGCCTGGACTGCATACTGAACGTCTAAGTTCTACAAAGAACCGTAGAATCACAGAGTTGGAATGGGCCATACAGGCCATGTAGTCCAATCTCCTGCTCAATGCAGGATAAGCCTAGAGAATCCCTGGAAACACTGGAGTCAGGGTTCTATTTGCACACTTGTACATCTGTGCTATGTCCAAGAAAAGGAAAGATTTGTGTGTCTTGGTTCAGAGTTCCACAAAAGATTTTCTTTGGATCTTTCCTGTAAACACAAATAGGGGAGATGTTTGGGAAGTATTTAAATCCATATAGTATACCGGGCATATCTGATCTAGGGTGATACTGGTATGACGTATTCTGCCTCATAACCAGGAGTCTGCTGACCTAACACATTCAGTCTCTTCCTAGCATATTGATTCTAAACTTTGGATTGTGTAGTTTAAATGAGTTCAAAGCACTCAGTCAACAGAGGGGATCTAGTATTTCCTGAACCATGACCTGTGAACGCTGATGAATCTTTTGAGGGAGTATACCCTACGAACCTGGGCTAGGCAACAGCTAGGAAATATTTCACTTTCAGCATAACCAGACTTAACTTTACTCATAATTTTTTACACTGAATGTAAAATGGATCCAAAGGGGTGTTAAGGGATAAACAAATTTAAGAGATTTTCAAACACATCTGCAGGGGTTATTTAATTAATCTCATTCATTTGCAGTGCAGAATGGTAAATAAAGACTTTGTATAGTTTCATGCCATAAAAAACCAAAAGCAAACCAGCAACCCAGTAGTGCCTATTTTTAAATGTCCAGCAGGCATATGAGAACCTACCACAAATAAAGGTGGGAATGGATTTACATGCCCTGTCAGGCAAACTAATGTTTCTTATGACTAGTCAATTTAATCCATCTTTATGAAGCCTTGAATAATTTTTGTGAAGTGATGACAAGTTAGAAAGGTGGTGTTCAGGACAGGATAAGAAAGTACCCCATGGTTTGGCTCTGTGGGATACAACCCAATGAAGTGTACTAACTGTACCAGCTCTGTTCATTTCAGCATGGCTTGTTTGTGACCCCTGTTTGGGCCTTGTTGACAAGAATAGAGGCTTCTGGCTGATAATTCTTGGAAATGAATGCTGTCTTAGATTTTGAGTTCTTCTGTGCCATTTGGGTCAGAGAAAAGCCCCAAACAAGTTTTTACTCTGTATGAAAATATTCTGGAACTGATCTTTTTCAGAATTTTTACATCCAACTTTACTATCTATGACAGGGATTTTTTGCACACCCATATGGATATATATAGAAGAGGAGACTTTTCCAGCTCCCAATTATATGACTGAAGGCGTCCTTGCTGTCACCTCAGCCCATATGCAAAGGCTGCACAATCAAGTTTATATTTCTTCTCTTGGCTTCTGCTTCTTCATTGACTTTTTTCAAATGAACAACACAATATATTTTTGGCACAATATTCAATATTGACTCAGCCAGTCAATACCTAAAATGGGACAAGTAGTGTTCAGCTCCTGCGGATAATGCAAGAGATATAACACACAAAAATGTGCCATCACACATGTAAATTTAGTTCTGATAGAATTAGAAACAGTATCAGGGTTACAGAGGACCATATTGCTGTAGCCAGAGCTTTTTTTTGTAGAAAAAGCCCAGCAGGAGTCCATTTGCATATTAGGCCACACCCCCTGATGCCAAGCCATCTGGAACTGTATTCCTGTGCATTCCTGCTCAAAAAAAGCCCCGGCTGTGGCATTCTTTCAGAGTGATTTGTTTGGATATCTGACTGTACAGTGCTGTACAATGGGAACTGTATTATCATTGCTGGAGTTTCATGAAATATTAACTCCTGATTCTTTCCAAAATATTTTTTTCAGCTGCTATATGATAGGGAGACATTAAGCAGTTCTTTTTCTTCCGTCAAAGGAGTAGCACCTTCTTAGTTCTCCTAGCTGTGCATACTTTCTACTGTGTACAAAACCCCAGCATCCCATTTGGACCTTAGGTCCCCAGCATTAAAGCATGCTGCTTGGCCACCATTTTCCTCTCTACGGAAGAAGTGTGGAAATGGAACTACAGCATGGTGATTTAGGAAGAGTGAAAATGAGTGGAGGGGGAGGAAACTTTGGGTATTTCTCTGATCTTAAATTCATAAACATGGACCCTCCTTCTTTGGTGTGTTTTAAAGATACACAAAGCTTTGGATCACACCACAAAGAATAAAGGGATTAGAAATACTTGCATTATGAACACCATTGACTTGCAATCGTATTGCACAATGATTGCTTTCCTGAACTGAAAGCTGGTTACTACTTGTCAGCTTGCAACACATTTAGATGCAAAGCATAGCAAGGCTGTCTGGTTGTACTTCTGATTAGTTAGTTAATGTGTCCTTACTTCATATTCTCCATGATGCTTCCAAGCATGGAAGAGGCTTCACCGAAGAGGCAAATGCTAACTAACATATGTAATCAATATCTTTTAATATGGTCTATGGTGGGCATTGTTTGTTTTAATGGACTTAGAGAGTGTTTATCATATCAACATTGACCATTGTTCAGCTCTAATTTAATTATATCTATATTCTTTTCTGAGCAATTTTTATGCATCACTATAAATTGATTATTTTTTTAGAAAAGTACTGATTGCAAAATTTTATTACAAGCACATGCTCTTAGGCTGACTTCTATAGAGACAATATAAATGTGCACTTAAATTACAGAGAGAAAATATTTCACTGAATGTCACTGGTGTTACAGAATGAACAGAGTAATCATTTGTTTAGTTTTTGCATTTTAAAATGAAGGTAAAATCTACCTTAAAATATATATATAAATTGTCTTTTTACTTTGTAGTACTTTGAAGTGAAGGGAAAAGATGCTTAATATGATCATTAAGCCCTGATACAACAATGAATGCAGTTGTGACCCACTCCAAGCAGAAAATGACTATTGACATGAAAAGATTCTGCTTAGTATGACTAAAGTTGGAGTTGCATAGATGTCATTTATAACTCTTTGAAATAAGCTTCAGACTAGTTCTTTAAATAGTCAGCCCTGTAACTCAATGAAATGTTTTAATCTACATTACTCTATGGAAGAAATCCATGATTCATTCAACAAAAGAACATTAAACAAGAATAATGGGGGTTTTTTTGCTCTTTTGACTAGAACATTTCAAATTAAGCTGTTTGGAAAAAGTGCACTTGCAGGTTGAGAAGGGATGTGTGTGTGTGTGTGCATGTGTGTTGGGTGGGAGTTGTTTCTTCTCAGTGGTTGCCCAACATGGTGCCCTGAGGCAAAATGGTGAATTGTATCATGTCGTTCCTATCAATTTGAGAAGTTTATGAAGGTCCTTAAGACTGAGAGATGCATTTGGGTTCAAGGCTATCCAATGCTAGTTCATCCTGTATTTCTGCCATGCTTCAATATTATTGCACTTCTTCATGTTCATCTCTGTGAAATATGCAAAAGACATTCTTCAAGTTTGTAATGGCAACATCTGACAGAATGGTATCAATGGATTAAAGTCAATTTCAGCATTCTGTGGCTATTTACTTGTGAGCTGCATAGAAAGAAATTGTGCCATAAGCTTTTAACATGAAATTTAAACATTATATACAGTAGCTTTTGTGATAGTGAGCCAAGCTTCCTTTAAAAAGGCTACAGCAAAACAAAAACATGGATATAATAGTGTGTTAAATACATGTCTGTGATTTTTAAACATAACATTCTGTGAATTCTGTCTGGACAACGACAATTGCCAATTTGTGTCTAGAAGTATTTCTTTTCAGTAAAATCCAATGAACAGTGTCATCATGCATGAGTTTGATAAAACTCCTTTCCTTTCTTGTATTAATCCTATATTCGGCATTCCAGTTAACATGCTTTGCTAATGGAAGGGTTAAAAGGTGTGTGCAGGCTATGGTATTCATGTTAATTGTAGAGATATTTGTTCTAAAATGAGAATAAAAACTACAATTTTTTCAAGATTCTGCTGCACCTGTTTCTGAAACTTAAGTGCTGATTTTAGAAGTTGAATGATTAATAGAAAACAAACCAGATAGGGAAAGGGATATTCCTCTTGTTGTCAATAAAAGAGCAAACAATCTTCAGGTAAGGAAGATCCTATGAACAATGTAGGATGTAGAAGCTTGCTAGGGATTGGCTCCAACCAACTTTCCCTTCAGCCTTGTCTAATTACCCTCCTTGTTACAACTAATTACGTAATTATCATATGGCATTTTGAGTGAAATAGGGATTGTTTGGCTGCTGCAGCTGTAGTTCTTTTTTGGTGCTACTAGGTGGCTAAGTATCTTTTTTTTTTTTAGGCTGAGAGTGCTGTGAATTGCCTAAGATCTCCCAGCTAGCTTCAAGTGGGGACATTGAGAATCTAGCCCAGTTCTCTAGATTGAAGTCTGCTGCTCTTAACCACTACACTGAACTGGCTTGTTACAATTCCTGACCCACAGTACTTTTGCTTATGCATGTTCCAATGTTCTTCAGTACTGCTTTTTTGATGGTCAAAGAGGCCTCCCTCCTCCCTTTTTCACTAGCAGAGACCACTTGTTAGAGCTAATCTGAAAAGAGGAAGGGTGTAAAGTCGTTTATTGGCCCCCAGTAAAGCTGCACATTTGTCTTATACGCCAGACTTCCTGAAAAGAAAATCTTCATGTATATATAAAATATAGGTAGCAAAAAAATCAAATAATACACTCCTTGTATTGAGGAAGCTTTGGAGCAAACACATTATTGTTTTCCTATCAGCTATGGTAACTGGGCCCCCTAGAACTCTTGCAAGGCTTGTGAAGGTGTCATCTGTAAGTATAAGTCACGATTCATTGTTAATACCTCTAGCATTCTGTAAACTTCCTCTCACCCATTTCCTTCTGAAGCCCTTTTGTGCCCCTGAAAAGTCATTCTTGACATTTGCAGAAAGTCAATGTTAGGAATGGAAGCAAAATTAATTTATTTAAAAGTTTCTACTGTGCCCTTCTTCTATTCAAGGTAGCAGTTTTCAAAGATTTTTTTTTCACAAAATGAATGCACAGCACAATAGGATAAAAGTTCAGCAGCACTCTAATCATGAAAAAACCCTGAAAAGCAAGAAATGTCTGCATGCCCTACAAAAAGTTATCGAACTAGGAACTTCCCATATCTCCTCCAGTGGGCCATTCCATAGTGGGAGCTCCAGAGTGGAGAAACCACAAACCTTGTTGCTATGGAATAGCAAACTAAAGGGCACCATCTGCAGAAAATGCTGAGTTTCTACAAGCTGATGCATGGGTACAAATGGGGACAGTAAGCATACTGCCTAGTGCCCCCACAATGTATGTTAATTTCACCTTGTGAAGGGTTTTGTAGGAAGAGCCAGCACCTTGGAATCTAGGAGTTGTTAGCCAAATTGCCCTTCAAAGAGGTATGGGAGAATTTTAGTTGGGCAAAGATGGCAAATGTGCAGGGTCAATAACCTGTGTATACAGAAGGCAGTTTACCCAGGAACCCTTCTAAAAAATGAGGAGATTTTCTGGTAAATTAAAGAGTTTTTATTAGAAAAATACTGCAAACACACAAGAATAATAAATCACTCTAGCAATCACACAGTTTTAGGGAAAATAGCTGGAAAATGGGATAGAGAAGCACATAGGGAAATGACAAGGAAATACTGTACCTCTTGAAGAATCCAGGAGCATCAGCCACTAGTGATGACAATGAGGGAAGGGGAAGGCAAGAAACAACCAGCATAACTCACCAATAAAGGGCCTGATACTGTTCAGGTATATGGGGGTGATTCAAATAGCAAGGGTAGGGGGTACCACAAGAGACACATCTGACTGGCCAAAACCCGGCCTTATTATAGCTGAATTTGTGTCCAGAGGTGACTCCTGACATCGCTCCTGGAGATGGCACTCAAGAAAATAGACAAAAGGATTAATGGGTGTTGATGGTTTTACCTATTGCAAATCATCACCAAGACAAAGAAATATGAGTGGGGAATTTAGTACCAAATCACTATCTGTTGTGACACCAGAGCAAACACAATGGAGAAGGTCCTATGTGATTGCATTAAGTCCTTGACATCCATCATCTTTCTGGGTGTTTTGTTTGCGCCAGACACTTGACTTGATGGTTGTCTGTCTGAACAATTTTAAGCTATAAAGCTGAGCAGTAAGCTCAGCAACTGGGGCACTGCCCTTTTTTTCCTGCACAGGGAAACATGCAGTTCTGTGGTACCTGCTTTTGTTTGGTATGAAGACGTGACATTAAGTCTATTGTTGACTGTTGACATCTCCATTCGCATCTCCATAGCACGTCAGGAGTATGTGGGACTCTCATCTTGTCTTAATGGAGGCTGGCAGGACTGAGTGCTAATCTTTTAAGCACATTTTATTTTAAGGTTTTTTTAAAGAAAATCTTTAATTGTGTTTGTCCTTTCTTTATCTTTTATGACACACATGGCCCAGCCCAACATGGTCTCATTTATGTCAGATCCAGCCCTCATAACATCCCTTATTTAAAGTACGGGGAAAGGAGCATTTAAGTCTATAGGAGATTTTATTCCAATAATACATTCTAGTTTCTATAAAGTTATTAGAAGGATATTTTTAAGGCAAGTGTTTTCCCTACTCTCTTATCCATTATAAGGATCTTAAATGTTTTTTTAAAAAAATTGCCATGAATGGATTGCAAGCAGACCTGCCTTCCCTTCTCTCTATTGCCTTCCTGCTTATTCTATTCTTGGAGCCAACCTGAACTCTTTGAAGATAGAACTGACAGACAGGAACTATCAAGCAGGTACCACAGAACTGCATGTTTCCCTGTGCAGGAAAAAAAGGGCAGTGCCCCAGTTGCTGAGTTTGCTGCTCAGCTTTATAGCTTAAAATTGTTCAGACAGACAGCAAGAGAGGGGTGAGAGGGGTAGCCAGCAGGGATCTGAAGAAAAAAAATGAAAACTCTACAATGCTGGGAAGTGCACATCTTTTAAAACATTTCAGAGAGATTTTGCCCTAAGAAACTGGGACACACATAGGTCTGGCAACTGTGGACAGAAATCCCTGGGGTTGACTTGAAGTCTCAGGAGGGACCACAGCAGATTATAATGCCAGACAGTCCACCCCCCAAAACAGCCATATTCTCCAGGGAAACTATTCTCTGTAGCTTGCAGATCAGTTTTAATTCCAGGAGATCCACAGGCCCCACCTTGAGATGGGCATCCCTAGAACCACAGCATGTAACAATAGAACCACTGAATCATATAAATCAATGCTCTCCAATATTTTTGACCCACAAGTCAAGATTTTCTTGATATGGCGGGTCTAACTTGAAAAAACAGAGCATTCACAGATCACTAAAACAAGAAAATTCTTGCAAATCATTTCTGGGTCAGGACTAGGGCTGACAAACACTCAGCTGAGGTGGGGGATCCCATGGCCTGATCTCCTATTGGTGTGGGGGCAGTATATTTTTCATGATGACATCACTTTCAGGGGAAATTTTACAGTGATGGCGGTAGCTCTAGAAATCACCGAAAACCATAGAGCAGGGGTGTCAAACTCATCTGTAACAAGAGCCAGATCTGACGTTACTGTCACTTTGTTGGGCCGGGCCATGTGTGCCATAAAATGTAATGCCAAGTGCCAGAGATATAAACTTTATAAAGGGCACAGGCAACCAGAACTTTTTTTGGATCAGGAATTCCTTTGCATATTAGGCCACATACTCCCTTGTAATAAGAGCCCTGTAAGCTCTTAGAGGATTGACTACATCAGGGGTATGTGGCCTAATATGCAAAGAAGTTCCTGCTACAAAAAAAGTCTTGGGCAAACCCAATTAACAATATTATTTTTTTACTCAAAACACAAATTTGCTTAAGACATTAACACTCTCAGGGTGCGGTCACACGTACCATTAGTGACGACACAACTTTGAGCGCTACACACACGCTTTTAATGTGTCATGTGACCGCACCCTCATAGTATTTCCTTTATTTAACATTCTTTGATAACTGATACCTCTTGCTCTGAATTATTGCATCAAAGTCTGCTGTCAACATCTGTGCTGTGGTAATCTTGAATTTTCTCTTCAAGTGTGTATCTTTTAGCAAAGAACATACTTTTGATTTGTTGACATTTGTTACTGAAAAGAGCTGTTCACAGATGTATATTGTTCCAAACACTGACTGAATTTTAGAAGCAAAAGTTTTGTGGTAATTTAGACCCAAAAATTGATAAAATTTGCTAATGCCCACTTCAGAAAGCATATCCTTCAGTACAGGGCAATACACTGCAGATTTCCATCTGGAACTCTTCTGGAACCTCATGAATGCCCCCCCCCCCAAAAAAAAATGGATTATCGAATGTTCAGAAATCAATGTGTAGGTTTCTGAAGTCAGAATATCTTTATTGGAATTCATTTTTTAGTTCAGAATTTCTTCTCCTGTACTATTTTGTGGATATCTAATCACCAGACAGAGACTGAGTATGCCCTTGGGCTTCTGCTTTTCCTGGCTCAACCAATCAATTCCCCACCTGCACAATTGCATTTTGACCTTACCTCACTCCAGTTTCCCCCATGTCTTCCTGATCTCTAAAAAAACTTTTCCTCTTGTAATTATCCACTGTATTTATCATATTTCCCAGGATGATGGTTTTCATAGTGCCGTTATATGTTATATTCTTTAGGAACGGATTTATGCTGTGAACAAATCAGGCAAGTTGGTTTTCCATTCTGTTCCCCAGAAAAATACAGATGTGTCCATTTTTCTTGCACAACATGACACTCTGCATCTACTTTTCTCTTCTTGGCTAATGTCATGATTGCCAATATCTTTCCAAACCACGCACGTGCAAAGGCAATGCTGAAATGGAAAGAGTGTTTTTTTTAAAAAAAATGTTCATACAAATTCATAACAGCCAGGCTCTTCGAATTTAGCTATAATAGTGTTTGATTCTTAGCTTCAATTGCACATCGCATGCTATCATTTGGGTAAGGCTGCCCCTTTCAATAGCTCAGAAAGGAAGGTTTCCTGCTGGGAAAGAGAAATCCCCAGTTAGCTTCCCAAGAGAACAAGGAGCCAAATCAAAAGGCTACCTCTTCTGATGGCTTGTAAATTAACGAGGTGTGTGTGTGTGTGGGGGGGGGGGTTAGTTTCCTGCTGGGATCTTTCAAGCCTCACACAACCCTTACTAACATCATTTTAAAATTTGTCTCCATTCAGAACAGCATGGAGTTAAGAAACATACCAGTCTGAGCCTAATGTCCCTAAACAAGTGCAGTGTATTATAAAAGTTAAGTACTGTTTGAGGGTTGTTCCCAGATGCAACCCAAGCATTCTTGGAATTTCTTTGAGGAAAGACTAAGCGGAAAGACTTCTTGCAAAGGAAGGAGAGAGAGGAAGTCAGAAATGGTTAGATATGGGGTAGGAAGGAGACTGGTTTTGGGATGCTTCCCAGCCCACAAACTGAGAGACTGTGGAGTCACTCCTCCCTGGGCCAGCACAATTTTCCTCCCAATCTGTTACTTTCCCCACAAAACTGTGCTTCCCAGAGGATTAACTAGCATTATCAAATTTAAAATGAGGCTGTGAGGAAAATACCCCTAATTCCAGAACATCGTAGTCACCCGCTTGGTTGCCAGGGTGCCTGGAGACTCAGCTCACACACATCTGCCAGGAGAACATGGGCTTTGTTTAACCAAACTGGAAGGGACTTATGAGTACTTACAGCCATAACGTTGCAGCAGCACTCCGTGTCTCTGGAGGAGTGCTAACCAGGATAACAGATGGTTTCCGTGCGATCCCCATCTTGGCCTTGGAAGCGGAAGAAGGTGCGCCGCCAGGAAATGTCCAGGCAAGCAGTTTACAGCCTCAACCATAGACTCCATCTTTGGAGGCTAACATCACCAGCCGCTATCTTCCTGCAGTGCCAGAATCCATTACAGCGAAGTGAGAGGCCCACGTACTCAACAGGTGTCACCTATGCATAAGAGCCATCAAGCTTATCTTAGGCGTGGATCCTGCCAGACCGCCTAAGCCTTTGTCCAATGGAACTCAAGACAAAGACTGGTGCCAATAGAAGATCAAAGCAGAGGAAGAACATCTTCACACAGAGCCAAGTTTCATTGTATAGACCGGGTGTTACCTAGGTAGCAATTTGTCCATCTATTTTTTTTCAAACAATTTTATTGGTAACATATGGTAATATATCTATATCTTATATCTTAAAAAAAAAAACTTCTTTTATCTACCCCATATATTACTTTCTACCCACTCCTCCCCTGTTACTCGACCCCCACCAGTGTTATTTACTTAAAATGCAAATATTTAAAGGTACCCTTAACTATCAAAACAAAAATTTATATTATTCTTCTTTTAAAAACTTAATCATTATCAAAGATTGTCTGTCCTTTTATTTTCCACTCTTTTTCTACATATCTTCTAAACCTTTTCCATTCTGTCTTAAAAACTTCTAAATCATAGTCTCTTAATATTCTTGTTAATTTGTCCATTTCACTCCATGTCATAACTTTTATAATCCAATCCCATTTCTCTGGTATTTTTTCTTGCTTCCACAACTGCACATAAAATGTCCTAGCGGCTGAGAGCAAGTACCAGATTAAAGTGCTATCCTCTTTTGGAAATGTTTTCATTTGTAGTCCCAACAGAAAAGTCTCTGCAGCTTTGTTAAACTCATATCTCAAGAACTTAGAAATCTCTTGCTGAATCATCTGCCAAAACATTTTAGCTCTTTCACAAGTCCACCACATATGGTAGAAAGAACCTTCGTGCTTTTTACATTTCCAGCATCTGTCTGGCATCTTATAAGTTATCTTTGCCAATTTTTTAGGAGTTATATACCATCTATACATCATCTTAAAACAGTTCTCTTTAATACTTTGACATGTTGAAAGTTTCATAGAGTTCTTCCACAAATATTCCCAAGTTTCCATCTGTATTTCTTTATTTACATTAATTACCCATTTAATCATTTGCGATTTCACTACTTCATCTTCTGTAGAGCATTGTAGAAGTAATTTATATACTTTTGAAATTAATTTATCATTGTCTCCTAGCAGAACTTTTTCCAATTCTGTTTGCTCTTTCCTTATTCCTTCAGTTTTAATATCATTCTCCACCAAGCTCTTTATTTGTTGCATTTGAAACCAATCATATTTATGGTTCAACTCTTCAGCAGTTTTCAGTTCTATTTTGCCACTTTGTATTTTTAATAATTGATTATATGACAACCACTTTTCTTCACATATCTCAGCCGTTATTTTTATTACTTCAGCTGGCACTATCCATAACAGTCTTCTCTCATCTCCATATTTCTTGTATTTAATCCATGTATTTAGCAAATTATTTCTTATATAATGGTGTGAGAGAAAAACGCCATCTTCTTTTTTCCAAAATACAAATACGCGTGCCAGCAAAATTTATTTCCGTGACCTTCCAACACTAAAAGTTTTTTGTTTAACAACGTTATCCATTCTTTCATCCACACCATACAAACTGCTTCCTGATATAATTTTAAATTCGGCAATTGAAACCCACCTCTTTCTTTTGCATCTGTCAAAATTTTCATTTTAATCCTTGGTTTCTTCCCAGCCCACACAAATTCTAAGATTTTCCTTTGCCATTTATCAAATTGTTTGCCATCCTTCACAATAGGAATAGTTTGAAACAAACACATTATTCTTGGTAAGATATTCATTTTGATTGCAGCTATTCTACCCAACAATGACAAATCTAGCTTATTCCATTTTAACATGTCTTCATCCATTTTACACCATAACTTCTCATAATTATTTTTTAACAGATCAATATTCTTCATTGTTATCTCCACCCCTAGGTATTTTACCTTAGAGGTGACTTCACAACCCGTTAGTCTCTGTAATTCTTGTTGCTTGTTCATCTGCATATTTTTACACAGAATTTGGCCCCGCTCCGTCCGGGTCGCAAAGCGGCTACGCGCTGCGGGGCCGCATTTTGCCTCTCTGGAAAGATGGGAGGCTGGAGAGCTTCCCGGCTGCATGTGGGGGCTGCATGTGGGTGGTGCAGCCCCACCCCCGCCCAGAACAACGCAGTTTGTTTTTGCTCTCAGCCCACCCACCCACCCTGCAGTAGTACAGGTTTAACTGGTCATTTTATTAGGGGCCAGGTAGGAATTTTTTCACCTCACCTTATTGGCCTGTGGTGAGGTGTTTTTCGCCTACCTTGTACTGCTGGCAGCGGTGTGGAAATTAGGGAGGGATAGGTTAGTTTGGTCACTTGGCAGAAGGAGCAAGGGGTTTATTCCTTGCAGGTGAACACCCAGGCCACTGCACATGTTACTGCAGTCGATACGCAGGAACAGCAGACAGTGCTGTAGAATGCGGATTGTATTCATGCCTCCCCCTAAATTTGCCTCTTTCTGGTGATTGGGGCTGAAGTTGAAGGGGAGGGTAGTTTGTGGTCTGGCCAGCCTGGCATTAGCCACAGTCATATGGCTCGTACTGGGGACTGGGTGGCTCACACATTATTGGACTTGGCGGGGTCGTGGGAAGACCCCAGGGCTTGTCCAATTGCAGGTAGCCCTTGCCGTGTTAGTTGTGTTAATTAAATAAAGCGGCCCTTTTCCCAATATTCTGTGTCAGCCTCTTTATTCCAACTGGGGGGGGGCAATTTTTGATTTTTCTCTATTAATACAAAGTCCCGCCAACTCCCCATACTCTTTTATTTTAGCTAACAGCAAAGGTGTAACTTATATGGGGTTTTCATTTATAAACATTATATCATCAGCAAAAGCTCTATATTTGTAAATAAATCCTTTTATTCTTAATCCTTCTATTTCTTTTTCTTCTTGGATCTGCATCAAAAATATTTCAAGAGTCATTATAAACAACAATGGTGAAAGCGGACAGCCTTGTCTAGTACCTTTGCCAATTTTCATATCTTCTGTAAGATCTGTGTTTATACACAACCTTGCACTTTGTTCAGAATATATTGATTTTATCATTCTTATAAAGTTTTCACCCAGCTCCATTTTTTCCATTACTGCAAACATAAAGTCCTAATTTAAATTATCAAATGCTTTCTCTTCAGCTGCAAAGAATAATGCTACTTCTTTTTCTGGATGTCTTTCATAACATTCTACAATATTTACAACAGTTCTAATATTGTCTCTTATTTGTCTTTTGGGAAGAAACCCTGCTTGATCTTCCTTTATAAAGTTTATCAAATGTTGTTTAAGCTGTTCTGCCAAGATTCTTGTAAATATTTTATATATTTAATAGCGAAATTGGTCTATAATTTTTTACATTCGTGACATCTCTATCTTCCTTAGGTATCAACGAAATAACAGCTTCTTTCCATGTGTTTGGTACTTAACTTTTTATTCTTATCGTATTTATCAACTTCTGCAATTTTGGTATTAAGTCATCTTTAAAAGTTTTAAAATATTTAGCTGTATATCCATCAGGCCGAAGTGCTTTTCCATACTTCATTGCGTTAATTGCTGCTTCAATTTCTATTTTTTCAATTGGATCATTCAAAACTTTTCGCATATTTTCAGTTAAGGGCTCTATTTTTATCTTTTGTACATACTCATCCATCTTCTCTTTCTTTATTTAAACACCTTTAAACAATTTGGCATAGTACTTAAAAATTCTCTTTTTATTCCCTCTTGAGTAACCACTTCTCTTCCATCTACCACAATTCTGTTAATAATTCTATTTTCTCTCTTTTTCTTCAATTATCAAGCCAAATACTTTCCCAGTTTATTTGCTTCCTCAAAGGATTTCTGCTGAAGTCTTTCCAAACCCCATTCCACTTCTTTATTTAACAAATGTCTCAATTGAGTTTGTAATATTGTAATTTCCCTTAAAATTTTCTTTTTCCCTGGCCTTTTTCTCAACTCCCCTTCCTTTTTCTTTATTTCATTTTGAATGTCCAACAACTGTTTTTCTTTTACTCTCTTATCTTTATTATTCAAAGTAATCAACATTCCTCTCATTACTGCTTTATAGGCATCCCGGACCGTCTGAAAGTCCATATCCTCTTTGTCATTCACTTGGAAAAAAGTTTTAGTTTCATTTTCTAGGTATGTCACTGTTTCTTTATTCTGTAGCAAATCTTCATTCAATCTCCATCTTCTCACCTTCTTGGACAATTTTGTAATCCACATTATGGATTTGGCCATCTATTGTCACCTTTTTAGATACGTTTGATAGACTAAAGTACCCCCACCTTAACAATTTTTCCCATTCTTTCCCTTAATGGTCATCCTGGAGCCTCCCCCTTGGCCCATTGGTACCTGGAAGTCTAATCAGGTAACTAAGGCCAAGTCTGCTCATTGGCTAGCTATGAGCATCCAATCAGAGGCCACCAATTAACTGGCTATTGGCTACTGCAGAAGTCCAGCCCTTATGGTCACTGCAGAGGCTCCCCTTTTTCTGAAGTCATGAACCAGCTGACCACTGTCATCTGCCCCTGTACCTCCCATCCCCTAAGGGCTCAAGGTAGTCCTTATAACCTGTGACCCAGCTCTAGCAGTACCCCAGTTCCGCTGTCTAGATACATCCCCAATTCCTGATCAGTTGAGGGTCCCCTCCCCCTAGTCCTCGTTCGTCGCCATTGGCACCTTCCTTGAAGACTACAATCGGTAATTATCACCCTGTTTGTCCATCCTTGTGTTATCTCTGAACCTCTCTCTATTTTTCTTAGGACTTTATGTATGTTTTATGAGATTTTATCTTGTATGGAAGCCTACCAGTTGCTTGATCATGAGCCAAATAAAAGTCCTGGATGGACCTGTTCTGGTCTCCATGCTGTATGATAGACACTTCTTTGTGTATGTGTATATGTGTGCGTGTGTGTGTATACACACACACCAGTGTTCCCTGTAAGCTGAGTTAGCATGAGCTAGCTCACAGATTTTTAGCCTCCAGCTCACACATTTTTGTCTTAGCTCAGGAAGGATGACCCCAGAGCACACTAATTTATGCAGTAGCTCACAACTTTAATGCCAATAGCCGAGGCTCTTTTTCTAGCAGGAGCTCCTCTGCATATTAGCCCATGCCCCCTGATGTAGTCAATCCTCCAAGAGCTTAGAGGGCTCTTAGTACAGTGCCTACTGTAAACTCCAGGAGGATTGGGTACATCAGGGGTGTGTTGCCTAATATGCAGAGGAGCTCCAGCTAGAAAAAGAGCCCTACCAGTAGCTCACAACTTTAATACCAATAGCTCACAAAGCAGAATTTTTGCTCACAAGACTCTGGAGGGAACACTGACACACACCTCCACTATCCCTGCTGGAGCAGCCAAACACTCTTTTTCTGCAGGACAGAAATGCCTTTACCCCTCTACAGACTCCTGCCATTAAACTACCCCTGCCTTCTCCTTGGCTCTATCCATCTGTGTATTTTAACCACCGCTTAGCTTTCTTACCATACTCCTAAGTAGGCCTTTACTAGCAACAGCAGGAGTCTAATTAAACTCTTCCTCTTTCTGCAGCTGAGTTGCAATTTCTTTAGGGCTTGTCTTTGCAGCTCCAGGTGCAATGTGGTATGACAGTTCTCCTTTTTTTATTCACTTGAGTGCTCAGGGCAACTCATGGTCCCTTCTCTCTCTTTTGAGACAAATCAGTGTATACTGCTGAATTGCACTTCCCCAGCTGGGGGAATATAGCACACAAAGCAACAGTAAATGAATGTATTGTAACTAGCATTGCTAACTCCAGTTTGGGAGATTTGGAAGTGGTGTCTGGGGATCAAGAATTTGAGAAGGGGAAGGAGTTCAGCAGTGTTGTGATTTTATACAGTCTGCCCTCTGAAACAGCCATTTTCTCCAGGGGAATTGACTTCTGTAGTCTGGAGATCAACTGTAATTCCAGAAGATAGCCAATTTGGAGGTTGGCAATTTGTTCTGGGACAAGATTTAATAAAATATTTTTCAAGTGGTGTCCAGCACAGATCTTAATGGTTACTACCGTTAAACAGAACACAAAAAAACTGAAATCCATACACTCAGATGTGCAATAGCTCCCCTCACTGGTAGAGATGGTTATATAACTATTACAAAGACAGAGAGAAAGAGAAATAGCTAAGAATTTAAGTCATCACAGCAGAGTTCACCCTCTTCTTTTTTCTTTGCCAGGAATAGAGAAGTATCAAAACAGATGGAAGTACTGGGAGATCTATGACTAGGTCCTCCCAATGTTTTGAAATTTCTAGTGGAAACCAAGTGGGGGAGAAAGGCTTAACTCCACATGGCTTAACTCTACCAACCATCATCAGACCATCAGCCTTCAAAGGGAAAAAAAACCCAGATATTCATCTTTCCCCTTCCTTGGGCAAGTAGCAGCATAAGGATAGTGATTCTGGTAAGCAAACAAGTGTGTAGGCAGGATTGTTAAGCCACCTCTTACCACTCTGTGTGACCACAAATCCCCCTGTTTACTTCTTTAAAGGCTCTGGAGGATCTGTAATCTGCCTTGTATTGTTAGACAGAGATGGAGTACACACAAAGAGGCCAGCATTATAGTGATGTTTGTATATTTTCAGAAGCGAGTACAAGGAAAGTTACAAACCAAGCATTTAAACAAAAAGAAGGCTTTTCAATGGAAACAGGGCTCAATGCATTTAGCACTGCTATTCATTTTTAATCATGTGAATTTGTCGGCTTGTTCAAGTTGTATGAAGCTTTATTATACCAAAATTAGCAAGGAATCAAATGAAATGACCTTCATTTGTTGCAGGATGATTTATAACATTTACTTACATGAGTGGTTTGTATATCCAGTATTATTTATTAAATACATTTATTTCAATATCTGAACCCACTGTTCAATTTTAAAAGCAAATACTGAAAGTGACTTAGATGTATCATATTTAAATCTCATAAATAATCTTATCGGCCTTTTGGTGACAAAATATATAGGAGCAATAATTAAATACCAGGGAAATATCCTTAAGGAAGGCCTTTTTATTTTAATTTCTGCTTAAGGCAATAGCTGTATGAGTAGTACCAGAGAGAGAGAGACAGACAGACAGACAGACAGACAATATTTAAATCCATACAAAGCTGAAAATTAAGAAAAGAGATTTAAAAAATTTCAAGATGTGACATAATAAGCAATCCAGTCAAATGCTTAAGAATATATCTCATGGAACATAATGATACATTATTTAAAAACAATTACATGGCAACCTGGTCTAAAACACAAAAAGATCTTGAAAGTTGGTGCAAATTACAGCTCTCCTGGCTGTATTTCTGTAAACTTTCTGTTATGGATTATTCCAGTTTTAATTTTTGAAAAGATTTTGAGTGACAGGCAAAAACAAATAAATAAGTTTGTATGAAAAGATAAGAAGCCAAGAATAAGGTTTAAAGTACTGCATACTTAATATCAAATTATCCTACCAAGCTACTGGGTTAATTTGGATACTGGGTTGGATCAAAAATCCCAATGAAAGCTATATTTAACTAGAATCTTCATAGTTATCTATGAATAAAAAAATGTGTATCAAAAGAAATCTGTATCTAAAAAAAAAGACATATAATTAGAGATGGCCTATTTAAAATTTGGGAAATGCTATGAAAGAGAATCACACCCATCAATGTCACCAATATATGCTTATCATGATAATCAGGGGTCATTTTGTAGAAAAAGAGGTGCTGGAGCTCATTAGCATAACTCAGATACATAATTCAGTATGTCACACACCCCTGACAGCACCAGAAGGTGTACTAATTTATATCAGCTCAGCATCTACCTTAAAATGCTTATTGGATTATAATTGTTATAATAAAACCTTACTCCCATCATACTTTAAAATTAGTTTATCCTATGTAGCCACAGTGGCATGATGAAGAATTCCATCTGTCTGCTTTATATTATTTGGTTATTTTCCCATTTGTTTGTGGGGGGAAATATTGGAAAGTTTGTCAAATCTTGGAGTTCATCAAAATTCTCACAGGGGATTTGAACAATGGAGCCCAGAAGCAAGTATTTGGTGGGGGGAGAAAGAAAGACCACAATAAAATTTAGAAGTCAAAGAGCTCTGCTTCTGTGAGCTTCTGCCCAAAATGAGGCCTGATGATAATCATACAAGAAGAAACAACTTTATAATTTATGGTGATATGTTAAACTCATAAGGTGTGATCAAGATGTGGAAAGAGAACAAAGAGGAAGGAATGGAAATAAAATGGTGGACATATTTTCAATTTTTTCTAGATTTAAAAAATGATATCTCTACCAAGAGCACTGTTACTAATAGCTGGGGACAGATTTAACTATAATAAAGGGTCTTTGAGACTAAGAAAGGTTTTCAGCTGATGCAAGACAGAAAGCAGCTGTTCACTGTACAGGGTGGGAGAAAATTCCAAAGGTCAAGAGGTGGCAACGAAGGAACCCCTTATTCAGGTTCTGACCATCCTTGGCCAACCTCAGTATGTGAATAAGTGTGTGGTGGAAGAAGCCATCACCAAGTATCTTGGATCCCAACTATTTAGAGCCTCAAAGGTTAGCAGCAGCCCTATGTAGACATTCTAATCTCACGGGCACTCACCGCTCAGGGATGGATAGCAGGCAAAAGTGTTCTGGCTCCATCCCCTACCTCCACACAATCTCCAAGTGGTCTACATGGAATGAACACATGAAGACATGCCCATGGATACACCCTCTTCTCATGATCAGCAACATTCTAAAATCAACATGAGAACGAGATGTTGTGTGCACAGGCATATTTGTCTCATGCAGGCTGGTCAGTGATTGTGTGGAGACAGGGGGCAAGACCATCATGCTTGTGCCTACTCTCTCTCCCCATGCCCATGTGGTTGAGACATTGCATAGAGCTATCAGCACTATGTTGAGGCTCAAAATCTCATTGGCCACCAATGTAATGGGCACAAAAAGGGGAAAATGTGCTTGATGCAGCCATTCCTCAAAGTACAACTATCTTCAGGCTAAAAAGATCAGTTCCCCTGGGGAAAAAATACTTTGAAAGGTGGACTCTGTGCTATTACAACCTCCTAAGGTCCTTCCCCTCCCCAAACCCCTTGATTGCCAAGGTCTGAAATAACCTTGCTATGTGTATACCTGTGAAAATCAGGAATAGGATACTGTTGGTCAAAGTAACCAACCAGGACAAAATGAAACTTAGTTTTTAATCTACTTTCTGTCTACTGTAAATAGCCATTTAAAAACACACAAAATGAAAGCTCCTACAGCACACTGGGTGTCTTTAGATTATTGTATGTGTCCTATCCTATTTCTCTGGAATTAGATGGCTTGCTGTAAAAACAAATCTAAAGTAAAAAGTATAGTGGCAACAAAATATATGTGATCGCTTCACATTCATTGTCTGCACACAGTCAGAAGAGTTTGTTAAAAAACACTGGATGAAATGTTCTTTATGGATTTTTGAAAATGACACTCTTTATTCCTAGTATACTTTACTTGTCAACACCGCTACAAGAAAGCCACAAGGTGGCTCTCTTTCATCATCTGCAAGAGTGAATCACACACTATTTCAGGACAAAATGTAAACATATCCTACATTATTTCACAGATGAAATACTTGTACTTGGGTTGTAATTGTAACAACCCAAGCCTCACCCCAAGAATTATTGCAATCATAAATGTTACACCCTTCTAACCTCATTGACTTCAATGGACAGAAGAGTAGGTCTCGGTTTCTGACTGCATCGTCAGTCATTTTCTACAGCTTCACACACAACAATCACAGGTTGCTTAAAGCTATTACTCTCTTGCACTGGTTTCAAAGCCAGATGATTAGTTCTTTGGGTTAAAAAATACAAATGTATCATGACAGTTACAGTATGTTAAGGATGCTGAGAATTTTCCAGCAAACACAGTTGGTAGGTGGACATACCATTTTGATAGTTACAATCACTTGCAATCCAAGCCTTAGATCTCTGCCTCAATGCCGCCTGACTCAAGTAGGGTGCCAGATAGCTTTGAAATGGCACAGTAGCTGTAGTTGCATTTCCTTTTGCCTTGCACCTGTGCAGTAGGTAAAGTCGATTCTTCGGTACAGACACAGATGGTCGAGTCAGATCATTAAATGACACCCAGCAGAGCAAACTACATGGCTCACAAGGCTGTTAAAAATGCAAATGTGTGAAGTAATGTCAAACAAATTAGCAAAAGCCAAATGGTGAGACATAATTTATAACTAACTAACTAACTAAAGGCACTCACTTCATTTAAACAATTGGTTGTGGGGTAGCACATAGCCAATGACAAGTCTGTGGGGGTGGGAATTTAGGGTTCCCACTGGTTTGTGAGTCATCATACATGCATGGAATGCTGTTGGTTGCATCATTTGAAAATGTGGAATGGAACCAACTGAACAGGCTTGAGCTGCTCATGAAAAGTTGAACAGCTTGAAGAAAAATCAGCTGTGCTCTCATGACTGGCGAACAGAAAATGAGATGAATCAGTTGGCCAAGATTTCTGTTTAAGTGGCAGCTAATGTACATCATATGGATTTAGTGCTCATGCATATGCATTGCTACATGTGCAATGACTTTTATCATTGCCTCATTGAAGTTCTGAAGAAAACTCTAACCAGAAAGTGTTGATTATTCTGATTAGGGTACATAATGTGCCTTTTGAAAATATGTGCAAAGATCTGATTTGCTGGTGGTGGACCTCTCTGTCTGTTGTATTATGCAGCCAAGTGCAAACAAAGAAGCCAGACATATATTTTCTTCCAGAAATAAATAATAAAGATAAAAAGCTAGTTAATTATGGATCCATCATTGATCAGAATCTAAGATTTAGGGGTTATTTATAGGGGTCACCACAACCACACACTCAAAGGTGGTTCAAAGACTAGACAAGAAGCAAGTACCATCACATCTCCTTCCCATTCTCAATTAAAGATGCCATGAATTTTATGGTGAATGTATTTGTTCATTTAACATACCTTGTTCAATAGTCACAATCACCTGTTAGCTGAACATCCAATCTATTCACCTGTTTCTCAGTAGCTTTGCACCTGTACAGTAACTGTGGTGGTGGAGTTTAATTTCTTTGCGTTCAGGAGAATTCTGCATTTGTCCAATAGGACATATTGATTCTTTCTGGGTCATGAATGGTTAAATTAAATAATTCATGATGTTGGGGTGTGGGGGGGGAATCATACCTCCTATAAATGCTGTGTGGAAATGCACATGCACAAAATAACATTGATAACATGGAGCTACACAAGTGCCAAACTGTTATCTCTTTTTGTAAGAATGTGCTTGTGTGAAACACAGCTGATTGCTGTGTATTGTTTGGATACTTGAACAATACCAACAAACTTGGTCAAACTACTTGCAAGCAGTAAACACATGAAATTGCTTAATTCTGAATTAGGTCATTGATATGTCAAGATCAGAATTGTCCACAGCAGCTCTCCAGAGCCTCAGCCTGTATTCTTTTTATCACCTATTACCTTATCAGTTTAACTGGATATGCTGGGAATTGAACCTAGGACCTTCTTCATGCAAAGTAGATAATTTACTATTGAGCCATGGCTCTTCCCTTCACAGACAATCGACTACTTGATGGTGACCAGCAAATAGTGAGTATCCTTAGTCTCCACAAGAACATAGTGTCTGCCTTGATGGCTCTGCCCATTAGTCCATCATACTGTCTCACACAATGGCCAAACAGTTACTCTGGAGGGCCAACAAACAGGGTATGGAAATCAAGACCTTTCAATGGTGTTGCCTAAAAAAGCATTCTGGAGTAATTGCTCATCAATTTCATAGCATGCCTCTAAGTTCTGATACTATCAAAGGGATTCAGGAGTTGTTTACTTTCTCTACCTCATGTATAAACCTCTAATGTCCTCCTCAGTCATCTTTTCTGAAAACCCCAGACTTTTCAGACTTTCCTCATTGGAAAGGTGCTCTAGCCCCTTAATCATTTTGGCTGCCCTCTTTTGTGCTTTTCCACTACTACATTATCTTTTGTGAGGGGACCTGAACTGTACATAGTATTCCAAATGTGTCTGGACTGTAGATTATACTGAAAGTTCAGTTTTTGTTCCACTGTGCATTTTTTCACACATGTGCATTTTTTCACACTGCATTTTTTCACTTTGTTGCCTGCTCATCAGTTCTGAGAGATTCTTTCGGAGCTATTTGCTATTCACTTGTCACTATCCCAACTAATTTGGTACCCTCTGCAAACCTGGCCATTACACTGTTCACTCCAAATTCCATAGTATTTATGAACAAATTAAATAGCACCATTCCCAATAGTGATCCTTTTGGGAGCCCACTGCTTACCACTCTGCATCGGAAAAAACTGTCTATTGACTCCTACTCTCTTAAGAAAACAAACACTCCTTCCATCTCTGCACCTCCATTGCCCATACATTACTCCTGTACAACCATGGTTCAACTTGGCATTTTCCTCATATTCATATCCCTTCTTTTGGTCCTGCCCTTAAAGCATTTATCATTAATGCCTAATGGTGCAATGAAGTGATTTTGACATGTCTTTCTTTTTAGCTATGATGTATACTGATATACAAATAGCTCATATGAGTCACATTTTAAAGAGCTTGTGCACCAGTTGGATACGCCTTTATTTAAGCAAACGTATCATAGATATGAAAAGTCAGGAAATCGGGGATTAGGAAATTGTGATAATATAATATTGTTTATTGTCTCTTAAAGAACAGGTGAGTCAGAAAATTAAAGATCAATCTTGACATTAAGCAAGGCATATTTTAGGTTATCATACCTCTGAACACTTGTGTCTGAAAACTGGCAAATAAATGAACTGTTTTACTTGCTTTCTAAGCACAGATAATTCCTATGTTCCTGCATTGTAAACACAAATTATTCCTATGTTCTCATTTCAGCTCACAGTGATGGATCGTCTGTATCAGAGTATCAGAGCTGCAGGAAAAAAAACAGCATATTGGATCCAATAGCTTTCTCCTGCTTAATGAAGAACCTTCCATGTGGGGGGAACCTGCCTTTAGGCTTCCCAGACCCTTTCTTCCCAGGCATTATGCAAACCGAGATAAAATAAAAACTAACAAAAGGCCCCTAAAAAATGGTTGCCCTTGAATTCACTGAAACTGACTTAAAATGGCTGCCACTCTTAAATGGCTGCCGCTGGGCACCACTTAAAATGGCTGCCTACGCCTTCACAAAGAACAACCACCGAAAGCTGATACTGGATGCCTATATGAAGCTGCCTTATACTGAAAAAGACCCCCAAAATGGCTTCCGCTCCACTGCCTCCAAAATGGTCGCTGTCCTTATGAAGAAGAAGCAAATATGGCCAACCCATCCTGAAGCAGCCCAGAAAACAAAATTTTGGCCCCATACAAAATCCTCATTCCCTCAGCCAAACTAAAAGGGAAAGGTGCGCAGAAAAACACCACCACCCTGAGAACTCTCAAATCCTTAGTTTGGGGGGGAAGGGGGGGAGAAGGGAAGAAATAACAGGCCATGAAATGGAGCTCCTCTTCCAAAATGCCACCAGTCCAATGCTGAGAAACAGCCAGCCACGGCGCCTTATCAGAGGCCTGATCGCAGCAGCTGAACTTGTGACAAGCCCCTATAGCCTCCGTCCAGGCTGCTCTTCAGGAGCGCACCTTATCTACGATCTGATCAGGCAGCAGAGGAGCAAGCAAACGCACTGCTCAGCCTCCCAGCCCTAAAACTGACAAACACAGCAGAGCTGCCAAAGGAGCTCCGTCTGCCCCGATTTCAGCCTGAAGACTGAGGTAGGGGGCAGATGGTGCTGCTGCTATCACAGCAAGCCCTGCCCCTTCAAAAGCATGCCCAAATGGGTTGCAAAAGTCCTCCCTTTCCTCCCAGGGAGGCAAAGATGTTCCAGCAGCCTAACAGCATGCTGCTGGCTGCTAGAAACGAATTCTCATTGCCTCCCAGCCCCCAGCACATACAGCTTTTGTCCACATGGGTTACATGATTCCCAACATGGTCAGAAAAGGCCTTCCTTCCTTGCTACCAGTAAAACTGGTAGGACCCATTCAATACATGCAGCAGCATCTTCAGCAACTGGTGGACTGTAAAAAAGCTCTGAATGGGCCAGTGCTTATCATCAAAATTATGCACCTGTCTGTCTGTCTTTGGTCAATAGAGCCAGACTTTGTGCTATTTTCCCTTTAGGCTCAATGCTCCAGCTTCAGCCACTGACCTTGGGGAAGGAAGAACCTGAACTGGACAACACATCCTTCAACATGGCCCTAATACATTTAAAGTTCATTGTTTTCACATTGCCAAAAGTACAATAGTTAAACAGAGTTTACAGTCCACAGATCATCAAAGATGAATAAGAACACCAAATCAAGGGTCAACATCAAAGCTTTCAGTAGCTAATCAACATTCCTACAGAGTTGTAGCACCTGACAGTTTTGAGAACCAAATAGCTAACACTCTGAGTTAGCAATATTTTATACAACCCTTGGAGTAGAGCAGCTTGAATAAATATATAAAAAACAAGAATGCCAATCTTCCCATATTGATACATCCATATAAACTAAAATCACAAGAATGCATCAGGAGTAGATCAGGGTGTTTCTTAGACCGATTTCGCACTCAGCTTACCCCGCAGTCACGTTCCTCTTCTCTGTGCAGCGTCTGTCGGATTTCCCCACTATCTGCATCGGAGTTACAGGAAGCATAGTGGCTTTCGCACAGCAAACAGAAACCGCTAAAAACCAGTTTCCATTTGCTGTGAGAAAGTCGTGACACTTCCTGTAACTCTGGCGCAGACAGTGGGAAATCCGACGGATGCTGCGGAGAGAAGAGGAATGTGACCACAGGGTAAGCTGAGTGTGAAATTGGTCTATATTTACCTCAAGGACAGGACAAAACCATTAAGAGTACCACAAAAGGTTATTCTTTTTTGTTCTACTAAAAATATGATATGCAAGAACAAAAAAAAATCCACATGTGTATCAGAATTTCCACATGTCTCTATAACTTGAATGAAAAACAAACATGATTTGTTTAACAATGCAAGGGAATTACAGGAGATCCTTCAAGATTTCTTCAGAAAGGTGTAACCTTTAAAGTCACTCAACTATATGTCAGTGGCATGTCCTTCACACTTTGTAATACAGCTGAGTACAAGCAGGGTTTCCATGCCAGGATGAGACCTGGGTGTGGCAGGGGAGAAAGGAGAGGGCTTCTAAGCATAGTGAGGAGATGGCTGTTATGCTGTAATTTTGTTTTTAAAAGCAAGTTCATTCCCCACTGTGACAAAACATAGGAGTTGATTTTGTCTGTTTCTTCTTTTCCAAGAAATAAATATTCTAAAGCTTTGGGAAAGCCTCCTTGGAAGCCTCACTCTGCTTGGCTGATCATGGAAAACATGCATTTAAATCCACTCAGGATTGGAAATTTTCTTTTTCAAAACACCCCCCTCCCTTTTGATAAAACAGGGTGGTGTCAGCTGGTTGATTTTGATTTAGGCAGGAATGTTTCATGCCCTTCTCTGAGTGACTGGCAGAAGGACTATCTTTCACCTGTTTCAGAAGTTCCCCAAATGTCTCATCTCCAAACAGCATAGCAGTTGCACTGGGCGCCACAGCAATGCCACCCACACCCACCAATATGGCAACATGCCATATATGGAAGCAGCCAATGAGTTCAGAATTTGGTGTAGTGGTTAAGTGTGTGGACTCTTATCTGGGAGAACCGGGTTTGATTCCCCACTTGCACCTGCTGGAATGGCCTTGGGTCAGCCATAGCTCTGGCAGAGGTTGTCCTTGAAAAGGCAGCTGCTGTGAGAGCCCTCTCCAGCCCTACCCACCTCACAGGGTGTCTGTTGTGGGGGAGGAAGGTAAAGGAGATTGTGAGCCGCTCTGAGACTCTTCGGAGTGGAGGGCGGGATATAAATCCAATATCTTCTTCTTCTTCAGAATTATGTTGATTTGCCTTCCTGAAGTCACTATGTCCCCACCCACGGAACAGAACTAAGAAAGGAAGTACCACTGTGGCCCACAGCTACCCCCTTTTGTAGCAATATACCACTGACATTAACAGTATAGGTTTTGTGCTAGTATATTTTACCCACTATCATATGGAGTCATGGATTCTGTAGTCTTAATGCAGAATGTAGTAGTGTCATTGATCTCTAAGTTACTTTATGAGAAATATATTAATGTAAGCATTACAACTACAAAACCCATGATGAAGTGCAATTGTTAATTAAGTGCAAACAAGCAAGAAAAGAGACAATAGGCTGGATTCACTGGGCATTTCTAGCTGGTGAAAATGAAGGAGGGGTTCTCTTTGACCATGCTTGGAATTATGGGATGAGCATGCACAAAAGTCATGTGGAATGGGAGGTTTAGTAATTAGGGGAATTAGGCAAAGCTGAGTGAAAATGCAGGCTGAATTTAAGTCAGTACTCATAAAGTAATTCAGTCTTCTAAATCTTCTAAAATCTAAATTATTTTAGAAGAAATCTTCTATTGTGGACATAATCAGTTTTTTCTACATTGTTTCACACCTTGTAATCTACCTTCTGTATTGTTCGTATCATACTTTGCTTTAGATTGTTTACTGTTTGTATTGGTCCCTAGTTCTGTAATCCCTAGACCCATCAGATTGTTTATCCTTTGATGTGTGTTATCTGTCTACATTGCGGTTTTGTTGTTATTATTATTTATTTAACCTCGAATCCATCTTGAGTCTCAGTACAAAAGTAAATATAATATATAAACAAAGTAAATATAATAAAAACAATAGGTATGGAAGTGCAGATGGATAATATACTTGAAATATAGAAGAACAGGCAGATTTTTCTAAACACAATTAAATTTTAACGAAAGTCATACTTTGTATTGAGCTGAGGCAATAGGGCTAGCTCTGGTCCCTAACTCACTCTTTTTTTACTTGTAACTTTGGCAAAGAACTTGTTGTGTCCAAATCTGTACTTATACACCTTGACACTCATACCAAGACTAGTATGGCACTTTTACAGATGCTGAATAATGCACTTTTAACACACTTTAACAATTGTTTGCAAGCAGATGTTTCCATTCTAACAATAAATTCCAGTTGCAAAGTTCATTGAAAATAGATTGAAAGTGCATTACTCAGTATGTGTGAAAGCAGCAACAGTAAAAATGCTCTTGACCTTCCTTTCTGCTCGTGTGAACTGCAGCAAAGCCTCAGTCTTATTTTTCTCCTTCTGCATCAAGGCTATCCATTTCTGTCTGTTTAGTTCATTCATGCCTGAAAGTGGTGTGAAGCAACAGGAAAGGACCTAGGAAGATACATTGTGGATCCGACAAGAAACTCCTGGGAGCCACTTCGCGCTCCAAGGCTACCAGTTGCCTAATGCTACAACAGAGGACGCCCTTCCCATCACTTAGCTATCAGGAACTGTTTTTAATAGTATGGCAGCAGTGTTTTTTTTTTAATTAAATAAAATTATTTTATTTAGAATATGTTTCCAATAAATTAAAGCAATCAATACCAATTTAGAAACATCAAAGAATAGAGTAACCTGGAACAAATTAAAACATGCCACAGGTACAACAAATAACAGATATCATTTTACAATTAGTAAATGTGGATAATAGTATAAACACTTTTACCAAAAACAAACAAACAAAAAGAATGTACATTAATAACTAACTGATGCACCAAGCTATAAGTAAAAGTAAGCACTAATTCCAACTGGAGATTGGCAGCAGTGTTCGATGGACTACGCCCTTTGGCTCCATATAGCCACCTCCATAAGAGTCCAGATTCCTCCCAAGGCCCTTTTTGAAACAAGGTCAGTGTTAAAGGCAAAACCTAATATTTGCATATTGAAAAAAAAAGAACAGACCATACAAAGCCAATAAACCTCTGCACTAACCAAATACTCTTTATCACTGTTGCTAATTCAATCTACTTAACAGTGCATTCTCATATGAAATGTGCAGAAGATTTCAGGTATTGCTTTACTCTCTATGGACAGATTTATTACACTGAACATTGGCTGCTTGTCTCTGAGAGTTAACTCACATCAGCTAATAAAAAGATTAAGAATTGGCTTGCTGAGACAAGTTACTGGAGCATTTTTCAACATCTGGATTGTGAGTAATAACAGAATGAAGCCAGTGTTACAATAGTGGAGGAAAAACTCTGTTTTAGATTGTCCCATGTAAACAAAACTATCTGGTTTCCCCTCGCCTCTGGTTCTAATCTAATCAAAATAAATTTGGATCTAATCAAAATAAATTCGGATCTGATGAGTTTTTTTTCACTTGTATCCTACAAAACGTGGTTGCACCAGAGCCATACAGAGAGCAAAGAAGCTAAATTTTCATCATTTTAATGTGATTTGTATTGTTAAGAAAAGAATGGTTAAATCAACCACATAAACCGCAGGAATTAGATTGATGGAAATATGCCTCATTAAAGGAACTCCGCAGCCATATGTATTCTCTCTCTCTCAACACAGTATACCTTGTACAGCACAGTACAATGCATTATGTAAACCACCTTCATCATAAACTACATACTGTGAAGCTTCTCCATCATACTTTAACATTTTTCCCTTTGACCCCTCCATTATTTCATTTTTCTTTAGAGTTCTGAGGAACTAGAAAACTTACTACTACACAACATTTGTGTCCAGTGATCACCACTATGGCATCCCACATGTGTTTGATGGTGCCCCCTTGCCATATTACATATTTGTTTGATGCACTACTTAACACTTAAGTTGTTAACATTTGTTTGATGCACTACTTAACATGCACTACTTAACACTACTTAACCCATATGGTTACCAAGGAAGCTCAGTTTCATATTTCGAACAAACAGCAAATCAGAATTATTCTTAAAACTAGAAGGGACTTCATAAAACTCCTAGACAGATCAATTTCCCCAATGTTGATTTAGGTTATTTTTTCCTGTTGGACCGACACTGCAACAAAAAGGGACAGATACTGTTTTTTAAAAAATAATAATGCTAGGAGAACTGGGTACACAGATTGTTATGTTGGCATGATAAACAATCAGATGTAAGACATGGACTCAAAGTTAATGTAAACCCTGCATGCAAAACTCTCTTTTGTATTTTTACATTCCATGGCTACATAATTATTCTGTGTATTAGCTAAAAATATATTCTTTACATTAATTCGATTCATTTTTAAAATGAATAGAAACTTGACCCAAATAGAATTTAAAAAACAAAACAAAACCTTCAGTTTTTAGAAAGATGCTAAATTAGGCATACAAAGATCACTACTGTGATGTTGGGGGGGGGGGTGTCTTTTTTTCTTCCTTCTAGAAATCCATGGGACCATTCTCTTCACATTTTACAAGCTGATTGGTGCCATGTGTTTCAAATCACATTTTATTGTCATCATTACAAGTTCATGTAGAATTGCTGATACATGCAAACTGTCCTTTCTATGAGATGTTCCAGAATGAATGGTTATCCTGTTTGCACCAAAACAACTTCCTTCCATCAAATCCTTCTTAGGATGCAATTTCCATTTTCTTTGTTGTTCTTTTGTTGGTAAAGAATACAGATGTAATGCACATCTCCCACTCATTATCATGGAAGAATGCCCCCATGAAATAAACCAAACTTGTGAATTTTTGAGATTCCCACTGAGAGATAGTCATTATAGAGAATTAAAACAGACTCTATCATTGTAATTTTTATCATCTTCTCCGAACACTATCTTCATTATAGTTGTTTCCAGTGCTGCCCAGCAGCTACTGATGTTGTTTACAAAAGCAAGTTTTGCTAGATGCAAAAATCCTAATTTATGTTTAACTGAAACTGAATGTGGTGTCTCAGTGCATCCTAGAATAGAACAGGTCAATACCAAATCTGTAATAGAACATGATTGTTTTCAAGCTATACTGATTGTTTCACCATTTATGATTCTTCTGGAAAATACAGGAGTTTTATTTGCCTAGTGTTTGAAACACAAACTTCTGTATATGAGGCAATTCTACGTAGAGGGGTAAGTTACAAACATTACAACAGTGGTCAGATGGGCAATTGCAACATCTCTGTTGTCAACCAGGGCTGACTGCTGAATATACTCAGAAAGGCAGGTTTGTATTGGGTAATGTCTTGCATCCAACAGTCAAACTTGCCATGTTCAAGTCGATCACCCAATCTATTCATCCCAAAGGGCAGAGAATGCCTGCTGGACTGGTTTGCATCAGGGTTTTGCAAAACTGCACATTCAACACCACTTATTCAAACTGATTGGCAGCCATTAACACCATTAAGGACTCCTTAGATGAATGCTAAAGCATAGGATTTCACTGAAACACAGCATTTATTTATGACTGTAGGGTGACCATAATGTCTGAAGGCCAGCCAGGGACACCTTGGGGGGGAAGGGGGGAGGCAGGGGTGTGTGCGCAAAGCGCGTGCGCCGCCGGAAACAGGAAGTGATGTCACTTCCGGTGACGTCACTTCCGGTGATGTCATGCCACCTCCGGAAACAGGAAGTGACACCACTTCCTGTGACATCATTTCCCCGTGTCACCTGCCGGAAACGGGAAGTAGCATCACTTCCTGTGACATCACTTCCCCCAAATGACATCATTTCCCCCAAATGCCACTGCCGGAAACAGGAAGTGACTTCACAGCACTTCCTGTGACGTCCCCAAAAATCCCCCAAATATCACTGCCGGAAACAATTTTGTTCTCAAATCCTGTATATACTTCATCAGTATATGGGATAAGGCACTTTCTCAACTGTGCTGCATAATGCAGCCTATTTATTTTGTCCTGTTTGCTCTGTTGGCTCTATCTGCGCCACCTTCATCACTTTCGGGGTGTGGATCCCCCAGTGGGGTGGTCTCCCGACTCCCTCCGCCGGCTGTTTCTGATAGCCCTGCGCCCCCTCTTTCATTTGATATGTGTCCCGTGCGGGTGCCACCCTCCCGCCGGGAGATGCCGCAAAATGAGCCCCCTTGAGGCTTATGGCGGCAGGGCTCGGGGGAAGCGAGCTAGACTGCTGTTCTTTTGAGGGGTTATAGAGTGTTTCGAGCCCGTCCCTGTGGCATCAGTCCCATCATTGTGGGACCCAGGGGGCCGGCGCAGCGGCCCGCCGAAGCAGCCTGTCACTAATAACACAGGTCGAGATGCAGGACAGGAACCCGGAAGTGACCGACAGGCTGCTTCAGCGGGCCGCTGCGCCGGCCCCCTGGGCCCTACAACTATGGGACTGATGCCACAGGGACGGGCTCATCGAGTCCAACACTCTGCGTCACATAAGAACATAAGAGAAGCCCTGTTGGATCAGGCCAGTGGCCCATCCAGTCCAACACTCTGCGTCACATAAGAACATAAGAGAAGCCCTGTTGGATCAGGCCAGTGGCCCATCCAGTCCAACACTCTGTGTCACATAAGAACATAAGGAGGGAGGGAGCGAGGGAAGGAAGGAAGGAAGGAAGGAAGGAAGGAAGGAAGGAAGGAAGGAAGGAAGGAAGGAAGGAAGGAAGGAAGGAAGGAAGGAAGGAAGGAGGGAAGGAGGGAAGGAAGGAAGGAAGGAAGGAAGGAAGGAAGGAAGGAAGGAAGGAAGGAAGGAAGGAAGGAAGGAGGGAGGGAAGGGAGGGAGGGAAGGAAGGAATAAAGGAAGGGAGGAAGAAAGGAAGGGAGGAGGGAGGGAGGGAAGGGAGGGAGGGAAGAAGGAAGGAAGGAAGGAAGGAAGGAAGGAAGGAAGGAAGGAAGGAAGGGAGGGAGGGAGGGAGGGAGGGAAGGAAGGGAGGGAGGGAGGAGGGAGGGAGGGAAGGAAGGGAGGAGGGAGGGAGGGAAGGAAGGGAGGGAAGGAAGAAAGGAAAGAAGGGAGGAGGGAGGGAGGGAGGGAAGGAAGGAAGGAAGGAAGGAAGGAAGGGAGGGAGGGAGGGAGGGAGGGAAGGAAGGAAGGAAGGAAGAAAGGAAGGGAGGGGGAGGAAAGGAAGACCGCCCCCTCCCGCCAGCCCCCCCCCGCTTTCGGCCCCCACCCTCCCTGCTTACCTTCTTCCAGGGCGGGTGACGGCCTCTCCTCCCGGCGGCTGGTGCTGCTGGCGAGGCTGGCGGCGGCTGCGGAGGCCGGGGAGGGCCTCCGCTGGTCTCTGGAGGACCTCCAGCAACCAGCGCTGGCCTCTCCGCGGCCTCCGCTGGTCACTGGAGGCCCTCCAGAGTCTCTGGAAGGCCTTCCGGGACCAGCACCGGCTGCTCCGCGGCCTCTCCGCGGCCTCCGCTGGTCGCTGGAGACCCTCCAGAGTCTCTGGAGGGCCTCCAGCGACCAGCGGAGGCCGCGGAGAGGCCTTCGCTGGTCGGCGCTGGTCCCGGAAGGCCCTCCAGAGTCTCTAGAAGGCCTTCCGGGACCAGCGCCGGCTGCTCCGCGGCCTCCGCTGGTCGCTGGAGACCCTCCAGAGTCTCTGGAGGGCCTCCAGCGACCAGCGGAGGCCGTGGAGAGGCCTTCGCTGGTCGGCGCTGGTCCCAGAAGGCCCTCCAGAGTCTCTGGAAGGCCTTCCGGGACCAGCGCCGGCTGCTCCGCGGCCTCTCTGCGGCCTCCGCTGGTCGCTGGAGGCCCTCCAGAGTCTCTGGAGGGCTTCCAGCGGAGGCCGCGGAGAGGCCTCCACCACCGCCGCCGGGCCCCGCGTGTGGGCGGGGAAGGCGGCGAGTGAGGGAGGGAGCATCCCTGCGCGTGTGCAGGGGCCCTGCGCACGCGCAGAGACGCTCCCTCCCTCCCTCGCCACCTTCCCCGCCGGCGCCCGCGGCCCACCGCCTCCGGGGCTGGCTAAACCGGGACCTCTAAATGGTCCCGGTATAGCCAGCCCGGGAGGCGGGAATAGGGGGCCAGAACCGGGACATTCCCGGGTGCCCGGGACGGTCTGGCCACCCTAACTGTTGTATATAATTTGTGACTGATCTGACTGTCTGTTTAAACAACTGCCTGCTAGCAGAGCGGGGGCTTAATAGAATTCGATCAGGCTGGGTGAGAACTCACATGTGTGAAAGCCAGTTGTGTTGTACCACATGGTTAAAAAGGAATACAATGAAGCAATAGTAGAAAAATCAAGTATATAACAAGAGAACAGGACATCAGCTGAACTATAACCCCCAAAGCAGCCCTGAGCTGGAGCCATGTTTTTGGGTCATCTTCATGACTTATTGGTCCATATGCTGTTTAAGATTATGGAAGAGAAGCCATGTTTGATATTAAAACTGAGAAACTGATATCAGGATGCAGGTAACAGAAAAACTGACTCACAGGTAAACGGCCACATGCCCCAGTGGGCTAAACACACCCTTTATAAGAGTTCTATTCTTTGGCTTCTTTGTACCAATTCCTCAATAAACTCCATATTGCTTTTAAATCAGGTCTCTATCATCCTTTTCCTAGTGAACATTTGCTACTCTCAGCCACTTATATAGGTAAAAGATCCTGGCAGAAACACTCAAGTCTCTGTGATGGTCGGAAGGTCCTTCAGCAAGCTTCATTGGCAAAGTGTGAGTTCAAATGTGAATCTCCCAAATCCTAGTCCAACACTCTCACTACTATACCATGCTTTCCTCATTGTGGCTCATGTGCTTGTGGTGGTGTGGTAACAGAAACAGCAGGAGAAAGAGACTTGAACTTCTACCAGGATCAGGGACACACATTCTTTCCTGAGAACATGTAGAACCATTAAAAGGGCCATATGTATCATACAAACAGATTGATATGTACAAAAGAAAAAAAAAACAGTTTATGGGCAAATACATTGCATATTAGGCCATACCCTCTTATGTAGCCAATCCTCCAAGAGCTTTCAGGGCTCTAATTACAGGGCCTACTATAAGCTCTTGGAAGACTGGCTACATCAGGGGTGTGTGGCCTAATATGCAAAGCAGTTCCTGCTACAAAAAAAGCCCTGGTCATGGTTAAATAGGCAATCTTGCCTTTAGATTATCTTGGATCAAATATTATCTCCTTGTGCAAAGTCCTCTACATTTTAAGGTTTCTGGATGTACTATTCTAATGCATTTGTCCATAAGCTGTTTTTTTCCTGATACAAAAGAAGCCCTGACCATGACAACTCAACAGTTACAGCATCTCTCACGTGACTGTTAGTGCTTGGGAATGATCAGATGTCATGAACTATTGAATGATATGCCACAATGGTCCAAAATGATCTCTTTCCTGTTAGGTTATGATGAGAGATAGTATAGATGGAACTGTGATGCTCTGTATTCTTGGTGCTTGGGAGGCAACAGTGGTTGGGGGGCAACTCTAGTGTCCTGGCCCCACTAGTGGACATCCTGGTGGCATCTGTTGTTGTTGTTTTGCCACTGTGTGATAGAGTGTTGAACTGGATGGGACATTGGCCTGATCCAACATGACTTCTCTTATGTTCTTATGAGATTGACTGAGATAGAAAGAAATACTTTTCTCCCTTTCTCACAATACAAGAACTCGTGGGCATTCAATGAAATTGCTGAGCAGACAGGTTAAAACGGATAAAAGGAAGTACTTCTTCACCCAAAGGGTGATTAACATGTGGAATTCACTGCCACAGGAGGTGGTGGCGGCCACAAGCATAGCCACCTTCAAGAGGGGTTTAGATAAAAATATGGAGCAGAGGTCCATCAGTGGCTATTAGCCACAGTGTGTGTGTGTGTGTGTGTATATATAAATTTTGCCACTGTGTGACACAGAGTGTTGGACTGGATGGGCCATTGGCCTGATCTAACATGGCTTCTCTTATGTTCTTATGTTCTTATGATGGTCACCCAGAAAGCATGGTATAGTAGTGAGAGTGTTGAATTAGGATTTGGGAGATTCACATTTGAACTCACACTTTGCCAATGAAGCTTGCTGAAGGAACTTCCGACCATCACAGAGAATCAATCTAACCTACCTCACAGGGTTGTCATGAGGATACAATAGAGGAGAGGGGGATGATGTATGCCGCTTTGGTCCCCATTGGAGAGAAAGGCAGGGTATGAATGAAGTAAATGAAGAGATATATATCAACTTACAATTTTTACAGATGCACTGAGGAACAAAATGCCAGAAATAACCAGCAATATAGGCTGAAGTAAAATATAACTTCAAAGAAGAATAAATGAAGGTATTTCAGGTGAGCTTTTAGGTGCGCTCTTGCCCCTCCCCCCTCTATTTATTTCTTAACAGACACACATATATCCTTCATGATGCTTCACATGGGCTGTCCACATTATTTCAGATTCCCTCTCCCCAAGTTTATTCACTCTAGTATGCATTCACATACATTAATAATGAATAATAAAAATAATAATAAATTTTATTTATATCCTGCCCTCCCCGCCGAAGCAGGCTCAGGGCACCTGAAGTTTTATATTAGAAGCTTTCATGGCTGGCACAAGGGGTGACCAATCATTTCTGTGAAAAATCAGAAATTCAATGCTGTGAAACTACAGAAAGAGGTTCTCTCCATATCTAATCCTTGAAGGAAACTTGTACAGATGTCAGATGTGGTAAATTTCACAATGTTGTCATACTGACATTATGTCATCATTCCTAGTTCTGTAAACTCCAGATGGGAATCATACTATCCTCCAGAGCATTCCACATCTATGAATCATGTATACTAGAATACAGTGGCTTTGAACACAATAAATGTATATCATGGCATTAATCATAGGTTTTCTGTGTTGTCTGGGTACCATTCAGAACTCAAGATTTTGAGGAATGTACGGCTGAAGCTATCTGTTACATATATGTATCTGCTCTATCATCCATGAATACAAGTTTCCCAAAACTTCACTGCATACAAAGATAATTATTTGATTAGATCAGAATTATCCATTATTATCCATTAAAATGATCCATTTATTTATTTATTTATTTATTTTGTATCCTGCCCTCCCCGCTGAAGGCAGGCTTAGGGCGGCTCACAAATTAAGGGTCACACAATCACGTTAGTGTGACCAGATAAGATAAAACAACAATAAAAACATAAAACGTAAAAACAATTACTAAAAAATCTATATGTGCTAATATCATGGTTTCAGACAGTGATTAAATTCTAGTGGTGGTTAGCTGTTCTAAGAGGTTCCAGGATCACCACAGTGTGATAAGGTAGACCGTTGGTACTATTTTTATGGGCCAGTCCATATTTATAACCCCACTTTTTCCCCTTATCCTGGTTTATATAATTTTATACTCCTCCATTTTATTGTCATAACTGGGTACAGCTGAAAGTGTGTGACTGGCCCAAGGTCATCGAGCAAGTTTCCATGGCAGTGGGGATTTGAACATGGGTTTACCATATCCTACTCCTACAGTTTAACCATTATATAATACTGCTATAAACGCAATACAGAGAATTTCTTGAAAATGTTACATCACTGGTAATGTACATCACATAAACTAACAAAATTTTTAGTAATTTATCAGATAAGTGTTGGTATTGGTGCTGTAAATCACTGAGAGAAGACTTTCACCATATGTGGTGGACTTGTTTGCAAGCAAAAAACTATTGGCAAGCTTGTTCAGATATAATGAGAGCTAGTTTTGGCCTGGCGTGACATTGTCCATGGGGTCGCAAAGAGTCAGGCTCGACTGTGCGATTGAACCACAACAAGTTTTGGATAAGTTTTTCTCTGCCAATTGTAGCCTTGTTGCTCAATTATGTACAAATGTTCCTAAACCCCTGCGCTTTACAGCACTGCATCTCATCCTAGCAGCTATAATTGTGTTTGTGAGACACTGGAAGCAAGATACAGCCCCATCAACTCAAGAATGGGCACAAAAATGTCTGGAAATGCATAAACTGATAAAATTGACTGACTCCAGGAATGGGAAAGATCTGCAGCAAAATGAGTTGATTTGGAAATCTGCAATCCAAAAGTTATACTATTTTGTTAAGTAAGGTGTTTTTATTTTTCCTTTGACATATTTTTTCTTGTAATAATAAAAAATAAAAATATAAAATTCAATGTAGATTAAAAATTAGGGAAAGGAAAGGTCCCCTGTGCAAGCACTAGTCTGGGGTGGCATTGGTTTCACAAAGTTTTCACGGCAGACTTTTTTTTATGGGGTGGTTTGCCATTGCCTTCCCCAGTCATCTACACTTTCCCCCCAGCAAGCTGGGTATTCATTTTACTGACCTCGGAAGGATGGAAGGCTGAGTTAACCTTGAGCTGGCTACCTGAAAACCCAGCTTCTGCCGGGATCAAACTCAGGTCGTGAGCAGAGCTTAAGACTGCAGTACTGCAGCTTTAACACTCTGCGCCACGGGGCTCTGTTTTAAAAATTAAGTATCAGGCAAATTTTAATTATTTTGGCATAACATTTCCTGAATGCTATGATTTTCCTTTGCAGAAGCCTATTTGCTTGATTATGCTATTACGTTGTTGTTGTTGTTGTTGTTCAGTTTTACAGTTGAGTTTGACTCTTTGCGACCCCATGGACAAAGTCACATGGCCCTCCTGTCTTCCACCATCCTCCAAAGTCTGCTCAAATTCGTGTTTGTTACATCAGTAACGCTGTCCAGCAATCTCATCTTTTGACATCCCCTTCTTTTTTTGCTTTCTGTCTTTCTCAGCATCAGGATCTTCTCCAGTGAGTGTTCCCTTCTCATTTGGTGGCCAAAATATTTGAGCTTCAGCATCTGACCTTCCAGTGAACAGTCTGGGTTGATTTCCCTTAGGACTGACTGATTTGATCTTCTTGCAGTCCAAGGGACTCTCAAGATTCTTCTCCAGCACCACAGTTCAAAAGCATCTATTCTTCTGCTATTATAAGCCACTAAATGACTTTATTTTTATTCATAACAAAGGAAAATGAGAACAAATCTAGCTTCTCAGGCAACAATTGAAAAACAAGCATGAACCGTTGATTCCTGGAAAAACATGATAAAATTGCTTCTTCAACACATCCAAGTCATGCTGTCCATATTATTTTACTTTCCTAGCTTTAGTTTACTCTGGAGCTCTTAAAGGCAAGGCAACTGATAACACTGGCGACAGCTGGGTGTCTGACTCATGTAAGTTCTCATGCTACTTTTATAATGATCTCTTATTAGAGTCTTGACATGGAAATCCTGCTTACTTACTTTTTAAAAAATACATCCAAGAAGGATACAAGACTGGATGATCACAGAAGATTAAACCATTTTGTGAATCCTCAGCATTTAGTGGGAAAAGTCGTGATCTTAGCTTTCAACAATCAGGGCTTCCTGTTCATTTATGGGAAGGGATGTATTGTGTTCACTTGAAGATTCCATAACATACACGTAGATTGCTCCCCTGATCAAAGCAGAAGACAGAAAATCCCATTATATAGGTATCTTTGCAGACTAGTCATTTAACTCCATTTCCCAACTTGTAAGTCAGAACCCTAAAGTGGGTCATGAAGACTCTGAAAATGGATTACAGGCCAGCCCTATGTAATGGCTGCTCCTGCTTTTTGCATCCTTCTCTTTTTTCTTCTCTTTCTTTCATTCTCACCAATCTCTCACATTCTCATTTCCCATTCCCTTCTCGTGACAAGAATGAGCAGGAAATCTAGCAACCAGTAAGTTCATGGTAATAATTGAAAGAAGTAAGGGAAAATAGGTGGGGGGCGGTTCAGCATGCCATAGAAAAACCAGAGAAAGATAGAAAAAGTCATGTGTGTGTATGGGTTCTGTCTTTGTGCTGCCCTTTTAGCTAAGGATGGACATAAACCAGCTTACAAAGTAAAATCCATCATGAATTTTGGCTGGTTCGTGGTCTGCAAACATATGTTCATGGAAGGGCACCTGGCACGAACATTTCATAAACTTTGGTGCTGTTTGTGGTGGTTCATGAATGGATACATTCACTGTCTCTGCTCTGTTTACAGAACTTCAAGACAATGGGGCTGCAGAATTCTCTAGCCTTGGAAACACCAATAGGGGCCCTCCTAAGTTTAATAGGTACTGCTAGCTACCAATGACAGACGTCGCATTCTGCTCTATGGGCTCAGAAAGCTATATATATACTTAGTTCAGCTCCCCACCCTCTCATCTGTTGGCTGTTCACAGTTACACAGAGAGGCAAGGAACTTGTTAAAAGCAGACTAACAGAGCACATTCTCTCCCGATTATGACCTTCTCTCTCCTGCTGGGGCTTGGGGGTGTTAAGTGAACTCAGGACTCTGAGCCACCTCTCTCTTTGCTCACACTAAGCAGAGGGGTTTAGCTATAGGGTTCCTTGGATGAGGACCTACATTTTGATTATGATTCCACTCCTCTGCTGAAGTTTGGGGGTGTTTGGTGAATTTGGGGCTCTGAGTCACCCACTTCTCTGCTCATGCTGAGCAGAGGAACTTAGCTACTGTATTCATCAATTGAGAACCCACATTTTGAACATATGAACATATGAAGCTGCCTTATACTGAATCAGACCCTCAGTCCATCAAAGTCTGTATTGCCTACTAAGACTGGCAGTGGTTCTCCAGGGTCTCAAGCTGAGGTTTTTCACACCTATTTGCCTGGACCCTTTTTAATTGGAGATGCCAGGGACTGAACCTGGGCCCTTCTATTTACCAAGCAGATGCTCTACCACTGAGTCACTGTCCCTCCCCGCTTTTTTTTTTTAACTGTGAATCCTCTCCCCTCCATCTTACCTGTGCTACTGTGGCACAGCAAATCTGAAAGTGATGTGCCCAATGACATGAGTCGGCTACTTGACATGGACTAGTTACATGACACAGACTCCAGAGCCATTTTGGCAGAACCAATCCACCCCTGTGTGCACAATGAAAGTGAGGGATCAATCCAGTCATTTCAGGGAAATAAGTGTCTTTGATTTCTGTAAAACTTTTATGATACATCCACTACTTTTATGGAAGAAAGTTACCATTAGTGGAATGTCAAATGATATCATTATTATTAAGCAGATTTACTGTGTTCCCTGTAGGCAAAGAATTCTACACGTGGAATCAAGTAATCATACTTACTGATTGATATTGGAAATTGTTTTTATAAACAGAAATCAAGCACAACCACAAGTTTACCTCATAGTATTTGTTGCATATCATCTTTCTACAACATTCTGCAACATACATATGAATACTTTCATAAAGTTACAAAAAGCTGAGCTCTTAAGTTTGTGCTATACCCCTCACTGGCAATAAGCTTTGTAAATTTCATTTTTGAACCTTTATAGCAGAGGCAAAATTGACAAAGCACATTCTGTGGCAGCACTTAGATTTCAAAAGCAAACTGTGATTGATCTGTGACAACAATGAGCCAAAGTTCTCCATCTCAGAAGGCCAATTTACACATTACAAAGTCTGCATATTTGTCAGATGATGACAGAAGGACTTTGAATCAGGCATTCAATGGGAGTTTTATGCCTTCCATACCCACACACATGCCCTTTTCTTGGTGAGACCAGACTGTATGGGTAGAAGTGGCTGCAGAAATCCCTCTCCCATGTTTTCTCCTCCTTTAACTGACCTAGGAAGCCACTATTGGCTTTTTTCTGAAACTTACATGTGGCCATATAAGCAAGATGAGTTTGTAAGTGAAGCAGCTCCATGGGGTGTTTTTCAGGAGAAAAAAACGGGTGGAGGTGGAGGATGCAGCTGCTTCTGCCCCATGCTATGGCCACAAGAAGAAAAGGGTATGCATGATTAAACATTTTATTCAAAGTTCCTCCCATTAAGCCTTTTTTATTCAAAGTTCTTGTGTCATTGTTCAACAAGTTGGCCCCCTCCCAGCCAGACTGGAAACGCCAGTTACAGGCTGGGGGCCGTGTTTGCCCTCCCAGAAGGAGGGGAGGCTGGTGTCGGCTCCCGGCCATATGGGGATTTAAGAGGGTGTGGTGCTGGGGCCATAAAGCCCCAGCCCCGCCCTGGCCTACACAGTTCGTTTGCAGCTCTCGAAGAGGAGAGCCACGTTGTTCTACAGCTGGGAGAGGGCCGGAGCTGGGGGAACACGTGCAAGCAGCAGACGCGTCGTGAGCGGGGCTGAGCCAGCTTCTGCAGGGGCGGCAGTAGTCCCTGTGTGAAGGGCGACTTTGGAAGCGCACGCGTGGCGTGAGAAGCTTCGCAAGTGGCGGTGGTGGGAGCATCACGCTCTGGGTTGCTTGCATTCAGCCTGGGCAGCTGGTTTGTGCACAGGGGGTTGTGTGGGCCTGTGGCAGGGGGCACTGAGGAAGGGAATTAGGCTGGAGGGCCCCCCCACCCCCAATTTTGTCCTGTGGAGGGGGTGCTGGGTTCTTCTTCCCCCTCTCCACCCCCCCCTCATTTGGTGGTTGTGTTATACAGGGGGCTACAGCAGGTGCAAGGGGCACCCCCCTCTCTTTTTTCTTCTGGGGTTGTTGTGCCCAGGTTTGGGAGGAGCAAGTTGGGGGGTCCTGGATTGCCTCTGTGGGGCCTGCTTTTTTTAGGAGGGCGTAATATAGTTGGCATGGCGCCCAAGAAGGGTCAGGGCCCTTCCAAGGGGAAGCAGCCTGCAAAGAGGCGTGCTCAGCAACCTAGTTCCCCCGGGGCCTTGGGTGAAGAGGCCCAACTTAGGTAGGCCATTATTGGGCAACTAGATGCGCTGGAACAGCAGAGGGGCACTGCTGGGGCTCCCACCTGGGAAGGACATCGCCGGGCATCTGGACGGTCCTCCCAGTTAACTTTTGAAAAAGAGGTTCTGGCTCGCATTTCTGCTTTGCAGGGTGGGGGGTCGGTGTGGACAGGCGACAGGAACCGGTCCAGGAGGAAGAGGCAGGTATGGAGGAGGTATCCAGCAGGGAGCTCGTCACCCACTGAACAGTGGGGGAAGTAGTGCAGCCAGCCTCAGCGGTGGCAGTGGCTGTCTGCCCTTGGGGGCGATGGGTAAGTCCCCATCGCAATCCCAGTTGCCAAGCTGGCCTTGGGGTCCTGTCCAGCCTAGCACCTCCCATGGAGGTCGGGGCCTTTTGGGCAGCAGGCGCAGGCCGGATCCTCTTGGGCTTGGAATGCGCCTTGTGCAGCGCCTCAATACCAGGGCTTTGTTGGGCCAGCTTCACAGCCCTCTGCACAAGGGGCAGCAATGACATCATCACAAGGCATTGCCGCTTCTCTGGCGATGCCAGGGGTGTTGCCGTGGGGGGGACAGCCCCAATTGTTGCAGCAAGGGGGTTGGCCGGGTTATCAGTGGGGCACCTGGCATTACCCCCCCAATTCTTACGGGACCATCCCTTTCCATGCCCTTCCGTACGGTGACACTGCGTTGTCGTTCGGGGATCATTTGGCAGTTTCAACCCGGGATAAGATTTTGAGGGGTGAGTATGTGGATGTGTTTAGCCTTCTCTTTAGAGAACTCGAGAAGAAAGACAAGGAGGAGCTTGACAAGGAGGAGAAAGAGAAGCTGAAACGGCATAAGGTGGATAGGACTTGGTCCAACTGACTGCCGGGTTTCTTAATCTACACAGGGGTAATAGCAAGGGCACAGCCTTTACAGGCCATGGCACTGTTTCAATATTGTGACATAGTGCACCGTGCGTATACGGATTTCGTCGGTGCAGCGCGGTTGCAATATGATGAGGCCTTCAGGATGAGGGCAGCAGTTAACCCTGGGCTCCCGTGGGATCAAATCAACCAGCAGCTCTGGCTCCAGTTGATGTCCCCAGCGAAGCCTAATTCAAGGGATAGGCCCGACAGCGGGCACCTGGTTCATAAGCAACTGAGCAGCGCAGGTGATCACAGTGCGGCGGGCCAGTCGGCTCAACCCAGGCTGCTCTGGGCATGTGTTCTAAGGGCATGTGTTCCAGGACGGCCTGTAAATTCAAACATGAGTGCCCGCTGTGCAGGGGGCCTCACACCTTTTCAGCCTGCATTAAGTCAGGAACAAAGGCTGGCATCAAACGCCCTGGGGGGGGGGAGTAATCAGCAACCACCTGGTGAAGGGACCCTGTCCCATTCGTCTGAAGGAACTTAGGCGACTGCTGCATGATTGCCCCCTGATGGCTCGTAGTGAGAGGCGTGGGCACAGTATGGTGTTCTGGGAAGCCCACCAGACTAGGAGGCCGCCAATTGGTACACAGCATGGTTTTGGCGAGTGGGCGGCAGTGAAGTCGCTTGGTCACGGCAGCCTGCGTTGGCTGGGTATCTTGCTGCTGTTGTTCTGGGGGAGGAGGGTGCCTCCTCCGGACATCCTGGTCATCCACCTGGGTGGTAGTGACTTTGGCTTTATGGGGGGGAGCCCCTCCTTTCGTTGCAAGCACAGGAGGATCTGCGAGCCATCAAGTGGAGATGGCCGAGGGTCTTTTTAGTAGGGGCAGCAATATTACCATGAAGGGTCTGGCGGCCTGCCCTGTATTGGGGGGGTGGGGATTGAACGTGCCAGACGGAAGGCCAACCGGGCCTTGCAAAAGGCTCCGAAAGGGGGCTTGGGCATATTCCTTCCCCATCCGTCCATATGGGTCGAGCATGCCGACCTGTGTAGGTCGGATGGGGTTCATTTATCTAAACTGGGAAACCGGGCCTTTTTTTGGACGAGCTAAGGAGGGGTTTGTGGTTGGCTCTGGGCCTCCCGGTGGGCGTGAATGCCTAAGCAGAGGCTTGGCATTGGCGGTGGCAGGATGAGGTATTGGCTACAGTCTTTTAGGGGAGCACCTATGGCTCTGCACCAGTTGGTGCTGGTGGTCTGTACGAACTGCAGATGGGCTTTACGGCTCAATGCTGGGAGTGCAGATCACGACAAAGCCTCACCTGGGTGGATCCTTCCAGGGGTTGGATGCCGTCCTAGGTGGAGTTTTGGCCTAGCTGCTCAGCACCACCCAGATGATAGTGGGCTGGTGCTGGGGGCTTGTCCTGTTAGGCTTAGACCTCTTGCCATTCTAGTTTGTTCAAGTTATGTTTAATAAAGCGGCCCGGTTTTTATCCAACACCATGTCAGCCTCTTCATTCCGCCTGGGGGGGCAAACACAAGGACATTGTAGCACATTAATTGGCACTCAGGTGCTCCCGCCTACTGCTTCTTTCTACTCATGCACAGCATTAAAAATGACAAACTAAGAAAACTTCCAGTTCTTCTGAAGTCTAAATCGGATTCTTTAATACAGTTGGACTTGAAAACCAGAATTATAAACCACACTTGAAAAATTTGCACTTTATCAAAACATCCAGGGGGGAGTTGCAGGAAACTGGATTGTTGAGGATTTCTTTATTTGTATTTTCAGTGCAGCAAGAGAGGAGAGGAAAGGAGAGGACTAATTTTCATAACAATTTCTTTAAGATTTGTTTATGGAAGCTAACTGCAGCCTTAGTGTTAGAAGCAGCATTTGGGACAGAAATAGAAATGTCCTACTGCTCTGGATTGCATGCAGCCTTTGGTTCTAGATCTCATAGCTGAAGAGAACTAAAAGTAAGCTGAAGAATCTTAAAAGTAAATTTAAGGCAGGCATTTTTAAAATGGAAGCAACTGCTGTTTTCTTTTGAGTTGGCTATATGGTAATTTGCCTCCTATCTGCAGCTTGACTCCATCGTGCTGCAGGAGGGACATTTTTGCCTCCTCGGAAGGAGGAAGAGCTGGGGCTCCAGTTGCAGCCTGATTCCTATAGGGGGCAGAGCCAGCATTTGATGGGCTGGTTTTGTCCCCTCTCTCTCAGTCTTGTATCATGCTCGGCCCACCCTCTTTGTAGTGCAGGCTTTTGCTAGTTGCCCAATTTCAAAGGAGACTGGGTAGGGATTTTTTACCCTTTCCTGATTGGCTGGTTTTTGCCTACCTTGCACTGTTGCTCAGAGGATTGTGGAATTGGCTGCAGTGGTGCCATTGAGTAGGTTGGTCACTTTTGGTTGGGCAGTATTCTTGGTGTTATTTAATTTGGCGGCTCAGTGAGCACCATGCAGCAGCCCTATATGGGCTTAGGGGTCTTGCATTATCACCCTTAGGGCTGTGGGGCATAGAGGAGAAATGCAGACTACCTATGAGATGTTGATTGATTGCCACTTAGGCTGTGTAGTTTAAGGGGGGTAGATCTCTAGAGTTTATCCCAGGCACTGTGCTGGCTGGACTTGAGTGACTGGCTCAGCCCTGGACAGGAAGTCTTGCCCATTGTTTGGCAAGAGAGGAGTCTAGGAATGACCCCTGGCCTTGACTGTGCTGCCTAGTTAATGTTTGCCCTTTACCATTGGAATGTTAAATAAAGTGGCCCTTAGTATACTCAATTTATGGTTGTCTGCCTCTTTATTCCAACTGGGAGGAATATTCCAAATGAAATCTGCAATGAACAGAAATCATGTTATTTAACAAAACAAAACAAGCTAACCAATTTTATTTTAATTTTTTAAAAAACAATAAGCCAGGAAACTGAACATTCTTAGGCATCTGTGGCTTGCAAAGAGAAAGTTATTTCCAAGTCATGACTATAAAAGATTAACACAGTCTAGCATATTGCTGGGAAGAAAGCTCATGTACCCTTCTATTGGAGAACAAATAACAAATGTCGTTCACAAAATGTCACATGCTATATGTACAAATTCTTTTTAAAAGAGATTTGTTATAATCTGCAACAATAGCCATGTATTAATAACTAATGCCCAACTGATAGGCATTTCCAATATAATTATGTAAATATTTGCACTTTGAGATTTTCCATTTTACTTTTGATATATTAGGCAGGTTTACTGTGTTTCTTCTGTACAAAGTACTCTGACTGCACCTGTAAAAAGCAAATATGTTTTCATCACATTTACCAGTTGATGCTGGCTTCCACCACATGATCAGAAAATGTCCCTCATAAAATGACAGCAAGTTTTGCCAGTTTTACTATTCTCTCTATTTTGTGTCATCTGCATAATTGCCTTGGAAACAAATTGCTATAATATTTTCAGACTGAAAGCTAACATGAGCAGCATCTACAAAAAAAGAGTTGGCATCTCAGAAGCACAGCAGGATAGCATTGCCAGTTCTTTACGCATTACTCTGGAAATGTTCTCAGTAATGTGGATAAGTTTTCTTACCATGTGATTTCCATTATGCCTCACCTCCTTGTGCATCCCTGATTGATTCTGAAAACAGAGCCTTCCCTTACAACTGAGAAATATTCGGCCCAGCCAAGTGGCCGATTGGCCACCTTAGGCTGGGGGCTGTCCATTGCCTCCCCTGCTGGATGGGAGACACATGGTTTAGCCCTGGACCGCTAGGGGCGTGGGCAGCCTAATTTAGGCTCGCCCAGCCCCTGTGTCGCAGTTAGTTTGTAGGGGCTGGAGCTTTAGCAGTTAGTTGGCCACCTGAACTTTGCGTGTAAGGTGGTGGCTCCAGGCAGGGCATTTTTGCAGCAGTTTTGTGAAGGCATGATGTTCCTGCGTGCACCCATCATTTTACTCAGGTCACTAGTGGTATGTGCAGCGACCTCGAGGTTTGGGAGACCTTTTTGAGGGACTTCAATGGTACGTCTTTTTGGCGGGGGGTAATTCAGTTGGAGGCTGAATTACAGATTGTATCAGATGCTGCCAGTACTACTGGCTTTGGTGTGTATTTTCGGGGGCAATGGTGTGCTGAACCATGGCCGGTGGAGTGGTTGAACTCTGATTTAATTTGCAATTTGACATTTTTGGAATTTTTTCCTATTGTAGTTGCTGTTTTTATTTGGGGGCATTCCCTGGCTAATCATACAGTGCACTTCTGGTGCGACGACATGGCGGTTGTTCATGTCATCAACAATCTTACCTCCAGGTCTCCGCCTGTGATGAGGTTAGTTAGGGCATTTACGTTGCGTTGCCTTGAGTTGAATGTTTTGTTTTTAGCCCAGCACGTACCTGGCATTAGTAATGGTGTGGCGGATGCCCTGTCTCGCCAACAGATGGTGCGTTTCCGGCAGCTAGCCCCAGAGGCCGACCCTCTTCCAGTGCACATACCGGCAGAGCTGTGGCGAATTGGAGGGACGAAGTTAGCTGGGCGATTCAACTCGCTATAGCACCTAGCACAAGAAGGTCGTATGACCGGGCGGCAAGTCAGTTTTTTGTTTTTCGGGGGGGGGCGCGCCGGGCTTGAGGAGGCTTGGCCGGCTCCAGTCGAGCATCTGCTGCAGTTTTGCGTGTGGCAGAAGGAGCGAGGTCTCTCCGTCAAATCTATTAAGAGGCAGCTAGCCGGGTTGTCTTTTATTAGTAAGGCGCAGGGATACTCAGAATTGACAAGGGATTTTCGGATTTCAAAGATGTTGGAAGGGTGGTTACGGGATGCCGGGCGGCAGGTTGACTGTAGGTGCCCCATTTCTCCTTCCATTCTCCACGGGCTTCAAGCCACCTGGGCCTTAGTTTGCACCTCAAGTTTTGAGCAGGTGCTATTTCATGTGGCTGCATTAACAGCTTTTTTCAGGGCGTTACACATGTCCGAGTTGGTGGCACTCTCCCATAACGACGCTTCAGGTAGGGCCCTTCTGGTTGGGGATGTTAAGTTTGTGAAAGGGCAGGTGGTCATTCATGTCCGTCGGTCCAAGACTGATCAAGGTCAGAGGGGTTGTACAATTACTTTGGGCCCCTGTTCTGACAAGGAGCTTTGTCCGGTGCGTGCCCTAGCACAATATTTGCCACAAAGACTCGTCCCCGCTGTCTAAGTTTCAATTTTGGACAGTTACCAGTTGAGCCTTGGAAAAATTGGGGCTGGAGGGTGCAAAGTTTGGCACTCATTCTTTTCATATAGGCGCTGCATCCACAGCGGCAGCAATGGGCTATGAGAGTGAAGTTATTTGCTGGGTGGGTTGTTGGAAGTCCGGGGCTTTTCGGACTTATATACAGCCATTGCAGACTTAAAGGGGAGTAGCGGTTGCTGGTTTCCCTTTAAGATGTTTTATTCTTTATTTATGCAGTTGTAAGTTCTAATGGTTTCTCTTTTGTAGGTGCTGTGGCTGGCCTGAAAAGGAGGAGGATCCTCATTTGCGGCCACAGTATTGTTTTCTGGGCGACACATCAGGCCCATCGGATGCTGGTCGGATCTCAGTTGGGCCTGAGTGAGCGGGCCATAATTGAATGGCAAGGCTAACGTGGCATGAAGTGGGCGGGACTCCTTTCGCTTCTGTTTAAGGAAAGGAGGGGCCCGGCGCCGCACATCTTGGTGATTCACCTGGGGGGAATGATTTGGGCTTAATGAAGGGTAAAGCCCTGTCACTTCAGGCCCGGGATGATATCAACTTGATCAGGAAGAGATGGCCGAGAGACTGGGAGTTTATGTGCCCCACCCGTCCATCAGAGCCAGTTGTGCGGATTTGTATCAGCCTGATGGGGTGCATCTTTAGATGAAGGGCAACGAGGCCTTTTTGGCCGAGTTACAGCATGGGCTGGAACATGTTCTCGTTTAGGTGGGGACAGTGGCCTAAGCTGAGGCTTGGCTCTGTCTGTGGCAGTTGACTTTGGGAACATGTTCTTTTGGGGTATTGGTGAGCTCCCATGGCAACGCACCGTTGGGGTGTAGGGCGTCCCTGGGGTGACCTAAGCTGTACGGCACAAGGTTGGCTCCAGTGAGCCTCGGGATCCCGTCACTATTGAGTTGTCCACAACTCAGGCTGCACGGCTGGGTGAGGGTGGAGCTTCGTGAATGGGATCTCGTGCCCAGCCGGCCAGGTTTGAGCCGTTGGGTCGGCTCACACCGGGGGCCTGGGGCTTGCCCAGTTTTCGGGTCAAGGAGATGGTCGGGTTATGACCCCTGGCTTGACCTGGTCCCCATTTTTTCCCATTGCCGTTAAGTTTAAATAAAGTGGCCCTTTATTCCACATTGTTGTCTGTCTCGTTATTTCGAAGGGGGGGGGCAATTAGACATGTTCATCTCTGCCTAGATCCATGCAACTTTGAAGGGCACAGGCCCATTGCAAACTAAGGCAGGCTGTTTATTTATAAAGATGTGGGCAGTTTACAAGTCAGAAAATAAAATGAAATGAAATCAATAAAACACAGTGAAAAATCAATAAATGCAGAATTCTAAAATTTCCACTCTCCTCACATACCATGTCTTATAGCACAAGCTCAAGGCCCTCCAGAAAATCTTCAGGTCCATCAGGAGGACTTTTAGGGAAACAGCCATTCCCTCCCCCCCCCCCCTTTAGTCTCATTTGCTTACTATGAGCTTTTTTTCTCATTGACTACTCATGTAATAAAGCTTCATGCTGAGAAACCTCCTCTTACCCACTGCTGTTTGGTGTACTTCACAATAGGTATATTCAAATGAATTAAGATAAGAACACAAGGGAAGCCATATTGGATCAGGCTAATGGCCCATCCAGCCCAACACTCTGTCACACGGTGGACAAAAAAACCCAGGCGTCATCAGGAGGTCCATCAGCAGGGCCAGGACCCTAGAAGCCTTCACACTGTGCCCCCCTTCCAAGCACCAAGAATACAGAGCATCACTGCCCCAGACAGAGTGTTCCAACAATATGCTGTGACTAATAGCCACTGATGGACCTCTGCTCCATATGTTTATCCAATCCCCTCTTGAAGCTGGCTATGCTTGCAGCCACCACCGCCTCCTGTGGCTGTGAATACCATGTGTTAATCACTCTTTGGGTAAAGAAGTACTTCCTTTTATCCGTTCTAACCCAACCATTTAGCAATTTCATTGAATGCCCATGAGTTCTTGTATTGTGAGAAAGGGAGAAAAGTACTTCTTTCTTTACCTTCTCTATCCCGTGCATAATCTTGTAAGTCTCTATCATGTCATCCCTAAGTAGACATTTCTCCAAGCTAAAGAGCCCCAAGAGTTTTAACCTTTCTTCATAAAGAAAGTATCCCAACCCTTTAATCATTCTAGTTGCCCTTTTCTGGACTTTTTCCAATGCTATAATATCCTTTTTGAGGTGCGGTGACCAGAATTGTACACAGTATTCCAAATGAGGCCGCATCAAGCAAACACTGTGTGCTATTCTTATATAGTTGCAAACGTCTTTATTGAACAACCTCTAAAAAGGTTGTTTGTTTGCTTACTTCATGCATCACCTGAAATAACTGAATGTAGAAGCCATATCAGTTCAGTCTGTCAGGTGGATATTGAGGCAGAGACTACACTCGTCAAACTTCACATCACATCACCTATAGTCAAACATAATTTTAAAACCCTAACTTCACAGATAATGATCGGATTTTTGGGGAGAATATAAAGTGGGATGGTAGAACGAGAAACTGAAGTAGTTTTTGGCTGCAGAAGTTAAACTAACTGGATGATGACACACTATTTGGGTCTACAAATTTAAAGCCCAATTCACGTACCACAAGAACTTTACATCTTGTGTACAGTGAGAACTCCAAACTTCTCAAGTGCGCAGGAGCCACATTCAGATCTTGATTGAGGTACCCCAGAGCTTGTGCTTTAATTTTAAAAGTAACAACTTCAATTACCTGATTGTGAACATCTTAGACACCAGATGAATTTGCTCTCCACTGCATTGGGCTTTAGGCCCTCAACTTCTTCTGCAAAAATTAAATATATGCATTTTCTTACTGCTCTCTTATCATCACTTTTTCTCCTTTTTCCAGTTTTAATGAACAAACAATTTTAGACCTACACAAGTGGGAGGCCTGTGAGACTAATGGGGGGGAGAAGAATCCCATTTCTCCCCCCACTGTGACTTCAGGTTCTACCATCCACCTTGAATGATGACAGTGATGGTACCAGGGAGCCACTTCAAGCCCTGAGCAACTCCCATTATCACCATGTCAACTGGTAAGAGCAGACCACATATTTTTAAAAAAATGGGGGAGCGGGATTTAAATCTCCAGTGTATTTTTTAAACACTTTTCAGATTTTCCTGCAAACCTGGGAGCATCCTAAATTTCAGAAAAATATGGTTAACATCAATGTGATCCCAATCCATGGATTTAAGTATCTGTAAATGTGGGACACACGTCACTATTAGATATATAGATGCCAGGTTCTCTGATATCCACAGGCCAAAAGATCGTCCATATGGGCTTCAGTTCCCTGAAACTCTAACACACTTTTCTTTTCATGCATATTGTATGGCAGTTTAAGAGTTCTCCTGGTAACCTCCTATAATTTCCTGACCATTCAGATGATTATCATTACATATTTAATCTACTGTTTGGGGATGAAATTTGCACTACTCTGGCTGTTGTCAACCATATTTCAGCTGATCTTAAAATCTGGACTGTCATCATTAATTCAGTGTTAGAAAACTCAAAACTCAAGCCTGTTGATTTTTTCCCCATTGTCTTTTAATTTATGACACTTTAAGATGTGTACTTTTTCCTCTTTTAAATTCAGGAATGATATTCTGTTTTTTTATATTTTAACTTTTCTTATTTTTGTCTAAAACCAGTGTGCTATATAGACTTTCTGGAATAAAGTTATTGAGGCCCCATGGAGACGGGTCTTTCATCTTCCCCCTGCATGATGGAATTTCTCCTGCTGAAGAATGAGAAATACAGTGTGTCTTGTTCTTTCAAGTACTTCTGTTGAACTCTTTGTACCCAAAGGATCAGTGAACTAATGGTCAAACCTGCATGTTACTGGCAGCAATACTCTTTAAAAACCAAAAAAAAACAGAAGCTACCTTCAACTTTCATCAGAGTGGCATGAGAATGATCCATGAAGAACTCTCCTTTTTAGCCATTTTTCTCTCACAATCTTAGGTCTTGGAGAGTTGGGGGGAGTAGCAGTGTAAAACAGAAGTTTCTCCTTTCCCCTGCTATTCCTCATTAAAAAATCTAACCTTGAAGACTGTTTTCATATTTAAAAAGAAAACAAAGGAGGATAAAAGACAGTTGCCATTGTGCACTACTTGTCCTTTGACCCTAATGGGAAAAGTGCTACAAACAAAGAATGCAGTTTAACGTAAATGCAGTTGGAGATAGAAAGACTTGACAGCTACTTCCTTCCCATCTCTGGCCCACATGAAGTTTGTCTTCCAGTGGCATGTGATAACACGCCACTTAGACAAAGCTGTAGAGGCTAAGAGATTCTATATGTAAGTGTGTAACCTTATTGGAATTTAGATCCTGTTTTTCCTGAAGAACCTAACAAGTTCAGCTGAGGTCATATGGTTTTTCACTGCCTTATCTTAATGTCTATGCTTTTGCAAGCAAAAGCATACAAGCTGTGCAGTCAGACTGCTTTGATATGGGGCATTAAACAGGAATTATGAATAAAGTCTTGCATGCCACAGCAGCAATTTCAGCAGCAGCAGCCATAATGTTTGAAATGTTTGTGACATCTTTCCATTAACCATTTGCAAAAAAAAAAAAAAATGAACTCATGAGTGGTGGTTACTGAATGGCAACTTCCAGTTACATCGGGTTATTTAAAATCAAGGCAGAATCCTCAAAAAAAATTCAGCTTGCCGTTTCACTTCCTGAGAATATGATTGTTTAATGTACACAAGGATTACACACACCGCCATAACTGATAGATCTCTGAAGTCAAGGAAGATGTAGTTCTTTTTAGGACTACACTGTTTCTCACTCATCCAGATGAGACATCAGAAATGAATCTGGAAGTATTTCAACAGGAACATATCTTTCATATAAATGGATATTCTGTTAAACTCTTTCTCTGTTGTAGAAATAATTTTCTAATACCCTTCCAAGACAAGTGTGTAAAACTTCAGAAAATAAAGAAATCAGGAAAAGCCTGATTCACTATTCACTTCTTCACAAAAGCTCATACCCTACCACAAATTTTGTTAGTCTTTAAAGTGCTACTAGACATCTACTTTTTTCTACTGACAGATGAACACAGCTACCCATCTTGACCTGTGTCAAAGAGGTTATTGACAATTCTGCTTGCTTACTAATTAGAACTACAGTATTTCAAAACAACTGAGGTGTGAGAAGTAGGATTCTCTTACAGTGTGCTCATTTCATCCAGTTCATTTTAAGGAAGAGGAAGAACAAGCAATCTCTCCTCATCTCTCTGTCTGGTAGGTTCTAGGTCTACAGGCAGAAGAATGACTAGCACAGCAGGCAGAGGTGCCTAGTAGACTCTTGAGATAGGTGGCTGCCGCAGGAACCACACTTTGCCGAGGCAGAAAATCACCCTCTGTCGTTTTTGGTGGGGGAGAGGGAAGATCCTATGCTCCTCACAATAACTGGCCAGGCATTTCACAGCACATTATGGGAATGTGAGTTCCTTTTAAATGAAAAAAACTTGCTTTCTTTCAATGAAAAAGAAACTATTGGACAAATATTAAATTAACTTTCCTGTTCTTGTAAGAACTCAAAGTATTCTTTTAAAGATCATAATGTAATATGCATACATAGCAATCTAACCATTATAGGTAACTTATCTCCATCAAATAATAGACGGGAATTACCTTACTAGTGGGAGGGGACAATAATTAATGGGCTGTTTATGGTTAAGTTTAAGAGAGCCTAGTAAACCTCCAAACTCATTGTTTTGTGTGGTCTCCTTGAAGGCAGCAGTTTGTTTTGTTTTGTTTCAAAGCATGGTAATAATGGAAATTCATCCAGATTTCAACTTTGAACCACTACCACCCCCAAATGATAATGAGATCAAATTCTGTTCCATGAGGCTTCCGAAGAACAATCTGACCACCTATGCTTTTTTAAAAATGCCTCTTTAGCATCTACAGAAAGAGACACTGATTTAAAAATTAGGTGTTGTAACTGAGCCCATACATGTGTTTATGGCATGGTCATGGCAAAAGTTTCCAGGCATTCTGTAAACAAAATCTTAGGCATGTTTCCATAATTGCAGAAGATCACTGCAAAAGCACCACCATGGTTTCCCTCAGGTTTGTGGGTGCCTGCAATACAAAGACACTGGGGAATTTATTTGGAGATCCCTTGTATGCCTTGGTGCAACTAATGCATCTCTGACAAAGCACATCCAGGGTTTCATTGAACATATGAACATATGAAGCTGCCTTATACTGAATCAGTATAAGTCAGTATTGTCTTCTCAGACTGGCAGCGGCTCTCCAGGGTCTCAAGCTGAGGTTTTTCACACCTATTTGCCTGGCCCGTTTTTTGGAGATGCCAGGGATTGAACCTGGGACCTTCTGCTTCCCAAGCAGATGCTCTACCACTGAGCCACCGTCCCTCCCCAAATCATTGAGATTCACTATGGTGAATTCAGATATTGTGATATAGTTTTAACATCACATTGGAAAATGTTACCTTATTTAAATAATTATATTCTGCATTCCCTGACAAAAATACAAAAAAGTCTAAAATTACAGAGATAATAAAGGCAATAAAACAACAATCACTTTTTAAAACAATGATGCTTTGCACTGTTACTCCAGACTGAGAAAGGAATGGTGGCAGTATCTGTATTGATCTATCATAAGCTGTATTACTGGCCCATTGTCGATGTAAAACAAATAAATTCCTATTAAAGCTTTCTGTTCCATGGGTAACTAAACCTATTTCCCCCATGATGAGGGAGCTTCTAAATGAAATTATGCTCTGTTACCTCACTGTGTTTCAAAACTCTGTTACTTTGTAATTGCTCATGACTTGCATAATATTTTCCAGGAAATACTTGCCTTAGTATTTCATTTTGCAGTTTAGTTAATTTTCTTTTGTGGAACAGTTATGAAAATGTGCACCTCTTTTGACTCCTTGCCCACAGGGAGTTAAAGTGCTGAGCTTTTTTTTTTTTTTTTACTTCTTTCTTCAAATCAGAGGCACCCAATATTGCAATTAAGATTATAGGGTTGCCAAGTCCAATTCAATAAATATCTGGGGACTTTGGGGGCGGAGCCAGGAGACTTTGAGGGTGGAGCCAGGAACAGGGGTGTGACAAGCATAATTGAACTTCAAGGGAGTTCTAGCCATCACATTTAAAGGGACAGCACACCTTTTTAAATGCCTTTCTTCCATAGGAAATAATGAATGATAGGGGCACCATCTTTTGGGGCTCATAGAATTGGACCCCCTGGTCCAATCATTTTGAAACTTGGAGCATATTTTGGAGAGAGGCACTAGATGCTATACAAAAAGTGTGGTGCCTCTACCTCAAAACATAGCCCCCCCAGAGCCTTCAATACCCGCATATCAATTCCCCATTATTCCCTATGGGAATCGTTCTCCATAGATAATAGAGTGCCCAGTAGACATTTCCCCCCCCCACATGCTTTCTAAAGTGGGGGGGGCCCTCCAAACCAGGGAATCCCCTGCCCCCTTCCTCTCTCTCACACACAAATACTTACTGGGTCTTGTTCCTGCAGAACTTTACTTGATCTGAAAACAAAAGCAAAAGAAAGGGAGGGGCTGTTCTCCGAAGCCATTCCTGTTTTTTGCTTCCTGCTCAGCCTTAAAGGCACATATTTTAAAAACAGACCTGCAGGAGCTCTAAAACTACATGGTGACTGTGGGGGCGGGGCTTCCCCTGCCGGCCAGCTGGCTGGGGGCGGGGAGAAGCCTATAAAAACGGGTAATCCCCCGCTGGGACCTGGGGATTGGGAAGCCTATAAGATTAACAAAAATACTGAACACAGATATATATAATCTTTGCTGCAGATATTTCAAGGGACAGCCAAACAATTAAAGGCTTTACTTTCTGCAGTAACATTAATAGAAGGCCATTTCCATTCGTATTATGATTATTCAAGAGGGCATCTTATTGTTTGTACTGTTAACTGTTCACATACTACTTTTGTAGAAGAAGAAAAATTGCAGATTTATACCCTGCCCTTCTCCCTGAATCAGAGACTCAGAGTGGCTTACAATCGCCTATATCTTCTCCCCCCACAACAGACGGTCTGTGAGGTGGGTGGGGCTGAGAGGGCTCTCACAGCAGCTGCCCTTTCAAGGACAACTCCTGTGAGAGCTATGGCTGACCCAAGGCAATTCCAGCAGGTGCAAGTGGAGGAGTGGAGAATCAAACCTGGTTCTTCCAGATAAGAGTCTACACACTTAACCACTACACCAAGCTGTACAGAAATAGACTCCTCTCTTTCCCCATGAGAGCATCTCAGATTTTTCTTTTGTTGTCTTTTCTGCAGCATAGAACACATGGTCTCTCTATGATTGCCAGAGGTAATGACATATAAGGCTTCAGGGGAGATACTGAATCATCTCCTTGGAAGCTGGTGTAGAAGTGTGAGGAGATCTCCCTATTGTGCAATATTTATCTAAACATCTTAATGAGATTGCCAGAAGCTTTGACGTAGGATGTCATCAATATGCTGATGATACTCAGCTATATATCACTTTCAATAAGCCTCACAGCTGTGGCTGTCTTTGCCCTGGCCCAGTGATTGAATGCAGTGATTAAGTAGTTGAGGGGAAAACAAAGTAAAGCTGAAACCAGATAAGACAGAGGTAATGCTGGCTGGAAGGGCTGCTGCTTTAAATGGAATTTTTCTCCCTACCGTCAATGGAGTGCAGATTTAGCTAAATGTGTTAAGAACCAGGAAGTCTTGTTGGATTCTGTGGCTATGACAGCAAAAATCCACCACCACCACCACCAATCTTAACTTCACCTGTAATAAGGAGCCAGCTTCCTAATATGCAGTCTGACCATGCTGATTCATGTTTGTGGATGAATTGCTGTAACACACTCTGTTTGGAACTGCACTTGAAGATGATCTGGAAACTTCAGATGTTGCAAAAATGGAGCAGCTTGTTTGCTATCTTCTGGTTGTCCTCTTAGCCTTGACCTGGTGGAACATGCTCCCACCAGAGGTTAGGGCCCTGTGGAATTTACTACTGTTCCACAGGGCCTGTTCCGCCAGGCCTTTGGTTGAGGCACTCAGGCATCCAGGAAGACTTTACCCTCCCCCCAACACTGTGGAAGTACCATCTTATTGTACCATCATATTGAAGTACCATAAACCTCAGTTTATGTAGTTGGAGACCAATGGTTCCAGATGGAAGCCCTGTGTTTTTATACATACATACATACATATATATATATATACACACACATACTGTTTTATTGATGTTAAATTGTTATTTATTGACTTTTATATGTTTTTATTTTTATGTTGTGATTTGCCCTGAGCCTGCTTGCAGGGAGGGTGGAATATAAATTTGAATAAATAAATAAATAAATCAGGTGCCAACCATTGGGACCATGTTACTCCTATTCTGAGATTTGCCTATCTGTTTCCAGGTCCATTTGAGATGCTGATGCTTCCCTTTAAATTTTCTAGGACCTGGGGCCTATATACTTGTAGGACAGCATCTTCTTGTACATTCCCATATGGTATGCTCCTATATGGTATGATTATTTGCTACATATTAATTGGTGTAAACCACTTTGTGTGCCATTCACTGGAGAGGAAAGCATCAGGGTTTGTGCATGGCTATGCACAAATTACTTAGGATATCATAAAAACAAGCAGATTCGATACTTTGCTTATAATCAGGGATTTTTTTGTAGCAGGAACTCCTTTGCATATTAGGCCACACACCCCTGATATAGCCAATCCTTCTGGAGCTTACAGTAGGCCCTGTACTAAGAGCCCTGTAAGCTCTTGGAGGATTGGCTACATCAGGGGTATGTGACCTAATATGCAAAGGAGTTCCTGCTACAAAAAAAAAACATGTTTACAATAAGTAGTATGATTTTTGTTTGGAAAAGTTAGCATGCATATACAGGCAAGCAATACAAACTCAGTGTTGTACTTAATATTTTTAAAGGCATGTTCTTAGTAGAGACTGAATCAATATTTTGGAATTCTTATTCAGGTGGAATCAGTTCCCACTTGTTGGATTTCTTGATGCTCTAGTAAATGAGCAAAACAACAGTAATGAATAAAAAGAATACTTTTAGAAATAAAAAATATACAGACTATCAGTTTTTAGGGATTAAAAGGCACCATGATGTTGACTATTCAAACTTGAATTTTATTTATTTAGATCTCCCATTTTCTTTCTAAAACAGGCAGGTAGGATACATGAAAATAACCCCTTGTCCTAGAATTGTCCTAGAATTTTTAAGATAATTTCTGTTGTTTCTATCAAGATATTCATTTCCTGACCTGCAATGTTTCATTTTAGTGCCTATAATGTCTCAGCAGTCAAAACAGTGTGTACATTTTCTTCAGCCACTCCTTTGACTTGTCTGACAGGAATTTTAAGTGTTTTATAGGCCAGAATTTTTAGACACGTCAAGTGAGGTAGTCTTCTACTTTTTTAAAAAAAAGTGTTATCACATATGGTATAATAGTTTAGATTTGATAACCTTAATGATTTTACCTATCTATATATCCAGTTCTGAAGATGGACCCCAATGTGCAGGTTTTTAAAAATCTGGGGTAAAGATAAGGGAAATGTTTCTGTGAACATATGGGAACCCCTAAGTTTGCAAAAAATAAAAATAAAAATCCCAAAACATTTTAAAGGAATAGGTGAAATCACTTCCCAAATGGAAAATGCCTCCTCAGATCTTGTGAAATCATGGTTAGCATTGTGGGGTTGCTGAACAACACTAACAAAAATATGTCTTTCAGTCTGGAAAGGCACTGAAAGCAAAGGAGGGGGAGAGGAGAAGGAGGAGATTGGCTTATATCCCAGCCTTCACTCAGAATGGCTTACAATATCCTTTCCCTTCCTCTCCCCACATCAGACACCCTGTAAGGTAGGTGGGGCTGAGATAGCTCTGTTCATGAGCATCTTTTTAGCACAGCACCAGATTCAGCAAGGGATACAAAAGAAATGGGTAAAAACACAATCCTTTGTTCCTCTCTCTATGCATGTCCTATCAGGTGTTAAAATACAGAACAGGCTCTTTAGCTTAGGAGTTCTAGATTTCTACAGAGTTTTCGTTACCTTGAAGTTTGCTCTAGTTCTTTAGATGAGCACATGGTCAATGGTTGCCTTCCCAGTGGATTGGTTTTATTGGATTTATATCCCACCCTATATTCTGAATCTCAAAGTCTCAGAGCAGTCACAATCTCCTTTACCTCCCCCTCCCCCACAACAGACACCCTGTGAGGTAGATGAAACTAAGAGAGTTCTTACAGCAGCTGCCCTTTCAAGGACAACTCCTACAAAAGCTGTGGCTGACCCAAGCCCATTCCAGCAGGTGAATGGAGGAGTGGGGAATCAAACCTGGTTCCCCCAGATAAGAGTCTGTGCACTCTTGTGGACTCTTATAGACTTGGAGAGGTCTATGTGTCCTCATGGACTCAGCACCCAAGAAAAAGAGACTCCCTTCGTGCTGCAGGGAGTTTTTATCACTTCTCTTGCCCCCACCCCCTGACCAGGTCATGTCAAGTCAGAGGCTTTTCCTGGCAATCTCTCCAGCATTCTATCCCTCCATATCATTGTTCCTTGCTTAGGGCATGGGGAAGATCTTGTAACCATTCTCTCTCCTGAGATCTATTAACATTTGTATGAAGATGGGCTGAGATATGTCTGGAAAACAGTTGCACAGATTGCTCCCCACTTCCTGCCTATTTTCTGCCCAAATAGCTTTAAAAATGCACAGTGGAGGATTTGCTCAGCTCAGACCTCCCAGGGGAAAAAATGCATTTCTTCACAACATAAATCAAGATAGTCCAGAAGAAGATAGCAGTGGACTTGGGACAAAACAAACAGTGGTTTTAAAATTAGATGGTAGTCTTTGAGTTTCTTTGGGTTTTTTTAAAAAAAATATAATTAAAACAGCAGCTTTTGTTTTTCAAAACAAGATTGGATTGAATCTGTGAGTGAAGGGATATCTTATCTCAGACTGGAATTTGGGCTACATAGGAGCTCCTTTGCACTTTGTTTTATGGATTTATTTAAAAATACTCTGCTGCCTCTCCAGTTCATTTGGTGATTTTATACTTTTTCATTAAGGAAAGTCTACTCACTTTATTTTTCCCCCCTCTAAAGATCCAATACATTAACACCAGGCTCATATCTATGGAAACATTAACTCATAATCCGCTTGCTATCATTGCATGTTTTCATTACGGTGGTTTATGATTCACAGTATCTTCTTGAGTCAGTCAGGAGTTAGTCTTCAGTTTCACTGGAAAGCAAGAAGCACGATTCCATCCTCTGCAAAAAGCCATCAGATAAGATTGTCTTCTTAGCTACACACTACAGTACTAAATAAAGGTTCCTCCAAGTCTGCTGAGCTAGCTAGTTTTTCTTTTCTAAAATCAACCGCAGGATGAAAAGTGCTTATTGTGTTGTCAAGTTACAATAACATTTTAAAACAGAACATATCTAGAATGCAGTCCCATACAGAGTTGCCAGCAGACTTACACAAACAGTACTCTGCTTAGGATTGCTGAGTCTAATGCAAAATCTTGAATCACTAGAACTCTACATTAGCATGTAGAATCACTAGAATCTTGAATCACTAGAACTCTACATTAGCATGTTTCCTTTACATTACATGCTAACTCTACATTAGCATGTTTCCTTTCCCATTGCCCAAATCAAAATAACCACCTTAGAAGCATGAATCTATAAAAGCTAAGCTTTATTTAACACTTTTATAAAGTAATAGTTTGCATGTGATCAGAATTGCCTACACACATAGTGCAATTTAAAGAATTAAAAGATTAAGCTAATATTTAGTTTGTTCAGTTCTACACATTCTCTCTCACACACACGTGCGTGCGCGTACACACACACATGCATACACAAAAAACTGAAGTGTATTCTTTTTCATATCTCTTTAAATACTGTGTGCAATGGCTTTAATGCACATTTGGGATAAAGGCTAGGAATATTCTAATCTTTACCACAGTTTAATCTTGTGTCCCAAAGTACTCTTACATAGAAAGAGATTATTGAACTGTTAAAATGTGGGGAGACAGTCTGACACTTGTGGGCTGAGAATGCTCCCCCCCCCCTCTCAGCTGTCCTAAACAATTCAGACAAATGGTCCCATCAGTCATCTAAGATGCTGTGTCTGGTCATGGCCCAGACCAGGAGACCTGCTGAGCTCTGAACATAAAAATATTGGTATAAGCTAGAACACCTCTTCTATTGGGTAAGTGAAATAACCCCTAGTGATTGTAACAAAAATATAGAAATCCTCTGATCTGCTGCCTCTGCAGCCAAATGATATGAAGCCTAAAAAGAGTCATCCTTATTATATCTTATATTTTTTTAAAAAGCATCAAATAGAACAAGGTGGCATATTTTCAATGGAAACAGCAAGATGAAGGGTTTGTAAAGACTGTTTGCTTGTTTTCTCTTCTGTTCTTGGTCTTTTCTCTGTTCATTTGTATAGCACAGCTAGCCTTAAAAAATAGCCACTCTATAAGAAAGAATTGGACAGCCACAGTTAAAACTCCACAATGTTATTTGGCTTTCTTCCTCAGAATCTGACCTTATTCATGATCTACTGCCTGCTGGAAAAAAATTCCATCATATTCTTACAATGCATATAGTTATTTTATTCAAAATGCCTTCTGGGTATGAGGAAAGAATGCCTGTATTGCATAAATCCCAGTAGGCAGCTGTGTTGCTCTGAAGCAATAGAACAAAGCAGTAGACAAATGTACCTTTAAAACCAACTAAGTTTTATTCAGAATGTAAGCTTTTGTATGCTCTTAAGCAGACTTCATCAGACAAATGGGAATGGAATCAGCAATTGGTAATATAAGTGGGCAGTGTGGAATCATGGAAATGTTTTTAGCAGATTAAAAGAATCACAAATAGGGATCTGTGTTTGTTAGTGTTAGTTGTATTGCATAACGTTATTCTGTGCTAACTGGGCCAAAGCAGCAGGAATCAGATACTCTGCCCAGGGCCCATCTATGATATCAGGCCTCCTACTGGCAATCTTATTTGCCTGCCACTCACTTCTGGAAGAAACCTGGAAGTAGCCTAGGGTACCTCTAGCAATGGCCAAAAACCTTATGTCACTTCTGGGTTTTCTCTGGAAGTGATGTGGTGGTGCAGATGACATCACGCCTTTCCTCAAATTCCTGCCTCCAACTCCCCCTAGGTTTGCCAGGGACAACTTGATAACTCTAAGTTTGTGAAATATTTGTTCATTGAGAAGAAACAAATACACTGAAGATCCAGTTGATTTCCTGTTTTTCCCATCTTCTCTTCATTGCTCAGGGCAAAAAGTACATTATCAATACTCAGTTCAACATCTGTAAATGAAGATATGGTACCATGTCAAATAACAAATTAAATGTATAATTGATTCCAATTTCATAACCAATGCAGAAGAAGATGAAGATATTGGATTTATATCCCGCCCTCCACTCTGAAGAATCTCAGAGCGGCTCACAATCTCCTTTACCTTCCTCCCCCACAACAGACACCCTGTGAGGTGGGTGGGGCTGGAGATGGCTCTCACAGCAGCTGCCCTTTCAAGGACAACCTCTGCCAGAGCTATGGCTGACCCAAGGCCATTCCAGTAGGTGCAAGTGGAGGAGTGGGGAATCAAACCCGGGTCTCCCAGATAAGAGTCCGCACACTTAATCACTACACCAAACTGCAACCAGCTGTGTCTGCAGGGCTTCCAAGTGTTGCATGCTATGGTGCTATATGGATTCTTCTTTACATTTACCCTAGTTTTCTCATCTGGAGTATATATCAGCCCATGGACTCAATACAAACAAATAGCCTTCTATACCACAAATACCTCTCATTTGTTTTAGTTGTACAGTTGGCTGGCAAAGAGACTTTGTACTTGTCTGTAGATATGACAGCTTTACCTCTGGCCCTGCCATAGGAAGCACTACACTGCATCTCAGGGTGTTCTTTATGCCATTCCCATGCCACATATGTGCCCCAGATGACTCTTCAGGACTTGTTTGGAACATGTTTTACAAGAGAACATTATGCAAGGAAGTACCAGTTGACATCATGTCAACCTCTTCCACCAAGCATGGCAATTCAATTTATTGGACTGAAATTGCTTCTTGGGGTAAAAGGGTAGTCAGTGTTCTGCAATTCTGCCATTGATGTAGGCCTGTTGAAACTGCAGTTACACATATTTCCAAAGAAGCAGTTTGTGAATTTTGGCAACAGTGTGAATGAGGAAAATTCGCTGGCACTACGTAAAAATAGATGACGAGAGGCCTCAGCTGCACACAGAGATCTTTCCAAAGATCAACGTGTATAACTATTTCTTTAATCATGCTAAACAGCTCTTATGACTATATGATTGGCAAATGAGTTTATTTCAGACACTTTTGTTTGTTTGTCAATTTCCCTTCAAATTATCATCCTGCAGCCAAAATCTGACTGTTTCCACTTTCCACTTAACAGGTTCTCCAAGAATGTTCTCCTACGTATTACCTTGTGCATAAAATGCCTCAGGAGTATAATTTTCAGCCTTTCAAACAGCATTTCCTTTCCATGTGTTTTATACTTTGGTGCAGGAATAAAGGCTTTTCCCATAGGACTTGCTAAAGGTGATTTCTTGCTCCTTTAACATGTAAATTAGAGCAGCACAACAAAGTAAGCATGCTCTTCTTTGTTTTTGTGTTTAAGTCAACATTCTCTTGTTCCTGTTAATTAATCATAAAAATGTTCAGTCTCAAAAATGCGCCAAGCACATGTTCCATCTTTGTCTGCAGCCTTGCCAGTAGGATAGTTTATGCAAACATTATCTCTGTTATAAGAACCATCCTTCCTAATGTGTTCTTCAAGTGGTGTCTCTAACACAGAAAAAGTTTCATAAAGTATCTAAGCCTGCCAGCTCTGGGATGGGAAATTCCTGAAGATTTGGGGAGTGCCTAGGAGAGGAGTTTGTGGAGGGGAGGGTGCTTAGCAGAGATGTTCACTTCTGAAGCTGCCATTTTGTCCAGGGAACTGATATCTGTGGTATCAAAATTAGTTGTAATTTCAACAGAGCTCCAGGCCCTACCTGGAGGTTGGCAGCCCTAAAATTATACTTCTCTTTCCTCTCCCTTCCATCCCCCTCTTATTTTTTCTCTCCCTCTTCTGAAAACTATGCAGCACGTGGGCTTTATTGTATCATCCTTTAGCTTCATCATAGATGACTTCAATATGACAAATGTATCACTTTATTGCAACTCTTGGTTGATGACACACACATCCAGAGATACTGGAAATGTTATGCCAGGTTGGTTTGCTAATCTAATTATTTTCGGACTTAAATGTTTATTATCAAAGATTTCAGGTTTTCACGGCTGGTAACATCATTAGGGTTTGTAGAATCTTTCAGGCTCAAGTGCCGTGTTCTACTGGAGAAAGTTTTTCTTCCAGACGTTTCATTCTCGGCTGCGGAGAACATTCTCAGTGGCGTTGCAGCCAGAGCAGGTGCTTTGACCTTCTTGGCTTCTGTGCCTAATATGAAAATAAGTTCCTGCTGGGCTTTCCCCCCCCCCCAAAAAAAGCCCCGAAGATTGGTGAGTGCCTGCCTACAGGGGCATGGTTTTTCTTGTTCCAACTGTATATATTCATTCATTACTGCCAGTTTGTGACTGTTTCTTCTTAATAAACACACTCTTGTTGATAAAGAGCTGACTATATCCACTTTATAATAGTTATCAAAGTTTTAAATTATATTCAAGATGGTATTATACTTCTACAGATTGAACAAGGTAATAGCCTCACATTCCTAATACTGCTGGAAAAATTGCTGCAAAGTTGTTGACTCATTGCATTGTTGGTAGTCTTGTGAAACCATTAATAATAATTGGAAATACATATTTAGCGAAATCAAATAGATTACTAAACAAGACTTAACTTTTCTTCCTGAACTGGTGCTCTTAGAGTTTTGGTCCTGTTCTTCTTGCACAAAAACATAATTAGAAGTCATCTCACTATTATTAGCAGCTGAGTGTATCAGAATTACATTACACTGGATAAATAGTTGCATCCCTATGGTAAATAACTGGAGAACATAACTTTGGGATTATTTAATTATGTGTAAAATTGTGGTTAATTTAGACATGCCATCTAGCAATAATTCAGCAGAAAAGTTTATGCAGACATGGTATTGTATGTCTGGTATGCATGGTATTGCATATTTGATGGAATGTGAGGTTTTGCCAAATCTTGTTATCAAAAATGGCTATTGTTTTGAACCGGCTAATTGATCGTTATATTTGTTTTAAATGATTATGTTATTTTTATTGGTAAGTAGTTTTAAATAATAATTAATAGTTAATAGTTTTAAATATTTTTTTTAAATCCTAAATTTCAAGTTGTGCAAAATTGGATGAAAATACACTTTTTTGATATGGCACCTCTTAGATTTGACATAGTTTAAGACTTCAGTGTGTCTTCAGTGTTGTTTTCAAACAATGCACAGCAGGCTATCTGCTTCTTTCTCTGGCTTCATGAAACTCAAAACTGCTCTCTCTTTTCACCTGATAGATCACTTCCTGCAAGCTCGGATAGCTGCCTCAATGGAACATTGGAGCAATCATCTTTTGACAATTATACCTCATTGAAGAAACAAGAGGGGGTCCTACAACTGATTGATGAATTAAAAACTAATAAGCCACCAGGTCCGGATGGCATACATTCAAGAGTTCTGAAAGAACTCAAAAGTCAACTTGTGAATCTCCTGACAAAAATATGTAATCTTTCATTGAAATCTGCCTCTGTTCCTGAGGACTGGAAGGTAGCAAATGCCACCCCCATCTTTAAAAAGGGTTCCAGAGGAGATCCGGGAAATTACAGGCCAGTCAATACCAGGAAAGTTGGTAGAAACCATTATCAAGGACAGAATGAGTAGGCACATTGATGAACACAAGTTATTGAGGAAGACTCAGCATGGGTTATGTAAGGGAAGATCTTGCCTCACTAACCTGCTACAGTTCTTTGAGGGGGTGAACAAACATGTGGACAAATGGGACCCAATAGAGGTTGTTTACCTTGACTTCCAGAAAGCTTTTGATAAAGTTCCTCATCAAAAGCTTCTTAGAAAGCTTGAGAGTCATGGAGTAAAAAGACAGGTCCTCTTGTGGATCAAAAACTGGCTAATTAATAGGAAGCAGAGAGTGAGTATAAATGGGCAGTCTTCACAGTGGAGGATGGTAAACAGTGAGGTGCCGCAGGGCTCAGTACTGGGTCCCATGCTCTTTAACTTGTTCATAAATGTTTTGGAGTAGGGAGTGAGCAGTGAAGTGGCCAAGTTTGCAGATGACACTAAATTGTTCAGGGTGGTGAGAACCAGAGAGGATTGTGAGGCACTCCAAAGGGATCTGTTGAAGCTAGGTGAGTGAGCGTCAATGTGGCAGATGAGGTCAATGCGGCCAAGTGCAAAGTAATGCACATTGGGGCCAAGAATCCCAGCTACAAATACAAGTTGATGGGGTGTGAACTGGCAGAGACTGACCAAGAGAGAGATCTTGGGGTCATGGTAGATAACTCACTGAAAATGTCAAGACAGTGTGCGATTGCAATAAAAAAGAGAAACCCCATGCTGGGAATTATTAGAAAGGGAATTGAAAACAAATCAGCCAGTATCATAATGCCCCTGTATAAATCGATGTTGCGGTCTCGTTTGGAATACTGTGTACAATTCTGGTCACCGCACCTCAAAAAGGATATTATAGCATTGGAAAAAGTCCAGAAAAGGGCAACTAGAATGATTAAAGGTTTGGAACACTTTCCCTATGAAGAAAGGTTAAAACGCTTGGGGCTCTTTAGCTTGGAGAAATGTCGACTGCAGGGTGACATGATAGAGGTTTACAAGATTATGCATGGGATGGAGAAAGTAGAGAAAGAAGTACTTTTCTCCCTTTCTCACAATACAAGAACTCATGGGCATTCAATGAAATTGCTGAGTAGTCGGGTTAGAACGGATAAAAAGAAGTACTTCTTCACCCAAAGGGTGATTAACATGTGAAATTCACTGCCACAGGAGGTGGTGGCAGCTACAAGCATAGCCAGTTTCAAGAGGTGATTGGATAATAATATGGAGCAGAGGTCCATCAGTGGCTATTAGCCCCAGTATATTATTGGAACTGTCTGGGGCAGTGATGCTCTGTATTCTTGGTGCTTGGGGGGGGGGGGAGTGGAAGAGCTTCTAGACTCACTTGTGAACCTCCTGATGGCACTTAAGTTTTTTTTTTTAGTCACTGTGTAACAAAGAGTGTTGAACTGGATGGGTCATTGGCCTGATCCAACATGGCTTCTCTTATGTTCTTAAACACAGCAGTTACAGAATATCATTCCTTTATTACAGGCCTGGCTCCAGTCCCTTTGGGCCCAACCAACTGATCAGACACCAGTCTTTCAATGATCATGTGAATCATTCATCTATGTATTATATCTGAATCATTGGAATCATCATCTATATATTGTATCTGAATCAACAGAATCATCACCTATATACTATACCTGAATCATCTGAATCATAGATGATTGAGAGGTTTGGTTTCTTTTGAATATGAGATCACTTATGGTGTCATTGTAAAGATACCAGCAGAACATAGGTAGAGACAAAAGTCACTGTGAATGCAGGTGGAATGGAAAGTCCATAGAGCAGTTTGCCCCACACTTGATTTAACTCTCTATGGCCTCTCTCTGCTTCCCTTCACCACATATACTATCAGAGATCTTTTTTTAAGGTTCCCTTAAAAAAGACATCTGATAGTATATGGGGTGGAGGGAGGGAGAGAGGGGCCATAGATAATTAAATCAAGTGTGGGGCAAACCGCTGTATGGACTTTCCATTCACAGCGACACTGAGAGCTTTGTTGAGAATAATTGCTGTATGGATGCAACCACAGGCACATCTGTAGGCATCAGACCCATTCCACATCATAACCTATCCATTATCTCTTACAGGCATTTTGTTAATCTTGTATAGAGCTGACTTGTACATCTGTCTTTCTGAAACATCCCTGCGGCAATTCTTCTACAAACATTGTTACTACTAATAGCCTAATGAGTGACATGCTTACTCAACAAAGAACATAATATAAAGGCTTTTTTTTGTCCGATTGAGGGACATATAATCACTCACAGAAATGACACAATTCAACAAAAATAATGCTGAATTCATCTATCATTCTTCAGTTGTTCAATCTTACCATATTATTCCATTCAGAAAAATCTCAACGTCATTATTGAATAAATTAAGCAGAAAATAGTAGAAATTAGTTTAATAAAATAAAATTATTTATTTTGTATACAGTTTTAGATCTAATCTCTTGCACCGTTTGTATTACATTCCTGGAATGGAGATTCTGTGTCTTAGATTTTGTATAATCCCCTTGTCAAATTTACACATCTCAGTTCAGTCATATAGCCTTCTTCATCTTGAGAAATGAGATATGAACATACACATCTGAAACTGCTTTATACTGAATCAAACCATGGGTCTATCAAGTACTGTTTGCTCAGACTACAGCAGCTCTCCTGGTCTCAGGTAGGGTTACCAATCCCCATTTGGGCACAAAGGATCCCCCTGTTTGGCAGCCCTCCCCCTGCTTCAGGATTATCAGAAAGGGGAGGGGGGAATGACACTCCATTATACCCTAGGGAGACCACCCAGTTCCCATAAGGTATAATGGAGAATTGATCTGTGGGTATTTGAGGGTCTGTGGTGGTGGTGATTTGAGGTAAAAGCACCAAATTTTCAGCATAGCATCCAATGCCTCTCCTCAAAACATGTCCCCCCCCCCCCCAAGTTTCAAAAAGATTAGACCTGGGGGTCCAATTCTATGAGCCACAAAAGAAGGTGCCCCTTTTGCAAACGAAGGGAAGAAATTTAAAAAGTTCACAGTCGCTTTCAACGTGGTGGCCAGAATTCCCTATGGAGTTTGGTTGTGCTTGTCACACCCTTGCTCCCGGCTTCACCCCCAATCCCCCGATATTACTTGAATCGGATCTGGCAACCCTAACTGCACAGCTGTCCAATTCCCACTCTACTTCCATCTCAGCCCAGTCCAGCCAGGTAGGACTCTGCTACTCCTTTCAAAGCCAGCACTTCAGCTTTATTGGGGAGGTAGGGTAGTTTATTTAATTAAATGTTATATTTAAGCTGAATTCTTCTGAATGACCCAATTTCTCATTTCTGCGGGTGCACCTGCACCTGCTGCACCCTGTTAATTATGGCTACAAACACTGCAAGAGTCTCACATTTATACTTGAGATCATTTTTGTATGAGCTTTGCTCAAGTTTTTGTGTTCAAAAATACAGAAGCAGCCATGTATCCGAACTACTGAAAAATCACTATTACAGAGAAACTCACTTAAACGAAATAACAATTCACATAATAATATATATCTGGAATACCATGCTGCTTTCTTTACACAATATGTATTGGGAATATATTTAGTAAATATACTCTCAAAAGATTAATTTGTGCATAAAACAAACACTTTCTATCAGTCAACTGAATGCTATGCTCTCTGATCACTGGATCAACATGAAATACAAATTTATTGATGCCAATTTTACTATAAAAATGCCACATAACTTGACTTATATATAATCAGCTGATAAGAATGGAATAACTAGAAGTTAAACACTATAATGGTACAAACGTGTCCAAAAGAATGACAGCAAAAATGGCTGACAAAAATAATTCTATGTGTGTTCAGAGATGTTCAGCTAATATTGTATCACAAGAAACCCATGTTATAGCTTCAGTTAATCTGAGCATGATATGAACATCTCAGTTCTGACAGTTCTTGGCAGGGTGGTTCCCTATAACATACATCTTGTTTCGAGAAGGAGCAGTTTATTTCTTTAAACAGAGACACCTCCAGAGATTCCTGCTTTGGCATGTGCTATGGTACAATGGCTCTCTGAAAGGGTCAAATATGTATTCACTGGGTCAGTGTCCAAGCATCTCAATGTGTTCAATATGTCATTACACCTTGAATCTTCCTCAATTCCTATACTGTAATAGCTCTCTCACCTGTATGGATTTTGTGCCTATGCTCGGTCAGATCTTTGCAAGTTTTCACGAAGGCTGTACCCTAAGAGTCAGGAATCTCCCCCTCCTAGTGGACACATCTTTTGCTAGCTTTTGCATTACCTGACCTTTAAAAAACAACATGTCCCCCACCCCACTCTCTACTTGAGAGTTATATACCTAACCACTCAAATGATGACAATCTGACAATATGTTCTGTAAAACTTTATGCTACAGTAAATTTGCTAGACTTTCATCTTTGATAATGTGTGATGTGCCAGTTTCCTATGTGATCAGCTGGGTGTGCATTATTTTTCTGTTTGTTTCTTATTTGCTTGCTGCTGGCAAAAAGGTAAGATTTGTCTTACTCCCAGATTCCCCTTTGGTGGAATTTAATACTCTCACATGAAAGTATTGCTCCACTGAATGACTGGGAAGACAACAGCAACGCCTTCTTTGAATATAGAACTGTGTATTCACTTGTTGCTGGTTCCATTGTCTGAGTTCCCCTTACCTTGCAATAAATTGCTTTCCCCTCTTCACTCCAGACAAGAATTCTTGCATTGGTTAAGCCAAGGACCTTTTCTGTGTATTTTTCTCTCCTAAGTGACCTGTGGAGATTTTGCCATTGTTGATTATCTTGCTCAATGCACTGTAGTAACTTTAGATCTTGCTTCTGCTTGCTCGCTTGCCTGCTCACTATCACTATTTCTCTTTAGTACCAAGCACAAGTATCATTCTGCCTAGTCCCTAGCGGAGTGAGCCAAGGTTGTTGTCTGGTTCCCAAGGGATTATGTCTGCACCTGTGAAGAGAACATGGGACTGGGACTATGGGGGAAGGGAGAAACAGTTTGGTGCCTTATGCTTTGAAATGTAATGGTTAACAACCTAAGGTATACGAAGGGATGTGTTCCCGCCATTCTCCGTTTTCGCAAGGAGTCTCTTGCCCTGCAGCTACAGTATCTCAAAAAATGCTCTTTATTCATCACTGAGTGCATTGTTAACTGGAAGTCTGGGGACTTGACACAGGGTAATATGGTTGTGGCCATGTTTCCTTTCCTGCATATTAGCCAGTCAAAAGGATATCACTTGCAGGAAAGAAGTCAAAACCCAGCCTGTGAAGATCACTGCAGTATGATAGTTCCACCTCTCCTACTGGGCATGTTACAATCCTCCATATAGTGAAAGGTGTTGTGTTTTCTTTATGCTTTCAGGGAGGCATACTAGCATTGAGTTTTGGTTGGTTTTCCATATATAGCTGACATGGAAGTGTCACTGGCATCACTACACAAGTGGTAGATGTTGATGGTATTGCTATAGGCTTCAGAGCAGTTGCTGTGCTCTCATCTCCTTGGAACTGTATATATATATATATATATATATATATATATATATATATATATATATATATATATATATATATATATATTTAAACATCTTTTCTCTGCTGACAGAACACAGGATACTTACTAGATATGGCAGTACCATGTTGGCAGGTTTAGGATTGTTCTGTTAATTCCTCAAAGCTTGTTTCAAGCCATTTCAAGATGTCTAGGATGGCATCATTGGCATGCTCCCTGAGCTCCAGAACACCATTAGTCATAAAAAGGTAGTAGTTTGCCCATATTAGGGAAGCCGTTTCAGGATTGGCAAAAAGATGTCCATTCCATTTCCATTTCCCTTCCTCTATATACTGGTCAAATAGTCAATTCATATAAGACACATCTGCTTTTTGCTGCCCTTTCATATCACCACTGCTTTTTGCTACCCCGTGTCCCTAACCATCTACTGCCTTTTATTATTTTTCCTATTCACTTTGAATCACCCACCTGCACCTTCCCCACCCCCTTCTCACCTGTTTTCATCCACTTACTTCTTTACATTCCCTCTTTCTCTGGTTCTTCAGCACTTTCTACCATCTTTTCTTACCCCCCCCCTCAGCACTTTTTGCTTCCCTTTGCCCATCCCCTTGCCACTTTTCACTTTTCTTCTCACATTCCAATTGCTGCTTCCATTGCCTATCAAGGCCAAAAGCCTCCCATTCTGGTAGAGTTGCTAAGGAACCCCATTCTTGATCATGTGAGATTTTATGAAATCTTTGTTGGTATTCTCTGTTGGAGAGAATTTTAAAAACCTTTATTATTTTTTGTTTCAGATTTCTTTGCAAACCTAGGACTTGCCCCAGGTTTGCACAAAACATCCTCCTTCTCTGTACTTGGCCCTCATTGTGTAGATTTTTGATCCACATTCTGGGGCCATGTTCAGAATATGATTTATCCATTATAATAGTTTGTCATATAAATCCATTTAATAGTAAAATACATTAAAAGACAAAAGAAAAAGAAAGCTTCCAAAGGGTACAAATTCGATATACTGAAGTACTGGGAAATAGAACCCAGTGCTGTAATACATAAATCTACTTTGGCGACCTTTCAAGATTTGTCAAAGCTTTGTTTTCATACAGGACCTAATAATAACAGCTATACCATTGGGTGCTCATACACCTTTTCATCCTCTAGCACAATCATTTGTCAACAATGCCCTTCTGCTGTTTACCCAAGACAAACAGGCTCATTTATAGGGAGACAAAGGCAAGTTTTATTTGTTGCCAAAAAAGTAACATTAAGAAATGTTGGGAGAACATTTCAACCCTCCACATCACTGTTGCTGATCTAAAACTCACTGTGCTTCAGCAAATGAATTTCTAAGGGAGACACCAGTCTGACACTAGTGATTAGAATTTATCAGTAGGTTTCATTGTATTTACCAGGATTGTTTGCCAAAGTAGGTGTGGAACCCTTTTCAAAAAATGGTGGCTCTGTAGATCAAGGCTCCTGAATGTGAATATCTATGAGAAAACACACAACTAGTATTAGCACACATTCGTTTGAAGCAGGGGTCATTGTGTAGGAAAAAAAGTGCCGGAGCTCATTAGCACTACTTATTTGCATAACATATTTGCATATAAGTGAAAATCACCGGACATCACCGGAAGGTGTACTAAATTATATCAGCTCAGCATCTATCTTAAAATGCTTCTTGAATTTATAATTGTCATAATAAAACCTTACTCCCATCATACTTTTAAAATTACTTTCTCCTATGTGGCCACAGTGGCATGATGAAGATTTCCATCTGTCTGCTTTATATGTTTTGGTTATTTTTCCTTTTTTTGTGGGGGGGAATATTAGAAAGTTTGTCAAATCTTAGTGATCAGCAAAATTTTCACAGGGGATTTGAACAATGGAGCCTAGAAGCAAGTATTGGGGGGAGGGGCGGTTTAAGAAAGAATGAGCGCAATAAAATTTAGAGGATCTGGAGCTCTGTTTCTGTGAGCTCCTGCCCAAAAATGAGGCCTGGTTTGAAGGTCTTTAAGGAGAAATTGCGGGCATGCAGCATCTCTTCTTCCTGCCTCCCCACTTCAGGGACTTGGTTTCTTGGCAGGATTTTGATTCTTTCTTGGAAGTTCGTGATATGTTCCAATCTTTGTCTGGTGTGCACTATAAATTGGGTCAAGGAAAACGTGTGCAACTTGAGGAACTGCCTGCCAAGGAAAGAATTCCTTCTTTTTCAAAGAAGCCTGTAACTTCTTTTCACACCCCTCTTAGGAGGAGGATTTCCGAAGCTCCAGTACGAGCAGTTCAGCCAGGCTTTTGTTTGCTTATCAAAGGGGGCGGTAAGCAGGAGAGGGCTCTGCTGCCCTTGGCCTCGAGCTCCTTCAGGTGGCGATGTGATTCCTTCGCCTGGCAGCGTTGTGTTCTCTTCCCTCGAATTTGGCTCGTGTGTCACCGAACGCCAGAAGGACGGTTGACAGAAACCGACCTCAGGGCTCGGCCGGCAGCGAGCTTCTGTCAGCACCTCGGCAAGTCCCTCCAGCAGGGGAAGCGTGAGGGGGAGGAGGAGGGAGGGCCAAAGGGCGGGAGGCAACTTTCCGCGCAGGTGACATCGAGTTCGCCTCTGTCAAGCTCCGCTGCTTGCGTTTTGGCTCCGGCGCTTCCTTCCTTTCCGCCTCCTTCGCAAGCCAGCCATCCAGGGAGACCTAGCAAGTAAGAAGAACCCCGATTTGCCCGAAGGAGGGGAGGGAGTGGGGGCGGCCAGAGAGATCCGGCGCGGCCGAAAAGGAGCAGCACCATGCACCTGAAGGACAAAGTGGCGCTGGTGACTGGAGCAGCCCAGGGCATAGGCAACGCCTGCGCCCAGGCTCTGCTGGAAAAGGGCTGCAAGGTAAGTGCGGGCGCGCGCGTCTGGACCGGGGGCTGGGCGGGGGGGGGGGGGCGGGGGGGCAGAGGTGTCCCTGCCGCAGCTCCTCCCGCGACCGGCCTTTCCCCTGCGCTGCGGAAACAATCCGGCAGGTAGCGAAAGAGGGTGTCTTCCCAAGCGACTCCCGAGAGCCTTGTGACACCTTAAGGACTAGCGAGGGCTCTCCGCTCCCCACCCCCGCCTCGGCAGGAGCTCTCGTGGAACGGAGCCCTTGCAGTTGCCTGGAAGGCTTACAAACTGGTGCCACGTGACTCCTGTTGACATCGCTGCCCCCCGGGGACACAGGCTTCGAAGCAGGCATAAGGCACAGATGGGTCTGGTGTCTGCTTCGTACCTTTCGATATTCATGTATTCATACAAAACATATAATGAGTGCAGAGACACGGGTCTCTTTATGGGATATATGGGGGGCGGGGAGATGATAGGTTCATGTAAATCAGTGTACCTATAAAACACCAGCAAAAGTAAGTACTTTCAAAGAGTTCTGGTGGAATAAAGGTAGGCATGTACTATACTTAACTTTTCCTTTGTAAACAGTGGTGCTCAAATTTGATCGTTTACAGACTTATGGCATATGTTAGAATTGTATATGTAATTTATATACACATTACGGCTTTTTTGGTAGAAAAACCCCAGAAGGGACTCGTTTGCATATTAGGCCACCCCCCTGATGTCACCAATGTTTCACATGGGGCTTTTTGTAGAAAAAGCCCAGCAGGAACTCATTAGAATATTAGGTCACACCCAAGCCAGCCGGAACTGCGTTCCTGTGCATTCCTGCTAAAAAAATAAAATAAAAAAGCCCTGATCCACATTATCTAATAAAAAGCTGCAAGGCACACACATTTGCACAAGCTGCCTTTCAAGCTGCCTCCCTCCAACCAGGGACGGATTATTTCTTTTCCCCTCTGTGAGGGGTATTTCTTTTTCCAAAATTCTTTCTCCCTCCCTCCCAATATAGCCATTAATTATTCTTTTTTTTCTTTTTAAAAGTAAATATTTATCTTTTGTTTGTTGTTTATTACTCTTTGTAGATATATTAATACACCCTTTTGTAACTGCAGCCCTTTCAGTTGTTTTATATTACAAATTACAGGATGGTACTTTAGCAGGATAGAAAGGTTTGGGAAGACATTGCCTATGTCTGTGACCATCTATGGAGTGAAATTCTCTCTTTTCCCCTCCAAATTTCTCACTGATTAAAACAGAACTGATTAGAAACAGACTCCAGATGCCTAAAAAGAAGAATGTAAATGGTTTGTTGGATTTCAGGGAAAAATTGGTCAAAGCTCTTAACAGCTAGCCATTCTGACACCACTCTCTTAGCCATTTAGTATTGATCATCACTGCTTATCTCTTTTGAGTAGGTGGGCCTTGTGGATCAGAATGCAGAATTAGGTGAGGAGAGCAAAAATAATTTGGACAAGCAGTTTGGTACGCAGAGAACCATTTTCATTCCTTGTGATGTCTCAAAAGAAGAACAGTTAAAAGGTAATGAGGAAAGTCCTTTGATTGGTCACTTCTTTGTATTCTGTCACAGTATACAGCAGCTTGGGGGGAAATGTATTACAGAAATAAAAACTGTGCAGTTTTCTGGAAGACTGACTACATTTCAGATTCAAACACCATTTAAAAGTCTACAGTGTGTACTAAATTTACAAGTGTGAAATGTTAGCAGTGTGTGCATGTTCGAAACTGAATTATTTGGCACATGATAAAGAAAATAAATGCCATAAAATGTTTGGTGACACTTCTAGGAAAACCGCAGGAGAGCCAAACTGTTTTATGAACAGAACTGTGTTGAAATTCTAATTCAGACTAAAACTTTACATCTTGAAAGGGGCATCTTTAAAAATGAAACAGGGAATTGGTGTTCAGCATCTGTGAGGTTCACATATGTGGGAAAGGGTAAAATGCATCATTTGAGATGGAAATGCATTTAACAGGATTTTTTTTAACAATACCACTTCCCCTTACACACAATTGTGCATACACATTAAGATGCTTTTAAGATCCCCTCCCCCCCATTTTAGGAAAATATTTGTAATACAGATTGAAAAGGTACTGGCAATGGTAGGAAATGAAGTCAGGACAGAATGCCATACAATGTAAGTCTAACTTCAATGGAGCTTATTCAGTGCAGAAAACCCTAGGTAATGAAGATGAAAATAGCTTGAAAAAATGAACAACTAACAAAAATATTGTTTTTTTATTATCATAGATAAGAATTTGTTTTTTAAAACTCTCTGGTAAGTTTCCAGGGATTCCTAGAGCTGCCCTGTGGCATTTCCAGGTTTTCTTCAGAAGTGACAAAGCAGTGCCCATGACTCTGGATTCAAGGGAATATAAGCAGAGCTAAAGCAGAAGTCAGCTCACAGTGCAATGATCTGTGGTTTGGTTTGGAGACAGATGCCTTTTTGAATTCAGCATTAGACACCTATACAGTGAAGCATGTTTTATACCTCATACTGGGCAGCTAATAGATGAAGAGGTTTTAATCAGCTATTTAAGATGGTGTGGTCCCCCCCCCCCAGAAGGTGTTCTGCAAATTGTTCCCTCACCCTCCCTATGGAATAATGCGGGGCTAGTTTGTTATCTTTGGGGTCTGAGCAGGAATTCTGGGGCTGCTTTTCCAAGGGGGGGCTGTCTCCTCCACATTGTTGCCGGGATGGTGGTAATTATACTTCAGCCTGTTCTATAACTGATTAGACCATAACTGGGATGGCAAGAATTGTTGCTTCAGTAGATAGTCCCCTGAGGCACCTAAGGAGGAAGGGTTGTTCACACAAACTAGGTTTGGAGTGATTGGGTGGGTTGGTGAGTTAATGTCCTTCATGGTGAGTAGCATAAACCATGTACTGAGTTGCTTCACCAGCATGTAGAGAGAGGGAGATGATACTTAACATCTGTTTGCAGTGCTTCATTTGTAGGCCATGATTAACAAAATCACTAGCAACATTGGCCAAGTTTGTGACTGTGGTGGGTTTGATCAAAAACTGGTAGCCCTATGGGCTTCTTGTTCCCCTGGAGAAAATGGCTAATTTGGAGGGCAAACTTCGCTGAAGTTCTTCTCCTCCGCAAACCCCACTGTCCACAGTCAAATTCCACCTCCCATTGGCAACCCTACACAACTTTCATAATTTAATTTAATTTAATTTTTCAATTTATATCCCACAAGTGGGCTAAGGCCAGTTTACAACAATAATTGAGGTTGTATCAGTGATGTTGTATATGTGTGTGTGTGTAGAAATAAAGAAGCCTCCCCCTTTCTTCTTATAGATGCATTTAAGAAGATATTTGAGCATTTTGGCAGGTTGGATATTGTGGTTAACAATGCTGGAGTAAATAATGAAAAAAACTGGGAAGCCACACTCCAGATTAATTTGGTAAGTTTATTTTGTGCATTATATAGCTACATGAGAGACAACATTTTTTAGAAAATAGCTTCCAGAATAAAGAAATATGGAGTTTAAAAATTTAGAAAAAGACAAGTTTCAGAGGGTAGCAATGTTGGTCTGCAGTAGAACAGCTGAACTTCGTTTCTGAACTTGAGTTCATTCATAAATTCAGAGCAATGGACACCCCCACCCCCAGGGCTGAATAGGGACATCAGAATCTTATCTCACATCTTATGCCCTCAAGTATTTCCCATCTGCTCTAATCAAGGGGATTACAATGTGCACTGGATCTCTGCATCCTGAATTCCTTCTTTGCAGCATCCCCCCCAACTTCTGACTGGGATGTAGACTCAGAGATCTCCATTTCAGCTTGTATCTGATGAAAGAAGCTTTGACTCTTAGAAGATTATACCCTGAAATTCTTGTTGATCTCCAAGGTGTTAGAAGACTCGAATCTAAAGACAAGTTATTTTTAGCAGTTTTAATGTGCATTAGAATCATGCAGCCTGATCATATATGCTTCTTTATTTAGAAGTAAGTCCCAGATTCAGTAGTCCTTACTCACCGTAAGGTTTGCAGGCATCACTGACAAATATCAGCATTTCCTTTAACTGAAGAACTTAAAAGAAGTTTTTATCTTTTTATCATGCTTTCTCTCCTCTGAACCAGAAGCCAAAAATTCAGCCAGATTATTAAAAAACTGAGTCAAGATTTTTAAATTTTCACATATTTGCCTTACACTCTAAAGCAACAGTTTATAATACCTCTTATGACCAATAATGTTAGCCTTTGCTACCCAAACATTGTTTTCATCCTTGGATACAAGGTAATACTATATTCTTGCATATTTTACCAGATGCTGTGTTTTGTTCACCAGGAGAAATAAATCATGAGAGTTCTTTGGAGACATCTAAATCCAATTTTATGGGATTGAAGGCATAATAGAATATTCCTGCTTCTCTCCTGTTCTTATTCCCTATGCAAAGGGTGGGTTGAAACTGCTGGGAAATGACAGCATATGTACATCCAACATAATTTTAGTTTTGCATTTATATATTACCTTTCTCCAAATGTACTCCTAATCAATTAAAAACGCTAAACAAAAAATATACCTCCCCAACCAAAAAATAGTAGCATTTTCTCAGTCCATTGATAGTCTTTTCTAGAGTTTCCAAATTTAAGTTACTTCTCTTTACCTTCCTCTCAGGCTGGAGTAAAGATGGCAGAGAGGTCACTGACAATTTCTTCAGGAGCTCTCCTTTTTTAGTTAATGCTAAATCAGCCCTTTTGGGGGAGGGAAGGCGACATGGTATAGCCCAGTCTAGTAGTATAGTATTTTAACACTATCGATTACCCCCACACTTGAGAGAGGACGTGACAACAGAGTCATACAGTCACTCTTAACATTCTTAACACTCTGAGACATTTATTTGCCTGTTTTCTCTAGGAATTGAATCTAAACTATAATGATCTTATGAACCTAGCTTGTTATTTCTGTTTGCATCTGTTAAAACATTTCATTATATTGTATGCTAATTTGCTGTACAACCTCTCTCTCTAGATATAGATATAGACAGGCAAGTCTGTTTCCATCCTATTTGACAAAGCGTGCCTGCACACAAAAGCTCACAGCCTGAATAAAACATTGTTAGTCTTAAAGGTGCTATTGGACTTCAACTGTGTTTAGGACTGTCCGCTTCATTGTTAGAAATATTACTAGCGGCCAGTCATTGCAGTATTTTATACAGTTCAATTGACTGACATATTTTCTTTGGTGCAAAGGAAATAAGTGCATGCTATCAAAAGGGTTGCTTCTAGTTGTCACTTGAATATCAGTTTGATCTACAGCAATGATCAAGCAGTGGCATAAAGTTTCCACTGCCCATTTTTGCAGATTAAAATCTATTAAAAGGGACAGAACCCCCTCAACTGCCAGTTGGCATCCTTATTGCTGTCAAGAAATTCAAAATCCTCACTGCTGTCAAGAAAATTGTCAACAGTCAGGTGAAATTTAACTTCCCACCTAAGATGCCAGCTTCTTAAATATAGTAGGATAAAAGAATCTCAGTAGTCAGGCCAAGCTACTTTGTTCAGCAAAGTCCACTTCTTCTGCCTTACTCTTTCTGCACTGCTGATTGCTCAAAACCAGTTGAGAACACCTGTGATTAATCCCAGATAAGATTATTTAAAGCTGCTTTCTCATGCACACTTGACTAAGTTCCATTGACGTTTGCACTGATATGGCTAAGCATATTGGGTTATGGAGCCTGAATTACAGTCACACAAACTGATCCATTTATACCCAAGAGCAAATCTCCTATACAAATATGGGTGCAAGAGATGGCATCCTGAAAATTAGGATTGCCAGTCTCCGGGTGGGGCCTGGAGATCTCCTGCTTTTACAGCTGATCTCCAGCTGGCAGATACCAGCTTCTCTGGAGAAAACGGCAGCTTTGAAGGGGGGGGGCTCTATGGCATCGTACTCTGCTGAGGCTCCTCCCCAAACCCTACCCTCTTCTGCATCCACCCCCAAACTCTCCAGATATTTTCCAACACAGACCTGGCAACCTTAAAAAGCAAACTTTTGATTTAGCTGTCTAATCACAGGTGTTTAAGTGGCATTTGATACAATAATTCAAAGGCTACATTTTTAGTAAAGTATGGTTTTTACAGTGAATATTATTTTAATGGCAGGGGCAGATTAGAAACTTTCTTTTACAGGTAGCAAAAATCACTGAGGTAAGATGAATCTTCTAGACCTGACAGGCACTGACAGCCAATTATGCTACTGAAAGTAAAGCTTTCAGTATATGTGCTGTGCCCAAGAACTTGTATTTTTTCCTGTTGTGATTACATAGCATACCAATTGCAGTGAAGAGACAGACTTTTGTATGCCCAATAGATTTAACTCAGGTTGGGTGGATACCCTTGAGAACAAATTACAACAATACAGCTTTCTTCTTCAGCAATTTGCCACCTTGGGTCCTCAAGAGCCAAATAAATAATAAAACAATGAATTTGGGATTCATTTCTTCAAACTGAAAGAGCTTGGACTCACTTCTATCTTGCGTTGGGGAATTACATTTAAAATGAGTGTGGTCCCTTTAAATGTGATGGCCAGAACTCCCTTTGAAGTTCAGTCATGCTTGTCAGAACCTTGCTCCGGGTTCCACTCCCAAGGTCTCCTGGCTGGACCCCCAAAGTCCTCAGATATTTCATGAGTTAGACCTGGTAACCCTAGTAAGTGAGGTGCTTTTTACAAATACAGTGTATTTTAGCTACTAAATTGAGTGAAAATAAAATACTGGCACATATGTAGATCCAATAGCGAACAATATTAGTACTTACGACAAACCTGGTACTGAAACCTGGCTAGTCTCCAGGAATGAGTACATGCTTGTTTACTTTTGGCACAGCCCTCAACATACTACTCAAAAGGGAAAGAGTATGGGCAAATGACAGGGTCATGATCTAGTATAAAGTACGAAGTACAGTACATAACACTATAAACAAACATAGGAGGAGGTCACTCCTTAAGACCAGAACATTTCATAGTTTAGGATTAGCTTTCATAACCTTTTGAAAGGAGGATAAAGGGTAAGAAAGAGAGGTACTCAAATTGCTGATACTGTGACATATATAAAAAAAGAACAGAATAAAGAGTAAAGTAAAATATACTGCTCAAAAGAAAACAATAGTCTAATTTATGGGCATGTTTTGTAATAATCATACCAGTGTCCCTGCATTATTGAGATTTCAAGATACTATAAGGGGGAAAATATATTCTACAACAACATTTTTAGTGCTCTGTATGTTCTATAATTTTATCTCAATTGCAGACTTATCCTATGCACACCTTCTGAGGAAGCTGAAAATCCCCCTGCTTTCAATATGACTAATTCTATAGTAATTGCATGAATTCTAGCTCATTTATGGTTGTCTGGATCTACATAATTACTCAATTTAATTTTAATTTAATTTTTAGATTTATATCTCTCCCTTTCCTGCAAGTGGGCTCAGGGCAGCTCACAACAGAAATTTAATAGCGTTACAAAGTAAAATATAAAACATCATAAAAACATACAGAATAAAAAGTCTGAGGGCAATACCACATATCAACAACAGGTTTAGAAAGGCATGGCCGCACAGCAGCATATAGGCCAATATCTAACAGCATAGCATAGTCACAGTAATGGTAAAAATATTGGGGAGGCTAGCTGTTAACAAGAGAACACCAGATCAATTAAAAGCCTGGTGGAAGAGCTCTATCTTGCAGGCCCTGCAAAACCTTTAATTTGCATAATTATCTTTAATTTGCATAATTCTGTTTTTCTAATTAATGTTACTATAAAATTGTCTCTCTCTCTCTCTCTATATATATATATATATATTGTCTTGCTATATACAACACTATGAAGCAAAACAAATATAAAACCAGTCCCGGTCATTAAGACCAGAACACAGTGGCATAGCTAGGATTTTTTAGGTCAAGGGGCTTTAAAAAAATTAGGGGGTGCCTACATTTTAAAACAGCCCCATGACCTAAAAAGACAGGGCTGGCAGGCCGAATCCGAGACTCTTCCCCTCTCTTTCTCCCCTTGCAAGCAAGAGAGGAGAGAGAGAGAGATGGGGCTGACAAGCCCGGTCTTCCTGTTCCTCACAGCTGGCTGAAGACATCTCCAGCCAGCTGTGAGAAACAGGGAGACCCTTCCCCTCTCTTTCTCCCCTCCTGGTCCACCCAGTCGGGGTGAGCGAAAGAGGCACTTTTGCCTTGCTCTGAGGCTGCCTTTCCTCACAGGGGAGGCAGCCTCAGAGCGAGGCCATACCACCTCTTTCTTCCAGCTAATATGGGTGGGCAGAAGGGGAGCAAGTCATGAGGCAGTGTGTGGGGAGGGGGCACCTAGCAGCACCCTGTAGCACAGGTGACTCCCCAGGCAGCCACCTACATGGCCTACTGCTACCTACACATTCATCACCGTTGTCCCAAATATTTTTTAGGGCCCATTGTATTTCTTCCTACAACGGGCTTTACTGCTAGTAAGAGAATAAGAAGAAAGACTTGTGTTTTTAATAGCCATATGAGCAGTACTAGATAGATTAGTTTCACAAAGTATTTTCATAAACCTATCTCTGAACTCCAGAGCTTTAAACTGAGGGACTTTCTTTTTTGCAGATGCATTGATGGCACTGTAAATACCATTTCATCCCTCTTAATGCTAAATGGTAACATTTATATCTGCGTACCAATATAAACATCTAATACATTATGTAGAAATTGCTGGGACTTGCCATGAGATTGTGAAGCAATAAAGTTTAGCTTTTGCTAATTAAAATGAAAAGATGACATGAACAAATTCCTTTGCTTTTCTGAATTTCCCACATACATCTCATTGCATGCTTGGGTTGGAAGGAAGAAATGGTTCAAAAGGTTAGTTATTTATTCTGTGCAAAGTGTTCAATGTGAGGTAATACATAGATCAAGCATAATAAAACTTGATCACAAAGAAAAAAGTAAAGTTGACAGATTTAACAATACATCAAGAAGACCCAACAGACTTACACATCAGAAATATTTCCAGTTCCCACTGTTCGGTTTAATGATCCCACCTACCATTTTGTTTGGAATGTAGCTAGGAACAAAGATGTCTCAAAAGCTTTCTTCTAGTCAAGGTTATATCTTTGTTAACATGCTGTACAAGCCAAGCACACAATAAACATTTATAGTGGATCTGTATAGGTGCAGCAAAATGTGATGCTTTGGACAAGTCAGAAGGAGCATCCAAATCTGTCTGCCTTTCAGTCCACATCAACAGGAGACCAGGCTGGTATACTAAGAGAGGGAGAAATCCCTGTCCACACCAGCACCTCCTAATCCTGTTAGGTTGGATCAAGCTGACAGCAGCAGAGATCCTATCATCACCCCAAGCCAGCATAGTATGTGGAGAAGAGGAGGAAGAAAGTTTGTTTGTTATTTATGTTGTCACTTGCCCTGCTCTCCTTTTCACCCCTTCCTCTGATTGCATGAATGGATGGCCTACAGTCATACCACCCTCAACATGCCTGATGTTGTCTGATCTTGGAATTCTACAATACAGGGTCTGAATATTAATATGTTGTTTAATTACACTAACTCTATTAATGAAAATTACAGTTCATGGTTGTTAAGTAGATTTTTGAACTTACCTACTCAATGAGGTATGTTTATAGATAACTTAGAAATAATACCTTGAGGAGTAAAACATAAAGGTATGCATAGTTCAAAATGTGTACAGAATGAGTAATTTAAGCCGAATGATCCCAAAATGAGTTGCTACTAAGTGTAGCGCCTGCTTTGTATTTCCTGTATTAGATTTCAGTGATTAAAGGAACATACATTGGTTTAGATTACATGAAAACAGAAAATGGAGGCAATGGCGGGGCTATTGTTAATATGTCATCACTGGCAGGTAAGAAAATTGTATGATTTAATTTGTTTTTCCTGATATATTTAAAAAAGCAAATCAAATATTGATTTTCTTACTATAAGAGATTGTAATTTTAATTATTATTTTGATTCCATTCATCCTGAAGATTTGGGAATGAAATTGGAGAGGAGTTGTGGTTCAGTGGTAGAGCATCTCCCTGCCATGGAGAAGGTTCTAGTTTTAGTCACTAGCACCTCCAGATAAAAGGATCTGACAGTAGATTATGTGAAAGACCTCTGCCTGAGGCCCTGAAGAGCTGCTGCCAGTCTGACTAGACAATAGGGATGAGCACAACCCTGCTGACAAACTAAAGTTCATTATGAATCATGGCTGGTTCATGGTTTGCGAAGCAATGTTCACAAACTGAAGACCGTCATGAACTTTCACAAATTTTCATGCAGAAAACAGCTGAGCAGTGGGGAAATGCCTGTTTGGAAATGCCTGCTTTCTGTTCCCTGTTGCTTTTCACAGGGAGTAGGAAGTAGGGCTTAAATGGCTCAGAGTTCTTTAAACCAAACAACTGAGATGCATTCCTTTGGAAAACCAAGCTTTCTACTCCTTACAAAAAGCTGCAGGAAGCAGAAAACACGGGCTTAAACTTTAAATGTCTCACAAACCAATGCAAACCAGGTCAGTTTGTGAATCAACTCCAGTTCATATGAGTGCGTGGTTCAGTTTGTGGTTCAGTCACAAACTACAAACTGAACCACAAAAATATTGTTTGTGTCCATCCTAGTAGACAGTATTGACCTTGATGGACTAAGGGTCTCATACAGTGTAAGGCAGCTTTTTGTGTGTTTGGCACTATATAAGTTAGACTTGTTTTCACATTGCTCACCAATATTACTCGGCAGTCAATGTATCCTCTCTGTGTAATTTAAGCTCTATGCAGCCTAGTTTCTCTCTCTGTGCTTATACAACTATTGCCTTAAGCAGAAGTTAGAATCAAAAATTATTTTAAAAGACTTTACTCTATTATTCGTTTGTACTTGATTATTGCACCTATGAATTTTCCAACAGAAAGGGTGACACAGTCATTTGTATCTGACAGCAGCCATGACACCTGGGTTTGCACACTCAGCAATTCCATAGTTTTAAGTAAAGGGGTGACCAAATTAGCCCTCAACTCATTAAATATAGGGCACTACATAATCATATGTTTGATAGTTTCAATTTTACACAGCCTAATAAAAGCTAAGGAATACACACAAAGAGATTTCATATTCTTCTTATGGACAGACTCTCAAACAACTAAAATCAAAATAGGACTCCTATTTTGTTCTACTACTTTAGACCAACACAGCTGACTACTTGGATCTCTCTAACTAAAATCAACCTTATTCCATTTTATTTTTCTATTTCCCTGCCCCACATGTACCCCATGTCAGAAGCTGCTCTTGTCCCACCTACTCCCATCTTCCTCATAGGGGTTTCTTCCCACACAGTCTAATTTGTTCACCCTTCTAATTGGGAATTATAGCACTCTGATAAAATGCACTCCCACATTTCCTATCCCATTTCACCCACCAAAAAAGAAGAGAGAAAAACATAGCAATTTGTACTTATGCTATCTAGTGGTCTTTCTGTCAGAGGAATAGCTTTGTTAGTCTAGTGACATAGTGCTAGTACCAGAATAGAAATAACTCTATATCAGGGCGAAATTATGTGATTGTTGATTCTGGACTGCAAGCAGAAATGGCAGCCCTTTATCCAGATTTCCACTCTCATCCCCAAGAATGTTTATGCAGAGTTCTCAAGTTGTAATATTGATATATCATGCATGTAGCTTTCCCCATTCCACATCATTGGTCAGAATGTAGGGCAACAACACTAGCAACCTTGACAAAATGTTACAGGAAGAAAGGAGGGAACTCACCCATGGTCTTTTGTTATGTGAGGATCCTACATTTATTTATTAGAAACCTCTTTGTGCTGCCTTTCCACCTAAACAAGGTTCCCAAGGTGGTGAACATCAAAATAGTAAAACACTGCAACATTAAAGCAGCATTTTAAATAAAGTATAAAGTAAACAATTTAGTAAAAAAAATATATGCGCACACATAACAACACAACCAGAGATGAGAGACAGTAACAGAAAGAGAACGCCACGAAGTTTTTACCCACTGACAGAAGACAACAATAGAGAGAGAGAAACAAATCTCCTTCTAAAGTTTTGGCACCATGATCAAGAAGGCCCTTTCTCAGGTCACCATCCATCATCTCAGATGGCAGAAGTACCCAAAACAGGGCTTCCAAAGATAACCAGAGTGGATGGGTATGGGAGAAGGCAGTCCTTCAGATATCCTGACCTCAAGAGCACTGCAGTAATCTACAAGGATATACACCACAGTAGCAAAATCTTTCCTGCCTAGGAAGCAACACAGCTGGCTCACCAGCTAAAGCTGGTAAAAGGCACTCCTGGCCACCACTCCCACCTGTTCATCTAACAGGAGGCCTGGATCCAGCAGCATCCCCAAGCTACATATCTGTTCCTTTAGAACATAAGAGAAGCCATGTTGGATCAGGCCAATGGCCCATCCAGTCCAACACTCTGTGTCACAGTGGCAAAAAGAAATTATATCTATCTATCTATCTATCTATCTATCTATCTATCTATCTATCTATCTATCTATCTATCTATCTATCTATCTATCTAGATAGATAGACAGACAGACAGACACTGTGGCTAATAGCAACTGATGGACCTCTGCTCCATATTTTTATCCAATCCCCTCTTGAAGCTGGCTATGCCTGTAGCCACCACCACCTCATGTGGCAGTGAATTCCACATGTTAATCACCCTTTGGGTGAAGAAGTACTTCCTTTTATCCACTTTAACCTGATTGCTCAGCAATTTCATCAAATGCCCACAAGTTCTTGTATTGTGAGAAGGAGAGAACAGTACTTCTTTCTCTACTTTCTCCATCCCATGCATTATCTTGTAAACCTCTATCATGTCACCCCGCAGGCAACGTTTCTCCAAGCTAAAGAGGCCCGAGCATTTCAACCTTTCTTCATAGGGAAAGTGTTCCAACCCTTTAATCATTCTAGTTGCCCTTTTCTGGACTTTCTCCAATGCTATAATATCCTTTTTGAGGTGCGGAGACCAGAATTGTACACATGAGACCGCACCATCGATTTATACAGGGGCATTATGATACTGGCTGATTTGTTATCAATTCTCTTCCTAATAATTCCCAGCATGGCTGGCCTTTTTTTATTGCAATCGCACACTGTTTTGACATTTTCAGTGAGTTATCTACCACGACCCCAAGATCTCCCTCTTGGTCAGTCTCACAACCCATCAACTTGTATTTGCAGCTGGGATTCTTGGCCCCAATGTGCATTACTTTGCACTTGGCCACATTGAACCTCATCTGCCACGTTGACGTCTACTCACCCAGCCTCAACAGATCCCTTTGGAGTGCCTCACAATCCTCTTTGGTTCTCACCAACCTGAACAATTTAGTGTCATCTGCAAACTTGGCCACTTCACTGCTCACTCCCTACTCCAAAACATTTATGAACAAGTTAAAGAGCATGGGACCCAGTACTGAGCCCTGCGGCACCTCACTGTTTACCATCCTCCACTGTGAAGACTGCCCATTTATACTCACTCTCTGCTTCCTATTACTAAGCCAGTTTTTGATCCACAAGAGGACCTGTCCTTTTACTCCATGACTCTCGAGCTTTCTAAGGAGCCTTTGATGAGGAACTTTATCAAAAGCTTTCTGGAAGTCAAGGTAAACAACATCTATTGGGTCTCCTTTGTTCACCCCCTCAAAGACATGTAACAGGTTAGTGAGGCAAGATCTTCCCTTACAGAACCCATGCTGAGTCTTCCTCAATAACCCGTGTTCATCAATGTGCCTACTCATTCTGTCCTTGATAATGGTTTCTACCAACTTTCCTGCTATTGAAGTCAGACTGACTGGCCTGTAATTTCCCGGATCTCCTTTGGAACCCTTTTTAAAGATGGGGGTGACATTTACTACCTTCCAGTCCTCAGGAACGGAGGCAGATTTCAGTGAAAGATTACAGATTTTTGTCAGAAGATCCACAAATTCCACTTTGAGTTCTTTCAGAACTCTTGGATGTATGCCATCCAGACCTGGTGACTTATTAGTTTTTAATTTGTCTATCAGTTGTAGGACCTCCTCTTTTGTCACCTCAATCTGACTCAGGTCTTTCAACACCCCTTCCAAAATTAGTGGTTCTGGAGCGGGCAAACACTTCTCATCTTCCACAGTGAAGATGGAGGCAAAAAATGCATTCAGCTTCTCAGCCATTTCCCTATCCTCCTTCAGTAATCCTTTTACCCCTTGGTCATCCAAGGGCCCCACTGCCTCCCTGGCTGGATTCCTGCTTCTAATATATTTGAAGAAATTTTTATTGTTGGTCTTTATGTTTTTTGCATTATGCTCCTCATAGTCTCTTTTTGCCTGCCTGATCACAGTCTTGCATTTGATTTGCCACAGCCTATGTTCCTTTAGTGTGAGTACAACCATATTTAAAACAGGAGATGTCCCAATTCCTGTGTCAAAGCTTTCCCCCACCAGTAGCACCTCTGATTTGTTGATTTTAAGGTTTAGTTTGTTAGCCTTCATCCATCCAAAACTGCCTCCAGGAACCTGTTCACAGTTTCCACAGCTGTCCCTGGCTCTGGTGGAAGCATGAGATTTAGTGTCATTCACATATTGGTGGCAGCTCAGTCCAAATATGTGGATGATCTCTTTCAGCAGCTTTAAGTAGATGTTGGAAATCATGGAGAAAAAGTCAGAAACATGCAGGATCCTAGAGGCCAATGGAGAGAGCAACAGTCATCAAGTACCACATTCGGAAATCAACCTTAGAGGTAGCACCAAAACCACTGCAGAACAGTGCCTCCCAGTTTTTACCCTGAAACACAGTCCAGAATGTTACCATGATCAATGGTATCAACAGCCATTGAGAAGTTCAGGAGAATCAACAGGGTAACACTCTTGCTATCCATCTTCTGCTGATCATCCACCAGGGTGACCAAGGCCATATCAGCCCCATAACCAGGCCTGAAATCATATTGGAATGGATTCAAACAATCTGGTTCATTCAGGAATCCCTGAAATTGCCCAGCCCCCTCTTTTGGAATCACCTTGTTCAAGAATGGCACATTTGAGACTGGGTGGTAGGTATTCAATTCACCAGGGTCCAGTGTAGGGTGCTTTTTTAAAAAAAGTGTGCACAACTGCCTACTTCAAGGCAAGGGCAACCACCCCCTCTCTCACCTGCCCTGCCCCCTAAAAATAAATTTAGGCAGCTAGTGGGGGAAAGGATCACATAGACTGATGGTAGGTCTCAAACTTCCAAGAATCCTGTCCACTTCTTTAAACTGGACAAGTTGAAAGTTATTCCACAAACTGGCCAAATTAGCACCTTGGGACCATATAATCATGTTACAGCTAAGGTGGAGTCCAAATTAGAACCGATGCAAGAGATTTGTCTACAAAGTGCTTAGCAAAATGATTACAGTGGGATGCAGAGCAGTCTACCTCCTTCTGTAGGCTGGTACACAATAGGTGCCTAACAACCAGGAAGAATTTCTCATGTCTGTTCTGTGGATGCAATGGTGGTGGAGAAATAATTGTTTCTTCACTGCCACAACTGCCACGGAGTAGTGGTTGTTGGATTTACCACAGATTAGAAATATTCCATGGAGATCCAATTGAGAGAATGTTGATGAGTCCTGTACTGCAGCGGACAGAACAGACGGTTTATAACAATACATCCTGTTCCATTGTACTGTAGAGGACAAAAACAGAGCTTCTTTATGACCTTTCTCCCTAATTTTAATGCAACAACAAGCACTAGTTTCCCTTACAAAGAGATGCCATTACTGACTAATGAAGTTCAGCAAACCACAAAATGGCAATGTGTTAGCTTTTTGCCATGTTTTATTTCTTAAATCTTTGATCTGATTGGAAAACAGTCAGGAAAAAATTGTTTAAATGTGTGTTGGGTTGGCTCCAAAGATGCCATTCCACCAGTAGGACAACGGTTATACTGGCAGAACAGCACTTCCATTGGTCAATTGTGGTCAATTTGTGCCAGTTTTTCCCTCCCGGTGATGACTCTTCTTTGCACCCATGTGTTCTTAAACACACTTTAACCATTACCCCCCCCCCCCACCCAAAGAAAGATTATGGATGGCACAGCGGACTGCAGTGGGAGCTGGGTCTTGGAGCTAGCAATGGCAGGAAAGACAATGTCATATGTCCTCTTGTGCACTTCGGACAGCACAGTGAGGTCTGCAAGATCTGTCTGTATGTTTCTTTTTGAGATAAGAGTAACCAGAGAGTTCTGCAGAAAGTGTCTTGTCCAAATCGTCTGATAGAGCCTTTTAGAAACGCAGTAAATTTATTATCAGTATACTTTTAAGACAGGCTGTGCTTTTGTACTAGGAAGTTATATACTTTCCAGACAGACTTTATAGTGAAAGATCACACTGACTCATGAGCCCTTTTCCATTTTGCCCTCCAAGGCATCTGGATACCAGCAGCCACTCAAATCTCCATTTGGCATTCACCCAACTTTTCCAACTTTCCAAGGGGCTTCGCTCTTCCTCTTTCAGTTCATCCACTGCCACAACCTGGCCTTTGTAGGACTTACCCACCAAGAAGAGTAGCACTGCCAGCCCCCCTTTCATTCTAAGGTTTTGCCTGTGTCTCCTGCTCCCTAAAGTCTGGTTACCATGGAGGCATCTTGCTGCACTTGCACACCACTGGGGCATTAGTCACTTGCCAGCTGATCATCTCCCTTTCTTCTCATGCCAGTTTTAAATAGTGTGTTTGAATAGCAGAAGTCAATGTGGTCAGAGAACAACTAAGTAGGGTTGGCAGCCTCCAGGTGGGGCCTGAAGATCTACCGCTTTAACAACTGACCTCCAGCTGGCAGAGATCAGCTTCCCTGGAGAAAATGGCTGCTTTGAAGGGTGGGTTCTATGGTATTGTATCATGCTAAGGCCCCTTCCCTCCCCAAACCCTGCCCTCTTTTAGATCCACCCCCAAAGTCTCCAGGTATTTTCCCAACACAGATCTGGCAACCCTAACAACTAGGGCTGCCAACTCCCTGGTCCGGGTGGGAAATCTCCCGCCTGGGAGGTTCTCAACCCGCCGGCCCACATTGGGCCGGCAGGGGGGACCTCCCCCTGTGTTGCTGGCATGATGACGTCACCTGAAAGTGATATCATCAAAATGGTGGTGCCCGTGTGGGGCCACTCTAGGTGTTTCTGGGAAAACTCTATGGTTTTCCAGGATGCTTTAGACATTTGGGAGGTAAAGCTCTATGGTACAATAGGTACCATAGAGTTTTAACCTCCCAAATGGCTACAGTGTCCAGGAAAACCATAGAGTTTTCCTGGAAATGCCTAGAGAAGCCCCGTATGGGCACCACCATTTTGATGACGTCACTTCTGGGTGACATCATTTCATTGCACGTCGCACGCATGAATGTCCCCCACTGGGGGATGAAGAGGACTTGGCAACCCTACTAACAACCAGCATTAAAAATTATAAAACTGTATTAACTTGGAAACCTATACTGGAAAAGTTATGTCATTTGTTAAGCAAGGTGTCTGTATAGTATTCTTTCTAAAATAACTGAAAATATTTATTAGCAAGAAAATGCCCACATGCATAACCTCAGAATAGCAACAGATTGAGCAAAGGATCCAAAAAAAATGCACAATTCTCTGTTCTCTGTGAACTCTGTATAGACCTAGCTGATATTATCCTAAGACAAGTTCTTTAATTTAGAAGTTACAGTGGTTTCAAAAGGTTCCCATTACCTTGGAGGTTTTGTTGAGGTCTGTATGTGCCATTTGGCTAGAAGGAGCTCAGGTTGCACAAGTCTGACTGCCAAGACAGAATTAGCAGAAACAGCCTCCCCAAAAGGATTTTATCTCTGTTTGCCCACTCCCCATGGGTCAAGAAAACCTTCCTGAAGTCTCCAAGAATTTATGTTCTAGCACAGGGGTGGTCAAACTGCAGCTTGGGAGCAACATGTGGCTGTTTCACACATATTGTGTGGCTTTCAAAGCCCCCACCGACCAGTCAATCAGCTTGGAGAAGGCATCTATTTTTAAATCACTTTTTCAAACCCAGCCAGTCAGCAGTTTGGAGAATGCATTGAAAGTTGCTTCCTTTCCACTTCTTTCTCCCTCCACCTATTTTCCTTCCTTCTTTTCTGCCTGCCTGTTTGCTATCAGACATCTGATATTTATTTCTTGCAGCTCTCAAACATTTATTCTATGTGGATCTTATGTTAAGCAAGTTTGGCCATCCCTGTTCTAGCATTTTAAATCTCCTGTTGTCTACTAGGGTCACCTTCCAGCCAGAGGGATAAGCTGACCATTAGCATTTCTAAAGGCTGGCTGGATAAGGTGCGCCCCCTCCCCCCCCCCCCCATCTCCTGCCTGTTCTCTGCTAAGAGAAGAAATACTTTAAAACTCAAGGTGAAGGTTTTGTATAGTCCAAACCTTCAAAGTAAACCACATTCCTCCACAGATCTTTGCACTGCCCCAGTGCAGTCTGGTTGATCATTATACTCTCGCTGATATTCTCTGATTGGTCATTATACTCTCACTTTACTCTGTTCTGGTTAGGCCTCACCTAGACTTTGTTGTTCAGTTTTGGGCACCACTATTTAAGAAAGATTTAGACAAGCTGGAATGTGTCCAGAGGAGGGCAATGGTGAGGAGTCTGGAGACCAAGTCCTGTGAGGAAAGGCTGAAGGAGCTGGGTATATTTAGCCTGAAGAGGAGACAACTGAGAGGTGGCATGATCACCATCTTCAAGTACTTGAAGGGCTGTCATATAGAGGATGGTGCAGAATTGTTTTTTGTTGCCCCAGAAGGTCAGACCAGAAGCAGTGGGCTGAAACTGAATCAAAAGTTTTTAGTTAAACTTTAAGAAGAATTTCCTGATAGAGCTGTTCCTCAGTGGAACAGGCTTCCTTGGGAGGTGGTGGGCTCTCCTTCTTGGAGGTTTTTTTAAAAAAGAAGCTTGATGAACATCTGACAGCAATGCTTATTCTATGAATTTAGGGGGAGGTATTTGTGGATTTCCTGCATTGTGCAGGGGATTGGACTAGATGATCCTGGAGATCCCTTCCAACTCTATGATTCTATGATCATAGCTGAACTGGATATCTGTAGCATAAAGGAAATAGCTAGTGAAGATATAAAGAGCTAGGTTTCCTCATTTAAGTTTCCTTTTTAGTTTCAAGTTTTGACATTCTCCCTAGATGTACACTGTTATAATGGTACTAACAGTAAGAGGTTAAGGACTTGGAATATGCCTTATCTTTGAATTTCCTTTCTGTTATAATGAGTGTTAGTCATAGCTTGAAACTATGTGTTTGTTAAACATTATTACTTCCAGTTTAAATAAACATGGGAAGTTATACCAACAAGAACGTGATGCTCAAAACACCTACAGCACAAGTCATAGAGGACTGAACAAGGCTTGCTTCAGCCAGACATTTGTAAGAATGAGAACAATAAGCTGAAAACTAACAACTGTTTTTACATTCTTAACTCCTGCCAGCCTAAGAACCCAGGTGGTACATCAGTTTATAAATATCTCCAAAACTGTAGATTTAGCTTAAATTATTGACTTCTAATTGTTTATTAATACTAACAGTATGTTATCTTACACACTAGATATATTCTATAAATAAAATATAAATATATATTGTTTACATTACAGATAGCATTTTTGTAATTTAGCTAAGCAAAAGATAATCTTACAATTTCTACCTCTGAAGACTCCTTTCTTCACCTTGTTTTATAGTCCATCAGTTTGATGGAGAGCAGCAGTTCTACCAAGATTATTTTTCTAGTTCACATTCAAGAAAGATGTTTTATTTATAATGTGCCCCATTTGCTTCTTTTCTGCTCTCTCTAACAGTCTTGTAGATATTTTTCTCTCCTTACAAATACCTTACAAACTGTGTTTGTCTGCAGCTTTACAGTATTCAGGCTTACCCCTGAGTCCTTTCATATTTTTTTCCCCTAGTATATCAGTCCATTTAACATGCATGCTCTAACCAAGCTGGATATTTTGCCCTTGCTCATTTTGAACAGGTTATTGAAAATTGGTTCCCATAAATGCAAATACTGTTTTGTAACTCTATCTATTGTACTGAGAGCCAGTATAGCATACCACGGTAGCTGCAGCAACCCAGGTTGAAATTCCTGCTTTGTTATAAAAGGTCACTGGTTAAGTCACACATACTCGGCATAACCTACCTCACAGGGCTTTTATGAAGATAAAATGGAGTTAGGAAAAACCATATACATCATTCTGAACTCCTTTGAGTACGTTTAGGATAAAATATAATAATATTGTTATGGTTAATATTCTTTCAGAAACTTTTGACTGAAAGCCAGGCACAGGTGTTTTGTTTGTTTTTTTAAAGAGAGAAAAAATCCCATTTACTGCATTACCTGCAAATGTAGCCAGACCAGTTTGATGAAAAATGTCTTTGCACTAGAGATGCCCCCAGTGGAATTCCCAGCTGCCAGGACTCACTTCTCCACTGCCAATCAACTGGCTGAGGAGCAGACTTACCCTCCAAAAAAGGGAGGAACACTGGATATTTCAGCGACACACCTATGCAACTTAGCATCACCCAGAAATGATGTAGGCACAATGGGGATGTCAGGGTAATACTCCATTTTTTTCCAAAACTCTATGGTAAAAGCGAATTCTACCATAGAGTTTCTGCCCCCAAACCAGAGCATTGCTCCCTGTGGGTCACACTGAAGTCACATGGGCACATCATTGAAATGTGGGATAAACTCCTCATAAGCCCATCCCACCCCCCACATTCCCTTGCTGGCTGCCCAGAGGGACCTGGCAACCCTACTTTGTACTTGCAGTGAACAAGCAGCAAAAGTACCCAACTGTAAGCAAATCAGTTATGCAAATTATCCTTTTCATTATAAATTCAAACCATTTTTGTATGCATTTAAAATGTTTTATGTTTATCACCTTGACTGACATTCAACAGCAAAGGCATCTAAGAATATTAATTCTTTTATTTCTCAGTTTTCTCTCCAATGGGAATGCAAAGTAACATTAAACATTGTCTCCCCTTCTCCATTTTATCCTCACAATAATCTTTTGAAGTAGGTTATATTGAAAGAGAATAATCTTTCAGAGAGTCACCCAGCAAGCTTCCATGGCAGAGCAGGGATTTGACTCTGGGCCTTCCAGATCATGGTCTAACATTCTTTTAGACATTGTGTAAATAAATGAAATAAATCTTTTTTTTTTTAACTTTTCCTTGTTTCAGTCAGGCTACAAGGTAAAATCTATGAGCAGAAATGTTAATGTATATAGGCTGACATTTTTGCATGCATTATTTTAAAATGTATGTTGATTTTTAATTAATATTCATATCTGCTTTATTTCATTCATTAAAGGACTTATTCCTGTTCCATCTCAACCAGTATATTGTGCATCAAAACATGCGGTTATTGGATTCACACGTTCAATAGCTGTGAGTATGAACAGCTAAAGAGTTATTTCCTAATAACAAAATCACCTTCCCACTTTAACAAAGTTCTTTTGGGAGAGGGGAACTTAAATGGTTTAAGGTATTGAAAGCAACTGTGAGCTTCATTCATTGTAAAAGGACTAGTCTTACCAAGTTGCCTACTCCTGCTGCTCAGAGCCTCTTCTCAAAGGAGTGGTGGGAGTAAAAGTGGGGGGACAGCATCCCGTGATGCCATATCATCATTCCTGGTACATGGAATGGATATCGTGGTGTGCCAGAACATTTTAAAAATCTCCCAAATTTCAGTGGTTTTTACCATAGAGTTTGGACAGATTCCTAGATTACTGTGTGATGCCATTTCCTCCACTCTGTGCCCATAAATGGTCCTGTCCCCAACACCTTCCCAACTGGCAACAGTAGACTAGAGCCACTCATGATGGGGAAAGTGAAGGATATCAATGTCTTAAAGAAATAAAATCATTTTTTCTTTAGAATTCAATTGTCTGATATTTTGAATAGTGCCCAGGTTATCTGGACAAAATGAAACCAAAGTACCTGAAATGACAACAGCAAAAATCTAGACAGAAAATTTATGTATATTCCAATCTGGCAATGGCTAATAGATTTTGTATTGAAAAACAGACAAGTTATTATTTAAACATGAAATATGTTTTTTGGCAAATTATTTATACTAGTGGTCAACAAAGATTGGTTAATGAGTTCAAAAATAACCTAAAGAGTGGCAATAGGCCAAGTTCTCTCTCTTTTCTTCCCTAGCTCCAGGCTATTGGGAGGAAAGGAGAAAGCAAATCATGAGAGACAGGTGGACAGTACAATCTGTGTGCTTCCCCTTCCACCAACTTGGACTTTAAGGCTCCTTGTCTCTGTTAGAATGATGTAAACGAGTGATGTACAAATTGTTTCTAGCTGGAATGCCACGGTGTGTAATTAGCCTAGTTACATATAACTTATTTTCTCATCATTTAAAAAAACCCTTGAATCTATGACTGGCTATGATTATATTTGCTATTTTAGAGCTCAGAAGTCTACAATATTTCTAATACCATCCATTTACATTTATTAGAAGCAGCATGGTAGATGGCTGCACTAACAAGACTGGAGAATGGGCCCGTGGGCCATCCCTATATACAACTCCAGGTTCCCGCGCAAGCATGCCATTGGTTCATTCAAACAGGCAGGGGGCCTGTGATTGGTGCAGGGCAGCAGGTATCTGGATCCTACTGCCCATTGTTCCCAAGTCCCCAAGCTCTGCTCTCCTGGCTCCAATGAGCCCGGCAGGAATCTTATACTACAAATCATATACATAACATATATGCTACCTTTTCCCCCATGGGGACCCAAAGCAACTTACATTGTTCTTCTTTCCCCCATTTAATCCTAACAACAACTCTGTAAAGTACATTAGACTGAGAGCGTGTGAATGGTCTAAGGTCACATGGCAAGCTTCCATGGCAGAGTCTCCCAGATCCTCAGCTGATTTTGCACTCACCTTACGCTGCTCTCACATCCATCTTCTCAGCGCGACATCCTCCCAATTTCCCACTATTTACGTTGGGGCTGCAGCAGACCTTGCAGTTTTGCGCAGCAAACAGAAACTGGTTTTTAGTGGTTTCCGTTTGCTGTGAGAAAACCACTATATTTATTGCAGCCCCGGCACAAACAGTGAGAAATCAGGAGGACGCCACACTGAGAAGACAGACGTGAGAGTGGCGTAAAAGTGAGCGCTAAATCGGTCCTAGTCTGACATTCTTACCTCTATACCATTTGGTCTCAGAATCGAGTGAGATTTGTAAACACAGAATAGGAACACTTAACATGCCTGTGTTTGGTGTATTTTTTTTTAATAGATGGTCTCTAAGGCAAGAAATTATGGTGTACAAATAAATACGATCTGTCCTGGTTTTGTTAACACACCAATTCTTCAAACAGTTGAAAAGGAAGAGAATATGGGCCAATTTTTATCATACAAAGACGAGCTCAAAAATATGATGGAATTCTATGGTTTATTGCCGTGAGTAAAATAATGGTTACCTTATCCTACAGCATGTTACACATAGTTAAAATGCATTAGGGAGACTGCAGAAGGAAGAAACTAAAGAAGACACCAACATTATTAAACATAGTGTGGGGGATATGAGGCTTTCTGCTTGAGATGCCCAGATATATTGGCATGGACAGCCAGTAATCCTGTGTGGTATGTTTCAGTGTGTCTCTATCTCTGCAATGCATATACAATCACTCAGGGCTTCTTTTTTAGCAGGAACTCCTTTGCATATTAAGCCACACACCCCTGATGTAGCTAATGCTCCAAGAGCTTACAAGGCTCTTAGTACAGGGCCTATTGTAAGCTCCTGGAGGATTGGCTACATCAGGTGTGTGTGGCCCAATATGCAAAGGAGTTCCTGCTACAAAAAGAGCCCTTCAACCAGTTATTCCGTCTTGGACTTTTAAACTGCTCCATTTCCCAGTCTGAAATTTGTCACTTTGCTTAGACTTTCCAAAGAACAGGGAAAATATATTCAAGTCTTCTTTCTTGCCCAAAGCCATAACTTGGATGTTGAATGGAAGGTACCACTTCCCACTCCAGCCCCAAAAGGAAAATCACACTAGCCTGTCCAGGATTGTTGCTGAGTAACTTGCTACAGTCGTGCATGCACACCTCCATGCTAACTCTGGTCCGATAGCCCAACTTTAAGAGCACTTAAGAAAAAAATAACCCACCAAATATCCATTGCAGTCCTTAGTGACTCTAAATGCCTCCTACCTTCATTTAAAGCAGGCATCACACTGCAATCAGGGTCTCCCTGCTGGTACCTGAATCTAGTGGAGTTTTGTGTGTGTGCACACACACACACTTTGTGCTCACATCTCCAGTGCAGAACTTCCAAAATCCTCTAAAAATTAGAACACAGCTTTCCTTCTAATTAGGAAAGCCAGCTCCCCCCAGTGATGGTGGGGGTACCCTGTTTCCAGTCCTCACCACCTGCTCTCAGGCAGGGGAGGAAGACTTACTGCATACTGCAAAAAAAAGGAGTCTCACCTGATGTTTTAGCAATACTCCCAACATGACTTCAGCATGACCCGGAAGTGATATAGGCACATCAGGGATGTTGGGGCGACACTCTAGTTTGGGGGCAAAAACTCTGTGGTAGAAGCTAATTCAACATGCCTACATAACTTCCGGGTCATGTTGGAAATCACATCACATCAAGGGCCTTGTTTAAAACACTTAGTGAGACTCTCTGCTCCCAGTAAGCCCACTCCCCATCCCCAGCCAGCTGCCTAGAGGGACCTGGCAACCCTACTCCTAATAGCTTCTCAGGTTATGGCCTCATTGATCATCACAAATGGGAACAAAGGTGGAGGAATATCAACTTGATTATTTTGATTTTCCCTTCAAAACCTTTTCAGCTCTGTGATATTCCTTTTTGTATCACTTACTGATTGCCAATTGCTACCAATAGCTAGTACCTAGAGATACGTATACGGAACTATGATTGATAGAGCTTCTTTCATAAATTCATTTAACACTCTTTTAAAGCCACATAGCAGCTATGAACATACTGTGGAAGCAGATTTCATTGGTGTTTCTGAATTTTTGTTTTATAGGAGAAGAAGAAATGTTTCTCTTTATATACTTCCCTATTATATAATTTTATGAAACTTCTATACTGTCTTTTAAGTTTTTTTCTCTTAACAAAATAAACCCAAGCATTTAGGCCTTTCCTTCGATTTTCCTTTTAAAACCTTTTCAACTCTGATATTCCTTTTTGTATTACTTACTGGCTTTTGATACTAGGCTTCCCAAACCCCCGCCCCGGGCGGGGGACTCCCCGATTCAGAGCCTTCTCCCCCCGCTTGCCAAAAATCCAGAAGCGGGGGGGAAATGGCAGCCCTTCCCACCCAGCCTTGATGGCAGCAGCTTCAACTCGCCCCTTCCCACCCAGCCCCGATGGCAGCAGCTTCAACTCACCCCTTCCCTTCTGACCCAGCCCCCATGGCAGCAGCTTCAACTCGCCCTTCCCTTCCCACCCAGCCCCGATGGCAGCAGCTTCTCCTCGCCCCTTCCCTTCCCACCCCGATGGCAGCAGCTTCAGCTTGCCCCTTCCCTTCCCTTCCCACCCAGCCCGATGGCAGCAGCTTCTCCTCGCCCCTTCCCTTTGCCTTCCACTCATCCCCATCGCAGCAGCTTCTCTTTGCCCCTTCCCTTCCCCTTAGGCTTCCCAATCTCCAGGTCCCAACGGGGGATTCATGGGCTTTACGGGCTCTCCCCAGTAGGGTTGCCAATCCCCAGGTGGGGGCAGGGGATCCCCTGGTTTGGAGGCCCTCCCCCCACTTCAGAGTCGTCAGAAAGCAGGGGGAGGGGAGGGAAATGTCTGCTGCGAACTCTATTATTCCCTAGGGAGATTTATTCCCATAGAAAATCATGGAGAATTGATCCACGGTTATCTGGGGCCCTGGGGAGGGGCTGTTTTTTGGGGTAGAGGCACCAAATGTTCAGTATAGCATCTAGTGCCTCTCCCCAAAATACCCCCCCCCCAAGTTTCAAAAAGATTGGACCAGGAGGTCCAGTTCTATGAGCCCCAAAAGAAGGTGCCCCTATCCTTCATTATTTCCTATGGAAGGAAGGCATTGAAAAGGTGTGCCATCCCTTTAAATGTGATGGCCAGAACTCCCTTTGGAGGTCAATTATGCTTGTCACAGCCTTGATCTTGGCTCCACCCCCAAAGTCCCCAGATATTTCTTGAATTGGACTTGGCAACCCTATTCCCCAGCCAGCCGGCCAGCTAGATCTTGGGCAGGACCTGCAAACAAGTACAGTTTTAAAATGTGTGTGTGCCTTTAAATTGGAGCAGGAAGTACTTCATGGGAAAGGGTTAGCAACAGCAGACCGTGTGAGAGTGCAGCCCCTCTGTTTGTTTTGCTTTCCTTTCGACAAGTGAGTGTGTGTGTGTAAAAAGCAGCGTAGCCCCTGTACTTTCCAGACCTGGTTGTGGAGACTCCTGCTTTGTTCTACTGCTTCAGACCAGCACAGCTGCACCAGAGACAGTTAAGCATGTGTGTGAGTGAGAGAGAGAAAATGGGGGGAGGGAACTCTACTATTCCCTATGGAGACTTATTCTCATAGGAAATGGAAAATTGATCTGCGGGTATCTGGGGCTCTGGGGGGGGGCTGTTTTTTGAGGTTAAGGCACCAGATTTGCAGCATAGCATCCAGTACCTCTCCCCAAAATACCCCCCAAGTTTCAAAAAGATTGGACCCGGGGGTCCAATTCTATGAGCCCCCAAAGAAGGTGCCCCTATCTTTCATTATTTCCTATGGAGGGAAGGGATTTAAAAGATGCATGGTCCCTTTAAATGTGATGGCCAGAACTCCCTTGAAGTTCAATTATGCTTGTTACACCCTTGCTCCTGGCTCCGCCCCAATGTCTTCTGGCTCCACCCCCAAAGTCCCCAGATATTTCTTGAATTGGACTTGGCAACCCTATTTGATACAGAACTGAAATTTTAAAAGATTGGCCTTCTCTGCTAGCCAGCACAGTTGTGTTTGTTATGCTGCTTTCATTTCCCAGATTTCCACTTCTTATTTTATATCTAGCAAGACTATGAGCCAAAACATAGGTCTTGTGACATTTTAGGTCATACAGGGCTGAAGCTTGATTCAGCAAAGCCCAAATGGATTGCCTCTCTACTCTGCCCAATGATATTCCCTCCCCTCCCCCCCCCCGATGCAACAGATGGAGGTATTCTCATAAATCCTCTGTTACTATTTATATCAATTGGAGAGGGTTAAACAGCTATTTGCCTATGTCCCCACAAAAGACAGTGGCATATGTAATAAGCAGAGGGAGTTATAGAACTATTTGTGTGGCTCAAAGTAAGAGTAGGCACCTGATAACCATAATTCAGAGTAGTGGATCCCTTGGAACTGAAGGCTATGCAGCAAGCCAGATGGAAAACTTCTGAGGTTCCAGTTGTCTCTGCATAATGTAGATTTTCATTATGTAGTGCAGGAGTCCCCAACCACCAACCACAGACCAGTACCAGACTGTGGCCTGCTAGCAATTGGGCTGTGGAAAAAATGTTTTCCATGAAACTGGTCCCTGGTGCCAGAAAGGTTGGGAGCCACTGATGTAGTGAACCAAGTACTTCATGCTGAATGAATATCTCAGCAGGTGTCAAAGCCATGGAAATAAATGTGTGGCCATTCTACTGTCATGTTGCCATGCACAAGCATCCTGATGAAATGGTTCTTAGCCTCAATGAAACTTTGGTTCTCCTGCATAGTCAAAAACAGGACTGCAGTTTTATTATACCTCTGCTCCTCACCCCACCTTTCATGGATACAGAAGTATGATCTGTAGTGAACCACATCTAATTCTTATCATTTGAAATTAATTTATAGGCCATCATTAGTTGCTGAGGGACTGATAAAAATACTTGAAGATGATGCATTAAATGGAGAAGTTATGAAGATAACAACAAACAAAGGGATTCATTTTCATGAATATAGTCCACTGCCATTTCCGTCAAACAAGCAATAAATTCTAAAACATTACCTCAGTTTCCTTTAAAGAAGAATATTGTTATTTGCTTCCAAAATGTATGTTAGAATAAATGGATAAGCAAAAAGAAAATCTTGGTTACTGTTAGTTTACCTGAGTTTTTAAAAATTGCTGTCAGTAACCCTTATGTGAAGGATGGGGAGCATTGCCAAAATGAGTTTTTATATCAGAATTGTAATTATTGCTTATTTTATACAAAAGGGCATTTTAACTATTTTTAAACTATTTATGATACTATCTAATTTCATTTGTGATAAAACATTATAGAACTAAGTTATAAAAGTCATATAATTTAGATGCCACACTAGCTTGTATGTAAAGTTTATCATAAGAAAAAAAGCAGTACACATTTTGGACATTCACAGGTAATCCCCAACATTGTCATAAACTGAGTAGTGTACTTTCAGTGTCTCATGTATTCTAGCTACCATTGTATGATTCAGTGGTTTTCAAAACGTGGGTCAGGACCCTAAACTGAGTCACAGCTTTCTTACAGTGGTTCGAGAGGCCATGAGCGATGAGGTCTAACATGGGTGGACTGGGGGGAAGGATGGCCAGATCCAGGTTGGGAAACTCTTGGAGTGGAGCCTGGAGCAGACAGGGATTTCAGTGGAGTCCAGCCTCCAAAGCAGCCATTTCGTCCAGGGGAACTGATCTCTGTAATCTGGAGAAGAGCTGTAATTTCAGGGGATCCCCAGATCCCACCTGGAGGGTGGCATCCCTAATGGCAGAAGAGGCTCTGAAGTTGCAAATTTGGGTGTTGCTCTACATGGTGTATGAAATGACCAAGAAATACAGACTGCTGTTCAATAATGCTATATAAACACAAACCATGAAAAAAAAATAAAATGTACACATTCAATATTAACTGATGTGAGATTCCTACATTTATGTGGTGGGGGAAAGCAACATGCTGTTACTGTTCAAGTGGTTCCTGAAAAATACAGTAAGTTTAGTCATGCATCCCTGTTCAAAATATTTGAAAACTACTAGTCTCATTCATAGAATCACAGAATTTGAAAGTTCAAAGTGACCAAGGACCATCCAGTCCAACCATCTGCACCATGCAGGTGCAGTATCCCTGCCTAACAGTTGTCCAACCTCTGCTTCAACACATTCAAGGAAGGACAGCCAACAACATTCCCATGTAACTGATTCTAGCACTGAACTGCCATTATTGTTAAGACTTTCCCCCTAATATCCCACTGATATCCCTAGCCATACTTTGAACCCATTATTTCAAGTCCTATCATCCACTACCAACTAAGACAGCTTCCTACCTTCCTCTAAGCCCTTCAGGAACTTAAAAAGTAATTAGTGCATACAATAATAATATGCTTGGAAGCTGTCTATTTATCTTATTGTATACAACCATAATGGTATTAGATTTACAAGAGCACTGCATTTAAAAATATTGTCTTTGGCTACGGGACAGACATTGTGTTTAACACAAAGGCACCAATCTCATGTTCAGTAAAGCGAATAATTTCTGTAGGCATTATACTAAGCCTCCCCAGAAGTTACTTCTGGTGCCAGTTACCTAAATAAATTACGCTTTTGAATTTGGATCAGAATATGTAATTGAAATAGTATCATGCTATCAGCTCAAAACCTGCTGTTCTTTTTGTACAGTACACTAATTCTCCATTGTATAGACGGGATAGTACTAACAATCCCTAGTCCTCTAATAAGAGCTAAAAAAAAAGTCACAAAGTGACCTATAATAATGAATTATTTGCCTATCTTAATTAAATATGGTAGTATAAATACCATATATCAAAAACAAGATGAAAGATTAATTGTTGTAATTTAATTATCTAACCCTACCATATGCTGCCCTGATTGGACTAATTAAATCAATCTGAAACTTAATTGATAAATTTGAGAGTCACAGGTCTATTCATGTCATTTCAGAAATACATTTTTTCCCTCCATTGCTAGGATAGGGTGGGGACAGAATTCAATAAGACTCAGAGAAATTACACTTTTGAACTAGTTGGATTGTGGTTATGGCGTAATATTTGAAGAGGCAGTATTAATGGAGTCATACACCCAGAATGTAATAAAATTGGTAAGTAATATGGTATTTTTACACTATGAATAATCAGTTTTGAGGATTAATAGAAGGGACATATTGTTAAACATAATTTGCAGAAAGTGGGTAAGACCATTTTAAGTCAGAGCTTGTTACTGACTTCCCTCATCTAAATTAAAGGGTTTTCTGCAACTACAATAGGAGTGGCAGCAGGAAAAAGTAGCAGTGGGTTCCAAGGTGTTGGGGAATCTTAGCTTACCAATATGTCAGTTACTGGATTTATGCTATAGTGGAGCTGTGGCTCAGTAGAAGAGCCTCTGCTTTGTATGCAGAAGGTTCCAGGTTCAATTATCATTTTTTTAAAAGTCCCTCAGTGAGATAAGAAAAACTACAATGTTGGTGCTCAGCTGTCATTACAAGCACCTTCACAGAAGCAATGGAAGGACAAGTATGACTGCATGGATGCACCATTCACTATTCCCTGTTCTTACCATGGCTGCATCCAATTTTTCCACTTGCCTGTCATCACAACGGAGTATCTGCACTGGAGCGTTTTCCTCACGTTTCTTCATCGGCCTCCATTTTCTCCCACATTCTCACAAACTAACCTCCAGCCTTTCCAGGCTTTTTAAATCAGTAATTTTCCTTTGCCATAACATAATGATGTTATAATATTCTATTGTCACAATGTACTGATTCCCCAAATTTCCAGACCTCTTAGTTCTGGTCATAGTAAGGTAAAATTCCCAGATTGCCTTTCCCCTTATATCTCTACAACACAAAGGGCTAGAGATTTACCTTTTTTGTAAATAAAACTGGGAATTCGGTTTTCCCATAATTTTCTCTTTGCCTTCCCGGAAGAACTCCATAACATCTCCCCTTATCCTGCCTCCTGTTCTTCTCACCCACAAGCCAGCCACTCCCCAGGAATACTCTGGATAAGCTGCACAGTGCTGGCTGAGTCTGGCGCAGTTGCACAGTAGGGAACCTGCAAGGACTTGTACCTCACTTTCCCCTTATCCTCTCCCCATACTATTTCTTTTTTCCCGCCTCCTGGCAGCCCCCATATCTGCAACTTTCAATGTTTCCTTCTCTTCTTCCCACCCACCCACCAACCTACCTACTTAACTTTTATCTGCCTTTCCCCCACATTGTCAGGGAGGGAGCAGGGAGGTGATAGAAATGGTGCTGATGTGTGGGTGGGAACTTCTAAAATGTGCACTTTCCCATCCAAACTGCTTGTTAAAATGCTTAGACTGTGTTGTTGCTACTAAGAATGAGGATGACATGGAAAGTGAATGATCAGAGGCCAGCATCATGGATGTGGATGCTCTGGGGTGAGGGGATCTACTGCAGGTTGGAAGCCTGGGTATAGTCCATGTTTGCACCTCCTAAAAAGCTAAACATAGGTTAAACTAGGGGTAATTAAATAAGCTCTGAATTTCAACATATTCAATCCTATAATTGTCAGCATTGGACAAGATCAACAGGACCTGGTGCCAAGATCAACAGGACCTCAGACCATGCCTTTCTTTTTCCCGCCTGCATCAGGATATGTGGAGAGTTGCTGCCAATCAATCCCATCCCCTCACTTTGTTCAGTGCAAAAGTTCAGGAGATGAGTATGGCATTACAAGGCACTGTAGCAATTGTTGGGTCAAAGGACTAGTAATATTTAGAAGGGGGAAATAATTTACTTCATTGGTACACCACTTTTCTCCCCAATGGGGACCTAAAGTTGCTTACAGCAATCTCTCCTCTATTTTAAAAGCAGCTTCCATTGGCTGGATAGGTTTTAAGCAGGTAAGACGATCTTTGGGTGGGTGGATCTGATGGAAAGCAAAATGGGAAAGGCTTGGCATTGTACATAGGACATGTAGCACTTGTGTTTTTTGAAGCCTAACGCCCCACACTCCACCCCCATATGATATTTTCTCTTTTGAACTTTCTGGATTCTGGTGTTAGAGTGTTAGAGTCAACCATTCAAAACAAAGAGTATATACATTTTGCTGAAGAAGTTAAAGAAGTTTCCTATATTCATGAGGGGGAGGCATATGAAGCAATGTGTGTTGAAAAAGTCTGAGTAACAGGAAATGTGTAAACCTTTTTCCAGTGTGCTTTCAAGGTATCGTTCCTCTGAAAAATGTGACCAACCACAATAAAAAGTTCATCATCCTTTGAATGTTGGCTGATAATTGGAAGATCACTATTTTCATTGGAACTTGAAAGGAACCCATCAGAATCTTACCTTAATCTAGTATCTTTCTGCCAGTTTCAACTATGATTTGAAAGTTACATTATTATCCTTTGTTATATCCCCTTGCATATTTCACATATATTGCATATATTTCACACCATGAGTAGGATGGTGCTGAGGAACATGAGAGCTATGGGGGATAAAGTACATTCTGAGAAAACCATCCTTAATTTAAAGAGTTTCCAGACATGGCATTCTCATGGGAATTTTTTATTACTGTTACAAATGTTTCAGGGTATATGGTGAAATCTCTGGTCCAACAAGTCTACAATCTCATTTCATTCACATACAAATGGGTCTTCCAGAGGTATTTGTTTGAGTCTAGTAGTACTTGAAAGACCGAGAAGATTTCTAGGATATAAGTTTTCAGAGAGTCAAAGCTCCTGAAGAAGGGAGCTTTAACTCTTGAAAGCTTTTACTCTGGAAATCTTGTTGGCCTTTCAGGTTCTACTAGACTTGAATCTTGATCATCTACTGAAGATAAATGCAACTGATGATCACCACTTTGCTGATTGCCACTTTGGGGCCAGGAAGCAGTTTGGCCAGGGAACCTGGAGGGGTTTTTGTCATCTTCTGGACATGGTGCAGGGGTCAATGAGCTGGGGGAGATATTTGTGAATTTCCTGCACTGTGTAAGGGGTTGATGACCCTGGAGGCCCCTTCCAAATCTATGATTCTATGAACTACCCACTTGAAACTAGTTCAAACCAGTGTTAAGATACAAGGCACTATTGTAAGTATTCCAATCAATACAATACTTCTTTTCTTTTTTTAACATATAAGTTTATTGAAATTCCAAGTTATACAGAACCTTGTTGAATGAAGCAGTATCAAGTAGATTAATTCCACACATAACAAAATTCTACTATGCATAAAGTACTACAGTATATATAACCACTTTATGAAAAGACAGCAGTTATCTATCAGTTATCTCTAGGCAAGGAAAAGATGGCAAACACACAGGGTGTTTTTACACTGACAGTTTGTTGCTCTCTATCTCCACATTAGAAACTCACCTTTTACACTACAGAACATGCTCACAACTGACTTGCATCGTCGCTTCCCAAAACATCTACATTTATTTACGCAAAATAGATGCCAGTTCCGCTGCTGCCTTGTTTTTCTTGAAACTAGTTTTGATCTGGACATTTCTCAAGAGGCGTATCAAATGAATGGTTGTAGAAGTTTTCCTCTGCATTTTCAGACCCCACTTCCTGTCCCTCTGAAAGCCACAAGGTGCCGCCAATTTGCATGAGAATTGACAGCACTTGAAATTTTTACATCTCATTGCTTGCCTTCTCTTGTTATTTGCCTCAATTTACATTTGTATGGTGACTTTAGTTGTGACACGATTTCTAAGCAATCTACTAAGCACTGGTATTCTGACTGCCCTGATCAGAGTTCATACTGTAGTTTAATTTTTGCTCACAATAATCCACATCATGGAATAATAAGGAAACTGTGAACATTGGAAAGATTTGCAGAATGTAGCAATCAGGCTTCAGGATAAAATGTGATGTCTCAGAACCATACATCTGCAGTTCCTGTAACTGACATCAGCAGTCTGTGCATGAACTGCAATACAGAAGTTTAGCTCCGCACAATGAGCAGAGCAAATCCACAAATGTAAAAGGAAATAATTAAAGCGGAACAGTGGCAGGCGATTTGAATACTCAATAACTCTGGATCAAAACTTAATGTAAAAAACCCACAGTTAGATTCTCTATTAAAAATAATGCCAATGGGTGCATAGCTGGAGAGAGTTAATAAAAACTTTGGCTTTCCTACTCTATAGACCCAATTACTCATTAGTTTGGCAAGTGTTAGTATTTGGAAAATATTGCAGAACAGATCATACCTCCAGGATTTAAAATTCAATAGCTGCTCCTTAACAGTTTCCAAAAGCTTGGATTCAAAGAATGAGTATTGCAAGACAATTACATTGAAGAAAGGACAGAGATCATCATTGATTCCCTTTCATTCTCTTGCCCCTAGACTACACACTTCCATCTATTCTCACTCATTGTTTTGCCTGGACAACTGGCAACCTTTTCTTTACTCATTTTATATTGTGAACCACCTTGAGCTTGCTTTGGTGGGGAAGGCAGGATATAAATGAAATAAAAATAAATTTACTGACCTTCTCTCCTGTTACTTCTCTCATTTTAATTAGCTCCAGATGCGCCCAGTCAAGCTACCTTTCTGATATCTGCAACAACAGTTCCTTCTTGCTTTTCATATCAAAGGCAAGCTTCTAGTCTTTGCATTGAAGATGTAATTTCTGCCCACTTCATCTCTCACTTCCCTTTATTCCTTTTTTCTGTTTGATCAAGGCTAAAAAGTTCCATTTCTATTGATCTTTTTGTCATCTGGCAAATCAGAAGTGAACTTAATCTAACAGCTTTCCTCCATGCATTTGCCTCCGCATCATAGCAACCAAGTCAGCCAACTCCCATCCTTGTGTTTCATTCTTACCACTCCTGTTTGTTTTTGTTTGTCTTCCTGTTGTAACATTCCTGGCCACCTTGTATGTAAAGCTGGAACAGGTTCTGGTGACATCAGGGGGTATGGCCTAATATGTTAATGAATTCCCGCTGGGCTTTTTCTACAAAAAAGTTACGTTTTAGGGATGGAGGTTGTTAGAGTATTTTGCACGCAGCAGAAGAGCTGAAGGAGAGGGACAGGCAAAACACAGGAATTAATAGACAAGAGAAACAGCTGTATTCAATGGTAGATATATTTACCAGGAAAGTATCCAATATTCAGAGTCGTTGCCAGGCCAAGGTCATACACAGTAATCAGCACACACTTCAGTAGATAACAGTATACAGCAGTAAGTATACACAGCACGATCCAAGCACAGTAGCCTAGGATCCAACACCAGCAGTGTCTGCTGCCACCCAGACAGTGGGCCGCACAGTACCCACAATCCTTACAGGCAGACTGAGCAGGCTCACTGAGCTTCCCTAAGTACACGTACCAATCATCAGGGTTGCATCAGCTCTGTGAGTCAGCACAAAGCCTAATTACAGGTGAGGTCATCCCACCTTACCTCAGTAACAGGTAACAGCTGGATCATGATGCAGCATGACTCAGCATGACATTGCAGAAACAACATTACTATTACTAAGATGGAGTCAGTCAGCCATTTTAGGACTGAGTTCCAACATTCTCCTCTTAATAGTTCTGTTCGTTTCTCAATCCGAGCCTTTTACAGTGCTCATTATGTTTTTCCATAGTCTGGGGTTTGGTAAACATATCTGCTGTATTGTGGCCAGTATCACAATACCTTATGTTTATCAACCCTTCCATGATACATGATCTGACGTTCTGGTACCTTATGTCAGTGTATCTATTCCTTGTCTTTACTCCTTCCGCTTTTGCAATCTCAATCACAGCTTGATTGTCTTCCAGAACTTCAACAGGCTTCTCTGCCTCTATATGCAGATCCTTTAGTAGCTGTCTAAACCATTCTACCTCAGTACAAGCAGTAGAAAGGGCGCAGAACTCTGCTTCTGTGGTGGACAAGGCAACCACACGCTGCTTTTGTGTCTTCCAGCATACTAACACCTCTCCCAAATATATGGAAAGACCTGTTGTTGACTTTCTGGTTTCACAGTCACTTGCAAAACTTGCATCTGTATACACTTTCAGTGCTAGCTCCCCCCTAGGTTCGATATAAAGACACCAGTCAGCAGTGTTCTTTAAATATCTCAACACTCGCTTAGCAGCAATCCAGTGATTCTGCTTAGGGTTCTGGGTAGCTCTTGCCAACAGATTACAGGCTACTGATATGTCTGGCCGTGTCCAATTACTGATATAGCTCAGACTACCAATTAATGACCTGTACATTTCAACATTACATGGTGGGCTATCTGTAACATCATTTACAAAGCCAGTCACCATAGGGGTTGAAACAGTTTTGCAATCAGTCATCTTGTACTTGTCCAACAAATCTATGATTTTAGGTTTTTGTGACAGTTTAAAACCTTGTGTAGTTTTTGCAATATCTACACCCACATAGGTCTGTACAGTACCAAGATTTCTCAGTTTAAACTTCTTACTTAAGGCTGAAACAATATCATCTGTTTGTTTCTTTGTCTTGGTTAGAATCCCCAAGTCATCCACAAAAGTAAGAACAATACATCGTGTTTCACCACTTCCCTTGGTAAACACACATGGATCAGCAATGCTCTGGGTAAACCCTAGCTGTTTAAGTGTACCCACTAGGCATTTTGACCATTGATGACCACTTTGCTTTAGACCATACAAGCTCTTATTTAGTAACCAGTATCCCTTTCCAGTACCAGGAATACCTTCTGGTCTCTTTAAATAAATTTGGTGCTCCAAATTAGCATTTAGGTATGCCACACAGACATCCAAATGGGTAAAATGGAGTTTTTCTCTGGCTGCCACAGTTAAGGCAGTCAGAAGTGAACTGCTCTTTAACGTTGGAGCAAACACTTCGTCATAAGTCTCATTAGTCTGTCTGCAACCTTGTGCTACAAGCCTCGCCTTATACTTTTTTCCCCCAGACTGGTCTGTTTTCACCTTGTATACCCATCTACTGCCTATGGGTTTTACACCAGCAGGTACAGTATCAGTCTCAACATAAACATTTAAACGTTTCAGGGAAGAAAGTTCATCGTCCATAGCAGCCTTCCAGTTACACTGCTCTTCATTGGACAAAGAGAAAATGTCAGTATATTTCTCAGGCTCGTGTATAGCAGACATTACAGGACTAAATCTCTCAGGAGCTCTTCTTTCACGTGTAGATCTCCTCAATGCAGGCTCATCAGTTGGCACATTCCTCCCGGATGATTCCTCACGAGTAGGCTTCTCCTCCATCTCCTCCTCGTCAGGCATCTCTTCTTTTGGGGTTAACTCAGCCGCCTCTCCCTCCTCTGGGTTGCTAGGCATCGAGCTGACTTGTAACCGGATTCCTTGGTCATCCTCAGGACAGAACGCTGGCGATTGGGTGCAACGATCCCAGCCCTCTGATCTCTCCAGAAACGTGGCTGAAGCACTAATCACCACCTCACGACTGTCGAGCGTGCCAAAACGATAACAGCTCCCGTTTCTCTCATACCCGAGAAACCTCATACGTCTAGCCTTCAGTTGGCCTTTACGTCTGAGCTGTTGAGGAATATGAACAAAAGCTGTAACTCCAAATACATGCAAATTTGCCAAGTTAGTTACCTTGTCATGCCATAGGCTTGCTGGTATTTTGCCAGTAGATGAACACCAAACTCTGTTCAGGTTGTAGTTGGCACAGCACATAGCCTCTGCCCAAAATCTCCAGGGCATATCTGCATCACGTAACATACACTGGCACATGTCTTGCAATGTACGGCCTCTTCTCTCACAAAAAGCATTATGGGTAGGTCTGTATGGAGCAGTCAAACGGTGCTCAATCCCAAGCTCTGCAAATAAACTTTGAAAACGTTTATTAACAAATTCCGAGCCTCTATCAGAAATAATGCATGCAGGCACATTTCCAGTTTTTCTCTTAACAAACCTTAGCCAATTCTGCATATTTTGAAAGGTTTCAGTTTTAGCTTTCAACAGGTAAACAAAACCATACCTTGAATAGTGATCTTCTATACTTAAGACATATTTGGCCCCGCCCACTGACTCCTTAAAGGGCCCTATCAGGTCTAAGAACACTAGGTCAAGAGGTTTCTTACTAGTAAATTTACTTGGAGTACGCACAGGAGCTTTTGTAGACTTTACCAGCTTGCAGATTTCACAGTCAAGAAATTCCTTGCAAGGTTTAAGACTAAGGCCTTCTGCCTGTTCAACAGTCTTCTTTAGAGCAGGAAAACCAGCATGGCCTAATTTCCTGTGTAAAAGATGACAGCAATTATCATGCACTGGTTTATTCACACAGACGTTATTACACGTTTGTACCTTGGTATGCAAGAAGTATAAATCTTCCTTCAGCATAGCCTTTACACACAAGCCGTCCTTGGTCCTCAGCTCACAGCACGAGGTGTCAAATTGCAGTTTGAAACCTTCCCTGCACAGAGCAGACACAGACAGCAGATTCATCTTAAGTGAAGGAACAAAAACCATAAGCAGCTCCTTCCTTAGGCTTGGCAGGAACACTTTCCCTCTGCCAAAAACAGTTGCTTTAACTCCATCTGCCAAAACAACAGACTGGTTATCAACAGGTGTGTAAGAAGTAAACAAACTCCTCTCTCTACAGAGGTTCTCCGACGCTCCGCTGTCAATTAGGAAAGATTGAGTGTGGTTAGTTGACTTACCAGTAGTAACGAGATGCACATTACCACTCTTATCAGCAGACCTCATTTTAGACCGTCTCTCTTTCCCTTTCTGGCCTTGACAATTCCTAAACAAATGTTGAGATGAGCCACACCGGAAACATTTCTTCCTTACAGCCATTACATTACCTGTTTGACAGTCAGGATCCTCCTTAACAGTAAATCCACTGCCCCTCTCTGGCTTACAGACAGGCTTTTTCTCTGCACGTAGAGAGGAATTGGACTGTCTCTTGCCATATTCATCAAGAAGCCGTCCAGTTACGACGTTCATGGTCAACCCTGTCTCAGGCAAACCCTCCAGGCTCGTTATCACAGCGTCATATGATGCATCTAAGGAACTTAAAAGTATGCACACCTCCTGTGATTCAGAAAACATTTGGTTATGCTCTCTTAGCTCTAGAAACATCCTACGCATAGACTCTATATGAGATAACATATCTGCATTAGCTGCCAGCCTGGTATGCAGAAGCTTCCTCACCAAACGAATCTGAGAACCGACAGTTCCTCGGACGTAAATTTCCTTCAAAGCATTCCAGCAGTCATGAGCCTTCTCCAGTCCTGCTATATGCACCAGCTGGGAGTCGTCTAGAGAAAGACCTATTAAAGACAAAGCCTTAACATCCTTTTTACGCAAAAGGTCTGCAGCTTTTCTGTCCTCAGCAGCTTCCTCTGCCTCCTCAGCAGCCTCCTCTTCACCCTCCGGGCTACTGATAGGAGCAGCCACCACCTCCCACAGCTCTTGGTGCTTTAATAACAGACTGACCTTCTGGGACCACGTAGCATAGTTAGTCCCATTCAGCTTAGTAATGCTGAGCCCAGAGAAGGAAACAACATTTGCAGCTTCCATCTCTGCTACTTATCACTGGACACCTGGGCAACTTGGCAGTCTGCCTCCGTCTCTTCCAAAACACTGTGTTGCCTCCTCTGTCTTCAGAACAGCAGCACCTCTAGAAACACTGGGAGCTCTGGGAGCTCTGGGCCCATAACCAATGTTAGAGTATTTTGCACGCAGCAGAAGAGCTGAAGGAGAGGGACAGGCAAAACACAGGAATTAATAGACAAGAGAAACAGCTGTATTCAATGGTAGATATATTTACCAGGAAAGTATCCAATATTCAGAGTCGTTGCCAGGCCAAGGTCATACACAGTAATCAGCACACACTTCAGTAGATAACAGTATACAGCAGTAAGTATACACAGCACGATCCAAGCACAGTAGCCTAGGATCCAACACCAGCAGTGTCTGCTGCCACCCAGACAGTGGGCCGCACAGTACCCACAATCCTTACAGGCAGACTGAGCAGGCTCACTGAGCTTCCCTAAGTACACGTACCAATCATCAGGGTTGCATCAGCTCTGTGAGTCAGCACAAAGCCTAATTACAGGTGAGGTCATCCCACCTTACCTCAGTAACAGGTAACAGCTGGATCATGATGCAGCATGACTCAGCATGACATTGCAGAAACAACATTACTATTACTAAGATGGAGTCAGTCAGCCATTTTAGGACTGAGTTCCAACAGAGGTTAAATACCACAGATCCATATAAGTTAGATCCCACAGATCTGTTCTAATAACAGTGGTGCCTTCCTCTGAAATGATAACTTCTTCTTGTGCAATAGGCTCTTCTTCTAGCAAACCTTGAAGACTGGAAAGATAAGATGGAAGAATCTGCTGCTATGATGAAACTTTCAAATCATATAAATAAAACTTGAGAACAAATGGAGAGCCTTTTACACTTATTATAGATAGAGCTGTAAAAGTGATATAGTTGAATACAATATTACAATATTTTATTTCAGTTGAGGCGGTAGATGTTCAAGTATGTCGCCTCCCTGCTGTTGTTGGCTGATCCATCTGCCAATGCTGGCACATCTGTCTGCCCATATAGAGCACTGGCACCATTTCCACTGACTCCATTCATTTTGTTTGGCTTATGGGCTTGTACTATGTGATTTATATCTCACCATTTTTAAAAATTGTTTTAAATTGTGTAATTGTTTTATTGACTGTTTTTTAATGTATTTGATTGGTTGCACTCACCCTGAGCCCACTCATGGGAAAAGCAGGATAGAAATGATGGTTATCAGTCTTTTAGAATTATATTGTTAAACTGTGAATGTATGATGCTTCTTAACTGTTACACATAATTTCATATATTTCTTATTTTGCCATACTATAAACTATTTTAAATGGTTATGCAATTATTTCAAATTTACATAAAATGTTGAGAGAATGTACTTATATATCCTTCTTTATAATTTTTATTTTTAGATTGGGAATTGTGAAATATATTACAGGGAAATAGTGTTATTGGTAACATTATAGTGTTTCATTTAGATTTATTAATCTATTTTTAAAATAATGCCTTTAATATTTGTTTTAAAATATTTATTCCTTCCCCCATACCTTTCTTTTTTGTACTCTATTTAAAAAATTAAAATAAAAAAATAATGAAAAAAGGAAGGAAGGAGTCTTGAGGGGGACAAAGACACCACAGGTTGAATTACTTCTTTAAAAATCACCTCAAATTTCTTTCTGAAAATATCCTGTGCTGTCATATGAATTGTTGAGTGAAATGCATTCAAGAGTAACCTACTTAAACCACCACAAAAAATCAGGGAATCAAGATATTTCCCATTAGCTCCACCTGAGACAAATTGTTGCATATATAGAATTAATTCTTATATTCCATAACATTCTCTTAAAACATGCCTTCTAAAACATCTAATTCATTGTTATGCACTGAACAACTATGGAACCTTTCTGTATAGCGTCTTTCAGCACAACATCAGTCCTTGAGCCCTTCTATCATGATTTCTTGACCCATCACCTTAATCTTAGTATCTAACCAAGAAAACTTCCCTTTTCACATTTTATAATTTTATACGCTTCTAGCTCTTCAAAATAAGAAGTCCAGCTCTCTGTAAAAAAGATGCTCCAACTCTTTCCCTTTCCACACACCTTATCCAGTTCTTCCACATTTTTATCTTTGTCTTCTGAGGAGCACCTCCATTTTATTCTTGCAAAAACCCTGTGAGGTAATTACATAGGAAGTAATTGGACTCATGCCACCCAGTGAGATTCATGGATCAGAATCTAGATTTTCTTAGAGTCCATTACACTAATTCATATATCACACTGGTTTCTATTCTAGCAGTTCTGTTACATCTATAATAGTGGTTCTGTATAGGGTTGCCAGGTCTTACCTGGCTGCCAGAGGGGGGACTTCTATGGTGTCATAGAATTTTTTACCAAAATGCTAGAGTGTCTCTGTATGACATGCCCAGTGTGATTACATCACTTCTGAGTGACATCATTATGCTGGGCATGTTGGGTGCTGACAGAGCTCTTTGGGGGAAGGGCTCCCACACTGGCCAATCCTGTGCTGGCATGTTGGAGGCCCAAAAATTGGGGGAACCCCTGCCCCCAGCAGGAGGCTGGAAACCCTACTTCTGTACCATCTTTGTAAAGATTGGACAAACAAGATTTCCAGAAGTAAATGTACCATGGATTTATAAAGCTACCATTTTGATAGTTGCTTTTAAAATGTTCAGTCTCTTTCATACTAATTGCCTTTTGTGGCAAGTTTGAGTTTGCTCGTCAGTTGATTGAGCCTGGCTATCTCCACTTCTACTGTCATCAAAACAGTGGAGATTATTTATTGTACTGGATCCAGTCCAGGTAAAGGAACTGACTGAGGAAAAACCTCAGCAAGGGCAGCAAGGAAGTTGAACTTAAAAACTCAGGAAGAATTTCAAGAACCGTATGATGTATGATGCAAACTTGAGAGAGAAGATGAGTGTGAAAAGCAAGGAGCAGTGGATGAAGAAGGAAACCTTAGAAAACAAGAGAGCGCCTTTTAGTGTGTGGGAGACTAGGTGAAGGGCTTTCCACCAGACTTTGAATATAGCAAAGTCCAACCCCTGGCTCAAACAAACACAGCAAGTATGCAAATGACCTGACTGTGTTTCCATGAGATAAACTGTTCAGTATTTTGTGAAAGACTGCACTCTATCTAGGGAAGCATGGGTTAGACTGGCTAAGGTTCTGAAATGGCCTTGGATAAAAGAACAAGGATGGGACAGTGTGTCATTGGTTTTGAACCATCACATGGAGCCCGAGGATCATAAAAACAGCAAGAGGGGAATCAGAGAAGAACTGAGCATAAAACAACACCAGGGAAGCAGACAGAGGAGTGGAAAGTTCCCTGATCAACAATTAAACTTGTGAACTTGATAGTTATACAAGTATTGGGGTGGCTGAGATGGAAACAACTTCAGAAAATGAAAAACATGACCCCAGAGAGAATGATAATGTACATTTGCAGAAAATTAAAAGAACTAGCAAAATACAAGTGATAAGGCTTTTTTTGTAGCAGGAACTCCTTTGCATCTCAGACTGCACCCCGCTGATGTAGCCAGTACTCCAAGAGCTTACAGGGTTCTTTTTACAGGGCCTACCAAGAATTAGCATTTGAAATGTTTCTATATTTTAAACCAGTAGAATTATCCAACCTTAGGTTTGGATAAAGAAATGCAGGATCCATTGTAGTTCTTGGCATACTGAAAAGTCACAGAACAGAACTGTGTTTGATTTTGTCATTGCGGGTGATGAATGCTTGACACCAGAAGTAATGAATATCCCTAAGGGATGCTCATAATGAAACTCCTTATCTTCCTCCATCTTGGTTTCCTTTGTTTGCCTACAGATTTCTGGGGAAGTACTTGGGAAAATAGCAACAAATCTTGTTTTCTGCAAAATGTTTCCATGGGGGGAAAAGATGATGATTTAGAAGGTAACATGGAATTTACATTATATATCAAGGTTAACATTTAGCAAAGTCAGGAAGAGGCATATTAAAAGTCAATACTTTAAAGTGATCACGAGGGGTAACTAAGCAGAGAAATTGGCACCCATTAGAAGCTGTACATAGAGAAAAATGAACATGTTTTTAAAAGTGCTTTTAGTCTCCATTACTACCTTGGATGAAACAAAATGAAATTTGAAGCACCAGCATGCTTGATTAAGGAAAGAAGATGATGATCTTAGAAATGTTTTGGCAGAACATTTGGTTAAGAATGATAAGGTAGAAGGAACAAGGTCAAATGAAAGAAGAGGGTGGATGCTTTCCTTGTTAGCTATTCTTTGTGAGGTCCTCCTCAGATTGTATAAGAGCAAGCCAAGTAACTGCTGTGCAGCAAAGACCTTCAAGTTGCCCAGTAAGCATTTATATCTGACTAGGTTCAGGAAAAGAAAGTTGACTCACTTGCCTTAAAGAAGAGCTCTGCAAAGAGTAGGTGTTGCTGAACAGTTGTCCCCTGATGGACCAACTCCACCATCAGGACAAAGCTCTGAAACTCACAACAGCTTGACCAAGTACAAAGCTTCAAGCCCTGACATCCTTGACCACTTGGACGACTGCAGTATTATGTCTTCCACTCATAATGCATATATTTAGTCCATATGGATACTGGAAAATATGCAGAAGTTTGGAAACTGAAGCTATATCAGAACCAGCCCGAAGTAGAAATAAATTGATCTCTGCAATTGCAGAACTGGTTGCCCTTAAGTCTGCAAGACAGCCAGTTTTCAGTGAAGTCAATGACACACATAACCGATGACAATCACTTCAGATTTTCAGCTCTACTTAACAAACTGGAAAACAGAGGTTCTGGAGGTGAGCCAAGAAGTGTGGTGCTCTTACCTCATTAACTTCTTGATTATCACCAAGTAACTGCCCATTATGTACAAGGCTAATCTTGCTTTCAGTAGAGAAAAAACAAAGTATTTAACATACATTCTGCATAGGAAAAAACTAAATTAAAGCAGCAAGTATTAGAGGCAAATGGGCACTGACTGTATTGTCAGGGGAGAAATCGACAGTAAATTATGGTATCCTCCCAGTATACCTGAAACATCCAGTACTTGAACTTTCACAGCTAAGTGATCAGAAGCCAATTTCTTTTTCTAGGAAAAAGAGTTGATTTGCACATTACAGAGTACAAAGGTTGGGCCTGAAGTCCTGACACTGTATAAACAGTAAACTTCCAGTTCTCCTCGATTCCCATGTACACTGTGCCTGATTCTTATCACATATGTGTCGTACGTGGAGAAAAAGCTTCAGCTCCCCCCCGCTGGGATATATGTGGTTTCCCCAGCAAGCCAAATAGCAGCCCCTGAGGCTGCTACAGGCTTGGGAAAATGTTGCATAGGGGAAAGGAAGAAGTCGCTTTCTCCAAGTATGATGAAGTTCCAATCCAAATGGGACACACCAACATATGGAAACTCAGGAGAACCCAAAACAAATTGTTACACAGAAACTGAGGAGAACTCACAGCTATTACACAGGGTGGAGAACTAATATGTGTAATCTGTAATGTGTGAATCAGGACCTAAGGCATAACTAGCAAAAAAAGAGTTAAAGTATATGCCAGATATTTACTTATGGTGTGACACCAATGACATTTTCTAATCACAGGATTATATATGCGTATCAGCCCCATGCCTGGATCCACATGGGAATTTACTGTTATAGACTGCACTTTTTAAGAGGTTTAAAAGTGCTGTACATACAACTACAGGGCTGTGAAGGGTTAATTTTTCACAAAGCCAGAGAGCCTTAAGTGACAGGCTGTTCTAGGCAATCTAATTGGTCAGCATCAGCTGAACAGGAAAAAAAGTCTTATAAAGATTGTATGCTAAGGAGATTCAGTGAAATTTGCCTTAATTGAGAAGAGATGTATTCTGAGACTGTTTGTGTATAGCCCTGACAGAAAAGGATTTAGTGTTGACAAGGTCAGATTTCAATAATGACTGAATACAGTCTAAATTTTGCATTAGCTGACAGCAGTTTGAACACAGACAGAGAACTGGGAGAGGGAGAGAGTTCAGCATGGAGGCTTGGGTAGTAGAAGAGGGTTTCCATTCAGACCTAAAGAAAAAGAATAGATCTTCTAGAGAGAGAAGAATATTCTCTACTTAATCAAACAGGGAAAGTTATCTCTGAGGAGTATAGAGATCCCTGGTCTGGTGTGATTAGAAACTGCCTGTAGAAACCTAAAAGTCTGTTAACAACTCAAGTGTACTGGTGTTCCAAATAAAAGGTGTTTGGGTACTGGGAACAGGGCACCAGCCTTCTGGGCATCAAAAGAGCTAGCAAATATATATATAAATAAAGTGTGTTTGGGAAAACACTTGAACAAAAGCCTCGTAACTGTGAATAATCTTTAGCCTGATATAGAACAACAAAAGTCTGTGCTTGTACTGTTTTTACCTCAGTAATTTCAACCCTGATTTCACTTGACTTTTCCACTCCATGTTGAATAAAATCTTTTCTTATTTTTGAAGTTTAAAAGTGCCTCAAATGCCATTTTCAGTGGTTTAAAAGTTAAAGGGTGATCCTACCCCTTCCCTCAGGTTCCTGGAATGAGCAAATAGTCATTATATCTTACTGACACAGGGTGGGATAGCCAAAGTTTCTTTAGGACACATTACCAGGGCTGCTCAGTCAGTGAATGGACAGATAAATGGAGGGAAAATTGAGCCTCTGAGGGAAGGAAGTGGAAGGAGTTCATCATAACTGCATTATGATATGCAAGTGGATTTCATCTCTAAGAACTAATGAATTATTGAAACAACTCTGGAATCTGCAGACGTCACACTGGTTTAAATAATTAAAACACAAAAACTAATGGTGTTGATATTTTAACTTGCAAATGCCTACAATTCTGATTTGCAAATACCTACAATTCTGATAACAAATACATTGCTTCATGTTTCCTGCTGATCAAAGTTCAGGAGTGTAAAACTACCCATAAAATTATGTTCTCATATTCAAAAACTGAAGAGACAGCAATATCATAATGTCAGTTTTCAAACCATACAAAGTTGTAAAGCTAAAATCAGTGCATGTTGAACTACAGAGCTTTCCAGATCAAAGTCAGTACATACAGTCAGAAACAAATGTGCAAACAGAAGACTTTACAGGTCACAAATCTAACATCCTTTAGCCAGTAGTTGAGTCACAATGTTATTGTGGGTTTGGAATTGGGGAGAGGGGAGGGGGAAGTGCTGCTGGCCAGGTCCCCAGAGTGCATGCCTGCCCTCTTCCAGTAGCTGCCCCAGTGGTGGGTGCCAGAGCCAAAGAAGCCACATCCCAGGTGGGCCACATAGGGAAAGTGGCAGCAGCAGAAGCAGGAGGGCTGGCCATGGTGCAGGAGGTGGCTGGGTGTAGGGATGGGTGGCGATGGAAGCATCAGCAAAGGTAAATGCTGTGCTGAGTCCTGGGGCAGTTGAGCCATCTCAGACCAATGGTAGGTCCGCCCACTGCACAGGGTAGAGTAAGCACTATTCTCGGCATAAGCACCATCCTCTGCCCCAGCAGCACTTTGGAGAAGGTGAGAAAGGGGGAAGACAGTGTCACTTCTCTGAGGGGGAGAGGTGAGGCTGCAGCAGCCTCCTCAGCAGCAGTCATGTTCTGCGCTCAGTTGGCATGCACAGGGAAGGGATGCCTGCCACCCCTGTGGCCAGATGCTGCCCTAGGTTATGGCCTACTTGGCAGATTCCCTAGTGCTTGTCCTGTCCACTCAAGGTTCTCTTGAAGCACCCATCAGAGCTTGGAGATGATGAACCCTTTCAGATGAAAGAATGGTGCAGGTTGCATGTGTTCTAGATGGGAACCACCAGCAGGAGAGCTGAGGAAGCTGAAAGAACACCATGTATGTGTCCAAAAGATCAGGCAGTTTGGTTTGAAGAACAACAAAAAAAAGCCAGCTAAGAAATGGCCAAAGCTACAGGATGGCCAACCAGTCGCTTCAGGGGGAGGCAGTACATTTGGTCTTCTCATAGGGAGGATAAGAAGAAAGATAGCACCTATAGCTGTGCGCAGGGCTTTTTTTGTAGCAGGAACTCTGCTATATTAGGCTATACCCCCCTGATGTAGCCAATCCTAATGGACCTTACAGTAGGCCCTGTAAACTCTTGGAGGATTGGCTACATCAGGGGTATGTGGTCTAATATGCAAAGGAGGTCCTGCTACAAAAAAAGCCCAGGCTGTGCCTCGCTTTGTTTCTGTTATGGCTGGAGAGTGTACAGACAAGCTGAATTTACAGTGTACAGACAAGCTGAATCTTTTTGAGCCTCACTGAATTGGTCAGAGCTCCCATTGGTCAAAGTGTCCACATTCAAGGAGCCAGCAATAGTTCAGTTATGCTTACAACTGTCTTTTCCTTGCATGTTCTCACCATATCTTATCAAAAAGAAATTTACTTTCACATGTACACATGAAGCAAAAGTTTAAGAAAGATTTCAGTTGTCTCCAGGCAATCATGCAAAAGACCTTTCTGGATATTTGAAGGTGGAGCCTGTGGATGGGGGAAATTTCAGGAGGCATTTCACCAAAAATCTATGGTATACAATCAAGTCTGCCCCCTGAAGCAGTCATTTCCTCCAGAGGAACTGATCTCTGTAGTCTGGAGATAAATTATAATTCCAGGGGATTGCCAGGCCCCCATGGAGGTTGGCAACCCTACTTCATTGACATCTTGGCCAGGTTACTATACAGTTTTGAACCTGCTTTTTTCTCTAGCATTCAGATACTTACATGCAAGTAATTTAGTAATTGGATCTGTGCAGTTATAACTACAACTAGCAAATTGCCTTCTCAGATCACCTTCTCAGACCTTAACATATAACATAGGCCCATCTTCCTTTCCTCAGTTGCAGCTTCTGAGCTCTTTAAACACAATAGCCAACTTCTAACCTGGGTATAGGATGGGGTCTCTCATTTGTGAGAGAAGAGTCTACTGGCAGAGAGAAAGAGGATTCCTGAACCAAGGCACACTTGATAAACATTTCCTTACCATTGCAAGCCAACTCATAGCAAGTTGAGTGTAGACTGAAAAGGCATGAGTTTAAATGTGAGCTTACACGCGAAGCTCACTGAATGACCTTGGGCTAGTCACCAATTCTCAGCTTAACCTAATTTAAAAAGGTGTTGTGAAAATAAAACTGTGGTGTGGAGAATCCTTGCTTGCCATGCTGAGTATATGGCAAAAGGAGTAGTGGTATAATAAATAATAAATCATCACTATCATAATAGGGATATCAGGGTTGAGTAATCTTTCAGTATCTCCTTGGCTCTTACCATAAAACTCGATATCACAGCCTGCTACACTACAAGCACTCCTACAGATATTAATTGCCATCATATTTATTAGTTCTTTCTCTTCATTTGAACAGGTGAATCATCTCCTGGCTTCTAAAAGACTCCTGAATTAATCTAAGCCACGCCTATACTGACTCATGCTTTACTACTGTATTTTAAAGTACAACCATAGATTATCCTGTTCTAGATTACTAGTTTTTAATTACTATGACTAATGTGTTTCACCCCAGTTTATGTTGATTAGTGTAAAAAATGGAGGGGGGAGAGAATGAATAAAACCTGCTTACTAGAGCACTACAGCACCTACGTGCAATCTACCACCAGATATAAAAATTGGAATTATTGCTATTCAAAAGATTTGCCAACAATTTTTGGGCCCTAGCCTAGGAAAGACATGCCATGGGCCCCAGGGCTGGAAGCCATGCCTAAAGAGGTAACTGCTGCTGAAGTGGGACCAGCCAGTGCCCAACTGCAGGAGCCCTGCTCTGAATGGAAGAGTGAGGGTCAGGAGAGAACTTCAGGGAGAAACAAAAAAGAGGAAGTTCTGGCCTGTCGTTCCTCCCTGCCCTGAAGCTTTCAGTAGCTCCAGAGTAGAGAAAGTTAACCCTGCAAGGGCAGTAGACATTGAAATTACCATACTGTGATGAACCATTATAATACTGCAATGAACCATCTGGTCTCTTATCTGAACCCTTGTTCTAACGTCAAGATAAAATCAAAGCCAGAAGCCAAAACTGTCTGTCACCCCACATATACAGACAACAGACATCTTCACAACTTGTTTTGCCACAGGGAATTCATTGTCTAACCACTGTCTAACAAAGAGACCTCGAGCAGATAGCTGTGTTGGCTACCCCATGGAATCTTCTTCATGGAAGGCGCCACATTAAGCCACTTGGAATAGAAATCCATCAACGTCATGAAAAATATTGCACAAATACAGACTATTTCCTTGTATCTGAGTAAGTGTACTTGCACACAAAAGCTTATACCTTGAAACGTTGTTAGTCTTAAAGATGGCACTGGACTCAAACTTTGTTCTAATATAGAGATGCTAGAAAATGTCAGACTAAATTAATCTCTATATATTCGCTTAAAATATTACCTGCACTTAAATTTCTAACAACATAGATCTTTGAAAAACAGGGCAAGCAGTCAGGTCTGTATTCATTAGTTTAGGAAGAGAAATGTTTGGGGAACATACACCTAATTGCCCAGAGAGTCTGGGACTCGGGAGTGCTGTGCTGATCAAGTAACAAGTACTCTGCCAATAACATAGCTGGGTATTCATCCAGTTAAGGAAATTAAAAGAAACTGAGAGTGCTTGCCTGCCTGCAGGGTAGCTTGATTTTTATCTCAGCTAACTATTTTTTTGTAATATTATGCAATGAAGACTTGACCTTTTCCAAACATTTAAGTGCTAGAACACTGAAGCTAATATGCTGCATTGGGACAACACCCAATTGTTGGCAACAAACAGATGGAACAGAAGAGATTAAAAAGCAAAAGGCAAATGGCCCTGGATCTGCAAGTGGTGTGAACCCTGAGTTGTTGAGGTAAAGCAACATGCAAAAGGCAATGTATAATTTGTTATTGACAGCTACCACAGACAGAGAGAGAATTTTGAAAGCAACAGTTTAGGTCTTGAGCAATGCCAGACACTGAATTGCCTTCTTTGTCTTCCATATACCATTGCTATATATCAGGTGCTATCGAAGTTATGCAACAACTTTGGCTATAGGTCTGCCCACATCCCAGCTTTCAAGGAGTATCAGCATTAAGAATATAAGAGCTCTGCTGGATCAGACCAATACTCCATCAGCATCCTGTCTCACACCATGGCCAAGAAGTTCCTCTAGACAGCCAACAACAGGACATAGAGGCCAAGGCCTCCCCCTGCTGTTTCCTCCTGGCTCTGGGATTCAGAGATCTAGTGGTTCTGAATGTGGAGGTTTGCCTCAGTCACATCGGTTAGTAGCCATTGACACACTTATCCTCCATGAATCTACCTAATCCCCCTTTAAAGCTATTTATTCCCATTGCCATCACTACATCCTCTGGCAGTGAAGTCCACATTTTAATCATTCTCTGTGTAAAACAGTATTATATTGTCATACACTCCCCATTTTCTCTTAGAAGTTCCAGGGGCAATGTTTACCTAGGTTGGTTCCCTTTGGAGGTAACAGAATTTGGCTTTTTTGGTAACATTTTTATTTACAAATGTACAAGAGTGTATATGCATCATGCATCAGATACCCATACGGAGAGAGATTCTGCACCTTCAAGGTGCATCAACCAACCCACAAGAGTTTCTGCCTCTCCCTTTGCCTCTCTCAGCATCTAAACTGCTGTTTCTTCACAGAAGACATTTGCATGGTCCTTTAGGCAGGGGGGTGTAACTTCCTCCAAGCCCTGGTGAGTGCTTGGAGGGAGCGTTTCATAAGAATTAAAGCCCATTTGTCCCACCTTGGGACTTGGCCGAGGGGAAGGGTGGCTCCCCCGCAGCTGACCCCCAGGCCAAACCCCGCCAGCAAAGAGCTCACCCAATGGGTGCCGGGGTCGCCCACGTCACCCCCACTCACCCTGGCGAGGCTTGCAGAGCCCAGAGAGCTGGACGGTGGTCACGCCAGGTCCCGAGGCCGCCCGACATGCAGGAAGCCGGCTGACTGTGCAGGAGGAGCCAGGGCCGGCCCGCAGCGAGGCGAAGAGACCTTCCCTGGGCCACCAGAGAGCCGGCCTGGGAGCCAGATGAGGAAACCACCCCAGGACGCCAGGGGTCAGCGTCAGATCTTATAGGGAGGGGCAGGGCCAATCCAGGGAAGGGACAGGAAAGGGGGGTGGGGCAAGAAGGGAAATAAAAGCAGCCACGCTGGGAGGTCAAGGAAGAAGGAGGTGGCTGTGAAAGAAGGGCTATCCGTCCAGAGAGACGAAAGGAACCCTAAACACCACCGGGGATAGGAGGCTGGGTGACACAACCCCACCCCTATCCAATTCTGAGACCTCCACAGCTGGCTACAAAAAGCCACCAGGAGGGCGGGCAGGGAGGAAACCCCTGGGGGGTGGCAGGGGCATGACAACATGGTGGAGATTGCGGGCACTGCCCCCTTTTTAGGACCGCCCCGCCCGTACATCCCAGCACCTCCAGGGTGAACAGCCAACCACTGGTGCCCACCCGGGTCCAGCTCCAGTAGCACCTTGTTCAGCGAGAGCAGCGGCAACACTGTAGTGGAGATGGAGCTCAGGGTCGCCATGGATACCAACCCACCACCGCTGGATTTGGCCCAATTCGGGCAGTGGATGGTGGAGTACTGGGCACAACTCCTCCGAGATGTGCCACAGCAACAGCAAGCCTCCTAAGCCATGCTGGTATGGGACCTGCAGCAGGCGTTGCTGGTCTGGCCGGACCCAGCAGGATTGGGCCCCTTTGGGGTGGGTCGCAGCCCATGGCCCCCACTCACTAAGCTCGGCCCTGACAACGATGCCAAAGCCTACCTCGAGGCTTTTGAGAGGGTGGCCGAAGCCTATCGATGGCCCAAGGCACAATGGGCCTTTGTGTTGGGACTGTACCTTACAGGCAGGGCCCAGGCTGCCATGAAGGCCCTGGAGTGGGTTCCACATGGGGGATGGTGTTTTAGTCTCTCATGCAGTCATGGGCCAGCAACAAGGGTACCCCTGGAAAGGATCCTTTCGGGTCACACGCATGCTGGGCCTCTGATGTATGAGGTCCAATGTGGGCTCCGCCCCCGGCAGAAAAAGTCCATTCACATTACCGACTTGAAGAAATGGGGGCAGCGAGGCATCCCCGAAGAGATGGGCCTACTAGCCGAAGACCCCGGCGACCTGGGGAACGGCATACTCCCCTGGACCACTTTCACAGATGCGCTGGAGCTCCTGGTGTTCGACAGGGCCCTCACCCCACCCCACCGGCAGGAAGATCTTCACAGGGTCCTGAGAGAATGCCCTTCGGTGTTCTCAACACAACCCGGCCTGACCCCCCTGGTCCTGCACCAGAGCCTGATGCCCCTGGGGCACGTTGCAAGGGCACGGTGGCGACCTGTACCACAGAAAAGGTGGGACGCCATTGCACGTGAGGTGGATGAGATGCACTGCCTCGACATCATCAAACCCTCCCAAAGCGACTGGCAGAGCCCCGTGGTCCTGGTGCCAAAGCCCAATAGCAGCTTGCGCTTTTGTGTCAATTACAGGGAGGTGAATAAGTTATCTAAGTTTGACGCCTACCCAATGCCCCAGGCAGACATCCTCATTGACCAACTTGGGAAGGCTCAATACTTCTCTGCAATAGACTTGACGAAGAGTTACTGGCAAGTGCCCATGCACCCCGCAGACTGGAAGAAGACGGCATTCGCCTCCCGCAGGGCCTCTTCCTGTTCAAAATAATGCCATTCAGCCTCAACAGGGCCGCAGCCACGTTCCAGAGGCTCATGGACCAGACCTTGGCTCAGTGCAAGGGCTTTGCAAGGGCCTACATCAATGATATCATCTGCAGCCGCTCGTAGGATGCCCACCTAGACCACCTGCGACAGGTACTATGGGCCTTACGGGCCGCGAGGTTATGAGCCAACCCCCAGAAAAGTAGGAGGGACAGTGGCTCAGTGGTAGAGCATCTGCTTGGGAAGCAGAAGGTCCCAGGTAAAATCCCTGGCATCTCCAAAAAAGGGTCCAGGCAAATAGGTGTGAAAAACCTCAGCTTGAGACCCTGGAGAGCTGCTGCCAGTCTGAGAAGACAATACTGACTTTGATGGACCAAAGGTCTGATTCAGTATAAGCCAGCTTCATATGTTCATATATATATATGAGGGCAAGAAAGAGAATAAAAGCAGCCACGCTGGGAGGTCAGGGAGAAAGGAGGTGTCTGTGAAAGAAGGGCTGCCCATCCAGAAAGCCGAAAGGAGCCCTTAACACCACCGGGGATAGGAGGCTGGATGATGCAACCCCGCCCCTACCCACTTCTGAGACCTCCACAGCTGTCAACGAAAAGCCACCGGGAGGGCTGGCAGGGAGGAGACCCCCCGTGGGGCGGCAGGGGCATGACACCATTGAGGAAATATTGTTAAGGAACATTTCCATTCCTTTGTCATGACTTCCCCTACGCATGTTACTTTAGGCCAAGCCCATACGGTAGAACAATTCACAGTAACCAAATCCTGAAACAATATAACTGAAAAGGGAGTAATTTTTTTTCCTGCTCATAGTACAGGAGGTGGCCGAGCCCACCGACCTGGGGCCTCCTGCCACGCCACCGCCGCAGGCGCCGCCGGCCCGCCTCCCGCTCTGGCCACGGCCTCTGCCGCCGCCTCCGCCTCCCCCTCTGCCGCCGCCGGGGCCCTACGCCAGCGAGAGGAGCCGGCGGGCCACGCGCGCCGTCGGGGAAGGCGACGAGTGAGGGACCGAGCGTCCCTGCGCGTGCGCACGGCGGTGTGGTGGGCCCTACGCCGCCCACTCTCCTGGCCCTGTGCATGCGCAGAGCCCGCCACACCGCCGTGCGCACGCGCAGGGACGCTCGGTCCCTCACTCGCCGCCTTCCCCGACCGCGCGCGTGGCCCGCTGGCTCCCCGCTGGCTAAACCGGGATCCCTAATGGTCCCGGTATAGCCAGCCCGGGAGGCGGGAATTGGGGGCCAGAATCGGGACTTTTCCGGGTGACCGGGACAATCTGGCCACCCTAAGCTTACACCATTCTCCTACCCTCCATTTTAAGGTAAGGTAGGTTAGACTGAAAGTATGTGACTGGCCCAAACTCACCCAGAAAGCTTCCATAGCAAATTAGGAATTCAAATTTGGATCTCCCAGGTCCTTGTCTGAAACACTGAAACACTCTTCGTTGCCAGCCACATGCCTAGCAATCCTAATGAAGGAATGACCTGGGTTGTTGGACCTAGTCTGAATATTGTTATTCAAGGAAAATCTGCTAGGAGTCTATTTGCCTCTCAATTTAGAGTAGAGGTCCATGGTAAGAACTTTATCCATGTGATTGGTGTGGGCACTCATCCTTTATAGAATATTTCACCTCTGTAAATTTGTGACTGCTTGAGAATGGAATGAAGGACATTTGTTTACAGGGAGCTGCAGCATCAGAGAAGCTGCAAGGCTAGCTCTTATTCCCCTTAGTCTCCTCCAACCCTACCACTCCCAGAAAAACCTCCCCAGAGAGGAAATTTAATCCTAGTCTGACTCTTTAACCACTATACCATGCTACATCACATGATACAGGAATGCTGTTTCCTTTTGACAGGCAATATGCCCATGTTCCTTTCTACCATATTTATATCAGATTTCAAGTAACTTCTTGAGATTCTCTGCAATGAACATTTTCCAGTGTATCTGTCTGTTCTGAATAGTAGCCTTTCTGTATTTCAAAGGATGTTTCCAATAGTTAATGGCTTACTAATTAGATCATGAACTCTTCAGAATGTTGCTTTGTCTTTGTACATAACCTGCTCTATAGAGGTGATATAAAGGTTAGATTTAGATATGCTTCTTTGAGTGCCACCAACAGCAAACCATTAATACATGTCACTAAGTATTTTTTTAAGGTAGTGATAAAAATACTAAAATTTATTCTTGGCCACCCAATCCCAAGGGCTCAGGACAGGGAACAAAAGTACAAACACACCCTAAGCAAAACTTTAAAGCTTGAATTCTACTGGCATACAAAAAATAATCGCTTCAATACAATAGTAGCTCAAGGACAAATTTATAACCAATAAGGGCATTTATGTAGAACAATTAAACAGCTGCTGAAAGTGCATCTGGAAGCATGGTAAATTTCTAGATGCTGTTGACTGGCTTCCAAGCATTTGTTAGGACAGAGGGTTTAGGAAAAAAATCTGGCTTTGCCTACCTCAAAATACTTACTCTATATACAGACTATTAGTACAGCTCTATGTAGGGTTGCCTGCCCTCCCCCCCTCAGTCCACCGGCAGGGGAGCTGGGATAGAGTTTTCAGATCCAGGTTGGGAAACTCCTGGAGATTTGGGGGTGATATCTGGGGATGACAGGAACCTCAGTAGGGTACAGTGCCCTAGAGACCACCTTCCATATAGCATCAATTTTCTCCAGGGTGGTCTGGAGATGAACTGTAATTTCAAGGAATCTACAGGTCCCACCCATTGGCTGGCATCCCTAGTTGCATAGTTATATTCTTCTAAGCCCATTGACTTTAAAGAATTTAACAGGACAGCACTGTTAATTAATAAAATAATATTACCACATCTATCAGAACCAGGTACTTTCAGCTATTCTGAGCGAAAGGAGAATCACCATAACTGTGACTATGGAGCATAAAGATTGCTTCTCTTTTGCTCCCTTCCCATGGAGATCCTATCTTTCAGCATAGCCTCTGAAGTGATCAGAGCAGAAACACCTTGGACAGGTATAAGAATACATCTGTGCTGAAGCTGGGATCCCATGCAAGAAGCATCACTACTGTTCCTATTTGTTCTGCCACTCAAGTGAAAGGACTCTGGCATCCTCACGGCTATTAAAGACTTACAAAGCTCAATGTTAGTGCAGCCACAAGAACTGCTACTTTTAATGGTAATAGGGTTACTGCCTAAGAAGTAGAGCAGAACCAAACACCTTTGTCCTGCTGTCATTCTTGCCTTTAGCAGGAATAGCACAAGGTGGAACCAGTAGTACACTAGGATAACAAGCTATTATAAACTGTGCTGTTTCAGATTAGATCAGACCTTGAAAGGAAAGATCTCCCAGTTAAGCAACAAAGAGTTTATTCATACATGCCTCTTAAATGTCTGGCTATAATCCAATGAAGTTTTCTATGCACACACTGTGGATGAGCATAGCATACACATAGCCAGCAGTTTATTTGGAGCTTCTGCTTTTCCTGTACTGCTGAAAGACTAACCACATGTTAAACTGAATTGTTGTTCCTTGCCTCTTTAGCAGACCACAAAGCCAAGGTCCAGTCATAGATTCCACTGACTACATCATCACTGCAACCATATTGAAAACCTTTCCACAGGTTCCAAATAAATGTTATTGGATATCATGTACAAAGTCTTGTAGTACAGTGAAATTTTAAATATTTTTCCATTTGGATATCCATCCACAGTTAGATCTCCTGGGACATCAGTTCACCTGGAGAAAATTTAAAAGGTGGACTTTTGGGCATTATACCCCATTGAAGTTCTTCCTCCTCCCTAAACCTGCCTGCCTTAAGCTCCACCCCTAAAATATCCAGGTATTTCTCAACTTGGAGCTGGCAACCCCATCCGCATTAGCTTTTCCTATACTGCTTAATCTCATGCTGCAGTAAACACAAATACATCCTGCATGTACATGTATATGCTTGTTTGTAGGGCTTTTTTGAGCAGGAATGCACAGGAACACAGTTCTGGTTGGCTTGGCATCAGTGGTGTGGCCTAATATACAAACGAGTCTCTGCTGGGCTTTTTCTACAAAAAAAAAAGCCCTCCTGTTTGTAAAATAGAGGCAATAGGCATTCACGTTACAAACAAAACTGGTGACTACTCCCTGTATGAAAGTGTAGGGTTGCCAGGTCCAACTCAAGAAATATCTGGGGACTTTGGGGATGGAGCTGGGAGCAAGGGTGTGCCAAGCACGAATGAACTCCAAAGGAAGTTCTGGCAATTAAAAAGACCGCACATGCCTCCCCTTCATTTGGGAATAATGAAGGACAAGGGCACCTTCTTTTGGGGCTCATAGAACTGGACTCCCTGGTCTAATCTTTTGGAAACTTGGGAGGGGGGTTAAAGAGAGGGCACTGAATGCTATGCTGAAAATTCAGTGCTGATACCTCAAAAAACAGCCGCCCCCAGAGCCCCAAATACCCACAGATCAATTCTCCATTATGATCTCCATAGGGTAGAATGGAGTGCCCAGCAGACATTTCTCCCCTCCTTTCTGCTTTCTGATAATCCAGAAGTGGGGGGAAGGCCTCCAAACCAGGGGATCCCCTGCCCCCAATTGGGGATTGGCAACCTGAGAATGTGGGACACAGATCATATGTTCAGCTGTACACTTATTGAATGTTATATAAGAATTACTCCATGTATGAAGAAAAATCAAATGTACACTGTGCATGAATTGTAACTCAGCATAAATTGTGAACAGGGCTTGTGAAACCCACTTCAAATTCAAAAGCACTTGGCCATGCAGCACAATCCATTGCAGAAAAAAACAAGGACTATGTTTTGTCCTTGTTCTCACAGAACTAGTTTCACCCTTCTTGGGGTCCTAGCTTCTATTTCCTAAATGGATTTGCTATCTCTCAGTCAACAATATAGTTGGATGCCTACATAAGAAGAAATCACACGCCACCCATTGCCACTGGCATAGAACTGACCTTGGTCCTTTCCTGCTTTGTGTTTACCTTACAAAGAATAGTGAATGCAAACCTCTCTTTTCATTACATTTTTTTTTAAATCAGTCAGGAAAATGAAGTCAGTAGTTGCATTTCACAAACAGGAAAGTGACTTATCTTAATTGAATCTCTTGATTATTGGGGGTGTAAATGTCAGCTGGGTACACAGATTAAATGTACTGTTTTGTTGTTCATTAAAGTTGAAATATAGGCTGTTGTGCTTTTAAATCATTGGCACCTGCTGTTTTAAGAAAAAAAATATCAGCAAATTTAGAAATAACTTTGGAATAATTCACAATATATTTTAAAAACACCACCTAGATGGCACCATCATTTTCCTGTGCATTTTGCTAAGAAGTAGGCATAATTTCCCAGGTTGCAAAGTTCATGTAAAGCAAAGTGGGATGGAAAAAGCAAAATGGACTTTTACACCAACTGGCCCTGCCTCTCATGGACTCATTTTCAGATAAACAGTTTTTGGAGGATGGAAAAATCTCTTCCATCCTGAAAAATGATAGATGCAACATTTAAAGCTGTGCAGTTAAGGAAAGTGGAAAGACTTAACCACACAACCCTCCCCAACCTGCAACTTCTCTTTGTTTAACTTTCCCACGAAGCTCCTTCAGCATGAAATCCAGTCTTTGTGGGACAGGATGAATAGCAAATGCCTTCATCAATTTAATCTCCCTGTGATCAAAATTCAAGGAGTGAAACTGACAAGGCATTGGGGCCTTCAAAATTCAGGCGATGCAAGGTGGAGCAATGCCTTAGCAACAGGAGCTACATGTTTGTTTATTTTTTAAAACGGCAGGGGGCATTGCTGCAAGACCAAAATATATGTTTTTCACTTTTAAAAAATTGTTTTCTGACTGCAGACAACCTAAAACATATGTACAGAGAAACAAAGTTTGAATTCAGTGGCACCTTTAAGTCCAAAGGTTTATTCAAGGTATAAGCTTTCATGTGCACACACATTTCTTCAGATATTTTGTTTGCACAAGAAAGTTATGCATTGAATAAAACTTTGTGGGTCTTAAAGGTGCCACTGAATTCAAAACTTGTTTCTCTACACATATGTTTTAGGTTGTCTGCAGTCAGAAAACAATTTTACTGCTTCAGACCAATATGGCTGCCCACGGATATATGTACAGAGATACATTTGGGCCATTTGAAACTCTTCCTTTCTCTATTGAATTATGAATGCAATGATTCTATGTGTGTCAGTGCTATATGCACACCTGGCAGTACAGTCTCCTAATGATAGCTCACAATGTGACCATACCACAGTCTTGAATGCAACAAGGCTGCACATAGAACCTGTCTGCTGGTCTATTCATTAAGAAAGAAGCCTTTTGACCCTTACCCAAATATTCTGTTGTGGCTTACAAATAGACCCATCAGCCCTCCGCATTTAACTGTAGGAGTCATGAATAAATTTCTGAAGATTTTTTTCATCATGGCTGGTTTGTTCTTTGTTCAATTAACAGTAATGAGAAAGTTGCCTTACCATGTGTCATCTGGCCTATTTGCTTTTCTTGTGTTATTTTTCCTGTACCTATGCGGATTAAAGGCAAGCAGCCTGCTAGATTGACAATCCAACCTGGCATTCACAATGAAAAGGTCTTAATTATTGATTTTATCTTTGTTTTCAATGCCAAACAGAATGTATTGGAAGGCCAGAACAAAATAAAGCCATACTGTGTCCTGGCTGAGCTAAGGACCAAACACAGAGCATATAGTCCTCCATTAGGGTTGCCAAATCCAATTCAGGAAATATCTGGGGACTTTGGGGGTGGAGCCAGGAAACTTTGGGGGCAGGGCCAGGAGACATTGGGGAGCAAAGTTGTGACAAGCATGACTGAACACTGATGGGAGTTCTGGCCATCACATTTAAAGGGACCACTCACTTTTTAAACACCTTCCCTTCATTGGAAATAATGAAGGATCTAGGCAACTTCTTTTGGGGCTCACAGAATTGGACCCCCTAGTCCAATCTTTTTGAATTTTGGAGCGTACTTTGGGGAGAGGTAATGGATGCTATGCTGAAAATTTGGTGCCTCTACCTCAATAAACAGCCCCCCTCCCAGAGCCCCAGATACCTGGGGATCAATTCTTCATTATTACCTATGGCAGGGGTGGCCAACGGTAGCTCTCCAGATGTTTTTTGCCTACAACTCCCATCAGCCCCAGCCATTGGCAATGCTGGCTGGGGCTGATGGAAGTTGTAGGCAAAAAACATCTGGAGAACTACCGTTGGCCACTCCTGCCCTATGGGAATCGGTCTTCATAGGGAATAATGGAGTGCCCAGCAGACATTTCCCTCCCCCTCCCCCCACTTTCTGATGACCCTGAAACAGGGGGAGGGCCTCCAAATCGAGGATCCCCTGCCCCCACCTGGGGATTGGCAACCCTATCCTCCATACCTATTAAGAGGTCTTACCAGTGTGTCTACCATATACAATTTCCCTTAGAGTCCAACATGATATACTCTTTGAATGCCCACTTTTCTCAGCTGCCTGCTAAATCTTTCTATGTATGCAGCAACCTGATTTGTGAAACACGGCCCAAGCTCTGTTTGTGAGAGAGATTACCATCCATGCTATCCAGCTGTCCAGCCCTTGTCTCTTTGCCCTACCTTCTGAGTCAGGAAGGTAGCAAGTGCAACAAGAGACAGGACTTTTAAAGTAGTGGCACCTCACCTTTGGAAGAGCCTCCTCCATGAGGCTTACCTGGTGTCACCCTAGGCTTGCCAGCTCCCAGGTCATGGTGGGGGATACCCCCAGTTTTGCAATCTCCTCCCTGCCACTAGCCAGCTGGCCGGCAGGAGAAGCTCCGCCCCAACAGCCACCATGTACATTTAAATCTCAGCAGGCTTAAAAGAACCTTGAAAACTGCTTGTGTTTTGTACTGTGTGTGTGCCTTTAAATCTCAGCTGAAGGAAAGCAGCATGGGTGGGTTGAACAAGCAGAGCCATATGTCTCTTCCCAGTGAGTGTAAGAACCATGCGAGAAAGGAAGAGAAGCCAGTATAGTCCCTCTGGTTTCAGAAGTTGTATATATAGTAAAATGGAGTTAACTAGAACTGGATTATGGAATGGAGGAAAACTCCACCCCCTAGGCTGCTCTCCTTTTGTTTTCCTGTTAGTCTGATGAAGTTGGTTGAAATACAGCAAATGGTTACATTCAGCAACTCCCATGAGTAAATTGCCCCCTTGATATCACAAAAGTGTGTGTGTTTGCAAACTGTTTATTCTGACTGCTTTGTGAGTGTGTGCTGGGGGTGTTCACTTTCATTTAGTGGAAGTGCAGCTGCTGGAGAATGAGGAAATGAAGACTGTATTCATGGGAACTGCACTGCTGTATTTTTATTTCTTTCTTTTAGGGAATGGGAAAGTCTCCAAGCTCCATGTCCAAAGTCCCCAGATATTTTCTGAGTTGGACCTCGCAGCTCTATGCCTACCTTGGCAACCCTATGCCTACCTTACTTTCTCCGAGGTGCCAGATCAAAACATTTCTATTTACTCAGGCTTTTAATAAAGGGGTTGATCTTTTAATACCATTCGTACAATGTACTTTTAAACTAAAAATTGGCAAAATCATTTTAAGCTGTTAAATGATTTCCGTTTTTATGCTCTGGCTAGATTTTTAATGGTTGGCCTTAAGGAACAACTTACTTAACGGTGTGAGTTTTGAAGTGGAAGCACAAACTTCAGTGCCCCCTTGCAAAATCACTTAAACTCTGGTCTAAATGCCGCTGTGCAACAAAATATATTTTTTTAAGTAAGAAACCAGCACCTTAAAGATACCTATCTGGCAATCTTGCTGTCATGCTATTTATTGCACAGGCATGCATTACTGACTAATGAAGACAGCTGCTTTCTAATCTCTGGGGACAAAGGGTATCATTTGTTTTTGTCTCATTCTCCCTGGTCTGCAGTGCTGCCTGTAAGTGAGAGAAGTGAAAGCAAAATATTTGCCTCTGTCTGTCCAGCCGAATGACAGCAGCTAGCGGAAAACTATAGCATTTGCATGTATTTGCCCATCCACTGTCTGCAGCACTGTTTGTATGAAACAGTGTGCAAACAAAACATTTACCCTTGTGCCCAGCAGGTGCAGCAGTAGCAACAACAACAAAGCTAGAGAGCAAACAGAAGCTACAAATTGTATAGAATCAAAGTCACAAACCAGTGAGCCAGTAGTGTGTTTACTACAAGCTAAATACTCGATCTTTCATAATAATCTTCTTCTGCAGCAGCAAGATCTATGTAAGTTAGTTAATTGGAAAATATCCTTGTCAACTAAGTCACTGTCCCTTGCTCCTTCAGTACACTACAAGCCTGATAGCCAGGTGCCAGGATAGTAGCCTGATCTGTAAATTTTCAAATATTATTAACTCCTTTTATTAATATTGTTCAGAATAAAAACGGGCCATTTTAATCCATACCATTTTAAATGGGCCATTTCAGTGTGGGTTGTGATTAGTTAATATGACAATGAACATCCCTATAATATAATGAGCTAAGCAAATAGGCACCAAAACTTCAGTAATTACAATTCCTACCTGTGACTCTCCTCTGCAACTCAAGTATTGCATCAGTAACTTGTCAAATCCATTACCAGGTGAATCACAATCTCTAATACCTCTAATGCTTTTAAAATTAAGTGAATATGAAAACACAACATATAAAATATGCATGATTATGATACATAAGTGTGACATTGTGGGCACTATAAAAGTTTTATTGCCATTTCTTTGCCACAAAACACATGGCAGAGTGAGTCATCTGGGGCTTTACAAACACTTCAATAAAAGCTTATTAGCAGTCCATGCCATCCTATAGTTTGACACATTCAATTTGCCCCAGTTTTATCCTCCCAGTTTTCCAACTTTGAAGTGGTTTAATCACTGTGGAAATGTTGATGTCATTATTATTGGCAAAGGTAAGAGCATAAAGTCCACTTAGGTAATGCTTGCTTTTTCTTTTTTTAAAATCTTTCTGCATCCTTTTAAATTGGGGCAAATTAAATACCTTTGGTCTTATGACTATATCTGTATGACTCAGGCACTAACATAACCTCATAACTCAAGTCATGCCTGCATGCAGGCATTACTTCGCTTTGTCTGTATTGTTCAAACAGGATCACTGTTCCCATGCTTTGTACAGCATTTAGGCATGCAGAAATTAAGCAGATGAAATATTTTCCTGTTTCATTTCCATGCTAGATGTACCAAATTTCTGCATGTCAGCCTGTAGCACAGTCAAACAATGCAATTAGTCTATGTATATTAAGGCTATGCTTACCAACTTCCAGATGAGGCCTCAAGTTCTCCGAAAATGAAAACTGATCTGCTATTATAGAGCTCTGTTCCCTGGGAGGAAATGGCAGCTTCAGAAAGTTAACTCTGGGGCATCACATCCCGGCAGAGCTCTCTCCCCAGACACTCCCCCCATCCCAAATCTCTAGGAATTTCTCAAGCTGGACCTGGCAAGCCTAATCGGAGCAGATTTTATACTCATTAATGCCTGCTGAGCAGTATATTATTAATATTAATAAATCAGTGTGTTAATTACTACGAAGGGAGTTTCCTAAATTAATCTGGCTTCATATCACTTCCTTCAACCTAGAAATTAGCCCATAACACCAGATAGGAAGTTGCACATGGTTACCATGTAGTGAGAGAACAGATGAGTATTTGCTGTCCTGGCATTATGTAAAGGGATTGCTGCTAGCTTAGATTGATTTAGATCAGGGGTGTCAAACTCATTTGTTATGAGGGCTGACATAAATGAGACCTTGTCAGGCTGGGCCATGTGTGTACCTATTTAAGATTAGGTAGCAGCAGGGCTTTTTTTGAGCAGGAACACACAGGAATGCAGTTCTGGCTGGCTTGGCATCAGGGTGTGTGGCTTAATATGCAGATGAGTTTCTGCTGGGCTTTTTCTACAATGCTGATGTTAAAGAGGCAGTATGCAACAGAAAACAAAGAAGAAATAAGCAAAGGGAAAACAAGAGATAAGAATGTCCAGGAAGGGGTTAACTGACTCAGCTCTAACTGACTTGCAACTTCCTCATTCCCATTCCTGCCAGGCAATCCTGACAAAACTGCTTGCACATTTCCCCTAGTATCTCTGCAAAGGAAAAGTGCCAAAGACTCTGCCTTAGATCCTATGCATGGGGTCCATGCCTGCTAACTTCTTTCACTAAACTTCCTTTTGTACAAGACCCAGGGTTTTCAGTGGACTGTTGAGATGAACAGGAAGTGATCCGTGGCAGAAACTACCCAGCATTCATGGATCACATTCTTTGTTCATAGGATTCAAGGGTTATTTTTTTAAAAATAATAATAATAAAGATGGGAATTTAATGGTGGGAACATCCCTCCCCCATACCTGTCTGTAACTACATACCTTGCTGTACAAGAACCAAATTGCTTTTTATATTTCAAGTCAATATAAAAGTCAAATCAAGCCAGCCTTTATTGGCATAAATCTTTTTATATTTGTTATATGTCTGAATAGAGAATGGCCAAAACTGCTTGACAGAAGCCACAGAAGGAAAGGAGACAGCAGCCACAGTGATGGAAAGTCAAATAAGAAAGCGATGACTAGAGGGTATGAGAGTGAACAAGAGCAGGGCTTGAATTCAGCAGGAGCTCACAGGAGCACAGCTCCTGAACCTCTAGCCAGGGTCTGCATGCAGTGGGGAGTTCTCTCTCCACTGCACATAGATCCTGGGGCTAGGGTTGCCAAGTCCAATTCAAGAAATATCTGGAGACTTTGGGGGTGGAGCCAGGACACATTGGGGGCGGAGCCAGGAGCAAGGGTGTGACAAGCATAATTGAACTCCAAGGGATCAATTCCCCATCATTCCCTATGGGAATCGTTCATGGAAGTGCATAATGGATGTGGGGGCGTGGTTTCCCTGCCGGCCAGCTGGCTGAGGGAGGGGGGAAGCCTGCAAAAACCGGGGGATCCCCCGCTGGGACCTGGGGATTGGAAAGCCTACCTGGGGCATATGCACTATACCCTGCCGAGTCCCCTTCCTTCCCACCCCTTGCCCTCTCAAGGTTCTACCCCCAAATCTCCAGGAATTCTGCAACTCAGAATGGGCAGCCTTAGTCCCCCCCCCCCACTGTCTGCTAAGTCACACAGAAAATTGCGCTGCACAAGCCCTGTTGAAATTGTGAGAAAATGCATAGTTGGTTTTAAAAGTTTAGCATTCACTGAATGATGTAATCAATGTAATCCCATTCATTACTCTGAATGAGTTGCCAATCATTTTTCTTCTACTGCTCTGCTCCATTGAGTTCATGGGAATATAAAGAGGAAGAAAAAAGTTTCTCACTTGAAAGAAGAAAAAGAAAAGGCCGCACAGCCTGCTAAATAACCTTAAATAAATTATATTAATAAAAGAAACTGTTTGACAACTGTCACACTAGAAAAGCAAGAGTGTAACCTGCAATGTATATTCTATTCCAATAAACATGATGTTCAGAGTCCAGGTGTATTTAGTTCTAAAGATTCCTACATTGCCATCTAGTGGCACATTTAATTTGTTCATATATTTTCCTTGGCTATTAACTAAAGCATTAGAAAGGAATTTTGGCTTCTAAAATATGCCTTTAGGCTCTTCCTGTGGAGTGTAAAGAATGCACAGTTGCCAACGGATTAAAAGATGAGTGATGCAATCCTAAATACACCTTACACACCTCCGTGCCTATGCAATGGAATTAGATCTGACTCTGTTTAGAATTACATGGCTTGTCAATTATCAGTTTTGATATTAATATATTAATATTTAATAAATTGTTTTGCTTCTGAAATGGGGGATGTTAATGAAGAAATAGTCTGTCCTGACTAAACTTAGAATTCTTCTGAAATACATTGACCAATTCAACAAATAAACATATTTATTAACTTTATAGATCACTTTTTTTGCTGATTCAGGGCAGACTACATAGTGCAAAACAATGCAATCAAATAGCATGAGCCATCAAGCAAACAGTGCAGCAGGACTGGGATCACAAAAATTAGAAATAATGCAAAAAAAAGAAAGTATCAGACTGGGTAAATCAAACAGTGGGGGAGGGGGAGGAATCATCAAAGTAGAAAACAATGCAGCAAGAGCAGGATAATGCATACAACAAATCCCATTTCCTTTACAAAAGTGCCCACAATTCCACTATACCAGTGGTGGCCAATGGTAGTTCGACAGATGTTTTTTGCCTACAACTCCCATCAGCCCCAGCCAGCATGGCCAATGGCTGGGGCTGATGGAGTTGTAGGTAAAAAACATCTGGAGAGCTACCATTGGCCACCCCTGCACTATACTATAGCCCAGTGTTTCCCATTTGCAGGGTCATGACCTGGTACCGAGTCAAGGAAGCCTTTCTACTGGGTCACAAGAAAAGCCAAAGATAGCCCTGCCCCATCTCTGTGTTGTGCAGAAAGGAGCTGGGCTGCCTCTCCTTCCTTCTCCCCCACTCCCAGTGTTTGAGAGAAAAGCTGGCATCCATTGGCACTTTAGACCCATGAAGTGTTCTTCAAGGTATGAGCTTTCATGTGTCTTGCAGTTTGTTCTTTTGGGGAGATTTCCCAAGGAGGCCTGGGCAGCAAAGAAGGGTGTGTGTGTTTTTTTCAGCCGGGAGGGGCTGGGGGTGGGCATTCCAGTAGCTGTTTTTTTTACCAAATGGCCCCTGGGCAGAATTTTTGCTGGCTGGGATCATCTGATGGTGAGGAAGGCTTTTTTTTTTCTTTGCCCCCCCTTCTTTCTTTCCCTGCAAGTAATGCTCTGTCTGTATTCTTGGTGCTGGAGGTGGGGAGCAACAGTGGGAGGATTTCTGGTGCCCTGGCCCCACTGGTGGACATTCTGGTGCTTTTTGGGCATTGTGTAAAGAATTTTGGACTGGATAGTCCACTGGCCTGATCCAACATGGCTCCTCTTATGTTTATGTTCTTTCTTTCCACGTCTTTCTTTTCCTTTCCTTTCCTTTCCTTTCCTTCCTTTCCTTTCCTTCCTTTCCTTCCTTTCCTTCCTTTCCTTCCATTTCTTTCCTTCCATTTCTTTCCTTCCATTTCTTTCCTTCCTTCCTTCCTTCCTTCCTTCCTTCCTTCCTTCCTTCCTTCCTTCCTTCCTTCCTTCCATTTTTGCTGGATGAAACTTTTCTGTTCATCATACTGTTGTTGCAGACATAGGAGCTCTGCCAATGAAAAGTTGGCACCCCCAGTTGTAGCCAGGTGGCCTTCTATGAGATTTCTGTGTGAGTAAGAGGCGTGGGGCAGAAAGATTATTGGAGATTACAGCACTGGAAGAGATGGTAGTATGAACTTGCCACCATTTTACTGGTCCTGTTTTTAACAGCTGTCTGACACCAAAATTAAACTCCTTCTGTAGATATTAAAAAGGATGAAAGTAGTTCACTGGCTAAGTATCTGCACAACGGGTTGCTTTTAAAGGCATGGGAAACAAAGCCAGTAAAAAGCTGCAAGCCCCTCATAAATATCCTTTTTGGGATAACTGCAGAAAAGCTTGTATGAACTTCATATAACTTGAAATTAATTCATTAATTGCAGTACAATTCTCTGCTACCTTTCACAGCAATTTCCCAGTGTTTCAACCAAAGAAAAGTATGAAAAATAGCTGTCGAAAGATTTTCTTGAAACCAAGCAAGCTTGATTGTAGTTTGAGGCAGGGTTCCAGTAGTAGCAGCTGAAGGAAGGGCCTACAAAATGTGTCAGCATATTTTGAGGTAGAGCAACTGCCAGGGCCCAGTGTGGGTGGTACACAGTGCTGGCATTCCTGATGGCAATGGCAACAGCACTCCCAACTGCATACACTGACCAATGCTGTTGAGGACGGGATGTGTAGGTGGTGCAGGCAATTAAACATGGGCATTAGGGGTGTTTGCAAGCTGGAGAAGAATACACAAACAGATAGGTGCATGCAGGTGTGGAGGTGAGAAGAGAGGACCGCTTACTTTCCACCCCCATTTTGGCTCTGCATGAGTTTCAGAGAGATTTTTCTGAAAATGAATTTACTTCTGAAGAAGAGGCAGGTTTGGGGGAGTGCCCTGGAAGTGACATCACAGGAAAAGGTGGAGTTTTGGTTCAGTGTGCCCCAGAAGTGACATCACTTGGTCCTTGACACCACAGGAAATGACAATTCCTGGCTCCACCCCCAAAGTCTCCTGGCTCTACTCCCAAATTTTAGTGGGCCATGAAGGAGAAGTGTAAAAATAACCAAGCCACGGGAAAGAAAAGTTTGGGAAACCCTGCTGTAGCCCAATTGGTTGACACAGTTTGGGAAATGATGCGTCAGGGCCTTCCTGACCTCATCAGAAATACCATTCCACAAAGCTAGAGCCACAAACTGCCACAAATTTTAGTAACTGGTTACTAATGGATTTTTTTCTGTCATTTAAGAAAGACCTGTTTACTAATCAGCTGCTAGCAAAATTTATTTATCTGTTCATACAAACTTGTTTGCATTGGGCTAGCAAAGTGTGGCTGAACCACTTTTGAGGGAAACTAATTTCTTCCATTGGCCCTTTTCACTGTATTCTAAACTGAATGTTATTCATTGTGGAGATTGTGAGCCCCTCTGAGATTCTGAGATTCAGAGTGGAGGGTAGGATATAAATCCAATATCATCATCATCACCATCACCATCACCACCTTCTTCTCCTTCTCCTCATTGCTGGCCTGATTTTGAGTAAAGCAATACAGCAAATTCCCTTCTATTAATTAGCCATCTCTGAAGTGCTATGGTCATTTCAAACAGTGCTACTCGCCCACCTCATCCTTGAGTCAATGGAGTCAAGGCATTTCAGTGGTGTCACTATAGCGCTGAAGTGCTATGTCAGTTTAGCACTATAGTGATCAACTTAGAATATTTTTTAAAAAAATTTAAAATTCCAAGGAAGATCACATAATGAAAAAGGGCAGGAAAAAGCAGTGCTGTTTGAAATTATCATAGCACTCATTAGCAGAAGGAAATTTGCTGTATGCAGTGTCATCCCTGTATCACTTTACCTGTATCACCGCATCCTTATATCACTTTACTCAAAATTGGGCCAACAATGAATAACATCTCGTTTACAGCAGTAATGTGAAAAGGGTTTTGTATAGATTCATCAGATCTGTACACCTCCAGCCAGAATACCGCCAGTGGCCATGGCTCAGTGACAGAGCATCTCCCTTGCATGCAGAAGGTCCTAGATTCATTTCCTGATATGTACAGTAAAAAGGAGGAGGAAGAAGAAGAGTTGGTTTTATACTTCACCCTTTACTATCCAAAAGAGCCCCGTAGCGTAGAGTGTTAAAGCTGCAGTACTGCAGTCCTAAGCTCTGCTCACAACCTGAGTTCAATCCCCAGTGGAAGCTGAGTTTTCAGGTAGCCAGCTCGAAGTTGACTCAGCCTTCCATCCTTCTGAGGTCAGTAAAATGAGTACCCAGCTTGCTGGGGGGAAAGGGTAGATGACTGGGGAAGGCAATGGCAAACCACCCCGTAAAAAGTCCGCCATGAAAACGTTGGTCGTTTTCGCACTCACCTTAATCAGCAGCGACGACCCTCTTCACCGCGCAGGATCTGCGCGGATTTCGCACTAATTGCCGCGGAGCACCCAGAAGAGCCGGAAAGTCCCGGCGGTTTTGCGGCGCAAACGGAAACTGGTTTTTGGCGGTTTCCGTTTGCGCCGCAAAAGCGCCGGGACTTTCCGGCTCTTCTGGGTGCTCCGCGGCAATTAGTACGAAATCCGCGCAGATCCTGCGCGGTGAAGAGGGTCGTCGCTGCTGATTAAGGTGAGTGCGAAAACGACCGTTGTGAAAGCAACGTCACCCTAGAGTTGGAAATGGCTGGTGCTTGCACAGGGGACCTTTCCTTTCTTCACTATCCAGAGGAATCCTGGAGTAGCTTACAATCACCTTCCCTTCTTCTCTGCATAATAGACATTCTGTGAGGTTGGTAGGGTTCTGAAAGAGCTGTGACTGACCTAAGATCACCCAACTAGCTTCACATGAAAGAGTGTGGAATCAAACCTAATTCTCCAGTTTAGAGTCCATTGCTCTTAACCACTACATCAAACTTACTGTAGTAGGTGATGTGAAAGACTTCTTCCTGAGACCCTGGATAAATGCTGCCAATCAGAATATACAACAGTGATCAGACTATGCCTAGTCTGAGGGTCAGAGAAGACCCCCTTACTCAAAAATAACATTTTTCAGGTATCCCTCAGCTTGTCTTCGACTGCTGATCCTTCCTCCACTGGTGGTAGCTATGGACAGGTCTTTGGTTGGTCTTTCCCAGCTGGCATGGTCCTATTTGCCTTCATTGTCCATTGGCTCAAGGACTGTGGGTGATTGTTCAGCTCCTGGGTGGGAAAGACATCAAAAGCCCCATTGATGGAGTCTGTTGCCTTTTCTCAGCTTCAGCTAAGACTCCCATCAACTCACAATCTCTTTTAAGCAGAAGATGTGCAGATGGGGAAGGAGGAAGATAGGTGTTCTATCAGCGGAAGTCTGGCATCACTTCTGTTGCCTTTTCTCAGCTTCAGCTAAGACTCCCATCAACTCACAATCTCTTTTAAGCAGAAGATGTGCAGATGGGGAAGGAGGAAGATAGGTGTTCTATCAGCGGTAGTCTGGCATCACTTCTGGTCCAGCTGTGTTTACCTTTGACCAGGCTAGTTGTGCTATAGAAGTATTGTTTAGTGGCCACTCCCCACCACAATCACAATATCCTGCATCACTAGAGTATGACGCTGGTTCCATAGTGTCCTATTTGCTTGTGCTGCAGCAGTTGTTTTAATATCAGCAAATATGATGCTAAAGAACTGGAGTTGCAGTCTGGTAACACAGATTATCATATATATACATATATATATATATATATACATATATATATATATATATATATATATATATATATATATATATATATATATATATATATATATATATATATATATATATATATAAAAACAAATAAGAAAGAGTGACTTGCCTGTTCTTCCTTCTAGAGCTGTGACTCCAAAGTCTTGGGCGTATAAGTTCAAGATAATCACTGTTTACTAGCAGCAACTGTGCCGTGTTTATAGAGTATTTGACTAGCATGTGGGAGCCCTGAGCTAAAATTCCCACCCTACTATGGAAGCTTGTTCCATGATTTTGGGCAGTCACACTATCATTTTAACCCATCACACAGGTCACTGTGAGGATAAAATGGAGAAGGGGAGATGCAGGGTTGTCAGGCCAAGCTAGCAAGAAAGTTGGGGCAGGGGAAATGGGAGCATGCAATGGTAGCTATGTCGCTATGCCACTTTCAGGAAAAACCCAGAAGTGACATAGGATAGTTCTAGAAATCACAAGAAACTCTATGGTGATTCCCAGTGATGACTAGAGCTACCCTGATCAAGTTATAAAACTAATATCACTGGTTTTTTTAGACTTTGAAGAAATTTAAGCAAGAAGGCTACTGGTGGGAGACCTGCCTGACAATTCTAGAAGAATGTTGGAAGACACTTGAGGGTCCCCTTTGGGAGGAAAGTGGAAGACAAATTAAGTAAATAAGACCATAAATAAACTGACAGGGCCTTTGGGTTCATGATAGTTTCTTCACTTGGCTTTTTTAGAAAGCAGTTTGTATTTTACCCTTTGGTCCAAATGTCAGGCTAGTCAAGTGACTTATCCTGGACAGGGTGGGGCACATCCTCCCCAGTAGAAAACACAGGATATTGTTGTTACCATATACCTCTTTAATGAACTGTAAAGGCGATAGGTAGAAAACTCACTGGGTGAACTTTGTAATATGGTTTTATTTGCTATTTTGCTGACTGCATTTTCAATGGTTTATTTCAGATTATTTCTCAGATTAATCTACATTTGCTGTATTATAATCGAGTTCCCGCATTTTAAAAAAAATCATCTGGTTTAACCATTCCTCAAAAGAGTCCTTAGAGAACATAAACAATATCTCTAGTGATGCAAGATTTTATTGAGACATTATCGCATTATTGCCCACAGCAGAAAAAGTACTCATCTCTCTTAGAATGCTGCAAAGGGATGTGTTTTGGAATCATTCCAATTTTGCAAATATCTCTGTCAAATATGAGGCCCTGGAGATTATTGGGGGGGGGGGGTCATTAGAAGTGAAACAGCTTGAGAGAGAAGACAGTAATGGCTGCTGAAGTCACCAAGTGGAGACAACAAAAGAGGGAGAAAACATGAAACTGAGTATTGTGATTCCTCCTGCATGGCAAATGCTGCTTATCATCAGCAGAAGAAACATAAACCAGGTTGTGCAGTATTCCAGTGAATGATAACTATTCAACAGCGGTCATAAAATTAAAAAAAAAATGGTATGTTGCAATACACACTCACACAAGTTAATGGCAGTAGAGCATTATGAATTTTAGAAAGTCTGTACATTTTTGAGCTGGACAGAGGGACATATAAATAGGAAAAGCAGATATTGTTAGTTTACTAAGCAGGGCCCCAAGTTTCTAGGTATTGTTCACATACAAAATATGACACTTTATAGTACAGAAATTAAACTGTTTTCCATTTGGTCTAGAAAGACTAAACTGCATCAAGGAGATATATATTTTATATTAGAGTTATACATAGAACAGCAACGATGATTTACAGATGGTTAATTAGTCATAAAGTACTAGTCCCAGAAATTTATTTTGCTATATTTGAGGTACTGAACTCAGGAACTTTAAAACAAGTGGATTCTACTTGTAAATATTTTTCACACAATTGCTATGCCCTGAGAGCTAATGCTCTCTTCAGGAATAATTCAGTAGGTGAAGTGAAGCCAACATTACCTCACTTCAGTTTTCATATCTGGCCTGGCATTCCCTTTGCACACAGAACAATTTTTACATGGACTGCTGTATGAAAGTTGAGAGATTGCATAGGGGCTGGTTAATTGAAATATGACAATTTAGTCTGCTTTTTACCTATAGCTTGGAATATTCAAAATATGGGCTGCGATCACACACACTAAATTATGCACTTTCAATACACTTTACAACTGGATTTTCCTGTGCAAACTGGCAAAATCCAGTTCTAAAGTACATTATTGAGTGTGTGTGATCACAGCTCTAGTCCCTAGAACCTCCACCCACTAGTAGTCTATTCTCCCTTTTTTTTTTTGTTCCTTATACATCACTTCTCCTCCCTGTGTTCTACATTCCCCCTCCTCCCGGTGGGAAGAAACTAGTCAATATTACTTCAAAATTCCTTAATTTTAAACCTCATTGATGTTAAAAGCAGAATTCAGAGGCAGAAAGAAAACCAAAGCAATACTGTGCAGATTTAAGTCAGTGTTGGGACTATATAAGCATTCAAAACACAAAGAAATGCAAAACTCAACAGTTCCTGCTGTCACCAGACACAGCAGTCTAGATCCTCTACTAACACAAATGGTAGTAATTAACAAAATAGAGGTTTTTACAGCTAGTTCTGAAAACCATTCATTAATTAGATGCCACAGTTAAGGCTTACAAATGGGCATGTAACATCATGGCTTTAAAGTGTTAATTGAATGGATTTTTTTCCTACCAGTTTCACATGGTTGTAAGGCAGGCGTATCTATTAAATATCACTTTAATGCACATATAAACTTGGGCAAAGTTACTGGAATCTGAATGTAATGTACAGCAACAGGAGGAGGGGGAGTTGGTTTTATACTCCACTGTTCACTATCACAAGGAGTTTTGGAAAGGCTTACAATCACTTTCCCTTCCTCTCCCTAACAACAGACACCCTTTAAGGGGGAGCTGAGAGACTTTTGAGAGAACTGTGACTAATCCAAGGTCACCCGGCTACTCATGTAGAGGAGGGGGGAATCAAACCAGGTTCCCCAGCTTAGAATCTGCTGCTCTTAACCACTATACCACAGCTGGCTCTAACAAAATGTTCAGCTAAGCTCAGTCTCTCCATGTTCTTAGTACACTGTCTTTAATGCCTAATAAGAGATCTGGAAATATCAGTGAGTGCAAGCCAAGCTTGCATTTCTAACTGTGTTGCCCTATGAAACTGAGAATCTTAGCTTGGATTGGATAATCTTAGCTTAGATTGGATAACAAATCTGAACATTCCAAAAAAAACTGGTCAAGAGCAAATGATCAGACCCAGGTTCCAATGCCTCCAAACTGAATGGGTTGAAACATGTAAAATTAAGTTCAATGTAGGTAGGTAGAAGGTGATGCAGATTGCAACAAAAAGTCCTCATCTATGTAAATAAAAGGATTCATCTGTCTGTGGCATGCATAAGTCTTCAGAATGACTCTAAGAACTGGCCACCTATTTAAATATGGCCATGGGAGTTATATTGCCAAACATGAAAGGAATCAGAACATCCTGCCCCTTGTAATCATCAGAAAATAAAGCGAGGCTTTTGAAAATTGGCCGTCAAGTCCAAGGTAATGAATGAAGTTGCTTTGCCAAGAAGGAAGGGAAACAATTGATCCTGTCCCAGGTTATGTGTGGAAACCCCTTCCCCTATGCAAGGTAAGTTTGACCGTAGCAGGCTTAACTTGTCCAAAAATAAAGCTGGGGGTCTTAAAACTGGTCACAGGCTTCAGGATCATTGTGCAATTTACAGTGCCAGTCATGAGAATTGGAGCATCCTGGCTCACACAATATCCACCTTGCATTTTTGCTTTGGAAGCTATGGTTGTCTGTGTAAAGTGAAGCTAGGAGCCTCAAAATTATCCAAATAGACAGCCATGTTGGTCTGAAGTAGTAGAACAAAATAGGAGTCAATTTCACTTTTAAGACCAACTTAGTTTTATTCAGAACGTAAGCTTTTGTGTGCATGCACACTTCTTCAGACGAGGAATGAAGAAGTGTGCATGCACACGAAAGCTTACATTCTGAATAAAACTAGGTTGGTCTTAAAGGTGCAATTGACTTCTATTTTGAGCCTCAAAAAGGTAAAATGCCATGTTGGATATTATTAGGAAAGGGACTTAAAATAAAACAGTCAATAAGGTAATGCCCCTGTAGAAATCTATGCTGCAACTTCATTTGGGATATTATGTGCACTTTTGATCCCCATAACTCAAAAAAGACATCACAGAGTTGGGGAAAGTACAGAAGAGGGCAACCAAGGCAATTAAGATCTGGAGCACCTTTCCTAGATTCAAGAGAGACAAAAGGAGGTACTTCTTCACCTGCTGAGTAATTAGATTGTGCAATTCACTACCAGCAAACATAGGGATGGCCACCAGCACAGATGGCTTGAAAAGGGAAGTTAGATTTATGGAGAAGAGTTCCATCAGTGGCTACTACACAATGACTAAAGGGAACCTCCACATACATAAAGAGCTGGTAAATCTCTGAATGACAGTGTTCGGAAACACCATCAGCCTCTATGCCATGTTTGTTGGCCCTTTAGGACAAATTGCTGGTCAGTGTGTGACACAGGATGCTGGACTATGTGAACCACTGGTCTGGTTGAAAGAAGATTATTCTTCTGTTCCTAATGGATTGCCTACTCTATTTTGGTGGGGCTAATGCGCCTTTTAGCAGCTGCCTGAAGGGAACAAATAAACAACTGAATTTTTCCCACTGCAACCACACTGATTCAACAACTGGAGCATACAGCCACAAGGGAGAAGCTTCCATAAGAGCAAAGCTTCACCAGATCCTCTTTTTTCCTTCTTTTTTGCTTGGTAGGCATTAAAGGCTGTGCTGTTCTATTAGAAGAAAAGGTAGCAACCTTCAGAGGTCTCTTCAAACAACAAATTTGTCATTTCAGAATGTTCACATTCTTTACCATCACTTGTAAAAGGAGAGATGAAAAATTTTCTGTGATGTGCATTCATTAATAATTGCCATTCTGTTACCATTGTACTTTCTTTTCCAAGACTTTTTTTTTCAATTTATAACTGAAAGCTTCAATGATTTCAGTTTGTATACAGACTCAAGGCAGCTTTCAATATAACATGAAAAAACTGAATTCTCTGGATGTAACTTCAGTAACAGAGCAAACAAAGAGAGATACTAACCCTAACCCTAACCCGTATATGCAAATACGACTGCATTGATTTACATCTGGAATAAGGAGGGAAAGGCTACTCATCTTTTAACATTTTCAAAACATTTCTCTCCCTTCCTAAAAAAAGTTATTTCAACCTGTTCATAATATACAAGTAATACAAGATAGTTTTAAATTTAAATTTAATTTAATTTAATTTGAGATTTATATCCCGTCCTATCCCGCAAGGTGGGCTCAGGGCAGCTTACAACATTAAAATATTGCAGTAACAATAAATAAAACATATCCAGATAAACACAACAAATTTAAAATATCTCATAAACATAATACATAAAATAGAGGGTCATAACTCCAACAATAATACAACCAGAAACGACAGTTCAGCAGTTGGTACGACTTCCACTGGTTAACACCACTTAGAACAGCTTCAGGTCATTGACACCACTCAGGCCCTTGACCAACTCAAGCACAAGGATAGTAAAATGCTTGAGGGTTTCAGAGGATGCCCGGTAAATTAAAAGTCTGGCGGAAGAGCTCTGTCTTACAGGCCCTGTGAAACTTAGGTAAATCCCACAGGGCCTGGATCTCCAATGGGAGTTCATTCCCCCAGGTAGAGGCCCAGATTGAAAAGGCCTTGGCCCTTGTTGAGGCCAATCGTGCATCCTTAGGACCAGGGATCACACGATGTTGTATAGATGATCTCAAAGCCTGGGGAGACTTATAGGGGGAGAGGTGGTCCCGAAGGTATGTATGTTTAGGTTAGAAGAAACATATAGGCATCAATTTTCCAATAGCATCTAGGCTCCAGACAGGTTAGAGAAACAGACCTTTCCCCAACCTGTACACCATCAACAGATACTATTTGGGTTGCCGGTTCTAGGTTGGAACATGCCTGTAGATTTGGTGGTACAGCCTGAGGAGGGCAGGATTTGAGGAGGAGAAGAACTTCAATATTGCCATAGAGTCCACCTTCCAAAGTGGCTATTTCCTCCATGTGAATGGATCCCTGCTACCTGGAGTTCAAACTGCACTCCCATGAACCTCCAGCCACCTGGAAGCTAACAAATTGTTCAACAAACAAGGGAGCTCAGCATGAGGTATGCAAAACAAGAAACTGCCAAGTGTGAATCACAACAATTGCAAAACTCTAATATTGTGAAAATATCTAGTCAATGACTAACCGCCACATAATAACTTAACAGAGCAAAGTAGGCTCATAGGCACCAAAAGTAAGCACATGAAAATTGATAAAATAAGTATACCACTCCCCCAGTAAAAAACCCCAAAGAACAATTATATGCCCATGATGATGGAATCACCAACTTTCTGTTATTTTATCTAAAGCTTAACTCAAAGGAATGTTGGCGAGGAATGTTGGCTACATCAAAAGTTGTTGTGGCTTTGGGCTCAGTGCAAGTCTAGCCAATATAAAGCAAATACGTTCAAGCTACCCTTTGTCCACATAGGTCTTCCTCAGAACCAGACAATATTGGATGGTGGGTCTAGGGCACATAAGATCCATTTTAATACTGGAAGGTTGAACATCTTTTCATCCTCACACATTGCTGTGGTGCAACCCAGAACCACTTTTTGTTTGCAAGCATGTTCTGAATTATACAAAACTTGCAATGTGTTCATTATTAAACTGCTTAGCTGGTTACATCTGGGTGGCAGTGAAAAGTGTTGTGAGATTGCAGCTGACTTACAACCACCCTGTAGGGTTTTCAAGGCAAGAAACTAACAGAGGTGCTTTGCTATTGCCTTTCTCTGCCTTGCAACCCTGGATTTCCTTGGAGGTCTCCCATCCAAATACTAACCAGCACCAATCCTGCTTGGCAGCTGAGATCTGATGGGAATGGGCTAGCCTGAGCCATCCCTATGCAATATACAGGGAAAGGAGTAGGAGATGTTAAACACTGTATGAACTAAAACATAATTATATAGCCCCAGGGGCCCATAACTTTACACCAAGCCATATGGACTGCAAATGGGTTGCATCCTCTTGGTGGTCATTAGTCCTCCAAGCCCTAGATTTATAGACACCGGAGCTGGAAGATCCATTTTAATACTGGAAGGTTGAACATCTATATTACAGAACTGGTTTCTGTTCTGCTAATTGCAGTCTATGTGTCTGCAATAGCTGCAGCTCTATTTTCCTTTCAGCAGGACAATATCCTTCTCTCTGTATTACTCTTCAATCAGCCTTTAGGACCTGCTTTCCTCACAATGCACTTGAGTGCTGTTAAGTGCGCTGTTATATATATCTGAAATGTCTCACAGAATGAACAACCCTTTTAAACCTGTGAACGATGAATCCCACAGAGGGCTAAGTAGTTCTATACCTCAAGCAGTCTAAATTGACTTCCAAGTAAAACACTCTACCAGCCTCCCGATTTATAAATGTGCACACACACATACATACGCACACACAAGATTGCATGCACATAATGCTTCAGTACAGAGAGCAGAGCTGGGCTTCTCATCAACTGGAAGGTCAAATGTTGTCAAACTGCTGACTATTGGCTCTTGAAGTCAAGAGCAGCCTCAAAGAAGGGTAAAGTATTTCAAAAAGTATGGAAGAGAGATGTATCAGAGAGAGAAAGGAAGCCATTGTGGTGCAGCGTTAGGCTAGGATCTTGGAAACGTGGCTTCACCATACACTCTACCATAAAGTTCAGTGAGTGACTTTCAAAGCATTTCACACAAATGCATGGAAGAAGGCCCACACAGGGCTGTTTTTAATGAAAGTAACTTCAGATGGTGCAATCCTTAGTCCTTCCACAAGAATAAGAATAATGCTATCTGTGGTATATTTATTGTATGTATATATATATAATGTATGCAGTGGAACTGTCTGCTTCCACCAACATCACTGTGGCGTAGTTTGGTCCTTGTTTCAGTTTCCAGCTTTGCATGTTAGCTGTAGTTGTGAATTGTCAAAGTTGCCTCCTTTCAAATAAACGGTTGAGGTTTTGAGCCAGCTTGTCTCTGATGAATGAACCTGAGGGCGGGTGCCTGAGTGAGTACTCTAACCAGGGAACCCACAGTCAAGGAGGAACGTTACACTATCTTTCCTCTCTTGGCCTTTTTTGTGCAAAATCCTCTGCCTACAAGTTGCTTGTCCTCCTGGGTTGCAGTTGTATATTCATAAAAAGTAAATACATATCTGGAATGCAATCCTGCAGGCAAAAAGAGTTAAACACCCACATACATACCTTTCTGATCAAAAGTGAAGGCTTGGGGCATGAGGTGTTTTACCTGGGACTTTGATACATGTATCTTGTATCCTAAATAGCAGTTTACTTTTTTATTGCATGATGGAGTCAGCTGACATCAGTGGCAAGGAGGACTGAACCTATAAAAAAACAGCCACATGTGAAACAGGATCTGCCAGCTGAGAGAAAACTGTCAGGGACTGTAGGTAAAAAACCCTGGAAAGCAGGAGCTGGGTTTTCTCCTTCTGCTTATTGTAATACTGGAAGCAGCCAAAGAGATCAGTTATACTGTACTTATTGCTGGTGTACATGCCAAGGAGCACTGTGCACAGCGGCACTGCCACCTTGGCTTCAGCCAGACTCCAGAGCTGCTGTTGGGTCAGGGTTGCTGTATAGCCTCTTGCTGGACCCTTACTGCTCCAAGAAGGTAGGGGTTCCTTGCCAAACCCCACCTAATGGGTGGAGATTTCCCGCTATTACAACTGATCTCCAGGCAACAGATCAGTTCCCCTGGGAAAACTGTTCCCCTGGCCACTTCAGAAGGTGGATTCTATGGAATTGAAGTCCCTCCCTCCATAAAAACCACCCTCCTCAGGCTCCAGCCCCAAACTGTCCAGGTATTTCTCAACATGGAGCTGGCAATACGAGTCCTGGGGGTAGTGAGGCCATGTTCCAAAGAGAGTGGGGGCGGGCAGGGGAAGATTTTGACCATCCCTGGGTCAGCCTATGCCGCACTTTGGAGCCATCAAGGGAAGGAGGATGTGAGCCCCTCATCGCCGCCCGGATGGTCTTGGGGGGTAATGCGGCCATGCTCCAAAGGGGGTGGAGGGTGGTTTCCCATCCCCAGGCCCATTCTGCACTTCTGAGCTGTTGGGGGGAGGATGTAGGCCCATCACCATATCCAGGAAAGTAGGCGATCCTGTGGGGATACTGGCACATGCTCCAAAGCAGGTGGGTGGGCTGAGGTGGTTTTGCCTATCTCTGGACCCACACCATGCTTTGGAGTCACTGGGGGAGGATGTGGGCCCCTTGCTGCCTCTGGGAAGCTGGAAGGTCCTGCGGCCATGCTCTAGGTGGGCAGACAGGAATAGCTTTGGGTCCATACTGTTCTTGTGCCTCAGAACTGTTGACCTCCCATAGCTAGCACTGTCGTGTGTGTGCATGAGAGGGAGAGAGAGATACAAAGGTGGGGGCCGGCCATGCATGCCCTCTCCCCCTCAGCAATGCTGCCCAGTGCCCCCCTCATAAGGCCTAAGCCAGGCCTCCATCTTGGGACCACCCAGAAACAGGAACACAACAGCTCCCCCCCTACACACACACTTTGCTCAGTCATGCCCAATCCTACTCCCCGACAAAGATTAAACTCAGCCACTAGGTGGCAGCACTATATATTGTCCTACTCCTTACCTTTGCATAGCAGCTAAGTTTCAGTAGAACTTGGGGTGGGTACAAAGTGGAAGCTGTGGATAAGAATGGGGAGAGAAGGGAAGCCAGCATAAAATTTAGAGAGGACCTGGGGGATGTTGCTTCACATTCTGTCATAAAGCCCAGTGGGTGACAGGGTTGCCAGCTCCCAATTGGGAAATTTCTGGAGATTTGGGGAGCACAGCTTGAAGATGGCAGGAACTGGAGAGGAGAGGAACTTAATGGAGTATGATGCCATACAGCAGGGGTGGTCAACGGTAGCTTTCCAGGTGTTTTTTGCCTACAACTCCCATCAGCCCCAGCCAGCATGGACAATGGCTGGGGCTGATGGAAGTTGTAGGCAAAAAACATCTGGAGAGCTACTGTTGGCCACCTCTGCCATAGAGTCCACCTTCCAATGAGACCATTTTCTCTAGAGCTGGAGCATGCCAAGAATTCTTAAGTTAAAAATAATTTTCTGATGATACTGGTGATACAGAATCTGGTATTGCTTTACTAATTAATAAGATTTTGCATGTGGCATGCAGATCATTGGCAAAGACTTCTGGAAGGTAAACCAGAAGGCTGGTTATACACAATTGGAAAAATAGAAATACACTCCCTGGACTAAAAGAGACTACCTATCTGGCATTTAGCATAAACCACACTAGCACAATATGTTGAATGTGTACTGCTTTTACATTTTTCTTCTGCTGGGAATATTGGCATTCAATTTAATACATTAATAAATAGTTTATTATCTCCAAATACTGTCAATTAGTTCTGCTCTATGAAAGTGAAACAGATGTTAAGCGGGCAGTCAGATGCAGGAGGAAGAGCATAGGAAGAGGGGAGAGGGTCTGATGACTGGCTAATCGGGACACAGAAGCCTTGGGGCTTTGGTTCCAGTGCAAGTCCCATCCTAATTCTTCTCAGAGCTTTCTGACTCCTTGATGAACCAGTAACACAAGATGTGAAGAAGTATACTTGAACTGAGACCAGATGATACATTTCAAACGAGAAAGTGTTTTTCTTTTAAATCTATGGCTTGGAAAATTAGAGAAAGCAGTTAAAACATCTGAACAGCTGAAAAAACACTTTAAAGAAATATCAAAAATATTTTTCTGGTGACAAACTTTACAAAAATAGTACTAATTCATTAATCTGGAAGCAAAGTTGAACTTGCACTGGCTATTGAAGGGGAACAGTTATTTAGTGAAAAGTCCAATACCACAGCATAGCAGGTTAGGGGCACACATCCCTAGGAAGGTTGTTTCATAATATTGGGGCTGCCACTGAAAAAGGCCTTTCTTGAGTACCCATCAAATGATCTTTTTTGATTGATGGGGCAGTCAGGAGGGCCTGTCCTTATGATCTTAATTCCTGGGAGAAATTTATGGGAGACAGTTTTTCAGATATTCCAGTCGCAAGCCATGTAGGACTTTAAGGGACAGCTTACTCCCTGAAAATCCATGATTTTAAAGAAAAGTTGTTCTGTACTTATTGGTACTAGGGTTGCCAGCTCTTGGTTGGGAAATACCTGGAGATTTGGGGGTGGAGCCTGGGTAGGGGAGGGTATAATGCCATGGAGTCCACTCTCCAAAGCAGCCTTCTCCAGTTGTCTGGAGATCAAGTAATAGTTGGCAATCCCTGTTGGTACATATATGAAATTTCCATTCAGGTTTATTGGTTTCTACCAGCATCACCTTCGACATAACAATTAATTAGTCTATCAAACACTGTTCATTACTAGGTTTGCTTTCAGTTCAGGGTTCAGAGCTCCAAAGGTCTTTTTCATATATTGACACATGCCCATCCTGCTATTTTGTCCACAATGCAGCTATAAGAAAATAAGTTTCTGCCACAACCAGCTAGTGTCTCGCCTTGCCTAAATCAAGCTAACCCCAAATTTACTCAAGGCAGTCTTTGAAAGCCAGCCTCAAAAACTGCTTGAGAAAGCATTTTCTTTTTCACTCCCATAAGGTTTAGTGCAGATATCAAGAGAGTGGCTGTACACTTGGGTCCTGTGTCTTCATGCATTTCAGGTATGGTTGGAACTTGCCACTTTTCCCCTTGGGTGGGAGAACGCCTGCCCTTACTCCAGAAAGCAGAAGCGGAAATTACAAAGGCCACAATGGTAGCCCACAATGTTATTTCCAGTCACATAACTATAAGTAATGTCACTGGATCTAGGGAAGAATGTCCTAGAATTTCCCAAAACTCTGTTTTTTACCTAGTGTTTTGGAGAACTCATAGAGCCCCTCACAATGGAGTAATGTCACTTCTGGTTATGGTCTCTACCCTCCATCAGTCTCCTGGGTGTTACCAAAAAGGGTTGGCAATGCTAATTTTTAGGATAAAATTCACAGGCCACAGCAACACATCTAGTTGAGTTCTATAGCTCCTGCGAAAGAACAGCTCTACAGTTTTCACCATATCTCCCATATCAAAATGTTCTAAGATCTGCATATGGTGCCTGTTTCTCTTCAGAAATTAATGGCCACAGGAAGGGCCTTCTCACATATGGTCATAGAATATGACCTTCCCAGACAGATGTTGATCCTTGCAATGCAAATTCCCCTTGCTTTTCAAGGCTTTCAACATTTGGTCAGTGCACCTATCATTTTGTTTGGCTTTTAGGAACTTTAACTACTGTTTTTTCTCTGTTTTGAGAGGGTTTCTGGGGGGGGGGAGGTTTGGGGGGTGTAAATATTTTTGGTTGTAACAATAAATTTGATTCTGGGATTTATGAATTCCCTACAGTGCAGTAGAGTTAATAGAGAAGAATGAATTCCCATCAATAGAAAAGGAGACGTTACATTTCTTTAAAAAATATTTCCAATAACTACATTAAAGGGAGGACAAAATCAGTGTCAGCAGGATTAGGAGAATAATTTTCCATTATTCAGGATGAAATACATGTAGTGAAAGGCTTTTAATATATCCTGATTATTTCTAGGAAGTAATATTTGAATAAAGATTAAATACCACATTATTAGCTAAAAGAATACGTCCAACATTACTTCATGTTTGCTGGCAAAATGAAAGGATAACAATCAATAATAAAATTTATTTAACAATATTAATGAAACATGAAGTTTCTTAGGCTCTTTTTATCTCAAACCTTTTTTGAGACAGGAAGCATTTTAGTCAGCGGTGCATTAACCATTACACTAAGAAGTGTGAATGTAGGCCCTGCCTTCTGTCTCTAAAAAGCAATAAAAAGTCATGACTTTCAGGATTTAAGCATGGATATAAATCTGGCAGCCAGGTGTTTCTAAATCATTTTCTGTCATCTGCAAATGATACTCACCTTGCTTGATTCAAGCAAAACTTGAGTGTCACTCTTGTTTGTATTAAAAGTAGCCCACTTAAGCACAAGTATGTCAAATACAACAAAAAGTATTCTAACAGGAAAAACGTGTTAAATGACCTTGAAAACCAGATTTTAGAAGCCAGCTTTGGGAAAGTATGTAAGGGTGAGTGATGAATGAGAACTGACACACAATCTGGCACACAAACTTGACTGAATAAAATACAGTAGAATGCCCAAGTAGCATTCCACTTAATTTATGACCAGCCACAAGTCTCCACATTTATGTCAACATGGATGATCACACAAGTTTTCTTTTCCAGGTTCAAGCCCCCTTGAACAGTGTAGATTTCTAACACTTCTGACAGCAAGCAGGAAAACTGCTTAACCTGCCAGGAGCCTCCCATTCATTTGCTGCAACCTGGAATCACTAGCCTGGTGTTGTCTTTCTATGGGTTCCAAGCCTTTCTCATCTGCCATAGGAAAACCTCCCCTCATTACCCTGACTGATTGCTTCAATTACCAAATGAGCAAGTTGCTAGTCTAATGTTCTAGGCTTTGGTCCCAGAAAGGTAAAAAGGTCCAATGATATGCTTCAGATCCATCTAATTAGGAGGGAAATTAACTTTAATGCCCCAGGAATCCCTGCAGCAACAGATTGCAAGTGCTTGGATGAATAATCTCCATGTACTGTCTGCACATTTCTATGCCTTCTGTGACTATAGCTTTGTTTGCTTTGTATATTTGATTCCCAAATTAGTGGCTGTGATTAATGGAGCTTTCCACTGGATATGTTGAGAATTTAAGATGTGTGGAAGGCAATGTGCCAAGCACTGGGACAGAAATCATAAGAAACACCACTATTAGCACATGAATCCCGCTACAATTTATGAATAGGCTTAGCTTTCCCACCACAAGGAATTATGTTGAAATAATTAACTTAGAAATCAGTAAGACTGGAAAAGCATGTGAACAAGGAAGGATACAGTATGTTTTGTAGATATTCGCATTACCGTTCTCAAGTTTATTATACAATATTCAAGCCAGTTATTTTGGAACAAACATAACCAGGGCTGTGTGTGTGTGTGGCACTGCTCACTAATACAAAGTATCAGCATCTTTTTCTGGGGGGGGGGGGGACCCTCCCCCAAATCCTGAGGGGGAATTGGTGAAAATCAGGGCAACCCTATATATGAGTACTGGCATTTTTTTCTTTCTACAAAAAATAAATTGGCCATAAAAAAGCACTGGTAATAGTAAAAGGAAAATTAGCCACTTCTATAGGTCTTTCTTTTTGGAACTGTGGAGAGTGAGTTACCAGTTTAGGAGCTACGCAAATGCTTGGGCCTCAGCTCACGACAGAACATCTTGACTCTAACTAGCCCTTCCAGGCAACTAACCTTCCACCCCCTCTCTACTTATATATAATGGCTGACAATGGCTTGTTTCACTGAAGAAGTGTGCAAGCACATGAAAGCTTATACCTTGACTAAAACTTTATGGGTTTTAAAGGTGCCACTGGATTCAAACTTTATTTTTCTGCTTCAGACCAACATAGCTACCCACCTGAATCTCTCTTCCACAAAATGCAGGATACATAATCTGCTTCACAACAGTAACAGATCTAGCACACATGAAGTCAAGGCAGAGATAAGATTGTATGTGTAATACAAAGAGAATAAAATAATGACCACCACAAAAAGTCTCCCTCTCAGAGCCCACTGGTTACTAGAATTCTCTCTCCTGGGAATTGTAATTACATGGAACATGACAGTAGTCTGCAATTAATATAAATTATCAGCCTGTTACAGGGTTGCAAATGTGATCATGCTATAAATTAGTGAACAATTTATATTCTGCAAGCATAGATCTATGTCTGCTTACCTCTCTCTGTTATGCGAGGATATCTCTGGTTTGGTATCTGCCTTAATTGTGCTTGGGATGAGGATTAAGCATTTTAAACTGCAAAGTGCTCAGCAAACAAATCAAAGCATAATCTAGAAGCATCTCATAAAAATAAAATTCAGGTGCCTACTTGCATGTTTCTAAACCTCACTGCAACCATGAAGACTACATACTTTTTTTTAAAAAAATGTATCCCTTCTTCCATCTCATTTTTGCCCTGGAGAGCCACAAAAAAAGGAAACTATTTGCTTCCAGCAGAGCAGGATGTAAGTGGAATCAGGAACCCAGATCCCTATTTTCCTTGTGTTCCCAATAAGGTAAGTAGACCCTCCAGAAGGAGAGCCACATAAACAAACAGGATTTAAAAGGGGACTGTATATTTTAAAAAAGTTATCATGAAGGTAGAATGCCAGCAGGGGGGTGGGGGCTTTCCAGTGTTTTTCACTGAGTGTCACATGTCTTTGCACTGAGTGTCATCTGCCCACAGGACAGAAGTCTTGGGTGTGTGCTCAATGCAAGGAACTCCTGGTCCTCAGGGAACAAGTTCGGACCCTTGAGGCCGAGGTGACTGACCTGGAGAAGCAGAGACAGTCAGTTAGGCACTCAGAGAAGACTCTCAGGGATGTATTAGATGAGCCCCACTCTGAATGTGGCAGCCCCGTTGCTGCCAGGGAGCATGAGGGTCGAGAGGGAACAGGGCACTGTGCTGAGAATAAGGGGAATGCACCCTCAGAAGGGACCTCTTCTTCAGCTGGTGAGTGGGTATCCTTTTGCACCAAGGAACCATCCCTGGGCAGGGAGAGAGGGGGGGTCTTGGTAGTTGGTGATTCAATCCTTAGGCAAGTAGACAGCTGGGTGGCAAAACCACATACTGACCGTATGGTGACTTGCCTGCCTAATACGAAGGTAGTGGACATTATGCGTGTTGTAGATAGGCTGATAGACAGTGCTGGGGAGGAGACAGTGGTCGTGGTGCATGTTGGCACCAATGATGTGTGGAAATGCAGTCGTGAGGTCCTGGAGGAAAAATGTAGGCTACTAGGCAGGAGACTTAAGGCCAGGAACTCCAAGGTAGCCTTCTCAGAAGTGCTACCTGTTCCACGTGCAGGGCTGGAGAGACAGGCACAAATTAGAAGTCTCAATGTGTGGATGAGACGATGGTGTAGGGAGGAAGGGTTTAAGTTTGTTAGGCATTGAGATGCTTTCTGGAACAAGCGGGAGCTGTACAAAAGAGATGGTCTCCACTTGTCCCCAGATGGAACCAAGATGCTGACGCTTAAAATCAAAAAGGTGGCAGAGCAATTTTTAAACTAAATCTTGGGGGAAAGCCGACAGGGGATGAAAGGTCTCTGGTTCGGGAGGACCATCTCAAAGAGATGAAGGGTTAGCTGTTACTTTTCTACCGGGTGATGGATCAGAGTTGTTCACTGAGATGCTAACAAACAGTATGGAGTGTCTGCCAAAGTCTAGAGGCAGCAGGAGGAAGGTTGCAGGCCTAACTTGCCTGGCAATCATAGATGCTTGTATACAAATGCTAGAAGTGTTCGAAGTAAAATTGGTGAGTTGGAATACTGTATACAATTCTGGTCATCGCACCTCAAAAAGGATATTATAGCATTGGAAAAAGTCCAGAAAAGGGCAACTAGAATGATTAAAGGTTTGGAACACTTTCCTTATGAAGAAAGGTTAAAACACTTGGGGCTCTTTAGCTTGGAGAAACGTCAACTGCGGGGTGACATGATAGAGGTTTACAAGATTATGCATGGGATGGAGAAAGCAGAAAAAGGTACGTTTCTCCCTTTCTCACAATACAAGAACTCGTGGGCATTCAATGAAATCGCTGAGCAGTCAGGTTAAAACAGATAAAAGGAAGTACTTCTTCACCCAAAGGTGATTAACATGTGGAATTCACTGCCACAGGAGGTGGTAGCGGCTACGAGCATATCCAGCTTTAAGAGGGGATTGGATAAAAATATGGAGCAGAGATCCATCATAAGAACATAAGAGAAGCCATGTTGGATCAGGCCAACGGCCCATCAAGTCCAACACTCTGTGTCACACAGTGGCAAAAAATGTTATATACACACATACACTGTGGCTAATAGCCACTGATGGACCTGTGCTCCATATTTTTATCTAAACCCTTCTTGAAGCTGGCTATACTTGTGGCCGCCACCACCTCCTGTGGCAGTGAATTCCACATGTTAATCACCCTTTGGGTGAAGAAGTACTTCCTTTTATCCGTTTTAACCTGTCTGCTCAGCAATTTCATCAAATGCCCACGAGTTCTTGTATTGTGAGAAAGGGAGAAAAGTACTTCTTTCTCTACTTTCTCCATCCCATGCATTATCTTGTAAACCTCTATCATGTCACCCCGCAGTCGACGTTTCTCCAAGCTAAAGAGTCCCAAGCGTTTCAATCGTTCTTCATAGGGAAAGTGCTCCAGCCCTTTAATCATTCTAGTTGCCCTTCTCTGGACTTTCTCCAATGCTATAATATCCTTTTTGAGGTGCGGTGACCAGAACTGCACACAGTACTCCAAATGAGACCGCACCATCGATTTATACAGGGGCATTATGATACTGGCTGATTTGTTTTCAATTCCCTTCCTAATAATTCCCAGCATGGCGTTGGCCTTTTTTATTGCAAACGCACACTGTCTTGACATTTTCAGTGAGTTATCTACAACGACCCCAAGATCTCTCTCTTGGTCAGTCTCTGCCAGTTCACACCCCATCAACTTGTATTTGTGGCTGGGATTCTTGGCCCCAATGTGCATTACTTTGCACTTGGCCACATTGAACCGCATCTGCCACGTTGACGCCCACTCACCCAGCCTCAACAGATCCCTTTGGAGTTCCTCACAATCCTCTCTGGTTCTCACCACCCTGAACAATTTAGTGTCATCCGCAAACTTGGCCACTTCACTGCTCACTCCCAACTCTAAATCATTTAAGAACAAGTTAAAGAGCATGGGACCCAGTACCAAGGCCTGCGGCACCCCACTGCTTACCGTCCTCCACTGTGAAGACTGCCCATTTATACTCACTCTCTGCTTCCTATTACTCAGCCAGTTTTTGATCCACAAGAGGACCTGTCCTTTAACTCCATGACTCTCAAGCTTTCTAAGGAGTCTTTGATGAGGAACTTTATCAAAAACTTTCTGGAAGTCAAGGTAAACAACATCTATTGGGTCTCCTTTGTCCACATGTTTGTTCACCCCCTCAAAGAAATGTAACAGGTTAGTGAGGCAAGATCTTCCCTTGCAGAACCCATGCTGAGTCTTCCTCAATAACCCGTGTTCATCAATGTGCCTACTCATTCTGTCCTTGATAATGGTTTCTACCAACTTTCCCGGTATTGAAGTCAGACTGACTGGCCTGTAATTTCCCGGGTCTCCTCTGGAACCTTTTTTAAAGATGGGGGTGACATTTGCTACCTTCCAGTCCTCAGGAACGGAGGCAGATTTCAATGAAAGATTACAGATTTTTGTTAGAAGATCCACAAGTTCAACTTTGAGTTCTTTCAGAACTCTCGGATGTATGCCATCCGGACCCGGTGACTTATTAGTTTTTAATTAGTTATTAATGATTTAAATAGACAATCAGTTGTAGGACCTCCTCTTTTGTCACCTCAATCTGACTCAGGTCTTTCAATACCCCTTCCAAAATTAGTGGTTCTGGGGCAGGCAAAAAGTTCTCATCTTCCACATCAGTGGCTATTAGCCACAGTGTGTGTGTGTGTATGTACGCACACACATATATATTGGCTACTGTTTGACAGAGTGTTGGACTGGATGGGCCATTGGCCTGATCCAACATGGCTTCTCTTATGTTCTTATGGAAGTTCATAAAGGCAGGGAATGAGCTGTGGTGGTGGTGGAAAGGGCCATCAAGTCACAGTTGAGTTATGATGACCCTGTGGGGTTTCCCAAGGCAATAGACATTCAGATTTGCCACTGCTGGCCTCTGTGTCAGAACCCTGGTATTTCTTGGAGGTCTCTCATCCAAATACCAACTAGGACCAACCCTTAGCTTAGCTTCCAAGATCAGAGGATCAGAACTAACCAGGTAGTTGACACAAATTAAAGCTTTGTGACATTTGTTTCCTCTCCAAAGAGCCATTTAGCAACCTCCAAGAACTTTTCTTACTCTTCCTTTTCCCACTATGTCATTCTCTCCCTCCTGTCTGCTTGGTAGCCTCTTCCTGCTCCAAGCTCTCCTTTTAGCTATGCTTGTCCTCTTCTCCATTGTACCCAGCAGGGAAGCATGCTTGCTTGCTTAAAAGCAGTAATAAAAGCAGCTGAAATCTCTGAGATGGCTATTAAGAAAAGAGAGGGATGCAAAGACAATTGACTTTCTGATACTCACAACATGCTCAAAACAGAGGATTCATTTGTTCTGGGCATCAGCAAGACAACTGTGAAGGTCAAGGGTAACTGTGTTAGTGTTTAAGTGAGCTTATTAATTATACCCCGTAAGAAATACTGTGTTTTTATGATTTTCTTAATTTAAAAAATTACAATACACACAGCATCAAGGCTTTCTTCCATACATCCACTGTAAGATATTTCTAGTTAACAATTCTTATTGTTCTTTTAAATAACACAACTACCCATCCTTGATCTATGAAGAAAATTAATTAAATGTCCTTAGACACTTCTAATACTTGTTGCATGATCTGACAATATACATGGCAATTATTCCAATATTCTGCAAATAAAAACCAACTATCCACAGATGGAAGCTGAATACAATTTCATGTCCACATGTGTCTATAAATAGAAATCTTATCCACAGACCACACGTATAAACCCTTGTTGAATATCTGCCTCCCAGATGGAGGTTTGTTACCATTAGAAGAATTGCAGATTTATACCCCGCTCTTCTCCCTGAATCAGAGACTCAGAGAGGCTTACAATCTCCTATATCTCCTTCCCCCACAACAGACACCCTGTGAGCTGGGCTGGACTGAGAAGGCTCTCACCGCAGCTGCCCTTTCAAGGACAACCTCTGCAATAGCTATGGCTAACCCAAGGCCATTCCAGCATGTGCAAGTGGAGGAGTGGGGAATCAAACCCGGTTCTCCCAGGTAAGAGTCCGCACACTTAACCACTACACCAAGCTGGTGTAGAGAAATGCTATTTGAGCATCTGAAAAGAAGGGATGCTATTTCAGGAGTGATGTATATTAATAAAATGCCAGTCTTCAAAGTAAGATAATAGCATTTATATAGTGCATTTCAAGTGTTCTGTCCTCATCTCATGTACTGTTTTCCTTTCAACAGGTTAGTAGTATTATTCACATCTTGCAACTGAGAGAACAGTCACCTCATACTACATACTACACGTGGCTAAGATCTGAATCGGACACTTCTTAATTCACCCCTCCTATATTAGCTATCGTGTTTAAACAAGTTCATTGGCATTTGTTTCCATTTTGGTTTTTAACTGAGAACCTTTTTCTAAATACAGATAAACTAGGGGACTGCTTCCACCTTGTCATGACTTAGATGGGGTGCCACCTGTTTCTGCCACCACTGTGGATTTATGGTCCCTTGGAAAGGCCCAGAGTACCCTCCCAGGCCCTGTCAGATCCCTCGTCAAGAAAATAGGCGTGTAGACCAGGCAGAGTAACAAATAACAACAAAAAGATTTATTTTAAACAGGAAAATCAATAAAGGGCAAGTGAACAGATAAGGTGTTCTAAAACTACAGTAACGTGGGTGAAGGAAAATAAAGCCCCTAATGAGACTAGACTTAACTGTCCCTCATCTGTTAGGCCACCAGGCCTCGGCCTGCTCATTTTCTCCCTCAGATTGAGGATCTTCCTCCTAGCAGTAGTTTTTCTGCCTGCTAGACTTCTCAGGAGGAAAGAACAGTGCTGTCTCCTGAGAAAGCTTTTAAACAATTCCCCTCAGAGCCTATTTGGACGCTGACTGGCTGAAACTAGCACAAAGCATTCTGGAGATTGTAGGCTGTCTCTTCCTACTGAGACACAGGCCTCACAGGCTCCCTAGGACTACTAGACCTCTGTCTCACAGCACAGCACAGACCATGACACCTGTACCTGGCATTTTTAGGTTAGCCAAGAAAGCCACTTTTCAGCAATCCCATTGGAAGAATCTAGTGAGTGAGAACTCACATTAGCAGCTCTTTGGATCACACTCCCTCTTATATGGCACACATTTCATTCTCTAGAGATCTCCTTGTATCAGCTGATTTTTAAAATTCCAAGCCATTGTTAGTTAAATCTGTCTCTGGTGCATGTCTTTAATGGCTGCTGTTTCATATGGATTATTGTAAACTGCCTTGGGTTTAAATAGAAACATAGTTTAAATATGTAGCAATTTATGCATTAAAACACACACCTTTCTTCAGCTTGCCTTCTTAAACTACATTTGGTTTCCACAAAGCATAAGTCAAAACACCAATTTCGCTTATATACCACAGTCCACAGAAACCTGTGCCAACAGTTTAGATGATGTCAAAAAGTCATATTTCTGTACAGTCTGCAGAATTGTTGTAAGCCAAAATGCCCTCAAAACGAGGTTGGGGAATTGTCAGGTGGGCACCTGGCTTAATCAGGATCTTTTACCTGTGTATACAGGATTCCACGTCCAGAAACTAATGTTTAAAAATATTAGGGACTATAATTAAATAAAACAATATTCCAGAAAAATATAGGCTTCCATACAAGATAAAATACTCATAAAATCATACATACAGTCCCAAGAAAAATAGAGAGAGACAGACAACACATGGGTAGACAAACGGTGATAATTACCGATCATAGTCTTCAAGAAGGCTCCAATGGCGACGATAGAGAACAGGGGAAATGGGACCCTCAACTGTGACCAGAATTGGGGATGGATCTAGCCAGCGGAACTGGGGTACTGCTAGATGCACACATGAGTAGAGCTGGGTCAGAGGTTAAATAGACTACCTTGGACCCTCAGGAGATGGGAGGTACAGGGGTGGATGACAGGTGGTCAGCTGGTACATGACCTCAGAAAAGGGGAGGCTCTGCAGTGACCATAAGGGCTGGACTAGTGCAGTAGCCAATAGCCAGTTAATTGGCAACCCCTGATTGGATGCTCATAGCTAGCCAATGAGTGGACTTGACCATAGTTACCTGATTGGCTGTCCAGGTAGCAATGGGCCAAGAGGGAGGGGCCTCCAGGATGACTGTTGGAAAAAAGAATGGGGGAAATTACTGGGTGGAGGTGTGCTTAAGACTATTAAACTTATCTAAAAAGGTGACAATAGATGGCCAAATTGCTACCTAAGGTAACACCCGGTTTACACAAAGGAACATGGCTCTGGCTGAAGATGGTCTTCCTCTTCTTCAGTCTTCTTCTTGGCACCAGTCTTTGTCTTGAGTTCCGTTAGACAAAGGATCCACGCCTAAGAAAAGCTTGATTGCCTTATGCAGAAGTTGAAGCAGCTGTTGGATACGTGAGTTTCTTGCTTTGCTGTAATGGAGTCAGGAAAACAAGATGGATTCTGGTGGTGTTAGTCCTTGGTTCATGGAAACAGGCTGGAAACTGTTTGCCTGTACAGTTCATGGCGGCGTGGCTTCTTCCACTGCAGTGGCCAAGACTGGGCATGCAAGGAGCAGCTGGAAACTCATCTGTAATTCTGGCTAACACCCATCCAGAGATGTAGAATGCTGCTGCAAAGCTGAGGCTTAGAAACCATGGGCAAAGTCCACTTCTTAGAGCAGATGTGTGCGAGTCAAAACTCCAGATATCCTGGCAACCATACTGGTGATCGCGATGTCCATGTGTATGAAAAGTAGGGAGCTTTTTCTTACATTGTTAGCAGATTATTTGGGGACTAAACAGCACAGCAGTTATGTGAGATGTGTGGGGAGTAACTTCTGATTAACAAGTGACTCAAAAAAATAGAAACTATTTCTGAGTAAGGGAACTACTGCTGTTTTACCTTAAAATCATACTTCTCATGTGCCACAAGGTGGTGCCAAACCTCCATTACACTTGAAATCTATTCAAGACTAAAAAAATTAAAAAGTTTTCATAGGATGTCTGAATGAATTGAAAGGCAAACATAATAAGGTTTCCTTATGCAGCATGAACCTTATAGAAAATGGACAAACTATATAGCATTTTTTATAAATAAGTACAGGAACTTCAGGAGATAGAAATTTGGAAGAGACACAGTATGAGGTGCTTAACCTCTTCCTAGTCTGAAACTTTTTTTCTCCCATTAACCCCATAAGTTCCTCAAAATTTTTGCTCTCAGGCTTGGCTATAATTATGTTTTTGAACACCCACCCATGCTACAATTTCCCGCTAGTATCCTAGTATTCATTAAAACCCACATGCTTTTCTACATGGGGAGCTAAATATGCTGGGAAGGCATAGTAAATTTCCCATTTAACTTCAAAGTATTCATTTGGGCTGGTCTTAAATGGGCAATTTTAATGCTCACGGCATGAATGCCGTTATTGTCTAAATCTAGCTTAAAAGTCTCCCTCTCTCCCTTTTTACCTATTTGCAGTCAATAAAAATCACTCTATTAAATCAGAGTTGTTGCATTTCCCTACATATCACTTCCAAGCACCCTCATGCATTCATGAGCTTCAAGATCCTGCAACCTGGGTCAAAAGGAGCATGTGTAAAAGCCACTGTGTAATGATTCCAAAAGGTATTAGCCCAAGAAAAGGGTTAACTTCTATGATACAGCAGAGGGGGTACTATGGAATGAAGAAAAAGGATTCTAAACTGCCAAGATGAGCAGTAGGTGGTTGAAAGAAACAGAAAAAAAGTGAGAAGTATGGTGTGTGGATGAGGGGGCTTGTGAGGGAGACAACCAAAAAAAGGATCCCTAGGAAAAGTGATTAGTGTGGTTCTCTCAAGGGAGAGGAGATGTATTATGAACCCTGAGAGAAGGGAAGGCTCACAGGAAGATGGGAATAACAACCCATACTAGAGTGTTGCATGGAATTCTGATAATTTAACTAAGAGAATGATGTACAAAGGATGCTATAGAAAAGGTAACTAAAATGATTCTTTATCAAAGAAGTCTGTAACTTTTAAAACCTCGAAGTTGACAAAATTATGAGTGGTGAGTGGGAAAAGGAATATAGAAAAATATCACATTTTTTAAAATGCTAGAAAAATATTTAATCCACTGGTGTTAGTAGAGACCAGACACAAGAAATAAAAGTCTGTATTTACAGAACCAATCGCTCATCGCTATAGAACAATGTGTGATGCAAATAGCACTAAACATGAAAGTCTTCATTTGACAGTTCTTATATTGGGAATATGAATGTCTTCCAATAGAGTGGGAATTTGTTCCATTGTTTTGAAACAATTTTCTGTTAAATATTTTATTGCTGATGTTTTGTGCTCGTTAAAATGAGCCAGCATAGCTTACATTCATTTTTAAAAGAGACACAAGGTTACCAAATAAATCATGTTTTACAACAAAATGGAAACAGCTGTTCTCACATCATCTGCAAGCCACGCTATTAAAACCCTTTTGATGTCAAATGCTATTACAACATTACTGAAGGATCTTATCATATGAACAGGCAGAATTAAAGTTAATCTGGCTGATTAAAAAGTTTCCTCTGCAACACAGATTAGTATGCAGCCATTAATTAATCTAAGTCGCTGAAGAGGCTTTCTCTGCCACCTTCTATTCTTTATTTGATTATATCATATTTATGGCTGTTTTACAGATACTTTTGCCTCCTAAGAGTCATTGGCCTCAAATCATAAAACTGCTATGTATCTTACTATACAAACTGGATGGCCTCCATCTGTGCTGCTGGTCTTAAAATGTGTCAGGTAATATAGCACTAAAACGCTCAACACATTTCCTAGTCAGAGTCTGTGGACCTACATGCATTTTAATGTTTCAGATCAAAATGGCCTTCACTGTCAAAATCAATGGAAGCTACTATGTATTTGGTGCTTTCTGACCAAGGACAAACAAAAATATATTTTAAAACAAACAAAAAACCTAGAAAGTGCACATTTACAACCTGTGTTCTTGGGTTTTCATTAAGGCCTGTACAACTTTACAGATGGCAGGATGGTATGTATGCAATTCTCTTGGGCGCAATATGCAAGTCCCAGCTGGAGTGTTTCCAACAGGATATAAACCATGGTCCTCAAGCCTGCACTTTAAAAAACATATTACTTAGCCCAGTGCCAACAAATGTCAATACAAAAAATACACTTCAAGAAAAGGAACAGCTTTGCTACAGCCACATAAGTTACTTGCATAGAAAATAATTACAGGGAAGAAGGTGAAAATTATGGTAATGACGACGGCATTATAAAATGTTTATTTTCATAAAAATGTATCATTTGCAAATAATTTGGGTCAAGAAGGATTCAAGCAAGTCTAAAAATTTTACACACATACAGAATACTTTCAGATATCTAGCAGTATAGGGTAGACTACTCTAGAAGGTGCTGCTTGAGGTCTTCAACAACTCTGAAGTTTCTTCAATCCTAAAAATATTATAGGCCAAATAGGTTAAACAAAAATATTTCTTATTGAATAATAAAATTAGATAAGCACCATTTTTTCCTGTACATAGGGAAGACTCACGTTAGTTTGAAATGACAACCTATACATAATGAAGAGAAGAAACAACAGTCCAGTTTTCAAATATAATCATACATCATTTGCACAATACAATTTTTAAAAGATTGAATTATTGTTACTGTTGAAACAGAACTATACTAAAAGCGGAAAACTGCAACGAGATGTAATTACTTCCAATGAAAACATCGCGTTTTTCTTTATGCAAGAGCTAAAAATTTGAAAAGAATCATTATCTTCAGAAAACCAGATAACCTAATATCTTAAACTAAATTAGCACTCTGATCTCAAGAACAACCACTAACCACACCTATAGTTGTCTTTTGGAAAGTGACTTATCACACAAACACAGAACTGTATATAGATTAATTATCCAGTAGGAACAATAAATCTTAAGATACAAAGACCTTTATGGTTTGGAGAATGTATGTACTTTCTAGGTACATTTAAACTAAAGCAATTCCTTACTGAGAAATGAATTCATCTTTCCCCCCCTTTCACTTACATTTTGTTTATTCGTTCCATTCTTTGTATTGTTGTCTCCTGCAATTTAAAAGCAACAAGTTCAATTCATTCTTCATAGGCTGTATATTTCAAAGTTTTAATATATGCACAAACACGGTCTATATATGAAACTTTTTAAAAAACTTTTTGAGATAAAAGTTTTGCTGTTAACTTCAGCCCTCAAAACAAATAAAAACTAAACATTTTTTCCTACAGATATTCAGACTAGGCATTAGTTTTAACTGACCTCTAAAACCTTGGATAAATCATGATTATTAACAACCATGGCTTTGGGAGATGGGTCTGAAGATATCAGTGAACTGTATCCAGATGACTGATGAAGACTCTCTGGCAGCTCTTCCTTTTCTTTATCTGTGAAAACGCATTTACTTTAAAGATCACCTTTGCCTTTTTGCTCTCACACTACAGGTCAGCCATCACCCAGCTTGATTTACAGAAGATACCAACAACATATAGAGATTACAAAACCACAATGTATTTTTACTTATTACCAATATCATGTACTATTCTGAAACTGCACAACCTTTTAATCACCAACAATGCAAGCTTTCTGAAAAATGCCACTGGCCCAAATATCCTTCCTTGCAGGTCTGTTATAAGAGCTTGGACCTAATGCCCATCCAGCAGAAACTGGTATAAAATTAACTTTAAAGGCAACATGAATTGCACCAGACATGAGGCACATGCCAAGCCCTTTTTTAATTCTATCCAGTTAGCATTAGGTAGAGCTTGCCAACACTACCTTGAAGTATTTTTACAGGTTATTGTAATAAGCAACTAGAAAAGCTCTCTATAAAAAAACCAGAAATGCCTATAAAGGTAGCTGCCTTTTAAAACCTTTGTCCATAATCTTTAATATTTTCATGCTTTCTAGTTTATTATATTATATAATATAATATAAGTAACCTCAGACGTACCATGCTAAAATGTGTTATACTAAAGAAAAGCACTTGCAACCCAAACTCATTACATTTTGCATTGAGTTTCATATATATTATTGTATACCAACCAACCAACCAGCTAACTACAAGGTATGGTTATAAGCATAATAAAACTCTCCAGCTGTTTTCAAATTCACCTTTCAGTCTTTGGTTGATATAATTTGATGATTTTGCCATGACTGCACATTTTTTCATCCTGTCAGTCCAGTTCTCCAGAGCTGGGCAGCTTTCACTTTTCTACAAAGCTGCAAGTACTACTTTTGTTGCAGTTAACATGTATCTGAGTAAGTCTAAATAATCATATGCTATTATGCCATGGTTATATATGTATGTGTATATATCACCTTTGCCTTTTTGCTCTCACACAACAGGTCAGCCATCACCCAGCTTGATTTACAGAAGATACCAACAACATATAGAGAACACTCTGTGTGTGTGTGTGTGTGTGTGTGTGTGTGTGTGTGTGTGTGTGTATATATATATATATATATATATATATATATATATATATATATATATATATATATATATATATATATATATATATATATATATATATATATATATATAAAAAATACTTTTATGTTGAGGTGCTAATACCTTGTGCTGTTATGTACTTGTTAAATTAAATGCAAATGTATTTTTACTACAAATTTATACATTGTTTAAGAAACACCCTTAATATTTCTATAACTGCCCATATATTATGTAATTATAACTAAATTTGCTTAACAATCTTTTCCTCTTTTCCCCATTCCCCTATTTGTCTTTATTCTGTATTCCCTTTAAAATTAAAAAAAAACCCTAATAAAAAATGAATGCCTATAAAAGGCAGAGTGGCTATTTTAACTGCCAACACTGAATGAAATACTCTATTTTTAAAAAACACCAAAAACCCAAGATATTACTTTATGGTAGATCTTGAAGATTGTCACCATTATATCATAGAATAAATCAATCCTAACTTGCACAGGCTATGAAAAACTTTACCAACAGGCAGAAAATGCATACCTTATCAACCATACAGTTAAATATAGGTTTTGGAGAAGACGAGTGAAGCTATAGTAACTTTTTCTGGTTTTGCTGCAAATCTAAGTGGGGTGTGACAAAGTTTTAAACGTATAGCTTACAGATCTTCATGTTAAGAGGTTGGAGAACTAAAAACTCCAATGTTTAAGTGTTATTAAGATGACTGATAATTATTTGTTACTGAAGATTTTGACTAGGGCATGCTAAAAAAAGGAGATGATAAAATCACCATAAAGACTCCCTATCAACACTGATAAGCTACTGAATAATAATTTGATTATCTTTCATAACATAATTTTGGAGGCCCCTCTTTAAAACTCCATCTCCAAATGGGGAAAAAAATACTAAAATTAAACAAAACCCATCCTATCTATTAAGTTTTATATTGATAGTTGAGCAATGTTGTTTGTGTGAAAGCACACAAAATGAAGAGATTAAAAATAAACTGCAGTGACAAAACCACTTTTGTTGGTACGAAGTTCTACTGCATGTAAGTTATCTCAGTTAATAAGACTGCAGTTTGACAATTCAAAAGACACCAAACAATGCAGCTTTAACTGCCAACTGAATGAAGTATTCACCTGGAGAAACTGGAGTCATATGTATGCCAGAGGCGTTTTCTTCATTCATGTTATTAAATTCTGTAGATAAATTGATCTAAAATTGAAGATACATTTTGCCATTTATAAGTGAGTTTTACAATATAGTAAGTAGCGGTTCTGGGATTTGCATTGTAAGCTGTTTACAATGTTATCAACTTGGAAAAACTGTTTAGGACTACTAAATTTACTGTCTTTGAATAAATGGATAATACCTACACATATTACATTATTACCAATATATCCTACAACAGACAATGGCTTACTTCAGCGATCATGTCCTGATCCTCTAACCAAAGATTGGGAGGATCAGGAACAGGCTACGGTTTTACACACAAACCCTTTCTTGCCAATTGGAAGAATTTGTCATGACATCTGAACTGGTTGACTATCATTAGAGCCATGAATAGAGCCCATGAGCCTGCCAGTTTCTGAACCTCTGGAGGATCACCTGAGCTGAACCAATATTTTTTGCAAGTCTTATTACATTTCATACCAGGCAAATATTCTATTCCAAAGTAGTAATTTATTATTCTCTGTTTATACAAAGTATTAGAATTATGTCACACCATCAGTAATTTATACACAATACCACTGATACTAATCAAAGCGTTTTAAAGAGTTGCTAGGTTATTCAAATCATTTCATAATATTGTATAATATTTATATAAATTACTCAAGAACAAGAAATACAAGTAGATGAAGAAAAACACCTTTGTTAACTTGGCTGAACTTTTAAATATGGTACATGGTACTGTGGCAAGTACTAACATTAAATATTTTTCACATTCAAAAGCATTACAAACAAATTTATACTGTAGAAAATTATAGCCATTGCAAAAAGAACTATTTCTTGAACTTCCCAAAGGTAGGTGCATTCAGAGAATACCTATTATTTTAAAAAAAAATGTAATTTAAAAAGATTGAGAAAACACCAACTTTCTTTTGCAGCAAAAATCATTAGGACTATAAAAAACTAAATATTATCCATTTGCATTGTTTGTGAGACTAATTACATACCTATATATTCTCTTTAAATCAGTAAAAGTAATAGAGAAATGTTCCATCAGTATTGTTTTATGGAAACTAAATAATAAATATACCTTTTCTGGTTTCAGTAATAGCTGTGTTTCAAGTAGCAAGATGCGACTCAACAGATTATTCCAGTCTCTCTCATCTATAATCACTTTACCCTGCAGTTTCTCTTCTAAAACAACCAACTTCTCTTCTATCCAATTCAGTTTATTAACTTTTTCCTGCAGTTCAGCAAATTGGCTTTTTAATTCTTTCATTTGATCATCATTATCCTTGAAAAGCTGCAAATAACATGCAAGGCAGAAAAGTTTTATGTAACTATGTAGTGCTGTTGAAGAGTAAAGATTGATTCCCAACTTGATTTTATATTAATCAGTTATGAAATTAAGTTCATATTTTTTTCTAGAAATTGCCAGATTAGGAACAGCCTTCATTAACTTTGTGCAATCAAATGCCCATCAGGAATTGTTTCAGATTCTCCCCACCAACCGTCAATCAGAACAATTTGTGTTTGGCGGTTTTTCCTGAATTACTCTAATTCAGAAATTACCTGTGCTGTAGCAAAATTCTTGGCCTCTATTCTTCAATACAACTCTGACTATGCTTGATTTTTTGTTTAACCTAAGTTTAACGTTGATTTATTTTTTCCATTTAAATCTTTCTACGTATCTTATGTTATGCCATTAAAGGTCTGAAATTGAAATCAAATGCAGTGATCCCTGGCCCAAAAGACATCTGGCTGTCCTCAACTAGAGCCAGGGCTTTCTTAGCCCCGGTGTCGGCCTGGTGGAATTCTCTACCTGGTGGCATCAATGTCCTGAGGGACCTAACTCAGTTCTGCAGGGCATGTAAGACAGAGATGTCCACCAGGCCTACAGTTGAGGCCAGCAATGACCTTTACCATATCCAGCCTATGTTCTGCCCTGTGGAGGGAGAGAAATAAAGTATACACCATTATATGCTTGATGCCTATTGTCTTAACTGTAATTAATTATTATTCATCTTATTTTTAATTTCTGTATGTTTTAATAATATTGTACATAGGCCTGAGCCCTTCAGGGGAGAACAGTCTATAAATAAAATAAATAAATAATAAGAGGGAAATTAATTCATACACCAATTCAGCCGTGGAATCATTAGAGATTCTGGAATAACATTTGCACTTGTCTCAGTTCCTTATCTATGCAAGAATCATTTATTACCCTGAACAGATAGTTAGACTAATAGAAAAAGGAGAAAAACAGGTGAAAGACTATGCTCACAGGCTTTTCATCACACTTGATTTGGTCCTTATTTTCTGTTGACTCGATCCACAAGCACTGGGATTGGTTTAGGCATGGTTCTTCTGCACATGTGACTTCCCTCTGCATTTTCACAGTAGTGGAGCCAATTAATTTCCTTCCTCACATGGTTTAAATAATCACATTTTTCAAAGGAGAGTGCTGTCAATATTAGTGACATCACAGCAACCCCCCCCCCTTTTTAAGGCCCTAAAATATTGATATAGTGTTACACTATCCTTACAATCAGGTTCTCTGAATTTCCGGCTTTAGTTTTTAAAAAAAAGTCTTGGGGAGATATACCTTTTCCCTTATACCTCCAGGAGGTAAGCACCTAGAGATTTACTTTAAAAAAAATGAAAGCTGGGACTTCAGAGAACCTGCTTAAATTTGCATTACAGTACTAGATCTCTACTTATATTTTAGAGCTTTTTTTAGAAAAAAAAAAAACCCAGAAACCACTCATCTTTGAGGGGAGAAGAGAGGGAGCAGTTTGACAATGATGATAGTCCAATCACTGAAAAGTGACCTAGAAGTAGGTGGGAGTGGGCAGGGCAAAAAAAACTAACAGAAACATCATGCATGAGGGAAAAGATTACTCAAAATCAGCTTGATCAGGGTAAACTTTTTTTTAAAGAAAACTGAACATAAAACTGAAGGGGGGGAGAAGCAAAAATTAAAAGTACAAAAATATCTGAGGAAACGGGGGGATAAACTGAAGCAGTATGAGGCCAGAAACAATGATAAAGACCCATGCATAAAAAACCGAGTTAAAAAATCTACAAATCTAAGTAGTGCTAAGACTCTATCTCGATGATTATTCACTACTTTTAAACATCAGTTAAACTTGCAGAAAATGGGTAAAGTAACTTAATGGCCTTACTTCTTCATGTGCATTGTAGGAAGTATCAGCTTCTTCAACAAGTATTTTACGGACTACATCCTCGGGGGAATATATATTACATTTACTCACATGGCGTTCTATTTGAGGTTTCTTTGCATGTAAACAGCAAAACAAAATGTCACACAATATAACACCAAAAACATTAAAATAATCACTAAATCTAGCAGCAAAATACCTTTGATTTTAATGGCCATGGAATACACCTACCTAATAAAGGAAAAGCCTTTACATTTTGTTTGAAAAACAAAAATCAAAGTAAAAATAGAACAGGACAATCAACCCCAAGTCAGGTCTCTGCCATCTTTTTTTGGTCAGTGTCATCCCAGTTTTGATGGGCTGTGAAAACAGTATGCTAAAGTACACTTGCAGGGCTTGTAATAACAGTACCAGAAGCCAAAGAAACAAAGAGTGTGTTTGTGTACACACACCCACACAACACTTTTTCACAAAAAGATTAATTTCCATTTAAAGAAAGGAAAATGTGACTGCTTACATTTAACTACTTTCTTTAAGAAATAGATTCCTAGCTAAACAAATAAATAGCACAATAACAATTCAGGAATCTTTCCAGGCCAAGCTGCTTAGGGAGTGGAGGTAGGTTTTAGAGTTGTATATTCCAAATAAAACAAAAATCATGCCACACAGAAACCATGCTGTGGCAGTAATGGTTGTCATTAGGTAACTGCTGTACTAATACCTTGATCAAGTGAGAGAGAATCCATTTGCAGCAACAAGTCACAGTGTACAAACTGCACATGCTAGAGGCTCTTGGGAATGGGCTAAAAGAAACACTTCTGTCCAAAAGCTTGGAACATGTACACTGAGTTAAATGTTCTTTTAGCAGATCTCTGAATCAAGCATTAGAGACCTCGTATGTCTAAAAATATAGCTACAAACTGACAAGTAACTATGAAACAGCAGGTTTGCGAAACTGAATATACTAAGAGCAGCTGATAAGGTAGAAACCACTTTATCATTTGGTAAGCATCTTCCCAACCAACTTGCTCAGTAAGACAGCCATCACTGTTAAAAGCAAACTGTGGAAGTATAAGAATCACTGGGCTGATGATCCGTATTCTTTAGAGGTGTGATTCTTATATGTTCACTGGTAAACTTAGTTGACTAATTTTTAAGAAAATTCTTCATCTGCTACAACTAGCTTATGTTGTCTTAGATTCAGGGCATTAATTTCATTAATCTGAAAATATATAATGGCCATGTTTCTTCCACACTATTAAGCATTTACTTGAATTTTACCATTTTCTTTATATATGATTAGTAGAAGCCATTTTTAATTTTTTAATACAACATAAATTTTATCTGCCTGACAAAGAATCAAGTTTTTCTACTGCATAGCAGTTTCTCATCTAAGAAATCCTACCTGCTGAAAGTTCAGAACATCATCACATACAGAATCAAGATGTGAACTTGCTTGTGGTTCATATTTAACAGCATGGATTTTCTTTCTTGTTTGGGATTTCACCTATATAATAACAGAAGCCTCACAGTTAGTGATGCCAGCACATTCCTGTTTTTACAGCACAAAATGTGCTCCAACAAAACATATTGCCAAAATAGTAAGCTGAAGCAAAGCATCCCTAAGCAAATACTATGCAGACAAAACAGCCTTTCCAAAGCGAACCTCGCCAATTATAGCAAATGTCCCAGGTAAGTAACTTTTCAGGAACTTCATATTGAACCAAATATAGCACAATGGCTGTATTTAGAGATCCTAAAGAAACTCTGTCAACTGCCAAGTAAAAAAAAAAATAGATTTGCACACAAATATAAACCATAATAATAGCCACATGAATTGTTTCCATTTGATAAAGTGGAAATAACAGAGAAAACGAAAAGCATTAGTGGTTTCTTTTTTTCAGGAGTTATTTATGATGCACCAACTTCACTGGGATAAGACCAGTTTAGGAGGATGATCTTGTGTTTTGTGCAACAATAAGCACAACATCTCAGTCAGATTGTGATAGAGGAAAAAGCTTAGTCTGCATATTCTAAATTTGTCAAAACATCAGAGGCTTCTACTAAACAAGGCAGATTTCATTTACGTGATCCTAAGAAGAGTTATGTTCTCCTAAGTGCACTGAGATCAACGGGCTTAGAAGCATGTAACATTAATGAACCTTACTTGTTCCTCTTGAATATAATAATAATAAAAGGTACCTTGATATTACTTAATTCTTTGTGTTTTTTATAGACCAGACTAATAATTTCACAAACAATTTGTATTTTTCTTTCTGCAAAGCCATACTGAAGAAACTGGTGTTTTGTTAAGACTGGTTTATATTGAAAATGATCCCGGAGAAGCTGTAAAACACAGGGGGGGGAGGGGGAGAGAGAGAGAGAAGAATTAGCTATCATAATCACTACAATTGTGTGTCATACTAACATTTTTGATTCCTGATTAGTTGTCGTAACAATCTGCATTTTGTCTGTCATATAAAACATTTAATAGAGGCAGGGATACAGTGAATAATATCTTTAAAAATCTACTGTGCCTCAACCCATGTGTTTACATCCAAAAAATAAGTAGAAATATTCCACTTTTCAGTTCTATTCAATATACTTGATGAAATGCTGTCTACAAAGGCTCATATAATGAAGAGCCAGGACACTAGAATGTTTCAACCGGTGTGCAGTCTTCAAAGTCATAAAGTAGTGTTTAACATTTTTGTTAGGATGAAACAAGTAGCAGTATATCCTTAGTGTACTTGACCTATCTTCCTTCTTAAATGCTGTTTTATAGATACCTTATAAGTGGCTTCAATAAAGCGCAAATCATTCTTTGCTGTAAGTTCCACATCCAGTTCCACCAGAAGTTCCACTATATGTGTTGAGAAAGATGTGAAACAGTAGCTGATGATGGGCAAAAATGCAGATGGATCACCCTTTGCTAATCTAGTAAAGACAGTAAAGATGCAGAGAATGTTAGGTCCAGGCCTGTAGCCAGCACTGGCCCAAGGGCGTGTGGCGCCCCAGGCAGGCACCCCCTGCCACCCTCCACACCGCTGCAAACGCACTCCCTCCTTCCCTTTGCCTCTCCTCCCCCAGCGCGCCACACCTGGGCCCTGCCAGCTGCAGCGTGCATCTTATCTTCCAAAGGACTGCTGGAGAAATACCGCTGGAGCCAAGCCTTCTCTAGCGGTCCTTTGGAAAATAAGATGCAGACTGCAGCTGGCAGGGCCCAAGCATGGCGCGCTGTGATCGCGCAGGTGGGGGGAGGCAAAGGTATAGGAAGGAAAGGGAAAGGATGGGTGACCGGCGGCAGGCAAACTAGGCGCTTGCCTGGGGCATCGGGGAGAGCCCAATTCAGTGCCGCCACCTTGCTGGCGCCCTAGGCAACCGCATAGTTTGCCTAGTGGGCAAGCCAGCCCTGCCCATAGCTACAATGGGGCCTGGGGGGAGGGGGCAGGCCACGCCATTCAATCTTCTTTTCCATTCCTTTAGCCCCTCCATTGAAGGGCCTTTCTGCCTTCCATGAGCCCAGCCCTTGCACTCAAACCCTCCTCCTGTGCCATCCCTCTGAGCAGGGCAGCACTGCTTGCTGCAGACGTACCCCAGCCTCTTCCTGCAAAGCAGAGTTGCCATGGGGAAGCAAGAGAAAAAGAGCCACAGCACAGAAGACCTCACTGGCCTGGCTCATGCCACTCACTCACCTGTGAACTTGCCACAAGCTTGGCCCTGAGTGCTGCTCCACGCCGCTGAGCTGGTGGCAGGGTGCCCTCAAGAGCCTCCCCTAGGGCACTGTGCAGGAGGCAAACCCCAGCCAGAGCAAACCAGCCCTGGAGCCACAGCTGGCCAGGGTGCACCGAAATAATGTGACAAGGAGGAGGAAGCCTCTCTGGCCCCAGCCACCTCCCGCAGGCCGGTACGCCTTTCTGAGGGGGTTGCAGCAGGGACGGTTCGAAGGTGGAAACTGGGAGAAAAGTTCTCTGGGAATGGCTGCAACAATGAAAAAGAGTGGCAGCAAGGTGGGGGGGGAGGACATCTGCTATGGCTTGCTGTCTCAGGCTGGCCTTATATGCCAGCTTCCCAGGGTTTTTTTTAAATTAAATGTGACATTTGTGATGTCATTTTGGGCCCCGTGCCTCCCCACCTAAAATTTTATTCTCTGCCCCATCTAAAATTTTCTGGGTATGGGCCTGGGTAGGTCCCACCACACCAATGAAAATGCACATCTATTCATAACTGAAAGACCATCAATCTATTCAGAGTTGCTATTTGCTCTCATATTTGAAGGGAGCTTCAAGTTCGCAAAGCACACTCCAGTATTAACTGTAACCATATCTGTGTGAGACAGTATCAGCAACTGGTATGTCTTCGCATTTAAAAACCACAGGAAATGGAGGCAAAACTGTTTTTAATAAAAGCCTTTCCAAATAAGGACTACAACTTCTCCCCAGATTCAACCACCTTGAACAAGAAAAAACAACCACCTTCTTTTTGCAAGGCAGGGTATAAATGTTTTCTTATAAATTAATAAATAAATTTTAATTTCAACATTCTTCATGAACAACTAATTTTTATCTAGTATAAATAAAATAAATACTTTATCTGCTAGCTTTTTAATGCATTACCATAACTTTTTCATACTGGTGTATTCCATTATAATTACTTCAGATACCTTCCCCATTAAATTTAGTTCTATGAAACCAAGGAAAACATGTATCAAATGTAATATGCCAACACTTACCCAGTATAATCCACATCTTTGGAATAATTTAAAAGACGAAGTCCTTGTTCTATTCTACGCAAATTTCCTTTAAGATCTCCCGTAGCCATTTCATAATCCTTTCAGATCACAGTCTAGAATGGAGAAGTACAATTTAAAATTAAATGCATCATCTGGCCCAAGTAGTCTCCTGATACATAATATTTTAATAATAGTTTAATAGCAAAAAATTGAAGCCTTGTGGTATGAAAAACCTATCCACTTCCTATATGATAGCAACAACATTAACACATGATATATTTCCTGTTAAACAATGATTAGATATTTTGTGATATCTAGAAAGACATATTGCAAACACTATTTTGGGCTCTTGAAAATCTGGCACTTAAAGCCATAATCCTAGGCACATTTATTTGAGAATAAATTTCACTGTCTAAGAATTTCACTTACTTCTAGGAAACTCACACATTAGGCTACAGAGATATATTTAATTGCTAAGAGACCTGTGTGATGCCCATAGTGCTGGGAAGACATACCACATGTATTCAAAAAGTATGTGACCATAAATGGAAGACAGACAACCCTGTTAACATGACAGCCTGTAACTTGTATGCTAATATAATACAACTCCCTCTTGTTTTTGTGTAACATATCTGGGGGGGAAACCTATTCTTGCACTGGAGTAAATACTATAATTAACTTTCATGTTCTGAATGATAAGAGTAGCCATTTTTTGCTTCTTTGTTCCAGTAGCCTCTGGTGCATCTTGAAATCAGTTTTGTACCACCACCATATAATCCAACTAAATCAGCAACACCTCCAGTATTCCAGATTAAGACTGTACAGACAAAAGTCCTGATGCCTCTCTCTCTTATCCCAATACATATTCTGCCCTCCCCTCCAGATATCTAACGTAAGACTGAAAATTTGCATGCTATCCAGTGATATTTTGGCTGGATCTAATTTAAAGAGATTGGATTTATGCTCTGCCCTTCACTTGGGATCTCAGAACCTTCTTCTCCACACAAGGGCTGAGAGAGCTCTGAGAAAACTACTCTGACAGAACTTGAGACTGACCCAAAGTCACTCAGCAGCTACATGTGGAGGAGTGGAGAATCAAATCCAGTTTTCCCATATTAGGGTCCCTTCACTTAACCACTACACTAAACTGGTTATAGATACCTTATAAGTGGCTTCAATAAAGTGCAAATAGTTCTCTGCTAATATTAGACTGCTGTTGTATTCAGAATTTTTCTATGGATCAAGATGGCAACGCAGCTGTTTAAAGCAATAAAAATCTTTAAAATGCTTTATCGTAGTTCTTCATATGCTCATGATATAATCAATGTGTCAGCCTTTAAGGTGACCATAAGCCCTTTACTGTTTTGGCTGCATCTAACTACCACAGCTGGTCTTCTGGAATCTGCCTCTATGAACTAAAGCATCCCAACCCCCTTTAAAAAAAATTCTGCACGATGAAGAATCATGGACTCTGAAAACTTCTATATTTATATTTTAACTGCATACCTTTTTTAAAAATGCACCAAACAGCATTTGCGTTTAGATTTTGCTCTAGAGCCACGAGACTCCCCGGAACGTCTACCTTTTGTATCATCTCAACAACATCTTACCCCTGAAGCAACCGCCACTTCCTGGAGCTGAAACTGTCACACTTCCCCGAGTTTTTATGTGACTACCTCCGTTCAGCCATCCCGGGACAGCTTACCCCGGCATTACCAGAAATTAAAGCTCCTACAGCAGGTTTGCGTGAGTCCACAAGGACACCCCCGTCTTCTCAAGGTGGGCTTTCTACGTTACGCAGACCTGCCTTTAGCCCCGCCTCTCCTCTCCCCTGGTTCCATCGGGTTTTCCTCTCTTGCTCGCTTTTCCTATTTGGCGGCTGTTTGAGTCCTCCCGCGGGAATCCCAGCAGTCTTTCGCTTCAAATCAGCAGATTCTTTACATTTTTGATTCCTTCTTTCCCCGCCATTGCCAACTCAGCCCTTCAGTCTCAACTCTCACAACAACGTTCTATTTTCTAAAATCTCCTCAATTTCTCTCACATGCCCGAAGAGAATACTTCAATAATGTCCCGGTTGCTTCCGAATCGGCTGATGAAGTGGGCGTTCCACGAATCACCGGACCCGAAACGTCACTTCCGGTAACAACATTTGTGGCCACAGTTGCAGCTGTGATAACAAACGTCAAAATTTGAGGAGTCCGCGCGTGGAAGAGGTGACGACGGATGTTTTTGCGTAGGGACCCGGAAGTCAGCTGTCTCCACCACCTATCTGAAATTGCTTGACCCACTTCTCATCCTCTAAGGCTCGCGCACCAACTTGAACACCACTCGTCGCGGCGGCGGTTGGGACCCGAATTAGCGCAGGTAAATGAGTCGGACACTTAAACCCTCTGGTCTGAGTGAAAATGAGAGACAGGGGCACTGACCAATCGTTGTCCTTGGTTGGCTAGGAATTCTTATTTGGAGCCAATCGTGTGGGGAGGATGCAACTTCGCTGTTTTCTCATCCTAGTACAGTTGGGAGCCGCTTTAAAGGGGTTTTTTTTTTCCAGCTGAGAAGGTTGTTCGCGGCCAGGTTCGCTCGTGTAATGAGGGAGTCATGGTCTTAACTTCCGAACAAAAGAGGGTATTTGCCCTGCTCTTTCCGTGCTCATGTGTCGAACGAGGCGTCTGTTGGGAAAAGGGAACACGTTCGTTGGTTAGGCCACAGTCTTGTGCCTATCTGCTGGCGTCTGAAGCTTTTAAATGTTGCCTCCTGCTGACTTTGTGTTGTTCAGCATTGTCGGCTCGGACTGCCTGGTAGCCAGAAGTATTTCACAACTCCCGAGATGCTTTTGTTGGAGATAACTGAAACCTTCTAAATAAAAATCCTGTGCTTAGCCATCCCTACCCTTGAATAGGTCTGCCTTTTCAACACAATGGGTTTTCCTCCTTTCTTTAGTACTAGGTTATTATTTAGAACTTTGTTAAAGTAAATTATGCTTTATTTTGAATCAGTTTTAAAAAAAATAGCAACATCAGCCTTTCCAGAGCGTTTCTAAAGGTGAGGATGGAAGATCCTATCAGTTTGCTTTAAATCAACTACATATGTGAACTGTGACTTGATGGGTGCCTTCGACCACCACTGCAGGGTTTCTTGTTCACAATCACTAATTACTGTTAGGCTTTCATAACTGCCTATCATGAAGATTTGTGTAAGTCTCTTTGCTCTATGTTGGCATGACTTGCATCACTCTGGAACAGACTGATCATGTCATGCTGTTACTAGACATTTCTGTTTTAACATTTTAAGTATAAAAGTACACTGATAACAAAAAAACAAACATTTCACATGCAGTAGAATTGCATCATAGATGTTTAGCTCAGCGGAACAATCACTTAACCAATATATTTTTAATCTGGGTTATCATATGCCTCCCGTGACTCCATCTTGGTAGTTGTCAAGCTCTGATGAAGTGAATCCCACTTCTAAGCCTCCTGTATCTTTTGGTACACATTGCACCTACACCTCTGGCCATTGGCTATGTACAGGGCCAGCCCTAGACTGTCTGACACCCTAGGCAAGGCTAATTTATGGCACCTCTTTCCCTGCACAGATAACATTACTGATTCACATAGGGATCACCAAGAAGGCTAGTGGCAGGGCCAGCCCTGGTTATGTGAGCCTGGGGGTGATGGATTTGGGCTTCCATACCACTGTTGAATGAGAGCAAGCTAAGCCACTGTGAGTGAGTTGAGCCGCAGTGTGTAGGAGGGGAGAAGAAGAGAATGTGGCAACTTCACCCTCCTTTTCCCACTGTTATGAGGAGGGAGAACTAGAGTCTCCTTTTGCAGCTCAGGAGTGTGAACTTTGTGACCCACATGCAGGTGAGTTTTCAGTCACAAAGTCTGAGAACCGAAGCTCCATTTCTTTAAATTTGTGGATGAGTTTCTGGACCCCAGTGGCTGTGTTTCCCATTGTATGTTGGTAGACTTCTGAGACATGGTGTTTCTGAGGGCCTAGATAAACCCTGGTATATCTAATTAAATAATCTCATATACAAGGCTGAAGCATCTCTTTTCTGAGTAGCTGGAGAGCTACTACCAGTCAGAGTAGTCTGACAGTGCTGATGATTTTGCCTTCCTATCTAGAACCTTACCTATCAATAGATGCCTACTTTACCATTTGTGAGTGGCTACTGCTTCCACAATGTATGGCATGGTTGTTTTTTTGCATTGGGAGTAGTGTCTGTGGAGTGTGTGGGCTGCTTGTTCTGTTGGTCTGTGCTCTGGCTAATACTGTGTTGAGTTGAAACAAAGCTTTCTCTGTACAGCATGGGTCTTTCACAAGGTAGGTTTTTAATCCTGGTCTTTTGGGGGTAGAATTGTGATGAACAATGCCTCTCTTGTGTCCCTCCTCTTATATCCTTTTACTGTCCACTTTTGTGCCTTGTGTGGTGTAGTTGATGTCCTACCTACATCTGTTGTATAAGTGTACTGTTTGATTGCCAAAGATATAGCTGTGTAGGGTAGTGTCAGATGTACATAGGGTACAAGTAACATTCCTATCCAGTTCAAATGGACTTTGGGTGGTGGACCGGATCTGGCTCTTAAGTGTATTTTATATTGTAGATGTGCAGTCTGATCCTTTCAAAAGATGGGCATGTCAGTGCTTTATAACAGACTGTTATGTTTATTCATGTTGTTGTAGAATACAATGATTGTGGTAGATGTCATTGTTCAAAGGTTTCATTCCCCACCACCCTCTCCTGAATAGATTTGGACACATGTTAATACGAATGACTTAAAGAAGTGCATTCATTTTACTTAACCTTTCCAGAGTGCAGTACAGAAATGTTATTTTTTAAAAGATATAATTGATCAATTAAGGCGTTAAAACAATAATTTAAAGTAACAAATAACTACAGTTTAAAATATGTAGTTGGACAGACTGGCAGCATAAAAAAATTACACATTCCTATGATTTCCAAAATTTCCTTGGTGTCATAATTTTACAATGACAGTATTAGTCCAGTATCAAAAATTGTGATCAGTCAGTCCTTCAAATGAACTGTTTCATTATGACAGCAATATGAGTGCAAATACAGTTGCTTGTAAGCTTTGTTGGCTGGATCCATCCAGGTTCAGGCAAAGTCTGGAATATGAAGTTCTCTTGTTGTCCATAGTGTTACTAGGAAGGATTGAGAGAAAAAAGATTATGTTGTGTATGTTGTTGATTTGTATAGAGGTGGATAAAGGAGGTTTTTAAGCATACTTTGATACATCTACATACTTCTTTCTTCTGCCAGATGATGTTCATATTTAGAGATGTGGTGTTACTTGAGAAGTTCTAGTGAAACATTTACGTTATGATTTTTGATGAGTGGGGGCAGGATTCTTGAATGATATTAATAGCCTTTAATTTTCAGCTTTATGGCAGTCATGGGTTGATCTGTAGTAATGTGTATCACACAAACACAATTTTAAAAAGTTTTTTTTAAAAAAAAAAAAACTTAAAACATGCTTAAAACCAGGCCTCAGATTCAGCGGGAGCTCACAGGAGCACAGCTCCTGAACCTTTCTGAGAGTTCCACCTCCTCCTTCCCACCTTGTCCATGAATAGTAGGTGCAGCTGCATAATAATAGCTGGATGAGCTCCACCACCTTTTTTTCTACGAAACGACCCCTGCTTAAAACGTTAGCACTCGTTGGTCTTAAAGGTGCTTTCTTCATATTTCTCCCATGGGATCCAGGGAACTGGGCAAAGGAAGCTCTGACTCTTTCCTTTCTTCCCCAGGGAACCAGGAGTGGCAGGAGGCTCAGTAGCTCTGCTATCTGATTGAGAGAGCCTGGCAAAGCAAGCTCTCCCTCCCCCCTCCTCCTCAAGGGAGGAGCCTCAGCCAGTGGAGAAAATAGAGGCTTTACTCTGTAGCTCTGCTGTGCATTTGAGCTAGCCTGGCATAAGAACATAAGATAAGCCATGTTGGATCAGACCAGTGCCCCATCCAGTCCAACACTCTGTGTCACACAGTGGCCCAAAAACCCAGGTGCCATCAGGAGTCCATCAGTGGGGCCAGGACACTAGATACTGTTGTCCCTCCCAAGCACCAAGAATACAGAGCATCACTTGCCCCAGACAGAGAGTTCCAACAATATGCTGTGGCTAATAGCCACTGATGGACTTCTGCTTCATATGTTTATCCAGTCCCCTTTTGAAGCTGGCTATGCTTGTAGCCACCACCACCTCCTGTGGTAGTGAATTCCACGTGTTAATCACCCTTTCGGTGCAGAAGTACTTACTTCCTTTTATCTATTCTAACCCAACTGCTCAGCAATTTCATTGAATGTCCATGAGAAATGTCATGAGAAAGTAAAGTAAAGTAAATTTATTTTTATATCTCGCCCTCTCCCGCCAGAGGCGGGCTCAGGGCGGCTCACAGACATGGAATACCATGATTTAAAAATACAATCTAGACAAAACAAATTTAAATACAATTCAATTACATAGGTTAATTAAAATAAATAAAACAGTTGTTATAGATTAAAATTAGGTTAAGGTGCTATAGTTCACAATCATACATAAGATGGCTAGGTGGCTACAGGTCAGTTTAGCCGGGTTCTGTCTTAAAAGCAAGCTGAAAGAGAATGGTTTTGCAAGCCCTGCGGAACTGATTCAGGTCCCGCAGGGCTCGCACCGTCTCTGGAAGTTGATTCCACCATCGAGGGGCCATTGCTGAAAAGGCTTGCTCCCTGGTTGTCTTCAGTCTAGCCTCTCTTGGCCCAGGGATTTTTAAGAGATTTTGAGAGCTAGATCTCAGTGCTTTCTGGGGAACATATGGGGAGGTGCTTCTTTCTCTACCTTCTCTATCCCATACATAATCTCAGGGCCAGATTAAACCCTGTAGAGGCCCCTAAGCAGTCAAAATCTTGGGGGGACCCTCGCAAATTATCTCAGAGTTGGAGTACTTGCCCCACCAACTGCGGCCCCTGCTGCAGCCTGCAGGCACCTTCTCAAAAGCCCCTTCGACAAAGCTGTGGGGGAGAGGCAGAGAGAAGAAAACTTGGTGACGATGCCAGCAGCAGCTGCACCAAGTAAGTAGGGCAAAGAGCAGCTCAGTTGCTGGCTGCGCATGTAGACTTGGAGGGCTGCAAGCAGAGGGGAAATGGAGGGGGAAGCTGACCCAGAGCTCCTAAAGACATGGGGGCCCATAGGCCAGTGCCTACTTGGCCTAATTGCATAATCTTGTACACCTCTATCAGGTCACCCCTCCATCGATGTTTCTCCAAGCTAAAGAGCCCCAAGTGTATTAACCTTTCTGGCAAAGCAATCTGTGATGCAAAAAGAAGCAAGATAGAGGAAGAAGGAAGCAGATGGCAGCCAGTTGCTTGGGGGCCTAAGGGCCCTCCAGAGGCCTGATTTTGCCCTCGGGCCACATGTTTGACACCTATGGTCTAAACCTTGCCTGTTCAATTGAGTGTTCTTGCAACCAAATGTGCATAGGTATGCACCCATATACTTAAAGCAGTGCTCCCTGTAAGCTGTGGAGTCTTCTGAGCAGAAATTCTACTTTGTGAGCTACTGCCAGGGGTGGCACTGGGGTTTTTCCCACCTCAGGCTGCCTGCATGGCTGCACTCCCCCATGGGGGGTGTTAGCGAGGCTGCGTGGTTCCTTTCATCTGCCCGGCTGCCGGGCGGGGGAAAGGAGCTGTAGGACTGCTGTACCTCACTCTGAGGTTGTCTCCCCTTGCAGGGGAGGCAGCTTCAGAATGACGCCACGCTTCCTCCTTCCTTCACCTAGCTGCCAGGGGCTGTGGGACTGTCATCCCTTGCTTTGAGGCTGGTTCCCCTTGCATGGGAGACAGCTTCAGAGCAACGCCACACCTCCTTCTTCCTTTACCTGGATGCCGGGTGGGGGAAAGGGCTGCGGGACTGCCGTGCCTTGCTCTGAGTCTGTCTCCCTTTGCAGGGGAGGCAGCGTCAGAGTAAGGCTGCTCTCCTCCAAGCCCTGCTAGGAAGCTGGGTTTGGAGGAGAGCACAAACTGGCACGCAGTTCTGACGCTCTCAGCTTCCGGGGTCTGCAGCCACCTACCTCGCTGACTCCTATGCACCAGTCCTGGCTACTACATAAATTAATTTGCTCTGAGGCCATTTTTCCTGAGCTGAGACAAAAATGTGTGAGCTGGAAGCTACAAAATTGTGAGCTAAGTCACACTAACTCAGCTTAGAAGGAACAATGACTTTAAAGTTCTATTATGAAAAGGGATGCTGATATTGCTACTGTCAGATGCAGTGATCCTTTATATAGTTAGGTAGTTGATCTAGGTCCCGAAAACATCAACCTCTTAAGTTGTCCACAAAAGCATTATAAAACCCTGTATCTAAGCTGGGGAATATATAGATGGTATTTTGTTTATATTTTTGCTAAAGTTTATAAAACATTATTAGATTATCATCTGAATTGAGCCTCCCAACAATTTATTTTAAATTAAATTACCAATTTTAAATTAAATTGAAATTTTGCTGCTTAAAATGAGAAACACATCATAAATTAGTACTATTGTTTGGCTGCAAAAACAAGTGGCATAGTAATGTGTTCTGAAAAGAGAAGCTTTTGTTCTGTCAATGCCAATTATGAATGCATCTTTTGTTTCTAACTATGCTAGCATATAATCTGTCTCTGTGCAGGATTTGGGGCTTTTTTAAAAATATTAAAATGCTTCTAGTATTAGCAGACTAGTGTGCCATGGCTAATTAATAGTAAATTTCACCACATTTCCAGGTAACTATCTGAGCATAATCTAGTTTAGTTCTACGGTTAAAATTCAATGTTTGTTTAATGTGGTGTTTCCCATTCGCAGGGTCGCCACCCGGCACCGGACCACGGAAGCCTCAATACCGGGTCACAAGAAAAGTCAAAGCTAGCTCTGCCCCCATCAAAGCATGAGCTCTGTTCTGCTTCCTTCCTTCCCCCGTCTCTGTGTTGTGCAGAGGAAAGCTAGCCTTAAAGACTGACACATGCTGCAAAGCCTGAGCTCCATTTGGCTTCCTTCCCCCGTCTCTGTGTTGTGCAGAGAAAAGCTAGCCTTGAAGGCTGACACAGGCTGCAAAGCCTGAGCTCCGTTTGGCTTCCTTCCATCTTCCATCTCTGTGTTGTGCAGAGAGGAGCTGGGCTGCCTCTCCTTCCTTCTCCCCCACTCCCAGTGTTTGAGGGAAAAGCTGGAGTCCACTAGCATGAAGTGTTCTTCAAGGTATGAGCTTTCATGTGCCTTGCAGTATGTTCTTTTGGGGAGATTTCCTAGGAGACCTGGATGGCAAAGAAGGGGGGGATGTTTTTTCCAGCTGGGAAGAGCAGGGAGTGGGTCAGTAGCTATTTTTTTTGCCAAATGACTTTTAGGCAGAATTGTTGCTGGCTAGGGTCATCTGATGGTGAGTAAGGCTTTTTTTTTTTTCCTTCCTTCCTTCCTTCCTTCCTTCCTTCCTTCCTTCCTTCCTTCCTTCCTTCCTTCCTTCCTTCCTTCTTTCTTTCTTTCTTTCTTTCTTTCTTTCTTTCTTTCTTTCTTTCTTTCTTTCTTTCTTTCTTTCTTTCTTTCTTTCTTTTTTCTTTCCCTGCAACTGATGCTGTCTGTATTCTTGGTGCTGGATGGGGAGGGAAGCAACAGTGGGAGGGTTTCTAGTGCCCTGGCCCCACTGGTGGACATTCTGGTGCTTTGGGGGCATTGTTTGAATTTTGGACTGGATGGTCCATTGTCTTGATCCAACATGGCTTCTCTTATGTTCTTTCTTTCCATGTCTTTCTTTTCTTTTCCTTTCCTTTCCTTTCCTTCCATTTCATTCTTTCCCTTTCTCTCTCTTTTTTTCCTTCCATTTTTACTGGATGAAACTTTTCTGTTCATCATACTGTTGTTGCAGACATAAGAGCTCTGCCAATGAAAAGTTGGCAACCCCAGTTGTAGCAAGCTGGCCTTTCTCTGAGATTTCTGTGAGGGCGTTTTCGCATTCACCTTCAGCCGGCGCGACCCCCCTCTTCACCACGCAGGATCTGCGCGGATTTCGCACTAAACGCCGCGGAGCAGCCGGAAGAGCAGGAAACTCCCGGCGCAAAAGCGGCGCAAACGGAAACTGCTTTTTGGCGGTTTCCGTTTGCGCCGCAAAAGCGCCGGGAGTTTCCGGCTCTTCCGGCTGCTCCGCGGCGTTTAGTGCGAAATCTGCGCAGATCCTGCGCGGTGAAGAGGGGGGTCGCGCCGGCTGAAGGTGAGTGCGAAAACGCCCTGAGAGAGTGAGAGGAGTGGGGCAGAAAGAGATTATTGGAGATTATTGCTGTATATCTCAACAGCACTAGAAGTGATGGTACTATGAACTTGGCACCATTTTACTGGTCCTGCTTTTAACAGTTGTCTGACACCAAAATTAAACTCTTCCTATAGATATTTAAAAGGATGAAAGAAGTGCACTGGCTAAATATCTGCAGAACAGGCTGCTTTTAAAGGCATGAGAAACACAGCCAATAAATACCCTTTTTGGGATAACTGCAGAAAAGCTTGTATGAACTTCATATAACTTGAAATTAATTCATTAATTCCAGTATAATCCTCTGCTACCTTTCACAGCATTTTCCCAGTGTTTCAGCCAAGGAAAAGTATGAAAAATAGCTGTCAAAAGATTTTCTTGAAACCAAGCAAGCTTGGTTGTAGCTTGTGGCAGGGTTCCAGTAGTAGCAGCTGAAGGAAGGGCCTATTAAATGTGTCAGCATATTTTGAGGTAGAACAGCTGCCAGGACCCAGTGTGGGTGATACACCGTGCTGGTATTCCTGATGACAATGGCAACAGCACTCCCAACTGCATACACTGACCAGTTACTGTTGACGAAAGGGTGTGTAGGTGATACAAGCAATTGAACATTAGGAGTGTTTGGGCATTAGGAGTGCTTGCAAGCTGGAGAAGAACACACAAACAGATAGTGCATGCAGGTGTAAGGGTGGAAAGAGAGGACCCTGGGAATGCATGAAAAAGTTGCAGACCGCCCACTTTCCATCCCCATTTTGGCTCAGCATGAGTTTCAGAGAGATTTTTCTGAAAAAGAAGTTACTTCAGAAGAAAAGGCAGGTTTGGGGGAATGCCCTGGAAGTGACATCACAGGAAAACGTGGAGTTTTGATTCAGTGTTCCCCAGAAGTGACATCACTTGGCCCTTGACTTGGAAGTGACACCACTGGAAAGGACATAATTCCTGTCTCTTGGCTCCACCCCCAAATTTTAGTGAGCCACGAAGGAGAAGTGTAAAAATAACCGGGCCACACGAGGAAACCCTAGTTTAATGCCAGCCATATGTACTGAACTTGTACTGAACACTCATGTGATGGTGATGTAGAGTGAACAGAAAGCACATTTGCTGTTTTTCCATATCTCCATAGCTTCTCCATAACTTATGCAGTCTTTTTGCACTTGAGTTAAGCAGACAATCTTCACTTTCAGTGTGTTCATTCTTATTTGTTTTTGATAATTAAAGGGTAAACTATGTTTTGTAGCTAGTTTTGACTGTAACAAACACTTAAAATGCCATCCTAAACAGAGTTACAGCCTTCTGAGTGAATATCTTATTAGGATGGCACATAAAGCAGGTGCTAAACAATAACAATTTTTTTTAGATTGATAGTGCTTCTGTAGATGCTTAGGGGGCATGCTTACTGTATATCGTTATAGTAATCATGTAATTATCTCAACATTACAATAATAGAGGCTATGGTGGTCTGGCGTGAGATGTTTTTGACTTGTTGAAAATGGGATGCACATACACATAACAGCCTTTTTTGCAAGTTTGATAAGAAGTTGACATAACACTTTCAGACCTTGCCTGAGCTATATATACAACTACCTCTAGAGTTAGAGATTTAGGAGGGCTGGACTCTTTGAGGAAGAAAATATTTTGGTTATATGTAGTTTGTATCTCCTATTTACTCTTACGCCTGATTAGTGTAATGCTTTCTTTTTCTGTGTTGTGTTCTAAGAAGAGTCTTCAGAACAATTTTGTAATAAATGATTGCTTCTTTGTCATTATAAAGTGGTCGTTTTTATTGGCTATATGTACGTATATTGTAAACTAAAAAAAAAAATCACCAAATTGGAGTTTGAAAGCTTCAGATAAATTGTCTGCATGAGTCTCATTGAAATGAGTAGGTTTTATTATGAGAAACTCTGAGCTTACACAGCTTTCCTTCTTAGTAAATACAAGCTATTATTGAAATACTTATTGTAGGTGCCTAATTTACAAGGTGACCAAACTAGACTTCAGGGACAATGTTTTTAATTTCAGCCGGCAACATAAAGTTACTGGCAAGAATTAACAAAATAAGTCACATGGTTTTGCATGTAGACTCTTGTGTTTTTTAAAAGCTAGAATTTTAAAAGTAGAGCCAGAGGTCTCAGCTAAGTGCTATGTCTGATTTTTACATTGTGATTTCTCTTCTAACTAGAAAAATATCAGCAGTGGAAAAAATGAGGTTTATCTTAAGTATACTGAAACTAAGGCTGTAGTCTGGTCTGCAGTTAGGCTGCTTAAATCCTATTGAAGTCAACAGGGTTTAAACAGCAAATTTAGGGTAGAAATTCAACTTTAGTACATATCACCAGAACTCCTTTCCCAGGGCAGTTTGTTTATATAGGCAGTGTCATTGCTCCCTTGCTTGTATCGAGTGCCAGAGAAAAGCAAAAGACATTCAGAGTTCTAGACCAGCTGTTCAGCAAGTAGTCTTCAAAGCTGGAACCAATAAAATATCTATTTATTTTAACCAAAAGAAAAAGAAGCCTGTTGTGAACAGTGGCCGGGATCCAATCCTCCCTCTTCCATGTGTGGGTGGAAAGAACTTCTGCATGCACACAGCAAAGGAGGGGTATTTCCTTCCAGCAACAGCTCCTTCCACCTCATGGGTTGTTATTCCAGAGGACTCCCCCCTCTCCCGCAGTGTGAGTTTTCTAGGAGCTCTGGGAACTGCCAACAAATGGGGAGAGCAATAAACCATCTGCAGTTCTTTGAATCCCACCCATAATAGATTAAAAGAGGGGGAAATGGACAGAGTTAAACTGATGTACAGTTAGAATCAGAGGTATGCTCACAGGACCTCTATTGTAACACAAGACCAAACAAGTTGAGAAGTACTAATTGTATGTCCTGTAAAGTTTTCCTGGTTTTATCTAATATGGCATGCTGGTTAGCAATATAAGTTGTGGCTCCCTTGTTATAGCACATCAAATGGTTCAAGTCCAGAATAGAGGCTCACAAGTCTATAATGTCCTTGCCTCCCAGTAAACTTACAAAAGAAATCCCAAACCCTGTCATCATGCAAGGAAATTCACCATATCATAATCCTAAGTGATGAACTTTTTTTGTTTGATTGGACACTTTGTAGATCGCAGATATGTGCAGCTAAATGCTCCAGATTTTGTGTGTGTGTGTGGACCAATATCTAATTTTTAAACTACCTGTTGCCTGGAATTTTTTCCTGCATTATTGTCCATCTTCATCAACAACTTACTCGCTAATTTTATATATATACGTATGTGTGTGTATATATATACATATATATTCCAGAGGAATATATTTATATATACACACACACACATACACTTGCTGGCTGCTGAGCAGCTGGGCTACTCAAGCTGTTCTGCCAAGCTGGTATTTGTCAGTGGCAATTTCTCCTATTGGTCTCTCCAGGATCCTTCATTTGCATTTCCTTGAAAAAATGCCTCATGTCCCAATTGACTGGTTCTAAAAGAACGGCCAATCGGAATTCAAGAATCAGGATCCTGGAGAGTAATGGAAGCATGCTTTAAGCTCAGGCCTACTGAAAGTGAACACAGCAAATATGTAATAGGCCTACTAACAGTGAACACAGTAAATACATAACAAAAGGACTTTATTCTAAGACATATAGAGAAGCCACTGATTTCCTTTTTATGCACTGTTCACAATTTCACACTTTAAACCAGGGCTTTATTTTTGTAGAAAAAGCCCAGCAGGAACTCATTTGCATATTAAACCACACCCCCTGACACCAATCCTGTCGGAACTGTGTTCCTGTGCGTTCCTGCTCAAAAAAAGCCTTGCTTGAAACTGTTAGACTAAAAGTAGCTTCACAGCTCTGTGTTACAGATGGGTAAACGTTTTAACCAAAAATAGTCTGTATTTATGCAGTAACCAAGACAGAGGTTCCGTCCTATTCTGCATTTCTCTCCTGCCTCCATTTCTCAGATTATGCCTGTTCTTAACCAGTAAGTTTGCTGTCATTGTATATAATTATATTATTCCATTTAGTTGTTTTTGTTTATATTTATATCTGCTTGGGTATATGGTTCTGATTGTTTTCAACAGTTCTGCACCTTCTCATATTAAGAGTTGGACTTCTTTAGGGCTGTATGAATTACCAGTAACAGTAAACACCAGAATCATGACTTCAGGCTGCCAGTGACTGCTTGGAGTTGGATGAATATTAAATTACTAGTACTGCTCAGAAAAATATGAGGTCTGATTGTAAATGTAACCATGTAGGTCCACTACTTTACTTTCTTTTCTCTCTAGCGTTTCCTAGCAGATAGTGAAATAGTCTATGGTGTTGTGGTCTGGAATCACTATTCAGTGGTGAACACTCAAAAGTAGCCATTGCTTAGTAATATTTACAGATTCAGTTCTGTAACTGTCCAAAACTAGTCCAAAATTAAATAACATTATTTCCTTACTGTGCTGTGAATCTTGGTTAATTGTTTTCTTCATACCTTGGATGAAATTTGTAATCCTATGAAATTCTGCATACTTAGAAACAGTGAACAGTGGTAGAACTTTATGTTTTTATTCCTACAAATAGGAATAAAGAGTGGGGGTTCATTTATTAAATTTTTTTTGTGCTTTTCAATCTACAGTCTTGCAGATGGGTCAGGGGCTGTGGAGAGTGGCCAGGAACCAGCAACTTCAGCACCAGGGATATACAGGGCAAGGCTATCTTTCAAGAGAACATGGTAGAAGAATAGCTGCTAACAATGTTTCAAATGCAAACCATCGGAAACATGCCCAAGGAGGCATTGACATTTACCATCTGTTGAAAACTCGGAAATCAAAAGAACAAGAAGGGTTCATCAACCTGGAAATGCTGCCGCCTGAGCTTAGCTTTACCATTTTGTCATACCTGAACGCAACAGACCTCTGCCTGGCTTCATGTGTGTGGCAGGATCTCGCTAATGATGAGCTTCTTTGGCAAGGGTAAGTTAATGAGAGGTCATGCATATAGGTTACAACAGGCTATTTGATCCACAATTTCTTCTTCACACCACTTTCTTTTTTAAACAAAACATCAGAAGTGAAAAATTGCAGTACAGTTAGTGTTAATTAAAAAAAATCCTTGCTTCTATTTAAGTAAAATGGAGTTGGGTACAAAAATATCATCTTAAACTTGATCAAAGCAGAGAATGATTGAAATTCAGAGGCAGTTAATTATTTTTAATGGAGACACCGAAAGGAGTGAGAGATATTACTTATTTCAGAGGAGATTAGTGTTTTTGCAGATCTCATGGTAGAAGACCGTGCTAGCAAAAGGTCTAGTGGGCTTGCACAAGTAACACATATATTCCTAATCTAGATCAAAAACCATTATGGGTATGTCTAGTGCTTCAATTCAGCAGAGCAAACTTTACACTATTCAGTTGCTTAGTAAAAGTGAAAAGTTGCAACCCCTGGTTTACTTTAGAAAATTTAAGACCTAGTGAGTTCTGCTCATGCAAGTATTTTGAAAATCAACACTTTGGGTCTTAGAAAGTTGCCATCTATCTGGAAAAGACTATAATTTGATAATGAACTTGTATTTGCCAGTAGTGATTTGAAGATGTGGAAAAGTTGGCTTTTCTTTCATATTTGCAAACTTTTTACTGGCGTTTGAGTAGTTGTTCACAGAAGGCAAAATATGGAAGAGCTGACATTATACAGCTTCCAGGCATTATGTAGATGTACATTAAAAATGATAGCCACACTGATTTTGTTTTTGACCCCCGCCTCCCAAAGACCATATTGTATTTGACCCTGTGTCAACTATGGGGCTTGGAAGTGGAATAAAAATACTAAAGATAAATTTAGCACTTGTTTGTCAGTAAAAACTTGCTTCACTAATGAAATTAATTTAAAATGTGAAACAGAGCCCTGACCTGGATAGCCCAGGCAAATCCAGTCTTGTCAGATCTTGGAAGCTAAGCAGAGTTGACTCTGGCAAGTACTTTGGTGGGAGACTTCCTTGAATACCAGGCTTTAATCAGCCCCCAGTAGGGGTCAGTCACCAAAACAGGATTCCCATTCTCCCCCTGGGGGTGAAAGTTCCCCCGCTTTCAGGGCCTCCAATCCCCCACCATGGCACTCACAAGCAGGGGAAGCACCCAATGTGCCAAGTGTGATGGCATCACCCAGAGATTATGTTATCACACCAGGCATGTTATGTGGGAGACGCTCTAGCATTTGGATAAAAACTCATAGTTTTCCTTTAAATGATAGACATGCCTGGCTTGATGTCATTGTGGCGTGTGTGGTTTACATGCACATCAAAGATTCCTGATAAGAAGGTCAGAGTCCCCCACCAGCAGCCAGATAAGATTGGCAACTGTACACTAGAAGTTGCCATGACTTCCAGGTATACTCACACAGGTACATATTAAAACTTTTTAAAAATGTAACAGCTTTAAGTATAGCTCAATAAAAATTGCTATGTTCAGGTACAAGATGTATGTGATGATAATATTAGTGTCATAGGATTACTGAGTGGGGTACCTCCTGGGGAAAACCCAGTCTAGAAAAAAAACTGCTGGAGAACATGATTTACAAAGAGATGCGGTTCGGAAAGTAGGTATAAGAGAGAGCTTTCGCCCAGTGAAATTGACAAAAGAAAATACTTCTTTACTCAACAAGTAATTAAATTGTGGAAATCATTGCCAGTGGATGTAGTGATGGCCATTAGTGTAGCTGGCTTTAAAGGGGGATTTTATTCATGAATTGGCTACTAACCATGGCGAGTTAAGGCAACCACAATATACAGAGGCAGCAGACATCTGAATACCAGTGCTAGGAGGCAGCAGACCTCTGAATACCAGTGCTAGGAGGCAGCACAAGGGCCTCTATGCCCTGTGTGTAGTCCCTCCACAGCAACTGGTTGGGCATTGTTTGAAGACCATGATGAATTAGATGCATCACAGGTCTGATCCAGCATGGCTGTTGTTGTGCTGTTGAAATGGCATCCTAGGACACCCACAAGACAATGGGAGATATTTTAGAATCAGTGGTTCAGGTATATTTTCCATCAGTGTTTTCTGTGAGTCTTGCTAGAATACTACTTTATTCCTTTGTTTCCCCTTCCCTCCCTCATTGCATTAAATTTTGAAACCATGTTGGATCTGAAGTATATTGTATATTTCTATAAGTGCATCATGGTAGATAATGTGCATTAATATTTTTGTTACACCTTGATAGACTGATGTGGATTTTGTTTAATGTGAATCATTGTACAGCTCATAAATTAACAGATTTAGAAAGCAGAATAACAAGTAGGAAAAACCTGGGCAAAGTTTACCAGCAATTTGGCCTACATAGACTTGACAAATTTGAATGAAAATGCTTAAGATCATCTTGCACAGTCAAGTTTGTGTCAAGCATTCTTAGTGAATGTCTTTACTGGATTTCATGGAACATTGTCACAGGTACATAAAGAATACAAAGAATGACTAGTAATTTAAGCATCATGCTGCACATTTAAGTGCTATCTACTGATTATATATTTTGCCAAAAGGGTAAAAAAGTATGGGGTTGTGATCATGAATGCTCCCCCCACCAACAAGCACACCAGTTCACATTCCTTCTCTGTGTAATGATTGATTTCCTGGAAGAAAAGCTGCTCTTTACTAATGCATAGTTGGGTTATTATTTTTAAAATTCAAGGTTAGGGTCAATTGATGTTTATATTACTTACCCAGTTAGTCTCTGCAGTATTAATGAGCCTGTTAAAATGGGAAGCCAAGTACTGGATTGCACTGTTAAGCTCTTACATTATGAAGGCTTATATGTGCTTTCCTTTATCCGTTGGTACATTGCAATATGTAAATGTAGGCATACATGTTAGGGAAGGTTTTGAATCTGAACATTGCTATTGGTGTTCTCTGACTGCATGTGAAAGTGTTTCTTGATTATAACCAGAGAGATTCATTTCTCAGCTGTTGCACAAATCCTGTATTCTTACAGTGAAATCCTAAGCAGTCTAAGCCCATTAATTTCTGCATAGAATCTCACTGTAAATTATCTGCTTTTGTTTGTCAAACAGAATGAAACATTGGTACCAAAAGCATATCTGAAGCTACTGACTCTGGAGTAGCCCCGCTAAAGGCTGGAATAGGTTGCTTAAGGAGTGTCGTCTTAAGCAACCTTTTAAAATGCTACTGCACTGCTGTGTAAAAATATTCAAGGAATTCTTATAAATTTTCAAAGTTTTAAAAAGGAGATAGAACATAGCATTATTCTTACACTGAGTATTCTTCTTCAACTTTTGTAGATTGTGCAAATCCACTTGGGGTCACTGTTCCATATACAATAAGAATCCATCTCTAGGATTTTCTTTCAGAAAACTGTATATGCAGTTGGATGAAGGAAGCCTAACCTTTAATGCCAATCCCGAAGAGGTAAGTGACGAGCAACTGTCATTAATTAGAATAGATAATAATTCTGATGTTCTTGTTTAATTTTTCAGTTGCTTTTCAAAGCATAACTTGCTGGAGTGTGACATTCCTCCCATGATGAACATCTAGAGAACATTGGTTACTAGAAACTAGGATCTTGAGCATAAGGTTTTTTTAAAATATATATTTAAATTAAGATCCATTTGAACTTGCTTCCAAATCAAATTCCAATCAGGTTTGGGGATGAAAGAGAGAGAGACATTATATTATATTCACTCTGATTTTAGGATTATGAATAAATTGAACTGTTTTCTTGCACAGTAGAGAATTAATACATGCAGTTCAGGGGACAATCCAATGTTGTAACCTCATTTCTTAACCAAAGCTGTAGTTTTGTTTGTTTTTTGTCTGAAAGGGTAGTATGATGTGCACTGGTGTTTTACTTGGAAGAATTCTTAAATTGTGATATTGCTTCCAATGGTTTTCTGATATTAAAACACATTTGGAATCTGTATTAGAGACTATTTTGTACTTGACATTTGTGTATTAATTTTCCATGTATTTAGATCTTTCATCACGTGCATTTTCTAATTGCCTGTTTGCTTTTTCTGTCTTGTAAATATGTTTTGTTGTTGAAAGGGATTTCAATTTTGAAGGATAAATTTTAGATCAAAGTATACATTTATGTGCAGTGAAATTATACCACATTAACAGCATTTTGCATTCTGAGTATTCATAAGTTTTAGGCTACTGTACTCAGATATTTAGATATAAATCAGTTGTACAGTTGTATACTATAAAGGCTGTACAGTGCTGGAGATAAAGTTGTATTCAGGTCGATCAGTCAAATTCTGAATAAAAGCTGGGATATTATTTATGCAAAGCAGATGCTTTGTCACTGAAGCACAGCCCTTCTCCTGAACATGTGGCTCCTTTATTCTTGCAAATAAAAATGCAGCATTTCACTGACAACCCTTGAACATTTTGTTAGGTGCCATAGATATTGTGTGTGTAAACTGGATTGAAATACCATTAGCCAATCTGTTCTTACGTCTACTACATAAGTTCAGTTTTTTGGTTCCTTCACACTATGGCAGCAACAAGTATTGCTGAAATGGTAGCAGTAGTTGTTGTTGGGATTGAGGTCAGGCTCCAGTGTGAGAGTATCAGGGTACCTTTGTGCCAGGGTTAGGCAATCTGGCAGTGTAGAAGCAGCTCACAGGAATAGTCTTCAGACAGCATTAAAAAGTGGTATCTCATCTTCTTTAATTGGGAAAGATATTTTATCTCTTACATTAAATGTCTTTTGGACTGTAAGATCATAGTGAGGTCCATGATATTGAAGGGAGCATTTAACTCCAAAGTTTCATTTGTGCAGCCTTTTTAAAGGTTTTAAATTGAAAACAAAAGAGCTGGAAAATTTGGTAAAATATTTCTGTAATATGGAAGTAATAAAGGAACTGTACAAATTACATTGTTATGACAAATGCTGGGTCTGTGAGTTTTCTGAATACATTTTTAACATTTGGAATGGTATCTGTGGCTTCAAAACATGCATAATGTGCATATGCCTGCACTGGAACATAAGCATAAAATCATGCAGTTATCCCATATATGTCATAATTTGAAAGTGCCTGCTATAAAACAAAAAAGGCTAAATAATACATTTCAGATTAGATTTCTTTATGAAACCAACTTAGAAAATTAAATATGGGTCTATAGGAACTGAATGTCTGTAATGTTGTTTTTAAAAAGCAGTGCTTGTTGCGGCAAGCATGTATCCTGCTGCTTTAGTACATATAAAATCTCAGTCTTAATGACACTAATATTTTGTATGTGTATAAATTGGATTGAGCATGCTCAAATGTAGTTTTAGAGACAGAATTTCGACATAATGAGCCTTTATAATTGTTAGGATTTATTCCATACCAAATTATCTAGCTGAACCTAAAAAGCTAACCTTACATATATAAAACATCTCTTTGTCCCAGGGAGTCAACTACTTCATGTCCAAGGGAATACTGGATGATTCACCAAAGGAAATAGCTAAGTTTATCTTCTGTACGAGAACCTTAAATTGGAAGAAACTGAGAATCTATCTTGATGAAAGGTAACTTGATTATGAAAGGGGGGAACACTATTCCATTTATTTAAAAGAATTGCATATCTGATTAGAATACTTTGAAGCAATGAGCTGGTTAGCAATAATGAAGCTCAGGATATTCATTTTCCATTCTGTTTTCATCATTTGACCAATAAAGTGTGCTCAATTAAGCAAAAATGTATCACTTAGAAATTACAGACGCCTAGCATTGGTTAGTTTAGCTTGCTGGATAATACAGCTCTGAATTTGGACTCATACATCAAATTCTCTAAATTGGCACAGGGAAAGTGATCCTTAAATTATATTGACCCTCGGTTTTAGTGCTTGGGCAACTATAGTCATGTGTAGTTTTCACACTCCCCCAATATTTTGTCCATGTATCATATTCAGGGTTTGCTAGGAACAATGCTACAACCTCTTTTTGTGCCACAAGAAGAGAGAGGATAGCTCATCCATAAGGAAACAGTACATTGAATTAAGTAACAATCATGGGGCAACTTTGAGGCATATTGTTTTTCATTTAACTAAATCATGTAAAGAAACAGTATAACAGAATTTCTGGCTACAGATATGAGAATGTCTGCACATGGAATTCCAGGGTGTTACAATCAATACTCTAAGCTGTGGAGTCTTCAAAGCAAAAATTCTACTTTGTGAGATACTGAAATTAAAGTTGTGAGTGAGTGATTTGGCTACCACATAATTTAGTTTGCTCTGGGACCATCCTTCCTGAGCTAAGACAAAAATATGTGAGCTGGAGGCTTAAAAACTGTGAGCTAGCTCACACTAACTCAGAGGGAACGCTGGTTACAGGGGTATATTCTTGTTCCTCAACTTTCGTTAATTACAAATCATTGTGTAGTTTTGGGTGTATGATTTCCCCTGCAACTTCTTGTCAGAGATAATAGTCCTGTTAATGTGTATTTCGATGCCTACCTTGAGATGAAAGCAAGGCAAGAGCCTCTTATCTATCCAGCCCATGAAAATTCACAGCCAATCTACAAACATTTTTCCACAATCACCCTGTGTTTCTCTAAGGTACTACAGGATTTATTGTTGGTCTGTTCAGGAGGCCATCTTTTCAATGAAGGCTTCTTGTTTGTGTGCTTCTTGAGTAAATAAATGACAGGTCATAATGTGTCAAGAAGTTATTATCACCAAACAATCAAACATGTAAACAGAAACTACAAAAGTAACTATATACACTTGGAAAACTAACTGATTATTCAAAGTGTTGTTCAAGCATGGAATAATGTGATAATAGCCCAGGGAATGAAAAGGGTATATAAGGATGTTAGAGGGTTTTTTTTTCCACTTTAGAAAAGATTGGCCCATCAGTGCTGTCACTTGCAGTGGTGATTCCTGTTGTGACTTGCTCCTTCTTTCCATATTGTCATCAGTTCTCTTATTGTGTTGTCATTTGCAGCTGTTTTGTGTTTTATCCAATGTTCTCCTTTGTAAACATGTTATGTGAAAGATTCTGTTGCTGTTTACTGTTAGCTGTAGAAGGCTTCCTAAGTTTTAGGACCACTCATTTCTAATGTGAGCATGCAAATGTTTGAAGTGTGTGCAGTTCTGTGTACATTTACTTGGGATGGAAACTTTTATTAGTAAGCATGCATTGCACTAGGTTCTGATGAAGATAGAAAGATAGGGTATATATTTTAAAAATAAATTGTAATAAATCGTTTGAGTAATGTCAGCTAATTCAGTAATACTTTGGAAGTATTGATATAATATGGTTCACACTTGGAACCTGGAGGACTTGGAGAAATGTCCCAGGTGTTTTAAGGATACCTGGAGGACTAGCCACTGACATGGAAACACAGATTTTTAAGATGTGGAGAGTTTAAGTGTTAAATATATGCTAGAATTTCTCATGTTGTAATTGCAGAATAGCTCCATAGTGGGAGAAAGGAATCAAATATTTCTCTAAGGTGCTAGGTTGCTATTCTGTGCTAAAAATAGAGTAAGTTCTTTCCACAGGCTGAAAATAAATTCTAATGTAACTTTTTTCTCTGAAATTTCTTTGAATAATGCCAATCGATTCATAGATGTTAAATTATATGTATTATATTACAGTGTTGAAAAGTAGCCTTTGACATGGGTTTTCCAGCATTAGTTTCAGGTATCTTTCTGCATAAGGTGCCAATTCTAGCAAAATATTTTCATGTGTCTGCCTTTTTGAAAATCTGTTGAAGAGCAGTTCTGTGATTTAAAGCATTACATCAGAACTGGTACTTAAATGGCCTTATTTTCATGGGACCTATATGGACCTTCAGCTGAGTATATTAGCTGTTAATTAATTTAGACTACATTTAACTGATTGCTGCTCTCCATGCATATTGCAACTAGTTTACCTTTGAGTCTGTTTCTTTACCCTTATCAAGCTGCACTGAAGCTCTCTTTCATTTCACTATTTTAGGAGAATGACTGTATTTTTATGGTAATCATCTTTCTAATGGCTAGTGTTAAATGGAATTATTCTGTATTTTATCTCAATCTACTTTTTAAATACCATTTTGCTATTATATATACATAGGAAAAAAAACCATTGTGTATGTCAGAACATTATCTTTGCATTGCTCTTATAAAGATCAGACGCCTGCTTGAATAGGGATGATACTGCTTCTGTAATCTGTACCCTACCAGCCACACCTTTAGTGCTAAATATTCAGAAAGGCTACTTTCCGGGGAGTGAACCAACATACTATAAATTAGTTATGAGTAAAGTTGCATAGTATGAAGCTTAAAAGCACACTGATTGTTCTAGCTGAATATTCTTTACTTACTACAAATGATAGAAGCATTTTGCTTGTTTTTAAAAAGGTCCTGTCTTGTTTCTGAATTTGAGTATACAGTTGTTTAAAAAGCAGACATTTGTGTGTTCTTTTTTCTTCAAATTAGGCGAGATGTTCTTGATGATCTTGTGACACTACACAACTTCAGAAATCAGTTCCTGCCAAATGCACTAAGAGAATTTTTCAAACACATACATGCCCCTGAGGAGCGTGGGGAATATCTTGAGACTCTTATCACAAAGTTCTCACACAGATTCTGCGCTTGTAACCCTGATTTGATGAGAGAGCTTGGTCTTAGCCCAGGTAAAAAGGGGGGCTTGTATTCACTTTATATATAGTTTGGAGCATCAGTTTATATTGTAAATAAGACCTGACTAAATATAGCTTAGTAATAAAATTAATACAGCTTATTTCCTAGAAAATGGATTTAGGTTTGGAGTGTAAGGCTGAAGCCAGCACAGATTTGCATGCTTTGTAATTTTAGTGTGGCTTAACTATTGCTTCCTTAAACTGGTTGTTTTATAGAAATGAACCAACATAGTATGTGCTGTATTCAGGGTTAGGTAGGCATGAATTCATATTCTTTCTGCTCAACACTGGCATTTAGCCACTCAGACTGTTCTTATACACAATTTAATGCCTTGGAATAAGGGATTATGAGGAGCATATTGCAAAAAACATAAAGACCAACAATAATTTTTTTTTCAAATATATTAGAAGCAGGAAACCAGCCAGGGAGGCAGTGGGGCCTTTGGATGACCATGGGGTAAAAGGATTACTGAAGGAGGATAGGGAAATGGCTGAGAAGCTGAATGCATTTTTTGCCTCCGTCTTCACTGTGGAAGATGAGAACTTTTTGCCCGCCCCAGAACCACTAATTTTGGAAGGGGTATTGAAAGACCTGAGTCAGATTGAGGTGACAAAAGAGGAGGTCCTACAACTGATAGACAAATTAAAAACTAATAAGTCACCGGGTCCGGATGGCATACATCCAAGAGTTCTGAAAGAACTCAAAGTTGAACTTGTGGATCTTCTAACAAAAATCTGTAATCTTTCATTGAAATCTGCCTCCGTTCCTGAGGACTGGAAGGTAGCAAATGTCACCCCCATCTTTAAAAAGGGTTCCAGAGGAGATCCGGGAAATTACAGGCCAGTCAGTCTGACTTCAATACCGGGAAAGTTGGTAGAAAGCATTATCAAGGACAGAATGAGTAGGCACATTGATGGACACGGGTTATTGAGGAAGACTCAGCATGGGTTCTGTAAGGGAAGATCTTGCCTCACTAACCTGTTACATTTCTTTGAGGGGGTGAACAAACATGTGGACAAAGGCGACCCGATAGATGTTGTTTACCTTGACTTCCAGAAAGCTTTTGATAAAGTTCCTCATCAAAGGCTCCTTAGAAAGCTTGAGAGTCATGGAGTAAAAGGACAGGTCCTCTTGTGGATCAAAAACTGGCTGAGTAATAGGAAGCAGAGAGTGAGTATAAATGGGCAGTCTTCACAGTGGAGGACGGTAAGCAGTGAGGTGCCGCAGGACTCGGTACTGGGTCCCATGCTCTTTAACTTGTTCATAAATGATTTAGAGTTGGGAGTGAGCAGTGAAGTGGCCAAGTCTGCAAATGACACTAAATTGTTCAGGGTGGTGAGAACCAGAGAGGATTGTGAGGAACTCCAAAGGGATCTGTTGAGGATGGGTGAGTGGGCATCAATGTGGCAGATGCGGTTCAATGTGGCCAAGTGCAAAGTAATGCACATTGGGGCCGAGAATCCCAGCTACAAATATAAGTTGATGGGATATGAACTGGCAGAGACTGACCAAGAGAGACATCTTGGGGTCGTGGTAGATAACTCACTGAAAATGTCAAGACAGTGTGTGTTTGCAATAAAAAAGGCCAGCACCATGCTGGGAATTATTAGGAAGGGAATTGAAAACAAATCAGCCAGTATCATATTGTCCCTGTATAAATCGATGGTGCGGTCTCATTTGGAGTACTGTGTGCAGTTCTGGTTGCCGCACCTCAAAAAAGATATTATAGCATTGGAGAAAGTCCAGAAAAGGGCAACTAGAATGATTAAAGGGCTGGAACACTTTCCCTATGAAGAAAGGTTGAACGCTTGGGACTCTTTAGCTTGGAGAAATGTCGACTGTGGGGTGACATGATAGAGGTTTACAAGATAATGCATGGGATGGAGAAAGTAGAGAAAGAAGTACTTTTCTCCCTTTCTCGCAATACAAGAACTCGTGGGCATTTGATGAAATTGCTGAGCAGACAGGTTAAAACGGATAAAAGGAAGTACTTCTTCACCCAAAGGGTGATTAACATGTGGAATTCACTGCCACAGGAGGTGGTGGCCACAAGCATAGCCAGCTTCAAGAGGGGTTTAGATAAAAATATGGAGCAGAGGTCCATCAGTGGCTATTAGCCACAGTGTGTGTGTGTGTGTGTGTATATCTTTTTTTGGCCGCTGTGTGACACAGAGTATTGGACTGGATGGGCCATTGGCCTGATCCAACATGGCTTCTCTTATGTTCTAAGCCGCTAAGGTCTATGTCAAATGGTTGCAGACTGACCAGAGCTCGGACTTCCAGTTGCCCACTGCCAAGCAGCTAGCTGGCAGGAGGGGAGAATGGCATGAAAGGGGGGGGGGGATTGCCAGCAGCTTCTGATGTCACTGCCCATGTGCCATCAAAACGTCGCCAGGAAGTTTCGTTCAAATGCCAGGGCATTGCCAGTAATGCACTTGTGTGTGCCAGACATGATGTCATTGTATTGCTGGGAACATCGCTGGCCTGGACCTCCACCCACCACTGATAAGTCCCCCAGCTGATCGCTAGGGGGACCTAGCAACCGTAACCAGAGCTAAATTATTATGAAAAAGCATGGTGCAGTGACTTGGACAACCCAAGATAAAGGCATATATCCATATAAAGAACAAGTATGAAATACAAGTTAATCAGTATGTTACTCCATAATAGCAAAGAACAGAATCTCAGTGTTGAGCAGCAGAAAATATCTGATGACGGTATATAGGGACCAAATAGGATGGCTGTCTCCATTATACCTGCATTCTGAACTTCCAAGAGTATCTGACCAGCCACTGTTGTTGACTTTGGTCTGATCTAAAAGGCATTTTTAATGTACTACATTTAGTGGCTAATGTACTGATTTGTATAGTCATGTCCTGAAGAACTGAGAAACCTTTTAGATGAAAAAACTGTTTAACTTTCTTTAAAACATAATTTCAAATTCTCAAAACCACCTTTTTGTTTTGTCTTAGATGCTGTGTATGTACTATGCTACTCTTTGATCCTGCTTTCCATTGATCTTACTAGCCCTCATGTGAAGAATAAAATGTCAAAGAGAGAATTTATCCGAAACACACGCCGTGCAGCTCAGAACATTAGTGAAGATTTTGTTGGGCACCTTTATGACAATATATACCTTATAGGCCACGTTGCTGCCTAAAAAGCACAATTTGCTAGGACATGGAATTTGTAGTTTAACAGAAATTAAATCTACCCAAGGAATTAATTTTGCTAGATATGGGGGTTATATTAGTGCTGGTCATTCTAACCTCTGTCTCCAATGCAAATTTACATGAGCAACTTTTTATTAGAAATTTACCATGAGAACTGAACAATTGCAGGGTTTTTCCCTTAATTTTGCTTACAGTTTGCACAGACATTGCCATTAGTCTGACACACTACTGCTTCTGAATGTTAAGCTGACATTATGATTTTAAACTGACAAGATGGTGGACTTGTGCAGTAGATTTGCTTAAAAACTTTAACTAGATTTCTTTCTTTTTTAAAAAAAAGTAATGTGTACATATTTAACTAAAGAGATTTATAATCATAATTATTTTATTGTAAAATATTTTAACTAAAGTTTTTCCTGTTTCTCTCTAGAATATGACTTTTGTATTTATTTCTTTACATTTTAGAGCTGTTCTTGTTAATTTTGTTGCTATTTTCATGGAGTGTTTTTAAGGTGCAGACTTAAAAAGATTTTTTCAGATGAAAACATTCTAGATTCTCAGTTGCCATTTGCAGCAGTCCTAAGAGAATTGGATCTCTAGCTATCTGATTTTTGTAGCAGGATTAGATTTGACATACAGAAAATTATGGTGCTGCCTAGAAAATGAAAATAATTTTAATAATAACAGATGATGCAAGGACACTATTGTACAATGGCATAAATATTCATTTCTTGAGAACCTGGACAAGACATAGTAAGTTGTTCCCTGGTTTAGTGCTAATAATCACTCTGCTGTCCTATGCTATCAGTACAATCTCTAGCAATGTGCAAACAACTCATCTATACATTGACTCACCATGGGGAGAGACCTGCTTTCTGACTGACTGCCTAGTCATCTGCATAGTGTATGCACAGTCCCTGCTCCCAATGAACAATGATGCTGTATTCCAGTGGCTGCTGGACACACGAGGAGGCTAGAGAGACTCATGCCTACTCTTCCTGCCTGCCTTGTGAGTCAAAACACTAGTCAGGTCATCTGCACAGGACTCGTCTGAAGAACAGGGAAGGCTGCCTGATTTATAGGTCGGCAGCAGCATTACAAGCAATAAATTGTGCTCACACAACTGACCTGCACACTGAAAAAAATGTCTGCTGACTTGGTGAGACTGCCCTCCTGCCTATCAATTGTAGCTAGTGGCCATTACTTACTGCATTCCACAAATAAGGGCAGAAGAACCCATTGACTGGACAGCACAGATGGTGAGAGGGAGTGTATTTAGAGAGCAGTCCTAATCATGCATATTTGGACATAAGTTCCATTTTATTTACAGGGGCTTACTCCCCAAAAAATGTTCATAGGATTTCAGCCTTATGCAGTTACTGGCTCTAGACCCAAGTTAGGAGCACCAGTATGAGTTCTTGTACTTTGAATGGTGTTGTAGAAGAAGGAATTTCAGCAGGTGCATTTTATCTCCTTCCTTCAGGGCAAACTTCATCAGCTATTTTTCTTTTCTTGAAGCTAGTTGAGTTCTCTGGAACTATCTTAATTTTGGAAAAACCAATACATTCTCATTTTCAGGGACTATTAAAGTAGTTGTGTACCAAAGAACACTTTGCTTAATTGAGTCCAGCCATCAAACACATGGCAAGTTGAGACCTAATCTGAAAGGCGTAAAGGACCTAAAATTTCTACAAGCAATCCTGTCAACTGAAAGCATGTAGGGATATGAGATGTGGGAATTATTGTTGTGTAAGTCAGTTATGCAAGGGCTTCTGCTTTTTCCCCTAGGACTGCTTTGCTCTCAGAATATGCTGCAGCAAATTCAAAAGTTGGTACAGAAACTCAAATGCAGTATTTGTTTAAATACACAAACAGTTTAGAAGATGATAATGTCCTTAATATTTCTGTCAAAGGTTTTTTCCCCAAAGAGCAAGAATGTTTAAGAACAATCTATTACATTCAATGAATGGCAAATAATATTTTGAAAATACAGCTTGGAAGGCAATAAAACACGTAAGAAATACAATGCTGACCAGTACTTTATAATGCAATGTTTATACTACTTATTATAACTGGTTTTTTTCACTGAGTGGCATTCATGCTTTATATTTCTCAATGGGAAATCTGCTCAGGGTTTTGTTTTACATGAAAGTAGTTTCAGACTTCCACGACTTCTCACCTAATTGGTGAATTCTTCTCCTTCCCCCATCTCCTTTTATGGCTGTTTTAAATAAATACTGCACCCAATAAGCTTTAGATTACCAAGTTTTTGATTGCTTTTGGAAAATCATCTCCCCTAATCTCCAAAGTACTATTAAAGTGGACATAGGACAGACTTAAAGGATTTCCTGTTTCTTCATGCACAGTTTGGTTTTGATTTAAGGAGTAAGAAGATACAAGCTTCAAAAATCTACATGCAATTATATCTCTGCCATTGTGCTTTAAAAGGCTTTTGATATTATCAACCAGTTGCGGGGGGGGGGGGGGGGGGAGGTAGGGGATAAGTTTCTGGCTGGAGACAAATTATATCAGAATAAACAAAACAAAACTACTCATAGCACAATATTACAGTCCTGCTGGTTGGCAAGCACATGTTAAAGCAACCTTACTGAAGATAGGCCAGGTAAGGTCTGGTTTATGATGGTGCTTGGATGGGTGACTTTTTGAGAGTCCTGTGCAAGCTGCTGTGAGTTCCATGATGGAATGTAGGTAAGATGAGAATGAAATCATTATTATGGTTACAACTGTTCTGCATACAGTACTATGTGGATCAACATCAGGGTGCCTTTTGCAGCCAAGTCATGAGCAGAATCTCTTCCCAAAACATGGGGTTAATTTCTGCTTGTTGTGAAGATGTTCAATAAAAGGAATCTCTATCCAAGAAGATGGTAACTGCCCTGCTGGGGCGAGTTAAAGAATGCCACTTTCAGCAACACTCGACATTTTCCAGACCCAGCTCAAGAAGTTGATTTTGACTTGCAAATGAGTACACAAAAGCTATAGCCTACACAAAATGGTTTATTATTCTGCTCATTTGCACTTGTTCTAGTAATCTATGGCAAATAGATGGCTTACAAAAGCTTCTTTGAATAGCCATCTAGAGGCAATTAGCCAAGTTGCTGTTTTGAAGCCTTTCCTAAATACTTTGAGAAGTTTGAAGAACTCTTAACTTGCACATTCAGATCAACTAAAATGTCCTTATCTGTAACCAAATCTGTAGGATACCCACAAAAGAGAGGATACCCTTTAAACTTTAAACTCTCCCTTTGCCAGCTACCCAAAGTATTAGCATTTTCAGAAAAACTGACTCAGTTTGGATTGACTTGTGATTTAAGTTAAGGAAGCACAGATTTCAGGAACAAGATTCATCATTTTTTTGTTATAACATCTTGTTTTTACCCATCCTGAATAAGGCAATGGAGCAAACTTGAAATAGACTTGGGGAAAAAAACATGTTCCTAAAACAGAGACCTGTGAATAGTTGAGGTTAGAAATAACAATTATTGCCTTTATATACTTGCATCTCAGATCTGTTTATTTAGAAACCTACAAGGCTGGGATATCAGATCTTTTTTCCAAAGGCATTTTCATTTGTAAGTTAGGTTTTTTTGCTTGGCAGCATCAGAGGGGAATGTTGGATTTAATTTAAAATGATTAATGAGATTTTGTCAGACTTCTGCCCTCTACTGCCACTGCAGTATGTCAGCACAACAACCTGGGAAACCCGGACGCCACTCTGTCGCCCCAACAGCTTTCCAGGAAAAAATAAACCCAAATAGCCAGAGCCAGGTACTTGTCAATGGTATTGTCTTCTGACTGCTGACAGTTAAATGCTAAACTAAAATATTAACATGTTCACAGCAGAAGGAACTTCCTTTTAGTTTGTTTGTTTTTTAATGCTAGAGACCAATATTCAGTGGAGATTTTCAAGTATCTGGGGTTTTTTTCTTAAGAAAGCATGTAATTTCTGATAGTTATAAGGGGAAACAAGGATAACAGAAAGGAGAATGTGTACCTTGTTGCTGAGACTTTCATATGTATTTTCTTCAGTGGAATTGTGAATAAGTGATCTCATTTTAGGATACAATATAAATCTGAGTATAAGATGCTAGAAATGGCCTTTTATGCATCCTTAATCCAAGTGTGATGCAATGATCAAAGGAGATGAAGAAATAATGGGAAGTACTGCAGGCTTAAAGCATTTAACTTAGGCAAGTCGGCATATTTTATTTATTTAAAATATTTATATCCTGCCTCTTAAAAAGTTTTCAAGGCAGATTACAATCTGTTCTAAAATGCAATCAAACTTTAAAAAAACAGTCATTAGAATGAAAAGCTAAAGCATTAAATGTCAATGGTAAACAGTAGGAATAAAAGCAGCATACAGCTAGGGTATTAGAACCAACAGAATATCTATTCACAAATCTAGAAAGGAAAATATGCAGCTCTTATTTTATACAATTGCTCTCACCTTACAGGAGTTGGGCCAATTACTAAAGAAGTTATCTGCTGTTTTTGTTTGTTGCCTTGCAGCCTAATTGTATTGTATTAGCTACAGGTACAAAATTCTCTCTTAGGACCTGTCAGAGGAGTGCGTATGATGCACATAGAATATTCTATTTTGCTATCGCAGAATTTTTGACTACAGGCCTGTTTAAAAATCTTATTCAGTTTTGTCGGATTCTAGCCATTGTATATAATATATAAGAAATCCAGGGCTTTTTTGATAGAAAAAGCCTAGCATAAATTCATTTGCATATTAGGCCACATCCCCTTACATCACCATAGTTTCATATAGGGCTTTCTGTAGAAAAAGCCCAACAGGAATTCATTTACATATTAGGCCTCACCCCCTGACACCAAGCCATCCAGAACTGTGTTCCTGTGCATTCCTGCTCGAAAAAAGCCCTGAAGAAATCTATTCTTGGTACTTTTTAAATACTGTAGACCAACAGTTTTTAATGACGAAGCAAGGAGACTTGCTTTAAATCCATTACTTTATTATGCTGGTTTTCAGTAATGTTTTAGATATTGAAAATTCATTCTAACTGCATCAATATCTGAGCTTTCTCTAGCTTGATATGCCTAAGTTTTGGACTGGTGAAATTTGGGACCAATAGTAAAAGTGAAAACTGTACTCATAATATTTGGGATTTCTGGAATAAGAGTCACCCAAATAAGGGCATGTGTTAAAAGTTGCTCATTTTATGCTAACCATCCTTGTAGAGTCAAATGTAGTGGTTCATTTCTTTGTTAGAAGAACATGGATAGCTACTAAGATCCTGCTTTCTGTTACATCTTTACAAGTGGCACTAGGCAAACCTGTTGGCAGGCGCAGAATCAAAAGCCATTATGAGAACAGTTGCAGGTAGGTAGCAGGGATATGGAGGAAGCAGCAGGATATTCAGGAAGTAAGCCTATGACCTCAAGGAAGCATTAAATACCACTATCAACTAAGACTTGACATATTTTAAAGCTGTTGTATGATGCCACTGGCATTACTCCCGCCCCAGCCCCAAGTCTAAGACAACATGCCCACTTAAAGATTACCAGAACTGTATGTAGATCCTACAAGGACACAAATTAGTTTACTAGGATCCTATTCTTTGTTCCATTCTGTAGCTCATCATTGCATAGATGGTCTTCTGCTGCAGATAGAATGCATTATTTTGATGCTTGTCATTTTTCAGCTCACTGATTGTCACTGATATTGTGTGAATAAAAGCACCTAGCCCTGGTGGAGTCCACTCCATGGCAGATGGTTGCCTCTGTAGCAAAAAGCAGCACTACACAATTAAAAGCAAAGTAATATTTTTGATGGTAATGTTTAAATATCTGTGCAGTCTGCTCTGAGCTTGGTAGAGATAGATCACAAAACCTACAAAAACACTGGGGACAGAAGCTTGTACCGACCTGTGAAGCACTAAAGCAGGACTTTATTCACCAATGAACTCACCAGTTGATCTGAGCAATAGTGGGATTCCACTGTAAGAACAGAAACATTTCTGCCTCCTTCCTTCTATAGCTTCCTCCTTTGGTAACCTCTGAAATGATGCCAGTGGACCCCCACCAAGATCACTGCTAGATATACTAGATTTCTAGAAGGAAGGTGTATATATACAAGGATGAAGCCCAGTATTGCTCTCCACCAGCAATAAAGGTACCTAGAAATCTGGGGCCTGTACCTTTTCCCGTCACTGAATTTTCTCTGAATGTCTTCAGTTACTCCTATTCAATCATACACATGCCAACATATTGTTATATGATATGTCAGAAAAAGAGGAAAATTAAGAAGAAGGATCACCAAATTAGCTAGGTTTTCTTTCTGCCCGCTAAAAATGTGAATGAATGAGTGAATGGGTTCATGTGATGATGGCAGTGGAAGCCATACAAATAACAAACTCTCCTGCTTATAAAAAAAAAAAAAAAAAACATTTTAAGCTATCCTGTTCCCCCCATTCACCTTTTCCCCCCCTACAGGAAAACAAAAATTAATCCTGCTTTCATGACAAGTCTGTGGTAACAGCATACACTGAGGGTAGAGGCATCTGCCAGGACAATGGTTTCTGGTAGGGCCCTCCACCACCAACCCCCACTCCTCCTCTTCCGCCACCTGCCTGTGCAGCACCTCACTTGCAAGTGCTCCACTTTCTATGCTTTTGGCTGCCCAGCACTACCAAAAAAGAATGTGCAGGTGATGCAAGCAGTGCTGCTAATGGTCACAGCACTGCCACTCCCACCTGCACCCACCACCCAGTGCTGTTTAGGAAAGGGCATGCAGGTGACCTGTGAATGTGGGCCAGAAGGCAGATGTAAGCAGGTGTTCTGATGGTAGGCAGAGGGGAAGATTTGGTATTTTCTGCCCAAGGCCCCTCAGACCCTGGAACTGGTTCTGTTCATGACTACCAAGTGGTCAGCTTCCTTCCCTGAAAGTAATGACCTCTTATTACACCAAGCCTCAAAATTACAAATATACAGGCATGAATTATATATTTGAATTTTGTTGCAGGTTCTCTGTAAACTTGTTGCAAAACAAAAAAGGACTTGTGTTGTTTACATAATGTTTTTGCCAATTCCCCTTCCCACTGAAAATTTCCATGCCACATCTCATGCTCTTAGCTAAGGAGTAACCCATGGGGGCCCAGCACCACCACCACCCAGCCATTCCTTTAGCCATTCCAACATACACCTGCTGCTCCACCTCCTCCTTCTTTTTTTCCCTGCTGCCTTTAACAGCAGCCCCACATGTAAAAATCCAGTAGGCTAAATGAGTTAGCTGTAGACAGTGACAGAAAAATGTCCCCTTGTTGAATTTGCTTCCTGTTAGGGACACAGGAGCTCTGCCACAAATAATCAACAAGAAAACCCATGTTACGTTGTTATGTGTCTCAAATTAAGACCAGATTAAAACCCCACTGAATCCTGAAGCACACTGAACCATTTCAAGCTAGTCATTCTTTTTCAGACTAATCTATTTCATAAGGTTGTTGTAAGGATAAAATGAAGGAGAGGAGAATGAGGATAAAATTGTTTGAGGCAGATTTTTTGCTGCAGAGTAATTACTAAATTCCCTGATCTGGTTTCTCTCTCGCTCTTTTTATTTCAGTTCTTTCTGTGTATTCATGACCATACAGCAGGTCTTTTTCCTGATGTCCCCAATTGAAACTGTCTGCTTCCCTTTCCCAGAGCGCCTCCCCTTTATCTGTAGTAGCATCAAGGGCATGAGCAGTGGTCATAAAGCACAGTTAAGTAAAACAGCCTCCAGGGGTTGCAACTGTGTCCCAAGAAAAATTAATCATCCTGTCCATGCCCAGACTCTGTGCCTGCCTGAGAGAGGCCTGTCCAGTTAAGATCTGACACTCCCTGATGAAGAAGGACGCAGTACCTACTCTTTCACTCTTTATCGGTATTGGGAAGAAATTGGGCATTTTAAAACTTTGATCAGGTCAACCCACATAAACTGGTTAGGGCTGATTAGCAAAACCATCAGAGATGTGGTGGTCATGAGAAGTCTGCCTCAAGCAAGGTGTGTGCACATTGCCTCCCTAGCTGTGGTGTACATGAACCGGGTAATGATGCCAGCCTCCAGGTGGGCCCTGCAATTACAGCTTATCCACAGACTACAGGGATCAGTTCCCTGGAGAAAGTGGATGCTTTGGAAAGTGAACGCTATGGCATTGTTTCCTATCTGGAGCTGGCAACCATAAAACCAGCCTACACAGAACCATCTATCTATCTATCTATCTATCTATCTATCTATCTATCTATCTATCTATCTATCTATCTATCTATCTATCTATCTATCTATCTATCTTTCTTTCTTTCTTTCTTTCTTTCTTTCTTTCTTTCTTTCTTTCACACTACCACAATTCCCTTCAAAATATGGGTTCATAAAAAGTAATCCTATACAGGGCACATTTGCACAAGGCCATCTCAGTGTCATATTATTCAGTCCATGTACATGGTGCTTCTTAAAGTCTAGTAACGTGTGCTACTAATATCTTCATGTCATTCAGGGCTTACAAAGAAATTTATACCCACTGCATTATTTACTTATTTAGCTATTTATACCCTACTGCTTCCCACGGAAGTCCCAATGTGTCTTGCAGCATCTTTCTCCCTTCCTCCATTTGATCCTCACAACAAAAACCCTGAGAGGCAGGTTAGGTTGAGAGTGTATGGCCAACGCACAGTCACCCAGAGCTTCCATGAGCAAGCGGGGTTTAGAACTTGGGTCTCACAGATTCTAGTCTGACATTCTAATCCAGGTTCTTTATTTTCTAGCAGGTAACCAGCATAAACTTAATATGGAAATATTCCAAGAACCACAAGACCGGGGCAGACAGACAACCACTGGTATATGCATCAAATAACAGCACCCTCAGACCATTTTGGTGATCACACAGCATCAGTTTGATGCCCAAGAAATACTGTGGGCATCAATGGGGCTCAGTATCCCCCTTGTTTAACAGCACACCATGTGGCAGGTTTTTGGCACATGGGCTCACAAAGTTGTCTACGCCTATCTAAGAACTTGTCTTCTGCCCAATGCAAACCCATTGTTGCTTGTGGTCTTACTGGATTTCTTGTGAGAGTGCTCAGCTGAATTGGCGATGAAGGTACTGAGGTGTCACTTTTGCATCTGGTCAAGTGATCACTGCCATTCAGTGGTATGGCTGGTTTGAGCACACACGTGTGCTATATTTGTAAAGTGATAACACTTTATCTAAATGGGACTTTCATGTTCTGGACAAGTACATGTACACAGTAATATGCAAACTTCCCAAGCACTGCAGGAAAAAAATTCTCTCAAATTCATGACGGTATTTATGAATGCATGAAGATAAACTTCCTGTTGACCTTCTACCAATCAATTTCATCCAGAATTGTCCAAGTCTAGTACAACAAAATAATACTTTGTATTTCAAAGAACAGTAAAGTAATCCTTTTACAAGTAAACTCTTAAAAAACTAAGCAGCAGCCACTAAACCCTCCTGCTGTATTATTTAAACATTTTATATTAGCCTAGAGGATCTGATTTACATTTCTGTATGAAACTCTTCCTGTTACTAAAGACCTTGAATACTTAACATGAGGGCAGACTTAAGCAAGCTCAGATTTCCGCTCATTTGGCCAGTGTCACCAGCATATAAATCTCTGCCTCTGAGGTCCTTGCTCAAGGATTGGCTCAACAGGTTAGACAAACCACAATCCAGAGTAAAGAGCACAGACAAGCCCTCTGCTAAATGACCCCTGCTAAAAACAGTTGATTGTGGTCTTATTGGTTTCCCAGAGAGGCTCTCTATGCAACAAAAAGCTTGACATTGTTACGACTTAAAACTGTTGCTCCTGGATGAGACCAAGATGTAGCCAGTTTGTCAATCATATTTCTATGGAGGCCCCCATGAGTTGATTAAAAACTTGGTGGGGTGGGAGGGAGGCCACCTAAGACTGAAATTTGTTTCTGAAAGCCTGGAGTAATTCCAATCTTTCCACGTATATATAATTTGTACATGCACTCACGTACACAACTACAGTAAAAATATATTATATAAAGGGGGAGGGGAATAGGAAATTAGCCCAGGAGATGGGAAACATGACAGAATGGTTTGCTTGTAAGAGAAGCGTGCATGATAAGGGAGGACTGGGAAGCTTGAGAAAGAGAGAAAAGCATGCAGTGGGAAGGAGGAAAGACATAACTGGGAGGGCTGAGGAAGGGGAAAGAAAGCAGACAACAAGGAGGACTGGGGAGGAAAGTGTTCAGTGGGAGTTTTGGAGCAAAGCAATGTGAGAGGACATAATCCATTAGTATTACCAAACTCAGTTCTATTCAGTTTAGACTTAATAAGGTCCCTGGGTTTCCTTCTCACTAGGGCCCTGTTCACACAGCATATTGAGTCCGTGTTAAACTGACCCAGTTCTGTTTTGAATATCTTTGTTCTGGATATTATCAGTTAGACTGCCATACTGCAATTCAAATCACTCTGCGGTGAAACCCTCTTCTACCGTCCACATGGCGGCACCATGCAGTTATTTTTTCTCCACTATTATGCACAGCGTGCATTATGCACGTGTGTGCACTATGCACATGCAAGCATTATGCACACATGCGTGCATGCGTATAGGTTAAAACATTATGTGGTTATGCGGTTATGTGCATATCACTAAGTAGTAACAAAAATGGCAACCAGATGTCTGAGGCTCCTTTTGCTCTGGGACAGTCTTCAGACATTCGGAAGTTGGTTAATATTACAGCAGAACTACCCAGACGGAGAAAACACTGGTGAAACCAGAGAACTAAAAAAACGCCACAAAGGAGCAGGTAACAAAATAAATTTGGTTCCAAGAAGGACTGGGGGGGGGGCTACCACGAGTTATTATTGGGAGGCAGATGTTGATGTATAATCAGTCACTTTAAATCTGGAAGGAAACAGCAGCGACATCTGATTATACTGTATGTCTGAACAGGGTGACTGGTGGTGTGAATGACTCCCTCTGTTCAGGTCGATGGACATTGCATGGCAAAGTTACAGAAGGTCATTCAACAAGATCAGATCAAAATGGAGATGGCACATGTCTTGCCAGTTGTTGGTTTTGCCCATTTGCAGGTTAGTATCTGCAGAAGATCCTGCTCTGGTGAACAAAGCTATTGTGGTGGAGCAGAGGGGAAGGGTCCATGAAGGGCTTTCAATGTAATAGTTAATATCTTAAACTGAGCACAGTAACTGATGGGCAGCCAGTAGAGGATGGGAGATGTGTGTGTGTGTGTGCCAGGCTGCCCTTAACAGGTTTTTTACTGTAGCAATTTCAAAGAGCTGGGAGGTGAAGAGTTAACTCTTCATTGGAATGGAGAGCTTGAGTGATTGACCAGACCTCCTCTGATTGACCAGCACCAGCTGAGGAGAACTATATGATTAGCTAAGTGCTGGGGGCATGGCCCTTCTTTGGGAGGGAGGGGGGGCGGTCTTTTGGCCAGTGGGTCTTTGGGAAGGCAGTCAGTGTGTATAGTCAATTGCAGTCAGTGTGTCTGACAGAGTCAGTCCAGCAGGTTCACTTTTGGAGTAAAGGGAAATGACTCCTTGCCTGAACTGTTTTCTGTCCATTCTGAGGAACAATTCAGTATCAGCACTGCACGTCTGGGAGTCAGCCTAAACTGAAGTCCATTTTACACAGACACCAGAACTGGGATTGAGATTTTGACAAGGGTGATTGGGTAGTCTGCTGAAATTTCCATTTAGGCCAAAAGAAAAGGGTTCTATTTTCTGAAGAAAAATTCCTGCCCAGTTTCATGGGGGGGGGGGGGGTTTGCTCTGAGGAGACCCTGGTCTGTCATGAAGGGAACTAGATATAGACAACTCAGGATATTGGAATAAACTATGGTTTCCAAAAGGGGGAAAGTTTAGGTACACAAATAAAGAGACCTGCAGAGTCCTTGGCTGTAATCACACACACTAAATAATGCACTTTAAATCAATTTTCAATGCACTTTCCAACTGGATTTTGCCAGTTCACACAATAAAATCCAGTTGGAAAGTGTGTTATTTAGTGTGTGTGTGACCTCAGCCAAAGGAAACTATATGAAGAAACATTGTAACTGTAACTAAAATACTCCAACACCTCTCACTGTTAAGATCCAAGAATATATGAAAATAAGCCTCAACAACAATATTTTGATTATTAAAAGAAGTATAATTTGTATTAGCAACACCTTTTACCTCAACATTTCCAACCCCTGACTACATCTATTCAATTCCTGCCTGTTAAATAAAATCATTATTTGTTTGAATGTTATACCATCTCAAGTGCCATCATCAAGAGGGCTCCGCCTCAGGGCTTTTATTTTTTCTTCTGGAGCCTACAGGAGTGGAGCTCCACCTGGGCTGGCCAGGACTTCAGCTGGCCCAACCTGCCATGTGGCAGCCATGTGCTCCCAGGCCAGGCAGTATGGCTTAATATGCAAATAGGCTCCTGATGAGCTTTATCTACAAAAAAAAAAAAAAAAGACACTGCTCCTGCTTGTCGCATCAAATTCCTGGGCTGGGCTGAAAGACAAATTAGATCTTTGTGATGGGGTCTGTCATAATATCTAGCTCATAATAATAGCCAAGCTGAAGCATTCTACACCAACTGGAGTTTCCAAATTGATTATAAGTGGAGATCAATGTACAGTGCATTGCAGTAATCTAGCCTCAATGTTACTGTGGTGTGGATCCAAGTGGCCAGTTCAGCTGTATCAAGGTTAAGTGCCATCTTTCAGGCTAGGCTGAGTTGGTAGAAAGCCCTTTTTTGCAACTATCAATCCTTTACCAGCATTGTAGCCTCAGGGGCACATGTAGAGGGCAGTCCCAAAGTTACTGAGCTGGATTCTAAAGTGGAAGGCATTTCACTGCAGGGCTCACTGTTTATAATTTTTTCCAATAGTCTGACTGCATGTGTATGTGTGTATGCATGCAATGCACACACATTTGCATTTGTAAACAGAACATTTTATCTAAATGAGGAGGCTTCCACATTCTGGAGCATTACATGCACAAAGAAATATGTAAGTTTTTCAACTGCTGCAAATACATATGTATCAAATTCACTACAATATTCTTAATGCATGAAGATCAATTTCCTTTTGATATTCTACTGATAAATTTCAACCAGAATGGTTCAAGTCTAGTATTACTGAAAAAGACCTTTGCATCCATTCTCACATAAGAATAATGATTTCATAAAATCCTTTTATGCCTTTCCAAGATTATTTCCCTCTCTTTTGTTGTAATATTCCACCATTCTTTCAACTTAGTTGAACAACTAAACTGATTTCTGATAGATGGCATTCTTACTCTCACATTAACTTTCATATCTTTCATTCCTACAATCATCAATACAATAATCCTCATTTATGTGTAAAGGTTTACAAAGGGTGGAGAAAACCCAGCCATTTACTATCTCTAGTGGAGAAAGTTAAAGGTGAATGGTTAAAGGCTGCAAAGGAGCAGTTTAGCAGGGTTAACTGACTTACTCTGCTATCCACAAGGCAAGCTCTAACATTTTAAAAGACATAAACCAGAACCCAAAGAAAATTAAACACCCCAAATCAACCTAATTTAATCCCACAGTGAAACCCATTAGCTTCAGTCAGGTGTAGGAACCTTTCTATGGATCTGCAAACACAGAGCTACCTTTTCCAATCAACCTCACCTAATTCCCTTCCTTCCTTACTACGGCCCCACTCCCATATGGCTTTTGTCCATGCAGATCTCATGATTCCCAGCGTAATCTTTTTTAGTGGTCCTCTGTTTTCAGCAGTGGAAATCCTTGCTGAATCCAATCCATGGCTTGTTAAGGGGAAATGCAGTAGGATCCTAAAGATGTCTGAGAAAAAAAAAATCTCAAACATTGCATTGCAATTATCAGTAACTGATTGGGTGACCTGAAATTCAAACTGCTTTTCAGTTTTTCACATGCATACACCAACAGCTGAAGAGCTGGGCGACACATTTGAACTTGTCCCATGCATGCTTAAGACTGCAGCCTTATCAAACAAATTTGGGAAATGAGTCTGCAGAATAGATTGATAAACTAACCTATTTCCTTATTGATCAGGATATAAACTGTAACTTGGGCCTATCTCTCACCCCCAGCCTTATCTACTACACAGAGGTATTGACTTCATTTATTGTCTTATTTGCTGAGTCTCAGGGCAGATGATACAGTATAAATACAATACAGTCAAATAGCATGAGATATCTGCCAAACAACCCTGACCTGGATAAGCCAGACTAGCTGGATCTGGTCAGATCTCAGAAATTAAGCAGGATGGGCCCTGGTTTGTATGTGGATGGGAGACCCCCAAGGGAATGCCGTGGTCACTATGCAGAGGCAGACAATACCAAATCACCTCTGAAGGTATCTTGCCTTGAAAACCCCATGGAGTTGCCATAAGTCAGCTGTAACTTGATGGTAAAAAACAACATCTATCAAACAATACAATAGAACTGGGATCACAAACAGAAATGGTGCAAAAAAGGTATCAGGCATAATATGTCATATAAGTAATGAAAAAAATGGAATTGCAAAACTAAAGAACCCATGGTAACAGAAAGATAATATAATGTCTAGTGGTTCTCAATCAGTGGGACATCTACCACTGGTGGAATGCAGGGTGTTTATTGCAGTTACTAAGAATTCGCTTCCCATAATTCCCATCATTTTAAAATGTATTGTCTGTGTGTTTTATAGGAAGATTTATACTCAACAGAATTGTTAGCATTTTGGAATACTAAAAGAATTGTTAATTTGTTTGTGTGTTAACACATAAATGTTCTTCGAAAAAGGTAGACTTTTTGCTTCTAAAGTGGTACCCAGGTATTATGACAGAGTGATTGGTAGGTCATTAGGTAAGGCAGAGTCTGGATAAGGCTCCCTCCCCTCCTTCTCCAAAAAAACAAACAAACACCTGCGCCATTCCATTTGACAACAGTCTTATTCTGCTTCCATAGAGATGCCATTACTGAGGAGCAAGATGGGCAATTCACGAAGCTCCTTGTACAGACAGCGGTAGATTTCTCGAGGGATCGTTGGAAGACTGCCGCCTGGGAATTTCCAACCTCCTCCGGATCTTCTCCAGGATCCAGGCACCGCCGGAATGAAAACGGACGGTCCCTGCTAAACGAACTGGAAACATGACTTGCCTAGGCGTGACTTCTGTGCCCAGCAGCGCACCACTTAATAGGCTATGCGCAAAGAAGGGAGAGGGAAACCGGCTGCTGCTCCGAGTTCCAGCACTGCAGGGTCCTTGCAGACCAGCCAATGCCGCTGGAGGAGCAGCGGTGGAACCTCTAGTCTCGCCACGTCAGTGCTTCTTTCTCCCGCTGAAACTGGAGCGGTTCATTTGGTCTGGATTGGACAGATAGGAAATCACTTGGAGGACGGGGTTCTGCTGAGCAAGAGTGCAGAGCAGAGGACCGTCTGCAGCTCATTCAGCACCTCGGTTTTAAGAGGGCTGCGGTGGACCGTCCGGGATGCGTTTCTAGAGAGGCTTCGTCCCCCTTCACAGACACTTATTATAAGCTGTAAACACGGGGTGTGATTCTGGTTGGGAAGTCTAGTTATGTGATGCTTCTCACCTTAGGTGCTCTCTGGTGCAGGTAGCTTTGGGTCAGTCCTCTCCATAGAGAGAGATCTGCTTGGCCGTTTCAGAACTCCTAGTTCTAGAGACTTTCCGAGGTCGTTTCGGAGAGAGAAAATTCTGCCGCGGAAGAATGTTCCATTCTCAGCTGTTTTGAAAGGGCCCTGGAAATTTAAAAAAAAAAATCACTTCAGGCTAAAAATATTACCTATATTTTACGTCCAGACTCCTGGTGTAAGCAATTCCCTCCCTTCCTTTTCCAATGTATTTTGGCTTTTTAAGAGAAATTTATTTATTTACTTATAATGTGTACACTTCATTTTTCACTCCAATAGATTCAAACAGGCTCAGAAGAACAGCGGATTCGAAAAAGCAAAAGTTAACATCCGTTTCTTGTAGGTACAGTAGATGTAGGTCGTGGAATGTGGAAATAAGCTCCTCTGTACAGGTCTCTTTAGGGTGCCTGAAAGAGAATTTATGACCCCCCCCCTTCTAAATCGGCTAAAGCCACTGGGTTTAGAGGGGGTGTAACGCTGCTCTGTCAATATACAAGCACCTGACCTTTCCTTCTCCTGGCGGTAACGCCTGGATCCGGCAGGCGAGCGGAGAGTTTTTTCTTTAACTCTTCTCAGGTCCGCGGTCCCGATCCATATGAACCTTACAGAACTCGGTGGGACCTATTTCCAAAGTAACCAAAATAATCTGAGATAAACGTCTTTGGAATCGAGATGTATATTGAACTGGGATCTACGATACGTCTTGCCTAAATGGTTTATGGATTGGGATAGATGCATGTCTCTTCGCAGGGGGGAGGGGAGGGAGTAATCAAAAGGTGATCTGTAATAATCACACGAAAGCTCATGCCTTCAATAAACTTTTGTTGGTCTTAAAGGTGCCGCTGGACTCAAAATTTGTTCTATAATAAGCTGCCGAAGGAAGACCTTGCTCCTTCCTTTGAATCTGAAATTACGAGTTTGGTTGCACTTGGCGGGGGAGACTTTTTTCTTTTTAAAAAACAAAAACTTTTTCCTTTTGCAAAGCTTTTTGGGGGACCCACCCACACCCCGCCTTCCTTTGCATCCCCTTTATTGTTCTCTGAGACATAACAAACAAACGATTACAGGTTGGAAGGCACTCTGGAAAAGGCAGAGGTCACCTAACGACAATGGTCTGGGCAGCATAACGACTGACAGGTTGCTGTGGGGTTGTTTTGTTTCAAAGCAGTCTTGAAAAATACACCGTCTCTCCCTCTCTCTTCCCCCCCCCCTCACCCCCCGCCCCCCAGTACATAGCAGAGTCTTGGGCCAGACTGTGTTTTCTTCTCACGCGAAATAAAGCCCTTTAATATTAGCAACCAAATTGTTTGAAGGCTAAGAGAAGGCAGACGGAGGAGCTATCATCCTGCGCGGCGCTTTCTTCTGTGCGCTACGCTCTTAGGAGCTGGAGAACGTTTTCCCCGAATAAAATTCTTCGGTGACTTGGAGCAAAGTGACATGAATGGAAATCGATGGGAAGGAATCCGTGATTTGGTACAGAGTGGATTGTTGAGAGAGACGACCGAGGAGCCGGAATAACGCGCAGTTAGGAGAGCTTTGGCCACCAGACAATGAAACAGGAGCGACTTCATCGAGAAATTGTCAGTGTTCCTCAGAACTAAGGTTTTTTGTGCTTGTGTTAATTTCGATGCCTCCTTGGGAGCCAATGCTTTCGAACATGGACAATCGCCTTCCTTCTGATTCCATACAAATATAGTTTATGTTCTGTTCCTCTGTTAGCAGTCGAAGAGGATCTCTCGCAAAGAATCATTTTAGTAGTTAACTTCCCCTAAGTATTAGGACACAAGAATGAGTCCGAGTTCTCCTTTGCGAAGCTTTTGTCTGACAAATGAAGCCCTGACCCCTCTCCCCCCCCCCTTCTCTTTCTGCAACAAGCCGGCAGAGGAGAAGCGGGCCCTGCACGGCCCACCGGCTCAAAATTGGGGATCGCACCGAAACAGTAAAGATCCGTTCACTCAACAAGGCCATTCGCTGCGATTCTAACATAGAACTTCGAAATAGGTCTATTCAGACGTATGCCCCATTTTATCCAACGGGGCTTATACCCCGGAAAGCTATTCTTAGGCTCTCAGCCTTAATGCCTCCTCAGTTCAACGCATCGGGATGAGGTTTTTTAAAAGCCCTCGGTTTCCGGGACAGTCAATACCTGCAGTTTGGGTGTCTCGAATGCCTCTTTTGCTGTTATATTCTTAACTGGTGACGGGGTTTGTGTGTTGGGGGGGGGGGTGGCGCTGGTGGAGACGCCGCGAAACTGCGTCCGATTCAGCCCATCATCGAGGGCGGTTAAAAGCTGTGGAAATTGACCAGACTTCTTGGGCAGGCCGTCGTCAGTGCCAGAGCTCCATTGGCTGGATGGGCCGGCGGGCGGGCGGCGAAAGTGCAGGGAGGGGGGCGCGACTGAAACCCAACTCTCTTCTGAGTGGCCCCGGCTGCTCCAACACCCCCCAGTTGCATCGTCAAAAGAGACAAGTCAGGTTCGCTTTTATAGGACTCGCCTTAAATGAGACTAGCAGCAGAGGACTCCGTCTGCTTCAGCGCAGGAAAACCCCAGCGCGGCTTGTAAATGTCAGAGCGCGCGAACGAGAGCGCAGCCTCAGCAGCCAGCGCCTCCCCCCCCCCCCCCCCCCCCCCCCCGCTCAACAAGAGCCGCTCTGCCCTTCCTGCGTTGTCGTTTCCCTCACTTTCCCTTCCACGCTCCCCTCGCCCTGGGCAGGAAATCACACAGCAACCGAGGGGGTTGGAGCGCGAAGAAGAAGAAGAAGAAGAAGAAGAAGAAGAAGAAGAAGAAGAAGAAGAGAAGAAGAAGAAGAAGAAGAAGAAGAAGAAGAAGAAGAAGAAGAAGAAGAAGAAGAAGAAGAAGAAGAAGAAGAAGAAGAAGAAGAAGAAGAAGAAGAAGAAGAAGAAGAAGAAGAAGAAGAAGAAGAAGAAGAAGAAGAAGAAGAAGAAGAAGAAGAAGAAGAAGCGTTCCCTGTTGCCTCTGGATTGACTTTGAGGAGGAAGGGAATGTCTACTGCACTGCACTTGCCAAGGCCACCGCCACAGGGGCCCTCAAGAAGCCCCGCACTTGGCGACCATGCCCTCCGCCGAAGAAGATCAAAACGTGTCGTCGTCAGTCAAAAGCGGGCAGCGCAGCAGGGGCGGCATGGCGCTTCAGCCCGGGACGCCGGGCGCGCTCTGCCTTCCTCGCTAGACTCCTCGGAAGGAGGCTTTGTGGGGGACGGGAACGGGTCGCTGCTTGAGATGAAGGTCACCTCAGCCAAAGGGAGCAGCCAGCCGCCCCACAAGTCAGGCAGCCATGCAAACCAACCAAGCAGCGGCCGTGGCCATCTTGCGAAGGGCGGGGATGGTTCCTTGCAGAAAGGAGCAGTCCGGGCCCTTGACCAGCCCCGACCAAGCGATCTTTATAGCCTAATCCTCAAGAAGGGGGAACCCGCAAGTAAAAGATCCCGTTCTAGCTAAAATTGCTTGTCATTCATGGTGCGATCTTAAGCAGCTGCCTTGGGAGAAACACCCACTGAACATAGTAGGAGTAGCCTAGGAGGGGGTTTTCAGGCGCGCTGAAATCAGCGGAAGCTTTGCCGGGTTCAGCGCAAGCAAGTCTTAACAACGCGACCTTTATATCTTTTAGTTATATCCTCGATGCCCTCTAAATTCTAGAGGATCAAATGTGAGCTTCTCCTTTGGCCAGAAAGAGCAGTTTTATACTTTCCAGTTTAAGGCTGCAAATCAAACTGGTGCTGATCTGTCGCATTTCCAAAGCGGCAGGGATGTAATTTCTGGAAGGGCAGCGCTGTGTGCCCTCAGTATTGCAGGTCCTTACCAGTGCAATCCTAATAGTATTTTCCTGGGAGTAAACCCTGCAGAATAAATCTGAGTAGGATTATGCACAGGCCAATTCTGATTGATTTCCCAGCGGCACTTTTTAGTCTAAACTGCCTCCATAAGGACAGGTGAGCCCAGGTGCTGCGATGCAGACTACCTCAACACATTCCTTAAATCAGGCAGTGCTGTTTAGAAGAATATCTGCTTTATTCTGCTTCAAGCCAAAATCATTTGCTATCACACTCAATGGATATTCCGAAAGCATCTTTCTGCTTTAAAATTTACTCACTTGGATTTGGTAGCATTGAAACAAATTACTTAGATTAGATTACTGTCTAAAAATAAAAGCACCACATAACATCTATATTTTGATAATGATGATAATGATATTGGATTTATATCCCGCCCTCCACTCCAAAGAGTCTCAGAGCGGCTCACAATCTCCTCTACCTTCCTCCCCCACAACAGACACCCTGTGAGGTGGGTGGGGCTGGAGAGGGCTCTCACAGCAGCTGCCCTTTCAAGGACAACCTCTGCCAGAGCTATGGCTGACCCAAGGCCATTCCAGCAGCTGCAAGTGGAGGAGTGGGGAATCAAACCCAGTTCTCCCAGATAAGAGTCCACACACTTAACCACTACACCAAACTGGCTCTTTGAGATTGAATAATTTATAGTATAAACAATAACAGCATATAATTGAGAAGCTTAAAATGTTCTCTTTCAGTCCAATCTACTTCACGGGATTATGATGATGATAAAATGGAGTGACACAAAATCATGGCTGGCCAACCTGTATCACTTGGACAAAATGTGGATGTAGAAAGAGAGAAGTAAGGCCCACTGAATTCAGTGGGATTTACTGTACTTTCTTCTACACTTTGATACCACAGATTGCAGCCATGAAGTATGACCACCGAGACCAAATTTCCCAAGACTGATATGACCTGCAGATTCCTTTTGTAGAACATCAGGAGAAAAGAGTACAATAACCATCTAACAGTGAATGATCTTTGCATTTAATGACTATGAAAGTTTGGCAAAGCAGTTCTAAGGGTTGCAACATGATAATTGGGATAATATCTGGTTGTGAGCCTCTGGAGATTTGCTTGGTTGGAAATGAGAGACAACCCCACTGCAAGAGCCCTCTGAGTCTCCACGTGTTCATTCCAACATCGTTTTTGGCACTGTCTGGTCAGATGGTGAGCTATACCTTGTACATATGTCCCCCCCCCCCCCTGACAGTGACATTTGATTTAAAACTGGCTTCATCAGAAATAAAAATAAATAACAAACATGACCGCAGACTGACATGAGCTGCAACTTAAAATGTTGCGGGGGAGGGATGACAGAACCACAAAAGTAAATAAATCTTAGTTACCTAATTGAAAGGAAGAAGAAAGCTGTTTGTATAAATAGTGCTTCAGACAGAGGAAAAACAGAACCCAAATGACACAAGACAACTGGCAGTCCATAGGCACATATGTAGCCATGGTATGTCTGGGTACACTGGAGAGCTCACTTAGCCAGCTGGGGTGGACATGGTCTGTACAAGGAGAACAGAACAGAGCTGCTTTTCCTCACATAGCCAAGCACTGTCATGGTGGGGGGGAGGGGGAGGGAACAACCCACAACAGTGTTGCCAGCGGTCACTGAGGTACCATGAATAATTAGCTCAATACTTTATTTTTTAATTTATTATATTAGATTTCTATCCTGCCCTCTCCTCAAGCGGACTCAGGGCGGCTAACAACATTCATTTCATAAGTTAAAACCAATAAACCCCCCCAAAAAACATTTACAATTTTAAATTTTTAAAAACCATCTCATGGTGCTGTATCGCTACGGTATATAATACAAGCAAGTTCTTCTTTCCAGATGGTGATCACTTAGTACTCTATATGATGTCAGGTGGCAGCTCTCTCCCGATTAGATATCAAAAGCCTGTCGAAACAATTCGTTCTTGCAGGCCCTGCGGAAAGATCCCGCAGGGCCCTTATGGTCTCTGGGAAAGCATTCCACAATTCTGGTGCTGCCACCAAGAAGGCCCTAGCTCGTGTTGAACGTAACCTAGCCTCCTTTGGTTCAGGGATGGACAATAGAATTTTTGTCCCTGAACGCGGTGCTCTCTGGGAAATATGTGGAGAAAGGCGGTGCCTCAGATAGACAGGTCCCTGACCATAAAGGGCTTTAAAGGTCAATACCAACACATTGAAGCGGACTCGGAATATAATAGGTAGCCAGTGCAGCTCTTTCAGCACTGGCTGAATGTGCTCCCATCGAGGGAGTCTCATTATCAGTTGCGCCACAGCATTCTGCACTAGCTGTAGTGTCTGAGTCACCGTCAAGGGTAGCCCCATGTAGAGAGCATTACAGTGATCTATTCTTGAGGTGACCGTAGGATGGATCACCATTGCTAAGTCACTGTGCTCCAGGAAAGGAGCCAACTGCCTCGCCCGTCGAAGATGAAAAAAGATGGATCTAATAGTGGCTGCTATCTGGGCCTCCATTGTAAGAGAGGAGTCAAGGAGCATGCCCAAACTCTTGACCTTAGAAGCCGGTATTCGTGACACCCCGTCAAGAGCTGGCAGAAGGATCTCCCCCGCTGGACCACCACAGCTCAGGTAGAGAACCTCTGTCTTCATCGGATTCAGCTTCAGCTGACTCACCCTGAGCCAAGATGCTACGGCTTGAAGAGCCAGGTCTAGATTTTTCGGGGTACAGTCGGACTGACCACCCATCAATAGATAGAGCTGGATGTCATCTGCATATTGGTGACATCCCAGCCCATACCTCCTGACAATCTGGGCAAGGTGGCCCATATAGATGTTAAATAACATCGGGGACAGAACCACTCCCTGTGGCACACCACATATAAGTGGGTGCCTTTGGGATGATTCCTCCCCTATCACCACCCTTTGTTTCCGATCTTGAAGAAAGGAGGTCAACCACTGTAAGGCGGACTCCTGAATCCCCACATCGGCAAGGCAGCTAGTCAGTAGCTGATGGTCAACCGTATCAAAGGCTGTAGCTGATGGTCAACCGTATCAAATCATAACAGCACTGCTGAGCCGCCCCGATCCAGATGTTGCATGAGATCATCTATGAGAGCGACCAGAACCGTCTCCATCCCGCGACCTGGTCGAAAGCCAGACTGGAACGGATCCAGTGCGGAAATGTCATCCAGGAATCCCTGTAGCTGAGTTGTCACCGCCCGCTCTATAACCTTACCCCAAAAGGGAAGGTTTGATACCGGCCGATAGTTCACCAATATGGCCAGATCTGCAGATGGTTTTTTCAAGAGAGGACAGACCACAACCTCTTTAAGAGGTGTGGGAAAGATCCCTTCTACCAGGGATCTGTTGACAATACCTTGTAGTGGCTCACGTAGCAACGCCTGACTAGCTTTTATAAGCCAGGACGGGCACGGGTCCAACCCACAGGTCGTAGGGCGTACAGCAAAAAGGATCCTGTCGACTTCCTCCAGGCTGAGTGGATTGAAGAAATCTAGAATTGGACCAGAAGATGTGCTCGGTGCCCCAAGTTCTTTCATTGTATCAACTATGGCGGGAAGGTCGTGTCAGAGCAATGAGACCTTATCTGTGAAAAAACTCGCAAAAGCCTCACAGCCATTTTCCAATTTTCTAATGTTTGGTTTACCTTGCAGTAAAGTTGTTAATGTCTGAATTATACTAAACAATTGGGCTGGGCGCAAGGTCGCAGACGCAATCCGGGTCGCAAAGTAAGTCTTCGTTGTGGCCCGGACTGCCATCTCATAGGTCCGCATAAATGACCTATAAGATGTTCTCAGTTTTGTCGCGTGCATCACCATTGTCTCTCTAATCGTCTTAATCACTGTTTCATTGATCGCAGCTCCGGGGTATACCATTGAGTGGATCGTAAACAAGGATGAAGAGGGCATCGGGGGGGGGGGAGGTGGTGATCTCATCGATGGCTGTAGAGAGCTGGTTATTCCAGATCTCCACCAGCTCATCCAGCGAGTCACCAGAGGGTCAGGGATCCCACAAAGCCATTTGAAGCCGCAAATGGTCCATCTGGCTTTGTGGGCGAGCTAAAACTTGCTCACCGCCTAAACGGGGTAGGGGTGGACTATCCATACGGACCCTCAGGGCATGGTGGTCAGACCATGGCGCTGCCTCGGCAGAAATCTGATCCACTACAACTCCCGCCGCAAAGATCAGGTCTAATGTGTGCCCGGCCCGATGCAAAGGCACTGTTATATATTGAGAGAGCCCCAGTGCTGCCATGGAAAGCACTAGATCCATCACCTGCATGGAAGCCATGTCCTCAGCATGGACATTGAAGTCACCCAGGACTATAAGCCAAGGATGCTCCAATGCTCAGCCTGCTACAACCTCCATCAGGGACGGTAGGGCACTGGCTGGTGCATTAGGCGGATGGTAAGCAGGAACATACTTGCTTATGCTCTTTCAAATTTTGATATTAGAGGGTGTGTCTAGTACTCTAATTCCCAAGCTTGACTCCCCAAGACTCATGTTCATGAGTGAATGAGGCCTGGGGGAAAGGGAGGTGCTGTCTGTGGTGAATGAGCCACTGGAGGCAAAGCCTTAGACAGTTTCTCTACTCAGGAGAGCTGTCTGTCCCGGTGGGCTTCAGGATAAATATTTCCTCTGAATCCATAGCAACATCCATAGGCCCTGTCACCATATCATTATGTGTATTTCATTGTCTATGTGGATTGTTAGCATCAGAAATATATATGCACAACAACACATAATGGAAAATTGAGAGGCATACTTAGAAGGAACACCTTTCTGCAATAAATACTTTGTGTAAAAAGGATTGATTTTGTGTATGTGAGAGATCATTTATTTCTTTATTTGGATTTTTGACCACCTTTCCCGATAGCCAGGTTCAGAGCTGTTAACAACAAAACTATAATTTACAAACAAATAAAATGGGAATAATTAGGATAATAAGACATTACAGTTCCCAAAAGAGATGGTGAGCGTTTTTGCACTGACCTTACTCGGGAGCGACGTCCCTCTTCACCGCGCAGCGTCTGCGCGGATTTTGCACTAATTGCTCCGCTGAACCCAGAAGAGCCGCAAAGTCCCGTGGCTTTTGCGTCGCAAATGTAAACTGGCCAAAAACCAGTTTACATTTGCGACGCAAAAGCCGCGGGACTTTGCGGCTCTTCCGGGTTCTCCGGAGCAATTAGTGCAAAATCCGCGCAGATGTTGCGTGGTGAAGAGGGACGTCGCTCCCGAGTAAGGTCAGTGCGAAAACGCCCACAGTCTAAATTCTGGAGATGCTGCTATCTCACTGGGGAAGAGGGTGGGGGGGGGGAGAGTGAAAGTGCCAAGATGAAACTATAACTGCCCTTAGCCAAATACCTGGTGGAACATCTCTGCCTTCCAGGCCTTGCGGAATGGTAATTAGTTCTGCACGATGTGGACAGAATTTTGGCAGAAAGTTTTACCAGGTTGTGATCAGGGCAGAGAAGGTCCTGGCTTTGGTCAAGAACAGCCAGGTATCTCTTGGGCTGTGCTTAATTTTAAAGGTGCACATGAAGTGCTTTCAAATCACTGCACAAAGCTGGAGAACTGGGGCTTAACTATGTGCTCCCCAGGTCCACCACAAGGTGGATCAAAGCTACTGGATCCAAGCAATTGGATCAGATGTTTGCCTGGAATTCTGTGCTCAGGATTCAAGTCACAAGCATACAGATTTGATTCAGGTTAGGACTGCCATGCATAAGGAGAATGGATTTCAGCCTTGCTGCTCCATGATGTTTTGTTCATCTGCTATTTGTAGACATTAGTATATGTGTAGAAATTAGAACAAAATAGAAGTCGATCGCACCTTTAAGACCAACTTAATTTTACTCAGAACGTAAGCTTTCGTGTGCATGCACACTTCTTCAGACAAGGAATGAACACGAAAGCTTACATTCTGAATAAAACTAAGTTGGTCTTAAAGGTGCAATCGACTCCTATTTTGTTCTGCTACTTCAGACCAACACAGCTGCCTACTTGGATATATCTATATGTGTAGAAATTAGTATATGTAAATTCCCCGTGTGGCAAATAGCAGTTTCCTTGGGTCATTTCAGGTTGGGAAAAGGGGTGTGTATATGTGAAAGGCTTCATCTTCTTCCCATGTGCCATAATTTGAATCTGGGAATTAGGTTCCAAGGACAAAACTTGCAAGACTCATTTGATCAAAAGTCCTTGTAGTGGAACTAGGGATGATACATAACATGTAGTCAGGTCTTAAATTGGTCTGATACTGAATCAAGTGAGGAAAAGACACTTCTGTACCTATCCTGAGGCTTCTTGTTTACAGGTGTTGAAACTCAGCTGTCAGGGATCCCAGAAATGCCAGACAGTGAACAATATGATGTAGGCAGTAGAAGAAGATGTTGGATTTATACCTCACCCTCCATTCTGAATCTTGGAGTCTCAGAGCAGCTTACAATCAATGTTCCCTCTAAGCTGCGGAGTCTTGTGAGCAAAATTCTACTTTGTGAGCTACTGGCATTAACGTCTGTGAGCTACTGCCTAAATTAGTTTGATATAGGGCCATTTTTCCTGAGCTGGGACACAAATGTGTGAGCTGGAGGCTAAAAAATTGTGACTCAGCTCACAGTAACTCATCTTAGAGGGAATATTGCTTAGAATCTCCTTTCCTTTCCTCCCCCACAACAGATACCCTGTGAGGTAGGTGGGGCTGAGAGAGTTCTCACAGAAGCTGCCCTTTCAATGACAGCTCTGTGAGAGCTATGGACTAACCCAAGGCCATTCCAGCAGCTTGCATGTAGAGGAGTGGAGAATCAAATCTGGTTTTCCTAGATAAGAGTTCATACACTTAACCACCACACTAAACTGGCTCTCTTTGCCAGTAATATCTAAAGGCTGAATTGAACCATCGTTCTTGTTGGGAAATTTTCTGTTTTCCATGGGAGCTTTTCTAGCCTCTGCAGATCCTGTCTCTTAGATCTTGGTGTCTGTGTCCTATTGCTGTTCCTGGCCCATTGTCTGGGTCCCCTCCAACTCTTCTGCATACTTCAATAAGACTGGTAAAGTACAAATAGCATTTTATGTTGCCTTTTTATTGCTATTGTGTATTTATTTTTTCCCAAAGGTTTTAGGGCTTGGTTCTGTGTTACTGACAAGTTATGATGATTTCTATATTTTATATTGATGTGAAGGATTGTGTGTTATATCCTGCCTAATGAGGTGTAATAGTAGACTCCAGATTTAGAAATAAATATGAGCCACAGTGCTGGCATTAAATAAACACTTCCAAGTGAATCAGCTTTTTAGATTTTTTCCAAGGCAAGTCCCCTCTTTTTACACTTATTGTTCTGATCTGTATATACAGTTTTTCTACAGGAGTTGAATCTGCTTGAGGAAATCTGGGAATGATTGCCAGTTATAAAATTTGTGGATTTCACTGGTGATTTGTGCCTAGGCTGATGTGTGGAAATCATTTGCCTTGTGTGCATTTGATTTCTGCAGTTGTGCATGCATTAAAAGTGCCTCAAAGCTGGTTGTATGAATAGGCCAATCGTTTATTCCACTCCAAAATGTTTCAGGGGCATTGCTGTATTCTGGGAAGCAAACACATACCGTCCTAAGGTTATGGATCTGCAGAGTGGTGCTGCTGAGTCCTAACCCTCCACAGGCTACAAGAACAGCTGTAGAAACAATTGGATACCTTAGTCCTGGCTTGGAAGGCAGAACGCCAGATGGCAACACACCAAGCAAGGATCAAATAAATACTGCAAAGAAACAAGAGAGAATCCTTTAGGGAGAAACATATTTCATTTTATTGTATCCCAAAACCACTCTTACGCTCTCAGACATACTCAAAAAGACTGCTGAATGGCTCTCAGCTATTTCAGAAAAAGAAAGCTGATCCACTGAGCAGAGCCCTTTTCACAGCACCAAGTTTGATGGGCTGTTTAGCTGCCTCTGTCATTTTTCTTGTCTCTCTACATAATCCCTATGTAATCCAGAAAGCAGCCAGTAGAAACAGTGAATTTTGGCATGTTTAATTGCTTCCTGCTAATTTGACAGCTCCGACTTCAGCTCTGTTGGTTAATCTATATCTACATAACCTGCCTTGTCAAAGACCAGTATAAGCGTGTGAGTTCATGTACTTACCAAGTTATTGATCATTCCCTATCAAAATTAAGCACTTCAGCAGACCTTCTACAGGAGAGACTTATGTTTCTTGCTTCAGAGCAGTGCTAGTGAGACCAGAGGGACTATTCTAGGCTGGGTGGTTGAATCTGCAGTTATTTTGTCAGTTCACCAGCTAAATGGTTAAAAAAAAAAGAGAGACCTGCATTGGTTCAAGAAATCTCTTTCAAATCTTTGGCATAATACTGATAAAAGGCAGGTTTCTTTTGTGAAAAGAAGTATGTTATAGAACTTTCCAGAATGGAGAAAGTATGGTTTTGGTATTATAACATTTGCATGGCACATTATATTATAGATTAAAGGCAGGGTGTCTTTTTACGTTCAGCTGCATTTAAAGATGTCCACCTATACAAGTCACATGTATGGAAAAGGCCCTCAGTTAACCTGACTCTGATTCCTGTTTCCTGTGAATTTTAATGTTTAAGTAGTCAGTGGTAGGACATTGCCAGCTTGAACTCCTGTGTTTCAGATCACATGTGATAAATGATCTAGTGCATTGTGTTTCTGTCCAAATCATTATCTTTTCAATGAGTCTATTATATTTTTATCCCTTTTCCCCATGAGCTCAGGTGACATACAACTTTATTCCTTGCTCTGTTTTACCTTTATAAGGTATAGTAAGCTAAGTGACAGTGATTAGACAAGGTCACCTAGTCTTCTTCATAGTTGATTGGGGATTTGAATGAGGTTTGCCCTAGGTAAAAAGAAATATTTTGATCTGGTGCCCAAATGACTTTAGGGTTGCTTTAATCAATCTAGACAAGTCAAATTCTATATTTCTACAGTGTTTCAAGCACATCTTTTCTTTAATATTTTATGGGATGATGTCAGGGAAACAATTTCAGATTATAGAATGGGAAATAAAATGCAGTTGGGGGAGAGAGAGAGAAAGAGTTTCAAAAAGATTTAAAGGCTTGTTCTTGAATATAATCAAGATTAAATTTAAAAAAATAGTTCTTTGAGTTAACAGCATTTTCTTTTTGTATACCAGATGATATAGCAATGTTAGCAATTCATCTTTGACATCTGTTCTACCATTAACAGCCAGTGGCTCAGACATAATGTAAACTAACCCATTATATTTTAATAATGGTTAACTGGTGAAATTTAGGCCTGGGTATGGGATGGACATTTCTTTGGTTGCCTGATTGACAGTTTTCACTGGGAAGAACACTGGTGTACAACACTGTTAATTCTCTTCTACCTCGGCAGCTTTTGATACCAATGATTATGGACTCCTTCTTTGAAAACTCTCCAGAAATTTCAACTCGTTTAGCATATGACAACCAGACTATTCTGGGGTGGATACCTCTGGTGCTGAAAGAACTGCGCTGGATACCCATTTGTTTCTGGGTGCAAAGTGCTGGTTCCTATCTTTAAGGGCTTAAATAGTTTGGAACCAGGAGGTCTGAAGAGCTGCCTCTTCCTATACATTACAGTACACTTGCTTTCAGTTTCCCTGCCTTCAGAGTTGAGGTGGGTGACCATCAGACACCCAGCTTTCTCAGTGATAGTTGAGGAGCCAGGAGGACAGAGCTAAGATGGGTGGGTCAATGCAGATGCAAATGTGAAGAGCCAGCGATTGGACAATAGAGCTTGCTGCAATGCCCGCACATGACAAAGCCAGTTCCTGCCAGCCATCGAAGAAATTTCTGGACATAAGGATGATGCCTAAAAAGAAGATCACTGGCCAGGACATAATCTTGTCATGTAGATATTCCCCATTGTGTTTGCTCTGGTGTTACAATGAGATAGCAATCTGGCTCTAAATTGACCAACTTCTTCTTTTTGTTTAAGGTAGTTTTTCTTTGTTTAAACCCCTCCAGTCCCACTAATCCTATTAAACTCTGGAGCCTCCCACTGTCCGGCCCTCTTGGTGGCATCAGCAGTCACATGTTCTGACATCACTGCAGTGTCACAGGTCAGCTGACCTCCTTGTCACAGACCACATGACCTCATTCCCTGAGGGCACAAATCAGGTAATAAAAGGCCAAGCACATGGCAGTTCAGTGTGTCTTGTTTTACCCTACCACAGATTTGCACCCCCAAACTCTGTTTGGGCCACTCTCCTCCTCCATGACGTCTGCTTCAAAGGATCCATGGGTCAGGTTGTATTAACACTCCCTCCCCCTCGCAATATTCCTAAATGTTCCTATATGTTTCATCTCTATTTTTCCTTAGTTCTGGTGTGTATGAATGTTTGATTGTTTATTTGTGATTGTATTTGTGTTTTTATATATTTTTCTATAGTGAACATTTCCATTTTAATATATATTTAGTCTGGAGTCACCTTTATGAAAGCTGCACCTCCCTAAATTGGCAAAAGATCTGCTCCTATGCAACTGTCTCCTGCTAATTCCCCCATCTAAAAAAGGAGATCCACAGTAATTTCCCTGACAGCCCTTTTGAGGCAAGGAGGCGGGAACACATTTTCTAAAATGGCACTGTGTCCCTAGAGCAAATGCAAGGAGCTTTATCTAGTTTGGTCCCTAGAGGCATACTTCTCCTTGGCCTAGGAGCTGTCTCCAGGCTGTTCCTGGCAGGTGCAGTGACTACATGAATAGGGGGAGGGGGAACAATAATACGAAGGGTCATCTAAATTTATTTATTTTAAATATCTGTATACTTCCTCATAACCAAAAGTTCTAGAGGCAGTTAATGATCTATTACAAAATATGACCAGACAAAGAAAAGCAGAGTGCAGCAGCATGAGCAGCCCTGTGGAGTCTAAATGGTGTGGGGTGTCCTGAGCAGTGTGGTTGGAGGAAATATGGCCAGGCTGAGGAAGACGCCAAGGTATCCATGGAAGGATGGGCATGCTCCGACCAGTAGGGCTATTAAAAGCAGCAGAATACCAGACCCATCAGGAACAAGGGGAGAGAGGCTGCAGACAAAAGAGAACAGTCAGAAGGGAGGGAGATGATGAGAGACAGCAAGAGCCCTCCTAGCCACCAGCCACACACAGCCAGTCAGGCAGGAAGCACTGGGGCAGAAGGGAGAGCCTGGTGATGCATCCAATAGAGGAGGAGGAAACAAGCCAGCTGTTAATAGAGTTTCAGGGGTGGAGGAAGGCCAAGAGGAGGGTTGGACTTGTCAGAACCCCAGAAGACATTGTGACTTCCACCAGTGGCCGTCCAGGGGATGGCGGTGTTATTGGGAGCACCAATAGGGCATGAGTGGGAGCTCAACACAGAAGGCCAATTCTAAGGGGCTAGCCCAATCTTAAAGTGTCAGTACCCAGTTTGAGGTCTCAATGGTGACACAAAGTAATTAAATTGGAAACCACAATATAGAAATTTCTTCAGTAAATCGCAGTTGGATTGCAGTAGCAAATATTTGTTTGCAAACATGTTCATGACTTACGAACATTGGTTTGGATCCTATGGTATAGCTCTTCTCATGCCTCTCACAGACCGCTAGCCTCTGCTGTGGCACTTGCTTCCTCTGTCACTTCCACATGCATAAGGACTCCTTGAAAAACACTGAACTTGTGCATGCAGAAATGTTAGTGGCAGAGGAAGTGAGTGCCACAGCAGAGGAAAGCCTCCATACCAGCTGTAGAGAAGTGTCAGGGGAACAATGTCAGAGGATCCACTGCATTTTTTAAATGTGGAAAACATTAGAAATATGCTGCATGGAGCCATCCTTAGGAAATACAATAATCAACCAGCCAAGAAGTTTGGGACAAAACAAAATGTACCTTCTGTGTTCTTCAATAGTGCTCTTAAGTTCAGAAAACAGCGATCCTGCAAATGGACAAAGTTGCCAAGGGGCCTGGTGGAAAATGTCCTATCCTTTTAATAAAGGCTAAATGGGATGTTATTTACCCACAAGCCACAAGCAGCTTCAATTGCCAATTTCTACAAATTTAGCCTCTATTAAAGGGATGGGACAGGCACATTGGCAATCCCAAAAATGGATACCAGAACAGGTTTTATATACTTTACTGAATAAAACAGACAGTTCTAAATATCCATTATAAATGAACAAATGAGTCAAATCCATTTTCAAAAGAATGATATTTGATTGATGTATTATGGTCATTGGACTAATACTGAAGTAAACTGAACTGAAATAATAAAAGTAAGCACTTGGCCAGAATTAATAAAATAGATACTTTATTCAACTACTAAATAGCAACCTTTACATTATATAAAATATGTATATTGAAGCCCGGATGCATTTTTAAATACAGAAGCAGCCTTGGGAGGGTGCAGTTTTGATAGCTAGATTGGGATGGGGTCAGTATAAGCATTTGCAACCTTTCTGATTAAAATTCTCTTTCTAAGATGCTTTTTTGCATGTGTAGTTCAGATGCATGTTAAAGTTGGTAAACAAGAACTGGACCTTCTCTTCCTTCCACCACACCCTGTTTCCCCAAAAGAGGTAAATTATTGAGAGAAATATATAAAAAAAAAAAAAACAGGCAGGAAAGGGGGTAAGTAGTCCCTTCTTTTATGCTCCTTCTCCACTCCAATGTAGGTTGCTTTAACTTTCAGTACTTAACAAGTTTATTACAGTTGTAGTTAACATGTAGTATGTATGAATTGTTCATTCTTCTGTAGGAGAGTTAGCCCAGGAGGCAATCTCCTTGTTTTCTGTCTGAAGCTTTAATTATTCCTTAACTTTAGAAAAAAATCTGTAGGTATATCTGAAAACAAGATGCCAGCATTTCCTTCTCTTAAACATAGCAGCTTAGTGAATGGATTCCCCAAGTGGCATCTGATGTACATCTGGAAAAAGATTTCATTTAACACAGACTTAGCCGGACCTAAGAATACTTTTTAAAAGTCTAGTCTAGCAGCACACAGAGACTAGGTGACTTTACACCAAGGAAAACATTCAGAAAACTAGAGATGCTTGAACACCCACCCATGTACTGTCCACCGACTGTGACAGAAAACTGATTTTTGATGATCAGCTGTTTAGCAGCTGTTGTATTTCTGCTAAACCTTGTCTGACTATATCCTACTTCACTGTATTCCTTCAAAACCATGTAGTGGAATGCAATTAATTTTTTGTGCATGTGTGCTCTCACACAGCCCACTTGAATTCTACTAACCTGCTATCCTTGCTGTGTAACTGCTTTACACAGCAGGTAATTGTTTAAACAGATAATTAAATCAGTCACAAATCATATAGAAGAATAAGAAGAATTGCCGATTTATACCCTGCACTTCTCTCTGAATCAGAGACTCAGAGTGGCTTGCAATCTCCTTTATCTTCTCCCCCCACAACAGACTCCTGTGAGGTGGGTGGGTCTGAGAGGGCTCTCTCAGCAGCTGCCCTTTCAAGGACAACCTGTGCCAGAGCTGTGGCTAACCCAAGGCCATTCCAGCAGCTGCAAGTGAAGAAGTGGGAAATCAAACACGGTTTTCTCAGATAAGAGTCCACACACTTAACCACTACACCAAACTGGCTCTCTATAGATCAGTCATGCTGTGTTTTATTAAATGCTGGATGTGATTAGATGTGCTGTTTGATCTAATGTTGTTGCTATTCCCCTTCAGATCTAAAATGCATGATCAGACAGCATTGTCTCTATCCCATCCTGCAGTCATCAGCCCCCTATTCTCACCCCTCTCCTATTCAGGGAGTTTTTACACCAGTGAAAGTCTGGGCCTATGGATTCACCACACATTTCAGGATGTCTGAACTCTCCATATAATGATATCAAGGTTGTTTTGGGAAGTTTTCACACTTTTTTTTTTAAACACCAGTTAGTGATATGTATATAAGCAGATCTCTGCCGCAGGGTTGTGAGGCATTGCTTGAGCATTTATACATCACAATATTTTGTTGGTATTGGGAGCCCCTGAGGGGGGGGGGGTGTTTTTGAGTGACAAATTCAAGAAAAGCAACCCTTTCTGCAATTTCTTTAGGTGGGATTACACTAGAAATAGTCGGCAGCCAGGATTCCACCTTCAGAACTTTACTCCAAGTCACTTCATAATATTGCTCTAGTGGAAAAGCTCTATGGGGAGAGAAAAAGGGGAAACTTCCCTATGAAATGAGTGAAAAAGGATCAGGTGGAAAAGGGAGTGATTTCTGGCAGAGAAATAAAGTTGTATAAGAGTACTTGGTGGAGGGATTGTGGACCTGTCAAAAAGGAGCTAGAGCTTTGAATAGATGCTTATGTCCATGCATGAAAAACAAACAAAAGAAAGAATGCTGCTTGACTAACCACTCCGTGGTTACTACACAGCAATAATTTGAATGGTCAACCACTGAGTGAGTGTGTGGAGTAGCAGGTTAAGGATGGATGTTTAGGCAAAATTCTCCAGCATAAAAAATAAGGATCAAATTAGAGGTATGGCCAAACTGCAAATAAGCCGGTCTTCTGACCACACCACACCCACTATATTTTATTCAAATCCTACCCTTCAATGTTAGTCTAAGCAGTTCCTAGAGGTGCTAATGGCTGCATATTGTTTTGAATTAGCAGAAGCATTGCACCTGCACAATTTTGCAAAAAAACAAAACAAAACTAATGCAAACCTATCAAAGATTTCAGGTTTTCACGGCTGGTAACATCATTAGGGTTTGTAGAATTTTTCGGGATCAAGTGCTGTGTTCTACTGGAGAAAGTTTTCCTTCCAGACGTTTCATTCTCAGCTGCGGAGAACATCCTCAGTGGCGTTGCAGCCGGAGCAGGCGCTCAGACCTTCTTGGCTGCTGTGCATTGAGTGGAGCCAGGGCTGCTGGAGAGCTGCTATTTGTAGGCTGGAGGGGGTGTGATGAAAGGGCAGTTGGTTTGTGGATGTGCCCATTGTTTGGTGGGGCTTCCTGGAAGGGTAGTGATAAGGAAACTGGCTGTTGAATGTGACCATTGTTCTGTGTTAATTGCTGGGAAGGTTGGAAGGGGTTTGAAGATAAGGAAGATGGTTGTTGACTGTGCTGATTGTTCTGTGGAATTTGCTGGTTGTTCTGAGACTTTCTGCAATTTATAGTCTGTAGGGTGTTTTGCAGAGCTGGGTACCAAGATTGGTGGATGAAAATGCCTTCTTCCTTTCTGTTAAAATTGTGCTGGTGTTTGTAAATCTCAATAGCTTCTCTGTTCAGGCGGGTATGATAATGTGAGACCGTAGAAAGGACTTCAGTTCTTTCAAAGTGGATGACGTGGTCTCCTTCTTGAAGTGCATGTTCAGCTACAGCTGATTTTTCTGGCTGAAACAAGCGACAGTGTCTCTTGTGTTCGGTGAGACGGGTGTTGATACTGCGTTGGGTAGTGCCAATGTAGACTGCACCACCTTCCCAGCAATTAACACAGAACAATGGTCACATTCAACAGCCAGTTTCCTTATCACTACCGTTCCAGGAAGCCCCACCAAACAATGGGCACATCCACAAACCAATGCCCTTTCATCACACCCCCTCCAGCCTACAAATAGCAGCTCTCCAGCAGCCCTGGCCCCACTCAATGCACAGCAGCCAAGAAGGTCTGAGCGCCTGCTCCGGCTGCAACGCCACTGAGGATGTTCTCCGCAGCTGAGAACGAAACGTCTGGAAGGAAAACTTTCTCCAGTAGAACACGGCACTTGATCCCGAAAAATTCTACAAACCCTAATGCAAACCTGTTTGGCAGGTTCTTGCAGCTGTCCAGCTTGAACTAGGCAGGCTGGATGGTCAGTCTATCAACACCTCTGCACATGATACATTCAATTGTCAAGCATGTTTATGACAAAATTTGCAGTATATTTACAGAAAACATCATGAGAACACAGGGGGGTTACCCTCTGATCAGACATGAAGACCTCCTGCACATTTTTCTCCCTCCAGACTGACAGATCCAATCCTGCCAAGAAACATTTCAGCCTCCATTACTCTTGTTCTGTGTCCTAGTCCTAACCAACAGTGGAAAGTACAACATTTTAATGGAAAGATTTTTCCTCTGCTTTTCAAATATACTGCCCACGTGGAGATGTTTTCTGATTGGAGAGTGCTGCTCTCTGTGCTTGTGATTGGCTGAAGGCTTGTCACGAGGCAATTCTTAGATCAGTTCTAGATAAGCCTGTATGCCTGAGAACTGACATTTGCATCCACAGGAAACAGAAAGCGATAGCAAGCTTCTAAAATACAGTGGGGTATGGTGCCATCTTTAGGAATCATCATTTGACTCCAAAATAAACGGAAAGCTATAGAATGCTTCCAAAATCAAATGGCAGCCCATGCTTGAATTGCCGCAGTATTGTACACTCCTACAATATTATTGCAACAGTTTCAATAAATCATGCTTTTATAGAGGAAAGGTGTTAGTGCAAAAGATCCCAAATAAGCCTGCACAACTTTGTATTAATATTTAGATTTAGCAGTACTGCAATATAAAAATTATAAATAAATAAATAAATCCATGCACAGGGAAAGTTAAAAATTGTCTAGTGCTGATCTTCCATCAATATATCATGCTACTTTTTAAAAAACAGGTAGGAGCAGGGGAGGGGACAAGGAGAGTGGGAGGGGTAATGTAGGGATGGTGTGGTTTCAGGTCAATGGGTGGACCCTAAAAAAACCCAAACACCCAACTGAAATATTATGTATGAGAAATAAAGGTGACTCCAAATGAGTTCAGGAAAAAGATTGCAGAAAACCCACAGAAAAATAAACTCAAATGCTATAGGCTGAGCACATGCAGAAGTAAAGAAGCAAACAACACCCCCCCCCCAGCAGTATGGGTTCAGAGCCAATGAAAATCATGGATGCAGAACAGATCAGAGAGAGAAAAATACCCTTTTCTAGTGAAGCAGAAAATGTGGCCACTCACCTTGAACTTTCCTTAGGACACCTTCAGAACAGTGCTTTTGCCACTGGTTGATACAGAATCATTACCACATGTCATTTTCGACTGTCCAAAATATGTCACAGCCAGGGAGAAATTTCTTGTAAAGTGATTTTTAAAATATTCAACTACTTCAGATGTTCATAAATCAAGATTGTTTTTAAGTAGTTACAGCAAAACTTGCACAATCAATGTAGCTAAATTCAGTTATGTTGCTGTTTCTAATACTTAAATGCTCCTTGATGTAATGACTATGGCTATTAAGCCTGAATAAAGACTGAAGACTGAACTTTCCCCGGCACTGATTGGATCATGGACTCCTATAAGGGCAAGCAGCTAGTCTGGTCCTTTAAAAACTCTGAGTTGCCACATTAGTCTCTTTTCCCTTCTGAAGAGTAGACTATTCTATGGGCAGAGTTGCAGATAGGCTATGTGAATGATCAGCTGAGATGGCTGACATTTAAATATTACACGTGAGTTCAGCAATTGCATTTAAGGAGCCTTGCAGGTAATCATGTAAGCAAAAATCGGTTAATTTAAACAGCCTTTATCCCCTTTGTCTCAGCTGTCTTAAATTTAAGTAGTCTTAAATAGATAGGTGATCAAGTTATTAGTCTCATCAATTTAATGCAGTCAGGCTTAAACCTTATTAACCTGGCTAGAGCTGGTGGTTGGTGAGAAAGTCCTCCTTTCTCACTGAGACTCAAAGCGGATTACACAGTGTAAACCGATTCAATCAATAATGTGGAGACATTTAATAAGCAATGTACTGAAACTGGACTGAAATGTCAATAAGCATAGCATATTAGATACGATACAGACTGCAGATATAATGGAGAGAAATCTTACTATGCCAGTAGAAAACAATGCAGTGACAACAGCGCATTACATGCAGTAAACACATAATACATCCTAAAACACATTGGTATAATTCCTAATCCCTTTTCCTTTATAAACTATCTTCTGGAACCCTTCTGTTATACTACAGTCCTATTATCTTAGCATGCAACTCTCAAGTTTATAGATTCTGAAGTAATGACGCTTATTTTAATGGACATCTGAGGTCTAAGAATTTGCAAATCATGAGCAATTGTTTTATTAAATAATACCCCCACCCATGATATTACAGGATTAGAGAACTGTTATGTTAGAAATGGATGGATCTGATGCTTCCTGAAGTGAGCAAAGTTCTCACAATGATTTATAAGCACAGTTTTTTAAGTTCATCATTTAAAAATTCGTTTGCTAAGTTCAAAGAAATTCCAAGTGAAATTCCACCTGATTTCCTGTTACAGTGGAAGGAGCAAAGCCAGTTCTTCTGTAACTCATGCTTATAGATCAACTGCAGTCAACCTGTCTTGACTAAATCATATAGAAAATGACTCAAGGTAGATACAGGACAAGCCTTAAGTATTTCCTGCATTCCCAAACACCTTATAAGAAGTCAGCAACAACATCAAGAATGATGACTACTGCTCTTCTACTGATAACTTTGGCTGCTTATTCCATTATTCAGCTAAAGGCAGCTATCTTGCTGAACAGAAGGGGGTACTTTTTGTAAAAATGGTAGGCTTGCTCATATGTTTCTCATCCCCTTGACTTTCGTCTGTGCCATCACAGTCCCACACTCTACACATGTATGTGATCCTAAAACATGTGCATCTTGTTTCCACCATACAGACTTCCAGTGTTTTAGTAACTGATGTTGAGCTGGATACCCTGACATAGCTGGAAAATGGTACACAGCCACTATGCTATTTCTTGAGTATGACCATGCAAGAAGAAATTGAAACAACTATATGAAACTGAATGCTGCTGCTATGGATACTGCTACTGTATGAAGCAGACCACTAGACTGGTCTGCTTGGGCTTATTGAGAATAGCCCAGATTTAGCTGGTTAGTGGAATTTTTAATTTCTGCACCATATTGTTTTAATTCTGCTTAATGCTTTCCTGAACTGTTCTCTCTGTCCAGTATTTGGAGAAAGAACAAAGTTAGAGTCCAATGTCACTTTTAAGACCAACAAAATTTAATTCAAGGTATGAGCTTTCATTTGCACTCATACTTCCTCGCACACACATCTGAGGAAGTGTGCATGGATGCTAAAGCTCATACCTTGAATTAAACTTTGTTGGTCTTAAAGGCGCCACTGGATTCTAACTTCATTCTATTGCTTCAGACCAACAAGGCTACCCACCTGGATCACTATTTGGCAGGGCTTTTTTTGTAGAAAAAGCCCAGCAGGAACTCATTTGCATACTAGGCTACACACCCTGACACCAGGCCAGCAGCCCTGTGCATTCCTGGTAAAAAAAAAAAAGCCCCCGTATTTAGGGGAAAATTGAGATTAATAAATAATGAATAATGGATTACTACTATCATGATAATATATTTTTATGTTTATATGCGGGCTTATTAATTTGTTAATAGTCCAGCCCAGTTTTTTACTTATGCTCTCTACTGGCTTACAATACAGTCCTAAAATGACCCGTCTAAATCCATTAAAGTCATACCGTGTGTTTAGAAAGACATTGTTAATGTACTTGAATATGATGGATAAATTCAGTTTCCAACAAAAAGCCACACTGAGTCTACTTCAAAAAGAGGATTTTTTTAAGGTGATACATATAGAATAAGATTAACACCTTTTTTCCATGTGCATTCTCTGTAGGAAATAAAAGACTATTCCTATAGCTTTTAATTAAAGATTTAAATTAGGTAGCCTAAACATCAAAAGCAAAATATCCTATTTTAATTTTAAAAAATAAAGATTGTGATCATTGTTCAGAATTAAAATCCCCCAAAAAATATGGGAAGGAGGGAGGTAAGAGGAGGTTATATAGTGTTACCTGATAAAAGAAGACAGTAATATTTAAAATGATGTAAGTGTTGGATCGATTTATGATGTATTTTATCTTCTGGAGAAACCCTAGTTTATCGCTGTGTCATTCAGCTTGAAGCATCAGCTGTATATCTTTCTACCAGCTCACTGTAGTTGTGGGTTGAAAGGAAAACCTTGGCAAAAATGAGATGGATGGGTCAGAGAGAACGTTTGATGTAATTCTTCCTTGGTAATTTCCTTATATTTTCTCTCCAACACTTCCTGGGAACAAACTTCACTGTTAATTGCTTACAGACTAGTTATGCTCATCAGTCATTTTCAACAATTTGTACTGAAAGTTAAAAATTAGAATTTTGTTCTCTGTAAGAATTAGAGTAAAACTTCCCTGTTATATATTGAACAAAGCCAGGATCATATACCTTGTCCCTCTCTGTCCACTTTGTTCTCTTTAAAAAATATCTTATCATAAGGAATGATTTAAAAATCTAGAATTAATTATTTGCACAATTACTATGAACTCTGAAGCAACCTTTAAGGAAAAGCAATATTGTCTACTCATCCATGTACCTCCATAATCCTTAACATTAAACTCATGAAAAGAAGAATTGCAGATTTATACCCCGCCCTTCTCTCTGAATCAGAGACTCAGCTGCTTACAATCTCTTTATCTTCTCATCCCACAATAGACACCCTGTGAGGTGGGTGGGGCTGAGAGGGCTCTCACATCAGCTGCCCTTTCAAGGACAACCTTTGCAATAGCTATGGCTAACCCAAGGCCATTCCAGCAGGTGCAAGTGAGGAGTGGGGAATCAAACCCAGTTCTCCCAGATAAGAGTCCGCACACTTCACCACTACACCAAACTGGTTTTAAGAAGAAGGGTCGGTGCTTGTTCTAGGCCTTTTGCCGCAAATAAGAGCCTCAAAGCAGGTCACACTCACCTCCCCCTAGGGTTGCAAATCCCCAGGTGGGGGCAGGGGATCCCCCGGTTTGGAGGACCTCCCCCCACTTCAGGGTCATCAGAAAGCGGGGGGAGGGGAATGTCTGCTGGGAACTCTGTTATTCCCTGTGGAGATTTATTCCCATAGAAAATCATAGAAAATTGATCCGCGGGTCTCTGGGTCTCTGAGGGGGCTGTTTTTTGGGGTAGAGGCACCAAGTTTTCAGTATAGCATCTAGTGCCTCTCCCCAAAATACCCCCCAAGTTTCAAAATGATTGGACCAGGGGGTCCAATCCTTTGAGCCCCAAAAGTAGGTGCCCCTATCCTTCATTATTTCCTATGGAAGGAAGGCATTGAAAAGGTGTGCCGTCCCTTGAAATGTGATGGCCAGAACTCCCTTTGGAGTTCAATGATGCTTGTCACAGCCTCGATCTTGGCTCCACCCCTAATGTCTCCTGGCTCCACCCCCAAAGTCTCCTGGCTCCACCCCCAAAGTCCCCAGATATTTCTTGAATTGGACTTGGCAACCCTACCTCCCCCTCCTCTCCCCACAACAAACACCCTGTGAGGTAGATGGGGCTGAGAGAATGTGACTGGCCCGGGGTCACACAGCAGGTTTCGTGGGTGGGAGATGGGGAATCGAACCCGGTTGATCAAGCCAGATCTGAGGCTGATGCTTTTCCCCACTATACCACGCTGGCTAACTTGGGTTAGGAGCTCACAGGAGTGGAGCTCCGGAACCTCTAAATTTTATTGTGCTCTTCCTTTCTTACCTCTCCCTCCACAAATACTTGCATCTGGGCTCCATCGTTCAAACCCTTTGTGAGAATTTCACTGAACTCTACAATTTGACAAACTTCCCAATATTTTCCCCTACAAAAAAGGGAAAATAACCAAAACAGACAAAACAGACAGATGGAAATCTTCATGATGCCCCAGTGGACACAAAGGAGAAAGTAATTTAAAAAGTATGATGGAAGTAAGGTTTTATTATGATAATTATAATTCAAGAAACACTTTAAGGTAGATGCTGAGCTGATATAATTTAGTACACCTTCTGGTGATGTCAGGATGTGTGGCATATGCAAATGAGTTGTGCTATTGAGTTCTGGCACTTCTTTTTCTATGAAATGATCCCTGCTATGAGTATGCTTTGAATAAACCGTATGGACAGTACACGCCCCTCCCCCACCCCAAGCATACAAACATCCAGTGCCTTACTTTTGTGAATTCAAGTGTTTGAAGCATTTTCTCCCCAGTTAGCTTTGAAACTGGAAGAGACCCAGAACAGGATAAAAATGGAGCGTAATAACACACTTTGCATTATGGCATCGCACATTAAGAAGAACTAGATAAGCCATAAAGATTAATTTTGGACCACTGTGTGTGTGGGGGGGGGGGATCAGCTGCCAGTGAGTTCTTTAATCCAGAGTTTTACATATTCTAAAAAAAATTCTCTGTCTTCAAGTGAAAAAATCATAAATTAAAAAACCTTTTAAAAAACTGTTAGGGAGAAACAGATTCATGCTCTACAAGAAGCTTGTGTGGTGTAAATTTGTAATTTTGATGCATTGCCATTTACTATATCAGTTCATTTGAGGAAAATCAAAACAAGGATGGGAAATATAAAAAATACTTTTCACTGTCAGTTGATGACCATGAAGCTGAGTAGAAATGAATTCATTTTTAATGAAAAAACAAACAAACTTTAATGACATTTTTGTTTACTGTATGAGAAGTGCAGTTTGGAAGTTGCTGCCAAGGAATCATTGAATGAGGCATCACAAAAGCCAGGCTGGTTAACCAGTGCTTTGAAAATGAAGCCTTTCTTCTAGCCTTATGACTAAATAATACCCAGTGGCTCCAGTCCGAAGCCTGGTTAATACATCTGTCCAAAACACATAATTACTCGGTCATAACATTTCCCCGGCCATCAGCCAACAAACCAATCAGCATTTTTCTCAAACTCATGAGAATTTTTGCTGTGTCAAGCTGTTTGATCTTTAGGTAGTAAAAAAAAGGGTAGAAGGATGCCACACTGGAAGATTTTAATTTAAAATAGCTTATTTTGGAAATTACACTGGAAGCAACAAACAAAGCGGAATTTTTAATTCTATTTGGGGCAATTAGCAAATAATGCAATTTCTTTGATAACATTTTGTGAACAGCCTGGTTCTTAATATGTTAAGAGGAACTGTTCAAGTTAAACCCATAAAATCAAATGTAACAATAATTGGAACCTAGAAGCGCACAGCCATTTCTTCAGAAAAATCAATGTAAATGGATTTTAGTAAATATTCAGTTCCATAATAAAATTTAGGTTAAAATAGATATTTTTGGGCTGAAAATTCAAAAAGCTGAGAGCCTGTTTGTGTCATGGGAGAATTTCCCAGGATATATTAATCCAGCAGCAATTCCTGTGTGGTCTCTGAATCCCAAAAGTCCTTCTGTGTTCCATAAACCTGACTTACAGTCATCCCTCAGAAAGACACCTTTGTGTCACTCAAGCTGTTTGTATTATTTCACAAGGTGCCGGGGTAGGGGTGGTTGTAGGGGAACAAAACACTGTCACCTGTTTCCATATAATGTTTGGTTGAACCTTGGTGGTGATGGTGGTGGGGAGGCTCAGATGAAAAACTGTCTGGGAGAGCCTTTGCTAGCTCTTGGTGGTCATGTACAAAGAAAGGCTTTGATTCAGTTGTAAAGCACGTGTTTCACATGCAGAAGTTCAGCCTGGTGCAGTAGTCAAGAGTGGTGTACTCTAATTTGGAGAAGCAGGTTTGATTCTCTACTCCTCCTCCATATGAAGCCTAGTGAGTGACCTTGGGCCAGTCACAGTTCTCTCAGAACTCTCTCAGCCACACCTAAACATGGTGCCTGTTGTGGGAAGAGAGAGGGAAGGTGATTGTAAGCTGCTTTGAGACTTCTTCGGGTCTCTTATTCTTCTTTATAATGCAGCAGACCAAATGAATCAACTTCCTTGATCTCCGGATTTTGGAACTTCCTCCAGAATTTGGAGTCTGCTGCTTTCTGCCTTATTCCTCCCCCCCCCCCCCGCGCCCCTTTCTCTTTTGTGGTCCCTGTGAAACAATAGGAGATGGAGACACCTCTCTGCCAAACAGAATCTCAGGGAAGAGAAAAGATTGCTGTCCTAGGTCAATCAGTTATTTAAACTGATACTTGGCAAGCCAGAGAAACCATTTCCCCCGGAGAGCTACCAGCTGTCCAGCTTAGTTCTGTTTAGATTTTCATGGTTAGGTTCTGTTAGGCTATTAGGCTCTTTGCCATAAAGGGATTGTGGTACTTTCCCCCATAGAGACAAGGGCTACATAAAACTGGACCACTTTGTGCAGTTTACTCCAGACTTGTTAGGGGTACCATTTGGTTAAAACCCAGTCTCCTTAGATCCTGAAATTGATTTTCCTATAGCAAATAATGATTCTCAAATTCCAGAATCCCAAAAAGTACCCAAACCAGAATTCTGAACCAGTAATGACACTCACAAAAATTCAGAATAATGAAACAAGTACCCTCCCTGACATTCACATCTGAAATTAAATGAATATTTTCGAAATGCACACACCTACTCTGAGGTAGCTTAGGAATTTTTTAAAAGAAAATTTACCAGAAACTCTTCCAAACTACAGTTCCAATTATTCTTGGAAAGAAAGCCACAGTTATTAAATTGGCATAAATTCAGTATAAGCATGAATTCCAGATATGCATTAAATGGCATGTGTAGAATTCAGAACTCCCCTCAACTGAAACAAAAGAGTAGCGGTTGGAAGGCCCGTTTTGAATTTATTTTTATTTTTAAAAAATGAAGAGCTGCAGGATGAGAAATGAATCATACTGGAACTATAGTGCTAGAGATTTAATTCTTCCTGCTCCTACACTATTTTCCTGATCTAACCCCCTCCCCCCTTTTAACTTTTATTTGCTTCTTGAGGGAACACATATATAAGGTTGGACCCTGATTCATTGACCTTAAGCAATTTATTCTCATTTGGTTTAAAAGTAACTTAACCTGTATTATTAGAAAGCTGTGTAGTAAAAATGTGCATTCTTGTTTATTGACCTGGGATGAATAACTAATTACAATTGACTTTCACATCTTAAACAATTAAGCCAGTCCTGACCACTTTGCTGATGCCACTCTAGGTCTGTCACTACACTTTGCTTTCAATTTAGTTTTCTCTCTAATGTCTTTCAGTTTTTGTTTCCCCTGAGCACCAAGGGATAGGAGGCAGGCAGCAAACTCAGCGGATGCATCACTCTATTGGAATACTTAGTCTATAATGTTCACACTCCATTATATTTTCCCTGGTGGTCATCTCTGTGCAGAATTTTGCCAAATCACACTGCAAGCTTAGTAGTATTCTGCCAGTTTACATGTGAAAGTGGATTTATTTTTTAAAAAAATTAACATGCTGGCAAAGAGAGCACACAGGTACCTTATCTTGATATGTTTTGAAACACATTAATTGCGTGTGTATGTAAAGAGCTATCAAGTTGCGGCCACCTTATAGTGACTCCATAGCAGGGGTTCCCAAACCTATTTGGCCTAACGCCCCCTTTTCAGCTGGCTCCCTTTGAAGCGGGGCGGGGGGGCAGCCTGAGCACTTGCGAAGAAGCGTCATTGGATGCCAGCAGGTGCAGGGAGACGTAGGCTGGCAGGTGCGGGGAAGCCGGCAGGGCACGGGGAGGCAGAGGCCAGCAGGGCGTGAGGAGGTGAAAGCCGGTGGGGTGTAGGTGTGCCCGAGGCAGCCGCCTACTTGGCCTACTCCCACATGCTGCCCCTGACTAGGTAGCAGACAAAAAGGAACCCTCTATTTTTGTTAATTAGATTTTTTCTCTAAATTAGAAATTCTGGACCCCTCCCAGAAATGTGATGTTTTGACACCTCCCACTCTTCTCTTCTCTTCTCTTCTCTTCTCTTCTCTTCTCTTCTCTTCTCTTCTCTTCTCTTCTCTTCTCTTCTCTTCTCTTCTCTTCTCTTCTCTTCTCTTCTCTTCTCTTCTCTTCTCTTCTCTTCTCTTCTCTTCCCTTCCCTTCCCTTCTCTTCCCTTCCCTTCCCTTCCCTTCCCTTCCCCGTATGCTTCCACCACTCCCTTATTTTTATTGACCGGCCCCCCAATTGCACCCAAAGCTACTACTGCCCCCCTGGATTGTTCCAGTGCCCTGCAGGGGGCAATATCGCCCACTTTGGGAAACACTGCTCCATAGGGTTTTCAAGGAAAGTGATTAGGCAGAGGTGGTGTGCCACTGCCTTTGATTCCCCACTCCTACACATGCAGCTGCTGGGTGACCTTGGGTCAGCCACAGTTCTTGCAGAGATATAATCTCTAGAGCAGCTTTCTGAGAACTCTCTCAGTCCCACCTAACCTCACAGGGTGTCTGTTGTGCGGAGAGGAAGGGAAAGAGACTGTAAGCTGCTTTGAGACTCCAAGTGAAGTTGAGTTATAAATCCAATTTCCTCCTCCTCCTCTGCAGTGATCTCTTATCCAAGTACCAAGACCCTGTTTATCTTCTGATATCTGATGAGATTGGGCTATACTATACCATTCCACATCCCTATTTTCTTTATAGATGGCAGGAATTAAGATGTGTTAGGGTTGTATTTCAGGAAACATACTGAAATAATTGAACCTAATGAAAGGACTCTGTGTGTGCTTGTGCACACACACACATGCATGTATGCACACACATGTAAAGAATGACATTATTCTGTTAAAAATGTTCCACACCTGATGACAAGAAAACTCAGTCCTATATTTTTGTGCTCCTGCTAGGCAGAATTTTTATAGTCCGTAAAATGTCTCTCTGTCTACCGTAGTGTGGATCCTCTGGATGTGAATTTCTGGCTAAGTAGAGTTATAGAAGGGAATATGTTTCCCATTGAAACTCATGCAAACATCACACAAGTAAAATAATGAACCTACATATATGATAAAACAATGTTAAAGGACACAAAGGTTTTAACAAATAAAACAAACCAATTTCATCCACCCCTCTGCATGGTAATTTTCCTGTACATAACTTGCTGTATAAGAATTCAGCTAACAAAAGAATCATTCTGAAATTTTCCTACTGAAATCAGTGTGGCTACTCTGGCCAGTGGTTTGGTAATTCCAGTATATGCACTTTGTAGAAATCCCTCTAGTGCAATAGTTCTTTGATACATTTCTATTTACACTTTAAGGATGAAAATTAAATCAAATGTTTAATATACCAAGCAGATGTTGCTAAGTGCATGAAATTCACATTCTTCAAGTTATAATGGAACTACTAATGAAGAACAAGCCAAGAAATGATATCATTCAGAGACAATGACTAATTTGAAACACTGAAAGAGGGAAGCTAATCTGATGGGTGTTATGTGATCTCAAATGAAAGATCTAAGAAAAAGGCAAAAAACCCTCAAAAACCGGGGGTCAAGTTAACTCCAGGCTTTGTACTCAAATGCTAGAAAGTATCATTATTGGAATTGCAGAATGTGGACGATGCCTTTAAAATAATTAATATAATCTCATCTATTCATATTCTGTTATGTAGATTACAGGATCATTTGTTTATTCACTTTCATATTTTATATATTACACTTCACTTAAGGAAGTGTACATTGAGGTTAATCATGTTATTTTCATAACAGTCTTGTGAAGTATGTTTCTACCACTTTATGGTCATTCTAAATCATGTGTTGTGTTGTAATTGTGGGTACTTCCATATGCCTCTCTAAATTTCAGCTGTTTTTTGTGGGGAGGGATCTTCTGACACTGTGTAGTTGTGCCTCTTGTGGAAGCTGCTCTTCAATTTTCCTGAATTAGCTTCAAGCCAGTTTGGTGTAGTGGTTAAGTGCATTTACTCTTATCTCGGAGAACCGGGTTTGATTCCCCACTCCTCCACTTGCAGCTGCTGGAATGGCCTTGGGTCAGCCATAGTTTTTACAGGAGTTGTCCTTGAAAGGGCAGCTGCTGTAAAAGCTCTCTCAGCCCCACAAGGCCACTATTGTCTACTCTGACTGGCAGTGACTTTCCAGGGTTCCAGGCTGAGATCTTTCTCATCACCTATTGCCTGGTCCATTTAACTGGATATGCCAGAAATCAAACCAAGGACCTTCTGCATGTAAACCTGGGACCTTCTACATGCAAAACAGAGGCTCTTCCAATGAGCCACAGCCCCTCCCCACTCCATGTTGGTATGATGGCAGGCAGGCACTGGTTCTGTCTTTACAATGGCCCCACCTACATTCCTGAAGCACATTGATGGCATCTGGGGGAGTGCCTGCAGGCACTATGATGCCCCTGGGCACCATGCTGGAGAATTCTGCTATAGCCTGTGAAAGCTTCTGTCACAATACATTTGTTAAGGATGGACCCAAAGGTGCTTTCCAGTCATCTAAGAATGTCCTTCCATGATGAAAGGGCATCTATGCATCTAACCAAGGGTTTTTAAGATGCAACAGGACTTTTTGTTGGCCTGAATAATAATAATAATAATAAAATAATCTTGAAGTCATCCACAGAGTAGCCCTACTGAGTCTTATAAATTTAAATTTCATTGTTGCTATGTTTTTTGCCTTTTTGATCAAAATTCTCTAGCCAAAATGTATAGATATAAATATATGGTGACACCATTTGCGCAAGCAAATAGAACAAATATGCAGACACACAAGGAGCAGAGATTTAAAAGCTGCTCCTTTATTGAGGAACATACATGGTTGTAAACACCCAAGTCCACATAGGAATTGCAAGGATGAGTCTGGTTTATCCAAGCTAAACCTTTGATTTCTCAACCCATGTCTCCAACAAAAATGGACAAGCCAGCCACATTGCACCAGAGTTAAAACTACTTTCCATGTTCTACAGGGAGCATGAGGTAGGCTTTCACTTCAAGAGGCCAGCCGCTCCTGTTGATTATTCTCAGACTACACCACTACCATCAGAGACAGCACAGCAGTTACCTTCGAACTGTGCCAATCTGCGTGCTATTTACTATCTCCAATTCCATCAGAGATTAACATTCCAGGCATCCAGGCTCCTTTTACTCCTTCATATATATATATTTTTAAATTGTCACCATATTCAAAAACTTAAAAACAAAAAAACCCAGCTACGGATCAACGTTGACAAACCAAAACAGCCAGATAAGATCAGAGGTGCCATGAGGAAGACAAAAAAAAAACACCAGCTCCTTGCTAGTTGAAGCTGGGACCAAAAATATCTTGGTCTCTGTGAAGAGTAGTGCAGGTAGTTAAATCACACTGCCTTGTAATGAAAAATTCAACATTATAAATATAAAATTCCAGCCTCATGTGCAGGATTTCAGGAGATGCAAAGTCCAATCTTCACAAGATTTGAGGTGATTGACAGTTCTAGTGGCCCATAGTATTGAAAGTAGCTTGGCATGTTGGAAATCCACTTCCTGCACAGGAGTCACTGTAACCCCCTTGGCAGATTGCAGCCCCTTTACAAAAAGTCCACTCAATCCCGCTCTGCCTCGGTAACTCCTAGGTTTTTTCAATTATTTTTACTTGGGGGAAATGAAACAGTAAATTTGTTATGCTTTCAGAAATCTACACATATCTATATTTGTTACCATTCATAATATAGGCAATACCCCCCCCCCCCAAAAAAAAAAAACGGTGTCAAAATGCATCTTTGGCCAAAGTTGGGTTACAGGCTTCTAAGTGAGCTATGTATTTTGGATGAACTTTGAACACTGGTTTTGATACTCCATATATTCATCCTTTCATGTGGGAAATCCACTGAACCACAGGGAATATACATTACGTTCTTTACAATCTAGGCATCTGGCTGCTCGATGTATTATTGCTTCCTTAGTATAACAAGGAAAGTAATGAAAAATGATATAAGGAATATGGATGAAACAGAATCTCTGGAGCTAGGAAATTAAGTATAAATTGAGGAGAAGTAAAATGTTCACTACTCATTTAGGGACTGATCCAACTCCCATTAACATAGTTGGAGGAAATCCTCAGTAGATTTGGTGGAAGTATTATTGTGACAGTATAGAAAAATATGCAGGGAAATTACATATTGTGAACCACTGCTTGAGTTAGTAAGTTTTAGTTTTTCCAGACATGGGAAGCTGTGTACTTCAACACTTGTTAGAAAAATAGCTAACATAGAGAGCTGGCCACGAGGCCAGCTAAACATAATCCTTCAGCAGGCTATGTACAGGAATTATTGTGAACTGTGAAACAAGCAACTAACACACGTACTTTGGAAGCGTTATAAAAGGCAAGATTTCTTGGAGCCCATGGAGTCAACATAAGAACACAAGAGGAACTCCATGTTTTCATACATTGGCCAACCAGTTGCCCTAGGGGGCCAACAAACAAGGTACAGAAGTCAAGGCCTCCCCCTGATGTTGCATCCTGCCACTGGTATTCAGAGGTTTGCTGCTTCTGCAATGTTGCAATGGTCATTCCCTTTAGTCACCATGGTAATAGCCACTGGGGGACTATCCGCCATGAATCTTATCATTTAAAAACAATGGGGGCATCTTGAGATACTAAAATCTGTGCACACAGGGAAGTTTTTTCAACAAATTTGAGCCCCACCCCTCCCCAGGTTGCAGAAAAATCTGAAAACTGGAGGTAAATGGAGTGGGTCATAAATCCTCCCAAACAGAAGAGTATTGTCTGCATGTGTGCAGACAGTGCTTCTCTGTTGAATCAGCTGTGAGGGAGAAGTGCTACATGCATGCAATAAGGCCACCACCACATTACCTGGCTTTTATGACAATGCCACAGGCTCAGCACTGCTCTTAGCATGCCCCCCAGACCCACTGCTCTCCCAGTGTGGCCACTGTGACCAGAAGAAGAAGAAGATATTGGATTTATATCCCGCCCTCCACTCCGAAGAGTCTCAGAGCGGCTCACAATCTCCTTTACCTTCCTCCCTCACAACAGACACCCTGTGAGGTGGGTGTGGCTGGAGAGGGCTCTCACAGAAGCTGCCCTTTCAAGGACAACCTCTGCCAGAGCTCTGGCTGACCCAAGGCCATTCCAGCAGGCGCAAGTGGAGGAGTGGGGAATCAAACCCGGTTCTCCCAGATAAGAGTCTGCGCACTTAACCACTACACCAAACTGGCTCTCCACACCAGCATGGCTTCCAGCATCAACACTTGCCATCCCTGAGCCCAGCACTGCTCTCTGGCATGCTGTCAGCCTGCTGCAACCTGGACAAGCCCATCCACAGTGGGAGACACACAATGAGGCTGACCCATCCTCCCTGGGATGTGGGGAGACAGCAAGGCAAAGCACCAAAGATGGGGTAGGTGGAGTAAGGGTGGGGTGCAGTGGGGGAGAGGGAAAGATGGAAAGTCAAGAGGAGGGGGTGCAGAGAATGGGGAGTTGGTTAGGCACAGCAGCAAGAGTGGTAAAGTAAAGCAGTGAGGGTGGAGAATGGTGAGGAAGAAGAGAAGAAGGAAAAGCGGGGAAAATGGGATGACCCCCTCCCTGCAAGTTCCTTGAGAGTCTGCAATTGTTTTGTGTAATCCAATTATAAAATCATCTATGTTCATGGCCATCACTACATCCACTGACACATAGGACTGCCAACTGCCTGTAGAAAAAATGCCATGTATCTTTAAAAGAGGTTTAAAGGGATGCCATTGGTCAGATGATTTTTTTACCTTGATGCAATGAAAAGCTTCAGTTTACTGTTTCCATATATTAAACCTCTGTTAAAGGAACAAGATTTTTTTCCCAGGCTACCTTACAACAAGTGGCAGTGATTCCATGTTAATCATTTGTTGAGTAAAAAAAAAAAGAAATCATTTTGTCTGTCCTGAAGAGAGATGGGTATGAATCAGGAAAATGTGGTGCAGTTCCATGGATCATGGGACCCACTCAAACCAGACCAGAATAAAATGGTCTCATACAAACTGATCTGGTTTGTTAAGTTTGTGACATGGCAGAATGGTCCTCTCTGGCAGGGTAGAGACTCCAAACTTGCTGGGGACCTCCAGATGACTCAACTCTATCTGCCCACCAAATTTGGTAAGGATTGGACTTAGGGGGTCCACGTTACAGCACCCCCCCCCCCAAATAAAGTACCCCTAGAAAAGTGCTTTTGGGGGAATATCAAGTGGAGATCCAGGAGTGTATAGAACGAAACCTGTGCATGCTAGAGGCATAAAACTCACAGCAGACATCCCTGGGATGCTCCCCTACATGCCCTCCAAGTTATGTGTGGATTGGGTTGGGGGGGGGGTCTGAATTATGCCCCACCACAGAAGTTGCCCCCAGAAAAGTGCTTCTGGGGAGATTTATTATTTATTAACTTGTATCCTGCCCTACCCCACAAGTGGGTTCATGGAGGTTCACAACACAGTAGGAAAGGAAAGGTCCCCTGTGCAAGCACCAGTTGTTTCCGACTCGGGGGTGACTTTGCTTTCACAATGTTTTTGCAGCAGACTTCTTATGGTGTGGTTTGTCATTGCCTTCCCCAGTCATTTACACTCCCCCCCCCCCCCCCAGCAAGCTGGGTATTCATTTTACCAACCTTGGAAGGATGGAAGGCTGAGTCAACTTCGAGCCGGCTACCTGAAACCAGCTTCTGCTGGGATCGAACTCAGGTCGTGAGCAGAGCTTAGGACTGCAGTACTGCTTAACACTGTGCACCACAGGGCTCCTCCACAACATAGTAAGATCACAATAAAAGCAATAATATCCAACAATCAACAATTTAAAATAGGATGGCACTAAAATACTAAAATGTTGTCAGGAGCAGCTTCAGGAATGAATAGAACTGACCCTGTGCAAGCTAAATACACCAATCTCACTCTGTCCACTGTGTTATAGTTGGGGTGAAGAGGAACTCCATCTACACCTTGCATGGTTGGTGAAACAGAAGACTGTGGACCAAGATGTCATCGCCTTCACAATGACCATCCTGCATGGGGAAGAGGGGGCCAGCCAAGGCTGACCCTCTCCCCAGTGGTGCATGTCCTCAAGCCCTTCCAGGACACACAGATGTTGGGCCACCCTCCAAGAGGTCAAATGGGCTTTGTAAGGGGTCACCCACTATACGCATTACATGACGACAGAGTACGACCCACCCCCTTCCTCCCCTGGCCTGTACCCAGGAGTCACCTGCACTGTGGCCACATCCTACAGTATATTCACTATCTGTGGACAAGATGATTGCAGAGTATGGCCAATTCTCCTCCTTCCCTGGGTCCCAAGACAAAGAAGGGCTAGACCTGACAGTGTTGAAATGTGAATGAAAATATGGAGGTGGCTCAGGGCCCTGAGATAAAGAAGATGAAGACTTGACAGCATTGAACTATAGAAAGAAGAGGAGACCCAAACACAAAAGCTAGCAACAGTGTGCATGGTGGCTTGAAGACTCAAGACCATAACTGATGAGCCTGGCCTCACAGCATCCCACAGTGACTGATATAGTGACTCATGGCACTGAAAACAGTTGGCCATGCACTGTGATCATCTTGCCAGCAGGGCAAGTGAGAGGCTGGTTTGAAATCCTGATTTATGACTCGCACTGGTTTGTGACTCATACCCAATGCCCTGATTTGTGACTCACACCGAGTGTCCCAGAAGGATTGGTTATGCACCACAATCACCTTGCCAGTGGTGCCATTGAAAGGGGATGGCACACAACACCCTATGCCAACAAAAAAAATGGACCAAAATCAGAAGGGGTGGCTCAAACCTGATGCCAAGGTCCTGTTCCCAGGAGGAGTTGGTTGTGTACTTAAATCATCTTCCCAGCAGGGCAAGTGAAAGGCTGGCTCAAAACCCTGAGAAATATAAGACCAAAGCCCAACATGAAGGAGTGGAGCAAAATCAGAATGAGGTAGCTAAAACCTGCTGCCAATGTTCTATTCTTTGACAGTGGAGTGAGTGAGAAGCTGGCTCAAAGTCCAGACAAAAAACACCAAAACCCAAGCAACAGAGACAGAACATATCATGACTGGAAGATGTGGCTTGAACCTGCTGCCAATGTCCTGCTCACAGGAAAGGTTGGCCATGCAGAGCAATCATCTTTCCAATGGTGCCAGTGAAAGGGAACGTCTCTGGAGACATAGAACAAAGAGCCAGATGGGAGTTCTGTAACTGGCAGCTAGCAGTGCCTGTCAAGCTTTGGAGGATCCCTTTTGGTGTTTCCTAGGCTGCAGAGAATTCCACCCCCATTGTTGCCTTGGAGTTTGATTGTATCCATTTCCCAAACCACCCCAAAGTTTAGAAAATCTTTGTTGTGCATGTGCATCATTTCATGACCTGTGAACCAGCCCAAGTTCAGCGTGAACTTTGCTTCATGTGCTGGTTTGTACTCTTGTCCTGAATCTATTGCTCAATAGCTTCATTGGGTGCCCTCGAGTTCTAGTATTTTGAGAGAAGGGGAAAAATTTCTCTTTCTCCTCTCATTCCACCCCATGCATTGATTTGAGCTTCAGCTTGACTTGGCTTGGAGAACGGCAGTGAGTGCTGACGTGATGGGTCCTCTAAATGAATTGTTCTGCTAACTTTCTCATCCATGGTCTGATTTGTTCTGCTAACTTTCTCATCCATGGTCTGATTTGTTTCAAGGTCAGCAAGAAACCCCAGAGAATCCAATCTCTGCTTTCAATGCAGTCTAGTAATTGTTTTCAAGTGGGTTTTGCCCCATGGCACAGAGTGTTAAAGCTGCAGTACTGCAGTCCTAACTTAGCTCTGCTCATGACCTGAGTTCGATCCCTGGTGGAAGCTGAGTTTTCAGCTAGCCAGCTAGAGGTTGACTCAGCCTTCCATTCTCCCAAGGTCGGTAAAATGAGTACCCAGCTTGCTGGGGGGGGGGGAGCGTAGATGACTGGGGAAGGCAATGGCAAGCCACCCCATAAAAAGTCTGCCATGAAAATGTTGTGAAAGCAACAACACCCCAAAGTCGGAAACGACTGGTGCTTGCACAGGGGACCTTTCCTTCCTTTCCTTTGTCATTTCACACAGGAAAATGCAGTTGCAAAATGCATTGAAAGTGGATTGAGAGTGTATTATCGGGCATATGTGAAAGCACCATTGGTGTCAACCATCAAGCTTTCATTGCTATTATTTTCTCCTTGTATTTCAAAAAGTGCTGCAGTTAAAAAATAAAGGTTGTAGTATGGGAATATCAGATACAAGTCTAAGAAGGCTTTTTTGTGTCTGGCATTTCTGAGTCCCGTATTTAAGGCTTGTGCTTAATCCTTATCCCAGTGTTCGGCAGCTTCCCTTATGTACTTGAAGAACACTAGCAAGGAGAAAAAAATAAGTTGGGAAGGAGCCTCCATCATGTTACGGTGCAGGCTTGATCAGTTTGATCCAAGCTGCCACAGTTTTTTCATGGTTACCTTCTTTAACTTATTTGGCTGGGTAACCTGCAGCAGTACTTTCATAGCTGACAGTGTTGCAGCCTGTGCCACAAAAATGCTTGGTTAATATTGGATTATTTAAATTCTAGATTACACATTATAGTACATTCGCACAGCAAGTTGAACATTCTTTGTAAAACAGCATTCAGAGAAATGCACACTCGATTATACCAAGGGCTGTGCAGTCAAGGGTACTGACAAACTATTAAATAAGATCATTAAATTAATGCATTTTTTCCAAGCACAGACATCTTTCACTCAATGTGCTATCATTTAAACCCCCAAGAAGTTTATCTACAGCTCATGAACATTAGGGAAAGAGAACAATGACTGCTGGACTTACTCTGCTCTTTCCTTGGTGCACATCAGTAATGGATCAAACTGCCACTTGAATTAAATTGCTAACATGCTTAAGGGAAGATGGAAGGAGCACACAGCACTCTATATAATAAGTGAGTCAATGTGTTAGCAATAAGGAGCTTCTGAAGGCTAGAAACTGAAATTACGGCATTGGCTTGCAATGTGTATGGCAGTAGGCCAAGGGTTGTCCCATGCAAGTGTCTTGCATACAAAAAAGGCACAACATTATATATTGCACCTATCAAGGAATGACTCCCCAAAGTATCAAAGGTTAGTATTAATTCATTCCAAATAAAGACTGCTGGCTTCTGCCCTTTTCATTTTTCCAAGCTTTTCATTAACAATATATTCAGATCCTATAGCATAGGTCAGGTTTTTTGAAAGCCTGTAGGTGGTTAAACAAGCCTCACTCACACATTCAATTTTGGGCAACAAGCAGAAACGACTTCTTCTGAGCCAAGCCACCAGCCCAACTGCCTCTGTCTGGTCAGGATCAGGGCTGGTGGAGTCTGTCCATATACAGTGTAAACTTTAAAAAAAATGGATCTCTCTTGCCCTATTGTCTTAAACAGGAAGAAAAAATTCAACTGGGAGGATAGAGCTGCCAACTAAGGGTTGGAAAATACTGGGATATTTTTTGGAGGGCGGGGGGTGGAGACTGGGGAAGGTGGAGTTTTCTCCAGGGTCGTTTTCTCTAGGGGGACGGATCCCTGTTGTCCTGAAATCACTTATCATACTTGCAGATTTCCAGGCCTCACCAGGAGGTTGACGATCCTATGAGGCCCAGTTAGGTTACGCCTAATCCCAAAAGCACAGAATCATATAAGGGAGCCCAGCTAGTTTCTGTGAATACAAGGGGTGTTACATATGTCATGTCCCGAGACCTTAATTTTGATTTAATGAGTAACAAACATGAATTTGAGCACACTTTGGAGGATGGTGGAAGACAGGAGAGCCTGGTGTGACTTTGTCCATGGGGTTGCAAAGAGTTGGACTCAACCGTGCGACTGAACAACAACAACAACAAAAATCAACTTTAAAAACACTATAAATCATAGAATACACATTAAAGTGCTGACAAAAAAACTTTAAAATTTGATGCTGTGCATAAAAACTCATGACAAGTTTTAAAATGGCTTTTTAAAAAGAAGAAAAACCTTTCAAAAACATGATCAGCAATTATGTTCAGCATCAGATAATATCAGACAAAGTGTCATAATATAGGGGTTATCATAACTCCAATTTCTTTTATGAGGGCTGGATTTTGGGAACTTTGTGGGGTTGGGTCATGCATGTCATAATGTAATGCCAGGTAGTGGAGATATAAACTTTGTAGAGACAAATATATTGATTTTTACTTAAAATACTCTTGCAATATTTTGTTTAAAATGGAAAGGTGGGGGAATCATGGGATTCGGCAATGCAATTTTTGAAATAAAACATCAAGGAAAAGCATGATCACAACATAAACTTAAAATATAAATTAAACATATAAAATGCTCTGAGCCTAGGAAAACATGAAATGGCTGGGCATTGCAAGCTTCTCCCCCACACACCCAAATCTACCCAGATTGGCAGTAGCTCTCCATGTAATGTCCCTCTTTGGCTGTGGGTTCCCAAGTTAGACTACTTACTAGGCACCAGTTCTTAGGTCCTTTCAGCAGAGACAAGCTGGCTCAAAGCATTAACCTTTTGTTTGCAAGGAGACAACTCTTTTCAACTGGCCATAAAACACTGGAAAGTGGAACTACTTGAGCTCCACTTCATTGAAATGCATTGCAGCACAGACAAAGTTGCAAGGAAAATGTGGACTGGATTTTCTCTGGGCCCAGATACTCCTTACATTTAGCAAAAGTCTCATTACCTTCACAGTGGACTTTATTCCTTCTTTGCTTCCCCAGACTATACAGAGACAATATATCTGACAATGAGGACATACTTGTCTTGCAGAGATGGTCCTATCAAAACATGGTTTAATGAAAAATACAGGCTGTGCTCCAGATTAGAGCTGGTTGGCATTCACAAATATCCAAAATCAGATAAATTTCCCAGTTTTGCTGAAAAAGAGAGTGGTTATTAAATATCAAAAGCTTTTTGTGCTGTTTGTCAAGTGCTATTGGATAAAATAACATCAAGTGTTAGTCATGTTATAGTGTTGCCAACCTCCAGGTAACACTTGGTGATCTCCCACTATTACAGTCCAGACAACCAAGATCAGTTCCCTGGAGAAAAGAGCTCCTTTGGAGAGTATCTTTTCAAATAATGTCCCAGGAAATCTTGAAAGACAGCTTACAATCTTCCTCTTTAATGCACAGCCAGAGGAGACTTTTAAGGTGTGCTGATAGGGCACACTGCCCTTTCACAATGAGCAGTGGGAAGGCCCAGTAATTCCCTATATGTGAAATTTAGATTGCCTCAGGATTTTCTATGACATCTGGGACTCAGGAGAAAGATTTTGTGTGGAAAGTGTACCCTGACCTGAAGGCCAAACTTTTGAATCCATTATGATGCCATACTGAAACACTCAGCCTGGAGGAAGTTGACAGAATCCTCTCCACTGTGTGCCCAACAACCTGTGATTTGGACCCTTGCCCCTCCTGGCTAATTAAAGCTTGCCAGAGGGAGCTTAAATATCCTATATGGAATATCATAAATAGATCCCTCTCTGAAGGACTTTTTCCAATGTCTCTTAAAGAGGCTGTGGTCCACCCTCTCTTGAAAAACCCTACAATGGTCCCAGCCGAATTGGCACACTACCAGCCAGTCTCAAATTTACCCTTTTGGAGTAAGATTATTCAGAGGGCAGTAGCACTACAGCTACAGAGTTTTCTGGAGGACACTTTCATCCTAGACCCCCACCAGTCTGGCTTCCGCCCAGGTCATGGGACGTTACTGGTCGCCCTGTTGGATGACCTCCAACAGCATCTGGATTGAGGTGGCTCAGCAGTACTGATGTTGTTAGACCTATTGGCTGCATTCTATATGGTCAACTATCGGTTGCTGACCCGCCACCTCGCCAATGCAGGGATTCAGGGGTTGGCCTTGCAATGGCTTTCCTCTTTCCTAGATGATCAGGGACAAAGGATGGTGATTGGGGGAGAGTTGTCCTGAAGGCACGCGCTTAATTGTGGGGTGCCTCAGGGGGAAGTGCTTTCCCCGATGTTGTTCAACATCTACATGTGCCCCCTTTTTCAGATTGCCCGGAGATACGGACTGGGCTGCCATCAGTATGCTGATGACATGCAGCTCTATCTGCTGATGGATGGCTGGCCTGGCTCTGTCCCAGAAAATCTGGACCTGGCGCTGCAGGATGGCTTAGGCTGAGTTGATTGAAGCTGAATCCAAAGAAGACAGAGGTCCTTTGCCTGAGTCCGGGCAGGGAAATCCCCTTACCAGCATTTGATGGTGCACCACTGACAATGGCACACAAGGTCAGAAGCTTAGGGGTGCTGCTGGAGCCTGCCTTACAATGGAGGCCCAGATAGCAGCCACCTCTAAATCTGCATTTTTCCACTTAGGCGGATGAGGCAGTTGGTTCCCTTCCTTGAGCACAGCGACCTGGCAACTGTGATCCATGAAATGGTAACCTCGAGATTGGACTACTGTAATGCCTTCTACTTGGGGCTGCCCCTGTCTTGAATCTGGAAACTGCAGCTAGTGCAGAACATGGTGGCCAGGCTACTATTGGGGAGCACATACAGTCAGGGCTGCGGGAACTGAACTGGCTGTCAATAATATACCGGATTCGCTACAAGGTGCTGGTTATTACCTTTAAAGCCCTATATGGTCTGCCTACCTTAAGGACCATCTCTCTCCACACATTCCCTAGAGGGTACTTAGATCTGGATTCCAAAACCTATTAGCAATCCCCAAGCCGAGGGAGGCCAAACTAAAGACCACCAGAGAGAGAGCCTTCTCGATAGCAGCCCCCTACTGGTGGAACCAACTGCTGGAGGAAGTGAGGGCCTTGCGGGACCTCGCCCAGTTCCACAAGGCCTGTAAGACAACTTTCTTCCAGTTAGCCTTTAACTGACGCTGAGCCTTGTACTGTAGCGAAAATTTAAGAAATACTGTTGCCACTGAAATTATATAACATCAAGGATGCTAGCACCACATTGTTTTGATTGTTTCAATTATTGAATGTCAAATTTTATAACATTGTTGTGGATTTTAATTGTCTGTTGTGATTTTATGTTGTGAGCCGCCCTGAGCCTGCTTCGGCGGGGAGGGCGGGATATAAATCAAATAAAGTAAAGTATTGTAAATCAATATTGGCCTGATTCCCATTACATAAGTACATACAAGGCAACAAACAGAAAAAAGATGTGCTGTTGTTTCCACACCACATATTCTGCTCTTGCAAAGTTACATCTGTTTTAAGCTACACATACATACACACACAAGCAGCAAGAAATGACAGAGCCATGTGTTCAGTGGGGAAAGTTCCTTGTGAAGAGTAGCAAAAGTATGGATTGCTCTTGCATCCAAGTATCTCTGGAATAGGTCATCTTTTGGTAGAAATTTATTTATAGTGTCCAGATCACGTGATGTGGTGGTATCACTTTACTCTGCTCTGGTAAGACCTCACTTGGAGTATTGTGTTCAGTTTTGGGCACCACATTTTAAGAAGGATATAGACAAGCTGGAATGGGTCCAGAGGAGGGCGACAAAGATGGTGAGGGGTCTGGAGACCAAGTCCTATGAGGAAAGGTTGAAGGAGCTGGGAATGTTTAGCCTGGAGAGAAGGCGGCCGAGATCCTGTGAATTTAGGGGGAGGTATTTGTGAGTTTCCTGCATTCAAAATGCATTCAAAATGCTGAGAGGTGATATGATCACTATCTTCAAGTACTTGAAGGGCTGTCATCTAGAGAATGGTGTGGAATTGTTTTCTGTGGCCCCAGAAGGTAGGACCAGAACCAATGGGTTGAAATTAATTCAAAAAAGTTTCCGACTCAACATTAGGAAGAACTTCCTGACTGTTAGAGCAATTCCTCAGTGGAACAGGCTTCCTCGGGAGGTGGTGGGCTCTCCTTCCTTGGAGGTTTTTAAACAGAGGCTAGATGGCCATCTGACAGCAATGAAGATCCTGTGAATTTAGGGGGAGGTATTTGTGAGTTTCCTGAATTGCGCAGGGGGTTGGACTAGATGACCCTGGAGGTCCCTTCCAACTCTATGATTCTTTGATTCAAGCAGCTAGCTGACAGTTGTTGGGTTTTTTTAAAAAAAAATAGCAGTATCATGTTTTGACAATTACGAATGCAAATTTTGGTGACTAGAATGGAAGAGAATTGTTCGGCTTCTGGCTCAGCCCAAAGACAACACAATGTATTTTGAATGACCAATGAAATATCTTGGGTGAGGGATGGTCACAAGTGTGAAAAAAAAAATCTTTATTCTCACAGGAGCTTCCATGGTGATCAGTGTGTTTGATCTTACATTCCCTCCAGATTTACTACCTAATACTGCATCAGAAAATAAATGTGGTATAGTGGTTAGAGTGTTGGACAAGAAGGGGAGAGGAAAGAACTAAATCTTATTTTGCCATGAAGCTTGCAAGGTTCCCTGGATCACTTACTGCTCCTGCCATGCCTATCAGACCTTACTGGGGTGGTTGTGAAGATGATGACGACGATGACATTGGATTTATATCCTGCCCTTCACTCTGAATCTCAGAGCGGTTCATAATCTCCTTTACCTTCTTCCCCCACAACAGACAGCCTGTGAGGTGGGTGGGGCTGACAGAGCTCTCACAGAAGTTCCTCTTTCAAGGACACCTCTACAAGAGCTATGACTGACCCAAGGCCATTCCAGCAGCTGCAAGTGGAGGAGTGGGGAATCAAACCCAGTTCTCCCAGATAAGAGTCTGCACACTTAACCACTACACCAAACTGGCTCTTTAAAATACAGGTTTCGAGGGAACAGGGATCACCCTGAGTTCCTTGTGGATGGACTATTGTGAAGTGTAATGTAATAGATACGGCTGCCTCAGCAGTATGACATCATATAGGCAGTGAGGCTAGCATAACTGCAATGTTGATGCAAAATTATTTATAGATGTCTTAGTAGGAATGCTCAGGAACATGAGTTGACTAGAGTTTTGGAATTTATGCAGTATTCCAGTAATTTCTGAGGCTTCTGGCATGGGATTAATGATAATTCTGACCTCTAAATATTCTATGGATTCCATGCAGAGGCCAAACTGAATTGCCAAACCCATCTCAGCTTCCACTCTCCATTATATAGGCTTGATAGACAGGTGGAATGACTACAATCCAGGACTGTCAAAATTTCAGGGAGCAGATTTTCTGTCTCTGCTTATGTATAAGTGTCATCTAGGAAGATCCAGCATTTCTGATTTTACTATGAAAAAATGAGCTTCTCCAGCTGAATTCTAGATAGAAGCCCAGATTTTTGCATTAAATAGTCATTTCTAGCTTTTGGTCATGTTTAGACTGTGGTATAATTCAGCTGGTGTTCATTCTAAATCTTTCTGAATATTTTCTTCTTAAGTTAATGGAAGTCTGTTCTCAGTCAGGGTTTTTCTTTTTTTTAAAAAAAAGGAAGAAGAAGAGAAAATATCTTATTTGGATTTAGTTTGACTTTGTTATGAAGTTGCAAGAACATTTGTGCATGACTTATGCTTGTATACAGTCAGGGCAAACAGATTTCTCAATGGAACCCTTTCATCTTGACTCTTAGAAATGTCTTAAGTGTAACCTTTCAATGACAGAGCCTATTTTGTGTTCCATGTAGAAATCACTTTCTAATGGGATCTAACCTTATGCCATTTGGATTTCTCTCTCCAAACAGATATATTTCAGTAAGTGGCCCATTAACACTACACAGAGAAAATATCCAGTATTCTTTATTTTTTTTTCTTTTTGAAGCTGTTCAGAGCTTGCTAGATAACACTACTGTTTGGATTGATATTATAACCACTTGGCTAAATGGAAGTGTTTCAACCAATCTTTACTCACATCAGTGCCAGTTCTAATGCTCCCCATTGTTTACACAACAGTAATCAACAAGGCCCATTTAGAATGCACTAGAATAAATTATGATAAATTTCCTGCCTGGGGATAAAGATAAACCAGTGCCTGATGCAGCAGTTATCTCTTGAAGAACAGGAAACTGATGAACAGACATTCCCCCACCCCCAGGCTATCTCTGAAGCAAAAATCTGGCATATGTAGGAAAATTATGAGCTGTAAGGCTCCCATGAACTTGAATGGTAAAAATAGACTCATTTACAAATATGCTTATCTCAGTGGAACACCATTCATTAAAATTGGGATTTTTAGGTATTTGTTCTGCTTTCTAGACTGCCTCAAATATTTGGAGTTGAAACATTCATCAAAATATTTAAATATAATGAAACGTATGGAAAATTACCCTATACCTATTCTATTCTGGTTTGAAGTTGTCTCTCTTCTGGTATACATTTCAAATGCTGAAGTTGTCATTCAAGGGCAATAGCTTAAGAGGAATTCAAAGTAATGGCAAACCACTTCTGTTTTTCAGCTAACTCGAAAGCCCTTGCTGGGGTTGCCATAAGACAGTTGTCACTTGATGGCACTTGTGTTCATACATTAAACAAAAAACAACAATCAATAAACGGTTCAGTCACTCTTTCTAGATAAGGATGTGGCTATAGTGCTAATGACATCACAACATTCAAAATAAAGAGGAGGCCTGAGCTTTGGTATAGGTTGGTGGTTTATGGTGGTCAGTTTGACAGACATTATTTCTATGGAGGAAAATCACATGTGACCATTACAGATTAAAATTTACAAATGTCTATTCCTCTGCCTCTCATTATATGTGCACTGTATATTGAAGTATGTACTGTACATTGAAGTTTTTCTACATCATGACATTCTTACGCATGAAGGCAACCTTCAGTCATTTCCTTCTGCCAAAGTCAGAGCTAAGCTGAGTATCCAGCTCCACCCACCTCACAGGGTGCCTGTTGTGGGGGAGGAAGGTAAAGGAGATTGTGAGCCGCTCTGAGACTCTTCGGAGTGGAGGGCGGGATATAAATCCAATATCATCATCATCATACACTTCTTTTTTCCCTCCTCTACCTTGTACAAGACAGAACTTTTGGATCTTCCCTATATTGAACTCTGAAGAGGGATTTGAATCTGGGTATCTGAGGCTGTAGTCTGGCACTTTTAACCAATACCCAAAATTGACCCTCTCATCAACCTGTGTAGTCAGATGAATATGGCCTTTGGCAAGTATCTTCTGTCTTCCATCCTCAGGGCCATTCATCCATCTCCCCCCCACACAAACACTGTAGCTTAAATCAATCCCAGCCACCATTTTCTATCATAGAGACACCCTGAGGACATAAGCCTTCCCTTTCCCAAGCATCATGGCTTCAGTCTGGATTACCACCCCCCTCCAGGTGGCTGCCCTTCCAAAGCCAAATTACTCACCTGGAGTTTCATTCTGCAAACATTCAGGTAATTTGGCCCTTATATAAACAGACTCCCCCTCCCCTTCAAGTATCTATAGTAGGGTGGTAAATAATACTTTTGAAATCCTTTAAATTCTTAGTCAAGAATTAGAAAATATAGGTGCTGACTATATGTATTTTAAAAGCAATGGCACTACAAAGATGAGTGTTTCGCCTATATAGCCTTTTAAAACATTTACTGTGTTTTATCTGTAATTGCTTTAGAATACAAAAGCGTTCATTACATTATCAAAAGAGGAACAAAGTTGTATAAAATTAATGTAATTACGTGGGAAACACTGGGAATTATAACCTGGTAAAATTTGTAACAACAAAAACAACTGGGTTCAGGTAGCTGGCTCCAGGTTGACTCAGCCTTCCATCCTTCTGAGGTCGGTAAAATGAGTACCCAGCTTGCTGGGGTGGGAGGAATGTAGATGACTAGGGAAGTCAATGGCAAACCACCCCATAAAAAAGTCTGCTATGAAAATGTCATGATGCGACGACACCCGAGAGTCGGAAATGACTAGTGCTTCCACCGGAGACTACCTTTACCTTTAAAATTCCTAAGAAACCAATAGCTTCCCCTGATCTTTTCTGTCTGCCCCGCTTCGCTCAGGAAACCTTGGTTAACTGTCTTGTTATTGATGGATTTTTCAAACCTGTCTTCTTATGAATTAAATCCTCATGAAGGAAATGGGTGTCATTTGTGATGCCTTTCAGGACTCTGAGATTTCAATTGCTTCAACATGAAGTAAATTCTCACTGAATCTCCTCTAGCTATGACTACACTGGGTCTGGCCAGACATTACGTTCATGTGAACTGGGAGACCACCAACTGGGCATATCCAGAGTACAAGATCTCCTCAATTTCCAGGGTTCCTTCCAGTATGGAACATGCACGGCGAATCCTTTTATTGCCCAATTAACACAGTTTGGTGATTGCACATATCAGATGCATTGCAGGAACTGCCTGCCTCCTCCCTAGAGGAATTAGTAGGCTCCCAGTTGAACTGGGCCAATTAATGTGAACATAATGCCTTCAGAAGTCTACACAGCTAGTTGTATTTAGGGCAGAATGGGGAATTGTGTATAGCAGGCTACTCTTTAGTGGTATTTGTGCAAGCTCTGTAGTACATTGGCATCTTGGGTTTCACAGATCGAAGGGATCACACTTCCTAATAACAGCTAATTCAGTGATAGGGAACACAGACTTCACAGGAGACAAACACCCAACTCATAATAAAGTTTCATGGTGGATCACAGAGATTTGCTTCCCGTGATGAGATTCTAGATTGTCATAGCAATGGAAAGGATCTCTGGTCATGTTGGTTGGCTGTTTATCCAGTGGGGGACAGCGAGAGAGGAGACTTTGGCAATTTGGTACCTGCTGTGGACATTTTGGACTTTGGTCAGCCACTGTGGGGAACCACATGCTGGACTACATGGTCTGTTGCTGCGATCCAGCATGGCTGTTTTCTGTTCTTGAGTCTTCCTCACCAATACAAGAACCCAGACCTATGTATGCATGTTTATGTGACCCTGCCTGTGTGGTTGGAGATTTTTAGACCTGATTACAATGCAGTGCTGGCATGTGAGAAAACCTAATCAATGTGATGATGCATGTAGTTACTATTTCACTAAAGCTGGGCCTTCAGCCAACACATTAGTAATGTTGCCAGCTCAGGGAATGGTGCTGTTTAATTCATAAATTATCTAGCATCACAGATGAGAGACAGAGTAGCCAAATTTACAGTTCAAACCAAATTATTAAGGATCCAAACTAACATTGTTTTCCTCTTTCCGTCTACTGATCAGCCTGATTCCTTCTTTGACATTTTGAAACAACACCTTCCCCTTTTCCCCTGAGGATGCTGTACACACTCTCACTCTGCGGTGCTGTGTGGACTAGACATGGACCTCAAGACAAAGTAACTGCGGTGCTGTGTGGACTAGACATGGACCTCAAGACAAAGTAACTTCCCATAAGTAATTGGTTTAATTGCTCTGCATTACCTTTTTAGAACTGTATGAACTTTTGACTTTTCTGTGTTCATTTGAAAATGTCCCTTCTTTCTTGCCTTTTCATACTGTTGCAATCAATAAAGTCTGACTCAGTTAATTCTTCATTGTTCTTAAACAGAATCCCAAATATATCCTTGAGAATAAGCCAGGGAGAGGATGCCGACATTCCTTGGTAACAGGGTGACCCACTTTCCTTATAAGGAAAGGCTAAAACATGTGGGCCTTTGTAGTTTAGTGAGAGAAATTACTGGTAGGGCACAACAGAGATTTATAAATTTATGCATGGGGTAGAGAAATTACATAGTGAGATTTCTTCCCTTCCATTTCTAATAGTGGGTTTTTTTCCTGTTGGAGCCCACAGAAGTGGAGCTCCACCTGGGCTGGCCAAGTGGTGTGGCCTAATAGGCAAATAAGCTCCTGCTGGACTTTTTCTACAAAAAAAAAAGCACTGCTAATAGTACTAAAACTTGGGGGCACTTAATGAGGTCAATGACCAGTAGATTCAGCAAAATGAAGGAATTCTTTACTCAAAGAGTAATTAATTTGTGTAATTTATTGTCACTAGTCACTATTTTAATTAGCTTTTAAAAGTAATTAGACAAATTAATGGGGTACAGGCTCATCAGTGGCTTTTGGCTACTGTAGCTAAATGGAACCTCCACATTCAGAGGCAGTAACACTCTGAATACCAGTTCTAGGAAGCAACAGCAGGGAGATGCTTTGGCTTCTGTGCCCAGCTTGACATCTGGTTGCCCATTGTGGGGCACAATGCTGGCTTAGAGAGACCATCTAACTGATTGTTGTTATGTTCCAAAACTGTCATGCATTGCAGTGTTAGCATGCCAGTGCAATAGCAGACTGAGATGGTGTGACATCGTTGTTGTCACAACAGCTGACAATGCAGTTTAAATACTGGGTATACACATTGGAAGTGGCCAAGGAAGCCATTGTTTTAATGATTATCACAATGCCTTAACATATTAATTGAATCCATATTTGCCATTTCTTAGTGTAGCTATATTCTCTAGCTATATAGCCCCTGTATTTGAGTATTCCCTCTTATGGGTAGGGAATGTATTCACCACCACCCCCCATCCATTTTAGGAGATCCAGATAATTACATTTTTTTCATGTCTTCTGAAATTTCCTTATAATGTACATGGGAAAGAGACAGAATTGACTTTTGAATCCATGTAACAAAATCCATTTAAGATTGCTTTGGGGTGACATAAAAAACATTGACTTTTTTCTTTAATGATGAATAAATACCAGGTTTGACATCTATTTTAATGTCTGAAAGGAAATGTTTGGAAGAGACAGCTGGTGTTGAGTATAACAGGCAAGAAAAGTGATCCTTTTCAAGGATAAACTTCACAAAGTGTTAGGAACTTGTTTTCGGGCTGCGAGTAAAAAAATGGGGCCAGTAGGTGGCAGTAGAAACCTCTCAAATACATTTTAAACATATATTCAGAAATAGTTCCATTGTATAGAAAGCAGCCGGATCAATCTTAAACATGGGAAACTTAAAACAAGAAAAAGACACTATGAGACTGTTCACTGAGACATATGCCCCACTGTGGTTGATGGAATACACTCCCAGGTAAATTCAGACAGAGAAACTACCTAATACAATTCTAGACTTTAGTAATTTCAAGGGGAATCAACTGGATTTTAAAAAAAGAGATTACAGATCCTTTCCTAGCTCTTTGAATTTTATATGTATTTGTGCTATCTAGTAGCATGATAGAATCATCATAGGCTCATCTAGTCCAACCCCCTGCACAATGCAGGAACTTCACAAATTTCTTTTCCCCACACACATACATCTCCAGAGACCCCTGCTCCATGCCCAGAAGATGGCAAAAACCTGCAGGATCCCTTGCCAAGCTGGCTTGAAGAAAAATTGCTGACTGACCCCAAACTGGCAATCAACATTTCCCTGGGCATGTAAGAAAGAGCCACAAGTTGATTCAAATATGATCTATTTTATTGTGTAGGTGCAGGAATGAAGAAAATGTACATTCCATAAGATTCAACCAGGGAACAACATTTTGAGAGCGTAGGGTGAAATCAGTAGTTATATTGTGACTCAAAAATTTTTCTATAACTCTAAAGTTTAATCTGATGACCATCCAATACTATGATTCAGTAAATGGCATGGATGCAGCAGCTTCTGCCAGAGGTCAAGAGTTCATTTTCTTCCCGATACTTTTGATATTTGGTTTGGTGTATGTTACAAATAAAGATTATTTCAAAAAAATTTTACTGTTTTTTACTGAGGTTTTACTGTTATAGTTCATACGTAGAATAAAATTTTCTTTATTTAAGCAAAATTTAAACAAAGTATCTTTTAATTTTGTGTGTGTGTGAGAGAGAGAGAGAGAGAGAGAAGAGAGAGACTACAGACACACGCTATTGGACTGGTACTGCTAGGCCAATAGATTCCTTGAAAACAAAATATATGAAGACTTCTAATATCAGCTTCTTCCATTTATTATTCAGAAATTGAGCACAGCTGTAGCATTCCCCAACTGTGCATGCTGATGCTCCGACAGATGCTCAGAGCTAAAGTAGCTTCTTCTAGAATACTTAATGGCTTGTTGTACCTGTGAGCTAACCTCAGCTCATCTTATGGATTTATGAAGAGTCAGTTCTAGACTCAAAGCATTTACTTTCTATTCTGAGGAAATAAGCACTGACTTCCTAACTTTGCTGGTACAAATGAAACTAGGATTGGATAATTATATTTGCATTCATTCCAGGAATGAGACGGGATGATAATTAATCAAAGGTATTTAAAAGGCAGTAGTAATCAAAGGAGTGCTGTTTTCTTAAACAGCATATTTTCCCCTTAACTTTTTTAATGCAAGCTCTAGATAGTTGAGAGATTCCATCACCAATAGAAACATTATTTTTTTTCAAGAGGCAGTGAGGAATACATTTTGAACACTGCTCTACCTGGCTAATATGGTAGACAACCAACAATTTTTGTTTTCAGGGTTATGCCCAGGGCTTTTTTTGTAGCAGGAACTCCTTTGCATATTAGGCCACACACCCCTGAGGTAGCCAATCCTCCAAGAGTTTACAGTAAGCCCTGTAAGCAGAGCTCTGTAAGCTCTTGGAGGATTGGCTACATCAGGGGGATATAGCCTAATATGCAAAGGAGTCCCTGCTACAAAAAAAAAAAAAAAAAAGCCCTGGTTATGCCCACAAGATATACCGTATTTTTCGCTCCATAAGACGCACCTGAACATAAGACGCACCTAGTTTTTAGAGCCGTTTGTGTGAATTTAGAAGCATTTGTGTGAATTTTTTGCAGTATTCGCTCCTTAAGACGCACACACTTTTCCCTCCACTTTTTTTGGGGGGGAAAGTGAGTCTTATGGTGCAAAAAATACTGTAATTGCAGAGGATACAAATAAAACTCCATAGGGCAACTGGGGACTCAAACACCATTGCCACTCTAAGTAACTTTAAAGCCAAGAAATCCTAACTTGAATTCCCAGTCATTCTACAGATAAATAGTATAGCTAGCCTAGTACTGACATGATCTTACTTGAGAAAGGAAAATTACAGGAATTACAAACTACACCAGCTGCTGGAAGAAGCCCTGATCGGAGGCTTATGTCACCTCCTCCATGAACAAAGAACTGAAGTACTGCATGATGAGGCACTATTTGAGTAATAGATGAGGCACTATTTGTGGAAGAGAGAGATTGTTTAGGCACTTTTCAGAGATGTAACTGGAATACAATAAATCATTGATACAGTCTCTTGATAGAATGAAATACCAAGGTGTTGCTCATATTACAAGCATCTTGTAGCTGCAGAGAATGCACTCACAAACAGAGAGAGAGAGAGACTTCCCACCATTTGTCATGATTGTAAGCAAAATGGGGTTATGTCTCAGGGATTCTGAGAAACAATAGAAGTCATTGTCCAGTATAAAGACTATGAATATGAGGTGGTGGATTCTCCTTCTTTGGAGGTTTTTAAACAGAGGCTAGGTGGACATTGACAGCAATGCTGATTCTGTGAATTTAGGAGGAGGTATTAGTGAATTTCCTGCATTGTGCAGGGGATCGGACTAAATGACCCTCTAGATCCCTTCCAACTCTATGATTCCGTGATGCCTCTTACCCTCAGAGGGTGGACAACTTATGCTAGAGACTAGTGGCCAATACATATTCTTCCAGATTCTTGTGCTTGGATCATACAACTTACTGGTTCTTCTCCCTATGAACATTTCCTCTCCCTCTTTTCCTGTGTGAGACACAGACCCTTCAAATTTGATAAGTCAACATTTATTTCCAGTCTATGCAGAGTTACAGGGTTTTAAGGCCATTTTCTTCAATTGACTTAGAAGAATGTACTAACTCTGCATAGGATGGTACCATTTCTCACTTTAAGACAGAGGCTGTCAACTCTAGCAAACATGCCAACAGCAGCACATCAGATTGGCACTCAGAGCCAGATCTCTACCCATGTAATCAAGGCAGTGGCAGCACTGATGGGGCCCACAATGCAGGAGAAGGCATGTGCATCACCTCCCAGGCCTGCACAACCCAAAGCTGGACCAGAAGTGAATTGATGGTGGCAGCAACACTTGTGCTGAGAGTGTCTAGCCAAGTACAACCTTTGTCTCTCCTTCCCCCGCCCTCCATTTTGTTAGCTATCAAACCATTATCTTCAAAGGCAGACACTGCATTTTTTTTTTAAGAACTTCCTCCCACAAGTTGCCTACTTCTGACCTATGTGATGTGCAGTTTCTCCAGGTACCTGCCCAACCCTTTTCCTCTGTCTTGTTCTTAACTAATGATTCATAGGAAGAAGATGTTATTTCTATGAGCTCAACATAAATGTTTCAACTAACATCAAATTAAAAAGAATTTACTATCTCAAAAATCACTGGTTCTTATTATAGTGCCTCATGGTGTGACTGTGCCTTGTTATTCTAAAATAATTAGAGCAAACTAAGCACAATGGATAAAATCAGGCTCCAGGGAAAGGTACTGCATTATCTTTGAAATTTTTGGCTAATCTGGGATTTGTCTATTCTTGAAGATCTGTTTTGTCACAGCTAGTTTATGGAAGTCATTGAGGAACAGTCAGGGTTTTTTACCCAATTCTGATCTTTAGCTTTCTTTTAAAAATCATGTTAAGTATTCTACTACAGTTTTTTTATATAACAGCACAGAAATGATGGCACCAACTTACAACGGGAATTGGGCTAGTGCCACAACTTGAAAGTGGAAAAGGATCTAAGAGTTTTGTATTGCAAATCAAATCATTAAAATTTTTCAACAGTTTTGCTGAAAGGAAATCAGCTCAAAGTACACTGCGTGGTAGCTTAATAGGAATCAATGGAAATGTTCAAAAATGTACAGTTTGAAGGGTTTTCCTCCTTTCTTTATGCTGTTTCATTTTTGGCTTTGAACAATTTTCATATCAGTTCAGTTTTGAAAAATGCACAGTACATTATGATGTCTGGCTATCCCAAAGTGAGATGGATCCCATGAATTCACTTTAGCCACAGCAAAGCAAACCATGGTAGAAATGGAACTTCATGCTGAGCAAATAGAGCAGGAACATCTGACTCTTACTAGAGTACCCTGTCTTTGTAAAGTCAACACATGTATGCACTACACTATAAGATTTGGCTGTAAAATTCCACTCAATGCTGGCTGGATGGTTGGGTAATGGCAAGCTGATCTAATTATCTAGTACCTTCTTATCCCTTTACCATTCCCTTTTGTGCCATGTAGGTCCCTTTCTATAGCACCTGTTCTATAACAGTGGCAGGTGAAACAAAACTGAAGAGCGCCACTGGGGTTGAGTGCTGGGCCTGAAGCTCTGCGTAGTACAAGAGGACCATAGCTGGGATCTCATCCTCTCCAACACTTTTCAGCATAGTTAACAGTGGGGATGGGATTATCTGAGAGCAACTACAAAGAAACCCTAGATTATCTCTACTGGGAGCAAAAGATGAAGAAGCATATTTTGATTGACAGGGTTATGTCATTTAAGGGGAAAATCTAACCAGCATTTCCCTTCTTGTTCCCAGCCCAACAGTGGAAATGAAACAATGGAAAGAACAGGACTCTTTTATACAGTACCCTATTTACATGGTGAACAATGACCTGAGTCAAACTGTTTACTGTGCTTTTTAAACATCTCCAGTTTTGATTGAGTTAGTGGAGTTCATTTTTCATTCTTTGGCTTGGTGCATGCAGAATTCTAAACAACGTATCAAAATATGGAATAGCCAATCAGGTTGGGATCCTGTTATTTCCTTTCACTAAATGCATAGTCTTACTCTGGAAGAAGGAATCTTTGTCTGGTGGAGGTAGCCATCTGCATGAGGCCAAGACTCCATCCACGGGAGCATGACTCTTCCTTTAATAGATGGGGATCATGGGATCCAAAGCACACCTTGTGTTGATTGTACGATAGGGCAATGGTGTCATTCAGCAGTATGGCCTTCTAAATCTGAATGTGCTAAGTTAGGCAATCATGTTCAATAACAATATGCATCATGTCACTGACTGTACAATAGCTACTGTGGAAGAGCAACAAAGCAAATATTTTGTTTTTTTTAAAAAAACATATTTGTTGAGCATTCAAAATCTGTAAATGAGGTGGGGCCATTTCACACTAACATTTGGCAAACTACAATTGGCAATACAGAATGTCTTATGAACTATTCTCACCCCCACCCCTCCTTGCTCCTTCTAGAGTAGGAAAACAGGAAACATTTGTAACTCTGAAAGTTACAAGATGTTAATATTGGAAGAGAAAGTGTTTAAAATGCTAGTTCTCAAAATAGTCTCCAAAACAGAGTGTGAGCTGATGTTTAAGAGATGAGTGAGAGTTATACTTGGCAAGAATCTCATATCCTTTCATACACTGGATATGTTAAGCTTTGGCATTTCTCTGACAAATGGTTAGCATTGCACCCTGTGTCTGCAGAGGAAAGGCATCATTGGGCAGCAACATGTCTTGGACTAAGGTCATCGCTTACCTTTCCAAACCCCCAGAAACATAAGTCAACAATTTATATTGCAGTGAGAAGCTGAAGTGAATATGGAGGGAACAGATCCTTTTGATGCTGAACTGCCTTTGAACAACAGAAACAGATGGAGTAGTTCAGATTCCATGATATTTTTTTCTTTCTTCCATTCAGATTTAAAATATTCTCTTTAATCTCTGGCATGGACTGTTTTTTTTCCTTGTTCTCTGATGATGAAAGATACTACAACACATATATGCACATACAGGGTGCTTCCTTGGTCAATGACATGGCTTGACAATCTGTCACAGAATTGTACACTTCCTTGCAATGATCACTTAGAGATGTTAATGGCTTTACTTCACAAATTCCATATAAACCAAATGAATAGGTTCCATATTTTTAGATCTTTTTTAGTGCCGTCTCATTTTCTGCTAGATGTTCATACAGCAGTGAAAGGTGAAGATTGTCTTACTATTTATATTCAGTGCTAAGAAAGGGTCAAGCAATCCAAACTGCAGTGGTGTTGCACACTTTTTTGTGGGCAGTGCACACAGCTCCCTCATTATAGAGGCTGTTTGAAATGACTTTTGGGAGTGCCTACCTTCTTCTGCACAAGCAAGTCCTGGGAGTTGTGTGGCTTTAGAGAATATGTCTGAAATATGCAGCAAACTGCTGAACATTAACAGCTTGCCATGTGAAGGTCATGGCTGTGCTCTGTTACACATAGAAAATTTTGTGTAGAGTGACATCTACTGCACATAAGAAATTATTATGTCATAGACTTGAGATTTTGCTTAGTCTTTTTATTGGCTTTTTTTTTTTCAATTGTTAGGATGGTTTCCGCCCCCCCCCCCCCCCCCGCAATGAAAAAGCCTGACTATTTGGTTTTTTTTTATTGTATATTCTGATCCCATGTAAATGTTAAAGAGGACACAGAGTATTGTTGATTAATTGCTTGAAAAATATTTATTAGCCACCTTTTTCTCTTACAGAATATAAATAGAACATAAACAAATACATAATATATTAAGAAGCACAAATTGAAATCACAATTTGCCACTAAACTAATCAAATGCTGTCCTGAGTAAAACTGTCTTCAGCTGGTCCAATAAATCCAAATCTTGTGAGGCCCTATAATGTGGACACAATGAGGTCATAGTATCCATTGTTCCAGTGAGCAGCGCTATGCAACAGATCTTTCAGATTGATCTTGGGAAAGGCAATTTGCTTGATACCTAGGACGCTTACACGAATCATTGAACATTTATCTTTTTTTATTTAACTTTACTTTAATTGGGTAATAAAAACTATTCAAGCTATCCTGAAAATCATGAACCCTCCTGTAACTCTCAGGAGACGTCCCAAAGGCAGAGGGTCTAGAAATGAGGCTATTACTAGAATTTGGAGAGAAAGAAAACAAAATATGCTGTCCTTCCAAGAGGTCAAGGCAGAAACTAGCATTTTCACGAATGCCCATTCTAATGAGAACCACATTTTTAGACCAAAGGGTGATATCCTGAGCTGCAGTCAGTGAGGCAACCTATAGTTTGGCTGAGCCTCATTTAAAGCAACTTTCAAGTGCTGGTGAGAATGCTTTGAAAATCGTGTATTTCACTGTGATTCCCAGAAAACAAATAATGGCCATATCCTGGAAAGTACTGAGAACCTACAGCTGGTTGGAGGTGTTTACTAGCTAAACTAGTTAATGACTTTTTCTTTTTTTAAAAAAAAGGTCCATGCAGAATATATACTTGCAGGAAAACTAGCCATAATCTGTTTTAAAACAAATAGATTGTGTACAGCTGTCCTGCATGCAAGGCAAAAATGATGATTTAATGTTGATTAAGAGAGAAGGCCTTTGAAGTGAGTGAGGCAGGAGCCCACAGAATGTCTCTCGTGATCATTATCAGTCTTTTACCGAAGGCAGACTTGGTGCCAAAAGCTCTTTCCCTAAACTGGTTAAGGTGGATTCAGGAGCGAAGGCTTTGTGTGTTTTAAAAGGGCTTCTCATTCGCAGGCCTCTGATGTCTGATTCTTTTAGTAGCGCTAATGCCTGAGAATAAACAGACACAGCCTTTTTCACTGGTTAACTACAAAAAGGGGCAAGGTCCACAGCAACGCCTGCATCTTAGCGTTAGTTGGGCTAGCAAGTGAGCATGCATCCTGCAATAAAATCAAATCAAAGATGATTTTTTCCCTCTTCCTATGAGCAGATGTTTTGGTAACAGGAAAAGAACCAAAGTTTCTTTTTAAAAAAAAAAAAACCTTATGTGAATAATTAAACTAAGGGATGAAAATATGATGATGACGACGATGATGATATGTTTACAATTGCACTGGTACACAAGCACACAAATCACCACACTTAGGGATCTATATATCTAAGCATGCACTATTGGTGGATAAGCCTAGTGTGCCTAGGTGATGGAACAAAGAGTAGATCTCTCAATAGATGGAAAAGGTAAGAACCCAAACCCTATAGTTTTGGTATTGTGCATTCATTTGTCAATAATTTGGTCTAAACTTCACAAATGCCGGTAATGCAATGAGAAACCTGCCAACCTGTGTTCTTGTACATAAATAGATTTTGGCTGAAATTCCCAAGCCATTTATTTTGGCTCCTGATATCAGTTGGACATTTCTGAAGAAGATTATTGAAGGATTCTAGTCATTACAAGAGAATTGGTGGGGATGGAAGGGAGTGTGAGAAAAAGGCACTTGATTGTTGATTGTTTTTGGTTTTAAAACATTTGTTTGAGAAAATATGACTACACACAGCTCTTGACTCATAGGCTCTGACTTTACTTGATCAATTTCGGACCACGTGGCATATAAAAAACGCTGAATGCTATAGGTATGCTCTTGATTAAGACATAAGGCTATAGAACAAGAGGCCTCAAGAATATCTCTAAGCCTTTGTCACTTCACTAAATTTCCTTGTGGTCCAGCATCGTTCTATTGTTTATTCTGTTCTGTATTATGAGCCAATATGTGTACTTACCTTTCTGACCTCTGACCAATTTAGGTCAAAATGCGTCAGGTCAAGTTGAGTGGGTTCCCATTGAGGTTTTATGATTTTACATAGGATAGAGGCTTATGATGGGCCCCTAAATGGTTTTAGCTTTCAACAATAAATACATGTATGTTGAGTTATGATTTTTTTTTACACTTTGTTTTTAATGTTCGGCCCTTTAATTGCGTATTAACCTTTTAGGTTTCTTACTCCAGTTTTTGGGTTAAGTTTCTTTCCCTTCTTTGTTTTTCTTTAATATGAAGCTGCCCAATACATCTAAGGATGAGATGAGGTTTGAACAAAAGGCTTTTAATCTCAGTGCCAAGTATGAATACTGTACAGGGGCTCAACCTTTAAAAGATGTTATCTGCATCAGTTGCAACCTTCTGCTTCTAAACTTGTAGTAATTTGTTTAGAACTCAAGTTCCACTGAAATGAATAGTTTTTCCTTACAAGTAATGTAGATGGACTGAGGTAATGCATGGATAACTTCTGCTGATGTAACATTGCTGCACTACAAAAGTAAAACCTCTGCAAATACTATGTGATGGGTTCTCTCTGTCCCATGTAAACCTTTACAGTAAATATCTTTGTTTTTCTGGAACCTCCCCCACCATCCATTAATTTAAATTTTCATTTGGAGTGAAAGATGTTCAAAATAGAATGTATAAAAACAGAAGGCAGAGAGAGAAGAATTCTACCCTAGATTTCTGATATGATAGTTAGGAATTTTTCTATTGCATGGAGAAATAGGGAGCAAATCTAAGTAGGTCTATACAGAAGCAAGTCCCATTTTATTCACTGGAGCTTTCTCCCATAACAGTGTTCTTGGGATCATAACTGTATTCAGGAAATAGTAAATCTAGAAAAACATTTACAACTCTATGTGGCTTTTAGTTATTTACATATTTAAAATTCATATCCTGCTTCTCCAAATTAGATTGAAGCTGCTTACAGTTGACATTAAAAAAAGAGACAGAAATAAAGGGAAAAGGACCACAACATAGCGTCCTCTGTACATCAAGCTGCTTTCAACATTCAATCAAAATCCCTATGAAAAAGAACAACTTTACAAACTCTCCTAAACAAAAAGAGGGAAGGATTGTGAAGAACTTCCCCTGGAAGATCGTTTCAGATTGTGGAGGCCATCACAGTTAAGGAGCCAATCTTTGCTGAGGCCAGCTGCACCTGGACAACTGATGGAACCACCCCAAAAATATGTTGGGAGAGTAAGCTGGCAAGCAGCATATGTAGAGAAGCAAATCTGTTAATACTTGAGCAAATACCATATCACTGCAAAGGGGCTTGAAAGCAACTATTTAACATGTTACTCCATCAGGCATTTGCTTCTGTGGGTGGTGCAGCAGACATTGCCTTCATGCAAACATAATGTGTGTGTGTCTGTGTGTTAATGTGTTAGTTCACACTAACTCAGTTTAGAGGGAACACTGCCTGTGAGGTAGTTGGGACTGAGAGTTCTCAGAGAACTGTGACTGGGCCAAGGTTTGACCAGTGATATAATGAGTGCATGTCCAAATTAAACCTCAGTGATTGGTGGTGGTGGAAGAAGAGCAAAAGTCATCAACTGGAAGTATTCAACAACCATACCACATCCTCTGAAAGGTACTGACTGATCTACCCAATGCCAATCCAAATTTACCCCACTTTCTCCTTCTCATGACATATATTTGGTTTTAAGGGAGAATGTGAAACACAATATATATGTGCATTACATTGGAGGCAGAGAGGATGGGAGTGAGTGTGGGATAAGTCACTATTAGACCACACTTGGAAGGAGTGGAATTGCCCTTCCAGCATTTAGCACCTCCTTAAAAATCAAGTCCCTCCCCCTGCCAATCAAGCTAGTAGCTGATCATTTCTGAGAGTTCTTCCTTTCCTAGGTTACAGGGCAATCCTATGCACACTTTCCTGGGAGTAAGGCTTAGTGAATACAGTAGAATTTACTTTTGAGGAAACCTGCATAGCATTGAACTGCAAAAATTCTGAACATAACGTGTGTGTGGATGTGTTCAGAGTTAGTATGTTAGCTCACACTAACTCAGCTTAGCGGGAACACTGCCTGTGAGGTAGGTGGGGCTGAGAGTTCTGAGAAAACTGTGACTGGGCCAAGGTCACCCTGCAGGCTTCATGTGGTGGAGAAGAGGGGAATCAAACCTGCTTCTCCAGATCAGAGTCTGATGCCCTTAAATACTGCATCATGCTGGATCTGCCGTAGAACAGCTAGATTTGAGTCCAGTAGCATTTTAGAAACTAACAAGATCTGATGAACGGAGCTTTGACTCTTGAAAACTTATACCACAAAAACCATTTTATCTATCTATCTATCTATCTATCTATCTATCTATCTATCTATCTATCTATCTATCTATCTATCTATCTATCTATCTATCTATCTTTTTCTTCTTCTTTATCATCATCATCTATCCAAAAATGACCACAATATATTAAATATAAGTCTTCCTGCTAAATATATCTATATGCAGCTCAGGGTGTTGAATTGTGTTCAGCCTATACCTGCAAACATGTGTCTGCATGTACGTGAAGCACAGGTAAAAATAATTTTAACCAACTTATTGATAAGGTTGTTCAGCAAGTGAAAATATTGCATCAGCAGTAGACATATAAAACTTGTGTGACAAAAAAAAAGATCATTAAGCAATCTGATTTTCTTGTTGGGAAGGTTTAGTGCTGTTGAGTTTAGTATTAAATGTAGAATGTGATAGCAAGTCTGAACACTTTAATGATGTGTCCACAAATATAAAGCATGCATCCACTTGTGACTTTATGACTTCTCCTCTGTATAATTAGTGGTATCTTGTTTATGAGCTTATTGTTCTTATACCTCAGTTATATGAAAATATAAAACCACTATAATAATTTACACTGTCAAATGGCCTTCAAGACTGATGTTTTCTTTTCTTCTAATATGGAAATTGGAGTTTCTATGTAAGTTGAAACTAAAAAATTCAAGGCCACTATTTTATCTTTAATTTTTCATAGCACTGTATTTTTGATTAAACGACCACACGTTAGATCTGCCTTGCCAGCATCTGCTCTGAGTTCCTATAAAACTCTCCCACCCCAGAGTTAACAAGGATAGGTAGGTGAACTTAACAAGCTCATTAAAAAAATGTTTGGCTGTGCAGTCTGGGAGTGAGATTAATTATTGTCACTGGACAAAAAAATGATTCAGTGTGTTTCTGGGAGCTTAGAACTGTATGCCAACCAACAAATCTTTAATTTTGCTTTGCTTTGACTGCACAATACATTTTTCTCACATTTCTTTTCCATGGAATAGACATGAAGCTAGTTAGCATATTTGAAATTTTAGAAACAAACAGCAATTATAAACTGAAATAAATCCCAGTGGTTTTGATGCCTAAATCCCAAATAACAATTAAAAGTCACACATAATATTTTATGTACTCTTTAAACTCAGCATTGAGTAGGGATAGGATGTTTTCATTTGCTTCACATAGTACTAAAACTACCAACCAATTTCAGCCAATGATATGTAGAGAGACTGCCACCCCCATTTTTCTTTCTGGTTACTTAGTGTTGTGCTCATTAATGCTTTTGGAGACAGTATGGATAAAGATATATCCCTTAGAATTAATGCTGCAGTTTTGTCCTCATTTGATTGAGCTGACTTGAAGTGCTAAGTTTTCTGAGTGCCTAATTAGCGACTTTTAACATAGTGTACCATATGTGCTACATCACAAAGGCATAAATAGAGTCTCAGGGGTCAGGGTCCAGATTTCTCCCTACTGAATTTCCTTAGGCATTTGAAGGTTAAAAAAAAAGTCTTTGGATAACTTCCCCCACCCAACATTTTGCCATTGGCACTGAACAGCGTTGGTAGACTGCATATTACAAGATACTGCAGATGTTGGACAAAATAACATTCTGACCTTGCATTTATGGCTGATTTGACAGAGGTGAATGTCTCCAAAGTATATGTGGAATATAAAATAATGTGGTGTCCCATAGTGTGAAACTGGTAAAACTCTAGATGGTGTAGGTAGATCAGTAGTATGTCAAAGCACCAACATTTTTGCAAGAGGATTAAAATGAGAAGTACTAAAGTAATAAAAAAGGACTATTTGCAAATTCTTGCATAAGTGGTTCACACACAAGGAAACACACACACACATTTAAAGTGTCTGATACTTCAACTATAATCTGTGCAACAGCTCCTGCTAAATATCTCTTCATGCAAGGAAAACCCCCATCCTGGTCTTGGACTTTCTTCTTAATAGTCCATACACTTTGCTATGACCTCCCAGAGGAGGTTAGAAGGTCCTCCTTATTATTGGTTTTCAGGAGAAAGTTCACAATTGAGCTTTTAAGAAAGGCTTTTAACTTGAGAAATCAATTATTTAATTGAGCTTTTCTGCTATTTACTTATTGTTTATCTTTTGAGTCTTCTTTTTATAGTAAGTGCAGAAACAAACATGTTAAATAACCAACTGAACCAAATATTATTGCCCTTTCTTTCCAGATTTCCTGTTTTGTCTGTGTGCATGTGCACATATTCTCATAGCTGAGCCAGTTTAGTATACTGCAATCACTGGAGTAGGGCCAGGGAAAAATAGGTTCAGATTTCTTGGTGAACTTGATGCCGATATAATTTACCTTACAGGATTCTTCTGAGGATAAAATGGAAGGGAAGAGCAGATTACATACATGGTCCTGAGCTCCTTGGAGAAGGGGTGGACAAAAAACAATAAAATATATATGAGAGAGATTTAACTTAAGTGCCATAATACCTACATTATCCCATAGACACACCCCTAAAAGTAGTAGAGTTTGACTGAAATTACTTTTGGGAAGTAGGGGCTGTGGTCAGTTAATATATATTTAAAACAGTGGAAAGTGAAATATCAAGACATCATAAATTTATACACATCAGTCAAAAATTTAATGTATATAAGAATCTCATGTGGGCAGCCATGTTGGTCTGAAGCAACAGAGTAGATTTTGAGTCCAGTGGCAACATTTAAGTCCAACAAAAAGTTTATTCAAGGTATGAGCTTTTGTATGCATTCACACAAAAGCTCATATCTTAATAAACTTTTGTTGGTCTTAAAGGTGCTACTGGACTCAAAATCTGTTCTATAAGAATCTCAATTCTTATAAATCTTAAGTAAATTCACCTGAAAGTGAATATACATTTCCTGGTCTGCTGCAATAATACCATGTAGTCATGTATTCCCTCACACAGTTTTTTAAAATAAGTACAAGAAAGGATAATTCATTTTCATTATATACATTTGCACTTATATACATTTAAGTGTTTTACAGAATGAAACAAGAAGCAAACTGTAGTGTAGTAAGAAAACAGGATCTCACTGGATGATTATGCAGGAAAAGGGAGGAAGCTGACTGAACTGATGTAGTTCATATTTGACACAAAAAGAGGGTTCAGAAGAAAATTAGACCTATTCATATAGACATTTGTTTTCACTCACCTATATATTTAAGAAACATCAGCCTATTTCTGTAGCACCCCTTTTCTTGGATAGTCTGCTCTAAAGTACTCTATATTCCTCTGCAGCAGATCTGCTTTCACTTTTGGCCTCTTCTGTGTTTAAAAACAAGATTGGCAGAAATGTATCCCAGCACATTGTTTCATATATGGAAAAAAAACAAGAAAAAGAAAAGAAAATCTAGAATGAAACCAGCTTTTACTAATTCTCAGCACAGCCCAAATTTTCACTCAATTGCAGGTCTCACCAACTTCTGAGGGAAGAGCTGATCCTGTTATGAGTGAAAGACTTTAAAAAAGGCAATGGCTACAGGACTTTTTCAAAGATTATCCTTAATTGTATGAAGTTCTATTTAAACAAGAGATTGGGTTCAGTATAAAAACTCACTGTTCATAAACCTTAGTCTTTTCCTGCCTTGTGGGGGGGGGTAGTGGTCACATCTGGGTACTTAAAGCTATTATACATTTGCTGCACAACCTCTAGATTCGAAAGTGAAAGTTTGAAGTCCTCATCTTATGTCATCATAATAGTTACTACTGCTTTATCTTCCTGGCATGAAAATTAGCACCTCATAAAATAGGCAGAATCCATGACACCCATACTTCCTGTCCAAATAACTGGCTCAGTACAGGACCTAGCCTTCATGATTACAAGAGGTTTCAAAAAGTGAATGGAAAATCAGCAGTTTCCTTATAACCTTTTGCTGGTGTGTGTATATATAATATTTATAAACTACTGAAAAAGCAGGGACATCTTTCTAGCATGTCACATGGGTTGTGCTTGAAATTTTCACCAACCAAACTTTGCATAGTTTCTTGATTCATTCAGGATGACCCAACATCCAAAAAGAATGGAGGCGTAGAAGCAACCAGACAGAGCTCATTTTAGGCCTGATCCATGACATGGAGAAAGTGTTTTTTACCAGTATGTCAATATAGGATCCGCCTGTAGAAGTTCTCAGAGTAGTCCAAGCCTTGTGAAATCTGGCTGAAACATTAATGGGCACATTGTGATGTGTCCAGAACAGATGTTGGTTGTTTTTCTTCTTATGATTGGTTGAGCAGTGGATTTTGTACTTGGATGGCATTCCATAATGAAATTCCAGGGTCACTAAGCAGAAAAAAGCAATGGCAAACTACCTCTGTTAGTCTCTTCCCTTGAAAACCCTATGGGGTTGCCTAAGTCAGCTGTGTCTTGACAGTACTTTGCACACATACGAGGGGAAGGAGTTCTGTGTGAGTTCCCTTTATACCTTTTTAGAAAAGCTGAAAGGTGAAGTTTACACATTTGTATCAATAATACCCAGCTTGCTGGGGTGGGAGGGAGTGTAGATGACTGTGGAAGGCAATGGCAAACCTGTAAAAAGTCTGCCATGAAAATGTCATGATGCGATGTCACCCCAGAATTGGAAACAACTGGTGCTTGCACAGGGGTCTACTTTTATCTTAGAGAGCCCCGTGACGCAGAATGGTAAAGCTGCAGTACTGCAGTCAAACTCTCTGCTCAAGACCTGAGTGTGAGCCTGGCAGGAGCTGGGTTCAGGTAGCTGGCTTAAGGTTGATTCAGCCTTCCAACCTTCTGAGGTCGGCTTGCTGGGGCGAAAAGTGTAGATGACTGAGGAAGGCAAAGACAAACCACCTCATAAAAAGTCTCCCATGAAAACATCGTGATGCGGTCACCCCAGAGTCGGAAATGACTGGTGCTTGCACAGGGGACTACCCTAACCTTTAAAAAAAATGAATAATAAATGACAAAATAAAATCACTTTTGGATTCCACCATGGTTGCAGAGCAGTCCTATGAGAGGTCAGCATCTTATAACAATCCCTTGGATATTTTTCAGTTATGGCATACTAAGGATATTGATAGGATTCTTGCAGGGCATTGCACCCAGATCAGCTAAATCCAGCTTGAATGTTCTGAAATCCAGCTTGAATGTTCTGAAATAAGACATTATAAGACTTTTGTGTAATTTTACCCACTTTTTCCTCCTTACTGCTGTCACGTGTGTTGAAAAGAATTTTTTTAGGTTTTAAACAATTTTATTGATAACATATGGTAACAATTTCCATTAATATTTTTTTTTCATCTATCCCATATGCTTCTTTCTAATCACCCCTCCCCCCGTTACTTGACCCCCGCCAGTGTTATTTACTCAAAATACTAACATTAAAAGGTACCCTTAATTCCTAAAAACTAAAATTAATATTTTTCTTTCTTCTAAAGTTTAATCATTATCAAAAATTGTCCAAAGTCCTTTTACTTTCCATTCGTCTTCTACATAACTTCTAAATTTTTTCCACTCCCTTTTAAAATCTTCTAAATCATAGTCTCTTAAAGTTCTTGTTAATTTGTCCATCTCACTCCATGTCGTAACTTTTACAATCCAATCCCATTTTTCTGGTATTTTTTTCTTGCTTCCATAACTGTGCATATAGTGTCCTAGCATCTGAAAGCAAGTTCCAAATTATAGTTCTATCTTCTTTTGGAAATTTTTCCATTTGTAATCCCAGCAGAAAAGTCTCTGCAGCTTTCTTGAATTCATAGCCCAAGATCCTAGAAATTTCTTGTTGGATCATCTGCCAATACTTTTTCGCTTTTTCACAAGTCCACCACATATGGTAGAAAGAACCTTCATGTTTTTTACATTTCCAACATCTGTCTGGCATCTTGTTGTTCATCTTTGCCAATTTTTTAGGAGTCATATACCATCTGTACATCATTTTAAAACAGTTCTCTTTAATACTCTGACATGTTGAAAGTTTCATAGAGTTCTTCCATAAATATTCCCATGTATCCATCTGTATTTCTTTATTTACATTTATTGCCCATTTAATCATTTGAGATTTTACTACTTCATCTTCTGTAGACCATTTTAAAAGTACCGTAACTTATAAGTTTTTGAAATTAATTTTTCGTTATCTCCAAGCAGAAATTTTCCATTTCTGTTTGCTCTTGTCTTATTCCTTCAGTTTTAATATCATTTTCCACCAAACTCTTTATTTGTTGCATTTGAAACCAATCGTATTTGTTATTCAACTCCACAGCAGTTTTCAATTCTATTTTGCCACTTTGTATTTTTAATAGTTTATTGTATGAAAGCCATTTTTCCTCACCTGTCTCAGCTGTTATTTTTATCACTTCTGCTGGCACTATCCATAATGGTTTTCCTTCATCACCATATTTCTTATATTTCATCCAAGTATTCAACAAATTATTTCTTATATAATGGTGAGAGAAAAAAACTATCCATCTTTTTCTTCCCATAATACATATAAGCGTGCCAGCCGAATTTATTTCCATGACCTTCCAATGCAAAAAGTTTTTTATTCAACAGCATCACCCAATCTTTTATTCAACTACTTCATGATATAATCTTAAATCTGGTAATTGGAATCCTTCTCTTTCTTTAGCATCTATTAAAACTTTCATTTTAATCCTTGGTTTCTTCCCAGCCCATACAAATTCCGAAATCTTCCTTTGCCATTTGTTAAATTGTTTACTGTCTTTCACAATCGGAATAGTTTGAAATAAATACATTATTCTCGGCAAAATATTCATCTTAATTGCAGCTATTCTTCCAAGCAATGACAAGTTAAGCTTATTCCATTTTATCGTATCTTCATCCATTTTATGCCATAGCTTTTCATAGTTATTTTTGAACAGGTCAATATTCTTCATTGTTATTTCCACACCCAAATATTTTACTTTAGAGGTAACTTCACATCCTGTTAGTCTCTGCAACTCCTTTTGTTTATTTACTCGCATATTTTTACATTAAAAATTTGATTTTTCTTTATTAACATAAAATCCCACCAGTTCTCCATATTTTTGTATTTTAGCTAACAACAAAGGTGTTACTTGTGTAGGATTTTCATTTATAAACATTATATCATCTGCTAATGCTCTATATTTGTAAATAAATCCTTTAACTCTCAACCCTTCTATTTCTTTATCATCTTGTATTTGCATCAATAAAATTTCAAGAGTCATTATAAACAACAAAGGTGAAAGCGGACAACCTTGTCTTGTACCTTTGCTGATTATTATTTCTTCTGTAAGATCTGCATTTATACATAACCTTGCACGTTGTTCAGTATATATTGCCTTTATCATTCTTATAAAGTTTTCCCCCAACTCTATTTTCTCCATTACTGCAAACATAAAGTCTTAGTTCAAATTGTCAAAAGCTTTCTTTGAATAAAGAATAATGCAACTTGTGTTGAAAAGAATTTTGATCCACACAGGTATCCAAATTCTTGTATCACCTTTTTAGCATTCACAGGGGCTTTCAAGGAAGAAGAATGTAGAAAAGGCTGTACATTAAATTCCAACAACAATTTAATATCATTTTATGTACTATGATAATAGCTTCAATTTATAACCATTCCCGCATTTTCCTCAACAAGCAAAAACTAATCCAGATGATACAAACTTCACAAGAAGATTTCTGTTTTCACATAATATATTTGTTCATTTATTGGAGTTAACACATGCATTCAGCATGTTGTTGGCACCAGAAGCATGGCTGCCATAAGCAGAGGGAATGTTTTCACCTGCTTTCTCATTCTCAATGCAACCAGCCATATTGTGTGGCTTTTTGCCTATTTTACCTATTAATCTGTCTATCTGTCTGTTTGTCTTAAGCAGAAATTAAAATAAAAATTAAAAAGGAAAAGGTCATACTTAATGTTAGTTCCAGGGTAATTATTGCTCCTATAAATTTTGCCACCAAAAGGCTAACAAAATCATTTGTGCCCGAAAGTAGCCATATCACCTGGATTCTCGCATCAAGCAACCCCATATTTTCAAGCAAAGGGGTGATTAAACTAGCCCTCAACACATTGTATATAAAGCACGCTATAATCATATGCTCAATGGTTTTTACTTTGTCATATGAACATCTTCACATTCTATTTGCATATGGTACCTTCTTATATCTACCTTCCAAAACCACTGAAGGAAGGGCATTCATTCTTGCCAGTATAAAAGCACTTCTAAGCTTTAGTACTGTCAAAAGAAAAAAACTACTTTGGAAGTTACATCGGGAGGGTAATTCCTAGCTAAAGTGTCAAATATACTCTGCATGCCCTGATAGATGTACTAGTAGCATCCAGCTTCCTAACATGCATTTTTTATTTGCCTAATATTTTTAGTCTCTATTTCCTTAACCATGTCCTTTGTTACTCCTAGGCATTTAATTTTCTTTTCCAAAAGTAGATCCCACTGGCTATTGTATTTGACTGTCTGAATAAGACCACGTCGGCCATCTTTCAGATTTTAACATCATTATTAAAATAAAAAGAAAGAAAGAAATGCCCTCATCCAAGCCTTAACTTTCATTAATAATTTGCCCAATTCAGGTCTCACTGCTGGATATAATTTATTTTATTGGAAGCAGTCTTGATTTCTACACTATACAAGAATTGGCTTGAAACCTTAGCATTATGTACCTTTAGGGCTGAAGGAACAAATTCACATTTCACTGTGTAGAAGTATTTTACAATTGTCCTCCCTAATCTCAAGGCAGTATTCCTTGAAAGGTCATGATGCATTTTCCATATGAGAGATGCTTCAAAATGGATTCCCAGGTATTTGAATTGATTAACCTGTTTCATAGATTGGCCTCCTATGTACCATTTAAACATTTCCTCCTTTTTTCTTTTCACTAAGTATTATAACCTTAGATTTCACTTCATGGATGGTGGACTCATGTGAGAACTGAATTGGGTGTTCCTGCCTGGCTTATTGGAGCCAGATGACCAGAGCTTGGCGACCTGGGAACAATGGGCAGCAGGATCCTAATTCCTGCTGCCCCACTCCAGTCACAGGTCCCCTGCTGGTTTGAATGGACCAATAGAGTGTTTGCACGGGAACCCTGACATGTATCTAAGTTGGCCCTGTGGGCCCAGTCTTCAGTCTTATGCTTAGCCTTACTATGTAATCAATAAAGATCCATAGAACTCACTATATAATAGAGGGACAAGCCTTCCTGGTTACGGTAGAAGGACTGGAACTTCACTTAGATAAATGTGAAATTTTTCCCTATTTAATTCTTAACTGCAGGCTTGCTGGGGTGAAGAGTAAGTGAGAAAAAATTGTGTTCCATAATGGTGCATACTGTCCAACCCAATAAGTCCATGCAGTTGTTATTATCCAGAAATGTTACAAAATGGTGCAGCTTTTGGTTATCAGAGGTGAATGTGGGATGAGTGTAGGCACCAGAACAAACCAACTTGTGAACTGTTTCTAACTTTCTGAAGCTTGTGGTTCCAGTACAATAGACCAGAGGGTTATGGACTATCAGTATATCCTGATGGTCAGTTAGACTTTATAATAAGAGTGTGTAATTATTATGCAGTAAGTGGTCATACTTAACTGTGGCTACAATAAGACCCAAAACTCATACAGTGCCATCTAATAACTGAATGTCTTTGAAAATGCTCCTGTGTCTTTAACCTATGATCTTATTTTGGCCATAAAAGTCAAATCAAGAAGACCTGTTTCTCATTTCGACTTTTCTGACACAAGTAGATTTTGATTCTTAAGAAATCTAAGTAGGATCTACTTGATTTATATTTGTTTTTGTTTCCTCCTAGTTGTGGACCATAGGTATTTTGAAGCTCCGGATCAACATCCTATCCTTTTATCATTTTACAAGGTTTAATGACACTTGTTTGCCTTCCCACTTTTCCCAGCTCTATGCAATCTGATTCCTCAATTCAATCTCTTAATTTTTTAAAAAATACAAAAAAATTCTTTGCATATTTTCATAGTCTTTGACTTCAGCTAATTTAAGGAATTACTTTTCGAGATGTTTCTAGATGGTATATAACGTTCAACAAAATAAATAATCAAACTAGTGAACATTGTTGGAAAGTTATGTAAATCAAGGTCAGATATTTTATAAAAGAACTGTAGTTATATATTTGGCTATTCAATTTGTGCAAGAGATCATGAAAAGTTTTATTTAGCTTAGTATGGAATCTGATTTATATAGCTAATTGCAAAAAACTTTGGAAGCATGCATAGATTCTCATTATAGAGCAAACATAAGAGGTGCTTTGGACATGGTTTACAAGTTTCTGCCATTAAATATATTGACATTATTGTACAGTTTCTCAAACAATATGAATAATTGTAAATTGAATTAAATAACAGTATGTTTTTCTTCATTTACTATTTGATGCATTACATGAATAAATATACTTTTTAAAATGTCTTTAAACTTGGCCTTATATAACTATTGTAAGTTCAAATAGTAGATTGTCCAGTATCAGAAATACTGGATTGACTACTATTTGTACAATATCACTTTTTAAAAGCTCTCTAACTAGGGAACTAGCCATGTTCTTTTTTTTAGGCAGAACTAACTTTCACTTAAGGTTGTAGCCCAAATATTCTTTTCTTTTCTCCCAGTTAACCCACTGTCATCTTGATACTCCTTAAAGAAATTTTACTATAAATGTAAATTCCTGGTTGTTCCAGTAAAGGGTATTATTTCATCTATTCATTGACCAAATTGGACATGATCTTCAAACTACATATTTTGGAGCAGTACAACTGATTTCAATAAGTGGCTTGGAATTCAGTTTTCATTCTAAACACATTTGTGAACAACTAGCCTGCTTATGCTAATGGGACTTATATGTAGGAATACAATTGGAAAAGAGTTAAAAGCTGGCATCCAGCATTCTGCCAAAAGTCGACTACCCCTTACACCAGCCCTTCCCACATCAAATCATTCAATCCATATAAATGTGTTTGGGATTCAACCACAGCACTGGAAATCTGCTTTCTCTTTTTCTCTGTTGTAAAAGTTAATGTACATTCAACAGCAGGGGTCCAAAGAGTTACTTTTTAAATGCCCAATAGAATTTTTGATTTCTGTAGTTTGAATTACAATCTGTTTTGACAATCTTTTGCCATTTTTAAAGAGGATTGCCATGCAGTATGAAGAGCTGCTGTGTGGGCAAGCATGGATTCCATATTTTCATAGAACTTCCACAGTGTCCTCAGCCAACTGTGGTCCATGAGCTCTAGGATCACATTTTGCAGCACATTTTGAATGGCCTTCACCCAAGGAGTTTAGGAAGCTGCACAGGAAGCTCTTTCCATCTCTCCCCCCCCTCCCCACATACACAGTGGAATTAGGGGGCAGGTAGACTAGGCTGAGAAAGTATAACTGAATCACCCAGTGAACTTCATGGCAGAGAGGAGATTTGATTTTGGATGTCCCAGATCCTCATCTGACACTTTTGACCCAGCAGTACTCATTCCATAGTTTGTGGACAGTTTAATTCACAATTGCCATCATCATAATCATCAAGAGCAAAAAGCCATAGGCCAGCATTGCAGGGAACTTTGCCTCTTATTTGTTCCTCAGGCAGCAGTTGTCTCAAAGTTGGCACTACTTGCCAATTTAGGGTTTCCAATGTCCAGGTGGGGCCTGGATATCTCCAAGAATTACCACTTATCTCCAGACTGCAGAGATCAGTTGCCCTTGAGAAAATTGATGCTTTGGAAGGTGAACTACATGGTGCTGAAGTCCCTTCCTAATCCAAACTTCCTGTGCTCTGGCTGCACTCCCAAATCTCCCAATATTTTCCAGTCTGGAGTTGGCAACCCTATGCCAGTTCAAGTCCCACCAGGCAAGAGCCTTGTCCATTTTCTTGAAACATTCCACATTTGGGAATAATGCTCAGAAAAGCCACAGGTAGCATGTCAAAGAGCCACATATGACTCTCAAGCCACTGAATATCACTGCTCTAACAACACAGCATGTTACTCACATGACTAGACTCATTCAATCAAAATAAGCAGTGTCAAGTAGTGTCCGAACTACTCCTTAGTTTGCTTTGGTCACAATGTGGTTGCACAGCCAGATACTTCCACTCCTTTGTAGAGCACTTTTTGAAGGCTAAACAAAATTCTGTTTTATCAACTTATTTCTTAGCAGTTAACATAGAGTGTGGAAAAAATGCCTGATCTTTGCTCAGACGCAAGAATTACATGCAAATGCTTCAGAGGAGCCTACAGAAAGTGTACTCAATTGACCCCTCAAAGAACAATTTAGCAAGTGTGTTAGAACAAATTGCTCCTTTTAACTATAAGCCATTCCATTTCACACTTTTTAATGAAGGCCTGTGCCACACACCAGAACACTTTCTCACCTCATTGCTACTAATAAAAAGCAATGATCCATTCAAAAGCTCCTCATATCTCCTCATATCGTATAGGATTTAAGGAGACAAAGCACTTCCAGGTTGAAACAAAAGGTCTTTTACTTTGAAGTTGAAAATTACAAAGTTTACATGATAAAAGAACTCAGAAATTTATCTGCATAATTTCACTGCTGTCCTGTATTAACATTCTCTGGTATTTATTTCTTGTCTACCAATGTCCTTTCTATAAATTCAGTCTCTGTGTCTAGATTTAGGTGGGTAACCATATTGGTCTGAAGCAGCAGAACAAATTTTGAGTCCAGTGGCACCAATAAAACCAACAAAGTTTTATTCAAGGTATAAGCTTTTGTATGCAAGCAAGCAGACTTCTTCAGATACAATGAAATGGAAATTACCAGATCAACAGGTTACCCACCTGAATCTACTTTCAGCATGCCACAATTGATACATCTGTCCATCAGTCTCCAATGTTGACATATTTATTTCCTTACTGTGCCCCCCCATTAAATCCAAACAAATGATAACCATTTATTATGCTGTATGCTTTATTGCTCATCCTCTACCTATATGTATGAACTGGTAATTTCCATTTCATTGTATCTGAAGAAGTGTGTGTGCACACAAAAACTTATACCTTGAATAAAACTTTGTGGGTTCTATTTTGTTCTATTACTTCAGACCAACACGGCTGCCTACTTGGATCTAGTTTCTGTCTCTGTTTAGGGTTTTCCAAAGTTTAATGATTATTTTCATTTGTTTCATGTACAAAAATGGTATGTATGTACATAGAAGATTAAAGATAAAAAGTAGGGGGAAATAATGGAAATTGTAAGGATCTAATAAACATCTAATCAAGCAGACCAAAACATAAAAAAACATGGATTTTTTTTTTCAAAAAGAAAGAGGCAATAATTAAAAATGTAATCATCTTATATTTACTACTCTTGTTACAGTAGCAGCAAACCAAATACCTGAAGCAGTAATGACTTTGATAGGGATTAAGCATATAACAAATTGTTAGTACAGGTTAGAGAGAAGCAGCAACTAGAGATGTAAAATTTTCAGACATTCTGATGCATGAAAAAATAGAAATTGAAATCTATGATACACCTGCTTTCTCAAAATAATTTTACTGTTTCAACAACATAAAAGTATAACTTACAATTTAGCACAAAAACTTGTGCTACTTAGTTTATTTATGAAACTAAAAGAACAAATTATTTAATTTTTTTCACAAATAAAATAAAAAAATAAATCCAGTATGAAAGTGACAGTGGGGGGAGGGAGGGAAGGGGAGACAGACAGAACTACAGTCTGCTGCATTCTATGCTACTTTAGTTGTTTGTTCAAAGCATACCTTTCTCCCTGAGATGTGGATTAGAATATAAAACAATATATATATATTATAAAACAATGCTGTCAGACACCATAAAACAGTTAATGCACAATGCAATTGGACTAGGATTACAGAATTAGAAAACAATACAAAGAAGCAAAACCTAAGGCATGACGTACGGTAACGGAGAAAGTGGGTTGCAAAAGTAAAGACAGAGCAGTAATAACAAGGTAGTATTTCCTATCCAGTGCCCTGAATTGTTCAACTCCACTATAGCAGGGGTGGCCAACGATAGCTCTCCAGATGTTTTTTTGTCTACAACTCCCATCAGCCCATGCCAGCATGGCCAATGGCTGGGGCTGATGGGAGCTGCAGGCAAAAAACATCTGGAGAGCTACCGTTGGCCACCCCTGTACTATAATGCTGCTAACCACTTTATGAAAATGCTCTGCAGGAACAATTCTGTTTTGCAAATTCTTTGTAATGACAGAAGTGTGGATACCTTCCTAACCTCCTTGTGCATGCTCATATATATCTTAGTTTTTGCCATATAAGGAGGCAGGAGAAAATAAAAATACAAAATGGCAAGCTAATTAAAGTGTTTTACACAGAAAAAATTGTGATAGAACAGCATGTTGGGGTATCATATAAAAATAATTGTTCAATAGTTTATCATTATTATCATACACATACATACTAATTATGAACAAAATTTGTTGCATTTGTGCAATAAATATATCATTGAAACTTACGTCTATACCTGCAGTATGCACAGGAATTAGCATTATTCTCCAATGCAATAGATTAATTTATATAAGCATATTTTTGCTTCATGTATATACACACACACATCCTACCAGAAACAGTGTAAAAAACTTGCAAGCTGTTGCAGTTTGTCTGGATTCCTTTGAATTGTGTCTCTTCACACGCTTGTCTGATCATGGTCCTAAAATTTACCAGCAAAATCATGTATGAAGAATATGAAAAGTGTATGAGGAAGTGAAACTATTAGAACAAGCATCAAGCTGTTTCTTGATGTAAGAATCATACTCCCATGACCGTAGCCTTTACCAAGATAGGAGCTCAGTGGTTCAGAAGTACATGTGTTCTGTATGCCCAGTAAACAGGATTCAGTAACTGGCATCTCCAGTTAAAAGTATTTTTAGTGGCTAGGATGAGACCTTGGAAAGCTGTTCTAGAGCTCTTAGGGTAGACAGAATTGGTTTGATTTGGTCTAAGACAGGGGTGGCCAAACTGCAGCTTGGGAGCCACATGTGTTTCTTTCATATATATTGTGTGGCTCTCGAAGCCCCCACCTTCCCATTAGCTGGCTTGGAGAAGGCATTTATCTCTTTAAACCATTTCTCCAAGCCAGCAAGCTGTTTGGAGAATGCATTTAAAGTTGCTTTCTATCCACCTCTCTGTCCCTCCAATCTATTTGCTTTCTTTCCAACTTCCTTCCTTTCTGTCTTGCAGCGCTCAAACATCTGATGTTTATTCTATGTGACTCTTATGTTTTGCAAGTTTGCCCCCCCCTGGTCTAAGGCTTTCCATATTCAGACTTCCAATGGCTGTGAAATTCTGCATGATGATAATTTCATCATTTAGGCATATTTTTCTTCACTGGATGGCTGCCACTAAACTGTGTTTAAAATGCTATCATACAGACCAACATAGGATGGAAGCAGTCCCCACCCTGTGCATTCGGAACTGTACTGTATGAAAAAGCTATTTAATTTAAACCTTGAGCTAATCATAACACCTTCAGCACCTCACATTCGAGGTTGACTTTAATGTTTTTTTCCATGTAACCACTTGAAGCAGCATTATAGGTGATGAGATCCAATACCAAGAAACACTTGAGCTGAACTGTTTCTTTATTAAATTGTTTTTTTTTTAAAGGCACTTGCATAGGAAAGACAAAACAAGACCTGAAGTAATAACCAAGCTGAGCTATAGTAAACATGTGGACTGAGGTACTTCAGGAGAGACACTGGAATAATAGCTGCACAGCTTTGTTTCATTTGGAAGCATAAATCCATACACACATACTTGCCAGACATACATCTATCTAGAGAAAAAGACACAATAAAAGGAAGGAAGAGAAATCCACTGGCACGTCACATGTTGACAGCATTTTGCAAACTTTTCAATATTCTCTTGCCTACATAAGTTTTAGCTTTTGTTTATGAGGTCCATCTAACTATAATTCACAACTTCTGTTAGCTTGTAAAATTTGATTGTAAAATCTGGTGAACAACATCAGAGGGGAACAACCTGATCTGTCACAAATCTATCTTGGTACCAAACACAGGATTGACATTTCCATCCATTCCAGAAAGGCTACGTTTACATTGGAGTCTGACATTGTGAATGACAAAGATACAAACAAAAGAAGCCTTGAACCATTGCCAATCACAACTGAAGTTATCCAAGATTAATCGAGGTTGGTTTTCTTCTCCTAGAATTACATTCCATGTTTCTTTTAGAAAACACAGGTATACATGCCTACATTTAATGTGTGTAAATATGTAACTTGACAGTAGCAACACTCCACTCATTTATGAGAAAATACATACAAGACAGACCTCAAAAGGACAGTCCATAACTTGCACATTCTTTTTGTTAGCTTCCAAAGTACAAGAAAAAAGAAAATGATATATTTCCATTTTAATTTAGCCTGTAGCCTATTCACAATCATTAGGTCTATGGTTACTGTGAAAAGTGTTTATTCACACTTTGAAATAGCATCCCACCTCATCTGAGCCCTACATGGCCGAGGACCTGCCTACCTTAGGGACCGCCTCTCCCCATATGTTCCCCAGAGAGCACTGAGATGTAGCTCTCAAAACCTTTTAAAAATCCCTGGGCCAAAAGAGGCTAGACTGAAGACAACTAGAGAGCAAGCCTTTTCAGCAATGGCCCCCCGATGGTGGAATCAACTTCCAGAGATGGTGTGAGCCCTGCGGGACCTGAATCAGTTCTGCAGGGCTTGCAAAACGTCTCTGTTTCAACTTGCTTTTGAGACAGAACCTGGCTAAACGGATCTGTACCCATCCAGCCATCTTGTCCATGATTGTGATCTGTAGCACTTTATAGCACCTGTTTTAACTATTTAATTAATTAATCATGTATTTTAACTGAATTGTAATTTTAAAATTGTTCATTTATATTGTATTTCATGTATATCATGGTCTTCCATGTCTGTGAGCCACCCTGAGCCCGCCTTTGGCGGGGGAGGGCGGGATATAAAAATAAATTTATCTTATCTTATCTTATCTTATCTTATCTTAGCATGCAATTTGGTATGAGCTATTCTTCTTATCTTGTCTAGAACCCTGACCTATTCCCCACTAGGCTTATTCCAGCGTTGGAGCTCTTCCCACCCCCACCCCCCTCTATGCTTCCATCTGATTTTGCACAAGCTGGCCCAGGGCTGCGACTCGCCCCACCTCTTTCCCAAGGCAATCAGAACCCGGTTTTCAGAGGATCTTGCTTGTCACAGGAAAGAGCAGCTTGTTCAAAATTGGACGGAAGCATCGGGGGGGGGGGAGAGGGGGAGAGCTCTGATGCTGGAACAAGCCTAGTGGGGAATCGGTCACAATCTCATGTGGATTACTGATAATTGTCTCTGCAAGATGCTTCTACTTCATCTCATTCTGGTGTGCTGAAACCTTTAATAGGGTCTGGGATGTAGCTCATTAGGGAAGCCACTGAAATCTAACATAATCCTAGTTCATACACCAAATAATAAACTTACCATGTTAAAATAAGGTTGGGGTGGGAAATGGTTCTACATAAATTTTCTACATAAATTTGTACATCAGTGCTTCCGTGAATAACATAGGCCACATAAAGCTATCTGGTTATGTTAAAGTCTTGTTGAAATTGTATCTAAAATGACTAGCTATTATATGAAAAAAGACTTGCAAACATCTTTTTAAAGCCTGATATAGTTCAGTTCAGTTTTGCATGGAACAGTGAATCAAAACTTTAAAGCTTTTTAATGAAAGCTATAGTATATACAGTTTCACATTTTCCTTTTATGCAGTTTATGTCTGTTTAAATTATGGCACAACCTCGACTACTGCCTGTTGTAGTGAAGCGTTTACAGGTCTGGCCACTTCTTTTTGACTTTTCTAGTTTGATTTGCCAAGATCAACTTATATTTATAAGGTTTTTATGATTTGGGTTGAGGTGAAAGTAGGAACAGCAAATCCTTTTCTCTTTCTGACGTGCCCTATAATTTTACCTGGCAAAATATTTAGATTCACAGAAGAGCAATAAAAATGCATAAGAAAGCATATGTTGGACTTACACAGGGTCTATGAATTATACAACTGTGCCCTTTTCTTGACAGGAAGGATCTGGCCATCATTATTTATACCTTGCAGTGCAATCCTAAGTAGAGCTGTACTTTGTTAAATATATTGAAGTCAGTGGACTTAGCAGGGTATAAGTCTGTTTAGGTTTGTACTGCTGGTAACATCCAGGTTGGAGTATTTTGATGCATTCTACAAGGCACTGCTTTTGGAAAGAATATGGGAAATACAACTTGTGGAAAATGCATCTGCCAGACTGGTAGCAGGATTCTGTCATCTGATGTATATTATTCCCGTATTTCAACCTTTACACTGGTTGCCAATAGGTTTCTGGACCCAGTGCCTGGTGAATGATTTTGACCTTTAAAGGCCCAAATGGTCTAAGACCAGGATATCTTAAGGACCATCTTGTCCCATATGAAACTCCTTACAATTATGTCATCCTCTGAAGCTTGATCCATGGTTTCCCACTATCAGAAATATATATGTGCATGGAACTTTTCAGCTGTAGCACCAATTTTATAACCTTTCCATTGCTGATTTTGCTTCCTTTTATGCTGCTTTATGATTTGTCTACTACTTTGCCAAAATCATTTTGTTTTTCTGATCCTGTCAGTGCTTATGTGAAGTTAGGCATTCTTAATCCTGACATGCATAACTTTTGCTTACAAACATTAAATATTTCCATTGTTTTGCCTATTCGGCCATTTTGAAGAGATCATGCTATAGCTTTTCACAATCCACTTTGTATTTCATTATCTTCAATGATTTTAGAATCATCTGCAAAATGAGCTCTTTTCCCGCTGAAGTATAAGAAGTTAAGCAGAAGCAGGCTCTGATTAAGGTAAACAGCACTGGTCCTAACAGATATTTGGAGGTCCAGACTGTTTGCTTCTTTACATAGAAATGATTCCATTTATTTCTGTCCTCTGCTTCCTATTCTTTAGCCAGTTTATGATTCATAAGAGGACTGGTCACTTTATCTTTCACTTGCTTAGCTTATTCAGAAGACTTGGATGAAGAAACATTATCACAATCATTGCGAAAGTTCAAATGTATCATGTATTGAGGATTTCCTCTAGCTGTATATTTATTGACAAATTCAAATAATTCTAAAAGACTGATAAGTCAGAACTCCCCAGTACCCTAAACAAGACCTCTTTTTATGCATATGTAAGATTCTTGTTCTGCTAGTGGTTTACACCAGTTTACTTCAAATAGAAGTTAGGATGATGGTTCTGCAATCAGGGATGCTCCCAAACACATATGGAACCTGGGACACATCTCCCAATGTCATGAGATTTCTGAGTCTTGCAAACATTTCTGCCAATGATTCTCTGGGCAATGGAACCTGCACAGGAACAATCACTAACTCAAGGCACCTTCACTTGGCCATTCTATCTACTACTTAAAAATGCAACCCTATGGGGGAAAAAATGTGGCCAGTTATCAGCCGGTCTCTAATCTTCCCTTTCTCTCTCTCTCTCTCTCATCTTTATTGTTATTAAAACACAACAGAACCTGTATACTGAGCAATATACAGGGTGCAGTCTTGTCCCCCATGTGATTCAATAAGCTATTTTTCAAATATGTTTTCAGCTCAGATTTAGCTGAATGCTCACCCCTAATTATAATAAAAAGGTCTAAAAGGATGTTTTAATAAAAAAGAATGGGACTGTGAATATACTACTTCATATAATAGGCATTGTGTCTCTGCTGTAGGTATTATCCTAATCCCACTGTATTGTCTTCTGCTTATGCAATACCACTTTCTGCGTGGTTTAACTATCATATCTAATACTTTTTGCTTTGTTTCAAATTTCTGTAATCCTCCCTACTCATATTGCACTTCTTATTAAATATATTGATTTTATTGATTTTCATTGTGTAATCTGTCTTGAGTTGCAGTAACAAAGGCAGACTCTAAAATGAATACATAAATAAATACATAGCTTGCCCTAGGGATTAGTAGTTTTTTTTTTTTTTTATCTAGTTCAGGTTTTAACCTTTTCTCTATGGTAAACTTGTTGTTTGAAATATTTTCATTGCTGATTTACCTCCGAGAATCTTGTCATTGTTTTTTTAGCAACTGTTTTAAACTAATCATGTATTGTTTTGTTTTTTTGTTGTTAGATGCCTTGGGTAAGGTTTTGGGGAGGCATGATAGAAATATTTTAGTAACTGACTAGCTCAATAAATACTTAAGGTGATTGCTCAAGTACCGGGTTCTGCATATGTGGCATTAAGTGCTGTGGATCAAGGCTAATGGCAAATTGACTACATGTTCCTGTTCCATAGATGCTTGAAATTGTTAGCCCAGATAATATTGCCTCCCAGAACTCTCTGCTCAAGGCTGGGATCCCAGTTTCTTGGCATTGAGAAGGCTTCTTGAATTCTATACCTCTATTAGTTATTAGTAGTCAAAACAAAGGACTGTAGCACAGAGAATACAAACAAAAAACACACAGCACAACAAGAAACAATTGAGTAATAGCGAGTCATTTGTTTACAAATATACAATGTACAATATATTGATTTTATATATTTGGTCCAGGGCAGGGTCGACAGACGTGGTTCATTACTTAGATGACTTTCTGTTCACTGGTCCTGCCGGGACTGGGCAGTGCGCCCATATTTTAGGCACATTCATCAAATTGGTGAGTGACTTGGGTGTTCCCTTGGCTCATGAAAAGACTGAGGGCCCCCACTGTTCTGACCTTTCTTGGTATCGAGTTGCATGCCATCCAGCAGGCTTCACGGTTGCCGGTGCAGAAGGTCAAGGACCTTAAGTCCCGATTGGCAAAGTTTAAAAGCATGAAGGTGTCCCTTCTTGAGTTACAGCAGATAGTGGGCCACCTTAATTTTGCCTGTAAGGTGGTTGCACTGGGACAGTCATTTCTTCGGCTTCTATGTGATGCCATGGGTACGCTGAGGCTGCCCCACCACAGAATCCATTTGACCAGGGGAATGCGAGATGATCTGTAGGTTTGGGAGCGGTTTTTGGCTTTGTATAATGGCATCTCATTTTGGAGGGAGGATATGAGGATCAAGGCTGACCTGCAGATCACTTCAGATGCCACTGGGTCAATAGGCTTTGGGGTGTACTTTCGTGGACACTGGTTTGCGGAAGAGTGGCCCCAGGACTGTTTGGGTAGCAGCATTTTTGGTGCGACAAGATGGCAGTGGTACACATAATCAATACCCTCTCTTCCAAGTCTGAAGTGGTGATGAACCTGCTCAGGGTATTTATGATGCACTGTATGCAATTAAATATGCTGTTTCTAGCCAAGCACATCCCGGGAGTGAGTAACGGGGTGGCAGATGCTCTGTTTTGTTGACAGATGGAGAGGTTCCGCCAGCTCACCTCAGAAGCTGACCCATGCCTGGTAAGTATGCCTCCAGAGCTTTGGCAGCTTGGCGTGCGAAGGCGGAAAGGGCGATCCAGTTAGCTTTGGCACCAAGCACCAGGCGGGCCTATCACTGGGCGGGCCTATCACCTCACAGTTCAGGGTCTTTATAAGACAGGCTGGGTTCCAGAAATCCTGGCCCTTCCCTGTCCCGCAGTTGATGTACTTTTCTGTGCATTTAAAGGAAAGGGGCCTGCAGGTGAAGACCATTAGATCTCAGTTAGCGGCGCTGGCCTTCCTGAGCAAGGCCCAGCGCTTTGCAGAAAGTACTGGCGACTTCCGTATCTGGAAAATGCTAAAAGAGTGGACGAGGGATCAAGGCAGGAGAATGAACGACAGGCAGCCCATCTTCCCTACTGTTCTGCAGGGCTTACACCTCGTGTGGCCCGAAGTTTGCACTAACAGTTTTGAAGTTCTGTTATTTCATGCTACAGCCCTTTCCACCTTTTTTGATTAGATTAGATTAGATAATTTTATTTATATCCCGCCCTCCCCGCCGGGGCAGGCTCAGGGCGGCTAACAGTAACATTCCATTATGCAGAGACAGGTTACATTCAACATTAAAAATTCTAATAGGTTTAAAATTAATTAATTTAATAAAAATGTTAATGCTATTGCTATTTGTTCTTTATTATGATGGCGGTCTCATTAGCAATTACTTTCCTCGTCAGCGAAAGCCAGTCGGAAGAGGAAAGTCTTGCAGGCCCTGCGGAATTGTTCAAGGTCCCGCAGGGCCCGCATTTCCTCTGGAAGGTGGTTCCATAAGTTCGGGGCTACAGAGGAGAAGGCCCGATTTCGGGTGCATTGCAGCTTCACCTCTCTTGGTCCGGGGGTGGTCAACAAGTTTTTTCCAGCTGACCTCAGTGCTCTCTGGGGCTCATATGGGGAGAGACGGTCCCTAAGGTAGACAGGTCCTCGACCATATAGGGCTTTAAAGGTAATGACCAGCACTTTGTAACGAACCCGGTATATAACTGGTAGCCAGTGCAGCTCGCGCAGTCCAGGCTGTATGTGCTCCCATTTAGGGAGCCCCAACAGTAGCCTGGCCGCTGCGTTCTGCACCAGCTGCAGTTTCCGGGTTCGGTACAGAGGCAGCCCCATGTAGAGAGCATTACAGTAATCCAGTCTCGAGGTGACCGTTGCGTGAAGTACCGTTGCCAGATCTTGGCGCTCTAGGAAGGGAGCCAACTGCCTTGCCCGCCTCAGGTGGAAAAAGGCTGACTTGGCAGTGCTCTGTGGTGCTCTGTGGGTGAGCGAGCTGGTTGTGCAGTCATGGAATGACCAGCCAGGCAGAGCGCTTATGTCTAGCGACATTAGGTTCACAGGGGAGCAGGTGTCCTTGACAATTGGATGATCTAAGATGGATCAGAAGGGTAGAGGCATGGTGGTCATGTTAGGCCCTTGTACTCAAGGGGACCTTTGTCCAGTCCGGGCACTTTGGTGTTATACAGCTATGAGGGGTGTTTCCCCGGGGGCACTATTCCAGCAATAATGATAGCTCCTCCTTGACCAAATATCCATTTTGGGCTATCACAACCAGGGCTCTCGAGAAGCTCAGGATTGGGTGGGGTCAAGTTTGGCAACCACTCCTTCCGCATCGGGGCGGCGTCCACTGTGGCAGCCATGGGGTACCCAGGCCTGGCAATTCAGTGGGTCGGGCACCAGTGGTCAGCAGCATATCGTTCCTATGTTCGGCATCTGGCTGGACCTTGATTGGTTGCCCTGTTGGCATAGTTGCCCCATTGGGCTTGTTTCATTCTGGTTCTGACTGTCATTTCCTTCCAGGTGCTGTGGCTTGGCTGGAGAGGTAGAGAGTGTTCATCGCCAGGCACAGCATGGTGTTTTGGGCAACCCATCAGGCCCAGCGGACACCGTTGGGGTCACAGCTGGGGCTCAGCAAGTGGGTCGAGGTGGACTGGCAGGGGCACCGTGGCCTCTGTTGGACTGGCTTGCTGCTGCTGCTGTTTCAGAGGAGGGAGGGCCCTCCGCCTCATATTGTGCTCATCCACCTGGGAGGGAATGACCTAGGCCTTATGAAAGAGAAGGCCCTTTCTGTACAGGCCGGTGTGGACCTGCAAGTCATTTGGGACAGGTGGCCAGGGGTGCAGATTATATGGTCGGCCATTCTTCTCTGGAGGTCTGGCGTGCTGCACGGGACCCGGCTGGGGTTCAGAGGACCAGGCACAAGGCCAATAGGGCCTTGCAGAAGGCTTTGGACAAAGGTCTGGGTATTTTCCAGCTGCATCCTGATATACGGGTTGGCCGTGCTGAGCTATACAGGGCGGATGGTGTCCACCTGTCCCTTGAGGGAAACAGGGCCTTTTTGCAAGACATATGGCAGGGGCTCTGGGCTGCTCTGGGCCGTCCAGTGGGTGATAGTGCCTAAGCTGAGGCTTGGCGCTGGTGGTGGCAGGAGTTTTGGGTATGAGAAGTTATACCGGTGAGCACCCGAGGTCCATCCCGATTTTACAGGGAAGGTGGTGGGCCAAACTGGCAGCTGGGCTCTACGGTTCTTTGCTGGGGGCACCCACCATTGGGTTGATCTCCTCTAGGAAGGCTCCTTCTGGGCAAGCGAGGTCTAAGTGGGCGAGGGCATACCCATACCTCAGCTTGCCAGGCCTTAGCCATCATGTATGGCTCACGCCTGGAGCAGGGTGGTTTGCCCTATGCCTGGCAAGGTGGAGTGTGTTCACCCCTTCACTTGCCCGGGCTTAGTTTGCCTCCATGACATTTATAATGTTCAATAAAGTGGCCCTGTTTATTATCTCAAATATTGTGTTTGCCTCTTTATTCCAACTGGGGTGGCAATTCATCCCCCTCCCGGCCTGGCCGCTTCTGCAGCTAAGGCTGGGGGCCAAGGGCCAGGTTCCCTTCCCCAGAAGGAAGGGAGGCTAACGAGCCTTCCCAGCCATCCAGGGATGTCAGAGGGGCAGAGGTCTGGGGCTTTATAAGCCCCAGCCCTGCCCATGGAGCACGCAGTTGCTTCCGAGTTTTTCAGCCCATCCTCCCACCCAGTGGTAGTGCAGACTTGGCTGGTCGCCTGTTTGAAGGGGCCAGGTAGGAATTTTTCCACCTTCGACTGATTGGCCTTGTTGATGGTGTTTTTCACCTACCTTGCACTATTGGTTTGTGGTGTGGAATTTTGAAGGGTGGAGTCTATGTTCGGTCACTTGGCCGGAGTTTTGGGTATAAGCACCCGAGGTCCATCCCAGTTTTACAGGGAAGGTGGTGAGCTTAACTGGCAGCTTGGCTCTACAGTTCTCTGCTGGGGGCGACCACCACGGGGCTGCCCTCCCATAGGAAAGCTCCTTCTGGGCAAACGAGGCCTAGGCAGGGGAGGGCATACCCATACCCCAGCTGGCCAGGCCTTAGCCATCGTGTATGGCTCACGCTTGGAGCAGGGTGGTTCGCCCCTTTGCTTGCCCGGGCTTAGCTTGCCCCCATGCCATTTATAATGTTCAGTAAAGTGGCCCTGTTTATTATCCCAAATGTTGTGTTTGCCTCTTTATTCTGACTGGGGTGGCAAAGGTAATATATCCTGATAGCACAGCCTACCTTAGATTACTGAGGTGCGTCTACCCAAGCCTGTGTGTATTATTCAATAAACTGTTTACATTAACAGCCCTTTGTTACAGGTTTTAAATCTTCAGGGCTGCCAGTTTTTGAGGCCATGCCTAGCAGCTGGCAGACAGAGAAGTGCTTGTGCTCCAGTTGATTGAGGTAATTAACAGCATAAACTGTCAGAAGGTGACAGCAGGCAGAAAGTTCCTGCCCTGGGGTCACAGCTGGGCTCCACAAACTTGCTCCTTGATTTACCAGTAAAACTAATAATGGAGGTAATATTACTATTAAATTATTAAACCAGAGAGGCAAAGCAAAATTTTTAGATTCTAGTCAAAGTTAATTGGAAGACAAATTAGGGGCAATATTTTAGAACAGGAGACTATATTATGCCACCTCTGAGGGAAAATGGATTTTTATCTTTCCATATATAATAAGCAACGTTGGCTGCAGCCCTCTTTCTTGGGAGTAATACCCACTGAACAAAACAGGGATTAGTTCTGAGTAGACCTGCTTAAAACTGCTCCTGTTTTCTTCCAATTGAAAGTTGATTTAGTAGGTTAGGTCAGATAAACAGGTAGAAAATGGGTGCTTGTGAAATCTCTATGTACTCAAAATAGCTTTAATATTTATAATATTTAACATTTATTTATATTTTTATGCTACCCTTCCTTTAAGGAGACAAATGCTATGTTCTCTTTTATTCTTCCTATACTTGTGTGTGATAAATTAGACTCTGCCCCCCAGGGGGACTTACTGGCAACCCTAACTAGAGCCCATGCTTTATCTATTGTAACTTCCAGTTATGGTCATTCTGTTTACCAGGGCTTCATGTCTTCTAGGAAGAAGGGATATTATTTGAGGTTTTCTTTTATTCTGTATATTCTTAGTTTGTGATTTGTCAGCAGATGGGCTGTGAACTAAACCAGAAGCTCCCCATCCATACAATACAATTAGAGCTATGATCTTTATAAGAGGGAAGTGCTTGTATGACTGCTCAGAGAAGCCAGATCACTGCTTACTTGAAATTAAGTTCCATGTAATCAAAGATAATCAAAGATGACAGGCCTCAGTAAATTTTAAATGCATGAATCTACTCGTCCAGTAAATATTGGCAGTCCAATCCATAAGCTAGTTGTAGAAGAGTGCTTTGTATTGTTCAATGGAACTAAAAAGAACTGATTCTCAATTTAAAAATATGCCTTTTCATCTTTGCTGTGCTTCTTTTTAAGCAGAAGATGATGAAGGTGGGAGAAGATTGTGAAAATCCCTGAAGTGTACAGGGAATCTATTTATGAACTTGACCAGTCATGGACTTGGAATAGACTAAGTTGCTGGAATAGCTCCATCTTACAGGCCCTACAAAATGATAGTGATTCAGGTAGGGCCCAGATCTCCATAGGGAGTTGATTCCACCAGGCAGCGGCCAGAGCCAGAAGGCCCTGGCCCTGGTTGAGGCAAAATGGACATCCTTCAGGCCAGGGGTGGTCAGGAGGTGTTGTGTAGCAGACCGCAACAACCTCCAGAGTGTATATGGGAAAAGGCGGTCCCTCAAGTATGTCAGTCCCAGGCTGTCTAAGGCTTTAAACATCAGTACCAAAACCCTGAAGCAGATCCCGTACTCAATTGGTAGCCTGTGCAATTCGCACAGCACCGACTGAATACTTGCCCATAAAGGCAATGAAGTTAACAGCTGTGCTGCTGCATTTTGCACCAGTCCAGGGTTGGGAGGCGGGGGCCCAACTCCAGTTCCTCTCAGTTCAGGTACAGGACCTCGGTCTTAGCTGGATTGAGCTTCAGCCAGCTTTGTCACAACCATCCAGTCACAGCTTCTAGAGCCATAGTCAGATGATCTGGGATGGAATCTGATTGTCCATCCATCAGCAGATAGAGCTGGGTGTCATCTGCATATTGGTGACAACCCAGCCCATAACCTCGAGCAATCTGGGCAAGGGGGAGCACATAGATGTTAAACATCACTGGCGAGAGAATAGCTCCCTGTGGTACACCACATTCAGGCTGATGACACAAGGTGGTCTGCTTGCCAAGAAACACCCTTTGTCTTTGGCCACGGTAATTATGTTTAGTTTATGCTTGGCACTGCCATGCAGTGGTCAATGAAGAGGGTGCAGAAATGTTTCCAAACTGTGGGCTGGAAGAAGGGCCCAAGAACTAGAGACGCTGGGAAATACAGCTGCTTTCTGGCACTGGGCTGGAGGACAGATGGGTGTACTCAAGGTGGAGTCAGCAACAGGGAGTGGTGATGTGAAAGGGTGCTTCCCACCTCCAGGCCCGTAGCTACGAGGGGGCCTGTGGAGGCATAGCCCCTCGACTTCTAGGTGAGGCTCCCTGACTGGAGGCCCCAAGCAGCCCCTGGGGCCTCTGCCATGGTTCTGGGGGCTGCTGCTGGCACCATGAGCATTTGGCAGGTGAGGGTAGAAGCAGTTCCAATCTCCTGCTAGTGTTAAAGGGCCCCCAGCTGTTTTGTGGGCCCCTTAACTAGCACAGGGGCTGGGGCTGCTTCTGCCTCCAGTCCTGCGCACTATTTTAATGGTGGGGAAGGAAGGGAGGGTGGTGGCGGAGAAAGCAGCAGGGAGAGGAGGGGAGGGAAAGGAAGCTCTTCCTTGCCTGCCCCTCGCCACCACCCTCCCTTCCCTGCCATTAAACTAGCACTGCAGGACTGGAGGCAGAAGCAGCCCCAGCCCCCGTGCTAGTTAAAGGGCCCACGGAACAGCTGATCATCAGGCCCTTTAACTGGCGGGGAGGTGGGGGCTGCTTCTGCCTGGATTGCCGGCTTCTCCTGGCCTCTTGCCCAGTTTCCCTCCCTCCCTTCCAAGCCCCAATTGCCACCTTCTCCCCGCCTCCTTCCCCTCCCTCCCAGTCCCAGCCCCAACCCCAATCACCAGCTTCTCCTGGCTTCTTTCCCTCCCTCCCTTCCAAGCCCTGATCGCTGCCTTCTCCCTGCCTCTTTCCCACCTCCTTTCCCTCTCTCCCAGCCTCGATCGTTGCCCATTCTCCTGCCTGTCACTCTCATCGCCACCCTCCCTTCCTTGGGGGGGACGGGAGGGTGTCAGAGAGGGAGAACAACTAGAGGGAAGGTCGTGTGGGGCGCTGGGGGGCATCAGTGCCCCCCGAAAAATGTAAATGCCCCCGATCTTCCAAATCCTGGCTACGGCCCTGCCCACCTCTGACTCACTGCTGTCAAAGACCTCCTCTCCAAAGAGTATTAGCAACTGCTGCTGTCTGGGCTGTGCTAACAAATCTGTTGCCTCTGTGAAGAGTCCCAGAAAAAGATCAGGGAAAGGAAGGCCTGAGACCCCTGCTGATTCCCTGCTAAGGCTAGGCTCCAATGGGCTGGCAATATGGGTTTGATGCCTGGGGATAGGGGCTTGCTGTATGTGGAAGGTGGAGAAATTGTTCTCCCCATGATGAGTACCCTTTGTGCCCACTTTCACCCTCATGGCACAGGAGGGTATAAAATGTGGATCCTCAGCCAAGGCACCCAGTAGCTAAGCCTCTCTGCTTGGTGTGAGCAGAAAGATGGGGTGGCTCAGAGTCCTGAGTCCACCTAATACCCAAACCCTATCAGCGGAGAGGTGTTCATAACTGATTGACTGGTCTTCTACTAATTTATTGTATGTTTTAACTTGATATACATTGTCTGAGCCCTTTAGGGGAGGGCAGTTTATAATCTGAATAAATAAACTTGCTCTGCTTACAACAAGTTCCCCGCCTTTCTGTCTGCCAACAGCCAACAGAGGAGAGTGTGGAGTGGAGCTGAGCTGAGTGTATATATAGCATTCTGATCCCATAGAACAGAATGGGAACTCTGTTATTGGCAGTCAGCAGTGCCTGTTAAGTTTTTTAGGGCCCTTATTTGTGTTTCTAAGGCTGGAGGATTCTACACCTCCTGTTGCTTTGAAGCTTTGTAAACATTTTAATTGAGCAGAGATAGTCTTGTCTGGAAATGTATCCATTCACAAACTGCCATGAACAGCATGAAAGTTTGTTAAATGTTCCTGCTGGTTACCCTGCCACAAACTTTAAGTGGTACTTTTAGCCCTACTAACAAGAGTCCTGATGCTATTATTTACTACATAAATGGAACAACTATTTACTTACTTTTATTTCTGCAATGAAGACCCAAGGCAGCTTACATTGTTGTCGTCTCCTCTATTTTATCATCACAGCAGCCCTTGAGGTAGGTCATTCTGGGTATGTGATTGACTTAAGCCTTAAGGTTACCCAGCAAGCTTGTATGGTAGAGTGAGGATTTGAAACTGTGTCTCCCATATTCTAATCCAACCCTCTAACCACTACACAACACACTCTCATTTTTTAGGGCAACAGGTTCTTACTATACTTGCAGTTTGAACTTATGTTTGTTTACTTGGAAGTAAGTGTCATTGAGCAAAAAGAAGTAATTAGCATTCTATAATATTTTGTCACAATCTGTTTTTATATTTTTAGCCAAATTGACATGGGAGTACCAAAAAGCCCGTCGGGGGAGGGCAGGATATAAATCTCAAATAAATAAATAATAAACAAAGAAGAGTAAAACTTGCTAACAGATTGTTGTTTGACAGGATGTTCTTACATGTTGCTCTAATAATCAGCATTGCTCTCCCTCCTGAATATAATCCCTATTAAATGAGAATTTTTGTACAGATTCCACACCCCCCCCCAACAGTATGTTGCTGTAAAGCTGTCTTACTGAAAAGAACAACTATTTGTATTACAACCGGATTTGCAAAGATTATATCATAACATTTTATGAATAGTACTCTGGATTACCGCAAATGAGACTGTTATCCAAAAACTTCAAAATAAATGAGAAAGTGGCAGCCAGGAAAGAGTTATAGAGCCAAATCCTGATCCCACCGAAGTCAGTGGCAAACTCTTGCTGATCAAGACTTGGCTCACAACTCACAGTATTTCACAGTGTTAATGCAAAAGGACTCCATATGTCTATTGTTTCTAAGCAGATGTTTGGAAAAATCCTTCTTCCTCTTTTTTTTTTAACTTACCATATTAAATATACTTTGATACTAATATGCACAATCTGGCCATAAATAAAATGCAACTCCAATATAGTTGGAAAATCAGAAATCTAGGGCTTTTGGTTTTGATGAAATTGTATAAATAAGGAAATAGGGCCAAGAAACTATTAGCAATAGCAATTTCCTAACGGCAGTGGGAAGCATCCTGCATGTTTAAATAAATATTATTAACAGTGACCTCTTGATTTTACTGGAACTGATAAGGCAATTGTTTGACCGATATGAAGCACATACAGTATGCATGGGTTGAGTGCAGCAGGAAAACAGGAAACAATAAATCAGAAATTAGAGCACTGATTGTTGTAGCTAATTACATCAGACTTCTGCTTAATTTCTCATTCTGTCATTCTAACCTGATTTTCTTGCCAACAGGCTTTGCAAATTGCTGGTGTCACGTACATGCAACAAATAATAATCTTTAGTTCCTATGATTGACAAATGAATGAGGGGGAGAACATTGTTTATTATGGAAGAATGAACTGAGACACACACCAGATACCTGCTCAGATGCTGTTTTAATTCACTTACCATAATGAGCTTCTTGAGATGGTTGATTGCCAGGGGTATGAATGTGGGCTGTCATGAGTCATTAATTGGATCTGGTTTAGTTTGATAACACTGAAGAAAATGGAGTACCCCCAAAAATGTATACATTGTAAAAATGGCATGTGAAGTTCTGTATCAGACAGGTAACCAAATGTGAAAGCAATTCTAGCTAAACTGGTCAAACTGTTGTTCTATCTTCATCTAAGGGATGATATTCTACTTTAGTGCTCTTCCACTGTATTGATGAAATGTAGATATTTTAGATATAGAGCATGCAGCTGACAGTGAAATTAACTGACCTGACCATCCATGACCTGGGGGAGTTTCCGCTTGCGGAGAGGGCGGGATATAAGTCAAACGTAATAAATAAATAAATAAATAAATTTTCACTTACTGAGCAGATGCAAATTTGGAAAGGCCTCCACTGCATACATGCACAGAACCCCTCTGTTCTGATCCTTGGGTTACCTTCATTATCATACTAATGGCTTGATTGCTCCAAACCCTGCAGCTTGGAATCAGAAAGAATTGAGGGGAATGGGGAAGGTGAGAACTGATCCTTTCTTTAAACTAGACTTCCTGTGAGGACAGCTTGAGCATTGATTTTGCTCAGTTTAAAATTAGCACATTATTTCACTTGGAGAGATCCTCCTCTCCAGCTTAAACAGATGAAGAAAAAAAACCCTAACAGCATAGCTTGCAATCTTTATTGGTGGAAAAGAGCAAGAGTCCAGTAGCACCTAACAAAATTTGTGGCAGAGCATGAGCTTCCATGAGCCACTACTCACTTCTTCAGATAAAGCTAGAATGTGATTCCATTCATCTTTATATCTTGGAGAGTGGAGTGATTTCAGATGCCAAATGACAATAGGAGGCATTGGTAATGAGATAGGAAACCTGAGTCTCAGTTTAGTCCTGGAGTATGCATTGAGCTTCATTATCAATTGCAATTCAGCAGTCACAAAATCTCCCACTGAAATCCTTTTGTTAGAGAACAGCCACTCTTAGATCAGCAACTGAATCTCCTGGTGTTAAGAAATTGACTTTCCATCATATTGTTTGTATGTAAGTCTTTGTTGTACCCTGGACTTTAATTCTGTTAAGAGTAATATCCTTAGTCTGTGTTTTTTTGGATGCATATCCAGGACATTATATGTGGTTAGGTAGTAACAGCTCTGTATAGCACTCACCTATCTGATTGTTGGTCCTTTAACTTACATCTAACTTTGACTGTTCAAGATCTAGATCATCTTAGATCAATTGTTTAATTAGCTGGGCATAGTGATAGATTATTTAATTAAGAAAATAAAAGCCAGCTTTGTATAAAGGAAGCTCAGTCAACACCATTCAGGATCATCATCCATTCATTCCAAAGCAAGGAAAAGAGAGATCCAGAAGCTCAGGGAGAAGCTTGATGTTCTGCCAGAAGATGATGCTGGGAGGATTTGAATTCTTTGCAGGGAGGTTTTTCTTTAATTTCTCCAGAACTTCCACTAAGCTGACTGAAGACAGTTTGTTCATAGAGGTAGATTGTAGTAGGTCTGACAACAGTAACAGTATTACCAGCACTAAGTTGGCACATTAAGGTGAAATTCCTGTACAGATTCCATTCCACTCTTTGTTTCCATATTCATCATACACACAGATATGAAAAGTCTTTAGAGGATCCTGAATGACACCCAGTTAGAGAACGGAACAAAACTTTGGCGGTCTAAATGGATTTATACTTGAAGAAACTCCTGTTAGGGGATTGTGATGTGCATTCTGGACTCAAAAGGTGTTGTTTAACTGGACTTTCAGAAAGCTTTTGATAAAGTTCCTCATTAAAGGCGCTTAAGTTAATTCAGTAGTCATGGGATGAGGGAACAAGTCCTCTTGTGGATTAAAAACTGGTTAATTAACAGGAAACAGAGTGACTATAAATGGGCAGTTTTCACAGTGGAAGGTGGTGAGTGGTGGGGTGCCGCAGAGCTTGGTACTAAGTGTTGCTTTTTAACTTCCTAATTAATGATTTGAAGTTGGGAGTAAGCAGTGAAGTGGCTAAGTTTGTGGATGACACACTGTTGTTCAGGGTGATGAGAACTAAGGAGGACTGTGAAGTGCTCCAAAGGGATCTGTCGAGACTGTACAAGTGGGCATCATTGTGGCAAATGAGGTTCAATGTGGGCAAGTGAAAAGTAATGCACATTGGAGCCAAAAATCCTAACTATAAATACATGTTGATGGAGTCCGAACTGGTGAAGACCAACCAGGAGGGAGATCTTGGAGTTGTGATAGATAACTCACCACAATATCAGCTCAGTGTGCTGCAGCAATTAAAAGGGCAAATGCTATGCTTGGGATTATTAGGAAGGGAATTGAAAACAAATTAACCAGTATCATAATACTGCTGTATAAATTGATGGTGTGGCTTCATTGGGAATACTGTGTGCAGTTCTGGTCACCGCACCTCAAAAAAGATATAGCATTGGGAAAAGCCCAGAAATGGTCAACTAGAATGATTAAGGGGATGGAACACTTTCCCTATGAAGAAAGGTTAAAGAAGTTAGGGCTCTTTAGGTTGGGGAAACAACAACTGAGAAGTGACATGATAAAAGTTTACAAAATTATGCATGGGATAGAGAAAGGTAGAGAAAGAAGTACTTTTCCTCCCTTTCTCACAGTATAAGAACTCGTGGGCAGTCAATGAAATTAATGAACAGTAGATTTAGAGCAGATAAAAGGAAGAACTTCTTAACCCAAAGTATAATTAACGCATGGAATTCACTGCCACAAGAAGTTGTGGCAGCTACAAGCATAGACAGCATCAAAAGGAGATTAGATAAACATATGAAACAGAGGTCCATCACTAGCTATTAGCCACAAGGTATAGATGGAACATTATGGTGTGATCACATGAGAGGTCTGGCCCAACTTAGCCACACCTCCCCTCCACAATCACATGTACACACCCCACCTCTGAGTCTTGTCTATTCTTACCTCATCTTAGGATGGGCTGGTAGAAAATCTCTAACGTGCATGCAGGGCACATTTCCTAGCTGTCTAACCAGCTGGGGTGCACAATGCACATGCTCCTCACATGCAAGAGCAGTCTTAATGTTCCTCTTGCATGTGTGTGGCCTCTGTCTCTCCCAGCAGCAGGACAGGGGCTGTGTGATTGCCACATCATTCATCAAAGAGCACTGTCTTTGTCAGAGCTGGGATACTGCCATGCCAAATTCCCAGTGTGATCCCACCCTATGTCTGGGGAAGTGATACCCTGTATTTTTGGTGCTTGAGGGGCAACAGTGGGAGGGCTTATGGAGTTCTTGCCCCGCTGGTAGACCTAATGGGTTTCCGTGACTGTGTGACTGGATGGGTCATTGGCCTGATCCAATATGTCTTCTCTTATGTTCTTATATACATGGCTGGCATGTGGGAGTAGGTGAGATAGGTGGTGGCCTGGGTTCTTAGAGGAGAAGAATGCACCCAGCCCCACCTAGCTGCTCTCACCTTGCAAGGAAAGCCGAGCTCGAAGGAGAATGCCTGTGAGTGTGTTCTCGGAAGCACTTCAAGAATTGCTTCTGAGAGCACACCTGCACCACCCTTCCCTCCCCTGCTGTGCCTGCCCTCCCTGCAGGAAGGTATGCAGCAGTAGGGCAGTTGCAGGGGCAGGTGCCAGCCTGGGGCGCCCAAGGTCCTAGCACCAGGCCTGCTTATATATTTTATATTGGGTATTCTTAGAGAAAATACTATTTAGCAGAGTTAGAAATGAGTAGCACAGAGGGAAATATGCAGAGATCATTTGTGTGTATAAAAGAATATGATTGCTTTACTTAAAACTACAAGGGAAGGGTAAACTGGGAGTAAAATAACAGAAACTCCTACATCTTTACATCTTGAGTACAAAGCTTGGAATGGCTTCTCTTCTTCAAACTTAGACAAAGGCAGGAAGAGATGCCATAAAATGCAGAATAGGCAATACATTGATTTCCAATCACAGCACTCAACTACTGGTCATTTAACTAAGACCTCCTACAGACTTTCGCGGCTTTCTCTCTAGCTAATAGATAGGTTACAGTAAACACATGTGACTTCCTGTTGACTATCAGTAATAGCAAGGCTAACTCTATAATTACTGAATGTTGCAGACTTGCTAACCCAACATTTTAAAATGGAATTTCCTCCCCAAGATTCATCTCAGTTTAAAATTTAATTTCATGGATACTCAGATATCTTCTCCCAAATGGAGGTTTTTTTCTGTTCCAACTCTAGTGACAATTTGTTCTTATTATTTGCACATGATGTCATCTTCATTCTTGCACAACTAATGAACAGGCTGATTTTTTTCCCTACTGAAAGCTCTACATTTTTAAGCCTGTGGGGAAAAAATCCTGGCATGATATTGTTATGATCTTTTTCAGGTATCTGAATTTGAATGAAAGGAAACACCCCCTTCACCCCCTTCCTCTGTCTTTTCAGAGAAAACTGACTTGATGTCATTCCTGATGTAAAAAAAAAATGAGACTTTTTAATGGGGTGGGATCAGGACAATGATATAATGCTGTTACTATGGCAATACAAGTGGCAAGTGTTTTTCTCTGCTCTCTGGATTAATATTTGCAACATTCCTGAAGTGCTCTCTCTCCTTCCTCAACCAGCAGGACACCCAGTACCTTCCAGCAATTAGCATTACCAAAGTATTCAAGTTCTGCATTGCTGAAGGACTGCTATGCAGCTGCACATTTTTTTAAAGTGTAGTATTGCGCTATTTTAGAGCTGTGGTACACATAACCAAATGGACAGAAAATTATAATGGCAACATGACAACAGCCATGGGTGTATGGATGTGATATAATCTGCATCTGGTTGTGAGAGGGAAAACTCAGCTAACCAGGGGGAAAAAAACTGGATTACCCTGTGCCATGTGGCATCTCTGCTGCAAGTCCAAACCAAACAATAATTGCACCAGCATCATGGCCACTATCAGGCAGAGAGGCTTTGGCAGGTTAGCCTAGATGATGTGAACTAATCCCTGTATGATGTAAGGAGGGACCACATTCCATTGGTTGTACTTCAGAGGTCCCAACCTTATGCTGCCACTTGCTGGTTGCCCTAAATCTCCCTCCACCCCCGCCTTAGCTATCATTGCACAAACTTTGGCTTGCATGGGTCCATTAAAACATTAATAAATAGTCATAAATAAAAGTGAGCTTTGAAATCAGAAGGTTTTTATTTATTTATTTACATTTTAAAAGATTGTTTCCAATAAGAAACTGAATACTACTAGTAAAAGTGTTGGAGCCCATTGAATTTAATTGCTTATTTTCTATGTCATGAACTAACACTCCAAAGCTGACATATAGTTCTACTGTCTCTGATTCACTCTAATTCTATTTTAATTCCCATATTTTCACAGGCCATAATTTTAACCTCTGCATCTCCCCTATTTTTCAGAAGCTTTTTGGAGACTCTGCTTTCGGAAATGTGAAATAACATTAGATCCCTGAAACATGGATTACTGTTGTGTTTTGTGTAGCAGCCCAGTAACTAGACCACCCCTTCACAGGTAAGAAAGCTATTAAACCCTGTGAATTTTCACAGAGGATATGGATAGATTAATTTGCTACAGATGTTTTCTCCAACACCCTGCATGAGAACATTTGCAGTGTCCCACAGCCTTTCTCCTGTGGTGGTCTACTCTTAGTAGATTCAAGACTTTAATCTAAAACATGTAAGAAACAATAGCAGCTGCCCCAGTGTTTTCTAAGGAGGATTTCTTGGGCTTTTTGTACTACTTCAAAGCCTTCCTGTACCTTAAATATGTTATAGGATGTATATGTTTATAAGTATGGTACAAATAAAACATTGATGATCATATGTTCTGTCAGTATATTTGTACCTTACATCCAGATGGAAATGTTGTTGTTGTGATGGTTGCCATGACACTTTACACTGAAATCTGCCCTCATTTACACCCAAGCAAATCCATGGGGTTCTACAGCTCTAATGGAGGTCAGAATTTGGCCTGTAATTACTCGATTTGTACATCTGTTCTTCATTTCAGTTAGCTCAGTGTGCCTTCTTGAAGACATGCAAGAAGATGAGCACCAGGGCTTTAATAATTAGATGCTAATGTGGTGGTTAAAAATGGCAGCAGGGGCAGGACCCTTGTCACTTTGAAATTTATTTCTGGGCGGACTCCCCCAGTATTTTAGCACTATATATAAATACACTGAAATTTGCCAATTGGATGAATTATTAAAATTAACTTAAAATTAGAGAGCCAGTGTTGTGTAGTTGTAAGTGTGTTGGACTGTAATCTGCAGAACTGGATTTGATTCCCCACTTCCCCATATGAAGCCTGCTGGGTGGCCTTGGCCCAATCACAATTCTCTCAGCCATACCTACTTCACAAGGTGCCTGTTGTGGGAAGGGGGAAGGAATGTGATTGTAAACTACTTTGAGACGCCTTAGGATAGAAAGCAGGATATAAAAAACCAACCTTTTCTGTCTCTTCTAAAATTATTATTTTTGAAATCTATCCATGCATGTATGTATTGGATTTCTACATAATCAAAAGGTAGAGTTACACTTTGTGGGGATGAATCCTGCTAATGAAAAAGTAAGATGGATGCACTTATCAGACCATTATCATCCTCAAGCAATATTATTAAAAGGTATCCTCTACAATCTGTCATATTTGTATCTCACTACCCTCATCTCATAATAATATTTCCCCTTCTTTAGTCTGCCTGTGTCTAAAATGGAAGAGAGGAGAACAAGCCACATAGGGAGGGAATCAAGGTATAAATAAAAATATCCCATTGTTATAAAAAAGAAAAGAAAGGCATCCTAAACCCACCTGCCCATTTGAGGGTCACAGAAAATGAAGGATGTCAAATGTCTGCAAGGAAGAATTTTTAAATTCCTGTGGAACAAGGATGCTATTTTTATCTACCAGGACATTGGGCCTGAATCCCTTGAGTTACAGTCCCTCAAAATGTCATTCTATCTGGATAGGAGACAAGAAAGGTACAGTCTGAAATGTGTGTCCCATTGGAATGAATGGAAATTATTAATTAATTTACAAAATTTATACCTCACCATTCTGCCCTTATAATGGCCACCAAGGGAACAAGCAATATAACACATGCATGATAAAATACATTATAAAACCATTAAATTAACCCCCCAGCACAGTTCATTAAAACAATTTTTAAAGAGTTAAACCAGAGTTGAAATACATACAAAACAAAAAAACATTGGTTAGGAAGGAGAATCATTAGAATGCCAGATGAAAGAAAGAAGTCTTCACCTGCTGGCAAAAGACAGCAACTAAAGGGGATAGATGAATAATTTCAGAAAGACCACATTCCTTTGGTAGGGCTTCAGAGGTCCCAGTCCCAGCTCTAATTGGGTTCTAAGATAAAATATGTTGGTAGGCATATGCAATTTGCAATCAGCTCCATAAGAAACTATATCACTGTGCTGAAACCAGAGTATGTCAGACCAAAAACAAATACAAGTCGCATGTAATGACATTTCAGCCAGGAATATTTACAATGGAATCCTAAGCAGAGTCATACCACTCTAAGTCCGTGCTTAATGTTCCAAATACCAACCAATTCCTTTCCTCCGAGATAGGTAATTCATTTTTCCATTTCAAAAAATATGCCTAACATAAATGAAAAACTACACAAACTGGACAGGAAGTCCTGAAGCGTCTTCTGTACCAGTCACTGACATCAGAGTAATTACTCCACTATCCAGAAGTATTAGCTAGCAGAGCAACTTCATCCATATCACATTGCTAAATCTGATGATTTGTTTGTCTTTTCTTACATTCCTCTTAACTAAAACTTTGTGGAAAAATACCACCCCTGCATAAACAGATTTGAACAAGAAACCCAAGTCTACGTATTTTGAAAGTCTAAATCCAGCAACGATTTGTACCCAGGATTTCAGAAGCAGTAACATTTGTTTGCTCCCATCCTGGCTTTCAGATAAGATTCCAAGCATTGTTGGGGGGGGGGGGGGGGGAGGAGTTAATTTATTGTAGCCAGGCAGAAGAGAGATCTTAAGGCCACAATGCAGACTTTCAGAGTTCAAAGGGGTAAGACCTACTTGTGTGGCTAAGTTATCATCAGGAACTCTTGATGGATATGGGGGAAAGGCTTCTGGTGTCATGGACTGAAAGATGCTCAAACCCACAATTTCTGAATAGTCACATATATTTTTATTATAAAAACCACTAAAGTCATAGCAAAACACACATTCAATGAATTATTTCCTGTCACTAAGGGCACTGGTTGGTTGGGGGAGGGGAAAATCAAGATCTTGTTTCCTGATGTCTACAAACTTCTCTTGACAAAAAAACCCCGTGCCAAATGTGGTTTCCATTTGCTGTTTGGGAATTTATTTGTCAATGCCAAAGTTCAGGTGTGCCAGCTCTTTATAATAAGCCATTTGGATGAAAGCTTGGCTAGCTCAAAGGATTTTGATGTATTTTATTGCTGCCTTTTAAGATTATTGTTCAGAAATACCAAGTCTAATTTTGAAATCAATTAGCCATGCAGCCTGATGAGGTGTTGGCCCAGCTCAGGTTCACACCCGCTGTCTGCAGATTATTGTTAAGTTGAGTCCGGTCCCTAGTGGAGCTCTGTTTGCAAGCATCTGGTGGACACATGTCTGATGTCCTCCCAGAATGCTGCTGATGGCTTAAATAGCTAACCCTAACGAAGAAAGCCCAGCAAGTTTGCTGCTATTTGCCAGCAAAACATACATTTTACAATTCCCTTTAACTTTTCCATGGTTAGGGAATACCGTCAGAGTTAGAGACTGAAACAGATGTGAGGAGGATGGGATCTAATTGCCCACTATCAGCAGATCAAAGGAAATGTTTTTGATTCCTGTGTCTTCCTGATGGTCATGAAGTTAGTATGATATCATTGCCAGAATGATATCATGCCTATTGAAAGGAGTGACATTTCTCATTGCACAAGGTGAAAATTCCATTTTCTTGGGGGCAATCTTTCTGGGATGCATGCCAAAACTGAAGAGGATTCCATGCTGTTCAAAGGGGGTGGCAGGTTGTAAAACCATGCACACCACTGACCAGCCTCTATTCACCCAGAGGAGATGCTATGTGTTCCTCTATTCCAGCGATGCCTCAGAATCTAAAGCCATCTTAAAATGTCTCATGTTTGGCCAAACAGTAAATGGATTAATAAAAAGGATATTTTCCATAGGTGATATTATGTACCATTTATTCTGACAACAGCCTAGTGTTGGTCCCATTTATTTCACTGGGGCTTATGCAAAAGAAATTGCCATACATATATGTACAAACAGTCCAATAACCTGAACTGTGATGCTTTTATTTATTTATTTACATAGTGTAAATAAATGCAATTATGATGTAAGAATTAAAACTGTGTATCAGATTAGTAAAACCTTGTGCAAGGTTGAAGCAATGCATAAGCATTAACACAACATATTAAAACAATGCAGAAATTACATAATGGTATAATGCATGCAGCAACAAATAGTGCTATAAAGCACTGTATAGTACATAGTTTCTTCCCCTATATTAAAACATTCGTCTTGAATCATTCAGTGATAATAAAGCTCTTTTAGTTTTGTAAAAATGACCCCCTGCATAATTCAGTTTTGCATAGTTTGTGGATTATTCCTGACCTTATCAAACATGCCGGTCCATAAGGTAGGAACCACAACAGAGAATGCACATGTGGAGGCTGTTGTTGATTTTACCTATTTGCTGGATGTAATTGCAGAAGGTCCAGATTAGGTGGCAGAGCATAAGGGGAGAGGAATTCTTGCAGAAATGAAAGTCCAAGGTCATGAAGGGCTTTGTATGTGATAGTCATTACCTCGAATTGAACCTGGTAATTGATAGGCAGCCAATAGAATGACTGTACCACCAACCTTTGATAATAACTGAGCTGCAGCATTCTGCACCAACTAAGTCTCTGAGTTGACTTTGAGGAGAAAACGATGTACATCACACTAGTCTAGCCTCAATGTTGAAGATAACAGAATGGTTAACAACATTCTCAGTGTCACCATGACATGGATCCAGGAGGCCAGATCAGCAGAGTTAAGGTAGGAGGCTATCTTCCAGTGTCTTTTGAAGCTGCCTTAATTTCTTTTCCAGCAGTAATGTTGGATCCAGTATAACTGCTAAGCTCTTGACTGGGTCAGTGAGGGCTAGCTAAACCCAACTGAAGAAAGAAAACACAGGCAGCTAACAGATGGGCAGTTTGGGGCGCATGGGAGGCATCCCAAATTGGGCTAGCCAGGAAGAAGCATCCTAAACCATCCATATGTTCCCCGCAAGCCGTCCTCATCTTGTCCGCAGGGCGACCTGGCTTGCTCCGACAGCTGTTGTGCACCAATCCTGTATCTTGGTTCAGGTTCACACTGCCAAAGTGCATTGCTTCCGCGCTTGCACATCCAGATGCTGAAGAGGCGACTGGCATGTGGCTCAGAAATCTGCTAACTCTTTGAAAGTGGTAGCTTTTTGAGCTGCTCTGAGGACGCCAGAGGACTGGTTGAGTATGGGACGGGGGCGGGTGACAGATGTGCTCATTTGGATGGGTTTTTCTAGTCAATTTCTGAGGCATCTCTGGGTCACCTCAAACTGCCTGTCTGTAAGCAGTCATAAATGTCAGGCATCAGTTCTGTCTTTTCAGGATTTAGTTTCAATTTGTTCTATCTTAGCCATTCAACTACAGTGAAGAGGCAGTTCACAACATCTACCTGGAGATTTGGATATAGAGATAGAGTTGGGTGTCATCAGCATATTGATGACAGTCAACAACAGAACTACAAATGATTTCTCCTAAGGGCTTTATATAGAATGAATAGAATGGGAGATTGGGCTGTAGTCTATGATATCCCACAGGACATGTCTCACACTGATGGCAACTGGTCTCCAATGACAACCCTTTAAGATATGGCCATGATGAATTATTTGGACCAGTGCGGAGCACATCCCTGAGACCTACATCTTTTGTATCAAATGCTGCACATAAGTCCAGTAGAAGTAACATGGTCTCTATGTTCAAATTTAAGTCATCAGCCAAATTTACTAGACCTGTCTTGGTCCCATCGTCCAGCCTCAAACCAGAGCAGATTAGTTGTTCTTGAAGACCTGAAGCTGATCAGCTACTGTTCTGAGTCACTTTGGTGTAGAGCCAGTTTGGTGTAGTGGTTAAGTGTGCGGACTCTTATCTGGGAGAACCGGGTTTGATTCCCCACTCCTCCACTTGCGCCTGCTGGAATGGCCTTGGGTCAGCCATAGCTCTGGCAGAAGTTGTCCTTGAAAGGGCAGCTGCTGTGAGAGCACTCTCCAGCCCCATCCACCTCACAGGGTGTTTGTTGTGGGGGAGGAAGGTAAAGGAGATTGTGAGCCACTCTGAGACTCTTCGGAGTGGAGGGCGGGATATAAATCCAATATCTTCTTCTTCTACTACTACTTTGCTAAGAAAGGACTGGGTGATAACTGGCCACATAAGTTTTCTATAAGAATTTTTTAAAAAGTAATGATAGATAACCACTTCTTTGAGCTGCCAAAGGAAGGTGCCTATAGTTAGTGATTTAACTATGATGGACACCAAGGGCTCATTAATGTGGTCCACTCCTGACATGATTTTAGCAGCCAGGAAAACTTCAGCCTACATGACTTAAGGTTTTTTCTGCACTGATGCTTTTTTTTTTACTGCAGTGTGGTTTAACTACATTGATTTTTACCTTCCCTTACAAATAGTATTGTTTGATGGTTGTTGATCTCCTGTTTTTTCTTTAAGTTTTCTCTGCATTTTCTCAGACCATCTTTTCTGTAGTCTGAAAAAAGTTCCAAAACTTCAAGAAAAAAATGGGCCTTTTTTGTAGCAGGGACTCCTTTGCATATTAGGCCACACACCCCTGATGTAGCCAATCCTCCAAGAGCTCACAGGGCTGTTGGTACAGGGCCTACTGTAAGCTCTAGGAGGATCGGCTGCATCAGGGGTGTGTGGCCTAATATGCAAAGGAGTTCTTGCTACAAAAAAAGCCCTGGGGAGAACAATAAATGAGACTGTGTTTAAGGGAGGGGGAAAACTTGTGCAGTTAAGAAACTGAAGTGCAGCAAAAATCCAGTGTGGAAAGGTTCTAATAGTGCAATTCCACATATACTTTCATGGGAGTAAGCTACTGAATAAATGTGAGTAGAATTCTGAGTAGATCTGCTTAGAATTTTTCTTTAGGTCCATTATAAAAAAGGAAGGTTGATTAAGCACTAAATGGTGTTAGTAAGCAAGCTGCTTCACTAAGCCCAAAGTTTCCAATAATAATTTAAATATATTATATGCAATTACCTAAAGTTAAATTGGGGAAAAAGTAAAATACTGGGTACAGCAACTACTGGGGACTTTGGAAGCATAGGTGGTGTTATGGTTACGAACACTTAAGGGCTGAAGTAAATTCAGCCAAAAATTTAATTTGAATTTCTGATCTGGGGCCAAAATAAAGGAATGCAAAGTAGCACAGTATTTTTTCTACAGCACTGAAAGAGTCCATTCCATTCCATTCCAAGTTTCTGTTATGTCTGTTAGACATTACTATGGTTTTAATAAAAGGTTTATATATATATATATATATATATATATATATATATATATATATATATATATATATATATATATATATATATATATATATAAAAGATAATTTCCATTTTTATATGGGGTTTTGGTTAGTTTTTGTTTCACTGAGGCCTAGTTTAATTTTTAAGCAGCACTGTGGTTATTTTAGAGTGTACCATTAACATTCTTCATCTAGACTTGCTAACTGTCCTATGAGAGTCAAAGCATTAGCATGGATTTGTTCTTGGTGGCAAGGCCAAAACATTGTGATTAAGCACCTTGAGCTGTTAAAAATTGTGGTATAAAACACCAATGCAAACATTTGACTGTTTATAATAACAGATCTGTTGGACACATTAAGACTCTAGCAACCCAGTTCCATTAGAACTCTCCTTCATAAGTTAAACTAATGATCATATTCTGTGGTGTATTATCTTATATTCATGCATAAAATAGGGTCCTGTTCTTATTTATGTTTATCACACCTTTCTTATTTATGTTTATCACACCTTTCTTCTACTATAGGCCTTCCATCCAGGCACTAATGAAACCCAAATCTACTTAGATCCAGAAGAGTTAGCCATTTTAGTCTGCTGCTGCAAAGCAGTAAAGAGTCCAGTAGCACCTTTAAGACTAACAACTTTATTGTAGCATAAGCTTTTGAAAAACACAATTCTCTTCATCAAATCTACTTAAAGAGCAAACCTAAACCACTCTGTTCAGAAGTAAGTCCCATGTTGTTCAATGGGGCATATTTCCAGTGTCCTTTAGAACTGCAGCCTAAACATGCCAAACCATGAGTTCTCCAACAATTTCTATTCCTATTGATAGAGATATGTACATAAATACACTGATAACTTCAGATGAAATCCATCAAATTTGCCTCTTGCAGAAGTTCCATTGATATTGAAAGGGCTCTGCAGCTGACCAATAGCAAAGAATGAAGTTTCATCCAGCTAGGCATACTTAAATTATGTTTATTTCAGAGAGACTTGTATGGTTTTGCATCAGATTTGGCCATTGACTTCAGATGCTTTTCTATTGATGCATTCACACTACACTAAACAATGTGCTTTACATCCGCATTTTTGCTATTCTTACACAGTAAAAATCCGGATGTAAAACACACTATTTAGTGTACTGTGAACACACCATATGTCAATGCAGTTGTTTAACCATAAAAGAGCTAGATTAAAGTCCTTAGAGACCAACTGCAGACTTTAGAGATTACTGCACATCTTATAGACCAACTACACACCTTAAAGGCTAACTTAAAGTCTGCACACATTAGAGGCTGACTGCAGGCTGACATGGCCACCTTCGGAAACAATTTAACTATAAGATTAAAAAAAATTAATAAAGATTTTAAAACATTAATAGATAATATATGTTTTCAGTTATTAGACTTATGTTAGTACTCTATAATTCAAAGTACTGATTTGATGTGATGTGAAAACTCATGTCATGGTTCAGAAAGTAATAATTACATTGTTAGCTCCCATTTATCAGTATCAAACAGGCTAATTTAGCTGACGGATTGATTTATAAATTGATAATTTACATTGGGTTCAACATCCTAATCTAATAATGGAATCACATATGGATGCTTACATTTTCGTTGGTTAAGAATAGACACATGGCCTTATTAAGACAGATTATTCCCATCTACTTGCTCATTAAGGGGAGGGACAAAACAACTTATATATAACATTCATTCTATCTGACAGAAAGGCCATGTTTGCATATAACCCCCTCTTCCATTAATATTGAGAATATGGCTAGTCACATCATTCATTCTCTTGCTAACTTCCATAATGGCATAATCTTTTGCAGCAGTATGCAAGCACTTGTTTCACTTTTCAGTCCATTGGGAATCACTGTAGGGAGTCAGGCTACTGGAGTAAAACCAACTAATAAATCTACCAGGTAGGTTTGGAACAGAAGCTTAGAAGGAAAACAAGTTGGGAATTTATTGGATATTTCACACTGAGTGAGCTCTTCAGTGCTGGAGATTTTGCCATCAACTGATGCTTTTAATTACTGAACTTGAAATTACTAAAGATGCAAGTACGTTAGTTCCATTCATAGGTAATCCTTAAACAAGTCAGCAAACAAATATTTAGGATTGGCCCCCAAGTAGCTTAGACCCAAAGCATACGGGCCTCCAGAAATTAGAGTTTGTTTGTTCTATAGGATTTCCCTGAAGATGTGCCTGCCTGCTTAACTTAAAACATTTCCGCTCCTACCTTACTGTAATTTTTGGACCAGTGGACAGACCTTGGCTGTCTCTAGTCCCTGACTTCCATATGCTCACTTCTATTGTACTGTTTTGGACTTGTTCTTACCAAGGCTTCTTTCTTCTGTTGTAACCCTTCTTCAAATAATGTTGACCAGCTGTCATAAGGCTGTTTATGCCCCCCCAAAATTTGGACAATGTATTTTGTCTCCATTTTCAAACAGTTTTGAGTCTGTTCAGTCCTCCATACATTACTGGGAAGAGCTGTACACTCTGCATGAAAAGGATGGAAAGGGAAAATAATTAAAAAACAGAAAGATATTGTAACTGGAACCTTGGACTGAAACATAACCATGTGCAGGATATAAACAGACAAACTGGAGATCATTTTGTTATAATCATTGGAAAGAGTCTGCAGAATAAGATTAATGATTGGAATATATTGTGAGTGGACAGCTCTTGTATAGGAAAAGTTATGATAAGTTAATATCAAAGGTCTCTTAAGCAATCTTTCAGAAGTTCATTGATCAAAATAGAAAGTCAAAAGTCAATGAGTTTTTTGGATGGAATCCAGAGTATTCTAGAAGTCTCATGGGAGCATACTATTCCATTTAGAAAATTTGCTCTTGCACATGTAGAATGCTTGATCATCCCTCCATTTGGATTGCAGTTTGATGTCAAGCCGAGAGCATCATCCTTGAACTTGCAAAGTTCACTTTCTCAAATGTTTGAAATTGTACTGCCATTATTTTGCATGTTCTCTTGAACTTTTTTCCATCCCTGCTTCTTATCTATAGTCTTTTTTTTTTTTTAGAAAATCGGTAAAATAAAACAGAAATTTCCCATGGCACAGAGTGGTGACGCTGCAGTACTGCAGTCTGAGCTCTCTGCTCACAACCTGAGTTCGATCCTGATGGAAGCTGGGTTCAGGTAGCTGGCTCAAGGTTGACTCAGCCTTCCATCCTTCCAAGATCGGTAAAATGAGTACCCAGCTTGTTGGGGGAAAAGTGTAGATGACTGGGGAAGGCAATGGCAAACCACCCTGTAAAAAAGTCTGCCGTGAAAATGTCGTGATGCAACGTCACCCCAGAGTCAGAAACAACTGGTGCTTGCTTGCACAGGGGACGACTACCTTTAATAGAAGATGCAGTGTGTTTTGCCTCTATATTGTAGCATTCATGGGAGCTGATCGCAAATACTTTGCACATAGATGTACTGGTACTGCTTTATCTGTAACTCTTGCCTTTTCTCATGCATCCACCTAACACAATTAACTTACAGAAGAGGTGCTTTCCTTAGTTGTTTCCTTCTGAGGACAATGAAACAACAGAGTTTCAGCCAAGCCAAGTTTGTTTGAATACCCACCAATTCAACTCATGGCTTATGAGCTGGTTGTGAACAGGGAGTTGATTTTTCAGTGATTGGTTTATCTGTTCATTAACCCATTCAGAGCTGCTCAGCAGGTTGCTTCTCTGTACCATGCAGTGCAGTGCAATGGACTTTTTGCACAGGTGCATTTTCATACAGTCTGATTAATATTAATCCTCCCCTCGTCCTTGCTGCATAACTGCTCCATTCAGCAGGCAAGTGTTCAGACAGTGAGTTAATAAACTCACACATCATATAAATCAGTCATAAGTAAATGCTTTGATAAATATATAATGAATATGTGTTAAATAAATGCCTCAATAAATATAGAAATACATGCTTTAATAAAATGTGTTTTAATAAAATCCTACCATTTGGTGTTCATTTATGCAGTTCCTAATGATGATAATGGCTGCTAATCCATTGAAAGCAGTGTTTTTGTGCATGCACAGTTTTGCAAACTCCCAATTTAAACCTGTTCAGCAGGCATTCACAGCTGGTCAGCATATACTGAAGAGGCTGATATCTGAGTTTACGTCTGACACCTCTGAACTGTTAGGGAAATTCTGTTTGAAATTCTATTTCTTTATCTCAAACAGCTCAATGGATCACTGGATCAAATAATCATTGAGAGGTATTTAACATGAAAGTAAAAAAAAATATTTATTTCTACAGGGAAAGGGTACTGGGAGGTGAAAATAACAAACACTCTAGAACTACATCCTCACACTAGAAGATCACACACTTAATGGAGACTACTTCCTCTTTCTTCTTGACCTCTCTACCTGAACAAAGGAAGTCACCTGACTAACTGACCAAACAGGCAAAACAGGTTTTCCCGTTTCTAGACCTTGATTGACAGCAGTCAGTATCTTCTTCTCAGGTCATGCAGACAATAGGGAATCAGGCACAGTGTTAACCCTATAATGACTGGAACTTTAGAACATTGCAAAGGACATACAAAACAGATACATATTTCCAACACCCCTTCTCAATGTCTAATGTCAAAGTCATTATACATTCAATAGTCATTATTCACTGTAACATTCACATCAACTAGATTCATCATTTCATGTAAACATTTCATGTTCAAATCTAGCACAAGGTAATTGCTTTGTAAGTATATCAACTACCATACTTCTGTACAACAATATTTATCTTAATCAGCTCCTTCTGGTGTAAATCTTTCACTAGCTCGCATTTAATACCAATAGATCCACTTCTGGCTGCTACGTTCCCCTTTACATATAGCAATACAAGCTTGATTATCTTCAAATATTACAATAGGTACAGGTTCTTTTATCTTGAAGTCTTTCAGTAGATGAAAAATTCATTCAAGTTCACTGCAGGCACTGGCTGCTGACACATACTCAGCTTCTGCTGTAGATTGTGCCACTATAGTCTGTTTTCTGCTAGTCCATTCTTCAAGTCCATTTCCGTAGAAGAACAAGTATCTGTTGGTTGATCTGTAATTGCATGATTCTTTTGCATAGTTGGCATCCATGTATCCAACTAGTCTGGGATTCTCAGAAGGTTCAATGATCAGTCTTAAGTCCATAGTCCCTTTTAAGTATCTGGCAAGTCTCTTTACTGCGTTCCAATCATGGTGATTAGGCAAACTTACTTTTCTGCTCAATATTCCAACAGCGGCTGTAATATCAGGTCTGGTAATTTTACTCAGGTACAGGAGTTTTCCTGTAGCTTCTCTGTACTCTCCAATGTCTTTGAGTAGTTGACCACCCTTAGCTCTCAGGTATGCAGATTCAAGAGGTATATTAGATTCTTTACAGTCTCTCATGCTAAGAGATTCTATAAAGTCCATAATCTTTCATCTCTGGCATAGTTGAAAAGTTCCATTCTCAAGTCTCTCAATCTGTATCCTAGATAGTGTTTAATATCTCCAAGTCTTTTGACTTTGACCTCTTTGTTCAGCTTTTCAACAATGTCTTTAATGTCCTCTTTGTTCTTGTAGCTCACGACCAAATCGTCATCGTAAACCAGAATATATTTATATTCTCCGTTTTTGAGTCTAGTGTACATGCAGGGTTCAGCTTTCCCTTGCACAAATCCTTGTTGCTGTAGTAGTCCAGTTATTTTGTCATACCAGCTTTTTGCGGCCTGTTTCAAACCATACAGTCCTTTGTTGAGTTTGAAAATAATAATAATAATCTTTAATTTGTATCCCGTCCTCCCCACCAAAACAGGCTCAGGGCGGCTCTCATGGCATAACATAATATGCTACATTTCAACAGTTAAAACAAAATGTATACAAATCATAAATACATATTATTATCTTACATTAAAACCAACAGATTAGTTTGGTGCTAAAATCTCGGTGTTGTCCATCTTACAGTTGTTCTGTGGTGATGGCTTTCTTCTACAGTAAATTCCATATTAGGCAAAAGCCAGCTGGAAGAGGGTAGTCTTGCAGACCTTGCGGAACTGGGTAAGGCTCCGCGAGGCCTGCACCTCCTCCGGCAGCTGGTTCCACCAGTAGGGAGCTGTAAACAAGAAGGCCTTTTGCCTGGTGACTTTCAATTTGGTCTCCCTTGGCCCAGGGACTGCCAAAAGATTTTGAGAGCCAGATCGCAGTACCCTCTGGGGAATGTATGGGGAGAGATGGTCCCTAAGGTAGGCAGGTCCTCAGCCATATAGGGCTTTAAAGGTGATAACCAGCAGCTTGTAATGAATCCGGTACACTATTGGCAGCCAGTGCAGTTCCCGCAGCCTCAGCTGTATGTGCACCCACTGAGGGAACCCCAACAGCAGCCTGGCTGCTGTGTTCTGCACTAGCTGCAGTTTCTGGGTTCGGCACAGGGGCAGCCCCATGTAGAGTGCATTACAGTAGTCCAACCTCAAGGTGACCGTTGCATGGATCACTGTTACCAGGTCATCGTGCTCCAGGAAGGGAGCCAACTGCCTCACCCGCCTAAGATGAAAAAAAGGCGGATTTAGCAGTGGCTGCTATCTGGGCCTCCATTGACAAGGCAGGCTCCAGTAGCGCCCCCAAGCTCTTGACCTTGCGCTCCATTTTCAATGGTGCACTGTCAAAGGCTGGTAGGGGGATTTCCCTTCCCAGACTGCCATGACTCAGGCAAAGGGCCACTGCTTGCAGTGCCAGGTCCAAATTTTCTGGGACAGAGTCAGGCCAGCCTTCCATCAGTAGATAGAGTTGGGTGTCATCAGCATACTGGTGACAGCCCAACCCATACCTCCAGGCAATCTGGGCAAGGGGACGCATATAGATGTTAAATAACATCGGGGAGAGCACTGCCCCCTGTGGCACCCCACAATTAAGTTCTCTTTGCCAGGAAAACATAGTTCTCTTTGCCAGGGGCTTGAAAACCTTCAGGTATTTCCATATAGATTTCCTCTGATAGTTCACCATTAAGAAACGCTGTCTTAATGTCTAGGTGCTCTACGAGCATATTTCTAGATGATGCCACACTCAGTAGTGTTTTAAGTGTAGCACTATTGATAAATGGTGCAAAAGTCTCTGAATAATCAGTTCCAAATTCTTGTGCATATCCTTTGACTACTAGCCTTGCTTTATACAAGTCCATAGTTCCATCATCTTTGTACTTTATTTTGTAGACTCATTTGCATCCAACAAGCTTTCTTCCTGCAGGTAACCTTGTAAGAGTCCATATATCCTTTTCATAAATGGATAGTATCTCTTGTTCCATTGCTTGAATCCATTTCTCTTTTTCTTCATTAGGTAAATCACACACTTGTTTCCAGCTCTTGGGTTCCTCTTTAGGTTTCACAATCTCTATAGATCTCACAGTGTCACAGTATCCATATTTCTGTGGTGGTTGCCCTTTTGTGCTCCTTTCTGATCGTCTTAAAATGAGTAGAATTTCTGTCGCTCCCTGCGGTGCGGTTCCCATTTCCCCTTCTGGTTCAGTAAAGTCTTCAGAAGGTTGACCTGCCAGTTCACCAGTGGTCACTACAGGTAGCCAACTACACCAATCTTCAGAAGCATCATCAGTAACCTCAGGATCAGATTCAGGTACACAGGGCGCTTTAGGCAAATTACTGTCATCCACAAACACAACATTACAATGTTTGGTCTTATTCAGCTTTAGATCATAGACTCTGTAACCTTTTCCCACTGAGGGATATTCTGCTATGAATCCAATCTCAGTCCTTGCATCAAGCTTCCCTCTATTTTCTCTAGGAACATATGCATAGGCTTTTGCTCCAAAAGTTTTAATGTGCTTAAGTTCTGGCTTCTTGCCAAACCAAGCTTGGAACGGAGTAATTCCTGTTACTTTTGAAGGTATTCTATTGTGAATATACACTGCTGTATTTACAGCTTCAGCCCGCAGGCCTTTAGGTAATCCAGAATGCATGAGCATTGCTCTGGTCATTTCCTGTAACACACGATTAAGTCTCTCTGTACTCCCATTCTGCTGTGAAGTGTATGGGACAGTCACTTTATGTTCAATCCCTTCTGCTTTCAGAAATTTCTTAAACTCAGTATTGCAATATTCACCACCTCCATCTGTCAGCAAACTTTGAGGTGCACACCCAAATCTATTTTTAACCATGGCAACATATTCCTTAAATTTACCAAGAGTCTCATCTTTTGATTTGAGCATATAGGCAGTGCTATATTTTGTCTTTGCCTCTGTGAATACTGAAAAATATTTCTCCCAATAGAAGCTTTTATAGGCCCAAGAACATCACTGAATATTGTCTCCAAAAACCTTTCATTACGCACACTGCTTTTCCCAGTGAAGCAGGGTGCGGTTCCTTTTGTTCTCAGACAAACATCTTTCTTTGGATTTATCACAATGCACAACATCAAGTCCACAACCCTTTAGCAACTTCTCAACACTCTGCATGCTTCTGTGTGCTAACTTTACATGCCAAGCACAAACACATCTCCTATGGTCACACTTTCTGCCTTCAGTCTGGCAAATATTCTTTTCCACAACATCAACAGCATCTGGCCTTTCACTTAAGTCCAATAATGAGCTCCATTTCTTTCATCCAGTTTAAAACTAATTCCAGAATTCTTCTTAATAATTTCACTATAATCTCCTTCATCAAGATATACAGCATAATTATTTCTTATAAGCACTTGGCTTGAAAGTAAATTCTCAATTGATTCAGGTGCATAAGCTACATTTTTCAGTCTTACTGGCATTAAATCTCCATCAATGGCAAGCAATTTCATTTTGATCTCACCCACACCAAGAACTCTCAAGGGTTTCTGGTTGGCACCTATCATTTCAGGTCTCTAACTTTCATTCAACTCTGAAAACATGCCTTTATATCGACAAATATGCATAAAAGCGCCACTATCAATCAAAAATCTTCCTCTTTCACCAATAAAATTCACATTATTAGTATACATGGTGCTTTCTCTGTTATTTTCTTTATTCCCATTTGGGCCATGTGGCTTGAAAAATGTCTGACTGCTATTATTTCTATGGCCATGAGATGGTACCCGTGTCCCTCATTTGGAACATGTGCTTTAACATTCCTTTGTCTAGTGTCCTTGTCCCCATATCTGGAGGCTGCTTCCTCCTTGATAGCATTTAACAGACTTTCCAGACTCAAATCTGTTTGCAGTCTCAAGATCATCCTGATAGGCTTGTAACTACTGGGTAGAGTTTTCAATATAGTTGAGATTAAGTCTCTTTCTGCAATAGGTTCACCAAGCTCTTATAGTTTGGCTTGTATGCATGTAAGTTCCTTCAGACGTTTAGTCACATTCTCCCCTCCTTGCACTTGAAAACAAAATATTTCCCTTTAAATCATGAATAGTGCTTATGGGAGTCTTATTATATTTATTTTTAAGGCATTCAATCATTCATTTAGCAGTTTTAAGATTATGCAATTCAGGAATTTCATATGGTTCAATAGACTCTAAAATGAGCATTTTAGCAAAACCGTCTATCTGTTTAAAATTTGATTTTTCTGGCTCATTTTCAGGGGGATTTCCAGATAAAGTTCTTTCAGCTTCATAGATCTCAAGTCTTTGTATTAGGAGCGAGAGCCAAAATGAGAAATTATTCTTAGTTAACTTCAGGGTACTAAATTTTATCATTGGCAGGCTACTCACGATCCCAAAACCAAGATTTGCAGTGGCTGCTCCTGAAGACATGGAATCAGAAGATCCAGTGGCTCCTGCTGCTCCTGGGCTCGACATTTTTCACAGCAATCAGGCCAGACAGGGTTAAAGATTCTTCCTTCCTCACTGGAGAGAAAAGGTGGCTGAATGTGTGCGCGTGGCTGCAGCAAGGCTCTTCCAAGGTCTCCAACATAATCAACAGAAAAAGGGTTAAAAAGCTCTTTCTAGCATATCCAAGGCAAGTTAGACAAAAGTAGAAGTATTTTCACATCGAGACAATCTGAATACAAGTTAATTTAAGTCAGAACGCTGTCAGTAATGACAAGAGAAAAAAAGGCATCGTTTTAAAGTTGAGGCTTGACTAGCTCAGCATTGCAGCTTTTGCCTATTGCTTTCTAAATGCTCTCAAAGGCGATCCAGATTAAAAATCATTCAGAGTTCAAAAAACAGTCCATGCTATAAGCTACCAGCTTGATGACAAAAAACAAGAGTCATCTGCTCTGCTTCCAATTCTGTTAGAAAAAGACATGCCATCTGCTACCAATTTTGTTAGGGAAATTTTGTTTGAAATTCTATTTCTTTTTGCCCCCCAAGTTGGAATGAAGAGGCGGACACAAGTGAGTTGGTAAAACTACGGGCCACTTTATTAAATTAACGCAGCAATGGCAAGGGTAACAAAACTGCGGCCAGGTAATGGCCAGGGGTCTCCACAGACCGCCCCCCTGCCTTTTAGCGGGCAAGAGACCCAGCCCCCCAGCCAGAGCTTGTGCATCTCAGCTCCCATCAGGCAGGCTCAGCAGGGAGGCACGCACCGGAGGGCCCAGTCACCAGACACGCATCTCAGCGAAAGGCACCCATCCGATCGAGTCTCTAGGACAGTCTGCATTCACACACCTAGGGTCACTAACACCCAAAGGCTGATCCTGCCAGACCCCTAACTCCCCAAAAGGGGGAGGCTAACTGGTCCTTTCTAATGTACTTGAAATCCTCTCAAGCTTGCAAGATCAAAGCCTTGCCTTTAATCAGCCCGAGATCATTCCCCCCTAGGTGAATAATTAAAACCTGAGGAGGAGGGCTCACACACCCATGAAATAAAAGCGGGAGCAAACCAGGCCACTGAAGACCCCGGCGCCCCGCCATTCAACCGTAACATATTTGCTGAGCCCCAGCTGAGAGCCAACAGCAGTTCTCTGAGCTTGATGTGCCGCCCAAAACACATAACTGTGCCCGCAGATGAGAACTCAGCTCTTCCGGCCAGGAACAACAGCATCTAAAGAGCAAAACAAGCAAGTTATACAACCCAAAACTTAACTACCCCAGCTCCCAATAACAAAGCTAAGAGTGGAGCAAAGGGTGAATATAACCTTTATAAGCCTGCGATGCCGGCTGGAGCGAGACTAGCACGCTCCTCTACTGCTCAGCATCGCCGAGGACTGACAGGAGGGGGCGAAGGCCTCCAAAGGCACTTTCCAGCCCCACCCCCTAAAAGCACGCCCAAAGTCGGCTCTCCCTCCAGGGAGGCAAAACGCTCCCCGGCATCAAAGCCATGAGGCGGCAAGCTGCCGGAGATTCGAATCTCAAACAGCTCGATGGATCACTGGATCAAATAATCATTGAGAGGCATTTAGCATGAAAGTAAAATAACATATTTATTTCTACAGGGAAAGGGTACTGGGAGGTGAAAATAACAAACACTATAGAACTACATCCTCACACTAAAAGATCACACGCTTAATGGAGACTGCTTCCTCCTTCTTCTTGACCTCTCTGCCTGAACAAAGGAAGTCATCTGACTAACTGACCAAACAGACAAAACAGGTTTTCCCGTTTCTAGATCTTGATTGACAGCAGCCCGTATCTTCTTCCCAGGTCATGCAGACAATAGGGAATCAGGCACAGTGCTAACCCTATAATGTCTGGAACTTTAGAACATTGCAAAGGACATACAAAACAGATACATATTTCCAACATGAACATGATAAATTTGACTGTCAAATACATACGTGATGAAAATTGCAGCATCTCTATCTGTAACTCAAAGCCAGATGTAGTATTTGTGTTCTACATTGGATCCAAATACTTTGCTCATCCTTGCACCCCTGCTTGAGAACTTTCAGTTCAATCCAGTAACTTTTGAGCAGAACACAGTAAGTTCTGCTGACTGATGAATTCCACCAACTGCACAGGCACAAAAGCTTCACATATATTCTAATGATGCATGCACATTCCATAACTATCTCAGAAAGCCAGTAAATGGTGAGCATGTATCAACAGCAACTATGCAATCAGCCACCTGGTCAAAGGCTGCCATTGAAAACAATTCAAAACAATTTTTTTAAGTTCCAACTGTGAGCAAATGATCGGTGCAATCAGGTGAGAAGTAGAAGAAGAGCACTATGGAGAAGTATATTGCATTTTTGAATACTTTTTTTGTGGTGGTGGCCTGCCTAAGGAGGTTAAGAAGGTACCCACTTTCCAAGGCATTCTGAAAACGCTGCAAAACTGAATTTTTTCAAGGGGGCTTTTCTGCACAGAAACAAAGTTGCTCTGCAAAAAAATGATTTACAGACTTTCTTGGATAAATGATTAAGGACTGTGGTCTATACTGCTGTGTATACTTTGATGTTATTTATGTAATTTTTGTACCCCTTAATGTGTCATTTAATACTTAATCCTATGCTTAATGATTGGTTCCAGACTTCTACAATCCAAATGCACTGTTTATTTAATATCCCATTTTGCTGATTGTACTGACTCACTATGTGTAATCCACTTTTGAGTCCCAGTGAGAAAGGTGGACTATAGATAAATAAATAACACATTGAATATGTAGCTCCAGTTATTCTTTTTGCAGTGATTAGTGTCAATCTGCTTATGACGTTAGCAGAGCACCAGTTGATACCATAATAATGTAGTATTGCTGTAGTATGAGTGGACTGAGAAATTAAAATGGACCTGACAATAGGCATCATAGTGCCACCCTCTCCCCCCCTCCGTTGCATCTGATGGAGGACCCTAAAAGATACTTGGGAGGGGAGCACCTGACTGGCAAGATCCTGATCAGCCAGGAGAGAGCCACTGGCTCCACTTGATGCAGCCAAGGAGCCAGTTGGAGGGAATGGAAGCCTGCTTCCTGGCTTGCTATCAGTGTTAAATCTGTTGCCTGGCAATCACAGAAAATGTGCAGAACTGAAGGATACATGGATATTATTGTGCAGATGCTAAGGGTGACCCTACCCCATCTTGCCCTGGAAGCATGGAGGTCATGGAGACCATGATCTGTGTCTCATTTGGCTCAGTGACAGGGCGATGTAATGTCTTCATAGAGCTAGGAATCGAGCTTTTTCCTTCCCCTCCAGCCAACTCTTCAGTGGCATCTGTGCAGGCAGTAGTCTTCCCCCAGCCAACTGGGCAGTCCTTCTGCCTTGGCTCTGTTGGGTGTGGCAGGGGGGCCTGTAAGATGTTATCCATACCAACCAGGAAGGGAACTGCAAAGTTGCACTCTGGCCCTATCAAACCCTTCTGGGTCAAGGAAGTGGTGACACAACAAAGCTGGGCATTGTGGCTCCTGCTTCAGCCATGCTGCATGGACCTGGTGGGTTGCTAAAACAGATGCTGGTGAGGGGTACAGCAAGGTTGTAGTGGCACTAACAACACAGAAAACATTGGTGAGAGCTGCCACCAAGCACCCCCATGAAGGGAGGGAAAATGGGGCTGGCGGTCTTCTAGAAGAAGAAGACTGCAGATTTATACCCCGCCCTTCTCTCTGAATGAGAGTGGCTTACAATCTCCTATATCTTCTCCCCCTACAACAGACACCCTGTGAGGTGGGTGGGGCTGAGAGGGCTCTCACAGCAGCTGCCCTTTCAAGGACAACTCCTGCGATATCTATGGCTAACCCAAGCCGTTCCAGAAGCTGTAAGTGGAGGAGTGGGGAATCAAACCTGGTTCTCCCAGATAAGAGTCCGCACACTACACCCTGCTTCTAGGCAGGGAGAGTTAGGGAAAGGCAGCCTTCCAGGGCAGTGGCCCACTGGGAATTTTCCTGGTAACTTTGGTCATTCCACCAGTGTATGGATTGCACAATTACTAAGCAGAGTCTTTACAAGTTTAAGTTCTTAAATATCTTGTCTAACAAAAAAAAGAACCTTCCATGAGCAATATATCTTACTGATGTAAGTACAATGGATATAAACATTTCCCAGAAAACAATGACTCACTCTGAGAAGGAATGAGCCTATGGACTACAGCATGCCTTTACCAGACACTACAGATTAAGAACTGATCCGTTATTGTATATGAAATGTCAGAATATTTACATCACTGCAAACTCAAGGTATTCCTGGGTGTTTGCTACAAGGGAAAAAAAAGGTGTTGGTAACAGTATTACAGCAAGTGGGATATAATTTTTTAAACTTAATTTCTTACCATTGTTGTACAAATGGTTTCATAAGAAATTGTGACATTTAGTAATAATAGTAAAAAAAAAATTCTGGAGATTGATTTAAAGAGGTATGTTCATTACAAGACTCTTGCCTGTTATATCAAAACCATCTCTGTCTTTATCTCTGAATCATTTTCTGGAATACTTGATAGAGGATTTCCAATAAATCAGGTGGTTGGAATGTTAATACTTGATTTTCCCACAAGTTTGATAATTAGTCTAAGTAGCTACATTTAACTTGAAGCTCGTGCCATTTTAACATGTACTGTTGCTTCAGCGACAGAAATCATAAAATGGCAGGGATGCCATTATTTACATACAGAAAATTACTGCTACTTTAAAAAAAAGTATTAAGGTGAATACAGGTAACTTTTAATTGTACAATGACATCTAATGTATAGTAAAATTCTCTATACTTGTTTGGTTTTTTTTAAAAAAATCTGCAATTACACAAAAGAAAAAATGAAGGAACCCATAGTTGAGAGGCCTCATTCTTGACAAGTGTTTGCAGCTACACTGTTCACACACTGACTTAAGACTTATGTTTCATACATTTGAGAGGTGATACATCTTAGGTTTTATATTTCAGATTTTCAAAGGCTGCTTTGAAAATAGCATGACAGAATTGCCCCAAGTTACTCCATAATAAAATAAGTATTAGATAAATCACACTTTCATTCTGATGTGGTAATTTTGCCATATGAGATGATTTTACACAAATGTCTCCTAAGGGGAAAAAAGGGCCTATTTACACCAACAGCAGATAACGGTACAAAACTCTTTGGGTACTCTGTAATTTCACACTGCTGGTGTATGTGTGAGGCAGGCTGCATGTTTGCATGTTCTCTCCCTGAAAGAAAATCCCTAAACACAGAAAATGTAGGTGTCATGGAAATGGCAAATTCTCTGTGCACTGCAGATTTTTGCATGGGAAAGCATGCAATTGCCACACCAACACTCTTAAGTGATTCAGTCCCAGAAGATGTAACAAGAGATAGAGTCCTAGGCCTCATTGACAAACAGATTACTAGCGCAACTTCCTGTATGGATGAAATTCTATGAAAATAAAATGGCCAACATTGTAATACCGTTGTGTTATTCTGTAGCATAGAATAGTGTGTACAGTTCTGGTCACTGTATTTCAAAAAGAATATCATAGAACTGGAAGAAGTACAATAAAATTTCCAAAGTGTTGAAATCATCTTCCCTATGAAGAAAGAACAGAAAACTTGAAACTTTTCAGTGTAGACAAATGGGGACATGATAGAAGTAAATGAAAATATGCATGGTGTATAGAAAGAAGGCAGAAAGTGAATGAATTGTTGATTATGGTCGCACACAGAGAAATGTTAGAATTTAATTGATGGTTTTAATTATGTTTTTAATGTAATAGCAAATATTGTGAATTGTATATTGTATGATATAATGTTTTATTATTGTAACCTTGTATTTTATGTCATATTTTGTGAGCCGCCCTGCGTCTGCTGCGGTGGGGAGGGCGGGATATAAATAAAATATTATTATTATTATTATTAAATATTTCTCCCTCTGCCATAACACTACACCTGTAATTCATCCAGTGAAATATTCAAGTCCAGGGCCGTTGTCAGACATTGTAACTGCTTTAAACTACTTTTAGTCCCTTGACCTGACTAACACCATCTTGTTTGCTATTACTAACCCTGGGCATAAAGCTGTGCATTTCAAACGCAGGGGGAAGGTTGTAATTCCCATGGGAGGAATTTCTCACTTGGCATCCTCCAGGCGACCCAAACCTTTGAAGATGGTATACTTCAAGGTAACCAGCGGGGAGCCTTTCTGGGAATGAGATAAGGGAGTATGGGAACAGACAACTGTCTCTCAGAGTGTGAGAATGGTTTTATTGTTATGTTATTTTCTTCTACAAAAACCCAGGGGTAACCTTGGAATTTATCAAACTCAATCTGCTTCTATCCCAGACCACTAGTTCTCAAATAAATGGATTAATTTTGAAACAAAATGATTCGTGCTTATTTGAAGTTCCATGTCTGACATTCTGAGTTTGACATTTTAGTGGCAGGGAAGGGAGACGACGAGAGAAGCAGGATCTGGAAGGTAGGGAGGTATATAATTTTTTGGGGAGACACTCATGCCCCCTGGCACCCCCCACACACCTACCCTTTCCTCACTCCCCCCACCTTCCCTCCCTGCTGCTCTCGTTGTCTCCCTTCCCCGCCACTAAAATAGTGAGCGGGGCTGAGGGCAGAAGCAGCCCCCAGCTTCTGGCATGAGTTAAAGGGAGAGACTTTAACGCACAGGAGACTGGGGGCTGCTTCTGTCCCCACTCCACTCACTATTTTAGTGGCGGGGAAGGGAGGCCAGCAACAAGAGTGGCAGGGAGAGCCACTCTCTCACCAGGCCTCCTTCCATGCCACTAAAATAGTGCATGGGGCCAGGAGCAGAAGCAGCCTTCAGCCAATCTGTGGCCCTTTAACAAGAGTGGGGTGCTGGGGGCTGCTGCTGCCCCCGTCTCCACGTGCTATTTTAGTGGCATGGAAGGAATGCTAGGGAGAGAGCAGTCTCCCTGCCACTCTGGTCACCACCCTCCCTTACCCGCCACTAAAATAGTGAGCAGGCTGCCCCCAGTCTCTGGTGCGTTAAAGGGCCTGCGGATCGGCTGGGGGCTGCTTCTGCTTTTGGCTCCACATGCTGTTTTAGTGGCGTGGAAGGAAGGCTGGTGAGAGAGTGGCTCTCCCTGCCGCTCTCATCGCTGCCATCCCTTCCTGTACTAAAATAGTATGCGGGGCCAGAGGCAGAAGCAGCTTCCAGCCCCCAACTGCTCCGTGGGCCCTTTAACTCAGATGGGGTGCTGGGAGCTGCTTCTGCCCCTGATCCTGCATGCTGTTTTAGTGGCAGAAAGGGAGGGCAGCGACAAGAGCAGTAGGGAGAGTCACTCTGGCTACCGACCTTCCTTCTCTGCCACTAAAATAGTGCGCCGGTGAGGGGCAAAAGCAGCAGCCAGCACATACCCTTGAGTTAAAGGGCCCGCCAATCAGCTGATTTGTGGGCCCTTTAACTCAGGCAGGAGGCCCCTGCTGCTTCTGGTGCCACCCTGCCAATGACCTCTCCATCACCTGGGGGCTCCTTGGGACCCCGGAGTCAGGGGGCCTTGGCAAAAAGTGGGGGGGGGGGCTGTGACCCCACAGGCCCCTTTGTAGCTACGGGCCTGTTCAAGTCAGACAGAAGAAAGTTCTTCAGGCAAGGTTCTTATGGAATTCATTGCCATAATGGCAGCTTTCAAAAAGGGTTAAAGTTATAAAGATAGTCTTTCAACTGTTTATAGTCACAATCTAGTCATAGCTCAAAATCCAGCCATCTTTTGATGTCAAATATGAAGAGACAAACAATGAAACAGAGCTATTGTCTTCACAATGGAAGCCTCTGGCTAACTTATCATGGAAAAAGGATACTGAGTTATATGGACTGATCAATCAAGGCTCTTTTGATGTTCTTACATTGTCAGAAATAATTCCCCACTTAATCTGCACTTTCTGTAGACTAGTATATAGAAAGTGTGAGAAGGCTTTTCAGTATCAGAAATAAAGGTATAGATTGTTCCTCGATATGGCTTTCACTCACTGTCAGAAGAGACCAGAGAGGGAATGGGAGGGAAAAAACAGCCCCCCCAAAAGGGCCCCAACCTTGAACCCTACCCACCTCAAATAGGGAAGGTGAAAGATCCTGCGCAGCCCACTTTATATCACACAGGGCTCAGCTGGGTTTCTCCTTTCCCATGCACAGCTCACCTGGGCCAGGTGCCTCAGGACCATCAACTTGTAGACCATCACTCCTGTTTCCACAGAGAATGTGGGACACCCCTTGCTGCAGATTGGGGTGGTGACCTCTCAGTCATCAGCCCCCTGGGACTTTTTCCAGTGTTCTTAATTACTAATCTATGCCTGGTTATCTCCTGTCCTCACTATCTTAAGGGAGAAGGCTGGAAGTGAAAAGATTCATACCCTTCCTATCCATGACTATCTCACTAGCCACAAATTTGAAGTGCTTTCTTCCCCAAGACCCATGGATAGATATAACTAATTAATTTAAAGTACAAAATACAAATACTTCAATGGGTTGTGTACTGCAATCATACATGCTAGTTTCTGCTGTATATAGCATGAAAAGGTGACTTGACTATGTTCTGGAGTTGCACTCTTTAAACCACTTTTCTTTGAGACTTACCTAAGTAAATTGTTTTACAGTTGTGGTTTCAGCTGAAATCTCTTCTAGTCAAGCTTTTTTTAAAAAGAAAAAAATCTTGGGAAAGGAAAGACTGACTAGTAAAATCCATCTTGCACTGTCATAATAGTTTGCTACCATTGCTGAATTTTGTTTGGAATAATATAGCCTTAATGCCCTCATCCCCTGCTGAATTGCTCAGACTGGTAGTAGATTAGAGGAGAGAGAGGTGCCAGTATTATCTGTGTTAGTGCTCCAGAGGTCACACTACACTAACAAGACTGCCCTCCATCAGGAATGACAGAACCCAGCTGTTGGGTTTTAGCCAGGGCCTTCCTGTGCCTTAGAGATGATGTGGCTGAAACAAGCAAATATTCTGACTAGTTCTCCTGGCTTTTCCCTATTGTACTTTTTTCCACAGGATGCCAATAAAGGTCAGTTAATGTAAAATCACCTCTTTCTTTAACTGTGTGGACTTTAATGCTCCCATGTCTTGTGTATGCATTTGAAGCCTAGAAAACTAAAACACAGTGAACTAAAGTGAAATTTAGTATCTGACTTTTACATGTGGCAGTTTCATAGTATTAAAGGAGAACTGTGCAAATTTTCACTTGCTCTTTTATATAATATCATCATGAATATTTTAATCTCCCTTTTTAAAAAAATGGCAGAGTTGCTGCAATTCATTGGATTCTTTCAGGGAATTTCCCACTGACTTTCATTTTTATTAACATTATTTATAACCAATTAAGGTATTTCATTCTTCACTCTCTCCAGTTCTAATTTGTCATGCCACTGTTTGCTTTTAAGAATAGATCAAAAGTTATAATAAGGTCTTGCTTGGTTTACAATGGTAGCAAACTATTGCTATAAAATGGATTTTAGTAGTCAGAGTCTTTGTAAGTTTTGCAGAAAAATTTAACATCTTATAAAGATCATATTAACTGGCCAACAGAGGGCACCGAAGTTTTCAAACTGCATCCCAAAAGAAAACACTTAGGTGGAAATAGGAATAGTTGCTCAATGTCTTTCCTTAATGTTTTCAAATGATAACTTAGTTGGAACTGGCTCAAAATGTTCATTTTGATAGTTGTGACCTGAAAATTATTTAGATAGTGTCAGTGGGGTTGAATCAAAGTGGCAATTGCATGAGTCAGTTTCATGTGACCAATATAAAATGAAAGGCCTCTGGGGCTAAAGCAAAGTCACCAGTTGTAGGCTCCTGCATCACAGTATATTGAGGAAATAATTGTAATGTATTTGGTTTACAGAAGGGTCTGCCCAAGCAGCTGAATATGTGCTAAAGTGCAGAGGTGGCACCATGGTGGACTGCAGACCATAGGGTTGCCAGATCCAATTCAAGAAATATCTGAGAACTTTGGGGGTGCAGCCGGGAGACTTTGGAGGTGGAGCCAGGAGCAAGGTTGTGATAAGCATAATGGAACTCCAAAGGGAGTTCTGGCCATCATATTTAAAAGGACAACACACTTTTAAAATGCCTTCCTTCCATTGGAAATAATGAAGGATATAGGCATCTTATTTTGGGGCTCATAGAATTTGACCCCCTGGTCCAATATTTTTGAAATTTTTGAGGAGAGGCATCAGATGCTATGTGGGTACTTTGATGCCTCTACCTCACCCCCCCCCCCCGAGCTCTTGATACCCACAGATCAATTCTCCATAATCCCCTATGGGAATTGGTCTCCAAACTGCCCAGCAGAAATCCCCCCTCCCCACTTTCTGGTGACTCTGAAGTGGGGGGAGGGCCTCCAAACTAAGGGATCCCCTGCCTTCACCGGGGTATTGGCAACCTTAGCAGACTGGGAATACCATAACAATTCCATGAACTACTCACTCACTCAATAAATAAATACCACTGGGGATAGACGTTCATGTTTGCTCATGGTTGTATTAGGTTTTGGCTTACTGGAAGATTATGAGAATATTCAAGGCTATTATTCAAATGTGTGTCTATCCTACATGAGTTTTGAATTTTGTTTTCCTGTCTCAATTACCAAAGAATTATGAGTTTTTAAAAAGAAAATAATATATGTCTGCTCATACTTAATACCTACAACATTATAAAGTAATGGCAAAATAGCCAATTGATGCGGTCTGTATAGCACTGATACTCATAATCATTTTCTCTTTGCAGCTCCTTATTATTTTTCAGTTTCATTTCCCCACATTGTAGTGGTTTTGTGAAGGCTCATCATATGGTCATCACAAGTTCTCAGAAAGTGATGAGTTACAATAAGAATTTTTTTAAGGCCCTAAGAGAAAAGTGACCATGCGGCTTGTCCTTGGTCTTACAGATCTTGGTAACTGTTGAGCTCAAGAAGTTTCACAAAATGGATCAAAAAGATTTAAATATGGAGAAAATACTAATATTGTTTCTATGTTTCCACCATAAAGAATATGGAAAAATGTCCAAAAATATGGAACAAAACCATGAATATACAACTATATTCTGACATGTACTGAGATAATGGAAAGTTCCAAAGTAAAACAGCTGGAAAGGGTTAAATAAAATTTTAAAATATGTGCCTTATTCCTATTAAAGTATATAATTAAAGTATATATATCAATTTTCTTTCTTTAATTATAATACATAATAAAACCCTTTTCAGGTGTTTATTTGACTGGACCCAACCTTGATGCTCACACATCCAGAGAACTGGGTTCAAGGCTCATGTCTGTGCATGCACCTACAGGCTCATAGGCTCCTGTGTGCACAATCCAGGACCCTCCATTTTCCAGAATGCTGAACTGTATGTACAGGAGCTTACTATGTTGAGGTCTGTGTTTATAAGCTCCATTGACCATAAAGTCAAATAAAACAGATCTAAAGCAATTCATAAGTCAATTCAAAATCACTAGTTTGACTACATGCAATGAACACATATGGAACATAAAATTAACCATTGTTCACATTCTTGGCCAGCCTATTCTGCCTTTATATGTCACTGGAATAGCTCAAGAAATTTGAGTGCTTGGTCAGCCATTGACTGATAGTGTAAGTGGAAAAGAATTATTCCTGTATATCTTGCTTTCCAAAAAAAAAAAGACTTGGTATAGCACAACTATTAAGGTATGAAATGGTATAAGACACACAAAACCAGCTTTTAGAAATATGGGTATTGCATTATATGTAAACATAAGTGTGTGATTATGGTTTATGCTATTGGTTGTCAGACTTCAGTTCAGATAATGGAAGCTTCTGTTTGTTTAGACTGTGCAGTTCTTCCATTTAATTCACTCTGGCTCCAGTGTCACATATTCAAACTGTTGTCAATGGAAAATTCGCATTTCCCTGAAAGACTTAAAACAGCAAACCCTGTGAACTGAAATTATCTCCTCTTAAAGGTAATTATAGTAGAACACTTGAGAAAGCTATTGCATATCCCATCTGTTCATTCAACTCTATTCGGTGCATTAAGTTGATAGGAAATGTCTTAATACCCTTTCACTTTTAAGTCTGAGCAAAACACAAGGAATAAACTGCTGCAGTTATTTTGAGAAATTCACTAACTAGGAACAATTTATTGAAGTTCAATTGTATTGTTAAAACAAAAATAAAGTTTTATTTTTAAGTGTATTTAACCACTTTAACATAGGGTTTTAAATTATAATAAAAAATCACTGTTCCATACCTGGACTACAAATATAGAATTATTTCAAATGCCTATAAATACTACAGTCTTCTGATATCTTTAATTCAGACATGTTACTGGGAGTTCTGGCAACAACACTCCCTGTGCTGCTTCTTTAAATAACAAGTAGGGGGTGTTTTACATTGGGACAGTAGCATGGGAGGGATACCCCACATTGGTATTATCACCTTTGGGGCAAACATGCAGGTAACATAATACAAGAAAATAATGCAGTGGGAAGCTTAACCACCCTGATTTCCTTGTGACTTGGTCCAGAATTATATCAATACCCACCGTGCTTGTGATTTAACTATGTTAATTTCCCAACTGGAGCAGTATGAAGCAGGTGAAAAAGAGCAACTCTCATGGCCAATTAGGAGGGACCCAAAATTGCTACTTAGCCCCTAGGTGACCTGTTAATCTCACACAGCTTCAGGAAAGAGGGAGGGTGGATCAGTTCACTCCAGCAATGACTGGCAGTGGGACCAGCCAAGGCTATTTAATGCCTTATAATATTGATTTTGAAAGGCTGAGAGAAACCCTGCGACAGTGCTGGTCAAAATTCTAGTATTAGTGATTCTGGGGCACTGGGCACTGGGCAAAAATCTAGGATATGGTTCCTGAAGTAGTGCCACCACCCCATCACCACCCCTGCCAGGACCAAGCTAGTCCACAACTACTGCCAGTAGCTAGCTTCCAGAGCCCCAGATGGGGCAAGTACAAGAGCCTGCTGTTCTCCTCCACTCCCACCTCCTTTGAGAGGGCAGGGCTGTGGGCAGCATGGGGCCTGGGTCAGCTGCCCCCTGTGGCCCCTTAGCTAAGACTTTCCTGCTCGTATGGTTGACCTTGTGCAGGATTATAAAGGAACTGACATTTCCGCAAAATGCACGGACAGCCTGAGTAAATATGGAACCAAGATTTTATTCAGGGCAAATTCCTTACTACTTACAGGACTATAAGATACTAGATGCCATTTATGCCATGCTTTATTTTAATCATCTGGGCAATTCAGATTTCTGTTGAGTTAATGAATGATTCATAGCAACTGCACCAAAGACTGATGTTCCTTTCATTAACTTGGGAGATAATTCAGAAAAGTACATTATGTGAAACATGAAAGGCAGGCATTGTTCAATGGTGTATTTTGGCATTTAGTGAGCTTCAGTTATTACAAATAAACATCAACTGATGGATGCATAGTCATTCAAGTATCTACCTGGAGGTCCTTATTTATGTCAAAGCATGCCCCCATATGAGTTCTTCTTCTGACTCTGCAGCCAACCACTGCCAGCCGGATATGCTGGTCATTGTACATCCATCTGGTGGTGTTTCTGTCTAATGCTTTAAAGCTACTCATTATCCTGATGTCATGATTTAGCCTTGTACTTAGAAACATTTTTGCCATGGAATAACTTCCTAGGCCATTTGGGGTCTTTGGATGTGGCTCAGCTCAGGCCTGTTCTGGACAATCTGTACTAGAACAAGGTCTTCCTCTGCCCAGAAAGTGTAATTTATATAGGTTTGCATTTATTTGGGTGGAGAGAAAAGACCTTCCTTCCTTCCTTCCTTCCTTCCTTCCTTCCTTCCTTCCTTCCTTCCTTCCTTCCTTCCTTCCTTCCTTCCTTCCTTCCTTCCTTCCTTCCTTCCTTCCTTCCTTCCTTCCTTCTTTCTTTCTTTCTTTCTTTCTTTCTTTCTTTCTTTCTTTCTTTCTTTCTTTCTTTCTTTCTTTCTTTCTTTCAACATGTGTTGTTTGATTGTTTTTCTTTTTGCTGGAACAGCTTCATGTTCTAAAAAAGATAAAGTCATCAGTTTTAGCAAATCTGAAACTAACCAACAAACCTTTCACTTGAATCAATGATTAATTTGGTTGCTCAGAAAAAAATCCAAATTTGACGATGCTGTGCTTCAGTGTAGCCATCTGGGACATTTAGTAAATAAGCAGATCCTCGTTAAAACCAGATGCTTGTATCTTAGCTGTGTTACACGAAGAAAATAGAAAAGTAGTTACCTGTTCTTTTCCTCTTCTCCAATCCCCGAACTCAAGCATGTTCCATGTATTTTTTTCATCCATTCAGATGAGCTCATATACTGATTCTGAGTAGTAATGTGGACAACTTAAAATAGGCTGGGGTATATCCAATTCCTAATTAATCCACATATGTTATATAAAATATTGCTGGGCTACAAAGTGCCTTAATTTGGAATGCAGGTCCAACTAACTGACAACATTTTAGGGAAATGTGGATTTTCATGGAGTTGTCAGTTAAATATCTATGGCATGTATAGTTGACACTAATTTCAAAGGCTCCACGATTAGGCAGAATCCATGCATGTAGGTTTTTACCACATTGGTCCCTATCATTGTATATAGGGTTCAATGGGTTGTACAGTCCATACTGCTATGGGTACAGGGGAACAAGTTCATCTGTCAGTAATAGCACATAGGCAGTTGCAACTTCTAAAAGTATGCTTCACCATTAACTAGTATGGCCATGATAATGCCAAACTCTAATTGAAGGAGGGGAGTGGCACTCCAAAGACCACTGTTGGCTCACTGGAATGTATGGGAAGAAATAGTTCTTTGTGTGGTCTTCAGCCTCTGAAGAGCTTTAAAGGTCATACACAGCACCTTGAATAGAAATCAGAAACTGGCAGTCAGTGTAGGGATGGGCACAAACCAGCTGATGAATGAAAGTTCATCATAAATTTTGGCCAGTTCATGGTCCATGAACAAGTACTGAAGAACAACAATGACCGTCCACAAATTTAGGTACAAGTCATGGTGGTTCATGACAGTTCATGAACAACATAATGCAGGGGTTTATGTGAAACAACTGAGCTGCTGGGAGGTACCCACAGCTGTTTGGTTTAAGTAGCTGGGAGTCATTTAAACCCTGCTTTCAACTCCCCTCGGGTTTTTGTGGGGAGCAAAAGCAGGGTTTATGTGGCTTCTAGAAATTTAAACAAACAGCTGAGAGGTGAGGAGAACTCCCCCTGCTGGCCCAGCTGTGGACTGTCATGTAGTCTGGTTTAAGGGAACTGCAAAGGGAACCCAAGATAGTTGAGCTGGTGGGGAGAACTTTACCTGCCAGCCCAGCTGCAGGCTCTGTCACGTAGCCTGATTTTAAAGGGGCTGCAGGAGGGAGCCCATGGCAGCAGAGCCCACAGGGAGAATTCTCCCCACTGACCCAGCTGTGGGTTTCTTTGTGCAATCCAGTTTAAAGGGGATGCAGGGGGAGCCCAAAACCACTGAGCCCAAGGGAAGAACTCTCCCTGCTGGCTCAGTTGTAAGTTCTCTTGCGCAGCCCCATTTAAAGGGAATGTGCAAGGGAGCCCAACAGAGATGAGCCTGCAGGTGTAAGCCTTCCCCCAGCACAGATCTGGGTTCCATTTGGACAGGTAAAGCCACAGCCAGCAGAAAGGAAGAGCTGAAGTGCCCCCCAAATGCAGCAGTTATCCCTCCTTTCTACTGGCCACGGCTCTGCAGCTGTCTTTTGTAGACTTTAAAGAAGAAGAAGAAGAAGAAGAAGAAGAAGAAGAAGAAGAAGAAGAAGAAGAAGAAGAAGAAGAAGAAGAAGAAGAAGATATTGGATTTCTATCCCGCCCTCCACTCCGAAGAGTCTCAGAGCGGCTCACAATCTCCTTTACCTTCCTCCCCCACAACAGACACCCTGTGAGGTGGGTGGGGCTGGAGAGGGCTCTCACAGCAGCTGCCCTTTCAAGGACAACCTCTGCCAGAGCTATGGCTGACCCAAGGCCATGCTAGCAGGTGCAAGTGGAGGAGTGGGGAATCAAACCCGGTTCTCCCAGATAAGAGTCCGCACACTTAACCACTACACCAAACTGGCTGCAGAAGACAGCCCAAAATAGCTGAACAGCAGGGAATGAGCTTTTTTGGGCTTCTGCAAACCCTGTGGTCCCTTTCAATGGGGTTTTCAGGGACACAAACTACATTAATGGTTTGGTTCATGAATGAGCCTTCTGGTTTGATTAATGGTTCAGTTTGAGATTCAGCATTTTCTTGTCCATCCATAGACAATGCAGCAGTTTCAAACTGGATAACACATATTCCCACCAGCTAGCCCCTGGCAATAGTTGGGCTGCCATGTTCTGGATCAGCTGCAGTTACAATAATCCAACTATGGGGCTACAAAAGCATGGATTATTGTGGTGCTTTGGCTGAGTCTAAGAAAGGAGAGAGTTATAAATTGATGGCAGCTGATCAAAGTGGCTCTTGGCCACTGCCCAACCAGTTTTCCAAACAGTAAGGCTGAATCCATAAGTACCCCCAAACTCTTAACCTGCTCTGCAAAAGTCAATTCCACACCATCCAGGACAAATGGATCCATTCCCTATAGAACATTAGCCTTCCCAACCAGCATCACCTCTGTCTCATCTGGATTCAGCTTCAGGATGCACTGCCTAACTTCTGTTCTGCTTCTTAACTATATTAACAATTCAGCTTATTAATATTAATTAACTATATTAATATTAACTATATTAATATTCAGCTTCCGGGTGCACTGCCTTACTTCTGTTCTGCTTCTTAACTATATTAACAAACCAGGACTTGCTGTTTTAGTTTTGTTTAATATCTGAATGTCACTACAGGTCCTAAGAACATACAATAACATACAGTAATTGCTACAATTATTAATTTTACTGATTTATTATTTATAGGCCTATAAAATATTTCATTTATAGAAACACACATACACATTTTATAAAATAGCACTTATACACACATGGTACACACATGTGTTATACACACATGGTAAAGGGGAGAACACTTAAACAAACAGATGGTCTCAGAACCTATCAGGGGTGGGGCGATCCTGGATTTATTCCTATATATATAATGAAGATAGAATGCCAGCAGGGGGGTGGGGGCTTTCCAGTGTTTTGCACTGAGTGTCACATGTATGACTATCTGCCCAAAGGACAGAAGTCTTGGGTGTGTGCTCGATGCAAGGAGCTCCTGGTCCTCAGGGAATGAGTTCGTACCCTTGAGGCCGAGGTGACTGCCCTGGAGAAGCAGAGACGGTCAGTTAGGCACTTGGGGAAGACTCTCGGGGGCATATTAGATGAGCCCTGCTCTGAACGTAGCAGCCCCGTTGCTGCCAGAGAGCGTGAGGGTTGAGAGGGAACAGGGCACCGTGCTGAGGATAAGGGGAATGCGCCCTCAGAAGAGACCTCTTCTTTGGTTGGTGAGCGGGAATCCTTTTGTGCCAAGGAACCATCCCTGGGCAGGGGGAGAGGGGGGGGTTGGTAGTTGGTGATTCGATCCTTAGGCAAGTAGACAGCTGGGTGGCGAAACCGCGTACTGACCGTATGGTGACTTGCCTGCCTGGTGCGAAGGTAGCGGACATTACGCATGTAGTAGATAGGCTGATAGACAGTGCTGTGGAGGAGCCTGTGGTCATGGTGCATGTTGGCACCAACGATGTGGGGAAATGCAGTCGTGAGGTCCTGGAGGAAAAATTTAGGCTGCTAGGCGGGAGACCTAGCAGGTAGCCTAAGGCCAGGACCTCCAAGGTAGCCTTCTCAGAAGTGCTACCTGTTCCACGTGCAGGGCAGGAGAGTCAGGCACAAATTAGAAGTCTCAATGTGTGGATGAGATGATGGTGTAAGGAGGAAGAGTTTAAGTTTGTTAGGCACTGGGATGCTTTCTGGAACAAGCAGGAGATGTACAAAAGAGACGGTCTCCACTTGTCCCCAGATGGAACCAGGCTGCTGGCACTTAAAATCAAAAAGGTGGCAGAGCAGTTTTTAAACTAAATCTTGGGGGAAAGCCGACAGGAGATGAAATGTCTCTGGTTCGGGAGGACTCGTCTCAAAGAGATGAAGGGTTGGCTGCTATTTTTCTACCGGGTAACGGATCAGAGTTGTCCACTGTGATGGTGACAAACAGTATGGACTGTCTGCCAGAGTCTCGAGGTGGCAGGAGGAAGGTGGTGGGCCTAGCTTGCCTGGGAAATTATAGATATTTGTATGCAAATGCTAGAAGTGTTTGAAGTAAAATTGGTGAATTGGAATGTTTAGTGTTTTCAGAAAACTTGGTGGAATAAGGAGAATCAGTGGGACACGGTGATTCCTGGATATAAGTTATATCGGAAGGATAGGGAGGGAAGGGTTGGAGGTGGGGTGGCTCTGTATGTCAGAGAGGATATAAGGTCCAGTAAGACTGAGGTCAGAGAATTAGATTCCCCTTTAGAAATGCTTTGGGTTGAAATAGAGGGCCCAAAAGGAAATTTAACTATGGGAGTATGTTATCGCCCACCAAATCAAAAGAGAGAGGACGATTATAATATGATGAAAGGCTTAAAGATAGTGGCTAAACGTAAAAACTGTGTCGTAATAGGTGATTTTAACTACCTGCAGATTGATTGGGTCAATATGTGTTTAGGTCGAGAGAAAGAGATTGAGTTTCTAGATGCTCTCAATGACTGTGCTATGGAGCAGATGGTCTCAGAACCTACCAGGGGTGGGGCGATCCTGGATTTAGTCCTAAGTAATGCCCAAGACTTGGTGAGAGATGTAAAAGTGATTGCACCGCTTGGGAGCAGTGACCATAACGTTATTGATTTCACCGTTTGTATAAATAGGGAGTTGCCCAAAAAGACCTCCACAACCACGTTTAACTTTAAAAGGGGTAAATTATCTGAGATGAGGAGGCATGTGAGGAGGAAACTGAAAGGAAAGGTAAATACGGTCAAAACCCTTGGGGAAGCTTGGAGACTATTTAAAACTATAATCCTAGAAGCTCAGATAAAATACATACCACAAGTTAGGAAAGGCACAAACAGGTATAAGAAAAGGCCTGCATGGTTAACAAACAAAGTAATGGAAGCTGTAAAAGGTAAGAAGGACTCCTTTAAGCAGTGGAAAACCAGTCCAAGTGAGATTAGTAAAAGGGAACACAGGCTGTGGCAAACCAAATGCAAGACTGTGATCAGGCAGGCAAAAAGGGACTATGAGGAGCATATTGCAAAAAACATAAAGACCAACAATAAAAATTTCTTCAAATATATTAGAAGTAGGAAACCAGCCAGGGAGGCAGTGGGGCCCTTGGATGACCATGGGGTAAAAGGATTACTGAAGGAGGATAGGGATATGGCTGAGAAGCTGAATGCATTTTTTGCCTCCGTCTTCACTGTGGAAGATGAGAACTTTTTGCCTGCCCCAGAACCACTAATTTTGGAAGGGGTGTTGAAAGACCTGAGTCAGATTGAGGTGACAAAAGAGGAGGTCCTACAACTGATGGACGAATTAAAAACTAATAAGTCACTGGGTCCGGATGGCATACATCCGAGAGTTCTGAAAGAACTCAAAGTTGAACTTGTGGATCTTCTAACAAAAATCTGTAATCTTTCATTGAAATCTGCCTCCGTTCCTGAGGACTGGAAGGTAGCAAATGTCACCCCCATCTTTAAAAAGGGTTCCAGAGGAAATCCGGGAAATTACAGGCCAGTCAGTCTGACTTCAATACCGGGAAAGTTGGTAGAAAGTATTATCAAGGACAGAATGAGTAGGCACATTGATGAACACGGGTTATTGAAGAAGACTCAGTATGGGTTCTGTAAGGGAAGATCTTGTCTCACTAACCTGTTACATTTCTTTGAGGGGGTGAACAAACAGGCCGCCCTGAGCCTGCTTCGGCGGGGGAGGGCGGGGTACAAATAAAATTTATTATTATTATGTGGACAAAGGAGACCCGATAGATGTTGTTTACCTTGACTTCCAGAAAGCTTTTGATAAAGTTCCTCATCAAAGGCTCTTAGAAAGCTTGAGAGTCATGGAGTAAAAGGACAGGTCCTCTTGTGGATCAAAAATTGGCTGAGTAATAGGAAGGAGAGAGTGAGTATAAATGGGCAGTCTTTGGAGTGGAGGACGGTAAGCAGTGGGGTGCCGCACGGCTCGGTACTGGGTCCCATGCTCTTTAACTTGTTCATAAATTATTTAGAGTTGGGAGTGAGCAGTGAAGTGGCCAAGTTTGCGGATGACACTAAATTGTTCAGGGTGGTAAGAACCAGAGAGGATTGCGAGGAATTCCAAAGGGATCTGTTGAAGCTGGGTGAGTGGGTGTCAACGTGGCAGATGAGGTTCAATGTGGCCAAGTGCAAAGTAATGCACATTGGGGCCAAGAATCCCAGCTACAAATACAAGTTGATGGGGTGTGAACTGGCAGAGAGTGACGAAGAGAGAGATCTTGGGGTCATGGTAGATAACTCACTGAAAATGTCAAGACAGTGTGCGTTTGCAATAAAAAAGGCCAACGCCATGCTGGGAATTATTAGGAAGGGAATTGAAAACAAATCAGCCAGTATCATAATGCCCCTGTATAAATCGATGGTGCGGTCTCATTTGGAGTATTGTGTGCAGTTCTGGTCGCCGCACCTCAAAAAGGATATTATAGCCTCTGTCCAAATTGAAACTGTTGTTGTATATAGTTACTACTGCCAGAATAGTTTATGCTAAATATTGGAAAAGTGATAAAACCTCCACTAGGGATGAATTTATTAATAAGTTGCTGGGCGCTGCAGAATCTGATCTAATGTCCGCAAGATTAAGAAATGGTAATGTACAAAAATGTCAAGAGGTTTGGGATCCTGTTTATAAATGGGTTAAAAGTAGTGGCTTTACATTGGAGTAATCATGTTTTAGCTTTTCCTTTGATACTTAACCTCTCCACCTCCCAGTGGTATGGCTGGGCTTAGTTGTAAATGTTAATTGTTTGTATGTAGATGTTCTGATGGGATTTGTTAGGAATGTATGATTTTTCCTTTTTTGTTTTGTATGTCATGTCTTTTATTCTTTTTTCTTTGTATGTCTATTTTCTTAATAAAAAATTCTTCTCTCAAAAAAAAAAAAAAAAAGGATATTATAGCATTGGAGAAAGTCCAGAAAAGGGCAACTAGAATGATTAAAGGGCTGGAACACTTTCCCTATGAAGAAAGGTTGAAACGCTTGGGACTCTTTAGCTTGGAGAAACGTCGACTGCGGGGTGACATGATAGAGGTTTACAAGATAACGCATGGGATGGAGAAAGTAGAGAAAGAAGTACTTTTCTCCCTTTCTCACAATACAAGAACTCGTGGGCATTCAATGAAATTGCTGAGCAGACAGGTTAAAACGGATAAAAGGAAGTACTTCTTCACCCAAAGGGTGATTAACATGTGGAATTCACTGCCAAGGAGGTGGTGGCGGCCACAAGCATAGCCACCTTCAAGAGGGGTTTAGATAAAAATATGGAGCCACAGAGTGTTGCACTGGATGGGCCATTGGCCTGATCTAACATGGCTTCTCTTATGTTCTTATGTTCTAACAATGTTGTAAGTCACTTTGGGACCTCTTTGGGAAGAAAAATTGAGTATAAATGTTTTAACAGTGGCCTCTTGTCCAGAGTATAGGTTGTGCATCAAAACAATCAGATGCTGTGGCAATCTCATTTCTTTTAAAGCCAACCATAGTTGTTAATGATATAGTCAAAAGCTTTGCTATAACCTATGAAACACAAGCTGATTTTCTTCTGAAATTCTCTCATATGACCAGTGACCAATGTAGATTTGCAATATTATCTCTAGTGCAGAGAGAATAGAGCTTCTTCATCTTCTGCTTCTGATTAAGCAATATATTTCATTTCTATATTGGTGTTCCAGTGATATCCGTGGAAACAGCCATCTGTTTGATTGCCTGAAACTTGTGCTTGCATGACCAAATTATTGTCTTCACAGAATTCTATGAGTTGTTCTGCTTCATTTTGTGCTCCAGATTTTCCAACAATATTTGATTCTGCTTTGTGTTCCAGTCACCTATGATTATCAAGGCATCTTGTCAGGTGTGTGATCAGTTTCTTCCTGGATACTTGTGTAAAAGCTTTCAATTTCTTCTTCATCAGCATCTGCAGTTGAGCCATAAACTTGAATGATGGTTATATTGATAGGCTTTCTATGAAGTCTGATTGATATTATTTGGTCAGACTTTGCATTATAGCACCTGACTGCCTGTACTACATCTTACCTCACTATTAGAAGAACTCCATTCTTTCTGTGTTTGTCATTCCCTGAGTAAAACACTTCAAAATTTTATGACTGAATGTTCACTTTATTTCACTCACAGGGTTGCAATGTTTAAATGTTCCATTTCTCATTTTGTGATTTTGAGCTTACCTTGAGTCATACTTCTCATGTTCCATGTTCTTCTTAAATGCATTGAACAGCTTTGGATTGTCCTTTTGCATCTATTCATGTTGACAACTGAATGTCCTTATGGCTTTAGTCCAGTTGTGTCATTAAGAACAGTGCTAGTTGTACTTGTCCTCAGCTCTTCCTCAGTAGATGATTGAGTGTCATCCAACCTGGAAGTTCCATCTTCCAGCACTATATCTTTTTTTTCCATTTTGGATTGTCTCATCATAGGGTTTTCGAGGTAACAGATGATCAGAAGTGGTTTATTGTTGCCTTCTTCTGCTCAGTACTAACCAGGGTTAGCTGTTTGGTATAGTGATTAAGTGTGTGGACTCTTATCTGGGAGAACCGCGTTTGATTCTCCACTCCTCCGCTTATAGCTTCTGGAATGGCCTTGGGTTAGCCATAGCTATTGCAGGAGTTGTCCTTGAAAGGGCAGTTGCTGTAAGAGCCCTCTCAGCCCCACCCACCTCACAGGGTGTCTGTTGTGGGGGGAGAAGATATAAGAGATTGTAAGCCGCTCTGATTCAGAGAGAAGGGCGGGGTATAAATCTGCAGTCTTCTTCTGTAGTTTCTGCAGTCATCTTCTTCTTCTTCTGTAGGTTCACTGCTGTTGTCTATCAAAGATCCTCTGCTAGTGTCACCTTCCACTACTGCTTCTGCCCAGTAGTTACCCTTTGAGAATTCCAGTGCCTGCAAGACCATTGGAACTGTTTTTTGGGGTTTAGGACACTATGCAGCTAGGGGAGGACTGTGAAGCATCCCTTTTGGGGGGAATTTGGGGTCTCGCATGAACAACCTGGGGTTTTGAGACCTGGGTTTGGAGATTGCAGACTATCCAGGAGGCTCGGCTAGAGGGTGCCTTTCTGGCGAGACGTGCATCTGGGTTTGGGGCCCTCTGGTGCATGCCTCCCTGCTGGGCCTGCCTGGAGGGAGCTGAGTCACTCAGCTCCGGCTGGGGGGCTGGGTCTCTCACCCATTAATGGCAGGGGAGCGGTCATGGTGACCCCTAGCCCTGGCCAGGCCGCTGGTGGGGTGCCCTTGCTGTTTATGCTGTTAGTTAATAAAGTGGCCCAATTTTATTCCAATGCATTGTTTCTGACTCTTTATTCCGACCTTGGGGGGCAATTGGAGAATTGGCATTGAACTCACAGAAAAGCATTTGGAGAATGTCAGCTTGCATTTTAAAAATAAGTTTCTAGAACTAACACTGAGGCTTGAAAATATCTGGAAATACTTGATGAAGTCTCAGAAGCCCTGAAAGAGGACAGGGCTTCTCTCAGAGTCCAGTACTCCAGTGACATCTGGGCAGGACTTGTTCCTGAATCCAGTATTCCAGTGACCTCTGCACTCCTTTGCTTCACTTCATGTTTTCCAGAAACAGATCCATGTCTGCAACATTACAAAGCAATCCTATATTGAATTACTTCAGTAGAAGCCACATGAAATCTGGCTCACATATTGTGGAGTGTACAGGTTGGATATGGTGGTCACACCCTGTGTAACAGTCAAATAGGAGGTGCTGGTTTTTCTCGAAGGCACTTGTGGAGATGGGACTTCAGCTTCTCCCCACCCTGACATTTTTGCAGCCTAAAACAATCTGGAGGAGTGCTTTTAGGGCCACTGAGGAAAACTGGAAAATTGCATACACTTGGGATAGATGTGGCTTTTTACAGTGGGCCAAATTGTGTCTTGTGATCATTTAAGGCCAGAGAAACAGCATGGTAGGAGGCTGAAGACCCTTCTCCACATGCATGATGGTCTCAATCCCGATTTGGACTGCATATGTGGGAAGTGAAAACCCGTAAGTCATGCCTGACTGTTACACAGGATGGGAACTCAGCCCTGACCTGTGCATTCCACAATGTTTGAATCAGCCTCTGTAAACTGGAGTAACTGGAATGTAAACTGAACTGGAATGTTAAATAGCTACATGCAAATTTTCTTGAGTTGTTTATATTTGAGTATGGAGCTCAGCTTTTTAGACACAAAATTTGACATACTTGGTATAATTTTCTGAGCACAGATATCACACAGTTTTGAGAATAAAATCTTGGCCACACACACACATGCTCATAATTAAGAATTTATTGGACAAAGCAGGGCAAAGATGATAAAGGTTTCCTTGAAGACATGGGGCTAATGTTGAACACATCCTTACAGCAACATGACAATCCTTTCTGCTTTACACTCCCAAGGGTTTCCATTCTGCTTAATTTTCCTCAGTCATGGGTCCATCTGAAATTACTTTCACAGTGGTAATAAAAAATTTAATTAGCTGTTAATCCTGCCCTAAAGGGCAGCTACTCCTAATTATCTGGGGACAGGATAAAAATGTCTGAACGCCAGAAATGACAAATGTAACCAGAAACATTGGATGAACATTTTAAAAGGGAGTGGCAAAAGTACATTTTGCTTCCCTGACACATAATGTATGAAGTCCTTTGATAAATAATGTCTAATTTATCCTCAGAGCAATGGTTGGATTCTGGTGAGAGGCCAGCTGGCAAAGCCAATAGGGTAGACTTATGTCTACTACAGACTACTGAGCTGTACAGCACAACACATTCTAACCACTGGTCTACAAAGTCTATTTGGCACCACCTGAGACAATTTTTAACTATTCAGTTTTTGAGTAACTGAAGAAAAGGTTATCATTGTCACCATCACCAACAACTTATTTCTAGTATTTTTAAAAATATATATATTTTTGCTACATAGCCAATCTCTTTCTGGAAAGACTAATTGGGATTTTTGAATTATTCACAGATATATATATATATTATCTTTCATCACTCAGATTACTTCTTTATTAGGATATAGAGTATCTGGTGCAATATTTTTTATCTCACAAAGGGCAAAAATAGTTCATACTTTCCTGCAGTACAAGTGAAATATATTGCAAGTGCTTATAAATTATATTTGTAATTCCAGACAGTTCACTCACAATGATCTAATCAGCCTTGAGTCATGAGAACTACCAGCATGAAAAATCATTTCTGAGTAATGAAGCAGCTGGGAGGTTTCACAGCCTGTGCTCTCACACAGCATCACATCTATGTTTAATGCTACTATTTTCTCTGTCACATAACTACACTTCCCAATATGTGAAAAAGGAAACCTATTTTGTGACCTTTATTTTAAAACTTTTGCTTAATCTTTTAAATGGAACACACATCTTTCATATCCTCCAAACCTTCACAATATAAAGTTTTAACTTTTAACTCCACAGTTCTCTTATCATTTTTGCATTGCTGAATGCTCTTCAGGGCTGTATTAAGACATGATGAGTTTAGAAGGCAACATTTACAACATTTTGTATTAGTAAAATTTAGGGGAGGGGTTCTTGTTTTTAGAAACCTTTCATAATCTGAGGTTCTAAGATGTAGTATAGTTTGATTGTGCATATATCCACCTCAAATGTTCTATACTTTACATAGTATTCATTTGGTTTGGTTTGTCACCCTTCACTCTGTTTACCTGACCCAAAATGGCCCCACAGAGTTCCTGTTTGCCCTACTGGAGTAAACAAAATACATAGCCTAGTCTTCACAATTAAGGGGAGGGGGCATGATAGAAGTTTATAAAATTATGAATGAGGCAGAGAGAGTTGACAAAGAGAGCTTTCCTTCCTTCTCCCAAAATACTGGAACTTGAGGGCATCCAATAAAGCTGATGGGCAGTGGATTCAGGACAGACAAAAGAAAATTCTACTTTATACAGAGAGTGATTAAATTGTGAAATTCACTGCCAGAGGATGTAGTGATGGCCACAGGAATATACATTTTTAAAAGGGAATTAGATAGATTCATGGAGGATAAGTCTACCAATGGCTACTAGCCGTGGTGACTGAGGGAACCTTCACATTCAGAGGCACTAAAGCCTTTAAATCCCAGAGCCCAGAGGCAGCATCCAGGGAAGGCCTTGGCCTTTATGCCCTGTTGTTGGTAATTGAGAGGAGTTGGTTGCCCAATGTGTAAGACTGGACTAGATGCACTACTACTGGTCTGATCCAACAGAGTTCTTCTTGTGTTTTTGTGATCAAAGCCTAAGCAGCTCTGGATAGGTTGTTTCTAATTAGAAAAATGCCAAGCCTTTGCTAAGTTATTTTAGTGAGGAGGGGCAGCTTGTAATATATGACATTGTCTGCCAGTAGTGGGACTTGGGTTTTTGTGGAGGATCATAACTAATATAACATGGATTTTCTCTCCATGCAATTTCCAGCAACACATGGGAGTATTTTTAGAGTGACAAATATAACATTTCAATTAAGTGGTTATGGATAAGGTTTACAGTAGCTCTTTTTTTTGTAGTGGCCACTAGAGGAAAAAGGGGGCCACTACAATTTATTTACTTATTTATATATTTATGGCATTTACAGTCTTTCACAAAAAATATATATCTGAAATTGCCTGATTCAAACAGTACATTTGTCTATGCAACCAAATACTTGAGGAAACTATAGCTCAAGGAGGTTTTCCTGGATGAAGCATCTATCCTGGATCCATTCCATCCTGGCCATGGGATGGAGATAGCACTAGTTGCCAATCAACATCTACTAGTTATCCCTGGCACAAAGGATGTTCACTTAGGCTCAACTAGGGCCAGGGATTTTTTTGGCCCTGGCTCCTACCTGGTGGAACATGCACCCACCTGCTATCAGGGTCTTGCAGAACTTACTGCAGTTCTTCAGGGCCTGTAAAATGGAGCTGTTTCATCAAGCTTTTGGTTGAGAAGGTGGACATCCAATTATCTGGCCTCCCTGCATAGAAGCTGCCTTGACCATCTGCCCATCTCGATGTAACATAAGCTGGAGTAACTCCTGGTATCAACTGTCCACTTCATGAATTTGGAACTATGAGATCTATTTTGCCATCTTTTTATGGTTAATTATTTTTTCTGTTTTAATAATTGTATACTGACTGGTTTTTAATGTTATACACTGATATTACCTTCCCTGAGGGAAGGGTGGGATATAAATATAAGAAATATAAGAAAATAAAAATAAATAATGTGAAGTTGTAACTTATTTCAGGATTCTCTAACAAGAGAAGTTATATTTACCAGGACTGGATCTACATGTTTTTTGAGTGGGGCAAAATTAAAAAATGATGCCCCCTTATGGGCCCATTCTATCTTATGGGCCCATAGAATAAAGTGGACTCCATACCCAATTTGGTGGCCTGTCTCCAGATGCCCCCAGGGCAAGTGCCCCCTCTGCTTCTCCCTAGATTCGGTTCTGACATTTACATTTAAACATCTGGCTGTGAATAGGAGTAAGGTTGGAGATTTTACTTTTTAAATACATGTTGGGTACAGACTGGGATCTTGTCTAATGTAAGTAAGCAAATTCTTGTAGTGAGACCAGCCAGCACTGAAATATGGTCAATAGTTTTGAGTAATGAGAGCTATTAGAATCTTGACCATTATGGCTGCAATTCTGAAGGCACTTTCCTGGGAGTAAATGTCACTGAACAACATGACACTTATGCCTACCCTACTAAGGATTGCTCCCTTAGATCGTTACTGTACGCATTTCCAAAAGAAACACAAAAACAGGATAGTAGAAGTCAGCCAAATACCTTCCAGAAGACAAAGTCAGATGAAAGTTTAATAAGGTTGAATAAAAGCATATCTTGGAACAAGAAGAGCAGACAGATGAGTTTCATCTTTCTTTTTTTACCAGACACAGAGGTTAGTCTTAGTCAAGCAGTGATAAAATGGGTTTGATATGCTGCTGTTTAGACCAAGATGATTCAAGTCTTCCTCTTTTGACAGGATCTTGGCACTACCAGTGCACATAAAAGTTTCAGCTCAAATAAACTTTGTCAAAAATACCAATTGCCTTTATAGTCCTGCCAGGTTTTTGCACTTTAAGCAAAAAAAAAAAAGGACTGCTGTACAAAACACAAAGGACTGGAGGAGGAGGAGGAGACAATGATGATGATAACATTGCATTTTACTGTGCTGGTATTTATGCAGCCTCCACAGAAGTCAGGTGGAAGTTTGTTTAGTGTCTTATTTTCATTAACATTTGTTTTTATTAACACAAGTATATGAACTCAGGTTAAATTGCTAGAAAGCATAAATGACTTTTGATCAAGTGTCAGTCTTGTCACTTTTGATCAAGTGTCAGTCTTCACTGGAGGTTAATGATACTCTATGTTTTCCTGGCCGGGTCCCTGGACAGTGTCCAACTATCCATGCATGGAAGTTTGGGTTTTTTTTACATTCCTTTCTGTTCTTGCAAACCCTTCCAGTCTTGAGAAAGCCCATCCATAAGATTGCTGGATCCATGCAGATGAACAACCTTGCAATTGGTGGATTAAATCAACACCTTTGCTCAATTGAGTTGCATTGTAAAAGAGAATGGAGTAGTGACTTACCTTCTTCACTCCAGCTCAACAATCCATGTGACTGTTCCTCCAAGTGAAACCTGAGATCCTAAGATAGATTTTCCAGGGACTGGAAAAACTGCATGAATGAAGAGTAACACAGGAAAGCTCTGTGTTCTGTGCATGAAATAAGATTTTGCTCCTTGTATCTAGCATATTTTATACACTTAGAACACCAGTGATTCTAAATAAAGCAATACCTGTTAATTACTGGGTGTGTTCCATTAAGCAGTGAAACTTCTCTGTCCTACTTTTTTAAAAATTAGGTTGAAAGAGCACTGTAAAAGGGTAATGCACTTGGTACACTATGTTCAGCTCAGCCAATTCTCAACATTATTTACTTAGAAGTATATCCTCAATGAAGTAAGGATGTATAGGATTGTATGGATCAAAAATACATAGTAATTTTGACCCATACATCCTTTCACTGTCTCAGAAAGTGGGGGGGGGGGATTTATTCCATCTTTCTACAATTTGGCAGTGTGGGTTTCCTTGGAAAACACTACAGTGAGTTTTGTCCAGTTAGGAAAACCATGAAAGTACACAGTCAAGAAAAAAAGGGGAGGGGTTGCATTGACGACAACAGGAAATAATAATGAAACAGAATTATGAAGGTGGAAAAAAAAGATAATGAAACAAAACCATACAAATTAAAGCAACAAAAAATAGGCCATGGTTACAATATTCCGTTCAATTTGCTTGGTACTTGCTTACAACTGCACAGTTGGTCATAGGGAAGGAGGCCATCTTTGACAGACCTTAACAGTTACGCTCAGAAATGAAGTTGACTTTGTTAAACTGAGGATAATACCTTTGATATATTCCTTGAATACATGCAAAATACTTCATAGAAAGTGTGTTTGTACTAAGTAATTGGATTCTTCTTAATATCCTTTCATGGAAATTGAAGGTTTGGCTTTGCCCCAGATTATCTGCTCTATGACCAATGTAAAAGCTTTATAAACTCTTAGTAACATGGTCTATCATTCCTGAGAAATCTGATCATCACCAAGGAGTAATACAAACAAAGGATTATTACCCAGAAATATAAATCATTTCAGCAAGATATAAACCTAGATTACACAAAACAGTCACTTGATGTATTCTTTTTTCTTCCACAGAAAAAGCAATGTCTCATTCTCAGCATCAGATCACAGGGATGATATCATCAAAGCATTTAAGCTATGACATTACCAGTAAGTCTACACAAGAGTAATTGATTTGGAAGTTGTTGCCAATTAATCTGTTCAACTTTTCATTTTATATTCTGTTTGGTAAACACATAACAGCATAAAGACTTGGACAACAAACTCATGCTGTGGTTAACCATCCTATCCCATCCAAGTTGGTTTTGTGTGTATACCTTGAAACAAAGCATGCTGGGGTTTTTTAATTTCCAATCAGCAGTTTTGCTAAACAATGAATTTATTATGTTTTGTTTTGTGGGTTTAATAGTGCAAAAGTATCTTGAGCTAGTAATGATGCAGCCTTTTACTTATCATATGCCATATTGAATGACTGAAATCAATTGACAGAGTAGAGGAAGAAGGTCAGAAATCATAAGGAAAGTAAAAAATAAAGCACTATCTTCAGTTGTATCAACTTGTCAAGACTGAGCATGCATGTTTTCAAGTTCCACAGAACTCCTTGAATGAATTATGAATTCTGCCCAACGAAGAGTTCTGCATAGCTCAAAAATACATTTGATATTCAAAGTGTATATCAGGAAGTTCCTCTTTAAAGCTAGCATGACAATGATCCATGGCTTCATATACATAACCAATTTTTTCACTGTTGTTACAATAATGTTCCATTGGCCAGTGTTCCTAATGTATATTAGAAATGGCTGCTTGACTCAGCTCCACAGAGATTACTGGTAATGATTACAACTCCTAGGGTGTGTGGGTATTATTCCATCACCAAAGACAAATACAACTTGAGAGGGAAAAATACATCTGCAACTACTGCAAGAGACACTCTACTGACATGCTTTCCATTAATTATCTGATTTAACCATCTTAACATATTTCTCTGAAATACAGATATAACTAGTTAAATAATACTATCATCTATCTATCAATCATATATCTATCATCTATCTGTATCTTCTCTTTCACTCTGGCACATGGCTTGGAACCGTTGTTGAAGCACCTAGTTTACCTTGTTTTTCACAAACTAGGTACTTCCAGAGATGTGTGTGTGTTATTTCATTTTCTGTATAGCACTTTAATTTGTCCCAGGGAAAGATTGGCAGATCCTTCTTGAAGTCAATGGAAATTAATGGGTTGCTTATTTCTACAAATCCAACATCTATCCATGGATTCAGATGTTGGTTATTAGTACATGAAATTATGAAAATGCATGTGTGTCTATATAAGAAACTCAATTTCTGTCATACACAAACAAAATTCTGTTTATATTCTATTTACTGCATAAACACCAATATGATTTTCAGGAACTCACCAGTCCAGGCACTGATCAGACACAGAATGTCTTAGCTTTAGTAAAGTTAGTACATCATGTGTTGACAGACAGGCAGATACATATACACATACTTTCACACACACAGCATCTGGATTGAGGTGGTTTGGCAGTGCTGATGCTGTTAGACCTGTACTGGTTGTGTTTGACACAGTCGACCATCAGCTACTGACTCACCGTCTCACCGATGCAGGAATTCAGCGGTTGGCCTTACAATGGCTGGTGCAGAACGCAGCAGCCAGGCTGCTATTGGGGCTCTTCATGTGGGAGCACATACAGCCTGAACTGCAGACATTGTACTGGCTGCCGGTGGTATACCGGATTCGCTACAAGGTGCAAAATCTATTATCAATCCCCAGACTGAGGGAGGCAAGACTGAAAACAACTAGAGAAAGAGCCTTCTCCATCACTGCCTCCCACTGGTGGAACCAACAGCCTGAGGAGGTCAGAGCCTTGTGGGACCTTGCCCAGTTAGGCTTCCCAAACCTCCCGCTCTGGAAGGAGACTTCTGGGTTCGCAGCCTCATCTCCCGCTCTTCAAAACTCTGGAAGCGGAGGTGGGGGGTGGAAGGGGGGAGAACATACCTTTAGGCTTCATGTTTTAGAGCTCCTGAGCCGTTTGCAAAATGTCTGCCCCTTTAAGGCTGGGCAGGAAGCAGGAAGCAGAAAGGGCTTCTGAGAACGGCCCCTCCCTTTCTTTGCTTTCGTTTTCACAGGCAGTAGAGTTGTCCAGAGGAAGATCTGGTAAGTGTGTGTGTGTGTGTGAGAGAGGGAGGGAGGGGGATTCCCTAGTTTGGAGGCCCTCCCCCGCTTCAGAAAGCGTGGGGGGGGAAGGGAAATGTCTACTAGGCACTCTATTATTCCCTATGGAGAACGATTCCCATAGGGAATAATAGGAAATTGATCCATGGGTATTGGGGGTTCTGGGGGGCTATTTTTTGAGGTAGAGGCACCAAATTTTTAGTATAGCATCTAGTGCCTCTCCCCAAAATACCCCCCAAGTTTCAAAACAATTGGACCAGAGGGTCCAATTCTATGAGCCCCAAAATATGGTGCCCCTATCCTTAATTATTTCCTATGGAAGAAAGGCATTTTAAAATTATTATTTTATATATTATCATGGATCCATTAAACTGGCAGAACCAGCGCCAGAATATCTTTATTGCTGCCAGATACATTTAACTTAACTTGAATTATGTGTTTTAATTCTATTAACTGGTTTTTATGTTTAATTTTTAACTGTTAAATTTAAAGTTTTTGTTTATCTATGTAAATGTATAAAATGTTGTTAGCCGCCCTGAGCCGCCTAGGCGGGGAGGGCGGGATACAAATAAAATCTATTATTATTATTATATTATTAAAAGGTGTGCTGTCTCTTTAAATGTGATGGCAAGAACTCCCTTGGAGTTCAGTTATGCTTGTCACATCCTTGTTCTTGGCTCCACCCCCAATGTCTCCTGGCTCCACCCCCAAAGTCCCCAGATTTTTCTTTAATTGGACTTGGCAACCCTATGCCCAGTTCTGCAAGGTTTGCAAGACAATATAGTTTCAGTTAGCTTTTAACTGAATGACGACCACAACTGTGATATTAGATCCAATGTCCAAGAACACTGAATACTCTCCTAAATCATATGGAATTAGCATCAAATTGTTTAAACTGTTTTAAACTGTTTATTTTAATGTTTAACTTAACTGTTTTAATTGTTATTCCATTATGTTTTGTGAGCCGCCCTGAGCCTGCTTCGGTGGGAAAGGTGGGATATAAATCAAATAAACTAAACTAAACTAACCACCAAGGCTTGGGATAGCATTGCTTATTTTCCTCCTGTCTACTTGATTTATGTGTTATGCTTCTAAACTAGCTTCCTGTTCATACCTGGAAAACTGCATCAAGGAGAGCTATAATCCTGCACCCAATTTTATTTTTATAGTTCTCCACAGCCATAAAAGGATAAACTATGTGTGGCATGCCTGTCGTATTAGCATTGTAGGAGAGCATAGCTGGCATTACTGAATTAACTATACTTATGAAACTGGAGGAAGCTTGACCTGTTTGTCCTATATGTGAAAAAGCCAGTACCTTATCAGCTCAGATTCAGTCCACTGTACTTCTAAAGAGCAATTTCATCCATGCAATGTGTTGCTGAACCAAATTAAAAGGGACTTCATGGCTGTCACTTCTCCACATCAGCATAGGAACTGAAGATATTATTTGCAAACTTTCAAAATGGAATAGAGCAAAGCAGTAGACAAGTATCACCTTTAAGACCAACTAAGTTTTATTCAGAATGTAAGCTTTCATATGCTCTAAGACCAAGCTTACATTCTGAATAAAACTTAGTTGGTCTTAAAGGTGATACTTGTCTACTGCTTTGTTCTATTGTTTCAGAGCAACACGGCTGCCCACTTGGATCTTTCAAAATGGAACTGGATTCTTAAGAGCTGATAATGCATTTTCACCTTAGGTATGTTCACATCCTAAGGAAAATGCACAAGTATGTTGTCATTTCTGCTTCCCCAAGTACTTTGGACTAAGGTTTTTTTTTTTTTTTAGGGTACACATAGAGAATGAACATATTCAAATGAATTTGGTTATGCATTCTTCTGCCCTTCATGTATTTAGTCAATGTACAGACAGTAGGCTTTCTCTGTGAAACTGAGAAATCTTCAAATGGAAGCATCATAGATCACAGGGACATAGCCTATACAGTTACACTCATACATGCATAGGATCTACTCCGACTATCAACTTAATGCACGTGCAATTAGGAATGGGTACAAACAGCATTTGGGGCAGTTCATTTTGTTTTGTAGCTGAGCCAGAATACCTAAGAAATAAAGTGAACCAATAACAAAGAATGTGGGACAAGACATGAAGGCAAATTTGATCTTTAGTCTCCGTATTTATTTAAAACATTGCAAGGCAGTTGTGTGCTTGTTTGTGTGTGAATGGAAAGGGGTGGACAAAGACATTAAAGTTTTGCATTCTTGTAAATCACTGCCTCCTAATTACCTTTGGGCTCTCTTTATTGACAAACAAAGTAATGGAAGCTGTAAAAGGTAAGAAGGACTCCTTTAAGCAGTGGAAAACCAGTCTAAGTGAGATTAGTAAAAGGGAACACAGGCTGTAGCAAATCAAATGCAAGACTGTGATCAGGCAGGCAAAAAGGGACTATGAGGAGCATATTGCAAAAAAACATAAAGACCAACAATAAAAAGCAAGTGAGCCACCATAGGGTGGTGTGGACAGCGAGGTCTCCATTGGTCGGGCCTGTTGCCCTTATTGTTTAAAGATGTTCACATTTTGTCACCACACGTGGTGATACATCTGGGAGGAAATGATCTAGGCTTGCTCAAGGGAAAAGCCCTGCAGGCCAAGGATGACTTTAGAGTCATTAGGAGTTGCTGGCCTGAGGTTTTGATTGTGTGGTCAGCCATGATCCCATGCCAGGTATGGCATGGGGCTTGGGACCTATGGGCAATAGAAAGAGCTCGCCGCAAAGCCAATTTAGAAATTAAAAAAGCCCTCGAGGGTGGGTTGGGCCACTTTCTCCCTCACCCTGGGATCCGTGCTGATTGCACAGATTTATACAGGATCGATGGCGTCCATCTTTCCAATAAGGGAAACGACGCCTTTTTGGAGGACTTGAAACTGGAGCTTAGGGAAGTGCTTGGCATTTAGTGGGCACAGCTGCCTAAGCAGAGGCTTGGCCTCGCAGTGGCTGGGTTTGCCTAAACTTCCATTATGCAGCTCAGTGAGCACCAATAGCACCCCAGTTTTGGGGCACAGGGTCTAGCTAAATCATTCCTGGACCGTGCAGACTGGTTGAGTAATGAAGCAGACTGCCTTGGGTTTGCATGGATTGATCCACCCTTCAGCCGTGCGGATAGGGGTTGGAACTCCAGGGCATAACGTTTGCTAAGCTGGCTGGGTACAAGCCATTCATTTGGCTATACCTAGGGGCAGGGTGGCTTGCCTGTCATGCGGCAGGGGAAGGGTGTTCTGTCCCCTGGCCCTGGCGTGCTGCTTATTTTGTTTATAGCCCTTGTTGTTATTTTAATAAATAAAGTGGCCCTTCATTACCCAAAGCTTCGTGTCCGTCTCTTCCTTCCGTCTGTGGGGGCAATAATTTTTCTTTGCTTTACTGCCTTCCCTAGACTACTCATATCTGGCTCCAACATGGCTGGGAGTCTTAATCAGATACCAAACTAATGAAAGGTATGTCAGTAATGATGTCAGATGAATAGCATGGAAATAACCAAGAAAGAAAGAAAGAAAGAAAGAAAGAAAGAAAGAAAGAAAGAAAGAAAGAAAGAAAGAAAGAAAGAAAGAAAGAAAGAAAGAAAGAAAGAAAGAAAGAAAGAAAGAAAGAAAGAAAAGGAAAAGGAAAGGAAGACTTGTTTTTGAATCATTTTGACAACAAAATGATTCAAAACTTGGCAAACACATAAACTGTTACCCCAAGATTTTCACATGAGGGGGATTTTCACAATATTTTTTTCATGTACTTAAGCTATACAAGTAGTGGAATGAAATATCATTTAATTGCTCCACATCATTGGATTCATATATCAACACTAATGCTATGTGTGAGAAAGAATGGCTGCATTTTGACCAAAGCTCAATATTACAGAGGGGATTTATGGGCAGGGAGCTTCATATCATTGTGGCTTGTATCGGAAATGCAGATTTAAGGGCATTGGAGTGGGTGAAAGTTGGTGGTCTTCCTTTTCAGTATGAAAATCTATCCCTTCTGTCTCTAGAGCTTTAGCTGATTTCTGTAGAAAAGCCTTTCTGAGAAAACTGGATTATGAAGAAAACATGAGAAAATTCATTTTTTCGGACAGTTTGCATGGCTTATCCTAACCAAGTTATAAGAATTCCTGAACCTTTAAATTCCAGACTTCTGTCCTATCTAGTCATTGAAATTAGCTTTCCACCAGTTGAATTTTCACTGAAGGGCTGATCCCAAGAGATCCCAGGAAAACCAAACTATATAACAGAAATCTCAAGATTCTACAATATCAGTTTATAGATCTGACAACCTGTGTGGTATGGTGGTCAAATGCTGAACTAGGACTAAGGAGATTGAGGTACAAATCTTTGCCACTGAACTCATTGAATGACCTTGGTCCAGTCACTCTTTTAGCCTAACTTACCCCACAGGTGGTTGCAAAAACACAACTGTTTCCTCCTTAGGTTGGACAAGGCAATGGACCCATACTCCCCCCCCCCCCCCGCATTGAATAGGCGCTCACTAGGATACAGCTACATTTCAGCTCTGAGCAAGCAAATTATCTTCTTCCTCTGAGCAGAATAAAATCTATTTGCATTCTAGGCTTAGACCAGTCCCCTCCTGTCAATGAATTGGTTCCTTACTACACTGAGTAAGAGAGTTCCTTACTACACTTCCGGGGTTGGAAAATGGCGAGCTGAGCTGCTTTCCCTAACGGGGGCAGGCTGGCACTTCTGTTCAGGGTAGTAAAAGGCAAATTAATGCCTTCTGCCTACATTTCTCAGCTAGAGAATTGTCCAAGATATGCACAGATACTTTGAGGAGACTTACCTTAGCTGAAAGGGAGTCCCTGGGGGGGGGGGGCTCCTTTGAGGGATCTCCGGAGAGAAGTTGCATATTCATCATCTGCAGAAGTTTCCAGAGTCATTAATTTGACATAAACTCAACAGGATCCAGACCTTCTTTTACATTTTTAAACATCTAATCTACAAAGGACTGGTGTTGATTTGGATATACTTTGGAAAAAAGGTACTGATTGCTATCTCTTCACTCTGGGACTAATTAAAGTTAAACAAAACAAAAGTAAAAGGTGGGAGTTGGAAATACTGAAAGCCTGAAAGGAGAAGATAAGGGGCTACGTTTGAACTTTGTAAACTTAAAAGACAGTGTTAAAAGAAGAAAGGAATTTATTGTTTAGTCTATCTGTGGTTGAGGAGGCAGCCCCATCGTCACAGATCTGCAGCGTTCACAGTTAACACATACGTCAGATATCGTGAGATTTCTCTAACAATGAAACGAGATTTGAAGACAAGAAAAGCAGGAAGTATTGGAGGAAGAAGAAGGAAGTCAATGAAGTAAACAGCCTACTCTAGGATTATAATACCAGAGAGAAACATCGATGGCCATTGTTGTTGGGAGGACTAAGTTTTAACATTTTTAAAGTGATTGGGACATTAAAAATTGGTGGAGTTAACAGATTTGGCAATTAAAAAATTACTACTGTTGGATAGTAGATAACAAGATTTGAACTGGTAAAGGGGAAAAAAGAATTTTTTTTAAAGTGAAGCAAAAGTTGCGACCGCCATTTTGGGAGAAATAAAAACTTTAAACATTACTATCTGAGCCTGGAAGGCTCAGAGGACAGCAAAATTGGGTGCATTGGAAAGGACAAGCTTCACTTTATCAAACCTGATGGTTCAAATTTAATTTGGTGAGATCAAAATCTTTGATCTTTTTTTACATGTCAGACCCGAAACAAACTCATGCTAGGTCTGCTTCAATAGAGAAAATGCAAGCCCAATTAGATGCAATGGAAGCTAGGATAATGAAGGGAGTGAAAGAAATGATAACTGCCTCTAAAAAAGAACTAAGAAAGGATATTGAGGGCTCAAAGAAAGAATTAAAAAAAAGAAATATTGAATCTCAGAAATGACGCTGTGGTGATAACAAAGAAAGTACAAGAAGTGGAAGAGAGAGTGAAAACACATGACTCCACCATGTTAAAATTACAAGAAAAAGTGACAATTCATGACTGCAAATGGATGGAAACTCAGATCCTTCTGAGAGGTGTACCTGAAGATGAAGAATCAGATCTGAAAGAATACATAATAAAAATAATTACAGAATTTTTGGAGGAAGATCCTGAAGGGAATAGAAACATGTATGATTATACAGTAAATTCACTCTATGCAAAAAACAACAATCTGCCAAGAGACGTGGTCATAAGATTTATGACAAAAGAAATGGTGGGAAAGAGCATGAATAAAAACTTTGAAAAGTCATTGACAGTGGGAGGCAGTAGAGTGAGAATTATGAAAGAACTGCCAAGACAAGTTCTAACTGACAGAAAGGCATATAAAAGATTGACAGAAAAAATACGTGACAGTGGAATGAGGTACAGATGGATAATACCTGAAGGTTTGAGCTTTGAACTTCAAGGGAAAAGGATTACAATCACAAATACACAGGAACTGCGTAGATTTTATGAAGAAAATAAAGAATTTGCACCATGATGGATTATAAATTGATATCTTGGAGTGTAAATGGACTAAATTCACCACAAAAAAGAAAGGCAACATTTCATTGGATAAAAAAACCAAAATTGTAATATAATATGTTTACAAGTGCATATTAGACAAAAGGATTATAAATTTTTATGGAATAAACAATTGGGACTAGAATTGTTTACATTTGCTGAACAGAAGAAGAGAGGAGTAGTCTTTTATATTAAAAAAGAATTAGACCAGAAATTGGTATTTAAAGATAAAGATGGAAGATATATAGCAGTAGAAATTACTTTGAATGCCAAAAAAAAGGTTATTGTTGGGACTTTATGCTCCAAATGGTGCTAAAGACATTTTCTTTAAAAAATATTACACAACATCTTGATGAAGTGAACTATGAGCAAATTTTATTGATGGGGGACTTTAACAGAACAATTCAGAATACAATAGATAGATCTGGGAAGAAAAAAAATGATAAAGAAGGGAAATTGCCAAAGTCTTTTTTTTTAATTGGTTAAACAGGAGAGTTTGGAAGATATATGGAGGAAGTTTAATCCTGAAGTATGGGACTATACCTTCTTTTCAGCTAGACTTAGCTCTTTCTCTAGAATTGACATGTTGTGGGGTACTAAAGATTTGGGACTTATAACAAAGAAAATAGAGATATTACCTAAAATAGGAGCTGATCATAACCCAATAATGGGGATTACAAAACTGTTAAAAAAAAGTCAAGAAGATGGAGATTAAATGAAGATTTACTACAAAATAAAGAAACAGTGACATCTCTAGAAAATGAAACCAAAGCGTACTTCCAAGTAAATGACAGAGAGGATATAGAATTTCAGACGGTAAGGGATGCCTACAAGGCAGTAATGAGAGGATTACTAATAACATTGAACAATAAAGACAAGAGAGCAAAAGATAAACAGATGTTGGACATTCAAAATGAAATTAAGAAAAAAGAAGGTGAATTAAAGAAAAGGCCAGGAAAAAAAGAAAATTATAAGGGAGATTACAATATTGCAAGCACAAGTGTGACATCTGTTAAATAAAGAATTGGAATGGAATTTGAAGAAATTAAAACAGAAATCTTTCAAGGGAGCGAATAAACCTGGAAAATATTTGGCCTGGCAATTGAAGAAAAAGAGAGAAAGTAAAATTATTAATAAAATTGTGGCTGATGGAAGAGAGATGGTAGATCAAGAAGGAATAAAGAGAGAATTTTTTAAATATTATGCTAAACTATTTAAAGGTGTTAAAGTAAAGAAGGAAAAGATGGAAGCATATTTGCAGAAGATTAAAATAGCACCCTTAACTGATTATATGGAAAAAGTTTTGAATGATCCAATTGAAAAAATAGAAATTGAAGTAGCGATTAAAATTGGAAAGGCACCTGGACCAGATGGATTTACGGCAAAATTTTTAAAACATTTAAAGAAGAATTAATACCGAAACTTCAAAAATTAATGAATGCGATAAGAATAAATGGGAAAATACCAAATACATGGAAGGAAGCAGTAATTTTGTTGATTCCAAAGGAAGATAGAGATGTCACTAATGTAAAGAATTATAGACCAATCTCATTATTAAACAATGATTATAAGATATACACAAGAATCTTAGCAGAACGGCTTAAACAATATCTAATAAACTTAATAAAGGAAGACCAAGTGGGTTTTCTCCCTAAAAGGCAAATAAGAGACAATATTAGAGCTGTTGTAAATATTGTAGAATACTATGAAAGACTTCTGGAGGAGGAAGTTGCATTATTCTTTGCGGACGCAGAGAAAGCTTTTGATAATTTGAATTGGGACTTTATGTTTGCAGTAATGGAGAAAATAAAGTTGGGGGAAAATCAAGAATGATAAAAGCAATTTATACAGAGCAACGTGCAAGGTTATGTATAAATGCAGATCTTACAGAAGAAATGATAATCAGCAAAGGTACAAGGCAAGGTTGTCCGCTTTCACCATTGTTGTTTATAATGACTCTTGAAATCTTATTGATGCATATACAAGATGATGAAGAAACTGAAGGAACGAGAATTAAAGGATTTTCCTATAAATATAGAACATTTGCAGATGATATAATGTTTATAAATGAAAATCCTATGCAAGTGACACCTTTGTTGTTAGCCAAAATACAAGATTTTGGAGAATTGACAGGACTTTAATAAAGAAAAGTCAAAAATTTTGTGTAAAAATATGCAAATAAGTAAACAAAAGGAATTGCAAAGATTAACGGAATGTGAAGTTACCTCTAAAGTAAAATATTTGGGCGTGGAAATAACAATGAAGGATATTGATCTGTTTAAAAACAATTATGAAACGTTATGGCGTAAAATGGACGAAGATATGATAAAATGGAACAAGCTTAATTTGTCATTGCTTGGTAGAATAGCTGCAATTAAGATGAACATTTTGCCGAGAATAATGTATTTGTATTCCGATTGTGAAAGACAGTAAACAATTTAATAAATGGCAAAGAAAGATTTCAGAATTTGTATGGGCCAGGAAATAACCATGGATTAAAATGAAAGTTTTAACAGATGCTAAAGAAAGAGGAGGATTTCAGCTACAGATTTATGATTATATCATGAAGCAGTTTGTCTAGTGTGGATAAAAGATTGGGTGACGCTGTTGAATAAAAAACTTTTAGCATTGGAAAGTAATGGAAATAAATTCGGCTGGCACGCTTATATGTACTATGGAAAGAAAAAGTTGGATGGGGTTTTTTTTCACCATTATATAAGAAATAATCTACTAAATATTTGGATGAAGTACAAGAAATATGGCGATGAGAGAAAACCACTATGGATAGTGCCAGCAGAAGTAATAAGAATAACAGCTGAGACAGGAGAGGAAAAAGGGATTTCATATAATCAATTACTAAAAATACAAAATGGTAAAATAGAATTGAAAACTGCTGAAGAGTTGAATAATAAATATGATTGGTTTCAAATGCAACAAATAAAAAGTTTGGTGGAAAACGATGTTAAAACTGAAGGAATAAGACGAGAACAAACAGAAATGGAAAAAGTTTTGCTTGGAAATAATGAAAAATTAATTTCGAAAATCTATAAGTTACTTTTAAAATGGTCTACCAAAGATGAAGTACTGAAATCTTAAATGATTAAGTGGGCAATTAATGTAAATAAAGAATACAGATGGACACATGGGAATATTTGTGGAAGAACTCTATGAAACTCTCAACATGTCAGAGTATTAAAGAAAATTGTTTTAAGATGATGTACAGATGGTATATGACTCCTAAAAAGTTGGCAAAGATGAACAATAAGATGCCAGATAGATGCTGGAAATGTAAAAAACATGAAGGTTCTTTCTACCATATGTAGTGGACTTGTGAAAGAGCGAAAAAGTATTGGCAGATGATTCAACAAGAGATGTCTAAGATCTTAGGATATGAATTTAACAAAGTTGCAGAGACTTTTCTGTTGGGATTACAAATGGAAAAATTTCCAAAAGAAGGTAGAACTTTAATTTGGTACTTGCTCTCAGCTACTAGGACATTGTATGCGCAGTTGTGGAAGCAAGAAAAAATACCAGAGAAATAGGATTGGATTATAAAGTTATGACATGGAGTGAAATGGACACGTTAACAAGAACCTTAAGAGACTATGATTTAGAAGTATTTAAGATGGAGTGGGAAAAGTTCAGAAGATACATAGAAAAAGAGTGAAAAATAAAAGGACATTGGACAATTTTTGATAATGACTAAGTACAAGAGGGAGGAGGATATTAATTTGGGTTCTTACTAATTAAGGGTACCTTTAATATTAAGCTTTTAAGTATATAACACCGGCGGGGATCAAGTAATGGGGTGAGGGTAGGTAGAAAGTAATATATGGGATAGGAAAAAAAAGTAATTATTAATGATGTAAGAAATTGAAATTTATTACCATATGTTACTAATAAAATTGTTTGAAATTAGAGAATGGGGCCACTTCCTTCCCCCCCCCCCCCCAAGCACATTTTCCCTTCTTCTGCGTCAAAGAATCTCTTTGCATGCCTGGCTGGAGAGTCAGATCAAGCCCCACGGTAAATGTGTTTTCTTTGCTTATGCTAATTGCAGTAAGCTGCAAGTCCCTGGCCCACTCTGTCCTCAGTAATGCAAGCTTTATGTACAGTTTACAACCTTCTGTGATATCTGTCCCTCCCCAAATAGCAAAATATATATGAGGCACAATGAAAGACTTACAAGCACATGGCCTTGTATTTTCCTAGTTCAGTAACAGCACTCAGTGCTCATAAACACAAGCAAAAAAGAATGTGATAATACAGAGGCAAAGGGAATGAAGGGGCGTTCCTTTTCACTGAAACCAAAGGCATCTCTCCCCTTCCTTTCCTTTCCTTTCCTTTCTGGATTCATTAAAAAGACCATACTAATAGTGATATAGTAGTAAAGACTGGGTGAAGAGTGGCTGTTTATTTGTTTTAAGGCATTGCTTTTAGAGGGGGAAAAAATGGGCCGCCTATCGCTGGGGCTAGAAGAATGACATTGTATGGAAATTGGAAAAAAACCCTGCTTGAATCAGAAGATGGAAACAGAAAATCTTCCATGCAAAACTGACCATAGAGTCTGTCCTTCAAAGCAGCCATGTTTTCAGGGCAACTGATCTCTATAGTCAGTTATAATTCCAGGAAATCTCCAGGCACTTTTGGAGGTTGACAACCATGGGTGCTTTCACACAAGAGATTTGGCCCGACCTAGCCCAGCCTCCCATTTGGATTAAAAGGGCATGAGTACATCTGTCCTCCAAGCCACACCTGTTCTCATCCTGTCTCCAGACAACTCCTATCCGCAATAAAAAGCTACCTGGATTTTCCCAGTAGTATCCCCCTGAATTGCATGTAGGTCCTATAATCAGCTGCTGCCTGAATGTCCCAGCCTGACTCATAAGTAGAAGAGCTGTGTGATAGCGCCAAGTCATTTCTAGAGCATGGTTCAGGTTCCTCTTCCAAAAAAAAAACCTCTCCAAGGTGTGCTTGTGTGCTTCTCTGCTTGAGCACACACACAGGAGGCTTTAAAAAGAAAAAACCCTTTCCCAGAGGATCCATGGTTGAACCATGCTAACAGTCTGAATGTACAACCACAGATGGCTGCTGGGATCCTGCTACTTCACTGGTGGCTTTCTGATCCCTCTAAAATGGACCTGACTGAATCAGGTCTTTTCACCTCGAGATACTATCACATCAATTCCCAGTGTGATAGCACCCGATATTTCACAACTGCTTCCCGCAGAAAGGGAGCTCAGGTGAAGAGAAAAGCAGGCAGGGAAATAGGAAGTGGGTCCAAAGTAGGGGAAAGTCTAGCATTCTCCAACTATGCATTCATTTACTTTAAAAACAACTTGTTTTCCATCTCCATTTTTATAAATGACTGGGGCAAAGTTAGGTTTAAATCAGTGGTTCTGCTGCCAATATGTCTAGTTTGAATGTAAGTTGTTGCACCATATCCTAAGACTTCATTGGCCAGTATCCATCATTTCACAGGCTTAAACTGTAAGAGTTTTGCCATTATATCTGAGCCTTCTGCAATACTGAAAACTGAAATCTTTAATGGGATACTACCGTTAAAATACCAAATAGAAACTGCTAAAATAAACAAGATAATTATCTAATTTTATAATATCACTCATAAAATGTCTGCCTCTTGGCTTTATGGGGTTCATAGATGAAATATAGGGCAGATGTTTTGTGTAATTTGCTCAGAAAACAGGAAAATTATTTTTTAAAAATACTCATAAAACTCACAAAATGAAAATGAAACTAATTCAAACCATATGCAGTATACAGGTTCAAATGAAATTTAATTTTTGCCCCCTGAAGCTATGGATGGGCTGTTTACAAGACAAAGACATCCATTCTACATTATTTAAATTCTGAGATGTTCCCAAATGGTTTTTAACAAATTGTGGTTCTGCTGAACATGAAAGATGGTTATTTGCATTTTTAGTTAGCTTTGGCTACCCTCCAAAAAGCAATGGATTCAGACAAAAACACTCTTGGTTTCCAGAATGTGCAAAAGACAATATTTTATGGTTACTGTTTCAAGGTTCTAATTAAACTGGCAAGATACTTAAAGAAGAAACAGCTTGAATAGAGCAAGATGTAGATTTTCTGTGTTATTAATGTTGAACAAAACACTGTGTGCCTCCCAAATTTATCTTTCTTTATCCAATAATCACAGTAGAGATAAGCCTACTTTTTTTTTTTTTAAAAAAAAAATGAAAATAGAACACACAACTATAAATCTAATAGCATTCTGATGTACTGTTGCTACTGGGTGAGTAACCATATTCGCTTCAAAAGCACTTCTCTAAGTCTGGGTGCCTTTGTAGCCCTACCTGTCACTGAAACAAAAAAGGAGCACATAGAGAGGGTCACTTTGGATACTCTCACAAATAATCAGCACTATTGATGCACTACAGCTTTAATTCACAGCTGGACTACTTTGTGTGGGCCAACAGCTTTCCCAACCACACAGATTTCTGTACTGTAGAGCAGATCACTCATTATGAACTTTGAACTTTACAGCCACCTTGACCAAGAACTCAAACAGAGAGGCAGATTCATGACAAGTTAACAGGCTGCATACCCAAACGCACTTACCTGACATGATTGAACACAGGAGGATTTACTTTCAAGTGTGAAGCATTGTTTTGTTAAAAACAGGATTCTTTATCTTCAATCTTTCATTATTATTGCAAATGACAAGTGAGGCGATAATTTCAATCCTTTACATTTAGAACATAAGTATAATCTGATAAAGCACTATATCAAGGGATGGCATCAAATACATCAAACAGGGCAGGAATGATTAACTCCTCTAGCCCTGTTCTGTAGGTATACACAGTTCCTATAGTGCACAAATAGCTATAACAGCAGTCTTGGCCAATCTTCCATTAAAGCCATAGTCTTTGAAGACAGCTGGGATAGACAACAATGACATGTCAACCTCACTTACTAGGTAAGGGTAAGAATTTAGCTTCTGCAACATAAATTTTCATGTGCACTGATGCACTTAAAGCTGATTCATTGAGTCTGCTGCATTATAAAGAAGAGTTTGCTTTATACCCTGCTCTCCAAAACAAGAAAGAAACTTGGAACAGCTTAAAATTGTCTTCCTTTCCTCTCCCAACAGACACCCTGTGAGGTAGGTGGGGCTGAAAGAGTTCTGAGAGATCTATGACTGACTCAAGGTCACTCAGCTGGCTTCATGTGCAGGAGTGAGGAATCAAGCCTGGTTCTCCAGATTAGAGTCTGCCACTCTTAATCACTACACCAAGCTGGCTCTGGCTCTTAACCACTCTATCATATAAGCAAGATTTGATCTTCCCATAAGACAATTTCTTCATCTGTGAATCTGGAATAACACAATCCTAACCAGGAGAAAGAAGGAAGGAAGGAAGGAAGGAAGGAAGGAAGGAAGGAAGGAAGGAAGGAAGGAAGGAAGGAAGGAAGGAAGGAAGGAAGGAAGGAAGGAAGGAAGGAAGGAAGGAAGGAAGGAAGGAAGGAAGGAAGGAAGGACCCTGCACAACTAGTTATGCAAGGCCAAGGGGATTGTGGACTTATGATTCTTATAGGATTCTGTTATTTCTTTGCTACATGGGAAACCAGAAGAATTTGAGATGTGTGCAGGTTACTTCTGAGAAAAGCCAAATCCTACTGGACATGCCTACACTATTGGGCACACCTAAAACATAGTTGGATACTAACCATGGGCACACCTAAAACATGGTTGGATACTAACCATTCCAAGGACAAACAAGATAAGGAAATATTCTCACACAATAAATCTAAAGGAACAAGGCAAATTGCAAATCTACATCAGTAAGAATCCCCAAACATTTTACTCTAGAAGAGTCACCTTTTAAGGAATCTGGATCAGATTTTTGTTCTTTTAATTTTAACTATGCAAACCATTTCTTTGTAGCTCTGAGGGTTTTGGCAGTTTGCTGGTCAGAATGTTGCTTGCGCACACGTCCTAGTGCAAAATGCTAGGTACTGTGTGTACTGCCAGTAAACAAAGGATTAGAAACATTTTCTTTTTGTGGCCATTAGTGGTAAAGAAATATTTGAGGTTTATAGTCCCTGTGCACACATACTTCTGCAATGAATATAAACAGTTTTATAGCTCACCATAGGGCAGGTTGAAGCCACAGGAGTGGAAAGTCCACAGCTGTTCAGAGGAATGATAGCAGTTATGGATCCACCTACAGATAAACTGTGAATGTACAAACAAGTAGGTAATTAAATTTAGCCACTTTTCAAAATATGACAAAATTCAGGACTAGGATGACTGTATCACAAATATCACTAAGTACAAATAACATGATTTAGTAGGGAATGCTAAGGGGGAAATGTGGAAGCAAAAACGGTAACAGCAAAATACAAAGCAAAAATTGGTAAACTATCTTGGGTCATGAGGATTAGTGGATATCCCTCAAAGCCCTGAGAGGCATCAAATATCCTAGTAAAGCTATAGTATGCTGAAAGTTGGATAAATAAATTCAAACATGTACCAAATGACTGCACAGCCAATGAAAATAATCACTCACATGTGAGAACACAGCCAACCAATCACAGGCAAAATGTATGCCAGGTATTATTCACAGGTGGGATTTTGTGGGGCAGGGACTGCACATCTAAGCAGGGCAGTAACTGTGTTACACTGAACAGCATTGTGCCTAACATTGCATTAAACACAACCACACATGTGCAGAGATAAAATGGGGGTAGGGGGGAGCAACGAACAGTCTGAAAAGGAAGAGATGGCCAGCACATATGGAAATTCTAGGCAAAACCAGGTCATGTGGAATGACTGCTCCAGTGATGCAATGATTGAAGACGCTTATCTGAGAATAAAACAGAACATGACTGCCTATGTTTAATAGTAGGATGATGCTAGTGAAACAGAGTGGTGTAATACTATCACATGGAAAGATTTTTCATTTGATGCACTCTAATGTGACGTATGTACCACCTGCATATCTGTTTGTGACCCTTGCTGTGTAAAGACATGTGTGTACAAATGAGTGCTAGGCATGCAGTTCCTTTCGCTGATGCAGCTATCTGATTCAGCAGCAGTAACAGTTTGTATTAGCTTTAGGGATGGACACAAACTGCATTATTGTAGTTCAGTTTCATTGTTTGTGGCTGAACAACCAACCAAACTACAAACTTATATGAACCAGTAGATTGGTTCATACAAGACTTTTTTGTAGGAAAAGCCCAGTAGGAACTCATTTGTATATACAGTCACACCCCCTGATGCCAAGCCAGACAGAACTGTGTTCCTATGCGTTCCTGTTCAAAAAAAAGCCCTGGGTTTGTGAATGGAACTGGTTTGTATTGGTTCATGAGCTCTGCTTTCTGCTCCCCACCATTTTTGGGGAGGAACAGAAATCAAGGGTTCTCCCATAAAGAGTGGCAGGGAGCAGAATGCAACCCATTTAAACCTGTGCTTTTTGCTCCACAGGAAAAGCAGCTGAGTAGTAGGTAATAGATAGCAGGGAGGCTTTCTGTTTTTCACAGACTGCCATGAACTGCCTTAAAATGTGTGTTTGCAAGCATCACTTCATGAACCACAAACCAGCCAACATTTGTCATGAACTTTTGTTCATGGGCCAGTTTGTGCCCAGCCCTAACTGGCTTATCAGAAGAGTAAGCAGAGACACCGGCTGGTGGAGTTATAGCTTTTCAGAGAGGTATATATTTTGTCCCAGTTTTACACTTAGATTTGACCAATCAATATAAATCATGCAGTTTATCTAATCACTTTTACTTAAATCAACGACAAACACTTTGGCTAGTAGTAAAAATACAGTTGATACTGATTAACAATGTCAATTTCTTTTTTATTTTATTGATTCCCCTTGCACAGTTTTACTGGAGGTTTTCCCTCTATATATCACCCCTAAAAAGTCATTAAAAGCAACTCTGATCTATATTAATATTAGTATAAGGGGGCTTCTACATTCCTGGCAAGCCTGTAAAATGGAAATATCCAGTACAGGTTTGAGGGCACTGACATTGTACATGAAAGGAAAAGTTCTTCTGGCCGTTAACAGGGTGATTTTATATAGGTTATTTTAATGCAATTTTAAATTTATTTTTGCATTTATTCTTTTTAATAGTCAACATTTTAATGTGTTTAATATTTTAATGTATACAGTTTAATATATTTTAGATTTTTAGATGTTACCTACATTGGGTCCTGAATTGTCAGGACAAAAGTGAGTTTATAATTATTTTAAAATAACAAAATCACCATGTTAACTTGTACACTACTTTTCAGAGTTAACTGTGATTCATATATTAATCACAAAATTTAGTTCAGAAATCCCAAATAAAAATACCAACATTTTGGTACAGAACCATCCTTATGTTTTAAAAACTGCATGAAAAGTTCACTCATTTTAAGATGCAGTTCTGGGAATGTCTTTTGAAGATCTCTAAAAGGATTTCTCAAGAACAAGAGATTTAGGGAATGTGGTATTTATCATATATGTATCTTTACTAAAAGTAAGAAAGTAAAGAATATGGGTCCCTTAAAGAAAAAGAAATGATAACAGACCCTATTCTGTTAAGGTTGGCTGCAAAACTTTACTGGAAACATAGTGACAGATAAAAGCATAAATCAACTTCCTTATCATACTGACTTCCCTGCTTTCCAAATGGGGAGGGGGGGGAGTAATTTTATCAGCAACCTATGGGCTCACTGCCGGCCTTCACACTTACAGGAGGGCAGGAGAGTGGAACTGAATGGAAGCTAAATGGCTGTTCTAAAGCATGTTCATGTAAACATCCAAAGGCAGGACTTCCTTGAACTGCCAGTTACCTAAGTGTGATCCATCTCACTAAACTGTATGCTTGATAGGAGCATATCTTTGGTATCTTGAAAAGAAAGCAAATAAAGTAACAGCAGATTTAAGGGCAGGATGGGGGAAATGATCACAGTACTATGTTTGTTGTGGCTGAACTGGGTAAAAGAGGAAAGGGGATGAAGATTACCAAAGCATCACTGTATCACTGTTTGTTAAATCTAAGGAAAACAAATTAAATGAAAAAATAGATTTAAAATTAAGTGGAAAAGGGACCAGATGGTATGAGTGAACAGTACAACATCTGTAAAGTTATCCAGTAAAATTCTAAGCATCTCTGCAGAATTTTCAGAAGAAAAAGCATCTGAAAATTACAAAGGTGACCTCAGTTTGAACTACGGGAATGTGATTATTTCTGAGCTGAATTGTGAAAATGAAGTTTGGATTAAATGTTTCACCAATGCTAATGCATCAAAACTTCCATTGGCACTGTATCCTCATTTTCTATGTCAGCTCAGTTTTCATGTTCCTCATTTGGTCTTCTTGTTTCTTTGACCTCAGTGTGACATTTTAGTTGGTTGATTAATTACTACTAAATGGCACTGTGTTTATTAAATGGAGCCCTTGTCACCATAACAGCACAGTAACAATGCTACAATTCAGTTCAATAACTTAAATATACACAGATCATTGTGGCCATATCTAATTTGCCATACAGCCACAGATGATTTGTGATTGGACAAGAAACTCAATGTTCTAAGCTTAAATGTTCCCAAGGTATACATCCAGCAACACCACATAATCTTTTTTTCTGACCTATCAGGAGATTAAATTTGTACCTTGATCAGAAGTAATCTTAAAATCAGGCCCAAGGTTTTCTCCAGATAACAGTAAAAGCAGTTGAATATGAATGTTGCTTCTCTTCATAGATAGACAACTTGATCTGGCTTGCTGGAACCTTACTCTGACATATAATAGAACATCAATGTACACATGCGAAATAAAGAAAAGGCCATCAGTAAAGTTAGGAAAGGATCAACAGGTCCCATATTTACCAACAAGTTGGTAATTGCTGGCAACACAGATGTTCCCCATCGGCCCATATGAAGAAGCTAACATGCAGAGAGTCTCCCTTGTAGGAAAAAGCAGGAAGAGGATTCAGAATATTTGCAGTACACTTGTATCTGGCTGTTGGAACTTGTAAATAAAAGGAGGCTCACCACATGTTGGTTCAAACCTTGAAGAAGGCAACCTCAAGGAATAATTTTCATGTGTAAAGCAGCCATCAACAACCAGTCATAACTTTCCTTTTCTGTCCTTAGGCCAGACTCTAATTTAACACCTGCAGTTCAGAAAAGTGCAACATCCCCAAGGAATAATCAGCTAAGACCAACATTCTGGACATTCCTCTTCCCAAGTAATTTGTTTAAACTGCAAGTAATACTTTAGTCATTTTATTTCTGAAATATTATTTTCAGGAAGAAAAACATTGATTGGATCTAGTCATCTTCTGTACTTGTAAAAGAGAGGATGGGGGCCTCTTTGACCACAAAAAAAGGCAATGCTGGGAATCATGGGACTGACATGGATAAACGCTGTGTGGGATGGGGGCTACTATAAGGAGGGAATTGGGTACAGTTGAGTGAAAAAGTGGGCTGACTCTCCCAACAAGAAAAGTGGACATGGTATAATATCAAATTATGGATTATGTGAACATAAAACATACACTCAAGTAATATCCACTGTCAAGTGATATCCACTAAAAGCTATAGTTCAGCAAACAGAATACTATGAAGACAAAGCAAAGAAAGTGTGTGTATGTGTGAATGGAGTCTAAGTTCTGTGCCCAGATAAAACCCGTGGAATGCTGCCTTCTAGTTCTTAACCCAGACTATTATTAGTATTTAGTACATTGCCCCCCCCATTCAGAATAAAGAGACAGACACAGGAAGTTGGATAAACTAAGGGCCACTTTATTAAAGTTCTGGCAGCAAAGTCAAAGCATAGGTTGGTGGCACAGTCAAGGGCAGGAGTCCTTTGGACACCTCCCTTGCCACCATTGGGCGAGCCACCTTGTCCCGGACCGAAGCCAATTCCCCTTGGGGTGGCTTCCGTCCAGCTGGTACATTGCTCAGGATACACCCAAGACATCTCCCCCCCAAAACCACACAGATTAAGTGAAGATCAATCCCGGCCATCCTTTAGGCAGTCTGCCCCCCCATGCCGCACAGCCCTGGGGGGATCCTGCAAGAGCCCCCAGCCCAAATAGGACTGCTGCATTGTGCTCACCGAGCCGCCAAATCCAATCCAACCCGCCAACCCTAAGTGACCGACCTCAACTACAGCACCACCTCAGCCAATCCCACAATCCTCTAAACAAACGGATGTGCAAAATTTGCACATATAAGCAAGTTCACTATTTGACACAAGATACAAAGGAAAGATGGCACAACTCTACAATAATGCTTTTTCTGCAAATGAGCAGACAGCTAAGAGTTTCTGGTTCCCATTAGTTAATTCCAGGCATATATTGTTGCCATGAATCCATTCAACTCCTGCTGATAAAATGGATTGATATTTGTATGACAGGTTGCTAGTAAATTGCAGAATAGATTGGACAGGGCTTTTTTTGAGCAGAAACACAGTTCTGGCTGGCTGGTGTCAGGGGGTGTAGTCTAATAAGCAAATAAGTTTGTGCTGGGCTTTTCCTACAAAAAAGTGACATCAGGGGTGTGGTGTAATATGCAATTGAGTTCCTGCTGGGCCTTTTCTACAAAAATAGCCCTGAGACTGGAAGAAAACTGAACTTATCAAGAAGAAAGATTAAGATAACAATTCTAAGCAGGTCTGCTTGGAATATTGTTCAGAGAGATTTATTCCCAGGAAAGTGTTCTTAAGATTGCCCTGTAAGCCAATTAAACGGCATTGGAAACTCCCATCTTCTGAGGCAATATACTTCTGTTAACTAAATGGTGGTGGTGGTGGTGGTAGTAGTAGTAGTAGTAGACAAGATCTTTTTATCTATGGATGTGAAGGCAATCTGGTTGTGATATCTGTTACCTCATTGATCTCCAGGGCTGAGTCCATCTGTCTGCCTGTCTCCCACAGTTCTTCTCAAAATGGTTTACACTGTTCATCTCAATTTTATCCTCACAATAGCAACCTTGTAAGGCTGAGAACAAGTTTTCCTGGTGAAGTGTTTATTCAAACCTGAGTCTCAAAGATCCTGGTCCAACATTCTAACCACTGTTCAGTCTGATCAGATCCTGTTTCATAATATGATCTCATGAGCCATGAATAGTATTTTATTTATGAATTGACATAAATGACCCTGTCATGCTAATGGACTAGGGCCACAAGCTGGGCTTAAGACATGTCTCCTTCCTCACCTGTGCTTGTGCTTTGTTCCTGGGTGTGTGTGGCTGGCACTGCAGCGGAAGATGTGCATATATAATATTCAAAATAATGTTTGAGTATTGGATTGGGGGTCGCATTTGTGTCTCCATATTAAGACAGCTGTAAATATAATTCAAAATTATATTATTTGTAAAATTACATAATAAATCATTATAGGGAAAGTACTTTGTGAGCTTACGATTTTGCAAAAACAACAACACAACCCTCTCCACAATGTTAAGTGCCAGACGTTGTACCATCTGGAGACATTAAAACACTCCTGGCCAGAGGCTAAACACCACTAATAAACTCTAAGTCTAAGTGAAGCAATAAAAGCTATAATCACAAGTCTTTCTAAGAGGATTATTTTAAAGGTGGCTTTGACCACCAGTAATAGCCAACAAAGATACTTAAATGACATAGTCTTTTGTTTGGCATATTCTGTCCTGATAGGTTTGGAGTCTACTCCTTACTAATTTGATCTAGAAAGATAATGAACAGTTTCGAAAGGCAGCTCTTTAAATGACCCATAGTTGTGTGCAAGCAAGGTGCAGGTCTGTAGAGTTGCCGGTGCTTTTGACTCATAAGGATAAATCACCGAAACAGATCTCCTGATTTCACCAATGATTTACATCTTATTGAATCAGAAGATGACAGTGCTACATCTGTCAAGGATATATGCTAATGTTTGGGGGAAGTGGATCTGGCAAGAAACACTCAAAGCACAATATTGGGTTTAAGATTTACACCTGATTGAACTGATATGTCAAAGGTTGAGAAGAGATTAAGTGCAATGCTGAAGATATTTATGCAGACGTAAGTTCTATTGAGATCAACAGGGCTTACTCCCTAATAATTGTAAAAACTGTAGCCTTAGAAACAAACTGTGCAATCCACAGGGAATTCACAATCAGATTTTTCTTCAAAATGAAAAAGCAGTTTGGGTGAACATGATTGAGTCATTAACTTAGAATGGGGAGAGAGAGAGATTCAAATCTTTTCCCCATGTTATTTCCCCAGATGAAATCCCCTCTAACTTCACTGTTAGCTACAGCAGCCGGGAGGGGGAGGGGACTGAAAAAAGGACCCGCTAGAGACAGATCACTGTGGGAGTTTATATTTTCAGTGGGAAAACAGCCAATGAGCTGGATCCAATCAGCTTTTAGTGAAAATGGTAGGAGGGCTCCCTTTTGACCACCAAAAAGACTGTGCTAGAGACTGTAGGATCCTCACGGACAAAGTGATGTAGGATGGAAGCTGTCATGAGGAGAATAGATCAAGATGCAGTGAAAAAAACCCTGTCTAGATCCAACTCCATTGCTTCTTTGTGCTAGTAGCCTTTTTTTTTTTCTTGAGGGGGGTGACCCGAAATAATTTTGTAACTAACATAATATTTTCATTGCCTGTGCACTGTCCCCAGAATGATGATGCCAGGCATAATAAATGTGTTTATCTGGAATTTATTTGTGAAAACTGATCTGAATCTAGGTACTCTACTTACTGGATGCCAGCAGCACATCAAGTAATTCTTGGCTCCAAGTCCCAATCCACCTATAATTTTTCCAGGCTTGCATACTGAAGGTATGTTGAGAGAATCTGTTCACCACTGTTTTCCCCAAACTTCCATGCACTAGGGTTTAAAGTGATGAAGCCCCAGTCTCAAGGGAACCCCATTGCCAAGTCCCCTGTTTGGTAAGCCATGAGAAACCAGTCTAGGAAACCTCATCCCATCTTAAAAGATGCATACAGTGCTCTCCAAAGCCCACCCTGTTCCACCTATCATGAGTAGGGCCTAACCAGTCTTAACCATGCTCCCTGAAGAAGCCTGACCTCATCCTTTGTTTTGGAAGAAGGAGGTCAAAGGCAGTTCCTGAGCCATGATGGACTTCCACAGCTCCATTTTACAAACTAGCAACAACTTTGTATCCCCCTCTTTGTTTAATTACTATCCCACAAGCCCAGTTCTGGTGAGCATGAAAGCTAGCTCACTGCTTTTTGACATTTTAATATTACTGCTACACCTTGTGAATGAGGGAAAAAGAAGAACATGCTGTTGAGTTGCGATTGGCATAGGGCAACCCTTTCTATGGGCATGTCAGGAATGACAAGAACAGATGTGATTTGCCTTTGTTTTCCTCTACATAGTAACTGCAGTCTTCCTTGGTGCTCTCCCATCCAATTACTGACCATGTCTGACCTTACTTAGCATCTAAGTCCTGACATGTTTGGGTAGAACTGGGTAAGGGAAAAACATCTTGGATTAAATTTAGCAGGGACATCCCCATTTCATATTTAATTTAAAATTTATGATGTGCTTTATGTCAGAGGCATTTTTTGTGGTTAAATGCAGATGACTGCTTACTTGCTTTTTTTAACTGAACTTGCAAACTCTCCTCTACAGAAAGCTAGTCACACTTAAGACTACTGAAATTAATGGAGCCAGAGTCAGTTGTGGTTATTTTTCTCCACTGATTTTAGTGATGCTTAATCACAACTAATTTCCTCCATATTGAAGACAACGCTTTCTCTATTTCAGAATCTGGTAACAAAATTAGCTGCTCCAAGCTGGATTTATTTGATGGAAGTACACAATGTTTGAGTCCATCTGGCATGATTAATCACTTCAGTCCAATTGGTTTTAGTGGAGCTTTAAAGCATTTGAACTTTCTTTGGCTTACACCCAATATTTCCAGATTGCATCCATTGTCTTTGCTCAGAATGTTATCCATTAGCTGCTTGTACATTAGAACTGGGCAGTGGATATGCAGAGCATGCTCATGTTTTGGCGGTTCCTTTGGTCCAATCTGCATTATGCTTCTGCTTCATGCTGCATAAAATTGCAGGAACAAGCTCCTGGTATTCAAAGCATAACACATTTTCTCATATTTAAAATTTCTGTTTTGTATGCAGGAGATATTTTTATAAAAGGCTGCTGGATAATGTTATAAATTTATCCCATTGAATGAATAATAAGAGAATTGAATGAGGTTGCTAGTGAAAACAAAATGTGGATAAGTAAGACAGAAAAAGGGTGCAAGTATAAAAGTAAACTTTATCATATGTCTAATTGTCAGTCCACGCAATACTGTCACCTGGTCCAAATGTTATATTTGCATGGGAAGCTTTCTGTTTTTATGGGACATATTTGTTCAATTACAAAGGTTACCATGTGGCGTCTTATATTATTAGATTGAGACATCAGAAATCCATCTGACCTCAAGAGTTCTATGATGGTTTGACATGATATTTTGACTGCTTGTGGGACACACAGCTTTTAGTTTAGCCATTGTGTTCTGGTTCCAACCTTCTGAAAGAACAGAGACTATCTAGATGTCTTTGTGTTTATAGTTCTCCTTCAAAGTACTAACTTTGGATATTGCTTCAATAACATCCTTTAGAAAGGCAGTGGTGACTCATGGGATGTGAAGCCTTGGAAACTCTGAGAGAAAGGAGAAACACATTATGGTGGGGAACCTTTTTATTATTTATACCATGGAATATACATTATTGTTTTGCAGTGATCAACACTTGTGGCAAGAACTTATAGTACAGTTAGTTTGTGCTGGTCTGGTTTTTTTGAAACTGGAAGACAACCCTGGAAGGTTTTCCTTCTCTGAATATTTATGGCTAGAGCATGCTATTTGATTAAAATCTACAGTTGGACACTCAGGTTTATTCTGTGGCAGATAGTACCTCCAGCAATCCTCTACAAGGCCACCAGCTGCCACACTTCTTCCAGAAGTGTGACCTGGCCATAGTGAGGTGTGCTCTTGTTCCTTCTGTGCCAGGCTGCCATTGAAAGCAGTTGGCAAATTGAATGGAGTAGCGAGACTGCTAGCTAGTATGGACTACTGACAGCATATGACAGCTGATTTTTAATAATCTCTATGGGTTGTCTTTTTGTTAACTGAGTCTTAATTGGGTAGCTGCATTGGAAGCAGCCAATAAGGAGGCATGATTTTGCCGCTTATATTGTGACCATGCCTCCTCCATGCAGACTTGGATGCTGACCCTCCCTTTAACAACACAGGATTAGCTGGTTGCCTTTTGAGGGGTTTCCTTTGATTGACAATTGAAGAAGCTTTTTTTGCCTGCTTTGTGATGTTGGGGTAGAGGTGGTTTAATAGGCCTGGTCTTTGGACTGTTTAGTGCATAACTAGTATGGCAGAGATAGGGCAGGCTGATCATAATTACGGATGACTGGCAAACACTCTGAGGCATCAACAGTGATGGAGGGTATGACTGGAACAGTGCATCTCTAGTGAGGGGCAGCTGGGAAGAAGCACCCTTGGTGCTGAGCAACATCATTCCGAACCTGATACTGGTCATGCAGTGCCTCAGGGAAAGGGATGGGGCTGAGAATCTCTCAGCACATTGTATGCAGACCAGTAGAAGATGTAGGGTGAGTCTGGAGTCAGGATGTGTCAGGAGGAGGAGGAAGAAAAAGAGGAGGAGGACGATGATGACAACAAGAAGGATGAGGAGGACGAGAAGGATGAAGAATTGGTTTTTATACTCTGCTGTTCACTACCTGAAGGAGTCTGAGAGTAGCTTGGAGAACCAGTTTGGTGTAGTGGTTAAGTGTGCGGACTCTTATCTGGGAGAACTGGGTTTGATTCCCCACTCCTCCACTTGCACCTGCTAGCATGGCCTTGGGTCAGCCATAGCTCTGGCAGAGGTTGTCCTTGAAAGGGCAGCTGCTGTGAGAGCCCTCTCCAGCCCCACCCACCTCACAGGGTGTCTGTTGTGGGGGAAGAAGGTAAAGGAGATAGTGAGCCGCTCTGAGACTCTTCGGAGTGGAGGGCAGGATATAAATCCAATATCTTCTTCTTCTTACATTCATCTTCCCTTCCTCTCCCTGCAACAGACACCCTAGGAAGTAGATGGGCCTGGGAGAGCTCTGACTCAAACTCACCCAGCTGGCTTCATGTGGAGGAGTGGGAATCAAACCCGGATCTCCAGATTAGAGTCCCCTGCTCTAGCTGGTTTTCTCCACCAAACAGCTTAGTGCATCATTTAAATGTTAGCATGATATCTATGTCATATCATTTAAATATGTTAGCATAGGTAGGAATAATTAATTATTTAAATAAACTAGTTAAATTCAGTGCTGCTGTCTCATGTCCTCATGGGGGATGCCCTTAATGGTTGTCCTTAATAATGTTGTTTTCTCTATCTCACTGATTTTAAGAACTCTGTTTACTTTACTTGTTCACAGCTAGGAGTTTAATATGATTTACTTAAGCATGCTGCTTTTTAAAATGCAGCAGTTTGCACATTCACCTCCCTGTTATCAAGTGAACAGTAAACAAACATAGTGAAATCGAGTGCTATACATGCATGTTCAAGTCAGCTCCTAATTAAAGTTAGCTTTTAAACTTGCAATTTAAATTCCTAAACAGATTAGTAGCTTTCTGGAAAAGTGTGAAGCTAGATCCATAGTGGCTTCTTTGATTTATCACTTAATTCTTTTTAAAAACCCAAGAATTTTGAAAACAAGAAGTAATACAGGGCCTGGGCTGCCATTGGAGGAGAACTGGTAGGTTCGGGGCATTTGTAAAATCTTCTGGGTTGCTACTTGGGATTACAGATTGTGGCCATTATGTGAAAACATGTTTCACGGAAGCCAACTAAACTGAGGTCTGATTCATGTTATTTACATCAGATCTTTTTTTCAAGTCAGATTATTTTTATTTCTCCAGTTCTCATTGTTCCTATACCTATGCCCTTTTAATGCTCAGAGTCCAAATTGTCACAGCCTGATCACGTCACCCAGCCACACACAGGCATTCTAGTGCTTCTGCACAAGGAAGCATATGGACATTAGTAGTTGTCAAACCAGAATGGCAACAACAACAAAAAGTCAGTCCCAAAATGACTGTACGAGTCATAGCTAATTTCCAATAATGCATTTAGCAATATAACAACATAAAGTCTAAGATCACTTAAAAAGAAATAAATCTCAATATGCTTCCAAATATTATATAAGACAAGGGCACACAGCTCTAACAGTTACAAGGGCTAGCCTTGTCTGGAACTAAGCAGGTCACACAGTGAAAGCACTATTATTGTATGAATTCCAGTGCTTGAGATGATGGAGATCTGGCACACTTAGGGTTCAAACAGATAGTGTAAAGAGTGCCATCTCATTCCATAGATCACCTGCAAAATGCAAGCTCAATTTGCCTCATGCCAAGAGGGAGCGAGGTGTTTAACCCTTCAACCCCCTCTCAGTTTCATTATCCAATATCTGTCTTTCTGTTTTGCTGATAGCATTTTAAAGGGAGGGAGATCCCAGATATCTTGCCTAACTGCTACCTTTCTGTTGTAGCACCAGTTAATTGGCACCCACTGTCCTCACACTGCAAAGCTGACCCCTGCTCAGAGGCATAATCAATAGGGACCATTGAGTCCAACAATGACTGATGAGTTACAAAATTGTTGAGCCCCAAGTATAAGGCTATGATCCAAAACCTGCTCCTTTAAAATCAGTTCAATTAGTTTTTAAGTCATCTTGTGACCCATACAATACTGATTCTACTTGTATGGAGGTGCTATACTGTGCATCAAAAATATGTTTTGCATTTTTCCCCACATTAATGTAATTGCAATGCAGGGCTTGTTTTGTAGAAGAAACCCATCAGGAACTCATTTGCATATTAGGCCACATCCCCTGAAACCAAGCCAGCTGGAACTGCGTTCCTGTACATTCCTGCTCAAAAAAAGCCCTGCTGCTATGGTAAATACAAATTTATCTTGACATAATGAACAACAACTACCTGAAACTTACCATTGCTCCCATCACTAATGCCAGTAGGGAGTTTAACTAGGAAGATATGAACAGCTCTTTTCCAAATATGTTCCCACATCATCTTTAGGGATACGGTCATACCTGGTTCTCTCCACAGGCATCTAGAAGTCATGCATCTTCTCACTAAAAACAGAGAAAAAAAAATCTGGGATGGGGCAGCACATACAGAAGTAGAAGTAGAAGTCATTTGGAATCATCATAACCACCCAGAGACCAATATTCATAAGAACCACTGAATGTACTGAGGGAAGGCAGCCAATTAGATCCTACTAATGTCCAGCCTTAGAACTTACCAACAGAGATGAAAATAGGCAAGATTTTTTTTTTTGTGGTGGTACTCACTGGTACCGAGTATTGGCACCTTTGGGGGGGGGGACTCGCCGAGGTCCTAAGGGGGCAACTGGTAGGAATCAGCTAGAATATATATGAGTGCCAGAACCTTTTTTAAAAAAATACAAAGAAACATTGAGAATGGGAGCTGCTATAGCACCCCTACACACACACACACCTCTTTCTTATAGCTGTTACAGTATCCACCTGTGGATTTTCATTTTAACATTCAAAATCTAAAGGAATTTACTTGGAAGCGACATGTTTATTTCTACTGAAGGCCATCAAATGAATGGAATAATGCTTAGAATATCATGTGTGGTGACTAATTTGATGTTCAAATATATCCAGCTCCTCTGCCTTGCTAAACAAGAAAGTGTATTGATGAAAAACTTAAAAGTATCAGCTCTAGTGGATTTCTTTAGCAATAATTATGCATTGCACAATATTAGAACAGTGATACAATGTAATGTTACAGAAATGTAACAATAGAGGGTCTACAAACAAACTAGTTCAGAAAACAATTAGTATTACTCTTGGTCAATCCTAGTTAATTTATATACATCATCAATGCCATTGCTGTCTGTCTAAAAAGAGCAAAATGAATTTGTGCCTAGGAAACAACTCTGCCTCTGAGGACCCCAATGTGCAATAATGATGCATTTAATTAAACACATATGTGTGTGGCTCTCACAAAGTCTTAGGCCACCGTGCCAGGCTCCTGCCAATAAAATACAACCGCCATGGCTTAATTGATACCATTTATCTGTGCATTAACTTGTTTGAAGAATACTTCAGTCCTCGGTCTTTTCTGTAACTCCGTATTTCAGATTTTTGATTTTTGTTATTGTTGTTTTAAATCACAGAGTACTTTTTGAGAAGGATTTATTTCATTCTCATACTGCTGTTACTTCGGGACCCCATTGGAAAAAAGAGGAAAGATGTGCCAGTGGGTTGAGGCAAAGAAAGCTCACTTGCCAGAAGCTCATGGATTTGATCTTAGTTGGGCTTTATGTCCATCCCTCTCATTTATTTAACTGATTTGTATCCTATTTTTCATTTTTCAAAAGAACAAAAGTAAAAGGAGCACCTATTTTCCAAGCATGGCCCCCACCTGTGAATATCTAAATCTGCAGGTCAGGAGGACCATAAGGAAGAAAACAGATAGTTCTGCCAACTTAGGGGACCACCCAAGCTGCCAGAAAAAAAATCTGAAAACCTACAAAAAATACGTTGGGGAGTTATATCCCCCTGAAAATCAAACTGTTGTCTGCGAGTAGGCAGACAAAGCACCTGCCTCCTCTTTTTGATGTGTGAGAGATGATGGGAGCTGTGCTGGTCCCAGCTGGGTTGCCCTTTGTGTGTGTGGGGAGGGATGGCTAGGAGCCACAGCAATCCTGGCTGTGTTGCCCTTTGGGAGTGAGCCTGGAGGTTGCAACAGTCCCAGCTGCACTGTGCTTAGTAAGTAAGGGATGCTGGCAGGCACAGCAGTCCCAGCCACATCATCCTTTGTGTGGAGGAGACTGGGAGCTGTGGCAGTCCCTGCCACATCACCTTTTAATGTAGGAGGGAGAGAACATGAGCCAAGGCAGTCCCAGTCTCACCTCATTTTATAATGGGACAGGAGCTGCAGAAGTTCCAGATATGTTGTTCTTTGTGGGGGGAGGGAGGTCAGGAGCTGCTGTGGTTCCAGTCATGCCTTTGCTGTGGAGGAGAAGCTGGGATCTACAGCAGTCCCAGCAGTATAAATGTTAATGACTGAACTGCTGCTGACAGGAGAGGAGGAATTGACATCAGGTACAGCTTTGTGACTGTTACTGAGATCACAAGGCCTTCTGCCACCTCCAGGTCAGGAGAGACTGGCATGCCACCAAAGCCATGCAGCCTTCTTCAGCTATTGCTGACACTCGGTGGACTTCTCCCATGGTCAGGTCACAAGAGAGAGGAGGAGTGACAATAGCCATGGGAGAAAAGAAGTGAGACAGTAAGTGACAGTATGTATAAGAGGTCTGAGGGGAAGGAAGGGAGGAAAAAAACAAAGGAATGGGATGGTTGTTTCCGCAGATCCCTGTTTGTCTTATATTCTAATAGCAAAGTTGGCAACATCTTTGGATACTTAAATCCAGTGACTGGAGCTGTGAAACAACAAGACATGTCTTTCTACAAAACTGAAAAGGGCCCCAGGTTAGCAGAAAAATGTTCCATTGCCAGCTCCAGATTGGGAAATCTCTGGAGATTTTGTGGTGGAGTCTGAACAGAGAAGGGGAGAGGCCTCAGCTGAATATAATGCCATTTAGTCCATCCTCTAGTCTAAGGCAATTATTTTCTCCAGGAGAATCAATAGCTGTCATCTGGATTTCATCTGTAATCCAGGGAGCTGGCAATCCTAGGCCTAGAAGCACCATCTGGGAGACTTGATACCACCTATCCTGCATGACACAGCTAGGCCTGGCTTTAACAGCTGCCACTCTAGAAAAGCCAGTGTAATGCAATAGTTAGAGCTTCAGACTAGGGTCTGAGAGAACCAGGTTCAAATTCTTGCTGTGAAAGCTCACTGGGTGATTTTTTTTTTGTACCAATCACCAACTTTCAGCCTAACCTATCTCACAGGCTTGTTGTGTAGATTAAAAAAAGTAGAAAAGAACAATGTAAGCTGCTTTGGTGCCCACTGTGGAGACAGGTAAGGTATAATAAATAAATTATAAATATAGCAGAATATGGGAGGCAGATAATTAGGTGAATTAGGGTTGCCAAATCCAATTCAATAAATATCTGGGGACTTTGGGGGTGGAGCCAGGAGACTTTGGGGGCGGAGCCAGGAGATATTGGTGGTGGAGCCAGGAACAACGGTGTGACAAGCATAATTGAACTCCAAGGGAGTTCTGGCCATCACACTTAAAGGGACAGCACACCTTTTTAAATGTCTTCCTTCCATAGGAAATAATGGATAGGGCACCTTCTATTGGGGCTCATAGAATTGGACCCCCTGGTCCAATCGTTTTGAAACTTGGGGGATACTTTGGGGGGAGGCACTAGATACTATACTATACTGAATATTTGGTGCCTTTACCTCAAAAAACAGCTCCCCCAGAGCCCCCGAAACCTGCAGATCAATTCCCCATTATACCCTATGAGAATCGATCTCCACAAAGAGAATAATGAAGTGCTCAGCAGACGTTCCTCCCCTCTCCCCCCCACCCCCGTTTTCTGGCAACTCTGAAGTGAGGGATTGGCCTCTCTACTCATGAGTTGCAGCCAACTTCTTCCAAGTAACACAGACACCCCATCCCAAGAGGAAGCCTTTCCAATCGGAGACTGGAGCCTCCGGAGGGGAAAAAAAATCACATGGTGGCTTTGGGGACGGGGGTTCCCCCCACCGGCCAGCTGACTGGGGGCAGGAAGGAGACTGGGAAAGCGGAAAAACCCCTGCTGGGACCTGGGGATTGGCAAGCCTATGGTGAATGCCTATGGAGAGAGGGAAGGGAAGGGAAGCGGATATGAGAGGGGAGGTGCCAGAAGAAGGGAAAGAGGAAATAATGCAGGATGGAAGACACAGGGGAATGTGAGGTGCTGCCCCACAAGTCCTTGAGGGTTCCTACCATGCAAGTGGGCCTGGCCCACTGGCTATCACCACAGAATTGTTCCATGGTTCCCCTAAGTCAGGGGTGGGGAACCTTTCTTCTGCCAAGGGCCATATGGATATTTATAACATCATTTGTGGGCCATAAAAAATTATCAACTTAAAAAACATTGCTCCGCTGAGGAAGAATGATTCAGGCCAGCAAAATTAATGCAAATAATTGTTTTTTTCTATTTGAAGTCATGTGGGGAGAGCCTAATCTGGCTCCCCCACACACACAGCCCACTGCCCTAGGCAAATACCTAGGTCCAGCATACTACAAAAAAGCCTAGCAGGAACCCAGAAGCATATTAGACCACATCCCCAAATATTAGCATATTAGGTCACACACTCATTAGCATATTAGGCCACACCATCTGGGATAATCATGTGTGAACTGAACTGTGACAGTAACTTTTTCAGGCCCTGCAGCAATTCTGGTCAGCCAGCCAGGCCCCAGGGAGGCTGCCACATAGTACATCTGGGCCCTGTGATCCCTGCCTGGCCCTGGGGAGGCTGCTGCATAGCGCGGCTGGGCCCCATGATCCTCGCTGGCCAGCCAGGCCCCAGGGAGGCTGCCACATGGCTTGATTTGGTCCAGCAATCCCTGAGGGCCACATCAAGTGACCTTGAGGGCCGTCTATGGCCCTCAGGACGGAGGTTCCCCACCCCTGCCCTAAGTGGAGGTTGCTAGTGGGAGAGAGGAAGCTGAAGTCAGAGGGTCAGATAAATGTAAATTGGCTGTTAGGTGGGAAGGAGCTCAGATTGTAGAGTCTATTATTTCCTGTAAGACATATGCTTAGCAAAGAGTTGATATGTTGGCTCCACTTATGGCTACCTTTCCAGACTGCCCTGTGGACTACCATCTGTTAAATCTTCTTTTGGGGCCTGATGAGAAAACCACAGAAATTACTAAAATATCATGATCAAATTTTGAAACTGTCTTGATAAAGTAGATTATGAGGGCCTTGATCTAATTCTTATAGCAGACTATTGTTAATTTGGTTCATCTTTAAAATTTAAAGCGTCCAACTTCAGCCTCCCCTGTCTATAGCCCCTTCCCAGATCCTTACTGTCTTCTGATATTTCCAAACACTGGAGTTTTGGGGGCTACTTACATGTATGTTCCCCCTCCCCCCAAGGCAAATACAAGGCATGGGGTTTTTGTTATTTACTGTCATTCATTGTTGATCCTATTCATTGTGTTATCCTGCTGGTTTTTATGATGTAAGTCACCCTGAGCCGGGCAGAGTATAAATTGAATAAATGAAATGAAATAGCATCATCCTTTTATTATGCGAACCTTCCAATTTCTGAATTGTGTTTGTATGCATACTGCAGTTTTGTGAATATATGTATTGGGTGATCAGCCTTAGAAGGTCTAATAAGCTGTTCTGCTTTATGAACTATTTTATTGTGAATAAATTGGTTGAAATTGCTGTCTACAAATGACTCATGGCAGTAGGCCATAAGAGTTCCTGTGACAAGTACCTTTTTAAACAGCATTTGAAGTGGCTATGTTTGAGACTATTCCAAAGTATGTCTTATAGGCATAAAAGAAGCTGTGGGTATTGCATTTTAATGACTGAAGTTTGGGGTAAGCTATGAATTTAATTTTGTAGCATTAGTTTCATCATGATGTGGTCCTAGATTTTTTTCACAATTTTGTGCCAAAATATCTTCAGTCTTCCTCCCTGTGAATTCCTGTTTTGTATTTGTTTTGCTTTGAACAATTTGTTGTATTGATTTAGTTCCAGCTTCTGTAGTTTCACTCCTCATTTTTCAAGAGTACATTCTTGGTTTGTCCTTGTTTCAGTGCCCTTGTCTTCTCTCTTGCTCACCTTCCTCCCTTTGATTGCCATCTCTCTTTTCAGAAACACATTTCTGAATAAAATTTGGAAATGCTGACCATGTCCCATGGATCCAGCTGAAAGACTGACATTGTGACCCCTAGTTAATTACCAGATGAGATATTAGCTGTTCAGGACAGGCTGCTCACCTTTTCTGTCAAAGCAAATTATTGTTCGTAGGAATTATCTTGTCAGTTCCAGAGACAAGAGGGGAAGGCTATAATAGCTTTGGTTCAGAAGAAATTATTGCACTCTTCATTTCCTTATTTTACTTAGAATTTTTTTTCCATAGAAGTGTAGGACTGGTAGCTCTCTACACTTTAGTTGATCAATACTACATTAGTACAGGCAGCAGACTTCAGTTTCTCCTCTCATTGCTGCTTTATATTACGAGAATTACAAAGACAGCTCTCTCCAAAAGCAGAGCTGTTTGCTTCAGTGCTATTTATACCACCTACAACTGTTCCTCCAGGTAAATGAGAACCGCTAAGTCAGTTCTAATGCATCTATTAGAAAATGAGCAAGTTGACTTCTCATTTCCAATAGGGCTTAACATGCATCATCAACATTAGCCTGACCAAAGACACCACCTCTTTGCAATTCTATTTGAAGTGAAGTATGGAACAACAGACTACTTCTTCTTTGCTGATATTTTGGCATGCCACTTTGTAATGGTATCACCCATCAAGTGTGAGGTCCAGAAATTAGGTTGTCAGCTTCCAGATGAGCCCTGGAGTTCTCCTGGAATTCCAGCTGATCTTCAGACAGTACAGATCAGTTATCTTGAAGAAACTGTCAGTTGCAGAGGGCAGATTCTATGGCATATCACCACTGAGCTCCCTCCTAACTCCACTCTTTCCAGACATTGTCACTAAATTTTCAGGATTTGGCAACAATCCTATAAGTCACATACTCTCAGCATAGGCTACCTCACAGAGTAGTTGAGGATAAATAGGAGAGGGTGAAAATAATATAAACTGCATTGGGTCCTCATTGTGGAGAAAGGCAGAGTATGAATGAAGTAAATAAATAAGGGAAAGAAGGAAAAACTGGAGTAAACAAATAAAAGTAGGTTGGCTGGTGTGTGTGGAAAGGAAGCAAGGAAAGGGAAGTTTTGGGAAAGGGAAAGAGAAAATAGTATGGCAGGAGATATGCGCTATTCCCACACACACCCACACACATCCTTGCGGGCCCCCACTTGTGTCTTTCTATTTTCTTAAATTTTTATTTATTTAATTTTATTTATTTATTTATTTATCTATTTATTTATTTATTTTATGACTTATATCCCGCCCTTCCCAACAAGTGGCTCAGGGCGGGATATAAGTCATTGTATACTGTACCAAAGATTACAAATATGAATTGGAGAAAGCATTATGAGAATAGTCACATAACCACAAAAAAAGATAAAGACAAAATACAAGATTTAAGCAAAATACTGATATGTTCCACCAATTAAGAAATGATCATTGTGTTATACACTAAATATTGTTGACATTCTTTTCTGATGTATTTTTTGCATTATAAAGGGCTTTTTTTGGAGCAGGAATTCCTTGCATATTAGGCCATACACCCCTGATGTAGCTAATCCTCCACGAGCTTACAGTAGGTCCTGTAAGAAGAGCCCTGTAAGTTCTTGGAGGATTGGCTACATTAGGGAGATGTAGCCTAATATGTAAAGGAGTTCCTGTTACAAGAAAAAGCCCTGTACCTCCAGTACATGAGTACCTCTATTTTCTGCAGCTAATGTTATCTAACCAGACTTGTTTCTCTTCATATTTGACCTCCTGGAGCTGAGATGCTTACCACCACTTACCTAGCACTTTCCACAGTTATGTTTACAGTTGGGCAAATTGAACATAATGGATTATTTTGAGTTTTCTAGACCCTGTTGACAAAATCCTCAAGGCACACACATATTCACAGGGAAAACTGTTTAAGAGATCTAGTATAATTATATTCTAACAGAGCATTTGAATTTCTCACTAGTGTAATCGGAAAACATCCCCGCTTCTACAGCTAAGTTCCTTCTTGCAGCAGAAATGAATTATAGTATTGTGCCCACTAAAACTCTTAACAGCACATGATGGCCTTGTGCAAGCCATCAGATATTTTGCCTCCCTACCTGATGAATATTATCAGAAGGTCTCTAAGACCTTAATATTTAGCCACAAAACTCCAGGGAAAGTCTAGTCCTATGAAGTGATTATCTGTTATGTTTCTGGACATTCTGAAGATATGTTACATATTCTTAATGGTATTTACCTTCTTTTTTGATATGAAGTTTTGGAAGAACAGCTTGCACGTATAATCAGCACAATTTATCACTTATCCCCCAAAGTACCCTGCTGTTGAAATGCCTGACATATATATTAGGTGTTGTGGATTTAGCAAAAATTGAATTATAAATTGCCTTGCCAGCTTTGCCTCTGGAAATAATGAAAAACCTAGCTAAAGAAAAGTTCTAGTGATGGATTTATTTTAAGTGGCTATACCTAAAGAACAACAAAATCTGCATTCATCAAACTTTATTCTTGCATAAACAGTATGGACTTTTGATTTTACAAAAGAGTTTGGCATTTGAAAAATTCAACGTGAGATTATTTCAGGACCCTTAAAAGTAGCGTCAGTGGCAAGAAAAATAGTTTATGTTTTTTGCTAGATTCAAAACTTTAAAAACAACAGATGCAATAAACCACAGCTATCTATATAGAGTCAATTGAAATGAGAGGAAGTTACTCAATTGCACATAAAATTCTGGGACAGTTATTAAAGAAATTGTGCCCAGTAGCTATTTAAACAGATGAAATTATAGACATTGATGTGGCTAAGCACATCTAAACAAGTATTCAAAGAGCTAGTATAAAGCAATCAACCACCTATTGACACCATTCATTGAGACTTACAGAAGTATTTCTGCATAATGATGTCACATGACCTTGAGGAATGAGGTCTGTTTCAGCCTTGAAGTTGGTGAAAACTGTATCTCCCAAGCCACCTATGCCTCAATCAAGACCAGTTTCCCTTTTTATTTCTATTGTCTTGATATAATCAATGAGTAACGTGCTTTAAATAGATTTAATTAATTAATTAATATATGGTATTGTGTGTAGAATAGCCAGGAGATAATAAAATTGTCTGGCAACTGGAAGTTCTAGCTCTTTTTGCATTATGCACCACCAGGTGATGAGCTGGACTTGTTAAGAAGAAGAAGAAGACAACATTGGATTTATATCCCACCCTCCTCCTGAATCTCAGAGTCTCAGAGCAGCTCACAATCTCTTTTACCTTCCTCCCCCATAACAAATATCCTGTGAGGTAGGTGGAGCTGAGAGAGCTCTCACAGAAGCTGCCCTTTCAAGGACAACTCTATGAGAGCTATGGCTGACCCATTCCAGCAGCTCCAAGTGGAGGATTGGGGAATCAAATCCGATTGTCCAAGATAAAAGTCTGTGCACTTAATCACTATGCCAAACTGGCTCTCTTTAAGGCAAGAGATGTTTCAGAGGTGGTCTGCCATTGCCCACCTCTGTGTCACAACCCTAGTATTCTTTGGAGGTCACGCTTCCAAATACTAGCCAAGGGCAATCCTGCTTAGCTTCTGAGATTTGACAAGATTTTGGCCAGCCTGGGCTATTCAGGTCAGGGCTATGCCAAACTCTTAAAAATAATCTAGTGATCTCCTTTTCTAAAACAAAATGCCAACAACATCCAACACATTTAAGAAGCTGTGTCATAAACAAACATACAGGGTGACAAAAAAGATACAAGTACATAAAAACAACAGCCTCACAGGCCATTTTCAAGGTCACATATTACTACAGGTCAAGGTCAAACTACTTTTGGAAACACTGTTCCTATTCTGCAAATTATGCAGAATACATCAAGTTCTAGTTACCACTTCTACAAAGAGTGCGAGGGAAAGGTTAAAAAAAAAGATCTGGGAGAATTAATGGCATCACAGCCACAGGCAAGTAATACATTTCAAATCCTTTTTGAAACAGTTGCAGCTTGCATTTAGTTTTGCACTGGCTCCAGACAGGGAGCATACACAGGAGGAAACCTAGTCCAAACAACTGAGAATGCATCAGATGCCTTCAAGTAGGCAAAAGTCTGTCCAGGAGGAGCATGATCTTTTTAGAGCCAGATCTTTGCCTTGCAATTAGTAACATGGAGCTCAAGAGGATATGTCACTGGGGAGTCCTCTTGTCCTTGGAAAATAGTTGTAGCCTGGCATGATAAATGTTTTTGGCATCTGGGGCCCCATAAATGTGGCAAACAAATATCTTTTCATCTGAGTAATACCCATCTTGTCCAATATCACTTAAAAGGTGGGGCTGTTTAAACAGAATCTTCCATCAGGACTTCTTTCCATAGTCACTGAAGTTTATTCTGTCATACCCTGTTAACACACAAAAGCTTCACAAGTTCTCTTTGCAGGCTATGAAAATTTCATGGTAATTGTTTGTAATGGCACATGAGTCACATTCTGCCCTCTCCCCACCTATGGCCCAGCTCCTCTTTCCCTAGTATGGAAAGTGAACAGTTCTAAAACCCAATTGCAGTCTGGGCTAAGAGAAAAAAATGCTATTTGGGGAAGGGCAGTGGAAAGAAAGGAGGAAAAAAGGAAAATAGTAAACAAAAGTACCATTCAGGGAAGAGAAGGATGGATAATGGAGAAGAAAAGGAAGAAGACTTTTATAAACCTCAGACTGTCATAAAATCATCACTAGCTTGTGCGGGGGGGGGGGGGGGGGATTAACAACAGTCACTTTAAAATGCTCCAGCCAGAAACTTCGACTTGTTTTTCCCCATTCTTTTGCTTGGGGAATGAAAAAAATCATATACATGATCAGCTGCTTATTCATCTTGCATAGAGGTTTCAATTACAGTCCCATTGTGTGAGTGTACATGTTCTGCTGTCCTCTGGACCTCATGGTCCAAGGATGTAGTTGAGAGGGAGATTGAGTCCTCCACATCTTTAATAGTATTATGATCTTGAGACATAGAACTCTTCCTTGGAAATGTTTTCTAAGGGCATGACGTAACTGATCTCTTATGGTTATTTCATGAAAATAGATTCAGATGGGTAGCCATGTTGGTCTGAAACAACAGAACAACGTTTGAGACTAGTAGCAAAGTTTAATTCTGGGTATAAACTTTCATGTGCATGCACACATCACAAAATTAAAGGTACTGCTGGACTCAAACTTTGTTCAGTTATTTCCTGAGTGAGTAGCAGCTGTGGGGCATGACAGTGGGGGCTTGGGTTAACCCTTTCCTGGCACCATTTTCACACATGGTCACACATGAATACTTTATTCTGAGGTAGATCATTGGTCTGTCAAGATGAACATGCTGTCAAGTAGAAATGTTTCATGTCACTTACTACCTGATCCATTTAACTGAAGAATGAACCTGGGACCTCCTTTATGCTTTACTACTGAGTCAGTGCCTCTCTCATCTTTAGTTTTTCTCCTGAGATTGCTATTTACCATTTCAATGAATTAAGGTGAAAATCTGAAATAATTTTCAGTGAACTAGAGCACCTTATTATAAGCTATGAGGATAGTGAAAAATACCTGAAATGCTGTCAGTCAAGGAGAAAAAAATAATTCTGTTGATGAATTCACTACTTTTCGGCCAATCCAAATTTTCCTCTATGAGATGGCTAGTTAGAAATTTTAAAATGGCTGGATATCCAGTCATAGATTGCCCAATATCTCATCTGGAATGAAAGGAAAATACTTTTCTTCTTTACCAAGATATCATGTCTTAATAGGATACAAGTCCATCAACAATTACTTCATCAGAACTAAAAGAACCCCACCCCAAAACTATGAATTGTCCCAGCTACGTAGAATAATTCGATCTTGGCCAGAAAGGTTTGCCAGGCTTCATAGCAAATAGTCTCACAAAGCTCTAATAAACCCCTGAACAGTGGTTGCTTCAAGGAAAATGCTGACAGGTCCTTAACTGGAGTGGTGTGAACAGCCCTGCTGTAATAAGCTGTAATTTAAAGGCTGTGGGCTAGCCAGCTATTAGTGCTAGTAAACAAGTGCCCCTGATGGGATTTCAAATTAGAGCTTCAAGGGAATTATTTTATATTTAACTCTGCTCCTTTTACACCTAGCATAAAGGGTAAGCTTACATGGCAATATAACATTATTCTGCATTTCATTCTCTGGACAGATACTATACTATGATACTCTCTGATTTTGAATAGCAAAAATCTCCACTGCACTCAGTGCAAATATTCTTCTATTAGCAGTTCTTTATGCAGTGTTAAACTACCCTCACTGATTATATGGTTAGCAACAGAGTCACTATGAATCCACTCAATAGGTATGATCTAAGGAAGATGATTTGAACAAAATTTTTATTTTCCATTGTGATATATATGATAGACTTTCCTTTAAACTTTGGTATTTTTCTTCATTTGGTATATGTCTACATTTCTACTATGTAGAAATGATGAAATATGCAATATAGAATGATGAAATTAATTATTTATAATTAATGATTAGTTATGAAATTTGAAAATTAAAATGTTTGAAGTTAGGACTATTGTATTTTATAGAAAATGTTTTAAAATTATAACGAAGGGAGGAACCCTCTCTGTTTATATACCTTGTAATGTACGTATATATAATTTGTCATATAACCTTTCTTTTCCTTCTGTATCCCTTCTATATATCAATATCCTGTTTTGTAAAAATTTGAAAAAATCAGGTATAATTTATTATTATGAATTCCTACAAATTCCAAGTAAATGACCAGTTTACAGGTATAGCCCTAAAACCACAAAGCTATATATGAATTGCACAGTGGTCTACACTTTTATATGCTAAAGGTATCCTCTCTTCAGGAAAGCCAATAATACAAGCCCAAAGTGTCAAGGAGTACATTCCACAAGTGGGAATGTGTCCCATACTAAGTTCCAGAGATGTTCAAATCTGCATTCAGTGTAAGTGAAAAGTTGCAACAGCTGTATCTACTAACACAAAGACAGTGGATTAGTACAGAGGGCATTCCCTCTTTCAGGGCCAGCCCTAGACTGTCTGGCACCCTAGATGTCCCCCCATGCACTGATAACATCACTGAGTCACGTGGGGGACACCCAATTCGCCTAGTTTGCCTAGTGGCAGGGCTGGCCCTGCCCTCTTTGTATCAAGGCTTGGACCATGAATGTTGGATGTTGGATTGCTTACTCTGCACTTTGTAAACCAAATCAAGTGCTGAACATAATCCACTAAAGACTTCCTGTCAACAATTATGTCAAGTCTGCAGGACAGAGGAAAGATGGTTGTACTAACCAAGTAGATGTGCTGCTATCTGCTACTTTGGCTGGCTCCAAACAAAGCCAGAGTCCAGGACAAAGGCTCCACTTTCCAATAGGTAGGTGAGCTGGAAGTCAGAAGTCAATTTATTACTCAAATGATGCAGTTACTCTGATCCACAGCATTTTGACTATGTATGTGTGTATTGTCTGGGGGCAGGAATCCTCAACGATTTTGATACTGTGGGCATCTTTGGAATTCTGACAAAGGGTAGTAGGCTAGGCACAACCACAAAGTGGCCATTGTAGGAAGCACAGAGGAAGCGCTAGTGTAAAGGAGAAGAGGGGTAATTTTTAAAATCTACTAGAAAAGGAGCGGTAGTACCTACAACAATGTTGCTGTAATCTGCACAGCCCTTCGGATCTCCCGAGGCCAATAAACCCTGTCTGTGGGTGGCATGGAGCCCACAGGTACCATGTTGGGAACTCCAGTCCTGGAGAAAGACTTCTACAATTATCTACAATTATCTCTGTAATCTGAAGATCAGTTGTCATTCCACAATAACTCTCACCCTTGCCCAGAGATTGGTAATCCTACTTTAATCCAGCAGTTTGTTCCTGGCACAGTAGTTCTGAGCAGTGCTGGAATTCTAGCAGGAGTTCCTTTGCATATTAGGCCACACCCTCTGATGTAGCCAATCCTCCAAGAGCCTACAAGGTTCTTTTTTGTAAGCTCTTGGAGGATTGGCTTCATCAGGGGGGATGTGGGCTAATATGTACAGAAGCTCCTGCTAGAATTCCACCCCTGGTTCTGAGCATGACTGGAACTCTTCCTCTCAGCATCTTCTGTTGTCATGGGAACAAATCTGATTGCACATTCTCTTGGCACACTTGGAATTTCCCCCTCCACTGCATGTTGGCATTCATACAATTGAGAAAACATGAGTTGTTGTTGGTGCATATCCCTATGTTTGTATTTGTCAGAGTCTATGAGCAGTCATTCAAGGGTTTCTAAGAGCTCTGATTAACTGAAATAAAATTAATGTTACTTAATAAACTGTATGACCTTGCCATTACACTTGTTCTAACAGTTTGGACTGTTTCTGAACCCTGACTTAATAACTCATAACTTTCACAAATATAATTTGGTAACTAGAAAAAGGACATGGGTTTGTCGTAACATTTTGATTCACTCATTGCCTTGGTTTGAGGTCAAACTACATACATTCAGTTTATATACAAGACACCCATGTTAAAAATTATTAGATGATACTAACTCTCAGTATAACAACTGAGAAAGCTTAACTGTAATCTGCACATTATATGTTTTCAAGACTTTTACAGCTTTTAATTTATCAAAGGAAATAATTAGCACACTTTGTGGCAGCCAGTGATGGTATTTATTCATTTGGAAGGCATTGGTTTCCTGTCATTAAAACTACATCATGTCCTTCCTTTTCTATTAAACTTGAACTGAGGGCAGCAAGAAGTCACTAAAAGGAAATGAAGAGGTTTTTTGGCAGTGCTCTCATGGAATGATTTAATGCTGCTAAAAGATAGCAAGCCCATAACACATGCCAACAAATGTATTTTAAATGATCCAGCTTCCAATTAGCATGTCGCTGCTTTATTTGATGTTTGTTTGCAATCCAGCAAACTCTGATTTGCAAAATTGCTCCATGTAAATATGGCTTTTTATTTTTAGTCCTAATTATGATGAGAGATTGTGCAGTGGCAGGGAGAATAATATTTTTGCTTTATAGCCTTTAAAATATTAATTTTGTTGCTTCAAAGTGATCAATCAGACTCTGTGCAAACCCAGATCAGAATAATTCTGGCAAACCCAGGCCTTCTAGAAGTTATTAAGAAGTCGCCAATGAAGAATACAAATGAGAATACCATCCCAAACATTTTTTGGGAGGATCAGCAATGGTAATTTCAGCAAGCAGCAGACTCCAGAAGACTGGAACCATTTCAGGCTCTTCTATTTCAAAAGAGGTGAAAGTAGTGTAGGGACAGAATTATACACCCTACCACCACCCAGGAATGGATAGTCCTTGCAGGTCATGGCTAAGGTATACTAACAGCAATAGGAGAATGAACCTGCTTCAACCCTCTGTAGGGCTGCCAACCTCCAGGTGGGACCTGGAGATCTCACAGAATTGCAACTGATCTAAAGAGATCAGTTCTGATGGAGTAAATGATTGCTTTAGAGGGTGAACTCAATGGCATTGTACCCCACTGAGCTCCTTCACTTCCTCAAACACTGCCTTCCCCAGATTTCATCCTTAAATCTTCAGCAATTTCCCAACCCAGAACTCTGTCAGGTCTGTAATACTGTCTCAGTGACTCAGAGGCCATGTATGGCTCTTTGGCATGCCAGTTTAGTGTAGCAGTTAAGAGTGGCAGACTCTAATCTGGAGAGCCAGATTTGATTCCCCACTCCTCCACATAAAACCAGCTGGGTGACCTTGGGCCAGTCACAGTTCTCTCAGCCCCACCTACCCCACAGGGTGTCTATTATTGAGAAAGGAAGTGAAGGTGATTGTAAGATAACTTTGGGTAGTGAAGGGTGGGAGATAAACCAACTGTTCTCTTCTGAGCACTGTTCCCATCATGGCACTATTTCAGGAAAGTAAGGCATCATAAGGTTGCCAAGTCTTTTGTGGCTGCCGGTGGGGAATTTTTTTGTGTGTGCCCGCAGCATGCACAGTGTGATGACATCACCCACAGGTGACATATTGCACCAGACACGTTGCACAGGGATGCTCTAGAAATTCACAGGAAGCTCTATGGTTTCATGTGGCAATGCTCTAGCAGTTTTAGGGAAAACTCCATGGTATCATAGAGTTATCCTCCAAATTGTTAGAGCATCTCCTTGCAAAACCATAGAACTTCTTGCAAATTCCTAGAGCATCCCCATGTGATGTGCCCAGTGTGATATGTCACTTCTGGGTGCCGCACATGCTGCATGGCAACAGGACTCTTTGGGGAGTGGGGATCCCCTAGCAGCCTCCTCCCTGCTGGCAGGTTGGGGCCTGCCAAACCAGGAGATTCCCCACCCCAGTGGGAACTTGGTCATCAGGTGGTTTCCACCTTGAAACAGAGGAACAAGCCTCCCAGAGGTGCAGACCTCATCCCAAGGATGGAAGTAAATGTGAGTCTTTTGGTTTGTGGTAATTGTGAATATGGCTCTCGGTGAGTCACAACATGAACACCACTGTTTGGTGGACAAAGGCAACGTAGAGACCCCAACAGTACAATCCTAAGCACTGAGTTACATCATTCTAAAACCTAACTCTTTGTAGGATTATATTGTGAAGCACCAAATTCTGACTTTGTCTGCCACTCACTACCCCATCTTTTCTCTTCAGAACACCTATTCTCCTATGAAATAACGTAAAATAGAAAAATAAGAGAGAAAGCAACCAAATTCTCACTATTCACAGCTGGTATCAAGTATTTTATGTCGTGTTTGGCAACTTCTCTGACTGGCCAATGGACAAAGCTTTATAGATATTGGTACTCCGAAAGTCTCTAGCACGCATTTGTAATCTGAATAGACAAGGACTATGTTACAAAGGGCTTTTGGTTTATGAAGCAGCAGCACGTAAACAAAATCCCATGGGTTGGATCCAGGGTTCTTTCATCCAATTTCACCCCCTCCTTACTACAACTCCTATCCCACATAGCTTTTTTTCTTTGTAGGTCCCAGGATCCCCAGCATAGTCTTTTGGGTGCCCAAAAGAACTATCCGCTTCAACAAGTGGGAAAGCTGGCTGCATCCCACCCAAATGTGTGTATGAGATCTATATACCATTTCATTGCGAGCATCCTCTAATAATAAATACGTCTTCTTCTTTTTCTCTTCCTCCTCTTCCCTGCTGCCTTCAGTTTTTGGAAATGCCTCCAACTTCTCCTATGCCAAGCCAATGGGTTAGGGGAGGGACAATGGCTCAGTGGTAGAGCATCTGCTTGGGAAGCAGAGGGTCCCAGATTGTAAAAAAAGGAGGGTCCCATCTCCAAAAAAGGATCCAGGCAAATAGGTGTGAAAAACCTCAGCTTGAGACCCTGGAGAGCCGCTGCCAGTCTGAAAAGACAATACTGACTTTGATGGACCAAGGGTCTGATTCAGTATAAGGCAGCTTCATATGTTCATACTGTGTTCTCTGATGTGGTTTTTCACTACAAGGAGAAACCATATCGTGACGAAAGAGAAGCAATGCAGCTCCTGTATCACTCAATGCCACTGAGTGTTACATAAGGCAAATATCAGACATTTAATTTGACCAAAGGAGAGAGGAACCACACTGACTTTCTAGAAAATTCTCAGGACCAAGCTTGATCAGATTTATATAGGGGCAAAATACCAGAATTAAGATTAACCTATAACAATAAATGTCCTTAGAGATATAGAGAAGGCATAATACAGTTGTCACTTTCAACCTATTGTAATAGGCATCAATGGTCATAAGGAAGACACTAATTACATTTTCTGAAACCTTGAACACAGGTTCCAGATGAGTCTCTATTCTATCTAATACCAAAGGATGGCCTACTCTTTAAAGGCTGAAGATGACAGTATTTACCAGGCATTTTCTGTCTCTCTTTGTGAAAACATCAGCCCTATTCTTCAGAACACAACCTTATGAGACACCTGCACTGTAGAGGTCATGAGAATCAAGGTCTTATTGCTACAGGATTGCCATGTAACCACCTACCACTCACACCAATAATACAGCACTATTTACCAAAGGACTGTATGCTGAAGATTATGAGACAAGATTTGAGAACAACATCTGAATGAGACTCCACACAAGTTCTGGTAGACTACAAAGGAGATAGTTGTGGGGATGTCTTTTTTCCAGCCTTTGATCTTCTAGTTCCAAGGAGAGCCAGTTTGGTGTAGTGGTTAAGTGTGCGGACTCTTATCTGGGAGAACCGGGTTTGATTCCCCACTCCTCCACTTGCACCTGCTGGAATGGCCTTGGGTCAGCCATAGCTCTGGCAGAAGTTGTCCTTGAAAGGGCAGCTGCTGTGAGAGCCCTCTCCAGCCCCACCCACCTCACAGGGTGTTTGTTGTGGGGGAGGAAGGTAAAGGAGATTGTGAGCCGCTCTGAGACTCTTCACAGTGGAGGGCCGGATATAAATCCAATATCTTCATCTTCTTTAAGGTCTGAAAAGTTAACAGGGCAAAGCATGCAGAATTCATTCTTCTTTTTCCTCAGAGTTCCCAAATCTGTGCCTGGAAAGCAGACTTTTACATGGAGCTTTTTCTTTATTCCTCCCAAGTCCATTCCCCCAATGTCTCAACTGAACAGCCTCATGCAGGAGAGTGCTACATTTCAAAAGATGTCTGTGACAATGCCTGATATGAACAGTAGACTGCAGAAGCAGAGAGAGCAGCATTCATCAATGCCTATCCACACAAGTCATCTGGGGACTGCTGTGATGGGAAGGATTTTGTGAATAGGAAAGAAACACACAGTGGGGAAGGAAACATTTGTAGTAAGAAGAGAGCAAAGGTAAAAGTGTTGATTAAAAGTCTGTTTGACTTTATAAATCAAAGTTTGTTTAATTTTATAAATTAAAGAAAGCACTTCTAATTAGGTCTGAAACAATTCCATTGGGGACAATGGGATACTGATTTAAAGGGCTCCTGATCTCTCTTCCCTGTAAATGGTTGACTGCACCATCAATCAAATGGCAGCTTCTGAGCAATCTTCAAGGGCAGCCTATACACAGCACATGATGTCAGCTTGTCCTCAAGTTCATTATGCATAAAAGATGGAAGCATGAGTTCGTAAAGCATGCCCAAAGTGGCAGTCCTATGTTAAAATCTCCCTCTTCTCTGCACAGTGCAGTTATCAGAACACGTGGCATGGTGACATGTGTTTTCTTATTTCCCGTTCACATTAGTAGTTGCTCCTGGGAGGGAAAGACTGAAATTCATAAAGGGGTTATGTCAAATCACGTTTCTTTAGCCCCGTGATGGAGAAGAGGAGGAGGATCTCAACACAAGGGCAACTCTGTCTTTATCCATCAACACCTTGTTCTGTCCAAAATGGCCATGATCCAAATGTAAACTTCTAACCATAGATATAAATCTGAAGGCTGTAGAACAGTGAAATACAAGTATTCAGAGAATTCATATAGAGCATGTAATAACCATTCACTTGTCAAGAAAAGGTATCTAACAGCCTATTTACAACTGTTGTGAGTGCTATCCAGCTGTATTCAAGTTCATAGGAATTTTGACATTTGCTTTATTGTGGATATGGGTTTTCACCCCATAGCTATAGCATTTCAGTGCATGTAAATTTACATTTAGGATTTCCAATGTTATGTACCGTTTCTAAATCCTTGAACTGTCATGGACTAATCTTACCCTCTAAAATTACACCTTATCAGGAAATCCATGAATTGCAGCTTTATTAAGGAGTCATAAATGATTCCACTGGACTGGTCTTTGTGCTTTAAGTCCTTAAGAAATCTGTGTCATGTGTAGAGGGGGAGGGAGTGACTCCCGGAGTCTTGTACTTCAGCTCAATAGGAAATGGGCTAAATTGAAGAATATTTTCTCGTGGTTCCTTAAATTGGGTTCTGATATTGTTGCTGAGTTTGCAAATTAAGATATAAGATCAGAGCTGGCTAAGATTGCCATATTGTCTCCTCTAATTTGGAAAAGTAGGGCTAGGCAAGGGAAAAGCTCATAAAAAAGGACTTTATTACTCTCTGCAAGGCTGACATAGAAGCCGGTGCACCAATCCCTTCTCCCAGCCTCTTGCAATTACATTTCCGCAGGAAGAAAGAGAAGGAATTAGAAACAGGATAATGTAGCTTTAAATCACTTCTCAGGGCTCTGGCCTTCGAGGGAGAGCCCAGAGGGTTTTTTTTTAACATGCTTCCTACATTGTTTAGTGTGAGACAACAAAAAGCACAACTCATTTGACCCTTCCTCAATAAAAAATCATTTTGTTCTGACATCCTATAAAACCTGTGCCTGAGCCCTCTAAGCTTGAATGTCTCCTCCAATTGACATAGGGAGCTCTTGCATATCCATACAGTAATGATCCTTACACAGACTAGGCTAAAAGGTGATCCAGATAAAACATCCCATGGCAGGAGACAGGGTGGAAGCACATGGTGATGTGGAGCTACTAAGAAGGGCAATATTTCCAGGACTGAGAATTATGTCATCACTAATCTCCATGTGAAGGCTCAAAGTGGTCTGGGTTGCCTTGCTCTTGGAGGAGAGTTAAGTTTTTCAGGTATTGCACAGCAATATAACTCCACTCATGAGTTCCTGAGAGCACAATGCTATTGTCCATGCAATCCTGGTTGGAGAGACATCCTGAGCTTAGCAAATTTCTTTCCTTCTTCTCCTTTTCTTCATTTGGGTTATTATTATTTACTTGTTTCTTTTCCTTTCTTTCCCTTTTGCTACAGGGTTTATAACATACTTTTCTTCTTCTAAACACAGAGCTGATGTACATGCTGGCAGACTGGCTATGATGGCCACTGGGATTTTCCCCAGTGGGCAAATGGTCTCCTCCCACACCTGGGCCAGGATAGTGTGCAGCCCACCTGAGCCTGGTGTAGCTTACCTGAGCATTACCCTGCTGCTACTGGGTTGATCTGACCCCGGTGTCAGGGAGAGGCCTGAGCATGCAAGCCATAGTGTCATGTGGCCAGGAGGAAGCTGTACATGGCTCCTGGATGGGCTGTCTGCCTCTCCCACCTTCCTTTGTGTAGATGGGGACTAGACATGCAGACAGCCTGTCTCTCCCTCCTTCCAGGGGGCACGATCCTTTCCCAGTGTAGCTTTTGTCTCCCAGTCTATGCCTGGACATATAGCATTACAAAGGGGGCTTCTGCTTCTGTTCCATTTGATGCCCTATACCAGGGGTGGCCAATGGTAACTCTCCGGATGTTTTTTTCCTACAACTCCCATCAGCCCCAGCCAGCATGACCAATGGCTGGGGCTGATGGGAGTTGTAGGCAAAAAACATCTGGAGAGCTACCGTTGGCCACCCCTGCCCTATACATTTTTAAATAAAAGGATCACAATCCACTGGACACTTATCCTGCTCACGTCCCATGGCATGGATCTTTTGCTCAGCTCTTTTTCTATTTCAGTAGGCCTTAGGCAGAATTATTTAAGCAACTGTGCCAGTAATTCCCCATACAGAAATGCTCCTGAGCTGCAGCTTTGCTCTTCCTAGCACAGCCTACTGGTTGTGCCCCCTCTGTAACAGCCAGCTCAGGCTTTTCCAATGGCTGATTCATCCCTGTGGAAGAGCCACCTGGAAGAGTGGGGGTGGGCATCTGCCTTCTTGGCTTTGCAGTAAGGCTGCAAAACAGATCTGTTCTTAAGATTGTCAGGTCCAACTGGCAACTGTTGGGGGATGGGGGGACTTACATGAGGAGGCAGGCCTAGACTACATTGTCAGCATTGCACAGGAAGTTACATCATCATGATGTGATGGTCTAATATTTGGCAAAAAAGTATGGAAAAGCTGGCTTCTACTATATAGTTTTTGGCCAGATACCCAAGTGTAGCCTGGGTATCACTAGTGCAATGACATCACTTCCTGTGTGACATGGTAACAAGGCCTAGGCCTTTCTCTTTCTCTGTGTAGATTACCCCACTGGCCAGTTGATTGGCAGCAGGGGGGCAGAGTATGGTGGTGGGGAATCACCACTTCCACCGGGGGTCTGGCAACTCCATCTATTCTGCAGAGTGGCCAGTTTTAGCCTAGGCCAAAGGAAATATCTGTACTGGTGTTTTTAGAGTGGTGGTCTGTAATGTTGAAGGAAGCAGGAAAGAGGAAGAAAAAGGTTTGGATTCATGCCCCGCTCTTCACTTGAAGTCTCAGAGCAGCTTACAATCTCCTCTCCGCACAACAGACACCCTGTCAGGCCTGGCATGTCTGAGTAGGTCAGGTAGACAGCCACCTACAGGTACCACCTGGTCTACAGGGGTGCCAGGTACCCCCTTCCACCCCCACCCTCTCCCTGCAGGTGGCATGAGCAACCTTCAAGGGATGCCATGCTGCCAGCAAATAAAAACAGCTGATGGCAAAACAAGAAGTGGCAAGGCAGGAAAGGAGCTCTCAGCTCCTTCCCGCCACCTCCTTGCCTCTTCCTTTCTCTTCCCCACCTCCCCACTGCTAGTAGGTGTGGCAGTACAGTGCAGCAGCAGGTGTGTTCCAGCGTGCCAACTGGGGCCTGCCGCTGCCATGCTTGGGTGGGGAGGGGGGAAGGGCTTATGGCAAGTGGGAAGTTGGATGGGGGCTGATTGCCTGGGGCAAAAGCCCAGCACTAACAACCTAGCACCGGGACTGCATCCTGTGAGGTAGGTGGGGAAGAGCTCTCCCAGAACTGCTCTTGAAAATAACAGCTCTGAGAAAGTTATAGAGTTGCCAGGTCCAACTCAGAAAATATCTGGGGACTTTGGGAGTGAAGCCGGGAGATTTTCCCATTCCCTAAAACAAATAAATAAAAATACAGCACTGCAGTTCTCCTGAATATTGTCTTCATTTCCTCGTCCCCCAAAAGGGGAACTTCCACTAAATGAAAGTGAACATGTACACACACACACTCACAAAACATAAAAAAACCCCAGGATGCACACACTTTTATGGTATCAGTGGGCAATTTACTCGAGTTGCTGAATGCAACCACCTGTTGTTTTTCAACCAACTTCTTCAGTCTAAGAGGAAAATGAAAGTAGAGCAGCCTAGGGGTGGAGTTTTCCTCCAAACAAATATAGAGACTCTGCTTATTTCTCTTCTTTTCCCACGTGGCTCTGCCTATTCACCCCGCCCATTCAGCTTTCCTCTTGCTCAAATTTAAAGGCACACACAGAGTCCAAACCACAGGCAGTTTGTAGACTTCCTTTAAGACTGCAAAGATTTAAAGGCACATGGTGGCTGTTGGGGTGGGGCTTTTCCCACCAGCCAGCTGGCTGGCAGTGGGCAGGAGCCTGCAAAATTGGGGGATCCCCCACTGGGACCTGGGGGTTGACAAGCCTAGAGACGTATGACTGACCCAAGGTAACCCAGCAGCTGCATGTGGAGGAGTGGGGAATCAAACCCAGTTCTCCCAGATTAGGGCCTGTGCTCCTAACCATTATGCCAAACATGAGATAGATTGGCTCTGTAATGGAAGCTAAGCCACAGTTCTCTGTTTGCAAGATCTGAGTAAGGCTGTTAAAGATAGGACATTTTGGAGAACTTTAATTCATAGGATCACTGTAAGCAACTTGAAGGCAGATCCATGTGGGCAGCCATGTTGGTCTGAAACAACAGAACAAAGTTGAAGTCCAGTAACACCTTTAAGACTAACAAAGTTTTATTGAGAATGTAATCTTTCATGTAACCTGCAGGCCTCATTTGGGGCGGAGCTTTCTGAAGCGCCATTCTGGAAGCTTTACAGCATCCCCACATCTTCAACTGTTTGGGTTCCGAGGGTGTCAGTGAGGCAGCTAGAAAGATTCTGAGAGCCACAGTGAGCTTTGATGAGCTGATTGTTCTGTGAGCCTCACCTGAGCTGAGGATGCCTATCCAGAACACCTCCGCCTCAGCAAGGTTGGAGGCTGGAAGAGAGGATTCAGGTTGTGTTGGCACATTGCAAGACAGTCTAGCTGTACTACAAGCATTGGCAGACTTGGGGTTTTGGATTCTAGTCTCATTTTCTCACAAGGTATAGAGGACGTTGGTGTCCCCATTAGTGCAGTTGTCTGGGGGGTCATTCAAAGCAGTGGTAGCTGGGACCAGAAACTATTTCAGACTTTGGTAATACAACTTCTTGAGCCAGCAGTAAGCAGATGATAAACTGGACAATAGTTTTATTCTCTGGCAGCATGGTCTCCTTGAGGTAGGGGCCATTGAGGTTGCCCTGGTAGCAGATACCATCAGGCTAGGTTCAACAGGTGATCAGTAAAGTTGCCAGGTCTGACTCAGGAAATATCTGGGGATTTTGGGGGTGGAGTCAGGAGCAAGGTCATGACAAGCACAATTCAACCTTGAAGGGAGATCTGGCCAGCACATTTAAAGAGACCACACTCTTTTCAAATACTTTCCCTCTATTCGAAATAATGCAGGATATAGGGGCACCTTCTTTCAGGGCCATAGAGTTTTCCCATAGAGTTGGTACCATAGAGTTTTTCCTCCCAAATTGCTAGAGTGTCGGGGAAAACTAAAGACCAGACAGTCCTAGACCAGACAGTGCACGACATCGCGAATACAATGACATCACTTGCGAGTGATGTCATCATGCCACATACGCTACATGTGTGTGAAAAAAGTCCCCCAGTAGAGGCCACAGGGGACTTTGCAATCCTACTCTTAGCACTCCACAGTGATCACCACTGCTGGGCCCAGTGCAACTCCTGGCCTCCACCACCAGCTCTACTGTAGCTCTCAACACCTTTCAACTGTCAGCACCACCGGACCCAGTACAGCTCCCAACCTCTGCCACCAGGTCATACGTGGCTGTCTGCATTCCCCACCCATTGCTGCCATGAGGCCTAGTGTGGCTCCCGGCTTCTGCTGCTGGGTCCACCACATATTTCTGCACCTCCCAACATTGCTCCAACAAAGCCAAGAGAGGAAGAGAAAAGTACATTTTCTGTACATGCACAGATAACACTATTGTGGAGGGAGGGTATCCCATACCTTGTGGTTGCCACTGGCATCTAGTTTCAATCTCTTCATGCAGCTGTGTTTACTTCACAGTAGCAAACCTCCATAAATGTCCCAAAAGAAAGGTTCACCTGTGTAGCAAGCTTCAAAATGGATCAACAGAAGAGAATAGCCACCACATGGAATGATTTAAAGTAATTTCTGAGAGGCTGCCATAATATATAAACCAACCCCTTCTTCCCCAAAAAATGTTCTTTGGGATTGGAGTGTAAGTCAATCCTAAATCTGCTAGAATTCCAGAAATAGAGATTCTCTTTGTTCATCAACATCTATTAACAGTGCACATCTATTAATTCCATGTGTTGCCATAGTTCAACATCATCAGGTGACAAGGAAAAGGGATCTGTAAACTGCAAAAAGCATTTTCTCTTTCGCCTTACTCCTCTTTTTAACTGACATCATCTTCCTTCAAAGAACAGCCAGTTTTTTACACATGTGCAATGTGAATGTAGACTTTGTATGGTCTTGCATTTTAACAAAGCCTACTTTGAATTAAAACAAAATTGAGTCCTATAGTATAATAAGGCTAACTAATTTATTGCATTCTTTGTGGACTAGTACCTAGTGATTTCCAGCCCTACCACTTTTGGTACTCGAGGTGGTGACTCCTGTTGGCAAAGTAATTAACACAGCAATTGTGCACAACCTGATTAAAGTGTGAATATGGGTTTATTCAGGAACTAACTTACTAAATAGTAAACAGGAGAGATGGAGATAGGATCCTAACTACATCTGTAGCTATGAAGGGGTCAGACTAAGCTTGCTGCCCCCTATCTTCTGTTCTTTTCTGTACACCAAACATTGGGGGGCATACATATGAACATATGAAGCTGCCTTATACTGAATCAGACCCTCGGTCCATCAAAGTCAGTATTGTCTTCTCAGACTGGCAGCGGCTCTCCAGGGTCTCAAGCTGAGGTTTTTCACACCTCTTTGCCTGGACCCTTTTTTTTGGAGATGCCGGAGACTGAACCTGGGACCTTCTGCTTCCCAAGCAGATGCTCTACCACTGAGCCACCATCCCTCCCCGAATTATTTAAATACTTTGGGGGCACTGGCTAATTTAATTAATTTTGGGGGGGTTGCTCAGTTTGTGCAGGAAGGGGAGGGGGAGAAGTATATCAAGAATGAAAGACAGGCTGGTCTGTGAAGAAGTGAGTTCTTGGGCTTCCCAGATGGAGCCTTTACTCCTAGGGCGTTTTCGCACTGACCTTCAAGTGGCGCGACCACCCTCTTCACACCGGAGGATCTGCGCGGATTTCGCACAAGAAGCGCCGGAGCACCCAAAAGAGCCGGCGACTTCCGTCGCAAAAGCCGCTCAAACGTTTTCCTGCTTCTTGGCGGTTTCCGTTTGAGCGGGTTTCGCGACGGAAGTCGCCGGCTCTTTTGGGTGCTCCAGCGCTTCTTGTGCAAAATCCGCGCAGATCCTCCGGTGTGAAGAGGGTGGTCGCGCCACTTGAAGGTCAGTGCGAAAACGCCCCTAGAGTTAAAAACTGCTGGGGAAAGAATAGGATTTTTAGAGGAGAATGGAAGAAAAAATGAAGAAGAAAATTTACAAGAGGGAGAAAAGGAGATGGAGAAAAGGAGAAAGAGAAGGGATGGGAAGATAAGGGAAGTAAAAAAAAAAAATACCAAAGGAGATGAAGAAAGAAGTAAGCAAGAAAAAAAAAGAAACAATTGCAGAGGAGAGGAAAAAGCCAAGGCAAAAAAGAGGAACAGCTGACAAAAGGTGAAGAGGGGACCCACATGGGGCATGTGCACCTGAGTCACCAAAGAGGAGGAGGATGGGTTGGGCACTGCGCTGTTAAGGCAGGGGAGTGGGCTCAGGGCATGGGCAGGCAGCAAGAGGCTGGTCCCTAAGAAGGGGGAGCTGGCGGTGGTAGAGGAAGAGGCAGGCTGATCTGGTGGTGGCGACATTGCTTCTTACCCTCCTTCTCATGCTGCTATTGACTCGGTCAGGCTGTGAGCCAGAACCTTGCCTCTAAGTACCACCAAGGTGCGCCAAGTCAGCCCCTGAACTGACTCCTTGCCAGGACAGGGTACTTACAGGCTGAAAAAAAACAAAGAGGGTGGCAGGTGGTTGTGTGAGGCTTGGCAGGGATGGTGACTGCAAGCTTGTGAGAGGGTCCAGTTCAGGATGGGAGAGGGTGGCCAGCAGAGCAAGACTTGCTGGTACAGGGTGGCAACAGGAAAAAGGTAGAGAGGGCAGCTGGTGGCTGCTGCAGTCCAGTGAGGGGAGTCAGGTGGAGAAGGGAGGCCAGCAGTGCAAGAGTTGCTGGGGCAAGGTGGCAACAGAAAAATAAAACCAGAGAAGGTGGCCAGCAACACAATACGTGACAAATTGACAATGGTGGCAATGGCAGCTGAGAGGGCTCCAGCCAGGGCAGCAGGCAGAGTAAGAGGGCAGTGTTAGGCTTGGTGGCAGTGGCAGCCACAGCGGCTGAGTGAGAGGGCTTGGCTCAAGGGACAGAGTAACAGGTCAGGTGGCAATGTGAGACACGGTTGTGTGAGACATAGTGGCAGCAGTTGCAAAATTTTATTTGAATTTTATTTGAAAAGTTGGGGGCAAGGAATGGTTTGGTGGTGAGTCTACACTGATCCTAAATGATGTTTCATAAAGTTAATTGACTAGTAATTCTTGAAGTTGCAGCATTCTTTCCTCAAAGTTAGAACTTGTCCCATTCACCCTCGCCACATAGACCAGGTGGAGTCTCTAGGTAAAGACTTAGTCCTTTCTAGATGTGCCCATACAAGTAAGATGAACAAGGAGAAAGCAGTTTCTTTCTTCTGTTCTGAGAATTTATAATCTCCCTCCTGGGGTTGGTCTTGGTCTTTCTGCCTCAAGAGGAAGATGTTACTATCTAAATATTTTGCTGTCCCTTTAGGTGTGACATTCCACTGAGGTGTGAGATGATGAATGATTCTTACTTTGGCCAGAACTATTTGCATAACTAAGTGCTGGAGAGTTCCATTCTTGGGAGTGAGATTACTCATTTGCTTTAGTGTTCGTTTTGCCAATTTTTTAACCAGCATTGCAGCCTCTGGGACATATTTAGAGTATAACCCCAAAATCATGATTTCTAGGGCTGAAGATATTTCTCCACAGTAATACTTAATAAGACTTTGCAATCATGTACTCAACAAGTTTATCACCCAAACAGAACAATTTGCTGAAGCTCCCACTTAACAGGATCACCCCAATTGGTGTTTTTATGCATAGTGTTTCAATCAACACCATTCATTTCAGTATCTCAGTGGCCAGGGCTCTAGCCAAGATTTTTTTTTTGCAGGGGGGGGGGGGTGCAAGCAAGGGGGCACTAATTGAATTAAACTGATTACATTTTCATATCTCAGGGAAATTTGAGTTTACACACATAATTCCAAACCAAAAAAGATGACATTCCGTGCATGCAAGTCCTTCTTTCAAGCTGTAAAGCCACAAACTGGTTTGCCCTCCCAGAGCTCCTTACCTCAACCCTGGAAGAGCAGGAGGCAGCCAAACCCTATCAGCTGACATTGCTTGCTTGCTCTGCATGCTGCAAGGAAAATGGTGCTGGCAGCTGCAGAGTTGGGCAAGGGTGGGCCTGGGAAAGCACTGCTGGCAGCCATGCCTCTGCCAGCCAGAGGGGGGGGGGGGAGAGAAAAAGAACTTCACAGTTCTAATAGTTAATGGTACACTATAGTCATATTTTTGGTCTGGTGCTCCTTGCAAAATACATCTGCTCTTGGAAATTCATCAAGTTGTGGACTTTCTAATTTCATGTAATCATGATGATTTTGATCTCTCTTGGTATCTCTTCTTCCTCTGGGAAATTTATGTCTTGTTTTGGCATTAGCCCCATATCCTCCTTAGTTTAATTTCTAACAATATCTATAGTACTTCCATCATTTCTAAGTGATCCTCCTGTTTCCTCTGCTGACCTCTTGTTCTTTGTTCATTTTTAAATATTTAATAGAATTTTATTGTAACCCCCTTATGCAAAGTTCCATTGTGACATTTACTGATTTTTAACTTCATTTCAAACTCTCCTGAGTTCTGTTAGTTCCCTGACATTTCATATCTCGCATGAGCTTGTTTTTCTGACATATAAAATTGTTCTTCTGAAGTATGAAGTTATTTATTATATGTATAAGGTGGGCAGTTTTTAAATACTTGAGTGTGTGTAATTTACCCTCTATCTCTGTTAATGGGTGTCTATGCTGGATTCTTTCCACTGTCTCTCTCTGACTATGTACTCAGCTGAGGAGGACAGTCTTCTCTCTAGCGCTTGGTTGTTGTTTTTTACTCTATCACATTACCCATGCAGGACTCTAGGAAGGATCTTTCTTTTTTCTATTGGCTGCCTTCCTGGCTCTCCCCCTTTCCCCAACACACTGCACCAAAGCCATCACCCTGACTGACCTAGACACAAGGGTATTGAAGATCCTAATCACAGCCTGATTGTCACACCAGAAGTGAACAGTTCTATTGACCATCTGGTCCTCCTTCATAACCAAAGGAATACAACAATGGGAAAGAATTCTAAAAAGGTCTAGTCTCAGCAGATGTCACCATGTCTCCAGGCTTCAGGTTACTTCTCTGTGCACCTGTGTCTGGGAAAGTATACTCAAAAGCCTATCAAACCCATTGCATCAAAATGCATCTGCAGTTCAGGTTCTAATCTTAAATCCTTCCTTCAAAAGGAAATCTCATTGAACAATTCAAAGAAACTCTGCTAGACTCCTGGGTATTCCCTAATGCCTGAAATAACTCTCATTCTACAATGTAAGGCTACCACTGACCAACATAAGAGATGTAAGAAGGCTCCTTCTGGGATGATAATCCTGCAAGTGAAGTTCAAATAGCCCACTAATTGTTGCAGCTCTAAAAGAGTGGCCTTTCTTTTAACCTTAAGGTTGACCACACGGGCACACAACTTGGCTAAACTCACATCCGGCAATCTTGAACATTGCTGTATAGTGTCTAATTCTATCCCTAAAAAGGTTGAAACTTGGAAGGGGCCCTCTGTCTTCTCATGGACCAAGGGAACACCAAGCCCCCATGCCAACTCAGTAAAGCGATACAATAACCTAACACAGGAAGCTGAACCGGCTGGCTCCACAAAAAGAAAAATCAGCAAGGTAATACACAGTGTTCAACAAGCCAGACTTGTGCTCATTGATCATTAACCAAGCCAATAATCCAAGTTAAAATATCATCCTAATCAATAATTCTGAATGATTAACCTAACAAAAACATAGATCAGCCAACATTCACATAAATGCAATTGCAAATCATGATTTTTGTTTGTTTGTATGCCACTATCCCTGATCCCACCTCGGACAACATCTTATAAGTATACACTCTACATATACTATTTAAATGTACTAAAATGGAACATACAATTAATCAGTCCCTAAATACAATAAAATCAATAAAACTTCTATAAAATTTATAATGGTGTAAAGCCTCCTACAAGGGGGCACTAAGCAAACATTTGAGAAGGGGGGAAATAAGGGGAAGGGAGAAGACAGAAACTAACTATAGCCTATCTGCTAGGGGGCCAGTACTGTTGTCAACCATGTGCCAGGTAGAACAACTGATTTTCAGGCCCTGAGGAATGGAGTGCATAAACATATGGAGCACAGGTCCAGCAGTGGCTTAGCTGCAAGGTATAGATGGAACTCTCTATCTGGGACACATTATGCTCTTTATTCTTGGTGCTTGGGGGGGCAGCAGTGGGAGGGCTTCTAGTGTCCTGGCCCCACTGGTGGACCTCCTGGTGGCACCTGTTGTTGTTGTTTTGGCCACTATATGACAGAGTGTTGGGCTGGATGGGCCACTGGCCTGATCCAACATGGCTTCTCTTATGTTCTTATGGATACTTGATATGAACCTTTGAGGGAACACATCAACATGGAACCATAATAACATCTGAAATCCCAAAAGGAAAAAAAAACAGTGAAAGTGGGTTTTTTTTACAAAACAGTCATTAAGAAGGAAAAGAAACGAGGAAATCAGAAATGTAATAAAATTATACTAGAAATATACATCCACATGAATTTCAACAAGCAACCAGACACGTTCATGGCTAAAAAAAAAAAAATCCAATTCAAAGCACTGTACTTCAAACTGAGGTAATGGATGTGAGAATTTCTTTTTTACATCCTGAGAGAGAGCAAAACTTGTATGCCAGGAAGCAATTATATTAAATAAAATTCTCTTTCTCATCATGATACATGCCAGGCTTGGATCTCCCTGATGCCAGGCTGAGGTTTTCACCCAGAATTCTCATGAAGGCAGATAATAAGGGGGAGGGGGATTACCAGATGTAATTCAGCATCGGTACCTAAGGACATAATGGCTAGCATGGGGTAATATTAGGAACAAAGGATTTTTTGACAGCCTGTTCCACATACTCACCACATTACTCACATTGTAGCTACAAGCAGCAATCCACTCCTGTCCTCAGTGCTTACAGCTGTATTTTTAAAAAGTGACAGTGTACATAGTCTATCTTGCATGGAAGTAAAGCTGTCTCAGGAATTATCTCTGAATCCTTCTGTCCCAGCTTGAGATACTTCTCCAGTTGCCATTCAGGGCCACCTTCTAGTTACTTGCAATTCTAATTAATGATAAGTTGAGACAGTTTATTTGATTGAAGAAAGGGAGGAATGAGTAGGTGATTTAAGAACATTGTTGCCTCTTTGTCCTGCCATTACTACTAAATACTTAAAATACTTTTAAGACAACAGAACTGTGCAAACTTTGTAGCCCTGTTTCAAATGTTCCCCTTTATTCTAAGCAGGTCACCTAATCAATCTCTTAAAGTGACACATATTAGCACAGCAAAGGGAGGAAGGGGCTTGAAGTATAATGTCTCTTTGCTGTTAAAGCCACAAGCAACCATGTTGGTAAGGGCCTGGGGTTCAAAGACACTAGTTTATTTGTTTAGGCAATAATTGTCTCCTCTGCATTCAGAGAGGCCTTGAAATCGCTTCTATGTTTAGAAACAAAATTGCTCTGTTAAGGCGGCCTGTCATTGCCTTTCTCTCGTTTTAGAACTGTTTATTCCTAATACCCCATTTCCCAATTTACTCCCTTATGGCATTTGATTGATGAACGGGCATCTTCCTGACATTATAGCCCAGAACTCTGGAAACCTTTACAATATGCCTGAGGGCAGTATACTTAGTATTTTCACAGACCGTGGCCATTAAATCCTTTTACAGCCCAACTTTTTGAATAATCCTTAACATTAAAGTCTCTGGTTTATTATTCATTTTAGTCCCTAAAAAAATAAAGTTAGTATTAAAAGCAGCAAATTGTACAGCTTTTATATAGTTTGTCACATTAGACAAGATGCATTTGTTCCTGATGGGTGGAAGGGATCTATTCTTGTATTTTTTTAGAAAATCACTGTGATTAGCAAACAAGTATATTTCATGGTGTTTAATAAGTGACTGTAGGGTTGCAGTATGTCCTAGATATATAGATAGTAGATATACAGTGGATAGATCTACTCTTATATTGATTTTATATCACTTTAACTGTGACTGCCTCCCCAAACCAAAGTCCTAGAGCTTGAGTTTAGGAAGGTGTTCAAAGATCCCTATTGCACCTGCCACTCCAAACTACACATTACTTGGTATGCCCAGAGAGGTCAGTGAAATCCAACTACAACATATTCGTGAAGATAAGGACTTTCTATGCTGCCTGTTACCCACAATAATGTTACAAGAAATTGCATCCTGTAGCCAAATAGCTATCCATTATCCAAATCAGTATGTGAAATTGGCCATAAATATCCCCTTATAGTTGCCACGTCACAATGCTACAGTGACATTAGAAGTCACATTAGAATTCCCTCTTCTATGTGATTCTCAGAGTTACAGCCTCTCAATGTTCTGTTGGCTTCCAAGGCCTTATATCTCATCAGTCCCCTTTTGCCATCTCTGACCCTTCCCTCATCCACCTTATCTCCTCCCACAGCATCGCTTTTCTTAGTTGATTTTCTATTTAGCATTCTTCCTTAACTATAATTTCTGATTTTCTTTTGAGGTGTCTTCCCAGTTCTCATCTTGCCCCAAAGTTCCTCCTTGACCCACATCAAGTCTTGTTTCCCAGCCAATGTTTCCCCAGAGATGGCAGACATCACTTTCCAAGCATTTCACTTGCAAACACTTAGTGTCAACATCTTAACTGACACATTTACAATGTAATATAGATTACTACTATGCATACCTGAGGAACAGGTTTATCCCAGTAAAGCAATTTCTGTAGGGTCTATTTCTTTTACATCACCTGTTTCATTTAACTGGACAGGTGAGGATGATCCTTGGCCTTTCTGCAAGCAAAGCAAAGGTTCCACTATGAAGCCACAGCCAACCTATCAGAGATTCATATTCATCAATATATCAAATTATCATGATTCATATAATTTTATTATTGTATTGAATTTTTCTGTTGAGTTTTTCTATTGTGTCTATTGAGTTATTGAGTTTTCTATTGTTAAGTCTAGTTGTTAGTTGCTTTGGCATTTTGTTGCCAATGCAATAAAGATTGATTGATTGATTGATTGAATGACTGAATGAATGAATGATTGAATGAATGAATGAATGAATGAATGAATATATTTAATTCTCAACATAGCCTTATCTGTGGATACTTAAATCCAGTGATTGGGGCTATGATCAGACAAGACAGAACTTTCTGTAAGCTTGAGAAAAGTCCCAGGTTTGCAGAAAAATCTGAAATTAAATAAAAATCTTTTAAAAGGAAGCAGGAAATGGAGACAAGATATGGGGACTTTCAGTGAATGAGAAGGGGAAATAGTGGAGGATGATAAAATGAGATGCTTCCTGCAAGTCCCTGCAGGTCCCCCACTTGTATTTGTTTAATGCACTGCCGTATCAATGAAAAGAAACTATTGTTGATATTGATTCAGTACCACTAATGCATTGTTCCCCTTTGGCATCTTGCATCAACCTGAAATACGGGTGCAACAGCATAGGTAGTGGTGTGGAGACTGTGCTACATCCTTGCCCTTCTCCTTCTGGTGCATTGACCAAAATCTCTTTCCCTCTCAGTCTCAGCAAGTTCCAACCCAGTTTGCATGTATTTGAAGTTGGGATGTTTTGTTCCAGGATGTATTGACCAAAATGGTATTCCTATTGCATTGACCAAAATGGTATTCCTATGCAAAGTTACTACAATTAATAGGTTTAGACCTTGGTAAAACTGCACTGGATTGCACTGTTAGGGCATTTTCCCACAGAGCTTACCTCGGAGCGACGTCCCTCTTCACCGCTCAGCGTCTGCGTGGATTTCCCACCAACTGCTCCGCATAACCAGGAAGAGCCATGGCTTTTGCATCGCTAACGTAAACTGGTTTTTAGCGGTTTACATCTGCGACACAAAAGGTCCAGCACTTCCTGGTTATGCGGAGCAGTTGGTGGGAAATCCGCGCAGATGCTGCGCGGTGAAGAGGGACGTCGCTCCGAGGTAAGCTCTGTGGGAAAACGCCCTTAGTCTATCTTTGTACATATGTATGGCGCATTTTAACACACTTCTATCTTAGGGTCAAACTACCCACAGCTAGAAATGGAACAGATAGTCTAGGCTGTTTATTTAAACTCAAATAAATAAATGTGTAAATATAAAACCCATCAGAAGATTAATCTCTTTTGTTGCTCCCCTGTTAATCGCTTGTAGCAGATTCAGCCATTCATCTTCATTTTGATGTTATGAAAAATTCTTCACACAGATTATCCTATTAAATTTTATATGATTTCTTCTTAGAAGCAGATATCACTGCCAAGGAGCAAAAAAATAGGAGAAACCTAGTAAAGGAAATGTTTCCAGTATCTCCTTGGTTTTAATGGGATTTTTTTATTTTTTAAAAAGAAAATTGATGGTTGGATTCAGTTCCTTGGGCACATCAGATATTGTATCCATGTTGATGCTTTATCTAAAGCTCATTGACAAGAACAGGAAAACTCTCACACTTATCTTAAATGGGATTAAATGGGTTGTTTTAGATCACAAAAGAAGAATTGAATCAAGAAACCAAAAAGGTTAACTGCAAACCAGTGTAAGGTCAATAATTAAAAATGATAGGTAAAACCTAAATATTATCAGAAATACATGTATTTATTATCAAATGGTTAAAATGTTTTTGGCCCAATATTAGCCTCATTACAGCATAAAATACAATGTATACAAATATACAAAAGGGAACTATTGGTTAAAAAATGATTAAATTACAGGAAGCAAAGAAAAAATGGACAGTTTGCAATGGAGGGAAATAAGCAGTAGATCCCACAAGAATCACTATTGGGCCTGGTACTATTTAATTTGTTTGGAAATGATCTGGAACTAGGGATTAATAGTGACCAATTTTGCAAATGACATAAAATTATTCAGGATGGTGGAACCAAGGTTGACTGTGAATAGATCCAGAAGGATCTCCATAAACTGGGTGAATGACGTATACTGCTTGTAAGTGTAAAGTGGTACATCCTGGAACAAAACATCCCAACTTCAAATACATGCAAACTGGGTTGGAACTTGCTGAGACTGAGAGGGAAAGAGATCTTGGGGTCATAATAGACAGCTCAATAAAAAAAATATCAACCCAGGATTATTACAAAAAGGAGTAAAAAATAAAACAGTCAATATTATAATGCCCCTGTAGAGATATATGAAGTAGACTCATTTGGAATACTATGTGCAGGTCTGGTTGCCATATCTCAAAAACAACATTGCAGAGCTGGAAAAACACACAGAAGAGGACAACAGATGATTTGGGGGTTGGAGCAGCTTTCCTATCAGGAAAGGCTAAAGAGCCTGAACTTTTCAGTTTCAAAAAGGAACAACTAAGGAAGGGACATGATAGAGGTCTATAAAATTATTCACAGGGTAGATGATGATGATATTGGATTTATATTCCATCCTATACTCTGAATCTCAGAGCAGTCACAATTTCTTTTACTTCCCTCCCCACCCCCAACACCCTGTGAGCATTGTTCCCTGTAAGCTGAGTTAGCATGAGCTAGCTCACAGATTTTTAGCTTCCAGCTCACACATTTTTGTCTTAGCTCAGGAAGGATGACCCCAGAGCACACTAATTCATCCAGGAGCTCACAACTTTAATGCCAGTAGCTCACAAAATAGAATTTTTGCTCACAAAATTCTGCAGCTTAGAGGGAATATTGCCTGTGAGCTAGGTGGGGCTAAGAGAGCTCTTACAGCAGCTGCCCTTTCAAGTACAACTCCTATGAAAGCTATGGTTGACGCAAGGCCATTCCAGCAGGTGAAAGTGGAGGAGTGGGGGATCAAACCCAGTTCTCCCAGATAAGATTTCACGCACTTAACCACTACACCAAACTGGCTGATAGCTGGTTGATAAAGAGAACTTTTTCTCCCTCTCCCAAAATATTAGAACTTGAGGGCATTCAATGAAGCTGATGGATAGCAGATTCAAGACAGAGAAAAATAAATCCTTCTTTACACAGAAAGTGATAAAAATGTAGAATTTGCTGTCAGGGGATATGGTGATGGCCACAGGAATAGACATATTTAAAAGGGGACTAGACAGATTCATAGAGGATAGGTCTATCAGAGGCTACTAGCAATAGTGACTAACTTCCACATTCAGAGGCAGTCAGCCTCTAAGTACCAGACTCAGGAGGCAAAACTGGGGAAGGCCTCAGCCTCTACGGCTTGTTGTAGGACCTCCAGAGTAACTGGCCACTGTGTAAAACAGGATGGTGGCTACATGGACCACTTGTCTGATCCAGCAAGGCTTTTCTTATGCTATTTTTTTAGGGTTGTCAGGTCCCCTTATCCAACCCCAAAGGGCTGGCAGGTGGAGAAGCCCTCCCTAAACCAGGGAATTCCCTGCCCAGATCCTAAAGTACATGAAGTCTGCCCCAAAGAGCTTCTCGTTTAGCAGGTGGCTAGGTAACAAAGGGCTTCAGAATGGAAGTCCATTTAGAGTGGACTTTCCATCTCCCATCCAACCAAACCTGGGGTTAAACATGGGGATTTTTCATTGGCCCTGGACAGCAGCTTTTCAATTTGTAATTTTCATCCTAAATTCTCGAATTCTCACTTGATGTTTGGAACACTAATAGCTAGAGAGAGGGTTTTCAGCCTCAACCTCTTCCTACATTCTAATTTCTCTTCATTTCTTCTGTTTGAACTGTTTACTTTTTCTGAAAAGAAATATTGGATATACATGAAAGAAAGATAAAGTATAATGAGAATATACAATGAAAGAATGAAAGAAAGAATATAAGGTACTACACCTCAGAAAGGTGCCTGAGAATGGTCCTCTGATATTTTTCTTTCTCATCCTAGGCCCTGACACCCCTAGGCACATTAGCTGCCTCACACACCTCAAGAAGGGAGTACAGCATTCCTCTTTTCTCTGCTCTGCCTATCTATGTTCTTGCAAAAAGAAAAAGAAACCTTCTCAGCCTTTCCATTCCAGTCCCTTAGGTACCAGCCAGATTCTGCACTGAATCATGATGAATTCTCGTGTATTTCATGTAAGTATGCAAAGATAGCAACACAACAAGGCAACTTTCACAGAGGAATTCCCTTATCCAGCCTTGTCATTTGATCACAATCCATGTCAACCCACACAATGTTTTAAAAGGCAGTGAATTTCTCATGTGACATTTCTGTTGGCCACCAAATTTTCCTGTAAGTGAAGTGCCCACACGAATGCATCAAAATGTAACTGCTTCTCATTTAGTGCTATAGTAAGCAACACTTTAGTACAAGTTTGAGCACAGGAGGGACATAAATGAAACCATTTAAAGATATAGTCTTAGGTTTTATCCAGTAGTCCTTCAGCTTCAAAGGAATCCTCGGTTCTGCAGCTCCTGAGGAAACCACATAGTAGTTCAATTTCCAAAATAGTTCAATATGTATTGTACAGCAGTCTTGAACACAGTGATGAGGTAGTACTTTGAATTCCCTCATTTCAGTAGAAGCTTTGACCAACTTTCAACTAGCATATCAGAGCACAGCAAGATTCCAACATTTTTGCACACAATTAAGTTACAGTCTCCAAGGTCTTATATGATGAATATTTCATACCTTTTGAAAAATCTATCTATTAGAACTTTTTCTCTGAATCCTATAGTAAAATATCAACATTGCAAATAAGGCTTTCTTCTAGGTATGACTAAAACCATCTACTGATAGTCTGTTTCCTTTTAATAGGCTGCCACCGACACTTTAGGTGCTCTTAAACAAATTTATCATTAAATTCTAGATCTGATCCATCAACAACATCTTTAGACTGTGCAGCAAAATTACTTTAGGGTCAAGAGGATGTGTTTCTAATTAATTATGTTTTGATCAAAGAAAAATGTAAAAGAGAAGAAAAACAGGAAGGGAGGTTCTGCAAAATTTCAAAATTTTGTGCTGTGGATGCTGAGAGGCAGCATGTTTCCCAAAATTTCCTATCCTCCTGGTGGAAGTATATAACATAAACAACTGTAAGGACTGAAGTTACAAAAAGGGTGCACTAATTTCTCTTCAAAAAGAAAGCCATCTTTAAGAACAGAAAAATAAGGATCAATGGCTATATCTAGAAAAGTGGATGTTGGAAAAGAAATGGAAACAATCAATGGAAAGGGTCAGAATACCTCACAGGATACACCTTCTGGTGATCAGTGCTGATTGAGCAGGCCCAGGTGTTTCTTTAACCAAGACACTGGGATTTTCACAACACTCTGTGGTCCTTTAACCTCTCGATTTCCACCTGCTTTTTGCTAGCAGTCAAACATTATTCCTATTCCCTGCATTCTTTTGGTTTATATAGGTGTGTCTGTTTGTTTCTGCATCTAATCTAACACATTTATAAAGTCAGTCCAGTAAAGTTTAAAAGCTGTTATTTAGAGTTTCTCACATTACCACCGTCTGCATGACTAATATGTAGGTGCCTGATGTAGACAAAGCAAAGAGTGTGGCATGAAGAATGTCCAACAATGAAAGATTTCCCAAGGTGAAGTTTGAAAGCCTGTCATTTCTCCTACCCACCTGTAAAAAGCCATTTTTATTTATCCGTGTATTACATTACCACACTGCTCCAAAAGCAAGCTACTCTGAAGGTTCTCCTGCCTATCAGAGAAACATCCTTGAGGAATGTAAGATTTGTTCTTCCCTCAGACTTGAGGTGGCAGCTCACAATTCCCATAAAGCTTTGTGGGGTTTCTTAGTCACTTGCAATCTCATGGGAAATGTGTGAACTGGACCTATATAAAGTTCATTGCTGCCTTGGTTTGGCAATACAAGACACAAACACTGTGATGTACTGGTTAACAATGTTTAGCAAAACCTCCTAAAGAATCATATAATCTTTTTGTACATTACAATATTATAAAATTACAAGAAAGGTCCATTCAATAAGCACCCGGATAAAGGCTCATTTTTCAAAAAACTTCCTCAGGAGTATTCCTTCCTATTTCCTTCAGGGTTACTAGTCTCTTGTTGCAATTCAGTTTAATGCTTTCTGCAATATCTTTATTAACTTCAAGATCTGTCATTCTGGAATAAACAATGGTAATTAAAACAAGATACAACACAATGTTGAATGGAAGTGACTAATTGACTAAATGACTTAAATGACTAATTTTTAAAGATATTATTGTTAAGAACTTACCTCTCAGCCTTGGTTTGGCAGCTATTGTAACAGGCCAGCAGCATGACCCAGCCACTTGAGGATGACAGATTTTCTCCATGCCATTTCACAAAAATTTCTTTAGAAAGGCTGAACTGGGTGTTCCATTCCACCTTGCTGAGAATTTTTTTCTAATTAATTTTAGAGTCATTGCCCACATTCACACTACACTAAATAATGCATTTTGCAACTGAATTTTTGCTATTCATACACAGTAAAAATTCATTTGCCAAACGCATCAGTTACTGTAGTGTGAATGCACCCATTGTCTGTATTGTTCACTCTTGCTGCAGACCTCCATTCCTTTATGCACTGTGATTTTATTTTCTCTTCAAAATAGTGAAAAAGTGTGTATGTGTGTGCATGCAGCATGGTATAATTTGGGGGAATGCGTAAGGAAGAGATTATGCACATAAATATTACTTGGCAGCTTTCATTTTACCCTTTTCCCTTAAATAACTAACCTGATCATACACAGAAACAGGAGAGACGTGTGGGTTTTCCCCAAACTTTGCCAAAGCTAGTTTTTTTCCCCAAAATACAAAATATCAGCTCATCAACACTATTTTGTAGGCCATCAGAGCCACATCTGTTTTTCTTTCTCATCTCCTCACCCGTTTGCAAATACCCATGTATCACGTGCTCTTTTAGTCTGAAAATCCTTCTTTCTTTCTTTCTTTCTTTCTTTCTTTCTTTCTTTCTTTCTTTCTTTCTTTCTTTCTTTCTTTCTTTCTTTCTTTCTTTCTTTCTTTCCTTCCTTCCTTCCTTCCTTCCTTCCTTCCTTCCTTCCTTTCTTTCTTTCTTTCTTTCTTTCTTTCTTTCTTTCTTTCTTTCTTTCTTTCTTTCTTTCTTTCTTTCTTTCTTTCTTTCTTTCTTTCTTTCTTTCCCTTCACCCTTGTGCAAACTGAACCAGTGATTTTTTTATGGAACCATTGTCTTTTTCTTTCACCAATTGTTCTCAATGAAACGTTTGTGTTTTTCAGTCTTATTAATGCATCAATAAAACAGCTTTATGCACAGCATGTATTATGCATATAAAAGATGTACACTGAATGCATAAAGACTATATCAATTGCATATAAAAATCAATGAAGCATGTGTACACATATAAATCCAATAATGAAAAGCAGATAACTAAAACTGATGACAAAAATGTAAACAAACTTTTAAAAGGGGAGGGGGATATTTGCTCATCCCTAGTAATGGACTACACAACTATAGTGGGTAATCTGAGTAGACAGAGGGAGAAATTAGAATGAAAAAAATAAGGTTTATTTTAAAGGAAATCGGAGTTGATATGGCCTTAACAAAACAGAAGAACACAACATTCCTTGGCTTTCTACACTACCTAGTGAAAATGGGTTGCCTGGCAGGGTCTCCAAAGTTACACAGTTCCTTGGTTTCAACAGGTTTCATCTATCATCCTTTAAGGTGATAGATCTATTCTCTAAGGGTGGCATGTAGTGTAGTAGAAAGTACCATCAAGTCATAGTTGACTTATAGCAAGCCTGTAGGGTTGTCAAAGCAAGAGATGTTCAGAGGTGGTTTACTGTTACCTACCATTGGCACACCCCTGGTATTCCTTTGAGGTTTGCAATCCAAATACTAGCCATGACCAACTCTGATTAGCTTTCAAGATCTTACAAGATCAGGCTAGCCTGGGCTATCCAGGTCAGGTCAAGGGTGACATAAATAGGGTCACGTATCCCCTCCCATTGCTTTTTTTCTTCCTCTCTGAGATGAGTTAGGATTAACCAGTCTAGGTCATTCAGTGAGTTTCACAGATGAAAGGAAGTCGTACTATTTAAATTCAGCACTTAAACTACTGCATTTCACTAGCTCTAGTAAAATAGTTAGCCATATTAATGGGGATCTGGCTACTCCAGACAAACACACCACAAAGACAGAGAAAAAGTTGAACTTGCCAAGACATTTCCCTGTTGCCAAGGAACATCCCATCCTCTGGAGACAGGGACCCTTAAGCAGTCAACAAATCTTCAAACAGTTTGTAAAAGCACAACTTGGTAAAAAGACAGTCAGGAAAGACGGTGATATCACATCTATTGTAATGTCTGCCCAGTAACAGAATGAAACATTTAAATCAGGAAGGATTCCAAGACAGTAGTACAGCCAGTCAGACTCTACTGTACTTCTTCATTCAGCTTTATTACTGAAAAGGTGTAACTTCCCTATAGCCCCTAGCTATACCAAGCAGGAATAGTCAAGTAAGTTAACTGTTCACCCCTTTCAGAAAACAGAGACTGTTGGTAGCAGGCTTGCAAGAGAAAGAGCTGGTATTTTAAGTTGAGCCAAATTAGAAACCTGACTGTATCATAATTTTTCTGTTTAGTGAGTGTACTTTCTGACTTGCATGACCATATTTTACATTTTCATTCTAATTTCCCAACCTCTAGAAAGTTGATCAGAACTTGGGGACATTGGGTAGTCTCTTTTAACAGTCTTTAACATTTCTGTTTACAAATACCAAGAATGTGCAAATAAAGAATCATGCTAAATTAGGTATTAATATTATATAGAGTGGGTCCAGTATATGCTAGAGACAAAATGAACAGAAGTGAAAGTTCCTTCCTTCCTTCCTTCCTTCCTTCCTTCCTTCCTTCCTTCCTTCCTTCCTTCCTTCCTTCCTTCCTTCCTTCCTTCCTTCCTTCCTTCCTTCCTTCCTTCCTTCCTTTTACCTAGTCTTGATCTGTAGGACTATGGTTTTAAGAAGCTGCTACTTAAATGGTTAGTTATCAGTTCAATTATCCCAATGTACTGCCTACATCTTTGTAGTTTTTTTCTGGCTTTTCCCCCCTGGGGTGGATAAACACTGGCTAGATTAATTCCTTCCCCTAAAATAATGCCTTACCATTTTGGAACCACAGATCTACCTGATTATAATCTTTTGTTTTTCTTTAAAGAAGAAAACATTGGTATATATCCTTATCTTATGGAGAACATTGCTTCAACCTATGAACCCTTCCCCTCAGTTGGATAATTAGAAAAATAGCATTTCTGTATGAATTATGTAACAGTTTTGAAACCTATAGTGTTGTGAGATTCAAATTTTACTCTGTACATCTGAGTATATGCCAAATTAAATTTGATACATGTATAATTTGTTAGAATTGTTTGCTTTTTTAATTTGATGCCATTTGCAACAATTATTCCCAAATGGCAGTAGCATCCAAATAGCATTTTGCAAGCTATTTAGAATGCTATTAAATAGGCACCTGGATCGGGGCGGTGTGGCGGTGCTGATGTTGTTGGACCTGTCGGCCGCGTTCGACACGGTCGACCATCGGCTTCTGACCCGCCGCCTCGCCGATGTAGGGGTGAGGGGGTCTGCCTTACAATGGCTCTCCTCCTTCCTCGAGGATCGGGGACAAAGGGTGGCAATTGGGGGCGAGCGGTCCCAGAGGCGCACACTGGATTGTGGAGTGCCTCAGGGGGCAGTTCTCTCACCAATTTTATTTAATATCTATATGCGCCCCCTTGCCCAGATTGCCAGGAGACATGGACTTGGGTGCCATCAATATGCAGATGACTCTATCTGCTAATGGACAGTCGGCCTGACTGCGTCCCAGAGAACCGGGCGCTGCAGGATCTGGCAACCTGGTTGAGGAGGAGCGGGCTGAAACTGAATCCAGCGAAGACAGAAGTCCTCTGCCTGGGTCGGGGCGCTCGGGGAGGGGAAATACCTCTCCCGATCTTCGACGGGGCGCCGCTGAAGGCGGCGCACCGGGTTAGGAGCCTGGGAGTTTTACTGGAGCCTGCATTATCAATGGAGGCCCAGATCTCAGCCACTGCCAAGTCAGCCTTTTTCCATCTAAGGCAGGCAAAGCAATTGGCTCCCTTCCTAGAGCGCCAAGATCTGGCAATGGTGCTTCATGCAACGGTCACCTCGAGACTGGATTACTGTAATGCCCTCTACATGGGGCTGCCTCTGTACCGAACCCGGAAGCTGCAGCTGGTGCAGAACGCAGCAGCTAGACTGTTGTTAGGGCTTCCTAAATGGGAGCACATACAGCCTGGGCTGCGCGAACTGCACTGGCTGCCAGTCATATACCGGGTTTGTTACAAAGTGCTGGTCATTACCTTTAAAGCCCTATATGGTCGAGGACCTGTCTACCTTAGGGACCGTCTCTCCCCACATGAACCCCAGAGAGCACTGAGGTCAGCCGGGAAAAACTTGCTGACTATCCCCGGACCGAGAGAGGTGAAGCTGCAAAGTACCCATAACCGGGCCTTCTCCTCTATAGCCCCCAGCCTATGGAACCAACTTCCAGAGGAAATGCGGGCCCTGCGGGACCTTGAAAAGTTCCGCAGGGCCTGCAAGACCTTCCTCTTCCGACTGGCCTTCGCTGATGAAAACGGAAATTGCTAAGGAAACCGCCATCATAAACATAAACAGCAAACATAGCATTAGCACTTATTAATTTTAATTTAATCAACTTTTAAAGCCTACGTAGAATTTTAATTAAAATGTTTACAATGTTTAAATGTATTTTTATCTATTTCTGTATAACTAAACCTAAATTGTGTTGTTAGCCGCCCTGAGCCTGCTCCGGCGGGGAGGGCGGGATACAAATAAAATTTTGTTGTTGTTGTTGTTGTTGTACAATCACACACACTAAATACATTTTCAATCCACTTTCCAACTGGGTTTTGCCAGTTCAAACAGTAAAATCCAGTTGGAAAGTGCATTGAAAGTGGATTGAAAGTGCATTTAGTGTGTGTGATACGCTTGCCAATCCCCAGGTCCCAGTGGGGGTTCTTCCACTTTCCCAGGCTCCTTCCTGCCCCCAGTTAGCTGGCCGGTGGGAGGAAGCCCCGCCCCCAGAGAACCATGTGACTTTCCCCCTCCGGAGGTTTCAGACTCCAATTGAAAGACTTCCTCTTGGGATGGGGTGTCTGTGTTACTTTGGAAAAGTTGGCAGCAACTTGTGAGTAGAGAGGCCAATCCCTCGCTTCAGAGTCGCCAGAAACAGGGGGGTGGGGGGAGGGAAACGTCTGCTGAGCACTTCATTATTCCCTATGTGGAGATCGATTCTCATAGGGTATAATGGGGAGTTGATCTGGAAGTTTCGGGGGCTCTGAGGAAGCTGTTTTTTGAGTTAGAGGCACCAAATTTTCCGTATAGTATCTAGTGCTTCTCCCCAAAGTACCCCTGAAGTTTCAAAATGATTGGACAAGGGGGTCCAATTCTATGAGCCTCAAAATAAGGTGCCCCTATCCTTCATTGTTTCCTATGGAAGGAAGACATTTAAAAAGGTTTGCTGTCCCTTTAAATGTGATGGCCAGAACTCCCTTGGAATTCAATTATGCTTGTCACACCCTTGTTCCTGGCTCTGCCCCCAATGTCTCCTGGCTCCATCCCCAAAGTCCCCAGATATTTCTTGAATTGGACTTGGCAACCCTAGTGTGTGATTGCAACCATACTCTTAGATTGTTTACATGATATATGGTCAATTGCAGGAGTTTTGCTTAAAAACTCAGCAAATTCATAGAACTGGATAATACCTATGATCCAAAGTCTGTGGAGCTTGAATATACAGCCAGACCTGGAAATGTGCATGAACAAGAAGCTGCCCTATTTTCTTCAGAGGTGGCTGTTTCTCCTGATACTCAGAATTTTAGTGTTGCAAAGAGCAGATCAATCTCTGCATGCGCATAAATCAGTTTAGAGATTAGCAATGCATTTCTAAGCAGAGTTACACCTTTCTAAGTCCACTGAAGTCAGTGAGCTTAGAAGGGTGTAACTGTACTTGGGATAACACATCTGTGAACTCAGCAGACTCTGGGCTGGTACTTCTGCCTCTTACTACTGGCAGTGTTTGATTGAAATGCCTGTTTCATGCCCCATTTATAGCTCTTCCACTGAGAAATCCCTTCATCCAGTAAATGAAGATGAATGCATACAGAGGGTAGGGGTGGAAAAAAGCTCACTGTGATCTTGTTTCCTGGGTATAATCAGAAAGAGGCACGCAACCTGAACATTAGAGCTCTTAATGGCTGGCTTGGAGTGGAGAAGGCCGAGGATGCTTGGCTGCTTGCACTGAGTCATAAATTGGAAACAAGGCCCTAAGTCAGAGCTATCAGCCCTAGTGCTGCTGTTTTCCTGGCTCATGATAAGCCTGTCTCTTTCTATCCCATGCTCGGGTCTGCAATTTAACATAGCAGTGACAGCAACTGGTCGTCTTGAAAAACATCCCTCACCACTCTAAGTCTAATACAAATCACTTATTCTTTCAGAAAGAAGAGTGAGTCATACAACTTAACAGACAAGCGCATTAAGGCTATATTGTTAATGTGTGCTTTAATTAGTTATGTGGCATATAATGATGTGGGGTCAAATCATAATTTAATTTGGGGACACTATCTTTTTTTCTTATTGTGAGTTATAGCTAGACCACCCCTTATGATAAAGAATTTCCTAATATTATGGAAGACCCTAACTGTAGAAAACCAGGAAGTTTGTGATTCTCTGCCTACAAAGGCTCTTTACATTTTTTTTTTCTCTTCTTAAAGTCTTTGGCTTTATACAACCTGCTTTGAAATCTGTAGCTTAAAACCTTTGTAAAACATCAGTTGAAAAACCAAAACAGATGGAAGCAAATGTGAATGAGCCTTTTTGAGACAAAATATAATATGCCTTTTTGTTATTAATTTTTACCTCTACATCATAAATGCCTAGGGTTTCATGTAATACATCTCTAAATGTAAGTGAAGAAAAGCCATTGTTTTAGTTAATTTTTTTTCCCAAGGAAATGTGATCATGTTCTGCTGAAAGGAAATTCTTCTAAGTCACATCACATATGAACTTGGATTTAATTACAATTGTTAGCACATTATTAACTAGCAATCTAGCATAATCATATGATGCAATCCAGTCATAAAAGTAGAAAAGGAGACGGCCGTAATATGTGTAGGGTCAGTAGGATTTAATTTCTGCTCTTATATTCCTTTTATTTCTGAGATGCTAGCTTCAAATACTCACAGAGTGGAAGGAACACAATGGTTCATTTAGCCCACAGGTTTTCAAAATGTGTTATTGGGAATCTCTAGGGTTCCCCAGAATATCACAGGGGCTCCTCGATGAGAAGATCAATGATAGTGGACAGGTTCCCATAAAGCTTGCTCTCTATTACTGATCTTTCTTGCAATATTGTCAGAGTGCACCTGTGTTCAGCTCCAGAACAGTTTGTGACCTATTCAAGAGAGGAAAGACCTTCCATAGAAATTTCTCACACCTGCGAATCATGGGGGTCATAAATACCAAAAGGAAGCCCAGAAAGAAAGTGCTAAAGGAAAGCCACTTCCCAGGAGGAAACCCTAATTCTTCTACTATCATAGAATCAGAAACCCCTGATATGATGGGAGAAATAATGAATCCATGCATAAGCACAATGAGATGCTGAAAGTGTGCAGCTACAAGCATGGGACATACCTTCACACATTCCTGTTTGTAAAGAGAAGGGGGGGGGGGAAATGGGCTCTAAGACTTGGCAGGTTCAGGGCCCCATTCAGGCTAAAATTGATGGTGGAAATTACGCATTATAAGAAGGCTGCTGATCTATTACTACCACTATATCCCCTTAGACAACTTCTTTCTCTAGATAGCTTTGCTTTTGGCTTATGTTCCAGTTTTCAAATTCTAGAGTCCCTTCCCAGCTTCCCTTGGACAGATGCTGTGCTGGTCATTGCTTAGTTGCCAGCCAGTGTTTCTTGCTACTCCAACTGACTGAACTCAGTGCCAGACTGAACACAGGACAAATGTGCAAGAGATTTTTGAGGTGTGTTGAGGTCATATGCTTTGTTCATGAAGTGAGTCCTAACATGCCTGGCTGGGTGAATGCCTCACATTAATTGCATGTATAGTCTTTTAATATGTCTCAGAATTCATGGCCATATACACAGGGGTTCTCATCAGACTAGCAATTGTGAAAAGAGTTATTTGATGATAGATACTGATTTAACCCAAACTCCTGGTTTATGGCGGGGTGAAAGGACCACAGCCAAGTTGGTCCAGCTTCTCATTTAAAAAAAAATCAGGAAATTCTACAACCACTCCCTGTTCATTGCTTTTTCTGTGTAATAAAGCTATGACAGGCAAAAATCAGAAGCATAATTTAGTGCCAAAATTCATCCCTTACATAAATGTCAGTGATTATGAAGCTGTACAAGGAGAAGGAGTAGTAGGAGGAGGAGATTGGATTTACACCCAACCCTTCACTTAGACTTTCAGACTGGTTTACCATCTCATTTCCCTTCAGGATTGAAAAGCTGTATTGAAAAGAAACATTCACATATCAGCACTGCTTGCCATGCAGGCTACTAATTATGACTTCTTAAAAGAGAAGGCATTGCAATGGGTGAACTGGGTTAGGAACCATAAACATACATGACTATGACAGTAGGTAGAAGGGCCAAGTATCAGTTGGTTCTTACAAAGAGAGATTAGGAAGATCTATGTGAAATAGGCACATCACACACTTTCTGCTTATATGTGTTTACTAACACATGCAAACATTCTGAACCTTAGTGGGCTGATTATAATTTATGAGGGATAAACAGATTTTTCATACATTTTTATGGAGCAGGTGGTACCATCCATTCCTTCACATCCTTCCTTTTAAATATGTGTTCAGCTGTCTTTTCCTTCTGTTGTCTATTTTGGAATCTCCATTTTACATTGCAACTCTCCAAGGCACTGTGTACACTCTAATTAATAAATAATAACTTTCTCCTGGAAATTAGTGTCTGACCAACAGAGGTGAAGCATAGCTAAACAGAAATCTACTAAAATCTTCAGCAATAATGGCAGATGCATTGTCAACCATGGGATTGTCAAGACAAGAGATAAACTGAAGTGGTTTGTCACTGCCAGCCTCTGTATAGCTACCCTGGACTTTTTTGATGGGTTCCCTTCCAAATATTAACCAAGTCCTTAGCTTCTGAGATCTGACAAAATTGGGCTATCCTGGGTCATCCAGGTCAGGGCAATCTTCAGCAATAGCAGCAAGCATAGTATTGAGAGGAACCTTGCAGTACAATACATGAGGACAAACACTGTGCTTTGGGATCCAAAGATTTTGATGCTAAATTTTTAACCCCTCCTTCATCCAAAGAACCAGGGCAGTAGACACTAGTTCTCAGGAGTTTTGAATATTACTGGCAACTGTGCCACTGGATGGTGTGGCAGTACCTGAAAAAAAAACACCATAAAAGTCATTACATACCTTCCTGGATAATCAATTCATCAGTGATTCATTGCTCAGAAACAGCACTTTGATGTTCAGAAAGTGACAGCCAACAGGTTTCCCCATCTATTTGAGTATTTAACTGGAGGGTGGAGTAGGGAGAATCAACTAACCCCATAAGAAAGTTTTTGCTAAAAAAGTATGACTGGCCCAAGGACACCCAATAAGCTCTGTGGCTTACTGGGGATTTGAGCCCTTATCCAGTCATCACACATTGGCTCTGGGAGACAAAAGCACTTAAGAACTGTAGCACACTATCCAGCACTTTAAGAACAGCAGCGCACCAGCACTTAAAATCTGCCTTCCTGCACTTCAAAGAGACTGAGAACATTTAATGATAAAACCATCTAGCACTTTAAGAACTGCAGCACACCAGCACTTTAAAATCTGCCTTCCTGCACTTTAAAGAGACTGAGAACGCTCAATGTTAAAACCATCTAGTACTTTAAGAACCGCAGCATACCACCACTTCCAGCCTTCCAACAAACAAATTACCCGCTGCAATTAGTGACCTCACCCACTTATTATTTATGGTTATTTTTGGGTCTTAAATTGATTTAAAGCTTGATTGAATGACTTTATTTAGACCTAGGGGATTATTTATCCACTAAATTGAGATAAGATAGTTGACCAATTAATTAGAATTGAGGGTGGGGGGAGGGGGCAAACTAAAATAAAATTAAAGAAAAAAATTATAATTACTATTGTTGATTTTTTTTTCTTTCTTAATTGGTTGAGACGACTAGTAGTGGTTAGAAATTTTTAGGTAGAGTGGGCAAAAGGACAGAATACGTTTGTGTAGTTGCTGATGTGAGACAGAGACCCAGACTTCGGAAGATCTTTGGTAAATGATGTCAGGCCAGGGGATTCCAGTGCTCCTGGGGAGGGGAAATACAGCAGTGGGAGCAGGCAGTGTGTAAACGGAAGGAGTTTGAGACACAAGAGGGCTTGCTCCCCTTCCAGCCTGTGTCCCATCCCAAGGATGGCAAGTGGGAGGGCCAAGTGGAAACACTCGCCTCCGTCCCTGGTGATGTGCAATGCCAGGTCCATAAATAATAAAACCTCAGTCCTGCAAGAATTTTTCATCAGGCAGGACCTGGCTTGTGTGACGGAGACCTGAGTGTGAGAGGGGGAGACAGTTGCTCTCTCCCAAGAGGCCCCGCCTGGGTTCTCCGTCCTTCACCAGGCCCGGATTAGCGGGCGGGGGGAGGGGTGGCTTTTTTCATATGGGAGGATTGCTCCTTCAGGATACTTCCGCCGCCAGAGATCAAGGGCGTGGAGTGGTGGGCCTGGTGTGGGACGTTGGGGAGAGTTTGGCAATCTGGCTGGTGTACCGTCCGCCTAACGCACCGGCCAGTGCCCTGCCGTCCCTAATGGAGGCTGTAGCAGGCTGGGCATTGGAGCACCCTCGACTTATAGTCCTGGGTGACTTCAATGTCCATGCTGAGGACGCAGCTTCCACTCGTGCGATGGACCTAGTGCTTTCCATGGCAGCACTAGGACTTTCCCAATATGTAACAGCGCCCACGCATCAGGCTGGACACACACTAGACCTGATCTTTGCGGCGGGAGTAGTAGTGGGTCAGATATCTGCCGAGGCAGTGCCATGGTCTGACCACCAGGCCCTGAAGGCCCGTGTGGACATGCCACCCCTGTCCTGTTTAGGCGGTGAGCAGATTTTAGCTCGCCCGCGTAGTCAGATGGACCCGTTGTGGCTTCAAATGGCTATACGGGATCCTTGGCCCACCGGCGACTCATTGGATGAGCTAGTGGAGACCTGGAATAACCGGCTCTCCGAGGCCATCGACGAAATCACTCCCCGACGTCCTCTTCATCCTCGATCACGATCCGCTCCGTGGTATACCCCGGAGCTGCAATCAATGAAGCGACGATTAAGACGACTAGAGAGACAATGGCGCCACGCTTGTGACGAAGCTACGAGAACATCATATAGGTCATTTATGAGGACCTATGAGATGGCTATTCGGATTGCAAAGAAGGATCACTTTGAGTCCAGAATCGCATCTGCGACCTCGCGCCCAGCACAATTGTTTAGTATAATTCGGTCATTAACAGAATTGCCGCAGGGCAAACAAAATAATAGAGAATTGGAAATAGGCTGTGAGGCTTTTGCGAGCTTTTTCGCAGATAAGGTCTCGTCGCTCCGACACAACTTACCTGCTATAATTAATACAGTAGATGAACTTGGGGCACCGAGCACGTCTTCTGGTCCACTTCTGGACTCCTTCGGTCCACTCAGTCTGGAGGAAGTCGACAGGATCCTTGCAGCTGTGCGCCCTACGACCTGTAGGTTAGATCCGTGCCCGTCTTGGCTTATAAAGGCTAGCCAAACATGGCTGCGTGAACCACTACAGGACATTATCAACAGGTCCCTGATCGAAGGGATCTTTCCCACACCTCTTAAAGAGGCAGTGGTCCGTCCCCTCTTAAAAAAACCATCAGCAGACCCAGCCATATTGGCGAACTATCGGCCGGTGTCAAACCTTCCCTTTCTGGGTAAGGTCATAGAGCGGGCGGTAGCGATTCAGCTGCAGGGATTCCTGAAGGACACTTCCGCACTGGATCCATTCCAGTCCAGCTTCCGGCCAGGTCATGGGACGGAGACAGTTCTGGTCGCTCTCATAGATGACCTTATGTGACATCTGGACCAGGGCGGCTCTGCAGTGCTGTTGTTATTAGATCTGTCAGCCGCTTTTGACACGGTTGACCATCAGCTACTGACTAGCCACCTTGTCGATGTGGGGATTCAGGGATCTGCCTTACAGTGGCTGACCTCCTTTCTCCAAGATTGGGGACAAAGGGTGGTGATAGGGGAAGAAGCATCCCAGAGGCACTCTCTTAATTGTGGGGTGCCGCAGGGAGCGGTCCTATCCCCGACGCTATTTAATATCTATATGCGCCCCCTTGCCCAGATTGTCAGGAGGTACGGACTGGGTTGCCATCAATATGCGGATGAAACCCAGCTCTATCTATTGATGGGTGGCCAGTCTGACTGTACCCTGGAAAATCTAGACCTGGCGTTACAAGCCATGGCTTCTTGGCTCAGACTGAGTCAGCTGAAACTGAATCCGACGAAGACGGAGGTTCTCTACCTGGGTCGGGGCAGTCTGGGGAGAGAGATCCAGCTGCCGGCCTTTGACGGGGTACCACTGATACCGGTCCCTAAGGTCAAGAGCTTAGGCGTGCTTCTTGGGTCCTCCCTTACAATGGAGGCTCAGGTGGCAGCCACTGTTAGATCTGCCTTCTTTCATCTTCGGCAAGCGCGGCAGCTGGCCCCTTACCTGGAGCGCAACGACTTAGCGACGGTAATCCATGCTACAGTCACCTCAAGAATAGATCACTGTAATGCTCTCTACATGGGGCTACCCTTGACGCTAACCTGGAGACTACAACTAGTGCAGAACACTGCAGCACGGCTGTTAATGGGGCTGCCGCGACGGGAGCACATTCAGCCAGTGCTGAGAGAGCTGCACTGGTTGCCTGTTGTGTTCCGAGTTCGCTTCAAGGTGTTGGTATTAACCTTTAAAGCCCTCTATGGTCAGGGACCTGCATATCTACGGGTCCGCCTTTCCCCATATATCCCCCAGAGAGCACTGCGATCAGGGACAAAAAATCTGTTGTCTGCCCCTGGCCCAAAAGAAGCCAGGCTATGTATAACAAGATCCAGGGCTTTTTTGGTGGCAGCACCAGAACTTTGGAACACCCTCCCAGAAGCTATAAGGGCCCTGCGGGATTTGTCTGCGTTCTGCAGGGCCTGTAAGACCGAATTGTTTAAACAGGCTTTTGCGGTCTAATTGAAAAAGGGCTGCCACCGGACATCCTACAGAATGCTGGCGATCATAGTCGAGAAGTCAATACAGCCTATACTGGACTGAAATAGCGCTATAGAATGGTTTTAAAGTTGATATGTAAATTATGGTTTTATATGTTTTATTGGACTGATTGTTTTTATAATGTTGTAAGCCACCCTGAGTCCGCTTGCGGAAAGGGCGGGATATAAATGGAAAGTAATAAATAAATAATGGGTCAGGACCACCAATCTACAATGTAAGGAACCCAATTTTATCATTTTAAAGCAGTCATATTAAACTGCAATACAAAGAAATTACAATAGTCTTGAGCACAATTAGATCACATCAGGTATCAAATTAATCAAAGCATCTACAAGGATGAATTATGTACTGGTGCATAATTATTTAACTGTGTAAAAAGCCTGGGAAAGGCTACATTATTCTTATGAGAATTTTAGAACTAATGAGATCCTACTATGAAGATATTTACCAAGTGTGTATAGCATCATATCTGCATGTTTATCAGGTATTCCTATTGTGCTGTTTAGCCATGTGCTCCTAAAGCTTTATTTTCAAGAGGAATTCTAGGTATGTTGTGGAATTTTTTTGCTCCTTCGAAAATACTTGGCCATAAATAGCTTTTCTGCAGCATGTAGACATAGGGACATTTTTTAAAAAACATAGCTCTACATGTTGGGAAAACTTTTTAAAGCTGAATGGGTCTTTATATTTGCTATACATCAGTTCCCTAATGGCTTTTCAACAGTTCAAGGTATTTTCTAAAAATTCCCACAGCTGCTTCACATTAGCAATGGAGCTTGTTACTAAGGGACCAGGTAGTTGCTAAGCCTAAGTAGATCCGTACGCTAGTACTTTGTTGATTGCTTATTTGCAAGCACAAAACATACACACAGTTCCAAATCTTTTATGCCTGCATTTGCCCCACACACCCCAAATGAAGACACAAGACACCAAACATGGGTTCAACAATTTAACTGTATCCAGCTTCTATAAATGGCTGTTCTACATCATGGCTTCTTTCAATAAACTGACAGTTTTCAGGGTGGGCTGCATGAGGCATCTACATGGTCTGCCTTCTGTACAGATAAAGTCCAAACCCAACCAAGTGCTTCCACTGGACATCCTTCTCCCCTGATGTGTTGCAAGGCTACTGACAAATTCAAAAGATGTCATTTGGCACCAAGGGCATTCCTTCAGAGTGCACCCAGATGTGGTGACTTGTTTCAGACATGCCCTCCATCATGGAGATGTCTCAGTGTGCTTGTCAATTAATCCTACCTAACCAAAGCAACCTGCCCTATTCCTGCCAACTAGTTGTGGCCTAACCAGTTATAATGTCAGGTTTATTTAATGGGGGAGAAACCCATCACACATAAAAAAAACACAGAGCAAGCGAGAAGAAGGCTCCCAGCACAGCCAGTTTCCAAGATGCCCCAAAAATTCCTGCTGGACCACCTATAGAGACCAGCAAATTCCACGCTGCCCACAGAGAGGATCAATATGTCTGCCTCAGTGAGAAAGCTAAAAGACAGAAGGAGCAGCAGAGCAAAATGGATGGCTATTGGCTACCCTCAGCTGATTGGCTGCTGTTCTCTCCACAGCCAATGGAGCCTCGTGCTTCATTTGAAGTAAACTGGGGGCCAGGACAAATCAACCCACAGCTGTGAATCTCTCTTTTCTCCAGTGATTTTGCTTCATGCCAAAGTGAAGCAAGTAAGAGTCTGTAGAAAAGTGGTTTTATGATTGGGGCTGCAATACTTCAGGTTTTCACTTCCACAAAATCAGTCCTGTCTAAGAAATAAAATTTCAATGAGTGTTTTGAAAACCAAGTTGTGCATTAAACTATTGATGCATGAGCAGAGGCTGATGCTGCAATACCTACTGTGGTTTCACGGTCAGACCAGAATTATGCTGCAAAACCTACTGTGGTTGTCAAGGTCAAACCAGGAGCAGCTTTTCCTGAATACTGAGCAGCAGAATATATTGTCCCACTTAAGGTGGCATGGAGTGGAAGCTGAAGTCTAAAGTACTGGAAGCAGAATGTACTGCTCTAATCAGCAAAAATAGAAAGTCAGGCTACTCTGTAGTTAGACTAGCCCTGACCAATTCAGAGGCTTGCCAATCATAAGACCCAATGTTACATACTCTAGTATTGCACACGTAAACAGTTTGGATAGTTAACAATAAGCTAAGTCCCAGCTTTGAATCCAGAGTTGGTTCAAATATCAGAAACTCCCAACACTGAACAGGTACCCCTTACTTCCCTTTAAAATCAAGAGGCACTTCCTATGTTATCATATCTATCCAGCACATGCTGTAGCTTTGTGAGCTTTAAGATAACATAAAGAACCAATGGCAATCCTGCTATCTTCTGTCCCCTAAAAGCCCTTTGTATCACACTCATCCCAACCACTGAAATGGCAGCACTAGTGACCGCAGGTGTCACTGCTAACTTTCCATGTTTGTCAAGAGGACATTTCACCAAAACTAGGAGCTCAGTTTTGGAATTTATGCTACATTAAGCAGAACACAATAGTAGGGCCTTAAACAGGCAAAATAGGTGCTTGCAAAAGACTTTCATTTTAAACAATATTTGTTACCTTAAATGGCTAAATTGGCATTAATAACTTGAGGTTAGACCCCACCTAAAATTTCTACCCACTCAAGGGTGGGTGATTTTCTCCTCCCAGAGTGTCTTTAATTCTCCAAAGTTATTTCTGGGCATCTCCCATCCCCCAGGAGCAAAATTTCAGGGGTCATCTCCCCTACCACAGGAGGGGAGAGGTAGAGAAGTGAAAATCCTTCCATGTAGAAAATTTTTGATAGGACCCAAGCCTACAGATTTGCATTTGTTCATGTAGAACAGGGGTGTCAAATATCTGGCCTGGGGGCCGAATTAGGATCCTATCAGGCCCCTGAGCAACTGGCTATCATCTGCTTCCTTCTCCCTCTCTCTTGCTTCCTTCTGCATCACGCCTTGCTTTGCAAGGCTTGCTCAATCACACAGGAGCTACGGAGCAAAGCCTCTATTTTCTCCATTGGCTGAGGCTCTTTCCTTGGGGAGGAAGGGGGGGAAGGAAAAGCTTGCATTGCCAGGTTATCACAGTTGCACAGCAGAGCTACTGAGCCAAGCCTCTCTTCCTTCTATTGGCTGAGTCTCCTCCCCCCTCCTGTTCCCCTGGGGAAGGAAAGAAAGAGCTTGAGCTTCCTTTGCTCAGTTCCCTGGATCCCATGGGAGAAATACAAAGTAAGCACCTTTAAGAGCTGTGAATGCTAATATTTTAAGCATAGTTTAAGTTTTTTAAAAAAAAAAAACTTTAATTGTGTTTGTCAGTATTTTTTATAAAGGTCATACTCCTAGTATCTAATCTTAAAGAGGTACACACATGGCCCAACCCAACATGGCCTGGCCCACCAAGGTCTCATTTATATCAGATCTGGCCCTCATAACAAATGAGTTTGACACCCCTGAAATATATCACTTTCTGCCTGTGCCTCTTAAGTATAAATATACCCAGGGACCATTCATAAAACTTATGGCTGCATTTCATTAACTTGATAATCTCATGCGCTCTGGATCTCAGATCATATCATGCAGAGATCCATGTTGATGAACCATTGTATGGTGATGAGAATAAATACCTTGATTGCCACAGACTATCAGCATTCTCCAGGCAGTTTTGTTTTGGTTACCCAGAGGTCATGTACAAATACCTTCAGTCATCTTTATAAGAATTTTTGCAACATATTTTCAGCTTTTTGCATGTTGTACCTAGGCTTGAACATGCTTGGTATGCTTCAGAGACTGAACCTTGTAGGGCATTTGAGCCTCCACATATTCAGCTGAGTATTAAAAGTTGGGCTTTCTTGCATCCAAGTCATCTTCTGGCCCTTTGAGATCAAAGGATATGGCTTATCTGTCCTCATTTGCCACTATATATAAATGTCAATGGGCTCCAAGCAAATGTAACTGGTTGCAGGACTGCAGCCTAGTATAGTCTGCAGACTTTTGGCAAGCAACTTGTTTCACTTTCAGTAACATAAAAGCCAAATATAGCTGAAATCCACTTAAACTCTCCTACATTTTATTTGGTGTTTAGTGTCAGGAAACGCACTGCTATGTAAATGGTAAGCAACAACCTAGTAAGAAAATATTTGCTCACTTTCAGAATCTGCCATATGAATAAAAATGAGTCGATTTTGGCTGAAAATAAGGAAAACAGAACTATAATGACTAAAAGGAAGCAAGGCTCAAACCCCTGTAAAAACCAGGGCCAGTTATTAATGGAAGCTAGAAATGAATCTTTAAACCCCATAAAAATCAAATATCTGCATTAGGTCTGTGTTGTTCCCCTCACTCCCACTTACATCATGTGTATCCTCTCAGTGGCTGGAACTTAGAGCAACAGGCTATTTACAAATGAAGGGCCAAATCCTCTCTTTAGATGTGCATGTTTGGCTCCTGTTGGCACCACTATGAGCTCTGAACCCACATCCAAGAGAAGCATTTGGCTCCATAATAGTTAACAAATAGCTCCCATAATAAATGCCAAATGTCTGCATCATCAAAAGCCAGGCACTTTCACAGATAATAGCATAGCTTGACATTTAAAGTTAAGTTTTTAAACATGGCTTGTTTTCAGTAGACACAAAGTTTTGCAGCTAAAATTGCTAAACCTGTCACTGCTGATGGGAATAAAAGAACATACTGAAAGGCCATTGGGTAAAAGTCTCTTGAATAAAATATTTTTTGTGTGTGAAATTTACAGTTCTCTCTGAATTCATTGTATGTGGATAAATAGGAACATGGCATTATTGATTCTTCTTTGTATATAGGATGAGAATAAACTTTATAGTATTCTATATAACAGGACTTTGGTTCTGTTCATGTCTGCTTATTGGGCATTCCCTGTGTATCTTACAAAGAGACAAAAGTGTTCAAACTAAGGATGCTTAACATGCACCAGTTGGCTCATATACAGCTAGCTGAACAGGGAGCCGATATTTCATTGAGCAGTTCATGAAATAATAATAATAATAATAATAATAATAATAATAATAATAATAATAATAATAATAATAATAATAATTTTATTTTTATATCCCGCCCTCCCCCGCCAAAGGCGGGCTCAGGGCGGCTCACAGACATGGAATTCCATGATTCAATAAAACAATGCAAATAGTCTCAAATACAATCAATTACATAATAGATTATTTAAAATAGATAAAATATATAAAATGGGTGCTAAAATACTGTAAGTCATAATATCCACAAGATGGCTAGGTGGCCGCACGTCAAGTTAATCAGGTTCTGTTTCAAAAGCAAGCTGGAAAAGAAATGTTTTGCAAGCCCTGCGGAATTGATTCAGGTCCCGCAGGGCTCGTATCATCTCTGGAAGATGGTTCCACCAACGCGGGGCCATTACTGAGAAGGCTTGCTCCCTAGTAGCCTTCAACCTAGCTTCTCTTGGCCCAGGGACTGTTAGAAGGTTCTGAGAGCTAGATCTCAGTGCTCTCTGGGGAACATATGGGGAGAGGCGGTCCCTTAGGTAGGCAGGTCCTCGGCCATATAGGGCTTTAAAGGTGATAACCAGCACTTTATAGCGAACACGGTACACAACCGGCAGCCAATGCAGATCCCGCAGCCCAGGCCGCACATGTTCCCACCGTGGTAGTCCCTCTAGCAGCCTGGCCACCGCATTCTGGACTACCTGAAGTCTCCGTGTTCGGTATAAGGGCAGCCCCATGTAGAGGGCATTGCAGTAGTCTAATCTCGAAGTGACCGTTGCGTGGATCACAGTTGCTAGGTCGCTGCGCTCCAAGAAGGGAGCCAACTGCCTCGCCCTCTTGAGATGAAAGAAGGCGGATCTAGCAGTGGCAGCTATCTGGGCCTCCATTGATAAGGAGGATTCCAGTAGCACTCCCAGGCTCTTGACTTTGCGCACTGGTGTCAGTGGCGCACCGTCAAAAGCCGGTAAGGTAATCTCCCCTCCCGGTCCGCCACGGCCCACGCAAAGGACCTCAGTCTTCACCGGATTCAACTTCAGCCCGCTCAGCCTGAGCCAGTCAGCCACGGCTTGTAATGCCCGGTCCAGATTTATAGGGACATCACCAGCCCGGCTATCCATCAATAGATAGAGCTGGGTGTCTCTGAATGCGTTGTTGTTGTTGTTGTTGTTGTTTTAAAAAGTCTAACATTTTGGTTTTCTTTTAAGTCTGCTTTGCCACAATTTATTCCATACATACACATTTTTACACATCCATATGACAAACATGAATTTGAGCAGACTTTGGAGGATGGGGGAAGACAGGAGGGCTTGGAGTGACTTTGTCCATGGGGTCGCAAAAAGTCGGACTCGACTGTGTGACTGAACAACAAAAAATGACAATCATTGTTCCATCCTCTCACATCATTCAGTTACCTGACTGGACCATCCATGACCCTAGGAAGAATCAATTTCATCTGCCGCACAAGTATAAAAATTACCCATCTAAAAGCAGCTGTAAGGCAGAAGAAAATGAAATTCTACCATTGGAGCCACTGAGCAGCCACAAAACTGTTCAGCAGGTATTTGAGCAAAATAGTGGCAAGGTAAAAAGTTCTGAGACTCAGTTCATGAGTAACATGTCAACCATATGTTTTCCTGCCAGATACTGTTCACCACAAAGTCTGCAGCATTCCTTGTTAGGAAATGTCTACATATTACAACCAAAAGCCCTCTTTTTGTCATTGCACATGGAGGTGGTTATTACATGGTATTAATGGTATTTATGCACAACACTTCATCATGTGCTGGAGCAACTTTTTCTGTGCTGGCACACTTGCCAAAAAAAGGAATGTTTGTACTTAAAAAACCCAAAAAACTACAGTCTCAACACAGAGTGAGCCATTGCTCATGAATTGCTTACTACATAATGTCTCACCACCTAGGAAATGCTATATGGGGTGATTTTAAGAAGCATATGTGTGGCAGTCATAAAGTCAAACATGTTCCTTAATCTGCAGCAGTAAAAAGAAGCAATGGGGCTTTTCAAACTTCCTTTCAAGACAATACATTCCAGTGCTGGACTCCACTAAAATGCTCTACAACTCATAATCCCTTTCCATATTTCCCCTTATCCCAGAGCAGGAGAGTAATGTGGAAGTAGTCATAAAGAAATTTAAAATGTTGGTTGTAGTTGTTCTTTACACACACAGTCTTCCCGTTGGCAGTTGGCAGGAGAGAGGAAAGATCCCAGTCATTGTGAGTGAAGGTAGGTAAAACTGTTATCAGGAGCCAGAATGTGGAGATTCTAGATTCTGATAAAAGAAGTTATGTGGCTTATCTATTTCTACCATCCTGAGCTGTTTAATTTCAGACAACCCTACAACTTCTCCCTTATTTCTGGAATTACTGTATGAACATCTGCATGATGCTTCCTCATTCACTTCCTTCAAGATAAATAGACAGATACAGACAGATCATTTCATGAACTTCTTATATTGAATATTTAATTGGCTTCCACTTCTTCACATCCAACATGTTTATGTCAAATAAGTCTTCAAAAGAATACTGCAACTTCTGTTCCCTCTTTCAAAATAACTAGAACATCTGGGAACAGAGACAACATTATAAGTAATGCCTAACCTGTGTTGTTGTTTTTTAAGATTCTATCCACAGCTTAGATAAAGTGACAGCAGTTTGCTCTTTTTAAAATGATCCTAAGTGAAGTAAATTCTTTTGTGGGTCAACATCTAGCATACTCTAGAGCCTCTTCTGTAGAGCACTGCAGATACAAGCAGTAACCATTTGTCATAGGGTGCAATGACAAAAGATTGTTCTCTCTAATGTATACATCCCATAACAGGGTTGGGATTTCAATTGTAATTGTCACAAGATCATGGTGAAGTGAGCTATTCTTGCCATGGATAATAAAAGATTTCATAAGAATGTATAAGAAGCCATTTTGGATCAGGCCAGTGGCCCATCCAGTCCAACACTCTGTATCACACAGTAGCCAAAACAAAACAGGTGCCATCAGGAAGTCCATCAGTGGGGCCAGGAAACTAGAAGCCCTCCCACTGTGCCCCCCCCCCCCCAAGCACCAAGAATATATTTAACTTAAATGTAGGATCATCTAAACCAGATATTTGAAAGAAGGCAAAGAAAAAAATTTCTAAAGACACCTATACTTTAGATGTAAGGGTATCAGCAGGGCTTTTTTTTTTAACAGGAACGCAGTTCTGTCTGGTTTGGCCAGGGTTCCGGCTGGCTTGGCCAGGGTTCAAAAGATGTGATGTTTACCCATGCTAGTTGTCACATTGACATTTCTGCTTGGCTTGAGAGTAATTGCATGGCACAGTGTCTGTCCCAAAGGGCCATCAAACACTATGCTTTGATGATTAAAAAAAAAAAATCAGAAGCTTCTTTTCGGGGGGGGATTCTATAAAAATCCTTGTGTACAGGGCTTTTGTTTTAAACAAACAAGCAAGCAAGCAAGAATGTACAGGAATGCAGTTCTGGCTGGCTTGGCATGAGGGGTGTGTGTCCTAACATGTAAATGAGTTTCTGCTGGGCTTTTTCTACAAAATAAGCCCTGGGTATCAGTCATCAAGTTGAAAAGATGTCTTTCCAAACTATCATTTTTAATTCAGCCAGAAAGCAAAAACTGCCTCAGGTACTCACTAACCAAGAATTCAGAATAGATCAATGATAGCTTCACCCAGATCCATAAGAAAACCAAACAGCAGACATCAAAGCAAATTAAAGCTGCTTTCCATGACATGGAAGAAAACTGAGACCATGAGACCATCTTAACACTTTTCCCATAGCTGTCAAGTGGCTGCCGGAACACAAGAAATACACATTTCACCCAGTAGGACACTGTAGACCATCGCTTGATAAGCCATTATCTGACAGAGTATCTCCAATTCAGTATCTTCCCTAGCTTCTCTCCACAACAGAATATTTGGTGTGCCAGACTTTCCATTTATCTTTTGGGTCAAATAGATAAAAAGAGAGCTTTGAGCATAGCTCAAATGGTTTTTGCCATAGCCATACAAAGCTACAGGTATTCATTCCAGCACAATCACAAGTCCCCATTCACCACAAGCACCTTTTCAGTCTGCTTAAAAATAATGTATTAGACATTTCCTCCTAATTAATCAGACTATAAAAACATACCTAATGCATAGGCATTAAAGTATAAACTGTAAATAGATCCCATATATACTTCACAGCTACAGTTTTAGAACAAAGATCTCTTTCTCTGACAGACCATTTATTGAAGTGTTGAGTCTTCATGTCGGTGTCTCTTCAAAAAACATTTTTTCCTGAGCCTGACTTAACAATTTTCATGTTGTCAATATTTCTAAGTGAACTCTCAGGAAAGCAAAATGTTTCTGAACTGGATTTCCATGACAGTCTCTTTAGCACCCCAAGATTTTAGCCCTTGTGCATTTTAAATTTACCATTAAGTAGATCTCAACTCACTTTACAAATAGAATTTCTTAATAAGAAAATATCTTTCTTTTCTGTGGCAAATATCAATTGACTTATAAGATACAGTATTACCAGTTAAAAGTAGGAAAAGTTACAGTTTCCTATGCCTTTTTGGCCAAACTGATATGATGCTACCCATAAGTTTCTGATTTCAAAGAGGCTGAATGTTAATTAGGCTCCACAGTGAATCTAAATATTTCTTGCAGCCAAGCACAGATGAAGGAAAGTGACAGAGGGAAAACACCACGAAGTTATCACCATCACCAGATTATTCTTTCCCTAAAACAAACCCACAGGAAAAAATGTCTTTATCTTATCATCCCATGCAAACAGTTTGTTGTACTGTACTGTGTGCGCTTTCCTTTATGAAATGTGTCCGTGGAAAACTGTAGTCACATTATTTATACAAGAGCCTAGTATGGCTTGACAAAGAAGATGTTTCAATACAACACAAATACACCAAGCAAATATGTAGAGGTTAGAATACTCAACTAGGACAGGAGAGATCAAGGTAAAATTAGCAAATTAACCAAATGACTTGGAACAGTCATTCTCTCTCAGTTTAGCCTATTCCACAAGATTTGTTGGTGAGAATCCAGTGGTGGTGGTGGGGACACACGCACTGCCCTCACCTCTTTGGACAAAGGGTTACATGGATGGATAGTGGGTAGCTGGCTGGGTGAGTTTATGGAGGAAAGAAGGGATAGTAGGGTTTCCAGGTACAGATATGAGGGAAACAAGGACTTCTAGTTTGGAGGGGTGATTGACATTCCTGACCCCAGAGTGATGATGAAGAAGAAGATATTGGATTTATATCCCATCCTCCACTCCGAAGAGTCTCAGAGCGGCTCACAATCTCCTTTACCTTCCTCCCCCACAACAGACACCCTGTGAGGTGGGCGGGGCTGGAGAGGGCTCTCCCAGCAGCTGCCCTTTCAAGGACAACCTCTGGCAGAGCTATGGCTGACCCAAGGCCATGCTAGCAGGTGCAAGTGGAGGAGTGGGGAATCAAACCCGGTTCTTCCAGATAAGAGTCTGCACACTTAACCACTACACCAAACTGGCTCTGGCACTGTCATTGTGCCAGAGGTGATGCTCTAGCATTTGCCTCAAACTCTAAGGTTAGTGTTTTGGGTGAGTGGTTGAGTGTCAACTGGCATGTTGATGTCTCTTCCAGATCACACTGGAAGTAACATCATTGCAGCAGGGATGTTAATTCCACCCTCTTTTCTCCCTGGCATTTACTTATGCAGCCCACCTGAGTGGCAGTCAGCAATGTGAACTGGGGGGCAGGAAATTTTCTACCCCCGGCTGAATAGTAGTAACCCCAACAGACAGATATAGCCAATTTACAGGGTAATCCTGAACAATCCTAATCCTTTTTCTGGGATTGCACTATTTTAAACTCAACTGTGCTCACCAAAAGACAATGAAATAGAAAAGATTTGTAAAACTTCTTAAAATAACTTTAGCCCAGGCTTTTTTGGCTCTCCAAGAGAAGGGAACTGAATATTTATAAAACGGCCTCTGAAAATGCCCATGATTACCAAGGTCGATCACCAGCTTTTGACAACCATCCTTGACCCATTTCAGTCCGGCTTTCACCCGGGACATGGGACGGAGACGGTGCTGGTCGCCCTAGTGGATGACCTTCAACAGCATCTGGATCGGGGCGGCTCGGCGGTGCTGATGTTGTTAGGCCTGTCAGCTGCGTTCGACACGGTCGACCATCGGCTACTGAAGGGACACGGGGATTCAGGGGTTGGCCTTACAGTGGCTTTCCTTGACGGTCGGGGACAAAGGGTCGCAGTTGGGGGGGAGCTGTCCCGGAGGTGCACACTTGATTGTGGTGTACCACAAGGAGCGGTTCTCTCCCCGATGTTATTTAACATCTACATGCGGCCTCTTGCCCAGATTGCCCGAAGGTACGGGCTAGGGTGTCATCAGTATGCTGATGACACCCAGCTCTATCTACTGATGGACGGCCAGCCAACCTACGCCCCGGAAAATCTAGATCGGGCATTGCATGCCGTGGCTGAGTGGCTCAGACTGAGCGGGCTGAAGCTTAACCCTGCGAAGACAGAGGTCCTTTGCTTGGGTCACCGCGGCCCGGGAGGGGGAATCCCCCTACCAGCCTTTGACGGTGCGCCGCTGATAGCAGCGGACAAGGTCAGGAGCTTGGGGGTGTTATTGGAGCCTTCCTTAAAGATGGAGGCTCAGATAGCAGCCGCTGCCAAGTCTGCGTTTTTTCACCTTAGGCGGGCAAGGCAGTTGGCCCCCTTCCTGGAGCGCGACGACCTAGCAACAGTGATCCATGCTACGGTCACCTCGAGGTTGGACTACTGTAATGCCCTCTACATGGGGCTGCCCCTGTCCCGAACTCGGAAATTGTAGCTGGTGCAGAATGCCGCGGCCCGGCTGTTATTGGGCCTCCCAAAGTGGGAGCACATTCAGCCGGGTCTTCAGACTCTGCACTGGCTTCCAGTGATATACCGAGTCCGGTACAAGGTGCTGGTTATCACCTTTAAAGCCCTATATGGCTTGGGACCTGTCTACCTGAAGGACCGTCTCTCCCCGCATGTTCCCCAGAGAGTACTGAGGTCGGGATCACAAAACTTCCTTACTGTCCCTGGGCCGAAAGAAGCCCGCTTGAAATCCACAAGAGAAAGGGCCTTCTCTGTTATGACCCCTACATGGTGGAATCAGCTACCGGAAGAGGTGAGGGCCCTGCGGGACCTTGTTCAGTTCCGCAGGGCCTGTAAAACAACCCTCTTCCTACAACTAGCTTGAGAATTTTAATGCAACCTGCCAGATCTCTGTATATATTGGAATATTTATTAATTTTTATGGTTTTATCTGTTTTATCTGTTTTAAAGTTATTCCCTTACATGTTTAAATATTGTTTAATTTATGCTGGATCTAATGTTGGAAGCCGCCCTGAGCCACTTGTGGGAAGGGCGGGATATAAATTCTAAATAAATAAAAAATAAATAAAAATAAAAAATAAGAAGCTGTCTCAAAGTATGCACAGTGTGAAGAAGCAGACATAAAAAAAATTAATGGATTAACTGTGTGATTTCAGGTTTCATACATGGACTCATAGAATAATTCACCTAAACATGTTTTTTTTAAGTCTTTACCTACTAAAATTAAATCTTGAATGAAAAAAAATGTATAAAATGTTTGGAAGACTTTGTAGTATGGATTATCAGTTTATATGTTGGGGAAGGGAAAATCCATCAGAATGCAAAGATCTGTACTACTGTTCAGTTGCTGGTTTTTAACATGAAAGAGATACTCAGATACTTTCTCAATTAGGATGACTTTCATTTTCAGTAAAGTAGCCTCTATAACAGGAAGTTTATATAGCGACACAGAGAGACAGAGCTCGTTTAGTACAAATTTGCTAGATATCTGTCAAAACCAAAACTGTGATTATACATACATATGTGTTTTAAATCTGTGATGTATTAGGCTAGAAATATTTTAAAGGCAAAAGAAAATCATTGCTGCCAGCAGAAGTTAATGATGAGAAAATGTATCAAATATATACATAAACAGAGCAAGACTATTCAGGTCTACTCAGAAGTAAGTCCCAGCTGTCTCCCAGGAAAATATTTTTAGGATTTAAGCCATAATCAACAGCATCCACATAAGGCTGGCCCTCTGGTCCTTGAGAGAGGTGTGAGTGCCTCCCCCTTCCCCCACCCCCGAAGTCATCCATCTGGATGTCCAATAACTAATCCCTGCACGGGTGATGCACACCAAAATATCTCCTCCGAGGCAGTAATCTCCAGATGGTGGCTGATGAAATCCAAAGATGTTTTAAGACAAGCCAATGAGCTTCAGTCTTTGCCAACAACACTTAATAGTTCTTAAACAATTAGTTAGCAGACAGTATCTGAGAATTCCCATCAGGGTCAATTGCTTGTGTATACCCTTTCTCTTGATCTTCTCGTTTTCATGTTCCAGCCTCTGTACAGCTACAGTACAGTGTGACATATTCAGCAGCTCCTTAACAGCAGAGGATGTCCCTTCATCATAAAGTCTCCCTGCTTCAGTCACCACTACATCTGTCTGTGCAGCACATGTAAATCTGAACTTACCCTTGGTGTGTGAGATAGCCCTGACCTGGTCAAATGCAATGGAACACTCTGTGCACTACATGTTGCTTCAGTGAAACAATAAAGCAAAGTGTACAGGACTACACGAACAGAAATGATGGAGATATTTGATCCTTCCCAGGCATTGTGTAGAGCTCAAGTGACTAGCTTCATCTATCTGACACTGGCAAATAATTTTATAAATGAACATTTTTCACCACTTTAAATTGAAAATGATGCAGAAGAAATTCCAGGCTGTTACCTAATGCATCATAACTCTGACTTAAAGGAAGCTGGAACCAACCTGCAAGATGTTTTCACAAATACTCACTTCATTCTGTGAGCCAAGGAAAACTGCATTTCTCCACTGGGTGATGTAGTCTGCAAATGGCTATTATGACTCAAGGTAACTGCTACACACATTAAGATTCCAAATTCTAACAAGAAGAAAGCCAAAAAGGAGGAGTATTATACAGGGCTGCTGATAGCCACCATGGACCCCTGGACAGAAATTCCACCTGCTTCCTCTCATATGACCCTAATCCAAATCATATATCATAACAAAACAAATCACTTGCCTGGCTGTTAATAAATAAATCTGCATGTCCATCCCTCTATACATTTGTGGCAGGTGTAATTCATCAGATAATAACACTAGGAATCTCCAAACTGGTCACAAACTTCAGGATGATAAGGGAGTTCCAGGGCCAAAAATGAAAGGAATCAGAATATCCTGGCTAGGGTTATCTCCAGACAACCCCTCCTCCATGCTATTTGCCATGGAATCTAAATTGTAGCTTTTGTTCCTCATTTATAATCACAAAAGCAGATTATTATTCCATTTTCATGCATGGAAAGAGCAGAGGGGGGAGCATTCTTTTACTACTTTGATAGAACATGGGAAAGTATTAACTTCCCCTTTTGTTCATATCACTAACAAATGTTTATTGTTTTACTGCTATTAGATACTTTCTATGTTGCCAATTGGGATGGATAAAAAGGAGTTGAGACCAATACTGAAAAATGGGGCAGGGGTGAAATTAGAAGTGGGGAGAAAGGAATTACGGTAAGTCAGATCACGAAAGGAAGAGAGGAAAATGGAATAGAAAAGTATGGAAAAAGAGGAAGAGAAATTAAGGAAAAGACACAAACATTTGTTTTTGCTACAACATACTAACTGGCAGCCCTTGAATTCAGCAGGAACTCACAGGAGCACAGCTCCTGAACCTTTCTGAGGGTTCCCCCTTTTCCTCCCCAACTACTTACCTTGTCCATTGAATAGTAGATGCAGCTGCATAACAATCCCTGGATGAGCTCCACCACCCATTTTTCTACAAAATGACCCCTGCTAACAGGGCTGTTCCTTTGTAATACCTGGCTGTGCAGACAAAGCTATAGAGTTAAGTGGAACTAAAGCAAGAAGGAAAACATAGACTGCTGAAGATAATGACCTTGTTAGAAGGTTACATCCTGCCAACTACCATAGTTTGTCTTGGATCATCTTGCCTTGCTCTAGCATTGGTTTGGCTGGTGGGTTTAGCAGGATCTGATAAAAAAGGTATTTCCTGCAACTTCGTAGTAAACATTTCAGAAAGGCTGAGCCAGCAGAGTCAGAGCAACAGCTGTTTACTGCCTTCCCTGTGCTTCTAGTGGCTGCAGTGCAAAATTGAATTAGAAGTTTTTTTTTTTTAAGTTTTAAATGCAATCCACCAAAGAGCATCATGCCAGGGGCCCTCCAGCTGACTTGGGCCCTGGGGATTTCCCCCCTCCTTCTTGGTAGCCTTGGTCTTGTAGTTTGGTATTACACACCATTCTGAGCAATGTCACAAGAAAAAACACCAGAGTTCAAAAGTCCAAGAACCCGTTCTGTGACATTCCTCCTTGCACATAATAGAAGAAATGTTTGCATGAACAATGGCATGATCACTAGAGGTATTACAGGTCATAGTACATTTGTATATTGGTATAGGATTTCTTGATGCTAATGAAGCAAGAGTGGGAAAAGAAACTATGCAATCCATTAACTGAGGTAAAGTCTTATAGTTTATGGCCAAGTACTACTTTATTGAGAAACCCTTGTTTGCTAATCCAAAGCAACACAGTCTTCAAAGTATACATTTATCAGAACACTATCATGTCACACCTGTCATCCTAAATAATATTAAACTATATACTGGGAGATGCATCATAAATAATAAGCATTGATGACAATGCTTAAAATAATGTTCCAGACACTGTATTTTCACATGAGTCTGTGCTTGGGTTCAGGTGTCCAAACATCAAAGCAATTTTATCTTTAGAGCCCAAATACATTTACATGACAAAGCTTCATTACTCCCAAGTAAGACATGACTTCAGCAATCAGCTGCTGGGTCACGTACAGTATCTTTAATTTCATCTGCTGAGTGCTTGCAGGAATGTTTAAGGGCCCCAAAGGATATGGAAAACCACTGAAGAGAAACACAATACATGTGAAGATGAGGAAAACACTGAAGAATAGCCAGGCAGATCCTGCTTTCTAACATTCTTAAAAAGTATTTTTTTTCCCCTCATAGTGAGTGCTTAGGTCAGCCATGTGAAGGGCTGTGCTGAGAGGCATCATCTGAGTTAGATGCATCAGTTAAGGACATTGTCACACCCAATGTGCTGTAACTAACATACTCCTAGGCGAGGAATTTATATTACATTCCCAAAACATATTATTTTGTTAGTGTTTCAGGCCATTGCTAGCTAAAGCCATTCCAGATTTGAGCCAGGAAGTATTGCAGTGCCAACCATGTGGTCCCCAGAACATACCCAAGTCTGTCGTGGTCATAGCAGAATAACTTGTTTGGCAACTGCAGGGTAAAGGAGTTCTCTCCATGTTCTCTCAACTTCATTGTTAAGTTCTGTTGTTTTACTGTAAATTTAAATTAATTTTCTGTGTATTTTAACTTATTGTGCACTGCTGGTCTATAATTTCTATTGTTGTTGTTGTTAATTGACATCAACAGCTCTAGATGCCACTATGATGCTGTGCTTACAGTGCATAAGAAGGACTGAGGAAACCTGCATTTAAATCCCCATGAAACAAACTGGGTGACTTTGGTCCAGAAGCACTCTTGCCTAATCTGTTTCACAGGGTTGTTATGAGCAGAGCTTTTTTGGTAGAAAAAGCCCAGTATGAACTCATTTGCATATTAGGCCACACCCCTGATGGCACCATTGTTTCATATAGAGCTTTTGTAGAAAAGGCCCAGAAGGAGCTCATTTGCATATTATGCTACACCCCCTGGCACAAAGCCAGCCGGAACTGCGTTCCTGCTCAAAAAAAAGCCCTGGTTATGAGGATGGACACTGCTCTGAGGTGATCTGAGGAAGAAGGACAAGATTAAAATGTGATAGTGCGTTAGATTTGGACTAAGTTCACATTGCTGATTCTTCATGAGGATCATTTAAAATGGAGGAGGGAAGGAATGTACTGTATGTGAGGGGGGGAAAGAATTATAAAACCACTATCAGCTGCAGACTCAATTCAGAAAGCCAGTTTGGTTAGCGGTTAAGTGTGTGAACTGAAGAGATTTTCCCCCATCATAAAAGGGGAAAAAAGGAAATATCAAATCTTTTCCAGGAGACATGTTCTCTTGTTGTGTTGTTTTCTCATGGTTTGCTATAGTGACACCTAGTAGCAAATTACAAATGTTACAAACATTACAAAAATGTTTGAGGGCAGAACTATTTATCCTAGCAGCCATGTTTGCTAAATATGTCTACAGGTTACTAGTAGAGCAGAGATGGGATGACATTTGCAGGGGAGAAGTGAATGGTGGGAGGGGAGGCTAAACCTCTTCTCTCTTCTGATTATTTACTGTTATTTCTTCCAAATGCGAGAAAAAGACTAGGCAGGGCCAATTTTTCAGGCAGGGAATGAGCTAAGTACCTCTTTCCCACTCACTGATTGCCTGTTTCAAATGCCCATTTGCACATTCATGTTAGGAGGCAAGACATTGGGGATGTCTAGTTCTACCTTAAATTATAGACCAAAGGTGTGAAGAGGACAAAAACAAGCAGCCCTAGTTTCAGGCTATTAGGGACACTTTGTGCCTCCTTAATTCTGAAAACTAGACAAGAAAATAAGAGTCTGACAAGGCCTGTAAATTCTGGTTATATACTATTCTGTAAAATATCACAGGTACTGTTTGTACTACAGAAATAAGTAAGCATAAGACAATGTGAAGGGAATAAATTTGAGAACAATGAAGATTCCTTCAGGAGTTAATCATGTCATGTAAATATGAATGTCTTTTTTTTTAATCAATCACAATATGTCTTTTTTTTTGAATGACAGAAGCTACAGATAGGTAAAATAGTAAAACTCCGCTTCCCTGTTGCTTTTCCATTCCAAATATCTGCCTCTCAACACTGATTTTCTTTTTCTTTAAAAAAAAAACCTCACATCAGGGTTATTTTATGCACGTTTGCATATTACATGTGATTAACTCCTTACAATTGTACATACTTTGTGACAAGTAGACTTAAATATAATATCAGCCCTAATGCATGCTGCATTGTTCCAGTTATGTACAGGCAGGGCTTTCTTTGTAGAAAAAGCTCAGCAGGCACTCATTTGCATATTAGGCCACACCCTCTGACACCAAGCCAGCCAGAACTGCGTTCCTGTGCGTTCCTGAACAAAAAAGCCCTGTATACAGGACCTGGTACAAAAATATATGTACTTGTGTCCTTGAAAAGGGAAGCCCTGCAGTCTAGAAAGCCTCCCAAGATATAATATAAATGGAATCTGTTAGCTTTCTACAAGCAAATGAGATCTGTATGTTTGCCTGACATGTGATTTTCACTAAAAATACTTAGGTAATTTAATCAGAAACACCGAACAGTAATTTTTTGTAGCTGCCTATTGATAGGACATGCTTCTTGACTCTAAATATGTTTCAGATTTATCTGAGGTTTGAAATAATTGGACCTGCTCTTAATTGTGCCAACAACAAAATAGAGCTGGAATTATTTTTACTGCTTTAGAAAACTCTTAAAGTAATTTTACTATATGGGTAACAGCTCACATTCTTTCAATGCTGGGAAAGGGAAACCTAAAAAGGGAGAGAATGAATTAATTGTTTAATTCTTTCACTGGCCAAATAAAGGCTAAATCTTGGTTCCAGACCAAGAAAAGGGGTTTATGAAATTGGATAATTATGATCAGTTCTATGACAAAACATAAGGTGATCTGGTAGGGTTGCCAGGTTCTGCCTCCTCTCCAGCAGGGGGCTTTCAGAGGCATTCCTGGAAGAGGAGGGGACATCCCCAACATGATGACATCACACAGAAGTGACATCATCATGTTGGGGACTGGTGTCCCACACGCTTGAACTCCAGGCAGTGAATTTGCCACTGGAGTTCAGGTGCGTCACCTCCTCCTTGTTTGGAAGAAGTGTGGAGGCCATGTTTAAGAAGAGAAGAAGAAGAGATTTTCTAAGAAGGCAACAATCTCCAGGATCCCTGGCCAAACTGTCCTTGAGAAAAATTGCTGACTGACTCCAAAGTGTCAGTCAGCATTTCCTGGGCATGTAAGAAAGGGCCACAAAAAGTAAGCACTGATACAACCCTTCTCACCCTCCTTCTCATGATCTGCCTAATTCACAGAATCAGCATTGCTGTCAGATAGCTATCTTGCCTCTGCTTAAACACTTCCAAGGAACGAGAACCCACTACCTCCCGATGATGCCTGTTCCACTGAGAAATCCCACTAAGTCTCAGGAAGTTCTTCCTAATGTTTAACCAGAAACTCTTTTGATTTAATTTCAGCCCATTGGCTCTGGTCTGACCTTCTGGGGCAACAGAAAATAATTCTGCACTATCCTCTATAAAACAATCCTTCAAATACTTGAAGATGGTGATCATATCACCTCTCAATCGTCTCCTCTCCAGGTTAAACATGTCCAGCTCCTTCAACCTTTCCTTATAGGACTTGGTCTCTAGACCTATCACCATCTTCATTGCCCTCCTCTGGACATGTTCCATCTGGTCTATATTCTTCTTAAATTGTGGTGCTCAAAACTGAACACAATACTCTATGTGAGGTCTAATCAGAGCAGAGTAAAGCAATACCATCGCTTCATGTGATCTGTACACTATACTTCTGTTGATACAGCCCAAAATTGCATTTGCCTTTTTAGCCATCGCATCACACTGCTGACTCATGTTTAGTGTTTGGTCCACTAAGACCCCTAGATCCTTTTCACACATAGTACTGCCAAGACAATTCTCCCCCATCCTATAATAATGCATTTGATTTTTTTCCCCCTACGTAAATGCAGAACTTTACATTTATCCATGTTAAAATTCATTTTATTGGTTTTAGCACAGTTTTCCAGCCTGTCAGGATCATCCTATATCCTGTCTTTGTCTTCTGTGTTTGGACCCCTCCCAATTTAGTAACATTTGCAAATTTAATAAGCATTCCCTCTATTCCTTCATCCAAATTATCTATAAAGATGTTGAACAAAACAGGTCCCAGGATAGATCCTTGAGGCATTCCACTTATTCACTCTTCAAGAAGATGAGGAACCATTCACAAGCACTCTTTGGGAGTGATCTAATTAAAACCAGGTACAGATCCATCTAACTGTATTAGGATTACCAACTTGTCAACAAGAATAGTATGTGGAACCTTATCAAAAGCCTTACTAAAATAAAGATAACTATGTCTTCTTGAAGATGGGGATAACATTTGCCTGCCTCCAATCTTCCAGCACCTCAACTGTCTCCAAGAATTCTCAAAAATAATGAACAAAGGTTCAGAAACTACGTCTGCAAGTTCTTTTAGTACCCTTGGATGCAGTTCATCTGGCCCTGAGGACTTTGTTTGATTTAAAGAAACTAGGTGTTTATGTACCACCCCAATGCTGATCCTAGGCTGCAATTCCCTTCCCTCATAATATGTTATGTTTTTGCCATGTTGTGCACTGTTTCCCTCACAAGAGGACACTGAGAAAAACTGGGAATTGAGTAGTTCTACCCTTTCTTCCTCACCTGTTACCGTTTCCACTTTCCTGGCTCTGCAGGGGGCCTACCATGTGCTTGTGCTTTTTCTTACTTTGTACATAAGAAAAGAACACCTTTTTGTTGTTTTCAGCATCTCTTGCTAGCCTAAGCTCATACTGAGCTTTAACTTTCCTAACTCTTTCTCCACAAGCACTGGTTATTTATTTATATTCATCCTTGGTTGTAAGACCCTCCTTCCATTTCCTAAATTAGTTTTTTTTTATTTCTCAAGTTTTTAGACAGCTGTTTATGGAGTCACCTTGGCTTCTTTAGGCTCCTCCCATTTTTCCTTCTCATAGGAATCATTTGTGATCATGCTTTCAACATTTCACTTTTAAGAAATTCCCACCCCTCTTGAACTCCCTTCTTTTTAAGTATTTCTGACCATGGGATTCTACCCAACATCAGTCTAAGTTTGTCAAGGTTTGCTTTCCTGAAGTCCAACCTATATGTCTGACTATGTACAACTTTTCCCTTCCCCAAGACTGCAAATTCCAAAATCACATGGCCACTACTAGCCAGGGTGCCTACTACTTCCACTTCATCAACCAGTTCTTCCCTGTTGGTGAGAATCAAGTCTAAGATAGCAGATTCCCTTGTTTCCTTCTCCATTTTCTGGGAAATGGCGTTATCAACAAGACAAGTCAGACCCTTTCATTTTTAGAGTTGGACATCCAGCAGATGTCCAGTAACTGAAATCTCCCAAGACCACTGTGTCCCTTCTCTTTGAGAACTTTGCAATCTGTTGTAAGAGTCTTTTGCACTCTGCAGGATTTTGTACTGTACAGGCAGCTGAGGGGCTTGACAGACTGCCTAGGTATCTCCATGCTGTGTTGCTGTCTGAGGCTGTGACCAGCCAGACATCTAATTCTTGCACTGTATGACTTCAAGGCTTCTGAACATTTGGTTGCTGAGGCAGTTGTGCCCTCTGCGCAGAGCCTGAGGTAGCTACTCCACTTGACTGAAGATGTCAATGGTGACAGTTACATGGACTCATCACACTGAGGCCCTTGTTGAAAAAATAGAGAAAATATGAATTCTATATAATTTTCAAGGTAGACACATTTAAGAAGAGAATAAGAAGATATTGGATTTATACCCTGCCCTTTGTTCAGAGTCTTAGACTGATTCCCCACTCACCTTGTTCCAGTCTCATTTCTCCTGTGGCACTTCTGTTGGATTTTGCACAAGCTGCCACAGGGCAGTGAGTTGCTCCACCTCTCTTCAAGTTCCCGCCACAGCAGGCAGGATCCTCTGAAAACCAGTTTCTGCCTACCATGAAGGGAACTTGAAAAGAGGCAGGGCAACTCACCACCCCGGGGCACCTTGTGCGAAATCCAGCAGAAGTGCTGCAGCAAAAGGAGCAACAAGACCAGAACAAGGCGAGTGGAGAATTGGTCCTAGAGTGGCTTACAATTTCCTTCCCTTCCTTTCTCCACAACAGACACCCTATGAGGTAGGTGTCAAGCATTGTCTATTTCTTTATTATTATAGTTACCAAAGTATAGAAATGGTCCCGAAGCGAAAAAGCCGGGGGCGAAACTGATTTGGACTCTCGCCTGTCAAAAGGCATTTGAAAAGCTCAAACGGTTGTTCACAAGCAAGCCAGTGTTAACCCATCCAGATGAGCTTAAGCCTTTCGTGGTCCAGTGTGACGCTTCCGATGTGGCCGTTGAGGCAATATTAATGCAGAGAGACTCAGAAGGGAGGTTACGGGCCGTGCACTTACATTTCCAAAAAGTTTTCCCACGAACAGCACAACTGGTCGGTGTGGGACAAAGAGGTGTTTGCAGTGACTTTCGTATTAAAGACATGGAGGTCTTGGTTGGAGGGGGCAAGAGTGTCATTTGAAATTTGGACAGACCATAAAAATTTAGAGGCACTGACAGGGCGTAGGAAGCTGACAGAGAAGCAGATCCGGTGGGCAGGGTTTTTTGCAAAATTCGACTTCACCCTAAGGCACATCCCCGGGTCGAAGAATTTCTTGGCCGATGCTCTATCTCAATTGCCCCAACATGAGAGTCAAAAGGGTAATAAACAAGGTGACAGTCAAGTTGGAGTTACCAAAATTGTTTAGTAAAATTCACCCTGTTTTCCATTGCAGCCTTCTTCGGAGAGATCCGGGGGCTACGAGCTGGCACCCCCGCCCACCAGAGCCCAAACCTATTCAGGTGAAGGGTCAGAGTCACCATGAGGTGCAGTAGATACTGGATGTTAAAGAAAAAAGAGGGGTGTTGTATTATCTGAAGTATTTCCCCCCCAGTTGTGATGAATGGGTGAAATCATCCGATCTCCGAGCCCCCCTCCTCCTGAAAAGATTTTACCTACTGCACCCAGACAAACCCCGAGCAAGAGCTTTGGGGGGGCAGTATGTCAAGCATTGTCTATTTCTTTATTATTATAGTTACCAAAGTATAGAAATGTTACTAACCATGAATTGAGCCTAGAGTTCTGAGAGAGTTCTGAGAGAACTGTGACTGTCCCAAGGTCACTGCCCAACGTTATGTGCAAGAAAGGGGAATAAAACTCAGCTCTCCAGATTAGAGTTCAACATTCTTAACCACTGCACCCTGATGGCTGTGTAATAATGAAAACTATTTATTGTCCTTTATTAATAGTTTTGATCTCATCAGACCAACTTTATATATAATCTAGCATTTTGATGTCTAAATGGAAAGTGTCAGGAGGCCCTTTTATAACTACTACACAATTGGCTTTAGACTGAACTATGATCAATAGTATCATATTATTTACATTATCTACTTCCTGAAAATATTCTTCCAATGAAAAATCTAACTGGTAAGGACTTTTCTACAAATCATTAGAGAATATTGCTGATTTATTTTACTCTTTTTAAAAAGAATTGACTATAAAATAACAAGAGACGTTGGCCAGGAAATCTTGTCATTTTATAGAGCTCCTCCCTATAAAACAGATGAATTTAGTAAATTTACTGGGTTAGAAGACAAACAACTGTGGTTACCTCAGTATAAATGAAAGCTTTAATGAGGCAGCCTTCACTTGAGAGTTTTAGAAAGTGTTCCAAGATTTTAGTCATGAATGGACTTTCTTTGCTTATTCATGTTCTTGACCCTTGAAGTTTATGTAGGCGCAGGCTGCATAGTCAAGGGCCTGCTGTGTGAAGAGCAATTGAAGTGAATGAGAGCTATGTAAGTGCCTTCTGAAAAATACGCAAATGAAGGGTGGCTTATGCCTGACTTCATGAAGTATAAACATCATTTGCATTTGTACAGGCTGTGATTTTATCCATGAAAAGGACTGGATACGATGCTCGATACCTTACCAGTGTTGAAGTTGGGCATGCAGCATGTTTACTTGGAAGTACCTCCCATTGATTTCAGTGGAACTTACTTGCAATTAACAATGCATAGGATTTTGGCTTTAAAACATGATCTACAAAAGTGACCCTTTTCTTCATCAGGCTTGTTCAAGCTGCATGGACACCAAATATTGCACAGTTCAGGTGCCAATGAACAATGAGGGGTTGCAATTGTTTATAGCAGTTATTTCTGCTCCCAGCATAGATTTTTATCTCCTTGACAGGATCCACTGGGACTATTCCCATTTGTCCCAGAAGAATTACCCAAGCCAAGCAGCAAACTAGAGTACCTGGTATAGGCAGGCATGGAAAATCACACAGTTAACAGCCTCCCATGAGAAAACCGGTCCCAAATACTAATAACTATTCATTCCAGTAAAATAATAAAAAATAAAAGATAGGAGAAAAAATAAAAGATAGGAGCTAATGCAGTTATACTCAGTTGGATCAGACCAATGGTTCATCTAGTTCAGCATCCTGTTTCACACTGTGGCCAACCAGTTCCTCTGAAAAGACAACAGGACATAGAGACCAGTCCTTCCCCTGATGTTGTCTCCTGGCTCTGGGATTCAGAGGCTTAGTGCCTCTGGAGGTTTCCCTCAATCACCATGACTATTTTCCATGAATCTATCTAATCCCCTTGTGAAACTGCTTATTCCTGTGGCCATCACAGCAACCAGGGGAGGGGTTTTGTAGCAGGAACTCCTTTGCATATTACGCCACACACCCCTGATGTAACCAATCCTGTAAGAACTTACAGTAGGCCCTGTAAGCTCTTGGAGGATTGGCTACATCAGGGGTGTGTGGCCTAATATGCAAAGGAGTTCCAACTACAAAAAAGCGCTGATAGCAACACATTCCACATTTTAATAACTCTGTGTAATCACTCCCTTTTGTCTGTCCTGAACCTACTGTCCATTATTGGATGCCTTTGAGTTCTAGTCTTTTGGGAGAGGGAGAAACAATTCTTTGTCAGCACTCTCCATCCATGATAAACCTCTATCATGTCCCTTCTTAGTTCTCTATTCCAAACTGAAAAGTCCCAGACTCTTCAGCCTTTCCTCATAGGGAAGGTGCTCCAAACCCCCTAATCATCTCAGTTGCCCTCCTTTGCACTTTTTCCAGTTCTGTACAGAACACTTTCTCTGAATCAGGGCCAAAATGTGAGAATAAGAGTAGGGCCATGTTGCTGATCCATAAACTGTGAAAAACACACACCCTCTAATCAGATTGCAATGTCCTTCCCAAAGTCTGAGTTAATTGCAGAATCATGCAGCCAGATGTTAAGCTATAGGCCAAATGGAAAATGCTGCCTTTCTGTTTTGCATAGGTTGGGAGGGATGCATTCTTTTGAATGAGAAGACAATTAAGCAATCAAGTCTGTTTATTTTTTGAAACAAAGGCAAGAGGAAATACTATTGTTTATTATCTTAATGTTTCCCTTGGGCTTAAAAAAATCATAATAGTGAAACTATAAGTCTCAAATACATTGGATCTGATTTTTGAGGGACAGGCTTCTCCTCAAAACTGCATCCTCTATACTGTCCTTAAAAGCTACTCCTGAGAGTTGGATTCTAGACAATACTATGAGATGCAGTGTGGAGGTATGGATGGCAGGCTCCAGGTGGGACCTGGAATTACAGCTCATTTCTAGACTATATAAATCAGTTTCCCTGGAGAAACTGGAGGGTGAAGTCTGTGGCATAACCCCCACTAAGCTCCCTGTCCTCCTGAGGCTCCATCACCAAATCTCCAGGACTTTCTCAGCCTAGACCTGGCAACCTTACCACCCATTCCCCACTGGTAATCAAGGGGGACCAGGCAACCCTTTGTAGAGGTGGGGAGGAGGAGCCAGTAGAAATCCTCTCTCCTCCTTTCCATGTAGGGGTGTTTTCGCACTCACCTTCAGCCGGCGCCGCGACCCTCTTGACGACGGAGGATCTGTGCTGATTTCCCACACGAAGCGCTGGAGCAACCAGAAGAGCCGCCAATTTCCGGCGCGAAGCCCGCTCAAACGTAAATCGCCAAGAAGCAGGAAAACGCTTGAGCGGGCTTCGCGCCGGAAATTGGCGGCTCTTCTGGTTGCTCCAGCGCTTCGTGTGGGAAATCAGCACAGATCCTCCGTCGTCAAGAGGGTCGCGGCGCCGGCTGAAGGTGAGTGCGAAAACACCCTAGGAAACAGAGATTAGGATCCACCCTACTGATTATTACCACAGAAGAAAGAAATGTGACCAGAGTTTGAATAACGTGAAATTTTACTCTACAGGGCAGACAGTATTCCCTTTTGGAATTTAGATGGCTAAATAAAATTTAGTAGTGAGTATTGAGTGAACAGAGAAAGAATGGTGACTTACTTAATAGAACAAAACAAATAACATGGAATATTTACAGATGTCATTTCATTCCATTGACACTGGTATGTTCTTCCAGCAGAAGGTGCCTTTGGCAAGCATACCTTTTGTCAAGAGTCTTTTTGTCAGAGCAAGGCACCATGAGGCAAAAGAACACAGAGAAGCTAATGGAAATCCAACCTACTACATTTTAAACTAGCTTAATCAAAATACATACAGAGAGCAGATTTTTCTGAAAAGCTGTTTTCTCTATATTTGAGGCATTTAAAAACCATTAGAAAGGGGGAAAACTCATTTTTCAATGGAGTCACTGAAAATGTGGTCCTACTTACATCATATTTCATGGAAACATAACATTTGTAAGATTTCTTTTTAGAGAAAAGCACACGAACAGAGCATTCTGAACTTCCAAAAAACACAGACTAACCATTGCTAGCCAAGTGACGGAAAACACTGGCAGTTGGGATGACCATCTCACGTTGCTAAGTAAAGAATATGTATTCCAAGGAGCAAATGGAAATTGAGCGGGGGATTCTCCTGACTTTTGTTTTTCAAGTCTGATCTGTGAGTACAATTAGTGCTGCAATTACATGTGACTTGTGGGAAGAAAGGGGAGAAGAGGTACTTGAAATAAAAATGTAGACCAAATTATAGTCTTCTACAACTCTGACACAAAACCTATGATCATGCAAAAGATTGTATCCTGAAATGTTTTTGTTTGTGGGGTGGGGAATGGGTGGATGATTGAAGGCAGTGATATAGTGTGCGTATGTGTATTTGCCCCAGCTCCCTCACCTTTGTGCAAAGTACCTGAACTTAATTTAAGTTTATATAGTTGAGCCATAACATATTCATTTTGAGATTAAAATAGAACATTAAATGTTTACACATTGCTGTTGTGTTTTTCATTACTATATTAATGGTTCCAAAATGTCATTCAATATCTTCTCACTGTTTCTCTTCACCCCTCTGGTGATAGGAAAATTTCCACGTCTTGCTAAATATGTAAGTCTGAAAGCAAATGCTATTTGAAGAAAAATAAACAGACTGGAACACCAAGCAGTATAGTTTCCATGGAGCAATGCTGAAATACAGCAGAAAGATACCAAAATGGTATCGTTGTGGCTAAGTCTGTTGTCATCTCTGGTAATTTTAAACTACAATGTTATTATAGATGTAATAAGATGAAAAGTTCTAGTAACAGTACCCTGAAGAATTTCACTCAGTCATTAAATATAGCATATAAAAACACAAGATAAATACTATATATTTTCACAATTGATTTATTTTCTTTTGCTGTAATTTACAGGAGGCCCATTCTACAACATCTGCCTAAACTGTTCTGTCCTCTCTGCTAGTGTGGTGTAGCAGTTAGACAACCTCCTCTCTGCTAGTGTGGTGTAGCAGTTAGAGCAGGGGTGTCAAATGTGCAGCCCAGGGGCTGGATCAGACCCCTCTCAGGCCCAAAAGAGAGAGTGTATGTGTTCTGTTGGCTCATTATGCAGGGTACTCCTGGGTGCAACTGCCTGTCCCTTTTATTTGTATTCATACCTTCATGATCCAGTCTTTCTCAGTAGAAAAGCAAAGTGAACTATTTAGATGAGGAATAACAACAAGCCAGTGAGGTGGATTAGGCTGAGAGTGTGTGTCCAGAAGTTCATCCAGCACATTTCCTTTGTAGACTGGAGAGTTTAACCTAGTCTTCCTATATAAATAGGCTGATACTGACCACTGCACATTACTGTCTCTGTATTCTTGCACTGTCTCATAGGAATTGTAGTTATTTCTCTGAGGAAGACTATAGTTTTGTAGACAAACACATAGCCCTCAGTCTGTGCCTTCACATGTTCTTGACCAGCACAAGAAGCAACTTATGTACAAAAGCTCACAGTGGCCAGCCATTTCATGTTTTCCCCTGGGTCTTAGACTCAAAGCATTGATCATGAGATTTCTGTAATGAATGTCAATAAATCAAAAGTAGGTTTGCAACTGACAGATACATACCTGAAGAGCACCTGAACAACTCAAGATTGCTACAGCACAGACATTGTCTCCAGATTTTGATGTAATAATTCAGAGCAAGAGGTGTCAGTTATCAGAGAGTGTTAAATAAACAAAATATTGTAAGTGTGTTAATCTTTTAAGCATGTTTTAAGCTTTTTTTAAAAAAAAAATCTTTGTGTTTGTGTGTTTTTTTATAAAGTTTATATCTTTATAACACACATCTTATGACACACATGGCCTGGCCCAACAAGGTCTCATTTATGTCAGATCTGGCCCTTGTTCAACACCCCTGAGTTAGAACATGTGAGAGATCTGGGTTTAGCTGCTGATTCCCTCCTTGCTACAGATATTTAAGCAGGTGTGACCAGAGGTGCAAGCCTTTTTCTACAAGCCAAATTGGCCATTGATAAGGATCCCAGCCTCCAGGTGGGACCTGGGGATCCCCTGGAATTACAGCTTATCTACAGACTACATAAATCAGTTTCCCTGGGGAAAAATGGCTGCTTTGGAGGGTGGCCTCTATGGCATTACACTCCACTGAGGACCTTGTTTTCTCCAGGCTCCATCTTGAAATCTCCAGATCCAAACTGGATCTGGCAACCTTTTCCCAACATCCTCCACTGGTGGCCAGGGTGAACTTGGCAACCCTATATATAGCCCATGGCATGCAGCCTGTTCCCCAGAACCATTCCAGGAGTTAGAATTGTATTGTGTGCTTTCTCATTGTTTGCTTAAATTATAATTTTTATGCTTCAATGGGGAGAAAACCAGGATGGAAATATTTAAATAAATTGATCCCTTCTTTTTTCCATCATGGAAGTCACAATGGAACATGCTGCATATAAAATAAAACTTTGTGATTCTCTCTAGAACAGTGTCTTTGGTCTGGAAGGGTATGGTAATAATTGCCTGGAAGGTGCATTTTAACATCAAGTTATTCACATTACATGGACTCCAGGCCTTTCAACTTCCAATCGACTGAACAAATAATAGTTATCTTCACTCCCACTTTCTTAATAGTTAATCCTGAACACTGACTCAACGCTACCCTTCTGAAACATGACAACTTAATTTGTACTTTATATGTTTCCAGGCCTAACTGACAAAAGTCTGTTCTACTGATCTTTGGAAAAATTGTGCATGTTGTGGTTTCCTCGTTTTGGAAATGATTCCAGCTGAAGTTTTCCTTTCCCAAAAGTGGAACTTGTTTTAACTGCTCATAAAATTTTCCCCACAAGAGCTAACATGGGAGAAACTCTCCTGTTATTTTTTGATAAGCAAGAAAGACTCTGAAGCACACCTTTCAATCACATGACTCGCAGTCAAGAGTTATACATTTTTTTAAAAAAAACCTCATTAATTTCAATATATTCCTGCAGTTGCTTTCTTCACAGTAAGCATCTGCCTTCTAGCTCTCCTATTTTAAATGGCAGAATGCTCTCCAGCAACGTCAAGCTTTTATTTGAAATTATTGGTATTTAAAGGGCACATAATGCCATTAAGTCTAAAGCTGCTAGGACTTCTTAATGAAAATATATGGAATAATTTTATGTCATTTTAATGGATGAATTTACATAAGCCCTAGCATGTGGATATTGTAGATATCTTCTGTTTCCAAGTAAAGTAATATCAGGGAAGTTGTCATGATGGCCCTTAGTTTGTATGAGACTAATAAAAGAATTGAGAAGTAGGCGTGTTTCTTGAGTTCTGGATTCTTTTTTTTCCTCCTGCTGGTCAGAACTTTGAAGTCTTTTTAAAGCTTTGTTCTCTTCCTCTTTGCCAGGCTAATAAAAAGAATTATTATTACTACCACATTTGTGTCTCTTGGATTTTTTATTTTGGCAAATGCAACCACTTTTTACAACATAATTGCACAGAAAAGGAGCAATTAGAATTAAGGAGTCTTGGCCAATAAGTACAGCATTTCTTCCAATTATCGTAGTAACTTGGGTAAATCGAAGACCTACTTGAATTACTCAAATAATCCCTTAAAAATATAGCTTTTAAAATTAACACAACTCTAACTGGTGAAGAAGGGGGTTATACAAATCTTTGGCAACCAAATTCATAGTCTGAACAGTTCATCTGCCACACCATTGGCCATCAAAGCAAGCCTGTCCTACCAATCTTTTTTTTCCCCTGCAACAGGATATCTGGTTTCTTTTATGAGGATACAGCTAGGTTAATTTGGTTTAGTGGTTTGTTGGAGGTAAGCATGCTCTTCACAGCGCAAACACCAAAATCCCCCTTAAAGCAGTTTCCTACTAATAGGCAAGGTCTGATTGGCAGTTTTGCATTGTAAAGTGTGATTTGGTTGGATAAATATGTTTAGTCTAGTAAGCACTTTAGTGATTGAGTGTCTGTTAATGGATAAAGTTGGATTATGAGGAAACCTCTATGGGCTGTCATTGAGCACTTAGAGATGCAAGATGTTGGAAAGGGAAGAGGGAAAACAAATGGAAATCACTATAGACCAATTCTGCAAACCTTAGTGCATGTTTAAAACATTTGGTACTGCTAATTCTATATTTGGTTTTGAAGTTCAACTTCCTGTATTTCAGATCCCTCTATTCTGTAATTTCTTGCTTTTGATACTTCAGACTCCAATCCTCAGTACAAAAACCAAATTTTGGAGGTTTTTACATTTAGTCCACATCAAAGATAATTTGGTGTTAAAATGTTAAGAAAATGTTGCAAAGAACATATAGGATATTTCAGAGTTTAAGATCCTGTAATGTGTTACATTAATTTCTGATCATTTCTAATATTTTATCACTTTAATACACCAATAATTTGCGTCAGTACTTTAAATTGATTTGCAATAACCAGTTACAAGTGTAAAATAGTTAAACACATTTATTTCTAAAAAAACCAACAGTTTTCTTCCCCAAAGGAATTTTGCCAAGTCATTCAACAAGTTTTTAAGAAACATTTAAGAAACTGATTTTCTAGCCTAATACTATTGCAGACATTCAAAGTTTTGCTTCCCTCATCCAGCACAAATAAAAGGAATCCTGTTTCTTTTGATGTGTGCAACTTGATTCCTCCTATAAATCAACAGAAAATAGCATTTTTCCCCTCCCCTCTCCTATTCTTTCCTTCTCAGGTTTGTATACAGAAGCCTTTTAGAAAATGGTGACAATTGGCATTTTTCAGTGTTCTAAATAATTTTCAGTGAAAATTATTTTATGTAAAGAAAATGAAGCAGTATCTTGAATTGTAACTCTTCTTAGGCTCTAGTAAGTTTTTCATATTGAAAATTCTGTTGCCAGGACTGGAGAGGGGGGAAATCAAAGCTCATCTTTCTACTGGAAAATTTTGCAACAGTTTACAAAAACCTAATTCTGAAATCTATAACTTAAGCTCTAAACCTGAGTCTTAAAAATCAATGTCACAGAAGCAAGAAAATGTCAATTATAAAATGCAATGCAATCCTAAACACACCAGTGGATTTAGAAGGCTGTAGTTCTTAGGATTGCACTGTAAAAATGTCTTAATCTATCATCTGAATGCAAACTAGAGCTGATGCCACATCCATTGCTCTGGGAAGGCATTTTGCAGCACTGGCACCTTGCCCTCCCCACTGAAGCTCACTTGACACCTACCCTACTCACCTTTAGTTGCCAGGCCCAAACTTTTTTTCTCAAGACTTTTAACAGGGATTTGGCTCTTTTTATTGATTTTATAACGAGCTTCTTTCCAATGTATGTTAATGGTAATGGTTTTTTAAAAATTATGATCTTATCTTGTTTGCTTTGTGAGCTGCCTCAGATGTCATATCAATGTCCTAAATAAATAAATAATGCATGGGGATATTCCACTATAGAATTACCATCAGACGGGGCCTTGTCCAAGATGATCATCTGCTAACCTTTGGGGGCACCTGGAAAAGGACCTCTGATGATAATAATTTTATTTTTTATTTTAGAAAAAAAATTAGAGTTTAAACAATTATTATTAATTAGCAATATATTGTTATAGAAATCTATCCAAATTTTTAAAATAATGCAAAACACATCACTTTTCCCCCTGTCTCCTCCCTCCCTTTTTCTTGACCCCCGCCAGTGTTTTAAGGTAACTTAACAAATCAAGAATCTTCATTTTAGAACCTTATAGCAATACGGAAGAAATAAAAACATAAAATAAGAAAGGTTAACTCTATAAGTTCATCTTCATTTTTCAGTAAAAAAAATAAAATAAATTTCCCCTTTATAAATTCTAGTCCATTATTCCATCTCCTTCAGCTTTTATCAAAAATCACTAAGAGCTTTTTCCCACACAGCTTACCGCGGAGCGAAGTCTCTCCTCACCGCGCAGCGTCTGCTCAGATTTCCCACCAACTGCTCCGCAGAAGCAGGAAGATCTGCGGCTTTTTTATTGCTAATGTAAACTGGGTTTTAGCAATTTACATTTGCGACACAAAAGGCCCGGCACTTCTTGCTTCCGCGGAGCAGTTGGTGGGAAATCCGAGCAGGTGCTGCGTGGTGAAGAGGGACTTCGCTCCGCGGTAAACTGTGTGGGAAAAAGCTCTAAGTGTCCCCTTACTTTCCAATGTTTTTCAACATAGTTTTGAAATTTCTCCCATTCCTTCCTAAACTTCTCCAAATTATAGTCTTTTAAGATTCTTGTAAGTTTATCTGTTTCACTCCATGACAAAACTTTTAAAATCCAGTCCCATTTTTCTGGTATTTTGTCTTGCTTCCATAACTGCGCATATTATGTCCTTGCAGCTGAAAGCAGATACCACACCATCGTTCTATCTTGTTTTGGAAAACTTTCCATTTGTAATCCCAACAAAAAAGAGACTGGAGAACTCTTAATGTCATAACCTAAAATTCTTGACATTTTTTTCTGAATCATTTGCCAAAATTGTTTTACTTTTTTCACAAGTCCACCACATATGGTAGAAAGATCCTTCATGTTTTTTACATTTCCAACATCTGTCTGACACCTGATTATTCAATGCCAGTTTCTTAGGTGTCATGTACCATCTATACAGCATTTTAAAACAGTTTTCTTTAATGTTATAACATGTTGAAATCTTCATAGAGTTCTTCCATAGATACTCCCAAGATTCCTTTTGAATTTCTTGTTAAAATTAACTGCCCATTTTATCATTTGAGATTTAACTACTTCCTCTTCTGTTGACCACTTCAATAATAATTTATAAATCCTTGAAATCAACTTTTCATTATCACCCAACAGCATTTTTTCCAATTCTGTTTGCTCCTGTCTTATACCTTCATTTTTAATGTCCTGTTCCAACAAACTCTTAATTTGTTGTAGTTGAAACCAATTATATTTATATTGTAATTCTTCAACTGATTTTAGTTCCACCTTTCCACCATATATTTTTAATAGTTGATTGTACGTTAAACACATCCCTGCATCAATTTCTGAAGATAATTTTAATACTTCTGTTGGCATAATCCATAGTGGCTTTCTCTCATCACCATATTTTTTTATATTTTACACAAGTACTTAGCAAGTTTTTTCGTATATAATGATGCAAGAAAAAGCCATCCATCTTATTTTTCCCATAAAACAAAAATGCATGCCAACCAAAAATATTTCCATGACCTTCTAGCGCCAGCAGCTTCTTGTTTAATAACGTCATCCAATCTTTAATCCATACCAAACATACTGCATCATGATACAATTTTAAATCTGGCAGTTGGAAACCTCCTCTTTCTTTTGCATCAGTTAAAATTTTCATTTTAATTCTTGGTTTCTTGCCCGCCCATACAAATTCTGAAACTTTTCGTTGCCATTTACTGAACTGTTTATTGTCCTTCACAATTGGAATTGTTTAAAATAGAAACATAATTCTTGGTAAAACATTCATTTTGATTGCAGCAATTCTGCCCAGCATAGACAAGTTCAATTTATTCCATTTTATCAAATATTCATCAATTTTCCTCCAAAGCTTTTCATAATTATTTTTATACAAATCTATATTTTTCATAGTAATTTCCACGCCTAAATATCTTACTTTTGAGACAACTTCACACTCTGTTACTCTTTGCAGTTCTTCCTGTTGACTCTTTGTCATGTTTTTACACAAAAATTTCGATTTTTCTTTATTTATATAGAAGCCTGCCAATTCTCCATAGTCTTTAATTTTATGAAGCAGCAATGGTGTCACAGATAGAGGATTCTCATTAATAAACATTGCATCATCAGCAAATGCTCTATATTTATAAGAAAAACCCTTTAGTTCAACCCCTCTATTCCTTTATCTTCTTGTATTTGCATAAGCAATATCTCTAACATCATTATGAATATCAATGGAGATAGAGGGCAACCTTGCCTTGTACCTTTGCTGATTATCATTTTCTCCGTCAAATCTGCATTTATACAGAGTCTTGCTTGTTGCTCAGTATATATCGCCTTAACCATTCTTATAAAAGGTTCTCCAAGTCCTAATTTCTCCATCACTGCAAACTTAAAGTCCCAATTCATATTGTCAAAGGCCTTCTCTGTATCTGCAAATAATAGTGCCACTTCTTTTTCAGGATGCTTCTCATAATATTCAACAATGTCTATGACAGTTCTAATATTATCTCTGATTTGTCTCCTGGGGAGAAATCCTGCTTGTTCCTCTTTAACAAAATTATTCAAATACTGTTTGAGTCATTCTGCAAGTATCCTAGCATATATTTTATAATCGTTGTTAAGTAATGAAATTGGTCTAATTTTTATTTTAGAAATTTAACTCCCCTTTCTATTTTCATAAGGTCCACCAATTGACCTAACAAATTAAACACATATATAATAAAATCACATCTTAAAACAAACTAAAAGCAACAAAAAACCAAGATGTAAGCAGAGCATGTACCAAACTTTTTTCTACCCAGGAAAGACTACAGCTGGCCAAATGAAGCTGGTAAAAAGCACTCCTGGCCACAGCTGCCACCTGCTAATCAAACAGTAAGCCTGCATCCAAGAGCACCCACAGACTATGGACCTGTTCCTTCAGGGAGAGTGCAACCCCATCCAGAATGGGTAAAACCTAAAAACCCAGTTCAGTAGCATGTCCATCTTTTTTCAGGATTAATCTTCAGTTTATTAGCCACATCCCCTCTAGAGCTTTCTCCAGACACCAGTTGAGGGATTCTATAGACTCTGTAGGAGCAGTATGTGTCATATGCAGAATGTCTGAGTATCACACACATACTGGTGACAACCAAGCCCAAATCTCTGGAAGACCTCATCCAGCAGTTTTAGGTAGATGTTGAAGAGCATAGGGGATGAGATAGAGACTTGCAGGACCCCATAGGCCAAAGGTTAAAGGGCTGAGCAACAGCCCCAAGACCACCTTCTAAAACCTACCCTCTATGTAGGACAGAACCACTGCAAAAGTATGCCTCCAGTCTCAGCCCAGGAAAATAGTCCAGACAGATACCATGACTGATGGTATCAAAAGCTGCTAACATCCAGGAGAATCAACAGTCTCACTTTCTCTGTCCATCTCTCTACACAGGTCATCTACCAGAGAAAATAAAGCTGTTTTAGTCTCATAACCAGGCCTAAAGCCAGACTGAAAAGGATTTAATCAATTTGCTTCATCCAGGAAACCTTGAAATTGTTCAGCCACCATACATGGGAATCACCTTGCTCAAGAATTGAACATTTGAGTCTGGATGGAGATGGTCTTTCATATTTTCTCACAGGGATTCCATTATAGCAACTACCATTTTTTGTTTTAAAAAAGGAGGTAAAATATACATGAGGACAATAGACTCTGCCTATTAGGTAAATGTTTATAGAAAAAGTTAAAAATATAGAGTTCAGAGCAAAAACAGCCAATGATTCATTCCTCTCAAACTTGGGATGGGGGTGGGGGACAAGTAGAGGGCCAGATGGAGGTTTTTACAGATCATAGAATTCAAGGCACCTGTGAACTGATACATTGCAGCCACCATTTCTGCTTCTTCCCAATGTCATTTGATTCTCCTTAGTGGTCACTATCCACCTAGTCAAAGCTTTCCCCTCTGATTTGCTGCAATTGGATTAAGTAGAGATTATTTTTTAGCCACGTAGGTGTCAGAGCAAATTTAAAGGAGCAAGAAGGAGTCACCACAGTGTTGAAGGGGCTGAGCTGACTGCAAGCACTGACCTTCTACTTTCTCAGTTGCCTCCAAGCTAGGGAGGAAAAGGGACCCAGTCGATGTTACAGCAATGTTTCTATGTCACTTCCAACATGACCAGGAATGACATCATCACATCAGTGACATCAGGGTGATGTTCTGGTATCTGAGCAACCACTCTATGGTAGAAGCCAGAAATAGAATAGAATGGGGAGATTGATTGCGTTGATCCATATATAGAACTTTCTACATGGTTCTGTGAAGCAGTATTGGCAAGAGAAAAGATTGTAATTGACAAGTATTGGCAAGAGAAAAGATTGAAAAGGATTGAAACCATAAGAAGTCCTAGGAGAACAGTCCCACATTCTCTCTCTGGATTTTTGGATTCCTTGCAAAAGTTTGCTACATTGGGGGTTCAGTGGAAGACTGAAACAACATTGAGGCTGTACCAGCACAATTTACTGTGTTGTGAATTATATGGCATGGACACTTTGTTTCTGAACCCTTATTGGGATTTTGAGTTGTGTTAAAGGAGCAGACACTGCATTCCAGGAGAATTTATAGTGTTTATTTAATTATATTCTTATTTTTGCACAATATATGTATTGACACACATGAGGTGTGAATGTTAAATCAATTTCCAGGATATCTGACTCAGCAGGTATTCAACATATTGACCCTTGACACTGTGGTCAGGTCCAAGCACTGATGGGAGAATCTGCTGAGTTCCCTCCTGACTAACTTTTACATCATGCTGATGTAAACTGACTTTGGCTGAAGTAATTCTGCATAGGATTTCACAATTAATCTCACAAAAGGCCTCTTAGTTAATGACCTTTCTTAACAATTTGCGTAAATAATAAAAGCTGGATGTTATTGTTTCAATATAACGAATTTATATATTCAGAAAACTTAATGATTAAAAATATAAATTGCTGTTTGCCTAAGAAAGAAATTTTTAAAAATATGTGTTATTTCTAAGGGGAGCCAACAAGATATCGAAGGGGAGACCTTAGTTATCAGTCTGAGCTATGGGTGTGTAGTTTTCTCTGGCAGCTCTTTTGGTATTTTATATGTGTATATATGCAAATATTTATGCACTGAGGTATATACACACATAAAACAATGTATGCACTGAACTATGTGGGAGAAATTATAATTGGTACTTATTTCTATTAATCATTTTATGCTACAAGCCACACTGAATCATGCATACTAATTAAAAATACCATATTCTACCGCACAATAACTATATCCACCAGAGATGACTCACAAATACAGGTTATTAGATTGATGGGTTAATTATGTACAAAATTTTTGATCCATTAAAAAGATGTCCCTGACTGAGAAGCAATTACAATTCAATTTAAAACAATGGAAGAGGATGTACATGAGATATTTGCAAAGAAGAAAATTCAAGTCTACATGGGCATGGCATTCACATACAATTCAAGATCTATATGCCTTAAACTCAGGCTTTATATATATATCCAATACATATTCAATATTAGGACAGTTTTTTGTTTCTGTAATTTTAGGCAATCAATATAGCAGTGCAAATTTCATATCCTAACAATGTCTTTAGTTAAAATCTTACAAGATTTGACAACTTATTCTTGTGAGTGACAAAGTTAGTGGAGCAGCACAGCTGAAAATAGGAGGACTCCAGACATACATCTGGACCATCATCTGCTAGTAATAAATTTATTTAACCTGTACAGTGCCTACTACATGTTACTACATTTTGCTAGTTCAGCATGCTATGGAAACAATCATAAAGAAATGTGAGCATCTTTGCAGGTGAGGAAACCAAGGCAGGGATTTTTTTTTTTTAACCAAAGACAGGAGAAATGGAGTCTAGCATGAGTCACTAGAACAGCCTCTGTGCCAGGAAGTAACTTTACAACTAAAAAAAGTTTATCCTAATATATTGTTCATCCTATTTTTTCACCAGATATTTTTTTTTCATTACTATTTACGGGGGGGTTTTGCTTAAAAATATCTGGACCTATTTTTTAAAAAGGACTTGGCTGTAAAAAACTAGTTGGGAAGGGAGCTCAGACTTCTAAATTTTGAGACCAGACCCCAAAGTGAATACGGAGGTCCTCTTAACTTTAGGTTTGTTTACGTCTTCTGTATTTGCTTCAAGGAATCATGGCAATTTTTCGCAATGCCACAACAACCCTATGATCTAAGCTAGGTAGAGACAGCAGAACTTGAGCTACTTTCACTAAGGGTAGGAAAAGCTCTGCCCCCTGTGCAAGCAGCAGTGAGTGTGACTGAGGCATTTGAGGATGGCATTCACATGCCTCATCTCTACACAGCTGTCTGCAGGCACCCTTCTACAGCCCAGCAACCCCTCCCCCCAAAATATTTCATTTGCTTTATTTTACAGAAGTTATACTCCACCTTACTGCCCCTACAAGTTTCACTAAGGCAGCTAACAAAGCAAAACATACATAATAAAATCACATTTTAAAATATCTTAAAATCATTAAAATGAACCCCTTCACATTAAAAGAGAACCCACACACATTAAAATAGAACTAAAGTAATACATAAAAATAAAAGCAATAACAGCTAAGTCTCAGCTGAGTTATTTTTTAAAAGCCCCGTTAATGGGCTAATTGAGGGGGACACTGGAGTTGAGGACTACCAATCTGAAGGTGGCACTAAGCTCTGCCCCCTGGATTTGTTGCAGTCAAAGCTTTCACATGGAGGCTTTACCTGCAGCAGGCAGGCATTTTCCCTTTAAGTCAGAGCAGAAAAAGTGTTTGCCCTCCCTATGTTTATTATTATTATTATCATTGTTGTTGTTAATCGTTTATTTATATTCCTCACATTCCCCCGTGGGGACTCAGGGTGGAGCACAACATAAATAAAATCACATTAAAATCATATATTAATAAAAACAATTACAATTATTCCATAAATAAATAGCTTGACAGAACAATTTTGATGAGATGGTGCAGCTGGACAGTGCAGCGAGTCAGCACAGTAGGATATACAGTAGGGGAGGCTGACCGATCTAGTGGGCAGATGTTTTGTTTTTCTTTGCTCAGGCTTAACAGTAAGATCTCAGAGAGCCCCCAAAGTCATGCTTGGAAAGAGCACAGATTGTGTGGGGACATTCAAATGAAGAGATGACATCCTGTGTGCCACCCGGGGAGAAATCCCTGTGTGGGAAATATTCTTGGTCAAGGAGCTTCATACAGGACAACTTCATGGCTTAGTCAGGATTTAACAGTAGAATCTTAAGCAGAGTTACATCTCTGTACGTGAGTTGAAGTCAATAGTCATAGAAGGGTGTAATTTTGCTTAGGATTGCACTGTAAACCTTGATGCTCCAGTCCCAATTACAAAATTCTAGTGTCATGCTAGGTAGTGTCACGCTATCACTAAGATTATGGTGAGATCTAATGAGCTTCTGTTCTCCTATGAAGACTCATAATTAGCTAGAAAGCCAGGGGGCTGCTAATTGTCACTATTTTTTAATAAAAATTAAAACATTAACCATGAAACAAAAGGAATTTATTCTTTTGTCTTAGAAACAGAACATTTTTATTCCAGTCCTAAACAAATTTATTAAGAAATACGTAAGAAGTTATTATATAGTATACAGATAAAGGCTGTTCCCACACCAAATGCTTGTTCTAACTTTTCTTCATTGCCTCTGCACTTCTAGCTGAACCTCTCTGACAAGTTAGTTTCCTGACAAGTTGCTTTCCTCTGCTTTCCTCACACTTATTCTGAGTTACCAAGTCAGGCTTCCCCAGCGTAGGCTTCAGTGAAGGATCACTTTTTACTTCTATCATTGCCACCCTCTCTCACTCCTTTTACATAGGTGCTATATTGACACAGATAGTGTGAAGTGGTGTTCTGATGTCAACAGAGAGTTCCACCTTTTCTAGACTAGAATGTCCCCCCCTCCCCCGCAAAAAAAAGAAAAGAAAAGAAAAACAAGCGGATCTCTGCAGGCTTACCAAGACCACTATTAAAGCTGCAGCAGAGAGGAGGAAAACTCAGGTCCATGGCACTTTCTCTTTCAGAGTCATATAAGAAAACCATTATCACACACCCTTCAGTCTACCTCCAAGATCTACCTCCAGTCTCCCCTTTCTAGTTCCCAGGGCTTTTTTGTAGCAGGAATTCCTTTTCATATTAGACAACACTCCTGATGTAGCCAATCCTCCTGGAGCTTAAAGTAGGCCTTGTACTAAGAGCCCTGTAAGCTCTTGGAGGATTGGCTATATTAGGGGTGTGTGGCCTAATATGCAAAGAAATTCCTTCTACAAAAAAAGTCCTGCTAGTTCCTAATCCTGGCTATGGGAAGCCCCTTACTCTCCCATCTCTTGGGTTGAAATTCAGTGTTCCACCAGGGATACTGACATTCTTCCCTACCCCCCACACATTTCCATAGTCACTCTTGGGGGGCCCAGGTTCTTCAGAAAAAGCTGTGTTCTGTGTCCTCTCACACTTCCAGTTTGGTAATTCATTAATCCCCCATTGTCTGATTATCCCAGAGCAATCTGTTAGCAGTCACCACATTCAAGAGAATAGCTAAGCATACCATTCTACTGGAAGATAAGACACACTACACCCTGAAAAGAAGCTCATTTTGCTACAGTGGTACATTGACATGGTCACAAGATTTTAAAGAAAATATGGCAGATGCGGCAATGGAAGCGACTAGGATTGCCAAGTCCTCTTCATCCCCCGGTGGGAACGTTCATATGCGTAATGCGTGCGTGCAACGGAATGACATCACCCGGAAGTAACATCATCAAAATGGTGGCACCTATGCAGGGCCATTCTAGGAGTTTCCGGGAAAACTCGATGGTTTTCCCGATGTCAAGCATGCTATTTCTGAATATTGAATTGGAAATACTTCTCTCATCCTCCCTTCCCCCCCACCCTCCCTTCCCCCCCGCCCTCTTTTGGTAGTAGCTCTCCCCTGCATAATAAATCTCACCATTTCAGGATGTGTAAGTAACCTTGTAATATTAATGTAAAATGCCTCTCCCACAGTTTCTCACCAACAGGTCTTATCAGCAAGTAGAGAATGTGTGAGAAAAAGGAGATGTTGCCATTCTTTAGTGACCAAAGAGATAGCTGATAATAGCCTTTGAACCCTCAATGTAATTTGCATCTTTATGTTATACTTTTGAAGTTTTTTGTAACCCTGCCTTTGAAGTAACCTTTAAGATACTATGCAATGCAAAAATCTGTACTTCCAAGGTTTCAGTCCTTGGAGCAAGTTATGGAATTTCAATAAAACAAGTCTTTGATTTAAAACAAAAACTTGATTATTTCGAAATATCGATGCTTGACATTTTGGAAGTAATCTTCTTGGGAATTTAACCGAACCGGCAACTTTCTAACCATATGGCGGAAAGAACTCCAGACAACAGCAAACTCCCTACATCCCTGAAGAGAACATGAGGCGAACCCTGAGAGGAAGGCACCGGGGTGAGGACGCCTCCGTGGCACATCCTCAATGCCCAGCGGGCCCCAGGAAGAGGGTCCCCTCTACACATCCAACAACTCCTCATCACTCCCAAAGTGTGGGCCCCCAGAACCTCCACTACCCTGATGGACAAGGCACCAGCTCGGAGGGAAGCAATCTTGGCGTGCCCATTCCAATGGGGAAGAGTGGTGGATGAGAGTGACCAGGATGGAGTGAGAGCCAGAGGAGGGGGTGGTCGAGACGAACCGAGACCTGAGGAGGAAGAGGAGTATGGGGACCCAGACCCTCCATGCTCAGACGAAGAGGAAGAGGAACCCAATCCTGACGACAAAGGGCTTTTCCAAATGGTGAGGAATGAAATGTCTGAGATGGCCAAATGCCTGAAAGATGCAAGCCAATGCTACATTCATGGCGCAAGAAATGAGAAGGCAGTGGAAAGAGTATTGCCTCTGGCAGACCCAAGAGGGGGACCGATACCCCCTCCGGTGAGGCAGCCGGCCGTATCACAACCTCCGCTGTCCCCCGTCCATTGAGGTTATGGGAGAGGGAGAGAACTGGATGCCACCTTCAATGGGGATCCTGAAGAGGTGGAACTTTTACCTTTTGCAGAATATGGATACAATAACAGTGTGCACAGCTCCACAAAAACTTCACTCTTTCGAGTAGTGAATGGGTATGAAGGGAAACCTTTCCCGCTGTTACTGGGTGGATCAACCCCGGAAATGCCTTCCTCATTTGAACACTGGTGGGGTAATCTGGGGAAGGTTTAGAAAATGATACAAGAAAATCTGGAAGCAGCTAAAGACAACTACAAAAAAACACTGTGATAAAAGTCATACTCCGGTGTGGGACTTTAAAGTAGGAGAGACAGTATTTCTTTCCACTAAGAGTTTGCCACTGCAGCAATCCTCTAAAAAACTGGCATACAAATTTCTGGGTTCAATCAAGGTAAAAAGAGTGATCAACAAATTGGAACTACCTAAAATGTTTAGTAAAATGCACCCTGTTCTTCATTGCAGTCTACTCCATCAAGATCCTGGAGCTACGTTTTGGCACCCTCAACCGCAAGCTTCACAACTTATCCAGATTGGGGGTCAGAGTCACCATGAAGTTAAAGAGATATTAGATGCTAAGTTAAAACGGGGGGGGGGGGATTGTACTTTTTGATTAGATGGAAACATTTCTCAGCCGCTCACGATGAATGGGTCGAGAGCTCAAATGTCCAAGAGAAATAATAAAAAAGTTTTACAAAGCTCATCCATCAAAGCCCAGAAGAAGATCTTATAGAGGGCAGTATGTCAAGCAAGCTATTTCTGAATATTGAATTGGAAATACTTCTCTCATCCTCCCTTCCCCCCCACCCTCCCTTCCCCCCCACCCTCCCTTCCCCCCCGCCCTCTTTTGGTAGTAGCTCTCCCCTGCATAATAAATCTCACCATTTCAGGATGTGTAAGTAACCTTATTATAGTAATGTAAAATGCCTCTCCCACAGTTTCTCAGCAACAGGTCTTATCAGCAAGTAGAGAATGTGTGAGAAAAGGAAACATTGCCATTCCTTAGTGACCAAAGAGATAGTTGATAATAACCTTTGAACCCTCAATGTAATTTGCATCTTTATGTTATTCTTATGAAGTTATCTGTAACCCTGCCTTTGAAGTAACCTTTAAGATACTATGCAATGCAAAAGTCTTTATTACTTCCAAGGTTTCAGTCCTTGGAGCAAGTCATGAAATATCAATAAAATAAGTCTTTGATTTAAAACAAAAACTTGATTATTTTGAAATATTGATGCTTGACATCCGGACGCTCTAGCTATTTGTACCATAGAGTTTTACCTCCCAAATGGCTAAAGCGTCCAGGGAAACCATAGAGTTTTCCCGGAAATGCCTAGAGTGGCCCCACATGGGCACCACCATTTTGATGACGTCACTTCTGGGTGATGTCATTGCACCAGAGATGTAGGGAGAGGTTCCCTCCACCGGCCCAATGTGGGCCGGCGGGTTGAGAACCTCCCGGGCAGGAAATCCCCCGCCCAGACCAGGGGCTGGCAGCCCTAGAAGCAACAGTAGCTCTAAAAAAGGGTGGCTAGAAAATGAAGTATGGAAGTGGTTGGAAGTGCGCCTTAGAAGTGCAGCCCTAGAAGCAACAGTAGCTCTAAAAAAGGGTGGCTAGAAAATGAAGTATGGAAGTGGTTGGAAGGGCCTTCAAAAATGCAGCAAACTGTTCAGATCAAAGGAAAAAAAACCCACCCTCATCAGGTGCATTCCTTCCAGAGATACAAAGATGGTCTGGGAGGAAAAAAAAATGTTGAGACAGTGTGCAACTGCAATAAAAAGGGCCAATGCTATGCTGGGAATTATTTGGAATGGAATTAAAAACAAATTAGCTAGTATCATAATGCCCCTTTTATAAATTGATGGTGTGGTCTCATTTGGAGTCATGTGTACAATTCTGGTCATCCCACCTCAAAAAAAGATATTATAGCATTGGGAAAAGTCCAGAAAAGGGCAACTAGAATGATTACAGGGCTGGAACACTTTCCCTATGAAGAAAGGTTAAAACGCTTGGGACTCTTTAGCTTGGAGAAATGTCGACTGAGGGGTGACATGACAGAGGTTTACAAGATTATGAAACAGATAGAGAAAGCAGAGAAAGAAGTACTTTTCTCCCTTTCTCACAATACAAGAACTCGTGGACACTCAATGAAATTGCTGGGTAGTGGGGTTAGAATTGATAAAAGGAAGTACTTCTTCATCCAAAGGGTGATTAACACATGGAATTCACTGCCACAGGAGGTGGTGGTGGCTACAAGCATAGCCAGCTTCAAGAGGTTATTGGATAAACATATGGAGCAGAGATCCATCAGTAGCTATTAGCCACAGCGTATTGTTGGAACTCTCTGTCTAGGGCAGTGATGCTGTGTTTTTTTGTGCTTGGGGGGGACAGTGGGAGGGCTTCTAGTGTCCTGGCTCCACTGATGGACCCCCTGATGGCACCTGGGTTTTTTGGTCACTGTGTGACACAGAGTGTTGGACTAGATGGGCAATTAGCATGATCCAACGTGGTTTCTCTTATGTTTAACTGGGGAAAAACTGGCAGGAAATCAGCACAGCAATGCCTGGCAAAAAATACTGTGTAAAAGGCTGGTTAAGAAGCAAAGTTGAAGCAAAAACTCAAATCATAAATGAACAAGGAGTTGCCAGGCATACAAATTTGACAGCTCTTATTGCACAAACTAGGATGTCAGTTAGGGTTGTTCCCAGTTCCTCCTTCACAATATTGTGGTGGACAGAAAACTTACCGCCATGTCTCCAATCATCCATAGACTTCAAAGACCAGGGCATTCCACCTTACCCATCCTTCTGCACTCTAGAGAGCCCCCTGAAATGTTCTTCCTGGTGTTTGGCAGATCCTTTAGAACAGCGTAGGGGTCAAAGTGAGGGGTCTACAATAGGAATTGCCCTCTCTTCTGCAAACAGAAATGCCATTCCATTGGACTAACTGCATGGCTGGGCACAATCCAGTGTGTTATGGCTCCAGATCATGCTGCTAATGTGAAACATACACATGGCTACTATTATAATATGTTCTAGATCTCTATTGACTACTGCTGAAATCACATCCAGGTAAATATTATGGATGGGCATGAACCAGCTCATGAACTAAAGTTAGTGATTAATTTTGGCTAGTTTGTGGTTCACAAACCGAAGTTTGTGACAGGTTAACAAGCATGAACTTTCCACAAACTTTCAAGCAGTTCATAGAGATTCATGAATGAATGCATTTCCAGACAGCTGTCTCTGCTCAATCAAAATGTTTACCAAACTTCAAAGCAAATTTCAAAGCAACAGGGGAGAGATTGTAGAAGAGTGGGTGGCAGGGCAAGGTTGCCTTTGTGTTTGGTATGTGTAGCTTGCACTTTTGAACCTGCACCTGACATTTCCTGGAAGCATCTTCCTTGGGAGGCCATAACTTGGACACTCTAAGTCTAATCTGCACATTACTTGGAGGACATGCAGAGGAGCATCAGGGGGAGGTCCCCTGTGAGATTAATGTCTCTAGCATGCACAGAGTCCATTCTATACACTCCTGAAACTGTTTCTGCCATTTTCCCAGAAGACACTTTCCCGGGGGCACTTTATCTGGGGGCCATAACAAGGACCCTGTAAACCCAATCTTCACCAAAACTGAAGAGCAGGTAGAGAAGAGTCAGCTGGAGATCCTCTGAGAGTTTCTTGCATACCGGGGTGGGGGCATTCTATTGCATCACAAACCAATCTGGTTTATTTGGCATCTGCCAGTTTACAACAGTTTGTGGCTCATGAACCAGGAATGCCACAAACCAAATTACATTTTCCTAGTTCATGCTCATCCCTAGCAAGTATGCTTAGAATTACAGCCTTAATTGTAAAGTATATGCTCTATAAAGCTACATGCTTTTTGGAAAGAATCTAGCTCAGCAAATAGGTCACTAGTCTATCTGTAACCAATTTCTACAAAGTAATGTCATCATATTTAAGGTCATCTTCAAGGCAGATTCTACCCAAAGCAGGGAGCAAGTATCCTTGTCATAGGATTCCCTGTAGCTTTTGTATGGACTATGAATAACTTCCCTAAAGCAGATGTTTGCCAGGTGTAGCCAGTCTCTGTGAGCCCCTAACAGTCATTTTTGCAACATCTCTATCACAGATATTTTACATTTTGTTTAAGCTTCTAAGCATCACATTAATGAAAATCCCTTTCTTTCTCTTTGATCCTTTTTAAAAGAGCTATATTTCACATCTCCCTTTTATATCCACTTAGGTGAATGAAGCCTTAGCAAAGGGGAAGGGAGATAGAGGGATAATGTTTGTGCAGCCCATCTGAAGAAAAAAAATAGACCTGCATTTTAAAACATTTTTAAAGAACTTAGAGCCACTGCATGGGTATGAATTTTGATCCTATATGGAGCACCCTTCCACCTATCAAGAGGAAACAGCTGGCAGGCCGATAGAGAAGAATTGCTTATAATCAAAGGGCCCAAGCAAATCTCTTTATGCATGAATATTAGATTTGTTGACTTCTGCTGACATCACTCGCAGTGATAACAATATACCAAAGGAGTGGAACAGCTTGTAGTCTGAGAGGTGGCCAGGCAAGATAAGTGAGTGGCAAAGTGGCAGATGAATACCCATCTTGACAGTATCGGATACAGCCCATAGCAAAGTGTCATCTTGAACCCAGCTGGTCTGTGACAAGTGGATAAAATGATCGATGGCCATTTGTACCACCCTCCCTGGATAGCGATGGAGAAACAGCTGTTTCCATCTGGGAACTGTATAGAAGTTCTTTACAGCTGTAAAATAATAAACAGTGAAAAACTCAACCCAGCTTACTGTTCTCTTTGTATGCACTCATTTGCAGCTGTAATTTTATTTTTAATTATATTTTATCAGCATATTTTTTATAAAGCTTTAGTTTGCACTGAATACATATCAGAGTTAAAAGAAACATCCAATTAGTTCCCCCCCCCTTTCTTTTTGTATTTGCAAGTGCATCATTACCAACTACAGAAAGCAGTTTATACTTTAAAGCTTTGGGTTTTTGTTTTTGAGAAGCAAGAATTACACCCACACACACAAAAATAGCTGCACATGATTTACCAGTTGTAGGGCTTTGGGTCTCCAATTCCCATAAATAAAAGTGACAAAGTATCAATAAATCATTCCTAGGCCTACCATATTGCACAATGTTTATTGAAATCCCCCTTTAATAAATATGAGAGTCACCTTTCTGAGCTGTATCCTGAGAAACAAAGATGACAGCGATTACAAACAGACATGAAAAATGGAAAATAAGACCTATGGAAGTCACACTTCTTTCACCAATCTCCTTAGTTCTATTGACTTCTTTCAGAAGAACTGCTTCTTCCACACATCAAATGTTGTTTGCTGTATAGCACCAGAATGACATGAAAGGGGAATTACTAACAGGTAATTCTTGACCTTGAGAGGATTAGTTTCCCTTTTTTATTATTTGCAGATAATCTGTTTCAAAACCAAGGGTACTATGCCAAAATAACTACTAATATAGTGCTGGATGATTTGTGCTTTAAAATTCCAGTGTCACCACCATTAATCCCATAAAATTGAGTGGAAAGTGGAACAAACAGACATGGCAATATTTGGGGCTCAGTTACAGCTGCTGCTATATTGAAATGTGAAATTATGACCTGCATGTCATAAATTTCATCCCTGACAATACACCCAAACACGTTGGGGCTTAAGTGTTGCTTACCTTGTATAAATTGCCCCATGGCCATAAAACTATGATTTATTGAATGGATAGTATGTGATCAGGCCCTTCATCCATTCTTACTGCTCTTTTATACATACATATTCCAGTTCCTGAAACACAGCTCTTACATAGTTATGGTTCTGCTCCAGATATGAATTTGTCATACAAGTCCCCTTCATTGGTCACTAAGTATTTAAAGTTATATTTCAAGAGTTTCTTGGCTGTGGTAATAAAAAATATATATGATTTTAACAAATAACAAATGGAAAAAGTCATTAGTGGTATTCCTTTTAAAAGAAGCAAACATATAGGGTGTATTCACACTACACTAAATAATGCATTTTCCAACTGGATTTTTGCTATTCTTACACAGTAAAAATCCAGTTGCAAAACACGTTTAATGTAGTGTGAACACACTCATACAACATGAACAATCACCTCCAGTGACTTAGTTGGACCCAACTGCTGCTGCCTAGCCTCCTCCCCTCCCAACTTTCCCTATCAGAAGTGTCAGAGGAAGCAGTGGGATGACTGGCTTGTTGGGACCAACTGCCTCTGGCTTCCCAAAATGTACCCTGCAGCAGCCACTCCTACTGGATGTTATTTAATGTAACTAGAATTTGTTTATTGTTCCTGTTCCCGCCCTATCCTTTTGGGTCCCTGTATAATAATATGTATAATATGGCTGTAAGATGACCGCTATGGCTGTAAGATGGCCAGCTCATTAGCAGCAGCCACCACAAGGTACAGGCTTGTAAGTCAAAATGCCCTCAAAACGAGGTTGGGGAATTGACAGATGGGCACCTGGCTTAAAAAGGATCTTGAATCTATGTATACAGGATACATGTCCAGAAATTATTGCTTAAATTCACCAAGAACACTAATTAAGTAAAACAATTTAAAATGTATTGTAGAAAAATATAGAACACACACACAAGGCAATGAATACATACAACATATATACAGTCCTAATAAAAATAGAAAGAAATGCAGAGACAACACAAGGATGGACAAACAGGGTGATAATTACCGATCATAGTCTTCAAGGAAGGCGCCAATGGCAACGAACGAGGACTAGGGGGAGGGGACCCTCAACTGATCAGAGATCGGGGATGTATCTAGACAGCGGAACTGGGGTACTGCCAGATGCACACTTGTGCGGAGCTGGACCACAGGTTATAAAGACTACCTTGAGCCCTTAGGGGATGGGAAGTACAGGGGCGGATGACAGTGGTCAGCTGGTACATGACCTCAGAAAAAGGGGAGGTTCTGCAATGACCATAAGGGCTGGACTTATGCAGTAGCCAATAGCCAGTTTATTGGTGGCACCTGATTGGCTGCCCATATCTGGCCAATGAGCAGGCTTGGCTCTGGTTACCTGATTGGACTTCCAGGTAACAATGGGCCAAGAGGGAGGCTCCAGGATGACCATTAAGGGAAAGAATGGGAGAAATGATTGGGGTGGGGGTGATTAAAACTATCAAACTTATCTAAAAAGGGGACAATGGATGGCCAAATTGCTACCTAAGGTAACACCCGGTCTAGACAAAGACACTTGGCTCTAGGTGAAGATGTTCTTCCTCCTCTTCAGTCTTCTATTTGCACCAGTCTTTGTCTTGGGTTCCGTTAGACAAAGGCTTGGGTGGTCTGGCAGGATCCACGCCTAAGATAAGCTTGATGGCTTTATGCATAGGTGACATCTGTTGAGTACATGAGCCTCCCGCTTTGGTGGGATGGAGTCTGGCACTGCAGGAAGATAGCTGCTGGTGGTGTTAGTCTTCCAAGATGGAATCTCTGGTCAAGGCTGGAAACTGCTTGCCTGGACAGTTCCTGTCAGCGCACCTTCTTCCGCTACAATGGCCGAGATGGGGATCGTACAGAGCAACTGGAAACCATCTATTCTCCTGGTTAGCACTCCTCGAGAGAGACAGAGTGCTGCTGCAACATTGCGGCTGTTAGCACTCATAAGTCCTTTCCAGTCTGGTAGACAAAACCCACATTCTCCTGGCAGATGTGTGTGAGTTGAGTCTCCAGGAACCCTGGCAACCAAACAGGTGACTACGATGTTCTGGAATTAGGGGTATTTTTCTCACATAGCAGGAGGCCTCCCACAGGCACCACTAATTGCTACTAACATGTCCAGCTGCAGTGGAAGACATTCTTAAAAAAATACCTCATCTGTGGCACTACATCACATGAGGGGAAAACCCAGAAGTAATGCAGGATAGCTCTAGGAATCACCAGAAACTTAATGGTTACCATCAAGCTGCTTAGAGCTATCCTACATTGCTTCAGGGTGGCATAGCAGTGTAGTATTGTAGTGTTGCAGACAATGTCACAGCCTCCCATGCCCCTGCCCCAACCCTCCAGTTCATTGCCTGGCAACCCTAAGAGAAGCAGCCCTTTATAATTGGCTTCTCACAGACCCCACTTGACCCTTATGACATGGCTTTATGTGAAGATTCAACCCATTATCATTTTTACTGCTAGATTTACAGCACAATCCTAAAGAGTTACACCCTTCTAAATCCACTAAAATAATTGGGTTTAGAAGGGTATGACTGTGCTTAGGAAGACCACTGGAGTCAATGTAATGACACAGGAGTGGTTCTGCATAGGAATCCTAAGCAACCAGCAAGTGTTACAGATTTCAGTAAACTATACCATAACACAGATAGTTCGGATGGAACCTTCAGGACCTCCTTTCCCCATATGTACCCCAGAGAGCACTACATTCAGGGTCTCAAAATCTCCTTAAGATCCCTGGACCGAAAGAAGTTTGATTATCTACCACCAGAGCTCAAGCGTTCTTGGTAATAGCCCCCACTTTGTGGAATGTCCTCCCTGAAAGCATCAGGGCCCTGTGGGACCTGCCACAATTTCGAAGGGCCTGTAAGACCGAATTATTCAAACTCAGCTTCAATGGTTAGGGGGAGGTGGCTATTACCTTACAGCACCAACAATCTCACTGAATTACTATAATGGAATTCAGAAACATGCCATCTTGGACTTTTAATGAATGGAGTAATGATTGCTGATGTATCGAAATGTTTTATTATATTTTTATTTTTAATATTCTCTGTTTATTAATTGTTAATGTTTTTAAACTGTTGTTAGCTGCCCTGAGCCCGTCAGAGGAAAGTAGGATATTAATTTGATAAATAAATAAATATAACATCTTTATATTTAGGATTCTTATAAAAATTCTGAAAATCACAAGGTATACTTGGTGATGTCAGGCTTCTACAAATTTGAAGCTTTATCTGCATCAGAATAGAAAACAACTAGCCAAAAAAAGGGACTATTGCAGAATCAATTATAGGCAGCTGAATGAGCTGATGCTAAATGTATGGGAAACGTATTTACTCTTTCTAGATTTGGTTTCTGCTAGGGTTGACTCATTCTCACTTCATTAAAGCTCTGTATGCTGTTTTAATATAGAAGAAACCTGTTTAGGCGGAGAGCGTATTTTAGCTCACACGCGGAGCCTGATCGACCCGGAATGGTTCCTAATGGCCCTACGGGACACCTGGCCCACTGGCGATTCCCTGGATGATCTGGCAGAGTCCTGGAACGATGGGCTCTCCAGGGCCATCGAGGAGATCACACCCAGGCTCCCTCTGCGCCCCCGCTCGAAGCCATCGCCTTGGTTTAACCGGGAGCTGCGGCAACAAAAGCGGGGACTCAGACGACTGGAGAGGCAATGGCGGCGTACTCGAGACAAAGTGACCCGAGAAATCTTATAGAGAGAGTTTGAGGGCCTATGAGATGACAATCAAATCCGCAAAGAAAGCATTCTTTGCGGCTAAGATTGCGTCCGCAACTTCGCGCCCGGCACAACTGTTCGACATAATTAGAGGGCTTACAACGCTGCCGCAAGGCAGACCAAATTCTATTGAATTGGAAATAGGCTGTGAGGCTTTTGCGAAATTTTTTGCGGATAAAATCGCGTCACTCCGCCCCGACCCCCTGCCAGTTTTGAGACAGTTAGCGAAACCGAGGCCCCGAGCCTGTCTTCGGATTATATTCTGGATGGTTTTAGCCCCCTCAGCCTGGAGGAAGTTGACAGGATTCTCTTATCGGCTCGCCCAACAACTTGTAAATTGGACCCATGCCCTTCCTGGCTTATTAAATCCTGCCAGAGCGATCTCAGATACCCTGTATGGGATATCATAAATAGATCCCTGACAGAAGGGCATTTTTCAACGCCGCTCAAAGAGGCTGTGGTCCACCCCCTCCTAAAAAAACATCTTTAGACCCGGCCCAATTGGCACACTATCGGCCGGTCTCAAATTTGCCCTTTTTGGGCAAACTTATTGAGGGCAGTGGCAATGCAGTTACAGACTTTCCTGGAGGACACTTCCGTCCTTGACCCATTTCAGTCCGGCTTTCGCCCGGGCCATGGGACGGAGACGGTGTTGGTTGCCCTAGTAGATGACCTTCAACGGCATCTGGATCGGGGTGGCTCAGTGGTGCTGATGCTGTTAGACCTGTCGGCTGTGTTCGACACGGTCGACCATCGGCTACTGACGTGCCGCCTCGCCAACGCGGGGATTCAGGGGTTGGCCTTACAGTGGCTTTCCTCTTTCCTGGAAGGTCGGGGACAAAGGGTCGCAATTGGGGGGGAGCTATCCCGGAGGTGCACACTCGATTGTGGTGTGCCCCAAGGGGCGGTTCTCTCCCCAATGTTATTTAACATCTATATGCGGCCTCTTGCCCAGATTGCCCGAAGGTGTGGGCTAGAGTGTCACCAGTACGCTGATGACACCCAGCTCTATCTGCTGATGGACGGCCAGCCGGTCTGCGCCCCGGAAAATCTTGATCAGGCACTACAGGCCGTGGCTGAGTGGCTCAGACTGAGTGGACTGAGGCTAAATCCTGCGAAAACAGAGGTCCTTTGCTTGGGTCGCCATGGGCCGGAAGGGGGAATCCCCCTACCAGTTTTTGACGGTGCGCCACTGACAGTGGCGGACAGGGTCAGGAGCTTGGGGGTACTATTGGAGCCTTCTCTAAAGATGGAGGCTCAGATAGCAGCCACTGCCAAGTCCGCGTTCTTTCACCTTAGGCGGGCAAGGCAGTTGGCCCCCTTCCTGGAGCACGATGACCTAGCAACAGTGATCCATGCTACGGTCACCTCGAGGTTAGACTACTGCAATGCCCTCTACATGGAGCTGCCCCTGTCCCGAACTCGGAAATTGCAGCTGGTGCAGAATGCCACGGCCCGGCTGTTACTGGGTCTCCCAAAGTGGGGACACATTCGGCCGGTTCTTCAGACCCTGCACTGGCTTCCAGTGATATACCGAGTTCGGTACAAGGTGCTGGTTATTACCTTTAAAGCCCTATATGGCCTGGGACCTGCCTACCTGAAGGACTGTCTCTCCCCACATGTTCCCCAGAGAGTACTGAGGTCAGGAACACAAAATCTCCTCACTATCCCTGGGCCGAAGGAAGCCCGCTTGAAATACACCAGAGAAAGGGCTTTCTCTGTTATGGCACCTACATGGTGGAATCAGCTGCCGGAGGAGGTGAGGGCCCTGCGGGACCTTGTTCAGTTCCGCAGGGCCTGTAAGACGACCCTCCTCCGGCTAGCTTACACCTAGCTGAGATGAGAACTCAATGTAGCTTGCCAGTCTCCTGTTTTTTATATATATTTGGAATGTTTACTGGTTTTTAAGGTTTTAACTGTTTTAAATGTTTAACTGTTTATATATGTAAATATTGTTTAATTTTTATGTTTGACTAGATGTTGGAAGCTGCCCTGAGCCACTTGTGGGAAGGGCGGGATACAAATTATAAATAAATAAATAAATAAATAAATAAATAAATAAATAAATAAATAAATAAATAAATAAATAAAGCTGTTCTACAGATCCACATGGGCAGCTGTGTTGGTCTGAACCAGTAGAAGAAATTTTGAGTCCAGTGGCAACTTTAAGACCATCAAAGTTTTATTCAAGGTGTGAGCATTCATGTGCACACACACTTCCTCAGGCACATTGGAATGAAGGTTAACCGTTCACAGATATATAGACAGATCCCTTTATGTAGGTGAACAGCTGTGAACTTGGCTTATTGTTGCTGTTTGGTCTTTGCATATGTCAAAACATCATCATTAAGTTGTATACTAATTTGCTATTCACCTATGTAGAGGCATCTCTCTCTGTGTGTATGAACTGTTAACCTCCATTCCTATGTACCTGAGGAAGTGTGCATACACACAAATGCTCACAACTTGAATAAACTTTGCTTGTCTTAAAGGTGCCAATGGACTCAAAATTTGTTCTACTGGTCTACAAGTTCATAGGGAAGCTAGGTTGCCTTATTCTGACACATCACTTAATGTAAACCAGTGCTTTTTTGGTTAAAAAAAAGCCCAGCAGGAACTCATTTGCATATTAGGCCACACACCCCGATGCCAAGTCAGCCGGAACTGTGTTCCTGTGCGTCCCTGCTCAAAAAAAGCCCTGCTGTAAACCGAATGTATTCACCCAAGTTTTCATAACAGCTTTTTATAGAATTGCTAAATAATTTTTAATGGTACTCCTCTTTGTCCATAATTATTCAGGCCTATTGTCAATATTCCAGCACATCACACTTTCTCAAGTAAGATTTTAAAAGAGTTAAATATGTAACCCTGCTTTGTGTGAAGCATATTTTAACTCTGAGTCTAGGGCCCCTAGCCAAGGTGACTTAGTCCAAAAATAGCCTTGCTTTGGGATATAATAACAGATTGAAGGTGTTGCTAGATTCTGGCTACAGGTGGAGTTTTAGGTCTCTTGCATGACATGCAGAGCTTTTTATCAGCTTCAGCTGATACTGCAGCTATGTCTGTGGCTCAAAAGAAATGATCCATCCACAATAATCCATGCTATAATCACATCCAGGTCAGATTACTGTAATACACTCAATTTAGAGCAATCTGAAAACTTTTTGGAAATTTCATTTGGTCCAAAATGCAGTGACCAGGCTATCTTGGGGGGGGGGGGGGTGGCCTAGATACAGGAATATTATCACCCTTGTGGTAAAATTTCTGCTCTGTCATAATTCAAAATTCTAATTCTTATATTTAAGATTCTAAATGACTTGGGGCTAAATTACTTGAAGAACTACCACCTCCTGCCTGCCAGTTAAGATCTGCCTCCCAGTCCCTCCTTTCTATACTCCCACCTGCAAAAGTAGGACAGGTGGCAACTAAAATGAGACATTTTCAGGGGTGCCACCACATCTGTAGAAAGCTCTTCCTCCCCTTGGAGGCTCACCTGCATACTCTCCTTAAGGTGCCAAGCTTTTGTAACTGTGAGATTCTAGTCTTTTGGCAAGAAAAATATAGAAAATTGTATTGTTGAAATAATCTCGAATAAAGTTGTTGGGAAAAGAAAAGAAAAGATAAGAAAAGAAAAGAAAAGAAAAGAAAAGAAAAGAAAAGAAAAGAAAAGAAAAAAGTGCCAAGCTTTTGTCAAACTATCTTCTTAGTTTTTTAGGGTCTGCTTCTAGGTTGAGGACTCATTTATGGGGTTTGTTGGGGGGTTTTAGGTTTCTAAATGGTTTATTTCAGCTGCTTTTATGCCCATGGCTTCTTTTAGCTGGTGTATTTTGATATGTATGTATGTTCCATCAATTTTAACCAACTTATGGCAACTTATGACTTTCAAGGCCAGTGAAAAGCATATGTGGGTTTGCCTTTCTCTGCAGAGCTTTCCTTAGTGGTCTCCCATCCAAGTACTGACCTTGCTTAGCTTCCTCAACCTGAAGAGGCTGCCTATACTTTGCCACCACCACCCTTTGATATTGATTCTTTATGTTGTTGTTTGTATGGTATTATTTTACTTTGTGAGCTGCCTTAAGTGGGTCTCTGGAGAGAAAACAAATAAATTCTTATATAAATGCATCAATATATCTAATTCTCATCATGGGAAAACCTCAGAATATTTAAATCAAGAGACTGGAGCCATGAACAGACTACCTTTGAATGCCCTCTCAATGGTAATTGTGGGGGTTGCTAGGATACATCTACAGAATTGCCAGCCTGACTCCCGAGCCCACCATAGATGCCAAAATAGGCTTCTCCGAGGGACTGCTTTCTTAATGGTTATGTAGAGAGATTTCCAGTTGTAGACTGTAGTCGCAGAAATCTTTCTTGTTTGGGGGGCAACAGTGCATATATAACAAATATAAGGAAGTATTTTTAAATAAGCTGCCTTCCCCAACACATTCAACAGAAGCTGGACGAGGATACCATTTCCCCCCAGAACAAGAACTAAAGAGATCCATGTAATACCTTTCATTATTGATACAAAATATTGCGCAAACTTTTGAGATCACCAGAGCGCTTCATCAAGCTGTTACACATTTTTAAAATATAGATGGTTAGAAGACAGATTTCTCAAGCCATGATATTAAGCTATAATCTTGAAGACATCCTCTGCATTTATATGAGTCGTGATAGACAGAGAACATATTCATCCCAACAAATAGATCAAGAGAAGAGGCTTCCCCAAGGACTTTTTTCATGTTCTTTAATTTCAAAAGTGTGACAAGTAAGCTCCCTTTATTATAGGCTTGCCAATCCCCAGGCCCCAGTGGGGGATTCTCTGCTTTTGAAGGCTCCTTCCCACCCCCAGTCAGCTGGCTGGCGTGGGGAAGCCCCGCCCTCACAGCCAGCACCTGCCTTTCCACTTTAGAACTAGAGCAGGGGTGGCCAAACTGCAGCTCAGGAGCTACATGTCTGTGGCTCTTTAAAGTCTCCTCTGCGGCTCCCAAAGCTGTCTCCCTGCACCCCCATGCATCCCAGGACCCTGTTTTGAAAGCAGAGAGCTAGTAAAAAAAAATTTAAAGCAAAGAGGAGGGTGGGCGGGCAGGCTAGAGCAGCCAGGAGTCTCTGTTCATGGACAGCTAAGCCCCGCCCCCCAGCTCCCAGCAGCCCCCAATCCTGCCAGGACAAGCCCAGAGTGCAGCTCTATCTCTTTTTGCCACTGCTGTGAGTCAGAAATGACTACCAGAGAGAGGAAGAGAAGTCTCTTTCCTACCCAGCCATGCAGGCTCCTTAAAATCTGCGACAGGAAAGGGACAGGGGAAGCAGGCACAGAGCAATGTTGCTCTTCTAGGTGATGATGTGAAGCTGCACTGATCCAAAGAGAGGGAGAGAACAGTCCCTCATAGGTTTTCCAATGTGCCTCTGCTTACTAAGAAGTCTCTTTCCCTCTGAGTCAGGCAGGCTCCTTAAAAATCTCTGGGAGAGGAAAGGGATGGGGGAAGCAGGCACAGAGCAATGTTGCTCTTCTGGTGTGAGGCTGCAGTGATCCAGAGAAAGAGAAAACAGCCCCTCAGTAGTTTTTCCAGCATGCTTACTAAGAAGTCTCTTTCACACCCAGCCCAGACAACCCCCCTTAAAATCTCTGCAAAAAGAATGGGGCGGAGGAGAGAAACAGGCATGGAGCAAGTCTCGCCATGGTTTCTTCAAAGTGTCTTTGTTTATTGTGTAAATAGGCTGTGGGGTTTTTTTGAGGTGGGCAGAACACTGTATGGAGAAGAAAATAAAAGCCTTTTTTTGCTTTAAATATAACTTGGGTAGGAAGTGCCTTTTTGCCCTTGCTTAAGGTGCTGAGCTGAGCACCTTGCAAAACTCTGTTGCAGATTCATTGTTTATTTTGGCTGCAGTGTGTGTGTCCCATAATAAAGCCATGCTTGGAAATGCTACCAGAATCTGACAAGGGGCTTGTGGCTGTGGGATACAACAAATGACACTTTCAGTTAGTGGGGAAAGCAAAAAAGAGGAGGAAGTGAGGACTGCATTCAAGAAATGGAAAAACTCTTGTTTGAAAATATTTATTTATTTTGAAAAATATGTATTTATTTTGGGAATGGGAAAGTCCTGACTCCGCCCTAAAGTCTCCTGACTCCACCCCCAAAGTCCCCAGATATTTTCTGTGTTAGACTTGGCAGCCCTACTTTGTTGCAGTGAAGGCATCATGACCTCCACCCTCTCAAAGCACCAACCCACCACTGCATAAACAGGAATTATATATATATATATATATATATATATATATATATATATATATATATATATATATATATATATATATTAGGGGAGGGATGCAATATTGCCAGCCTTCAAACCTTGGTTTCTGTCAGTAAAAGGCAGGGGCTAGGGCAGAGCCAAGGACTGTTTTGGCCTTTGAGATAGGACTTAACAGTGTCAGGCCTGGCAGCAACCACTGGACAACTTAATACCATAAACTTCCATGACCAAACCAGACCTGACTACTTGCTGCTGTTCAATAGAAGCCACTCCATGAAAACCAGTAATGTATACTGATTAGAGTTTCAGACTAATTTCTGAAACACCCAGATTCCAGTTTCCACTCTGCAGTGGAACTGGGGTTGCCAATTCTGGGTTAGGAAATACCTGGAAATTTGGGATGGAGTCTGGGGAAGATGGGATTTGGCAGGGACATCAGCAGCATATGATGTCAATTCTCTAAAACAGTCCCTTTCTTTGGGAAAACTGGTCTCTGTAGCTCAAAGATCAGTTATAAATCCAAGAGATCTCTAGGCTCCACACGTTCTTAATCAAAGCTACTTCACAAGGCTGTTGTAAGGGTAAAATAGAGGACAGCTATTTTGTTTCTCCATTGGAGAGAAAGGTGCATCATGTATATGAAATAAATAAATACACAATATAGCTGAAGATGGGATGCAGTTAAATGGTAGGCTGGTGGGTAAATGGGAAAAAAGAAGGAAACAGAAAATGTTGAGGGTATGGCGGCTGTCAAGAGAAGAGAAAGAGGAAATTATTTGAAGAAGAAGATACAGGGGAAAGTGATGTCCTCCCTACAGGTTCCTCAACATGCACCATCAGCAGCACCATGCAACTTGGCGCAACCTAGCTGTCACTGTATAACTGAACCAGAATTTTCCCAAGGAGAGGCTGTCATGGGGAGGGAAGGAGGAAAAACTGAAAATGGGAGGGCAGACAAACGGTCGGTAGGTAGGTGGGGGGGGGATAGGTGGGGGGATACAAAGAAGGAAGTAGGAAAAAGGAAGAGTCTATGGGAGCTTTCAAGAATGGAAAGAGGAAATACAAGTCCTTGTTGTACCTCTGATTGTAAATACTTAATACACACAGAGAAGTATTCTCAGCACTTTTCTTAAGATGTATCCATCAGGAAATCTGCCAGTTAAGAGGGTTCACATGAAGGTTCATCTGATTAAATGCTCCTCCATGGTTTTAAAAAGTCCTAGATATAGAAAACCCTAATATAGCCGGAATAGGGTTAAAGCAAGGGTATCAAACGTGCGGCCCTGGGGCCAGATCAGGCTCCCAGAGGGTTCCTATCAGGCCCTCGAGTAACTGGCTCTTATCTGCTTCCTTCTCCTTCTCTCTTGCTTTCTTCTGCATCACAGCTTGCTTTGCCAGGCTTGCTCAATTGCACAGGAGTTGCAGAGCAAAGCCTCTATTTTCTCCATTGGCTGAGGCTTCTCCCTTGGGGAGGAAGCAGGGGAGGGAGAGCTTGCTTTGCCAGGCTCTCTCAATTCACAGCAGAGTTACTGAGCCAAGCCTCTCTTCCTTCTATTGGCTGTGGCTCCTCCTCCTGGTCCCCTGGGAAGGAAGGAAAGAGCCAGAACTTCCTTTGCCCAGTTCCCTGAATCCCATGGGAGAGATACAAAGAAAGCACTTTTAAGACCAACAACTGCTGATGTTTTAAGCATATTTTATTTCAGTATCTAAATCTTTAATTGTGTTTGTCTGTGCAACCCAGTCACAAATTTATCACCTCAGTGAGTACTTGACCTCAGATTTGGCTGTCTTTACATAGGAAATTATCTGTGTAAGGTGGCAAAGTACCTTTGTGAGGAGATTGCCTGCCTCCCTTCCCATTTATTTATTTATTTATTTATTATCATTTATTACTTCCTATCCCTCCCTCTCTGCAAGTGGACTAAGGGCGGCTATAATATTGTTACACTATTATTTTTCATTCTAGTCATGCCACCCTTATCAACTTTGGGGGAACCAAATCATTCCACTATCCAAGGCCAGTCTTTGGCATCAGTTTATCAGAAGGTACACTATTCCCTTTTATTCCTTATTTTAGAATGTGAGGAGATAACAGTAATGCAGCAGCCTCTTAATGAGCTGACATAAATCCAGTCTAGTCTGGAATAGGTTTCTCTCACTATTTTTAGACATATGGCCCAGCTCCCAGGAAATTTTCCCAGAGTTCACAGCTTAGTGAAAGCTAAACAGCAAGGTGAATTGCATATTGATTACCCAGGGCAATGTAAAATGAGAAGGAAAACTCTTTAAATTTCATCAAACTTGGCAGGTGGTTAACTCCGGAAGTCTCTGAGTTTCTAAACAGTTTGGTTTAAAAGTTCAAAGTATTAAAGGATTAATTTGAGGGGCCAAAGAGGGTAAGTAATTTCCATATATGCTTGACAAATGTTCCCATAACCCAGTGAAACTCTCAGCACTTGTCCCCGTTATACTGATATATTATTATATGGTAAAGTCTAACTCATAGGGCAAGGGGGATAGCTAAATGTACCAGTAGCTTGTACTCAGTTTGTGAGGCTAATATTCTGCTTTCTCTCTTAAAATTCATGAAGTATCTATTCAATTGTACCATCCTTTTCTTCTGCCATTTTCTTCTACCCTGAGTAGCACAAATGCCACGAATGTCCATTTTCTCTTCCCCTCTGTCTCCCATGCTACTGTTATCTCCATAAGTGTCAGATACCAGCAAATCCTACCTGCTGGCTTACAATAACTTATCTTTTCCACAGAACCAACATGGTGTAGTGGTTGTAGTGTCAGACTAGAATATGGATGGCCCAGGTCTGCATCCCCATTTTGTATTGGGAGCTCTGCTAAGATATTGTCATAATACCTTCTACAGAAGAACTCCTTGAAGTATCCTACCAAAAATACTTTGAACATTTTACCCTTTTGCACTTCCGATGGGCAGATTTAGGCAAACTACTTTAGAAGATATTGGACTTATATCCCGCCCTATACTCTGAATATCAGAGTCTCAGAGCAGTCACAATCTCCTTTACCTCCCCCCCAACAACAGACACCCTGTGAGGTGGGTGGAGCTGAGAGAGCTCTTACAGCAGCTGCCTTTTCAAGGACAACTCCTGTGATAGCTATGGCTGACCCAAGGCCATTCTAGCAGCTGCAAGTGGAGGAGTGGAGAATCAAACTCGGTTCTCCCAGATAAGAGCTGGCACACTTAACCACTACACCACTTTAGTCACAATCTCTGTTAAGACGACACTATATGATCACCATTTCTGTGCCACATTAAGTATCACTTCATGGATCAGCCACATTTGAAAAGGCATCCCTTCCTACTAGCGAGTAAATGGCAGTATCTCCTCCTGAATGGGTAACCATAACCAAAAAAAGAAAAAGAAAAGAAAAAGATTTCCCCATGGTACTTCTGCATCTCACTTCATCTGAAGCTGGCCTGCTGGGAAGTCTATCCCCAAGCAGTAATGCTGGAGAGCAATTTAGAGGCAATATGTTTTTCACTAAATTGCCACAAAGGGCCCAACTGGACCAGACTTAAGGCCTATCAAATGTGGCAAACTGTTTTCCACTGTGGTCCAAAAGCCCTCAGTAGGGGCTGCCCATTTGGAAGTATTTGCAAGGCCTGACAAAGAGCTGAAATCAACAAAAAATATTCAGAATCATGAGAGGGAGAAATAAGCCTTGAAACAATACAGGCCAGTTTGGAAGATGAGAGGCAATTAAAATCCTCACATTATTCCAGGTTGTGAGGGGGACAGCTTTAGGGTGACAGACAGTCTGGAAAACATGCCATGCTCTTGGGGCTCAAATCTCATTTTTTTGTCATACTGTCAAGAGAATTAGGATGAATCAGTAGAACAGATTTTGAGTCCAGAGGCACCTTTAAGACCAACAAAAGTTTATTCAAGATATGAGCTTTCATATGCCCTCACATTTCTTCAGATATATGAATCAATTTTAATATCCTGTCCTGGAGTCATAAAATTCAGACTTTGCTATGATTGGCCAGCACAGCTTTGGTGGGAAGCTTTTAGCCCCACCTCACCTCTACCCTGTGATATGAAGCCCAAAAGGTGGTGGGGGTTGAGACTGAGGTTTATGAAACTCAGAAGCAAAGTATTCAATGTGGAAGTGGTCCTTTAGTGGTGGCCAACACTCTATGCAGAATGCAGAATCCTGGGGGAAAACTTTAAAAGGAACTTTCGCACAATACTTACACACAACAAGCCCTGAACTAAGTCTGGCACCACCGTTAGCTAGAATAAGGCAGATGTTTCAAGTGGAAAGTTTAGAGTGCTACTGAAGGATTATTATATTGTTGCCAAATTACCTTCTTGGTAATTCCTGCTTCCCAAACCAAGTCACTGTCAGGCATTATATGGAGTTCATTCTGCAAACAAAGCCTCCACATGTACTGTCCATACATACATAAGCCTTAGAATCGAGGCGTACCAGCTGCAATCTCATTCTCCTCCTCCTTCTGAGAAGTCCTTCTTAGCCTTGTTGAGACTTTCAATTTTGACAGTTCAACTGAGAGTGACTATAGTGCACACTAGAGATGTTTACTTCCTCAAAAAACATTAATTTCACATTGGCCGTTTTCCCACTCACCTTTTACTGGCGCCACGACCATCCTGACGCCGGCGAATCTGCCTGGATTTCGCAACAGAAGCGCCGGCGCTCCCAGAAGCGCCGGCGCTTTCCGTCGCTAAGCCAGCGCAAACGTTTTCCTGCATCTTTGCGATTTCCGTTTGCGCTGGCTTAGCGACGGAAGTAGCCGGCGCTTCTGGGAGCGCCGGAGCTTCTGATGCGAAATCCAGGCAGATTCGCCGGCGTCAGGATGGTCGTGGCGCCAGTAAAAGGTGAGTGGGAAAACGGCCATTCAGATTTTTCATTATCCTGACGTTTTAGGACCCTGCTCACCATTTCAGGCAGATTTTCTCTTCCTCTTGAGTCCGTGCAGGGACAGAAACAATGCTTTTTAGTTCACAACTGGAGCATAATTTCCTCAGCAGAAGATGAGAAGCTCTGGTTGATCCCTAATCAGCTAGGAGGGGTCTTCTGATAGCTGCAACTAGCCCTTTTTCTGCAAGTGCTCAGGAACTCCCAACTATTAGTTGTTAAGCAGCATCAGCTATTAGAGGGTGCTTCTAGTCCCTTTGGACTTCCCTGAAACCTGAAACACACCTGAAATGCCAGGTAACAAATCTTCATTACTCTCAGAGTTTCAGGAGTGTTTTTACTCATTTTGGATATCCCTGAGCTGACCCAGAACAGCTAACTTCTAGTTTAATTTCAGCTCAATATATCTGAAGGCATACCCCAGCACACTACCTGCTATCCTCCACATCCATGTAGTTGCTGTGTTGTAGAAAGTGGACAGCACACATATTTTCTATGGACATACAGCTTGGGTATGTGATAAATCTGGTGTTCCATTCTTACATACCAAAGGTGTATGTGCATAGAAAAGAAGTGTGTTACAACATGGAGACTGCACATCAGGATGATCACTGGGAAGTTCACACTTCCATTATGTAAGGTTGGAGAACCAAACTGCACATCTGAATGGAGCTGTAGCCACATGGCTTGGTGAGTGGTTTACAGAAGTTTCTGTTGATTCTGAGATATATATATATATATATATATATATATATATATATATATATATATATATATATATATATATATATATATATATATATATATATATATATATATATATATATATATATACACACACACACACACACACACACTCTACCTGGGAATGTAGCAGCCCCATCTAGCATTGAAGGTTCACTATAGACCTGGTTCTATTCATAGCTTTATGCAATCCACCAACATTGACAGCACAAAAAGAGATAATCATTCCCTTTCAAATATTGAAAATGACATTTTAATGCTTCCAGATATCCCTATAATTGTCCCACAGTAGCTTTTGTGGCCTGGCTTTCCTTAGTAAAGTCTTGCCAGATTGTGCTAATGATTTTGTCCAGACAGTTTGAAGTGCTAGGCTTTTTTTAAACGAAAAAGAAAAAAACCAAATCAGGGCAATTTTGTCAGTATTTTAATGTATAATTATTTAAAGATCCTACAGGTCAAATTTAGCACAGTTTCCAAAAATGCAGAGTATCATTTTACTTTCATTTTTAGTAAGAGCTAACTTTGATTTAAGGTTTAGCAAAATGTAGCCCTGGAACTTGCTTACAAGGCCACTGGAAGAAGAAGAATAACAATTTTTTGAAAATGTGTCTGAGCATAAAGAAAGAAGCTCTCCCTTATGGCTTATAAAAGGTGCATTCACACAACCACTTGGCATGCAATTCAATTGCTGTAGGAAAAACACTTGAAAACCCAGTGTATTCTGAGCTGTGGAAAGCTGATCATGTACATTCATTTTTTACACAGAAGCATTTGCAAGGCCAGGCCAAAAGTTAAAACCTGCATAGCGTAGAAGATGCCAGAACTATCTGGCCATTGACTAAACTAGCACATAAACTAGCACAGCTATCGGGCAGTCAGAATAGCTCTCAGTATCTACAGTTAGCCCTGGACTTGATCCTTCCAAGTCACATACCATTGCTTCCATGCAAAGTTGAACACGAGCAACCAGTTTGATAACATCAAACTTTTTCAGCCTGGCTGTCAAGATCTCATCTTTCCTCTCCCATATTCATTTATTGACCAACCAAGCCTTCTACCCCATGTACTTGGGCACCCTGGGCAGTAGTGACCACGTGATTTTGGAATTTACAGTCTTAGGGAAGGGAAAAGCTGTACACAGTCAGACTTATAGGTTGGACTTCAGAAAGGCAAACTGATAAACTTAGAACTATGCTGGGTAAAATCCCATGGTCAGAGATACTTAGGAGGAAGGGGGTTCAGGAGGGGTGGGAGTTTCTTAAAAGCGAAATACTGAAAGCACAATCACAGACGATTCCTATGAGAAGAAAAAATAGAAAAAGCCTAAAGAAGCCGAAGTGGCTCCATAAACAACTCTCTAAAGACTTGAGAAATAAAAAAGGCTGCTTTAGGAATTGGAAGGAGGGCCTTATAACCAAGGAAGTATATAAACAAATCACCAGTGCTTTTAGAGAAAAAGTTAGGAAAGCTAAAGCTCAGTATGAGCTTAGGCTGGCCAACGATGCTAAAAACAACAAAAAAGGGTTCTTTTCTTATGTTCAGAGTAAGAAAAAGAGCAAGGATATGGTAGGCCCATTGCGAGGGCAAGAAAGTGAAATTGTAACTGGTAATGAAGAGAAGGTCGAACTGCTCAATTCCTACTTTTCCTCAGTCTTCTCTTCTGAGGGAAACAGTACCCAACATGGCAAAAACAGAACATATATGGAGGGTATGAAGTTCCAATCTAGGATCAGCATAGGGGTAGTACATAAACACCTAGTTTCTTTAGATGAAACTAAGTCCTCAGGGCCAGTTGAATTGCATCCAAGGGTTCTAAAAGAGCTTGCGGATGTAATTTCTGAGCCTCTGGCTATTATTTTTGAAAATTCTTGGAGAACAGGAGAGGTGCCGGAAGATTGGAGGTGGGGAAATGTCCCCATCTTCAAGAAGAGGAAAAAAGAGGATCCGGGCAACTACCGACCCATCAGTTTGACATCTATACCTGGAAAAGTTTTAGAACAAATCATCAAACAGTCGGTCCTGGAATATTTAGAAAGAATGGATGTGATTATTAAGAGCCAGCATGGGTTTCGCAAGAACAAGTCATGTCAGACTAACCTAGGGTGGCCAGACCGTCCCGGGCGCCGGGAATGTCCCGGTTCTGGCCCCCTATTCCCGCCTCCCGGGCTGGCTATACCGGGACCATTTAGAGGTCCCGGTTTAGCCAGCCCCGGAGGCGGTGGGCCGCGGGCGCCAGCGGGGAAGGCGGCGAGGGAGGGAGGGAGCGTCCCTGCGCGTGCGCAGGGATGCTCCCTCCCTCCCTCGCCGCCTTCCCCGCCCGCGCGGGGGGCCCGGCAGCGGTGGCCTCTCCGCGGCCTCCGCTGGTCGCTGGAAGCCCTCCAGAGACTCTGGAGGGCCTCCAGCAACCAGCGGAGGCCGTGGAGAGGCCGCAGAGCAGCCGGCGCTAGTCCCTGGAGGCCTCCAGAGGCCAGCGCCGGAAGCGGAGAGGCCGGCGCTGGTCCCTGGAGGCCCTCCAGAGGCCCGTGGAGGCCGCGGAGAGGCCGGCGCTGGTCCCTGGAGGCCTCCAGAGGCCAGCGCCGGCAGTGGAGAGGCCCCCACGGGTCCCTGGAGGCCCTCCAGAGGCCCGCGGAGGCCGCGGAGAGGCCGGCGCTGGTCCCTGGAGGCCTCCAGAGGCCAGCGCCGGCCGCGGATAGGCCCCCGCGGGTCCCTGGAGGGCCTCCAGAGGCCCGCGGAGGCCGCGGATAGGCCCCCGTGGGTCCCTGGAGGCCCTCCAGAGGCCCGCGGAGGCCGCGGAGAGGCCGGCGCTGGTCCCAGGAGGCCTCCAGAGGCCAGCGCCGGCAGTGGAGAGGCCCCCGCGGGTCCCTGGAGGGCCTCCAGAGGCCCGCAAAGGCCGTGGAGAGGCTGGCGCTGGTCCCTGGAGGCCTCCAGAGGCCAGCGCCGGCAGTGGAGAGGCCCCCGCGGGTCCCTGGAGGGCCTCCAGAGGCCCGCGAAGGCCGTGGAGAGGCTGGCGCTGGTCCCTGGAGGCCTCCAGAGGCCAGCGCCGGCAGTGGAGAGGCCCCCGCGGGTCCCTGGAGGGCCTCCAGAGGCCCGCGGAGGCCGCGGAGAGGCCAGCGCCGGCAGTGGAGAGGCCCCCGCGGGTCCCTGGAGGGCCTCCAGAGGCCCGCGGAGGCCGCGGAGAGGCCCCCGTGGGTCCCTGGAGGCCCTCCAGAGGCCCGCGGAGGCCGCGGAGAGGCCGGCACTGGTCCCTGGAGGCCTCCAGAGGCCAGCGCCGGCAGTGGAGAGGCCCCCGCGGGTCCCTGGAGGCCCTCCAGAGGCCCGTGGAGGCCGCGGAGAGGCCGGCACTGGTCCCTGGAGGCCTCCAGAGGCCAGCGCCGGAAGCGGAGAGGCCACCGCTGGTCCCTGGAGGGCCTCCAGAGGCCAGCGGAGGCTGCGGAGAGGCCAGCGCTGGTCCCTGGAGGCCCTCCAGAGACCAGCGCCGGCCTCTCCGCCGCCTTCCCGGCCTCCGCAGCCGCCGCCAGCCCCGCCAGCAACCCGGAGGAGAGGCCGCCACCGCCCTGGATCAAGGTAAGCCAAAAGCGGGGGGGCGGCTGGCGGAGGGGGCGGCTGGCGGAGGGGGGGCGGCTGGCCTTCCTTCTTTCCTTCCCTCCCTCCTCCCTCCCTTCCTTCCCTCCCTCCCTCCTCCCTTCCTTCCCTCCCTCCTCCCTTCCTTCCCTCCTTCCTTCCTTCCCTCCTCTCTTCCTTCCTTCCCTCCCTCCCTCCTTCCCTCCCTCCTTCCTTCCTTCCTTCCCTCCCTCCCTCCTTCCCTCCCTCCTCCCTTCCTTCCCTCCCTCCCTCCCTTCCCTCCCTCCCTCCTCCCTTCCTTCCTTCCCTCCCTTCCCTCCCTCCTCCCTTCCCTCCCTCCCTTACTTCCCTCCCTTCCCTCCCTCCCTCCTCCCTTCCTTCCTTTCTTCCTTCCTTCCCTCCCTTCCTTCCCTCCCTCCCTCCTCCCTTCCTGACTGAATGGGCCACTGGCCTGATCCAACAGGGCTTCTCTTATGTTGTTACGTGACACAGAGTGTTGGACTGGATGGGCCACTGGCCTGATCCAACAGGGCTTCTCTTATGTTCTTATGTGACGCAGAGTGTTGGACTGGATGGGCCACTGGCCTGATCCAACAGGGCTTCTCTTATGTTCTTATGTGACGCAGAGTGTTGGACTGGATGGGCCACTGGCCTGATCCAACAGGGCTTCTCTTATGTTCTTATGTGACAATACTGACTTTGGTGGACCCAAGCACTGATTCAGTGTAAGGGAGCTTTGTGTTTGTGACTGGAGTGGACAATACTGACTTTGGTGGACCCAAGCACTGATTCAGTGTAAGGGAGCTTTGTGTTTGTGACTGGAGTAGACAATACTGACTTTGGTGGACCCAAGCACTGATTCAGTGTAAGGGAGCTTTGTGTTTGTGTCTTCTGGTGCAATTTTGTTCTCAGATCCTGTATTTACTACATCAGTATATGGGATAAGGCACTTTCTCAACTGTGCTGCATAATGCAGCCTATTTATTTTGTCCTGTTTGCTCTGTTGGCTCTATCTGCGCCACCTTCATCACTTTCGGGGTGTGGATCCCCCAGTGGGGTGGTCTCGCGACTCCCTCCACCGGCTGTTTCTGATAGCCCTGCGCCCCCTCTTTCATTTGATATGTGTCCCGTGCGGATGCCACCCTCCCGCCGGGAGATGCCGCAAAATGAGCCCCCTTGAGGCTTATGGCGGCAGGGCTCGGGGGAAGCGAGCTAGACTGCTGTTCTTTTGAGGGGTCATAGAGTGTTTCGAGCCCGTCCCTGTGGCATTGGTCCCATCGTTGTGGGGCCCAGGGGGCCGGCGCAGCGGCACGCTGAAGCAGCCTGTTGGTCACTTCCGGGTTCCTGTCCTGCATCTCGACCTGTGTTATTAGTGACAGGCTGCTTCGGCGTGCCGCTGCGCCAGCCCCCTGGGTCCCATAACGATGGGACCGATAATTAGTAATGGTGGGAGCCCTAGCATCTAGGCTTCTACCGCCACCGCCATCTTCAAAGTCTTCTTGTGCAGGGGTTGAACTAGATGACCCTAAAGGTCCCTTCCAACGCTATGATTCTATGTACTTCATGTTCCATTTAACTAGTGGCCATCATTATTGAGAAGGGCAAGGAGCTAGACTGAAATCTGATTGAGAAATAAGGAGAAGGTGTTTATCATTAGCAAGAGTACAGAAAAGCATGGAAACAGCATTTAAGCCAGGTATGTGCTTTATTTTGAATTATATTTGAAAGGTATGGAAATTGCCCAGTTTGAAACCCTTCCATCTCTACATTCATTACTAATATTAAGTGTAATTAATCATTAGTGTCAAATAATTAATCCACACTTTTATGCATGTGTCACTCGTGTAAAGTATTCCCAGGAACCATTTTACCAACTATTTGATGTAACCTCTGAATGCAACATATGAAATCAGTTAGTATCAGAGCAGAATGATTCAATTTGGATGAAGAAATGGAAGAGCCATCATATATGTACCAGACCATTTCCACAGTAGTGAAGTTCTCTGCATTGACATTTTTAAAATTGCCCAATATGTGAAGTTTTCCACAGTAGATTTTTCCTCACCAGGCACAAACCAGACTTACTCCACATTTTAGAACTGGGGATTCCAAAAATGTGGGGTGAGGTGAAAACCGGTTTTGGGCTTGGTGAAGAAATATCTACTGCAGAAAATTTCACATATTGTGCAGTTTAAAAAATGTCAATGTAGAGAATTTCACTACTGGAGAAATTGTCCCAGAAAATATATCCATTGGCTCCACTTAATATCAAGGGGCAACTAAGATAGGGCATTCAGTCTATATGTGTCCTACTGTACACTGACTGTTTCCTGTGATGCAGATCATTGATCCAGTGACCCATATTTTTCATTAAAATTTTCACAGACCACCAAATCCTCACTTCCTCTTTCCCCAAAAGCCACCATATGCAGGACAGCCACTTTAGATACTACACAAGACAAACCGTGCACACCCCTCTCCATAAAACAACATAATAAGACTGTTATTGGCTACACTTTACCAGAAATAACTGATAACTGCATTAGGACTGTACCTTCTTGGTACCAATTAAGAATTTGTAACACTTAGCTACCGGTTTCCCAGCAACCAGCCAGCAGACTTTTTGGCTAGTATTCTGAGGGGACCTCAAAATTAAGTGACTGCAGGCAGCAGCAGCAACTCTATGAACTCCCACTTTTTCAGCAATGGGAAAAGCAAATTCTGTCTCCTTTCTCTGAAGTGGAAAGTCCCTGCTCCCATGAGAAAACCAAGAGGGCTCCATTCCCCTGTTAACTGGGTGGATGTGAGAAGGACTTGTCATCTCTCTTTACAAAATCCTCACAGACTCTCTAGAGTGCCCCTGTGGATCTCCATGTGTACCTGGGCCCTAGTCTGAGAAATGCTGATTTAGATAAATCTGGATAATTAGTGGGGGTTGGTATATGGATGTTCCTGGAGTGCTCAAGCAAGAATCGGAACCTTATTGCCATCTGGTCTTTTCAAGGCTGATGATTCTGCCGTATCCAACCTGCTGGTCAATATCATTCCAAGAATTTGGCAAAATAACTGTTCTTTTAGAATCTTCCTCCTTTTATTTTTATTATTTTCCCCCCAGATGTGTTAGCTTCCCAGGTTGAGTTTTATTTTTAATTTCCTGCTCTTACTTCTAACGACTCTGGTTCCTGTGTATTTTGCTCTGTTCTCACTGGTATTTGCAAGTTTCTTCCAATGCCACATCATCAACAAATTTATTTAATGTGATCTTTTACTCTTTCTTCCAAATTGCTAATACAATTCTTAATTAAAAGCAGGCCTAGCAGTGATCCCTATAGTATCCTGGACACTTCAGTCCTCCCCCTTCTTTTTGTTATTAACTCCTTGTTCAGTTCAGGAGAAGCATAGTCTCCCTGCTGACCACTTGAGTATGTTGGCTGGGCAAGAAAGTATGGCTTCTGGCACTGCTAGGGACTCCTGCCTAATAGTCTGGGGGTATCCTGAAGATAGAGAAAGAGCACCAAGACCTCTGGATCAATGTTATGTTAGCAACAAACATAAGTTGGGGCCCAAAAGTGGACATTCAATACAAGCATCTCTTCCTGCCCTTAACAGATCAGCTCTTGAGAGGAAGGAGGAAGCACCTGGACTTAGTCCAGGCACTGTTCCTGCTTCCCTAAAACAGCACTATCATGTTAGGACTAGTGGTCTTTTAAAATGTAAATAAAACACCTGGATTCAACTCACATGGTTCTCAAACCCACAAATCAGCACTGCTGGCCAGCCTCTTGTAATATGTACCCACTTAGTGGAGTTAGAAGGGATTGCCTAGCTTGACTCAACAATCATCTTTACTTTGCTTGTTCTGGGAGCTAGCCCTGGCACTGACAAATGCACCCAGTAGGGAGTGGGGGGGGGGGCACAACTGTAAAGAAGTGGTCAAGAGTCAGTGTAGGTGGCTACTCATATGCTAACTGACAGTGCCACCAGCCAATTGCTATTCTTCAAGCCTTGCTACACATTACTGCAGTGTTCCTTCAGGCACTTCAAATGTGTTTTGCAGCTCCTGCCTGTCCCTCTTCCCTTTGATTTGCCAACTAGGAGGCCTACAGTGGCAGAGAGCTGAGCGGCTGGGGTGGGGGGGAGGGAAGTAATGTGTTGTAGCACAGTTTGAAAATCTTGGCCTTAAATTCTACCTGCATTATGGCATATGAATGTTTTTTGAATAATTATGACGTATTAATCAGCAATTCTTTTTATCTTTGTTTGATCTTGGCTGCCTTTTCAAATCATTAAGGATCCAGATTGTTTCTCTTTTATACTCTAGTTTATTGGCAGCCAGAAAAGAGGCCTACACTTTGATTTTAATCATACCCAGACAATACAAGGCCTTAGTCTTTGGAGGCAACTGCAGCTACAAGCAGAACCCCCTGCTGGGTAATTTCAAAGCAATGTACTTCATGCTGCTAACCCTACAGTATGATTCCTGTTCTAGCCATGGCTCCGATAGCAGACAAGGTCCAATTTGCACCTCTCACATAAATCCACATTATGCCAGTGCTTTGGGATGCAAACTACCAGCTGCCCCCCCACCCAGCAGTCAAAGGTCTGTTAACAGATCTTTAACTATGATCTATTATGCAGGAAAAGTGAAATTAGGGATGCAGAGTCTCCCTTTTATAGCACTTGCCCTGGTGTTGTTATCCAGAAGTTGGGTTTTTCCCTCCTCTAAGATAATTATAAGTGTTTATTTTGGCTTTTAACAACTTTAATCACATTATTTAGCATGCTCTCATTTTGTCACTGAATTAAGCAATATTAGCCCATGATTTCTCACTTGCTCACATACAGTTCATTAGCAATGGAAACAAAATGGCAAGTTTTAGGCAGTTAATTGCATGTGACTACAGATGCCAGAAATGCAAGTCTCAATTAAGTTTTTACAAGGCATTCACCAAATTCCGGAAGGGCTATCTATTGAAACAAAAGCTGGATTTGCTGCCTTTTGGTATTCCATTTGAAATAGGACTTCTCCCACTCCATGCAGTATCTTCTCATCCTTTAAGTGTCCTTTCAGTTTAATAATCTATAAAATAACAAGCTTGAAAATATTTGCATATATATTGCTTTAGCTCCAAGGAAGCTAATATAACTAAAGAAAAAAAGATAACTAATTCATATTCTTTGATTTGATTTATTGTAAGTTTGGCTCTCAGAATACTGGAATTATTTCCTGGTTTTGGAAAAATGGTGAATGTGATTCCACCAGATATCAGTGGGTTGCTTCCAATGTTCCCTCTAAGCTGCAGTCTTGTGAGCAAAAATTCTACTTTGTGAGCTACTGGCATTAACGTTGTGAGCTACTGCATAAATTATTGTGTGGGCTTATTTTTCCTGAGCTAAGACAAAAATGTGTGAACTAGAGGCTAAAAATCTGTGACCTAGCTCACACGAACTCGGCTTAGAGGGAACACTGGTTGCTTCATGGGCACACGGTTTCTGAATTCTCCCTTTGTGTCCTTTAATCAAAACTAAACAAGAAAATTACAAATACAATAAACTACTTGAGGCATGTTATAACAACATCTTAAGAAGATCAGGTAAAACTGAATTGTTTGGAAATGGGGAGATTCAGTGTGCTGGGTTTAAACCATGGGACTGGACCATGAGGGCCCCCTTTCATCAGCAGAAATACTCTATTAGATTCAACCCAGTAACTCATTTTTTGTGATTCTTTCCAAATTTGCAGATAGAATTAAATAGTGAGATGTGATTATTGCAAATAACATGCCTGAAAATCAAACTTCCTTGTTCATAATGCCTTTTTTGTAAAATCTCAGGTCTATTTACCATATGTTCACGTTGCTAGTATAGTTGTGAAGGTAGTTGGCCTGAAACTGTTATTAATGCATGTTCAAAATCCGCCTTTTAAAGTCTACCTTTCTCACATTTTGGTAAGTTACTATCATGATGGGACTCAGCATCATGATTCACGGAATATTATCCAGTTGGCTTGGCGACAATAACTTCTCCCACATATAAACCAGTTATCCAGTGACAGTGAAATAAAATGCAAATATGAAGTATTTGTGATATAGTTTAAAATATTTGATAAAAATTCCTCAAAGATTCAAGGACGCCACTCACAATTTGCAGTCAAATCACTAAATGTAAGCAGTATATTTTATTTATACTGATCATTGTTTCTAAGTAAAAAAAAATCATTGCTTTATTTTTTCACCATTCTGTATTCCCCCTTTCAAAGACTAAGAAAGCTGAGTTGAATTATTTATGGCTACAAAATTACTGGATTTTGAATGAAAACTGCAATTTTCCATTTCACATACATTAGATGAAGATAACACCTTTCTCTTCATTTGTGGAAAGTTTTGAATGGTTTCCTAATGAAGTTCTACTGTTACATACAAATCATTACAGGTCTCTCTCAGTCCACACTGCTCCCAGAATTGTTACACTTTAATAGGAAGTACCTATCAAAATAATTAAAGTTATTTCTTGCTTCACTTCATAACTCTCATAATAAAAAAAAAATCTTCAGGAAATATGTGTGTATTTCTCTGCATGTTTGACGTGATGCTGATAACTATACAATTTATCTGTCCTTGCTTCTAGTCATAATATTTACAATATATGTTTATAATTGAATTTCATAGTATTTGGTTTGGCCACTGAATGAACTTCTTTCAAATCTTGATCATGTGAGCTGTTGCACTGGCAGGACAGGATCTCATAATGAGTGTTTTGCCTTCATATTACCACAAAATGTTGTGTGACATTCATGCTTAGTGCCAATCCAAAATGTCATTTTGGCATAGCAAAATGGTGCCAGAAATGGCCAACACTCCTTTATTTGGCATAGCATTAATATTCAGAACTGTAAAAAAAAAAAAAAAGCACATGAATGGATTCAAAAGGAAGCATGAAAGTGAACAATCATTATATTATGAAGCCTGTATATGCTATGGTAAGCAATGAAACTAACTTGGAAATGATACATAGCAGAAAGTCATGCTTGTAACATCACTATGCCAAAAAAAAATTCTCCCAAGATTTCAAGAAATAAATATATACTCCTATGCATACTTGGACACCACTGGGAATTGGTTGTGCTTGGATCATGGATGGTGCTGTCATTTTAAATGGAATCAGGTCTACAGCACTATAGGCTGAGGTGCTCTTGTTCCACCTGCCACCACCATAGGCATTTTAGCACTTGAAAAGAAGCAAGAGGGCAAGTAAAACTCAGGTCACTGCTCGCAGTATTAAATCCAATTAAAATGGTGGTAGTAGCTACAGTTCAGACTTCTCGATACTATTACATCTAGTTTAGATGTCAGGGCTCCAGACTGAGCAGACAAAGTGCATGCAGTTGTATGCAAAGAAGGTGGAATACAGAGAATAGACATGATCCTCCTCTCCCTGCCCAAACACTAGAAGAGGAGAGTGGCAAGAAGGGAGGAGAGGGAAAGAAGAAGAAGCCTATCTATTCATTCATTCGTGTTTACCCTGCCTTTCTCCAGTGGGAACTCAAAGAAGTTTACATCATCCTCTCCTCCATTTTGTCCTCATAACAACCCGTGAGGTAGGTTAGGCTGATAGAGTATGACTGGCTAAAGGTCACTTAGTGAGCTTCCATGGCAGGACCATGGATTCAAACCTGGGTCTTCCAGACACTAGTCCAATAGTCTAAATAACTACATCATACTGGATCTCCAATGTGTCTAATGCAGTTGTATGCAAAGATACAGATAAACCAATAATGTTTCTAACATAGGGTACATGGAACAGAGCCACTAGTTATTCAAGACCCCAACAATGTGGTGGTTCGAAAAAGATATGTCAATATAGTTCCTAAGGGCTGCATACAATATGTATTCTTTCAGGAGAAGAGAAGGAGGAGAAGGAAACTTTTATTTAAAGAGGAGAGGCCACGAGGGGTAGAAGCCAGGAAGCCATATGTTGTAGTTAGTCTTTCTTGTTAAATCTGTACTTTTATGTTATTGTTTAGACTGAATGATAATTCTTATTAAATTGAAATTCTGTTATTGTTAACATCATATTAGTGATAGAAAAAAGGACTCCAACAGAAAAAGCCATAGGTTACGTGCAAAAATGCATTCTGTGTATGTTACTTTGATCCAGAAAAACAGTATTCAAGTTGTCATCCATATTAGAGTAATCAAATGTTTAAAAATAGAAATCTTAATCAAAACAGTTTCAGAGGGTTGCTGTGTTGGTCTGTAGCAGAACAGCAAGATTCAAGTCCAGTAGTACCTTTGATTTTCAAGCTATAAGCTTTCAGGAGTAGGGATGGGCACAAGCCACATTTTTGCTGTTCAGTTCATAGTTCATGGCTGAACTACGAAGCCATATGAACCAGGAGGTTGGTTCATGAACCAACCTGGTTCATATCAGTTTACAAGCCATTTAAAGTTTAAACCCCTAAACTTTTCACAGGGAGCAGAGAGCAGGGGTTTCCAAGCAGGTGAGCTGAGCAGTGGGGCCATTTGATTTAAATGGCTTAGAACCCTACTTTCTGCTCCCTCCAAAAAACCATTTAAATCCTTGGTGTCTGCTCTCCATAAAAAGCCATGGGAAGCAAAAAGCAGCTGTTTGATTGAAATGGCTTGGAGCCATTTAGGCCAAACAGCTGAGTAGCAGGGAGCTCCCCACTGCTCAGCTGTTTTTCATGAAGAGCCACCATAATCTGCACCAAAATTCGTGAAAATCAGTGGCAGTTCTTCAGTTCACAAACATTGCTTCGCGAACTGTGAATCAGCCAAAATTCATGACGAACTTTAGTTGGTGCCCATCTCTATTCAAGAGTTTAAGTTTACAGTGATGAAGGGAGCTCTGACTCACAAAAGCTTGTACCCTGGCCTGAAAATCTTGTTGGTCTCTATGGTGCTACTGAACTCAAATCTTATTGTTCATCCAAACAGTGTCCAGATTCACAGGCTGCTTAACAAGAAGCATTACATTGTCCCATGCTTCATATCATTAAGCATTCCCTTACTCCATTCAAATAGAAATGTCCATCAGCTTGTATAAGACTGATGTGATCTAGTTTTGAATTTTCCACACTGGTAGTTTTAATGTAATGTCTACGGTGACCAGAATACGTACATTAAATTTCATTAAATTTCTTCTTCTGCTTTCCTTTTTGCAATAAAAAATATTCAGGTGTATACACAAATGGCCTCAAAGGAAACTTGCATTTTTTTTTCTACACTGGGTTTTTAGTTTGCTGTGGCCTCATTTCTTAATACAGATTTTGTGGAGGATTCTGATGATGTAACTGATAATGTGGTTTGTTCTATATGTCCCCAGTTGCCCTTCCACTTTCTTTCGAACCTGATTTAGGGCCTTTGTTTCATTTTAAATCACAATTGCAGTGCCAACCTAACCGTCTGGACTAACAAATCAGGGTCACCATCCATTTAAAATTTCCTCCTTAATTTTATGTTGATTCTACTTAACTGCTTAATAAGTTATTACAAGTTCACTTGGTGCTGCCACAATATACCTGAATTAATAATTAATTAGCAGGTTTACTTCCAGGTAAACATACTGTAGGTTCTTATCTGTGAGGAAAGGCATTACTATACTTTTATTGTGAATATAACACTATGTTAAAACCCATATAAACCCACAGTTTGAATTTGGTTGCCAGTGGAATGACTGTTCCCATTTAGTTCAATGAGGCTTGCACAAAAGAACACTGGATGGATTGTGCCCTTTGGTGCAGATGTGCAGGGAAGTCACAGTTGACTTATAGCAATGCCAGCAGAGGTCTTTCAAGGCATGTGAGCTTGAGTTTTTCCTTTCTGTCCTCTGCAGAGCCTTCCTTGGTGATCCCTACATACAAATCCTAGTTAGTTTCTGAGATCTGACGAGATCAGGCCACACTATAAGATTCCATATCCTCAACTGAATCCTTAGGTTTTTCAAAAATGGAATAACTCATATAGAGAGAAAATCCCACTGACTTCCGGTCCCTCCCCTTTTTCTCCTTAATATTGCCATATTTCTTCCTCCTTCCCTCCCCAGTCGCTAACTTTGTCTCCTCCTCCTTATCTTATTGTCCCCTGCATCTCTTTCTCTTTTTCCAACATTCCCATTGCTACTTTCCCTGCCATCTCCTCTTTCCCTCTACTTTCATCTTCTGTGCCCAGTGTTTATAGGGGGCTAGACAACCCCAAAAGGTAGCAGCCAAGATCTCATGATGATACCTTGACGTTTTTCCTTTCTACTTGAAGATATCATGTCTGTTTTAAAACTTATCTTAATTCTTCAGTTTTGGATTTTTTTAGCAAACCGCAGGAGTTGTATGAAGGGAAACCCTTATCCCTGGGAGGTCTTCTGTTGAAGGAGGTGCCACATTCAAGATTGCATATGTTAATCTGCTTTCACAGTTGGTCATGAAATGACTTGTATTGCTATCTTTGAAAACTTGAATTAAAATTATAAATCAAGAACTGTTTTTAGTGTTATTTATTTATTTATTTTAAAAGGGGCTACAAGGTGGTTAAGAATGTTGACAGTCTGGCTTAATATGGGCTGTGCGCGCCAAGCATTTGTACTCTTGTTCAATGACCCTCCACATGTATCAAGATCTGAATGATTTTGTTTTTCCACCAAAGCACAGTACAGGGTGTATGAAACATGCCAAAAGGGCACACTGACCTCTTTCAAGATCTGTGATTAACCTAATAAGGATCCTGGAATGGACATCCACTGCTAGCACAGGCTAATTATAGTAGCCAGGACAATAGGAATACGTCTAGCAGGAAGGGAAAAGAGATTCATTTCTTCTTTGAGAGACTGGATTCCCTGGCTTCCAGTCACTTACCACTGAATGGAACATGGACTGAGACAATGGACAACAACTGAATTGAATATACACAAGCCTTTTAGTCATATGCGTTGGTTCACATCCAATCGTCTGTCCTGTCCATGTTCTCATACTGCCTCTCACCTGCTCTTCCTTCTACTCTAATTTAGAGCCATCCTATACATGGAGAAGTATCATAGGATCTCACTTTCCCTGGCAGGCATTAACATTGCTTGCTCAGATTAAAACAAATGAGATGTTTGTTTCAATCTACAAATAAGACTTTGTAGGAAAGGCAAAGGGAAACCACCTCTACTTAATCACTTGTCTTGAAATTTCTATGGAGACCAGATGTCAGTGGCAACTTCACAACACTTTACACACCTATATCAATTAAATAGCAGTTCAACCTGTAGTTCTCAAACTTTTTACAGTACAACTTGCTGTATTTCTCAAGGCCCATTTCTAAGCTTACTGTCCTTGTTTAAGTCATTTGAAAGTAACAGTGCATTACTTTCCCACTTCTGAACAGAAAAAGAAATCTTGTTGAATCAACTTTCATTTTGCTTTTATTTTACTTTTCATGTTTAATGTGTGTAAGTGATTCACTTATTCTAGTTCAGTAAAGCACTGCCTGATCCATTAAGCTCACTTTAAATACCTTGGATTTAAACCTGTGGGACTAACCGTCTTAAATCTAAATGCTAATAGATTTCCTGTAATTTGGTTCAAGCTGTTTCAGTAAAGGTTTGCAAAAATTAGGCAAGGATCATTTAGGATGAAAACAATTTTTCTTTTTCACACATACTAACATTATCAGTCATGGCATTATCTTATCCAGATATAGCCAGAAAGAAATAAAGATGACATGATGATGTGGAAAATGATTTGCTAGACATGTTAGCCTAGCAAAAATTAAACAACCACATTTCAGAAAGCCTCCAGAGGAAATATGAATAAAGTACATTTTGTTTCTGAATATATCATTTGCAAGTTCTGTCTGCCTAAACTTTATTTTACTATGATTACAAGGTAATGTGGTGGAAGGGTTTATTTCTCTATGGCTCTCAATGGCTGCTCTAATGACTGCCTTATTTGTAGTACATGATACAATCCAACTGTAAACTTGTGTTATATTAATGGTACAGAAGGGAAAAGAGAAGATTGTGATATCAGTCCAAACTAATTTCAAGAAGCTACTTATATGGGAATGTCAGTATGGTGGAGCTTTTAAAAATCATAACTCATTAATACATGAGTTTTCAGATCACTGTTGAGTCAAAGAGGCAGCCAAGATGCCTCCAATTAGCAAGTTTGGAAAGAGATTCAGCTCTCTTTGTCAGGAAATTCCATAGCTGTGGTTTACACCCAGCTTTAGCTTCATAGCAGTAAAGAAACATGCCTGCAATTACAAAGGTGTTAATTTCAGCATTGCGTGTGCTTTTTTTCTTTTATTAGATTGGCATGAACATTTCACACTCAAGTGTGTGCTGTAATTGGAACAAACTGCAACACCTATTACTAAAAATGGCCTTCTTTGTAAGACATTGCATGTCACCTCCATTTAAAACTCCCTAGCCACACTTCTGCCTCCCAAGCTGCCTTTGAAGGCAAATTTATGTGTTTTAGGGACAATTCAAACATATTGCAAGCACAGCAGGAGACTGTAAACAATGAGAAAGTGAACAAGGGCTGTCCTCAGCATCATTGTGTGGCAGGGTCCAGAGAGATGTTGTCACATGTACATTGCAGGAATGATTCCACATTTCTTATAAATGATTATTGAGCTACAGCATATGGAACAATGTCCAGTAATTAGCTATAACAAAGAGGCTTCATCTAGATTAGAGAGCTGCTGTGGAGATAATAATGGTTATTTATTTGGCAGTGGTATGGCTTCTGTATGCATGTTGAAATTCACAGAAGCATGATGAAATACAATCATAGAATCATAGAGTTGGAAGGGACCTCTAGGGTCATCTAGTCCAACCCCCCGCACAATGCAGGAAACTCACAAACACCTCCCCCTAAATTCACAGGATCTTCATTGCTGTCAGATGGCCATCTAACCTCTGTTTAAAAACCTCCAAGGAAGGAGAGCCCACCACCTCCCGAGAAAGCCTGTTCCACTGAGGAATCGCTCTAACGGTCAGGAAGTTCTTCCTAATGTTGAGCCAGAAACTCTTGTGATTTAATTTCAACCCATTGGTTCTGGTCCTACCTTCCGGGGCCACACCAATTCCACACCATCCTCTATACGACAGCCCTTCAAGAACCTGAAGATGGTGATCATAACACCTCTCAGTTGCCTCCTCTCCAGACTACATCCCCAGCTCCTTCAACCTTTCCTCATAGGACTTGGTCTCCAGACCCCTCACCATTTTTGTTGCCCTCCTCTGGACCTGTTCCAGCTTGCCTATATCCTTCTTAAATTGTGGTGCCCAAAACTGAACACAATACTTCAGATGAGGTCTTACCAGAGCAGAGTAAAGCAATACCATCATATCACATGATATGGACACTATACTTCTTTTGATACAGCCGAAAATTGCATTTGCCTTTTTAGCCACTGCATCACACTATTGACTCATGTTCAGCATATGATCCGCTAAGACCCCTAGATCCTTTTTGCACATACTACTGCTAAGACAAGTCTCCCCCATTCTATAACCATGCATTGGATTTTTCCTACCTCAATGCAGAACTTTACATTTATCCCTGTTAAAATTCATTTTATTGGTTTTAGCCCAATCAGTGTGGTACGAACCTAGAATAGACTGACACTGAAATTTCCACAGAGGTTACCTAGCTCTTTCACAACGAGTTCTTTATTTGTAGTTAGGACCATATCAAGGAAAATCAGATGAAGTCTCCTTACAAGAACTAAGGATCCGAGAAGCAAATACAAGCGCTCTAGCAGTACTGATTCTGTATCTTCAAGTGCTCGCCTACCTCCACTGAAAGAAACCTGACTTCAGATACAATCAAAAGAAAGTAAAAGCCATCTCAATGAGACACATTGCTTTCCAGTCCCTGAAGACTCCAATTTTTTCTCCACTAACATGTTCCTGATAGCAGCTGACATCAGCTTCCATAAATCCAACCGGCCAGGCTTCCTTACGGTTCATGCCTTCTGCCAGGACAGTTCAGGTCAAAATATTCAAGGGTGAGAGCCATTTGTGTAGCAGCTACAGTCCTCTGAATTCGCTTCCATGGCAGGCTGGAGCAACCAATTATTTTGTAACCATTTGTGAAGGGTATAAACATTTTTACAATGACTTCTAAGTGTGCCTTCATCTATACTTGAAGCAGAATGTGGAAGGTTTTGCACCCCTATGTGGAATTAACTTAGCACAAAGATAACACAACTTTGCTAACACTTTAACATAAAGTTAACAGAACAACGTTAGCATAAATACCTTAACACAAAGCTATCAAGAGTCCTGCTTGTGGGGAATGGAGTGGGATAGAAATTAAATAAATTAAAATAAACTAAGTACATGGGATGGAATAAGCCCATATTGTCGTCGTCCCCACCCCAGTTTATCTCCATCTCCACATCTCTCCCATCACTTTATTGTCTCTTTTGTATCAAATTTGTAAACCTTATGTAGGATTGCCAGGTCTATGGGACCACCTGGCGGAAGATGGTAGAGCACTTACTAGGAGTGGAGAGGAAAGAAGCCAGAAATAAACATGATGTGCCTACATCACCTGGAAGTGAACCATGCTCTGGTTTGTGGGCAAAACTGCTATGGTAGAATTAGTTTCTACCATAGAGTTTTGCCCCAAAACCAGAGCGTCACCCCCAACATCACCAATGTGCCTACATCACTTCTGGGTGATGTAGGCACATTGCATTTATTTCCAACTTCTTGCCTTTTTTGCTGGGGGGGGGGCAGCTTACTGGCAACAGACAGAAGACTGGTGGACTCCCACCCCCACTGCGGGGGGTCTGATATCCCTAGCCTCCTGGAGCAGGGATCTCTTACCTTGTACTTCTCTTAAAGTACCTACCATATTGGTGGTGCTGTGTAACAATTCCTGTATTTTCCATTCATTCAGAAGTGGTTGCTAACACATGTCAGAGCCAGAGGACCCCACCCTCCGACTTTCTTAAAGCAAACTGCGGACTGATTCCAACACCCTTGCAGCTATCACTGAAATATGCATTTGCAGGACCTTTTTTTGAGCGGGAATGTTCAGCAATGCAATACCAGCCAGCTTGGCATCAGAGGGTGTGGCCTAATATGCAAATGAGTTCCTGATGGACTTTTTCTACCCAAAAAAACCCCTGTGTATTTGTGAAGCTGCTGTTAAAGCTAAGGAGCAGAGATGCTAAACTTACCCTTAAACTGTCACTTACATGTATGTTTAAATTCAGACTAGAATATTTTTGGGAGTATTTTCTTTCAGAACCCCAGCCAATCTAATAAATTACATTACGTACTGAGTATGTTTTTAAATACTTAAAGAGACAAGTAGCAAACAAAATAACTTAGAAATATATTATGTGGCAGAAACAGCTCAGTGGCATAGAAGGTTATAAAGCAACTCATATATGACATAAATATTAGAAGTGAGGAAGGATCAGTGTTAACATGCTCCTCCAAGGAGCAGTTCTGACTTTCTCCATATCTCTAATTTTACTGCTACATGGAAACGAATTTTTAAACTTTCAATGTATTATGTCTTTGAGGTAGCTGTAAACATTAGGGTTGCACAATGATACTCATAACTGCCCAATGAAGATCATATCTGCCCAATGAAGGGCTGTTCAGCTTAGAAAAAAAGTGAATAAGTCTATTGAGGTCTATAAAACAAATAGAAGTCTATAAAATTATGCCTGGAGTGGAGACAGTGCACTGGGAGAAGCTTTTCTCCTTTCCCATAATACTAGAACCTGGGGTCATCCACTGAAACTAAAGGGTGGAAGATTCAGGTCAGGCAAAGGAAGTACTTCTTCACACAGCAAGTAGTTAAACTGCAGAACTCACTGCTGCAGGATGTGGTGATGGCCACCAACATGGAACGTTTTAAAGGGGGAGTAGACAAATTCATGGATGATGAAGCTATAAATGGTTACTAGGTCTCCCTCCACACCGTCTGATGCCTGTTTTAATCAGTTGCTAGCACAGGCAGGAGGATGCTGTTGTTGTCATTCCTAGGGGCAGCTGTGTGGACATAATGCTGGACTTGATGGACCTGTGATCTGATCCACCAAGTTTTTATGATCTTTATTTGGATTTGGTTTCAGTTATTCATTAAAAATGTTCATCAGATTTTTCTTTTTAAAAAAAAATATTATTATGGCCCCTGTTTAGCACAGTTATTATAGCTGGGTGATGTTTACATTGGTTTGAACGGAAAACACATTTCAATTGTACTTTTTTTTGTTTGTTTCCCATTCAATTTTGTTTGTTTCCCATTCAATTCTCCATTCCTTTGCTCAGGGAAGAGAGAATTTCTCTAGGGGCAAGTACAATTCTTCTTTGAGCAGCAGACTGGGGGGGGAAATTATGTATTTAACATCAACAGTCAGATTTGTGCATAATTAGTGCCCCTCCACCTCCCAATACTGGTTTTCTATAAGGAAAAATCTCTCATTCTCAGTCAGGTGGGTCTTTCTCACACAGATAGGTGATCTGGCCCAGGACCTCTTGTATCTCATATGGCCCACTCTATGTGTTTCTCTTTGGTTGTTTGCCTTGAGAATCTGGAAGCCTTAGCCTCCCATCTGCAAAAGAAGCAGGCTCTCTAGACAAGGATGGGAGGAAAATGAAGCAATTGCAAAGTGGTCTCTAGCTCCTGGGTTATCACCTCAGTTGCCATTCCTGTCTTAGGTCAAAGCTTTTGTTTATTTCGATAAAGTGATAGACAACCAACCTAAGGGAAAATGGGCAAGCCTGAAATCTTTGCCTCAGCCCCACACCATTCTGCCTTCTCCCATGCCATTCTGCAAAGAATTTGACCACTCTTGCAAGCATCCCCATGACCAATAGCTGTAACAGCTCCAGCAAAAAGTGCCTTAGTTTATTTCAAATGACAGCCCTCCCTAAGCCATTGAACCAGCAGTGTGGTTTGGGGAAAAGCTGATCCTTTTAACTGGCAGGGATTGAACTTGGTGCCTTATGCTCTACCACTGAACCTCTGCCCTGCCCCCTAGTGAAGAGGAATAAATTATTGTTATTCCAATTTAATGCATAGGATTGCTGCTTCACATTAACCTACCTTGGGCATAACAAAAAAACAAAACAAAAACACCTGGATAGATTCAAGAACCAAAGTGGAAGGATCTGAGAAAAATATGAATTAATGAGTACCACATTTTGGTAATACAATGTTTTTGACTACTACAGACCTATAAGTAAAATATGCTGTGTGTGCATAGTTGGCACCCTCCAACTAAATAACGTTTGTATAAGTAGATACAGATTTTGAAGCCTTTTTATATAAAATGCGGTTAGTTCCTGCTTTCTGAGCTATGTTAATGAACGCCAGAGAGACTAGGGGGTGTGCTTTAGCTTGCTGTTTACCCCCATCAGATGCATGCCGGGAGAGCCCTTTCTCATAGCAAATGGATTGCCACATGAACATAAAGGGTCCGTGACTGGACAATTAAATTGCATTTTTAAAAATTATTTGCTTTCACACATTGAGCACAATAGGCCTTTGTTATATTTAATACTTTCAGCATGAAAGCAATGCCCTAACCACAAAAATACTATAATGGCATACCTTTGGCCACAATAAATTGCTACATTTTAATATGTCTGGACTGCAACAGACTCTTGATTATGTAAAGCCAACTGAGTTTCTTTCATACAGTTTGTGCTACGTGTGAATGTTGTTAGTCCAGGACAGAATGTGGCAGAAGAAACAAATATGTACTATCCATTGAACTGAATCCAGCAAGCTTTTCTGCTCAATCTCCTCCCTAACTACAATCCTCATCCCTCATGGCTTTTGTCTATGCGGGTCCCATCATCCACAGACAGTCTTTTTGGTGATCAAAGGACCACATCTTCCTTTATTCTCCAGTCAAAAAGCTGATTGGTTGGTTACAGTGTTTGCAAAAACATCCTAAAACATCTTCACTCAGAATTTTTAATTATAATTTGCCTCCTGCTACCTGCCTACCTACAAGCTTCACTGGACCTCAGCACTTCCCAGCTTCCAGAATTCACAGCAGCACCGGCTGTCAAAGGAGATATAGAGAGAATCCTTTTCAAACCTTCTTGAGGCCATTGCCTCACTCTGCCCACAGCAGCCACAGAAGAAAGGACTTCGCTCCTTGGAAATGTGTCATTAAGCACAGACCAAGACAATACAAGGTATTAATGTAGATTTTACATTTTCTACATCAACAGATTTAAACCCAAACTAATTTAAACTTGATGGGTGAGAATTCCATGGCTGCTTTGTTCCACTCAGTCCAATCACACTTCTAAGGTACTTTGCTATATTAAATGCCAACTCAGACCCATTGTTTTTAGAATGGTCCTGTCTCCATTCATTATCTCTGCTGAGGTTACTGGTCACTCTTCATGGTTCACTTTTTTCACAGCTTCATTTTTGCTTCTGTTGCTAGTTCACTTCCTTGCCAGTTACTACCTCTGTACCTGATTCGTCATCAGATGAAGTGTGCTTAAGCACACAAAAGCTTACATTCTAAATAAAACTTTGTTGGTCTTAAAGGTGCAATTTGACTCCTACTTTGTTCTACTGCCTCTTCTTCTGTTCTGCATCCAAAATGGGTTTGGTATCTGATCATTTTTGACCTTGATTTCTATCCAAATATCCTGGTTTCACTGGAGGGAAGGGAATCCATCTCCATTCAGACGCCTTTCCTACCTCCATTCAACTTGGCAGCTACTCTTGCTAGAAATAGTGGAACACCTGCTGGCTCAGCTCACATTCTGTTTGCAGGATGCAAACAGGGGCTGATTCTTTTTGTTAATCAGTTCAGCAGTTTATGAACTGTTTAAGCCTATTTATCTGGTCACTTTCTTGTATTTAGCCTACACACTACAGTACAGGGTAACTGGCAACAAGGCTTTATGCCTATGCATTCTTAATGCAGCCTGATTTAGTCGTAGTTTTTCCCCTCTCCCACAGACCCATAACTTCTGTTCACTACTTTGTAGTCAACTGTAGAAATAAACAGTGAGAAAAATAATGTCAGCCACTGTATTTTTAATAGTCTTGTCATTTGTTTAAGTCAGTGTTTACCCATGAGTATTTTTGCACAGCCTTTTGGGCAACATAGTTCCCCCAAAGATAATTTAATTTCCTGCCTGGACCATCCCCAACCCTGGAGGGAGAATCGATTTCACCTACTCCTTGCATGGGAAGGAAATGAAACTCCACCACCACAGCTACTGCACAGCTGCTAACCTGTTTTGACAGCCTTTCAAGGAGGACAGCAGAAAGGCGAATAGATCAGATGTTCCATCCATGGGTGAATACAGCTGTTGAACACAGTATGTTCACCTTTCCATCATGTTTGCAGTGTAGTTTGTGGCATCCCTACTTGTGAATGCACTGAGCTTTCCCTGAATTGGCTTCCCTACTCCTTCTGCACTCAAGTGTCTTAGCTCTTCAAGGTTTTCTATAGTTTTTGCACCATCTTTATGGTTTTATTTCCTTTGCAATATATCTTCCCACTGTGACTCCATCATTTTCAACAGCTGAAAGTGTTTCAGCTCCCTTCATTATCTCTGTCCATGATCATGGCTGTAATCATACATCTTGGCATCCCCCTTCTAGGCAGATATATTACATCTCCTTTCTTTCATCCTTCAGACTTTGGGAGGATAACATAATTATTGTGCAAAAGTTTTTGTGAGCCAGGTATAATTTCATCAGACGCCTGACTATTGGAGGGGAAGCGGAGGGGTGCAACAAACGTTTTGAATGTAAATAAACTAGCATTTTAGAGCTGGGGTAACAGGGCAACTTAGAATATAAGAGTCCAAGAATCCCTGTCCCAAAATCAAGTTTAAAACTACACTAAAAAAGCTGAGAAAATAGGGTATTTCCAGCTGCACAGAGATGTTTATGTGCTGAGAAGGTGATTTGCTAAGTCGACTCACTGTTAAACTGGACAGAGCTAAGTTGCTGGGGGGAAATAGTAAATAGATTTAAACAAGAGATAGGTTAAGCAATTAGTGCATAATCTAGCCAGAATTCAGAAATTAATTCTTGGGGGTTGTGTCCCACTTGCATGAATGATTTTAAAATTGGGTAACAGCTGGCACAAAATAACAATCCAAATAGAAACGGCTTCTTGAAACAGCTTGCAAAGGTAGTCAGGAGGAAGGTGAAAATGTTGTGTGTTTGTATAAAGTGCTACCAAGCATCAGCCAATTTATGGCAACCCCATGGGATTTTCAAGGCAAATGATTAAGACATTGTCTTCCTCTGCAGAGCCTACCTTGGTGGTCTCGCATCCAAGAACCAACCTTACTTAGCTTCCAAGATCTGACAAGATCTAACTATACTTTACCAGGGGTTATTTTGTAGAAAAATAAGTGGCAGGTCTCATTAGCATAACTCATTAGTATATGCCACCACCACCCCCAGCCAAAAGCAACCCAATGCAAGAAAGGAGACCCCTGAGTGAGCGAGGCCTGCTTGGGCTGGCTAGAGATTCAGTGAGCACAAGCAGGCCTCACTTGCCTAGGGTTCTCCTGGGCTGCCTCCTCCCCCCCACAGTCAAAAGGGCAGCAAGCCACCCGCCACCCAAAATCACATAAGAAGTGGAGAAAGGGTGGTGCAGGCTTCTCCAGGGGCTACTGAGGGCATGGCAAAGCCCCTGGTGGCTGGCTGACTGCCTGCTCTCCTAATCTAGGGATCATTATGCAGCTGCACCTCCTATTCGATGGACAAGGTAGGTGGGGAGGAAGAGGTGGAGCCTTCAGAAAGGTTCAGGAGCTGCACTCCTGTGAGGTCCTGTTGAATTTGAGACCTGTACTCTACCATTCCACATCCCAACAGAAATTGTTAAGGATTACTAAATTTTGCTTAACTTTTGCTTCACATGTCTTTGACAAGATTAATTCAGTACATAACCAGAAGGGTTACAGGGGAAAGAGTATACCTTTTTTACCAACTCATTGAAAGCAATAAAAATATATTCCTTTTATTGTGGGCCATTTGGCCAATGGGAACTCACAGCAATCAAGGGAGGGCGATATTCCAAGAGAGACTATTCTGTGAAGCCAAGCTTGTTTCTATGCTAACCAACTCTGCAGCTGAAAAGGTAGGTACAACTGTGGGTGATAGGTTCCTCCTGCCATCTCTGAGAAGACTAGATATACTCCATACATCTGAAGTGAACAAATGGTAGCCAAATAGTATTCTTAATTTAGTGAGCTAATAAAATGTGATTCTTATTGTTTAATTATTTCCTGTTGCTAGTGTGAAGTGGCACTGTGCTCATAAAATAGTTTGGTCCATCTGTGGGTATGGTTGGTCTCGCTCTTCCTAGAATCTGGGAAAGAACCCACAGTGGCCTAGTCAGCAGAGTAATCCCAACACCTGCTTCCTCCTTTGGGGCTGCCAGCAGGGCCGGCTCGCCCACTAGGCAAACTAGGTGGTTGCTTAGGTTGCCGGGAGGGGTGCGCCAACCTCCTAAATTTGCCTCTCTCCCCCCCACACCACTGCTGCTGCCTCCACAACTAACCCCTCTGTTAGTTTCCCTCACACTCCACCTGCCCCCGCCCCCCAAGAAGCTCACCATGATGAGGCTGGGCCCTACCAGCTTCAAGGCAGCCGGCATCTGTGCATTTTTCAAAGAAAGCACTGGAGGAGGCTTCACTCCCCCCTAATTTCTGGTTCCAGAAAGGAGGGGAGAGAAGCCTCCTCCAGTGGCCTTTTCGAAAAACATGCAAATGCCAGCCGTCTCAAAGCCGGTAGGGCCCAGCCTCATCATGCTTCTCTGATGGAGGGAGGGAGGGGTGCTTTGGAGGGAGGTCAGGAGGTGGGGGTGGTGGGGCAGTGGGCAGGGAGCCTCCCTTGGACACTATGTGCCCTAGAACCTGCACTGTCTGACAATTCATAATACTGCAATAACAGTTAAAACCATCTAGCAGAAACACTCTTATAAGGTCTAGAGTTGATCGGATTCTTTGTCCCCAGGTGTCCAGTCTTCTCCTGCTTGTCCCTGTTATATCATCTCTGCCTTAGACCCAAGCCTTGAATTCAGCAGGAGATCACAGGAGCACAGCTCCTGAACCTTTATGATGTCCCCCTCCCCACCTACCAACCTTGTCCATTGAATAGTAGGTGCAGCTGCATAACAATCCCTGGATTAGGAGAGTGGGAAGCCAACAAGCCATCAGAAGCTTTGCCACACCCCCAGCATCCCTGATTAACTCCTGGAGAAGCCTGCACCACCCTTTCTCCACTTCTTATGTGATTTTTAGAGGTGGGGGCTTGCTGGTCTTTTGACTGAGGGGAAGGCAGCCAAGGAGAGCCTCAGGTGAGCAAGGCCTGCTTGGGCTGGCTGGATCTCTAGCCAGCCCAAGCAGGCCTCACTCACCCAGGGGTTTCCTTTCTTGCATTGGGTTGCTTTTGGCTGGGCGGGATGGCATATGCTAATGAGTTATGCTAATGAGGTCTGCCACCTATTTTTCTACATAACGATCCCTGCTTAGACCTGTTTCCCTGCTTCTTCTTAGCTCCTCCTTTCATGATTCAGTTTCCTCTGTTTTTTCCTCCTCAATTTTTCATCTCCTCCACCTACCCTTTCCCTCAGGTTCCTTTTCTTTTTAGTACATTTGCTATTTCAGGACATTGATCATTTAGATTTTTTTTCTCCTTGCCACATGATGTCTTTCCAATCCCCAGCCTTCTCCTGTAACATACTTTACTCCCAGACAAACTGTTTCACCTTCCCTACAGATTCTGGACTGTAAATTTAGTTCTCTGAGCATTTGAACATTCCAGGTTTAGCCAATTACTGTCAGAGTTGCTGTACAATAAGATATGATGTTTAAACAGTCATGAGATCATTAGACACTCATGAGTATGGTTCCATTATAGTGAAGAAGTTTTGATCATTTCTGAAAATTCAAGGATTAGTTTCCTTTTATAATACCTTGGTTGCTTATGAGAGTTCAGTTTTTGTGAATCTGCTGGCCAATTTTCATATTTTGTTTCAAAATGACTTACAGTTTGGTTACTAAAATGTATAGCTGTCAGAATTTTCACCACTGGGAGAGGTGGAAATTATATGAACTCCATTTAAACTCTCAGAAGGTCAACATGTCTACAGCAAAGTCCAAACTGTGTTTCAGACCTTTTAAACAGAATCCCGACTCATGAGCAAAACAGGCCACACAGAAATATGAGCATAAGACAGTATAGCTTGTTTGAATCAAGTGTGTTTCATTTTTCTTCCATAGATTTACTTCCTCCTAGGCATCATTTTGAATGGCATATATTGCAGCTATGGTTTGATGGGTGGCCTGGGCCTCCTATATTTTTATTTCACAGGTTTATTTCTATCAAGCAGCAGGACACCACTACAATTGATTAGCAATCTACAATACAAGGTCAGGTCTTGAGTTTTCTTTATTTACATCATGTTTGTTTTCTTTTATTGCCCTTTAGTAATCATGTAATAAAGAAAGCATCCTGGTGTTTTTTTCTATTTGTTTTATTAAACTTTCTTTGCTTCTGGGTATTTGGCTGTTGTCATGTAGGTTTCTCTTTAATATCCCAACTTTTACTTGATATTAATTCATTTCCTCAGTCTTTAAATGTTCCACAATAAATGAAGTAAATTACTTCTTTATTGGATGTCACTTGCCACAGAATGCAATATTTGGGTTTCAGTTGAATTCTTTAAGAATAGCTTTGTACTTGACATGATTACAAAATACTGCTTCATTTGCACGTTGCTTGTAGCAAACTGTTCATGAATATTGTGAATTCCTAAGCAATATAAGATTTGTATTCTACTTGAGGCAAAAATTAAAGAAGAATTTAAGTGAAAGAGAAAAATCCAGACACATTCTGTCAAAGCCAACAAAGGCTCCAAACAGTCTCTCGCTGAGACCCAACACAAGTGGTGGTGAAAAGTGCCATCAGGTCACAGTTGACTTATGGTGACCCCATAGGATTGTCAAGGCAAGAGACCAGTGGGCATGGTTTGCCATTGCTTGCTCTGTGCAGCAACTCTGAACTTCCTGGGTGGTCTCCCATCCAAGTACTAACCAAGGCTAAGCTAACCCTGATTAGCTTCTGAGATCTGACAAAATTGGGCTAGCCTGGGCCATCCAGCTCAGGGTCAACACACGTAGCATATAACCAGGACTTTTTTTCTAGCAGGAGCTCCTCTACATATTAGGCCACACACCCCTGATGTAGCCAATCCTCCAAGAGCTTAGAGGGCTCTTAGTACAGGGCTTACTGTAAGCTCCAGGAGGATTGGCTACACCAGGGAGGCATGGCCTAATATGCAGAGCAGCTCCTGCTAGAGAAAGAGTCCTGCATATAGCAAATCACATTACTAATTGCTGGCTATTGCACTGTGTACCGTGCTTTCCTCCTTTCTCCAAGGACTTCAAGGAACATGGCAGTGAAGTAAGTTCATCTGAGAGACAGTGGGTATGTTCACACACACTTTGCAACTGGTTTTTTACTGTGTAAGGATAGCAAAATCCACTTGAAATAGTCATGTGAAAGTACCCAGTGACTGGCCCAAAGGCATACTGCTTCTGTCCCATCAATAAAGGTGCCAAGGAATTTATAGCCACACAACAGCAGTGCCTTGCTAATTCCCAGGGTCCCAAATGTGACCAGAGTCCTGACATTTTTGTCTTCCTATCTCCTCCCCCGCTACTCTCAGCAACCACTGATCTGTGAGGACAAAGGGACTTCAGATTTTTGAATTGCTTGTTCTTTAGGCCTATTATTGATTGATTAATATAATTCTGCAATCTTATACACATTTGCCTTGGTTTAAGCCTTATTAAATAAATGGGACTTACTTCTGAAAAAACATGCATAGGACTGTCTTGTGAAATTGTGTGTGTGTGTGCTGAAAAGTGAATTTAGGCTTCAGTATGATTTCCAGTCCCAATGCTATCTACTCCACCCAGAAGATAATGTTTTGGTTGTCAGAAACCTGCATCTCCTTATTTTGAAAGATCATGCAGTTAGGGGAAAGCCAGAAAGGATTAACGCGCTTTGGGAAAACTCTTTCAGGATTCAGCCACTAATGCACATGAGATACATGAAAGCTCCCATACAGATGTGTCCTTGCATCATTATAGAATAGAATGTACTTGATTTCTGAAAGCTTTAAAATTGGCTATGCCACAAATATATGATCACTTGTACTTCATGTATGATCTAAGAAACTAGGATCTCTGGTCTTAATATGCCGTATTATGTGGATTGTTACAATTCTGGTACATTGAGCCAGGTGTAGGATTCTAATAATTCATTAAAATATGAAATGTCATAAAGCCTATGGATTTTTATTATAAAAAGTGTTTCCCTTCAATATCATTCATAAAGATTTTATTTTGAAGTATGATTTCACTGATTGTTGGAAGGGGTTTTTTTTAACTAGTTGGACTTTTGGAATGTATTCTATAGAGTATTCTTCTGAAACTTATTCTCCTTAGAAACTGTACAAAGCCAATATTTCTTCTATGCCAGAAGTTGTTCTTATAACTACATTTTTCCAGAGTGAAATCATAAAATGTTGTTAGAATTATTATGCTATAGTTTCTTATAATGGTGTGGTGCAGAACAACTTTACTGCTTACAAATCTCCCATAGCCCTTCCCTTTATGTGTTTCCATTCCTAAACTACTGGAAATATTTTTATTGCCTCATTTCAGAGACCTACCAAATTGGCATCTCTACATTTCCATATGCTCTAAAAGCTAAACGAGACTGTGAAAACAAGCCATTGAAGATTATCAGTTCCACTCTGATAATCAATGTTCTCATCAACTGACTTGTTCCATAATCATTTCCAGTGCATTGTTTTGTACAATTGTGTCATTGCAAATTTTGTTTGCAATGTAGCTAGAACTGGTAAGCTTTCTCAGGAGTGGTTCTCTCCCATCATTTTACCTATTTATAAGAATGGGGAATGGGGAGACCCAGTCCATTACAGACCAATAAATTTACTCAGTGTTATAGGTAAACTTTACCCAAGACATCTTTTATCAAAGTTAGAAGAGTGGGTGTCTGAGAATGATCTGTTAGAATCAGAACAAATTGTATTCAAGACAGGTTATTCAACTTTAGATCATTGTTTTTTATTACAATATTTTAACAACAGATATGTGAAAGGGCTATCCAGGCAATTGTACATTGCATGTATTGATCTTAAAGTTGCTTTTAACTCTTTACCAAAGCAGTACTTATGGGACAAATTAAATAAATTGAATATTGACAGCAGGCTATTGGACCAAATTAAAGCCCACTATACTAACACCATTCTTAAAGTGAGATTAGGAATCTCTGGCCAAATGTCCAACCAAGTTCCAACTTCAAAAGGCATACACCAGGGCTGTATCCTGGTGCCCTTACTTTTTAACTTAAATATAAATGACATGGTTGAATTTTTGCCAGGAGCACAATATTTTCTGGTTAGGCTTGGAAAGAAAGCTATTTCAATATTCCTTTATGCTGATTACACATTATTTGTATCCCATTCACAAGTTAGGCTTAGAAGGCTTTTAAAACAGTTTAGTCTTTATTGTAAAAACAATCTATTAAAAGTCAATTACGATAAAACTAAAATAATAGTTTTTAGCAAAATGTCCCATTTCCATAAATGGACAATGGATTGGAGATTGTTAGAGCACGTGTCCTTTTTTAGATACCTTGGGGTAATTTTTCATAGCTCCCGTTCCTGGTCAGCACTTATTGAGTATGCAAAGAGGGAATTTTAAAAGGTTATGCTTGGTATATTTAGATTCTATAAAATAAGGGGAGGCTATTTTGTACCTCCAATGTTAGAAATCTATAGGACCAAGGTATTGCCACAGGTATTATATGGAGCCACAATTTGGGGGATTTGAAATTTGCAGCCATTGGAAGTCATCCAGAAAAAGTTTATTTGTATGCTATTAGCAGTCCCCAATTCAGTATCAGCTGTCTTAGTCATATCAGAACTGGCTCTGCTGCCATTATTGGCCTCAGCCCATAACACTATCATCAGTTATTGAAAATTGAAAATTCAATTTGGTTTAAGTTCAAGTTTCTTAACCATGACCTATATATAGCAAAGTTATATATTGAATCTGTTAGCTAAACTTGGATTCTCAGATCATTTAAGAAAGCTTGACTTTTTTGCAGAAAAGCAATTGATAAAACAAAGACTACTAGATATAAGTGTTCAGATGGATGCCACACTGCTATGTACCTTGCAAATAGCTCCCCTTTACAAGCAGCTTGCTCCTTCTCCTTTAACCCTTACCTTACCTTGCCAATTTATCAAATTCTGAGCATAAGTTCTACACTTTACAATTGGCGATGCGGAGGAGCTGTTATGAGATTCCATATAGGGTGTCTACATTCTTTATAGTATTTATTTATTTAATTTTAGGGCACCCTATATGGGATCTCATAACAGCTCCTTGGCATTGCCAATTGTAAAGTATCCAACTTATGCTCAGAATAGTCTAGATCCTAAATAGATTTCTGGTCACAAGAACAGACACATTCTTTATAGTACTTATTTAATTGTCTGTACTTGCGACCAGAAATCTATTGAGGAACTAGACTATGTGGTCTTCCACTGCCCATGATTCACTTTAGAACATGAAAGATATTTTGGGAATATTTTAATGTGATATCCAGGGAGAGTGGACAATGACAGATTAATTATATTGTGTGCCAACAAAAATAAATAGGTAATGCTGCAAATGGCAAAGTTCATTGCTTTGGTGATAAAAAGGTTTGCCAAAATCATCCACTATTAATGTGCCAATGGTAAACTTATGTTTTGTTTTGTTGATTTAATTGTTGCTGTTTTTAACTTAAATTACTGTTGCTGTTGCCATTGCTAATCCATTATAAAATTATGAATATTGAGAATTTTAACTGTTGTTGTGATTGCTGTATAATGGTTTTGACTTTGCTATTGATATTTTGGTGTTATTTCCTTCGGCTATGAGTTAATGCAATGAAGTTTATATATGTATGAAGTGGACTAACTGAAAAAGTATCATTGGATTAATGTGTTACTTGAACCCAATGCCTGGGTGGTGTAGTGATTAGATCTGTGACAAGGATCTGGGAGATGCATGTTCCAATCCTTACACTGATACTGAAGCTTGCTGGTGATCTTGGGCCCAACACAGACTCCCAGCCTCACACTCCTCACAGGATAGTTGTTGTGAAGATAAAATCCAGATGGTCCCCTTTTTATTCTTCAAAGGTTCTCTCAATATGGCCAGTCTACTTGAGGGAGCACAGTATTCTAGCCATTTCTAATAGTAGCTAATGTCAAGGATTAGTGTGAAAAGAAATCTAGCTTCCATTACATTGTGAATAAGAATGCAGACAGCACTGCTCTTTTTTTCTGGACAGAGACAAAAATGACACATCAGCCTTTTTAAGAAGAAAGGGTGGAAAACCAAACAATTTTTAAAAATGTAAATGCAACATAAATGTCCGCACGATGCTCACACTAAGTCAGTTTTACAGATTAGTTCTGTGGTTGTTGCTAACCCAAAACTTAAAATGAGGATCAATGTTGCATTTTGCCAGTCGTTTAATAAAGAACATGAATAAATTCTTCCTAATGAATAAGTGACTAACAAAATGACTTGAACAAATGCCATCCATCAATCTTATATATATCCAACATGTAAGCTGTTTTAGTGGAGCAAACATGTGGTAATCATTTAAGAAAATCCTTTGGAAAACGTTGAACAATGTTCCTTAAATAACAACTAATCTTTGACATAATCCAATGGGGAGAGGAGGACTGAAAGGAAGAAGCATTTGTTCCCTCCCACTTTGATTATAAAATGTTTATTTTAAATTTATCACCATCCTGTCCCCCTCTCTAGAGACTGCAGCTCAAAAATATTGTTGCTATAAGTCTTCACAATTTTCACTGCTAGCCGACATTATAAAAGGAAAATCAGAAAAAAAGATGCATTTTTATACAAGTCAGATACAATGCTGAAACTGTTGGAAGCAGAGTAACCCAAACTATTTTTATCACCCTCCAGTGTTGTTTCAGCCCTGCTTTGTTCTAACACTAACAAACACAGATCCCTAGTTGTGATTCTTTTAATCTGCTAAAACATTCCCATGATTCTACGTACCAACTCACTGCCCACTTATATTAAGAATTGCTGCTTGCCATTCCCATTTTGTCTGATGAAGTCTGCTTAAGAGCATACGAAAGCTTACATTCTGAATAAAACTTAGTTGGCCTGAAAGGTGCACTTGTCTACTGCTTTGTTCTATGCCCCACTGTTTTCCTCACCTTGGAATGTCTTCTACAAACATTCTTTCTCCCCTCACTGGTTTACCTATTTTATTTTTATCCTGTCCTTCTTTCAAGGAGCTTAGACTGGTTGTACATAATGTTTCCCTCTTGTTGTTTACATACAACAACTTTGCAAAGGGTGAGAGAGAAAGTGACTGGCCTCAGATCAGCTAGTAAGCTTCATGGCTGATTAGAAATTTGAACCCAAGTCTTCACAGCATTATTTATTTCTTTTGAAAATGTGTATATTGCCTCTCTAGAGGCCTGATGCAAGATAGTTCACAAAGTAAAAATGAATAGTAATACAATAAAATGATTAAAAGGACACTCAGTCTTAAAGAACAGATTTACAAAACTGGCATGATTCAATCCCTGTATTCAACACCCAACAATAGCCTGAACCTGAATTTTGGACCAATCAATATTTCCAAACAGCTTTCAAAGGAATCCCCAAATAAAACATATTAAAGTAATCTCATCCAGATGTATTCAAAGCATGGCTTACCATGGCCAAATCATTTGCCATAGAGAAGACATAAGCCTTCACCCAGTAACATCCCAAAGCTATGAATCTGCACATTCATGGGGAGTGCATCTTCAGTCCTTGAGTGGTTTTGTTATTGACCAACAGCCAGGGCTGAGTATCAGTTTACTGGACATCACCCACCAAATTATTTTACCCAAAACTTCCACAGTCTCACCTCTTCTAACAGAGCTGGGCACCCTTTATTTATTTATTTACTTACCTCATTTGTACTCACATTTCTCCCCAATTGGGACCCGAAGCAAGTTATAGACAACCTTTCCCAGTGGTATAATGTAGATGTTAAACAGCACAGGGGGAAAGAGGGACCCTTTCAGGGACCCTTTATAGCACCACAAAAATGCTATAAAACCAAGTGTCAGTGTTCCAGCCCCACCTTCTGGAACTGGCCAGGCAAGTAAGAGTAGAACCTCCAAACCAGAGTGTCCTCCTCCTCTCCCAACCCGCTCAGCTTCTTTAGAATGATAGCACAAAACTGTGTCTGCTCAACACCACTCACTTTGCCACCAAGAACCCAGCTCTTGATACAGGAATAATCTGGTCCTGAGATGCTGGAAGTAACTTTATTGCTGACTGATATAATGTAAATTTAAAATGGCTACATAGCAATACAATAATATATATTATACACATCTGTGGGTGTTCAGAAAAAGTACAGAATATACTACACATTTCAGAATGCAGCTTACTTACTGAGAAGCATACCTTTCCTTTTTTTAAAAAATCCAAATTCTGTTATGGTTGTGAAGATAAGCTGTGCTTGGATATTAGGCTAGATTAGGGGTGTCAAACATGTGGCCTGCAGGGCTTCTATGAGGCCCGTGAGCAGCTCACTGTCATCTGCTTCCTTCCCTCTCTTTGCCAGGCTTGCTCAATTGCAGAGGAGCTACAGAGCAAAGCCTCTGTTTTCTCCATTGGCTGACCAGCACATGAAGCAACTTATGTACAAAAGCTTGGAAAGCCCAACCATTTAATGTTTTCCCCTGGGTCTTAAACTTAAAGCATTGACCATGAGATTTCTGTAATGGATGTCAATAAATCAAAAGTAGATTTGCAACTTATAGATACACACCTGAACAGCCTACTAATCTTTTAAACAGTTAATCTTTTAAATGTGTTTTAAGGGTTTTTTTTAAAAAAATCTTTAATTGTCTTTGTCTGTGTCCTTTATAAAGTTTACGTATCCACTACCTGGCATTACATCACATGGCCTGGCTCCACAAAGGTCTCATTTATGTCAGTTCAGCCCTCATGAGTTTGACATTCCTGGGCTAGATAGTCAGATCCAGTAAGACTGGATGTGATATCGCATCTGTAGAACACTGCTTATGTAGAACATCTGCAATTTTGTATGTTTTACAGTCAAGGAGAACTCCTCAGCTAAATCAAATGACAAGTTCTGCTCTAAAGAGAAATGTGAATGCTCTGGAATGAGATCTGTATGGAAAGTTCCACAAGCTCATAATTAACAGGATGTGGAAGTATGAGATGGAAGAGGGAGGGAGGATGCCTAGCTGGTTCCATTGTGACAGTCTTGGCATCCCATAGAAAAAACACCTTCACGATTGTTGCTTTGCAGTGTCAAAGAACTCTTCAGGAGTGCTTTGGAAACAAACTTGTCCATCACAGCTAATAACTCACTTGGTATCTATCGTTCCAGAACTATAGCATTTCTAAACTTAGCCTGCACCATGCGACAAAGCAGGTGATGAATGGTAATAGTAAGCAGAAGTGGTAATGAGTCTTGGGATTTAGGGGACTTTACCTGCTGTATGTGCTCGAGAAATTTATGAAGATAACATGACAAGCCAATATATTTTTACAACCTAAACAAGATATTTTATGCCAGCTGTGGGATCCACACCTAGTTTATCAATGGAACTTCCAAGACCTTTATCCCATGGAGTGTTTTGGGAATTTCTAACACAAATATATTTACCAAAGAGATGAAGGTAATAAGGAAAAACATTGTCAGCTTCATGCGTGGGCTTTGGCCCCTTCAGTAGCAATCAGCCTGGAGAAAAGAGTCTCTATATATCTTCAGTCATAGCAATTACACTTTGCCTTTGACCTCCCTACTACAGCATTTTTTGTTTATTGAAAGATAAGGATGCTCACTTGTTTCATGCAATGTTTGCAAATTCTGAAAAATAATTGAGTGTACGGTTTGACACAAAGTGATATATTGATGGAGCTAAGTACTTCTCGACACAAGTCTGCACAGGATTCTTTTTTTTAAAGCCTTAAAGATCCAACCTATCTGAAAGCTGCTCCTGGATGACCTGCCCCTCAGCTGAAACAGTTGTTAAAATTTGGGTGGCTGGGTTATTCAACTGTAAAACATCAATGGGAAAACAGGAGGCATTTCCTGGAAGCTGAGAGGGAAACTGTAAACAGAAATTAGAAGTAATTGATAGAAGGAAAAAGGGAGGGCCTTTAATTAAAAGAGAAAAAAGCATGAAGAAGCCAGATGCTAATATGTTCCCCAAGATCATACTAATAAGGCCACAGGTTTAATGGTGTTGGGAAACAGGGATCTTTTCTGTTTTTCACAATATCATGATGCTTTTCTACATCTCCCTGTGTTTCCACAGCTTTTCTCTTTCCGTTCTCTAGCCTGCTTTGCTGCAAAGTTTTGAGAAAGATGGCTGCTGTGTGGCCTACATGGCCACCGTTTTCCCTGAATCTGCCCCCACAGCAGCCATTGCCTTCACTCACCACCAGGGAGATTTTTTTTAAAAAAAAATTGCCATTGAATATCATTATATTGATATACAACAGGTTCTCTGAATTCCTAGGTTCTATTTCCCACCCCTTAAAGTTAGGCCTTTCCATTGTAGAGATACATCTTTCCCATTGAATCTTTCCTAGAGACATAATCTAGCAAGGAATTCAGAGATAAATGAAGTTCAATTGCCAATTTTATTTTTAAAAATGAGAAAATCCCCATTGGTCTGTGGGAGGAGGGTGGCTGCTGCTGGGGGGAAGCCCTGTAGCCAATGCATTGTGGAGACAGCTGCATGACCAGTGGGGAAACCACACAAGCCCCTGTGGCAAACATCTAAGACTCCACTGCTGAGGTGACCATGAGGTGAATCATGGTCTTACTCACATTTCCTCTAGGGAAGCTGTGGGGAGGCGGTGGGGGGTGGGATCTTGAGCACTATACAAACTACATCATGAAAGACATTGACTCAATGGTTTGTGTGTGTCCCTAATGTACACACTTTAACTTGAATAGATGCAGTGCATACATGTGGAAGGAAGACAAAATAAATCCCTGCAATGGAATAAGCCTGTGGAAAGCAATGGAAAGCCTGTGCTTTTTGTGTAGACATGAGACATTGTATACCTTGCATGAAGAAACTTTGGATTCCAGTTTTCTTTATGGTGTTGTTATATAAGCATGTCTCCATGCTTTTTTTTCTCAACAGATAGGCACGTCATTGTTCCTTCTCCAACAAAGTGAAAGGTATGTCAGAAAACTGTATGCAGGAAGTTCAGATAAGGAAATTAGGTTGAAACGCACAACTTCCTGTATTCTAGCACAGGAGACATTTTCCAGTCAGGGGGTATCAATTCTTTTTCTCCCTATCTGCCTTTTGTTGGAATGCAGAAATGAAAACATCAATTGTTTCATTTGATTGCTGGAGGAACTGTCAACAAATTGAAATAGTATTCAGGGGAGGGACGGTGGCTCAGTGGTAGAGCATCTGCTTGGTAAGCAAAAGGTCCCAGGTTCAATCCCCGGCATTTCCAACTAAAAAAAGTCCAGGCAAGTAGGCGTGAAAAACCTCAGCTTGAGACCCTGGAGAGCCACTGCCAGTCTGAGTAGACAATACTGACTTTGATGGACCAAAGGTATAAGGCAGTATAAGGCAGCTTCATATTTTCAAATGTTATGTATGTTAATCCTCCCAAGCAATTTGGGGGGGGTGACCTTTTAGTCATAGGAAAAATTGTTTTACCCAGTTAAAGCTTTCTACAAGCAGCAACCTCCTGTTAAGACTTCTCCTCAATGAACTGTAGTGCCCTGAAGTTCCTCTCTCCCCTTTCAACTGCCTTTCTTTAAAAAAAAAAAAAAATGTGTTTCATCAAAAGGGAAATGGGGTTAATCTGGGCCCCAATCAAGTTAGCTTAAAAATGAAAGCACTATGCATAATCGTAATTTTGGGTTCTATTTACCACAACAAATACTGGGAAAAATTATTTTAGCGCTGTTCCCATGTTTATATAGATGGACCAACACCTATTATCTCCATTTTACTGAAAGGTGGAGCAAGCAGTGAAAACAGAAAAAAATTCTCATAATTTATATCATCTTCTTCTTTTTTTTACTTTAAGGCTTTCGACCACTTTTGGAATTGAGAATTGCAATGACTCCAAGGGAAAGCAGTCTTCACAACCTGAATTATTGAGTATATAGTAGGAGCAGGTAAAAGCCCTGTGTTTGTGCTCAAATTGCTCAAATTGCTCAAAAAGCTCAAATTGAACTGCACTTTTGGAAATGGGTCATTCTATCCCCCAGCAGAATAAGTCTGGACATGTTTGAAGGCATCCTTAGAACCTTACATTTTCCAGACTTGAAGGAGCCATGAAACCTAGAACTCTAGAGGACTGCTGGCTACCTGTTTTCTGAGCTAATTGTTTCCCTTTGTCCTCCTGGCTGCTTTCTGAGCTAATTGCTTCCCTTTGTCCTTCAGATTTTGCAGTGATAATTTAAATTTTACATATGGGGGGAGTACTCTAGATCAGGGGTGGCCAACGATAGCTCTCCAGATGTTTTTTTGCCTACAACTCCCATCAGCCCCAGGCAGCATGGCCAATGGCTGGGGCTGATGGGAGTTGTAGGCAAAAAAAATCTGGAGAGCTACTGTTGGCCACCCCTGCTCTAGATGACCCCAGCCACCTGTCCACTGAGCTGAGTAGTTCCCTTTGTCCTTCACGTTTTCCAAACCTCTGAGTCACCTTATCAGTTTTACATATTGGGGGGGGGGGGGGTGTAGAAGGTTACAATGATTGCTTTCGTTAAAATAAACAGTTTTATAGATTCCCAACTGTGTCTTCTGCTTTAAAAATGGTGGGGTCAATTTGACCCCATTTATGTTTTTGTAAGTTTTTTATGTTTTCAGTAAGGGGTATTTTTGACCCCAATTCCAAATTTTACTCTCCTTTGTCCTGCACTTCTGAAGGAAGCTATTCTCAAGGCCTAATTTTAGAGAGCTATCAGGTTTCCATTGCTTTTTGTTGTAATGTGGGGTCACTTTGATTCTATGCCAAAGTAGTATAGCTGGGATTTTTTTTTCCTTGGGAGGGTTAAAAAAATTATTTGCTGAATAGTCATGATTACACCAGTTGTTTCTGACTGCATTTTTCAGCAGTCTGGTTTATGGCAGAAACTTTATGGCCGTATGATTGACTTCAAAACAATTTTACAGTATTCCATTCAACAGCTTCAACCTGCTGTTCTATGGTAGTATACAGTGCTATAAAGGTCCAAAGAGGACCTAAAGCTTTTGCTGTTTCATTGTGCCAGTATAAGTTTTGACATGGTGCTTTCAGATAGGGTTGTTTGTTGGTTGGTTTTTGGTAAACGGATCATTCCTGGTCTCAGGTTGGTTGCATAATTCAGTAACAGCAGCATTAAAATGGAATCTTGCAAATGAGAAAGAGGTATGCTGGAATCTCCAGAACACCATTCACCATTTTGATAAGATTTAGGACTTGATGTGTGATATTTCTGCAGCTTTATTATTATGCATTGGAGAAAAAGTTATATCCTGAAACACCAACTCTTGTAGTTTCTCATCTTTAAAAAATAATTTATATTTTTAAGAGTTTAGATTAAATATTGCACAAAGCCTGAGAAGATCAGACCTGTACTTAATAAACTGTGTCCAGAGAAGGTTTAATATATTGTTGTTTTAACACTGCTTCCCAGAATGCTGTTCACAGTTTCCATTCTTACAGCAGTTCATTGGCAGTCATTTTTCAAACAAAAGACTTGGGAGTAAATGAACAAATTAGCTGTTGTAGCTTGCTAACAGTAATGGCACATGCTTGGTTACTGAATCATTTGAATCAAGAATAGACCAAGGGAACTGAAATGAGACAATTCAGACTGATTGTGAAAAGTGCTTTTTTTTAGTACTCAGTATAGACCATTTTAGAATGCTTAAACAAGTTTTTCTTTGGTTTGTTACCTCAGTGTTGAAAACAGCTTGTTAATTAAAATAGTGAAGGTTTGTTCACATGCCCCAAGAGATTATTCCCCTATTCCACAACAGTTTATAAATTTAGATAGGTTTAAAGTGAAATTGCATTTCTTGAACTTTCAAAGCCAACATCAAAATTCAAGTCCAGATTTAAAGAAAGCCATTTGTCTTGGCCTGCCACAGATATAAAAGGTTTAGAATACAGTGCATTTCCAATATTAAACATGTGCTAGGTCTTCCAAAGGTAGAACAAAAACACCATACATCTGGATTGCTATCTTTTCAGTACCGCTCTGTGACCTAAGCTGGCCAAGACACATTGATAGTCTCCTTGGCAGTGAAATAGTGGCTGAGATAAGCGGAAGTTCTCTAAAGATCACTTTTACAAAGTATTTCAATTCAATTAAATTGTAAAAATGTATGTTGTTAGCCACCCTGAGTCCGCTTGCGGAGAGGGTGGGATAGAAATTTAAAGTAATAATAAATAAATAAATTCAAACAGCCAATTCAGTATTTTCCTCCCCCGCACACAGAAAATTAGGGTGACAGGATGGTGAGATAGAATCCTTTGTCCTGGTTTGCTTTTTTGCAGAGGGAGGGCAGAAGTGCAAAAAGACGAGGCCCAAACAATTCCAATGTCTATGGATCTAATGCCAAGAAAATCAAGAGCAAGTCAAGTGTGTGGAAAAGCCCTGAGAATGATGTGAATTTGTTGATGGGAGTTTGATGGGAATTCTAAACTTTAAACCAAAGTTTACTGGCAAGTTGCCACAAAGAAGGCACCCATCTTATTTCTATGAACAATTGGGCTTATGGAACCAGTTTTCAGGAAAGCTGCAGAATTTCCTTGTTAGGTGATAAGGGGAGGGGAAGTGTATCAAGGGGAAGGGCTGTGGCTCAGAAGTACACCATCTGCTTTGCATCCCGAAAATTGCACACTAATTCCCCAGCACTTCTAGTTAAAAGGGTTAGGTCGTCTCTACTTGAGACCATGGAGAGCCACTGCCAGTCTGAATAGACAAGACTGACCTTGATAGACCAATGGTCTGATTTAGGTTAAGGCAGCTTCATGTGTTCAAGAATAAAGAATGCTGGATTCAGCAAGGCAATTTCTGCTTACATCGTAACTAGCCAGATGCTTCTTAGAACCTCTTGAGACTGTGACAATTTTGATCCTTAGAGGTCCCTAGCAGCTTCCAAAAGAAAGATAAAAACAATAATTAAAATCTGTTCCTTAAATAGAATGTAATAAAAAGACAAGCATAAATTTTAGTGCAACAATAGCTCTAAATAGAATAAGAAAATCTAAAGTCTGCCATACCAGTATCAGTATTTTGAAAAATAAATGACAAGCAAAAGTCAACTAAAACTTTGGACAAAAGCAATATTTCCACCTGGTAACTAAAACTGTCATTGAGGCACTACCACAGATCCTGATTTGTCTTCAGATTGTATAAATATTTCACCTTAGAAGGTCTTGTGATGGCTGCTCACTTTACCTCAGAATGTAGGGGCACAGAGAGAAGGGCCTCTGGAAGATATTAACAGACAAGAAGGTATATCATCTTTTTGTAATACACAAAATTCCCTACCTTTGAAGTCTTTCTTCACATACAAGATTTCCCAACCCTGGATCATATTATTGGTTCTTTCCTATATCCATTTTATGTCTACCATACCTTTCTTGTCATTGGGGGAAAAAAGTTATGTTATTCTACATGTGAATGTATCATTTATTTTACTTATTTAGTTAGTTGGTGTATTTTTATTCCATTTATCATACCTGTACATGAAAGTCAAAATAATTTTGAAGTTTCCGTTTTCCACTCAAGAGATTTAATTTCTATAGCTGTGAGATGGGATAGGAGATACGATCCTGGATGATAATTATAGTAGCTGACACTATAAACATTTTAAAAATGCATCTCTAAAAGGCAACATAGGAATAATGAGAATCCTGTTAGATGCTGTCTAATTTGTTAAGAAACCTGCATTTTCTTGGTAAATATCAGTAATTTCACATATCATAGAGCTCTATTGTCAACTGCTGATAACATATGCTTACAGTATTATTTTCTTACTTTATCCAACCAAACACCCTTTTTTGCTCTAAAATAGTGCAGGATGGACCATGATAACATAAACAAATACAGAAGGCAGGCTAGAGCCTTCTGCAACACATAGCAGTCGGGGAGGATGATGATTTTGGGAAATGATCCTTGGTTATGAAAAAAGTGGAGGGGGTCTGATATGTGTTCCTGTTTTCATGTGTCAGATTTCAGAGTGTTTATTCTGTCACAAACCGTGAGTAACCTGAGGCAAACTACTATCCCTTAATCTCAGATGTGCCTCTCCAGGATAGGTATATTAATCATTTATTTCAAAAGATTTTTGGATGGATTGCTGAGACAATGGGTTGCATCCATTCAGTTCTTCTGCTGCTGAAAAGGGGGGAGGATTCCTTTGGACATACACGAACAAAAGTCATGGGAATGGAGGCTGTAGCAAGGCAGGGGACTACATGAGACTGAGTACAGGGACTGTCTGTATTGTGTATGAGGGCTCAAGTGAAGATTTATATGGGTGTTCCAGCCTGGCTCATTGGAGTCATTAGAAAGGAGCTTGGGGACTTGGGAACAATGGGCAGCAAGATTCAAATCCCTGCTGCCCTGCTCCAATCATGGGCCCCCTGCTGGTTTCAATGACCCAATAACGTGCTTGCATGGGAACCCTGAGTTGTATATAGTTGGCCTCTTTGGCCCAGTTCTTCAGTCTGATAGTGCAGTTCTATACTATACTGTACCTAATAAAGAGCTGATGATCACTACCACCTCACCTCTTCATTGTATTGAACCCACTATATTATAGTCTGAATCCAACCCAATTTTTGTGAAATCATTTAAATTCTGTAAAGCACAACCTAAATACAAAATATTATTAAAAGTCTTTATTTCTGATCCCAGATCATATTAATAATGTCTGAATTTCACTTGTTAATCTCTAAAAATCAGCCTAGAAATTTTGGAAGACATGTATGTAAGGCACTTAATATAAAAGATATGAGTCAAAACTGACAGATTCCAGTAAAGTCCCCTAGGAATGAAGCATTGCCAAGATTTCTCTGGCTCAGCACCATAGAGTTGCTCATCTATTTAGCAAAGAAATGATCTTCTAAACATGGTTTCTGTTTTCAATCGCATTGTGAAGCATAAATCATTAATTCATTCCTCCAAATGCCAGTACAAGGTTGCACCATCCATTTAGGAATAGGCGCAAATCTACATCAGGACTGACTTTTTAAATGGGGGGGGGGGGGGAATCAAACATTCAAAGAGAATTTTTACGTCATGCCTGAAGTGCCCAAGAATGTAAAATGCTTGCCTTCTGCTAAAATGTTTCTGAAAAATGTACCAGAAAAAAAAAACCTGGATACTTGCCACAACTCCCATTATAGTGTAGTCTGAGGCCCTGACCTCTAATGTTATACTTATTGTGTTTTTGACACATTTAGTCAATTAAAATGGCTGAAGTGTAATTTGTTTTTCTTAAGTTTAATACAGCATGTCAATAGAAGTTAGCCAAAATTTATAGTAGGAACACTAAAGCTGCCATGTGCACTTAAACAAATGAACCACAATTTATCATGCTTGAAATAAAAATGAACATCATGCACGCTGGGCTTTATGCTTCACATATGCATGTTGCCAAATATAGCCAAGCATGTTACAGCTGACACTTCCAATGGAAAAGACATTTCAATCCGCATTAAATATTGGCGTGAAAAATCTGGATGCCCTCCAATCCTAAGAAGTGTTAACGCTGGCACTTCCACTGTGTACTTTTACTGTAAATTGTTGTAGCGTTTATTTGACATGGAATACCCGGTGGATTGATGACTGAAGAAAGGAAGACTTTTTATTGTGCCATGTTACCTTTTTCAGTCATACAAACTAAGCCTTTATGTCTTTGGAGTTTAAACAAGTTTCCACCTGTACTCAATCGGTGAAAGTTATTTTTCATGCAACTATAGTTTGCCTTTTTATAAACCCATAAAAACACACATTTTCCATTTTATTGGCCAAAAAACAATGGCGGATTTTAACAATAAAATTTTAAAAAGCTGGACTTTTTAAACACAGATCTTGATCTTTCTTTTTTAGTTTTTCTTAAGGACCTCAAAACATCAGCTCTGCCCTCTTTTTTGAGGGGGGGGGTATATCAACTTGAAGGAATTTTGGTTTTACATATCCTTTTTATCCAAAATACATGGATGCAAAAAAAAGTGTGAACTCCAGATTTTGCAGGAGCGGCAAAGTATTGGATTGGATCCAACCATCTTTTTCACTCAATCTCACCTAATTCCCCTTCTCATTACAGTCCTGCCCCCCTCCTGCCTGGTTTTCATTCATGCAAGTCTTCTGGTCTCTAGCAGAGCCTTTTTCAGAGAGATGGCCTCCTCCCTTTAGGTGTAGAAAAGCTAGCTGAATCCAATCCAGGAATTTAAAATGTTGTTTCTTGAGATTCAATATCTGCATTCTTGCTGATGAAGGAATAAGTTCAAAATCCTAAAAATAAATAAACAAAATATTACAGATGCGCTTTTGTGAACCCACCTTGTGCCTCCTGTGTACAGAAAAAAAGACTGATAAATATTTTGACAAGTCAAACCACTGTTCCATCCAGCTGAGAATGGATGCTAACTGGTAGCTGCTCTGCAGGAACTCCCATTACCTGGTGCTTGAGATTCCTGAATATGAGATTGTAGGAATTGAACCTGGCCATGCAGACCATTTGTTTTAATTCATGTCACCATCTTTTGCCTTTCATTTTCAAGGTTGACCAAATCCAATGAGGTTCTTTTAAGAGTACTGCACAAGAAGGCATTTTGGAAGGCACGGCTTGCTCTGCTGTGGTGAGAAATGCTACACTGCTGTGATACTCTGTTTAATAAAATTTTGAAAGGTAGAGGAGCCACTGTCCTCCTTTGCATCTGGTCATTCTCTTTCTCACCTTCTGTTTTGTTTTCAAGCTAAACAACAACAAGAAGAAGTTGGTGCTGAAACCCACCTAACGCAAGCCAATTGACTGCTAATGTGTTTCATCATATGAAGCAACTCCTCGATTTTAATGTTGCATTGAGACCAATAAAGGCTTTGGAAAACATTATTTTACGGGTCTATTTTTGGCCATGTGCGTGCCACGTTTTCCCTCTTCTTCCCAAACATATACTGTTCGACAGATCACTCTTTAAAAAGAATGGCTTGTTGTGTCTTTTCCTTCTTGAGCTGGTGACAGCGTCAAATCTGACAGTTAACATTTGGCCCACATTTAATTCATATTTGTCTAAATTCTACAAGAGGATAATGGCCAGGATGAATGAATATTCCATGTTGGAGAAACTATGCCATTTTAAGTTCCCGATTGTACTCTCATCTTTAATGGTAACAGTAAGTCACTTATGTCAGGAAGACAATCATTCTTTGTTATCCATAGATCATTAGAAAAGTCTGGCTGCTGGGCTAATGCCTGCTAAAGCTATACATGGCATTCCTTTTTATGGCTCTCTGTCAAACCTGTCTTAGATAGCTAGTTTCCAGTTCCATTGCGACTTTAAACAATCCTCTTTTTATTAGTTCCATCTTATTAGCACATGCTCACTTTGTGGACTTTTTCATATTGTCTTCTAGTGTTGTTAGGCACCTTGCTTCAGACTCATGTGGAGGAACTGTAAAGAACTTTTTGAAAAAAAATGATTTTTTTTGTGGGGGGGGGGAATGATTAAAAAAAACACATTTGAATACCACAGTAAATTATGACAGGACAACAAACCTTCCCTGACATGTTGTTAAAGCACACTGGAAACATTTCCACAGATGAGGCTTCACTAGATTTTTAGCATCTAGTATGCTATTTAGATTCATACAGACAGAAAGTGAACACAAGGCATTCGTAATGCAGATGAGAACTATAGCCATTTATTTTATATAGTACTTTTTAAAGAAAAATGCAGCACAGAGCCTTGTCTCTCCTTCTGATCTCTTTTCCTAATTATCTCATAATAGTACAATTAAATAATAATATTAAACAAGTACTTACTGAATGCTGACTAAATCACCAACTTTACTATCTTCAAGGTTCTTACACAATTGTGAACTGAACAATCCATTATTTTAAAATGTTGCACAATTATACACATCATCAATAGCTCATTTTTTCCATCCTTCTTCTAAGGACCTCAAGGTGACATGTATAATTACTGCCACCTTCATTTACCCTCTGAAAAAACCCTGTGAAGTAAATTCAATTGAGAGAGAGAGAGGGGTTGCCTCTGGGTCACCCAATGAGCTTCCAGGACAAAGTGAGGATTTGAATCCAGATCTGTCAAATTCTGCTCCAGGATGTTCCCTGTGTAGCACACATTGGCACCATGCTCCATGCTGACATCTTTCCTGGTGGCTGCCAGGTGTTTTTTTAAAAGCAGGCATGGCCAGATATGGCTTTGCAGAGCAAGTAAATCTGCCCCTCCACATACCATGCATTCTCCAATCAAATGTTGCCCCAGCGGGCCCTTTCTCTCTTACAGAATTTAAAGCAGCTTGGTTTCATTTCTGATCAGGGAAACTGGGAGTTTCACTCTTCCCCCTCTCCACAGTGCCATGGCCATGATCCCTATCAGGAGCCCAGCAGCCCTTCTGCTGCATACCTGGGGATTCAGGTTAACACAGTTTATTCCTAAAGCACCATAGTCTTCTAGGAGTATCAGCCTGTACTTCATTAAAGATATGGTCTAGAAATTCTATTTTAACAATACAATACAGCTGGCTCAGTGAAAAGTCCAGTCTGGCAATGTTTGTTGAAGTTATTGAGTGTATGTAAAGATTGCAGAGATAACAAATGAGAAACTCTTTTTATATTTAAATGCATTGTTACTTATTAGCATGGAGCCAATAAGCCCCTCATGAACTTCTGTTCACACCACCCAGGAACTGTCTGATTTGTTATTTATCTGCTGTGATTTCTTTCCTATGCCACATCCAATATCATTTCCCCAGCCTCAGGAATGGTTTTTAGGATGACTACAGTTGTCATGGGGAGGTGGAAACACATGGAATTCACTGCCACAGGAGGTGGTGGCAGCTACAAGCATAGACAGCTTCAAGAGGGGATTGAATAAGCATATGGAGCAGAGGTCCATCAGTGGCTATTAGCCACAGTGTATTGTTGGAATTCTCTGTCTGGGGCAGTGATGCTCTGTATTCTTGGTGCATGAGGGGGCACAGTGGGAGGGCTTCCAGTGTCCTGGCCCCACTGGTGGACCTCCTGATGGCATTTGGTTTTTAGGCCACTGTGTGACACAGAGTGTTGGACTGGGTGGGCCATGGCCTGATCCAACATGACTTTTCTTATGTTCTTATTCATCCTCTGTTCTATAGCAGTCTGTACACCTAGGGAAACACTGCTACAATGTCAATACAAAGACACTGCCTGTGAAGCGTTAGATGCATGACATGCTTAGTGCTGTTACGCAGCATGCCAAGAAACTGCTAGGCTGAAAGTGCTAAATCTCGTCACTCTCAATCCCAGACTGGAAAAAGGCCCTGGATCAACAGAAACTGGATACAGCAAATTCACACTACTGTGTCTTGCTGCAATTTCAGCAGTCACTTTGTGGCCATTTTGCAGCAGTGGCAGAACTGGGATTCAGCAGATCAGCCTGCTTTCAGTATTGCTACAATTTGATTGATGGCGCAAAGAGGAGTTTAGCCCCAATTCAGAACATCACTGTTTGTTTCCTTTCCACCTTCTCAGCTTCTTCTTATCTAGATCTTGGAGATAATTTATTTACTTAAAGTATTTTATGCTTAAACTCAGAAGTATCTCTCATGCTATTAATACAATATTCACAATGTCTCCATAAGAGGTACTATCCTGTTTTACAATAAACGCTAATCCTATAGAATATGAAGAGTCATTATTATTGAAGATATTTGTAGACCTGATAGTACCCAGGATTCCCCTGCCCTACTCTACATAACATCTCATTTGGTATCTATTGCTTATTCAACTAGTGGATCATCTACACTGAATCTTTAGTATTATTAATACTATTTTTTTCTGTCTAGTCTCACTCTTTTAAGGGACATGTGTGTTCCATTTGATGTTAGAAAGATCAAGCACCAATTATCAGATTTTCCTATAGGAAAGAGTAAGAGTCCAGAAACACCTTAAAGACTAACAAAATTTGTGGTAGGGTATGAGCTTTTGTGGGTCACCACTCACTTCTTCAGATACATTTTTCCAATAGAGCCTACCATTGCACAGAAAGCCCAAGGTACAAACCTGATAACAGCTTAATTCAGCATTATTTAATATATTCAGACTAGCCTGATATTCTACAAAGAGTGCAGTCAAACTAGGACCGGCCCGAAAGTGTGGTGCCCCAAGCAGACTTACTGCCCATGTGCCCCCAGGTTGTCCCCTTTTGTTTTTTCTGCGGCACCGCAACGTGATGCCAGCCTCCTGTTTACCGGCTTTGCCCAGCATCACAAGAGACCCTTCTGTTAAGATCAAAAGGGAAAAGTCTTTGCTCCCCCTTCCCTTCCTGTTCCGGAAGGGAGGGGTCAGAGCAAAGCCTTTTTCTACTTGATATTAACAGAGGGGTCTCTTGTGATGTCGGGCAAAGCCAGTAAGCAGGAGGCTGGCATCGTTACTCTGAGCATACCGGGGGGTGCCAAAGTGGCCTATGCACCACCACCCACCCCCCGGCTTGCTTAGAGTAGCAATGCCATCCTCCTGCTTACCGGCTTCACCTGGCATCGCAAGAGACCCCTGTGTTAATATCAAGTAGGAAAACAGAAAGGGAGGGGAGAGCGAAGTCTTTTCCTGCTTGATCTTAACAGAAGGGTCTTTTGCAATGCCAGGCAAAGCCGGTAAGCACAAGGCTAGCACCTGAGCATGCCAGGGGGGGCAGAAAAGTGGCCTGTCTGCATGTTTTGTAACTTATCTGCTTTGCCTTCCATTAGCATTTTATGCTAATGTGAATATTTTAATAAACACTGGGAACATGTATATGAAAACATATTCTTCATTATATTTCAGTGGCTTTGTCCCAGCATGGTGTAGTGGCTTCACTGCTGAATTAGGATCAGGGAGACCCAGGTTCTAGTCCCCACACTGCTACAAAACTCCTTGGGTGACTTTGAAACATTCACTTTCTCTTGGCCTGACCTACCTCACAGGGTTGTTACGAGGATGGAAGGCTAAACCACATATGCTACTCTGAGCTCCTCGAGGAAAGGGTAAAATAAAACTGCACTAGATACATGTCATATGTCACTTAAGCACTAGTGGAACATTTGATAGATCATGCTAGGAGCAGAGGATACAAAATGTGGCAGTAGCTACAGCAGAGAAGGTATTAGGAACTGGTAAACATCTCTTCCAAATGGTAATTATGATTTATTGTATTTGTATTGTGTATTGTATTTATATGTTGTGAGCCGCCCTGAGCCTGCCTCGGCGGGGAGGACGGGATGTAAATAAAAAGTTATTATTATTATATTATTTAAGATTCCTTATGTATTTATTTTGTTGATAACAACATTGTTCCCTTCCCCGTTTTATCTTCACAACAACCCCAAGAGGTAAGCTGAGAGTGTGAGATCCAAGGTCACTTAGTGAGCTTCCATGGCAAATATTAAGCCAAACACTGGAAATACATCTTTTCTAAAGGAACAGCCTCACCCATCCAGCTTCCTTTGCCTCTCCCCTCCCTACCCCAGACATTTCTGGCCAAACTTAACACATCAGAAGAAAAGAAAAGCAAACCATCCCCCCAAAAGCTAAGAGTAAAACTTCCCATCTGTTCTTTGTAGGGACCTGCTGCAGCTTCAGATTAAAAGCTCATTGGATGACACATCTAATAAAATATATCCCTCTCAGCTTTTAGTCCAAACAGCAAATGCTTAAAACTGTCACACAGGGTTTGAGAAGCCTTCTGGTTCGGTTGTCGTATGTAATGCCATGATGCACAATAAAGCCCCCATGAGCTTGATCTGACAGTAAACAAGGCTTGCTTTCCACATCTGAAGGAAGGGAACATTTCCAAGGGTAAGACAGAAGGGGGGGGGGGGCTGTTGTTTGCAAGCTGTCTGATTTTGTCATCTGCTGGAGAGCAAGTTGTTCCCGCCTACTTTGGACAGGAATGCCTTGGCTTCATTCTGGGATATATCTATTAGGTGTGGAGTGATGAGTCTATCTGACTGTTGATTCACGCAGGCTTTTCCCGGAGTAACATGTGACTGTGATCCCTCTGCAACTAAAAGGATATTTTCCATCAGCAGGACCAGATGTTACTTATTCAGCAGGTTCAAAGACAGAAAAAGATTTTGCAAACATTCGTGTTCATGAATTGGTTCACAAAAGCAATCAGGTCCAGCATTTTTGTTCAAAACTGCTTTAGAATGGATAAGGATAATCACTCTGGAGTAATGGTTAGAATGTCAGACTAGGAACTGGGAAACCTGGGTTCTATTCTCCGCTCTGCCATGAAGCTCACTGAACGACCTGGACCAGTCTTTCTGCCTAATCTACTGCACTCAGTTGCTGATGGGGAATAAAATGGGGAATGGAGAACCATATCAACTACTGTGAGATCCTTGGAGAAACGTGAGATAGAAATAGACTAGACTCAACAGGCAGACAGAGATGCAACCGCTACATGTAAGTTTAAGGCTGCTTCTGTTTCTACTTGAGGGTGAAAGTTTACAGCTAATGTTACTGACGAAGAAAATATTCATCTGTTTTCAAAATGTTTCTGGAGTCTGGATTCAAGTTTTCCCCTGTCTGAAACCCTGGAAAGTCGCTGCTCAGGGTAGACAAAAATGAACAAGATGGATAAGACTTCATGAGTTGATATGAGAGGAAATCATCACTTCTTCCAGTGAGCAAGCAGTGGTTAGTGGTGTGAAGCAGCCACTTTTGCTTATCCCCTGGGAGGGGAAGAAGAGGAGAAACCAGCAGCTCAACCTCTGGGGACTGTGTGCATGCTGAAGAAGGAGGCGTCGACTGCCCAATCCTTTAAGGGAAACCATCTGACCAAGAAGGCCCAATAGCATCACTGTCATTACTCAGAGCAAGAAGGCTAAAATGACTGTGGCTGCAGAATGGTGAGCCCTCTTAAGACTCCGAGCCAGAAGCAGGAGCCCAATAATTCCAGCTCCTGGTGTGATTTTCTGCCATGCCAGTGTAACCCTTGTCTTAAAGCTCTCATTGTGAGATGCTATGATTTTAACTGATTTGCTTAACCTATGCATACTTCTGAGGATATATAAGTGTCCAGATTTCATTTTTAATTGCACAAAATTCTGAACACATTCAAGGTTTCACATTCCAGCATTTAAAATTAAAAATACACATACCCTTGAGGTTGATTTGGATTGTAACCTCTTCAGAATAGAAATCGTATCTACACTGTGAACAGCTCTTGGCTTTGTTTTAATCATAAAACAGTGGATGTGAACAGCTGTGAACTAGGGAAGAATTTTGTCCTCTGGGCCTAATCTCAAAGCTAGGAAACTAGTGAAACTATTTCTACCAAGGATCTGTTTAGAAAACGTTGTGAACTTTTCTAGGCTATGTAAGGGGGGGGGGGGTTGTAGCTTCCTTGCTGATCCTTAATGAGACAGATTGTCATTCTTTACTACAGTACTACATCAGTGGATCTATTCTTCTTTGCCTTGTTGAAAGGGAAAGAACAAGGATGGTGCCAATTACATCTCATTAAGACTCCTCCTCCTCATTATTATTATTGTTATTGTTATTAATTATGGGTCACACAATCCTTGCAGGGCTCTGAGTGATTGACATGCTCAAGCAACTACAACAAAGCAATTATAATAAAAACATAGCTAAAAAACATAAGATTAGAACACTATAAAACAGGTGGTGAATAATATATAATTTCAGTTTGCAGACTTTGTTACCCAGAATGCTATTCTCATGGTTCCTTCCTTCTGGTCCCTTCCCTTCTCTCCCCCTCCCCCCACACTTTATCTATCATGAAGGCTGAACGTGTTTTCTACTACCCATCTTTGCTTAGATAGATAGCTAAAAGCCTTTGCTCTGCCTTTCCTATCCAATATGGAGTTCTCTTACAATTCTATTTCTTTTCTAAATAACAAGCAAAAAAGTGAACTTATTCCTCAAGTATCCAGACTGTAGAATACTGCTGTGCAGAGATTCAGCTCTGTTTTCATTTGGGGATATGGCCCCACTATGGCCGCCCCACTACAGGGTCTACAGACATACTTTTGAATATGTACAGGCTCCTGTATGCACAGTCAAGTGTCCTTGAAAACGGATGTCCTCAGAAAGAATCTGCATGCCCAAGTACATGAACACATAAACAGTACACTTTTGAATAACTGTAGCCAGTCCACACCTCTCCAGAATGTGGAGGAAAAGGCTTCTGGGGTAGGTTTGAGCCCCAGTACCTCTCTTTTTGGAAATTAACTACTGGAAACCATTTAGGTTTGCAAATCACATTAACATATACGTTTTCTCTGAGGGCAATCAAAGTTTAACAGATGCAAGGAACAAAGTTCTTTTCAGTCCACTCTAATTACATGTCCAGTTGGGTCTTTCACCAAACTCTTTGTTTAGACATTACTAATATTGGGAACAAAGTGTGTTGTTTATTGACGTAATGAAAGTTATGTCATATATAGACCAGCTCATGAGAATTGACTGGAATCCCAGAAACATTCAATCGAATGCAACCTTTTGGTTATATATGTATCAAGAATTCTCTTTGGAGTAAATATGAATGTCTCTGCAGCACTCCCTTCTTCCAAAAGTTAGAAAGTCTGTCATCCTTCTCCATATACTCACTTCATTAAATAGTTTACAACTTGCAAAGGGATCACAAAGTTTGGGTAACAAAATGACTGTCCTGACAGATTCAGACAATAAAATGTCCAGATTGCAGCACAAATGCTTTCTCAGAGACTGTTGCCGCAGCACATACTAAATACAAATATTGAAACACCTGCATGATGGTCATAATACTTTTAGCAGATGTTAATCCCCTCTGCACGTAACCAGCAGATTTAGATCACATCAGTGCACCTTACCCCCTTCAGCTCTTCCTGGAAAATTACCAACTATCTGAGTGCATTCCAGCCAAATCAGGGTTTGTTCCTTGCATGTGCAGATTGTGAAGGCAGGAGGCAGCTGTAAATCAGTCTGCAAATCTGTCTCCTATAAATATTGTCACTCACCACTTAGCCCTTTCACATGTCCCTTTGGAGCACAGTTCAGCTGGCAAAGTGGTATTTGTTCCTTCCCAATGGGTGGTTCATATAACTGCATTCCTCACTTGATGATTCAAACATCAAGTGATGGCTTGCATGCGCAAACAAGCCATCACAGATCAACCTCCAGAAAACTTTCATGGCAGCCTTACACACAAGGCATTCCATTCACACATTCTAATTGTTGACAAATTGAGTGGTGTACATTCTTGTGTGCATCACTCCTTAGTTACATTTATAAGCTACTCTAACCCTTCAGCTTGGAGCATGTTGAACATTTTTCAGAGACAGTTTGAGATAACAGGCAACCAAAATAAGTGTGTACTTTTTTCTTGGTCATTAAATATCAGCCTAAGTTTTTTTTAAGCCCTTGCCCTAACTCTGGAAAATGGCCAAGCTTGAGGTTTGGCAGGCCTTAAGGAGCTGGAAACATCGGAACCAGATCCCTCATCAAGGATGTTTCTCCTGGAGCTTTCCTTAGAGAAGCATGGCTTTCATATTTAGATCCCAGAACAATTCCTCAGCTAGTCTACACTAGCAAAATAATAGGTACTTTCAAGAAGGGTGATCACATGTTGGAATGCTACCTTTTATCTGAGTTACAGTGTTTTCAACACATTATGTACAATTCTATCAGACTTTTAATCAACTTGGATTTTTTTTTATTTTAGTTTTTTTAGCTGAATGACTGGCATGGGGGAAAGTGACTTTCTAACTCTTTCCTGCCCTGCCATTTCCGCACTAAAATTGCCCACCCACTCACCCAAGCTGGTTTTAGGAAAAAACTGACATACACATTTAATAGACATACTTCTCTGTGTTAGCATTTGTACTGTATGCAGATTATTGCGAAGATGATCAATGATTCCTTCCTAAAGGCACAGAGTACCACAAGTGGCATTTCATGCATGCTCTTTCCACACAGGCCAGTGCAGGTCTGCATGCTAGTTTATGCCCACCTTGCTTCATCTATGCCACCATCTGACAGGCAATTATTTAAATGGGCAGTTAAATCACTTGCAAATTGTACAAATCAGTCATAAATGCTGCATCATTTAAACAATCCTACCATTTGGTGTAAGAGGCTGCCAGCCTGTTTGGTTCCGCAGCATTTTTATGTGGGCATTAAGTGTATGCAAACCTGTTCATCAGGCATTCAGGACCTAACCAAACAGATCTGCCGATGGGCTCACAATCTATTGCCACAGTTCAGCATGGCAAGTTCAACTGTCAAACACACTCACTGTGAAATTCATGGCATTTCTAGCAAGTAAAACCTAAGAACAGAACTGTCTGAGCAAACAGAAGACATTGCTTATTTAGAATTAAAGCGGGAATTAATTAGTGAAGGAGCAAAGTGATTTGCAGAAAAGACAAAGCTATCAGTGCAGTCTAGTGGCAACATCAGATTTAGCTCTGCTGACTGGGAAACAGCCTTATCAGTTTCCCTTCTCTTCACCTCCTTCTGCCCTCTCTGAACTCTAAACCAAACAGCAAAACCCCAGAATAATCGATAGACCCAAAAATTACTGAACAGTTTCAAATGCCATTATTTCCTCTGTTTAGATTTGGCATTAAAACTGCATTAACAGAGATTGGTCTATCAGGATTATCTAACCAGCAGCAACTTTCCAGGGTCTCAGGCAGAGGACCTTCACATCACCCAGTACCTGATCTGGAGCTGCTGGGGATTGAATCCCGGATCTTTTACATGCAAGGATGTTCCTCTAATAAGCCATATCCTCTCTCCTTTGAGACCACAATAGACAAAGAAGCAAGCCTCAATCAAAAAGTTGCCTAAATTGGCTGGAGTTCTGGTGCACACTCAACCCACAGCCATGCGGCATTCAGTGCAATGTGGGACATAGTTCAATGTCCCAATGATACATGCTGATGCTAACATCCCTGAAGATGGAGAACATAAGAAGCACTGTGTACACTGGAGCATTTACAGAGTTTGGGGATGGACTGTCTCTAAGGTATTTATGAATTAGGATCAGCACCTGGGGGAATCAGATTGTAAAACTCGCCATATGTTACCCCACCATCTACCTGACTCTGTGATGCTGTAATCTCTGTAGGGATGGCAGGAATTTAGATGTGAGGGACAGATGGACAGAGGGTGAAAAGGAAGCATTACACTTCTTTTGATCAGCTCCAGGTGGAGCTTTCCCCCCCTAACCTAAGTAGATCAAAAGAAAAAGCAGACTGCGGAATAGTTTAGCATTTCAGGATCTCCCTGTAAGCTCCACTGAGATAAAGAGAAGTTGTGCAACAGGAGGGACTGGCAAATCACTCCTTTGACTGACTAAATGGACACGAGCCATTGCAAAAAGCAGATTTCCATACATTCATCAGGCCAATTCTCTTGTTTTTTTTTCTTTCAAAAGTCATCTTGAAAGATGAACTGATTGCTTTTCCGGCTATATGTTCACCACTGCTGAAATTTGTTTCTCTGTCAGCAGAAATATGGCATGTAGTTGTGAACTGTATCTCAATAACATATTCATTGTTCTTCTGCTGGCTTTTTTGGGGGTTTTTCATTTGTTCTTCCTTTAGTGGGTTAACTAAATTATTTAAGGAGAAAACTGTGGGTTTGAAAGGATTCTGTGGCTTACAATTTGAAACTTTTTTAAAAAAAATAATTACATAATGAAGAAGAAGAGCTTGGTTTTACACCCTGCCCTTTGCTAGCCAAAGGAGTTTTAGAGCAGTTTACAATCTCCTTTCCCTTCCCCTCCCCACAACAGACACCCTGTGAGCAATGCTCCCTCTGAGCTGCAGAGCCTTGTGAGCAAAAATTCTACTTTGTGAGCTACTGGCATTAAAGTTGTGAGCTACTACATAACTTAGTGTGCTCTGGGGTCATCCCTCCTGAGTTAAAACAAAAATGTGTGAACTGGAGACTAAAAATCTGTGAGCTAGCTCATGCTAACTCAGCTTAGAGGGAACACTGCCTGTGAGGTAGGTGGGGCTGAGAGAGCTCTCTCAGAACTGCTCTTGAGCAGAACAGCCTTGAGAGAACTTGTGGCTGACCCAAGGTCACATCAACAGGTGCATGTAAAGGAGTGGAGAATCAAACCTGGTTCTCCCAGATGAGAGTCTGTGCACTTAACCACTACACCAAACTGGGTCTGATTTTGCTTCCCTGGCTGCTGCCAACAAATTTGACCCATGTATGGATATTTCCTCTAGTTTCTCTTTTTTAGAGTCTCATGAAGCCAAAGCCAAACCCACATCTTCCTGCATCTTCCACAAAGCCTGAGCAGTCACTTAAAACAGCCAGTATCTTGACAAATACCAGTGAAGACATGTGTGAACCAGCTAGATACATCCCAGGATCCTTTGCAGCAGGAGGACACATAATCTACATGTCCTGAGGCTATGCATAATGAATAGATTGCCTCAAAATCATGCCCCTGCGCATATTTTGTATTTATTTTGTAAAATTGTAACATTTTGTATTTATTTTGTAATATTTGTAAGCAGCTTTTCCTAAAAATGCCTCAGGCAACCGGAAAGTTTGCCCACCTGCCAAGTTCTTACTTCAAGACCCTCCTTTAATGTCCTGCCCAGAGGTGCAGTGAGTGGCCACTGGAGACAAAATTTTCTCTGGAATTCTGTCCCCAAAGAAGTTTCCTTGGTGCCTAGCCTCCTATTGTTTTTAGGGACCAGTTGAAAGCATCATTGTTTTTACTGACTTCATTTGATTTAAGCAAGAGTGCCCACAGGTACTGATTTTGCCATCAATTTAACTATAATATTTTTGTTGGTTTCACCTGACTTTCATAGCTGTTTTGTCTATGTAAATTGCCATAGGAGCCTCAGCTGAGAGATAGTAGGACATGCATTGCAAGTCAATCAGGGAAGGTACAGAAATGGCTCAGATGGCTAAAAAAAAGACAATTGCTCCTGTTCACCAGTGAACTACAACGTAGTCATGGAAGAATTGTTCTCCTTCACACATACACGCTTGCATAACACACAATGGCTATAGCTAGGCACTTACAATAACTACAGTATCGCATAAAGCACTATTACTTTTACAACTGGCACCTTACATGTAACCTCAAAGGATACTGAAAGGGGGAAAAATGCCTCCCTTTCTAGCTTTATTATTATGGCCCAAGCATTTGATGCCTTTAATCTGCAAGTCAGCGATCAGTGCCAGACTTTCTCATGTTATGGGTTCCCTCCCTAAGCAGCACTGCTGCCAAAGAGATAATGGTAGAGCCTTCAGACTGGAGTGGGGGTGGGGATGTATGGTCTACATTACATCAGACGTCATTAAAAATGATAAGGAAGAAACAGCAGCAGACGGTGCCTGGAAACATCCAAGTCAAGAAGTTAAGGAAGAATTAATAGTGGGGAGAAACATTCATAGCACCAGAAAAACCTTGCACATAAAACCACCACTCACATCTCCTGTGTTTCCTTTATTTCACACCTTTCCCCAAATCCATTCTGTCCTAGAGTGACTCACCCAGCAACTGGCATATCATCCTCATTCACACACTGCTGCTCCATTAAAATTCCTCATATTTAGAAGCTGCATCATTACTGTAAGGAGAGGAAGAGCTATTTAGGCAGCCCACGCCATCTAAAGTGAAGTCAACAAATTGGGACAGATTCTGTCTTAACCATTTCATCATTTCATGGGCCATTGTTTTTATTATGTGGCAATAATTCTATGGGGAGGCGTAAATATATCTACTGACTCTAGCCTAAGTTTGTGGTCACTTCAAATGATATTTTTTTCCCTTCAAAAATGTATGTTGTCACTTCTTGAATATGCACATGGGAAGGAACTACAGCTCAGTGGTAGAGCATCTGCTTGGTAAGCAGAAGGTCCCAGGTTCAGTCCCCGGCATCTCCAACTAAAAAGGGTCCAGGCAAGTAGGTGTGAAAAACCTCATCTTGAGACCCTGGCGAGCCGCTGCCAGTCTGAGTAGACAATACTGACTTTGATGGACCGAGGGTCTGATTCAGTATAAGGCAGCTTCATATGTTCATATGTTCACATTGAGTTACTGATGTACCTGCTCATAGTAACATAAATTACTTGGGTGCATCTTTATCTTACTTGGATATTGTCTCATGAAACTTCTGAACTGGTACAGAGACAATATCCATGTAGGATAAAGATGCACACAAGTAATTTATGTTTCATATTTTCCCCTCCCTGAGCAAGTTCTAACTAGTCCATGGGACACAATGATGTACTGAAATGAATATGCTAAATAAATAAAGCTAACGTCAATTTTGCAAGGCCTTGCCAAGGGTACATCCAGAGCCTCCACAATGATTTCCATGATGGCAGAAATCTTTTCTGGGTGGCTACAGTAGCATACTTGGAAAAGCAAAGTAACATGTTAGGTTTCCTGTGAGAATGCCTTTGCCAGGAGTAGTCTAGGGAACCACTATGTGGAGAAAACTATAGAGATATGAACTGGCCTTAGATGTAGGGAAAATATCACTTGATGCAGTAGAACAGTAGATATTTTTCCAGTGGACAACCAGAATTTCTTCAGGGCAGAAAAAAACACAGGGCTACTCACTCAATGAAGAAATCGAAAAATGGAAGGGAAATTTTGCCTCTGAGGGAGGGAAGTGAGTCATCTCTCTCTACTTCAGCTTTGGATTCATTTTTCAGGTTTGACTCCCATTTTCCACATCACTATGTCTAACACTTAATATGGCCCCATTTGTGGATACTTCAATCCAGAGACTGGACCCATGGGCACACAACGAAGAAATATCTACAAACATGAAAAAAAAATTGTAGGAAAATCTGATTTAAAAAAATAATAATAATGAGGGGTTTAAAAAAACCAAAGTAAGATAAGCAACACCTGTAGTTTTAAGAAATAAATGCCCTCAGTGACCATTATTAGGCAACCACAACAGTATTGCCAGCCTTCCCACCTTGCTTTCTGACAGTAAAAGGAAGGGAGCACCACTTGATTTGCATGACTCTCACAGGCCCAACTGCTTGCTACTGTTCAACAGCAGCCACCCCACAAAAGCCAGTGAATTTTCAAACTTCAGTCTTGGAGACCAAGGTTAAAAATCCCATTTTGCTGTGGAAGCGTCACATCCTCAGCTTAACTTACTTCATAGGGTTGTTGTGAGGATAAAAAGGAGCACAGACAAATGCTGTAAGCTACTTTGGGTTCCATTATAGAGAAAACAGAGTATAAGTTTAGTAAATAAATATAACAGAAGATGATGAAAAAGAAGATATTGGATTTATATCCCACCCTATACTCTGAATTTCAGAGTCTCAGAGCAGTCACAATCTCCTTTACCTTCCCTCTCCCCCCACAACAGACACCCTGTGAGGTAGGTGGGCTGAGAGAGCTCTTGCAGCAGCTGTCCTTTCAAGGACAACTCTTATGATAACTATGGCTGACCCAAGGCCATTCCAGCAGCTGCAAATGCAGGAGTGGGGAATCAAACCCGGTTCTCCCAGATAAAAGACCAAGCACTTAACCACTACACCAAACAAGATGGGGACAGATAAAATATAGGTGGATGGGTGGGTTGGAAGGTGAGAAAGGAAGCAGGGAAAGGTAAGGATATAGAGGAAATAGTGTGAGGAAGGGGATATAGGAGAAAGTTAGGTTCCTCCCCCCGCCCCCGCACAAGTCCTTGCAGGTTCCCACTGTGCAAGAGACATGTAACTGACAGTGAATCAAACAGCCCAGACCATCCACCCCATGGCTCTTTTCTGCTAGTGAAAGTATGGGGATGAAGTGAGGGGGGGATTATGAAGCCTCTCCTCCCATTGTGTCCCATACACATGCCATTTTGCCCCCCACACACACACACATACACAATTTTTAAGTTGAGTGCCAGATCACACTTTCCCCCAACCCAATTCACATTTTCATCTAATCATACCTGGAAAAGCTTTGAGAGGTGCAGTCTATGAAGGATGCAAGCTCTCTAATAGAGATTCTCAGGAATTTTACCACTGATAATTCCTTGGTAAGAGAGACAATGGCAATCAAACCACATTTAAACTGGAGAACAGTTAAAAATATAGATACATTGATGCTTTGGGAGGTAAAAAAACAAAAAAACCCACAAAACAACAGTATCTTTGGTCAATATCTTCTATTATGAGGAACTTCTGAGCCAGTTTTGGGGAGTGCACTCTGAAGAGAAGAAGAAGAGGAGAAAGAATATTGGAGTCTCAGAGTGGCTTACAATCTCCTTTCCCTTCCTATTCCCACAACAGACACCCTGTAAGGTAGGTAGGGCTGAAAGAGCTCATGAGAAAACAGCTCTGCCAGTACCATGACTTGCTCAAGGTCACCCAGCAGCTGCATGTGGAGGAGTAGGGAATCAAACCTGGTTCTTCCAGATTAGAGTCTGTGCACTTAACCACTACACCAAACTGGCTCTATCGACAATATGAGTCACTGAAGCTCAAGGAGATTCCACTTTTCCACATAAATCATCTGGTATTTCTCAGAATTGTGAATCTCGTGCTTTCTTTTAAAATCCATTTTTACATGTTCTAAAACCAGGCATTGTGACACTCCTTGCTTGGATGGGTATGAAAAATGTGGCTAAGGAGTTTTATTATAGACTTGTGCATCAAATACTGTTGAGAAATCTGACATTTATATTTATAAAGTCAAAAAATAAACCTGGAAATATTCCAGTATTCCATCATGCAACCTTAGCCTTGAAATCAATTGCGTGTTCCAAAGAGTATGGCTAGAAGCTTTATGGGATTAAGCATTCCCCTTTTTAGGTGCTTGAACATTACTTTGTTGAATGGAATATAGCAAACAACAGGCTCTCTGCATAGCCACTGCAATAAACATTGGACTTTCCATTGACTTCACTGTGTTATAAATTGCGTCCAAGATCATTCTGTGTCTTTCAATTTACTGTCTTTATGACATGTATATTAAAAAACTGAGTCTATGAGTTATAATAAGAAGTGCTTCTCAAAGCATTTTCTGGAGTACTTTGTGATTAATTTTGTTTATTGTTTGATTAATGGAGTATTTAATAATTAATATTGTTTATTATTTGATTAATGGAGTATTTAATAATTAATATTGTTTATTATTTGATTCATATTTTTCCAAGCTGCATATTTACACACTTACGTCTACATCCAATTGCATTGGCTAGATATAATGGTTCTGTTCTGCTAAAAGGGTCTTTTCACCGGAGGAAGTACATTTTCACATAATTGAAAGGATTTTCCTTTGAATCATCTTACCTCATCAAATAGAAGACATCTCTTGAAAATGGAAGATTTCTCTAATAACGGAAAGGGTTTTGGATCCAACCCTTTCGTTCTCTCCTATACAAAGGAATATTGGGGAATAAACATTTTACAATGAAGGACATGCAAGGACTTAAAAGGGGCATCTCATTTTCCCCTGAATCCCATCCAGCACTATTTGAACTTTCCCTCCTCCTGGCAGCACCTATATCCTCTCCCTTTTCCCTGCTTCCTTCCCTCTTTCCCATTCACCAAACAGCCTTTCTTTATCTGCTTCCTCAGTCTTAAGCTTTATTAATTATTAATTATTTCTTATTTCTTTTCTCCCCAACAAGGACCCGAAGCAGCTTACATCATTCTCTACAATAACTCTGTGAGGTAGGTTAGGCTGGGTGTGTGAGTAACCCAAGGTCACCCAGAGAGTTTCCACAGCAGAGCGGGAATTTGAACCTGGGTCTCCCAGATCCGAGACTGGCTTTTGTGCAGTGGCTGCTGTTGAATGATAATGAGCAGCTGGGCTGCCAGTGGTTACTGCCAGGTTTGGCCCTGATAAGTCCTCCCTCAAAGGCCTGGAAAGTGCCCTGTTCCCTCCCTGCCTTGTACTGACAGAAACCATCTCTAACAGTAGTCATTTAGTAACCATCAATACCACAAAAGTGACAACACACTATATTAATCATATGCAGCTTCAATATGCAAGTCTTACTCAGTCCTTCGTCACATTATAAATTTTCATTCACTTTCTAATCACAAAGGAAAAAAATTAGCAGCTATTTGTATATGTAGCTTACATTAATACACAAATGGAAGGACAAGTATAAAGCATGCCATCAAAGAGTTTTTGACAATTCATCCATTAATAAATGCTGCCAATAAATGGTTGTGATTAAGTTATGGTTTGGAAATGTTGGACCCAAGAGGTTTGTAGTTCACAGACAGGTTTTATATAGCTTCTGTCACTATTGATTTGAAGTGTGCCCAGACGCCCACAGTCATTACCAATGCTACTGTTACTGAACATGCTTTCACTGCCTATGACACACAAATGCTACTGTCCATTCTGAGAAACAGGGTGGTTTTCCTCTCCATCTGAAACACCAATGCCAAAAAAACTTCACAAAATGATACAGCTCTGAACACAATTGTGTCACACAGTGTTCGTAATGTTCTTACAGATTAATAATTTTCAAGATATCATAAAGGGAGAACAGAGGAAATTAATTCTAGACATGCTTATCCCAATCCATGAAAGAAAGAAAAGAACTTACTGCCCATAATGAGCCAGTGATTTAGGTTAAATATGTTTTCTCACAGTAGTTCACAAATCATCTATTGTTAAAGTTTTGTGCCATTATACTCTTTCCATTTCATTCTAGAATCCCTCTACATGTAGCCAAAAGGGCAGAGCTATTGTTTGGCTATTTGCATGAAGAAAATAATATGGAATCCCAGTTCACGTAAAATAATCCCTTTAAGACTGTTTGTATGGATGAGCCTTCTGTTCTCCCAGATTGGCTTTATAGTCTTAGTTGTCTTCTGTTCTGTTTCTGTAAACCTTATCTTTCTTCTCTTGTGAATTTTTTTTTATCCAGAATCCCCACCTATTAGTGATTATCTTGTATTATCTTCCAACAATCTTGTGAGATAGGTCAGGCTGAGAAAGAGTGATTGGCTCATGGATATGGTTTCATGTTGGAACTCAGTTGTCCTCAGTCAAAGGCTCATAATCTCGCCATTTGCATCATATTTCACATACACATTTCAGATTAAAGGGACAGCCCCCAGTAAAGTTCAGGGTACCATTCTTAATAATATTTAAATTATTCAACAGGATTTATACCCTCATACCAAACATTATATGTGGGGTTAACTTTGATTATTCTGAGTGGGATGCATTTGCAAATGTGAATTGGCTTAAATTAAGTAGTCCAGTGTAAATGGATTACAGATGTATCTGCCCATTGCTGCATTTGGAATGAGAAGGAACAAATTGTACAAAGAGCAAAGCAATCTCTAATTCAGTGTCATGAAAGGGAAATCGCCAAGGCTTTTTTTGAGCAGGAATGCACAGGAATGCAGTTCCAGGTGACTTGGTGTCAAGGGGTGTGGCCTAATAGGCAAATGAGTTCCTGCTGGGCTTTTTCTACAAAAAAAAAGCTCTGTGTGAAACAATTACGACATCAGGGGTGTGACCTAATATGCAAATGAGTTCCTGCTAGGCTTTTTCTAGAAAAAAAGCCCTGGAAACTGCCATCCTCTTAAGGCAGCACCCCTATGCATCTTTGCTTTGGAGTAAACACACATCAATTTTACTGCAAGGCTGTTACTTTAAACACACTTATTTGGAAGCAGGAATCAATGAAAAGTATTATTTCGAAATATATGCAGTTAGAGAAAACTGTATAAAACCACTGACTAAACCTCATAAACTTGATGGCATGAAAGTTAAGCAGAGGCTTCTTCTGGGCTGGATCCCAAGGTCCATTCTGACTACATACAAAGAAGTTTGAGGGTCATGTTGCTGTATATGCTGGAGTCAGAATCAAAAAGGCTATGCCTGTAAGGATATTAGAAATGTAGTAAAGAGAGGATTGCAAACACAAAACATCTGCACAGAGTGTTGGAAAGCTGGTCTGTTTATGGGGTTTACAAACCTACCCTTTAAAGGTCACATTACATCTTTACAGGCTAAGGCAGTAGGTTTCTCAAAGTGTTCTTAATCAGGGCAGCTAACTTTGTGAGAGCCCATTTGATGAAAATTATACAAACGTAGCATTGTGTACCTGAGCTGCAACTATAGATTTCCAAGGCAAACAGACTGCATTGATTTTAATGGCCCTGCAGCTTCCAATAAGAAGACTCCAGGAAAAAAATGTTATCTTTAGGCTAAACACTGCAAATGAAGAATGTCTAGGGAAACTTCTTGAATTATTTCAGGGAATAACTACATGATCCCACAGATTTACTGTTTGCTATTCTTTCTATTCACTCTTTTTAACACCCCTCCACAGAGATTTTACAGTAGTATTCACAATTAAATGAACAGGAAAGTAAAGCTGTCAAACATAGACCATAAATATGCCTCTTAACATTTGCTGGAATTGTGTGTTTGGCTGATAAGGCTTCCCCTCCCCCCACACTTTTAGTGATTTATAATGCTACATTTCATTAACAGCCAGATCCACAGAAGGGAGCAAGCCCTAGTTCTTTCTTAGGGTTAATCTGCTTTGCCTAATAGAGCATTTGAGCACAACTGATCTATAGATTTGGCTGCTTTGAGACATCACACTGAACTGCAGCAAACTCCATGCTGCTAGGGAAGAAACACCGGTCATTTGCTATACAGTTGCATGCTCCTATCACTGCTCTTTCTTCTCTTTTACAACAGCTGAAAATAAACTATAATTGCCCATCAGGTCCAAATCAAGGGTTTGGACAAATTGGAATGTGTTTGCCCACCAAAAGCAAGGATCCTAAACTTGAGTTAAATCACAGCTGTTGGGGGTAAACCAGGTCCTAGGTGACTTACAGTGCAGTCCTAAGGAGAGTTAATCTGTTCTAAACCCATTGAAATGAATAGGCTTAGACTGGAGTAACTCTCTTTAGGATTACACTGTAAGGCACCTAAAGTTAGATGTTATTGGCAATAGGAGTTTGTTTTCAGTTGGAGGTTGTTTTCACACTCCATGTGAGAAGAGAGGTAGGAGAAATTAGAGGATTGGACTGGCATGACAGACAAACCACATTTTTGGCTGTTACAGTAAAAGCAGATTTAATTGTGGTTTAATCTGAATTTAGCCTGTGTACACTAATGAATCAGGCCCAATTCAAAACCAAACCAACATGGAAAGATGGTGGAGTGAACAAAAGTATTTTGAATATATTATACATGATACGATTGTTTGACCTTCAGCCACAATTTCAAACACAATCCATAAATGCAGAATTATGGAATTCTTTCTCCAGGAAGTCCCCCTCAATCACTCTATTCCACCAGAGGATAGTGATTTATCTGTTTGGTGTACCCTCACTTACTCTTCTTCCTGTTTATGTGTTAATTTAAAAAATAATGTTGGTTTAATTGTTAGTTTAAACAAATCTAAGTACTTTTGAGAAACATCATAGAAAAAAGTATTCTAAAATATCACACTGAGATTCATACTGCTATTGCAAAGCATACTGTACTTTACCAGCCTAGGAAGATGCAGAGAGCTAAGACAAACAGATGGTTTATTGAAATATATCCAATGTAAATTGGAAATGTAAAGAATTATTTCCCAGCCACAGTAAATTTATGAAAAGAAATTTAGGAATTGTTACTGAAAATACTGCAGAAACACCTGCAGATTATGACATAAGAGTGCATAACAACATACTTTACAATAGAAATGTGATTGATTTGTTTTCTTTTGGAAATACATTCAATGCAAACTGGAAATCCTTCATTATTGCCCAGAAGCAGTATATTTATGAAGAGAAATTTAGGAATTGATACTGAAACTACTGCAGATTATGGCATATTAAGGGTACATAACAGCATACCCTACAATAGGATTGTGATTGATTTGTTTTCTTTTGAAACAAGCATGGCTTCCCTTGATTTATCAGTGCCCTTGACAGACATAGTCCAAGTATAATGAACTTTGATAGAAATATATAATAATATTTATTTCATATTAAGTGCTGAGCCACTAAATGTCATATATTTTGCCTTTAGGTGGTCTGCATGACTTTTTTCAAGCATTATTTTAACCATTTAAAGATTTCAATTGTTGTGTATGTGCTTAGAATTGTATCTATAAGCTGGAGTTCTTGCCTGGCTCACTTAGGCCTGAAGGACAGAGCTTGGGCGATCAAGAGCCCCCAACTGGTTTGAATGGTCCAGTCACAGGCAGCGCAGGAACTGTGGGTGTGTTTATATAGTGGGCCCTGCAGCCCTAGTTTTCAGTCTTCATAGGCAGCGCTATGCCATGCTGTATTCAATAAAAGAGCTATGTTCACTACCACCTCGCCTCATTAATGTATAGAACCCACTATATATAGTGGCGACGAGGATGGGATCCTAGTAAGCAAGGCCAGCAGCTACGGGCGTTCCGCACCACGCACGCACCACCTGCACTGACAATGGCCGCTACACCAAGAATGATTCCCAAGTTCGATGTGACCAGCCCAGAGCGATGGGAGACCTGGTTGGATTGACTGGAGAACTTCATCCACTACCATGGAGTTGTGGGGAATAAAAAGAGATCATTATTCCTCAGCTTGTGCAGGATGAACACCCAGGAGCTAGCCCAGGGGCTAATGGCACCCACCGTCCTCAAGGATGTCTCCTACATTGACATCACCGCCGCCCTGATGACCCATTTCACACCGCAGTCGTCAGTTCTGACCTGTCACTTTGACTTTTCTGAGCGCAGGCAGCGGCCCAACGAGTCTGCTGTTGACTACATTGCGGCCCTCTGCTGGCTGTCACTCTGCTGCGAGATTCACCGATTGGAGGAAAGACTGAGGGATCAATTTATTTTCAGGCTGTGGGACGAGCTGCTGAGGAGGAAGCTGCTTGGCAAAGAAGATATGGACCTCCCCAAGGTGATCAAAGCAGCTACCGCATATGAGAAATCATGGGGAGAGCACATGGCAGTGGCTCACCACGCCACCTCATCCTCCTCGGTAGCAAATGACTCAGCGGGACACAACACTCTCAAGCTCCACCACACTGCTGCAAAGCAGTAGCCGCCACGTGTGACCAAAAACACACCAGCTCAAGAGTGTGCAAGTTGTGGGGAAAACCACGAGCGCCACTCCTGCTGATTCCAGGGCACCATCTGCCACACTGGGAATTTCGGATGGAGGTAGGAGCATTCTGATAGACCGCTGGTTTTATGTTTATGTTTTATTAACTTATTGTTTTAAAATGATGTTAATTGTTGTTTTAAATGCTAAACCCTATGTTAAATTTTTACATGTTGTGAGCCGCCCTGAGCCACTTCGGTGAAAAGGGCGGGATATAAATCGAAATATAAATAAATAAAATAAATAAATAAAGTGCAGGAAGACTGATCACCTCGCCAGGGTCTGCCACTCGAAAATGACACCAACCCGAGAGAGCGTCCCCCGTCAGAAGAGTGGAAAAAATGGCCACAGCCAGGAGGTCACCATCGTAGAGGATATCAACACCATCACCGCGTCGGTCGGACAGGTATGCGACATCCCCATGCCATCCCCAGATAAACTCAAAATGACAGTGTTTATTGAGGGAGCCCCCTGTTGAATGAAAGTTGACTCAGGGGCCACACACACCATCATCTCTGCCCAGACCCTAAACAAACTTTGCCCCAAGGGGGAGGCCTAAGCTATACCCGTCACCTGTGCTCGTACAAGAATTCCAGAAAAGGGTGATTGGTATCAAAGGGGTCGGGAGAGTCAAGGTGCAATAAGGGTAATTTTCGAGAGACTTTCCCTTGTTGGTGGCAGAAGGGACCTGAGTAGCCTGTTGGGCCGGGCTTGGTTTGCACTCTTGGGGATCTGAGTAGAGGAAATCATCATGCTCCCGCCAGCATGGATTTTCAGGACATCTGTGGGGAGCTCCCGGCAGTTTTCAATGGGACACTAGGAACATACACGGGTTCCCCCGTGTCATTATAAATAAACACCAACGTGCTGCCCGTACAGCTAAAGGCCCGGCGGGTACCCTTTGCCTTGAAATGCAAGACAGAGGAGGAGCTAGACCGCCTAGTGGGCTCAAGGGTCCTGGAGTCAGTTGCCAACGCACAATGGGAAACCCCAATCGTCACCTCAGTCAAGCCAAACAACAGCGTTTGCATCTGTGCAGACTACAAATGCACGATCAATAAAGTGCTGCAGGACCACATCTACTCAGTCCTGGTGGTCAGCCATGTGTTAGCATCCCAGTAGGTGCCCAAATTTTTGGGAAGCTGGATCTGGCCCAAGAGTACCAGCAATTGCCGGTGGACGCCACCGTGGCCGAGGCCCAAACCATAGTCACACATTGGGGTACTTCATTCACGTCTCACAGGGACGAACTCTCTGTCCATAAGCGGTGTTTGCTATGGGGGAACAGGGTGGTGGTGCCCCTGGTTCTGAGACACCGAGTCCTCATGGCACTGCATGAAACCCACCCAGGGATCATGTGCATGAAGTCACTCACCCGCAGTTATGTATGGTGGCCCGGGATGGACGATGCGATCGAGTCTTGGGTTGCTTGATGCCAACCCTGCCAGGAGAACCGGCTGGCACCTCCCCGGGCTCTGGTGCAGCACTGAGAATCCACACAAAACCCCTAAGAACTTTTTTTTTGGGGGGGGGGGCTGCTTGGATTCTGGCAAGGGTTGCCAGGGTGCTGGGGTCCGTAATGTACAAGGTTACAACAGAGGGGGGGTCCACCATAAGGAGGTCCACCATAAGGAGGTCCACCATCGACCAGCTGAGGTCCCGTGAGAGCCCCGAGGTAGAAGTCAAGGATTACAACCCTGACAACCAGACCGCCAGCTCCACTCCTTCCCCGACCACCACAGTGGAGGCAGGAGCCTAGAGCCCTGCCCTTCAGGCAGAGCCGGCAATCAAGAAAGCCCGGTAACTGCCGGCTGAGAGTGATACAGTGGCAGCCCCTCCACTCACTGCCACTGTAACTGCGTCCGCTCCACCACCCCCTCCAGGGCTCAGGTGGTCCACCAGAGAGCATTGCAAGCCAGCCTGCCTCAATGACTACGTCAGCTAGGCTTGCGAACTAAGGGGGGAGGGATGTTGTATATGTGCTTAGAATTGTATCTATAAGCTGGAATTCTTGCCTGGCTCACTGGGGCCTGAAGGACAGAGCTATGTTCACTACCACCTCGCCTCATTAATGTATAGAACCCACGATATTATATCAGTAATCATGAGTTCATTTGTGCCTTATCTGGAAAGAGACCAAAGATAAGAACCAAGGAACAAATGTATTATGAGGAAGAAAGGGACTGGATTCATGATGTCACTTGGCAGCAGTCAATCAGTGCTGAAAACAATCATCTTCTATTGTTAAATGGCAGAACAATTTTGTCATCTCTGGAGAGATAAATCTAACATTAATGTGACACATGCATCTTCAGAGCCCAGCAACTGATTTCTTCATGCGTCTGCAAAAACTACACGGAAACCAAATGGAGGCGGAAACTACCCAAAAGCAGACTGTTGGAGCAGACTTCTAAACATTGCATAAAATATATTCTTTAGCAGCAATAACCTCTTAAGGACTTTTGTGCTATTATCCCACTTCCAGCCAAATAATTAATGTGATTAGGGCACTACTTGTCTCCTGCTTTATTCTGGAATTGTGCCTTTTATTTCTCTTGGACAACTCCGGAGCAAGTGGTTTGAAATTTGCAGCCAAAGAGGGAGAACAGATTGAAGTTAAATATGTGGTTATATCATAAAAGTAATGTTGTGATTGGGAAATGGGCTCAGTAAAAATCTAATATTTACCTCTAAGGGGTTGGTCCGGTGCTGATTTTTGTATAATTCCAGTAAATATTAGCTTAAACTTTAAAGAGTATCACATAGATCCACAGCCCTGCATTGTAATTTACAATGTTTATATTATTCTGGATGTAAAACCAGAACAGAAACAGCAATTTATACTAATTTATATTAATGCCAAGTAGCAGCCAACACTCTGGGCATTAGCCAAAGTGCAAAATTTACATATTTCTGACACTTTAAAAATACTTCTTTGTGTTCAACATAATTCTAAAAAACGTTTAGGTTGTTAAGCCTCACTACTCTAAGGCTGAAAAGGGAAAGTATTTTGCAGTTTAATGCCTTATAAAATGTGTTGCCTCTCCATGCTCAATTGCCTTCTTTTAGAGGGAATGGTGAGTGCTCCAAGCCAAAAGACTGAAAGCAATATACTCCCTTGAACCACAGTTTAAATCCCAGCAGAGAACTCTTGGCCTGACATCTTGATACTGTAGAGTTCCAGGCAACTTAGAAATCTGTCTGCCATTCAGTTGTAGCCAACTGAGTACATAAAGCAACAGAGAAACAGAGATGAAAGCACATCCCACAGTTCCTGCACCATTTGAAAGCCACCTATGGAGTAGCAGGACCATGATACAGATAGGTAGAGTTAGTTTAACTATGGATCAGTTTGCCCAGCATTGGTGTACATTCAGTTGAAAATATGTGCTACGCAACTTGTGTAGAGGCTATAGGCCCTTAGACTAGATATCCTAGTGTAGACATTCAAAGCTGTTTCACTGCCTCCTACTGGAAAAATCCAGCTGATACTCCACTCCTGGTATTGGAGAAATATAGCAGTTTGAGAAGACTGTTGCACTTCCTAAGGCCTCAAGGTCAACAGCAGATTCTGCTACTAGTGTTGTGTTGTTATATTGGCACCAAAGAAGATAGGACTGATACAGGTTGGGGGTGGGCTCTGACGATGATATAGAAATATAGTGATTTCTATTAGACTTAGCCTAAATTAGGGGTGTCAAACTTGTGGCCCAGGAGCCGAATCAGGCCCCTGGAGGGCTCCAATCAGGCCCCCCAAGCAACTGATTGTTGTCTGCTTCCTTCTCCCCCTCTTTTGCTTCCTTCTGCATTACAGCTTGCTTTGCCAGGCTTGCTCAATCATGCAGAAGCTACAGAGCAAAACTTCTATTTTCTCCATTGGTTGAGGCTCCTCCCTTGGGAAGGAAGGGGAAGAATGACAGCTTGCTTTGCCAGGCACAGCAACGCTACTGAGCCAACCCTCTCTCCCTTCTATTGGCTGAGGCTCCTCCCCCTCCTGGTCCCCTGGGAAAGGAAGGAGAGAGCCAGAGCTTCTTTTGCCCAGTTCCGTGGGCTCCATGGGAGAAATACCAAGAAAGCACCTTTAAGACCGAGTGCTAATATTTTAAAGATGTTTTAAGTTTTTTTAAAAAAAACCTTTGTGTTTGTCTGTGTCCTTTTTAAATTTTATAACTCTGCTACCTAATCATAACTCGGTACACATATGGCCCGGCCCAACCCGACATGGCTTGGCCCGGTAAAGTCTCATTTATGCCAGATTCGGCCTTCATAACAAATGCGTTTGACACCCCTGGCCTAAATAGTCCTGACTAATCTAATCTTGTCAGAGTTTAGAAACCAAGCAGGGTCAGCCAGGGTTAGTACTTGGTTGAGAGACTACCAAGGAAGACTGGAGTTGCTATGCAGAGGAAGCCAATAAATGGCAAACCACCTCTGCCCACCTCTTGACTTGAAACCCCCATGGTCCTGGGGTAACCAGAAGCCAGTTGCAACTTCAAGGGTATTACTATTATTACTGGCTTACCACTCCTGTTTTCTCTCTCAGCTATATTTGTTAGTAGGTTCTTGGGCCAACATTTGCTTTTATTGGCAAGTATTTCTGCAGACTGCGTGGAGAGACACGGAGTATCTGCTTAAGTAGTATTTCCAGGCAGAAAGAAGTACTTACATACTCTGGGAATCTCATTTAACCATGAGGCTTCTAGGAGGAATACATTTTGTCCTGAGGTTGCCATAAGGCAAAAATATGGGTAATGGGAGAGAGAAGCAAACAACCAATAAGGTCTTGCCTTAGGAGGTGGGGAAGCTCCCTTGGGTTTGGTTGAACATGCTCTTTGATTGTACAACTTCTGAAGCTCTGGAGCACTTTCCTTGTCATCACCTACTGCCTAGCCCTTCCAACTGGAAATGCCAGGGATTTTACCTGGGACCTTCTGCGTGCCAAGCAGAAGGTCTCCTACTGAGCCACAGCCTCTCCTTGGTATTTGAAAGAGCTTTTAAAAATACCTCTTTGTATAATTGTTTGGCTTTTGTGAAATGATGCTTAATCAGATCCTTCTCTCGCAGAATCCTCCCAGCAGTGAATGGGAGATTACCATAAAGGCCTCTCCAATGTACATGTCACTGTCTCTAAAGCTATTGCCATTTCTGGCTGTGAAACACAGAAAGAACCAAGTAAAGGCTCTGAATTCCATCATGCTTGGCTGCATAGAATCTTGATGACAGCCCATTTTTCCCAGTTCTAGAACACAAATATCCAGTTTGAAATCATGCCCGGTCTTAGGGATGGATATCCAACCCCTGGCACAAAAGGGAAGAAGGGTTGCCTTTGATCACCAAAAAGGGCATACTGGTAATCATTGCAACATGTGTATATGAGGGACGGGGGCTGTAAGTAAGAAAGGGAATTAAGTGAGATTGAGTGGAAAAGCTGATCCAGCCCATTAAGTAGCAGGTACAGAAAAATGTAGGGACAATATGTTTATGAATGATGAATAAATACCTTGGACATAGCAAAGAATCAATGTCTATAGCCAACTGAAGGGCACAGGCTGTTGACAATAAAAGTTTCCAGACATATAACAGAGTTATGGACCCCTGTTTTAAACTATAACTTCCACTATCAATTAGCCCAGTTCATGTGTGTCATCAAAGCTTGGGCAAGGACCAAGTAGAACAAGAATGGTGTTTACATTTTACTAGTGTTTTATATTCAATTAAACATTGTTGCAGCTATTTACATAGCTGAATGGCACTGCATTTACACCACAGAATCTCGTGTTAGTTCTGTGTAAATATTTCTCTAAACTCCAACGCAAGTTCAAATTAGTTGTGAAAAAGCTACTAAAATAAAATAAACCTCAGTTTAAAGTTGGTCACAAATTACCCTTCAGTTTAAGCAGCAGCTATGGTTAAGTGTGAGGGGGAGGGACACCCAACATTAAATGAAGTTGAACACAGTTGGTAAAAAACATCTGGCATCCAATCTAACTTAATAATAAATGGTTCTCCTGTTAGGAACAGTTTTGCAATGTGGTGGCAAATGTAATATAAACTAAATGGAGAGTGTGTCACAAGGCAAAGCTAGGCAAAAAGGTATGTTGTTTTCTGTTACCATCACAGAATGGGAGTAATACAGTCTAATATGATTATGACATTAATATGACAACAGTGTACTATATGGTATATGGAACACTGAAGAAGTATGGCACCAGAGAACTAATAATGGCTTCTTGCAATGTGGCATTGAGCAACGAGGATCTCCAAAGCATTACCATGCCTGGAAGATAACATTTGTTTCTCTCCAGTCAGGAGATACGCAATCAAAGTTGTCTGAGATTGTGCTGTACAGAAACAGAAAATATGGATCACTCTTTCTTTCCAGTTCACCTGCCATGCTTTTACATGCAAAACACAGTTTTAACAGGCTGTGAAAAAACAAGACAAGGATGAGCGGCAGAGATTCCAACAGCAGTGGTGAAACAACTGAGAAGCTTACTGCTTCAGCATTTTCATTGCTGGCTCTCATTCATTTCAAAGGTGGCACGTGCAGAACATCTATTGTGGATTCTGCACATAGTTACAGATCAGTATGATTGATCTTTCCACCACTCCATTATAAGCAAAGTTGGAACTGCATATTATCTTGACTCCTTGGGGAGTTATTCATTGGAAGGAGGGAGGGTAGTTCAGCTATCCTTTGAAGTTAAGCATCTTGCTTGAAATTAAAGTAATAAAAGGAGGAAAGGCTTTACTAAATCTTCTTTATCATACTATTGTCTTCCATGAGCATGATCTAATTAAAGATCTCTGTGAGCCTCTTTTCATCTGCAAGGTTAGTTGAGGGTCCTTCATTTCTTTTGAAACCGTAATGCTGTCTTATGGGTTCCATACTATCATATGCTACTTTCTCTCATAGACATTGACATCGTAGCCATCACTTTTGTTCATAAGGGAACAAATGCTGGAACTGAAAAGACATGCAATAATAACTTGTTTAATGGGTGCTCAACATGGAAAAAACAGAATAAATAACAAGGGTATGAGGTTTCAACCTAGGATCAGCATAGGGGTAGTACATAAACCCCTAGTTTCTTTAAATGAAACTAAGTCCTCAGGGCCAGGTGAATTGCATCCAAGGGTTCTAAAAGAGCTTGCAGATTTAATTTCTGAGCCTCTGGCTATTATTTTTGAGAATTCTTGGAGACCAGGAGAGGTGCCAGAAGATTGGAGGCGGGGAAATGTTGTCCGCATCTTCAAGAAGGGGAAAAAAGAGGATCCAGGTAACTACCGACCCTTCAGCTTGATGTCTGTACCTGGAAAAGTTTTAGAACAAATCATCAAACAGTTGGTCCTGGAACATTTAGAAAGAATGGATGTGATTACTAAGAGCCAGCATGGGTTTCTCAAGAACAAGTCATGTCAGACTAACCTAATCTCTTTTTTGAGAAAGTGACTACCTTGCTGGATCAGGGGAATGCTGTAGATGTCGTTTATCTTGATTTCAGTAAGGCTTTTGGTAAGGTTCCACATACTATCCTTGTTGACAAGTTGGTAAAATGTAGTTTGGACCCTGTTACCGTTAGGTGGATCTGTAACTGGTTGACAGATCACACCCAAAGAGTGCTTGTCACTCTTGTAAAGGAGTGACAAGTGGAGTGCCTCAAGGATCTGTCCTGGGACCTGTTTTGTTCAACATCTTTATCAATGATTTGGATGAAGGAATAGAGGGAATAGAGGGAATGCTTATTAAATTTGCAGATGATACTAAATTGGGAGGGGTTGCAAACACAAAAGAAGACAGAAGCCTTGACAGGCTGGAAAAATGGGCTAAAATCAATAAAATGAATTTTAACAGGGATAAATGTAAAGTTCTGCATTTAGGTAGAAAAAATCCAATGCATGGTTATAGGATGGGGGAGACTTGTCTTAGCAGTAGTATGTGCAAAATGGATCTAGGGGTCTTAGTGGATAATACGCTAAACATGAGTCAACAGTGTGATGCGGTGGCTAAAAAGGCAAATGTAATTTTGGGCTGCATCAACAGACGTAGAGTATCCTGATCACATGACGTGATGGTATCACTTTACTCTGCTCTGGTAAGACCTCACCTGGAGTATTATGTTCAGTTTTGGGCACCACATTTTAAGAAGGATATAGACAAGCTGGAACGGGTCCAGAGGAGGGTGACGAAGATGGTGAGGGGTCTGGAGACCAAGTCCTATGAGGAAAGGTTGAAGGAGTTGGGCCTGTTTAGCCTGGAGAGGAGGCAGCTGAGAGGCATGAGCACTCACAACTCTCAGGTCGGTCAGGAGAGAAGCCAGAGCATCAAGACAGCCACTTTGGGCCAGGTGATAGGAAAGCGTCATCAAGGATTCGACCTCACAGCTCCTGGAACCATCTGGGTCAGAGATTTTCCACCAGTGGGCTGTGTGGTCCAAGCCTGGCTTTTTCAGGTAGCGTTTCTCCACAGCTGTCTTCAACGGGATGCCATAGAGATGGAGTCAGGAGCCAGGGGGTTCGGCTGGAGAACACAGGTCGGTCAGGGATCTACACACAGATCCTGGAGCATATACAAATGAGATATGCTACTGAGCTCCTGCACCTTTTTTTCTACAATATAACCCCTGATTAACGATAATGCTAAATAATTTATAGAATATGACTGCAACCAGATAGAAGTCATCTCTGCAGTCTTAATGTTGAAAATATCCCAGTAAAAAAAGTATACCTGTCTTTTGTCTTTCTCCAAATGTCTTGAAAAGCCCTGCATCTCAGAGCATGGTGGGTGACTCTTTATCAAGCAGTGATCATTTCCCCTTCACAACATAAGTGTAAAAGAGTGACATAGCAGCTACAGTAGGCACAGACAATGCTGTTCTGCAGCAGAACCTCAAGACAGATAAGCAGCATAAAGTGGTTGGGGATGAGAGCAGCAGTGTGCATGGGTATATTTGTCTCTGCCCACCCTTTGTGCGAATGCTGGCAGATGAGGCAATGAAGCTATTCTGCTGTAAAGCCTAGCTAGTCCCAGTCTTATGGCTCCTGAAGGTTTGGAAAGAGAAAGTGGCAGCACAAGCTCTCTCGCTCTCTCTCTTTTTTCATCCCAATACATGCAAAGAGAGATTATCATCCCATTCATGTTTGAACATGTATACAAAATTAGGCATCCTAATAGTAGAAAAGTTTATATTAAAATTGACCCTTCTATATAATTTATTTAAGACAGAGATTGTTTTGCTTTTAAAAAAGGAGATTTTGATTGGTCGTGAGGCAGGTGGTGGTCAGGGAATCTTGAAATTAACAAATGACTACTTTAGCCACAGAGGTTTTCATTTTCAGTTGTTTCCTGTATTATTATTATTTTCTTTGATCTTATATGATACATTCCAATCTATGTCATCTTCCTTGAGCCTTTCATAAATGCAGCCCAGTAAGCAAACTTACATGTTTAGGAATGCAGATAGCTATCAACATTGTGCAAGTGAAATTTATTATTTGTCTGAGTAACCACAAAGATACTTTTTAAAGTGTTTATTAAAAGATGTTTTATATATCACAGCATTGAGAAGGGAAACAGCTGTGGGTAGTGCAGTCCCTGGAATAAAAATGTGCAAGCAGGTTTACAGATCGCTCTTCATTGGAGGGAAGAGAGTACTGGAAAATTAAACAGTGTTTTTAGTATCTGTTTATACACAAATGTAGAGATTGAGCAGGCAGGGAGCAAACAGGCTCACAGATAGGCACAGCTAGTCACAAAACAATTTCATTTCAGCATACAAAGATCCTTAAAAAAACCTCATTCCTGCTATTTAGAAACCTGAACCAGCTTCACGACTCACTTTCTGGTCACGCTGAAGTGGCCCAAACGATCCTTTTTTTGCTTTGATCCCCTTCAGATTGATGTGGTTCATTTCAGAAGCCCCTGGCTATCTTGGCCTTTTCCCTACTATCAGTTGCAAGGCCAGAGAAGAGTCCATTTTGTATAAACAGATTTATAGCTATATTAGAAGTAGAAAACAACAGGATTTGCAGCCATGTCAGTTTTGAATTTCAACAGGATGATCTAATGAGTTTGTAAAATGTCATTAGATTTATATATATGCAATCAGGATTTATTCAAATCTCATTACAGACTCAGAATTGGGTGGATAAGGCTTATGGATCCTGCCAATTTTCCCCCTCCCATAGGAGTTCCTTCCAGTCATAGAAAAACTGATCCCCAGGCTCAGGGGGCCTGCATGGATTAAAAGCCACATGGGTTGGGGCTGCCCAGAGAATGGGGAAGGTATGCAGCAAAACTGCCCCACCCTTCAAGTGCCAGGTCTACTGATATAAAAGGCAGATTATCCCAGCTTCCACTTCCTCACTGCTGCATTCCAACCTACCTACCTATCAGTCCATGCAGGTCCTACAATCTTGAGAACTGATATTCCTGGGGTTAGAAGACATTTCTTGGGGGAGGACAAGACAGGAAACTGTCAGTGCCTTCCACTGATGGTTTGCTAAGTCCAACTTTCTCTGTATCACGACCAGTTACCCCAAATGAGAGTATCATGACCGAGTTCATGAATACCATTGGACCAGCACAGGTTTACTGTGACCTACAAGTTCTTATTTCAAAACTGATTTTTTTTCTTTTATAAAAATATTGTTATTATGATGCACATATACATGTCTAGCATCAGTGCTGTAATTCTTTGCCTTGAATTTTCTCAGCTACCATTAAGGAGAATGTATTTTACAATGTTGAAAACAGTTCCACTCAAATCGTAAATCTTTCCAGTTGGTCCCAAGATTGGATCTCCCTTCCAACACCATATCCTGCCATTTAGTAACTGCCCACCTTTCCAGATCATTTGACACTGAGAAATCTGTATTGTACAGCCATTATATGAGATCTTTTAAGGGAATGTCAGTATTTCCGTCATTAAATCCCTCATTTCAAAGGTTAATTAACTGGTTGTAAAAGTGCACTCCAGACTGAAATTTGACCTCCAGGGTCAGAGACTGTGGGTGAATATATTTACTGTGGGTTCCTTTGGCCAATTTAAAAATATTACATGGGACAAATAAGCAAAAGAATAATGGATGGGATCTGATTGTTCATTTATTCTTGTATCAGACAATTTCCTATGTTTATGCCATCAAGCATTCACAGTCCAGTAAATCTTGGGGTGACCAGCTGCTTTTCAAAGAACCATGAGGCAGGATGAGGACACAACTTACGTACCAACGACTAACATACTTCAAAAATAAATTATTTTAAAGTCTGTGATTTTGCACAGCACAGTTACATAAAGCCAAACATATACAGTTTATGTATTTGCTAAATAATTCCTTGTGGTGGTTCTCAAATGTGATTCTAATCCTTCAGACTAATTTCCAAAACTTAGATGAATGTTCTGCCACCCCCTATATCAAAAAAGAAAACTAGCAAAGAAAGTAATGTATAGATTACATTGAGTAGAAATAATTGCCCTTGATCAAGTGATGAACTCTGTCAGGAGTTTCAGGAGACACTAAGCAGGCCATCATCATCATATAGAGTAGTGTGAACTCTTCGGGGGAAGCATAAAATGTAAGCTTAAAAATACAAATAATAAATCACTGTATCATCAAAATAGACCTGAGGAAGTTATTATTTAAGTTTAGGCCAGAACCAGGCCTGTAGCCACAGAGGGGCCTGTCAGGGCACTGCCTCCTGATTTCCAGGCAGGGCCCCTTACTTTCAGAGGGCAGTCTGCTCTCTCTCTCTTTGCCATGGCCAAGCTACTGAAGCACCATCAGTGGCAACCAGAGCTGGGAAAGCTGAGCAGGGCACAGTGCACTGCAGCAGCAAAAGCAGCAGGTGGAGAGGAGGGAGGCAGAGTAGTAGGAAGTGGAGGAAGCTGTGTGGAATGAGCCTGGGATGGGGGTGGACAGATGGAGCTGCTGGCTGCAAAGTGTTAGGGTGGGGGAGAGGGAGGTGGAAGGAAAACCCTCTGCTTGCATGCATGGCGTGATCTCTTCTCAACTCCACAAAGTTTTAGGGTTGGCTTCTTCGACTTGGCCACTTTCAGAGCCTCCAGCTTCCCCCCCCCCCCACTTCAGAAAGCTTCTAAGAAGTGGCAAGCCCTGCAGTGGATGGGAAAGGGTGCCCCCTGACTTTTAAAAAAGCCCCCCCGACTTTTAAAATCCTGGCTACAGCCCTGGCCAGAGCTCTTCTATCTTGCTGAATCTGTGGGCACATTGGGAAAGGGTAATGAAATTTGTGAAAGAATACTAGGCACCACCACAAAATGGTTGCCATGAAAGGCAGGACCAGCCACAAAACAGCTGCCATAGGGGAGTACAATTCAGGTTCAAAGTCAAGTATTTGCCTATCATGATGACAACTATTTCTGAATTAGTACTTCCTGCAAACCCTAAGATGATCCCTACTGGGGGACCTTCTGAAGTACCCTCTACTCTAGTGAAGTGGTGGAATGCTAGCTGTGGCTCTTCCCTTTGAGCAAGAAATGTTGGAGAAGGAGCAAGATAGTGCCAGGAAAGACATGGGTGGGCATTATAGTGTCCATAGGTACTACACTGGGGGTCACTGATTTAGACAGTGGGGGAATATGACCAAGTGCAATTGTTCATTTTTGCCCTATTTATATCCCATCTTTTAAGTAACCTCAAACAGCAAATAGACTACAATGTAAATTAAAACAAACCATGAAAACAACAGTAGCCTAATCTTGTTAGAGCATGGGAGCTAACCAGGGTTGGCCATAGTGAGTACTTGGATGGGAGACCACCAAGGAAGACCAGGGATGTTATGCAGAGGAAAACAATGGCAAATGAGCTCTGCTCAGCTCTTGCCTTCAAAACTCCCACGGCCCTGAGGTTGCCACGAGTCAGTTGCAGCTTGACAGCCCAAAGTTATTAAGATTTCAGATCAGCAGAACTAACAGTAATAACAGCAATATCAATATTTTAAGCAGTTATATCAATTTAAGCACACTTTCAGGTAAGGAGAAGGATTAAGACCATGGTGTGGCACTTGCACATTCCCACTTTTCAAAATTTAGGAATCTGTCCATCTTCAGGTGACTCTGAAAATCAAATTCATTTTGTTCCGTTTGTCTGGATCAATTTTTTTTTATTATTATAAAATGAGGCAGATAGAAGCAACACTTCTGTTGGTGTACTTCCTAACTACAAACTGAAATGTTACAGTAATTTTTTAAAAAAAAAAAATCATGTATGCAGGCATCAATTAATTGATCTATTTGTCTTCTGTCCTTTTTGCTCTCCTTACCGACTGTTCTTTTGCTTAACCCTTCAGTGACTTAGTTAAACGCCAGATTGAATTTCACCATTTCTATTTGAACTAGCTTTCTAGTAGTTCACTGAAGGGTTTATAGTTATCATGAGTGACCAAAGTGCCTGGGTGTCTGTGCTCAGGTCAGCATGTAGAACTCTGCCTGTGCAGTGGGGGCTGAATCTTTCTAAAATAAAACAGCTGCATAAGAAATGGTCAAGGCACTAAAGGCAATATGATAGCTGCTATTAAATCCACTTTAAAATGCTTCCTTTAGCTTTGATGATGTTTTCATCTCAAAAGTTGCAACTGATTTTTCTCCCCCACTGACCTCAACTCAACCTCAAAAAACACATCTTAGCTTTTAGAGGGTTCATATTTTTGCTTCTTTCCTATGTTGGGAATAAAATAATTTGGTTGCCAAATGCAAAACCTGAGTTCCACCACTGATTAATGGGGGGAAATTGATTTTTTTAGTTTGAGAAACCATGAAGTTGTTCAGACCTGAGTATCATTTTATCAGTGTTGCCAGAGTTGACTAATAAAGTTACAATCCTAAATGCACTACTTAGTGTCAGACCCACTGAAATAACTGGGGCCTACTTCCAAGTAAACAGACATAGAATTGGACTCAAAATTTGAATTTGAAGTGACAGGAAAACAAAAAGAATGGTAGCCATTTTCTCTCTCTCATGCTTGAGACAGTGCAGCTTCATTAACAAGCTGTGACAAACTAGCCTGTAGTTATTGCTAAATTTTGTGACTTCCCCTCCCTGTATGGCCTACTACATCACAGTGAACAATATTATCCTATCAGTTGGACCTAGTGAGCTTGAAGAAGATATTGTACTCGCCCCCTTAACAGCAGCTATAAGCAGTCTGGCAACCAGAACTGGCAGAGGCTATCTGAATATAGTCAAGGCCAGGGGTTGTTTTGTAGAAAAACAGGTGGTGGAGCTCATCCAGGGATTGTTATACAGCTGCACCTACTGTTCAATGGACAAGGTGGGAAGGAGGAGGTGGAACCCTCAGAAAGGTTCAGGAGCTGCACTCCCATGAGCTCCTGCTGAATCTGAGGCCTGGTCAAGGCATAGAAAACAGCTCAAAGGTTTTGTAACTGGCTGGCAGAAGCCACAAAGGTGCTTCTATTGCTTTAGGACTGCTGTTGCTGTAAAACTGGCATTCCACACACCCCATAAGCATCTTGCTATTTAGCACACGCCCATTTGTAAATAAACTATTACATAATAGTTAATTAAGCTAATGTGATCAGTGGTTATAGAGTAACAACTTCAGAATTATCATTCTTTTTAAAATTGGTTTACAGGTTCAAAAAAAAGCTGGGTTTTTTGGCAAAATCATGGGCTTTTGACATCCCTCTTTTCTGTCCCTGGAGACTTCTGCAGATATTACATTGGCATGAAGATGATATTGCCAGCTGTGTGTACTGGGAACATACAATCTCCATGAGGCATCCAATATGCACAATGTAGAAGGAAAATATCTTAATTAGCAGCCTTCCGATATGGATTTCAAATAAGCCCAGTTGTGACTAATCATAGTGACAAGACTTTTTAAAGTAGTCCAGCGACTGGTGGTAGCTAGTAGAAAATTACCTTGAAGCACACCATTTAAAAACAAAAGCTAGATGTTGACCAGCATTAGCTGAGTAGTGGATCACAATTCACTGACCTCCAACAAGTGAAGGTTGGAAATGACTAAAAACATATTGAAAACAATGGGATTTAAAAATAGTAGCAACCTACATTTTCTATTGACTTCAATGGGATTTACACCCATTTATGTGGATCAAGGCCCTTGGCTGAAACATAATAAAGACCTCTGGGAAAGGCTGAATAAATGTTCAGTTGAAATTAATGAATAATAATGCAGGACGTCATCAAGACAGCCTGTATGGTGTAATAGTTAAGTGTTATACTAGGAACTGGCAGACCCAGGTTCGAATCCCCACAATACCATGTAAGCTTGCTGGGTGACCTTGGCCCTGTCACACAACTCTCAGCCTAACACACCTCTCATGGTTGTTTGTAAGGGTAGAATGGAGAAGGAAATGATGGAAGTCACTTTGAGTTTCCATTAGGGAGAAAGGCAAGATACAAATGAGGTAAATATATAAGCCCAGATGTAATTATCAAAGATTTCAGGTTTTCATGGCTGGTAACATTATTAAGGTTTGTAGAATCTTTCGGGATCAAGTGCCGTGTTCTTCTGGAGAAAGTTTTCCTTCCAGACGTTTCGTTCTCAGCTGTGGAGAACATCCTCAGTGGCGTTGCAGCCGGAGCAGGCGCTCAGACCTTCTTGGCTGCTGGCAATGCACAGCAGCCAAGAAGGTCTGAGTGCCTGCTCCGGCTGCAACGCCACTGAGGATGTTCTCCGCAGCTGAGAACGAAATGTCTGGAAGGAAAACTTTCTCCAGTAGAACACAGCACTTGATCCCGAAAGATTCTACAAACCAGATGTAATTATTACATGGAAGTAACCAGGGATCAGCAACTAGAGACCTTAGAGCTAAAATTGACTCCTGAAGAGTACCAGCTGCTCCCACAGATGCCACCTCAGGCAAAAAGGCACAAGAAGGGAACAGCTGCTGTGGAAATGCCCACTTTGGAGAATGGGAAAACTGAACTACCACCGCTTTCCCCGCTACAGCCTTTCTGTAAAATGTGTTGCTACCCGGTGGACTCCTGTAATACAAATAATGGGGTGTGTAGAAAATGATTAAACTAACAGTATTTTGGAGGCAAATTCTTCCTGAGGTTCTATGAGACTGATGTCCTATTTGGCAGCCTTCCTACGTCTAGTCCTCTAGAAAGTATTGCCTTGTAAATTATAAAATGCAGTCCTTGGCAGTCCCATTCTGAGCAGTTTTATTATTATGAGATTATGGTAAGATCTGATAAACTGTTATAATCATCTCTTATAAACACTTTATTAAACATCGTGCTATCTCAAACCCGAGAATGTTGTCTAAACACATCCCAGGTTTGGTCATTCAAAAAATGAAGTATGATTAGCATCTATGAAGAGCAACGGCAATAATATAAACAAGATTATCCTTGGATAAACAACACTTGGCTTGCTGAGCATAAGAGTACAGGAAGGCCAAGAAGAGATTGTTGACAATTTCCCTGCATTATTTATACTGGCTGAATCGCCATTTTAATTGCAATATTTTCTGAAAGAGCTAATTCAGTAGAAGGAAACCTCCTGGGAGATGTTCCACTGATTGTAATGATTATGCTTGGCAATTTCTTGAGGAGTTTGTATTCTCCCCCCCTCCCCCAAGATAATAGTAGATTTCAGCATTTGGTTGGCTCTTCATCTCAGGGCTGAGATTCTTCTTGTATGAAGTCTAATGTGGCTGATGTCTTCTCGACACACTCAGTTCTCAATTGTGTAAAGCCAGGCTCTGCACTTTAGAAGCTGATTTCTCCCAGCTTTCTAGCAAATGCTTAAGTTAAACCTACATTAATGATAGCAGGTATTTTTAGCTACTGCTGATGAGTTTATCTTGAGAAGGTGAGTAAGCTTCCATTAAAAGAGGAAACCCCAGTTCTGTCCAAGATCAGCTGAGGACTTTTTGTACACATCCATTTTAAAGAGGTCCAGTTAGAGCTGTTTCCCCTCCCACCCCGAACCTACTTTCAAATCAGTAGTGTTCTCCAAAGAAGACCAAAGTTTCAAGGGTTCTTTAAAACACTGTGGTGTATCCAAACATTTGCAAAGTTTGGAGGGCAGGACTTTCCTACTTCCCCTTCCTGTTGCATTCCACTAAGCCCCTTATGCCAGCTTTGTTCCTGGAGGTCTATAGAGGGAGGAGAAATTAGCACAAATTATCAATGCACCTTCTACAAACAAAAAATGCCATTCTGGTAGAGAAACTGAATGGTTTGAAAATGTATGCCATAGGATACATGCTATACAGTCCTTTGCATTTCTCTCTGTAAAGGTCAAGGCCTTAAAAATGACATTTGAGCAGAGGTAGCATGATGTAAAGCTTGATCAGTGTGGTCTCTATCCCAAAATTTACCTGAAAGACTTAATCCAAGTGGCTTCTGAATAAAATAGTTTCAACACCCATGAGGGAAACAGAAGAAGTAATGTTCCAAGGATAGGGGAATAAGGTGGTTCAGAAAAAAGGCTAGAAACTATTTACAGGCATTATACAGTAATTTAAGATAGCAGATAGCAGTTAGCAGCCAAGTTTGTATTCTTTAGGTGAATATTTGCCTTCCCTCAGCCCCAAGAGTCTCATAGTGCAAATGTGAGCTTCTCTAAGATAACACAACTCTTCCACTAATTTTCCCCACATAAACTGGGGCTTTGAGACCTCTTCTGTCTCTTGCTCACACTCACCTACTTTATCACAAAAGACAGGTTCTGAGACTTCTACATTCACTCGAAACAGGTTCTCTCCCAACTAAAACTCTGGAGACACAAACCCAATCTCCACACATTTACTGGTTCAGCATGCTTATACACAAGTCCAGTTCTCAGTCAGGATTCCTCCAGTCTCTCTTTCTCTAAAGGCTTCAGACCCCATCTGCATGAATTGAAAGTGTAACAGCTTTCCTTCTCTTGCTCCCCCCTTCCAAGTGGCATCATCCAGCCCTTCCAGGGACCTGATTGGCTGCTAGCCAATGATTAAAAGGCACTGGTGTGTTTCAGAAAGGGAGAGGATCTTTGTCCATCTGTCACACCTTTCTGCTACTCTCCTCCTGCTTGCAAGCCTCTTGCCTTCTAAGTCAGAAGAAAGGGAAAGAGAGCACTTCTGTGTTTCACTTTTCCTCACTCCTACAAACACACATTCCTAACAGGAGAAGTGGCAAGTAACATGCCTTCCTCAAGCCTTCCTCAAGCCTTTGTGTCTTACTGCATTTTTCAGTAGTGTGTTGCTTTATGGAAGCCTTACAGCAGTTTTGCAGTGCTGTCAGAAATAAAGACACAGATAGTGCAAGCAGCCAATTGCCACTTTCATCAAAAGGACATAGGAGGCTCCAAGCCCAAAATACAAGTTGGAATAAGACACATTTCCCTGTTTCAGACATGCACTGGTCAGATATTTCCCTGAATCTTCTAGGTACATTCTGTAATTAAATAGTCCTATATTAAGCACAGATCATATCCGTTGTTCCCTCAATACAATATGAGTGTCTCCTGAACAGCTTATATGAGCAGGTTCACTCCTGCCAAAGAGCCACTCCCTAACACAAAAATAAGTGATGGATCCAATCCGAAGAACTCCACCATTCTAATGGGCAATGGAGGATTCTCCTTCCTGATACAGGCAGTGGAAAAGCCCCCTGGAACTTTTCTTGCTGCTGAATAGTACTGCTGAACATTCATGTCTACTTTGTGCTGAATGAAAAATATTCTGGAACTTAGTCACAAAGAAGATATGTCATGAGTCACTGCACCTTGAGTCCAGACTATTTATTGGAATGTCCATAGAGATACAACTAAGGGTGTGTTCACACACACTAAATAATGCACTTTGCAACTGGATTTTTACTGTGTGAGAATGGCAAAATTCACTAGTAAACAGTCATGGTGTGAAAGCACCCGATGATCACACAGTACAAGGCAAGCAGTTTAACAAAAAAAAAAGTAAGGGGGAAATACAGGATCCCTGAGGCACATAGAGTACTGTCTCCTCTCAAGAACACATGTAGTGAAACAAAAGGGCCACACATAAATTAAGAAGGCATACTCCAAGGGTATTGTGTGTAAAAAGTATTGTGCAAATCTAAATTTAGCTTTTATTTTCAATGTGGTTTATCCTTAATTATCTCTGCAAGATAGGACAGTAGAACCTCTAAATGCTTATTTAGAAATGGGATTGGATTCTTCCTGGAGAAGGAAAAAAAGGATTCAATTTGTTTGTAAAATATTTGTTGTATAAAAGTATGTTTAAAATTCAATTTATTTGTAAAATATTTGCTGTATAACATTAAAGACACCAACACTAGAAATACATGTAAAATATAATAACAGATTTTATTATACTGGAAAGTGACAGATAATATTGACAATTTCTGAGAACACATCTTGAATGGTTTTTTTTCTGAAGTGCATTATTTAGTCTGTGAGATCACAGCCACAGACAAGCATTCCAAACTAGAGCATAATTTGGTTGGGAAATTTCTGCTAATAGGAAGTCATCAACAGCCCGAGTAGTGGCCATATTAATGCACAAGAATTTGACATATCAAGAATCAGACTGCGTAATTCACAGAGAAGGAAGAGTCCAAATTTTGAAAATATCAGTTGTATGGCAACTCAGGCCCTGATCTGGATGGCTCAGGCTAGCCCAGTCTCATCAGACCTCAAAACTAAGCAGGGTTAGTACTTGGATGGGAGACTGCTGAGGAAGTCCAGGGCTGCTACACAGAGGCAGGCAATGGCAAACCCCCTCTGAAAGTCTCTTGCCTTGAAAACCCTGCGGGGTCACCGTAATCAGCACTTTCCACCAGCACCATGGCAACTAAGAATACTAATACTTATGCACTTGAAATTGATTTATTTTGTGAAGCTTTTCACAGGGTAATTGACATAGGGTCATAATCTATTATTATATAAAGGGACTTCAATGGGGTACTTAATCTCTTCTTGTATAGGAATACACTCATACTCTCCTCCCCCTCCCCCCCCCCCAAAAAAAGCCCTGCTAGAGTCAGATAGCTGAAATTAAGGTACATTGAAGATATGTATAATGGCAGGTAGGGCTTTTTTTTAAAGCAGGAATGCACAGGAATACAGTTTCAACTGGCTTGGTGTCAGAGGGTGTGGCCTAATATGCAAATAAGTTCCTGCTGGGCTTTTTCTACAAAAATTTGAACCGGGAACACCCATGGTCCTAGTCTACTATTCTACCAATACACTACACCACTGACTCTAATTCAATCAATTTCTATAATATAATGTGATTGCTACCAGGACTCTTTTTTTTGTAGCAGGAACTCCTTTGCATATTAGGCCACACCCCTGATGTGCAGGGCCTTAGTAAGCTCTACTTAGTACAGGGCCTACTGTAAGCTCCAGGAGGATTGGCTACATCAGGGAATGTGACCTAATATGCAAAGGAATCCCTGCTACAAAAAAAAGCCCTGATAGTTACAATACATCTTATTATTCTGTAGTCATACTGAAGATCACCACCAGGATACCTTGACATGACTCTCCGGGCAAATTGCCATTAGGGACTCAAAAGAAACATTCTAACAATACTCTGATATTTCTTCACAGCAGGTTCTCTGAGATGCATTCAAAGCCTATGCATTCAATATAAACTTACCTCAAAATTAAATTCTTTGGAATCCCAACTAGTAAAGACTTAAAGTTTTATTATACCTCTTCTTCTTCCTTGGAAAACTATAATTATTTGCAAAAACTGCAATCCCAAGGCAACACAAACTGTTTGCATAAAACAGTGCTCATAAACAGTTGGGAAATTAGTGACATGGCTTAAAAATATAGTCTAGCAGTAATCAAAAGACTAGAAATATTATTTTATTATTCCAGACTTTTATTATTACATCAAAGAATACTCAAGCACTGTTTACACAGTAGTATATGTTATTTCTCAAAGAAAGATCCAAACCCTCTAGAAAGTCTGCAAATACAGTTTTAAGTGGAGTTGCACCCTTCTAAGCACAATGACTTTAATGCACTTAGAAAAATGTATGTCTGTTTAGGATTCTGGAAGGAAGAGATGTAGGCCTTGGTATCAGTGGAATCCTAAAACCACTTTTATAAGCATAAATCTTATTGAATACAGCTGAGTTGAATTCTGAGTAGATGTGCTCCTACTTTACCATTTTGCTCTTGTTGTCCTTTTGTCTCCCCTCTGTTCAAGATAAATATATTGCATGTGTGTGAGCACTTGGGATAATAGCCTCTCAATGGGTGCTATCACACAAGAGATTTAGGCCAACCTAGCCACGCCTCCCATCAGGATCTAATGTGTGCAGTCACATATGCACATCTGCCACCCAAATCCTACCCATACCTACCTTTTCTTAGGACAGACTTGGGACCAGATTAAATAGCTACAGGGAACTTCCCAGTAACTGGAGCTTTTTTTGTAGCAGGAACTCCTTTGCATATTAGGCCACACAGCCCTAATGTAGCCAATTGTCCTGGAGCTTATAGTAGGCCCTGTACTAAGAGCCCTGTAAGCTCCTGGAGGATTGGCTACATCAGGGAGTGTGGCCTAATATGCAAATGACTTCTACAAAAACAAAGCCCTGCCAGTAACAAATCTCTAAACTGTATGTAGGGCACATTTCCCCACATGCACACCCACCCCACATGCACATAAGCAGTCTGAATGTTCCTCCTGTGGGTGTGTGACCGGTGCCTCTCCTGGCAGCAGGGCAGGGGCTGTGTGAATGCCCCCACATGCATCAAAGAATACTGACTTTTCAAAGCTGGGGTACTGCCACACCAGATTTCTTGTGTGATCGCACTCAGTGTGAACTAATATTAAGTATTATTACCGATGCCTGAGTTTGCATATTCTCCAGGCCAACAGCTTGTGGAGTACATTTGGTTTCTGCTACCACTCCATGCGGATTCTCAGTATTCCTGCCTGTTTTATAGAGGAGTGAGACAGACAGGAGGTTGTCCTGCCTCTGAAAGGTAAAGCAGCCACCAGCTATTTCATACCTGAGCCTATGGGAGTGCTGCTCCAAGCATCCAATCACCTGGGGAGAGGTTTGCTGGGGGAAGCACAGCAGCTGTCTGTTGGGGTCTACATCAGAAAGGGAGCAGACAAATTAAAGGGTAGCTCTGCCTGATAGGGTGGCAGAGTGGTTTAAATCTGCCTCTGAAAGAAGGACTAGGGTTGCCAACTCCAGGTTAGAAATGCCTGGAGATTTGAGGGTAGAGCCTAGGAGAGTGGGGTTTAGGGAGGGGAGGGACCTCAGTAGGGTACAAAGCCATACAAACCACCTTCCAAAACAACCATTTTCCCCAGGAGAAGCAGAATAATTTTGAAACAAATAAACAATAAATAAATAAGCAATATGTGTTATCAGGAGATTGGTTGTAATTCCAGGCTTGCAGACACCAACTAGCAGGTACCAGAATTCAGGCAAAGCAGAATCAGTAGCTTAGAGCCTATTGTGCGCATTGCATCCACCCAGAGGCTGGCAACCCCAGAGAGGACAGAGTACTTGGTTGTAAGAACTGTCTCTGATGATGAGCAGACCTGGGACCATTTTGTCTGACTTGTGCAAACGGGCAGATTGGTGTGGACAGAGCTCTGTATGGATGTGGAAGGGATCCAACCTGGTAGCTAGATAGTGGAAGCCGGCTCGTTACCGTAAGGGAATTCAAATCACAGCCTGAAGCCATAACTAGCTTAGGTGCCTCAGCCAGGCTTCTCCTGTGATGGTCTGGAGACCTTTGCTGCTAAACTAGTTGTTTAAAAACAGGAAAGGAAAGGTCCCCTGTGCAAGCACCAGTCATTTCCGACTCTGGGGTGACGCTGCTTTCACAACGTTTTCACGGCAGACTTTTTACGAAGTGGTTTGCCATTGCCTTCCCCAGTCATTACACTTTCCCCCCAGCAAGCTGAGTACTCATTTTACCGACCTCGAAAGGATGGAAAGCTGAGTCAACCTTGGGCTGGCTATCTGAATCCAGCTTCCACCGGAATCAAACTCAGGTTGTGAGCAGAGAGTTCAGACCACAGTACTGCAGTACTGCTGCTTTACCACCCTGCGCCACGGGGCCGCTTGTTTAAAAACAATATATACATAAATAAATCCTTGTTAGTTTTATACAACTGCTCACTCACCACAACAGTTACTTCATGGCAGTGAACCCAACACTTTTGTACCCATCACTCAACTATACCTTATAACTAAGGGAAGGTTTTATTTTAAAAGATCCTGGTTCACCTCAGGGCTTGAATTCAGCAGGAGCTCACAGGAGCACAGCTCCTGTACCTCCAGCCAGGGTCTGCATGCAATGGGGAGTTCTCTCCCCACTGCACACAGAACCCGGGGCATATGCAAATGAGATATGCTAATAAGCTCCTGCATCTTTTATTTTTTTTACAAAATTACCCCTGGTTCCCCTAAATTTTGACAGGCTATGTGGGTCATCTTGGTTAATTTATAGGAACCTGTCACAAGGAGTTCTGCCTCTTTGTCAGCAGATCCTTTATAATCATTTGTGTGGGCTAGTTTAGTCACTCAGCAGAGCTGTCAGTCATTCAAGAATCACCTCAATGATGATTTTCATTAGAGGGCCATAGGTGACTTTGGTAAGTCTGAAAAATAGTCTTTAGGCTGGAGTAAAATGCTTTACAGTCTAATTGTAAATGGTTTATGGGAGTGGTTTCTATTGAAATCAGTGGAATTCATGTCCACTTACTAGTGCTTAGAATCAGATTGGTCTGTTTTGTTTTTTAAACCACCACCCTCTCTTGAAATCTCACAGACATAAACTGCAAACTAAAAGCAACACAACACATTCATGGACCTTCTTTCCATCACTTATACATCTGAAGGTTTCAAGATGGGAACAATCTCCACAAATCACACCAGCTTTACAGAAAGCAAGGTTTGACTCTAAACAGCCATTGCACTCTTTAAAACAGTAGCAAGGGGAGGGATGCAGCCCTCTTTAATGGTTTGGTTGTTCAAACAACAATTGGAATTGGATAAATGCTTTCAGCTGGGATCACTTTCCTAATACCTTTGTAGGAAATGGGATTCCCAGTCAGTGCTACTGTGAGCATCTGACTGTGCATCAGGCTGATGAGGCAGGAGTAGCTCTTCTATGAGAGATGTTACAACAGATGCTGCACCAGATAACAGGGCTCAAATACACAGTTTTTCTGTGGCTGAAAAGGGGAAGTGAGTCCCTGACCTTTGATCACTAACAAGCCATAAGACCCTCGTATGAGCAAAACCTCTGAGAAATTAAGGCTATAGTAAAAAAAGGTAAAGGTAGCCCCTGTGCAAGCACCAGCCGTTTTCGACTCTGGAGTGACATTGCTTTCACAGTGTTTTTACAGCAGACTTTTTATGGGATGGTTTGCCATTGCCTTCCCCAGTCATCTACACTTTCCCTCCAGCAAGCTGGGTACTCATTTTTCCGACCTCGGAATGGAAAGCTGAGTCAACCTAAAGCTGTCTACCTGAACCAGCTTCCTTTGGGATTGAACTTAGGTTGTGAGCAGAGGGTTCGGACTGCAGTACTGCAGCTTTACCATTCTGTGCCAAGGGGCTCTTAGGGCTATAGTAAGGAGAGGAATTAAGAGAGATGGAGTGAAAAAGCCAACTGGATCCAACCCAACATAATCCCATCAAAAAAATTTATGTCAGTACAAGACTTAACTTTTACAAGAATTATTTTATTGATTTAGAAAATTTCTATGATGCCTCTCCAAGAAACTTGCCCGAGGCAGCTACAACCTAAATTCTATTAACACTCTTACTTTGGTTCTCACCCACATCCACACTGTAAACTAATAACTGAAGATGAATAAGAGAAGAATCAAGCACCCACCATACAGGCACTTAGGGCTGGCTGTGACAGTAGTTGGTTTATACCGGGAATAATATATCTGTTAGATACTTCTTGACATCATGTTGAAATTTGATCAGAACATACTATGGACCCACCTTAGAATGGGCTGGTAAGACAAGCTGATTATATAAATTTCTCATTAAAAATGAATTTAGACCTACAGTAACTGTACTGATGATTTTTCTTTTAATTGTATATATTTGTTTTCCCGAATGGATATTTTAATTGATATTGTATTTTATTTGGAATTGTACTGGAAAATCTAAAATCAAAATAAGGATAATTGTTTAACATTAAAAAAATGAATTTAGATTTGCAACAGACGTTTTAAATCTGGGATATTAATGTAAACTATAATTCAACAGAACTAACCTTAACTTGTTCATTTAAACAGATTTCTGTAATTCTGTCCTCAGATAAACATAATAACATTCCATTGATCAAGATACAGAAACCTAATTTCCACAAATAATAATCAGTACCTGATCTTAGAAATGCTGAGGTCATCTTCTTATAAACATCTAATTTAGGTTTTAGCACTCTGAAAGACATTTTTAAAAGAGTTTTTTACATGAGGGAAGAACATGCTTACCCCGTAAATCTTCCAAAACCTCACAGACCTGATTGGTCTATAGTTTAAATTATATATCACTTTTCTTGCTTAGAAAATAGATTGGAAAAAATGGCTTTAGGCTTTTGTTTTATGTGGACATAGTCATTATTTTAATTTCACAGTTCTACACTATGAAAAGTGCCACCTTTCTTGAAGAAAAATAAATCCCCCCAAAAGCAGGTTCTCCTCCCCTTTCTCCTAAATTGATTATTCTGCCCTATGTTCATATGGATCCTCATTTTCACTGCCTACACCCATTCCTGGAAGTGACATGTCCTTCAAATGCCAAGGTACTATTTTAGATTCCCCAAATGCTCTCCATATGTTACGACTCATTATTTCTGTCCATCCTGTTACCACTGATATGCTTACACAAGGATCTAATTAAAAAACGGTGAGTGCAGCTCCCTGGCAGATAGAAGATACATGGCAGGCATAGCCAGCCTGATGAATACATTCAGAAAGCCAAGTCAGGGATGAGTGGAAGATTCTAGGTGTTGGCTTGATAGGGGCTGTTTAGTAACCAGTAAAAGGTATAGAAGTTAACAGTGAATGCTATGGAATATGTGAATGGGAAAAGATGACCCATGAAGACGATCATTCTCAGAACCCAAAATCCCACTCCAGAACCCCTGCAGTGCTTAAATACTACTGCTTTGTTTAGGCTCCTTTCTCACTATGAACATAGATCTCTTCTGACTCTGGATGGATGACTTGGAATTTTAGAGCCGATTCCCCCTTCCCTGAAACCTGATCTCTTAATTCCACCTTTCAGTTGGTTATGTTAGCGTTCATCAAGAGTTCCTGAACAATGCCATTGGCAATGAAGCAGTTCAAGAGCTGAGTTTGATATATCCTAGCTAGCTATTTATTTTGCAATATGTACAGCAGCAACTATGGTCTAGTGTTGGGTTAGATCTGGGAGATCCAGCTCCTCTGTTCTCAGTCTAACCTACCTCACAGGGGTGTTGTAAGGAAAACTGAGCAGGTGAGAACCATTATCTTGAGCTCCTTGGAGCAGGCTAAGAGAGAAATGCGTAGTACAGCTCTTTTGCAGCCTAGTTAGCCTAAACATTGCAGGGTTTTTTTGTTTCTGAAGTCCCAGTCTTTGACATTTCATGCAGATCAAGTCCTAGTAAAAATAACGGGATTTATTTCAAAATCCATGTATACATCAAGGGTAATGATATAATTGCAGTCAGAATCCATCTACCACAGCAGCTCTGAGCTATGTAAAAAGAGGCAACTGTGCATGATACCATTCTGTAAACAATGAGTTAATAATAGTCTTAAAATAGGATGTGGTGGATGTTACAAACTTAAAACTAGATGGTGCTGTATGCAAAATAAATTTCAGGTTATACAAAGGACCACAAGTCAAGAAATGGCTCTTCTCCTTATGAAAATGTGAACACAGCAACAATTCAGACAAGTCTCACGTCTGCCTGAAAGATCTTTCTCTCCCCACCTGCCTTATCTCACTGAACGCTGAATCTAAAGAAGCATTCTGGGCAATTTGAAAGCATTCGCAATATTTTGAAATGCTTTAGTTGAGTATAATATAAAGTGTAGGTATGACTTCCATTTACACTTAAACTTAGAAATTAAGCACTGACAAAGGCGACAGGATTGTATGCCCATCTTTCACACGGTCTGAATCTAATGTTTAATTGGAAGCAAGTCAGACCTAGAAATTTACTTACAAGTGACTGTGTTTACCATGGAATGTGTAGAGAGCAAGCCTAAGCAACATTGCTCAGAAGCAAACCCCATTTTATTCCATGGGTTAGGGAACTCTCAGGAAAGTGTTCTTGGGATTACAACCTTGGTAGACCATAATCAATGGCTACAGCCAAGTCTGGAAATGGTGCTTTGAAAATCAATTGCTCTGTGCATGGGTGGGGACAATTAGCCATGGAGGCAAAGTAGCCACCAGCCAAGCAGTAATTACAAAGCAAACAAGGGGTGAAATATTGGATCAGTTTTCCAGTGACAAGATTCTCGCTTTTTCTTTGCCGACCATTTGTTTGTGCAGCTATATTTAACGGCATTTGATTGAGGAAATGTTGAAAATAGCAGTTAGGGCTTCCCTAATGAGACCTCTAGAGGAAAGCAGTGGCATTCAGGGGGCTTAGAAAGAATAGAGGAAGAGGAGGTGGCGGGGAAGGAGCATTAACTCTTTCCAAGAAAGAAGATTTTCACCAGTTGACTAAAAAGGGAGGGGGGAATCTTGTTTTAAGAAAGAAAGAAAGAAAGAAAGAAAGAAAGAAAGAAAGAAAGAAAGAAAGAAAGAAAGAAAGAAAGAAAGAAAGAAAGAAAGAAAGAAAGAAAGAAAGAAAGAAAGAAAGAAAGAAAGAAAGAAAGAAAGAAAGAAAGAAAGAAAGAAAGAAAGAAAGATTCATCTCCTCCAGCCACTGGAAATATCACCCTTTTAGTTTAACAGTGTTTTGAGGACCATAATCTGATTTAACTAGTTTACCCTCTTGCACTTGCAAAGAGGACAACACTCTTGACTCAGAATTAACGGATTTAAGGAGGAAGCCTATGCAGATCTACTCAGGAGTAAGTCCCAGGTTATTCAGTGCGGCTTACTTCCAGGAAATCTTCTTTAGGCTCCCACTTTTTAAAAAATCTGCAGCCTTGCAGTTCCATACCAACCTTACATGGCACATTAGAATCTACACCCTGCCCCCAAGCAAGGCGGAGCATCTGCTGTTTTATGTTCCTTATCACTGGAGACTTTTCAGGCTGCAAAGCTGATTTGATCCACTGTCCTTTGACTTGGGCAACTCAGCCCTGCAAGAGCTTCTCGTTTTCCTTCACCTTTTCATCCAGCATGATTAGTTTTCATATTTTTCTTTGATGTCTCCTGCTAGATTGCATCTCACAGGAGAAATGTAGGATTTCCCTCTTGCCCCTCCCCCACCTTTCTCCCATTCTTTCATCAATGGTATGTTTCCTTTTTAAAAAACCGAACAGTGTTATGGAGCATGGGTTAGCCTTGAGGTGCCACAAGACTTCATGGCTGGTTTCACTGCAGTAGATGAGGCAGCAATCCTAAGCAAGTCTACTCAGAAGTCCCATTTTATTCAGTTAGGCTTACTTTCAGGGAGGAGTTCTCAGGACGGCAGATGAACACAGTTACCCTTCTGGAATTTATTTTTCTTCTCACAAACGCATTCATTGTTGTCCATATTCTCCTTCTATTTCAGCTTCTGGTCCAAGATTTCTCTGTCTTTGGCATCTCCTCTCAGATGATCTCACACTTGGGTTGAGTTTTACAACTAACAATTAAAACAGAGTCCAAGGAATCCTCATGATTTATATTGATCATACCACAGGCCTAAACATCTCTCTGATTTATTTTACTCCATATATATCCCACTGTCATTTTCCTCTCCTTCATTTTGTCCTCACAATAACCTTGTAAGGCAGGTTAGGCTGAGAGAATGTGGCTGGCCCAAGGTCACCCAGCAAGCTTCCATCAGAACAAGGATTAGAACCTGGGTCTCCCAGTTCCTAGTCCTACTCGTGCTGGCTCTCAAATTTATTCCTACTGAAAAATCAATCAAAAGTTAAGCATCCCTGTAGATATTAATATTAATGTTTCCATACAAAAAGCAGCATTTTAAAAAGTTCCATCAAAAGACAGATAAACAAAAACAGAACTGAGTGAAGAGCTCAAGATGCAGCAAGGTGTCATTGCAATCAGTTAAATGCTTGTGTGTGTCTCCCTATAAAATGTGCTCCCAAACCAATGTGTTTATAATTCCAACATTACTCTGGCTTTTGATCCTTGTCACAAAAGATGCTCAAATAATTGCGTTTGTCTTTAATTCGAGCTGTTGTTGTTGGTTGCACTTTCTTCATCAAGGATTCAAACCTAAGGCATTTGTTTTCCTCAGAGAGTCTCTTGTATTTTTGGTGCTATTGATGGGCAGAATTATAAAGACACTTTCCATACAGCAGATTCACAAGTATCCCCAAATCTGCCTGTGCTGTGGCTGTAAAGGTTACCGCCAGCATGCTAGTTTGCATCACAAGTGTCCCTTCCTCTCATCACGCAGCATCACTATAGACCCAGAAGGCACCACTACAAACCAGAGTCAGTGGCACTCAAGTCACATCTGCAGTCTGGAACTCATAATACTGACCTGCCTTACAGGGCTCTTTTAGGGAGCAGTGTAATCACGTGTGGGAAAGATTTTGAGAGCACCATCCAAATGCTAAGTGTTATTATAAATTGCATGCATGCGCTCAAAGGCTATTTCATCCTCATCCATAAAAAAAAATCTCTAATATTTCTTCCTTCAGTATTCTACCACGACTTCAGAACACCAACCCACGTTGGTTCCCAGGAAAGGAGGGGGGGGGGGGGAACGGAGGAGTACGTCGTGTGTCTGCGGCTGTGACGCACCAGGGCACTCAGCTTGCACATGGCGCGGTATGCAAGGCATGCGATCCAGCTCTGCTGAGACATTCCAGGAGAAACCGTCGTTTGGGCATTTGGAGGAGGAAAGGCTTCTGCGTATTAGATCGGCTTCCTAAGAATGTTTCCAGCCGCAGAAACTGCTGGAGGGATTAACGGACCCTCGAGAGCGGCAGCCAGCCCGCCGCTCTTCATTCCTGGCGCGCCCTGAGAATCCGGTGGCGCTCAAGGAGCACGCGGTGGGCGGGGCTTAGACCGGGAACTGGTTGACGTCATAGGGCGGAGAGCTCCGCCCGCCGACAAGGGGAGCCACAACTGACCCCCCACACCGCATCTGAAGCTGCTTACCGAATTCCCTATAATAGTCTCTCCGCTCAAAAACATGGTTGAAGAGAAGCCCTCGAGGAAAGAGAGTAATCTGGAGAGCCCATTCCCCTCACCCCTGATTCTGAGATGTCCAGCTGCGCCTGTGTTTGCCTGCAGGGAATGACCGTAGCCTGTGACTCCAGCTTTTGAGAAATGAGGCAGAATGGGAAACCTTAGCCCATCGCACATTTTAAACGGCAAATGTTAAAATGCTATATTTCAGTGCACACTCAAACTCTCTACCGAGACTGAATGGCTCTGTGACATGGAATAGGCGGAGGGGGCGGTGATGGCCAATGTGCTGAACTTTAGCCAGTTCCTCGCTAGACCTTTCATCTTGGTGCAGTCCTGTCCCCAAACGGAGTTTCGATACTAGACCAGAGAAGCATAGACAGACTCATAGAATCATACAGTTGGAAGGGGCCTCTAGGGTCATCTAGTCCAACCCCCTGTACAATGCAGGAAACTCACAAAAACTTCCCACTAAATTCACAGGATCTTCATTGCTGTCAGATGGGCATCTAGCCTCTGTTTAAAAACCTCCAAGGAAGGAGAACCCACCACCTCCCGAGGAAGCCTGTTCCACTAAGGAACCGCTCTAACGGTCAGGAAGTCCTTCCTAATGTTGAGCCGGAAACTCTTCTGATTTAATTTCATTGGTTCTGGTCCTACCTTCCAGGGCAACAGAAAACAATTCCACACCGTCCTCTGTATGACAGCCATTCAAGTGCTTAAAGATGGTGATCATATCACCTCTCAGCCGCCTGCTCTCCAGGCTAAACATCCCCAGCTCCTTCAACCTTTCCTCATAGTACTTGGTCTCCAGACCCCTCACCATCTTCGTTGCCCTCCTCTGGACCTGTTCCAGCTTGTCTATATCCTTCTTAAAATGTGGTGCCCAAAACTGAACACAATATTCCAGGTGAGGTCTTACTAGAGCAGAGTAAAGCGATACCATCACATCGCATGATCTGGACACTACTGTTGATACAGCCCAAAATTGCATTTGCCTTTTTAGCCACCGCATCACACTGTTGACTCATGTTCAGCGTATGATCCACTAAGACCCCTAGATCCTTTTCCCACTTACTACTGCTAAGACAAGTCTCCCCCATCCTATACCCATGCATTGGATTTTTCCTACCTAAATGCAGAAGTTTACATTTATCCCTGTTAAAATTCATTTTATTGATTTTAGCCCAGTTTTCCAGCCTGTTAAGGTCATCCTGTATCCTGTTTCTGTCTTCTTCTGTGTTTGCAACCCCTCCCAATTTAGTATCATCTGCAGATTTAATAAGCATTTCCTCTATTCCTTCATCCAAATCATTGATAAAGATGTTGAACAAAACAGGTCCCAGGACAGATCCTTGAGGCACTCCACTTGTCACTCCTCTCCAAGGGGATGAGGAACCATTCACAAGCACTCGTTGGGTGTGATCTGTCAACCAGTTACAGATTCACCTAACAGTAACAGGATCCAAACCACATTTTACCAACTTGTCAACAAGGATAGTCTGTGAAACTTTATCAAAAGCCTTACGGAAATAAAAATAAACGATGTCTACAGCATTCCCCCGATCTAGCAAGGTAGTCACTTTCTCCAAAAAAGAGATCAGGTTAGTCTGACATGACTCGTTTTTGAGAAACCCATGCTAGCTCTTAGTAATCACATCCATTCTTTCTAAATGTTCCAGGACCCGACTGTTCGATGATTTGTTCTAAAATTTTTCCAGGTATAGACGTCAAGCTGTACCTGGAAAAGTTTTAGAACAAATAGAGTTGGTTTCTCTGATTCTAGTGTAGAATGTCAGTTTGGGGACAGGGCTGAACCAGGATTAAAAGCCTAGTGCGGAATTGGTATCAGAGAAATCCACGCATAGTTGTAACACTATTTGCTCAGACTAAAGGAGCATTAACTCTTAAGCCAGGCCATGTCTCCCGCAGACAGGATCTCAGTGTGGGAGTTTTCGAGTTCTACAGAACTCGCCATCAGCAAAATGCTGAAAAACAAAAAGAGGGGGGAAGGCTGTTCGAAATTCTTCATATTTATTTATTTATTTATTTCCCAGATTTATTCTCATGTTGCTTGAAGGCGGAGCAAAAAGGTACTATCTAGCTTTTGCCTCTGTTTTTTTGCCTCTGTTTTTTTGTTACTTTTGGACCAACCCCTCTACCTAGGACCTCGATTTGCTTGGAAGTAAACAGATTGCTTGGAAATAAATGTATAGCGGCGCCGTACTCTCCGTCCTTCCCGTATGTACTACTTGGCAGGAAGGCCTCTTGACTTTTAGATTCGTTTCGCCTGATGTGGCGAAGCCAGCTTGCTGGGTCTCTAGAGCTTCGGAGGGCAGCGACCCGCTTCATTGGCTTCGCTCACTGCCTGATGTTTTAGAATCTTTCCAGCTCTTCTCCGGGGCAGCCTCCCACCGGAGAGACCAGAGTTCAAGTTCCAATACCCGTGAAAAGAAGCTAAGATCTTGAGGTTGTCTGTGTCTCCGCGTGATCGACTTCATTAGATTGAGAGGATGAAAGGAGGGCCCCGTACGCCTCCTGAAACGCCTAGAAATCGGTACAAGATAAACCAGCTTGGAAAGTGGCTATCTTCAAACTATTTTTTTCCCACTAGACTGCTTCCCTTGGGTTCAGCATCAAGCCCAGAACCACTGGGTTCTGGAGTACTGCTCAGCTACGTTTAAGGTTCAAGATTTGAGGCGATTTACTAGTCATTCTCACATAGCAAGGCTGCGATCGCACACACACTAAATAATGCACTTTCGATGCATTTTCCAACTGGATTTTGCCAGTTCGCACAGTAAAATTCAGTTGGAAAGTGCATTGACCAACTGGGAAATGCATTGAAAGTGGATTGAAACTGCATTATTTAGTGTGTGTGATGACCGCTCAATCAAGCTTCGCTGGCAGAGCGAGAATTTGAATTTAGAGCCTCCCAGATCCTAGTTGGACACTCTAGCCACAATACAGTACGATTACCTTTATACCTCTTTCGATGTACGTCTCCACATGAAATTAACTATTCTGACCTGCTCAAAATGATTGTAAATCCAGAACCGGGAGAGATGGTAATTCCCATTGGTCAATGTGGACTGCAGTCTAGAAAAAGGAGTTCAAGATACTGTTGTGACATTCCTGAAACTGTTGGGGAGAGAAGGAAGGGACTGGACCACCCCCGTGGGAACGTGTTATTGGAGTCCCTATATCATCTCTCTCTCTCTGGGGACTGGAGAGCCGCTGCCCCTCTGAACAGACCATGCCGACCCTGGTGGACAGACATGGTATGACTGGGGATAAGGCAGCTGCGCATGTTCGTGGGTCCAGAGAATGTATCTCACACCCACACATCCCAAGACACTCCTTCACATTATTGATAAAAATTATCTTTTGATTCTACACAGCAGTGTCCGAGCCCATGAAAAAGTGAGATTTCAAGTGTGCTATTTTCTGTAATAAATAAATTGTATTTTTTTTAAAAAAAAAAATCGGTTTCTAAAATGAGGAGATGGGGCATAAACAGAAGCTTCTTACGTATTTGTACATGAGTTCAGATTTAAAATAAATTCTTCTGGGCTTTTTCTTTCATGTTATCCATTTTTCTCATGCCCACTTTATTAATGTGATCTGCTTTGAAGTGTACTGCTTATAATTAGATAGACAGAGAGACACCAAAATAACCCCTAAACTCCCCAGAGGAGGTATAATCAGTACAGTTTTCTCTCGGATTTTCCTGGGGTGCACATTCCACTACCTGAGACTTTTGTACAATCCCTGCTGTGATCCAGTTATTGATAGGATAGCCAGAATTGTGTAGGAGTGTGAGTGCGTCTTTACGGCCCTCGGTTTATTGTTATTGCGGCCTTTTTTTTCCTGTGGAAGTATGTTGGTGGTGGCATTAATTAATAGTCCGTCTGTTCACGAATGCGCTGTATTCTTAGGCCGGTTTAACACGGGGATCTTAAATTCACGATTCGGTGGGATCTTTGCTTCAGTGATCAGAAATGAAGAGCTAAAACCGCGGAGAAGAAAGGAGAGGATTCTCCCGGGAGGGCTGAGCCTTTAGAAGACGCTGCCAGGAGCAAAGCCCCCAAGCTGCTCGGTGCCAAGAAGGGGGGCAGCAGCAGCCTGCCACAGCCCCGCCTGGTTTTGTGGATAAGGAAAGCCGGAGCCCGGGGTTAAAGCAGGCTTTTTAAAGCTCGCCCGAGAAAGGGGGCTTCCCTTTAGGTCGGGTCGACAAGTGGTCCCACCCGGAGGAGAACGCGTGCAGCCAGGCTTGGCTCTGGTCAGAGGGGGGCTCGGGTTTCACTCGGTGCTGCTCAGCCTTTACTTGAATTGTGCGACGGAGTTCCTCCCCTCGGCGTTGTCTGCCTGCCCGCTCCTTAGCCTCCCCGCGCGTACCGCCTTCCTGGGCCCTAGTCCGGCATCTGGCCCGGCCGACCCGCGTCTAGCAGCGCTCCGGCCAGACTGGCTTCGTGCAGCTCGAAGGGGCCACCACTGATGGACGGGGCTGCGGGAGAGCGGATGTCTTCTTCCTTAGGAATGAGCTGCTGCAGGGCTCCTTTCATTTGCTTGTTTGTTTCCTTTGAACTCCAGGGGGGGTCCATTTGCGGGTGCCCCCCACGGGTTGCTGCAGCCACAAGCAGTCAAGGGGGTGGGGGAGTCGAGGGGGGGATTCTTTGGCGGTCGGTTTGCAGAGCAGAAGGGCGAGTAGCCTCTCTCCCGACGGGTCCCCCCCCCCCCCGCCGCCGCCTTTGCGCTTTTCCAGGAAGCCTCCCGTGTTTGTGTTATGACATTTCTGTTTTTAATTATTTTTATTTTAATTTATGTCATTTTTAACATGAGCCAGAACATTTTTTCCTCTGCGCGTTTTGTACACCATGGCTCTCTTTACGATAAGATGTTCTTTCCTATCCTCTGGTAGACGCCCCCCCCCCCGCCCCTTTCCCTCGGCGCTTTTACCATTCTCTATTAGCACTTTTCTAATATTTCGGTCCCCTACCTAACACCCCCCCCCCCGCCACGTTCTCCTCTCCCGGGGTGTGTGGGTGTGTGCGTAAACTTGCCCTGTCTTGCTTTATTTGTTTGTGTGAAATTTAGTTTGAAAGGAGATCAGAAGCGAGCGGGACGGGTTTGTCATGCGAGAATGACCAAGTGACCCGAAGTCTGATTATATGTCATTATCTGGAGTCTTGGTGTATCCAAATTACCAAAACGGCCTCCCTCCGCCAGCTCAATTACGTTTCCGTGCAGCCGGGGCGCGGGCCGAGAGCAGCAGCAGGAGGAGGAGGCTGGATCAGGCGGCTCGGCTGCGCTCCCCTCCCTGCGCCACCCCCCCCCCTCGCCCCTCCGCGCTCCACCTTGCCTGCCCCGAAGAGTCTGCTTAGCTTTAAAGCCCGCGGCCGCGGTCAGATAAGCGCAACCCCCTCCCCCGGGAGGCCAGGCGTGGAGGTTTGCTTCTCGCGAGAAGCTTCGGGTCTAGAAAGCGACTCTGAAAGGCTGGAGGCCGCATCGAGACAGGCACCACGCCGCTGGAGGTCAAAGAGGAAAAGATGCTCAGAGCCGGCAGGACCCAGGCGCAGGCTTCGCAAGGGCTTCATTCTCCGTGGGATTTTTGTTAAAAAGTGCACAGTCCTGCCTGAATTGAGCCCCCTTTGACGCTGATCAACCCGCCTGATCCCTGCAGGTTAGGGCAATTCACAGCGTCTTCTGAAGTTCTTTTTTAAAAGGGGGTCTGTTTTTAAAATAAAATGGATATCGCAGCCAGTGGTATGCAAAAAATAAATTGTCCTCCTCCCCTCCCAAGAGCTGAATGGCTGCCACGCAACACAGTCCCTGCTGGAGCCGCAAGGGAGGGCGGAGGCATTGGCCTGGCGCTTTCCAGCGTGGCAGAGAAAGGGCCAGTCTCCCGGCTGCATTCATATCTCGCTAGGCCCAGGATTGCGCTGCGCGCATCTGATGCAGGGGACTCTAGCCCAGGACACTTTCCACTACAAGAACTTTTTCAGATCTAAACATTCAAGAGGCTCCTTTTCTGTTTTGCTCGTTTCCTCTCTCCCCCTCCTCCCAAAAAAAGACGGATGGGGGGATTCTCAACTTCGACCTTTGGCGATTCTCGAGTCTCCCAGTCTGTGTTTGCTAGAGAGAAAATACAATGTCTAGGAGCACCTTGAAGACTCACCATGGTCTTCTGGCTTGGCTCTGGCAGACTGGCAGGCCTACAGCTCTGGAAGGAAGCCTCCCAGGTCCCGCTCCATCACCACCACCTCCACCCTTCGGTACCCAGTCCAGTCCTGCACATGGGGGAACCATTGCCGCCCTACTGCCAGAGTTGACTGTTGTCGTTTCTTCTCGCGTGGCATTGCTCTTCGCAGGTAGAAGTTGGACAACTTGAAGGTGCAGAGGTGGGGGAAACTTCCCCTGTTGGACAGTCTGAAAGGCCCAAAAGATCTGCGGGGTGTGAGAGGTGGTGGTGGGGGGGGAGTAGCAACAGGCCTGCTGGCTGACGGGCTTGTGATTTCACAAAGGCACTCTCAGGAGGCAACTGCAGCAATGCAAAGGAAAGAGAAGAAACTGCATCCTTTTGCAAAATGCTTTCGGGGATCAACCCAACAAACAGGCCACTTGTCTGCCTCCTCCTGCTCATCACGGACTCCGCCCACCTTTCAAAAAAATCCTTCGGAAGACCAAACTGGGCCGGTCGGATCCGACACTTTCTGCTGTGAGAGGACTGGAACTGGACCAAGCATTCATCTCTGGGGTAGGCCCCGAACAGGCATCAGCTCTGGGCCTCGGAAGAGGATAAATCCTGAAGGAGGCCCCGGCTGAGGGAGCTTTCCTTCACCTGGATGGCGGAGAACCTTCGGACGAAGCAACCACCACAAATGCCACTAAAGGTCGTGACAGACCCAGGAAGCTTCGCAGGGCCGGCCTGCAGACGGCCGTTCCAAGGAGTCTTTCCTCAGGAAGGGCCCGGGGGGCTTCCAGTCCCATCCCACAAAGCAAGATCACCAAGGACACAGGCCTGTTTTTCCCTCTGAAAGGAGAAGCCTGGGCTAGATCGTGCCCCCGGCCTGCAGCCCGCCTCAGCCCGGAGCCCAGCTAGACAGAGGGCCCCTTCTCCCCTCTGGACCCCTGCCTGAACCTTGCCCATAAAATCCGGCTACGCTGGGCTTATTCCAAGAGGAACCCGGCGGATAAAATCTGAACAGAGCTACAGAGGGAGGCCCCCTCATCTCGTGGGTGCGAAAAATGCTCCTTTCCAGCCCTCTCCTGGGTCGCTCAGGAGGACAAGCGAGAAGGGGCGGAGAGGGGCCAGGCCGCCAGTCTCTTTGGAGAGGGAGCCGGGCTTCCCGAAAGCAAAGGCCCTGCTTTGATTCCCAGCATCACCCGCTAAAAGGTTCAGGTCTAGTTGGATCTTCTCACATCTCCAAAGCCAAGCAGGGTGGCCCGTGGCCAGTCTGGGAGACGTCGAAAGAATACCAGGGTCATGACGCAGAGGCAGGCAACAGCAGCAGCACCTCTGAAGGTCTCTTGCCTTGAAATCCCGCCCCTCCTCCGTCGCCAGAAGTCAGTGGAGACTGCAGGGTCCTTTCCACCGCCATCCGGAGCAGGCCACGTGAAAGTCCCCGCCAGTCAGAGGAAGCAGGGCCCACCCTGACACACAGCCCACGTAGCGGCTCGCCGCATTCAGCAACTTCACCTGTTCTTTGTAGTTACCTTTGTCTTTCACGATTCACAGAATTGTATGAATGGGATGGGCCGGCTTGTGTGACCGTCGGGCTGTGATCCCACACACACACACACACACACAATAATGTACTTTCAATCCACTTTCAATGCACTTTCCAAATGGATTGTACTGTTTGTGTGAACCGGCAAAATCCAGTTGGAAAGTGGACTGAAAGTGGATTGAAAGTGCATTATTGTGTGTGTGTGACCACAGCCCGGTGTCTTAAGCCACATGACCCATTCGTCCTGGGACCAGAGAGATGATGGTTAAGCCTTGGGGTGACTCCCCTGGCTGGCTCTGAAACTGAGCTGCTTCCCTGAAGCAACCCTCCCAAAAGTGAGCGCTTAACATTTTAGCATTACTTCCCCCCCCCCCTCCTCCGCCACTGCCCGCCCGCCCGCAACGCACCCACAGGTCGCCTCCGGGGTCAGCGTTGCCTGGCTGGAAGCCTTGAGGCCTCTGCTGGTTTGGCCTCCTTCAGCGGACTGCCTGGAAAAAGCGGCTCCCCAAGCGAGCGGGGCTTGGGCGTGCCCGCAGCGATCCAGGCCCACAACCCAACCCAGGCAAAGCGCTTGGATGGAATCGAAGTTGATTCCATTGACTGAAATGGGATTCGAAAGGCCGTCCCCATAAAGCCCGCAGCAGATTCCATCGGAAGCAACTGCAAAGAGGACGACCAGAACAGCTCTGCCACGCCGCTTTTTTCAGAAGATAATTGGGGGGGGGGGGGAGTGTACAACCAATACTCCCTCTAAACTGTGGAGTCTTGTGAGCAAAGATTCTACTTCGTGAGCGACTGGCATTAAAGTTGTGAGCTACTGCTTACATTTGTTTTCTCTGGGGCCATTTTTCCTGAGATAAGACACAAGTGTGTGAGCTGGAGGCTAAAAACCTGTGAGCCGGCTCACACCAGCTCAGCATAGGGGGAACTGGGCACAAACCCCCTGGCATCAATAGGATTCCCCTTCTAAAAGCATCGGTGTGGAAGCAAGGGCCTTTCCTTTAGGCTACGCTCACTGGCAGAGGAGCCATTGCAGTCCCTGCGACTTACACCTGAGTAGACTGTAGGAACGTACTGCAAGCCGTATTACTCTCAATTACTCTAAGCATGGCCAAGAGGGCTAGTTCTGTTTATTTGTTTACGGTTTGCTCTGTTGAAATGGGTTTGTCATGTACTTTGTAAGCGCTCCGGCCGGACAGGCAGCCTATAAATGTTCTAAATGAATCAATCAGCGTTGCTTTAGGAGAAATCAGGGCGACTTCGGTGTAAGTGCCTAGAGGCGGCCAGTTATTTTCCGGCAAAGTGTGTCTACAGGCTATATTCGAATAATTCATCTCCACCTGCTCATAAACTTCAAAGCCTATTTTCCCTGGTATTTTTTTTTTTTTAAGAAATGCCAGCAAATGTAATATATGAATATCAGACCTTTTTAAAAATTGTCTTAAAAAGTGAAATTGACAGAGTGGGCAGAAGAAACCAGGAGCGTGGCGACGGACTCTTGCTTAAAACAGAAGCGTACAAATGAAGCACCCAGAGCGAAGCCATGTTATAAGGGAGGGGGCTGGGGGATTCTTCAGCGTCTACAACCGGGCAGAAGGTGCTGCCGTTTAGCCCTCTCCCCGCCCAGCATTCAAAGTCTGGGACTCCAATGCCAGCTAAGCTGAATGGGAAGCAAGACGCCTGTGCCTGGCCTGCTGCAGCTGGATCCTGCTGGGTTTAGGTCTTCGGTGCCTTCGTTCAAGATGTGTCAGGGAATCTGAAAGAGGCGACATGTGCAGCAGCCGGGAGTTTCGCAGAAAGGGCTCCAGTTGTTCCGCCTGCCCGGGTCTGAAAGGCCTCGCCCTGCCCAGCCGACCCCATCAGTCACCCACCCACAAACCGCCCTTTCTGCTCCAGGAGGCCGCTGTTGGGAGGAGGAGGAGATGCAGCCCGCCCGACGTCCCCGGGTTGGACAGATTTCTGCAGCGATCCGGCTGAACCTAAAGCTGACAAAATATAACCGCAATTCCCCTGCGTTTCAGTGAAATGTCGGGAGATTAATATTTGATTTCGAATTGCCCGCTTTAAAAGAAGGACGGAAGGCTGCAAGCCACAAACCCTGCAAGATTCATGCATGTCCTTAAACCCATATTTCCCCAGGGAAGAGGCTATTAGTTTGCAATCCCCTTGTCCACCCTCCAAATAATCCAAGTAAAGATGGAGTCACGCGCATGTGATTCACTTTTGCAAACTGTTCTGGATGGAGGGGAAGCAGTCCCCCACCCCCCACCCATGCTGCAGAATCTCACAATGGCGACATGATAAGCAAACACAACGAATTGCCTGCAAATCCCGTTCAAATCTGGGAGGCGCATTTTCAGACAATGGTGCTTTGACATTAGGGGGTGGAGGACAGCCATGTTCCATTCATTGCAACGGAATAAAAGAAGAGTGGGGAAAATCAAATTATTGGGTTCCATCTTGCCATTCTTTATTCTCTTGCCATATTGGAAGCCGTCCTATGGCTGTGATTACACAGACTATATAATGTGCTTTCAATTCATTTCCAATGCATTTTTCAACTGGATTTTGCCCGTCCACACAGTAAAATCCAGTTGAAAGTGCACTGAAAGTGGATTGAAAGTGCATTATTTAGTATGTGTGATCACAGCCTATGAGAGCCTACCAGCACGATTCCCAACCCAGTTACAATGAAGACTTGTTCTCAATCCGATTATTACCAGTTAAACACCTTTCAAACAACGCAGCCGGATCCTAAAGGTGCGAGCTCACTCACACTCAAGTGTTCCACAGATTTTACAATCGGAGTTTTAGGTGGGAAAACGAATCGATCCGTTAATACAATTAGATTAATTTCTGAGCCAAGTGCAAAGAGTTTGAGAACTGTTTGGTTTCTAAATTGACTTGTGTCCCCCCCTCCTCGGGGAGAATGCTCATGCAATAAACATGCGGGACACAGAGTGATCTCATCATATCCCTCGTTCAGAAAATCCTTGGGGGGGGGGCAGTACAATCTAAATCGGAGTCTCTGTGCTTTCATTGAGGCATCAAACAACCTATTGGATGTCACGGATCCCGAAGAGCAATCCAGTGCTCTTGAAGGGGCACTTCAGAGTAAACATGCATAGGATCTCCCTGCGCGTTGTCTCTGCCCTGGTGCGTTTCCTAATCTGGACGCAAAGGGGGTTAGGAAGCCGTGGGCCCTGGAAACTCTGCTCTCTGGTCCTTCCCTTTGGACATCCTGCAGTTGCTTTGTTTGGCTTTGCGGCTTGTGGAAACTGACAATACATTGGACGGCGCCTCTCCGGTGAAATCAGCAGAAGGATCAGGACAAGAGACGGCAGGACGTTGTTTTCTGTTTCTGGGACCGCTGCCGTTCCGGTCGTCCTGAAGGGGCATTCCCTTTGAATTTTGCCAGATGCCAAACGACGCAAGTTCCCCCCTCCCCTTCCTCAAAAACACTCAGACGCGCACACACACACACACACACACACACACAAAGGCGTTTAACCAACTCCTCTCTGTTGAAGCAATATCGGTAGGTCTGAAGACCAAATGAGAATACACGATGCCCTCTTCGTCATAAACTTTTGAGGTCTTCTCCAGATTAGCAAAACCTAAACGGTCGGAGGGGAATTAAAGGGGGGGGGAGAGACGGAGAATCAGGGGTTGCGTTGGGCTCTGCGCGGGCCTAGGCACAGTTTGGCTAGGAAGATAGCACGTCTGAACACGGAGATTTGCTGCACAGAATTTAGCCCACCCATGTTCCCTCCCGCGCCTGGGAGACGCTAATTACAAGAAGGAGCTAGGGCGGATCCTAAAGATAAGGAAGGTCGTGAGGATGAGTCTGAACCGGCAGCTCAGGGACACTCTCCGAGTGACACATTTAGGGGCCCTCAGTGAAGGGGAGACCAGAGACCCCTCTGAATAGCGCCCTCTTTAGGTCTGCCTTAGAGATGCACTCCCGAAGGCTCCGGATTAGCTCGGTTTTCAGTTCAGTCAAGCCGGGCTGGGCTGGCCTCTTGAAGCTCCAGACCCTGTACGGTTGACCCCAAGGTGCTGCTGAAAGACAACAAAGCGACAAGCATCAGTATATTTGGACACAGCGTTTCTCACGGAACACCACCGTGTTCCTTTCCTCCTCTTTTTTCTTTTCTTTTCCCTTCTCTTCTCCTTCCTTAGTCGAAATCCAGATTTACCTCTTCCTCCCTCACCCTCCCTCTTCCATATAGCTTTTCTCATTAGTCGTTCCTTTCCTCTAATTCTTTTAATTCTAACTTTTGGATTCCTTCCTTCCCTTTCCTTCCTTCCCCTTCCTTCCTCTCTCCCCACCCCTCGTTCAGTTTGTAATTTCTATTGGTTTTCCTTATGGTGTATAATCTTTCTGTCTTTAGCCCAGGAAAACTGAATAAGGAGGTTTAAATGTACTGCTTGTAGCCCCCTTCCTAAAGTGGGGGTTTTGTGCCCAGGTGCTACTCGGCGAAACCCTCAGACGGAGATCCTGTTGAAATGCCACTGACTTGCGTGGAAGGCGAGGAACCTTAAGCGAATCCAGGGACCCGCCTAAATACTCTATTGAGCATCTTACATTCCCGCTCGAGCTGGCATGGTGCGGAGGCCGCCAGAGCACTTCTACCGGTCTGCTTATAAGGAGAATTGGTGTTCTGAGCCAGAAAATCCGAGAGAGGGATTCTGCAAAGCCAAAACACTGATGGTTTCAGATTTGGGAACTTTTGATGATGGTTGCTTTTGTTTTTTAAAAAAAAATCCCTTCGGCCTTATCCGTCCTGCTGCTGTTTCCCGAAAGCCTTGCTTCTGTCTTTAGGATCGGGGTGTGAAGGAAAGCGCAGATCGCAGGAAGAAAGTATTGGCAGGGCGGGTCGTTGGCGGGGCGCGCATGGATGCAGAGGGTTTCAAAGGCGAGAGTGCGGGGGAGGAGGGGGCTGATCCTTAACAGATCGAGTCCGCCAGGCGGTTTTGTGTAAATAAACCAACAACGTCCGAGAGGTTTGGCCGCACCTTCTTGGCAGGCACGCAAATAAATAAGCGCCGGAGACTGGTGTAGATGAAGAGGCCCCGGGCCTGGGAGCCGAGATAAGGGAAGGGGCTCTTTTCCCTTGAAGTTCTACCACCGACGGCTCCTGCGATCAGTATCTCTGGGAAGTCTGACCGCTTTTTTCGCTCTGCTTCTTACCCTCTGGAGAGATTAGGGAGCCACTCGCAGTGGTTCAACACAGGGCAGTAATAAATTTCTCCGGATCGAGCTTGGGAATGCCTTCAGGTTGGGCTGCAAAATGTCTCCGACTGGAAACTGCCAGTCCATCCCTATTTGTGAAGAAAATCCTGCACCCAAGTAGAAGCGGATGTTCTCTGGTCCTTTTTCTCTGCAGCAAGTAGTGCTAGATCCCTGCTAAGATTTTTGCATCCTTTGGCACAACCTGATTCTAAAATCCGGGGGTCTGCCTTGCGAAGAACCGTGTTGGAAGGGGGCACGAAGTCCAGCTAAGTGGAACATCACATCTCTCTTTGCCGGAAGTGCTGCTGGAGACAGTGTGGCTGATTTTCAAAGACCTCTACTTAGGATGGGGCCGGCCAGGTGGGGTCGGAATCAACCAGCTAAATAAAGCAACATGAGAAGAGGCCAGCCGTTCCAGTTCTGAACATGTTCCCCGGGAAGCAAGCCTCAGGGAGGTCACAAGGCAAGTGCTCATCGAAAGGCCCTTTTAAAGCCTCAACTGGTAAATCGGATTAAAGTCAAATGCGGGGATTTACCCTTGTTCCCGGTCGGGCTCGGACTTCCCAGTTCTGAGTGCTCTCCTGACAGTCATTCTTCATATTAATTGAGTGCAATCCAGCAGCCCCCACTGAAAACATGGCAAAAAAAGGCCCAGGCGCCTGTAAATAAACGGAATTGCATTCTCTGTCCTGTTCAGTGTGGTACAGAACCGCCTTAGAAGAATGATATCCAATATCATGAGTAACTTGGATTTAAATAACGTTGCGATATTAACTCGCAAGTCCCATTATTTTGCCTATATAGGTATATTATTTATAGAAATGCTTTACTTCTATTGTTTTCGCCTTAACTTTCGCTCCTCCGGGTTTGGGTTCTGCATGCATCCGCACAACCATAGGCAGCATCAGCACATGCTTATTTCCAACGCAGCTCTTCTGTCTGGCCAGCTCAGAGCAAACCAGCAAAACGGTCAAAGAAACGAGAATCTCTCTTGATCTTAGCCTCAAAATCAGGGCCTGCTATTCTGAAATACCCAGCACTTATCGGCCAATAAGTCCTCACGAGTTCCGTGGGGCTTACTCCCAAGTAAATTGATGGCTCTCCCCCCCCACCCCCACCCCAGTGGCTCTTGGTTAGAGGGCCTTCACTGCTGCAAACGGCAATCCTCTTCCACTCCACTGGCATTCTTTTAACGCTCTGGAGTAAGTGGGTTGTGGGCCTTGTCTAATCAGAAGCGAGATCCTGGGGCCAATACAGTCAGAGGAAACAGGCTTCGGCTGCGATTCTACCAGTTTTTATCGGAAGAAAACCCCATTGAAGTCAGTGGGATTTACTTCCAGTTCGAGGAAGACTGTATAGAGGTGCCCTCCTTTCTGTCCGCCTCTAACCTCCGCCGCGATTCCACCAGGATGCGGTTCCTGTATTCCCAGTGGCCCAACACACCTTCCTTCTTCCCTTGTTCTCCCAACTCCAAGAACTCCAGAAAGGGGCTTCTTCTCTCTACCCTTTGCAAACTGTTCACTCGAGCGGCCTGATCGCCAGTCGCAATAAAGTCGGGGCGCAGGGATGTGATGCCCGTTTCAACCCGGGGAAAGGCACCGTCTTCCCGTCGAGGATCCCTGCAGCGTTTGTTTGAATCGACTTGAAATGTATTGACAACGTTCTGGCGCCCTTTCTGGAACTGCAACCCAAGCCCCGCCGGCCACGCCCGCCCTCCAGCTAGCAACTGGCCTTTGAACCGTGCGGAAGGCGACAGACTTTCTTGGTGCAAACTTCCTCACCAGCTTCTCTGGGCTCCTTTTCCAGATTGCAATGTGTTCAACATGCCCCCAGCACCAAAAACACACACACCCTATCTCTATATCTCTTGGCGTTCAGCCGGGCCTGCCTATTAAACATCTCTTTAACGACTCCCTGCCCATAAGTGAAACCGTTTCCTTCAAGATCTGGGCATTTCGGTGGTGGGTTTTGGGGGTTTTTTACTATCAGTATTATGATTATTGGAGAAACAAGAGAAACGCCGACAAATCTTTATATCTTGGTTAACAGAAACGGGAATAGAAGCTCTCGACATGCTGTTAAAAAGATTCAGTTACTTACCTAACTGGGCGGGCTCAGGCAAGGAGAAACCGGTTGGATGTAGGGGAAAGTGTGAACACCAAAGGAGCTGAAAGACAACGATTTGGATTGAGATAGCTTCGTCTTAAGCAGTCATTTCCTCCTCAAAGCCCACTTTGGCGGAGGCAAATTACTCTGTCTTATAACCAATAAAGGTTTGTTTCATTTCCACCACCCCCCCCCCCCTAGGTAAGCGGAATCGAATTACCCGAAATAAATCCTATACACACAAGTATGTCTAGTTCGAAGTCAAATGGATTGCAAAAGAAAATCCATTAACAGGGCTCATTAACAATCCAGTAACTTGTGCGCCGCTGTTACATACGCACAACTGAAGACTTTTTCACCGACCTACCAATTCAGATTTACTTGCAAGTTATTGTCCTCTTTCTTCGGGGAAATGTATTTCCAAGCTCGTTGTACTGGATGGCAATCTTATCTAGGAGACTACTACTAATAAGAGTCCATTTTAACATACAATCAATGCACCCAGTTAATGTTTATGTATAAAAATTGGAAAATTCATGGGGAAAACAGCAGTTTTAAGTAGAAACATTATGCAACTATTAATGTTGTTCTGCCATACAAAAAACCCGACTGTATTATATAGTCCTGCATGCATTACCGGGCAATATATCCGCACGTATGAGAGTTTGCCTTATATTATTGATCGTATAATTACAGCTCATGAATAGCTTCGGAGTCATACACCAGCACTGAGATGAACACATATATACATATACATATTTAGAGAGAGAGACACACACATAAACATACTTACAGCAAAGCATAGTTAAATACTCGCATAAACCCCTGTCTGTGCTGGAGGGGGTGGGGGGGGGCTTTCCCTCGTTTGTTTTAATTATATTACGGATTGGAAGAGCAACCAATCGTAGAAGAGAAGCTGCACAATTAGCGGCGCGGAGATTGTTTGGGGGGAGGGAAGTTTTATGGCCCACTGCGGGAAGCCCCGCCCCTGGTGCGGCGGATTGGCCGGGAGAGCCTCTGACGACATATATTAACCCGAGCTGCCCTAAAGATGTAGCTGTACATGGAGATCAGGCTAGGAAATCCCAGCAGCGCCCTGCGCCGCGCCGAGCCCTGGAAGCGACCAGAGCCTGCCTTTCCCTCCGCCGCCTCCGGCCTCCTCCTCCTCTTCCTCGACGGTGGGGTCTCCAGCCGAGCAGGACGAGCCCCGGAGTTGGTCCAGGAGCAGCGAACTGGCTGCGTTTGGTCGCTTGCTGTTCAGGGGGAGGGAAGAACGAATGGGCGCCCTCCTGCTGTAGCCCCCAGGCTCGCCCGCCTTCCAGGGCGGAGGAGAAGCGGCTGCCCGCAGGCCTTCTTCGGCAAGGGGGGAGACGGCGCAGGTGTGAGTAAACCTCTCCCCCCCACCCCCTGAGCCTTCCACGGCAGAGGAGAAGAGCGCCCAGGAAGGCCCGCCGGCCGGCCACATCTCCCCCCCCCCCCCCGCCTCGGTGCCGCTGCCGTCTCTTGGTTTTCTTCGCCGGAGGGGGCCTCCTGCTTTGGCCGCGCCGTCGCATGGTTGCCGAGGAGGGCGGCCCTGCCGGGGGACCGTGCGGCGGGCAGCCGATGGCGGCCCCCTGGTGCTGCTAAGGCCGAGGGGGTGGAGCTGCGCGCTGGGCAGCGGAGAGCCAGCCGGCGGGGGCCCGGCGATGAGTCTGGTGGGGGGCTTCCCCCACCACCCGGTGGTGCACCATGAGGGCTACCCCTTCGCCGCCGCCGCCGCAGCAGCCGCCGCAGCCGCCGCCGCCAGCCGCTGCGGCCACGAGGAGAACCCCTACTTCCACGGCTGGCTGATCAGCAGCCACCCGGCCGAGATGTCGCCGCCCGACTACAGCATGGCGCTCTCCTACAGCCCCGAGTACGCCAACGGCGCGCCGGGGGGCCTGGAGCACCCGCACCACCACTACGCAGGCGGCGGCGGGGGAGGCGGCCTGGGGCCTCCGGGCAGTGGCGGCGGGCCGCCGGGCTTGGGGGTCGGCCCCCGGCCGGTCAAGCGGCGTGGCACGGCCAACCGCAAGGAGCGGCGCAGGACTCAGAGCATTAACAGCGCCTTCGCCGAGCTGCGCGAGTGCATCCCCAACGTGCCGGCCGACACCAAGCTCTCCAAGATCAAGACGCTGCGCCTGGCCACCAGCTACATCGCCTACCTCATGGACCTCCTGGCCAAGGACGACGCCAACGGCGAGGCCGAGGCCTTCAAGGCCGAGATCAAGAAGACCGACGTCAAGGAGGACAAGAGGAAGAAGGAACTGGTCAGTAGCGCCCGCACCGCAGGGCTGGGCAGGGAGGGCACCTTGGGCGCGACCCCCCACCTCTCTCTCTCTCTCTCTCTGCCGCACAGCGGGACAACCAGGTCTGGCTTCCCACAAGTAGCCCGAGCCATCCCGTTGCGTGCTTTCTCGGAAGGAAGCCCTCTTTCGTCCCAGGGGGTTTTCTCCCGGCTGCGGGGGTTCGGCCCACAATGCCTTCCTTTGAGCCGCACTGAACTGTCTGGGGACTTCCTTCCGAACCAAGGCTCGGGCTGCTGCGGGGAAGCCTGGCCTAGCCGCCTTCAGGGGCTCCAAACAGAACAGAGCAGAAGGCCCTTCGCAGGCGGGCGAGTGGGTCTAAAGAAGGCAAACGCAACAGCCCGAGCTGCGGCGCCTTTCCATTGAAATACTTCCCTGTGAACCTCTTTAGGGCAGAGGAGCGTTTCCGTAGCGGGAGAAATCCCCTTGGTTCCCATAAGAGCTGGCGAGTTTAGTGTGAGAGGGAGCGCTGAGTCACTAAACTCCATAGGATTTATTTTCCCAGAAAGTTTTCCGGAGGCAGCGAGTTAGCACCAGCGTGCTAAACTCATTTCCTTGGACGCAAACGCTATTATTTCTACCGGGCAGAGAGCGCACAAGGATCTCTGCGCCTTCGGAAATGTCCCGGGGAACTCGCAGTTTGCTCCGTGGAAACGACTGTGTTGAGCACATGAATTGCTTCCCTGTCTCTTGGACTGCAGTTTTCCAGTCGAGAAAGTGAGGAAGTGGTTCTCTTGGAGACACGCGCGCCTTTTGCGTGCAAGGTATCCCTCAGGAGTGCTTCTTTTGAAAAGAAGGCTCTCTCTTTAACACACACGTCATGTATGGAGAGGGTCCTCGGGAGAGGAGTCGCCAGCAAGAGTAGCCCCACTCCCCGTAAACCGAGAGGCCAGGCATCCATGAAATTTTCTTCCAGCTTGCCCGCAAAATGCCTCATCCGTTCAGGGCATTAAAAAAAATGGCTTGGGAATGAAGTCCTGTTGAGGCGTGCCTTGGCTTGCCCTTAATGTCCATGGAAGTGACCTCCAGTGCTTCCAAGGCCGGGCAGGGCGCAGGATGAGGGGCGCAGAAGCCGATTCCGGACGCGGCTCTATAACTCGGCTCCCAACTGCAATGGCGGGGGAGGGAAGTCCGCTGCCCAGCATGCCTTAAGGGCAGCCCCTGGCGAAGTCAAGGCGCGGTGCAAGGGAAACCGGTCGCCCTGCAGGATGGAGGGGTTTGTGTTTAGCGGAGTCCCAAGGTTTAAGTTAAATTTAAACTTTTAAAACCCACCTCAGCTCTTCTGTCCCTAATTTTGTGGGCTGGACGATATCAATCAGATTGGTCGAGGACTGGCCCAAATGTAAATTGTGGAAATGCAGGCCACCTTCTCCGGCAAAAAGCTTACTGTTCTTCCTATAAATTTCAAAGGAAAATAGGCAAAAATGTAATCTGAAAAATTCATCACGAACACAAAGCCCCCGCAGGTCGTGGGGAGAGCCCAGGGCAAGGATTTCGGATCGCCTTTCGAGTTGCCGAGTTCAGATTTAAGGCAGAGGGCCTTTGTTTGTGTTGTTTTATTTCGACCACGGCAACGCTGCAGTGCGATCCGCGAAGCCCGCCTCTGGGAACCCGGGCCGAACATTCACCCTCAGTAAAGTCCCGTTGGTTTCACTGCGGTTTCCTTACAGTGATCTCCCCGCTTTCAGGCTTGCATTTATACCTCTTTCGAGCTTTCACCTCTTTCGAGCTAAGGTGTCGGACGGAAGCGGTGCATGTTCCGATGCAACCATCTTACAAATGTCCTCTGCGGATCGTTCAATATCAATAATTCACACGATCGTTCCCTGTTGATTTTATTCACGCCAAAGATTCGTGTATAGAATAAAGCATTGAGCGCCTGGAGGAAACGGTGTGCTTGGAAAGGATGGCGGAGAAAGGAAAATTAGCAGCGGCTGAAGGTTGAAGCTTTAATCTCAGCCCGGTTGAGAAGGGTTAAATCCTGCGGTGCGGGCTCACAAACGCACCCATCCAAATACAGTTCTATCCCAAGTTAGATTCCATTTTCAAGGGTTCGCTTTTAGACTTGGAATCAGCTTAGACTGAATCAGCAGAGCACCAATAACGGCGTTTTGAATGGGCTAGGGAAACAATGGGGTTGCGCATACAAAATAAATAGTTTCAGGCGGGCAGCCAGGTTGGCCGGCGGTAGGAAGAACAAGATCCCAGTCCAGAGGAGCATTGGAGAGCAACAAAATTTCCCCAGTATAAGCTTTGGAGAGTCAAAGCTTCCTTCTCCGGATACAAAATAAAAATCTTAGGGGAACATACAGTGGAGGTTGAAATACAGGCCCTGCGTTCTGTTCCTAAACAGGTTAATTTGGAATTTACTCCTTTGAGGGCCTGTTTTCAAATCAAAGTGTTTAGGATCGGAGCCCATGAAAATTCCTAAAGATTGTCTTGCACCAGTTGTTTCTTTTTTTGCAGGGGGAGGGGGTTTACCTCACGCTTAAATTATCCCACCTTTGGGAGTGGAGAGTACTTTTTTCCGAGAAGGGGTTGTTTTGGAAAGGTAGGAAGACCCCCTTCCGAATAACCAAAAGGAAGATCCCCTTCCGAATAACTCAAAGCCTCGTTGTGTCGGCAAAGAAGTGGCGAATGTAGCCGCTTCCCACTCCTGCAGCCCAATCTGCGTTGCAGGCATGGATTAGATCAATGAAGGAGTTTTCCACCCCATGAGGGACAGTTACAGTGTGCTGCACAGATGTGCGGGGAATGATGGGTGTATTTAGGCACCGGATTGTAGAGGCTGCTTTATTGTGTAGACTTAGAATCATCTCCCACTGCAGCCGGTGTAGTGAATATAGGTGTCCTGCGCCCCTGATTCGGCAAGATAATGGGCATTTCGCATCCCCTCTGGCAGGAGGGCCCTTGTCCTGAGCATGCTAAAAGGTCATCAAGCGGGTGCGCTTTTAAATCTCGCCCTGTTACCCTAAACAGCTCCCCAACAGGTTCGATCCCAGCGGCATCACCCTAAAAACCAAGGCCCATCGAACAGACCTGAGTAGGACCGCGTGTAGACTTGCTAAGGGTCGGTCTCTTGGAGTGAATTGTTTTAGAAAGGGACTCCTGTTCGTGAGTCAGGCCGATTCCGAAAGCCGTTAAACCGGAGCTGTGTCTATGTCATAATAAAGGATAGGCCGCTTTTGTTTCATTCAAGCTTTGATTCCCCTCCGGCTTAACGGCTTCGGTTTCTCTCTCCTGTCTCTGCAAAGGAGCCGGTTCTACAAACTGTAGCGTGGCCCTCCGCCCTGTCTGAAGGCTGTCGGTTAGTTAGAGCGCAATCCTAACAGAGTCCCACCCTTCGAAACCCACAGACTCCAGATGGGGTTAGGTTAGAAGCAGTTCTCTGTGCTCCGGGTTGGCACTTTGGGAAAGAAGCGCTGGGCAAAAAGACCTGCCCGGGTCTCTCCCCAAGATTCCTGCGGTTGTTTCTCTGCCTCTGGGGCGAAAGGTGCGCGGCGCGGGTGGGGCCTTTCAGACACACCCCCAGACCCCTCCCCGTCCAGGAGATGATAATCCCTCGGTGTCTCCTCTTCGCCTCCTCTCCCAACAGAACGAGATCTTGAAAAGCACCGTGAGCGGCAACGACAAGAAAACCAAAGGACGGACTGGCTGGCCGCAGCACGTGTGGGCCCTGGAGCTCAAGCAGTGAGAGCCGCCAGGCCAGGCGGAGAGAAGCCCGCGGAGGACTCAGAGCCCGCCGAGCCAAGGACGCCGTGAAGGTGGTAGTGGTGGCGGCGGCGGCGGCGGCGGCATGGGAAGCGTCTGGTTTATTTATGTGCAATTTCCCTCCCCCTAATCTCCCCCTTTAAAATGTGGATCTTGGAAGGAAAGCATTCCATTATTGAATCTATGAAGAGGAACACTCCGGCGTGGTAAGGGGTCATGTGGTCGCCATCGTTTTATATTATATTATATATATATATATTTCCGTGAATGTTATTTTGCTTTGTTTGTATAGAACACACGGGATAAGGAGAGGGGTAAAAATCTGGCAGTGTGGGTGTGTGTTTGTGAAGTGTATCTCTCTTTGTTCCCTGCCCTCTTCGTGAAACATGTGGGAAGGAAGTCCAGGACTAAGCAGTCTCCCCGCCTTCATTCCCTGGGTGGGGTCGGGAAGTCTCTGTCGTTGTTTCCCTCGTGGTCCCCCCCCCCCCGCAAAAGTTGGAAGGTTTCCCACAGTTCCTTCGGAATGTGCACTTCGGTCCTTGAGGAAGCAAAAAAACAATTAAAATTAGAAAAGTACCGTGGAGTGGAATTGGTATTTTGAAAGGTGTAAACGCTGTAACTATTCAAATAAACCACTGTGTGTGTTTTTTTACTAAAAGCAAATGGTACCTCGTATGCCTCCCTAGATTGCCTTGTTATGGCGCAGGCGCCAGCTAGAAGGAGGTTCAAGGTATTATCTTAGCCACGCTTAGGTTAAGACGTGGGTAGGATCAGAGGAGACCTGCTTAGGAGGGCGCTCTTCCTAGCCCAAGTGCCCTCTAAGGGCGCCATCTTACGCTATCCTGAACTTGCTCACTGGGATTTACTTTTGAGATACTACATGCATGGGAGGGAGATAAAAGCTTCTTCTTTTCTTGGAGAAGGAAGACGTGACCAAGTGTAGGGAGGAAAAACGAGGGCAAGAAATTTTCTTTTTGGGTGGATTGCAACTCCGATCCTAAGCACGTTGATTCAGAAGTAGCTGACCCCAAGATGAAGAGAAAAGGCTGCATTGTGCTAACGTCAGGTTTATTGGTTTCTTTCTAATATATAGTTATTTACATAGACAAAAGTACAGCCTTGGGTCAAGTCAGAAGCAAGGCTTGCTTTGATGGGTATGTGTTTTCCCGGCGAGAATATATGTTTGTTGTTGACTGAAACTGGGACAATAGACCAGGCTTTTCAAAAGTGTTTGGAAGTTCGGTGGAAAGAGGCAGATGCTACCAATGAGAGCTCATTCTCTTCCGGTTTTTGCTCCTTCCCAGAGCTAGCCGTTTCCCCCCCTAAAACTTTTCTCCTCACAAAGGGCGAGCGCTCCGGCAGGGCCTTGCGACGACGTGGCCTCGCCCCTGCTGCCCGGCAGTTTGGCCAAGGAAGCTTTAGAGCCCTGGGAGGAGCTGTTTTGTAACTAGTGCTTGTACATCCAGAATGAAAATGAGAGGGATTGTGCGTGAAGGTTTACTATTAGAAACAGTGGCCTCAAGATTAACGTTGCGGTTCCCAGAAAAACTCTCCTGGGCCGCGCTTCCTTCCCCATTCACAGCGACCAGCCCCTTTCTAATCCCGTCCTGGCAAGAGCCGGAGAACCGGACCCGATAATGGTTCAAATGGGAGAGAAGAGCTTGGCTTCGGCCCCGGAACCGCAGAGCGGCCAAACAGCCGCAGATCTCCTGTTCGGCACCCGCCTCCCACGCCTCAAAGCCCCGCGGCCCGCCTAAACCCGGCCAGGTCCTTCGGAAGCGGAGAACCTCCGAGTCTCTCTGCCTCGCCGAGATCGGAGCCTCCTGGTGGGCTCTTCGCCGCCTGGAATTGGGCCTTTTAAAGGGGGGGGGGGGGAAGCCTGAAAGGGGCTCTTTGGATTCGGTTGCAAACCTAAGGATGTCGTACATTGAGCTGAACAGGAATTAAGCTCCCTTTCCCCACCCCACTGCGCCCCCAGGAAGTTTTGCGTGTGCCTCGATCCCGGCCTTCAGAGTTTAAAAGAAAAAGGTTTCCCTCCAGCTCACGTGTTTATTCCTTCAGCGCCTCCCCGCCCCCCTCCAGCTTTGTAACTGGGAATCCACCTCGACTGTCCCCCAGATGTTTCGATATGCTGCTCTCCTCTTAAGTGGCTCGCTCCGGAGGGGCTCTGACAACGAGAGAGGGTCGGTTGCCGAATGCCCATCAAAAGATAAGCCGAGGGCCTTGGACGCACAATAGGAAGGTTGCGGGGTTAGCACAACTGGGCCAGCAGGACCCGCCCTCTCCTTGCCTCGGGCTCAGGCGGCTTGGGGGAGCCCGGCCTCGGCAAGAAACAGCGCCTCAGTCCTGAGACCGAACGCCCTGGGCGGTTCAGACCCAGACCCAGCAGGGGTTCTGACCGAGGTTGCGCCCAGCAAAGGTCGGCGGCTCTGGGCTCCTGCTAGGCAAAGCGGCCGGCAAAGGCCCACGGCTGCCTTGCTGCTCTGGGCTTGATGTAGAGCGGCAGAATCTCGCGAAGGACCTCCCTGTCCCCCGTAGATCCAGGACTGGGGCCCTGTGGGTCTGGAGGAGAGCGCTTGCACTGGAGGCCGGGACAAGGTGTTCCGCCTGCCGGCTTCTCAGAGTCAGAGAGGAAGGAAATGCCCATGCTCCAAAGCCCCTGGTTGGTCTCTAATCTGCGTCCGAGATTGTGTTTCCTACGACAAACTCGAGACTTCCTAGAAGACAGGACCTTTTATTTCCCCCTGCTTGCAGTGATTTTTGTTTTAAAGTAGGATATTAGGATACATGAGTTCCTTGGTTGTTGTTGTTTTAAATTAAGAAACCCTTTTTCTTCTCTTCCCCGCCCCACACCCTGACACAAACTCTTCCCTTAAAAAAAAACCCTCCCATGGCTCAAACAGCACAACAGAAATCTGCGCCTGGCTCCCCCAGAGATCAGCCTCGGAAGACCCAGGCCTTCTCTCCCCGCCCCCGGTGCAACCACCCACGCAGTTCTAAAGGGCCTGGAGCGCCCGGCAGGCGGGCCCCCGGGCACAAGGAGGCTGGGCTTCCAGAGAGATGTGCTGAGGGGATGCGCCAGAAGCCCACTTTTAGAACTGGCCAGAAAATGACTTGTGGATTAAGCTTAGCTGCGGGGGGGGGGGGGGGGGTGCATTGTCTGTAAATGCGTGTATATAGAAGTGTTCCTTCTTGCATTTTAAAAAAGATCTTAAAGATTCAAGACACCGTTGGCGTCGACAACAGAACGGGCAAGATTCTTCCCAAGGCCGGTCACATTGACTAGGAAGGAATTTATTTGCTAGAATAGCTGGAATGGGCGATATGTGAATACCCCTCAGAGGGGCTTACGAACAGCGGGGCTTTTGGGATGTATGTGATGCACAAATGTGGTAGGAGGAGAGTGCCCTGTGTTTGCCCTGACAGATGCTAACGATCCCCGCTGTAGGGGATACAGGCCTAGCAAGACTAAATCCCGAGGTTTTCAGTGACACTCATCTGCAAGGCGGGAGGCTTCAGTTTTTTTCAGATATTCCTCTCCCCCCGCCCTCCCCCATCCCCAACAGAGTTTTTTGGGAAATGTTCTCTGTGTATGTGTCTCCTTTTCAAAACTGGCGCGAGGGCAGGGGGCCGTCCATGGGGGGGGGGGCGACTCAGGGTTAAGAGAGGAGAGAGGCTGGGAGAGGGGGAGAGGGTGGGGGGGATTCCTTTTAATTGCTCGGTAATGGGACTGTTGCTATTTTCTCAGGAGCAATCATTCCTGCAGCTAAATCGCAGGAGCCCTAGACAGGCCGGAGCCGACAAAAATGTAGCTTTTGACGTTAAAAGCTAAATGGGGAAGTGGGGCGGCGGAAGGTAAATTGATGGCCGATTGGGATGTCAGGAGCCCTGGCCCCAGATCGCCGGCCTGCAGCTGCGGCCCTGATAAGCGACTGGCGGGGCCCTTCGGCCAGCTACAGGCCGGGATCTGGGAAGACGAGCCTGGCGAGAGAGAAAGCGCCACCTCTCTAGCCCCAGAGTTCCCGCCGAGGTCAAGCCGGAGCTTCTCCGCCGCCTCGTCCATCTCTCTTCGCAGCGATAACCTCACAGCAGTGAGCGCCACGGGGAGGGCGCGAGAGAGGGAGAGGGAGGCCTGAGAAAAGAGCCGCGTCGCCTCCCTGGCTTGTCCCACCGGCGAGGGAAACAAACGGGGGAGCCCCTGCCAAGCAGAGCGTCTTCTGCCTCGCGTCTGAGGAAACAGGAGGTCGAAGCCCCTCGGCTGAGGCTCCAGTCCCTGCGAAGTGCGGGGTTTTGCCGTCCGAGGGAGCCCAGTGCAACGGCAAGCCTCTGGGGCAGGGGATCGGGGCCCCTTCATCCTATGCCTGGAGGTTAATCCCTGGGAGGTGAAAGGGGCCTCCCGTTGTTAGCACCTGCCTGTGCATAAAGGGACTTTTCTATCAGGGGATCCATGAGGCGCCATGGAGGGACTGGGGTGTCTCTCTGGATTTCTCCCTGAAGGGTGCCGAGGAGGCAGCAGCCGGACTCCGGCAGAAAGGGGCGAGGGGCGTGGGCAGCTTCCTTGGGGGTGCAGGTCTTTGCACCTGGGTGGGATTGGATTGCAAGGCAGGAGGCTGAAGTGTGCAGCCGCGGCGCGTCCTGCAGTTGGCTCTGGCTCGCAAACAAGGAGCATCTTCCGAAGAAGCCCGGCGGGGGTTGGGGGGGGGGGGGGCGGGGGCTTCGGGCAAAAGTGTAGTCAGAATCGACTGCCTATTTTAAAATAAAACCTTAGCAGGTCACGTGTTCATTAAACGATTTGCAGGCATAAATATGTCCTGGTTTTGGGAAGGCGTTCTCATGCTCTTCAAAACTCATTTTTCAGCGGAGACCCGAAAAGAAGCCTGCGTACCAAGCTGTGACTGTAGCGTCCTCCTTATTCTTGGATGTGGAAAGCTGCTGTGTAACCTCTCTGGTTATTGTAATTATTTAAAGGAATGCTTTTAGGGATGCTTGCAAGGCTAGGATCCTGCCGCGGCTTTCCTGGGAGTTCAGCAGGGCTTTCCTAAGCATGCACAGAATCAGGCCTAACCGTCTCCTGGGCTGCGCTGCGCTGCCATCCTAAAGGCAGGTCTTGCAAGAACTGAGGCCGCCTGGCTTTAATGGCGCTTCTTTCTCAAGCAAGGAAATCTGGGACATGTATGCACGGCAATCTTAAACGGACTTAAACCTTCCTAAACCCATTGACTTCAATGGACTTAAAGGGAGTAACTATATTTAGGATTGCACTGTCGGACGGCCATCTTCCCACGCTTAGGTTTAAATGGGCAGTTCAAGCTAGGGGAAGGTTAACTGCTTTTAGACCAGCAGACCGGCACTCGGAGTCTACACATATTGCTTGGAATTAGTTTCCTTTGATTTCAGGGTTACTGAACGGCCCTTAAGCCTTCCTTATGAGGCCTGACTCTTTCATAGATTCGGCAGAGCCGGGTGTAGTTGTAGAATTCAACAGCCCCCCAAAAATGTCTACTTAGGGTAGTTGTTCTGTGGGGAGGGGCATGATTCCTCGGGAACGGAGCCCGTAAAAATACCTGGAATTTATTTCCAAAATAATAAGTTAGGGATGGTAGTCGTCTTCGGCTGCGTCATGGAGTGCGCATTGACCCTGCCTGCTTTCCTGGGTTAAGGTTCAGTCATCAGCTTCAGTCCTTAATATATTTAATTGACAAGAACCGGTATTCTGGAGATGTGAGCACTCTCCTGATTTGAAATTTAGGTTTATGTTAGATATGCAGGTAACAATAAATTTAGCTGTACAAATATGAAGCAATGGGAAGGGGGGTGGATTATTCCAGCGTCAGGGGCTACAAAATAAATCAGGGCCTTTGGGGTGAATTCCTCGCTCTTCTGCTGTTGATTTTTCAAATGCCTTTGCATTATAGTAGCTATTACATGCGGTACTGTTTGGACGATTCATTCGAAAGTTATAACGTTTCAACAATAAAGGCGGTCATCAGGATAACCTCTAAAGTCAGAGTTATGATTTACGATGGGGGACGACCTATCTGGACACAACTCAGTTGAATCCCAGTGATCTCCGGGTTTTGGGGTGCAAGTCTATCCTTGTGAATAGTCGCTACTGAGGACAATATAATTTCCCCTGTTGGGGTCCATGGGATTAAAATGGTTTCGCTTTGGCTGAATTGTGCCCAGTTATTTTCAGTATCAAAACCATCTGTCTGTATATCACGTTTTATTCTGCTCTTCTTCCAAGGAGCTCAGTGTGGATCACATGACTTTCAAAAAGATAAATATTCCATGCCAGGTGTTCTCTCTCTGTCGAAGTTAAAGTATTTGGACGCAATTCGATTAACTTTCTCGGTTAAACGTACACTTAGTTACAGGGAAGCAGTTCTACTATACTATCCAATAACACAAAACTATACAGGCCGTCTTCCAGAATACATCCGTTCGGAGGAAGGGCCATCCATTTCAAAGGGGTCTTGCATCCAACAAGCTGTAATAGGAAGTGGAATGTTTCGCTGGTCCAGATCATGTTTATTTGCTCATTGTTACTGCCAGCGTTAGGACAGTGTTTATTATAGTCACATGTTTGTTGTCATTGCTAAGGCTCTGAGTAACTTTATATGGAAGTAAATTTCCTGCTGATCTGACATGGGTTACCTCCAAGTAAGCAAGTGGACGACAAAATTAAAATCCTTATTGAATTAAAGGGGCGGTTTGGGGATATTTAATTGCCCCAAGGACTATGAGGTTCCGGTTAAACTGTACAAACATCGCCAGGGATGAGCCCCAGTTGAACAAAGTGGGGCTTATTTCTGAGCAAAACAGGCATGGGGCTGAACCCCGTAGTAAGTCATACTCTTCTTACTTGAAAAGTATCTTACCCTGCACTGTCTGAACTGGACACAATGCAGCAGCCTGGGTGGGAAACCGTTGCTAAATCGGGGAGAAACAGGTCAGTTTCTATGACAGAGGATTAGAGAATCGTCCCCGTCCAATTGCTCTCAAGGGCGGCATCCAGGAAGGCTTCCCGGCTCTAAAGAAGTAACTTTGAGTTTCCCTTTTATTTCAGAATCTATATAGCTGTCGTCTTGTTAGACGACTAGATAAGAAGGTCAGGTTGGAAAGGAAATGTTCTATTACTCTTCCCTACCTATTTGGAAAACAGCAGATGGCGTTACTAATGGAAAGTGAAAAATAAAGCTTTAAGAGCAGCTAGTAGACCTTGCTTCCAGCACCAGGGCTGACGTTTTCGCTACCTTCGCGGGGTTTTTAGATAGCCGGAAGTTACAGAACTTAGTCTCGCCCTCATCCCACCTCGCCGTGGCCTGTCCAATTTGCAGATGTTTTCCTTAGAGGCGGATAATGATCCTTAATCATGCCTCTTTTTAAAGATGGCGTCAGACTGAGGTTAGGAGCCATTTGGTGATCCGTTTAGGCTGACCTCTGAGAGTCACTGTACACCGACAGGCCGGCTGGGTGTCTTGACTTCATGTGGATTGAGCCACTGGGGAAGCTCTTGGCACTGTTTGGAAGTCAGCCCCGGGGGATTTTGCAAGGCTAAATATCAGAGGAAGGAAGGAAGGAAGGAAGGAAGGAAGGAAGGAAGGAAGGAAGGAAGGAAGGAAGGAAGGAAGGAAGGAAGGGAGGGAGGGAGGGAGGGAGGAAGGAAGGAAGGAAGGAAGGAAGGAAGGAAGGAAGGAAGGAAGGAAGGAAGGAAGGAAGGAAGGAAGGAAGGAAGGAAGGAAGGAAGGAAGGAAGGAAGGAAGGCTGGACTGTAGCACAAAATCAGAAGCCAGGGAATGCTTTTTATTAAGACCAACCAACACAACACTTAGCACTTTGACCAACCTTGTAATAGCTTGCGCTGTGTGTTGTCATATTGCCGGTGATAAAAGGCATGATTTGGCTTCTCTTTATCCATAAAAGGGCTGGCTTTGAAGTCTTCTATAGTAAAGAGATGCTTCACGCAATCAAAGTTACCTGAAATGTATCCATTCACCAGCTGACAGTAGAGAGAGAACGAATTTCAGGTTTCTGCCACTGTACACACATTGTACGAAGGCTTCATTCATTCATTCATTCATTCATTCATTCATTCATTCATTCATTCATTCATTCATTCCCTTTCTCATTTAAGGGCTATGAAATATGCTTCCTTTCTACAGCAGTTACAATCTGCCCCATTGCCAATCGGGCAATTAGGGTTCAGTTGTTTCCGCATTCCTGTTCTAATGAAGATTAAAGAGCGGCTGTTATCTGAATTATATATTCACATAAATTCTGGGGAAACAGGGAGACTGGAAAGGGGGAGGCTCCTGAGAGAGGCTTGCTGCTTTGCGAGAAAGCCTTCTCTTTCCCCATCAGCGTCTCCACAAAGGCAGGCGGGATGTGTCTCTTCCTCCACCCCTTCATATTCCTCGAGTAAAGTCCCTGCTTTGATGCTGGGTTTGTGGAGCCGTGATTACAAATTTATTCGGAGGCACACCAAGACGTCTTGATATTTGCTATTAAGGACATCTGGCAGTGATTAGAGCTCCTCCCCCCCCTTTCTTCTATCTCGCGAGGGGAGCCTCTGTGGACCTCCTGACGTCAGATCAGACGGCGAGGAGCCATCCTGCGGCAGACTGAGGCGGGTGGATGCGATGGGCCCTCTCGGTTCCAAAGGCCGGCGGAAGTGCCGGCCACCAGCTGGAATGCGCCGGGCCCGCTGGGAACCAGCCTGGCTTTCCCTCCCAGTCCAGCCGGCCTTCTCGTCCAAGAACACTTTTGCTGCTGCTTGAGGTTTTGCAGCCCGTAAATTGGCTCGATTTTTTTCTTGTATTTTTTTATTATAAACCGGTAGGAAACAGGCTCACAGTGGAAGGCAGGTTCCGATTTACAGCCAGCTAACGTGGAGAGACATCGAGAAATACCTCCAAGAGTTAGAAGAGGCGGGGATTTGAGTGGATTTCCCCAACCCAATAATGACAGGACAAAACAGAACAAAAGCAGGCCCCTAATTTAAGCAGCACTGATTCTGTCCCCAGGTTTAGCTCCAGAACCTAATACCAGATATCTGACCAGAGCTCATGTTAAACACTTGCACAATGCAAGACAGATCTCTGACATTCAGCAAAGTTGAGGGGGGGAGGGGGGGAGAAAACTCTGCTCAGACTCCTCTTTCCCCACCCCAGAGAGATTGCAGAACACACTTTTCCAAACCTGAAGGTTTCCAGAAGGGACTGAACTCTGGCATATCCCTGTAAATTTCACAGTGCAATCCTAAACAGAGTTACACTCTTCTAACCCCACTGATTTCAGTAGAGCAAAGGAAATGTCAATCTCTTTGGGACTGCGCTATGATTGCTGGGCCCACCTGGGTTAGGAAGGCTTTCTCTTCTGGCAGTTTGAAGCACACAGCAGGAGATGCTAAATCCCAGCCCGTTGACTGGTAGGCAGGATCATTCCCAGAAATCCACGGAACCTAGGAGGAGGTTCTCGGGCCCTCTTCTTTCCCAGACGATCGAATAAAACCCGACCAATTCCGCATTGACATTCTACACTAGAGTCAGAGAAACCAACTCTATGATTCTATGATTTTAGTGTAGAATGTCAGCTCCGGGACAGGGCTAAACCAGGATTAAAGGTCTAGTGCGGAAGTGGTCCCGGTCTTCCTGTTAAACGGATTTGCTGCCTGCTGTAGTCCAAGCACTTCAATCGCTTCCTGCCAACTTCCACTCTTCTCTCACGTCTCTTCATTTTGTTAGCGATTAATGGATTGGGGTATTCTTTCCCTTTAAATACTGATAAGCGTATCTAGATACGAACTGACCCAGTATGTAGAGAGGAGGGAAGATGCTGGAATATGGCTGCTCTCTCCTCTTTAAAGGAGCAGAAACTGAGGGTTGAGAGAGGCTGCGATTTAATTCTCCGTTGGGGAGCAGAAGAATGTTGGGAGATAAGCGATACAAAGAAGACCCAGCAGGCAGCACTGCAGTCTGCAGCCCTCGCAACTCCTGAGCCAAGTGGGGAGGAAGAGAAAGAGATTCTGCAATCTTTCTCCGAGCCCCCCCCCCCCCCCGCAACTCCTGTGAAGTACAGATAGCTAAAATATACAGAAGGGAACAGTCATTTTAAATTTGTGTAATGGGAATTCCCACGGTTAATATGGAATAAAAATGCAGTTTAATCGAAGAGATTCTGTTAGCAAACCCCTCCGGCTTTTCTTTGCCTATTGCAAAGCCAACATAAACCAGATATATTAGCGGAAGCGAAGAAATCCGGCAAAATCTCCCTTTTCACAGAGGGCGCTTTCTTTGCACTACCCAGTTGTCGGCGAGGATTTGGGGTGGAGAAGGGAGGAAGAAGAGGAGGCAAACTGCATGCTGCAGAACAAAGGGGGCAAGCTTTTCTAAACAGGGAAATGGAATTAAGGGCAGACCTGAAGTGTATTGCCTCATGTGTGATCCACGACTGCTGGGTTTGTTTTTTTTTTTTTTGGGGGGGGGGGGGAGATGCTAATTGCAGTTCCTAGCCTGTTCATCCAAAAGGGCATAAAAAACAGCCCAGTGACATAGAATGTTGCATTCCCCACACACACACACAGAGCTTCTGTGTTTTCAACACGAAAGGCAAAAATTCAACTGGTGCATCGTTTCCAGTTTCTTCTCAAAGCTGGGAAAGGCTGTATCTCCTCGAATTTTAGCCTGTGACGAAAGGGGAAGAGAAGGTGAAGAGAAGGGAAGGGAAAGGGAGGGAAGGGGGAGGAAGAGGGAGGAAGGAAGGAAGGAAGGAAGGAAGGAAGGAAGGAAGGAAGGAAGGAAGGAAGGAAGGAAGGAAGGAAGGAAGGAAGGAAGGAAGGAAGGAAGGAAGGAAGGAAGGAAGGAAGGAAGGATCATATAATGCAGTTTTTCCAGGATTAAAACTCTTTTAAAGACTATGGTTCAGCTTCGAACAGTGGGCCATCATAACCATTATTTTCAGTCGGACATTTAGCACATTTAACTTCCTTTCTTCGCGAAATGACGGCCCAGAAGACTTTGATTCTCAGTTGTGAGAATGAATCTAGACATGAGTGAGAAGTCTCCCTCATGCTGGCAGGCTGACTTGTAGCCATAAACCTTCTTGCTTGGGTGTCCATCGCTGACTTCTGCAGCAGCCAGTGCCTGGAAGGGAAAGTTCCTGCGGTCACAGCGGGCTGAGATTACAGGCTCCAGGACAACAGAGGCTCCAAACAGACTCGGAAGAACTCTGGTTCTACCCCCACTTCCCAGCCTGACCGGCAAACCGAGATCTGAAAGGAGAGGGACAAAAGTTTCTCAGCGAGGTCCAGGCAAGAGGAAAAGGGAACGGGAAGGGGGGGCTATCTCAGCTAGAGCGAGATCCAGGCAAGTTGGGGGGGGGGGAGTGGTGCCTGGCTACTTCTCAAGGATGGGCAATGAGGGACAGTCTTGCAACCCCTCTCCATGGCTCCCCAACTAGGGCTCCCCCTCCCCCCTATATTCGCCCTGCCTGCTCCAAATCTTAGCCCTCTCTTTGCGAAGAGATTCCGGGTTGGTCTTTCTCATATCAAGTTCTTTTGGTCGCTGGTCCACGGAGGGAACCAATAGCCAGCCTGGACGGTCGGCGCCCTTCTGTTATGCAGCTGTTCTTTAGTCAAGATTGACGCAAAGCGCACCTTGTCCGAAATGGTGGGGTGCGGGAAGCTGTTGATTTTGGGCACTTTTGCATGTGCTGAATAATGCAGTTTCAATCAATTTCAACAACGGTTTGCAAGTGGATTTTGCCAGCCCACACAGTAAAATCCAGTTGCAAACTGGATTGAAAGTGCATTATTTAGGGTGTGTCTTTAGAAATGAGGCTGAGGTCAGGCGGCACAAAAATCGGGTGAGGACCCAGAACCGGGATCTGGGGAACTGGGACTCTGACTGCCATAGAAGGTTAGAGGCTCCGGGCGGCGCTTAGGACCCCCACTCCAAAAGCGCTTCTTTCTTAATTATCCCGTCTCCCGCCACTTTCACAGAGAAATAAGTCCCGCAGGGTACAGTAATACTTCTGCCGAAGGAAATGGGCAAAGGATTACAGCCAGGGAGCATCATCTGCAGTAACTGTGCTCAGATCCTGACGGGGTCCCCCCCCCGGAGAAGCTGACTGAAGCCCCAGTGGACTCTCCAGGCGCAGTGGGGAGCAGAAGGGCCGGTTGATATCTGTGGGAAATCCCGGCCCGATCTTACGCGCGTCTTTACTCAAGGGGGGCCTTCAACTGTGCATGAAACTACATCCTTAGTGCCAAACTGCTGTGATTGGCTTAGATCTGGCCGGTGTTGACGAAAGGGGGCGAGAGACCAAAGATCGGGGTCGCGCAAGAGAGGCTGCGGGTGGGTAAGTGGGGGATAAATGCCCGGAAGGGAAGACAGGGAAAGGAAGTCTGTTGTGCAGCTCCCAGGCTCTTGTTACCTGGTCGGGCAAAATGGTGACGGGCTTTCTGAGCGCCTCTTCTTGGCCAGTTGCAACGCTGCAAACGGCTTCTGGAGCCCACTTCCCGAACAGGCCAAGCCGGACAAAACGGCTTCTGCTATAAACCATGTGTTTTGTGCCTTGGGGCGAACCGGGAACCCCCTTCCCTTTGGTTTGTTGCGGCTGCCAAACCCAGGCCCTCCTGTAAACCTGTGGGGGCAACCAGGTCTGCCTTCGGAAGAACCGCCTGCACTGGAGAAGGAGAAGAAAGACCGCCCCCTGCCCCTCTCCAAGTTCCAGCAGAGTCGAGGGATCCTTCAGGGCCTTCAAGGGAGGCGCGGCAGTGCTGGAAAAAAGATGATGCTGCCCCTACCCCGAAGATCTTCAGGTGCTTTGACTATTGTAAGCGCGCCGCCTGGGGACCCTGGCGGAGGGAGGGGGCAGCTCTTCCCCCCTGATCGAGCAAGCCTGGTAGATGCGCGCTCAGGTTGGTGGGAAGGGCCGTCAAGTCACAGCTGTGGGGGAGGGGCGTCCCAAGGCAAGAGACCTTCAGAGATGACTTGCCACTGCCCGCCTCGGCACCCGGGGATTCTTGGGCGGCCTCCCAACCAAATATTGACCGGGGGCAGCAGACGCAGCCGGCTTAGCTTCTTCGAGAAGATCGGAGTCTGCAGGTCAGGTCCCTCCTCCCGACTCACCCCTCCCCGCAATTACGTCACACACCTTTCCAATCCGGGTCTGGGACGTGACCTACCCAAGAGGTTCCGGGGCTGAACTCCTGCTTCACCTGAACCCCCGCCCTCCAGAAGCGATCCTTCCGAGTGTGGGACCGGGAATACTCCTGAGCGAGAGAGCCTTGGGCGGGCTTTGCTGGAAGGCAGGGCCCAGGCCCGGAAGGCTTTTTTCGCTTGCTCAGAAAGAGGCAGGCGCTGGGGAGGAGCAGGAGCGCCCCCGCCCGCCCGGGTTTTTGGGGTCGCCTTTCCTGGAGGGAAGGAAGGGCTGGAGCTGTAGACTGTGGCTGGCGGGGGGGGGGGGGGAGGGGGCAGGGCAACCGCGGGCCTGAGAGAGCCCCCCCCCCCACACACACACACACGTAGTCTGGCTTTCATCGAGCGAGGCAGCAACTCCGCCCAGAAGGCCACTCTGTCGCCGAAGCCATTCCTGAAAGTCGCTCCCGGGTGGCCTTTGGTGGCCAACGTGCCGCAGGGCGGGGGAGGGGGCTCCTGGACGCCCATTGCCCCCCCCCCCCCCGCCCCAGCTCGGCCTGGGAGCCGCCTCTCCCCTCCTCTCCCCTCCGGCGGGGCGGGCGGGGGCTGTGCCGGCCGGCGGGTGTGCCCAGCCGAGGAGGCGGCTGTCAGCGGTGACGGATCCCAGACTCCGGCGCTACTGTAAGGCGGATTGAGTTTCGCCGGCGAAAGCTCGCCTCCTTCCGCCCGCCCGCCTTTGCTCCCACGACGTCTTCCCAAAGTCTTCCCCAGACCCTGCGACGGCTCCAAGCTCCGAGGGGCCGGCCGGGCCAGGCCAGGCCAAGCGAGCCGCCTGCAGCTCCGGATCCCAGCCCTCGCCGCCCGGAGAGTCCAGGTAACCGCGGCGGGCCCCTCTGGCCGATCCAGCTCCGGCTGCTGCTGCGCGTCGATCTCGCACCCGGCAAGGTGGCGGCGGCCGCGGCTCAGTCATCAACCCCACCAAAAAGCCGGGCTGGCGGGGGCGGGGGGGCGGGGGTCTAGGATCCCACGGATAACCCCCACACGGGAGGGGGCGCCCCGGAGAGCTTGTCTTTCCAGTTCCAGTTCCCCCCGCCGCTACCACAGAGAGAGCAGGGCAGCACCAGGCTCTGGAACAGCAGCCTGTCAGCTGCCGATTCGGGTGGGATTGGTTGGGGAGGGGCTCTCCTTCTTCCCACCTTCTGGACACCTGAGCGGATTAGAACCATGTCGGGGCTCTTCGTGCCAGAGTCAGTCTAAAGCCCGGAGTTTCGGCTCGACCACGGATCCACTGACTAATGGCGACTGAGATCCGTTGAAGGCAGACCGCGGCCCCAACCCCGCCCCCCGCCGGCATGTCCGGATCGAGCAGTCCGGGCCCCCCTGGCCTTCTCTCGGCCCCTTCGCTCCCAGGGAAAGGGCGGTGTTCGATCATCCGTGGGAGACAGACAGGGACCGGGGTCGAGGCCACACGGGGTGAGAGAGTCCCCAGAGCGCTGATTTCAGCGATGTTCCAGCGGTAGAGTTCAAGGATCACTCCGTGTGCAGGCTTGAATGGGAAAAGCCGGATGTGGCTGTTTACTCCGAAGTCAATCCGACTGATTCAGTGGTGGTATTATTATTATTATTATTATTATTATTATTATTATTATTATTATTATTATTATTATTATTATTATGCTTTGGGTTATGGGCTTGCTTGGAAGTCATCTCCACCGAGGTCAAAGAGGGCTGCTTAAATCAATTGGTTTAGAGTGCTTGAGCTATCGGGATACATGGGAAGGCGTGGGTTATAGGTAGGTTACAGCCATATTAGTCTAGCGTTACTTCCAAGCAAGCACGAGGAGCGCATCCCAGCTTTGGTTTCATTTTATCCTGGCTTCGAAAAACAAAACAGCGGGTTGCTGAGCAGCCCCCCCTCCCCTCCTGCAACTTTGGAAGAGGAGCGCTCAGACACTTCGATCTAGTCTAACCAGCGTTTTCCTGGTTTCCCCTGCGATGCAGACGGCTGACCCCAAAGCGCATCGCTTTTTTTTGTGTGTGTGGGGAGGGGGAGATTCTACTGTCCATGTTCCAAAGGATCTCTTTGGATGTAGATAACCTCGGGCGCGTACGCACCCCATCCTCAACATGCTGGTCGCCGGAATGACTTTCTCAAGAAGTATTCTTCCCAGTGAAACTTGAAAATATTCTTTGCTTTCCAGCAAGTCTGCTGAATTCATTGGTGGCTTTGCCATAGCTTTCAGGTAGGAGTGGTGAAGTTTTTCTTCTTGTTCTCCAATCTTTAGAAAGTTGTGTTTGAAAGTAAGTCCCATGGGCGCCCAGTGAGGACATAGGTTGTGTTCGGGGAGGTGTGTTTGGAAATGAAGCCAGGCAACCTCTTCCTTGGACGTGTATGTGTATGTGTGTGTGTGTGTCCGACTGCATCCAATGGAACCTTTCCCAAGGAAATGGGACCGCGGTTTTTCACTGTAATCCTAAACATGTATAAGAAGCAAATTCTACTGAAATCAGTGGAACTTACTCCCTAGTAAATGGATTTAAGATTGCAGCCTCGTTGTACTTTTTTGCACTTCTCGGATCTTCGGAGGCTTCGCGCTAACTAGGGAGTAATGAAACAACAGCATATAATGCGGGACTCTCCTGGCCGAATATCCGGACATGCAATCTGCCATTCAAATGATGCGGGGAAATAGGGATTGGGGCCGCCGTGCCGCAGAATGGCTCCAAGTCGGAAATACTGCCCCTCCCCCCCACACACACAGTTTGTCGGGTTAGAAATAGGCCTGCCCCCTTAACCCAGGTATGGGTGGGGACAGCTATTTGGAGGGTGATAAATTCTCTTTGAATGGGGTTTTCTTAGAAACGCGTCGAGATCGCATAGTCGATTAGTCTTTCTTTTTCAGCCTCTGCCGGTGGCTCTTCTCTCAGCAGGGAACTCAACACTGGTTGAGGGTTGCCGCTCCGCTCGCTTCTTTTGCCCGGCAAGGAAAGCAGAACCCGAGCGATGCCTGGATTTTGCTGCAGGGAACAAAGCCCTTCTTGCCTCGCCACAAGGGTGGCTGCTGGGTCCAGACCCGGAGAGATCCGAGCGGGCACATTCAGGCGCCGCGCCTCTTCCAGAGTTGAGGCAGCATTAAAAGTCATATGCATTAGTTCGGGTCGCCAGATGTCCTCCCTCCCCCACCCCTCTCGTTTTTGATGTCTGTCCTATTTGAGACTCTTTATTTAAAAAACGGATGAAACTGTCCTCTTTTGGGGTTGAAAGGTTAGGAATATTCCTAGTTAGCAGCAATTTTCACAGCTTAAATAGTAGGGGTATCTAAAATGAGATTTGTCATAATGATCACTCGTTTGAAGTAGTCAGTAGGAAAATGTTCTCCCCCCTCCCCTCCGGTAAGTCCTACAAGGAGAGGAGAGGGGGTCGATGGCCTCATGCACACCAGCTCGCCCTTATATTGTGACTGTTCCTTCCCACAAAACCTATCTGAAGCTGCCACCAGTGTTCCCTCTAAGCTGAGTTAGTGTGAGCTAGCTCACAATTCGTTAGGCTCCAGTTCACACATTTTTGTCTTCGCTCAGGAAAAATGGCCCCAGAGCAAACTCATTTATGCAGTAGCCACAAGTTGCTCGCAACTTTGAAGCCAGTAGCTCACAAACTAGGATTTTTTTGCTCAAAAGACTCCACAGCTTAGAGGGAACATTGGCCGTCACCACATCAACTTTGCGTCTTTCATGTTTTGATGCAAGTAACTCTAGAACCCCGAGTGGCTCAGGAGACCTCCATCTCGTCAGATCTGGGGAGCTCAGCAGGGTCGGACCTGGTCAGCGTTTTGACCGGAGACCATCAAAGAAGCCCAGGATTGCCAAGAAGAGGCAAACCACCTCAACTACCCTGTTGCTCTGAAAATGCTGCGACACACACACACACGACTTGTGCAACTCACCCCTAAGAACACTTTTGTTGGAATAAACCCAAGTGGGAGTTTACAGGAAAGATCGGGGATAAATGCAGCGCAGGTAGGCGGTTGCTTTGGGTTGTTCTTTCAGCCAGCCCGATCCGGGGCACGTTGAGTTCCCCGAGGCTTGCTACCAAGAAGGCGCGCAGTTCCAAGGCCCCTCCTGGCTCCAGGTCGCTTGCAAAGGCTGCGGCTGAAGGCGGGTGGTAGGAGACGCCCCATCCCCCCAAGCACACACCTACGTGTCATAAAAGGTTCCCGCTAAAGTGGCGGGTGGGGCGGAGGGCTGGGGCCTGCCAGGTCTGGGATGAATGGAAGGGCTTTTCTTTCCAGACTCTCCCCTCCCCCGCTCCCAGCGCTTGCCTTTATTTCTGACCCTGGGCTGGGTCGCAAAGTCTCCTGTGGGGAGTCGTTAGCGGTGGCTGCATTAGGCGGGCGGGCGGACAGACCTCCCAAGTGGCTCCGGCCGGCGTGTCAGCGCGAGAGGGCTCTGCTCCTCGTCCAGTCGCGCTCTCATCAAAGTCCCTGGCTCCAAGGAGCCTACACGCCTCCCTCCCTGGCGGCGGCCTCCCAAGAAAACAGTAAACAATTTGTAGCACACTCACACACACCCCGCCACCCCTCCTCCTCGGTCTGTGTCTCAGGCTCGCACCGCCACCACGTTAGCAATCTCCCCCCCTGAGAGAGCCAAAACTTTTCTTTTAACCCCCTTTTCATAAGCTTTCAAGGACCCCGAACGATTTATTTCCATTTCCGGCTGCCTTAAGAACATGGCATTAATTTACAACGCGATTTTTAACGCTTGGATACTCGCGGTTCATTCGAAGTAGGCTATTTTAAGCAAAGAGAAACCTGTGCGTGTCTTCTGCCTAGGCAACATTTTATATTCCCTCCCCCCTCCAAGGAAATTTGCAGGCACTGCTGATAGACTCGGCACCATCCGATCCATAAGGCAGTTAAGGCCAGACTGCTTGCCTTTTAAGGCGATTTCCTCCGGTAACAGAAAGGCGGGGAGTCGACGGAGAGGTGGGTGAGCAATTATTCATTAGCCGCTATTAAAATTCAAGGTCTTTCCATAGATGGGCTGAGAGGAGAGGGACAGGCAGCCGGTTCAAGTGCAGTAGCTGTAAATACCAGCTTGCAGTAGAGAATTCAAATTTACGTCCTGGAATGTAAATCCTTTTGAAATCACACCGGGCTCCCAGCCCCATTGAAATTAATGGTATTTAATCCAGGTCGGAGTGCTTAAGATCAAGATGCCAATTAAACAGAAGGAGCAGAATATTTTAGTGGAGATAAACTTACCTGGCTTCGGAGGGATTGTTTCTCCCCCACCCCTCATATTAATGTAGAGTAATCTTCGTGTAGGAAATCCTTTCAGTTCCCTGTTCACACAAACCGGCTCTAAGAGCCCCGATATTTCAAGCGCCTGCACGGCTCCCACGGACTGCTCATTCACTAGGCGGATGGGCTCCATGTGGAAAGGCAAGAGGGACCCAATTTGGGGGCAGTGAGGAGTTTTGCGGAGCTCATTTGCCCGAACCCTTCATCCACTATCCCGATTTTTGTGTTCCTCCCAATGGGAAGATTGTGGGAATGAGTCCTTGAGCATGTACAGAGTTACCCTAGAAGGGCTGGGCGGGGAGGGTCACATGCCAATGAACTCACAGTTAAGAGGGGGAAACCGCGGAACACGAACTCTTTAAATCAACCTGGCTGCGATCACACACACTAAAGAATGCATGTTCAATCCACTTTCCAACTGGAGTTTGCCAGTTCACACAGTAAAACCCAGTTGGAAAATGCATTGAGAGTGGATTGAAAGTGCATCATTTAGTGAGTGTGATCGCAGCCCCTGTGAATTTAAGACCATCTCTTCTTCTCAGGTCACCTACTGGAGTTGCAGAAAGTAGAGCCAAGAGGGGCTCTCTCCTCTAGGCCAAACTCTCTGAACTTAAGGACAAAGAAGTATGCTTGTGCGCGCCTGCTTCTGCTGTGGAACAGACAGACAGACAGATACCAACTTCTCAATCCACAAGACATGGGGTGGGAGAACCATTTGTACAGGCTTCGCTTGCCGTTATTGTCCTTGGCTCCAGAGTCGTGGAGACCTGTGCTTCCAGGCAAGCGGCTTAGGGGCCTAACTCCCAACTGAGACCCCTATTCTTGGGCTCGGATGAGTGGCCGGCGGCGAACCCGCAGAATGTCACTTGCAGAGAGACCGCATTGGTGACGGGGGCCGGTGAATTCATCTGCGAATCAGCTAAACGCCCAGCCATCTCGTTAGCGGATGAAGCCTCGGTGGCTTGACACAATGATGGTCCCCTGAAGACATTTATGTGAGTCGGTGTTGATACAATGAAACCGTCGCCGTTTTAAAACAGCCTCAGAACTATTGCTTGCAGGCTGAGTCAGCTGCTTAAAACAGAAGGTCAAATAGCGAAAGATGCTCCAGTTCTCTTTGGTTCTAATTCGGGATAGGTTAAGTCTGGTGAGATGGCCAGACAGTTATGGGCTATGAAACCAGTTTTTGTTAACAAGTCATTTCCATTTGAAACCTGAGTGCATTTTAAAAGGCAGGCAAAGGCCGTGAGAAGAGAATGAAAACCACTTGAGCCATTGCAAAATTCAATTTAAGACCGAAATGTCCGAATCTCCGTGCACTAAATGGGCGCATAGCTTACAGCAAATCTACAGTGTAGTCAGTCCACAGGATCCGTTTTTCAAATTATTCCCTCCGATCATTGAAGCGTCCCCTTGCAAGCATATTTACTTGGAAGTAAATCCCAGTGTTCTATTGATATTTCTCTCTCTCAAGAGGATCCGAGGTAAACTTTCGGGAATTGTTAGCTGAGTGCCCAGTTCGAAATCAACCGTATTCCATCTTTAGCTCTGTTCTGGGTTGAAAATCCAAACAAGATGAAGTTGACAAACGATTCCGCCTCGGAGGGTGAGAAGATTACACTGCATTAAGCAGAAGCTCCGAATATCTTTTGTAACCGTTTGCCCCGGAGGGGTGTGTGTGTGTGTGTGAGATGGTTGGTTCAGACAACGATGGGAAATATAACAGGTCCTGGAAGAAGGCTGTGAAGAGACGACGACACCTAAGGGGCGATCCAGATTATTCCCAGCGCCCATAAAAACTGTGGATTAAAGCCTCCCCACTGGAGTTAGGAATGCCGATATCATCTGAAATATAGAGAAATGCTTGTACCTCTTAGGCAGGATAAGCAAGTGCCTCTGCCAGGGAAAGAGACCCGAGATAACCCTGACGATTCTCCTCCCGCAGGACCTCGTGTTCATTTCACGCCCTTCTTGTCAATTTCATACTTGCGGTTCCTAACCCCTCTAGTCACAGGCTATGTTTTAAGGCGGATTAGCGGCACTTACGTCCGGTAGAATGTACTCCCAGTTGTATCTAAGACTGGGAAAGAATATCACGTGGTCATGAGCACGTCATCTGCGTACTTGAAACATTGCAGGCTACGCACGATTAAAAAACAAAAAAACAGGTCCCTCCCTATCTGGAGGTTGTTAAATCTTTCAACACTATTTAAATTATTTTTGGTGGGTTTAAAAAAAGCAAAACTTCTCTGGACTTGGGGGGCGGTTTTATTTCTTTTAGGGTCGCATTGTTCCCACTTTTATGTTTCCCTTCGGACGGCTCCTCCAAATGCCGGAGCATCATCATCAAAAACAGCAACTATCTGTCTCAGGGGCCAAGGATCGATCTCTCTCTCTCTCGCTATAAAATGCAAGAAGTAGGATTTGTAACATTTCTAATCAACATTGGAAAATACAAGACAAGCACAGTTCCCATTGGTAACAATGGTAACGTGTCAGGAAGTCTTGGTTCATAGAATCACATCTACTGCTAAATTCCAATTCAATAACGATTTATTCTACAACAAACTATTGAGGTATCTTTGAGGTGTTACAAAATTCTTTTGGTTCCTGAAAATGGAAAATAATGTTGCATTCTCAGTGTTGCATTCTCAGGCTCCACACCGCGTAGTTGGCTGAGGTGAGCTTCTCAACGGCTACTCCAAGCTGTTGCTGAGCCATCGTGCCGACTCCTCCTCACAGCTGGCTGCCGACGTCCCTCTGGCTCTCAAACAGAGAACGGTGGTGCTTCTGTGTCCTTCACCGGCGTTCCTCGCCTCCGGCTCTTTCCAAACTCACAGTCAGCTCAACTCTCAACTCTCTCCTCCGCGCAGCGGGACCGCCCTGGGCCCATAACCCTGTCGGAGCGGGAGTAGCAGAGTGAGGGAGATGACTTGCCCGACACAGGGCTTCAGGAAAGAAAATCAGGCAGACACGTGCAACTGGTGCCAAAAGGTGTATTAACATATATACACAACAAGTGCTCTCTTGTGCAGTCTATACAATATCACCTCCACGGACAAAGTGCTTCGCCTAACCACCATCTCACAGGGAGAGACCTGTGTGATGCACACACAGATCATATATAGTCCAAGCAGCCAATCCTGGCCATGCTGACTCAGCAGATTGCATCACTTGGCTTCTGCCGGCTCAAGCCGGTCTGCTGATCAGGTCACTGTGACCTAGCCTGGCAGCTAGATCACCAGCTGTCATACTGTAGCTGTCAGACTGGGTTTATGTAGATTCTTGCTCCAACACTGAGCACCCAGAAAATCTCATTCCGCCGAGGAAGTAGGACCTCTTGTAAGTAGTGCGGAGGTCGGGGTTTGGCACTTCACAGCTTAACGTTTTTATATTGACGTTGCTTTTATTATTATGAATTCTGAGTCGCCCTGAGACTGCTTTGGCGGGGAGGGCGGGATATAAATCAAATAAGCTATAACTATAATGACATGGACTCCGCCTTCCAAAGTGGCCCTTTCTCCGGATGAACTGATCTCTGTCGCCTGGAGATCAACTGTAATAGCGGGAAATCTCCAGCCGCCACCTGAAGGCTGGTGCAAGATACTTGGCAAGGCACTGATGAATCTGGCATACTTAATATAATGTAAGAGAAATTAAAACCCACTTAAAATCCTATCCCATAAACTCACAAGGTACTGCTTAGGAAGCAACTACAGGGCAGGTGCAGAAGGGAATTATACTAGCTAGGGGTGACCAAATGCCAGGCACCTGCCCAGGTAGCTGTAACAACGAAGGCAGGTGTAACCTAGTCTTTGATCCAGCTTAGAGGAGGGCTTGCCCGCCTGCAGCTGACACTGATGGCACGGAGGCATCTAGGGAGGGAAGTGGAGGGGACGTGGGCTTCGGGAGCTGGCAGGATTTCCAACAGGATGTAGCAAAAGCGACCGAAGAAAGAGGGACGGACGAGTGAGTGCTATTTTTCACAAATCCAGAGCAGCCATTAACGAGACGGCGGCACAAGAGGGATGTAAAGGCTGAGAACAAGGGAAACAGCAGTGTGCTGCAGACAGTGCAATTCGAAGTAGAGATACGCTCTTCTGTGATGTCCTCTAACCTATGAACACATGAAGCTGTCTTCTACTGAATCGGACCTTTGGTCCATCGAGGTCAGTATCGTCTATTCCCAGACAGGCAGAGACTTTCCAGGGTCTCAGGCTGAGGTCTTTCACATCACCTACTGCCTGGTCCTTTTAACTGGAGATGCCCGGGATTGAACCTGGTACCTTCTGCTTGCCAAGCAAAGGCTCTGCCACTGAGCCACAATCCAGCAAATACCTTTCTTCATTATAGTATGGCATGCCTTCTTCTTAGACTGATTTTCGTTTGCTTTTGTTTTTCCTCTTTGGGAATCACAGCTCTACTGCTTTGTTTGGTCTTTGCTACCTGATTTAATTGCTTTTCCTATTTTGTAATCCACCTTGAGTCTCAATGAGAAAAGCGGTCTATAAATGAAGATGAAGATAATTATGGCTATGCCACTGAAGTCAATAAACTCAGAAGGATAGAACGCTGCTTAGAAATGCAGTGTGAGGCGGCAGCGACAGCAAAATAAAACTAGGAGTTGCGATCAGTATCGTTCCTCCATAAAGTGTCACCGGGCCCCGTTTTTTATTTTGCATCATCTCGGCTACCCCCCCTCCCCTCAGCTTTCCGTAGGCTATAAAGGGAGAGGCGCAAGGAGTCTGTCAACATCCATAGGGATCCAGGGGGCCAAGAATCCTTTTAAATGGCAACAGCGTATTGCAAGCTCCTAAGCAAGCTGACTCCACAATGCAATCTATGTGTAAGCATAAATCATGTCTTTATAAATGGCGTATAACTTTGGGTCACCGTAATGCGCAACGAGTGCATCATTTTCAAGATCCAACCACACTGCTTGGGGCTGATTTGAATGGCCAGCAAGAGGCATCTTCCGCCATGACTGGCAGGCACAGTGCTGGGGCTTGGGGAGAGAAGAAGGAAGGAGACACACTTTGGATCTTCAGCGCTTGGAACATCCCAGATGCTGAGATTAAATGTCATTACTCAGGAGCGAAGGGAGAACCTTCTGCGCATGCTTAGAGGCGCTATCTTGATGGGTGCTTTATATATCCTACATTTCTCTGTAGCGATTAAAACAGTTTTGGAAACTGTGGCCCAAAACAAGACTAGGGAAATCCTAGAAGAGAAAACTATGGCCTCTAGACAGTTGACGGGATGGACTCTACTGAGTTTGGGTTTTGGGGAGCGTATTTTGAAGCGCCTGCGCATTCGCACCCTTCTCTCTCCTCAGACGGATGTTATCAGCAGTCTGAAATCCAAAAACTAAATGGATTCGGTTCTCTTTGTTTTTCTATAAATAACCTTGTTTATTTGTCTGTAGGTCAGGTTCTGAAACGTCTGAATACACACTAAAGACATCTCAGAAGCTGCAGAACTCTCTGGGCGAGTCTTTAGAAGGCACATCCGAGTTGGTCTCCATAAGGGCTCAAGCCCCCACCATGTAGCAGCGTGCATGGCACGGAAGGTGGGTTCAGAGACCCCTCTCCTTTTGTTTTCTTCCATTATTATTTTATTTTTACTTCTGCCCAGCCTCTGCATTCTCCAGCCATAACTCTTCCGCAAGTGTGAACTTTTAGGAGACAACACTGCCCGGGGCATGGTGCCCCCCCCCTTTCTCTTCCAAAGAGCTTTTGGAAGAAATATCATACAGTCTGCTAGTTGCTGAAACAGAATACACGAAGCAACAGCAAAACGATCTACATGCACTGTTATCGTTGTGAGCCATGAGAATAGTCTAGCAACCGCTTGCTCCTCTCCAATAAACAAATGTAAAATACAGACACAACTCAATAAAACGCATCGCGAGTATGAGTCCTGATAAGTCAACGTTCTGCCCAGAAGAATTTTTATGAGTAATAAAAGCTTTAAAACTCTTATTGAAACGTTACAGAAGCAGAAGGCGTGGCGTCCCCGAGCAGGGCAGAAAGGCATCTGATCTGAGACAGCCGCGTCGCCGAAGCCGTCAGGACTTTGGAACCCTAAGTCGACCGCCTGGAGTTCCCAGATGGCGAGGACGGCGGGTTGCAAACCCGAGCGATCAGGGTTCTGCTGCAGCAGCAATCCAGGTTGATTTAGAACACAGGAAAATCTTCATTTCGCAAGGGCTTCTTGCGCTCTCCAAGCTAGAGACCTTTTCCAGTTCTGGCCTCTCTGTCACAGACATCCTTGCGTGACCTCGGTCAAATCCTACTCGATGAACTGCTTTTGCCAGCCGGTTACAGCTGGACCAGCCAAATGAGACGCAAAGGGGGTGGGCAGCCAACGCTTCCGAGAACAGCTCCTTCGCTCCAAAGCAGCGGCAGGAAATTCAAGGGTAGCCCGAGCCAAATGCGTTTTTCTGGACATCCCTGAAACTTTATTCCTAAATCAAAAGACGGAGCTCTGAGCTTTGAGGGCTGTGCGTGGGTGCGTTTGCAACTGCTCGGTCGCATTCAGCTACACCAAGTTGTGAGGAAGCAGTATTCCTTCAAACTGATTAGGGAAACAATCCAGACTCCTTGAAGCACAGATGCCGTCCGATCTGCCTTATGTTTTACTTGGAAATAAAGCCCACCATTTTCAGCTGTGCTGATTCCTCCGGACAGGTTTTCGGCCCCAGTTGCGTTGGAGTCAGTGGGACAGTTCACTCAACCAGCGCGTTAGTGGAGGCGATCTGGGCCGGGGCTTCTGAACCTCCAGACCCACCCCAGGGGCTCTCCAACAAGGATCAGGCTTGGTATCCCCATTTCCAATCATGTGTTCAGGACAGAGGTGTCCATTATCAGTGTAACTGACATGTCCTTGGCAAGGTGTCCTGAATTCAGGGCTCACTTTGGTAAGGCCATAGAGAAGACAGAAGAGCCTCTGAGTCTGTCCTCTCTGGGACACTTCCAGCAGGTGCCTCCCCCTCTCGGTGAGAGAACTACCATCTGAACCCTCTACCTCTCCCCCCCCCCCCCCAAGACTCTTGAGGTAACTTGAAAGCCTTACATCCGCCCCAGTACAATTTTGCTCCCTCCTCCTCTCGGTTTTGCTCCCGTGGCCCTGATTGGCTGGGATCTGAGGAAAGCAAAACCTGGCAGAGAGGATTTTGATTTCCTTCTCCATCTCTTGTTCGGGAACGCCGCTTTAAGCTCGTTTCCTAGTCCGGAGGCTGAGACTGGTGCAGATGAAGCTATTGGAGTTTGTTTGTGGTCAGATCTTGACGCCTGGCAACCCACACTAGGCTGGATGAGTAGTGAAATCAATAAGAAAAGGATATTCAGTCAGCAGAAAGGCCTTTCCAGAAAGCCAGCGAAATTGACAAGGCGTGTCAATTTCCCTTCTAGAATCTCCGGGAAACTCGACTTCCGTTTTGCACAAGTACCTTAGTAGATTGTAGTCGGGTCGGTAAGGCGGGCGATGTTAGCCATCAGATGTTTAGAAACGTGTTCAGACGCCTGTTGTTCCATGGGATTTTTCGAAGGTTTCACGTGGGTTGTTTTTTTTTTAATGGGCTGGGTTTATTAGCCTGATGCAGGGTTCTTTGGATCAAGACAGTACATGAATCGTATGATTATTAGGTGATCTTAAGGGAAGGTGGATTCCAGCATCGTGGCCTTTGGTGTGGGGATAATTCTATTAAATTGTCTCCTATAAACTATTTGGGAGTCCTCTTGACTGGGACTTTATGGATGTGTATGTTGAAGGTGAAAGTATGAAAGTATGAGAGTGTAAATTCGGCTAAATCAGCTGCTAGTTGACGGGGGGAATCAACCTCGTCTAATAACTGCTGGGAAATGTTGGCTCCTTTCGTAGATTGTTTACCTCCTCCCAGTCTCCACAAAGCGGCGGAAAGGCAGGGGTAGAGCTTTTCCTAGGAAATGATAGTTTCCAGGGCTTTTTTGGTAGAAAGAGCCCAGCAGGAACTCATTTGCATATTAGGCTACACCCCCTGACACCACCATTGTTTAACACAGGACTTTTTAAATAGAAAAAGCCCAGCATTAATTTATTTGCATATTAGGCCGCACTCCCTGATGTCAAACCAGTCGAACTGCGTTCCTGGGCGTTCCCGCTCGAAAAAAGCCCTGATAGTTTCCCTAGGAAATGCTATAAGGATTGGTGGTGGGAAACCAGCTGCTCACAAACACGAAGTGACAGCCGATCTGCGCGTTACACAGTCGAGTAAGGTGAAAGAAGTCACCTAACGCTTAGGAAAGCATCTCCACCCAAAGTCCCTGTACATGCACCAAGAGGGAAAGGCAAAGGCCTCTCCCAAGTGTTTTAGGCTGCAGCCCTCAGGGTACTTTCCTGCGAGCGAGCCCTATAGAACAACGAGTCTTACTTCCGAGTAGACCTGCTTAGGATCATCCCCCTTAGTTTTCTAGGGACAGGAGGGGTTTTGTTTTAAATGCGGAAGAAAGTTCAAAAGCCGGAAGCGGTCCAGGGCATAGGACAGGAGTGGCCAAACTGAGCTACATGTGGATCTTTCACACACAGTGTGTGTCTCTTGAAGCCCCCACTGTCCTGTTGGCTGGCTTGGAGAAGGCATTGGTCTCTTCAAATCACCTCTCCAAGCCAAACCAGCTGGCAGCTTGGAGAATGTACTTAAAGTTGCTTTCGTTATACCTCTCTGTACCTCCTTCCTTCCTTCCTTCCTTCCTTCCTTCCTTCCTTCCTTCCTTCCTTCCTTCCTTCCTTCCTTCCTTCCTTCCTTCCTTCCTTCCTTCCTTCCTTCCTTCCTCCCTCCCTCCCTCCCTCCCTCAATCTTGCAGCTCTCAAACATCTGATGTTTATTCTGTGTGGCTCTTACCTTATGCAAGTTTGGCCACCCTTGGCACAGGAGGATTCAGTGTTAAAGCGTTCCAAAGAACTTGGTGCAAAATCTTCATAACTTGCTTTCTTTTTGGTCTTGCTTTGCTTTGCCTAAAAGATTCTCTCCACAGAAAATCACAAACCTACACCTCAGTCGAGGAGAAGCTACATCCCATGAATGCAAAGGCCCTTCCCCCAAAAGTTTCTATCGCAGCCTACATAAATTCCAGTTCGCTGCAGAGATTCTTCTCACGGGTTTTATATATTAGGTTGACCCAAGAACAACATTTCCTAGAATCTCAGCTCCCACCGCAGGAGGAGAAGCGGAAGAAAAGGGAGAGAGGGAGAAAGAGATAATCTGGAGAAAAATTTTAACAATTTTTAATAATAGTTTATCTGCTGGGACGGCAATCTTTGTCTTGTGTGTTTTGTTTCTCTGTAAATCTCCCAGCTGTCCCTTTCTGCGGTCTCTGCCAGGGGCTTCTGCCAACCCGCAACACGAGGCTCTGAAAACGCGATCGGGTTAAACTCAAGGGGACTCGAGCGCCACCCACTGTTCGCTTTTGGAAGAGCAGTAACAGAGAACCGAGAAAACCTTGGCTTTGCTAAGAGCCGGGCTTGAAACCGACAGGGTTTGCCAACTCCAAAGATCTTAGGGGCTCTCCAGAGAGCGATTTGAATGGGAAATGCATCGGATGGACTGCAGTAATCACCTCGAAAGACCGCGCCGGTACAAAATCTGTGAGAAAGACTCAGCAAAGGTGTTAATGGCGAAACCGCGATTTGCCAAATTCTGGAATCAGCGCAGGCCGTGGAAGTTAAGTCCCATTGGTTTAGGATCGAGGTATAAATGAAAGACAGTGTTAAAATAACCGAACTCTCCAAAAGATGGCGGGAGTCGGGGAGAGTTAAGAAGAGACCACCGGGTGAATAAGAAGACACGGAAGGTTCAAAAAAATCATAAGCTGGATCCGACCAGTGGCCCACTGTAGAAGGTCGAGCCACGAGGCATAATGGGGGCAAGGAATGTTTGGGAACCCCTTTAATCTTTTCTAGATCATTTCGCCTCCTTCAAGGCATTTCAAACCCTGTCTAAGACAGGTCTTATTTCTAGAGAAGAATTTATTTCTAGAGCAAGTGACTGAGCCTGACAGCAGAACACACGCTACAGTGAATGCAAGTCTAATCAGCGTACATGAGAATGTTCTTTGGAGGCATATGGAATAACTGGTGCGGTACATTTTAAGCATATTTTATCCAAATGTAAAGTTTATCCAAATGCCAGTGCCCACCCGGTTTGGTTTTTAAAGAGAAGGCGGGTTGGCAGTCTCTTACAAAGAGATTTAGCATGCAGGGTGGAGGCGCACTCATTGTAATATGTGGCGAATGGTGGAGGGTATCACGTCATCGCTGCCCCTTTCCCTGTGTAGATTCGGGTAGGTATCCGGGTTGATTTGAAGCAACAGAACAAAGGTAGAGTCCGGTGGCACCTTTAAGAACTGAGTTTAATTCTGGGTATAAGTTTTCTTTCTTTCTTTCTTTTTTAAGAGTTTTCTTTTTATTGTTAAACATAATCATACGCTTTACATACTAAATACATACATTTACATATAACATCAACATCAACCTACTAACTAACAGACAACACCTAACAAACAACACCTAACAAACACCTAATGGAGCGATTGAGTCATATTCTGAGTATAAGTTTTCATGTGCATGCACACTTCATCAGGTACATTGAAACAGGTTTTCTCAAGCCTTACATATAGAGAAAGGGTGGGAAAGTTAGTTAGTTGCTAGAGAGGGCTAGTTAGAGTCAGGATGTAACCGTCAGTGATCTTGAAACTAGGGACCAGCCTTCCCTTAAAAGAAGGCAGCCTGATGGACGGGAGGTGACGGGGAGGGGGGGGGACTTCTTCTAGGACAGGGGTGCCGGTCCTCAAGCAACTGGCTCTTGTCTGCATCCTTCTCCCTCTCTCTTGCTTCCTTCTGCATTTCAGCTTGCTTTGCAGGGCTTGCTCAATCGCATAGGAGCTACAGAGCAAAACCTCGATTTTCTCCATTGGTTGAGGCTCCTCCGCTTCCTGGTCCCCTGGGGAGGAAGGGGAAGAGCCAGAACTGCCTTTGCCCAGTTCCCTGGATTCCATGGGAGAGATACAAAGAAAGCACCTTTAAGACCAACGTGCTAATGTTTTAATTGTTGTTTTTTTTTAAAGAATCTTTGTGTTTGTGTCCTTTAAAAAGTTTATATGTCTGCTACCTAATTTTAAATAGGTACACACATCTCCCGGCCTGACAAGGTCTCATTTATGTCAGATCCGGCCCTCATAACAAATGAGTTGGACACCCCTGGGATCTCTGGCTTGCCTCGTTGACAAGCCCAATCCACCCTCTAGCTAAGCCCCGGGACTCGGTTTTCACTCTCTCTCCTGTCCTGCTTGAACGCTGCTCCTGCAGACAGCCACCCCGTCCCGTTTACTCAGAAGTAGCGCCATCCATTCCTCAGGCGGCAGTCTCAGTCCTTTTAAGGCAGGCTTTGCTTCCTTGCCTGGGGTCAGGCGGCAGGGAAGCTGCTGCAGCGGGAAGGCGTGGGCAGAGGGCTGCTTGGCTCCCAGGGGCTGGAGAGTCTCTTGACACCGAGGCTCACCTCGGGGCCAGGCCCACGCCTCAGCCCTTCTCACACCCACGGAGCCTTCCGTGAGCGGCCTGACCTCGCTCACTGATCCTCCCAGCCAAATGGGCTTCCTCTTTCCCTCCTCCTTCGCTCTGGAATGACATATCGCCCGAGTCTTAATGAAGACGAATAAGCTGTTCGCAGAAGCTGATGACAGATCGTCCCCATAGAAAATGATATAATTGCTCCACATACCAGCAGACACGGGTTCGGCCAAGGGAAGGAGAAAAAACACACGCACACAACACAAACATCTCCTCACGCCGTTCCTCTGCAAGCTCCGGCCAGCAGAAAGGCCACCAGGAGCGATGGACAGGGAAACGCTTGGAGAAAACAGCCCAGCCTGCTGCAAACAACCCCTGTCTAAGTCTTAAGGCTCTCCAACTCTGCCTAGGATCGGGACAAGGCCTTGTTTTCTGGGGGTTACATCACTTCAGACTGTGGAAGGGCCTTGAGGCTTATATGCTCAGCCACTAAACGAAGAAAACTAATAAAACAAATCTTTCACATAGAAAACCAGAGTGTCAGGGAAAACAACTGCAGTTTAGCCTCCTGCATATAGTTTTCTACATTCAGGACTGACTGGGTTTCTCTCAGCTATTGGAGTGCCCCGCCCCCTCCGCCAAGCGTTTGGAGTGGTACTTCGGTTCCTCACATGTATCAACCGCTGAGCAAGTGAGACCTAACTTTCAGCCGGCAAGGGACCTTATGTCCTTGACAGTGACTGCCTCATTGGGAACTAGGGTTACAGACTGGCAAATCCAGACGCTTCTTTCCCATTTAAAACCACCATCAAGGCTACTGAGGAACATGACAGGAAACCATGATGTTGCTATAAAAAGTATTTTTAAAACTTGGGGCTGAACATATTCAGTTGGTTATATATACAAGAGTGGGCACACAATGAAATTGCTGATCAGTCGAATTAGAATGGATAAAAGGAAGTACTTCTTCACTCAAAGGGTGATTAACACATGGAATTCACTGCCACAGGAGGTGGTGGCGGCTACTAGCATAGGGATTGGATAAACATGTGGAACAGAGGTCCATCAGTGGCTATTAGCCACAGGGTATTGATGGAACTCTGTCTGGAGCAAGTGATACTCTGTATTCTAGGTACTTAACGCAGCAACGTGGCACCTGTTTTTTTGGCCACTGTATGACATGAAGTGTTGGACTGGATGAGCCATTGGCCTCATCCAACATGGCTTCTCTTATGCTGTTATGTTTTTATGCTTTTGTCTTCACAGCAACTTTGAGAGGTCAGTCTGATAGTGACTGGCCTGAAACCACTTGGGGTAAACTCTGTAACAGAGTAGCAATTTGACCTTGTCTCTTCTTAGTTTAAATCCACCACTCCAGCTGGTATATTACATTGGCTAGTAAGAGGTGAATAGGTGCCAGCAGAGTTAAAATACCTGAGAGGAAGGTGAGGCCACCTTTGACAGTACCGTAGCATGCGGGTGGCTGTTGACATTCCTGCAGGTTGCAGCTGGGCCACACAGCTGGCTGGGTCATAATGGGGGTGGCTGTCACTCATGGCAGCCAACTTTGCTGCAAACCCCACATCTCCTCTTACTGAGAACGGGGGCAAAATGGATCCTGTGCTGATGTTGCTGTAGGAACAGGCTTGAATTTCACAGAACTCCATCAGGGCTACTGATGAATACAGTGGAACAAAACATGCATTCCAAATTTGAACTGGTTCAGTGAAATGTGTTGTTTTGTCCACCTCCAGTTCCTTGTGGCCAACACCCCCCTGTATAAAATGACAACAGGAGAAAACAAATGCTGACAGGGGTGGGGATGACAAATTCAAAGGCTACAAAATCCCCTAGGAATGATGAGTTTTGAATTTGCCAATTTGAATTCCACAATGCTGCTTACAAGCACTAAGACATGGCTTTTTTGGTTTCATAAAAGTAAAAAGCCCAAAGGTCCAGTTTCTTTCACGTAACAAAACTTTTGCTAGTGAAAGCTTCCATTCTTAAAAGCTGCTATTAAAAGCTCCACTGTTGAAAGTTCCAACTCTGTTGGTAAAACTTGGAGCAAGAAGTACAAGAAGAATGGGAGAGCCTTCTTGTTCAGCAGCTGAATCCTAGGGGACATTCTGCACTACATGCAGAGCCCAAATGAATAGCTGAACCCCTGACCCATCTTCTAATTCAAGAAAGTGGTCCTTTAAACTGAGATCTGGGGGTCCATCAGCAGTCCCTGATGCTCTTTCCAGTTATCCATCAAAGTCAAACAACATATAATAAAGGAGACCACTGATTAGTCTGCCAACATTTTTATTACATTGTTTAGTTTTATACAACAAAAGGAAATAACATAAAACAATTCATTTTGCATCTATTTATATACATTAATTCAGTTAATTAAAGGGACCCATATTGATTCCAATTGAAGTAAACACCTTCCTCTTTGTAGATAAGTAAGCTTTACATTAACATACATTTCTTTTATTTTTCTCTGTCCCTTCTTGGATATTTGAAGGATTGTTCTGCTTTCAGGACTTTGCTAAAATAATCTTGGCTGCAGAAATTAAAGATAAAAGAACTGCTATAGTCTCTTAGAGAACCTTTAAAATTAACCTTTACACAGTTATTAATATATTTCTGACTAATAGGAGTCTAGTAGAGAGATCATGAATTCTTATTCAAAGGTAGCAGGATACAAATTGAATCAAAACAAAACTAGAGTTCTCTTGGTAAATAGTTAAAAATGGTTTTAACATATCAAAACATGTTAGCTCAGGTGAACATAAATAAACATAATTACTTATTTAGGAATAAAAATAAGGTTGGAGTAATGTGGCAAATTACAATTCTAAGGCAGTAATAAATGACACTAAGATTGAAATCTTTAAACTATTCTTGGTCATGTCAACACAATTAAAAGTGCATAATTCTGAAACTGAACTTTGTAAGATTCCCGATCAGACCTGGAAAGAATGGCAAGCTTTGATCAACAGTTTTATATAAAAGAAGAAACCTAAAGTTCAGCGATTGGTTGCTCAGACAAAATGGATCTGTGGTGGAACAACGTTTGAGTCCAGTGGCACCTTTAAGATCAACAAAGTTTAATTCTGGGTATAAGCTTTTGTGTGCATGCACACTTCTTCAAATACATTGAAGCAGAAGTCACCAACCATTATGTGTGTGTGTGTGTGTGTAAAGAGGGGGGGGAGGGCTAATTAAAATCAAGCAATGTCTCTAAAGTGGGCTTTGAGTTAGCTTCCAGCTGACACTGATAATGCTGAAATGGCTGTAGAGCAAGCATTTGTTTGAATGCCTTTAAGAACATTTCTATGGCTCAATAAAGGTGATAGGAAAAGGATATAAGGGTAGGACAACTTTATTATTAACCATCTGTTGCCTGTATGGGACATACCAGAAAAAATATTATCAGACAGATGGGCTTCAGTGGAAGGAGACATTTAGAGAAGTCCCAATAATTTTGTTCAATCAACTAACATTTTTTCTTTTTCTCAAGGTAGCCTTCAGTGCTAGCACGGGGACAGGGAGCTTTTCCCAATCAGCTGCTTGTGCTATCAACATTCTTATTGCTCCTTATCCTCCTTATTGCTTTCTTAACTACAGGAGGGGTGAAAATATGGGGGAGTCTCATATTTGGTTTTCCTGGAAAGCAACTGCAAGAAAAAAGCAGATGGGAAGAAGGTTAAGGATATTCTCTCCTACACTGCTGCTTCTTGAATCAATTTCATTGTCCATTGAGACTGCATTTCAAGTTTTTTAAAACACTGGGAGATTTATCCCATCAGAATACAACTTTAAAAAATGGAGAGAACTACTTCAACTAAATTTGAGAGTAGCTGAGGGTTCTTCCATGCTCATGTAAAAAATTAACATGGGAAAACTGCACTATCCAAACCCCTCTGCGCAAAATAAATAAGCATCAGGTTCTGCCTCATAGAATTCTGACAGATCAAACCACAGAAGAAAAATGCAGCTTCCAGAAGTCCTTACAGGAGTACCATCACAAACAATATACTTATTTAAAAATAAATAAATAACATGTAGACTGTGTTTTCAGAAAAGCACAAAGGGAGGTAGGGATTTAGCTTACGTTTTGGAAGGGAGTACTCGGGCTTTTACAGAATCCGGGATTTCTGCCATGGAAGGAAGTCCTCCAAAAAACAATGCAAAAGAACAATGGCAGCACAATATATAGAATGCAAAAATATCAACAATATTGTGCAAAAACACCCACTCTAGACTAGTATATACAAAATTAAGCAAATTATAATATGTCATATAGCGAACAGCCTGCAAAAGTAGGCATACATTTATACAGTAGAAATTAAAGACAAACAAGAGTCTCGAATACGTATTACAGGGAGGACCCCACACAGTCTCTTAATTTTCCAAACAGAGTACTAAGACTCAATAATAAAGTTCCACAGGAGTCCCTCCGTTGCTTGTTGACTTCTGAAGGAAAAATTCTTGCCTTCACGCAAACTGGTCTGTGGAGATTGCTCCAAAATGTACATAGGATGTTCCCGTAGGGCGATTAAGACACGTATTTCGGAACATATTTCAAGGGTTCGCCATCAAGTCCCTGGTGTTCCTCTCCTTCAACATTTTATTGAGACTGATCATGACTTAGAATCCTTAAAATTCTTTGTGATTCAAAAAATTAGTGAAATTGGTGAAAGTAGAGGGGGTGATTTGCAAAAGACTATGTTACAAAAAGAGGCATCGTTTAAACACTATTGAACCCTTTGGTCTGAATCAATACAATGATCTTTCTTGTTTTATATAATGTATGTTGTTTCTGGGGTATGTTGTTAGATTTTGGTGATGTCTCCTTTAAATGGTTGAGTAACAACAGCTGTGTCCGTCCTTTTAAAAAAATCCTTGTGCTCAGTTAGCCTAAGCCGCTAATTAAGATACCAAAATGGGCGTTTGAGAGAGAACTTGGCTGGAACTTTCAGGTCGTTATATCAACTGTTTTTGTATGTTTTTGTTAATATTGCTTTTGTTTAGGGTGGTTTTTATCGGTCACCTCTGTTGTTTACAGTTGGCTTACGAGGAAGCTACAGGAGCAGCGGAACACAATCAAAGCCGGAGTTTGCGTGAAGGCAAGAATTTTTCCTTCAGAAGTCAACAAGCAACGGAGGGACTCCTGTAGAACTTTATTATTGAGTCTTGGTACTCTGTTTGGAAAATTAAGAGACTGTGTGGGGTCCTCCCTGTAATACTGTATTCGAGACTCTTGTTTGTCATTAATTTCTACTGTATGAATGTATGCCTACTTTTGCAGGCTGTTCATTATATGATATATTATAATTTGCTTAATTTTGTATATACTAGTCTAGAGTGGGTGTTTTTTGCACAATATTGTTGATATTTTTGCATGGAAGGAAGTCCTGGCTAGTTAATTCTGAGTGTAAAAGGACAGGCTCTGTTTGTTTAGTGGTGAAGGAAAAATAATTCTGAACATGAACATGCTTAGAAGTACTTTATTGTATAATATGAATTTTGTATCTGCAATGCTGATGGTAAATGGGACTAGTTAAAAGAGTGGAAGTGAAACTACAAGACCAGCAACAACTGCAAGAAGTTTTGTTTCATTGCCATCTTCTCAAGGGGTATGTGCAATTCCCCCCAAATGGTGGTCTGTGCAGAACATGCAAACTAGAACCACAGTCTTCCATACAAGAACCACTTGCATTTTTAAAAAGTTAGAATCAGAAACCTTCTCAATACAGGGCAGCTTTGCTGATCCTTCTATGAAACATATGGTATAGAGATGCACATTGCCAGTGGTTTACTGCAACATGAAGAAAAGCTTTTGCCTTTCATCCTGTATGCGAGGCCTGGGTGGCAACATCAGCTTGAAGAAGCACATCATAAATTAGGCAGGAAGATTATTTCATACAAAGCCTGTGCAGAAAATTGCCTGTTTCCAGCCCTTACAGCTTTCCATCTTCCCTCTGCTCATCATCTGGCCAACTTGGCCATGAGATCACAGTCTTCCAGCATTCATCATCCTGGCCAAAGGATGCGAGAAAGGGGCAGGGAAAGAGTCTACTTGGTCCCTTAAAAATAAATCTGCTACTTTCTTCCGGTCTCTTGAATCTGAAATAGATGGGATTTATTGTGACACGCAGGTGTCAGAATACTTTTAAATATTACAATTAAAAGCCAGAAAAAATTAAGTGCCTATCTATTGGGAGAATCACTCACAGAGTGCTGAGCTAGGATCTAGGAGATCCACTTGTGCCATGGAAGCTCACTGGGTGACCTTGGGCCAGTCACACTCTCTCAGCCTAATCTAGCTCACAAAGTTGTTGTGGGGATTAAAATGGAGGAGAGGAGAACGATATGATCTGCTTTTAGTCTCCATTAAGAAGAGAGAAGGGGTATAAATGTAGTAAATAAATATACACTTCCCAAACCTTTTGGAGATTTTTTTTCTTCCCAGAAATCATTGGATTGATATTTCTTTCCAATAACCTTAGAAACTGCAGTACCACTGAGAGCCAAACTATTTTAGCTTTTAAAAGCAGCCATGGAAGAAGGGGGATGTGAATAAGGGCTACAGCCCTGGCATTGAAGTTCTCTTACAGAAGCCCTTGTCTCCAGGAGATGCTCTTAGGTGTGGAAGCAGGAAAAAGGTAGATGTTCAAATAGTCACTGTCACATCACTCTGTGGTGGCTATTTTGGGTGCATATTTTCTGTCAATGAAATTGTAAGGTTTCTTTAACATGAAGAAAGAAATTGTAGGAATTGAAACCAAGTCTGTGGTACTGACGGAAGTGTTTTCAGCAATCTTCCCATGCCACTTCTCTGACAGAAAGCACCTCTCTCCTAGCCCTGAAGTCTTGAATTGAATCAGAGGGACCCTTTGACTCCTCATAGCTCATTTTAAAAATAAAAGGTATAATCATGGGCCTCTCTCATCTAGGTGTGCTCTATATCTTCTTTAGAGCTGACACAATATATAGGTTAAAGCCCAACCAAGTTGTGTTCCAACCGAGACATTGAAAATGAGGGATGCAAAATCCCAAACACTAGGAAGTATCACACTGTATAGACTATTATAAAGAGCAACAAATATTTCAGAGGCAGAATATGCAAAATGTACGGGTCAACTGTAACAAGTAATGACTTCCTAAGGATGATGCAGTCTTTTCAAATGTTCAGAGTTTATGTTTTGTGGGAGAGGGCCAGACGATTCAGCAGCTGGGCTGATTATAATCAGAGACTGGAGACCTAGGCACAGAATTTTCCTCTTGCTTCTATTTTGTACTTTTCTGATAAACACGTTTCAAAGCAAGATACAATACTGGGTTTCTGTCACATGTTGTTCACTCATAAAATACATACTGTTCTCTGTTATGTAAATTCTGTCATACTATGGCTTTTGTAACGAATGTGTATAAACCACATTTTACAACATGTATGTGCTCTAATGTTTAAATATATAATCACATACACTCAGTCAGTTTATTTATAGCCACAGACCAAGTTAATCACATACATTTTTCCTACTCTTTTTTTGGAAGGGAGGTTGCATTTGTGTATGTGTTTTTTTGCATGTGTGTGTGGAAGCCATGATGACATCTGGTGACTCCTACTGCAGCATGGAAGACATTCAGAGAAGTGGCTTGATAGCCTGCCTCTGCCTCCCAGCACTGGTATTCTCTGGCGGTCTCCCTTCCAAATACTTGCCAGGGTCAACCCTGCTTTAGCTTCTGAGATCTGATGAAATATAATGATAATATACAGTGTGGTGCTCATTTGCATTTTGGGTTAAAGCCCAACCTACATATTATACCTCAAGAAATCCATGATTCCTCTTTACACTTATTTAATTGTTCTGATGTGGATTTTAATTTTAAACCATAGCTTGGGACATAGTAGGCATGAGATTTGGGTTTTAGGTTTTTGTGCAACTCTGCAAACATTTATTCCAGCCCCCTCCCCCAATTGTTCTACCTAAGTTACAGTTTTCAGCCTTCAGAAGAATAACATATGCATCAATGGCTTTATGCCCAGAATAAATCCTAGAACAAACGGAATAGAGTTTGCAACAGTTATTCTTTGGAATGCTCAGCAGTGTCTCACTGAGAAAATGAATTAGACGGTTTAATAAAGTCATCTGAGGGTCAAGTAATCCAGTCTGTATAAGGTAGTTACATCCTAAAACCCTGGAATCTCTCTTTTATGTTTTCCAAGGCTTATTTTTGCTGGAAAAGGTCAGTAAGAATTTTAAAAATTGCATTTCATTTTTATATGCAAGCTAGGTAGGAGAAGGTATATGTTTTCTTTTTTATTTGTAATCTCATGTACATAGTCTAGTGTCTCTCATTTAATCTGTTCAAGCATAATTAGAATGATTTTAAATAAAGTTCTTAAAAGATAATTGTGAGTGATCATTGGCTGAGATACAAGGTTTCCACAGGACATGGAATAAATAAACTTCTGACATCTCTTCAGTCAGAAGACTGGTGTCTGTACAGAATGACAACTGATAATTCTTCAAACAGTCTCATGGTTTAGCACTGAATGCATTGCTTTAAAACTGTCAAAGAGACTTTTGGTTTCCATGTGCTTGTTCTAAGTAATGGCCTGCCTCACCAGTGGGAGTAACTCCATAACAACTCTGCAGACTAAATTAATTTCTTTACTCAATTTATACAGTACATTTCTCCCCAATGGAGAGCCAAAGCAACTTTTGGCAAGCTGCACAGCACACTTCCACCCACCCCCCCAACACACACACACAGAAGGGATAAGATAACTGCCCTGCCTTACAGTACTGTTGTAAGGAGGATTACAGAGAATGTATATAACGGACTTGGAAAATATTGTCTAAATGTTAGTAGTAGTTAGTAGTCTTATTTACAATGTCTAGTGCTAAACACTTCTGTGGTTTTGGCTACAAAAGACATTTCCTTCTGGAACTGCACATTATTGGCACTCAGTAAATAGCAGAAGTTGTAGAAACAGAGGGGAAAGAAAGCTTTTCTATGTCTTTTCTGAAGACAGGCCATTCGTGCCATCAATCTTGTTTTTATTAGCCTTGTGGTGTAATTTAGGTGTCCTACAGTGCCTAAAAACACTTTCCTGGGAGTAAGCCCTGTTGAATAGATCTGAACAGGACTCTGGATAGACCTGACTAGGATTGCTCTCTTAGATGACCATCTTTTCAAAGCCCATTGGGTTTCTACCTACCTGGCTGGTGTTCATTAGAAAAAGCAGTTGTGATGATTAACAGCAAGCAGGTCTAGGCTAGTCTGATCTTGTCATATTTCAGAAGCTAAGCTGGCTCAATCTGAAGTACTTGGATGGGAGACCACCACAGAAGTCCAGGGTTGCTGTGCTGAGGCAAGCACTGGTAAACCACCTATGCATATCTCTTGCCTTGAAAGCACGATGGGGCTTCCTTAGGTCAGTTGTGACTTGATGACACTTACCACCACCACCACCACCAGTATTCTCTCTATGCTGAGTTAGTGTGAGCCAGCTCACAGCTTTTTAGCCTCCAGCTCATGCATTTTTGTCCTAGCTCAGGAAGAATGGCCCCAGAGCAAACTAATTTATGCAGGAGCTCACAACTTTAGTGCCAGTAGCTCACAAAGTAGAATTTTTGCTCACAAGACTCCACAGCTTAGAGGGGGTGTTGACCACCACCACCACCACCACCAAGCTGCCTGGAGCACTATCATGAAGAAAGGCAGCTAATGACAGTTTGAAACAAACAAGCAAACCAATATGAGAGCTGTTTTAGTTCTCCCTCCAATTTTCCAAGTATCCCATGAGATTTTTTTTCAAAGTCATCAGGGAAAATGAGAAAAAAACCATTTTCCTAATGTTCCAGGATTTTCCCCATGTCATTGCATCACTAGTAACTGTTATATGGTGCACTTTCTTGGCACCAGTTCTTTGGAATCGCTTTCCAACCAGAGGTTCTTTGGAATCACTTACCAACACAGCATCTTCTCTGTTCTCTTTTCACAGATTGCATTGGACCTTCTTGTTTCAGAGGGCTTTCAGTTAGCTGTGTTTGGTTGGGCATTTTCAGCATTTGTGTGTCATTTGTCCACCATCTTGAACCATGAAAAAGTTGGGCAAAATAATGTATAGAGTGACATATAAATACAGAAATTCTAGAAATATAATGCATATGTTTATATATACTTGTGTCTATCACATGCACACTTGGGTGTCATGGGAGGTGTTAATTATACAAACAGACATGTTGGCTTGGTCCCATTCTGGCATGCCTCATCCCAATGGAAGCAAGATTCATCAACTTCAGCAAGCTGGTCAGCAGTGTTTAATTTCTGTATTGGGTTTACAAAAAACACTGAAAAACAGAGTTTGATCTGCGACAAGAAATTTCCATTCCAAAATTCAAGATCTTAAAATGAGCTGTAGTGACCAAGTGGTGAAAGAAAAGCACCTTGCACATGCTCAGGATGCTATATCTATTGCTGCTCTATATGTTCATACATTTTTGGATGAACTAAATGTGAAAGTCACTTTTTAAAAAAGAAAACCCATCTGGAGTGATATTTTCCAACCAAACGAGTGATTTTCACCTAAAAAGATAACAAAGGCTGGTTGTGGGGAAATGCCAGGTTGCTTGCAGAAGGCATTGTGTGAAAAGGAAAAGAAAGGACCCCATTAGTAATGCAGTGAGGATTATGGAGCAGTTACTGTCAGGAAGAGTATTTGAATATACTATCACTGGAGACGGCTGGATCTCTGCCTATGAACTGACTGACCACCTTAATGCTCTAGTGAGCCAGCTTGAAGGTTTGTGTGTGTGCTTAAACTGGGTTTACTGACTAGCAGATTAAAGGATTAATTGCTTGAGAAACCCATTAAGGCAATCATTAGAGTCTGCTAGTGGGATGAATGTTAGCTTTATCACAAAACACACGTATGTCTATTAACTTTAGAACTTGGCAGCGAAATATTTCATAAAAATGACAGCTTCTTTTCAGTATAAGGTTATGATCTTGATTCAATCAGCTCAGTTTCCCTACTACTTTTTATGGGTTATGAATTCCACCCTGCAAAAACTAGCTCTGCTTGAAGTCTACTTTTCAGATTTCATAATGCTCAGATTCAGCCTTTCAAGGCACTTATGAATGAGGATCTGAAGAATCTCTTACATTCATCAAGAAGGCCATTGTGTAAAGACTTTATCTGTTCTGCATCCTTGAAATGGAAAAGCTGCTACCACAACCAAATTCTAAATACTGGAACTTAAAATCCATATATGTTAGGGTTGCCAAACTCCTGGTGAGTCTGGAGATCTCCCAGAATTACAGTTGATATCTAGATGGCCATGGTTGGTTCCCCTGGATAAAATGGTATCTTTGGAGGGTGGACTCTATAGCATTATACCCTGCCAGTTTGGTGTAGTGGTTAAGTGCATGGACTCTTATCTGGGAGAACCAGGTTTGTTTCCCCACTTCTCCACATGCACCTGCTGGTATGACCTTGGGTCAGTCACAGTTCTTGAAATAGCTCTCTCAGCCCCACCTACCTCACAGGGTGTCTATTGTGGGGAGGGGAAGGGAAAGGAGATTGTAAGCTGCTCTGAGACTCCTTTGAGTAATGAAGGGAGGGATATAAATCCAATCTCTTTTCTTCTGCTGCTGAGATTCCTTTCTTTCCTAAACCCCACTTTAATCCTCCCCTCCAAATCTTCAGGAACTTTCCAACCAGGAGCTGGCAACCTTAAATATGATCCACAAAATGGGATTTTGCCATGGGGCCTCTAAGTAATCCTATGAAAAACAGATGAGCTACTCTACCTTTAGTGTTATGTTTTATGAATATAAGGCTGTAATACAGACCACAATAAAAAGGAAATACCATTAAACTCATTGCAATATACTTCTAAGTAAACATGATTAGGAAATCATTGTATAAAAGATTTGTAGGCCAAGGACACTTGACATCTGTGAAATCCATCACCGCCCAACAATGCAAAGGATTTTCATTGAGCTTTATGGATAGATTCTGACATCCAGATGTCATCAAACACTTACCAAGATACAGCTACAACAGAACTGGCAACCTCAGGCAAAACAAACAAGACACATGGGACTCACTCATGGAGTGGTCAAACTGGATCTTGCTACTTTAAAGGGTACAGACCAGGACTACAGGAATATGATCCTGCCAAAATCAAGCTCTTTAAAGCTTCAGTGCTTTGAATAAGGTGGATACGTAGCCATGGTCTAAACATATTTAGTCACCATGCTGAATGTGGTTTGCTCCCAGATAAGTGTGCAGGCAGGACTTTTTTTTTTTTTTAAGAAATGCACAGGAACATAGTTCCAGCTGGCTTGGTGTCAGGGGCATGGCCTACGTAATATGCAAAGTTCATGCTGGGCTTTTTCTACAAAAAAGTCCTGTGAAAAACAATGGTAACATTAGGGGGTGTGGCCTAATATGCAGATGAGTTCCTGCTGGGCTTTTTCAACAAAAAAAGCCCTGCATGCAGGAGATTGTATCCTTACACACAGGTCAGTTTTTTAAACTAAAGAAACACAAAGGAACCTTGATGGCCTTTATTGCTCATCTTCAAGGCTGGAATTCCACAGAGAAAGCTCAGGAGGAGGCTCCACGAACACAGTGGCTTTTAGGTATAAATGTTGATTGAACTTAATGGCTTGGATCCAAACTACATTGGCTATTTCCACCAATTTCCCCTAATGTCATTCCTCAAGGTTTTTTATCCCCCAGGATAAGCATTTTATGGGGCTCACTGGACTGCAGTGGGATGGTGAAGGCAGGAAAGTTTCATTCTGTCACTGTACAATTTTTTCTGCTTCCTGTCCTTTGGTGCTGCCTTTAAGGTGCCACAAGATTCCTTTGGATTTAAGCAGGTATGTAACTCTCTCACCAAACCTTATGTGGCTGGACTGGGAGGAGCCCTTGGTAAAATAAATCACCGTTCCAGAGTCCTATCTGTCTTACTGGGATAGTGTGAGGACAAATGTAGTAAAATGGCAAGAGTGGCAAGGTCTTAGAAATCTTATATAATGCATTTATGAAAAAAAATCTCCGTATACCTTCAATGTTTTAATGTCTTTGGTTGATTATACAGTTAGGGCCAATCCTGCTTCAACTGAAATCCATGGAAGTTTGCAAATCGCCTCATTTGGGGAAAATCTCAGTTCTAATGTCTTTGTGTGTGTGTGCAAGGAAAGAACATCAAAGGGCATATGAGGCAAAATGTGGAACGCATATGGGAAACTTGAAGGGGTTTACCGGCCAAACGTGTTTTCTAGCTGTCTCCAGCTCTTTTTTTCTTCTTCTTCGGCAGAATAGCTCAAAACCATAAACACACCATTACTGTTCTGTTCAGAGGCAAGCAAAAGAAAGAGCTTCTCAGTTCCAACATTTCCATTAAATGAATATTGGAAAGACATGGGTGGGGAAAGCGGGTGGATTCATTTGTTATGTGGTTCACATATCTAGCATAGACAAAATGTGTCCTGGTGATGTTTTCCTTCCTCAGATTGAAAACAGAGCTTATTTAACTGACAGGCTTTGTAACACACTAGTAGCTCTGTGGAGAGCATAACTAGGTGGCAACACTTGCTCTTCGTTTAGTAACCCCAAAACGAACATTTTTTGAGCAGGTCCCTGTAGGATTTAGTTTGTTTTCCTGTGAAGCCTTCAAGAGCACAGCTTGCCTTTAGTTTTAGGAACTTTTACTTTAATAAGTCCATTGTACAAGAACAGTTCATGTTGGCTGGTGCCTCAGAAGCCTTTTGTATATCACCTGGAAGATGTGTGAGTAACTTAATAGTTTAGTTCACAACCATCCACTCACATATTCATACACCCACACGATGCATGCCTCTCTAAGAAAGCCAGCCTCTTGCCATGAGAAGCATGATGTGGAAAACATTTCAAGCATGTTACGAACAGTTAGAATGCAGCATTTTTAAATAACATGGCACATGTTTCTCGATTAAACCAGAGACCACAAGAACATTTCAAGGGAGTGGTGCCCTCAGTAAGTTTTAATAAAAATGCCACATTTTGTTTGTTTGAATATTCAACATTTCAAATCTTGAAAAATATAAACCACACCACAGTATGTTTTCCTATACAAAGATTGTTTTGGATGCCTGGATATCCATATTCTAAACTGGCAAGGGAATATGTCAACAATAAAAACTCTGTTGACTAAATCTTAGTGGGGAGGCAAAGAACAAAGGGGAGGGGATACTTTCTGCTTTCCAGATCCAGAATGTTTTGATGTCAGTGCCCAAAACTTATAAAAATGGCTAAAATCATAAACCACATTTTAATTTATTGTTTCTATTCCTATCACTCAGTTTATGTTTTATTAAACATATCTATAATTGAACCAGTTGTTGCATGCAAACAGCTGATGTATGGATTTCATGCTAGCAAAGAAGATCAAAATTCAGGCCCTAAATATAGTGCCCACACACAGAGGTCCTGCATGAATGAGTTTCCCTTTGGCTTCAGTATGAAGGATAATTTCATACACACCTCTTGTGTATAAACTCAGTGGAACTCCTTTGCTTAAATGGAGCTGCCTCTATACATCAGGGCATTCCCAGGCACACCAGAATAACTTCACTAAAGCTATTGTCTTAATAAAGGTCTGAGAGCCAAAACCCCTGAGTATGTACCTACATATATAAACAAATACCCTGACCTGAACAACCCAGGCTAGCCTGATCTTGCGAGGTCTCAGAAACTAAGCAGGGTTAGCCGTGGTTTGTACTTGGATGAGAGATCACCAAGGAGGTCCAGGGTTACTATGCAGAGGCAGGCAATGGCAAACCACCTCTGTCCCTTGCCTTGAAAACCTTACAGGATCATCATAAGTCTGCTATGACTTGATGGCAAAGAAAATAACAAACAGTATGAATATACAAAATGTTATATAGAGTAACAGGTAGGGATGCCACAATTTTTGCTGCCAGTTTGGTGTAGTGGTTATGTGTGCGGACTCTTATCTGGGAGAACTGGGTTTGATTCCCCACTCCTCCACTTGCAGCTGCTGGAATGGCCTTGGGTCAGCCATAGCTCTCACAGGAATTGTCATTGAAAGGGTAGCTGCTTTAAGAGCTCTCTCAGCCTCACCTACCTCACAGGGTGTCTGTTGTGTGTGGGGGGGGGCGGTGAAGGTAAAGGAGACTGTGACCACTCTGAGACTCTGAGATTCAGAGTATAGGACGGGATATAAATCCAACATCATCATCATCTTCTTCATGTCAAGTGTGCTTGAGAGTTGAATTTACTGAGTTCAAACAAGACAAGCAGATGGGATGAGCTGATCATCATCTATTCAGTGCTGTCACATTTCCAGAGGCTGGGCCAGCCAGACTCTACTCTCAAGTCCAATAAGAATGCCTAGGCAGAGATAAATCATGTGTGCTCAAGATAATGTTTAATAAAGATTACTTATGTGTTACAAGAAAGCTGATGGTTACAAAGTCCAGCAAAAACAAAGGGAGACCTTACAACATCGCTTCAGCTCTTTTGAGATTCCTAACAGAGGCAGATGAACTCCTCTGGTGCGTGCTGAGGTGTCCCTGCAGAGATCTAGCCATGTCAGCAGAGTCTGAAGGGCTAAGGGGGTGAGAGGCTAATTGACAAGCTCTGAATACACACATGCACAAACACCGTCAAAGCTGTCTTATACTGAACTAGAACAAAGTTTGAGTCCAGTGGCACCTTTAAGATGAACCAAGTTTAATTCTGAGTATAAACTTTCATGTGCATGCACACTGCATCTAACTAGGAAACCACTAGAAGGTTTTTGGAGGTTTCTGTTTTGAAAAATCAGTCATTGTGCTATCGTAATCTCATGCTGTATTACCATAATAGTTGAAGTCCCATATTTCATTTAATTAAAATAGCAAGTCTCTAACTCTTTTCATTTTCTTTATATGAAAGCTGGGATTTCAGCAATCCTGGCAACACATCATTAGAGCATTAGATTGCAAGACTTCAGTAGCAATTACTGATGTTTTGACAAACTTCCCAAGGCCTTTGGATGGCACAGCTGAGAAAACGGTGGCCATGGCTGCAGAAAAAGCCAAGTACTCTGTATGGCATTGTTAGAAAGCAAGACAATGAAGCAGCAGGTTGAATAGCCACAAACTGGTCAATGAATAATCAAGCTAATCCTGGAAAATCTGGCACCTCATTTGGAAGTGGCAAACAGGATGTGAGCCGAACCAGTTGATCTTTGAGCAACCCTAGTAACAGGTTCCTGATCCAAATTGCTTAAATTTCAGCACTGGGGAAGATGCCTGTGGAGTGGAGGGGAAGAGAAAGACACTTGTGACTTTCATACAAATGCAGAGCAGTACTTTCCCAGGACATCTGAGGTTTGCAACATACACCCTACTATTACATTATGTTAAAGATGAAGAGCATATGTGGAGAAGCCTTTAAAGTCACTGGCATTCCTAGCTGTTGAATTATGTAAAAATGTAACATTGTGCATATGGATGAGGAAGCTCTGCATGTGTACATTTGAGTGTGTTTTGTTAAATTCCCGGCTCCATCTGTGAGTGCAACTATCACCTCTGACAGCTGAGTCGAGATACAATAATTCAATTTCACAAGTATGTGTGTGGGCGAGGAAAAGATGAGGAAGCCTTCTAAAAATATGAGAAGAAAACACCAAATAGCAGATGCTTTGAAGCCACTCCAAAAAGAGTACTTGGAGCATGCTCGAAAATTGCAAAGAAAGAAGCCTTTAAGGATCTTTTCTCTATGTGGTGATTCACATTTTGCAGTTAACACCCCAGTCATGTGAGGATGCTGAGTTGCAAGCCCAAAGTCATTACTCGTCCTGGGTGATCAAACCGTGTAAAACAACAGCCTCTTCATTGTTCAACACAGAAACAAAAAGAACAAAGATAGAAGCAACAAGCATAATTAAATGGGCTGCTCAGTTTATGTGGTACTTTCAGTGACACTGCCACACCCCCACCGGGGCAACAAATACTGACATGGAAAGAGGCTGTGCCTGTCAAGAGGCTCACATGATTGCCCAGACCTGGATAGCCCAGGCAAGCCTCATCTCATTAGATCTTGGAAGCTAAGCAAGGTCAACTGTGGTTAGTACTTGGATGGGAGACTGTCCTTAAAATGCCCAGTTGAGAAGACAGAGGCAGGCTTTCAGCCACCTCTCTGAATATCCTCCCGGTCCCCAGTGGGGGTCAGTCACCAGAAGTCACCATGACTTCCAGGTGCAAACACACACACCTAAAATACAAAAAGAAGAAAAAAGAGGCTCACGTGATCAAAGCTTTTAACTATTACCAACGTCTTTTAGGTTCATTTGTATGGTCCACCCAGAAACCAGGGGTCACTGATTTGGAAAGCTCCGGCTGCAAAACAAGCAAATTTCTGATTTCACAGTTCTCATTTTGTTTGAGTCCATCTAGCATTATCCCTCCACCCCCCCCCCCGGCCAAAAACCCCTGGGCTGTTATATTGAAGGCAACATTGCAGACGAAGGGGGGTGCACTAACATCTTACGTTCCACTGGTAGATTAGAAACATTAGGGAGAGTACAAAGCTGCAGTTTCCACAGTTCAAACTGCACGGAAGAATGCAAATTCAGAGCACTAAAGAGAAGCGCAAATCTCCAGACATTAGAAAAATGAGACTTCCCATGCCTCAGTCCAACATATCATGCTGGGTTGATGAAGAACAGGGACCAACGTTTGGAGGGAGGTTACTGATGGATATGCAAATTAAATTAGGAACACATTCGAGAGATTAAAGGGGGACCTCTTTAACAAGCAATGGAAAAGAGAGCAGATGGACCAGCAAACATTAAGACAAGAGTCTGGATTGTCAGGACGTGCTTTCGTCACTTTGAAAAGTGATGTTTAAATCAGTTTTTTGCACTTTCCACACTTGCAAACTGCAAATCAAAAAGTGCTTTGGACAGAACAGCACTATGACTTTTTAAAAATGTCTCTGGCTTTTTAAATCACCTTCACAATGTTTGCAAGACAGACATTTCAGATTAAACAGTGTCATTTGTGAAAGTAGTCTGGAACTGAACACGGGTACTGATCACAGTAAAAATCAGATGAACTGATGTGTATTCTAAGGTCCTTAAGTTTCTCTAGACTAGGTCTCAAAAACTAGTGATTCCCCAAAATTGAGACATATATATAATTTGTTTTAAGAATTCACCCTTCTTAAACTCTTTTGCAACAGCATCTTCTGCTGGCACAGCAGGTTCTCTTTCTTGGTGATCCTGTGGGTGACTGCACTGCTTTGAACTCATGAACATCAGCAGTATCCTTTCAATGCATTCCATGTCTCATCCCTTCTCTACCACCCACCCATCCCAGACATCTATCATCTAACCACAAACAAGACATTTGGTGGTAAAGCAGACACTGGTAAACAACCAGCCTGAAAAAAAAGTCATTGATCGTGTGAGGAAGGAAATAATCAGCAATTAGTTTGAATAACTTGACTATGATTCAGCATGTGTTAGAGCAGGTAGGCAGGCCTCAGATTCAGTGGGAGCTCACAGGAGTGCAGCTCCTGCCCCTTTCTGAGAGTTCCACCTCCTTGTCCATTGAATAGTATTGCAGCTGCATAACAATCCCTGGATGAGCTCCACCACCTATTTTTCTACAAAATGACTGCTGCGGGTAGTGATATTTAAATAGGCTAGAATGCACATACTTGAAATATTGCAGCTTTCAATATGGCCTGTAGGCACTGTTGAGGGTAACTTCTTTCCACCAAGTAAGATCTGAAGAACTCCAAGCCTTTCTCTCAGTGATAGTCCTTGTTTTTCAGAACTGGCTGCAAGAGAAGATAAGGCAAGTCAGTTCTTTAATGAAATTTTTCTAAAGGTTGTAAGACATTTCTTTTGATTTTAGCCAAAAGTGTTCTTGAATACCTGATTTTTCTGTTATGAGAGCCAGTGTGGTGTAGGTTAAGAATGTCAGACTAGTATCTGAGAGACCCAGATGTGAATTCCCACTCATCCTTGGAAGCTTGCTGTGTGACCTTATGTTAATCACATGATCTCAGCCTAACCTGTCACAAAAGGTTGTTGTGAGGATAAAATGGAGGAGAGGAGAATGATATAAGCCATTTTGGATCCCACTGGGGACAAAAATGGGGTATAAATGTATTCAATAAATTAAAATAAAATAAATTGTATTGTAGTTTTTAATATTGAAGCTATAGGTTTTTATGAATTGTTTTATTGATAGTTCTTATATTGATCTGCTAAATGCCTTGAACAAATGAAAATCTGTCATTGATTCTGCTCAAATAGCATTGACGCTATCAAATGAGCATTTGATAGCATCTTAGGGCCTGTTCTATCTTACCTTTGTGAGAAGGTTGCTATGACTACATAGTCATGTCCCACATCACATCAATAATGTTTTGATACGGAGATAATGAGAGGCAACCAATGGTACAATTAATTGCAAAGCTAGTGCTGGTCTGGGGTCTAGCAACTCTGGAATAAGAAAGAAATGTATTATGGAAACTTCACCCACATGCAAAAATTGCATCATGATAGGTTCACAGTTTCAAGTCACAGCTTCAACTATTCTGGGTATCTGCAGAGCATAACATTTCTTCCTGAAATGAAAGAAGCCTAGCTATAGCTCAGGTCTAGAATTAACAGTTGTTGATTTTATAGTGCTGAGGTCTTCTAGCATGAGGCCCAAAAAACATAAGGAAGAAGAAAAGTTGCATCTTAGCACAAGGTGGCAAGGATACCCAGCACACAATGGACACACAATATTGACAAATGTGTCATGTTGACTTCCACCTAACACAAAATAAATCCAAATGCAACACATATTTTACATACTCCACAAGACTAAAAAAGACCAGCTCTGACAATCACAAGGCAACTTGCTTAATTTTTGCCATCACATTGCAATTGATTTATGGCAACCTTGCAGAGTTTTCAAGGCAAGAGATGTTCAGAGGTGGTTTGCCATTGCCTGCCTCTGCACAGTGACTTCCTTGGTGACTTCCTTGGTGGTCTCCCATCCAAATATTAGCTAGGGCTGACCCTGCTTAGCAGCTGAGATCTGATGAGATCAGGCTAGCCTGGGCTATCCAGATTTGGCGCACAATGCATATACAGGGGATAACATCCTAAAACTCCACTTACCTTTCTGAGCTCTGCAAAACATCCAGGAAGCATTCAGCAAGGCTTAACAGGTTTTGAAGCAAGCGGGAAAGCAATATGTTCTGCCTCAAAATGCTGTAGCGGAAATCTTAGATAAGATCCTTTCACTAGGTGTGCAGACAAGATAGTGGGTTTCTGCTGCAGATGTTAGTAGTTTCCCATGCATCAGAATGCAGATCAGTCTGTCCGGTCACTATTTTGAAAATCCTGCAATGGAGAATGTTGACAGCACAGTTAGCCTCTCATTATCTTCATACCAGGACATTCCTGAACTACACATGTGCACATTAACTTGAAAGTCCCATTAATCTACATACCATCACATTATGTTCATTTGTTTCTTCCAAAGAGCTGAGGTCAATGTAACTGATTCTCCACAACAGCCACATGAGGTCACCCAGCAAGTTTCATGGCAGAATGATAATTTGTTCCTCCTGGTCTTCCGAATCATAGCCTGATACTCCTTCCTGATACTCCACTATACTGCCTGATGTATTTCCATAGAGTACCATGGTACTTACTTAGGGTAAGGGTGCATAGAGTTGCAATCTAAAATAAAAGTGAACAACAAAGAAAAAGTTCATGCAGGCAACATGTGTGCTGTTATGCATTGTCTGAGGCAACCTGATCTGGAAATGGCCTATGATGAAAATGGCCATCTATTTTTTGAGACTGCTTGTTTCAAAGCTTTCCCTGCAAAAAAATCAGACAAGCATGTCATTAGCTAATTTGTCTCCACCCTTCCCATTCATGCTTGTACAGCAAGCCATGATCCTAATTTCCATTAGTAATTGTGAACACAAAGTGGAAGGGGGAAGCAGTGCTACTTCCTCTGCATTAATTAGCAATAAGTTACCCACATAATCGATTATGTGGCATGAGGGACTGAGGAGAGGAAGATTATAACACAGTCATTTTAGCTCCCAGTCTAACATTCTCAGAGGCATATTAAATCTTCTAAGGATTCAAAATGTGTAGCTTCCCTTTACGAAAACTGGATCCGTCTCTTAATACATTGACATCATTTTGCAAACATTTTCACACCCCAAGGTCTCCCAAAAGCTTGGACTTATATTCTCATGAAATTACTCAAGAAAATAAACCACACTTTTCCAATTAAAAAAATGTTTTTCTCTTTGAAGCAACTTCTAATGATCCCACCCCAACAACTTCCAGATCAAATTAGTGTATTTAACTGGTTGGCATCCAGTCCTCAGAACACAAGCCAGTCGTAAGGATTTCAAGCAGGTGGGAAATGGTGCATGCATTGGCAATCAGAATGTCATATAAAAATTAAACTAACAGTACTTAAGGCTTAAGCATTTGAAACAGTCAAATATTCCACTTTACCTATTACAGCGGGCAATTAAATATATATTTTTAGCATAAAAAGCAGTAGTTTTATCCTTTAGCTTTTGACAGATGAAAATCCCCTCTGCTCTAAGGAACTCTCATTTAATAGTCTAGTATTCATCTCTCTTTCTTATTTTGGCAACACATCATCATTAGAAATTGCCTTCACCATGCAAGTTAAACTATGCTTAGGCCTCCTTATATCAGGGGTCTCCAATCTTGTTGAGTCAATAGGAATTTTGAGAACATTGAGGTGGTGCTAAAACAATGGTTGCTATGGGGATGGGCAAGCCAATGACAAAATGGCTGTGGAGGTTGGAGCTGGGACTAACCATAAAACATTGGGAAGTGCCAAGCAACATTTCTTCTACAGTTTTTTCTGTTTTTGTGCTTCCTCCAGATATGAAGGTGAAGCCTCCTGGTGTCTTCTGAAGTGCCTCCAACCCCAGTAATGTGGTGAAAAGCCAGGACTGGCTTCTGGCTTTGGGGGAGTGATACTTTGGGAAGAAGGAAGTGGGAAGTGGGAACCAGAAAAGAAACTGACAGGAACCATGACCTCAGAACAGTGTCAATGACCTCAATAGACTGACAGAGCTGAAAATAAAAGATTTTTTTTTCTCAAATAGATCATTAAACTAAGTTTTGTATTTCCTGCATTTGTAAAGCCTCATGGATATATAGTGTATACTCAAAAGTGTGGAGCATGAATACATTTGAAAACATGTGCACAAAACAAGGATGAGCATTGCCATATTGTTCTGTTGATTTTGGTGCATTTTATTTTAAAATATTTTTATTCATTTTCTTTGTTACATCTATTACTCCTGTTCAGATTCTTTCTATTCTTCAGTCATTCAAACTGATTTGAATTGAAAATGCATTTCTGACTGGCTACAACCTTCCCCCGCCCCGCCCCCCCATTTTCCATCCAGTTGGAATGAAATGTTCGCTCACCCAGCAGATTGACCCTGCCAAATTTCAGTTGCTGTCCCTCACATGACAAGCAAGAACAATTCCCACTGGCACAGAGTGGCCACGAATTGACATGTGAGTTAATTTCTGTTCCTTTCCTAGAATCCTTGAGTTGGGAATAAAGGGAGGGTCTATTTTTAAACACAATTAGAATTCATTGTCATGGGGAGTTCAGCCCAGCACTCTCCTGCTGTGCCTGAAACATCTTTCTCCTGCTCTCTTCAGTTGGAACTTGGCATGACAAAAATGTTTCAAGGGAAGAGGCTGCTGCCATCAACAGCAGGTTCTGGTTATCCTTAAAAATATCTTCACACTCCTTACTTTTTAAACATTGGGACAGGGTGTTTTTTCCCATAGCAGAGATAATTGCATCTTTAATTTCATGCACCTTTAATTTCCCCTAGTGCAAGTCCCATCTATATACTAACCCAGTTGCCAAAACAGATCTCAGGAAGGCAAAGTCTGGCTTCTCCCTGCGTCTACACAGCTATTCCTGCCCATTTGCCAGCAAGTAAAAACAAAACTTTTTTCTTGCCTAGCAGATACAGCCTAGGAGAGGAATGGTTTGTCTGATAAATAATTTTGTCTCTAAGTTCTCCACCAGGCTTGGAGTAGGGAAAAAAAAAAACTACTGGGGTCTGAGGTTCTGATAGTTGAGAGAGGGCATTTTTGCTCTGTTGAGAAAATCCACAATGGTAGATATGAGTTGCTCCAAAGGGCTAAATTCTTCACCCTCTGTTGCAGGTTATGGGGGCATGAGGGGGAGACAGCAACCCCTTCTTCATGCACACCCCAGTTGCAATCTGAATCAGTCACTGAGAATACAGGAATTGAAGGATCAAGTGACACATGTGACTGTTATGCAGTTCACAAGGTGAGGACCCAGACCTACTATATGCTCTCCATAATGTGTGAATTGGTATGAACTAGATTTTTTCATCATGCTGTATCCTGTTTTCTATGATAGCTAAATAACAGGATAAAAGTGTTAGCGCATTAGGTCTGAGATAAAGAAAGAGCCAAATTTTACTTTAATTTTAGTTTAGTTTAATTTAGTTGCTCTCTCTTGTGCAAACCTACTTCACAGCATTTGAAGGGAATAAGAGGAGGGATATGTATAGCCTGAGTTCCTCAAGAGAGGGATAAGATAAAAATGTAACAAATGAAATATTAGATTAAAGTATCAGAGACTTGAAGGACTGAAAACTATCCATGTTGTGCTATCACTCATGACAATGAAGACAACAGAGAGAGGCGAAGTGATACATAGACATAATTCTTGCTGAACATTCCACTAAAGCCCTATATTTTAATAAATAAACATAGTCACTGAAGAAAGAATGGTTCTAGAAATGGAATGCTTTCAGGAGGTGTTGAATAAATTCTTAAAGTTAAGGATTGTCAAAATCCAGTTCCAATAATTGTGAATAATAAATGAGTATTTCTACTAACAGGACAGGCCCAGGAACATCTGCTTCAGACCTTCAAACTGGCTCCTTTCTCTCCTTGTCAATTTAAGTAAAAGCAGATTCTAATCAGGAACAGTTTTGTTATCTGCCTCCAGCCAAAATTTGCTATGGTAACAGAGGGAAATAGTGGAAATCAATGGAGGGAGCTGTGAGGAACTCAAAGAGAGGAAGGTTAAACAGCAAGTGGAGGGTTTGGGGTGTTAAAAACCTTCTTCATGAGTGCCTCATCCAGGGAAGATGATGCCACACCCCAAAAACTCTCAGGGGATGACAGTATACCTCCTAATTGACCCTTCAATCAGTCCAGACTAAAAGCTCAGGGACAAACAGAGCGATTTGTTCCCTCTCCTTTGTGGTCCTCAGGCCATCATGAACAGGCAATTAAATATGGTGTCCTTTAATGTGGGCAGCCCCAGGTATGAAGCTGTTTAGTGATCTCTGCTTCCAGGGCTTTTGCCTAGTAGCAAGCAATGAGGCTGTTTGCATTCGCACCTGACCCAGACAAATTTCGAGGGAAGTTTCTGGGGAAGATCATTCTAACCCTCCTCCTACAATTTGGGAGGGTTTCTACAGTGCAGGTCTACCCTACCCATTCCCTCTGTTTTCTGCAGTGTAGTTCACATGCTCCAATTGGAGGTAGTAAATAGCATTCATTCTGATAAATACACAAGGTAAAGCTATATTAGTGGCATGAACTGCATGTATTATATAGTTGGAACTGTAGGGTGTAGGAACTTACAAAAAGGCAATGATTTACTGATTGAAGAAACTGGTCTTCTCTAAATGTTAGCTATCAATAACCTCTTTACAATGCTGTGAAAATTGTGGTTACACAATTACAAAACTGAAGAATGTGAATGCCTGGTCCATTCAGAGTTTCTGGTTTTCCTGAAACCTCATGTCATTGCCAATGGTTATCCTCATGTCCCCACCCCTTCAGGCTCCCACTGGTTGCCAGACCATGCCTGGTCATCCTAAGCCCACTAAATCCCACCCCCAAAAGCAACACAACACAGCCCTCCACAGAAACACCCTCCCCATTTCACAGAGTTGCTAATTTTTTAAAAAAAAGTTATGACAGCTGTGCATTTCCACTTCAGTATTAGACTACACATTTCCCCAGAAAACAAAACAGATTTGTCAATCCTATTTTACTGCTTTTCATAGCAAAACTGTAATGGATTAGACTTCTTCAGAAAGGCATCATCCACATTCCTTTCTTGTCTAAGTGTGGTTTAACACATTTATTTGTTTAAGATATTCGGAGTGCACTTTTCCCTCCAAAAAAGGAGGTCCAAGGCAGCTGACAGTGCACACAAAAGCATAAGACACATAAAACAGCTATGTACCACAATCCATAGCCTATGTATGCAGGGTCATACCAGCAGAGACAGTCTTTCTGATTTCTGGATCTCAGGTCATGGAAGGCTTTAAAGACAAGAAGCAGCACCTTAAACTAGCCCCAATCAACTGGGTGTTCCAATGAAAAGACAAGCAGTCACTTTTTTCATGCACTGAAATTTCAGAGAAGTATTATTATACTCCACCACCAAATACAACATGCACACCTCATTTCCAAAGCATCAGGAAAAACAGGGATAAAGCAAAATGGTAGACCCTTCCACAGCATCTGAGAAACTAACAAGAATTTCCTGGACTTTGTCAGTTTTATTGGGATACAAGAACCATAAGGGAAATATGCACTGGTAAAACTGCAGAGGCTTTTCTTTCACACTTAAAAGATTACAGTATGCGTGTGTGTGTGTGTGGGGGGGGGGTATTCTCCAGTGTGTGGGACTCTATGGAAAAACTGTTAAGGTGAAGGCCTGAAAATGCATTTCAGATAGAACACATCTGTTCACAGTCATACACACACAAAGCAGGAAGGCTGAAAAGAAATTGAAAATCTATCTTTCTGTGTGGCCATGAATTCATTTTAAAAGCCTGATACACATTCATTTAGCACAGCAAGGCAGTAGTTCACAAATACATGCCAGCAGTGGGACAAAAACACTTGAAGTGGCATGTGTGGAATCTGGAACATCCTCATCTGACTTCCTTTCAGGTTCATTCCATCTGAATTAATCTCCTTTGTTTTACTGACTTTCCTTTATTTGTATGGGTCTATTCTGCATATTATTCTGTCAGTTCCATCTTTACACGCCTTTATTTGAGCACTGTTTCCTTAGGCCTGGCAGACTCTGATATGTTTGGCTCATGTTTGCATTCTATGACAGGCAGATGAGATTTATTTGGAGAAGGGGGGGGGGGAATAATAGAGAAAGCAGAGGCCAAACAGCCAAGCCTTTGCAATGTCTGCACTTTTAAGCAAACAGCCTCAGGCTAGAATCCTCCTCATATGATATGTATCAATCAATCTGTAGCATATCTGGGGGAATAAAACTGCAAGTTGCACACATCCATTTTTATCTGTTCTCTGACTTCCAAAACCAGCCTCCAGAGACAGAGTTGGAGGAATGGTGTGTGTGTGTGTATGCGCTGCTGCTGCTGCTGCTGCTTCTTACACAGGACAATAGCAGCGAACACCTGTGGAAAGAACCTTAAATCAAATTATATGTCCATTTGTTACTCTTTTAAAGGGGTTGGTAAGTGATTCAGACTCCTTCCCCAACTGTAACATATTTAATCCATGATAACTATAAAGTTTAAGGGTGGGGGGGAACCCACAGTCTAATCCATGGCTCAGGGCAGAACACTAGATTAAAATCTTTATTATTCTGATTGCAAACTCTATTGTGTATCTTCTTTGTAGTTTACTGGCGAATAAATTAATAATTGGGAGGTTTCCTTGCGTTTTCTTTTATCTGGATTGACTAGCTCAGATTCAGCAAAGTACACCTGTTCTAACTTGCAAAGATCTGAGGTCTGGTTAGCAGCCTTTGATCTGGCAGCTCAGGTACTGCAATTCTGCTTTCAATTAGCTTGAAGAGGAGCTATGCAACAAAGTGTTTTGCAGTCTTATCTGTTGGAAAGCATATTGCAATTATCCATTTAAAAAAACTGTACAAAAGCACCATTAAAAGGATTTTGACCAAAGCAAAATCACCTTAGTTTTCAAAGTGGGACATAGCCAGATTATTTTAAAAACCGTGGTTTGTACTCAGAAGGAAAAGTAAAGACCCTTTTGCTTGTCCAGCATGGCTTTACAGAGCTGGATTACAACAGCACAGTGATTGCTTGTGCAGAGTTTGCTTGAGTCAGTTCTTTGGCGGCGGGGGGGGGGTGTATTTTACCTCCTTGGACTCTGCCATTACATGATGACACCTGACAGCCCCCCACCTTGTTAGGGCATTTGCTTTAGCCCACCTTAATGCCATCCCCTCCAAAGTATCATAGAACAAATTCCACTGTATTCCATATTCAGATCATCTCTGCTCTTGTGGTCAGGGTAAAACTGATACTCTCTCACACAAAATATTGGAATTTTTTTTTAACCGTTTCTAGAAACCATTGGATCTTACTGTTGAGACTCCATCAAAAACTTCTGTGTTTATATTTATTCCAGAGTTTAAGCTCTCTTCATCAGATATGAAGTGTTGACTCTTGAAAGCTGACACCCCCAAAATCTTGTTGGTTTCTAAAGTGGTTCTGGACTCAGTCTAGCGCTTCTACTACAGACAAATACAGCTACTCTCAGAAACGATATCTGTCCTGGCCTTCATTTTTGCCCAGTGGGTAATCAGACTTCCCAGCAGAAGGCCCATTCCTATTCAACATCTATATTTTACTTCATACTTCTCCATGAGCAGCTCCCCAGTCCTTCTCATTGATGCTCTCAACCAGGAAGCCTGACCAGCAGAGTACCCAAATGTTTTGTTTGTCATTTGCAATGATCTATTTGGAGACCACCACCCAAACCATGAGTCATGTTTCTAGCTAGTTTTTAGGCCACATTTCTGAACTCACAGCGCAAGAGAACCTGCACAAGGAATGCATTGTATGCATATACAAATAAATGACACAATTCAATAGTTTTATACTATCTGCCAAGTTAAACTACTGCCGAGCAGCTGTGTACATTTAAAATGATCCCTGGCACTACTGAAGTTCATAAATCAGGAGCAACAGACTTTCTTCCAATTAAGAGAGTTGCAGAGAGAGAGAGAGAGAGAGAGAAATTAATGTGTCTGGAAGATGAATGACATTTCTATGTATTTATAAATGCAAATAAAATAAATTGTATGTAAAGCTAACTGTAGTATTAAAAAGGGTGAGAGGATTAGTGTTTGTGTGTGTGTGTTGTTTTTTTTTTAAATCATCTAATATTTTGAGTGTTTTAAAAAGCTTTGCTGGGAATAGTCTTGTTTTTAAAACCATTTCTCTCCATCGCAAAGACAAAACTGACTCAACAGTACCATTCTATTCATACTAGCTTTCAGCATCTTCACTCCTTTGAATCCACTCCATTTGTATCTAATCCCTCTCTGAATAATACGAGTGAACAGCTGTTGTGAAAGAAACCCCCAGACAGTGATTTGGAGGTTATCTAGAATACAGCCATGATGTCAGCAATATGTAACCTTTGTAAAACAAATAAACCACACATTGCATATTTCCAATCTCTATACCACTTACTCATTGCAGAGCAAACTAACTTGTTGAATATTTGTAATTTTCCCCCCTTTTACAAGTTCATGGCCTCATACTTGCAAGTCCTCCCAAACTAGAAATATAATCCTTGGCTTGTACGGTTGCATTTAGAGAACTGTGGATACAGTCTAAAGACTTTAGCTGATAAGTTTTTTTAATCAATTGATCAGGATAACAAATCGGGTTTTCAGTAGTGAAGCTGAAAAGGCTTTCCGAGTAATAGCAACAGCTAGATGGAATATGCATATATTACTCCCATTCTACAGTCACTCCACTGGCTGCCCATTGGTTATCTGGCACAATTAAAAGTATTGTCCATCACATACAAAGCGCTTCATGGCCTTGTGTTGGGATTAGCAAATTTGCAACACTTCAGTAATTATAGAGTTAACCTTGTTTTTGTAAGTCAACAGGAAGTTACATGTGTTTACTGTAAACTATTAGCTAAAGAGAAAGCTCACGAAAGTCTGTAGGAGGCCTTAGTTAAATGACCTGCAATTAAGTGTTGTGATTGGAAATCAATGCATTGGCTATTCTGCATTTTATGGTTCCTCTTCCTCCTTTTGTCTAAGTTTGGAGAAGAGAAGTCATTCCTAGAGTTAACCTTGTTCAACAGGAAGTCACATGTGCTTACTGTAACCTATTAGCTAAAGAGAAAGCCTGCGAAAGTCTGTAGGAGCCCTTAGTTAAATGACCTGCAATTAAGTTTTGTGATCAATGCATTGGCTATTCTGCATTTTATGGTTCCTCTTCCTCCCTTTGTCTAAGTTTGGAGAAGAGAAGCCATTCCTAGGTTTCTCTAACTGTAAAGATGTAGGAAGTTAGTGTCTGTTATGTTTCTTCCCAGTTTACCCTTCCCTTATAATTTTAAGCAATCATATTCTTTTAAACACACATGTTCTCTGCATATTCTTTGGTGCGCTGCTAATTTCTAGCTCTGCTAAATAATATTTTTCTCTAAGAATATCCATACCTTGGACTCTCATATCTATGAGCCCGTATCTCTCCTTATGCTCTACCATGGCAGCTTCACTTACCTGACCAGAGTCTTCTGCAGGTGCCAACCAGCAAATGGGCAAAATCAACAGCTGTCCCTACTCCTGCCATCTCCGTTGTAGCCTCCACCTTGTGGAATGGCCTGCCTGAAGAGGTCAGGAAGGCTCCCATTCTCCTGGCTTTCCACAAACTGTGCAACACAGAGCTATTCTGTATGGCTTTCATGTGCAAGTCATAGGGCTGCACTGCACAAAAGGCTTCACAAAGTTACTATTTGGATAATCTGTGTATTCTCCCTTGAGTTCTGGTGAGGTAGGCAAGCTAACAATAACAGAAATAAAGAAAAACTTCAGAAGTGGCATTCGCCACATACACAGGTGCTTTCACATCTGGCTGCTGGGGCAGTTGAGAGCCCCAGGAGCCCTCTGAGACCCCCTTGCCCATTTAAAGAAACACAAGAATTAAAATGGAAAGGATGTGGCAGAAAGAAAGGTAGCAGGAAAAGCAGAGGGGGAGGGAACCCTGAGAGTTATTCCTTCTTCCTTAGTACCTGTCAACATGGCAAACTAGTGGAAGGGATTTCTCTCTAAGAATCCAGATCCTTTTCACTTCAGCAGTTCACTTAACTGGAAAACACAAGGAGTGTTCTCTTGCTGGGGGAGAGAGCTTGCTATGATTTCAAGTCCAGCCAAGGGTTAAAATGAGTGAGTCTGCCTTTCTACAAGGCTTTCTGGGATGGGAAGGGAAAGGAGGGGAAGGGGGACTGCATAAGCTTTTATTTGGATATATCAAGCAACACCATGTCAACAGGGCAGCTAAGAAGCGTGGATCAGTACCTAACAATGTACAAAAGCACAACACATTCCCTGGGCCTGAGTTCTTGAGAAGCCTGCCTCACGTTGCTGTCCTTGCCCTCATGTCTCACGTCCCTGGACCAATCCAAAAGACTTGCACATCCGTTCACCTCAGTATTGTCAATGTAGGGAGGAATGACAGGGGCAGTTTATATATACAATTGCAAGGAAGATGCACAGATTTCCTTTCTGAGGTTATAAAAAAGTGCTGGATGCAGAAGAAATTGTGCTTCAGACTCACAGCCTCTGTAGCCAGTCTCAACATCGTTGGCCTCTTGGACAATGGTCAACTATAATCAGCTCATATGGCAGTATTTAGATCTCATCTTTCTTCTATCATGATGGACTATGCAGAAGTCACATAAGGTCTCTCATCCAGTGATATATTGCCCAAACTCATCCAGTGATATATTGCCCAAACTCATATAATATGCTTTCAGATGCTCAAGTATAGAAATAGATCATTTACGTATCTACACTGCTTCTCAGTTTGTGTACACTTATATCTCTTGTGGATAGTGTACTTCAACTTTGCTCATACACTTCAGCAATTTTACTCTGGTGCAATGTGCCTTTATTATCACATGGCATTACATATACAGATATGGTTTGTCATTATTCTGTTTTTTCCAAGTACAAGGTCTTGGCAGCTTTTGTGGTTTTAACACTGGGGTCATGACTGAATGTTAAAGCATCTCCTCTGTATGCAGAAGGCCCCAGGTTCAGTCCCTGTCATCTCCATCATTAGGTACTAGGTAATATGTTTTTAAAAAATTACCCGAAACCTTGAAAAATCACAAAACAGACAATAGTGACCTTGATAGGCTAATTGTTTGATTCAGTATAAGGCAGATTCATGTGAATTCAACAGGTAGTTTCAAACTAGATCCTCTACAATACTGATGGGCTTAAATTTGTTCATTCCTGACGCCATTGTGACACACTACAATGGTACTGAAAATGCACAGTGCAAGGTGTCTTTTATGAAGACAGAAAAATTATGATAGGTTGATTTTTCTATAGCAGTGGATAATAATTTCAGTTTATGAGATTATTTGGTACATTCCTTCAGGTTCCAAAGTAACAACCCTTCACCAACATTTCACTTTCTTTAAAAAAAAGTGAATTAATGGGTTGGCAATGAGAGAGCCAATTAATTTGAAATATTTAATCACTCTATAACTCTAAGGCAAATATTAACCAAGGAACCAGTCCAGCTAAAGCCAATTTGTTGAATCTGGCTGCCAGTCATCAGACACTCCGCTTGGAGTGTGCTCCACATGGCTCTTCACAGCGCAGTAGCCGTAAATGCAAACATCATGGTGGGGAAAGGGGCTGTTAGAGTTGATCCTCAGAACACGATAAAGTTTAGAATGTGTTAAGAACAAAGCCACACTCATTCCTCTGGGTTTTTTTAAAAAAGAAAACTGCTTTAGACATTGGATCGTTTCATAGTTCACAGATGGATGGTTGGGAGTAGAAGGAAAATTCCACTGAGCATTTTATCAGCTGGCTACTTTTTTTTTGCATTAAAGCCAATAAACATGGAGAACATTAGTAGGATGTAATAATTTTTCTTATATCAGCTCTCTCCAGGCAGTATTGTATCAAATCTCAGATGCATGCAGCAAAAAGGGACACCACCCCCCTCCTGGAAATCTCTTCTTGAGATATGAACCAGTCATTACATTAATCGCTTGGATCCTATTCTTTCAACCAAATATGTTCTGACTTTACAGCGCAGAGTTCCGAGGTGTGGGTAGCATGTCCTTGGAAACAGAATACAGATTTGGTGCTAATTCACCTTGCGTGCTGAATTTCTATTCTAAACTCCTTTATATTGTTATGGACTGGGCTCCCTCAGATATGCCATTGTTGCAACATGACTCTCCAATTACTGTGTGTGATTTGGCCAAAGGACTATGGATATTTCAAGTGCCCATCAGAGATTACCCCTCTTTGCTATGCAGGTGTGTGTGTGTGTTTCTGAAGAATAATAAAGGTGTGATAGAGGGATTGTGGTTCACATTTGCATGTAGAAGGTCACAGGTTCAGTCCTCAACATCTCCTGTCAGCAGGATCAGGAAGCAGGCAATGTGGAAGACCTCTAGCTGAGACCTTGGAGAGATGCTGCCAATCACAGTAGAAAATAATGACTATGATAAACCAGTGGTCTTACTCAATACATAACAGCTTTATGTATTAAAGAGAAGTTGGGTCTGGGGAAGAGAGAAATTGAAAGACTGCTTTGAATATGGCTGAAAGCATCTTGAGTGTGCTCTCTCTCTCTCTGGGAGGTACAGATTATCTGTCCTGCTTTTCAACACCTGTGCTCTATTTGCACATAAAGCAAATACTATTAATGTTCCATAAATCTGCAGTACTTTCACCTCAGAAGGGAGACACCCAGATAAATGCTCCTCCAGGAATATTTTACTATTTGAAGAATTGAGAACACATAACAATATCAAAGGAGAACTGAACTTTTTTTTAAAAAAAAAAAAGCCACAAAAACTGATTAATTTGTTAAGTGAACTGGTGTGAAATTGCCTTTGGTAATGGGAAGCTTTGGTGCCAAACTAATGGTTGGGTCTGTAAAGAATTAGGTCTGAGGAACTTGGGCTCCTCACAGCCACACAGCTGCTGTGAAGAACAGCTATTTTAAAATAAAAGGGAGTCCATTTGGGCTTCAGGGGGAGGAAGGACTTCTGCCTTGCTCCTCCCAGCAGTTTTTCTATGCTGAAATAGTGCTGGGGAAGTTTTTCCCTCATTTTTCGTGGTATTCTGTGCACCAGAGCAGCAAAAAAAAAAAAAATGCAAATCCAGCACTATTTTGGCACTGCAAAACAGTTTGGGTGATGGCAGAAGTCCCTCATCCTACCAAGGTGGTGTTCAGTTTGGTGTAGTGGACTCTAATCTGGAGAACCGGGTTTGATCTCCCACTTCCCCACATGAAGCCACCTGGGTGATCATGGGTCAGCCAGAGTTCTCGCAGAGCTGTTCTCTCAAGAGTAGTTCTCTCAGAGCTCTCTCACTCCCACCTATTTCACAGAGTGTCTGTTGTGGGGAGAGGAAGAGAAGGAGATTGTAAGCTGTTCTGCGACTCTGAGGGTGTTTTCGCACTCACGTTTTACTGGCGCCACGACCCTCCTGACGCCGGCGAATCTGCATGGATTTCGCACCAGAAGCGCCGGCGCACCCAGAAGCGCTGGCTACTTCCGTCGCTAAGCCAGCGCAAATGTTTTCCTGCATCTTTGCGATTTCCGTTTGCGCTGGCTTAGCGACGGAAGTAGCCGGCGCTTCTGGGTGCGCCGGCGCTTCTGGTGCGAAATCCATGCAGATTCGCCGGCGTCAGGAGGGTCGTGGCGCCAGTAAAACGTGAGTGCGAAAACGGCCTGAGTGAAGAATGGAGTATAAATCCAATCTCTTCTTTTTCTTTCTTCTTCTGAGCCCCCCACAGCAGGGTTCCACCTGACATTTCAATCCTATCGTCAAATGCCCTTTTGCGTTTAGAAACTGGGCAAATGAGAATTGAGACCAGAATTATGTTATCTTCGGCATGTCAATGGCTAAGGATCCATAAAAACAAAAAAGGCCTCTTCCCTTTAATAACTCAAGATCCCTATAGGCCAAGGTGGCTGCAATTGGTCAGAAGCAACTTAGAAAGTATAGGATTCTCACTTGAAAACCTCTTGGCGCAGAGCTATGCCAAAGCAAAAAGTATTATCAAACAAAGAATCTGCGATATAGAGAGACAAAGGGATCTAGAACAGGCCCCCTCTTTTTTAGCAGCTACTGAGACCAAATATGTTATGAGGACGGCCAAGTACTTTTTTTATTTGGAGGTACCAGCCCACAGAAGAGCCTTTACGTTGGCTCGATGCGCAGCCATGCCCTCAAAGGTGCTAGAAGGGAAATATAGAAAAGTCCCGTATGAAGACCGACGCTGTCCTTGTGCTATGGGAGAGGTGGAGTCGATGACTCATATGTTTTTTCGATGCCCTTTCCACCAGGTACAGAGGGATAGGTTTGTTTCCCCGTTTGTAGTTAAACCAATGGCAGACGCGGACGAGGCATGTTTGGAGAAACTTTTGGTGGATGCAAGTCCAACTATCTCTAGACAGATAGCCAAATTTTGCCATTATCTTGTGAAGTTCCATACTAAGAAACAAGAAACTGCATGTCTTGTATGATCTCTTGGAATTTTAGTTTATAAATGTTTTTATATACTCTGATTTAAAGGATTTATATAAATTGGAACTGACTTGAATTTTAAAATTGGTTCAATTATATTTTAGTTATTTTGGATTGTATAGGTGGGGAAATGTTTATGTATTTTATTGTATTTTATTTTTTTTAGGAGGGTATTTTATACTATCTTAGGTATTTTAGGAGGGTTTTATATGATGTGTTATAGTTTTTATATTGGTCTATGACTGTAATAAAGTTCATTCATTCATTCATTCATTCATTCATTCATTCATTCATTCATTCATTCAATCCTATCCCAATAGCATTCTGAGCCCAAACCTGAACCCAGCCTTTTAAAAACCTAAATGTCTAGTTTTGTCCTCAGTTGCTTCTTTACTGCCCCCCCCCCCCATTGACATGAATTAAATGAAGCATGGGGCATCTTCATAATTCAAAGAAACTAGAAGCTGCATTGTTGCGCAAAAAGTGTGGAAGTGTGGGTAACCAACTGCAGTACCATAGAAAGGCATCACACTGTCTACTGCAGGCTTTTTTCACCTTCTCACAAAAACACTAAGTATTAAGTATTACCAGAATCAAAAGCTCCTGAAATGAATCACAGGAGTTACAGTTCTGCTTGCTCACTATAAACAAAGAGTGTCCGACCTCTGAGAAAAGGCAGGAAGTGAAAATGAACAGTTTGGCTGATACCAACTTTTTGGACATCTATACAAGCCAATCAACTAAAACCAATACATCATGGAGGACAGGGGAGGGGGGAACTAGGAAGCAAGGTCACCCATAAAATCCCAGGTACAAGCCATGCATTTTGCTTTGTGCAGAGAAACTGATGTAAAGTATTTAGAGTATTCCTGATTGTTCCATCGGGATCCCACTTTCTGAGGAACATGCATGTGTGTTTGTATGTGCTTGTACAGAATATCATGTAGCAAAGCTAAGTAAAAGGAATGATTGGTTTGTTTCCACTTGTCGGTGACCTTTGATGGCCTCCCAGTAAAATGTACAACATTTATGACCATGATAAATTGCTCTTGAGGGAGCCATTTCCTTACCCTCCCTGCTGGCGGTCGAGTTCTGCAGTAACAGAGCAGGGTTAAGAAAGATACAGAACAATAGGTGAGTCAAGAAAATGGGGCCCTACCTGAAACAGAGTGGGTGGTACGAGCCCCCCTCCCAAAGTGAATAATGAACTGAAAGATGATTTACGGCAAATCAGAATCAACAATGGCAATCGCAGTAGGACAAGCGCACAATGGGGGAGGGGAATGGCTTATAGCCCAAAGTCTTGTCAACTTCCTCTCTAATAGATTCTCTACCCATGAAGAAGGTGGGGAGGCAAATAAACCCAACCCTCTCATAAACGAGAGGTGTTCTTGATCAAATACATTTGCCCCATTAGTGCACCTATCACAACACGACTAAGTTCACTGCCACCAAGCCCCCATTTCATTAGGCTTTTCAGTCAACTCCAAAGCTGGAGAGGGGAGAAAGAGAGAGGGGGAGAAGGGTTCACTGGGACGTGACTTGCTGGCCCCCACTCAAAATAACTAGGTGAGAAGATGTGTTGCCACCAGGTACTGTACACTGCTGCAAGAGCTTTAGGGGAATTTGGATGTTAACAGCCACAGGAATCTCTGGTGACACCATTCGAGAATTGGGACAGTAACACTCCCTCCAAAAAATTAAATGCCTCTTTCTGAAGTAAGTGTATTTTTCCCTGCTCAAGCTGTGAGCAGCAACAAAGAAATGAGGAAAATCCCCCAAACACAGTGTTCTGCTCAGAGAAACAGAAATGACTAGAAAGACTTCTGGTTCCCAGATGGAAATCCCCATTTGCACAGTAGGAGGAATCTGTGGAGAGAGGGATCTTTTGTAGTGACCTATCTCTAAACTGTTCTGTCACATTTACCTTGCTTTGGTTACCCTACATTGTCATTGTGAGCAGCCTATGGTGTTGGAGTCCATTTATATGTGGCTTGTATTTTGAATATATGGAGTTGGCTTATATTCATCAGATCATGGCTCAGTCGAGGTCAGTATTGTTGTCACTGACTGACAGGAGTTCTTCCAGGGTCTCAGGCAATGGTCTTTCACCACCTACTACCCGATCTTTTAAAATGGAGTTGCCATGGATAGAATCTTCTGCATGCAAGGCAGATGCTCTCTGCCACTGAGATATGGACCCTCCTTCAACTTTCCCTAATTCACTGGGTCTCCCCACTTCTCCAAGCAGTGAGATATCCCTTGGGGCAGAGATACTGAGTTTGCTTTTCATTGGATGAAAGACAATTAGAGATTTTTGTACCTCATAATCTTTGCTTAATTTTTTTAATTAAAAAAAAATCTTTGCTTTATCTAGAAGTGTAAAAGTAGACACAGTGGAAGTAACCAGACACTATTTTAACATACAGCAAACAGAGCGTGTGCCACATATGAGAACCTCCCCTAACCCCATTCAGAACTACCCTCCACGTTCTAATAACTCTAGCTAAAATGTTCCAATTCTGAGTTTGCCTCAAACTCCAAGCTTTTACAAGTTTGTCAGCTGTCTGACTCTTCCTACCCAGATGCAGTGATATCATCTTCTCATTCAAGATATTTAAATGCACAGCTATCAGAAGAGAATCCCTTTGCCATTAGCTCACATGGATGAAGCAATAATATCATAACTGCATCGTGGACTGTTAATCAGCAATATACCTAACAAAGAACCAGATGGCCAGAAGTTCAAAATGGTATCTTTTCTGAACTGTGCAACATAGAGCTCAGAGTTTTGCTAGAATAAGGTCAAGCAGTAGGGTTTTCCTTGGCTGGATTGTACAGTTCATACCAGAGTCCACAGCATGAAAAGACATGACCATGGGAGTGGGGGAAACATCCCTATAAAAAGAAATGGGTAGAGATCCAGTCAAACACTTAAAAAAGCAGAAATCTGAGTCTCGCTAGACTCAAAGGGAGCTAAATAATCCAGTTACAGTTCAAAATGTTTTGGAAATCTACTGATAATTAAAGGTTGCCAGTAATGCCCTGAGACAGAATCTAACTTAGAGCAAATACACAGTGCCTAGAAGTCTCAGTGCCTCATGAAACCAAAACTGATGTTAGCAGCAACCTGTTAATCTGTCTTTAAAAATCTGTCTTCAAGGCAATGTCAAAGCAGTGAAATTATCTCTGACAATTAACTGTTTAAAAAGTTACAAACTGTCTCACTCAATTGTACTGCACCATGCCTACTTATCCAACACATATACCCCGTAATGAAAAAATTCTGAGCAGACTGAAGGAATTCTTTGAGTGGCAAACATTGCAGAAGAAATATGTCCCCAACACACAGTTCATTTATGGAACTCATTGCCATAGGATGTAGTGATGGCAGCTAGCTTTAAAGGGGGATTTGACAAATTTGTGGAAGACAAGGTTAATCAATTACTATTAGCCATGATTACTAAATGGCAACCATATATAAAAGGAGTATGTCTAAATATCAGATGTAGGAGGACCATCACAGGAAAACCCTTTGTCCTTTATGACTCATCCGTGGGTTTTCTGTGACATCTGGTTGCCTGGTTTTCTTCTGTTTGGTTAGTAAGGCCACCAAGTTGTAGTCCATTTTGTACACTGTAGATGAGGAGTCCTCAACCCTTTTGAGCCTGCAGGCACATTTGAAATTCTGACATGGCATTGTGGGTGCAGTAACACACATGGTGGCATGGTGGCTGCAGCTACCACAAAATGCCTGCTTCTGGAGACCAAGCCAGCTACAAAATGATTGCCACAGCTTAACTTCAGTAACATGGTATAGATACTTGTGCTCTTCTGGCAGTTGCTGTCAAAGCAACTTTAAAAAAAAAAATCACAGTCAATCAAATCTCCAGTAATCAATCAGAATCCTTGCTGGGCAAGAGCACTAACTAGCCCCACCCACTTCCTAAAGACACTTGGCAGATTACAGAAAAGATGTCAGCCAGAGCCATTTTGGAGACCCCTCTGGTAGATGTTTTCACAAATGAGGGTTCCTTCAGAGACTATGACTATACTGCCTACATTTAACTAATGTTCATCTGATTCCTTTCACATTAACAGCCTTCACACACAGTACAAACAGTAGTCTCAAATCTATTTTAAGCCACAACATGTAGAAAGCCACAACATGTAGAAAATCACATTACTTTATGGATGTTCTTGTGAAGATGAGGATGACAAGAAGCTCGAAAAGTCGAACATGCCTTGAAGTTAATGACACTAAAAGTGACTTAAATCCAAGCCTCTTGGACTTAATTAGTTTGGGGGCCTTAGCTTGCTGAGGCTTTTGCATGAATGATAGGGAGGGAACTCCACCAGGACTTCTTCCTTTAGCACCTCTCATAATTTGCTCTGTGGGTAAATGCTTGAACTGACTGGGGTAGTTGGTCCAAGTGGTAAGTCAACAGTGATATCATGCATTGTGTTTTCATGTACTATCTTCTTGGGATTAAAATATATTCCATTTTCTTTTGGTTTGAGAATGAGCCTTGGAAAGGTCAGGCATTTATCTCATTCATGATAGAGGCTGGTTCAGTAGATCAGGGACAGCCAATTGTCTATATTCTCAGGTGCCATATTTATTCCCAGAGACTGAAAAATAACCTTGACAACTTCCATAGGTGTTTTGTTCCACAATAAAACTGATGATATCTAGTAGTTATCAAATACCATTTGTTGAGGCAGGATGAAGACTTCATTTGTGAAGCAAGGGATGATTAAGAACAGATATGCTTCTTATCCTAGCAGAGGCAGTGATTATTTGCTGATCCAAAATGTGCATCTAGATGACAATGCAGTAACATATATATGCAATACATCTGGAGAAACAGCATTGACCAAACTCTACTATTCCTACAGCCTTTCTTCAACTAAAGTGATTTTTCCTATGGAGCTATTTAAGGCTCTTTAGGTTGGAGGAGGACTTCAAGGGTTTAGCAACCCAATGGAATCCCATATTTGCAGGAAAAAGTCAGTCTGAGGCAGCAACCCTCAACTGCTGAAGTTCTGGTGGCATTTTGGGTTGTGGAGAAAACACTGAAAGTGGCCAGGAAGAAGAAAAAGAGGAAGGGGATGTAGTGGTGTGGTGGTGATATCTAGCAAGAGAAAGGCTTGCCAGATCTGGTGGAAGCAGGGAGGAGGAGGAAGTGGAATAAAGGCCAGCAGAGGGAAAGTTGAGAGGCCGAGCCAAAGGAAGGTAGCTAGAGATGGGGGAGTGGGAGAGGCAAGCTGGAGCTGGGGACAAGGAACTGGAACTGGAACCAGAAATTACGGAGAAGGGGATGGTGGAGCCAGGTGGAAGGGAAACACGGATTCTCCCCAACTGCAAGCCCTTGCAGTATTAAAGAGCCACTGTGGTGACTGTAGGGGTTAGAGTGTTAGACTAGGATTTGGGAGACCTAGGTCTAAATCCGCACACTGCCATGGCCCTGGGCCAGCAACATCCACTCAGCCTAATGTACCTCACAGGATTGATGTGAGGATAAAATGGAAGAGAGGAGAATAATATAGGCTGCTTTGAGTCCCCGTTGGGGAGAACAGTTAGACATAAATTTAGTAATTAAATTATTTAAACAATCATAATCAGTTGGATTTAACCAGTTTTCTTCTAATCTCACCCAGTTCTCCTTCTCACTACAGCCTTCATGACTTTTGTCCAAGCAGGTTCCATGATCTCCACCATAGATTTTTGGTGATCTGAGAGGACCCCATCTTCCTCTTTTTCAACAGTGGAAAAATTTGTTGGATCCAACCTACTAAACTGATTAAGCATTTCATATTGTTAAAAATATTATATTCAGGGGAGGGATGGTCCATACCTCCAAGTGAAGCCTGTTCAGAGTGTTGAAGCGATTATAAAAATGCCCTGGAATAGCTTGATGCCACACAAACCTGCCTAAATGAAGGAGTGTTGTGAGAAATTAATGGGGGAAATGTGATTTGGACAGAGATGAATCCATACTAAATGAAATACTTGGAGGTAGCCTTGTACAAATCTTCAGGATCCATGTACTTTTCTAACTATGTATCCTTCCAACCCATGATATGATGAACACACCACACCAGCATAAGTCAATTCAGTTAAGGATCTGATAATACATTCTGGCAATGCAGGGTGATTCTTGACATTTTTCTTCTCTCCTTTCCCCACCAAAGACATCAGATTGTGAACCTGGTCAAATGGACTTTCATTATGAGGACATAGTGGAAAAGCATACCCAATGTACATTTATTTCAGTTTACATACACTGATCGTTCTGCTGATTCAACCTAAAAGCCAAAACTTAGACAAAACATCTAAGTGCTTTTCTGGATTGGGGTCTATGAGTCCGCACCCCAAAATGCTCATTTTACTTTTCCAATCTAAATCAGTGAGAGTTTTGCCATGGATTTCAATGGCAGCACATAACGTCAACATTATGTTGGGTTTGTATGTTCCCATCGGGGGGACACCAAATGCTCACTGTTACAATCCAATTCCATTAGTTCTTTTTACAGTTGCTGTATTAAAACTGAAAACCTTGATTCAGACTGTTTTTAGTACAATTTCTTTAGAATGATGTCATTTGCTTTACTATTCCCCATGAAATTAGATTCAGATACTTCTGTCCAAGTCCTCAGTTAGTTTGTGCCAATATGCTGTAAGTACCTAGACAGCCAGATCTTCCATTTAACTCACCTTTGGCCATGATGGGATATATATTTCTTGGTACACAAAAAGGACAGGAGGGTGGAATAAATGACAGCAACAGAGAAATAGTGTAACTTCTTGGCCCTCATGCCTTCCCCTTATTTCATGTATCAGATGCACTCCTATAAAGCTTGCACCATCCATGTGGCTAAAGAACTGACCTGCAGGGTGCACTTTCCAATGATAGCACCAGAAGTTTGTTATAAGGGGGAAAACCCTGGCCTTTACAGCAATTGCTGCCTTTTCCAGTTACATTCTACAAAACCCAACTGAAGATCACCTGTTTGCCACACAGATGCCCCTCCATGACTGTCAGGAGACCAGAGCACTTGGCCCGCTCTTTCCCCTGAGTGGAAAAGGCAATCTCTATGTTAAGGATTATATGGGGGAGGGGTGAGAATTGAAAAGAAAATGGTTGGTTTATTTAATTTTTTGTTGTTGTTCAGTTGCACAGTCAAGTCCAACTCTTTGCAACCCTATGGACAAAGTCACGCCAGGCCCTTCTGTCTTCCACCAATAGTATATTTATTTAAATGTTTTCCCCCAGCTTTTCTCCAAACAATAACTTACAAAAATGCAAGGGCTGCTTATGAACCTATACAAACTCTACAGTCATCTTCAGAGGCCGGTTTTGGGTGCCCCTGCATTTTGAGATTAGGAGATTTGGGGAGCAGGCCTTTTCAGTTGTAACATCAAAACTCAGGAACTCTTTCCCCAGGGAAGTTTGTCTTATGCAATGTACTTATGCAATGAACCCTGCACTTGTTGCTATGTGAGTTTCATTCTGTGCGTGCCTCTTTCTGTGAAGGAACAAAGAGGCCTGTGTCATTAGGGAAGGTCAAGAAAACTGGATATATGTTTGAGGAACCTCTGACCAAAACAACTTCTTCTAGACCCATGAGGTCCCATATTCAAACATGGGACAATGCACAGAGAATGGGATCAAGACCCCCTCTATAGAATGTTCCCAGTCATGCAGATTCTTTGTACTCACATAGGTGCTGTGCCCACATTCAGGTGAATGTTCTTAGGAGGACAGAGGCTACTGCACTTGGTTGTGAGCACTGGAAGGGACAGCACACTCAGCTCCATTTTCCCTCTACACATCTCAGCTATACATCGATTTGTTGTGTATATAGTACTTACTTCTCTCACACACACATGCACATGGTGGGACCCCACTATGTGCCCCTTTTGCCCATTGGATAAAGTGGCCTTGTGAGGGATTGGTGGATTGAGGCGCACACTAGAATAGAGTTGTGGCTGACATCAATATATCACTCCAGTAGAACACTGAAAGGGTACGATATACAAGGTTCATTTTGGGGTAAGAACACACCATACTAATGTAGTGACTTATAAGATGTTCCTATAATGTACTTGAATAGTGTAAGGAATTATGAAGGAAGGAAGGGGAAAACCTGAGAGAAATTGGGGTTCTTTAAATATATCATCCCACTATTTTAGTTATGTGCCATGCCAACAAAATCTGTCATAATGTTCCTTTTGGCATCTTAGAGCATTTTTTGGTCTTTTTGAAGAAGTTACACATTTTAGTTGGCTGAACAACAAAAAGGGAAACCCAAGGGACCTGGCGCTGTTGCATTCAGGCACAAAACAGCATGTTTTATTAGGCTGTTAATACACACCTTGAGTATCTTAAGGAACAAAGACCTACTTAATGGCCTACTAACACATTTAACTAACACATGCCTTCAAGTACGATTACATAAGAACTGTACTTTAAGAGCACCGAAATAGGATCCAATCGATAAAAGATTGTTTCATGCATTACAATATGATTACAGTCATTAATTTAAGAACAAAATACCAAAGCCTCAGAAGCCCCTGGTACAAAATTCCAGAATTCATTGGTTCCTCAAGACTATTTACTATGACACACACACACCACACCTTATGCAACTAGCAAGAGCAGTTGACAACTAGTTCATGCAGCTGTTACAAGGCATGGCACCAGTGAGAAAACCCTAAATCAGGGGTCCCGAACCCCCAGGCTGTGGACCAGTTCCAGTCAATGGCCTGTTAGCAATCGAGCCACAGAGCGAGGCACCACCCCTTTCACCCACCTGGGATCTGGGTGGATGAAAGAGACAGCATGAGCAGCTAGGATTCTCCTGGCACAGAGATGGAAATCTCAGGAAATTCCCACGAGAATGGACTTGGTGGGGAAAATTCTGGAAACAGCAGAGCTGGACTTTCTATCCCAGCTGTTGGCTGGGAATTCTAAAGAACAAACAAGAAAATTTTATGCCTGGTTAGACATTCAAGACTCTTAAGATTCTCTGGTGTGAACTTATTTCTCCTTCCCCCCCACCCCGTATTTAATATTCTAAAATTGCCTTTACTAGAATTGTCAAAACTAATAGACAATTTTAACAATAGACTTATGCTATAAAATTTTAAAATGTGGATAATGTTTAGTTTAGACATATTAATATGGGACAATTCATGTAAAGAAAGTATTATAGAACTAAGCTTGTACTTTTTGAAAGTATTTTTATGCAGAACAAGGTCAAAATGCATTGTGCTTTCTATTCCCCCTATTTCCTACCCTCAATCTTTTCGAAATTAATAAAACTTTTGAAAATGGAAAGAGACAGCATGGCCTTGCTCTGAAGCAGGAGAGGCAGCCTTGGAGCAAGGCAGAGCAACCCCACCACCCCTTTCACCCACCCAGGACCTGGGCAGATGAAAGAGGCAGCCCGGCCTTGCTCCAAAGCACCACCTCTTTCATCTGCCTGGGTCCTGGGCAGGCAGAAGGGGCAGCATGGCATTGATCTTCGCCTACTCCTCATTTAAAGATCCCCATGGGGGCAGGGGAGCAGCCTGGGGCGGTAGGAACCCCAGCATCCCGCCCCCCCCAACCACCACCACCACCGGTCTGTGGAAACATCATATTTCATAAAACCAGTCCCTGGTGCAAAAAAAGGTTGCACAGGTTTGGATGTGGCAAATCCAAAGGCAAGCGGAAGAGGGCTTAGCTCCTTCCAGGGCTGATTTGACCTTTGAAGGTGACTCATAGGGCCAGGTAGGGCTGCCAGTGGGAGGGAAGGCTGAAGAGGAGGGACAGATAAAGGTAGGATGGCTGGTGGTCGGGAAGGAGAGAAGGAAGCAGGAAAAGGCGGAGGCTTTGGGGGCCTGCAGGGAAGGGAAAGAGGAAGTAGTGGAGGAATAGAAAATGACATGTCTTGCAAATCCTTGTGGGTCTCCTGCTTGTGTATATCCATATATGTTTGTGTGTATAGTCCCTTTAGAGGGTTAATGTCACAATATTAAACAGTTGTAGACAGTCCCTAAATCAAAGAAGCTCTAATTCTATGTGGTCTATTTGAAAAAGAAATCCTGTAGTGCAGCAGCAGGTTGAATAATCCAGAATATACACCCTAGTTTAGCAGCATTGTTTAGGAAGCATCTTGCTGCATTAGACCAAGACCTATCCACCCCAGCATGCTTTGCAAAAATCCTAAGAACCAGCCCAGGTCATTTTTATTCTATTTTGGGGATTTACACCCAGGTTTTTGATCAACTGATCTTCAAGGTGGTTTTAGAATCCAAAGTGATGTACAGTGAATGGATCCACTCTACCTTTTCATAAATGTTTTCCTAAAGGAGTGCTGATACATTAATTTGTACCCTTTCCCTAAAGTGTATCAAACATCTATTATCTCTTGACCTTTATAAAAAAAAACAGAGATAAAGTACCTACTGAGTGGGTTCTCCAAAATTACTTGGAAAGTTGCTTGTTAATGTTGTGCGATGAACACTCTACATATAATCAGTGCTATCCTGCCCTTCTAGGTCATTGTTAAACAAGGGATACTGAAGTCAATGGGTCTTCCAAGAAAATGTGTTCACTTTTTTGGGGGGGGGGGAGGGCCACAGTGGTATTTAGAGAGTTCATTAGTGCCCTCTGCTGGCCTGTTCATGAATGGCAACAAATAAACTTTTGTTTTCATTAGTTGTTCAGCATGATGAAAGATTACATTCTAAATAAAACTTTGTTAGTCTTAAAGGTGCTACTCAATTCCAACTTTGTTCTATTGCTTCAGACCAATACAGCATAATGAAGATGTTTAACAGATTCAAGGACAGCCGTGCCTGCCCCAATCCTACAGACAGATTCTTACCTGATGGATCTACAAGAAATCTTTTTGGAACTAAAGTATCCATAAAGTGAAGTCAAGAAACAGCCAGAAATAGTATTCAGAGAAAACCTGTTGCTAAACAGACCCAAAACAGACTATAACAGAACACCACTAGTGGTCCCATACAGCTCCCAACACATCATCAGCAATTTACAACCTCTACCAGGTAATAACAGTTCTCTTTCACCAGTACGGAGGGGGGGGCTTTTCTTGAGCACAGACAGCCACCAGATCTCAAATAACCCCTCACCCACAATAATACAACATCTAATTTGAACATAAGCACTGGTACGAGAGTTTGCAATAAATCCAGATGCCACATTTGGTGCCACATTTGCTGCCACAAAGTAAAAATGACCTGTTTGCTGGACCTAACAATATCAACTACAACATCTCAGATTTATTCACATGCTCATCTTCTAACACTGCATATGCCATTAAATGTCAACAATCCCCTTTGGTTCTCTATATAGGACAAACAGGTCAAATACTATGCCAAAGGATAAGTTGACACAAATATGACATCAAGAATCATAAGACTGAGAAACCTGTAGGAGAACACTTTAACCTTCAAGGACATTCAGCGGGTAACCTTAAAGTAGCTTTTTAATCGCATTTTGGGTGCTCAAAGGAGATTCATTCCTCCCCTTTTAACCAGGAGCTCTCCTATAACACCCCTCAAATGCCATCAGTAGACAGCATGGCATATATAAGTATTTGAACTATCAGCATAATAAATTTATTATATAGCTTAGCAGGGCTTTTTTTGTAGCAGGAATTCCTTTGCATATTGGGCCATGCACCCCTGATGTAGCCAATCCTCCAAGAGCTTACAGGGCTCTTATTGCAGGGCCTACTGTAAACTCTTGGAGGATTGCCTCAATATGCAAAGGAATTTCTGCTCCAAAAATGTATGTAATTTAATTATGATGAATAATTATCAATGGTGATTCACTAGACAGGCAAATAAGCTTCCTGTTTGACTCTATAAGCCACTTCCTGAATGGCAAGAGGAAAGAGACATAAGCATATTTGTTCACTATTCTTATGCAACATGAACCAATACATTAGGAGCCCTCATTCTGGTGGTGGCTCGGGATAGTTTAAACCTCCCCCTTGAATTCCTGCTCTAAAGAGAGCGAGTGTGGTGTAGTGGTTAACTGTGTTTGATTCTCCACTCCTCCACATGACCTTGGGTAAGTCACAGATCTTAAAGAACTGTCCTCCTCAGTAGAGGAACATACAAGTTAACAAGGTAGGAAGACAAACATACTCCAGCCACAGCTGGTCTAATAAAATGGGTCTTTGTTTTTTATTTATTTACAAGATTTATATCCCCCCCTTCTCATCAGGACCACTGAAGTGGCTAACAGATAAAAAAACATACATAATAAAAACCTATCTTAAAAAACATTAAACACAAGCAAAAGTCACGTCATTCAAACAATTCAAATCAAATCAAAATACACATACAATAAAATATGCATACATTAAAAGCAATTAAAATAGGAAGGAGGGATCATTGATGAAATGCCAGACAAAACAAAAAAGTCTCCATCTGCTGTCAGAAGATGGCAACAGGAGGTTCAGTCTCAGGAAAGTTTTAGAGTTTTGTTTACCCAGTGGTGAAGGCTGTCTTCAAGGTTGCCACCTGCCTAATCTCAGAAAAGGGAGGGAACCCAAAGCAAGACTTCAAGAGATGACTATAGAGGTTCAATAGGTTCATAAGGGAGGTGGTGGTCCTTTGTGTAGGTTGGCCCAGTACCTTGAATTGTATCCAGAAACAGATTGGGAGCAAGTGAAGATGAACTAACTCTGGATGGAGTAATATAGTCCCTACAATATAGGTACTACTGTCCCTTGCATATGTTCTTCAGGTACCATTTTCTATAAAGGTGACCTGTACTAATTAGCCTGACCAATTTGTGGGGCTCAAAATTCTTTAGCTCAGTTTCAGAGCAGTGACTGCTGGCACCTTCCACACACTCATGGGCAAAGGACCTTCTCTGGCGCTTGATAGAGCTCTTCATATGGTTGATTTTCCCCTGGGCCTTCTTCCGTCAAGGGGTTCAGTCAAGGCAGTGCACATAAGGGTCATTTCAAACACATACAGCGTTGCCATCCCAGGTTGAGACATTCCTGGAGATCTGGGGAGGGAGCTCAGAAAGATATAATGCCATAGAATCCACCCTCCAAAGCAGCCATTTTATCCAGGGGGACTGATCTGTTGTCTGGAGATAAGTAATACTTCTCGAATATCTCCAGGCCCACCTAGATGTTGGCAACCCTACAAAGTAACCCGTGAGACATGTGTGATGGACAGCTAACTGCTGATGTGTTATACTAGTCTGAGATCTTTGACTGACAGGGGGTTCAGATGGAATACTACTGTTAACCTGAGGGAGTGGCAGTTAGAAAGGAAGGGAGAAGAATGTTTTGTGACAAATAAGCTTGTGCCTGTTTATCTGAGAAGTGACAGCCAACCTCTCAACAGTTACAGACACAACAGTTACAGAGAACAAAACAGGCAGCTACGTTTTTGTGACAATCTATTACACAAAATTTCCCTCATTTTTGTTTTATTCCTGAAGGGTTCTTAATCCAATAGTCACACTGAGGCAGTGAAAAATTTCTAAGACAACTTCATTGTGCCATGGCCAAGGAATGCATTCTTTTTGCTCCTTCCCCATAATACCTTAAATTTTTGCCCCAGTTTATGTCATCTTTGCAGCCCTTCCATTACACGGTTACAGAGAATGGCAACTCAGTACATCCAGGCATCTGCAGAAGTTGGCTAGCTTAGCTAGTAGGGTGCTGTGCATGTCTAAGAATATTTTCCCACATTCTTGGGGTCTTATCTAACGATAAGAGCTGTGCTCAGCCGGCTGAAACTGCTTCAGACGCTTCCAGCTATTCTGCTAGTTCCTAGGGCACAAGAGTTCATTCCTATGCAAGCAGAGCAAGCAGCATTACAAAATGGAGTTAGTCGTGCTATTTTTTTCTTCACCTGTTCACCTGCCAGGTTTAAAACTGAAACTTCCGTTACAGTTTGACATGACCATTTCCCTAAAAAATGAAATACAGCAGTTTATGGACTGTGAATTAACATCAGCCTCTCGTGTGCCTTAATCAGACATACAGCAACAATGGATTTTTCAGTTCCGCAGCAACTAGGCTGGGCCAGAATATATCTCTATCCATTTAAACATGGGTGGGTGGGGGGCAAACAGAGAAACAAAGAAGAAAAAGGAGCTACTCAGCTAAGGGGGGTAGAGTAAGTGAGGAACCATCATAGTGAACGAGGCTGCACAATAATGATAAGGTATCTATAGCACTTTTAAATGACCAAAGTACTTCTTGCAGCAATCCTTATTACAACGTCTCTGTAAGGTAGGTGAGCATCAATAGCAACCTTGATGGTAGTTGAGTACTTATTAGTAGGACAGTGGAATGGAGCTGCTGCTGGACAAGGCAGGGAATTCTGCATTCCTAGTCAATGTGTTTTAATTTATAAAGCAATATTTTCCCACATTTTGAAACATGCAGACAAATATTGGGTTGGATCCAGCCAGCTTTGTTTTTTGCTCCATCTCAATTAATCCTTCCCCTTACAATAATCCCCACTCCACATGGGGTTTTGTCTAGCTCCCTTTGGTGTGCTCCCTCCCCGCTCCTTTTTTTGCCAGTGGCCAGGGCTTTTTTTTGAAACAGGAACTCCTTTGCCTATTAGGCCACACACCCCTGATGTAGCCAATCCTCCAAGAGCTTACAGTAGGCCCTGTAAGAAGAGCCCTGAAAGCTCTTGGAAGATTGGCTACATCAGGGGTGGGTGGCCTAATATGCAAAAGAGTTTCTGCTACAAAAAAAGCCCTGCCCACTGGCAAAGATTATTGGATCCAACCTATTATTTGTGAATGTTTTAAGAACCCACCCACAGAGGCCTGATGAGGACTAAGCATGCTCATCCTCCAGGGGGACCAGAATGCTGAATACAGTTCAGAGTATGCTAAATGGGGCAAAAGGAAAACACCAAGTGAGGGAAAGAGGCCTAAACGCATGGACATGCCTTATATTGAGGGTGGAACTTGCGCCTTTAATAAAGGCTTAATGTGCGGAAATGAAGAGCTGAAGCTTTTCATGGCATGGATTAAAGTATCACCTGGCAATTAACATCTCATTAAGCTTCTACAAAAGTGACAAAACCTTTTCTGGCAGGTCTGTTGGCAACTCTACTTGTACCACAGGCTATCTGTATGTGATTTATAACCCATTCCATTCAGTATCTCAGGGAATGTTCTGTTAATTATAGTCCTTGGAGCTTCAAAGGGGAGCATATTCTCTCAAGAATCCCACCTATGCACCAGGTTGAGATTAGAGCATTGAGTGAAGTGTTGGGCGGCTCTTCTCAGTAAGGGCTCTTGATCAAGAGCCAGCCTAAGCAAGGGGCAATCCACATGATACAGTCCATTGCAGGTCTCATCTAAGATCCTACCAGGATGCTGAAAGGAGGTTTTTCAGGGAGCTTTGTTTGTTTAAAATATATGTCCATTTTTCTCCTGGGGATCTCAGGACCCAAGGCACATGCTCCCCTACAACAGCTTTGCTCAGAGCTTTCTGAAGGTGCCACCCTGCAAATGGGTAAGATGAGCTGCCTGTACACATTCATCTCTGTTGTGGCCCCCTCCGTTTCTGTCATTTGGCAAGCTGTCTAAAAGAGAGTTGTTCAGGAGGGCATGTTTATAATGGGAATAGGGCTAGGTTATAATAGAATGGTTTAAAACGGTGCTTTAATACAAAGCATGGGACTGTGACCTATGCAACTTCATAGAGTACATACTATCCTGTTCCCACTGCATTGTGTTCTATTTATGCAACACCCTTTTCTGCATTATTTAACATAACATGCTTTATACACTTTATTTTGTTTCAGATTCCTGTAATCCTAATTGCATTGCTTATTAAACACCTCATTTGATTGATTGCATTGACTTACATGGTGTAATCCACCTTGAGTCTCGATGAGAAAGTTGGACAATAAAGTAAGTAAATAGAGCTGGGAGGGTAGGAGCCCCAGGGAAAAGGCTGGGGCCCAGACTATTGCTGAATATGCCTTCATGGCACAAGTATTCCCTCTTCGCTAACCTACGTTTTTATGCTTTGTGTGCATCTTAACTGTTTTGTATGTGTTTTAACTGCTTTTAAAACTTGTTTAAACGGTGTGTGATTGGAAGGCAGGCTGGTTTTAATGGTTTTAAAATGCAATTTTATTGTATTTATTTATTAAAACATTTATACTCTGCCTTTCCTCTTGATTCAAGGCAATTGTACATTTTACATTGTTAGCCATCTTGATGGCTCTTGTGAGGGCAGAAAGGCAGGATACAAATTCTGTAAATAAATAAATATTCTCCCTTTGGGGGCTCTTAGCAAAGCAGCATGTAGACAACCACTGGCCTGAATTTTTTTTAAAAAATATACCACTAGGTGGCGCTAGGAAACCTTAAATTGGGAATTTTCAAACCGCAACAATGAGGGCTATTTTACCATAAGTAGTTCTTGCTCTTCTGCCTGGCCATGGCTCACAATAACACCTTGCAGTTCCATGTGGCTATACCACAAGATAAAACAGAATAAGGAAGAACAATGTAGATGACTCTGAGATCCCTGAAGGAGATGCAACGTTCATTGTAGTGGTTAGAGTGTCCCATAAGGAACTAGGGAACCCAAATCCAAATCCTCACTCTGCCATGAAGCTCATGAGTAAGCCAGTGTGGTGTGGTGCTTAAAAGCAGTAGATTCTGATCTGGAGAACTGGATTTGATTCCCCACTCCTCCATGTGCAGGATCAGTCATAGATCATAGAGCTTGATGGTACCTCTGCGGTCATCTAGTCCAACCCTCTGCACAATGCAGGAAATTCACAAATACCTCCTTTCTCAGAGCTGTTCTCTCAAGAACAGTTCTCTCAGAGCTCTCTCAGCCCCACCTACTTCATGGGGAGAGAGGAAGGGAAGGAGATTGTAAGCCAATCTTGAAACTGAGTGAAGGGCGGGGTATAAATCCTACTCTCCTCCTCCTCCTCCTCCCTGGGTGCCCTTGGGCCATCCTGGAGACTCTCAACTTAATCAACTTCACAGGGTTGTTCTGGGGATAAAATGGAGAAATGGAGAAAGGTGGGGGTATAAATGAAATAAATCAATTATCCTGCCCACATATCGAAAAGTGGAGCAATCTTCTGTGTTTTTGTTTTCAAGGCTTCTGAACTGACAGCTGAGAAGTCAGAGCCATGCCTCACAGTCTGACAAGTGTATTTGGACTTCCTAAATATTTTCCATTCATGGCTTCAGCACACTACTCAGCCAAGCGTCCTGGCCAGTTATTTGTAAGAGAGCCCAACCCTTTCTGTGCCTTTTGTTCCCAGCTGGAACAGGTGCAGGCAGGTTGCTCGCATGGTTGACATGTTCTTCGTTGGTGTTCTGAAATGCATTCTGGGTCATTCAAAAGCTTGGCTCCATAGGTGGATTATTCCATTACAGTCTCATCATGCTGGTTCAGTGTTTCTGCTCCTGTGAAATCAATGCTGTACTGGCTTTGAAAGAGAATGAAATGGATTTGTGGAAGAGAGTTCCATAAGGCTACTTTTGAACATGAGTGCTAGGAGGCAATCTCAATGGAAGGCCCTGTTCTTTTGGACCTCCAGGGCAACTGGTTGGTCGCTGTATGAAAAAAGATGCAGGGCCAGGGCTTTTTTTTTTTTTTAGCAGGAACTCCTTTGCATATTAGGCCACCCCAAGTCCTCCTGGAGCTTACAGTAGGCCCTGTACTAACAGCCCTGTAAGGTCCAGGAGGATTGGCTACGTCAGGGGTGTGTGGCCTAATATACAAAAGAGTTCCTGCTACAAAAAAAGCCCTATGCAGGGCTAGATGGACCACTTGTCTGGTCCAGCAAGGGCCACTTATCTTATATCCTACTAGTCAACCTGGCCAGATCTGCAGACTGGACCCATTTACAGACAAGGTATATTGTCCTACAAACCTCTCACTGAAAAGTGAGAGGGGAAGCATAAATCCCTTAAAACAGAGGAGCCTTGTTCATGCACGTGCAGACAGCACTTCTCAGCATGGCTAGCAGAGGGAAGCCCTTCAGGCAGGTGACAACTGACAGGTGTCTTTCTGCCCTGTGAAATGGCAGGATGGGAGGGCAGAATGCCATGGAAAACTGCAACCACCACATTATTTGGCTGGGATAGAAGTCTTTAAATTCTGCCCCTTTCTACCACTGCTGCTGCAGTTGCCAAGTCTGGTACAACCCCTGTGCCCAGCACAGCTCTCCACCTCACAAGCACAGACAACACAGGTGCAGCAATGCTGTGGTTGAGATTAATGCTCGTGTAGCAGAAAAGCGGAACTACTGCTTGCCATGTCATCAGAAAGAGCAGCTGCACCCTCTGTGGGAATTACCCCCAGCTGCGCCTTCCTTATCTTCCAGGCTTCTTCCTCTTTCTTCATTTGCTCAGTGGTGAGGATTGTGTGTGTGTGGCCAGGGTGGAATGGGCCTGCTTTTCTCTCTCTCCAGTAAAGTGCCGCTGCCACCAGACTTTTGTAAGAATTGCCTGCTGGGAGGGTCAGGACTCCCAGCTTCTTTCCAAGTTCTGAGGCCTTGCCTCTGTGTTTCCCATTGCCCAGCACTAGGTCATCATGAGGACTGTTTACTGCCTTTTGTACCTCTGGAGGAATAGCCACTTGCCAACTGCCTTCCTTCCTTTTGGCACTCATTTTAAAATAGCATGTCCAAGACAGTGGAGGTCCTTCTGGAACAGAGAACCACTACCAGAATCATTTTTATTAAGTATTTATTAAAAAGGATATGTTCACAAGCATACTTTTAGCACAGCACCAGACTAAGCAACATGCCCTATAAGATGTTAAAATATAGGGCACGCTCCTTAGTTTAGGAAGTTACAGGTAACTGCAGAGTTACCATTACCTTGAAGCTCCCTTCAGCTGTCCAGGCAGACCACATGGTTAATGGCTGCCTCCTCCAGACCTCAGTTAAGAGCTCTGTTTGCTGTGATGGACTCTGCACCGAAGAGAGCTTACTCCTTGCTCTCCTGAGCTTTATCCCCTCTCTTTCCCCCCATCAACTGAGCAGGTTAGGCCAGGTCAGAAAAGTCTTTCCTGAAGTTTCCAGAAATTTCCCTCCTGAAGTCTTTCTAGTATTTAATTCCTCCAAATCTCTGTTCCCTGCTTGGGAAAGGGGGACAGCTTGACCCACTCATTATCTCTCCTGCTAGATTTGTTAGCATTTGTATAAAGGTGGGCCGAGGTATATCTGAAAAGCAGTTGAATTGAAAGCCCCTTCCTGCCTGCTTTCTGCCCAGAGAGGGAAAAAACTGTTAAAACTCAGAGTGAAGGTTTTGCTCATTTCAAAGCGCCCATGAAAAAAATAATTTCTTCACAGGGATGGGGAGTGCATGGGCAGAAGATGGGAGGGAAACCAGGTGAGCAGCAAGCTGACAAGGGGGGGAGGGGAAGGGAGGCAAGAGGTCAGAACACCAATGGGGAGAAAACTGACAGTGGGGAGGGGTTAAGCAGCAAACTGATTATGGGAAGGCAAGATAGCAGAACCCCAACAAGGGGAAAGCTGAGCTAGTGCTGCACTGAGAGTGAGAGGAGCAAGCTGGGCAAGGTACAAACTGGTGATGGAGGGGATGCGAGCAGACAGAGCTCCAATAACGGGCACTGGGGGGGGGGGAGGTATGTAGGCAGAGCAGCTCCCTTTCCAAATACCAGCACCTTCAGAATTTCAAAATTCAGAACATGTAACGGGATGCCAGAAGAAAAAGATGACCTCCTATATTACATGCAGATTATTCTTTTTAATTATGTATGCAGTGATATCAGTATGTACCTCACAGACATTTACAGGCAAAAATGAAAACAGGCAGATCTCAGACTGCAAGGCATTTATAATTCAGAAACAGACTAAGGAGAGAGACAAGGTGAACATACACAGATGCGTTTACATGCCAAGGAGGACAACAGAAGTGGCAGCTAGATAGTACATGACAAGCATTCGTTGTGCTTCAGGTCCTTTTTTGGGGGGGAATAGAGTAAAACATCTCTCTCTCTCTCCTGAGCAAAATGTGACGTGTAAACAAAAAGCCATTCCTAGCTGCAGTTTCAGGGCCAGCTGCATATAATAAAGCAGCCATATGGCATCCACTTTAACAGAGTGATTTGGGAAGCAACAGGATGCAAACTGCCTTGTGTGCCAAGGGACAGCATAATAAGCACGGTAGGTTACATAGCATATTGATTGCAGATCTTGGGTTAACTACGAAACTCCTCACTAGCTTACCTCACAAGGCTATTGTGAAGGTAAAATGGCATAGTCTTATGTATTGTATGCAATGTTGAACTTCCTGGATAAAGAGTGGAATAAAAACATAATAAATAACATAAAAGGAGACTAATGGCTGCCACGTGACTTCATGTTAGCATGCCTTAGCTGAACATTCTGTATTAACTACTTTCCTGCTTCTGGAAAGACATCAGACATGGCTGGTTGAAGCCGGAGTTAACTAGTAATAGGAAAGGAAAGGTCCCCTGTGCAAGCACCAGTCGTTTCTGACTCTGGGGTGATGTTGCTTTCATGTTTTCACTGCAGACTTTTTACGGGGTGGTTTGCCATTGCCTTCCCCAGTCATCTACGCTTTCCCCCCAGCAAACTGGGTACTCATTTTTCCGACCTCGGAAAGATGGAAGGCTGAGTCAACCTCGAGCCGGCTACCTGAAAACCCAGCTTGCACCGGGGATCAAACTCAGTTCATGAACAGAGCTTAAGACTGCAGAACTGCAGCTTTAACACACTGCACCACGGGTCTCCTCATTTAAAAAATAATAATAAAAATACTTATTTCTAGCTAGCCTGAGCTAAAGTTAACAACAAAAAAATGGTATATCAATCTCTGTTGGTCCAATTGTTTAAATAATGTATATATACGTACTTTATTTTAAATGCTGTTTTAATATTTTAAATGCTTTGCTGTTTGCTACTTCGGGGACAGTATTTGGATGCAAAGTGACATGGAAATGTTTTGAATAAATAATAGTGCTGGAAAACAACTGAACTGAATGCTAGCTGAAGAATGCTTCTCTTGCAGTTCCTTCCCTCTCTGTAGCCCAGGACAAGACAGAACAGAGAGTCTGCCACTGGCAAATAGAAGCCCGGTCAGACAAAGAAGTATTTATCCAGGATGTCCCTTAGCCCCCTCCCCCTTCCTCATTACAACTGTAGCTTAACTCTCTGGTTGGGCATTTGAAATTATTCTACTGCCAGCGAGGTAAGCAATAGAAGCAAGGGAGCAAGGTAAGTCTTTTTCTCTGCAAATTATCCTAATTAATTGGTTCTCTCTGGGCTAGTTACAAGTCAAGCCAGGTACTGATTAGAGGACAGAAAACACTCAGAGGAACTAGTGGCACCATGAGTTTCACAGGAAAGCTATGAGATTCTAATGTGCCTCAGACTTGTGACTAAGGAGCCAAAAAAGGGAGTCTCTTCGTTTTAAGAGTAGAAAAGCAGAGGTTTTTAGTAAGCATAGTGCCGAAGAACACTGAGACTCTTGGCTGGTCATTATTGTGGCAAACAAGGAAGAATCTGAAGAGAAAGTTTTCTAAGATATCCTATTTTCTTCAAAGATATTAAATGGGTTTTTTAATAAAAATCCATCCCCTGCAAAGAATCATAGTATTGATGGCCTTAACAAAGAGATGATTCATGGAGTGGATGAGCAGCTGTCCTCCCCATCATCAAGCACAAAGTACTGACTATCCTGGAAAATTAAAGGGAAGGTTGATAACTTTTAATTTTAAGACATTCTGGTAGAATTAGTGTATTTGTTGTTAAAACTATTCATCAGAATCAAGCCTTTTAATATATGACCTGTATGAGAGCCAATGGAGTATAGCAGTTAGCGCATCAATCGGTGATACACAGGTTTGAATCCTCACTTTGCCATGGAAACTTGATGGGGGACTTTGGGCCAGTCATACATTGAGCCTAACCTACTTCACAGGAGGTAAAATGAGGGTAAAATGGAGGCTATAAGAACAATATAAGCTGCTTTGGGTTCCCACTGAGAAAAAAGAAGTAAATAAATATATGACATGTGAGATATTTGCAGGTATTCAGACCATTAGAGTACTCCCTCAAAACCCAGAAAGTTGAAATATGGTACACACATAGCCCAAGTCAAACTAATTATGGGAAAATCTTGGAATGTGGGCCATTAGAAAGCTCTCCTTTGAAGCATAGAATAGGAAATATATTTCAGAGTCTTAAAGTACTTCCATATTGTCTAGAAAACTAGACTAAGTTGGGGGAGGGACGGTGGCTTAATGGTAGAGCATCTGCTTGGTAAGCAGAAGGTCCCAGGTTCAATCCCCGGCATCTCCAACTAAAAAGGGTCCAGGCAAGCAGATGTGAAAAACCTCAGCTTGAGACCAAGGAGAGCCGCTGCCAGTCTGAGTAGACAATACTGACTTTGATGGACCAAGGGTCTGATTCAGTATAAGGCAGCTTCATATGTTCATAAGCTAGAAAAATTAAAAAATGAGATACTTTCAGTACAACCCTAAGGAAAGTTGTATGTTTAAAGATTTTCCTCCTGTTTGGTATAGCTATACACTGCTGGTTTTGCTGTTTGCCACTTTGCTGAAATACATACATAAATGAATGGTGTGACCAAATGGAGCTCTCCCACTGGCTTAGGGGTGCATTCCATGCACTACATAAACCATTGTCCATCACAGCTCAGTCAGCATCTCCAGCCTCCCATTGGCTGAATCTCTTGACCCCACCAACTACAGTCCAGGGACTACTGAACAAACCACCAAAACAGTCTTACCTCAGACACATCTCCAACTCTTCTCTGTATACTCTTTATCAACTGGCCTCATGAAAGGCATCGCTGGCAACAGATCTCTGCTGCCCCATCATTGGCCCACACAGATGGCCTCCCAGCACACACAGTCTCTGAAGGTCGCAGAAATAGCCAGGGAGCTGCCACCACCGTAATGAGACTAGGTGGTAAGACCTGGCCCCACTGGGAGTGTTTCCTCAGAGGCAATGACTGCAGCCTCTTTCCTGTCATTTCCTCTCTCCCCTCTGCCTTCCCCCTAGCCAGATGCTGTTGCTAGGCAGCCAAGGCTGATTCTTTCAGTAAAAGAAGAGGCTTCAGATGAACAAAACGGCAAACAATCCACCTGTCATGAGCCCTGATGAGGAGGAGCTGGAAAGGTTAACAGACCTGGAGTTGCTGCCAGCCAGTTCCTCAGCTGAACAAACAGTAGCTGGCCCATCAATCACTCTCCAGGCACGATCAATCTCCTTTAAGCTCTCCTCCCATCTCAAGAGTTCAAAGCAGGCTCCAGAAAGAACTTTCAGAGCGAAGACATGAGGCACGCCAATGCTTCAGGTCTCTCAGCCCTGAGTTCTAGCAGAGTCACTGCCACCCAGGGAGCAGGCTGATTGAGACTCCCATATAGCTCCCACCCAGGGCCTGGTAACCTTGTGGAAGCAACGTCTATTCTCTGGCTTGCATCCACACTCCTTCCTGATCTGCTTGATTTCCTTGGCACCCTGACCTTTTGGCTTTTGGACATTGACTTCTGATTCCGGTTTGTGATTCTGCATTGGTAACTTGGCTCCAGCTTGACTTCCTGGACTTTGACCTTGGACTGGCTTTGGACTCCTGCCTGCCTGTACCCTGAGAACATGACAGATTGCTTCCACCTACACACTCACTCCACAAGATGGATGAGGAGGCAAGCGGAGGCTCTGGGCAGCTAGAAGCCTTGCTCACTCAGGTACAGCACCTCACTCAAATAGTAGCTCACCTGCAGCAGCAGTAAGCCACTGTCACTGCCCCAACCAAATGCCCGGTGCTTCCCTCAGAGAAGTTCACTGGGAAGGTGGAGGAGTTTCCTGCATTCCTGGCACAGTGCAAACTGTATGTTGAATTACGTGCCAGAGACTTCCCCAATGACAAGACCAAGGTATGCTTCATTGTCAGCCTCTTAAAGCGGCAGGCAGCTAAATGGGCTACCCCTTTGTTTCTAGCCCCATTGCCCCTGCTGACTGACTACCAGGGCTTTCTGGATCATATGGCGGTAGCCTTTGCTAACCCCCAGCAAGCAGCCACTGCCAATCGGAAGATCCAGACCCTGAAGCAGGGTAGGGACTCGGTTTCCCAGTACTCACCGAGTTCAAGCTTCTGGCCCAAGACCTGGCCTGGAATGAGGCTGCCCTCATGGACCAGTATATGGAGGGGATGGCTGACAAAGTCCTTGATGAGCTGGCATGAGTAGACTGACCGGCCACACTGCAAGGCCTAATCATGCTGTGTCTCCGCATCGATGGCCACCTGGAAAGCCGCCACCAAGTGTGAAGCAGCGCCCGTCCCTCTCAGCTGCCCTGCCGTCTAGCGATGGTGACAATCCCAATGCACACCAGTCCTGAGACTGACTATCCTGAGCCCATGCAACTCGGGGCTGCATGGCCTCGGCTCACCCGAGGAAAAAGCATGGCACCACTTACAGAATCTCTGCCTGTACTGTAGAGGGGCGGGACACTTCTCCTCCGGCTGCCCCGCCAAGCACACCCAGCTCAGTACCGTGCGACCGCCACCAGTAAAAGACCAGCCCCAAGTCTGAGTGGACCCCCTGACTGGGGCACCTAGCTGGGTCCCCTGAACCCTACGTTACTAGCCAGGGCCTGTTTCTCGTACCTGTCACACTCGGCTTACCAGATGGGTGCTCGCTGTTCGTCTACGTCATGGTCGACTCTGGGGCCTCCCGCTGCTTTGTCGACGTGGCCTTTATGAAGCAACACCAGATCCCAGTGCAGGACAAAGATACCCTGACCCTGGTCGAAGCCATCGACGGGCGCCTCCTCTACTGCGGTCCGGTAACCCAGGAGACCCAACCGGTCACGTTTCAGATCCAACACCATCACGAGCAAGTACAATTTGATGTTGCTCACATGCCCCGCTTTCCCCTCATTTTGGGACTCTCCTGGCTCGTAAAGCACAACCCCCTCGTGGACTGGGCACAGGAAAAGCTGAGCTTCAAGGACCCTTGTCCTCACCAGGCCTGGTCAGCCACCCTGGCCGCCGCTGCCCCGGCTGCTGGTCCTCTACTTCCCCCGGCCTACACAGACTTTGCCAATGTCTTTGAGGAAAAGGTTGATGAACAACATCTTCCTTGTCCAGGTCCTGACTGACCACCGGAACCTAGAGCATCTACAGACTGCTCGATGCCTCACCCAGCATCAGATCCGGTGGTCCCTCTTCTTTTCCTGGTTTGACCTCCGGATCACCTACATTCCGCAGAACCAGAACCGGAAAGCGGATGCCCTCTCCCAAAAACCAGAGTACACTGTGCCTCTAACAGAGGAGACCCCAACTGGGCTCATCCTTGCACCCTCGGTCTTCACTGCCACCATGACTCGCCTGACCTTGGCTGCAGACATCCAGGCCAGCCAGGCCTAAGACCCCTGGGCTCAGCAACGCCTCCTGGAAGTGCAAGACAGCCTGGCCGGGGACCTCTCTACCCACCAAGGTCTCCTCCTGAACCGTGGGCGCCTATACATGCCTCTGGGGCCCCTCCGGGCCAACGTGCTCCGCCTTTCCCACGACTCCCTTCCTGCAGGGCACTTCGGCCAACACAAGACCCCGCACCTGCTCACACGGGAATTCTGGTGGCTTCATGTCCGTGCCAACATTGCCCGCTATGTTGGTTCCTGTGAGGTCTGCCGGCGGGCCGAGGATGTACCAGCCAAGCCCCTACCCACACCTGCAGGACCCTAGGACTTTATCACCGAGCTCCCCAGGTCCAAGGGGCACACTTGCATCTTGGTGATGGTGGACCTCTTCACCAAGATGGCTCACTTTGTTCCATGTCCCAAGCCACCCAGGGCTCTTGAAACAGCCCAGCTCTACCTCCAGCACATCTTTTGCCTGCACGGGTTCCCGGCACACTTGATCTCAGACCGAGGCCCCCAGTTCACCTCCCGATTTTGGCAAACCCTGCACTCCAGCTTAGGCACCGAGGTGCATTTGTCCTCAGCGTACCATCCCCAAACGGATGGACAGACTGAACGCACCAACGCCATGCTGGAACAATACCTGCATTGTTACACCAGCTACCAGCAGGATGACTGGGCCGCCTTGCTACCCCTGGCTGAGTTTGCCTACAACACTGTACATGCGTCCACCCAACAGACCCCATTTGCTGCCACCTATGGGTACCACCCTTGCTTCTTCCCCGCAGTCCTGCCCCCCACAGCATTCCCTGCTGCTAATGCGCACCTGCAGGAACTCCGGGCTCTCCAGGACTTGCTCCGAGAGCAGCTCCAGCAAGCTAAAGAGGCCTACAAGACAGCCACTGACCGAAAGTGATAGGTGGGGGACCCCACTGAAGCCCAGGGACCACGTCTGGCTCTCCACTCGTTACCTGCATTGGCCTGGCCGGTCTCGCAAGCTGGACCCTCGCTTCTCAGGGCCTTACCTGATCATGGACCAAATCAACCCTGTTGCTTTCCGGCTACAGCTGCCAGCCACCCTCCACATCCACCTGGCCTTCCACCTGTCTCTCCTTGTTCCTGCTACACCACCGGATCCCATCCGACCGCCACCTCCAGTGCCGTCACTTGCTGTCCTGGTTGATGACGGAGGAATATGAGGTCCACCAGGTCCTGGACTCCCGAATTCACCACAGGGACCTCCAGTACCTCGTGGACTGGGAAGGCTATGACCCCGAGGACTGTTCATTGGAACCCGCGGACAACTTACACGCCCCTGACCTCATGCAGCAGTTCCACACAGCCTACCCTGACCGGGGAGGGGGTCCTGCGGGGGGGGGGGATAGTGTCAAGAGCCCTGACGAGGAGAAGCTGGAAGGGTTAACAGACCTGGAGGAGTTGCCAGCCAGTTCCTCAGCTGAACAAACAGCAGCTGGCCCATCAATCACTCTCCAGGCACCAGCTGATGGGCCAGCTGCTGACAATCAATCTCCTCCCAGCTCTCCTCCTCCTATCTCAAGAGTTCGAAGCAGGCTCTGGAAAGAACTTTCAGAGCGAAGACATGAGGCACACCGATGCTTCAGGTCTCTCAGCCCTGAGTTCTAGCAGAGTCACTGCCACCCAGGGAGCAGGCTGATTGAGACTCCCATATAGCTCCCACCCAGGACCTGGTAACCTTGTGGAAACAAGTCTATTCTCTGGCTTGCATCCACACTCCTTCCTGATCCTGACCTGCTTGATTTCCTTGGCACCCTGACCGTTTGGCTTTTGGACATTGACTTCTGATTCTGGTTTGTGATTCTGCATTGGTGACTTGGCTCCTGCTTGTCTTCATGGACTTTTACCTTGGACTGGCTTTGGACTCCTGCCTGCCTGTATCCTGAGAACGTGACACCACCCTCCAAAGCAGTTATTTTCTCCAGAGGGAGAGAGATCTGTTTTCTTAAGTTCAGTTGTGAGTTGGGTCTGGGTTTCCCAAACTCAATGCCGATTCCTCATTGCAGTTGTGTGGGGAATGGATTCAACATAGGAGGAGCCAAATAAAGGCTTTGAACACTATAGGGACAGAAATAGTTCCTGTTTCCTTCAAAACCATTTTCCTGCATGAAAATCATGCTGAGGAGTTAAGTCACAAATTTTGCTGTTCTGCATGGAGTGTATGAGAGGAAAAACACCCCTCCCCCAACACACACAAAAACAACCCAGACCCATCTCTTTTAAAACTGTAGCATTTAGCCTTCTGAGGGACTGCTATGACTATTCAGCCAATTTCAATCTTGTTTAAATTCACTGTGTTGATTAAAGAAGCAGCAGAAATAGTAGAAATGGGGGCCATGGAGATACCTGACAGCTATGAAGAACAGTGGCTTATGATTACCGACTTCCTTCCAGCCCATCCTCCCTTCCCTTTCAGTGGCCTGCATAAATATTATTTGCAGCACTGCAATAAGCTTTCTTTTTCTTTTTTTAACTGCTCTGCTTCTGGCAGATGTGACAATTTGTGAAGAACTAGAATCTGGGAACTCTGCTTCAGCAATGATTCATGAGTTGGCAACACATCTTCCAATTAAACTGACTCTGTTTCAGTCACAGAACATATTAGCTGATGTGACCTGCTACAACTTTTTCCCTATTTTAACACTTTCAAAAAATCTCGTTGGTGTTGTGCCAATCTTAAATTGACAGCTCTCTCTCTCTCTCTCTCTCTCTCTCTCTCTCTCTCTCTCTCTCTCTCTCTATATATATATATATATATATATATATACACACACACACCCCTTCACATAATTATATAATTTATATCTTGCACTTCAAATTCAAACTCTTGATGGGTACAGTTTTTCAAGGAACCATGGAGCAAAAAAAGAAAAAAGAATTCAACAAAATTTCTCATGAAGACACATGCTTAACAACCTTCTTTGTCCTGTAGGTCTTGCAAATACTTTTAAAAATGAAGACCGTATCCATTCTTCTTTTTCTGGTGACTTAACTCCTCCTTTGTGCAAGCCTCACACCATCGGGCCGCCTCTCCTGTTACAGAAAAATGCTAAGAGACCATGACTGTCACAGGATTCCAGAGGGAATGACCAGCCTTCGATCAATTGATGGAAGTCTTCAAGATCACTTCTGGGAGGGAAAAGGCTGTGAAATGGTCTGTTATTGCAGTTTCAGTGAATTACTCTGCTGCCCAAAGTAAGTTGTTTGCCTTTTCTTCTAACATCACAGTTGGGTTCATAGCTACAATGGATGTACATTGGTCCACAGGCAAGTCTCAAAAGCAAAAGTTGTGTCATATTTTCTGTTAAGACAAAACAAAACAAAAAGCCCTACTGTGTATTAAATACATAGTTTTGTGATATTGCGGTTGGCCCTAAGAAGTAGTACATGAATTATGTTTTTAGAATCCAGCATATGGTTCTGTATAATTAAATTTTATTGAAATCACAACAGAAAATGCAGTTCTTTATATAAGATTACCTAAAACCCTAATCTGTAATAAGAAAAATGCAGTGAATTTTCAAACATGAATGACAAATCATGGCAAAGGAGCATCTGTTTCCCGCCCCCCCCCCCCCCCCCCAATTTTCAGATCACTCACTGCTTTTTGTGTTCTATTTTGTTCTATTTCAGACCTAGTAAACATTCTAATATTTGGGTGTCAGCTGAGATTATTATAGAAGGGGGGTGATAAGCCCACTCTTCTACTTGGGAATAAACTCCATGATCAAATTCCTTTCTTTTTTAATGGGCTTATATCTTTGAATCTAGTACTTTAAATTGGATCCAACCAACCCACTGAGATCTGCTACAGAGTAACTAGATGACAGGATTGTCCATTGGATTTCTTGGTGCAACATAAAAGCTACAGCTACAATCCACAGAACATGAGCCAATCTATCCTGAGCTAAAATCACATTCACTGTGGAATCACATCTAACTTTGGAAGTTGCAAGGGTTGCCCACGGGTGCTCCGTTGCTTCTTTTAAAGATGAACCACAAAGGCCCAGGCACAAAGCAGAGAGACAAGGAGCTTATAACATAATTGGAAGGGGGAATTAATACCGGAAACAAACATCATGCCACAAGGCAGATTATAGGGACAAGAGCAACAGAAGCATCTGGATCTGGGGTGGCCACACTTGCTTAATGTAAGAGCCACATAGAATAAACATCAGATGTCTGAGAGCCACAAGATGTGAACATCAGATGTTGGAGAGCTGCAACACAGCGAGGGAGGGAGGAGAGCAGGAAGGGAGGGAGGCAAATAGATGGGGGAGAGGGAGAAGTGGAAATAAAAGCTTTAACTTTAAATGCCTTCTTCAAGCTGTCAGCTGGTTTGACTTGGAAGTGATTTAAAGAGACAAATGCCTTCTCTAAACTGGCGGGGTGGGGGCTTCAAGAGCCACACGATAAGTGTGAAAGAGCCCCATGTGGCTCCCGACCCACAGTTTGGCCACCCAATCTGGACGTTGGCTAGTTAGCATCTCCTTCTCTCCAATATTTCCATTCAGAAAGGAAGTGAGCACTGTGCAAGATTCTTACATCCCTTTACCCATATCCTCTTTGTCTAAGAAGAATGGGAATTTAGATGTTTTATATTTAAAACTCTAATTCACATGCTATATTGGAAAAAAATGACTAACTAGGTTTCTCTGTTTACACCACAGAGCACAAGATAATTAATTGGAGAAAACAGAAAATTTTGTGCATGTGCTGTGGTTTGCTTTGAATAAAATGAATCCTATTGATTTTGATGTGCCCTATTTCAAAGTAAATATGGATTCCAGGATTGCAGACTACATATGATCAAAATCTCACATATATGGCCAGTACTTTCTAATCTAAAGATCAAGCAGAAATAGCTTTTGTATATGACAAATGTCAATGTTTGATTTTTTAAAATACATATTTGCCTACACATTCATTATCTAGATAAATAGCTATTTCACACTTAAATGATTTAAGTTTCTGGCAATTTCTTTCAGAAGTATTTTCTTTGGGCCAAAGATCTCTTTTGTGATTCCCTGCAACACAGCTCCTGAAGAACACGTTGCATGAGAAATGAAGACAATGCCAAGCTTTTGCTACTGAAGACAGAATAACACTAAAAAACCAACACAGTCATCTCCAAAACTGACAAACAAGCATAACATAATTTCAGTCTATACTTGTGCTATGAAGTCTGCTGCTAATTATAAAATTAATATTAAACACAATGGGGTTACATCAATTCCATTCAGCTAATGGTGGCACCTTCCATCAGTGCAAAAGGCTCTTCCACCAGTAGAAGAACTTTCTGTACTGGAGAAAGACTCCTTGTGACACTGGAAGCTGCTATCAATAGCTGAGTAGAGCAGTAGAATACAATGTAGTGCAGCAAAGCCCTTTTGAAAACCAGAAGCATGCAAGTAAAGGGTAATGTCTGCAGATCCATAAAGGTATCATCTATATTGTAACAAAACTTATGATCAAAATGCTTTAAATACATATCTCAACAAGAGGCTGGCCAACGAAGAGGGAAAAGCAACTTACACTGTTCTCTCCTCTCCTCTCACAACAAACCTGTTAGGTGGGCTGAGGATATATGTGACTGGGCTGAGCCACTAAGCAAACTGCCATGGCAGAGTGAGGATTTGAACCTGGATCTCTCAGATCCTAACCCAACCCTCTAATGGTTACATCACACTGGCTCCCAATATTTGAATGAATCCTGCAATTATTATGAGCATGGGGCTGGATCCAAGCTGCTTTGCCGCAGCTGAAAAGGAGAGAAGGGGCCTCCTTTGACCACCAAGAAGGCCATGCTATGGATGGTTGTGGATGGATACAAGTCATGTGGGACAGTGGCTGCAACAAGAATTAGGACATGACAGAGATTTATAAAATTATGCATAAGGGAGAGTGTTGACAGAGACCCTTTTTCCCTTCTTCAAAAATACCAAAACTCAAGGGCATGCACTGAAGCTGATGGGCAATAGCTTGAGGATGACCAAAAAGAAATTTCTTTACACAAGTGATTAAAATGTGGCATTCTCTGCCAGAGGTTTAAACAGTTTTAAAATGGAATTAGACAGATTCATAGAGGATAACTCTATCAGTATCTACTAGGCATGGTGACTAAAGTGAACTTCCACATTCAGAGTCAGTAAAGCTTTGAATACCAGTGCCAGGAGGCAACATCAGGGAAAGGCCTCTATGGCCTATTGCTGGACCTCCAGAAAAACTGGTTGGCTACTGAATGAAAAAAGAAGCTGGACTAGATGGACCACTGGTCAATCCAGCTGGGCTCTTATGTTCTTAAGTGAGATAGACTGAAAAAGCTAGAGGGATCCAACCAATGGATTCTGTTGAGTTTCTTGCTTTAAAAATTCTAAGCAGCACAAGATTCAGGAACTGCCAATCTCTAAATGTATTGGAAGATCCAAAAATAGCTGGAAACCTGCTTCTGAACAACTGCAATATATTACAATTGTTGTGCTTAACAGTATTCTCTTTTTCAATTGTATCGTTAGACTGTTCCTATCTTTTTTCCTGGAATAGCAGCATCTTGTGGCATGTTAAATAATAATGCATTTAGTATGACAAAAATGTTCATGTGCCACAGCCTGCTTCATCAGATGCATGAAATCCTTTGATTTTGTCCTAGTTTATTATTGTGTATGTTTTGCCCTTATAAATTATGTGATGATTTTAAGATTGGGCTTGTTGCTATGGGTTGTATTATAACACTTCACTGAGTGAGAAGATTTTCTCCAGTGGAAGGAGTATTCCTCCAAAGCAAGAGCATCTTCTACTGGAGAAGTTACCTTCAGAGAAAGGCTCTTTATTTAGCTAAACTGAGTGGTTGGCTGAGTGGAAAGTTCCATCAAGTCACCGCTAACTTATGGCAACTCCATAGGCAAGAGACATTCAGAACCACTGCCTACCAGATAATTCTACTATTCTGTCACTGGATCTTAAATTTGTACCATTTTGCATTCTGAGTCACTGCCTACCAGCTGTTTGTGGCTCTTTTCACTGTACCAGATTCCTCCTCTGATGAAATGTGCTTAGAGCACACAAAAGCTTAAGTTCTGAATAAAACTAAGTTGGTCTTAAAGGTACAACTTGACTCCTATTTTATTCAGAGGTAGTCTCCTATCCAAATACTGACCAGGGCTGTCCCTGCTTAGCTTCTGACAACATCTGGCTAGCTTGGGCCATCCTATATTTGATACTAATTTTGTAAAAGAATCATTAATATATATTAATATGTTAAATACACATAGCTTATGCTTTTCAGTTTTGAGGGAGGGTTGATTTTTAATTCTTGTTGATGCCAAGTATTCTATTGTCTTCCCTGTTTAGAAAACTAAAATAAAAATTATCAAAGATCTAGGAATTCCAATAGGATAGGCCAGGGTTTCCCAAACTTTTATCTTCCATGGCCCAGTTATTTTTACACTTCTCCTTCATGGCCCACTAAAATTGGGGGTGGAGCCAGGAATTATGTCATCTTCTGTGGTGTCACTTCCAGGTCAAGGGCCAAGTGATGTCACTTCCAGGGCACACTGAACCAAAACTCCACCTTTTCCTGTGATGTCACTTCCAGGGCACTCCCCCAAACCTGCCTCTTCTTCTGAAGTAACTTTGTTTTCAGAAAAACAATGGGGGTGGAAAGTGGGTGGTCTGCAACTTTTTCATACATCCCCAGGGTCCTCTCTTTCCACCCTCACACCTGTGTGCACCTGTTTGTGTGTTCTTCTCCAGCTTGCAAGCACTTCTAATGCCCATGTTCAATTGTCTGCACCACCTACACACCCCTTCCTCAACAGCACTAGCCAGTGTATGCCGTTGGAAGTGCTGTTGCCATTGCCATCAGGAATGCCAGTGCTGTGTACCACAGCACTGGGCTCTGGCAGCTGCTGTACCTAAAAATATGCTGACACATTTAGTAGGCCCTTCCTTTAGCTGCTGCTACTGGAACCCTTCCTCAAGCTACAACCAAGCTTGCTTGGTTTCAAGAAAATCTTTTGACAGCTATTTTTCATACTTTTCCTTGCTGAAACACTGGGAAATTGTTGTGAAAGGCAGCAGAGAATTGTACTGCGATTAATTAATGAATTTCAACTTATATGAAGTTCATACAAGCTTTTCTGCAGTTATCCCAAAAAGGATATTTATGAGGGGCTTGCAGCTTTTTACTGACTGTTTCCCATGCCTTTAAAAGCAACCTATTGTGCAGATAGTTAGCCAGTGAACTTTTCATTTTTTTAATATCTACAGGAGGAGTTTAATTTTGGTGTCAGACAGCTGTTAAAAGCAGGACCAGTAAAATGGTGCCAAGTTCATAGTACCATCACTTCCAGTGCTGTTGAGGTATACAGCAGTAATCTCCAATAATCTCTTTCTGCCCCATATCTCTAACACTCACACAGAAATCTCATAGAAAGGCCAGCTGGCTACAACTGGGAGTGCCAGTTTTTCATTGACAGAGCTCCTATGTCTGCAACAATAATATGATGAATAAAAAAGTTTCATCCAGTAAAAATGGAAAATAAGGAAAAGAATGAAATGGAAGGAAAAGAAAAGAAAAGAAAGACATGAAAATAAATAACATAAAAGAAGCCATGTTGGATCAGCCCAGTGGACCATCCAGTCCAAAATTCTCTCATACAATGCCCAAAAAGCACCAGAATGTCCACCAGTGGGGCCAGGGCACTAGAAGCCCTCCCACTGTTGCTTCCCCCCACCCCCACCAAGAATACCCCCACTTACCTAACCCCCACCAAAAATACAGACAGAGCATCCCTTGCAGATGGAAAAAGAAGGGGGGGAAAGCCTTACTCATCATCAGATGACCCCAGCCAAAAACAATTCTGCCCAGGGGTCGTTTGGTAAAAAAAATAGCTACTGGAATGCCGACTCCCTGCCCCTCCCAGCTGAAAAAAACAGACACCCCTTCTTTGCCGCCCAGGAAATCTCCCCAAAAGAACATACTGCAAGGCACATGAAAACTCATACCTTGAAGAACACTTCATGGATCTAGAGTGCCAATGGACGCCAGCTTTTCTCTCAAACACTGGGAGAGGGGGAGAAGGAAGGAGAGGCAGCCCAGCCCAGCTCCTCTCTGCATTAACTCAGAGACAGGGGAAGGAAGCCAAACAGAGCTCAGGCTTTGCAGCCTGTCAGTCTTCAAGGCTAGCTTTACTCTGCACAACACAGAGATGGGGGAAGGAAGGAAGCCAACTGGAGCTCAGGCTTTGCAGCCTGTGTCAGTCTTCAAGGCTAGCTTTTCTCTGCACAACAGAGAGATAGTGGAAGGAAGGAAGCAGAGCAGAGGTCATGCTTTGCTGGGGGTGGGGCTAGCTTTGGCTTTTCTTGTGACCCGGTAGTTATTTAACAATCTCCGATATGGGACAATGCTCTCTGATCTAATGTAGCAGCTAAATAAATTTGCCTCAACAAATTCAAGAATACAACAGTAATTATTCCTTCTTGTTAAGGTTACTGATTTCTAGCCTTGGATAATATGTTTTGGTTTGTATTTTGGGGTTCTCTAAACAGTTTTTACCTCAGTAAAGTCATTCTACTTTTTAGGCAATAATTCAATGTCCATTAGCTTTGTTCCACTCAAGCAGCCACTAAAAGAGAACTGGACACCAGTACTGAAGTTCCCTTTTTGTCCCATTATTTCTCTCTGGTTTTTCTTTACATAGATGCATCCTCCTCCAAAGACTGCGAACTGTTCCTGAGTTTAATTAAAAAGTCACAACCTTAAATATGTTTCTAGTTGGTTAGGGGTGTACAGGGCAACTGATGCCATAATTCCAAACTTGGATTTTTATGGAACATCAAAAGGTGGTGAAATTGTGCCAAGTCATGAATAGAAAAGAGAAAAATGACTTTGCGGAGATTGCAGTGTAAGTGGTTTCTTTAGCCAGACTACACAGAGAGTAGTAGCAATGATTGTGTCCCAGATTTCTGCAAAGAAGAGTATGTTTGTCCAGTTTCACTATTTCACTGACATGGGCTGGAGAAGTGCCATAAAAGAAGCAGAGAGGGATAAGACAGTTCAGAGGTTGGGGGACCTAGGGCACCTGGGAGCAAGGGAGTGGCAGTTATCTTATGACTAAGCCTCAAGACTAATCAGCCAAACCAGCTACCTAGTTCAATTCTACTGCAGATGAGTTCAGAGTTGTCTAGGATGTAGTTCTTTCAGGTATGACAAATCTGTCCCAGACTCAAATCCTGGTATCTCAGATTACAAGGCTGAGGAAGATTTTTGTTTGAGATATTGCCAGTTAAAATAGACCAACGGTACATACCCCCCAGGACTCAAACGGAATATTGGTTTCTTATCTCACTATATGAGCGAAACTCATTGAGTCCTAATATCTGTATTCTCACCAAGAAGGGCTATATGTCCTATTTATTTGGAATAATAGATTGGAATAGTGACTGTAATGTAATAAATATTAAAATGTATGTCATTTAGAATTGTAGATTGAAATTAATTTCCGTGGGCTGGTGACAGAGGATACAAAACAAACTGCATAACCAGTCACTCCACCTCAAAGAAAAGGATGCTGTTAGTTACCTCCATGTCTGAGAGGTGATGAATGGAGCATAACAGGGTCGCAGTTAATTTCTCTCACCACTTCACAATTAAGAAGGATACATCAGTCTCCAATTTTGACATATTTATTTGCTTCTATGTATTTTCCCCCCAGAACTGAATCCAAACAAACAGTGACCATGTAGACTTAGCTTGTTATTCTTGTTTGGTCTTTGCATCTGTTAAAACATCTTCATTGTGTTAAATGGTAACCACAGAAACTAAACGTGTTATTCCTGAATTTCATATCTTCATTATGTTGCATACTCATTTACTGCCCATTCTCTTCCTATATATATGGACTAGTAAATTCCATTTCATTGTATCTGAGGAAGTGTGTGTGCACAAAAAAGCACATACATGGAATCAAACTTTGTTGGTTTTAAAGTTGTCATTGATTCAAACTTTGTTCCAATACTAAATCAGTCTGACAAAAGGAGCAAACTATATATCACATGGAAATCCTGGTGACTTTGTGCCATTTTTAAAAGCATTAAAACAAATGTAGATCACACCATCCCCCAAATCTTTTTTTTTTTTTAATGTGGACTTTGGAACATACATTTGCTAATATGTCATCACCCTTTTCAGAGTACATTCCTGCTGCACTCTCTAGCCCAGGGTCACCAACCTTGTTAAGAACACCTCTGGGATTCTGCCAAGGGAAGCACAGCCAACCACAAAATGACTGTGGGAGGTACCCGCTTTCTAAAAACACTTGGTAGGAGCAAGGAAAGAGCACTTGGTAGAAGTAAGGAACTGCAGGCATCTTTGCATCCCTGGAATCCATGCTGGCAACTCCTGCTCTAGCCATTAAGTTCCAGCCACAATGACAAATGAGCCTGCAGTACTTGACACGTGCAAGTCCTTGCGACCTTAAGTAGCCTGCATCCCCAGCACAAGCTAATAAGAAAAATCATACAATTTCACAAGTGATTACTAACACAAAACCTTCTCTGTACAGATGTCACATCATCACTGAAAACCACGTGGAATACAAACACACCTGATAAGAGGAAACATAAAGGAGTTTTCCCACTGATCTATGGAAACTTTTGCAGCTGCTGTGTTAATTCAATTAAAATGATCAAAGTACATACAATAAGCTACAACATGTTTATAGGACTTTGTGTTTGCACATTTTGTAACCCATTAAATAGCAGCTACTGTAGCACTGCTTCAGATACTTAAAATGCCAGTATATTCTATTGTTGCATGACAGGTTAAAAGGAAATGATGGGAAGGGGGCTGATCATCTGTAGCTGTTTAATATTTGGTTTTAATTACTTATCCAATATATATTTGGTAAAGACACACATCACAGGTAGGTCAAAATCACCCCTACACTGGGAAACACAAAATAGTTGAAATGCAGTTATAAAGTTATCTTCCTCCACAGCCATTCATTAATTCAGAAACCTGAGAGAATATTACCTATTTGTTACACAGCCACAGCAATAGCAAGAAAAGAGGTTTAAAAACTGCTGTAAATGGTCCATGTATATTTGGAAGACCAGGCCTTCCTGCAAGACTTACAAAGGAATACAGAAATAAGACCAAGTCCCATTTTTGCTTTTTGACAGACATGCACACCTCTGCATTTGTTACCCCACTCAACACACATACTTCAGTTAACTTGTCTCCTTTCTGTTTTTTGCTTTCTCTGTCCTGACACACTCAGCACATTTATTAGAATTTTGTCCATTTAAAAAAAAAAAAAAAAAAAAGCTTAAAACCTGAAATTGCCTCAGTGATGAAATTGCATCCTGTCATGAGCCAGCCAATCAGCACTGTGCACAGCCTGGTCTGAGAAGTGCTTAATGATTTGACACAAGGGCTGACCAACTAGCACTGTGTATATGTAGAAAGCAACACCATTGTGGACTCTGCTGAAATAATGTGCATCCAAGGCTTTTTTGGTAGAGAAAGCCCAGCAGGAACTTGTTTGCATATTAGGCCACACCCCCTGACATCACCATTGTTTCACACAGGGTTTTGGGGTAGAAAAAGCCCAATAGGAAATCATTTACATATTAGGCCACACCCCTGACACCAAGCCAGCTGCAACTGCATTCCTGCTCAAAAAAAGCTGTGTGTGTGTCTGCCTTCACTTTAGTATTTTAGTATCAGACGTCTACAGCAACTACAGTTCTCTAGTATGGACACAATTCACCAGCTATGTATTTGGGATCCTTCAGGAGTTGATAAAACCTCATATTGGTTGAATGAGAGGAAATAAAACAAAAGAACATTCACAATATTAACATTATTTAAAAGGTTCTGGCAGAGCATGGAAATTAGTGTTTGTCCTGTTTTTATGAAGCCAGAGAACAAGACATAAGTTTAAGCCATAAGATGATAAATTCATTATAAACATTTGGATAGTTTCCAAAATTTAAAGCAAGCAGATGGAGATCACCTATCCCCACCTCATACAGACGCTCTTAAGATTGCCAATTAGAAGCTAGCGAAGCAGCTCTAAAAGCAGTGTGCAATAGGATTTCAGCTACATAGTAGCATCCTGCCTAGCTCAGCCTTTAAAACTTGCTTGTTCATCTTGTATTGTCCTCACAGTTCTCAGCCAAATGCTTTGTATGCATAAACATCCTCCTTAAAATCTAGACCAGAACAAAGTACTGCCACTCTGATCTAAACCATGCAGAGCACAGCAGTACTTTTACTCCAGAGTATTAGAAAGCTGCATTATTCTAAAGGTAAAAGTAATACAGCATTTGCTTTTTGTCCATATAAGCTCTGAATATGAGTCAATGTAACACTTAAATATTTCCCAATATGGGTACTGCCGGCATAGTTGGGCTCCCAGACTATATTCTTGTTTCCTGTTTGAAGGTCATCAATTCAGCTGAGCTATTGACAAAACAAGGTGGCCTTCAGCAAATCCCAAACTCTCATCCACATTTTAATATGGGCTTTTTTTGTAGCAGGAACTCATTTGCATATTAGGCCACATACCACTGATGTAGCCAGTTCTCCAAGAGCTTATAGAGTTCTTCTCCAGGAGGATTGGCTACATCAGGAGGTGTGGCCTAATATGCAAAGGAGTTCCTGCTACAAAAAAACCCTGGAGTTAACACTAGCTTATGCTGCAGTTAGTGATCAAGACTGTTGAGAAAATGATTAAGAAGTACTATGGCCGCTTGAGTATATAAATAGCTCCCAGAGAGAAGACTATACAGGAACGTAATGAATTAGACTGGCACCATTCCAGCTGTACAGTTTGAAGGCATCTTCAGTGTAGTGCCAATTTCATAAGGTGCCTACTGCTGCTTTCATCTAATTTTACTGCCTACTGTTGAATAGCTGTGTGAGACCACTAGAATCTCCCCAAGTAGAAGGGTCACTATGACAGTTACCCAAGATAGCTCTCAAACTGGTCAGTCAGCCAAAGCAAGAACAATGGCAGGCACACTCTTTTCTATTACATTATTCTCCCCTTAATTTCTTTTTTAGCAGCACAATCGAGATTTTAAAAGTAACTGAAAAAGAAATGCTCAACATATCATTCATACTTGGGTTTCCGCTACAGTGAGTTTGAAGACTAGTTTATTGGAAGCTATCCTGTCAAAAAGTTACCTTACTACATTTCTTTTACAAGCTGAATCTATGCATATTTAGTTGGATGCAAGTCCTGCTGAGCCAACAGGGCTTATTTCCAGAAAAATGTGCAGCCTTCTTCATTTTCAACCACTCTTTAGCGCTAGCCAATCTATGGGGCAAGAACATTCCATGTAGGTCTTTGTATTCAACTACAAGGCAAAGATACCTCAAGATGACAAGACATCGGTGTGTATCAAGAGTAAAGCATCATGTGAATTTCACACCAATGAATATTAGAGACCACAAAAAGATCAGTTAAACTCCTCTCCAACTCACCTGCTTCTTCAATGTTGTACCCCAACCCTAACCGTGTCGTTTTTAGAATTATACACCATGGATTTCAAGGTGCCTTACTCCCAAGTAAAGATGAGCAAGACAGCAACTTTAGAAAAGCTCTTGATCACTAACTGAGGCTCTTTTTAAAAGTTAGTCTTTGAAATAATTTACTTAGATGATAAACAATGGCAATAGTACATCTTAGTGGCTCACTAAGTGCTCAACAAGTATCAGACAGAGCTTAATGCACAGCTTTTCTTGTTTAAGAAAAAATTCAAGTATAATATCTCAACTAATCAAATACTATGTTAACATATTTAAACCGGTATTAGTTAACTGAAACTGGCCACATCTACTCTAAACAGGTCCCAGGACAGATCCTTGAGGCACTCAACTTGTCACTCCTCTCCAACAGGAAGAGGAACCATTAACACTCTTTGAGTGTGATCTGTCAACTAGTTACAGAGTCACCTAACAGGATCCAAACCACATTTTACCAACTTTTCAACAAAAACAGTATGTGGAATCTTATCAAAAGCCTTACTGAAATCAAGATAAACTGTGTCTACAGAATTCCCCAGATACAAAAAGGTAGGAACTTTAAAAAAAACAAAAAAACCTTAGTCTGACATGACTTGATATGGATGAATGTTTTGCACACCTAACAAAGTGAGCTTTCACCCATGAAAGCTTATGATAAAACACCTTTTGTTAGTTTCCAAGATGTCACTAAACTCCTGTATAATTATGTGGGAGAAAGGCTTTAAACTCTGCAAGCAATGTGGCAGGATACTATTAGAATGAGGCCTGCTACTGTGTCCAAACACTTGCTGCTAGTTCCAAGAACACTGATCGCTGGTTATAGCTCCATCTAGAATCACCCTTAGCCAAAAAAACAAGTTGTGCACAGATACCTCCACCCACCATCGGAATACAAGCAGATCCATTTGCAGAATGCTCTTGGCTAGATCGGGATTCCTGACTGGCGTACACAATTTAAAAGGTTGGATCACCAATTCAAAGCTCCTTATACTCTGCACTTTTCAAGTTGTACTGACGACAAAGAACGGATCTTAGCTCATCTGCTAGGAAGTTAGTACAGAAATAAAGAGTACAAAAATAGTACTTGGAATAGTAATACAAAACATTCTGCTTACTATTCCCCAGCAAGAATTCCATAGTGGATACAAAAAGAAAAGTTTGTTGTACACTTAACTAAAGTCTTTGGGAGTACTCTAGAATCAGAGTTTGCTGATTACAGCTTCCAATGCCACTAGTACTGTACATCAAATTACAAGCCTTTATATAATAGCAATCATTATGAGCTACAACCAAGTCTGTTACTCTGAAAGCAGCAAATGCACAACAACTTGGTAATTCTAAGGCTCAGCTCAGGTACAATGTCAAGCTGTGGTTTGCTAAACACACTTTGGAACTCAGACCATGGTTTAAGCTTTCAAGCAACTATTTAGAGTTACATGCCTGTTTCCATTTTCCAGCCAACATTTGCTCATCACCATTCTCCAGCAATATCAGAAGTTTAAACAGCAACCTACCGCTTGTTAATTTAAAAATACTGCCAAACTTAGTTAACACACACACACAGGTTTGCATACCTATACCAAGCCATAGCTTCCAATTCATGGTTTGTGAGCTGATACCAAGCCAGGTTTATCAATACAGACATCATGCCAAAGCATACCGTGATATTTGAATTGACACAGAAGGTAAAGATAAGAACTCAAAAGTGTATTCAAAGTTCTTCTGTGCAAAGGCCTCTTGAAAAAAAAAATTCAAATGCCATCAGTAGTACTTGCAACTAAATTACTGGAAGACAAGTTAATTTGATTACGAAAGGTGCACTTGGTGCTATTGCATTTCCACAGCACTATCCAGATTAAATGTTTGAAAAACTTCACTTTCAGAGGATATTCCACATTTCAACTTATTCCAGGAAGTTAACAGACAGATTGAAAAGAACAGCCTTACACACATGCCAGACAGCAAACCCATGCAGGCACAGAAACATCAATAGTATTTATTTAAAATATCTTTTACCATGGAAATATCATTTTGGAGCAATCCTCCACCCCAACCCGGCAGCAATGAAAAATAACATTAGGATTTCCTCTCTCAATACCAGTTATAAAGAAAGCTTCAGTACATCCAAAACAGTCTTTAAGTCTGCAAGTCTCAAGTGTGCTTATTTAGTGGACAGCACTATCCATTTTTAGATCAGATTTGTTCTTGTCGTTCTTCACAGAGTAGATAAAATAGGTTAAGGTGTCCTTTTCATTCACTGGAATAGTCCGAAAATGACATCCAATTATCTGTGAAAAAAAAGTTCAAGAATGTTGAATGTTCCCTATATTACTCAGAGCATTTATAATTTATTTGCTGATACAGCTGGAACTAGTCTTAGTCCTTTAAAAAACCTTAGAAACAACACATTCTTCAAGCTGGTTTGCTGTTGTTCATCCAACATCTTTTTCCTAAAGGATCATAACACTTCATTATCACAGCCTTACACTATTTCATCCAGACTAAAACATCCCATAAATACCTAACTGCCCATGTTTTCCTAGGGATTCTGGAGTACTGAGAATCTATACACTATTTCTCTCAGTGTGGGCAGATCTGAGGATACCGACATCTGCGGATCAGGCCCACACAGAGAAAGGAGATTTTTCTCCAAATTTGTGATATTCTCTAGGTTTACCAAAAAATCTTAAAACTTGAAAAAAAATGTTTCAGGAGGTTTTAATGCCCCTCAAAGAAGTGTTGCCTGTGCATGTGCAGACAATGCACTTATGTACTCTCGGTGACAATGGGAGGGCAAAAGCCACAGCAGGCCTGAGCCTGGGAGCTGCAATGGGCTTGCTGATAGGAGCTGTGACAGTTGAGAGGACTCAGGAGTTGCAGTGGGCCTGGCACTGGAGGCCAGGAGCCATGCTGGGCTTGCTAGTATTGATTTGGGGTGGTGGAAGTCGCACTGGGTTCATCCATGGAGGCTGTGAGGGTGGGGATTGGGGGAGTCTCAGCAGGCCCAGCAGTGAGGGCCAGGAGCCATGCAAAGCTTGTCAGCATTTTTATACATAATGTGGCTGTTATGTTCTTGTTCAATACAGTTTACAGCTTGTTTATACATACTTCTTACTTAGCTATAGTCAATATTATTTACTGCACTGCAATGTTATTTACATTCTTGTTCCTTTGCAATCTTGTTTGTTTTCTGTATTGGAAAACTCCAATAAAATGTTAATTACCAAAGCTTGTCAGCATTGAGGTTGGGGGGGGGGATGGGAGCATGGTGGGCCGTGTGGTGGAGGCCAGGAGCTGTACTGGGCTCATTGGAAGCTGTAACTGGGGGGAGAAGCCACGGTATCTGCAAGGGTATCCCTTCCCCCTCTCAGCTTTCATTTACATTTAATTTAAAGTGGGAGCTGTGATGGGCCACTGGCAGTGACAATGGGGATGTTAAAGCTAAAAGGGGGAAGGGACCCCCCCACACACAAGTATTGCCAGCCCCACTTAAATTCTCTCCAGAGCACAAGGGGCAGGTGAGGTTGATGAAGGGAGGCCAGGAGAGTCAGTGCTGTCACTGGTGTGTGTTGGGGGGGGGAGGGCGGTGACCTGGAGAGTTTGTAGTGTGGCTGCTGGGAATGAGGAAGCTGCCAGAGGGTACCCAGAAGAGCTGGTCGTGTTGTTGCTGAGGGTGAGTTGCCAGGCGGGTGTCCAGGAGAGTTGGCAGCATCACTGAGGCAGTAACAAAGAGTGCTGAGGCAGGGGAGGCAGTAAGTTTAAAAGTAGGCACACAGAAGTAAGACAAAAAGTAAGAGGAAGAAAGAGAGGGGAAGAAGAGAGACTAAGAGAAGGTGGGGAGAAGGAAGGAAGCAAAGTGTGGAGGAATGAGATGACCACTCCCACAAGTTTTTTGCAGGTTATTTGTTATTTCCAATTACCCATTTCATTGCAAACGACATCTGAAAAGAAAATGGCTCTGAATCACTTCATCCAGCCGTGGCACAAACTCTGGGAAAGGAGCAGTGCTTTTCTGCCAGGTAAGACAGGTGTGTGGGTTAAGTATTAAAACTGTCTACCATCAAAATGAGCCTGGTTTAGAATATCCATCTTCTAACTGGGAAATCAATTGGGTTACAGCAAATTAGTGACATGTTATTTTTCTCTTTAGTTGCCCACTCTAGACAGAACACATCTGAAGCCTGTGTAACTAAAAGAACACTTATGAGTCACTAACATTTTAGAACTGAATTGTCAAAATTAAAAATTAACAAGTCACTGAAGCTCAGCAGCAATCACCTGACAGTTCATTAATAACATCAAGAAGAAACACTGATGTTTTAGGAAGACTATGCAACATTAAAACCAGCTCTCTTAACAGTGGGTTAGAAGGCAGTCAGACTATGGATCTCCAAACACTTGACCATCTGATTCTCTGCCAGGGTATCAGAGAATACAGCTTCTCCCTACTCCTCATTCCTAGCATCAGGAATATATGCATATATAAAATATGTATATGTAAACAAAATATGCATACAAAATATATATATTGATGAGCTCATTGCTATAACTTCTGAAAACTAATTCCAGACGTTTGATGGCACAAGCTCTATACAACATTATCATTTTCACTGTATGTTCCCAAGCACTACCATTCTGGAACTGAACAATCTTTGCTTTTACTAAGTATTTTTCATAAATCTAATTTCCCCTGTCTTAGCTGCCAGAACTCCCTGAGGATTCTTTTTTCCTGTAGTTTCACCAGATTTATAATGGATTCAAATATTCCTTTCCCTTAAGTGAGGAGGCTTCCATTAAAGGAATACTCCCTAGGTAGCAGAAGAAATTCCTAAGATCCACCCTTCACCTTTTATGACATGAGGCTGGCAACTAATCAGCCTCCAAATATATATGCACACCTACTAAGCTTGAAAACGTGAAAGCAATGTCACCCCAGAGTTGAAAACGACTGGTGCTTGCACAGGGGACTACCTTTACTTACCTTTTAACTAAGCTTGCAATTTTTAATGTTCTAATTGTATGCCTGCTAATGGTGAACAGCGAATCTGCTTTCTCTAGTTTTACATCAAACCAAGCTGACACTTCTATCCAAGATTTCTTCTCCAGTTCCTTACCATCACTTCAGATTCCACTGGCAAACGTGTGAAGTTAGTACTGCTTGGTGCAGAATCCAGCAATTGGTAGATACTTGCCACAAAATCTCATTTATCATTCTACTAATCAGTTAACCAGTTTGGTGAACCTTTTGCAGTTCTTCTAGTTAATTTGGATTATGTGCATCCTAAATACTTTCGTTTAATGTCAGTTTTGACTACTATTCTCAAATAGTTCCATAACTATAAGTACAAAAGCAAAACAACATGGCTACGGATATGGTCAGGAAGAAAACAGAAGTCTGCAAAGTTACAGTCAGCAAAGATTAAAAATAGACAGTCTTTAATATACAAAGGTGAAAGAACTACAGTTCAGAAATACACATTTATATTTAAGGAAGTTACAATCTGCACGTACTTCAACAAGCTGTGCTTTGTTAAGTCCTGGTCTAGTCTGTAACTTGAAGTGCCTTTTGTATCTTCTTAGTGTGTTTACTTGCAACTGATACAGGTCAACCTAGAAAGAAAACAACAGGATTCTTTAATCTGAACACTGGCATGCAAATTACCTCTACTGTAGGGATGCAGTTTGAAAACAACCTCTCTATTTTTTCCCTACATTGTCATATGTGCCATGTGATTCTGCTGCATTGTACTGAGAGCTTCTAGCACAAGACCAGCTTCTGCCACAAAAAGGTGGTTCTGAAACTCTCTCTCATCCAACAGAGTTGCAGCAGTGGTAGAAGATACCACATGAAGGCAGCTTCAAAAAGATCCCACATGAGAAACTGAACAAGTACCTCATTTCCAATATTATCTAAAACTATGCTCTTTAATGAAATATTGCCATCTACACTTGTTCCACACTCCTAAACAGTCTTTTTAAAAAAGGTAAGCCTAAGCATGAGCACTGCCATGAAAACCAACCCACACACATACAACAGTACGTGAGATTAAATAGTTAAAAAAAAAAAGCTTGAGCCACTAATTGTAACTCTAGGTGATTAACAAAGCATTGCTTTCAAGAGTCCTGTATAAGAAAGTTCTATATTTCCACAATTGCAAGAACTATCAGTCTACCTCTGGAGTATCAACATCTTGCACAGGCGAGTCCCCATCATCATCACTGCCTTTTCTCTTTCTTCTGTTTCGGACACTTTGGATTAAGTTTTTGTGAAAGTCACAAATATACAGATGCCTTGCCTAAAAGTTTAAAAAGACACATCAATTATATGCCACACAACCAGAGTAAAATTTCAATTTCTTTATTACACATGTGGTACCCAAACAACAGCAGCTTACAGCAAGTCAATCATTACCATGTCAACATCTTACTGTAGACCACATGATAAACACACTGTATCCAAGCCTATCAGTCAAAAATTGGTGCATTAAAAAAAGTTACTGCAGTGTGGCCAGCTTGCTTTACACTGACCAGCCAAGTGAAGAAGACTACAGCAGAAGAAGCCTTTTTAATATAGGTAGTCGGAAGAAGGGAAAGTGACAAAATGAAGTGTTCTGGTTTTAAAAATGTTTTTGTTGCTACTTGTTAAGATTTTCAATAAGATTTAAAATGTTCAAGGCTAAATCCTGGACATTACTCTGATTTCAAAAAGATGCTTCAAGGAATGTACCCATTTCTAGGGGCAAGGAGATACTCTTCATTTTCATATATAACTACTTTGGAATCTCAAACTATCCAGATAGAGCATTCAGATAATGGTCTTAAACATCTTCACAAGTCCCACAGATCAGGATTTGTATCAAGTGAGGCTTAAGACTGAACCTAGCATTGGAATCCTAACCACTGCAACGCCTAATCAAACTTACCAATAAACTCCAATGGTACTTACCATGAAATAGCCACAGGTCAGCCTGTAAATCCTGCATCTTTCCAAAAACTAGGATTCAAATATCACTACAAGCATGCAAGCGAAGCAATACAAACTGCAAACATTTTTCAAAAGCCAAACCTTCAGGATTGCCTGACAGCAGACAGCAAATTCAATGAATTTTCTTAGAAACCTCTATTTGCTGTTATATTTAACAACACACTTCAACTGCGTCAGTATACACAAAAAAAAAATCCACACATTGGTGCGCACTAACCGGAACGAACAAGTATTGGTGGAGCATTAGGGAGCCATAAGCCGACAGACATTTACTCCGCAGGTTAACGTGCTCCGACTTTAGGAATGTCTCTTTCACTAAATGGCTCCTCCCCCGCCTTCCTCTTCCATTTTATATTTGGACGGAAAGAGGATTGTGACCATCCTTGCACGTACCCACGGCTGCAGTTATTTCACTCGCAGGCAAGGGGGTTATAAAGAGCCTGATGGCTGCCAAGGGGAAGAAGACATAGTGGCAAAGTCGGACGTGCAACACTGCAGCACGAGGCGAACCAGCCAAGGACTGCCCTCCCCGGGGAAAACAAGAGCACTCCAAGAACCCGACACAGTTCTCAGAGAAAGCGAAACAGAAATGAGTGCGATCTCCCGCACAAGGAATCTAGGGAGCCCGAATTCTTACGCAAATAAGTTCCCATGGTCGCCCTTAAAGAAAACACCTTGGTGGGTTGCGAGGAGCAAGGGAGAGGAAGGGGAAACATCAAAATATGGAAGGGAGGATGGGGGGAAAGGAAGGACGAAGCCACTTCTACCCGGACTCACAAAGACCAGCAGCAGAAGCTGCTCCGCTGTTGCAACGTCAGCCATGCAGCCAACTGTTCCAAGGGCAAACAAAACGAGGAGGAGTGGGGGTTGAGAAGAAAGCCCGCGACACTGGCAGGCACCAGGAGGAATAAATCAAGCCCCCTGGCCTGGAATCTCTCAGCTACTTTGAGCGACCTAACCCTTTCTCACACAAGGACACATTCTCACATTTCAGAGAAAGAAACAACTCATCTCGGGGAGGGGGGGTAAGGAAAGGAAAGGGGGAGAACGAGGTGGAGGCAAAGAGGGCAACAGGACGGATGGAAAGCAATCCAAGCTCCCACGGAGCTCAGAAATCTAGCCAGATTTCCTCCGAAGTAAGAGGGCGCGAAGGAAGCCGGTGCAGCGTCGGGCTCCCACAGAAAAGACTTCTCCTCTCTCATTATTTCCCTGCCCCCGACTTGCTTTTGTTTCCTTCGCCGCCGCCCCACCCCCGAGAGAGTGCATGGCGGGAGCGGGGGGGGGGGAGATGCCCCCAACTACCTTGGCCTCGGGGTGGGGATGACACCCCCCTCCCCAAGCCTGAGCCAGCCACCCTGCAAGGAGCCCGCCGTCGCCAACTGCCCCACCGCGGTCAACTTACGCTCTTGTCCAGCTCGATCTTCACTTTCTTCTGCGAGATGCTCTTCTGGATCCTTTTGCTGAAGCTGGCGTTCCCCGCCGCCCGGCTGCACCTCTCGCCTTCCTCGCGCAGGCAGCACAGCTGGCCCGCGCCGGGGCCGCCAGCAGCAGCCGCCGCAGCCGCCGCCCCGGGGGGTCCCGCCGGGCCTGCGTCTGTTGCAGCCGCAGAGGCAGTGCCCAGCCCGGCCGGCGGCTGAGGCAGCGGAGGAGGAGGCGGCAGGACTTCGACGGCCGCCGCTGCGTTGGCCACCACGGCGGGGACGGCGGCGGCTTCCCCTCCACCGCGGGTGACTTCCTCGGGACCGAAGCCGTTCATCCCGCACGGCCGCTGCCTCGAAAGTAAAGTAACTCGGCAGGGCGGCGTTGCTGCCGCGACGCCGCCGCCTCCGTCTTCCCTTTTGTCCGGGCGACCCAGGCGGGGGCCCCGAGGGCCAAGCAGTGCAGTTCAGTCGCCGGCTTACAGCCGCACAGGCTGCTCCGAGGCTCTGCTTCAACGCCGGTGGGAAGGAGCACCAAAACGCCCGCTCCGCATTCCCGAAGTCCGGCTAGCCACTAGTCTTTCTCCTCCCACCTCCTTTCCGTACAAAAAAGGAGCCGAGAGCAGAGCCCGCAACGCCTGGCTGGACAAGGCTCAAAACTCCAGCTTGCCCCCGGCCAAGGCAGCGCGTGGCTCGCTCCGCTTCCCGCTCTGGTCATGTGCAAGACTTTTCAGCTGTTTTCTATCCGGCCGCTGCAGCCCAGCGATACCCGTAACAACCTGCCCCGCTGGGCTCGCTCTGGATCTACGTGTGTCTGTTTTTCTTTCTCCCTTCCCTTTCCTCCCTCCGTCCATGGGCGTTCACGGGAAAGGTAGTTCTGTCTAGCTCCCTGGCTCAAAGAAACGGTCCAGCCGCACACTACAAATCCCGAAATGCATCGCCACACGCAAATATTAAATTTATTTACAAAGCGGTGGCGGAGTGCAGCCTTGGCGCTGCACGCGCGCACGCACGGGCCATTTTACTAGCCGGGGTGAGATCGCACACGAGTCGGAAGATCGCCTTAGTGTCGGTGCAAAAAATAGCTTCCCTCGTGCAATACAAACACGCCATTACCGAGCCGCTCTACGCCAGCCGGTGTGTTAGGAGGCATGGCTCACCCACACGACAGGCGGGGCCACAAGTCCCCTCCTCTTCTCCCCACCCCCAACGGAGGCTCCAGGCAGCCGTTAGAATTTGAAATCTGCGTGCTTGGAGAAAGTTGACAATGGAGCAGCTGCCTCCTTGTGGGGCTGCAGACAGCTTTCTGAGCCAAGCCGCCGCAGTAACCTGCCTGGCTGCTGTCTTCACCGGTTTCTTAGCGCAGCCGCTCCACTCAGACTTTGCAGTTGCTGTCTATCAAGACACAGCAGAGCTGCCTGCACAGCCAGCCCCCACGCTTGGGTCAGCGCCAGCGACCATTGCTTTTTTGGCCCACAGCACGCAAGGGCGCATTCAGTGGGGCTCTTTGGCTGGCAACGTGTGAGAAAGGGACGTGACTTCCTTTCAGGCAGCATCACCCCAGCATCCTGAACACGTACTGAGAAAAACTCTGAAGAAGTGTGCATGCACACAAAAGCTTATACCCAGAATAAAACTGTGTTGGTCTAAAGGTCAAAGTTTGTTCTGGGGAAGAAAAAAAAAAGACGTCACGGATAACATCGGCTGCACACGTCTTAAATTTGCCACAAATTCACAGGGCAGATGGGGGGGGGGTGTCACGTGTAAAAGGAGTTTGCGATGAGTTTTTCACGCGTTGTGCGAAAACAGGGTATCCGGAATAAATAATTTTACTGTCGTGAACAGGGCACAGTCTTAGTGTGGCTTTAAAAAATACAGGGTTGTATGCCGAAGGAGAGAACGCCTGAATGGAGAGAAGGTGGGGGAAGGCGACTCATGACGAGACAATCCCGATGCATAACAATCTTGCAACTGAAAACTAGAAACCAAAACCACTTCAGTACTCGGTTGCATTATTAGAAATCAATGGTAGTACCCACTAAGACTGCCAGGAACATCGAGGCTCTATATCACATAAAGGATTAGGGTTGCCAGGTCTGTCTCAAGAAATACCTGGGGACTTTGGGATGGAGCCAGAAGACTTTGGGGGTGGAGCCGGGAGCAAGGGTGTGACAAGCACAATTGAACTCCAAAAGGAGTTCTGGCCATCACATTTAAAGGGACCAATGTTCCTTTTAAATGCTTTGCCTCCATTTGGAATAATAAACGATAGTGGCACTTTCTTTTAGGGCTCATAGAATTGGACACCCTGGTCCAATCTTTTTGAAACAGGGGAGGGGGTGTTGAGGAGAGGCACCAGATGCTATGATGAAAATTTGGTGCTTCTACTTCAAAAAAAGAGCCCTGTGGCGCAGAGTGGTAAAACTGCAGTACTGCAGTCTGAGTTCCCTGCTCACACCCTGAGTTAGATTCCTGTGGAAGCTGGGTTCAGGTAGCAGGCTCCAGGTTGACTCAGCCTTTCGTCCTTCTGAGGTCAGTAAAATGAGTACCCAGCTTGCTGGGGAAAATGTGTAGATGACTGGGGAAGGCAATGGCAAACCACCCCGTAAAAAGTCTGCTGTGAAAACATTGTGAAAGCAACGTCACCCCAGAGTCAGAAACGACTGGTGCTTGCACAGGGGACTACCTTTACCTTTTTACTTCAAAAAAAATCCCCCCACCCCCTGAGCCCCAGATACCCACAGATCAATTTCCCATTATAGTCTATGGGAATCAGTCTCCATAGGGAATAATGGAGTGCCCAGCAGACATTTCCCTACCCCACCCCACTGTCTGATGATCCTGAAATGGGAGGGGCCAAACCAGGAGATTCCCTGCCCCCATCTGGGGATTGGCAACCCTATAAAGGATACTTCACAAACATCACACCTTCCTATTTCTTTCATATTTTCTTTTGAGGCCATCTTTCCTTATTCTAAGACACCGAAAATCTGTACTGCAGAAGCCTTAAAAACTAATGCAGGAGCCTTGAAAGCTCCAATTCTTGCCATTTCCATTTGTGAGCTAAAGGGTGAAGCAGGCATCTAGCCCACCATTTAAACCCAGAAATGTATTTTGGAAAGCAGGCAGAGTTGATATAACTACAGCAAACTTCAAATCAAAACAACTGGTAGATAGCTCCCATCTAAGATCCCCCCCCCCCATCACAGTCCTATGCATGTTCATTCAATAGAAGTTCCACTACAAAACTTACTTTCAAATTGTGCATGAGATTACAGATGCAAATGAGAGAGGGAGGGATTACAAATAATCCTCACATTAATTGTGGAGGAATATCTGTTTCCTTCCAGGGGGACAATCTACAATGGGGGGCATTTAGGATTTAAGACAGTCCTTTCTTTTTGAAATGGTGTCTAGTGAATGAGTTTATTTTATACAGCTCACTCCACACTGGGGATTAAATATCAGAGTTCTCTCATAGACCTTTAAAAATGGGCGTAGAGCAAACAGGAATCAAAACCAACATTAAGGAATTAGCTGATTGCATTGAATGTACACCTGAGACCTGAGTGTATCACATGTATATATCTATATAAGTGGGGGACCAGGAAGAACTTGTGAGATATATTGCACTTCCCCCTTTATCCCCTTCTATTTCTCCTTGCCCTTTTCTGGCAGCCCCTATAACAGGGGTGGTCAACCTTGCTTAACATAAGAGCCACATAGAATAAATGTCAGATGTTTGAGAGCTGGAAGGAAGGGAGGGAGGAGAGGTGGAAAGAAAACAACTTTAAATTCAATTCATTTTTCAAGCTTGGCGAAGTGATTTAAAGAGAGAATTGCCTTCTCCAAGCTGGCCAACAGGGCAGTGGGGGCTTCAAGAGCCGTACAATATGTGTGAAAGAGCCACATGTGGCTCCAGAGGTGCAGTTTGGCCACCCCAGACCTATAACTTCTCCACTTTTCATTCTCTTCTTCCCATTAACCAGTCAGTTGACTCCCAACTTTAGCTCTCTACTCCCATCTTTAGCTTTTCCTGTTTCTCTCACTCTAGTAGTTTTTCCCAGGAAGGAGCTGTCCAAATGGCAGTGTCCACTGCTGGGCCGGGCCTGCCCCAAGTACTAAGTCCTCTGCCATTAGGAGACATGACAGGGGAGAACCAAACTGTTCTAGCCTCCAAGTCCACACCTGCCCCTCCCACCCACCCACCCACCCACCCACCCTTTGTTCTATAGAAACTAAGATTTTGAAAGCTCAATAATATTTTTGGGGTTACCAAGCAAATGCCAAAATGACAATTGAGAGTAGGTAGATGTTCTAGCCTCAGGCTTCCAAGGCTTACCCTGCAGATGGTCACTTGTCCAGTGTGGAATGCAGAAGCAAACAAAGCCTGAAACTGAACCTACAAGCAACGGCTGTGGGCCATTGGGCCAATTGATCCAGCAAAGCAGTCTTCCCAGACTTCAGCCTAAGCAGGCTGGGATGTAATTGGTCCCAGCTGCACTACAACTGCAGATGCTGAGTGCCTGCACATACCTCTGGCCAGGATCCTGCAAAGAACTACCACCACCAGAGCAGTGCTTTAGCTGGATTGTGTACAGCCGATATGGCGATTAGCCTCCTCTGTGCCACCTTGATCAGGGACCGCTGCTGCTGCTGCTGCTGTTCCTGCAAACTGAGAGAGGATTGTGAGGCACTACAGGCCCAGATTTGAGTTTTGCATGGCAGAGGCTTGGCAGCTGCCTTGGGCTGGTGGCAAGGTATCTCTTGCAGGCTCTGGCATGGTGGCCTCTGGTGCTGGTGGTTTAATATCAACGGAGGCCTCTGCAGTACTGTGACCTCCATGGACCCTTTGGTCGTCCTCAGCCCCCAACTTTGGCTCCTTAAGGTCCTCCATGAGGACTCCGAGAATCACTGAGCTGCTTGGAGGGGGTCATGACAGTAGGCATTATTTTCTCAAAACTAAAGTAATTCTTTCTATTTTGGGTAGTTTTAATTCCCCCAACTTCGTTATTAGTATTATTTCAGATTTTTCTGCAAACCTGGGCCTTCATTCAGATTTGTAGAGAAACACATCTTCGCTGTCCATTTTGATCCACGCTTATGATACATTTTGGATTTAGACATACATTTGAATGACTATTTTACGTTCTAATTTTTATCTGTTACGGACCTATTTTGTTACCTCCAATCCTCCCAGAGCCTTCTCCTTATTAAACCTTCCCTTCAAGCTGTCTGTTAAACTGTAACATGGGGCTAGTCTGTTTCTGTTGTAGTTCCAGCATTATAGACCACCCCCAAAAGTCCCTAGGTTGTCCACCTTCCATAATAAATATGCCATTACTCTTAGGTGGGCATTCCCACCTAAGGGTATTGATGGAACTCTGTGTCTAGAGCAGTGATGCTCTGTATTCTTGGTGTTTGGGGGAGGCAACAGTGGGAGGGCTTCTAGTGTCCTGGCCCCACTGATGGACCTCCTGATGGCGCCTGGCTTTTTGGCCACTGTGTGACAGAGGTTGGAGTGGATGGGCCATTGGTCTGATCCAACATGGCTTCTCTTATGTTCTTATTTCAAGTGCTGAAACAGGTGCAGGAAGGGAAAAAAGCTCCTGGTTCTAATTAGAACTGGGCACTCACAACAGCTAGAATGTTGGACTATGAGTGGGAAGACCTGGTTCAAACTCCAAATCTTCCAGAAAGCCTCTCAGTTGAACCTACCGCACAGGGTTATTGGGAGGATAAAATGGAGGGGGGAGGCGTAATTGGAAGAAGGGTGAGAAAAATGAATGAATTCCATCTTCTCTATTATGGCAAATTAAGTGATTCTCACAAACTCAACTGACAGATTACACATTCAACACAGAAATTAAACCATAAGCAACTAGATAATTAAGTATATACAGCACAAGCCAGGGGTGGCCAAACTGTAGCTTGGGAGCCACATGTGGCTCTTTCACATATGCTGTGAGGCTCTTGAAGCCCCCACCAGCCTGTCGGCTGGCTTGGAGAAGACATTTTCCTCTTTAAATTACTTCGCCAAGCCAAGCCAGCCAGTGGCTTGGAGAATACATTTAAAGTTGCTTTCTTTCTCAAACATTTGATGTTCATGTCTTGAGGCTCTCAAACATCTGATGTTTATTCTATGTAGCTCTTATGTTAAGCAAGTTTGGCCACCCCTTGTACAAGCTGAACACTTGTACAAAATATGTCCCTGGAAGAGCTTTGTGCTCTATAGTAACAACACTCTGGTGATCTCTGGCCTGAGGGAGGTCTGGTTATCCTTGGCCAGGGCCTTCTCAGTTCTGGCCCTGACCAGGTGGAACTTTCTGCCAGATGACATCAAGGCCCTGCATGCAGAGATATTCTGCCAGGCTTTTAGTTAAGGGAACAGCAGTTTTCTATTCAGCTGTACCTCCTTTCCCCCCCTCCCCCCAGACGCTTTGTAAGTTTTCTTCCCTCCACCCCAGCAGGATGCCCTTGTAATCTAGGATTTTAAAAGAGCATACAGGGTGCATCTGATTTTTATATTGGGTTAATTTTTGTGTTGGTGATTTTATGTATTTTTATGCATTTTAACCACATGGTGCATTGCCCAGAGCCTGGCATGAACTGGGACTGGGTGATTCATTATGTACTACTACTACTAATAATAATAATAATAATATAGAATAACTTAAAGTCCTTCTGACTTCATTCAGCTTGATCAAATTCTGGCTTGTAGCATTCTGTTCCTGGTTTACAGAATTAAAAATGGTATGAAGGGACAAGGAAATATTATACTAGAGTTATTACATAGTGAAAGAGCCCCTTTATATAACATGGTGGAGTGCCATATTTTTCTAGCTCCCTTCTATGCTTAACCACAGCTAGGTATGTACTGGGTCTTAGACTGCATCTTGATAAATGTAAATCTTTTTTTTAAATTGTGAAGTTTCAAATTTCAGATAAAACTACATATGTGCAGTCTCTTTCACAGGCTTACTTGGAAGCAAATCAACAAGGTTTAATTATAGATAGGTAACTGAACATAAGACTGTAGCCTTAAGAACCCTACAAGGGAGAGTAAGAAATAGACTTTATAGATATAAAAATTATCCTTTGGATGTATTCCACAGCAAAGTTACTATGACAGACTACATACTATTTTGAGTTTACAAGCCCTAGAGCTTTAAAAAACAAAACAAGAACCACTTTCCTATTTAGCAAGTAACTTCTGTAAATGACCATGAAGTTAACCACCAAACTGACATTTTTTGTGCTTGTCATTGTGGTATGCTGCAGTGAACAAAAATCTGTTTAGTATTCAAACCTTGTATTTCTGATGAACACTTGACATCTTTTCTAACCTTGTGCTCTATCAACAGCTGTTAAGTATGGCAGCTCAACTTTCAGTGGCTGTGTTCTCCTGATTACCAGCTGCTGGGGACATTAGGCCTGACAGAATACAATTTTTAAAAACCTACCTTTATTTTTAACACTATCAGTTTAGTGGGACAAATAACAGTGCAATACACTTTCTTGGGAGTAAGCACCATTGAGTTGACCTAAGTAGGATTCCACACAGATCTGCTTAAGAGCCCTTAGTGTCTGAAGGGTATCCTACCCAAATGTGGGCATGCACACCAAAGCTTACATTCTGAATAAAACTTTGTTGGTCTTAAAGGTGCTACTGGACTCCTATTACCCAAATGTGTGTTATCTTTCCATGTAAGGAAGTTGCAACTGAAGTAGTTAGTAAGAAGACTGGAGTTCACCATGACATAGGGAGGTGGCTGGAGTTCACTATGACATAGCGAGGTGTCAGTTTTCAATCTGTATTTCCCAGAATACTATTTTGATAGACTGCTTGTTCTCACAAACTGAAAGAGCCAGTTTGCTTCCTTTTGAACCTTGAAATGGAATTTCTAGTATACTACTACCCATTTTTGTTCTTAACTCTCCTAAAAATAGTTGCCAATCCTTCACACTCGTTACTGCAGAAGCAGCTTAAATGCTTCTTCTTCTTTAAAAACCTTTTATTTAACTTTATTTATTTTGTGTGATGTCATCTTGCTCTTTTTAGGCTGTTTTGGACTGGATAGACAAAACTGGACCACAGATGAGGTCTCTTTGTAAACTACTTTTCACATACCAAGTTTTAAAGGGAGTACATTCACATTCATCTGAGCAGATACATTCCTGAAAACTGAGATCAAAAGTCAATTGCAGTTGAGTTGTCAACTTTTAAAAAATATACCAGTCTGCTTTGATACTGCACAGCAATGACCTGGTCAGCTTTATGGAAACAGCCAAAATGTCTTTTTCAGGACCGCCCCTTGCAACAGACCTGAGAAACTGTTTGCTGAAACCTGCTGTCTTGTGATCTTCTCTTCCTACAGTAGCCTTTGGTGTGAAATGTGTCACTACTGCAACTTCAGTTGGAATGAAAGATGTGTAGCGATAATGTCCTAATTCTTTTTCTTTTTGGTATTTTTGTATTTATATGGGCATGTGTGAGTCATTATGACCTCTGGTGACTGACCCTGACTGGGGGCATGGAGGATATTCAGAGAGGTGGCTGAATAAAGCCTGCCCCTGACTCCTGGCATTCCAAGGAGGTCTCCCTTCCAAGTACTTGCCAGAGTCAACCCTGCTTAGCTTCTGATATGTGATGAGGCTGGGCTTGCCTGGACTACCCAGGTCAGGATGATGTCCTAATTCTTGTTTCATAAATTAAATGGATATTCTCTGAACAAACATGGATTATGTTTCCTTGACCTGCAGAAATGCGTCTGTGCTGCTGCATTTCCGGCTGGTGGGCCATAAAAATACATGCCAGAAGAACTGTCCTATTGTGTGGAGACTATTCATGCCAGCATCAATTTGCATGCCTCTGTTTGGCAAGCCAGGTGTATACATTGAGACCATCTGTGCAGGCCAAATAATTGCATGATAATTTATCATGATTTATTTCCAGCCTGCAAAATACATCTAGAGCTAAGTAGCAGCATGGGTGTGGATGGAAGAAAAGGAAAAAACAACATGGTATAGTGGTTAGAATGTTGGAATCTGGGAGCCCCAGGCTCATATTTCTGCTTGCACTGGTCACTCTCAACTGAACTTACCTCGCAGGTAGTTGTGAGGACATGGTAGGAGATAATAGTATATACTGCCCTCAGCTCATTGGAGAAAGGGTGGGTTTAAATATCCTAATAGGAAACAAGGCAGATTTGAAATGTTGCAAAACACTGGGTATCAGACAGGCAGTCTGGAAACTTCTTATACAGTTTTAGATATTTATCTGTCTAGTTATAAAAACATAAAGGTCTTCAGAACTGAAACTGCTATGCCAGCTAACATAATTGTATTATAGCAGCACTCATTTTCTAGATAGAAATGGTGTGCCTGTAAGGGGACCTCTGATTCCATAACATTCATAGCATTGTAACTGTTTAGCAATTCCAAGTGCTTTGGGGGGATTTTAAAGGCACAGAGTATGAGCTGGTCATCCTTGACTGACCTTTTTGCTATACATCGCATAAAAACGTAATTGTACACATTCTTTCAGAAGATCTGCTTCCCAATCCTTAAAATAATGCCTTTATCTGCCTGCAGAGGGGGAGTCTTATGTACACTATTCAGGGCAGAAATGGTTCTGTTTGCAAAGACAGTTGCCTGGAGACATTCAAGAGCCCAGCAGAAACCATCAGGCATGAAAGAAAAACAGGAGGGAAACATGAAAAATAACATATAACAAATGGCCAATATACACAATGTACGCAGTTTCCATGTCAAAAAAATCAGAAAAGTTCAGCTAAATATGGGCACAGCAATCTTTAAAAGCAGAGCAGTTCCAGTTGCTAATATTCAGGAAGCATTAATATATGAATGATATTCATTGTCTGTTCTGTTTTTATGTTTATTACATGTTCAGTGGCTGCCTTATGTAATATCTAGAGTTGATTGTCTTTCTGTAGAAGACACACAGAAAAACCTTAGGCTGTTTGCTTTCATGTCAAATAATAACAAAACATTTTATTGACACAGGTCCCAATAGTGTGAATAGTAAATCTTTAAATTTGCAAGTTCCACAAGGATCACTTCCAAGAAAAGCTTGAGAATTTTTCTCTCAGCTTACACCAGAAAAAGAGACCATAGCTAAGAATGATCAGCAGTCCTAAAGGTGCCACTCCAATTTGGGAAATTTCTGACAACTTGGGGTAGAGACTGGGAGAGGTTGGGTTTGAGGAGGAAAGGGACCTTAGTGGGATATAATGGCATAGAGTCCACTCTCCAAAATAGCCATTTACAAGAAGAGTCCTACTGGATTAGACCAGTGGTCCACTTAATCCAGCATCCTGTCTCACACAGTGTCTAATGTCTTATTTTGGAGGGCCACAACAAGACATAGAAGCCAAGGCCTCCCCTGTTATCAGAATGCAGAACACAGCCCCATTACTGAGCTGACTGATTCTCCTTCTCTCCACCACTCACTTGTTGAACTCCCTCCGCCTACATTTAAAGCATAATTCAGTCAGTATTGTTAGTGACCTCTGTTCCAATTTCAAGAACAAGGAAGAAGTGGGGATAATTGACCTGCTAGGTCAATTTAACAGCCTGGCTGGGCAAAAGCCTGCCGACTTGACATGGAACAAAGTAATGTTGGCAGCCCATCTGTCCTCCAAACCAAGTAATGGGAGAAGGTGAAGGACTTTGTGCTTGGAAAGGTAGGGAACAGCAACTTTATCAGGGCTTTCCAGGAGTGGGTTGAGAGTACTCTCTCTCTCTCTGCTCAAGACGCATCCATACCACCTGACCTGACTTCTAGGAATGTAGTAACTAGCAAGGACTAACTTTCAGGATCTGTGTAGATGGTGACTAGAAAATCCCAAGTTAGTATCTGCTTTGGCTTTGAAAGTAAGGGAAACCATTATGATCATGGAACAGGAATCACTGGGGGTATGTGAGGGAGGTACTGGTGAGAGCATTGTGCAGGGGGTTGGACTAGATGACCCCGGAAATCCCTTCCAACTTTATGATCCTATAGACCATTGAGGACAGTCATAATGTGCTTCCAAGCATTTATCACTTAAGACGAGTGTTAATATGTTCTGAATCAGATGTAATTTCAGAATGGTTTTAAAATACTGTAATATGGTAAATCAACACAACAAAACTTTCTACGTATCACTACATAAGTTAATTAACATTATGGGGTGTCAGTTAAGGAAACCAACTGTGCAATCCTCAACACAGTAGAAGCTTTTTTGTTGTTGTTTTAAGAGTATAGTTTGTTTAGAATGAAACAGTAACTCTGCACTGGTCGGCATTGTATAGCACAGCAAGATCTTATATAGTGGTCAATGCCAGACCTCAGAGCTCAGTAAGTTAATTATGTCTGTTTCAGAAATAATTATGTCTATTTTATAGATGAGCAAATTTTTATATCTTACAGTTGGAGTAGTACATATGAAAATATGAATTAGAAGTAAATTCCACTGAACCACTTTTCCAGAAGTCCATGTTTAGGATCAGAATGCCAGCATACCAAACTGGAACTCAAATGCAAATGTTATATTGCACACCTTCATGATTTTTCATCCAAGCTCTAAACTTTGTTCATCTAATTAATACTTACCACTAATAGAAGGAAAGCCTAAATCAGACTGTTTGTATTGACCTCTATTTATCCCTTGTTCACCTTGCCTTTTTTTCATTTTGTCTAGATTCCAATTTTGACATGATTGGAGCATGGACCTTTTATGTTACTTTGTGATGTCCTACCCAAATTATTAACAGTAACAGTCTGAGTTAGCAACACCAGGAACTTTGGTCAAATTAACTACATGAAAAGGGAGTAATATCTTCCAACTCACTACAACTTGTTTCTCAAACAGATATAATTTGTACATACATGGGAGCTTGATGAGCAATGTAGATCTGAATTGATCTAGATTGGGTAACAATCTGTGAACAAGCCTTCTCAGTTATGGAATCAAAATAATGGAATTTCCTCCTCGGGAGATTTGTCTATCTCCCATTATCATTGTCTTCCACCAGTTATCAAGTGAAAGCTTATCTTTTATTTGGTATTCTTTCACTCAGTCTCTTTTGTGTTTGTGGGTTTTGTTTAATTGTTGGTTTTGACTGGTTTTATACTGTGTATTTTTAAAAACTTGTTTTGATTGTTCATTGGCTTGGGGGCCCTAAATTGGAAAGGCAACATATAAAGGTTTTAAATACATTAATTAAAATTAGATGGTGATTATCTGCATTGCAAATAACATCTAATCTTTTATCAACAGTTGCATAAATGGCTTCTAGTGTAACTCATTTTTCATTTCTCCCATCAATAATGCTAGAATAGATGCTAGCATTTAGTGCAGTAGAAAAGTAGATTAACTGTTACTGAAAAGTTTACTTTCTGGTTGTACTGAAGTCCCATCCAATCTTTTTGTTTGAGAACTTTTCTATCTAAGCTGCTTTCAGCTATGGCTTCAGCTCTGCAGGAAAAAAACCCACAATATAAAGACAGAATTAAATTCTTTCCTTTAAGAAACAGTCTAGTTTAATCCCAGTCTTGGGAATTAAGGGCCAACCCACTGCTTTAATCAGAGCACCAGGATTGCAGATTGAAACTAAATTTCCCTTCCACTTGTCATGAACTTTTGAAAGGGATTTGTTTTTATAGCATCGTATGCAAAGAGGAGCAAATGAGAACAAGACCAAAGTTTTCTGGTGATAAAATTAAATATAGAGATTCACATGTGAAAAGAACCATACAGAGTCAAATGGTTCTAAAGTATAGAGCCTTTTGTAAGCCTTGATGACTTTGCTCATGATTAAACAAATCCTTGAAAAATGTGGTACATCATTTTTTCTATGATGTGAGCAATTCTGTTTACATTCTTGCAAACTCAAGTTTAGAATGAACACATGTTGATGTACTGAAGACAAGAGCTTTACCATGCTTCTCTTCCCACATTTTACTCCAAGTGGTCTGGGGCCAACCTTCAGGACCATCTCTCTCAGTATATCTCCCAGACAACATTATGCTCTACAGATCAACATTTTTCAACATCTATTGGTGATTCTTGGCCTGAAGGAAGCCTGTCTAGCCTCAACCAGAGTCAGAGCTTTCTCAGGTCTAGGGCTTGCCTTGTGAAACAGTCTCCCAAGTGAGATCCAAGCCCTGTAGGACTTGATGCAGTTCCACAGGGCCTGTAAAATGGTGATGTTCCACCAGACCTATTGTTGAGGCAGCCAGAATCTCAAATTGCATTTGTCTCCCCCTGCTCTATGCTGTTCCATCTGCATTGCTTTCAACATGCATTGCTTTGTCTGTCCAGCCCCTGGGTTGCCAGCCTCCAGGTCAGACTTGGGGATCTCCCATTTTTACAACTGATCTCCAGCTGGCAGAGATCAGCTCCCTTGGAGAAAATGGCTGCTTTGAAGTGTTGGCTCTATGGCATTGTACCATGCTGAGGCCCCTCCTCTCCCCAAGCTCTGCCCTCTCCCAGATCCACCCCCAAAGACTCCAGGTATTTTCCAGTACAGACCTAGCAACCCTAACCCCAACCTTAATTCCATCTACCTGGTACACACATAGGAGCAAATGAGTTTTGACATCACCACCAGTGGTCTATTAGGAAAAAAGATCGCTTTATAATTATGTTCTAACTAGTTATGGTGTTGTCTATTGATGTAACCTGCCCTAAGCCTGCTTGCAGCGTAGGGAGGGCTAGAAACCCAAAAGATAAATATTCTGAAAGTTGATAGATTGCGACAACACTGGAAACAACTAATTTTTCAAGTAAAAAGCTATATGCTGATCAAGACTATTCTTTTCACTGTGGCATCCGAAGTTGCGAGGGCCAGAACTTTCCAGCAGCTGAGAGGGGAAAGCTGGAAAAACAGCAACAGGTGGAAAGGCAGCCCTGTGCAAAAGGTGGCCTCCAACAGGAAAAAAGGAAGCAGGGCACATTCCAGAGGGCTCTCGACGACCCCTGTTGTCATGTCAAGACTACCCCCTCCTTTTTTTGAGACACAAGCACGCGAAAATCGTTTCCTCTCTGTGCCCAATACAGAGCACATTTTCAACGCCCTGAAGGGAGAAAGTGAGTACTCGAACGACGCCCAACAAGTACCGGAGTTGGGGAGGGGGGACGACCCATTCCGTTGCGTCGTAATCACGAGTAAGTCCTAAGTGGAACGGGACCCACTCCGCAAAAGTGAGTTTACGGTTGTACTCTTGCGTTGCCCTAAGCAGGCTGTAACGCTATGGGATTACTCGGAAGAAGTTTCAGCGCAAGAGTTTACTTCCGAGTAAAGCCTTGACGCAAGAATAAAGTATTAGTTCCTTTTAAATAGGGAGACATAACTTTACCATCTGCTTTTAACATTCACACTTGAATTAAAACAAAAAGTATAAACTGATTGAAACCCTCGCCCGAGGTAAGCTCCTCTGCTCGTTTCGCCTCACATTTGCCACCCGCACTTTTATTTCCTTTCTCTTGCCCTATTTCCCCCACCCCCACTCTTGTTTTGCCACTACTTCCCCCTTCCTCCTCCTCCTCCTTTGTATTTTTAAACCACGCTATGTTACACTCCTCCGACCAATAGCGACTCAGAACGTTTTCCTTAGCCAATAGCAGGTGCCTCCGAGATATTTTTTTCAACTGTATCGGCCCTCCAATCGGAAGCGTGTTCTTAATCCTTCTCTCTCCACACTCCCTAACCGGTTTCAACGGGTATGAGCGTAAGCGATCCCCCCCCTTCTGTCTTCCCTCCCCTTTCTCGACTGAACACAGTAAGTTCGGATTCGAATGACGTTCCTTCAACTCTTGGCCAATCAAGTACTCCGCAAGACTCAGGGGTGTGGCTTTGTCGCGTTTAAACCAACAGGCCAGCCAACCAGAAACCCTGAGGGGTGGGCCTTGTAAAGAGCTCCGCAGGTCAAGTTGCTGTGGCGGGTAGGGCTGTGGAAAACAAGAGGCAATCAAGTGCGCTAGGAACGACGACCCAGTTGGCCGCTGCGAAGGAAGACGGTGATCCGGGAGCTTTCGTCGACTCTCAGGCGTCCCTTCACAGCTGCCGCTTCTTTCCCCCACGCCATACTAGGCAAAAGGTTCAGGGCGATACTCGTGAATTTCTTTTGCTTCAGAATTTGGGCTGCGGGGTCTGAGTAATGGTGACGGGGCTGGTGGAGGAGGGGGAAGGCAAAAGTTTTCGGCGAGGGAGTAGATAAGGCTTGGGGGGGGGGACTGAATCGCTTCAGAAGGTGGGGATTTTTTAAAAGAAATAGAAGGGAAAGCGCAGTTTATGGGGAGGGGGGAGATTAAGTATTCTGGCGGGAAAGCGTTACTGGAGCCACGGGAGATTAGAAGGGCTTTTAAGAAAAGGGAGGGCTTTTAAGGGAGGAGGTATCATTATTCCCAGCGGCGGCCGTTTTTTCCTTCGTGTTTACTTTTCCTGCTCGTTTCTCCCTTCCAGAGAGTGTTGCCGCCGCCATGGGTAAAGGCGACCCCAACAAGCCTCGGGGCAAAATGTCCTCGTACGCTTATTTCGTGCAAACGTGCCGCGAGGAGCACAAGAAGAAGCACCCGGATTCCTCGGTTAACTTTGCTGAGTTCTCCAAGAAATGCTCCGAGAGATGGCGGGTAAGAGGCTCCTCCGCCAGGCCCGGCCGGGCCCGCCTTGTTCCCCAAGCCCCGCCTCCCGCTGACCGCCCTCTTGGCGCGCCTTGCAGTTGCAGCCGCGCGCCTAAGCATTTAAAAGGCGGGAACGGAGTTTTTGTGTCAGGCCTCTGCCGGCCATCGCCAGAATAATAAATACTTTGAAAGCTCTGTTACGCGCTTCCCTCACCCCCAGTTCTGGAGTAAGCAACATGAACTACAAGAAATTAAGTTCTAAAACAGGCTTTTTACAAGAATTTGAGTTTAGGTATTGTATAAACATGAAAACCTGCATTAAAAGCCAAGCAGGGTGTTTTAAAAAAAACGTTGTTGGGGGAGGGCACAACTTTTTGACAGTTTGTTTCATAGGCGTCTAAAGCTGGCTTTAGATACCTGACAGTTGCACTGACAGTTGAGCCACTTATAATTCTAAATGGTGGGAACTACAGTAGTGATACTTGTTCAGGGGTTGAATGAGAAAGGCATATTAAAATGTTTAGTAGTGAAGGCAGTGGACTTGATTCCTTCAAAGTAAAGGTTGCAAGGAATTCTGTATTCGAATAACTAGTGTGGTGGTTTTTTCTGTGACTATAGCTGAAGATTTGGACTTCAGTAAATTCTTACCCAAGTTGTAAAGGCCATATGATTGCATAATGAAACTTAACTGGATATTTGGGAGGTACACGTCTTCTATAAAAATTAACATAGAGAAGAAAATTGTCTTTTTTGACAGTTGTGCTCAGGCAGTAGTGCTTTTCTGTAAGCTACCTTAGAAATAAATATTTTAGAGGGGTTATGGTAGTCTCTTACAGCAAAACTACTGGGATTACCTGAAAGACTTGTATAGGTGCACAATACATCTGTGATTGAGACTGTATATATATACACTGTTGAAGAAATCTGAGTTGTAAGCATCAAAATGCTGTATTGCTGTTCACTTTGATGTCTCCCTATGATATATGGAACGTATCATACAGGATCCCAATTAAGACTTCAACCATTCTTGCAGTTTTGTCAGGAAAGAATTCTGTATTTTTGGGGTGGGGGGTGGGGCTTGGTTTGCAAAGAGTCATAATATCTCTTAAGTCAGTTGGCTAAATAATAATAAAGCCTTTAAAACTTGATTTCTATATCGCAGAAGTAGTATAAATGGTTTTTTTTGTGTGGCTTTTAAGGTGTGGAGGCTTTGGACATATGGTGACCATGCTTTGTGGAAAGTATTAACTGCTAATATCCCAATATATTTTCATTTTAAAAACCCCATTTTCTGTTTTTTTTTATAGACAATGTCTGCAAAAGAAAAGTCAAAGTTTGAAGATATGGCAAAGGGAGACAAAGCTCGTTATGAAAGGGAGATGAAGAACTATATTCCTCCTAAAGGAGAGAAGAAGAAGAAAAAGGATCCCAATGCTCCAAAGCGACCACCGTAAGCTACATTTTTGAAAGCCTTGTAAAGTATTTAATTTCACTTGTTTTGGTGAAGTTCCATATTTATTTTACAGGGGGAAAAAAGATATATATTTAAATTGGCAAAGGATGGCAGTTTTGCTGTGTTGGGAGATATTTGACCGTTCTTTCCTTTATTCTTTAGGTCTGCATTCTTCCTGTTTTGCTCTGAACATCGTCCAAAGATCAAAAGTGACCATCCTGGTTTATCTATTGGAGATACAGCAAAAAAACTAGGTGAAATGTGGTCTGAGCAATCAGCAAAAGACAAACAACCCTTTGAGCAAAAGGCAGCAAAACTAAAGGAGAAATATGAAAAAGTAAGTAGAAGTTATTCATCTTTGAGCTGTTGGCTTTGTTCCTAGCTGATGTTGCAGGAAGAGAACCCAGTGCATATTTTGGTTACTGTTAATTTTCAAATCTGTTCCGTACAAGTTAGGAGAGCAACAAGGGATGTATGGGTGGTTATCTCAGTATGTGGAAAAAACAGGAGAAAGACCATATAGGCCACAGCCCTTTTAAGCCTGTGGTTACCTTTGGAATTCTGATAGAGGGTAGTGGGCTCAATGACAAAATAGCTGCATGAGAAACAGCCAATGAGAAAATGGCTGCTGCAAGAGGCAGAGCCACACATAGAGAAAGCTCATATGCAGGGGAGGAGTAATTAAAAAAATACAATAGAAAGAAGGTGAGATAAAATGAAACTGGTGGCAGCAGCAAAAGAGACATTCTGCATAGTGAATCAGAAGCCCTGCTGGGCTAAACTCCACATGGTTCCACCCACATTCTAAAAATGCTTGAGCACCAAAGGTGTCAGCTTTTACCAAGGCACCCAGGGGCCACCCCATTGAGGACTCCAGTAGAAAATGTGACTTGAAAGAGCAGTTGATGGGATCCCAAATGCCAAGAACAAATTTGAGAAACATTTTCAGTTCTTGATGTATGTTAATACACTAAGCTTGTGTTTAATTATGCTATTTGCAGGATGTTGCTGCATACCGTTCCAAGGGCAAAGGTGATGCAGGGAAGAAAGGTCCAGGTAGGCCAGCAGGTTCAAAGAAGAAGGCAGAACCTGAAGAGGAAGAGGAGGAGGAAGAAGAAGAGGAGGAGGAGGAAGAAGAGGAGGAGGAGGAGGAAGAAGATGAAGAGTAAATTGATAAACTTGCTGTAAAGATTTGTGCTCAAAAGTCCATGATTTTGCTAAGAATGTGAAGTTGAGTGCAGCTCATTGTTAGCTTCAGTATATAAAAAAAAACTGTACAGAATTGTGTATAGGTAATGTGATTCTCTGTAGGGAGATCTGTATTCTAATGTATGTAGTAGCTAAATGCCACTACTGTTAGATTTGAAAGCTGATACTGTCAAATGTTCTGGCATATTTAATGGTTTTTTGAAATTCAATGACTGCTTGGTTTTGAGCAAAGTGAAACATGGGTAGCAAAATAGTCAACTTTGTTTTGCATACTATTACATTGTATTACTTTTTTAACAATTTTGTAATAAAATGATGTACATTATTCTGTCGTGACATGGAGAAGTTAATTTGACCTTGCATGAAACAAGGCAGATTTTTGGACCATCATTACCAGTATTAGGCAAGATTTTGAATCACTGTTTTTAATACTAATGAGTAGAGCAACAACTAAAGCAGGTTGCACCTCTGCATTATTTGCCATGAATACGAGAGTACTAAGCCATGGTATGGTGTTATATACATGCACCTCTGACTCATGCTCTTTTGTATTCTGTAATTCTTAACTGTTAAGGATAGCAAAACCCTAACTTACATCTGATCTGGCAGGTTATAGGTCACATTTATCCTCAAACCATTATTTGCATCTGAACGAGATAGAAGGAAATCATTTTTCGTGATAGAAGAGGGAGAGAAAGAAGCATGCCAACCCATCCTTTGATGTCTGAATCAGGATGAAGTGGCAGTTTTATTTATGGCATTTATATGCTGTTCTTTCCCCCAAAGCAGTTCACAAATTTGTAAACAGAATAATACAATACAACGAACTATATAACTTCACAACATCCTTTAAACAATTTTTACTTGTCCTAGTTGGTAGTAATTGAGCTATCTCCCTCACTCCATTCAGCCAAAGCTATTGAGAGCCTAACCAGCCAAGACAGCTTGAGCCTGGACCTTCATGTCACAAAAGTAGAAAGTAATGCGCAGTGGCTAGCTTCAGATTCACTAGCTAAAGGTAATGTCCTCTAAGGTAAAATCAGCATTCATAGTTTTCAGAAGATGGAGTGCTGAGCTGTGTTGGTTCACCTTTTCACGTTTTCCTTGGTGCTCAGTATATTGGATAATAGTGGAAGTGTCCTGGATTCAGTGAGCTGTGGCATAAGCAGTCTTAGAAACCCTACTTCATGAACAAGTGGGAGGGGCTATAATCTTAGTCTTTATATTTACCAGAATTTTATACATGTAGACCAAGATCTGAATATCTGCTTCAGACCGACTTCAGGGGTTGCCTGCAACACCTTTTTTTACTATTAGGTGATGAGTTTAAAGCATTTCAAATTCTCTAGTTTACATTATGTGACTAGGATAGAGGGGGTGGAGAGAGGAACAGGGATGACTACAATAATATTTAATGACAAGGGTTTCCAAGTTAGATAATTTTTTTGTGATCAAAACAGTAACTAGCCATCCCTGCAAGCTCAATTATCTTCCATCAAGTGTTCCTCTTCTGTAGGTAACTGATCTTTTCCACTTTGGTGCATATAATCATTTTGCCACTGATGTGTAAAAAACTTCCATAGTCCCCCCCCTTGCCCCTTTATACATTTAGACATGTCCTGCCAAAATGGTACTTAAGTTGTCAGAACAGATAGTCTGGAACAAGAATAATATTTTAGGTAAAACATCTTAGTCACTGATATCCCCAACAAATATAGCTGTATTTTATCCCATTTTAACATTTTAAAACCATTCCATACCTTGACAATTATTTTGAAACTAGGAAAAAGACCGATTCTGGGGGAAAACAGGCTCTAGAAAGGATCTGTGTAAGTCCACACCCAAGTGAAGGCATTCACTCAACTGCCCAGTGTCTTCCCACCCCTCGTCCAACTACCACCACCCCCAGCCACCTCCTCCTCTCCACTTCCCCTGCAATTGCACCCTTGGCACTCCAATACTCTCCCACCTGTGACATTCACTAACCCCCCACTCTTGCTGTCTTCCCACCCACACTGCAGCTGAAACAGATGCCACCCCCCGCACAATGTATATGTGTCCCCATGTGTGGTGGGTGGGTCAAAGTCCTGAAACAGGCCCATAATGGAAATAAGGAATAATTATGAGGTTTGGGGGGGGGCATTATGGTCACAGACACTAAAACTCCATGTTCCTTTTGTTTGCAATGCATTGTTGCCCTTTCCTGCCGTATTCAACCTTGAGGTGTTTAGTATCAGCATGAGCTTGTGGCATGTTCTGGTATTTTTGACCTGGCAAAGGTAAAGTATGTATCTCAAAGCGGCCATTTTCTGGAGGGGAAGTGATCGGCTTTCCATCTCCTTCCCCCTTGCTACAGCCTCTACCTAAGAAAAGGACAGTTTGTCTCCATAGTGGGGGCCAAAGCAGCTCTCATCTCCCTCTTTTGATCTGCGCAACAATCCTGTGAGGTAGGTCAGGCTGAAAGTCTAGGAATTGCTGCTGAGTCATTACAGATACAGACTGAATCAATACTTTAGTTGTAGAAATGATACAATTGATAGGCTTTTTGTGCATGTAATCTCTTGAAGATAAGTTAAAACAGAAAGGCTATTTATATAAAAACAAGGATGGTGAAAGCTGCAGGTAGCATATTAATTTCTTGGACCATGAACAGTGATTTAAATTGATTTGTTGCTCACCATGTAGTTAAATAGGGCACTACCAAGATGGGCTTGGATGTATAGTTTTTATAGTAAAAATGTATGTTCAAATAAAATATTTTTCTGTGATTGGAACAAGAAAATAACAGATTTTATGAGGATTCTATTTAAATATTTACAAGGCCTTTTTAAAAAAGCAGGAATGCACAGGAACGCAGTTTCAGCTGGCTGTCAGGAGGTGTGGCCTAATATGCAAATGAGTGCCTGCTGGGCTTTTTGTACAAAACAAACCCTGAATATTTATGTTATTTTTGGTCTCTTCTTTGTGGGTGCGTAGTTCCTATTAATCTCATATAAAGAAGAGTTGCTTTCTGCCTATCTTTGCATCAGAAACCCAAATTTCAGTTTTAAAAATACAAGTAAAATGGCTCCAGGGGGGTAGCCATGTCAGTGTGAAGTGGCACCTTTAAGACCAACAAAGTTGTATTCAAAGTATGAGCTTTGAGTGCACACACACTTCTTCAAATACAATGAAACAGTTATTCAAAGAAGTGTGCATGCATGCGAAAGCTCACACCATGAATAAAACTTTGGTCTTAAAAGGTGCCATTGGACTCTTCGACAAATGGCTGTTAGTGGCCTTATACACTCATCCAATGATTTAAGGTACATTAGATATAAAGCAGCAATCTTGCAACAGCTGCGTAACGAAGATTTTACTTGTAGACATACACCGATCAAAGCAGCAAGTAGATGTTGTAACAATTTAGATGTTACTCTTGTGCAAACGAGATTCATGAGAGATCCTGGAGGTGGGGGAACAAATGATTGGGAAAGCTATGTCCCCTCCCAAATTTCTTCTAAAGGCCTGAACAGGATGATTTCCCCATCTCCTTCTGCATGTGCCCCCCTTCAATTTTTAATTATTTTTGGCATTGTCAAGAATATGCACATTCGGTCCTCACTTTTTTTTTTAACCCTACTTTACAAACATGTTATTCTGCATATTTAGGGAGACTTCTGTGTATGGGGAGAGAACTCAACATTTTCTGGGTAGGCACTATTCCTTGCTTTTACCATGAGCATTAGATGTTGCAAATTGTATAAAGACTCTGAGATTCAGTAGGAACATAAAGGAAAGGTCCCCTGTGCAAGCACCAGTTGTTTCCGACTCAGGGGTGATGTTGCTTTCACGATGTTTTCACGGCAGACTTTTTACAGGGTGGTTTGCCATTGCCTTCCCCAATCATCTGCACTTTCCCCCCAGCAAGCTGGGTACTCATGTTACTGACCTCGGAAGGATGGAAGGCTGCGTCAACCTGGAGCCGGCTGCCTGAACCAGTTTGCGTGGGGATCGAACTCAGGTTGTGAGCAGAGTTTAGGACTACAGTACTGCAGCTTTAACACTGTGCCATGGGGCTCTTAGGAACATAAAACACATCCATAAATAAAAAAGTTGTGTAAAGACTGTGATTCAGTAGGAACATGTCTAGGTTTTTTTTAAAAAAGGATCAGCTTTTGGTGCAAATATATAATAAACCCACAAGATAAAATATTTATTTTCCTCACCTAAAAAACAAGCAACCCAGAATTAAGATATACACAGGATACCCAGATTTATCCCTAATAAAACCTTTGAAGATTTATACAATCTTTACAGAAACATACAGTGTTATCAAAATCTGCATAAATCAAATTTATAAAATGTGTAGAAATGCATAGTGATCAACTTACAAAGCAAGGATATGGAAACTACTTTTTAAAAGGTTACAGTAGGAAAAGTCATTAGAGTAACATTTTATGTTGTAAGATTTGGAATTTAAAAATACAGATCCGTATTCACATAAAGTATTGGATTTTAATGACATTGCACACAATACCCATTTAACACAGATGTGCACAATCTATGTGCAATCTCTTTCACTTATGCATAGTAATGTGATTAAATTAAACTCTAATCAACAGAGAAAATGAATCAGTTTTCATATACACAACTAAGAATATGTCCACACCCTTATCATCCTTTAGTCCTCCTTTATTTTGTAATTATTCACACCTTTTAAAAAGGAGGCTAGAAAAGACTCAAGCCACAAAAGATCCCAGGCCATATGTACCTGGCCTTTGTAAGGCCAAAATTCTGTGTTCATGAAAATATTATATGCTACTTTGAACTGCACCTAAATCGAAAAAAAGACCTTATAATGGAAGCATTTCCATTACCTTTTAGGTGTTCCTTCACTTTTGTTCAAAAAATTATGCTATTGAAGCCAAAGTATACTTGTGATAACAGTTGAATAATTTAGGAAGTTAGTTTCAATCTGAGATATGAAGTCATATGCACAGTAAACCAATTGATCAAAGTGGGACTCCTTGTGTAGAACTGTTTACAAGACCCACAGGCCAATATAGCATGGTTAAATTGACAGCAATCTCTGTGGGATTATGCCTAACATCTCATCCTTCAGATTAAGTCTTCAAACAGGTTTGGCTTTTCACATTTTTTTAAAAAAATCAAAATTTAAGATGACCTTAAAAGCAAAAACTTGCAACACAAACATTTAGGAAACTATTCCTTGGTATGTGAACTTCCTAATATATATTCTTTTCTCTCCATGCTATGGCACAAATATGGAATTTGGAATCACGACACTGGAGAAGAGTCAGCATAAATCCCAGTGTCAAAAAACACCATGTAATCTTTTTCCAAATATGGGAGGGAGAAAGTTTGAGAGAGAAGACACTTGTACAAAACAATAAAACCAGCCCTGATCTGCCCATTTCTAATCTACATATGATGCTCTAAAACGAGATGCACCCCCCCCTCTGCATGCTGCCTGTTTGCAAAATAATCATGAAACTTCTTCAACCAGCTTCCCTTTGTCACAAGAAAAGTGAATTAGATCAATTTTACTCTTCTGTGTTGTGCAGAAGTCGATATATTTCAATTCTGACATATACAGAAGATTTGTAAGGCTTTGATACAGTGTTTGTATGTTTTTAGCTGTAATCTGGAGTGCTCACTTCCACTGAACGCATCACATAGTGCTAAATTTCAGCTTGATATTGCAAAACAGAAGATTTAAACCGCTTTAATGCTGTTTCACATAAGTGGTTCATGGATTTCAGTGCTACCCAATATCCAATCTTCTTTAAAGGTCCTGATGAAGTTACAGGAACATTGTTTTGGGTTCTTCATACAGAATTAATTCATAGTAGCCCTGTACAGAGAATGTGGATCACAGGGAGGGAGTGTATGCATGGACACTTTCTCCACACATTTTCACTCTGCAGGTCATTTTTTGATTGCATGGAAGTGGAGCTCAGAACACTCATATTTGGTTTTCCTCCCTGTGCGATCAGTCAGCTTATGGATGGGTCATCTGTACAGGGTTAGTAAGACGTGCACCAATTGGTTACTTTATTGGTACAGAATAAGCAGTATGCTAGAGAACATGGCAATTTTTTTTCTTTAAGCATCATGTGGGTAGTACCAACTCATCCCTGTTCAAAAAGGAGACACCTAAATATCCCATGCTATAAAACAAAAAGCTTTTCTCGTGGAAAATACAGAGGTAAAATTAAAGAGGCACTAAATATGTTGAAAATTCACCTTTCAAAAAAGCAGCATGACTGTGAAAGAAGGCCACCCTGGCTAAAAACCTGTGGCAGTGCTTATAATATGTAAAATCAAAACAACGTACAACAGGTTGATAATCACCATGTTATAGCAAAATCTGGTTACTCCAACCTTTTTCAAGTGTGAGTGTGTTAAAAAACAAAACAAAAAAACTGCCTGCAGACCCCTGAGTGTAATCCCAAACACAATAATTGCTTGGATCTGAATCCTTTTACCTGCGCATGAGCACAAGGCACATCTGCATGCACAGGAAAGTTGTATACATTGCTAACTCTCCTGTCGCCACAGTCCCCTGACATTCCATCAGCCTTCATGAGGGGCTTTTGCGATGACCCAGGGGGAAGGCCCTGCCAGAAGGGTTAGAAGAAAGTCCTCCTGAACAAGCAGAAGCAACTATTATTTTCAGATCTAAGCAGATGCTTTTAACTTTGTTCCAGTAAATATGGAAACAGAGTCAAAAGCACATTAAATTATCACCTATTTAAAACATCTTAAAATGAAACACACACAAATAAAGATGTAAACATCTATAAAGTTTAAGGTAAGAGCAGTTTTGTAAACATTAACTGCAGACGATAAATCTATCACAGTTCGTCTATGTCCCTCATCCAGATCAGGAGGTTCTGGGCTTGCAGCTGTATAAAGTTAATAGTTGCAGCAGTTTTCAGGCTATCTTCAGTCCTATATGAATTAAATTTATCAGTAGGTAGGTTTCAGGCTGTTCAGTCTACACACTAAGGATATTGTTCATTTCCCATTTTTGTGTTGGTTTGCTAGAGTCACAGTCTGAGATGAATATTTGATGCAGAACCTCTGAACGATCCAAACATTTCCCTGAAGGAATATGGGTAAATCTATGTAGATTCTGGGAAACAAAAATCGAAAAAAAGAGTTTATTTTATTTAATTGTCTCATGGAAACCATGCTAGCTTTACTAATTAAGAAATATAGGGCTTTGACAGCAGTTTGTGATATGACATGCCGCTCTGCTGTTTAAAGGTGTTAACAGTGGTTACAAATTCCACTGTGCCAGTGAATGGTACTTGACTGAGCCAAAGCAGCTCTGTGAGTCTTGGACATATCTTGGGTCTTGAGAGTCAGTGTGGTGTAATGGCTAGGGTATCAGACCTGGATCTAGGAGAATCAGGTATGAATCTCCACTCTGCCATGGAAGTTCATTGGGCCAGCTTGGGCCCACACTCTTCCAGCCTAACCCACTGCTCAGGGCTGTTCTTGTGAGGCTGAAATGGAAGAGAACGGTGTTGTCAGCACTGTTTGGTTCCCATTAAGCAGAAAAGCCAAGTATAACAGATAAATATAGTTTTAATCCCAAATGTATTAGTTGCTATTAAATTTTTTAAAAAGTGTAAACATTAAGGGATTCATAAGTGCCTTAGCCATCACATTGCAAGCAAATAGGCATACTCTGTTCCTGATCAAAAAGGTATTATTCTGCAGCAGGAAATACCTAGTTTGTAGAATAGGAGCTGTTGACTTAGAAGTCTTACACAGCTCCCAAGGACTTTACTAAGTACTTGGTATTCCTCAGCCATTACAGGTGTCATACAGTTTGATCTATAAGGGTTAGACAGGGATAAGCAATATTTATTCAGTTATAAGGGAAATGCACTCTGCACACAGATTTCTTTTCTCATTGCTACATTTGGTTTTCTGACTGTCTACCTCACTGGCTTCTAGGAAACCCATCTGACTCCTACATCTAAGTCCATCAGATACCTTGAAGTACTGCCACTCTTTGAATTCATTTAGATTGCAGTGTGTAATCATGACTTTAGATCCATCTGGTCCTTTTGTCAAACACTGGTCATATTGCATGAGCTGATTTGCTTCATTGATTCTGAACAGCTACCGGGAGAAAAAAACAAACCACTATTCAAATAATGAAATATTTATAGCAATAAAATCTGAAGTAGTACATAAATACTTTTGTATTTTAATGAAAAAGTAAATATCCACCTACTATTATTAAAAGTTCATAATTGATTAAGTACTGTCATATAATATTCCCTTTATATCAAATCCCATCAAAGCCTTTCCTCCCAAAATGAAAGCAATCTGTCACACATATACCTTCTTTCCAATTTTTCAAGTTTCTCAAGCTTTTGAGGCAGATACTTTGTCAACCTTACAGGAGCCCACACTCATTCCTTTTATTACCTCATATAACATGGAATGTGATCCTATTGCTCCATTCCTTGTGTTGGCACCCCTAACAACTCTGACAGTGTAGCAAGACTAAACAGTCTGCCTTGAAGAACAGTAGAGCAGTGTAACAACAGGGGAGACACATGGAGTTGGAATCTAAAAGATCTCTCTCCAAATCAGCAAGTAGACAGTTCCTTCCAACAAATCAATCAGAGGTTCAGAATGGGCCTGAGGAGATGGAGGTCTGTGAAGGCATCCTCTCATGAGACCTACTGGCTACCACAAGTGCCTGCATCTGTAGGCACTTTAATCCAAACCTGCACTATTGACTGGGAGAAGTAGATTCTAATTCCACAACCAACTGACCAATAAGGTCTCTTATTGACCTCTTAAATTTAAAATTAAACACCAGCAGCAATTATGTGTTTTAGACTTGGTGCAGAATACATCGACTGAGGACAAAAATCAGATTCAAATGAGTCGTTATTGTAAATAGAAAGTGGGGCATAAATACTCTAAAATAGAATTTTGGCATCACCTCATTCAAAACATCTTATACTGAATTAACTTACTTGATTTCCTCCCATTCTATGGCATGGTCCAAGCTCCACAAAGCCTCCATTGGTGTGCCCCATGCTGTCTATGCAATAAGCAGTTTCAAAGCCTCTGATCTGGAATATGAACATATATAGCTTATATTATATCTAAATGTTATAAAAGAGAAAGATACAGGTACTCTTAAATAGCATGTAACTGCATTAAAAAATCCTTGAATCAACATGAAACAATTCAGTAAAGATATCAGATGAGTGTGCTGCAGCCAGACTATATCAAGGGACTCTTAAAAGATACAAGAAAAGCAATTCCTCCTTGATAAACACATGTCAAGGTCAACACTTTTGGAGTATTCTGAATATGGATATGGATATACACCCAGCTGCAGAAAAAAACGAAACAGGAGAAAGGTCTGCAACAGACAATCATAATTTGTTTTATACAGATCTCTCTCTCTCTCTCTATCACCATGGGAAAGCAAAATAAGGCTTAAAGAAAAATTTCCAAACATGCTACAGCATGATTACCCTACCCAAGACAATTTTTTCGAAGGCACTTGCTGCACAATATACAGTTACTACAGTACAGTTGTGTGTCTTGCAAGGAAATAAAAAGGGGATTATTCCATGAGTCATCTCCAAGCAGGCATTTTCCTACATGTACTGAAAGAGCAGCAGTCACACAGGAAATGCAATTGCCTCACCTTTTTTTCCCATAAGTTTGCTTCTATTTAATATAATTTATTGTGTATTCTTGGTGATTGTTAAGAGGACAATTACATGTATAACTGATTAGTTCAATGGATCTGCCTGTGCTTGCTAGACTTATCCTAAAATCTGCTAGCTACATATGCACTTATGCTTCTTGCCTATGTTGAAAAATCAAATATTTCAGTTCCTATTCTACAAACTAGGTATTTCGTGTTTGCTTTGCTTCAATCCTTGATTTTTTTGGTTGCCAGCAAATGTGACAGATTGATGAATGAATCATGAATAATGGCTTCCAAAGCCCTTTCAGTTCCTACCTCTTTGGCTCCCAAATTAGATTCCTTCAAGACTACTCATATTTTAACTACAGACTCCAGCTGGCTTATTTCTTGCTTAGTCACACTGCGATACACAAAGGGGGAGTGCTGTGATCAGCAAAGGCTTGCAGCAAAGGTTTGCAGCAACAAAAATGTTTGGGTGGAGGGCAGCTGGGAAACTTAAAACCAACGAGACAATAGAAAGCAGTGGTAAAAAGTACAGAATCACACCCTTTTATACCCACTCAAGTCAATTGGGTTAATGAAGACAATAACTCAGGATTGCACAGAAAGTCTCTCCGTAGCTATACTCTTATCACTCTTTCATAGTTAGAAATCAGAATTGTGTGCTTTGAAAGGCTGAAACCATGCATAAGAGCAAACATTACTTTAGAGACTGCAAAAAAGACTTGCTTCTACCAGGTAGTTCAGATGCATCTTGCAATCAACTAAGCTCTTCAATGTTATACAGTTACTTACAATGAAGTAAGTAACTGTAACTTTGTTTCTTCCATGTGCTAAGCCATTTAAGTGTGGAAACACTGCATAACTTCACATCTAATACTATTTTATAAGAAAATGTAATTTGCCATTTAGGACAGATCAAACGGCAGCCATTTAGAGGTATCTTGGCTCACCTGACTGAAGAAACAGGTTTTCTAAATGCGTGCTTTTCTTTGTATCCCTCCCCTCCTCCTGCAACCATGGAGATTTTTACTAGTTCCAGCTGCCTGATTTTAATATTCTGTAGCCTGAATAATAGGAGTTTATCTTTTCATAGTGTCTGAGCACAGAGGATCCTTTCCCAGTGCAGGAGAGTCAGCTACAAGACTCCAAGACTCTTCGAGCATAATTCTCTGGTGCTGGTGCTGTTTTGTTTTATCTTTCTCTCCCCTTCAATCTTGAGATGAAACCAGCTTCTTTCTTCTAGTTCTAGAGGCCAGGTTTGGGGCCATTGTAACTCCAAAAGATGGAACATTGGCAGAAGGACTAGGCCCCCACCTAATCTCATCTCAAATACTGAGGGAAACAACTATTCCAGAGAGAACTTCACCAAGTACCAGGCTGTTAGACCATTAATCAGACTATTAATCAGTCTGGTTTTAGCCCTGTGATCCTACTGTATTAACACTCTGCCAGAGAAGGAATCAGCATCTCTCACAAACAAGTCAGACTGTCCCAATCATGTAATTTGGAAAGTTTTATGGGCAAGACTGCTCTAAACTACCACCACCCTCCCTACCTGGAGACCTACCCCCCGTTTCCCTATTCAGAAATACTCTCAAGACTCTGAACCACTCTCTTATTTTGCGCCAATTATGTACCATGCCTGATTCCTTATCTGGCCCACTCCCTCTTTCCAAGTATAGCGAGAGGAAAAACAAAAAAAACAATCTTTTGTTTTTGAGGGAAGGTGTTTGTCTACAACTGAAGCTAGCATATACTCAACATGTACTGGTTTCACCTACGTTTGCTGCCACAGGAGTTTATTCTGGCATAAGAAACATTTGTTTGTCTCTTTCACTTTAGGTTACCTTTTTGTATGACTGGCCATGAAGAATCAGGATGCCTGGACCCTGGTTCAGGAAGTGGACCCCCTTGACCCAAATAAATAGGATTTAGTCCTTGCTCTACCTAAACTGGCCTCTTGATCCCCTTTCAAGTAGAGTATCAGACACAATGTATGGATTATGAAATAACTGGAATACTTCAGATCTTCTGAGTTTGGGTACTGAGTTCCTGAGTTCGCTAATTGTTAGGAACAGCTGCTTGTGGTGTTTTCTCTGTCCAGACTCTCAAAAGCTTGTTCCAAGCTTGTACTGGTGTCTTGCTATACTGTCAAAGATCTCTTATAGCCCTTTGTTTCTTCCTTGTGCTAAGCCATTTAAGTGTGGAACAAACTGGAAAGCAGGCCCAATTCAGAATGACATGTATCTAGCATACATCTGATAATCTTTACCATGTGTGGACAAATACTGAAATGGAAGGCAGATCATTTCCAAGCTGCTGAGTGGGAAGGATAGACAAAAGAGATAACAGATTTACAGTGCAGTATCTTTTCATGTGCAGCCAATAAAACTGACAATGAGAACTGCTTCATTTTTCTCTTCAAAAGCTTCTAGTATAAGTTATTAGTACAATAAATATTTTAGAAGTCAACTCGTTCATGAATAGTGCTCTTCAGTCACAGCTTCAGCAAGGAGTACCTCAACCTATTTAAGCCCATTCAAAACAAAGAGACCAAAAAAGGCTTGAAGCAACTTTCTTACAGCTTTCTGCACTGTGTGAGCATGCCTGAATCTCTCTTTGCTATTTACACAAATGAACAGCAATAATCGCTCAAGCACGTTATGAAGACCAATTCCTCAAAATAATTAAATCTGACAGCAATACAGGAATTCGTGTTGAATGTAGAATCATAACTAGGGTTGCCAGGTGAACTGGATCAGTGGGCTGGGAATAGTTTTACCTTTCCAGGAGCAAGAAGGGAAAAACAGGAAATAAACATGATGTGTTACGTCACCAGGAAGTGATGTATGCATACTGGTGACATGGAGAGGGGGAGACATTCCAGCTTTGGTCAGAACTCTAATTCTACCACAGAGTTTTGTCCCAAAACCAGTGTCAACCTTGACATCACTGATGTCACTACCTGGGTGCCTACATCACTTCCTGGGTACACAAGCCCCACAGCCATCTCCCTCTTTGGCTCCCAAATTAGATTGAGACTGCTTTCTGAAAGCTCTGATAGCAATCTGAACTGGGGACTGGCAACCCTACTATTTGCAAAAATGCCTCACAAATCTGAAGCTTTAAATCTATGAGCTACATTATATATGTATGCTAGTTATACTTCTAAGAGTCAAACAACATGATACATTTGGCCAAAAGAGGGGTCAGGGTTACTCCAACCTGGCTTACTTTCCTGTAGGGTAAGTGGGGAACTTCCCTAAATGCTTTAAGGCCCAATTCAAATTGGGACTGTGGCATCAGGTGAGGCTTCCATCACCACTCATTATCCTGAGGAGAAATGGCACTGCAGTCTCAATCCAAATTAGGCACCTGGGCGACCAAGTTCCCAATATCTGCCATTTGGCTATTTAGAAAGTGAGTTGGATCAGGGGAACCCCACCCCCAGTCACGGGTAAGCATATTGTGTAGCTAAACCTTAATTCCCACATGGTAACTTGCAGTGGTTTTAGGATTTACCTCTCCCCACTCCACATTTTTTGGTGGTAAAGGGTAGTGTGATGTAATATCATAAGCTATTTCTTCCATGAACCATTTGAAACTTTTACATTGATGATCTTCACGAAATTTCTTCAATTCAGATATATCACCATAAGCTAGTGCTTTAGTCTCAGGGCGACTAGCATAGAAGTAATCTTTGTATTCATCCCACCAGACCTCCACAACTCTGACATAGTTCTGTAAAAAAAAAAATATATAACATATAATAGTGAAAAAAAAACATACCTGATTTTTAACTTTACATCTCCCCCTTTTATTTTGGGATTGCACTTTGCACGAGGAGGACTAGGGTAGTTTTAATCCCAGCAATTAAAAAAAAAACTTTTCAAGGGTTATTATATACATCATAACAGTTTTGGCATTTTTAATGAAAAATACTACAAGATTGTAAATGTATTAAAAATAAAACCGTATCAGGACTAAGAAAAGCATAGTAAAGTCCAGTTGCCGGGGGGGATACCAATCTAATAATATATTGTGGAAGTTGGACTTTTATACTAGAAAAAGAATGCTGGCTAGTCATCAATAGGTTCCAACTCCTGAGAGTTGTAAGTCTCTCTCCCTCTCTCTCAACACCCCCCCCCTCCCGCCAAATGAGCAGTACCAGTTTTAAAAAAGGATTCACTGACCAGCATTGACTAGAAAATTAGACAACAGCAAACTGTTGCTCTTTTCTACTGCTACAGACAGACTAACATGGCTATCCATCTTGATCTAGCATTGACTAGACAAGGATCTTTAATAAATAATTATCATTTATGTGACAAAAAGAGAGCCATATATTTTAATCCATCTATAAACCCAATCCTATGTACATTTACTTGGAATTAAGACCTGCTAAGTTCAATAGGCTTTACTGCTGAGTAACTGTGTATAGGATTGCAACCTGAGACTTTTAATTTAGCCATTGAAGAGAATGGTATTTTAATGACATAGGTCGCACTTTTAAAGTAGGTGATGATCCAACATATGCTGGTGGTGGATTTCCTTGCCATCCCTGGAGACGATAAATGTGTCCAACACGAGAACAAGGGACAAACAAAAGCTTCCCTCCACACTGCCAAATCTGCAAAGTGAAGAGGTAAAAAAAGATTAAACATTCACAGAGTTTAGAATATCAAAAGACATGTGGTAGGTATCAGCCTATAGTGACAATAAACTGGTGTCGGCAAGTAGCAACTACTTTGCAACCCAAGAGAAACAGCAGCCTCACAGAAAATCAGGCTTCAGCTTTCAAACACTGCAATGGAAGGAAGAAACGAAGCATAGCACTAGACAGAAATGACATAATGGGGAAGAGGGCAGTACTTCAGTCACTGGGCCAACTGAGACATATGTAAGAACTGGGTTGAAATTAGGGTTCTCAGATCCCCATGCCTGTCCAGTGGAGGGATTTTTTTTGGGGGGGGGGATTCCGGGGGTGGGGGGGGGGAGAGGTTGTGTGACATCCCCAACACAATTACATCACCTGGAAGTTTAGAATATCAAAAGACACAGTCTGATTTTAAAGAATATCAAAAGTCATCACATCAGGAATGCTCTGGTATTTGGGTGAAACACTATGGGTTTTTCACCCTTAAAACCATACAGTTTGCCTAAATACCAGAGTGTCCCCCCCAATGTCCTTGTTTAGGGGAGGGGTTTCCCCCACTGGCCAGCTGGTCTGTAGCAGAGAGGAGCCTCTAAAACTCTGGGATTCCCCGCTGGGACCTGAGAGCTGACAACCTTAGTTGAAATTTGATTCATATATACTTGAAGAATGAATGTTTTATCCATTGTTTTGGAGGGAATGAAGACTCTTATTTTTAGTTAAATAATGTTGCTCACCTTGTATGAAATTTCAAAATTTTCACCACCCCAGATTTGTAGACCTGGGTCATAGAGACCTAGTTCAAAAAAGAAGTCACGTTCAATGGCAAATAATCCACCAGCCATCGCAGGGGATCTAGGAGAAAGAAAATGTAATCAGAAGTTCACAAGGCATGGAGGTGAAAAAGAAATGCCTTTACATAAAAAGCAACTAGCTGTTGTCTTAGACCAAAAAGAAATTATAAAGCTTTGTTGGTAGCTAAAAACAAAGTCTACAGCAATGGGTTCTGATTGTAGACTATGATGATTATAGTTTTGAAATTATGGATATCAAACAAAGGCTACACAGGACACCCAACTGCACAGTTTTTTGTTTTTGAACAAGGCAGAATTGGAGGCTGCGATTTAGAATAGAAAGAGCTGCAGGGGGAGGTTCTGCTCAACCTTCATAAGACTTTAGTGCCTCCTGTGGTGAAAAAGATATGGCATTAGTGAATCTTTTCCCATATAGGTAGCAAAGCTATTTGAGAAGGTAATTTTGAGCAGACACTCCCTCTTTAGTAGACTTTTTCCTTCTCCACTGCAGTTTCCAAGGCTGCTTTGCATTAATAATACAAAAGCTTCTGCAGGAAACAAACACATAATTGAGTGTCACAAGGTTGCCCTGGTATTGTGAGTCTATTTTTAGTTCAGCCATGCCGCATAAAGAGATTGGTATAACAGTTTTCTTTTAAATGAGGGAGGAGCAGTCATATCACATTTTTCACCTTTATAAGTTGTGGAGCAAATTTTCATAATAGCCTTCTTCAAACTACATATGCATATGGCAAGGGAAGGGGTTTCTGTCTCCCTTTACACATATAGGCATCTATAGACACGTGTTGTTCAATGGGTGCAACTGTGTACCAGGATCATAACAGGAGAAGGCTAAATGAGAACACAGTATTTGGCTGCATGAATCAGGGTTTCCTGTTGAACTTGGCTGTTCTGTTTGTCTCTAACATAATTCTGTTGAATACTAAAATAATGGACTGAAAATTGGTGTGTTCATAGCAGTATCCCTGCATTTCAAGGATGAATTCCATTTTTAAGCAGACCAAGAAAGATGTACAGCATAATGCTATGCAACATCTACTTGGAAGTAAGTCCAGGATGCAATTATATGCTTTATCTCCAAATTCAAGTTCCGGCCCTCATTTCTATTGAGCAGGACTGGTTAAACAAGGCCTCTCAAACCTTATGTGTTATCATTTTCAAAGTTTGTTTTATTTCAACTATTGTTGGCAACTGGCATTGTTTTAGATATCCTACAACTAGAAATATCAGGTGTTCCAGGTACAGCATGGGGGTGCCCATAACCAGTCCTTGGGTGACTCCCCTGCTACATGGATATATTAGTAATACTTTCAGGTAAATCTACTTAGATAAAAGGAATTAATGAAAAATATATCAAGATGCTTTTCCAGTCTTAAGAATTCAATCAAGGCTGCTGGGCATTTCAGCACTTAGTAGTTAAGACTCTACACTTGATACATGTACAAGAGCCATGAATCATTCAGAGTTATCGAATGTTTTGACATTCATACCCCTTCCCTGAAACCAAAAACTAACTTTGTATATTTCCCTCAGTTTAAAAAGCAGTTTAGATGTGTGCATGTATGTCTGTTTGGAGATACCAATGAGAAGACAGCTAACATCAAGATAACTACATTATACATAGTATGCTACACCACACCCACAGAAATAGCAGAACACTTATTTTAAAATTGCACCTTTTATAATGAATTCTAACTTTTACTAGAAATCTAATTTCTATGAAAATTAACAACACATGTTTTATGTTCTTTCTCCACAGTCATGTGGACTAGGAATTCTCCTTTAAAAGTAGAAATCTAGGATCTGCAAAAAGTCAGATTTCAATATGCACAACATGTATTGTCAAGTACCTGCTGCTGATTTTTTCTCACTGCTACAACTGTTTCATAATACTGTATGAATGCCAATAAGACATTTAATTCTGTAATGGGGACAACATTTTAAACTTCAGATATTGAAATTGTCCAAAGCTTCATAATTTCTTGGGAATATTTTGGAATGTTAGTGAACACACCAGAAAAGATACAATAATATCCGGAATAACAGAAACTTAAATTCAAGTTTAAATCAAGAGTATATTACAGAAATTCTAGTTGCAAGGTTAGTAAATCAAAAGAGAACCACAGCTTCACTAAGGAGCAGGAGAATGTAAATAATCTCAGAATTTTCTAGGCAAACACATTTTGTTAAAAAAACCAAATCACTCATGAAGCAAAGAAAACGGATGGAAAAATCTGAGAAGAATATTTTCCAAACAGAACTGTTTGGAGTGTTCAGGTAACAGATGTCTACATTTTACATTTTCTTTCACTAAATCTCCAGCTAGCATATTTACATTTATTAGACCAGCTGGCTGAGCAAGGCAAAGTTTAACTTACTCCTCTAGCTAGTAAGAGCTGCATAGATGCATGGAGACCAACTGCCTTAGACTGGAGTAACTGCACAGGATAGCACTGTTTTGAGTATCTGATTCATAAAAAGCATGCTAAGCAATTTCTGAAATTATATCAGAAGCAGCTCACATATTTTGTTGAATATGAACATCCATCCTACAGTTTACTTAGAGTGCTAAGTATGTGGCAGAGAGGTGCAAAATGAGTTAGTAAGGCTACATTAGAAGAGCTGAACTATGTATTAGTGAAAAGAATGATGCCTCTTAGCAGAGTGTCTGCTTTCATTAGAAATGGCTTAAAAATCAGCAGAGTCCATGCAAGTATTTAATAGTTCAGTACATCCTTAAGAAAAGGAGAAATGGGTAAGTGGTTTAGTGATTACCGATACGGCTCAGTTTTTGTCTTTCTCATTGCCTTCTCACGTTTGGTCAAGGGCACCCTCTTCCAGAGCATACTCCAATCCCATGCTCCTCTAGCAAACCCATCTTCGTCACCACCCCCTTGGGGTACAATCTGATAAGTGTTGCCATCTATGACATCTATAAGCGGCACAGTGCATGTGGTTCTGCAGGATTATGGTGGTGGTGAGGATGAGAGCAGGTACATGGCACATTTTAAACGAGTCATGGTTCATGGAAAAGAAAGGGGGAAAAATGAAAGGATTTAGATAAGCATGAGTTATAAAAACAACGGAAGGAAAACAGCACTCTTTACCGATATGGCTCAGTTTTATATTTTCTTTTTGCCTTTTCCTTGTGGCTTAATGGGATGCGTTTCCACAGCAAGCTCCAGTCCCAGGCCCCTCTGGCAAAGCCATCTTCATCCCCACCTTGCTGTGGCTCAATGGAATAGTCATCCCCATCTATGTAATCTATTAGAGGCACAGTACATGTCGTTCTGAAACATTCATGGGAGGGGAAGAGACAAGGTTTAACTGTCTAATCTAATCAATCAGTTGCTGTCTTTTCTACTTCATTCTAACTAGAATAATACACCACAAAAACTGCTGCCATTCTTACAGAAAGATGGGGAAGCAGTGCAGATGCGAACATGATGAATTAAAACTATTAAAAGTATACATTCATGGCAGAAGTAGAAATGGCAATAAACCCCTCTATGTCTTCCTTTATATATATATTTTTCCTGACAACACGTTGTCGAAAGGAATGATGGAAGCCAATATGTTTGTTGCTTCTTCCTGTGAGAAGAAGGGAGGGAAGGAGTGATGGACATCTTTTTAGATTAAAAAAAAAAGCCTCAATTTGTACCATTACTTTGTTCTTGGTCTGATTAGAGCTAAATATACCATTTTAACTTTCCCAATATCTAGCACACGAAAATAAAAAGGTGACCTGCAAGCCCACAATAAGCAGAGTATTATTACCTGTCTTTAGATATAGGAGCTATTAGTGGTGCATACCAGTTTATTGCCACCTCACAGTGGGCGTCAAGGTAAATCAAAACCTTTAAAAAAAAAACAGGAAAGGAGGTTTCAACTCAGTTAAGATGTCCTTATATGGAACAAATGTATTTACTTGAGCATTTTTCATTTTATGTCAAAATCAGTTTATCACTTTTTTCAAGCAGAAGAAACCAGGGGCCCCAACATTTTCAAGCTTGTGGGCATTGTTAGAATTCTGATACAGGGTGGTGAGCATAACCAAAAATGGCTGCTGCAGGAGGTGGAGTCAATAAAAATGACTGGTGCAGAAGGTAGAGCCAACCGCAGAATGTCAGGGGGTAAAGTTATACACAACTCTAATAGAAGCTCTTCAACATTTTAGGCAGAATCTTCGTTTAACAGGATGCCTTTAAAATGAACACAGAGTAATGCAGTGAAGACTTTTGTGCTGGGGTAGCAGCAGCTACTGAAGCAAAAAAAAATCTTCACACCCATTCAGAAGCCCTGCTGTGAGAAAGTCCCACCTGGCCCTACCCACTTTCTACAAATACATGGCAGGTGCCAGCAAACATATTAGTGGGTGCAATGGTGCCCATGGGCATCACATTGGGCACCCCTGCTGTATAGCACTATGCAATGTAAAGAACAGTTATTGACACAATCAGTGGTTTTAAGATCTGTTCAAAGCAAAATTCAGACTATGGAAAAACAAAGGTTTTATTTAGCAAATATTTTCTACCTGTCCAAGTTTAGCCTTCTGGGCTCCAATGCTTCTAGCTTGAATTAAACCTTCTCTCCTTTCATTTCGAAAAATCTTTACAAGGCCATTCCACTGCTTAATATACTCCTCTAGTCTCTCTTTTAAGTGTGCTATCAAATAATAAAAAGAAGTTTTCATATATGTTATAAATTATATTGTTTTGTGCTTACAATACAATAAATATGAATTGACTAAATATGGAGATTCTGCAGATGCCGAGGATCTTAAATAATAATTGCTTGATTTATTGGACAATGACAACTGCAAGCTAACTTAATAGCCACTTTCACATTACTTGCATTTCTAAAAGTGTTGCTGGGAAATACAAGAGACGTGTGTCTTCACAAATGTTAGAAAGGTCAGACCTGAGAATGCGACTAGAGAGACACAGGTCTCATGCTTACACCTGCCCCTTTCAGCAATAGAAGGGAACAAACTTTTAGTCATTTTCCAGCCACTTCCTCTACACAGCTTTAAAACATGAGTATGGAAATGTAACAGAAGTTGCCTTTATGGTAAGCACTAAATCTTTTCTATGTGCACCTTAGCACTGTGAATTGCAGTCATTGGCAACTGTGGGTAAGTGGCAAATTCACAGCTCCTCTGATATGCTAAAAATAAATATAATCAATTCACATAATAAAATGCCAACATTTATAGGCAACAAAATCCATTAGATGGTGCAGAAGATAAAGCATTTACACCGCACAATAAATATTAGCAATGTCTGAATTGGAAGGCATATGTGGACGTAAAGACCCTCCAGAAGTACGTTCAATAGCTCCCCCTTCCAAATGCAATACGGAATACAGTAGTGGCTGATGTTGCTTACAGAACTGGTAGTCTGCTGCTTCTTGTGCACCTGCATTAGTACCCTTTATCCATATGGACTGGGTTATCTTTGGGATTTAGGAGTATGGTTTTATTGCAGTTACATCCCAGGTCCTCTTCCTCCACACTGTGTCTAATGACAGATTATAAAAATGCCAGTGTGGGAACCTGCTATTAAGAATTCTTGTGTCCTTCTCTTTAAAAAAACTTTCTCACAATTCAGGCCACTGCAGCTTATTTGGTCACTAGAAACACTATATTATTTTATTCGATTTTTAGCCTGCCCTTCCCGTAGAACAGGCTCAGGACGGGTTGCCTCATAAAATAAATAAAACCCACAAAACTGTCCCTCTAAAGTTGTTGCTAGCCGCCCTGAGCCCATTAGGGGAGGATGGGATATAAATTTGATAAAATAAATGAACAAATAAAGCGAAGCAAAAATAGACAGTAAAATGTGATGGCCAGAAAGACAGCAACAATACGATGTCACCTGCATGTAAGACTTGGAGTATTCCACAGGGCTTTTGTCCACATTAAGTTTTATGTTAGAATTGGCTTTAAGTTTGCAAATCTGCCTGACTATGCCTCTAGAAACGAGGCCAAGCTCACAGTAAATTCCTGAACTTAATATAAAACTGTGCACTTAAGCATTACATCCCCAGACTTTTCTGCTTGTTGAGATTCAGTTTCTCCCTCTTCTGACATTGCAGTTTGAGGACTTCAGCTGATGCTCACCCAACCACATTACTAGTCTGACTATGGAAGTGTGTAGAGTGGTATCTTTAGTGCTAACAGTGGTGGTTATTTTGCTGCGCTATACCCAGAGATAATGAAAATCCAAGACTGACTCATGAGGGATCTATAGATGCATAGGTATAGATAGCTTCCTACACGGGGTTTGTACGCATGCGTTAACTAAGCCGGCTGTGTGCGTGTCCTCCCCTTCGAACTGGAATTTTAAATAGCTCAAAAGAATGTAAATAGCTCTTTGGCAAGTCTATTTGAAGAACGAGCTTACTTACGAAGGTCTGAAGATCATAAGAATTCCTTTCTGGGGTCCCAGAGGGTAAGACAACAACTTTTACTATCAAATTAACGAGGCAACGCCCTGGTTAATTACTCAGCGGTCGTGGGTAACTCCGGAAAATAATCATCATGGCTAAGACAATTAAAGAATTATCTGAGCAGATATCAGCTTTCCAGACTTTAATAATGTCGTCCCAGGACCAGATGAGATCTGAAATTAAATCACTGAGGGACGCTTTTACAGAGTTGAGTGCAGAGCTCAAGGACACTTGGAACATTGCAATCTCTGCTAATGAGCTGGCCTTATCTAATAAACAAAAAATACTCCAGCTGAATTCGCAACTTACAGAGCTCTCTGATCGTAACAGAAGAGCGAATCTGATCCTGGGTGGAATTTCAGAGGAAATAAATAATAAGCTCCTGGAAGGAACCCTTATAGACTGGATGGGTGAGCAAGGAGTCACTCTGCAATCTCAGGATATTGAGAGAGCTCATAGACTGCAAAGGAGACAAGATGGGGGTGCCCCAAGGGAAGTCATAATTAAATTTTCAAGGGAAAAGACTCAGCAGACAGTTTTCAAGACTTTGAAAAAAAGGAAAGACCTTTCTTTTAGAGGAAGGAAAGTTTGGGTGAGAGAAGACTTCTGCCAGGAAACCATCAGAAAGAGAAGGCTAATGAGACCCTTTGGGCAAAAATTATATGACAACAAGATTAAATTCTCTTGGGGGTACCCCTCCTCAATAATTATTTTTAAAGACGAAAAAAGGCTGGTGGCCCGCAACCCTAAAGAAGCAAGAGATCTCCTCACTCGCCTGGGCATCGCCACAGACGACCTAAGAACCCGAGAGAGGAAGAGGAAGAAGAAGAAGAAACAGTGGAGCTCGGTGTGGACCCGGGAAAAGGAAGCTCAAGTAGACAAGAGAAAAGGCCAAGAACGGACTACTAAAGGGAAGTATAAAATATTTTGAGCTAAATTTAGCTATAAGCTTGAAGGGGAGGGCGGGATGCGTGCCCCCTGGAAGGTGGAAGACAGGATGATGGTTTCATCCAGGAAGTAGAGAATGGATAGATCTTTAAGAGTCCTTTCACTGAATGCGAATGGTCTAACATCAAATCTTAAGAGATTCAGAGTAATTAAAATGGCTAAAGAACAAAGAATAGATTTGTTGTGCCTACAGGAAACTCACAAAGAAATAAATGATAGAAAACCATTGATAAAAGATCTGAGGTGGCAGGTTTTAGCAGAAGCAAGAGGGTCTTCCAAAGCTAGAGGCGTGGCTACATTGATTCGTAAGGATATTAAGGTGGAGAACATGGAAAAATTAGTAGATAAGGAAGGTAGATACCTCTTAGTTAAGTTTAAGCTGGAAGCCATAAAAATCACTATAGTAAATGTTTATGCACCAAATAAAAGACAAAGGAAATTCTTAAACTTGGTTTTTAAGAAGATACAACAGTTTTCAGAGGGCGAACTAATTATAGTGGGTGATCTAAATATGGACATAACTAAAAACAATAGTATTAACCTAAGAGATTGGGGCTTGAAGGACGCTCATGAGTTCATCAATATGAGACCCAGCCCGACACATATTTCTTGTAGACATAAAACAGCATCCCGCTTAGATTATATAATTTTGGAAAAAAATAATAATATGGTGGTTAAAGAGATCAAGACCCATCCAATTTTGATTTCTGACCATGCCCCTCTAAGTATTGAATTAGAATTAAATCTTCCCTCGAAAAATAGACCTTGGAGGTATAACAACTTGGTAATGACAAAAGAAGAGGATAGGGAATACTTAATGACACAGTTAAAATTATATTTTAAGGAAAATAGAGGAACTGTGTCAACTAATATATTGTGGGACGCTGCTAAAGCGGTAATAAGGGGCCATTTGGTTAGGAAGGAAAAAGACATAAAAAGTGAATGGTATAAAAAAGGCAAACAAAACTTAAGGAATTGGAGGAGTTACAAAAAGAAATAGTGGGAAAGTGTAATCCTAGTTTACAGATTAGAATTAAAGAGATTCAAAAACAGTTGGAGGCCCTAGATATGGCAACAATGTGAAAAAAGGAAATAATGGTTAAGAACGACTTCCAGAGGAATAGCATTAATACAGCAAAAAGATTAGCTAATTATTTGAAAGTTAAAATGGCAAAACAATCAATTAGAACTATTAAAATTAATAATAGCACAACTCAAAACTCTAAGGAAATCACTAAGGCATTTGAAGACTTCTATAAAAATTTATATATGAAAAAGAATATAACGGAGGTGTAGGACGCACCTAAGCTAATTATAGAGGAGGAAGCAAAAGCCTCACTGGGTACTGAGATTACACTCCAAGAGATAAAGGAAGTAATAAAAGCGCTCAAAAAGGGTAAATCACCAGGGCTGGATGGCTTTACTTCTGACTTTTATAAAGAAATGGTAGAAATTATAGCACCAGAATTGCAGGTAGTTTTTAACGAAGTCTTGGAAGGAAAGAAAGCCCCGGACTCATGGAAGGAAACAGAAATAATTTTGATATTAAAGCCCCAGAAAGATCCAGAAGAAGTAGGTTCATATAGGCCCATTAGTTTACTAAATCAAGATTATAAGATTTTTGCTAAGGTTTTAGCAAATAGACTTAAGAGAGTTATCCCGTCAATCATAAAAGGGGACCAATACGGTTTTATTGAGGGTAGATCTATTGCCCATCCTATTAGAAATATCTTAAATGTATTGCACCATGGCCAAAAGGAAAAAATAGCTTTGTTAAAGTTGGATGTTTATAAAGCCTTTGATACTCTCTCACATGAATTCTTGTGGCAAATATTAAAGAAGATAGGTTTAGAGGAACGGTTCTTACACGCTATACAGGAAATATACAACGGAGGTAAGGCCAAAGTTAGAGTCAACACTGACCACTCACAAGCGTTCCCAATTCAAGGGGGGGTAAGACAAGGCTGTCCACTATCCCCGCTTATATTTATAATAGCTATAGAGCAACTAGCAGAGCGAATTAGGAATGCCGGGAGAATAGAGGGGTATAAGTCAGGTATTGAAGAAATGAAAATTAATTTATTTGCGGATGATATCATAGTAATTATGTCTAACCCAAAAGACGGAGTTAAAGAGATTAAGATAATTTTAGATGATTTTGAAAAGTGTTCAGGGCTCGGAGTGAATATGGCAAAATCAGAAATTCTATACCTTAATGTTAATAGAGAGGAAAAACAGGAAATAAATAGGATTACGAATATAGGAATGGGAGCCAAGAGATTAAAATATTTAGGGATAGTCCTCCAAAAAAATATGGACAAAATGATAAAGGAGAACTATGGTAAAATATGGAAGAAAATAGAGAGGGATATGAATAATTGGAATCATAAAATACTAGGGATATCATCTAGAATAAGATCTCTTAAAATGTTCATGATACCAAAGTTAATGTATTTATTCCAAACGTTACCCTTAGGTTTGAGGAAAAATCAAATTGAACAATGGAATAAAGCAATCAAAGTGTGGATTTTTAATAATAAAAACAGTAGGTTTCATAAGAGAATTCTATACAACCTTAAATCAGAATTAGGTTGGGGAATCCCAAATTTAAGTAAATATTATGAGGCCTTCCAACTAAGAGCGTTACTTGATTTGAGTGAGGATAAGGTACAGAAGTGGATTAATTTCGAGAATGCGGTCAACAGTGGCATTGGAAGATTTGGATTTTTTTCCACAGTGTCGATAAAAGATCTAAAATTAGCTATAGGGCCCAGAAGAGCAGCATTAGAAACCTGGATGAAATGGTACCCACAGTGGCTAGGGAAGGTTTCAAGGTGGAGCCCCCTAGAAGCTATTGTTAAGGAGGTGCATGCTATAAAATGGTGGGAAAGGCTTAAAAACAAAGGCTATTTTAGAGTGGACGATATGTTTAGGGGTGGTAAGCTAAAACCCTTACAGGAAATTATAGAAGATTTAGGTAATCAATACTGGTTAAACATAGCAGGCTTGCATAAGAGAGTTAAGATGATCAGTGAAAAGGGAGAGCTTTGGTTAGACACTCCAATGGAAGAGATATATAAGGTAATGGCCAAACAAAGGAAGGGTCTAGTGGGGTTATTATACAGAAAAATGATTTCAAATAAAGATAAAATAATAGTACATTTACAAAAGATTTGGAGTCATGAAGGTCAGTTAACAGAGGGGTTGGCTGGGAAAATCTTGGATGGTCTAGAAAGGATTAAAGTAACCAAATTTAAAGAACTGGAATATAAATTTTTCACAAAATGGTACAAAACTCCCGCACAAATAGCCAATATATTCCCAGGAGTGAGCTCCAAGTGCTGGCATTGCAAACAATTTAAGGGTTGGTTTGCACATATGTGGTGGGAGTGTGAAGAGGTAAAACCCTTTTGGGGGGAAATTATTCAATTTATTAGAAAAGTCTGCAATGTACCATTAACCATTGGCTTTAATATGATGTTGTTAAGTATAATAGGAAGTCCGGCACTAAGTAGACCCATGCAAAACCTTGTCAAGGCAATGATACTAGCGGGGAAGGCGGTCATCGCTTTGGGGTGGAAAGATAAAAGTAAATGGTCAATAGAAAGCTGGCACAGCTATTTGTTTGATTACATACAGTCTGACATCGTGGCAACAATCAACAAGGATTCCACGTGGGAAGATAAAGTCAAGGAAATCGAGACCAGATGGAACCCTTATTTAGAGTGGATCTCAGGAGAAGCAAGGAAGGACATTCAGTGGAAGATCAGGACTCTGTGCCCTTGGCTGAGGGGAAAAGACTAAAAGAAGATGGGGAGGGTTGGGTGGGGGGCGAGGGTTATTTGTAATTTCAACATCCATATGCTGTAATGGCCAATTGTACTAAAGTCAATAAAACATAAAAATACTTATTAAAAAAAAAAGATAGCTTCCTACACTTCTAATTTTGTACTCTATGCCCAACTTGGATGTAGGAATGCATTGTGTCAATACGCCTTTGGTCATGAAAACCTCTATGATTTAATTGCTATTAAAATGGGGTTGCAAGGCAACCACTGTGTTCTCTCTGACCAGGAGTCCTGATTAGATACTAAAACTCATAGCTGTACACCATCACTGCTCTTTGAAAAAGAATAGGAGTCTAATATGGCAAGGAAATCTCAGTTCAAAGGAACAGTCAGACATCTGTCATATCTTACAGCACTTTATTCTTCTTCATTCAGTAATCATTGAGCACTTTTTCAGATAATAATTTATTAGGAAAATTTACCAAATCCTAATTATCTTTAATGTGGTAAACTGTGTTAGTTTACTCAAGTTTTCAAAACATGAACACATCACACTAATCAGTTTAGATGAAAAATATATTGCAAATTCCATTATTCATATTAAATACATTTACCTTTATTGCTGAAATCATCAATCAGAACAATTTCAGCCAGATACTTCCTTGGTGTTCTTTTAATCACACTGTGAACTGTCCTCATGAGTGTGGACCATCCTTCATTATGGAAGACAATGACAACGCTGGAGGTGAGTAGGTTTTCATCATAATTCCAGTACTTGCACCTGTAGAAGATAATTGTGTTATATTTCAGCTTTTTGCATAGCATCAGGGACCAAACATGGATGCTCTGAGAACCAACTGTGAACAAAACTATCTAGATCTACCAACTTGGATTATTATTTCTGTCTCCAAAACATAACACCAAAGTAACTGAAAGTAGGCTTTCTAATATGCCTTGTATATCATCTCTATATGAAATTCACTATTATCCCGGCAATCCCTATTTTTTTTTGGGGGGGGGGGGTCTAGCAGAGAAGGGGGGGGGGAACAGATTTTCTTCATGGTCTCTGTGCAGTCCCACACTTGGGTTCTGTGCTCACATAGAAGCTCACCTCGGGGTTTCCAAGGCTCCAATCTGAGAATGCTGATGCTCTCACTCTGCCCTGGGGAGCAGGCAGCAGTGCGCATGCCCGAGGCTGAGGGAGAGTGCCTACCCACTCAGTTTCAACCGCAACCGCTGGTAAGTCACATCAACAAGGTAAGTAGACGAGAGATGCCAGCAGTGGGGATGGCTGGGCGGGTGTGTGAGACTGCACAGATGACCACTCAAAGATCATCAGTTACAGGTAACCAAAAAGTAACAGCATATCACTCCCCTGTCAACTGTTTTTGGGCTTTCTACTGCAGTGTGTGTGTGTGTGTGTGGTTTTAAAAAGATTGCAGAAGACAGCCTGATGAACAGTGAACCCCATCTCTCCATGATCTGAGGACTGGCTTCTCCCGCAGCCTTGTTTAAAGGACGTTGTGAGAAAAGCCAGCACAAGGCTGACCTGGCTGGGAAGGCTCTCATTCCAGCTGGCTCAGCTGATCTGAGGGCTGGCTTCTGCAGTCCCTTTAAACTTTAAAGAGACTGCAGAAAGTCTGACAAACAGTTGAGAGGCCTCTCCACTGGTTTTTGGATCTATCCCGAATATATCCAGGATTTTTGGGGTGGAGGGGTAGGGGGATGTTTTCCTGAAAGATTCTGGATATCTTTGGGATGCCAAAATATACCCCAAAATACCAATAAGGTATTTTTAAAAATATATTTTCAGCTCGGATAGATTCAAATACACATCCCTACTTGCAGGTTTGGCTATAGAAAGCTGTGTCATCCTAAGAACACTTTCCTGTAGGGTTTCTAGGTCCAACTCAGGAAATATCTGGGGACACTGGAGGTGTAGCCAGGAAACGTTCCCTTTCCCTAAAAATAAATAAAAATATAGCAGTGCAGTTCCCCTGAATATAGTCTTCATTTCCTCCTCTTTATTGCATTCAAATGGTTCCATAGTAGATACACTACACTTTTTAGTATTCCATACTAAAAAGAAAGTGAATTTACACACACACTCACTCACAAAGCAGCCAGAGTAAACAGTTTATATGTCCACACTTTTGTGATCTCCCTGGGGCAATGGTATAGATAGCTTTGCTCACCGGAGTTGCTGAATGTAACAATCTGCTGTATTCCAACGAACTTATGGAATGAGAGGTCTCGGGGATGGAGTTTACCTCTATCCCATACTCAGGTTCTAGATAGCTCTTTTACTACACAAACAACCTCTGAAAGGAATGCAAAATGAACAGAGGGATTGGGCTCTTTGGCTTCCTCTCTCTCCGGCACACATGGCTCTTCCTGCTCAACCCTAGCTTCAGTCTTATTGAGATTTAAAGGCACCTTCCAAAACAGAAGCAGTTGAAAGCTTTTAAGCCTGCCTGTGATCAAAGGCACATTGTGGCTGTTGGGGCAGGGCTTCCCCCTGCCGGTCAGCTGGCTGGTGGTGCAAAGGAGCCTGCAAAACTGGGGGATCCCCCTCTCCAGACCTGGGGACTGACAAGCCTACTTTCCTGAGAGTAACCCAACTTAACAGACTTAAGTAGGATTCTGAACAGACCTGTTTTGGATGGTACCGTAAGTAATTTATACTTCTAAATTCCATAAGCACATCAAATATTGCAATTTTATGAACAAACTAAATTATAAATTATGCATTTCATGTAGTTAAATAAATTTAGGTTTGATAGGAAAGAAAGCATTACATATATTTCAGTCTTCTTCCAAGATTCCATTTCTCTCCCCCTCCAATAGATAAATTTTTTTCACTGGTTTCAAATTTTCCAACATTTTTCATCTCTAGTTTGAGCCAAATTATTGTGAGCAGAGCAAAGCTTGCAGATGGGGCTTTCCTGCCAACCCCCTGCTATTGCAACCCACCAAACACTATGAAATCCTGCTGCTAAGGCAATGGAACCAGGGCCGTAGCCAGGATTTCATGTTTGGTGGGGCCCACAGCAGGATTTGTTGTCTGGGGGGGGCGCAGTTTGGCAGCTCAGGACTCTTGGCATTGTAAGCTGCCTTGAGTTCCACAAGCTAACCACCCTTTGTGCCTGGGCAGCCACAGCAGCTCTGCTCTCCCCACCCCTTTCTTATGTGCTCCTCTCTCAGAGAAAGAGAGACCCCTTGACTCTCCCCTCCCCTTTTGCTCTGCAAGGTGTGTTAGCGAAGGGGAGAAAAACAATTGAGAAGACCATCAGCAATGCTACTACTTGTTCAGAGTAGTGGTGAGCAAAGGGGACAGATTAGGGGCCCTCCAATGGAGGGGCCATATAGTTGGAAGGGGGTTGAAAGGATGGGCCTGGCCTCTCCCAGGTCCCACTGTAGCTATGGGCCTTAATGGAACCCTTGCAGCAGAGGGAAGTGAAATGCGGGTGAATACTGAGAGTGGGAAATGAGCAGAAGTTGCCAGCTCTATGCTGATGGATATATACCGTAGGTCTGCTACCTTGAATGGTTCTTTTGGATCCAAACCATAATATTTATCTCCCAACAAGTTTAATGGATTACAAATGTGGTGTTTTAAATGTGCAATGAATAAAGAGCATATCTATCAAACTATTAAAACAAAAGTCTCCAGCTTTCTTGCAACATACACGATGGTGACTGTAATGGGTCATAGGGACCATATCATTTCAATCTTGGCCCATCTACACCGTTCCCAATCTGTTTCTGGACCCAACTCAAGGTGCTGGTCTTGACCTTCAAGGCCCTATATAGTTTGGGAGCAACATACCTGAAGGACCGCCTACTACCTTATGAACCTGACCAACCACTACTTTCCTCTTCAAAGGAATTTTCTGCAAATGGGTGAAGTCCTTTACATTTCATTTTGTGTTCCCTCAGTGATGCCTCCTTCTAGCCCAGTGTGTTAATTGCTGTTTTTATGTATTTGTATTTAGCTCCGGTTTTAATTTCTTTGAATTTTTGTTCATTTTAATATATTTTTTTAAAATGTGTTATTATTTATATTTTTAATTTGTCAGCCACCTTGGTGGCCCTTACAAGGCCAGAAAGTCAGAGTATAAAATTCATAAAATAAATATGTAAATAGGCACTTTAAATATGAATTTCAAAACAGCCACCTCTAGTGGAAATTCTGGGCTTGCTCATCCTTTAAAAAATTTCCATGAAGCATGTAATTCCAGGTTTTTTCGCCTGCCCCTCCTTTTTTATAAATGAAGCATGTTTAAAAAAATACTGGTTCTTCATAGTGATTGCTATCACTTACTGCCATCTCAAATTAGATTACCAAACAGTAGACAAAAATGCTTTATCCTTTTATAGAGCAATAGTGACATCCAGTGGTTATCTAAACTAATACAAGTTAACAAAAGATGGCTTTTTATCCTGCTTTATATAGCCCACTAAAATACAAATAAGAAAAGGCTCAGTATGTTACTTGTTTGATATTATTGTTCAACAGTTTAAAATGCCTTGTGCTCTATAACTATGTACAAAAAAGCCAAATCAGATGCTGAATGCTCAATCATGTCTCAGAATGAACACTGTTGTATTAAGCATGATATGAAGCCCTTTTCCTTGGGAGTGTTGTCTTTCTCTCTGTATGTTTCCTGACATCTTCCACATTAGGTAGTGGGATTATAACATTTATTTTTCCATGTGGACCTCCTTTTTGACTAAAGGGAAGGAATTGCCCACCCACCCCAAGCAAAATCTGTAGATCCCAGCAACAGTACTCCACAGGCTGGATGGTTGTCTGTGAGTTACTGCCTAATGCAATACAAAGGTGCAAAGGACTCAGAATAGTCAAGCCTCCAGTGGGCTGAGCTTCAAAAAGATACCCAACATTACAGGACAACTTTGCATAAAAAGAAAACCATTAGGTTTCAGGATTTTAAAGTACTTTTTAAGTACTTTGACCATGAATTGTATACATTAAGAATAACTTACTTAAGTTATGTAGAAAGAGCAGAATTTCTGAATGGAAAAAAGGAAGCTTTCAGGAACAAAAGATAAAATTGTACGAGCGTTTTGCTGTAAAGCTAAATGCATCCTGCCATCTAGTGACATATCTTTAGTACTGAGCAGCCGTGTTGGTCTGAAGCAGTAGAACAAAGCAGAAATCAAGTGGCATCTTTAAGACCAACCAACGTAAAGCGATGTAAGCATGAAAGCTTACGTTCTGAATAAAAATGGGTTGGTCTTAAAGGTGCCACTTGATTCCTGCTTTGTTCTATATCTTTAGTACTGCTCAGCCACAAAGCAAAGGTTCAAAACAGTACTTGAACAATAGTCTAATCTTTCATTTTGAAGCAGCTTTTATTTACCTGATAGGTGACAGGTGCTAGTACTCATACCACACTGACATTTCCACCCAATCCCCCTAGGATTTCAGAGACTCTCAAGAGAGTCCTCAAAAAAGAACCTGATACTCAGTACCAGTGAGCTTGTGCATGTCAAGTCCTGTGAAGTTGCTTTTAACTTATGGTGACCCTATGAATTAATGACCTCCAAAACATCCTATTGCCCAGGCCTTGTAACCTGAGGGTCATGGCTTCCTTTATTGAGTCAATTCATTGTATGTTGGGTTTTCCTCTTCTCCTGCTGTCTTCAACTTTTAAAAGCATTATTGTCTTTTCCATTGAGTCTTATTTTTAACTAAAACAAAATGCTACCAGAGGATAACATCAGTCTCTTTACTATGGCGCATACTGACACATACCTGGAAGTCCACCTCTCTTTCCTTCTGAATGAGCCCAAGTGTCAGTAAAGATTAGGGCAGGGATCCCCAGTGTAGTGTCAACAGGTATTACAGTGCTCACCAATACCCTCACTGGCACCTGCAGAGTGTTTTTAGAAAGTGAGAGGGACAACATGTGGCTTTTGCTTAGCTCTTATAAAGAGGATGGCCAGGCCAGATGTCTGAAAAATCAAGATAGATACTGCCATGTAAGGGAGTCCCATTAGCTTAGTGTATATACACTACAGCACAAGGATCATCACTGAATGACTGAAGGTAAGTTGTGTGTATACAACAAAATATTTTAAATGGTATGTTCATTTAGAAAGGCATCCTTTTAAAGTGTATACACAGAGAGCTAATGGGAGTGTCTGCTTGAAATGCTGAAGACTTACTAGCAGTTATGCACAAAGTCAGTCCTTGACGTTTTGTAGCTGACTCTGCCATCCTGGAGCAGTCATCTTGTGGCTGTGGCCACTATCCTTATCAGAATTCCAAAGGTATCCACAGGCTTAAAGAGGTTGGGGACCCCTGAATCAGGGTATCCATTTAAATAGTCATGCAATATATATATATATATATATATATATATATATATATAAAATCCCCTCTTCCTTCTTAAGTTAAGTGGGTCTCCTTTCCCCCTCAATTTTGGCCAGAATATAGACACTCCAAACAGAAGCTAAAGCTGCTGGCTTCCTCATCACGAAGCATCAGACTTACTCCAAATACATGAATGCAAAAGGCATAGGAAGAGTTCCACCCTGAAGGAACAGTGATAGGAGAAACACACGAGAAATACAACAGTGGCTGTATAAAAACAGTTCACAGCTTTGGTGCATGATTGGCACATTTGTTCACAATACAGGATTCTATAGTTGTCTAAGGACTTTTTATATAGCTTATGTATATTTATCATGCAACAGTGAAAGAGACATGCTGTACAGCAGCACAAAAACACGGAACATAAGCCATGTATTGGAGAATAGCAAACATAAACTCAAAATAAAACATTGATATTATTACCCCAAGCAAATTTCTGTGAGCACAGAACACGAAACATTTAGCATTAAAAACTATATGCATATGAAGAAACAAAACATAGCAATGGCATTACCAAGATACTCCTTTTCCCATTTAGCATCCATACTGCTTTCGTATAAATATGAAGGATGAGAAAGCTTATATATTACATGTCCTAAAACATTTTCTCTTGTTTTTTTAATACAGGCCACAAGAGGTAGGATGGTAATTTCCATTATATCTCACCAAATATATAATGTCACAAATCATAAGTGATCTTATTATAGCAAACTCTACAATTACAATGATATAATCTGGGGTTTCATGGTAGTAAAGGCCTGTAGCATTTCCAACATCTAGAGTTCTCAATTAACTTTCTTAGAAAATAAGCCTGTTTTAATAGTGCAATCAAAGGAAAAAATTTGTTAAACCAACATGATTTGTTTACAGTAAATTTACTAACATCTATCAGTCTCCACTTAACTACATTTGCCCCATCGCCTTTGAATGTCAGAGAGCAAACTACAGTCTTGAATGCAATCACAGAACAGACCAAGGCACAAGCCTTGTCCTCCATACATAATGTAACACATTGCTGGCACAGGTAAGATTTTAGTCAACATGATAGGAACAGGACATGCTTTTTTATGTCTAAAGGCAATCCCTGGCCTCAACAGTTTAAAGGATCTTGGGTAACAGAGCTCAGAAGGATCCCTGTCCAAGGAAGACACTGCAAGGATGTTCTCAATTTAAATAGGAGGCACAGGGCACAAACAAACCAAAAGTCTATATGGCTTCTTTTAATATACTAGGAATAAGGCCTGTTGTGAAGAAAGAGACTCTGGGTGAGTGCCCCCACCCTTGCTGTCTTCCCACCCACACAAGTGAAGGCTTTCACTCCCCCTCACCTACAGGGGAGCAGATCTCTGCCATCTGGAGAGCAGATGTAATTCTGAGTGATTTCCACCTCTCACCTAAAGATTGGCTACAATGGATCCCCAGGAGGAAAGGGTTGGTTTGGAGGGTGGAGTCTAAGGCATTGTATCTTAGACTCCACCCTCTAACCCCCTACCCCTCTTCAAACGCACCCTCTCCAGACTCCACACCTCAAATCTCCAGGAATTTGCCAACCTGGAGTTGGCAACTGCTAAGTCACACTGGCTGTCATAGCAATGCTGCTGCTGAACAGGAGCAAGTAACCAGGTCTAATTAAGTCATGCCAGTCAAGTGGCATCAAGTCACGCAGAGGGTGCTGCCAGGCCTAGAGTAGCCAACCTCCAGATAGCGCCTGAAGATCTCCTGGGTTTACAACTGAACTCTAGACAACAGATCTCTCTCCCCCCCCTGGAGAAAAATGCTTTGGAGGGTGGATTCTGTGGCATTATATTCAGCTGAGGGCAAACGACTGCCTAGCAACGACCTCTGGTTAGCAGCTTTCCCAGAGGACCATGGCCTCTGAGGAAATGCTTCGTGCAGCTGCAGTAGAGCGGCAGCCCTTTCTGCCCCAAGCAGAGCATAAGAACAGGGCAAGAGGGGAGGAGGTTTCCCTTCACCCACTCTACTCAGCCGGCTACCTCTTTCGTCTCTCTGGGAATGGATCTGGCTTTTCCTATTGGCCACACCAGACCATATCCTTTATATGCTCCCCCAGGGAAGGGGATAACCCCAGCCTCTGCCTATCTTCCCTCTCCACCCAGTCCTGGGAAATGACAGATCCCTGGGCCAAAGGCTCCCCCACCTTGGATTGGCAAGTCCACAAACTCTTCCCATGGACTCTTTAAAAGGCCACAAGCACTACCTGATCTGCTCTAAGAGGGCCACGGCTGCCTGTTCCTCCTGTCCCTTTGTCAAAGTCTTTAGAGCCATGGCCATGTCTGGCCGGGACTCTTGTGAGTCAGTTTCCTTTTGCTACCCCACGTCCTGCTGCTGCGGGTCTGCCTGACTCCTTTGGTGGCCAGGCATTTTTGCCACCTGCTGGGCCACAAATGGGGGCCTACTCGACTTTGTCTTAGCTTGGGACAGCCAGGGGACTTGCTGGGAGCTGGCCACTCTCAAGTCAGCTTTGTCAGGGCTGCATCTGGCAGCAGTCTGTCTGGTGGTTCTCCCAGTGTTGGGGCCATCTGGCATGTCTTTGGTGGGGCTGGTGGCCTGCAGTGGCAACTGCGGGGTTGGAATTGCCCAACCCTGGACAAATGCATTTTACAAATGGAAGGGAGCCTTCCTTCTTTCATAATGAAAGAGGCCAGACTCTTTTCATGGAAGGCTAGGAATCTATTTTATAAAAATTAGCCTAACCCAGTTTCAAGACCATGCCACTCATACTTGCCAATCCTCATAGCTCGGCTCTATGAAAGTATGTGCAGCAGTACCTCTACAAAACTATTTTGTACTTCTACAAATATATTTCAATGTATGGACCAATTTCCAAGCCTCTGCTTTCTTATTATCACCAGGTGTGCAGTTATTATGAGTATTTGTCTATAAGTTCAGCAGGTGGAGAGAGTTTTGATTTGAAACAGATGACATAAAAATTCACCACCTGCACTGCAAGTGTTCACATGCATATAAACACATTCCAGAAAAGGACTGTGCCCGCTAATCACAAAACAGATTCAGAACAGAATACAAATATTGTATATAAATAAAATTCTTTTAAAGGAGGGTGATTGGGACTGCTTTATTTAAAAGATGATGTCATTTGTGAAAATATATCCTGTAGACACCCTGCTTAGAAAGGGAAGGGGTGATTTCTGCTGATTCCCCCCATCTCCTGCAGGCTCCTACTGTGTCGTTCTTGAAAGACCACTGGCCCTTTGTAACAAAATGTCAGGAAAGTGGAAGGGGTAAAACATAAATTGATGCACACTTTTTAAAAAAGGGCACACTTTTTCTTAACTTTTTCTTAACACAGAGGTCCTGTGCTTGGGTCGCGGTGCCCTCGGAGGGGAAATCCCCTTGCCAGTTCTTGACGGTGTGCAGCTTAAAGCGGCACACAAGGTCAAGAGCCTGGGGGTTCTTCTGGAGCCTTCATTATCAATGGAGGCACAGATAGCGGCCGCTGCTAAGTCCGCGTTCTTTCATCTTCGACGGGCGAAGCAGTTGGCCCCCTTCCTGGAGCGCCGCGACCTAGCAACGATGATCCATGCTACGGTCACCTCGAGACTGGACTACTGCAACGCCCTCTACATGGGGCTGCCCTTGTGCCGAATTCGGCGGCTGCAGCTGGTGCAGAACGCGGCGGCTAGACTGTTGCTGGGGCTCCCAAGGTGGGAGCACATACAGCCGGGGCTGCGCGGGCTGCACTGGTTGCCAGTGGCATACCGAGTTCGCTACAAGGTGCTGGTTATTACCTTTAAAGCCCTATATGGCCGAGGACCTACCTACCTAAGGGACCGTCTCTCCCCATATGAGCCCCAGAGGGCACTGAGGTCATCTGGGAAAAACCAGTTGAATATCCCTGGGCCAAGGGAGGCCAGACTGAAGGCCACCCGGGACCGGGCATTCTCTATTACCGCTCCATTACTGTGGAATCAACTCCCTGAGGAGGTGAGGGCCCTACGATGTTTAGATGGATTCCATAGGGCCTGCAAGACCCACCTCTTCAAGATGGCCTTCAACTAGTGGAAAACTAGTGACAAACTAGGTATGCTGCTGGAAATGCTTTTATTCTTGAAATGCTTTTACTCTCTGAAATTTACTGAAACCTGTTTATAACGCCATATTGTTAAGTTAATTTTAATAATTTGTAATTGTTTTAACCATGTTTTATAAGTATAATTGATGTAATGTGTGTTTTCTGTTGTGAGCCGCCCTGAGCCTGCTCCGGCGGGGAGGGCGGGATAGAAATAAAAAATTATTATTATTATTATAACATCATGGCCAGATGCCTCATAGATATATCTGCACTTCAAATTATGTCAGTTTTCCTTTAGTTTTTATTTTGCAGTCAAACATGCTGCCTAAGATAACATATACCTTCCTCCAACAATTAAGAAAATAAAATAGACAAGGCACAAAAGTCTCCCTGACAATCACACACAGCAAAAGTTCTATGAAAATTGAGTGTAGATTATAGGTTTCTTCCCCATCAAAGGATCACTGGCTTCAAGCAAGAAGAATAAAACTCAAAATGTTAAGATTCTTAAATTTCTGAGAGCGAGTTTAAAAGATAATACCTGGTTCTTCACAACTAAAACACAGAGCACATTCTCCATACAATATCCTTCCCAATATTTACATTTAAAGAAGGAAGGTGAAGAGGAGCATTTAAAGGAACCATTACACTATTATATACTGATTTCACTCAGAAAGACTGCATTCTGCACTCAAAGTCAAAGAACAAAGACAAACATTTATTTATTTATTTATTTCGATTTATATCCCGCCCTACCCCACCGAAGTGGGCTCAGGGCGGCACAAGTCAAGTCAAGCTAGCAGTCAGTTGATTGTGTTCACAGCTCACATATTAGAAAATCCTATTCAGAGAAACAAACAGTTGAGCTTCGGCAGCCATAGATGATGATAGTGGTGTGGTTACTAGAACCCGGAGACGTGCCTTATGGGAGTGACAAGAGCTTTATGTATCTCAAAGAGAAATAAGGGTAAAGGGCAAAAAAAAGAAAAATGGGCTTTCTATCGTTCTTACCTGCCCACTGCAGAAAAAGAATTGCAACTCAAATGTGAGCCCGGCTTAGACAGCTGTAATGTATTACTTATTGTTTGAATACCTGCCAGAATGCATGTCACATTAAATCAGGAAATTAAGTTTGAGGCAGTGGTGGTAAGCACATTTAAATCTCACTGATTTCAATGGGAGAAGAACAGTGCAATCCCAAGAACACTCTCCTAGTAGTAAGCTCCATTGAAAAGATCTGCGTAGACCTACTTAGGATTGTTCTCATAAACAAATACTTACATCTTTCCTATAAAAATGCAAGGCGTTTTTAAGAACTACTGAACTATAACTGGATTTCACCCTCATTTTCCTATTTAAAGCAAACCATGGCATAACTACAAACAAGATACTATAAAATGCATGAATGCTAAACCCCACTGTCAGACACATTCTCCCTGGGAATACAAACTTTTTTTTCTGAAGCTGTTGCGCACATAGAGGGAAAAAATATTATTCTATTAATAGGCTTCATCTTTCAATTGGAAGAAAAGCAATTTAGGGGGGGAAACCCAAATGAGAATTACAAACCTTGCTGAACCTGGAAACACAAAAGTACAATATTTACCACAACAGAAATCTGAAGAAGGTAGAAACAGAAGAGTTATCAAAATACCAGAACAGAGCTGTGTTTATTAGAAAGTGGAAAGAACAACTGGAAAAGAAATTAAAGAGATTAGATAAAGTATAAATCCTAATAAAAAGGGAATGAAAATGGATTAGTTCAATTATATTAGTTAAATTAAACATGCACAATGAGAGTTACTAATTCTGTCCTACAAGAAACCCAGAAAAAAGAAGCAGAGGCAGACAGGGTACTTACTCTTCATCACGCAAGTCATTAATAGTCCGATCTAGTGATATCATGTCACTTGCTACCATGTTAAAGCCAAACTCTTTAACACTGGCTTGAACCGATTCTTTATACTCTGGTCCTAAAACATATGGCTTGGCTTCCTCTCCAGGGCCACCTACAACTCCATGGGGCTCAGGTTCTTTGGGTTCAAAGTTACCAAGAATTCCAGATTGCAATATGGGATCATGGTAGTTTAGTGCCTGTGGCTTAAATGTGAGATACTGTCGCTGCATGATGTTTTGCTGATCGTTATTGCCACCAGCATGAGGATTTCCTTCATTTTTGGCCTTATTCCTTCGCCGAATTGATTCCAAGTCTACTTCCACACCTTCTACATGAGGCCAGGGTAACACAGGCTTGAATTTGTCATTTCCAGGAACCAGCCCACGGTCTCCATTGTTTGGCAAGAGATTGCTGGAATCCTTGTCATCCTACAAAGAGAGGCAGAGAATAATTTAAAACAAAATCATTAGCACAGTTTCAGTGCCCCTTTTGTTGCCAATTCTTTATTCCCAATCTCAGTGACAACTATCCAGATCAATGGACTCTGCACACAAGTATGACACACAGAAATTAAATTATAACACACATTAGCATAAAATTAGTATTAAGTATGATACCTCCTTTGTTCCTGCTAATTGTACTGCCAAATTCATATTTCATAATCCAATATCCACATATTACAAAGCAGAGAATATAAAAGGGTTGCACCAGATACTAGTGTGTATACAGGAAGTCCCCTGTCAAAGTAATGTCAGAAAGGCAGGGCTGATTACAAAGGCTGTACATGTCATTTAAGGATCAGGTAACTAATTCTAGAAAGTTGTTGTTAGATAGATATATTCCACAATCTTTTGCAATATGTACAGTCTACTTAAAGTATCATAACCAAGACAAGGAGTGGCCAAACTTGCTCAATGTAAGAGCCACATAGAATAAATGTCAGATGTTTGAGAGCTGCAAGACATGACTGTCAGATGAGAGAGAGAGAGATGGGGCAGGGAGGAAGAGGTGGAAAGAAAGCAACTTTAACTTTAAATGCATTCTTCAAGCTGCCAGCTTGCTTGGCTTGGATAAGTGATTTAAAGAGAGAAATGCCTTCTTCAAGCTGGCTGACAGGGTGGTGGGGACTTTGAGAGCCACACAATATATGTGAAAGAGCCACAGTTTGGCCACTCCTGATCAAGACAGACACAAGTTCAACAATATGCGACTGAGCAAGGCAGCTTATGTTAGATCAGGAAAAAACCCCACCAGAATAAATGGGGCTTAAGAAGCCTAATGTGAACTGGGACAGCCAGTCTGGTGTAGTGGCTAAGGGTGTTGGACTAGTATCTGGTAGAACTGGTTTGAATCCCCATTCATGCCATGGAAGCTTGCTAAGTGATCTTGGGCCAGTCATATGCTGCCAGCCTAATCCACTTCACAGGAAGTAGAGGGTTAAAGTGAAGGAGAGGAGAATGATGTAAGCTGCTTTGGAAGAAAGGTGAGTTATATATGAATTAATAAAAAGGGGTTCTATATTACCATTCTGAACATTTCTGTTTTCATTAAAACAAAGAAAACTTGCTTGCATGCTCACAGCTGAGGTGAACAGCCTTTTATGGTTCCAAAGGTAGCCAACAGAATAAAATAGTTAATGATAAAGATCAGCAAAATGTATCAGTGATTATGAGTTAGACACAAATTGCTTCTCCTGCTACAACATATACAGAAACTGTCAATACAATCCTGAACAGAGTTTTACTCTTCTAATCCATTAAGGTCAATGAACTTAGAAGGGTGTAACTCTGGCTAGGATCATAGTGTGTGTTTCCAGACATTACCATGCGTAAACCACTATTGTGCCACATTGACTTGAACTCTTGCTTTTCTTTTTTTCTTTCTGGTTTTTGGTAGACTTTCCTCTATGTTTTGTATTAGATGTGAAACAAACCCTTACTTTTCAAAATCTCATGATTTCCACTTCTCTTTCAGCACTGAGCATACACTTGATGATTTTGAATATTTTGGGGAAACAATACTTAAGATTTTACTGTATGGCCCAGTCACTGCAGAAAATAACATACTCCCCTACATGCCAGAACCTCTCCTGAAAATCGAACACCATGCAAATGCTTGGATTTCAGAGAAGGTTATCTCATCGCAAAGAATAAAGGTATCAGTACAATTTACTATTTTTTCAGCCATGGCATCTGAGGATGCTAAACTATAACTGCAGATGTTTTCATTAATTGTATCAGATTACAGTGCCAGTAGAAACTCTGAAACCAGAATTCCAGGAGCCTCTGGACAAATTAAAATTTTAAAGAGTGCACAAACCAGTGTTCCTCCTTGATATCACATATTTTTGTAGACAAGGGTAGTATTCAACCCTTGAACAGAAAGGCCTCTGTATTCGAGCAAAAGAAAGGCCTTCATTATTTATTTAGATATTTATACCCCACCTCTCCTCGATGTGGAACCCAGGTGACTTGCAGCATCATTCTCCTTCATTTTTACCTCACAGCAACCATCCTGCAAGGCAGGTCCGGCTGAGAGATTGTGACCGGCTCCATTTCACCCAGTGAACTTTCATGGCACAAGTAGGGATTTGAACCTGAGTCTCCCAGATCTTAATCTGGCACTAACCACTACACAATGCTGGCCCTCTTACTTAGCTATATCACTGGTGCATATTGTCTGCAAAAAAAAAAAAGAATGGTGAATTGATCTCATTTTATGGATAATTCAAAATTCAACTCTACACCAACTCTGGTAAGCCATTCCTGGGAACTGGGCCTACCATAGAAAAATAGCCTTTGAACCAGCTGTTGCCATATAGACAATCCTAAGAGAGGGCACCCCGAAGAGAAGTTGTCCAATGAACATAGCTGGCATATGGGAAATGATGTTCAGGAAGTATGAGGCTCCTAAGGCCGTGAGGAGCTTTAAAGGTAATAACCAGCAATTTTAATTTTACCTAGAAACAAATGGGTAACCACAGTAGTTGATACATTGTAGAGGGAAATATACAAGCAAACTACTACATTCTAAATTGCAATACAAGCTGCCAATTTCCAACATGCATTCTCAAATAAAAATTACAATTCAGACTTGGATAGCAACTTATTTGGAATACAGCTTTTTTTATTTAGCCACCTAAAAATTGCAAGGAACATTCAAGTAGCTCATTTATAATCAGCTTATAAATCAGTTCAGTTTATTATTACAGTCATTGACCAGAACATTTTAGTCATTTAGAGCAACCTTAAAAGTACCTTATAAAAAGTCTCACAAAGAATCTGCATGTTAAGATTCGATAACTTAAGGGTTGACAGTAAAAAATAATTTAAAAGATTATGATGTAATCCTTTAAACGATTTAAAAAGTCACTTTAAAATTTGTTAAACTTATCAATCAAATATTCATACCAGGCAATGATGCTATGTGAGCCTTCTGCTACTTTAAGTTACATTAGTAATGATACAACTGGTGGGGGAGCATCTGGATTGCACAGCTGTCACTGGTTGTTTAAAAGATATTAACATAATGCCATGAAAACATAGTTTACAGCTGAACCGCATGACACATCCAGAGATTGCAGTGCTTCTCATGCAGCTCCAATGCTACATGTTTGAACTCATCCAAAACATGCCAGGAAAAGGTCAACTATGATAAGAATGCAGGAAAAGGTGATCAATAACTGGAAAGAGACACAGAAGATGACCTACCCATGGTTATTTAACTATGACAATAAGGATCTCAGCTGTAACATCATGATATATTCATTTTTAATTTTTTTTTAGTTATTACTGGACTGCTTTAAATATGAATGAAATGACTCTGAGAGCATACCAGTGTGAAGTGAGATTACAAACTGACAAAATCAATACAAGTTGTAATGTACAAGTTCAAAGAAAAAAAGATGCAATGACCATTATCTCTCTCCCTCAGACACACAAGATTTCCATAGAACCTGTGATCACAGATGAATGAGTTCTATGAAATGGACAGACATCATCGCAAGACCTTTTATAGTTTTTGTGTTCTTGCCTGAATTTTAATTTTAAAACATTAATGTTATTTTTTATTCAATATGGTACTGAACTTTACTATTATTGAGAGCGGGATACAGTTATATTAACAGTTGCATACTCATCACAAATAATTAATCATTTTATTTGGCTGACTGCTTTGAATCCCACAATAGGAACTAGACAAAATGACTAGGGAAAAACCGTATACAATGAACTAAGAAAAAAGCACAGTGCTCACGGTTAACAAAAGCTGTACATTAAATATTTAAATACAAAAAATGACACAATTGTAATTTTTTCAAACATTCCTAAGGGGACAAGTCCCACCTCTTTATAAGGTAAGTACAATGCAGACTCGACAACAAAGCACTCGCTTAAGTGCATGTAGAAATATTGTCCATTTCCAGGGAACTTTCATTCCTTATACTATGCTGGTGTCACAGGAAAATGTCCAATAGGCCCCAATTCTTTGTTGGTCCCTGCACACACATGTTGTAAAGCAACAGAATGCTAGCCATGCTGTTCCGTTTCCCAAAAGCTTCCTCGTGCCAGCCTTTTTGCATGACTCAAAGTGCTTGAATTGTTTGGAAAATGTCCTAAGAGCACGCATGACTGAGGAAGCCTTTGGGAAACAGAACAGCATGGCTAGCATTCCGTTACTTTACAACGTATGTGTGCAGGGACCAACAAAGAATTGGGACCTATTGAACATTTTCCTGTTTGACACCAGCATGGTATAAGGAATGAAAGTTCCCTGGAAATGGACATTTCTACATGCACTTAAGCGAGTGCTTTGTTTTCAAATCTGCATTGTACTTACCTTATATAGAGGTGGGACGTGTCCCCTTAGGAATGTTTGAAAAAATTACAATTGTGTCATTTTTTGTATTTCTTTAAATATTTAATGTACAGCTTTTGTTAACTGTGAGCATTGTGCTTTTTTCCTGCTTTGAATCCCAGGCATATGACAATTCCCATGACTGCCCAAATGAGAACTCCAACATATGCAGTTTTGAAAAAGATCTATTCCTATGGTACATCTCACTCTTATCTAGGCAAAGGAAAGAATGTGCTCCCTAGGAGTGTCATAGAAGCAATTAAAAAAGAAGAATCACCATAAATCTTACAGGCTGGATATTAATTTCCTTATAAGAGTTATTGCTGTTTGAAATACATAGATCATGTACTTACTGGATACAGCAACTGATTAAAATAAGCATTTTCTCAATCTTAGAAATATGTAAGGCAATAGTTATGTATCTGCCTCAAGTCTTTTTGATAAAGTCTTTGTTGATATGAGAGTTACAGCTTGATAGGTAGCATCACTGGGAAGCAGGAACTACCACCCTAATTCGAGGACCAAATTGCTATCAATGTTATTTATGTATATTGGACAAAGTCCCAATTATGTGATTGGATATGCCAGGAAATAAGTAAATACAAGGAAGATAATGAAGAATGAGCTAGTGTCTAACCTGTTCTCTGGATCAGAGTCATGAGCCAAGAAAAATGTTATGCACATGGAGCAAGGATATGTTGCATAAGAAATGAACCAGTCTCATAGAAGATGCTTCTGTGATAAGTGGAATAAAGAAAATTTTCAGTCCAAACCACTTCTTAGGCTGACAGTAGCTGTGTCAGTGTTGTATGGTTTATTTCCTTCATCACAAGCAGAGGAATGTCACAAGAAACTATGGTCAGGTATTTCCAGCAATAACTCTGTCCTCTTGATTACGTTATGTCACAGAACGTCACACTGTAGTTAATTATGGTGGGACAAACCTAAAGAATTGGCCTGTATTTGCATAGTACAGCATAAGCACAAATTCCTACAGCGCCACCAATTTGGTGCAATCTCAGATGTAAGGTGGTTTTTAAGATCTTCCTCTTCCTGCGCAGCTTATATCTGCAGTGAAGAGAAGCAGATGGATTTTTTAAAGAAGTGCTCTTTAAGAGTCTAATGAATGTTGTGCAGACACTTGAAGGCAGATATTGAAAATATGAACCCTATCTCATCCACAAAATGGTATAAGCAACATTCACTATGGTAAGACCAGCAGAAAATATCCCATCCATGTAGCAGGATTCCTTTTGCCTTCTCTTCCAGTGTGGCACAGTGGTTAAAGTGTGGCAGACTCCAATCCGGAGAAATGAGTTTGATTCCCTACCCCTCCACATGAAGTCTGCTGGGTGCCTTCAACCCAGTCACAGTTCTCTCAGAACTCTCTCAAGCCCACCTACCTCGCAAGGTGCCTGCTGTGGGGAGAGGAAACGATGGCAATTGTAACCTGCTTTGAGATTCCTTAGGGTAGACAAAAGCAGACAAAAGTCACCTTAAGTAAATTCCCTCTGTTGTTCACTGGGTACATGTTTGTGTGCACATGGGTGTGCAAACCTTGGGAGACTTCTTTGAAAGAAAAAAAAAATACCCACAAACTCTCTGTACTATACTTTCAAAATAATGACAGAATATACCTATCCGTTTTGGGAGGGGTGAACAAATCCTGAAATTCTGCTCATTCTTCCACTTTACTTCATTCGACTTTCTAGAATCTTAGGAGATTTGCTTGCTCTAATAAGTCAAACATACTCTTGCTGCTACTATCTATTTGCTGGCAAAGAAGAGTCCCTATTACTCAACTTCACATCTCATTTGTCAAAACCTCCCCCCAAAAAACACCTATAGCTACACCTCCTCTTTCCAAAAGGCTGCCCTTGACAATATCTTTTGCTGCTTTTCCAGCACTGCTCCAAAGGCAACTGCTAGAATCCACATTTTGAACTTCCCTGTCAGTAGCACTATGCTTTTTTGGATATTTCAATAAGACAAACCTCTAATGAATGCCAACCATAACAATCCATTTGTCGTGATAAAGCTGAAGCCAGTTGCACCACATTTCACAGGTATACGTGTTCAAAGGATTCAACTGTACAGACTCTGAGCACATTGTACAAGATACTGACACCTGAGGTATAAAATGGCAAGTCATTAGCTCTGCACATTACAGGCAGATATCTAATCCTGTCTGCTTGATTGTAATAGTGTATGAATTTTCAATTAGCCCTAGTAACTCATAACTCAAAATGTAACCTAACAAGGATACCAAGTCATCCTATGTTTGTTTGATATTAGTCATAGCAGCCTCTTTTCCTGCCCTTTCCAATTTGATATCAATCATTTTACCTGGCTATCCCCTCTATTCCTCCAATTCCATTCCATCACGTTTTTCCTGCCCTGGCTTTTTATCAGACATTTTATCCCCACCCCCCTCCTTTACACACTTTTGGCCCTCTTTTCCTTGCAGCCTTTGTCTTTTTACCCCTCCTTTACTTGTTTTTTTGATTTTTTTCTCTCTCTCTCTCTCTGTCCAACAGTATTTCCTCTAGTCTACACAGATAATTAGTTTTCCAGTTATTCTGGGTAGGATGCAAAGACCTATATTTTAAAATAAAAATCTATTCTCATTCAGGATTTGAGACTCTATGGAAGTTATGGCCCTTCCACTGCATCAGACCAATGGTTCATCTAGTCCAGCTTCCCATCTCACACAGTGGCCAACCAGTTCCTCTGGACAGCCAACAACAGAGCACAGAGGCTAAGGCCTTCCCTTGATGTGTGGTAGTTAGGTGTTATAGCACATTGCACAGGCTAAAAGGAACCATCTTCTTTGTAATTACACAGTCCAAGGCTTGAGCTCTAGTATTAAAAGTAGGTTCTGGAATCTAGTTCTACTTCAGTTGCACACCATAGGCAATAAAAAGCCTCCATATAGTTATCAGATATGCTCCCCATTCATCAAAACAAGAGCTCAAATAATTTGTTCTTTTGCACCTTTCATTACAGTTATTTTCTACCTGTAGTGCATGGTGATATGGACTGTGGAGGTAGATCTAGTTTTTATATGGGCATGGACGGGTAAATGATACTGCTTTTGTGCAGATTACTGGGCTGGCTGACTTGTGGACCCTTCCTACGCTATAATTCTCATTTTTTGTGTCTTATAAAAAGCAGGAAAATGTGTTTCAATATTTAGTTTGTACCTGAATTTATTTATTGGAAAAGTTAAGACACTTCATAATTATTGACCTGCACCAGGTATTTCAGGAGGAAAGATACTAATAGAGAAGAATGATATTTAGTCATGACTTCTTTTTTAAATTTTAGTTATATTTAAATTTAAATTTTAAATTTAAATATTTATATATTTATATTTATATATATATATATATATTTATATTTAAATTTTAGTTATGTAAAAATGCAGTTTAGCCCTAACCTGGATAGCACAGGCTAGCCCAATAGCATCACATCTCAGAAGCTAAGCCAGGTCTGCCGTGGTTAATACTTGGATTGGAGACCACCAAGGAGTACCAGAGGTGCTACGCAGAGACAGACAAGGCAAACCACTTCTAAATGTCTCTGGTCTTGAAAACTCTATGGGGTTGGCATAAATTGGTTGAAAGTTTATTTTAGCATTTTTGAAACTGGTGTTACCCATCCTGATACTAAGTAAGAAGGTGATCTAGAATATTTTAAAATAAAGTAGTGCTTGAAGATCACAGTGTTCATTCAAGCTGTGGAAATATTCATTTGCCTCAATGCCAGTTTTTAAATTTTCCCATGTACTATTGTTGCTGTAAACAATCATGCCAAATACCTCTAGAAATTTCCCAAACCTCTATGGTAAAACAAGGTAAAAAAGCAACCTCAATAGCTGCAATTTCATTAGTAACACAGTAACTAATCCAGTTCTAAATTAGAACACTTTCATTTATTAATCCAAGAATCAACAACTATGACATAAGGTTGCCATCCTCTAGGTAGAGCCTGGAAATCTCCTAGAATTACAACTGATCTGCAGATAACAGAGACCAGTTCCCCCAGGGGAAAAATGGCTGCTTTAGAGGGTGAATTCTAGAGTTATACCTCACTGAGACCCTTCCCAAACTCTGCCCTCCCCGGCTCCCCCTAGCAAATCTCCAGGAATTTCCCAAAATGGACTTGGTAACCCCAAGTGACTGTTCAGACTGTTAACAAGATACTAACGAGCCAAGTTAAAGTGTGCAGTGGTAGGATTTCTGCTCATCGAGCACAATTTTCTCTTCCCCATTTCAGTGCAGCCCCCTAACTCCCACTGAGGTATGGGGGATCTCCAAGGAACAGCATGAAGGGGATGTTAGAGGGCTACAGTTGAAGGTGAGGGATTGTTTCCTCCTGTGCTGATGTATTTGTTCAACAATATCTAACCCCCTGACTCATGCACTAGTCACAGTCTGAGGCCTGTCTCAGCCTCTCTGGTCTTCAGAATACATTTTCAGAGGTGAAAATGTTGTATTTAAGCAGCCAGGCTGAGAACAACATATTTATGCCAAGGGCATTCTGCCACCACATGACAGGCTGGGGTGGGGGGATGACACATAAGGATGAGAAAAGCACCTTACATGTTTGGAAAGTTCCCATGGAAAGGGGGTTTGTGAAAATACCAGATGAAGCAACCAAAAGGAACACACAAAATATAATTTGCAATAAACTTACCATCCACACATAGGCAAAGGAGAGTCATGCCAAGGGTTAACATTATATTTCATCTGAAAATTCAATAGCATAATAGCAAAAGATAATAAAACCAACAATAGAACAATAGAATACCATCTCCTTGATACCAAATAATGATCTTTTATATTATTTTTACCTGTAGGATTTTGGACTTTTAATTGCATCCTCAGTCTGTGGAGACAGTCCCTAAAGTCCTGAACCTGCTTCAGCGGGGAGGGTGGGATATAAATCCAACAAACATAAACATAGTGCATTTTTTAAAAAAAATTGTGGTTTTGCTTCACTTACACAGTGAATCTACTCATTCATTTCATACACATATTATTAAGCATCTCTCTTCAATCTACACAAAAGGCAGAGATTTCAGAAACAAAACAGAATCCTCTTATGTCTGGTATCAAGGCTCAAGGTTATGCACTCATCTGCAATATCTATCAGAGGTCAGACAACAAAATGAAAAGATAGAATGTACAACATCTGTTTTAGTAGAATGTATAACATCTGTATTAGTAGAATGTACAACATAGTATTAATAGTAAAGAATAAGAGTCCAGTTGCACCAAAGCTAACAAAATTTGTGGTAGGGTATGAGCTTTCTGAGTCCTCGCTCACTTCCTCAGAAGTGACTCATGAAAGCTCATACTCTACCACAAATTTTGCTAGTCTTTATGGTGCTACTGGACTCTTACTTTTTAATACTGCTACAGACAGACTAACATGGCTATTCATCTTGATCCAACATCTGTTAAAAGACTAATATAACGAACAATGCCACAAGTTGTCCCACATGGAATTATTCAGAATCTCACTGTTAAAAGTTGCTTTCTGCCTTGTTTGGCATTCAACCATTCTTTGAGACAATACATATGCTTAAAAATACTACTCTTATTTTTAGTTCAAACAGAATCCTTCAGTGAATAAGGATACATTTCACAAAAGCAAGTAGAACACTTTCTGGGAAGAGTAGATTCAGGTGGGTAGCTGAGTTGGTATTAACCATCAGAAAAAAGTTTCAGTCCAGTGGCACCTTTAAAACCAACAAAGTTTTATTCTGGGTATAAGCTCTTGTGTACAGTTTGGGATGCCAGCCTCCAGGTGGAACCTGGGGATCCCCCAGAATTACAGCTCATCTCCAGACTACAGAGATCAGTTTCCCTGGAGAAAATGGATGCTTTGGAGGGTGGACTCTATGATATTGTACTCCACTGAGCTCCCTGTCCTGCCCAGGCTCTACCCCCAAATTTCAGGAGTTTCTAAACATGGATCTGGCAACCCTACCTCCTCCATCCTCCTCCAGAGGTTGAAGGGGACCTGGCAACCCTACTGCACACTTCTCCAGTAGTTATTCCATACTGCGACATTTTAAATACTACTAGAGAGACCGTGTAAATGCAGATTTGGCAGCAGCCTCAAAAGAACATCCTAGCACCTGTGGATTCTCTAACCTTTCTCAGCTTCAAGTGAACTTTAGATTCCCTCCCACCAGATGTTGCCAACATTCTTGGGAAAGGTTACCTTTAGCTTGTTTAAAATGTAGTATAACCACTCAAAGGCAGGTTAAGCACAGCAAATTACTCCCAAGAACATGTACCATGTCAATATTTTTATCTCTGCAGACTGCTCAGCTCAAGGGCAGAGGTACTGCATAAAACTTGTGCCTTACTAACATAGCCCAGCACACCCAGCCTCAAAATATACAAGGATAAAGCATCAAAGAACTCTTGCTACACACTAGTGATCACAATTTTGCTGGGCTGAGCTGGCTCTTCTTAATGCAAAATGACAAGGTCTATGTCCTATTTTATCAAATTCCAGACAAACTTTAGAGGAGCCTAATACAATGGATTAAGCTTGGCCCACTCTGCTACATTAATACAGTCAGTCTACAGCATACCAACAGAAACTTTCACAAAAAAACAATGCCAGCTGTAAAGAAAGCTTCAGGGAACGTCCATTCCCAGTTCACATTTGACCTTAACCATCAACATACTGGGTGGCCCTAGGCAGGCCACTATCAGCATCTCTCCCCCCACCTCCCCTGCATCTGTAATACAGTAAAAATGGAAGCCTTAAGGGAAAGCATTATACAGATACCAAGTATTATTAACAGAGAAGTCCTTTCTCTTTCCTCTATAATCCCTATCAGAGCAGCACAATGGAACATTTGTTCTACTTCTCCTTTTGTTCAAGTATTACCATACACTAAAGTTTACACAGAGAGGGTCATAAGTAACGTTTTTTCAAGCCAGAGCACCTAAATTACATCTCCCATCAGCCATACCTCACAATATCTATACCACAGAATCTTTTCTGTATCAAGCAAAATATGGCCAGTAACAGCTTTTTATTTGTTTGTTTTAAGCAGAAGCACAACAACTGCATCTTCACATTGCCACATTCCCTTAAAACACAATGCTAGTTCACATAAGTCTGCAAGTTTTATTGGGTGACGGCACACAAACAGCAAGAAAATTAAGAATATATTTGGATCTAATGCAATAGGGATGTTAGGTAACTTTTTAAATGTAGGCCTACCATCAATTGACAATAGACAAAACTATCTTGCTTGGTTATACAGAGCAAGATCATTCCATTGTTTCATGCTCAAACCTTCTGGGCAAGGAATGCTAGCCAGAAACAGGTTCTTCTGGGCTTGGGGCTTTTAGCTGTGAAGCTGCCTCTGAGTAAGCCTAGATTAAAATAGCCTTTGTCCTATTCCATGTAGGCCTTCCCAGGCCAAAGTTGTTTATGAACTGAACAGGCAGGTGGACTGGTGGAGCAATAACAGCTTTCTCTTCCTCCAAGACCTAAGCCCAGCAGAGCATATCCTAGGTTCTGCTGGGCTTTGGGCTAGTTGTGGAAGAAAAAAGAAGTTGCCTCTTGAAGTACCTGCGTCTTCTGCAGTGCCTGTCTGACTCTCCCAGGCTGCACAAACTACTATTGCCCAAGCAAAGCTAAAAGACCCTGCTACCTGCTAGCAGCCAAAGAAAAAACTGCTACCATCAAGGGCAGGGCAGTATTCAGCTTCTCAGCACTACTCAAATACACACACTTTCATGAATACCCAGACAGACAAATCACACACAAACACCCCTCTCCCACTCCTGCACCAGCCGACAACATTCTTTAGTGAGGAGAAGGGAAGTTCTCAGCAATTTATGTCTCTGTGTAAGCTCAGGGAGTTGCTGCCTACCCCTAGTATGAATACATGTTTGCTTACATCATAATAATACAGACAGTTCCATTTTCCCCTGAAAGTTAAACCCATTTAGTCAAGCTGGTCATCAAAAACATTATTTAACTCTTATCTCATGATTTACCCACACAGACACTTGCTACTTAGCTTTTCCTCCTCTCTGCTGTAATTTAAGAGTAGTTTTGTTAACAGCACAATCCTTTGTACGTTGTCTCAGAAGTAAGCCCCACGGTCATCAATCCAACAAGTGGGGAGGAGGGAAGACAACAAAAAACAGCATTATGGTGTATCACCCTGATCGTCCGGGGAGGGGGGGGGAATACTGCACGAATTAGGTGCATTCTGCTGCACAGCAAACAGATTTTTCATGAAAGGGCATTACTGTTCACATGATACCTCTTTAGAAATCACTATGGTGTGGGGGCAGGAAGGGGACTGGGAGAACAGGCTGTTTCTTCCCTATGCACAAAGAGCAGCACACTTAAGTTTTACAACATCAACCAATCGGCAGTACCCAGAGCCTCAAAACAAAAACATCATCCCAAGAGAGCTAATTAGTGTGATAATGTTAGGCTAAGAAATAGTGACTGGCTCAAGGTCACCCAGGAAGCTGCACGACTGACAAGTACTTGCAAAAAGACCTACCCATTCTGTGTCCATTTTCACATGGGTGATATGCCTTCAGTTTGACATGTTGTTGGGAAGTGTCTCTCCCCCCCTCCCACTTCCGAACAGCATCATAGAGCTTTTGTACACCACCCAGGTTTTCCTTTACTTTTGTGTGATCTTTCCCAATCATGTATTGCACTGGGAAGGATTGTAAAAAAAAGTTAGGCTGGCTGCAGTGAGGCCAGGACTGTCTGGATTTTTCCAGTCTCACCAATACAGTAACCATTTTCCCTGCCCCATCCCCACATCCACCATTCCCCTCCCCCAGGAGAGCTTTCTGACTTTTTTTTTTTAATTACCGATTGGCATAGCAATATAATGATATATTGGTATGTCCATTAATAATAGAATTAATGGTTGACTCACTGAGATCCCTCACAGGGTTTAAGGCAAGAGATGAGCAAAGGTACCTTGCCATTGCCTTCCTCTGCTATGTTCATTACTGTTTGTTGTTTAAACCTGTGGAAAAGACCCTTCTTGTAAACAAGTGGGAAGGGGGGAAATGGCCAACAAGAGGACTGGGATAGGGATAGGCTTGCTATGTTCCTGCGGGGGCAGGGGATCTTCCAGAGGGTCCTGCTCAGCTGGCAGGACCGGTGCTTGCCTTTCTGGCGAATATATAGGGAAAATGAAGAGCACAAAACTTGAAACTTTTCACATTTTTAATTTACTGATTTTTAATTTTAATTTTTTTAAAAAAAATGTGATATGTTATTAAAAATTGTGAGAATAAGTGCTTGCCGGCCAATCCAAGAAGAAGGGTGGCAGGATAGGATGAGGTGGGAGACCAAGTCGCACATCGGGGAGAGGGGGGGTGGCTTGGCTTTGTTGAGGGCAGCTTGGTGATGGGAGAAAATAAGGCGACAGTGGTCAGGAGCCAGAGTAATGTGTCTGGGAGGGGGCACCCAGTGGTGCTCCTGAGGCCATGTGGTGCCTTAGGCAACTGCCTACTTTGCCTACTCCCACGCACCGGCCCTGTCAGCTGGGCAACAGGAAGAAAATGCTGGAAATGAGTGTGTGTGGGGGGGGAGATGTTCTGATGTCTCTTCTAGCACAGCTAGACATCATGGCATGGTGTCACTGACAACACTCCAGCGTTCAGAGTGTGCAACCATAGTTTTGGCCAAATGCTACATTGCTGCCAACAGTGCAATGGCATCACTCCCAGTTTTGCACCAGAAGTCATGTCAGCAGGGCCAGCCCTAGACTGTCTGGCACCCTAGGTAATGCAAACTTCTGGTGGCCCCTCCCTGCACTGTTAACTTCACTTAGTCACATGGGAGGGCACCCAATTCATCACCCCCAGAAGGCCAGTGCCCTAGGAAATTGCCTAGTTTGCCTAGTGGCAGGGCCAACCCTGCATGTCAGTGTATTGCTAGCAATATCATGCTTCCAGTGAGCTCCCCCCCCCCAAAAAAAAATCTCCCACTAGTTGCTACCCTAGGGAGGGAAGATACTAGCAAACCCTAAGCAGGGAAAATGCAAGAAAAGTTACCATTTGTAAGCCCTGTTGCCACTGGATTTAAAAAACTGACAACTGCAGTAACACTGGTGATTACACAGGGAAGTACTGCCTTGAGGAAAAGGTCTCTGTCTAGCACTCTGACTGTTGCACCACACTGGAAATGTGAAGGGGGGACAGGAAGAGCACAGCAAACACTGAACTCACCAAAATTAGCTGCAGCTCCCCCAGTGCTTAGCTCAATCTCTTCTCCCAAGGCTTGCTGAAAATGAACTAACGGCACAGCTGCCCAATTCTCCCCCTACTTCCACTTCAGCCCAGTCCAGCCAGGTGGGACTCTGCTACTCCTTCCAAAACCAGCACTTCAGCTTTATTGAGGAGGCAGGGGGAAATTAAATAAATGATATTAAGGCTGAATTCTTCTTAATTATCCAATTTCTCATTTCTGGGGGTGCAATTGCACCTGCTGCACCCTGTTAATTACAGCTAGGAATACTGCAAGGGTCTCATATTTATATTTGAGATCATTTTTGTAGGAGCTCTGTTCAAGTTCTTACGTTCAAAAATACAGAAGCAGCCATTTATCTGAACTACTGAAAAGTCACTATTACAGACAATAATCACTTAGATGAAATAACAATCCATATGAATAATATAACTCTGGAATACCATGCTGCTTTCTTTGCATATGTATTAGGAACTCATTTAGTAAATATGCTCCCAAAAGATTAATTTTTGTGCATAACACACATACTTTCTATCAGACAAATGAATGCTATATTCTCTGATCATTGGATGAATATGAAATACAAATTTATTGATGTTATTTTAACTGTAAAACTGCAATGTAACTTGAATTATACAGCTTTTAACCAAATCAGTGGCAACGAAACTTAGACCCATCACTCAAAGGCCAGTTTGGTGTACTGGTTAAGACTGCTGGACTACAATCTGAGAAACCCGTTTGTTTCCCTACTTTGCAGTGGAAGTTCACTAGATGACCCCAAGCCAGTCACTTGGTCTCAGCCTAACGTACCTCACAGAGTTGTTGTGAAGATATAATGGAGGAGGAGAAATGGATGTTATAAGGCACTTGGGGTCCCTACTGGAGAGAAAAGGAGGAAATAAATATAATTTATGGATGACTGTAAAATATCTAAAGCCTAATGCAAGCAGACGCTGTTCACTAAAATTAGGATTTTAAATTTATTTGTTAGTGTATCAGTTGTAAAGATATTCAGATTCCCAGCAGCAGTCTTATACTTTCTGATACAAATGTAGGTACGTAGTTCAATTCCATCCATATTCTGTGTTGAATGGAATCCTAGGACAGAGTGGATGGAATTGTAACCATAAACTGCTAGGCACTAGTGTTATATTTTGGAGAGCCCAGATGGTCATAAGCCTAGGATTTTTCCAGCACTATTAAGGGCATGCCATGCCGCAACAATTTTAGATTGCTAAAAACAATTCAAATTACAGTTTCACCTCCCATATTGGCTTATAATGGTAAATACATTTTGTTACACATTTTAACATTTACTGTTAGCACTGACAAACTGCTAACAGATAAAATAAACACTGGCTGGGATCCAAAGAACCCTGTTTGCAATCAGCAGGTGGTCTGACATGCAAACAGGAAGTTGCCAATTTTCCATCTGCATACTATTGTACAGTACTGAGTCTTTTTCTGGAGGATTTCTTGGCTTTCAAGACTCACTGGGGAGCAGGCAATGGGGTCTACTGGGAAGAAGGGTCAGATCCATTCCACTGTACACATATGCATAGTCCTTTGAATCCTGGCTATTGCCACACCATGGTGGCACTGCAAATGATGGGGGGAAAAGATTATAACCTTAAAGCTTTCTTACTTATTTTATTTGCATCCTACCCTTCCTCTAGGATTTTCTAGTCCTCCAACTGTATCCTCATAATAAACCTGAGATATAAGATAGCGACTCGCCCAAGATCATGCAGTGAGCTTCATGGCCAAATAGACATTTGAAGCCAAGTCTCACTGTTTCAAGTCTGCCCGTATTGATCACTTCCATTTCATTCTGTTCAAAACCAGTTGATAACACGTCATTACTTTGCACATTCTCATTTCCCTGCACCTCCCATTCCAGATCCATTTTAGGCAGGGTGTGGAAGAGAAAAAGATGTATGTGCCAAGGGGCAGACCGACTTCCACAGAGGCCCCAAGAGTGTTACCCTAGCAACCCTCCGACAAAGAACCACAACCATAGCTGTTAATTTTAGGAAACAAACGAAACAATATGAACACAGCAATCCTGCACAAAGCCTTTTCTAGCAACAGAATGCAGTTTTACAGCCTATGGCTAAATATAGATGATTGAGGTGACAAGGTCATCTCATACACACCCTATAGGTAAGAAAGTCATCACTGAGACACCCTACAGGTAGTCAGGAAAGAATGCACTATGATTGTTTTCTATTTCAGACCTGTTCTTACATTGCTTTTAAAAAATATATCCCACAAGACTTCTTACAAATGACCCGAGATGGTTTTCACTGCTTGAATGCAGCTGAAAGTGTGCATTCAAGGAAACACATCAGTAATCCTGCTGCTTTTGTCCAACACTCAAATTTATTATGGTCTTAATGCTGAAGTTAAAGATCTTGTTTTGCAGTCATTTTCAATGCATTGTCATCAGTGTTATCCCGTCAAATTTACCACAAAACCTCACTGCTATATTAGCTGACAGCATTCTTAGACAGCAAATAAATACATACTGCATGTAATTAATGTAATGTAATCCATGTAATTTAATGCTTTTAAAGATGCAATTCTGTATTTTATTACTATAATGGTACATAATAGGCAGCATGGTATAGTGAGTAGAGTGCTGAACTAAGATCTGGGAGATTCCAGGCTCAGATCCTCATTTTGCCATGGAAACTTGCTGGTGATCTTGGGCCAGTCACACACACTCAGCCTTACTTGGGGGGGGGGGCATGCCCCACAAGTCATCCCTCTGTTTTATCTTTTTGGCCCTTCCATTGTTGCTTGCTACCATCGCTCTCCTGCCCCGGTGCCACCTTCCCCGCTCTCATGCCAGCTTTCTCACTGTCCTGCCATCTTCTCCCCTCTCCTGCGGCTTTCTCGCTCATGAACACACTGGTGCACATACTCTCATAGTCCGACTGTGACGGCTCAACAGGGGAGCAAGCTGCCTGTTTTTTTAAAGTTTGTGATATCATTTTGTGCCCCACACCCCCTACCTAAAATTTTATCCCTTGCCCCTCCCATCTAAAATTTTATCCCCTGCCCCCCCTAACATTTTCTGGCTACGGGCCTGGCCTTACCTAGTTCATAAAGTTGTTGAGAGGACAGAACAATGGAAGGTACTCTGAGCCCCTCACTGGAAAAAAAAGCAGAGTATATACAAAATAAATAAAGGGGAGCATTTGTATCCTTTCTCTCATCTCCAATATACCTTATTCCAGCCTTGTAAATAATTCAAAATTTGCTAGCAGAAATGTTTCCCAGATCATGCACATCTGCTGTGGTCCACATATTGCTATGGGTAGTCATAAAGAATAGCTGAACCAACTCTTCTCCAGTTTGCACAAACATCTGTCTGGTCACCTAGGAGCAAAACTAATCTTCAAAAACTCTTTCTATGCAGAAGACATCTCATCAACTTAAAACCAAAGGCATAGACCTGGATTTTTCTTTTCCATTCAAAACTGTGCAACTCCAACTTTTCTTATAACCATTATTTTAAAAACAGATTTCAGCTATTTCTAGTGAAAATGTCACATGACTACATTAACACCTCTTCACACTGAAGGAAATAAAGAACAAAACACCCAGAGTTCCAACCAAATGCACACATAAAGCGTTTTGCAATTTACTTTCTCCAAACCCTTCCTCTCTGCAGCCTGCACATGAGCACTTCCCAATACCACATGCAAAGGATCAACTATATTGTCCTTTTAACATACAAAATCTTTACTTTTTTTTCTTGTTTGCCTCACAACAGCCTTGCAATTTTTATTTAAATCTGTCCCGCTCTAATTCTTAGCCAAACAAAAGCAACTCCTACCACAGCTAGTCACAATGGACAAATACTTCATGTTTAGAATCTATGTTAAATCCAGGCAGTTTATTCTAACCCACAGTGGTTCTCTATAAAAGGATTCAGAGTTGTTGAACCTGCAAATTTGTTTCCTTGCCCTGGCCTCAAAGAGCAGTATTTTTATAAGCTGCCAGCAATATACATTTAAGAAGGAAATTCTGCAACCAAGGTACTCGATGGTCCAGGATTTCATAAGCCATCCAAGTGTCAGAAAGCAGTGATTTATGGACTTGTCTGAGGCTTGATCTTTGTTGCATTTTTTTAAAAAAATCAGCAGAGCGAGTTTTTCTACCCATGTCTGGAACTGTACCTCCCACCTATCACAATCGATGTACAACACATTGGTGAGGTTATTTTTTTTTCCTTGTGAGCCACTTGTAAACTAATTTCATGGCACACTGCTCCCAAAAAGAGACAGTTTACTGTTAAACAATTATTTTTAGAAAACAATCCTGTCATACTGAATGTTTATTTACAACACACCATAAGACACCATCTACAATCTAGAACAGGCCACAACCCAGTGTTTCAGCTAAATTTTACTGGACTACAGCTAGGGTCAGCAAATATCAGTGTTTTCCCCAGAAAGACCTAAAGTTCATGTTGCTAAACTTTTGGTAACAACCATGATTAATCAGGCTCCTACTGACCAGGTTATCGTTCAACAGAGGGTAGATTATGCATCCTAACCAAATGGATTCCGAAGGTGAAAAATATGATGTGATTCTTCCTCTCCTCCCAATCAGGTTTATACACTGATCTTATGCCATGTTAAAGATTATAAAGAAATAAGGCATAGCAGTTATTCTGAACATGGTACCCCGAAAAGAACTCAATGCAAATTTCAGGGAACATTCAAGACATCAAGGTTACTGGCATACTGGTGATGTGTGGATTAAGACAACACAACAGATCTTGAAGACTGTGGTTATTCTTTCTCAATTCTGCACTAGGATGGCAAATCCCTAGCTGTCATATAACCAGAGCACAGAGACATTTCTCTCAGGGATCCCTAGGGTTGAATCCAGTCAGCTGTCTCACTCAATCTAATCCAATTGTTCTTCTTACTACAGCCTTCATCCCATGTGACTGTTGACCATGCATGTTTCAATGATCCCCAGTGTAGCTTAATTTGGTAGTCAGATGAGACTGACTACCCCCATGATCTCAGCAGTGGAAATGCTGGCTGGATCTACTGAATACCCTGTTTAAAAACTGATTCAATTTATACTTTGGATGCTGTTTTTTCAAAAAACAACTGATTCAACTACCTTTAATATCCAACTTACTACAGTAAGAAAGAGGACGTGGTATACAGTTACTGGAACTGGGCATTTAAACACGTAATATTCTCTACAAAATGAATTCCTCTCTCACCTTCAGATTTCCTGAAGTGTGAACCTTAATAACCTTAATAAGCTTTACAACTTCATAATGCCAAGGGGTAACACATGCTTAATATAGCGCCTTCAGTTCCCAGCTGTTGCTGAATTGTTCAGATATAAAGCCATACTCCATGAATAGACCTTAAAGGAGTGCTATATTTTCCCTAACAAATTTCATATTCAATGATGTCATAGGAAAATGTCTCCAAGTTTTTCCTCACTATACTACTACAAGTTGAAAACAGTCTCTTTTGGTGGACAGAACTACCCTGGGAAAGAATGAAGCTCTCATAGACCCATCAACAGGAAGTAAAGAGGAATCTATTCCCCAGTTACATCCTGGGGTTTAACTTTTCTGTTAGTGACAGCAGTACAGATGTGCACAAAAGATAAGTGAAAGTCACACCCACATGAAACTGAAACCTGTAGGCTCCTTCAAATACCAATTCCAAAGCTGCCTCATAACAATTAACATTTGGGTTCTACAGTTCTGAGCTGCTTGACTATCCCAGGCAGCATTTAGAGTAGAACCTCCTAATAAAAACTGAATACTTCACAAGACAAAGTCAAAGCATTCTGGCTCACATGGCATCAAAGACCACAGATGATCTGGTGACTCCTACATTCTTTTGTGCATTAATTATTAAAATTAGGTGGGTGGTGCTCATTAATGAACAACTGGACCACTCCTACTCTGATTTTAAACACAAAGTTAAATACAAGTCTTAATTAAGACATTACACTCATTTAAAACAAAGCAACTGTTTAAAATCTGTCTAGCTTCCAAGGATTTAAGTCAGTCTGAAAAAGCTCAGACAAAAGAAACAAAGCTGCTTTCAACTCTTTGTACAACTGGGCCTTAGGATCAGAATATTTCCCAAGGGAGCAAATTCTAAAGCTGCTGGATCTGTATCAAAAGCAACCCTCAGGAGATAAATATCAAAGTGTGTGCCACCAGCAGTTAAATGTTGTGTTAATTATGTTGGCTGCATATTCTTGAGTCGAAACCTTACCATTAAGTTTAAAAATAAAAAACATATTTCCACCTAACAACTAACATGAAAAAAGCTAAATTGAGCTGATGTGCAAATAACCATGCACAGTCAAGGGAGTACAGAGAGAATGTGTGTGTGTGTGTGCCCCCAAATTGACATTTACTGCAACTACTTTTTGCACATTTATGAGACTGTCTACTTTCACTTGCCTTTATCAAAACTGCCAATTAAAAAAACATACTGGTTTTATTCCTGTACCTTTAACAGCATCATGGCACACAGAAATGTAACATGCTAAACTCTTCCAGGCTTGGAGACCAATGCTGGGAAAGCTTCTTCTCCAGCTGAATTTCTGTATGTCAGACTGCCACATATAGCATGAATGGCTAAAAAGAAGGTCATGGTCCTAACTAAATGGTATTTGCATCAAAAAGTTCATCCTCAAGGTTACTCAATACCACTCAAATAGGTTTACTCTGGCCCAGTGAGACATCAGCTAAAAAAGTACCATATGTACCCAGCAGCTCATTGAAATCCGGCCTTGGGTTCTAAAATCAGCACAACCGTTCTGTGTATACCTGGCCAAAAGCAGAGAGACAGCCAAGGCAACTTGAATTAAAACAAGCCACTGAACACCTGCAGTACCACACAAGTAAGCTCTTCTTGTTCACAAAGCACCACACTGAAGTCAAGTTTTCACATTTGTGTGGTTGGGGTAAATTTTCACTCTGTTGTTCTAATACATAGTTGTGGATGAGTGGGGGCTTCGAATCCAATGTTGGTAAACAGGTCACAACCTCTTGTGGTATCTTGAAAACATTTTTTTAAAAATTAATTGAAGTATTCCTGGATTAGAGCGACACATCATCAGATGGAAGAATTTTAATCCATGGAGGCATCTCTAGAATTTAAAACACCCTTCCCCCACTAGTAACCTTCCACAGGACTACTCTTAACAGTCTCACACAGATCCCACTCTGGAAGAACAGCAAATAGACCCCCCCTTTTAAACACCCCCCCATCAACTGAAACACCACCTATGGGGAAGGGGAGGTAATTACACCAAGCAGGAGAAAGTAGGCTCGTGAAATCAGAGCCCGGGCTTGCCGCTCCTACTCCTCCCAGCTCCACAGGGGGTACGGTATTAACAGCAGCCTCCTCCACCCCCGAGCAGAGTCCCTCGAAGTCCCGGGGGAGGGGGCGCCGAAGGCAGCATCTCTCAAGGCGCCAGGACTTCTTACAGGTGCGACGGCCGCCCCGGAAGATCCTTCCCGAGCCCGCACCCCAGGAAGCGAGGGGGCGCCAAGCGAGCCCCGTCCGAAGCCGCGAGCGTCCCCTTCGCAGGCCTTGCCAGCACCACAGGCCGCAGCCTGGGCAGTGACAGTAGCAACCGCCGAAGCCGCCCCCTCTCGGAGAAAGCGAGCGAGGACTCCGGCCCGCAGCCTCCCAGGGAGGGAGGGTCGGCGCAGCAACAGCCTGCCTGCCCAGCTACCCTCCCCTCCCCACCCCACCCCCAACCCGTCGCAGCTCCTTCGGGAACCGAGGACTCACCCGCACCCTGCCCAGAGGGCTGGGCTCCTCCGCGCGAGGCGATAGCGACGACCAGAGCAGCAGCAGCCCCAGGAAAGAGCCAAGCAGCAGGACGGCGCGCAGGAGGAAGCCCAGCTTCAGCCGCATCCTCAGCACTGGCCCGACCCGCTCCCCTCAGCCGCCGCCGCCGGGCTCCCCCGCCCGCCTGCCTACCCCCCCACCCCCCTCCCGCTGTCGTCTGTTGTTGCTCCTCACTTGCGCCCAGCCGAGCTCTGCGTGCCCCCCCCCTTCCCTCCTCCTTCCACTGCCGCCTCTCTCTCTCCTAGGCAGGCGCCTGGCGCCGAGCCCCGCTCTTGCTCTTGCTCTCGCTCCCCTCCCTGCAGCTTCACTTCTCCTGCCTCAGCCTTCCTCGCTCTTGTCTTGCGCTGCCGCCGTCTCTCCCGACTCCTGCTGCTCGCTGTGATCCCTCCCCGCAAACTTTTTATAAGCTTCCTCTTTTTTTCCCCCCCTCTCTCTCCTTTTACTCGCAGCCTGGCTTTCCTCTCTCCGTGCTCTCTTTGCGTCTCCTGGCTAATCTTTCAGCTCAGCTTGCTAGAAAGAAGCAGGAAGTCACCCCGGGAGCAAAGGCTCCACGTGGCTGCTTTACAGCCTAAAGGGCTGTTGCAGATTGACTGGAGGCTGCCTTTTTGACACGTCCCCTTAAAGAGGTGGATTTGTTAGAGTAAACCTGTAAGGAACTGTGCAAATACCTGGCTGCTGTTCCTGGCTTTGGCAAGGTGGGAAAAAGGGATCAGCAGGTTTGCCTGCTCTCCCTGTCCCAGTCTTTATCTTGGCTTGGACTGGCACAGGCAAAAATACTACATTAAGAGGTGCAGTCAGGAACTGTAATACTGAAAGAACGCCAAGAAAGAACTGGGTGGCATAAATGTACGATGGAAAAAGCTGTCAGAGGAAATCAAGGGGATCTGTGTTGCAGCAGCCTGTCAGATGTATCTGTTTATCACAGAGTAATAGGTGTGGTAGGTCTGGCAAAAGAAAGATGTACAGTCCAAAAGGTATTGTTATTCCCTGACAACCAGTGGTTCAGCCCATCATCATAGGGTCTGCACTGAGCACTAAGAAAACCTGATGGACAAAGCAGAGGCAGGTCCAGAAAATAATATATGTGGCTTCCTTCATGACGTTTATGAGTGGATGTATCTGTTGTCACAGCAGCTCAGCTTTGCTGATATCTACAATGCATTCCATTGTTGATCCCTGCAAGTATTAAGGGGGCCATGGCTGAGTAGCAGAGCATCTGCTTGGCATACAGAAGGTCCCAGCTTCATGCCCCAGTGTCTCTCCATTTAAAAGGATCAGGTAGGAGGTGATGTGAAATACCTTCACCTGAGACTCTGGAGAACACGGCCAGTCTGAGTAGGAAAGGAAAGGTCCCCTGTGCAAGCACCAGTCGTTTCCGACTCTGGGGTGACATTGCTTTCACAACATTTTCACGGCAGACTTTTTACGGGGTGGCTTGCCATTGCCTTCCCCAGTCTTTTACACTTTCCCCCCAGCAAGCTGGGTGCTCCTGTTACCGACCTCGGACGGATGGAAGGCTGAGTCAACCTTGGGCTGGTTACCTGAATCCAGCTTCCACTGGCATCAAACTCAGGTCGCGAGCAGAGAGTTCAGACTGCAGTACTGCTGTTTTACCACTCTGCGCCATGGGGCTGCTAGTCTGAGTAGACAATACTGCAATTTTTAAATTTTATTTATTCAATATAAAATCTTACAGATAATAGTAGGAATCACAAAATAACGATGTAACGTGTTTGCATACTCACATATACAGACAAATCAACTATATAATAATTACTACAGTGCAAATAAAGTTTACATTAGCCTAGAACACAGTAATAAAAAAACAACATTAAATCTATGAATTAAAAATACAGCATTTCTTTAATATAAAAACACGTTATAATGGCAGCCTGACAATACTGCTGTTGGTGCACCAGTAGTCTAATTCAGTAGAAGGCCTCTTCATATGGCATCTCAGTAGGCTTGTGACCAATGGCTCGGTTAAAATGAAGGACTGTTATGGGGAACTGTCTCACAACCAGGGCACCAGGCTTTTTGGCATCCTAGGTAAGCTCTCCCCCCCGCCCCTCTCCCATGTGGTGGCTCTTGGCCCTGTGTGGCTCAACTCCCAGCTACTGCCCACCAGGCAGGCATACTCCAGTGTGCCTCCTCCCCCGGCGGCTGCTGCTATGCCGGCAAGGGAGTCAAATGGCTGGGCTGGCAGAGCGGCCGTCCGTGCATTCGGCATGCTCCAGCTGGGCTGGGTGCATGATGCTGTGCTGCACTGGGCAAAGCAAGTGGTGGTTGGTCTTTCCCTGCGCTGGCTGCATGCCCCCACTCCTGCGAGTTGTGGGGGGGGGGGTGCCCAGTTTGGCACCTCCAAGGTCCACTGCCCTAGGTAATGGCCTTAGGTCATGCAATGGGTGCACTGGCCCTGCTCACAAATTTTCTTTATAGCTGCTGTGTTATGAACAAGTCTTTAGTCAAATAACTGAACCATAGAGTTACTATATTTGAAACCCCCCAAAGAGGATGTATGTCCTGGCCAACTGCTTCAAACAACTGATCATTATGAAAAATCTCATTTCAAATACCCCTGCTGTTTAAGCTGGAGCTTGCCTTCACTGGGGGGTAAAAGGTAAAGGTAGTCCCCTGTGCAAGCACCAATCGTTTCCAACTCTGGGGTGACATCGCATCATGATGTTTTCATGGCAACTTTTTTTTGTGGGGTGGTTTGCCATTGCCTTCCCCAGTCATCTACACTTTACCCCAAGGAAGCTGGGTACTCATTTTATGGAAGGATGGAAGACTGAGTCAACCTTGAGCTGGCTACCTGAACCCAGCTTCTGCCAGGATCAAACTCAGGTCGTGAGCAGAGCTTGGACTGCAGTACTGCAGCTTACCACTCTGTGGCACGGGGCCTCTCATTTCAAATACCCCTGCTGTTTAAGCTGAAGTTTGCCTTCACTTGGGGAGTACAAGGCAAAACAGACTCAGCCTTCCAACCACAAAAGAGGACATTTTCACCAGTTTTTTTTTTTTTTTAAGAGGGCATGTCCTCTAAAAAGAGGCCATCTAGTAACTCTAATCGGGGAGTATTTCTTCAGCTCTCATTTATGCTAATACTTTGCTGTATGCAGGGGTCGTTTTGTAGAAAAATAGGTGGTGGAGCTCATCCAGGGATTGTTATGCAGCTGCACCTACTATTCAGTGGACAAGGTGGGGAGGAGGACGGGGAACCATCAGAAAGATTCAGGAGTTGCGCTCTTGTGAGTTCTGAATTCAAGGCCTGGCTGTATGGTAAAAATAAAGTTGATTTCAAACTAAATGTGTGGGAAGGCACAGCCAACCCACATACATTGGTCCCTGTTCCTCTTGCAGTTGAATATTGTCGAGGCACAATTCGTGCTCAAGGGTGGTTGATATTATTATTATTATTAGTTATTATTATTATTAAAGAAGTAGTATTGGTGCTGATTCTCTCAAGTCTTGGAGTTAATTTTGAAAAGTCTAATGTTTATTATAAACTACACATACACACACACACATAGGGGTCATTTCATAGAAAATGAGGTGCTGGAGCTCATTAGCACAACTCATTTACGCATGCCACACACCCCTAACATCACTGGAAGGTGTACCAAATTATATCAGCTCAGCATCCACATTAAAATGCTTCTTGAATTATAATTGTCATAATAAAACCTTACTTCCATCATACTTTTAAAATTACTTTCTCCTATGTGGCCACAGTGGCATGATGAAGGTTTTCATCTGTTTGCTTTATATGTTTTGGTTATATTTCCCATTTTTTGTGGGGGAAAATATTAGAAAGTTTGTCAAATCTTAGAGTTCAGGAAAATTCTCACAAGGGGTTTGAACAATGGAGCCCAAAGGCAAGCATTTGAATTTTTTTTTAAAAAAATTCTGTCTTAGATTATTTTTGGCGTTTTGTATTAGTTTCCATAATTATATTGGTAGATCTTATTTCAAATACACCAGCTTTCAGAATAGTATGTGCTAGTTTTTACAGATTTGGAATTATATAATTACCTTACTATAGAGAAAGTATTTGAACCTGTGAGCCTTGGATAAATCTTCAGTTTCAAAAAATTTGAAAATTAGTTCTGGAGGATAGATTACACTAGAGGTAAAGCAAGCATTGTATGGAGAACAATGAGTTTGTCATAACATCTAAAATTTATTCAGTGTTGGGGGTGGGAACTATGCTGTCTGCCACACCTGGAAAGCAAAGTCTTAATTTGTTTGCAAATCTGTTTAAGCTCTGCTAGTGACATGAACAGTGAGCAGAAACTGAGATGTACTTCTGTACAACAAAGACTTAAGGTATTGCACTAGGAATGAATAGCACAGTAATTATCTTTACATGTAAGCAAAGTGCTCAGAAAGTGAAGGTCTGTGGTGAAAAAAATGGCTCCCTTATTGGGTGCATATTCAAAGTAGGTAATGAAATTTTAAATCTTTATTGAAGTGGTCCAAGGACAAAATGTGGTGAAATCAAATTGCTGTTGCCACAGTTTATCACACATTGTATTGAAGTATTGTCCATAAACATAACATGTGAACAGTAATATATAAGAACACCCACCCTATGTTGTATAGTTACAATGTTAAACCAATGTCTGATATTCTGGTTCTGAAAGTTCAGGGCTAATTTGGCATGTTATTTTTGTTTAAGAAGATATTAGGAAAGCCCATGCCATGGTCAGATAAATTTCACTTTGGTGGCCATGACACAAGAGCTTGGGTTAGGTTAGTCTGGTTCAAAATCACCCAGTGAGCTTCCACAGCAAGATGGGGATTCAAACCTGGATCTCCCAAATCCTATTCCGAAGCTCTAACCACTTTACCACACTGACTTTCATAGAGTGACTGCTGTTGAACAGTAGCAAGCAACCAGGCCTAGTTGAGTTGTGGAAGTCAGGTGGTATCAAGGCACCCAGAGGCTGCTGCCAGGGTCAGCGATACCAGCTAACAGGTGGGATCTGGAGGTCAGAAATCAATCCCCCTGGAGAGAATGGCTGGTTTGGATGGTGAACTCTGTCACATACTTAGGTAGTTATCTACAGTCCTTTTGCTGTAAAACAGACCAGTAAAAGGAAATTGGATTGTTCTAGATTCAAGGACTCACCTTTTTACAGCCAGCATAAATAATAAGATATTTACTTACGTGGACTTACTTTTGCAAATTAAATAACAGTAAATAAAAGTGAGGTCTTACATTGATTAAACATATGAATGAAAAGGGAGGGAAACATGCCTATATAAAGAACTGTGTGATTAAGCCAAGTATAAGTAGTTTGCCTAAATTGTTTTTCTGCCAGTAGGGTTATCTCTATTGCAGGGGTGGCCAATGGTAGCTCTCCAGTTGTTTTTTGCCTACAACTCCCATCAGCCCCAGCCAGCATGGCCAATGGCTGGGGCTGATGGGAGTTGTAGGCAAAAAACATCTGGAGAGTTACCGTTGGCCACCCCTGTTCTATTGGGTTAAATTAAAAAAAAATCATTAGCTGCCTTGGAAGCACAGAAGCTTTATGTAGTGTCCCCAATTCTCCATGTTTCCTGGTTAAGGGGAAACTGCTGTTCAAACAAATTACAAAGATGATCTGACTTCAGTGGTGACAAGAGAAAGTAATTTTTCTTACAAAAATAGAAACACATATTGCATAACATATTTAACTTATTGTGAACAGATTAACCTCAAAAAGACTAACTTGTTACAGCTCCAAGCAAATGTAAGAGATAGAAGAAGAGATGAAACAGAAGGCAAGCAATGGACAAAGAGGCTCAACATCTAACTGATGAGAGGGCAGGGCCAACTGCCAAGTATACTGAGAGAATGCTCTTAATCCTTTATCTCCCAGATCCTCTTGCTCTTAACCCTATATCTCCCAGATCCTCTTGCAAGCGAAGTTACAATATTAAAAAATCTCCACCCATCCACCCAGAGCACGCTGCATACAGTAGCTGAGCCAATTCAGCTGAAATCAACTAAAAAGACAGTTTGTTTCTTCTACATGCACATCCCTGTGTCATTTTAAAACAAGATATTTTCCCCTAACTTTTGCCAGCAATTGTATTGACACAAGCTGGCGTATTGACACAAACTGTACCAGATACAAACTTGATGTAAGAGAAGCTTGACTTAAAGAACTGCTACACACCAACTTGGGTTGGTTTGTGTACATAGATTTAAATGTGTTAAACTATTTAAGTTTGGGAATAAATGTATCAAATGTATTTTCTGTAGGGATTTAAAGGATTGCTGGAAGGGTTCTTAATGGACTTCAAGATGAAGAAATTCAGTACTAAGATTTTTTTCATGTATTGATGAATCATTTTCAAATGGTATAATCACTAAGTAAGCAGAGTTGGTAACCTGTTGCTATCTGGAGGTGAAGTATTCTTTTCCTGTTCCTCTAAACTCCACTGCAGGTGTCACTCCACTGCAGAGGATTTGGGGAGGCAGCTAAAACGTAGCTGTAGTAACATTGGCCTCCTTCCTTGCCAGCAATGAACTAGAACTTATTATAAATGTGATGCTGTAGCTTAAAAGGTCAATGACATTTTATGTTGCAGCAACAGGAACATTGTTTCCAAGGTTTAAGAACATTATTGTACAGATCTACCCGTACTGGTATGACCTCATTTAGATTACTATTTTTAGTTCTGGCCACCAGAGGAAAGTTACAAAGAAACTGAAGAGTTTACAAGGCAAACCCTATGAATACAGGCGAGATGAACACAGTCTAGAGAACAAGAAGATTAAGGAATGGATATGCTCACAGACTTCAAATACTTAGGATGTCAGAAGAACTGAGACGACAACAGAACTGTTCACACAATCTAACAATGGTAGAACAAGAAGCAACCATTTTAGCCACAGGGAAGCAGATTTAGGTTCACATTAGGAAGAAGACTCTGCAGTAAGAAAATAAAATCATCAGTGGAATGGTCTATTGATTCAGGCTGTGTTTCACCATAGAGTTTTTGAAGAAAAGGTTTTTGTTAGGTTTATGTGTCAGCATGTCCTCCTTTTCTGAACAAGACTTGAATAATCTACTGGGTCTGTTCTAACCCTATGTTTTTTTACTGTTCTATGATAAAGCACATATTTTCTGTTGTGTGTGAGCAGAATATGTGTACCCTAGACATGTACCCATGTGAATGTGTAAGCCAAAATGCCCTCAAAAGGTTGGGGAATTGACAGGTGGGCAACTTCGGCTCAAAAAGACCTAGAATCTATGTATACAGGATTCCACTTCCAGAAATTACTGCTAAATTTACCAAGGACACTAATTAAGTAAAACAATTATGCTTTTATTACAGAAACTTATAGAATACACATATAAGGTAATGGATACATATAACACATATACAGACCTAATAAAAATAGAGAGAAATGCACAGAGGTAACACAGGGATAGACAAATAGGGTGATAATTACCGATCGTAGTCTTCAAGGAAGGCTCCAATGGCGACAAACTAGGGCGATGGGGGAAGGGACCCTCAACTGATCAGGAATCGGGGATGTATCTAAATAGCAGGAATGGGGTACTGCTAGATGCACACGTGCAGAATGTTGGGTCAGAGGTTATAAAGTCTACCTTGACCCCTAAGGGGGTAGGAGGTTCAGGGGCGGATGACAGGTTGTCAGCTGGTACATGACCTCAGAAAAAGGGGAGGCTCTGCAATGACCATAAGGGCTGGACTTGTGCGGTAGCCAATGGCCAGTTTATTGAGGGCACTTGATTGGATACCTGGCCAATGAGCGGAGTTGGCCCTGGTTACCTGATGGGGCTTCCAGGTAACAATGGGCAAGGGGGAGGCCCCAGTGTGACAGTTAGGGCAGGGCATGGGTAGAGGTATTGGGTGGAGGTGATTAAACAAGCTATCCAAACTTATCTATAAGTGACAATAGAGGGTCAAATCGATACCTAAGGTGACACCCGATTCATACAATAACTATGGCTCTGAGTGAAGCTATTCTTCCTCTTCTTTACTCCTCTGCTGGCACCATCCTTTGTCTTGAGTTCTGTTGGACAAAAGCTTAGGCAGTCTGGCAGGATCCACGCCTAAGATAAGCTTGATTGCCTTATGCCGAAGTTGAAGCAGCTGCTGGATACGTGAGTCTCTTGCTTTGCTGTAATCGAGTCAGGAAAACAAGATGGATTCTGGTGGTGTTAGCCTTTGGTTCATGGAAACAGGCTGGAAACTGTTTGCCTGTACAGTTCATGGTGGCGTGGCTTCTTCCTCTGCAAAGGCCGAGATTGTGCACTCAAGGAGCAGCTGGAAGCTCATCTGTAGTTCTGGCTAACACCTATCCAGAGATGTAGAATGCTGCTGCAAAGCTGAGGCTTACGGTAGTCACATAAGCCTTAGAAACCGTGGGCAAAGTCCACTTCTTAGAGCAGATGTGTGCGAGTGAAAACTCCAAGCACCCTGGCAACCATACTGGTGATCACAATGTCCATGTGTATGAAAAGTAGGGGGCTTTTTCTTACAAATGAGGCTCAGTTTCCAATTTAACTCAAAGTTAAGTAGCCTGAGCCCAAAGAAGATAAATACAGGTTTGAGTTTTACATTTAGATGTGAATCCTAGGTTGGTAATGATCAATGCAAATTGTAACCAAGTGATCATTGGCTTCTAATGCAAGTTTAAAAGAAGTACCTGAGACCTTGAGCATGATGAGATCAAAGAGTTTTATTGAGGGGAACAATTAGCACAGTCATGATAGTATCAAGTTTGAATTATAATACTTTATCACTAGGATGCTCAAACAGATACAAATAGCCCAATTGCCCACCAAGAGTCGGAATAAAGAGTCGGACACAATGCATTGGAATAAAATTGGGCCACTTTATTAACTCACAACATGAACAGCAAGGGCACCCCACCAGCAGCCTGGTCAGGGCTAGGGGTCACCACGACCACTCCCTTGCCATTAACGGGCGAGAGACCCAGCCCCCCAGCTGGAGCTGAGCCACTCAGCTCCCTCCAGGCAGGCACAGCAGGGAGGCCCGCACTAGAGGGCCCAAACCCAGACGCACGTCTCGGCAGAAAGGCACCCTCTAGCCGAGCCTCCTGAACAGTCTGCATTCTCCAAACCCGGGTCTCCAAAACCCAAGGTTGATCATGCAAGACCCCAAAATTCCCCAAAAGGGGGATGCTTCACAGTCCTCCCCTAGCCACATAGTGTCCTAAACACCTAAAACCTGCCAACTAAAGAGACCACCTATTTAAAGGCACCTTCCCCAAGCCAATTCCACAATCCACTGCACTGCTATGCAGGTTAGGCAAAACACACACCCCAGCGACAACCAATCAACCTGGGCGTAAAAAATTCCTACCCGGCTCCCCAAATGAGGCAACCAGCAATGCCTACATAACAGACAGGGCGGGTGGGAGGGCCGATCGACGAGGGACTGACACGAGGGGACGGGGAGCTAGCCGTTAAAGCGGCTAAACCCCGCCCCCAGCAAAGCGCACCCAAACAGGCGATCTCCGTCTCTTCCCGCCCTGGTGGGCAAACAGATTCAAGCAGCCTAGCAGCTATGCTGCAGGCTGCAAGATCAAGAATCTCCACAAACACCAAGCAGTGTGCATCACTCAAGAAGAGGAAACCAGCTGCTAAAGAGCTAAGCAGGTCATAGGCAGAAGGTCTGAATTCAAAGGAGGGGTTCTGCAATGTCTAAGCAGCCATAATTGCAGTCACTGTTAAGTGTACCTTAAGCTCACCACAAACAGCATTCTGAGTACCTACTGCCTGGATTCAGAGCAGTAGCCAAAGTGCAGGTAAGGAAAGACACAAATAGGTATAGAAAAAGGCCTGCATGGTTAGCAATCAAAGTAATGGAAGCTCTAAAAGGTAAGAAGGATTCCTTTAAGTGGTGGAAAGCTAGTCTTTGTGAAGTTAATAAAAGGGAACACAGGATGTGTCAAATAAAATGTAAGTCTGTGATTAGGCAGGCAAAAAGGGAATATGAGGAACATATTGCAAAAAACAAAAAGACCAACAATAAAAATTTGATTCAGATTGAGGTGACAAGAGAGGAGATCCTATTGCTGACAGACAATTTAAAAACTGATAAATCACCAGGTCAGGATGGCATACATCCAAAAGTTCTGAAAGAACTCAAATGTGAACTTGTGGATTTTTTGACAAAAATATGCAATCTTCCATTAAAATCTGCCTCCATTCCTGAGGACTAGAAGGTTGCTAATGTCACCCCCATCTTTAAAAAGGGTTTCAGAGGAGATTACAGATCCATTCATTCTGACATCAATACTGGGTAATTTGGTGGAAACTGTTATTAAAGAGAGAATTAGTAGGCACATTGATGAACAAAAGCTATCGAGGAAGACTTTCATGGGTTCTGTAAGAGAAGATCTTGTCTCACTAACCTGTTAGCGTTCTTTGAGGGGGTGAACAAACATGTAGACAAGGGGGACCCAATAGACGTTGTTTACCTTGACTTCCAGAAAGCTTTTGATAAAGTTCCTCATCAAAGGCTCCTAAATAAGCTCAATAGTCATGGGGTAAAAGGACAAGTCCTCTCATGGATCAAAACCTGGCCAATTAATAGGAAACAGAATAAATGGGCAATTTTAACAGTGGTGGGTAGTAAGCAATGGGGTACCACGGGGCTCAATACTGGGTCCAATGCTTGTTAACTTGTTCATCAATGATTTGGAGTTGGGAGTAAGCAATTAAGTGGTTAAGTCTGTGGATGATGCTAAATTGTTCATGATGGTGAGAACCAGGGAGGATTGTGAGGCACTCCAAAGGGATCTGTTGAGGATGGGCAAGTGGGCATCAACATGGCAAATGAGGTTCAGTGTGGCTAAGTGCAAAGTAACACACATTGGGGCCAAAAATTGTAACTATAAATATACATTGATGGGGTCCAAACTGGCAAAGACTGACCAAGAGAAAGATCTTGGAGTCATGGTAGATAACTCACTGAAAATGTTGAGACAGTGTGCGACTGCAATTAAAAAAAAGGCCAACACTATGCTGGGGATTTTTAGGAAAGGAACTGAAAACAAATCAGCTGGTATCATAATGCCCCTATATAAATCAATGGATAAATCAATAGCCAGCTCTCCATGGCCATCGACAAGATCACTCCCCAACGTCCTCTTCATCCTCGTTCACGATCCGCTCCATGGTATACCTGGGAGCTGCGATCAATGAAATGGCGATTAAGACGACTAGAGAGACAATGGCGACATACTCGTGATGAAGCTATGAGAACATCCTATAGGTCATTTATGCGGACCTATGAGATGGCAGTCCAGGCCACAAAGAAGAATTACTTTGCATCCCAGATTGCAGCTGCAACCTCGCGCCCAGCACAATTGTTTAGTATAATTCGGTCACTAACAATTTTACCGCATGGTAAACAACATATTAGAGAATTGGAAATAGGCTGTGAGGCTTTTGTGGGTTTTTTCGCAGATAAAGTCTCATCACTCCAACATGACCTTCCCGCCATACTTGATAGAGTGAAAGAACTTGGGGCACCGAGCACGTCTTCTGGTCCAGTTCTGGATTCCTTCAGTCCACTCAGCCTGGAGGAAGTTGACAGGATCCTTTTAGATGTCCGCCCTATGACTTGTAGGTCGGATCGATGCCCATCCTGCCTTATAAAAGCTAGCCAGGCGATGCTACGTGAACCACTGCAAGATATCATCAATAGATCCCTGATAGAAGGGATCTTTCCCATGCCCCTTAAAGAGGCTGTGGTCCATCCCCTCTTGAAAAAACCATCTGCAGATCTGGCCATATTGGTGAACTATCAACCAGTATCAAACCTTCTCTTTTTGAGTAAGGTTATAGAGCGGGCGGTGGCAATTCAGCTACAGGGATTCCTGGAGGACACTTCCACACTGGATCCATTCCAGTCTGGCTTTCAACCAGGTCACGGGACAGAGACAGTTCTGGTCGCTTTCATGGATGACCTCCTGCGACATCTGGATCGGGGCGGCTCAGTAGTGCTGCTATTATTGGACCTGTCAGCCACTTTTGATATGGTTGATCATCAGCTACTGACTGGCCGCCTTGCTGACGTGGGGATTCAGGGGTCCGCCTTGCAGTGGTTGACCTCCTTTCTCCAAGATCGGGGACAAAGGGTGGTGATAGGGGAGGAGTCATCCCAGAGGCACTCACTTGCATGTGGTGTGCCTCAGGGTGCGGTTCTGTCCCCGATGTTATTTAACATCTATATGTGCCCCCTTGCCCAGATTGTCAGGAGGTATGGATTGGGTTGTCACCAATACGCAGACAACACGCACATCTATCTATTGATGGGTGGCCAGTCTGACTGTACCCTGGAAAATCTGGACCTGGTTCTTCAAGCCGTAGCATCCTGGCTCAGGCTGAGTCGGCTGAAATTGAATCCGACGAAGACGGAGGTTCTCTATTTGAGCCGGGGTGGTTCAAGGGTAGGGGTACAGCTGCCAGCTCTAGATGGGGTGCCATTGATACCGGCCCCTAAGGTCAAGAGCTTGGGCATGCTCCTTGAGTCCTCCCTTACAATGGAGGCCCAGGTAGCAGCCACTATTAGATCCGCCTTTTTTCATCTTCGGCGGGTGCAGCAGCTGGCTCCTTTTCTGGAGCACAATGACTTAGCAATGGTGATCCATGCTATAGTCATCTCAAGAATAGATCACTGTAATGCTCTCTACATGGGGCTACTCTTGATGCTGACTTGGAAACTACAGTTAGTGCAGAACACTGTGGCACGGCTGTTAATGAGGCTCCCTCGATGGGAGCACATTCAGCCTGTGCTGAAAGAGCTGCACTGGCTACCTATTGTGTTCCGAATCTGTTTCAAGGTGTTGGTATTGACCCTTAAAGCCCTTTATGGTCAGGGACCTGTTTATCTGTGGGGCCGCCTTTCCTCATATATCCCCCAGAGAGCACTGTGTTCAGGGACAAAAAATCTGCTGTCCACCTCTGGACCAAAGGAAGCCAGGCTGCGTTTGACATGAGCCAGGGCCTTCTCAGTGACAGCACCAGAGTTATGGAATGCTCTCCCGGAGGCCATAAGGGCCCTGCGGGACCTTCCTACATTCCGCAGGGCCTGTAAGACCGAATTGTTTTGACAGGCCTTTGATGCTTAAACTGAGAGAGAGCTGCCACCTGACGTCAGCTAGAGTTCCTGGTGACCAACCGTCTGAAAAGCAGAACCGCCAACATAGTAATGGTACAGCACCGTGGAATAGTTTTTAAATTTTAATTGTATTAATGTTTTATAGATTTTATTGACTTATTGTTTTAATCATGTAAACGACTGTTGTAAGCCGCCCTGAGTCCGCTTGCGGAAAGGGCAGGATAAAAGTCTAATGTAAATAAATAAATAAATGGTGCAGCCTCATTTGGAATACTGTATACAACTCTGGTCCCCACACCTCAAAAAGGATATTATAGCATTGAAAAAGTGCAGAAAAGGGCAACTAGAATGATTAAAGGGTTGGAACACTTTCCCTATGAAGAAAGGTTAAAGCACTTGGGGCTCTTTAGCTTGGAGAAACAATGACTGAGGAGTGATATGATAGAGATTTACAAGACTAAGCATGGGACAGAGAAGGTAGAGAAAGAAGTAGCTTTCTCCCTTTCTCACACTACAAGAACTTGGGGGTATTCAATGAAATTGCTGAGCAGTTGGGTTAGAATGGATAAAAGGAAGTGCTTCTTCACCCAAAGAGTGATTAACACATGGAATTCACTGCCATAGGAGGTGGTAGCAGCTACAAGCACAGATGGCTTCAAGAGGGAATTGGATAAATATATGAAGCAGAGGTCCATCAGTGGCTATATTACTAGAGTTGTAAATTTGTGTTTTTAATTGTAGGAATGTTCTCTTTTGTGTGCAATTGTAGTACTTTTTGTGCATACTGGCTATGGGCTGTTAATAAATCTAAATCTGAAACCAGTGGCTGTTAACCACAAGGTATAAATGGAACTCTCTTTCTGGGGCAAGTGCTGTTCTGTATTCTTGGTTCTTGGGGGCAGCAATAGTGGGAGGGCTTCTAGTGTCCTGGCCCCACTGGTGGATCTCCTGATGGCACCTGGTTTTTTAGCCACTGTGTAACAGAGTGTTTGACTGGATGGACCATTGGCCTGATCCAACATGGCTTCTCTTATGTTCTTATGTTCTTTGGTGCAGATGGAAAGAGAAGGCATGCAATATGTCAATATGAAGCTTCCATAGCACCACATATAGCAGAAATGAACTGGAACTTCAATTTGGGCCTGGATCCTTTCCAGAGTTACAAAATTTGGGTTTGAATGAAAATAAATTATACTTTCCTCTCCGGGCTTAGGGAACCACATAGGGGTTATACCAGCAGAAATGCTCAGGAACTTCAGTTTGGGCCCATATCCTTAAATTACAAGGCTTAGGGCTGAGTGAAAACAAATTATACTTTTCTCTCTGGACTTAGGGAACCCAGTGAGGTCCACTGTCTGACTGGTCCTGTGGGAGAAGGCAGTCCCAAGGTCCCAGGGATATTTACAAATAAGGAGAGGAGGGGAAGTCTCTCTGGATGGAGAAGTGGTGGGTTGAAGGCAGTCTTGGTTACTGCATTGAATTTAGATTTGTAACAGGAAATGTCATCATCTAAACTAGCTCAGTCTGAATGAAAAAGGCTTTTATTGGACAATCTGCTTTAAATTTTGTGGTTTCTAAATCGGCTTGACTTTTTCTAATGTGGCCAGAGTTTTGGTGCTAAAGCACTTTTTTAATTGCAGAAAACTACAAATTAATGAAGCGATAAAGGCATAGGCTTGTTCCTCTCTAAGGCTTTCATTTCTAGAGACTGTCATTATTTATTTATTTATTATGCTAGATTTATATCCCACCCACTCTACGAAGACTCAAGGTTATGTGAACTATGAGGTTATATGAACTAATTCCAATCCTGCCCCTTCTCTGCTGGCTCTTAGTCATTCTGGTGTAGATAGCTCCAAATTTGTTTTCTGGACTTCTCATAACTAAAAAAGAAGAAATGGTTACCAAAATGGAGGGAAAGAGAGAAGTTAACAAAATGGAGGCTTGATGGTAACATACTATATTCTATGATGTGACAGTTCTATAATGTGAGCTTCAGATTGCCAACTGACTGGAGAAAACAGTCCTTTCTCATTAATATGCCAGTTTGGTGTAGTGGTTAAGTGTGCAGACTCTTATCTGGGAGAACTGGGTTTGATTCCCCACTCCTCCACTTGCACCTGCTAGCATGGACTTGGGTCAGCCATAGCTCTGGCAGAGGTTGTCCTTGAAAGGGCAGCTGCTGTGAGAGCTCTCTCCAGCCCCACCCACCTCACAGGGTGTCTGTTGTGGGGGAGGAAGGTAAAGGAGATTGTGAGCCACTCTGAGCGTCTTCAGAGTGGAGGGCGGGATATAAATCCAATATCTTCTTCTTCTTCTAGACTTAATGGTGTATTTTTTACCTCCATGCCACAAAAGGCTTCCACTGCCCATCTCCACCCTTGAAGCCCCATTAAAAGGATAGATTTTTTTTCTCCATGCACTCTAAAAAGGTAAAATATATAGACATAAAAATTCCATTTAAATTTATTTGTTTAGTTTTCTTACTGTGTTTTAATGAAAAAATTGCTGAAGGCAGTTCTTAAAAGATAAAATAAACACATTACCACAACAGTAAAAACAAACAATTCGAACAGAATTAAAATGCAGAGGGAAAAATCATCTTTCTGGAATAAATAAGTTTCTAGTGGAAACTTTAAGACATATTATAAGGAAAGCTGAATGGAGCTTTTGGGAAGGGGAATTTTGAAGTTTGGGGGTAGCAGTTGAAGGTGTCAACTAAGCTGTCAACTAAGGGTGCATGTGAGTTCCCACAATCCAGTCCCATTGGATGATGCCAGAGCACCAGCTGGTACATATGAGAGGAGGTGGTCTTCAAGAATGTTGGACCCATTGAGTTTTGAGACCATCTTCAAAAGCAGACCTACCCAGAGCACATTCAGTAATCCAATCTGGATCTCACCAGGGCATGTGTGACCTATGTTCTCAATAGACCTACAATATAGGTTAGTATTCATTGGAGCCTTGAAATGATTCTTTTGGTTGTTCAAATGGGAATAGTCACTATTTGACTCCTTTGGTAGGTACGGAACAAGGGCCTGCCCAATAAAGTACAGTGCATTTAGTGGATGCTATGCTGAATTTAAATGTGTTTTTGTACAAGAAGTTCTGAGTCCACTGGCAACACTGAAGGAAACTGGGAAGTTTTTACATATGCTTCTCTCTCTGTGTATGTGTATATATGGAACCAAGTTCTGAACATTTTTTCAGTACCCCAATTTTTCCTGACAGCAACTTCCATCTACTTCTTCTGCTTAATAAAGAAAAAAGAAAGTTGCCCTAGCAATCTAATGCAGCTAGGTCAAACCCACTGTGTTTTTCATTAATATTTTCAGTCAGAAGCATGTGTTCATCGGTGGCTATAGTGAATGTGAATGAACCATTTTACCTTGAGAGGGTACAACCTTACACCTAAGAATTTTTAAAGCTTAACTTTACATTTAGTAATTCTTGTCAGTGCAGCTTTCTTTCACCAAGAATGGGGGTAACTTCCTCTAGAAGACAGTCTGTCAAAACCCCTAGCAAACCTAAGATTGCCTTTAAAAGTGCCAAAATACACATACACTCTGCATCTGCATAGCATCCCTACGCATTATGAGTTTCTCTTGTTGGGACTCTGGAAGCAATAGGGAGGAAGCTGGCTGGGAACCCTTTCTAGTGCATGACCACATGCTTATTTTGTTATTTAATTAGCAGCTGGTTAAAGAGGGGTGGAGTTGGTATAGGCATGGTGGAAATAGCCATGTCATTTTGAGGCAGCTTCTCCAAAACCATGACTCATGCTCTACTTTAGTTGTTCACTCTGTGGCTTACTATATGATCAGGTACGAAATCTGCAAGAGAAAACCTTTTTCCTGTTCAGTTTTCCAAAACGCAAGAAGAGGGATTTAATGTGTGTGCGTGTATCAAACAGCAGATCAGATTTAAAAAGTTGAAACTCAAACAGAGAGATGGTCTGTCTTCAAGAATGTTGGCCTGTCTTTAAAAATTGGTGGGATATTATATATACCAGAAGACAGATCATCTCCCTATTTGAGTTTCAACTTCTTTAATCTGATCTGCTGTTCCATTAATTAATTTAGGCTCAAGAAGCGTTCACATGTGTTTTTGCTTGTGGGCGTAATAAACCAGAGGGTTTGTTATCTAAAGCTGAATAAAGAGTTTGCATTACACATCTAGTATTGTAAAATTTGACAAGATTCCAAGTGATAGTTTGGGATTAAAGGGTTAAAATATTTTGAAAATGAAGATTGAAGGAATATATACTGATGGCTGATATAAGTGTGACAACAATGTAAATGTTCTCATCCAAGGTGAAACTGGTGGGATATTTGTCAAAAGCAGGCTGGATCTAGCTGTGGCCAGCAAATTTTCAGGGAACAATTCAGAAAAGCCAGAACTGAAATAATCTACACAAATTTGTATTTATTGTTTTGCAAATGTTGCTGGAAAGTGTGGTGTGATAACTTTGGCATAATTGTGTTACTTTGGAATTGATTCATTCGAATATAAAACAAGCAAGCAACTGCCAATTGCTAGATACAGGCCTGTTTTTTTCCTAAGCTGTTGATTTTGGTTTTCTCTGTTCCAATTAGTGGCCTTTCTTCATTATTTATTATTGTTTCCCCCATCATGACATGGGGATTATAATAATTTCAACATGGCTAATGAATGAATGGGAAGTTTGTCTAGTTTCATTTTAACTTCCATTGTTTCTAATGATGGCATCTTTTGTTAAGATAATATTATAATTTGCACTTCAATGCTGCCTTCCATTTGTAGAGCTCAAATAGCTCTGCAAGTATTAATGAATTCAGTCTCAAGAGTGGAGGGTGAAATGTTATTGTCTTCATTTTACATCAAGGAAAAGTGCTGACGCACAAAGAGCTTTCCTCCAAGTAGAAGCCGATTACAGAAATAAAGGTTAGAATCCATTACCATGCATCAGTTACATCAAGTACACATGGTCCCTTTTGTGCTCTTGGCCCACAGCTACTAATGTCCATGTAGACTCTTGTGGACCAGCCTTGCACCTGGCACCACAGCAAGCCACTGAACATGACCTGTCAGTGCGTTGCATTGCTTTTGTTCAGGCTTCTTCTCTTTCCCTTTTGGAAACTTCAGCGTTAGGGAATGGAGAGAAAGGAATACATACTGCAGTGCTACAACTGACTCAGGCCTGCCCATCAGATTTTATTTCATTCGTTGACAGATTTGTTTTTGCTGCTTTATTTCTTTTGCAACTGTATAACCATCCAGACTTGCAGCATTGAACAAATTGTTTCAAGGCTCTTACAAAAGGGTTGCTGCCAGAAAGTGGCAGACATGCAAACTCTGCCTACATATTCTGAGAATTTTGCCCAGAGACTGGGAGAAACTGGAATCTGCTTTATACAGAATCAGACCATTCGTCCATCAGGGTCAGGATTGTTTACTCAGACTAGCAGTGGCCCTTCAGGGACTTAAGTAGAGGTCTTTCACATTACTTACTACCTGATTCTGTTTTTAAATCGGAGATGTCAGGGATTGAACCTAGGACCTTCTACATGCCATGCATGACACTATACCACTGAGCCAAGTCCCTCCCCCAGCGAGCATGGTAAAAAAAAGAAAAGAAAATGTATGGCTGGTAAAGAAAAGAGAACACAATGAGAGATGAATGTGCTGTGTGCAATGTGAACCAGAATTCAAAGACTGGAGCTCAGACCCAATTAAAGCTGTACAAAAACTATTATGAGAGTAGAACTATGCATTGCATAGCAAAAACGACACCTCCAGTATAGGTTTTGCCATATTCCTCAAAACATATAGGATCATTTGCTCCCTGTTATGTCTTTATGGTACCATGTATTTTTGACCTATTAGTGACAGCTAATGATGTGGAGTGGAAAAAAGGAAATGTACACTGGGTTGAAGTGAATGGCATGAGGTTAGCGATTCTACAAGTTATGAAGACAAGGGGGAGAACATACCACGAGAATGCTGTTTTTGGCAGCCTTGCACATAGTATAATTCCATGCTAAGACTTTCAGTGTTCATTTGTAATAGCTTTTTTTGGTGGTGGGGGTGGTTAGTACATTGAGAGGGGACAAAGACTCAAGGGAAACCATGTTCTGTATGGAACGATAGTGAACTTCACTCCATTGTTTCAAAATAGTGTCAATTGTCTGATTTAAAACTTCCTCAATGGCATTTAATTTCTTCTGGTTTCATTGTGATTTGTTGCTTATCTGTTCCTGTGTTGTTCTTTGCTTTATTATAGTATGTGGTCTGATTTGACAAATGTTGGCTGCCTGGCCTCCTGCATTTACATCTGCAGGTTGTAAATCCCAAGTGGACTGCAGCTACACATCTAATTTCTGTGAGATGGGAATACCCTAATTTGGAAGTGGAGACTTTTTTTTTTGCTTTTCTATATCTGTCAAAATTAGACACCACTTGCTTCATAATATCACTAGACTTGTAGTCACCATGTCTCCTATTTCTTCTCTGACAATTCTGTAAAGATCATATTCTTTCACGTTGACATTCTTGTCATGAAGACCAGCTCATAAACTCTTCCGTGACTCATGTCTCCTCTAATTCTCCTCCTGCAACATAACCTCTAGTTCACCCTGTATTTCACTGTCTCTTAGCAGCGATATGTATTTCTTCACTCTTGTGTCTCCGTAGACTGCAGTCTGTCAATCTTGTGATGTACCTTTCTTCATATTACTGTACAGTCTTCAGGGCAAATAGGAAAAAAAGAAACATGTTTGAGAAGTTTGGCTACCCGTTATATTTTGAATGGTTATTACTTCTCTGAATGTTAAGCTTTGACCATTTAGCATTAAGCAGGGACTATGGCTTAGTGCGAGGCATCTACTTTGTATGCAGAAAAGTCCCAGGTTCAGTCTCAGGCATCTCCAGTTAAAAGTATCAGGTCATTGTGGTTAATGTGAAAGACCTTCACTTCAAAGCCTTGAGAGCTGCTGTCAGTCTGAGTAGACAGCGCTGACCTTGAGGGATCAGAGGTTTGAGTCAGTATAAGGCAGTTTCATGATACTTTCCAAACACAGTGATGTGAAATATTGTGTGTCTTTGACATTTTTTTAAATCCTCAACCTTCATGGCAAATAAAATTATGGTCTTTTGCTAATCGGTGTATCTGATTCTCATCATGGCGCTATCTGTAGATAATTAAATCCAGAGGTTGGAGCCATGGACAGAAAAAGACATGTCTGTCTTCAAATCTGAGAAAAGTCCCAGGTTTGTAGAAAAATCTGAAATCTAAAAAAAGTGGGGATTAACCCCCCCCCCAACAATAGAAACAGCGCCTGTTCCTTTAAGAAATGAATGAGATCTTGCTGGCCATTGTGAGGATTGCCAGGCAACCACTACTGTATTATCAGTCTTCAAGTCTTGGTTTCAGCCAGTAAAAGGCAGGGGAGAACTCTTTTTCCATGGCTATTTGACCTCCCAGTCCACAGACTCATAAGGGCCAGACTCAGCACCAACCACAGGAAATTTGGCAATTTGTCAGATTAGGATCCATGAGACCAATGTTTGAATCCCTGCTCTGCCATGCGTGACCTTGAGGCAGTCATTCCCAGCTTACTCTACCTCAGAGGGCTGTTGTGAGGATAAAATGGAGGTGAGCAGAATGATGTAGGATTGGGTCCTCAGCAGAGAGAACAAATGAAAAAAATAATAAAGCTGAGGACAGAGGAACATTTTTTTAAACCTTGGTTAGTGAGTGAGAAAGAAAAATAATATGGGGCTGTCAGGAGGAGAGAAAGAGGAAATGGTGTGAGGAAGGGAATATAAGGAGAAATGAAGTCTCCTCCCACCATGGAAGTCCTTGTGGGTTTCCTATTTGTCAATATAACTAATTCCCGATATGGTCAGAACTGTGGCTATGTAAATCCTGAGATTGGAGCCATGAATAGACAAGACAGATCTTTCTACAAACCTGGAAAATGCTCCAGGTTCGCAAACAAATCTGAAATCTAAACAATCATAAGAATAGCAATAATGATGATTAACAATCATGATGATAACCTAGGGTTAACCCCTCAGTAATAGAAGCGGCTCCTGCAGTTTTGAGAAACAGGTGCTCTCAGTTACCTTGGCTATGTGCTCCTGAGGTGCTCTCAGTTACCTTGGCTATGTGCCATCACAACAGTATTGCCAGCTTTTGAACCCTGGTTTCTGTCAGTAAAAGGCAAGGAGAGGCACAAGGCCCTTTAAGGGAGGACTTGTTTTGGCCTTTAAGGGAGGTCATGTTGGGGCCAGGCCCAGCAGCACCCACTGGGGGAATTGGTAGCACATGACTTACATGACACAGCCAACCCAGTTGCTTGGCTCTAGTCAGGCCCAGCACTAGGGGTTCTGGTGTCCCAGGCCGAACCCTGCTCCCCACCCCCCAAGGAGTCTTCTCACGCACGCTTTGTGATGTCATCAGGCTGTGCACACTTTGTGCAAACGTTCAGCCTGGCCCTCTCCCGCTTCAGAGGCAGCTAGGAGGAGGCCACCTCCTAGAGAGAGCCAGTTTGGTGTAGTGGTTAAGTGTGCGGACTCTTATCTGGGAGAACTGGGTTTGATTCCCCACTTCTCCACTTGCACCTGCTAGCATGGCTTTGGGCCAGCCATAGGTCTGGCAGAGGTTGTCCTTGAAAGGGCAGCTGCTGTGAGAGTCCTCTCCAGCCCCACCCACCTCACAGGGTGACTGTTGTGGGGGAGGAAGGTAAAGGAGATTGTGAGCAGCTCTGAGACTCTTTGGAGTGGAGGGTGGGATATAAATCCAATATCATCATCATCATCACCATTATCATCATCATCATCATCATCATCATCATCATCATCATCATCATCATCATCATCATCATCATCATCTTCTTCTTCTTCTTCTTCTTCTTCTTCTTCTTCTTCTTCTTCTTCTTCTTCTTCTTCTTCTTCTTCTTCTTCTTCTTCTTCTTCTTCTTCTTCTTCTTCTTCTTCCTTCTTGCTTTGCAAGAAAGAAGGAGGCAGCCTTTTCCCAGCTGCCTCTGAAGCGGGAGAGGGTCAGGCAAAGGGCAGCCTGAGCTGCATGTTATTTCTTAGAGAACATGCGGCTCAGGCTGACCCTTACCCAGCCCTCTCCGGTTTAAGAGGGAGCCAGGAAGAAGCTGCCTCCTTCTTTCTTTCAGGAGGAAAGAAGGAGGTGTTCTCTTCCTGGCTGCCTCTGAAGCGGGAGAGGGCCAGACAAGGGGTGGTCCGAGCCACACATTCTTTGCAGGGTTGGTGTGAGCCAGGAGGGGGAGGTACACCCTCACCCTGCGGTGGGGTGGCACTCCAGGCGGCTGCCTACCTTGCCATCTCCCATTTGCCAGCCCTGGTTCTAGTCTACAGCAGCCACTCCACAAAAGCCACTGTGGTGTGGTATTTAGAGTGTCAGATTAGGATCTGGGAGGCCCAGGTCTGAATCACCACTTTGCGATGGAAACTCTCTGGGTGACCCTGAACCGGTTACACATTCTCAGCTGACTTACCCTATGGGATTGTTCTGAGAGTAAAATGGAGGAGAGGAGAATGTTGTAAGCTGCTTTGAGTCCCCATTGTGGAGAAAGGTGGGATATAAATGAACTAAATCAGTTCATAAATGTAGCTGAAAATGGGTGGCAGATAAAAGATAGGTTGGTTGAAGTGTGGGAAGCAGAGAAGGCAGCAGGGAAATGTGAGGATATGGGGGTTGTCAGGAGGAGGGATAAAAGAAATAGTGTGGGGAAGGGAAAAATAAGATCCCCCCCCCCCCCGAATCATTGCAGGTTTCCTACCATGCAACTGGGACCAGCCAGCAGCTCAGGCACAGCACCCAACGCTTGTCCTGTCACTGGTGCCTGTCCTCTGAAGGCTGGCAGAAGAGGAGGAATGGGAATTGCTGCCTCCCACCCCCCCCCCCCACACACACTCTGTGAAGCTGTCAGAGCTGCAGGCAGGGGAGGAAGAGAGGCTGGAGCCACCCCACTGCATGAGCCACGTGGCCAGGCAGGGAGGAACAAGCAAGGGTTGTTGTCCCTTCTCCACTGCCCCCCTGCCAAGGTGGTGGTGCTGTGGATGGGCAAGAGAGGAGGGGCAGGAGCTTGAGCCACGTGGAGGTTCACAGCAGCAGATAAGTGGGCAGGTGAGGAGGCAGAAGGCTGGGGAAGAGGAGGATGACGGACAGGAGCCAACACCTCCCCCCTGTCACTGATGAATGCAGGCATAGTAGGGATGGGTGGTGGGCAACAAGACAGACAGCATGTGGGGGAGGAGAAAGTCAGCAGAACAGTGGGGAGGCAGGTGTGCAAGTGACAGAATGGGTCAGCAGTGGGATGCTACAGCCACCAGGATTCTCTCTCCTTCACTTCTCATGAATGCGATCATTACTTTTTAATGCTGTTGTAGTGAATCTTATTTTTGGTACACAGGTTCCATATTTAAGCCTTGATAATTGCCTGTTTTGCATTATTCCCCACCTCCTTTATCCAATCAAACCACTCCTCCCAAATTCCTATCATCCTAATTTTAGATGCTACTGTTGACGGCCGGGTGGATGGTGGTAGATGAAAGGTTTAGAACCAGTGGGCTGATGCTCTCCATTCCTGTCTAATGTGGGGCTGGACACAGTGTCACAGTTGGTCACTGGCCACAGAATTGCTAAGAATGCTGCTACATTACTACTTCTTTGTCACTGCCATTATTATGCTTTTTATGGGGCTGCTGGACGAATGTAGGACTGCAAGTTACAGCTGCTTTGTGGTGACCCTGTGGGGTTTTCAAGGCAAGAGATGTTCGGAGGTGGTTTGCCATTGCCTGCCTCAGCATCAGGACCCTTGCATTCCTCAGAGGTCTCCCATCCAAATACTAGTCAGAGTCAACTCTGCTTAGCTTCCGAGATCTGATGAGATCGGGCTAGCTTTTTTTTTTACTTGGAAGTAAATCCAAGTGGATTGAAGGAGACTTACTTTCAAGAAAGTGGCACAAAGGATTACAGCCTAATTGCTCCATCTCATGCTGAAATGATACTGGCTAGAAGAGGAAGAGATTGCTACTAAATATCCACTGGTATAACCACATTAAGATGGTATAGTGAAATGATGGTAGAGTATCATGACGGTGTTACTCTGGGATAATTTTAGATCTGTGTAACTGAGATATACAGCTATTTCCGAATATACGGCCCCATTATACCTTATGGGCCATTGAAATCAATGGCAAAATAGGGTATATTGGAAGCCGCCTGGAGGGGAGGAGGTTTGAGGGAGATGTCCCAAATTCGCAGGGGGCCTGCAGGGGACTCTCCCCTACAAAACCCCCAAGATCCAAAAAGATTGGGCCAGGGGTTCCCATTCCAGGGGCACCCAAAGAGGGTGCCCCTATCCCACCATTATACCCTATGGGCCATTGAAATCAATGGCAACATAGGGCATAATCAGAGGCTACTGGGGGGCAGGGGGTTGAGGGAGAACCCTCAAAACTGCAGGGAACCCACAGGGGACTCTCCCCTACAAAACCACCAAGTCCCAAAAAGATTGGGCCAGGGAGACCCTGTCTTTGGGCTCCCCAAAAGGCCCATTGACACCAATGCTGGGGAAAGCCCAATTAGCTACTTCCTCCATTCTAATTGCTGTGGGAAAAGTGGCTCTGGCCAGAGGGGGGTTTGAGGGAGAAGCCCCAAAACTGCAGGGCAGCTTCAGGGGACTCCCCTGCATGCAACCCCCCTGGCCCAAAAAGACTGCACCCATCTGTGGGCACCCCAAAAGGAACACTGTTCCCAATGATGAGAAAAAAACTGGGTCTTTCACCCAGATGCCAGCTTCCCTGCCACAGAACGCGCAATCTACAGATGCCAGCTCCAGCCCTGCCCCAAGCAACGCGGAGAGAGCTGGCGAAGCACAACAAGCATGCTGGTTCTGGGTCTCTCACCCAGATGCCAGCTTCCCTGCCACAGAACATGCAATCTACAGATACCCTGCCCCAAACAACACAACTCTCAAACAAGAGAAGCCATGTACCACACCTAGCTCCACATCATTCTGTATCTGACACAAAGCAAGAAGCATTTAGACTTAGCTTGAGTGATGGATGGTTGGCTGGTCCAGGCTCTTTTGCATTACCCAGGGTGCACCACGAGGAGGCAAACCAGAGTTGCACCCCAAATAAGGAAGATCACTGGGAGGGCCTCAGATTATGTGAGAGGAAGGGAACCATTCCTTCTCTCTCAGCTCAGCAGCAACACACCAGCTATCACTGTCCTCAGCATTGGTATGGCTGCTGGCTGCCTGTCATCATCACTGGTACCTCCCTCTTTCTTCCTCCTGCCCCTGAAAAAAAACCTGGGTTATCCTGGCTGGGCCTGTGGGTGCTTTCGGTTACAGTTGGGGGCTGCAATGGCCCTTTCAGTTCCAGTATGTGTGGATGGGGACTGGGGAAATTTGGATTGCTTTGCAGATTTTAAATCAGCATTCACTTTTGGTTTGGGGATGGATGAGGGGTGGGGTGGGTGCACTGCCAATCAAGTTGTGAGTGAGTTTTTGGGCTGTCTGGACTCTAGTCTATGTTTAGTGGGAGAGCGTTTTATAACCACCTTCCAAGCGTGGACTAAGAGAGGATGCAGGCACAAGTAGGTGCTCACTTCATTCACTCTCAGAGTCTACATTCTGGGAGCCGAACAGAGGCAAGTTGACCTTCAGGAAGACCAATTGCTCAACTGTCCAGGGTTGCAGGCAATTGCAATGTGCCAGACAATGTCGCCCATATGGGAAAAGACACGCTCGCTTTGTGCACTCATCGGTGGGCATGAGAGGAATGCCTTGGCCACGGAGGAGAGGGCCAGCCATACCCCCTCCTTCACAACCCAGTAGTCCAAAGGAGACGTTTCCTGTGACTTGTTGGGCTCCGAAAGATAGTCTTTCGCCATCGCAGAACCCGTCTCCACTCTCAGGGGCCTACCACTCCCAGAAGGGCCAATGAGCTGCCCGATGAGTGTCATCTTGGCACTCTTCTTGGCGTGAGTCTAGTGGGAAACACTGCCTAGCCAGGGAGGTTGGGGATGAACAGCAGTGGAAGTGGCAGATGAACTGCCACCCCTCTCCTCCTCAGCTACCAGCACTGGGCCCGCCCTGACTCTGCAGCACTCGACCTTCTGGGAGAGCTCGTCTTGCCAGCGATTGAGCTTGGACAAGACCTTATCCTGGGTGAAAGTCTGAAAGCGGGCCTCAAGCCCTTCCTGCAGCCTAACAACCAGGGCACGCACCGCTGGAAGAACATCTGCACGGCCTTGAGCTGGCACTAGAAATGAGGCCAAGTCCTCACGGGCTATGTGGACCATGGGGACGACCAGTGCGATGCTCGCTGTGCCAGACAAGAGCATTTCTGTGTGGGTCTTGAAGGGCCCAAGAACCTCCACAGTCTGAGAAATGACCATCCAATTCTCTTGGGTGAGACAGTCCTCATCCCGAAAGACCCTCGTCTGAGAGACAAAGGCATCCAGGGCTGCTCTCTGCTCCACCATGCACTCTAGCATGGCACAGGTGGAGTTCCAGTGTGTGGTGACATCACCGATCAGGCAGTGCCCTGGCACGCCTGTCAGTGTCTGTTTCTCATGCAGCAGATATTAGTCCGTATTGCTGCATGAGAAGTGACCCGTGATGTGCCGACACTTCTGGAGCAGAAGTCAGTACTCATGGGTCGTGGCTATATACTGACGATCCTGGCTTTTCGTCTGGCCCAATGCAACCTTTATCATGAGGTGGAAAAGGTGGGCCATGCAAGGTAGGCATTTTAGGACCTGACGCTGGACAGTCGCCTTGATGTTGGAGCCACCGTCAGTCACCATGAAACCCGTGGTGACATCCCTGCTGCCTACCCAGCCCTCTAACTGCCGTGAGAGGATGGCTCTGAGAATGTCCACCGTGTGCAGCGTGTCGACTGCTTCGGCGTGCAGCAAGGCCCAGCGATAGCTGGCCTGGCGGCCCTGACCCTACCTGCTACTACTGCCACTCCCACCCCGCAGCTCACTGGGTTGCCACCAATGCGCAGTCAGGGAGAGATACCCCTCGAACGCATGTTGGAAGCTTCAGATATCTGAGGTGAAATGAACAGTCCCCCTGGCAGCATGGGACAAATGCTCCTTCACCACAGATCTGGTCGCCCTGAAAACAGATGGCACAATGGTCCCGCTAATGGTGGTTCTAGCAGGAACTTTGTACCAGGGCACCAGGTATTCGAGCAACCCTAGCACCCCAGAATTCTCGACCACTGAAAATAGAAGCCCATGGGCGATCAACCTGGCAAGGTTCCAGGCAATCATCCTCCTGCTGTACCTGATTCCCCCTCTTGGCATGCAGGTGCCACCCCCACCAAACATCTCAGGCAGAGATGCCTGGCATCCCTGCCCTGTCGCAGAACTCTCCTGGAGAGCTCTGGAGATAGTCACAGTGGGACGGACCTTCTGGCTGAGTGGTGTTGGCCGCTTGGGCACCCCAGCACCAGCCTGCTTCTCCCCCTTAAGAAGCACCACCTGGTGGTGCTTCTGCAGGTGGTTTCGCATCCCCCCCGGAGTCAGGTGGGCAGGGTCCTGCCCACGATTGATCTGGGCCCTGCACAGCTGGCACTGAGCATAGCGTGGATCCTCCATAAGTCGGAAATGACCGGCATCTTGGGTGTCCAGAGCCACCTCCTGTGAAGTGCTTGGGGCAGACACATCGTGCCTTGGGGTGGCAGGAGGGGCTGGCTGCCAGGGGGAAGTGGGCAGAGATGGAGGCACCTTGTGTGTCTCCATTTCTTCCCCCTCCACCCCATGTGACCTCCCCTCCTGGCCATTCCCTGAAGGACTACTGGTGCTCGAAGGAACCGAAGAAGAGGGCTGGTCCTCCTCAACCAGCTTCTCCTCCAGCTCCTGCATGACACTCTGCACCCTCCTTGGGGTGATTGTTTTGGACAGAAAACTGCTGCCCCTCTTCCGGCTGCTGAGGCCGAGCGGCATCAGCTGGAGGAGAGACTGCCTGAGCAGCAGACCCCTGCTCAGTGCCAGCACCTAATGGCACCTCTGCTGGGGGCACCCCAGCAGCAGCCTTGAGAAAGGCCCAAGGCAGGACTTCTTCATCACACTCCGGCCAGAGGTTGGAGTGCTGGGCGGCTGTGGAGTGGCCCTACGCATAGGTGGAGGGGAAACCTGGGTCCTCCCCCTCTGCTCCACCCCTCTAGTCTTCTCCTTGGCCTTGCCCCCAGGGCCCCTCTTCTACTGCCTGTCACTCATGTCACCCTTGGCCAGGCTCACACAACCTGAACTGAGAGTTGGGTTTTTTACAAACTCCACTGTACTCTGAACCAACAGGTGCCCCAACTTCTTTTTAAAAACCATCCCACCAAAACTTGTTTTTTTGGTCTCTAACCTGTCCTTCTTTGGGTTGGGTAGTAGTAGTCTGGTAAAGTTTAGGAGACTAGGTGATCCTGCCTCTACCTGGCTACCTTGAGATGAAGGCAATTCCTGTTATATCATTCTAGTTAAACTTCTCCTAACTAGATCCTGGGACAAACTGGATTTCCTTGCAAACTAGAAATCAGGTGTCCCCTATAACTAGAAAGAAGCTGTGGTTTACCCTATGGAAATCTAAGGATGCACCAGCTTTCAGTGGCTGAAAGCAAGATGCACTGCAACCCTAGTATCTTTAAAATGGAGCCTGATGTGGCATAGTAGTCATGCTGCCTTTTATGAGAAACCTAAAATCTTTTTTAAATTGCCCCTATCTGACCTAGTTGAATTTTGAAAGAAGATAAAGCCCTAAAATGGATTAATTTTTTTTTAAATTTCAAAAAACACAATCCCTAAAAACACCCTTATTAGTGGGGCAGCCTATTAAGTGCCCCTAGCCAAACCGAAAGCACCCTCAGACTCCAAAAATAACTCTATAAAAACATGAAAATGATCACAAATGAAAAACAAATCACTGAGAAAAGTCCAACAAAATCAACTGTTAAAAACTGACCTTTTAAACAATAAAAGGCCAAATCAGTCAACACCCCCCCCCCCCAAAAAAAAAACACAGAACCAGGAAAAGGGACAACAGGACAGGATGCAAAACCAACAACAACAGATCCAAACAAATCACTGAGAAAAGGCCAACAAAATCAACTGTTAAAAAACTGACTTTTTAAACAATAAAAATTAGGCCAAACAGCGCCCCCCCCAGAACCAGAAGAGAAAAGGAACAACAGCAGCACAAAACAGCAGCAACAAATCAAACACAGAATCCTTTTAAAACAGTAAAAAACTTGACTTTTAAAAATACAGGAACTTTACCAACCCCTCCCCCCAAAAAAACCTTCACCCTAACCCCAAGAAATCCAAGCCACCAAATCAGGAAAAGTAAAAGGACACTGCACTTTTAAAAGCCCTCTCACTAAAGTAAGATATAGGCAAACTGGCAACCCCCCCAACCAGGCCTCCACCCCCAGCAGAACACCCTAACCCTAACCCCAAATAAGCTACCCAGTACCCACCCACCCAAATCTGGATAAGTAAAGGGACTCTGAGTCTTTAAAAGTCCTTTTACTTTTATCCTAACTAAAATAAAAACAAGAACCTCAAGACTGTCTTACTTTAGATGTCTTCTTTTCTCCAGGCAGGTCAGGCAAGGTTGAGAGAGAGTAGCAGCAGCTGAGGCCAAAGGCCATGCAGCACAGTCTCTCTCACACACCAACACAGCAGCAATGGAATGGAGTCCAGCCAGGCAGACTTCTTAAAAAGATTATCTGGCCCTACACAGAGCAGTTTCAAAAAATACCACTGCTCTGTGATTGGCCAGAGAACAGTGTTTACTTGGATACCCAAGTAAATAAAGAACAATGTTGCTGATGGCTGGGGGATTAGCCCAGCCATCAGCTACACAACAGCCTTGCAATGCATTTTGCAAATGCATGCTTTGGATTGGCTGATCTTCCCCTCCCCCTCCCTCCCTGATCCCAGGGAGGCTATGGGAGAGACGGGAAAAGGCTTCCAAAGGCGGGAAAGGAGGCTGCAGAAGTTCCTTTCCCACATTTTACATTGAGTTCTGTATGCTTCCAAATATTGATTCAGAAGTATACGGGGAGCCGTTTATGGCTCCCGTATTATGCCTTCCAATTGGATTCGGAAGTATACGATGCCATATACTTCCGAATCAGTGGGTATTCGGAGGTCTATTCGGTTCATCCGAACCGAATACACACCCCTACTCAATGTCTCCCCTCCTGCCCCTTTCGTGTATTGCTTGGGTTATGAGCCCAGCTTTGTCATTGCTATGAACTGCAATAGAATTAGGCTAATAGGAATTTGGGAGGAGTGGTTTGATTGGATGAAGGAGGCAGGGAAGAATGCAAAACAGTTACCAAGGCTTAAATATGAAGTCTCATATACGAGGCATGTACCTTTTCCATTGGGTTTCAACTCTTCATGGTCATGTGATTGGGTCCAAAAGGGCTGGTGGTACAAGAGAAGAGGCTGTATCATCAGTTGGGCCTTAGGCAAACAACAAAACCTCATCATGCTTCTCTTTTTCTCTTGCTACTGGGATTGTGTTGCTAGTTTGTTACCTAGGAAGCAAGACCTTTATTTTATTTTTTAATTCCTTTTCTATCTAAAATTACTGAGGCCTGCAGGACCTTCAAAAGCTGGGCTTTAGTGTAGCTGACCAGGGAGTGACTCAGATCCACAATTCTGAATGCCCCATTGTTTTCCTCTTGCACACTGAGCTGCCAACCAAGTCATATTGGTGGGCAGTATGCATTCTTTCTTGTCCAATTGGCTCTTTTCCAAAAAGTTTGTCTCCCTCCCACACTGTATGCAGGCCTAGGGGTCATGTGAAGCCTGCCACACTTCCTAAGCTACAGCTATGGAGCTGCCTGGTTGTTGTGAGTAGAACTGTGTCCTTTCATTTCTGGATGGATTTGGCTTTTCCTCTGGCAGAGTAGAGGATAGCAGTTCAACTGCTGCCTGTGTTGGTCCAATGGGGGATTCAGATTCCTGTCTAAATAAATTCCTGGAGTTTGTGGCTAGAGGTAGGGGTTGTTGCTTCCCTGCTGACTGTACTTCTTTGGTACATTGCTGTGCATGTGAATACGGACATTTCTTCTGTGATAGCTCAATGTCTCTGCCATTACTGCACATTGACTAGTGCAGTGATTTTTAACTGGGGCCATGTGCCCTTCCCCCCATTTGGTGGTCTACAGATCTTGGGGAGGGGGGCATTCATGTTTGGTGGCAAATGGCAGGAGCATTTGACAATTTAGTGTCCCACAGACTTCAGTTCTCTCTCTGGTGTTATTTAACACACACGCACACATATGTCCACTCTTGCTGAGATCATCAGGAGGTTTGGAGTTGGGTACAATCAATATGCTGATGACACTCAACCAGACTTGCTTAATTTCTGCAGGGTATGAGAACTGAATTGTTTAGGTTGACCTTTGGTGGGTAACCACATGATTGGCCTGTTTTAATCCTGGTATGGTGATAGCCATGTATTTGTTATTTGTTTTTATGCTGTTTTTACCTCATTGGTTTTAATGTTGCAGGTTACCATGAGACCCTTTGGGTGAGTGGCAACTAAACTTGAATAAATACAATAAAATACACTTTGGAGTTTAGGCAGTTCTTTTACCCGACTTGCACTTGCAATGAGTACTGACAGCCGAAGAGAGCTCATGTATGGCTCTCCTCACCCTGAGTGTCACATCTTAGTTTTTCTGCCTTAGACCCTTCATCAAGTGGCATACAACAAACAGAAATCAAACAGGAATACCTTCTTCATGCTTGGGGCAGAACACCACCAACAATAATATTCTTTATCCATGAGACGAAGGACATATGATGAGCTCCCAAACAAAAAAATGGGGGGGAAACCCCCCACAGAGGAGACAATGTAATAACACCCAAGACAAGGGAGAAACAGGTTGTCCAAAAAGTGACAATTGGGCTCAAATAAAAATTGGCAAAGTGGACTTTGGCCACAAAACTTTATGCTGGATTAGAACACGTTCATCTGTCAAGGTGCCGCAAGAGACTCCTGTGTCTCTTTGTCTTTTTCTCTTGTCAACATAACATCACAAGTATACCTCTATCAATAAAGAAGCCTCATCTGGAATGCTGTTTTTATGTCCTAAGTTTTTATTTGAGGTGTGGAGTTAGAGCTATTTGATGCTGGGTGGATGGTGGTAGATCAAAGGTTAAGAGCCAGTGGACTGATGCTCTCCATCCCTGGCTAATGTAAGGTTGGAAGCAATGTCACAGTTGGTCACAAGCCACAGGATTGTTAAGAATGCTGCTACATTACTACTTCTTTGTCACTGCCATTATTGTGCTTTTTATGGGGCCACTGAAAGAATGTAGGACTGCTGTTAGCAATGTCAGCGCAGTGACCATACTAGCTGGGCTACGGGCTTTGCCTTCCTGAGTGTCATATTCTTGAATGTCATTAACAAGCCACTCTGTTTTGCTGTACTCCACATTAATTTTTTACTTTGTAAGTGTCATATATTGACTGAATCACTAACCCACACCCCTGTCTTGCTGTCATTGCATTTATGTTGCATCATTTTTTCCATTTAGAAAGGGGGAAAAAATTAGCTCCTTCCAATCCATAACCAGGGGTAGGGAGGGGTGGAATTATGACTAATTTCAGTTTACTTTTGGTTTGTTTTATATTATAGTCCTACAGCTTATTTCAATGTTTTAGAAGGTCTGATGTATTGGTCTGCACTTCACTCACTCTCCAATGGTTAGTCATGCTTGTTCTTCAGATACTGGCCAACAGGGTGACAATTGCCTTGAACCTCACACTTGAACACATCAGCACTGACAAATGGTTCTGTATTTCATTGTTTGAAATCTGGCTCAAACTAGACATTATGTCTTCTAATAGACTGGGACCATTTTCGCACACAGCTTACCATGCGGTCACGTTCCTGTTCTCTCTGCAGCGTCCGTCGGATTTCCCACTATCTGTGCCGAAGTTACTGGAAGTGCCACGGCTTTTGCGTAGCAAACGTAAACCGCTAAAACCCAGTTTACGTTTGCTACGCAAAAGCTGCAGCACTTCCTGTAACTCCGGCACAGATAGTGGGAAATCCGACGGATGATGTGGAGAGAACAGGAATGTGACTGCGTGGTAAGCTGTGTGCAAAAACGGTATGGGTGTGGGGAATCCAGGAGTCCCACAGCAGCTTCAGTGAGCTGCCTTTTAAAGAACAGCAGGGAATCACTTCTGCTTGGGATCACTATTTGAGAGGAGAGGAATTGGGATCACTATTTGAGAGAAGAGGAACCGTTCTACCTCCCCCTGTGCATTTTTCCTGAGTTAAAATGGCTGGGGCTCCCATTATTTGACACATCTGGGAGTTGCACATGCAGAATTCTTTACAAAATGGAGCAAATAATACACATGAGACTATTTCAGCTCGGGGAAATGTTGCAGGAGAAGGCAGAAGTCCCTTCTTCCTCATACCATAGTCCTGAGCAGAATTGGGCCCCTGTGCTCTTTTAAGTTCCCTGCAGCTTGCTAAAAAGCCTCACTTGAATATCATTTGAAGATCATTTTCTGTCTGAGGCAGTGACTTTGGTCAACAAAAATGTAACCTCAGGACAGGGTTTATTTAAGTATGTCAGGGCTGACCTATGCTGCATTTACTGGGTCATTGCCTCCAGTCAGGATTCTGCTTGTAGTGTTGTGGCATTTGACCTACACATATAATCAGCATATATATAATTAACCCCTTTCCTTCTTTCCCATACAGTCTAAAGAAGATCAATAGCTTGGCTGAAGGGTGAGTGATGGAACTAACATACTTGCCAATCAACAAGGATTACTTACTGGCTCAGTTTAAATTCCTGATAAGCAGTGTTGTCAACTTTTGGTTTCTGAGTCACAGTAACTCAAGGGCCTAAAATATCAAACAGGATCCATTTGCAGGAAAAGTGTTTAAATCTCCGGGTGAATCCAATGGTATTTGGAAATTTCCCGTACAAATATATAAAAATGCATTACCAATATTTTGGGAGTATATTTGGGTATCCAAATGATGTTCAGGATTCCCTAGGATACTGATAAATCAAGTCTCCAGAAATATTTGGGAATATTTGGAAATCTCAGAAATATTTGGGAATAGTAGGGAGCAGGCAGCTCTTCCATGCAATGGGATCAGTCATTAGTGGGAGCACTTGTCCACCCAATCATGATGATTCTCTCATTTTTTTCATGGATCTCTGAGCACATAAAACCACAGTAGCCAAACCAGAAAAAGGCACTGTTGCAAGACCAGTAGAACCCATGCCAAACCACAGAGGCCAAGCGGAACTAAGGGCTGATGCAGCAGTATGCTTTGCTTAAACTGGATTATCTAGATTAAACTGGATTATTGGTACCCTAAATTGGTTGTGCTGGGCTTGCCACATGGGCCCATGTATACAAGATGATAAGTGAGGTGTATGCACAAGCCCAGCAACAAGCTGAATTTGTCTTCAGGGATTCTCTGGTCTGCAGGGATTCTCTGATTTGATGTTGGTTCTGTCAGCATGTTGGCTCTGTTTGCATTTGGAGGGTTTGGGCCAGTGATTGCTCTTGTGTGTTTGGTTGGCTTCCATTATTGTGAAATTCAAAAACAAAACAGAACAAAATGGAATACTGAAGGTATCAGGGGACCAGAATTACCTGGAAAATGAGTTTTTGTGCCCTTCTCACAGCCCAAATCTAAAAAATACTGAATTTGTTCAGGTGCACATTGCTACACTCCATTTTTGATATCGACAGTACATGTACATGTTTTTGGAAAAAAAATTATAGGCATACCTATTTTTTCCAAGTGAAACCCCCCCCCCCCCCATATTGACCCAGGTTAAAATGAAAAGAAAAAGTACTCATTTAAATGATCATTCAACCCCTGAGCTTTTCAGCTGTATTCAGACATCACAACAAGCTATTATTGACTTGGGATGTGGACAAATTCAGCTTCTTGCTGGGCTTGTGCATACACCTCACTTATCATCTTGTATACATGACAGGAATACTACTGGCATACGTTGGTACAGAAATATGGAATTAAATCACTGCTGACGTGTATTGTATGGCCCAAATGTACTTTGCATTTCTGCCTCCTGTAGTGTTTATCAAAGGAAAAAAGAACACTCCAGATATTTTGTTACAGTGCCTTATAGCCATGATCCTCTAATGTGTGGTTCATGAGTCTAGATAGATTTATTACCTGCTATGCTGTCAGCAAGTAAAAATCAATATGGATGGCTTGCCAATATTAAAGAAGAATGTGAAAAATCTAAGCAAAACATAGTTTTAAAACTGGGGTTTAAAAACAACAACAGAAGCATTCTTCATGTTTATCTCTCCTTATACAGAAACATGCGTTTTCTTTCTGGCAGGAGGGTCTCATTAAATCGACTGCTGACTCTTAAGCCTGAACATGAACATATATTCCTTTGATCTGCGTGGCACTTTCTAAATGTGCTTAGGTTGCAACTGGACAGCAAAATCCTATAGTTTGGCAGCACAAGCAGTGACTGATTCTATTGTGACTATAGCAGAATTTTAATCCAGCAGATAAAACCCTAGAGGACAGATGATAAATTAGACACCAGCCTACTGACCTTGACACAAATGCTTTGATGTGCAAAAGGGACATTTGAGGATTAAGAACATAAGGAGAACACTGCTGGGTCAGGCCAGTGGTTCACCTAGCCTAGCATCCTGTTTCACACAACAGTTAACAAGTCAACCCAGAGGGCCAAGAAAGGTGGCATCGGGGCCAAGGCTTTCCCCTGATGTTGCCTCCCAGCACTAATATTCCAGGCTTTAGTTCTTGTGCATCTTGAAGTTTCCTTTAGTTACCATGGCTAGTGGCCACTGATGAACCTATCAATTGTGAATCCATCTAACCTAGAGTTGCCAGCTCCCAGTTGGAAAATTCTGAAGGATTTGAGGGTGGGACCTGAAAAAGGTAGGGTTTGGAGAGGAAAGGGGTCTCAGCAGGGTGTAATGCAGTCTATGAGTGCACCTCCCAAAGCAGTCATTTTCTCCAAGGTAACTGATCTCTATCATCTAGCAAGGAGTTGTAATTCTTGGAGACCTCCAGGCCCCACCTGGAGGTTGGTGACCCTAAATTTTATACCCCCCCCCTTTAAAGCCATCCGCTCTCGTAGACATCACTACATTAACTGGCAGTGAGTTCCACAACTTAATTACTCATTGAGTAAAGAATTATTTCTTTTTGTCTGTCCTGAATTCCCAATAACTTAATTTGGGTGTCCTCAAATTCTAGTATTGTGGGAGAGGGAGAAAATTTTCTGTATACACTTTTGCTACTCCATGCATAATTTTATAACCCCCTGTCATGCCCCCTCTCTGGTCTGACCCTTCCCCCCTTTAAAACGAAAAGTCCCAGACTGTTCAGCCTTTCCTCCTAGGAAAGGTGTTCCAGCCTCTTGATAATCTTTTGTCCCCATTAAGCCCACTGAAACGACACTCATTCTTCCAAAGAAGTGTTCCCCTTGTATCCACAGACCAGCCTTCAAGCAGTGCCGGATTAAACCCTGTGGAGGCCCCTAGGCAGTTGAAATCTTGGGGGCCCCTAGCAAATTATTTCAGAGTCAGAGTGCCCACCCTGCCACCCATGACCCCCATTGCAGCCTGCAGCTACATTCTTAAAAGCCGCTTTGACAAAGCTGCAGGAGAGAGGCAGAGAGAGGCAAACTTGGCAACGATGCCAGCAGCAGCCACACCAGGCAAGTCGGGCAAAAAGTGGCTCAGTTGCTGGCTGTGCATGCAGGCTGGAAGAGCTGCAAGCAGTGGGGGAAACAGAGGAGGAAGCCAACCCGGGCCCCCTAAAAGCATGGGGCCCATAGGCCAGTGCCTACTTGGCCTAATTGTTAATCCAGCCCTGCCTCCAAGGCTCATAGGTACCCCACTGGATGAGATCTGCAGCCATGCTTCATTTCCATCTTGTGAACAATATTCCCTGACGTGCATTATTCAACAGGGGACTTCCACCTCACTATCCTGGTCCCTGTTTGAGATTCAGGAAAGAATTTAAGCCACTACTTATGCATGTGGAGCAGCATGTGTTGAATAATATCAGTGGGCTTTCCAGTCTACTTGTCTGTATCTGCCAGTGGGAAGAATCAGGGATCATAGGATGGATGTGATGTCATTTGTTCCCATCAGCCATTATTTTAAACCTCTTGCCTGCTGTGCCCTTTAGCTCCTTTCATCTAAGTACAGCCATACAGCAGCTCTCAATTCACCTTTTCCACACAATTCATGGCCATATTTATTTCTCTGAAATCCTCTTCTCAGCAATCTTCTTGATGAAAAGACCTTATGGCACATGGACATGCACTGCACTAAATCAAGATTTCTTTTGAACTGGAATCTGAAGGATGAAATAAAATAGCTGAAGCTCCTCTTTTAAAACAGGGCCCGGGGGGGGGGGGGGGAGAGAGCAGGGAGGAATCTATGAGCCTTACAGAATGTACTTGGATTTTCTTTTAAAATCTACAGTTCTGCTTCACACAAAAGCACTGTCTTGTATTAAATGAAATGTTGATAGTGAGTTGATGAACTTTGAAATGGGATGGGGCTGTACACTAGAAGTTAGAACTCTACCAACAATTTTGGCACTGAACATGGAAACAGGAAGTGCACTCAGATATAACTAAGACAGACAGACAGATAGATATAAAACAAATGATGATTGTTGCAGACCTTTGTCCTGTTTTGTTATTCTCTGCAGCTGGGTGCAGATCCATATTCAGAATAATCCAAAACACACCTTGACGTGTGTTTATCTAGGAGGAATTGCTTTTCTTGTATCTTTTAAGATAGATAGATCTCCTAAATATATCCTGAAAAATCTTGGAAATATTCAGAATTACCTGGGAATATCAAGACCCAGAGTTTGCAAGATCTCCTGGGTTTTGGTAGCAGCTTAACAGGCTGCTTTGGGTAAGATTCTGTGAGTCTTTTTGTTGTTTTTAAGAAGCTTGTACTTTGTGGAGTTGGTTTCTGCCAGGCTCATTTTTTTTGTTCTTTGTTGTTTTTTAATGTGGATTCTTGCACTTTCAGTTGAGATTCTTGTGGTTGACATAGGTTGAGGTTCTTGGGATTTACATGGTTTTAGATTCTTAGGTTTCACATAGGTTCAGATTCTTGAGTTTTACATTGGTTGGGCTTAGCACTAGTTTACAGTGGGGGATTCTTGGTTTTATGTTCTTCACTTTTTTTCTCCATAGGAATCGACAGAGGATGGCTGAGGGCACCTTGTTCAGGGGACCCTAGAATTAGGCCCTTTGGTACAATTGACTTGGAATTTGGGAGTAATTTAAATCAGGGGTGACCGATGGTAGCTCTCCAGATGTTTTTTGCCTACAACCCCAATCAGCCCCAGCCAGCATGGCCAATGGCTGGGGCTGATGAGAGTTGTAGGCAAAAAACATCTGGAGAGCTACTGTGGGTCACCCCTGATTTAAAGGACTGGCATCAGTGACTCCTCTGCAGTTTTGGTGCTAGTACCTTTAAAAACACACTCCATCTCCCTGGAAAGTTTTTCCATAGGAAATAATGAAGCTGAAAAATATCTGAAAGCTGGAGGGAATGGGAACAACCTGGATCCCAATACCATATTGGTATAGGGAAACTGGAATACCTACATTTTTTTCTCTCCAATAAATCTGGATCCAAACCTACCCCCTTTTTGTTTTTTAATGCACACCTGTACAGCAACTTATTCAGGGTGAAACTCCTTCAAGTGTGGAGTGTACCTGTCTTCATCACTGTCTTAGTTTTCGTTGCTGCCCTGCCTACCATTTTCCCTTTTGTTTTGTGAGAACAGTGCATGCAGATGTGTCGGTGGTGGCAGCAGGGAGGGATCCACTGGGCTGATGTAACTCAGCACTGGCCTTGCAGTGCTGACATCATCACCCGGCAGTGAAACTGAATGACCCAGTTCACTCTGGGACCCTTTTTGATCTGTACTGCTTTTCAGCTCTCATGAAATTAACTTTTTATTGCTCTGAGAGTGGACTAGAATAGGTCCTCCCATCACCAAATATTGGTCTTTAATGAATCCCAAATGTTTTTAATGGATGTTATTAAAACATATTACATGGCTGAATGGTAAATGTTGCTGCTCAAAATTTTAACATCTTTATGAAGGAAATTCTCATTCTACTAAATACTAAGGCTACAATCTTGCCTTGCATAAATCACTGGGATTTGTGCTATAACTTGAATCCCAAAGAGGCATTCTGATCAGTTCCATTTTGTATAATCCTCTGGAAAAAAGTCACATGACAGGGCGGTGCTATGCGCAGTGCATTCCATGGTCTATTTGTTGCTCTCCACTTCTCATTTTTCTCTCATGGGAAAGCAGCCATCTCATTAGAGAGAGATAAACCTTCCTGTGGTCATTCTGAATGAGAAGTCTAGTGCAGCCTCTCTTCTTGGCTACTTTCCCAGCCTTGCTTGGAACATTAACCTAGGCTGTATATGGGAAATATATAAGGATGTAGTTCAAGGACAGCAAGGGACAAAACTGAACTGAACTGAAATGTGGCAAGACTGTTGGTTGAGATGCATGATTAAAATACTCCCACTGATTCCTGTGGGCCAGAAGAGTTCTGCTCAGTTGGCCCACTTTTGATAGTGCAGCACCTGATATCAGAAGGAGGCCACATCTGTATGTTTTCAGCTTGAATAAAAATGTGCTTCTGGATAGCTGGTAGTCGCAAAAGATGAAGGAACACAGTCTGTTCCTTGGCATATTTACTCAGAAGCAAATCCCACTGTGTTCAGTGGGAGTTGCTTTAAGGTAACCACATGCAAGTTTGCAGTGTTAAATCTACCCAACTGCTGAGTATCATCTCCCTCCCACCAAAAAGGCACAGCTCCAGTTTCTTTTCCTGAATTGTGATATGGAACAAATGCTCAGACAGCTTTTGGCAGCATCATTTCTGAGCTGCCAGCATATTCAGCTAAGTGGTCAGTCAAATTATGCCATCAGTTACATTTCTGCAGGCCCTGTTCTTTTTTTCATTCATAGAGGAAGGCTGCTATCCACAAATCAATGTAATGCTAAACCAGAGGATCTGCTTATGTCTACTTCCTGTGATGTTTTTCAAGCTACAGAAGCATGCCTTGCTGCTATTACCTAGACTAACATTATAGCAAAGGAAGGATTTATTCTCGTATTTAGCATCCAGAAAGGGTTCTTTTATGTCTGAGAATTTGGAAGTGGCTTAGTCACTTCTGTGCCCTTTTCTCTGCTGCAGTGATGTATACTAACCTTTCTTGCATTTCAGTTTTACAGAACAGCTGAAGAAGCATAGGAATGACAGAGCAATACACACCATGGTGTGATTTAGAAGTCTTCGTCAACTCCCAGAAAATCTTTCATCTGCTAGGATGATGCAGTCAACCCAAAATGTTTTTTTGGGTGGAGACCAATGGCTGGTTTTTAAGGACTGTTGTGACCAGTGTTCCCTCTAAGCTGAGTTAGCGTGAGCTAGCTCACAGATTTTTAGTCTCCAGTTCACATATTTTTGTCTTGGCTCAGGAAGGATGACCCCAGAGCACACTAATTTATGCAGCAGCTCACAACTTTACTGCCAGTAGCTCAGAAAGTAGAATTTTTGCTCACAAGACTCTGCAGCTTAGAGGGAACATTGGTTGTGACACATCATAGAAAGGTGGAATGACCAATTTTGTAAAGAGAAGGAGAAGGAAAAGGATTCCGTGTCTGGGCCTTGCACGGGTACTATGGTGGATCAAATCAGCAAAGAGTAGAATCCTAGCTCTGGTAAAATCAATGGTTCCAGGTTCCAAAGTGTATAGAATGCAAGCTATACACATCGAATACACAGGGAACCTCACCCTGCCACTTGCTCCTCTACAATCTCTCCAAGTTGGGTGTGGAGTCCCACTTACAGACTGAGGGCTCTAAGCCACCCTGTCTCTCTGCTCACGCTGAGCAGAGGAGCTTAGCTACTTGGTGTCTTAGCTGAGGACCCACATTTTATACCCTTCCACCCCTCTTGATTGTGAACACTTCTCCCCTGGTGGGGTTTGGGTGTCAGGTGGACTAAGGGCTCTGAGCCACCCCATCTCTCTACTTACATAGAGTAGAAGGGCTTGGTTACATTTGTGCCCTCCCACCCCTCCTGATTGGGAACACCTCTGTGTGCCATGAGGATGAAAGTGAGTGCAAATGTGGGGAGAAGAAGTACTTCACCCTCTGCATCTCACAGGCCCCCAATCCCAAGACACCATACCCATCCCACCAGCCCACTGGAGCCCAGTCCTAGCAGGGTATCACCAGGAGTTTTAAAGCTTCCTTCCCCTTATCTGTTCCTGGGGCTCTTCCCAGAGGCAGAAGAGTTGTTGGCACTACCCAGAGACACCAGGAGACACTCTTTGGAGAGAAGGACTCTGCCAGCAGTGATTCAGAGGGTCAATGGGAAGCATCCTCCTCTTCCACATCTGAACTCCCTATTGCTACTCCCACACTGAGTACACCCCTCTGTGGTCTCTTCCAGCCCAGCACCAGAAAGCAGCTATGCCTACCACTTTCTCCAGTCCTGGGACTTCATTTCCAGCCCACAGTGTGGAAACATTTATACACCCTCCCCAGTGACTCCTGTGCCAGCTGTGCCACACTCATGTTCAGAGGAGCAAAACCCCATAACCCTTGTTCTCCTCCATAGGCACCTGCAAAGGGTGCATCCAACTATTTTGCCACTGGAGGAAAGAGTAGCAGCCAGCAGGGGGGGAAAGAGCCCCACTCCCTCTCAGCATTGAGAAGCAGAGGGGGAGCAGGAGGCCCCTCCAAGAAGGGCTCCCTGCATCAAGGCAGGCTACCCTCTGAGAGGCCGTTCCTCCAGAGATGCCAACAGTGCTATCCAGAATAGCCCAGGAAGAAGTCACTTGCATCATCAGTGAGATGATGGTTGTGGATGGTCAACCTTTCATACAACCCTCATAGAGGATGTAGCCTTTCACTGGCTTCTGTAACACCTGGGTCTCTGGTACTCAGAGGACCAGGAGGCAACATGTCTTGCCTAGCATACACCACTCTGCATTGGTGATGGTCAAGGTTCAGCTCTCCAAAGCACAAGGCAGAACCTTGCAGTTCACAGCAGACCTCTGAGCAGCCAGCAGAACCTCTGCCTCTCCCTCATTGCCCACTGGTGGCAATAAAAGGACCTCTCTATCTGCACTGTTGGGGTTTAGGCCAGGTCCCAGGAGGGGACAGTACAGCCACCGGGCTACAAAGTGGTTCTGCTCCATGAGCAGAGGGGTGGATGCAGACCTCTCTCTCTCGGCTTGACTTCGCGAACGAAGATTTAAGAAGGGTGCAATAGTCCACGTCTGCTGCAGGCTCGCTGGTGGCTGACAAGACCAATGCGGGACAGGCAGATCCGGCCACAGCGGCTGCAGGGAAAAGTCTGATTTAGGGTTGGTCCTGTAGCAGTGCGATTCTTCCTCAATCTCCTTTTGTCCTCAAGACCAGCTATGCGTGCGTTCTCAAAGGAAGAGACAGCCTGGTGGATGGTGTGCCTCCATGCTTTGCGATCTGAGGCTAGGTCAGACCACTGGTGATGGTTGATGCGACAGGTGCCAAGGGATTTCTTCAAGGAGTCCTTGTACCTCTTCTTTGGTGCCCCTCTATTTCGATGGCCGGTGGAAAGTTCACCATACAGAGCAATCTTGGGAAGGCGGTGGTTTTCCATCCTAGAAATATGCCCTGCCCAGCGCAGCTGCGTCTTCAACAGCAGTGCTTCGATGCTTGTAACCTCCGCCCTCTTGAGGACTTCAGTGTTGGTCACAAAGTCACTCCAGTGGATGTTGAGGATGGTGTGAAGGCAGCGCTGATGAAAGCGCTCAAGGAGTCGCAGGTGATGACGGTATAAAACCCACGATTCGGAGCCGTAGATGAGGGTTGTCATCACAACCGCTTTGTAAACATTGATCTTTGTGCCTTTTTTCAGATGCTTGTTGTTCCACACTCTTTTGTGCAGTCGGCCAAATGCACGGTTTGCCTTCGCCAGCCTGTTGTCAATCTCCTTGTCAATCTTGGCATCTGAGGAGATGATGCACCCCAGGTAGCTGAGCTGCTGGACTGTCTTCAGTACTGATTCACCCACAGTGATGCAGGGAGGGTGATAATCTTCCTGGGGTGCAGGCTGGTGGAGAACTTCTGTCTTCTTCAGACTAACTTCTAGGCCGAATAGCTTGGCAGCCGCTGCAAAGCAGGATGTCATATGCTGCAGAGCTGATACCGAATGGGAGACGAGTGCAGCATCATCAGCAAATAGTAGCTCTCGGATGAGTTTTTCCATTGTCTTGGAGTGAGCCTTTAGTCGCCTCAGGTTGAACAGGCTGCCATCAGTGCGATAGCGGATGTAGACACCATCGTCATCATCTAGATCTACTGCGGCTCTTTGAAGCATCATGCTAAAGAAGATCGTAAAGAGAGTTGGCGCGAGAACGCAGCCTTGCTTTACACCTGTGCCTATTGGGAAGGGCTCCGAGAGGTCGTTGCAGTGTCTGACTTGGCCTTGCTGGTCTTCATGTAGCTGGATGATCATGCTGAGGAACCTTGGGGGACATCCTAAACGTTCCAAGATTTGCCACAGGCCTTTCCTGCTAACGGTATCGAAAGCTTTGGTAAGGTCGACAAAAGTCACATATAGACCCTTGTTCTGTTCCCTGCATTTCTCTTGGAGCTGCCTGAGAACAAATACCATGTTGGTGGTGCTCCTGTTAGCTCTGAAGCTGCACTGGCTCTCTGGGAGGAGTTCTTCTGCAATGGTGGGCACCAGTCTGTTCAGGAGTTCAGGATGCAGACCACATGGTGCAAAATATCACCTCTGTAATACAAGGTATCCTGAGGAGTGCATGGGTGGCAGCAACATCGTCCATGGCTACATGATGATAGATGTCAGTTACTGGCCACCACTTTTTACACAGCATCAAGTCTGCCTGTCTGCTTCACAAGAAACAGAGGGAAGAGGATGATCCTGAACATCAGCTCATCTTGGACTTACCTGCTGGACTTACCCACCTACAGAAACTTCACTTATGCTATAACTGCACATTCGGTTTTGCAGAAGAGAGTGCTGCAAAATGTTATCTCCTCCATGACCACCCTGCATGAGGAAGAAGAGCTCAACATTAGCTCCATCTACTGGCTGACATTTTCCCAAATGGTGCATGTCCTCAAGCCCTTCCAGGACACCATTAATTTGCTGTGTGCTCATGCAGCCAGCCTGGGACAAGACGTCCTCCTGATTCAAGGGCTGGGCTGGGTGCTGGTCTCTGTACTGGGGAGACCCCACTGAAACTTTGGGGATGTCTACCTTTATGTCCTTCAGAAACTGAGATATGGGAGGGTTGCAAATGTAGGGAGGATGCTTGCCTTGTTTCCAGTGTCTGGCTGGGTCCTGCCCAGGTGAAGTTTCCCTGTGAGTTTGGTGTCACTGGCTTGTTCCTGAGCCATTCCATAGATTCCTGTAACTACAGATGTATTTTCTAGAGAGACCACTGGGGAGACCTTTTTTGGGCATTTACCCAAGGAGGGATTGGAGGATATAAATTCTGATTCAATGGACCAGAATGGGAATTCTGTTATTGGCAGGCAATAGTGCCTGTTAAGCTTTGGAGGGCCCATACTGGAGCTTCCAAGACTGGAGCATTTCACCCCTTCCCCTGTTGCTTTGAAGTTTGTTAAATATTTTGAGTAGAGACAGTCTGTCTGGAACTATATGTCTTCACTAACTGCCATGAATCACTTGAAAGTTCATGGAAAGTTCATGTTGAGTGACTTGCCAAGAACTTTATTTAATGAACCACAAACCACCCAAAATTCATCACAAGCTTTAGTTGATGAGTTGGTTCATGTCCATCCCTAGTAGACAGTATTGACTTTGCTAGATCAGTAATCTGACTAATATAAGGCAATTTTCTTGTGTTTTTATGCAACAAGCATTTCGGCATCATTGGGATGGATTGCCCAAGAGATCTCTAAATGTAAAAGTGATTGTTTTTGTGGTGTTTACATTCTTACTTTAAACATAATTTCTATAAAACAAAACAGTGAAACTTTTGTTCATTTAGCTTATTTAAAAAGGCAAAGATTGTCCCCTGCACTCAATTTCAAAGGCTTCTGGGTGGCAAGAGCTACAGTGTGTCTTCAGATACAATTCAACAATTCAATTCAACAGATACAATTCAATCACATTAAAATATCCCAATATCACATTCTCGCAGCTTAACTTTCCTTGCAGGATTGTTGTAAGGATAAAATGGTGGAGATGAGAGCAATGTAAACTGCTTTGGGGAGAATGGCATTGGGGGAACAGCAGGATATACATGAAGTAAATAAATTAATAGCTCATTTAATGTAATTGTAGTTGATCTAGGAAAATATAAACTTTTAAGATAACAACAGTGGTCAGTTCAGCTACAATCAGCTGGATGGTAACCCTGAGCATCACATGCACTTTTTGCTTGATTACTGATTAATGAGAAAATTATGTTAAAAAATGTGCCGCCTTTTCCCTGCATTGAGGAGAAAGCATCTGTTTTTAATATCTATTAATTGTATATCAAAATAACAACAACCCAAATGTTTTTGTAGCATGTATGATTTTTATATTTCCTTGGGACTTTCAGTTTTGAAAATGTATCAGAGAAATCTCAAGAGTTATTTTTAATCAAAGATTTTTGTTGCATGTTAAACAAATCAGTTGTCAGAGAAAGCCCTTTAAATAGCTTCAGCCGTTGGCATTTTGAATTGAAAAAAAATACGAATGCAAATAGGATGCAGATTGTTTTACGGATTACTTATGTTTTTTCCCCCCTGATGTGTTGTTTAGAGACAGGAGATGCGATTAAAAATATTCAGATTGCATGTCTGCATTTATTTAACTGTCGAATGTCAGGAGCACTGTGTAAAAGTAAGGACAACCCATGTGAAATGTTTTGCCTAAGTAATGAGCACAGCTGGACTGGTTTAAGGGTTCCTAGATAATTTTGCCTTTGACCAACTAAAATAAGTGGATATTAATCTTATGGTCCCTTGAGAAACTGTTAACCCATTCACACATTTTTAACGATCTCACATGTTTTAGTATGGTTGAATGTATTAGTTGCAAATACATCCAGTTACAGATAGCAGAGTACTTTTACAAAAGCTATCATAGGTCACACAATAAATGCAAAGTAAAGTGAAAAGTGGTGGCCATGAGAAAAAAATGCAATTTTGAAATAAAAACACCATTTTCCTCTAAAAGTTTTACAGAAAGTACAGAGGACTGAAAGGAAGATCAAGAATCACACATTGATTTTTTCCCCCACTTTCTTACTGAGAAGTGGTGGTGTTTGCTTTCTCTTTTTTTATTTTGTGGCCTTGGAAGAAGAAAAGACAGCCAGATATGAAACTTCCTCTTTCTCCTCTTTATTTTTGCTATGTGTCTGCACTAAGTAGTCTTCCCTTCTTTCCAATTTGTCCATTCTCTTTTGCCACGTTTCAGTATATGGTGTGATCTACTCCTTTTTATGAAAACCTCACCCCCTCTTAGTATTCCACCCCACTGTCTTTGTTTCATATCTTTCAGTCTTTATAAAAGTCCTCATAATCACTTGCCTCTTTGCTTGCTGCTTGCTGTTCCTAGAAGTTTCCTTATAACTACTTAAGAAATAGAAATGTAATATGCTGGAAAAGCAAATGAGGGCTGCTAGGCAACCCTAGTTCCACCTCTGTTGGGCTGTGTAGTGATGCGATTTATAATTTAGAGACATTCCAATATATTTTATAGTGTCAAGGATTTGGAAATTTGTGGACTTGCCCTAAGATAAATTCACTATGGTTAGTTATAGAAAGAAGTGGATGCTGTCTTCTAAGATGTTTTTGCTCCTCTTACTGTTAGAGGTTTTTTTTAAGCCATTCTTCATTCTGCTGGTCTTTACTAGTGGGCCCAGTAAAATTACACGTTAAGTCCTACCCAGCCTTCTAGGACTTTAAAATACATTGCAGTCATATTGTAGAGTGCTAGCCATTTATGGAATTGACCAATATGACAGAATGGGAAAGCGACAATGATAGAAATAACACCCAGTTTAGCAAATTGAAATTTCAGTAACATAAGGAACAGACACTACTGATAGAATCTTTGATTTGATAGATTTGATATTTTAATTTTGAATTGTGTACATACTAGGAGCTTTATAGTTGTTCTGTATGTCAAAGTGCTGGATATAAGTTGAATAAAAACAAATGCACAGAGAGCATTGATGATATATATGGAGATGTTTGTATTATATATTATGGTATTCATGTTGTATATATAAACTTGGATTACTGTTTGACATTGCATGTTACTCTAAAAGACACATAAGCAAATATGCACACACACTACCTTTTCTGCTACTGATTCAACATTTCCCCAAACCTCCAAGGAATTATTCACATAGGCAGAGGTGTCGAACTCATTTTTTTTTTCAATGAGGCCTGAATATGGCATAACTGTCACTTCATCAGACGGGGTCATGTGTGCCATAAACTGTATTGTCAGGTACCAGAGATATTTTACTACTGACCATGGCCCACACCCCTCCTCAGCAGAGCTCAGGGCCAAACTAGCACTCTTTGTCCCTTATTGTTGCCAACTCTGGGCTGGGTAATCCCTGGAGATCTGGGGGAAGGCCTTGGGCTTGTGTTTAAAGAAGATGAAGAAGATATTGGATTTATATCCCGCCCTCCACTCTGAAGAGTCTCAGAGCGGCTCACAATCTCCTTTACCTTCCCCCCCCCCACAACAGACACCCTGTGAGGTGGGTGGGGCTGGAGAGGGCTCTCACAGCAGCTGCCCTTTCAAGGACAAACTCTGCCAGAGCTATGGCTGACCCAAGGCCATGCTAGCAGGTGCAAGTGGAGGAGTGGGGAATCAAACCCGGTTCTCCCAGATAAAAGTCCGCACACTTAACCACTACACCAAACTGGCTCTCCACACCAAACTGGCTCTCCAGTATGGGGAAGGGATTGGGGAAGGGATTGACCTCAGCAGGGGGTGTAATGCCCTAATATAGGCCCATTTAGACTGATTTCCAACCAGTTGTTCACAGAATGGACAAGAGCCCTAGATGGGTCAGTTCTGACCCCCAGGCTGTATGTTTGACATGTCTGATCTATAGCTACCACTAATTTCTATGAATCGTATACAGGGAGATCAACACATGAGTTTACAATAAATGGCATCTGAAATGCATCTTTCTATATTTGATTGTGCCTCCATAGAGGATTACTTCCTCCAAATATCATGGCTTCCTAGTGTAGTCAGTGAAGGACTTCTGATTTATTCAGACACCTGCTCAGTTCTTATGTTTAAAATTACTTATCTTTTCTCCCACTTAATTTCTGATTGCTTCAATCACAGCCATTTCCTGTTTTACGTGTTCAGTCCCTTTCAATTACCTCCTTCTTAACGTATAAACCTGCAATTCTTTCCTTCCAAATCCTCCCAAATCCTTCTTGCCTTTTTTTCTTTTTTAAAAAATTAACTAATTGTTAGAAGCTTCTCTAGCCCTTTTGAAATCATGTTTCTGACTGTTCTTTGGTATGTTGACTCGGAGGGCTAAGCAGCTTTTCAGAATAATAAGATTTGAGTACAAGGCTCCTGTACACTGCGTTGAAGATTGGTTTCAGTTAGCAACTTGGTCTCAGATCAGATTGTACACTGTGGTCTTTTACTGAGAATGTGTCCACTGTATGGATGGTGTGCAGTGGAGATATTTTTTGAGGGACACAATTACATTCTTTGAAAGAATGTGTGACAGAGACTGGTCATCTATGTTTTGATCCTAAGTAGAGCTACAGCCTTCTAAATCAATGGGTTTAGAAGAGTATAATTTCATTTAGGATTGTGCTGCTGGACCATTGTCCCTCCAGTCTAGCCCTGAGGCTCATTGGCTTGGAGTGTAGGACCATATACACATATGCCTTGCACCAGTCACAGCACAGCTCTCTCCCTTTGCTGCTGCTACTACTTGCATTTGTGCCAGGCACATTGAAAATCATCCAATTTGTGCAAATGGAAGTACAAAAAAGCAGAGAGAGGGAGCTGCACTGTGGCTGGAGCAAAGTGCAAGCAGAATGTTGTCATAGAAGCCAAGCCAATATTCTTAGTCAGTGGTGCTAAGAGAGCAAGAATGCTTCTGCAAGGCATTATTCAGGAGTGTCCAAAGTTTAGATGTCTGTCATTTCCTGCAGGAATTAGAATTTGCCTAACCTGGATGTTAACAATTTTCTAGGATTTTGGCAGGCACTTAAATGGGGGGGAAAATGCTATTATGGCTTAATCCCACTACTACTGGTAAAAGCTGTTGTACTTTCCTATTGTATGGAACATTTCCCCATCTGTGGCAGTAATATCTAGGAATGTGCAGGATTTCCCTGACTTTTCATAGAGGGCATTAATCTAGAAAAATTGAAAGAAGTAATCTCTTTCATGCTTCACTTCGATATGTGTAATATCATGAATTACAAGTCGTACTATTAGGAGAAGCCACCATTTTCCCTCTTGTGTGGCTCAATGAGACCTCTAGGACACTGGCAATCTTCTATCAAGTTGCATTTTTCAACAGAACCACATTTCCCACCCATTTAAAAAATAAACCAAGAAATTCTGAGAAAATGGCTTAATTTTGGCTCTGTATTTTCATGGCATATGCATAAATCATCCTTGATATGGCATTTCCAAACATTTGCAGTGAGAGAAGCATATGCTTAATAAGTCACTCTGCCCTGCTGAGATGAACACTCAATTTCACCGTGTCTGCTTTAGCTGGGATCTTTGTAGATTTAGAGAACAGGCTTGCCTACAGTTTGTTTGCTTTATCAGTTGCTTCCTTTTTTCCCTCTATCAGCACCATTGTCAATGTGTTTATTTCACCCTGAAGGTCTTGCTGGCTCATATGCCAAAGATCATCTTGTTGCTGTTGTTTGATCCTGCCAGCTGGTCATCTGGCATTTGAGTAGTCTTTACTAACTCTCTCCAGTGTGACCATCTGCAGCTTACTGTATCCCAAGAGTTAGCACCAGAGTATAAATTTCCCAGTTGAAACTAGTTGATTGAAAATGCGGCTTAGGTTCAAATAACATTACCTCTATATAAAATGCTCAACTGTTCAGTGGCTTGAAATATTTTGGCATGACATTTTGATGTGTCTGTATGTTGAATATCAACATTCAACTGCTGGCAGTTAGCCATGCAGAAAATGGATGCTAGCCCAAACCCCAAACCCACAGGGCAGAGGAAAATGTCTTCTAGGGGTGGGTAGGATGAAAAGAAGTCAGTACCTTTCCCCAAATCAAGACAAAAAGGGATATTTTCCTGAGAAATATGCAATGCAGTCTATATGATGCAGGGTAATGCAAAATCATTGCAAGTATGCATACTGTCCTGAAAAACATGTGCATTTGTTAGTAATAGCTTCCACTGTCATGTGAAAAATGCATGAGGAAGCAGGTGTACCTCTGCTGGACTGAGAACAGGATGTGCAAAGGGGTGATAAAAACATGGTTTGGGGCTTCTCAACTAAAGTGGCAGCCCCCCCACCCCCCATTTGTCTAACTCAGTGAACCTTCCAGAGGGATTCTGCTGCAAGTAGGCTTCTCTCTCCCCCTGTGCCAATTTGGAGCTCCTACAGAACAGTGCCGAGTGGTGTTGAGCAAAAGGGGCAGATATGAGGCCTTCCACTGGAGAGGCCATACAGATTGAAGGGGGGGCGGTTTGAATGAAGTGGCCTGGCTCCCATGGTCCCCACTGTAGCTACAAGCCTGTCTGAGAGGACCCAGAACTCTCACACCCCCTCAAGCTCACCACTCTCCCAAGCCAGGTAGGGCTCATATGTCAGCATATACTTGCTAGTAAGACTTCAGGCTGGAGTCTAATACACATGATCTATGACAGGTCATGATCTGTGACAGTTCCTAACAGCTTCCTTTAGCAGGTGCAAACCAGTTACGTCCAGAGAACTTGTGCTTATGCAGAATGACTCAGCACTGTGTGCTGATTGGTGCTTGTATATAGCTATATGTATATAACTGGGAAGAGTCTATGCAGTGTATCTCTGCTCTCAAATGTGTTGTCTGGCGAAGCACTTTGTTCCAGTGTATACCAGAACAACTATAACTTGTAAATCTGTAAATAAATGTAAATAGTTAGCACAAGTCAGTGTGCTGTATATTCTTCAGCCTCACAAACCCAGAGCATACCAGCGAATATGCCAACAGGGTTATGGGGCCAGCACGCTTCCGCTGTGCCATGCTCTTGAGGTTCGGAAGGAGGCTGAACTACTGTGGTGACCTGTGACTGAGTGGATGTTTGCAGCTGCTGCTTCAGGAGCTGAGGAGGAAGACATGCTCAGCAAAGCTCCAGATAACAGCTCGGAGGATGGGAGTGCTTTTGAGGACCAGCTGCCGGATGGAGACGACAGCATGGCTCAGGCATCGACTGCTCTGCTGGTGGAGAAGCTCACTTCTACTAATTACAATGTGTGGGCTCTGCGGATGGAACATTATCTGAAGTGTGAAGGTCTGTGGATGCATGTCAATGCTCCCCAGACCCTTCAGCTGCTGGAGACAACATCAAGGACGAGAAAGCTCTTGCGACCATCGTTTTGAGTGTGGCAGATGACCAACTTGTGCACATATCTGGTAAGCCAAAGGCTAAACAAGCGTGGGACAGTCTGAAGGCTGTGTACGTTAAAAGCACAGCTGGGTCTCTGATAGCAATTACCCGTCGCATGTACTGGGCTGTAATGAGACAGGGGGAGTCTGTGAGGGCTCATTTAAACACTTTGGCTGAATGCTTCCAGCAACTGGAGCAGCGTGGAAAAACTGTTCCAGAGGAGGATAAAGTGTTTATTATTCTAAGTTCCCTGTCAGTGGATTACAATATGCTTATTACATCACTGGAATCTACGGAAGTGAATAGACTAACCTTGGCTTACATTACTGGACACCTGCTGGAAAAGGAACAAAGGCAGAGGGAGTTGTGTTCCTCAGAGATGTGGCAGCGTTCCAATGTGGAGGAGGCAAAAAAGGCCAGCTGTGAGACCGGTCGAGCAGAGAGTAAAAAGCATGGAGAGGCATCTCAAATTGCTCTAAAAGTACACAGATGCTTCTGCTGTGGATCTACAAAGCATCTGAGATGATTGTGCCCGGAGTGGAAGATGAAAGGGCCGCCTCACAACTCTTCACACAGCCGGAGGGCCACATTGGTGGTCACAGATGTGGCTGCTGCACATGGCACATGCATTTTGGAGTCAGGAGAGTCTCAGAACTTTTGCAGGGATTAACTTTTGCTTCAGGACATTTGTTCCTCAACATTACAACATGTGAGTCTTTGCTGATGGCAGGAACTCTGCTGTACGGTGTCAGGGAAGTGTCACATTCCCATTACTTCAACACACTTTTAAAGAAGTGCTGTGTGTTTTTGCTTTGGAAAACAATTTACTGAGTGTGCTGACTTTGGACACAGCTGGTTTTACCATGACTTTTGCCAGAAACTCATGCAAAATAATGAAGGGTGGCTGGGTGTTTGCTGTGGGAAGGTTGCAAAACAATGTTTATGTTATAGACAATTTATCTGGGAGCACAGGTGGTAACAAACAACAAGCCTCATGATAATTGTGTACACTTGCTCCACCGGACACTATAAGCAAAACACTTTCTATTGTGAGGCATGAGGGAGTGAAAGACTGTAAAAAGTTCCTTGATTGTGAAGTGTGCAAACGCACAAAATCAAAAGCATTCCCAGTTGCCAGGAAAAATGATAGAGTGTCTTGCAAAACCGTTGGCTTTAGTACTTGCAGAGGAGGAAAGGGGGCGCTCACTCTAAAAAGCTTATATTTCTAGGCTATCAGACTGGAATGAAGGCATACAGGTTTGCTAATGAACATCAAACGCTGAGCTTTAGCAGGTCTGACAATTTTTGTGAAGATCAGAATTGGCACAGAGTGTATGCTAATGAATTGCCTTCACAGGTCGTACTCCCCTTATCAGAAGAAACTTCACTGTCAGTGTTGAGTTGCTTTAAGAGAACTAAACTGCTGAGTCAAGGTTATGCAACTAAAACTATACAGCTGTGATAGAAGTCACGAGAGGGACAGGTGCAGCTAATGTTACAATCTGTGTTATGATTGGGTGGCTGCACTATATCAGTGATAGCATTGCTCACAGTAGTTGTTGGGCGATGGTGGATGGAGGAGAAGGAGAAGGACGTATGTGAGAGGAGGAACAACAGACTGATATACTGTTACTTTGGAGGATTGCTTGGCTATTGACGTAATGTATTGGACTGGATTCTAGACTTCTCTATTGGATTGTGATTTGGTGCTGCATATTGGAAGGACTGCTATTCTGTGTATGACCATTTGCCTGCCTGTGACTGCCTCTTACGTGTAAACCCCAAATACAACTGTTAACTGGCTGTTGTGGAGTTTTGTTTCCTTACCACAGTGTTTTGGAGTTGCACTCAACTGTCTACTCACACAGGGGAAAACTTCCTACGCATACAAACTCTGTCATTCACCAAGTATAAAACAAGAGATAGTGTCTCCAAGGCAACAGTCCTCTGAGAGCGAACAGAGTGAGCAAAATGTGCCTAGAGTGTCTACCAGAAGTACCAAGGGTATACCTCCAGTCAGATTTGGGTTTGATACTACTACTGTAAATCATGTATATGTAAGAGAACCAAAGAGTTACCAGGAAGTGTTAACTTTGCCTGTGTCAGAAAGGCAAGCTTGGCAGACTGCCATGCAAGCAGAACATGATTCTCTTACTGAAAATGAAATGTTTACTTTGACGAATTTGCCTGATGACAAAAAATGTTATCAGTTGCCGCTGGGTATTCAAACTAAAAGTCTTACCAGACGGTGGGCTGCAAAGAAAAGTCAGGCTAGTAGCAAGGGTTTCTTCCCAAACTGGAGGTCAAGACAAAGTGTTTTCCTCTAAGGTCAACTCTGATACGCTAAAAACAGCATTGTTTAAGGCTGGGATTGATAAGATGCAGGTGCATCATTTTGATTTCACAACAGCTTATTTAAACATCCGAATAGATGAACAGCTCTACATGAAGTGAATCCCAGGGTTTGAAAGTACTAATAAGAACCTTGTCTTGAAACTTAACAAAGCCCTGTATGGCTTAAAGCAGAGTGTAAGACTGTGGAATCAATGTCTGAGCAAAGTCTTAACTGATATTGGGTTCACACAGGGAATTGCTGATCCATGTATGTTTAGCAAAACCATTGGGAAAACGAAATGCTATCTGTTTGTTTTTGTAGATGATTTATGTTTTCTGTTTCATGAGGATATGCAGCTGCAATGGTTTATACAAACAACTCAACACTTGTTTAAAATTAAACATTTGGGCAGCATTCAGCATTACTTGGGTGTAGACATTACAAAGAACACAAACAGATGTTTTGAACTCAGTCAGGAGCATAAAATAATAAAGCTGCTTGAAGAATACAACATGACTAATGCAAACTATGTTACTACACCGATGACCACGAGCTATGGAAAAGAGCCTGATGATAAAGTGTTTGAACATAAGGCATGGTATCAATCACTAATTGGGTTGTACTGTATATAGCATGTTGGTCAAGACCAGATATATGCATTGCAGTTCATATGTTGTGTCAGAAGTGTGCATGTCCTTTTATGAAAGATTGGACTGCAGCAAAGAGTATTGAGGTATTTAAAAGGTACTGCTGCAAACAAATTGGTACTAGACATTACCTCAGCACAACAAGTAACAGCTTACAGTGATTCTAGCTGGGGAGATAGAAAAGATGGAAGGTCCACAACAGGTTATGCTGTGTATGTGCATGGAGCACTTGTGTTGTGGAAATCTTTGAAACAAACACATCTCAACTAGCACTTGTGAAGCAGAGTTTTCTGCATTAAGTGATTGTGCTGTTCAGCTGGAATGGTTATATCAGCTATCAATAGACCTACACATGCAATGTAACTTACCTATGTGTGTATTTTGTGACAATACTGCTGCTCAACAGTTGGCAAATGCACAGGGTGTCAAAATAAGAAGCAGACACATTAACATTCATTATCAGAATGTCAGGGAGACTGTACATAGAGGTTTAATTATGTTACAGTACTGTTCTTCTGATGTAAACGTAGCTGACATGTTCACCAAGTGTTTAAATGTGAACAAATTTGTATCGCTGAAACAAAGGCTGGGACTCACCGCTTGAGTCTTAGGGGGAGTGTCAGCATATGCTTGCTAGTAAGACTTCAGGCTGGAGTCTAATACACATGATCTATGGCAGGTCATGGTCTGTGACAGTTCCTGACAGCTTCCCTTAGCAGGTGCAAACTGGTTCTGTCCAGAGGACTTGTGCTTATGCAGAATGACTCAGCACTGTGTGCTGATTGGTGCTTGTATATAGCTATATGTATATAACTGGGAAGAGTCTATGCAGTGTATCTTTGCTCTCAAATGTGTTGTCTGGCGAAGCACTTTGTTCCAGTGTATACCAGAACAACTAGTAGATCTGTAAATAAATGTAAATAGTTAGCACAAGTCAGTGTGCTGAATATTCTTCAGCCTCACAAACTCAGAGCATACCAGCGAATACGCCAAGAGCAAAGGGGTGCAGCTTGATCTGCTGCTTGGCCTGGAGCAGGAGGAGGAAGTGGAGGATGCTGCAATGCCTTTCTCCAGCATCCTACAGGTCTCCTTGAGAGGAAAAGAAGCCAGAAAGCTCACCCAGGTGGTGGTGGTGCTGCTTCCCTCATGTTGGTGCCTCCAGGCTATGCCATGGAATGGCCCACTGAGGACACCACTCTCCCAAGCCAGTAAGATATAGTGGGTTGCAGAGGGGCATGGCTTTAACCACTGCTGGGCCTGAAGGAGGACAAGGAAGCAGAAGAGGAGGCTGCCACAGCCTCTTTCTCCAGCATCCTGTGGGTCTTCTTGGGAGGAAAAGGAGCCAGAAGGCTTGCCTAGGCAGTTGACATCAGAGCTGCTGCTGCTTTCCTCATATTGGTGCATCTCGCAGGTGATATGCCAGCTTCCCAAGCAACCCCTACACCCTTAACCTGGGAAAGGCAAGCTAGCCCCTACCAGGCTGCTTTGAGAAGCACCAAGTCCCCTCAGGAGGAGACAGAAGAGTTAGTGGTGCCACTATTAAAGTTTACATAAATAGGGTATCTGAAACTAGCTTGACTCTCTGAGTCACCCTAATTTCTCCAACTTTATTGACCTGGAAAGATAGAAAGAAAGGGCTGAGCTCTGACATGTATGTCAGATATAGGTCAGATGCTTAGCAACAGACTTGACTGACAGTTCCATTAACTCCTATGGATGGAAAAAGGTACTTAATGTCTGAATGTAGTCTTGTTCGAGGTTGTTTTGGCAGCCCTCCTCTTTTCTAGGTCTTGATGAGAGCATCCAAGGATATCTTTTATAAAACTTTTATGTGCACAATGTTTCAGTATTTCATTTTGAATTAATGTTGGATGCTGGATACTAGATTCTTATATATTTTGAATGGTTTTACATTTGGGTTGAAGTTAAATAAGAGATGTTTTGAAACAACTGTCTCACTCTCAATACAATTGGGAAGCCAGTTCCTTCCCAATGAACACAATGGGAATGGAAGTCCATGAACGGGTTCCTGCATTCCTCATTTCCCCAACAATATATCACATGTTGAATATTTGATGGATATGTAGGTTTTTATAATTGTGTGCACAGTGTTGTGCTCAGTAGCATTTTGGATTTTGGTTTCCAGTTAATACAGTCAGCACAGTCAACACTGAGGGTGCTGGTTGCTTGTTTGACGGTGGGGGAAATGAATCTAACTTTTTGTTCCTCCAGGGTGTGGTGAGGACTGTCCAAGCTGGTCAAGCCCAGTCATCTCAATTGTCATCAAGTTGACATGTTCAGTTATGACACACTCGGGCAGAATGGGGATGGGGTCAATTCTCCACATTGAAACTTCTGAGAAGTAAATTATTTTGGAGTTGGCCCCCAAAGTTGTTAATTTGACAAAACAGAATTAGTGCTTTCCTATAAGTTTGCAGCTTGGTTTACAGCTGACCTACAGAGTAGCTCTTTGCTATTTGGAAGTATACCTACGTGTAGAAAGAAAGAGAAAACCGAGTTGCCCTAATGATCCAAGCACCACTGCCTCTTACTGACAAGCAATATTAGAGGTGATGTATGTGCTCTCATATATTGTACAAATTGGAAGTTCTCAGAATAGCATTCTAAATAGACTTTTGCTATAAAATGTGTGCCTGAGAGTTTAAAAGAAGGAAGATTCTACACTCAGGTCAGTGAATGCATTTGATGTTTCAAGAAACTCTGCCAGGTCTCCAAACACTACATCAGGTATGGAATCTCTGCTCTTCATATATTTTTTAAAAATGCAGAATTTCCATAGCAACAAATGGGATTTGGTACAAATGCCTCAGTCGAGACATACCCGCAAAATAGATGTGGGTAATCCTGCAGCCAGTATGCCACATGCTATGAATACATGTTTTTTGCTGCATAGAAAATTCCCTGTATTGAATAGAGATATACTGTATTGATTAGAGATATCGTTAAACTGCTGGATTCTTCTGCTTGCATGTCATTCTAATCACTGTTTTATTTTTATTTATTTACAGATTTGATACCCTGCCTTTCTGGCCTCATCAGGGTCACCCAGGCAGCTAGCAGATTAAAAATATGCATAATAAAAGCATGCCTTTAAAACCATTAAAACTAAACAAAAACATCTCATTAAAAATTACAAGCATGCTAAAGCATACACACAAAATATTAAAAATGACAATTAAAACAAAGGGCAGGAAGGAGGGAATCTCTGAGGAAACGACTTTGTGTAATTCAAATCACAGTCAGCTAAAACACACTGTGCTGTTTTCATTATTTCTGCAACTACAGCTAAAGATGTTGAAGAGGGATTAATCTGCAGCAGGTACCAGATCTTCTGCTGAGGTATATAGCCAGTGGGCATCTTTCAAAATTCTGTCCTACACATGCTATCCCTTTAATCTGATGCACCAGCTATGTCATTCAAAGCATATCAGGACTCTTGATCCTTGCATAGTTTGGGAGCTCTGGACCCAGTTTAAATAATCCAGGGAAATTAGAACTCCAGCCATCCTCTATCACTTCTGTGTCTAGACCATCAGCATGAACTCTTTCTGCATGAAAATGAGATAGGTATGTTCACTCAAGTCTCATGTCCACTATTAATTTTTAGAAAAATTGCCTACTCCCCTGCCTGTGTTTTGTTACAGCAACCCATTTTAATAAAGAAAGGTTCCCATTGAGAAGTACTCATGACATGCAATTCTCTGATAGCAATGACATATCTAATCCCCATGAATGGTCAAACCATGCAGGCAAAAAAAAAAAAAAATCTATAGGGAGGATGCCCAGTACTAAAGTATATATTTTTCTGTAAACCTGGGTTAATTCTAGCTCCAACCTCAGTAGTTAGCAATGCTTCCACTTGTGCAGATATTAAAAAAAAATGCTCTGGGTGACATCTCAAGTTGCCTAGCTATTCCAAATGTCAAGTGAAAAAGTAAAAAAGCAAAGTAAAGATCAGGTGAGGAGAAGGGGCAAAAAATGGGCAGCTGGTTTGGAAGACAAAGTGAGAGGAAAAGAGGAGGAACAGAATCATAATAAGAAGGAAGGAAGCAGGGGCTGGCAGGGGGTGATAGGATTGGTCCTCCCCCACAAGCAGTGTTGCCAACTCTGGGTGGGAAATACCTGGAGATTTTAGGGGTGAAGCCTGAGGAGGGTGGGGTTTGGGGAGGGGAGGGACTTCAGTGGGATATATTGCCATGCAGCCATTTTCTCCAAGTGAACTGATCTCTGTCACTTGGAGATCAGCTGTAATCCCAGGAGATATCCAGATATCACCTGGAGGTTGGCAACCCCACCCACAACTTTTCCCTTTATGCTTCTTGTGTATTTTTTGCATAGCCATTTGATAAGTATAGGGTGGCTGGGCAATGCATGTTCTAACAGGCCTTTTGGTTTGTTTCTTCATTTATGAAAGCCAATTTGCAATGTAAGACACACCTTTTTGCTCAAAAGAGGATTGAAAGCTCTTATGCTCTTTTGTCTGAGGGCCTAATCTAATGTTACATGAGCCAGCAGGATGTGGTGATTGTGGACGCAGGCAGAAGCAGCAGCTTGGGGAAGTCATTGGGGGTTGGTCTGAGTAAAGAGCCTCTCCTAGGCACAGCACTGGGCAGTTTCAGGTCTTTGTCTGCTTTCTGAGTCAACACCCACAAACACCACAGGTTGCCAGCTCAGCAACTTCTCTGTGTTTGCTTGCATACTTGTCCTGCCTCCACTTTTGGTTCGGCTACCAAGTTCTTCTTCTTCTCTGTACTTAATGCCACAACCAGTTCTTCAGACTCTTGCCATTCTCTGACAGTCCACACAGCATGATCAGCGACATCACATCTTTGCTGCACTCTACAGGGCAACAGGCAATAACATGTATATGGCAGTTACAGGATATGTAGAAAATGAAATGTCTAGTTAAGCCCTGAAAAAGAGTGTAGGAGGCTTGGTCATACAGTTAAACCAGTGGCAATGTTATGAAGGAAGCAAAGGGCTTTTTATATGAAAAGGGGATCTGTCTGAGGAAAGCTGTCCAACAGACATGTTTACATTTTATCTGTGTGGATGCATCCCAACACAAATCGCCATTGGTTTTGCCCATAATATTTTGTAGAATGCATTGCGTGGGGTACTGTATTGCAGAATTTACTGTGGGAGATAACCTTCTGAATTGGGGAAACCATGATTAAATTGTGGCACCCTCCCCTCCTGAATGCCTAAAAGTACGGGAAGCAATGTTTTGATTAATGAAACTAAGTAGTATGGTGAAGGATTAGATTAGATTAATGAAACCCAGTAGTGTATTGAAGGGTTAAATCCCATCTCCTCTCTGCATGTGATCTCTAGACCGAAAATTGTCTATGGAGGCATAGTAATTAATGGAGATTTTTGTCATGCCTGTTTTAGGCCTTTTGGATACCAGGATTAGGTTAAAGGAACAATTTTCAGGATATAAAATGCTTTACATCCATGGTCTCTTACCCAGCTAGCATGAATATTAAACTGAACTGTTTAGTTCCAATTTCTGATTCAACACCAAGAAGCTACCTTTGGAGAATGTCTTCTTACTAAGCCATTTGGAGATTTATTGGCCATCTTATGAACAAAGATGATGACAAGAAATGGGAAGATAATGATGGAAAATGAATGCAGCAGCACAATCACCTTTCTGCAGATGTCATGAATTCTCTACAAAATATTCTTCATCCAAAAATAATCCAGCACAAAGGAGACAAGAACAACAACAAAAAAGAGTCAGAAATAGAATGAGGGATGATTTAAGACAGCTTGGTTGGCCTTAACCCATTTTAGTTCTTTTTTGTATTTAGCTTTTTCACATAGCATTTGCTGCAGTTGTGATTCTCTTTTCATGTTCAACAGCAACAACAGTTTTATGATTTTTTTTAAAAAAAGAACACATATCCTTGCGATTTTTGTTAGGGGCTAATAAAATTGATTTTTAAAAATTGCTTTATGACATCCATCTGTACTTTTATCTGCCTCTATAGCTGTCCCTGGAAATCAGACTCAGTTCACTGATGTCAGCTTAATTTTCTTGTCATTCAGAAAACCTATTTTTATATTTGCTAAGAAATTAATATTGTGATTAGGGTTGAAAAGAAACTGACATAGCCCAGTATGGAGTACCAGTAAGAAAGTGTATAAACTAGAGTTTGAGTAAGATGTTACATCTTTGAGTCCCCCTGAGAGACAGTACTGAATTTAAGTTACTTTCATCCCTGATTGTGGTTGTAAAGATTTGCTTTAGTTATAATTGTGTAATTTCTTATATTATTTGACCTTCTGGTATGGCCCTGAAAAAACATTCCTCCTGACCACCTTCTGTCTGAATTTACAATTAAACATATTTACCTATTAAGGTTGCTACTTCATGCTTCTGACAAAGATTTTGACCTATGATATCATGTCACAATAAATGTGTTAGTCTTGAGTGTGTCACAAGATTCATTATTGTTTTGCTGAGATTCACTAACATGGCTCTACCCTAAACATTGCAAACAGTGTACCCCTCTTGCTATCATGTTTACTGTGCTTAATCTTAAACTCACAGCCCTCAAACTGTACTGGTGTGGATAGCTGATGCGATCCTCAGATCCCTGTACAAGTGGCTATTCATGTCCTCATTTCTGTGCCTAGTCATCCCTTCATCTCTTATGTACGATACATTTGATAAGTATTGCCATGACTGGGCATAACTGCTACTGTATTAGCACCTATTACTCCAGCTGGGAAAATTCTGGAGTGGGCTACTTTGTCCCCTCATACTGGATACTCCAGATTCTGTTTGGCCAGTCTGCAATTCTTCCGTTTGGTCTAGCAGTTATAGAAGAAGAAGAGGAGGAGGAGGAGGATTTATACTCTGTCCTTCACTACCAGAAGGAATCTCAGAGTGGCATACAATCTCCTTCCCCTTCCCCCAACAGACACCCTATGAGGTAGATGGGGCTGAGAGAGCTCTCTGAGAAGTGCTTTTGAGCAGAACAACTCTGCAAGAACTTGTGACTGACTCAAGGTCACATTAGCAGGTGCATGTGGAAGAGAGGGGGATTAAACCTGGTTCTCCCAGATAAGAGTCCCCGCACTTGCCATTACACCAGACTGACTCCCTTGAATCTGGGAGTGCTGCCTTGAAACAGGGAGTGACCCTTCTTTCCTGTTGATACTTCTTTATTAGTGTTCAGTAAGCAAAGGTGTGTTCTGCAGTTCTGTGAACAGAATATGTTTTTGCTTTTCCTTCTGCCATTTCTGAACATTGTGGGGGAGGGAACGTCAGTGGTGGAGTATCACATTTCCTAAAGACATTTAAAAGCATACTGAAAAGTATTTTTATTTATAGCTATAAAATAAATAGCTCTATCTGCCCATTACTTCCCTTTTTCAAATAAAAGATTGCCAAAAATGTATTCTGTCATTAGATAGGATATTCAGTATTACCATAGTTGTCCTTCAGTCATTTATAATGTTCCTGCATTGCTGCTTCGTGCACCTTAAATGAGAAGGAACACACATTTTTCAAAATATTACTTACGCTGCACAACAGGCATCTCAGGGGCTTCTCTAGAGAGCTGACACAATGCCAGTGGTTAAGGCCACCACAGAGTAGAGGCTAAGGTCTGGTTGATGATATACCACAATACCTCCCCACTCCCTTTGTTCATCTTCATGGGACTTGCTAGTGGTATCAGGTTCCAGGGGTATCATGAGATTCTTCTTCTGGGGGCAGGGCCTTCATGATTGTGGCACCCTCTTTCTGGAATGCACTTTCAGAAGACAACTGTGCACAACAGGACCTGATTACATTTTGGAGACTTTATTGGATATTTACTATGCTCTTTTTGTACCTATTTTAATTGATGGAATTGTACATTGTTATAATAATAATAATAATACTTTTATTTATATTTTTTATAAACTGTTATTAACAGAAGAGATGCAATGTAAAAAACTGAAATAAATAGATAAATAAGGCTATTACACCAGCACTAGGATGCAGGTATATGCTGACAGCACAGCATAAAATTAGAGGTGTAAGAAGTCAGAGGACTTCAAGTTTGTGAACAAAAGGATTTTGTGGTAGAAAAACTAATTACATATTAATCTTACCCTCTGCCTCCTCCCTTCCTGTTTTCTACAGCATCCTTAATGTTCATTGTCATTTTTGTAAGGAATTTGTTTGGGCAATCTATTAGGGATGCAGTTTTCTGACAGCTGTTTTCAGTCTTTAGTATAATGGGGGTAGCAGCAGCTCTAGTGTTTGATAGGATGACAGGAGAAGCATTATTCATTGGCGGGGGGTGGGGGTGGGGGGGAAGTGAGCATTATTTCCCAATATGAATACCACAAATCCTGGAAGTGAAAAAACAGGTTGCCACAGTGTCTTTGTGTCGTGTTATGGAAAATCTGAAACTGAGGAATGTGTTCAGGAACTTGAAAGCATTTGAGTGTTACATGATCGGTGGAAAAAAACTGCTGTTTGGTAAGGTGTGTCTGTTTATATGTGGGCTACAGTTACACTGTGTGGCGGACTGACTTTTTAAAAGCTTGGAAATGCTGTGTAAACAGATAAAGTACTGTGAAAGATTAATTCTTCACACAGCCAGAGAGCCTTGAGTGACAGGCTAGTCCAAGAGATTTGATTGGTTAGCATCAGCTGAACAGAGAAAGACTTCTGAACTGGATGCTGAGGAGAATTCAGTCTGATTTCAGCTGTAGTTAAGAAGAGTCGAGTATTGACTATTTTGGAATTCAGCCCTGACTGAGAGCAGTTTAATACAGGCAGGAGAACTAGGGACACCTGGCAAAGATTAGTGGGTAGTTAGAAGGAGACTTCAATTTGGACCAAGAATAGGTGATAAATCTACTGAGAGGAGAATTTCCCTACCCGAAAGAGACTTAGCTCTGAAGAGTGCAGAGATCCCTGGCTTGGTGTGTTTAGAAACTGCTTGTAGAAACCTTAAGAGTCAGTTAAAAACCTCAAGAGAAGTACTAGTGTTTCAAGAGAAAGGATTAGGGTACTGGAAAGAGTGTATCAGCCTTCTGGAAACCAAAAGAGTCAGAGAATACTTGTGCTGGAGAGTTCAGAAAACACTTTGATAGCTGGGCTTCTGCAGTCATGTTACAGTTCTTTATTGATAAATTAAGCTTGAAATGTGCAAGTATGGACCTGCCTTTCTTGCTGGTACTAGATATCTTCCCTCAGCCAATCCAAGTCTGGAAATACAGTGGAACTGCCACAATCCAGCTTTCTATCTGTTTGTGGATTGGCTTGGTGACTGGGTTGGAACTTGGAATGTTGCACTCTTTCATGAGGCTGAGATAGGAGTGTGCAAATATATCTCATTCTCAATTTTTTTCCTATCTGGAGTAACCTAGAAATACCATAGACATGTAGGATATGTCTTTGATCTCCTATGTCAAGACAGAGATATTTAAGTGAACCAGAATTGTTATAAGGGCAAGGCCTCAGGCACACAAAGCTGAGGGTGCAGAAAAAACATACCGCAACTAAAATAAATATTATGTTATTATTATTATTGTTATTTATGTATTTACTTTTTAATCAAAATACATACAATAAAATATAGAGGGTGCAATTTTATATTCTTTTCTCAGATGCAAAATTAGCAAGTTATGGCTTTGAAGTGAGTCCTCAAGAACTAGTTTCTCTTCCCTGCTATGAGAGGGCCATCACTTAAGTCTTCTTTGTGTATTGGTTGCAATCTCTCATAGTGTCTCATAGTGCAGAGGTGCTTGTGCTGCAATGGCCAGGTGTTGGTCTAATCACGGAGCCACTAGTCTTCTCCCTAAAGGGTTCCAGAAGAGTCTGGGAGTCAGGCAAAAGACCGAGAAGCAAGGTCTCAGGGACTGCAATCATATCAGTCTCCCCAGCAACCATACCAGCATGTCCAGTACAGATCAGAAGGTGCAATGGCAGAGCTGCGATGGACAGGACACACAGGACCAGTCACAGGCTGGCAGGACTGAGATCCAGCCTATGCATATCATGGCCGAGGGGCAAGAAGAGGCAGGGCCACAGACTGTGGGGCTGTGGAAGAAAGAGGCTGCTACTGGCAAATGGCTTAGACAGAGAATCTACAGAGTTGTGCACTTTCAACACCACAGGAGGGATATCTAATTTCAACTGGCTGCCCTTTGGCATCAAGTATGCCAGTGAGCTCTTTCAACAGAAAAATCATGTGTGTCTTGAGGATACCCTAGGTGTTCATATCATGGATGATTATTGCAGAGTCTACCAAAGAGGAACACTACTTCCAGGTGTTGCTCCTTATTGGATCCTAGCTACGTGCTATGTGACACCTTTTAGCCAACTCACTGCCTTTATTTCACATCTATCCCACATGTGACAAGTCCAGAGAAAGGAGTGACTTCACTCCAGTATCCTGTCCTCTCCACTAAAACATGTTGATGGCCTTAAACAGGATTCAGAGGAACAATGTTAGGAATATCCAGGCAACAGATAATGAGGTTACAATAATATGAAGAGGTAAAGTGCTATATTAATATCTGTGATACAGTGTTCTGAGAAGGAGGTGGAATAGTTTTCATCATTTGGCGATGTTTTCCTCTACTGTAACTAATTGTGTATTACACTCTCCAGGTGAGTAAGAGTCCTCCCAATCACTGTTCTGACACTTTGAAGAGCAGTTATTTTTCTCTTTAGCTTGACCTTTTCCAACAGCAATGATTGTCCCAGCATGACTCATTATCCTGCATGGAGAAACAGTCAAACCAGCTATGACTGAAACTACTGGCTTGGCATTCAGGCCAGAATTAACTTCTTTTAAGATAGTGGCAGCATCCTTTTTGGCACTGCCACTGGCCTCTCCAATCGATATAATCCCCTCTCTTTGAAGATCACTCAGGAAAGCATCAAGGCAATCAATAAAATTCATTCCCCTGGATGGATCTCCTCCAGTTTCAACCCAAATAGATACCCACAATCAAAACTTTCTGCAGTTGAGGAACAGCTTGGGTCATGTCTGTGTTGCAGGATTTCCAGTTAAATGTTGTATACAATTGTTTTCAGTTGACACTTATCAATAGATTTATGACCTGCTTTTGATCATATTTCTTCATATCTAATGTGCATTTTTCTTTTGCCCACGTCAGCCCAAGCAAAGTCATTTCAGTGTTCCTGGGATGGATTATCTATTACTCTCAAAGTCTGCTCTTGCTGGCCAGTCACTTGACAGTTATGAAGTTAACACAATTACTGATGTTTTCCAAAACTGCACTAGCACTTGACTACCAATAGGCATGGGGGAAAAATGTCAAATGCATGAACTCATATTTGTAATTGAGGTGGCTTCTCCACAAACATGTGAAAGGAGGCTGTGGAAGGGAACCCTAAAGTTCTCAGATTTACCAGGAAGTTTTTGTAGGTGGTTTCTTTCTTTTCCCTCCTGCTGCAGCCCAAAATTTGCCCCGAATTCTGGAGGACATTTTGGGCTGCAGCAGGATTCCAGCTAAGCATACTGACAGATCCAAGCCCCTGTCTCTAGGCTTACAAGCCACAACTTGCTCTACTTGATTTTTTTAAAGTGGCCTTGGCAAAACGTTGGCAATGTACAGTACCTATTAGAAGTAATCTAAATGCTGTAAATGACTTTTATTATCCAAAGAGCCAGAAGAGATTTAGCTTTCATGGAACTGTTCCCAAGTAAAACAGATGATCAGGAGGTGGGAAGAGGATGTCTGTACTGAGACCTCTGTCCTCAGCAGGTTGGCCAGATTGAAAATTCATATAATGGAAAACAAGGGTAAAACAATAGATAGGATAGTACAAATTTCAGGAAATTTGTTCATGTTAACATGAAAGACATCACAGGAAGTTAAAAGGAGTAATGGGAAACTCTAAAGGCTTGCAGATTCATGCCTATTTTATAAGATTATTCACCCTAGATCATAAGAATTTTCTGTTGAATAATTCCCAGGATTTGGGGAACAATGTTGTCAGATATTTAGGTATGAACCATCTGGCAAATACAAAGTAAATAGTAAAATGGGGGCTGGAAATCTCTGCAGTTAGGGTTGCCAGATCCTGGTTGGAAAACTGGAGAACTGAGGATTGAACCTGCAGATAACAGGGGCTTCAGTGGGGTACAATGCCTTGGAGTCTATCCTCCAAAACATCAATTTTCTCCAGGGGAACTGATCTGTCATCTGGAGATGAGCTGTAATTCTGAGGGATCCCCAGATCCCACCTGGAGGCTGGCATCCCTATCTCCAGGCCAGGTAAAGAATAGCTTTTAGGCCCCTGGTTCCAGGCTTTATGACTGCAGTGAAACTGTGTGCCAACTCCAGCTGACAGCTAAAATGTTTCCATTGTGAGTCTGTACATATGAACAATAGCAGCAAGATAAAGTGTGCATTGACTCAAATAACCCAAGCTTAAAAACCTGATAACGTTCAATTAAAAAGCAAGCAGGGCATGCATGTAAGTTAAAAAAAACCCTCATCACATTCCCCCCAGCAGTCTGTCAAGTAAAAACCCCCCGAATTCTGACACTTTCTAGTTCCCGAGCAAATTTTGGTCTATAATTTCTTCTGTAATATGTGAGGAATAATTACTGCTCCTGCTGCAGTTTGCACTTACTTGGTGCATGCTAGAACACTACATTATGCAGTTCTATTTTGTGTACTACAATATGCACTTCCGTTCACAAGGTTACATTGATCTGTACTATTTGTTGCAAGCTTTTCAATATATTCTGTTGGAAGACATAATAAAAACAATAAAAACAATTTAAATCAATAATGCAGCAGGTAAAACAAAGAAAAGCTGCATTAAATGTGATTTTAATGATGTGATTTTAATTATTTATTATGTTGTAATCTGCCCTGAGCCCGACCTGGGAAAGGGCGGACTAGAAATCAACAAAAATAAAATTAATTAATTAATTAAATAAACAAATAATGGGCCATCTTGGTAGAAAATAAAATAACAGTTAAATATCAGACAAATCAACAACATAAAACAGCTTTAAAAGAATCAAGGTGATGACCAGGAACAACTTTCTAACAAAAAGCCTGCGATAGGAGAGAAAAGGTCTTCAAGTACCTTTTTTTCTGGGTACTGGAAAAACATTTTTCACCTGACATCTTAAAAGTAACAAACTTTGTGCGAGATGAATCTCTGTGAAGAGGGCATTCCACAGTCAAAGAGCCACCGAGAAAGCTATTTCTGGTACCATCAAGTCACAGATAACTTATGGCAAACCCAGCAAGGGGCTTTTGAGACAAGTGAGAAACAGTGTCTTCCTCTACAAAGGTTTCGTTGGTGGTATTTTCCAAGTGTTCCCTATAAACTGAGTTAGCGTGAGCTAGCTTACAGTTTTTTAGCCTCTGGCTCACACATTTTTGTCTTAGCTCAGGATGGATGGCCCCAAAGCACACTAATTTGTGCAGTAGCTCACAACTTTAATGCCAGTAGCTCACAAGACTCTGCAGCTTAGAGGGAACTTTGGTACCGACCCTGCTTAGCTTCCAGGTTATGACAAGGTCAGGCTGTACTATGCCACCTCTCCTCCTAACCTCAGAAAGTACACACACACACAAAATAGGGCACATATTGCTCTTATTTGGAAAGCAAGTAGATAGCAGAGGTAGCCCTTCAAGTACCCTTTTCTGACTGCCCATTTGTTTGCCAGCATCTATTGTAGTATTGTTTCCTGTGTGTTTTGTGTTCAAACTATGGTTCTCTGTAAAGGATTTTTCCATGGATCCAGCATGAGATTTTAAATCTCATGCACAAATTTCTTGCAGGTCAGCCCCACCACATCTCTTGAGCTGACAAAACCCCAAAAATATGAATTTGAGGACTGGAACAAATCTTTCTTCTGTTCTTTATTGTACAAGCTTTTATGTGCTATGATGTCACTTCCTGGGCAGAGAATACAGGATATCCTCATCAGTTATTTCATCCTTGCTTTTCTACAATGTTCCAGCTGTTAGCCAGGAGATGTGCTTGTAGACTCATGAACAACAGGACATATTAGTTTAGCTTTAATTTAAGAAGTTTTCATCATTTATTCCACAGACTAACCAATCCCTTAACGTCTGTGTCTATGTGGCACCATAACTGCAGTTCTGAGAGAGATTCCTCAGCTCAGCTGCAAACTCCCCTGTATATTTCTCTGTGCTTTCTGGATTGTGAATTAAATTTAAAACACTCCACTATTTCACTAGGAGCAAGGTTAAAGTGGTTCTGCTACAGATTTACTAACTCTCAAAAAGTTTTACCACTGGGTTTTTCACATAGTAACAGATTTCTCATTGAACTATATGTGGAAGGTCTCACAGTACTGAACAGAGTTGCTCTCTTTGGATCCTCATCTGTGACATAAAAATGTGAGAATTTGCTCATCAGATTGTGAAACAGTTCTCACAGTGGCAGCCATTTCCTCCTGGCTTCAAGGATTCTCACAAAGCAAAAGCACACCCTTCTGTGGTTGCTTGTTTGCCATAAGGCCTTCTGTTTATCCTTATTACCATATGCAGTACCGTGAACAACAGGACACATTAGCTTTGCTTCAACTTTAGAAGATTTTTTGTACTTTGCTCTCTGACCTATTCGCTCTCTGGCTGGACCTTCTTTCAGTCGGTCTCTCAATCAGCTTGTTCAGCCACTCACATTCAGGAGCCGCACAGAGGCAAGATTAAGAAACACGCAAAGCAGAAACTCACCCCTTGATGCTATTTGTACACATTACAACAGTCCTATTGGCTGGAGGGAAGGTAGCCTGTATGAAGAAAATAAAACAAAAGTCCAGTGACACCTTAACAGGTGTCATTTCAATATGAACGTTGTGATTCACTGTTCACTTCTTCAGATACATATGGAAACCAGGGAATCCTTATGGGACAGGTCACAAGAGCAGGAGTTAAGGCAGAGGATTACTTCTGTCATGAGTCTTTCAAGTATAGATTCACTGTGTGGGGAAAAAGAAAGTAGATACATGAATGATATGGTTTGGCCACCAATATATTAATTGTAGTCTTACTGTTACTTTTACATGTATATGCTTTTCATTGTTTTCATGAATGCAGCAACTTGCCTTAGACAAATTTTGCTGAGAGTGTGGGATATGTCATATTTTTAATACACAATTTTCTTCTTTTTGAAAGGCATTTCCTGATCTGTTGGCCAACTGTTTTGATTCTAGCTCCCTGTCAATGTTAGTGTATGAGGATTTTTCAATGCTTAGTAAATAGACCAAGTTTTTTTTTTATAAAGCTACTAAACTCTGGGTTTCATCTGTAAAGATATATGCTCATCTTTAGAATGGTCCCCACTCCCAAATTCTACCTTCTTTATCAAACAGACTTTAAAACTTCCACAACATTAGGAAACTGAGAGTCAACGTCAGCAGTCACATTCCCCCTATTTTTTTTTTGTTTTGGCTTTAGTAATTAATTGTAAGCTACTTTGATCTCATTCTGATCTAATTCTCCAGCCTATGAATTTCAAAGGAGATCCTTTTGTACCCTAGTAAGCTCTGTTTGTATTTTCCACCTTTGACATTCTTTTTCAAGCATTGTTATTTATCTTAAAGCTGACAGACAACTGTTCTTAGATTGTTCTCAAATGTATCCAATTTAATTTTAATAATATGATCTTTGTTCCAACTTATTTATTTGTAAAGGGTGTCCGAGTAATCATAACTCCTGCTTCCTTTGGGACCTGGTGCATATGTTTGCCCTGGCATTGTTATTCACAAAACATCATTGTTTAAAAGCAATCACTGAGATATTAATCAAAGCAAACACAATTGAACTGCCTATAAAGAATTAGGCTCAGACAATTGAGTAATTGTAGTGATTAAAATGGCCGTCAACCTGATAGTTATCTTTCATGAATCGCTGATATTTTTAGTTAGCATTTCATTACAGGCATCTCTGCTGCTGCCCAGAAAAGCATCAATATGTTTTCTTAATGGCAGTTTCTAGCCACCTATATTTTAAAGGATATTGATAGCCAACTCTTGCTTTATTGAGGCTTCAGGTGGGAAAAATGCTTCAGTAAACAGGCACATCCTAAAACAGCACCAAATTTATCTTCCAGGTCTCATGAAACTCAATAGTGAAAGGGGCTGTTAGAAAATCATTTATTTCCCATGTGATAACACAGGAAAGGGGAGGGGGAAAGAACCCATCCAGTATTCAGACTTGGCACCATACATAGCGTTTTGTGCCGTGGCTGGTGTGCTCCCAGTGTTTATCCTGCAAGTCTGTTATGTGCAAAAATGACCACGGTAAGGATTTGCACTGGGACAGAAACCATAACACCGTACTAGGGCAAGAGCATCACCTAGAGTGTCTGGGATCCTGGACCCCTGGAGGTTTACATTAGAATGCCCCCATTCACTTCCATTCCACACTAAACCATACTCTTGACAGACTTAATCCCTTTTGGATGAAAGAAACTCTGATTTGGACCAGACCACCTATTTGTTGTGGAAGTTCAGCAACAGTAGCAGATGTCTGATGGACTGTTATATGGCTCTGACTGGTAACTAGTTCTGACATCAGAGATGGAGGTTTTCATGGGATTTGCTAAATCAGTGTAATCCTTTCTTGTCTGGGAACAATCAAAAGACAGGTATAACTTTTTCTTTTAGCCCCTTTTTATGTCTAGTTTGTGCATTACACAACTTCAGTTAAAGAAACTGCTTCATGGATTGGTGTGATATAATATCTAGAAAGTTGATTTATAAAGATTTTTAAAGCCTGAAACTGATAATCTTCTGCTATTTAGATGCTCGTGATATGTAATGGTGACCTTAGCAGTATGTCTGAAAGTTCCATAATATATATATATATATTTAAAAATAACAGCTTATATCCTATTACTCAATAAGATTTATTTATTTTATTTTATTTACAGCCCACTCTTCCTTCAGCATATGAAGTCTTTCTCTGCTGGATGCTGCTCTTCAAACTATGCCAAGGGGCAGGATACAAGGCAACAATTTTTGGGGTGTGTGATTTTCATCATTTGGTTGAAATAATAAGAGGCCTTGAAAAGCAGAGTGAATTCTGTTTAGTTAATAAGAGGAATAACTTTCCACACCACTTAAAAAAAAAAGCCTGTTTCACAATGTAAAATGGTTGTGTAAATTAAATAAATAGTTGAAGGACAGATGGCTAAGAAGAGAGTTAGTTTGATGTGACAGCTAGTTTGTTGTAGTGGTCAAGTGCAAGGACTCTTATCTGGGGGAACTAGATTTGATTCCTCACTCCTTCACATGCAACTTCTGGAGTGACCTTGGGTCAATCATCACTCTGTCAGAGCTGTTCTCTCAAGAGCAGTTTTTGTCAGAACTCTTGTGAATAACAAGAAATTAAACACTTCATTAATTTTATTTCAGAATACTGAGACTTTTGGACTGTGCCATGGAAGGACAGATGAATACTTTGTATGTTAGTGAATGCCTTTCACATATGATCTGTGAGGTAGGTTCTATTCTAGTATTCTAACTAAATTTGATTCCCCACTCCTTCACATGCAACTGCTGGAGTGACCTTGGGTCAGTCATCATTCTGTCAGAGCTGTTCTCTGGACTACTAGGGAAACTAGTTTCCATCCTTGGATATCCCTTGTAACACTAATACATGGTGGTGGTGGTGGGGAGTATTTTTAATGAGAATCAGATGTTGGGAGGTTTTTAACCCTTGCCTTGTTGCTGACACTTCTCTGCACATTTTCCTAAATGGCATATATAGGAGTTTCTGCTCTGAAATTAAGAACATAAGAGAAGCCATGTTGGATCAAGCCAATGGCCCATCCAGTCCAACACTCTGTGTCACACAGTGGCCAAAATTTATATATATACACACACACACACACACACACACACACACACTTTGGCTAATAGCCACTGATGGACCTCTGCTCCATATTTTCATCTAACCCCCTCTTGAAGCTGGCTGTGCTTGTAGCCGCCACCACCTCCTGTGGCAGTGAATTCCACATGTTAATCACCCTTTGGATGAAGAACTACCTCCTTTTATCCATTCTAACCCGACTGCTCAGCAATTTAATTGAATGCCCACGAGTTCTTGTATTGTGAGAAAGGGAGAAAAGTACTTCTTTCTCTACCTTCTCCATCTCATGCATAATCTTGTAAACCTCTATCATGTCACCCCGCAGTCAAAGTTTCTCCAAGCTAAAGAGCCCCAAGCTTTTTAACCTTTCTTCATAGGGAAAGTGTTCCAAACCTTTAATCATTCTAGTTGCCCTTTTCTGCACTTTTTCCAATGCTATAATATCCTTTTTGAGGTGCGGTGACCAGAATTGCACACAGTATTCCAAATGAGACCACACCATCGATTTATACAGGGGCATTATGATACTGGCTGATTTGTTTTCAATTCCCTTCCTAATAATTCCCAGCATGGTGTTGGCCTTTTTTATTGCAATCACACACTGTCTTGACATTTTCAGTAAGTTATCTACCATGACCCCAATATCTCTCTCTTGGTCAGTCTCTGCCAGTTCACAACCCATCAACTTGTATTTGTAGCTGGGATTCTTGGCCCCAATGTGCATTACTTTGCACTTGGCCACAATGAACCTCATCTGCCATGTTGACGCCCACTCACCCAGCCTCAACAGATCCCTTTGGAGTTCCTCACAATCCTCTCTGGTTCTCACCACCCTGAACAATTTAGTATCATCTGCAAACTTGGCCACTTCACGGCTTACTTTCATCTCCAAATCATTTATGAACAAGTTAAAGAGCATGGGACCCAGTACTGAGTCCTGCAGCACCCCACTGCTTACCATCCTCCACTGCGAAGACTGCCCATTTATACTCACTCTCTGCTTCCTATTAATTAGCCAGTTTTTGATCCACAAATTAGAGTGGCTGAATGAAAAACTGCTGCAAGGAGGAATGCAATACTTCTCCTGGCCACTCCATTAAGGAGTATCATGTCCAGATTGATGGGTGTGTGTGGAATTCCTAGGCAAAATGTTTTCTATTTCACCCTTTTGGGTAGTCCTACCTCTTAACTTCAGTGCCTCTCATTTACCCTCTTTCTCTGGGCCCAGCCCACTCACTGATGGAGAAAGTTAGATAATGGTAGTAGCTATTCTTGTTTCTGTCACCATTCACTTGAGAATACAGGAGACTCAAAAACAACTGGAAAGAAGAAAACCAACAGGACTAGGGAGCTCTAAGACCAACATCACATATCTCTGAACCCAGTGAATGGATAAGGCTGGCCTGTCTCTTAGGTGATTCCCCAGGGTCCCAGAGGTTGTTGTTGTTGTTGTTGTTGTTGTTGTTGTTGTTGTTATTATTATTATTATTATTATTATTAATATCCCACCCTCCCCTATTGGGCTCAGGTTGGGGTGTGCTGGAGTCTTTTTGCTGTTGATGTTCTATAGAAACTCACAAACATTTGATCTGAATTCTTCCAAAGGGCTGAAATGAGAAGCAAGGTGATGGGGTCCATGACTGCCCAACAGTTCTTTTGCTGTGCAGTCCACTGTAATAGATTTGTGAGGGAAAGATTCAAAGCACATACAGAAAATCCCAGTTGTATTCATCAGCAATAGCAGTTGGCAGGGCTGAGCAAAAAACTTTTTCTTGAGGCTACTGAAGAGCTGTTGTTAGTCTAGATTGATTTTAAATGGATATAAGTTGCTTTAGAGACAAATTTGGTTGAAGATTGGGCTAAAATACAATAAATAAAAATAATCGGTGCAGAAAATGATATTGTACCAGAAGTCTCTGTAGGAGGCAGGTTCATATATCCATTTTAATGTTGTTTTTATTACCTTTGGTTGTATTGCTGCTCTTTATCTTGCTTGGCTTTGATATGTTTATTGACTGTGCACAGAACACAGCATGTAACTCCGATACTGTTCCAGCTGTATTGGTTGCTTCTTTGTTTCCGGGACCAACTAAACTGTTGGTATTCACACTTAAACCCTTAAGGCATCTGGGAAGAGGCTCTCTGAAAGTTTAGTACATGTGCATATCTATCTCTCAGATCAAACTGGGCCAGGGAAAGGGCCCAGTTATTCATTATGAATTGGGAGGCATGAGGAGACAATTCTGTAATGCTCTTCCTTTGTCTCATTTGTTATTAGGCAGTGACAACTTGGCTCTTTGGTTCCTATTTATGTTGACAGTAGGGTTGCCTAAGACTGGCAGCTGGTGGAAGACTTACCATTGTTGGGGGTCTGCCAGCGATGTGGTGATGTCACTTCCAGTATGATCCAGAAATGATTTAATTGCATAGGGATGATGCTCTTGCATTTACTCCATACTCTATGGTTTAACCATAGAGTTTGAGGAGAATACTACAGCATCTAGCTGGAAGTGATATATCGACACCAGGATGATGCCAGTTTTGCATTCCTCCTGCTGCTCAGCTGAACAACAGTGAGAAGAGCTGAGAGGGAGGTTGCCATAGTAAGAGACCTGGCCTCTCTAACTGACAGAATTTTCCTCTGGGATCTGATGATCAGTGAGTTAATGCTGGCTGTGATTATTTATTTTGCTGTTGTTAATTTGAATCAAAGTGGGCCACTGAGAATTTTAGTACCCTGTGTTATTCTGTGAAAAAGTCAAAAGCTTGTGTGATGTAGAATGGAAATGCTTTCTTTGTGAATCTTTCAAGATATATTCTCACCCTTATATACCTTACAGGGTTGCTGTGAGATTAAAATTGGAGAGAGAAGAACCATGTAATTTTTTTTAGGGTATTTACTGGGGAGGAAGCTGAGGAATATATGAAGTAAATGTATAAATGCAGTTATTTATGGAAGAGTAGGGGTGACAGTGAGATTCTCTGTAGCCACAGAAGACAGCTGTTTGAACAGATATCTTACTGCAGTAGAAAATATTTAAGCTGAAAAGAACATGATTTTAGATATTTATTAATTCAAAGTAAATCTCAAACTATTCCTGAACTTTCCATCCTCCCCCTCTATATCTTAATACATTCAGTTATGAAACAACAAACTGGGATGTAATTGCATTCCATATTAAAGAGCATTCAGTTGAATCTAATAATTTATAAGCATGTGCTCCTATTAAATCCTTTAAGCTTGTCATTCAAATGTTATTTTGAGGAAACTGCTCACCAGCTAGCCACAGTTGGGTATGTTCTCATATTTTGCATTACAAGATCTATGTTACTGGATATAAAATATTCAAATACCTTTACTACACATGCCCCTGAAAAATAACATTTTCCATAAAATGGTATCACTAGCTTATTATTATTATTGCAATAGATGTTTACCTGATTGATTCTAACTTACTGGTGACAGAAAAAATTGTATCATGAAAAGACCACTCCAGCTCCAGACCAGGTAAATAACTTGGATAGAATATGATATTTTGTTACTTGATTTTAGTAAAACCAAACTGTCTAATTAACTAACCTTTAAGATGCTGCGGACTAAGTTTTTTTCTCAGCTGTCTGTGAAGCACTTGATGGAAGATAGGTGTATTGTGGCTACTAGCCATGGTGACAAAAAGGAATGTCCACATTCAGAGGCAATAAATCTCTGAATGTCAGTACAAGAAAACAACATCAGGAGAAGGCCAGTAGAAGGAGGTAACAGCAGGAGAAGGTAACTTCATAGCCTCTATGTCCTGTTGTTGGACCTTCAGAGAAACTGTTTCGTCGCTGTGTGAGACAGGATGCTGGGTTAGATGGACCACTGGTCTGATCCAGCAGGGCTCTTTTTAACTTCTCATACTCTCCCAGGTAACAATGTGTATTTCTTTCTTGTAATTATTGTAAAAGTTTGCCTGCAGGTGTATCTTGGTATCTGCTGCATCCATTTTGGCCACATTCAGCATTTGCTCATTAGCTTTCCTCCATAATTTCTTTTGTTTTGTGATTTCTCCTAGTGGCTTACCTGTGCAACTCATGGCACACTGTTGGATTGATGTACTGATTTTAATGTTTTTTAATGTTTTTAATGTTTTAATTATGTAAATTGTTATTGTATTTAAAATTTAAAATTTCATTGTTAGAACTTTTGTGTTGTGAGCCGCCCTGAGCCCGCTTCGGTGGGGTAGGGCGAGATATAAATCAAATAAAAAAAATAAACATCTGCTCATTGGTTATACTGAGGACTCAGAGTGCAATCCAGAGGAGGGGTGGTGGTGGAAAGTCTTTTGGGAGCAGACGAGCCGCTACGTAGGCGCAGGAAGGGTTTGCACTGACATATGACTGGTGCCCCCACAGCGGAGGTGAGTTCCGTGGGCAGGGGGCCACCTGAGCACTGCTCTGTCCGAGGGCAGCAGTGCATTGCGGGAAGCTCTGCTGGCAAGCTTCCGGCCATATGGACTTAGAGTGAGAGACAGGCAGGCATGTTGGAGCCCCTGCAGGTGCTCTTGATCTCTGTCTCCGTTTTGCATGCGGGACTTCAACACTGAGGCTTCTGCATGTGCCACTCCACTGTCCCCCCCACTCATTCAGCTGCTTCTGTCTGCCACTTGGAGTGGAGGCCCCCCCCCCCCATGATGAGACTGCCCAGCGTGCACCAGGGAAACTGCTGCACTCTGTTCCAGAAAAATAAAGTCTGAACTGTGCCCTCTGTTGTATCTCCTGCTTGGCATATGCTGCACGTTCCTGGGGCAACCCCCCCCTCTGTCAGTGGCCTCTCCGAGGGAGTGCCTGGGAGGGTGGGCAGACTTGGTTCTTGGGGGCAGGGAATGGGCTATGAGCCGCCATGCTGCCCCCCGCATGGCAGGACAGGAGAGGGGGGTGCTGCCCCTCAGCCTGACGGCCTACCTGACCGCATAGGGCTGCTGTGCACTGGGCACTTGGGGGGGGGTTGCTGAAGTAGATGCATGCACAGCAGCTCGCACTCCAAGTTCTGTGGTCCCCAGGGGAGGTGTTCCTTGCACATAGTGGGGGGTGGCAGCAGGGCAACACTTGGGGGAGGGCTCCGGGTGGTGGTGGGGGTGTCTTTTGGACTCGGTCTGGCCGCTCCCAGACACACATTCCAGCCACTGTCTAGGACAGGGAACTACTGTACTTGGCAGTTCCTGCTTGTCTGTGCATGCCATTAGCCGCCAGCCTGCCATTGGCAGAGTCTCTGACAGCAGGAGGGAGTGGGGGGATTGACGGCCTCTCAGGTGCAGCTTTCCACTCCCTCACCTGGTCATGTGCAATGGGCTGGCAAATCCCGTGGTCCTTCACGAGCCTGCACCTCCCCCACCCCTGCCTCGGCAGTGGGTCAATGGCGTGCGCCTGGGTGGAATCACCATGATGATGGGTTCTCTCTTGCTCATCGGGCCCCTCTTCCCTCTCCCAGTGTGGTGTACCATCTCCCCTTTGGAAGCCAACAAGCGGCGCTGTAGATCCACCCATGCCCGAGTGGCCACCCACCATGTATATCTGGATTGCGCTGCCCATGACCTTGTGAAATGTATCCAGTCTCTGAGATCCGTGTACACAGTAGCTTTCCATCCATATTGGTTCTTTTCTGGAAAAAATGCTTACAGGATGGTGTGTGATGTGCAGTTTTCATGGCAAGCTTCCTTCAGTACTGACAGTTGGGGTGTCCCTGGTTAAAAGGGTCCCTGCTCTTTCTGGAGACATTCCTTGCACTTTCAGTTTTGCACCACAATACTAAACTGTGAGCATTTGCACCTGGATGTGCCCTTCATAATCCAGGAATGAAAACTTTTCAGTTCTTTCCCTATGGCCACACAGAGCGCAGAGAGTCCTCTAGAAAACAGGGAGACATTTTCCTGTATCTTGAAATAGATTTACAAGACTGTGGAGTGATCAGAGGAGACAGACACATTTTGTGTATAACTATTTGCCACTGAAATCACCATGCTACCATCAGTCAAAGGCAAGGACATTTTTGGTGACATGCTGCAGCATGATGGTTCATTTAATGGTGTTTCTCAGGCTGCCTATGCGGAGAAATCATCAAGCTCCCTATGTGGACTAATCATCTGAATCCCACATGAAATAACTTGCCATCTGAAAAGTCAAAGGTATTGAAATCTCCCACTATAAATTCAGTAAGAACTATTGACTGGCATGTTCTGCAGCTTGATTTCCTGTTATAAAATTAAAAATAGTATTATTGTGACTGTGCAATCTCCCCACCCCCACCCCCTTCTCAACAAAGCCTGTTGGAAAGAATGGCATTTCCCCCACAGATTCTTCAAGGGCTAAGCAGAGAAAGTTTGCTATAACAAATAGTTCCAAGTTTAAGGAGGGCTGAAATTCATTCTGTTTATATTCTTTGTGATTCTGCTTTACCTCCCTCTCTTTCCATATTATCTAGTATGTAACAACAATTACCACCCACCAGTGTTCCACCTAGGACACAGAAGAATGAAATTATGTACAAAACCATCTTTCTTGAGAACAAGGGGAGCTGCAACTCCACAATGTTATTGTTGCAATATTTCCCATTTAGTGCTGGGATAAGCTTAAGGGGGAAATGGAAACTTTCTGAGGCCTAATTTACAGACTACTTACTAACTGTAACCCACTTTCCCTGGACCCAGTAGGCAGCAAGTAAACTTTAAATTATTTACTTTTTTTAAAAAAAGCAAATACTTTGTACTTAGTGAGCTGAATCACATTTCTCATTTAAGTTATTCTTTAATATTTATTATATTTAATCCTACAGAGGCTCAAAAGTATTAAATTTCCATTCATAGGAGATGAAATCATTTTTTTTTAATTAAGCAAAGTACTCATTTTAGTTCGAAGAAAGTAACATTAGGCAGGAGTTGATGAGCAGTGCTCTCCCAACCTTCCTTTTGGGCACCATTTTTGATGACCCTTACTACCTGTGATGGAGCAGGCCTATTCAACGTGCAGACCCCAGTCTACTCACCCCCTCTGGGTTGCCACCTCCAGGAGGGAACTATTCCATTTCCTTCCACAAGGGTACTTGCTGCCACCACTGTTCTGTTGGAGGTTGCCTGCAAGGTGAGACAGATTCCTAACTCCCCTTCACACCACAGAGGCTCTGCCTCTAGGCTTCCTGCCCCCACAGTTAGGTTACTATAGGGCCAAATGCCTTTTTTCAGGCTTCCCTGGAGGGTTGGTTATGAGTGCCTTGACTACTTCCCTCCCAATCTGGGGCCCTCTCTTGCTAATTACTAGTGTGTCCAGGCAGTTGGGGAACAATGTGGCACAGGGAATACTACCAGAGTCAAAGATTAAAATATTTATTAATTTTAAAAAAGGAAATATTCACAAGCATACTAAAGAACCACAGATCAGCAAATGGAAACAAAATAAATTGGGAATAAATGCAATATTTCTGATCTTTTTCTAAACCACATGCCTCCATCTAGATGCCAAAGTAAGGCAGGCTCAAATAGAGAGTTGCAAGTTTGATCCCTTGTGGTTCCATATTACTTTACCAGCCACAGGGCCTAAAGAAGATGGCTGCTGTGGGGAAAAGGCCAGCTTGAGGCTGCCCCTTGTTGATGGTCCAGTGCAAAGCGACAAAAAGCTCTCTCCTCCTTGGAGCAAGAACTTTTATTAAACCTGTGTCCCCGTCCATTTTACATCATTTCCTGAACCCCTTTTGACCTGGTCCATCTGGGTCAAGGCTTCTTTTCCAGGAAGCCTCCTTCTGGGGGACATTCTGGGAAATCTCCTGAAATCACCTGGAGAATTCCTAAGGTAGCATCAAATCCCCCAGTGGACTCTCCTAGTCAGGTCATTAGCATTTCTATGGCTGGAATCTGACAGGTAATTGCAACTGACTTCCCTCTATCTTCAAAGGAAAAACAAACACTTAAAGTCAGAGAGGGAGAAATAGGGAAGGGCAGTCTTCTACGGCCTGTTAACTTCCCTTCTGGAGAAAATACCTTTCTTCACACTTATATTCACTGATCATATAAGAATTATACAATAATGATTTTTCCTTGCAAACAGTGATGTGGTCAACACTTGAAATATATCTTTGGTGGGATCTCCACATGGAAAAGCTTTTCTGTTTTGTGAGAATAATACCCCTATTTCCAGAACACCGTAGTCACCCATTTGGTTGCCAGGGTGCCTGGAAACTCAACTCACACATCTGCCAGAAGAACGTGGGTTTTGTCTACCAAACTGGAAGGGACTTATGAGTACTAACAGCCACAACATTGCAGCAGCACTCCATGTCTCTCGAGGAGGGTTAGCCAGGAGAACAGATGGTTTCCAGTAGCTCCGTGTGATCCGCATCTTGGCTGTTGTAGCGGAAGAAGGTGCGCTGCCAGGAACTGTCCAGGCAAGCGGTTTCCAGCCTCAACCATAGAATCCATCTTGGGAGGCTAACACCACCAGCAGCTATCTTCCTGCAGTGCCAGACTCCATCACAGCGAAGCGGGAGGCTCACGTACTCAACAGATGTCACCTATGCATAAAACCATCAAGCTTATCTTAGGCATGGATCCTGTCAAACCGCCTAAGCCTTTGTCCAACGGAACTTAAGACAAAGACTAGTGCCAATGGAAGATCAAAGAGGAGGAAGAACTTCTTCACCCAGAGCCAAATTTCTTTGTATAGACCGAGTGTTACCTAAGTAGCAATTTGGCCATCTATTGTCACCTTTTTAGATAAGTTTGATAGACTTAAGTACCCCCCACCTTAATAATTTTTCCTATTCGTTCCCTTAATGGTCATCCTGGAGCCTCCCCCTTGGCCCATTGTTACCTGGAAGTCCAATCAGGTAACTAAGGCCAAGTCTGCTCATTGGCTAGCTATGAGCATCCAATCAGGGACTGCCAATTAACTGGCTATTGGCTACTGCATAAGTCCAGCCCTTATGATCATTGCAGGGCCTCCCCTTTTTCTGAGGTCATGTACCAGCTGACCACTGTCATCCGCCCCTGTACCTCCCATCCCCTAAGGGCTCAAGATAGTCCTTATAACCTGTGACCCAGCTCCTCACAGTTGTGCATCTAGCAGTATCCCAGTTCCGCTGTCTAGATACATCCCCGATTCCTGATCAGTTGAGGATCCCCTCCCCCTAGTCCTCATTGGTAACCATTGGAGCCTTCCTTGAAGACTACGATTGGTAATTATCATCCTGTTTGTCCATCCTTGTGTTGTCTCTGCATCTCTCTCTATTTTTCTTAGGACTGTATGCATGTTTTATGAGACAAAATATTGTCTATATTTTTCTATAATAAATTTGTAATTGTTTACTTAATTAGTGTCCCTGGTGAATTTACGCAATAATTTCTGGACGTGTATCCTGTATACATAGATTCAAAGATCCTTTTTAAGCCGGGTGCCCACCTGTCAATTCCCCAACCTCGTTTTGAGGGCATTTTGACTTACAATTTGCACACTTAGTTCTCAGTTTTAAGCTGATGATGCTGTTTTTTCAGGGACATGGGTGAAACCATATGGAGACCACTTTCACACAAATGTGTGGTCTCATGGGCCTGAATTTCAAGCAACCCAGCTGCTGTTAGCACATAAGACTAATTATAACACTAAAAGGAGACAAGTGGAGTCCCCCATTGCAGCATCTCTTCATTTCAATGGGGATTGTTGTTTAAGAGTGTTGCTCAGAGCCTGTGAGACACCTCGATGGTGTAGTTCAGCAGAGGTTGGTGAATTGCATCCTATTTTGATATATTTATTAGATGCCATGATATAATTTGTTTGACCATGTTGCAGACATTGTGTTTACTTAGAAGTCAAATATTCTTATTCCCTTGAACCTGTTCCTTTGACAACTGGGTTATCATTCAGTAAAGTGTTTACAATATTACCTCAACAAACAGGATCTGTGATTCAATAGCCATCATACAAGAATAAGGTAATGTGTCTTCTTGAAAGCCTGTGGGGCCAAGGAAGATCATGATACTACTTTTCAATAGTATCAACTGGTTTGACTCAAAGTTACTTTTGCTGATGGTTAATGCTGTCACCTAACATTTGAAAATACTTAGTCTTGTGTGGGTGTGGCTTATATCAATAACCTGGGAAATATGAAAGAGCCAATAAGTAGATTGTACCTCAGTAGAAAAGTATACTGTTTTGACATTGCCTTGTGAACCACATGAAGGTCTGGAAGTACCTGGGATGTCTTTTAGTTTGTCTCAAGATGAACATGTCTTGTCTGGTGTTCTCATTAATTTCTCTTCCTGTAGGTACATACAGGGTGGTGGGGTGGTGGGCTCCCTCTGGGAATCCTACCCCCCCAGGGAAAGTGCATGCGCAATACATAGCCTCTCCTCTCCCGGTGTAGTGAACGCCGTGTGGTCACTGTCTGGCTATGCCTGGCAGATGGTCACTGCAATGGCCTCTCCTGCATTACTGCATCCGTAGCAACACCTTCTTGCTGGTCCCCCCCGTTTTCACAGAGTTTGCTACGTCATGGTGCGACCGAATTGTCCGGCGGTATAACCGGATGGGCAGGCTGGGCCCACCAACTTCGTCAGCCTAAGAGAAGGAAAACTCTAACATCAAACCCGGGCAGATAGAGCTCGTTAATGTAACACCTACCACCTGGAGGACTCACTGCCGGCGTCCCGGCTTACTGGGCCATGGCAGATGACCCCCAGGTGAAAGGGTGGAGCCAGTACCGCGCACACTGTGCTTCACCTAAAAAATTCCTCTGCGCAGGCCTGAAGGGCATATCCACACACACAACCCACAACGCATCAAGTCCTGCAGCGATAGGCAAGGGGCGAAACGGCAGGTGGAAGGTGCCACTGGAAGCCGCAGTCCCGATCCTGCATGTAGGCGGTTCAGGATATTGGTCGCCTGATGCTAACCCAGAGACGAAAGCATCTTTCGGCAGCACCCTGAACGACCAAGCAGCCTTATCTAGGGACAGCACTGCTTGCTCCACACGGAGAGGGGCCTAGAAAAGGTGGCCTAAACAAAGCTCGTCTCCCCCACCCCAGTTGGCTAGCCGCGGTCAACGGGCATCCTTACTTGCGGTCGAAAAATAACAACAAAGAAAAGGCATGCACCTGCCTCACAAAGTGTGCAAAGAGTAAAGCTTGCGTGTTGGAACATCAGAACCATGCTTGACACAGTAGGCAGTGGTCGCCCTGAACGACGCTCTGCTCTAGTTGCCCACGAACTTCTCAGGTTGAATATCGACATAGCAGCTCTCAGTGAGGTCCGTTTCCCTGAGGAAGGTAGTCTTCAAGAACACGGTGCTGGCTATACCCTCTACTGGTCGGGTAAGTCAAAGGCTGAGAGCCGCCTTTCTGGAGTTGGCTTCATGGTCAGGAACTCCATTGCCTCCAAACTCGAAAACCTTCCAACAGGACACTCAGATCGCATCATGTCCATGCGCCTCCCACTTCAAAACAAGCAGCATGCAACACTCTTCAGTGTGTATGCCCCAACCCTTCAAGCAGATCTTGCAGAAAAGAACAAGTTCTATGCTGATCTACGCAACCTCGTACGGAAGACCCCTACAGAGGACAAGGTGATCATCCTTGGCGACTTCAATGCCAGAGTAGGTAAAGACTCGGAAGCCTGGAAAGGAGTACTTGGCAAACACGGCATTGGCAACTGCAATGACAACGGGCGCCTCCTACTAGAATTCTGCATGGAGCACCAGCTCACCATCACCAACACTATCTTCCAGCAGAAGAACAGTCTGAAGACAACCTGGATGCACCCACGGTCCAAGCATTGGCACCTTATCGACTACATTCTGGTGCGCCAGAGAGACCTTCGAGATGCCTTACACACCCGAGTAATGCCCAGCGCAGAATGTCATACGGATCATCGTCTTGTACACTGCAATCTCTGTCTTCACTTTAAACCCACACCCAGGAGAGGAGGTATCCCTCGGAGGAAGTTTCAGGTTGGCAGCCTCCAGTCAGCCGAAGTTAAAGCTGCCTTCCAGGCAAAACTCCAGTCAAGAATTGAGGACCTCAGTTGCCCCACAGACCCTTCTCCAGAAGCACTCTGGGAACACCTAAAAACTACCGTCCTGCAGATCTCTGAAGAAGTCCTCGGGTTCTCCACAAGGAAGAACAAGGACTGGTTTGATGAGAACAATCAAGAGATCCAAGAATTACTGGCAAAAAAGAGATCTGCCTACCAAGCACATCTTGCTCAGCCCTCCTGTCCTGGGAAAAAAGCAACCTTTCGCGCTGCATGTAGCAACCTCCAGCGCAAGCTTCGAGACATTCAGAACGAGTGGTGGACCAAGCTTGCAGAGAGAACCCAGCTGTGTGCAGACACTGGTGATTTAAGAGGGTTCTACGAAGCCCTGAAGGCAGTATATGGTCCATCATATCAGGCTCAGAGTCTCTTGCATAGTGCAGACGGCCAAGTGCTCCTCACAGACAAGGCATCCATACTGAACCGGTGGTCGGAGTATTTTCAGGTTCTCTTCAGTGCCAACCGCGTAGTTCAAGATTCAGCAATCCACCTCACCCCACTTCAACCGGTGAAAACAGAGTTGGATGAGATCCCCACCCTAGAAGAGACTGTTAAAGCCATCAAGCAACTGAAAAGTGGCAAGGCAGCAGGAGTTGATGGAATTCCACCAGAGATCTGGAAGCATGGGGGCACAGTACTACATAGCTCACTTCACAAAGTACTTGTCACCTGCTGGGAACAAGGCAAATTACCACAGGACTTTCGCGATGCAATCATCATCACCCTATACAAGAACAAAGGGGAAAAGTCAGACTGCTCCAACTACCGGGGGATAACCCTGCTCTCCATCGCAGGCAAAATCCTTGCCAGAATACTCCTGAACAGACTGGTGCCCACCATTGCAGAAGAACTCCTCCCAGAGAGCCAGTGCGGCTTCAGAGCTAACAGGAGCACCACCGACATGGTATTTGTTCTCAGGCAGCTCCAAGAGAAATGCAGGGAACAGAACAAGGGTCTGTATGTGACTTTTGTCGACCTTACCAAAGCTTTCGATACCGTTAGCAGGAAAGGCCTGTGGCAAATCTTGGAACGTTTAGGATGTCCCCCAAGGTTCCTCAGCATGATCATCCAGCTACATGAAGACCAGCGAGGCCAAGTCAGACACTGCAACGACCTCTCGGAGCCCTTCCCAATAGGCACAGGTGTAAAGCAAGGCTGCGTTCTCGCGCCAACTCTCTTTACGATCTTCTTTAGCATGATGCTTCAAAGAGCCGCAGTAGATCTAGATGAGGACGATGGTGTCTACATCCGCTATCGCACCGATGGCAGCCTGTTCAACCTGAGGCGACTAAAGGCACACTCCAAGACAATGGAAAAACTCATCCGAGAGCTACTGTTTGCTGACGATGCTGCACTCGTCTCCCACTCGGTATCAGCTCTGCAGCATATGACGTCCTGCTTTGCAGAGGCTGCCAAGCTATTCAGCCTAGAAGTTAGTCTGAAGAAGACAGAAGTTCTCCACCAGCCTGCACCCCAGGAAGATTATCACCCTCCCTGCATCACTGTGGGTGAATCAGTTCTGAAGACAGTCCAGCAGTTCAGCTACCTGGGGTGCATCATCTCCTCAGATGCCAAGATCGACAAGGAGATTGACAACAGGCTGGCAAAGGCAAACCGTGCATTTGGCCGACTGCACAAAAGAGTGTGGAGCAACAAGCATCTGAAAAAAGGCACAAAGATCAATGTTTACAAAGCGGTTGTGATGACAACCCTCATCTATGGCTCCGAATCGTGGGTTTTATACCGTCATCACCTGTGACTCCTTGAGCGCTTTCATCAGCGCTGCCTTCGCACCATCCTCAACATCCACTGGAGTGACTTTGTGACCAACACTGAAGTCCTCAAGCGGGCAGAGGTTACCAGCATCGAGGCACTGCTGTTGAAGACGCAGCTGCGCTGGGCAGGACATATTTCTAGGATGGAAAACCACCGCCTTCCCAAGATTGCCCTGTATGGCGAACTCTCCACCGGCCATCGAAATAGAGGGGCACCAAAGAAGAGGTACAAGGACTCCTTGAAGAAATCCCTTAGCACCTGTCACATCAACCATCACCAGTGGTCTGACCTAGCCTCAGATCGCAAAGCATGGAGGCACACCATCCACCAGGCTGTCTCTTCCTTTGAGAACACACGCATAGCTGGTCTTGAGGACAAAAGGAGATTGAGGAAGAATCGCACTGCTACAGGACCAACCCTAAATCAGACTTTTCCCTGCAGCCGCTGTGGCCGGACCTGCCTGTCCCACATTGGTCTTGTCAGCCACCAGCGAGCCTGCAGCAAACGTGGACTATTGCACCCTTCTTAAATCTTCGTTCGCGAAGCCAAGCCAAGAGAAGAGAGAGAAGAGGTACATACAGCTACTAATTGTCGAGGGGCTGCTTCATGAATTCATTTAGTTCTTTCACAGATTTTAGACTAGAGTTGCCTGCTAAACATGATTGAAATATCACCATCTGCTAAAGCTGAACCCAACTTTGATGCAGATGCAGCACATGATTCTTACAGAAAATGTAACATAAAATAGTTCAGTTTTCCGGGGGCTGGGTGGGTGGTTTGGAATCTTATGGCAAGGATCCAAAGAACCACTGAATTAGTTCCACATGTCCACAGGGACCTCAAACTTTTATTTCCTGAACAACAGGGGACCAAACCATGTGCCGAAACTCTTTTGAAACTGAGGCGAATGTGTGGTTTGAGATACAGCCTTAGGGTCTCTCATTCAAAGGAAAATAAGTCAAAGACCCCATTAGATTCAACCAAGACTTCAACTGTGCCTGTAGTAGTTGCTGGGATCCTAGACTGTGAGTTAAATCATATGGATATCAGTGATAATTAAGAACACTAAACTTTCTGTAAATGATAGTTATAACTTACATTCATGTAATTTCCCCCAGTAAAGCATCTATGGAAATATTGTTGGAGGAGCACAGTACATTTAGAGACTAGAAGGCAAACCTATATCACTATAGGCAGTTTCTACCACCAATGTCTTAAATGCAGAACCCATTTTTGAGACAATCTGTTATAAATACTTTTGCACCCCTTGGAGTGAATAGACTAGTGGCACAATAGCCTGTGCTCAAAAGCTTAAGCTGAACTGGGGTTCAGAAGTCACCTCTTTGAAAAGTTAATTACTCATTAATGAGGGGGGTAGGAATTATTAAGAGTGATAAAGAAGTATTTTTGGCTTTGTGCCCTTTGGACAAGGAAACATAAAACACATTTTTTGGGGGGGATTGCTAGGTAATTCAGAATTCTTAATTCTTTGAGGGCTTGATACAAGATCATTATAATACTTAGCAACCACAACAGAATGGTCGGAGTTCAATTTTCATGTTCACCATTGTCAAGAAATACTTATTTCTTGTTTATTTATTTAAAATAAACTTTATTTTTTTTGGTCTGTGTTTCTGGAAGCAGTTGAACATATTGAAGTCAAGACAGACCTTTTCTGCTTAAGGGGGGACAGAGTGAAGTAAACAAACCAAGGGACCCTTGACTGCAATGCTGCCCTGTGAACATTTCATTCTCCCAGCCTACTTACTCAGAGTAAACAGCTCTGCATCTTTTCCCCAGCTCATTAGCCCCGACTTGCTAGTAGTAAGTCTGCCAGTCATAATAATGCAACCCAGCTGGTGCTTACTACCAGGGGAATACCTGTCCACAGTATAATAGACCAATAACACCACATTCATTTCACTGAGCCAGTATACAAGCTTTGTTAAAGTGTCAACGTGTCAGAGAAATCAATGGCAATTTTATCAGTGCCTATCTATTTGAAGAGAAGCCGTTTTAAACTCCTAAAAACAATTCTGAAGAGTAAACACATTTCATGGATTCAAAGAGCAGGCCATCTATAAACTGAGTATTGATGTATGAATTGCAATCCACTATTCAGGCAACCAAACATTGTACCTCATACCAGTGTTGAAAAGAGTGACTTTAAATATTCCTGCTAGTTTCAAGGAAAGGAAAGGTCCCCTGTGTAAGCACCAGTCATTTCCGACTCTGGGATGATGTTGCTTTCACAAAGTTTTCACAACAGTTACGGGGTGGCTTGCCATTGCCTTCCCCAGTCTTTTACACTTTCCCCCCAGCAAGCTGGGTACTCATTTTACTGACCTCGGAAGGATGGAAGGCTGAGTCAACCTTAGACCAGCTACCTGAATCCAGCTTCTGCCAGAATCGAACTCAGGTTGTGAGCAGAGAGATCAGACCACAGTACTGCTGTTTTACCATGCTGCGCCACGGGGCCATCGGGTTATAATTTTCATCAATTTTCAAACCAGATTATAAAAGTGGCCATCTGATTATAATTAGGGATGGACATGGACTGGAAAAATGTAGGTCTGTGGAGGTTTGTGGTTTGTGAATTTAATGAACCACGAACTTCCAGACTTTTCTGGTTTATGAAGAAGTTCGTGATTCTGTGTGAAGAAGTCTGTTGGGACCAGGAAGTGGGCTCAGAAGGCATTTAAATGCTTACTGAGCTAATTTCTGGGTTGTTTCATCACAGCAGCATAACACCAGTAAACACTCCTGGCACTTCAGAGGGTTCCCTGGGCACCAGCATGTCTGGCCCACAGACTGCCCCAGCAGATCAAATGGACCTCCTAAAAAAAATTGTGATCCGTGGGTGGTCTGTCCAAACCACAAATGCATGGACTAGGCATACAGACCATGAACTGGCAACCAGTCTGTGGTGAAATTAGGTCCGTGGGTGCATTATGCGGGAGCCGAGTATGGCTCTTCGTATACTTATGTATAGATATTTGGAAGTATACGGAATTCAATGCAAAAGGCGGGAAAGGGGCTTCTGCAGCCTCAGGGGAGCTGCTTGCCTTCTTTCCCGCCTTTGGTAGCCTTTTCCCACCTCTCCCATAGCCTCCCTGGGATTGGGGGGGGGGAGGGGGAAGAGGAGCCCCAGCAGCCAATCCAAAGCATGCATTTGCAAAATGCATTGCAAATGCATGCTTTGCAGGGCTGTTGTGTAGCTGATCCCCCAGCCATCAGCAACATTGTTGTTCTTTTGATCTTTTGCTTACTTGGGTATCCAAGTAAGCACTGTTGTCTGGCCAATCACAGAGCAGTGCTATTTTTTGAAACTGCTCTCTGTAGGGCCAGAGAACCATTTTAAGGAGTCTGCCTGGCTGGACTCCTCCATTGCTGCTGTGTTGGTGTGTGAGAGAGATTGTGCTGTGCTGGCCCTTGGCCTCAGCTGCTGCTGCTCTCTCTCAGCCTTACCAGACTTGCCTGGAGTAGAGAAGACGTCTAAGGTAAGACAGTCTTGAGGTTCTTGTTTTTATTTTAGTTGGTAAAAGGACTTTTTAAGACTCAGAGTCCCTTTACTTATCCAGATTTGGGTGGTGGGTAGCTTATTTGGGGTTAGGGTTAGGGGGTTCTGCTGGGGGAGGGGGCCTGGGGTGGGGTTTTTTTTGCCAATTTGCCCATACCTTACTTTAGTGAGAGGACTTTTAAAAGTGCAGTGCCCTTTTACTTTTCATGATTTGGATGGCTTGAATTTCTTGGGGTTAGGGTGAAGGTTTTTTTGGGGGGGGGAGGGGTTGGTAAAGTTCATGTATTGTTAAAAGTTAAGTTTTTTACTGTTTTAAAAGAATTCTGTGTTTGATTTGTTGTTGCTGTGTTGTGCTGCTGTTGTTCCTTTTCCCTTCTGGTTCTGGTTCTTGGAAGGGGGGCTGTTTGGCCTAATTTTCATTGTTAAAAGGCCACTTTTTTAACAGTTGAGTTTCTTGGCCTTCTCCTGTGGTCCCTTTTCCTGGTTTTGTTTTTTTTGGGGGGGGAAGCTGGCACTTGGGTGAGAGACCCAGAACCAGCAGGCTTGTTGTGCTTGGCCAGCTCTCCCCATGTTGTTTGGGGTAGGGCTGGAGAGCTGGCATCTGTAGATTGTGTGTTCTGTGGCAGGGAAGCTGGCACCTGGGTGAGAGACCCAGAACCAGCAGGCTTGTTGTGCTTGGCCAGCTCTCCCCGTGTTGTTTGGGGCAGGGCTGGAGAGCTGGCATCTGTAGATTGTGTGTTCTGTGGCAGGGAAGCTGGATCTGGGTGAGAGACCCAGAACCAGCAGGCTTGTTGTGGTTAGCCAGCTCTCCCCATGTTGTTTGGGGCAGGGCTGGAGAGCTGGCATCTGTAGATTGTGTGTTCTGTGGCAGGGAAGCTGGCACCTGGGTGAGAGACCCAGAACCAGCAGGCTTGTTGTGCTTGGCCAGCTCTCCCCGTGTTGTTTGGGGCAGGGCTGGAGAGCTGGCATCTGTAGATTGTGTGTTCTGTCGCAGGGAAGCTGGCATCTGGGTGAGGGACCCAGAACCAGCAGGCTTGTTGTGGTTGGCCAGCTCTCCCGGTGTTGTTTGGGGCAGGGCTGGAGAGCTGGCATCTGTAGATTGTGTGTTCTGTGGCAGGGAAGCTGGCACCTGGGTGAGAGACCCAGAACCAGCAGGCTTGTTGTGCTTGGCCAGCTCTCCCCGTGTTCTTTGGGGCAGGGCTGGAGAGCTGGCATCTCTGGTTTGCTGCAGCCAGGTCTGCCCTTGAGCAGATTGTGTTTTGTGTGGCAGGGTTCATCGAGTAGATAGATGTATATAGTGCATTTGGGTCCTATAGAGATTTTCTGGTGTGAAGTTAGGTTTGGCTTTGGGTGCACCAGGAACGGAGCCTCCGGCAGCCCGCCGCATCGCGGCGTGGCTGCCGGGGAGATTTTGCCCCCCCCCGGAGGGAGAGCGGACTGTCAGGCTTGGGAGGGGCGGGGCTTCCACGCTTGCTGGGAAGCCTCCGCTTCTTTCCTGCAGTCCTCTTCGGGTGCTTGGAGGAACAGGGAGTGTGTGCTCGAGCTCCTTGGCTGCACCTGAGGGGGATTAGGCTGGCGAGGCCGATTCAGCGATCGTCGGGAGCGGCGTGGGATCAGTTTCTTCATTGTGGTGGAGTAGTATAAGGGCTGCTAGTCTCGTGCTTCAGCCCAGCAGAGTGCATTTGGGCTGAGGCGTTTTGGGGGCAGCACCGGGGGAGTTGCCTTGTTAATAAGGGGCAATCTTTATCTCCCGGGGTTTTCTGCCTTTGCGGGTTGGGAGCTCCCTTGCAGAGGGATTTTTTAGCAAGGGCTGTGGCTTAGTGGTACAGCATCTGCTTGGTGCGCGGAAGGTCCCAGGTTCAGTCCTTGGTATCATCAGTTAAAAGATCTGGCAGTGGGTGATGCAAAAGGCCTCTGCCTGAGACCTTATATCATTTTGGGTTCCTCAGGGGTGGTGATTAGTGGGAGAGGGGCCCGGCCATCTTGTGGGTGCCTGGGAGGTTGTCCTTTTGGCTGAGTCTCGGTGGCCATTTTCTGTGGGGTTCTTCTCCCTTCTTCTTGGCAGCCATTTTAAGATAGTGAGGCGGCAGCCATTTTAAGTGCAAGGGTGGCAGTGGCCATTTTAAGTGTAGAATTGAGCATTCTCCCCCCCCCCTCTTTTTGTTCTGGTGAGATAGTTGGAGGCTCTGGTGGTGTTTTCCTTTTTTAACTCACCATTTTGGGATCAGAGTGGTTACAAGGGTTGCAGCAGTTTCTATTTTCTCTTAATTGGGATTTGGGCTGTGCTCTTTGGTCTTAATTGGGATTTGGGCTGTGCTCTTTGGTGATCATGTCTGGGCGTAAAGGTGGTGGTAAATCAAAGGGGAAGAAGCCTGCTCCTAAGGCTCCTAGACCACCCCCAAAGCGTCCTCCGCCCCCCTCGCCATCGGATGAAGGGGTAGAGGATGAGGTGAATGCAGTCATTTTTCAGAGACTGAAGGCCTTGGAGTGGGCATCGGGGTTTCCACCTTCTCAGATGCCTGAGAAGGGGAGGGTCCCTAAGCGGGCTTTGCAAGCGGATATATTGACCCATTTATCTATTTTGGAGAGCAGGTCATCTGCATCTTCGACTGGAGGAGCTGTAGGGCTTGTTGGCTCTGATGTGGGAGCGGGTCCGTCATCTGGGGTACTCGGTGCCGGGTCTGCGTTGGTGCCAGCTCTGCCTCAGGGTAAGTCGGGGGATAACGCGCTGCCTTATACTGGGCCTGTGTGGCCTTGGGGGACCCTGGGATCTGCGGTTCCCAATGGGGTAGGGGCTACTCCGGGTAGTGCTGGGGCTCCATCTTTAGGTTTGGGGCAGCAGGGCAACTGGATGTGGTCGCAGGGCCAGTTTGGTCCATTCGGAAATTGGCCTGGGGCTGGGCAGCATGGGGCAGCAGCGGGGCTGTCGAGTGGATGGGGTTTCCCATCTCCTTACGGGACGGTCCCTTTTGGGGTTATGCCTTTTGGTGAGGTGGCCTTGCCCTTGGGGGATCACTTGCTGCCGGCCACGAGGGAAAAAATCCTAAAAGGAGAATACGTAGATGTATTATCCCTCTTATTTAGGGAATTGGAAAAGAAGGACAAGGAGGAGTTGGATGATAAAGAGAAGGAGAAGATGAAGAAAAGGAAGGTTGATAGGACCTGGGCCAATTGGCTTCCGGGGTTTTTCATATATGCGGGAGTGATAGCGCGTGCGCAGCCCTGGCGGGCCGCTGCACTGATTCAATATATGGACATCATATACAAGGGGTATACGATGTTCAGCGGCCCGGCCTGGATCCAATACGACCAGGAGTTCAGGATGAGGGCTGCTTTGTACCCTTCACTCCCTTGGGATCGGATTCACCAGCAATTGTGGCTGCAGGTGATGTCACCCGCTCGGCCCAATTTGGGGGACCGATCCGACAGTGGTCACCTTGTATCCAAGGATTCCCCTTCTCCTTCCAGTGCGTCAGCATCCTCCTGCAGTGCTGCGGGGCAGGCGGCTCAGCACCGCTTGCTCTGCTGGGAGTTTGGGGCCCAGGGGGCGTGCAGTCGTAAAGCTTGCCAGTTCAAGCACGAATGCCCCCTGTGAGCTGGCCCACACTCTTTCAACAACTGCCTGAGAGTCCGGCCGCGCAAGGGTCAGAAAGGATCGGGGGGGGGCCTTCTCAATCTGGAGAAAGGCCTCAGCACGATGAAGGTGGGTCCTCTTGAGGTAGGGCTTCGCAGGTACCCACAAAAGGGGGACAGTTTATATTTGTTAAAAAGTTTGGTTTCAGGTAAGGATGTTAAGTTATCAGGGGGTAAGGTAGCTCTGTGGTTGTGAAGGGCTGTTGTTCTGCCATTTGAGTGTAGCCCTCTGGCATGACATCAATTTTGGGGTTATTCAGAGTAAGGTTTTGTATCCATTTCTTTGAATCGGCGTGGCATTTTCGGCTGCTGCCCTGGGTTCTCCTACTTTGTCCATTCAGCCTTGGCCGGTGGCGGTCTCAGGCTTACAAAGTTTTATTCGCCCTTTGCTCCACTGGTAGTTTTTATTAGGAGCGGGGGAGTAGTTTAAGTCTGGGTTTTATAACTTGTCTGTTTTTTCCTTTTAGATGCTGTTGTTCCTGGCCGGAGGAGCAGAGTTCTCATCTGCGGGCACAGTCAAGCTCGGAAAACTGCTGTTGGCTCTCAGCTGGGGCTCAGCAAATAAATTATGTTACGGTGGAATGGCGGGGGCGCAGGGGTCTTCAGTGGCCTGGCTGGCTCCCCCCACCTTGTTATTTCACGAGTGTTTGGGCCCTCCTCCGCAGGTATTAATTTGTTCACCTGGAAGGGGGAGGATTTCAAGTACTTAAGGAACAGATGGCCTGGTACCATTATGGTTTGGTTGGCCATGATTCCGCGCTTGTGTGGCGCAGTGCTTGGAATTCAGCTGGGTTAGTAAGGGCTCGTTACAGAGCGAATAAGGAGATTCGCAAGGTTTGGGAGGGTGGTTGGGCCACTATTTGCCCCATCCGGATATTTCTAAGGAATGTCCTGACCTCTACAGAGGGGATGGGGTACATCTCTCGGAAAAGGGTAATATGCTTTTCCTGAGCGATTTGCGGCAAGGGCTTGTGTTAGCGTTGTGCCTTTGGGTGGGTGCTAAGCCCTAAGTAGAGACTTGGCCTTAGTTGTGGCAGGTTTTACGGGGTTTATGGCACCATGCGGCCTGGGGAGGACCGGCTAGCCTCCCCCGTTTGGGGAGTTGGGGGTCTGGCAGGATCAACTTTTGGTGTGGCCCGAGGTGTGTGAATGCAGACTGTCCTGGAGACTCGATTGGATGGGTGCCTTTCGCTGAGACTCGCGTCTGGTGTCTGGGCCCTCCGGTGCGAGCCTCCCTGCTGGGCCTGCCTGACGGGAGCTGTGACACACAGCTCCGGCCGGGGGGCCGGGTCTCTCGCCCGCTGAAAAAGGCAGGGGAGCGGTCTGAGGAGACCCCTGGCCCTGACCTGGCCGCAGTTCGGCTGCCCTTGCCGTTTGCAGTATTATTCAATAAAAGTGGCCCATATTTTCACCAATATAATTGTGTCTGCCTCTTTATTCCGACTTGGGGGGGCAATTTGACCCCCAATCTTTTTGAGACTTGGGGGGTTTGTAGGGGAGAGTCCCCTGCAGGTCCCCTGCAAATTTGGGGGCTCTCCCTCAAACCCCCTCCCCTCCAGGCAGCTTCAAATACATCCTATTTGCCATTGATTTCAATGGCCCATAGGGTATAATGGGGCCGTATATTCAGAGATAGCCGCACATCTACCGTATATGCAGCTATTCCAACTACGGAATTCAGAAATATATGGGATTCCGTATTTTTTACCCCCGTATATTTCCGAATCTGTGTACTACTGAATTTTTTTTTTTGCACATCCCTAGAGTGAAGCACAGAAGTCAGTAAACCTTCAGGTTTCAAATTCTGTGCTAAATTGTGACAAATGTATGCAGATGGGAAATCTTAAACCAAGGACAGAATCATATATGATGCATCATTTTTTTGTTTCATTTTACTGAGGACCAGAGTAAGTTTAAGAACCCCCCCTCCCCCCCCCAAAAGGCTTTGGTTAGAGATATCCTGGCTCCCATCAACTGCTTTCTCCTATGCCTTGTTCAAACTGGAAAGCAATTAATGTGTTTACTTGGCAGCCATAATGTGAATAAATGCTCTCAGATGATGATGATGATGTGTGTGAGAGAGACATAATGTACATTAATTCCCATTATGTGTAACTTGCCTTTAAGAAAGAGTCTAAACATCTTTCTTCAAGCCTCATTGCCCCTGTTACTGTTCAAGAAGGCTGGAGGGTTCTGCATTGGCTTACTTTTATAGTATAGTATTGACCTCACTTAATGCCACCATGTCTAAGACCTGTGCAGGATTTATCAACCCAGCACAGTTAAGCTGCTTAACTCCCATTGACTTCCGTGAGAGTTCTAGCATCCTGTGTGCAGGACTGAAGCCAAACTTGATAAATATATCTCACTGGTGCTTTGAAACATGTCTGTGCTTCCTTGTTGAAACTCACAGAAGACTTTGACTTCCTAGCATATGCATGTGAATATGACAGATGGCATGAATTCCTCGTAAGGTACCTTTCAGTACCATCCTAAGCAGAGCTATGCATTTCTAAATCCACTGACTTCAATGGGCTCAGTAGGGTATAACTCTGCTTAGGATGACACTGTTGGTCACCTAGAACTCATGTTGGTGCTGTTTTTGCCAGATGCTTTTTGCTTTTGCTTGGGCATTTTCTGTCCACACCAAGCTAATTAAGAGAACATAAGAGAAGCCATGTTGGATCAGGCCAGTGGCCCATCCAGTCCAACACTCTGTATCACACAGTGGCCAAAAAACCCCCAAGTGCCATCAGGAGGTCCACCACTGGGACCAGGACACTAGAAGCCCTCCCACTGTGCCCCCCCCGCAAACACCAAGAATATAGACCATCACTGCCCCAGACAGAGAGTTCCAACGATAAGCTGTGGCTAACAGCCACTGATGGACCTCTGCTCCATATGCTTATCCATTCCCTTCTTGAAGCTGTCTATGCTTGTAGCTACCACCACCTCCTGTGGCAATGAATGCCATGAGTTAATCAACCATGTGAAGTCCATGTGTTAATTAATTTGCCAGAGCCAGAACCTCTGATTTTGCTTGCCACTACAAGCCTCTCTTACGTGGGCTGAATGGGATGATGTGAAATGCCATGTCCCACTTGTGGCAAATGAGTCACATGAGCTACTATGTGTAGAAGAGAGAAGCTGTGAGCAGATGGATTTGGCAGTACCAAATCCAGCACTCTGAAAAGTCTTGCTCTCATGCCAAAAATTTGATCAGCACTAGTGCTCCATAAATATAGCATTGCAGAAGCCCTAGTTAAGAAAGCAGTGCAAAGCAACCCCACTCAAGTGCATCTTAGCATCAAGGAACCATAAAACCGTTGTTCAGAGCTAATTTAGTCCTGGACATATTTGAAAGCGAAAGATACATTTTCTCCATTTTCTGCCAAATGCGATCTCTGCATCCTTGGCTCTTTCCATTCACAGTTTTTGTTTTCAAGTACAATCAGACAATCAAAGGATGTGTGCTCTTAAATTTAGAAGTCTCATTTTAGAAATCAGTGCCTGGATGGGAGGCCTGCTAGAACCATACACACTCTCTCTTGAGTTTTCAAAAGAAGAAAGGCAGGATTTAAAAGTAATAAACAAGATCAATCTGCTCATTTATTTCTGCTAAGAACAATGATTTTCAAACCATTTTAAAAATCTGCTTTCTTCTCATAGGGTCAGAACATGAACAACTAATCAGAACAAGGACATTCTGGCTTGAACATACTATTAAAAGCCTCAGTACTTCTCAGTTGCAAAACCATACCATTTCTCTTCCAGCTTCTCATTTTCCCTGATTCTTGGGGCAGCTTTAAATGTGCATTTACTGCCCATTGATGCACACTGTCTGCACATGACTAATAAGTATACAAGCACTTTTCCAAGGAGAAGATCTCTGCTTAAGGGTGCATTCAAGATCTTGCCACATGCTCTGCCAAAATCACATAGTGCAGCTCTTCAGTGCTACTTCAGATGGCTTCCTCATATGAAAAGCTCTTTGTGCATGGAAAAACAGGAAGAAAGCTAGACTAGTATTCTCTTCTCATATTATTGCAAAGGGGTGGGTGGGTTTCAAACCTTGAGATTCCCCTCTCGTGCAAATTGCAAAAGATGCACTATGCCGTTCTCGATTATGAAACTTAGTTCTCAAAAGCAGTTCTCTTTTTCAAAGAAGCAGAGTCTTGAGATGTTGGATACCCAGATGTTAGGGAGTACCACACATACAACCCTCCACACAGTCTGTGATATGCTAAATGTATCGTATTAATTGAAAATGAGCCAATGCCCCCCAGTTTCAGCCATTACTTCACAGAATGCTCATCTGGTTTCCAAGAAACCTCTTAGCTTCTTAGCTGCCTTGAACATTCTCCTCCTTCCATTACCATCCCTGCAGGACTGTGCAAACACAGGTAGAGGCTCAAGGCAGTACATCAGTGCTCAATTGGCCCACCCAGTCAGATTCATCATGCCTCTTCCATTGGTGACTGCAATGAATTAAATCAACGCAGAAGTTTTATAATAAACGATTCCTGAAAAGGAACGTAGGCTTCCAAGAGGAAATCTTTTTAGGCAAACCTTGCTTTGTGCTATTATAAATCTCATATTTCATTTTAATGGTGAAGAAGGATGAGGCCACCTTGTCGTTTTTTGGCTTGTCTCGTAGATGATGAATAATTGCAGATGATTGTTCCATAGCACTGTGTAAAATGGATGGAAATTTTATTTAATTGCTTTGATGGAAATGATTCTTTCTTCAACTGCAGAAGAGAAATGGTAGTTTGACACCTTACAATCATTTTCATGCTTCATTCAAAATGCAACTCTAAAATTACTCTTACATTTGTTTTTTAAAAAACCCCATTCCTATTTCAACAGTGAAAGGAACACAATGGGGAGGTACTTTAAATGACCCCAAATAACACTTTATTTTAATTAACCCTCATAAATCTGACTTTTTCCAAGAGGAATGAAATGGCACCAGAACACACAGCTTGGGCGTTTTTGCACAGGGCTTACCCCGGAGCGATGTCCCTCTTCACCATGCAGCGTCTGCACGGATTTCGCACCAACTGCTCTGCAGAACCCGGAAGAGCCGCAAAGTCCCGTGGCTTTTGCGTTGCAAATGTAAACTGGTTTTTGGCGGTTTACATTTGCGATGCAAAAGCCGTGGGACTTTGCGGCTCTTCCGGGTTCTGCGGAGCAGTTGGTGCGAAATCCACACAGACGCTGCGCGGTGAAGAGGGACGTCGCTCCAGGGTAAGCCCTGTGCGAAAACGCCCCTTGCCTTCAGTTCTGGGATACTCAAAATATCCCAGAGGACTTGCTAGGTCTACATCTGTGGTATCTGCAATTTCCCACAGGAATCATGCACTCTGTGAAGCCGCCATAAGTAATAGCAACTATTCATAGCTACTCACTATAGCAGGGTTTGACCTGAGACTCTAAAACTCTTTTTTATTTTATTAACATGGAGTGTATTGAAACATTTTTTTAAATAAAGTTTTCCCTTGACCAGCAAGGGAACTGTCAACCGGAAGGGCCTCAGCAACAGCTGGTGAAGTCCCTCAGCCAAGCTCTTCAGACATCGTCCATCCACAATGACAGCATGTCGGCTTTTGCCCTGACATTTCTTTAATCTTCAGAAGTGATTTCCTGGATCTAGGAAACTTAATTTCTGACTCCTGTGACCCAGATGCCAGCCAAGGCATTGCTTGCAATCTGTACAGAACAGTCTTATATCTTCTTCCTAAGAGCTGGTTTTGCTGTTAATTTTTGCTAAAACAGTCGTATTAATATGTTCAAAAATCCACTGCTGAGTTTCAGATAAAGGATCACATCTGTTCATGAAAATCTTCTTCTCTGCTGGGTTACAATCTATGCAGCTGCTGCTCACCGGATGGAACAAAGTTTTGTCCTATGGGAATGAAAACAAGAAAAGCATTAAGAAGCAAATGCTGGCTGATTAAAAAAACTGCCAGTGTGTTCCGGTACATGGATTAATGCAACTCTAGTCAAGCTTCTTGTAATTTTGTATAGTTACTTTGCACAGAATAACTCAGAATGTGGGAGTGGGGTGGGGGAGAACGCCTTAACTATTTCTAGTGAATTGTATGTAGGTGGTTGCCTAGGTTAAGAGTTTTCTTAGATTCAAGGGACAATGAACTCTTTTTTGCCCACATGACATACAGAGAGGTTCCATTTTTCTCTTTTCTCTAATAATGACTCATACACAATTGTGTTGGGGTGGTTTTTATCATGTGACATGCTGTTGGCAGCCCCCCCAAACCACTCTAAATTGGGTTGGGTGGTAGTTTGCAAAGTTGTAATTTATACCTAAGGGAGCCCCATGGTGCAGAGTTGTAAGTTGCAGTACTGAAGTCCAAGCTCTGCTCACGACCTGAGTTTCATCCCGACAGAAGCTGGGTTCAGGTAGCTGATTTAAGATTGACTCAGTCTTCCATCCTTCTGAGGTCAGTAAAGTGAATACCCAGCTTGCTGGGGGTAAAGTGTAGATGACTGGGGAAGGCAATGGCAAAGCATAAAAAGTCTGCCAAGGAAACATCATGATGTGATGTCACACCATGGGTCAGTAATGACTCGGTGCTGGCACACCTTTACCTTTTATTTAATTTATACCTATGATAAATTATTTGGATATCCACAAACATTGTGCAATCCAGCAGAAAGAAAAGCACAGCTGTGAACAAAGCAGTAGTGTAAAACAGCCTTTGGAAGATGAGGATCTGTTTCCACACCCTGCAGCACGGTGATAATTGACTCGGATCTCCTTTCTACTATATATTTTCATTCTTGGACTCACACTTTCCCAGCCAATCTGTAGTGCTTCAGAAAGCAAAATGTGTTTTCAGCAACCAACCTTGCTGGACCAGGCCTTGTAATATAATGTTTGTTTGCTATATATCTTAGCTGATTTTCAAATACAAAAAGCTATAAAAGTAACTTAGAAAATGGAAATAGAAAAAGGAAGACTGCATTAACATTTGTTGAATACTCCTGCATGTTAACAGCCTCTGGCTTTTAAACAGGGAGGCCCTGCCCTTCTGAATTCTTCAGAAGATTGTAAAACGCAGGTGAAGACATTAACTTTGGGAAGCCAATTCGGTTTTGAAGTCTGATACAGTCTGTTTTATTCTGTGCAATGCACAGTGCTATGCTAAGCATAGTTCTGTTCTCTTATGCCCATTCTCTTCAGCAGACATAAAGGGTTATAACTCTGCTTAGGAAGACATGATAATGTCCAAATCCCACAAGATCAGCCAAGCTGAAACATAATGCAAAGCCACAGATGCTTTTGCCTACCATTCCTACTTTGTACCAACTGGTGTATATTTTTGATAGTATCCTAGCAGGAAATATAGCATGACCACAGAGGCCAAATAAACAACGCTGAACAGAAGAGACGACTGAAGGAGATGGCACACAGGCTGTTGATGGAAGAATGTCTGATTGATAGTTTACACTGACCCTGATTCTTTCCAGGTTTTTGGTTGCATGAGTCAGGTTAAAGCACACTGCCTTAAGTTCCCCTAAAGATAATCTCTATGACTAGGATCCTATGAACTGTGAATGCCGATTCTGATGTTTCTTCCTCTCCAAAACTGATACTGGAGGTTAAGGAAGCTTTATGAACAAAATGTTATGCAACACCTGAGGCTGCAATGAGAAAAGCAAGTTGGGCAAAATCATCCTACCTTCCTTTCCTGCAGGTGAAGGAAGTGTGATGGAGGGAAGGCTTCCACACATGCAAGAGGGTGGAAGGGAGATTTTGCCCAGTGTCCCCTTCCCTTCCACTGGTGTCACATAGAATTTTATGGCTCCTCTTATACTCAGCATGATTTTTTTGAGGGCGGGAGGATAATGGGGCTGCAGTGGGGAATGGCAGAAAAAGACACTGAGCATCTTCCTTTTATGGGTTACAGGATCCAAACCAATATATCTATTTTACGGGTTAGTTCACATGCATGCTTGCAGATCAGGATTCTTCATCCTTTGATTAGCTTAATACAGCGAGTGAAAAACAGCGTGTGTGTGAATGTGAGCAGATAAAAGCATTCTGCTTCTGGTGTTTGGTCTGTGGTGGCTCATTTGCATGTGCATTCTGCAGACATGAAGGGAAACAGGAATGGCTAATATTTTCTTACGCACTGAACAAATGGGTGGGGTTGACTAGAAGCCTGCTTGTTATTCTTTAATAAATTGTTGACATTTAGTCTTTTCCATCATGGATCACAAGACTGACTGGCTATCCTGTACACTCAAGTCCCCTGTGGTTTATGCCAAGCAAATCCTACTATTTCAATCTGATTGATTTAGATACATTTGCGTATATATTTCATATGATCTGGGCTGGAATGCTATACCTATGGTAGCAGAAGTCAGTATGCTTTAAATTGATGCAGTGGTGGTGGAAAGTGCTGCAAGTTGCTGGCGACATATGGCAACCCCCCCTATAGGTTTTCAGGGCAAGAGATAACTAGAGGTGATTCACCATTGCTTAGGAACCCTGGACTTCCTTGCTGGTCTCCCACCCAAATATTAACTAGATACATTGCTTGGCACTACACTTGCTTCAAGTTTATACTACTGGAGTTTTACTAACATCAAGAGTCTCATGGCCATCTGAAGAAGAAGACCATAGATTTATACCCCGCCCTTCTCTCTGAATCAGTCTCAGAGTGGCTTACAATCTCCTTTATCTTCTTCCTCCACAACGGACACCCTGTGAGGTGGGTGGGGCTAAGAGAGCTCTCACAGAAGCTGCCCTTTCAAGGACAACTTCTGCAAGAGCTATGGCTGACCCAAGGCCATTCCAGCAGCTGCACGTGGAGGAGTGAGGAATCAAACCCGGTTCTCCCAGATAAGAGTCCGCACACTTAACCACCACACCAAACTTGCTCTCGTATCTGTACTATACTTCTGCTTCTCAGGTCTGTAATTCATCAGAAGTCATTCTCTATGTGCCTTACTTCTTTCAATTACCACTCCAGAATTCATTCTCCATCATGGTGTGAAGAAATGATTAGCAGACTCCTGTAAGTTTTAGTTGTTTCTGGGAAGGGCAAAGAGACCTTTTTCTTCCCTTGCTTTTTGCAAGGGAGTCAAATTATTTCAGAAAGATAACCTTTCCCAGAAGATAATAGACCTGCAAGAAGGTCTGGGCAGTTCACATAATTGGTAATGAGACAAAGCTCCTTTCCCTTCGTCTAGGTCATTGCTTTAACCACGGCCAAGGTCAGTAGTGAACGAAAGCCATTATCCTCTGACGGCTGCAGTCATTTTCTGTGAAATGAGTTGGTAGTCTCAGTATAGTCCCAATAAGGCTAAATGTCCACATGATAAAACATGCCATTACAACTGATCTTTGGCTTTAGCAGGGATGTTGAGGGTAGGATCCACAAGGCAGGGCTTGATTTAATGGGGCTAAATGGATGAATGTATGGATGCAATGCTTTAGGGGGATTGCAGCTGAAGACTGGAATGTGCCTGGAGGCTGCATGACAGCCTGAGCCACTTACAGAACCTTCATGATTGGAACTCCTCGTGGCATCAGTTCTACCCTCTCCCATTTGTTTCAACATTCAAAGCAGAAGTATTCCACACAGGAATTTGATTATGTAGAAGTAAGTAAGAAAGAAATTGTGAGGAAATCATTTTCCGTAGGTAACAAGAAATTATGTAGAATTGTCTGCCACAAATAACCTTACTATTTAGAAAATATACAGTGACTAATTGATGTCAGGCCAGCTGTCTGTAGAAAGAATTGTGGAGGTGAAGCAGTCCTCCTGACCTGCATAGCCTCTACTCCTGTATTGGTGCTTCTGGGAAAACTGCCACTGACTTTGGCAAGGGAGGAGCATAATTTCAACTAGCCCCCTCCTGTGAAGATTCCAACTGTCATCAAGCCCCAACATGTCCCCAAGTCAACTTTCTCATGGCTTGACTGGGTACAGAATATGTTTCAGTTCTGTAGGCTGCCTAGGAAGATTCAGGCAGTGAGTTAAGCCCACACACATAAATGCTCATCAGGTGAAGGATTTATTTTAGGATAAAATGCACATATATTATGCATTCAAACTTGAGGGGAAATGATTGGTTTTTATTAATACTTGCTGTGGCTTTCATCCAAGCAGGCCTGATAATAAATTGCTGAAGTAACAAAAAAATTTAATTCTCCTAGGTATCCCTTAGCTGTACATTCATTAACTGCTTATTCTGTATTGACCACAATTCCTTTTCAGTCTACAGAGATCTATTAGACTCCTTAACATCTGAGCCTGCTTAATTTGTCTCTCACTTCCCAGATCAACTGTTCTTTTTTAGCTCCCCCATCTATATTTATTTATTTAAATATTTTCGCTTCCTCTCTGGGGACCTGATCAAGGTAGCCTATATATCTGTATACGTCTAATTCTGTATCTGGCCATGGAGTGCATATCAAAATCAAGACAACAGTACTGGAACCAAATAGGAATTTTCTCCTAAAAACCTAGGGGGGGGGGAGGGAAGGCCCAGGTTTGCAGTAAAAACTTAAATAAAAAAGGACAGTTAACCCTGCCAAACTTACAGAAGTTATGTTTAAAGAAAGAAAAATGATGTCAACCAAGATCTTCTACAACTATATTATAAGGTCTTAGTAGCCATTTTTGGGGTTGCTAAAAAGCCTCAAACAATGTTGCAAAGGTTTTCATGCTTTGCTTAGTGTCAGCTGAGGGAGGGAAGGAGGGAAAGAAAGAAAGTTGGTTGGGTTGGAAGAAAAGAGGAGAGGTTGCAGACACTACCATGGGGAAAGAAGAAATAATGGAAGACTATGCAGGAGAGATAAAAGTAGGTAGGCAGATGAGGAGATGGGCTATAGGAACTGAAGTGGAAAGGAGGAAAAGCTGAAGGACAAAGGGTAGAGAAAAGGAGAGTCAGAGCTGCCAGTGGGAGAGAAGGGAAAAAACAGAAGACTGTGCAGAACAGATTCAGGTAGGTAAGCGGGGAGAAGGGCTACAGGAACTGTGAGTAGGGAAGAAAGAAAAGCTGAGGAACATAAGAGAAGCCATGTTGGATCAGGCCAATGGCCCATCCAGTTGATTACTCTGTGTCACACAGTGGCCAAAAAAAACAGGTGCCATCAGAAGGTCCATCAGTGGGGCCAGGACACTAGAAGTCCTGTCACTGTTGCCCCCCCCCCCCAAAGGGCCAGAGGGCGAAGAAAAGGAGAAGCTGTGGGGCTGCCAGGGAGAGGGAAAGAAGAAAGACTGTGAAGAAGGGAATACAAGAATGGGAACCCACCTGCAACTTTTCCAGGGTTTCCCTAGTTGTCAAATTCTAATTTCATTGGCTTATGTAGGTATGAATAATTCATAACTCTTCTGTCACAATATGATTAATTAATTTACCTAGTAATTCTGCACATCAATACTTCCAAGTTTCATTTTGTGAGTACAATTCTTTGTGACTCACAGAACTTTCCCAATATTATAAATTAGCTTCTTTTCCCTCTGTACAGTTAAGTGCCTCATTTTGATAGTACATTTCAGTTTCTCAAGGAGACTGCTGATTTGTTAAATATTTCACAGAAGAGATTACTAGACTATTACAAATTTATTCAAATACAGTTTGAATACTAGAGATTCAAATTATGTATATCTGTGGCAGAGAAACCACCAAGTTTAAGAAATGCAAACAATAAAAGGGTTCTACCTGAGAGGTCATTCTGTTTGCTACATAAAATATATAAATGTTCTGTAGATACCAGTGATGGGCAGAAATGAATGAAAGTAACATTAAATTCAAATAAATCTGGATTATTACTCCTCAGTTTTGCAGGTCAGGGCTGAAATGTCGAGGGTATGAGAACTTTGATACAGTAGTTTACATATCTATAGAATTTGCTATAGTGCAGTTATGACTAGGGATGGGTATGGACCAAAAAGTGGAGGTTTGTATGGGTTCATGCTCCATGGGTTTTCACTGACCACCATGGACCTTCTTGTTTAACAGACCAGTCTGTTGTTTTCTAGGTTTGTGACGTCCAGATATTGTTGTTGGCAGCAAATTGTCTGGAGTTAGGTGATTACACTGTGGGCCCCCCTGTGGGCTACAGATGCCAACCTTGCAGCGAGTCTCCAGCTGACTTACTTCTACCTGCCCACCAAGTTTGGTGAATGTTGGATTTGGGGGGGGGCTGAGTTATGTCCCCCTGAAAGCGGGTGCCCCCTGGAAATTGCAGGTTCAGGAGTGTGTTAAACAGACCCTCTGCAAGTGAGAACCATCAAACTCACTGTGGACCATCTCATAGGCTTTCATAAGTTTCCTATAAGATGTTCTTGAAACTTCATCATGAACATGCTGCTACACCTGCTCTAGTAGTCTCAGAACTCATTTCATCCTCTGGAGCTCTAGGGTATACCATGGAACTAGTTTGGTAAAAGGTTGGAGAGGATGCTGGGAGCAATTTCATCAATGCCATCAGAGAGTTGATTATGCAAGCACTCCACAAGCTCATCTAATAAAATGCCTGGTGGCATTAAGTCCCACAGAGCTTTCTGGAACCTACTAGGGTCCATTTGACTTTGCATAAATCTGTTCACTGCCAACAAAGAAGGTTTAGGCTACACAGGTCTTTAGGGTGAAGTGATTGGACCATGATACTGCCTCAGCAGATTGCAGCTTCACTTCAAAACCCATGGCAAAAATATCCAGTATGTGGCCTGTTTGATGTGTGGGTGCTGACACTATCTGGGTGAGTATCAGTGCTGCCATGGATGATACTGGGTCCTTAGCTTGAGAAGAACCATCTGATATTCAGCTTCTGAAATGGCACATGAGAAGCTTTTGAAAGGTCAAAATAAACAAAAAGTTTTCTTTAACTAGAGGAGAAAAGGTAAGGTGGAATCAGGAGTAGGATGTTTGAGGGGAACTGATAATAAAACTGATGTAACCTTGTAATAACTTAACTTCAGATAATTTGCTGCCAACAACAATAGCAGTGTTTCTGCTATTCAAAAAGGTATTTTTAAAAGTGAGGAGAGAGGCTTTCTTTGCCATTTCTGCTTAAATGCTCAAGCATAGGTTTCTGAGTTTGACTGACTCTTAAAAGTCTAGAAGGCAGGAACATACAACCAAGTTCCCAAAATCCTTCTATACACACACACATTCCTCTTTTAAGAGCCCGTGGCACAGAGTGTTAAAGCTGCAGTACTGCAGTCCTAAGCTCTGCTCACGACTTGAGTTCGATCCCCGGCGGAAGCTGGGATTTCAGGTAGCCAGCTCCAGGTTGACTCAGCCTTCCATCCTTCCGAGGTTTCTGGGGGGAAAGTGTAGACGACTGGGGAAGGCAATGGCAAACCACCCCAAAAAAAGTCTGCCGTGAGAACGTTGTGAAAGCAACATCACCCCAGAGTCGGAAACGACTGGTGCTTGCACAGGGGACCTTTCCTTTCCTTTAAGAGCTATCCCCCTTAAGTTTGTCTTAACTTGAAGCAATTTCCCTTATTAGCATGAATGGGGATCTTCTCTGATCCTCTCAATCCTTTTGCCTCCTACCCAGTCCAGTGCTTAACCATCTCTTCTTCAACTGTCAGTTCCCAACTGTTATTTCTTAACTGACTCTCTCCATGGAATGCGTTTGAATAGTCTATCACTCAAAGGTTCTCAGATTCTGTTAGGCATTAACCCTTAATTGCCCATCAAGTAGTTTATTCATAGGTCTAGCATTTGAAAAAAGCTGCACATTCAGAGAAGAAAGTACAGGAATATCCGTCTAAACTCAGCAAATAGCTAGTAAGTCTGTGACTTTTTGAAGGTGGCAATATAACTGCTGAGCATCTATGATGGCCATAGCAAACAACTTGCACTTAAATGACAAAAGTGATTCATTCAGGTTTCCCCTATCCCCCCATGTATGGTCAGATGCACACAAGGAACAACTGTTCAGTAAAATTCCCTACAGGTTTCTGCTCAGTTTGCATCAGCTCTGAGGTGTTTTAAACTCACACAATGAGTCTCACTGACAAGCTGTTTACCTAATGGAGTTCTTGCAGGTATTCCCCAATGCAAGGTTTATCTATCTTGTTAGCATGTCTGTTTAGCCCTGCTACCAGGTATTTCCTAATTCATCACTAGAAATGTTGCAAGGCATTTAAGCTTGCAGGATAGGACCAAGCTGTTCATTTGAGCATCCATCTTCCAGATATTGTTTTCAAGCACCTACTTTTGTTCTTTTCAGCACACATCCCCTTTTTGCCTCTGGCCTTACACTTTTCTCAGTTGCCTTCTTTGTCAGACAGCTGCCTTAACTATGGTCTTGGCTTTACTTTAATACTGGTACTCAAGTTTCTAGGAATGGACTGTCTATCTGGGTTTCTTATTCTGGATGTTCTCTAATGTGCTCTGTGTGCCTCTCACTAGAACTATCCAGCTAGCTGGGACTTGGCTTACCACAGTTGGGATCCTACCAAGACTTTTAATGAGAATTTGGGCTTTTTTTCTGAGGGAACACAACAAATGGAGTTCCAGAACATCTTAGTGGAAACACAATTCTCACAAAATGTTTAAAAATTCATGAGGTGCACCAGTGTGTTTCTCCTTCATATCCCTCTTGAGAGTTCTGGCACCTCTTTCTCTAGAAAAAAAGCCCGGATGAGGATGATCTTTTACACATCTTGGGAAAAGGGACATATTCTCTGCACTGCCTTTCACAGCTAGAAAAGTTCATGGGATCTGCTAGATATGGAGAAAAAGAACCTTAATTCAGAACAAGGAACAGTCTGAGGTTACCAGGGTTCAAATGTCAATGTAGCTATAAAGCTAACAGGATAACTCAATCTTCAGTTCTAAAGTAGCAAGGGCAGCTGGAAGAACCACTGCTTGGCATGCAGAAGGTCCCAGGTTCAATCCCTGGCAACTGTTGTTAAAAAGATCCTGGCATTAGGTGATATGAATTACTTCTGCCTGAGACCCTGGAGAGCCATGGCCAGTCTTAGTAGATGCTATTGACCTTGATGGACTGATGGTCTGATTTAGTATAAGGCAACTTCATGTATGCTCACGTTGGTAGTCCATGGCTATGTATGGCATTAGTGCTATGGACTGGGGATGCAGTGGTGGGGCACTAGTTAATGTTTTCTTTCCATGCTGTTTTCCTAACCAAATCACCTCTCTGAGCTGCAATTGCATCCTGTAGATTAAGAAGGCAGGCTGACATTTTATCCTTCCTCCCAGCTTTAATAAGGGGACTTCTCTTGGAAAAGACAAAGATCCATTCTGCCCTGATGCTATGGCCCCAGTCTAAATCAGGGAGCAGTAAGGATTTTTTTAAAAGCTTAAATTACACATTGGGGAATTCAGCCATGGCTTACCAATATCATATAATAATAATAATAATAACAACAACAACAACAACAACAACAACAACAACAACAACAACAACAACAATAATAATAATAATAATAATAATAATAATAATAATAATAATAATAATAATAATAATATTTTATTTTTATATCCCGCCCTCCCCGCCAGGCGGGCTCAGGGCGGCTAACAGACATGGGAGTCCCATGATTCACATTAAACAGTATAACAGACATGGGAGTCCCATGATTCACATTAAACAGTATAACAGACATGGGAGTCCCATGATTCACATAAAGCATAACAGTTTAAATATCAATTACAAATAAATTAATTAAAATAGATAAAACATAAAAATAGGTGCTAAAATGATGTAATCCTGATGTACATAAGATGGCTAAGCGTCTGTTCGTTAGTTAATCAGGTTCTGTCTCAAATGCCAACTGAAAAAGAAATGTTTTGCAAGCCCTGCGGAATTGGTTCAGGTCCCGCAGGGCTCGCACCATCTCTGGAAGGTCGTTCCACCAACGAGGGGCTATCACCGAGAAGGCCTGCTCCCTAGTGGCCTTCAACCTAACTTCTCTTGGCCCAGGGATTGTTAATAAATTCTGGGAACCAGACCTCAGTGCTCTCCGGGGTACATATGGGGAGAGGCGGTCCTTTAGGTAGGCAGGTCCTCGGCCATATGCAATTTGGCCCTTAAATACAGAATGCTAGTCACATCTGAACCTGAAGCTGCGGGTCAGTATCCTGAAATATGTTTTCCTCTGGCATATGAAACTACTTGCATGTATTGCGCAGGCAGAGTAGTTTATTTATTTTAAACTTTTTAATACTGCCTTTCCATTCAATTCAGGGGCCCTAAGACAAAAATCATTTAAAAAAGCATTTAAAATACTAAAGCAAGTAAATAACACACAGACATAAAAACACACAGGCAGAAAGGACAGCTAATAAGAGTTAGGGAATGCCAAACAAACATGTCTTCATCTGCTGACAGAAGCCAACAATAGAGGGAGGCACACAAACCCCCCTGGAGAGGAAGTTTTAAAGTTCTGGTGCCATTACTGAGAAGGCCCTTTCTTTGGGTTACCATCCATCTAGCTGAAGATGGTGGGAGAACCCAAAACAGGGCCCCCAAAGATGACCAGAACAGTTTGGTAGGTTCACATAGTAGCAGGTGGCTCTTCAGGTATGTTGGCCACAAAGCCCTATAGGATTTTAAAGGTCAATACCAGCACCTTGAATTGGGCTGAAAACAAACTATGAGCCAATGTAAACAAGGCAGGAGTGATAAGATCCCTTCCACCCACTCCAGCCAATGTTCTGGGTACAGCATTTTATAACAACTTTAGCTTCAAAATGGTCTTCAAAAGTAGCTCATATGCTGAGAATCCCCAACCATAATATCACTGACAGCTCTGGGCATACTACTAGTAGTTTCCCATTCTGCAAAATGGGCATAACAATACTGGACTTAAGGGGCTGGTGTAAAGAATACTCACAAATGCTATGCACATATCAAAACAACAAAAGTTACAGAAAAGTTTTAATAGTGTGAGATAAACAGAAAGTTTCTCAGCTTAGACTGATTTATGCATTATTTTTACAACGGTTGTGGTTCCTTGCTGTATCAATTTATAGCCAACCATCAGTGTTTTCCTAACTATATGATTTGAAAGCACTGATTGCTGCTAGATTCATGTTCTATAGCACAGACTGTGTCAGCATTTCTTTTATAACAACGATTTTTGAAGAATTTCTCACTCAGAAATATAGATTTTTGTGGAATGAGAAACTTCATGTACTGTCTCAGCTCTGCAAGTAGCACAAATAAATCAGCAGCGAGGAGAGTGCTTTATCTAGCGGTAGCCAGCGTATGCCGCATGGTTGCTGAACACCCTGTTGTTTCACTGATCATCTGCTAAGTTCCAAATTAAAAGGGTGATGGGCCAGGATCAGAGGGCAGTGTGAAAGCTGCATTTGTCACACACACACCTCTGGTACATTAAGCACCAATGAACTGTTGCAAGTCATTGAGCTTCTCTCCAGCAGCTTGGATAAGCTAGGAAATAAATTGGCTTGGGTTTTTTTGAACAAGAGGCTGCAGTTGGAGCAGACCAGAGTCAGATCCTTATCTGGTATATATAAGAGCTTTCTGCACTGACTTCAAAGAAATTGGGCCCACTTGTATTATTTGAAGATCCAGCACTTATAGTCCTGCTGCCCTGCAGCTTGCACTTCATCTTGGGCAAGAATTCACATCACTTATAAGTCTATTAGATGCTTCTCTGGTTGGGGGGCAAATAGTAAACCAGCGGGTTAACCAAACACACAGCATGAACAGCAACAGAGTGTCTTTTGGATAGACTTCCCCCACAACAATTCAATAGAAAAATATCTTAAGACTCGCCCTCTCCATTTCCAAATCACTGATGCCCTTATAGATATGCTGTTTCACATAACCCTTGCACTTGATTCAAAAAATCACAAAGTTCAGGACCAGTGGCTGTGGCCCCTTTCCACTTCAGACATTGATAATAGAAAGATTGTTGCATGAAATGGGATACTAAAGGGATACCTGCAGTCTATCACTGATACTGCCAAAGTATCTCCCTCCCCTGAAAGAAAGGGAGCAGAAATAACCTAAGAACTGATATCTTCACAACCATGTTCAGTCATTATAATCAGTAGGCAGTGTTCCCTCTAAGCTGAGTTAGTGTGAGCTAACTCACAGATTTTTAGCCTCCAGCTCATGCATTTTTGTCTTAGCTCAGAAAGGATGACCCCAGAGCACACTGATTTATGCAGCAGCTCACAACTTTAATGCCACTAGCTCACAAAGTAGAATTTTTGCTCACAAGACTCTGCAGTTTAGAGGGAACATTGGTAGATATAAAGGGGTATTGTAGGCATAAAAGGATATTACACAATCGTCTTGATATACATGGTTGCCATCTTGTGTAAATAAGGTAATATGCATATTTTCCAGCTTTGGCAGACATGCATTGATGCCCTTAAAAAATGTGGGCATTCAGATCCTGTGTACTGAAGCAGGAAAATACATGTGTCACCTTGTTCATGTGACATGGGAACTGAATGTATTGGAAGGATGTGTGATCTCCCTTACTGCTGATTTTTAATGACTGAAAACAGCTCACGTCCTTGACCTTTAATTTTCAGGGTTCCTGAGAAAGAGAGGATTGTCTGTTAATCCAGCTAAAGTAACATTGAGGAATGCAAGTTTGCACATCACTAAAGTCAGAATTGTAGCAATGATTCAGTCTTATTAAAGGTTCAGTTTCTGTGAGATACAGGTTATTTGTAGTGGCATGAATTTAGGTGAGAAGGCCTGGGTAGAGATGGGGAAGATAGCTCTGCCTTCTCACTCCCTGTGTCTGGGATGCCTGCACATGAGCACACCAAAGGGCAGATCAGGAAACACTCCTGTGGGAATTCTTTACACACTGGTGCTGTGTCAACAGGAGGCAAGAATATCCCTTTTATAGTGGTAGACAACCTCAAGCATGTGTATCAAGAGTGACATACCAGACTATTTTGTTTGGCACCAAGCTATGCCCAAGCAATGGCAGCACTGGGTTGGAAGTTTACTCATGGTGTAAAGCTCGAGTAAGTGCCGCATAACTGGAAACCCCCATTTCCCATGAACGTCAGATAACAAAGTTTGTACTGTTGCTTTAAATGCAGTTGGTTTCTTGACCCTTTGACCCTTGACTTGTAAACCATTTCATCTAGTTAGATATGCAGAGTTGAGCTCTGCAACATTTTGTATATCTTCCTGTTGCAGTCCTTAAAAGACACACTAAAATTATATTACTTTTCATTAGAAGCTTTTCATGCAACCTTTACTTGGAATAAAAATATTTCCAGTGCTGCTTTTGTTCAAATGACTCACATGTCTTGAAGTGCTGGAAGGGCAATGCATATTTCAAAGAGTAAGTGCCTAACTTTGTGTTGGAGGAAATCCATATTAATGTAACTTTGACCTATCTAACAATACCTCTACATGAAGTCAATAGCTACTGGGTAATGAAAGGATTTAAAGTGTCCAAAGTTCATGTTCCAGGAGACAGACAGACAGACAGATAGATATGGAATCAAGGTAGCATTGAAAGTATTTTGCTGAAACAAGTATAGCTGTCCCTGTTAGTTGCTGAGTTTTCAACAAAGTCCACTCATCTCTAAAATGACCCAAAGCATCACCAACCTTCCTATAGCTCCAGTGTTGGTTGCCCTTCATACCATGACAATCATAAAGTGTAACAGGACTACTGTGTGAAACAGCATCAAAGCAGAATTTCCTGGTGTGAAGAGGCTCTCCTGGGCGGATATCTTCCCTCCAACCAAAAGTGAAGAGCTAAGAAAAAAAAAATTCAAGCAAAACAGTCATGTGTGGCCTTTGAACTGAACTATGGACACATAAAGATAGAAAATTGTTCCACTTGCCTTTACTTTTGCACACTCCTTAAGAAAATTACAAACAACAAACCATTTTCAGCTCCAGTAAAATTATTAATAACAGCATAGAACCTTCACAAATATTTCTTCTTTCTCTTTCCTAAAAGCCAGCATAGCCTTTTCTTGCACCCTCCTCCCCTTCTAGGGTTGCCAACACCCAGGTGGGGCTGGGAGATCTGGAAACACAACAGAGCCCCCAATGACAGAAATCAGTTCCCCCATTAGGATTGCCAGCTCCAGGCTGGGAAATTCCTGAACATTTGGGGATGGTGCATTGAGAGGCCAAAGTTTGGGGAGGTAAGTGACCCTTGCATGCTATAATGCCATAGACTCCACCCTCCAAAGAAGCCATTTTCTCCAGGGGAACTGATGCTTGTCATCTGAAGAGCAGTTGTAATTCCAGGTGATATTTTTCTCCCACTTGGAGGTTGGTAACGCTAACCCTCCTGGAGGAAATGGCTGTTTTGGAAGGTGGAGTCTATGGCTTTGTATCCCTCTGAAGTCCCTCCCTTCCTCAAATCCCACCCTCCCCAGGCTGTACCCCCCAAATCACCAGGAATTTTTTAACCTGGAGGTGGCAACACTATATCCTTCCTATCCAACAGCCAGCCTCCATTTATTTGCCCCTCACTTTTAAGCTTTCCCTTTCCCTCACTCCTGGCAGCCTCTGCCTAGGAAAACTGAGGCCCAATTGTATAATGCCAGCCATTAGGCCAGGCACACTTGCATGGTAGGGAACCCTCATGGATTTGTGGGGTTGCACTTCACTTTCCTCCTCCCCATATTATGCCCTCTTTCCCTTCTGTTGGCAATCCCCACATGCCTCATTTCTCCTTCTCAGCAATTCTCCACTTTTTCTGGGACTTTTCAGTTTAGAAAAGAGATGACTGGGGGCACGGGGGTGGGGGAAGACATGCATAGAGAGAATTGGCAAAGAGAACTTTTTCTCCCTCTCCCAAAATACCAAAACTGGAGGGCATCTAATGTAGTAGCCTTCGTCAAAGGCCAAAATAGACCTGGAAAGAGTTCTGTCTCTGCCCCACTTGCCTTTTTACTCACAGAAATTCAGCTTGGAATACTGTGATTGCCTAGCAACAGCCACTGAGGAAATCTATTGCTTAAAGCTACAAGTATTCATTTTATTTGTTCAGGGTTCTTAAGGCTGCTCAATGTTTTTTTTTTCTTTAGAGATCACATTTTTCTGCAACTTTTGGGCCCCTTTTCAGTTTGTAGAAAGATCTGTCTTGTCCATTTATAGCATCAGTCTCCAAATTTAAGTAGTCAAAGATTTGGTTGCCATGGCTATTAATACATAGATTACAATCTCCAGATGACAAGAGATCCATTTTCTTGAAGAAAATGGTTGCTTTGAATAGTGGAATCTATGACATTACGCCCTGCTGGAGTCCCTCCATTCCCCAAATCCTGCCATTTCTAGGCTCCCCCCCTCCAAATTTTCAGGAATTTCCAAACTCAGAGTTGATAATCTTAATTTAATTCCTTTTCCACTGAAACTCAAGGCAGACTACAAAATGAAAAACAAAACAAAAACCAGTTCAATCAGACACCAAAGCTATAGAACTAGAAGATCCAATGTAGTATATCAATTACAATGTTGGAGTAGGATCTATGAGACCCAGGTTCAAATCTCCACTCCCAGAGTTTTTGTGAGGATAAAGTGAAGGAGAGGAGTGAGATGTAAACTGCTTTGGTACACAACTGAGGAGAAAGGCAGGCTATAAATGAAATAACAAATGATAGACCTCTAGTCCAGATATCAAACTTTTTTCCTAATTCAGCATTCCTTCATTATAAGGGAGCATGAAGGAATAAAAATCAATGTCATGTGCCTTAAGCAATTGTTTCCCCTCTTTCATCCTGACTTCAGGTTCCCTCAGACAGAGAGAGCGAGAGAGATGTTTCCATGCGTGACTGACATTTTTCTTCATTTTAAAGGTGCTACACATTACCGAGTTTCATTCAACCTTCTTCAAATTGTGCTGGGATCTCTCAAGGCTATGAATTGTCAATTTAATTTGTCTCTTTTGTCATTTCTTTCTCCAAACCAGAGCCATAAAACTCACTTAAGTATCCCCTCTTTTTCAGCTCCTGACTCCATTGCAGCTCATTAGAGGCCTTCATGTGGTAGTTTGAGCCATCAGAAAAGTTTACGGCAAAGGAGCTGCATCTTGCTCAGTTAGAGGTTGACTAGGATGGATCGCAGAGCACATCTTTTTTAAATATTAGGAACAAGGACTGGTGATGCACTTAAGGCCCTTGATAGATGATTTCGTTTAATCTGGAACAAACAAGGATGCTTTCAAGAAAAAAAAAAAGAGCTACGGTTCTTTATTTAATGGACGTGTCCTCTAGCATTTAACATTATGTATTTAAAATAAGATGTAGTTAAGAGTTAATTAGCTATTGCACCTCTTAGAATTCCATGGGCCCTTCTAGACAATTTGTTTATAGCACATCATTAGCATAGCTAATCAATAGATCCTACTCATTTGCCGCACAGGTTTAAGAGCACTTCTGTAGGCAGGGCTGTCACATTTTCTTAGCACTCAACCTGTAGTAGTTTGAGGATTGCAAAATCGAGTCCTTCCTCGACTAGTGCCTCCACTCTTATTAAAGAGTGCTATTAACAAAAATTAGTATCTGGGATATACTAATTGAAATACTTTTATATAATTAATGTGGCACCTCAAAATGGAAAAGAGAGAAGGATCATCTCGTCCCCTCTCTGGCAAACCTCTGTCAATCATAACCTAACATTTCTTCATGACACTGCATTATACAGTTATTTTGAACCAGTCCTCATTTTCTGAATGCTGTGGCAATTTTGCCTCATTTTGTTATTAGCTTATGAGACCTTAGCTCAAGATAGCACCTGCAGCACAATGGACAGCAAAGCTCTTTCTGTGTCCACTTAGTTCTTGCATGTTTTTTTAGCACTGAAGCTAAAGCGAAGCTATATGGAAAACTGATAGACTTATATTGAAAGAGCAGGACTTGGGCACAGATGACACAGGGCTTTTATAGATACCATGGGGCTGCAAATGGCCATGAGTTCCCAAGATGCACTTCCTAATACATGGATGGGCAGTATATGCTTGACAAATACTTTGAAGGCAAATGGGTGAATAATGATTTCAAATGTCGTGGTGGTTTTGCATGTTAAAATGTGGTTTGGGGTGGCTGTATCCAGGGTTTTCTTTTTAGCAGGAACACATAGGAATGCAGTTCCAGCTGGTTTGGTGTCTGAGGAGTGTGGCCTAATATGCAAATGACTCCTGTTAGGCTTTTCCTACCTGTGTGAAATAATGGTGATATGCAAATGAGTTCCTGCTGGGCTTTTTCTACAAAAAAAGCCCTCGCTGCATCCAAGGGGAGAATGTGTTTGCCCACTGAAGAGTGGATGAAATACTTTCTCATGTGACTGATGTGGGAAGCATCAATGCCTATTTGTGCTTATATGCTCTAATCAGATTGGTTACATAGCATGGTAACACCATTCAGAATGTGGAAATTGATTTCTGGAACTGTGGTAGTTTGAAGAATAAAATAAAGCAAAATAGCAGTTCAGAGGAGAAACAAGGGAACAGGTCCATAAAAATTAACATTCCCATCATGCTGTTTTCCAACCCAAAAGTGTTATGTTTGCCTCCAAATAACTGAATAACTGAACATTCTGCAGTTTGATTTATATAGATTTTTAAATCTATTCCCAGAAGTGATAAACTTTTTCAGGTTACCTTATGCATTATTTTAAAAGCCAAGTGGAAATACTGATTTGCATAGCTTCTACTTTGGTACGATACAATCCACTGTAGCTTTAGTTATTTAAGAAGAATAAATTAAAAAATAAAACAGACTATATAATACTCAGAACTGAAATTTGTTTTCCACTAATTTGAATTGTAAAGTGATTATATTGTCCGCTCTCCTCCTCTGTCCTGCAGCCTGCTTTAATCTTGGATAAATTCTCCATCCTTAAAGGCTTTGGAGATTGAAAATATTCTGCAGTTAAAAATCCATTAAATTTTCAATCTTGTTCTGGCCCAGCATACAGGTTTGCTTGTCTAGTGCTGCTCTCTGCTGACTGTTATCAGAACTACATAATTCTAATTGCCATTGTTGAACAGAGATGACAATCCTACAGCCGTTCTGACCAAACAAAACAGCTGGTGCTTCTGAAAATAACTGCAACATTCCTGAAATATGGTTTCATTTCTGTGTGCAACATAAAGAAAAAAAATTATACATATTTTTGTCAGGCTTCTAGTGTTTGCCAAATTAGGCTGTGGTTAAAGGCATCAGTCTATTGCTTCAGTTACTGTGTCTGACTCTGAGGTGTCTCCTCCAAAGTGTGTCATATATGCTTTATTACATTTAGTAATAATGACTGCTATATAATAAGAATTTCTGACTATAGCTGGTTTAGGGCTGCTAAAAACAAAAAATAAAATACCAGGTCTAAATCACACATGAGATTATTTGTGTTTTCTGGAGAAAGACTGGTTACATGTATGAAGAGTAAGCAAGAGGGAAAGAGTCAAAATACCTGCTCATGTGACCATGTCCGTTCTGAGCCATCCTTCACACAGATATCCAGCCTGAGTTCAGTTCCTGTGCCTCCATGCTTACTGTCCACACAGAGATTTGCTGCCACATTTCGAATCTGTCAAATTAATTACCCCCAAAATTATTGGTATATATTTATAATTTGGTTTTCTCCCCAATAGGAATGAAGAGCAGTGTACAACATCATTCTGATCTGTCAACTTTATCTTTACAACAAAAACCCTCTCAGGGTTCAGTTAAGAAAGAGTGACTGGCCAAGACCAGCCAACAAGTTTTCATGGAAAAGTAGAGATTCAAACCCAGCTCTCCCAAATCCTTCTCCAATACTCTAACCACTACAAGTGATGCTGATTTTCCTGTAGCCACCAGCAGTAACACACTTAAAGGTTTGTTTGATTAGCCAGAAATACAAATATATTTATCACTCAGCACTTTCCGGTACCAAAACCTTGATCTTGCTTCTCACTTTTTATGATAGAAGATTTAAAATGATTGTGATCTGAAATACAGTCAGTTGGATCCAATGGTTCCCTTGTGTTGGATCCAACTACTTCTCATGTTAGGTTTGAAAGTCACATGCACACTCTTAAGAATCCTTCTAAAACTCTAGTTAAGATATAAAACTCCGCCAGCTTTTTTCTGTATGGTCTTTCTGGCATAGGAGCCCCCAAATACCAGTATGATTGATAAGCCAGCCTTAGAATTCCAAGACAGTGTCTTTCCCACTTGCATAATTTAGGGTTCCTAGCCTCCAGGTGGGGCCTGGGGAATCTCCCACTTTTACAACTTTTCTCCAGCTGGCAGAGTTCAGCTCCTCTGGGGAAAGTGGCTGTTTTGAAGGGTGGACTATGGCATTATACCAGGCTAAGGCCCCTCCCCTCTCCTCCCCAAATCCTGCCCTCTCCTGGATCCACTCCCAAAGTCTCCAGGTATTTTCAAACACAGATCTGGCAACCCTACTTGCATTGCATGAGTCATTCTGTCCTTTATTTATTTATTTGAAATGTGTGTACTGCCATTCTGCATCTTATGGGCTACCAAACCACCTAACACTTAAAAAAAAATTATAAAAACAGGCCTAAGTAAAAATCTTGGGTCAATCTGCTTGGAATTGATTTTTTTTTCTTCAAGTCCTCCTTAAAAGCTTGCAGAAGGATTTGGGACAAATTGCTAGATGAGATGGACCTTTGGTCCAGTCCAGCAGGGCTGTTGGATTTTTATCCATTTCATCTAGGACTACTAGAGTATTGTCATTCTGTTGTTACATCTTCCCTTTTTTTTAGACAGGGCAATAATGTATATTGAAGTGGAATATGAAAAACAGGTAAGAAATACATCCAGGAGAAGTGTTATACTTCCTGAACATGCCATATTTATTCAAAAGGAATCCAAGCCTGAATGACAGGCATACAGATTGGCACATCAAAGGTGAAAATACACTAAAAATGCATTTTTTAAAAAATAGATAGCAATCAAAAAGAAATAAATCAGTTAATGGCTTCCCTAATTCAGACTGAAGAAAACAGGCAACAGTTATAAAAAAAAATGACCAGAAAGTAACCTTTGGACCTTAATGCTATCAGGAAGACCACACCAAGTACAAATAAGGGAGTTCAAGAATTTTTCTTGAGTCTTAATGTAAAATGCGCAGTTTAATAAAACATGAGAAACAGATTAAACAGTGCCCAGACTACCTGGGCATCCTCTAAATTCATAGGGGATCTTTCTTTTTACATCTTCCAGAGAAGATGGCTGATGGTAGCACATTGAATCTAGCCAACATAAATGCCCTTCTTTGAGCCAAAGTAGGTGCATCTCTGGCCAGGTATCAAAGATAATCCAAGGTGAATTCGAGAGTAAGCTTTCCTAGCTGCCTCAGTCAGGCACTGGGACTGAATATCTAGAAGCCTGCATTTGATTATCTGAAATGCTGTTGAGGCACATGATAAGTAAAGCGAATTTAGGGAAATACCTATAGACCTAACTTTATTTTGGACTAATTCTAACCAAGCTTGAATTTAAGATGACTACCTTAACAAAGTGTTATACACAAAATATATTTATTATTGGGCATTAACAACAACAACAAGGAACAACTACTACTACTTCTGCTGCTACTACTACTACTACTAGACTCATCCTGACTCATGCCGGGCTCTGGACAATTTACAACCCAAGTAATCAAACAATAATGTACAATTAAAACAGCATAAAATTTAGTATAAAACTCAGACAGTATCCTATAGGTTTTTTTCTATTCTGGACTACCAGAGCATCCTGCTGGGGTTAGGAAAGGGAATTTACAAAGCATCTGGGGGGTAGGAAAAGGAAGTGCCAGCCAGATAAAAAACCATTGCAGCCCTCAACTTAAAGCCTGGTGGAACATCTCTGCCTTACAGGCCCTGTGGAATTGCATCATGTTAGGTGACTCCTCCTTTTTTGATGGCACATGTGGAAAAAAAAAATCCAGTTTGCATTTGTATAAATAACCTAACAGCAGAGATGGTTGGTTGCAAGCAACCAAAATTCTGTTTTCAGGCAATGATCAGACTATGAACTAGTTAATTAAAATGATGAATTCATAAGTATCTCTATCCCTGATAGTTGTCAATTGAAAAACAAGCTTATGCGGTATTAAAAAGAATACCATGCATCTGTTCAGTCTAGCAGTATGCAGGCACGGCAAACACTAGTGAAGCTTCTCAAATGAAGCAGCTGCCAGTGGCTGAAATATGTAGTAAATCAAGTCAGAAATGCTGCTCAATTGAATCATCTATTCAAATAATGTATTGTCCTTGAGTTTCAAAGTTGGTGCCCTGATTCACTTGTCAGGGTCACTGCAGTGCAATCCAGCCTCATAAAAAGCTTCCACTCCATACAAATGCACAGAATGCCTTTCACATAACAAAGCTCCAGTGACTTGAATGCACAAGTGACTGTGTTGCAACAGGAAGCTTTTCAAGGGTGCAAAATACAAAAAAAGGAAGGTCACTCGCACCCTCTACATTTAAAGCAGTACAGAGACCGACAGTTACAATTATAAGTGAGGGAGTAAGAGAGCAGTATGTTTTCAGACATCAGCATTTATAGACTGAATGTCTAACAAGCCACGTTTAAAGCTGTTATCTAATAGCTTCTTTTTAAACAAATTCCTGCATACCTGTGAGGTTCTTCTTGCAAACCGTTAAAAGGAAGAACCCACAGAAATGAACCAAGTCGGGACCAAAATCTGTAGCACGAACAAATCATGCAAATCTGCAATTCAGAAGGACACTATATTTGGTGGGCGTGTGAGCGGTACAGAGGTTGGGCAACATTCAAGAATCTTTTTAAAATATTGATTTTATACCAAATAAATGATGAGGGCCAAGATCAACTCATTAAAGCTATGGAAAAGATGTGGAAAAGGATACCTTTTGCATAATAAAGAATGAGTCAGTTCTAACACTTTGATTCTGTCCCATGTGGATTACTTCTTCCACTTCAGAAGTTTCCCTTTTGGACAATCCCAGGACAATATATCAGATATAAATCATATATGAAATCCAAGGATCCAGATAAGGTGGCCTCATTTCCTTTCAGTTAAATCTAGGCAAGTGGTGAACCCTATTAGAAAATTTGAACAGCCAGGTTGCAATTTGTCTTACTTGGTCTGGACACCTTTTAAAGCAAACAAAATATTTATTGTTTACCTATTTATTTCATGTATACCCATTTTCCTCCCAAATAAAGACCCAAAGAAGCTTACATAGGTCATCTCATTTTACCTACACAACAACTGTGAAGTAGATTAGGCTGGCAGTGTGTGATTGGTCCAACTTCACCAGCATGTTTCCATGGCTGAGTAGGGATTCAAACCTGGTCTCTCAGATTCTAATTCTTTAAGATCTTTATGGTCTTAAATATACTCTTTATGAAATTGGCTACAAGAACTCTTTCTGAAAGCAACTCATCTCTTATGAAATGAGCACTAAGCTCTTCAAACACCTTAGAAGCCTCTATCTCTTTCTCTATAATCTTTGCTGCGGTTATGGAATTTGGCCACTAGAGGTCTCAGTCTTTCAAAACCATAGAACATCTATGTAAGATTTATGTGGGTTAGTGGGTGAAGGTTCAATCTGCCTCTTCAGGACAGGAAGTACCATATATATTAAAGATCCATATTTGGAGAGGAGGAAACAAGATGGAGGGAGCAGCCATTTCCAAAGACCCAGAAACTGGGTGAAAGGTAGAAGTGAACTGGGGACAATCTCAGCCATGATTGTTTTGAGTTAGCTGAGAGTGTTTACAGTTGGCTGTAAAAATTGTTGACAATAAATGACCCAGTAGATGTGCGTATGAGGTCACTGGAGCCTATATAAGCTGTGGATTTTTTGGCCCATGCTGCTGAGCTGGACCGGAGTGAAGCTACACTGCCTCTGTGTCAGATTATGCCACACTAATTGGAACCTAGACTCTGGGGCTGCTCTGCAGAGACAGTTTCTCTGCTGGACAGCCTAAGAGGAAAGACAGCCTTTGCTAATTTTAAATCATCTTCTGTTTAAGATCTCAAACAGAGAGAAAATACTCAGACTTAGAATCTAGAGCATAGCATCTACTAAGATTTGGGACTTTGTAAGTGGGAAAATGTAACTAATAGGGGAAGTCCATGTTGGGACTTATATTTTTTAGTATGCTCTCTGCTTTATTGTATGGTATGCTTTATGCTTGATTGAATTCTAACTGTGTAACTGTTTTCTGTTTGCATTTCTATCCATATATTTTAAGCCTTCTAAAGGAGTCTTTTTAAGTCAAAAGGAGAAACTGAAATGTACTAAGTTTATCTAACTGCTTTGTTTTCTATCCATTTGAAGCCTTCTGTCTAAAGAGAAACTTGGAATCTAATAAATTGTTTGCTTTTCTAAACATGGAGTCTAAGAAAGTTTATCTATGATGTGTTAAAACCTATTAGTGAGTATGTATTAGCCTTCTGATAACTGCAGGTTGTTTTAGAAACTGCAGGTCTTGATTTTGGGGTTTTATAATGTTGGAGGTACAAAAGAAATCCCCCAACACTTGTCTGACACCATAACCATTATACCATACAGTGCATGACAGGGGATGAAGATCTTGACAAGGAAAAGGCCACTATATTATTCCAGTTGAACTTCGTTGCATGTGATTATTAGTCACTATGTGACTGTAAGGTTACCATTCCCCCATCCCTGATGGGTTTCCCTCAAATTTTGGAGCTTCCAACCCACAGAGATGGCTGGTGAGGGAGCCCCGCCTCCAAAGAGCTCAATTGTTGTCTGATGTGCCCAGCGCAGTGATGTCACTCAGAAGTGATATCATTGCACCAATGGTGCCATAGAGATTTTACCCAAATGCTAGAGCATCCCCTATGCAATGTGCCCAGAGTGATGACATCACTTCCAGGTAATGTCATCACTGCATGCATACAAAAAAAGTCCCCCACCAGCAGCCAGGTAAGACCTGGCAACCCTATGTGACTGAGACCTTTCCCACATGCTCAAATTACCCCTGATTTTCTGAGGAGTAAATCCACAAGCACTGAAATCAATTTGGGTAGGGTTCTTCTGAACATATACCCTCCCTTCAACTTCAAATATCATTGATCATTAAGCAAAAAACTCCAATAACAATATTAAACGGAAACCAAAGGCATTATAAAGCAGGGTGCTAGAAAAAGGGGCTGATTTGGGGAAAAATCTCACTGTTGGCCACCATTTTGACTGTGTTTAAAGAATCACATTTTCAGAGCCTGGAGAATACATCTTCCCCTGTGACTTTCCATTTTTAAGGATCAGTTCTTCATTGGAAGGGCAATCTTCCATTGGGTGGAATGCAGAGGAATAGGAAAGCCTTACTGTAGAGGAAAAACTTCATTGCCCTTTTACATTATTTTTTTTAATAAAGGAGAATATGTGCAGAAATACTTAACATATAATTTAAAAAATCAGCAGGAGTTTTCATGGTATGCCAGACGAGTCAAAGCTTACTGCGGCTTGTCTCATAAGTCAAGTCCTGCTGGGTCAAATCAAAGGTCTGTCTAGTTCTCACAGTGACATTTAGAGACTTCTGATCACCTACCAATGCCCATAGAATCTCATGATAGGTGTAGCTCCAGATACACATGGCTGGGGAACAACCAGGGGTGGAATTCTAGCAGGAGCTTCTTTGCATATTAGGCCACACACCCCTGATGTAGCCAATTCTCCAAGAGCTTACAAGGCTTTTTTTGTAAGCTGTTGGAGGATTGGCTATATCAGGGGTGTGTGGCCTAATATGCAAAGGAGCTCCTGCTAGAATTCCAGCCCTGGGAACAACACAAGGACTTTATATCACATATGTGATGGGAGTTCTGTGCCTCTCAGATGCATACCACCTCTTTTCTGTTTGCATGCACAGCCCACAGTGGGAAGCAGCTTTAGCCCCCACCCCCGTTACAGCATTTGTAAGCAGGCCCAAGGAGCTGCTATTGACTCAATTGTAAAAATCACATTACTTGTGTAGGATTCACCGCAGCATCAAGAGTGGCCAACAGTTCATGGACGCAAAAATTGGGGTGTGTGTGTGTGTGTGTGTAAAGCAGTTACTCCTTGAGTGCTGTGGTCCCAAACAGAAATGAACCAGGGTGCATCTGTGAGGCACAGAACTCCCATTACACATGTGGTGTGAAGTCCTTCTGTTATTCCCCAACAAACACAAGGGCTTGGTAATGTGTAGATGGAGCTGTAGATAAGAGAGAGCAGGAAACAATCACCTGACACTTGTTCTTCTGCCTATGGACTACGAGCACTCTTGAATTGTTATGGGCATATGCATCCCCCCCCTTCAGATCTCTGCATTATTTAATAAACAAAACATATTGAGCGAGCAAACTGAAATGGAAAATTCTGGCTTGCTTCCATTTGAATTGGAGAATCTAAGCAGCTGTGCACATATGCCTCCTGCAGCATTTCCCCCACAAATCATCCTTGGCTATGCAATAATGTGGGGAAATAGATAACCTGTATTCAGAAAACAGTTTCTGTGATCGCTGCAGCTCTCCAAAGTGGCACCTTGGGCAAAAGAAATTTCTACCTGGCTCCATTTCTGTATCATACCTTACATTTCCCCTGGGAGCTACCAGCTGGAAAAAAGCCAGCAGGCTGCATGCATGGACTGACCTCATATTTACAGTCTCACTTAAAAAGAAAAAAAACGTGCTTCACATGAAAAAGTGACTTTAAAAAAAATGGTGTAACAGTAAGAGAGCTAAATATTTTAGAAGCAGAAGCTCACCGGAATAACATCTCTATTTTTAAACATATATTTCTTTGTGCCAATTTGGGCAAAAGGGAGGGAAAGCTGCCTAGAAACCAAGTTATCACTTGCACACAAAATTCCTATCCATTTTTGTTCAGATGCTAGAGGATGCACGGAACTTGGTGCCACAATGCATGCCATCTCTCTATGGCAGTCTCCAAAATCATTGAGGCCCAGAAATAAGCATCTGCACATTTCAGAAGGCATCTTTACTGTAGATGCAGTGTGGTGTTAGAGGGCATACAGATAACGATAATGGGCAATACATGTTTAGGAACAACAGGCCCTCTTTTCGATGGCTGCTTCATAACTGGTTCCAACTGTTACCGGCTCCTAATGACCCACTAGCCATGGAAGTCAGAACTAGTTTTGTGATAGCTTTATTGTAACAGCAGCAGTCTTGCTGGAAATGCAGCACTGCTGTTAAACTGAGTTGTGTTCAAGGCATATTCCTCACCTCTCCCCAGGAAGCAGGAGGGGGCTCCACTGGCGGAAAGTATTTAGGGACATCCCAAGCCACTGCAGCCATGAACCACTTGAAGTCTTTGCACTTCAGGTGCTTTCGAAGCTCCTTCTGGGCTGAGATGTCACCGGTGGAGAGATGTCTGTACTCGGGCCGCCTCTGGTAAACGTACTCTGCGAACTCGTCCATCCACGTTTCTGCCACGCGCTTCAGGTTCTGAGCAGCAGAAAGTAACAGTCAGTCAACTCTTGACACTTAGCCTGGATGTACCACTGGCACCCATGTGGAATTGCAATATGCCATTTCCTTATTCAGTTTTTGGATGGTTGTGCATTAATCAATGAAAGCCTCTCACATTTAAATGCTATTAGAAGCCTGATAAAAATCAGACTGATAGCTTCAGTCGCCTTTTTTAAATGCTTTGTTGCAATTACTGAAGGGGATTTAATTAACTAGATACAGTAAAGACTTGGTTAATTATTTCAATGGGATCTTACTGCAAATCTCTCTCTTAATTTTTACTTGATTTGACGAGTCCATATTTGACATAGTTTCTGTTGAGAAATACTTTGTGTTTAAAGTCTGTTTATTAAACAAAGTGCATAGTCATTTGTTCTACCTGATGCTTTTCATTTAAAGCCTAAATATCCCTGATCCTGTAAAGGTGATTTGTAGAACAAGACTCTATTTTGCATCTCTATTAGAACATAACTTGGTAGTCATTATCCTGTCTAATATGAGATTTTGCTTGTTCTGTGCTGGAATGCAATTTAAAATATTTCATGTGTTGAAGTTTGACTGTTAAGATATAAAATGCTCCTTTTAATTCCTCCTGTATCAATCAGGATGCTTGAGATTCTTTTTACATGGGATCTTTAACCCTCATTGGCTTCTGAAAGCAAAGGTCTCACACACCTTAAGGATAAAGTGCAACAACAACAACAAAAACCCATCAGATCAAAGGTTTTAGGAAATCTGGAGTAAGTCTTCATTAACTGTGGGAAGATAGTATTTTAACCTTAAGCTATATGAAACCCTTAAAAAATCCATTTGCCTTCAGAAGCCAAAGTGAGTTAAAGGGGAGGAAGGATGGAAAGAGAGCAGGAAAGGCCAGGTGAAAGGCTTGTGCATTTCTCCCACTTATTTCCCTTATGATTGGAATAGATGACTGCATGAGACTGGAGGGGAATGTCTGATCTCCCTCCAACTCATTTGAGTCATTCCAAGCATGATAGAAACAACAACTGATAAGAAATGCCCATATATGTATGTGTTTTTGAAGCACTTGTACACTATAGTCGTATGTCTAGGGGATATATGAGAAAGTATAATACATACCACTCCTCTGAAACATGCAGCCTGGTTAGATATCCTTGCCCCTCTCTAATTCCTTCCCTGTCCACTTCCTTTAATCCGTTTACTCCCCTGCATTTTCCTTCTTCTCCATCTGGGTCTACATTTAAGTCATAATGACACCACACATAGCGTTTCATCCTCCTTAACAGGATTTTAGCTCCTTCACAGTCTCTCCATCTCAGTAGAATGTTAGTACTTTATTTAGTACAAAAGAGGATGGGGATAGCCATTAAACATGTTTCAAAGGAAATGCAACAGGTTCAACTTGAATTGGTATGGTAAGAAAACCTAATAAAACGGTAGTCCCCTGTGCAAGCACCAATCATTTCTGACTCTGGGGTGACACTGCATCACGATGTTTTCAGGGCAGACTTTTTATGAGGGGCTTTGCCATTGCCTTCCCCAGTGATATACACTTTACCCCCAGCAAGCTGGGTACTCATGTTACCAACCTTGGAGGAAGGGAAGGCTGAGTCAACCATGAGCTGACTACCTGAACCCAGCTTCCACCAGTCTTGAACTCAGGTCATGAGCAGAGCTTGGACTGCAGTACTGCAGCTTACCACTCTGCACCATGGAGCTCTTGAAGAAAACCTTATAAGAAAACCTAATAAGAGTATCTAATTTCTCCATCTGCCATCTCCCTATTAGATGTTAATGTGATCTAAGACATAAGAAATATGGAATTTCCAGATATAGCACCAACTCTCTCACTTTTATTATTCAGTGATTACTGCCACTGAATAATTGTTTAATTTTGATTAAACAAATTAGATGCTGTGGTAATTTAAGCATACCATAGGCCTGTGAAACTGAGCCTTCTGTGTATCATGAAGGATCAAGTGTAAGTCATTCACAGCTTCTCCTGAAAGCTGCTTTTCAATCTAGCGATGGTCTGGAGCCTTGAACACAGCAAGGGCTCTCATTTTCAACTACACTTTACAGAGTTCTGTAAGTCCATGCTAAGACTCCCTACCATAGATTTCTACGCTATGCTTTGCCCTCCATTATTTCTCCTCTCTAGTCTGTCACCTTGGGCAATTAGACTGGCCCTAACTAGATCACAAGCATTTTTCAGTAGCAGCTCCATTCCCCCGGAATGACCTTCCTGAGACTGTGTTTAATATTTTTCAGACTTTGGTTCATTGAGACTGTTACTTATCTATAATGGTTTTCAATGTTATAGGTGGGAGGGCCATCCTCAGACCTGTTTGTCATGTCTCTTGTTAGTCACCATAAGGGGAGAAATGCAGCACACAAATATTTTAATGACTGAACTAACTTGCAATGTAATAACCCTTTTTCTGTGTGCAAAGCGGCGTTGACAGCTCACAGCTTTCTGTGGCAAGTGAACAATCGTAAGTAAAGCCTACTTTTTTCAAGAATTTATATCTCACTTCTAAATGCACTCAAAGCAGCTTACAAACAGTATCATAAGATACCATCATAAAGCACAAATTTAAAATGGGTTAAAATATAACTCCTTTCAAGGAAAGGATCAAGAAATGATACCCATATCTCTCATGGTGATTCCATCCCTTCTCAAGTGAGGTTTTTACCTAGGGGTAAGGGCCAACTTACATATCCAGCAAAACTGGCCACTGGTGGAACCATATATCTGAATGTTCAGCCGAGGGTGGGAAAGCACCTGCCTGTATATAGAAAATGAGCATATCAAGCACAGGGGGGAGCCAGAATTTTTCTAACGGACGTGCTGATTTTCTATATGTAGCATTTGTGAATGAAAAAAAAAAAGCATTCAAAAACAGAATTTCCCACTTGCGGTGTAAAGAGGTGTATACCTAGAAATACTTTTAGCTATGATTTAATGGCATGAATCCGTAAGAGTATTCACATATTCTGAAAACAGAAGATGGTGTTTATCACTTTCTCTGTTCTCTCTAGATGAAAGCTGTGTTGTCACAGATACTTTTTCATCCTCATCCTCCATACTAGATTCTGTCAGTGGGGATATTCTAACAGTGAAGGGCGACATCCTAAACCCTCTTTTTCAAAATGCCACTTGCAACTCTTGTAATATTCATTCTTTTATACATCAGCAGTTACAAAACACTGAGAGACATGTTCTGCAGATGGAAAGCAATATCAATCTCATAATCTGTAGCATGAGATAATATTTCGCATTTCTCTCCTATTGTGATCTGCTCCCAATGTTCATTTAGAAGCTGCTCTCCTGTATTGGATAAGTTTACTTTGCATCAAAGCTCAAAGCCAATAAAACATATTCAAATACAAAGGCTGTGAGATATGGAACAAATGAAGCAGATTTCAGCTGGTACAGCAACACAGGTTACTACCAGTGTTCCCTCTAAACTGAGTTAGTGTGAGCTAGCTCACAGATTTTTAGCCTCCAGCTCACACATTTTTGTTTTAGCTCAAGAAGGATAGCCCCAGAGCACACTAATTTATGCAGGAGCTCACAATTTTAATGCCAGTTCCTCACAAAGTAGAATTTTTGCTCACAAGACTCTGCAGTTTAGAGGGAACATTGGTTACTATTTGCTTTGTCTCCAGCACAGAAAAACATTGATACTTCCAGGAATGTGTGAATGCAATTAGAACAGTATAAGAAATGATATCTCTGTAGTCATTCCTAAATGACTTATGCCTCACATCCAGCTGTTGCAGTTTTATAGGCAACAATACCATATGATTCTTCTCAGAAATTCTCCAGCTATTAGATTTCAATAGGCAGGACTGGATCTACATTTTTTTCGAGAGGGGGCAAAATTAAAAAATGGTGCCCCTTTTTGGGCCATTCTATCTTATGGTCCCATAGAATACAATGGACTCCATACCCAATTTGGTGCCCCCCCTCCATCGGCGCCCGGCACAAGCACCCCCCTCTGCCCGCCCCCCCTAGATCCAGCCCTGTCAATAGGAAGGACAAAGGAAGGCATGGGACCAAAAGCAGGAAAAAGGAATGATATTCATCCACCCATCTGTTTCAGATCATTGCACCACAGAATTTTTCAAAATTGTGTGACAATTCCATTGGGCCTAGGTGCAAAAATATGTTTATAACAGATGGGTCCCACTGAACACATTCGTCAAAAAATACAAAATGAATTGTGCTGTATTACTGTGTAATCTACCAGTCCCTCATAGTTTCAGTATCAGATAGATATGTACAGCTGCCATTTAACATTGATATAATATCAGTAGTATTTATGCTGTACAGAATACAGAAATGAGAGTATGCCTTCATCTGTAGGGGTCCACACAGGGGTCAAACAGAGACATTGGAAGAAGCTGGGGACTGACCACCAAGTCATACTTATAGGAGAACCACATTGCAAAGTAAAAGTAGGGGTTTCAAAAGAGGCATTGCTGAGGAAATGGGACCTGACAAAGAGGAGAAAAGTAGGGGTCAAGCAGAAGAGGGGATCAACATGAGATCTATTACTTATACAGGAGGCTCAGTTATATGTATTTGGGTGCCGTAACACATATACAATTCACAGATGCACATTAAGAAGCAATAATGCCAGTGAACAAATCAGTTCCTAACACTTGCCAATCGAAAACATAAGCTGTAAAGATTGCATAGGCTATGGACTACGTATGTCAGTATATTTTCATATTTTAATTTTGTTCTCCTTCCTCTTGCTTCTTTCGCAAAGCTATGCTTAATACCATTTGGGCCACAAAGAGCAATTTACAAGGTATGCATTTTTGTCTTTGATGACTGAACTGAAGAAAGCAGAATTGTGCTGAATTTTTATTACACCTAATTTTCTTCCTTTGTGATTTAGAGATCTGTCTGCTCATCACTTGTCATTTACTTTATTGAACATATTTGCAAGAGGGTGGCTTGATGTCCCCAAGAGATCATTCATAATGTACAATCTGCATGAAAGGGAAAGCGGGGGAAGTAATAAAGTTATAACAATTTGCGGAGGGTAGGCAGATGGGTATTCATTGAAATGTGATGTGACACACATATGTTTTCATCCCTGGCAAAACAATTTAGTAGATTGCTGTTTTGGGGGCCGCTTCATATAGCTGAAGGCTGCCATATGACGGCTGTCAACAATCCCAGACAGGATATAAGTGCCCTGACTGTATAAACAGAGACCTCTACATGGGGTACAGGTATGCAGCGCCTACAATTTACATTATGGTGACATCTTGAAAAAAGGTTATGGCACAGATAGTGATCTGGCATGTCTACCATTCATGGGGGAATCATACTGCTGACATCTCCAAGCAATCTAGCTGTGTTTTGAGACTTCTGGCAACTCTAGATGCTTCAGGAGGCCACCACCTAGGGTCCGTTGGCTGCACAAAACAGCTTAGAGCTTACAGTACCATTTCTTGCCTCTTGTCTACTTTCTTCACATAATTCCACCAGTTTAAATAATTACTCCTTTACTTTTTACATTTTTGTATTTATTTGTGCATGTGCATGTGTGTGTGTGTATACCTGGAAGTCTGGTGACTGATCCCTGCTGAGGGCTTGGAGGATATTCAGGGAGGTGGCTGAATGAAGCCTGCCCCTGCCTCCCAACTCCTGGTATTCCAAGGAGGTCTCCCATCCAAGTACTTGCCAGAGCTGACCCTGCTTAACTGCCAGGATTTGACAAGATCAGGCTTGCCTGGCTTATCCAGGTCAGGGCAATAGTTACCCATTTTCATTTTCAATGAACTTTTTATGCTCATCAATTTAAAAAAGGACTTTCCTTACATGTTTTGAACAGAATACCAAAGTACATGTTACATTGAAACAAAAAATACATAGAACTAGCCTTGTGGCGCTTATCAAAGAAGAAAAACTGCTTCTGAAGATTGGAAGTAGAAAAGTGGTAAAAGGAGAACTGCTTAATCTTTTCCTCACCTGCTATTTTCCTTGCCCAGCTCAAAAGGAAAGATCAAATGAGAAGTGAAGTCAGGAGGCTGCTGGGTCAGAGATTATCTACATGAAATCACCAAAGAACAAGTAGAAGGTAAGCCAAACAGAGCTGAGCTGAAAAGTGAGAGAGTTTGGTAGGTGGAGCTGATCCAGGACAGCAAAATGGATATAGAATTATACAAAATCAACTTAAATGCTTGAACATTGGTTGCAGCTGCCTAAATTTGGATAGGAGGAGGCCACTGCTATGATTGTGATCTACTATATTAAAAGGAGCAGGCAGTAATAGCTTTATCATAAGAGAGGGAGTGCCAGGTTTCAGTGATAGTAAATAGCTGAGGAGATCAAGAGGGATGAAGTTTTCTGGATGAGGAATAGCAGAAAGAGAGCAGGAGAAAGAAGAGCAGAGGCAGCAAACAGGATACAGTTGGGACAGAGAGTACAGATGGGTGATGGCAACCATTGGAAGACTGACAACAATACTGGATAGTAGGGGAATAGAGTGAGAGCCCCAGGGATTAAGGTTCAGGGAAAGATGGGAAGATTGATCCTAGCAGAACAGAAAGAGTCATAAAGTATAGCACTGGAACATATGAGTCTCTTTTTCCAGTACTGTAATAAACAGTAGCAGACAGAATGGGACCACAGAGGAATCAGTTGACACTGGTTTCTACTGGTCTTCTTTTTGCCTGCTCTGTGTAGACTTCCAGGTTTCAAAATAGTCCCAAGTGGTAAGTGATAAATACCAAAAGTTGGCATCAGATCCTCCTCTTGCAGAGGGTGCAATTTGCGCTTAGAGAGAATCACCCTTCTTGCAAATATCACCCTAAAATCATATGTCCTGGCCTAGACATGGAAACTGAAATAAAATGGAGACTGGCTAAGTAAAAGCCTGGGAAACTATTTTGGAAGGTGAATTTTGAAGTGGTCATTTTGTAGAAGCTCATCCAAGGATTGTTATGTAGCTGCACATACTATTCAATGTACAAGGAGGTGAAATTCTCAGAAAGGTGCAGGAGCTGTGTTCCTGTGAGCTCCCACTGAATCTGAGGCCTGTATATTATAAAAACAAATGGGTCTTTCAAGAAAGACTTTTATAGCCATTTGAAGTAATTTCATCATGCCTGGTCATACTTTCCCCTCCTCACCTGTTTATCCTAATTATACCATTCTTAACACCCTTCACCCAAATGATAAACATCCTGTAATCAAGGGTCATCAAGAACCATGAACATCCATAGGCCATATCTGGGAAAAGCAATCCATCTCCTCCCAAATGGTTGTTTCTCACCAAGTCATTGTTTTGGGGTGAACACTTCGGCAGATCCCCAGGGAGCATGTTTGGATATAAAAGCACCCTGCACCTTGGTAGTGTGCATGTTCTCAGCACTAAACATCACACCCCCAGTTGTGTGTGGGCCAACAATGGTGAAATGCTGGCTATTTCACAGCCTTCTCTGTGGGGCATGATCTAGTAGACTGGTAAATATCATCTCTTTGAAACTCCCATGTTATCCCCACTTCTCCCTGATTTTCTCTTAGCTAGCTTGTGTGCTTTGAGTGCGTTTTATGTAAGTTTTGCCCTTTTATTTCTTTTGCAATAAAACAACTTCCAGTTGAACTTCTGCCTGGTTTATTTTGAGAGCTCTCTAAGGGAAAGATCCTGGTATACACAGCTGAAGAATCCCAATTACCTCCTCTTGCTCGTCTCTACTTGAACTAGTTTCCCCTAATTAAATAGGAAGCTTCCAATATGGGTAATACAAAGGGGGGTGATACCCTTTTTAACTCTGCTGGGACAGTGTTAATGTAGCTGAGCTGTTCTTTCTTTGTCTTCAGGCATGCCTTTATTGAAGTTTTTTTTTTTACAATCATACACTCTCCTCATGCAGCAATGCCTCATCATTTTGTGAGGTTGCTGTGATTTTTTTTAAAATGAAAAAAGCAGCAAATTTGAATTGACATATCCCCTCTCCCTGAACCACCACTAGGACTACTTCCATCAACATGATCATGATAGCATATTGTCTTACTAGTACTGGACTGGGAAAATATGAAGATTAGAAAGGGGTTGGTTTGCAGTTCAGACACACATTCACTGCCTATACAAGACCTCTGAGATGAGTTTATCTAGCTGGCAGTTAATCAGGATCAAAAAGTTGGAAGCTTAATGGAAAGCTTCAGTAGAAGGTCAGCAGGGTATAAACAAAATGCACTACTGTAAAAAAAATAAAAAGATGTCATCATGGAAAGTACTTCTTTCCTGATGCCCCCATTCCGCTCTGTCAGCTGTGTAGTAGTTGAGTGATGACAGCTGAAGTCAAGCAGCTGCTGGCATTTAAGAGTCAAAGATAACAAAGGTTCCTTTCTGCTGTAAGCTTACACAAAGGATCCCTTTTCCCTTTAGGATGATTGCTTGGAAACAGATTGATCTGCAAGTCTGCATTGCATTTATTTATTTCTCAGATTTATATCCCGCCCTCCCTGCTGAAGCAGGCTCAGGGCGGCTAACATTCCACTGATGAAGCAAACTTCTGGTATCACTTCTGTAACTCAGCCTCCTTGGTATGGCAGCTGGCTTAGGAAACAGAGCATGAAGGAACTGGCCAGATATTTAGCTGAATTTCAGTTTCTTGAACTGAGACTAAACTTGCTGATTTGGGAGGATTTCCTGCTTACCCCATACAGATAATGGCAATCTGTGTCAATTTCCATTGGAGACTGAGTTGCAGGTATACATGCTTGTGTAAAAAACAGTAATGTCTGAAGCATGGCTGCCTCTCCCTAACTCACTAACTTGAAGACTTGGGATGCAATCCTAAACATACTTAGGAGAAAGTACCACTGAACTTACTTGTGAGTGTACATGCTTAGGAATGTAGTGTTTGTCTTGATAGATAGATAAAATTTATTGTCATTGTTCTCCACAAAAAGAGAGCAACGAAATGAGGTGCTCTTCCACAAACATACCAACACATCAAACACACATATTCATATTCATACCATTTAAATACATCTAAAACCATTAAAACCATTTAAATACATCTAAAACAGATAAACATTCATAAAACCATTAAAACCATTTAAATACATCTAAAACAGATAATCCTTCATAACCCTGCATTTAACCTAACCACAGCACTTGGATAGAAACTGTCCTTAAATCTGTTTGTCCTAGCCTTCAACACTCTATATCGTCTACCTGACGGTAAGATCTCAAATAGCAAATGGCCCAGATGTGAAGGGTCCCTTAGGACCCTTGTCTTCTTTAAGAAACAGGTCCATATCTGTAACACATTGCTTATCCCACTTTCCCAGGCTCTTTTTGCTGAGAGTGGTGTCCACTGAATTCTGTAGCACAACTCCCAGAAAAAGAAATTTGAGTATGTCCTGTTCCTCATTCTAGAAGGAATTTGTTTTAAAGCTACAACTACTGGATTTTGACCATTTAAACTTTGACCATTTAAAAATATGCTTGTCCCTGCAGTTGTTTTTTCTTCTGCAAAAACAGCTTAAATTAGATCATTTGGTACTCAGAAAAATGAAGAGTGTTGTGCAACTTGCTTTTTAAAAATAATGCACATTCAAGGGCTGGCTACTCTTATGTTCTGAAGGCAAGATGCCATCATATAGGACTATCATTAGGTGCACTTCACCCTTGCAAATACACACACACACTACTTCAGGAAGAGACCAATAACCCCTTAGAGCTCCTTTGGTATTGATAAGTTTAAAAGGCATATGAAAGAGTTCAGCTCCAGGCATATGAAATTACAGATTCTTCCAGAGGCTCCCATGACACTGTATGAGTCTGTTAGATGATCCCCCATTCCTGTGTAGGGATGCCAGCCTTCAGATAGGATTTAGGTATCCCTCAGAATTAGTTCATATCTAGACTACAGAGATTAGTTCTCTTGAGGAAAATGGATACTTTGGAAGGTAGATTTGATGGCATAGTACCCCACTGAGGTCCTAGTCCCCCCTAGGTTCTATCCTCACATCTCCAGGAGTTTCTCAGCCTGGATCTGGCAACTCTACACTCCCCCCATACCCCACAGTGTTTATGGGGACCTGGTAATTCTTATGGAAGAAGATGAGCCAAGTATTATAGCCTTCAGCTAGATATTATACCATGACGAACCTTAATGCTGGCTCTGTTTCATTTAAAAATAAAATATTGGCTCTATACTGCCAACAGTTTATGGCTGAAAGTGTTACTTACTCTTGCTAGGCTGGTTCCAGATGGGACCTTGTAAGGGACATACTTCCTATAGATGTGCCCAACTCTTGAACATGGAACATCAAACATGCCACCTCCACACATCCAGACCTGAGGCAGAAACAAAAAAAGAAAAAAAGAAAGGGAAGAGAGTGACTATCAAGAGAAACTATTTTTGAGAAGACCCATGGGAAGCCAACAGCTGAAAAGGAAAAAGGCATGTGAAAAATCTACACTGTTCTGCACCTATTCCTTCTAGAATGACTCTGAATGGGAAAAGGAAGTGTTTTTGCTTTGAAACATATAATATCTTCTGAAAATTACTTTTAAAAAACAGACTCCTAAATAAACTACAAGGCCATAATTAATATAGCTATCAAGGTTGCTTTCTACAAAATAAATGCAAGACCTTGCTGTGTGAATTTCTCAGGCAGAAAAAACTGCGGAGAGTCTCCTGATTGAGCACTTATGTTGCCTTGCAGATTAGTATAACAACTTTTGCACTTTTCAAGCATCACAAATGCTATGGCCAACACTGGCTCTTATGGAGGTAAATGGCTCCACGTAATTAAGCCTTTCAGAAAGAAAGAATGGAAAAACTGAAGAGATAACAAATGGTGTCCAAAGGATGGTACATTTTGCTGATTACATTTGTTCTCAAAAATTAGTACTGAGGTTATTTTTAATCTTGTGAACAAAAGCCTGATTGACTTGGGAAGGAGAAAAAATTATTTAAGAGTTCACAATAAGTGGACATTTTTTCTTATGAAAGTCTTACAAGTTTTAAGTCAAATACAGTTTCCATTGTAAATGCCAGTGGTGTGACTGAAGGCTAGTTTAGATGCAATTGCAAGACACACCTGGACCAATGGATAACAGCTGCCAGGTCTCTCCTGGCAACTGCAAGGATGGGGGGGGGGTTAACCAAAGGTGGAGGGAGGCCCATGCAGCATCACTTCTGGCATCAATCAGAAGTGACATCATCACACTGCAGCATCAGGGCAATGCTCTGGTATTTGCGCACAAATTCTATGGCAAAAATGGCTTCTGCCCAAATACCAGAGAATAGTCTGGATATCGCCTTGTGATGATATCATTTCTGGTGCCCGCTGGAAGTGACGTTGCCTTTTAGACAGTTCCTCAATCTTTGTTCCAGTTGTGGTGTCCACTTGACACAGCAACCTACTTGTGTGGTTGGTAGGATGTGCAGCCCTGTTTGGGTTTTAAGATAAGTCTCATGTAGTGGAAAAGTGAGATGTAGACATAAAGGATTGTGGTCACTTGCAAAAGCAGGTAGGATCTGTAGGTTCCTCACTAGTGTGGCTACAGTAGGACAGAAATCAGAGATGGATAAACTAGGCATCACAAAATAGGGGAAGCTCCTAGGGATCACTGCTCTTAAATGTCCCTTAAATGTTCACCACCTATTTTTCTACAAAGCAACCCCTGGTTTCAGGTGTGTAAAAGTCACCCCAACTTGCTGCATCTTGGGAAACATAGTCCTGTTAGCTGCAACAGGGCATGGGAGGAAGAGAGAGAGAGATTCCTGCCACACACACTGTAAATGTGGCTGGAGGAGGAGGTGATAGATGATAAAGGCTTGGTCATTGTTTTTCCCACTGAAACCAGTGGAAACTAAGACAAAGAACAAGAATGAACACATGTAATAATAAAATGAAGAAAATCTGAATGAAATCTCTGAAAAAAGATCAATTTGCTCTGGTAAAGTGCTTGTAAATTGTTAATTCCCATAATTCTCTGTTTTATTGTTCAGAAACAAGCATTTAGGAGATTTAGGAATCTTCTTACTCCTCTAACAACAGTTTTTCTCCATCCATATATATATATATATATATATATATATATATATATATATATATATATATATATATATATAAATTTTATTTTATTAAAAGAATGTTTGCATTACAAATACAAAAAAGAAGAGATATAATCCAAAAACTAAAAAGAAAATCTACAAACAGTAAAATCTTATTACAAACATAGAACTACATGACCTAACTTATCAGGGAACATCATAACTCAATATGAGCACATCTCACAAAATTTCAATAGTATAGATTAATCAAAAGAGAGGGAAAATTGCACCTTACACCATAAGCCACACTCTATATTCATTATTTCTAGGCAAAAATTTATTTTCACTCAGATAATCTATTACAGGATTCTACACTTCCTCAAAAGACTTCTTATGTAAAGGAAGGACCGATGCAACAAAAAATGGATTTTGAACTATTTTATTCATTAAACTGATTTCCCATATTTTCCCTTGCCACTTTTCTATTGTTGGACCTCTAGAATCTTTACAGCATGATGCAATAACTAAATGGGCTGCCAGTACCAATTTAAAAATGAGCAACTTAGTTTGCTTTGATATACTGATACCTTTCCATGTATCGAAGAGACAAAATTGGAATGATTCTGGAGGCTTAAATGTAGTCATTGTATATATGACTTCTAACACTTGCGTCCAAAATAACTTTATTTTGGGACATGTTCATCAAAGATGTAAAAAAGAACCTATCTGTCCACAATGTTTCCAACATAAAGGACTTACACCTGATTTGATTTTAGAAAGTTTTAAGGGGCACAGATACCAGTTTGCTATTAATTTATAATACTGCACTCGAATAGAATGCATAGGAGATTTGTATGAAGGAGAATTCCAAATAATATTCCAATTGTCTTCTGACAAAGTTTCCGGGGTTTCTTTAGCCTACCTTTGTATATACGATGGAGGTTTAGAAAACTGAGAATTTAGTATTAATTTATATATCTTTGAAAGAAGACCATTAGAAGTTTGTGGGGGCTTTGATAATAGATTTTCAAATTTTGTGAGGTTTCTACAAACCTTAGACTGTTTGGAATACAATACCATAGCCTCTCTTAATTGTAAATATTGGAGCCACATTGATTTTTGTTTTAATTTTTTAGCTACTTCCTATTTTGTCAATAACTTCTGATGGATCCAGGATTTATAAAAATCCATGTCTGAGTTCATCCATATATTGAAATCAAAAAGATTATAACTTGGGGGAAACCAATGATAATTTAGGACAGTTGCTATAGGGGAAGGGGAAAGGGCAAATTTCTTTTTTAATATATCCCAGATCATAAAGGTGTTGACCAAAATGCTGTTAGCTGATAGTGATAAAGATCTTTTTTTGGGAGAAGACCATATAGCTCCTCTGAGAGGAATGGGAGCAGAATAAGCCCCTTCAATTTGAACCCACGCTTCATTAGAAAGAGGATTATATAGTTGTATTGCCTGTGCTAAAACAGAAGCCCAATAATAAAATTTCAAGTGTGGAACTTGAAGGCCCCCTTGTCTTCTTGGTTTACAAAGTGTTTGAAATGCTATCCTAGCTTTTTGTCCTTCTCAAATAAATTGATTTAAAAGCTTTGCCACATATGTAAAAATTGATCTGGAATAAAAAAAGGTATAGTCCTAAAAAAAAAAAGAATTTTGGTAAAACAAACTCTTAATTATAGAAAGCCTTTCTTGCCAAGACAAAATTCTTTTATTCCAATTGCCCATTTGTACTTGTAGTTCCCTGTATAGCTGACCAAGGTTATAATCAATTATAGTGGAAAGGTTAAGAGGTATTTAATTCCCAAGTACCGCCAATGGTTTGTAACCCATGACAAACTAAATCTAACTTTTAATTCCAATTCCATAAGTGGAGAAAGATAAATAGGAAAGATTTCTGTTTTAGAAACATTCATTTTAAGGCCTGAAATACTTCTAAACTTTTCCAATATGGATAAAATTTTGGGGATAGATTTAAGTGGGGAAGATACATATAACACTACATCATCAGCATATAACGAGATCTTATTATCAGATATACCTATTTTAATACCATTAATGTTTTTATTAATGCATATCATGCTTGCCAAGGACTCGATGGCCATTGCAAAAAGAATGGGGGACAAGGGACACCCCTGTCTAGTGCCCTTGTAAACTTTAAATGCTTCTGACCTAGAGTTATTTACCCTAACCTGGGCCTTATTTACTTTATAGAGTGAATCAATTGCTGTAAAAAAATTGGAGCCACATCCCATCCTATGTAACAGGGGTAAAAAATATCCTTATTGATGGAATCAAAGGCTTTTTCCATATTGACACTCAAAATCAAAGATTCCAAGTTCGTAATTTTTCCATGACTAATGATGTTCAACGTCCTTCTAGTGTTATCGGCTATATTTCTATTAGGCATAAAGCCGGTCTGATCTTGATGTATGTATTTACTTATCATAGATTTCAGTCTTCAAGCTAAAATACCTATAAAAATTTTATTATCTTGACTAATGAGAGCGATTGGCCTATATGAGGAAGACTGAGATTCATCTTTTCCTTCCTTAGCAATAGGTACTATAGTAGTGTAGGACCATGAAGCGAGTAATTCTCCCCTAGACATAATATGATTACAATTTCTGGTGAAATATGGAACTAAGATCTCATGGAACAATTTATAAAACTCTGCCTGACAGCCATCATTTCCAGAAGCTGAGTTAGATTTTAAAACTTTTATTAACTCCATCACTTTCTCCTCTATTACAGGTTGATTCAAAAAAGCTCTGTCAGCTTCATCAAAATTAGGTATCAATTCTGATTGTTTAAAAAGCTGATCTAGAGCTAACCTATCAATGGAGCTATTAGCATACAAAGAATAGAAGGAGGCAAACAAATTTGCCATATCTTTTGACTTTGTTAATGTAGCGCCGGCTGCGGAGGGGGCAGCGTGCTTTCTCCGTGCCTGTCTGCCTGGCTCCAGCTCTGATGCTTAAAGCAAGTGCCGGATCGGAGGGCGAAGGGAGCGATCCTGGCGCTTGCTGTAAGCGTCAGAGCTGGAGCCAGGCAGACAGGCATGGAGGAAGCACGCTGCACCCTCCGCAGCCGGCGCTCACGAAGCGCTGGGTTTGCGGTGGGGGCAGCGTGGAGCGATCCCAGCGCTTGCTGGAACCAGAGCTGGAGCCAGGCAGGCAGGCGCGGGGGAAGCGCCGGGATCAGAGGCGGAGGCAGCGGATCGCCCCCCAGGAGGAAGGTGCGTCCTATGGTCTGGAGCATCTTATGGACTGAAAAATACGGTATTACATCCTTTATTCTCTCACTAGTGTAAAAGAAAAAAAAAGTAATTCTTATAATAAACGAGTAAAGCAATATAAGACCAAACAATTCTTCTTAAACACAAATTAAATATAAACAGTTCATAAGAAAAAAACTTTCTTATAAGACTGTCTCAACATCAAATTTCCTGATTTAACTTAAACCTATAATAGGCACAGATTAGTTTATTGATTTAGCAAAATCCTGATTAAAAGGATTGTTCATAGCAAATTGATTTAAAGGATTGTTCATAGCAAATTGCATAAGATACATCAAATACAACTGTCTATCTCCATCTAAACCATTTCTCTTACTAAGGAGAGCGAATCGATGGCAGTGAAAGCAGAAGGGGAAATTGTTATGCAAAACAAACAAAGGCGAAAGAAGATGGTCTCTTATGATGCTCTTTTAAAAGAGACCATCTTCTTTCGCCTTTGTTTGTTTTGCATAACAATTTCCCCTTCTGCTTTCACTGTCATCGATTCGCTCTCCTTAATGCTGAACCCCTGTAGATTGCAAATTCTTGATAATTTCTGTAATATATATCCAATTAAAGTCCGGGTCAATTTTAGTAATTATATTCAGTCCAATTCAAAAGGTTAAGACTGCTCCTGTCAGTCTGAGGCCACTTGGAATCATCCGTGAGCTAGTTTTTTTGTAGTTATGCAGAGTGACCCATCAGGGGGTAAATTTAGAAAAAAACACCTACTTGTTAAGTAGAGTCATCGCTTTAGAAGTGGAAAGATGTTGATTTGAAGATGTACTGGAGAAAAAGAGAGCATAAAAGCGATCGGGAGTTCTTTTTCTGCTGATAAGCAGCTTTCATAGCCATGGAGCCTCAGGACGCATGATGAGCATAGGGGGCAGTTGCCACTAACCCCTTCCCCCACCGTGGGATTCCCATGCCAAGAGAAAGCCCTCCAGGCCTTCCCTGCGGAGGTCTCACATCCGTGACACCCCTCCAATGACCAGACTCAGAGATGCCGCAGAAAGATCTCTGCAGACAGCTCTGAAGCCAAGATGACGGATCCCGGAAGTCCTGGTTCTTCCAAATCTAGAGGAGTGGCTATCCTTATTTCCACTAGACTACGTTTTAAATTTGAAGCTTCTGAAAAAGATGATTTAGGTAGATATATTTTTGTTAAAGGGTGGATAGGCTCTTGTAAAGTAACTTTGGGTGCAATTTATGCTCCCAATGAGAATCAAGAATCCTTCTTGAAGGCTGCCTTACAAAAATGGACACAATTTAAGGAAGGTGCAACAATTATTGGGGCTGATTTGAACTTGATCCTAGATTTTATGAAAGATAAATCCCAGATTTAAAAAAAATGGCTAAAAGGAAGTTTTTCTCCATCCTCTCTGTCCCCAAGGCCTTGATCCAGAGATAGTCACTGCAATATGGGGCCTACTCATCTATCACCTTTTTACTTCACCTTTTTATTGACAAAGCTTAGAGCAGTACAGCTTTAAAACCAATCGCTAGTTGGTTCCAGGGATTGACATAAATTAGTTGTGATTTGATGGCACTTATATACATAACTGGCTTCCCGTCAAAGAAGATTACAGAGCTTCAGTAGCACAATTGTGCACCTTAGAATGTTCTGTAAGGCCCATATTTCTTTATCACATTTGTGTTACACTCTATCTCCACATGTTGTAAGCTGGCAAACATGGTACCATCTCTTTCTATCCTCAGAAAAAGTTGGTGAACTAGAACAAGAATGAGTGAATGGATCACTGTCCAACAGTAGGATTCATGATAAGCAGGGATTCTAGCCCATTCTTACATATCCACAATAAACATTGCAAAGAAAATAAAAATGTGATATGGATCACAAATCAGAACACTAATGTATGTAGCATTTTCTTGAGACTGCAAACAAAAAGAAGTTTTTTAAAAATTTAGAAAGATGTTGGAGATACTAAGGAGAAAATGACATTTGGTACACAAGTGGTAGATAGAAAATAGAAGCACTCTACAATGCACACCTAAGGTACATTTCTTTGGGTAATTAAAATGAATCTCAGGCATGGTTGTTGGACATTTATCAGCTGTTCCTCTTTGATTATTTATTAGTTTCAGTAGGGTTACACAGCCTTGCTTTGGAAAGAACAGAGCGCCTTAAAAAGTCATTTTTAATGTCACCTGAACAACATTGCATGGAACTAAAGAAAGAACCTCAATGTAAACATATTGTTCTATGTCAGCTGTTACAGATCTAATGGTAACAGTGCTGCATGAAGGCATTAGGCCAGGCATGTCAAACTCATTTGATATGAGGGCCGGAGTTTACATAAATGAGACCTCATTAGGCTGTGTCATGTTGGGCCGGGTCATGTGTGTACCTATTTAATATTAGGTAGCAGAGATATAAACTTTTTAAAGGACAGAGACAAACACGACTAAAGATTTTTTTTTAAAAAAACCCTTAAAACATGTTTGCACTTGTTGGTCTTAAAGGTGCTTTCTTTGTATTTCTCCCATGGGATCCAGGGAACTGGGCAAAGGAAGCTCTGGCTCTTTCCCTCCCTCCCCAGGGGACCAGGAGGGGGAGGAGCTTCAGCCAATGGAGAAAATAAAGGTTTTGCTCTGTAGCTCTTGAGTGATTGAGCAAGTCTTGTAAAGCAAGCTGAGATGCAGAAGGAAACAAGAGAGAGGGAGAAGGAAGCAGACAAGAGCCTGAGAAAAGCCCTCCAGGGGCCTGATTTGGCCCCTGGGCTGCATGTTTGACACCCCTGCAGGCTGAACTGCAGAGATAGAACTGCAGGCTGAACTGCAGAGATAGAATTCTAGATAGTCTAAACATGCAAGCTGTAAAACCCAAATGTCTTATTTTACAGCAATGAATCTCTAGCCAATATAAATAGCAATGAAAGATACTTTCTTAAGCCCAATTTAGAAAATTAGCACGTTTCTAAGAATAAACAGCTATGCAAACAACCATTAACCACTTTTGAAAACACACACAAAATATGAAAAACACTATAAAGTGGCAAGGAAACAAAAAGGAAACTTTAAAGGGAGGTGTTTAGATTCAACCTCAAGCTCCACTTTCCAGATTAGCCACAAGTTGATCAAGATAAATCTCCTAAATGCTTGTTTCTGAATAATAAAACAGAGAAGTATGAGAATTAACAATTTATGAGCACTTTACCAGAGCAAATTGATCTTTTTTCAGAGATTTCATTCAGATTTGCTTCATTTTATTATTTCGTGTTCATTCTTGTTCTTTGTCTTAGTTTCCACTGGTTTTAGAGGGAAAAATAATGACAAAGCCTTTATTATCTACCACCTTCTCCTCCAGCCACATTCACAGTGTGTGCGGCAGGAATCTCTCTCTCTCTTCCCCCTATCACCTGTTGCATCTGACAGGACTATGTTTTCCAAGATGCAGCCAGTTGGGGTGCCTTGTACACACCTGAAACTAGGGATCGCTTTGTAGAAAAATAGATGGTGGAGCCAGGGCCGGGTCACCCATTAGGCAAACTAGGCAGTTGCCTAGGGCGCTGAGAGGGTGGGGATGCTAAATTGGGCTTACCACCCCCCCTCCCGGTGCCCCAGGCAAGCACTTAGTTTGCCTGCCTCCGCCGCCCACTACCACCACCACTGCTGCCTGCCTCTTCATTTCCTTCCCTTCGCCTTCCCCCCACGGCTCCACACCCCTGCGCCTCCCCCCTTCCCCACTGCGCTTCCTCCTGCCTTCCTCCCTTTGGACCCTTTTCCACCTCATGTCAATTTCAATGCTAGAACTGGCTGTAGTGCCCCATTCTGGCTATTTAAAGACCCCCCCCCGCCCAATCACTTGATCCGCAGGCAAAACTCAAAACTGCCCCGCGAGACTGGGTCGCACTCAGAACAAGCATCCTGAAAGGGTGGCTCTGCTGCCGCTGACTCCTCCCCTCCCCATTTCCTGGATGAGAGAGGAGTCAGCTGCAGCTGGGCCACCCTTTCAGGACACTTGTCCTGACAGACTGTGAGTGCGGCCCGGCCCCGCAGCGTGGTTTTGCTCGCAGATTGAGTGATAGGGCAGTGGGGGGGGGGTTAGATAGCTGGAACGCACGCTAGAGCTGGTTCTGGCATTGAAATTGACATGGTGTGGGGAAGGATCCGAAGGGAGGGAGGAGGCGCAGTGGGGAGGGGAGGAGATGCGGGGGGAGCACGGAGTCACAGGGGGAAGGCGTGGGGGTGCTTTGGGGGCGCTAGGCAGCGAGTCTGCTTAGGGAGCCATGGGGTGTCATGCTGCTCCTGGGTGGAGCTCATCCAGGGATTGTTATGCAGCTGTACCTACTAGTCAATGGACAAGGTGGGGAGGAGTAGGGGAAACCCTCAGAAAGATTCAGGAGCTGTGCTCCTGTGAGCTCCTGCTGAATCCAAAGCCTGCCTGAAACAGTTTCTGACGTGCCAGACAAGGTGTGAGAGGGAAATAAGTCTTTCCCCACCCACTTGGCTGTTGGCTCACTCGCCATGTGCTGCCTCAAACCAGTTCAACAGCTGCCCACAGCAGAGGGCATGGAGGGGCCGAGAAGAGATAATTTCTTTTCTGTCTGACTGCCTTAAACTATCAATGCAAAAAATGCCAGGTTTTATGTCAACCAATGTATAGGTGACATTTGTTCATTCACTGTTCTCCTTAGTTTCCATTGTACAAATAAATGAAACAAATTAGGCTTTTTAAAATATATATTTTTTTCATTGTCCGGATGTGATAGCACTTTTTAGTATATCCCTGTGCCAATCATGAAGCAACAAAATCAGGCCACCCACAGACAAAATAAGGGTCACTACACACACAGGGAAATCCCTAGGCATGCAGAAAAATATGGTGTGGTAAATTAGTCAAAAGAAAGATGACACCTCCCTGAAGTCAACAAGGAACTGAATATACTCCAGGAAGCCCAGAATACTGAGAGTTGCTGAGAAATAGGAGCTGTAATATTGCCGATGATCTGAGGAGTTTCAGACTGAAAATAACTTGGTGTAGGAATAAACACAGGATTTCCCTTCTTCCAGTAAAAGCAACAATCAGTTGAGTGGGGAAAAACCAGCTTTACACCTATGAGCAGAGCCTTCTCAAGGTACCACCCTGCCAATGGGTAAGATCAACAGTTGCCCATACCATGTGCATTCTCTGTTGTGCCCCCCACCTGGTGTTATGGCCTGACTGAAGAGGTCAGGAAGGCTTCCACAATTTTGTCATTCTGCAGAATGTGAAAAATGGAACGGTTCAGGAGGGCATGTTTATAAAGGGAACAGGATGATAGCCTATTCCACTATTGTATGTATTATCTTGCTGCACTGCTTGCTTCTCTTATCTTGCTTCTTGGCTCTACTTTTGTAATTTCATTTTTGTATTGTTTACAACATATCATTTTTGGCAATGTTTCTCATTGTTGTAATCTTAGCCCTGTTACACTTTTTATTGGATATCCCTTGCCATTGGATTGAATTGTCTCACGCTGTAATTTGCCTTGACTCTCAGCGAGAAAGGCAGGCAATATAAATGAATAAAGCAAATAAATAAATAAATTCACAACAGACATGACATCTGCATGTTTTATATTTAGATAACTTTTCTTAACACAAAATGCATCCTGAGAGGTAGCCATGAGGTTTTTAGCATTTTTTTTTTAAAAATCACTAGTGTGTGTGTGTGTGTGTGTGTACATGTGCACAAGCCTGGATGTCACCATTGACTTCTGGTGACTGCTAGTGAGGCTTGAAAGAGGTGGCTTGATATTGCTTGCCTCTGCGTCCTGATGCTGCACTGGAAGCAGAGGGTGGGAGGTCTCCTGCTATAACAAGAGACATAGTCCCCTTAATTTATTTGTTCATTTATTTACTGTATTTATAGTCTACCTTTGTCACTGGAAGAAAAGTGCCATTGCGGCAACACTGTGTTGTCACTTCTGGTTGTATAACCGGAAGTGATGCCAAAAGTTGTTGTGATGCTTTAGCAATCCCCAAAATATAAAACCATAGAGACTTGAGAGGCTACAAGAGTGTCAGTATAACATATGACATCACTTCTGATTACTCAATTGGAAGTGGTGTCATGTGATGACAAGCCCTATGCCCTAAAGCTCATAGTAGTTGTTGGCACTTGGCTGGCAAACCTATATTTCATGCATACACTATCTGTAGCAATAGTTGCTAAGAACTTTAATAACAATGAAAACTAAGGTTAGGGACATTTAAGAGCAGTGATCCCTAGGGGCTGCCCCTATTTTGTGATGCCTAGTTTATCCATCTCTGATTTTATGAGTACAAGCCAGTATAAGTCACAGAGCAGGATTTAGAAGTAAAGAAAGGTATTTTTGGATGGTTTAAAGGAGGCCCTAGAGCCTCCCTGTCAAATACAATGTTCAAAGGAACTAAAGAAATGTGGATGAGTATAATAAAGATGGGTTCCTGTGTTAGTCTGTAGCAGTAGAAAAGAGTAAGAGTCCAGTAGCACCTTAAAGACTAACAAAAGTTGTGGTAGAGTATAAGTTTTTGTGAGTCACTGCTCAATTCTTCAGATACTTCAGATCTGAAAAGTGAGCAGTGACTCAAAAAAACTCATATTCTACCACAACTTTTGTTAGTCTTTAAGGTTCTACTGGACTCTTACTCTTTTCTACTTCAACAGCATGGTGGAGGAAGTGTGCATGCCCTCTAAGAGTTCTGAGGAACTGCTTTAGTAAGACTTCTTGAAAACTTTAAATTTTCCTTAACTTTCTGGGAGAGTTGTGTAATCAAAGCATGGTTCTCAAACTATATATCATCTGAGGTGTTTGTAAGAGAGAATGGATACTGCTTCCTTTTAGAACAGTTGCTTTTACCCAAAATTCAGATGCAGCTTTCTGTCCTGAGCTGACCTGCATCACCAACATGCTCCTTGTGATTAATGAATATTATTTTCATTGCTTTGCCACTAACGAAAGCAATATTTCCTTGCAAGTGTATACCTCCTGGCTATAATAATGATAGATCCCTCTGAGCTAACTGCTTTCACTTCACATACTTGGGGGGAGGGGAGCTATTATTAATTATTTGCATAGCAATTGCACTAGCCTTTCTCGAAGCCTTAAACTGTTAGGAGACAGAATTAGCATTTTTATGTTGTTTGTTGTATTATGCTAATGAAAATATATACTGACATTTCATTGCCTTTGTAATTGGCTTCTGCTAAATGGCAGTGCTGAGGTAGGGCTGATAAGGGGAGAGAGAATGCTTTGGCAAACTCCCAAGAAAAGTTGCCGCAGCCTCATTGCAAGCTGACCTCAGCTGCTGTCTGACATTGGCAGACCATAAAGAGGGACCCACAAGGGTCATGCCACATAACCCTAGGAACAATGGAGATGTGCAGCTCTGCTGTCCCATTTGGGCATGTCCTTTTCAGGGAATTTGGTATGAATTTTCAGTTTAGCTTTGAAGTACCAAACAACAAGTGAAAGAAATTTCCATACAGGTACGTGTTACTAATTAGTCACAGGAATCAGCAGGGACATTCCAGCAAATAGTTGCCTCTTGTCAACTGGTACAGGCATCAAAATTATGTAGTAAGAATATACAATCAACATCTGCCATCTGTGTTTAAATAGGAGTGATGTATTTACAGGAGTGTAAATACACCCCCAATGTAGCATCTGTGGGAAACATGGAAAGCGTCCTTGTGTTTTCTGGTACCTGCTTGCTTCTTTCCCAAAGCAAGTAATCAGTCCTGTCTTTTCTCCACTTTACTGAAGTAGAGGTACTTCAGAAAGCACCGTCTTTGTGTCTTCAGGGACACAAACCCTGTAACCTTTTGGAAATAGCTGCCTCTATCATAGGTGGATACCTGGCATAGAGACTATTAACATTTTCTTGAAACTCCTAAAATCTTGTGATTGGACCCAGTCACCCAGACCCTGTTGTAGTCATTTTGGGACTGTCCCCACTCCTGTGACAGTCATTTTGTTATAGTACCCAGTTCCTGTTCTTCTGATTTACAAGAACTCTCTGGAAGATCTAGGGCAAAACTTAAAAGGACAATAAAGAGGACAATAAAATAAGGAGAGTTCCTTTATTTCAGCTAGCCTTAGGATCTAGTTCATGCCAGATTAATAGAGTAAGTTATTTCCTAAAAGTAGTGTGTATATTGCAGAATCAGAGGGCTATGAAACTTTTGCAAAGCTGCTGCTTGAAGTCAGTACTGCTGGAATGCAGCATTAGCATTCTGCTATAAAGCTCAGCTGAGAAAAGCAGCAAGACACAACCAGCTTTATAGCAGCCTGTAACATAATGGTCTTTCATACAAACTTGAATAATACAGGCCTTCATTGTGGTGATATGATATTCCAAAACTAGCCATATCACTTGTCTAAATAAAGATTTGAGGCAAAGAGATTAATCAAAAGGACATGAAGTGACCAGTTCAAACATGCATGAACATAACTTGATAGCTCACAGATGAATGTCTGAATGGACTCTGCTAACAAGGAGTATGTTTGCAATCATGTGAAATGAAATTTTGTTTGCAGCATTTGTGATGATACATCACACATGCACATCACGTGATGGTTAGGAAATGTGATCAGTAGAATGGAAGCCCAATTTGTAATTTCCTTTATATTATAGAAAGAATGCGTTACAACATCTTAACCAACATTTATTCTGCATGATACACCCATTTACTATCTTTGTACTTTATAAACTGTTACCATCTTAACTGCTTATTATTTTAATAAACAAGTCTAGCAAGCTCTATTTACATAGGTTCAAAATATATGTGCTGTTTTCTTTGATGAATAAATTATACATATCTATGTATACATATCTTTGAAGAATGAACTAAACATATCAGTTTATTTTTTGTCAGAGCCATAACAGCGAAAGAAAACATTATATATTGTCTAAGATAAGTAAATATCTGAACTGCTGTCATTATTAATGATCACCATTCCCAAATGGTAGATTAATAAAAATACTCAGTAGATCCCTTTTCCTTTCTCTGTTTTACACAGTTCTTCATCAGGTCAAAGCAAGTTGAGAACCACCTGCCACAAGTAGTTTAGAAGACGAGTCATTAACCTCTACTGTGGCACCCAATACGTGAACTGAAGCTGAAATGTTGGCCATAGACAGATGGAAATTGTACTGTCCAGTTCAGCTCTCAAATGAGCTCTGGGCTTTGCTAAACTCTGGAACTGAATCCTGTCTCCAACCACTTGTCCAAATCAACATTATTTTCAATTTGAAAGGCAAATAGCTTAAGCCTGTGTGTGTCCATCACAACAATCTAATTATATCTCATTTGTTTTCAGCAATGGCTTGTGGGAGGTGGGGTCCAGGAGGTAATGATGAAGCTACTGGGGCCATAGCTAATGAACTAAACAGGTGTGCAGCTACTTAATGCCTACTGGAACCTGGTATAGATGCAGGGAGATAATGTAAGGGTGCCAAGCTCCTTCAATGGTGCTCAGTGGTGATGGCTGGGATATTCCTTGGGACACACCCTGTCTTGTACTACTGTTAATTTCATTTTTTAGTATCCTGATGTCCTATAATAATCTTCTTATATTACTTATTCTATGAATGGCTGCTATGAACACACTGGAGGTATTCTGTTATATCTTCACTGCCTCCCATTTGTTTCTGGCCCCAGTTCAAAATGCTGTTTTTGGCTTTTAACACCCTAACAATTTGGGGAGCATCATACTTCAAGGACATCCTTCTCTAATCTGAGCATATTTGTACACTAAGACCACCTGAAGAAGCCTTTCTGGGTGGGGACACGAAACATGTAGAATATGAGCGTCTTTGGCATTGTTCCTGTTAAGTTTGAAATAATGGGTTAAGACTATTCTATTTAGAAAAGATTTTAATCTCTTGCTAATCTTCTCTTGATCATTTCAATTTTAGTATATGTCCTACCAGTTCTCTTATACTAACTGCCAGTAATCTCTTGTTCTTAATAACTGCTGATTTTGGATGGTTCTCAAGTTTTATTTTACTCTTCTGGTTGTATGATGGATTTTCATTTGGTTATATTATTGAAAGTGTTGAAGGACCTTCTGAGGTACAAAAATTTAAATAAATACAATTGTTGATTCTGGACGGGATGGTGGTGAAACTGCATATTATATGCAAAGTTCCAATATGGGTTGTTAAAAATTGAAAAAGTATTCTCAGGAGGCTGCAGCTTCCACTAAAGTAGCAATGAGGAGAAGGGAAGAGGAGTGCTTAACCCTTTTTCTCTGGACTACTAGAGAAAACTGGTTGGAGGTTTTGCTGTATCAGCTAAGTTGTAGCTGATTTATGGTGACCCTAGCAAGAGGCTTTCAAGGCAAGTGAGAAGCACTGATGGTTTGTTATTGCCTTCCTCTGCTGAGTCTTCCTTGGTGGACTCCCATTGAAATACCAACCTTGCTTAGTTTCCAAGATCTGTTGAGACTGGGCTTTACTATGGTGCCTTTTCTTTATTTTAGCTGTATTGGGAAGTCTAAAATAGTTACTAAGACTCTTAGGTTTTGAAGATTCTTTTAGCCATCTCACTTAGTTTGTAGAAGAGCATTTTATTTCTCTAACCAAACAAAAGTAGAGACAATTGCTAAGAAGTTTACTAATATCTTATTCTTTATATGATTAGCATGCTTATTAATAACTCACAGAGTCTTCAGCAAGTACACTAAATTAATTCCTAGTCTTCAGTTTTGTCTTATCTTTGTATATTGAGGAATTAGCACATCAAACCTGTTTTTCTTACATATGTAAATGCAGGACTTAAGCAGTGGCTTCACGCTGGTTATTTTAAAGCCGTACCATAATCGTATTTAGCCTGATTAGCTTTAAACACAAAATTATTTGAAGAAAAGTATTACAAGCTATTTAACTTCACATACACACACACACACACACACACTGAGGTAATTCTAAAAGTGTAATTTAGGCTGTGGTTCTGAACTTAGTTACTCATGCACATGTCCTGGCAGGACTAACTCCTCAATATGTAACATGAGTATATATGTGAGAATATAATTGCATATAGCTAAGATTCAGTGCGGTTCAGTGGCAAAGGTATCAATTGTGGCCAGTGTTCCTGCTAGGATGTGCTGGCACACTAACATTTAGCCTGCAGTGCATAGATTTTTGCCTGAGTACAGGGCAACAAAATTCTCTCCTGCTTGCTTCCTTCTCTGGGACTGCTGCTGCCTCCCTCAGTCGCAGGAGAGATACAAAGCTAAGCCTCCATTCCCTCAATTGACTGTGGCCTCCTCCTGCCTCCTCCTTCTTTGGGAAGGAAGAAAGGGAGAGGGAAATGTCAAAAAACCCTTATCCAATGGCAGTGTTGGTAAAGCAAGCAAAACGTAAAATTAAACAACACCCTGGAGTATGTGTCCACATCCCCAGCCAGTTAGGTACCTGCTTTCAGACCTTTGAGTCTATCTCAACAGCCAGAAACCAAAGGGTAAGCTTCCAACTTTTTTCTAGGATTTAACCAGAAAGTCAATACTGCAAGGTAAGTCACTTGCAGAATGAGTTTTGACAAAATAGTTAACCTCGTAGGTGAGCACTACATACAAGGCACCTGGATTTAGATTGAAGTCATCTGGAGAACAAAACATCACGAAATACAGAAGATTTATTAAAGAAGATTCATTAAAATTATGCAAAATATATCAAAAAAGAACTTGGCAGTGTGGAATCAAAAACCACAAACTAAATTCAAAGACTAGCTACACAATAAAGACATTGGTTCAAAAGTTAACCTCTTCAAAGTTAAAGTCTTGCAAGGCTAAACTCCAGCATATAAGTTTCTGATTGGAATTTTTAACTTGATTTAACCAACACAAAGGAGAATGGTTGGTTTGAAGCTGGACTCTTTGCCCCCACAAGCAAGGTCTTCATTTATTTAAAATCTAAACTATTCTAAGACACTCTTTTTCAATGACAGCCAGTTCTGCATCTGGGTCTTGCTACACAACATGGCACCAGGGAATGTCTTTCTGGTGTCTGTTGGACCACAAAAGGTTTATTAGGATCTGGAGCAATCACAACAGAAGAGTGTAGCAGGCTTCTTTTCAAGGTGTCAAAAGCAATTTGGACTTACTTAGCCCAGACTATTTTACCAGGTTGTTTTTTCTTGCTCAAGTCAGTGAGTGGTACAGTAATGCTTGGAAAATGATTCAAAATTTTTATAGTACCAGATTAAACCTAGAAAACTCTGAACTTCACACTTGTTTATGAACAGGCCAGTTTTGGATGCTCTGTACTTTAGTGTCTAGACTCTAGAGGCTTAATTTTCCTATACTAACTCCATGGCCTAGGCCAGGGGTCCTCAACCTACGGCCCGCGGGACAGATGCGGCCCGCTGAGGACGTTTATGCGGCCTGCCAGGTCCCTCCCCTGGATTTGGCAGCGCCTCCCTCCTGCTCTGGCAAGTCCCAGGAACTTGAATCAAACTTTTATTTTTAACCTTGCGGATGCTCATTCCTTAACCCTCTGGGGAGCCGCGAGAGCCACCGCGGGCTCGGAAAGTACCAGCCCGCAGCTTTGGGCTGGGCTCTGACTGGAAACTGCCTCCTCCTTCTCCTCCCTGTGGCCCCGACCGAGAAGCCCAGCAGCCACAGCTGCCAGACCCTTCTACTCCACTCCTCCGGCGGCAGTTGGCGGAGGGGAGGTGGCAGGTCAAAGGCACCACGCCTCCCCGGGCGCCCTCCCTCCCCTCGCTCTCTCCGCCCCGCCTTTCTCCTCTCGCTGCTGCCTGGCGTGGTGCGGCGCGCACGGTCGGGGGAAGTTAGCGAGCCGCTGGAGGGACAGCACAGCATCACTGCGAGCTGGAGGCTCGGGCTGGAGCTCCCAGGGGCGGCGCTGGGCACGAAACTGCGCGGGGAGAGAGGCGGCGGCAGCAGCAGGCGAGGTGAGCGGAGGGGCTCGCACGAGGCAGGAGCCGTTGGGGCGAGGAGGAGGGCGAGGGAGGCGGGCAGGGCATGCGCTGACGGGCGAAGTGAAGTTGCAGATGCTGAGGGAAGGAGAGAGGGAGGAAGGAAGCTGCCGCACGTGCCCCTGTATTGTTTCGGACCCGCAGTGTTAGGTCCGAATGAAGCTAGGCGCAGGCGGAGCAGTCCAAGGTCAGAGGCTCCAGAGAGAGAGACGCGAGCAGGCGCGTCCGCACTGACCTGGAAAGGGGGAGGGGTTCTGCCTCGGCTCTCTTTCCCTCACTTTGGGAGAAGTTGTGCGGAGTCTGGGGCTGGGGGTGCGCAGGGAGGCAAGCGTCTCGGGCGCACACGCGGGTGAAGTGGGAGGGGGGCGTGCTCAGGCACTGCCCCCTTCGGAGCACGAGTGGCGCCACATGGAAGGGCCACTGAGGAAGCTCTGCGGGGTGAGGGGATATAGTTGTGTGTGGTGAAGAGTTGTTGAGAAAACAGGCATGCAGACAGGGATACCTCTATTGTGGCTGCCCCCAGCCTGGCTGGAAGCACGCACAAGTGTAGGAGAACAACATCTGGGGGGAAAAAAAACCTTGGCCTGTGTTCCAGACTTTTGGTGGCATCGGCGGTGCCCATCCGTCAAAGTAAGCGGCGTGCCTGGAGCTCGCCTCCCCCTCCCCCAGCCCTTGGCTGACAGACAGTGACTTCTCCAAAGTGACTCCCATTGAAATACTGGCAAGTTTGTTGATTTAACTTTACTTCATTTTAAATATTGTATTTGTTCCCGTTTTGTTTCTTCACTTCAAAATAAGATATACGCAGCATGCATAGGAATTTGTTCATAGTTTTTGTTTTTACTATAGTCCGGCCCTCCAACAGTCTGAGGGACAGTGAACTGGCCCCCTATTTAAAAAGGTTGAGGACCCCTGGCCTAGGCATTCAACTTCACCTAATCCAAAATGACAATTTTGCACTTCAATGGTAAAACCAAAAGACTGAATTCTACTAAGCACTTGGTGAAAATGATCCAAGTGTTCTTGCTAGGTGTCACGACATATGGCAATGTCATCAAGATAAGCACAAGAAAACTCTGACAGACCTTATAGCAAGGTATTGATTAGTCTCTGAAATGTCATAGGAACATTTCTTAGACCAAATGGCAGAGTCACAAACTGAAAAAGTTCTAGGTGTGTCACAAATGCAAATTTAATAGAAGCATCTTCATCCAAACCAACTTGCCAGTAACCTTTATTCAAATCTAAGACACTGATGGATTTAGCTCAGTCTAGCTTTTCAATAAGGTCATTGATATAAGGCAAAAGAAATTGATCAGGATTAGCAACAGCATCCAATCTCCTGTAGTATACTCAAAAATGTATTCCTCCATTGGAACTACTCTAAGATGTACTGGGCTTAATCACTCCCATCTCCACTATAGATTGAATCTCAGTTGTAATATCTTTCCCACACTAACCACTGACTCTGTAAGGGTGACTCACAGGCCTATAGCCATGGGGAGGCTTGAGGCAAAGTCCCCTCCTGAATGTGCCCTGACCCCTCCCAGCTGTCTCCCCTGCTGATCCCAGGAGGAGGAGGGAGCCTGGGGCAACTGGTGATAACTGCACTAGCTGGCAGTTGGTTGGCTGGGAGGGGGCAGGCCCTCCTTCTCCACTGCCCTTGCAGGTTGGCTGATGCTGGATATGGAGCTTGTTGCCAGCAGCAAGCTCCACATCCACCACCAGCCAAGCACAAGGCTGTGCTGGTTGGCCAGGAGGTGGCAGGCCCTCCTCCCTGACTGCCATCACAGCCACCAAGCAGCAATCTCCACATAGCATGCTGCCCTCCTGGAGAAGGAGAGCCCAACAGGCGGACAAATGAGTGTTTTGCTCCCCTCCCCTCCTCTCTGCTCTGACAGGTGGGTGAATGAGTGTGGTGCTGCACTCCAGAAAACGTTCAGTAGAGGTGCAAAGACTGGGAGCAGGGAGCTTAACTAGATTACTACTGATTAGGTTAGTTACAAATTTGGGGTGGTACTTAAAAGATGACAAAGAGAGACACAGATGAACATCCTAGAGAAGTCACCCCTCCCATAGCTACCTGCCTAACTTCTATAAGTGAAGATAACTCTAGTGAGGAACAGATGTGTCAGTTTCTGTTGGAGAAGAATGCTTTGAGCATTGAAAAATGTGTGATAAATTATAAGTGTAATTATTTATTTTAAACTCAATTTTTTTATTATAGACTCATTACAATTACTACCTGTTCCAACAGGTAGGTGTACCATAATAACAAATCAAAAACAACACAATTTAAAAATATCTCAAGTGTTACCATTCCACACCACTTAATATATATATATATATTTATGCCTATTTATATTTTCTATATTTTTATAGCAGAGGAATAATGAAGCTTAACAATGCTAATAAGTGTAATTATTTATTATCTTTACAATACAAACCTATATTTCAGACAGCTGTCTCCCAATGTGATTCACATTAGAGATAGGCCCTGCCCAAAGGATAACAATGTAAAATTAGGATTAGCTATTAAGATCTGGTCACAAAGTCTCTCATCACTACTGTCCTTCTTCCGAAATGTACACAAAGCCTTTCATTTCTCTCACCTCTAATTGCCTAACAGTTTGCTTTTCCATCTGCAATTTAAAGAAAAACCAGCACTTTTGTGCTTGTCTTTTTTCCTTCTCTTACTGAACCCCTTTCTTCTAGGCATATATTACAAAACATCGTTGAAAGCTGTTCTGAAATTTATTCAAGGAGGAGGACAAGGACCCTAAGGTCAACTGACAGTAATGAGCTCAATGAGGAGCTATGGTTGAAAGAGGTTGAAATCCTCTTCAAAGAATCTGTCATTTTACCAAAATAGGTGGGGGCAATTTACTGCCTGTGCTCCCAGTCTGGTTACCATGGTTTCCAGCAGAGAGGGATGGCCTCCCTTGTAACTATACTCCTCCTAATGACAAACAACACGGGAAGTAGTGAATTAGATAATACAGTCTTCAGGTTTCCTGTCAGAAATGTGGAATGCAAGAGATGCCTTTCATTTGTCTCTGAAATAACCTAACTGTAGAGGAGACATGTTGATGGTTGCTAAACAAACTGTCAATCCATTAGTTTATGGGCTTTTTTTGTCTTTCAGTTTTGTTTTCTTTGCAGACAGAATTGACTCAAAGTTACATGACATCATTAGGGTTTGTAGAATCTTTCGGGATCAAGTGCCTTGTTCTATTGGAGAAAGTTTTCCTTCCAGACGTTTCATTCTCAGCTGCGGAGAACATCCTCAGTGGCGTTGCAGCCGGAGCAGGCACTCAGACCTTCTTGGCTGCTGTGCATTGAGTGGAGCCAGGGCTGCTGGAGAGCTGCTATTTCTAGGCTGGAGGGGGTGTGATGAAAGGGCAATTGGTTTGTGGATGTGCCCATTGTTTGGTGGGGCTTCCTGGAAGGAAACTGGCTGTTGAATGTGACCATTGTTCTGTGTTAATTGCTGGGAGGGTTGGAAGGGGTTTGAAGGGGTTTGAAGATAAGGCAGATGGTTGTTGACTGTGCTGATTGTTCTGTGGAATTTGCTGGCTGTTCTGAGACTTTCTGCAATTTATAGTCTGTAGGGTGTTTTGCAGAGCGGGGTACCAAGATTGGTGGATGAAAATGCCATCATGACATCTGTTGGGTTCATGCAAGTCATTTTTTATTCTGGAGTAGACATGGCCCCCATTCTGTGTCATTCATTCAATTTGTTTTTAAGTGCGTATTAATGAAGGACTTGATTTATGTCCTTTTGATGTCTGGAAAACACCCCCCCCCCCACCACCACCAGGTTTGCAATATAACCAATGGCTAGGACTGACATGTTTTCTGGGTTAGCAAGAGAACTCCTGTTGGCAGCTCTCTTCCTATGCTGCCAATTGGTGGGCCACTGAGGGGAAAATGGAGGTGAGGAATCACTATTGCCATAGTGACGTCACTTCTGACTTGACCCAGAAATGATACTACAATGTAGAGGTGATTCTCCAGCATTCACCCAGGTTTCTATGGTTAAATAATAAAGTCTGAGATGAATGCTGAAGCATTGTTTCTGTGCAGTGACAACATGTGTGGGCTGCACCAGAATAGATGTCACCATGTCACTGGTCCAATGTTCTTTCTAAACTGTGGAGTTTCATGAGCAAAAATTCTACTTCATGAGCCAAGAGACCTACTAGAATTAAAGTTGTGAGTGAGCCTAATTTTTTTTTTAAAAAAAACCACTCTATTTCCTTCCTTCCTTCTTTCCTTCCTTCCTCCCTCCCTCCCCCTTCTCCCCACCCCATTTTGCCACAGGCTAAAATTCCAGGAGATGCTTGGTTCACTTAATTTCTCCCTCTTCCATTTTGCTCTCATAATAACATTGTGTGACAGGTTAGGCTGGCTGGCCAAAAACCACTAGGTGAGTTTCATGGCTCTCCAGTATAGAAGTATTTCAAAGTCATTAACAAGCCAGAGTCTATGACTGGTTCATTCTTGAACTTATACATTCTCTCCCCCTTCAATACTGAATACTTCCTAGTTTAGGAAATGTTGAAGCTAACTGTAGTTGTTGTTGCAATGTCAGAGTTTGGGTGCTGTAATGAGCTGAGTTTTTATTTTTCTTGCTCACAAGCCAGGATTAAGCTATGGTTTAAAAATGCTGGGTTGAATTCCAGTGGTCTGTTCCACTAATGATGGTGCCTTCCTTGAGCACATGGTGCCTTTCTTCTGGTGTAAGTGGCTTTTAGCAGAAGAACTTCTTGTGTCAAGGAAAGGCATGTTTAATATGTATTTATTTATTTATGTATGTATTTATTTCCATTTATATTCTGCCCTTTCCACAAGCGAGCCCAGGGCAGATCACACAGCAGGCTCTAAAATACGTTAAGTATAATAAATACTTCCTCTTGTGCCAAAGGAAGCTCCTATTGTTAGTCAAACAGAAGAGAAGAAGAAGAGATTGGAGTTTTACTCTGCCTTCACCTTCACTAACCAAAGGAGTCTCAGAGTGGCTTACAATCTCCTTCCTCTCCCCACAACAGACACCCTGTGAAGTAGGTGGGGCTGAGAGAGCTCTCCCAGATCTGCTCTTGAGCAGAACAGCCTTGAGAGAACTTGTTGCTGACCCAAGGTCACACCAGTAGGTGCATGTGGAGGAATGGGGAATCAAACCTGGTTCTTCCAGATAAGAGTCCACACACTTAACCACTACACCAAACAGATCCATGGGATTCAACCCCTGGTTTGTGGGCATCTCCCCAGTTTGTTACAAATCCTAAATTCACACATCGCAAAAAAATTCTGGTAAGTCTTCCTGGATGTTTGTGATGTTGTCTTTGCTATGCGCTGTTGACTTTGTTATGCTAATATAATAATAATGGTAGGGGGGTATCAGTTCTCTGTCTCAAAGGGATTCCAAGGATTCCTGTGCTTAAGTGGACATACATAGCACACACCTCTTATAAATAAATGGGAAAAGCAGATATAGTCTGGAGGTTGGGTAGGGAGTACAACAAGTGCCAAAGGATCAAAACTCAGAAGTCTAACAGTGGAATTTCATTTTTGCTCAAAAACTGGAGGAAAGAAAAAGTACAGGTTTTAAAGCCTGTTTAGAATGCAGATTCCCTGACCTAGATGGCCCAGGCTAGCCCGATCTTATCAGATCTAAGACACTTTCCAGGGTCAGCCCTGGCTAGTATTTGGATGGGAGATCATCATAGAAGTCCAGGGTCACTACACTGGGCAATAGCAAACCGCCTCTGAACTTCTCTTGCTTGAAAATCCTATGAGGTCACTATGAGTCAGTTGTGACATGATGGCACTTTCCACCACCAAAATGTAGACATTTCTACCAATATGATTCTGTACATAATAGAGTTGTGCACATTAATTTCTAAACATTTATATCCATAATGTATTTGGGTTCTGGAAAAGGTATTAAGGCAATTACAACATTTAAAACTGTTGCCCCCACATGGAACCTACATTGATTCATTAAGGGGGTGTCACAGATCTGAAGTTAACAGTTGAAATGGTCAGAAACATGGAATGTTACAAAGCAATACCTCAGGGAAGTATTCTGGAGATTAAGATGATAAACACTAGATCTGAACTATAAGTGACACGCAGCTATTTGTTTTTTTCTCAAAAAGAAAGCAAAACCAAAAGTAGCCTCAGGGGATTGCAGAGTTCAGGTAAGGAAGGAAGATACTGTGTCATTGGCCAATATACAGAAATGCAACTTAGGAAGCGTTAGGGAGGCCAAGCCTATAGTGGGAGACCTTCCACACTAGGTTCTGCCACATATGCTACTGCTTGGTGCAGAAGCAAGAGCAAAATTGGGGAAGGGAACTGATGTTATGCCAATACTGCACCATCATTTCAGAGCAAACAAAAAAATGGCATCACTATGTTGGGGTGACACTCTAGGATGTACCTGGAACTCTATGGTAAAACCCCTAGAGTTTAGGATGAACTATAGAGTGTCACACTGATGGCACTACTAGGTTTGTTATGGCAGTGTCATCACAACATTGATTGAATTAAAATAATCAGGAATCCCCTTCCCTGTGTCTCAGGGGCGGCGGGGGACTGCCAGCACCCTAAAAAGGTGATTTTTTTTTTTTAAAAAAAACACCCACTCAGTGTAATATAATCCATGATTATAAGTCAGGTCTAGTTTGTTCCCTCAGGCTACTTTTGGTTTAAAAGAAATGGGAGAAATTGCATCTATGATTGTGAGTCAGATCAAGTTTTTAAAAAAGGTAAACCCTGTGCAAGCATCAGTCGTTTCTGACTCTGGGGTGATGTTGCTTTCACGTTTTCATGGCAGACTTTTTATGGGGTGATTTGCCATTGCCTTTCCCCAATCATCTACACCTGAAGTTTGGAAAGGAAAATCAAGTTTGGAAAGGAAAAAGAGAAAGCAAAAATGTAAGTGTAAGTCTGTATCACACAAAAGTAATATACACTATGACAAAACATTTTGACAGCTTACCTTGAAGGAGATTTCATACTGCTCCCCACCCCAGATTTCTAAACCTGGATCATAGCCACCAAGATCCCAAAACCACTTTCTGTTAACAGCAAACAGACCTCCAGCCATGACGGGGGATCTGTGGAAAGAATTGAGTGAAGTGTAAATGAAGGGTACCATCATGACATAGGGAAAAAAATGACAATCTACTTTGACAGACGCTGCTGTGGTGTTCATTTTCAGCTTTGTATGTATTGTGCAGCTCCCATCAGCATAAAACTCAGGTAGTGGGAGTTTCACTCGTGAAAAATAATAAATCTTCCTTCAGGCATAAATAGATTGCAATAAGGGACAGGTTTTCACTTTCAAACAAAGCTAGCTCATGGTGAATCATGATTATAGCGATTAGTGGTTGCAAGTTGTATTATCCGTACTTGGGACTTTTAAACTTTATTGACTTCAAGAATATTGACAGTCCTTTTCTATATATGAATAAATTGAGCAGTATTTTATTGAATGTTTTTCCTTAGGTATTTTGCTTTCAACCTTCCATTTCCATTTCCAGCCAAGGAAAGCAAATTACAGCAATGCTCTTTTTCTGCCCTTCAGCATCAGCATAATCAAAATATAATGTCCACTTAGTACACAGATGAGCTTGTAACAGAGAAGCTTAATAACAATAATCTTTATTTGTATAAGGAACAAACCTGAAGAATTATGGGATTTTTCAGACCTTTGATTCAAAACTCTTTTTGACTTTGATGAATATGTACTTGGCAAGGGCTATTGCTTGCAACTTGAACAAACTAAACATATTCAAAAGGGATAATTATTCAACAGCACCATCATGATACAGTTAGAAAACTTCATTTATTTATTTTGGATTACAACAGAAGTAAAGAAAGCTAAATATCATGGTGCTAAGTTAGATCTGATTAGGTACCATTCGAAGTTGAATTGGATGCATCAGCTAACTAAGCTACATTTTAGAGCCCTAGATTATGAGGGTCTCCCTTCCCAAATTACTAAGTGTGAGGGTTCTCAAGGGTGCAGAACGACATGGACACCCATTAACTGCTAACAAAGAAACATCTTTTCTCTCTGACAAGCACACCAGAGTAATTTTTTTACCTAGAATTCAGACTCACTCTTTACCTAGAACTCAGACACTAATTTACCACCACCACCATAGCCGCTACACAAAAACTATTCTTCAAAGATAACATAAGTATAGACTTAAAGAATAAGTATAAACTTAAAGAATGAAATGCTCATGCTTGAAACAACTGACATATGAAAGTTCAGAAGATTTCCTATTATTAGTGAACCTATCAACAGTATGAGTAGAAGAGGAAAGAGCTATGATTTGTGGCATTCAATTTTTTTCTTTTCAAAAACTGACTTTTTGTGCAATTCTCTGTACAGTTTAAACTCCACAATTATGTCTTGACATTTTCTACTGGGCAGCAGGGCTTGATATGATAAGGACAGCTGTCTGCTTTTAAAAACTGCCTGAACTGAGTCTATGCTTCTGTGGTTCCTTTGTTTGCATCCCACAGTCAGACATGAATGGATTATAGCATTATATAGGATACAATACTACTGTCAGGTAGGCTCAGTCAATTAAGGGCTATAGAATAGCCACTTCAAGTCCCACTACCACTTAGGGTTGCCAATCCCCAGATGGGGGCAGGGGATTCCCCGGTTTGGAGGCCCTCCCCCCGCTTCAAGGTTGTCAGAAAGTGGGGGAGGGGAGGGAAATGTCTGCTGGAAACTCTGTTATTCCGTATGGAGATTTATTCCCATAGAAAATAATGGAGAATTGATCCATGGGTATCTGCAGCTCTGGGGGGGCTGTTTTTTTGAGTAGAAACACCAAATTTTCAGTACAGCATCTAGTGCCTCTCCTCAGAATATCTCCCAAGTTTCAAAACGATTGGACTAGGGGGTCCAATTCTATGAGCCCCCAAAAGGTGCCCCTATCCTTCATTATTTCCTATAGAAGGAAGGCATTGAAAAGGTGTGCTGTCCCTTTAAATGTAATGGCCAGAACTCCCTTTGGAGTTCAATTATGCTTGTCACAGCCTTGATCTTGGCTCCACCCCTAATGTCTCCTGGCTCCACCCGCAAAGTCTCCTGTCTCCACCCCCAAGGTCCCCAGATATTTCTTAAATTGGACTTGGCAACCCTACTACCACTTGAAGTGAGCAACTTCATGGTGAAACCATGTTGTTGTAGGCTACCCAGGATCATCTATTTCAATCAGGAACACCAGTAAACATAGCTCTTCTGACACCTTTTCAGAAAACAAAGTCCTTGAGTGTAGCAGCCAAAAGATTAATAACTTGTAGACTAAAAGTCTTAATATAGCTGTGCTACTAAAATAATTTGGTGCCAAGGAGTGGGCACAGTTTATAGAAGGCCTGGGATTCATTCTTCAATGTCTGCAGTTAAAAGACCTCCAACTACTACATGGTCAAAGAGTTTGAAAGTGATTTCAAGCATATACTTCTCCATGGAGCAATCTCACACCAATTTAGAAATGTAGGTAAGATGGAAGTACACCAATGACACCAATTAAATTGTTCCTTCATTTTAAAGAAATCACATATACCTCCCAGCTGAGCAGTACTTGTGTCAGAATGAACCACACCATTCTTCAAAGAGGATATTTTGGAGCTGAAAAAAGTATAGAGAACAACTAAGATGGTTAGGGGGTTAGAGCACCTTTCCTATGAGGAAAGCTGGAGAATCTGTGACTTTTCAGTCTAGAAAAGAGATGACTAAGGGGAAACATGATAAAGTTTTAGAAAATTAGGCATCGGGTAAAGCGAGTAGAAAAAGAGAGCTTTTTCTCCTTCACCCATAATGCTAAAACTGAGGGCTATTCAAATAAAACTGTTGGGAAATAGATTCAGGACAGATAAAAATAAATAGTTCTTTATTCAAGGAGTAATTGGATTATGGAATTCATTGCAGATAGAGGTAGGGATGGCCACAAGCACAGATATCTTTAAAAAGGGGTAAACAGATTCATGGAGAAAAGTCCAACAGTGTCTATTAGTTATGGTGAATGAAGGGAGTCTCCATATAGAGGAAACAAACCTCTAAATACTAGTGCTGGAAAGCAGCAACAATGGAGGGCCTGTTTGACCATTCAGGTCAACTGGTAGGCTGCTGTGTGAAACAGTATGCTGAACTAGATGGGCCACTAGTCTGGTCCAGCAGGCTCTGGTTATATTCTTATGAAGCTCATATGTGCGCAGAAATCCATATTCTTTGCAGTGTGCAGACCTGCTCCCACACATCTTCTCTTGTTCTTTGAATTCGAAACCTTCCTGGGAGACTAAGAGTAGGGTTGCCAATCCCCAGGTGGGGGCAGGGGATCCCCCGGTTTGGATGCCCTCCCCCCGCTTCAGGGTCGTCAGAAAGCGGGGGGAGGGGAGGGAAATGTCTGCTGGGAACTCTATTATTCCATATGGAGATTTATTCTCATAGAAAATCAGGGAGAATTGATCTGTGGCTATATGGGGCTCTGGGGAGGCTGTTATTTGGGGTAGAGGTACCAAATTTTCAGTATAGCATCTAGTGCCTTTCCCCAAAATACCCCCCAAGTTTCAAAATGATTGGACCATGGGGTCCAATTCTATGAGCCCCAAAAGAAGTTTCCCCTATCCTTCATTATTTCCTATGGAAGGAAGACATTGAAAAGGTGTGCTGTCCCTTTAAATGTGATGGCCAGAACTCCCTTTGGAGTTCAATTATGCTTGTCACAGCCTTGCTCTTGGCTCTACCCCAAAGTCTCCTGGCTCAACCCCCAAAGTCCCCAGATATTTCTTGAATTGGACTTGGCAACCCTAACTAAGAGTGAGCAGGGAAAGAAAGACGTATTGCTTGCTCACTGCATGTTCTGCAAAGAGAACTTTTCTCTTGCATTCTCTCTGACCTGCTTCCATATGCAGTTCTCCTAAGCTGCTTAACATCATTTTGAAATCTGTCACAAACATAGATCATACCCAATACTGATCCAGCCAGTGGCCTTATTTTGAGACAGGACGCTGGTCTGTCAAGGTCCATATTGTCTACCCTGACTGGCAGCAGTTCTCCATAAGAATCTTTCAGATCACCTACCTGGTCCTTTTAAAACCGGAAATACCAGGGGCTGAACCATGCACCTTCTGCATACAAAGGGAATAGTTTACTTCTGAGCCACAGAGCCTTCAACATCAACATAGGGCAAATGCCCTAAATAAACACTATTTGTATGTGTAACTAGGATTTTCTCTATCTGCAGACCTTGTGTTATGTCTGGGCTGAAGTTCCCTAGGGTCTCTGTGAGCTTCAACCTGAAGACAATAGAGAAATAAGATTGTAGCAGCCGCAGTCTGGTTGGACAGGCTGTACTGGACTACCTATAGGGGGCAGAGGGCCAGTTTGAATGCACCTATGGGTTGGGGGCAGGGAGGAGTCTAACAGACCGTATTTAACCAGGCTGTGGTCTGTGGTTTTACATGCCTGTACATAGTTGCTGAAATCACAAGTAAAGCTGCTGGTCACTATGCTTGCAGCCCTCATTCTTAGTGCTGAACCCAGTATTCAATCTTGTATTGAATTTTAACACAATGCTAAAAAGTACACTTCATATGTAAAACATTTAAAAAGTTCTAGCTAACAGAAAGCCTGTGATTTTTCACCAGACTGACATCCCATTCAAGATTAAAGTTCAACTGCCAAGTGCAAGCAAGGCTAGCATTTTCCAGCCAGATAATCCATCTAAGTTGCACAATATCCTCCCTCCCGTTGCCAAGCTGCAAGCCTTAAGAAAGATGATCGTAGCTCAGTAAACCTCATCAATATTTTCAAGAAAATGAACTCTGAATATACAAAGATTGTATTTCAGGAGGATTAATATCCAATTACAACAATATCTACCCTCACTGTAGAGGGGAAGTGAATATATCAAAGGACTATCTTCCTTGCCCAGGGGGCTTGCTTTGCTTTGTTTAGGATTATAGGTGGCTCATTATAATTTCATGAGCAATGCTGAAAGATGCATAAATAGTTTGCCAGCCTCTGCTGACAGTGATGCCCTGCAAGCAGATCAACAGACTGATGTCTGCTTCTTCTCCATAAGGCTGGGCTCTAAACCCGATTGAAACACACCTGAAGTAAAAGCCTATTACACTGACTGTCATTTTCCAACTAGATCTATGTGTATTTTGCTTCCTGACCATGATAATAGTCTTATCTCTTGATTGAGTCCAATCAACATAAGCAAGAAATTGTTCTGAAGAATTAATTGAACACATCACAAGGAAGATGCGGTGATTGGCCCACCTTTCCTGGGAGATACCAGAACAAGAAGGGAAGCCTTTCAAGTCTTAAGTTTTTCTGAAGACAAGCCCACTGCATCCTCTGCATAGATGTTGATCAGGAAGGCAGGTCCAAACTTCAAAGAAATTCTTTGGAGATGTGACATACCATCTTACTTATTGGCTTACATAGACTATTGGCTTCCTGTTCTTCAAGAGCTGGAGTATTTCAAAACTAGTCTTTTACAACCTAGGAACCTGCAGTGCCCTAAATCCCTTTTTAAAAGGATAACTGGTAACCTTAAAAATACAGATAAATCATCAGAACATGTGATTTGGGGGCCAATCACCTAGTAAACGGTTATATATTTTTTTTTTATGATGGTATTAATAGGTGTTTCAGGGACTGACCTATAATGCTTTACTGATAGAAAACCTTTGAAAGGTGTTTTATGTTTAACAGTTCAATCCACAATTAAAGTATTTTGGATCTCTCATTGGCAGTAGTGTCTAATATTAATAGCATGGAGCTTACCAAGTAATTGATTGTGTGATCTTAAGCAGAATTGCATCCTTCAAAGCCCATTGATCCATACAATTAGAAAAGTACACTTTTCCTTAGGATTGCACAGTTGCAGTAAGAAGTATATCTTAGTGATTGACCAGTGCTCTTCTGTTTAAATCAGAATTTGATTGCAAGCTGTAAGAAGCACTCTTAAAAAATGTCTGTTCTATAAATATCAAAAACTGCTCCAAATTGTATTATAAATGCCTTTTGTGATGGTTGTTCCTGTCCATCTACTATTCAGACAACTCACCTCACATAAAAATGAACTTATAAAAGAGGTTCCTTCCTTGATCCTGCTGGGTTGGTAGTGGTGGCAGAGAGCTACATGGTGTGCCTCTCTATAACTCAGTTCTTGGCTACTTTGCCTACTTGGCTCCCATAGCTAAGCATGTTCCTAACTGAGTGTTTTAAAGTGGTCACAAATACTACTACCTGTGAACAGTTGTTTTATTCAATTAGTTTTGAACAGGTACCAATATGATGAAGACTGATAACCAACAACAAATGCAGAAGTACAAAAGCAGCACATATAATAGTTGATTTTAAATGATGCAATACTTGCTTCATTGGTTACTCTGGTGTGCAGGTAATGCAAAGAAGAGCATTTATTGACAGTGGCTACCTGGCCAGCTGCCATGTTGAATGTCATCACTTGCACAGACTCAAAACTATTCAAAACACCACCGGTATTAAATTTCCAATATTATAGGACTCTTGACTACAAAGGAAACAAGCACAGAGAGTAGAGCAAGTTTGATTTTTAAATGTCTTGTCTGAGAAAATTAAATCCTTACTAGTTTCCCTTGGATGAAAGAGCACGGGAGACTCATTGCGGTCTTTGTAATATTACTTGAATTATAAATATGCATGATAGGAGGCAAACAGACACTTGTACATGGACGTAAATCTGCTATCCTGCATTACAGCTACACATGGACACCATTTCTGCAAGCAAACTGCCCATTCAGTGAATATCCAACACAGATATTAAAGAAAATAAAGACTTTTTTATATCAAATCCTTAACTCTCATTCAGAATCACTGCAGGGAAAACCCCCCCCTATAGACTCATTCACAAGAACTGAATAGCAGACTCACAGGTTCACATTCAGAAACTCTGACAATATTGGTGCCATTATTTTCATGTTATCTCTGGAAGCCTGTGTGAGAAAGGGGCTAAGACCAGATCCGTTAAGCCAATTCCCAAGGCTACAACTGTAGCATTAAGATTCTCAGTTCCCACTGCAACCCTTTCTCCATTGAAGCAGATGACTTCTTAATGCCTTTTGTCATGAGTAGCACAGTAGCATGTGATTTTTAGATTTCTATGTCACAAGCTCTACAAATTCCTCTCAAGATAAACTTTTTTTTTTAAAAAAACCCTAGATTCTAAACCCCCTCAATAAAACTGCATTCTCAGACAGATTACTTTTTTCTGTATACAATATTACCAGCTCTAAGGCAAGATTTATGTGGCATGGCATATATTAGCAACTTTACACACATTGGGTTTGTAACAAAAGTAGAAAAATAACAATGATTTTCTTCTGTCTCTCCCAACCCTACTCCCACTGGATTAACTTGAACCAGGAGAATAAAGTCGACACAAAGCTTAAATAGCTTGCATGTTTTCATTGAAGGAATCCTTTTAAATACAACTGTGCAGCACATATTCTCAGATAGAGTTGGTTAGCTTTTCTCTGGGCTCTTTCAAGCCTGCACACAATGACATGGATTCAAGCTGATAAGGGCCTCACATTTTGCTAAGTGGATGAGACACACAGTTAATGATACAGGCTGTGATCTATCATGGAGCAGACAAAGTATTACCTCTTTGATCAGTAATATTGCCAAAAACCAGAAGGTATTCTCTTTTCCTTAGTTGCTACAGGAAAGCTTGGCTACAGGAAAGCTTGGGAATCAAAGATCAGTTTTTAAATATTTTATTTACTTCTGAGTCTCTGGAGATTAATATGGCTGTCAGAAGCAATTATCTGGTGGCAAGGTTGGAGTCTAAAGCTCTGGCCATTCTGTGTTGCCACTACACAAAGCAGGCCAGCTGGTTATCACTGGATAGCAAGTCCCAGAAAATGCAGTAATTAGGTTGTAGAAAAGGCAGCACAGAGGGTGAGAATGAGAAGGTAACTAGGTGTCCCAAAGTAATTTGGCTTCCTGAAATGTGCTTCTACCTTCCTCCTTCCAATTTTATTAAAGCTCCATAATACGCTGTGTTATGCTCTTATGGAAGGTAATGGGGAGGCAGGCACTTAACTGTAATGAAATTAGATTCCTCCTCCTCTGCACCAGAGGCACAATGACATTTTCTTGTAAAAGCCATGAAAGCTGTTTTTAAAAATGGAAGTGACAGAAAAACACTGGAATCCACTTCCCAGCAAAGGATGAAGGAGCTGAAAGCTGATGAGGTTGAGCACTTTATTGTCCCAAGTAGCGTCTGCTTTTCATTTGAAGCTGCTGTGGAGACGGGTGGGCAATGCTGTCAAAACCAAAGGAAATGAACCTTCCCATTTTATCACCCCACAAAAAGAGAGATTGTTTTGCCATTCCTACTAAATCAAAAATATAAAAAGGTCCCAATTTGGTCATAAAAATGAAATGAAAGCCATCTCTCTACATTTACACAGGCTCATTTGGCTGGATGGGGAACTATATGGAAATGAGTCTTCCTAATAGCATGCCTTATTAAAAAAAAAGTCAGAGAGAGTAGCAGAGAATTGATGTGGAGAAGCCTGGCCTGTGAATGCCTTTGATCATTTTGTCATCAGCATGTTAAGGTTATTTTGCTTAAAGGTATCCATTATTTCATTATATTTGACTGCTAAAGTAGAAGTCAATCAAACCCTAAAATCTACCACCTCAGCAGCAGGAAAGCAAAGGAATGGGAACTGGATTTCAGCAGAGACATGCCATACCTTGGAGCTTGGAACAGCCTCTACTCTGCACAGCTGTGACCTCTAATGTGGTGTTACCTGCAACCCACACCCAAACTGCTATGTGGTGAAGGAACAATGTACACACAGATTTTTATCCCCAGGGAAAGGAGAAGAGGAAGGGAGAAGCAGAGTAAAACCAGCTGTTGGCCCTTGTACTAACCCCCTAACTTTGCATTGTGCTGTGTGATGACAACCCAGCATTGGAGGGTTTTCCACTGAACCCAGAGGACAATATCAGCTGGATAATCTGATTCCTGATTATACAGGATTAAGATGCTGTGAGAGGGAACAAACAACGGTAATTCATATGTACAATGTTCTGTTCTGCAGCACAAAAGCATGATATATAATATTGTTTTCCATTCTGAGTCCCTCTACCATTCACCCTGCCTCTAACCAGCCCCTGCCTCTTATTTTCCTCATCCACCAAATGCTCCCTCATTCCCTGGATGTCTTGAAAGACAACATGGCAAGCTGCAAATGCCCAGTGGGGTTTGACAGGGGTGTCAAATGTGTGGCCTGAGGGATGGATTAGGCCCCCGGAGGGCTCATATCAGGCCTGTGAATCACTGTTATCTGCTTCTTTTTCTCTCTCTTGCTTCCTTTTTCATCACCACTTGCTTTGCCAGGCTTGCTCAATCACACAGGAGCTGCAGAGCAAAGCTTCTGTTTTCTCCATTGGCTGGCCAGCAAATGAAGCAACTTGTGTACAACTAGGAGTAAGGCCCATTGTGAAGAAAAAATACAACAGGCTCTAGAAAGAGGCTCTGGGTGAATGCATGCCACCTTTGCTGTCTTCCCACCCAAGTGAAGCCATTGACTCCCACTCAACCTCAAGGGGAGCTGATCTCTGCCATCTAGAAAACAATTGTAAAACTGAGTGATCTCCAGTGGTTCCTCAGGAGGAAATGGCATTGTACCTTAATGAGGTCCTATCCCTCCTCAAACCCCATCCTCTCCAGCCCCCACCCCTTAAATCTCCAGGAATTTTCTAACCTGGAATTGGTAACCAGTTTGGTAAGAGCCAGTTTGGTGTAGTGGTTAAGTGGATGGACTCTTATCTGGAAGAACCGGGTTTGATTCCCCTCTCCTTCACTTGCAGATGCTGGAATGGCCTTGGGTTAACCATTAGCTCTGGCAGAGGTTGTCCTTGAAAGGGCAGTTGCTGTGAGAGCCCTCTCAGCCCCACCCACCTCACAGGGTGTCTGTTGTGGAGGGAGAAGATATAGGAGATTGTAAGCCACTCTGAGTCTCTCATTCAGAGAGAAGGGCGGGGTATAAATCTACAATTCTTCTTCTTAACCCTATCTTCTTCTGTTTCTCTGCCCCTCTGATTCCAGGTTTCTATTGCCTCCCCCCTCCATGCATCCTTTACATAGGAAAATGACAGTCTTTCTTTACAGTGGTGGTGGGGGAAACCAAAGCATACATCATTCTCCTCTCCCCCTCGTGTGATCTGAACAACAATCCTGTGAGGCAGGTTAGGCTGGAAGTGTGTGACTGGTCTGAAATTACCAAGTCAGCTTCCATAGCAAGAATCTGGGTCTGGCATACACCACTCTGAAGCCCTAATTCCTATGCCACAGTGGCTGTCATAGGTGGCTGCTGCTGAACAGTAGCAAGCAGCCAGGCATAGGGTAGCCAACCCCAAGGTGGAGCCATCCCTTTATCTGCCCCTCTGACTTCAGGATTCCATTGCTTTCCCCCTCTCTGCAGCCTCTACATAGGAAAAGGACAGTCTTTCTTCACAGTGTGGGGGAGACCAAACAGCTTACATCATTCTCCTCTCCCCTATTTGATCTGAACAACAGCCCTGTGATGCAGGTTAGGCTGGAAGTCAGTGACTGTTTAATATCACCCAGTCAACTTCCACAGCAAGAACCTGTGTTTGGCATACCCCACTCTGAAGCCCTAATTCCTATGCCCTTCTCAAACTCCACCACAGAATCTCCAGGAATTTCCCATCAACCTTGAAAGGTACGACTAAAGGCCTCTGGGTGAGTGCCTGCCCAACCTTGCTGTCTTCCAACCCACCCAAGTGAAGGCATTGACTCCTCCCCACCTCAAGGGTAGCTTATCTCTGCCATCTAGATAGCAGTTGTAATTCTCAGTGATCTCCAGCCCTCACCTGGAGATTGGCAACAATGGTTCCCCAGGAGGAAATTGTTGGTTTGGATTCTATGGCATTATATTTCTCTGAAGTCCCACCCCTTCTCAACCCCCACCCCCACCCTCTCCAGGCCCCATTCCCTAAATATCCAGGAATTTTCTAACTTGGAGTTGGCAACCTTATCTCCTTCTGTTTCTTTGCCTCTCTGACTTCAGCTTTCCATCACCTCCCCCCTCCCTGAAGTCTCTGCATAGGAAATGGACAATTCTTCTCCATGGAGGGGGACCAAAGCAGCTTACATCATTCTCCTCTGCCTTCTTTGATCTGAACAATAGCCCTGTGAGGCAGGTTAGGCTGGAAGTCTGTGACTGGTTTGATATCACCCAGTCAGCTTCCACAGCAAGAACCCTGCTCTGAAGCCCTAACTCCTATGCCCTCCTCAAACTGCACCACAGCCTGCTATCTGGAATTCTATGCTTGTCAGTTCATCTTCATGACACATGAAGCTTCAAAACTTTAAGTTGTTAACCCACTGGTATCTTAATCCCAAACAAATGGCTAAATTTTCAGCATCCAACTCCTCTTAATGTTGGAAAGGTTGTAAAGACACTGGATCTATCGCACATTGTTGGTGGTAATGTCCATTTATTGCGGCTTTCTGGAACACAGTTCTTGAACACATTGCTAAAATGACTGGTTATAGAATCCCATTTCAGCCTCTGATACCTTTTCTCCAATATTGGCAAGATACAACAGTTCCTACAATCAGACGCTCATTAATTGATAGCTTATTAATGGCAGCAAAAACACCAATAGCTTCTCTCTGGAAATCCAACACAACACCTTCAATCTTGTTATGGTTCACAAAAATATGGGATCAATTAATTATGGAAAAAATCACAGTTCAAATAGCCCAATCGGACATTTATCCTAAATCTACTTCTTTTGAAGAAAAATGGTTCCCATTTATGGAGTATATTTCAACTCATGATATCCTACCACTTTCTTTCTTATTTCATATTTCGTATCATCATCATCATTATTATCAGATATGGGGTGCAGTCAGACAGTACCTCAGAATCAGTTTTTGAAAAATATTTTGTGTATTATTTTAGTTACACAAAGTAGTCTTACTCTTGATGATATCGTTATGTTGAATTTCTAGCCGTATTGTACATGATTTATCGTGCTTATATGCTCAGTAATTTCTGTTGGAGGTTGCCAAAATGCTTCTTCATATATTTATTCTGTATTGTCAAAATAGTTAATAATAAAATCTTTGAAAAGTTAAAAAAACAAAAACAAAAAAACCCTCCACCACAGAATCTCCAGGAATTTCCCACCAACCTGGAAAGGTACCACTAAAGGCTTCTGGGTAAGTGCCCCCCTCAACCTTGTTGTCTTCCAACCCAACCAAGTGAAGACATTCATGCCCCCCACCTCAAGGGTAGCTTATCTCTGCCATCTAGATAGCAGTTGTAATTCTGAGTGCTCTCCAGCCCTCGCCTGGAGATTGTGTAACAAGCAAAGAGGAATGTGGATAGTAGAGCAGGGAAAATAGGTAAACACCTCCGTGAAGACCAGCCTCCCCTCTTATACAAAGTATGAATTTCACTTATAAAAACAGTATCATTCGAACATACAAAGTCTTAAGAGCAAACAAAGGAACACATGTGACCCCACCTACAATCATTTAAATTGGAAGTCCATGTCCATAGTGCTTCAATAACAAGGTGTGGGTCCTGGTTTCAATGCAGCAGTTATCCACGGAGACAGATGCTCCTGTCTTCAAATGCACAGCTAGGCATAAAATGATACGTGACGCAGCAGTATTCTCTCCCACGTTTTGCTGTTTGCTTCTACAAGCTGTACATAAAAATGCAAACATTTAACCATACAAAAAACATTTTATTTATATATATATATATATATATATATATATATATATATATATATATATATATATATATATATATATATATATATATTTGGCCACTGTTTGACACAGAGTGTTGGACTGGATGGGCCACTGGCCTGATCCAACATGGCTTCTCTTATGTTCTTATAAGAGCATACATTTTCCAATTTTTTTCACCAATTCAATGCTGATGCTTCAAATAGCTTAACTCCAGTATAGTCAATTTCCTTCCAAGCTCTCTGATACTCCCACTTATAAGTCCACAGGGGTGCGGTCAGACCTACCATTAAAAGCGGGTGTATAGCACTCAAATCTGAACCGCTGAATATTGAATCGATGCAGGGCAGTTCAGACGAGCATCCAAGAATGCGATTCATTCTGTTGTGCGCGATCAGACATCCAATAATATCACGCTCCTTTCTTGGAGCATGCGTAATCAGATGGTGATTTCTGGGAGGGGAGGGGGTCCATTGAACATGCGCCCAACTGTTTGGATCTGGAAAATCAAAACTTTCTTCAGAGGCAGGGGGGAAGGGCGAAAGTTTCCAGAATTAACCTTGCCGATCCAAACCACGGAACTGCCAGGAATTATTTTCCTAGAAATTGGCAGTGACAATGATATCTTGAAATCCTCCACATTGAAAAAAAAAGAAATTTTTGCTGTTCTGAATAGTGGGATAACAATTCCCCCGCCCCTCTGATCCTGTGTTGATTGGAGAAGCAGAAGCGTCACCTCAGATTCCTGGATGATCTCGCAATGTGCATGTCTGCTGAGGCTTTCTTTGAAAAAACAAGGTGAGAGGCAGTATTGCGCATGAGCTGTCCAAACAACAAAAAGCCGATGCTGTGCTGCTGTTTTGAAAAAGGGCCGGACTTTATGTGCTGTCAAATTAATGCACCATTCATGCGTGGCAAGCCTGGATGACCCCGGATCACGCTTGATTGACAGATGTGGATGTCTGAACTAACACATTTAATCCGTCAGCCAGATGGAGCTGTGTCGTCACTAATGGTATGTGTGACCGCGACCCAGGTGTATCTAATTAAATCGTTCCTTAAAGCTACAGCTTACTAACATACAGTGTCTCTCTTCCAGGTAAAATCTAACTTACAAATCAAAGCAGTCCTTACGGATAGCATTTCATTTCGCGTTTTAAAAGCCATCTGGCAACATCGACCTTGCCTTGTAGTCTCAGGGGGGAATCTTTCCGCTGCAAAGAATCTCAGTGTGCTGGGATCATGCTGGAGATCCCTGTAGTGCTCCACAAGGGGAGCATCTGTCACAGAATTTTTTATTCAAGACTTGTGTTCGAGCACACATGTACACACGACACGCATCGTGCTACCCAAATAGATTTTTTTGCAGGGCATTGAAGAGTACAAATACATTGCTGAGTTGCACAGGTTGTAGTATCCTTTAAATGAACCTTGAAGCCCGTCTCTGGATGTACAGATTCCTTTAGTTCCAGAGACAAAGAGCAAGAGGAACACTTTGCTTTGATCAGCTTTTTACAAAAAAGCAAGACCTATTTTGAAAATTGAGAATGTCCTGAAGGAGAAGAGTTGGAATCTTTCCTGTGCTCTGATGAAATTGCAAAAAAGCTGGTCAAAGCCTTTGGTGAAACGAGGAAAACAAAGTACAACCTTGTAGCTGTGTTGGGCTGTGTACATCTCAAGCTGAATCTTCAAGAGACATTGTGGGGTCTTCTCAGGAGCAAGCGGACCGAGGATTCCCTTTAATATACAGAAGGACGGAATTCTATTCTTATGAGACAGTTTACTCTGAACTTTCAAAGACTGTGTTCTTCCTTTTTGTTCACTTAAGGTGTTCTATTCATCAGTGTATGGTTTGAAATAATGTTTTGTGAAAATGTTTCAAAGAACATAAAGAGGTTTATAAGAATCAAAAAATTGTATAAGTGATATAGAGGCTGGTCATCACAGAATCTCAGGGTTTACTTTTGCTGTGATTCTCTGTGTGTTGATCAATCCCCCAGTTTGGAGGTCCTCCCCCCGCTTCAGGGTCATCAGAAAACGGGCGGGGGGGAGGGGAGGAAATGTCTGCTGGGCACTCATTATTCCCTATGGAGACCAATTCCCATGGGGAATAATCGATAATTGATCCGCAGGTATTCGGGGATCTAAGGGGGCTGTTTTTGAGGTAGAGGCACCACATTTGCAGCGTAGCATCCAATGCGTCTCCTCAAAAGACCCTTCAAGTTTCAAAAAGATTGGTCCAGGGGATCCAATTTTATGAGTCCCAAAAGAAGGCACCCCTATCCTTCATTATTTCCAATGAAGGGAAGGCATTTAAAAGGTGTGCGGTCCCTTGAAATGTGATGGCCAGAACTCTCTTTGAAGTTCAGTTATGCCTGTCACACCCTTGCTCCTGGCTCCACCCCATCTCTCCTGGCTCCACCCCCAAAGTCTCCTGGCTCCACCCCCAAAGTCCCCAGATATTTCTTGAATTGGACATGGTAACCCTATCATCCCGGGGGGCCCTGCTTTGGTTGCCCCCACCATCTGAGACTAGATTGGTAGGAATCCAAGACAGGATCTTCTCTGTTGTAGCACCAATACTTGACCCAGGGAGATTTGTTTTTCTCCCTCTATCAGTGTGTGTCTTTCACCAGCAGACAAAGACTTATTTGATTCATCTGGAATGCCTCCAACAGCATCTTTTGACCCTCCTATTGTAGTTTGCTCATATGTTTTTGATAGCATTCTATATTTTTATCTGCATTTTAATTATTTTACCTTTTTAATGCTCACTTCCTTGTGTGCCATGATTGGGTGGAAAGGCAGCACAAAATATTCTTAATAAATAGCTGAATAAATAAAATAAAAATCTCAAGCCTTGTTTTCTTGTGACTATGTGCCTTTTGACAACTGGCAGCGGCTGCACACTCAGATTTATTGGGATGCATCCAAAGAGTTTGGTGAATAATTGGCTCTGTGAACATATTCAGTGAGTAGGGCATAAACCAAACCAGTAGGTGACCAACCATCTCTGATTGAAACTGCCCAGGTGCCTGTCTTTTTTCCTTTCCAAGTCTCATAGAAGCAAGCCTCAGTTTCAGTGCGAGCTCACAGGAGAACAGCTCCTGAACCTTTCTGAGAGTTCCACCTCTTCCTTCTGAGAGTTCCACCTCCTTGTCCATTGAATAGTATATGCAGCTGCATAACAATCCCTGGATGAGCTCCACCACCTATTTTTCTACAAAATGACCCTTGCGTAGAGGTATAGGAGGTTGGGGTGATTTTGATAGGCAAACCTTTGCAGCAGTGGAACAGTTAGGTCTCTTCTTTCCTCCCTGTGTCACCTTGATGAAAATCATAATCCCATCAACCTGAAATGTAGCTTTAAAAGATGGTGGAAGATCTGTAATCTCTGTGCCATCAAGCTTAGCCCTCAGCAATATCATTTGCAAAACCTTATGCTGTGCAGCAACATCAAGGCAATGCTAACACTGAAAAAATGCAGGTAGAAAGCTCCAAAAGAGAATGGACTAAATGTAAAGGGAAATAATTTGCAATATGATTAAGGAGCCCTGTTCAGAATGCCATATACCAGACTTCCATCTTTCACTGGAGACTGAAAAGCAATACAGTCAAAACTAAGTGGTCTTTGGGGGTCAATTAGAGTGGACGCTTGACAAGGCTTTCCATCTTTTATGAGTATAGAAGTCCTGGAAGAGCAAGGCCTTGATTAGTTGGAAGACTCAATGCCTTGGCAATGACTAATAGAAAGAGAGAAACCAAGTGCATTTCCTTGAAGAAACATGAGCCCCAAAGAAGTCAGCATTCTGTCTCTGTCTGTTCTGTTCCCAGGAAAGAGACAACAACTACAAGTAAATCTGACACAGCGTGCTCTGTTTTAGTGATTTTCCTTCCCTCGTACATCACCCTGTCGGCATCAATACCCTTTGGATACCTTTCCCTTCTTATTATTCTGGGAGTGGCACACAGACTTGAATTTCCCAAGGTGACAACTCTGCACAGTCAAGAGCTCCCTGTGTAGAGATGTAAAATGAAAGAGCCTCCCTCTGCCTCTGTTGAAAGATTCATCTTGGAGCTTGATTTCAAATTCCTGCTGTACTGGCAAGATTAGCAAGCACGGCACCATGGGGGATGCAGCAGTCTCCTCCTGTTTAGGTTCCATTTTTGAGATCAGATGAGATTGAATACCCAGGGTTCAAATTCTGGCAAATAGGAGCACAGTTTCTAATTGAACATGGAAAATGAAACCTCATTCAGTGTCATCATCTGTAGCTCGAGCCTACACTTCAGGTGGGATTTAAAAGCTACTTTCATAGCCTGATGTGAAACACGAAAAACATGATAAGCAGCAACAGCAGTAGGCCAACAATTTTCTATGAAATATGAGAATTAATCATGTGGTAGACGCAGGTACCTGCATCTGTCAAACACCAACTGGGAAGATTCCATATGTGACCCAGTAGCAAGAATCCAAGCAGAGTTTTTAACACTGTTGTATTCAAAAAAGTTCACCTTACCATAGAAGACATGTGCCTACAGAGGAGAGAGCAAGGGACAGAGCAAGTAAGAGAGAGACCACCATCTAGCTCTTTCAAAAGAAAAGTTTGAAAAAAACTATGTTCTAAAAGGACTGGATACCTTGCTGGCAGTCTCTGTCTCTCTCTTCTCCCCTCTTATGCAAATTTACAGGATTTCTATAGTAATCAAAATCAAGGCCATGAAGGTAAACAATGCTAAGATCAAATCATCTAGGAGGTAAATTTAAGCTTAGGTGCCCCTTCCTATCAAGACTGAGAGTATAGCAAACAATGAGAAAACAGATAGGAAATAGGCTGTACTTGTGAAACAAAATGGAGACTGGCAACAGCAGGAGAGGCTGTAACCCATATTCCCAGTTTGTGGCATCCCAAATCACTGGTGCTAAGAAAATTGACAGAAAGACAGAAAGCCAGTTTGGTGTAGTGGTTAAGTGCACGGACTCTTATCTGGGAGAACCGGGTTTGATTCCCCACTCCTCCACTTGCAGCTGCTGGAATGGCCTTGGGTCAGCCATAGCTCTTGTAGGAGTTGTCCTTGATAGGGCAGCTGCTGTAAGACCTCTCTTAGCCCCAGCTACCTCACAGGGTGTCTGTTGTGGGGGAGGGGAAGGTAAAGGAGATTGTGACTGCTCTGAGACTCTGAGATTCAGAGTATAGCATGGGATATAAATTCAGTATCTTCGTATCTTCTTTTTCTATTATAAGATCAGAACTGATGGACAGAAGACTCAGGACCTACAAGGCAAATATGCCTTCAACACATAATTGTACCAGAATATGTACACATGGGTCTGGCCAGTGCCTGGATGAGAGGCCTCCCATGTACTCCATATATGAAATCACATCATATCAAGATGCAAGGAATGTGGGGTTTAAATGTAATACTTAAAATAAACAGATAATACCTTTATGTAACTCACTACCACTATCTTAGATGGCTTCAACCAGGGATTAGATGAATTCATAGAAGCTATACAGGAATCAAAAGAGGCAAGGACTTTTCATAGAATGAAACCTGTCTGGCAAAATTTGTTTTTCATCATGCCAAGTGACATTCTCCCCTTCTTGCTGAGAGACTGTCTAATGAGTGGTAGCAAAGTGGCTGTGGAAAATGCAACCATGTGGAAGCTGCTCCAAGCAACAAGCTGTTTGCTTGCAGGGTCTCACCCAATGGACTTCAGGGTTTACAGATAACCCCAAAATATCTCCCAAAGTGTTTGCATGGTAAAAATTAGAAGGCCTGCATTATGATCAAAGAGTTTACTTCATGGAGCAATCTCTTTGTGATTTTATTTCAAGTGACCATTTTGATGCTGCTTATTGTAGAGCATCAAGCCCGAAGTCTGTGTCTGGGGAGGCATTCAATATAGATCTTGGCAGTGCATGCATAGTTAAGAATGAAAATATCAGCTATAACCATCTCTAAATGAACTAATTATCTATCAAAGATCCCACTGTTTCACAGGATGTAAAAACTATCTATTTTCAGTGATGGCTTTCTGTTTTCTGTTTGGATCATTCATCTTTGGCTTTTCAGGAGGGCAAAAGTGTATCTCTGTGGGATGCTGCATGAACATAATTGGTGAAGATAAATTAAACTTGTTCCTAATTCATCTTTTTTTTTCTAAATTAAAAAAGGCATTATTGCCATGGATAATGCAGTGCCTTTTATATACACAAGACAAAAAAAATATTTGCCAGAAGCCCATCTTCCTGAAGGCTCTTGAAATGTGTCTCTAACGCATGTTAAAATTATCCTTGCTACATTTTACTTGGCACCACCAACTGCTTTTTTGAATCTTAATTTCAAAAATAACATGTTGTGAAATAAAAGCTTCTGCACTTTGGCCTGCTTAGCAGGGCAGTTATAACTCCCCAAGTCTAATTGCTGTGCTGATTCCTCTCCCCCTCAGAGACAGAGACCCTTAATAAAGTCTTTTAGAGATTTCGGAAAGCTCCATTCACAGCAAACTATTCTAAATTACATTCCTTGATGGTGTTAAATAACTTAACAAATCACTAAAGGTTGTTCTTTATTAAGAAAAAAATAAAGTGAAATGCACAGAGATTTGATGTTAATTACACTGGAAATATCTAACCCTTTGGAGAACATTGATCAAATACTACCTTTACCTAGTCAGTGCTGATACTTACCTTCCACACACTGAATGCTGTTTTGCCTCTGTAGCCTATTTAGCCAAACTTTATAATTTGCCATAACAGACTCAGATGCTAGTTGCCTGCTTCAGCACACCAATACATGGAGCTGTGATGCCAGGGTATTCCCCTGTGGGCTTCTTGCTGTATGGTTGCCTGGCATTCCCATTTGGGTAGCAATGAATTGTACTTGCATGCAGCTGATCTTGCTTCCTCTATGTTGTAAGCTCTTAAAAATGTCATATATTAATTGACTGAAAATCTAATTTACAACATATAGTTAGATCTTCTTGACAAATCTTTCTATTGACTGTAGTTTCCCATGTGAAATACCAGATTAGTGTAATCCCCCCACCCACCCAATCAGTACAATGAATGGAACTGGTCACAGTTTAGCTGCAGATGGCACATTTCAAGTAACTGTAAACTTGCCTTCTGGATAACAGTTTCACAAACCGACTCTGTATAATATAATAAAATAGTTTAATGGAAACTAGAGTGAGGCATGGAACATGATCATTTGTAGTGGGTTTATAATTTATTTTATTTATGTGTTTAAAACATTTATTAGCTGCGCTTCACCCTTGTGGAACTCTAGGCAGCTTACAACAGAAATAAAACTATTACAAACAACACCATAAAAACAATGCTATAAGGATGTTTCTAAAACAATTGTTATTTTAAATAGGTTGGAAACCACTCTGAAAAAATTTAAAAGTTATATGCTATATAAATTCTGTAAAATAAATACACGGAAATGAGGTTTATGGATCAAAGAGATCCCAGGCATATGTTATGGACTTACTTTTTACCCCCTCAATATTTCCCTTCATTAACCCATTCCATTCCTTCTCATAAAAGCTGCTCTGAGGTGGGAGTGATACCACATCATTTCTCACACTATCACATCACAAAATTCATCACCAGGACTGTCAGTGTGGTTGACAGGGCTGTGGCCCTTGCTGTGGTATCCAAGTTCAACCAGTCTTTTAATACTGGAATTAAAATCAGTCATATTAGGAAATCAATTCAATAGCCCAGGGGTGCCAAACTTATGGTCCATCAACCGCAACCCGCCCGTCAAGAGTTTTAATCAGGCTGCAGCTCTTTTCTCCCTTTCCCCCATTTGAAGCTCTCAGGTTGCCTAGGTGCCCAGCTCCTTATCTTTGCCTGTTTCAGCAGGAAGTTCTTCTGGGCTTTCAAAACTGCAAAGAAAATGCAGAATAGATTTTCCATTAAGGTCTCTGTGCCCAGATAGACTACTCTGGGAGCAGTCTATCTGGACCCAGAGATCTTAATGGAAAATCCAATTTGTGTTTTCCTTGTCTGTGCTGCAATGTATTTCAATGGAGTGGAGGCTCAAGTAGTTTTACTTTCCAGTGTTTGCATGGCCAGCTGAATCTGCCACTTCCTGGAATTGTCCCCTTGCAAATAAAGGGGTTGATACTTTGAGTCATCTTGTCTCTTCTGAATGGACTTGAGAACGGGTGCCTAGTGAGTACTCTAACCTGGGAACCCATAGCCAAAGGAGTATATTACATTGGAGAGCCATTGCCAATCTGAGTAGATCTGGAAGGGAGGGGGGAGAGAAGATTGCAATACCTGGCCATTTCACGTTTTCCTAGGCTTAGAGCATTTTATATTTTTAGTTTCTGCTGTGATTTTTGTGCTTTTTCTTTATGTTTTATTTTACAACAACAATTTTTATTTGTATCCCGCCCTCCCCGCCGGAGCAGGCTCAGGGCGGCTATTTTAAAAATTGAATTGCTAAATCCCACTATTTCCCCACCTTTCCATTTTAAGCAAAATATCACAAGTTTGCATTTTAAGTTAAACCGGACATGGGAGCAGCTATGAGGTGGCAGGCACTGGAGTCAGGGAAAGGAGACATAGCCACACCGGACATGGGAGCAGCTATGAGGCGGCAGGCACTGGAGTCAGGGAAAGGAGACATAGCCACATAGAGAGGACAACAGAGAGAAGGACACCCTTGACGTGAAGCCTACCACCCTTGTGTGCTCCGAAGGCATCCAGTTGCTAGGACTGCCTGTAAGGCCAATCCCAAAAGGGAACAGGGAGTTCCTGGGGGGGGGGGCAGGGTCCCTGGGATTACTTTAAACTGTTCCTAAGCACCTAAAAGAAATAAAGAATCATCTGCAGCAAGAATCCTGGCCTCATGATGACTGTCACACTTTGTGTTTGTTTGTATCCTTTATAAAATTTATATCTTCGCTACCTGGCACTACACACATGGCCTGGACCCACAAAGTCCCATTTATGTCAGATCTGGCCCTTGTAACAAATGGGTTCAACATCCCTGCAATAGCCATTTCTGTTGGTTTGAATGGGAGCTATTTCATGGTGTAATGTCCCTTTTCACATCACAGGACAAGAAGAAACAAAAGTCCAAAGCTGTACCAGCAGAATAACTGTTTCCTTAAGATGCCAGATGACTCTCCTGAGACTACTTTCCTTCCTTCACTGAGTAGATGTTTGATACTGCAAGTTAGAATTTTAAAGAAGTAAATCTGCAATGAAGTGGATCTGTGCCAGGAAAGCCAGTAAATGATATTCCGGAGTCTGGATATCCCATTCCACCTACAGTTAACATGATCATAGAGCATGACTAATGATTCAGATGAAGCTCTCATTCTTAAAAACTTTGGGCAGCTTTACATTTTTAGCAACTTTAGCTATTTCTAAACAATAGCACCAGGAATGTTTTAATCAATATTTAATTGATTTATTAAATGCGTTCAGTTATTGAAAATGAATTGGCAATTTGTTCTATATTTTAATTATTACCCTGAGCTAAAGCAATAGCTGGAAAGGGAGGAAAGTGGCTAATCCATTCTTGCTGAGGATCTACTTCAAAATTGGTTGGGCCAGAGTTCTTTGTTTTATAAGATGCCAGCTCAGGTTTTAGCTATTAGTCTAATTACAGAGAGAATCACGGAAAGAAATGTGATGACTATGGTAATGACTATGGTAATGAATAATGTTTACAAAAATTCAAACTATTTATTACAGTAACTATGTGAGAATTCCTAAATAATTATAACAGTGTTCATATATAAACTCCTATTACAATCACATTTTAACTCATAGAAATCACAAAAAAATTTCCTTTAAATTGAGTGAGGTAAGCTAGGAACAAATTTTCTCTGAAGTTGGTACCCTCTAGATCATGGGTGGCTAAACTGCGGCTCGGGAGCCAAACGTGGCTCTTTCACACATATTCTGTGGCTCTTGAAGCCCCGTTGGCTGGCTTGTAGAAGGCATTTCTTTCTTTAAATCACTACATTTAAAGTTGTTTTTCTTCCTCTTCTCCCTCTCTCCCCCTCCCCAACTATTTTCCTTCCTTTCTTGTCTTGCAGCTCTCAAGCATCTGACATTCATGTCTTGTGGCTCTCAGATCTCTGACATTTATTCTGTGTGGCTCATATATTAAGCTAGTTTAGCTACCCCTGCTTTAGATAATACAGTCCAGGATAGGATCCAATCCCAAGTGCTGGTAAACCAACTGTGGCCTGCACTGATCTTTCAGAATCACTCCACAATCTATGATACTAACCTTATGGTGTAATTTTCTTAAATATCTTTGTTTCAATAAACATCAGTCTCATATTAAGCAAAATTTATTCTTCTTTCTATTAGGTAGATTTAATTCTTCTTATGACCCAGCTGGCCTTTGGATGTCGTTTGGCCCTTGGTTTGAAAATCTCAACAACAATTTTTCCTATAATAAAATATTACACATCATAATGTCTTACTGTCTTCTGATTTTTAAAATTTTAGTTTATCTTATTGATATACCACTCACCACTGTGACTGCAAATATCACACCATCTGTATATTCTTATTGAGGTACCATTTCTATCTCTATTTAAACACTGTAATTAATATTTTTTTTCAGCCAAAATGTTGAGAATCACATTTTTTAGGGATACTGACAATTCCTTTAAACAATTCATTAATCCTAAAACATAATATTACAATTCATTCAATTAAGAATTAAAAAGTCATTACAGAGAATTTGAAAACTTTTTTAAAGATTACAAAATCTGATCACAAAAAACAAGAAAAGTCATTACCCTTTGGTTCCAGCATATCTAGTTTAAAAATCCAGTAGCATCCTTCTGTAGAAGGGTCTTATGCACATCCTTAGTTCTATGTTGCATGTCTTCATATTTAGATAGTACAAAAATCTTAGTATATCATGTTTGAAATTGACAAAATAGGCAGTAAGCGGAGCTTCCATGACAGCATATTTCATCCTCGAGTGGTGTTCTAACACCTGGGGCTTAACTGGGTGAGGGACGGTGGCTCAGTGGTAGAGCATCTGCTTGGGAAGCAGAAGGTCCCAGGTTCAATCTTTGGCATCTCCAAAAAAGGGTCCAGGCAAATAGGTGTGAAAAACCTCAGCTTGAGACCCTGGAGAGCCGCTGCCAGTCTGAGAAGACAATACTGACTTTGATGGACCAAGGGTCTGATTCAGTATAAGGCAGCTTCATATGTTCATATGTTCATACTTCCTATATACTCAAGTCCACATTCACAAAATAATAAATAAATAACATGACAGGACTGACAGTCTGAGAATGACTTTAGTCAGATTGGGGGTCCTACCTTCCTCAGAGTATATTCTTTCATTTCAAAAGAAAAATTGGCACACTAAACAACCATAGCATTTAAAGTGGTCCCTAGCCCCCTCTGTAGTTTTTAATTTCTGATTAATGTCCACTCCCACCAACCATTCTTTAATATTTCTTGTTCTCCTAAACCCTATATGTGGCAGAGTCTCACACCCAGGGATGTCCTCCAGTAAATGCCAATGTTTTAATATGGCATATCTAACAAAATTTGAACCTGGAATAAAATTAAAAGCAGTGTATATTAGCTCTTATTAATCTTTCATGATTCAAAAACAATTCTTTCCTGTCCTTTCTCATAGCTCATGATTCAACTGTTTTGATCGCCCTCTCTGGATACCCTCTAGCTTTAAAGTCTGCTTCCATAGTCCTTTATATAATCATAGATATAATAAAAGCTCAACATGTTGGCTTGATCCTCAATTTTTATTGGAAGCTGTAGCAACCACAGGAGTGGCCTTGAACTCTGTCTGTCACCACTTCCCCCTGTCATTGGGTAGCCTAGCTGTGACCTGCTGATGGCCCAAACCCCATCAGAAGACCTTTGAGCGAGACAGTTCTCTGCTGAGAGGTTCTCCTGGAGCCTTACTGATTACTACTGCCTCTCCTCAGGGTCCATTGTAAGAAGTCTGGAACAGTCTCTCTCCCCCCCCCCCAAAAAAAAAAAAAACCAAAAAAACATTGCTGCTGCAAAGCAAACAGTGAAACAGTAAACTGTGAGAGACATGTTCCTCTGCCCCCGCCTACTCAGGCCCAGGAATGTTAACAGTCTTACCTCAAAGACAGCCAACTCTTTTCTGTGTCCTCTCTGTTAACCAGCCTCAGAAAGGGCTACAGAGCTACTGTGGCCTCACAAAAGGCCTCCCAGCACACACAGCCTCCAAAGGACACACAAATAGCCAGGGAGGCAAGGCCCTGCTTATTTCCCCCCTGGGAACTGCTAGCTAAAGGCTATTGCTAGGCAACCAGGCTGCTTTTCTCAGTAAAGGAAGAGGCCTCAGGTGAATAGAATAGCCGCCTCCCCATTATTCTTCCTTCTCGGCATTCTGGACCTGTTCCAGGGCTTTGAGCCATCACAGACATGGGGGCACACACACATATGTGGGGGGTGGAGGATGGAAAGCTGATGTCTGTTTCAGCTGCAGGGTGTGTGGGAAGACAGCAAGGGTGAGGTGAGTGAAAGCTAAGGCTGGACCAGTGGTGGGGGGCTTCAGAGCAGGGTCTGCCAGACCCAGGTTTTTGCTGTGGAAGCTGACTGGGTAATTTTGGGCCAGTCACAGACTTTCAGCCTAACCTAACTTACAAGGTTGTGCAGATCAAAGTGGGGAGAGGAGAATGATGTAAGCTGCTTTGGTCTTCCCTCCCACCAGTGTGACGAAAGATTGTCCTTTTCCTATGAAGAAGCTGCAGGGAGGAGGAAAGTAATGGAAAGCTGAAAGAGGGACAGATAACGGGAAGGAGATATGGTTGCCAACTTCAGGTTGGGAAATTCCTGGAGATTTAAGGGGTGGCGTTTGAGGAGGTATGAGACCTCAGACATATACAATGCCATTTCCTCTTGGGGAACCACTGTTGCCGATCTCCAAGTGAGGGCTAGAGATCATTCAGAATTAAACTGCTCTCCAGATGACAGACATCAGCTCCCCTTCAAGTGTGTGTGTGTGTTGGGGGGGGAATCCATGCCTTCATTTGGTTGGGAGGAAGATATCAAGACTGAGGGGGGGGCACTCACCCAGAGCCTCTTTCTAGAGCCCACTTTATTTTTCTTCACAATGGTCCTTATTACTAGTCCTCTATATTTGTACTGTTCCTTTTAATTCTGAGGAATTTACAATAAAGTAAATAATGTCTTAAATGACTTGGATGAAAGGAATAGAAATTACTATCATCACAGTTTATAGAGACAGTTAGCTCAGGTTTTAGCTATGGCAGTTCAAAGTGCTGCTTGTTCCAGTGTAGCTAGTCAGTCCACAGCCTAAGCATTGGTTCGTCATCCAATTGCTAGGCTGGTCCAGAGCTGCTGCTTTTAAACAATGCGAAATCATCCTACAGATACTTTAAGTTTGACCAACCCTGTGATCATTTTCACCAGATGTGTAAAAAATGCTGATCTAGGCAGATAGGAAAAAAACTCTTGTGAGCAAGGAAACAAATCGTGACCTTCTGGTTAACACCGCACTTGACTTAAAAACACTGAAAATGTACAAGGCAAGCCAGAGTCTCAAAGCATGTTTCATTATCAATACCACTCTCCTCTAATAGTATTCTCCCTAGTACATTTCCAATTGGCAAGATACTATCCACACTGTGCCATTGGCGTAATGTTCTAAAGCTCCTACCACCTTTAGAGCCATCCACAAGATAAATTTCTATAATTCTTTCTTGAAATAACTGTACAATATTAGATAGGTATAAAATGCATGTTCTAAAAATACATTCCTTCTATCTTTTTTGTAGTAAATTAAAGGGATATTGTCTGGCCATAACTTTACTAAGAAATAGTGTTCTTAATATTCTTTTTCTGAAACAAATGGCAGAGATAATTCAGAAGTTGAAATAATTCCTAAAACTAAAAAGTGTTTGAATGTCTAGTTCCATCACAGAATGTTATATATTCACATGAAAGAGTGAACCAAAGGCAATTCCTCCAGCCCTGCGAGCATGTTCAGCAATCTTGTTGCAAAGAACAAAAAATATCTAATTTTAAACTTCTGTACAATCCATATTCCCCTGAAGTCACCAGAAAAATTCCTTTGATTTTAATATTTATGGGCTGCAGTATTGTTACACTTGGGTATCTGCACACACATACCTCTGTGTTCATGGCCATCTAGAATTCTGCACAGGGATACACATTTGATAATGCATCCAGGTCTGTACACATTACCTTGCATGTACATTTAATCTTGTTTTTCTTATACAGTGGTCTGTTTTGTTCCCATTTCAGCTGATCCTTGAACAGAAACTGGTTTCTGCAAGCAAGCTGCTGTTGTTGGAAGTCATATTTGTTAATGAGCAAGGACATATGCTTAGCCTTGAACAGGGCCAGGGCTTTTTCTGCCCTGGCCTTTTGACTGGTGGAACATGCTCAAGTGTTTGTCAAGTGTATGGAATGCACCTGCTAGCCAATGGGAGAGCTCCATTTGGCTACCACCATAGGAGAATTATATATAATGATGATTGTTGTGACCTGCCCTGAGCCTGCTTGCAGGGAGGGAGGGATATAAACAGAAAAAATAAATCCTTAGTTTGGGTTCTAAAGGTCAACAATGCTAGCAGGTTCTAAGGCAGAAAACTCATTAACATCAGGCGGTTGCTTATTTAAACCCTAGTCACATAACGTTTTGGACAACAGTCACCTAGTCCTTTTACCCAGCATTGCATTGCATCTACAGAATTATGTTGAAAATTAGTAGGTACAGAGAATATGAAACATCACCTTTCAGGGTCAGTGCAACCATCTTCCAAGAAAACGTCCTCTAGCCTAAGGAGCCTTCCTCCAAGTTAAATGGCTCTTCCTTTGACTAAAGTTGGCAGAAGGCTCTTTAGAATGGAGGAGGAATAATCTTTTTGAAAGGGAGGATATAAATATGTTGATTAATTATTTTTATTTCTTTCTTTCTTGGATTTATATCCCTCCCTCCCCGCTGAAGCAGGCTCAGGGCGACTCACAACAGTCAAGACTAAAACAATAAAACAATGAATAAACATTGGAGTTTTGACAATTAAATTGATAATAGCAATTAAATAGTTTAAAGCAATTTAAAACAGCTTTGGGGTTGTATTAATTTCAATTTCAACATGTTCAGCAATGTTGGGCGTCCTCTTGTACTATAATTCAGCTAAAGGCAAGTTGACACAATACTGTTTTACATGCCTTGCAGAACTGAGGAAGGTCTCGCAAAGCCCTTACTTCTTCTGGAAGTTGGTTCCACCAGAAGGGGGCCGCAATTAAGAAGGCTCTCTCTCTTGTAGACTTCATTAATTAACTTTGCTTAGTGGAATGGTAGGATTCACCCCACTAATTAAGCAATGGGTAACTGAGAAGATATCTGTCCAAGTCAACTGAGGTTATCTGAGTAGTCCTGGGTTTCCCAGCTTCTGGAAAATTCCATCTGTTCTTCTGGTGGAGAAGTTCCTTGGCTCCACCACTCTCAGCCAACCAAAATTCTTTGGCTCCCTCCCTTTTTATCATTTATGACAGGAATTGCCTCGCAGGACACCTGCATGATGTACTTTTTCTCTTCTATAATTTCATTCAAAAACATTCCTGAAAACTCAGTTTCTCTATGAGTCATTGGCACAACCTCTTAGTTCCCCTTCCCTTTTAAAACCAGCTAGTATAACATTTGGAATGAACACACATGCTTTCTATTTACCCCCATCTACATCTCCCTCTCTTTCCTCTCTTCTTTATGACAAGCTCCTTGGGGGCAGGAACCTGCCTTCTTGTCCTCTATGAAATACCATGCACAATGATGGTACTATATAAATAATAAAAAAATGCAGAGCAGAACACTCTTTGTGGCGATTCCAAAATGGGTGAACTGCCTTTATCCAGAGAGGCTCATCAGAGAAGAAGAAGAAGATTGCAGATTTATACCCTGCCCTTCTCTTTGAATCAGAGAGTCAGAGCAGCTTACAATCTATTTCTTCTCCCCCCACAACAGACACCCTCTGAGGTGGGTGGGTCTGAGAGGGCTTTCACAGCAGCTGCCCTTCCAAGGACAACTCCTGCGATAGCTATGGCTAACCCAAGACCATTCCAGCAGTTGTAAGTGGAGGAGAGGGGAATCAAATCTGGTTCTCCCAGATAAGTGTTCGCACACCATACCAGGCCCAGTTCTCACTGAAGACTATATGTGCCTCATGCACCAAACTACTGTTGCATCTTCATATGCAAGTCCCAAGTCACAATTTTTAACTTACTGCATTTTCACAAATAACTGCGGGGAAGCTTCAGTTCCAGTCAGTGCCTTCCTTCACACAGCTGTGACCTCAGGATCATTCCTATGACGGATTTTATGAACTTAGTGGGCAAGAACAAGATAAGTGTTTCAATTCAAACCTGGGAGACTATGCAGACAAGAGGCTATTGTTTCCAGTTTAACAGTAGTTCTTAAAATCTGGTTTTGAAATATTAAGACCAATGGAATTTTTCCAATGTAGTTTTCAACTAAATTTCACTATTTTCACCAGTAGGTGGGGGTACAAGCCTAGCAATTCACCACCTGTGAGCTTTCTAGGCGGTCACTTCCTTATCCCTCCAACTAGATATGTGAAAAATTAATTCGGTTTAGACTTCTTCTTCTTTAGCAATAATTAGATTAGGAAGGTGGACTTTGCCTTCAATTTAAACCTGTAAATCATGCATGACAAAGATTCTGATGCATTATAGAGCATTGCTTTCCCATTTAAAGTCCTGTTGTGATGGTAGGGAAAAATTATACCATGTAAACAAATCAGAATAAATTTAAATGCTAAATTGTTAGCTTTCTGCCATATGTAAAGTGTATTTAGCTTCTTACAATGGGTAACTTAAGCTTAGTGTTATTATGAATTAAGATATGCAGTCTATGTAGACTTTGAAGCTTGTATATTTGAAATGGTTTACGTGGTACCAATGTGGTCCAGCTAGGGTTGTGCATTCAGATCTATCTGAGCTGAAAATCTACCTGAAAAATAACTTACCAGTAGTTTTTGGGGTAGATTTTGGCATCCCAAATGTATATTGGTTTTCTCAGGGAAAAAACAACAATGGATCTATTCGGGAATAATCAGGCAGAACTGAAAACAGCAGAGCAATCTGCTCTGGCCCCTCAGTGGTTTGTCAGGCTTCAACTGCAGTCCTTTTAAAAGTTTAAAGGGCCTGCAGAAGACAGCGGGAGGATCAGCTGTGCCGGGGGCAGGGGGAGCAGACTGTTCCTGCTGGCTTAGCTTGGGGCTGGCTTTGCATGCAACCCAGTTTAAACCAGGCTGCAGAAGAAGCCAGCCCCAGAATCTGCTGTGCCGCCAGGGACAGATTGGTCCCTGCAGGCTGGGCTTTATGCTGGCTTCTTCTGCAGCCCAGTTTAAACCAAGCTGCAGGAGATGTGAGCCCAGCCAGGATCTTCAGTGCCATGTTGAGCCATGCGCTCCATGCAGCACAGGATGGGCTGTGCCCACAGGGAGCAGATTGCTCCCCACTGGCTCAGCTTTGCACTGACTTTTTAAAACTAGTATTTTTTTTCCCTCAGATCCACTGGACTGCCCCCCCCCCCCCCCCCCGCAAATCAGGATTTCCAAAAAATCCCAGGCCCGAGTACTGTACTGGTATTGGGATTCAGAATTTTTTTAGAAGTCCTGATTTTTTGGGGTGTCCAATAGACCCAAACTTAAAACAATATTGGCTTAAAAATTGCATGCCCTAAGTCCAGCAGCAAGAGGTTTGTACAATGTCTGAGAGACCAGATCCACTCTTAGCTATGAGAGGTGGCCATTTACTTATTATTATTAAAATGTTTGTATACTTACAGGAGTCACGGCAGTTTACAATATATTTTAATCATTACATAAAATAACAATATCCCCAATGTACCCAAACAACTGAATCCCTGAAACAAACAAAAAAGCCCGCAATATTTTTAAAAAATTGCACAAACTCAGATAAGGAATTAAACAGCATTTCATATCAAAAATCTGTCTACAGAGAAGAGTTTTATGTTGACTCAGAAAGTCAGCAAGTGTGGGTGGTGGGGAGAGAAAGAACCATATGTTCTGCACTGAGCTCCTCAGAGGGATTTAAAAAACCCTTTACTAAATAAATAATTAAATGCGATTGCTACACAAATTTGAGTAGGACAATGAAAAGTCATAGCAATGATGCCATTGCCTAGGGTATCATATGTGCAGGGCCACAGGCAGTCTTCATTATATTTGCTGATTGTTCCCAGATTCTATCTATACATCTATACTCTGGTTTCTCTTCAGATCACATACATCAATCCTCAATCCTGACTCACACCAGCAGGGCTTCTTCTTCTTTTTGAGCAGGAACGCACAGGAATGCAGTTCCGGCTGGCTTGGTGCCAGGGGGTGTGGTCTAATATGCAAACGAGGTCATCCTTCTACAAAAATCCCTGCGCAAAACAACGATGATGTCAGGGGGTGTGGTCTAATATGCAAATGAGTTCCTGCTGGGCCTTTTCTATTAAAAAAAGCCCTGCACACCAATATGCATCGATGGCCTATTTCTCATTTCAACACCCCCTCTTACCAACCAGGCCCAGATTCAGATGGCACTTTAAGGGTGCAGTCACACGTACCATTAAAAGCGGGTGTGTAGCGCTCAAATCTGAACTGCTGAATATTGATTCGATGCAGGGCAGTTCAGACGAGCATCCAAGAATGCGATTAATTCTGTTGTTACGCGATCAGACATCCAATACTATCACGCTCTTTTCTTGGAGCATGCGTAATCAGATGGTGATTTCTGGGAGGGGGGGGGTCCATTGAACATGTGCCCAACTGTTTGGAGCTGGAAAATCAAACGTTGCTTCAGAGGTAGGGGGGAAGGGGGAAAGTTTCTGGAATTAACGTTGCCGATTCAAACCAAGGAACTGCCAGGAATTACTTTCCTAGAAATTGGCAGTGACAATGATATCTGGAAATCCTCCACATTGAAAAAAAGATTTTTTTCCTGTTCTGAATAGTGCGATAATGTTTTCCCCTCTCCTATCCTGTGTTGATTGGAGAAGCAGAAGCATCACCTCAGATCTGGCAATGCACATGTCTGCTGGGGCTTTTTTAAAAAAAAGGTGGGAGGCAGTATCGCGCGTGAGCTGTCCAAACATGAAAAAGCCGATCTTGTGCCGCTGTTTTGAAAAAAGGGCCAGACTTTCTGTGCTGTCAAATTAATGTGCCATTCAGGCATAGCAAGCCAGGATGACCCTGGATGAGGCTCGATTGCCAGATGTGGATGTCTGAACGAACACATTTAATTCATCAGCCAGACGGAGCTGTGTCACCACTAATGGTACGTCTGACTGCACCCTAAGAGTCAAACTAGATATTACATTTTTGTAGTTGCATATAAGTGAACTTAAGTGTTCCCCACTGCCATGCAGCAGTTGCAGGAAACTGTTTCTGGGAGAGAGAGAGAGAGAATAGGTTCAGAATGGCACCGCGGGTGGAGAAAGGGCTCCTGCTTCCCCCCAAGCAGTTTGCTCAAGTGAAATTCCAGGTCAGGGCTAACCCTTTGGAAATATTAATAATAATTTCTGGACAGAGACAATGAGATGGTCAATTCACACCTCCAGCTATAAGCTGTCAACTAGCCAGGAAAGGGAAAGAGCTTTTACCTACAAAAGGGTTTTCCTACTCAGTCTCTCTGCCTCTCCTACTAGAGCAGACAGGGCAAAATAAATCTTCTGGCCAGGCTGGACAAATAGGGGAGAGGGTGTTGACTGGTGAGTGCCCTCTTGTAGCTATGGGCCTGTGTCTCCTAAAGATCAACAGTTAGGGTGCCAGGTGCCTCTTCCTGGGGAGGTAGTTCCATAATTGTGGGGCTGCTACTGAAAAGGACTTATCTCCTGTACCCACCATTGAGCTTCTTTGCTTGATGGGACAGTAAGGAGGGTTTCTCCCTGTTATCTTAGTTCCTGAGGAGGAACATGTAGGAGAAGACGTCTCGAAGCATGTAGGGCTTTAGAAGTCAAACTGACATGGACTCAGATGGATCATTAGCAGTGCAACTGCTGTAATATCAGAGTCACTTTGTCACAATAAGTCTCCCCAACCGGCTGTCTAGCTATAGTGTTCTGCATTAGCTGCAGCCTTTGAACACTCTTCTAGGGTAGTCCCGAACAGCACATTGCATTAGTTCCATCTAGATGTAACTAAGGCATCTATGAGTAGATCTCATTGACCCAGGAATGCACACAGTTGACATGCCAGCTCAAACTGGGCAAAATTACCATAGCCACCTGGCTTTCAAAGGTGACTGCTGTGTTTAGTAGTATTTCCAGGCTGTTCCAAGCAGAATATAACACCATCCAAGAAAGGAGAGATTTCAAGTCCATCATCTGTGTTTCTATTAAACTGGGGAACCTCTGTATTGCCAGGATTAAGTTTCAGCTTGTTCACCTTCATCTATCCTCATTCATTATGATTCCAAGCACTGGTTCAAAATATCAATAGTATCCTTGGTATTAGGTGGGGGAAAAAAAGAGCTGGGTATTCTCCACATACTGGTAACACCACAGCCCAAACCTCTTGATGATCTCTCCCAGTGGTTTACATAGATATTAAATAGCATGAGATATAGAATCAAATTCTGCAGGATCCCACAGGTCAGTGACTATGGAGAAAAGCAAGAATTCCCCAGCACCACCCTCTGAGACCACCCCCCAGATGGGTGCCCCCCCCAGTTTCCCCAGACCAAGAGGTGGCTCAGTAGGTCAATAGTATCAAAGGCCACTGAGAGATCCAGTGGAACTAGCAGGATCACATTCTCACTGTCTAGCTCTCAGTAAAGGTCATCAACCAAGGCAACCAAAGCAGATTCTGTTCAATAACCCAGCCTGAAGCTAGATTTAAATGGGTCCAGAAAAGTTGCCTAGTAAAATGTACACATGTAGCAAAGTTTCAAATCATACTTCCAGTGAGTTTCTGGAGTGTCTTCCCTCCTATTTTTAAACCAAAGCATAGCCTGATGAACAGTCTCAAGGGATACCCAAATCCTAAGCACATGTAAAAAACCAGAACAAATTCAACAGAATCAGCTTTCCTCCGCCCATGTATAGGCAGAAGGAGAACAAGCATATCTGGGGAACAAGTGCTCCATCTCATTACCTATAGGACTGTGCATGCTACAGCGGGCTAATTGAATGGATGGGTAATTAAAAACAAACTATGGCTTCAGACTAGGGATGGACAGGAATTGAACCATGAACTGCGATTCATGCACAAATCAGGCGAGTTCATGGTTTGGTTCGGAACCATGCCTCCCATGAACTGTCCTTGAACTTCCCGAACCTCCCACGGGAGATTCAGAAGTTTCGGTACAGTACCTGCCCACTTGGCTTCCTCAGTCAACAAGCGGCTGCAGGGTGTCTGAGAAAGCTGAGGTCATAGGGAGAGGTCTCCCTGCAGGATCAGCTGCTTTGCTGGCTCTGCTGTGCTGCTTGGCTTCAACTGGGCAGTGCAGCAGAGCCAATAGAACAGGCAGTCCTGCAAAGATACCCCTCCCCACAGGATCAGCTGTTCTTTAGGCTCTGCTGGGGTGCCCAGTTGAAATTGGGCAGTGCATCAGAACTGGCAAAGCAGTCGATTCTGTGGGGTGACCTCTACTTGCAAGATCATCTGTCCTGTAGGCTCTGCTGTGCTGCCCGGTGGATCAAGAGACAAGGAGGGAGGAGATGGAACGGGGCAAGCTGGCAGACAATGCTTGGGAAACCCTGATGACAAATTTGGGTCTGTCTCTGTACAATAGGGAAACTGGCCATGAGCTTGGCTTCTTTCTCAATAATATTTTAAAATAAATATAAAGTGTTTCAGTGTTAACAAATGGACATGAATTTTTTGTTTTAATGGTGGGGAGGGGGAAAATAATTTTAGAGCTAAGTTCTAAAAAGTAGTCAACATTGAGAAGGGGGGTCTACTCCAAAAAGTTTCAGAATCAGTGGATGAACAGGGGAAAAAGATGGAATTAGAAAAAGATGAAAATTAGGAAATGAAAAGAATTGCACATGTGGAAGAATTTGTTTCTAAATTTGTTATTATTGAGTTTAAGGGATGAGGGAGGACACAGATATTTTACCATGATGGCATCATCTCACCCTGAGATTTTCTTCTACCAGTTTGGAGAGCCAGGAAAGTCCTCTCTACAGTTTCTGGGAGAGAGGAAATATAAATATTTACTCATTCAAATTGGAGAACAGTTCAGTAGCAGTTACTGTGTTTTGCATGTCAAAGGTCTCAAGGTAAACCCTAGGTATTTCCAGTTAAAAGGTTCTCATACAGCAGTCTGAGAAAAGTCTCTGCTAGAGACTGAAGAGGTGCTGCTATCTGGAACAGTGTAGAGCTAGATGGATCAATGTGGTCTGTCTTAGTTGAAGGCAGATTCATGTTCAAACAAACTGATTACATCAGTCACCAGACAATTGTCCAGACAATTGACTGTTGTTATCCTCTCAAGAGCCCATTTGGAAAAGGGCAGGCTATAGAAAATAATAAATAAATAATAATAATAATAATTCATTGACAACAGAGATCCAAAACTCTGCCGATAGTGCAAGGAGTTGTCTTGCGCTATCAGTGCATAGCTAGCTGATGCAGGACAATGAAGTCCTGCCCACCAAATAAATCTGATATTTATCATGAGAGGCTGCTGCATCACACAGCAGCCAGTTTACTGCTTTGGCACACACAAAATTAGCCAATGGAGCACATGTGTTGACTTGATTCTATACCAGTTGTATGACATATGAAAGTATCCCTATATATCCTTTCAAGTTAATGGAATGTAGCAAGGAACTGACAGCTCTGGAAAGAAGCAATTTATTTTTACTTAGAAAGGGAGAGAACAGAGCCATAGAACCATGGAAAGCAGAAACAGAAGCTGAGAAGCTTCAGTGCCTTTCCCAACATATCAGCTTTCAACCAAAGGGCATGATTCAAATGCAAAGTTCTGGAAATCTTAGCCTCTGAGCATGCATTTGCTCATTATCTTGGAAACAGATTTTTGCATTTAAATAAACAAATGCCTGTGTTATGCTTCAAGTCATATAAATCTAATTCCCTGACAGTGTTACTTTAGACTTTCCAATTTTACCAAGAAGTAAGATATTATGTTTCCTTCAATCACAATATTGCCAGATTTAATACAATTTTGAAAAACTGATTTTCTGCCATTGTCACAAAATACATGTGTTCTGCATTCTGTAGAATTCACCCTCAGCTTACTGTAGAATTCTGTAGAATTCACCTTACTTGGCACATGCCAGTAATTTGTACATATAGTGACAGAAGAGAACCTTCAGCACCTGAAATGATATAGCAGGATATTATATTCAATAGAGTATTGTTTTTAAAAATGAACCTTGGTGATGAGTGTGTTTTAGCAGGCTTACAAAAATGTTTATATAGGAATGCTAAGGAGAAAGACAAAAATCTTATCAATTGTCACCACACAATCTTGTCCCTCATGCTAAATAAACCTACTCTTAACCCGGGAGAACTGAGGAACTACTATTAATTAACCATTCTTTACTGAAGTGACCAAATGAGTGGTGATTAGGAAATTTCAGGGATTCTAGAATGAAGCAGATTGTTTAGATCCTTTCCAGTGTGATTTCAAACCAGAGCATCACCCCCAACATGCCTACATCACCCAGAAGTGATAGAGGCACATCATGTTTAATTCCATCCCGGTAAGTGCACCCCCTTATGCCCTGCCCACTTGGCTGAGTGTAAACCAGAACAAAATATTGTGAACAATTAACTAATACAGTAATTATATTACCATATGATTCTTATATAGATTCATACATATGTCCAAATATCCATGATAATGTCCATAATAAATACATATGTCAAAATATAGTCCAACAAAGTCCAGTAGTCAACCAGTAAGTCTAATTCAAACCCAATTCAAATTCTGTTCTCAATGGAATGAAAGTGTTTTGTGCCATAGAAAAAATGTTCTAATGTCGTTAATTTTCATACGATGTACAGGAGACTGATGAAAGGACACCCCTATTCTGTCTAACGGAGCCTGCCAGCTTGTGATTCCATTTCCTCCAAAATGTTTTCAAAGCCGGAACAGAATGTTGTCCTACATATATTTTTTTACAAAGTTCCCTAACAGACCTTCAAAAATCATTAAAAGCACAATGTTCAAGACAATAAGAGAGAATAAGAGAAATTTATTATCTTAAACTTTGTACTTTTAAAGATTTTTGAAGATTCCTAAAAAAATCATAGCCCCCCCAAACCCAAGATGGTGCTTATACTCCCACATCATGCCTTACTCTTGAGTCACAACACTGGATAACTTGATAGTGTTACAAGTTTTTGATTAATTATATATGCATAAATACTCTTGCCAGTAATACTGATAAAGTTTCCTGATTTGTTGTGCAGTACAGTCTTTTAAAATCACACTGAATATTGCCATAGAATCATACAGTTGGAAGGGACCTCTAGGGTCATCTAGTCCAATCCCCTGCACAATGCAGAAAACTCACAAACACCTCCCCCTAAATTCACAGGATCTTTATTGCTGTCAGATGGCCATCTAGCCTCTGTTTAAAAACCTCCATGGAAGGAGAGCCCACCACCTCCCGAGAAAGCCTGTTCCACTGAGGAATCGCTCTAACGGTCAGGAAGTTCTTCCTAATGTTGAGCTGGAAACTCTTTTGATTTAATTTCAACCCATTGGTTCTGGTCCTACCTTCCGGGGCCACAGAAACAATTCCACACCAACAATTTCTCTATAGGACAGCCCTTCAAGTACTTGAAGATGGTGATCATATCACCTCTTAGCCGCCTCCTCTCCAGGCTAAATATCCCCAACTCCTTCAACCTTTCCACATAGGACTTGGTCTCCAGACTCCTCACCATCTTCGTCGCCCTCCTCTGGACCCGTTCCATCTTGTCTATATCCTTCTTAAAATGTGGTGCCCAAAACTGAACACAATACTCCAGGTGAGGTTTTACCAGAGCAGAGCAAAGCAATACCATCACATCACGTGATCTGGACACTATTCTTCTGTTGATACAGCCCAAAATTGCATTTGCCTTTTTAGCCACCGCATCACACTGCTGACTCATGTTCAGTGTATGATCCACTAAGACCCCTAGATCCTTTTTGCACATACTACTGCTAAGACAAGTCTCCCCCATCCTATAACCATACCTCAATGCAGAACTTTACATTTATCCCTGTTAAAATTCATTTTATTGGTTTTAGCCCAGTTTTCCAACCTGTCAAGGTCATCCTGTATCCTGTTTCTGTCTTCTTCTGTGTTTGCAACCCCTTCCAATTTAGTATCATCAGCAAATTTAATAAGTATTCCCTCTATTCCTTCATCCAAATTATTGATAATTTTTCCATCTTCGGCAAGCACGGCAGCTGGCCCCCTACCTGGACCGCAGCGACCTAGCGACGGTAATCCATGCTACGGTCACCTCAAGAATAGATCACTGTAATGCTCTCTACATGGGGCTACCCCTGACGCTAACCCGGAGACTACAACTAGTGCAGAACGCTGCGGCACGGCTGTTAATGGGGCTACCACGACGGGAGCACATTCGGCCAGTGCTGAGAGAGCTACACTGGTTGCCTGTTGTGTTCCGAGTTCGCTTCAAGGTGTTGGTATTAACCTTTAAAGCCCTTTATGGTCAGGGACCTGCCTATCTACGGGACCGCCTTTCCCCATATATCCCCCAGAGAGCACTGCGATCAGGGGCAAAAAATCTGCTGTCTGCCCCTGGCCCAAAAGAAGCCAGGCTATCCGCAACAAGATCTAGGGCCTTCTCGGTGGCAGCACCAGAACTCTGGAACACCCTCCCAGAAGCTATAAGGGCCCTGCGGGATTTGTCGGCGTTCCGCAGGGCCTGTAAGACCGAACTGTTTAGGCAGGCTTTTCTGGTTGACTGAAAATGGGCTGCCACCGGACATCCTACAGAAGCTGGCGGTCATAGTCAGAACCCAATACCGCCAGACTAGATTGAGATAGCGTACTAGTTTTTAACTTGATAAATGTTTTATGGTTTTATATGTTTTAGGGAATTGATTGTTTTTATGATACTGTAAGCCGCCCTGAGTCCGCTCGCGGAGAGGGCGGGATATAAATGTAAAGTAATAAATAAATAAAAATAAATAAATAAATGTTGAACAATACAGGTCCCAGGACAGATCCTTGAGGCACTCCACTTGTTGCTCCTCTCCAAGAGGATGAGGAACCACTCACAAGCACTCTTTGGGTGCAATCTGTCAACAAGTTAAAGATCCACCTAACGGTAACAGGATCCAAACCACATTTTACCAACTTGTCAATAAGGATAGTATGTGGAACCTTATCAAAAGCCATACTGAAATCAAGATAAATGATGTCTACATCATTCCCCCGATCCAGCAAGGTAGTCACTTTCTCAAAAAAAGAGATTAGGTTAGTCTGACATGACTTGTTCTTGAGAAAACCATGCTGGTTCTTAGTAATCACATCCATTCTTTCTAAATGTTCCAGGACCAACTGTTTGATGATTTGTTCTAAAACTTTTCCAGGTATAGATGTCAAGCTGATGGGTCAGTAGTTACACGGATCCTCTTTTTTCCTCTTCTTTAAGATGGGGACAACATTCTCCCACCTCCAATCTTCTGGCACCTCTCCTGTTCTCCAAGAATTTTCAAAAATAATAGCCAGAGGCTCAGAAATTACATCCGCAAGCTCTTTTAAAACATTTGGATGCAATTCATCTGGCCCTGAGGACTTAGTTTCATTTAAAGAAACTAGGTGCTTATGTACTACCCCTACGCTGATCCTAGGTTGGAACTTCATACCCTCCTTATATGTTCTGTTTTTGCAATGCTGAGCACCGTTCCCCTCAGAAGAGAAGAATGAAGAAAAGTAGGAATTGAGCAGTTCTGCCCTCTCTTCATTACCTGTAACAATTTCACTTTCTTGCCCTCGCAATGGGCCTACCATGTCCTTGCTCTTTTTCTTACTCTGAACATAAGAAAAGAACCCTTTTTTGTTGTTTTTAGCATCTTTGGCCAGCCTAAGCTTATACTGAGCTTTAGCTTTCCTAACTTTTTCTCAACAAGCACTGGTGATTTGTTTATAGTCATCCTTGGTTATAAGGCCCTCCTTCCAATTCCTAAAGGAGTCTTTTTTATTTCTCAAGTCTTTAGAAAGCTGTTTATGGAGCCACTTCGGCTTCTTTAGGCTTTTTTCCTTTTTTTCTTCTCATAGGAATCGTCTGTGATTGCACTTTCACTATTTCGCTCCTAAGTATTTCTCACCATGGGATTTTACCCAGCATAGTTCTAAGTTTATCAAAGATTTCCTTTCTGAAGTCCAACCTATAAGTCTGACTACATATAGCTTTTCCCTTCCCTAAGACTGTAAATTCCAAAATCACATGGTCACCACTGCCCAGGGTGCCCACTATTTCCACTTCTTCAATCAATTCTTCCTTGTTGGTGAGAATAAAATCCAAGATAGCAGATTCCCTTGTTTCCTTCTTCACTTTCTGGAAAAGGAAGTTGTTAGCAAGATAAGTCAGGAATCTATTTAACTTTTCATTTTTAGCAGAGTTGGACTTCCAACAGATGTCCGGGTAATTGAAATCTCCCATGATCACTGTATCCCTTCTCTTGGAGAACTTTGCAGTCTGCTGTCATTTTTCAGTTTAGTTTAATCACTGACTAGACAAACCAACCTCTGCAAAATGGCTATTCTTTAAACTTGCACTGGCAAACTCATTGGAGAAACCAACTAAATGAAAGGATATAGTTCACTTTCATGAACATTCTAAGTGAGGCAAGGGGACCAAAGAGCAATGTGTGATAGTGATGCAAGACCGTTTATGGCACTTTTACTTCTTATAGTTGTCTGGTGATATTTGTTTACAGATACTTAATTTAAATAATTTTAAATTTCTATTAATACATTTATTGGTGTTATAATTATTGTACAGCATTTTCGGGAATCTGCATGTTAGAGTGAGACACAGCTTTTAAAGATAATTCAACAAATACATGATACTAATGCACTGCTGTTAAGTTCATATACATTTTGCCTCTATAGTGCAGGGGTGGCCAACGGTAGCTCTCCAGATGTTTTTTGCCTACAACTTCCATCAGTCCCAGCCATTGGCCATGCTGGCTGGGGCTGATGGGAGTTGTAGGCAAAAAAACATCTGGAGAGCTACTGTTGGCCACCCCTGCACTATAGTGTATTAATTTTCCTTTTATATGTGTTTTATATCCTTTTAGTGCATTAACAATGAATCTATGTTAAGCCTAATAATATTAATATTTGTATATAATGTAATTGAGTATTATCAATGAACAAAGTTGTTTAATTAATAATATTAATTAATGTCTTAAGTATTTGATATAACACCTTTCTTTCCCTTTATTAATATTTTGCTGACATCTTTTATGTGTATTTCATATTCTGATAGCTTATTATGCATCATTTTTAATAGCGAGTCTCATCTGAATGATGTTCTAACATCATGAATAGTTTAACAATATTATATTTTATTTCACTCTCTTTTTGTATTAATACCAATTGTCAGAATGTTTTTAAACATATTTTAAAATGAAAAGGATGTGTCATTATGTGTCCTTGAAGTCAATAGGTGTCATGGAATTCTCTGGTTGAATGAAGATATCTATTGATTATATACTCAACACATGAATAGATCAGAGAGTGATAGATTTGTTAGGCATTTTAAATCTAGTTTAAGCCTTGCTACCTGGGCTTTTGGGGGGAAGGGCAGGGAAAGGGTTAGGCTTGCAACTTACTGGATGTCAGGCAACAGCTCTGTAGTTAGAGGTGGTAGCAGCTTTGGGATGTTTCTTTTATCAGCAGTTGTTTTGTTACTCTCCAATGTCACTCTTCAGCAGGCACAAGTTCTGTCTGCAGAATACAACTTTTTTGGCACCCCTTTCCACAGCAGCCTGAAGTGGCCCCTGAAAGCTTGTTCCTGGTGGAGAGAGAGATTTTAGAGGCCATTTCAAGCTACTGTGGAAGAGGGGAGTAGATAAATAGTTGAGTTGACGAAAATGAGATTAAATTAACCCAACTATTACCAGCTTACTATGGTGAGGGGGGTTATGAAGCTGAGAGCAATAGTATAAGGAGTTTAGAAGCTAAACTCCTAGCAGAGTCACTCAAGGCAGAAGACACCAGACTAAGATGCATTTACTCAGGGCTTTTTTTGGGGTAGAAAAAGATCAGCAGGAACTCATTTGCATATCAGGCCACATCCCCTGATGCCAAGCCAGCCAGAACTGCATTCCTGTGCGTTCCTGCTAAAAACAAAACCAAACCCTGCATCTACTTATTTTAGGAATCAATGGCCACATCAGCAGAAGAGAAAGGCAGTTCCAATGATGTTGGGGGCAAAACCAAATTCTTGTAGGAATTTCAGAATTTACAACATGTTTCTACCGGGCAGCAACAGTAGTGGAAGGTGATGCAGCCCAGTAGAAACTGTTGTACATTAAACAACAGCAAAGCCACTTCAGCTAAACATCTCTCCCCCCCCCACCCCCCGCCATGCCCTATGAATGTGATTGATGATGACTAGAGAATCTGTGGACCTTTGGTCTTTTGTTCACCTTTGCTGTCTAATAAAACTGGAGTTTAAGCTTTGGTGGCCATGTGGTGAAAGATCTGCTTTTTGTGAAGTTTGCTGGAGGAATCACTTCTTTCCTGCTAGATCAAATAAGGAGCTTGTCTAAAGAGTCCCTGAATAGTGTCCTGCCTAAAAAACAAACACCCCCCCCCCCATTAAAAAAATTCAATTGTGCCTGGATTGAGGTACGTGGTGTCAGAATCTGGGAAAGAAGAGGCTCATCGCCAGAATGCCTGCATAAATTCTGCGAGCAGCTAGTCTAGCAAACCTCAGGTCAGTGACTGCCAGATAAGAAGAAGCCAAAGAGAGTTTATTGGTGACTGGGCTGACCTTTCTCTTCCTGTGAAGCTGAACGGTAAGATCATCTAACCAGGATATAAGAACTCTGGCAAAATAAAAACTTACTACTGAGGTCTTAAGGGCAGCAGAAGGAGAACAAATATTTCTTTTAAAGAGCATTTTCTAACACATTCTATAGGCTTTTCAGATGATGTTACCAACAGAACAGAATGCTGTATCTTTTGATAAAGTTGCTGCATGCCGTCTTGGGTGAAGAACAAATGCTCAACTTTGTCACAAGAAGGATAACGCTTGAGAGTAGATTTACTGATACTGAGAAATGTAGCTGGTTCCTCCTACTCACTTTGGAGCACTTTCAAAGGGAGAATCAAGTGGAAGAACCAGTTCATGCTTACAAAGTATTTCCATTTGTGGCTGGGGACTGAAAAAGAAAAAAAAGTGATGATACTATGAGAGGAAGATATGCAGAGAGTCCTGCAGGACCATCCTGTGTATAGTGACACCCTTCCAAGTTCATTAAATTAATGAGTTTAGGAGGGTGTCACTCTGCTTCAGACAATGGTGTGAATAATCTTAGTGAAGCCCTGGTCTGCAATCTAGGTTAGAGGACATATTTGATAAAACAAAAAAAACCTCCCACTTATAGGAATGGTTTTTACCTACTAAGATGGGATGTTTGACAAGAGTCATAGACCTTCTTGGTTTGTTGATCTTCATTAGCACACGTTTGGCACTATATACATTGGAACAGTGAAGATTTAGCAAAACCCAAAATACAGGAAGAGGACATAAACATAACCGGGGGTGTCAAACATGCGATCCAGGGGCTGAATCAGGCCCCCGAGCAACTGGCTGTCATCTGCTTCCTTCTCCCTATATCTTGTTTCCTTCTGTATAACAGCTTGCTTTGCAAGGCTTGCTCAATTGCACAGGAGCTACAGAGCAAAACCTCTATTTTCTCCACCGGCTGAGGCTCCTCCCTTGGGGGGAGGCAAGTTTTTCCAGACTCTCTCAATTGCACTGCAAAGCTACTGAGCAAAGACTTTCTTCCTTCTATTGGCTGAGGCTCCCCCCAGTCCTCTGGGGAAGGAAGGAAAGAGCCACAGCCTCCTTTGCCCAGTTCCCTGGATCTCATGGGAGAAATAAAAAGAAAGCACCTTTAACATCAATGAGTGCTAATATTTTAAGCATGTTTTAAGTTTTTTAAAAAACATATTAATTGTGTTTGTGTCCTATAAACTTTATAAAGGACACAAACACAATTAAATACATAGTTTTAAAAAAGTTAAAAGTTTATATCTCTGCTACCTAATCTTAAATAGGAACACACATGGCCAGGCCCAACATGGCTCAGCCCAACCCAACATGGCCCTGTCCAACAAGGTCTCATTTATGTCAGATCTGGCCCTCATAACAAATGAGTATGATACTCCTGTATAATAATAATAACAATACTTTTTATTTGTATCCCGCCCTCCCCGCCAGGGCAGGCTCAGGGCGGCTCACAGCATACGAATATAAAATACAATAAAACCATACATAGTAATTACAGTTACAATTATAAAATCATCATTAAATCATTAACAACTTACATTAAAATTAACATTGTGGTGCTATAACTTAGGTCTTTAATAAAATTCAGTGGCTAAAGCATGTCCAGTGAGACTTTCTTGACTCGGTATTAGGTGAAGGCTATTTTGAAGAGGTAGGTCTTACAGGCCCTGTGGAATTGGTCTAAACATCGCAGGGCCCGTACCTCCTCCAGGAGTTGATTCCACAGCAGTGGGGCTGCAATGGAGAAGGCCCGATCCTGGGTGGTCTTCAATCTGGCCTCCTTTGGCCCAGGGATATTCAGCTGGTTCTTTCCAGCTGACCTCAGAGCTCTCTGGGCTTCATATGGGGAGAGACGGTCCCTCAAGTAGGCAGGTCCTCAGCCATATAGGGCTTTAAAGGTGATAACCAGCACTTTGTAACGGACTCAGTACATTACTGGCAGCCAGTGCAGTCTGCGTAGACCCGGCTCTATGTGCTCCCATCTTGGGAGCCCCAACAGCAGCCTAGCCGCCGCGTTCTGCACCAGCTGCAGCCGCCGAGTTCGGCACAAGGGCAGCCCCATGTAGAGGGCATTACAGTAGTCCAGTCTCGAGGTGACTGTAGCATGGATCACTGTTGCTAGGTCCCAGCGCTCCAGGAAGGGGGCCAACTGCTTTGCCCGTCGAAGGTGAAAGAACGTGGACTTGGCAGTGGCCGCTATGTGTGCCTCCATTGATAATGAAGGCTCCAGAAGAACCCCCAAGCTCTTGACCCTGTGGGCCACTTTCAGCAGCACACCGTCAAAAACCGGAAGGGGGATTTCCCTTCCCGGGGCACCGCGGCCCAAGCAAAGGACCTCTGTCTTCGTTGGATTCAACTTCAGCCCACTTAGCCTGAGCCAACCTGCCACGGCCTGCAATGCTAGGTCCAGGTTTTCTGGGACGCAGTCAGGTCGGCCGTCCATTAGTAGATAAAGCTGGGTGTCATCTGCATATTGGTGGCACCCAAGCCCAAACCTCCGAGCAATCTGGGCAAGGGGGCGCATGTAGATGTTAAATAACATCGGAGAGAAGACTGCACCTTGTGGCACCCCACACACTAGTGGGTGCCTCCGGGACAGCTCTCCCCCAATTGCCACCCTTTGTCGCCGTCCATCAAGGAAGGAGGAAAGCCACTGTAAGGCCGACCCCCTAATCCCTGTATGTACTAGACAATTATATAGAGGATGTCAGTACTACATTTGTCCTTCATTGTGGCATGTTATTTTAGAGTTTCATTTTTATGGATGTTTTATCATCATTTTTGCTGAACAGATATTTAGATAAAATGTTTCTTTTTTTGGTTAAAACAATTTTTATTGGTAACATATGGTAATAAATCTATTTCTTACATCTTTAATAACTTCTTTTATCTATCCCATATATTACTTTCTACCCACCCCTCCCCCCGTTACTTGACCCCCGCTGGTGTTATTTACTTAAAATGCTAATATTTAAAGGTACCGTTAACTATTAAAACAAAATTTTATATTCTTCTTCTTTCTAAAACTTAATCATTATCAAAAATTGTCCAATGTCCTTTTATTTTCACTCTTTTTCTACATATCTTCTAAACTTTTTCCACTCCGTCTTAAAAACTTCTAAATCATAGTCTCTTAATATTCTTGTTAATTTGTTCATTTCACTCCATGTCATAACTTTTATAATGCAATCCCATTTCTCTGGTATTTTTTCTTGCTTCCACAACTGCGCATATAATGTCCTAGCAGCTGAAAGCAAGTACCAAATTACAGTTCTATCTTCTTTTGGGAGTTTTTCCATTTGTAATCTCAACAGAAAAGTCTCTGCAACTTTCTTAAATTCATATCCCAAGATCTTAGAAATTTCTGGCTGAATCATCTGCCAATACTTTTTTGCTCTTTCACAAGTCCACCACATATGGTAGAAAGAACCTTATGTTTTTTACATTTCCAACATCTGTCTGGCATCTTATTGTTCATCTTTGCCAATTTTTTAGGAGTCATATACCATCTATACATCATTTTAAAACAGTTCTCTTTAATACTATGACACGTCGAAAGCTTCATAGAATTCTTCCACAAGTATTCCCAAGTTTCCATCTGTATTTATTTACATTAATTGCCCATTTCATCATTTGAGATTTCACTACTTCATCCTCCGTAGACCATTTTAAAAGTAATTTATATATTTTTGAAATTAATTTTTCATTTTCTCCAAGCAGAACTTTTTCCATTTCTGTTTGCTCTTTTCTTATTCCTTCAGTTTTAATATCATTTTTCACCAAGCTCTTTATTAGTTGCATTTGGAACCAATCATATTTATTATTCAGCTCTTCAGCAGTTTTCAATTCTATTTTGCCATTTTGTATTTTTAATAATTGAATATATGACAACCACTTTTCTTCACCTATCTCAGCCATTATTTTTATTACTTCAGCCGGCACTATCCATAACGGTCTTCTCTCATCTCCATATTTCTTATATTTCATCCATGTATTTAGCAAATTATTTCTTATATAATGGTGAGAGAAAAAAAGTCCTCTTCTTTTTTCCTAATACAAATACGCGTGCCAGCCAAAATTATTTCTGTGACCTTCCAGCACTAAGGCCGTTTTCCCACTTAGCGTTTGCTCCCCTTATTCCCCGGCGCAATTATCTCCGGATCATTTTTCTCATTTTCCCACTAGTGACTCTTTGCGGAGTCGCCTTCCCTGAAGCCCCGGCTCAAATCATTTTCCCACTGGCATCGACTTGAGTTCGATGCCCTGTCAATCATTTTTTTTTTTAAGCGCAAGTCTGGTTGCGTAATGACGTACTAACGTACTAACGTAACATCGAGCTGCTCCCTCCCCTTCATTTCGTGGACAAACCGCATCACGTGTGCTGCTGCTGCTCATGGATTGGCTGCAGCTGTAGAATCCTCCACAGTCCTTTATGTATTAACAGAAGCATTCCTAGCACTATATTCCCCCCCCCCAATTCTGAAGTTGCGAAATATCGCAATAACGAAGAGAGAGAAATCGAGGGGTTTGTGTGTGTGTGTGTGTGTGTGGCAGCTTCTTCCCTTCGCTCCCTCCCGGGTGGCGAAGCTGGGATTTCCTCCGCTCTCTTTCCCCTCTCCGGCTGGCGCTTGCAACGGGGGACCTGACTGATTCCTGCTGCCAGAGCTCCCCCCCCCCGCCCCATTCTCTCCTTCCCCTTCTGTGGCGGGTGTGAAGAGCGAGCTCCGTCTATTTTCTAACCGAGCAGAATGTAGCCAGGGAGAAGAATGCAGGACTCCAACTTCCCATTTTATACATGGCGATTTTGTGCAGGTCCAGAAATCCTGGTGGCACAGCTGAGGGAGGCATTCCGTTTTTAACACACACACATGAACGCTTTGGCCCGCACCGGCACTAGATTCCCCCCCCCAACAATGGAGAAGCGCCGCCGCCGCCAAATGTCTCTGGGCGGCTGGGCTCCCTTTGCCAAGGTGGCGGCGGCGGCAGCGGGAAGCCGGCGGGGTCAAGCGGGGCGCAAATGGAAGTGAAGTGGGGGGGTTTGAGCTGGGGGGAGTCGAAGCTGCCGGGGCCCCTCCTCCGGCCCGCTGAAACCGCCTCCTTCCCGCTCGCCCTCCCCAAACTAGACCCGGAACGAACTGGCTGGAAAAGGCCTGCTGGGGGGGCTGCCGCGGTCCCCCCACCGGGGCCCCTAAAGGGAGAAGAGGCCGGGGATAACGCAACAGCGAAATAACGCAACTATTCCAGGAGGGGTTTTTTTTTCCCTTTGTTAATTTCGAAATATCGCTATTACGCAAAACTGTGAAGTTTTTAAAAAAAAAATGGCCGCGCTGGCACTTCGGGGAAGCGCCGCAAAAGGCTGATGATTGGCCAAGGGGGTGGATGGGGTGGGAGGACGGAAAGGGAGAGGGTGCCGCCCACAAAGCAGTCGATCCGGCGTGGATGGATTTCGCACAGGAAACTCCGCTGAGTGGATCCGGAGTGGATCCGGAGGTTTTCGGAAACTCCGGCAACATGCTGAAAAACATACTCCGGCGTAAAATCCCTGTAGCGCCGGAGCAAACCGCAGCGCCGGAGCAACATGTGCGAAATCCAAGAGAAGATCCGGAGGTAAATGGGGCGCTACGACGGAGCAAACGCTAGTGCGAAAACGGCCTAAGAGTTTTTTGTTTAACAGTGTTATCCATTCTTTTATCCACACTAAACAAACTGCTTCCTGATATAATTTTAAATTCAGTCATTGAAATCCACCTCTCTCTTTTGCATCTGTCAAAATTTTCATTTTGATCCTTGGTTTCTTCCCAGCCCACACAATTTCTGAAATTTTTCTTCGCCATTTATCAAATTGTTTACTAAAATGTTTCTGTATGTATTTTGAGCACCACACAGTTTGACAATGTGTCTATAACACAGTGCATGTGAAAAGACAAGGATCTGGGGGAGCAAGTAAGATATAAAAGGCTTCTTTAGAACACAAAAGTTAAGTGGTATGCCTTCTATATCTGTAGCAACACATATTTTAGAAAACAGAGCTTTGTTTAATCTGATTATCACAACTGTATTCAGTGTGATCTGCCTGATCCAACGGTGAAACTTTGCCTTGGACTGATGTCAAAAAGCCCAAGTATCACTCCCACCAGAGGGAGAAGAGGACCAGTAATCCAATTCACTGATGATGGTGTCTTCAGCGGTGATGCTAGGACACTAGCCCGAGTCCAGGGCCCCAGGAAAGGCATTGCTGCCGCCCCTTTGTCAGCACCGGTGACAGCAAGTGCAGCTGCAGAGAGGCTCCCACTGTCAGCATGCATGCCGCTGCTGCCCACCATTTCTCTGCCTCTTGTATCTGTGATGTGAGAGGCAGAGCAACGGTGGGCAGTGGCAGCGCACACACTGACCCCGGGAACCTGACTATTGCTTCTAAGCAGACTATTTTAGTCTGCTTAGAAGCACAGGTGGGAGAGAGGGCTCAAACCGGCACCCACTCCCCAGCTCAGTGCTCCCGGCAGCAATCAACTGTGGCCCAATGGATGCACCAGGCCTGAGTGTCTTTACCTATGAACTGAAATCAAATTTTGTTGGTAATTTTCCTTTGTACCCTTTTATGTCTTTGTAACTAATACAAAGTCCTTGGGTTTGGATTCCTGTCCCATTTATATAGTTTACAGAATCCTAAAGCAGACATTTGCCTCCCCTGACCTTACCATTATGCTTTCCACCACATATTCAGGATGGCCTAACCTTGGATTCCTCAGCTTTTAGTGTGGTTAGACCTAGACTGTGCGGGTGCGAATAATAAGAAACATAATCACCACAGGTCTGTGCTTACTCATCTTAGTGTTTTCTTAGTAGAAGGAGATAGAGCAATCAGAAAGTCTATTCATCTTTTGTGTTTTTCTGGGCTGAGAGGGGTAATTACTTCATAACATTTCTACCCCTCAACAACAAGAAAATATTCCAATGCATTATTTCCTTACCATTAATATCTGGATTATCTGGTTTCTGGGGACTCATATGCCAACCATTAGCATAATTTTCTTCTTCACAAGTTTGATTGGTGGTTCCATGGCAGGAGGCTTGAGCAGCTTATAGGGTTGGAGGACATACAGGAGTCTAGGGCCACATATCTTAAAAGAGACTCTAAGAGAGCAATTCTAAACAGGTCTACTTAGAAGTATCTTTGAATTGATTATACTTCCAGGAAAGTATTTTTAGGATTGCAGCTTGAATTTCTTTCACTTCCTTAAATGGCTGGTGAAGAGATTGTTATTTCCTCCTGTCTTCTATGCACTCATGGGAGAGAACTAATGTAAACATACGTTTATTCATAAGTATTCATGACTGTTGCATGGTTAAAGTTGGCCCCCTACTTTCACCTATGAAGGCCAGTGATGGGAAAGCAGCTGAAAATTCCACAAGAACCATTGAGGCTTTCTTCTTCTTCCTTCTTCATGTGTGTGTGGGTGTCTGCCTGCATCTGGAAGTCATGGTGACTTCTGGTGAATGACCCCTACTGGAGGCCTGGAGGATATTCAGAGAGGTGGGTGAATAAAGGTGTTCTGCTGACTACTGGTATTCCAAGGAGGTCCCCCATCCAAGTACAAGCTGGAATTGACCCTGCTTAGCTTCCAAGATCTGACGAGATCAGGCTTGCCTGGGCTATCCAGGCCGGGACCATCCAGGCTTCCTTCTGATGGGGCTTCTGTCTTCCTGTCAGTATCACATTGAGCTGTTAGTCAGTGGAAGAGAAGGTGCAGGAACCAGCCTCTTGGTTAGAAAAAAAATACTAGGTATAAGGACACTGTGCAGATTAACTGCTACTCAGTTAAAGGCTTACTATGGACTTGGAGCAGTCTGACTTGCAGCAGTGTCTGACTTACCGTCTGACTTGGAGCAGTGGTTGCTCATGCCTTGGTCCATTAGGGCAGCCATTGGCTAACAACTTTTATACAGACTAGTCTACCACCTTCTGAGTACTGGCTGACTGTAGAAGAGGCAGAGCAATTCTAAGATGCATTCAGATGGGCATTTTAGCCAGACATAGGCACTTTTAAAAGAGCTCAGTCAGACAGTGTCAAGCATGAGGGTTTAGTGACGAGTCAAAGTTGATACAAAGACTGTGTTTATTGATAGACCAATACTTTGGTGTAACAGGTTCTTGAGAGTAATGCTGCCAATACATTGATACAATACTTTTAAGGCTTACTTCAAAAGGATTCCAAGGGATAGGGGTGCAGGGTAGCACTCACACATAAACTATCATAAATGTCTACCTTCCCATAGTGTTATCAGGACTTCGTCCTTGCTTTCCCCAGATGTCTCGTACGCCCTTACAGGAATGTATGGGAAGGTGCTGATTACTTGGTTTCAGTTCTCACTACTTCTAATTTTAAGCCATAAAGCAAGACGGGGTGGAGGGAAGGGAAAGAATAACAAGCTAACAAAGTTGGATCCTCCATGATACTTCACAGACCAGGTTTAGGCAGGACCCTATAACAATCAATTATCAACGGAATTTCACCATGCTTGACAGACAGGCACAGCTGTCAGCTGTTCCCTAGTTGCACTCACCCTGCTCCATGATGACTCCAAGACAGAATAAATAGCCACCAGGTGAAATCTGGTGCTCCCTGTGCATTCCTCCCGCGTTTCCAGATGTATGAACATGGGGAAGCACAAATAAAATGGATTGGTGGTGTGAACCCTCCAATCTGCTCCAAGTGGTTTTTTCTCCTTCACTGTCCTGTGATGTGCTTATGCACATGTGCCAGGGATATTTAAACAATTCCTCCTTCCTAAATGGATGGTGTGCGGCCAGGGATCTTTTTCTAGCAAGAACTCCTCTGCATATTAAGTCACACCCCCTGATGTAGCCAATCCTCTTGGAGCTTACAGTAGGCCCTGTACTAAGAGCCCTCTAAGCTCTTGGAGGATTGGCTACATAAGGGGTGTGTGGTCTAATATACAGAGGAGCGCCTGCTAGAAAAAGAGCCCTGTGTGTGGCAAAAGTGTGACTGCTCCACCACCACTCCCATGTGACCTAATACCGTGTCTGGGTGCTGTGTCTGACCGCAGTTCTCTGTTTCCGATTGGAATGGAGATATATGTGGCTCCTGCAAAGTGCCCCAGGCTGCCAGTCTGAATGAAGACCTAAAAGTGGCCTTTCTTCATCTTCCTGTGAGCTGTGAGCAAAACCCATACATTCCTAAGTGGTGTAAGGGATAAACTTAGAAAATGCAAAACAAAACAAAACTCTCTTTTTGTCTTCTCTACAACCCATGATCAAGCACCGAATTAATAAAAAAAAAGAAAAATAACTAGATTATCCAAAGGCATTAAGGGTTCACCTAACACTATTTGTCTTGAACAGGACACAACAAAAGGAAAGAGAAAAAAAATACAAGATCAGATTTTCTGCTGTGGGGTTCTTGTTTCCACTGTAATCAAGAAGCAATCTGCTATCCGAACAGCAATGTGGATGTAAGTACAATACAAAGCAACAATTTTTATTTTGAGGGGATCAGAGCATCCCAGTTCTCTGCAGTCAAACATTTCTGCACAGCAATAGTGTCCAATAGTTTCCACTGGTCATCAGCTGCCAAACAGGATGATGGCAAAAAGGGGTAATTTAATTCTAAATGTTACCTGCTTGGTTGCCTGTGAAGTTCAGCAAACTGCCTTGTCCTGTCACAGCAAAAGCTTTATCTGGCAAAATGGCCCTGATTGTCCAGGTAGGGGCAAGAGAGACTCATACAATTTGCTCGGCTTGCCTCCTCATCAATAATAGTTGGGCAGAGATAAAACTAGTATTGCTTTTTTGCTTTAAGTGAGTAGATTCTGATTGTGGCTTCTTTTCAGCAGCACATCACATTAGTAGTGGACACCGTGACCTTCTTGTGTTAGAGTATGAGTTGCTTGAGTTATTCCAAAACAAAACATAAACAGCAATTGTAGCAGTCCCCCCTAAAACAAAAATCAGGTACTCGTTATATTTGACAACACAGGCAAGTCAAAGCTATATATCTTGATAATGATGCCCTTTTAAGAGAATACTTATGAATGAGCCAGATCGGCGCACACATTAACCTTTAATATGAGCTGTTCTGACCTTCTGCCAGTATACTAGAAATCACAAATACAATCAACAGCAATTCCTAAGATCAAGATGGCTAGAAAAATCCACCCCTTTGGCCATAGGAATTGATGCTGAAAACAGCTTTGATCTGCCAATTCAAGCATTGCATTTTTCCAGTATACATTACCTTGGAGCAGGTCAAGAATCCTCAAACAACAGTGCGAAAGAGATGCTGTGGCCTCAGAATAGGAGCTGGACCTTTAAACCTGGGTCACACTGCTCTGGATGTCCTCCTTGGCCTTCCTGTAGTGCCATGCTCCCCTACCCAGTTCTCCACATCTGGGCTGCCTCTCAGTCCTCAAAGCCACTGCCTGTACCTGCCTTGTTTGCTCTTTGTATACTCTGTCACCCTTGCTGGCCAATGTTCCTTGTATTCCTTCCAATGTTTCTGGTATTCCTTGTTAATCTCCCATTCAAATGCTAGCCAGGGCTGGCTCTGCTCAGCTTCTAAGATCTGATGAGTAGGGATGGTCAAAAACTAAGAAAATGCAGTTTGGTTTGGTTTGTGATTTGTGGAGTGCCCGGTTCATGAACCATGAACTGTTACAACTTTTTCACATCAAATGAGCCAATTTGGTTTGTGATGAGGTAAAATATGCCCTTTTGATCCCAGTGGAAGCTGGGTTCAGATAGCCAGCTCCAGGTTGACTCAGCCTTCCATCCTTCCGAGGTCGGTAAAATGAGTACCCAGCTTCCTGGGGGGAAAGTGTAGGTGACTGGGGAAGGCAATGGCAAACCACCTCACAAAAAGTTTGGTGTGAAAACGTGAAAGCAACATCACGCAGAGTCAGAAATGACTAGTGCTTGCAGTCCTGGCATACGTCCTGGCATACTAGAGATATCAAATTCATAGAGGATTTCTGGCTGACTCTCCTCTACCTGACCCTCCAAGTTTGGTGAGGATTGGATTTACAGCTTCTGAGTTACAGTTCCCCAAGAAGGTGCCCTTAGGAAAGTGCTTTCTGGGGAAATGACAAGACACAAGTTCAAAAGATTCAGGAATGGACAGGATGGACCACGTGCATTCTAGAGACATAATACTCACTGGGGACCTCCCCCTGATGCTCCTCTACATGCTCTCTACAAGCTACAGTTACAGGAGTCCATGGAACAGCTCAAGAACAAACCAGTCACACCAAACCCACAGGGAAACTTCACTTGGGCAGATCCTCTCCAGCCAGACGCTGGTAGCAAGACAAGCACTGCCTCCCCCTCCCCCCCCCCACCTCCAGAAGCAGGTTTTGAAGGACAGAAAGATAGACATCCTGAATTTCAACAGGGGTGTCCTGAAGTCACCACAAAACAGTTTGGCAACCACCCTAGCCATACAAGACAAGCAAGGGAAGCATGCCCACAGCTCTCATACCCACTCCCATCAAAGGCTGAAACACACAGGTCTAGAGCCATGTTCCCTCTAAGCTGCAGAGTCTTGTGTGCAAAAATTTTACTTTGTGAGCTACTGGCAGGGCTTTTTTTGTAGCAGGAACTCCTTTGCATACTAGGCCACATCCCTCTGATGTAGCCAATACTCCCGGAGTTAACAGTAGGCCCTGTACTAGGAGCCCTGTAAACTCTTGGAGGATTGGCTACATCAAGGGTGTGTGGCCAAATATGCAAAGCAGTTTCTGCTACAAAAAAAGAGCCCTGGCTATTGGAATTAAAGCTGTGAGCTACTGGCTTTAAAGTTGTGAGCTACTGCACAAATTATTGTGCTCTAGGGTCATCTTCCTGAGCTAAGACAAAAATGTGTAAGCTGAAGCTAAAAATCTGTGAGCTATCTCACACTAACTCAGCTTAGAGAGAACACTGGTCAAGAGCACACCCAGCAATGTGGGAGCATTCTTCTACTTTGCAGAAGAATGGAAAAAAACATGTTGAGCTGGCTAAGCCACTTCCAAATCTGCAGAGGCAGATTATGAATAACAAAAAGATAACCATCCCCAGTGTTATGCATGTGAATATATGTGTTACCAAATGGGTTTCCTGCCTGGTCTGATGGACTGAGCTTGGGAACAATGAGGAGGAGGATACAAATCCTAACTGCCCTGCTCCAATCACAGGCTCCCTGCTGGTTTTAATGACTCAATTATGTGCTAGCGTGGGAACCAAGTGTTGTATATAGTTGGCCCAGCAGGCCCTGTTTCTCAGTGCAGCCACCCACCATGCTGTACTCAATAAAAAGATTGTTATCACTACTACCTCACCTCTTCAATGCCTAAGAACCCACTATATTATAGTGGCGATGAAGGTGGGATCCTGGTAGGCAATCCAGCAACCGGCACCACAGTGCGCCTTGCAGCAGCTGCTTCCAGCTCCATGCATTGCACCGCCATCACAGAGGAAGATCGCCAAGCCAGGACCGGAGATGAGCAAAGACCAAGCATCCAGCACCTCCAGCACCTCTGTGTCACCAGCTGCTGACCTCCCACCAGCGGGATACCACATGGTTGGCCAGCCCGGGCCACAGGGGTTCATCTGGGAGTTCAACCTCGAGCAATCGGAGTGATGGGAGAGATAGGGAAAGCAGCTGAACTTCTTCATCTTATACCACAAAATCATGGATAAAGAACAGCAGAAGCATCTACTGCTCAGCTGGATCTGGCAGAGAATTTGCTGTCGCCATTGACGCTGTGTGAGGCCACCTGCAAGGCCATCATTGATAAGCTGACTGACCACTTCTCACCCAAGCCGACATGCACGACCAGGTACATCAAGTTCCACAAGCGGAATCAGAAGGCAGGAGTATCAGTTGCTACCTTCCTCATGGAACTCCGCCACTTCACTCATGAATGTGCATTCGTGAGCCTTGATGAGGCCTTGTTAAGACTGCTTTGTAACAGGCCTCTGTAATGAACAAATGCAGGCGAAGCTGGCGGTCAAGAAGACCCTGACCTTAGAAGATGCCATGAGTGAAGCCGCCGCCTACGAGAAGTCACACAAGGAGCGGCACTCAGTTGGAGCACACCAGGTTGCTAGTGAATCCAACCCTGAGGACTCCAAGGATGACAACGCCCTAAAAGTGCACCAGGCTCAACCAAAGTGCCCGTCATCACATGCAACAGAGACGGCAATGACCCAAAGCTGCACCAGCTGTGGAGGTGCCTAGGAAAGATGCTCCTGCAAATACTGCAATGCCGTTTCCCACCCGTGCAGCAGGAGTGGCCATCTGGCACAAGTTTGCCGCTCAACACTGCTGCTCCAGGGTCAGGGGGGCTCTGCGTGACAGAAAAATGACCACCACCATGAGGTCACATTCATGGAGGACATTTAGGCACTCACCACAGTGGGGGACCAGGTATGCCAACTTCCCATGCCTTCCCCTGATAAGTTCAAGGTGACTGTACTTATTGAAGGCAAGCCCTACAATATGGAAGTAGACTCCGGGGCGGGCCAGACAGTCATCTCAGCCCGCACGTTCAGACAACTGTGCCCTGGCTGGGAATCTCAGCTACTCCAATCCCCATTTACGCTCTGGGACTTCGAGAAATGAGAGGTTGGATGCTAGGAGTGGGGACTTCCACTGTTGATTTCTTGGGTTACATGGTGGATGCAGACAGAATCCACCTAGCCAAAGATAAAATTAGGGCCATTTGCGAGGTGCCTGCCCCCACAAACAAGGCAGAATTACAAGCTTTCTTGGAACTCCTAAATTTCTACCATGCCTTCCTCCCCCACAAGGTGGCGGTAGCAGAGCCCTTACACAGGCTTCTAGACAAACGGGCTCCGTGGATTGGGGTCGCCGGCAGGTCACCACTTTTTAGGTGATAAAAGACATATTGACTTCCAACAGCTTGCTGGTGCACTTCGATGAGTGGCTGCCCATCATTCTGTCGATGCGCGTAGAGAGACCAAGAGGGTGATGCTTAGCGACGCAAGAATGAAGGCTGTACACAGTAGCTGTAAAACCACTATATACATTTATTTACACCAACTCACTCTCCTGACTGACAATATGCTCCGCTGCAACTCCAACTCCATAAACCCACAATCACCACTGTTGCTCTGTACATTTATACATGGGACAGCCAATCAGCTACTTGCTGTGTCATGCTGACTCTGCTGGCTGATGTAAGACTTCTGGCAGCCAGCCACCTGCTGTCAGGTAGATCATCTAAGCCTCTAGATCTACTTTCTGTTTTGCAGCACATGCTATAAGCTGTCTGTTTCCACATAATAGTGACACCCCTCCTCAGGTTATAGCGGTGCTGACATCCATCCATTACAACATTGCTTATACATATTGATCATTTCTTCATCAATATATTGATTACATAGCTTTCCATATATACATTACAGTTCAGTTACTGTTACAGTTCAGTTACTTCCATTCTTCCTGGACACACACACATTTTTCTCCGCTTGCTAATTAACTTGCAAGCACATTGTTATCAGTTGGCGCTCTGCCCAGACTGACCATATCTCCTCAGTTGGCTCTCTGCCCAGACTGAGTACTTGCCTTATCTTTTTGCTGGCTTGTCTCCCAGACTTGTTCTTAACACACAGTACCGTCTACTTTCAACACAAGCGCACATATTTTTCAATTCACATTTGCTTACTGACTTGTTACAGATTTCAGGTTTTTTCACACATTGCATAACATTTGCAGTTTTTTAGAAATTGTTACATCTCAGCTCTGTTTTACAATAGTCACATAGTTTAGTTACATAGTTCATCATACATATTCAAACAGTAAGTTTGTTTAACGTTACAGCATTGTCTCTTACATTCAGCACTTATGCATTGTACATTGCACCTTTTAATTCAGTTATTGCTTACAGCCTTGTCTTCCAGGCTTTGCTCAGGTGTCTCCTTCCTCTCCAAGAGACATTTCATTCAACAGCTCCAGCACACTGGGATATGTTTTAGGATGGTCATCATATACATAAGTATAACCCCCTTCTTCCCTAGTGAAGGAAGTATCCACATGTACCTTTGGTGCACTTACACATCCCCTTGGCTTTCCATCTGGCAAACTATTGCCCTTGCCCAGATAATTAACATCAGTGTCAAAACCATATCTTTTTGGCGGCACACCCTTATTTTCTCTCGCAGAGACTCTGACCGGCTCCCTTTTTACAGCTTCAGATGTCTCCTGCTGTTTACTGCAGCCTGCGAAACTGCCTATACTGTCTTTCTCCTGCTTCAGTGAGCTTTCTAGCTTTTGCCCCTCCTCACTTTCTAGAGACAGTTGCAGCTTATTTTCCCCAGGCATTTCATTGGCATGAATCTTTGACCAGTTTTCATCCTCGCAGAACGAGGCAGACCTACGCAGCCTAATTAAGTCATTATTGTCCACAAACCTCCAGGACTTCATGCAATTTTGGTACCCTATAAACACAAGCTTTCTGGCTTTGGGACCTCCCTTTCTCCTCTTATCCAGAGGGATGTTCACCCAAGCCTTTGAACCAAAAATTCTTAGGTGATCTAGGGATGGCTTTCTCCCATACAGAACCCTGTAGGGTATATCGTTTATAGCCTCTGTCCACAAGCGGTTGGAAATATAACAGGACACCTTTAAGGCTTCACCCCAATATGCCTGCCTTAGACCACTATCCTGCAACAAAGCATGGCAAATACCTTGGAGTACACCACCTCTCCGTTCCACAATCCCATTTTCCCACAGAGAGGAAACATTGGCCACCCTGTGCTCTATCCCTTCTTGCTTCAAATAGTGGGCAAACTCTTTATTCAGGAACTCACCCCCCTGGTCAGTCTGAATTGAGGCAATCTTAGCATTTAACTGTTTCTGCACTCTCTTAGCCCAGTATTTGAAGGTGGCACAGACATCACTTTTGTGTTTAATGGCATATACCCACGCAAACCTGCTGTGGTCATCAACCAAAATTAAGCCAAACCTATTTTTAGAAACACTGGGTGCATACGGCCCCACCAGGTCGGCATGTATTAACTGGAGTGGTCTCTCCGACTCACGTACACTCCTTCTGGTCGATGGAACTGCCCTTGATTTGGCTTCTTTACATACATTGCAATCTAAAAAGGCATTGCATTTGTCAACCTTCACTCCCTCTAGTATTTCTAGAGTTTTGTTTATTGTATTGTAGCTGGCGTGACCCAGCCTTCTATGCAGCCTGTGAATGCACCTGTTGTGTGGCTGCCTATTCCACACAGTATGAGCTTTTCCCACATTTTGCATGAGCTCATACACATTGGCTCTTAGAGTGCCTTTAGCCAGCTGTTTACCTTGTTTCAAAATTGCACAGCCCTGCTTATCAAATACTATGGTAAACCCAGCTTTTGCCAGCACAGAGACACTTAGCAAGTTAGTTTCTAGCTCGGGCACACATAATACATTTTCAAACCTGTGTTTAAGTCCCGGAAAATAGACTGCACCTTGGCAAAGAACACTAGCTTGTTTCCCATCAGCTAAGCTGACAGTCTTCTGCTCAGCTGGCTTGCAGTCTTGCAGCTCTTCTTCACAGCAGCAGAATATCTGAGTAGCCCCAGGATCCACAACCCAAGGCAGACTCTGCAGTCCCGGACCAGTTCTTACTAGAGTCACCTGGGGAGTCCTTGAAGACTGCTGGTGGCTCTTCCTCTGCTGCCGCTGAGGACAAAATCTTTGTAAATGTCCGAGCTGATTACACCGATAGCAGCGCCTCCTCCGCACCTGCAAGGCTTTTTCCTCCTCGGCTTGCCAGCTGGAACCAGCCCCGACAGACCTCGGCTTCTCTTCTTCCTTGGCTCGAGTCTGCTCTCTCTTGCTTTCCAGCTGCCTCTGCTCTTCAGCCAGGAGTTTGCCGGTCACATAAGGCAAAGTTAGCTTGTCAGCATCCTGCCCTTCAAATGCTAACACCAGCATGTCATATCTCTCATCCAGAGAGCTCAATAAGATGTACATCTTATCTTCGTCAGCCACGGCCTTCCCTCTTGCTTCAAGGTCTTGGAAACAATTAGACATACCATCGAGGTGGTCCCTCATTGACTCCCCGGCCAGCATACGTTTCCTGTAGAGCCTCCTCCATAGGGATATCAGCGTGCCGGCTGACTTCTGTACATACACAGCCTTGAGAGCTTCCCAAGCCTCCTTTGCTTTCTGGTGCCCACGGACATGCACCAGCTGGTCATCTGCAACACTTAGGATGATGTTGGCTAGAGCTTTTTGATCCTTGACGGCCTCTGCCGCTGTGGGATTAGCTGGAGGAGCTGACACACAGTCCCAAAGCCCCTCTTTCTTCAGGAAATGCTCTAACCTCAGCGACCAGGTGTTGTAGTTGGTAGTGGTGAGCTTCTCCACCAGCACCGTAGCTGCTGCTGTAGCCATCCTGCTCAGACTCCTATCAGCCACTGCTGGTCTCACCTCCTAGGCAGCCTCTGGAGCAAGTCAGCGTCCTTCCTTTACCACCTCTCTCTCAGGTCTCAGGTTCTAGGCGCAGCGGAAGCGTGCTGGGCCCATAACCCTGTCGATGTGCGTAGAGAGACCAAGAGGGTGATGCTTAGTGACGCAGGAATGAAGGCTGTACACAGTAGCTGTAAAACCACTATATACATTTATTTACACCAACTCACTCTCCTGACTGACAATATGCTCCGCTGCAACTCCAACTCCATAAACCCACAATCACCACGGTTGCTCTGTACATTTATACATGGGACAGCCAATCAGCTACTTGCTGTGTCATGCTGACTCTGCTGGCTGATGTAAGACTTCTGGCAGCCAGCCACCTGCTGTCAGGTAGATCATCTAAGCCTCTAGATCTACTTTCTGTTTTGCAGCACATGCTATAAGCTGTCTGTTTCCACATAATAGTGACACATTCTGGCCTATGATGCTTCCCTGTATGGGGTGGGCACTATCTTGGCCCATGTGCTACCGGATGGCCGAGAGGTTCCAGTAGCCTACTACTCTTGGACCTTGCAAAAACTGGAGCACAATTATATGCAGATTGATAAAGAGGGCCTGACCATTGTGACTATCTGTATGGCTGGCCTTTCACCATCCACATGGAGCACAAGCCCCTCCTTGGTCTGCTTGCCCCCAACCGCCAACTCTGCAAATGCTATCTCCGCGGGTCTTGCAGTGGTCCATTTTCCTAGCGGGATACCAGTACGACCTCCAGTACCGCCCGCGGAAGGCCATGGGTCATGCCGACGGCTGTGCCGCCTGCTGTTGCCTTCAATGGACTCTGATCTGGCCCCTGCATACCAGATCATGGCACTGGACTCCTACCGGACTGCCTGGTGCATGCCAAGGACTTCGCCTGCTGCTCCAGGAAGGACAAAATCCTCTCCCACATTTTGGACTGGATGTGGAGGGGATGGCCCATGGGCTTGGTGGGGTCGGAATTTGCTGCTTTTGCATCCTGCAGGGACAAACTGTCTGTACATAAAGGTTGTCTGTTGTGGGGAAACAGGGCAGTGGTGCCCCCAGTGCTGAGGCAGTGTGTTCTTCCCATCCTGGGATCATGCGCATGAAGGCGCTGGCCCACAGCTATGTATGGTGGCCAGGAATTGATGCTACTGAGTGCTGGGTAGCCCGATGCCAACCATGCCAGGAGACCTGTCCGGCCCCGCCTTGAGCTCCAGCCAAACAGTGGGAGTCCACACACAACCCCTGGTCCCGCCTGTGCCTCAACTTTGCAGGGCCCTTCCAGGGGCAAATATTTTTCTTCATAGTGGACTCCTACTTGAAGTGGCTTGAGGTCATACCCGAAGCGTCCACCTCCTCCCAGGCTGCGTTAGGGACAATCTGCAGGGGTTTTGCCACTCACGGCCTGCCCGACACCCTGGTATCCGATAATGGGATGGCTTTCACCTTGGCTGAGTTCCGGGATTTCTGTGGCTGAAACCTAACTAAATGCATGAGGTCAGCCCCTTTCCATCCAGCCACCAACAGCCGAGCTGAACGGATAGTGTGAGTGATTAAGGAAACGCTCCTCCGCATCATCTATGGGGATTGGGAGGCCCGCCTTGCAGAGTGTATACTGGCCCAGCATTCCATCCCCAGTACGGCCACCGGCTGTAGTCCGATTGAGGTCCTCATGGGCTGAAACCTTGCTAGACTGCATGTACCCAGACTGCGCCCCAGACCTTCAAGAGGTTCCTGAGGCAGTCTGGGCTCACAGAGAGTTCAACACATGGGACTTAGTGTTCACCAAAAACTTCAGGTGTGTGGGGGGGCAGCATGGATACCAGACCGGGTTTCCAGGGTGCTAGGGGCAGTCATGTATGAGGTCACCTCGGAGGACAGGTTTGCATGGAGGCAGCACATAGACCAATTGCAGTCACGTGAGGGGCTAAGGGGTGGAAGCGACTCACTAGCCGCATCAGCACCTAGCGGCCCAGAACTACTGAAGCCAAGGCCCCAGTTCCTGTGTCCTCATCAGCAACCGAGACCTCAGGGAACTGGAGCCATTGTATACGCCCGAGTCACTGTACATGCCCGATGTCCCGGAACTACCACTGTATACGCCCGGAGTGACTGTATACGCCCGATGTCTCAGAACTACCAGCCAAAGTGCCAGCATCACCTGAACTGTAGCCAATCACGCCGGAAGCCGCAACTGACCCACTGCCCACTCCAGTGCTCTGGAGATTGACACGAGAGCATTGCAAGCCTGCCTATCTACAGGACTATAATTGCTAAGGCTTGCGAACGGGGTGTGTGGGGAGGATTTATGTATGTGAATATACGTGTTACCAAATGGGTTTCCTGCCTGGCTCATTGGAGCCTGAAGGACTGAGTTTGGGGACTAATAAACAATGGGCAGGAGGATCCAAATCCTAACTGCCATTCTCCAATCACAGGCCCCCTGCTGGTTTGAATGACACAGTTATGTGCTAGTGCGGGAACCAAGTGTTGTATATAGTTGGCCCAGCAGGTCCTGTTCAGCAGTTCAGTTAATGCAGCAGCACCATGCTGTACTCAATAAAGAGCTTGTTATCACTACTACCTCACCTCTTCAATGCCTAAGAACCCACTATATTATACCCAGAATTTACTTTACCCCCAAATAACCCCATGTCCTGTGTCAGCCAGGGTTCAGTGAGGACTCCTCAGGAGAACAAGAGTAATATGTAGACAGCTTTGAGTCAGCAGAAGTCAGCATGCAAGAAGATGAACCAGGATGGTTAGGATTCACAGCCATCAGCTGGTGCAGACCCACAGGCATTCTCCAGCCCTGAGTCAACAGGTGAAACTAAGCTGATAGTTCCTAGCCTTCCAGTATTACCTACAGCCTTTGGAGTGCCACAGACTGAGGCTATGAGCAGATCTGCAGGAAGACAGAGTGCTCACTTCCTGGCCTGACACCAGGAGTTTGAGTAGTTGCAGAATTACTCCCGTACTTCTGCAGGTTGAGTTGTTGCAGAATTACTCCTGAGGAGCTGGCTGCAAATTTGAACCTTAGGCATGTGCCTATAAAAAACAACCAAAGGAGGCTGTAGGGTGTAGAAGCAGCAAGTCATGTTACTATTGATTTTGTGACTACAGATTTGGATTCTGCCTTGTTTGTGTGATATTTAGCCTAGCTTCAGACTCTGCTAGGTTCCTACTTGTGAGCAATGTTCCCTCTAAGCTGCAGTCTTGTGAGCAAAAATTCTACTTTGTGAGCTACTGGCATTAAAATTGTGAGCTACTGCATAAATTATTGTGCTCTAGGGTCATCCTTCCTGAGCTAAGACAAAAATGTGGGAGCTGGAGGCTAAAAATCTGTGAGCTAGTTCATGCTAACTCAGCTTAGAGGGAACACTGCTTGTGAGTAACCCTTGGACTGTCTCTCAGACAACCCCTTGGTAATGGCTTGCTTACTTTGAATTTTTACTTAGTTTTCCTTACTTGGACTTTGGCTGTCCCCCAGGAACACACCCTTGGTTCTCCTGGCCTAAAGTTGCCAATCTCCAGGTGGGTGGTAGGGGATCCCTGGTTTGGAGGTTCACCCCCTGCTTCAGGTTATCAAAGTGTGGAGGAGGGAGGAAAATGTCTTTTGGTCACTCCATTATACCCTATGGAGATTGATTCCCATAGAGTTTAATGGATAATTGATCTGTGGGTATCTGGGACTCTAGGGGGCTGTTTTTTGAGGTAGAGGCACCAAATTGTCAGCATTGCATCTGGTGCCTCTCTTCAAAACACCCCCTGAGTTTCAAAAATACTGGACCAGGGCTGGGCCTTTGCAGCATTTTAGAATGTCTTTAAAATGGCAGAGGCCTTCTTGTGGTGGCCATAAGGATGCTGCCATGTTTAGTTTGCCCCTAAGTCTATTGAAGTCAATAGGTCTGCAACTCTGTAAGTACAACTTTGCTTAGAATTGCACTGCCAGTCTGCAACACCTACTGGGTTCCATTTCAAGCAAGCTATAAAAAGCTGACTTTGGTCTTTGCCAATGTATTCTGTTGTCCACCACTACTCTGAGCAGCAGGAGGCAAAAAATGAAGGGGGAAAAACTCTGCTGTCCTCTGCACTGGTACATCACTTCTGGCTATATCTTGGAAAGTGACACTGGGTAGCTCTAGCTTAGCCTGTTTTACCACAGAAGTTCTGGTGATCCCTAGAGCTACTCATTTTCACTTCTTGTATCAGGAGGTGACAGTGATATTGATTGTGTCACATGCCTCTCATGTCCCCACCTCCCAGCACCTGAAACACCTTTTCTCTCCCTTTCTATCCTTTTTTCTCCCCCCATCCTTGAATGGAACATATAGCTTGATGAAGAGTTCAAAGGAATTCAAATGCTTGCACTCATGTGTGTGGGAAGGGGTTTTGGGGGAAATGATCCCAATATTACAGGATTACTATAAAACACAGAAAACATGTTGAAAAAAAAAATTGCATTAAAGAAATCAGTCTTTAGCATAAAACCAGAACAAAAAACATACAGAACAGTTATTTTAGATTTTTTAGAACAGTTATTTTTAGATCTATGCTAACTACTTAACATTTTCTATTTTATGTTAGTAATAGGAACTGGATAGATCAGCTGTTTATAATAAAAGAATTCAGGTTTCAAGTTTCCAGAGTGCCAAGAAATAAGAAAGTCTCCTTGTTGTCCATTAACCAAAGGCAGATCAAAAACTGGGGGCAACTACATGTTATGCTTCAGATCTGTGTTTGGACCTCCCTAAGAATACTTTACCCTTGAAAAGGGTTAAATCACCATTAAATCTATATTGCTGCTATAGACAAGAGGTTGGCCCTTTTTGTCCTGCTGTTTAACAGAAATTGTTTCACCTGAGTTGCCAGTAGTGTGTGTGTATGTGTGGGGACCCCATATTTCATTTGTATTTATTCACTTTTGAGGTTAGTAGCGGCTTGTGAGGGAGGCTTTATTAGGAAACCAGCATAGAAAGGACTATATCCCACGCTCCAGTGCTGTGGCCTCAATCCAGATTCCACCCCATGCCTGCTTTAAACAACACTGAGTTCATTTGAGTCAGATTCTAAGTAAATCTGTTCAGGATTGCAGTGAAGGTTGAGTCGAATGATCAGTGAAGCTCCATTCAATACTATGACCTTTAAGAAAGGACATGAATTTTTGAAGCTTAATCTACAGCAGGCTGATGCTGTTTAGATGCTATGCAATTGTGCATTTGCCATTTTATTGCAGTAGGTAGGTTTTATAGAGTAGTGGAGTACCATGAAAGCTGAAGTGCCTGGGGAGGCATTAATTGTTCTTGGGGTTTTAAACCAAATACAAGATTTTAATCTCTTGTTTAAGTTTCAGTTTCTGCTGGGGCTTAAATGTACTTTCCAGTTTTAGAGAAAAAAGTACATATCTGAGACAAGAAAAGCTATAGTCTGCGTTGGTTTTTTCCTAAGAAAAACCCTTGTTAATCTCATACAAATGTATTGTTCAGTGCAATTAAAGACAAACATGCTGTTTTTGGAAAACTGAGGTGACATTTTCTACTAGCTTTGAAACAGTGACAGTTTGAATGGTGTCTGTGAGCAACAAAATAATTCAACCAATGGCTGGTAAAGTGTAATCACTTGAACTCCAACTGTACATTATATTTTCCCAGAGGAAGCCAGAGATGCATGTTGCCCAGGCATGCATGAGCCTGCTTTGGATTAAGACCAAAGAAAGAGGGGCTTAGCCTTTCTTGTCTCCACTGGTTAGTGATTTAAAGTAGTCTCCAGAAAGTGCCATTTGCACTGTTTTGGAAACCTAATGTATAGTTCCATCTTTTACACGTGCAGCCCCAATGTGGCAAGCAGTGTCCCTTGGGGCCATAGCATTTCAGGTTAGGAAACCAGCACAGGGGGGAAATCTAAGCTCCTTCTCCCTACACATGGTTCCAATACAAATTGGGCCTCTGCATACCTAGAAGCATGGAACTTCAGAACATGCCACTCCATGTGAGCAGGGGACATTCCTAGAAAAAACACAATGCATAGATAAGTCCCAATTAGGGTTGCCAATCCCCAGGTGGGGGCAGGGGATCCCCTGGTTTGGAGGCTCTCCCCCCCCGCCCGCTTCAGGGTCATCAGAAAGCGGGGGGAGGGGAGGGAAATGTCTGCTGGGAACTCTATTATTCCCTAAAAAGATTTATTCCCATAGAAAATCATGGAGAATTGATCTGCGGGTATCTGGGGCTCTGGGGGGGATGTTTTTTGGGGTAGAGGCACCAAATTTTTAGTACAGCATCTAGTGCCTCTCCCCAAAATACCCTCCAAGTTTCAAAAAGATTGGACCAGGGGGTCCAATTCTATGAGCCCCAAAAGAAGGTGCCCCTATCCTTCATGATTTCCTATGGAAGGAAGGCATTGAAAAGGTGTGCCGTCCCTTTAAATGTGATGGCCAGAACTCCCTTTGGAGTTCAATTATGCTTGTCACAGCCTTGATCTTGGCTCCACCCCTAATGTCTCCTGGCTCCATCCCCAAAGTCTCCTGGCTCCACCCCCAAAGTCCCCAGATATTTCTTGAATTGGACTTGGCAACCCTAGTCCCAATAAATATATTAAAGGCTAAAAGATCTGACCATGAAACAGTTCAGTGTGCAATCTAGGATTCATATCATAAAATCATTCAGTTTTAGTCATGAATATTCATGATATTCCCTGATCTTCCTCCAAGCCCCCTCTCCTTGGGGAAGTCAGGGAGTGGGTGTTAGAAGAACAGACTGGCAATGGCTCTTGCTCAGTCCTCCTCCAAGACTACAAACACTGTAGAGCAAGTCAGATAGATCGGTTCAAATCAGTCTCCTTCCTGTTTGATCTGTTATCACTCACCCTCTCTAACAAGTAGAATGTAAATCAGGGAACTTCCTGCCTCTTTGTTCTCCTCCTCTTTTTCTTCTTCCCTGCATGCCTCAGGAGGAACAGCATGGTGTCTCTCCTCCTGAACTGAACTGACCAGATGGTCTATTATAATCCAAAGCCATCCACTTAGCTAGAATAGTTTAGACACTCTTTCCACAATAAGTTATATGTTATGTTTTCTTCTGAATAAAACCACCATTATAGGTTTCTTAACTTAAAAGCAAGGCTCTTTGTGCAGTTTGAGATAGTGTGGTATGCATTAGACTAAGCCACACTGCTGTGCTGAAGCTCAGAAGGAGCATTCTGCTAAATGAAGGCAAGGATGGCTGCCTGACCAGTCCAGCTCTCCCAAATCAGACCCAACAGTGGAATGGAAGGAAATAAATTTATGTATTGCATTGTTTCCCACAGTCTCTAATCAGTTGTGTTTTTGTCAGTTGTCACCTAGCCTTTCTCTCTTGCTTTATCAAAAGAGTTCACACACACACAAAAATAGCCTACAATAGCCTTGTAATTCCATTTAATTAAAAATGCAAAATAGTATGCAAAACTCATAATTGGGCTGGATGTTAAAAAACAAAACAAAAGGGGTAGAGCTATTTCAGGCCCAAGTCTTAAGATATATGAAGGGAGAATGGAAGCTTCCAGGTGAAACAACCAGCTGATCACATATCTCTCTAACATTAAAACACACAAGGCTCCTGAATATTTTTTTCTGTAATGGAGATGGAGATAATTTTGATCAGACAACCATCTGGAAAGGAGGGCTCAGCAGCCTACCTCCCAGGTTATCCTGGGCTGTAGCCATATATTGATGGATATTGTGCTCTTGTAGTGATATAGCAACTGGATCATCTTATTCATACTGGATAATCCTGTTATTAATGATTGTAGAAGTGTGGTGAGAGTGCAACATCCACTGATGTGTAGATATATCTTAAGCTGATAAAACAGACCCGAGGAAGGGCAGAAAGAAAACAAATACATAATGTGCACTTTTGCCACCCTTCTGGGTACTGGAAGAACACAGAGATACAGTCAAAGAGAACTTCACCACGGTAATCGTATATTGTCCACCGACACAGCTATCTCCTATTAGGTAATCACTGTTGTTATACCAACAAGATGGTTTACAGTTATTGTGTATGTGTACACATTGATTAGTACAGCAATGGCAAGGCTATGTCTGGCAAATTGCACTTGTGTTATTTGGCCATAAACATGGGAACTTACTTAACTGGAATGAACTTAGTCTGGTTTAGTTCCACTGAGAAGAACAGAATTAAACCAGCTTTTGAATCCTAGTATTCAACGTAACTGCACAACAGTTTCCATAACTACCCATAACTCCATTTCCTGTTCCCTGGCACCCTCTCTTCATCAGCTGATCCAGATAAATCCCAGCTTGTCTTTACATGTCAGGAAAAAAAAATGAAATAAAAATGGACTTTACTTTGCAGAGACTTGGGAGATGGTTACTGTGAATTACCTGATCCCTACAATACCAGGGATAAGAAGATGGCTTATCCGAGATTATTCACAAGTCAGCTGGAGAGTGTTCTGCGTTATACCCCTGTGTTTAAATTATAGCAATATGTATACTGTAGTAACACCATCAATCATGCATAGGGCCACTGCTGGCAGAAAGCAGGCTCATTTTTTATTCATCTGTTGCATCAGTCTCTAGCAAAGAAATAATAAACTAATGTCTCTTCAAAGGCTACTCTATGGAATAGTAAAACAGAATCAGCAAAGATACATGTATTCCCAACTCTCTGCCAATTTTTCTTTCCTGATAACTGTACTGAACTTTTACGGGGCGGGATTCTTCCTTCTGCGAACCCTAGCAGCTGGCCACTAGAGCTCTCTATATCCCTTCCCCAGCTTTTAAGATTCCACATTCTGACCTTTTCCACTCCCATTTGTTGCTCTTTTCCTCCCCTGCCACCTTTAATTTGAGGTTAATTGCCAGAACTTTCTGTTGCAGCTACATTTTTCACTACTGCTGTCTGTTGTGTCTCATGTCAAGGCTTGTCTTTGTTGCTACTTACTCAAAGGGGTCACTGGGATCAGCCCTCTGGAGCTCTGGAGGAATTGGTATTCTTTTGTAGTACATCTCCCAGTCGAAAGCTCCACGCATGGCATCCCCTGCTTGTGCCTCATAGCCAAAGTGATTGTGGTCAATGACATCGATCATGGGACACACAATGGTTTTGTGGTTGAGTGCAATCTGGTCTGAAAGATGAGAGCAGAAAATTATAAACGAAAAGGCAGGTCTCATCAAGCCACCTATCACACTATCACAAAATGAATTTCTCTTCTATATATATATATATATATATATATATATATATATATATATATATATATATATATAGAGAGAGAGAGAGAGAGAGAGAGAGAGAGAGAGAGAGAGAGAGAGAGAGAGAGAGAGCTTCAAGATTGTCTAGGTGGTTCCCTATGGCCCTAAAAAACATTTCAGTTTTCAAATCTGCATCAGGCTTCTATCTGAAACAGGCTTGATGCACTCAGCCAATGATTATAAGCAATTATAGCTCTTCAAAGAGTCACATCCCAGTGAGACCTGCAGAAGTCAAGTAATCTGTATTTCTGTCATTTTGCTGCTCTAAACTGTCCCCAATCTGTCACCTAAGAAGTCAGCTAGTAAGCAATAATATAAAATGAAAATACTACTGATTTGAGCTTCAAGTGTGAGCAACAGAAACATGCTAGGAAAATGCTGCCTATTAGGAATATCATCAGCCTCTTGTGTAACAGTTTCTGCCCTGATAGCACTTGAGGGCATGGGTTTAGCACTTGAAGGCACTGACTTCTCTCTTTTTAAGGTCCCATTAACTGCATTTTGACATTGGTCAGGCTTTATCCATTGATGTAATCCCTGAACGTCTTCATACTTTACATTGTGAAGTATCCCAATTATATATATAACAATATAAAAAGACAAAAACACATTTTCAAACACACATTATCCAGGAATTCTCACGAGAGAGACAAGACTGGCTGCCTCAAAATTAGATAGCTTAAACCACATATAGGACAACCTCTTTTTGTCATGAAGTTTCCGTTGGATGATTACAATTTTTTTTTTATAGTTACATGCTTCTAAGAGAGAAAAGAAAGCTCTTTAGTAAAATTAAACAAAAAAATCCTGCATGGTTGATGTTCTGCTGTTTGTATTCTTTCTGTCATAAGCCTTGGCTCTGAGACTGTATTTGTTAATTATTCAAGGCTCCCCTCCCCTGGCTTGATGGATGTCTCAAAAACCCATGTGGAGAAGAACCACAGGGGCCAGGAGGAATATAAAACTTTTTTTTAAAATGGAGATTAGTCAAATGTGTGAGGAAAAAGTGAAAGCTATTATCAGGGTTGGCCCTAGACTGTCTGCCACCCTAGGCAAGGCTAACTTCTGGCACCCACCCTGCACTCACAACATCACTGAGTCACATTGCGGCACCCAATTTGGTGCCCCCAGATGGCTGCTGCCCTAGGCAATTGCCTAGTTTGCCTAGTAGCAGGGCCAGCCCTGACCAACATTTCCCACTTTGACATCCCCAATAGATGCAACTGCTTATGTTTTCCTCCACTTTTGACTAGTAGCCTGATGCTGAAATGGCTCTGAGTTTTCCAGAGTCCTGAAGAGTGCTATTTGGAATGTACAGGAATTCAGCTTTTGCTTCACTGTACTGTGCCTATGAGTAATGGAGCTTATCCATTCATTGCTTGGAATCCAGTGCAGCAGTCAGTAGCGAATAATTCTTCCTGAGTTTGCTATTCAGAACACAATGGCTACTGGCTTTAACTCCAAGGCCTAGGCTATATTTGCCACAAAGATCGAGCCAACTGAATGTGGAAGATCTAAAAGGAAAACAATTTCTTCATATGAACAATTTCATATGTTTGGTTTTTTTCAGCTTTCTCAGTATGAGATTAAGACAAAACCAAAATTTAACAACAGATTTTAATGATTGAAAATTTATCAGAATTATCCAGTTGTGCAATTCTTATCTTCCTTGATAGCTGTGCCTTGTTCTGAGCTCTAGGGATGCAGTGAACTATTAAAAGAATTGAACTATACTGAATTTAGCTTATTTGATGCTTCAGATCGGACTGTGAGCAGTTAAGGGATACATTCCGATTGCATCAAGCAACCTGAACAAGCTTCCCAACAACCTTTCAGCTGTCTCACAGCTAATTGGGGGACCATCTGGGAACTGAGCTCTGATCCACTCTGCTTCCTCAGAAAAAAACAGCTACACAGTGAAACTGCAAAAAGAAACTTTCCCCTCTGTTCCAAGCTGGGCAGGGACAGATAAAATGCTTTTAATCTATGCAGAAGGCAGAGAAGAAAAGCAAACTCCTCTTTTCTTCTTTTCTATGCAACCCAGGCTTGGGGTGGGGAGAAGATGAGGGGAATCAGCTTGGACTTCTGATTATCTCAACACCCCACCCCACCATTTGCTACACTCCTGGGAGGCAGCAAAGTTTCCAGGATGGGAGATCAGAAGAACCTGACTTTCTGCCTATAAGCTCAGAGTCAGCTCTTGATTCCCTTCTCTAAAACACTCGGCGGCAAAATTTCCCCAGAAGTTGGCTCACAGCAGATCCCTTGTCATCTTTGAGTCAGCTTCTGATGGCTGTAAGTAGCTTTAGCCTGCAAATACACATGAACAGGTTGTGAATAGTCAAACATCCTGTTGATTAATTGGCTGCCTGATAATCACTGGAGAATGGGAAGTGAGCTGAACTGGCAAGTGTTCAAGCACCTCTTTGAAACATATCAGCAAACTATCTTTGAACCTGCCCAAATATTTTAGATTAATGAAAGTTCAGGAGCCACCCATGGGTCATTGAAATTCTCACCACTGAATCCCAAACACATTTAATCCCAATGATGTACTGCTTGGTAACTAGATTTATGTTGTAGTCTAGGAAACTTTATTTTCAGGTTAAAAATTCAAATGGTGAATTACAAGCAAAGACATAATTCTATTGCTAGCTCCCTCTGGGTCCTCATTTTGATACAGTACATTTATTTGGAAAGTGGATCACATCTTCTAACACAGCAAATGTTGTTATAGTGCAAGTTTTACTGTTACTTACTGAGTAAGGGAGGCAGCCAGTTCACATTGACTTCACAGTGCGAGTCCAGGAAGGTCAAGACTTCTCCTTTAGCTATTGAGGCTCCAAGCAGTCTAGTGCGAATGAGCCCTTCTCGTTTCTTAGTACGCACAATTCTCACTTTAGCAAACCGAGCCATATATTCCTCTAGCCTCTCCTTCAAGTGTTCTATAAAAACAAGGGGAACATGGAAACACAAGCTTGAAAAGCTGACCCAAGAGCATACAACATGATGCATCATCTATAGGGTGCTATTGCATTCAGCAGCCTTTTACAGTCTAGCTCATTCCGAGTTCCTCATTATTTGCAAGCCTGTTCCAAGATGCTTCATAAATTGCAAATGTTCTTTGTTTAAACACACAGAGCAAGCGACTGACATTTTAGACCTTTTCACAGCACATTCACTGTTGGCAAACTTCGCTCTACCGTATAATCACAGCCAAAATGAATGCAGGAACCCTCTGGTTCCTGCTGCCCAAGGCCAGATGAACATTCTGGCATATGGTTTTGTAAATGATACCCTTTCCAAGTGGGCTTTCTTCTCCTATTAATTATCTAAAAGATGCATGGAAAACATTTTTGTTTTTAAAAAAGGTGTGAAGTCAGCATAACAGAAAGGCTTTGACAAGTAGGGGCACGGGGGAATCAACTTTAGAGCAACATCAGCAACTGGCCACCAGCTTGCAGCAAATGAACAATTTCTAAGGCTTTTCTAATGAAAGTAAGTCATATTTTGTCTTATTCAATCTTCAATAGGAAAAAGTGCCTTGGGAGCATTTAAAACAAAACAACAAAAACAAAAACAAAAAAACCCCACAACAGAATTGTATGTCCACCTGTAGTTCTGCTGTTTCCACAACTTTATTGAGTATTTCTGAAAAAGGAAAGACCTTGCCTTTGACTGAGGTTTCTGATCTAGCATATTCATTCTTTCTCTGTATATTTCTAAAACAAACCTTAAGATACTCCCAGTCACCAAAAGTTTGTTGAAACAAAAACGTTCTACAAACCTACTAGAAGATCCTAAAATCTGAGTCTGGGAAGAAAGGAATTATGTTGCTGCAGAACAACCACAGAAAACTACTCTCTGGTTCAGTGTACAGGAATGGCATATTTAATAGAGGGCTCTCAAATCAAATCAAGATGGAACTTTGAAGGTGAGGAAGGCAATCTACAAGGAACACAGATGACAGGTCAAGCTTTACTAAAGGGGCATCATATATGACAGGCTAAAATGCTTTTCATATGACTGTCTTCAGTAATCTAGTTGTAAAACTGCACGTTTGGGGCATAGTGATAGCCAAGACTTTGATAAAATTGCTATAAGATGTCCCAGGCTTTTGGTTAGGCTGGGCTAAAAATATAATTAAGCTACAACAATACACATCAGAATCACCTTCTGCAATTTCCATATATTAAGAATGTTCATTTCTGACATGAATAGTTTAAATGTGGTAGTAAAAGTGTAACTATATGGCAACTTTTATTGCAGGGGTGGCCAATGGTAGCTCTCCAGATGTTTTTTGCCTACAACTCCCATCAGCCCCAGCCAGCATGGCCAATATAGTCAATTATTATGGATTTTCCTGAATGATCCTGGATTAATGGTTTCGAGTGATGCTTATATTTCTTTGTGACAGATGCCAAAAGACTCCAAAGAATATAGAATTGCCAGGATTCCTGAGGAACAAATGACTGATAGTTAAAACTAGTTTACCCAAAGTGCAAATATATCCTGAAAGCAGCTCACATGACAATATCCCATTTGCCATTCACCACAGAGTAATACACTCCAAGGCGGCAAAATTTAGAGCTGAAATAAACCATTATCCTCTAATATCAAGGGGAGAAATGTGACGTCTGGACAAATTTTCTGGAGAACCAATACTGTCCTGTGGAAAAGAGAAACCCAGCAGAAATGAAATGACCATTAAATCTTTGGAAGACAAGATCTAAGCTCTTTATTTTCAGTGGAGTCCATTCAGGAAAGCTTGCCATGACAATATAATATTCAATGAGAATGGTTTCATTTATATGTGGGGATGTTGTATAAATTTTGCTTCCTGGGACAGGCTAGAGAGAAGGAGGGAGAGAAATCAGACCTGTGTTTTTTGTCTTCTGCAATAAATGGCACAGCTGAAATGTACAAGTCTCTTTTCAGTAAAAATGGAAAAAAACATGCCTAATTTGTAATTTAAAAAGAAAATATCTCGTTCTTTTTTTCTCATTATTTATTAAATCAGGTAATAAATCATACAGCTGATACATGCCAGGCATCTGCCAGGGTATGAGTTGGTTCAGAAACAGACAAATAAAGAGTTATGCAAGGGAGGGAGCTTTATAGGTTGTCAATGCTATGACAAGCAATGATAAAAGGCAGCATTATGGCCCCTGGACTGATAGTCTATAAACCAATTCTCCATTGTAATTTTTTGTGTGACCCTCTTTGTCTTAATTTAAAGCCAGCAGGAGTTTACAAAAGGAATAGCAAAGAGGTAGTTGTGCCCCCCCACGAGTAATCACATGTGTCAGCTGATGTAACCTTGCTGAATAAAGTGTCTTGTGACATTACTGAACAAAATACTTAGCTGCACTGTAGCCATCTTTGAACCCTGTTACTAACCATGAGAAAGGGCCTCGTATATCAAAGTGCAGATGTTACCAATGCTTACTGTGAACCTTCATTTCCCTTGATACTAACAAAGGCGGAAATTCCACCCTTTGAAGATAAGGCACCTCCAGGGACGGCTCTGGACTGTCCCCGGAAGAATAGCAGTAACAATAGATAAGAGGACAAGACCGAGTGAATCTTTGCACCTCAGTTCAATAATGTTTTGGAATTGTGACTTTGTAGGATTCCCTTTGATGTATTCCCATATAGCTATCTCCATAATGCCAAAATGTATCAGTCTCAATTTCCTTGTGCTCAGATACCTATGAATTACAGAATAAAGCCTAACTTTGCAACAACTCAAGGTCTGGTTGATTCTGAGGTCCCATCGTCTGACAACATGTGCCCAAGCTGAATACTCAAATGTGTTCAGCTAACTGAAAAGGGCAACTAGAATGATTAAAGGGTTGGAACACTTTCCCTATGAAGAAAGGTTAAAACGCTTGGGGCTCTTTAGCTTGGAGAAACGTCAACTGTGGGGTGACATGATAGAGGTTAACAAGATAATGCATGGGATGGAGAAAGTAGAGAAAGAAGTACTTTTCTCCCTTTCTCACAATACAAGAACTCGTGGGCATTCAATGAAATTGCTGAGCAGTCAGGTTAAAATGGATAAAAGGAAGTACTTCTTCACCCAAAGGGTGATTAACATGTGGAATTCACTGCCACAGGAGGTGGTGGCAGCTACAAGCATAGACAGCTTCAAGAGGGGGTTGTATATATATAAACTTATAATTATTATTGTATATAAAATTATATATATAATTTTTTTGGCCACTTTGTGACACAGAGTGTTGGACTGATCCAACATGGCTTCTCTTATGTTCTTATGAGATGCGCTAAAATCAAGGCTGCTCACCTCCTAGCTCATTTGGAGGGGCAAGGGTTTTGTTTTCCTGAGAGAGGCTCTGTGCCCTGTAATGGATGCAAGTCCAGAAAATCAAAATGTGTGTGTCATGAAGTGCTGGTCAGAGCTGCATATATTAAATTTTTGCTTGCCCTGAAGTCAGTAAAGGCCCAGAAGCCGTGAGAAGAAAATTGATGCCAATCACATTTGATGTCATAACAACTGCTTAGAAATCTTGTACAGTAATCTTTTTATTGTGCTCTTATGAAATAGGCAAACATTTCCAGAATCTTCTGAGCAGCATAATGGCCAAGACTGTGGATTGATAACCCAGCTATTTGGGAAGGTTCAAACCACAGCAGTTTGGTCAGAGGCTCAGAGCTACTACATGAGTAGTCAACAGTAAGGGAAATGAAGCTCTGTGTTGCCATGAGGTGATGCACACTGGAACAACAACAACAAAATCCTAACTTTAGATATCTACTGATGGAGTTTGAACTAAATGAGCTCCAGACTAAAACAGATCTTAGGATTGCAGTGGACAGCCTGATAAAAATGTTCACACTTGAGCATGAAATGATCAGATGCTCCAATCACATTCATTCACCTGGCACTGCTAGCAACACCCCCCATTGTGTATTAGCAGTTGTTAAAATAAAATTCCTGGTTTATATTGCAAAAAAAAGAAAAAAGAAAAGAGGAGCTAAAGGTGATTTGAGTGTGGCTTTTTAATGAGACAAATGTATACTACAAGTGATGCATTTGATGGGATGCTAGAATGAGAACACTGCCCTTGTGAAGACTGGAAAGTTTTGAAAAATATTTGGATAACAAAGTATTGTCAATTATTGCATAGGAGACATGAGGTGTAATATTCATAAACGATTCATGGTGTACTCTGCAATCACAGAGAGCATAGCCGCACAACTGAAAGGAATGACATATGCAGCAGTGAATTGAATGCTGATATGCAGGCCTCAGATTCAGTGGGAGCTCACAAGAGCACAGCTCCTGAACCATTCTGACAGTTCCACCTCCTCCTTCCCACTTTGTCCATTGAATAGTAGGTGCAGCTGCATAACAATCCCTGGTTGAGCTCCACCCCTGCTGATATGTCAGTCTTGCTGTTCCCTGCTCACTCACTTGCATGTTGTTCACCACTGCTACCCTGTTATTATCCTCTTCATTGTACAACAAAAAGGAAGACATCTGCTTGAGATGTATGCGGACAGCACCACTCAAAGTGAGAGGATTGCAAGCAGCGGTCGTGCCAGGGTTTTTGGCACCCCAGATGAGGCACCCCCACCTGCCCAGTTGCCCCTGCTCAGCCCCTTCCTCTTTTCCACTGCTGCCCCCACCTGCCCACAGCACTCCAGGCACTTGCCTTGAGTTGTGCTCCTCTCCGACTCACTCTTCAGCCACTGGTGCTGCTGCTGGGCTTTAAGGCCAGTTGCAGCTTCCCATGCTGCCGGGCTTCTTCCAGGCTGGATATACATTCGGTTGCTAGATACTATCACTTCAGGAAATACATTACATCACTTCTATCACTTGCCAGGATATACATTCTGTTGCCGGATACTATCACTTCAGGATATTGGTGCTGTCTAACTATTCAGCTAATCTAATAATTTCTAGACACAGGGTAGTTTTCCTTCTGGCCTGTCTCTACATTCTTCCATCCGTCCTTTTAGAAGCGAGACACCACAGTGTGCCATTTCAGGAGCACTTACACCCTTGTGCTTCTGGAGAAACTGAAATGGCTGGACATGTGCTACTGCACAGCCTCTTTTATAATGACCTTAAATGTATATTTATTATACCTATTCTCCAAAAACTCCTGGGAAGATCAGGGGAATTGTATCCTGCCTTTGTCCTTGCTGACTTTGAATCCCAAACCTTAGGCAGAGTTGCGAGATTGTGTGCAGCTGCCAGAGTCTACCAAGCTACAGTGTTGATTCAGTAACATGTATTTGCTTTTTTGTATGTATTTTAATTAGGCTTTCCAACCCTCCCGCCCTGGCGGGGGACCCCTGAATTTTCAGCCTCCTCCCCCGCTCTTAAAAAATCTGCGGGCGGGGGGAGAGAGAACATACCTGTAGGCATCATGTTGTTTTACAGCTTGGGATCCGTTTTTAAAATGTGTCCCTTTAAGGCTGCACAGGAAACAGGAATGGCCCCTCCCTTTCTTTTCCTGTGCAGCCTTACTTTCATTTTCACAGCGAGCAAATTCTGCTGGAACAAGACCAAGTACGGTAAGTATTTGTGTGTGTGTGTATGAGAGAGGGAGGGGGCAGGGAGGGGGGATTCCCCGGTATGGAGGCCCTCCCCCCCTTTAGAAAGCGTGGGGGGGAGGAAATGTCTACTAGGCACTCTATTATTCCCTATGGAGAACGATTCCCATAGAGAATAATAGGGAATTGATCCATGAGTATTGGGGGCTCTGGGGGGGCTATTTTTTGAGGTAGAGGCACCAGATTTTTAATATAGCAGCTAGTGCCTCTCCCCAAAATACCCCCCAAGTTTCAAAAATATTGGACCAGAGGGTCCAATTCTATGAGCCCCAAAAGATGGTGCCCCTATCCTTAATTATTTCCTATGGAAGAAAGGCATTTAAAAAGGCGTGCTGTCCCTTTAAATGTGATGGCCAGAACTCCCTTGGAGTTCAATTATGCTTGTCACATCCTTGTTCCTGGCTCCACCCCCAAAGTCTCCTGGCTCCGCCCCCAAAGTCCCCAGATTTTTCTTTAATTGGACTTGGCAACCCTAATTTTAATGGAAGGTTGGAAGTGTGTGTGTGTATTCTTATAACATCTGTTAATGTATGTTTTATTCTCCTGGTTCATGACTGTAATAAATAATTTATTAATTGATCTTTGTTCCATAGTGAACCTGCCATCAACCTAACTTTAAAGTATATTAGTATTAATCATATACCAATGTTACTCCTGAAATCCACATACAGAAGACACTGTAATAAGCACCAGCATAAACTCATTCATTTGCTATTTATAGTGAGGATACTGGCACCTTATGCTTTTCATTTTTAATTTGGAAGGTTAGATGCCAAGTTTCAGTGCAATCCCACCCAACTAAGTTATTGAGGTCAATAGGCCTCACTGAGGTTTAATTCTGCCTGAACCCATTGGCAGCATAACTCTACCTAGGACTCCACTGCTAGTCTTCCCTTTCAAGAAAAAGTAAATTCATTCAAAGACACCATTTTAAACACTGCGATCTGCTTTCACTAGGCCTGTCCAATTTGTGATCTAACAAGCTGATTGCCGCATGCCTGGAATGAAAAACTGTGGGAAGCAGGAGGCATTGTCAAGCACCCAGCAAGCTAATGGGCTACATTCTACACTGGACTCTAATCTTGGTTCACTGAACTACATTCTACACTACATTCAAGTTCACCCCTGTTTTTATATCCTCCCTCTCATTTCTACATTACACTTGAGTTCACTACAGCTTTGCCCCACAATTGTTGCAGAATATATGGATGCTGTTTTGCCCAGGGTTCTCCTGCAATGTAAGCGAATGGACTTGGACTCAAGAGAAAACCTGGGTGGAGGTCCAAGTGTAGATAAGGCCTTACATTTTTCCTCATTAGAACTCCTTTTTGACTTTAACAGAGGTGTGGTAATTAAGAAATAAAATATATATCTTTATCATTTTGCCTGTTGTGAAGGATTTGGAAGCATTATAAACCATAGACTTCCAGCACAGAGACAGATTAAATCTCTCCCCAAAGAAAAGAGAAATGCTGAGAAAGTATCTGCTTTTCAACTGAATCGAATTGCTGCTATGAGTCTAAAAGCACTCCGCAAAAAATACTTTAGAGTGCAAAATCCCCATTTAAGTGCAAATTCTCTAGAGTTTTGACAAAGACAAAAATCTGCGAGTCAATTCTGATGTATTTCTTTCTTCATGGAAGAATATGCATCAGGATGCAATCTGCTGTGACATTCCCCCCAAACAGCCTTCTTTGTTAGAATTGTTTCCTCATTAGGTACACAATTAGAAATGGGGCCAAACTAGATGTTACTTACAGATCATGGGTTTACTTATTTTCTTATTTTTAAAAGTGGAAAGTATCATGAGGCTGCAGCTGAGAGAAGGGAAATGATGGCAGAGGGCTCTGCTCAAACTCAGCACCTCCTAGCTTCTTTTTCCACTGCAGGAGGAGGAATAAAGAAATAATTCCTGCATTAGGAAGTGACTCTTTGTTACAGCATAGAAGCACTCCATTGTTTTGATGTTATGATGATGCTCTATGTAAGAAGCATTTTAACTGAGTGTGAGATTCTTGGTTATTTCCCATTTCTATAATCACAAGCACTGGCATAGCTAGCATATAATCATGAAATAATGCCTTGTTGTGACAATGAATTCCATTTGTTAATTATATGTTGTGAGAAAATGTACTTTTATGTGCCTTGAATCTATCTCTTATCAGCCCCATCTTGAGCTCTACTATCCCAAGTGAAGGATAAACAGGGCTCTTTCTCTCATTTGAATCAGAAAAATCCACAACGAGGGGGGGGGACAAGGCTACAGTACAGTCTTCTGAAAACATAGGAGAACCCCCAGGTTTGCAGAACAATGTGGGGGAAGCTGAAAAGAATCCCCAATAAACTGGATGACCAAGGCTATCCTGATCTCAGAAATGAAGCAGGGCTGGCCGGCCCTGGTAAGTATTTGGATGGGAGACCACCAAAGAAGTCCAGGATTGCTACACAGAGGCAGGCAATGGCAAGCCACCTCTGAATGTCTCTTGCCTTGAAAACCCTATGGGGTCACTATGAATTGCCTATGACTTGTTGGCACTTTCCAAACTCCAAATGGTAAATGTAAAGGGGACAAAACCTTCTGGACCATTTGGGGCCACTAAAAGAATGGGAATTTGGGGAGGGGGCATAGAAGTGGGGAGAGTGCAGGGAGACACAGAGGCCCCCTGGGGTTGCAAGTCAAAGACTCAGCAGGACTCCTCTCCTGGCTATCCTGAAGTCTTACAATTAGCTAATGTAGTCCCCATATGCAGATCCAGTCTACCCTTCAGCTTGGGAGCTACTATCTCCTCTCATCCTGCTTGGCAGGTGGAGCCACAGGGCTCCAATTCCAGGTGCTCCAGCCCCTGGTCTCCTCTCACCCCCTTCCCTAGGTTGGGTGAGGGAAGTAATTAGCATTGATTAGTAATAATCAAAATTAGTGATCATTACTCTAATGATACCCCTTCCCCAGGGACCCCAATCGGTCTGTCATGGAAGATCTCATGTTTCCCCCATCACCACTGCCACTACTGCCTCAGCTCCATGCTTCAGCACTAAACATGAGGCACTGTCAGCTGCTGTTATGCAGTGGGTAACTCCTGATGCCAGATGAAATGAGACGTATGTATGTATGTATGTATATATATATATATATATATATATATATATATATATATATATATATATATATATATATATATATATATATATATATATAAACACAATTACAGTTGAATAGCTGCAGTGATTAACTTCTGAAAAGAGTGGAATGTGCAAGATAGTAGCATCTATAGTAGCCCACATGTTACAGTGAACTTATGTACGTCCTGCATGTATGGACATACATCTGTTTGTAAGAAACAGCCAATGTCTGTTTGTTTTACAAATAAAACTGGGGGATGAGTACCTGTAATGTTAAATATGGTGTTTAAATCACATATTGGACAGTACTTCGGTTGACCATAATACATGGATGCATGCATGAATAAACAAAAATTTGTACATGTTCTGTTCATTGTAATTTGTGAACAAGGCCTCAGAGTTTGGAATGCAAGGTTCCTGTCAGTCCCCTAAAGGTAAACCAGAGCTGTCCAGAGATTCAGGTGCAGAGACTGGAGAGAATCACCAGGAGACAGAGCCAGATAGCGCAAGACCCTCTCTGTCAAAGTTGGTGCTCAAACAGTTTGAACCAGAAGAGGATTGGTCAAAACTGAGAATTTAGACAGAGAGCTAATAGCTGCACCTTTAATGTTGCCAGAGTAGGATCTCTGATCTGTCAAAATGTTCAATATGTTCTCTTTATGAGTTGGACTGGTTTGCCTTATGTTTCAAACTGTCAAGTATGCCCTTTTCCATCCAGTCAAGGTTTCTGCTTGGGCCCATTACTTTTTTCTTTCTTCCTATGGTTCTGTGGGAGACCATAATGATTTTGGAAGCAGGAAGCACCACTCTGAGGCTTCCTGATTTACCTTATCCAACAGCATTCTAACTTGCCTATGAAGATGCCAGTGCTTGCAGTGTCCTGTGCAGCCGCGACTGCGGAGGACTCCTTTCCTTCTGAGGAGTCTTCCTCCCATGTCAAAGTTAGGTCAGGGCAGAACCTGATATTGCAGAAGGAAACCTGTTATACACAGAGTGGACAGCTTTAGAGTAATGTCGTAAAGGAATATACTGTTGTAAAGAAATATATGAATCTATATCAAAATACATGATACAAAACAGATATGGAGCTTCCAAACTATGTTTGCTTCATAATGCTCACTTGAGGGCATGTTCAGAAGATAATCACTGTATGGGAATGCTTCACTCTTCATGTGCCCCATAGCCTTTTGTTTCCAGTTATTTACAGTCTCTCTTTCTTTCTCCTCCAACCCAGTTCCAGACCAAAGAAACCTGTTTGTTGGTGAAAATGGCCTGCAGGCATTTGCAGAGATGAATCTGTAGGCTCAGGGAGGATTACACTTCTCTCCTTCTGTCTATTGATTCTTCTCAGCAGTGCCCTCTTTCACCCTTGCATCCACATTAACCATCAGACATGTATGTGAGAAACACAGCTATCCGCTCACACAACATATTGATCTGTCCAAAGGAAAAGTGCACAGGGATGGGAAATATGCTCACAGTACTCTGTATTAGTCATTTATGATGCATATAGCTCTGTTTAAATACATGGAAAGAATGGTAATAATTAAATATATGGAAAGAATGGGATAATGAAATAGCTTAGTCTTTAGCTGTGTAATCAGACAAAATTAGCAACTTGCCTTGATAACTGGGTGTATGTATACAACAGTGCAAAAAGTTCCCAACAGTGAAGGAGAACTTGCATGAATACAGAGAATAATTCAGTCAAGTTAAGTATTTTACTCTCGTTAATTTCAACAGAAGAATTAACAGTCTGCTTAAAATGCTCCAGTGAAAACCTGTGGGACTGAAAAGCGCTTACTTATGGCTGGGTTACACCCTCAGCTTTTTCTTTTTGAATTCCCACCCGAATATTGACTTTTAAGAGAAAATGTGTGGACAGAAATGCAAGGCTATTATTTCAGACTGTCAAGAACAAAAGTAAATGAAATGTGACCCAAGTGGTGATGTGGATGCATCCTTACTCATTGTTTATAAGGAGAGCTGAAATGCTGACATAGCTACTTGGTCTCAGTCTCCAAAAACTGCTACAGGGACTGCCAGTGGCCAGCAGGTCATATATTTTCTACCTCAGGGGAAGTATATGGAAACAAGGAAGAATACTCAATAAGACCATGTTAGCAAATAAAATCTACAACATCCCCACAGGTGCAGCACACACTGTCTCATAAATTGCTCTAAATGTTGGAAAATTATTTTTAACTGACCTAATCATTACACAGGTAGTTTATACATCAACTTGTCTCCAAGGAATTCCGGTTTTAATATATATATCTACATCCACAAGCTTCACTAAACTATTGTGTAATTTATGAAAAGAGAGGAGGCATGATTTTCTGTGATAGGAATAAATACTTCATTAATGTCATACATTCATTACTAATCACTGTTAATGCCGATGTCTAAATGGCATAAGAACAATATAAATAATGGTAACCATTTCAAATTGTTCCTGACAATAACATGCCATCTAAGCCTAGTTTTACATATTTATAACATGGTGAGAAGTCACTCAGATTTTGCAACCTGTCATTATGCTGACATTTTTCTTTTCTTTGCCTGAAACCCTCTCTGACACAGTTCTAATTTCTCTCTCTTTCTCAAACATACCTCAAACTATTTCATGCTTTGTGGGAGATTGTTTTCTCTATATCATTCATTTAACCCTTAAAAGCCAAGAGTATACAACTTACAAGTTATTACTATTGAACACCAATAGCTAGAAAAGAAGCATGTAGTGTTTTAAAGGGAGGTGCCCTGTTTCCATTGGTCAGTGCCACATACAACTCTGAGCACACACCCCTTAGAAGTTTTGGAACTCTTACTACAATTATTTTGATTTCCACTGAAATTTCTGCAGAACTTTTAGATGAGCAGGCCTAATTGCCTTCTGGTTAAATTCTGGGGCAATTCTATCCACGAGCTATGCAGATACCATTATACTTATTTACTACATCAATGGTATTTATGTCAGAGAATATCAACTGAAAATGTTAACAAAAAACCTGGGGACAATCATATTGTTTCCAATGCGAACTACAATTTCTCATTCGGAAATCATATTGTAAGAAAAAAATATTTAACACTGCATAGTTCTTCAGCTAGGTGTTGTAATGTTCTCTGTTTTGATTCAGTTATAGTCAAGTGAGTTCTGTAATTGAATTTAGAATGCAACAAGTGAGGGACCCACAGAATTCATGTGGAAACACAATCCTTCTCCAGCTCACCAGTCTGCCCTCTCACTGACTCCCACTCCTCCCTTGGCCACTCACCTATCTGACTTGCAACCACAGTTCACACAGCAGTGTGTGTGTGTGAGGTGTCTCCCACTCCTCTCCTACCCAGGTGCTTGCATTGCTGCTTTTTCTGTAGCTTACACGGTGGAGTGGCTGGGGGCTCCTGTTCCCCCTCCCTGCATCACCATATGTAAGTAAGCCATATGAGTTTGGGGTAATTTGTCAATCAGACTGTGCCCCCAAGCTGGCATCATAGTGCAGCAGGCCCATGACTGGTCATCCACATTGTTAACATGCCACAACCACAGATCCACGGCTGGGTTGGGCGGGGGGGGGGAACACCCCAACCCAGTCCTGCTGTGTGGTGCATAGAATCAGACGAGCACTCACACACTCCTGGCCAGTTCTATGGGGGTGCTGAAGCACACATCGGAATGGAACAATCACACCGCTCGTGTTTCTGTGGCACTCCAGAGCAATCAGATGACCAGAAACCTGCCCTGGAAGCACTTTGCTGGGAAGCCACCCGAAATTGCTGGCAGCTATTTAATCTGCATGGGAGTTGTTTAGCATGAGGTAATGGTGAGTGGGGCATGGTAACCAGATGTGTGTGTGTGATTATGTCCAATTAATTAGGAAGGGAGGAATGGCTATGGAGGGCTAAACTGCTCATGTGATCACACCCACTGACTCCACAGATCATGCAGTGGCAGGGGGACAGTGGTGATGGTACCTGCTTCCCCCTTCCCCCTATCATCAACACCACCTCTGTAGTGCATACAGCAGTGTGGGGAGCAGAGGTGATTGTTACTCCTCCTCCTCTGCCCACCTGCCCACTGGCAGCAGCAACTGTCAGGCATGACTCTCAATCTACTGCCTGTACTATGAAGAGATGGATGAGGTTGAACAGACAGCAGTAGATAGTCTGTGCAAGAGAAAATCAGACTTCTCTTCTTGGGGACAATATCATGTCCTCCTTTTTTAGTTTTTCAACTTTTTCTGCCAAAGAAGGGGTTTCCCCAAATTTGTAAAAAAGAAAAGATTTCCTTTCTCTCTATGTTGCCCTAATCTGCAGATTAAAGTATTTGCAGATGGCACAGTGTTGAGAATTAGATATATTGATTATGTTCAGGCAATGATCCATGTATAACAATGGGTAAAAATACAGAAGTCAATCAATAAAACCAATTAAATACAAAAACAGACTGCAAACCCCAATGGTGTCATATTAAAGTGCTATTATTCCCGCTTTTTGGATGCTGGCAGGGGATACTCCTCAGAGAGGTGGAAGGGAAGGATGCCAGCTTGGCCACCATCACTGTCCTCAGGTGAAAGCCTGGCAGAACATCTCTGCTTTACAGGCCTTGTGAAATTGTAGGGATCTGTGAAATTGCAGGGCTCTGGTGTCTTCTGGCAGAACATTCCACCAGGTCGGGGCGGGACTGAAAAGGTGCTGGCCCTTGTTGAGGACAGCTGGAATAAACAATAAATGTTTGTTGGTCTTAAAGGTGCCACTAGACTCTAGCTTTGTCTTGTTGAACATAGTTGGACTTCCTTCTGAAGACAAGCATAAACTGTCAGCCTTAGTTGCTAGGTCACACTAATCAGGACTGGTGAGTGGGGCTGCCAGAGATAGTAGTATGCAGAGATGATGATGTAGAAGAATTGGTTTTTATAATCTGATTTTCTCCTCTACCCTAAGAAGTCTCAGCCTTCCATTCCTTGCCCCACAACAGGCACCTTGTGGGGTAGATGGGCTGAGTGAGAGCTGTGACTGGCCCAAGGTCACCCAGCAGGCTTTATGTGGAGGAGTGGGGAATCAAACTCAGTTTTCCAGATTAAAGTCTACTACTCTTAACTGTTACACCATTCTGGAAGAGGAAGACAGTAAGATCTGTGAAGCCTTTAGTGGCAGGGCATCTCCACTATTCAAACAGGCCCTGATGCTACACAATAGCCCTATTACAGGGGTGCCCAACGGTAGCTCTCCAGATGTTTTTTGCCTACAACTCCCATCAACCCCAGTCATTGGCCATGCTGGCTGGGGCTGATGGGAGTTGTAGGCAAAAAACATCTGGAGAGCTACCGTTGGCCACCCCTGCCCTATTAAAACAATAACAACTGCCTTATTTGGCTCCCCCGCCCATCCCTTTTGTTTAGTCACTTTCATACAATGTAATTTGTAAATGGGTGAGGTGGAGACAGGGACAAATCCAACCTCTTCATATTCCTAACAATATCATTAGGAGTATGAAGGGTTGTGATTTAATACTTTTTCTGTAACAAACCAACCAAGCTATTTGCTGATTTTTGGTTTGAGTCATTAAATTGGAGTACACATCAAACCATGTGTGTGTGTGTGCACGTGCACATATGTGACTAATCATGGATCTGAATCTACATTATTTCAAGTATTTGAATCATGTTTCATACAACTAAGCTTGTCTTTGGCTAATTATCTTCTGCTGCGCACAAAAATATCCTCATGTTCCCTTTCCTGTCTGGCATATGACTGTAAGTGCAACCCCTTTTTCCACTTTGTTGATTCATTTTAAATACAGCATCATCATGTCAGGACTACTCTAATTAGCTTCTCATTCATCAAAATCGCAGTCTAGGGAAATCTGTCTGCCTTGATTGCTGCTGCTTTGTTAACTGATTTTTCACCACTGTAGTTTGGGCCGAGACCAATCTTTTAACTCAGCATGCAAATCAATGGGCATATCAGAAACACAGATTCTAGTGAGTGTATAAAAGTGCAGAAATATAAAAGTGATAGAATTTCTTTGGAAAACTTAGACCATTTTCTTACACAGCTTACCTCGCTGTCACAAATGTAAACTGGGTTTTAGCGGTTTATGTTTGCTATGCAAAAGCTGCGGCACTTCCTGTAACTTCGGCGCAGATGGTGGGAAATCCGACCAGACGCTGCGGAGGGAACAGGATTGTGACTGCGAGGTGAGCTGTGTGCGAAAACGGTCTTACAGTAAGTGCAGCAAAGGAAAAAAACTCCATTCCAAACAAAGGCAAGCAATCTTTTGTAATAATTCATAAAAACTGGCTTGAGTATGAAGTATTATGAATATGAAGGGATAAAACTGGCTTGGTAAGCTTCATAACTAAATTTATCACAAGTTTTGAGTTTTGTATTTTAAAAGAACAAAGAAACTCAAGGACTTGCTATGAAGAAGAAATCAGTTTCTTTCAGTAGTTAACTCTGCTATGATCTAGCTTTTCTGCATCATGGGGTAAACAACAATTCATAATTGAGCATCTCTTAACAATAGTGTTACCTGCTAATCAGACAAGAATCCCATCAATTTTTAAAAGATAAATGCTCATTATATCTTCTCTTCTACAATCCTTAGCAGATGAATTAAACTTTGGAAAGAGAGGCATTAAGAATCAATTCAGCTTTCCACTATTAATCTATCATCACAGCTACCTCCTCACATTACCCTCTGCTATGCATCTCTCATTAAAAAGAGGAATCTAAGAAGCAAGAAGATATGTTGCACAATGTAGAACATGCAATGGTTTATATCACCACAGGGCATTATTAAACTTCCCAGATAGGCCCATAGAGGCTCTTTCTGCCCCCCCCCCCCCATTATTGACCCAGTTACCATTCATTAGAAGACCAGAGTTTAAATACTCAGTCAGCCACAAACACCATTAAGTGGCATGGGACAGTTGTAAGAACAGAGAGGAGCCATGTATTGGCAGTTAAACTCATTGGAGGAAGCACAGGATAAAAATGTGATATATTTTGGTTCTAGGGTTCCTACCAGCCAGTTTTCAGTCAGAAACTCTTCACACAAAGATTGTGGTGTTTTGCTGAAAACACAGACTTGAAGGCTTTGTAGCCACAGTTGCACTGCAGGAGAAGACAGGAATAGGTGATGCATGACTTCAAAAATCTGAGCAGGCAGCAGAGCATCTATTAAACTGCCACATTTCTTCTGATGGAAAACCAGGTTTTAGGCACAAAGCACGAAGCAGCAAAATCAGAGGTTGGACAATGTGGCAGTACCAGGCATCTCCCAGGCAACCGGTACCTTTGCATCCTTACCCTGCTGGGTATCTAGAGTCCATTGGTCTTGTTCCCCTCAAATACACACTGACTCTTCAGTCAGTTCTTTCAGTCATTTATTCAGATTGTCACATGGACAATGCACAGAAGTTCTTAACAGAACTCCTCCTGCTTCATGGATCACAAGTTCCCCTTGTAACTTCATCAGCTATCCATATGGCTGCTATTTTTAAGCCTTGCCTCAGGGAGCACCCTCCTGGCTTGGCTGGCCTGCTAATCCACCTACTCCTAGCTGCTGCTGGCTCAGCCTATCTCCAGTGTGGTTTAGCCTCATTGTCTCTACTTTGGGCTTGCTTTGCTTTTCCTGAACAGGCTTCTTAGAGCTGTTTAGGCACCCTATTGCCCCCAGTTGCACCTGAGGACTGTTCTCATGAGGTGGACCTTCTGGCCTCAAGTAAGAGGGTTTCCTCTTTGGCCTATTCTTTTCACATGTAGGGATTGAGCCATCCCTTAACAGGAGTAAAGCAGGAGATGCCCAGCAGAGTGGACGTTCATTCTAGCTATCTTATTTTGGTTTTTTTCTAGCCAATTCTGCTTATATTCGGCTTTCAGTATAAAAGGTGTTAGAGACAATCTGTCAGCCTCCCCTGAGATGCAAAGAAAAAGAGCTGTCAGTCGGGAGTCTCCTTTGAAGTATACAACTTTATTGATATCAAGAAAGAGGGGAGTCGCTTTTCAACGAGCTCCCTGATTAGTTCCATACATGCCATTTTATCCTTTACTCCCGGCCGATGAGTCCCTCCTCCTTTCCCCATAGGCTGAGGTACTTAGAGGGTACAGGCTACCCGGCACGCCTACTTCACCCCCTCCTTGATATGTACCCCTCCCGTTACATACATTGCATGTGCATTTAAATTTACCTTTCCCAGAGGTGGGGTGTGTCAGTTAATATTCATTACTTGATTACGCCTGCGTACTTGCTGCTTATTAATCTCTATTGCTATTAATCTCTACTGTTGCCATGGCTTGTTCAGCCGTGTTATTTCTTTTCGGCTTCTGCGTTTTAACAATGGCTACTACCCCTGTACTATAGTTACTAAATGTTTGTACCCGGTTTGGTTCCTTCTGTTTCAGCTCATTTCATTATTTCACTCCTCTCAAAGGCTTCCTAACTAGAGGTCATTTAGTAGAAAAAGAGGTGCTTGAGCTCATTACCACAACTCATTTGCATATGTCACACACCCCTGACATCACCATAAGATGTACTAATTTATATCAGCTCAGCATCTACCTTAAAATGCTTCTTGAGTTAATAAAACCTTACTCCCATCATACTTTTAAAATTACTTTATTCTATGTGGCCACAGTGGCATGATTTCCATTTGTCTGCTTTATAGGTTTTGGTTATTTTCCCATTTTTTGCCGGGAAAAATATTAGAAAGTTTGTCAAATCTTAGAGTTCAGGAAAATTACCACAGGGGGCCCAAGAAGCAAGTATTTTTTTTGAGGGTGGTAAGAAAGAAAGAGCACAATAAAAATTAGAGGTTCCAGAGCTCCGCTCCTGTGAGCTCCTGCTCCAAATGAGGCCTGTTCCTATCTATGCTTCCTGCTTAGACATGTAGTAGTACACACCTTTTTTTTAGAAAACAAAGTATTCAACACTTGAGAAAGAGGGACTGCCTAATGTAATGACTAGGGATGGACATGTACCAAACTTCGGTTTGGTTAGTGGTTTGTGATTCATGTGATTCAAAGTCCATTTAAACTGGTTTTTCAGAAAGTAGCAAAAACTGCTCAGTGGTGGGAGCACTCCTAGCTGCTCAACTGTTTTGGACCTTCTTTAAAGGGACTGCAAAAGAAAGCAAGGATAGAGGAGTAGCTACTTCAACAGGGGAAACCCATGTATTGCCTGGAGATTTGCAAGAGCTGAGAATTCATTCACCTTCCCCCCATTTCTTGAGGATGCCCCCAGGACCTCACACTGAGAACTTACCCAGGAGCCCAGTGGAGAAGGCTGCTGGTGGAGAAGGGGCAGATGGAGGAGATGGCTGTGGTGCACTGTGGTGGCAGTGGAGCCAAGGTGGCAGTACAGGGGCTGGGTCCACCCAGGAACCCAGGGTGGGGATGGGGAAGGTGGCACCTCTTAAGTTGACTCTCTGAACACAAAAGCTCTCATAAAAGAATTGGTGCTCATCTGGTAGAACATTTCTTAGAAAACAAGAACAAACCCACAGACTTCTTGCTTTGAGTTATATTTAAGTCTCATTGACAGAATGAAAGAATTCTATTGAGAAAAGAAGCTGAATGGATTTTGAAGTTAAAAACCCTGCACCCTAATGGATTAAATGAGAACATCTTCTGGTAGATGTTTTTATAGATAAGGGGCAGAACAAGTCTGAACAGTTTACTTTGCTCTAGTGTATTTATGGAAATAGAACTAAAACAATCTGAAAGGTCAGCATAATTTTTAAATGCCCAATTAACAAACTATCTAAATAGTGAATTCTTTATAAATATGTAATATGTTAATGTTGCTTTGGTTTTCTTAATAAGAACAACTTGTTATGAACTGCACCGTATACATGCTCTGTGAAAATGTCCTGTGTTTTTGTCAATTTTTAAAATTGTGTCAAATACATTCTATTTTTTAACATTTCATTAGATCCCCCCTGACAAAGCTGTATGTGAAATGTGCAGGGGTTATATAACCATGGGGGTTTTTTTGGTAGCAGGAACTCCTTTGCACATTAGGCCACATACCCCTGATGCAAATGCTGACCCAGCCTAGGAAACTGAAAGGCAAGACTAAAATCCTTCTTTTGTCTAACTAACTTTTGTCTAACTGTTTTATTTCACTTTAAGGGGAAATGGTCAGGTAGGAATCAAGTTTAGGATTTATGAGGTGAATAGGCAACAGGAATGCAGTAACTTTGTAAAAACATAAACACCAGATAATTTGTCACAAACAAGTAAGTTTCTCAAAGATTTCAGGTTTTCACGGTTGGTAACATCATTAGGGTTTGTAGAATCTTTCGGGATCAAGTGCCGTGTTGTACTGGAGAAAGTTTTCCTTCCAGACGTTTCGTTCTCAGCTGTGGAGAATATCCTCAGTGACGTTGCAGCCGGAGCAGGCGCTCTGACCTTCTTGGCTGCTGTGCATTGAGTGGGGCCAGGGCTGCTGGAGAGCTGCTATTTCTAGGCTGGAGGGGGTGTGATGAAAGGGCAATTAGTTTGTGGATGTGCCCATTGTTTGGTGGGGCTTCCTGGAAGGGTAGTGATAAGGAAACTGGCTGTTGAATGTAACCATTGTTCTGTGTTAATTGCTGGGAGGGTTGGAAGGGGTTTGAAGATAAGGAAGATGGTTGTTGACTGTGCTGATTGCTGTTTCCACAGAACAATCAGCACAGTCAACAACCATCTTCCTTATCTTCAAACCCCTTCCAACCCTCCCAGCAATTAACACGGAACAATGGTCACATTCAACAGCCAGTTTCCTTATCACTACCCTTCCAGGAAGCCCCACCAAACAATGGGCACATCCACAAACTAATTGCCCTTTCATCACACCCTCTCCAGCCTAGAAATAGCAGCTCTCCAGCAGCCCTGGCCCCACTCAATGCACAGCAGCCAAGAAGGTCTGAGCGCCTGCTCCGGCTGCAATGCCACTGAGGATGTTCTCCGCAGCTGAGAACGAAACGTCTGGAAGGAAAACTTTCTCCAGTAGAACACGGCACTTGATCCCGAAAGATTCTACAAACCCTAAAGTAAGTTTCTATGTCTTTAAAACATGAGGAGAGAGATTTCTTGGTAGTTTTTGCTTACATAAACACATATAAGCTTCTTAGTCTCACATACACTGAAGCAGGAACATTCACACAAATTCTCATTTTTTTCCTTATCCACTGGTTAGGGATTGCCCCTGCCTTCTAGGAGCTATTTATCTCAGGTTGATAGGGATGGGCTACACAGTCCACTTCTGTAGCTCAGGATCCTTCTTGATCCTCTCATACTCTGTGTCACTCTCTTACTGTTAACTGTCAACTCCTAACTCAACTGAGGGATTCCTTTTGAATCCCCTGTCACTCAAGGTTCTCCGACCAGGTTCCAGAATTAGCCATTTATTGTCTGACACATATGCAAAGAATTAAAAGTTTCCTCTTGAAGGGCAGAATTAGTTTGGAAACTATGCAGGTTAACACACCTATATAACAAACACACACACATCAAAAAACTTGTACGCCAGACTTCAATTTTTACATAGAAACAAACTATAAATATATTTATTTTCCACAGACTTCTTTAATGGGCCAATGGTGCTACTTACTTGGCATCAGTTACTTATTTTATGTTGGTTTGAACTGAAGAAACACCAAGCAGCAGGTCATTCTCCACAGATAATTTGTTTCATTGCTTTGCTTTTATTGCAACTATCAGTGACGATCCCAATTCACATAGGTGGCAAATGGGATTAAAACTTTTAAGCTTCCTAGTTCAAGAGATTTGAGACTGTGCACCGTACAAAAATATGTATGTCTTCTGATAACAATAAACACTTGCAAATCTTCTCCTTATTAAGTGTGTACACAAAAGGAACTGGCCAAAATGGTCTCTCCTAGCTTTCCAGAAAGGACAATGTTCTGTGGTTCACTAAATTGGATGGTAAAAAAGCCCTTTCTTCTGGCTTCACACTGGCTTCTCTATCCTTAATGGCAGAAGCCATGTGCAATAAAGCCTTAATGCAAACATGGGTCTGAAACTCATGGAGCAAAAATAGCTGGAGAAGGAAATTTTATGAGGGAAATGACTGCGTGGAGAGGCACTGAGGTCCCCTTTTCTCCCATACCTTCTCCAACATTAATGCAAGGGCATTTTACCATGGAGAAAGTTCTGGAAGATTTTTTTTTTGTAAACAGATGACAGGATAGGAGGTACCATAATGTTTATTTGTTTTTTAAATCAAGAGAGAGTTACCTGTTCAAAGAGTTTGAGCTACACAATTTCAATCATATAGAAGGAACTTAAGAACATATAAGAACATAAGAGAAGCCATGTTGGATCAGGCCAATGGCCCATCCAGTCCAACACTCTGTATCACACAGTGGCCAAGAATTTATATACACACACACACACACACACACACATATACATATACATACACACTGTGGCTAATAGCCACTGATGGACCTCTGCTCCATATTTTTATCTAACCCCCTCTTGAAGCTGGCTATGCTTGTAGCCGCCACCACCTCCTGTGGCAGTGAATTCCACATGTTAATCACCCTTTGGGTGAAGAAGTACCTCCTTTTATCCGTTCTAACCCGACTGCTCAGCAATTTCATTGAATGCCCACGAGTTCTTGTATTGTAAGAAAGGGAGAAAAGTACTTCTTTCTCTACCTTCTTCATCCCATGCATAATCTTGTAAACCTCTATCATGTCACCCCGCAGTCGACATTTCTCCAAGCTAAAGAGCCCCAAGCGTTTTAACCTTTCTTCATAGGGAAAGTGTTCCAAACCTGTAATCATTTTAGTTACCCTTTTCTGCACTTTTTCCAGTGCTATAATATCCTTTTTGAGGTGCAGTGACCAGAATTGCACACAGTATTCCAAATGAGAGCTCACCATCGATTTATACAGGGGCATTATGATACTGGCTGATTTGTTTTCAATTCCCTTCCTAATGATTCCCAGCATGGCGTTGGCCTTTTTTATTGCAATCGCACACTGTCTTGACATTTTCAGTGAGTTATCTACCACGACCCCAAGATCTCTCTCTTGGTCAGTCTCTGCCAGTTCACACCCCATCAACTTGTATTTGCAGCTGGGATTCTTGGCCCCAATGTGCATTACTTTGCACTTGGCCACATTGAACCTCATCTGCCACGTTGACGCCCACTCACCCAGCCTCAACAGATCCCTTTGGAGTTCCTCACAATCCTCTCTGAGTCTTACCACCCTGAACATCCCTGAAGTGTCATCTGCAAACTTGGCCACTTCACTGCTTACTCTCAACTCCAAATCATTTATGAACAAGTTAAAGAGCATGGGACCCAGTACTGAGCCCTGTGGCACTCCACTGCTTACCATCTTCCACTGCGAAGACTGCCCATTTATACTCACTTTCTGCTTCCTATTAATTAGCCAGTTTTTGATCCACAAGACTTGTCCTTTTACTCCATGACTCTCGAGCTTACTAAGGAGCCTTTGATGAGGAACTTTATCAAAAGCTTTCTGGAAGTCAAGGTAAGCAATATGTATCGGGTCTCCTTTGTCTATATGTTTGTTCACCCCCTCAAAGAAATGTAACAGGTTAGTGAGGCAAGATCTTCCCTTACAGAACCCATGCTGAGTCTTCCTCAATAACTCGTGTTCATCAATGTGCCTACTCATTCTGTCCTTGATAATGGTTTCTACCAACTTTCCCGGTATTGAAGTCAGACTGACTGGCCTGTAGTTACCCGGATCTCTTCTGGAACCCTTTTTAAAGATGGGGGTGACATTTGCTACCTTCCAGTCCTCAGGAACGGAGGCAGATGTTAATGAAAGATTACATATTTTTGTCAGAAGATCCACAAGTTCAACTTTGAGTTCTTTCAGAACTCTTGGATGTATGCCATCCGGACCTGGTGACTTATTAGTTTTTAATTCGTCCATCAGTTGTAGGACCTCCTCTCTTGTCACCTCAATCTGGCTCAGGTCTTTCAACAACCCTTCTAATAGAAGTGGTTCCGGAGCAGGCAAACACTTCTCATCTTCCACAGTGAAGACGGAGGCAAAAAATTCATTTAGCTTCTCAGCCATTTCCCTATCCTCCTTCAGTAATCCTTTGACCCCTTGGTCATCCAAGGGCCCCACTGCCTCCCTGGCTGGTTTCCTGCTTCTAATATATTTGAAGAAATTTTTATTGTTGGTCTTTATGTTTTTTGCAATAAACTTGATTTATAGATAGGCTTCATTTGAAAACAATTTCACATTTGAATTTACATTTGGTTCAGAAGACTTGTAACACAACCAACCTTATTGGACCTTAAAAACTTAAAAAATATATATTGAGACATTGGCTTACTACAGCTCAGTTCTTCAGATGACAACGGGGGAACGGGAGATATACTGTATCCATAAAAGATGATGGGCTAGATCCAGCACTACAGCTCTTCTACAAGTGGAAATGAGAAAAAGACGGTGGCATCCACTTGCATCAAGTCAAATACACTGTATCTCTATTTATGTGTCTGCATTTGGAAGATCATCTGCAACCAGTTGCTGGGCACTGTAATATATAAGGGCTATGTATTGCACAAGATCTCATAGCAATGGAAGTGCACTAAGTCTGCTTATGTTTCTGCTTGGATATTGCTGGACGGGAACCATGCCTATGTCAGAATAAATCTGCTAGTCTTTAAGGAGTTATATAACTCCTGGTTATTTTTACCAAAAAGAAACTAGCTTTCCCTAGTATCTTATGCAGTGAATAGTGATGCAAATGATATATTTGGCTTATTTGAAATTTACCTCTCTCTGTCCAATAACCACCTTTATAATTTTGTCATTTAATAGCCCTACTTTCTCTTTTATTTCTTTGCCTAATTCTAATCTATTTAGAAAAGCAAATTATAAAAATGCATTTATCTTTAATCAGCTGCTCCTTGGATTTCCTTTTTGGCTTTCTTTATTCTGTCTTCACATTTGTTTTTCCAGGGATGTTTCTCTTTATTTTATTCAGTTGATAGTGTTTCAGATTTTAAAAGCAAGCCTTGTTGCATTTTTTATTCCTCCTTGACTTTTCTGTTTAACCATGATGGCAAGAAACTTTTGGAGTTTGTGTGTGTGTGTGTGTTCCCCTAAACTGCTAATGCCTTTCAAGTTTCCTGAAAGAATTTGAACCCTCTATGTTTATTCTGCATTCAGCACGGTCTTATTGGAAAACACACCTACAGTTGCTGGGGAGGAGGACATATAGTGTAGCAGTGGTCAAAGTGGTCAAATTAAATAGATAAATAAAACAGATAAAATAAAATAGATAAATAAAATAAAAGGCCAGGGAGGGGGAGGGAGAAGGTTGAATAAAGAAAGTTTTAAAAGGCATACATAGAAATGTGAAATCTTTCCCTTGCCTTGCTTAAGACTGGCTTTGTTTCAGAAGTCCCATGCGAGTTCAGGAAGTTAGCAGTGTGGCCAGATAAGCATACTGAGAGCTTGTATAAGCATACTGAGAAGCATACTGAGAAATTGCAACATGCTAAATGCTTACTGAAACAGAAATAGATGTACTGTGCCCGGGAGATTCCTGGAGAAACCCCCAAAGATGCTGAGACTTGTTTATTAGATCAGAAAGTTGCGAATGAACTTGTCTTGTGATTGAAAATAATAATGCCATGTATGGAAAGTACCTAAAAACACCGGTCCTGCTCCGCCTTGTATCTCCACGTATTTCCCGTATGATTGATCATGCTGATGTATTACAATTACTGCTATAAAACCTTGTGTTCTTCCTTGAATCGGGGTTCAGACTTGCATTTCTGGCACTAGCCAAAAGTCTGACCGATGCATGCATGTTATTGCAATAAACGGCTGTTTTCCTGATTTAGCCTCCGGCCTGATCTGTCACTGACCAAACAACTAATTGCTTACTGCAGGGGCTTCCTACTACAATAAGACTCCCAGTTCCTATCACTCCTCACCACTCTGAGCAATGGCAAGAGAAACACTTTTTAAAACTGCTGTGCTGGCTTTTCAGAAGTGACATAGGCTAACTCTAAGAATTGTGAAAACTCTAAGGTAGAATCCCTGTGGTAAAACTACAGAGTTTCTGGTGATTCCTAGAGCTACTATGTCACTTCTGGTATTTTTACATTATTCTGTAGCCAGCATTGTGAGCCCCCACATGCCCTTATCCACAGCCCTTCTGCCAGTTGCCAAGCTATGCCTGGCAATCCTAAACATAAGAAATGACATTGGAACTTAATGTAAAAAGCATACAAGGAGAGTATAGCAAAGTTCTGGAGCAGTTCAAAGCTGCACCTTAAAACAATATGAGCAACCAAGATTACTGATATAATGGATATGCAGTTTCAGTGGGCAATATTTTCTTTATAAGCAGGCACAAAATGTGTTTTAAGTTTTTGCACGTATCTGCCAGGCTTCCTGAAGGAATAACATGCAAAGTATATTGTATACTTGTGGGAGACACTAAGGCTACATTTAAGTTGGCAATTAGACAATCATTTAAAATAATGGGCTCCAGCTGAAGTTAATGGGGCTGTACCAATGTATGAGATTATGAATTGCCTATGCAAAGTGATATTTTGCTTCCAGGCACAAGGATCAGCACAAAATGCATTTGCTTAAGTTAAGACATTACATTGCAATGAATTTTACTTTGACTAAGGTACAATTCTTCACCCAAGAGTATTGCTGTATGTCTGCCTTTTGAAGAAGCTCAGCATATCTGGGGAAGCTGGAGGCCACAGGAGGCAACTTTTCTATCTATTTCAGTTTTCTTTGAAAGTATACAGTTTTTAGAACTGCTTATTCCAATAACTTCGCTGGGGCTTTTGTTTTGTAGTGAAGCTCTACAGAAGATGATAAAGCAACAAAGTCAGCAAGACAGTATTTCATCTGTTCTATCAATGCCAATATTACTCTAATTGTAAGAAGCTCAGCTGTTCCAGTACATCAAAGTGCTTGGTTTTATCAGATGATGGGGTCTAACAAGGGACACTATTCACCATCTTGCTAGCCTGGGAATCCAATATTATACTATGAGCAAAATTGATTTTGGGGGAAAAAAAAGTCAGTCCTTCATTTTGGGAGACTGCCTCCTTCAAGAAAGGATGCTGCTGTTAACCCCCTTCTACAAAAACGAAAATCAAACCCAAACCCCCTATGAACAGAGACAGTTCAGCTAATTTTTAGTATGTCTTCCACTCTTCCTTTTTTGGCAAATCTAATGATCAGGTAGTTTACGGACTATAACATGTTCTTGTCCATTCAGGCTATGGGAACCCTATGGAAGCTGACAATATGACAGATCACGGAAGGCTGACCATGTCCTGTGCCACAGCCTGGACAAGACAAATAAGGGAACTCTGTGCCAACTTCTAAGTCAAGCCTCTCTGGTTCTCAGGAAGGTCCACAAGGAGGCTCATTAAACTGTTTTGACTGGCAAGCAGCATGAAGTTAAAGACTTATGAAATGTAACACAGAGATAGGAGGATGGTTAAAATACTTCTGACCAGAATTTTATTTATTTTGTGCTTTGGGTGCATACTCACTCTATCCATTTCTCTGCTATAGTAGCTGTTTCCCTGGTGGAAGTATTTGCAACAGAAGCACATTTTAAATTAGTATTATAAAATAATTAAAAGAAGGCTTTCTAAATTAGCATATCCAGCTGCAATAAATCTGAGTCTAAATTGTCCATGTGGTATTAAGGGACTGAAACAAATATCCTAAGAACAAATCAGCAAAACTATTAAGGATGTTATTCACTGAAATTATCTGATCTCCATAAGATGACAAATGGAGTTTCTTTGTGGAATGAAAACTAAAAAAGGAACAACATTGACTGACAAGGTTTGGAGGTGCTCTTTTAGTGTTGCAATTGCTGATAATGGCAGCTATTCTAAAATAGATAGGACTTCATCACTATAAAACAGCTGTGCAAAAACCTCATTAGATTGAATGGTCTGATTAGACTTTAAACTGGCTGCACTATCAGTGAACGTCTTCTAAATATTTCACCAAAAGTATGCTGAAGACTGCAGAGTTATCAGTTTGCAGCTCCCTTTTTTTGATTAATCTCACATTTTATTAGCTTTCTTTTCATCAGCTAATACAGGAACAGGCAGCTTGTGCGAAAGCAAAGAACACTGGGAATTAATCATGAGCTGTGGAAGGGTGAAAGGGAACAAAGGGCAGCTGGTTTGTATATTTCTATCTTTTTTACATTCCTGTAGAATTCCAAGCTACCCTGATGCGTGTGTGGCATTTGATCTGTTACCTTCTCATTCTCTGAAGACTTGATGGGGGGGGGGATCTTATATCCTTCAGATTTCAACATGAAGCAGGCTTAGAAATCATATAACTGGAGAAACACATCAGGATTTCTATACTCCAAGTCTCAACCCTATGACATTTTTCCAGTAAATAAGAATTCAGGCTGGTGTGTAACAACACTGTGCCAGCACTATGATACTGCAGACACTGCACACAGTACCAGGGTCCTCTGCCAAATAACCAAGTGGATTGCCACCAGAAAACTGACAATAGCCATCATTTCTAGGTACACCGCTGCAATACCTTACAACATTGCTATGCAACACACAATCAGTTTGCACTGTAAGGACATTTTGGACACTATGAACCTTTCAGTTTTCATTCATCCATACAGTATGTATACAAATCTGTCAGCTGTTGCAATAGTATTAGAACTAATATATGCAAGATGGACTTATCACTCTCTTCCAGGGTAGATTACTGAACAATGTAATATGCATTTCAATCTGCATAGTAATAGACACATGCTACAGAGCATTATAAATATTTGTGTGACCTCATATAGATAATTGACTGGTTCATACTTACCGTGGTGCCCATATGAGCATCTTGTGCGCAGTACTATTTTGGCTGATATAATTTGTGTGATCATGGCATGACCATTTTGTCTATGTACTTAGCCTTTCCCATGAAGTGCTGGTTCTCACAAACAAAGTGTGTGGATAAGTCTGGACAAAGTGTGCAGGTAAGTCATCACTTATCAAAGAGTTGTCTGACCAGTAGCAGCAGCATTTAGGAATACATTGCATCTGTGCCCATGAATTCCTTTCATTAGGGCTTTTTTGGTAGAAAAAGCCCAGCAGGAACTTATTTGCATATTAGGCCACACCCCTGATGTTACCGGAAGTGACATCACGCATTCAGTAGGTTCTTTTGCATATCAGCACAGAACAATACAGTGCCATCAGCTGCATTTCATGGATGTGTGTTCTCACACAGTGCAATGAGAGACCTTGTTTCGCCCCCCCCCCCAAAAAAAACATGGCCAGATAGAGAGCGCCACATGCAGTGGAGCAGGCAGCAGCAGGCCCAGCTGCTCCCAGGAGGGGGCACTCATGGGCAACTCCACATTTCTCACTCTCTTTGCAAGCTCATTGGAGGCTGGAGGCTGCCTAGTGCCTTCCCTCTGCTGGAAGCCTTTTCTTGAGTCACAGCCCTGGCCAAGCCAGCCAGAACTGTGTTCCTGCATGTTCCTGCTAAAAAAAAAAAGCCCTGCATTTCATGAGTCTTTGCAACTGCTGCCATTGTTCCGGAAATTATTCATCTTCTTGGCAGCTGGTGTTTAGCTGTGAAGAATGCACATCTATGCCTAGCCTGTAAGTCCTGCCTGAATTTTCTTTTACTGCAACATTCCAAGGGTACTGGAATGGGAACAGGTAGCAGGTCTTCAGCTGCCAGATTAGAACTGGAGGGCTGGAGTGGTTCTAAATCCACTTTCAGCAGCATTTCCAAGAATGCCTGAATCTCACCTCCCTGTTGCTCTACTGCTATTTGCTGTGGGCTGGCCACACTGGGCTCCTTCACTTTCAGTATTCCCTGACTGGACCATGACAGTGAGGCTTGCAGCTTACCTATTTATCTGATGGCCATTTCAAGGTGGAAACCACCTTCTAACCAGAAGCCCTACCAGGCAAGGGCTTGCCCACTTTGTTAAAACATGGGGCAGGTGCCACACTGGGGAACAGTTCTCAAAAAGTGGCATGTCAAATGGGCACATATGGCTCCTGAGTGAATGAGTATCAATGTCGTGCCGCAGAAATCCTTATTTATACAAGATAACCTTTTTCTCAATATTGTGTCGTAGTCAATTTTAACCATGAACCAGAACCCAGGAAGAGGTGGTGCTATGCATTTGGGGACTGGCCCATTTCTCAAAAGCCTCCATTGAGTTCTATGGAGCAAAGTAAGTGAGTCACAGTTTGGGATACAGTGTGTGCATGTCTGTGAGCAAGTCTCTGAGATCTGATTCTTGCCTCTGAGGTTAGTGGGGCAGATGGAGTCAGGGATGAAATATGCCTCACTACATTCCTCCACTGAATTGAATGGCTTTTTTTGGGGGGGGGGGTTGGAATTCTGTACTTGGGGAAACATTGCGCTGGAGTCAAACCTTACCACTCATGAGACTGCATGCCCAGTGCTCAGGAAAGGGACCCTGCAGAGTTTGTGCAATGAGTGTCTTGGCACAGACCCCAGGAAGCCGAAAGTATATGTATGTCCATCTTCATAATAATGGGCAGCTCACTAGCTTTAAATATGATCAGCAATTTAATCAAACTTCTCTGAGAGTGGGTAGCACTAACTTCCCACTCTCCATTACACAATGTCTAAACCTGCCAATCAGTGAGAGAAGGAGCTGGAAGAAGAGACAGGCTGTAGCATCCACCCACTGATTTTATCTTATTTGTTACAATAGACATAACAGAAGTTTGCTGCCCAAACACTACCATCTCCCTGAAGGCAACATTCATCTGCCATATTTATATACAGTTGTTCACTATCTCATCCGTAAATCTCAGTTCTTTGACCTGAAAACTCACCTTGTATCTTCCAGACCTCTTTATTATTAATACAAACCACTGGAGACTACAGTTCCATTAGCTCAACCACACTTCTTAAATGATTAAATCTTTAATACTATGGATGGTTGTGAATCCCAGCAACTGTTGGCAATCGCATCAGACCAAGTATCTATTCTAATCCAGAAAACCTCTTCTGTTTTGATATAGCTGCAGATATGGACCACTTTTAAACACCTTGAGAATGATTGGATTGTAAAGATAGGTCTCTCTCTCTGCTTTTTACCATTCTCTGCCCACTCCATCTTCTACCCAGAATAATGATGAAAAACAGTATGAAGGTTATTGAGAGGGTTTTTTTTTAAGTGTCATTATCCCTGCCACAAAATGCAATGCATGACATAAGAGAAAGCTTAATGCCTTTTGTACACAGAAACTTAACCACAAAGTGAGAAATCTCTTTAATCCTTTCAAGTTCACATACTCTTACAAAAATGACAAGTTTTGGAAATTCAGTCTAAACCTATGGCCCCAAAGGATAATTTCTTCCAAGGTGATTGCTGTCTCTTGTAATACTTTAACCATTTTTCCTAAAACAGATTTTTACTTTCATCATATTTTGCATAAAGCATCCCTCCACACATAATAGAAATTGGTCACTGTGTAGGAATGTGGATTATTCAAAATAGATTTTGGACTTCCCCAGGTTATAATATGTTGCAATGCTATATCAACAGGCTTAGAATGATTTAACTCAGTTTAGGATTGCACATCAGTGTGCATATTTTGTTGAGGAATGCATAGCCTTTTCTATTCATTTCTTTTCTAAATTCAATTTGTGTTCACATAGTAGGGTTTTTTTTTATTATTGCGCAAACAGCAATCTCTGCTTCCACTTTGGCACTGTTATGGAATATTCTGAATTACTTTGTCTTCTATCACCTTTAATTGAGGAAACCACTTGCATTACTAGTGACAAAGAAAGCCAAGCATTTGTAGGAATCATCTAAGCCTCATTTAGCTTAGGGCTGCCAATCTCCAATTGGAGGTGAGGGATCCCCCAGTTTGGAGTCTCTCTCCCTGCTTCTGGGCTATCAGAAAGGAATGGCCACTGGGCACTACATTATATAATGGAGAATTTATCTGTGGTTATCTAGAGCTCTGGGGTGGTGGTGTTTTTTTTAAGGTAAAGGAATCACATTTTCAACATAGCTGCTGGGGCCTCTTCTGGTAGCTAGTTGGTGTAGTGGTTAAGTGCGTGGACTCTTATCTGGGAGAACCAGGTTTGATTCCCCACTTCTCCACTTGCACTTGCTAGAATGGCCTTGGGTTAACCATAGCTCTTGCAGAGGTTGTCCTTGAAAGGGCAGCTGCTGAGAGAGCCCTCTCAGCCTCACCCACCTCACAGGGTGTCTGTCGTGGGGGGAGAAGATATAGGAGATTGTAAGCCGCTCTGAGTCTTTGATTCAGAGAGAAGGGTGGGGAATAAATCCGCAATTATTCTTCTTCTCAAAACCCCCCTAAAGTTTAAAAAAAGATTGGACCAGATCAATCCAAACTAGTGACATGATAATAAAATAAAATTCTATTATAACAAGAAGACAACCAGACCCTGCAGCAAAATAGACTGGTAGCACACTTTTTTCTTCTGATGTCTGTTTAGGTAGCAGATTCACATAGGCTGCTGCACTGACCCTACCCCTTCCAGATACTTCATATTCAGTTTCCACTGCCATGACTTAAGAGCTTTTTATTTTTGAACCGCACCTCTGAATATGCTACACTTACTCTGTTTTAAAGACACATTCTGCACAATCCCCTGCCAAAGAGGTAGTAAGCATGGCATGTTAAACGAAAACAATTAATTATGAGAAAACCCCACATACTGCAGAAACTTATTACTATGAAAATCTGCTATGGTAACATGCATAAGTGGACTAATTCAGAAGTTAACGTACAAACTTCTTCACACATCTCAGCCATTTAGATTAACTGTATCTTGTTTTGGTACTCTAACATATCCTAAACTGAAGAAAGCTTGAGTCCCATGGCATCTTTAAGACCAACAGAATTTTATTCTGAGTATAAGCTTTTGTGTGCATGCACACTTCATTCAGAAACACTGAAACAGAGTCACCAAGCAGTAAATATAAGTAGTGGATAAGGAAGATTGTACAGCTTTGGGGATATATACTGTTGGGGAGAGAAGTGAAAGCACTTCATTTGCATATTGGGAGGAGTGTATGTAGGAGTGACTAGAAGAAAAGATAACTGGGTAGTGGGAGGAGCAGAGACCTAGTCGTTTGGGCTCTCCAAGGACTGAAGTGCTGAGGCCTCAGCTGAAGAGTTTTTTTGTGTGATGTGGGCCCTCTGTTTTTTGGAACTGACTGTTTTTCTGGAGGTTAGCCCCCAGACCACCTGCCTATGAACTGAAGCCGACTTCTTCTGTTGGATGGTGAGGAGAGAGGCCCTGAGGACTTTCCTTCCCATTGGAGGCCTGCTGCTTCTGAGGGAGTGTGACTGGGCCAGCTTCATCAAGAAGGCAGCACTTCTGGGACACTGACTGCTGGATCTCTGGTTTGGGAAGGGGAAGTACTTTGGGGGTGGGGAGCACCATACCCTGTGTACAAAACTGTGTTTACTCTTATAATAAATAGTTACTTTGCTTAAGTCAAGGTGTGTAAGTGGGAGGGGGGATTTAAGAAAGGAGGCCTTAAGCCTTGTACTTGCCCTTACTTCCAGTGCCTGGGTTACAAGATGTTGCCAGGAAGGGCCAGTTAGAACTAAGACTGTATTACAGCAATTAGTAATATTCGTTCTAATTGGCTCTTCCTGGTAACATCTGCCTTACCCGTTACAATGGTTGGTGACTCTGTTTCAATGTATTTGAAGGAAGGATGACTACACACAAAAGCTTAATACCCAGAATAAATACCCAATACCCAGAATAAAGCTTAAAGGTACCACTGGACTTGAACTTTCTCCTGCTGCTTCATGCCAACACAGCTATCCACTTGAATATATCCTAAAAGCTCAGACTTAGCAGTAAACTTGGCAGTCTCTAATAGCTAACTGGCAGACTTAATAGCTAATTCCCCTCAGCCTTAGCCAGTACTCTATGCCTGTCATCTTCCCACCTGTCACTTCTCAGCTGTCATTCTTAAAATATTTTCCTGCTTCTCCTCCCCCAAGATTTTAAAAGGTATCTCTCTACCTGATTGCTACCTATGTAACCCTTCTTATACCAGCTCTTTCCTAAGCATAAGCCCATTTCAAGTAATATTAATTCTTTACTTTTATTTAGAGCATCTGAAACATATTTAAAATGTGTACCAAAGTAACAGCTGTTATCATTGCTACCTGAAGAGAGAGAAATGCCGATAAGGAATACTACATATAAATGACACACAAATAAAGGCAGTTTCACACATGACTTTTGTTTTGGACACATATGTTTTATTTGTGCACATAAAATTAGAATGTGTGTTTTTGGCAAACTTGTGTTTCTAGAAATTTGCATAATATATATGTCAGGATGATGATGAAATCTGATACAGCTGTCTGCCACAATGACAAACATATTTGCTGCTTCATAATGTGTGAAGTGAAAATGCAAAAATGAATTTATATATTAAGCAATTCTAAGGGAAGATATTCAATGCTGTTGTAGTATAATTCTATAAACCAATAGATTTTGTCCATGAAAATGGTAATGAAATAATTCATTGCAAACTTTTTTTTTACAACATCTAAAATTAGCCGAACATATGGCACCTCATAACCAATTCCCTTACTTGTTTGTCACATTAGACAATAATGACTGTAGTCCATCGTCCTATGTGAATGAATTCATTCTATCTGTCCATAATTCAATCACCATCCCTTTTGAATTTCCCTTCTAGGGGGTTATGAGGAAATCTGCCTGATGTTATCTATAAAAGAATTTGAGTCATGCTAGTAGTACAATCTGTGACAAGGATGGCGAAAATTGCTTAATGTAAGAGCCAAATGGAATAAATGTCTGATGTTTGAGAACCACAAGACATAAATGTCATATGTTTGAGAGAAGGAAGGAAGGAAGGAAGGAAGGAAGGAAGGAAGGAAGGAAGGAAGGAAGGAAGGAAGGAAGGAAGGAAGGAAAATAGATGGGGGAGGAGGGAAGGAAAGGTAGAAAGAAAGCAACTTTAAATGCATTCTCCAAACTGCTGGCTTGGCTTAGAGAAGTGATTTAAAGAGAGAAATAACTTCTTCAAGCCAGCTGATGGGGTGATGGGGGGTTTCAAGAGCCACAGAATATGAGTGAAAGAGCCACATGTGGCTTCCAAGGCACAGTTTGGCCACACCTGGTCTGTGATATCTAAAATTGGATTGAATAGGAAGAATACAGTAAAATGAAGAATTAAATACAGAGTATCTAAATGTATGAAAAAAAAACACATGTATCTGCAATTTATCAATGGCTTCATAGCAGCTACTAATATTGAGAAAGTACTAGAAAGAAAAGCGTATTCTCAGATGTATGAGTCCCAAGATGCTTTTTTTATTCCACAGCTTTTTTCCCCTTTCTGATTTCAGAAAACTCACTTCAGCAGATGAGCTTCAGTTGTGATCTGAGAATTCTGTCAGCTGATATCACACTTTGTGCAAAAACTAGTACATCAAAAGCAAAGCATTCTAAGAATAAAAATACTGCAGATGACTCACAATGGTAAGGGAAGAGGCAAGTCATAGACTGCATTACATTTTTCCCCAGCCTTTCTTCATTTCTGAAACTATATCAGAATAAGTTTACTCTAACAAAGGAGGCAACAGACCTTTGTAAACTGCTCTATATTTAGCTGGCATTTCAGTCCAATGAAAGAGCTTAAACCCTAGTGGTACAAGAAGCAACTTGCACTGCTACAGATGAAATGCAGTCCTTCCTATCATTGGGAATCGAGGAAGCCTTCAGTGGCTTTTTGGGAAAGCCTTGACCCTTTTCCTATACATTTATACACAAATCTCAGGATATGCAACACAGATATCTGTGCCAGCCTTTCCGTTGCTTCTGCATGAAAAGCTCATAGGAAGCTACACAAGAGTTAGAAGAAGACACTTGTACTCTTGTGGATTTGGATTCATAGTCCTTTCCCTTATATTGATATAAAAGGTCTCTATGACCTTTTGACTTGGTTGTGCTGAGTCTGACCTAGCTTTACCTATAGGAAAAGACTTACAGGATGCTAAACAGGGCTGTGACGGAAAGCTAGGGGTTAACCAGAAACTGAAGACGCACAGGGCCTGCGTCAGGTGACCTGAGGGTGGGGGCAAAGTGCTCGGAGCTCTCAGGGAGGGAAAGTGGTTGAGTGACGGAATCTGCTGAGGCAGTCATTCAGTCAGTGGGTGTCTGACAGAGTTGGTGCCTGTCAGAAGTCTGTCAGAGTTGGAGCCTGACAGAGACTGAGTGGGTCAGTTCATGCTTGACCGACTGAGTGGGTCAGTTCGTTCTTGACCGAGGCTGAGAGGGCAGCTGATCCTGTGAAGGAGCTTGAGACAGTGACGGGAAAGTCTTCCAGAGACTGCAAGCTCGACAAAACCAGCCAAGAGGGCTGTGTGTGTGAGGAACAAGTGTGAGTCAGTCAAGACCTGAACGGTCACAGACACCTATAGACAACTCTGAAGATCTAGTGAGGTGGTTGAGGGAGTGGATGTGGGTCTGAGACACCAGAAGGACTGGTAGTAGTGGCTCCAGTCGAGGGGTGAGACTTCGCACATCATTCCCAAGAGGCCAGACCTTGGCTAGAGGTGGAGAGTGAGTTATAGGGAAACTGTGAACTGAAACCTGAGAGACTCAAGAAGGAAAAAGTTAATGTAAAGCCTGAAACAACTGAGCAACGTGTTAGCCTGTGTAAATATCTCCCATATCCCCAGTTTAAGACTTTGTGTTATAATAAATCTGTGGTTTGAGTTAAAGTTCTTGAGAGCCTATATTTTTGGGAAAAACTACAAAGCTGCTGTGGTCCCCTACGAAGAGAATTCTATTTCCATCAAATAACAAAGTAAAATACCCCGAAGAGACTGAGTAAAAGAGATCCAGTGAGGCCGTGAGGCGGGCGCTGCTATAAATTTTTTAAAAAATATTTATTACATTAATCTTATATCCCGCCCTCTCTGCAAGCGGACTCAGGGCGGCTCACAACATTACATTACTACCATTAAAACCAATAAAACATATAAAACATAATTGCATATTAAATTATTTAAATTATTTAAAACCATTTCATGGTGCTGTATTAATACAATACAATATAGGCGGTTCTGAAAATTCGGTGGTGACCACCAGTACTCTACATGGTGCTTTATATGATGTCCAGTGGCAGCTCTCTCTCAGTTAGATATCAAAGGCCTGTCAGAACAATTCGGTCTTACAGGCCCTGTGGAATGTAGGCAGATCCCGCAGGGCCCTTATGGCCTCCGGGAGAGCGTTCCAGAGTTCTGGCACTGCCATGAACAAACAGGAACGCCGTTTCAGCTGATTTGGTGTCAGGTGGTGTGGCCTAATATGTAAATGAATTCCTGCTGGGCTTTTTCTACAAAAAAGACCTATGTGAAACAATGGTGACATCAGGATGTATGCCCTAATATGCAAATGAATTCCTTCTGGGCTTACCAGGAAAGCCTTGATGCTAAATATAAAGATTCTGTCAAGCACAGAAGTCCTATTGCCTGTATATGCTGTTTCTCTTAGCTGAGGATACTCTTGGCTAAAGATGCATTGTTCTAACTGTTCTTGCAGAAAATAGTGTTCTGAAGGAGAAACTAAAAGGCTCTTTTCAGATCATGTTTGGGGAGGGATAATCGCTCTGTAACAGAGTATCTCCTTGGCATGCAGAAAGTCCCATATTTAATCCCTTGGCATCTCCAGTGAAAATGATCAGGTGGTAGGTATGAAAAAAATCTTACAGAGACCCTGAAGAACAGCTGCTAGTCTGCTTCAATATAAGGAAGGTGTATGAGTACAAGTGTGCATGGAAAGTTTGTTTGTGATGAGCATGAATCTTGCCTTGTATGCTGTGCCCATGACCACCTTCCCTCTTGCCTTTTGGAGATTGGGGTCTGGTGCTCTTTTAATGGAACACATTAGGGTCTATTTAAGGTAAAATGGATCCTTCCTGCAGTTAGGGAATTATGGTGCATAATGTTGCAACAATATCAATTTGATCTATTGATAGGCCAATGAAGATATTAAAATTGAGAAGTAATCTTTTATGGAAGACTTGGACAGACAAGGGATTTTTACCTTCAACCAAGTGATAGGCTATGATGAAAACTTTTTATCATTCTCTCAGTTTAGGTCTAGATAAACTTTGGATGCCACGCCCCCACACATCACAAGTGATATTCCACCCTGATTTAGAAAAGTGCTTTTTTTTAAAAAAAACAAAAACTGCAGCTGCAGGATAAATGCAGCAGAGGAAAAAGAATAGTGTGTAAGGCAGGCACAGAATCTGAAGTCAAGATTATAGGCTTACTGCTCTGAAAATCTGCAGTAAAATGTGCGTGCATAATGGGGCCATGACTTATTCTCCACTACATTTCTGTTCAGAAAACTGAGCTTGACACCATTTTGCTTTATGAAAATCCATTGCAAAGTGAGTAGTTTTCCCACAAGTACATGTATTTTTGTAAGCTTTGAAAATTCCTCTTAATCCAAATACTTTGTTTCTTCTAGCAACTTCAAAATGTTCAAAAAAGTGTTCAACCTTTTCTATTAAGTTAATATATTTAATAACCCAGAGCTGACTTTATCATGCTGAAAAATGTACAAAGATAATAAAAGTTAAAAATAAAACTGAATTTGTTTTAAACTACCCTCTGCAGAAATCTCAGGCTTTTGGATAAATGTGGCTGATGCTAAAGGATAATATTTCCCCAACAGAGTAGACCCAGATCATAAAGCTATTAACATGACCTCCAGAGAGAAGTGTGTTGACATTTAACTTTCAATAGAAAGGCACTTCCACGGTGATATTATTGAAGGTTGAATTTAACATGTGAGATGTGATTTGTCTACATACCTCAGAGATATGTATGCAGTGACTTTTTAAGTCAGGTAGATGGTGTGCGGGGGTGGGGGGAGAAAGAATAATCTGAACAGTACCCCGATAATATTCCTCCTGTCTAAAAAGCAACACAGGATTTATCCCTGATATAGTATCTCTTCACATTCAGACAAAGCCATTTCTATAGCAAAAAAAGGCTTAGTGTGGTGTCAAGGTTAGAATACTGGAGTAGGACTGGGGAGACTCACCTTCAAATTCAGTCTCAGACATGAAGCTCTATGGGTTACCTTGGGCCAGTCAACCTAAACTAGCTCACAAAGTTACTTAGGATAAAATGGAGAAGGGGAAGAGCCACAGAAGGTGCCCTGAGTTCCTTGAAGAAACAGCAGAATACAAAATGTGACAGTTAGAATTGGACACCACCTCATCTCAGCCATTTACCTAAACTCACAGGTAATGCATGCTGTCCATGCAGAGGCCTATACATGATGGTTCTTGTCATGTGAATCTCAAGGTAATGGTTGAGCAGACAACTGTGGCACCTATGCAATTTCCAGCAGCCCAGTAAATAAGGAAAGAGTCAGTTCAAAAGAGGCTGGCTCATTATAGCCCTAGAAAGTGAGTAATGCTGATCAGCAGCTATCTATTTTCAAAATTCCAGCATTTCCCCATGTTATTTGGTTCTTATGGGGAGTACGTAGAGGTATACCTCAGTATTCAGCTATCATCGCTGATGGAAGGAACTTTCATGTGTGGCATAGAGTGTAGTAAAGGAGCTTTGATTAGGTGGAGCCAAGGAGACGGGGTGTGGCTTAGTAGGGTGGGAGGTGGCATCCCTACTTTTTAGAAACATCAGCCCTCTCTGTGGTAATTAAAGGCTGCTATTGAAGTTGGAGGAAATGAAGATTTCAGCATGGCCTTTCCTTTAACACAGTGTCACAGCAGCAAGAACCCAGGAGTGTCCGATCATAACAGTTTGATAATATTTCTGCCCTTTTTGTTTTGAGAGAGGAAAGAAAAAGAGAGCACTGTGTTAGGTTAAAGACGATTTCTTGGCTGTATAATGAAAACAAGCCACCGCACCCCAGTCTTTCAATATCAAAATAAACATTCAAGGCAAGGCTGGGTACGCAGTCCCACAACAATTTCTCCTTGAAAAAGTCTCCAAAAATGTGCTTATTAAAAGAGAGAAAGAAAAAGGCTAGGATATAAGAGAACATAAGAGAAGCCATGTTGGATCAGGCCAACGGCCCATCAAGTCCAACACTCTGGGCGTTTTCGCACTGACCTTCAAGTGGTGCGACCACCCTCCTCACGCCGGCGGATCTGCAGGGATTTCACACCAGAAGCGCCGGCGCACCCAAAAGAGCCGGCGACTTCAGTCGCGAAACCAGCTCAAACGTAAACCGCCAAGAAGCAGGAAAACGTTTGAGCTGGTTTCGCGATGGAAGTCGCCGGCTCTTTTGGGTGCGCCGGCGCTTCTGGTGCGAAATCCCTGCAGATCCGCCGGCGTGAGGAGGGTGGTCGCACCACTTGAAGGTGAGTGCGAAAACGCCCTCTGTGTCACACAGTGGCAAAAAATTTTATATACACACATACACTGTGGCTAATAGCCACTGATGGACCTGTGCTCCATATTTTTATCTAAACCCTTCTTGAAGGTGGCTATGCTTGTGGCCGCCACCACCTCCTGTGGCAGTGAATTCCATATGTTAATCACCCTTTGGGTGAAGAAGTACTTCCTTTTATCCGTTTTAACCTGTCTGCTCAGCAATTTCATCGAATGCCCACGAGTTCTTGTATTGTGAGAAAGGAAGAAAAGTACTTCTTTCTCTACTTTCTCCATCCCATGCATTATCTTGTAAACCTCTATCATGTCACCCCGCAGTCGACGTTTCTCCAAGCTAAAGAGTCCCAAGCGTTTCAACCTTTCTTCATAGGGAAAGTGCTCCAGCCCTTTAATCATTCTAGTTGCCCTTCTCTGGACTTTCTCCAATGCTATAATATCCTTTTTGAGGTGCGGCGACCAGAACAGCACACAGTACTCCAAATGAGACCGCACCATCGATTTATACAGGGGCATTATGATACTGGCTGATTTGTTTTCAATTCCCTTCCTAATAATTCCCAGCATGGCGTTGGCCTTTTTTATTGCAAACGCACAGTGTCTTGACATTTTCAGTGAGTTATCTACCACGACCCCAAGATCTCTCTCTTGGTCAGTCTCTGCCAGTTCACACCCCATCAACTTGTATTTGTAGCTGGGATTCTTGGCCCCAATGTGCATTACTTTGCACTTGGCCACATTGAACCTCATCTGCCACGTTGACGCCCACTCACCCAGCCTCAACAGATCCCTTTGGAGTTCCTCACAATCCTCTCTGGTTCTCACCAGCCTGAACAATTTAGTGTCATCCGCAAACTTGGCCACTTCACTGCTCACTCCCAACTCTAAATCATTTATGAACAAGTTAAAGAGCATGGGACCCAGTACCGAGCCCTGCGGCACCCCACTGCTTACCGTCCTCCACTGCGAAGACTGCCCATTTATACTCACTCTCTGCTTCCTATTACTCAGCCAGTTTTTGATCCACAAGAGGACCTGTCCTTTTACTCCATGACTCTCAAGCTTTCTAAGGAGCCTTTGATGAGGAACTTTATCAAAAGCTTTCTGGAAGTCAAGGTAAACAACATCTATTGGGTCTCCTTTGTCCACATGTTTGTTCACCCCCTCAAAGAAATGTAACAGGTTAGTGAGGCAAGATCTTCCCTTGCAGAACCCATGCTGAGTCTTCCTCAATAACCCGTGTTCATCAATGTGTCTACTCATTCTGTCCTTGATAATGGTTTCTACCAACTTTCCCGGTATTGAAGTCAGACTGACTGGCCTGTAATTTCACGGGTCTCCTCTGGAACCTTTTTTAAAGATGGGGGTGACATTTGCTACCTTCCAGTCCTCAGGAACGGAGGCAGATTTCAATGAAAGATTACAGATTTTTGTTAGAAGATCCAGAAGATCCATATGCTGAGCATTAGCAATGCTGCGATACTTAAGAGACTTTTTGAGCAAAATGTTCTTTAGCTTACAAGCCGAGGTTGTGAGAAGATTAAAGGATGGGCTTCAAGTACAATGCTGTCAGCTTTGTCCAGCTTCTAAACTTATAGTGCAGCCATTATGCCGAGCTTCCGAGAAATGCCATAGCAAGCTCTTGTTGCAAAGGATGACTTGTTTTCTTGGCAAAGAAATTCAAAGAAATTTCTCTAGTTTGGGATCAACATACTGCGGACTTCTCAAGTGCAAGCCTGTGCAGGTTAACGGACTGAAGTCTGCAGTACATGAGATGCTGAGTGATCTGCAAATGACTGATGCCATAGGGGGAGTGTAACTCCCCCAATACCCCTATTTCAACCTTAAATGCCCCTTTTCAGGAAAGGTTTAGCCTCTTTGGGGAAACCATACAGGCAACCTGTATGTTTCTGCCAGTAGAGCAAATAGCAGCTCCTCTTAGCCTTAACAGTCAGCCAGGAAAAATGAACCAGGCTGGCATACAGAGTAAGAAACAACACAACTTCCTTTCAACCAGCAAGATCATTAAGCAAGAAAAAGACCCTTGTTTTCTAAGGCCTATTATGCGCTGGCGTTTTGCCTCACTTCCACCATCCATGTCCATCTGGTTTTCTTTGTTGTTCTGCATTCCCATCACTTTCACTGTGCATGTCCATTGGGGGGTTTTTCCTCCCCAACCTGCATTGTTTTTCCTTCCTTCAGCATTCCATTTGCTTTCTGTCTGTGGTTTTCCCGGACTTTCTAGGAGTGGTTTTGTTACAAGTTTTCCCCTTGCTTTGCTTCCAAGCCAAAGGCGATTCAAAAGCATAAATTCTGCTTCCCCTTTTCTGTCCCCTTGGAGGCCACTCCTCCACCCAATTGAGATCCTTTCTCCCACTCCTCATTGGTCAGTTTCATGCTGGGCTTGGTTGTTGTTGTATTCTTTAAATAGGAGATTCTTCAATCTGTATTTACTCTTGGATAGCCATCTTTGTTAGTAGTCCTCTCCCCTTCATCAGTGTACAATGGCATATCTTGCTGCCTTTGGAAAGTCTGCCTGGATATGGTGCATGCTCGTTTGCTTTTGGAAGTGCATCTTCACTCTAGTGCAGAGGAAGCTTCCCAAACCCCACTCTAGCCATTAGAAGGGAGACCATTTTTGCCCCTTCCCATCATCTTGATACTTTCTCTGTCTTCCTTGTACCCCCTTCCCTTCTGCCAGCCTAGCCATCCTTATTGTGTGGGCTCTTCATGCTGCATGCAATATCTCAGAGGTGCTTCCATTACATTTCATATTGTTTGAGTGTTATGTGGAGCTTTGCTGGGGATACATGAAGGGGGGAGGGTGGGGAGGAGAAAAAGGTATGGGAGATCCACTGAAACTTTTCCACAAGCCACTGCCATCTTACTAGGTACATGAGAGTTCTCCTTTGCAAGTGATTTCAACAGCATGGGGAGGAAGTAGGAAAACTGGTTGCTTCTTTTTTTTAAAAAAAATATGTAAAAATGAGGAATTGAGAGGCAGGAGGTGTCTTTATTTCTCATGATGATTCCCAAACTTCAAAGGGGGGGGGGTACTCTGTCAGGGTAAAGTTCTCACTGGGGAGGGGAGGGGATTAATCTCGGCAAGGTGGATGATTAAAATGGTGCCTCATTGTTAATTCTTTTTACAAGCAGCATGAATCTTGGATGAGTCTCAGATTGCTGAATAAACAAAAAATAAAATGGGGGGGGGGAAGGTTGCAGGAGCACCTTGAGCACACACAAGACCTGCACTGGGGAGAACTGGGGTGATGGCCCTGGGGAAGAGGGAGAAAGTGCCACCATGCCCACCTCACTTCCTTGTCTCCCCCCCGCCACACACTGAACCTAGTCTAGTATAAATTTCATTATGCTAGAATCATGCCACTTATTTTTTTTTTAAAGTCAAACAATAAGGCACCATCATTAGGGTTTGTAGAATCTTTCGGGATCAAGTGCCGTGTTCTACTGGAGAAAGTTTTTTTTCCAGACGTTTCATTCTCAGCTGCGGAGAACATCCTCAGTGGCGTTGCAGCCGGAGCAGGCACTCAGACCTTCTTGGTTTCAATGCACAGCAGCCAAGAAGGTCTGAGTGCCTGCTCCGGCTGCAACGCCACTGAGGATGTTCTCCGCAGCTGAGAACGAAACGTCTGGAAGGAAAACTTTCTCCAGTAGAACACGGCACTTGATCCCGAAAGATTCTACAAATCCTAATGATGTTACCAGCCATGAAAACCTGAAATCTTTGATAATAAGGCACCATTTTAATCTTAGGCTTGCTTCTGGAGGCTGCCAAAATGCCCCCCCCCCCATCTCGTTTGTTCATTGAAGCATTAAAGGGAAAACAGTTTTGAAAGCTTTGAGCTTCCCATCCCATCTCAGTGTATGTCTCTCTTTACATGTCAATTTCATTCCATGCTAACCACCCACCAAGAGAAATGGAGCGGCCCAAGGGAAAAAAGAGAAGATGCTGCCATGTTTGCCTTGTTTTCCAAAGCTTCTCTGGCAGCTTTATTTAAAAAACAAACTGTATAGGTATACCATAATAAGATTTATGCTAGACTAGATTCGCGGGAGGTGGGGGGGGAAGGAAGTCAGGAAAGTGAGGTGGGCATGATGGTACCTTCTCTCTGTTTCCCAGGGCTGCCACCCTTCTTCTTCCTGGAGCAGGTCTCATGTGTGATGCTGCAAACCAGCAACCTGGGCTGGTTGGGCTACTTCTTGGTCATGCTGCCCACCAATGAGGCACACTGTTTGGAGATGCAGCCGGGTGCAGCAGATGAGAGCCTAGCCAAGACACAGGTGTTGCTTTTCACTGTGGCTGATACAGCAGAGAATCCAAAAAGCAGTTTAGGCAATTTCAGGAAGTTTTAAAAAACTTTTTCTGTGTTCCATTTCACTCAAGGAACTGAACCATCAGGATTTCAAAGGAACTGAACTATGAAGATTTCAATGGAAGGTGTTTGCTTGACATCACTGAGCAGTTGCAATAGGGCACTTTAAAAACCTGTGGATGCCCCCTCTGTCACAAATGACTTTCCCACCCCAAATAAGTAAAAACCATGGCTTTGGGTTGTCACTGCAGAATACAGAATAAATAAACAGGATGAAAAAGAATGCTTGACATCACTGAGCAGTTGCAATAGGGCACTTTAAAAACCTGTGGATGCCCCCTCTGTCACAAATGACTTTCCCACCCCAAATAAGTAAAAACCATGGCTTTGGGTTGTCACTGCAGAATACAGAATAAATAAACAGGATGAAAAAGAATGGTGCATATGGCAGGCACACAAATTCAAAGTCAAGATTAAAGGCTTGACTGCTCAGATTCTCTGGAGTAAGCTGTCAGTGCATAATTGGCCTGTTAGTATCCTTCCCCCCACCCCCCACCAGATGGATTGGAATAATAGGGAAGGGATATAGGACAATAATGGGGAAGAAGTTCAAGAATATACATTTGCAAATATCTGTAGTACAGGTTTTTTTAATGTTGAAACCTCAACTATAAAAAAGAAGCCATTTGAGGGATGATCCTAATTTGCAATCAAATTGCAAGCTAAGTATAGGAGTGTTCAGGTATCTCTACTAGGATTATCACCTCCAGGCAAGTCCTTCACATGCAGTTGTAGCCATGCAGAACAAGTCTATGCACATCTCCCATTATGTTCAGTGGAACTTCCTCCTTATGCTCAGTGGAGCAATGCATCCACAGGACTACAGTATTGCTATGCAATTCTAAGCAGAGTCGCATCCTTCTAAACCAGCTGAAGTCAATGGGCTTAGAGGATATAAGTCTGCTTAGAAATGTTCTGTTAAGTGGCTCTATTAGGATTTTAACTCATGCTTCAAAGCTCTGTCCATTGACTTCCTGCTAGAAGCTGTATTTTTGTCTATTTAAGCTATTTAAACCATACATTGTGGGGTTTCTTGGTAAGCCGCTTTGGGTTCCCATTGGGCAGGAAAGCAAAAACTTGAAATGTTAGTGCTCTGCTGAATAAAAACTACTATAAACCTACAGTAAAGCACACTAAGAGTGCAGCTAAGTATACACTAAATATACTGCTAAGTATATTGAGGTGTTTTTTAAAAATTAAAGTATTTTATCGTTTCAAATTATTATTGTGGATGTTTGAACTAATTGTGAGCCGCCCTGAGTACGCTTGTGGAAAGGGCGGGATAAAAATCTAAGGTAATAAATAAAAAACATAAATTAAAAAATTAGATTATTCAAGAACTCAGAAATCTTTCAGCCATCCCATGAAGCAAATCTGATCTTCCATACCACCCAAACAATGAAAACAAAATAAGTTTGCAAATGTATAAGGATAATAATGGGGGGTAGAGGGTTAAAACTGTATCAAGAAGCATTAACCTCTGTCAGTAAAGTTTCATATTCAATGGAAATGGAAGTCATACACTGGTATTGATATTATGATGCTGGTTATTCCAGTTGCACCCAGAAGTGTTGTCAGAACCCCTATGAATTCCTTTATCTTTATGGTAACAACAATTGACTGCAGGTATCTCCAACCCTTCTGAGCCTGCAGGCACCATAGAATTCAGACACATTGTAACAGGCTCAGGGTGGGTTACATCATAAAATCAGACAGTCAAACAGTTAAAACCAATTAAAATTTACATCATAGCCTGTTATATGCTAAAATTACAGAAGCTTAAGCAAGAGGCTGTGCATTACATCCCTGTAATTGTCCCAGTGCTAATAAGTAAAGGGCAATGGAAGTGGGAGGGGTGGGCATCAGGAAGATATTTTAAGGAAATACTGGATGTTTTAAGCATGTTTGTATTTTGAGTTAAAAAAACCCAACAGGATTGAGGATGCCTGTGTCCTTTATAAAGTTTGTATCTCCGCTAACTGGCATTGCAGTTTAGGGCACACACGGTTCGGCCCAACAAAATGACATTTATGTCAGATCTGACCTTCATAACAAATAAGTTCAATACTTCTGATTTAGATTATACTGTTCTCATGAATGGCTTTTCAAATACGAGACCCAGTATGGTGTACTCTTAGCCTAGGATCTGGGAGACTCAGATTCAAATACCTACTCTGCCATGGAAGTTAGGTGACTAAGGGTCAATCACATGCTCTCAGCCTAACCTATCTCATGAGCAATAGAAAAGAGTGGGAGTCCAGTAGCACCTTAAAGACTAACAAAATAGGATATGAGATTTTGTGAGTCACTCTTCAGATACCTGAAGAAAAGGCCAGTGACTCATGAAAGCTCATAGCCTATCACAAATGTCAGTCTTTAAAGTGATACTGGACTCTTGCTCTTTTCTACTGCTACAGACAAACACAGCTACTCATCTTGATCTACCTCATGGGGTTGTTGTGAGGATAAAATGGTGGAGAAAGGTAGGTTATGAATGCAATAAATAAATACCAATAAATAATGACACTATAATAAATAATAAAATGCTTTCACATATCTAAGCTTGAATTGCTAAACAGATCATAAATCAGTGTCAGTTATGCAACTATAGGTTCTACTGGTGATCTGGTAATATATAATTTCATGTCAATCATGCAACTTACAGGCTCTACCAGAAAGAGCTGGAAGGCTCAAACAAAAGAAAGAGGGTTCTTAGCAAAAGAACAAGGAGCTGTGATTTTTTTTGTACTTGCATCTCAAACTGTTGACTATTCATTCAGAGGTAGAATTGCCAGCCAATTATCTGCTACTCTGAGGAACTTCCGAGGCAGGCCAAGGATCAGAAATGGACATAAGGACATATGAAGCTGCCTTATACTGAATCAGACCCTTGGTCCATCAAAGTCAGTATTGTCTACTCAGACTGGCAGCGGCTCTCCAGGGTCTCAAGCTGAGGTTTTTCACACCTATTTGCCTGGACCCTTTTTTGGAGATGCCAGGGATTGAACCTGGGACCTTCTGCTTACCAAGAAGATGCTCTACCACTGAGCCACCGTCCGTCCCCAATGATGTCACATGATGCACACTGATGATATGACTTCTGGGTGAAAACCTGGACATGACATCAGAATGTTAGGCAATGCTCTGAAATCCCCCCCCCCCCACAACTGAGAATTCCAGAATATTGCTTGACATACTTCGTCTGGAAATAATGTTGATGCACTGTGCAATGTCATTTATGCCAGCCCACATTTTGCTTGCCAGATCAGCCATGAGAGCAGCTGGGAGGGCTGCTGCATTGGAAAATAGAGCAGGCATATGGCAAACCTATTTGGCTGCAAGTCCCACTGAATTCATTCATTGGCATATTAGAAATACACAAGACAACAAAATCTAATTTACGAGACTGGCATATAAATCTTCTGTGAGTTACAGTTTTAGTCATGGAAACGGCATCCCCAAAGCATACCTATGACTGAACATTCTTATGGGAAAAGTCATCCGAATCTACAGCTAAACCTTTTTAGGAACATGTGGAGAGCCGAGGTACCTCCAGGATATTTTTGAAAATGTGTAGAGCATAACTGAGACTACTTTCTCAAGAGAAGGCCATGTTTACCCCCCCAAATTTAAATGAAGCATGAAGCCGTTTAATATTGTATTAAGAATGGGGTTGCCAAGTCCAATTAAAGAAAAATCTGGGGGCTTTGGGGACAGAGCCAGGAGACTTTGGGGGTGGAGCCAGGAGACATTGGGGGTGGAGCCAGGAACAAGGATGTGACAAGCATAATTGAACTCCAAGGGAGTTCTGGCCATCACATTTAAAGAGACAGCACACCTTTTAAAATGCCTTTCTTCCATAGGAAATAATTAAGGATAGGGGCACCATCTTTTGGGGCTCATAGAATTGGACCCTCTAGTCCAATCGTTTTGAAACTTGGGTGGTATTTTGGGGAGAGGCGCTGGATGCTATACTAAAAATCTGGTGCCTCTACCTCAAAAAATAGCACCCCCAGAGCCCCCAATACCCACAGATCAATTCCCTATTATACCCTATGGGAATTGTTCTCCATAGGGAATAATAGAGTGCCTAGTAGACATTTCCCTCCACCCACACTTTCTAAAGGGGGGGAGGGCCTCCATACCAGGGAATCCCCCCTCCCTTCCCCCTCCCTCTCTCTCACACACAAATACTTACTTGGTCTTCTTCCAGCAGAACTTTGCTTGCTGTGAAAACGAAAGCAAGGCTGCACAGGAAAAGAAAGGGAGGGGCTGTTCTCCATGGAAACTGTTACTGACCCTTTCCCATGAAGCCCTTCCTGTTTCCTGTGCAGCCCTAAAGGGACACATTTTAAAAACGGATCAGAAGCTCTACAACAACATGATGCCTACAGGTATGTTCTCCCCCCCCCTGCTTCCAGACTTTTTGAGAGCAGGGGAGGAGGCTGCAAATTCGGGGGTCCCCCCGCCCTGGCTCCCCTGGGGGTTGGGAAGCCTAATTAAGAATAACATAAAGTGTAGAGCATTGGGGGGTTGGGAAGCCTAATTAAGAATAACATAAAGAGGATAAAGACTACACAGGAGGAGTGATTCATAAATTGCCAGTTCAGTCTCCCAGCATAGCCCAACTGCAAAGCCTCAGAAACGTTCCTCCTATGAGAAAAATGAAGGATATACTATATTTTTATCCTGTTTTGCAGTCACATGATTACTCCCAAAGCAGCATGGAGGAACCTAATTTTGGTCCAAATCATGATGCTTAATAAAAAATGTTCCTAGGGGAGGAATTTTGTAGCTGAAGGAACTACTGTCCCCTCCGTCTGATAGCTTCAGACATGGAAGCTGGAGAGGAGGCCTTAGATGGAGTTGGATCCTGTTATGATGGAGCAGCACCTAGTTGGTGCCTCTCTCTTCCTTCTGAGGGCTCCATTGAAGGAAATGTTGTGGAGAACAGTATTGTATCCAAATAAATACCACAGATGTTGAGATTGATTTTAACAAAGAATCCCACTATGAATATTTGTCAGGACCAGGGCTTTTTTTGTAGCAGGAACTCCTTTGCATATTAGGCGACACTCCCTTGATGTAGCCAATTTTCCAAAAGTAGGCCCTGTAAGAAGAGCCCTGTAAGCTCTTGAAGGATTGGCTACATCAGGGGTATGTGGCCTAATATGCAAAGGAGTTCCTGCTACAAAACAAAACACAAAAGCCCTGGGCAGGACTGGAAGATGGAGAGGTTGGGACAGAGTTAATATTGACTTACTTCATTTGGCATAACACTATTCAATAAGGTATGAAATAAGGCATGAAAAGGGCTTGGCAATTTTGCATGAAAAGCTTCCAGTGTAACCCTATGCAGAATTACTCTGGTCTAAGTCCACAGACTTAAATGGATTTAGACTGCAGTAATTCTGCATAGAATTGTGCTGTTGTTCAGTAAAATAATTGGAGGCCAGTGTCAGAAGCCCTGGGCCTAGGTTCTTCACTGATCTCCAGCCAACATTCCTGTCAAACTAGGGTTCAAACCTGCAAACTTCAGGTTCTTCACAAGTTAGGAAATTAGCATAATTTACTGTGATTAGCCAGAAGCATTTTGATAAGACTTGGAAAATTTCTCATGAGAGTTTCTCAGCCTGGCATTATCAGTAGATTTTGCCCCCAGTAAAATTTGAATCAATTTGGAAACTCCTCCTCAGGAAAAAAAGCATTTGGGGAATTGGGCAAGGGTATAACAAAGGTGCTTTGATTGTCAGAATATCATTTTAAGAAAAAATTATTAAAAATACATAAATATAGCAATGATTTTGTAGGATCAGGGCTCATTAGTTGCTACTGGACTTCTGTCAAAATGCCTGCTGAGTTATTTCAACTTTTTGACCATCTGCATTGGGCCCCAGGCAATTTACAGTCTTTCCAAGAGACGGCACTTCATCCAAGTATTTGAAGATATGTAGCTCAGACTGACATAATCTTACATAGTAGAAATCCAAAACCTCAAAGTCAGTAGTGACACACAAGGCTTAAAAAGACCTTTCTTTATCTTGGAAACTCAATGCTAGTCAAGTAACATTTCTAATAAGACAGAAAAGCCAGTTTTTTATTATTGTAAAATGTGCAAAAAAAACCTAGACAGAAAATAGAATTACCTAGAGACTTAAAGATTATATGCAGAAGAAGTAGAGAAACAGAAAAAAAATATTTTTATAGGAAGAAAAAGACTTCAGTAGTTTGTGCTACCAGTTGGGCCCTGTTACAAGTTAGATGCTGACCCTGAGGCAAAGACAGAACAGCTATGAGGAATTATTTACTCACCATGTCATTAGGGAACAAAGGAAACTTGCAAGGAAGTCTTCTACAATGGTTTAAAATGGAGACCAGCATACAGTCTAGGCACACTCTATTTTTTCTTTTCTTCCCCATCCACTTTGCTCAGCAGTGGCTTTGAGCCATGAACCAAGTGTTTTAGTTATAACAAAGTTGTGTGTCCAGAGGTTTTCATCTAGAGCAGGGGTGGCCAACAGTAGCTCCAGATGTTATTTGCCTACAACTTCCATCAGCCACAGCCAGCATGGTCAATGTCTAGGGCTGATGTGAGTTGTAGGCAAAAACATCTGGAGAGCTACCGTTGGCCACCCTTAATCTAGAGCATAATTTATCTCCAGATCTAAATACCAACGTTTCCTTGTAGACAAATCCTTGATATAATTCAGGCTTCTTCAGACTAGCATTAACTGATATCATTCAGAGACCATAAATTAGCTTATCATCACAAATACTTTCTTAGTGGCCCCTCCTGCCCACCAAAGAAGTTTGCCTGAGGCCATTTGAGCTTCTCTATTTTCTTTGGCTCCAGGCTCCCGTAAGCCCCTCTAAAATAAAGGAGAAGAGAATCCTGGCAGACTGGTAAACAGCTCTTGCCTCGACTTCCTTGGCTGTACTTAAAAACCACCTTTGTGATTCTTTTCCTTTCTCTGCTTTTACTCTCCCTGTATTCTGCCTACTCTGTTTATCTGTTCCCTGTCCCCAGGAGTCATTTTGTAGAAAAATAGGTGGTAGAGCTCATCCAGGATTGTTATGCAGCTGTACCTACTGTTCAGTGGAGAAGGTGGGAAGGAGGAGGTGGAACTCTCAGAAAGGTTCAGGTAGGGTTGTCAAGTCCATTTCAAGAAATATCTGGGGACTTCGGGGGTGGAGCCAGGAGACATTGGGGCAGAGCCAGGAGCAAGGGTGTGACAACCATAATTGAACTTCAAGGGAGTTCTGGCATCACATTTAAAGGGACCACATCTTTTAAATCCTTTCACACCATAGGAAATAATGAAGGATAGGGGCACCTTCTTTTAGGGCTCATAGAATTGGACCGCCTGGTCCAATCTTTTTAAAACTTGGGGGGGTATTTTGGGGAGAGGTACTGGATGCTATGCAGCAAATCTGGTGCCTCAACCTCAATAAACAGCCCCCCCCAGATACCCGCAGATCAATTTTCCATTATTTCCTATGAGAATAAGTCTCCATAGGGAATAATAGAATTCCCTCCCCTCCCTCTGTTTTCTCTTTCTCACACAAACGCTTAACTGTCTCTGGTGCAAGTGGGCAGTCGTGATGGTCTGAAGCAGTAGAACAAAGTAGGAGTCTCTGGTGCCTCCACAACCAGGTCTGGAAAGTACAGGGGCTACACTGCTCTTTTACACACACACTCACTTGTCCGAAAGGAAAGCAAAACAAACTGAGGGGCTGCAATTTCTTGAGGTCTGCTGTTGCTAACCCTTCCCCATGAAGTACTTCCTGCTCCAATTTAAAGGCACACACACATTTTAAAACTATACCTGTTTGCAGGTCCTGCCCAAGATCTAGAGGTACAGCTGGCTGGGGAAAGCCTGTAAAACTGGGAATCCCTGGCTGGGACCTGGGGATTTGGAAGCCTAAGGGGAAGGGAAGGGGCAAAGAGAAGCTGCTGTGATGGTGCTGGGTGGGAGGGGAAGGAAAGGGGCGAGGAGAAGCTGCTGCAATCAGGGCTGGGTGGAAGGGGAAGGGAAGGGGCGAGGAGAAGCTTCTGTGATTGGGGCTGGGTGGGAAGGGAAGGGGTGAGGAGAAGCTGCTGCAATAAGGCTGGGTAGGAAGGGAAGGGGCAAGGAGAAGCTGCTGCAATCGGGCCTGGGTGGGAAGGGAAGGGGCCAGGAGAAGCTGCTGCGATGGTGCTGGGTGGGAAGGGAAGGGGCGAGGAGAAGCTGCTGCGATCAGGGCTGGGTGGGATGGGGTGAGGAGAAGTTGCTGCGATCGGGGCTGGGTGGGAAGGGAAGAGCCGCCATTTCCCCCCCGCTTTTGGATTTTTGGCGATCGGGGGAGGAAGCTCCAAATTGGGGGATCCCCTGCCTGGGGCGGGGGATTGGGAAGCCTAGGTTCAGGAGCTGCACTCCTGTGAGCTCCCACTGAATCCAAGGCCTGCTTGTCCCAGGGCTGCCTTTCTCAGGGCTTTTTTTTTGGGGGGGGGGAAGAAGCTCAGCAGGAACTTATTTGCATATTAGTCCACACCCCTGATGGCACCATATGCAAATGAGTTCCTGTTGGGCTTTTTCCTAGTAGGAACTCATTTGCACATTACACCACACACCCCTGATTCCAAGCCGAGAACTGTGTTCCTGCTAAAAAAAAAAAAAGCCCTGAGCTTTCCCCAATCTATGCCACTCACATTCTAGCTAGTCCCCTGACATTTACCTGGTATGTATTCTCTATTCTCTAACCTGGATTCCATTGCCCAGCAGCCACTTTAGGTAATTCAGGTACAGTCATTGCAGTCATACTGAACCACCATACTGAATAAAAATTTTGCATTTTTACCTCAGTGCCACAGAATCTGATCAGAACTACTAGAAGGAATGGGAGTGAAAATGCTACATGTGATGAAAATGGAATCATGGTAGCCTTGTCTTGATGGTCATTCTGGGTAACAGATTAGGCTTGCCAGGCCCCCCAGCCACTGGTGTGTGGTGGGGGTAGGGTTGCCATCTCCAGGTTTGGAAACACTTGGAGATTTTGGTGTGGAGCCAGGGAAAGACAAGGGCCTCAGTGGGGTACAGTGCCATACAGACTATCCTCCAAAGCATCCAATTTCTTCAAGGAACTAATCTCTGTAGTCTGGAGATTAGCTGTAATTCCAGAAGGTTCCCAGGTCCCACCTAAAAGGTGGTATCCCTATAAGAGATGGAGGACAAACCTGTTGGCCATGCCCCTTGTCTTTATTTCATTAGAACTTCCACACAGGAAGTTATACACATACAGCCAAAGCAAATCTCTACACGTGTGATCTATACCCTGGAGGAAAAAAGGATATGGATCTGCTGTAGATAAAGCCAGGGCTTGTTTTGTAGGAAAAGCCCATCAGGAACTCATTTACATATTAGGCCACACACCCTGACACCAGGCCAGCCGGAACTGTGTTCCTGTGCGTTTCTGCTCAAAAAAAGCTCTGGATACATCTATACATGCTCAAGCATAGTGTATTTGTTTTTTTCCCAATAAACACAAAGTGGTCAGGCCAATGGGTGTATCTCTAATTTTCTTTGAGTGATCATTTCTATTCAGAATATGTTCTTGAACAAGAATAATGTTCTTCCTCCAGAAAAACTGTATCACAGGTCTCCTGAAATATAAACATGGCATCCCAATGAAGTAATGTCAGATTTAACTTCTCTCTCTCATACATATAGGCAGCTCGCAGCTAAGGAAGGCAACTGAGTAACCACTTAGACTGGGTATGCTTTTGGCTTTGTTTACAAAAAACAGCGGCTTTCTAGACAGAGAGAATCAAGAGGTTTTAATATTTATGAAGCCATGATTATTGTTGTCCTCAAGTGTGTTCCTGTAGCCTCAAGGAAAGGAAAGAAATGTGACAGTCTTTGGTATTTACAACTGCCTTAGCACAAAAAGGGTTATCTTGGTTTTCCTGGTCCCTCAAACAGTTTGTGCAGCCTGAAGGAGAATCCACAGAATTAAAAGCTCAACAGGCCCATCAGAGAACTGTTGGAAGCCTTTCTAGGAATCCTCCCATACTGTATGCACAACACAGTGCATATTAATCTAATTTTAAGCCAATCCTATATCATACCACTTTATAAATAATTATAAATGCAAAAATAAACAATAACATACCCCATAGTAATACCAAATACAACTACAATCTTACATAAAATATAGACAATCGTCTTACATATACATAAACATAAGCATAAACAATAATTTCTTCTATAACTGCTTATCTATCATATGTAAATCATACATAACTACAGTATTGCATAAACTACATGCTATAATAGTTTAATTCATTACAACTGTCAATCAGGACCTGCTTGCTTACATCAGACTTGTTTATATATTCTTAAACTGATAAGAACAGATTGACTTTATTTAGAGAATATTTGTCACTTTAAAGGCAACAAAGTGAATAGTAAGGATCATGCATGATTCCCAGTTACCATGCATGATGCTCTCTTGGATGCTCTCCTCAAGCCATATTGGCCCTTAGTGGGGATTGGGATAAGACAGTGCTGAAACAAAAAATAATGTACTGTATACTGAGAGACAATTGGATCTTGCTAGAAATCCAATTTACACAGTGACTGAGCATATCAGGTATTGACTTCTCTCACTTATTTCTTCAATTTAGACAACCACAAGTAGAGAAAAGCCTTCACCTTAGCAAGGTGTTCGGCCTCTCCCTTGACTGTCCTTGTGGGGAGATATAGGATGATACCTTTTGATTACAGACTTTTCCAACGTGATTTGGGGGAAGTCAAAACTATTGAACATATGTTTCTCAGATGCACATGGCACAAGTTGGCTCGAAACAATTATATTTTACCCTTGGTAAAGGTAATGCCTGACCTGATGGACTCTATGTTAATTACCTGATATCAAATGAAAATCAGATAATTAGTAAACATGTAGCCAAATTCTGTATAACTTGTTATTATATCAAAAGATTGAAAATAAAAGATTATTTAAATTTTTAAATTTTTAGACCTCCATTTTATATTCCATATTTTAACAGATTTGTTTATATTGGCTTTGTACAATGTATTTATTAATCCGCTGGCTTGGTGCCATAATAGAGAAATATATATTCTTGATTTTACACTTCTATTTAACTTTATTCTCTTTCCCTTATCACTTCATGTCTAAGAATTTAATTTTACAAGAATATGTTGCCCAACTCTGCCTCTTAGTCATTCTCTGCTTTAGCAATTTATTCCTCATTATTAGCTATATATTTGAAAATTACATTCCATTTTTCTTGGAATCCTAAACTTGGTCTATTATGGACATAAGGTGCTAGTTTTGCCATTGCTGCATATTGATTTCATTTATTCTTCCATTTAATCAGTTCTGGACATTTCTCTACCTTCCATTTTGTCACAAATGTTACCCTTGCTGCCATAACCATATATTTACATAATTCACCATGTATTCTTATTATATTACTTGGTAAAATATTTAATAACATACTTTTAGAGTCCATTGCAAACTTAAGTTTTAATATATTTTGCATTCCTTCATGGATTTTTTTTGCAATCTTTGTCTTGCTTTCTTACATGTTCACCACATGTTATTAGGGCTGTGCAAAAAAATAATTTTCAGATTTGGGTTTATTGGATATAAAATATGAAAAATACTGTTAAATACAGAATTGCCAATTCCAGTTGTATCTGTATAAAATTGAGAATCTTGGATTTTTAGGGTCCATGGCAAATCCTCCCTGGAGTATATTCAGTGTTCTAAGGGAGGATGTTTTTTGAGGTAGAGGCACCAAATTTGCAGAATAGCTGCTGGAGCTTCTCCTCAAAAGGAAATGAAATGAAAGGTCCCCTGTGCAAACACGAGTCATTTCCGACTCTGGGGTGACGTTGCTTTCACAATGTTTTCACGGCAGACTTTTTACTGAGTGGTTTGCCATTTTCTTCCCCAGTCTTTTACACTCCCCCCCCCCAGCAAGCTGGGTACTCATTTTACCATGGGGCTCTTCTCAAAAGAACCCCCCCAAAAAACTTTCCTCAGAAGAACACACTAGAAGAGTAGGCAGATGTGAACAAGATACAATTTAAGAAGCCAAGTGCTGAGTTCTCCATCTGGGTAATAAAAATGAGGAACACAAATACTGGATGGTGGATACACTTCTGGGTAGCAGAGTGTGAACAAGAACTTGGGGTATAGGTGGACCATAAGTTAAGTATGAGCAGCCAGTTTGATGCACGGGAGAAAAAAATTGTTTCATCTCCTTCAGTTTCAAAAAGTTGAAATCAATTCATTTTTCCTCTTCTCTTTCCTTGTCTCTTTTCTTTGTCACTCCCTCCTCTTCTCTGGATAGCCCAGTGTGTATTGATCCTGAGTCTTCATCACTGTCACCCACTGTCAGTTCTTGTAGAAGTGCTTTAGCTTGTTCAACTATTATTTTCTTGCCTTTTGTCAAATATATTTCTAAAACAAAGGGAATTTTCCAACAATATCTTTTTCCCTGTTGTAACATTTGCTTTAAATTTACAAATTCTTTCCTTTTCTTAATTGTTTCAGGTGGTACATCTTGAAATGTTTGTATGCCTTGTCTTTGATTTTAAGAGGTTCTTTTCTGTGCTGTACTAGGATGGTATCTTTTAATTTTTTGTGGGTAAAACAGACTAGTATGCCTCGTGGTAACTTATTTCAACTGGCATGCTTTGAATTGAAATATTTGTTTGATTTCTGGGAAAACATCTTGAACCTTCAGATAATCTTGTATTAGTTTTTCCAAGTCAACTCTCTAAATTCAAATCACAGAATGTTTTTGGAATTCTGTGAAAGCACAAATTATTGCTTCTAAGTTTTGTTTATAAAACTTCAGTTCTTTGGTTTGCTTGTTGTTGTTGTTGACCTCCAAATTCTTGTTGCTTTATTTCTTGAATGTCTTGTTTGTTTTCCTGATATTTTTGTTTATTTCTAGCATTCCAGACAGAATCTCAGTCATATCTTTTTATATCTTCTTTGATATCTTGTTGCAGTTGAGTAAATAATCCTCTATTCCCCTGTTTTAATTTTCTTGCAAGAGCTTTAATTTGTCAAGAGAGGGGTTTTTCTAGCTTCTCAGTAATTATGTCTATTTCCTCTTCTGAGGTGATTTCTTTCTTTGGTCTTGTCCTAGCTGCCATTTTCCCACCCCCCCCCCCCAGTTTTGCTAATCTTGTTATGTGTTCACAACCTATACAGCTTTTCCACGTATCCACCAAGTAAAAAAAATCATATAAACTTAATTTTCTATAAGTAATCCCTGCAAATTACTGGTTGTAAATATTTTCTATACATTTTAAAATTAATATTCCCTATTACTTTTGTTGTTAAATCATCAAATCTCCAAAATATACCTATTTAAAGAATTTCATATATAATAAAGAGCCAAAAATATTTTATTAACAGTAAATATATTATTAACAGTATGAAGGATTTTTAGAATATATTTTCAAAATGTATTGATGGTAGAGATGTTTCTGAAAATATGAAGTATTAACCAGAAAAGGAGTAGATGACAGCAAAGGATTACTTCTTCCAGAAAAGGATTGTTTGTGCCTATCTTCCAGCAGCTAAGAAAATGTTCTTTATGTTCATTCAGGTTTTTTCCTTTTCTTCAACTACTAGGCAGTAATAAAAGTTTTCTATTTAAATTTCTGAGCAATTAGGAACAGTTTTTAAACAATTACAGCCTTAGCCAGCAATTAATTGAATTACAGTCTTTGCAATTTCAGTCTTCCAGCAGATTGCAGCAGAACCTTAATTATTTTGCCTATTAAGCATCCACTCAAAAGAGAAGGTATGAAAGTTGTGCCATGCCTCTGGAAGCATTCAATTTAAACAATAGTTTGAAAGGGGGGGGGGGTCAATATAAGAAAGAAAATTTTTAGTCAATAATTATCTGATAGCTCCAGTTTTGACAATTTTAGATTCTTGTTGATGAAATATAATCCAATTAGGAGAATGCAGATTTTTACAATCCAATTTGGTATCAGAAAGGAGAAGAAAATATAGAAAACTCCAAATAATAAAGAAACTGAAAATTAATAGCTGAGGCTTTAGAATAGTACTATAAGCAAGTTCTGTTCAAGAAGTTATTTTAAGAGTTATTTATGGCAGGCAAACTTAGTATTTAACTGGCAACCCTCCGTACCAGCTTGTTGTTAGCTGCACTTCAGGAAATGGGGGACTTTAAAGTCCACTAATTAAAGGAGACATCAAATCTTATCTTCCCATGGAGGGGGGCTATGGTTGCCTGGCATTGAAGACCTTGGTGGAGAGGAAGCAAGAGAGCACATAGTAATATAGTGCTCTTAGTTAGACACAATCTTGGGGGCTTAGAAAAAGTTAAAAAGGTCTGAAACATTTTGGTGGTGGTTGTTGTTTTGTATTTTGTGTGTGTGCATGTCTGGAAGTGATGGTGACTTTTGGCAACCCCTACTGGTACATGGAGGATGTTCAGAGAAGTGACTTGATATATCTTGCCTCTGTCTCCCAGTCCTGGGTTTCCAAGGAGGTCTCCCATCCAAATACTTGTTGGTTATTTCTGGACTTAAGAATTTCTAATATTCCACATCCCTATAGTAAACACAAGTAGAGACCTTTGGCCATAAATAGGTTTCACATCCACTTATGTACTTATTCCAGGAACACTGCAGTAATCACAAATTCTTCAGCTCAGGAATATTTCAAAGATGCTTACTAATTTATGTGTGCTATCAGCATGAATACATCCAGATTACCATATATCAACATAGTAAATTTAGGTTGCAAATCTACTAACAACATCTAGGTAGTCTTTGAAATAATGTGCCCGATAGTAAGATATTAAGAATGCAAACTATTTGCAAAGGACTAAAAATATGCATAGATGCTTCTGTGGCACCTATCAAGATTTACCCAAGCCTCAGTCCCTTCTCTGAGTCACAGGTGTAGATATCACTTTTCTTTACCCTGGTACCTAACGTCTGTGCCACTTTCCACCTGGATAGCAAGCAGTGTTCCCTCTAAGCTGAGTCAGTGTGAGCTAGCTCACAGATTTTCCTCTCAGCTCACACATTTTTGTCTTAGTTTAGGAAGGATGACCTCATAGCACACTAATTTATGTAGTAGCTCACAACTTTAAGGCCAGTAGCTCACAGCTTTAATGTCAGTAGCTCACAAAATAGAATTTTTGCTCACAAGGTTCTGCAGCTTAGAGGGAACATTGATAGCAAGTACATCCTGAAACTGTGTGACCGGCTGAAACAACAACGTGCTTTGTAATGATCAACAGTATTTTTTTAAATTGCTTCCTTATTCATGAACCCCAAAAGTCACTGATGTCATCATTTAAACATTAGGAGGTACATATTCTTGATGCAAAAAAATAAAATAAAAAAGAGGCACTGAAACACATGCGAAGCAATCCTCTAAGTGAAAATGTATCATATTTTCATCTACAAATGACTGGATACTGTACTGTCATTTCACCATACCAATTAATTGCAACTGTATAATCTTGTCCACAGTGTTGTGAACAACTGCTATAATGCAATGACATTACATTATCCATCTGTATGAGAATGCAGTCAAAGAATCCAAGGGTGGTGTCTTGGATTCCTTATTAAAATACAGATGGATGTTATGTTGAGTCCTCAGAAACATGGAATAAAAATGTAAGAAGCCCCTCCAACACACAGCTGTCTTTGCTCACAAGGAGGCTTCCTTAGAGTGTTCATATACACAGGCCTTCTACCTGACTTCCATTATAACATACACATTTATATTCAGTCATGAGGTAAGGCTGGAGCTTTTCCCACCTAGTCTCACTCAAATTCTGTCCTTACTACAGCCCATCCCAGATGGTTTTTGCTCATGTCCCAGAGCAGATTTTTTGGGGGTGGTCAAAGAAGGCCCCATCCTCCCTTCTCTTCCATGGAAAAAACTGGTTGAATCTAACCAAATGGGTGTGATGGCACATGTTTTCAAAGAGGAGGAGGGAAGGTGGCATGGTATAGCCCAATCTCATCAGGCCTCAGAAGCTAAGCAGGATTGTTACTTGGAAGGGAGACCACCAAGGAACACTCTGCAGAGGAAGACAATGGCCAACCACCTCTGCTTCTCATTTACCTTAAAACCCCTTATTTGGGTTGCCATAGATCGATTGCAGCTTGGTAGCATTTACACATATATTAGGTGCGACTTTGGAATTTAAAGATGAAAGGAACTCTCTTTCTAGTTTAGAATGCAAGAAGAAAAAGAGGACAGGAGCACAAATCTATTTTTCCCTCCAAATCCATTTTTCCCTCTACAGAGTGAACAGAAAGCAATCAGCACTCAGTTCATCTGGCACTCCCCTCTGCTCAATGTACAATTGGATTCAGTAACTTTTGCTGTTGAGTGATTTAGGCTAGATTGGAGAAAGTGGACAAGATTAGTGCTGTCTCTTTATATGTAGGAGAGCAGTCATGATTTTTCTGTGCTTGCACCACAGAGGCTATTCAGAGGCTAAATATTTACTGCCTGTAACTGTCACAAAACCACTTTGTGAATTTAGGGTAGATGCTTACAGATGTTTTTCTATGGAGCAGTGGTGGGAAATGTGGATAGCTCCAATGATCATCAAGTTTGCACTCAGTTAATGAAATTTTCATGAACGAACACCCAGAGAGCTGGGATTACAGTGTCTGAAATGCCACTTGTCTTTGTTTCTTCTGCACCTCTCCCACTTCATCAGAGTTCATGTGAATCTTCCATTAATTATTTGATTATAAAGGCCCTTTAAAAATAAAATACACTTACATGGCTAAGTGGTTAAAAGTTTAATTTAAAAGCATCAGACCATGGCATAATTTTAGTTTAAAATGAGCCTCTGAGTTGAGGCTAATTAAACTAACTTCTGGGTCACAAAGTATACTCTTCAGTACTTAAACAATTTAAAATTATAAATAGACTAGCATGTTTTGCCTTGGGGCCACTCATTTTAAATGAAAGAATTCTGTTTATCAGAAGACATCTGTGGTATTATGGACTGCATTTGCTGCTGGGGGGGGGGGGAAATCTCATTTAGGCTTTCTGAAATATTTCCACACAGAATTTTGTACTTAAATCAGTTAGTACTGCAAATGTAAAACCTGTATTGACTAGACATGCATGCTCAATTATCTTCTACATTCTGTTTCATGTAAACAACACATTGCACGTACACACACAAAAGATAAAAAAAAAACTTCTTATGAACACATGAAACTGCCTTATAATGAGTCAGACTACTGGTCTATCATGGTTAGTATTGTTTGGGGATTTTTTTGCAGAAAAAGCCCAACAGGAACTCATTTGCATGTTAAAACACACCCCCTGACACCCCTATTGTTTCACACAGGGCTTTTTCTACAAAAAAGCTTGGCAGAAACTCATTTGCATATTAGACCACACACCCTGATGCCAAGCCAGCCAGAACTGTGTTCCTGCTAAAAAAAAAGCCATGGTATCATCTATTCTGGCTGGGAGGGTTTCCCAGTGTCTCAGATAGTGGTCTTTCATATCACCTGCTATCTGAACCTTTTAACTGAATGTTAAAATGACTGAACCTGGGAATTTCTGCATGCCCAGCAGAAGTGCTATCATTGAACTATGGCCTTCCCCAATATTAAATATATAAGCGACACCAACATGGAGGCAGGTGAAGCAGCAGGTCACCCCTCCATCACATCTAGATACAGCTCATACTGTGTCTGGATTTTATTCCAACTTGAGGGAGCTCTTTCTACCTACAGATTGCTATCAGTCTGACCCTCAGAGGGAGGGCGGAAGATACCAGGATCCCTTCATCATGTCTGGATTTAGCTTGCCCTAAGAATCCACCCCTCCCTTCCCTCTGTAACATATGCATTGCATTTTAATTGTCATTTCCATTGGGAGCATATTTCAGTCAAAAAAGCAGTACAAATATATAAATACTAAAATATAAATCTACAAAACAAATACTACAAAAAAGGCAACTAGCTCTTTCGAGGGTTCAAAATGCTTCACATACATTATTCCAGAAATTTCTACAAAGGATCTGAAATGTAGATCGGTATTATTATCCCTATAGTGCAGATGTGAACTGATGCTGAAACTGAGAGAACAGCTGTTTGCCTAAGACCTACTAATGAAACTAATGTATTCTTGGTGGTGATGCTTTAAACTGGGGGTTTAAATCTTTCTCCAACTATGTAATCTCTAGTTGCCTATAGAAGTAGGGGACAGACAGGGATTCTTCTGTGTTAATGTGAAGCACAGAGACATACCACTGTAAATATAAGTGCAAATTAATAACAATAGAATACCTCAGTTTTCTGCACTATTGAGCTATTTGGCTAACAGTACCTCCTGCCTTTGAATAGATATTTGGTTATATGAAAGACAGTGAGGAACATGGTCATCCCAAAACCATGCAATACATTGTTGCTGTGTTGTCTTTACTAATCTATGAATTAGATTAGCAGGCACAAGTGGATACTTACCTGTAAGAGAAGAGAAGTAGAGTGTCTCACAGGGTTGTTAAGTGCACTTTCACACATGCTACAAAATGCAGTTTCAATCCACTTCAGTGACCATTTGCAAGTGGATTTTGCCATTTCACACAGCAAAATCCACTTGCAATGTGAATTACAAGTGGATTAAAGGAGTGTGTGAAAGTGCCATAAATTTGTCATAAAAGTGGAATGTTGAAAGGCAATGACAGTGGCTCTTTCTTCAGCCAATCAACTGTATTTTTCATCCGAAAAACAATATTGAAAATATACCTGAAATGTTTAATTAATTCCAAAGCTAGCCCTGCCGCTAGGCACACTAGGCAATTGCCTAGGGCGCTTGCCCTCTGGGGTTGCCAAATTGGGCTCCTCCCATGTGATTTGGTGATGTTATCAGTGCAGGAGGGCATCAGAAGTTAGCCTTGCCTAGGGTGCTGGACCTGCTTAATTCCCCTCCCCCCCCCCCCCGCATACACAGTATCTGGCTTTGATCTCGGTTAATACAATGGGGTGGGGTGGCAGTTCAGTAAAGCTAAAAGGCTATTCTAAGGAACAGAATCTTTCATCTTTTAAATAGGTGCTGCACTATTAAACAATAATGCTTTCCTCTGGTGTTTTGGGATGTTACTATACAAACAATTCAATCCCTGGCTGAAAACTCTGATAAAAACAGTATGTTACCTTGATGTGCTGAAGTCTCCCCTTCATTCATCACTTAGTTGCTTTGGGCATTATGAATCTCATGCTAGAATTGTTGTGAGAACAGCTGTTTTTGCAGCTTCAAAATCCTTTTCTGATTAAATTCTTTGTTATTTATAATTTAGAAACAGGGGCTGAGCTGATTCATGCATTTTTAACCTCAAGACTTAATTAGTGTCATTCTGCCTGATAAACTACAATAGACCAATCACAATTAATTCAGGATCCAGCAGGTCAAGCTCTTAACAGAGTGCGGATGCAGCTGCCCCATTACACCTCAATTGCTCCGTGGTTTATGTTCAGCAACAATTCTTGTGATAACCTTTTCTGATCTGACCAGATGAAAGGCAGAAAAGTAGCCTTCAATAGGTAGCTCTTGCAGCTTGGTTAATACTTGGGAGAATTGCAAAAGATTGCAAAAGAGAGAGAAACGAAGAATACAAAAGAGAGAGGGAAGCTTGGCTCAGTTCTGAAGCTTATTTGTAGCACTATCCACTAAACAGAAGTTGGATGAGCATGGTGGAAAAGAAAATAACTTCTGTAAAAGGTGAGGCATTTTATAAAAAAGCAAGTTCCTAATGTACATTTCAACTAATATTTGGCAGATGGGGAGTTAGATCCATGTTTATCTTTTTCTCCACTAGTGGTGGCTGTTTATCAGTTGTAGCACACTTTTAGCTTGGAAAAGTAAGTATTGTGTAAAGTTTAGAATATTTGACTTGAACCAGGAAAACCTGGGTTCAAATGCCCATTCATGAAACTCACTAGGTTATCTTTGGTTAGTTGTTGCCTTTCAACCCAACCCACTTCACAGGGCTGTTGTGAGGAAAAATGGGATCTTCTTATCCATGTATACCACTCTGAGCTTCTGCAAAGAAGGATGGGATTTGAGGAGCAAATGCATAAAAGTGGTTCATCATATGTATTCCAATCCTTTTCCTACCAGTCAGATGTGGACGAACTGCTTTACACGAACGTATGCACTGTGACTTGAACCCTATTTCTGCTTGCCACTTATGTTCAATTTACTTCTGAGTTTCCTTGCAGGAAGATTGATTCTTATTTAGAGATTGGATGCCATTCCTGATAATCTCAGCAGTTGACCATAGCATAGATAATATGGCATGGAAAGATGAATCCAGCTGTGAACTGTAATGGACATATTTTGCCGCATCTCTCACAAACATGCCCCTTTTGTTGATGATATGGACATATGTGCAGCCAGCAGTGTGAAAAGAGGGCCCTGGACTTGTTCTTAGGGAGGTGGAGAATGGCTTAGCAGTGATCTCACTTTTTTGCTGGCTCAAAAGGTCAGCCTTGCTTTTTCAGTGCAACATCATGAAAACGGGTTACATCATTTTCATATCCTGCATCAACTTTACCATAACAGTAAAACCTTAAAAGTGGTACTGCTACTTGGTAGAATATTTATGACATTTGCATATCCTACATTCTTGCTCACATAGCAAACCAATTTAGCTCTTCCCTACAAAAAGAAAGTGAAGGAAAGAGAGATAGGTGATGGAACAATTTCAAAGTATATTTTAACAAGTATATACTTGTTGTTTTAGTTCTGGAATTATTTCATGGTCTTTAAACATAATAGTCTTTAAACATAACTTCAAAATTGGAAAGGAGATGAAAAAGAATGACCTGTAACTCCAAATTTTCAACCATAGCTTTGTCAACCTTCTGCTCCACCTCCATCCTGTCCTCTGAAGCATACATTTCTCTGCTGCTGAAGTATTGGTGCTGCTCTTTGACCTCATGATTAATCTTCTGTGGCCACATACAAAAACGTACCATAATGGAGCTTCTTCAGACATCAGCATCATTTACTGGGTATTATTGCTGACAGTTATTGTCACATTGAGCAGCTAGTTGTTTGCATGCAAAATTGAGGAAAAGAAATACTCATAAAAGAGGGGGAAGACAGGGAATCCAATTTGAAAGAGCCTCCCTTTCAATGGTCTTTAAACTGCTTTAGTAATCCCTTCCATCTACAGTACTAACCTTTCTTTCACTTGTGGAAGATAAACCTCTCTGGTCAGTCATGTTTTTTTTATGTATCACAGTCTTCAGAAAATTGTGTACATCATCTCTCTTCCTTTGTGGAATATTAGTTTACATGAATATTAGTTTACAAGCTAGAATGTAATTTTAATTTTAAAAGTAATTTTTCAGGTCTTCCAAAATATGTGACCGTAGGGACCAGAATTCATGCCTAAATATATTTATAGCATGCTTACTGCAGCCTACACTGGCATGTTATGACAGGTCTGGCTACAAATCTAAAATGATCTTCTATAGTAAAAGTGTGTGCGTGTGTGTTTGTGACAGACATAAATAATCAGAAAATAAACCTAGGAGTTTCAAAACTGGCCAATAACTTCAAGATGATTGAGGGAGTTTCAAGACCAAAAATCAAGAGATTTGAGCACCCTGGCCCAGATTATCTCCAGAGCATCCCTTTGCTATTGGCAATAGAATCAACAATTTACTTGCTAGAAGCTATTGAACAAAGCAGGAGTCAACTGTACCTTTAAGAGCAACCAAGTTTTATTCAAAAGTTAAGCTTTCGGCTGCCCACTTGGATCTTGCTAGAAGCTAGGAAGGCAGCACAAGGAGGGAGGGTGAAAAATGTCACCTCCTTTACTAAACAACCTTCAAAGCCCACCCCTTCCTACTTTTTGAATCAACTGTTGTCCTGGAAACCACTTCAAGGTGTCTGTTCTTACATTCTGCTGAGATTGAAGTCTTCCTGCAAGCTGAAAGGAAGCTTTCACTACAACAACAGACAACAAAGAAGATAGGCGGGTTGAAAGATTTGGAAAGGAAACAAAAGCATAGTGCTCAAGACATACACATTTTCACACAGATGTAGTTAAAAGCCAAAAGGGTGCTGAGGTGCTGTGCAGTGTTACCATCCCAACAACTAGTCTCAAAATAAAACCAACTGTTCATGACGGGACAAGTAGCAGCAACAGCTACACATATGTCTCAGACACTATTTGTAAAGCAAAACTACCCTGGTCCTCCTACTTACAAAGAGCAAAGTTGCTGGCAGGAACAGCAGCCACTGAGGCTTCTAAAGCAATCTCTTTCCAAATAGAGAGTGTCAAAGAACTGAGACTTTTCCCTTTTCCAAACATTAGTTCAGGCTTGGTTCTGACCAGGGCTTTTTTTTGAGGAGGAATGCACAGGAATGCCGTTCCAGCTGGCTTGGCATCAGGGGGCGTGGAATCTATTTTGTGGCCTAAATCTATTTTGTAGCCTAATCTGCAAATGAGTTCATGCTGGGCTTTTTCTACAAGAAAAGCTCTGGTTTTGACTCTAGGCCACAAACTGAGTTGAACAGCTTAAGCGGGAAAATAACTGTTGCTGGGAGGATTCAGCAAAGCTGACCTCATAACTAGATAACATCCACAATGCAGGGAGGGAAGCTTTTATCTCTAACTCTCTTCCAAGGAGGAAACCATGACACCATGGTAACAAATCCATTCAATTAGACATCATGATTTGCATTTGTGGGAAGTGCTCAGGACTAGACTGAAGATAGCTCCCCTCATTTCATCCTTAGGTCACATTGTTAGTAATAGATCATACTAGCACTGACATCATGAGACAAGGTTCTGATTGGTTTATGGGCCCAAATCACATTGGATCCTTTGTTAGCCTTTTCAGTTAGCAATTAGTAACTGGCAAGGCATGAGTAGCCTTTTGCATCTTGATTTTGGAGACATTATTTGAAAACTGCTTGATATGGATCAGGAACTTTTCCCGTGCAGACTCTGGAGAGAGTTGGATTTTGCTTGCTGAGCAACTTTGGAATGGTTTCAACCAGGGCTTTTTTTGTAGAAAAAGCCCAGCAGGAACTCATCTGCATACTGGGCCACACCCCCTGATGCCATGCCAGCTGGAACTGCATTCTTGCTGGAAAAAAGCCCTGGTTTCAACTTGGAATGGTTGTATCTTGCAACTTGTATTCTTATTTTGAACCAATGTTCAAAATAAGTATCTTATTTAGTTAACATTCTCTTTTGAAATATCTCACACACTTTTAATAAATCTATTTTTAATTAAATTTGTTCAAGTGGCTTCAATCTTAATTCCAGTTCCTAGGCCAAGCACTTGTCTACCAGGTTAACTATTTTGTGGAAACTCATTTCTGCCAGTTTGGAGAGAGCCAGTTTAGCTCTCCAGTTTGACTCTGCCAGACAGCCAGTTTGGTGTAGTGGTTAAGTGTGTGGACTCTTATCTGGGAGAACCGGATTTGATTTCCTACTCTTCCACTTGCACCTGCTGGAATGGCCTTGGGTTAGCCATAGCTCTTGCACGAGTTGTACTTGAAAGAGCAGTTGCTGTGAGAGCCTTCACAGTCCCTCCCACCTCACAGGGTGTTTGTTGTGGGGGGAGAAGATATAGGAAATTGTAAGTCACTCTGGTCGTTTTCGCACTCACCTCCAGCCGGTGCGACCCCCCTCTTCACCGCGCAGGATCTGCGCGGATTTCGCACTAAATGCCGCGGAGCAGCCTTTTGCGCCGGAAACTCCCGTCGCAAAAGCCGTGCAAACGCCAAACTGCTTTTTGGCGATTTACGTTTGAGCGGCTTTTGCGCCGGGAGTTTCCGGCACAAAAGGCTGCTCCGCGGCATTTAGTGCGAAATCCACGCAGATCCTGCGCAGTGAAGAGGGGGTCGCGCCGGCTGGAGGTGAGTGCGAAAACAACCTCTGAGTCTCTGATTCAGAGAGAAGTGGGGGGTATAAATTTGCAATTCTTCTTCAAGCTTGCAGGACTGATTTTCTTGTTTAGGCCTGGGAAGATAAGAAGTTGCTTCTGACTGTTGGGGGTAGTAAAAGGGGCTGGTGATAGCTTACCAGACTGATGTGCGAAGGTTCACATTGCCAGGGTTTTGTAATTTTGTGTTCTGCAGCCCCATAACACAAACACTCTCTGACTAGAGCTTTGTGACACAGTTTACCCATCTAAATTACCCCATCTGCAAGTTAGTCCAGTACGCAGAAAGATCAGCAGCCTTTGTGCCCACTGTGGTACAGAAGCATGAGAGAAGAACAGTCAACAAGGCCCATTTATCCCTAACCACCTTCAGGGAGTAAATCAGTGTGAACTTTACATTCTGAACAGGGTCATCTTTTCATGCCAGAAAGAAGGAATCAAAAAATTCTTGCTACTGTTAATAACAAATACTTGATAACTGTCACACAAAAGAACAACATTTACTAACAAAAATCTGTTGTTCTAATTGATTTCTTTTACAAAATAGTTACCTTTTGTCAAACCAAATGTATTGAAAATACTCATTTTTACAAGAGAAGAATACAGCCAAACACTACTATTGGGGTTAGTTCTTGGACAATGCAGGGACGCAGCAGAGCCTCTTTAAAATAAATATTGCTAGCACAGCAAGCTATGGGTTTGGCTAGTGAAAGTGAAGCAAGCAGAGAGTGACCTCTAACATATATATATATATATATATAAGGTGTTGGGTTCCAGATTAAATCACTTGATGGCAGAACTCGGTTCTCTCTGCCATCACTGCTGGAGTGCAACTGTGACCAGATCCCCACACCAGACATAGCACTCCACCATCCTCACATAACGTGAATAGCAAGTCAACTTCCTACCCTAGACCCAGATGCACAAATCATGCTCCTGTTAGGAACAAACATTTCTGATCTACTGGCTACTGTAGCCAGTAGCTACATTTCTGATCTACTGGATCACAAGCTACTCATAGGGTTTCTGTGGACTCTGCATGCCCAGAGGTTGGAGTTTGGATGGGTCATCATGGGGAACATGCAGAGATCACCCAATGATGGCAAATTGGCACAGGCCTCATCTCGATTCAATCAAGACCCTGCACAAGGCTAGGAACCTCGAGATGAAGAGCCATTCTGGCTTCATCTTCATACTAGTTGTCTTGGTTTCTGCCCCCCTTTCAGAAGTATCTGCCATCATCAATGCTAGGCCTCTGGTTCCAGGGTCTTCAGGTCCCAAAAACCCAACCATCCCGACACCAGCAAACTTGCTGACGCAAAAGATGGGCAACTGGCCAGCACCCCAAGGGGACTACACCACAAAGATTTATACAAGCAGCAATGAAAATAAGTTTGACTCAAAGTAAAAAACACACTACTAGGGAACTTTATGTCACAGTATCTTATGATTGAGACCGGAATAAATATGTTCAGTAGGGCTGTGAATCTTTTACTCTGTTATTGGTTTTACTCAGGCTTTTAATCAGAGTTTTTATCTTATCAGCTTTGCAATGATCTGCTTCTGCTTTATGGATAGTTCATGCTGCTAAGTTAGAGTTGCCAGGTCTCCCCTGGTCACTGGTGGGGGATGGAGGGGTAGGGTTGCTAGATCCAGGTTGGGAAACTCCTGGAGATTTGGGGATGGAGCCTGGGGAGGACAAGAGCCTCAGCTGGGTGTAATGTCATAGACTCCTTCAATCTCCAAAGCATCCATTATCTCCAAGAGAACTATTGTTTGTAGTCTGGAGATGAGTTGTAATTCTGGGGGATATCCAGGTCCCACTTGGAAGCTGGCATCCATATGCTGCTTATGGTTTGTTTTTTTAATAGTTTGTTTTTGTATACTGAAAAGAGTTCCATGGCACAGAGTGTTAAAGCTGCAGTACTGCAGTCCTAAGCTCTGCTCACGACCTGAGTTCGATCCCTGGTGGAAGTTGGGTTTTCAGGTAGCCAGCTCAAGGTTGACTCAGCCTTCCATCCTTCCAAGGTTGGTAAAATGAGTACCCAGCTTGCTGGGGGGGAAACGTAGATGATTGGGGAAGGCAATGGCAAACCACCCCATAAAAAGTCTGCCGTGAAAACCTTGTGAAAGCAACATCACCCCAGAGTTGGAAACGACTGGTGCTTGCACAGGGGACCTTTCCTTTCCTTTTATATACTGAAGTTTTAATTGTAAACTGCCTTGAGCAGGGCTCCAAAGAGATGGCATAGAAATATTCAAAATCAATCAGCAAATTCTTTAAGTAGACCCAAGTGGCCAACTGGGCAAGCCTTTTGTGCTTTCCCTCTCCCCTAGCTTTTTCTTTGCAAGTGCTCCTGCTGCCTCCAATGTTTTCTTAAATTAGGATGTTTCCTTATGATATGGCCATTAGAACACACTAAAATAAAAATTCATGTCAGTGTTCTATTGCTAAGAAAATGTTCCTTTTACTACTTTTAATGCAAGATGCCTTGCCAAATTAAAATGATGTAAACAAGGTACGCCTTCTAGATATTTTCTTAAAAGAATATGATTTTATGGTCATTTAAAAAAACTCACTTTTGCTAATTTTTGCAAAATCTGTTAATATATTATGAAAATGAAAAAGTCCAAAGCCATTGATAATATTTATATTTGGTAATCAAGTGGTAATATTGAGCCGCCCTGAGCCATTTTGTGGGAAGGGCGGGATATAAGTTATAGAATAAATAAAAAATAAAATAAATGTAGTAAGCCTCAGTCATGGCTATGTCACCCAGAGTGCTTCTAAGCACTTACATGCCTGAATATTCTTCCACACAAATGACATTTCTATGCCCATAACAAAACAAAATGCCAAGCAGAATTCCCTGATGTCCATTTTTCTATGAAGAGGGAATTTTCAATAGGAAGTGGAACAGTCATGTGGGAATTCACCTGAAGTCTGACGTGGTACAGCCCAGATGTAACTTTATTACCTAAGTGAGAACAAGGCCTTAAGAAAGCAATAGTGCAGTCCTAAAAAGATCTACACTCTTCTAAACCCATTAATTTAAACTGGGTTTAGAACAATGCAATGCTGTTTAGGATTGTACTGCAAGTCAGTAAAGAATTCACTGCAGAAGCATATTTCACACTGCCTCATTTGCTTTAACACCTGTCATTTTCCTCTGCAGACAAGCACAAAGCTGGATGTAAAAATGATTTAGTTATTTCCAAAAGTTCCTTCAAGAAAGGAGAACTGGCTATTATTACCTTCTTTCTATATTTAAAAGGGAAGCGACACTATGATATGGGACTCTTTTATCACAGCCCTCAAAATCTAGTGATTCAATATTAATCCACCAAGAGAGGCAGTTCAGAGTCATGCACCAGAAGACTGACAACCTCAGCAATATACACCATTTCTTTATGAAGGCTACAGCTGACTGCAGAAAGAACAAATCTTAACATTAGCATGGCAGGAGCTTAGTGATTTCTGCAAAAGATCAGGTAGCTAATTGTGGTAGTGGTATTTCCCCCTCCCCTTTAATAATAAAAAAATCCCAACAGGATAATTGTATGATACTGTACAACATTTGTAGGTATGCAATAAGATAATAGGAGAATAAAATCTCATACTTCAAGGTGTGAACTAATTGCTTAATGATCAGAACAGAATTCTTTCTACTCCCATGTCTAGAAAGACTGAGCATTGTCTGAATTAACTGTAGGACTGCTAGGCTGAGATTTTTTGGGACAGGAGTCATGGTGTCATAAACAGAATTAGCTTTTGCTACTCAATCCTAAACATGCTTTTTTTGAAAGCAAGTCACAGAGAATTAGATGAGATCTACTTCTGGACACTAAAAATCCAGAAGATGGGATGCTGCAGTTGTATCTCCTTAAGTTATCCCTATGTATGTTCTTAAAGAATCTGATCCCATTTGCATCACTGTGGCAGAAGCAGCACATCAATCTGTTATTACATATAATATTATTCTCCCTTCTTCAGAGGTGCTCAAACTGGTTTCCCAGCTCTCTTCTCTTCCCTCTTATTTGCTTTTTTTTTTTTTTAAATCTTGTGATTTTTTTATGAAATGGTCTTCAAGCTCTGACGATCTGAGACATATCTTCAAACCTCAAGCATGGGACCCAATGAGCTGTAAAAATGTAATGAAAAATCCCAGTCACATGAGAGGAAGAGAGGGGACCAGAGACATGACCTCAATAACATCAAGACCATTGACATCAGACCCAGGAATGGGAAATGAGCCAGGACCAAGAGATGTAACATAGGGCGTTTTCGCACTGACCTTAATCGGCAGCGACGTCCCTCTTCACCGCGCAGGATCTGCGCGGATTTCGCACCAATTGCTGCGGAGCACCCGGAAGAGCCGCAAAGTCCTGCGGCTTTTGTGGCGCAAATGGAAACCGCCAAAAAACCAGTTTCCATTTGCGCCGCAGCAATTGGTGCGAAATCTGCGCAGATCCTGCGCGGTGAAGAGGGACGTCGCTGCCGATTAAGGTCAGTGCGAAAACGCCCAGAGTGAGCAACAAGCCCAGGATCAGGACCATAGAGGAATCCTTTCCAAACCTGTCACACATTATAAAAGTGACTGGTCCAAACTCACCCAGTCATGGCTGACAGAGTAGGGTCAAAGCAGGTTCCCTTACATTATTACCAGGGCTTTTTTTGAGCAGGAACGCAGTCCCGGGCGGCTTGGCATCAGGGGGTGTGACCTAATATGCAAATGAGTTTCTGCTGGGCTTTTTCCGCAAAAAGCCATGTGCAAAACAAGGGCGACATCAGGTGGTGTGGCCTAATATGCAAATGAGTTCATGCTGGGGGTTTTCTACCAAAAAAGCCCTGATTATTACCATATTCTTGTGGGCGGGTGAGAAGAGGGGCAAAGTGAAGATGGGGGAAAAAAGAAAAAAAGATGGTGCTGGCTATGATGAAACCATCACTGCCCTCAACCAACTAAACCAAAATTTAGTAACATAACCCATTATTTGTACTGCAGCCACTAAGCTGATCCAGAAACAGGAAAAACACCATAGTTCTGGTCACCAGCCCAAAGACCAGACTATGGTTCTGATCACCTTATTCCCCAAACAGTACATTTTGTACTTATATGTGGCTATATGAATGTAACACATATATGCTAAACACACAATAAGGAATATGCAATGTATTTTCTAATACAGGCCAATTTAAACTATAATTCAGCCTCTGCAGAATTTTAAACAAAGCAAACATTTTAAACAAACAAAATGGCCTGCTCTTTCTCTAACTAACAGAATAGGGAATGCTAGGCTGATTTATTTTTTGGTGATGGAGTTCTTAGAATCTGAAGCTCTCTCATTACATGTTGCCTGTCATGGCAATAACTTAGTTTAGGGGTGTTCCAGTTTCTTTCATTTTTTGGCACAGCAACTTCACCCATCATTCTGAGGTTGGAGCCCAGTTTTCATTATTTTCTGATGAGATATGTCTGCCACAGAAGTGTGTAGCTTCCATTACAAATTGCATGGGGAGTGGTTTGTCTCACCTGGAGCACTTTTGGCCCTGGAACTCCTACAATCATCCTGAAGCTGGTGGCCAATTTTGAGTCTCTTAGATTTATTCTCTGATAAATCATGCCTGCCATAAATGGACAAATGGGCTGATTCTTTTATTGCAGATTCATGGTAATGGCAAGCAAAGTGTTTTGTTTTGTTACGATATTTGGTTTGGATCAGGGTCATATGGTTGGTGGGGAGGCTTAGATAGAATCTTTGTCCAGGGGCCCATGGTGGCTCTTGTAGCCCTGGGCAGGCCTAGCCTTGTCAGGATAACATCAGTGCCACATTTGTGCTAGCTTCTGTACAAAGAGTCAAGAGGAGATGCTGCCCTCCTTTTTACCCTCGAAAAGATACTCCCAAACATTTCTATATACCTGGTAGTATATTGTGCCAAGGACAGAAAACATCCTCCAAAGAGGAGGAATCCTGTATCCTTGAATCACTGCTATGGAGTATTTTCTATTGATCATACTACTGATCAAAATATTATTGCTTTCCTTTTTCATGTCCTTTGTAAAATGTAAATTTGTAATTATGCTCCTTGGAACCTTATGGAGAAAACAAGATGAACATTAAATAAATAAAACTTGATTCATAGAGCTGATCGGTAGATCTCTTATCTTATATGGAGAACCCACACTGTTTGTTAATGAATATTCGGCATGATTTTGAATACAACACCCATGAAGTTTAATTTTCATCTCACTGAAGAAGATGGTAAAATTCTCACTGTTTCTAACAGCCCTGGCTTTGTTCTAATTGCATCTATATAGAAAATTAGAGTTACTTTATATAAATATATATATATATATATATATATATATATATATATATATATATATATATATATATATATATAAAACTTTGCCATATCTATACCTCTTCAAAGCCCAGCTCTTTTAGGAGAAGCATACCAATTATGCCTACCAAAGTGAGAAAGAACAGAAACACTATTCATTACCTGCTATAGGTCAGCCTATTTGCATTAAGACCAATGCTTGAGTCAACTCTGAAAGGAAGTGCTTATGAGCTGTAACAGGAATAGGCTAAACTTGACACTTTTTTTTTAGATAATGCTGCTACAATTGACTGTGTTTTTATGTGTCAAGTTTCATCATGGCTTGATATGATGACTTATTTCTGTTGAATAAAGGCTGCCATTTCTTCAGTGGTTAGAATACACAGACCGCCATCGCCCTCCTGAACTTTGACGCTGCTGGATGCAGGCAGAACACTTAAAGCTGTTGCTTCTCAAGAATCTCTTGACTTCAATACATGACGTCCTTTCTTTTTTATATTTAGGGGAGGAAAAAACTTCAAGGACAAAGGAACGGGGAGGGGAGATGTTTTCCTCCCAACAGCAACTCTCTGCAGTGCTACTGTTATGACTTCTTGCTCCCATCATGTTTTTCTATCAGGATGCCAGTTGAGATGAAGGTAGCAATCATGACACAACTTACACAGGAGTTGTTCTACTGACAGAACTGGGAGTGTTTCTGAGTAAACTGTTTCTGTATCACAGTCTGTTTCTTTGCAGTTCACACTTCTTGACTGAACCAGCTATTTTTTTTTTCATCTGAGTAGATTAGGGTTTCCTGGGGTACAATAATGAATAGTTTGTGTTCTTTTTCTGTCCATTCCACCCACTATTAAGGCACTTTGCTTTTTTAGAGCCTTGCAGACCTTAGCCTTCAAATTATAAACAGTTATGTAGTCCCTTCCATTTGCTGCATTGGGCTTTCATTTCTCTCTCATACAAAAGCAAAATCTTAACCTAAAGTTGTGCATCACAGTGTCTGTCAGAGAAAAGATGGGACCAAAGGCATTTCTTTTCTTCGACATACCGTTTCTCTTGAGTAAGTGCCATTTTTTATTAGAGGTTTTATTCCTTGCTTATCCTTATGTTGTATGTTCAGTGAAAACAATGCTACAGAACAGTGGACTGTGATTTGTATTGTCACAAATTAAATACAGTGCAGGAACTGTGTTGTATCCTATGTCAGCAGACTCCAAACTTGCTGACAAGAAACTGAATAATCACTGTAAATACCTAAAAACACAATGCTTTACTTTCGCTAAGAAAAGCAATGCGACACAGACATTTGTTTTAGACATGTCTTGGGCTTAAGACCTATTCAGTTAGACCCAGCCAGGTTTTTTTTTTTACTCAGCCTAATCCCATTTCCCTCCTTACAACTGCTCCCATCCCAAATGACTTTTGTTCATACTGGTCCCATGATCCTTGGCATAGTTTTTTGCAGTCACTGGGGACCCGTATCCTCCCCTTTTCAGCAATTGAAAAGATGTCTGGATCTGTCCTGAACCATCCCTTTCGGCTTCTCTACTCTGGTCTCCTTCCTGATTCAGGCAGGCCAAGACAGACCAGTCTGTGTTCTCTTTAAACCTCAAACACTAAGCTATGGGAAAACCCTGGAAATCAATTTTTCAGAAGAAAAAAATCTGTCACCACCATCTAGACTGATTTCACATTCAGCTTGCCCTGCTGTTACGTTCCACTTCTCCGCGCAGCATCCTTTGGATTTCCCACTATCTGCTCCGGAGCTGCAGCAAATATCACGGAAACCTCTAAAAACCAGTTTCCGTTTGCCACGTGAAAATCTCAATGTTTGCTGCAGCTCCGGAGCAGATAGTGGGAAATCCAAAGGATGCTGTGTGCAGAAGAGGAAAGTGACAGCGGGGTAAGCTGAGTGCAAAATCTGTCCCTGACTCCTTTTCAGTCTCCTCCTATTACTGCCCCCTCGGTACTCTTGGTCCCTCAGAGGATGTGTGTGTGTGTGCACATCTGAGCAGGGCTTTTTTGGTAGAAAAAGTCCAACAGGAACTCATTTTCATATTAGGTCACACACCCCTGATGTCACCATTGTTTCACATAGGGCATATGGTAGAAAAAGCCCAGCAGGAATTCATTTGCATATTAAGCCGCACCCCTGATGCCAGGCCAGTCAGAACTGTGTCCCTATGTGTTCCTGCTCAAAAAAAGTCCTGCATCTATGTAAGGGAGAATGAGAGTGAGAGATGCAAGTGTAGAACTGTTTCCCCTCCCTTTCTCTCCTGTTCCTCTGCGACTATGCTCACTTCTGTCCAGACAGCTCCAGCTGGCTTCTGATTGCATGACAGGAGCCAGCACAAGTAAGGTTTATCTAAAAGCAGTCAAGTCACACATCACTGCAATTAAAGCAAACAGACCTTTAGAGACTAAATACTAAACATAAATAACTTGAAATGCTCAGAAGACAGCACTGACATATAGATTTTACTTTCTCCAGTGAAGTGGATACAATGATACAATGTGAAGTGGATACAAAGCTCTTAGTGACAAGAGCAAAGCTAAGCTAGCAGCCTTTAACCCCATCCTTATACCCTGGAAATGTCTTATTGGCTCCAATCATATTATTGGAGATCAGGATAAAGTTCTTCACCAAATCCAATGCTGGCCAATCACTTAGAGGTCCAGGCTGCTGATTTATACTGAAACAAGTACATCAGATAAATTAGAAATGTACGTCTTGGTTTTAGGATTGTAAATTGTATGAATGACTTTATTATGTATCTTGTTTTTAATGTGTATGTGGTTTGTTGTTGTTAGCTGCCCTGAGCCCATTAGCAGAGGGTGGGATATAAATTTGATAAAATAAAATAAAAAAAATAATGCCCCAGGACTGGGATATTAAAAACAATTTGGGCTTTTGACATCAAGACCAAAATGTGAGAGTTCAGCCCAAATTTTCTTACATCTTTCCATCTTGATTTGTCACCATGAAGTTTTCCTTCTTCCATCCTGAATTAGACCTCAGGATCTAAACTGCCTCCTCAATTTGCAAACAAATCTGATTCATTCTGGGACCATGCATAATAGCGACACTTAAGTAGCAACACTTTCTAGAATGCAATATCTAAGGGCCAAACCAGACACGCTGGTTACATAGACTCAACTTTTGTTTCTCCACATTCGAAGAGCAGTTGCCAGGAATGATTGTTCAAAAATAAAGGAAAGCCTGTTTGACCTTGGATTACCATTGTGGTGTGTGTGTGTGTGTGTGTGTGTGTGGGACTTTTGCTGTGCCAGTAAGAACTGGGAAAGGAAGTAAAATTGCTGCACCCTCTGCCATGAAAGCTTGCTGGATGACCTTGGGCCAGTCACTCACACCCTAACCTACCTCAGTGGGTTGTAAGGATAAAAAGGAGATGGGGAGAATGGTGTTAGACACTTCAGGCCTCTGCTCTCCTATTGCCTGTGGCAAAAAAACTGAAACTGACCACGTCCATGGCTGAAAGATAGCCCTCTTTCTAAGACTCACTAAACTCTGCTTGTGAACAACTGAAAAGTGATTAAAGCATGATGTCAATGAAGAACACAGGGAAGCAAACTTAAAGTCACTAGGTTGCCAGGTTCCCCCCTGGCCGTTGGCAGGGGATGGAGGGTAAGGTTGCCAGATCCAGGTTGGGAAACCCCTGGAAGTTTGGAGAGCACAGTGACCCCAGTGGAAAACAATGCCTCCAAAACCCTCCCTCAATTATCTCCAAGGGAGCTGATCTCTGTAGCCTGGATATGAGATGTAATTCGGGGGGTCCCACCTTGAAACTAGGATCCCTAATGGTTACTCACTGCTCAGTTGCCATTTAGCACCCTTCATCTGCCCTGCTCAATCTGCAACCTGATCATCAGTGCAAAGTATCTGGATTTCCCCACCCTTTTGCAGCAGATTATGGATGAAGTATAGATCCTCATCCACATTATTTTGAGAATCCTTTGAAGGACAAGTGTATGAAACACTGTGGAAGTCTATTCTGTACTGATTCACACTCAAAATATATTACTTATGTGGAATAAGAGGTATAGGGTTAGATCCAGCCTAAATTTTATGGTAATAGAAGGCATTTCTTTCAGCTGAAAAGAACTTGCTTGCCTGCTGCAGCCCACTTATCTCACCAAAATGCTGCTCTTGGGAGAAGGGAACCCTCAAGAACGGTGTGAGGAACCTGCAGTAGGAAACAGGCAGGAATTATACCTCTCCTTCAGTTCCAAATCATAACTTTTATTAGAAGTACTGTTTCTGAACAGAGCTAAAACAGAAAACTGTCACATAGCATGGCCCTCCTATATTAATGTTTGCACTGGAAGGCATCACAGTTGTGACCTTTGCTTTACAAATCAGTATTACAATGTCTACCACATTGGCGTCCCATGATTGCAATAATAAGGGGCAGCTCTGCAGTGGCATTGCTGCACCCTGCAAGAGAACAAATCTCTGCCTTTAAAGCATCTCTTAAAAAAGATGAACCAGGGATGGGTGGCTGGGTGGGAGGAGAATGAATATGAGAATAACATGACTGCTAAGTTTACCCAAAGGCTGGTCATGCTGCTAACCCTGGTTTGCTAACAAACTTCTGAATGTCTGCAATCAAATATTTATTGAGCAAAAGGTGAAATGCAAGGCCCTTGCTAAGAAGGATTTTCTTCCAAGTAGGTATTCAGCAGGACCTTGACTTGGGGGTTGCTATATATTAAGTATATAATTTATTTGATAATGTTTTAAATCTATTGCGCTTTTACTTCCCTAAATCTTTTAGAAACTCAGATGTTATTAGTCTCAAAGCCATTCTGCTTGATGGACACTGCTAAATAGTAACTAATGAGATTGGGATGTAGTGGGATTGATTTTTATGGGAAATATAGCCCTTCATTAAATAAGGTGTGGACACTTGTTTGTTTCAGTTTCATTGTAGCTGAATACTGAAAAGCCTTGGTTTGCAGTTGAAAAAGGGCACTGTGGAACAAAACTTTCTTGCTATGTGGTTAGAAGAAGTGGTAGTACTTAATAACAAGGAACTTCATACCAGATTGTTCAACACATGGTCACCTTCTGAGGCCCTGCTTTAAACACCCCTGCACTCTGAGATTAGGTAGGTGGAAACCAGAGAGATGGCCTCAGTCAGAGCACCAAAACTCTCTTCCCAGGGAGACCTATCTGTCCTCTTCTCTTGCCATCTTCCACCAATTGGAAAAGATTTATTTTCATTTCATTAAGTGTTTCCTCAGTGATTCTAATGTTTTGGTGTGGGTGGTGGTGGTAATTTTAGCTCTGGTTTTAATTGTTTTTAAATTGTTTTATTATACATGTTTTAAAATTGTTTTGGTTGAACATAAGAAAATAAGAGAAGCCATGTTGGATCAGGCCAACGGCCCATCCAGTCCAACACTCTGTGTCACACAGTAGCCAAAAAAAAATAATGAACCCAAGTGCCATCAGCAGGTCCACCAGTGGGGCTAGAAGCCTTCCCACAGTGCCCCCCAAGCACAAGAATACAGAGCATCACTGCCCCAGACAGAGAGTTCCAACAATAAGCTATGGCTAACAGCAACTGATGGACCTCTGCTCCATATGCTTATCCAATCCCCTCTTGAAGCTGTCTATGCTTGTAGCTGCCACCATCTCCTCTGGCAGTGAATTCCACATGTTAATCACCCTTTGGGTGAAGAAGTACTTCCTTTTATCACTTTTAACCCGACTGCGCAGCAATTTTATTGAATGCCCATGAGTTCTTGTATTGTGAGAAAGGGAGAAAAGTACTTCTTTCTCTACCTTCTCTATCCCGTGCATAATCTTGTAAACTTCTATTCATGTCACCCCACAGTCGATGTTTCACCAAGCTAAAGAACCCCAAGCATTTTAACCTTTCTTTACAGGGAAAGTGTTCCAACCCTTTAATAATTCTAGTTGCCCTTTCCTGCACTTTTTCCAATGCTATAATATCTTTTTTGAGGTGCGGTGACCAGAATTGTACACAGAACTCCAAATGAGGTTGCACCATCGCTTTATACAGGGATATTATGATACTGGTTGATTTGTTTTCAATTCCCTTCCTAATAATTCCCAGCATGATGTTGGCCTTTTTTTTTATTGCAGTCGCACATTGTCTTGACATTTTCAGTGAGTTATCTACCACAATCCCAAGATCCCTCTCTTGGTCAGTCTCTGCCAGTTCACACCCCATCAACTTGTATTTATAGCTAGGATTTTTGGCCCCAATGTGCATTACTTTGCACTTGGCCACACTGAACCTCATCTGCCATGTAGATGCCCACTCACCAATGCCTCACAATCCTTCTCACCACCCTGAACAATTTAGTGTCATATGCAAACTTAGCCACATCACTGCTTACTCCCAACTCTAAATCATTAATGAACATGTTAAAAAGCATGGGATCCAGTACTGACCCCTGAGGTATCCCACTGCTTACCATCTTCCATTGTGAAAATTGCCCATACTTCTTTGGTTGCCTTTATGAAGGCAGAAACTGGGGTATATTTTTTGTAAATAAAACAAAATTGATTCCGCATATCACAAATTTGGACTTGTCCAAGTGGTCATTACTCACAAAGCTGAGCATTAAAGAAGGAAACCCATGATAAGAAACTGTGCCTGACTCAGAAAAGACTATATTTTGATATTAGCATTTTGTAAGGAATTAAGAAGTATGAGGATAATTTTTCTTAGACAGAAAAATGTTCAGAAAGGAAAATGCATTATACAAGTCTTTTGAAAAAGCATAATATAATTTCTTTTCCATATGTCTGGTAACGGTTTGCATGAAAAGGTGTCCCATACTAGGTAACGATTGTCCACTTTTGTTTTCATACTCTCCAAGCAATATTATTCCTATCTTTAAAAACTGTAGTTTCACATTTAGGCTGCCCTTCATTAATTATGATTAATTATGCATGAGGAGATAACCTCAGGCCTTTTCCGAACAGAAGATAAATGTTGGGCTTAGAGGAAGGATGAATGTTATAATTAGTATCAGAGAATCATTCTGATATTAACCCGTGGGCTGTGATTTGACATTCACTTACAGGTTAAGTGGATTAAAAAAAACTGGATAAAAATCACAGGCAACAGATTTTACTTGAATAGGAACATGGCAAAGGTACAACAGAAAGAGTACCAAAAACTTGAACTTGGCATTTCTGTTATAAAAGTTCATTTTTCTACAACTGTGAATAATTAAGTTTAGACTTGGAAAATATTATTTTTATATGTTAGCTAAGGCTTTTGGATTGAACAATGCATATACAATATAATATTGTCCAGCCCGCCAATTAATATCTGCCTCACAAGCTCTGTACTCTTTGCCCCCACCTTCAGAGGTGAGGCAGGTGGCAACCAGAAACAGGGCTTTTTCAGTAGTGGCACTTCACTGATAGAAAGCTCTTGACACTTTCATGGATACCTATATTGGGCACCAAGCCAAAATATTTTCTCCATATTTGTCTTACAACCCTGGGAAGGCAGATTTTTTTTAAAAAAAAAAAAAAAACTGGTTTTATCTGCATGTAGATTAACTTTCAAATGTGGTGGGTGCTCTTTAGTCACATTAAAAAGTTGTTCAAATATTTCTTACTTTTATCATTGTATGGCCTTTACCTCTTCACAGAGGTTTGATCCCAGTTCCTCAGACTCATTCAATCCACACAACATATGTTTGCTCTCTGGAGAGAGAGAGACTCTGGCCCTTTAACACAGAGAAAACCTATCTACATATTATGAAGTCCTTGTCATTATTGCAACACACACACGTCCCCTGCTGCTTGTGGCCACAGAGTGCAAGGGGAAGATGCTTCAGCTCCATTCCACACACTGTTTTTGCATCCTCAATCTACCCCATGGAGCCACCATTGACTCCATTATGAAAATTATATGCAGCCACGTAAGTAATGTGATTTTGCAAAAGAACCAACAGTGGCTCCATGGTACTGTTTGAGGATGCAAAACAGCATGGGTGAAGACTGAAACTACTTTTCCTTGCAGCCATGACCAGATGCAGAAAAGCACTGCATCTGGGAGTGTCCTGAGTCAGGCTGCAAGTTTTTGGTGTTGGGTTTCATTTTCTGCAGCCAGCCAGTGGGGCACAGCCAGAGAGGGTGGATACAGAGAACTTGGTGTCAGGTAGCAGTCCAGAAGTCAGAGTAACTAGGAAACATCCTCCGAATGAATGAAGCCGGAAACAGAGTTTTAGAAAGCAGGTTGTTGAGAAGCAGTCCAGGAGTCAAATTACCAAGGAATCCTCCAGTCAGTAGCAGCATCACTGTGGTGTTGGGCCCATACCCAGGAGATCCCCTCATGAGTCTTTGTAGCTGCTGGGATTGCATGTAGCCAACTCCTGCAATGACTCATTGTCAGTGTCAGCCGGCAGTTGGTAGATTACAGAGAATTTGAGGAAGATCTCCTGAGACCTTTGGCACTGCTCATGTGCTGAGTTGTGATGCAGGCAAAAGCCACCTGAGTATCTCACAAAGGTTCGGCCTGCTTCAAAAACTCAGTGTGACATGAATGAACCATCACTACCTCCCAGTCCTATGTGTGTTTCAGAGGAGAGAGCAAGGGTAAGCGGCAACTACATATGAAAGGATGGCTACTCCATGCCAAAATCTGTGACCCTCCAATCCTATCCTAGGCAAGGCAAACAAGAACAGATTAAGCAAACAATGCAATTTTGTTGTACCTTAAATAATAAAGTTGTAGAAAGCAGGGGAAATTTGCCATTTACCAGGGGAAATGTATATTCATTTAGATATAAAGAATTAAAAAACAACAACAACCAGAACTAGTCACTATACAGGACTTCTTTCTTATACTGTTACCACATACTACCAGTGTACAAAACACTTTCATGCGTGTTATACTTTCTAAACATGTACAATATAGCTTGCAATATGCCTTACAGGAATACTTGAACTGGAAGACGTTACCACTAAAGCAAACACTAACCTTGTTCACACTTTATAGTGAATGCATATACAAACTGTGTGCATACATTTTTATTTATTTTATTATACTTCTATCCCATCCTCCCACACAAGCATGTTTAGGGAGGTTTACAACCTATTTAAAAGGTTAAAATACAATGCCAATAAATCAAATAAAATCACAACACAATACCAAGGCAACAAAACATTCTCAAGATGGCAATTTCCGGAAAGTCCTGGTTGAGCCCAGATGAATCAGAGTTAGGCAATAGATCATATTGACCACCTATAACTTATTTCCATATTGGAGAAAAGTGAGGTGGTGTGAGGGGTAAGGGAGGCCACTATACCTGGACATCTGCCGCCTTAGCCAAAGGCCTGGTGGAACAACTCACTTTTACATACATTGAGAAGTTTTAATGTTACATGCAAAATATGTACAGTTCAACATGTGATTTAAACCCACATCTGTCCAGGTACTAATACCCAGTTTCATTTGTAGCGTAAACACACTTTGGCTCTTTCTAACAAACAGAGGTATGTGTATTCACTATAACATGTGAACAGGGCTACTGTTCTGCTGTTTGAAATTAAAAGAACAAACTTGCATACATATGTAATCTGGAAAGTAGAAAATCCCCCTGGAACATATACATTGTTCGCAGTTTCCACTCACGCTTGACCTCACCTCTTTTGTTTAACAAAACCCATTAATCAAATATATCCCAGAGGCAGCTAATGATCTTTCAGAATTCTAATAAAAGCAGAAAGTCAAGGACAGCACAAATTGATCCACATCACCTATGCTATCAGGTCCCAGTGCTGACATTGCTTCTTCTACCCTACTCTGAGCTGCAGCCCATCTGATTATTGCAGGCTTTCTGTTTTAACAATTAAATAATTTGGCATATGGATTCCCAGCAGATTGTCTAATAGCTTTCATTTTTACACAAATATACAGTGTGTTGTCTACAAAGCTCTTGAAATTAGGGTTTTGTTTCTTCTCATTATTCAATTATTATTCATGTAAGGAGGTCTATACTGACCTACTCAGTTTCTTTTTTCACGCAGACATAACTGTATGTTCTTCATGTCCTGATGTTAGCCTTTTGGTATGCTTAGAAATCCCATTTCTACCATTTTTACTGCAAGAGTAGCTATGCCCACAGGGGGAAAGCCGAAGTGTAAACTTTTTTATGGTAACAGTGGCAACAGATCATGCATGTGATTTAGACTACATTTTCCATCTGAATCAGATTCTTATCCAATAGGAAATTATTAACTAGCATATCGTGAATGTGCCACTTTGGTAGCAAAGTAAACCAGAAGAGCCTTGCTAATGTGTTTCCCTTTTTTGTAATTAATTTTATTGAAAAATATAGAAAAATAACAAGTATCACAATAATATCTGAAATTATAACAATAATACATTGGTTTACCATTTAAACCATAGTACAACAAGTATTAATCAATAGTTACAAATAACAAAATCACCTATTGTTGAACAAATTTAAGAAAAGACTAAAATTTCATTGAAATAATTCAGAATAATGTAAGCACTTAGGAATACATGTTTATAATATCTTTATTCAGTACTGCAATATTTTTAACCAAGTTCCTTTCATAGAAGACTCAGCTAATGTGTTTCTGATAAACCAAACTTTGCTGCCAATGCTATACAAGGGAAATTGTTTATCCTTTTTCATTTGCACTACCCCTAACAGTCTGAAAAAAATGGAGGCTATGAGTGCCAACTGAGGATGATCCCTTAACTGTCTCAAATAGTTGTCAATTTGCTCTAGGGGAGGCTGCTATGGGATTCTACTATGACTGCCAGTATAGAACTAGGGTCTGGCCTCAACTGTTCACCACCTGGACTAAGAGAGAAGAAAAATGAGGTTGAAAGAGAAGTGTATGGTTGCTAGACTGGCTGGCCCTCTTGCAGCCCTGGATCTCCAGATCCCAGCATAATGTACCATGGCGGCAAAATTTAGTTTATCAGAAACACATTAGCCGAGTCTTCTATGAAAGGAACTTGGTTAAGAATCCAAGCCCTTTATCCACTTAGAAATATTTCTAAGATCAAATTGCTCTCTTCCTTAACAAAGAAATACATAATTATTAACAGTATGTTGAAGCCAGCCAATATTTTCATACTTTCACCCAATTCTTCTCTTTACTACAGCCCCTGTTCCACATAGCTTTTGTCAAATGGGATCACCACCTTCCTTTTTCAGAGGAAAAAAGTTGAAATCTGTTTTGCAGGTGTCAGTGAATTGCCTGAAAATGCACCCACCTGTTTTATCTGGACGCCAGATTTCAGGGTGTGTATTTTTACCCTCTTTTAGAAGGACATCATTCTTCTATTCCTAAACAAATGCTTTCCTAAATATGGACTTCCCTAGAGGTTTTTTGTGCCTTTGGATCACATAAACCATGGCCGACCTCCTAGTTTCCTAAACTTACGCAATTCAGGAAGAGGAGAACAGGTGTTTAATTCTGCATACAAAATCTATTGATGAAGTCTGAATTAACACATGGAACTAAATCCATACAGCAAAAACAGATGCTTCTAATCTGTACCTATTACCTTTCTGTAGCAGTCCTCCAATAATAATGTGCCACAGGTAAAGTCCACCTAGTAAAACTGGTATTCATTTATCCTAGGACTGTTAGACATAAGACTAGGGTTGTGCATTCGGATGCATCCAAGCCAAAAATATACCCAAAATATATTGTCAATATTATCAAAAGCAATTATTTCTCCAGGACAATTGACTGCTGTCCCTGGAAAGCAACGGTAACTTTGGGAGATCCCTGGGCCCCACCTGAAGATGGTGGGCAGATAATAGGTTGGTTGATGGGTGGGAAGGACAGAAGGAATCAGGGAAAGATTGTCAGGAAGAGGGGAAAAGAAAATAGTGTGGGGATACAGGTGAAAATAGGGTGCCCCCACAAAACTGGCCATAGCCTGGAAGTTGGCATCATACAACTGGACTATAGTTTTCCTTGGTAGAAGGTGAAGATAGGGAGCAGATAAAGGTCGGTTGGCTGGTAGATGGGAAGGAAGCAGGAAAAGTGAGAGGTTATGGGTGCTTTCAGGATAAAGGTAGGTTGGCTGGTAGATGCGAAGGAAGCAGGAAAAGTGAGAGGTTATGGGTGCTTTCAGGATAAAGGTGGGTTGGCTGGTAGATGGGAAGGAAGCAGGAAAAGTGAGAGGTTATGGGTGCTTTCAGGAAAGGGAAAGAGGAAGCAGTTGAGGAAGAGAAATTAGATGCTCCCAGAGAAGGGGTCTACTGCTTGTACAAATCGAATTCTTCCAGCTGGGTAGCCATGATAGTCTGAAGCAACAGAACAAAGTCTTGAGTCCAGTGGCACCTTTAAGACCAATGAAGTTTAATTTCAGGTATAAGTTTTCATGTGCATCCATACTTCATCAGCTTTCATCAGTTCTCATAAGCTTTTGTGTGCACACAAAACTTATATCCAGAATTAAACTTTGTTGGTCTTAAAGGTGCCACTGGATTCAAACCAAGGCTGATTCTGCACTCACCTTTCTCCAGGGCAGGCTTCCGTTTCTGGGCAGAGCAAACTGGCGATTTTGCACCAGTTGCTCTGCGCCAGCATCTTGAGCGGGGCAAACCCACGATTTGCCCCGCCACAGTGTAAACCTGAAAAAACAGGTTTACACTGCAGCGAGGCAAATTGTGGGTTTGCCCCGCGCAAGATGCTGGCACGGAGCAACTGGTGTGAAATCGCCAGTTTGCTCTGCCCAGAAACAAAAGCCTGTCCCGGAGAAAGGTGAGTGCGGAATCAGCCTTAGACGTAATTCTTGTTCTACTTCCTAATCTCTGAAATTGTTAGCTGCTAATTTCTGTAATTATACTTTCATGTAAATATTCACTGTAGAATATACATGAAATATTTTTAGAATGCAGTTCTTTGCATACTTAGACATTTGCTTAAATCAGTAGGACTCACAACCAAGTCAGGGTCGGATCTGGGGGGGGGGGCAGAGGGGATCGCTTGCCCCTGGTACCACCTGGGGGGCACTGAATGGGGTGCTTGGGGGGGGGAGAGCAAACCAGCATCCCCACTTCCCCAATCTGCCTCCCTTTCCATTTAAAGACCCCAACTGCCCAGTGTAGTATTTAAATGGAGAGGGAGGCAAATCTGCTGCTTCTTTCACCACCTCTGTGCCTCACAAGGACAGAGGCAGTGAAAAAAGCAGCCTCGCTTCCCAGATCTACCTCCCGCCCCATTTAAAGACCCTGCCAGTCAGGTGGCCGGTGTGGTCTTTAAATGGGGAGGGAAGCAAATCTACTGCTTCTTTTGCTGTGCATGAGGCACAGAGGTGGTGAACAAAGCAGCTCCACTTCTCAGATTTACCTCCCCCCCATTTAAAGACCCCACTAGCCAGGTGGCCGGTGGGGTCTTTAAATGAGTAAGGAAGAAGATCTGCTGCTTCTTTCCTTGCCTCTCTACCTGGTGAAGCAGCCCCACGTTCCAGATCTACCTCCCTCCCCATTTAAAGATCCCATCTTTCAATGGGGAGGGAGGCAAATCTGCTGCTTTTTTCACCACAAGGTGCAAAGGCAGCGAAAGCAGCAGCCCTGCTTCCCAGATCTGCCTCCCTCCCATTTAAAAACTTTGCTAGCCAGAGTCTTTAATGGGGAGGGAGGCAGATCTGCTGCTTCTTTCTCCACCTCTCCACCTTGCGGAGAGGCAGCAAAAGCATCACTGCATCCCCAATCTGCCTCCCTCTCCATTTAAAGACGTTGGTCGGTGAAGTCTTTAAATGGGGAGGGAGGCAGATCAGCTGCTTTCTCCCCTCTCTGCAAGGCACAAAAGTAACCCCAAGGTTCCCCTTTGGTGGGGGGAGGCAGCAGTTTAGCAATGATGCTGCCCCCCACAGCATTTTTTTGAGTGGGGGTACATTTTTTACTGTTGCCCCCACTCTAAAAATGTGTAGATCTGGCCCTGCTGTCAGACAGGAATGCTCCTTGCTGATGTTTTACAGATAAAAACCCAGGTACAATATGTACACTAAATAGTACTAAGAAGATACCAGTATCCCCCCTTCTTATGCCTGCAGTTTATGTTTATGGCTGTTGAAATTTGAACCCAGAACTTCCTGCATCTCCTCTCAATTCCTCAATTACATTTCCCCCCCCCCCCCCCAGACAGCTAATTAAATAAAGGCATCTTGTCTTCTGTTGCAGCTGGTTACTTTTCCTTTCCCCAAGTTTGAGGGCCTTTTTCCTTTCCCACAAACCCAATGTGACCACAACTCTGAGCATAATGGCACTGAATTTGTCAACCTTTGAACTCAACTGTTTCCCTAGAGAGGCAGAGGAAAGGTGGAGCTGAATTGGTGGGGGGGGGGGAGGGGGAAGAGAAGGAAGGACTGCAGCAGCCCCCCCCCCCTTCGTTCCCTGAAAGGAAACATATGGGAATGAGTTGTGAAGAGAGCAGTTAATAAATGGGCCGTCTTTGTAGCCCAGTCAGGCTTCATAGACTGGGAACTTTCTGGCTTTGGAAGGGGGAAATATTAGGAAGGGAGTTAATTAGGGCCTGGTGTGGAAGCCAATGCACTTTTCGACTGTTCCCTTCATATTTGGAAGTGACAGTTCCTCTAGCTTCCCTCCCAAATTTATTATTTGCTTATTAAATTTTAAAAGCTGCTAAGTGGGGAGAGAGGCTAGGCTCTAAATGGGAGAAGAGGCTGGATTGCCTCAGAGCTGGGCACTGTCGCTGGTTTGGAGCTCGCGAGAGTGTATGGTGCCTTTTAATTCTGAGCAGAAGATGCAGTGGCGCTGGAGTCCACTCCAGTCATGAGGGGAAAGTGAGCTGGCACATGGAGGGTTGCCTGTTCAAACCCTGGGGAGTGAGACGATACCATTTTAGCACCTAACCAAGTAAATGGTTTTAATACTAATAGGTTAGTCATACAGACTGATTCATGAAGGTTTTTAGGCTGCAGTCCCATGCACATTTCCCTGGGAGCTCACTGCATCTTACTTCTGAGTAAACAGGTTGGATTTCCTGTCTGATGATGTATTACAAGAAGAGAATTCATATAGCTGTTACTTAAAGACACTGAAAGTTCTGCTGGCCATTGTTGAGTCCAGGAAAGAGCTCTTGTGAGTTCAGTACAATACAACAAGATTAACCATCTGCATTAACCCAAGTGCAAAAATAACAAGTATTTCAATTAGGGAACCATATTGTAGATTCCATGAAAGTAATTTGATATAAAGCAGTTTCTAGAAACAAATGGAAAGTAATCAAGTTATAATAAGACAGCAGAAAAGTGATGTGCACAGAATGGAAACCATGTCATGCCCAATTAATGTCCCTTGGTAGCCCATCCATTAGGTTCCTGAATACAGCCCATGGGAAGGCATACTAATGGAGTACACGAGATGTTAATTATGTGTAGCACTGTTTATAGAGTTAATGTTCACATTTATATCATTAAACCACAGAGATCTGCTAGCAATTTATTTTGAAGATTTCACCTACAGCTAAAAAATAATATTTCCTAAAACATCCAATATTTTTAGTAACATTTCCTCAGCACACAATATTTTTTTTCTTTTTTAAAAAACCTCCTGACTTTGCACTGAAGCTTTGGGCTGTCTTTAGCCCTACTGAAATTCTGAAGTCCCCGTTTTTCCTAATGAGTACCACATCATTAATGAAACAACAAACCCTAATTAGAGCACAGGCTTAAATTATGAAATGCTCTGGCTGAGTTAATTGAAGACAATCTTTCATACTTTTTTTTTGCTTTTAAGCAATGTGATATAAAAAAAGGTCATTATGCAAACTTTTGAATATCTGTTCTAAATCTTCCATGTTATTAACAACCTCTCTCACTCTCCTCCCACAGACTCAATCTAATTATTTGTACTTTCTTATTCCATAAAGAAATTTGTCTTCAGGTCACATTCTGTGGAAGCTCAGGTAGTTTCACGTTCTTTTTCAGCAATGATGCATCTTTTGTGGTGAGGAAGAAGCATTTGGAATAGTATGCTTGGAATCTGGCTTGATTAAAATAGAAGCCAGGGTAACCCTAGCCTCCATTAATTTTTGGTTTATGCTAAATTATTGGCCCCAAGGACTGCCATCATTAGTCCTTCAGGATGGCTTTTGATCTTCTTGGTTAACAGTGGTCTACAATAAATTGATGAGCCTAGATCTTTCCCCACACTCTCTCCTAAATATAGGCTTAGACCAGGCAAAAGGCAGACAGAGGGTGCTTGTACTGAATGGCAACGTGATCTCAGTGAAGTGCCAATTTTTTTGCACCAGAAAATTCTAGATACATTGTAGCAGCAGCCTATCTCTCATCCCTGGAATTCCCCATTGTAGAGCATTTTCTCTAGCCAGATGGCATGCACTCCCCTCAGCAGTTTTAGAGGGGAGATATAGAAAGATCCCTATGAATGAGAGGATCTGTCTTTGCGGAACAGGGGCCATCGAAACTGTTGAACATGTTCTTCTCTCATGCCAATTTTACCAGGAGATATGGGCAAGGTTAATTAGTCCCTCAATAAGTAGATTTCAGGGTCATTTCAGTCTTTCTAATTTGGAGATCACTAGGAAGCTTCTTATGGGAGTGAATCCACAGATTACAGGTCCTTGGTGCAAGGTTTTTTGCAATTGCATGTAAAATTCACAATGCTATATTATGTTCCAAAGCCAGATTTTAATTGCTATTTTATATACCTTATTTCCTACTGTTCATACTGCAATATATGGATATTTTGTAAGTATTTTAGCTTTGTTTTTTTAGCTTTTGTAAATTTTTTCTGATTTGTGCTGGTCGTTGACCATAATATACTCAAGACAATGCATGGCTAATGGCAACTACCCTACTAAATTTTGGACTTTAGAACTATTCAGTCATGGGTGATACCAGGGGTTGTTTTGTAGAAAAACGGGTGGTGGAGCTCATCCAGAGATTGTTATGCAGCTGCACCTACTATTCAAACGACAAGGTAGGTAGGTGAGGAGGAGGAGGGGGAATCCTCAAAGATTTAGGAGCTGTGCTCCTGTGAGCTCCTGCTGAGTTCAAGGCCTGGGTGATGCTGAGAAATATTTTCATTATTTGAGTTTGTGTGCTCAGTAGCTTAAGAGTAGCTGTATAAATATGGCCGTATTCGGCTGTGCATGCCGTAACAGAAGTCTCCCAGTCTTTCTGAACAGTCCTGGTTTTTCTGTAATATATTTAAGCTTGCTTGAAATACTCTAACGATGATCACATTATTAAAAATAATAGTAAATACTGGAAAGTCTTTTCATTAATTACTCTACAGAAATCAAAACAGAATAGAGGGTGCACACTGGCTGCAATCAAACTTCATGATAAGCCATGATTTGATTGGACTGTCACAGCAAACTGGGTTGTTTCTTTTATTTGCTAAACTGAGAATTTTAATGATTGTTTGTACCTGGGCTGTAAACTGGTTTGTCATGACATCTAAAAGTGCAAATCTCACAGTGCATAGCCCCTTTCTAGCCTCCTGCATTCAGAACTGAGCAACAGAATATGGCTTCCATCTCTTCCACATTTTTTCATGAACCCTCTGTGATGACTCACAAAGTAAGACTATGCAGTAGTGAGTTCAGAGAGGGATGACTGAAAGGGACCAGGACAAAAGATTTATCTTTAGCCAAGATCCATCTAGTCTTATAACATGGTTTGTTCTTCAGCAAATTGTTCATGGTGTTGCAGGCAGTGCAGTTTTAGGGATTCCTGAATGGTCATTATTTAGTTCCATTTTAAACTGGTTTCTGTTCTGGCTTTGGAGAAGATACTACCTTAGTTTCCCTGTGAATGATCTATACTGGCTGATGGACAGGGGAGTGTTTCTGTCAGAACCATATGATATTATCAACCATGATATCATTATAGACCTCCCGGCCTAATTAGATTTGGATTGCTCTATTTTGTGTCAGTCACATTCTTCCCTGAAAGGCAGATTTCAGAAAAAACTACAATTCAACCCAAAGACCTTTGGACTGTGGGTGTCACAAGGCCATTTGGCATTTACATGAAACTGCTGGAGCAGGTCATCCAGAGATCTGGGCTTGGCTGCCATCAGTATGCATTTGACATTCAGCTCTCCCTCTTCTTTTTATCTAATTTTGGGAAGGCAGAAGACATTCTTAGCTGGGATCTGAGAACAGAATAAGCAGACACTTAATTCAGAAACATGACAGAGCCGGAGACATGTTATAACTCTCCAACATCAACCTCCGATTCACTCTTGTGCCCTTGGCTGCCCAGGGCTTGGGAGAGATACAGAGGAGGAGCATACCAGGAAGCTGCAGTCTCAAATGGAGGAAGGGCTGAGTCAGAGGAGGAGCCTGTCCAGGAAATGGCAGCCAGAACACCTGGCACTGGCGATGGGGGCAGGAAAGCAGGTAGGTTGGCTGCTTTGTTCTCTGGACAAGTGCTGCAGGGCTGCTGAGCAGGCTTGCTGGTGGTTCCCACTCCTTCCTTCTGCTGTGCTGCTGCCTTCACCTGCCTGAGCCAAGCAGTGGTGGCTCCTGCTTGTCCTACTCACCTGCCCCTCCAATCACCCAGAAGGGCTTCCTGCCCCTCCTGCCAGGCTTACTGAGCTATTCCTGACTTCAAAAATCACAGCCGAGTTCTTGGCTTTAGAAAAAATCCCCCACACAAAAAACATACAATATATATACATATACATATACATACATACACACACACACACACACACACACATATAAAATCTGCCTTGTTGAGGCTTTGTAATCAATTGATTTGAAAATGCACAGAAAGAGAGAAAAGAAATATGTGAATAAACAAATATTTAATTTTTTAAATATTTGAAAGTTCCAAATGAGAAATGCATGCCCTGACAGCTCAAAGATGTTGCTGACTGACAGAAGCAAAAGAAATAGAATGGTAGTCTCTCATCCTCTTTTTTTAAGTTATGCCAGGTTTAGTAAAAAAATGAGAGAAAGAAGAATTTAATTTCCCTCTTTTTACCTTCATTTTTAGCATCAGTATTTCCAGCCATGACAGCCATTTCTTAAACCACTGGATGAATAATTTCCTTTCCCATAAGTGTTGTGGGTCCCCCACAAGATTTCACAGCTGTGATAGAGAACACATAAAACCACAGATTTTCCACTGATTCTACAGCTACCCTTTTGTCACTTCCAGTAATTGCCTCCCCAAGTTGGAATGAAGAGGCACACACAATTTTTGGGTAATTAATCGAGCCACTTTTATTTAACACAATTGAATGACAAGGGCATACTGATAAGCAGGACAAGCTGAAGGGTCACCCAAGACCCTATCTTGTCCTGTATGGGTGAGCCACCCTGCCCCCGGTATGAGCCATCCTCAGTATGGCTAATACCGAGCCAGCCAGGCCAAGCAAGTCCCTCTGCTGCCCAGACCTTGATCATCCTGAAGGAGCTACTGCAGGGGAGGGTCCCATGTGATCTGCCTCCCATCAGGGAGTCGTACAGCTCATCTGCTGGTCTGGCCAACCACTTGCCCCCTAAACTGGGGCTAAGCCATGGTTACTCACTTTTACAAACAAAAATTCCGTAACTCCATCCTGCCAAGTGACCGTCAAAATTAAATGACCTACCAGTTCCAATTACCCAAATCCACTGTCAAACAGTACAAGGTAGGTGAAAAAACACCCCAATCCAGCCAATAGGTTTGGGGGTGGAAAAATTTCTACCTGACCCCAATAACAAGGCGACCAGCCAAAGCCTGTACTATTGCAGGGTGGGTGGGTGGGCCAAGACTGAGAAGAAACTGCGTGGTTTGGGGGAGGGCTGGGCCTTATATAGCCCCAGTGCTCTGCCCCTTGCTGATCCCCATATGCGTGGGAAGGCCGATAGCCTCCCTCTCCTTCTGGGGCAGCAAATGAGGTCCCCGTCCTTAGCTGCCATTGGTGGCTTGGCTGGGAAGGGGCCAAATAACTTCCAGAAAGTTTGTGTGGCAGCATTTAATTCCCACCCCCTCCTACTGCTGCTTCAAGTGGTGGCAGGCAATGAGATCTGGGCTAGGGGATTTGCTCACAATGGGGGATTTGGCAGAACTATCCCCAGAAACACTGCTTGGCATTTGAAGTGCTTGAACTTATTGAAGTAAGAACTAATTTATGAGCTATAAATCACCTCTAGTATGTGCAAATACAGTATATGCAAATATAGAAGGTCCACATTATTATATTATTGTTCTAAAGAATCTTATTCACTGTTGATGTGATAGAAATTCCATGACAAGTTATTGCTGCATCCCCAGAACACACACATACACACACAAGCTGCTGCTGAGTGTGCTATTAGGAAGCTTCTTGCTCATACCAGTGGACTACTTGCAAAACTAATGATTTGCTTCTAACGAAACTAGCTCATCACATAACTTTGCTTCCATGCAAATACACGCATATAAAGACATCTTATTTTCTCCTATGGAACAAGGATGCTCTGATCTCCCCAACCCTGGAAAGTCAAATGATACAGACATGTGACTCCCAACTAGATTTTTGCTGAGCCCTCTATGCTTTGGTCTTTTAATCCTCCCCCATCACCTCATCTCCCAGCACATGGCATATTTATTCAGCACAGTATTTATTCTATGTGCTTCATTGAGGCCAATTTTTGTTTTAAAACTTGAAATACTGCTCTGGCCTGGTGAGTGGGAGGCTAAAGACTTTATGATTGTCAAAAGGACCAGTGAATCAGTATCAGCACAGCTAGATTCTGCTGAAACCAAGAATGACTAGGTATTCTTAAGCTAAATTCATGGAGGAAGGTAATGCATCTGGCAACTTAGTGGTTTTAAGAATAATTGCCCAGTAGCAAATATCCCTTTTTAAGGGGCAGCATGCCAAACCAAGAAGTGACTGGGCAACTGTGGGCCTTCTTGTATGAGAAGAGTTATCTGGATCTATTTCATGTGGTTTTAGGCTCCATTTTAGAACGGAAACTGTCTTGGTAGCCCTAATGGATGACATTTGGAGGGCTGTTTGTTCCTGTTCGATCCTGTCCATACATTAAGGTCATATTTGAGTGCCCTAGTAAGAGTGCCCCCACCTTCTGAAAGGTACAAAAGGCACAATTTTCTCTGATGTGACATTTTGGCTTTGAAATGTCCTTCCCTCAAACATGTGACTGGCACTGAACTTGCTAAGTCTCCAGTGCTGGGTAAAAACATACATTTTATCAGTGTCTTTTGATAAGAACATAAGAGAAGCCATGTTGGACCAGGCCAATGGCCCATCCAGTCCAATACTCTGTGTCATACAGTGGCCAAATACACACACACTAGGGTGACCATAATGTCTGAAGGCCAGCCAGGGACACCTTGGGGGGGGTGTGGAAGGTAGGGGTGCCGAAAACAGGAAGTGACGTCACTTCCGGTGACGTCATGCCACCGCCGGAAACAGGAAGTGACACCACTTCCTGTGACATCATTTCCCTGCGTCACCTGCCGGAAACGGGAAGTGACATCACTTCCTGTGACATCACTTCCCCCAAATGACATCATTTCCCCCAAATGCCACTGCCGGAAACAGGAAGTGACTTCACAGCACTTCCTGTGACGTCCCCAAAAATCCCCCAAATATCACCGCCGGAAACAATTTTGTTCTCAAATCCTGTATATACTTCATCAGTATATGGGATAAGGCACTTTCTCAACTGTGCTGCATAATGCAGCCTATTTATTTTGTCCTGTTTGCTCTGTTGGCTCTATCTGCGCCACCTTCATCACTTTCGGTGTGTGGATCCCCCAGTGGGGTGGTCTCGCGACTCCCTCCGCCGGCTGTTTCTGATAGCCCTGCGCCCCCTCTTTCATTTGATATGTGTCCCGTGCGGGTGCCACCCTCCCGCCAGGAGATGCTGCAAAATGAGCCCCCTTGAGGCTTATGGCGGCAGGGCTCGGGGGAAGCGAGCTAGACTGCTGTTCTTTTGAGGGGTTATAGAGTGTTTCGAGCCCGTCCCTGTGGCATCGGTCCCATCATTGTGGGACCCAGGGGGCCGGCGCAGCAGCACGCCGAAGCAGCCTGTCACAGGTCGAGATGCAGGACAGGAACCCGGAAGTGACCGACAGGCTGTTCTTTTGAGGGGTTATAGAGTGTTTCGAGCCCGTCCCTGTGGCATCGGTCCCATCATTGTGGGACCCAGGGGGCCGGCGCAGCAGCACGCCGAAGCAGCCTGTCACAGGTCGAGATGCAGGACAGGAACCCGGAAGTGACCGACAGGCTGCTTCAGCGTGCCGCTGCGCCGGCCCCCTGGGCCCCACAATGATGGGACCCACAACGATGGGACCGATGCCACAGGGACGGGCTCGAAACACTCTATGATGGCGGGAGGGTGGCATCCGCACGGGACACATATCAAATGAAAGAGGGGGCGCAGGGCTATCAGAAACAGCCGGCGGAGGGAGTCGCGAGACCACCCCACTGGGGGATCCACACCCCGAAAGTGATGAAGGTGGCGCAGATAGAGCCAACAGAGCAAACAGGACAAAATAAATAGGCTGCATTATGCAGCACAGTTGAGAAAGTGCCTTATCCCATATACTGATGAAGTAAATACAGGATCTGAGAACAAAATTGCACCAGAAGACACAAACACAAAGCTCCCTTACACTGAATCAGTGCTTGGGTCCACCAAAGTCAGTATTGTCTACTCCAGTCACAAACACAAAGCTCCCTTACACTGAATCAGTGCTTGGGTCCACCAAAGTCAGTATTGTCCACTCCAGTCACAAACACAAAGCTCCCTTACACTGAATCAGTGCTTGGGTCCACCAAAGTCAGTATTGTCCACTCCAGTCACAAACACAAAGCTCCCTTACACTGAATCAGTGCTTGGGTCCACCAAAGTCAGTATTGTCCACTCCAGTCACAAACACAAAGCTCCCTTACACTGAATCAGTGCTTGGGTCCACCAAAGTCAGTATTGTCACATAAGAACATAAGAGAAGCCCTGTTGGATCAGGCCAGTGGCCCATCCAGTCCAACACTCTGCGTCACATAAGAACATAAGAGAAGCCCTGTTGGATCAGGCCAGTGGCCCATCCAGTCCAACACACTGTGTCACATAAGAACATAAGAGAAGCCCTGTTGGATCAGGCCAGTGGCCCATCCAGTCCAAAACTCTGCGTCACATAAGAACATAAGAGAAGCCCTGTTGGATCAGGCCAGTGGCCCAGCCAGTCCAACACACTGTGTCACATAAGAACATAAGAGAAGCCCTGTTGGATCAGGCCAGTGGCCCATCCAGTCCAACACACTGTGTCACATAAGAACATAAGAGAAGCCCTGTTGGATCAGGCCAGTGGCCCATTCAGTCAGGAAGGGGGGAGGGAGGGAGGGAAGGGAGGGAAGGAAGGAAGAAAGGAAGAAAGGAAGGAAGGGAGGAGGGAGGGAGGGAGGGAGGGAGGGAGGGAAGGGAAGGGAGGGAGGGAGGGAGGGAAGGAAGGAAGGAAGGAAGGAAGGAAGGGAGGAGGGAGGGAAGGAAGGAAGGAAGGGAGGGAGGGAGGGAGGGAGGGAGGGAAGGAAGGGAAGGAAGGAAGGAAGGAAGGAAGGAAGGAAGGAAGGAAGGAAGGAAGGAAGGAAGGGAGGAGGGAGGGAGGGAGGGAGGGAAGGAAGGAAGGAAGGAAGGAAGGAAGGAAGGAGGGAGGGAGGGAGGGAGGAAGGAGGGAGGGAGGGAGGGAGGGAAGGAAGGAAAGAAGGAAGGCCAGCCGCCCCCCCCGCTAGCCGCCCCCCCCCGCTTTTGGCTTACCTGGATCCAGGGCGGTGGCGGCCTCTCCTCCGGGCTGCTGGCGGGGCTGGCGGCGGCTGCGGAGGCCGGAGAGGCCGGCGCTGGTCTCTGGAGGCCTCCAGGGACCAGCGCTGGCCTCTCCACGCTGCCTCCGCTGGTCTCTGGAGGCCTCCAGGGACCAGCGCTGGCCTCTCCACGCTGCCTCCGCTGGTCTCTGGAGGCCTCCAGGGACCAGCGCAGGCCTCTCCACGATGCCTCCGCTGGCCTCTGGAGGCCTCCAGGGACCAGCACAGGCCTCTCCACGAAGCCTCCGCTGGCCTCTGGAGGCCTCCAGGGACCAGCGCAGGCCTCTCCACGGAGCCTCCGCTGGCCTCTGGAGGCCTCCAGGGACCAGCGCAGGCCTCTCCACGATGCCTCCGCTGGCCTGTGGAGGCCTCCAGGGACCAGCGCAGGCCTCTCCACGATGCCTCCGCTGGCCTCTGGAGGCCTCCAGGGACCAGCGCCGGCCTCTCCACGGAGCCTCCGCTGGCCTCTGGAGGCCTCCAGGGACCAGCGCCGGCCTCTCCACGCTGCCGGCGCTGGCCTCTGGAGGCCTCCAGGGACCAGCGCCGGCCTCTCCGGACCCCGCGCGCGGGCGGGGAAGGCGGGGAGTGAGGCAGCCAGCGTCCCTGTGCGTGCGCACACCGCTGTGCGCACGCGCAGGGACGCTGGCTGCCTCACTCCCCGCCTTCCCGGACGGCGCGCGCGGCCTGCTGGCTCCCCGCTGGCTATACCGGGACTTTGTAATGGTCCCGGTATAGGCAGCCCGGGAGCCGGGAATTCGTGGCCAGAACCGGGAAAGTCCCGGGAGACCGGGACGGTCTGGCCACCCTAACGCACACACACACACACACATATATATACACACTGTGGCTAATAGCCACTGATGGACCTCTGCTCCGTATTTTTATCTAACCCCCTCTTGAAGCTGTATGTCTTTTTAATGTCTTTTGTATATTATTTTTTATGCACCTCCTGTCTAGGACACTGACCTTTCATAAGGAATTTTTGGTACTGCTTATAACTGATAGTTGCTATTGTTCTGTTTGATGCTGTATACTACTGGTTCTCAGGCATAAGTAATGCAAGGACCCCCACTTGATTTAATGCTTTTCATGGACCTCCATGCTTACTGAATTTTGGTAAACATTCCGATTGAGCGGAGACAGTCTGTCTGGAAATGTATCTGTTCAGGAACTGGTATGAACCTCCACTAACAATCTGAAAACTTGTCGAAAGTTTGTGCTGGTTGAGTTGCCATGAACCTCACTTGTGTGGAGTGCCAAGGCCTGAAAGTAGACGGCGGAGCACGGAATCGGAGGGGGGAAGTGTCGACCAGGGAATTTGGAGAGCTGAAGGACGCCGGCGAGAGGTTGGAGGCTGTAGCAGCGGCGTCTGTGAGTTGCAGGACGGGGCGAGGTACTGACGCGGCTCAGCTGCCGGCGGGACGACGGCCCTACCACCCCCCCTCCTTTCATTACGGGGACCGGAGGCCTGTGGACTGGAGAGTTGGGGAATGGAATGAGAGGACGCCGGCGAGAGGCTAAAGGTAGCGGCAGCGGCGCAAAAGAACTGTGGGATGGGGCGAAGTACCGAGGCAGCGGGTCTGCCGGCGGGACGACGGCCCTGGCTTTTTCCCCTCCCTCTCTCCTCCCATCGTCAGAACTGAAGGTCTCCGGGCACCTGGGTGACGTGTTGGTACGCGCCGCCCTCATGTAAGATCAGCGCCTAAGTCTCAGGCCAAGACACCCGCACTTTATAGACACTACTGCACTTTAGGCCAAGACTGTTTGCACTTTATTGTCATCAGCACCTTAAAACAACTGTATTTAAAACAGTAGCACTTTAACCAATTAAGATCATTTGCACTTTATTGCCTCCGGCACTTTAGTCGGCATAAACTGTACCCTCCTACCCACTGGATCCTATCTCCCAAATTATTAAGATTGGATCAATTTATCAAGATTGGATTAATTATTGGTTATTTAAACTTGTTTTTATTGACTAGCTAATTTAATGGAATTATTTGTGGCAAATTAATAGAAAAAAAAGGGGATAATGATTGTAGATTTTAATTAAGGAGCCAATTGGATTTATAATTTATTACTGTTAGCTAGTGAATTGGATGGGCTGGGATGAATGTATATTAAATAACTATTAGAATATTAGTGGGTAACTTATTGATAGGCCAATTGGAGGTGGGGGGGGCTGAGAAGAGACAAATTTTGAATATCTGTCAGTGGAAGGACTGGTGGTACCAGTGAGAGATGATTGGTCTGGGGATTCCGGTACTCCTGGGGAGGGGAAGGTATGACGGTGGGAACAGGCGGAAATGGAAGGGAAGGGGATCGAGACAAGATAGTGCTCGACCACCTTCCAGCCTGCGTCCCATCCCGATGGTGACAGGTAGGGGGACAAGGCGAAATTACTCGCCTCCGTCACTGGTGTTATGTAATGCCAGGTCCATCAATAATAAGACCTCCATCCTTCGGGAATTCCTGCTCGAGCAGGACATGGACCTGGCATGCGTGACTGAGACCTGGGTCCGCGATGGGGAGACTGTAGCTCTCTCCCAGATGGCGCCCCCAGGATACTCGGTCTTTCACCAGTCGCGGACTAGCGGGCGGGGGGGAGGGGTGGCCCTGTTCATTCGAGAGGCTTACTCCTTCCAGGCCCTCCCGACTCCGGAGATCGGGGGCATTGAATGTGCCGGCCTGGCGTGGGATGTTGGGGAGGGGTTGGCGATCTGGCTGGTGTACCGACCGCCTAACGCACCGGCCAGCGCCTTACTATCCCTGATGGAGGCCGCAGCAGGATGGGCATTGGAGCACCCGAGGCTTTTGATCCTGGGTGACTTCAATGTTCATGCCGATGACGTGGCCTCCAATCAGGCGATGGACCTAGTGTCTTCCATGGCGACACTAGGACTCTCCCAAGTAGTTACGACACCCACCCACCAGGCAGGTCACATGTTAGACTTGATCTTCGCGTCGGGAGTCTTAGTGAACGATCTTGCTTCTATAGCAGTGCCATGGTCGGATCACTATGCCCTCAAGGCTCGTGTGGACGTCCCACCCCAAACCCGTTTGGGCGGCGAGCTTATTTTAGCTTGCCCGCGGAGCCTGATGGACCCGGAACGGTTCCTGACGGCTCTGCGGGATCCCTGCCCCCCTGGCGATTCCCTCGATGACTTGGTGGAGTCCTGGAATAATAGGCTCGCTGGGGCCATCGACGAGATCGCACCTAGGCGTCCTCTGCGCCCTCGTTCAAGGCCGACACCCTGGTATAACCAGGAGTTGCGGCGGTTGAAACGGGGACTCAGACGACTAGAGAGGCAATGGCGGCGTACTCGAGAGGAAGCGACTCGAACATCTTATAGAGAGTTTATGAAGTCCTATGAGATGGCAGTCAAGGCCGCAAAGAAAACATACTTTGCGGCGGAGATTGCGTCCGCAATTTCGCGCCCGGCACAACTGTTCAATACAATTCGGACTCTTACAACACTGCCACAGGGCAGACCAAACTCTAATGAATTGGAAATTGGCTGTGAGGCTTTTGCGATTTTTTTTGCGGATAAAATCGCATCGCTCCGTTCCGACTCCCCTGTCATATTAGATACAGCTAGCGAACCTGAGGCTCCGTGCCTGTCTTCGGACTGTGTACTGGACAGCTTCAGTGCGCTCAGCCTGGAAGAAGTTGACAGGATCCTCCTATCTGCACGCCCGACAACTTGTAAATTGGACCCATGCCCCTCTTGGCTTATTAAGACCTGCCAGAGGGAGCTAAGATATCCTATACGGGATATCATAAATAGATCCCTACTGGAGGGGCGTTTTCCATCAGCGCTTAAGGAGGCGGTGGTCCGTCCCCTCTTGAAGAAAACAACGTTAGATCCGGCCGAATTGGCACACTATCGGCCGGTCTCGAATTTGCCCTTTTTGGGCAAACTTATTGAGAGGGCAGTGGCGTTGCAGCTACAGAGTTTCCTGGAGGATGCTTCTATCCTTGACCCCTACCAATCTGGTTTCCGCCCGGGCCATGGGACGGAGACGGTGCTGGTCGCCCTGGTGGATGACCTTCAGCGGCATCTGGATCAAGGCGGCTCGGCGGTGCTGATGTTGTTGGACCTATCGGCAGCGTTCGATACGGTCGACCATCGGCTTCTGGCGCGCCGCCTTGCCAACGCTGGGATTCAGGGGCTGGCCTTGCAATGGCTTTCCTCTTTCCTTGATGGTCGGGGACAAAGGGTGGCGATTGGGGAGGAACTGTCCCAGAGACACACGCTTGATGCGGCGTGCCTCAAGGGGCGGTACTTTCCCCAATGTTATTCAACATCTATATGCGCCCCCTTGCCCAGATTGCCCGAAGGTATGGGCTGGGTTGTCATCAATATGCAGATGACACCCAGCTCTATCTGCTTATGGACGGCCGGCCCGCCTGCGTCCCAGAAAATCTGGACCGGGCGTTACAGGCAGTGGCTAGGTGGCTTAGGCTGAGCGGGCTGAGGCTGAATCCAGCGAAGACAGAGGTCCTTTGCTTGGGTCGCTGCGGCCCGGGAAGGGAAATCCCCCTGCCAGTTTTTGACGGCGCGCCGTTGACAGCGTCGGGCAGGGTTAAGAGCCTGGGGGTGCTATTGGAGCCTTCTCTGACGATGGAGGCTCAGATAGCAGCCACTGCCAAGTCCGCTTTTTTTCACCTTAGGCGGGCGAGACAGTTGGCCCCCTTCCTGGAGTGCGACGACCTAGCAACAGTGATTCATGCTACGGTCACCTCGAGGTTGGACTACTGTAATGCCCTCTACATGGGGCTACCCTTGTGCCGGACCCGGAAACTGCAGTTGGTGCAGAACGCTGTTGCCCGGCTGCTATTAGGGCTCCCAAGATGGGAGCACATTCAGCCGGGGCTCCGGGATCTGCACTGGCTGCCAGTAACATTCCGAGTCCAGTACAAGGTGTTGGTCATTACCTTTAAAGCCCTGTATGGCCTAGGACCTGCCTACCTTAGGGACCGTCTCTCCCCACACGTTCCCCAGAGAGTACTACGTTCCGGCTCACAAAATCTGCTGGTAGTCCCTGGGCCAAAGGAGGCCCGCCTAAAATCCACCAGGGATCGGGCCTTCTCAACAGCGGCACCTTACTGGTGGAACCAGCTGCCGGAGGAGGTGCGGGCCCTGCGGGACCTAGGGCAGTTCCGCAGGGCCTGCAAGACAGCCCTCTTCCGGCAGGCCTATAACACCTAACTGATACTTTGGATGGAACATCTTTGGATGGAACAAAATGCTCTTATAGACCGCTGGCTTTATTTTATCTTGTTTTATTAATTATGGTTTTATTGTATTTGTAAATGTTTTAAATTGAATTGTATGAATCATTGTGTTGTGAGCCGCCCTGAGACACTTCGGTGAGAAGGGCGGGATATAAGTCCATTAAATAAATAAATAAATAAATAAATAAATAAATAAATAAACTTCACAAACTGCAAAGTGGCCAAAATTCATCATTATATTTAGTTTGTGAACCGGTTCATGTCTATCCCTAGTGATCTGGTAAACTTCATATACTTCTAAAAGACTTTTCACAAGGTACCTCACTAATAACTTGTCAGTAAATTTAGCAGTCTTGAAATAAGATAGGTTATCTTGAAGATTAGAAACTGGTTAAACATCAGGATAAGAGGGGAGGAATAAGCAGGCAGTTCTCATAAACAAGTATTGAAAACCCTAATGATCTCCATTAGGATTGAAACTAATCATTAATCATGTGGAATTGGACAGTACAATGAGCAGTTTGCAAACACTACCAAATTATTCAAGATGGTAAAACAAAGTACAGATTGTGAAGAGTTAGACATAGATTTCTCCAAACCTGCTGAGCGAGCAACAGCATAGCAAATCAGTGCATGTACCTGTACTGTGGTACACATTGCTACAAAAATTCTAATTTCTCATACACACTGATGAAATCTAAATTAGCAGTGACAAGAACTTGAGTTGGAACACTTTCCCTATGAGGGAAGGTTAAAGAAACTGTGGCTTTTCAATTTAGAGGAAGACCACAAGAGTACATGATAGAGGTTTATAAAATTATGCATGAAGTAGTGATACAGAAATATTTTTCTTCCTCTTCCATAATACTAGAACTCAGAGGCACTCAAAAAAGTTGATGTGTACAAATGAAGGACAGAGAAAAAGTAACTTTTTTTAAAACTCAACAAGAAATTTACTTCTGGAATTCAATGCCACAGGACATAATGATGGCTACTGAGAAACCTTCCCAGAGTATATGTCCATCAGTAGCTATTAGTTATGATGATTAAATGGAATCTCCATCTTCAGAGATGGTGGGGATCAACAACAGGGAAGGACCTTGGCCTCTACACTCTGCTTTTAGATCTTCTGGGGAGACGTGGCTCGATATTATGTGAAAGAAGCAAGCTTGCCTACATGGTCTGATTCCACAGGACAGCTACTAAAGTTCTTATGATCAGGGTTTGGCCACCTGTCTTATTAGAAGGCCCTTCCTACAAAATTGTGGTCATTATTCTGGTTATAGGTGTAAGATATGAAGAGCTCATCCTCCTTCCACAAATAACATTATGTATCCAAACTGCGTTATTTCTCTCTCTCCCCCCCCCCCTAATATAGTACTGGTATAAAACCACGATGACAGAAAACCATATAAGTGAGACTCAATTTGTCTGAAGAGCGTAGCTGACAGAACGTACTTTGTCTGGCTAAGACCAACATTTATACAGGATTTTTTTTATTTGTTTGCAGTTGGCTTGCGCTGCAAATCAAGGTACTCCTGACCTTTTTTGAATTTTTCTGAAGGATACATTAATCTTGATCTTGCTGACTCATGAAACAATAAGAACATTACTATGTCTTGGTTATTTCAATAGTTGACTGTCAACAACAAGGTTTACAAGTGTGATGAATGTGCATTCATGCACAATAAGGAAAAGGCCACATTAGCATGGAAATTCAAATTTTAATTGTTTTTATTTTTTTATTGATGCTTGGTGAATTAGCTACATAAAGAGCCATTTTCTCATCTGAAAGGAATTTGACACATTCCTGGCTGTATAAACATTTTCAGAATAATTACAACACTAATTAAAGTCATGGAAACATAAGGAAAAAGAGATCAGCTTTAAATTCCTTGGTGGAAAATGATACCATTATGCAATTATGAAGGGGAAATGGGCACATGGATCATAAATAGGAGAATAGCCAGCCTCTCTAGCCCCTAGTAAGCAAGACTAATTTATCATTATGGTATTCTTTCAAACAGAACCGAGCAAGAGAACAACAGAGCAGAACAGATTTTAAAAATCACACAATACAACTATGATACTGGTTTCTTTGCTTCAACTGAAAGCATAATAATTTGGCTTAACGTGGAGGAAAATACTGCTTCCTCTCCTCCCCCCTCAAAAGATATCTAGCAATAAGTGTATGAATGCCGCAACACAGGCTAGATTTGGGTAAGTTATATTATTGCTTGAGCCCACTTGTGGGGAGGGCAGGTTAGAAATAGAAATAGAAGAGAAAGAGAGAGAATGAATGAATGAATGAATGAATGAATGAATGAATGAATGAATCATGGTTTAAGGATATTAACTAATAGGATTCAGATGATAGGTCCATTTTTGACTTCCTTTAACCCACTCTCCCAGGCAAATGTTGATGGGGTCCTATCGGCTGTGCAGCCTACTATCTGCTTCTTGGATACTTGCCATTCCTGGTTTGTGAAAGTCTCCAGGGAAGTGGTAGCAGGAGCATTGGCAGACATTATAAATCTCTCACTCTCTCAGGGCTCTTTTCCTAGATCCCTCAAGGAGGGTGAAAAAATCAAATGGGAGGAACCTAGCCAATTACCACCCAGCATCTTATCTTTCATTTTTGGGAAAGGTAACTGTGTTAGCAGTGGTTGAACAGCTCCAGGAATTCCTGAATGAGATATATTCCCTAGATCCCTTCCAATTCAGCTTCCAGCTAGGGTTTGGGACTCAGACAACTCTGGTTGCTCTGGTAAGCAATCTCTGGTTACACTGTGATGCAGGTGGGATGCATCACCATCCAGAGTCTGTTTTGGTGGGGACAGCAGGATATAAATAGAACTAAATAAATAAATAAATAGTGCTACTGATCCTATTGGATCTGTCTGCTGCCTTTGACACAGTAGACCATTTGGTCCTGGACAGTTGCCTAGCCTCCCCGGAGGTGAAGGTTGTGGCCCTGAGCTGGTTCTCCTCATTTCTCCAGGGTTGGTCCTAGAGCATAATCATGGGTGAAGACAGGATGTCTCAATGGGCCCTAACCTGTGGAGTTCAACAGGGGTCAATTCTCTCCCCTATATTATTTAACATCTATATGTGCCCTCTGGTGAAGATTGCCAGGAGGTTTGCAGTGGGGTGTCATCAATATGCAGATGACACTGAGCTTAAGGCTGCTCTTTTTCTGGTGGCTATTGGGTGATTGTGATACAGCAGTCAGTTGGTATACACTTCAGATGTGTCTCCACCATCTACACATCCTACCTCGCCTGATAGTGGATAGATTTTAATAGGGACAGATTTTTAACCATTTAATGGATAGTTTAATTGATATTTTAAAGATTACTTAGCATATCTTTGTATTTATAATTATTGTACATTATATATAATTATTATACATTATAGGTGCCCCAAGTCCTTTTTGGAGGAGAGGGAGAGGGGAATCAATCAATCAATCAATCAAACAAACAAACAAACAAATAAAGGATTTAAAATGCATAGGATGAATTATTAGTAGGTACAGAAGCAATTCCACTTATATGTAGGCAGTTGCATTCAACATGCTATGGCAGATTGTGTTGTTCAATGCAGATTTTCATCATAAAATGTAAAGCAAAATATAGTTAGGAATAAAATGTGACACTGGCAAGACACCAAGTCCTTTGTATGAAGTATGTAAAAACTAATACAAGTAAAATGGAAAAACTTTAATAACCACTAATCCCTTAGTTATGCTAGAATGAAATGGCCTATGCTTGGATTGTCACCTTAGTATTCTAAATGCAAAAAGAATACTAATTATTCTCCTGTTCTTTAATATCACAGTCTATTTGTTATTCTCTCTGATAATACAAATATTCCCATGTGCTTTACTTTGCATCATTAAGCTTTATTTCCCCCCATTAGACTATCCTATACATTAGTTCTCTAAGGTTTTAAAAGATTAATTGTATTTCTGTTCTTGCAGTGTTCAACACTTGTATGTGCTAATTAAACACATCTCTGCTGCTAATCTGGACAGGTAATTAATAATAATGTTAAGGGATGAAGAACGTTGAGCCTCATCTGTTGCATCCAGGAGCAGAATAACAAAGCAGAGGTATATATGGGAATAGGGTGTTGGATAGTGACAACCATCTGCTTTACAAGTTCTTCCTTCAGGCTCAGCTTCTAATAATTTTTTTTTTGTTAGCAAATTTTAAAAGGGTCCATTTATAAGCCCAATATCTCTCTGAAAGGGGAGTTTCACATCATAGAGCACAAAAAGCAATTTCAAAAAGCAACTTCTATAACTACATAAAACTGCAAATCTCAGTTCAATGAGCAAGGACTGGAGTTAATGCGCAGAGGATGGAACGGGAAGGGCATCTGGGGACTTCTTTCTTCCATCTGTCAAAGTCTTCCACCCTTTCTGCAAGCTCTCTCAGTCCACCACACCCCCACAGCAAGCATGCCAAAAACTCTAAAATCCCTTACTCAATTTTTTTGAGTGGGAATGCACAGGAACACAGTTCCAGCTGGCTAGGCATCAGAGGGTGTGGCCTAATATGCAAATGAACTCTTGCTGGGCTTTTTCTACACAAAAGCCCTGTCTGAAACAATGGTAATGTCAGGGGTGTGGCCTAATTTGCAAATTAGTTCCTGCTGGGCTTTTTCTACCAACCCTCTTCCCAAATCCCTATTTTGAGTGGGATTACTTCAGTGGCAATCAGAGCTGGATTTATGTGCAAACCAAGCGAGCTACAGTTGAGGCCCTCAGATTAGAGAGGCCTCGCAATACAAAATATATACATTAAAATTACTAAATAACCTTTTGAAGTGGAAGTACTGCGGGGCCTCTTAAATTTGTCATAGTTTAGGGCCTCAGCATAAATTAATCTGATACAGGAACTAAAAGGGGATTAGATAGATTAATGGAGGCTAAATCTTTCAATGATTACTAGCCATTGAAAACTTGACTGAGAGGAGCCTACACATTCAGAATCCTAGTGTCAGGAGAAAACATCAGGGGAAGGCCTCAGCCTTTATGCCCTGTTGTTGACCCTCCAGAGGAACTGGTTGGTTACTGTGTGAGACAGGATGCTGGACTAGGTGGACTATTGTTCTGATCTAGCAGGGCTCTTATGCTTTTAAACTGCTTTTGCTCCACCACATCGTATCACATAGTCACTTACATGCACACACATCAAATGTCTGCACATATGAGAACACACAATCACCATCACACACTTTGTGGTTGAGAGAAAAGTCAGAGTAAAGAAAAGGAAGAAGACTCCCCTCCCTTGGCTGTGGCCCTTCCCCTCCCATAACCTTTCATTCTTTTTTGTGTGTGTTCTGTTAGCTAGGTCCATGTACTAAGATAAATTCTGGAATAAGTGAATCTAACAAGAGATGAGAACCTTCTAGCTAAAAAGCATAGTCTTGATGAACTTTAACACAAGTTACTTAGAGCAAGCAACTTAATCACAGAACAAATTTTCACATAAAATATCCAGCAAAGTAGAATTAACCTAGTTCCAAGGCAGTAATCAGAAATTTTTATCACAAGGGGCATACGGAAACATGAGAGAGGTGGTGGTGTTAGGGTTGTCAAGTCCCCATAATCTCAAAGGTCATGATTGATTGTGTGGGGACTGATGTCATGGATTGGAACCAGTGATGTCATACTGAATAACGATATTAATGGTACCACTTCTAGACATCACTTTATTTGAGAATATAGATTATTTACAACACTCTATTGTACAATACTTGATTTGTGAATATAGTTAGCCATAATTAGACAGCTTTGAAAAGATAGCTTAGACTAAAAAATAAAAAACAATACGGAAATGAACAACACATAAATTGTAGTTAGCAGGTATGCATAGAAGGGTTAGAAGAAGTAATCAAATGTGTAAGGCAGCTGATGCCCCTGAAATATCAACTTTTTATATTGTGAATGTGTATAGGAGGGCAGAGCTACAAACTCTATTTATTTATTTACAGAATTTATACCCCAGCTTTCTGCCCCAGAATTTATACCCCACCTGTTTATTTATTTACAAAAATTATACCCCACCTTCACAGTGGCCACCAAACATAAAAATAGCAATTAATTAGGAAGGAAGGATCACTGAGGGAGAGCCAAATGAAACAAGAAGTCTCCCTCTGCTGCCGAAATATGGCAACAAAACAGGAAAGACCAGTCTTCCTGGGGAGAATGCTCCAGAGCCTTGGTGCCATGACTGAGAAGTTTTCTCCCAGCTTCCCACCTACCTAAATCTCAGAAGGTGGCGGGGGGCAGCCAAAGTATGGCCTCTGAGGATGAGGTCAAAACACTTCTCAAGGGCAGCCCCATGTAGAGTGCGTTGCAGTAACCTAATTTGTATGTATCCAGGACATGCATCAGTGGCCAGATCTTTTCTTCCCAGAAAACACAGCTGGCAAACCTGTCAAAAGGGGTGAGGTAGGCACTGTTAGACGCAGTTGCCATCTGCTATTTAAGAGTATTCCCAGACTACAGATCTGTTTTTTCAAGGGGAGTACAACTACATCCATAACAAATGACACCTTAAATCCTAGGTCAGGCCTTCTGCCCAACGGTAGTACTTCAATCTTGTTGGGATTAAGCTTCAGTTTATTAGCCTGCATTCACTCCAAAACTGCCTCCAGGCCCCATTCAAGGTTTCTACAGCCTTGCTGGGATTGTCTGGAAGCATAAAATAGAGCTGAGATTCATCTGCATATTGGTGACAACAACTGAGCCCAAATCTCTGAAAAGAGCATAAGGGACAAGATGGAAACTTGTGGGATCTCATAGACCGAAGGCCAAGGGGTTGAGCAGAGATCACCGAGCACCACCTTCTGAAATTTACCCTCCATGTAGGACCACATGTTAGCAATTAGACCCCTCCAATTTGGTGTAGGAGTTAAGTTACCAGACTCTAATATGGGATAATTGGGTTTGATCCCCCACTCTTCCACATGCAGCTTCTAATAATAATAATAATAATAAACTTTTAAACTTTTATTTATACCCCGCCCTCCCCGCCTAGGCAGGCTCAGGGCGGCTAACATGACATGGTAAAACCATGATACAGATAAACAATAAATAATGATCTTGGGCCAGTCACAAGTTCTCAGCAGAGTTGTTCTCTCAAGAGCAGTTCTCTAAGAGCTTTCTCAGCTTCACCTACCTCACAGGGTATCTGTTGTGGGGAGAGGAAGGGAAGGAGATTGTAAACTGCTCTGAGACTCGGGGGGAGGGTAGGATATAAATCCAGTTCTCCTCATCCACTTGCTGAGGGTCAGTTTATAGCTAGAAAACTTTAATATAATATCACTTCACATATCATAAATGCAGTACATTACCTGGCCCAACATGACAGAAAGTGGATGTCAGCCAGAGACAGGTCTGGACACGTTATTTAGAAGTGTTAGTAACAGTGGCTGGCTGGCTAATGACCTCTTCTCCATGCTAGAGAGATGCATAATTTAGGCCAATGGGTCTCCCAAGAACCTATTTTCTCATCTTGGATTAATCTCATCAGTACCCAGCCTCACTTCCATTCACCTATTAACCCCAATTAAGCAGCACTTAACACTATTCACCAAACCTGATAGCTTTTCTCATCTGGTACTTATAGGGTTATCAAGCACCATTCACACCTATGGTTCACCTAAGACAAACTCAAAAAGGTTTCTCCAAATCACTGTCCACCTCTGAAAAACCCATCAGCCTGCTTCAGGAAGCATTTTACCCTATATCTGGAGTCTCTAGATCAGGGGTGGCCAATGGTAACTCTCCAGATGTTTTTTGCTTACAACTGCCATCAGCCCCAGCCAGCATGGCTAATGGCTGGGGCTGATGGGAGTTGTAGGCAAAAAACATCTGGAGAGCTACCGTTGGCCATCCCTGCTCTCGATGCTCTATGTGTGTTTGTGTTCCCATTGCTATATAAAACCCTTTGGGTCTTCTTTCACTTTGGCGTAGTGGTTAAGAGCATGGACACTAATCTAAGAGAACCGGGTTTGATTCCCCACTACTCCCCCATGCAGTTGCTAGTGTGACCTTGGGTCAGTCATAAGTTCTCTCAGAGCTGTTCTCTCAAGAGCAGTTCTCAAAAGAGCTCTCTCAGCCCCACCTACCTCAAAGGGTATATGTTGTGGGGAAGGAGAGAGAAAGGAGATTGTAAAAGGCTCTGAGACTCTGAGACTCTGAGTAAAGAGTGGAATATAAATCCCATCTCCTACTTCCCTTCCCTTCCCTTCCCTCCCCCTCTTTTTTTTCTTCCCTTCACTCTGTGAAATGCTGGTCATTGTGCTGCTGCCTCTACAGCCCTTGCTCTTCGAGACTGGTAACTATAGCCTTCCCTGAAATTGCTTCCCCCATCTCCTCCCTGATGGCCACTTAGAAGAAGAAGAGATTGGATTTATACCCCACCCTTCACTACCCAATGGAGTCTCAGAGCAGTTTATAATCTCCTTTATAAATCTCCTATATAAAACCCTTTGGGTCTTCTTTCACTTTGGCGTAGTGGTTAAGAGCATGGACACTAATCTAAGAGAACCGGGTTTGATTCCCCACTACTCCCCCATGCAGTTGCTAGTGTGACCTTGGGTCAGTCATAAGTTCTCTCAGAGCTGTTCTCTCAAGAGCAGTTCTCAAAAGAGCTCTCTCAGCCCCACCTACCTCAAAGGGTATATGTTGTGGGGAAGGAGAGAGAAAGGAGATTGTAAAAGGCTCTGAGACTCTGAGTAAAGAGTGGAATATAAATCCCATCTCCTACTTCCCTTTCCTTCCCTCCCCCTTCCCTCCCCCTCTTTTTTTTCTTCCCTTCACTCTGTGAAATGCTGGTCATTGTGCTGCTGCCTCTACAGCCCTTGCTCTTCGAGACTGGTAACTATAGCCTTCCCTGAAATTGCTTCCCCCGTCTCCTCCCTGATGGCCACTTAGAAGAAGAAGAGATTGGATTTATACCCCACCCTTCACTACCCAATGGAGTCTCAGAGCAGTTTATAATCTCCTTTCCCTTCTGCACAATAGACACCCTGTGAGGTAGGTGGAGCGCTATAGAAACTGCTCTTGAGAGGAACAGCTCTATGAGAACTTGTGACTGACTCAAGGTCACATCAGCAAGTGCATGTGGAGGAGCGGGTAATCAAACCTGGAATCAGAACTTTAGTTAGCCTTGTATATGTTTATATTTTTGGTGTTTTGCCCTTTTATTTCTCTTTTAATAAAAGACCTTTCCAGTTTAACATCTGACTGGTTTATTTGAGAGTTCTCAAAGGGAAAAATCCCCATTAACATTGGTGGAGAATCCCAGTTTCCCCCTTTTGCTTTGTCTCCTTTTAAGCTAATTTTCCTCAACAAATTAGGAGACTGCTCCTTTGGGTAACATACAACCACCACAGAACAGTGTCTCCCAATCCCAGCCCAGTTAGGCAGTCCATTAGGATACTAAAAGGAGGCTATTAAACAGGACTAGATGACCATCTGACAACAGTGCTGATTCTGTGAACTTAGGCAAATCATGGGGAGGAGGGGAGAGGAAGGGTTGCATTAGTGCTTACTTCTTGTGGCCCCTTCTTGCATGCCCAGGGAAATGCTTTTTCACCACTTGGGGGTCAGGCAGCAATTTTCCTCTGGGTCAATTTTGCCAGGAATCCTGGAGAGTTTATTATTATTACTATTTTTGCCATCTTCTGGATGTGGTGCAGGTGTCACTGGGATGTGTATGGGGAAAGGTATTTGTGAATTTCCTGCATTATGCAGGGGGTTGGACTAGATGACCCTGGAGGTACCTTCAAACATTCTATGAGTCTATGATTCTATGACTGATGGTGCTGACAGCCACTGAGAGTTCTACCAGAGTATAAAGTTAATGTATTGATCAATTATATGGCACAACATCAGCTATCCAATGAAAAAATGATTTGTTTATATTCATACTATGAATTTTTTATTGGTTCAGCGAACCTATCTTTAATATTCTAGAGATATTGCAGGGTATAAGGCTGAGGGGGGGGGGATAAGATTCAAAACACTGTCAGGAAAGCTGGATGGTAGGGGAAGTGGAAATTAATCATTGTGTTAATTCTAGAAATAGGAGTTTCCTAAGGTATGCCTGTCACAAATCTGCCCCGGGCCTCTGTGTTTTCATGAGTGCTGTGTGATTGTCTGCATCATGCATGTAAAAGCATGTTTCTCTTTATGCCACCACCCAGAGTTATAAAACCCAGTCTAACACATAGCCAGTGACTTAGTTATAGCTTAAATAAATCCATATATTCTTAAACCTGCTGTCTTTATCTCAGATTCTAACATTCCTCTATTTTCATTCTATTTAATTTTGTCTCCATGTGGAAACCATAGGTGTGATTTTCCCTGGAATCTTAATTACTTGACAGTAAGTACTCAGTTGGACTTTAAAAAATATTTATTCCAACACTCATGCTCTGTAAATGAACAACAGGCAAAAATCTGAGAATTATACCAAAAGACTACAACCCTTCCTCACAGACTAACTACACAACTCCCACAGAGCATGTTTGAGCAAAGATTTGGTTGTGAAAGGTACCCAAATGCATGGATTCAAGTACTTTGAACTGATGCCAGAAGCTCACTGTGTAGACAGCACAACTACCTGAAAAATGGCTTTGTATGGTCTCTTCCGCTGATGTCATTTCAGCAATCTAGCTCCTGCATTCATGACCACTTTTTCTGAACACTCTTTAAAGATATCCACACATAGGATGGCTAGTCAAGAACAGAAACAGCTAGTGTACTACCTAAAGTTGGAAACAAGGAAACAAGGATTCCTGATCACAGTTGTCACCTCAGCCCTAGACTATCTGGCACCCCAGGCAAGCCACTACATCTTGTGTAGCCTCCCCCCCCCCACCGCTGAGTCATATGGAGCACCCAATTTGGCTTCCTCAGAAGGCTGATGCCCTGGGAAATTGCCTAGTTTGCCTAGCGACAGGGTCTGCACCTGAGAGTATATCAACAAAGCCAGCATGAAGGAGCACCTCCCAATTATGAACTTCAGTTTTGGGGTTTGTTATGTAAACTCACACAGAGGAGTCTGCCATTTAGTTCCAAAATCAACATAGTCCTCTAACATCAATAATTCAGTCCTATTTGGAGTAATTTGCTCGTTGGTCTTTGTCTAACCAATTACTAATTCCAGGCACTGATTCTAGGAGTGTATCAAAGCACTGGGAGTTGAAGAAAAGGAAAGACAGAGCAGGGTGTCATCAGCATACTGATGACACCAAACTACAGATGTTCATACAATCTCTTCCAGTGTCTTAAACAATACCAAACTATTCCTTACCTAAGCATTGCTTATTGTATGTAGCAGAACACTCAATAGAACAATGTTTAGTAACTATATAATGTTTAAGTGTGTTCAATAAAGATTATGGTACCTTAAACAGGAACAGATATATTTTGCTATAAGGTTTCATGGGCCACAGTCCATTGTAGTGGTTATATCATGTATCCAATAAAATGGGCTCTGATCCATTAACGATTTTGCAGTGATCAATACTACTTAAGATATCACTGGATTTTTTTCCTTCAACAGACTAACATGGATGCCCCTCTGAAATAAGTAATGTGGGATTATTTTGATAATATTCCTCCCCTTCTACCTCAGATCATTCCAGGGGAATATCAGGGAGAAATGAGTAGGACATGTGTGAGTTTGCATGAGCCTGAAACCCATTCCTGATCTTTCACAATTGTAATGCCTAAACAAACTTATGTTGAGACTGGTCCAAACACTTGTTAAATGCAGCCCTTTCCTTTGTGACTGGAAGGATGCACATAATTTCTATCCAAACAATTTGCTTTGTTGGATCCTAATATGAGAAACCCAACCGTGAGAACCAATAGGGTATACCATTGGACTAGGACCAGGAAGAGTCAAATGACCACTTGGCCATGAAGCTCTGTGGGTGATCTTGGGCCAGTCATTTGCAGGCAAGCCTATTTCATGTAGTAAGTGTGAAGATAAAAAGGAGGAGGAGAGTTTCTGCCACCTTGGATTTGAACACAGAGGAAGGGTAGTATAAAAAATAATATTTAAAGATAAAGATGGAAGATTTGTGGCAGTAATAATAAATGCGAAAAAACCTTATTATTGGGACTGTATGCACCAAATGGTGCAAAAGATGTTTTTTTTAAGACATTATAAAACAACTTGATGAAGTGACATATGACCAGGTCATGATTATGGGAGACTTTAATGGAACAATTCAGAATACATTGGACAGATCTGGGAAAAAAAAATAACAATAAAGAAGGAAAATTGCCAAAATCCTTCTTTGAACTGGTTAAACAAGAAAATTTGGAAGACATATGGAGAAAATTTAATCCTGAAGTACGAGATTATACATTTTTTTCAGCAAGACATAATACTTTTTCCAGAATTGACATGTTATGGGGTACAAAGGACTTAGGTTTTATAACTAAGAAAATAGAGATCTTACTGAAGATAGGTGCAGATCATAACCCAATATTATGGATTACAAAATTGTCTAAAAAAGTGAGAAGATGGAGATTCAATGAAGATTTACTACAAAATAAAGAATTAGTGACAGCTCTAGAAAATGAAACTTAAGCTTTCTTCCAAATAAATGATAAAGATGATATAGAATTTCAGATGGTGTGGGATGCTTATAAAGCCATAATGAGAGGAATATTGATTACATTAAACAATAAAGACAAAAGGGCAAAAGAAAAACAGATGTTGGACATTCAAAATGAAATAAAGAAAAAAAGAAGGGGAACTGAGAAAAAGGCCAGGGAAAAAGAAAATTATAAGGGAGATTACAATACTACAAGCACAAATGAGACATTTGTTAAATAAGGAATTGGAATGGAATTTGAAAAAATTACAACATAAATCCTTTGAGGGAGCGAATAAACCTGGAAAGTATTTGGCCTGGCAACTGAAGAAAAAGAGAGGAAATAAAATTATTAATCAAATTGTGGCTGATGGAAGAGAGATGGTAGATCAAGAAGGAATAGAGACTTTTTCAAGTATTATGCTAAATTATTTAAAGGTGTTAAAGTAAAGAAGGAAAGGATGGAAGCGTATTTGCAAAAGATTAAAACAGCACCCTTAACTGAATATATGAAAAAAAAAATTGAATGATCCAATTGAAAAAATAGAAATTGAAGCAGCAATTAATGCAATGAATATTGACCTGTTCAAAAATACGGCAATTTTTTAAAAAATTTATAAAGAAGGATTAGTACTGAAACTTCAAAAATTGATGACTATGATAAGAATAAAAGGGAAAGTACCAAATACATGGAAGGAAGCTTTAATTTCTTTGATTCCTAAGGAAGATGGAGATGTCATGAATGTAAAGAACTATAGACCAATTTCATTACTAAATAATGACTATAAGATATATACAAGAATTTTGGCAGAACGACTTAAACAATATTTGATAAATTTCATAAAGGAAGACCAAGTGGGATTTCTCCCTAAAAGGCAAATAAGAGACAATATTAGAACTGTTGTGAATATTGTAGAATATTATGAAAGACATCCAGAGAAGGAAGTTGCATTATTCTTTGCTGATGCAGAGAAAGCTTTTGACAATTTGAACTAGGACTTTATGTTTGCAGTAATGGAGAAAATAGAGTTGGGGGAAAACTTTATAAGAATGATAAAGTCAATATATACTGAACAACGTGCAAGGTTATGTATAAATGCAGATCTTACAGAAGAAATGATAATCAGCAAAGGTACAAGACAAGGTTGTCCACTTTCACCTTTGTTGTTTATAATGACTCCTGAAATTTTATTGATGCAAATACAAGATGATAAAGAAATAGAAGGGTTGAGAAAGGATTTATTTACAAATATAGAGCATTTGCAGATGATATAATGTTTATAAATGAAAATCCTACACAAGTAACACCTTTGTTGTTAGCTAAAATACAAGAATATGGAGAACTGGCAAGATTTTATGTTAATAAAGAAAAATCAAAATTTTTATGTAAAAATATGCAAGTAAATAAACAAAAGGAGTTGCAGAGACTAACAGGATGTGAAGTTATCTCTAAAGTAAAATATTTGGGTGTGGAAATAACAATGAAGAATATTGACCTGTTCAAAAATAAGAAAAGCTATGGCGTAAAATGGATGAAGATATGATAAAATGGAATAATCTTAATTTGTCATTGCTTGGAAGAATAGCTGCAATTAAGATGAATATTTTGCTGAGAAAAATGTATTTATTTCAAACTATTCCGATTGTGAAAGACAGTAAACAATTTAACAAATGGCAAAGGAAGATTTCAGAATTTGTATGGGCTGGGAAGAAACCAAGGATTAAAATGAAAGTTTTAATAGATGCTAAAGAAAGAGGAGGATTCAAATTACCAGATTTAAGATTATATCATGAAGCAGTTTCTTTAGTGTGGATAAAAGATTGGGTGACGCTGTTGATTAAAAAACTTTTAGCGTTGGAAGGTCATGGAAATAAATTTGGCTGGCATGCTTATATGTATTATGTGAAGAAAAAGATTAATAGTTTTTTTCTCTCAAAATTATATAAGAAATAATTTGTTGAATACCTGGATGAAATATAAGAAATACGGTGATGAAAGAAAACCATTATGGATAGTGCCAGCAGAAGTGATAAAAATAACAGCTGAGACAGGTGAGGAAAAATGGCTGTCATACAATCAACTATCAAAAATACAAAGTGGCAAAATAGAATTGAAAACTGCTGTGGAGTTGAATAACAAATACGATTGGTTTCAAATGCAACAAATAAAGAGTTTGGTGGAAAATGATATTAAAACTGAAGGAATAAGGAAGGAGCAAACAGAAATGGAAAAAGTTCTGCTTGGAGACAATGATAAATTAATTTCAAAAGTATATAAATTACTTTTACAATGGTCTACAGAAGATGAAGTAGTGAAATCTCAAATGATTAAATGGGCAATAAATGTAAATAAAGAAATACAGATGGATACATGAGAATATTTATGGAAGAACTCTTATGAAACTTTCAACATGTCAGAGTATTAAAGAGAACTGTTTTAAAATGATGTATAGATGGTATATGGCTCCTAAAAAATTGGCAAAGATGAATAACAAGATGCCAGACAGATGTTGGAAATGTAAAAAACATGAAGGTTCTTTCTACCATATGTGGTGGACTTGTGAAAGAGCGAAAAAGTATGGGCAGATGATTCAACAAGAAATTTCTAGGATCTTGGGATATGAATTCAAGAAAGCTGCAGAGACTTTTCTGTTGGGATTACAAATGGAAAAAATTTCCAAAAGAAGATAGAACTTTAATTTGGCACTTGCTTTCAGCTGCTAGAACACTATATGCGCAGTTATGAAAGCAAGAAAAAATACCAGAAAAATGGGATTGGATTGTAAAAGTTATGACATGGAGTGAGATGGACAAATTAACAAGAACTTTAAGAGACTATGATTTAGAAGATTTTAAAAGGGAGTGGAAAAAATTTAGAAGTTATGTAGAAGACGAGTGGAAAGTAAAAGGACTTTGGATATTTTTTGATAATGATTAAACTTTAGAAGAAAGAAGAATATTAATTTTAGTTCTTAGGAATTAAGGGTACTTTTTAATGTTAGTATTTTGAGTAAATAACACTGGTGGGGGTTAAGTAACGGGGGAAGGGGTGATTAGAAAGAAACATAGGGATAGATGAAAAGAAGTTATTAATGGAAATTGTTACCATATGTTATCAATAAAATTGTTTAAATAAAAAGCAGAGCAATATTTATTTTTATTATTTCGCATCTTTTTATTATCACCCTTTCTCCAAGGAGCTCAGGGTAATATATGTTAATTTCATCTCCTCCATTTTATTCTCACAAAATACTTCAAATTTTTTTTAGGCAAAGGATGGGGGGGGGGGGGAGAGAGAGAGAGAGAGAAAGACCAGCCCATGGTTAGTCAGGGAGATTCCTGGCAGAATATGGATTTTATCAGGATCATCCAGATCCCAGATCAACACTGTAGCTGAAATCTGGAGATCAGTTGTAATTCTATGTATGTAATATACCCAGGAGAATCTGGCTGCCAAAAGTTCCATCTCACTAGCATTATCCAGGGTGCAACACAAGGAAAGCTAGAATTTTAGTGGGTGTATTAAACCCAGTCCCACCTATTGGCTACCGATGTTGTAACACATCGCTCCCCCACAGCTCCAAAGCCAAGATGCTCTTCTTTGTGAATATAGAAAGATAATCAAAAATAGGGAGTTGCCCATCCACAAAGACATGAATTGACATGGGCCTATCCAAACTAAAATCCCAACACCCAGCAATAAGATCTGCACAAATCCTGCAATTACACAATTTCATTCTAGGGAATTAATAGTTGCAAGGATGGATGCAATCAGTTCTACCCAATATCCATAACCTGATAAATACCAATGAGAGGCCTGCAGGATCTGACTTGCCACGTCAAGTATGGAAGGCAGCTAATAGAATACGAACAAGCTTTGGCAGTTGCGTAGACCTGTTGATTAAAGGGGCAAAATACCAAGACGCAAATGTGATTGTGGTGGAGCCTGCCAGACTATTTTCCATCTTTCACAGGAACATGAACATCATGCTTTCCAGGAAGATGTGATAGTGCTCTTTGAACTCTCCCCAGCTGCAACTGAGTGGATTGGAAATTTAGATACTAGTATTTAGGGAGATTGCCCCATCAGTCTGCATACCCACTGTATCAATTTGGTTACATATTTTATACTGTTATATACTTCCTGTGTGTAACTCTGCGAAACAATAAATAAATAAACAGTTGTACTTCTGGGAGATTTCCAGACCCCACCTGGAGGTTTGTAACTATGTCAGAGTATGCATACATGAACTCTTGCACCCAAAATGAGAATCAGGGAATTAGACCAACAAATTTCATCTTAGACCACAAAGCTTTTCACTTGCACACCATTCCATTCACATATGGCACATAGGAAGTCTATGATTATTCCTCGTTGCAATCAACATTTCTATTAAAACATTATTCAAACCGTATTGTTCACATATCTTCATAGGGTTGCCAAATCCAATTCAAGAAATATCTGGGGACTTTGGGGGTGGAGCCAGGAGACTTTGGGGGTGGAGCCAGGAGACATTGGGGGCGGAGCCAGGAACAAGGGTGTGACAAGCAGAATTGAACTCCAAGGGAGTTCTGGCCATCACATTTAAAGGGACAGCATACCTTTAAAAATGTCATTTCCAAGCTCCGGGGTGGTGCACAGCCCCTTGCTCCGCGGGTGGCAGCACCACCTTTTCTCCTTGGCACAGCTGCTCTGACTGCAAGGGGTGGAGCCGGTGACGTTACAAGGAAGTTGCTAGGCGGCCCGTAGGCATCGTTCTGGTTCTGCGGCTTGGTTTATAACGCGCCTGGTGTCCGCCACAGTCTCAGCCGATGCCCGCCCGCCCCTTCCTCATCACCTTCGGCCGGAGAAGAGGCACCTGAGGGGTGCACGAAGGGGAAGAGGCGAAGACAGGGGGGGGGCACTCGGGTGTCACAGCAACCCAACGCTCGCCACCTCTTGCGCTCTTATTTGCAAAGCAAACACGATGCCCCCAAGACTCGCTCCGACCCGGCCACAGCCGGCCGCAGAGAGAGAGCTCAACCTTTCATTAGCACGCAAAGCAGCATGGGACTTGTAGTCTTCTGTGACATCCAGCAGACGAAGAACACTTTTAGTGAACTACAAGTCCCATAAACTGCAGAGAGAGCAGTCAAACGGGAGTCTGAAGAATACTTTTTAAGGGCCCGCCGGGAGTGAAAGGGGGAAGGGGCAGGACACGCGCGCTTCTCTCCCTCCCTCCGGGGACAGCTGGCGCTCCACCAGCAGGGCACGGAAGAGCCCCCAGCCAGCTGGGCTGAGGCCGGAAGGGAAGCTGCGCGGCCACCACCAAGTGCTCCGAGAAGGAGCGCCCAGCTCCAGCCCACCCCACCAGCGCGGCGCAAGACCTCGGTCAGCAGAAAACCCAGCCAGAGGCCCGCTCGCACTCGGCTCGGCTCGTCTTGTCTTGGGCAGATGGGAAGGGCCGCCATCCCCCCCCCCCGCTTTCCAGATTTCTGGGGAGCGGGGGGAGGAGCCTCCAAACCAGGGGGCCCCCGCCCAGGCGGGGGATTTGGGAAGGCTATATCTTCATCACCATTTCATGCCTTCCTTTCCTAGCTGTTAATCAGAGCTTATTGGACTTTGATATTTTTATGGTGCTGTTTCATTATGCACTGTCTGATTTGGAACTTATTAAGTGATGCCACTTATTAATGATGGCAGTGCAGTTCCTGCAGGAATAATAAAAGAAGTTATTAGAATTTGACAAACAGCATCTTGCATTCATCAAGTGGATTTGTTCAGAACGTGCAATCTGGAAAAAAGATGCATTCCATAAGTCCATCATAAACAACAGGATTTACAGGTTTAATAGTGTGCTCCAATCTCATTGCTTTAAATGAGATTTAGGCATGCCTAACTCTCTCATGCTTGTGCCCAAAGACCATTCTATTACATTTGGTTGTAAAGGATGTTGGAAAGGGGGACCCACCCCAAAGTAGAACAGAAAGAAAAGGCAGAGGGAGTTATGGATAGACAGGATGAGAGTAAAATCTTTTAGCTAAAGCCTGCACAATATTGAGACATGTTAAAAAACAGGCATTGCAGCTAAGTGTATCTCTGGAAGTCTTTGTGTTGCTTCAGACCAATTACCTAAGACACAAGTCACTGAGCAATCACAAAATGCAAACAATTTAGGAGAAATATGTCAGACCTGTATGTTTTGCAAAAGCAGTTTTATGACCCATAACAACATTATAATCTTCCCACTGCAACTAGTGGGTAATTAGTTACAATTAAATTATGGAAAGAATCTCAGCTTTTTGGTTTACAATAACAGAGTGAAGATGCAGAAAAATGCATAACAAGACAGAATGGTCTCATGCTGTGCATGCAGAAAATTCAGTGCCCTCCATGGGAACACATCTAAAACCAATGCACCAAAGCAACCATTTTAAAGGTACTATTAATGTTTCATCCATAGGGCTGCCAGCCCTGGGTTGCAAAATACCTGGAGATTTGGGAGTTTAAATAATTGAAGCCCTCTGTTGATACCATGCTGGCAGTCCATTTACATGATATGGGCACTTTCTGGTTCGTCTGAATGGAAACTGTACCTATGGAAAATGAACTTATTGCCCTATTCACATGAAGCACACGTTGAACTTCTGAAATGTACAGCTGGTGCAGTCCTGCATAACATCTGCAGAGGCTACAGAATTTAGTGCAATATCACATATCACTAACTATCAGATTTCTTTTAAGCAGCTAGGATTTCTGCAGGTATCTGTTCACATTATGTCAGCCTTGAATTCCTTGGAGGCAAGTTCTTGCAACCCTATTACTAGTAATTAAAATGTTCACTCAATTGCATGCAGCAATTTCCAGTCCACAGTAATTACATTTAGAACAAAAGAGACCTTGGAGCTGGACTGAAATAAATATTGGTGCTTCCCCCCCAAACTTCTTTTGTAGCCTTGCTGTTTTCTAAAGAAAACTTTTTAATTACTTTTTCCTAAGCACTATTATCAAAATCAGAGGAATATCCTAATTTAAAGAGGCCTCACACTGTCCTTCGAGACAGATGATGTAGGGGAAAAAATTCTTTTTGCATAGCCTCTGCTAAGACCAATGCAGCTTTTGCCAGTATGGTAAATGCAGTGACCACAAATAATTAGAATAAAGCTTTCTCTCAGAAATCTGTACAATACAAACCAAAAATAAAATGGACTTTCTAAAAGCATGTCACAAGACTGAGGCGCTTCCTGTCTGCACAGGGATGATAACTTTGCCCGGTATTGCAGTCAAGAAATTGCTGCCTATTTTAAACAAAGTATACAAATTGGCAAGTAGCTTCCTTTTCATATTGTTCAGCAGGTTTCTTTTCAAGTGTGTACTACTAAAAAGTGTGTTGAGAAAGTGCGAGAGAGCACAACCTGAAGAACACCAAGCAAAACTCCTAAGCCCCTTGTCAACAGCTATTTTTACCAGGGTCTATACTTCTCACTGAGAAAGGGGAGAAGAGCCATTAATACCAGCTTTGCTCACTCATAGGCTCTCAAGTCAGCTGGCACTTTATTCTTCACCATTGCCAGCCAGGTTCTTCAGTGGAAGTGAAACTGGGGGAACAGTGATGTTGCAATGTTGCAATGCCACTTCTGGCTGTACCAAGAAGTGATGTTACAACACTGTAAGAATTCCTGATTTCTATGGTAAAAACTGTTGGGTCTAGTGTAGGACCCTGAGACCCTGGAGAGCCGCTGCCAGTCTGAGAAGACAATACTGACTTTGATGGACCAAGGGTCTGATTCAGTATAAGGCAGCTTCATATGGCAGGACTGGTCGGGCAGCCGTCCTTACCTTCACTTAGCAGAGTGTCCTTATTCGCTTCAGTGCAGCAGTGCAGCAGCATGGTCTAGTCTAATGGTTACCACACTATCTCACAAACTGCACAGACAGCTTTGCTTTAGTTAAGAAACCAATACTGATGCATTTATTAAAATAAAACATAACATATAAATATTGTGGAAAGAAAGAGTGTCTAAAAAATAAATATTGTGGAAAGAAATATTGTGGAAAGAAAGAGTGTCTAAACTATTCTAACTAACTGGATGGCTCTGGATTATAGTAGGCCATTCCCTTCTCCAGGCAGCTGTTCATGAATTCTACAGACAGACATGACTCATCTGATAGAGAAAAAAGTAAGCTAGACATCATTTGTGTACAGGAATCTCTTAAAGTTACTTAGAACAAAAAGGTGCTGCCCAAACCAGCAGCTGCCTGTTTTGTTCTCTCCCCTTTTCAGTAACGCTTAATTAGTATAACCTGTACAGTTCAGTGCATTTCCTTACTCACTGCAGTTGGTGGGTGCAGAGATACACAATATCAGAATGACTCAGAATGAGAAGAGGGGACTCAGAGACAAACAGTGGGGCAGGAGGGGGGCAGCAGCTCCCTATTTTGGGTTACAGGTCAGTTCAGCTTCAGCTACTCACCCTGAGCAAAACGTTCCTTAGCTCTCTCCTTTCCAGTGCAAACAACTAGCGCAGACTCTGATGGATCTTCTCCTCCTATGAACTTCAGCTGGTTGCAGAGGAGAGAAATCATCCAATCCAGCCAGACACATGGAGATTGCTATCTCATCAATAAATCACAGCATTACTTTAAAACAATCCTTTGTTTTATATTTACTGTCTATGTCTGCAATTTTTAAAGCGCTTTTTAGACTTTGTGTTCTAGCAACTGTTCAATCCATGTACTTGAAATGGAAAAAGTTATCTGCCTTTAGTAAAAAAAGTTACACATTCAGCGTCCTTAATTTTAAATTTATACAGTGCAAGTGACTAGAAATCATCTAAGCCTTGCCCTGTGAGAAGAAACCAAAACACTGAAGGATTTCCTTGAGTAATTATAAGGTCACAGAAGGGGCTGCCAAAATGTCAGCCAGTCACATAAACCCTCAAGGATTATTTTAAGTGAAAAACAAACTAACAAAGACATTCCCAGCCAGCTGCACTCAGCAAGGTGTCAACATTGGCAGTACAATACATGAGAGCATCTGGCTGGATTAACCTTTTACATATCTGCTGTGGAAAGGAATTAGAATCTTCCACTCTGTAGCTGTTATCAGCAAACACAAAACACTAAAAATATTTTTAAATAATCAAGGGAGATGCAGAAGCTGAAGGATTTTTTTTTTTTTTGGGGGGGGGAGAAACACAACCTATTTTGACATATTAAATACTGATATAGATCCATTAAGACAAGAGCCTACCATGACTGCCCAGCTGAGAAGAAAAATGATTATCGCCTTTTAGAAACACGTCATATATAAGGAACCAAACTGAACTGAACTGGGAACCATTTATTATGAAAGCTTTGATATTATTATGAAATGAAATGGCACTGCCCTCTCCGAATGCATGTTCAGTTTACTTATTTCAGATGCATAACTGTAACATGGCTATTGTTTCCCAGTAGTTGGGTCAGTATCACAATAATTAAATTTGGTAACCAGCAACCCTATACATTCAGTCAAATGGTAATCACAGAGGGAAACATGCAAGTGCCACTAGCCCCAGAATAATCTGGGAACTGATCGCACAATCTGCCCAGCCCCTATAACTTCTGGCAGCAGATACTAGAAGTGTGGAACACAGCCACAATCACATGAGTAGCCGCCAGCTGCAACACAGCTGCTTTGTTCTATTGCTTCAGACCAACACGGCTGCCAACTGGGATCTATCTACATATATGAATGAACTATGCAACATACACATATATATGAACACACTATGACTGATTCCTCACTAACAGTTGCTCCGCCCCCAGATTTCTGCTTTCCCTGGCTCAAACAATCTATTCCCCATCAGTTGCTCCACAGGTACATTTTGGTCTGTGGCTCCTCCCCCCCACCCCAATTTTTCCTGCAGCATCCAGAACTCTAAAAAAACAAGAGCAGGAAGCCGCAAAGAAAATTGGAGGGAGCCATGGATCAAACTGCACCTGCACAGCAACTGGTGGGGAATTGATCACTTGACCCAGGGAAAATAGACGGTTGCGGATGCAGCAACTACTTGTGAGGAATTAGTCTATGGCTTTTTTTCACTATAGTCCTGGACTGATGTGTCACAGCAGTCAAATTGTGCTTACCCAGCATGAAGGAAAAGCATGAATGAGGGATTTCTTCTAGTGTAACTAGGGTAGATACAACCATGTTTCTTCCTTCAGCCTACAAAGTCTTCCAGCTTAACTCATTGTTCCTTCAATGGAAGAGTTACTTAATTTGAAGGAAGTCTCCTTAAATGGGAAAAAGTCTTCACTCTTGAGCCAAAAGGAAGGGCAGAGTATACATATTTTATTAAACAAATTTTACTCAGGGAAGTAGCAGAATAGGGATAGGATCCACTCCATCATTTCCTACTCAGAGATCAACACAGCCTGCTAGCATTGTGTTTGGGGAAAGAGCAGTCATGAATGTCCCCTTCTATCTTTGGTATCAACAGGGCCGGATTAACATGCCTTTAGGGGCCCCGGGGCAGCTTCTCCCCCCCCCCCCGGTTTTCCCCCTGCTTGCAGCCCACCCAGCCTGTACATGCAGCTAGCAACTGAGCCGCTCTTTGCCTGACTTGCCTGGTGTGGCTGATGCTGGTGTCATCACCAAGTTTGCCTCTCTGCCTCTCCCCTGCAGCTTTGTCAAACGGGCTTTTGAGAAGGGGCCTGCAGGCTGCAGTGGGGGTCACAGGCAGCGGGGTGGCCCCTCCAACTCTGAGATAATTTGTAAGTGGGCTCCCATGATTTTGACTGCCTAGGGGCCTCCACAGCGTTTAATCCAGCCCTGGGTATCAATTTACTCTGAAAAAATTGTGATGAGAAAGAAGTGCCCGTAGAAAGCATCACACTGATGCTGAACATGAAATGTATTTTTACAAAATACCAAGTGCATTATGTTTCATATGCTTCATTATTATTTCAACCAATGGGCTGAAATTAAATCAGAAGAATTTTTGACTAAACATTATGAAGAACTTCCTGACTGAGCAGTTCCTCAGTGTAATAGGCTTCCTCAAGAGGTGGTGGGCTCTCCTTCTTTGGATGTTTTTAAACAGAGGTTAGATGCTGATTCCGTGAACTTAGGCAGATCATGAGGAGAAGGGCAGGAAGAGTTTAATCAGTGCTTATTTTGCGTGGTCCTTTCTTGCATGCTGAGGGAAATGCTGTTTGCCACTTTGGGGTCAGGCAGAAATTTTTTTCCAGGCCAGTTTATGGGGATCCTGGAGTTTGTTTGTGTGTGTGTTTGTTGTGGTTGTTTTTGCCATCTTCTAGGCACAGAGCAGGTGTCAACAGGGGTATGTGGGGAGAGGTATTTCCTGCATTGTACAGGGGGTTAAACTAGTTGACCAAGAGGTCCCTTCCAACTCCATAGTTCTATGTACACCAGAAACGGTTTCCCTGCCATAGCTCCCTCAGTTTTGATGTCAATCTTCCTAACAGTTTTTTAAATCTAGTTCACATGTTTCATACATTGTGATAAACACTATGATACACATGCACTTGTCAGTTTCAGCTGCCATAGCACCATCAACTGATGATCCCATTCTTTCAAGAGATATATTTAACCTCAAGAAGAAGCGCAGAGTTCTCTGTCCCTATCGTCGCAAATGGTTTGCTAGAGAGAACACTGAGTGCCTTCCCTGCCACAATTTTAGAAATATTGTAGGGTGGGTTTATCGCTGTATAAGAAAACTGAAACTGGTGTTCTGCTGTTCTAATATGTGATTTGAGGATAATTTCTGATTCTTGATGTGGAGGCCCCTGTGAGGTTAAGGTCACAGGTGAGCATGTATCAAAATTTTAGTTAGCCTGAGTTCTAAGCTTGTATTCTGTTTCTGGCGGGGCTTTTTTTGAGCAGGAACACACAGGAAAGCAGTTCCAGCTGGCTTGGCACCAGAGAGTGTGGCCTGATATGCAAATGAATTCCTGCTGGGCCTTTTCTACAAAAAAGCCCTGTGTGAAACAATGGTGGTGTCAGGGGTGTGTGGCCTAATATGCAAATGAGTTCCTGCTGGGCTTTTTAAAATAATCTTAATGACAGTGGAGAGTTTGATGTTGTTTGGTTTGCATTTTATTAGCCATTTTGTGCTTTGAAGAAGATATGCTATATATATTTATAACTTTATGCTACATATTTTAATAAACAGTGTTGAAAGGAATTTCTGGAAGGAAAACTACAGACAGGGAAACGTTTGAAATAACCCTGGCATACTAGGATGGACAACATGAAGTTGTGAAATATTATATCACTGTCTTGTATTCAAAATGTTACTGTTGCCCAAAACAATGGTACAGTGCTGAAGAACTTCTTAGAAATCTAATCATTAAGGTTGCCAGGACTCCTGCTACAGCAGAAGACCACCTTCCAGCAACCCCTGCTGCCCTGTCCACTGTCAGAAGGGGGGGAAAATCACAGTCAGTTGGACAGCATTACATCATTTCTAGAGAAAACCCATAAGTGACATCATGCCTCTTCAGCTGGCAACCAAATAGTTTGTTCCAATGCCTTTTGTAGCATAAGAAATTATTTCATGGAGCACTTCAACTGCCTTGATTGAATTTAATTAGCTTCAGCCGGAAATCTCTTTATGTTGTCTTGAATAAGAATTTGTGTAGTTCATTTACATATCATCTGCAATAATCTCTGCTTTAAATAGTTTACTAAACCATAAATTAATTATATCATTTTAGAAGCAATTGAAATGTAAAAATGAGTTTAGAGAACAAAAGCGAACATTTTAATAGCTGAGAAATATCATCTGAATGCAGCGCTTAGTAAAAATGTGTTTATTTTTTTCTCTATATTTAGAAACAAATTGTTAAAGAATGTGAAAGAAAATCAATTGCTGAAAAATGGCAGGGCATAGGAAGCTGGTGCATTTTGGTCCAGGATATTCTTTTTTTGGACTGGTGTAATTTGAACAATCTGTCTGTGAAATTCTCATCAGCCGGAAACAGAAGATCTAATGTTTGTGCATGTACTGGTTTTACCTCAGAATTTTTCAAGCCCTGATTTTACTTGACCCTTCCCCTCTATGTTAAATAAATTATTTTGTTATTTTTAAATTTCAAAATGCCTCAAGTGACATTTAAATTGTTCTAGTTAAAGCAGGAGCCTGATCCTTCCTTCAGGTTCCTGGTCTGAGCCAACACAGCCAAAATATTATGCTGTGACAGGGTGGGTCATCAGAATTCTTCAGAAAAGAAGAAAACAGACTAGAAGAAAATTAGAACAGCTCAGTAACACATTTCTCCTATACCAGCAATGTAAGTGTTTGAACTATTGTCAACTTTATTTGACTGGGGCTTCATAAAAATTATTCCAGTGAATGTAATGACGCTCCAGGTCTGAGGAAGTTTGGAAACTTTGACCAGATCTGGGAGCACCATCAACCATCATTGTCAAACCTTGGGAGAGATTCATTACAGCTTTTGGTACAACTGGAACTTTTCCTATATACAGGACATTGGAATTTAGTCCTTTAGATGTACAAATTCATCAGACACTCTCCTTGTTGACTGTCATATTATTGTTCCCTGTAGTGATTATAATGTGAATAATGACACAGAAATAGTGTACTTTAATGTGATAAAACATTTTATTATAGCGCCACACAGTTGGAAGTACTTCATTGTATTGGCTCTTTACAATTATGGATTCTTTGGTTGGAATTCCTACCTGAGCAGCTGGGTCAAGAAGCAGACCCAGTGGGGGAAGCATCAGCCAGACTGCTCATTTTGGCAGGAGAAAAAAAAAGGAGAAAGAAAGGATACAAGGTCCCAATTTCCACCAGGGTCCCTCAAACCAGCAAAGTATAGGAGAAGGAAGGAGTGTTTGACAGCTTTAGAAAGAAGATGGAGTGCTTGCCTGATCATGCAGCAGTGACCAATGTTAGTTCCTGAAGTGGAGTCTGAACAGGATTAGGATTGACAGGCTGATAGGAAGAAGCAAGGACCTACACCTGGGGGAAGATGAACCCACTGGGAAGAAATGACAGCTGCACCTTGAGGGATGAGTCAGCAGAAGGAGGCAGATAAAAGGAAGCAACGTTGCTTGCCACACCCCTTTGTGAGCTGATCCACTTAGTGAACAGAGTGCTGCCCTAACTTGCTGACTTATACTCTGTCCTTGTTAACTTTTGCTTGCTTTTTCAACTAGAAATCGAGAGTTTATATCCTGCAGTGGTTCCCAAGCCCCTGGACCTCCCTTAACACCTGGGCTCTCTGACTTCAGACTGGTTTGTAGACCATGCTCTTGTTATTGTTGCACTTTACTTGTTATTGTTGTATTATGTGTATCCTGGAAACACCAGGTAGAGTAACAGCACCAGGCTTTGCACTAAATGCGACAACATGTTTACCAAATCAATGTAAGGATAGTTTACAGAACAATCCAAAACACATTTGCAAGAAAGCAACCATACAAAAATAATTTCTAAAAAAACAGAAATCTTTAAAAATTCTCAGTCCAGCTCAAAAAATACAATTATATTCAATTTAGTTGTTTACTTTCTTAGAAACCACATTTGCTCTGATTTTCCTCCCCTAAACCTTCAGTATGAGATGATACTCATCCGTTGCCAATGGAAGGAGTTGCTTCTAAAGAATCATCCTTCCTTCTCAGACTGACATCCTCTGATCTTGAGACTCTCATTTTCCAAAGCCCCAGTCATTCAAAGCAGTTGTTCACATTACATTTCAGGTCTTCATTTGGAGATATGGGGCTTGGATCTCTGACTGTATTGTCAGGTGATGAACTAAAAGTAGCATTGCCAGCCAGCAGCTGATAACTGGTGGAGGCACATTCTGGCAATTGCATGAAGTTATTTCAAGGAGAAACCACAGAGTTTCTGGCGTTTCCTAGTGTGGACTGACAACTTCCAGGATTTTACCCAGAACTGACCCAACATCTGTCTGTCATGCTGGAAAACTAGGCTAAAACCAATACTGTTCCCTGATGGCAATTTTTTAAATATTATTTTTCTCTCGGCTACATGAGCAGCGGTGGGAAATGATAGCTGGGGTGGGGAAGTAGAATCCCCCATCAAAGCAGGAAACTGGCAACTCTGATCCAAAGGGATGCAAGTTCCTATTGGCATAAATTAATAAAAACACAGAGTTGGAAGGGACCTCTAGAGTCCTCTAGTCTAACCCCCTGCACAATGCAGAAACTTCACAAATACTCCCCCCCCCGCCACATCCTCAGTGACTCCTACTCCATGATCAGATGATGGCAAAAACCTCTAGGATCCCTTGCCAAACTGGCTGGATAAAAATTGCTGACTGACCCAAAGTGGCAATCATTTCCCTGGATGTGTAAGAAAGGGCTACAAGAAGTAAGCATTAATGCAACCCTTCCTGCCTCCTTCTCATGATCTGCCGAATTGATAGAATCAGCATTGCTGTCAGATGGCCAACTAATGTGTGCTTAAAAACCTCCAAAAAAGGAGAGCCTACCACCTCCTGAGAAAGCCTGTTCCACTGAGGAACCTCTTGAATTGTCAGGAAGTTCTTCCTAATGTTTAGCTGGAAACACCTTTCATTCAATTTCAACTCATTTGTTCTGGTCTGACCTTCTGGGGCCACAGAAAAGAATTCTGCACCATCCTTTATATGACAGCCCTTCAAGGACTTCAGTCGTCTCTTCTCAAGGCTAAACATACCTAACTCCTTCAACCCTTCCTCATAGGACTTGGTCTACAGACCCCTCACCCTCATTATCTTTGTTGCCCTCTTCTGGACACATTCCAGCTTGTTTATATCCTTCTTAAATTGTGGTGCCCAAAACTGAACACAATACTCTAGGTGAGGTCTAACCAGAACAGAGTAAAACAATATCATCACTTAATGTGTTCTGGACACTATTGTTGATACAGCCCTAAATTGCATTTGACTTTTTAGCCACCACATCACACTGCTGACTCATGTTCAGTGTGTGGTCCACTAATGAATTGTTCTGACTTATTTTTCTTCTCTCATAAACAGTTTAAATAGTACTGCCCCTTACATTGAGGTAACTGAATAGTGTCCTTGGGAGAGAAGGCCGCATAGTACAGCCTGATCTAATTAGATCTTAAGTTAAGCAAAGTCAGTATTTGGAAGGTAGACATCAAAGGAGACCTGTGGAAGAAGGCACTAGCAAACCACCTGTGCTTCTCACTTGCCTTGAAAGCTCCTTGCTGAAGTCACCACAAGTTCAGTGCAACTAGATATACACAGAATGGTGTTCCTTGGTAAAAGTATAATAATTTAAAAGCTTATCTCATGCTGCCATATAAGAGCCTCACTAGGTATGACAACTCATACTGGTATGTCCCCTGGAGAGCTCTACGCTTAGAAGATCAACATCTATTGGAAGTCCCTGGTCCAAAGAGCCTGGGCCTTTTTGGTCCTGGCTCTGACTTGGTGAAACTCCGTACCCACTATCATCAGGACCCTGCAGGTTTTGTTTCAATTCCTCAGGTCCTACAAGGCAGAGATGTTCCACCAAGCATACACTTGAGGACAGCAATGCTTTTTTTTTTTTTTTTTTTTAACAGAGAGCAGTTTATTAGTTGCTTCTCACCCTCTCACCTTCATGTTAATGTAAATTGGGAGCCAAAAATTTCTGTACTATGGCACAATGTAGATGTCAGGATTTACAGCTTGGTATTTTTAGATTGTATAATGTATCTTTATATAAATTTGATGTACACTGCCCTGAGCCCACTCTGTGGGGAGGGTGGTATTGAAGTTTAAATAAATAAATCTTAGCATGCCAACATATATAAATGCTTTTCAACACCCTCAGTGTGGGGACTGTAATGTTTAAATCAGACCCTATAACAAGCTGCTCACTGTCATCTGTGTTCAAATGGCAAAAACTTCCTTCCTTCTTGTTACCCATGGAAATCAGACTTCTGGTCTTCTGCTTGCTTCAATGAAATAAATAGCCACTTTTGAATAAAAAGCTACTTTTTAATCTTTCAACATTATCATATTACTTACAAGATGACAGCACACTGAAATAATAGATCTGGAGATTAAATAATGAATGTTAGCACCAAGCGAACAGATCTGTGAGGTCGTATTTCACATGGTGATGGTATTTCGTGCCAAAACTGTAATTTGAGGCAAAAAGAGCACTTATAAATCTGGAACCAATGTGCTTGCCTTTCAAGAACAATGAAATGATGAAGAGTGGCTTGTGGCTCATATTGAAATGTAAAACTGTTAAGTCTCAGCTCAAAATGGAACGGGTATAAGAGACCATATTCACTACAGAAAATACAGGTGAAAAAAAAATGCTAAACCTCACCAAGCTTTTCTTGTTTTTTGGTTCTTGTGAACAGAAGAAGGGAAAAGGACACTTGTGTTACTCTGATGCAGTGTCTTGGGCTGTTTTCAACTACTGATCTCTCAACAAATGCTGTTTTGTATAACTGTTAACAATGCTTGGAATGACGGTGGTATGGGCCCAATATTTCACTTAAGCACTGTGTCTTTGGCACATGAAAACACAGCCATGCGTTTCTCACACATAACTTAATTAAAAGAGCTTTGCTGAACTGTATCTAGTATAATCAGGCAAGTCTACTGGGACATGATATAGATTCAGAGGAAATCTTAGCTGCATGTATTTATGGCTTAGAAGAAATGAGTTTAAGGGAAGAATAAGGATTTTGATGAAAATGGCATGAGGATTTCATTCAAATTCATTTATTATTGCTTTAGCAAGGAGGGCTTTAACGCAGCCATATTGCTTTCACTGGACATATCAGACTCTAGTTCTAAGAGAAAAAAGAGACCTTAGAACTCTAACATGACCAGACACTCTCATTTCTTGTATAATTTTCTTTTAGAATTAAAGTAATAAGCAATTAGTGTCAACTTCCATTTATATTAGTTCTCTTTTTTGGAGTTAGGACTATTAAGGGCTAGTCTGAAATTCCAGTAATGCAGCACACAACATAATTGTTTCCTCATGCTGAAGTGCTGAAGAAAATCAAATAGAATGAATTCTAGTGGAAACAATGAGCAGTATCCATCACCTTCCCCACATTACTCTGACTGCTCCATATAATTTCATTTCAGATCCATTTACCATAAAATAAAGGATTCTATTGTCTGTGCCAATACCATTTCTCTTTATATATGAAATATATTTAATTATGCAAGGTCATATCTGAAAAGATAAAACTCTCCAAAGAGAAAGAATTTGAACTTTTCCATATCAGATGTATCCTCTTGCTATAAAAATGAGAGAATTCTGTATTATGCTAAAATTACACGATATTATCCTGAAATGACATTATATGTCTTTATTTTTCATCTTGAACATTCCTGGAATTAGGTTGAGGGATAAAAGAAAACTAATGGTTCTGAGAATTGGCTGCTCCAAAGAGTAGACTCCCTCATTACTCATTCTTTTTAATTGGCAGTTCACAGCAGGAAAAGAAAGAATATGCCCATTGCATTAGGAGATCAGAGTTATGACCTTTTCTTTATGATGTAGCATAAAAATTATGGCAAATTATAACAGCTGTTATGGATGTGTTAAGCCTGCCAACTTTCTGTTTGTGCTAAAAAGGTTTCCTTCCAGCTTCTAAATTTGGAGAGAATCTGCCAAGCATTCAAATACTCAAGGCTTTGAAACACCCTTCTGTCAGGCAAGTATGTCACTATTAAGAATAGTATTTAAAATATCACAGAAGGGTAAAAAAGACCCCTTGAAGATCAGTTCCTGATTTTTTCCTGTTTGGATGTATGCATTTCCACTCATCAGCTGAATAGTTGAAGGACAACACAAGCAGAAACGAGTTACACTCACAAATAAGAACAGGTTTCTAAAATATAAAGGTGCGATCTGTCTAATTAAAACCATAAGAACATTGCCCTGGAATCTGTTGTCATCTATCACTTTTTAGAAAGATGCAATATATAAATGCATTGTTCCTTACAGACTGATGCTAGCTACATTAACTTTGAAAGAAAACACAGATAAATCAATACATAACCTCATTGTTTGTTATTAGTGTAATTTCCAAAACAGATCTGTCAAGTACTCCGCAGGAGGTAAGAAGTGCTTGCTCTACAAAACTGCCATGAATTCACAACACAAAATGTCTAAAATGCACAGCTATGGTGCTGTCATGCCTGTATGCAGATATTCGCTTGGCAGTTTAGACTGTTATTGACAACTTGGTTCCCAAGAACCAGACTAACAACCTTACCCTAAGGCCATTTTCATGAGTGATGTTAAAATTGGCTCGTACATCTACCACATTTGTAATTCAAATGCAAAATTTGCATTGGCTAGTGCTGTCAGACAGTGTTTAGACAGACAGTGACTCTGAGCAAGGAGCAGATGCAGGTTGGAGGGATTTGGCTTGAAGGTCCATATTCTTATACTATATCCATGAGACATTCCATGGGAGAACAAATTGTGAGAGATCTTGAGAAGGGTTGAAGAAATGACATTGCCTTCTGAAGCCTGTAAGTTACAGCTCTAAACTTGGGAGCTCAAAGTCTTTTCTCCACTAAATACACCAGCTACTTGAGGTCCTTCTCTTCCCCACTGTACTCTGTACATGGTCTTACATGTGTAGACATAACATGTACCTATCATCACTCAGTAATATTGGAACTTTCTTGTTAATTAGGGGCTGGGTTTTGCATTAACAACATAAAACATTTCTTAAGCATCTGTGTTACTGCTAAGGAGCTCTCAGATCCAGTAGGCAATCACCTTGGACTCAGTGGCATCTGGTATTCATTGTGGGTGGTGGGACAGAAGACAGCATAGGTAGTGGTAGTCAGGATAAATATTTGTCTCCTTCCTCCTCCAGTGCAGCAGTGCAGAACAAGACAACTGCATTTTGAAGACATTCCTAGGAACATTTCTCCAATTACTGTTAGCCCTGCACCCCCTCTCCAACTGCTCTGCACTGTTATGGACTATAGTCATACGGCTGTTATGCCAACCCAGTTATGGACATTTGTTTCTTATGGATTAAACAGCAGTGAACCAGGCCAGGACCCAGCTTGTTAGAGAGCCAGTTTGGTGTAGTGGTTAAGTGCGTGGACTTATCTGGGAGAACCAGGTTTGGTTCCCCACTCCTCCACTTGCAGCTTCTGGAATGGCCTTGGGTCAGCCATAGCTCTCATGGGAGTTGTCCTTGAAAGGCCAGCTGCTGCAAGAGCTCCCTCAGCCCCACCTACCTCACAGGGTGTCTGTTGTGGGGGGTGGGAGACAAAGGAAATTGTGACTGCTCTGAGACTGAGATTCAGAGTATAGGGGGGATATCATCATCACCACCATCCTCCTCCTCCTTCTCTGTGCCTACCAGTGTGTGGACTGCCTATGCCTACAACACCAGAAGAACACTGGATCATACTTCACCAGCAAACTGCTAAGCCCTGCAGAACAGCAACTACATCCCTGTCTTCGAGAAGACAATGCCAGAAGCAGCCTTGAGAGAAACCATGTTCCTAAGATGTTCCTAGAAGACAACACTCTCCCTGCAAACCACCATGCATAGAACGTTTCTTCTACACACACCACATTCCAGAGTCCTGCCAACACTTTGGAAATGCAGAAGTGAAGGCATAGCTGTCAACAACTGGCTGCTGTAACATCAGCTTCTCTGAATAAAATAATTGTCCTGTTACCCATCAAGACTAACCTCCAGCTCAACAAAACGTCATTGAAGAAGACTGCTGGTCATCAGCTATATCTTGCAACCCATCTACTCTCTTTTGTTTCCCACTGTCTCCTTCTGAGGTGTTACAATAGTGACCATTTGACCCCAGATTGACCACTCCAATTCCTTTGTATAAAAGATGGTCTGCAGCTCATGGACCATCATTGCCCATCAAATTCTTCTGTTCTATTTCCTGGGAGCCATCTCTGGGTAGGTGTAGCTAATCACAAGACCCTGCCTTGGGATATGAAATTGGCTATAAAAGGCCAGTTTTTTGGCCATCCAGGTAGGTACTCCTACCTTGCTGCCGAAGTCACCCCAATTCCTGATCAGTTTTGGGCCCATTATTGCAAGTGACACTGGTTATCTCTTGCTTCCCCCCTCCTTTCCGTGTTCACTGAAGAATCATCTTTCTTCTGTTGTCGAGAGGTAAAGTATCATCCCTCATCATTTTCCTGCTCACGCAAACATCCCTATCAACTTCCTACCTATTTTTCTAGACCTGTATGTGTGTTGAATACTTTTGTTTCCTTGTGTGTTTGAGTGTTTTCTAATAAAAATCTATTTTAGTTTTTCAAATCTCGTTATTTAAAGGAACTCCTTTGGAGGATTGACTTCTGTTTACATAGGTTATCAACCCCATATTAATTGGCCATCTTTGCCCACCGAATTAAATTCCCCCATACCTCTTTTGAGGGCAGTTTAGCTAACATTACACAAAAGAGCTCTGATCTCTATGCATTTGCTAATCTAATCCAACCTATAATTTTGCAATTCTGTTTAGTTACAGAAAAGTATACATACCCAGTGTAGAAGAAAAATCCTGCCACATGGCCCCTTCCCTAAAATCTACTACTCCGTGCATTAGTCATAAGAGTAAGGTTCATATCACATGGAGGGATATGAGCACTGAAGAGCTCACTTTGATGAACTCTCCATATCTTTTGCTCAATTACTCATATCTTATGCAACACAAAACAAGGAGACCTTTGAACAAACATAGAAGACATACATACAACTACATGGGGCTGCCTCTGTACCGAACCCGGAAGCTGCAGCTGGTGCAGAACGCAGCGGCCAGACTGTTGTTGGGGCTCCCTAAATGGGAGCACATACAGCCTGGGCTGCGCGAGCTGCACTGGCTGCCAGTTACATACCGGGTTCGTTACAAAGTGCTGGTCATTACCTTTAAAGCCCTATATGGTCGAGGACCTGTCTACCTTAGGGACCGTCTCTCCCCATACGAACCCCAGAGAGCACTGAGGTCAGCTGGAAAAAACTTGTTGACCACCCCCGGACCGAAAGAGATGAAGCTGCAATGTACCCGTAACCGGGCCTTCTCCTCTGCAGCCCCGAACCTATGGAACCAACTTCCAGAGGAAATGCGGGCCCTGCGGGACCTTGAACAATTCCGCAGGGCCTGCAAGACCTTCCTCTTCCGACTGGCTTTCGCTGACGAAGAAAGAAATTGCTAATGACTACCGCCATTATAAAAGCACAACTAGCATTAGCACTTTTATCAACTTAATTAAGTGATTTTAAACTTATCAGAATTTTTAATGTTTAATGTTAATGTAACCTTGTCTTTTGTATAAGGGAAACTGAATGATGTTGTTAGCCGCCCTGAGCCTGCTCCGGCGGGGAGGGCGGGATATAAATAAAATTACCTACCTACCTACCTACATACAAACTACATACATACAACTACATACAAACAGCCCAAAACAGATTTAAAGGGCAGGAAAAGTTCTATGTCTCTGTGGCAAGGCAGGGATATAATTAGTTTCCTGGAAGGCTGAATTAAACAAACACAAGACAAAGGCTATGATCACACACACTAAATAATGCACCTTCAATGCACATTCCAACTGTATTTTGCCAGTTCACACAGTAAAATCCAGTTGGAAAATGCATTGTTAGTGGATTGAAAATGCATTATTTACTGTGGGTGATTACAGCCAAAAAGTGACTTAGCTGAGAGTCTGACAACTTTACCCCCCCACCCCTAGACCATCAGGTGCAGTCAGTAATAGGCAGGTAGGAAGCAGCCTGAGGGCCTTTCTGCATAGTTTCCCCCCCCTCCCTCTGTTGGTTTTGGTCCCATACTGCTTCAGTTTATCCCCTGATTTCCACACACATTTTTGTGCCTTTAATTTTCACTTCAGTTTTTATTTGTTTGTTTTCTCTCCCTCCTCCCCCTCCCCAGTTCTTCTGAGATCATACCTCCCGCCTTTTTTAACCTCATTCTCTTTCTGAAAGACAGGGCCTATGCAAGACCAGAAAAGAACTCTGCAGAGGCAGGCAATGGTAAACCACCTCTGCTTCTCAGTTGCCTCGAAAGCTCCTTGCTGGGGTTGCCTTAAGTTGGTTGTGACTCAATGGTACATATGTACATAATGTTGGAGAATCAGTGAATTTAATGAAAACATCTGTTCAGTGAGAACAAGCTGTAAAGAAAGAAAATTCCAAAATCAAATCATTCAAAAAGAGACTGAAAATAAACCAATCAATATTTAATTTCTTCATAAATGATCTGGAACTGGGTGTGAGTAGTGTAGTGGCCAAGTTCACAGATGATGCAGGATGGTGAAAAGCAAGGCTGACTGTGAAGAGCTCTAAGAGGATCTCCACAAACTAGGTGAATGGGCAACGATCTGGCAAATGAAGTTCATTGTTGGTAAGTGTAAGATGGTGCACATTGAGACAAAAAAACCCAAAACAAAACAACAACCCAACTTCAAGTATAGGCTAATAGGGCCTGAACTTGCTGAGACTGAGGGGAAAAGATCTTGGGGTTGTAGGAGATAGCTCAATGAAATTGTCAACCCAGTGTGCTGTAGTGGTGGAAAAGGCATACTCTGTGTTAGTGATTATTTGGAAAGGTTGGAAATAAAATGACCTATATTGCAATGCTCCAGTGCTTCCTATGGTGCAGTCTCATTTGGAATACTGTGTACAGTTCTGGTAACTGTATCACAAAAAGCACATCATGGAGCTGGAAAAAGTAGAGAAGGGCAACCAAGATGATTGGGGATTAGAGCACCTTCCCTATAAGAAAAGGCTGAAGAGTCTGGAACTTTTCAATTTAGAAAAGAGATGGCTAAGATTAGAAGAGATCTTGATCACACAATCTTCAAAAAACGTCATGCATTAAAATGGGATGTGGCCAAGGCCACTAGCTTAGTTTCATGGAGGGCAACTCTCAACAGCCATTAGCTGAGATATGTTGTTGCACAAAGAGGCTATATGCAGAAGTATTTTCTCCTTATAAATATTGATTGTTGTGACGAACCACACAATTCAGCTATCTCTCCCTCAGGTCCTACCTGTGAACCTCAAGAGCAATTTGGTTAGCTGCCTTGGGAGACAAATGGACCTCTGCAGATTTTATGTTGTTAGTGATGATTAAGCACAGTTTAATCACTTCTCATTGTCACGTTAGCACATCAACTATGAACTAGAGGCTGATTTCTAACCATTTATTTCATTTATATTTTCCTTCCTATTCTACTTGCCTTTCAAAAATGATAGCAGGTATCCTATTTCCTCTTTCATTAAAAAGAACCAATAAAGCTCTGTGAGGGCAAAGCTTGCATGTAAGTGACTGATGTTATTGTTATTTTGTTTGGAGAAGTGTGTCATTATGGCTAATTGTTCTGCCAATGGACTGAAACCCAAACAAGAACCTCCATCTGTGAGCAGAGGCAAGAAACACTACAACAGCAGAAAATTCAGACCTGACACTAACCCGGACAGCATGACAGAAGAAAATCTTGAAAAAGCAATCTGAAATTGGCTTCTCCAAATACATCTTGCCTCTTTGTTTTATATCTCATTAGTAGTGTTCTCCAGCTAATAGGCTCAAAGTATTCAAATGGATGAATTCGCATGTAAATGGGTAAGTGCTCTTAGCTGGAAAAAAAGTATTTCTGTTAAATAAAAAGCACTTTGGAAAAAAAAGATCATACGGTCTCCATTTTATTTTCCAAATAAAATACCCTTCTCTTGCAGAAAAGAGAAAGAAAAACCCTAGAACAAACAGAAATGTGGGGTGTGCTATTTTATATTTTGAATGGTGTATGTATGTGTGATATATATATATATATATATATATATATATATATATATATATATATATATATATATATATATATATGACAAATTCTGGTTTATCAAAGAATTCAGGTTTTCACGGCTGGTAACATCATTAGGGTTTGTAGAATCTTTTGGGATCAAGTACCGTGTTCTACTGGAGAAAGTTTTCCTTCCAGACGTTTCGTTCTCAGCTGCGTTCTCAGCTGCGTTGCAGCCGGAGCAGGCGCTCAGAACTTCTTGGCTGCTGTGCATTGAGTGGGGCCAGGGCTGCTGGAGAGCTGCTATTTGTAGGCTGGAGGGGGTGTGATGAAAGGGCAATTGTTTTGTGGATGTGCCCATTGTTTGGTGGGGCTTCCTGGAAGGGTAGTGATAAGGAAACTGGCTGTTGAATGTGACCATTGTTCTGTGTTAATTGCTGGGAAAGTTGGAAGGGGTTTGAAGATAAGGAAGATGGTTGTTGACTGTGCTGATCGTTCTGTGGAATTTGCTGGTTGCTCTGAGACTTTCTGCAATTTATAGTCTGTAGGGTGTTTTGCAGAGCTGGGTACCAAGATTGGTGGATGAAAATGCCTTCTTCCTTTCTGTTAAAATTGTGCTGGTGTTTGTAAATCTCAATAGCTTCTCTGTTCAGGCGAGTATGATAATGTGAGACCGTAGAAAGGACTTCAGTTCTTTCAAAGTGGATGACGTGGTCTCCTTCTTGAAGTGCATGTTCAGCTACAGCTGATTTTTCTGGCTGAAACAAGCGACAGTGTCTCTTGTGTTCGGTGAGACGGGTGTTGATACTGCGTTGGGTAGTGCCAATGTAGACTGCACCACAGGAGCAGGGTATTTTGTAGACTCCAGGGGTTGAAAGTGGATCTCTCATATCTCATAAATTCTAGTTTATTTATAAAATATGGAAGACTGAAAAGTATAATCTCTATCAAATAAGGGGGACTGAAAAGTATAATCTCCATCAAATAAGGAGATTTCCAATCTATTGGGAAGGGTGGTCAAAAATCCAAATACATAAATAATTAATCATAAAGTCCAGTGGGAGACCTAGTTTCTCCCTGCCCATACAGACATTGTGACTCATAGTTTGGTAGCCAATTGTATAAATAAATAAATAGTAAGCAAATGAATCAATCTGCTATTGATTATAAATGAACATTGTATTTTTTAACAAAGTCTTATCAAGTTACATGGGCACTGTATACAATAAATGACCTCTCTAGAATTACAATTAACAAAAGATCTTACATAGTAACTTTTGGTTATTGAAGAATTATGGAATACATTAGTTTTAAGGCAAGGATCACAAACAGAGGAATTGCCACATGGAAAGTACAGTCCTTGTGTAATTTCTTGTATGTAGGGACAACAAGGCTGGTTAAAATCAGAATATCTGAACACAGAAGCTGCACTAGCATGTATTTTATTGAGAAAGGCTTTTTTTAGCTGAAACACAATTGGCTCCTATATTTTTGATACATTTTGTATCTTTTAACCTGTATTTATATATTCTGACATTTCCCCCGATATTAGATACTTACATACAGAACCATAGATATGTGGGTTTTCAGTTGTGGAAGCAAGAAAAAATACCAGAGAAATGGGATTGGATTGTAAAAGTTATGACATGGAGTGAAATGGACAAACTAACAAGAATTTTAAGAGGCAATGACTTAGATGTTTTTAAGATGGAGTGAAAAAAGTTCAGAAGATATGTAGAAAAAGAGTGGAAAATAAAAGGACATTGGACAATTTTTGATAATGATTAAGTTTTAGAAGGAAGAAGAATGTTAATCTTTGTTTTTATTAGTTAAGGGTACCTTTAAATATTAGTACTTTATGTAAATAACACTGGCGGGGGTCAAGTAACGGGGGGAGGGGTGGTTAGAAAGTAATATATGGGATAGATAAAAATAAGTTATTAATGATGCAAGAAATAGATATTGTTACCATATGTTGCTAAATAAAAACTGTTTAACGCATAGATATGTGGGTTTTATTGGAATTGTAATATCCCCTATGTGGAGTAGTAGTAGCAGCAGCAGCGGCGGCAACAGCATTTCTATACTGCCGATAGCCAAGCTCTCTGGGTAGTATACGATAGTAAAAAATGGTAAAATACAATAAATAGGGATTAATATAAAACATTAAAAACAGTAGAAACATTAAATCAGTGAAAAACAGTATATTGTATTGTATTATTTATTATATATATTATATATTAGCACTGTGTATTTCATTATTGTTTTTTAATTACTGTTTTTGGCCTGACCTGGATTGCCCAAATTAGGCTGATCTCATAAGAAGCTAAGCAGGGTCTGTCTTGGTTAGTATTTGGATGGGAGACCATCAAAGAATACCAGGGTCAAAGTGCAGACAAAGGCAATGACAAATCACCTCTAAACATCTATTGTGTTGAAAACTCTACAGGGTTGCCATAAATTGGCCTGTGACTTGATAACAGAACACCAAAACAAACAAATTAGGCCGAGATAAAGTGACTGCCCCAAGGTCACCCAACTTCCAATGGCAGAGTTCGAATTTGAACTTGGCTATCCTGATCTTACATTTTAACCACGATACGACACTGGGTCTCAGTTTTCCCACTTTCCCTCCCACTGGCAGCCTCTCCCTGGAGAAAGCCTGGCCAAGGTGTAAATGTCGCATGGTACTAAGTTGTTCATATAAGTTGTGTGGTAACCACTGTCAGACTTGGTAAAGTTGTACAAGTTATACAAGTTGTATAGAGATTGCCACTTGAGCCAGGTAAGTTGTGTGGCATCAAGCCACAGCTTCATCTGTGTGAGTCACACAGATTTCATGTTAGCAAGTTGTCCAGAGACTGTTGTTGTGCCTGGCTTGATGAGTCCTTCCTCCAGTACAGGAGGGAAGAGTGCAGAGGCAGACTGGGATAACAAGACAGTTCTGTTAAGACCAGGGTCAGAGCTTAACATAACTCTTCCCCTATTGTTTACTGTCAGAAACCAAGGTTTGAAGGCTGAAAATATTGTTGTGGTTGCCTAGCAACCCCTACAACAGTCACTGACTCCTCCCTTCCTAAAAGTACAGGCACTGCTTCTATTATTGGGTGTGTTTTGGATGGATTTTTGTGTTTTGGATGGATTCCCCCCTCCCCAGATTTTTCTGCAAAGCTGAGGCTTTCTTGGATTTATAGAAAAATCAGTCTTGTCTGCTCATGGCTCCAGTCTCTAAGAATTCAGAGAGAGGGCCATGCTGAGAATTATATATATTGATTAGTTTAAGTGGTGGAGAAAAAAGGTAATAGTTCATCTTCCAAAAAGTATCTAAGTATGAACACAGAAGTATCTGAATTTTAAGCCAATGTTTTGTTTTTCAGTTCAACCTCCAAACATTTTTCCCCCTTCTGAGTGGGACTAGGGAAATCTCAGTGGGAAATCATAGTTTATATATTATTCATCCATCGAAAAACCTGAGGCAAAACCCCCATGGATTCTGTTTAGCAACTGGCCTCCAGATGTTAGTAATGTGCTGTGCTCTAAAACTCCTTAAATATCATGAGACTACAATTCCATCTGCTTCACAAGTTGCCTATGCTGAAAACTGCAGTGGTATCAGCAGATTGTTCCCCTTGTGTTTTACACCTTTCCACCAGTATCTAATTATTTCCATTCTTACATGTAGTGCCCTACAATTTATGTAGGCTAACACAGCAGCCTACACCATATGCAAATGAGATAATTGCTGCATTCTTTGAGAATCCATTTAAGAACACTCCAACCACAAAATCAGTCTATAGTAGTGAGAAACCGGTCAGGTGTCTCAGTGGTTTCAGACTAAGTACTGTTGTGCTGCAAATTAAATGTAGCAAGTACGATTATAAGGCTTTCACACAAAGGACACCTTACCTTTACAGTAAAGGTTCAGTAAATATTTGCTCTCAGGGCCTGATTTATTAAAGCACTTAGCTGCATGCATAAATTACAAAATATGCCAACATCTGCACCTATTCAACAGAACATGTGCCTAATTTTATTGCGCTGAAGTGCTTTACTGAATTACTGCTTTGAAACATGACTATTTGGTTTCTTTTTTAAATAGCCAAATGTATTTCGCAAAGAAACTTTTAAAGAAGATATTGGCTTGTTAACACACATGGAATGGATGTGGCTGGAGCTTGGAGGCAGAGTATCTGCTTTGCATGCAGAAGGAGCAGGTTCAATGTCTGGCATCTCCAGCAAAAAGTAAGGTAGTAGATGATTGGAAAGACCTCTGCCTGAGACTTCGGAGAGCTGCTGCCAAGTACATCCCAGAGCCTGACAGAATGTGCTAAAACAACAATGGCTTGGGAGGCTTATAAAATATTTCCAACTTTAAACTAAAGAAGGTAAAGGTAGTCCCCTGTGCAGGCACCAGTCGTTTCCAACTCTGGGGTGATGTCACATCATGACATTTTCAGAGCAGACTTTTTACAGGGTGGTTTGCCATTGCCTTCCCCAGTCATCTACACTTTACCCCCAGCATGCTGGGTACTCATTTTACTGACTTCAGAAGGATGGGAGGCTGAGTTAACCTTGAGCTGGCTACCTGAACCCAGCTTCCGCTGGGATCGAACTCAGGTCATGAGCAGAGAGCTTGGACTGCAGTACTGCAGCTTTACAACTCTGCACCACAGAGTTCTTAGACTTTAAACTACTCTTTAACTATTAGGGATAAAATCTAAGGTTGCTCTTAGAAACAGGCCATTCTTTCATTTTCTGGTCAGTATTCTTCAGGATTGCCATTCAGGGAAGAGGAAGCTGCCCCTCATTTCAAATCACATGACATTATTTTTCAAGAACACTTACAGCAGGGGTGTCAAATGTGTGGGTTGCCACCAGAGAGTTCCTATCAGGCTCTCAAGGAACTCACTGTCTACTTCCTTCCCCCTCTCTTGCTTCCTTCTGCATCTCAGCTTGCTTTGCTAGGCTTGCTCAATCATAATCTGTGTTCTTTATAAAGTTTATATCTCCACTACCTGGGATTGCATTCTATGTCACACATGGTCAAGCCCAACAAGGTCTCATTTATGGCAGATCTGGCCCTCATAACAAAAAAGTTTGACACTTGTGAGTTACAGCTATACCCCCCCCCCTTCCCAGGTTTTGATATCCATTGGCAGGCACATCCTTGTTCTTTTGTGTGAGAATTATCTACCTGGTACAGTGGTTTATACAGAAGGAATCTTGAAAATAAAGGAATCTTGATGCTTGTATAAGAATAACAGGGTGATTTGTTTGGAAGGAAGCCTCATTGAATACAGAACAGCATTGAGGCAACTGTTGTACAACACCTCCTTCAAGGCAACTGGAATTCAACCCTGCCTTAATGAAGCATATGCTGCATCTAGGACCTAGCCAGGCATCCACTCCAGCTACATATAATAACCCAAGTTATGCAGAGAAGGCATTTATTATAAATCTTAAAGCCAAAATATTGGGATTTTCATTTTAATTAAACCCTCCAAAATCAAGATTAAATCTTATTGCATTAAATCCCATTCATTGACAACTTTTATTTCTTTGTTGAAAATGTGGTAGACACTTTTTGTTATTTATTGAGAACTGTATTGATATGCTATGTTGATAACCTTTTTTAAAAAACAGTCTGAGCTCTCTGCTTTTCATTCGCAAAAGGATCCAGTGAATGCAATGTTTGTCAAAGAATCAGAAGGCTATCCTTAGAAGGGATATTTATGTTGCTGCAGGAATATAGATGGAAATAATGGACTGATTTGAATGCAAAATCAGCTATGGAGATAAGGTGGCCTACAATAATTTATATATGTCTCATGACACAATAATATAAGATGGTGCCAAAAAATAGGCAGTTTCTTTTACAACATCACCAATGTATGAAGCAAGTATGATAACACTAGCACCATGCATTATGATACACATTTAAGAAAGAACAGTTAATTCAAGAGAATTAGCACAGCTGAATTAGGCAAGTCAACATAGCATTGCCAGACCCCTGCCGGAATCCTCACATAGAGGTTTTCCCCCAAACAAGAGGGTCACACACACCCTGATGTCAATGACATGATGACATCACTTTTGGATGATGTCATGGTGCTGCCCACACAACATGCAGGTAAAAAAAAAAACTATGAAAAGGAAACAGGAGCCCCCCCCCCCTTCCCTCAGCCAACTGTAATGTAGAATGTAGAACCTGGCAACCGTACATCAACATGAGTCCTGTGGCATCTTAAAAAACAAATGTGGCATAATTTTGTGGGGAAGAGTCCATTTTCTTGGATGCATGAAGTGTTATTTCTTTTTGTCTTACACAAACACAGAATGGGGGTGTTATTGCAGAGTGATGACAAAAGGTTCAACAGTCCTAGTGTTACATTACTATGTAAAGCACAAATGATAAGCAATTAAAATGGTTCATTTTCTTTGTAAAAATGCTGAAGTAAAAACTCCATGCAAAAGTCTCCAACAGTTATGTTAGACGAACAATATCTCAGTGTAAACATTCCTCAATGCATGGTCATAGTGGAAGGACTTGTTTTGAACAGGGTCATAGCACCAACAAAATGGCTACCAGAAAACTTCAGATAAATCTTCATGAAAAATTCTTACCACATATGATCAGGATGTATTGTTGGGAAGAAGCTGCTGATTTTGAACTTGAAGTTTAGCTTCATGGTTGACTACACCTTTGGATATTTCCACATCCAAACTGACTAGACACTGCACCATACTGGTATATTACAACAAAGATCGATCTATCTATCTATCTGTCTGTCCGTCCATCCTATAATCCACACTGCCTCTCTGGAAATGGATTAATCATCATGCAAAGCATGCTATAAAATGGTCTCTGTGAAAACTGTAGACCACTGTATTGCCTTTGGATTAAGTGTGCCATATTCTTGCCATCTGGAATAGATTCAGTGCCTCTACTTTTAACCTTACATCAATAATACTTACCTGGTTGCCTATTAAAAATCATTTTGTAATAATCAACAAGTCTTACAACAGCAAAACTACATATTCAATTAGCTCCTGCAATCAATAATTTCTCATTAATTTTCCTTTGATTGTGCTTCCTTTTACCAATAGTCCCATTACTATAATTACTTACAGGAATCATTTTCATCAAGCAAAGAGCAGACAAGAACTGTAAAACATTAGCACTTTCCTAATTAAGACTGATATCACACCCAGTTTCATTAGACGCCTAGAAGAGCAAAGAGAGATCAGTGCCCCACACTTTGCACTGTTAGATCTGTCTGGCTGTTATTTTGCAGAAAGAAGGAGAGAGCTATGGTTTGCCAAGTCAAGCCATGGAGTCAATTGGAAAGATTATGGAGCAGCAGTGATGGCAGCAAAAAAGTGTCTCCCACCACTGCTACTGTACAGTGCAATCCAGATGAGCTATTCTGAGTAATTAATAATAGAACATGATCCTAATGAGTCAATAGACTTGTAGTTTTATGCAGCTTTGTTCCTCCCTGTTGTAAGGATCCATGTCATAAACCTACCAAGACACATTCCATAGATACCGTGGCTAAAATGGGCCACAAATATTCCAGGTGTATACCTTAATTGAAATGAAACGGGCTAAGGACAAGGATGCATTTCTTCTAGCGCTAAAAGTTCCAGACCAATTTCAGTGATGGGTAAGCTGCTTTGGGTCTTCATTGGGAAGAAAAGCTTGGGATAAATCTCCAAAATAAAACCAACCAAATATCAAAGGAACGGTGTTGATATTATTTACCTGGACTTCAGTAAACCTTTTGACACGGTTCCCCATGATGTTCTGATGGGCAAACTAGAGGACTTTGGACTAGACTCTAGGACAGTTAGGTGGATAGGGAACTGGTTGAAAAACTGCACTCAAAGAGTAGTTGTCAATGGCATTTCATCTGAATGGAGGGAGGTGTCCAGTGAGGTGCCACAGGACTCAGAGATTGGCCCAGAACTTTTCAACATTTTTATCAATGATATGGATGAGGGTGTGGAGAGGCCACTCATTAAATTTGCAAATGACACCAAATTGGGAGACCAGCAAACACTCCAGGAGGTAGAGATAGAATTAAATGAGATCTGAACATACTGGAAAAGTGGGCAAATGTAAACAAGATGCAATTTAACAAGAATAAGTGCTGAGTTCTACATCTGGGTAACAAAAATAACCAACACATATACTGAATTTGTGCCCATCCCTAATTAGGATCTCAGATGAGGAGCACAATAATCATGCAAGTTCTTGTGGGAATAGGTGGTACTTCAGATGCCTTTATTCAGGGCTTTTAAAGTTCATAATCCAATAGAGCTAATGTGAAAAAAATCATTAGCAACTGTAGTCTGTATAACAATGATTTTTTAAAAAATCTTTTTCTATATAAAAGGAGAAAAAATGATAACAGAATGAAAGCAGTGGAATGAAGGGTGTCATCAGCATGTCATTGGGCTTGATCCAACCAACATTTCTGCTGATGATAAAGGAAGGAGAGGTTCACCATGACCACCAAAAAAAGGCTATGCTAGGGTTCACAGTGCCTGAATATACGAAAAATATCTGGGACAAAGGCTTCAGAAAGAAGGGAAATTGGGCAAGACTGAGAGGAAAATCTGGTTGGATTCAACCCCATGACTACTCCGCTATACAAAGAACAGGTGACTTTGCATAGGCTCATGAGTAGTCATAAACCCTTGTATTCTCTAGGCATTTTTAAAGGATGCATATTACTGTAAAGGCATGCACAAGAAAAAGGTATCATGTCCACTTGTTCCTGCTGTCCCCTCCCACACATTATGCATAGCCTCAGAAACAACTTGAATTTTGCAGGATATGTAGAGGGGGAGGTTAAGCCATGCATATTTTCACTCCACATAAATGTATAATATGCAGTGTTATTCAATGTTATGTGTGGAAGTAACCATTATTCTTTCTTTTCCATAACAAGAAGATAGACAATATAAGCTCAATATTCAATTAAAAGATGCTTTGCTGGCCATTCTGGAGATGAGGACCTAATGACTGGAACATGAGTTGAATGGTTTTTAATTAAATATACGAATTAATATCAGAATTACTGAGCAGATCTGTGGAAGGCAGGGAGATTAGAAAGATTCTTCTTAAACTCAAAGGTATTTGCAGAAAGAAAGGATATATATTTATCCAGCTGTCTCTGGGCAACATAGTGTAGTGGAAGTCAGTCAATCAGTTACTGTACAAATAGATAAATACAAACAAAGCAGCATTGTCAACATGTTCTTTTATTAATGAATCTTTCTCCCCAAACTATCTGAAGTGGAAGATAAAGATTTGTTGTTTTACAAAAGGCTGTCACAGAACACACCACAGTACAAACTCCAGAAATGAAGGCTTACCTAGGAAACAATTCTTAAAACTTTCAGCAAACATACAGAAATAGGAGAATACAAATCCACAGTAAATGGAGTCATGGAGCAGTAGGGTTGAGTTAGGAAATACATGGAGATTTTGGGGGTGGAGCCTGAGCAGGGTGGGGTTTGAAGAGGGGAGGGACTTCAATGGGTTACAGTGCTATGGAATCCACCTTCTAAAGCAACCACTTTCTCCAGGTGATGTGATTTCTGTTGCCTGGAGATCAACTGTAATCCTGGGAGATCTTCAGTCACCACCTAAACCCTATGAGCAGTAAGCTAAGTCAGTGCCACAGATCAAGTGGCCAGGGGCAATCTCAGTGATTCTGGGCCCCAGGTAAAAATTAAGGATGGACCCTCTCCACTGCCTTTACCACCACCCAACACATTATGGACAAGAATACAGGAAGTCCCCAACTGAGCAGGTTGCTCTCCAGAAGTCTGGAGAGGAAGAGAAGAAGAAGAGACTGGATTTACCCTCCCCCCTTCAGTTGGAGGCTCTGAGCAGCTTATAGTCTCCTTGTGTATAAGTCAGCAGACACCTCAGCAGCACAAAGCAGCTCTTTACAGAGTGCCTGCAGCACTCACTAACTCACTTAAATTGACATTTTGATTCCCCCTCCCTGCTACTCAAAGCCGTTGCCTTGTTAACCTCCCTTGCTCCCTTCTCTTTACTCCCCACCTTTAAAAAGGGGGTAAAAAAGGGCAACTAATTAACAATATTTCCCAAGTCAACAAAAGGGGGAAAATGCCCATCTTGAGACCCAGCTCCCAAGCTAAAGCACCAGTAAAAGTACAGCGGTGCTTTCCCTTTCTCACCTGTAATATTCTCCAAAAGAACAAATTGGCACAGGTGGAGGGAGAGAGAAAAGAGAGATAAACTGTTACCTGGTCATCCTCGCTAAACTAATGGATAAGGGGTGGGGGAGATTAGGGATGCCAGCCACCAGGTGGAACCTGTGGATCTCCCAGGATTACTGCTGATTTCCAGGTTCCCCAGGATTATAGTTGATCAGTTCCCCTGTAGAAAACTGATGCTTTGGAGAGTAGATTCTATGGCATTGTACCTCACTGAGGTCCCTGTCCTCTCCAGGTCCTCTCCTAGACTCTAGGACCTAGAGTTTCCCAACCTGAATCTGGCAACCCTATCCCACATTCCCCGCAGGTGGCCAGGAGGGACCTGGCAAATCTAGGAGGAGTGCTCAGAGGAATCTGGCAGCATGTTTGGTCAAGGTCACTGAGAAGTGCAGGAGAATCAGTGGAAGATCTCTTCTGCTCAGCTATCTTGATCATGAGCAATGTAGCTGCAAACCAGAATGAATCTATATCATCCAGGACAAATAAATAACATCTCTTGGGTTTTTTTACAATACAATTTTCAGAATGAAAATGAAAAATAAATAGCTGCAACCCAAAATGTTTACACCATTCATTCTCTCTTGATGTTACACCAAACGTATAAGGTTGCTTTCAAATGCATCCGAAAGCTCATTTGTTATTGTCCAACAAGTTTTTACTAGGTCAGTGGCAATTGATATGTAAACTTCAGCATTTATATGCATAGAAATTCCTACCAACATTTTTTTCCTTAATGAGATAAATTTATCCTTATTTTCAGTTCCGAGTTGTTCTGTGCATATAGGATAAAGACAAATGTTGCATTGTCATATTCATTTCAAGCTAAAGAGGAAGTTTTACTGCCACCACATATCCTTCACATGCAATTGGAATTCATAGTTTGCAGCTGTTGGCTCAGCAGGACTCCTTCAGTTCTAATAGAGTTTAGCAGGCAGTGTATATTATGCCTCCTTTGCACATTACAGGAGATGAGCATTTTCAATGCGATATGTGCAAAAAGCTTGGTGGAAGCATGCATGGTTGACCCCATATCAAAGAATGCACTGAATATATATTATGTATCTCTACAATGGACATATAGAACATTAACCAAAACTGACCATGCTGATGCCCCAGGGACTCCCCCTCACAGAGATCCCCATTTTGGATTCCTGCATCCACATCTTAGCATGGGCCTAGCAATGAAAAATGGAGTCTGGATCAAACTAATATTAAAATGACAGTGAGTCACACTGAAGGTGTGAAAGGATTGGAAAAGCGAGTCTTTCATTAATCAGCTGAAAGCCATATCTGGTTGGAGTCAACTGAAGGGAACTAAGGGCTTCCCTTCCTGATAACCTGGCCTTAATGGATAATCCAAAGAAGGGGTCGTTTTGTAGAAAAATATGTGGTGGAGCTCATCCAGGGATTGTTATGCAGCTGCACCTACTATTCAAAGGACAAGGTGGGAAGGAGGAGGTGGAACTGTCAGAAAGGTTCAGGAGCTATGCTCCTGTGTTTTCCCGCTGAATCTGAAGCCTGACCCAAGGAATCAAGATAATGAGCCATGAGCCAAGTTCAGCTATTTCCTCCTTATCTTAAGTGCTTAACAGGATTCCTCCCCATAGTCTGTCATGCAAAATATTCAGCCAAAGATACTTGCCTATCTAAACTTTCAGTCTCCCTAAAAGAATACTTCTCCTTGATACTTTTACCTATAATGCAGAAGAAGAAAAGTCCCTTCCACAATGCACACTTAACTCCCTTTTCAAATTAGCTCATCTCTGGGGAGATACTTTTCATTACTTCCACTTTCCAATGCAACACCTTTTCCTCTCCTCACCATTTGCAAAAATGTATAAAAAGTTATCCTTCAGTCCAACCAGTTTGCAGCAGGTTTTTTTTTTTTAATCCCAGCCTGGTTTTTTTGTGAGGGAGGGATCCTCTACTTTTCCCTCCTCTTTCTGCTATCTTTCTGCAGTCTGGGCAATTTCCCTCTTCAGAGCTGCCTTGCTGTCTTTAGGAGGCAGGCTTCTATGTCCTTGATTCTTGCCTTTTATTCCCCCCAGGTAGCTTGTTAGGAAAAGAGCATAAACTGTGCTTGTAGTTCATATATGCATTTATTTATTTTCTGTAGCACCTCTTATTTTTATTTACCTGATTTAACTTGGTTCTCTTTCTGTTAATCCAATACATTTCTTTTGTTTAAGAAGCTTATTCCCCTTCACTTGTTTTGAATGTTGATGTATCTTGACCCCTGCATACATAGGTTAGGGTCTCATAATTAATACCCCACAATACATGTATTTTCTCTTTGCTAGCAGAAGAAAACTTTTGCTGGCTATTGGGGTTGCTCATGTATTGGTGATTTGAGTAATCATGTAGGACCTACCAGTGATTACACCAGTTACTTTTTTTTTTTTTGCATCAAGCTACAGCTGAGTTATGGTGACCCCATAGGGCTTTCAAGGCAAGAGACATTCAGAGGTGGTTTGCCATTGCCTACCTCCATGTCATGACTCTGGTATTCCTTGGTCGTCTCCCATCCAGATACTTGCCAGGGCTGACACTGCATCACTTCTGGGGTCTAAAGATTTCAGCTATCCAACCTCAGCTATCCAGGTCAGGGCCAGTTGCCATGTGCATTACCTCAATTTCCACATGCAGGTTGCCTGATTCAGATTGCAACTGTGGCATGTTTGAAGAAGGGGCTTCAGTTTTCCCTTGCCCTGTACTATTTCCCTGATCTGAAATAGACCTGAGAGCCACCTTTTGGATTGCTGAGGAATCCTGTACGTGTACATGTGGGTTATGTCAAGGGGTGAAATAGTGCCCCTTAGAGTATTGTTTTAGAACAGGAAAATGTCGCAGAAGTGAAGACTGGTGCCTCTACTCCATGTGTACCACAGTTGCAATCTGAATCAGGTACCACTTGCGCAGGAATTGAGGAGAATTCAGAACTCATGTCTGACTGTTATGAAGGACTCAGGATGTGGCCTCTGGGCCCAATCTGTGTGCTCTGTAGCAAGTAAAGATGCCATTCCGAGTCTGTTTATACTGAAGCTGCAAGGTTGCCAGCTCTTGTTTGGAAAATTTTTAGGGTGGAGTCTGGGGAGGGCAAGAACCTCAGAGGGGTATAACACCATAGAGTCCACCTTCCACAGAAGCCATTTTCTTCAGGGAACCTGATTTCTGTAACCTGGGGAACAGTTGTAATTCCTGGAGATCTCCAGCTACCACCTGGAACTGGCAACTTTAGGTATTAATTCATTCATTCACTTTTGGCTGACACTGACATTTAGAAGAGCTCCATCTTCAAAATTGTTAGAAAGTAAAATGGTGATCAAATGCTAAGGTAAATTCTGTTAGGAGAAAGGCTGTTCATGGTCTTAGAATCTGAAAATCCATGAAAAATGGTAAAGGTAAAGGTAGTCCCCTGTGCAAGCACCAGTCATTTTCGACTATGGGGTGACATTGCTTTCACAATGTTTTCACGGCAGACTTTTTACGGGGTGATTTGCCATTGCCTTCCCCAGTCAGTTACACTTCCCCCCCCAGCAAGCTGGGTACTCATTTTACCGACCTCGGAAAGATGGAAGGCTGAGTCAACCTGAGCCGGCTACCTGAACCAGCTTCCGCTGGGGTCAAACTCAGGCCGTGAGCAGACGGCTCCAACTGCAGTACTGGAGCTTTACTACTCTGCGCCAGGGGGCTCTTGAAAACCCATGAAATGTTGCTGTTAAAATAAATGTTTTTTTCCATGTGGTACTGCCTTCTAAATATGCTATGGAAAATCTTCTCTAATGGAAGGGATGAAAAGTCAGATGTTCACATGTTTTGAGATAATACTTTATGTAAGGGATGTCACATGCAGCCCCCCCCCCCCTAAAAAAACAACCTTCTCATAGTTAATACTAATTCTTGTGAGCACTGTTTCACTAATCTGACATTCTTAGCATTAATCGATTGTTTGGCTAAACCATGATGCATGTTAAGAGATTATTAATACAAAGATTGTACTTGATTCAGGGTTTGGGGTTTATTACCCTTCTTGGCTATCTGTATAGCCAGACACTGAAAACTTGTGTTCATTATATGTATTACCATGCACATGCCATAGCAATTTTTGACAGTGCAAAGATCTCAGTACTCTATTTTCTCTTGCAAGATATATCCTCAAGAACTTATGCCTGCCAAAAACACTAGCCATCTCTCTTCTTAATACTGGAATCATTCTCCTAACTGAATGCAAATCATTTTAAAGCTGTCTTTAAACTGTAGTTATCCTGATGCAGTGAAGAAGGACCTTGTGCAAAAGAAAGGCCTTTGTTCACCTGATGAGAATACAGACACTTGTCTCAAAGCACCTTCAACGAGAACTGAATCACATGAAACTGGATAAATGCATCCTGTGATGTGTAGCTCAGTTTTGGGTGTTATGTATAACTCTTTCTTCATTTACATCTTTCCAATATGAGCTTCCAACCAAATAATAGCATAAAATAAACTGAATGTGTAAAGTGCCATCAAATCACAGTCAATTTATGGCACCCCATAGGATTTTCAAGACAAGAGATTAACAGAAGCGGTTTGCCATTGCCTTCCTCACCATAGTAACCCTGGAATTCTTTGGTGGTTTTCTACCCAGACAATAGCCAGGGCCCATGTTGCTTAGATTCTGAACCCCTCCCCACCAAAAGCCGTAAAGGTGACTAAAACCAGCAGAAACCTGTGAAAACCCACAGCAGGTAATAAAAACATGGACCGATTTCTCTGCACAGCATCTGTCAGATTTCCCATTATCTGCACCGAAGTTACAGGAAGTGTCGCGGCTTTCACGTAGCAAACAGAAACCACTAAAAAACAATTTCCGTTCGCTATGCAAAAGCCGTGACACTTTCTGTAACTCTGGTGCAGATAGTGGGAAATCCGACGGACGCTGTGCAGAGAAGAACATGATAGCGGGGTAAACTGAGTGCGAAATCGGTCATGTTCAGTTGGACAACCAATTTTTCCTGCTGGTGAGAGGAAGAAGCAGTTCCATCTGAGTGCTCAAAAAACTATGCTGGGGATATGAGACCTGCATGAAAAAAAAGCCATACAGGGCTGTAGGAAATAGAGGAATTAGGCAAGATTTAGTGAAAAAGTTAGTTGGATACAACGTATTAACAGAAAGCAGAAGAATTCAATAAAACCAGCAATGGAAAATAATAGAAAAAAAATACAGCAAATTCAGGAGCAGTTGAATAACCCTAAGGTCCTCCAAAAGAGTGTCATTTTTGCCTATACACATACGGCAACCTGGATGAAAAGAAACTGAATTCTGTTGGGAGACAGTTCTACAATGCTGGTGCCATGGATGAGAAAACACAACTCTGCATCACTGTCCACTATTTCTCAGGCAGTGGGGACACAGCAAGTAGAGTCTATAATGATCTTAAAAGTACTGGTACAAACACAAGGGAATGGAGGCAGAGAAATAGCTTTTAAAATAATTAGTTATATTCACAGCACAGCTTCACTAACAGCTGGGCTATGGAATAAAACAATATTTTGGGCCAATTGAAACAGGGCAAGGTACTGTAGGTATTGTAGATACAGGAGTTTGCTTGCCTTTCCCAAGGTTAGCCATGAACTCAAGCAGGATGACAGACATCTAGAAAGAGACAAGCATTTCACTTTCAAAGAAGAGTAAGGGATATGCAAGTTTTTGAATAGTATAAATACTATTGAATTATTAAGGAACATTTAAGAAGGAGAAGCTGTTATCATAAAATAGGCTTTAATCCAAGAAAAGTCAAATGGCATCAAGTAAAGACAAAGTATTAATTTCTATAAAACAAGTAAGGATACAGAAGAGTAAAAACAAAAGCAACACACATTTCTATTTTGAACAGAGAGAATGATTGCTAAACAACTGCTTGAATCAAGAACTACTTGAAGCTACATATAGTCTACACCCCAAATACCATGCTATATACTCATATGAATAAAAACTGAAGCATTTGACTCAACATCTCTTTAGTCTATAGTGTGCTATATTATAGGGTTTTAAAACAGTAGTTTTGTCACTATCACATTTAATCAAACCCGTTAAATGTTCTTAATCATGTCCCACCTTGAGAAGAATCACTTCACAGTCATATACACATTCTCGTGAAGTTCCACTGTAGTTTCTTACCATGAGATTCATTTCAGCACAACATAGCGGCTTCTACCTGTGATTTCACACTATGTTGAATTGACAGTCCATGGTTTGCCATTGTCTGGCAGATCAGCAATAGAGACCCTGGTTTGTAATTGGCTTGCAGACTATGATTTGGGCTATGTCTTGACATGAAGTCTCAGTTGATAAAATCATAGCCAAAGCTAGCATGATACTAGCACCATGAAGAAAGACATGACTTTACAAAAGCAGAGGAACACCTTGAAACCATGGCTTACATTTTGTGTGGAAGGATGCTCAAACTATGGTTAGTATAAACTACAGTTTGCATGAACTGAGCCCTATGCTGTTAACTTTTTGCCACATTTTTGCCATGTTACTTCTGTATTAACAGATTCAATTAGAAACATATTAACAATACCATGATGCCCTGATGAAAACAAAATCAGCTAGCAGACCTGGATGCCCCAGGCTAACCTGATTTTGTCAGATCTCAGAAACCCTGCAGGATTAGCCCTGGTTAGTATTTGGATGAGGGACTACCAAGGAAGTCCAGAGTTAGCATGCAGAAGCAGGCAGAGATAAGGCTGTAAAATCCCTGGGTCTGAGGCCCTTTCCTCACAACTAGTGACATCTATGTTTATTAAACCATGCTTACTTTCATCACATTTTCATATCATACCAATACTGCAGTATATTCCTTTCAACAATGTTCATTCATAGAAGGGCTTTGTTGTCAAATATATTTCTGCAACTAAATTTTCTATGCACATACATTCTGTGCAGTTGTTACACTGAATGTATGAGGAGTGAGGCTAGTAGAGATTAGTACCCAGTATGTGCCTTCAGAGCACACTTAAGTAATGTTAGTATGGTTCTAGGCTGCCTTCAGATGTCACATTTAATAGGAAAATCTCCATGGATGATGTGCATAAGCCCAGAAACAATGTGGGCTTTTGTCCTCATCATAGCTAAATGTAATGCCTGAACACAGCCAAAACATATTTCACAAAGACCTGAGTTAAAATGTCAGCTGACCAGATTTTCTTTCTTAATTTTTTAAATACTGGTATTACAGGAGAAAGACTCTTATGTTTTTAAAACAGCCATCTGTATGTTTCTATGGCTAGTGCAGCCAATTGAATTTTAAAAAGCCAAAAAAGAAAAACACTGAAAGCATTACTGGGTTTTTATTATTATCATTATGCCAGAAAAATGGACTCTTGCATTGAGGGACTCTGCCTTTAGCTCCAGGCACCCCTGAAGCTACTGAACTAGGCAGCTGAGAGGAAATGATGCGATGGCACTTTGATCCCCACCAGGAAGTTGCTGCTTTGTTGCCGGAGCCTGGGGCACACTTGCAAGGAGCATAGAAGGCATTTGCAAAAGAAATCTGTGGAAAGCTATCATAGCCAGCTCAATGGATCTGTTTCACACTGTCTTTAGAGCTGCCGTTTAAATGGCCAAAAAAATGAGGCAAAAATAAAACAAAATATTCCTACTATGATTAGATAGTCCAGGAGTAGCTCCAAGGCTGGTGGGCACAACTCAGGAAAAGTCATGGGAATAGCTACTGGTATTCTTCATGCTTTTAGAAATGTAACAAACTCAATGAAGAACAAGATAGTCTAAAATACGGGATGGACATCCAAGGGAGCCAGAAAGATGTTATTTGGCAAGATCTTTTGCACAGTCACTGAAAGTGATCTTGCAGTAGATGTAGGACTGTATTTTTCCACTGGTGGTGACTCCCATATGGATCTTGTAGACTTGACAAACTTCAACTGGGCTAGGACTCTTCTTCCCTTCTTCCAAGGGGATAATTAAGCTTCACCAATTGTATAATTGAGTTGCGGAGAGGAACTAGTTAACATTCACTCCAGCTAGGATTTCCCAACCTGCCTCCTGTCCCCAACAATGGTGCAGGCTCCCAACATATCTTTATAAGGGAGGAGGGAATCATCTTGGTCCACTGTATTTTTTAATGAATTCATTACCATGCAGTGTTTTGTTACCTATATCTTGCATAGCTTGGATTATACCAATTAATAATGGCTACAGTGTCAATGGTAAATTTCCAGGCAGTGTATGCCTGATTACAAGCATGTGAATTTTAATACAAGAAAGGCTAGAGTCCTACAGTGAAGTCCTACTTACTGTGGAGAGCCCTGTGAAGTCCTTCTTAAGCAGTCATCCAAGAACAAAGGCTTAAAAACACAGGAAGCTGACTTACCCTGAGTCAGCAATTGGTCTATCAAAGTAAGTATTGTCTACTCTAGTCTGGCAGTGACTCTCAAGATGCCAAGGGTTGAACCTGAGAACTACTTGCATGCCTGGCAGACGTTTTCCCACTGTGCCATGACCACTCCTGTGAAGCATTATTGAGGCTGTACTACATTAATGGTAGCCTTTTCTCCTCCCCAGAATTATGGTCGCAATGTTCAATGGACCCCTCCCTAAAACATTAGGGGCTAAAATGGGGAGAGCAACAAAATGGGGAAACTGATGAAAAGTGGCCTCCTATGTGCACTAGAGGCAACTGTAAGTGGAAAGGATGTTAGAATCCAAATCTAGGATAGTCACCAAAACATTCACTGTATTTTCAGTGATTTATTTAAAGTTCAGAACAAATGGGGAATTGAATTTATGCTATGATATTAGCTTGTATTTCAGTTGCTAGAAGTTAAACTTCTAAATCAGAATACACATTGCTTTCTTTTCAGAACCAGGTCAAAACACTTTTGTTCACTCAGGGTTTCATTAAGGTGTTTATTTGTTAAACACTATTTCAGTTAGGAATGTTATTTTGAGCTGTCAATGGTCTGTTTTTGTTGTCTCTGTTCTATGCTGGCTGAAATTTTAATGCAGGATATTAATTAGTGTCTTTAATGTAATTAATGTAATTTTTAGATACATTTTTTTATTTTGTAAGCTACCTCCAACATAAGAACATAAGAATATAAGAGAAGCCATGTTGGATCAGGCCAATGGCCCATCCAGTCCAACACTCTGTATCACACAATGGCCAAAATGTATACACACACACTGTGGCTAATAGCCACTGATGGACCTCTGCTCCATATTTTTATCCAATCCCCTGTTGAAGCTGGCTATGCTTGTAGCTGCCACCACCTCCTGTGGCAGTGAATTCCACATGTTAATCACCCTTTGGGTGAAGAAGTACTTCCTTTTATCCGTTTTAATCTGACTCCTCAGCAATTTCATTGAATGCCCACGAGTTCTTGCACTGTTCCAAGCAATACACGAGTACTGTTCCAAGCAATACACGAGTTCCAAGCAGGTTTTTAGAGAGGTGGCATATTTTTTCCTAAGCAAACAAACAAACAATATTTCTTAACAAAGTTGTGTAGTAAGTTAATGATTACCTATAGTCTTGAGAATTTAATCTAATGCTTCAAAGTAAAAATGTCAGTGCATTGAATGAAATATGCCCCCCCAACCCCGTTAATGGATTTTTATAATTCTGTAATTGCAGGTACTATACAATGATAAATAGGGGGTGCACTCTGAATGGAGGAAGTGCTGTGATTCACATTAACCAACATGTTCTTTTTCCTACCTTTAATCTTGAAAAAAAATCTATATAGCTACTTACAAGAATGACCTCTTGAACTCCAGATGACACAATGCACTGAACCATTCTACTTGCAGCCCAATTATTAGTCATAAAAGCATTTTGTATACTTCCAATGACTTCATAAAACCACCATTTACATTTACTTACCAGAATATATTTAGTGTGTTAAGTGCTATGCCACCTTGCTGTGTTGAAATTAGAAAAAAAGGTATTTACACCTGACATAGTATTAATATTTCCATAAAGCCTAATAAATGCTTTCAGCATTTATATTTTGTAATGTGTCAAAGCCGACATGGCGACCTTGTAGTGTTTTCAAGGAAAGAGTCAAACAGAAGTGGTTTGCCATTGCCTGCTTTTGTGTAGCAGGCAATGTAGTCCCCCAATCAAGTATTAACCAGAACATAAGAGAACCCTATACACACACACATATATATACACACACTGTGGCTAATAGTCACTGATGGACCTCTGATCCATATTTTTATCCAATCCCCTCTTGAAGCTGGCTATGCTTGTAGCTGCCACCACCTCCTGTGGCAGTGAATTCCACATGTTAATCTCCCTTTGGGTGAAGAAGTACCTCCTTTTATCCATTCTAACCCGACTGCTCAGCAATTTCATCGAATGCCCACGAGTTCTTGTATTGTGAGAAAGGAAGAAAAGTACTTCTTTCTCTACTTTCTCCATCCCATGCATTATCTTGTAAACCTCTATTATGTCATCCCGCACTCAACGTTTCTCCAAGCTAAAGAGCCCCAAGCATTTTAACCTTTCTTCATAGGGAAAGTGTTCCAAACCTTTAATCATTCTAGTTGCCCTTTTCTGGACTTTTTCCAATGCTATAATATCCTTTTTGAGGTGTGGTGACCAGAATTGCACACAGTATTCCAAATGAGACCACACCATCGATTTATACAGGGGCATTATGATACTGGCTGATTTGTTTTCAATTCCCTTCCTAATAATTCCCAGCATGGCGTTGGCCTTTTTTATTGCAGTTGCACACCAGAACTGCTTAGTGTCTAATATCTGATGAGATCAAACTCGTTTGGGCTATCCATGTCAGGGCAAACTTGAATCTAGAAAAGACTTTAAAATAATATATTAAAAACCTCTGTGTATTTTTACTTGTTTCCTTAAATATTTTTATTGTATCCTATTGATCCTCAGCATATAGGAAAGCTGTGTGTGTGTGAAAGACTGTTTGATTGCTGATAGCATTTTCATTACCTAAAGAAGAGCCTCTAGATGGCACTTGTTTTTTGTTTTTGTTTTTTGGCCACTGTATGACACAGAGTGTTGGACTGGATGGGCCATTGGCCTGATCCAACATGGCTTCCTTATGTTCTTATGTACTAGCTCTTGAACTCTAACTTGGTAGCACTCACTAGCCATAGGGTAGTCACATTAGAAGACCTAGAATCACTGGTGGACTGATGGCGCCCTGGCCAGAAATTGATGAAAGTCACTTCCACTGTGATGTGCATTACTTTAAGAAATCAAAGTTTATCTGCTTTTACACTCTTTGAAAACTGTTATAGATTAACAGACTTCAGCATAGTTGTGACAAGCGCTCTTCTCTTTGACTTCTGTTTGATGTTAAAATATTCAGTGAGCAGGAAAATAACACTTCAAGGAGAAATATAAATTGTGGCCAAAAAGCAGTAAACTTGGAGATTAGATTAAGGCTATACATTAATACACAGGACTCCTACACAATTTTAGGAATTGATGGGAATTGTATTGATTAGAGGAAATGGTAAGTCATTCTGCTCACAAAAGCTGTGTGTGCAAAGTCCTTGGGTCTGAAAAGGAGACGAGAAGAACAAACCAAATCCCACCATTAATCTAATTTAACTGGGCCTGGAATATGAACAGATACTACTTTGAGGCCAATACTTTTCTGTAGTGAAATATCCGTTAGCATCCTTATCATTTTTCTTCAGTTTGTACATTTCTAAATAGATCCCATAAATGCTCCAGTGGACTTTCCTCCAAAAAAAATCAACTGTGCAAAGAACTATGCTGAATGTCTGGGATGATAAAAACTAGAAGGAACAGAGCCCTCCTGCTTAAGGGGCCAAATTAACACTGTTCAAAGAAGATGGGAGGGGACCAAACATTACTTTAACAGAGAAGGGGAGAGAGGAAAGAAAACACTAGTTTGCTTTCTGCTATCCCACTTCAACTGTGGTTCTCAGTACTAAAGCAAATTTCTCCTGCTGCTGCTTCACAGATTTCTGTTATTTGTCCTTGTTGCTGCGAGTCTGAACTCACAGTGACAACCAGCTCTACAATGTGCCTGGTGTCTGTTTTTCAGAAAATGATGCAGAAGTAGCAACATATCTACACTTCTTTGATCCATGTAAGGTCACTTAAAGTGACATGATTGAAGGGAGGGACAATTTTAGAATAGGAGGGCTCTTCTCCTTGACATTACCTTTTTAACTGGTTTTCCACAGGAATAAAATCCCACAGTTTTGACATACATTAATATTCCCAATAATTTGAAGCTGAGAAATATTAATATATAAAAGCATTAAAGATTCACATGCACACATGAATAATGTAACTGTGCCATGCTCCAGCTGCTGAAATCTCTTTGAGAATACAGAAAGAGATACTCAGACACTTAACAGGCAACAATTTCTGAAAGTGCTCTGGTAGCAGAAGACCTATTCATTTCAAGAGGGTTTCAACGGAGAACATGCCCATACATATTCAAGACCCAAGTGTTAGAGCTATCCTGCTTTACAATGCATCTATAAAGTCCCTCTAAAGATGTTGATTCTTCACAGTGGTACAATTTATAGCAAACAGAGCACTAATTTGGAAGAGAGCTTTGTCAGGAAGTGTCCTCCAGTAGACTTTCAGACTCTTAAACAGTTGCCTGTTGTTTTTTCACAGTTGTTTATGCCACTGACCTGTACAATCATATCTACAACAGCTAGTTCACATGAACAGCTTGCAAAAGAGCATACCTCTTAAAGATGCCAAAAAACAGGATAATATTGTGCAGAATTCTCCTTAGGATGTAACAACACATGTGTCATAAGTAAATTACACTTCAGTGATAAGAGGAAAGGATTCTGCATTCCTGCCCATAATAAATTAATAACCATAAATTAATTATTTAGTGCTTCAACAGGCAAATACCCAGGCATATGTTGTCTTGAAGATGAATACTACATCACATCTGCTATGGCATCACATGTGCATAGAAAGGAAAGGATGGTGAACATGGATCCTACCTTTTTTTATTTCATGCCACTACTGAATGAATGAGCCTTGGTAAGAGGGAACAAACCATCAGGCAAGCTGGTACTTCATCTTCAGTTACACTTGGAAAATATTATGCTCCTTAATCTCCAGGGGTACAAATCAGTGATGTGGAGCCAAGGAATCCCATCTTGGCAAGTCAGGATTCTCACCTAATGTGAAAGACTCATTTAAAAAATTCAGATCTCATTGTACAACTTCCTACTTGGTGTTCCTATTGCCAGAGGAAACCTTGATTAATTGATGCATTCAAACAGGTACCTGTTACTTTGCTAATATGCATTCATACCACATTTCCAGATGTCTGAACTCACCTGGTGCATGCTCAAACCTGTTCAGAAGTTTTGCTGTTCCATTTTTAAAAAACTAGTAGTGCACATGCACATGGGCACACATGCACACCAAAGAAATTTTTTTGAAAGTCAAAGTTATTTTTTTAAATAAAAAAGGACAGACTGCACACTCCATGGTTGACATGCAGCACTAATCTGAATGGTCAACCATAGAAGAAGTGTGGAGTGAGGCCAGATCAGGGTAGGAGTCGGATAAAAAAATCTCTGTCACACAGGGGTGGAATTCTAGCAGGAGCTCCTTTGCATATTAGGCCACACCCCCTGATGTAGTCAATCCTCCAAGAGCTTACAAGGCTCTTTTTTGTAAGTTCTTGGAGGATTGGCTACATCAGGGGTGTGTGGCCTAATATGCAAAGGAGCTCTTGCTAGAATTCCATCCCTGCTGTCACATAATGTCCAAACCACACCAACTTTCCAGTCTGACTGCAGCCAAGGTCTGATGAGATCAGGCTAGCCTGGGCCAACCAGGTCAGATCTATGTGTGTGCTGTAGTCTACTGTAAATCATATTCAAAGATAGAACTATCAATATAAGAGGGAATTGTGTGTGTGTGTGTGGGGGGTAATTTATACACCGCAACATGCATTTGCTTTGTAAGGTAATTATGCCCAGACCTGAAAGCCATTGTATTCTTACCAGAACTGAATTTATTTAACTGGGAGTAAACTATTCGCCTTAGAAGATCATGCATGGAATCAATGCAGGCTGAGCAAAAAAGTCACAAACTCATCAGCTTGAATTCTGAAAGCAACATCAGAATAGTGGGAAAACTGTCACTTGCATGTATTTCTGTTGCTGTTAACAAACAAATTGTCCCTGACAGAGAAGCAATCAAAGGTATTCATTATATAAAGGCCTTGCAAAAATACTGAGTAATACATTAACCACTCTTTTATGTTTGACTTATTAGTGAAGTTGGCACAGGAAGCCTTGTGAGACTCAGGAACTCCCCACTGCTGCTGTTTCAACAATTGAAGAGGTTCATGCCATTCCCTATTAATTATAATAATTCTTTGTTCCTCTCTTCTGAATCCTTATCTCCATCAAGCAAGGTTTCAGGAACACTTCAGATCTTTTTGTAAGCAGCAGCACATTGAAAGGGGTGGGGGAGAAAAAGAAAATCTTTACAAACCTTATATATTTGTGACCAAGGACATGCATATGCATATGCAGGAGGTCAGCTAAAGTTACCTGACATCTTCTTGAATGAACAGTAGTCCAGATTACAGTGGTGCACAAACAGGGTGACATGGATGAATGGCAGAAACAACTCACAGGTTCTCACAGGACAAATTCACATGGAAGCATGTGCTCGGCTGTTCTGCAAAGGGTTCCATTAACTGAAGTCAGGAGGGACCCATCAATATAACACATGAGAAGATGGATAATCCTCCTGCCAAACTCTAAATTCAGTTCATCCTTATTTTTACTTAACCCAGGCTCCTCTAAGAACAAATCAAACATTAATCAGGGCTTAGAGAACAATGGATTTGGACAACTTCTACTTAAGCAAAAGCTTTTTGGTAGCAGATGCAGGTGATACACCATTTGTTAGATTTTGATTAAACTAATAATAATGATAGATCAGGAATGAACACAGCATGATATAGCCTCATCCCTTCAGATCTAAGAAACTAAGCAAAGTAAATACTTGGATGGAAGACGACCAAGGAAGACTTTGCAGAGGAAGCCAATGGCAAACTACCACTGCTTCTCACTTACTTGAAAGCCTGTTGCTCAGGCTGCCATAAATTGGCTATGACTTGATGGCATTTCACACACAAACACAAGGATATATATGCAACCATAAAGAGCAAAGTCTGGAAGAGTTCCAAAGGTCTTGTCCACATGATCATTCATATATCTATCTCTATATAATTCCCCTATGGTGGTGGCCAAATGAAACTCTCTCATTGGCTTATGAGTGCATTCCATGCACTTGACAAATAACTGGCCCATCATGGCTCACTCAGCGTCTCTGGCCTCCCATCAGCTGACTTCCCTGCCCCTGCTACTGCAGGCCCAGGAATGTTAAGCAAACCACCAAAACAGTCTTACCTCAAAAACAGACACATTGCCAACTCTTCTCTGTGTCCTTTCAACTGGCTTCATGAAAGGCATTGCTGGAAACAGACTTCTGCTGCCCCATCAATGGCCCACATAGATGGCCTCCCAGCACATGCAGCCTCTGAAGGCTGCAGATATAGCCAGAGAGCCATCACTGCCATAAAGTGACTACATAGCAAGGCTGGGTCCAGTGAGAGAGCTTCCTCAGAGGCCATGACTGCCACCTCTTTCCTGTCACTCCCTCTCTCCTTCCTCCCCTCAGCCTTGCCCCTAGCCATGGTTTCTTGTCATTTTTTTTAAAACTATACCATAAGTTGTGTACAAATAATTATGGGTTAACATTGGTTGTCACAATTACAAAACACTAACTTCTAACCTTCACCCAGATAAGATATTTCTACTGAGAATCACCAAGAGGTACTTGCAATAAATGACTGCTGAAAATACTAGTCAATGCAATTAAATTTCTAGGTGCAATTATATCCTTGCACTTGGGATTGCCCAGCCCTGATATGCATGATACATAAATAAACATGCATCATGGGCCAGCCAGCCGCAACCACTTCCTCCTCCAATGAATCAAAGGAGTTGGACTCTGCAACAGTGGGTTGAGAAGCAGACCCAATGGAAGAAACATCAGAAAGTGAGAATGCTTCCCAGCCATAACCAGGCTGCTCATCTGGCAGGAGAAAGAAAAGACACAGAGGTCAGGGCCTTAGTCTCTGCTAGGGTCTTTTGAGCAAGCAGAGCATAGAATGAAGAAGTGCTTAACAGCTTTAGAGAGAAGATGGAGCACCCATCTGATTGTGCAGCAGTGATCAATGTTAATTCCTGGAGTGGAGTCTTTACAGGATGGACAGACTGATAGGAAGCAGCAATGACCTACATCTGGAGGAAAATGAATCCACTGGGAAAAGGCAACACCTGGGCCTTGGGGGATGATCAGCAAAAGGAAGCAGATAAAAGGATCACGTTGAGCAAGACTTGCCATGGAAGAAACATTATTTGCCACACCCCTCTGTGAGCTGACCCCCTTAGTGAACAGAACATTACCCTGACTTGCTGCCTTAGACTCTGTCCTTGTTAATCTTTGCTTGCTTTTACAGCTAGAAACGTAGACCTTGTATCTTGCAGTGGTTCCCAAGCTCTGAACCCTCTTCCCCTGACCCCTGGACTGAACCTTTGGCTCTCTGACTCCACTGGTTTATAGACTGCTCTTGTATCCTGCTGTACTTATTATTCTAATATTTTATGCATCCTGAAAACTGTGGGTAGAGTAAAAGTGCTAGGCTTTGCCCTAAATGTGACAAAAGAGTATAAAACATAAATTTATTACAGATTTTAAAATTGGGAAGCAAGAGTAATCACTTACTACATATAATTAGCACTATATTACCCATGTACATTAATTGTTTAACAAAACTTTGAATCTGTCTACTGTTGCATTCTGGACATTTTTTTCCAGGTTTAGTTAAATCCTGAATCGGTACTAAATTGCTTTTTCTTTTATCCCAGAGTCATGACACCATGAAGTTATATAGCCACCATGGGACCTCACTCCCCAATAAACATTTCTCTTTTGGTATCCTTAGCATCTACAGATACAAAGAAGATGAGAACCCTACAATATTACTGAATACTGAAGAACATGAAAGAGAACTGAAAAAGACTAGCTAGTCCCAGTCAGGCAGCTTTATCCAAGAGCAAAGTTTAGATGTCCAAGGTCTTGTCAAATCATCAGGAAACACAAAATGAAATGTATCCATTAAAAGAGGACTAATAGTATATGTCAGCAGCCATTATTCTCATAGAATCTAGTGTGGAAAGCAAGTAATAAAGCTTATGAGTTGTCTATCTGCAAACCAATTAGCATATTGTTCAGAGCAGCCACTGAACCTTCACTCTCTGAAGTCTACAACAGAGAAGATTGTATACACTGCCACAGCGCCATAGGACAACAATGAGTAACTTTAATGATGGTGGCACAGTAATATCTGTCCTCATCACTGCCAAAGAATAGGCACCAAAACAGGCTACAGCATGTTATTGGGTAGAACCAATATCAGGCCTTTACCACCTTCACCATAGCTATCATTGTTGCTGTTTCATTTGTCCTCCTGCTCCTAAGCAAACTTGGAAAGTTGGTACAGTAAAATGGTGGAATGTCCAACATTTGAAGGTACCCTTAGATAAGCACATTGCAGATTTTGCTAGATACAGGCTATTTCTCCCATGTACCCACTTGATGGGTTTGGGCAGATACTTATAAGTTGATACTTTGATTTATATGATAGTTATTTAAGTAGTATTTATTTCAGTTTATGCCATACCTTATCCTGAGAGTTCATGCGAACATCAGTTATGAGTAACAAGTAATCACTTTTATATTTGCCTATATACTCGCTTAATCTATAATGTACCAAACTGCAAATTCTGTAAAACGAAGCCCAGTTTCTAACAAACAAAATCATTCCATAATAATTTCAAATAAAGGTAGCTATTTTGCTAATTTTTTATTATTTTTTGTCATTGCAACTCTGTTTCGCCATGTGAAGGCACATTGTCAGTTTCTGCAGGGATAGAGACTGGAGCTGTAGTGCCATCCAGAGTTCCCCTTTTCCCAGGCCACACCTAAACAGCTTCAGTTTTAGGGAAAGGGGGGGGGTCACCTTCACCCTGCTCCCTCTCTTGCCTGGTTCCTTTCCCTTGGCATCTTGGAAATGGTCTGGCCCCATCCTCTTGGCATTCCCTGGGTTGACCTCATAATGGTTTGTCTGGGTGTAAGCTGACCCTAGGCTCCCCCAGCACCCTCTCTTTGGAGGTGGGTCAGTGATGAGAAAAGGAAGTCTGGGCCAATGGCCTACCTCTGCAGTGTTTGGGTGAGGCTGTCCTCTGCTTGTGCCTCCACTGGACTACATGAGTGTGGGGATGAAGATGCCACTCCTACACACATTTACAGACATATGAAAGATTTGCAAAGATCTCTAATGATGATGATGATACTTAGCCTAGGATTCAAAACGTAAATACGTTATAATAACTAAACAAAAATGTCAATAAATTTTAAAATAATATAGTAACAACAATACCTCTTCATGGCATTGATCCACAAGTCCACACTATGGTGCAAAATCCACAAAGGAAATTTCCCCCGATTGATGTGCTAAACTACATAATGCTGTCCCTCCCTTGAAAATGAACCTGTTACCAAATGAATAAATGAATAATTCAGTCCTATTTTATTCAATTGCAAATAATCAAGACTGTCAAAATTCTGTTCCATTGTTATATACATTCAGTAGCTGTTGATTGTAAGTTAATGGGAAGGAGACAGAAACTGCCACACTTACTGTAGCTACAATTATATTTATTGGCTGCGGTGTCATCAAAAGTAAAAATCTATTGTTTGAATCACTAAATTATTATGACTGATTCTGTAACCAGCTGGAAAATGTAGAAATAATTTCATTCCATTTCATTTAACATCAGCAACATTTTTAATGTGGGAGCTTTACAATAGTGAGTGTTCATTTGTCACTTGGATAATTAGATGTTAATGTTATGGCTTGAATCAGACTGCAATAGGGTTGCTTGAGCCAAGCAAACTCATTTAGATATAACAGGAAAGAGAATCATGATGTGCAAGGTCTTAAGCTATAGTATATTGTATTTGCAATCTTGCTATGCCAACAATGATTTGTGGATACTGTGCTTAAAGAAAGTAACAAGACAGCTATAACACAGCTAAGAGTCATTGCAGTGTGGTGGTGCAAAGTGCCATTAAGTCACAGTCAACTAATGGCAATCCCAAAGGGTTTTCAAGGCAAAAGATGAACAGAGGTGGTCTGTCCTTGTGAAGCAACTTTCAACTTCCCTGGTGGTCTCCCATCCAAATACTCACCAGAGCTGACCCTGCTTAGCTTCTGAGATCTGATTGCAATATATTCTTTATAAGAAAAGACCACCAGAAGTTTATCTGTTTCAGCTGAATTAATTAGAACAGAATAAAAGAGAGAGCCTTAGCTCATTAGAACATGCATTGAAACACACGCTACTGTCACATTTGAGGTTGGATCCACAATCAATTTTTCCACTGGTGAAAAAGAAAGGAAGGGGTCACTGTTAACAAGCAAAAAGGCTCTTCTGGGGATTGAGACATCCATGGACAAAAGTGATATTTGATGGAGGCTGAACTAAACACAGTGTTCCCTCTAAGCTGAGTTAGTGTAAATTATATCACAGTTTTTTAGCCTCCGGTTCACCCATTTTTGTCTTAACTCAGGAAGGATGGCCCCAAAGCAAACTGATTTATGCAGTAGCCAAATCACTCACTCACAACTTTAATGCCAGTAGCTCATGAAGTAGAATTTTTGCTCACAAGACTCCACAGCGTAGAGGGAGCACTTGGAAGGGAGTGGAACAAAACTGAGTGGAAAAGCTGGCTGGATCCAACCCTTAGCAGTGTAATTCCTTACCTTCACCTGAATCAAATGCCATGTAGCTGCATTTCCTCATTATTCTAGCACTGCACACGCAATGTATGTGTGTACAGGGCTAATATTGCATAGATGGAGAGTAGGGACAAGATAGCTGACTTCACTCCTGACTAATAGTGTAATCTTAAACAGAGTCAACCTTTCTAAACCCATTGACTTCAATAAGTATAACTGTACCTAGAAAGGCACTGAATATGTGCTTGCTTCACAACATTCATTTCCTACCTGTGTACAAATGATATGTGCATAGCTGCCATTCCATGGCTGAGAATGCTTGAAAAGTAGTATTCCCAGTCATGGGAACAAGCCAACAGGTGTACCTGGATACCGTCGTAGGCATTGTACTTGTTGTATGATGTGAATGTGTGAAATTGAACAGCATCCATCACACAGTTTATAGCAAAGGTGAGGCTATTCTCATTCCTCCTCTTTGTGACTTTCCTTTTATATACACATCAGCTAAACGTACAGTTTTTAGTCCTCTCTCATTTCCCCTCTCTCTCCACTGGTAGCATACCTGCCCTTCTCTCTGCTGCTTCTGTCACTTTCAGAATTTAGATTGTTGGGCCTTTGGGGATAGGGGCAATTTATTTGTTTATATTAATCTGATCACTGATGCCATGTATAAATAACGAAATATTTATGCACATGAATATGCTACTCTTTTAATAGCACAGAAGTATAGTCATGATTTAAGGCTAGGCATGATCACCTCATAGTTCTTAACAGACCTGGAGAAAAGAAGGCCAACCTGCTAGGTTTAAACATACTGTAAGAGAAACAGGAATGAAAGAAAGGATGTTAGACTTGAGGATTTCAGTCCTTAGTCACAAAATGTGAAGTAAAAACTCTGGAAGTTATCACCAGTGAACAAAACTTTAAAAGAGGTTACAACCTCAGTATATATTTTATACTTCATCCTATGTATATTTTATCCAGGCACAAGTTAATTCCTCCCATTAACTACACCCACAATGATTATCAAGAACAAATGGTAAGATTTAGATCCAATCAGCCTGTTCAGCAGGTAAGTGCTAACATTCATCACAACAATCAGTCACAGGTGCAAAATCAGTGGCACGCCTCCCAAATCATGCCTCCTTTTCTTCTCCTGTGATTCACACAGTTTGAAGGCAGGCGTAATTTCCCATCTATCATCTAGGAGAAACAAAACAAAACTAGGAAAGGGAGAAATATTGTGCAGTTTTCTGTAGTTCTGGAGCAGAATCTAGTTTCACACACACACACACACACACACACACACACACTTGCCTGCCTTTACTGAAAGCTGGGTGTTAAACTGTGAAAAATAAATAAAATAGGTACAGATCTAAAATATTGCAGGAGGGAGGGAATGATTCTAATCATGCAAGATTGCTCACTTGGAAGTTATTGTAATTTCCCCATTACCTTTAGGTAGATGATAGCAGTTTAGTTGACCAATCATGCTTATCACATATATTCTAGAAAGAACCTTGAGAATCAAAGCAATGAAGATGACTCATGCCTGGCTATAGAAAAACATGCATCCTAATTTGCTTTAGGAAATTGCAAATAGAAATGGACATAAATTGCTTGTGTGGTGGAATGGGCCTGCTCAGGCCTGCAGATTCTGGTTCACCCTGCTCTTCAAGGTTTTCCCAACGCCCGGAGAGGCTTTTGTTTCTCAGGTAACCACTGCCACCACCTGACCTTTGTAAGAAATTGCCTGCTGGGAGGGTCAGGACTCCATGTTTCCCTTCTAAGTTCTGAGACCTTGCCTCAGTGTTTCCCACTACCCAGCACCAGGTCACCATAGGGACAATTTACAGCCTTGTAAATAGCCCCTTGCCAACTGCCTGCCTTCCCAGTGGCGCTTCTTTTAAAATAGCATGTCCAAGATGGTGGAGGACTCTGGTATAGAGAACCACTACCAGCATCAAAAGTTAGGTATTTTTAAAGCGAAAATGTTCACAAGTATACATTTATCACAGGACCAGATTGAGCAAGGGATTCAAAAGAAATGTGTAAAATGTAATTCCTCTGTCCCTTTCTCTATACATGGCCTATTAGATGTCAAAATATAGGATATGCTCCTTAGCTTAGAATGCTATAGATCTCTCCAGTTCTTCCTTGAAGCTTCCTCCAGCTGTCCAGGAGAGCCAGTTTGGTGTAGTGGTTAAGTGTGCAGACTCTTATCTGGGAGAACCGGGTTTGATTCCCCACTCCTCCACTTGCACCTGCTGGAATGGCCTTGGGTCAGCCATAGCTCTGGCAGAGGTTGTCCTTGAAAGGGCAGCTGCTGTGAGAGCCCTCTCCAGCCCCACCCACCTCACAGGGTGTCTGTTGTGGGGGAGGAAGGTAAAGGAGATTGTGAGCCGCTCTGAGACTCTTCGGAGTGGAGGGCGGGATATAAATCCAATATCTTCTTCTTCTTCTTATGGTAATGGCCTCCTCCTCCAGACCTCAATTAAGTGTTCTGTCTACTCTGATGGGCTCAGCACCAAAGAGGCCTTCCTCCTCGTTTCCAGGGGTGCGTTCAGATGTACCATTAGTGGCGACACAGCTCCGTCTCGCTGATAGATTAAATATGTTCATCCAGACATCCACATCTGGCAATCGAGCATCATCCGGGGTCATCCCGGCTTGCTGTGGATCAATGCCGCATTAATTTGATAGTGCAGAAAGTCAGGCCCTTTTTCACAGAAGCGGCACACAATCATTTTTTTTCCTGTTTGGACAGCTCATGCGCGATACTGCCCTTTGGAATGTTTACTGCCCATCCCACTTTTTTTTTAAAAAAAAATCCCCGGCAGACATGCACATTGCCAGATCATCTGGGAATCTGAAGTGACGCTTCTGCTTCTCCGATCAACACAGGATCAGAGTGTGTGTGTGGGGGGGGGGAACGTTATCCCACTATTCAGAACAGGAAAAAAAAAATCTTTTTTTTCAATGTGGAGGATTTCCAGATATCATTGTCACTGCCAATTTCTAGGAAAGTAGTTCCTGGCAGTCCCCTGGTTTGAATCGGCAACGTTAATTCCGGAAACTTTCCCCCCTTCCCCCTCCCCTGCCTCTGAAGCAACGTTTGATTTCCCACCTCCAAACAGTTGGGTGCATGTTCAATGGACCCCCCCCCCCAGGAATCACCATCTGATCACGCATGCGCCAAGAAAAGAGCATGATAGTATTGGATGTCTGATCGCTCAACAACAGGATGAGTCGCATTCTTGGATGCTAGTCTGATCGGCCCTGCATCAAATCAATATTCAGCAGTTCAAATTTGAGCGCTACACACCGGCTTTTAATGCGATCGCACCCCAGGAGTTTTATCTTCTCTCTGTTCTCCACCAACTGATCAGGTCAGGATGAGTCAAAGAAGCTTTTCCTGGAGATCTCCAGGAGTTTCTTCCTGAAGTGTCTCAAGTACTTAACACCTCCAGATCAATGTTCCCTGCTTGAACGGGCGGGGGGTGGGGACTGGACCCTCCGATTGTCTCTAGTTAGACCTATTAGCATTTCTTAAGAAGTAGCTGAGGTGAGCCTAGAAAGCCATAAACTGACTTCCTCCTCCTTGCCTGTTCTCTGCTCAGAGATAAAAAAAAAACTTTTAAAACCTCCATGTAAAGGTTTTACTCAGGTTAAACCTCTACTCAGAAAAGGCATTTTTCCACAACTTGATTTACCTACCTATGTACAAATGATATGTGCATAGCTGCCATCCCATGGCTGAGAACACTTGAAATGCTGTACAGAATGCTGTAGAGTTCATTCACACAGCCAATTGCATGGCAGAGCTAAACCCTGAGCAAACAACAAGGACTACTGTTCTGCTTACTGTCTTCCCCTCCTTAGAGCCTTTTAACCATGTATTAGAGTAATCTAAACGAGAAACTGGCCATGTTATTAATTCAAAAGATCACCAATTTTGCAAGTTTATCTTCCCATTGCCTTTAGTTGCATGTTCTTTGCATCTTTAATTCTTCATTGTCAATACTGAAATGGACCTGTGCTTGGAGCTGTTAAAGAAGTAAGGGTTTCATCCTTTCATGCATTCTGTCATGTTTTATTTGTTTAAAGAGGAAGGACTTCTGAGGCAAAAAAAAAAATAGCTGTAAACTTTTGTCAGATTACAGCTTGGCTAACCTCTGTATCTTTAAACATTTTAATGCAACATGATGACTGCAACTGCCAAGTTTTCCTTCCATATGACTCCTCATGCACCATTCCTTCTCCACAAAGCCCCCTTATTAAAATCACTGATTAATCCATTCCAGTATCATCTACTCTACTTGGCTTCTGCTCATCAAAGAGGACCCTTCCAAAAATCTGCTACCTCTTTAAAGTGAGATGACAGGATTGAACCTGGACACTTGCCCAGGCAGACTCACCGCCCACCTCCTCCTCTGGGGCAGCGCATACCACCACTGGCACATGGGACAAGTGACAGGGCCGCTGGTGGCTTGAGGGCTGTGAGGGTCCTTCCCCAGCTCCCTAGTCTCCTCCTCCCTCCCTTTCCCATCATTTCAATGCCTGGGAAGGGGTGATGTGGAATTCACTGCCACAGGAGGTGGTGGCGGCCACAAGTATAGCCACCTTCAAGATGGGTTTAGATAAAAATATGGAGCACAGGTCCATCAGTGGCTATTAGCCACAGTGTATGTGTGTATATAACATTTTTTGCCACTGTGTGACACAGAGTGTTGGACTTGATGGGCCGCTGGCCTGATCCAACATGGCTTCTCTTATGTTCTTATGAAGCGCTGTGGCTTCCTGGGCTATTTAAAGCTGATTGACAAGTAAAAGGGCGCTGGAGGTTTGTGGCTCCTATGCCAGCCCTCTGGCATGATCACAATCAGTGTGGGGTTGAGGGGGCAGCAGCAGTGCAAAGGATGAGTGAGCCGTCAAAAGAGTGGTCTCCACTGCTGCCTCCTCCCCCCTGGTATAGTGGTTAAGTGTGCGGACTCTTATCTGGGAGAGCCGGGTTTGATTCCCCACTCCTCCACTTGCACCTGCTGGAATGGTCTTGGGTCAGCCATAGCTCTGGCAGAAGTTGTCCTTGAAAGGGCAGCTGCTGTGAGAGCCCTCTCCAGCCCCACCCACCTCACAGGGTGTCTGTTGTGGGTGAGGAAGGGAAAGGAGATTGTGAGCTGCTCTGAGACTCTTCGGAGTGGAGGGCGGGATATTAATCCAATATCTACATCTTCTTCTTCTTCCTTCCCACACCTTCCAGGAAGGAAGGGGGAGGAGAAGGTGGCAGTGGCTGTTCTTTCAGTGGCTCGCTTGTCCTTCCTGCTGCTGCTGCCCTCTCAACCCCACATTGATACTGATCGCACTAGAGGGCCAGCATAAAAGCCACGAGCTTCCAATGCCCTTTTACCCACCAATCAGCAAGGGGGGGGGGCTTTAAATAGTCTGGGAAGCTGCGGCGCTCCACCATCCCTTTCCAGGCATTGAAATGGTGGGGAAGGGAGAGAGGAGGAGGCTGGGGAATGCAGCCCTGAAGGCAAACAAGGGATTTGCCTATGGCATGGGGAGGGCTGAATTCGGGGGTCCCACCCTGCTGGCGCCCTAGACAAATGACTAATTCACTTAGTGGGTGGGCCAGCCCTGATCCTTATATATGTAAACCATATGCCCTGTTACAGAGCTACAGCTCCTGTTCTTCTCCAGCAAATGTTCTCCTGCATATTGATCCTACATCTCAAAATCTCTCATTCCATGCAAACCCACGGCCTTTAGAGAGCTGGCAAGACTCAGCTAATCATAGGCTACAGTCAAGATGAGCAGGGATGGCCAACGGTAGCTCTCCAGATGTTTTTTGCCTATAATTCCCATCAGCCCCAGCCACTGGCCATGCTGGCTGGGCTGATAGGAGTTGTAGGCAAAAAACAACTGGAGAGCTACCACTGGCCACCCCTGAAGATGAGCATCAAGAGTTTAAGATCATATCTGGTCTGGACCAATCAGACCCATATTGATCCTATCTACAATTTGTCTCCAAATGGTCTCCGATCCTAGAAAAAATAGACACAGAACCTGGGTATGCAAATTCCTTCAATCGGAGAACCCTATACAAAGAAATTCTATCACTATAGTCCTTCTAATGATGAAGTAAAATCCTATCTTGAAACCATACTATCCTTATGGAACTTTATTCTTGTATTGTAACATGATGTTCTAGCTTGCACTGCACTGTTTATCTTTTATTTAAGTTTGTTATCCCTTTTTCGATTGTGTTATTTCTATTATACCTATGTAATGCTGCAAAATCTAATAAAAGTTATTTATTTTTAAAAAAGTTTAAATTAATTCTCTAGAACAGTGGTTCTCTACTTTTCATATTTTACATCTCACCCATCATTCTTATCAAACAAACTGGTCTTCATCGTGACAGAAACAAAATAACCTTTTTCCCCACTGAGAAGGACACTTTCATGTTTATAGGCATTCTGCTATTATAGTTATAATTACAGGTTAACATGGGAATTAAGGATATGTGAATTTTTAGTAATTGTTATGAAAACTCTATATCCCCCCAGTGGTACACACAGGGCTTTTTTTGTAGCAGGAACTCTACAAAACTCCCCTGATGTAGCCAATCCTCCAATAGCTTACAGTAGGCTCTGTAAGCTCCTGGAGGATTGGCTGCATCAGGGGGGGAGTAGCTTAATATGCAAAGGAGTTCCTGCTACACAAAAAGCCCTGAGTGCACATCACTGGTTGAGAACCACTGCTTTAAAAAATGGTGGGGGAAAAGGTAGTCACTAAACTCCCTCGCCATTCCTTCACAAGTCCTTCTACCTACCTTCCTGCCATACTTCCTCATCTTTCAGGTCCCATAGGAAAGGGGAAAAAAACCTGTCACATCACAGCAAAGATGTATAGCACAAATCTAGGCAGGAACATTCCACAACCAACACCCCAAAGCCAGAAGAACCAGAACTTTTATCACAGGCAGGAGATCAAGAATCCAAAGGCAAGGGAAATTATCTTCTTTAAATATACCAGTCACTAACAGCCCATTGTCGGGCGGCCACTCGGGCGTGGGCGGAACTACGGCGCCACTTGTTGGTTTCCAAAGGAGAGGGAAAAGGGGCCCAACGAGTGAGAGAGAACCCATCGCCATGGTGATTCCGCTCAGGCACATGCCATTGGCCCGCTGCCGAGGCGGGGGTGGGAGAGGTGCAGGCTTGCGCGGGACCATGGGATTGGCCAGCCCATTGCACATGACCGGGTGAGGGGGTAAAAAGCTCACGCCTGAGAGGCTGTCAATCCCCCCGCTCCCTCCCGTTGTCAGAGACTCTGCCAATGGCAGGCTGGCGGCCAGGGGCATGTGCGGATAAGCAGGAAGTGCCAACTGCAAGAGTTCCCTGTCCTAGACAGTGGCTGGTATGTGTGTCTGGGAGCGGCCTATGGGGCATGCTGCCATTTTTGCAGGCATACAGTTGCGCCTTTCAGGTGGGGGCATGTCATAGGCCAAACTGCTCAGGAAGCCTCCTAAGCCTGGCCACGCCCCCAACTCCGCCTGAACACCACGCTCTGCCTCATTTCCACCCACGCTCAGGTGTCGCTGCCCTTGGGCAGAGCGGTGCTTGGGCAGCCCCCCGCCCACGTACCTCCCCTCCACTGGGGCCGCACCAGTCATACGTCAGTGCAAACCCTTCCTGCGCCCACATACTGGCTCGTCTGCTTCCAAAAGACTTTCCACCACCACCCCCTCTGGATTGCTCTGTAAGTGTCAGTCTCTAAGGGTGAGGCCTTTTATGACATGGGACTCAGGGGCTGTTCCTTGAGCCAGCTGGTTGACTGCTTGTCAGGAGACAGGGCTGGTACTTCAGTCAAGGTGTCACAGAGCTCATTCTGCAAGGGTTGTGGGAGAGATCAAGAGCTGGTCAGGCAGGGAATAATGCATGACAGCCCAGATGATGACTGAGTTCTGGTTGTGGCCATGTGCATACCAGGCACCTGACAATTTCATGGCCTGAAAAAAAGAAGCAGGGGGTGACATATGAAATCATTGATATGGAAATTGCTCACACAGACTTTTACCCTTTTAATATCATATGCAATTTCTTGTATAAGTTGCCTTCCTATGGAAAAGGCAGTCAGACCAATCTTGTGCATAATTCCAAATGCAGAACGGCAAAGTCTTTTATCTTTTCACTTTGGATAAATTGGCTGTGCTGCTGATTTTGAATCCAGTGATTTCTCAGTGATTGATGCCATCGGATCCCAAATGATATACTCTTAAGTAATATACCTTGAAGAAATGGTCCGTAATAGCTCTCTAGAATTCTTCTCTAGGATTAGGTCAAAATACGCTGAAGTACCAAACTGGTATTACAAGTTAAGAGGATGGCTCATTACATGCTAATGCAGCATTTGACTTTGAAGTTGAATGCCTCTCATTGAAATTGACCAAAAATCCTAGTAAACTAAACACTTATTGTACTTTCTACCATCCAAGGTGCTGCATTCCTTGTGAAACATCTATTATTTATACCTTAACACTTTTCGAGTGTAATCCTAAGTATGTTTACTCAGAAGTTCATTGGTATTTACTCCCTAATAAGTGTGGTTGAAATTACAGCCTTAGGTGCATAAATACAACATTGTTCAGTTTGAAAACAATAGAAAATAATGGGACAGCTATGTAGTAAGCCATTTCTAAATAGAACAACAGAAATGCTTTCTTCATAGAGCACTTTAAGATTTGTTTTTCTTGTTGTTAAATTGATTATATAAAATCATGGCATGGAAATGTTAGACAGAAGAAAACATAAATATTTTCTTAGAATGAGTAATTACATGCACAATCTGAATCACGTTATTTAGACTGAGAAACCTTTTTTGAAGGCCAGTACAACTACTTGGAAGTAAGCTCTGCCTAATAAATGGACCACCTCCCCCACAAATATATAATTGGGATGGTTATGCTTACAATATGAAATACTATGCAAACTTACACAAATTTAAAAGAATACATTCTGTTGATGAAGTCAGTTCAAGATGTTCCTTCATTCTGAGAAAAAAAAAAATTCTACCCAGTCACAGGCTACAGATATATAAGAAAGTCAAGAATCTCACCTTTGCTCTCATATTGACAAATACCACCCAGCAGTAAAGAGGATTATACAGCAGGTATTCAATTGTGCAAACTGTGTGTTAATTATGGAAGGAAGGGAAAATCATATCTGACTTCTTAACTGATCAATCTATAATTTACAGGAAGGGTCAAATAAACTCCACTCATTTACTCTAGTAATCTATAGAAGGACTGCAGTAGACGTAAGTTGTTTGGACAGGAGTATCACCTATAGACATGAAGTTTGAACAATCAATGCAAACACTCAACTTATATACAACAGCACTCTCTTTGTCAGCATATATCTTAGCAAGTGAGTGAGGATACATTTATTATTCAGCATGATTCAAAACACAGGATGTATGCACTGCATGGTAAAACTACACACCACTTGGACAGAAAAATAGCAAAGTAATCTGCCTGTGTCAATGATGAGGACATTACTGTTCTGCAGGTACAGACCTTAATTCCAGCCTTTTCTATGTCTGTTTCTATGTGATTTATTTTCCATTGGGAAAATCAGTGTGTAGTGAATGTGCAACCCCCCCCCCCCCCAAACACACACACACACACACACAAACTAGGTGGGGAGTGGGGAGCTTGCATGTATATTGTTATATTTATTGTCACTATCTGCCTCTACTTTGAAACTCTGATATTTCTTGGTGGACTTCCATCCCAAGAGTAGCCAGGGCCGACCCTGTTTAGCTTCTGAGATCTGGCAAGATTGAGCTATCCAGGTCAGGGGAGCTGTCCCATATGCACATTTAAATTGTTCTAATTTATAGCCTTACCCAAGTGTATGTCCCTACATCAGCTCTTCCAAGAGTCTATACCATAGCAGCTGTGCAGCAATAGAAAAGACCCATCTCCTTGGGAGCAGGAGACTGTTATGAGATTGTATTGTGAGGAGCACACAGGTCCATATTCTTCATGTATGTGGACCCCAGGTCATGAAGTGCTTTAAAAGTAAGCACTAGCAATTTAAATTGGAAGCAAAAAACAAAGAACCAACCAGTGAAGAGTCTTGGGACCAATGCAACATGGTCCTGATTTACAGGGTTTGATAACATTGGAATGCACATCTAATTGTCTGGTAACAATGCATCAGTCCCAATGAGATGCACATTCCAATGCACATTCATACTTACAACCAGTGCTGGTGACTAATGTAATGTAACTCAGTGTGTGCCACTGCTTTTTCAAGAGGAACCTGTCCCCCACGGAAAAAAACCCCTATCAATGTGTGGAGAATGCTGCAAAGGTTTTGTGGATATTTGAGAGCATGGAGAGGTAATATGGAGAACATTACTGAAATAAAACAGAACACATTTTATGCATCTATAGGTAGAAGATTGAGACAATGAACAGCTTTAGTGAAATTCATCATTCACCTATTTGCTTATTATTACGGCTACTAAATATAGCCCATTCAATGTAAATTCTTATATAACTGGGGAGATTATATGGCAAATAAGACATTTATTTCTTTCAAAAAGAAAACATTGTTAATTATTTTATTAATCTTGTGGCATATGATCCTTGGTTCAGAAAGGTGAGTAAATTCTTTTTTATACTTGTGCTCGCTAACAGTTAAACTACCTATGCTGAATCCAAAGTCAAAGAGAACCTGAATGGGTTGTCCTTCAAGCATGTTAATTTTTTGCCTATGTGACGTGGACACTACCATATCCTGTTTGCAACAGTATGACCTAAAAATAGTGTGATATGAAAGGATGCTCTCATGACCTTCTGCATTGTGTTCATAAGGGATAATATCTTGGACAAGGGGGGCTTATATTAAAATTTAAAACCCCAGGCTATTTACAGGGAGTGGTTTTCTACATTGCAGCACTTACAAAAAGGTGATTTATGACAAAATGGGTCCAGTTCCAAAATAGGATCTGATCATGTTGGAATGTATTTTTGTTTCTTCAACAGAGGACTTAACAATTGATAGAAAACACAGATCAGAAGTTATAGTCAATAAAAACTTTGGTTTTGGTCTGCTGAAGGGTTTGGGTGTCTTTATCGTCCTATATGAAGCAACTATTACAAGGATATTTAATATATCTTCTAACCATTATTTATATGATTGATGGACCAGATTGATTTATCTTTAAAAGTAAGAATCTTTACACACACTTTTGTCAACAAAATGCTCATGAAGTAGATGACAGAATCAGCGATGCTTCCATCAACACATCTGTTAGTTTGAAGATTCTAGACATCAGCAGCTTGGGAACCAGTACTAGATTTAAATTTAATAATATGTAGGACAACTTAATGTATTACATTTCTTTACATCGTAGTTTTTAGATTTATTAGTGCTTTTAAAATATTTCTTGGGGGAGGGAGACTAGAATGCCTAAACATTCAAAAACTACGGATTGACAGTTTATCCAAAATTGTTTAGTGTGATATTGCTGCACTGCTCCCAAGGGATATATTTTACTGTGCCTAGAAAGTTACAACTTTGAACTGGAGGTTTGATGGTGCTATCAAATTCAGCAAGACTTGGTATTTATGTTCCATGAAGGAAATTGACATTTGATTTTTTAAAAAGTTCAAAGTATATGAAAAACGTTGTTGCTGATTACTTTTACCATCAAGCAAGTAACCTTTGAAGATCTATTCCCAATAGGGGATTCTGTAAAATGAAGCTTTGCTTCATAACCCTGCTCCAAAACCTTTTAACCCCACAGAAATTACTTATTGAAATTAAGGGAAAGGTCATTATTTAAATCACAACTCAAAATGCACTGCACAGAAGTAATGGCAGGGTCACTGTAGTTGGAAAAAATATTCTTAAACTGCAGGAAAAACAGACCAACAGAGTCAGAGGCTTTATAAAGATGAACTAATTTGTTGCAATACAAGCTTTCAGAGGCAGGAACTAATTTCATCAGATACACGAAATGTAAAGTGAAGGTGTGAGTCATATTGTCTGTAGCACACCATTGAATCAGTCGCTGAAAACTGACACCTTACTTAGAGTTTGAGTACATTTGAGTACATTTCAATTAGAAACTCTCCTGTCTATATTCTATCATTTATTAATTTGTTATTTCTCTGATTACTTCTGCCAGAATTCTATTCCTCTGGCTTTCTGCTTCTTTCCTTAGTATTTCTTTTAAAAAATCTTATGTGAATGTATATTTTAATGTATAATTTACACTACTATTCAGCTAATATTTTATATGTGTGTGGCTGAATGAACACTTTGTACTGCTCCCCCCAAAATATATATTAAAATAGGTATTTTATTTCACCATTCTGTAAACAGAGAAATGAGAGGTCAATTTTGATGTGTCATGCTGGTAAATGGACATATCAGCCCCCAATGTACATGGGAGTTTCTGCATTAGATAAAGGGATGAAGAAGGATAAAAAAGGGATAAAGATGTTGGCACATGGTAAACCCAATGCTCTCACAGCAACAAATAACAGGTAAGCCTAACTTCACAATCATGTAGTTAGCACTAAGGATGGGCACGAACCTCATCATGAACCTAAATTCATCACGGAAATCACCCAGTTCAGGAGCTGAAGGTTGTGCAATCACATCTGCAATAAACCTCCATGGTTTTGGTGGAAATTCATGCAGTTTGTGATGGTGGTTTGTGCGGCAGACATGCTGATGCCGCTCAATTAATCATCCAAGCAATGTGGGGATGGGCTTCTGCAGCCCTGGAAACACCAATAGTAGTCTCCAAAGCTTGACAGGCAGTGCTGACTGCCAACAAGGGAAGTCCCATTCTGCTCTATGGGAGCAGAATGGACATATAACCCCAGGCCACATGCAGCTTTTTTTACTTGGCAGCAGGCAGTTAGGCAGAGAGAGCGAATTAGAGGAAGAGAGGAAAGTGAACTAGAAGTCATTTTTCAGGGTGAAAACAGTGGGGGTGGGGGTGTTTGGTGCTTATTCAGGGCTCAGAGGCATATGTCCTTTTGCTCAAGCTGAGCAGAGGGGCTCAATAAGTGGGTTTCTTGGCTAAGGACCCACAATCCCTCAGTGGATTTCTGAACCTTCATTTTCTCACCCCCACTTTGCCCTGTGGACCCTCAGCTTCTGCACCTCTGCCCACCCACTCCCTCCATGGCTTAGCATCATCAGTTGCCCTTGCTGTGCCTGCTTCTCATCTTGGTTTTTCAGCTTTCCACCCCCTTCCTGAGCTAGACCTCCTGTAAATCCCCCCCTTTGCACTCTGGACCCTAGGATCCTCAACTTTGCTGACTCTGAGTACCCCGCTCCCCGCTAAGCATAACATCATTCATCTTGGTTTTCCAACTCTCCACCCCTCTCCTGCACCAGACCTCCCATTGGGTCTCCCCTTTTGCCCTAGGATCCTCAATTTCTTCACCTCTGGGCACCCCCTTCCCAGGTTAGCATAATCAGCTGCCCTTACTGTGCCTGCCCTTCATGTTGGATTTCCAACACTCCACCCTTTCCAATGCTAGACCTCCGGTTAGATCCCCCTTTGCACTTTGGACCCTAAGGATTCTCAGCCTCTGCAGCTCTGAGCAACCCACTCTCTCACTGGGTTTAACATCATCAAATGCCCTTGCTCTGCCTGCCTGTCCTCTTGGTTTTCCAGCTTTTCATCCCTCAGGCCTCCTAATGTCCCCCCCCACCTTAGAACCTAGCACTTTAGAACCTAGGATAATTGACTTCCACATCTCTGGGCAAAACAAACCAGTGTGCGTGCGTCTGTCTGTCTGTCTGTCCGTCCGTCCGTCCGTCCGTCCGTCCGTCCGTCCGTCCGTCCGTCCATCTGTCTATCTGTCTATCTGTCTATCTGTCTATCTGTCTATCTGTCTATCTGTCTATCTATCTATCTATCTATCTATCTATCTATCTATCTATCTATCTATCTATCTATCTATCTATCTATCTATCTATCTATCTATCTATCTAGTTGCCTGCCTGTCGTCTGTCTGTCATGGTGTTTTAATGTTGTTGGTTTTTTTTAACTTACTTGTATCCAGTCAATATTTTACCTTGACTGTAATTCTCCCTGAGCCCGTTTTGGGGAGGTTGGAATATAAGACAGACAGACAGACAGTCAGATAGAGGGAAGGTTTGTAAAGAAAGGTTAATTGTTGTGAGATGTCTTTAATTTTCTCAGTTCATGCCCATCCCTAGTTAGCACAAACTGGTATATTCTGCTTCATAGTTATAATCACTCCTGGTACTGAATCACAACACACTTTTACAAAGTCCTTTCCCTGATTGCTAATGTTTCCATACATGATTAGGGCTTGTAGAATCTTTCGGGATCAAGTGCCGTTTTCTACTGGAGAAAGTTTTCCTTCCAGACGTTTCGTTCTCAGCTGCAGAGAACATCCTCAGTGTTGTTGCAGCCGGAGCAGGCGCTCAGACCTTCTTGGCTGCTGTGGATCATCCATGATGGAAAGGAGGTATTGAGGGGGGTAGGAAACCAAAACATAATTCTTCCATGCTCTGTTTAGACTTGCCAGAACCAGTGACCCTAAAAAGAATATTTAAGAGCTCCACTTTTTCCAGTGCTCCTCCCACCATCCTGCAAAAATCTCTGGGTAATTTCCCATACCAAATGTAAATAATATAAAAAATATTTGGTGCACTTTACTGACTTCTCCCTGATACTCACCTGTATATTGGTGTGTGAGAGTTCAGTTGTTGTCTTCTGATGGTGGATTTGTGCATTTGCAGTTTATGACTACAGCAACACAAAGAATTACACTCTGAAGAGTAGTCTGTGGGCAGAATTAGCTACCGTTATACCTGCAAGCTATGTGGCAAGCTACCAGTCTTAACGCTGATCACTGGTAATTCTAATGAATATTTTAGTATCAGCATAGAGAGTAAACTGATGGAATGATCTAACCTGCCATAATCATATCAAACCTCAGTCTAGGAAATGCATCTCAGGGATCCTTTAAATACTTCCTGTTGCATACTCTTTGCTAGCACTTCAGTCACTGGAGAAGGTCCTGTCTAGAGATGTCATTCAGGAGCCATTTATCATACTAGACAAACAGATCTCACAATGCCTATACAAATCTTTTCACCCCTGCAAACAGAGCTGTCACAACCTCAACTCAGCTATGTTGCCAAAGATTACATATTCAGGATTGTTAAATCAATGTTCTTAGCTCTATTCATGCTAGAATATGTAGAAGGCCATTTCATTAGCTGATAATATTTAATCATATCGAGACTGTTACTGCATTTCTATTTTTCACAAAAAAACAGAGCCAAATTTTAATCAGATTTTTGTAGTCTTGTGCTAGAGATTAAACAAGTTAATACAGCCCAAACATATTCATTTTTGAAATGGTTATTCCGTTGCTTTAACAGAGTAACACAAATAGCTTGGAAAACTGTTATTACTCACATTTCTACAGATAGTTTTCTATGTGATATGTGTCATGTCAATCACCCTTCCAAAATCATCTACCTACAATAATGCCTTTACAAGGCAGCAGGCAAAAACAACACTTTTCACATAGGCCAAGAATGATTACTGCTAATCTTCCAGACAGAGCTCAGTCTACTGAAATTAGATTATTCAATACAGTTTCATTGTTTCATATATGGGGCAAAACAAGCAGCTTTAATTAAGAGTGAGGATTAAGCGTGTCGCTATCTGATATTATTACATTTTCCCCTGAAGAACATTACTGACTTCATAAGATGGTTCACTGAAACTGGAAAACCATTATTCAGCTACGGATTTCTGCACAGGTCTCTGGTTCTAAAACAGATTTTCTAAAGGTGGTTGCCTTGCCTTGTTAAGGGCAATCACTGTGCAATCCTAAACAGAGTCACTGTCTTCTAAGCCCCACTGGCTTCAAAGGGTTTGTAACTCTACTTATGATTGCTCTGTCAGTCATACATAGAATGAAGGTGGATGCATGTTCATAATACACAGCCGGAACTCTTATGTTTTACTTGGAAGTAAGCCCTGCAATTCAATGGGGTGTACTCCAACATGTGTGTGTACAAGATTACATTCCAAATGTATCATCACGTTTTCACTCACAGCTGAACATGCTAATTTTTTTTATGCAAGTGCATCTACTAAAGATAATATCTCAGATCTAAGGAAGAGTTCTGCACATGCAATGATTATTTCCCTGCTCTCCATTTCTTTCATATGCCCTTCCCCAAGTCATTATTGGAGTTGAAGGATGGTTTGTAGTAGTCAATGTTGTGGCTTGGAGGAAGGGGAAAGGGATGAGCATGAAACACAGACCTCTTGGATCTTTCTGCTTGCAAAGTGGCCACTTGGGAGCCAAGCCATTAAAACAAAACATAATGGAAGTTGCACTATTAAGAGATAACAAGTTACCCTGGAATTTTTAAAATAGTCATTCTGTGTTAAACACATAATTTGCATGCAATTTTTTCCTTTGTAAAACAGTTATAATTGGTAAATAATTTTAGAGGGGATAGTAGGCATTTTCTTGCCACTTGTCTTATGGGATCACTGTATGTTAATTTATTAGTTTTTTCCCTTCCAAGGTGACTCTTGCATCTTTACTGGTGGAAATCACAGGTGCCTCCTTTCTCTGTGTCTTACGATTTCTTTTTCCAGCATTTATTGACTTTTATTTAGATAATGTTTGTCGCTTTAAAGGTAAAAGTAATAAGAAAGTGAATAATAAGGATCGTGCATGGCATCCAGTAACCACGCATGATGCAGGATTTAGAGAAGAAGAAAGTGAATAACAAGGATCATGTGTAGTCCCAGACACTACACTTGATCTTAGCCAAAAGGCCGAGAAGCAATTTTTCCAGCACTAAAATATCACCTAATATTAAAAAAAGCAAATATATGCTTGGGAGTATTGTCAGAGCAGATGGACTCACTGTAGAAAAGGTTACACTTGCAGAATGTCACAAGTGTATATACCTAAAAAAAATACTTTTTGGTACTCATGTTCAGCAGATATTCTATTAGAATAACAAATGGGAATAAGTGTTTACCACTCAATGATCATGCAAAGAACTAAATAAGGAATTAAGTGATAAATTGTTGTCAGGAGATATCCACAAGCTGTCAGAGTTCCATTTATACATTTGTAATAATAGTGCCAGAGAGGCATTAGTCTGTTGCTGCAAAATAAAACAGAAGACTAGTGGCATTTAAAAGACTAACACAATTTATTCCAACATAAGCATTCATGAGTCAGAGTTCACTTCATCAGAAGCACTGAAGTGCATGTGTAATACAACCAATGAAATTGGTTTTGACTCATTCTTATTCTGAAATATCTATTGTTAATCTTTAAAATGCCACTGGAATTTTATTGTATACTAAGAATAAGGCACATTGTAGAGGCTCTAAAAAGGCTCTAAAAAGATGCTCTGGGTGAGTGCCCCCCACCTTTGCTGTCTTCCCATCCACACACCCACCCAAGTAAAGGCATTCATTCCCCTCCCCCAACTCCAGGGAAACTGATGTCAGTCATCTGGAGAGTAGGTCTAATTCTGAATGATCACCAACCCTCACTTGGAGACTGGCAACAATGGTTCCCCAAGAGGAAATGGCTGGTCTGGAGGGTGGAGTCTATGGCATTATACCTGTCTGAGGTCAAAGCCCTCCTTAAGACCACCCTATTCAGGCTCCACCCCTCAAATCTGCAGGAATTTTCCAATCTGGAATTGATAACTGCTAAATCACAGTGGCTGTCATAGGGGACTGCTGCTGAACAGGAGCAAGCAGCTAGGCCTAGTTAAGTAATGCCAGCCAGGTGGCATAAAATCACCCAGAGGCTGCTACCAGGTCTAGGGTAGCCAACCTCCAGGTGGAGCCTGGAGATCTCCTGGGATCACAACTGAACCCCAGACAACAGATCTCTCTCCACATCCTGGAGAAAATAACTGCTTTGGAGGGTGGACTTGATTCACCTGAGGTCTCTCCCTTTATTTACAGAAGTCAGTTGCCTAGCAAAGGCCTTTAGTTAGGGGTGATGCTGAGGGGAGGAGGAAGAGAGAGAGTGATAGGCAACTATGGCCTGAGAGGAAACACTCCCAGGGGGGCCAGGCCTTGCTGTCTATTTGCATTATGTTGACTCCCTGACTATTTCTGTGACCTTTGGAGGCTGCATGTGATTGGGAGGCCATCTGTGTGGGCCACTGATGGGGCAGCAGAGGTCTGCTGCTGGCATCACTTTTTGCGAGGCAGGTTGACCGGGAAAGTATTGGAGATGTGTCTGTCTCTGAGTTAAGACTATTTTGGTGGTGTGTCCTAGATCCACATCAGTCCGGCTTCCGTCCATGACATGGGACGGAGACAGTGCTGGTAGTCCTGGTGGCTGACCTCCAGCGGCATCTGGATTGAGGCGGCTCAGCGGTACTGATGCTGTTGGACCTATTGGCGGCATTCAATACAGTCGACCATCGGTTGCTGACCCGCCACCTCGCCAACGCAGGGATTCAGGGGTTGGTCTTGCAATGGCTTTCCTCTTTCCTAGATGGTCAGGGACAAAGGGTGGTGATTGGGGGGTGAACTGTCCCAGAGGCACGTCCTTGATTGCAGGGTGCCTCAGGGGGCAATGCTCTCCCCGATGTTGTTCTATATCTATATACGCCCCCTTGCCCAGATTGCCCGGAGGTATGGGTTGGGTTGTCACCAGTATGCTAATGACACCCAGCTCTACCTACTGATGGATGGATGGCCGGCCTGGCTGTGTCCCAGAAAATCTGGACCTGGCGCTACAAGCCATAGCTGGATGGCTTAGGCTGAGTAGATTGAAGCTCAGTCCAGCAAAGACAGAGGTTCTTTGCCTGAGTCATGGCAGCCTGGGTGGGGAAATTCCCCTACCAGCATTTGGCGGTGCAACACTAACAATGGTGCACAAGGTCAAGAGCTTGGGGGTACTACTGGAGCCTGCCTTCACAATGGAGGCCCAGATAGCAGTCACTGCTAAATACGCTTTTTTCCATCTTAGGCGGGCAAGGCAGTTGGTCCCCTACCTAGAGCGCAGCGACCTGGCAACAGTGATCCATGCAACGGTCAACTCAAGGTGACTACTGTAATGCTCTCTACATGGGGCTGCCCTTGTGCCAAACCTTAAAGCTGCAGCTAGTGCAGAACGCGGCTGCCAGGCTGTTATTGGGGCTCCCCAGGTGGGAGCACATTCAGCCGGGGCTACGGGAACTGCACTGGCTGCCAATAGTATACCGGATTTGTTATAAGGTGCTCGTTATTACCTTCAAATCCCTATATGGCATAGGACCTGCCTATCTTAGGGACCGTCTCTCCCCACATGCTCCCTAGTGGGTACTCAGATCAGGATCACAAAATCTACTAGTAATCCCCAGGCCGAAGGAATCAACTGCCAGAGGAAGTAAGGACCCTGCGGAACCTTGCGCAGTTCCGCAGGGCCTGCAAGACTGTCCTCTTCCGGGTGGCATTTAATTGACACAGCATCTGTATTCAGAGAAGTGGAAGAAATGCCGTTGCCACCGAAATAGCACCAAACTAATATCTTGTTCTTAATTGTTTTAACTATTGAATTGTGTTTTATGTTGAATGCGTATTTTTAATGTCTATTAATTTAATTGTCTGTTGGGATTTTATGCTGTGAGCCACCCTGAGCCTTCTTCAGCAGGGAGGGCAGGATATAAAATAAATAAATAAATAAACATTTCCAGGCCTGCAGTAGACAGGGCAGGGGAGTCAGCCACTGGGAGGCCAGAGATGTGGAGTGAGCCATGATGCACCAATTATTTGTTGAGTGCAAGGAATGCACCTAGAAGCCAATGGGAAAACTCCATTTGGCCACTATTATCGACGAATCATATATAATGATATTTATAGTTACAATGACATCAGCAATCTACCTTTAAGTATGCCTAAGATAAGAAATAAGAAATAAACATATAAAGAATATGTGTTTTACTTATTTTACATTAGGGAACCTGCAAGGAACTTGAGGAAACAGCCATCCCATTACTACCCCTTTTTTATCCCCTCTCCTATCACTCCTTTGTTTATCCCCTCTCCTATCACCTCTTCTTTCTGTCTTTCTTTTCTTCTCCTTCCTCCCACTTCTCTATGGGCATTTTCGCACTGACCTTAATCAGCAGCGACCCCCTCTTCACTGCGCAGGATCGGCGCGGATTTTGCACTAATTGCCGCGGAGCACCCGGAAGAGCCGGAAAGTCCCGCGGCTTTTGCGGTGCAAATGGAAACTGGTTTTTGGCGGTTTCCGTCTGCGCCGCAAAAGCCGCGGGACTTTCCAGCTCTTCCGGGTGCTCCGCGGCAATTAGTGCGAAATCCGCGCTGATCCTGCGCGGTGAAGAGGGGCGTCACTGCTGATTAAGGTCAGTGCGAAAACGCCCAGTATCTCTTTTGGTTTTGCTGTTTTTTATCCCTCCCCCCTAGGGTTGCCAGATCCAACTCGGGAAATATCAGGGGACTTTGGGGGTGATCCAGGAGACTTACTGCCCTCGGAAGGATGGAAGGCTGAGTCATCCTTGAGCTGGCTAAATGAACCCAGCTTCTGCCATGATTGAACTCAGGTTGTGAGTGGAGCTTGGATTGCAGTACTGCAGTTTGCCACTCTTTGCCATGGGGTAGATTAAAAAGAACCCCAGGGAATTTTTAAAAAGTGTGTTTCTGTAGGTTTCTAGATTTTCCTGTAAGGGGTTTGAACTCCCAAGGTTGTAGAACTATCTGTTTTCTTCCTATGCAGCCCTGATCTGCAGATTTAGATATCTGCAAATGGGGGCCACACTTGGGAAATCTAGATAGACAGATTTTAGATATTTACACCCTGCTTTTCTGCCCAGTGGAGACCCAAAGCAGGTGGAACATCATTCTCTATCTTACCCTCACAGTAACCACCCTATGAGTAGGTTAGGCTGAAAGAAAATTACTGGCCTGAGGACATCCAGTGAGCTTGCATGACACCGGAGATTTGACAATATAATCACTAGACCATCAGATGATCTGGGTCAGTATGATATATGCACATGTATAAATGAGACAGCGGGATGCAAAACAAAAAATCGCGCTCATCATTAATGCATTTAGCTTATTGTTTCCATTACATGTGGCTTTAGAGGCACTAACAGAAAGGGTCCTGATGGTCTGTATAAATAAACCTTATGTGCTTTGTGCTCACAAATGTTGTGTGCTACTATTACAAAATACTCTTTAATTAGGATACAGTGAATGAGGACAGATATGTTACCGAGACATCTCCCAGGAAACTGATTTAGCTAATGATAGCAAATGGCAATAATAGTTGTTTAATCAGGTCATCATTAGCATAAATTCAGTTTAATGGGTATACATTTCAGTTGCAGTAAGTGTAGTTTAAGCAAGCAAAATGTAGGTAAAATGTGAGAAATTTTTATCATTTAATCTGTAGAGATTTTCAGTTAGTGATGAAGTAACAGTCAAGCAGAACTTTGCAAAGGCATGCTAAAAGAACTGACTGAAAACATTTTGGCAGGACTCTCTCCCTTCCCATTTTATTCCTATGTCATCCCTTGAGATGAATCCCTTGTATCCCACGCTCCTCCATTCCTTTGCACAATTTCCAAGTGTAAATTGTCTTCACACTGTACAGACCATTCGCTTTTGTGCAAACACCCAACCTTTCAGACACCTAGCTACTGGGATGTGCATACAATTTATCTGGGCAAAGTACTAAAATATTAAATTGCAGGTCTGCCTCTAAAAGGAAATGGAACAAAACTTAAATGTTAGATATGGTTATGGACCTTGATAAGCACACAAATAATTTTGAAACTTAAGCATGCCTTCCCAATCTTCAGACTACTGAGACAGCAGAACTTCAGAATAAATGGACTTCATACAGAGACCAAAGATTAATTGCTCATATTCTGTCATTCTCTTATTTTCTCAGCTGCAAACTGAGTACAAAGTATTGATTGGTAAAGTTCACACTGGATGTAATCATAAGCATGCAAATCAGAAGGTTAAAAATTAAGGCATAGATTTGGAAAAGTTCACACTAGATGGAAATCATAATCACTGAAACCAGAAGTTAAAATTAAAAGGTTGCAAGTCATTAAAATTGATGAAAATATATTGTGTGGCTGGGTCATGCCAATACTGTACTTGAATGGTGTTTCAATATTGAACCAGAATAAGGTAGAAACAAAATCTTCATGGATCTCCTCCGCAAAGACCTTCTGTGAAAGAACTTGAAGAGCAAGAATGATTCTTTGGACCACAGTGCCTTCTCATCTCACCTCTGTGCATTACATCTGCCAGAAGTTCCATTTAAAAAGAATATGTATTATTTCAGAATAATACAGATAAAATCTGCAACCATTTGACTAGGATAATATGGTCTTCCTGAATCATGCATTTTTATATATGTTTAATTGTAGATAATTAGGATATCTTCCTGCCTTTACTATTAAACTGCAATTGGTCATCACAATTTCTGTTGGTGAGAGTTTTGATGGATTAACATACTTCTCTGTAATCACCAACATTCCTTTGGTTTCTACTAAACTTTATGGACAGAACTCTATCAACCTGTCCTGTTAATAATTGTGCTTTTCTCTGGCACTATATTACTTGACATAATAGGCTTTTCCATGAACTCGATAAGAAGGTGCCACCATTAGCAGAACAGATCATGTGGGAATCTAATCCACTGTATTAATTTCAGTGGATGCTTACTGGGTTGGATACGAACCATGTCACAAACCTAATGTCATGTCAAACATCACCAGTTCATGACCATCCATATCCATGACCTCCCATGACCCTCCGTGTGGTTTTGGAGGTTTGTGGAATATTGGTGGGAAGCAGGAGGAGTGAGAGGTATTGCTGAAATGGATGAAAGCCATATTAGCAATGATCATAATGATGATCATGACGATGATTAATTTATTGCATTTCTATACTGCCCATAGCCAAAGCTCTCTGGGCAGTTCACAACAATATAAAGCAGTAAAATAGAAGAGGAGGAGGAGGAAGAGGAGTAGTAGTAATCCAATCTGGAAATTACCAAAGTATAGATCACTGAAACCAGGCTATCCACATCCAGATAGGGGCATGACTGGGCCACCAGCCAAAGCTGGTCAAAAGCACTCCAAGCTACTGATGCCACCTGAACCAAGTGACAAAGATGGTCCAGGAACATCCCCAAACTATGAATCTGAAATCTCTTTCTCTCCCCCTCACTTCCAATTGCTTTTATGAGCCATTCATGAGTGAAGTCACTGCTTGGACTTCACTTGCATGTGGCACAGCTTGCAAAAGGCATTTAAAGGAAATGTTCCCTTGAGGAAGAAGAAGATACTGGATTTATATCCTGCCCTATACTCTGAATCTCAGAGTCTCAGAGCGGTCATAATCTCCTCTACCTTGCCCCCCCCACAACAGACACCCTGTGAGGTAGGTGGGGCTGAGAGAGCTTTGTACAGCAGCTGCCCTTTCAAGGACAACTCTTGTGAAAGCTATGGCTGACCCAAGGCCATTCCAGCTAGTGCAAGCAGAGGAGTGAGGAATCAAACCCGATTCTCCCAGATAAGAGTCCGCACACTTAACCACTACACCAAACTGGCTCTCAGTGCAACTTCTTTAAATGGTGCAACTTCTGCTTGGACTTCACTTTAGCATTGCTTGCAGATATTACTCCCTTCCATTTTGCTGGTCTTGGGGAGCCTCCACCAGCAGAAAGGAGGGAGATCTCCCAGGAAGGGAGATTTCCCCCCTTCCTTTCCATTCTGGGGCAGCTCACTGAGGCCAGCAGAATGGAAGGCTAGGGAAGATCTTGCAAATCCCTTTAAAAGTTTTTTGCAAGTTCTTTCCCTCTTCAATTCTGCTGGCCTTGGGGAGCCACTGCCAGCAGAAAGGAGGGAGAGAAGATCTCAGATCTCCGTCAATTCCATTCTGCTGGCCTCAGAGAGCTGCCCCAGCAGAGAGGAGAGAGGTAAGATCTCAGATCTCCTTCGTCCCCTACTGTACCACAGACCTCACAAAATGAACCAGTTCAGGAGACAGGGAGATTCATGAAGGTTCATAGTTCATGTGACCCCACCAACCAGGATGAGCCTCCATTTTCACAATTTGTGTCAATTTCTAGTTTTTGCCATCTCTGGTAAGTAAACAAAAGTTCTCTCTCTGTTTTTCAATACACTACAGATTTTATGCAACATTGCCTATATTTCTTCTTAAGATACCTGTTTCCAGGTTAAGCAATCCTTTAAAATCTTTAACCATATGGACAGATATTCTGCACTTCATTTGTTGTTCTTTCCCATCCCCCTTACTATAAGCTTTTTGAGATGGGAATGTAAACAAATTCACATAGAAGGGCTTTTTTTGAGCAGGAACACACAGGAACACAGTTCTGACTCGCTTGGCATCAAGGGATGTAGCCTAATATGCAAATGAGCTCCTGCTGACCTTTTTATACAAAAAAGCCCTGTTTGAAACAATGGTGATGTCAGGGGGTGTGGCCTAACATGCAAATGAGCTCCTGCTGCACTTTCTCTACCAAAGAAGACCTGTTTTTAGTTATGGAAGGTGCTATAGTTAGTGGTTCACAAAGAAAATATGATAAACTTATAGAAACCAGGCATACCGGTTCCATGCTGGTCACAAAGATATGATCTACTGGATGTTTGTATTCAATGCTGTATTTAAGATTCCCTTTCATGCACACCATTGTCAAAACCACTTTACAAATATCAGGAGGAATGAAAAGCTAGATTCTGTGAGTGCCAGTGTATGCACACAGCATGCCAAAGCGGATCTGCAGATAGGCTCAAGCTTACTCAAACCATAGTAGGTAACTGGCAAAAGGGAAGAGATTTCCTGGGGAGGGTAAAGTGGCAATATTCAGTTGCCGCCAACAGCTAGTCATTTGAAACAGCTTCCAGACAAATTACATGTCCAGAGTACGCCTGACATATTAATGGAGCTGCTGAAGGCCAACAAGAGGGCTTGTCAAGCCGTTTTGTTTCTCATGGCTGCTTTTCTAAAAATGTCACTGTGATATCCAAATTTCTGAAAAAAGTAAAATGGAAGAACTAAAATCAAACTGCATTTTATCAGCAATTACATCTTTGAAGATGTAATAAATACTGCCGCATCCAGCCATGAGGATGGTAGCCTGGGACTGGGCAGCCTTCCATTGTTGCTTTTGTTAATGCAGTAATGAGGCATTGTACCACTGCAGCCAACCTGGCATTAACAGTTAACAATACATTTACTGCAAGTGCACTGCTGTTTGTAATTAGCTCTTCATTACACAATCAGGCTGATTTAGAAAAACTCTCTTATGATTTGCTCAGCAAATGAAGCAATATAATTACACCTCACTTGAAATCAACAAATTAGACTGCTGTTTGCAATTGGCTGCATTACCTACTATTACTACTCTGGCAACTGTGAGCTGGTTGCACCCTTTAGCACTTAAATAAAAGAATTCTAATTAAAACACTGAGTATACTATTAAAATTGCTAGATGAGTTCCACAGTGGTCACAATTTTTGTAATTAAAGAAGGAGCCAAGAGTTATGCTCAAGATGTTCCTCATAATGTAGAATTTTAGATCCTTTGAACCTGAGTGATAGGTATTTTAAAAATATAGATGTGAAGACACATGCCACCACATAGCCATTAATTTCAACATTTATGTACATAGAAAGCTGCTCCCAAAGCCCATCATGGCCACATCTAAGTTAAGAAGAATCAGCTTAAAAACAAACAAAAAATGGATTAATCAAAAGGAAATTGAAAGGGAAAATGAACAGAGACCTCACAAGTAAGCATCTCTTCAGGATGCTTGGAAGCTATTTAAAACTGCAATAAAAGAAGCTTAGACAAGAATGTGTTATCACAGATTTAGAAAAGGTATTTCTCTGTCATCTTCCATCACTGTCTTCCACCAGTGGTATAGTGACAGATTTAAGACAAAGTTTTATTTGGGGTATAAGGTTTTGTGCACACCTTATACTTTGAATGAAACTCCGCTGGTCTTAAAGGTGCCTCTGGATTCAAATTTTGTTCTGTTGTCCGACCATCATGGCTATCCACCTGATTCTATGTCCTCCAGTAGGTTAAGACTTTTTGTGCCATCTGGCATTCCTTCAATAATCCCTCCTCTCTGCCCTATGATTTTGTTTTGATGTTTATGTGTGTGTGTGTGTGTGTGTGTGTGTATATATATATATATATATATATATATATATATATATATATATATATATATATATATATATATATAAGTTCTGGTTTTTAACTCACTTTATGATGTGTTTTTATACACAGTCAGTGTACCTCTGAATGGCAGCTGATGAGGGGTAGCAGCATGGGGATGGTCTTTGACCTTCATGCCCAAACTGTAGGCTTTCCAGGGCCATCACATTGACCACTATGAGAAACAGAATGCTGCATTAGAAACACTAGTCAGATCTAGGAGGGTTCTTTTTATGCACATCTCTGTACAGGTGAAGCAGTTCCTATATGGAAACCGCTAGCAGTTTCTTTATTTCATTCGTTGGAATGTTAGTAGTTACACTAGACTCCATAAATGGGTTGGTGCCATTCATTTAGTTTTTTTCCCCCACGGGGCTTTTTTTGTAGCAGGAACTCCTTTGAATATTAGGCTACACACCCCTGATGTAGCCAATCCTCCAAGAGCTTACAGGGCTCTTAGTACAGAGCCTACTGTAAGCTCCAGGAGGATTGGCTACATCAGGGGTTTGTGGCCTGATATGCAAAGGAGTTCCTGCAACAAAAAAGCCCTGTTTTTTCACATCATGATTAATGTGTGCTAGAACAAGTGTAGACCCAAGAATAATCTTCACCATTTTACATTTTACTTCATTTTGCAAACCACTGGACTCAGACCCCACACAGGAATATAAAAAAGAACTAAACAAGATTACAAAGGAATTACCACTGAGTATTCAGGAACAGATCCTGTCAGACACATCACAGGAACCTCGACCAGGTACTTTTTATCTTCTACCCAAAATACACAAATCAGGCAACCCAGGACGTCCCATTGTGTCAGGGATAGGCACCATCATTGAGGGGGTATCTGGATATATGGACTCTAGACCTTATGCCATCAGTACTCCCAGTTATGTTCGTGATACTACGGATTTTCTGAGGAAAATACAATCTTTGAACAACCTTCCAGAGAACACTATCTTAGCCACCATGGATGTGGAATCTTTATATACCAACATCCCACACTAAGATGGATTACAAGAAGAAGAAGAAGAAGAAGAATTGCAGATTTTTACCCCGCCCTTCTCTCTGAACCAGAGACTCAGAGCGGCTTACAATCTCCTGTATCTTCTCCCCCCACAACAGTCACCCTGTGAGGTGGGTGGGGCTGAGAGGGCTCTCACAGCAACTGTCCTTTCAAGGACAACCTCTGCCAGAGCTATGGCTGACCCAAGGCCATGCCAGCAGGTGCAAGTGGAGGAGTGGGGAATCAAACCCGGTTCTCCCAGGTAAGAGTCCACACACTTAACCACTACACCAAACTGGCTCTCAAGCTGTAAGTAATATACTCTCTGATAAAAACACAGCTGACTTTGCCACCAAACTGTGCCATTTTGTTCTCACCCATAACTACTTCAGATTTGGCAATTAACTTTTCCTACAGATCAATGCCATGGGCACCCGCATGGCCCCACAATATGCCTTGGAGCAATGCTTCCTAGACTCCCACCCACTCCTACTTACCTTATACCTGCATTACATTGATGACATTTTTAATGGTCTGGACCATGGTAAAGAAGCCCTGTATACATTTTACCAGGCATTCAATGATTTTCACCCCACCATCAACCTGATAATGAACCAGTCTACAAACGAAATACATTTTCTGGACACCACTGTTAAAATACACAATGGATGCGTAGACACTACCTTATACCAGAAACCTACTGACCAACAAACATACCTGCATGCCTCCAGCTACCATCCCAAACATCCCAAACGATCCATTGTATACAGCCAGGCTCTATGCTACAGCTGCATTTGCTCCAATCCTGCTGACAGATTCTCACCTGAGGGATCTACAACAAACCTTTATGGAACTAAAGTACACACCTGATGAAATCAGGAAACAGATTAACAAAACCAGAATGATACCCAGAGAAAACCTGTTACAAGACAAACCCAAAAAAGACAATAACAGAACACCACTAGTGGTCACACACAACTCTTAACTGAAAACAGTTCAACGTATCATCAAAAACTTACAACCTCTATTGAATAGTGACAGCTTTCTTTCAAAAATACTGGGGGGGGGGGGTAAACCTTTTCTTGCACACAGACAGCCCCCTAATCTCAAACAACTCCTTACCCACAACAATACAGCATCTCAACTGAGCATGGACACTGGTACCAGAATTTGCAATAAACCCAAGTGCTAACTTTGCTGCCACATACACTCAGACAACACAATCACTGGACCTAACAGCACTAACTACACTGTCTCAGGCTCATTCACTTGCTCACCTACCAAGTTTATATATGCCATTAAATGCCAACAATGCCCTTCAGTTCTCTACATAAGGCAAACAGGACAAACCCTCCACCAAAGAATAAATGGACACAAATCTGACATCAGGAATTACAGAACTGAGAAACCTGTGGGGGAACACTTTAACCTTCCAAAGCATTCAATGAGTGACCTCAAAGTAGCTGTTTTACTGCAAAGGAACTTCAAGAACAGAATGGAGAGAGAAACTGCTGAATTACAAACTATTATGAAACTTGGAACAAACATCTCCCCAGGACTGAACAGAGATGTTGTTTTGTTTTTTAATCTCATTACATATGCTAAACCCACTTTCACCAAGTAAAGCGATATATCCACAGTATTCCAATGTATTTCTCTTTTAGGATAGCGTATCAGACTAATGCTCTTGTATTGATATACTCAAACTAGGGATATTGGCTGTTTATCTCATTACATATATTAAACCCATCTTCTACTATATTTTTCCTAATGGCAAACTAGAATGATGAATATATTTATGTTACATGTTAAAAGGTAAATTAGTTGGACAGGAAAAACCTCTGGGGAAAAAATGCATTCTTTTTGACCCAGGTTTATTAGCAATAGAATAATTAACAGGCTTCTCACATTCTGACATGTTACTGTTTTATGGTTTCCCATGCTAATTCAACTCAGATCAAAGGTTTTCTGAATTTGTTAATTTTACTATTCTGCTATTGGTTTTTAACTTTGTACCCCACTTGGCATTCCAAACCCCACCAGCTATATGTATCTCTGCTTACTGTACCTCATTCCTCATCTGAAGAAGTGTGCATGCACACGAAAGCTTACGTTCTGAATAAAACTAAGTTGGTCTTAAAGGTGCAATTGACTCCTATTTTGTTCACCATGTATGTATTTTATGCTCTATGTATTTTGTTCCTCTCTCTCTCTCTCTTTTGTAAACTGCTATTTAAAAAGATGAAGAAAAAGGGCAGATCTTTTCTGTCTATTTCACTCTTCCTCCCTGTCCAATGACAGAGAGTGACCTGCAGAAGAAGACTTTGAGCTTTATGGAGTCTGCGTCAGATGTGCATCTAAATGGTTATCCAAGTATGAATGTCTCCTACACTAGGAAAATTAACAAATTTTATGAATACAGATTCAGTTGACAATCCTGTTTTTTGACAGGAAGTCTGTGATGAAACCTCAGTTGTTTTTTCATTCCCAACCATGGTATCAAAATTTGGTTGGATTATTACAGTTTATTCATTTTTTTCTTTTAAATCAGATAACTTTAGTCTTTGAAATTACTATCTTTGAATGTATTTGTACAACATAAGTTCACAATTCAGGATTTTTTGAAAATCCTGCAAAATGCTGCAAAAGAAACAACCAAATAGAGAATATGAGCAATAAACATGGGAAAAACAAAACAACTCATGACCATAACAAAACAAAAACAAACAAATAAATCCCAAAATGGCATGTTTATACATCCCTTGTTCACACTGAACTATTTTCAGTGTCATGTACCTTGGAAGAGCATTCAAATGAACATTCAAGTCATTAAAAACAGAGATAGAGAATTGCCTTTGCTGTTTAATGGGTCCCTATGGAACAATGCTGATTTAGAGAATGTGCGCTGGAGGATCACATTCTTCAAAGCAAATTCCTTGTGTGTGTGTGTGTGGTCCTGTATACTATGAGGAGCCTACTTCCCAAGCAGCTTCAAGGATCCTATGAGAAAGGAAAGTTGAGCTTGAAGGACTGAATGCATGAAACTCTCCCTCAGTTTGGAAACCATAGGATCACATTGGGTTCACAGCACCTTAATGTCAAATCTCAGTGCGGTTTTTGCTCATGATCTTTAGCACACAGCCTTTTATGGTGTTCAGAGGGACTCTTTTCCTCCCCTTTTCAACAGCAGAAAAGCTGCTTGGATCCAACTCAGGAAGTGGAAATGGACTGAGAGTGCAATTCTAATCAGGTTTACTTGTAACACTACTCAGGTCTATTCAACAGAACTTGTTCTAAGTATTTTTAGGATTGCATGTACTTGTGTGAACCAACCCAAATGGAGTAGCATGAAAGAAACAGAAAAGACACAGTAATTTGGTGGCTGCTCCATCTGAACTTTTAAGTAGGCATGAACCTGGAAATACTGTCTACAGATCTGGAAGTCATATATAGCAATGAAATAATTTGCAGTGATCAAATTGGGCAAATAATCTTAACCCTTCGTAATGACAACACACTGTGAATATAAATGCAATAACATTTGCAGCAGATATTGTTTTCTGGATCACTTGACAATTATACAAAGGCTTGGATCCAGCAATGCACAGGTAGAAGTATTAATATACAGTGCAATTATACTTGTATTTTCTATGTATTTTAGTGCTCAGAAATTGGTTGCACAAGATCTTGCACAAGCGGAAACACAAGTGGGAATATAATAACTCAGTGCAAGTCTTTTTCTTGCATTTCCATGTCTGCACCAGAGCTGTTTTGGAAGCAGAAAAATTGCACTGAATTCAACTGTTTATTTAAAGTTCAACTGCAAGTTCTGTCTTTTTGCCTTTCTTTTCCCCTTTAGGTAACATCATTGTGAGTCAAGAGATGTATAAGCACATTGAAATACGAAAGTCCTGTTATTTCCTTTCCACTGATTTTGAGTGTCTTTTAGACATGCTCAACAAGAACAATACCAGTTTGCCTGCAAATGCTTTGTATGAAGATAAGGTTGTCTGCAGACCTGAATGCATTACATGATGCTAACATATGCATGGCATGGAGCCAAGTCTTAACCGGTTGTTTGTTACTTAAAAAAATCCACACAACCTAATTATTTCATTTTAGTTTACAGAAAATTGTTCAAGGTAAATTATATTGGGGGGGGGGGGGAGATAAGCTGTGGTGAATAGGTGATAATTTGCAAAGTATCTTTCATAAGAAAACAATTCAATCCTAGCTGTTTATCCCACATCTCAAATGAGAAAATACCAAGCAGGAAAGCTAGGTGGCAGAATCGTTTAATATACCAAGATCTGTTGCACTTCTGAAAAAAAAAACCACCCCAACAACAACAATGAATAAGTTTGAAAAATCAAGCTACGGTATACCTTGAGACAAGTAATTATGATTAACTAACTCTGGAGAGACAGAAAACTAGAAGAGACAAGGCAGGGCTTAACAAGAAGGAAATGCTGGCCTGAACTATTCACTACAGAAGGACAGGTCACGCTCTAGTTAAAGATCTAAATGTAGAATGCATTAGAAACTGCCAGCAACTTTCTTTAGGAACATTAACTTCCCACCTCCACCCCAGTTAACTGTTGCAAAAAGGTTTTGTGCATAGTACAAACTGAATGCAGTTTTAAAGAAAGAACCAAATTTCTGAACTGGTTTTGAAAACAAGTTTAAATCCTTTCCAGACATCTGTCCTCTCTCTACAGTTGAACATCTTTTTTTAATGAGGATTAGAGAGCCATTTAAAACTCCCCCCCCCCAACTCATCCTGAAGGAGCCTTAGTTAGGTCTGGACTTCAGTTAAATGTAATACTGATATAAATTCTTAACTCTGGAATGACCAAGAATGGAGATGCTAGAAGAAAGGCACCTGTGATCCCACAACTTTATTTATTAATTTAAAACATTTGTTAGCCATGTTCTACCTTGCAGCACTTGAAGAGCCTTAGAATTAGGGGAATTAATTAAAATAATTATTTTATGGCATTGTGTGTAGAATAGCCAGGAGATCCTAAGATTGCCTGTCACCACAAATTCTAGCCCTTAGTATTATGTTAGTGGCAAGCTAGACTTGTTTTTAAGGGCTGGGAGAGCTCTGAAAGAATGGTCCAAGGTCACCCAGCTGGTTTCATGTGAAGAAGTGGGGTATCGAACCCAGTCCTCCAGATTAGAGTCTCTCGCTCTTAACCACTACAGCAAACTGGCTCTCCCAGAATTAGGGATTTATACCTAAAAAAAGAGGAGGGGTTGATCAGGATATCAGGGAGCAAAAAAAAATTAAACAAACCAGTACTTTTGGTTATCTGACTTCCAAATACTCATTTGGTATCCGGATCCAGATCTTTCCCCCAGGAGTTCAATATTATTCAGTTCCATTATTTCCTATGTGGAATCTTTCTGGAGAACTGGAGGGGCTGTTTTGAGCAAATAGTACCAAAATCACAGCAGAGCTGCACTAAATAACCCCCAAATAACTCCACTAAATAACTCCCAAGTTTCAAGTAAATTGGACAAGAATTCCAATGCTATGGGCCCCTGAACGAGGCACTTCCCACATACCCTCCATTGTTTCCTCTGTGTGTGTGTGTGTGGGGGGGGGGATTCCATGCTTTCTCCAGGACAAAAAATAGCCAAAGACACAAGAGCAAGTAAGAACAACCAAAGCAGACAGAACCAATGGCCCAGAACCAGGGAATCCCAGCAGAAGCATGAAACAATGTGGCAAGCTGAACACAACAAATGTCAAATCAGAGAATTCAAGCCAATGTCAAACCAGAGAATTTTCTAAGCCAAACTTATTTAACAAGAAATGCTCATGCATACCCAATAAATGTCAAACCAGAGAATCTAAGCCAATGTACCTACTGAGAATCCAACTGATCGCAAAAGAGAGAATCCAATGCAAACAACTTGAACATAGACACAGTATTGCAAGACCAACAAAAGCAATTTCAAAGGACAGAATCAAAGCCACACAGACACAAGGTAAAGCTAACTTTTAAAAAAGAGTCACGATAGCCTTAAAACCCTGACTCCTGATATTCTACTTACTGCCAAATATTTCCATGATTTTTGGGATCCATCTCCCAGTATTCCACAAAAACTGACAAGGTATTTTTTTTTGTGTGTGTGTGTGTATTAAGACTGAAAATATCCAAATGTCCATCCTTACTTACAATACATATAAAGAAAGTTATAAAATATATAAAAGATGACAAATTAGAACCTCAATTAGGACTGCCAATAAATAAAATAAAATTAGTCAAAGGCAGACCTAAATAAAATTGTCTTCAGCTGCTTCCTCAAGATTGGAAATGAAGGAGCGAGGGAAGATTGCCAACATCCAGGTATGCGTCCAACAGATGAGCTTCTCTGATTGGTGGAGCAGCCAGGAGGACTTCTTCTTGTGATCTTAATTCCTGCGCAAAAATGTATGGGAGAAGACAGTCCTTCCTAATCTCTAGAAAACGTCACTATTTCATCTGCATCAGCTCTAAAAAAAAAATGGAAAGACTTGGCAGAAGGTTGCCAACATCCAGGTGGAGCCTGGAATTCTCTAGGAATTACAACTGATATCCAGACTACAGGAATCAGTTCCCCTGAAGGAAATGGGAGCTCAATAGGGAAGATTCTATGGCATCACATCTCCACTGAGATCTGTCCCCTCCCATACTCCATCTTCCCCAGTCACTACCCCCAAATCTCCAGGAACTTCCAGAGCCAGAGTTGGCAACTCTGGTTTGCAAAATCACCACCCACTGAATAGACTTGAGCATTTGTGGCCTGCTGCCAGGCACCATTTCTGTCAAAAATACAGGGTATTTTCCCAGAAGCCCATGCTGGGAGGAGAACCACTGGACCATCTGACTTATTTGGGTTCCTTTTAGTGGAAAAGATGGTTGGATCCAATCTACTATTCATACCTGAACTGGGCAAAAGCAGCTACAAGATGCAATGACCAAAGTAGAACAATCTTCTCTGCACTTGTGAAGAACAATCTTCTTCTATGAGAGCTCTCTCAGCCCCATCTACCTCACTGAGGGGAAGTAAAGGAGATTGTAAGCTATTCTGAGATTCAGAGTGTAGGGCGGGGTATAAATCCAATATCATCTTCTTCTTCTTCGCTTAGCAGCACAGTTAGCATCACTGGGGCTTAAAATGAGTGCGAGTATCCACTCCTTCCATCTTAAGTACCATTTGGAGGGCAGAGGGAAAAGAAGCAGGCTGTGATGTGGTGGGAGAAGGAAGCTGCAAATGAGGGGGCCTTAAAAAAATTTGCAGCTGGTCTTGACAAGTAATTATGGGTTAATGAAAACTATAAATATATTAAAGCAAAAGCAAAGTCTAATTTGAGTCAGCACTGGCAGAGCACCCTTATATCAATGTAATTAATGTGAGAGAATTATGGTTCTCTGTACTGCCTTTGCAACAAATTTTTAATTGGGGGAAGAAAATATGTTAAATGTTGCTAGCCAGAAACATATTTGCATGTGGTGTAAAGATAATAAGAGACATCAGTAACAAGATATGGGGGTGAAAATCAAGAGATATCTACAAATGGAAGAAGTATTAGAGTTGTGCTGTCGGTTTCTTTTATACCTTGTTAATGTATTTGATTTTTTTCCCCATGACTCACAAGTCAAGTCTGAATCCTCCCTCTCAAGCTAGTGAGAGCTATAAAAACACCAATTAAAAGACCTGAAAATACTAAGACAATTTATCAGCAACAAGGGACCACTTTGCATCTATTATTGTAGGGGAAAAGACTACACAGTTCATTTTCACAAGGCATCCTTGGACCAAGACATCATTCAGTGCCCAGAAAGTCAAAGAAGGTCTTGGGGAGAACAAAAGGAAGGAGAATGTAAAGTACCATGGAGAATAACATTCTAAAAACCAGGCTGCTTAAATAGAATATCTGCAGCTCAGTACAGAATCTTGTACACTTAAGCCATTTGAAAACAATGAATTTAAACTAATTCAGTGACTTGTTGGACCATGACTAGTAACTTGATCCATTAGAGGGTTCAGGTTTAAACTGATTTATATATAGCACAGAGGGTAGCAGTGGGCAAGTCTATGATCCTTCTATGGCAAGTGGCTGCTACTTCAGCACTACCATTAGTATAACATATTAATAATCTTATCCAAACAGCAGCAGAAACACCAACCCACCACATTTCTGATAACTCTATTACCAGTCACCAAGCATGAGGTTGCACAAAGACAATAGTAAGTAAGTAAGTAAAATTTTATTTATATCCCGCCCTCCCCCGCCGAAGCGGGCTCAGGGCGGCTAACATCAATAAAATACCATACATCAATAAAACATTACATTAGTAGGCATTAATTTGCCTTAAAACCAATTAATACATTAATTAAAAATGATTATTAATCCAATTACTTTAAATTAAAACAACCATAATGTTATCATTGACGCTATACCTATCGGTTGGTGTTGATGGCGAATATTCTTCATTATGCACTTGCAGTTCAGCTATTCATAAATGCCAGTTTGAAGAGGTTGGTCTTGCAGGCCCTGCGGAATTGGTCGAGGTTCCGCAGGGCCCGTACCTCCTCTGGGAGCTGGTTCCAAAGGTGTGGGGCCGCAGAAGAAAAGGCCCGTGTGCGGGTATTCTGGAGTTTAATTTCTTTTGGCCCCGGGGTAGTCAGTCTGTTTTTTCCTGCTGACCTCATGGGCATGGAAGGTAGTAACCAAGGCATGATGGGAACTGCTCAATAATGGCAGGACTTCACTCAACCAAGAGTAAAGCTCACTTAGCTGCACAAATATTGACAGCTTGTAAAAACCACCCTTCTGCCAGGCAAATAAACAATGATAGAAGAAGCGCTACTGCAATCATAAATATATGAGGTTGGTACATAGTGGATACTTCCATGATTTCTGTTTTGGAGTGCACCCACCTGATAAGCCTCTATATTCTTGTATGAATTCCTAATCATAGGTTACAATGATCAAACAAATAGTTTGCTTACTTGAGCTTGTAAATGTACAATTTAGGGTTGACTCATAATGTTCAAGTTAGCTTAAATTCAGACTTGCCCAACACCCACCCACATCGTTTCATAGCTAAGTAGATATCTATACTCAAGATTCTCATGTTCCTAGTGATAGTGCTGAAGAACAGCTCATTTAGGGTGATGAAAACAACAGCTCAGGGAGGTGGGTGGTGTTTTCTAAAGGACTCTTAATATTAATCTTCTTAAAAAGCTTGTTAAATGTTGTTTTCCACTACTGCTCTTCCTCACTATTGCTGTTTCAATGTCAATTTTTTCTGATGGGGATTTTTCTTCTTAAAGAGAATGCAAGGCAGACACAAGTCACAATACTGCAAAATGAAACAGATTGAGAATGTACTGGTTTCTTCTGTACTGGTTTCATGTATGATCCCAGCCAATCTCATCAATGCTTGCTCCCTCTCTGCATGGCTGAATGCTGTCAACACCTGAAAAGAAATCTTTCCAGTCACTGAAGTGGAGGGCACTTTTCAAAATGTTTTTTTGACAGCTTCCTTCTTTTTCAGCACAGCACAGCTCTAGGTGTCATGTCCAAACCCAACACTTCCAAAGAGGGTGCAGAAGAGAGAACTGGGGTGTTCAAAGAGAAGAGGATGAGCCATTGTCTGACTCACATTCCCTCCCTGCATTACAGAGACATCATAATGGTTAGCTTTCCATGGGTATCAGTACAACATCCCCTGGGATGCCTTCACAAGTAACTATAAATATAGCATTTTGATTTTATTCTTCCATTCCTGTATGTCTTTTAGAAATACAATTCAGAGTTTAGAGACATTCTCTATGTTCAGTGGAATCTGTTAGAAAAACAAAAATCTTTAGACTGCTGTGTTAGTTACCTCACCATTCTTTATGTTTTATAGCAGTTCTCATCCCTATGTCAGTATTTAGCAATATCTAATATAATATTGGCCAATATTTATATAAGCTTATATGCAAATAAGCAACGGACTTTTTCTTTCCCTTTGGGATGAAACTTTAATCATCTTAGAAGGCCTAAAAAGAAAAAAAATACAATACATGATTTTTTGGCAGGGAGTCAGCGTGGTATAGTTATTGGAGTGGTCAGCTTGGATTGCTGAAACCTAAATCTGAATCCAGGTTGGACCATTAAACTCACTGGGGGACCTTTGGCAAGTCTAACCAACCTCATGGTGTGTTCTGAGGGGGGGGAGGGGATGAAATAATCTCATCTGTGTGTGAGCATTTGGGTGGAAATTTCTAAGAAGCTCTGTTGTCCCACTGGGAAGATCCTACTTCTGATAAATGATATCATTAGGGAACACTTGAAAATATTTTGTTTCATGAGTAGTACAATATCAGTTTTGAAGTTCATTTCATGCATTTTAAAGAAACAATATAGTGTTAATTATGAGGAACACCACACTGCCTTTTCCAGAGCAGTTTTAGAACTATTTTTAAAGGCACATTTTACATTACATTAAAGGTTGGGTTTTTTACCTCTATATCCACACAAACATTTATGTAGTTATCTGAGAAGCAAAAATAATATAATGCAACTGCTCCACTGGAGCAATGTACTGCCATTTCAAGACTGCCCGGTAGGTGCATCCTATTAGTACCAGGGAGTACACACTTATTTTTACATTAAATCTAAGTAAAATAAACTGTGCTCATTCACTATATAATGCACTGGAGCTTTACAGAGAATTTGGCTTTTACTGTTTCCTGTGGCTACCATGCACTGCTGTTTTTGTTCAAATGTGAAGCCATTATAACAGTCTACAAAAGGCAGCAACCAGAAGAGGTTCAAGTGCAGATTTGCAATCTGCAAGCAAGGGAAAAGATCTGATTAGAGAATCATAAAAATACTACAGAAGATTAAAATGTAAAACAAGCATGGAAGAATGTTAATCTGGGGACCCACCTAAGAGCTTCTCTACTGAGATTTGGAAGTTATTCTACCCATATTATGTTAACAATCAGATGTTCTCCTGAGTCTTTAGAATATCTCTTGTATAACAACAGCACAATCTATTCAGCACAAGGTTTCTCAAGTGTTCAGTCTTATCAGCTGGGTTCAGCCAGTCAATCCAATGAATCAAATACTCTCCCAGTTTACAATGGGAGTGAACTATAATTGAGCGGGATTGTGTGGTTGGAGCAGAGGCAGGGAAGAGAATATTTAGTCTGTTTGCTAGGCAACAATTTGTTTTCTGTATGGAAAATCTAATAAAGTTAAACTATGAATCATGCCTAACACCCTCAGTCACAGTGTCTGATACGAGCAAGATGGATGATGTTCTCAGAGAAGCTAGGCAAATAAATTAAAGAATCCCTGACCCAATTCTGCAGAGGTTTATTAAACACCACACTATTCCTATAAAATGACAATGTCACCAATCAGTTTTGTTATAGTTGCTGCTCTTTTTTTAAGTGTGCTTTGTTTTGCATGTGTTGTTTTTTATCACTCAATCCAAAATCTGCTTATATTTAAATGAACGAATTAACAAGTGTCCTTTTCTTTCTCAATGGATAAGTATCACATTATAATGTCCTAAACAGAGTATGGGGAGATATTCCCAAAAATGCAGTCATCTCTTTAAAAGGCCAGTAACTGTATCATCTAACAATTACTTTAGTGTACATCCTTTCTGCAGAGGTACCATATCAGGTATTAAGTGCACTTTTCGCCGCTTAGTCTTTTTATACACACACACATCTATACACACAGGGTTCTGATCCATTCCCTATTCCTGTTTCAAATGTTTTAAAGGAGCACACACAACATATCCATTGTCTGACACAGATATATATATATATATATATGGATCCTGGATCCCAATCCTTTCCTACTGGTCTCTGTGACTACAGGGTGTATTTATGGCATATAGGTTTTGTGTTTGAATATCCATACTAGAGAAGAAAAGTATGCATGCTATGCTGTCCTAACTGATAGCTCTTAATTGTGTCTTGAAATATGAGTTTTGCTTTAGGGTAAACTATCATGAATCATGGGAAATGTGACCTTTATAGCATTTTCTTCTTAGGAGATCATTTTCACACAGTGTGATGTACCATTTTAAGGCCTCTAAGATACACTACCACAAATGTAAATGTAAACAAAGGAGATAAAACTACAAACAAAGGAAGAGTGGAGAAATACTGGAACAGATGCTCTATTGCCTTCTCAAAACATTATCAAAATCACCATATCAGCCACAAGCCGAAGTCCTTTAGAACACACTATTGCCCTTCTGGGTAACAGTCCAACAGCCACTAAATTTACAGTCATAATTGTTTTGCTCTTGATCCCACTGTACCTGCAGGCTAGCGGTCATGGTTAACAACTGGTAACCATACATGTAGCTCTCCATTGGCATAAAAGTCAGTTCAACAGGATTCAGGTGAGCATGATGTGAAAGGGCATGCAGGAACATTTCAGTGACACCTGCAGGTTTTCCTCTTGCTGGGATTGGGGAACTTCCTTCTTGTGCAATATTTATTATTTATTTATTGATGGGATTTATATCCTGCTCATCCTACCAAAGCAGGTTCAGGGTGGGTAACAATATAAAACATATACATTAATTCAGTAAAATCCTAAAATCATCAAACTAATAAATTACAATTCAACAGCATCGATTAAGCACAAGACGGCTAACCAATCAAACTGACAGATACCATCAAAGCTTTAATGGAGGAGGGACACTTTCAATGGAGGATGAGGACATTGATTAAGCACAATGCTAACCAACCAAACTGACAGATACCATCGAATCTTTAATGGAGGGAGAACATTTTTTCATGCTTCACTTTAAATGTTTGTTTCTTTTACATGAAATGAAACACAAAAAAACCCCATGATAATTTCATTCCCTTATTTTCCTTCCAATCCAATAAATCTCTCAATTATGCCCTGCCCTAAGGTGGTCCAGATTTCATTATCATTGCAGCTATAGATTTTTGTTCTGGCTCACTTTATAAAGGAAACTGTCTCAATGAATACTATATTCTCCTGGTTAATTCTTTCTGCCTTCTCTACCTCATACATCATCAGTCCCCTTTAACTCTTCCTTTGTAAAACAGCCAGTATACTGAGAAACAAGGTGCCTTCTGGCATGCAGATTACATCACTGAGCCTGAATCTTTACCTCACCTATCAATCACTTGGTTACAATTCTTCTTGACAGCTACTAGTCCCTTTAAGCAACGCAGTAAAACCACTGACAAAAAAAGGATCCCCCCCCCACATCTTCCCAAAGCTTCTGCATCAGACATGCAGAAATAATCTGGCCTGGATCCCTTTGATTTACAGTGACTTAAGCTAAGTATTTTAATTAGTTCCTGAACTTTCTGACTCTTAACACAGCCAAAATTCAGATATGTGGGTCATCATTATTAGTTATGCTAATTCCTTCCCCTCTGCCTATTAAAGCACTTGCAATATTCATGGAAGTTTAAAATAACCTGTATTTGGACAGTGCTAACCTTGCAATAAATGATTTCTTGTGAAGTTGTGATAAGCTTGAGCTTATTAAGGGACTTAACACTTATCTCATATTTTGAAACACCAAGTTTCTGGGGAAAGCATGTGTATGGTATAGAGGGGTTGTTCTGAATTAAGACATACTTACTTGTAGTCCTGACAAGGCTTAGTTTTGTTTTGTTTAATATAAGCTAAAGCTTCCTTCCAACAGTTTTCACTGTAAGCCCATAAGGAAGCAGGGTGAAGCAGATTCATAATTAACTAGGGTCCAGTGAACATGACTGCCTGTTTCACAGTAACTTCCCTTTATTTTTTGCCCCAGGTGATTCCCTGCTTGTGGACAGGTGGGCCGTTTGAGGACAGCTGATGCTGTCTCATGCCAGTTGAGGTAGGGTATCCATACTGACCCTAGTTTAGCCATAAGATTATTTCAGATTTCATTGGAAGGAGAGGGATTTCAGTAGCAAGATTCACATTAAGATTTAAAAATCCAACTGATAGCAGTCGGATGCTACTTTTTGGACAATTTAATTTTATGTGCTTTTGACGAGGTTACTGTCTTACATCTTATAAAGCAATGCTATCAACAATTGTTGATGATAACTGCCACTCACAGACTTGGTTAAGACATCATGGCTTATTTTAATCTCCTCCCCTTGCGTTTTACTGAGAGAACCAGATTGGGCCAATTCCATAGGGCTTTTATACATATAAAATGCATGGAAATATACAAGTGAAAACATTTTAAAATTATGATAGACACAAGAGAACAGATCAGTCAGCACTGATGGTTAAAAGCTGAAATTACTGTTCTTGTTGTCATTTCTGTACCTTTTACAAAAAAACAGTGCAACAAAATCTGTCAGTTTTATTTGTTTAAGGCTTATCTTGAATCTCTCCCTATTGATTTAATAAAACATGATGCAAAACAATTATCAGATAACAGATACCTCCCCACTTAAAGACATATGAAATTACTTTTTTTTTAAAGTTACTGTTTTCTTGTATACCATTTCTTTCATGAAAGCTATTAGCTGATTTAAGTACAGAACATTTAAACACTGGATGAAAAATCAGTATTAACTACACAATAACTCTAGCTGTTCAGCTCAGCATCCCAAGGAAAAGAGAGACTGCCTTCCCCTTGCAAGGTGTTTTTAACAAATCTCTCTCTCCCCCCATCTTGACCCCAGTCAGCTTATTTTTTAATGGTCTCCAGAAGTCCCTTCCTGTAACCTGTCTAGCTATTAAAACCACCACTGCTATTTCCTGCTTAGAGAAGGGGAAGTGAACTAGCTGATCCCATTGTCTCTAGCATAGGGTTGCCAAGTCTGTGTAGGAAAATACCTGGAGACTGAGGGTGAGGCCAGGGTTGGGTGGGGTTTGAGGAGGAGAGGGACGTCAGCATAATACAATGCCACAGAGTCCACCCTTCAAAGCAGCCAGTTTCTCCAGGGGAGCTAATTTCTGCCAGCTGGAGATCAGTTGTAAAAGCAGGAGATCTCCAGGCCCCACTTGGAAGCTGGCAACCCTACCAAGACTATTAACATTTCTAAAGAGATGCACCTGGAATGTCATGGGCTAAGTACCTCCCTTACTCCTGCTTGTTTTTAGCTGGGGCGGGGGAGGAGAAGGTTAAAACAAGCAGTCTAACCTGCTCTTCACTAATCCTCCAGGAGACAATGCATTTCTTCACAATATTCAGTTTCAAATTAGCCTTATACTTCTTATGCATTCTCTCTCTCTCTGATACAAAGCCAAAATGAATACCCCAGGTAGCAGAAAATTTCAGTTGCTGAGGAAAAAACCTAGCCTATCAGGAAATTAAATGTCATGCAAGGTACAAACATCAGAGATGGATGACTCTTGAAAGACACACCAGTTAGTGATAAAGAAGAGGGAGATGTTTCCATTTTAAAGAATGGCTGCTTTGTACTGATATTTTGGTCCTATTACTAAATGATCTACATGGCTGTAGCATATGGCGTTCGCAGAATGCAACCATTTCAGAACACCGTAACAGCACAAGCCGCGGAGGCGACTGAGAACACTCAGGTGCCTCCGCGCGGGGCGCTGATCATCCGCCAATCACAGTCAGTGGCGGGAAATATGGCTGGCCAGCATTGGACTGGCCAGCAGGTTGAATAGTCCCGGGACTGTATATATGCGGGGCCCGGCCCGCGTGCTCGCCCTCTTCCATCTTGTTTTGTACGTGCAATAAACTATGTTGCCCTACGCTCGTCTCCAAGTCTGGTACATTACAGTGGTGACGAGGATGGGATTCTAGCCCTGCAGACAACCGGGCTACCGAGGAGACTCACGGGCAACCGGGCGATACAGCGCACATCGCAACATCGCCACGACCGCCGCTGCTACTGCCACCATGGCCAGCTCAAGCGGGAACACCGGTCACATGGAAGCCTTCAACCCTGCCCATGCCGACGGATGGGAGTCCTACTCGGAAAGGGTTGATTGCTACCTGAGGGCGAATCGGATAACGGAGGACAGCATGAAAAGAGACGTTCTCCTAAGCGTCTGCGGGGCCGCCACCTTCGAGATCGCAAAGGGTCTCTCAGCCCCCGCCCGTCTCACTGAGAAGACCTACGCAGAAGTCGTCCGCCTCCTCACGGGGCAATTCCTGCCACAGCCCTCGAGAGTGGCCCGTCGGTTCCTCTTCCACAAGAGGGACCAGCTCCAGGGCGAATCAGCTGCTGACTACCTAGTTGCAACTTCCCAAATTTGGAAGAGACCCTGGCCGATCGGTTCGCCTGCGGCCTCCACGACGAGAGGCTCCAGCAAAAGCTCTTCGCGAAGGAAGAGCTCACTCTGCAGGGCGCCTTCAGTGAGGCTGTGGCGTTCGAAAGGACCACCCGGACTTTCCCCAGAGCCAAGCCAGAGGCCGTCCACCACGAGGAGATGGACCCAGAGCACCCGGATGAGGGAGAAGCATTCCAGATGCGCCGCTCTACAGGACCAACCTCCCGAGCTCCACAGCGCCCCTGAACGAGCGAACGATCAAACCAACGCTCCAGTGATCGGCCGAAATGCGCCAGCTGCGGCGACCCCCACGACAGGCAAGACTGCCAGTACCGGACCTGGGACTGCAGAAGCTGCGGGAAGACCGGCCACATAGCGCGGGCTTGCCGAGCCAAGTCAAACCGCCCACGACCAACCACACACCACGAGGCTGCTGAGTCCCACTCCCTGGCCTCCACCATACCCCAGGTACTGAACTTACCCTGTGCCACCCCCGGCAAGATCAAGATGGTGGTCCTTATAGAAGGAGCCCCATGCCTCATGGAGGTGGACTCAGGCTCCTCCCTCTCCATAATCTTGGAGGAGACCCTGAGGAAGCTGTGCCCCGAGCGGAGAGTACCGCTGCGACCGGCCGACTGTACCTTGCGGGATTTTCAACGCAACCCAGTACAGATCGCGGGGTGGGCCAGGGTGCATGTGGAGCGGGGATCCTTCAGGGGTCCGCTGGACATCCTGGTGGTGAAGCGATCGCTCACCACCCTGTTGGGCCTCGCGTGGTTTGGCCCCCTGGGAATCCACGTAGAGGGGGTAGCGCAAATGGTCTCGGCGGGAGGGTTCGGGGAGGTGTGCAGAGAGTTCCCCGATGTATTCGACGGGTCGCTGGGTAGTTATAAGGGCCCGGCCATCTCCCTCCCGCTCGACCCAACAGTTAGACCGATCCGGCTTAAGGCTAGGAGGGTCCCCTTCGCCCTGAAGCCCAAAATCGAGGCAGAGCTGGACCGCCTAGTAGCACAAGGGGTCCTAGAGCCGGTCGATTACGCCATCTGGGAGACCCCCATTGTGACTCCGGTCAAACCCAACGGGGACGTGCGGATATGTGCAGACTACAAATGCACTATCAATAAGGCGCTCCAGGATAACCCCTATCTGGTGCCGGTGGTCAGCCACGTCCTGGCCGCCCTCGCGGGCTCAAAGATTTTTGGGAAGCTGGACTTGGCACAAGCCTACCAGCAGCTCCCGGTGGATGCCAAAACAGCGGAGGCCCAAACGATCGTAACCCACAGGGGGGCGTTCAGGGTGAACAGGCTACAGTTCGGGGTCAGCGTGGCTCTGGGGATCTTCCAGAGTATAATGGATGCTCTCCTTAAAGGGATCCCCGGAGTCCAACCTTTTTTTGACGACGTTTTAATCGCCGCCCCGAACCCTGAGGAGTTCAGCAACCGCCTCAGGGAGGTGCTCCGTTGTTTCCAAGCTGCGGGACTGAAGGTGAAGAGGGAGAAGTGTCTGCTGGGGGTGCCACGGGTGGAGTTCCTAGGATTCGCCGTGGACGCGGAGGGAATCCATCCAACCGAGGAGAAAACCAGGGCCATCGTTCAGGCCCCGGCCCCCACGTGTAAAACTGAACTACAGAGCTTCTTGGGGGTGCTCAACTTCTACCACACATTCATACCCCACAAAGCGGCCATCGCTGAACCCCTACACCGGTTACTGGACAAAAAAGCTCCATGGGTGTGGGGGAAGAAGCAAGCCGCCGCTTTCCAGGCAGTAAAGGACGTTCTGGTCTCTAACGCGGTGCTGCACCACTTCAATGAGTGCCTTCCGGTCATCCTGGCATGCGATGCGTCGCCGTACGGGGTGGGTGCAGTCCTGGGGCACCAGCTACCAGACGGCCGGGAGGTACCGGTCGCCTACTATTCACGCACTCTGACATCGGCGGAGCGTAATTACCCTCAAATCGACAAGGAGGCCCTGGCCATCGTAGCGGGGGTCCACAAATTTAACGATTATTTGTACGGGCGGCGGTTCACAATAGCAACCGACCATAAGCCGCTTTTGGGTCTGCTGGCCCCAGACCGCCAAACTCCCCAAATCCTGTCCCAAAGGGTGTTGAGGTGGAACCAATTCTTCAACTCGTACACCTACACTTTGGTATACAGGGCGGGCAAGGCGATGGGCCACGCTGACGCACTCAGCCGCTTGCCGCTTCCAGACACGGGCCCCGATCCTGCCCCAGCACACCACGTCATGTCAGTCGAGTCTCTCCCAGACCAGCCCCTCCACGCTGCAGAAGTGGCTAAGGCCACCAGAAAAAACAAAACGCTTGCAAGGGTGCTCGACTGGGTGGTGAGGGGGTGGCCTGAAGGGGACATGGGGGAAGAGTTCAAGCCCTACAAAATGAGGCGGGAGGAACTCGCGGCCCACAAGGGGTGCCTGCTATGGGGGAGCCGGGTGGTGGTCCCCCCCTCTACAGAAACGGGTCCTGGAATCACTCCATGAAACGCACCCGGGGATAGTGAGAATGAAGGCCCTAGCCAGGAGCTATGTGTGGTGGCCGGGAATGGACGGGGAGATAGAAAACTGGGTCCGGAGATGCAGCGCCTGCCAAGAGTCGCGGCCGGACCCACCCAGTGCCCCGGTTACTCGGTGGGAAACCACAAGGAAACCGTGGTCTCGGCTCCACATTGACTTCGCGGGGCCGTTCCAGGGGCAGACCTTCATAATCATAGTGGATGCCTACACTAAATGGTTAGAGGTCATCCCCGTGGCATCCACCTCCACTGAAGCTGCCATCCGGGCCCTGCGCAGGGTCCTGTGCACCCACGGCATCCCAGACACCCTAGTCTCAGACAACGGGGCAGCCTTCACCTCGGGGGAGTTCCAGGCGTTCCTCCAGAGGTACCTCATCAGGCACATCAGGTCTGCCCCCTTCCACCCGGCCACCAACGGCCAGGCAGAGCGGATGGTCCGCACGACCAAAGAGGCCCTGGGGAGAATTGTGCAGGGCGATTGGGAACACAGGCTAGCCGCGTTCCTCTTTGACAACCGGGTCATCCCAAACCCAGTCACCGGGGTCAGCCCAGCTGAGCTACTCATGGGGCGAAAGCTCACCACAAGGCTGGACCGTCTACACCCCGACCGAGCCTCTGACGTGCGAGGGTCCCCAGAGGTCAGAGACGCGGCTAGGGGGTTCTTCGCAGGGGACCCAGTGTTCGCCCGCAACTACGCCTCGGGCCCGGAATGGTTGGCAGGGCGGGTGCTGCGGGTCGTGGGGTCCCGCCATTACGAAGTGTCCACCGAGGGGGGCCAGACCCTATGCCGACACATAGATCAGATGCGCCGCCGGACCCTACCCGAGGCACCCGCGGAAATAATGGGAGAAGCGGGGTCCGGGGAGCCAGCAACAACCCCTGCACCAGCACCCAGTCCGCAGCCACAAGCAGAGGTGATCCAGCCCCCCAAACCGGACCCACAACCCACGGACGCCCAAGACTCCAGCGAGACCCCGAGAGCCGAAGCCACCCTGGCACCGCAAGCAACCCCCCGGCGCTCAACAAGGGAGCGACAGCCGCCCGCCTACCTCCAGGATTATGTGCGCTAACTAAGGGGGGAGGAGTGTAGCATATGGCGTTCGCAGAACGCAACCATTTCAGAACACCGTAACAGCACAAGCTGCGGAGGCGACTGAGAACACCCAGGTGCCTCCGCGCGGGGCGCTGATCATCCGCCAATCACAGTCAGTGGCGGGAAATATGGCTGGCCAGCATTGGACTGGCCAGCAGGTTGAATAGTCCTGGGACTGTATATATGCGGGGCCCGGCCCGCGTGCTTGCCCTCTTCCATCTTGTTTTGTACCTGCAATAAACTATGTTGCCCTACACTCGTCTCCAAGTCTGGTACATTACAATGGCCTCTTTTAATTCTCATAACCAGGGCTTTTCTGTAGAAAAACCCATCAGGAAATCATTTGCATATTAGGCTACACCCTCTGACACCAAGTCAGCCGACACTGCATTCCTGCACAAAAAAAGCCCTGCTCGTAACAAGATAGTGCGTATACAAAGACCCAATGACTTCTGTATATAATAAATAAATAACGTTAATTTCAGCTAAAAACTTAGGTGCAGCCATCTTCTTATATTTCAGAATAATAATTTGCATACATATATATACCACTTTTCATCGCAATAAATGCAAGTGTGTGGGTGAGGTGCCAACGTCACTTACAATTTATGGCAACCCTATGAATTAATGTCCTATCATTAACAGCCTTGCTCTGTCTTATGATCTGAGGGCCTCGGCTTCCTTGATTGAGTTCCATCTCATGTTGGGGCTTCCTCTTTCCCTGCTGCCTTCAACTTTTCCCAGCATTATTGCCTTTTCCAGTGTCTTGTCTTTTCATAATGTGACCATCGTTCAATAACCTCAGTTTAGTCATTTTAGTTTCTAGGGAGAGTTCAGGCTTGATTTGATCTAGAACCCACTTCTTTTTCTTTGTTAGCAATTCACAGTATCTATAAAGTGTTGTACTTTGTCAAACACTGGAGGAAGGGGACTGATTCTATATAAACAGAGGTCCTGTCTTTATAAGTTGCTTTATTAGTTGGTGCTGTACCCGTTAGAAACAGGCAAAGCTTTGTTTGTGCCCAGCAATAGGCAGGCAGGATTGCAATAACCAAGGGCAGGACACAGAGGCAGGGACTAGGGAAGGACCAGATCTCTCTCTCTCTGTGAAATAACTCTGGGTAAAATATCTTTAATGTAAAGAAAGTCACACTTTTATCCAATACAAATCAAGTCTCTAAGAGGTAATAGCCGTAAAGGTCTCATTGTACTTATGTGAAGAACCCAAAAGTTACAGGTGAAAATGCAGAGTTGCATTCAAGCCCACTTGCACCTTAAAGACCAAGTTTCCTAGAGTATAAGCGTTCAAGAATACAGCTCCTATAATGTATTTCCCATTGAAATGAAAACAAAGAATATGACTAGGTGTAATAACTATAACACAAAAAACAAACAAGACATAAAATAGAAATAAAGACATCCCCACATAACATTTTGGTGTGTAATCCCTACTGTTTCATGCTGTGCAACCTCCACTGATCCTGCTAATCTCCCAAATGCACATGGGTCAACATTGGAATTGCCATTGATGTGGCTTGCTAGTTCTGGACTTTGTGAATCAGTAGTTGACAGCATCTTTAAATAATAAAAAGGTAAAGGTAGTCCCCTGTGCAAGCACCAGTCGTTTTCAACTCTGGGGTGACGTTGCTTTCACAACGTTTTCATGCCAGACTTTTTATGGGGTAGTTTACCATTGCCTTCCCCAGTCATCTACACTTCCCCCCCAGCAAGCTGGGTACTCATTTTACCGACCTTGGAAGGACAGATAGATGAGTCAACCTGGAGCCGGCTACCTGAACCAGCTTCCACTGGGATCGAACTCAGGTCATGAGCAGAGGGCTCTGATTGCAGTAGTGCAGCTTTACCACTCTGAGGCATGGGGCTCTCTCTTTAAATAATCCATGCCACTAACAAAAATAAATTCAGTTCTTTCAATTTTATTTTCTGTTTGCTCCTCTTGCACCCAGGGATCTATGCCCAATTCAGAATTTAAGCCTTAACAGCAATGGCCAGAGATTAAGGCAGAATCAGACAGTCTCTTTCTTCTACCACAGTCACTACTGTGGCGTTTTTTTGTTTGTTCCTAACACACACTACTGAAACATCACCAAACCCTGTTCTTTTTCTTCATCAAGGGAAGTAATGGGGAACAGTCCATCAGATCCATTTAATTAATATTATTAATATGGTATTGATCCTATTCAAAAAATGCATGGAGATGAGTAGGAAGGATGAGATGGACCCATGGGTAAAGGGGAGGAAAACCTTCTTTTAAAAGTTACACTATTATTCAGGGAAATATCTAAACAGGCAAGGTAAGTACTGGTACTCTACTTTGTTTGGAGAAACAGTTTAAGAAGATATACAATTAATTTTCCACCACTTCAATCAAGACAAATGCTTTTCTAGGCCACGTTCTTCTGAACTTTCTTTTTCCACTCTTATATGAATTTGCCCTAAGAGGCCTCAGGCTCTAAAGCAGACCTGTGGAGAAAGGGCTTGGTTGTGCCCAATAACTGAAAGTGGCTGTGTCCAATAATTGAAAAGAGGCATTTGATTTGAGAAAATGCAAAACAATGAAATCAAGATCAACCACTACAGTGAACAAGTAATTGTTTAGGCCAGGGGTCCTCAAACTTTTTAAATAGGGGGCCAGTTCACTGTCCCTCAGACTGTTGGAGGGCTGGACTGCCGTTACTGTACAAGGACGTGGGCCGTCAGTTCTCTGTCTTCTGCATCTCTCTCCCTTCCCCAAACCACACACCCCGGCCTGGGAACTCACCTCAACTCGGTATCACCTCACACTCTGTCTCCGCTGCCTCAGCCCAGTGCCGGAAGTGTGCGTTGCTAACGCGAGTTTAGGTCGAACGTCACTTCCGGTCTGATTTTGCCATAACCCGGCGGGCCGCATAAACGTCCTCAGCGGGCCGCATCTGGCCCACGGGCCGTAGTTTGAGGATCCCTAGTTTAGGCAATATAAGACATACTAGTGGACCATTGTCTTATATTGCCTAAACAATTTCTTGTTCACTATAGTGGCTGATCTTGATTTCATTGTTTTGCATTTTCTCAAACCAAATGCCCAGGCTAGCTTGATCTCATTAGATTGCAGAAGATAAACAGGGTTTGCCCTGGTTAGTATTTGGATGGGAGACCACCAAGGAATACCAGGGTCATGATGCAGAGGCAGGCAATGGCAAACCTCCTCTGACGGTCTTTCCTTCATGGGATTGCCATAAATCAGCTGCAATTTGACAGGGAAAAATACCATTATATCACAAACCAATGTAAAGTTGGTCTTTCACATGGGTGGCCACAACACACAAGCTGATGAATCTCATTATCATAAAAGTATAGAACACATAGCTAATCAAATCTGCGCCTTATTTGCAAGACCCTTTTTTCCTCTTGCAGTGCCATTTAAACATGGTGGGATTGATTTTTATCCTCACAAACAGATCTTTAAAACTCCATCAGGTGTGTCTTAAATTAACTGGATGTCTTACATGAGATACAGGGCATTTCTTCATAGATTTTTTTCAGTCAACATAATTGTTTTATTACTAGGACAAGCACATTCCTTTTAATAGACTTGGTATATGAATTCTAAATGAACAAGTGGAGACCCACAAGAAACTTGTGGGGTCAGCCATTCCATTCCATCCACTTTTGCTTCATTCCCTCTCCCCCCAACCCTTCTTTCACTTTCTCTTTCCCTGTTAATCTGCCAGTCTTTCTCTTGTTCTCAAACCCCCAACCTCCTCTGTCACTTTTTCGTTCTTTTTCTTTTTTTCTTTCTGTCCTCCAATGTCTTCTGTCTCACATGCAGAGCTCTCTTTCTTTCTTGTTTCGTTCCATAATGCCCTCTACCCAGGAGTCATTTTGTAGAAAAATACGTGTTGGAGCTCATTAGCATCATTCATTCGTATATGCCACCCCTCCCCAGCCAAAAGCAACCCAATGCAAGAAAGGAGAGCCCTGGGCAAGTGAGGCCTGCTTGGGCTGGCTAGAGATTCAGCTAGCCCAAGCAGGCCTTGCTCTCCTGGGGCTTTCCTGGACTGCCCCCTCCCCAGTCAAAAGGCCAGCAAGCCACCAGCTGCCCAAAATCACATAAGAAGTGGAGAATGGGTTGCATGGGCCTCTCCAGGGTTAATGAGGGCTGTTGGGGGCATGGCAAAGCCCCTGATGGCTGGCTGGTTGCCCACTCTCCTAATCCAGGGATTGTTATGCAGTTGCACCTACTATTCAATGGACAAGGTGGGGAAGAGGAAGAGAGGGAGCCATCAGAAAGGTTCAGGAGCTGCACTCCTGTGAGCTCCAGCTGAATCTGAGGCCTGCCACTACCTTCCCCACTTTCACTTTCTTGTTCTGTTCCTAAATGTGCTCTCTCTCTCTCTCACCCCCCCTTTAGTTCTGTTCCTAAATGCCTTCTTTCTCTCTCACACACACTTTCTCTTTTTCTTGCTCCATTCCCTCTTTCCATTCCATTGCACCTACCTCCTTTTCCCTCACTGCTGGAAGTCAGTGAGGGGGCTGGTGGTGAGCAAGGCTGAGGCAACAGCACTAGAGCCTCTGAACCAAGCAATCCTTCCCCTTGTATTGCTCTGTCCCCTTCTTCTTGTCTGGACATACTCTCTCTTGTCACCTAATAAATAATATGGGGTGAGGTCTGCTGCTGTCCATCCATTAAACCTCCCAACCTCCTGCCTGCCTCCCTGCCAGCTGCTGTGCTCGTTGCTCTCCCTTCCCACGTAGCCAGTGTGGTGTAGTGTCAGTGGACTCTAATCTGGAGAACTGGGTTTGATTCCCCACTCTTCCCTATGAAGCCTGCTTGGTGACCTTGGGCCAGTCACAGTTCTCAGTCCCACCTACCTCACAGGGTGTCTGTTGTGGAAAGAGGAAAAGAATGTGATTATAAGCTGCTCTGAGACTCCTTAAAGTAGAGGAGAAACAGGGCACAAAAACCTACTCTTCTGTAATGCCACTTAAGAACATAAGAACATAAGAGAAGCCATGTTAGATCAGGCCAATGGCCCATCCAGTCCAACATTCTGTGTCACACAGCGGCCAAATATATATATATATATATATATATATATATATATATATATATATATATATATATATATATATATATATATATATATATATATATATATATATATATATATATATATACACACTGTGGCTAATAGCCACTGATGGACCTCTGCTCCATATTTTTATCTAACCCCCTCTTGAAGGTGGCCATGCTTGTGGCCGCCACCACCTCCTGTGGCAGTGAATTCCACATGTTAATCACCCTTTGGGTGAAGAAGTACTTCCTTTTATCCGTTTTAACCTGTCTGCTCAGCAATTTCATCGAATGCCCATGAGTTCTTGTATTGTGAGAAAGGGAGAAAAGTACTTCTTTCTCTACTTTCTCCATCCCATGCATTATCTTGTAAACTTCTATCATGTCACCCCTCAGTCGACGTTTCTCCAAGCTAAAGAGCCCTAAGCGTTTCAACCTTTCTTCATAGGGAAGGTGTTCCAGCCCTTTAATCATTTTAGTTGCCCTTTTCTGAACTTTCTCCAATTCAATAATATCCTTTTTGAGGTGCGGCGACCAGAACTGCACACAGTACTCCAAATGAGACCGCACCATCGATTTATACAGGGGCATTATGATACTGGCTGATTTGTTTCCAATTCCCTTCCTAATAATTCCCAGCATGGCGTTGGCCTTTTTTATTGCAAACGCACACTGCCTTGACATTTTCAGTGAATTATCTACCACGACCCCAAGATCTCTCTCTTGGTCAGTCTCTGCCAGTTCACACCCCATCAACTTGTATTTGTAGCTGGGATTCTTGGCCCCAATGTGCATTACTTTGCACTTGGCCACATTGAACCGCATCTGCCACGTTGACGCCCACTCACCCAGCCTCAACAGATCCCTTTGGAGTTCCTCACAATCCTCTCTGGTTCTCACCACCCTGAACAATTTAGTGTCATCCGCAAACTTGGCCACTTCACTGCTCACTCCCAACTCTAAATCATTTATGAACAAGTTAAAGAGCATGGGACCCAGTACCGAGCCCTGCGGCACCCCACTGCTTACCGTCCTCCACTGCGAAGACTGCCCATTTATACTCATTCTCTGCTTCCTATTACTCAGCCAGTTTTTGATCCACAAGAGGACCTGTCCTTTTACTCCATGACTCTCAAGCTTTCTAAGGAGCCTTTGATGAAGAACTTTATCAAAAGCTTTCTGGAAGTCAAGGTAAACAACATCTATCGGGTCTCCTTTGTCCACAAGTTTGTTTACCCCCTCAAAGAAATGTAACAGGTTAGTGAGGCAAGATCTTCCCTTACAGAACCCATGCTGAGTCTTCCTCAATAACCTGTGTTCATCAATGTGCCTACTCATTCTGTCCTTGATAATGGTTTCTACCAACTTTCCCGGTATTGAAGTCAGACTGACTGGCCTGTAATTTCCTGGATCTCCTCTGGAACCCTTTTTAAAGATGGGGGTGACATTTGCTACCTTCCAGTCCTCAGGAACAGAGGCAGATTTCAATGAAAGATTACAGATTTTTGTTAGAAGATCCACAAGTTCAACTTTGAGTTCTTTCAGAACTCTCGGATGTATGCCATCCGGACCCGGTGACTTATTAGTTTTTAATTTGTCTATCAGTTGTAGGACCTCCTCTTTTGTCACCTCAATCTGACTCAGGTCTTTCAACACCCCTTCCAATATTAGTGGTTCTGGGGCGGGCAAACACTTCTCATCTTCCACGGTGAAGACGGAGGCAAAAAATGCATTCAGCTTCTCAGCCATTTCCCCATCCTTCTTCAGTAATCCTTTTACCCCATGGTCATCCAAGGGCCCCACTGCTTCCCTGGCTGGTTTCCTACTTCTAATATATTTGAAGAAATTTTTATTGTTGGTCTTTATGTTTTTTGCAATATGCTCCTCATAGTCCCTTTTTGCCTGCCTGATCACAGTCTTGCATTTGATTTGCCACTGCCTGTGTTCCCTTTTATTAATCTCACTTGGACTGGTTTTCCACCGCTTAAAGGAGTCCTTCTTACCTTTTACAGCTTTCATTACTTTGTTTGTTAACCATGCTGGCCTCTTCTTATACCTGTTTGTGCCTTTCCTAACTTGTGGTATGTATTTTATCTGAGCTTCTAGGATTATAGTTTTAAATAGTCTCCAAGCTTCCCCAAGGGTTTTGACCGTATTTACCTTTCCTTTCAGTTTCCTCCTCACATGCCTCCTCATTTCAGAGAATTTACCCCTTTTAAAATTAAATGTGGTTGTGGCGGTCTTTTTGGGCAACTCCCTATTTATACAAACGGTGAAATCAATAACATTATGGTCACTGTTCCCAAGCGGCGCAATCACTTTTACGTCTCTCACTAAGTCTTGGGCATTACTTAGGACCAGATCCAGGATCGCCCCACCTCTGGTAGGTTCTGAGACCATCTGCTCCATAGCACAGTCATTGAACGCATCAAGAAACTCAATCTCTTTCTCTCGACTAGAACACATATTGACCCAGTCAATCTGCGGGTAGTTAAAATCACCTATTATGACACAGTTTTTACGTTTAGCCGCTATCTTTAATCCTTCCATCATATTATAATCGTCCTCTCTCTTTTGATTTGGTGGGTGATAACAAACTCCCATAGTTAAATTTCTTTTTGGGCCCTCTATTTCAACCCAAAGCATTTCTAAAAGGGAATCTAATTCTCTGACCTCAGTCTTACTGGACCGTATATCCTCTCTGACATACAGAGCCACCCCACCTCCAACCCTTCCCTCCCTATCCTTCCGATATAACTTATATCCAGGAATCACCGTGTCCCACTGATTCTCCTCATTCCACCAAGTTTCTGAAATTCCCACAATGTCTATGTTTTCTCCCAACACTAAACATTCCAATTCACCAATTTTACTTCGGACACTTCTAGCATTTGCATACAAACATTTATAATTTCCCAGGCAAGCTAGGCCCGCCACCTCTGTCCTGCCGCCTCGAGCCTCTGGCAGACAGTCCATACTGTTTGTCACCATCACAGTGGACAACTCTGATCCGTTACTCGGTAGAAAAATAGAAGCCAACCCTTCATCTCTTTGAGATGAGTCCTCCCGAACCAGAGACATTCCATCTCCTGTCGGCTTTCCCCCAAGATTTAGTTTAAAAACTGCTCTGCCACCTTTTTGATTTTAAGCGCCAGCAGCCTGGTTCCATCCGGAGACAAGTGGAGACCGTCTCTTTTGTACAGCTCCCGCTTGTTCCAGAAAGCATCCCAGTGCCTAACAAACTTAAACCCTTCCTCCTTAGACACTTAAACACTTAGACTTAAACACTTCCTCTATTAGAATATCTAATTAAAATGTAGAAATGCTTCAAGCAAGACAGGTGCCCAAGTTAAAAGTGAGGGAACAAAACTGGACTAAAATTGATTTCTATTCAATTATATTTTCTTAGTTTCTCAAAATATTGTACAGGCTTACTACTCTGAGGGCACAACTGAGCTAGAGTCAAAACTTTCACTTATTTTAACAGAGCTGATTCTAGTCTAAGAATACATTCTGCCGGTCTCAAATTTGCTAGTACAATGTACCTGATATCAACATAACCATCATTCATGAGCAGTCCATGCTCAGTTCCCATTCCACTGTGGCAGACATAGAATTCCAGGGCCATGGACATGACTCTCAGTCCAGAAAAGAAAAGAATAAACACCCCACATGAGCAACAGACTTGTAAATTGGTGCTTATCTGTTGTCTATGGCAAGCTTTTGAAATCCAGTCAGTTCTTACATTCTTTCTTTTGTAATCCATAATAAACAAATATAGTTGGGCATAGGCAATTAGGTTGGCCAGACTATGTGTGTTTTGTGGTTTTATCCACAAGGATGATGAAGCAAAATTGTACTTCAATTCAATGTAGCATTGTTGCTGCTCAGAGAAAGAGATCATCCACATATGCTCGATGTCAGTACATGAAGTAGCCACCACACATCAAATATTACTGACAAGAGCTCTCATATTATATTATGCCCCTACAAATAACAATTTATTTCAGTGAAGCCATTCACATATTCCTTTGAATAATTAAAAGTTGTTTATACACATGTATGCTTTCTACATTGCATTACAACCTACATGTGCGCATGAGCCATTACAGATCTACTGTTAGAAATAAAATGTATCAGGTTAGATCCAGACTGAATTTGCAACTGCAAGTCAAAGGCTGGTCAGACAGGCAAGCAGGATATGAGCAGAATCCAGTCCAAATAGTCAGAGATCTGTTAGCAGAGGGATTGTCCAGATAGCACAGTCAGGAGGTCCAAGGGTCTCCAGAGGTTCACAAAGTCCAAGGTCAAACAAGTTAAGGCATGTTCAGGAGCTGTAGTCACTCTAGCAATTTGATTTGCTGTTTCTGCACACACACACACACACACACAAAGTCTCCCAGAGCCAGTTTTTGTAGACATTTCCTAACAGGCCCTCATTAGCAGGCAGATGCCTGGGAGTAACTCTGTAGTTACTCCAAGCTGTCATCAGCCAGCAGGTGGAGATGAGCCATGTTACATGCACTCTGTCTCCTTGCTTGTAATTCCCTTCTGAGCATCTGCCTGGTGCTCAAAGGGTGGAGGTGAGCCTGGTGGGCTGGTCTCAAACTGAGGATCACCTGCTGCATCAGGGCTGGGTGCTGGTGGCTCTAAGTCAGTTGATGATTGTGAGCTTTGATGCACCTGCCGGCTCAGGGCTGGCTATACAAAGCTCCTCTTGCATCCCATTCTCCCCAAACTTTCCAATATCACCTGAAGTTTTTGCAATAGTGGTAAGCTCCACTGATTCTAAAAACATTTTGTGTAAGTATTGCCTAGAAAAATGATCCATGGACCAAGAATCTTTAACCTAGCTTTATGTGCTCTTCGTATATATGCAATGTGTTAGGGGTTTGGGGGGGGGGGGCGTGAATAGAGGTCTGGAATGTCTGGGAAGGTTTTTTTATAACATAATCCTGCAAACAATTTTATATATATATATATATATATATATATATATATATATATATATATATATTTGCATCACCACAATCCTATCAAAATGATAATCTAGTGATTTGAGCAAATGTGTAAATAGGATATCACAGAGCATTAGCATTTCGACTAGCCCTGAAAAAAAAACAAATTCTTTTTTTGTTTTGTTTTTCTTGATGTCTGCACAAGAGTGAAAAAAATTATTTGCATAAAAGGTAAAGGGAAAAAATATACAGAGTGAATATGACCTTGATTTTGATAAAGGGAGAAAAATATGGCAGAATTGTCTTCCATTAGGTACAGGAAGAGAGTAATCAAAAAAGAAAATGCTGTCAAAATATCTTATGGCCCCATTCTCCACAAGAACAAATGAATGCAGATAAGTTATATGTTCCCCCCACAGTAAGATATAACAGCTCATATTGGATGCTTGGCAGAACCAGTCTAGATTCTCTAACAGAAGTTGAACCTGTCTTCATTAATAGCCAGAGTCTGAAGGTGAGGTCAAGGCAGTTTCCCAAGCTGATTAATATATTTGACCTGATTATTTTGGCCCCACAAACCAATACCGTTTTTTTGTGTGTAAAAAACCTGGATGTTTCTAATACACATGTTTTTCCACAATACATGCTGTAAGATTACTTGAGCAGTTTTTCTATGCGAGAAATGGCCCAAGAAAATATTAGAGACTAGTATTAATATTCCAGTGAAACAGACTTGTGTAATTAAAAAAGCAAAACAAAAAAAATGAAGGTTTTCACTCAACACACAAAGGCACATTGAGATTCCCAAGAAATCCCTGTTGGGAGAGGCTAATCCACTGACTGCCAGCTGCACTCTCTGACAGTAGGGTCCCAGCCCAGGCACTAGAGATCTGTTGTATTATGCTTCTGCGATGGACTATCAAGGGTTAATTTGAGTGTCAGGCTGTTCAAACACAATTCTGCAGAGAGCTTCAGTTAAGAAATTATACTTTGAAACTGACAGATGAGAAGAGATAATTTAGCAATGATAGAGAATTGGGAAGGAGGCAAGAGGAAAGAGAGGATCCTGGAAGATCCCATTCAAGTAGGGTTGCCAAGTCCCCTGTGGCCTCTGGGGGGAGACTTTTTTCTTGCAAGTGATGTCATCGTACCAGCAATATCACACACTGGCCACTCTAGGAATTTGGGAGGGAAACTCTATGGTACTAAAGTTCCTAAAAATGAAGGGCAGTTCTATGTAGAAGTTATAACAAATATATGGCAGTCATCAGAGCCTGAGTGGAGAGAAAGGAGCATAGCATTTTCAAAGACTGAGCCTTTAAGATCCATACCTGACTGCTACTATATCCTAGTCTTTCAAAAGCAGCTGCTGTGGATGCAGAAGCATCCCACACTGGGAACTTCAATGAGCACAAGGCATCTATTAATTCCCTTCCCCTAAGCTGCATCACCTACTGTCCCTTGCACCCTCTGCTCTTCATTTGAAATAGGCACCAGCATTTGCTTGCCCCCCATCTCCTCTGAGGAACTGCAAGGATAGAAGGAGCCAACTGGCTCAGTGCAGGAGTGCTGGCCAGTTGAGTTCAGCCCAGTGTGAGCGACCCACCAGCCTGCCGTCTTTATATACCATGTGGAATTAAGTAGTCACCAGTTTTTGAGGCTGAGCAGGAATTTTTAGGCCTCAAATTAGCTGAGAGGGAGGCCCTTTTTTTTGCCTACTCTGCATGGTCAGAGGGGGTGAAGTATAAATAGACCTGGAAAAGCTGGTTAGGCCCTAACTAAGAAGGTGGGGAAAGCACAGGTTAAGGGGATTTTTAGTTGGCAAGCACCCCAAGGTATCACAAATGAGGGGGCCTCAAACTAGGTATCTATGGGCTTTGATTTGGGGTGACTCAGTTGGAGGTCTTTTCAGGATTGGGGGAGCATATGACGAGCCTTATGGCTTTGAAATTGTGGGAATGTGCACTTCCTACCCTCTGTGCACAGGCATGTGGGCCATGATGAGTAAGGTCTGGAAGAATCCTGGACCTGGTTCTGAGCCAGGGTGGGTGTGCCCTGTTAGATGGCTTGCTTTGCAAGCACAATACAACCTGTGTTTTAATGTGTTACTAAAATGGTGCAGATCAGTTTATGTATAAATAAAAATCCCAATTTCACCCATCAGTTGTGTTTCATTCAAGGGGTGGGCGGACAACAACAAGAGCCTACCTTATAGGGATGTTATGAGAATTACTGTGATGCTGCTCAGAAAACACTGTAGAAATGCTCAGTCTTACAATAGTTAAATTTGGTTTAATGTTTACAAAAACGGAATGTTTTAAAAAGTTCTGAAATAATATTTTGAAAAGTTCTGAAAGCACTTTATTTCAGACAATATATTTGTATCAGAGCCAGGGATGCATTTTCCTCACAGAGAGGCACAAGGGATTTCTGAAAAGTACAGCAAGATCCAAAAGGATTGTTTTTGGACGCTACTCAAATTGAAATGTGAAAAAGCACTTGTATTTTTAAGAGCATTTGCTGCAACTATTTTCTACCTATGTAGGCTGAGATATAATATAGCAATGTTATCAGCCCAAGACAAACAGTCTGCCTCAAGCGTAAGGGATTTGTGCTTTTGGCATGCATACCTAGTATGTAAGCACAGTTCATTTATAACAACTATTCAACATGTGGAACCTGTGAGTTGGCAAGAGATTCGGTCCTTCCAATGCACAATCGTGTGTGGTCTGGAAGACATTATAAAACTGTTCATTATCCTGGTCTGGAAGACATTATAAAACTGTTCATTATCCTGCTCAGTATTCCAGTAAAACCATCTGTACAGTTTTGCATCCCAAAATACAAAAAAGTTTATGACCATGAGTTAACATTTCCACAGTAATTACACATATTCCTTTCAAGATCATGTTAGCTGTTCTTTGCTCATACAGTCAGTTTTCTGTTCAAACTTAGGAGAAAATGTAGCTTGCATCTAATAACACGATTTGTGCTCTTTGGACATTTCAGAAGATTGGGAAGGTTCAATATTTTCATGAGACTCACAGATCCATTGCTTATTTGAATCATTTTTGACTTTGTTGTATTTAAAAATGAAAATAAGCAATGCTTTTTGTGGCAATCCCATCTGAGGTATGGAAAAGGTTAGCAAAAATATCAGCACAATTTTAGTTTATTAAAATAATGTGATATGTGTGTTTGTGGCTTGAAACTGCATTTCCAGTGTCAGTAATTAATGTAATCCAGTTTCACTGGATTGATACATTTTCCCCCTCCCCATCTTTTATGGAATTCTTTTCTCCTCCAAAGATAGCCAATTTGTGCTGCCAAGCAGTAATGCTTGGGAAGAAGCTGTTATTACACAGCTCCTTAGACTTATGAGAAAGGGGTGGGGGAAGCCTAAATACCTTTCCACCTAACAGTCTATTGCATTTAGAGATGTAGGTATATATACTTATAAGTAGGGATGGACATGAACCAAGGAAAAGGGTGGTTCATTTTGGTTCATGCTTCATTAGATTCACGAACCACAAACCAATGAAACCATAATTTTCCTGAACAATTCTTGGTTCGGAGATTCATGGTTCATTATGGATGGGGGAGGAAGGGAGATGCATTTAAATGCCACCCTCTCCCTTTTCCAGCCCAGGAGCTTTCCACTATATCATATGGTCTGGCTGGGGAGGCAAAGAAATATAGGGGAGACCTCTCCCCATGGGCTCAGCTTGGACTCTGCTGTGCTGCCCAATTTCTACCAGGCAACACAGCAGAACCTGTAGAACAGCTGGTCCTAAGAGCCAGTTTATCTGGGTGAACCGGGTTTGATTCCCCAGTCCTCCAGTTGCAGCTGCTGGAATGGCCTTGGGTCAGCCAGAGCTCTCACAGCCCCACCTACCTCACAGGGTGTCTGTTGTGTGGGAGGAATGTAAAGGAGATTATCAGTCACTCTGAGACTCTGAGTTTCAGAGTGAAGGGTGGGGTATGAATACAATATCTTCTTCTTCCTCCTCTAGCACTAAAACTCTTCAGCAAATTTTTTAAAAAACTGGTCTTGGATGACTGAAAGTGTCTTGTTATCTCTATTAGCTTTCAAAAAGTTTGCCTTTTATTTTAGCAAAAAGCAGAGCTAGTGAAAGGTGTACAAATGGGAACCGCTACCTATGTTTATGGAGATCTTTCCCTTTAACCCTTTTTGAGCCATTTACTGGGGTGGGGGGAGAGATAGCAGCAGAAGGTCTCCCACTATAACAGTCCTACTTGGGCATGGCAATGGCGGCAACAGAATTGGGGACCATAATTACAAATAAGCAAAATCAAACACATTGAATAGTCATGCCTTGCCTTATTTATCCCCAATTCTCAAAGGCTTCCCTGCTGGGACAATGCAATGTTATAGAAGATTTCTTTCATTTCCTTTTTAATCTATTTCAGGATTGCTCATAAGTTCCTACCAAGCAGCAAAATCAGCTCCTATTTTACCTGGGCAGGGTATATATTATTTGGCCAGGTAGCATTTCATTCTCCCTCAGGCAGTGAACCCTGAAATATTTTTTCCTTTAGTGCAAAGCTAAAGGGCATTACTTCTAACTGGAAGTTTTTTCTCAGGGACCCAGGCCACAATGTATTTCCCTACATAATGAAAATGCAAAAAATAACAGATAGTTTCACCTTTTGATTTGGGATCATTCAGGAATCGTATCTGTAAATGAATATAAAGTTTTACAAGCTGTGAGAGAAATCATATTGAAATTAATGGGACTGTGCATACAGCATGTAAAGTGAAGCATTCAAAAGCTCTTTAGTCACAATGCTTGTAATTGCTACAAATGAGCACTCACATTCCTACTTGCCTAGCAAACTGGGGGAAACAGGTTTGCCAATCCCCAGATTCCAGTGGGAGATCCCCCAGTTTAGCAAGCTCCTTCCCATGCTCAGCCAGCTGGCTAGCAGAGGGAAACCCCACCCCAACAGCCACCATGTGCCCTTCCACCATAGAAGGCTTAGAAGATGCTTAGGAACAGCTTGTTTTTTGAAAGGTGCGTGTGCCTTTAAATCTCTGGAGCCAGGTTGAATGGGGGTGGGGTGAGCCTGCAGAACAATGTGGCTGTTGTGAGAAAGTTAAGGGAAGCATCTCAGTCCCTTGGTTTATTTTATAGTCTCTTCAGAAGTCATTTGCACAGTAAAATAGAGAGTAAAGAGTAAAGTAGAACCTCTGGTTTCCCTGTGTTAGTCTGAAGAACTTGTTTGCGTATACAGCATTCAACAACTCCCATGGTGACTAAATTGCCCCAATGAGACCACAAAGTGTGTGCTTCCAAACTGTGTATTTTGGCTGCTGTGTGTGTGAGAGAGAGTGAGTGAGTGAGAGAGGAAGTGGAAGTGCAGCCAGCTGCTGGGGAATGAGGAAATGACGACTGTATTCAGGGGAACTGCAGTGCTGTATTTTTATTTAATTAATTTAGGCAATGGGAAAGTCTCCTGGCTCCACTCCCAAAGTCTCCAGGCATTTTCTGAGTTAGACTTGGCAACCCTGGGGAAAATGGGGACAGGCCCACTGGATATATTTCAGCAATGAAGCCAGTAGAAATTCGCATCTAACATACAATATTAAGCAATTTAAAGAACAAGCATTTATGTTTCTTAGAAATATAGAAAAGTTCAACTTGCCCATTTATGGAGCAATGAATATGGACTATAGCTAGGGTTTGTAACTCATGGTCTGCCCACCACTTACTTACTGAAGAAGTGAGGTGGGTGGGAGAAAGTGGGAAAGCTGAGCCAGTAGCAGGGACAGAGTTTTCATAAATCCTGCTTCCTGTCTTTGCTTGTTTCCCTCATGATTAGAATAACTCTGGTGGACATAGGAAGAAACTTCTGAGACCTAGCCAAAGTGATCTAAAGAACAAAAGTTGAGTCCAGTGGTACCTTTAAGACCAAGTTTTATTCAAGGAATAGGCTTTTGTGTGCACCCACCTGAATCTATCTTCAAAGTGATCTGAGTTATTCTGATCAAGAGGTCTTTCTCCTATTCCAAGAAAAACACTCTTTCCAGCAACTAACCCTAAAGGAAGAAAATCAGTGATACTGGTGGAAAACAGGCCAGTTGGTGACCCTGGAAGTAATATGTGATTAATCAATTGGTGACCCTGCATGTACCAGATGACTGGCCAGCCCAAATAGCCTCACAGCAATGAAAACTGTGGTAAGAATTATGCCCCGCCCTTCAGAGGCCATTCGCTACACTACTCATCTGGGAATAATAGAGAAGCTGATGGATTCAATTCCAAATGACTATAGTACCATACACAATTTTGTCTATTAATGTGTGTAATCTGTTTACTTCCAGGATAAAAGGAAGAACAAAAAAGTGTCTTCTGGAGGTCTGTTCAAATACTATAGTGCTATAATTCACAATACACGTGTCACTAAAACCACAAGCCATTTCAGTTTTTTCAGATAGTAGGTGAAATTGAATAAATATTGAAAAGAGCCAGCATAAATGTTGGGAATTACAAAAGAAATTGTATTAGCTTGCTGCCCCCTCCCCTCTTTTGTTAACAAGCACCATGGAAATTAAGTTGAGAGAACTACAAGATGCTCTTAGGATTTCTGCTTTGTTGGAGGGCAAACAGTATTTTGACATAATAAAAGGAAACCTAACAGAACCACCCCACCCCAACATAAACTGGAGACAGATTCAAGAAGCAACCAATAGCAGTCAATTGCCCAAAGGCAAAAATAGAGAAAATAGATATACATTGTCACATCTACTGATTACTAAATTTACCTTCATGCCTCCAGTGACCATCTTAAATGCATGAAACAATCCATTGTCTACAGAGAAGCACTAAGCTACAGCCACATCTCTTTTTTTTGTCCCTCAGATAGAAATTCTCACCAGCAGAATCTACAACAAACATTCCTGGAATTACAAACACACCTGATGTCGTAAGGAAACAAATCAATAAAGCTAGAACGATACAAGGGATAATTTGTTACAAGATAGCTACAAATGAAACAACAGCAGAACATCACTGGTGGTTACATAAAGCTCCAAGCTCAAATCAGTTCAATGCATCATTTCAACAACCTACAACCTACACTGGGCAAAGATATCTCCCCTCGCAGGAATTGGGAGCCACAGACAGCCTTGAACTACTTCTTACCCACAGCAATACTCTTCCTAACATGAACATAGACTCTGGGACCAGGGCCTGCAGCAAATCAATATGTCAACTATGTCCCCATATTCACCTTGACAACACAATTACCAGACCTAAGAACACCAGTCATACCATCTCAGGTTGCTCATCTTCCAATATTATATACACTATCAAATGTCAGTAATGCCCTTCCATGCTCCACACTGGACAACAGAGCAATCCCTATGCCAAAAACATGGACCAGCACTAGGTCCATCAACAAGACAACTCAGAAGTATTATTTTGCAGAGCAAGAAGTGGACCTGGCATGTGTTATCTAGAACTGGGTCAAGGAGGGCAAAACTGTCGCCCTGAAGCAAGTTGCTTTCCAAGGTTTCTTAGTCTTTCTCCAGTCTCAGAGTGAGGGTCAGGAGGGTGGCTTTATTTGTCTGATACACTTTCTCCTTCAGAGCACTCCCAATCCCAAAGATCTCCAGCACTGAGTGTGTTGGTTTTGTCTGGGACACTGAGGAGAGTTTGGCAGTCTGTCTGGTGTACTGTTCACCTAGTGCACCAGCAGAGAGCCTTCCATGCCTGTTAGAGGCTGTAGCTGGCTGGGCTTTGGTATTCCCAGACTGTTATTTCTTGGAGAGGTCAACATCCATGCAGATGTTGCCCTCCTCACAGGCAGTGGACCTGGTGCCTTCCATGGCAGCACTGGGACTCTCTCAGGTTGTATCAGGTCCCACTCACCAAGTAGGCCATATGCTGCATTTGATCTTGGGCATGGGGATAGCTACTGATGTAGTGCTGTGGTCATATCATTATGCGTTGAAGGTTTGGTTAAGCGCTGCAGGATCTGATACCCCCTGGCGATTCATTGGATGAACTGATAGGGGACTAGAACTCTCATCATTCCAAAGTCATTAATGAAATTGCTCCCCAGTGCCCTCTTTATTTGAACCCCAGGCTGTCCCTGTGGTACATCATGGAGCTCAGAGGGATGAAGAAGGAACTTAGGCAACTAGAGTGAGTCTTACAATCAAGCTTCAAGAGCATCTTATACGATGTTTATGAAATCCTATGAGATGGTGATGAAGACTACTAAAATGGATTTCTAAAATGGATTTCCATTGCATCCACTAGATCTCACCTGGTACAATTGTTTAGGGTAATTAGGACATTAACCTCTTTCACTAAGAGAACCAAAAATATTAGAAATTGGGACATAAACTGAGCCATTTGCAAGCTTTTTTGCAGAGAAAGTCTTGTTGCTGTATACAGTGCTCGACAACTTCAGCCAGCTCTCTGAGGTTGACACCGACAGAATCCTGAGTGCTGCAAAGCCAACCACTTGACTTAGACCCATGTCCTTTGTGGTTGGTGCGAGCCAGTGGTGAAGGTATATGGGGCTCTCAATCTGTCCTTTAAGTCAGTGGTTCATCCAGAGGGTTTTAAAAAGGCATTTTTAGTGCTGCTCTTGAAGAAACCGTCACTGGATCCTTCTTAACCATCCAACTACTGCCCAGTTTCAAATGTTTTGTTCCTGGGTAAGGTAGCTGAGAGCAGCTGCTGAGCAGCTCCAGAGCTTCCTTGCTTTAGAGCCCTTTCAGTATGGCTTCCACCCTTCTCATAGAGTGGAGACTGCGCTGGTCACCCTCACAGATGATCTCCACAGGCAATTGGATTGAGGCGGGTCATTGCAGCTGTTATTGCTTGATAGCAACGTTTGACACAGTGGATCATGATCTGCTGGTTCAGTGTCTTACAGGTGTTGGAGTATGTAAGACAGCCCTGAAGTGGGTTGCCTCATTCCTCCATGGTTGCAGACAGAGGATGGCACTGGGTGAGAGGATCTCCTCTTGATAGCATGTGACATGCGAGGTCCTTCAAAGGGCTATACTCTCCTCCATGTTGTTTAACAACTATAAGCATCATCACACCCAGCTGGCATGAAGTTTTGGGTTTGGTTGCCATCAGTACACTGATGACACCCAGCTGTGTCTGTTGATGGATGGATGAACAGATACTTCCCCAAGAAATATGGCCAAGGGTTTGGAGGCTGTGGTGAGATAGTTGAAGTAGAGTCAGATTAGACTGAATCCATCAAAGATAGAGGTTCTCTGGCTGGGCGGAGAAGATTCAGGCTTGGTGTGCTCACTCCCACTCCCAACTCAATGGAGGCCCAGATCACAAATATTAGCAGGCTGACATTTTTTTCAACTGTGTCATGTCAAGCAACTGGCCCCCTACCTGTTGTGCCTCAACTTACCCACTGTCATCCACACAATGCAAAGCTAACCACTTGACTTGGCTCGCACCAACCACGAAGGACATGGGTCTAAGTCAAGTGGAGGAGTGTAGCAGGGTCTGGGAAGCATATTGAGTACTTCTTCCCTGAATGTTTCACTTCAACCAGTGTGAAAATCCATTCAAGGAGTGGATACAGATGAAAAGTATTTTCTGAAGTCAGTTTTGTGAGTATAGATCCTATTCAAATGATAGGACCAACTTCACAAGAATGTACCACCCACAATAGTGGAGACCTGATACAAATTTCCTGGCAGTTGTAACTAAATTCACTATGATCTTGGCAAGTCTGCTGCAAGACATTTTTATATAAGCAAGCATTGTGGACTCCCACTGTATGTCTATATCCTCAGGATATTTATAAATCTTTTTCACAATCAGTTGAGTTAATACTAGTTTAGTCTTTTCATATGAAACCATCTTCACTTGTCTTTGAAGCTGTAAGACCACAAAACTTCTAATGGAATGACACTGCAAGGAAAAATACATGCCCCACAATATTGGAGTTCTACTACATAATGGGCTGTTCACACTATTGAAGGAATGGCGACCAACCCAGAACCAGCCAAAACTGCAATAAAGTGAAAGTTTTCCCATGAAATCAATTATTTCAGGTCCAGAAAACAGACTTGAAAATTGATTCTATGACCGTATGTACGTAATTTGTTCTTCAGCTTCTGAAACACTGCTGCCAGTTCATGTTTTATTCAAAATATCCTGACCTCTCCATTGCATCATTCTTCTCCTTCCAGTGTAGGGGAGAACTCTGACGAGGACTTGTATAACTTTACAGTTGAATTTGCTTCCTAACAAACCCTATAGCAGTGGAAAGTAAATGTGAAGAAACAGAGTATCATTGATTACTAAGTTCAGTGGCAGCTTTAAGATCAGCAAAGTTTAATTGTGGGCATAAGCTTTTGTGTGCATACAAATAAAATCTGATGTATCTGAAGACATGTGCATGCATACAAAAGCTTATCCCCAGAATTATACTTTTTTCAGGGCTTTTTTTGGTAGAAGAAGCCCAGCAGGAACTCATTTGCATATTAGGCCTCACCCCCTGAAATAATCATTGTTTCCCACAGGGCTTTGGGAAGAAAACTCATTTGCATGTTAGGCTACGCCCCCTGACACTCAGCCAGCCAGAACTGTGTTCCTGTGCATTCCTGCTAAAAAAACCCCCTGGACTCAGACCTTGTTCTATTGCTTCAGACCAACATGGCTACCACCCATCTGAATCTACAGATTACAAAGTAATTTGTGCCTGAAGTTTCCAACATATGAGCTTATTCAGCTAAACTGATATTGATCTCTTTTATATCCATACATACATAGAATTGGTCTCTTTGGGCCCACTAGTATACAGCATTGCACTATTGGTAAAAAAAAAAGGGGGGGAGGGGGAGAAATGCCAGTCTTAGGCATTTTTCACCTTTTGTAAATTTAATCGTGTCTATATTATTCAGTAGGGACAATTTGTTTTTATTGGTAAACTTAACATAGAGGATAAAATTGATTGACCTTGGTACTTTTAAATGCACATGTAATTGTGTTACTGTCTTTCTAAATTAAAGAAGGCTGATGGAGTGGCTCAGGATTCTCAAGTGGGATGAATGACTGATTATCCCTTCTAGATTGCAAAGGATTGCTCTCAGGAGGCTCTCTCTGGCTAAATTAGGATGACTTTTCACTGCTGCATGAAAGGAACTCACACTCCACTTTTCCTTTCTTAGATTTTCAAGCCTGTGCCACCAGTTAATACTTTATTAAGCTAGGCTATCTAAGGAGTAGCAGATGACAAATAGATATAGCAACACATCGGGAGTATCTTAAAGAGAATGATTTACTAGCATTTTAATAATGTTTCCAAACTGCAATAGTTAAAGATATTGCTTCCTGTAGAATGCAACTGCAAAAGTATACATGCAGTTGACTATTATAACCTTTAGTTATCGATGTACTGTGGACCAAAACTCTGGACCAAGAGCCTGCTGTTTGATTCTTTCCTTTGCCATAAACTTACAAATGGATCTCAGTTATTTCTGCTCATTCACAGACCCTCCCCAGTGTGCAAGATGGGAGATAATAAAATTAATATACTTTACAAGGTTGTTACAAGGATCCAATCCTCCAGGAATTTTACAGCCCTGTAATGTACTGCATGATGAGACGGTTTGAAGGCTACATGCTTTATTCAGTGGTACATTACAACAGAGAGAACACGCGGGCGAGTCCCGCTTATATACATTCCCTGGAACTGCCCCCCAGTCTGACCAGTCCAATCCTGGCCAGTCAAACTTTCTGCCACAGATCTTGATGGGTGGGGCGTCTAGCGAGCTACATCCGGGGACCCATGGGTTTCCCTGGGTCGCCTCTGTAGCGATCGCCATGCGGTACATTAGCTTGTTTCAAGACATAACACTCCTCCCCCCCTAGTTCAGGACACATAGACTTGCAAGTAAGTGGGGGCCTTGCATCCCCTGGTCGACCTCCTTGGAGTTACTTGTGGAGTAGGAGCGGTCACTGGGGCTGCCGCGGTTTCCCCACGTGGGGGTAATGTTGGCCTATGGCTGTCCACCACCTGTTGCCCTTCTGGTGCCCCTATTCCTGGGGGGTCGCCTCCACCCCAGTGCTGCTCTTCCGCCAGATCGGTCGGAGCAGTCAGCAGGGGCGGGGTAGCTCTCAGTGTGGGTGCAGCTGTTGGTTCATCCTTGTTCTATAGTACAGCCGGCTCTTCCGGCAAGGTGCGGTGGCGCATCTGATCTATATGCCTCCGCAGGATTTGGACCCCCTCCATTGAGACGTCGTAGTTGCCGGACCCGGTCACGCGCAGCACCTGGCCCGCTACCCACTCGGGGCCACTTGCGTAGTTCCTTGCGTACACCGGATCCCCCGGAAAGAACCCCCTAGCCGCTTCCCTGATCTCTGGAGAGCTGCAGAGGTCGGTGGCCCGGTCAGGATGCAACCGGTCTAACCATGTGATCAGCTTCCTTCCCATTAACAACTTGGCTGGGCTCACCCCTGTGACTGGGTTGGGGGTGATTCTATTGTTAAATAAGAAGGCGGCCAGGCAGTGGTCCCAGTCCCCCTGTACTATGCGTCCTAGGGCCTCTTTTGTGGTGTGTACCATCCACTCTGCTTGGCTGTTGGTGGCCAGATGGAAGGGGGTAGACCGGATATGTTTTATTAGGTATCTCTGCAAGAACTCCCAGAATTCCCAGGAGGTGAACGCAGTCCCATTATCCAAGACGATGGTGTCAGGAATCCCATGTGTGCAAAGGACCCTGCGCAACGCTCGGACCACCGCTGCCATTGAGGTGGAGGCTACGGGGATAACTTCCAACCACTTGGTGTAAGCGTTCACCAGAATGAAGAATGTTTGGCCCTGAAATGGCCCCGCAAAGTCAATATGTAACCTAGACCACGGCCTCCTATGGGCTTCCCAGAGGTGGACCAGGACACTGGGTGGTTTGGGCCGGGACTCCTGGCAGGCTTGGCACCTTCGAACCCATCCCTTGATCTCTTCATCCATCCCCAGCCACCATACATAACTGCATGCTAGGGCCTTCATCCGTACAATTTCTGGATGAGTTTCGTGTAGGGCCTCCAGCACTTGTTTCTGCAATGGGAGGGGAACCACCACCCTGCTTCCCCAGAGAAGACACCCCTTGTGTGTGGATAGTTCTTCCCTGTGTGTTGTGAATGCCCTGAATTCTTTGGCCTGTTTTCCCTCGGGCCATCCCCTCCCCACCCAGTCGAGAACCCGCGCAAGTATTTTGTCCCACCCCGTGGCCTTCACTACCTTGGTGGCATGGAGGGGTCTCTCCGGTAGCGTTTCAATAAACATCGCATGGTGGGCAGGGTCCGGGTCCATGGAGGGCAGCGGCAGGTGACTGAGGGTGTCCATGTGACCCATCGCCTTGCCCAGGTGGTGGACCAGGGCATACGAATAAGAGTTTAGGAACTGATTCCATCGCAGGATGCGCTGTGACAGAATCTGTGGCATCTGGCGGTCTGGGGCGAGGAGTCCCAGGAGAGGCTTGTGGTCCGCGGCGATCGTAAAACGTCTACCGTACAGGTAGTCATTAAATTTATGCACCCTCACCACGACTGCCAAGGCCTCCTTATCAATCTGGGCATAGTTGCACTCTGTGAGGGTCAGGGTCCTGGAGTAGTAGGCTATTGGGACCTCCCTCCCGTCTGGGAGTTGGTGACCCAGGACAACGCCCACCCCTTACAGTGACACATCACATGCTAAGATCACCGGCAGGGCTTCATCAAAATGGTGGAGTACGTTATTGGATACGAGGAGCTCCTTGACCACCTGAAAAGCGGCTGTCTGCTTCTTTCCCCAGACCCACGGGGCGTTTTTATCTAAGAGCCTGTGGAGGGGTTCTGCTATGGCTGCTTTGTGGGGCAAAAATGAATGATAAAAATGTAATAACCCCAAGAAACTTTGTAGCTCCGCCCTGCATGTGGGGACCGGGGCATCCACTATGGCCTTGGTTTTGTCGGCCATTGGGTGGATCCCTGCAGCGTCCACTGCAAACCCCAAGAACTCTACCCTCGGCACCCCAAGGGAACACTTTTCCCATTTGACTTTCAGTCCGGCTGCCTGGAATCTGCGGAGTACCTCTCGCAGACGGTTGCTGAACTCTTCCGCGTCTGGTGCAGCGATCAGAACATTGTCGAAAAACGGTTGCACCCTGGGGATCCCTTTGAGGAGAGAATCCATCAGGCTCTGAAAGACCCCTGGAGCCACACTCACCCCAAAGTGCAATCGCCGCACCCTAAAAGCTCCCCTGTGGGTCACTATGGTCTGGGCTTCCGCCGTCTTGGCATCTACTGGGAGCTGCTGGTACGCCTGGGCCAAGTCCAGCTTCCCCAAAATTTTTGACCCCGCTAGTGCTGCCAAAAAGTGACTGACTACTAGGATGGGGTAGGGGTTATCTTGTCGTGCCTTGTTTATGGTACAATTGTAATCGGCGCATATGCGCACGTCCCCATTTGGCTTCACCGGGGTAACTATCGGGGTTTCCCATGTGGTGTAGGAAACCAGTTCTAGCACTCCCTGAGCTGTGAGGCGGTCCAGCTCTGCTTCAATTTTGGGCTTCAGAGAGAACGGAACCCTCCTGGCTTTCAGCCGTATTGGTCGCACGTGGGGGTGAAGGGGTAAGGATATGGGAGGGCCTTTGTAGCACCCTAGGGCCCCATCAAACACCTCTGGGAATTCCCAGCACACGTGCTCGAACCCTTGGGTCCCCAGCTGCTGCACCTCCACAATCTGAATTCCCAGCGGTCGAAACCAGGCTAGGCCCAGCAGTATGGTGAGCTGGCGTTTGACCACAAGTATATCAAGTTTCCCCCTGAAGCTCTTAAACTCCACCCTCACTGTGGCCCATCCCAGAATCTGTATGGGGTTCTTTTGGAAGTCCCGTAGTATGAAACCAGCTGGTCACAGCCTGGGCCGGCCACGTGGGAACAATTTTCTTAGGGACACCTCCGAAATTATGGAGATAGAGAAGCCCAAGTCCAGTTTCATCAGGCAGGGGCTTCACTCGACTGGCGTCTGCGGGTGGCCTTAGCTTGGGAAGCCCGCACAATGTGGCCCATTTTCCCGCAGCTCCTGCAGTCCACGTTGCGATAGGGGCAGTCCCGATGCTTGTGTGGGTCCCCGCAGCTGGCGCACTTGGTGGTGGTGGAGGGTTTCTCGGTCGCTCGTGGCTGCTGGGTCGCTTTCGGTCCCATCCCTGGTTGGCCGCGTAGCTGGTGTGTCTCCTCCTCCTCTGGGTGGCTCTGTGTCATCTCCTCCTGGTGAACAGCCTCTGCCCGAGGGTTGTGGAAAGCTTTAGTGGCTCTGTCAAACGCGGTGGCCTCGTTGAATGTGCCCTGGAGGGTGAGCTCTTCCTTTGCGAAGAGCTTTTGCTGTGTCTTTCGCCCCTCAGGCCCCAGGCGAAATGGCCCCTCAGGGCCTCCTCTAGCTTCTCGAAGCTACAGTTTCCCGCAATTTGGTGGAGAGTGGCTTGGTATTCGGCTGCTGTCTCTCCCGCCTCTTGTTCCCTCTTGTGGAAGAGGAATCGGCGGGCGATGATTGAGGGTTGGGGCAAGAAGTGCCCAGTAAGGAGTCGGACTATCTCCTCATACGTCTTCTCCGTGATCCTCGCGGGGGCCGAGAGACCCCTGGCGATCTCGAATGTGGCCTCTCCACAGATGCTCAGAAGCACGTCTCTCTTACGGCTGTCGTCCGTTTGCTCGAAGGTAGCAATCGACCCGCTCCGTGTAGGTCTCCCACCTCTCCGGTTTAGCGGGGTTGAACTCTTCGAGACGACCCGTCGTTCCGCCTGGGTTAGCCATGGTGGCTGCGGTGGCGGTCTCCCTAGACGATGGGCCTTCTTCGTCTCTGCGAAGTCCCTCTTCAAGAGTTACCTGGCTAGGATCCCACCTTCGTCGCCACTGTAATGTACTGCGTGACGAGACGGTTTAAAGGCAACATGCTTTATTCGGTGGTACATTACAAGAGAGAGAACATGCGGGCCGGGTCCCACTTATATACATTGCCCGGAACTGCCCCCCAGTCTGACCAGTCCAATCCTGGCCAGTCAAACTTCCCGCCACAGATCTTGATTGGCAGGGCATCTAGCGAGCTACATCCAGGGACCCGTGGGTTTCCCTGGGTCGCCTCTGTAGCGATCGCCATGCGGTACATTAGCTTATGTTTCAAGACATGACAAGCCCCAAGTCAGCAACCCTAGACTGGATGTTGGAAGTGGGAGGAAGGTGTGGCCTCTCTCCACTGGCCAACCAAGAGCAAAGAAGGGTGTCATCACAACCAGCACATCCATTAGGCAGCTTTTGGTGGCTGCCTGGAGCACAGTCGGTTTTTGCCCTCCCTCCCACTTTTACCTCTGCTGAGGAAAATATATAAGCTTGGCAGCAGCACAGTTCACACAGTGCACTCTGCTGCTGGCTGCCGTAGCTCCACCTTGCACACAATGTCTGTGCTTCCAGAAGCACAGATGCAGTTCAGGAGGTCGAGCTATGGCAACTGGCAGAGGGGCACACTGTGCAAACTGCACTGGGGGCAAGGGTGGGGGAAGGGGCACCATGCCTGGTGTGCTGGCCTTGTGCTGACACTAGTGCTGGTGCTGGGTGTCATGAAGGGACATCCAACCAGACTGGATATATGGGCACTGAGGATATTAGAATGAAAGGCTGGCTGCTGCTTCAGTTCTTCTCAAAGTACCTCCCCTTGAAAAAATCTAGTGGTTGACCACAACCATCACTTAACTCTTGAAATACAGAGTTTCACTTTGAGTTGGGCTGTGGAATTTGTTTGTACTGCCAGAATTCATCTCAGAGAATGAGAGTTGCCAAACTCAGGTTGGAAACTTCCTGGAGATTTTAGAGTGGTCTAATATGCAAATGAGCTCCTGCTGGACTTTTTCTACAAAAAAGCTCTGCTGTTAACTATAATGCAACAAATATGACAACACAGATAATTATTTTTCTAGTATTTTTTTCTGCATGCTTGGACAGGACCACTAGATCTAACTTTGGAAATTCCCAGAGATTTGTGGGTGATACCAAGGGAGGATGGAATTCAAGAGAGGAGGGAGCTCCATGGGGATGTGATACTATAGAGTCTGCTGTCTGACACTACCGTTTTCTCCAGGGAAAATGATCTCTGTAGTTTGGAAATCAGTTGCAATCCTGGAAGAGATCCATCCCCCACTTTGCGATTGGTAACCATGTATCTAGGCAATGCCAAACTGCTACATGGTTTATTGGTGGTCCTGTTTCTCCACCTTCAAGCTAAGTACTTAATCAATAATGTAACTATCTGAGGGAACCATCTGTGAGGAAATGGGCAGGAGAAAGGGTTATATGATTTGTTTTGCTCCTAAAAAATATGTGACTCTTAGAGCATACTCGTTCCTTATTCATCCATTTGGGGTGGTCTTTTCCTATTTAATTCATCGTCATATTTTCCTGACTATCTGGGGAGTCCCACAGCTATGTAGAAGTATCAGCCTTGTCTATGGGTGGACAGGTTGTGCTTTTTTTTAAAAAAAAAATTCTTGGTACAAGTTAGAATACAATGCATATAATAAATAGCTTACACATATAATAGATAGGATGCACAGATGACCAATTAAATCAGGAAGAGCAAGACCAGCATGGATGGCACAGGCTAGCCTGATCTCATCAGATCTCAGAAGCTAAGTAGGATTGGCCCTGGTTAGTATTTGGGTGGTACACCACCAAGAAATTCCAGGGTCACTACACAGAGTCAGGCAATGGCAAACCACCTCTGAAGTCTTTTGCCTTGAAAATTCTCTGTGATTGCTGTAAGTTGGCTACAAATTGACAGTACTTTCCACTACCTTCATAGCTGACCAGTTAAATCAGGACATGGAAGACCAGCATAGCATCCTGTTGAACATTTTTGGTGCTAGGAAGGATAGCATGCCCTCTATACACTGCTTGCCCTAGAAGTCCTATTTATTCAGTTAAACATGTATATGTAACAACTCGGGGAATAGTTTGAGATTTGGAAATGTCCCACAATATTAGGGACTCATTTTCAGTAACAAATATTGGCTACAACCAGGTAATTACAAAAGTCTTCATTATATCAGAAGAAAAGACGATTGTTGAAGACCTGAAGCTGAGCATCCAGAAAACTGTCATGTCGATAATGTATTGATCAAACCAGATGTCTGAAAGCAAAATAGACCAAGTTTCATTTGCAGTAAAATAAATCACACAATTAATAATTGGAGGAGAGGATTTACTACTTCTGACTTCTAACTAGTGCGCTCTCTCTCTCTCTCTCCTGAAATCATTCGCAATTCTGATGAGGATACTCCAAATCTCATCAAATGATCCACTGTTTTGGACAAGTCAAATCAAAACAAATGTTCTATTAACATTTGAATGGCAGTGATAAGAATTTTTCTCCACTCAAATGAAATCTAAAATAGACAGTATTAGCTGGGAAGAAGAACAAATGAGAATGTTAGGGTGAGTATTGCAGCTAAAAGATTACATGAGATGCCATGTGGTTTCATTTTGTGCTGTTCCCTCCACAGAGAGCCAGTTTGGTGTAGTGGTTAAGTGTGCGGACTCTTATCTGGGAGAACCGGGTTTGATTCCCCACTCCTCCACTTGCACCTGCTGGCATGGCCTTGGGTCAGCCATAGCTCTGGCAGAGGTTGTCCTTGAAAGGGCAGCTGCTGTGAGAGCCCTCTCCAGCCCCACTCACCTCACAGGGTGTCTGTTGTGGGGGAGGAAGATAAAGGAGATTGTGAGCCGCTCTGAGACTCTTCGGAGTGGAGGGCGGGATATAAATCCAATATCATCATCATCATCATCATCATCATCATCATCATCATCATCATCATCATCATCATCATCATCATCATCATCATCTTCTTCTTCTTCTTCTTCTTCTTCTTCTTCTTCTTCTTCTTCTTCTTCTTCTTCTTCTTCTTCTTCTTCTTCTTCTTCTTCTTCTTCTTCTTCTTCTTCTTCTTCTTCTTCTTCTTCTTCTTCTTCTTCTTCTTCTTCTTGTTACAGGACTTAAAGAGACATTATCATCATGCATACCAGAAACTTATTAACACACACTACCCACAATTCTCTTGATATGCATGTTCCCAGTTTGTCTGAAATGGGTACTATGTGTATTTTTTGCTTCAATACATTAAATAAAAAATTACATGTGATGCCCATTTCAGACAAAATGGTGACTGTGCACATTGGGAGGATTACAGGTAACAGGAGCTCCTGATACATGCAGGACTAGCGCTAGGGGCCCTTTGAAGCAGGGGTGGGCCAGCCTGAGTGCTGGCAGGGAGTGTCTTTGGGCGTGGGGCAGCAGTGGACATGGGAAGGCATCGGAATGGGGAGAGGGGGTGCCTCATGGTGCCACTAGGCCAAGTGGCACCCGAGGTGGCCACCTTCTTGGCCTACTCCCATGCGCCGGCCCTGGATACATGTAGCTGGATATTTCCAGGTGTAGTCTGAAAAGGGCTTAGGTCTCTTGGAAAAATAATCCCCTGTTTCAAGGCATTTGCATGTTAGCTGACCATTCTTCTAGTAAAACGCAAACAAATACTATGTATATTGATTATGGTTTCCACTGAATATTAGAAGACTACAGCATGGATGGTCAGGTAAAATAATACTTGTGCAGGAAAAGGAATGCATGTGAATAAATGGTAAAAGATGAAATTCATAAAACGCAGTTTGAGTCTTCTGTAAAGAATTCAGTAGTGTATGTCAGCAGTAGTAATGCTTTTTCCATCCAATTAATGAAATTTCCAAGTAGAAAAAGTATTTTAGAGAACTGGTAATGAAAGACACAGCTGCTTGACAAATGGGGGTTGCAAGGCTACTCACTAGGCATCCACTGTTGACAGGATTGGCAGTGCTAATGCAGACATTAAGAAAAGAACAAAGGACTGTCTTGCAAAGGTCATTATTAGCATAGAATCAAAGGCTGTGTTTCAGGCTATTCTTGAGGCCGCCATGGAACAGATTAATCCCTCTAAAAGCCAGCTAAACCAATTATGCCACAAGGTCTGCCTTCTGTCAATTAGACTTTATAGTGTTTTGGAATGCAAAATGGAAAAAAAAAGTAGAGCCAGATCTGGAGAGTTCATAAGTGGATGCTTACTAAGAGTTATGAAAGACATGCTGAGAAAACCAAAACAAAATGCCATCTAAGGTTAATATCAGTACTATGGTATTGGCAAAGTTGTACAGAAGGTTGTATCATAAAATCAAGCCAGTAAATTATAGTTCAAAACTGGTGCCAGTGATGGAGGTTAGAAATCCTGTACACTGAGGTAGGAAATGGATTGGTCACATGACTCATACCTTATTTTACATAATGAAAACAGTGGGTCTAGTTTTATAGGAAAAAAACACCAGTTAATACAGCTTTAAGTTTATTTTCATCTAAATATATTACATATTAAACCAATATATTCATTAATAGATTATTCAGAATTTTCATCTTAATTCAATTGGATTTCTTATTAGTAGAATAGGTCTTGGATTTGATTAATCAGATATACTGAGATAACAAACATAACAGGAATATTGAAAATACTGACCTTTCTTTAATTATAACAGTGAGTAGGAACGAGGCTCATTGAGAACATACATACAACAGGCACTAGAAACAGGGAGAGTATCCCGGCTTTGGCACTCAGGGTTAATTTGCTGTGGCATCATAGCATGTTGGCGATCATACAGATACTGAAGCTCAGCATTCCTTTTGTCTGCAGTGCATGATTGCCACCTTTTCCTGTATTCACCTTGTGGCATTGAGAATCATCGTGTGCTTGTGGCATGATCAGGGTTTTTTTGGCATGGTATGGTTGTGTTATGGTGTACCTTAGAATATGTGCCACAAGGCAGTTGTTTTCTGCATGGGAATTGATCTGACTTCAGCTTTCCATTTCCTCCCTCCTCCCTGCAGCCTCTACCTTGGAAAAGTACTATCTGTCTAGACCAAAGCAGGAGGGAAGCAACCTCAGCAGGGTATAATGAAACAGAGCCCACCCTGCAAAGCAACCATTTTCTCCAGGAGAATTGATCTCTGCCATCTGGAGAGCATCTGTAATTCTAATCTGGTCATGGTTTACTGCCTTGGATAGAACATTTCAACCAGCTGGATGATTCTGTCTCTACACTGGCCACAAAAATAAGTAAATAGTTATTACCCTGAAATAGTATAGAGGTGAAGAATGATTGCAAAATAATATTAAATTAGATTTTCTGATTCAGTCTTATTTTACCTGGACTACTCAAGGAACCAAATCCTTTGGAAGAATTCCTTGAAAGAGCCATGCGTTTTTTTTTTTAAGATCTCTTTTAAAGGGTATTGTGGATTTAAAAAATCTAATTATATATATATATATATATATATATATATATATATATATATATATATATATATATATATATAGGTTTTGATTTCTGGGCTGCTTGCCAATTTTTATTCTTCCAGCAGTGTTTTGGTTATTATGTGTGACCTTGGAAGGAGTACTCTGCAGTTTTGCCTCCTTTGGCCTGGGGATGGTCAGTTGGTTCTTCCCTGCTGACCTCAGTGCTCTCTGGGGTTCATATGGGGAAAGACGGTCCCTCAGGGAGGCAGGTCCTCGGCCATATAGGGCTTTAAAGGTAATAACCAGCACTTTGTAATGAATCCAGTATGTAACTGGCAATTAGTGCAGTTCGCGCAGCCCCGGCTGTATGTGCTCCCACTTTGTGAGCCCCAGTAGCAGCCTAGCCGCCGCGTTCTGCACTAGCTGCAGCCTCCGGGTTCGGCACAGAGGCAGCCCCATGCAGAGGGCATTACAGTAATCCAATCTCGAGGTGACCGTTGCATGAATCACTGTTGCTAGGTCCCGACACTCTAGGAAGGGGGCCAACTGCCTTGTCCACTTTAGATGAAAGACTGCCAACTTGGCAGTGGCTGCTATCTGGGCCTCCATTGATAATGAAGGCTCCAGTAGAACTCCCAAGCTCCTGACCCGGTGCGCCACTTTCAGTGGCACTCCATCAAAAATTGGGAGAGGTATTTCCCTCCCCAGAGCGCCCTGACCCACACAAAGGACCTCTGTCTTCATCGGATTCAGCTTCAACCCACTCAGTCTCAGCCAAGTTGCCATGGCCTGCAATGCCAGGTCCAAATTCCCTGGGACGCAGCCAGGCCGGCTGTCCATTAGCAGATAGAGCTGGGTGTCATCTGCATATTGATGACACCCAAGCCCATACCTCCGGGCAATCTGGGCAAGGGGGCACATATAGATATTAAATAACATTGGAGAGAGAACTGCTCCCTGAGGCACTCCACAATCTAGTGTGTGCCTCTGGGACAGCTCACCCCCAATTGCCACCCTTTGTCTCCGTCCCTCGAGGAAGGAGGAAAGCCATTGTAGGGCCGACCCCCTAACCCCTACGTCAGCGAGGTGGTGGGTCAGTAACTGATGGTTGACTGTGTCGAACGGAGCCGACAGATCTAACAACATCAGTACCGCCACGCCACCTCGATCCAGATGCCGCTGCAGGTCATCTACCAAGGCGACCAGTACTGTCTCCGTCCCATGGCCCGGATGAAAGCCGGACTGGCAAGGGTCTAGGACGGTGTTGCCTTGTCTATCATTGTAAAGAAAACACCTTGCTCTGCCTCGAGCTATGGAAAGTGTAGGTTGCCTATGGAACTTTGGAAGAATTCCTTGAAAGGACCATGCATTTTTTTTTAAAAAATATACCCCTTGACTCTAGATAAAATGCAATTTAATATACTGTTAAATTAAATTTTATTTTATGACATGCCAGTCCCTTGGTGAGCTGCCTGAGGAAGGATTGACTCTAAAAGTGGACAGAAGCAGCAGTCTGGTTGTAACCACACCTGTTTGGGAATTGCAGTCATTCCTGATTGAGAATTATTGGACTTCAAGGAGTCCTACAAACAAAGAAGGAACACTGCACATTGTCTTTGTAAAATGGACTGTAAAATATTTCTAAATTAATATATGAATAATACTGTGGTTAAATTTTGTTTTTCAATATATGTATTAGTTAAAAACCCTCATGGAGTGTTTAAAAGTCGTAACGCCTTATAGATGCTTCCATGGCAGAAATGCATATCTGGAGACTTCAGGGTCTTTCCCCCCTATTGTCAGTGCTTGGTGAACACTGGGGAACCTTAGGAACATAAAGAGGTTGCTCTTCCTGTCATCCCTGTATTGCAGGACTAAGGAAATATATATATATCTATAGCTCTTTAAAATTCTTCCCCTTGCAGTCTCCATGGTTATTGGGAAATAATGGGTAAACTGGGGAGAGAGATCTCATCTTGGCTTCAATGAACATTAATGAAAGGTCACTGCAATCTGGCTGAAGTTCATCAAAATGAGGGAGAAAGCAAAGACCCAAATCAGGATGTAGCCATGAAAATCTCAGCCCTTAATTATATTGTATGTGCTAAACAACGAGACAAATACTTTTCTTCAGACACATCACTGAGGATGATCACACAGCCCAAGGCTTTGCCAATACAGTCTATACTAAATTGGCTCTGTATGAGTTATTGACCAAGCGTTCAACTCAGATCCATAGACTGGTCACCAGACTAATAGCCTCTTTGGCTGAACACAAAGAAAAATGCATGGGCCTCATCAACAGCTCCAGTCATGAGATGAGGCACACTGTGAATATCTATCCAAATTATCTTCCAGTCACCAATAATACATTTCAGTAACTACCAATTTGCTCTCCTTCTCCCATCGGCATGTGAGGACTGCCCACAAACCACCTTTCAAACTGATCTATTAATCTTGAGTGCAATCCAATTTGCATGTTCAAAGTTCATATGCATAACTCATCTGTTCCACAGTCAAGCTCGCTGATACACAGAGAGCTGTCTCAGGGTGTAATTTTGCTTCCTCATCCTGGTCCTTCATGGATATGATATGTGAAGTAGAAAATAGGCTTAATTTTTTTTGGGGGGGGGGGGGGGAATATGCAGCACAAGGAAAGATAGACATATACTTCTGGATCTTCCTTCATCGCTGTTTTAAAGTACTGTACTGTGATGGTTATATGAATATGTATTTCTTGCCACTCTTCTGCATGAAATAAACATAACTTGGGATCTGTATGTATATACTTGATTGCCCCACTCCTACCCTGTTATTAAGAGAAAATCATAGGTACTGAGATGTGTATCTGTGTCTGAATTCTCATTGTACTCCATGCATGAGATAAGAAATGCTTTCAATGAGCTATGTTGAAGTGTAGGATTAACGTGAGCATCTGATGCAGAATTCTCAATGGATTGGTACTACTGAAAATATTCTAAATGGTTGCTTAGCCTCTCCCACTTTTCTCCTTCCCCATCTTTAACCCCATCTCTCTTGTTTGAGTCCTAACAAAGTTTTTAAAAAGTTCACTTTTTCCAGTTTTCTATTAACTAAATGCCAGAATGTATTGCTAATGTTATGTGTGAACAAGCTAAAGTCTCCCCCTCCCCCTTGGTCTGACTGCTAAAGTTCTGGGAGGAAATGTATATAAGATCAAGGCACACAAAACAACTGTTCTGAAGTAGTTTGGCAGAATGCTCAGTGGTATGCTACGCACTAAAACATTTTTCTTGTCTGTCATCGAAGGCCCTTTATATGCACTTCAATGTTAGCATTAGATAAGAATATAAAGTAAGAAATTCACAACCATTCCCTTCATCTATTTTACAGCCCTCTCAAGGTGCTAAATATTTACCACCTTGCTAAATAACTTCATTTCTAACTAGGTTGCTGTCTCTTGGCAATTTCTTCTCAGCAGACTTTTGAAGGAAAAGTTTTATTAATAAAAGATCTGATAAGGACAAATCTGAATCACTCTGAAAATATTTTAAGGGATGTGTATGCTGCAAAACCTCCCACTCCTCACACACGCTGTACTGGCAGAAAGTTTCTCTCTTTGATGTAACAGAAACCTAACATTTACACAATGGCTTCCAACACACATTTAACAAGCCAAAGCTGTTAATTTCCTCTCCATGTAGCATGCATATATACAAAGCACATTGCTATGTGTTATCATAGTAACATGCTTTGGCATGCAATGCCAGTTGAAAGCTTTCTGTTGTTGTTACTTCCTGGAGTGGTATGCTGAAGTATGAGCAGTGGAGATGACACATGCCCCCACTCCACAGAATGTAGAGTCCTGTGTAGACAGAAAGTCCAGGAGGTCTAACTGCACAAGGATTTCAACAGTTTCCTTAGAAGGCTGGGTATTTTTAGTGACAGTAAACCTGGCACCTATGGAGGACTTATGAAGCTCTGTCTCAAAGGTCTAAAGGTAACCAAAATAATAAAACAGTAAAGTTCTTCCAATGTGCTACTTCAGATTGCAGTAGGGAAGTCATAGGGCTGAAAGCTCCTTCATGAGAAAATTCTCCTAGTATTAAATAGAATGCTGGTGAAGATGACAAGGCTGAACCCCTCATTCAGATGTGCTAGTTTTTAGGTTGGCTTTCAAATGTTTTGACCTCAAGTAAATGTACAGACATCCCATATGTTTCCTTTTCCCTTGAAAAATCCACTGACATGATCCAACACTATATATTTATCTCGTCCTAAAAGCATAGATGCTTTCAAGGAGGCATTATTTACTTTCTTACCATACAACTGCTGCTAAGCTATATTACCTGAGAAGAGTCAGTCCATCAAAATCCACATTGTAGGGGAAACAACAGCAATGAGGAACTAAGAAAGACACAAATGCCACAACTCATCTTGAGCTTCAAACATGGAAATGAAATCCCTTCTAAGATACACTCCATCACAATACTCTTCAACCAGCATCTCTTCTAAGGCTTCTCGTCATAATTTGAAACATCTCAGGTAAAAGTTGAGGTTCACCATCCAAGAACAAAATCAAAAATTCAATTTGTTTTTTGTTCTACCTACTGATATCCTAAGAGCCATATCAATCTGTTTGGACAGCAACAGATATTCTGATCAAGTGCCAGAAAAGGTTCACATACCATCACCTCACCTGTCTGAGCAACTATGAACAATAAAAACCAAACACCAAGCACAAACTAGTCAAACTGAAAACAAATCTATATAAGAGAAAAATTCTTATTGAATTGTGTATTAACCATGAACCAGAGGTGGTTTGAGCCATCAATTCAGAGCATGAAGAATATTTCATTTATGCTTTTTTTTTTTGCTGTTCTGGGAAGACAAATGGAGTGGTACCTATTCAGATACAAACTAATGATGGAATGAGAAAAATAATTAACAACAGATAGCATGTATGTGTATATATGTAACAACTTCTCTTCTCAGCATTCTATATATAACAACTTTTCTTCTCAACATTAAGTGGATATACTTAAAAGCTAGCTTCAAAACACCTTTACCTGAAAGCTAGTCTTATTGAGTTCAGTGGGACTTGCTTCCTAGTCAATACCTTTTAGATTAAATTGTAAATCCCAGAAGTAAATGGGATTCTGCATTCTTAAATCAGAAATTCCATTGAACTCAGTGCTGCTTATTTCTGAATAAACATCTCTGTGATTGACCTAGAAAGGACAAAGTTCAGCTTCAAAAATGGATCTAGACATTCCAGAAAGCCTGGGCTGTGCCCTATGATCTAGAACAATTATATATATGACATTAAAGTTTGCTCATCAAACTTCAAAGAGAAGAAATTATAATAATATGGCCACTCTAATGTAGATTCTGACACTAAGGTTAAATCAGACTGTCTCATGTAATAAAATACAAAGTAGGAATGCTGATAAACACCTTCTCCAAAGGTCAAAGTTAATAGGTTTTTACTCGGGAAAATAAAACCCAGCCCCTTCCCCCCCCAAAAATCCAAATGTTTCCAGTATTAGTTGTCTGTAAAAAGGCAGATCCAGTACACCAAAGCAGCCTGTGCTATTTTAGGAAAAGGACAATAAGAGATGGCAAAAGTTCTTATGACTTTGGTACAAAATGCATCATACCTTGGATGAAAACAAACAGAACAATCTAACCATGAATTCCTAACTGAACATACAGTTTGCAAGCAATCACAACAAAAGAGATCTTTCTTCCATGGGAAGAAAATCATTGTTATCATTTGTATTAGAAGAGCAGACTGCAACAGGTGAAGGTATTAATCCTGCATGCCTTACCTCTGTCACTGAAGTCGTCCACGAGGATTATTTCCGCTATCAGGATATCTGGAGTCCTGTTAATAATGCTGTGTATGGTTCGCAAAAGTGAAGTCCAACCTTCATTATGGAATGGGATAATTATACTAGTATTCGAAAGCTTCTCCAAGTATACCTTGTGCTTACAGCTGGGGACAAAAAAAAATCACTATAAGAATGTAAGAATAAGACCATACTCATCTCTCAATTATTTTCTCCAGTTAAACTGCCTATAAGTTTGTATACAATGAACCATAACATTAAATACCACTAATGAATATTATTAATATTATTTTCCAAAGGTATTTTGTCTGAGGTAGCCCTGGGTGTCCTGGAAATATGACCCAGCTTGAATTCAGATGATTTTTTTTTAATTGTCATCAAATCGCAACTGGCTTATGGAGACCCTGCTGGGCAAGAGGCATTCAGAAAGGGTTTGCCTTTGCTTGCCTCTGCATCATGACCTTGGTATTCCTCAGAGGTCTCTCATCCAAATACTAGCCAGGGCTGACCCTACTCAGTTTCCAATAACTGATGAGACCAGGCTAGCCTGCACTATCCAGGTCAGGGCTGACTTTCTATTAGGACTAAAATTTTAATTTATTTATTGTAAGTGAATTCTTTATACAAAATTCCATTGTGGTGGTGGCAAAATCAAGCACCCTCATTGGTTGGAACTTTTCTGCATGAATTATTGGATAATGAACTGCCTGTCACTGGTTCTGGCCTCCCATTGGCTGACTCCCCTGCACCACCTGCTGCAGAGCCAGGAATGTTGAACAAACCACCAAAACAGTCTTATCTCAGAGATAGACACATCTCCAATGCTTCTCAGTGTCTTCTCTATCAACTGGCTCAGAAAGGCCTGCCACTCTACTGTGGCCTCACAAAAGGCATCATGCTGCCGCCTGCAATGTAACTCTACTGCCCTATCAGCAACCCAAAAAGACTGCCTCCCAGCACACATAGCCTCCAAAGGCTGCCAAAATAGCCAGGGAGCTGCCACCGTAATGTGACTAAGCGAAAAGGCCTGGCACCACTGGAAGCGTTTCCTCAGGGGGCATGGCTGTCCCACCTTTACTGTATTTTTGCCTCTTTCTTGCCACTTCCTCTCTCCCTCCTCCTCTCAGCCTCACCCCAGGATGGTTGGCTAAGGAGTTAGGTTTTCCAATTCCAGGTTGGAAAATGCTGCAGATTTGAAGGGTGGAGCCTGGAGAGGGTGGGGTTTGAGGAGAGGTGGGACCTCATATAGGTACAATGCCGTAGATTTCAAATGAACAATTTCATCTGGGAGCCATTGTTGCCAATCTCCAGGTGAGGGTTGGAGATCATTCAGAATTACAACTAATATCCAGATGGTAGAGATCACTTCCCCTGGAGAAACTGTCCTTTTCCTAAGTAGAGCTAGCAGGGAGGGGGAGGAGATGGAAAGCTGAAGTTCGATAACCTCTTCTACAGAAAACAGCCACCTTGAGCTACATACTCTATGGTATACCATAACACAACCAGGCCAGGCAAAACACCCCAGATAATGCCACAAGTTCATGCTGATGTTAAATGCCACAAGGCAGAATAAGACAGAAAAAATCAGCAAAAATACACTGCAAACCAAAGGAATGCCGAGCTTCAGCATCTGTGTGACTGTTGTAATGCCCCCCACACCATAATTATTCTTCCTTATCTCTATCCTGAGTCTCTTTCAGGGCTTTCATCCCCCACAGACACTGGGACACACACAAATGTGTTTGTGTGTGGGGGGGCGGTCAGCATCTGTTTCAGCTGTGGGGTGGGTGGGAAGACAGCAAGGGTGTAGGTGACTGAATGTCACAGATCAAGGTGTAGTGATGTGCCAAGGGTGTAGGGATAGATGAGATAAAGAGGTGGTTTGGGGAATAGGTGGTATTCAGATGGAGCGTGAGGATGGGAAGTTGTGGAGTGGGGGGAAAAAAACCAAGGGTGGGGATAGTGAATGCCTTGACTTGGGTGGGTGGATGGAAAGACAGCAAGGGTGGAGGGGCACTCGCCCAAAGTCTCTTTGTATGGCCCATTTTATTTTTCAACAGTCCTTAATCCTAGCACTACATAATACAGAAAGTAAAAGGTGTATACGTAGTAAACAAATTTTTCATTTCAGATTATCCTAGTTCTTCAGCACCTTGTACAATAGATGTACCCTGGTTTTGAAACTTAAGAGTTGCCTGTCCTTCATCAGAAATATACTTACATCAGTAATTCAGAGCTGCCCATGAGTCTTCACTCATCTTTTAGCTATGATCATTGGTGTCTCTGTTTTGTTACTTAGGCCTGTAAATAATCCTCTACCATACTCAGTTGTTCATTTTGGTACTCTTCTCTGTCATAAAGAAGAGACTTTTGCACACAACAAAACTGATATTAAGATATGTTAAAAGATACAAAATGGAAGAGTGCGGCAATTATTCGGCCCCGCTCTTGCTGCGTCGCAAAGCGGCTGCGCGCTGCGGGGCCGTTGTTTGCAGCCCCGGCAGGATGAAAGGGCTGCTTTTCCCGGGCACTCTGGGGATTTGGTGCGGGTGGGGGCCAAGGCTATAAGAAGCCTTGGCCCCACCTCTCCCCACGCAGTCGCGGGGAATTGTCGGCCCGCCCATCCACCCTGCAGTAGTACAGGATTACACCGGTCGCTGTTTTTAGCGGCCAGGTAGGAATTTTTTCACTATCACCTGATTGGCCGTTGGTGGTGTGTTTTTCGCCTACCTTGTACTGCCAGCAGTGGTGTGGCTGTTAGGTAGCTAGCTAATTTGGTCACTTGGCGGAATTAGCAAGGGGTTCAGACCTTGCCGGTGAGCACCCAGGCCTAGGCACCTGTGTTGTGCATGCGATCCGTAGGTAAGACAGATAGGCTTTATGGCTCAATGTCCTGAAATATGAATCGGGTTTCATGCCTTCCCTTGGTCGCCCCTTCTGGTGATCAGGGCGGGAGTAAGAGGAGGGCATGTTTGGTCTGCTGGCCCGGTTCTAGCCACAGTTGTATGGCTGGGACCGGGGGTAGGGTGACTCACCCTTTGTAGGACTTGGCGGGGTCAGGCTGTGACCCCAGGGCTCATCCTATTTCAATTTACCTTGCCATGTTGTGTTATATATTAATAAAGTGGCCTGTTTTCCCAACTACCTTGTCTGCCTTTTTATTCCGTATGGGGGTGCAATTCCAAACCCACAAAGGCAGGCAGAACTGGGGGTGGTGCAAAGTAGGAGAACTAGTATCCCTAGTCAAAGAACCACTCACACCACTGATTTTGTGTCATAAATATAGCCTTGTTGTGCTCTGACTACTGCCCTGTGTGTTAATAAGACAATCATAACTGCCACAGTGTGTGAATTTGTCCTTTAGATTTCTGTTTTAATTAAACTATGGGCAAGGAGTTCTACAAGTCCTCCAATAAAACCTTTATTGTTTGAACATGGTGTGTAGAAGAGGTCACAGAAACTACAAGTGCAGTGGAAACTACATTGACTGAAAATGAGGGTACTAATAATCAAAATCATTAAATATGCAGACATTATCTTTACTTATTTTGTGTGATTAAATATAAGAATAGATCTAAAATATCCTTAAAATTTTGAGTAGTTGTTAGTTGATAACAATCTCCACATCTTTATGAATCATTCTAAGTTGTAAGCAATACTGGTTGTTTCCAATAACATACAAAGACTACATACCATAACTTCTGATCCCAGAGAGGTGCACCTATATGCTCTGACCTCTGAGTATGGCAGCTGAGGTTTCATGGCCAAAGCCAACACTTGCAATTCTATACAATGATATTCTTCCCTATGGATATGTATTTAAAGGGACAGGATGACACTAATGCAGCTCCAGAAATACAACTAAATACCCAGCATTAAAAGGAAAATTAAATGCAAAGTGCAACCACAAATATTCCTTTGGAGATGGAAGCTCGTACTAGCAGCAAGTGCAAGTGAACGTTCAAATGTAAATGCAAAGACATAAAGGTATTTCATGAACTCCTTAATTAAGCACCAGCTATATAATGCCAACCACAAAATTACATGCTTAAATGTTCATCATTTTAGAAGCATGTTATACACCATTTCAATAGTGAATCAACGCGGAAACCAAGTAATGAACAAAGAGGGAATATTCTTTATTTGTAATGGACTATGGAATTGATTACATACAGGTCACTCAATCAAAACACAGAAATTCAATAGCAAGAGAACATCTTTCTTGACTGATTTACTTTTAGTAACTTATGCTGACATAAACAAATATACTGCATTCATCCATTGTCTATGTCCAAACTGCAGCCAAGAAGCATTTCTACATAATGAACTGCTTGCAGTTACACTGCCTGCTGGAACTAAGATCTACGCATATCATAACCTGAAAAATTAGCTACTACGAGCTTCCTGGGTTTAAACCCAAGCAACTTTGCATCAGAAAGCACAGTAAATTGTTCATGGTATTCTTTTTCTTTTTTTTTTAGAATCCATTCAATAAGCATAAAATTACTATAACCAATCAATACAGAGTAAAAGAATTACAACTGTTAAACAAAGCATCATTAACAACTGTGCTGTCTAGGGGTTGTATACTTATTTATAAATACATATAGATAATGATTAATATAAGTATTAAATCTCTCCTTTCTAATCAATAAAACATATTTTTTTTGTATTTTTCAGGTACTTTACAATATCCTTTATTAGAGTTTTCAATATATTTGAAAAAAGAAAACCAATGTTCTATAAAAGCGTTTTTGCACAGTGGAACTTCTTGTTGGATGATCTGAGAAGCTAATTTATCAATCACCAGTACATTTCAAATTTTCAGAAGCCATTGTGAAGAAGATGAAGAAGATATTGGATTTATATCCCGCCCTCCACTCCGAAGAGTCTCAGAGCGGCTCACAATCTCCTTTACCTTCCTCCCCCACAACAGACACCCTGTGAGGTGGGTGGGGCTGGAGAGGGCTCTCACAGCAGCTGCCCTTTCAAGGACAACCTCTGTCAAAGCTATGGCTGACCCAAGGCCATGCCAGCAGGTGCAGGTGGAGGAGTGGGGAATCAAACCCGGTTCTCCCAGATAAGAGTCCGCACACTTAACCACTACACCAAACTGGCTCTCCAACTGAGTAGGTTTAGAAGGGCTTTTCCATTTTGAAGCTATCAATAATTTGGTGTTCGTCGCACAGCCTTCTCTTTTCATTGTGTGTTTTTCCAATCAATAATTTGGCGGCCATTATGAGTAAACAGGCCAGATCCCTTTTTTCCTGAGCAAACTTAAAATTGGAGCAATCATTTAGTAGAACAAACTCTGGTTTTTTTTTTTTTTGAATAGTAGCTTTAAGTATATCATCAATAACAGAACACATCGTCCCAAAACTGTTGGATTACCAGGCAACTCCACCAGCAATGGTAAAAAGAAGCATTTTGCTTACATTCCTTCCAACAAAGAGGATCTGATTTGTGTTTAGAATGGAATAGTCTAAAACGCATAAGGTACCATCCAGCCCATAACTTAAATTGCTTTTATACTGGTTTCACTCTTGGCTTTCATAGTATGATCTTTGTTACTTATTGTTATTTATTGTTGAAAATGCCTAGAGAATAAAAGCTCACCAATATAACACAGCTCAATATAACTGACTCACCAATATAACACAGCTCAGGTATTCAACATTACTTTCCAAGCCAAGGAAACATTACAGTTTGGTATAGTGGTTAACAGTGCAATCCGGAAGGGGGGGGGGCTAAAAGCACTGTGGAAGTGGACTTACCGCTACGCCGGCGGTATGGAGACCTATGCCAACAGATCCTCCTCCGCGCTGGCAGAAATGGGGCGTGTGCCACTCTTCGACTGCCACAGCATGCTGCCACCACAGGCTGATGGCGGAATGCCGCCGCACCGCACTTGGGGCGCAGCAGAGGTGCAGGGCGGCACTTCAACATAGTAGTGGGCTGACCCAGGGGCATGGCTGCTGCTGGTTGGCTCCCAGAGAGCTTTCGGTGCAGGAACGCCCCCCCTCCACCAGGTGCAAACTTGCGCCATGCAAAATGCTGGTGTACCCCATAGGAACTAGTGGAAGCAGAAAGCACACACCGGCAGTGCTGGCGCAGCAGCGCACAAACCCGTTTGGGAACTGTATTATCACCCCACCAATCCCCTCCTGCTCCGGGCTGGGCATGGCCCCCCTCCTGCACCCAATCAGTGCCCCCCCTACAAAGGTTTCGACTCCTGCCACACACAACTCCCCAGGGAGGGCAGGACGCAAGGCACGGCACTCTGCTCCGGAGGGCCTTGCCGTGTGGACTTAGCGAGAGGAGGGGTGCACTTGGTGGAGGGAACGGCATAGAGAAGGATGTTAGTTAAGTTACAGCTGCTGGACTTGGGAGGAGGTGAGCTAAGTTTGGGCTGCCTGCTTAACCACTTGTGCTTCCCAGTCCTAACAGGTCTCACTTCCAGAGCCCTCCATATGGACAGGTAAGTCCAGCTAGGAGTCCCTGCAGCCCCCAACCCCCAAGACCATCCAGCATTTTTGTGGCTTCAGGTGGGGTGCCAGCCACCGTACATGTGCATTTGGGGGTGCGCCCTGGCCATCTATCCTGCTGGCAGCCCCCCCCCCCATGTCTCAGGCATCCTTATGCTGGGGCGAAGGGGGTGCGACACATTTCCTGGCTTTCTGCATCTCAGCCAGTGACTCGCCATCTAGAGCAGGTCCTGCCACTCGCGCCGCCCCCCCCCCCCGCAGCTGCCGTGATTGCGGGCTCGCATGCGATTCAGTTGGCCCATTATGCAGGACAGCTGGAGTTGTGTGGGATGGCTCCACTGGAGGCAGCCAGGATGCTCGCCCTGCTCCCCGTATGCTTGCCCAGGGTTGGAGTCCTATGCCTACAGCCAGCAAGGCTCTCCCCCGTCTCTCTGTCTTTCAGGTATGTGCACTGCACTCCAGCCTCTGCGGCCACCAGAGCACAACTGGCCGGTCCCATCAGCCCCGCAGCTGTTGGTGCATCCTCTGGCAATGGCATTTCGGACTGCGGAAGCCAGGAACCTCCATGCGCAAGCTTGCTCTCCCAGCACGCCCATCTGATCTTCTGTGTCTTTTAATTTTCCCACCTCACCCTGGCCCCCTATATCCCCCATGCACTCTGCTCATGGCCATCCCAAGGGAATGACTCTGTGGCCAGGTGGGCTCTCGGGGCACCCAGTTAGTGCGATTGTGTGAGAAATGCAGTGGGCGATAGTAATGAGGGGTGGGGGCTAATAGGCGATGAGGCAGACACTTGTCTGGGGCTGCACCATGTGTCCACGCCGCCTGAGTCTGTGATGGAGCTGATAGGGGGGCTGAGTTCGGGGTGGGTACCCACAGAAAAGGGGGGGCGGCTCAGGGAGTTGACTTGGCCGACCAAAATAATGGCAGCTTGATGGCAGGCTCAATAAAGAGGGAAGCTGGCCATGTGAGCAGTCCTGCCACAGGGTGGCCTCGAACCCCCAGGCCCAGCAGTATGAGGTGGGGGAGTAGCTCGCTAAGCCAAGCAGCCTCCGCTGTGTTCTGAGGTGGCTTACAGCTGCTACATGCTGGGGGCGGGGTTGATCCTGGCTGAGAGTGTCAGCATGATTGGCTCCTCTCAGCCCTCTTCGGAGAGGGCTCTGTGGGGTTAGGCAGCGGCCACAAGCAGGGGGCGGTGCGGGCCGCCGCAGGGGCTTCTGGATATGCAAATGAGATAAACCTGTGGACTTAAAGGTGTGCCTGCTCAGCCCAGGGAGCACATGGGGAGGTGCTTGTGACGGCTATCGCTGCCATTGGCTGCTGTTTGATGAGGGATAGCTTTAGCTGGGAGTTGAGTCTGTGGCCACTCACACCTCACAGAATGCCTGCGGGAACCCTGCCAAGGCACGCCCGGCATTGCACAGTGGTCCCTGGGTCCCCTCCCTAAGTTTTTCTACCTTGTCATTCTTTTTTGTGTCTCCCCCCAGGACTTCAGTTCTGCCTGCCATTTTGTCGTCTTTCCCATGCCTTTTCCAACAAGTGCATGAATTTTGAAGGCATCCCGAGAGTGGTCCCGACAATTCTGGTTTAATAATAAAATGAAGTGCCCAAGAGGCATCAGCATACATGGGAGCGCGCAGTGCCCCCTGGTGGCCCCGGGCATGTGAGCGGCCGCACTCACAGCATGCTCTCATCCCTGGGTTCCCTGCCCATGGCCGAGTGGCCCATATGTGAGCTCGCACATGCTCCCAATGCAAGTGCCCCCCAAAGTCCTGCTGGGCGGCAGCCCGTGCCCCCACCTCCTTATTCTCCCACATTGGTGACCCGAGGTCTGGGAGGGGAAGGTCCTGGGGGGCCGGCAGGCATTGACGGGTGGTGATATTGTATAGCATGACGCACACAGTGACCAGCTTAGCCACAAGAGGGGCTGCATGCTGCATCGGCCACCTGTGTGGTGCAGGCAGCGGAAACTCATCTTCAGCTGCCCAAAGGCACGCTTGATAACCATGCGAGTGGCCCTGTGAGCCTGGTTGTATGTGGCCCGGTCCTTGGGCGCGTCCTCCTGGTACGGCATCAGCAGGTAGGGCAGCAATGGGTACCCTCGGTCACCTGTGGAAGACAGGAAGGTGAGAACAGGGGATGGGAGGGGCACCCCATGCCACCACCTGGTGGCCTTATCTAGCAACTACCCCTGCCCATTCGACCAGGCTGCCAGGAGGCGATTGAGGCCCGAGGACCTGAAGATCTGGGTGTCATGTACACTCCCTAGGAACTTTGCCACCAGATCTGTGAAGAGTCCCTGGTAGTCACAGAATGCCTGGACGTTGAGGCTGTAGAAGTGGTGCCTGTTCTGGTACATCATGGGATCCTCCCGCGGGGCCACCAGGGTGACATATGTGCAGTCCACAGCCCCCATGACATTGGGGAACCCCGTGACCACCACGAAGCCAGCTCTGGCAGTCCGCAGCTCCTCCTCGCCTGTCGGGAACTGCACATGCTGTTGGAGGCACTGAAGCATGGCGTCTAGGAAGGAGTGGAGGCAGCGGCTGGCCGATGACTGGGAGACCTCCAGGACCTCGGCCACCACACCCTGGAAGGAGCCGGTCCCCAGGAAGCACAGGGAGATAAGGATTCGCTGCAGGATGGGGATGGGGTGGGGGCCAGTCACCTGGATGCAGAGGCTCACCCTGAGGTGCTCACACAAGTCCTGGATAGCAGCGCGGTCCAGACGAAAGCGGTCCAGACAGGTGGCATCCTCAAGACGCAAAGTGCTCAGGTGCTCCCGGTATCTGCATGTCCGATGGCGTCTCCGCTGCCACAGCAGAACCCACACATAGAGTGGGGAGGATGTGCAATGGCTGCACCCGGGGGGACTCTGGCGGCGGGATGAGGGGGCACCACCCACCACAGGCCCCCATGGTTTGCCACTACCAGCCAGCTGCTGTCAGCAGCCCCCGCATTCCACTGCCCATGGGAGGAATGGTGGCAGACAAATTGGCATTGACTGACTAAGGCAGAGAAGGCGCTCCTCTTTGACTTGGTGGCCGAGAATGCCGCGGTGGATCTCGCTGGCTCAAGAACCAGTGGGGCGAACTCCTGTTGGCAGGGTTTCTGGCATATGGCAGTGGAGCAAGTGTCCGCTGTGAGCCAGATCTTGCACACAGAACAGTCCACTCTGAAGCATTGGAATGACTCATTCAGCCCTGCCAAGAAGTGAGTCTGGCGTCTCATCACTGAAAGCTCGACCTATGAGGAGGTGGTGGCCCAGGCCCTGACCAGCTTTGAGGCAATCATGGGACCCCTCATCTGCCCGGTGGCTGTAGCTGGCCACGGCATTAAGATGATTCAGAGTATGTTGGCATCTCCCCCCCGTCCTTGCCACCGTGGGACTGCCAGATTCTGATGGCAACACCCTTTGCCCCCCCAGGTGACTCCCAGGGATCATCGTGGGCTGCCACGAGCTCCACTGTGGACTCGGAGGCGGGAGGGCGCTCTAACGAGACAGACAAGGACTGGAGCTGGATGTTCAGCACCTGCGTGACGGGAGGCCAGCAGGTCCAACGCCCCCCGTCGCCCCCAGGACATCTGGACTGCTGTCAGGAGGCACCAAATCAGGGGGAAAACACATCGAGTGGGGAGATTATGGATGCCACAGTGAGTGACCTCTGTCCACAGATGATGAGAGGCCTGAGTCCCCTCAAGGTTTGACAATGAGCGAAGGGCATAGGGCGTCCATGACTGGCTGCTCATGCCAGCATCTGACCCCTGTCCCATTTCTCAGGTAGTCACACCGTGACACTGATGGCTGATGTGGTGGAGAACCTATGGAGGGTGTCCCCACGCAGACGGTCAAGCCCTAGCTGCCTCCCTCATACTGCGCAAAGGATCCATGTATCACATATGGTGGCAATGTGATCATGCCAAAAAATATTGGGCTTTGATTAGTACATGGATTCAAAAAATCCTTAAAATAAATCTACCGCATACTCCAGAATTGTATCTTTTAGGTGTTTGTAGAAATAATCTTCCTAAACCTACCAATAAAGTATTACTGTATATTGTCACCATAGCAAGAATTCTTTATGCTAAATATTGGAAGACACCCAAAATACCAAATAGGGAGGAATTTATTGCAAAATTATTGGAAGCCGCAGAGATGGATACATTGACCACAAGATTACAAGAGGGTAATATGCAGAAATGCAACGAGACATGGAATCCAGTTTATCTTTGGGTGAAAGGTAAAGGTTTAGAATTGGAGTAATAGAGATTGTTAATTGATGGACCCCGAACGCTCCTTGTATGATTGAGGAGTTTGTAGTGTGATTGTTAATAGGTGGGATGGTGTTTGTGTTTGTTGTTTATGCTACTTATGTTATTTGTTGATTGTTATGTTATTATTTACTATTCTTTATTTTGTATTGTCTGTGTCATATGGCTATTTGTAATAAATTTGTTTTGAAAATTTAAAAAAAAAATACATAGCCCCACTACAGAGATGCCAATACAGAATCCATAGAAAAGGGCTGCTGTGAGAAGCCCCACACAGAAGGGAGCCAAATGCTAAATGCAGAACTGGTATGCAAGCAGAAGGCACCTTCTACCATATGTGGTGGACCTGTACCAAAATAGAAAAATATTTGAAATATATACATGCAGAGATCTAAAATATTAAAAAAAAAAATTCCCAACAGCAACAGATGTTGACAGCTTTCAGAGTAACATTTACAATGCTACAGAAGACAGAAGACTGTCCTACAAATTAGATCTGGAAAGGAAAACTAGCTGAATGGCGAAATAAATAGAAGACAGTTGAAAGAATTTCAGCAGAAATTGCATGCCTACTACTCATATTATGGGGATAATTAAATATCTCAGCTCTTGAAATTATTTGTATATTATATCAGATGCAACGCAGATATAGTATTTGTATATTATACATATTTGTATATTATGCATTATGTATTTTGAATTAATTTTATATTATATCAGATCCAACGCAGATATATCAGATGCAATGTGATATTGATTATAGTTATAACTTCTTTTTATAATTCAGTATTCCACTAGCATTTAAACATTTTTTAAAAAAAGGCTTAGAAATTGTTAAAGTATTAAGATAATATCTAGGGTTTTAGGATGGTTTAAACAGTATAAAATCTGTCTAAAATTGTCTTACAAAAGATGTAATCTTTATTAATAAAATATCACAACTCAGAATGTTCTTGTTCATTCTTCTAAAGAGAAAATTCACCTCAAAATACTGTAATAATGATGTTTTACATCTTTTTCCTTCCTTCCTTGCTTCCTTTTCAAAAAAGAATGTATTCAAGACAATTCAGGCTGTGCCGTTAAAGTTCTGATTTTTATTTGGCAACTAAACTTTGAAGGGATTTTTGCTTTCTTCACTGGGAATTCAGGGTCTGATTTGACAATTTCTATTTTATGCAGGAATTTTTTAAACACACAGTTCATTTTGATAAACTGCAGAACTACTTTAAAATCAAATAGACTTCAGAATTTAGACAAAAAAGATTTTTTTAAAAAAACCAAAACTGTCACACACAAAGAGAAAATAATAAAAAAATGGGCTGCCTGATTATTGATGAACTTCTCTGTTGTCAGGTCATATATACCATGAGTCTGTCTATCAATTCTGGGCTTTCTCTAATGAGAGAGAGACAGAGAGAAAGATTTATTAAGGAAAAGAAATTTAGATATATTATCAGTAACAAATCTCGTGAAAAATTGTCAGGTCTGATCTTTCATTCCACAGAGTATTGTGTATCAGTCAAAATATGTCAAAATAAGTGGCAGCATATGATCTATGAATTTACATGAGTTCATTATACATAAAAGGGTTATTCTCCAAGAATTAAGAAAAAAAATATTCTAAGGTTCCAAGAAATCTGCTTATTTCCTTTTGTGTTGTTTTTTAAAAAAGAGGTCTTAACTATTTTGGTAAATGTCACACTGAGAAGATACAAACACACATTTTTTTTTTTAAAAAAAAATATTGTTAATTATCAACTTGCTTTACAAGAGCCCTCTAATGCCTTTACCTTCTGGCTGGATAGGAAACTGTGCATACAATGTTTTAGCTCAGTCCATCCAATCAGAACACTTATTCAGAATAAGGAATTGGAATTAGTCCATCTGGCTGTTCCCTCTATGTAAAATGGCTGATCAGAGGAACCTGAAGTGGTTTGTTTCAGATGTAATAGCATATCACAGCTTGCCACTGTATGAATGAGTCTGAGGTTTGTAATAAATTGGATCAGGGTTCCTTGGACCCACTCAGGTTCCCCGAAGGCACATAGGAGTTGTGGAGAATGGCTTTTTCAAAATAAAGGAGACCCCAAATGGACTTGGAATACTTTCACGGGGGGAAGAAGGGCTCTTACCCCCCACCTACATTTCCTCATGGAAACAGAACTAGGGGGAGTTATTTTCCAGTTGTTTTTTTCCTGCTCCATGTGAAGTATTCTGTGCATGTGGAGCAACAGAATAATGTTCATCTCATGTTTCAGGACAAGAAAGCTGCTTGTGGGGAGGAAAATGGCAGGAGCTCTTCCTCCCCCTGCAGTGGCACTCCAAGCCTAGTCCCAGTTTGTTAAAAACCAAAATGTGTAGTTTGGGTCTAAGAGGTCCTGAGTTTACAAATCTTATTCTTCTGCATGTGGACAACTACTTTGAGATTTCCACTTTTGTGACAAGCCACTGTTTGCCATTACATCCAAACCAGCAAAGTAGGTTTGGGCTTTCCTGCAAGAGAGGATTTCAAATCAGAATTAATCCACTGTCTGGAATCCTGATTTGTAAGAAAGCATAAATCATAGTTTGTTAGTTCAACATTTAATAGCAAAAACCAGATTACTGTGATCTCTGAAATCAGACCACCAATTATATGGTTGAGAATGAAGGACAAAGGTGAAGGGAAATTCTGCAAGTTCAAGGATCTCCTCCTAGAATCATTTACACAAGAATGAATCATGATTTACAACTGCATTTTATCAAACCAGGCTATAACTAGGCTAATCGGGCCACTGTGGACATTCATAGATTAGGATTAGGAGGCAAAAAAAATATAAAAAATAGACTCTATTTTGGACTGCACTGGTGTGATCCGTCCTTTCTGTCCAACTCTCATGCCCTGCTGCAAGCAACTGAGTCCTGTCAAAACTGCATCTTTCCATATGTTGCTTTTTCTTCCTTCTTTCTTTATACATCTAATAAAAACTCTATACAGACATTTTACAAGAATTGCTTTCTACCAATTTTAATTCCTAAACCTGACTTTGCTTTCTTTCTTTTTTTATTTTATGAGAAAAATTTCATCTGTAACACCATGTTGACCAGTTTTAATATATTTTAACTTTTCAGTTGAAAGTTTTGAAAGCTAACATGTTTGATTCCAATGGAGGCAGGTAGCATTAAATTCATAACTTATATGCAACTTTGCTGCAGAGATTGTTATTGCTTCCAGTATGATAAACATGATTAATATTTTTCCATATGGGAGCTCATTCCACCTCAAGCAAGAAATGAGACATTTTTAGGGCTATAGAGCTCTGCAAGCTTATACATTGAATGAGGAAGGTCATTTAATACAAGTGTTACCAACTGTATTACATTGAAAATATTCAAATTTTCTACAGGACCATTTAAATTCCCCACATGTTTGATAGGCAAGGGACATAGTATTTAATATAATATGTAAAAATAATGCCTGACCAAGCAGTTAAAAGATTCTTCACTTTATATTTCCATGTTTACTAAAATAGCATCTTGCCCTTTTTATGACGGTACCATCACTCAGCCAAAAAAAAAAAAAAAAACATCTAGTCCTAAACTGTTAGAGCAGGGTTGGCCAAACTTGCTTAATGTAAGAGCCACATAGAATAAATGTCAGATGTTTGAGAGCCATGAGACAAGAACAGCAAATGCTTGAGAGCTGTGAGGCAGGCAGGCAGGCAGGCAGGCAGGAAGGAAGGAAGGAAGGAAGGAAGGAAGGAAGGAAGGAAGGAAGGAAGGAAGGAAGGAAGGAAGGAAGGAAGGAAAATAGATGGGAAAGAAAAAAAAGAGGTGGAAAGAAAGCAATTTTAACTAAATTCATTCTCCAAGCCGAGGGCTGACTTGGCTTTGAAAAGTGATTTAAAGAGACAAATGCCTTCTTTAGGTCTACACTGGGAGCTTTGAGAGCCACATGATATGTGTGAAAGAGCCACATGTGGCTCCCAAGCCACAGTTTGGCCACCCCTGTGTTAAGAGCTTTGATGGAGAAGATAGTGGAATTCTTCCAGATACAACCCTTGATTATTCAAAACAAAACACAAAAAAAGTTACAGAAGCTAGAATCCTTTTTAAAAAAATTTGAATATATCTCTGTGTGTATATTCTTATATACTATGTGTTTTGTATATTTGTGCATGCACACATGCAAACCTGGAAGTCATGTTGACCTCTGGTGACTGATCCCTACTGGGAGCCTGGAGGATAATTAGAAGTGGCTGAATAAACCCTGTGTCTATCCTCTTGACTGGGTATTTCAAGAAAGTCTCATTCAAGCACTAACCAGAGTTGACCCTGATTAGCAGCCGAGATCTGATGAGATCAGGATTGCCAGGGCTATTCAGGTCAGGGCTAGAAGTTAGAATTCTTGACTTTATGGCCTTTTTTAGATGTTTTCTATTCAATACACAAGGCAAATTTCACAATAATCCACAATTGTGCCTGAATTATAGTAGTAGGATTTAAAAAGGTAAACATAGTCCCCTGTGCAAGCACTAGTCGTTTTCGACTCTGGGGTGACGTAGCTTTCACAACGTTTTCATGGCATAATTTTTTTATGGGGTAGCTTGCCATTGCCTTCCCCAGTCATCTACACTTTCTCCTCAGCAAACTGGGTACTCATTTTATAGGATTTAGTAAACAATAATTGCATCTTCCATGGCTCTCAGTAACAGATGCATACATATATGCTCTGTAAATTAATTGTTGCTTTGCTCTAGATTCCAGATTTTGAAGCAAGGAAGCCTTTTTTTATGTATTTACTTATAACATGTTTATGCCATCTCTCCAGAAACCCACTCAAGGTATCTCATGAAGTAAAATATGACAAAATAATTAAAAATGGCACATAATTATTGAAATTAACACACACCTTTTAAAAAAAATTACATAAAGTCTGTTCCTCTGATACAAATTTTGCATGTGATGAAAAAGAGCTGCAGCTTTTTGGAGCAAGGAAGTGGGGTATGTGTGTATATGTTGGATTCTGTGCTGTCATGGTTTAATGGAAAGTGAGACTACTCTGTCAAACATAGAGTTGGCATCTCCAGATTGGGAAATTATTGGAGATTTGGTGGTAGTACCTTGGATAGGGTTGCCAAGTCCCCTCTGGCTGTTGGTGGGGGACTTTTTCTCTCTTACTCACAGCATGCAGGGTGCAATGATGTCACCCAGAAGTGATGTATCGTGCCAGGCACGTTGTGTGAGGATGCTCTAGGAAATCTTGGAAAACTCTGGTTTAGGATGGGAATGCTCTAGCAATTTGGAGGAAAACTGTTGCCTTCCACTTTCCTGCTGGTTGATGTAAATGGAAGAAGAACAGCACAGAGTATCTCTCCTGTGTTTATTGAGCCCTACTGATGAAGGCAGAGCTCAAAGGTACATGAGAAAGCTTTCCCTTGCTGTCTTCTCTGTGCCATCCCCACTGCAAATGGAAGCCTTCTTAGAATGGTCTGCAGTGTCAAAGAGCAATTCCACATTTCTTGGTCAGAAAGGTACTGGGAGGAGACTACAGAGCATGGCCGTCTTGGATGAGAGCCACACTCTGCTGCTTCTAATTGCATGGAAAGTTCTGTCCAAAAGACTCTTGAAATGTTGCAGATATGTCTGAGGGTTTGTCCCATTCCAAGGGAGACAGGATGGACTGTCAGTCTCTGGAGCAGTGGCAATCTCTCTAGTCATATACCTAACCATGCTAATCCTTCACTGTGGCCATATATACAGTCTTTTTTCCATGACTTTGCATACAAGTGGCTTACCCTGTGAAGCGTCTTGTAAATCACTTATTTCTATGAAATGTATAGCCTGCTTTTTGCCACAAAGAAGTCATAGTAGCAACATATAAAAGTCCCCCTTACTCTTCTGCTTGAAGGCCTACTGGGCTAGGTGTACCTTCCCTTCCCGACACAGGTGAAACATAATCCCAGTAATGACATGCCAGGAAAGAGCTTTTTGCCCATTTTTCTTTTAAGCTAAGCTTTTAGTGAGGAAAAAAAAGTTTGTTTATAAATTTGCAGGTATGGGCAACAATATCATTGGGGGGGGGGATGGTGTATGATTAGAGTTGATGAAATGGATAAAAACTCATGGCATACATCCAAGACTTCTGGAAGAACTCAAAGGTGAACTTGTGGATTGCCTGACAAAAATATGTAATCTTTCTTTGATATCTACTTCTGTTCCTGAAGACTGGAAGGTAGCAAACGTTACCCCCATCTCCAAAAAAGGGTTCCATAGGGGTTCTGGGAAATTACAGGCCAGTCAGTCTGACTTAAATACTGGGAAAGTTGGTGGAAACCATTATTAAAGAGAGAATTAGTAGGCACATTGATTAATAAAAGTTATTGAGGAAGACTCAGCATGGGTTCTGTTGAAAGGGAAGCAGGCCTTGGATTCAACAGGAGCTCACAGGCGCGCAGCTCCTGAACCTTTCTAAGGGTTCCCCCTCCTCCTCCCTACCTTGTCCAGTGAATAGTAGGCGCAGCTGCATAACAATCCCTGGATGAGCTCCATCACCTGTTTTTATACAAAACAACCCCTGAAGGGAAGATCTTGTCTTGTATAAATAGAGAGTTGCCCCAAAAGACCGGCACAACCACATTTAACTTTAAAAGGGGTAGATTCCCTGACATGAGGAGGCATGTGAAGAGGAAACTGAAAGGAAAGGTAAATACAGTCAAAACCCTTCGGGAAGCTTGGAGGCTTATTTAAAACTACAATCCTAGAAGCTCAGATAAAATATATACCACAAGTTAGGAAAGGCACAAACAGGTATCAGAGAAGGCCTGCATGGTTAACAGACAAAGTAATGGAAGTTGTAAAAGGTAAGAAAGACTCCTTTAAGCGGTGGAAAACCAGTCCAAGTGAGATTAATAAAAGGGAACACAGGCAGTGGCAAATAAAATACAAGACTATGATCAGGCAGGCAAAAAGGGCCTATGAGGAGCATGTTGCAAAAAACATAAAGACCAACAATAAAAATTTCTTCAAATACATTAGAAGCAGGAAACCAGCCAGGGAGGCAGTGGGGCCCTTGGATGACCAAGGGATCAAAGGATTACTGAAGGAGGATAGGGAAATGGCTGAGAAGCTGAATGCATTTTTTGCCTCTGTCTTCACTGTGGAAGATGAGAAGTGTTTGCCTGCTCCAGAACCACTAATTTTGGAAGGGGCGTTGAAAGACCTGAGTCAGATTGAGGTGACAAGAGAGGAGGTCCTACAACTGATAGACGAATTAAAAACTAATAAGTCACCAGGTCTCGATGGCATACATCCAAGAGTTCTGAAAGAACTCAAAGTTGAACTTGTGGATCTTCTGACAAAAATATGTAATCTTTCATTGAAACCTGCCTCTGTTCCTGAGGACTAGAAGGTAGCAAATGTCACCCCCATCTTTAAAAAGGGTTCCAGAGAAGATCCGGAAAACTACAGGCCAGTCAGTCTGACTTCAATACTGGGAAAGTTGGTAAAAACCATTATCAAGGACAGAATGAGTAGGCACATTGATGAACACAAGTTATTGAGGAAGACTCAGCATGGGTTCTGTAAGGGAAGATCTTGCCTCACTAACCTGTTACATTTCTTTGAGGGGGTGAACAAACATGTGGACAAAGGAGACCCGAGAGATATTGTTTACCTTGACTTCCAGAAAGCTTTTGATAAAGTTCCTCATCATATTATAGCATTGGAAAAAGTGCAGAAAAGGGCAACTAGAATGATTAAAGGTTTGGAACACTTTCCCTATGAAGAAAGATTAAAACGCTTGGGGCTCTTAAGTTTGGAGAAACGTCGACTGTGGGGTGACATGATAGAGGTTTACAAGATTATGCATGGGATGGAGAAGGTAGAGAAAGAAGTACTTTTCTCCCTTTCTCATAATACAAGAACTCGTGGGCATTCAATGAAATTGATGTGCAGTTGGGTTAGAATGGATAAAAGGAGGTACTTTTTCACCCAAAGGGTGAAGAACTTGTGGAATTTACTGCCACAGGAGGTGGTAGCAGCTACAAGCATAGCCAGCTTCAAGAGGGAGTTAGATAAAAATATGGAGCAGAAGTCCATCAGTGACTATTAGCCACAATGTGTGTGTGTGTGTGTGTGTGTGTGTGTATGTATGTATATATATATATAATTTTTTTGGCCACTGTGTGACACAGAGTGTTGGACTGGATGGGCCATTGGCCTGATCCAACATGGCTTCTCTTATGTTCTTATGTCTCACTAACCTGTTAAGAGTTCTTTGAGGGGGTGAACAAACATGTGGACAAAGGGGACCCAATAGAAGTTGTCTACCTTGACTTCCAGAAAGCTTTTGATAAAGTTCTTCATCAAAGGCTCCTCAGCAAGCTTGGGAGTCACAGGGTAAAAGGACAAGTCCTCTCTTGTGAATCAAAAACTGGGTAATTAATAGGAAACAGAGAGAGTATAAATGGGCAATTTTCTCAGTGGAGGGTGGTAAGCAGTGGGGTACTGCAGGGCTCAGTACTGGGTCTGATGCTTTTTAACTTGTCCATTAATGATTTGGAGTTGGGAGTAAGCAGTGATGTGGCTAAGTTTGTGGATGACACTAAATTGTTTAGGGTGGTGAGAAACAGAGAGGATTGTGAGGCACTCCAAAGGGATCTGTTGAGGCTGGGCAAGTGAGCATCAACCTGGCAAATGAGCTTCAACATGACCAAGTGAAAAGTAATGCATATTGGGGCCAAAATCCTAGCTATAAATACAAGTTGATGGGGTGTGAACAAGCGGAGACTGACCAAGAGAGAGATTTTGGGGTTGTGATAGAGAACTCACTGAAAATGTCGAGACACTGTGTGACTGCAATAAAAAAGACCAATGCTATGCTGAGAATTATTAGGAAGAGCACTGAAAACAAATCACCCAGTATCATAATGCCCCTGTATAGGGGGAGGGATGGTGGCTCAGTGGTAGAGCATCTGCTTGGGAAGGAGAAGGTCCCAGGTTCAATCCCTGGCATCTCCTAAAAAGGGTCCAGGCAAATAGGTGTGAAAAACCTCAGCTTGAGACCCTGGAGAGCCACTGCCAGTCTGAGAAGACAATACTGACTTTGATGGACCAAGGCAGTCCATCAGTATAAGGCAGCTTCATATGTTCATATTGATGGTGCAACCTCATTTGGAATATTGTGTACAATTCTGGTCACTGCACCTATTATAGCATTGGAAAAAGTGCAGAAAAGGGCAGCTAGAATGATTAAAGGGTTGTAACACTTTCCCTGTGAAGAAAGGTCAATATGCTTGGGGCTCTTTAGCTTGGAGAAATGTTGATTGAGAGGTGACATGATTGAGGTCTACAAAATTATGCATGGGATATAGAAGGCAGAGAAATAAGTACTTTTCTCCCTTTCTCACAATACGAGAACTTGTGGACATTCAATGAAATTGCTGAGCAGTCAGGTTGGAACTGATAAAAGGAAGTACTTCTTCACCCCAAAGGTGATTAACACATGGAATTCACTACCACAGGAGGTGGTAGCAGCTGCAAGCATAGACAGCTCCAAGAGGGAATTGGATGAACATATGGAACAGAAGTCCATCAATGGCTATTAGCCATAGCATATTGTTGGAACTCTCTGTCTGAGGCAGCGATGCTTGCTATTTTTGGTGCTTGGGGGGCACAGTGGGAGGGCTTCTAGTGTCCTGGCTCCACTAGTGGACCTCCTGATGGCATCTGGGGTTTTTTTTTGGCCACTGTGTGATACAGAGTGTTGGACTGGAAGGGACACTGGCCTGATCCAATATGGCTTTACTTATGTTCTTATGTTCTCTGTATGGAATCAGTCCATGAGAGCATGTGTTCTGGCTGCAGAAGAACAGACAGTATTGGATAAAGGAATAGCCAAAAGCAATTGTTTTGGTGCCTGTTATTACCTTTAAGTATCACCACCACCATCACTACCACCATAATCATATGACACTGTGTGTAGTATAGTCAGGAGATCCTAAGATGCCTGGCAGCCAGAGGTTCTAGCTCTTCTAGTGTTATGCACCACTAGGTGGTAGGCTAGTTTGCTTTTAAGACAAGAGGTGGTTTGCCATTGCCTGCCTCTGTGTCACAACCCTGGTATTCCTTGGCGATCTTCCTTCCAAATACTAGCCAAGGCCAATCCTGCTTGGCTTCTGAGATGTGATGAGATTGGGCTAGCCTGGGCTATCCAAGCCAGGGCTCCTTTAAACATAAAAACCAGTAACACTGTAGCTGTCTCAAAACAGTACTCCTGTCTGTTAGACCCCAGTGATCAGGCTGCCATGTTTCAAAGAAATTTAGGTTTCTGGTTTGTCTTTAAGGGCAGATCAATGTAAAGTGCCTTATATTAATTCTGCTGCATGCTATTATGATGAGAGTAAAGTGTGTATAGAAAGAAAATATGACCTTTGCTTTACTGGATGTAGAATCTATTGAATGGGTCCTTCTCTAACCTCTTCTCTAATTATGGGATTATCCAAAGGTTGCTAATATTAATTCAGAAACATTTTCATGATAGAGTAACTAGTCCAATTTCTTTATATTATGTGAATAAAGTACAATAGTGCCTGGCAGACACTGTCTGGCACTATGACCTTTTAATATTCTTACATTTTTGACAATAATGTAATCACATGTTACACAAGAAAGGAATGGTCTTGTTTATGGTATTATTTTATTACAAAGTTAACTATCAAATCCTTTAGAAAGTAATTCTATTAATCAATGGTTTAAAAGAGGGAAATGATGCTTAACGGAGATCATTTCAAATATCCTTATTGTAAATGTCATATTGTTAAACCAAATAAAACTTTTTCTCATATAAATACAATGTATGTGATCAAAATAATTCATACACAGATTTATCCTAAAATGAATCAGAGTAGTTATTATTACATTAAACTGGACTCCAAAAATCAATTCTCCCCCTCAGGATTAATATTAATGGCTTTCATATTAATGCTGTAATAGATATGATTCAATATACTCTCCAAATTGATTTTGCTGTTCAAATATTGAACAGTTGATTAACTATGGTATCAAAATTAGTACCAACTGAATGGCTAATATTTAGATACTTAAACTTGTTAAAAGAATTTTAAGCTACTGATTCACAAACCACATCCAATGGAAGAGTCTATTTAAAAGAAAAGGCTGAAAAAGACTACTGCCAATGACCTGAACACTGTCCTAAAAGTACTCAAATACCATTGGTTCATTTAGATCACTATTGTTATTCTGATTGACACTGGTTCTCCTAGATCTCTGTTAGACAAAGGTCTTTCCCAGCAACTGCTATCACAGATCTTTTTCACTGGCAACCTCAGGGCTGTATTTATTTCTTTACAATCCTTCTAGTCCACCATTCTCCTGAAGGACACAGGAGTGTTTCTGCAATCTTCTGATGGGGACTTCTATCACCATTTCATAGCCCCTCCCACTTGTGAGAACTTCTGAGATACTTTAATGCATTAAATTGTTCAGTCCGCATACATAATTTTGTATACTGGAGTGCTGAATATGGAACACTTTTTTATACTTGTCAGCTTATAATCTATTATTGAATGGAATATTTAATGATGCAATACTGAACAACTTCTTGCTCTAGCCCTTCGCACTTTGGTTTGTTTTTGATAGAATCTATTTTGATTAAGCTCATATTATCATATATATATATATATATATATATACTGCTTCGTCATTGGTTGGGATTGTGCATCAACCATTGTTCTGTCAGACCATCAATCAAGAGTACTTTTGTGGCATTGGTTGAGTCCACTCCTCTCTCCTGCCCAAGTGGCCATTGCTAGCCAGCCAAGCTGATTTTGCCAGTAAAAGACAACCAATCTTGGTTCTGGCAGTTGCTGGGTCTCCCTAATCTCCCATTGGCTGAGCCACCTGTTGCTCTGCTTCACAGAGAAGAGAAAGGAAGCATTCCCTTGATTGGCTGAGGGAGAGAGGAGAAGAGCCAGCAAAAGCCTCCCTTGATTGGCTGAGGGCTCCTCCTTCTCTGTCTCTGGAAGGGAAGCAGCCAGAGATGGGAGGGAGATGGCATCCTGTAGCAGCAGACCAAATACAGAGAGAGAGGAAGGGAAAGCAAGACAGAGTGAAGAGATTGAAGTCCTATGCTTAAGAACTTTATCAGAGAGAGTGTGTTGGTCTGAAAGGCAGAAGACAGAGGTCCTGTGCTTGGGTCGCGGTGCCCTGGGAAGGGAAATCCCCTTGCCGGTCCTCGACGGTGTGCAGCTTAAAGCGGCACACAAGGTCAAGAGCCTGGGGGTTCTTCTGGAGCCTTCATTATCGATGGAGGCACAGATAGCGGCCGCTGCCAAGTCCGCGTTCTTTCATCTTCAGCGGGCGAAGCAGTTGGCTCCCTTCCTGGAGCACCGTGACCTAGCAATGGTGATCCATGCTACGGTCACCTCGAGACTGGACTACTGCAACGCCCTCTACATGGGGCTGCCCTTGTGCCGAATTCGGCGGCTGCAGCTGGTGCAGAACGCGGCGGCTAGGCTGTTGTTGGGGCTCCCAAGGTGGGAGCACATACAGCTGGGGCTGCGCGGGCTGCACTGGCTGCCAGTGGCATACCGAGTTCGCTACAAGGTGCTGGTTATCACCTTTAAAGCCCTATATGGCCGAGGACCTACCTACCTGAGGGACCGTCTTTCCCCATATGAGCCCCAGAGGGCACTGAGGTCATCCAGGAAAAACCAGTTGAATATCCCTGGGCCAAGGGAGGCCAGACTGAAGGCCACCCGGGACCGGGCCTTCTCTATCACCGCTCCACTACTGTGGAATCAACTCCCTGAGGAGGTGAGGGCCCTACGATGTTTAGATGGATTCCGTAGGGCCTGTAAGACCCACCTTTTCAAGATGGCCTTCAACTAGTGACAAAACTAGTGACAAAGCTAGAGGCTGCTGAAAATGCTTTTATTCTTTGAAACTCACTGATAACCTGTTTATAACGCTTTATTGTTAACGCCTTATTGTTATGCTAATTTTAATAATTTGTAATTGTTTTAACTATGTTTTATAAGTATAATTGATGTAATGTGTATTTTATGTTGTGAGCCGCCCTGAGCCTGCTCCGGCGGGGAGGGCGGGATAGAAATAAAAAATTATTATATTATTATTATTATAAAGGTATCACGTGACTAAAGGCCTCTGAGGGAGAACTCATTGGGACCAGTCCTGACTAGGGATGCCAGTTCCAGATTGGAGGGAAATTCTTGCAGATTTTGTGGTGAAATTTAAGGAAGGCATAGAAGTTAAGGTTTCAGTGCGGGGTCTGCCAGACCCAGGTTCTTGCTGTGGAAGCTGATTGGATGATTTCAGACCAGTCACAGACTTTCAGCCTAACCTGCCTCACAGAGTTGTTGTTCTGATCCCAGGGGGGAGAGGGGGATGATGTAAGCTGCTTTGGTTCCCCCCACTGTGGAAAAAGACTGTCCTTTTCCTAGCTAGAGTCTGCAAGGAAGAGGGAGGCAGAGGCAATGAAAAGCTGTAGTCAGAGGGGCAGATAAAGGAAAGGAGATAGGGTTATTAGGAAATCCCAGGAGATTTAAGGGGTGGAGCCTGGACAGGGTGAGGTTTGAGAAGGGTAGGACTTCAAACAGATACAATGCCATACACACTAACCTCCAAAACAGCCATTTTCTCCTGAGCAACCACTGCTGCCAATCTCCAGGTGAGGGCTGGCAATCACTCAGAATTACAACTGCTCTCCAGATGACAGAGATCAGCTCCCCTGGAAGTGGGGGGAGAGAATGTCTTCACTTAGGTGGGTGAGAAGACAGCAAGAGTGGGGACACTCACCCAGAGCCTCTTTCTAGAGCCCATTTTTTCTTCACAATGGGCCATATTCCTAGTAAGCAGTAATTTGAGAGATTTGAACCAATCTTCAAGGATGCATAATCAGGCAACATAATGCTATTCACTGGTGTTATTGAAAACAAGTTGTGTATCATGTTAATTTCAGCATCCAACTCCAAAAATATATGCTTCCTCCAACTCTACCCTGATTAAATGGCATTAGGTAGTCATGGGTGGGGCTAGCAATTTGCAAAAGTAAGCAATGGCCCTAATCACCATTGGGGCTGTATTTGCTATCCGGGGCTGTGAGAAAGCAAGGGAGGCCTTTTTTGGGGATTGGTTTTACATATAGTGCAGAGGTCCATCGATGCCTATTACCCACAAGGTATAGATGGAACATTATGTCGGGGCAGTGATGCTCAGTTTTCTAGGTGCTTCGTGGTGGTGGTGGGGGGGCAACAGTGGGAGGGCTTCTGGAGTTCTGGCTCTTATGTTCCTATATTCCAGAGCTCAAATAAACATTTTTAACAGACACTTCCTTTACTGCCAAGACGCAGACCTTGAAAAGTGTTACAATACAGGTGCCACAGATTTCAAAGTGAACCTGTCTGACAGGTAAACATACTATTTTTGTTGGCCACAATCACTTGAGCCAAGCTTCAGACTTCTATGTCTCATATCCTACTTCAATAAAGAACCATGTGGAACAGAAACCAACAATTTCTATTTCAAATACTTATTCACAATACATAAAGAATGATTCCATATAATGTACAGCACACATTAAATAAATACAAAAGACTTGGGTCCATTCCTTCTCTTTCACAGTCCAATTTTTTCCCTTTGTAAATCCAAAACTTCTTCCTTCATAGGAGTTCTTTCATAGGTCCACAAGTCCAGTAGCAAATCAGGCAGCACATGCTGCTGGAAGCTTTCCAATGCAGTTGCTAGAAACCCGATTTCAGCCCTAAGATCTTCTTCAGCTAAATGGCTTCACAGCTAAGTAATAAAAGATACATTCAACCTTCCAAACATTGTTCACAATAATGCCAACCATCACATCCTTACATACATACTCACCCCAGAGTTCTATAATATTATTCTTGAAAGCACCCGTCCAAAATTAAAGTCAACTCCTGTTCTGAAATGCACAAGGCTGGTATAGCTTCTCTTATTTCAATACTATAGGAACACAATCTTATGAAAACCAATAGTGCTCTAATCCACTGCACCTGTGCAGCTTCATCCACACAATTAAAGAGACAGTAACTACTACAGGCTAGAGCAGGGGTGGCCAAGGGTAGCTCTCCAGATGTTTTTTGCCTACAACTCCCATCAGCCCCAGCCAGCATGGCCAATGGCTGGGGCTAATTGGAGCTGTAGGCAAAAAACATCTGGAGAGCTACCCTTGGCCACCCCTGGAGTAGAGGAAGGATGAAGCTCCATGTTTTGATTAAGATCCATAGGGGCCAGAGAGTATGTTTCAAAAATCTGCTGCTTCAGTGCCATTTTCCCCTGGGCAGCTTCTTTCACTGATTTTTTCACTGATTCAGTGTAAATCTTATGAAAACCAACAATACTCCCATCCACTGCAGCCATGCAGCTTCATCTACAGATTTAAAGATAATCAATGAAAGAATAATTGACTATTGGACCGCCAAGCAGTGTACACTGCTGATTGGTTTGAGGGATGGGGAACTAGGACTCCTATCAAGTTCCCATTACACATACATGAAATATTTTTTATTTTTTTTATTTTGGTAAATTTATATTCTGCCCTTTCCCAGGCAGGCTCAGGGCAGATTACATCCAAGTAAAACCAGTCAAATACAATAAAACTAATAAAATGCAATTTAAAACAAAACAACAGAACACAGTACTATATAACAAAGGCAGGCTGGCTAAACAGGCTGCTCATGAATAGAAGCAGAAAATATGGTCAAGATACAATCCCACATATCTTTCTGTAGCATAAAAATGTCTGGTAACCACCATCCTTCTCTTCTTCTCAGTCCTTTCTTCTATACAAACCCTTCAACTGTTCATTCTCAACCCTAATCTTTTTTTTGCAATGCTCATGTGCTCTGATCCAATTAGTTGTCCTAGCATTTTTATCCACCTTTATCTATGAAAACTTGAAACATACAACCTGTTCTTCATCAATGCAATCAATAGCATTTTATCAGATCTATGTTAAGAACAAACCACAACAAAACAGTAAAAATAATAACTTTAACCTGACTTCTTATCCAAGGATTGTTGGGTAAAAACCCACAGAAAAAGAAAGATCTTACCATCTTTGTTAGAACCTTCATTACCATCTTTTGGTAGAACTAGGGTTCCCAAGTCCAACCCCAGAAATATCTGGGGACTTTGGGGGTGGAGCCAGGAGACATTGGGGGTGGAGCCAGGAGACACTGGGGTGGAGCTAGGGGGAGGGGGGGAAACGGCCCTTAATTTGCGTATTAACCTTTTACGTTACCAGTTCTCAACGCCTGTGGGATCTGAGGCAACTTTCAGCAAGCCCTTTTCCCCTAAAGCGGCGCTGCAGCTTCAAAAACCCGCCCCAAAGCCCACTTTCACTTTTCCTCCAGCCCCGAAGAACTACAACTCCCAACAGCCCGCACGTCGAAAGCGCCCATAGGAAAAAGTAGGTGTTCCTTCCCTGCGCTTCCTGCCTGGGCAAATCTCTTTTTGCTAGTTCGTGCCCTGGTTGGAACTTTGGAGTTTCTTTCGCTTAGCGGGCGATCTCTTGCTGGAAAGCCTTTCCCAAAGGAGGGAAGGAACGGCTGCCTCCCAGTGTGAATGCAAGTGGGATTTCTCTTTTGGGCCGGGAAATGGAAGGGGCGGCGGCTTGCAAAGACCCCCTCATGAGTTGCCCCATTTGTTCCTGCGAGCTCCCGGCCCCGAGCATTAACTTGCATCTGGACAGATGTTTGCAGGGGAAAGGGGGCGGCGAGAAAAGTGGGGGAAACAGCGGCTGTCCGACGGGCCCGCAGTAGCCCTGCAAGAAGAAAATGCGCCTTTCTGCGTCCCCGGAGGGCAGCAACCGAGAGGACGAGCCGGTCAAGAGTCTCAGCCCCCCGCCACTGTTTTCCCTCTTCCAGAAGGGCAGAGGCTTCGGAGCAAGAGCGCCTCCTGCTGCTGCTGCCGCCTCTCCAGCCCGGGCCCAGGGGGAAGAGAAGCCGTCGGGGGAGGAGGAGCCTGGCATCAGCCCTAATGCCCGGGGACCTGAACTGAGTGGCAAGCCTCCCCGGCAGCCCCCGACGCCACCAGCAGCAGCAGGAGGACGCCGCTTCTCCCCCCGCTTCCGTTTTTTGGGGGAGCGGGGGAAGAGGCTCGGAAACCTGGGGTCCCCCGCTAGAGCGGGAGGGTTGGGACCCCTAAGTAGAACTTGCATTAGCTTCTTTTTTACCTCCTCTAGAAGGTGACTTTACTGAACAAGGGTGAAACCAAGAAACCATAGCTCCTTTGGATCTTTTCTGGCAAACAGTGATCTTAGCAGTTGTGTGGGCTTACAGAAAGAATAGTAGAGGCTATTACAACATCCCGGTTTTCACCTTTTTGACAGTGTGTGGCTCCATGAAATAACTTCTGATGGTGTAGATCTATCACCCAGCCATAATTCCCTTCCTGTGCCCTGTTTCTATGCCACCCAGAAGCTATGTCCTTGTCTGCTGCTAAGACACCATATCCTGCCTTATGGAGCAAGGCCATAAATCAGGATGTCGCTCTGATATAGTCATCAGAATGGCACAAATTTGCTTGCACAGCAGTCCAAAGGATTGTACCTTTAACAATAATAAGACCTTCTACAAGCATAGGGAGTTGTTCAGACACAAAAGCCAGCTAAATCAGTTTCTGTGGAGTTATTCAGATATTGCTAGTTCTGTGGATCTGAAAGGCACTTTCCTGAACCCACCATCACCTACAGGGCACACGATTATTTTTAAAATGGGGGAAAGGGTTTATATTTAAAGAATCAATTTGAATTGGAATTTAATTCAACCATTAATTTCAGGGTAAACAATCTGCTTTGCTGATATGCAGTTTTAAAATTACAACCTTCAGTGACCCTTACTTAAGAAGTATCTCAGAGAACATTTTGAATCAACCTGTTTTTTTTTTTAAATTATGAGGAAGGACGAGAGTGTTGGCATCACTTCAGTCAGTTTATGGAAAATGCCAATTCATAAAAGCTGCAATTTGTTTGACCCCATGGTTATAGCAATAATATTTTATCTCATTATGGGAAACCAGTGGCAGAACCTTGGCCAGCTTTCAGATTTTCTGCCTTCTAGACATATCAACAGGCTTGTAAACTGCCTCTCTTGAAAGATAAAATCACAGGAGAAGTGAAGGTTGCCTACAAAATGTTTAGGAAATGAGGGGAAAAAAAACATGGTGCAGGAACTCAGAGATTGTAAAAGAGAACCTCCAACAGTTTTCCACTTTTAAAAAATATCTTCCAAAAGAGCATGCTGCACAAAGTCAGAACAAAGAGGAGGAAAGTGCAACTTTCAATTTTCCATTCAGTTGTTGTCAGCACATTCATTCCCAGCAAAAGGCTTGAAAAAGAAGGGGGGGGGGGTAACTGACCTTTTCTCTCTCTTTATCAAGGGGACTACAATACCTACCTGACATCGAACTAGTGACAAGCACGCAACAGAAAAATACCAGCCTAAAACATTTCCAAGCAAAGATTTACATAGTAATTGTCTCAGTGTGTCAAAGTATTCAATTTACAGCAGCCAGCTTCAGTCACAGCACATTTCTATTCCAATCTAGCCTTGTCAGCTGAACTCGATAAAGCAGTGATAACTGGTAATTTCCACGACCATTTGACAGGTCTATAAAATTAGCTCAGAGGTGGGGACAGAAGGGACAGGAAAATAATTTCCAGCGACAATGGTGGCTCACAGCTTCTGAGCATTCACTGGGTACAAACATTGTTGAATACATTTGTAAGAAGCAGACTAAGAGGGAGTAAATGCTGATTTACAAACCAGTTAAGTCATGGTATTTGGATTGAAGATGTTTCTTGAATCATATATTCCCATCTGAATTTGTTTATGAATCACAAGTCTCAGTAATTTACTCTATGATTAAAGTAACCAATGAAATTTGTTGTGAAAAATTCAGTAAATATTATAGATTTATGCATGAAATTACACCTCACCACAACCTATTAAGAATTTATATATGCTATATTTTGTTCAGTGTGTGAGACAAACACCTATTAAGAAATTTTGGTATTATCTGATATAGTCATCATAGGAGCCATGTTCAGTTTTCTGTCAAGTAGCTTAGTTTTGCTGCCACATAATATGTGGAATGGCCTTAAAAAGGTGCATGAATGGTAAATTTAAAATCCTGTTACATACATCATAAGTTGGGTTTTTACTGGCTTCCTCTACAAAACAGATTAATAATTCTGACAGGGTCAATGAACAACCCATTCATGTGTTAAAAACTCCATTACATAAGCACTTTTCTCCCTCTAATGACTACTGGGAGGAAAAACCATCATGGATGGAGTCACTATCTGATGACAACTATGTAGGCTAGGAAACATTAATGACAATTATCATGTGTAGTACATGACTGTAAAACCATCTGCATGGCAGCAAAGCTGTCATTTCAGTAAAGAACATGTTGCACAGGCAATGGCTAACCACACATGTGGTGCAATCCTAAACTGAGTCACAATCTTCTAAGCTAAATGACTTCAGTGGACAGAGAAGGATATAACTCTCCTTAATTGGACTGACAATTTCCTTTATGTATGAAAACAAAATAAAATGTTATCATCATATAGAAGAAGACTGAAGATTTATACCCCGCCCTTCTCTCTGAATCAGAGACTCAGAGTGGCTTACAATCTCTTATATCTTCTCCTCCCACAACAGACACCCTGTGAGGTGGGTGGGGCTGAGAGGGTTCTCACAGCACTGCCCTTTCAAGGACAATTCCTGCAATAGCTATACTAACCCAGGGCCATTCCAGCAGCTGTAAGTGGAGGAGTGGGGAATCAAACCTGGTTCTCCCAGATAAGAGTCCGCACACTTAACCACTACACCAAACAGGCTCTCATATATAGGAATACTGCACAGGGACTGAGCTGAATATCTTTACATCAGCAAATTTAAAGGGATGGTTTGTTGAGACTACTTTTTAAATTCTGACCATTAAATTCTCACATGAAGGCAAACTAGTCCTGATCCAATGTGCAGGTCATACAACATGCAATCACTTATCACAGCCACATACAGTTAATATTACTTTACATGGTGTCTCAGATACCTGTGGAAAATTACCATATGACCATAGTGACCAATGTCATGTTCACTTGTCCACTTTATTGCTGAAACAAGAAACCCTGATGGGGTTCCGGGACAGATTCACAGCAGATTCCATGAGAGTGCTTTGGGAGCACATGGAGACTGCCACAGTTTGAAAGAAGTAGCACTTAAATGGCGGTGCTGTATATGTGACCCCCAATTGTCTGCCTGCCAGATGTTCCAAGTCACCATATCTACATGGAACACAAGGGCCCTGTGTGTAGGGGGTTCTGTGGGAATGCTTCCAACCCGCAAAGTCAGCAATCCCTCATATTTTTATGGTATTCACAGGGGAGTCTGTGAAAACTCCTAGCTTTAAAAGGGCATTTTCAACAGTAAGTGTACTACTGTGGTGAGGTAAACCCCAATTCGACAAATATTGGGACCTCTTTTCAAATGTTTGTTCAGATATGGTATTTTTCATGTATAGGATTAGTTCACACAAATGTCATGCACATGTTTATAAAATCACTGTATGTAGACTCTATCAATTTTTTTTAAAGCATGAGTTACTGTGGATAGTGTTGTCCAAATTCACTCATGTTTACCTCAGGAAGAGTTTACAAAACTAAGGTAAATTTGCAGAAGCAAGTTGCCTCAGTCATTTTCATATTGTTTTGATTCTTTGTAATCTGTTTTTTAAAATAAAGTTAAAAGTTAGTTAAATATTTGCACAGACATCTCAACAATTTTGTTGCAATGTAAAAAACTGAGGGGAGTGGACCTTGGCTTTGCAAAGTCAGGATGGTATATTTGCATAACCCACTCTTCCACAAAAGTGACTGAGAAAATGGTGAGATATAAATACATGAAGGGCTTTTTTTTTAGCAGGAACACAGTTCTGGCTGGCTTGGCGTTGGCCTAATATACAAATGAGGTATGGCCTAATATGCAAATGAGTTTCTGCTGGGCCTTATCTAGAAAAAGCCCCATGCAGCACAATGCTGATTGCAGGGGGTGTTGCCTAATATGCAAATAAGTTCCTACTGGGCTTTTCCTATGAAAAAGCTTTGAATACATGGATATGCACAAACACTAGAGTAAATGTTTGCTTTCAAGAAGAAGACTCGGCTGATAATGGCAAAAGGGCCATACAGTTGCTGGGGGACATCATGACACATTTGTCCAAAGATAAACAAGAAACATCAGAGGGAGGTTACTATTAAATTTTATTCTAAGACACAGAAAGCAGTGTGTATCTTAGGACAAATCATGCGCTTACATGGGCTAGAGAAAGTCTTTGGGGACCTTTCAGGTAGAATCAACTGACCTGTGCATTTTCTAAGGCTGCAATTCTGAAAATTAGTTAAATTGGAATGTTTGAATTAAAGCCAATTGCCCATCCACTCCCAAATATTGCTGCAGTAGCACACAGATGCTTAGAGTAGGACAGAACAACATTTGCAGTGAAATTACACCATAAAATATGCCATTAAAAAAGCAATACTACACCCACATCAGAAGTAGATTCATTAATGTAAATGATATGAGTTGGGACAATGTAGTAAGATACAGGTCACTTCATGGAGACCTGTAATAAGATAAGGGCAGAAGAATATGGATGAAAATTTAGAGTTTTATTCCATGCAAATGTTGCCCAGTATATTTGAGCGTAGTTCAGAGCACTACAACACTTTTGGCAAATGACAGAAGAACACTGCAGGTTGTGAAACAGGTTCATGGTAGGAAAGTTGTTTACATGGAAAGGGCAAACAATCTGACTTACTCCCAGTAAGCACTGTTGACAATGTCCTGCTTCTGAGGATATGCTAAGGAATGCCATGGCCCATGTGGCTAGCAGTGGGTAAAAAACAAATTAGAAGCAGATATATTGACAATCACAACAGGAGAAAGTGGCAATTCAGCCTCATTTTGTCACTAATGGTTTTCTGCATTGTTTCCACTGGCATTGGTTTAACACCAATAGAAATCAGGATATCCTTTTGGAATTGAAGCTGATGTGCAGTGCATATTTATCATGCCAGCAATGCTCTGTAATTATGCATTAAAATTTCATCTAAGTAGAAACATCCCTGGGCAGTGGGAATTACTGTAGATAATTTCAGGTGACCTGGGTATAATAAGGCAGAAACAAAATATTTTAAACAAACAGGTTAGATAAAAGGGAATTAATACTTTGTGTTAATCATATGCAAATCAACACAGGGATGCAGACATGAATATACCTCTTTACAAGGGTGTGCCTTGCCGTTCTTATGATATTGAATTACATATGCAGGGCATAATCCACTGGGAAGGTCTTCTCTGTGCTAGTTCCATTGATACAAATGGGATCAGTATCCCTACATATCCCCTATTCATTTGAATGGCACTTGCACAGGAAACTTTCCAAGTACATTCTTAAGACAAATTCTGCTTGGTTTTCTAAACAGATCACAACAAAGGGGTCTCTGTATTATGTACTGCCAAGTCACAACTTATGGTGCATCTATGAACTAATGATCTCCCAAACAGCTTATCATTTTTCATTTAAGGTGGTCTCATCATAGAATTTTTGAAGTATGAGACAATCAGAAGTCGTTTACCATTGCCTTCTTCTGTACAGTGCTAACCAGGGTAGGTGAAGTGTCACTGTCATTGTCTATCAAAGATCTCCACAGATCTTCTGCTGCCCAGTAGTTATCCTTTTAAGATTTCTTCACACACCCCTTCACCAGTGGGACTGTCAATTCTCCTCTGCTGATGTGACCACTGATTCCCGAATAAGGTGGATGAATCTTACTTTAGTGTTTCGTCTTTGACCATTCCACTTTGAGTGACTCTGTTAGGACCTTAGACTCTTTACAGACTCAAAACTCCTGACAGTATTGCTTTTAGATTCACTGACACAATCAAATCCCCTCACTACATTAAGGTGTTTATCCAAGAAGGAGGCTAGGCTAGCCTGATCTTGTCAGATCTCAGAAGATAAGCATGGTCAGCCTTAATAGTTGGATGGAAGACTACCAAAGAAGTCCAGAGGCAGGCAATGGCAAACCGCCTGTTTATTTCTTGCTTTAGAAACCCTACTATGTTACCATAAGTTGATTGCTACTTGATGGCACTTCTATTCCAACAAAGGGATAATTTAAAAAAAAAAAATCAAACATAATTGTAATACTGAGGGTTAATGGTTTTATTAGTTTTTACTGGAAATTGTGAGTGATTGTTTTGGTTTTATACAAATTAACTTATTTATCGTGATGTTTTAACTATATATTGCATGTTATATATGATGTATACCATCCTGAGACCTTTAGGAGATGATGATGGAGATGATGATAATGATGATGATAATGATTGATGATGATAGGAACAAGTGACATCACTCAGCTACTATGACTGATTGCTTGAAGCTACAACAGCATTTCCTATGGCAACAGACCCCTCAAATTAAATCCCTTCACCTGAAATAGCCATGTAGCTTTTAAAGATAAACAAGAAAACTTTGAAAACAGAGCACCAGAGTGAGATTTAGAAATAAGCGAACATAAGAGAAGCCATGTTGAATCAGGCCAATAGCCCATCCAGTCAAACACTCAGTCACATAGTGGCCAAAAAACCAGGTGCCATCAGGAGATCCACTAGTGGGGCCAGGACACTAGAAGCCCTCCCACTGTTGCCCCCCTAAACACCAAGAATACCAAGCATCACTGCCCCAGACAGAAAGTTCCAACAATATAGTGTGGCTAATAGCCACTGATGGACCTTTCCTCCATATGTTTATCCAATCCCCTCTTGAAGCTGTCTATGTTTGCAGCTGCCACCACCTCCTCTGGCAGTGAATTCCATGTATTAATCGCCCTTTGAATGAAGAAGTACTTCCTTTTATCCATTCTAACCTGACTGCTTAGCAATTTCATTGAGTGTCCATTAGTTCTTGTATTGTGAAAAAGGGAGAAAAGTACTTCTTTCTCTACCTTCTCTATCCCATGCATAATCTTGTAAACCTCTATCATGTTACCCCTCAGTTGATGTTTCTCCAGGCAAAAGAGCCCCAAGTGTTTTAACCTTTCTCCATAGGGAAAGTGGGTCTGATTCAATATAAGGCAGTTTCAACAAGAGTAGTGTATTTCCTTGCTCTCAGTAAAAGCTTTGGAGTAGTGGTTAAGTGCGCGGACTCTTATCTGGGAGAACCGGGTTTGATTCCCCACTCTTCCACTTACAGCTGCTGAATGGTCCTGGGTTAGCCATAGCTATCACAAGAATTGTCCTTGAAAGTGCAGCTTCTGAGAGAGTCCTCTCAGCCCCACCCACCTCATAGGGTGTCTGTTGTGGGGGAAGAAGATAAAGGAGATTGTAAGCTGCTCTGAGTCTAATTCAGAGAGAAGGGTGGGGTATAAATCTGCAGTTCTTCTTCGGATCATAGACCTTATAGGGAGCAGGCAGTCTGGAAAAATGCAGATGCAATGATAGTTTGATTACGAATTATTATGATTGTTGTCCATTTTATACCTCAGCCATTTAGTTTCTCTGACTAAATCTTTGTTGGGTGAATCTAGCAGCACTGGGAAATAGTTCTCTTTCTAAACACTGCCTCTCATAAGCGTTGTGAGAATGAAGAGGAAAAGGGCTATGGTGCAGGAACCAAGCAAAATAAATATAAAGGAATGCAGACATAGTGGTCCCAGTCACATCTTTTGTTTGTAGAACTACCATCACTGAAACATAGTTCAAGTAGAAATTATTCTCTTTGAAGACAGTTTCTAAATGAATTAACTATGTGTCCAGTCACTGCCAAAAGCTACAACTACACATGACTCTTCAGAAGTAGCTGTTTCCAAACAGAATGAAGCTTCTTAGGATTCGCAATATATGCACCATGCAAATAAAATCAGAAATTTTATCTAAAGGGTGAGGGGGCTTTAGTGGACTTTTTGGGAAATGTGGCTAAAGTCAGGTCTGGATGGAGAAGGCCCATATCCCACCAAGCCTGCCTCATTATTCCATTCAGTCAGAACAGGAAGATGCCTGTGGACATAATAGCCAAGTTTCTTTGTTCCAGAGGACAGGGCTCTATGTAGAGTAGGAAAAGGAAGTTTCAAGATGCTGATATTCATTCTTTTCAGAATTCATCAAATGATACCATTTACAACTTAATTAAAACTTTACTCTTTAACTGGGGGTAAGAAGAACAACAGAATTGTGGCTGCTGCTGTTATGCTTGAATACTGACAGGCTGCTGGGAGGCTCTATGTCTCCTCCCCTGTTTGTTTTCTACCTTTATCCCTACCCCACTGTCTGGAGCACAGGCTCCAAGTTTTTGCATCTGGCATTATATTCTAAGGCTAGCAGATGACATTAGTCCTATGTATACTATTTTTGGTCAAATGCACCTCTGCACCACTTTGCCAATAAGATAGATGTTAATGGGACATAGTTCATGGGGACGTGGCTGAACCATTAACCATTCTGAAGTCCATAGGCTGAACTCTCTTATCATAAAAAGAGGGGAAAAGCATTCCCGATGCTTACAGATGTAATAAAGATCAAGGATCTCCATCACTCTTTGAAAGATCAATTGTGCAGGTCTGCATGTGTCAGACCGGGGCTTCACAGAATTGGAAGAAGGAATTTAAACCTGCAGTCCCCACTCAGTCTCACTAATTGAAACTAGTCTTCCCATGCAGCTGACTGTGTTTTACAGGTGGAAAAGTTACCTTTCAAAGACACACACACATACACTCTTCTAAAACCACTATTAATGGCCTGGTGAATCCAGTTACTATTAGACTGCATGGTTCAAAGGAGAGCTATATCTAAAGATTGAAACTGTAGGTATGAGAGATTGGACCATGAACTGATTTGCTACTTCAAAATGAACAGCCAGAAGAAGAAATTGGGCATTATTTTTAAATAAATAACAACCCATTTTGTCTAGCAGATGACATGAAAGCAGGCTGCAGGGAGCATTTAATTAGTGCATAATAGGAAGATAAAAGAAGAGACAAACAAAATCTTCTTGCTGAAGAAATCAGGCTGGAAGCCAGCCATAAGCATAACCCTTCTATATAAACAATTAACTGTTGTGTATTTCCAAAGCTTAAAAGCCATGAATTTATTTGAATCAAAATGTTATTTTAAGGGCAGCAAGGTGGAGCACCTTCTGGTTTTGGCAACCAAATTTCAAACAGCATAAATCTGACCTTACACGATCCAGGTACTGGTGTAATAGCTAAATCTGATACCATTTCCCCCCAGTATTTTATTATACAATGATCTGCACCCTATAGAAAACTCATAATTGCTGGATTTTATAACGAATTTTATGGCAATTGCTCAAGCAGGTTTTACTATCTAGGAAGATGTCTGGAAAAAGGCAAATTATTAGTTATACTAAAATCTGGTCAAGATCTTTTAAGGAAAGAATCATGCAGGTCAACAACTCTAATTCTAAATATGAAGATTTTTCTCTTCTATTTGAATAAGAGACTTTATAACGAGCAGGCAAAAAAATTGACACTACAATGCTGCTAGGAGACAATAACTGTAGAGGCTTAAGCATAATTTATCATACACTAAAATTACCTCCTTTAGATGCCAAAAAAGATTTTGATCATATCAAATTGAATTTTTTAGGAATGGCTTTGGCCAGCTTTCAAGCAATGGATTGGGCATTATTTTTCAATAAGGTTGCCAAGTTCCCAGCCTTCCCCGGCCTATTGTACCATAGAATTTTTCCTCCCAAATGGCTAGAGTGTCTGGGAAAACCATAGAGTTTTCCTGGAAATGCTTAGAGTGGCTGCTGCATGACATTGCTGGTGCAATGATGTCACTTCTGGGTGACGTCATCATGCTGATGACATTGGTGAAGATTCTCCCCGCCAGCTCAATATGAGCCAGTGGGTTGGGAACCTCCTGGGCAGGGAAACCCCCACCCAGACCGGGGGCTTGGCAGCCCTATTTTTCAATGATCTGTAAAGATCTCCCCATCTAGTGTCATTAGGTAAGGATTTTGCACTTCCTTTATTTGCATTCCCATTAGAGCTCCCTGCCCAGAAATTAAGGTCTGTGCAAGATAGTAGTGGTAAGTAGTTTGGACAATCTAAACAACTCACCAGTATATTTTGAACATCGATTTAACAACTCTGAGTTGGGAAATTCCTGGAGATCTGGGGGCAGAGCTTGGGTGGGGAGAAGAGGGTTTGGGAAGGGAGGAGCCTCATAAGGGCATAATATCATACATTCCATCCTCCATAGCAGCCATCTGCTGCAGGGGAGTAGTCATCTGAAGATCAGTTGTAATTCTGGGAGGCCCCATCTGGAAGTTGGCAACCATATTTCAAGATGACAGCCATCTCTTTCTCTAAATCTGATATGATGACATTTTATGCAACTTAACTTCTGTCAAAAGGTTACTGAATTTTACATTAATTTTTATATGCCTGAAACTATATCAGTATTTCAGCTGAAAAAACTGAGGGAAGGAATTTGAGAGAAGAAATAAAGAAAGAAAAAAACCTACTGCCAATGAAATAGAATATTAAACCTTGGAGATATTAAGGTTTGCCAGGCACCTTGTACGGCCTGGAGACCTCCTGGAATTACCACTGATTAGTTCCACAGGAGTCAACAGCAGCTTTGGAAGGTGCAGGGTATGGCATCACATCACTGCTTAGCAAATTCCCTTCCCCAAACTCTGCCTTCCCTAGATTCCACCCACAAATCTCCAAGGATTTCGTAACCTGGAGTTACCAAACCTAGCAAATATTTATGAATACAACTCACCCCCTGACTGGAGAGATCTGTATAAAAACAATTAGTGCACCTACTAAAGCCAATCAAAAGAGATTTAACAACGAGATTTCTTCTGCTATTCTAGAGAGGAAATATGATAAAAATGAATGATCTGCCCAGACTTCTTTTTCAGTCCCCAGCAATTTTCATCTGTACCTTATAATTGAAATAATGGCATTCCCTACTAGGTAGGTTCAGAGAGAATAAATAAGAGCACTGTTGAAAACCATTATGCTGTACATGCCAGGCTGCATAGCAGTATTATACTTCACCACAGTTCAGAGACTTTGTTGGGTTAGACCTAACCTATTTTTCTTCTCACTGCATTTTCATCCATCATAATCACCACCATGGAGGGGGGGCAGTCAAAAAGGCCTACTTCTCCCTCTTCCATCTGTGGATAAGTTGATAGGATTCAACCCACTGTATTATTATTACATAATTAAACCATGTCAAAAGCACTGACTTAAACAGGATTGAAGTATAGTTTCAAGATTAAAGAACTGTTTCACCACTAATCATTCCTCACATTATTCTTTACTGAAGCTACTGGTCAGAACATTTCTCACTTGGATTAGATAATCCTGGAAGTCCCTTCCAACTCTAGGTCTCTTAGGATTCTTGGGAATTATTGGCCTTTCAGAGACATCACTTCTGGTGCACACTGGAAGTGGCATTGGGTGGTTACTGCCACACTGGGCTAGGCCTCCCCCTGCAGACAGCCAGCTGATCAGCAGTATATCAAACCAGTCAGCTCACGAGTATGAGTCGGTATATGACTTCTGAACACTCCGTGAGGCTTTTAACTAATGAATTGAAAAACATATTATTAACCACAGTATTTCTCACATATTAATTTAGAAATATTTCACAGACCATTTATAATATAAAATGTTTCTTCTTTGTTTGTAGGACTTCCTGAAGTCCAATAAAACCTTCACAGAGTGTTCAAAAGTCATATACCTGCCGATCAGCAGTACCTAGGAGCAGTGGATCCCCCACCCCTAGCAAGCGCTTGGTAGCCCTAATTTGAGGTGTATTCATCTGTAAATTTATTTATTGTCAGATATACACCACATTCAGAGAGCAACGAAATATAATACCAAGTTAAACTATATTTATAGCTAGAAAATTGATCAACAAAAAAGCTGGAAGATTGGCATAAAATCTAGGTGATATTTCTAAATCTTTCAGCATGTATCGTTATAAATGAACATCTTTTTAAAAAACCTATTCAGATGGTTCACTAAGATTGCCAGGTACAATTCAGGAAATATCTGGGGACTTTAGGGGTGGAGACAGGAGCAAGAACAACTGAACTCCAAAGGGAGTTCTGGCCATCATATTTAAAGGAACCATGTTCCTTTTAAATTCCTTCCCTCAACTGGAAATATTGGAGAATGGGGCACTGTCTTTTGGAGCTCATAGAATTGGACCCTCTGGCTCAATCTTTCTGAGAACTGGATGGGTTTTTGAGGAGAGGCATCAGATGCTATGCTGCAAATTTGGTGCCTCTACCTCAAAAACCCCCCACCAAAAACAGCTCCCTAGAACCCATTCAGGGTTTCTAATTGTGTACAGCATGCATTTTTCCCTTTAAAAGAGGGTTATTGGTCTCCAGGTGGTGGCTGGAGATCTCCTGCTATTATAATTGAGCTCCAGACAACCAGTTTTCCTGGAGAAAATGACTGCTTTGGAAGGAAAACTCTATGGCATTATAACCCAATGAAATCCCTCCTTCTGAAACCCTGCCCTCTACAGGCTGCACTTCCCAAATTTCCATGCATTTCCCAATTCAGAGCTAGTAACCTTATTCAAAAAGGAGATCACAAGTAATATTTTCTGCATACCTGTAATTTCCCTTGGTTAAGCAGAACCCTCTCTGACTTAGACGACTGGTTCTATTCTGCTAATTAAATGTACATTAGATATAGTGATGGGTGGGAACATTCTCTAAAATCTGCAGAACCAAAGCCATTACAGCCTTTTCTTTGAGACCATGGATATTCTACATCCTTTAAACAAAACAAATGGTTCAATTGTTCCACATATTAGAGCTGAATATTTCCCAGTTCTTGGAGCACTTCCCTTTTTTTTTTGCTATTAATTTTGATCTATTGTGTTCATTCTTTAAAACACATAGTGTAACTACAATTAGGCTAGGCAATAGTTTGTAAGAAAGTGGAATAAGGAATAAAAGAGCAGTCATTTCTCATAATTTACAATATCATTTCTTTTGTGCCACTTTGTTGTTGTTCAGTCGCACAGTTGAGTCCAACTCTTTGCGACCCCGTGGACAAAGCCACGCCAGGCTGACCTGTCTTCCACCATCTCCGAAGTCTGCTCAAATTCGTGTTAGTTACATCAGTAATGTTGTCCCACCATCTCATCTTTTGCCGTCCCCTCCTTCTTTTGCCCTCTGTCTTTTCCAGCATCAGGATCTTCTCCAGTGAGTGCTCCCTTCTCATTTGATGGCCAAAGTATTTGAGCTTCAGCTTCAGCATCTGACCTTCCAGGGAACAGTCAGGGTTGATTTCCCTTAAGAGTGACTGATCTGATTTTCTTGCAGTCCAAGGGACTCTCAAGATTTTTCTCCAGCACCACAGTTTGAAAGCATCTATTCTTCTGCGCTCAGCCTTCCTTACAGTCCAATTCTCACAGCCATACATTACTACTGGGAATACCATCGCTTTGACTATACGGAGTTTTGTTGGCAGGGTGATGTCTCTACTTTTTATTTATACTGCCTAGGTTTACCATAGCTGTCCACCCAAGGAGCAAACATCTTTTAATTTCATGGCTACAGTCACCATCTGGCTAGGAAGCCAGACTTGGAGGAGAGCACAAACTGGTGCAAAGTTCTGCCACTCTCAGCTTCCGGGGTCTGCAACCAGGGGAACTGAGAGCAGCGGAGTGGTGGGAGAGGGCACCTGAAGGCTTCCTGTAGGCAAGGTGGCACCCAAGGCAGCCACCTACCTCACCAATTCATACCTGCCGGCCATGATCATAACATGGAAAGGATTTGGGGTTTTGCCTTCCTGACCAAAAATGGCTTCACAGAGCTACCTGGGTTCTGATGAGGAACTGTATGTTGCCCCAAGGAGAACAAACAGTACCCTACAGAGCCACAGAAAGTTCCACATCTCGGTCATGAAACAAATTAGATGTCCACACATTTACTTTTAAAAAGAAAACAGCATCTGGAAGTTAATTAATGAATCTTTCAATCCCATGAGAGACAAAAAGGTAAATGATGGTGGGGGAATGAACCAGATAGCTGAAGATAGCTTGGGTGTGTGTGTGTGTGTGTGTGGAATGTTTCCAGAAGGACAGATTATACTTTGCCAAATATCTCCAAGAAGTATTTTTTTTTTTGAGCAGCAGACTCCATATTGTGTCATGAATAGGCACCATCACTGAGGGGGTATCGGGATATATTGACTCTATTCTAAGACCCTATGCCTCTAGTGCTCCCAGTTATGTTCATTATACTACAGATTTTCTGAGTAAAATACAATATTTGAACAACCTTCCAGAGAATACTGTCTTAGCCACCATGGATGTGGAAGCTTTGTATAACAACATCCCACACCTACAAGCTGTAAGTAATATAATCTCTGATAAAAGCACACCAAACTGTGCCATTTTGTTCTCACCTATAACTACTTTAGATTTGGCAATGAATTTTTCCTACACATCAATGGTACAGCCATGGGCACCCGCATGGCCCCTCAATATGCTAACATCTTTATGGCTGACTTGGAGCAATGCTTCCTAGACTCCCACCCACTCATACCTACCTTATACCTGTGTTACATTGATGACATCTTTATGGTCTGGACAAATGGTAAAGAAGCCCTAGATGCATTCCACCAAGCATTCAACCCTACCATCAACCTGACAATGAACCAGTCTATGCAGGAAATACATTTTCTGGACATCACTGTTAAAATACACAATGGACATATAGACACTACCTTATACTGGAAACCTACTGACCGACAAACATATCTCCATGCCTCCAGCTACCATCCCAAACATACCAAATGATCCATTGTATACAACAGTCAGGTTCTACGTTACAGCCGCATTTGCTCCAGTCCTACTGACAGAGATTCTCACCTGAGGGATCTACAACAAACCTTTATGGAACTAAAGTACTCACCTGATGAAGTCAGGACACAGATTAACAAAGCCAGAATTATACCCTGAGAAAACCTGTTATAAAACAGACCCCAAAAAATACAATAACAGAACACCACTAGTGGTCACACACAACCTCAACTGCAAACAGTTCAATGTATCATCAACAACTTACAACCTCTATTGGACAGTGACAGTTCTCTTTCAAAAGTACTGGGGGTTAAACCTTTTCTTGTACACAGACAGCCCCCTAATCTCAAACAACTCCTCATCCACAACAATACAGCATCTCATCTGAGCATGGACACTGGTACCTGAGCTTGCAATTAACCCAAGTGCCAACTTTGCTGCCACATACACCCAGACAACACAATCACTGGACCTAACAGCATTAACTACACCATCTCAGGCTCATTTACTTGTTCATCTTCCAACATTATATATGCCACTAAATGCCAACAGTGCCCTTCAGTTCTCTACATAGGGCAAACAGGACAAACCCTATGCCAAAGGATAAATGGACATAAATCTGACATCAGGAATTACAGAACTGAGAAACCTGTGGGAGAACACTTTAACCTTCCAGAGCATTCAATGGGTGACCTCAAAGTAGCTGTTTTACTGCAAAGGAACTTCAAGAACAGAATGGAGAGAGAAATTGCTGAATTACAAATGATTATGAAACTTGGAACAAACAGCTTCCCAGGACTGAACAAGGATACGGGGGGGGGGGGGGTAATCTCAATACCAGGCCTCAGATTCAGTGGGAGCTCACAGGAGCACAGCTTTTGAACCTTTCTGAGAGTCCCACCTTCTCCTTCTGAAAGTTCCACGTCCTTGTCCATTGAATAGTATGTGCAGCTGCATAACAATCCCTGGATGAGCTCCACCACCTATTTTTCTACAAAAGGACCCCTACTCATTACATATGCTAAACCCACTCTCAGTGGGTATAGCTATACATCCACAGTATTCCAATGTATTTCTCTTTAATAATAGTGTATCAGAATAATGTTTTGTATTGACATACTCAAATAAGGGATATTGGCTGTTTATCTCATTACATATACTTAACCCATTTTCATTTTATGTATTCTTTTTTTTTTTCTAATGGCAAACTAGAATGATGTTTATAATGTATAGATGATGCTGAGAAGTAAATTAGGTGGACAAGAACAAGGAAATACATGTCCTTTTGCTTTACCTAGACTTGCAGCAACACCAATTGGCAGGCAACTTTTATAACCTTTTATGGCTATTCAGACCAAATGGAATTTGTTACACTGTTTTGCCATGTGAGCCTAGCTTTGTATCAGTTTGCACTTTTAACCCACCAACTACATATATTTCAGCCCACTATACCTTATCCCCTCATCTGGAGAAGTATGCCTGCATACGAAAATATACGTTCTGAATAAAACTTTGTTGGTCTTAAAGGTGCACTTGATGCCTACTTTGTTCTACTGCTTCAGACCAACACGGCTGCCCACTTGGATCTATCTAAATGAAACTCCTTGTCTTCCTTTGTTCTTTGTTTCAAATAGTTATTTCTGTCAAATGTTCTTTCTGTTAACTCTGAATTTTTCTCCACAAGAATGTAAACTAAGTGAAGGCATGCAGCAAAACAGTCAATTAGCACACTTACTTAGGATGTCGAATGTCTGGTAATGAGCGCTCCAGGGCAATGTTGTTGCTCACAAAAATATTGAAACCATTTTCCCTGTAAGCAGAATCATCGTTGTCTTCTTCTGTGAGGGGGTATGGCTTTCCCTGTTCACCTTTCCCTGGAATGGTAGGAAAAAGAAAACATATATTACCAACCAATGGAGTCTGAACATCCAGAAGATATTCGCAGTTTGTATTGTAGGTAATAAGCAATAATCCTGTGGTGGACAACATTCTGGCAAGCTTATAACCAAGGTCCCAAAAAAGAAATAAGACCATACAGCGCCCATGCTGGCTTCATTGTAAAGTAATAGTCTCCTGAACCAAGGAATGAGCAACAGCACAGCTCTGCAGAGGTAAACAAAAATGTAGGCATAGTCAGTTCAGATGCCCTCTTGTTCACATTCAGTCATGCCACAAAATTTGTTCTGTACATAATTTTTGGGAATGATTTTGTTTCTGTTGGCTTTCATTAATGATGATCTTTTGAACTGTTAGCATCCTTGGAAGTTCTTGAAACTAAAGTGAGATAAATATTTCTAATGAAAAAATTAATTTCTGCAGTAGCTATTACCAGATTATCTTATGAGATGAGAGGATTCACCCCAGAAATGGTTTTGTTGCCAAATAGCTTATGTAAATGTAGATACTACAGAATGAAAACTAGTAAGGCAATTAAGTAGCATTTTTTGTTAGCCAAAAGTTATCTCACCCCAATAGGCATTTAAGGAGTCAGGGTCTGAAGTTAACTGCACATTGATAAATGAATTAAAATTACAAGTTTTTGTTCTGCACTGGATTGGCTTCCAGTGACCAAGACACAGCTGATGGCATTTATATAACTGAGGTTTGTTTTTTATTTAAGTAGCGGTTAGAATATTGCATTAGCGTCCTGGAGACCCAGATTCAAATCCACACTCTGCATTGGAAGCTGGCTGGGTGACCTTGGGCCAATCAGACTAGTCTACCCCACAAGCTGGTTGTTGTGGGGATAAAATGGAGGAGGGAAAAACAATGTTGCTTTGAATCCTCATTGGGTAGAAAGGCAGGGGGTCTAATTTTTCTGAATAAATAAAATAATTAGGCTGCAATTTATTCACTGAAATTTTAAAACACATAACTTAAGACTTTAATGAGATAAAATATGGTTTATTTTCTAAGCCAAGTTTGAGAGTTTCTTTTTCTTGTACTGAAAGGAAGTCATTGAGTGTTCTAGAGAACAGCACTTAGTTTTCTAAGCAGATTATTCTCTCTAAATGTGTGGTTAGAAACCAGATTTTGAGGGAGCAACTGGGATGTGGTAAGTCCAGCTAAATTCCTTCCTCAAGGTGGACTTTCTTCCCGATCTGCTTCTATCTCTCAAACAGAAGTCTGATATGCAGAAATCAGCAGATAGCTTTTCATACAAGGATCCCCTGCCAATTGTTCCAGTTCAAACAGACCGCTTTAGGGGTCAACAAGAGTTGGCAACCCCAGAAGCATTTTGCAGAACCACTCAATAGGCTGTCCATTGACCTGCTGCTATCTTGTGCATGATCTAGAATTAAGAATTATCTCAAGCTTTGAAAATGTAATTTGAAAATGTTTTTCTGCTACTCTCAGGCCCCTTTCAGACAGCCTTTGTAATCCATTTTGGTAGCTGATTACTAATAGATTTTTGTGTGTCATTTCAAATACAACTGTTTAAGCAACTGGCTGCTAACAGATTTTATTTACCTTTTCATACAAAGCTGCTCATGTCGTTAGCAAAGCATGGCTGAGCTGTTCTTGAGGTAAACTGGTCTTTTACATTTTCACCTCTTCTTTGTGCTTCTGCATTGCTGTAGTGTGCTGTAAAGATGGGCCCATAATGCAAAAATGGTGGTTCGTTTCGTTTTATGGTTTGCCCAAATTGATTATTCGGTTTGTTTCATGTGTGTGGTTTTTTTAAAAAAAATTTCTGAATGAATTGTCTTTTGTTGGCTCAGGAGGACTAGAAAACACTGGCATACTGCAAACATGCCTGGTTTGATGACATCACCTGGAAGTGATGCTATCACACCAGGCATATTTTCTGGGCTGACATGCCTAGTGTGATGGGGGGGGGGCTCATCACACTGGGCATGTCGCAGCACATGAGGAGGATCTCCCACTGATGACAACACAGACGAACCCCCCCCAAAAGCCACTTCATTTTGCAAGTTGTGCATAGCATGAGTGTCAGTAACTGAGTAGCTTAAAGTTACTGCATCCTAGATCATCTACTGTCAGAATGATGAGGTCATGTGACTGTGATCACAGGACAGGCTGATGCAATGCCTGTAGTCACAGTGAGTCAGCATATTTGCTGATTGGTGCGCTGAGCTATAAAAAGTGCTAAGTACCAAGGTATTTTTTTTTCTCTGTATTGATGATTGTCTGGCGTAGCACATTGGAGCTCTGGATTGTAATTATACTGCACTTATCTGTAAATATTTGTAAATACACTGATAGTTCTAGTAGAAAACGGTGTGACGATTCTTCTTGTTGGCGTAACCATTATTATCAGCCTATTTGGACGGCTCTCTGCTACCACTCACTATCCGTCAGGGTTATGAGCCCAGACCGCGAGCTGTGTTGGTGAGGCTGTGCTGGCTGTGGAGGTGCGTGTGGTGAAGAGTCGTGCAGAACAGAAGTGCATGAGTGAGTCGGAGGAAAGTGCCGAGGACGTCTCGTTATCCTTGTCGGTGAGTGATGAGGGGGAGGATGGAGTCCAGCTATCAGCTATGGAGAGCGGAGATATGACTCAACTGCAGGCTGTGCCGGTGGAGAAGCTAACCTTCAGCAATTATGCTGTGTGGTCTCTCCGGATGGAATATTTCCTACGGAGGGAAGGACTGTGGGAGTTTGTTTCTAACCCTCCTGTGGATCCTACAGCTAATGAGGCAGCCCACATTATTCTTTGTGTGGGAGACGATCAGCTCATTTACGTTAGAGGCAAAGCTACCACTAACGAAGCTTGGAATGCACTGCGTGGTATGTATGTGCGTACTACGGCTGGTTCGCTAATGGCCTTGACACGTAAAATGAATGTGGGGACGTAAAATTTGGGAAGGGACGGTGGCTCAGTGGTAGAGCATCTGCTTGGGAAGCAGAAGGTCCCAGGTTCAATCCCTGGCATCTCCAAAAAAGGGTCCAGGCAAATAGGTGTGAAAAACCTCAGCTTGAGACCCTGGAGAGCCACTGTCAGTCTGAGAAGACAATACTGACTTTGATGGACCAAGGGTCTGATTCAGTATAAGGCAGCTTCATAAGTTCATATGTTCAAAATGTATCATATGCTGATGAGTCCAGGAAGCTGTGTTAAAGAGCATATTAAGGCTCTGACTGACTGTTTCACAGAGCTGGAGATGAGAGGAAAAGCTGTTGCGGCTGATGATCGTGTTTATATTTTACTTTCATCTCTGCTGGGAGAATATCTGCAGCTAATTACCTCTTTAGAGGCTGTAGATAGCACAACGTTGACTATGGACTATGTTTGTGCTCATCTCTACGACTATCAGGACAGGATGACTGCAGCGTCCCATTCTGGGAATGAAGCCAGTGCACCTGCCAGTGGGAGTGAACAGAGTTCTGTGCCAAGCTTGAAGCCTGTTGCGAGGCAGAAGCAAGAGGTCGACCCGGAAGTGCTATCGATGTGGGTCTACATCTCATCTCAGAAGGTTTTGTACTGAGGCCAGGAAGCAGCGGAAGCAGATGTCGTCGTCATCATCTGGGAGCTGTGAGCAAGCCAAACTGGTGACTGCAGGAACATCTGGAGCAAAGTCTGTTTGGCTGGTGGACTCTGGTGCAACCAGTCATATTTGTACTGACAAAGCTCTAATTATAAATGCCCAAAAGCCTGTATTAACACATGTAAACCTCACAGATGGGTCTGAGTCAGAGGTTGTGCGCAAAGGCAGGGTAAGTTTTCCAGCTCTGTGGTGTGAGCTGCAGGAGGTGCTCTGTGTACCGGAGCTGAAATCTAATCTACTGAGTGTAAGTGCTTTAGCAAAAGCAGGGTTTGATGTGAGTTTTACTGGTACTGATTGCAAGGTATCTAAGAACGGGAAGGTTTATTCCCGGGGGAGATTTATTGATGGTGTTTATGTGATGGAAAGCATGTCTGCAAAAGCAAAACAAGTGTCTAATATATGTCCACATGACTAATGTGTCCATCTGCTGCACCGCAGACTGGGTCATTCTAGCTTCCACACTATAAATAAAACGTTGTCTCTATTACCTAATGCATCAGTGAAAGGCTGCAAAGTATGTTTAGACTGCCAGATATGTAAGCAGGTGAAAAGTAAAGCGTTCCCTGTAGCTAAAGAAAGTCTAAGAGTGTCTAAGGGACCACTAGAGTTGGTCCATACCGACATAGTGGGACCATTCCCAAAGAGTCACTCATCCAACAGATATCAGTTAGTTATTACTGATGACTGTACACGTTTTTGTTGGTCATATGTGCTCAAGCAAAAATCTTATGTGTTTAACTGTTTTAAGTGGTGGGTAACTAAGGTGCAGAAACAACTTGGGGCGCAGTTAAAAGCTGTGCAATCTGATAAAGGCGGAGAGTTTACGTCTAATCAGTTTAAAACATGGATGGAAAAGCAGGGTGTTGTGCATAAAATGGCAAACCCAGCAACCTCCTCAGAAAATGGTGTGGCAGAACGAGCAAATGCCATATTACAACAGATGATGTATGCAATGTTAGCTGATGCAGATCTACCAATAGCTTATCGGGCAGAAGCAATTATGGTGGCTACATTTCTGCATAACAGACTCTGGACCAAAGCCACAAACAATATTCCTTATGTAGCATTGTATAATAAGGAACCAAGTTTAGAGTTTCTGAAGGTGTTTGGATCCAAAGCATGGGTAAATATCCCTTTGCAGTTAAGATGCAAAGGAGGTGCAAGGTCCAAGAAACTAGTATTCCTAGGATATCAAACTCATGATCACACTGAGTAGATCAGCAAACTTTAGTGAGCACAACAATTGGCAAAGAATTCATGGCCCTGAGGTGAGGACTCATGTGTGGTTGCCATTGACTGAGAACAGTTCTGAGGTGGAAAGTAAACCAGAATCTGAACAAGTGCCTGTTAGTGTAAAACAGGAGGTGGCAGAGCATGAGCAGAGTGCTGACCAGGTGCCAAGAGTGTCTACCCAGAGTACTAAGGGAGTTCCTCCTGTCCAATATGGCTATAACAACAGTGTAAATCATGTGTTTATAACAGAGCCCGAAAGTTTTAATGAAGTGTTATCTCTGCCGGAGGAGGAGAAGGAAACTTGGCGGACAGCCTGGAAAAGGGAGTACTGTTCCCTGTATGAAAACAATGTGTTGCTTAACTCATTCAGTGGAAAGCTACAAAGCAATCACTCGTTGCATACAGCACGTGTGAGGCTGAATTTAGTGTGCTGAATGACTGTGTACTCAATATGGAAAGGAAGCAATAAGTCGTGGTATTATGACATTGGTAAAATGTTCCACAGACAACAATGTTGCAGACCTGTATACAAAATGTTTATGCACAGAGAAACATGTGAACTTAACAAAGTTATTGGGTATGCATTAACTTGTAATCTAAGGAGGTGTGTCAGTAACTGAGTAGCTTAAAAGTTACTACATCCTACATCATCTACTGTCAGAATGATGAGGTCATGTGACTGTGATCACAGGACAGGCTGATGCAATGCCTGTAGTCACAGTGAGTCAGCATATTTGCTGATTGGTGCGCTGAGCTATAAAAAGTGCTAAGTACCAAGGTATTTTTTCTCTCTGTATTGATGATTGTCTGGCGTAGCACTTTGGAGCTCTGGATTGTAATTATACTGCACTTATCTGTAAATATTTGTAAATACACTGATAGTTCTAGTAGAACTGGTGTGAAGACTCTTCTTGTTGGCGTAACCATTATTATCAGCCTATTTGGACGGCTCTCTGCTACCACTCACTATCCGTCATGAGTACCCAAACTGATTTGGGAAGAACCACAAATTAGCTATTTTAAGCATGAATCATGATTCATACTTCGATTTGTGTCCATCCCTACTATGCTGTTTAAAATGTTTGAAACCCTTCCAATAGCACTTTACTTTCCCCCCGACCCTTTTCACTGTGCAATATTCCTCAAACTTTTTGTGAACATTTAAAGTTGAGCACCGTAGCACTAGACCAATAATGTGCTACAGTCAGGGCTGGCTCACGCACTAGGCAAACTAGGCAGTTGTCTAGGGCGCCGGGTGGGGTGCCAAATTGGGCTCCCCCTCCCGGTGGCCAAGACAACCATTAGTTTGCCTCTCTTCCCGTAGCACTGCTGCTGCCACTGCCAGCCCCCTCCCATCCACCACACTTCTCCCCCCCCCCCAGCTCGCCACGACGAGGCTGTGCCCTACTGGCTTTGAAGCAACTGGATGTTTTTTGAAGGAAGTGCTGGAGGAGGCTTCAATTCCCCTCACTTCCTGTTCTGGAAAGGAGGGGGGAGAAGGTTCCTCCCACACTGGCTTAAAAAAAGGTGCAGCTGCCTCTAAGCCAGTAGGACCCAGCCTTGTTGCAGAGAGCTTCGGGGGGGGGGGGGGCACATGATGGAGCGTGGCATGGCAGAGGGAGGGTGGGAGACGGTGGTGGCAGGGGGGTGCTGGGCAGGGAGCCTGCCTGGGGCACCACGTGCCCTAGGGTTGACACTGACTACAGTGGCACCATTAAGATGCCTTGGCACCATTGAGATACATTGAGAAGTGCTGTATTGGTCTAGCAATATGGTATTCAATTTAGAATGTTCAAAAATAGTTTCAAACAGATTGCCTGCCAAAAAGGGTGGGAAAAAATGTGGCACTTTTTGAAATGGCCAGATTGCTTTAGAGATGGCTCGTTAATAGAACAAAATTATCTGCACAAAATCTCCATTCCTGTATCACTTTACTCAGAATTGGGCCAACAACAGATAACATCTGGTTTATAATGGAAATGTGCATGGGGCCTCAGTCTTGCAGGAACCTGCTACAGTCCAGTTAGAGTTAAGGTCTGATAACCTTCTGACACATATTTTCAAGGACAAACATGCTTGGTATTCCTGTCCTTTTCTGTTTTTTACAAACATTATTTGGATACTGTTATTGCTATCTTAAGGGCTAGAAACTTTAAAATCTAATAATAAAATTAATCCAATGCAGGATTCTGTGCCCAGAACAGATGAGCATCAGTCACCATCATTTATCCTTCTCTCTTTTTCTCTATCTTGCATACCAAACTCATACACTTCTATTTACCCCTGTCCTGCTTGCTGCATTAACATGACTTTCTGTTCTAACAGAGAAGTAACAGCAGGATCTTGCATTGCCAAGCAACAAAGCAGATGGTATCCCATCAAGTGGCCCAATCTGGTCCAGGAGGCCGCCACTTGGAGACTCCTATTTTCAGGTGAAACCAACAGATGCTCCAAAGAGCCTTATCATTTGAAGTATCTTTATTTGCAACACTGCAATGAAATCATGTATGGGGGTGGGGAGCCTAATGGCTGGTTTAGATCTGTTTAAACCAACAAAATAAAATGGATTAAAAGACGTTCTGCCTAAACTAGAAATGATTCTTCATTCACATCATTTTTCTGTTCACAGCTGGCTTGTCATTTCCGTTCATAAAGAAAAATATGTCTTGAAAAGCATCTATCACATAGCCAGAGGCTACTGTGGATTCAAAGACCCCAAAGATCATGATTTTCTTTCCGAGACGCACACATAACTGTGAGGAGAGAAATTTAAGTAGCAAGTGCCTGATTACTGAATGCAGAGCATTGCTTTACTTCACAGAGCACTAGATTAAGATCAACAGCAGGTTTCCATTAGGCACAAAAATAAGCCTTATGTTTTAATAAACTATCTTGTTTCCTGTTCCTCAGTACATATTCCAAGTAGACCTCAGGCAACAACTTATCAAGAAGTTTGGTCAGCAGATATAGCAACTGTGGAACTTCACACCATCAACTTCACTACTTTGAGCCTGTGCTCATGAACCCTTCCCATAGCTGATTTGTTTCACTGATATGTTTCCATTACTTTATTTATCAACATAAGATATAATCACGCTATTATCTGAGTGACAAAGATCTGGCCATTTCTTAAGGAACAGTTATCTTCTGTAGCCTTGATGATGTCCCTGGAGTGTTTTTATTTGTGTGTTTGGGGGGGGGGGATAACATGTAAAGAAGCAAACATGGATGGGACAGAATCTATCCTACTAGAGGCTCATCAATCAGACCCTTCATGCTGCATTAGCTTTTTGGAAATGGGTGGTCCAGGTTTCCCATTAAGCAGGCAAAACCAGAAAAAAATCCTTTCTTTTATATTGGTCTGGTTATTGGCTTAAAAAGTGTTAAAGGAAAAGTGTAAAAGTTAAAAAGATAGGTAGAAAATCCCGCTTGCAACCCACCTCTTGCTAGTTTTGCCTTTTTAAAATATGTGCCTTTAAGGCTGAGCAGGAAACAGGAAGGGCTTTGGAGAATGGCCCCTCCCTTTGTTTTGTTTTCATTTTCAGATCAAGTAAAGTTCTACTGAAACAAGACCCCGTAAGTATTTGTGTGTGTGAGAGAGGGAGGGGGCAGGGGATTCCCTGGTTTGGAGGCGTGTGGGGGGAGGGAAATGTCTACTGGGCACTATTATTCCCTATGGAGAACGATTTCCATAGGGAATAATGGGGAATTGATCTGTGGGTATTGGGGGCTCTGGGGGGGTATGTTTTGAGGTAGAGGCACCACATTTTTAGTATAGCATCTAGTGCCTCTCCCCAAAGTTTCAAAACGATTGGACCAAGGGGTCCAATTCTATGAGCCCCAAAAGATGGTGCCCCTATCCTTCATTATTTCCTATGGAAGAAAGGCATTTAAAAAGGTGTGCTGTCCCTTTAAATGTGATGGCCAGAACTCCCTTGGAGTTCAATTATGCTTGTCACACCCTTGTTCCTGGCTCCACCTCCAAAGTCTCCTGGCTCCGCCCCCAAAGTCCCCAGATATTTCTTGAATTGGACTTGGCAACCCTATTTGTTTATATTGCACTGACCTTAAAATAAACCTTTTTGTTGTTGTTCACTCTGCCTGGTTCTCACGCCTATTATTTGGCCTAAGCTACAGGAGGCCTGAAGGGCTTGAGAGGGTACTCTGGGCCTTCTCAAAGGGAACCCTTAACCCAGAGTGGTGGCAGCAATTGGTAATACCCCCCTGAGTTGTGACACCAGTGGACTTACTTCAAGTATACATTGGATTACAGTTTGTCATAAAGCACTGCTAAGGCACTGAGGAGAACTGGGCCTTCCTTGGAATTTAACATTGTATACCTGACGTGTACACATACTGAACAGATGCTCACAGAAGGGATCTGAACCACAGCAATTTTTGTCTTTAAGGAAGACATCAGGCACAGTGGAGGGAGAAAAGGTTTTCTTGTTCAATGTGCAGAAAGAAAAGAAAAAGGATTAGCAAGACAAGAACATTATTATCTCAAGTTGGTACATGCAACAACAACAATAAGAAATGGCAGCCTATCAGACTGAGCAGTAATGTTGCCAGGTATGCTAATTACAGAAAACATAGAAAGTTGGCTCAAAAGAGAATGCCACAAAGCAATAAAGGATATACAGTACTCATTTAAATGTACTGCAGTATCTGCATTCACTTGAAACCTGGGAATATGATTTGTTATTTTAAAGTGTCACATTAGTTAGTGTCGAAGCAAGGCTAACATTTATTTTTACTGTTTCAGACTGCCCTAAAATTTCACTTTCATTACCTGATGTTACCATGGTTTTTTTCTTATGTTCAGGCAACTTTGTAAACATCCCAGTGCTGCCCCATTTCTTCCTCATTCCTTTTAAAACTGATTTCTCCTGTACTTTTAATTTTTGTTGTGAAATGAATTCACAAGAAAGCCTCTTCCTGGGAATCTGAACATTTTCCCCTACCTTGAAGATTGCCGCCCAAACCTGCCTAGAAAGGGGAGGATCTGGCAAGAGCAGGTTTGGGCAAGTCTTTTTATTTGCATGCCAGCAGTGAAATGTTTCATTGCTGGAAGGCACCTGTGTTGAAACAGTCATTCCCATAGGGGGCACCTTCCTCTTTGTGCCACCTTGTGAGCAGGTATGTGTGGATGTGGTCTGCTCTCCTCTGTGTCCTCCTCACAAGCCTGAGATCTCTTGGAGGTCACTTGCCACCATCTCTCCCCCCACCCCCGAGCAGGGAACTTGGGGGAGGTGAAATCTACAACTCCAGTTCCTTAAAAACTGCTCTTGAGATGTTAACCAGAATGATGCAGAGAGAGACTGATTTACATATTAATCATAAGCCTGGGGAGAGGGGAGGAGATGCCATAAATCCGGTCCCCCTATCACTTTACACAAGCATAGATGTACTGAAGTCAATGGTGCTACTCATGCATAAAGGAAATATCCAGTTGCAACACAGTCCGGCTTGCTTTCAGCTGATTTTGAGACTTATAACAGCAGGAGGAATCCAGGAAATACAGATGTCATCGAAACTGAATAACACCAAAATGTTATTAACACCAACTGTTTTAAATTGTTTTAAATTTTAATTGATTTATTATGATGTTGCACTAACATGTTAGTCCCTTATTGTTATTATGGCTATTGTTGTAAGCTGCCCTGAGCCTGCCTTGGCAGGGAAGGTGGGGTATAAATGTAATAAACTTAATGTAAACTTAACACTCCCTATCTGAATATTCCCACCATCCACCAGACATTTTCTTGACCTTTGAACTTTTCTCCCCAGTGGGGGAAAAATTACTCCCTAAACAGAGGTCATTTCATAGAAAAATAGGTGGTGGAGCTCACCCAGGGATTGTTATGCAGCTGCACATACTATTCAATGGACAAGGAGGTGGAACTCTCAGAAGGAGGAGGTGGAACTCTCAGAAAGGTTCAGGAGCTGTGCACCTGTGAGCTCCCACTGAATCTGAGGCCTGTCCCAAAGTAAGTAAAAGGATGGGCTATAATTCAGAATATAAACATAGTTTAAATAAATATTTGCTTATTTTACTTACTGGAAAATAAAGTGTTCTAGAATTGAACAAAAGAAAACAAAAAGAGAAAAAGAGACTGAATTTGTTGCAGACTTTACCAACAGATGTTATGTCATAAAAATGTGAAATGAACAATGTACAAGTCAGCTGCCTATCTAAAATGACCAGTTATGTCTAATAAAAACTGTTTGATTACACCTTGTTGCTTAATTAATCATATTATAAAGTGGTAAGCAGTACAGTTATTTTGGATACCAGAAAACACAGAGACACTAATCTTTGGAAGCCATTCAAGTCTATGAATTAAATTGTCTGCTTCAGCCCAGAAGTAATATGGTCAAAAGAGCTCAATATTAAGATTCTATATAAGCTAGATAATTAATGTTCAACAAGGGCAAAAAAATACATTCCACATTAAGGTCAAGGAATGAGTAACATTAATACAGACAGATCATCCATGTTGTTTGAGAACTGATAATTCTTAATTTAAACTGATTCATCAGATGCCTTTAACAGATATATTATTTAATCCAAATCAGACACTCTGAACTGCTATATCACTATGGGTTTTTAAAATCAGAATTTGTACGCTGTCCTACCAAAGTGAAATAATCCTAAACCTCATTAACTGCAGTAAGAGAGTTGCAGTGCAATTCTTGCCAAATGTCCACACAAGTAAGTTATAGTAATTTCATTGGGACTTATTCCCAAGGAAGTGAACATAGGATTTAAGCACATCCTTAAATATTTCCTATTGCAATAAATGGGAGGGGAATTCAAAGAGCCTCTCTTTGCAGGATCATGCTACAGAATGAAGGAAAGTCCATCTTCGGGATTTTCCTTTTAAATCCACATTAATATATTAATGCATTAGACCAAAACCAGCCTAAAGAAATAAATAACAGGGGCTTAATTTTCAATTCCACCTATTAAAATCCTTCCTCAATTATTAAGATTGGTTCCCAACGATCTACCTATTAAACTGATCATGAGTACCTCTGTATACTATTATTTTTCAAAAAGGTATTGTCTATGTGCCACTGTTTTAGCACCTGTTTACACAGCAATAACTTGCTATGCACAGCTGATGATCAACAGATCTATAAATCCTCATTTTAAAACCCTCAAACAAATAAATCAATGCATGAACCACCACCACACTTCAGCTACTACAATGGCAATATGAGTACATTTTTGGGAACAAAAAAAGACTTAATCTAACCCCTAATACTCACACATTGTAATGTTAAATTGGAAAACAGAAATAAATGCCTCCAGTATAGTGAGTCTGGAGCGTCTGGAATGCCAGAGTGTGCAATAGGCGATAAGAACCCCTACATGTTCCGATATAAGTCACAGCACTATCACTGCTCCAAAAAGCCTGTATTCTCAGCAGCAGGCTGAAACTAATCACAGCTTTGTAGCCAGGGGATGCATGGTGCATCTTCTATTTAGTCTAGCTACTTATCACCAAATGCCACAACTGCTAGAATGCTTTTTTCTCCCATTTAACATAAGAACAGACTGGCAGCCAGCTACTTCCCAGAGCCAAGCTTCATGAACAGCAAACAAATAACCTAGTGAAAGAAACCACAACTTATCACAAACATTATACACATTTGTTGTTTGATTTGATCATTGGCAGACTTGCCAGGGATTGGAATCCAGTACATGCCCAAATAATCTGAAAAAAAAAAAATCAGCTTTAAGGAAAGAGGAGGAATGGAGGTTGTGCTGTCCAAACACACAAATATAGGTGACACACAGTGAAAGTTGTTTATATCAATGTGTCTACAGTCGTTATCAGCATCTCAAAACCAGTTCAAAGAGCTGAAGCCAGTTTGCCCCCAGATTCTGAATTGTTGCAATTTATTTATTTATTGCTATATTTTGCAATATATAGCAATAAATAAATGGGTATGGGGAACCTCCATCCTGAGGGCCATATACGGCCCTCGAGGTCACTTGGTGTGGCCCTCGGGGATTGCTGGGCCGAACTGAGCTATGTGGCAGCCTTCCTGGGGCCTGGCTGGCCAGCAAGGATCATGGGGCCCAGCCATGCTGTTCAGCAGCCTCCCCAGGGCCAGGCAGGGATCACAAGGCCCATATGTACTGTGCGGCAGCCTCCCTGGGGCCTGGCTGGCCGGCCAGAATTGCTGCAGGACCTGTAAAAGTTACTGTCGCAGTTCAGTTTGCACTTGATTATCCCGGATGGTGTCACCTAATATGCTAATATTAGGGAATGTGGTCTAATATGCTACTGAGTTCCTGCTGGGCTTTTTCTACAAAAAAGCCCTGGACCTATGCATTTGCCTAGGGCAGTGGGCCGGGTGTATGTGTGTGTTTGTGCGCCAGATTAGGCTCTCCCCACATGACTTCAAATAGAAAAAACAATTATTTGCATTAATTTTGCAGGCCTGAATCATTCTCCCTTGATAATTTTTTATGGCCCGCGAATGATGTTATAAATATCCAAATGGCCCTTGGCTGAAAAAAGGTTCCCCACTCCTGTATTAAAGTTTCATGAGCACAGCTTGAGACAAACGTAAGCTATGGTTCCTACAGGTACTACTGTCACGTTCTCAGGGTACAGGCAGGCAGGAGTCCAAAGCCAGTCCAAGGTCAAAGTCCAGGATGTCAAGCAGGAGCCAAGTCACCATTGCAGAATCACAAACCGGAATCAGAAATCAATGTCCAAAAGCCAAAAGGTCAGGGTGCCAAGGAAATCAAGCAGGCCAGGATCAGGAAGGAGCATGGATGCAAGCCAGAGAATAGACTTGTTGCTTCCACAAGGTCCTGGGTGGGAGCTATATGGAAGTCTCAATCAGCCTGCTCCCTGCGTGGCAGTGACTCTGCTAGAACTCAGGGCTGAAAGATCTGAAGCATCGGAGTGCCTCATGTCTTCGCTCTGAAAATTCTTTCCGGAGCCTACTTCGAACTCTTGAGATGGGAGGAGGAGAGCTTGGAGGAGATTGACCATCAACAGCTGACACTGGTGCCTGGAGAGTGATTGATGGGCCAGTTGCTGTTTGTTCAGCTGAGGAACTGGCTGGCAACTCTTCCAGGTCTGTTAACCCTTCCAGCTCCTCCTTGTCAGAGCTCATGACTACTAACTTGTGTGTGTGTTAAGTGTCATCAAGTCTCTTCTAACTTATGGTGATCCTATGAAATAATGGCCTTCAAAATGTCCTGTCATTAACAGCCTTGCTCAGGTCTTGCAAACTGAATGCTGTGACTTTCTTCATTAAGTCAATCCATTTCATGTTGGGTCTTCCTTTGTTCCTGATGCCTTCAACTTTTCTTAGCATTGTTTGTTTTTCCTGTGAGTATTCTAAAAATGTGACAAAGTATGATAGCTTTGTGACAAGCTTTTTCATACACGTGTCTTTTCTATTGACTCTCTTGGTAAAGTTCATTATGTACTGAACAGATTCTAAACAATTATACTGCCATATCTACCCTAAATGTAACACTTCCCATTTGTGGTATTTTTCTTTTGTAGAATCTTAGTTACATCTATCTTCCTTCCTTCCTTCCTTCCCTCCTTCCTTCCTCCTCCCCTCGAAGTTGGAGAGCAAGCAGATTACTTAAAAGAGCGCCAACATTGCTGATTCTGCATCAGATTCCCCAAAAGCAAAAAGGCAGCTGCCCAGCAGCAGCCAGTTCAAATGCCCATGTTATGTATTGACCTTAAAGGGTACCTTAGAGTGTATTGCATGGAGGGGTCTACAGAAGGCGACCCCAGGGTCCCCGGATGTAGCTCGCCATTCGCCCCGCCCACCAAGACCAGTGGCGGGAAGTTTGGATGGGCCAGGATTGGCCTGGTCAATACCAGGGGGCAGTTCCGGGCAATGTATATAAGCGGCGCCCGGCCCGCGTGCTCTCCCTCTTGTAATGTGCTCGCAATAAAGAATGTTGCCTTCCAACCATCTCAGTTCTCAGTACATTACAGCCCAGTTCTGTATTTTTGCCTAAATTCAAACTAATATTTGTGTCTCTGCTCATTCCACACTAGCTGATTAAAATTATTTAATGATTAAATAATTAAAATTATTTAATCATTAAAATTAATGATTAAAGTTATTAAAGTAATTAAAATGTGGAATTTGCTGCCAGAGGATGTAGTGATGACCACAGGAATATACTGCTTTAAAGGGGGATTAGAGAGATTCACGGAGGATAAGTCTATTTCCACCAGTGAATGTGAAAGGGGATTTTTAGGATGCAGCCTGAGTGGTGGGCATTGCCTTCTGATGCACTTCCGGTGATCTCAGGGGGTATGACATATGCAAATGAGTCATGCTAATGAGTCTTGTTAATGAGTCATGCTAATAAGCTCTGGCACCTCTTTTCTACAAAATGACTCCAAACCAAGGCCATAGCACAGCTCAATGCCACTGTGAATCACACAGCCCACATGTAGCTTCTCTTCAGGCACACACAGTAGGGGGCCGTGTACTGCCGTCTACAGGACCATCACATGGAAGTGCTTTAATGTCATTTACATGAGGTAGATACAGCACTGAAATAAGCTCTCAGGGAAAGTGCCAATTTTATCTCAGCACAAAGCTGAGTTTGAAAATGGGGTAATACATGTAGGGATATCAAACATGAAAAATATCAGGGTCCCTTATGTATGCATATGCCATCAAGTCACAATCAATTTATGATGATCCCAGCAAGAGGCTTTCAAGGCAAGTGAAAAGCCGAAGTGGTGTATGCCATCGACTTCCTTGGTGGTTTCCCAGAAGTATCAACTCTGCTTAGCTTCTGAGATCTGACAAAATTGGGCTACATCATACCATTCCACATCCCTCAGAACCCCTTACCTACAATAGATGCAGAATTTTGGCATGTGCATCTTTCCAGGCATGGAAGTGAAAATTTGTAGCCATTGAATCTTCTACACTGCTAGTAAAATGATCACAATTCAGGTTTTCCTTGCATCAGGTTACTGTATAGTTGATTGACTCTGGATTTTCTTACAAATGATATGTCTTGGGTAAAAAGATATATAAAGAACTGAAACTGACGCTGTGAGAACTGGAAAAAATAGCTTGGCATCTGCCTTGAGATTGGCTAGAAGACATCAGATGCCTGGAAATGGATTTCTAATTGAGGCTGGAACACTTACCTGGCAGCATCTCTGAATTAACTTCATTTCTGCCTTGGAGCTAGAGATGCTGCTGTCAAAAGAACTGCTGCTCGCCTACTGGCAATTGATTGGCCTTAAATACTGAGAATACTGTTCAAGCCTTGTGGTGAACCTAATCCTCCTTCTGCTATAATACTAGCTTGGAGCTACTACAGCAGCTATATTTATGTTTGCATTATATAGCAGCTACTAAATTATACCATTTTATTTGGGTTTATAGTGTTTATACTCTACACACTTAAAGCGTGCATGTATTCTCAGTGTATAATTTTATATGAAATTAGGCAGATTTGCATAATCACTGGCATGAGCTTAACCTCTTATGTTCTAACCGTACTTCAACATAGCAATGCCCATTAAACCCTTTGCACAAAAATATCCCCATCATAAATATAGTAAGCATCATACATAAATAAAAGCTTGCTGAGATGCAAAGTGCAAGTGTTAAGTAGGCTCACCTTCAAAACAAGATAATTTTTAAGTCTAGTAAAATTATCCAGCATCTTTTATTTATTTTTTTATTTGATTTATATCCCGCCCTCCCTGCCAGAGCAGGCTCAGTAACTGTATTTCTCAGAAGTCTGCTGCATTATTTCTTTTATCATTTGGCTTGAGCTCCAGTGCTACACAAAAAATAACTTACATCTTTACGCTTACTCTCAAACATGGTTGCAAATGAAAAATGTTGCTAAGGCACTTCAGATTCATCAAACCAACTTCAATGAATTTTTGGATATTCCAACTCCTTTTGCCTTCTTACACTGCAGAGATCTTAATGTTAACAAAAGTTTAAAATGTTGATGTTATGTCATGTGACAGTTTTTCACCACCAGTTGAAGCCAAAACTAAAAATCTGCAGAACATCTTACTGGCAGCACTTATGGAGACATGGGGGTGGTCATAGAAGAGTCTCATTGCCATGCCTTTTTCTTTGTACTAGAAGGTGCTGTTGCTCAGCAATGTGGTTTAAAGCACTTTCTCCCTGCTATATATGTTCTTTGCAATTAAACAAGCAGTCTGAAGTTTGGCCTATATATGGTTATTTCAACTCATCCTGTCACATATCTGCAGCTCCTAGCCAGGTACATCTCTGCTCTCTGTAGTTTGCATTCCTTTCAAATACCCTTCTGCTGGACCTTTGTTACCCTCTCTTCATTTCTCTTGATTGTACCATGCTTTCTCTGCTTACCTTGGGATCTGCTGCCTTCTCAATCTCCTGTTTCCTTCTTCCCTTCCCTTCCCATGGGGAGCCCGACTCAGATTTTATTAAGCCCTTATAAACGGAGACAGCTCCAAACTCCATGATCAGCAGGAACATGATGTCAAATTCAGACTGGAGCTATTTGAAAAGCTTCCCCATATCCAAGATGGCTTTATCCACATAGAGTACTGGACGAGAATACTCCAGTTCATCATTTAAAAGAAAAATACTTCTAGAGTCAATGCTGTTCTTGGACTGAAGGGCAGTCACAGTACAAGGCAAACTGCAGTTCTTTGTTTTTTTTTTAAGTTGCAAGCATGCTTCCAAAAAAGCATACAACTAACTGCAAAAGAAAAAGCCCAGAATTCAGAATGTTTTGGTACAGTTCCATCAGACATCCATCTAATGATGTCCTGTTATTTTTGGCACAGCTGCCAAGTACTAGCAAGGTGGGGGGTAGGGCTGAGTTACGGCTGTCTGTAGCATTTTATTTCATCGTGTCTTTATTCCACCCTCTCTATACATTTCAGTACACCCACAGTCAGAAGGTCGATGCATAATATTTAGATAATACATTAAAAAAGCATTATCCAGAAATCTACTGGAACCCCCAAACAAATCCCTCCCTTAGTGCTTCTGGCAGCCCTTGAGAGGCAGCTGCCTACACAAAGCAGCCAGCCATTCTGGAAGGTGGAGCAACTGCTGAATTTCCAGCTGATTGGTCAAAAATCCTCTTGATAGGAACTCTGGATTGCTTGGAGGCCAGCTGGAAGGCAAGTGATCATTTGATTTCTCCTTAAAGAAGAAAATCATTTAAGGGAAGAAAGCCAGCAATAATTTTCAGCAGTGGAGGAAGGACAATTTCACCTATTTTCCCTTCCTGAAACAAACCTCCAATTCCCCCGATGCTGTCCATGGTGGTTTTCTGCCCCCATGAACAGCATTTTGGGATGCATTTTGGGATGCATCAGGAAAGGGGAGGCAGGGAAGCTCTGCATCACTGGATGGAAATCCTTTCAGGGCCCATCCTGCTATGTGCTGAAGTACCTCCTGCTCACAGGGTCTCTTTGGACCCAATCTATTACATTATACTAAAGAACAGTTTGAGAAAGCATAAGGACTTACAGTCTATACCAGGGGTACAGATTCCCTCTTATGTCTACTTATATACTGCCCGTTCATAGGATTTTATGCCATCTTTCAGATGCATACTGCATGTATTTTATGGATCTTATTGTATTTATTGTAATTATTAAACTTTTAGTGCATTAATTGCATTTCTTAACATTTTAGAATGTGTTATGTTTTATAAATAGATGCTACCTGTTGTGAGCCAGTTCAGGGGAGAGCAGGTTATAAATCCAATAAAACAAACAAATAAATACTTGCCAGCAGGCCCTGCATTCAGCAGGAGCTCACAGGAATGCAGCTCCTGAACCTTTCTGATGGTTCCCTTCCTCCTCCTCCTCCTCACCTACTTATCTTGTCCATTAAATAGTTGATGCAGCTGCACAATAATCCCTGGATGAGCTCTATTTTTCTACAAAACGACCCCTGCTTGCCAGTATGCTGACCAACTAAGTGTGAAAGGGAGTATGGAGTAGTGAAGAGACAAGAGTTATACTCGGCCAGATGCCTTGTCTGCAAGAGGAACCAACTGGTGTTGCCTGTACCTTAGTAGGTTGATTGGTCCCCTGAGAACCAGACCTGTATGCTGAGCAAAACAGTCTGGTGTGCCAGTGTTTTGCATGTGTCCGCAGGGCTGCTGGTCCTTGGTCTATACCAGGGTTTCCCAAACTCCCCCCACCATGGCCTGATTATTTCTACGCTTCTCCTTCGTGGCCCACTAAAATTTGGGAGTGGAGCCAGGAGACTTTGGGGGTGGAGCCGGGAGACAGGGAAGTACAAACATACTTAAAACTCAATGCACAGCAGCCAAGAAGTTCTGAGCGCCTGCTCCGGCTGCAACGCCACTGAGGATGTTCTCCGCAGCTGAGAACAAAATGTCTGGAAGGAAAACTTTCTCCAGTAGAACACGGCACTTGATCCCGAAAGATTCTACAAACCCTAATACTTAAAACTCTTGCAATATTTTGTTTAGGAAAGGTAGGAGAATAGTGGGATTTTGCAATGCAATCTTAAAAATAAAACATCAAGAAAAAGCACAAGGATCACACGCAGAAAACTAAAAATATATAATGCTCTCAGCCTGTGAAAACATGAAATGGCAGGGCATTTCAAGCTTCTTCCTTCCCCCCCACCCCAGTTCTACTCAGATTAGCAATGGCAAGGGAGGGAGGGAAGAAGGAAGGAAGGAAGGAAGGAAGGAAGGAAGGAAGGAAGGAAGGAAGGAAGGAAGGAAGGAAGGAAGGAAGGAAGGGAGGGAGGGAGGGAGGGAGGGAGGGAGGGAGGGAGGGAGGGAGGGAAAAGACTGACTGAGAGAGAGGGGGGAGAGTGGGAAATGAAGCTTCCCTCTGACCAGCATATTTTCCCCTTTATTGCCCCACACCTCTGTCCCATGTGCCTTCTCCCTTCCCCATTCACCCCTCTGCTTATCTCTCAGCTCTCCCTCCATCCCGTTGCTGCATCCTTCTCCCCTTCAGCCTTTGCCCCACCTCTGGGCCAGCCCTCCTCCTGCTATCCTTCTGCTTTGCTCCAGCTGGGCGCATGCTCCTAGGGAAGTTGGGGCTGCTGCTGCTTCAGCCGCTTGGCCTGGATGTTGCTCCTCCCCCCGCCATTGTGGAGACCATCAGGGCTGGCTGCAGCTCTCCTGGTGGTGCCATCATCGGGCGCTGTGGAGCCCAGCCAGGGAGGTTGTGTCGGGAGGACATGTTGGGTGGGACTGCCCCCGCTGCTGCTCCTTGTTGCTGTGTTGGGGCCCCACTGGGCTCACCACCAACAGTGAGGGATGGGGATGTTGTGCACCCAGTGGGGCCCCAAGCAGCAATGAGGAGCAGCAGCGGGGGCAATCCCGCCCAACACATCCTCCCGATTCAGCCTCCCTGGCTGGGCTCCACAGAGCCTGATGATGGTGCTACCAGGAGAGCTGCAGCCAGCCCCGATAGTCTCCACGATGGCAGGGGGAGGAGCAACACCCAGACCGAGCGGCTGAAGCAGCAGCAGCCCCAACTTGCACCTGCTGGAATGGCCTTGGGTTAGCCATAGCGCTGGCAGAGGTTGTCCTTGAAAGGGCAGCTGCTGTAAGAGCTCTCTTAGCCCCACCCACCTCACAGGGTGTCTGTTGTGGGGGAGGAAGGTAAAGGAGATTGTGAGCTGCTCTGAGACTCTTCGGAGTGGAGGGCAGGATATAAATCCAATATCTTCTTCTTCCAACACCCCCAGGAGCCAGTGCCCAGCTGGAGCGAAGCGGAAGGACAGGAGGAGGAGGAAAAGCAGCCTGGGGATGGGGCAAAGGTCAAAGGGGAGATGCAGCAATGGGATGGAGGGAGGGCGTGGGCAGTGTGGCTTTCTCTATAGGATGCATCCATGGCCCAGTATAGCGGCGGCCATGGCCTGGTACCGGGTGGGACCTGATAAATGGGAAATGCCAATCTATACCATGGCTTTTTATGTAGCAGGAACTTCTTTTCATATTAGGCCACACACCCCTGATGTAGCCAATCCTCCAAGAGCTTACAGGGTTCTTATTACAGGGCCTCCTGTAAGCTCCAGGAGGACTGGCTACATCAGGGTGTGTGGTCTAATATGCAAAGGAGTTCCTGCTACAAAAAAAAAAGGCCCTGGTCTATACTATTTCCAAAGTTCAATACAACAATAAAAAAAAGAAAAGAAAAGGACATGGAGACTGAAAGAAGAAGACATGGAAACTTTGGGGTGGACAGCATGAACTAAGGAACATTGTTTATGGTGTGTATACCCAGCCATTTTTGCATAAAGTAATTGAGTAGGTCAGGGTTTTTTAGGAGGAGGAGATTGGATTTATATCCCACACTTTACTACCCAAAGGAGTCTCAGAGCGGCTTACAATCTCCTTTTCCTTTTCCCTCTCTACACCCTGTGAGGTAGGTGGAGCTGAGAGAACTCTAACAGAAACTGCTCTTGAGAGGAACAGCTCTGTGAGAAGAACAGTAGGTTTTTATACCCCACTTCTTTCTAGCCTTAGGAGTCTCAGAGTGGATTACAATCTCCTTCCCTTCTTCTCTCCATAACAGGCACCTTGTGAGATAGATGGAGCTGAGAGAGTTTTGAGAGAACTGTGACTGGCCCAAGGTTACCCAGCTGGCTTCACATAGAGGAAGAATAAACTAAATAAAATGAAAATGGAATCAGCTACCGGAAGAGGTGAGGGCCCTGCGGGACCTTGGGCAGTTCCGCAGGGCCTGTAAGACAATCCTTTTCCGGTTGGCATACAACTGATCGGTACTTGAAAATTTTGAATAGAAGGCTGTAGTATGGTACTTTGGTAAATGGCTTTGTTTTACTGTTTTTACTGGTTTATTGTTTAAATATTGTAAATTCATGTATTTTAAAACTTAATCCTATGTTAGAACTTTTGTGTTGTGAGCTGCCCTGAGCCGCTTTGGTGGGAAGGGCGGGATATAAACTAAATAAAATGAAATGAAATGAAATGAAGGAGTGGAGAATAGGGATGCCAGCCTCCAGGTGATGATCCCCCATAATTATAGCTCATCTCCAGACTCCAGAGATCAGTTCTCCTGAAGAAAATGGGTGCTTTGGAGGGTGGACTTTATGGCATTGTACCTCACTGAGGTCCCTGTCTTCCTCAAGCTCCTTCTCCAAATCTCTAAGTTTTCCAACCTGAATCTGGCAACTCTACCCCTTCCCATTTCCCACTGGTGGCCAGAGGGAACCTGGCAACCTGGTGGGGAATCAAACCCAATTCTCCAGATTCGAGTTTGCTATTCTTAACCACTACACTGGTCTGGCTTCAAAAACCTGCTAAAAAATTAAGTAAAACTATATATTAAAAAGGTTAGATCTGCACCAAAAGGAAGCAAAACCAGATGTTTTCCAATTATCTTTTCAAGATTTCAAGGTTCAAGAATGCTTATTGCATGTGACCAAAGGCTATCACTATTAAGCAGTTAAAACATGCAAATAAAACTTGAACAAAGAACAACAAACAGAATTATAATGTTAAAAACATGCAAAAGTTCATTATAACAGATGAGCATCTTCTTTGTATACTAGTGAAGGAGTCTCAACCATTAAGTGCAGCTTGAACTCAAATCTTCTTAGCTGCCAGGGCAAACTGTGGTACTTTAAAACAAACACACAAATCCACATCGGAAAGGAGAGATTAGCTTTTTCCACCACAGGGGGGAAAAATGAAGCCTTTTGAAATTTTCCCAATGAATTTGTTTCTGGGCTGTTTATACAAAGTGCAGAATATATTGTAGTGTGGAAAGTCTTTAGGAACTAAGGCTCCACACCTACAAAAACAGGGAGAAATCGCTATTTGTGTACATTGGGGTGACCAACATGGCCAATGGCTGGCACTGATGGGAGTTGTAGGCAAAAAACATCTGGAGAGCTACCGTTGGCCACCCCTGGTGTACATGGCCATCTGGAATGGATGAAGGCATAGTTTGAAAAGAGAATTGTACTGCACTGTCTAGTGCAGCATCAGTCTTGAAGACCCAGTCTCCCATATTGAGGCCAGGCAGGATGACACCCCAAAAAGTCATCCACTAAAGAGTAACAACAGAGGATATTGCTGAACCCAGCTATGCAAATAGCATCTGAATGCATCTGTGCATTGCTCTCCTGAGGAATAGTAGAGAGATTCCATTGCTTTCTCCAGAATCTAAATAAAGCTAGGTGTAAATGGGCTCCAAGTTCAGCCCTCACTATAGCTGCTGGAGTACCATGAAGCAAAACTAATATTCTCTTCAAAATATGTATTTTTGGATTGGTTGCAGGGTTAAAACCAGATGTTCTGCATTGTTCAGTGGGATTGCCATATACTGGCAATGAAAATTTTCGAGGTCTCTTCCCAAAGACCATTACTTTGGTCTTAGCAAAGCTGATGTTTAGGGCCTTATCCTTACAGAAACTGCCCAGTTTGTTTATAATCCTCCTTAAACCAGTATAAGTTAAGGACACCAACGCCATATAAAGGAAAACCAATACTTTCTGTTCCCCCAAGGATGGTGAAAAGACTTTAGGGCCAGACAGACTTGGGGTTATAAATACAGATTGAAAAGCAAAAGGGCCAGAACATGCCCCCTGTTGACCTTCCAAGTGATCAGATTCTCCTCTGATAAAGTGCCTATGGGGCCTACCTTCATTCTAGCAATTATGAGAATGATACTTGCCATTCCCCAGGTCCTTTTGGCCCTTTCAAAGGAAGCTAAGGACAAAGAGAAATGTGGAACCATGCTTGATCCCTGGAGATAAGCAGAGCAGAGCAGAGCCAAATTGAAACTGTATCCCTTGGTGAGCTGCTTGAAGGAGGATTCTCTGAAAGTGGACAGAAGCAGCAGTTGCAGTCACACCAGTTTGGGAACTACAATCACACTTGCATTGGTGAACTGGACCTCAGTAAGTCCTACAAACGAAGAAAAACATTGTATATTGTAAAATGGATTGTGAAATAATTTCAAATTAATGTGGAAATATTGTGATTTAAAAAATTGTTTAAAATATTGTTTTCAATATATATTAATTAAAGCTCTCACGGAGTGTTCTCCTATATATCTTACTCATACCCGTGAGCTCTCTGGTTTCACAGTCCCCAGGTCCCAGCAGGGGATCCTCTGGTTTTGCAGGCTCCTCCTCACCACCAGCCAGCTGCCAATGTGGGGAAACCCTGCCCCAACAGCCACCATGTGCCTTTAAATCTTGGCATACTTAGAAGAAGCTTGCAAAAAACTGCTTGTGTTTTGGAAAGTGTGTGTGCCTTTAAATCTCAGCAGGACAAAGCTGCAGGGAAGTGGAAGGAGCAGGCAGAGTCACATGGCTCTTCTTGGTGAGTGTGTGAGAGAGGAAGCCTGCACAGTTCCTCTGTTTGTTTGGCATTTGTTTCAGAAGTTTTTTTGTACGAATAGAAAAGAGTTAACCAGAACCTGATTATTGGTATGGACTGTAAAGAGTCAAATCAGAACCAAGACTGATCTTTTCAGTACTTTCATTTCCCTGTGTTAGCTTGAAGAAGTTGGTTGAAATACAGCAGACTGCTACATCTAGCCACTCCTGTGAGTAAACTGCCCCCGTGAGATTACAAAATTGTGGGCTTGCAAACTATTTATTTTGGCTGGTGTGTGTGTGTTCACTTTCATTTAATGGAAGTGTAGCTGCTTGGGGAACCCTTTGAAGGCAGAAAAGAGGCAGAGGAAATTAAGACTGTACTCAAGGGACTGCACTGCTTGCTTGCTTTGCTTTGTTTTGCTTGCTTTGCTTTGCTTGCTTTATTTATTTATTTATGGGGGAATAGGAAAGTCTGCAGGCTCCACTCCCAAAGTCCCCAAGTATTTCCTCAGCTAGGCCTGGCAACCCTATAATGAATTTATCTAATCAAGAATAATACTCAGTATTGGTATCTGTTAGTTTTGCTCACAAGCAGTTCTCTGATCCATTGAGTCAAAGACAGCAGTTAGGTCCACAAATGCTGTGAACATAACCTTGGTGTAGCCCTTAATACTCTGCTGAGCCAAGTCAGACAATGATTAATAGTGCCTATCCCTTTCCTGCTTGTTCTGGATAGATAATATTTTGAATGTCTCCTAGTTCTCCAGTTTGTACTACAAAAATTTGCTGTGCAACTTGGAGGCTATATTCAGCAGGCTAATTGGTTGGTAATTTGGGGAAACCTATTGCAGCCTTTAAAATTACTGGGACAACAGTGTTTAGTTTGCAGTAGGGCTTTTTTTGAGCAGGAACGCACAGAAATGCAGCTCCAGCTGGCTTAGCATTAGGGGGTGTGGCCTAATATGCAAATGAGTTCCTGCTGGGCTGTTTCTGCAAAAAAAAAAGCCCTGGTTTCCACCCTGAGGGAAATTCACCAGTTAGCTTGCTCTAGTGAACAGCTTGGCTAAAATGAGCAACTACCAATCAAGAAAAGTTTCTGATGTTTATTTTTGGATAGTAATTAATTAATGTTGCTAAATAATAAGAAAAGATTTAAACAACTCAGGGGAGATCAGTCCTTGCCGGAGGACTTACCAGAGGAGAGAGAGGAGATGAGGCCTCTTATTTCAGAGGTTGTGACTATTTTTAAAAAATGCATGATATTTTGAGTTCCTGAAGCATTTTGAGAAATGTGTTTTTTAGTGGTACTGCACAAGCCATACATTTTTTTGAAAAAATACTGCTTCTAAATATTTTACTTACAATAGCAATTAAGGATTAGTGCTAACACCACTATCAAAATGCTGCAGCACCACCAAATTTCCCAAGGCATATTTTGTGTAGGCCAAAAAAAGAAAAAAAAATCCTCAAGAAAGTATATTGTTCAAAATAATCAGGATTAACCAAAGCCAAGAGACTCTTTAAGGTATAGTTGTTATTGAGCTGTATCCTTCAGTAACAGCAGTATAATATTTTTAATGGTAATAAACATGAGAACAATCTAGAGCTCTGCCATTTTCATGTCTGATACAGAGTTTTTAAAGCTAGAATGCTAGCATTACTTCAGCCATGCCAACCACCTTGTACTCTATTACTGCAAACTCTTAAAATCATACTTTCTAAATTATTTACCCAGAATCGAACTACTTCTGTGGTGCAGAATAGTTCCTCGGTAGAAATATTCAATCTGTTATATTTTTATCTTTCCTGGCCTCCAAGAAATCAGGATGGCATTAACTCTTTGACAGGCAGACTTTCTTTATGTTTTCCTTACCCTCCCTGCCCTCCTTCTGCATGCAATTTGCAGCCATCAGCCACAAAATTATGCTTTGGTGGAGCTGAGCCCAATCCTGGCTCTTTAGAGGGTGCCTTGCACCATGCATCACAGATTTGTAACTCAGGCATGCTCAGCTCAGCCTGTTCTGCATCTGAAACAGTGCAAAGTGGCAGAATCCAATTGACCATACCACTTCCTGAAGCAGGAATTTTTAACACACACACACATACATACATACTAGGCTTCCCAACCCTCCCGCCCTGGTGGGGGACTCCAGGATTTCCACCCTCTTCCCCCGCTCCCCAAAAAAACGGAAGCGGGGGGAGGGGGGAAAACGGCACCGGGGAGCATGGCGAGCCGCCCGATCCTGGAGTGGGCGAGACCGCTGCACCGCTGCCGCCCCCTCCCTGCCCACCGCAGCTGCTCCTCCGAGATGGGCCCAGGCTGAGCCCATCTCGGAAGAACAGCCAAGAGGTGGCAGCAGCGCAGGCAAAACCAGAGAAGGGGAGGGCGAGGCAGGCCAGGAGCATGGCGAGCTGCGAATCCGGGCCCTTCTAGGACCCGGACTCGCGGCTCACCACGCCCCCGGCCCGCCTCCACCCCCCTCTCCGATTCCAACCCAGAGGCGGAGTGGGCGAGGCAGCCATGCCGCTGCCGCCCCCCCCGCCCCACCACAGCTGTTCCTCCGAGATGGGCTCAGCCTGAGCCCATCTTGGAGGAGCAGCCACGGCGAGCGGAGAAGAGGCGGCAGCCACGCAGCGGCGTTGCCTGATCCGAGATAGGGCGGCTCGCCACGCTCCCCAGTGCCATTCCCCCCCTTCCCCCTAGCTCCACCCCAGTGTCTCCTGGCTCCACCCCCAAAGTCTCCTGGCTCCACCCCCAAAGTCCCCAGATATTTCTGGGATTGGACTTGGCAATTCTAATACATACACACACATACACAAAAACCTCTCTGCATTTAAAAGAATCATTTATGGAAAGGTTCAAACCTAGCTTTATTTACGTGCAAGTTTTTCGCTTTCATGCAATGATTATTGGGGTGGGTGTCTTTGAACCACATAATTCCTCCCCTGAAGTGGTCCAGTCTATTTTGCCATTTCTGTATTCTGCCCCCTTAGTCTGCAAGGCCCTACACCAAGCCTCTGCGGCTTTACCTTTCAAGCTAACCTTGAAGCTGGGGAGCTCATCAGGGTTGTTGAGTTGTCTGTGTGGGCTCTAGGAAACCACTTAATGTGAGCTGGTTACCCTTTCAGCACTGACATTTCAGTATTTACACCTATGGTTGCCAACCTCCTGTGCAGCTCTCACTACTACTGCTGATCTTCAGGTGACACAGATCGGTTCATCTGGAGAAAAAGCTGCTGTGGAAGGTGGACTCTATGGCATTGCATCCCACTGAAGCCACTTCCCTCCTCTTCCCCCTTGCTAGGTCAGACAGGTGAGGCTGCCATGCCCCTCCCCATCTGGTTGAGGGGTTTTGCCTGGAGTGCCAAAGGGCTGTTGACTTTCTGCCCCAGCAGCCTCCCAAGGCTGGACTCTGCAGGAATTTAACCCAGGAAGGAAGGCAGGTGCACTGAGGAGCACTTGGTGGCCATGCTGGGGGGGGGGGCGCAAGTAGGTAGCCTCGCCTAGGGCACCAAAAAGCCTGGCACCAGCCCTGTGTGAGCTGCAAAGAATGCACAGGTGTAAAGTTTATTTGTATAAGCAATATGAACAAGAACAGAACCTCCATGAACAATTTCCTCCCTCCCAGCCCTTATTAGTCAATGAAGGACAAAAAGATCAGTATAGGGTTGCCAAGTCCAATTAAAGAAAAATCTGGGGACTTTGGGGGTGGAGCCAGGAAACTTTGGGGGTGGAGCCAGGAGACATTGGGGGTGGAGCCAAGAACAAGGATGTGACAAGCATAATTGAACTCCAAGGGAGTTCTTGCCATCACATTTAAAAAGACAGCACACCTTTTAAAATGCCTTTCTTCCATAGGAAATAATTAAGGATAGGGGCACCATATTTGGGGGCTCATAGAATTGGACCCTCTGGTCCAATTGTTTTGAAACTTGGGGGGTATTTTGGGGAGAGGCACTAGATGCTATACTAAAAATTTGGTGCCTCTACCTCAAAAAATAGCCCCCCCCAGAGCCCCCAATACCCAATTTTCTATTATTCCCTATGGGAATCGTTCTCCATAGGGAATAATAGAGTGCCTAGTAGACATTTCCCTCCCCCTCCCGCACGCTTTCTAAAGGGGGGGAGGGCCTCCAAACTAGGGAATCCCCTGCCCCCTCCCTCTCACACACACACTTACCAGATCTTCCTCCGGACAACTCTACTTCCTGTGAAAACAAAAGCAAAAGAAAGGGAGGGGCCGTTCTCAGAAGCCCTTTCTGCTTCCTGCCCAGCCTTAAATGGGCAGACATTTTTCAAACGGCTCAGGAGCTCTACAACATGAAGCCTAAAGGTATGTTCTCCCCCCCTCCACCCCCCACCCCCGCTTCCAAAGTTTTGAAGAGCGGGAGATGAGGCTGCGAACCCAGAAGTCTCCCGCCAGAGCGGGAGGTTTGGGAAGCCTAGATCAGTATCTTATCTTTCCTGATCTTTTAATGTCTTTCTCAGGGCTATAAGAAGCACAGAGGAAGGACATTCCCAAATAAGGACCTCTCAGCAATTATTGTGTGTGTAAAGTGCCATCAAGTCACAAATGACTTATGGTGACCCCCAACAAAGGGCTTTCGAGGCAAGTGAGAAGCAGAGGTGGTTTGCCATTGTCTTCCACTGCAGAGTCTTCCTTGGTCATCTCCCTTTCAAGCACCGGCCTTGCTTCGCTTCTGAGATACGGCTATGCCATGCTGCCATCCCTCCCCACAACTACTATTAGACGTTTAAAAAAAAAATGCTGGGAAGCTCTATTAGTGGATGTCCCAGCACTTCATCTAATGAGGTGAGTTCACACAATCCAAGGAAGTTTCCTCCAAAACATTTTCATTACAAAATGTATTATTACTTTCATCTACAGAGAACTGTTAACAGAAGTAATAGAATAATGAACTGAACTCTGGTACAAGAAAACTTATCAATTCCTTTTCTATTCATTAGTTTGAGGAGGTCAGAATCTTTTGTACTCGACTGGTGCCAGTGTTAAATATATATCCTGCACAGAACGATTATAATAGCATCTGGCACATCTAACTGGTACAAGTTCAAAAGACTGCAATTAAAGCCCTACAAATTTACTTTTTATGACAGTGCATAGATCAGTATTTCTGAAATTTCTGAAAACCAAAAAAAACCCCCTACACATCTACAGCAGAAAATATTTATTTTTAAGTGCATAAAAATAAAATCTTAGAGGATTCAATCCTTTTTCCACTTGTGTCCTAAAATAAATGAGGCAAAGTTATAGCAGTGGACCATTCAGAGAAAAAGTAGGCAGCTTCCTCACTAGCTGGGGTATCTTGGACTCATAGGACAAGTTAATTATTTACTTACTGCCAAGTTGATGAGCTATGTTAGATTTTATTATTGCTTTACATTGTTGCACACTGTATGCTTTAATGTGTTTTATTGCTACAAATATACCCCCCCCCCTTTAAAATAAACTGCACATAGCATATCAGTTTTTCTTCCAAGGTGCACATCTCAGTGAATGTCATGCTCTATCCAAACCAGCATGCACCACTACATCTCCTATTCATCCCAATATGCTGCAAAGTCTCAAACAGTCATAATGGCAGATCAATGTATTATATGGGGATAGCTTACCATGGGATGGCTGGGTGAGATGTAGTAAGTAACAGCTACTATGCTTTTTATGTAGTTGGTTATATTAGTATTCCATTGGTTTTGTATAGTATGACAAAGAGATAAAATAATAAACTTTATTATAAAGTTACAAAGAAATTTGGGGAAACAGGGATGGGTAACAAGACTTACTGCTCTTAGATTTTTAAGTTTATAGGTAGATCAGTTCCATGCTTCTACTGTGCTATCAGCCAACATCACTTCAGTGGAGAGTCCCAGTTTCGATATCATGCAAAATTTCAGTATCATGCTCACCTTTGTCACTTTCTCTCATTCTAAGCCTCTTCAACCATTGTCATGTTTGATCTTTAGAGTCTCAACTTGGGTAAAGTTAAACCAGTTTTAAATCCCATCTCTGCCACAAAGCTCCCATGACAAATGTTGGGCCAATCACTCTATCTTGATCTGGTCTACTTTATTGGATGTCAGTGAGGATATAGTTCCATAGAAGATGCAGAGTCACAGTAACTGGATCATACTATTGTACTAAAAACTGCACAGGGATAGTGGAAGAGGCAACACATCACTAACATTCTGCAGATACTCATCCATGATGTTAATGTAACTATATTCTACATAGTTATAATAATAACAATATATTCATTATCTAGGCAGAAACACATTTTTTGCAGGCATAATGTGCTATACATCTAGTGTTCATGAAATCCATTATCTGCCAATATCTTTCTTTCAGAAGTCAGCCAACCTTATTTCTACAAATAAGCAACAATTACACATTTAGAATAACATTTATACATCTGTTGTGCATGCCACACAGTGCTGTGGCTTTCCCAGCCACTATAGTTCCAGCAGATTCTAGACATCTCTGGATTCCAGCCCACTTCCACACAGGTTATTTCACCCAATTCAGCACTGTTAGGATGCATTCCCCACCCCGACCCCCGCACCTTCCTCCAGTATCATGCTGAATTTGTGCAGTTCCTGGAGTTTCCCCATTTTTTCTCCAATCTTTTGCAAACCAGTTTTGCCACAAAGTTTTTGAAAGACCACAGTGAAGCTGTGGTGGCTGCCATATGGGTGAAACATTTTGAATTTTCCCAGTCTTGGCTACATGGCATCCATTTCCCCCTGAAGCTGTTCCCATAGTCAATACACTTTTACAACTATATGTAAGAGGCTCTGTGAATTCCCAGCTTTTATTCCCTCTGAAAAAAGTAAGTCTCTAGCCCGGGCTCCCCAGCCTTTTTGTTCCTGTGGGTACCTTTGAATCTCCAATACAGATTGGTGAGCGCAACTACAAAATGGCTTCTACAGGAGGCAGTCAACCACACAGAGGAAGCCTAAGAGCAGGGGAGATTATGGCTAATGTTAAAAAATACATTGAGAAAGAGGAATGAGAGAGAACAACATCAACACTGTGGTGGCAGCTACCATTGAAACAAAATCATTTTAATCTGCCTGGCCAATCGGATCTCCAGTGACCATGCAAAAGTCCTGCTGGGCTAGTGCCCTGACCACTTTTAAAAACTCTTAAAGGTCACCAGAAAATGGAGACCATGGGAACTGTGCTGGCAACACCTGCTCAAGCCCTTTCCATTGTAGAGATTTGCTTTTTCTCATCAGGACTAGGGGATATAGATTTACATTTTAGAAAATGAAAACAGAAAGCTAAGAATTTACAGAATCTCTTGCATTTATTGTTATAAAACCATATCAATATAGCAATATGAATGCTTATTTTTAAAAAAGAAAAAGCCCCAGTGGCCCAGGGAAAGAGGAAGGCCACGGCTGGGAGATTGAACAAGTGGCCACTTGAAAATCTCCGGGCTGCTGCACTGTATCGGCAGCAGCACCAGCAATGGGGAAACCACCCAAGTGACCTAGGCTATGCAACAGATGAGACATAGCACTGACTGGTCAGAGTGCCCACAACAACTTCCTGCCAGGAGGGTGGGGGGAACCCTCCTTAAGTAACCATTTCTATCCTGGAGTCACTGCAACTCTGTCAACCAATCATAAATATAATCAGAAGTTGCTGGATTGGCAGGTGTTTGCTGGAGTTTAGCATTTAAAAAGAATTATGGATCATGCTCATTCTGAACAAAAAACCCCAGATTGAATAGAATGGCTTTTGGTAGCGAAGCAGATACTATATATGATTTTTGCACAGAAAACTTAAATCATGTTTGTGAAATGCTTTTACCATGACATGATTTTGCAGTATATTTTTAAAGTATATTAAAGTATATATTAAACAGGTTCTTGAGAAGTTTTCAAATAAAAACAACATTGTTTTAGATTAATGCTGATTTCCTACTAAAATTATACTATGATACTCCAGCAGCATGAAAAATAGCTGACTCTTGTTTTCTGCAACAATCCACATTGCTTTGAAGATGACAAAATTGGGAACTATGTTTTAGAAAATGTAAATGTAGATTTAGAAAATGTAAACAAAGCTAATAGCTCTAAACAGCTGATGCTTTGTGTTTATTAGAGAGGCAACTAATAAATACCCCTTCATTTATATTACAGTTTTTGTTCTAAAAACAATTATCATTATTTTTATCTCATCCTTTTTCCAAGGAGATCATGCCACCTCATTTTATCCTGACAGCGAAACAGGCTAAGCTGAGAAACAAAAATCAATCAAAGTCACTGTCATAACCCTATGTTTCAATCTGTCTTCCCCAAAGGTCCATGGCCTTTGTATAGAATTTGCAACAAGACTTAGAGTTTCCAGGAACCTTCTAAGCCTTATGATTAGGCTGGGGGAAAATGGAGGGAAAAGCAGAGTCCAATCACTGATGATGAAGTAGCACTTTAATAAACTGTTCTTTGTTCACTCTGCCTGGGTTCTTCACACTTCATATTTGATCATACATCAGGGAGTTGTGGGAGGGCAGGGAGGAATGTACGAGCCCTCTCTAGTAAGCCCTTGAACCAGAGTTGTGACACACCATTAAGGCCCTTCCCTTTTTCAAGACTGAATCAGGCAGTAGTGTGTACAGGAAGGGACAGACCCTTAGAGGGAGAGTATGGCCCTGTCCCTTTCCGTAACAGTTACCCACTGAGCTTCAAGGCAGAATCTAGATCTATTGAAGCCTGGTCTGATACTTTATTTACAATCTCATACTGGTTCTCTAACTGCACATTGGAGGGGGGGGGGATGTATCATTATTGACTTGGAAACACAAATCTGAAAAATTGTGTATTGTGAACTATTCTACTCAATTTTGTATGCTTTATTAATATTTGCTGTTCACATTTGGAACAGTTGAAAGTTTGCATCAAAACCATTCGCAGAATGCTTCTTTTCTTCCCTGTGTTTCTCCAGTAGCTGGAATCTACCATAATCCTCCCCCTCCCCATTTTAACTAAGATGAAACTTAATTTACTTTGACAAAAGGGATAGTGCCAGCTATCATCAGGACTCCATCAAGCTGTGCACATTTTATTAAGTTATATTATGTAAAAATGCAAATTTGTTCCATGCTATGCTTAATTTTCTTAGCATTCCCCATAGTGAGCTCTTTATTCCTGTGTTAAGCCAGAGAAGCATAGCAGTGAACATGTCTCCAGACCAGGTTTCCCCCCCCCCCCCAAAAGGTCTGACATCCTATGTTTCCTGTCATGTGCTAGGTATTGCTATTGATCAGCAGAGTGACAGCAGCTCAATGCAAAGTCACAGCAAGTAAGTCTCATCACAAAGATGATTCTTGAGGGAAACTTCTGCTGAGTTTAGCTCTTATTCTTGCTCCTGTTAAAGGGTTTTCACTGATAGTCCAATTATGAGAAAAAGAGGGCTGGCTTTCTTAGTTCTTCTCTCAAGTCAAGTTCAAGTTTAAGTCCTTTAATGGCATAATAAAATACTACATAAAAATACAAACTGGATCTGAAATGAAGGAAGCAATTAAGACAATGTCACTGAGAAAAAAATACTAAAAACAGAATTAATCAAATACTCATTGCCTTTTCCTAGATATAGAGTAACCCTTATATAATACAATAGTAAATTACTCAGCCACTAATGCAGTCAAACTGGCAGATTTATCAGCAAGTAAATACTGGGTAATTCTTTCCAGAGGGCCAGAGAGGTTAGAAATAGCAGGATCAAGAAGTTGCTGGCGAATCTTACAGAACATGGGGCAACAGAGAAGAATATGGGTAATTGAATCTCATTCCAGTAGACAATATTTACATGATCTGTTCTCACAAGTGATATCATGGTATCTATCAGAAAGTACAGGTGATGAGAAAATATTCAGTCTGGCAAGCATAAAAGCCCGATGATGTTGGGGATTAGTAAGATTTCGCATGTAAGCAATTTCTTGCCCTGCAGAGGGCAACAAACCAAAAAAGACCATGGAAAACAAATCAGGTTAATTCCTGCTACAATAGTCTGGCTCGTAGTTCTTCTCTCTGCTGATGGTTATGGCTTTCTGTTGCAGCATGTCTGGAGGCAGTGCTCCTGCATTTACCAACAATGGAGGCATCCCAGGGCCAGCCACAGCAAATAAGAGCCCTATAGGAGCCAGCAGCTGAGACCACTGGCAAAGGAGACCTCCCTTCAGCCTCCCCCAGTGACCAATGCAGCTGAGAAGGCTGAAGCATGCCATAGCAGTGGAATGGCCTGGAAGACAGTTGCATGAAAGCTGCCAGAAGAGGCAGAGAGCAAGAATGATGCACTAGCAGCCAGGTTTACTGTTGACTTCCCAGCCATGGCCCTGATGAAACTGAGGGGCATTTTGACAGCTAAGGAGGCAGGGTAAGAGCTGGACCACTATGAGGAACACCCAGTCAGGGAGGTCAGATCCAGGGAAGAGAATCTGCTGGGGTTGAAAAGACAACAGGCAGACTCAGCCTCACTGAGCATGAGTAGGGTGGAAGTAAGTTCCATTGGCTCTGGCTCCTGACAATCCACAGAGCCTAGCCCCTGGATTGGAGGAAGAAAGATAAACTGAGGATGTCCCTCCTCCCTCAAAAGCAGGGTTCAGAAAGGCTGGGAAGAGACGCATCTCTCCATTCAGATGAAATGTCATTGACGACTACTCTTTAAGTGCAATTCTCCAACCAGTTCCCTATCCACCTAACTATCTTGGGGTGCTTTCACACTGGGAAATTAACCCGATATCATCTCATCCCAAAAAAACCCCTACTTCGGTTAGGTCCATGTCAGACAGCCCCCACTGAAGCACAAGGATCTCAGCAGCAGTCCATGATTGTGCATTCACACTGCTAGTGCGCCCCAACCACAGACCTGCTGCATAAAGGGTTGTTTTTTTAAAAAGTCCCCCACTGTGTGTGCTCAAGCAGAAAAGCACACAAGCACTCCTTGGAGGGGGGGAGGTTAGAGGGGGAAAAACCCAGAACGTGCTGGAAATGGCTTGAAGTGATCACACTGCTCTTCCGCTTTTGAGTCGCAACAATGCGATCAGACAGCCAGTGAATATGCGACCTGACTGCGATTCAGGGGGAAGCTACCGGGAAGATCCAGGTGGCTTTTTAATCACATAGGAGGTGTCTGGAGCTGGGGTGAGAACAGATGAGGCTGGGAGGGCAGATGTGCTCATGTGATCGTGCAGATTTAATTCGAATGGGAGGCATGGCTAGGTCAGGCCAAATATCTTGTTTGAAAGCACCCCTAGAGTCCAGTCAACACTCCTCTAGTTTTGTTGTTGTTGTTGTTCAGTTGCACAGTTGAGTCCGACTCTTTGTGACCCCATGGACAAAGTCATGCCAGGCCCTCCTGCCTTCCACCATCCTCTGAAGTCTGCTCAAATTTGTGTTAGTTACATCAGTAATGCTGTCCAGCCATCTCATCGTTTGCCGTCCCTTTCTTCTTTTGCCTTCTGTCTTTCCCAGCATCAGGATCTTCTCCAGTGAGTGCTCCCTTCTCATTTGGTGGCCAAAGTATTTCAGCTTCAGCATCTGACCTTCCAGGGAACAGTCTGGGTTGATTTCACTTAGGACTGACTGATTTGATCTTCTTGCAGTCCAAGGGACTCTCAAGATTCTTCTCCAGCACCACAGCTCAAAAGCATCTATTCTTCAGCGCTCGGCCTTCCTGATGGTCCAACTCTCACAGCCATACATTACTACTGGGAATACCATGGCTTTGACTATATGAACTTCTGTTGGCAGGGTGATGTCTCTACTTTTTATTATACCGCCTAGGTTCACCATAGCTGCTCTCCCAAGGAGCAAATGTCTTTTAATTTCATGGTTACAGTCACCATCTACAGTGATCTTGGATCCCAGAAATGTGAAGTCTGTCACTACTTCCATGTTTTCCCCTTCTATTTGCCAAGGTGTTATGGGGCTGGATGCCATGATCTAAGTTTTTTTTTCATAAAATCATAGAATCATAGCGTTGGAAAGTACCTCCAGGGTCATCTAGTCCAACCCCCTGCAAAATGCAGGAAGCTCACAAATACCTACCCCAAAATTTTTGATGTTGACTTTCAAGCCTACTTTTGCACTCTCCTCTTTCACCCTCAACAAGAGGTTCTTTAGGTCCTCCTCACTTTCTGCAGTTAGAGTGGTATCATCTGCATATCTGAGGTTGTTGATGTTTTTCCCGGCAATCTTAATTCCGGTTTGTGCTTCATCCAGGCCAGCATTCCACATGCATATAAATTAAGTAAGCAGGGTGACAATATACATCCTTGTCCAACTCCTTTTCCTATTCTAAACCAATCAGTTGCTCTATATTCTGTTCTGACAGTTGCTTCTTGACGCTTATATAAGTTTCTCTGGAGACATGTGAGATGGGTTGGTACTCCCATCTCTTTAAGGATTTGCCACAGCTTGTTGTGATCCACACAATCAAAGGTTTTAGCATAGTCAGTGAAGCAGAAATAGATGTTTTTTCTGATACTCCCATGCTTTCTCCATAATCCAGTGAACGTTGGCAATTTGATCTCTAGTTCCTCTACCTCTCCGAAACTCAGCTTGAACTTCTGGTAGTTCCCGATCTACATATTGCTGAAGCCTAGCTTGTAGGATTTTTAACATGATCTTGCTTGCATGTGAAATGAGTGCAATGGTGCGACAGTTTGAACATTCCTTGGCATTACCCTTCTTTTTTACCCATCTGAAAATCATGAGGAACCCTGTCAAAAGCTTTACTGAAATCCAGGTAAACAATATCAACAGCATTCCCTCGATCCCATAAGCTTGTCACTCGATCAAACAAGGAAATGTGGTCTGGCAGGACCTGTTGGAAACAAATCCATGCTGACTTCCCCAGATCACCAAGTTGTCCTTTAGCTGCTCACAGTTTGATCCTTTTAAAATCTGTTCTAGTATTTTCCCTGGGACAGAGGTCATACTGACTGGCCTGTAGTTTCCTGGGTCATCCCAGGAAAGCTCATACCCTATCACAAATTTTGTTAGTACCAAGAAGAGGTTTTACTACAGAAATCACAACATTATGGCCGTTTTCCCACTGAGCTTACCTCGGAGCGATGTCCCTCTTCACCGCGCAGCATCTGCGCAGATTTCCAACCAACTGCTCCGAGGCTGCTCCGAGTAACCAAGTAGAGTCGCGGCTTTTGCGTCGCTAACGTAAACTGGTTTTTAGCAGTTTCCATTTGCGACGCAAAAGGTCGGGAACTTCCTGGTTCCTCAGAGCAGCCTCGGAGCAGTTGGTGGGAAATCCGCGCAGATGCTGCGCGGTGAAGAGAGACGTCGCTCTGAGGTAAGCTCAGTGGGAAAACGGCCTACAAGAATGCTTAATGGAGACCTAGGTAAAAGTCATTTTAGTTATTGCCACCAATTTTTTGATGAAGTAAGCTTCAGTTGAATACTGCTGTTAGAAATAAATCTATGTCCCCAGAAGAGTATATAGATGGTGCAATCCTGAATAGAATTACATTTAACTGAAGATAAGACATAAGAGAAACCATGTTGGATCAGGCCAATGGCCCATCCAGTCCAACACTCTGGGCGTTTTCGCACTGACCTTCAAGTAGCGCGACCACCCTCTTCACACCGGAGGATCTGCCCGGATTTCGCACAAGAAGCGCCGGCGCACCCAAAAGAGCCGGCTACTTCCGTCGCGAAACCCGCTCAAACGGAAACCGCCAAGAAGCAAGAAAACGTTTGAGCGGGTTTCGCGACGGAAGTAGCCGGCTCTTTTGGGTGCGCCGGCGCTTCTTGTGCGAAATCCGGGCAGATCCTCCGGTGTGAAGAGGGTGGTCGCGCCACTTGAAGGTCAGTGCGAAAACGCCCTCTGTGTCACACAGTGGGCAAAAATAAATAATATATATATACACACATACACTGTGGCTAATAGCCACTGATGGAGCTCTGCTCCATATTTTTATCCAATTCCCTCTTGAAGCTGGCTATACTTGTAGACGCCACCACCTCCTGTGGCAGTGAATTCCACATGTTAATCACCCTTTGGGTGAAGAAGTACTTCCTTTTATCCATTTTAACCTGACTGCTCAGCAATTTCATCAAATGCCTACGAGTTCTTGTATTGTGAGAAAGGGAGAAAATGACTTCTTTCTCTACTTTCTCCATCCCATGCATTATCTTGTAAACCTCTATCATGTCACCCTGAAGTCGACGTTTCTCCAAGCTAAAGAGTCCCAAGCGTTTTAACCTTTCTTCATAGGGAAAGTGTTCCAAACCTTTAATCACTCTAGTTGCCCTTTTCTGGACTTTCTCCAATGCTATAATATCCTTTTTGAGGTGTGGCGACCAGAACTGCACACAGTACTCCAAATGAGACTGCACCATCGATTTATACAGGGGCATTATGATACTGGCTGATTTGTTTTCAATTCCCTTCCTAATAATTCCCAGCATGGCGTTGGCCTTTTTTATTGCAATCCTACACTGTCTTGACATTTTCAGTGAGTTATCTACCACGACCCCAAGATCTCTCTCTTGGTCAGTCTCTGCCAGTTCACACCCCATCAACTTGTATTTGTAGCTGGAATTTTTGGCCCCAATCTGCATTACTTTGCACTTGGCCACATTGAACCTCATCTGCCACATTGACGCCCACTCACCCAGCCTCAACAGATCCCTTTGGAGTGCCTCACAATCCTCTCTGGTTCTCACCACCCTGAACAATTTAGTGTCATCTGCAAACTTGGCCACTTCACTGCTCACTCCCAACTCTAAATCATTTATGAACAAGTTAAAGAGCATGGGGCCCAGTACTGAGCCCTGCGGCACCCCACTGCTTACTGTCCTCCACTGCGAAGACTGCCCATTTATACCCACTCTCTGCTTCCTATTAATCAGCCAGTTTTTGATCCACAAGAGGGCCTGTCCTTTTACCCCATGACTCTCGAGCTTTCTAAGGAGCCTTTGATGAGGAACTTTATCAAAAGCTTTCTGGAAGTCAAGGTAAACAACATCTATTGGGTCTCCTTTGTCGACATGTTTGTTCACCCCCTCAATGAAATGTAACAGGCTAGTGAGGCAAGATCTTTTCTTACAAAACCCATGCTGAGTCTTCCTCAATAACCTGTGTTCATCAATGTGCCTACTCATTCTGTCCTTCATAATGGTTTCTACCAACTTTCCCAGTATTGAAGTCAGACTGACTGGCTTGTAATTTCCCGGATCTCCTCTGGAACCCTTTTTAAAGATGGGGGTGACATTCACGGCCTTCCAGTCCTCAGGAACGGAGGCAGATTTCAATGAAAGATTATAGATTTTTGTCAGAAGATCCACAAGTTCAACTTTGAGTTCTTTTAGAACTCTTGGATGTATGCCATCCGGACCTGGTGACATTAGTTTTTAATTCGTCTATCAGTTGTAAGACCTCCTCTCTTGTCACCTCAATCTGACTCAGACCTTTCAACACCCCTTCCAAAATTAGTGGTTCTGGAGCGGGCAAACACTTCTCATCTTCCACAGTGAAGACGGAGGCAAAAAATGCATTCAGCTTCTCAGCTATTTCCCTATCCTCCTTCAGTAATCCTTTGACCCCTAGGTCATCCAAGGGCCCCACTGCCTCCCTGGCTGGTTTCCTGCCTCTAATGTATTTGAAGAAATTTTTATTGTTGGTCTTTATGTTTTTTGCAATATGCTCCTCATAGTCGCTTTTTGCCTGCTTGATCACAGTTTTGCATTTGATTTGCCACAGCCTGTGTTCCCTTTTATTAATCTCACTTGGACTAGTTTTCCACCATTTAAATAAGTCCTTCTTACCTTTTACAGCTTCCATTACTTTGTTTGTTAACCATGCAGGCCTTTTCTTATAACTGTTTGTGCCTTTCCTAACTTGTGGTATATATTTTATCTGAGCTTCTAAGATTGTAGTTTTAAATAGCCTCCAAGCTTCCCCAAGGGTTTTGACCTATTTACCTTTCCTTTTAGTTTCCTCTTCACATGCCTCCTCATCTCAGAGAATTTACCCCTTTTAACGTGGTCATGCTGGTCTTTTGGGGAAACTCCCTATTTATACAAATGGTGAAATTAATAATGTTATGGTCAATGATATCAGACATTGCCAAAGGATTTTTTTAAATGAAACGTTTGCCTAAAGAATCATAACCAAAACTGCTGAGATAGTGGGTTGTATCTTACCATGCCACTTATCTGAGTGGGGGATATTTCTTCAGTGCAAGGAGACTTCCTCTGGAGGAAGAACCATTTCCACTGGAGGAACTGCCTGCATAAAAACATGGAATCAGCAAGGAATCAACAGGGGTAGACTTGGTTTACAAATGTCAGGTCTACCCTTGTTGATGCTGGATCAGACCAGTGTTCCATCTAGTCCAGCATCATGCTTCACACACTGGTTTACCAGTTGCCCTGTAGGGACAACAAACAGGGCATAAAGATCAAGCTTTTCCCCTTATGTCTCCTAACACTGGTATTCAGCTGTTTACTGCCTCTGGATATGATGGCCCTCTTTAGTCCTTATAGCTGCTGGTAATCATCGATGGATCCACATTTTATGAATCTGTTCTTGAAAGAGTATTCCTTGAAAGAATCCCTTCATATTCTCTAAAAAAATTTTTTTAATTATTTTGCCAGTCTCATATTAGTGGTTTGTTTCATGCACAAAGTTAAACTAATTTAAATAGTGACTGGTGACATTAAATTGTTCAAATCACAGAAAGACACTAGTGCCAAAATTCTGTTGAACAAAGAGTGACATCTTAACACATCTTACCACCTGGGTTAAAAACACACTTTCTTATTTTTCCACCCACATTACCACAAATGCAATCTATTTATTCTCAGTTCCATGTAGTATTCATGTCACCTTCCCTTAAAGCATCGGCTGCAAAAAGATATGTGGAGGCAAAGAGATACTTCTGATTTGAGAAAGTACACAACTTCTCTGCTGTACTTCCTCCAACTTCTTGAACAGCATCAAAGTGTGCTATGCTTGCTTCATCTGTCATCAGCTGATAATGTATAATGTGAGAAAGGGGGAAGGAATCAATGAAGACAGTGGGGTTTATCCTGCAATAAGATCAAATCATGTATTTCAGCAGTATGTGCACAGCTCAGAATACAAAGTTATAGGACAACAGGAAAACAAGACAAATCCAGAAGATTTTTTGCTGAATGAACAGAGCTACTCCTAGAATGACTTTCAGTTTAGGAGTACAGATGGAAAGTCAATTGGGCACTTTCAGATTTTGAAAATTGACAAAAGAAAGACAGGTGAGAAAGACATATCTTCCAAAGGGCACACTTTTCTGCCATATCTTGTAATGTAAGGCGGCAGGAGGAAGGTGGCGGGCCTAGCTTGCCTGGGAAATTATAGATGTTTGTATGCAAATGCTAGAAGTGTTCGAAGTAAAATTGGTGAATTGGAATGTTTAGTGTTGGGAGAAAACATAAACATTGTGGGAATTTCAGAAACTTGGTGGAATGAGGAGAATCAGTGGGACACGGTGATTCCTGGATATAAGCTATATCGGAAGGATAGGGAGGGAAGGGTTGGAGGTGAGGTGGCTCTGTATGTCAGAGAGGATATATGGTCAGAGAGGATATGAGGTCAGAGAATTAGATTCCCTTTTAGAAATGCTCTGGGTTGAAATAGAGGGCCCAAAAGGAAATTTAACTATGGGAGTTTGTTATCGCCCACCAAATCAAAAGTGAGAGGACGATTATAATATGATGGAAGGCTTAAAGATAGCGGCTAAACGTAAAAACTGTGTCGTAATAGGTGATTTTAACTACCTGCAGATTGATTGGGTCAATAAGTTTTCTGGTCGAGAGAAAGAGATTGAGTTTCTTGATGCTCTCAATGACTGTGCTATGGAGCAGATGGTCTCAGAACCTACCAGGGGTGGGGCGATCCTGGATTTAGTCCTAAGTAATGCCCAAGACTTGGTGAGAGATGTAAAAGTGATTGCGCCGCTTGGGAGCAGTGACCATAATGTTATTGATTTCACCGTTTGTATAAATAGGGAGTTGTCCAAAAAGACCGCCACAACCACGTTTAACTTTAAAAGGGGTAAATACACTGAGATGAGGAGGCATGTGAGGAGGAAACTGAAAGGAAAGGTACATATGGTCAAAACCCTTGGGGAAGCTTGGACACTATTTAAAAATATAATCCTAGAAGCTCAGATAAAATACATACCACAAGTTAGGAAAGGCACAAACAGGCATAAGAAAAGGCCTGCATGGTTAACAAACAAAGTAATGGAAGCTGTAAAAGGTAAGGCGGACTCCTTTAAGCGGTGGAAAACCAGTCCAAGTGAGATTAGTAAAAGGGAACACAGGCTGTGGCAAATCAAATGCAAGACTGTGATCAGGCAGGCAAAAAGGGACTATGAGGAGCATATTGCAAAAAACATAAAGACCAACAATAAAAATTTCTTCAAATATATTAGAAGTAGGAAACCAGCCAGGGAGGCAGTGGGGCCCATGGATGACCATGGGGTAAAAGGATTACTGAAGGAGGATAGGGAAATGGCTGAGAAGCTAAATGAATTTTTTGCCTCCGTCTTCACTGTGGAAGACAAGAACATTTTGCCCGCCCCAGAACCACTAATTTTGGAAGGGGTGTTGAAAGACCTGAGTCAGATTGAGGTGACAAAAGAGGAGGTCCTACAACTGATAGACAAATTAAAAACTAATAAGTCACCGGGTCCAGATGGCATACATCCGAGAGTTCTGAAAGAACTCAAAGTTGAACTTGTGGATCTTCTAACAAAAATCTGTAATCTTTCATTGAAATCTGCCTCCGTTCCTGAGGACTGGAAGGTAGCAAATGTCACCCCCATCTTTAAAAAGGGTTCCAGAGGAGATCTGGGAAATTACAGGCCAGTCAGTCTGACTTCAATACCGGGAAAGTTGGTAGAAACCATTATGAAGGACAGAATGAGTAGGCACATTGATGAACACGGGTTATTGAGGAAGACTCAGCATGGGTTCTGCAAGGGAAGATCTTGCCTCACTAACCTGTTACATTTCTTTGAGGGGGTGAACAAACATGTCGACAAAGGAGACCCAATAGATGTTGTTTACCTTGACTTCCAGAAAGCTTTTGATAAAGTTCCTCATCAAAGACTCCTTAGAAAGCTTGAGAGTCATGGAGTAAAAGGACAGGTCCTCTTGTGGATCAAAAACAGGCTGAGGAATAGGAAGCAGAGAGTGAGTATAAATGGGCAGTCTTCGCAGTGGAGGACGGTAAGCAGTGGGGTGCCGCAGGGCTCGCTATTGGGTCCCATGCTCTTTAACTTGTTCATAAATGATTTAGAGTTGGGAGTGAGCAGTGAATTGGCCAAAATTGCGGATGACACTAAATTGTTCAGGGTGGTGAGAACCAGAGAGGATTGTGAGGAACTCCAAAGGGATCTGTTGAGGCTGGGTGAGTGGGCGTCAAAGTGGCAGATGCAGTTCAATGTGGCCAAGTGCAAAGTAATGCACATTGGGGCCAAGAATCCCAGCTACAAATACAAGTTGATGGGGTGTGAACTGGCAGAGACTGACCAAGAGAGAGATCTTGGGGTCGTGGTAGATAACTCACTGAAAATGTCAAGACAGTGTGCATTTGCAATAAAAAAGGCCAACGCCATGCTGGAAATTATTAGGAAGGGAATTGAAAACAAATCAGCCAGTATCATAATGCCCCTGTATAAATCGATGGTGCGGTCTCATTTGGAGTACTGTGTGCAGTTCTGGTCGCCGCACCTCAAAAAGGATATTATAGCATTGGAGAAAGTCCAGAGAAGGGCAACTATAATGATTAAAGGGCTGGAGCACTTTCCCTATGAAGAAAGGTTGAAACGCTTGGGACTCTTTAGCTTGGAGAAACGTCGACTGCGGGGTGACATGACAGAGGTTTACAAGATAATGCATGGGATGGAGAAAGTAGAGAAAGAAGTCATTTTCTCCCTTTCTCACAATACAAGAACTCGTGGGCATTCGATGAAATTGCTGAGCAGACAGGTTAAAACGGATAAAAGGAAGTATTTCTTCACTCAAAGGGTGATTAGCATGTGGAATTCACTGCCACAGGAGGTGGTGGCAGCCACAAGTATAGCCACCTTCAAGAGGGGTTTAGATAAAAATATGGAGCACAGGTCCATCAGTGGCTATTAGCCACAGTGTGTGTGTATATATAAAAATTTTTGCCACTGTGTGACACAGAGTGTTGGACTGGATGGGCCGTTGGCCTGATCCAACATGGCTTCTCTTATGTTCTCTTATGTTCTTATGTTTTGCTGCTATATCTTGAAGCATGGGCTTTCTGTAGGACCAAATACATTTAGAGTCCCTATAAGTTAAAAATTAACACAGTACTTAGCACTACAGTAGCTAGACTTCCAGGCACAGTGCTTGCAAGTGAACCAGAAAGTCTCGTGTTCAGATCTTGCTTCTTTTAAGGCCAAATTAGACATAATAGCTCCCACAGATCCAATACCACCAAGGACACCACCATTTAAAAAAGATTTAAGAATGCTGCAATCAGGCCTGCAGTGCAGTAGACTGAGGTGCTCTTGTTCTCCCTCCCCTGCATGCTTACAAATGCTGAAACAGCTGTGGGGAGTCATTTTAGCACTTGAAAAAGTATGGGGGAAATAGATATCTCAGACCACTGTACTGTTGGCCTCATCAAGATCAAGCCCTCATAGCGGTTTTAAATGATAGTAGCACCCACAGAATAGACCTGTGGATGCTGTTATGTCTAGTTTGGCCCTTAGTCAGTGGTCTGTGACAAAACAGTCTCCAGACCCCACCTTCGATACGCAATAATAATATTAGATAACTTTACAGATGCTGTTGTAAATACCACTGGGATATTATGAACTATTTGAGCACTCCAGATGACAACTGGTGTCACTTGCTATTGCTGAAATTCCAGCAGGTGTTAGGGTACCATATTCTGAGGTGCCCAAAGCCTCCACAGGGCCTTCAAGGGCAATCTGTCACAACTGAAGTCTACAGCAAGAGCTGGCAATCTGAAGGATAAAAGTGAGGATTCATCCAGTGTGGTGTAGTGGTTAAGAGCAGCAGACTCTAATCTAGAGAACTGGGTTTGATTCCCTGCTCCTCCTCCACATGAAGCCAGCTGACTGACCTTTGGTCAGTCACAGTTTTCTTAAAACTCTCTCAGTCCCACCTACCTCACAGAGTGTCTGTTGTGGGGAGAGAAAAAGAAGGTAATTATAGGCAACTCTGAGACTTCTTCAGGTAGTGAAGAGCTGGGTATAAAACCAATTATTCTTCTGATCCTTCTTCTCATGCGCTATCACCCAACTTCAGTTACTTTAGGAAAGGACCTTCAGGGAGACCAAGTGATAGTTTCCTGTCTTTCTGCAAAATCAGTCTGACCTATTAGGGAGCCTTGTTGTGTAGACACTGTCTTCACCTCTTTTCAACCCATCCACAGAGCAGAAGCTGGGTCTATCACAACCCTGAGAACACATACTCGAAAAACATCAGTACAGTGCATTTTTTTTTAATTAAAAGAGAACAATATGTAATGGAGGGAGTGCCTTTTCTACTAGCATTGTTTTGACAGAGCTTCAACTACTAAACAATAGAATCGATATGTAAGGGTTCTTTCCCTGTCTTATTCTTGACAGGTATTACTTATAATTTATTTTTACATGACAGCATAGCTTTGATACATAACATATATTCCAAAGATATTTCAGTAGATACTGCTTAGCCAGATCTAACTAAAGAGTATCCCTCTGTAAAGAAACAAAAATAGCAGTAATTTACTCTTAAGTATCCTACCTGCACGCATGGCATCTTTTTGAATACTTTCATAATCATGCCAGTCCTTTCTTTTCAAGCCATCTGTCCAGGTATATAGTTGTCCATCTCCAAACCCCATTGGGAACATCTGTGGAAAAAGTATAATGATCAAATAATTGGGGGAAAATGACAGGGAGTCTTCACCATTTTAATCAATACTTCAACTCATGCATATGCAGGGAGACAGAACAACCAGGAGCCCTGTATGCACTGTAGGGTAAACATGGAAGTTTCCCCATACACTTTAATAGAAGCAGCAGCAGTGTAAATATGTCTCTTTTAAAGCCTTTGTGGTGCACTGGCTTTAGCATCAGGTTTGGATGTCTAAAATCCAGGTTCAGTTCCCCACACAGTTGTAAAGTTTTTCCAAATGGCCTTGAAGAAATCATATCAAGCAGCTTGAGCAACCCTGGAGATGCTATACATATATAGTAAGCCAACATATGGCACCTTAACTCCTCAGAGGAAAGCGAAAGGGGTCAATCAACACACTTCACAGAATTAATCAGTTTTTATGACCCTTCCACCAGGTGACATATATTGTTCTATATTTTATTATCATAGCACCCTGCAAAGTGGGTTAGGCTGAGAATGACTAATCCAAGTAGAGTCACCAGGTCCAACTCAGGAATATCTGGGGACTTTGGGGGTGGAGCTGGGAGACTTTGAGGGTAGAGTTAGGTGGAAGGTTGTGACAAGCATGATTGAACTCCAAAGGGAGTTATGACCATCACATTTAAAGGGACCACACTCCTTTTAAATGCTTTCCTTCCATTGGAAATAATTTATTTTATTTGATTTATTTGATTTTATACCTCACCCTCCCCGCCAAAGCAGGTTCAGGGTGGTTTACAACACAAAATCCCAGGAACAATAAAATTAATAGGTATTAAAAATACACATTCAGCAGTAAAATAACAGTGATTAAAACAGTTAAAACAATTAAAACAGAAAAACAGACTATTAAATTGGTGCTATTCTGATGGCAACGGCCTTCTTCCACAGCTCTTAAATACTGGTGCCAGTCAATTGTATGCCAGCCAGAAAAGGACAGTCTTGCAGGCCTTGTGGAACTGTACCAGGTTCTGCAAGGCCCTCACTTCATCTGGTAGTTGGTTCCACCAGCAGGGGGCTATGATTGAGAAGGCCCTGTCTCTAGCTGATTTCAATCGGGTCTCCTTTAGCCCAGGGATTACTAACAGATTTTGTGATCCCAATCTAAGTACTCTCTGGGGAACATGTGGGGAGAGATGGTCCCTAAGGTAGGCAGGTCCTCAGCCATATAGGGCTTTAAAGGTAATAACCAGCACCTTGTAATAAACCCAGTATACTATTGGCAGCCAGTGCAGTTTCTGGAGACCCACCTGGGAATCCCCAATAACAACCAGGCGGCCACGTTCTGCACTAGCTGCAACTTCCAGGTTCGGCACAAGGGCAGCCCCATGTAGAGGGCATTACAGTAGTCCAACCTTGAGGGCATTACAGTAGTCCAACCTCAAGGTCGCCGTGCTCCAGGAAGGGGACCAACTGCCTTGCCCGCCTAAGATGGAAAAACGTGGATTGAGCAGTGACTGCTATCTGGGCCTCCATTGTCAAGGTAGGCTCCAGTAATACCTCCAAGCTCTTGATCTTGTGTGCCATTGCCAGTGGTGCACCGTCAAAGGCCGGTAGGGGGATTTTCCTTCCGGAACCACCACAACTCAAGCAAAGGACCTCTGTCTTCGCTAGATTAAGCTTCAATCTACTCCACCTAAGCCATCCAGCCACAGTTTGTAGCGCCAGGTCCAAATTTTCTGGGACACAGTCAGGCCATCCGTCCATCAGTAGATAGAGCTGGGTGTCATCAGAGTACTGGTGACAACCCAACCCATACCTCCAGGCAATCTGGGCAAGGGAGGGCATATAGATGTTGAACAACATCAGGGAGAGCACCACCCCGAGGCACCCCGCAATCAAGCGCGTGCCTCCGGGACAGTTCACCCCCAATTGCCACCCTTTGTCCCCGACTATCAAGGAAAGAGGAAAGCCATTGCAAGGTGAACCCCTGAATCCCTGTGTCGGTGAGAGCGGGTCAGCAACTGATGGTCTACCGTATCGAATGCTGCCGATAGGTCCAACAACATCAATACCGCTGAGCCGCCTCGATCCAGATGCCGCTGGAGGTCATCCACCAGGACAACCAGTGCTGTCTCCGTCCCATGGCCTGGGCAAAAGCCAGAGTGGTGGGGATCTAGAACAGAAGCGTCATCCAGAAAGCTCTGTAACTGCAGTGCCACTGCCCTCTCAATAATTTTACCCAAAAAGGGTAAATTTGAGACCGGCTGGTAATGTGCCAATTTGGCTGGGTCTAATGTCAATTTTTTCAGGAGAGGGCGGATCACAGTCTCTTTAAGAGGTGCTGCAAAATGCCCTTCCACAAGGGATCTATTCACAATATCCCGTATAGGATATCTGAGCTCCCTCTGGCAAGCTTTAATAAGCCAGGAGGGGCAAGGGTCCAGATCACAAGTTGTAGGTCGTTTAGTAGAGAGGATCCTGTCAACTTCCTCTAGGCTGAGTGTATTGAAGCAATCCAGAACAAAACCAGAAGACAGGCACGGGGCCTTGAGTTCACATACTGTCTCCAATGTGGCAGGGAGGTCATGGAGGAGTGACGAGATCTCGTCTGTCTGCAAAAAAGTTCAAAAAAGCCTCACAGCCGATCTCCAATTCCTTAGAATTTGGCCTGCCTTGTGGCTGTGTTGTAAGGGACTGAATTGTGTTGAACAATTGTGCCAGGCACAAAATTGCACACGTAATCTTGGCCGCAAAGTAAGTTTTCTTTGTGGCTTTCACTGCCATTTCACAGGACCCCATAAACTCTCTATAAGATGTTCTAGTTGCTTTGTCGAGTATGCCGCCATTGCCTCTCTAGCTGTCTGAGTCCTCGTTTCATCTGCCGCAACTCCAGGTTATACCATGGCGCTAGCTTAGAGCAAGGGATGGAGGATGGGGACACCTTATTTTAGAGTTCATAGAATTGGATTCGCGGGTCCAATCTTTTTGAGACTTGGGGGCTGGGGCTGAGGAGATGCACAAGATGCTATACTGAACTTTTGTGCCTCCACCTCAAAAAACAGCCCCTCAGAGCCCCAGATACCCACAGATCAATTATTCATTATATTATATGGGGACCAGTCTCCATAGGAGATCTCATATAATGGAGATCTCAGTGGAATCCCCCATCCCACTTTTTTGAGGGACTCCAAGTCCAGAGATAGCCTGTCTCCAACCCTAAAGCCAAGATCACCCAGTGAGCGCCAAAGCAGAACGTGGGGTTCAGGTCTGGGTTTTCTAGTCTTAACATAATTATTTAAACACAATATTATTCTGACTCCTCCTGAAAGGGAACTATTTACAAACAGGTAACTACTAAGTTCTTATGGAAGCTTTTGTATATTCATTTTGCATATATATATATATATGAATAATACAACATCCAAGACTGTGAAACAGCAGCGCATTTTGAGAACAATTGATTTTTTAAATTAATTAAAATATCTAAATTATTTAAATCAAAAGAACTAATACTGACAAGTGATCATTTTTAAAAAAAAAAATAAAATTACTAAATATCTTGAAATGGACAGAATGAAAAATCTACATGTCCTTGTTTGAGGTGTTAAAATTCTACTTTCAGAATATGTGTACCATCATCTATTTATGAAGTCAGCAAAAATATCTTAAAGACACCAGTTCCAAATATATGTCAAATCATTTTAGCATCAGTAATTGTACCAGCCCTCCTGCAGCTACAAAAGGAACAAATGTAGTTTATTTGAATATAAAGTACTAGGATTCAAAGTGGCTTACTCAAAATATACCTCAAATGTACCCCAACCAGGTACAGAAATCCATACAAATTTGTAGAACTTAATACAGTTTTAAAAGACATCAAACACAAATCATCATAAAAGCTAGACAGGCCTACCAGTCCAAGTGCCAACAATGAATATTAAATTCTATCAAGTGCTCATCTTTTTTTAAAAAGCATACAATCCCCACTTCCCACCCCCGCCACCTTATGGGACTTTCTGAGGCCAATATGAAAGATGACTTTCTATTATCATGTGAAAATCTATTTCCAAGAACAGGAGCTGCTATTTATATAACCCACCTTTCTCCCCAATGAGGACTCAAAGCAGCTGCCATCATTCTCCTTTCCACCATTTTACCATCACAACAACCCTTTAAGATAGGTTAGACTGTGTGACTGGCTCAAGGTCATTAAACAAGCTGCTATGCAGAGTGGAAAATCAAACACGGATCTCCTATTTTCTAGTATGCCATTCTAACCCAGGGTTCCCCAAATGGCACTCCTGGATTCCATGGCACCTGGCATTACTTTCCCCTAATGCACACTGAGCTTTTCAGCAGGTGAACGTTGCCATTATAAGGCAGAGTTTGTTACTGGCTGCTATTCAAATGAAAGGGTTTTCCATGGTGGCAATAATAGTCACAGCCACTGGACAATCAGGAAGTTTTGGTCCATTGCAAGAGGAGAGATAAATGCTCAGGAATAGAAGTAGTAGTAGTAGTGCTTTATTCACGGTCATCCGACCAGCTTAATACAAACAGAAACAAAATCATAAAAACAAACCCATCACCTCTTACACAAAGTTCCTTACGCCAACTATTACACATATTGTTAAAACTCATAGCCAAGATTTACATTCTCAATTTCCCTCCTTTCCAACTGAGCAACATAACAGAAACGGGCAATCTTAGTTGAAACATCAGAGTGAGTGTCAGACAGGAGGAAGGCAATCTGCTCATCCTCCGGCCTGCCCGCCAAGGACCCGAGAATTGGAGAGATTAATCTTGCCCTCAAGTCATTGTAATTTGGACACCGCAAAACGATGTGGAGAGTTGTTTCGACCTCATTGCAATTACAGGGGCACAATCTTTCCAGATATGGGGACCCAGCGTAACGTCCCAAAAGCACCGAAGAGAAAAGTGCGTTGAGTCGTGCTTTTGAGAAAGCTATCCGATATTTTGGGATAGTGATGTTGAAAAGATACCTGGCTGGGGACAGTACTTCAGCTTGCTTCCCTAAGAAAATGTGCGCAGAAAGACTAGCTCTAGCAGATCTCAGTTCCAGCTCAACCAACCTCAGGCGCAAAAGTTCTTTCGCATCCCTCAGTTCCAACATTGCTAGGGACTCAGGGGAGAGATCACAGAGTCTAAAATGATCTAGACACCTTTTCTCCCAAGTTCCCACAAAAGAGTCGAAAGTAAAATAGAATAGAAGTAAAATGATTCTTTCTCTAGGCTTTCTGTCCTCTTTGTGGCTGAACTATGATTCCAACAAAAGTATAGGTAATAATCCAGCAGTTTCATGTGTTCAGTGTGATTGTTATGCAGTTCTTTTGCAAAGGGAAGGAGGGTACTGTGTTTGGTTTCACTGGCTACAGCAGCCATTTGGGTTTGGCTCCATCTCCTGTGCCAGCCATTTTGTGATGACACTCGCCACTCCCTCTCAAAATTCAAAAGCTGCCTGCATAGGGTTTCCGGGTCTGTGTTGAAAAATACCTGGATAGATCTAGGAAACACTGGCAAAAACACAGACTTTCCAGTGATTCCTAGAGCTAACCTATGTCACTTCCAGTTTTGTTGTTGTTGTTATTTTTTACAGGAAGTGACATCGACATGCATGTGAAACTGAGGGATTTTTTCTTGCTTGTTGAGTCTGTGGTCATACCTGGAGGGAATATATTCTTATTTGTTAATCATTGTCAATTTTGGAAAAGTATGTAATTGGAAAACTCTTGTGGCCAGGTACTTTTACACCATTCAACTGCCAAACTGAAATATGTATAACACTAAAAAGGTGATTTAACATGCAGCATCAGAAAAGAAGTATTCTAATAATGAATCAGAAAATCTAAATAATATGAAAAACTGTCTCTGTTCCAAAACTGTGTGTTGCATGAAAGGGAATTATCAGATCTGTACATCTTTAAAGCACAGTAAAATGAAATAACAAGAGAGTTCACTCCTCTCTGCTATCAATTAAATTGGCAATTTTCTTGCCCACATTTTGAGATTATGACTAGAAATACCAAGCTACTTATTAAATGCTGTAAGACCAAAGGGAAAATAGCACAGCTGCATTTATTCAATAATATTTTTTCATCACTTTGGTAGTACATTAAACAGACAAATGTTCCCCTACTCAGCTTTCACCCTGTCAGTCATGCTTATTTGCTTTCCCTTGATTGCTTGAAATAGTTTCTTTTCTTTCCCCTTGGTGGAAGGAAACTTAGTTTAACTATTCAGCATATTCCCTGAAGATTCTCAGATTTCCCCCGATAATACTACAATTTCTACTGCAAATTAATGAGCCCAACACTTGATTTCAGCCACACATGGCAATTATAATTTACAGAAAGAAATCAAAGATTTAGGAATGGATTTATTTACTTGTTCCTCTACTTACTGCCTTTATTCTGACAGAATGATGGGATACTATGCACAACCAGTTTCTTAAATGAAACCGTAGTCTGAGTTTACAATTGTAGTAACTGCTTCTCAACAGAGGCACACACACAAATCCCACTGTATTATAAGGATGGGTAAAATTAATTGGAATTGCAAGAGATGCATTTCACTTGCTTCCCTAAACTGTTAATGTTTAGAACTCATCATGGGACTTCCGGGGTTGGAAAATGCTGAGCTGAATTGCTTCTCAGTAGGGTAGCAGGCTGGGGCTTCTGTTCGGGGTAGTGGAGGGCAATTTAATGCCTACTGCCTACTTTTTTCAGTCAGAGATCCATCCAAGATATGCATAGGAAACTCTAAGGAGATTTACCTTGTGTCCTGCCCAGCCCGGGCGGGGACTGCGTGGAGGAGACCCCCCGGCGCCTGCCAGCCGTTCCAAGCCCTCGTCGTCACCCCAAGAGCCTTCCCCACCTCTCCAAGCCCCCGTGGCGGCCCCACCCCTCACCTCGACTGACGGGGCGACAGCAGCCACCCGAGCAACGCCTCCCAGACGGCGAGCCCAGCTTTGAGTCCACGAAGTCTGGCCAGGGCAAGACGCCGGGGAGCAAGAGGGAGAAGCTGAGCCCAGCACCGGGCCAGGAGGGGGAGAGCCGTTCGTCTCGTCGCAGCGCGAGATGCTCCATCGCAGCACGCAGCCGAGGGCTAGGACGCCCAAGACACGCCCAGTCAGCCCAGCCCCGGCACGCCTCTCCCGGGCGTCTGGGGCTTTGAAGGGGGGAGGAGCCAGAGAGGGGCAGGACCCGGGAAGGGGGAAGGATGGGTCGGGAAGCATAAAAGGAGGGAGGAGGTTGCTGAGGAAGCTGGCTGATGTGCAAAGAGGCTGCCTCGCGCGCGAGAGGGACAGGAGCCACAACACAGCCAAGAGGGGAACGGGGGCCTGCGGTGAAGTAACCCAGTGCCCACCCCCCTGTTTCTGAGACCTCCGGGGAACGCCCCAGAGTGCCCGGGAGGGGCAACGGCGATGCCAGGAGACCGGGAGGGGTACCGAAGACACGACAACGTGGTGGAGGAAGCGGGCCCTCTCCCGAGCCTAGGACGGCCATGCCCCCATATCACGGCCCCGCCCGGGTGGCACTCAAGCTGAGTGGCGACCCCAACCATTGAGCCGGAGTCCAGCGAGTCGTCGACGGACGAGTCAAGTGACGACTCCATGATACACCTGGGGTTGACTGCCGCCATGGACACTAACCCCACCCCCATGGATTTGGCCCAGTTTGGGCAGTGGCTCACAGACCACCAGGCGCAGCTCCTACAGGAGGTCACCCAGCAGCAGACGGCGGCCCAAGCCACCCTCGTGCGGGATCTTCACCAGGCGCTCCTCGCCCGCCCGGAGCTGGCGGGGCCAACACCATTCGGCACTGGGAGGAGCCCCTGGCCCCCTCTGACGAAGCTGGGGGCGGGGGACGATGTCGAGGCCTACTTGGAGGCGTTTGAGCGAGTGGCTGAGGCCGCTCGTTGGCCCAGAGAGCAGTGGGCCTTTATTTTGGGACCCTACCTGACCGGGGAGGCCCAAGTTGCTATGAAGGCCCTGGAGCGGGCTCAGGCGGCGGACTATATAGCGCTCAAGGCAGCCATCCTGGACCGCCTGGAGATCACACCCGAAGCCCACCGCCAGAAGCTGCGTTCCTGGCTTCCAACGGGGGAGACGCGACCGCGCTCAGCAATAGCGACCCTCAAGGATGCCGCCACCCATTGGCTCAACCCCACCACCAGCGACGGACAGCGCATCGTGGAGCTGGTGGTAGTGGAGCAGCTGCTGCAGGTGTTGCCTCCGCGTACCCGCCATTGGGTGGCCTGCTGGAAGCCAACCCATCTCAGCGAGGTCCAGGAGCTGTGGGAGAACTTTCAGGCTGCCGACCACCACGGCCTGCCCCTCCGCGCAGAGGGCAGCAAGCCAGGGAAGGGCTTGCCCCCGCCCGGCGGACGGGCCGCCCCAGGAGCAACACCAGGGAGGGCGCCTGGAGCCAGAGACCGTGGGGTGGTGGGGGCCCAGAGCACGCCCGGCGCTACCCGGACTTGGTCTACGCCCCAGAGGCCACGAGGGGGAGAAGGAGGGATGCCCGCCGCCAGAGGCCCGCTGTCCGGCGGGAGACATAGGGCCCTGCTTCACCTGTGGCCAGTGGGGCCATCTCAAACGCGAGTGCCCCCTGATGGAGTGCGACGTTAGCTGGGAAGAGTCCTGGCAGACGGCTGAGGCGGGGGCTCGCCCCCCCCCGGACGATCTCGGTGTCCTTGGGAGGGCGGCAACTGCAGGCCATGGTCGACAATGGCAGCTCGCTGTCCATGATACGGGCCCACCTGGTGTCCGCCCCGCTGCCCGTCATCCGCACCGCCGCCATCAGGTGCGTCCATGGGCACATCGAAAGAAGCCCAGTGGTGTCCATCCCACTGAAATACTTGGGCCGCTACTGGAGCGTGCCGGTCGCCAAAGTCACCAGCCTGCCCTACCCAATACTGCTCGGGCGGGATGCTCCGCGTTTTGGCGAGGTAGTGGAGGCAGCCAACCCTGGCCGACCAGGCCAGCCCGCCGGGGCCGGTTATGACGACGACGCCCCCGCTGGGGAGACAGAGGACAGCGACCCTGGGGAAGGCCCGTCCACCGCAGAACGTCCCGTGGCAGGCGGCCGAGAGACGTGGCCGGCGGACCCGCAGTTCTCAGAAATGAGACTGTGGTAACATCAAAGAAAGTGCAAGAGGTGGAAGAGAGAGTGAAAGTACATGATTCCACCTTGCTAAAAATGCAAGAAAAGGTGGCAATTCATGACTGCAAATTGATGGAAACCCAGATACGTCTGAGAGGAGTACCTGAGGATGAAGAGACTGATTTGAAAGGATATATAATAAGAATAATTGCAGAATTTTTGGAGGAAGATCTTGAAGGAACTAGAAGCATGTATGACTATATGTATAGAGTGAACTCATTATATGCCAAGAAAAATAATCTACCAAGAGATGTGGTTATAAGATATATGACAAAAGAAATGGTGGGAAAAATCATGAATAAAAATTTTAAAAAGACATTGATAGTGGGAGGCAGCAGAATATTTAGAACTCATCTACTTTTCTCTATGAAATGTATTAAATGTTTTCCTCCAAAGACTGACTTACAAGAATTTGGGAGGGGGGCACTCAGTGATTTATTTCAGTCTCAATAATTAATTTCACAGCATTTAAAACCAGGTCCATTGGTCAGCTGTTAGGTTTCACTTCCCCCGCTTCTAGGGGGAAACAAAACCAAGGGATTTAATGGCTTGCGGTCAATTTAGCTTAAACTCTGAACAGCTCTGCCAATCAGATGTTAGGTTAAATGGCAGGCAGCCATTGAACACATCAGTTTCATTTTTCCCTGCTTTGAAGGGGGGGGGGGAGTGAAACCAAGGGGTTTAATGGCTCACAGTCATTTAAGCCTAACAGCTAAGTGGGTCCACCAATCAGTTGCCAGCCATTTAACCCTTTGGTTTCGCTTTCCCTCACTCCAAAGGGGGAGTACAAAACTGAAAGTTTTAATGGCTTGCATTAGCTAGCAACTGGTGGGAGACTGGAAGGCACCAACATCTGGAGAAGGCACCAACATCCCTTTGGGGCCAAAACCAGAAGTGATGTCACATCTCTCTATGTTGTTACTATGGAATTTTTGTTGAATCCTAGAGCAGTGTGACATCATGTCTGGGTTTGGCCTGAAATGACATCCCACCATAGATAAAAAGGTGATTTCCCATAGCCTTCCCCCCACCCCCCTTCAGCCTTTTGAGTGGCAGTAGGAGTCAGGAACTTGAAGCAAGCCCAGATACAGAGCCATGCCGTACCACATTGCATAAGACAACTCTGCTTCTTCTATTCTCAGCAGTTACTATTAGGAGGAAGAGAGGGTGGATCAGTATTAGTTACTTTTGGAGCTTTATCTCTATCCCTTAATTTTATAGAGGAATTAAGTACAATGACCTCGGAAGTCATTTCTGAAGAGGAAAATTCAGACAATCATTCTTCTAATGAGACCTGTTAGGGGAAAATGAACATTAGTGACCCTTAGGGGATTACATTTAATGAAATGTTCTCCATGAACACACAGTAGGAGACTTTTTCTTATTCAGGGAGCCTGAAGCAGGTTTTCAGGAATTTCTCAAAACTTCAGAGCTGTGTTCCAAATGAGGAATTTTAAATGTGAAGCTGTCTGCAGTTCTTAGCTTCCAATTTCTCTTGTCAGCATCTGAACATCTAGGAGGCTTTCCCTTTTGATGTTGTTCTATGGCATAACAAGATTATTTTAAAGCATGTTAGAAATGGTTTCTTTGACTTACAGTGCAATCTGGAGCAGAGTTATATCATCCTAAACCTATTGACTTCAGTGGAACTTAGAAAGGTACAACTCTTCTTAGGACTGCACTGTTAGTGGTGCCTAAAGGCAGAGAAACTTGTGTCTGAGAAACTCAGTTATTGGAATGCTATCTGCGAATGGGTGGAAAGTGCGGGGGGGGGGGGGCTCTCAACCAGCATTCCTATTTCAGAATGCTTAAGAAAACCAAAAATCCACAATTAAATACAACAGTGTTGTTAAACTGCACAATAACACTTTTTGTGAGACTCCCCCCCCCCATCAGAATGCTGAGCTTCAGTGTCTTTGTGACTATCATCATGCTCTTCCCTGCACCTCTCCTAATTATTTTATTTCCATTCAGGGCCATTTTCAGGGCTTTGAGCCACCACAGATACAGGGACACAGAGACATGTGGCAGGGGGCAGGGGGGAGCCAGCATTTATTTCAGCTGTTGGATGGGTGGGGAAAAAGCAAGGGTGGAGGTGAGTGAATGTCATGGGTGGGGGAGTAGTAGAGTGCCAAGGGTGTGGAGATAGTTGAGAAGAAGAGGTGGTTCGGCAGTGGGTGGTAGTTGGAGGTGGGTGGGAAGTTGGGGAATGGGAAGACACCAAAAGGGGGGAGTAAATGCCTTTACTAGGGTGGGGGGCACTTGCCCAGAGCCTCTTTCTAGAGTCCATTCCTAGGCCTTATTCCTAGTACATACGTAAGTGAATACTTAAACTTGTGTTCTATTTCTCCCTATTCATCAGGGCTTTTTTGTAGCAGGAACTCCTTTGGATATTAGGCTACACCCCACCCCACCCACCCCCCGATGTAGCCTATCCTCCAAGAGCTTACAAGGCTCTTATCACAGGGCCTATTATAAGCTTTTGGAGGATTGGCTATATCAGGGGGGTGTAGCCTAATATGCAAAGGAGTTCCCGCTACAAAAAAAAGCCCTCTTCATATAACAGCCCTGACATGGGGGCCTTTTTGGTGAGTCAGTTTGGTGTAGTGGTTAAGTGTGCGGACTCTTATCTGGGAGAGCCAGGTTTGATTCCCCACTCCTCCACTTGCACCTGCTAGCATGGCCTTGGGTCAGCCATAGCTCTGGTAGGAGTTGTCCTTGAAAGGGCAGCTGCTGTGAGAGCCCTCTCCAGCCCCACCCACCTCACAAGGTGTCTTGTTGTGGGGGAGGAAGGTAAAGGAGATTGTGAGCCGCTCTGAGACTCTTCGGAGTGGAGGGCGGGATATAAATCCAATATCTTCTTCTTCTTCTTCTTCTTCTTCTTCTTCTTCTTCTTCTTCTTCTTCTTCTTCTTCTTCTTCTTCTTCTTCTTCTTCTTCTTCTTCTTCTTCTTCTTCTTTTCTGAGGAACACAATGGCTTTCTACCAGTTCCAGTTTTTAAGCGTAAACAGGAAATTATGTTGGCTAATGTTAAGCTTAGTTTGCTTTGGCTGCCTGAAGAAGAAGTTTTTAGTTCATACATGCTAATCCAAGACTAGTTTGTAATTTTATTACACTAAACCAGCTCTGGACACTACAATTCTACCTCATAGGCTGTATATGAATAATTAAAATCCATTTGCTCTTCAGGTCTGCCTGTTGGACTTATTGCAGGTCCTGCAGGCAGTAGGAGCAGGAACCAGACCGACCTCACTGACATGGATTGGATTCCAAATTCTAGTTTTGGCTAGAGCTCAGTAGCCTCCTTATTGACAAATATTATAGCACTTTCAACTGCTTTTCTTTATAGCTTTGCTTAGAACAAGAATTTTATTCAAATCTTCAACTGATGCACACCGTCGGGTCAGATATAAAATGCTTGATAAAGATGCACATGAGCCTGTTGATAAGGCTGCTCAAGCAGTGTATTTTATGAACTGTATTGGAGTAAATATTATGTTTATGGCCTTTTTAAGCCAAATAATAATTTTAGAAAGATGTATCAAAGCACCACTTAAAGAAATAATAAATGTGTCCAAACAAAGGGACACAGAGGGAATACCAATCATGAACAGCCAAAGAATTACAGCTTAACACAGCACCAGTTATTTGCCAGAATATATTCTATGGAAAGGTAATGGTGATTTTATTTGTGGGTTATATTTTCATGCTCCAATAAAGGCAATTTTTCTTCAGTCATTGGCAAATACTTGTTGGCAATATTCTAGCTTCCCTTAGTAACTAAAGTGCCATACCTGTGATGCTAAGTTTCTGGATCATACTTTCAATGCAGCAGTAGCAGCCCGTATTAGTGGTGCCACTACTGTTTAAGGCTTGTACAGTGCATGGGTTAGATCCTATGACATTGTTCCATTCACAGCTCTCTCTGGCTGCTGTGAAAAGCTCTCTTCCACTGCAGCACTCATTTCCTATGCTGCTAGCACATCTACATACATGGGATCAATGTTTTTGAAGGAGCCTTTATGCACAACCAAGCAGTAATGGCAAAGGAAGTAAGCACCACAGTGGTTGAAAGCCTCTGTGATGGTTGGAGAGGAGCAGAATGGGAACAGAGAGGAGCAAAAGGGGAACAGAGTCACAGGATCCAAATCTATGATTCATCAAGCAAATACTGTTGGCCACTGGGTGCTTGGTGACCTTTTCCAGGAGGACAGCAGAAATGGAATGCTAGGCACAGCTGTGGGCTACAGGCAGTCTGGTGGTCACAAGTTGCATAATCTTAGTTAGAATGTATCCTTGCGGGTGGTTTTAATCATTTGTGAGCAAGCTGGAAGAAAGCATCATGCACACACTTATTATAGCATGGAACTTCCTCATGTGCAGCTCTCAGGGCTCGCCCATTAGACAAACTAGGCGGTTGCTTAGGGTGCCGGGAAGGGGGCACCAAATTGGGCTCTCCCCTCCCAGTGCCCAAGACAACTGGCTAGCTTGTCTCTCCCCCGCCACCACTGCTGCTGCTGCCACCAGATCCCTCCCTTCCGTCGTGCTCCCCCCCGCCCCAAAGCTCGCTGTGACAAGGCTGGGCCCTATCGGCTTCGAGGCAGCCGCACATTTTTTGAAGCTAGTGCTGAAGGAGGCTTCGCTCGCCCTCAATTCCGGTTCCAGCTTCAAAAAACTTGCAGCTGCCTCAAAGCCAGCAGGGCTCAGCCTCGTTGCTGTGGGCTTGGGGAGGCATGTAACAGAGCACAGTGTGGCTGGGGCCCATGGGCAGGGAGGCTGCCTGAAGCATCATGCGTCCTAGGGCCAGTACTTGCAGCTCTACACAAAATGGTTGTTCTAAATCAGATTTGTGCAGCTTTTATGAGAAAATGTGCCATTCTGAACAGGATTCTTTACCACAAAGATTTTTTAACACAGAGTTTTTTATTACAGTGTCAGACAGAAGTGGGGTCACTTCTGAGTTCTTATGTAACTCCGCCTCCCACTTTCTCCTACCCCATTCTCTATGTACAGTAGAATATTGTTATGTGCTGAATCAATGTATTTGACATTACTTCATTTACAAGGCTATCTACAACTTGAAATGTTTCAATAAACTATATATCTATCTATATCTATATCTCTAATATATATATATATATATATATATATATATATATATATATATATATATATATATATATATATATATATATATATATATATATATATATATAAAATCTCTCTCTCTCTCTCTCTCTATATATATATATATATAATCACTCTCCACTCCCACGCTGCTTGTGCTACTATAACCTTCAAAATGTCATGCCTAAATCATGGCTTTGGGATTCCCCTACTGGTCTCAATCTTACCAGAATGAGATTTTAGTAACCAGTAGTAAAGGCACTCTGTTCACAGATACTTTTCCTGCCTGGAAAAAAGAAATAACCAGAACATTGGAATACACCTACTGAGTTGTTGAAGCAAGGTAGGGATGGCTGTGACTCCTCAATGAGAGGAGGTAGATAGACATGCCCAAAAGCTTGAGCCCAGCTGTGTTAGCTGGGATTAAGGACAGCAAGGGAAGTCTCAGGAAACATTGGTGCCTGGCCAGACTCTCCAGCTCAGGTCATTGTTGCCAGTGAGATCTTCAGCAGGTGTCAGCCCGAGGAAGGACTCACTGGCTGGAGAGTTTTCCCCTAGACATAACTGGGCTGGAGAAGAGATCAGTGGGGCTTGAGGACACTGAGACTAGTCCTATCTAGTATGGATGAGTCCCAGAAGACCTGGGAACAGTAGCCAGAGAAAGTGTGACCAGGTAACAGGAAGAAGTGGGAAGGCACATCCACCAGCTCTGAAGACCCAAAGAACTGGATAGCCAGGGAAAGGCATTTTTGAAGAAAAGCATCCCCCTCCTTTTTTATTGCCTCAGGACTGAGGAAAGTGGAAGGAGAGGGATTGGTTCCTGGCAGGGAGGAGAGGGCCAAAGATGGATAAAAGGGGGACATCTTCATATGGCCAAGGAGGAAAAAGAGGCTGAGCTCTGAGAGGTGAAGAGACAGAGAGTTTCAGTATTAGCCAACCAGGGATAAGCCAGAGGACTCAGGGTAGCAGACATCCCTCTACCCTTCTCCATTTCTGAGTCTGGTGGTGAGTTGCATTCTGTAGCCAGGAGGCACTGCCTACCTCTATGGGAGTACCCCAATAAAGAGAGAATGGGGTCCCCAACTCTGGAAACAAAATGGATTCTTTTCAGAAACAGGCAAAGGGAAAATGCTTCTTGCAAAATGGAGTGAAACATGGTTTGAGCTTGTTCTGATTACATTTTAGGCCTGGCTCTCTCCCCCACCCAAAAGGAATGCATAAGAACAATGGAGTCTTCAGGTAAAGTATTACTTGCAATTTAATTACTGGTCAGATGCTTAATGGCCCATCTCCTTACCTTCCTGCTACAACTCAGCTTCTTTTTTGTTCACCTCTATGCTAATATGGACCATGCTGCTAAATCTTTTGTTTTCCACTCTGACCCCTCCTCAGAGTAAACTAAATCAATGCCAGACATTAAGGTAATCACAGTCCATCCTGGCAGACCGGTAGAGACATTCTCACTTTTTGTTTTGAGTGTAGACCCTATTCAGACACCCAGGGGAAAACCCATCAGCAACCATTAAGAGCCATCATAGCTCTAGGAGGGGCTCCACATCTCCAAAGTTTATTTAAACAGCGTTTATTTAAACCACACCACATAGGAACATAAAAGAAGCCATGTTGGATCAGGCTAATGGCCCATCCAATCCAACACTCTGTGGCACACAGTGGCAAAAAAAAAGACCAGGAATAAACTACTGGTCAAAACCCTGGCTTCTGGGAAAAATTAAACTATAGCATGCTAGTTTAGACATAACAACCAGTGTTGGACTAGAACAGGGGTGGCTCAAACCTTGGCTCAAGAGCCACTTGTGGCTCTTTCACAAATTGTGTGGCTCTCGAAGCCCCCATCAGTCTGAGCACATGTACATAGATTGTTTCCCCCATTACTCTAAGTAAGGAGACCCTCAGACATGGCACGATGGCTGTTAGGGAAACTGCTCTCAAAATAGAGTTGGGGAATTAGACTGAGAGACAGCTAGCCCTAAAAAGGAATCTTTGTTATCAATTGTATACCAGGCTCAACCGATCAGAGAGTCAATGCTCAATAAAGGACTCTAATTTAATAAAATCAATTGTGGTTTATTTGAAACAATAGTTCGTTCACACAAGGTATAAAATCAATCACACATTCATACAGGTCTAGGAAAAATAGAGAGATCGATAGGGGAACATAAAGGAATGGACATACAGGGCAATACTACCTCTCGCAGACTCCAATGGAAGGCTCCGATGGCGACGAATGAGGAAATGGGGGAAAGGTCCCGAAACTGATCAGGAATCGGGGGTGTTACTACCCAGCGGGAATGGGGGCTTACTGAGTAGAAGGCACACCTGTGGGTAGCTAGTCCACAGGTTATATAGAGTCACCTTAGTCCTGAGGGGATGGGGGGTGACTGGGAGTGGTAATGGGAGGTTCTGCTGATGACCAAGAAGGCTGGACATCGGCAGGACCAATGGCGAGTCAATGGCGACACCTGATTGGGTGTGTGCTTCAACCAATGAACATCACCTTCATCCTGGGCATCCTGGAAACTTCCAGGTTGCGACAGGGCCTGAGGCGGCTCCGTTGGTATCAATGTGGGAATGGTTGGGTGATTGGGAGGAGATGGGATTAACCGGGAAAGGGACAATAGAGGATCAGATATGCACCTAGGTATTCCGGTGTAGACAAAAGGGCTTGGCGGTATCAGGAGAGATCCTTCCTCTTTCTCAACTCTCCGGGGTGAAGACAGTTGTTTAGGAAATCACTGGGCAATCAGGATTAATAGTGGAGCCATTAATCCATTCATAGACTAGGTGGGTTGCTTGCGGGCTAGGAATGACTCAAAGTGTGTACGTGAGGTTCCCACATAGAAGGAATGAAACCCAGCCAGGCAGGAAGATGGCTACATGTGGTGTTAGCGAAACACAGTGGTTCCCATGCTTAGCGCTTCAACACCGTTCGCCTGGACAGCTCCGTGGCGGCGTAGCCTCCTCCTCGCCGTGGCGGGTTCCACGCGATGGCGGGGAAATGTCAGAGCGCGGCTGCAGACACTCTGTGCCTGACTCAAGCGCTTATGTTCTTGTTAATAGGTACACGGGAGTCTTATGTAGTTCCTGGGTAGCGTCACTCGCATTCACTGGCCAGGCGGATGCAAGCTTACTTCTCCAGGCGCCCTGGCAACCATGTTTGTGACAGAGGGGTCATTTTCTCACATGGCAGTGCATGTCTCTATCTTGAATGTCTAAATGGGCCACTGCACATCTGGATAGTTAGTATTGCCTTTATAATAAACCCTAAAAGCCCTTATCTCTCACCTCTATTTCATTGCCTCTTGATTGTGTGTTTTGTATTGTGTGTGTGTGATTGTATTTCCTACATATTTTATAGTAAACATTTTAAAATATATTTATTCTGGAGTCTTCTTTCTTAAACCGGACCTTCGTATCATTGGTAAAAGATCCCTGCTACAAAATTGCTCTACCTAAGGTCTCCTACAGTACAAAATATACATTGTAGATTAATCACGAATGCATCTTTGCACAAAGAGTATCAAAGTGTGGTTCTATGAATACCTTTTAAGCTAGTCTTTAGCCCAATTCCTACTAAGAATAAAACATGGTTGCACATGCAAATATATATTGGAGATGATAGATGACAGACAGACAGACAGACAGAATGGCATATCCTTGAGCCATTTGTTACACCTGGTAGACATCTGCAGCTTGCACATTTTTAAGTGTTTTGGGCCAGGAGGGATTACCAACACAGCAGCATTACATGCAACTTCTGTTTCACCATTTGATTTTTACATTAACCTGCAAACCCTATGGGATGCCAATCTAATAAAGTACTACATAGATATAGAAGATCCATCTCCTCTGGAGAAGATTTAACATCTGGTCCAATTACAGAGAAATATGATGAGCCAAAAAGGTGCATGATTATCAAAGAGACTTGCTCTTGGATTTTTATTAGGTTCCTCAGAGAAGCCAAACATGGCTTTTTTGCCTAAGACATTTGAGGGATAAAGTTTAGCAACAGCTGTGTTTTACTGGGTAATTAATTTGTTTTAATTTCATTCCATGAAGATACATATTTGAAGGAACTTGATCAGCTAAAGATGATAATGTATCAGGAAATTCAAATTTTGAAAACAAAAAAGCCTAAAGGATCTTTGCCACTTTTTTCCTCCTCTGCAAAAGTGATCACACTTTAGTAATATGTTCCTATTAATTTAATTAATATCTGATTTAAAAATGTAAAATTACAAACTCACAATTTAAGCTTGCAACTTAAATAGTTTTGAAGTGTTATTGCCCAATGTTAAAGGTCACACAGGAGTTTGCTGGATCCAAATAACTAAGACAAAGGGGTGGGTATGGGGGGAACTTTAATTCATATTACATAGTAAAAATGTTCTTAAATTCAGGTGTGTTTAGCCTAATGGCCTCCCTCGTAGTACAGATAAACAAAATACACACTATAAAGCCAATCACAATTTAAAATACATTAGTTCTGACCTGAAACTAAAAAACACCTCACAAGAAGGAAAGATAATTTGTTAATATGCCCCTTGATGGAATTTGGTTTGTCTCAACCTTTTTGGTACCCAGATCCAAACAACTGTCATACATATGAACATATATATGCTGTGCAATCAACTGCAAATGATCTGATCACATCTTTTGCTAACAAGTTGCTAGAATTATTTAGATATGTGTGTTCCTTTAATTGTTGGTAAGTTGCAGTAGAGAAAGGGGGGTGAAAGAGAGGGAATGAGTGAGTGAGGTGATTGGCTGGTGGCTGAGAGAGTGTGGGCAGAGCTAAGAAGTATATGTGGAGAGAGAAAGAGAGTGAGAGTAGTCAGCTGTGGTCAGTCAGCAGTCTACAGAATCTGGGAAGTAGTTTTCTGATTAGAATCCCATACTAGTGCTGTGAACAGCATTAAGATTCTATGGAAGAAAAGTAGAATGCTTTAAGGACATATTAGGGGCTACATAGAGAGACAAAACCTAATATTGTCAGGCTATTATATGAGTGTGAGAAAAAAAAGCTGTTAAAAATTGAGTTAAGAGGAGAAAGGAAAACATGAGCGTGAGGAGTGTTTAGGCTTGCCAATCTCCAGGTCCCAGCGGGGGTTCTTCCGCTTTCCCAGGTTCCTTCCCACCCCCAGTCAGCTGGCCGGTGGGGGGAAGCCCTGCCCCCAGAGGACCATGTGCCTTTCCACCTCCAGAGGCTTCAGACTCTGATTGAAAGGCTTCCTCTTGGGATGGTGTGTCTGTGTTACTTTGAAGAAGTTGGCAGCAACTCATGAGTAGAGAGGCCAATCGCTCACTTCAGAGTCACCAGAAACGAGGGGGGGGGAGGGAAACTGCTGAGCACTTCATTATTCCCTATGTGGAGATCGATTCTCATAGGATATAATGGGGAATTGATTTGGAGGTTTCGAGGGCTCTGGGGGAGCTGAGTTTTGAGGTAGAGGTACCAAATGTTCCGTATAGTATCTAGTGCCTCTCCCCAAAGTACTCCCCAAGTTTCAAAACGATTGGACCAGGGGGTCCAATTCTATGAGCCCCAAAAGAAGGTGCCTTTATCTTTCATTATTTCCTATGGAAGGAAGACATTTAAAAAGGTATGCTGTCCCTTTAAATGTGATGGACAGAACTCCCTTGGAATTCAGTCCAGTTTGCTTTATTACGGTCCATGACCAAATACCCCTTGGAGTTCAATTATGCTTGTCACACCCTTGTTCCTGGCTCCGTCCCCAAAGTCTCCTGGCTCCACCCCCAAAGTCCACAGATATTTCTTGAATTGGACTTGGCAACCCTAGGAATGTTTGAAGTGAAAGAGTGACACCTCAGTCAGAAGTTGTTGTTATTATTCACTGAAGAATTAAACTATAAACATCTTGAAACCAATACACGTATTGTACAAATAAAGTTTTGTTTTATATTAACCTCGAGTCCTATGATTTTAATAACATAAGATTCTCAGGGACACATAATCCAGTGAAGAAGCCTTAGAGCTTGGGCACAATTCAGTGGAAACATTAAATAAAGTGTTTAAGAATTAAACTCCTGGTGGCAGCATTATATATATATTAAAAGGGAAGTCATGACAGGGACACTTCCACGTGAGGCTGGTTTTCTGTGGTAATCTTGATTTCATTCTGTGTGAAGCTGCCTTTGTAAAAGAGATTCCAGACAGCTCCAGATAATCAATTTTCTCTCCATTGTCCCTTTCAGACTTAATGGATGTTGAAGCCTGCTGTGTTTTTTCATGTGGCCCTCAGGATTCTTCACCCAATCTTTTTTCCTTTCCTTTATTTTGCAGAACATGGATAATGTTGCATCAAAATAATCCAGTACCTTTAATTTTTTTTTAAAAAAACCTCCATATATTTTCAAACGCCTCCAATGATCCCCTCCGCTCTCCCTAAATGGCAGGCTCAGCTGTTTAAAAACAACAACAACCAAGCATGTGTAATGCTGCATAGAAATAATTCAATACCTTTTTAAAAAAGACTATTTAAAAAACCTTGTAAGTTTTTGCAGACACCTCCAGTGATCTACTTCCCTAAAAGGCAGGCTGAGCTATGAGTGACTATCCTCTCTCTCTCTTTTAAAGTGAGCATTAGTAAAACTGCATAGAGATAATGCCATAGCTTTACAACTTTTTTAAAAAAAATCATCCTCTGAGGATCCCCCTTCCCTTCTGTCTAAAAGACAAGCAATTCTCTTCAGTTAGGTTAATTTCTGCAGGAGACTGGCCCCTTGTGGTCATCCAGAAATTAAGACAGTAACTGACTAGCACTTTGCTGATTACACTGCTTCCCCTTCAGACACTAGAAGTTGCTCTTGTGTCCTGGCGAGGAAAATCTGGTCTTTCACAAGTCTAAAATAAAGCAGAGGGCTTTTTTTTTTAAGGGCTGTTAATATTCTGTGCACAAATAGAGCACGATGTCATATGGAAATGTAAAGAAAAACATACATATTGGGTGGCAGAAATGTGTGAAATCCTTGGTGTAGAAGCAGCCAACATCATATTTGCACTTATTTTTTTCTATGTGAATCAGAAAATATTATATTTTAAACCTGTACTTAACTACTCCATGTAAATATTAGTTTTCTTAAAAGTATCATCTTTCAAACACAAATCTGTAACCCAGGTTGATGTATAGCGCCACTGAGTATACTGTTTTCTCCCACCTATGCATATATACAGAAAACATTTCTTCACTTCCCTTTAAAGAATGGCAGTTTGGTTTTATGAATGACAAAATATCTGGTTAAAATAATGAGTGCTAGTCAATTACTTCCTGCCAGTAGCTGTGATCTGTACACCTCTCCTATATACCCAAGATTAATCTGGGGGTTCAAGGTAGATTTTTCAAGTTCATTATCACCCCTGCTTAAAACACCTTGAAATGAATCCTAGTAGAATTACTATAGAAGGGGTAACTTAAAGCTAAAGCATTATATAAAGAAGAAATATTGAGGCAATACAATACATTTTTTCCTGAGACATTCCAAGGTAATTTCAAATTTCTGTGCATATACTCTGTGTGTGGATGTGTGTGTGTGTGTGTGTGTGTGTATGTATATATATAGTTTTATTTCTGTAAATTTATATTCCACCCTTTCCCTTGAGGGCTCAGGGCAGATTCCAACATGATAAACCTATTAAAACCAACAATAAAACATCAGTACAATTAAACAAATAAAACAACAGATCAGAATTAATTTAGGATGGCCTGGATGGTGTAAGCACAGAAGAAGAAGAAGAAGAAGAAGAAGAAGAAGAAGGAGAAGAAGAAGAAGAAGAAGAAGAAGAAGAAGAAGAAGATGATGATGATGATGATGATGATGATGATGATGATATTGGATTTATATCCCGCCCTCCACTCCGAAGAGTCTCAGAGCGGCTCACAATCTCCTCTACCTTCCTCCCCTACAACAGACACCCTGTGAGGTGGGTGGGTCTGGAGAGGGCTCTCACAGCAGCTGCCCTTTCAAAGACAACCTCTGCCAGAGCTATGGCTGATCCAAGGCCATTCCAGCAGCTGCAAGTGGAGGAGTGGGGAATCAAACCCGGTTTTCCCAGATAAGAGTCCACACACTTAACCACTACACCAAACTGGCTCTCCTTAAGGCATAATTATCGTAGGCAACTTAGATTGCCCAAAGATATAAGCAGTATCAGCCCCAGTCAGATGGCAATAATTGCTGGGAGGCCAGTTAAATGCTGTAATAAGATGATGAAGACGCCCGCTTGCCTCAACCACAGGCCTGGCAGAACAGCTCCGTTTTACAGGCCCTCCAGAATGGTAACAAATCCGGAAGGGCCTGAATCTCCGTAGGGAGCTGATTCTGCCAGGGCCGAAAAAGCCCTGGCCTTGGTCGAAGCAGCTGGACATCCTTTGGGCCAGAGATGGTCAGAAGATGGTGACTGGCCGATCGTAATGGCCTTCCCGAAGGTATGCTGGTCCCAGGCTGTGCAAGGCTTTAAACGTCAATACTAAAACCTTGAAGCGGATCCAGTACTCAATTGGTAGCCAGTGCAAACTTTGCAGCATTGGCTGACTGCTTGCCCATAAAGGCAATCCAATCAGCAATCGTGCCATTGCATTCTGCACCAGCTGGAGTTTCCAGATAATCTCAAGGGCAAGCCTGCACAATATTAAATATTAAATACTGCTCCTTTTTCAGTTTAAATATGCCACGTCATGCAGAAACGTTTGAATTGTGTGGGACACTGCTGGTATTCCAGGATGCTGCTAGTCCACTATAATGTTCAAAAAACTCAGTCCTTTCTTCCCTAAGAGTTTCAAAACTAAAATCCTGAGCTGCTTTATGTTCAATTCTCTATCTCCATGAGCTGGACCTGGTCCATCAGCCATGAAGACTCAGTCTATGTATTTTTTGACTAAAAATCACCTTACAGAAAGAGAGTTTGCCCAGAATACTTCTCTGTATTTTCCTATGTCTATGAAGATCTTGCGCCCAGCAAGCCACAGAGAGCTAGATCAAGATTGCAGTTCAGTTAATGTGAATCAACAACAAAACTTAGCAGCCACAGGCAATGCTGTGTATGAACTGGGCATCAACCATAGAACATGCCCAAGAAACCTGCAACACTGAGAGAGCTCCTGCAACAACACATCAATGTGTTCCTCAGGGCTTTTTTTGAGCAAGAATGCACAGGAATGCTGTTCTGCTGGGCTTGGTGTCAGGGTGTGTGGCCTAATATGCAAATGAGTTTCTGTTGGGCTTTTTGTACAAAAAAGTCCAGTGTGAAACAATGGTGTCATCAGGGGGTGTGGCCTAATATGCAAATAGGTTCCTGTTGGGCTTTAAAAATAAATAAATAAGTCCTGGTGCTCCTTAACAGTTTGGAAACCTGTGGAGCAAAGTCATACCCAACACTGGCTATAAGAAGTCATGTTCCTTCAACACGTTTCTGTATCATAAATGAAGATGATATGGCTAAGTTAGGTTTTGTAATTGCAGCACTGATATAATTACCAAGTATTGCTAAAGGCTGAACTGTATGTGCTGAGACAGTCATTCACATGCCTACTCAACTCACATACAAAATGCGCTGTGGGTGAGAGGAGCTATAAGTTTCCTCTTTCTTCCCTTGCACAGTCTTTGTAAGCATTTTTCTTCAAAGTTTAGCTCATTTCTGGAATTGGAGCTGGGTTCGAAATAAAAAGGAGGTTACTCATGTACTTTTTACTGCAAAAAAACAGTGTCTACACCCTTTTACATGTATAAACACACATCCAGTTTAACTCTAAGAAGAGGCTAAAAACATTTTTTTTTTACTTCTGAGATTTTCTGTGCCATTAATTCATCACTTAGTTTAATGTTTATTGCCCTGACATTTACATTAGTAGAAATAATTAACCCAGCAATCAAAAAAGGGCAGCATTTGATTTAGGCTATGACATCTGAATGACTCAAGGTTATTTAATTTCTGAAGCTATGGTAAGTTTGAGGCTCCTGTGCTTTATTTTATACCACAAAACATCTGTGTTGTGGTGGTTGGTTTAAAAGCTTTCAATAATATTATCTGAAATGAAAGTATTTTCAATATCCGTCTCTGTGGAAGAGAAAAAGAGAGTACAGACCATTCTATCAACTATTGTAAACTGCACTGCTAATCACGCATCTAATACCTATGGGCAGGGGTGGAATTCTAGCAGGAGCTCCTTTGCATATTAGGCCACACACACCTGATGTAGCCAATCCTCCAAGAACTTACAAAAAAGAGCCTTGTAAACTCTTGGAGGATTGGCTATATCAGGGGTGTGTGGTCTAATATGCAAAGGAGCTTCTACTAGAATTCCATCCCTGCCTATGGTTGCCCCCCATGAGGATTTTTAAAAATCACCATGGGGGGGCACATGCAGGGCTAAGACAGTTTTTGGGAAACCTGGGTAAATCCTTCTGAGTTTGCACAAAAATTGGAAAAGGTTTTTTTTTAAAAAAAGATTGGGCTAAAAAACTTCCAAACCAGGAAAAGCACCTGCAAATATGCAGATGTGGGGCAGCATCAGGTGCCTCAGAAAAATTAAAATAAGTTGAAGGAAAAGCAGGAAGCAAGAAAGGATCTGGGGCAGGAGAGACTGCAGGAAATTCAAGGAAAGAAAAATAGGAAGTAGGTGAAGTGAACAGCTGAGGAGAGGAAAGTAGGCAAAAGGTTAAGAAAGGGAAGGAAAACAAGGAGAGTGGATGACCAGAGGAGAGGAAGGGGAAAAAGAATGGGAGGAGGGACACAAAAACTAGACAGACAAAGAAGAGAAAGGGCAGGGGCTATTGCTAGAAGAGATTTCCCCTTCTCTGTGGGACTGTCTGGTGTAGTCATTATGCTTGTGAACTCTAATCTGGGAGTACCAGGTTGGATTCCCCACTCCTCCATATGCAGCTGCTGGTGTGACCTTGGGTCAGTCACTTCTCAGCAGAACTATTCTCTCAAGATCAATATCACATGTGAAGAAAGCATTGTGTTCAGTTCAGAATGGCCTTCAGAATAAACTACATTCATATTGCCCAGAAATTACGGAATATAATCTACTCTATTGAAGTATAACCAATACTATAAATAGGGGACCCTGCTGGTTCTTCTTGCTGTCACTCAGCTGGGTGGGAAGGAATGGAGGGAAAAGTAGGGCTATCGGTGTCATGCCAATGCCATTACATCACTTCTGGCCTGACCCAGAAGTGACATCATCACACAATGCTCTAGCATTTCCCCAAAACAAAGCATTTCAAACAGAGTTTGGGGTGAATGTTTGACAAGGCGACCGTTTCGTTAGTCACCTCTATAAAATGATCACCCTGATGTTGCATCAATTTACCAAAATCCCCCTTCAGAAATGGCATGTTAAGCATTCTTAAAGATTTAAACAGTGTTTACATTTATTTGAACAAACTGGCAGGGAAGGGAATTGATATTTACACAGTGTTTGGAATCTGGAATTGGTAGAAAGAAAGTTACATATAATCACAAAACTGCACTTTTTGTGGCTGACTAAACAGGAGACATTTCTAGACTTAGGGCTTTTTGGCTTTCACTAAAGGTATAACAGATGTTACAATGCTTTTTCTTAGAAATTGTTTTAAGTTTGCCTTTTGAACATCACACTGGTTAATCACACAGTCTTGAGAATATAGTCAGCTTTATCCCTTTGTTTTTCAACTAGACACTTTTCTCTTGCAAGATTGTTATTATCTTCTCTTTAAGATCAATAACCTAGGCTTCTGGCATGATTAGGGCCTTTCAATGACACTTCAAACCAGTTGTCAAATCCTTATCTTTCAGACTGACAGTGTTTTTACACTGAAGATTAAGCTTAAAAGTGGAAAACTAATTTCCCTCTCAAATTGTACTTTTTTGTTTCACACACAGAGACTTTATACTACTGGACAAGTCTCCACCAGAGCCTCTCTTTTTTTCTTCCCAAAGCCTCACCATACTGGCTCTGAAACAGACTCTGCTGTGTAGACTCTTCTCAAATAAAGAGAGTCTCACAAGTCACTACTCTCTTCTTCATCCATTCTCTAAGTCTCCAAGTCTCCAACTGCCTGTTACTCTCATCCCAACAGTTAGCTGCAGTCCCCCAATCAGAGTGAGTTCAAGTCAGCTAACTCACTCTCATCCAAGCAGCACTGCCTAAGAGCATGCCTCTGCTTGCTGTTCATCACAGCATGCTAGAGCATCATCCCTCCACAAAGGCATCACTTCTGTGTCACACCACAGGTGTCATCACTCATTGGCAGTGTCACAGTGTTGCCAGCAAAGTGCCATCAAGTTGCAGCTAACTTATGGCAACCCCAGCAAGGGGCTTTCAAGGCAAGTAAAAGGCAGAGCGAGTTGGCCATTGCCTTCCTGTGCAGAGTCTTCCTTAGAGGTCTCCCTTCCAAGTACCTGAAATTTCAGCTTCTGAAATCAGGCTATACCATGCTTTCTTCCCCTCCTCCCTCCCTCCCTGTATATAGAGACTAGGCCAAGTGTTTCCAGAACAGTTTTTAATTTTTTTTGTCAAAGTTTCCTAAGCCCTTATTGTTTTCACTACACACACACATACCATCACTGCCACCTTTTGGGAGGAGTTCACACGTGTTCTCTCTCCACTGTTGGATGTTGCTCCATTTTTTAGTAATATGTTTTATGGCAGGTTTATACATCAAGAGGCACTCTTTATTTCAGCTGTGCACCCAACAGAATATGCATTCTGTGTACATTAAGCATTATATAAATAGCGTAGGTAGCTCTCTAGAGGCTTGTACAATACTGGGATACCAATCCAGAAAGTTATAAATTATAAAATGCAGGCTTACAATGGATATGATACATAAATGAATATGTTAGACTTTTCTGTGCCAACCAACAGTTTTTCCTCACATCATAAAGTGTTTAATTTACACATCTGGTGTAGAACTGGGATCATAAACACTGATCTGTGAGCTAAAAAAAAAATCCTCACTTGTATGTTAAAATAGCAATAAATTAAATTGTAATGTTTCTCAGCCCTGTTGTACTTCTGTCCCACAGAAGTTGGCTCAATTAAAGATGGCATGGAAAGAGTTTCTTATTTGATTTCTATGATATTTTCACCAGAACAAATTATATTTCCAGTGCTGTACAGAGACATGCTCAAATGGCTTCCTTGGAAGAAACATTGTGCTGTGTTCATCATTATACCTGGACTGAAGTCACCAAGCACACACTGATATTACAAGTAATGTTGTGTGTTTTGTTTCATTACTACAGTTACTGGATAAGAGGCAATTGTGAACTTTACAGTTCTACTACAGTTACTGGATAAGAGGTAATTGTGAACTTTACTTCAGAGCTTTTCTGCACTAGACCTTTCATCCTCGTTCAACCCCGTCCCAGAACTGACATTCTGTACTACGCTCTTCACCCCTGTTTTTATCTGGGGTTTTTGTTGTTGTTGTTTGTTTCCACATTTAATTAAGGTCACCCCAGTTTCACCCCATGATTGTCCCAGGGTATATGGATGCTTTAGCAACCAGAGATGAATGCAAGGTAAATGGCTGAGAGTTAAACTCAGAGAAAACCCGGGTTGTGGTTCAAATGTGGAAAGGGCCTCATTGTTTTGAAGAGAGTTTTTTGTTGTTGTTGTGTTCAACTATGTCAGGAAAACTCTGAGCTTTAATATCCTTTGCTATATGCTGGGTAAAAGTGCACCAATCATGTCAGGCATGTTTCATGGTGTCTTTGAAACTACAAATGTTCTAAAGAAGTTACTCTGTCTTCCTGAAACATGACAACAATAGCAGTTACACTTGGAGTATCAAACATGCAGCCCAGGGGCCAAATCAGGCCCCTGGAGGGCTTCCCTCAGGTCCCTGAGCACCTGGTTGTCATCTGTTTTCTTCTGCCTTGCAGCTTGCTTTGCAAGGCTTGCTCAATTGCACAGAAGCTACAGAACAAAAACTGTTTTTCTCCATTGACTGAGGCTCCTCCCTTGGGGAGAAAGGGAGGAAGGCAGAGCTTGTTTTTTCCAGGCTCTTTCAGTTGCACAGCAGAGCTACTGAGCGAAGTCTCTTTCCAAGCCACCATTTGCAAGTTGGCAACCACAGGCTCAGGCATACCAGTGATGTCTATGCTCCTGACCAATTTTATAAGCTTTTAGCAGAGAAAGGCAGACTATAAATACTGTAAGTAAATAAATAAAAATAGCTTATGCATATGCACATGGGTACAAAGTTCATTGTGTTCAGAAGTGAGATGTAACACATATGTACTTTGTTAGTTGTAGCCCTGTGGCAGATGTGATTATGAAGGCTCAGAGATACCACAAAATATCCCAGATTCCTTACCTCTGTTCTCCACTATTGCTGCAGGCACCTAAGCTCTATAAAGGTATTTGTTTGAACATACATTGATTGAAAGTAGGGACAACAAGAAGCTCCTGCTCCCCCCTCCAATATTCATGGCTCACTGTAACATCTGCTCAGGGCTACAGCTAATCACATTTGAGCTGCATTTTCTAAAGCCTTAGAAGCTAACAGGGAAGATTCTGCTGTGCAAACCTTAATCAAACAAACATGGATTTTAATACATGTGGGAGGGGGATAATTAATGCCATGCTGGGCAGTAAATAAGGTTGATTTGGAATTGTTCATTCCACAAACTAAGCTATCACTTTGGATTGGAAGAAATTGACCATAATTTTGTTTGCATTAAGTGTCTCTCTTCATTTTGCAAAAATATATGCTGGACCTAGGGATTCATTGCTGAATGCTGATTTAGTATGTACGTTAACACATAATTTTACATTATCTTGAAATGAAAGTAACAAATTTTATATGCGAAAATGAACACTCCATCTTTGAAAAAGGAAAGTTTGAAATAATGGCTCCTGTCAAGTTGACTGGATTTCTTCCTTACCTCCCAAAGGCAATGCTGTTTAACAGTTAGAAATTATGTGTCATTTCCAGCCCTCTGTGAATTCAATGTAAGCATTTGTAGCATTTACAGGGGAGGGATGGTGGCTCAGTGGTAGAGCATCTGCTTGGTAAGCAGAAGGTCCCAGGTTCAATCCCTGGCATCTCCAACTAAAAAGGGTCCAGGCAAATAGGCATGAAATACCTCAGCTTGAGATCCTGGAGAGCCATTGTCAGTCTGAGTAGACAATACTGACTTTGATGGACATAAGAACATAAGAGAAGCCATGTTGGATCAGGCCAATGGCCCATCCAGTCCAACACTCTGTGTCACAGGCTCCATGTGTGTGTGTGTGGCTAATAGCCATTGATGGACCTCTATTCCATATTTTTATCTAACCCCCTCTTAAAGCTGGCTATGCTTGTAGCTGCCACCACCTCCTATGGCAGTGAATTACACATGTTAATCACCATTTGGGTGAAGAAGTACTTCCTTTTATCCGTTTTAACCCGACTGCTCAGCAATTTCATCGAATTCCCACGAGTTCTTGTATTGGGAGAAAAGTACTTCTTTCTCTACTTTCTCCATCCCATGCATAATCTTGTAAACATCTATCATGTCACTCCGCAGTCGACATTTCTCCAAGTTAAAGAGCCCCAAACGTTTTAGCCTTTCTTCATAGGGAAAGTGTTCCAACCCTTTAATCATTTTAGTTGCCCTTTTCTGGAGTTTTTCCAATGCTATAATATCCTTTTTGAGGTGCGGCGACCAGAACTGCACACAGTACTCCAAATGAGACCGCACCATCGATTTATACAGGGGCATTATGATACTGGCTGATTTGTTTTCAATTCCCTTCCTAATAATTCCCAGCATGGCGTTGGCCTTTTTTATTGCAGTCACACACTGTCTTGACATTTTCAGTGAGTTATCTACCATGACCCCAAGATCTCTCTCTTGGTCAGTCTCTGCCAGTTCACACCTCATCAACTTGTATTTGTAGCTGGGATTCGTGGCCCCAATGTGCATTACTTTGCACTTGGCCACATTGAACCTCATCTGCCAAATTGACGCCCACTCACCCAGCCTCAACAGATCCCTTTGGAGTGCCTCACAATCCTCTCCGGTTCTCACCATCCTGAACAATTTAGTGTCATCTGTAAACTTGGCCACTTCACTGCTTACTCGCAACTCCAAATCGTTTATGAACAAGTTAAAGAGCATGGGACCCAGTACTGAGCCCTGCGGCACTCCACTGCTTACTGTCCTCCACTGCGAAGACTGCCCATTTATACTCACACTCTACTTCCTATTAATTAGCCAGTTTTTGATCCACAAGAGGACCTGTCCTTTTACTCCATGACTCTTGAGCTTACTAAGGAGCCTTTGATGAGGAACTTTATCAAAAGCTTTCTGGAAGTCAAGGTAAACAACATCTACTGGGTCCCCTTTGTCCACATGCTTGTTCACGCCCTCAAAGAACTGTAACAGGTTAGTGAGGCAAGATCTTCCCTTACAGAACCCATGCTGAGTCTTCCTCAATAACTTGTGTTCATCAATGTGCCTACTCATTCTGTCCTTGATAATGGTTTCTACCAACTTTTCCGGTATTGAAGTCAGACTGACTGGCCTGTAATTTCCCGGATCTCCTCTAGAACCAAGATGGGGGTGACATTTGCAAGGGTCTGATTCAGTATAAGGAAGCTTCATATGTTCATATATGTAGGGCTGTCAAGTCCAGCTCAGGAAATATAGCAGCGCAGTTACCCTGAATAGTCTTCATTTCCTCCTCTTTTTTTGCCTTTTTTGTTATCCAGTAGCTGTACTTCCACCAAATTAAACTGAATACACACACACACAAAAAAAACCCCAGCCAAAATAAACAGTTTGCATGCCCTCAATTTTGTGATCTCCCTGGGGCAATATGGGGATGCTGAATGTAACAATCTATTGTATTTCAACCAACTTGAGAGAGGTCTAGGGGGCAGAGTTTCTCTGTGTCCCATAATCAGGTTCTAGTTAACTCTTTACTACCCTTTCACTATACAAACAGCTTCTGAAAGGAATGCAAAATGAACTGGGGGATTATGCTTTCTCTCTTCCTCTCTCACACATGTGGCTCTGCCTGCTCACCCCCCCCCATTAGCTTCAGTGTTGCTGAAATTTAAAGGTGCATACACAGACCTTTCAAAAACCAAGCAGTTTGCTAGCTTCTAACCTTGCCTGAGATCTAAAGGCACATCCTGGCTATTGGGGCAGGGCTGGGGGCAGGGAGGAGCCTGAAAAACTAGGGGATTCCCCTGCCCAGACCTGGGAACTGGCAAGCCTAGCAGTATGCTATAATCTCCATTCTCTAATAGACTTTCATTTAAAAGATGATTGGCTGTTGAATAAAGAAAATAAAATAATTGTCAGATTTACATTGTTGTGCCTCAGTGAGATTTAGGCTAGAACATGGTTTGATACAATAATTATTCTAAATCCTATTGGCAGTAGCAGATTGTATCATTTACCTTTTGGAGAATAATTTTGTAGTTCAGCAGGGAAAATCATAATAAAGGTCATGGTCAATATATTAGACTCTCAGAATGAAACAGTTACATCCCCTATTCTTGACTCAGCGGATTCAGGTGTTTCAATGTGATATTCACTTTTTAACAATTATATTTAGCTCTATGACTGCTCAGACCTTTTATATAAGTGTGGGTAGAACTGAACCATGTATCAATTTCTGGTACAATACCTAATTGCTGGATTCTGCCAAAGGCTGAATTAGATAATCTAAAAAGGCAATTCTTATATTCCTTTTGTTTTCTTACTTAAATATATATATACCCCAGATTTATATATATATACACCCCAGATTTTTATAAGAAGTACATGTAAGGACGCTTACATTAATTAAAATTCTAAATGCATGTTAAAAATTAAAACAACATAAGATAAAAACACACAGAAAACCAAAGAGGTGTGTGTGCAGTATACCAATTTAAAACAGCAGCAGATATAACTATGATCTTAAAATCCCCTCCTTCAAAGAAAAAAAAAAACACATAGGAAAAGGGTATTAAAAGAACCACTGGAGAAAACAGAACACAAGGAAGGGCTTGGCAGAATAAAAACATCTTTGTTTACCACCTAAAAGCTTGTAAATTTGGCACCAGCAACACTGCTGAGAACTTATCTAGCAGTGAGTGGCAAGACAGAAGGTCAAAGGAAGGGAGAAGACCCACAACACTTGCTCGGGTTGCCAGACTGCCCACTCTGGCAGGCGACTTCCTGCCCTTGGTCCCTGCCATGGCCTTAAATGATAGAGGGGGAAATGGAGAGAGGAAAGGCATTGTGTGATACTGCAACATAATTTCTGGACAACGCTATACATGACCCATTTTTATCAGTCCCCCCCCCCCCCCCGCAGCTCCTGCTGGTTGCCAGTGCAGGACTGACTTTGTGAAACCCCCTTCTTCCAAAGACACCAAGGGCTCCTGGTCAGCTGATTGCCTCCCCGTCCATCACTGGCAGAGATAATGTGTCCAGCCCTGCATGTCCTGAAATGGAGCAAAGCACAGAAGAAGATGGTGCAGGAAAAAAAAAAGGGAATAGAGAAAATAGGGGTGAGGTTTGCAGAGCAGGTATAAAAGAAGAATGGGGAAGGAGGGAGAGAAGGAAAAGGGGACATAAGAGCAGCAGGAGGGAGACATAAGAGCAGCAGGAGGGCAGAGATGTGACAGACCAACAAAAGAGGGAAGGGATACAGAGGAGTAGAGGAAAGTCAGATGGAGTAACATTGGACCTAGAAACTATTCCAGGTGCAGAGGAAATGAGAGACACAGAGTTAACCAACACAGCAAGACAGAGGCTCTTTATCTTGGAAACTTATTGGGCTTGAAAGCAAAATAGACATGGGATTTAATAGCAAAGCCAATAAACAGACATCTGCATGGCAACTGCATCTTATGAGTAAGAGTAAACAGAAGGAGGGGGGTTAAAATGTCACTTCTTCCTTAGACTGAGTTTCAGTTTATCCATCCTCCTTCATTCCACTAGCATCTCCAGACCACCAGTTCAAGTTGTCCACTGTCTCACTTGATACCGCTGAAGAAACAAAGAAGGTTGTAATCTGCATGCTGACAATACTGCAGCCCAGAACTCCCTACAGCCTCTTCTAGTAGTTTCATGTAGATTCTATACACAACATGGGGGACAAAAGGGAACTCAGCAGAACCTCACAGTTTAGGTGCTAAAGGACTGAACAACAGCATATACTTAAGATCATATATCAGTCACGTATTCACTGTGAAGTGATCCTGGGTTGGGCCCAGCCGTTTTTCTACACAAACTCACTTAATTCCCCTTCTTTTTTACAACTGCCATTTCCTCCACGGTTTCTGTCTATTCAGGTCCCATGATTCCAGCATTTTGGAGAACTTCTTCCTCCCTTCCTTACTTCCCTTTTTCCCAAGTGGAAAAACTGATTTGATTCAGCCCACTGAGATACATATTCTCAATTTGTAATTTAAACTATGTTGACAGATCAAAAGGTTGTAGTATAAAAAAGGGAGGCCATAGGCCTGACACCAGCCCACTTTTAGGCACCCATTCCTTGGTCACTGGGTTCCCAAGCAGAACTTTCACTTTTACATGAACCAAAGTTCCTGGTTTTCCAGTAGTCTAACAGAAAGCAGACTTTTTAAACTGAACTTGGCTAGTAAATGGGAATGATCCATTGTTGCAAATATGGGCCAAAAAGTTATGTTAGGTCATTTAACATTTCTAATATCTATGGTGGCTCCAATACTAAAAACTATATTATAAAACTCTGTTGTAAACTCTTTTGTGTAGCCAACAAGCATGCATATTATGAAACAAAATACTTTTCCTTTATGGTTCATCTCCAGTCTCCTGTATCTCTGTAAGTCCTTAAAATTCAGTCTCTTTAAAAATAGTTTGAAAATGGTCTGGTCTTGGAAAGGCTGCAATTCACCTCTTAGTCCTAAATGGCAGATATCTGGTTTGGAAGATCTGACACTGAACAGAGTACAACACAAGAATCTGTGATAAGCAGTAGTTTGGAGCTCTTTAGGAAATAAGATGACAGCAATCACACTGAAGCAATGCTGTGTGCATTTCTGCCACAGTAGCATTACACAGAGAAATGTAATGCATGAATCAATGGTAAATCATTGCTTCAGAGATACATTCCGTTACTCCAAGCTGTGCTACTGTGATTGCGGAATTTACAATACAGAATGCCAGTGTGGCAGTGATTGACCACAGATTCACACAATGCCATTGCTGGAGATGGATGGAAGATATCATGTGGAACAGTAAAGGTCAGTGGCCTTGAAAGAATTGACTAGGTTTAACTACACATTACATGGAAGATGTATGATCAGATTTCCTAACATATATATTTTTAAAATGCATGGTGGGAATGCCGATTACGTATCTTATTGCTAAGTTTTGAATGGCAAGGATTTTGTAGCAGCTCAGCAGATGTTGTCCCACAAATGTATCTCTGCTGGATCAACAATTGCATGCACAAACCATGGCTGCATCACAGTCTGAAGATGCCCGAGTTCATCTTGAAAAATGTACTCCATTTTCCAAAACTGTGACCAATTTCCCTCTAGCCTTACGCCACTCTCACTCTCCTCTTCTCTGCAGGGCTTCTGTTGGATTTCGCACCATCTGCCCCGGGGCTGCAACTTGCTCCAGCTTTTTTATGCAGCAAACAAGAAACCAGTTTCTGTTTGCCGTGTGAAAAAGGCAAAGCTAGTTGCAGCCCTGGGGCAGATAGTGTGAAATCCGACAGAAGCCCAGCAGAGAAGAGGAGTATGAGAGCAGTGTAAGGCTAGTGAGAAATTGGTCTGTGTGTCAATCAATCAATTATGTACATTATATGCCTGCTATATGTATAAATGATGCACATAGTATAACGCATATTGTATACACTTCATATAAAAATGGTCCCGTATTTGTTCACAATGCAAATCAGTCTACAAAACCAAGTGTGAAAAGCAAAGAACTGAAACATTTGACAGAAGTATAAATGAATATAGTGTTTGGAACTGTCAGATCAGCTGTGCATACAGTACTTATTTGTGGTGCTCTAGTTTCTAACTGTATAGATCACCTATCTGGACAGTGGTTGGCAGGTGACAGAAGAGAGACGCCTATGGCCAAAACAATAATGGCATGCAACACTAAGCAGAATATTGTGATTAAATAAATAGAATCACATAAAACAGAATGCATGACATCCAAAATTGGGATGAAACACAGTGTTGATACTCTGCATTTTAATTCATATTTCTCAGTTTGTTATAAGCTTTTCATGAGAATTGAAACTTACAACTCAATGAACACTCTGCATTACTGTAATTGATGCAGTTTCAGACAGTGAACCTTCAGATTTCATTAGTCTTTTCTCCTGTTTCTTACAAAGAATCTAATGAAGAATTCAGATAAGTGTCAGTTGTTATCAGAGTAATCAATGGGAATAGTGAGTCTATTAAGCAGTGCTGCATTTCTAGTTACAGGCATAATCATGATCCGAAATGCTAAACCCAATACCCACTTCCTATTTTTTTCCCTCTCAGGTGACATCTAAACAACAATTGCTGGGTTGTTCCCCATAGCATGTACTACTTTTCCTTCTCAAAGCAAAGAATTAAATGGTTCTGATGGGCCGTTTTCCCACTCACGTTTTACTGGCGCCACGACCATCCTGACGCCGGCGAATCTGCCTGGATTTCGCAACAGAAGCGCCGGCGCTCCCAGAAGCGCCGGCGCTTTCCGTCGCTAAGCCAGCGCAAACGTTTTCCTGCATCTTTGCGATTTCCGTTTGCGCTGGCTTAGCGACGGAAGTAGCCGGCGCTTCTGGGAGCGCCGGAGCTTCTGATGCGAAATCCAGGCAGATTCGCCGGCGTCAGGATGGTCGTGGCGCCAGTAAAACGTGAGTGGGAAAACGGCCATGGCCTCTTCAACTCGCAGGCCTTTAATGGGAATCTTATGGCCTTGTTCATGAGCCAGGATGTATTATGCAGAGAACTTCTTTTAAGCATTTCATTATAGCTCCTCACTATTGTTTATACTCTCCCAACTTTGAAAAGAACAAAAAACAACCAAAACACATTTGCTAGATTTATTTGAAGTACTTCTGACAGGTACTTTGACAGTACTTCTGATAGGAAGCTGCCTTGAAGTACTTCTGACAGGAGAGCCAGTTTGGTGTAGTGGTTAAGTGTGCAGATTCTTATCTGGGAGAGCCATGTTTGATTCCCCACTCCTCCACTTGCACCTGCTGGAATGGCCTTTGATTAGCCATAGCTATCACAGGAGTTGTCCTTGAAAGGGCAGCTGCTGTGAGAGCCCTCTCAGCCCCATCTACCTCACAGGGTGTCTGTTGTGGGGGGGAGAAGATATAGGAGATTGTAAGCTGCTCTGAGTCTCTGATTCTGAGAGAAGGGCGGAGTAAAAATCTGCAGTCTTCTTCTTCTGACACCGATCAGTACTCTTATGTCAATCTACCCTCAAGAGGAGTTTTTAAAGCATGGTTGGAAGATTGTTTCTGGTACATAAGCACCAACAGTTGTTGCTGTTAGCAGTGCACCCCTAATTACTTCCCTAGGAGGGATGATACTTGATGTCTAATCTCTGCAGTTTTGAAATGAAAACCCCCATTTTGACTACATTTCTCCCTTACATGAACTGAACCCTAGATTCTTTATTTCCATGCAGTTTTGTTTCCTTGCCCCAGTACATCTTGAAAAATATACCACATTTTCCAACACTGTGTGTCAATAAATAAATTATGCACATTATATGCCTGTTATATGTATAAATGATGCACATAGTATAGTTCATATTGTATACACTTCATATAAAAATGGTTCCATATTTATGTTCACAATGCAAATCAGTCTACAAAACTACGTGTGAAAAGCAAAGAACTGAAATACTTGACAGATGTATAAATGAATACAGAAAGAAGGGAACATTTGTTCATCCCCAGCCCCTAGCAGTCAGGCTAGAAGAGTTTTCTGTACCCAAAGTAAAATCAGTGGCCCATTCTATGTATTAAAACATTTTGTTATTTAGATTTGGCTCCTAGAGTAGAACTACATTACTCTTATCCCCCTATATGCTTTTCATTGCATTTAACTGATAACATTAGAAACAGCAAAACCTTCAGTGAGCAATCAACATTTGGTAAACAACAGAAATTGTTAAACCACTTCTCCTTGGAAGTAAATAGAGATGCACATGTGATTAATGCTTATGATTCTGTATATATGCATATAGATATCCCAAGGCCACTTTGAACCTCAAAATGCACCATGTAAAGAAGGCTTTCTATTGTCAATATTTCACATGTGGAAAGTTGCTGTATTGACATGCTTTCCAAATGCTTTTCTTTTACATGCTAACCACTTAAAAGTACTATGGTTTTAATATTATTTGCCTTCTCCTTCCCTTTAAATTAATCAAGCTGAACTTTTAAAATGTCTTGGTTCTGGGGAAGATGAAGATTAAACTGTCATAACTCAGAAAGCATAGGGTTTTTTCATTTGAAGATATTAAACATTAATGAGGTCTCAGTTTAAAGATATTAAAATAAAGCATCAGACTGATGTGAGCTAGCACATGCTGGAGGGAGAAAAAGTGCATGAGAGAAGCTACAGTCACAGAATTGCCATAAAGTCCAAACATAGAAAAGGTTAAGCCAGCAATACAACTGTGATTAAAGTAGCAGGTAATATATCAAAGCAGCCTTTCCACTAGCAGTTCAAATGTGAAATACAGAAAAATAATATAATGAAAATGTATGGGCCATTACGGGGCAGAATAGAATGCCAGGAACATTCCCCCTCTCCACTAATGTGTTAGGGTTTGGGTTTATATGCATACCTATGGCTAAAGCACTCCTCAGATCTGTTTACCACTTTGACTGTATACTGTTTAGAAGAAATCCCAAAGAGAGAATTTCAGCACTAAGTTTACATATATAATATCCCAGCACCCAGTTGTAAAGTGTTTTCCCCCTTTGTATCCATTCACATATCCATGATCATCAAGTAGAGTTGTATTGCTCAATGATTCAAAGCCAAACTTACACACCAACTCCTTTTTAGAGCTGAACTCAACCATTTAAAAATGTTACTAGGGCCTGATCCTGCAAAGTGGCAAAATTAGACATTCTTGTTCTTTTCTCACACCTTTTCATGTGTCAAAACAACTCCATCACTGTTTCAGCACCTGAAAACCTGTGGGTAAGGGGAAAGGAAATGGTCCTGCTAATTATCGCAGCTCAGAGGGGGAAAGAGATGTGGGGACAGGATTAAGGATATTGTTATATCATGACAAATTGTGACACACACACAAAGAATAAACACAACTCTGTTGGTCCTTGCCTTGCCTTCCTTCCACATGCAAAACCACAACCAACCACCTGCTGCTTGGGAACTAGGAAGCTGCAAGATAAAGCCTCAGCTCTTACCTTCTACCTCAGCTCTTACCTTCCACCTGTGCAGCACAAATCCTGACTGTCAGCTTGCCTGGCTCCAAAGTGCAATGGTGGCAGCTGGCTGCTTGGCCTTGGGTCAGGGGAGTCAGGCAGGTGACAGCCAAGAGCAGCCTGTGCAGCGCAACCTGGCCAAATGAAAGTTGCCAGGAGCAGGGGTGCCCTTTATAGGGCACAAACAGCAGCAACAGCACACAGGCAGCTGGTAAGCAGAAGGATGAGGCCTCCTAAGTCCCACCCCTTGTTGCCCACTGACAGCCAGGTTGAGTAGGGGACCTTAACGCTAGGGCAGGGGCCTTGGGGATAGAAAATCAGTTCACTAGCGCACTTGAAGGAGAAGTGGACAAACACATGGCTCCTTGGAGGCCTCTGGCTGAGGTTCTCTACCTTTCTTTTCTATGGCTTCCAGAGAGACTAATTGCTACAGCATCACATGCAGTTGCCATTTTTTCTCCCACTGCCCGGTCCTGAAAAATTGGGAACAGTATCTCAAAGCAGGGGGTATCCCGTCACCACATGGGGGCTGGAAATCCTACATTCAGTAGTAGTGGTCATCTCACAAAAAGAACCTGAAACAGCCTCCAATGAAGTCAGTCGGCTTAGAAGGCTGTAACTCTCCTGAGGAAGGAAGGGTGGGGCCAGGCAGAGGATGGAGACTTGCCTGCTCTAGGCAATGGATGGGCCACCAGGAGAATGCTCTATACAAAAATAAAAGATGGACTTTGACAAAGCTACCACCAGGAAATAATCTTATTGGATGCAAGTGGGTGTTTAAGGTCAAACAAAATGCAGAAAGAAATGTGGAACATTACAAAGTAAGATTAGTTGCTAAAGGCTTCTGTAATGATTCAAAGTTTTAAGTGTATGTTTCTTTAAATGAATGGTAAGTTTCCAAAGAGAAAGAGGGTGAAAGGGGGATAAATGAGTGAGGTGATTGGTTGGTGACTGAGAGCACATGGGAGGAGCTAAGAGAAAAATTGGTAGAGAGAGGGAAAGCAGCAGTTAACAGGCAGCAGTTGTCAGCAGTTAAGGGTAGGGAGAGGTATGAACTGAAAAAGAACAGTTCCGGAAGGGAGAGGGAGCCAAGTCTTCTCCAACGCGTCCTTCGGAAGATAACATGCATGTCGCATCGCAGCCAGCAGGGCCCAGGTGCGGCGCGCTGTGATTGTGCGGGGGAAGTGACAGGGAGGGAGGGGGCAGGCGGGCGCCGTGCCCTCAGGGATTGCGATGGAGCATGGTGCTGCATTGCAGTACTGTGGGGGCAGCAGCGGGGGGTGCCTACCTAAGGCGCCACGCACTTTTGGGCCAGTGCTGACACGGTGGGAACAACTACAGAAACTGACTTTTAAAAGAACACCAAAATACATGAGCCTGTACCTAAAGACAATCAGTACAGAAACACCATAGGACACCTTCTAGACCTAAGCACTACTAGCAGACTTCATACTGCAACCAGTGTTGTGATCCTTGGCAGAAATACAAGTATACCTAGCAAGAAAGAGTGGGTTACACAAAAAAGGGTGCTAGATATATAAAAGAAACTTTAGATTTGAAACTAAAATTGCTTTCCACCAGTAATCCAAAAATAATTGGTGCAGACTGGGCAGGAGACAGATTAGACTATAAATCCACAAGTGGGTACTTGTTTCTGTATGGATGTGGACCAATCTCCTGGGCCAGTGGAAAGCAAACTACAGTAAAGCCTGTCTTCCATGGCATCTGAATATATAGCATCCACTGAAGCCTGTGGGAAACTGTTGTATTTAGACCAGTTACTAAAGGACTTTGGAGTTGATGAGCAAAAACAATTCAACTTAAAGAAGACAAGAAGTTGTATTAAGATTTCTCATTCAGAAAAAAAAATGGCTGCACATACCATACTAAGCACACTGAAAAACAAGATAAACTGAAACTTGAGAACTCTTGCATGCAACATTAAGGAGGAGTGTTTTGATATTGTAACTCTGCATGAAAGTGGATCTGAGAAGGAAAGGGTTAAGAGAATTCTGTGCTCAGTGCACTAGGCAGTTGACCCACCTCTCATTGATTAGATGTTGAGTATCTTAGGTCATTGCTTGCCTTCTGTTATATCTTATATGAGACCTCTCTTCTGTCTCTTACATGGGTTTGGACCTTTTTGAAGTTAATCTGGTCACAGTAAGTGAACCTTTTTGAAGTTAATCTGGTCACAATAAGTTAAATGTACCTACATTAATATAACATGTAAGAAGTGCTTCTATTTATGTAAGTAAAAATTTCTTCCTCTTGTTGGGAGTTAGACCATCTTTGTAATTTATTTGAACAGCATTTCCCCTTTAACCGGGAAACTTGGAGGATCAGGGATACTACGTAAAGCTTCTGTGCTTTCAAGGCAATTGATTTTTTTTTTACATTTAACCCAATAAATAAAAGGGTTGGCAGACTTCTCTATCTTATCTTTATCTGTTAATTGCTTTTTCTGCTATGTCCTTTCCTGTGTGTCTTTGGTAGGCAAACCACACTGATTTTTGACCTTCTACTTCTTAAAATTATCACCAACCCTAAATTGTAGATTTCTTTCTCTTGACAAGTTTTAGAGATTATCTTTAGATCTGATTCAATTAAAACATGAAGCAAAAATGGAAGTGGGAGGCGAAGGTTCTTTGAAATCACCTGGAATTTTACACTTCAGAATGTTTGCTTGTTATGGAAGTCTCAGCTAAACTTAAAAACTGAAACTTAAGCTGTGAAAACAACTCTAATAGGGATATAAAAACTCTGAGGGAGACATTACATAACAGTGTACACTGAAACTGAATGGCTATGGAATTTCTAACCAGTGGTAGGCTGGTTGAGGGAGAATCGAATGAAACTGAATCCAACCAAGACAGAGATTCTGTGACTAGGTGGGTGGGATTCAGGACTGGGACCCAACTTCACACTCTTGATAGTGCACCTTTATTACCAGCATGTTCAGACATGGTCTTTGATACCTTCTTAATAATGGAGACCCAGATCATGAACATTGCCAAGTTGGCGATTTACAGCTGTGCCAGGTGGGACAACTGGCCTCTTTCCTGACTCACTGCGACCTGGACACTGTAATCCATGCAACAGTCACCTCTGGATTGGATTACTATAACTCGCTTTACACCATTCTGCCTTTGTGACTGAACCAGAAACTCCAGTTGGTCCAGAATGCAGTGGCATGGATCCTGATGGGACCTCCAAGCTGTGCTGTGCCAGCTGCACTGGCGTCTAGTGGAATAGCAGGTCAGGTTCAAGGTTTTGGTACTGACCTTTAAGACCTTGAGCAGTCTGGAACCAACATATCTTCAGAACTGTCTCCTCTGGTATGTCCCCTGAAGAGCTTTACGCTCTGCTGAAAACAATTTATTGATGATACCTAGCCCTAAAGATGTCCAGCTGTCCTCAACCATAGCCTGGGCTTTTTCAGCCCTGGCTCCCAGCTGTTGGAACTCTCTGCCAAATAACATCCACACTCTATGGGACCTGGTATGGTTCTGCAGGGCGTGCAAGGAAGAAATATTCCACCAGGCTTTTGGTTGAGGACAGCGACAGCACTCTGGCACTCCCTCTCCAACCCTGCTTTGTCACACTTATTTACAAGGCAGCAAGGCAATTTGTACTTGTTATTGGTGCCATCTGATGTTGCTTTTAGCTATTTTAACTCTTGCAATTTAAATTGTATAGTCTTCTGTTGTAAACTGCACTGAGCTCTGTGAAATTTAAATAAATAACCCCACTGGCAGACTGAGCCCCAAATGGAATGGCTCTATGGAATCCCTTGACCAATAATACTGAGAAACCTCAATTTAATCTGCATCTTTTATGATTTTGCTAAAATCCCCAGACATTTCAAAGAAGAATCATGGACTATTGGACCTGATATGCTCTGTGCACTCCTCAGACTAGGTAAAGGACTTTTTGCAACATGGGATTATCATGAAATGGACAGGATATCCAACTGATTTCAGTAATGTTCCCTGCTATAATTTGTAACTTTACATAAGAATGTCAGAAGAACTCTGATGGGTCAGATTAGTAGTCCATCTAGCCCAGCATCTTGTTTCACACAGTGGTCAACTATCCATGAATTTGCCAAAATCCACCTGGAGTTCCATGCAAAACAGAATTTACTAGTAGCTGAATAGGGCATATCACATGTTAGTACCTGAGTTTAATGTATATACAGCCTTGTTTGAAACACTGGTAACGCATGAAATATTGAAATATTGGTGACACATCTGTTACTCTATGTGACAAATCCCAAATAAACAGTAATAGTCAATTCTTAATTTAATGTGTTCCATATATTGATAATGTTCATATCTACCCATGAATCTGTAGCCAACTAGTTTGGAAATCTGTCTGCCAGAATTTTGGAGAACATTTTTATACATAATTACTTCAGCATGGAATTGTACCTTATGGAGCATTCTTTAACAAAAGGAGCCAGAGGGAGTCAGTGAACTAGCCCCGCAGTCAAATAAACATCAAACCATGCCAAGAACCCCTATGAAAATAGCACAAACTACCTAAATGGCCAGTTCATCTTGTCAGATATTTCTCTTTTTTATTATATGGCACAATTATACGCATGAAGCCTATAATAATATACAATATGTAACCAAGTTGATACAACAGGTATACAGCCAGATTGATCAATCCCACTAAATATTACTATTTACATTTTCAAGCCACTCAATCACAGCTAGGGGAAGTTCAAAGAGTTCTGCCACATCTCCCTGGAAAAGACAATGCTCCCATTCCTCTGACAGATAAAAAATAGTTTTTATTTAGGATATAATTCTAAAGAGCTAGAACTTTTGACTGCCAGGCAATCACAAGATCTTCTGATTATACTACACACAGGGGAACAATCAATCAAGTTTGACAGAGATTAAGCACAAAAGCAATTTCAATAGTCAGCTCAATGCAAACTTCTTCCAGAATACATTAGGAGACTAGCAGACCAACAGCAATCTACTCACCTAGCTCAGCAAATGCACTGACCATGATCACCTATGAAGGCAACAACCCTTTAGAAAATAATTAGTAGTAGCAGGTCTGATGCTATACTTACCCAGCTATGACATATCATCAGTATATCAAATATCCAACCTGGTACCATCTGTGAGTCGGGACTGGATAGATGGAAGGAAGATTTTCTTGTGACCTTGGAGGACCCCAAGGTTGCAGAAAAATAAAAAAAACTTCACACAAATAGATGGAGCTATTTAATCTATCTCAAAATGAACCTTTATGCGCTTACACAGAACCACCTCCAACAGCCCCAGTTTTCATCGGCAACAATACTGAAGGTAAGGGAGCTAAAGGCTGTGGTGCTGTGGGCAGGGAAGAACCACCCCAAGCCTCACCACTCTCCACTCCAATGGAGCCTTTCCACCCTCATCACAGGACCTGTCCCTGCCTTCCACCATGGTACATACCATATTCCTCCTGCCGCAGCTGCATGGGGGGTAGAGAGGTGCTGGTGCAAGCAAGTGGAATCCAGGTAAGTGTTGGAAGGGGGACAGAAAAAGATCTAGTGGTGGGATGAGAGAGGGAGAGAGAGAAAAGAGTGTTAGGGAGTGGGGAGAAATTGAGCGTTGTAGGCATGAAAGAAAGAAAAAAAGAGAAAGAGAGAAGCGTGACAGGCATGGGAAGGAAGAGAGAGGAGTAACAGTAGGCATATGAACTAAAAAGAGAGAAGTAATGACATGGGGGAGCTCACTTTAACTCACAACTTGTATTAACATTTTCTGTGGTATCCCTACTGATGTGCAAATTCCTCACCCTGAAAATTTGTGCTAATCCATTTTCTTTTCTCTAAATTTCTGTGATATTTTCCCTGAGCAATTGACTAAATTCTGAATAAATTTTGCCTGGATTGATTTATTGATTGATTGACTGATTTATGTTAATTTTTATTCTACCCATTCCCACAAGTGGGCTCAGGGTGGATAACAACAGGCATGGAATTAGGGTGTGCCTAAGAAATTGTATTATTTCTACTACAAACAAGATAATGGTTGTATTTTCACTGATGACTCCAGGGTTCTAGAAAGGATATCCATTATCGATTGACTACCAGCTAGGGAAGCCACAAGGAAGATCCACATCATCTCCTGGAACATTGCTGGGTGGAAGAGTAAAGCGAATGACTCAGATTTTTTGGACTTTTTGAAATCCTTTGATTGTGTCTTCCTTCAGGAAACATGGGCAGAAGACAGTTTTAGACTGACGGATTTTAAAGTTTTTAATCTCCCCGCTTATAGATCTCACTCTAAAGGTCGCAGTAAAGCAGGCATGGCTGCTTTGGTGAAATCCAGCTTACCATTTAAGGTGATCCTCCTGGATCCTTGCCCGCCAATTGCCCAGGCTTTATTGCTGTCCTCCCCAGCACTGACCCTAATCATGATTAATGTTTATTTAGCCCCTTCTAATGGTGAGCTGGAGTTAGATGCTGTCTGGGAGAAATTTTCTGACTATGTGACGTCTTTGTCTAGGAAATTCCATACTGCTCAGCTCATGATTTTTGGTGATTTTAATGCTCGGATAGGCAGTAACAATCAGAAATGGATCTCTCATTTTGGCTTTGAAGCGGTTGAATCCCCTCCACTACAACTATGTTTACCCCGTTGTTCTAAAGATACTTTAACCAATAAGGCGGGTCTTAGATTAATTGAATTCTGCATAGCGCACAATGTTATAATATTTAATGGTCTCTCTAAATTTCCAGCTGCAAATGACTTTACTTTTTTTTCCACAAGGGGTTGCAGTGTGATAGATTTTTGTGTGGGCTCACCCAACCTTCTGTCATCTATCGATAACTTTTACATCGATCCGCGCACAGAAAGTGACCACCTGCCCCTAACTCTATCCCTACGATTGGATCTGGAGGTTAATATGGTATCACCTTCCCAATCCATGAAGGCCCCTGAGAATGTTCTAAAAAAAATCAAGTGGTCCCCGGCCCTAGAAAGGGAGTTTTCTTCCCTCTTTGGCTCTGAAGCGCTATGCAGATTAAGGGATTCAATCATAAATTCCAATTCAGATGATTCAATCCTTTCAGGATTTTCATTATTAATTGATTATTGTAGTGCCAAAGCTAAACCGGTGATCTTGTCTAGGTCTAGTTTCTCCAGCTGGTTCGATACAGATTGTTTAGCTTGGAAACAAGAACTGAGAGCTCATTTTAAAGAGGCTTGTCACTCCAAAGACCAATCAAAAATTAAGGCCTACATTGCTTACAAGACAGCCTACCTGGAGCTTACTACATCCAAAAAGAAAGCTTTCTTTCAGAATAAATGGGACCAACTTTACCACTCGATAAAATCTAACGATAATAAGGCCTTCTGGAGAATCATTTCAGGTAATCTAAAAAACAATTCTGTTACTGACCCAAATATCTCTGAGCAAACATGGGTTGATTACTTCTCTAACATTTTTGCTGCCCCATGTGTATCCCCTCCTATCTTAGCAAACCCCTCAGTTACTGATATGCCGGTCTGGCCTCCAGTAACTCTAGAGGAAATCAGTGAGTTATTGAAGGATTTAAAAGCGGGTAAAGCACCTGGCCCTGATGGCCTTCCCGCTGAGGTATTCACAAAGTTTGCCGATTGGTGGCTCTTGCCCCTTGCAAAATTGTTCTCTTTTATCGATCTGCATGGCTCCATCCCTGACTCTTGGCTTGACTCTATAATTATCCCAATATACAAAAAGGGGGGGTTGGAGTTACCAGAAAACTTCCGCCCCATTAGTTTATTATCTATAGTGGGCAAATTGTATGCAAAACATTTAGAACTCCGATTAACTGACTGGATGCGCCTAGGCAACATCATAGGTCCTGAACAGATTGGCTTCTCCAAAGGCAAATCTGCTATGGATCACTGCTGCACTCTGGCCTTCCTTGCTGAAAAATATATGCATACCGGGTCAAAAAAATTATATGCTGCCTTCATCGATTTGAAGGGTGCTTTTGATTCAATAGATAGAGCCCAACTATGGATCAAGCTTGGTTACCTGGGAATGGACCCTCGTCTGCTGTTTCTCTTGAGGAAACTTCATTCTAATACCTTTTGCCAAGTGAAATTTTCTTCTAGCGGTGACTTGACTAGTAAAATCCCAGTGTTAAAGGGGGTAAAACAAGGTTGTGTGCTGGCCCCACATCTTTTTAATTTATTTTTAACTGACCTGGCACAATTTTTGACCCCTATCAATGGTCATCCGCCTAAACTTGCAGGCCGAGCGGTCCCCTTATTACTTTATGCCGATGACACTACCATCCTCTCTTGTACAAGAGTGGGCCTGCAAAGGTATTTGAATGCCTTTTATGACTACTGTAATTGTAATTCACTTACTATCAATTATACCAAATCTAAAGTAGTTGTCTTTTCAAATTGCTGGTGCCCACAGAGATGGTTTATTGGCAATTCAACAATCGAGCAAACAAAAAATTTTAAATACTTGGGGATCACTTTTAACCACAAGTTAAGCTGGGTTTCACATCGTAACAACACCATCAACTTGGCTAAGTGTTCAGCTGCTCAAATTAAACAGTTTTTCTTTGCAAGGGGCAACCAATTAGTTCCAGCAGCTATTAAAGTATTCAAAGCCAAAACGCTTGCCCAAATCCTCTATGGTATCCCTATATGGATCTCAGCTTTTACCAGGAAAGTGGAGGGCATTCAAGCCTCATTCTTTAGACAAATTCTTGGTTTGCCAAAATGTGTGTCCTACTTTGCTCTCTGCTCTGAAGTGGGTCAGTCTTTGGTGGAGACAAAAGCCTGGATTGCAGTGTTTAAATTCTGGCTCAAAATTCATTTTAGAACAGATCCCAACAGCCTTCTTGATTGTATGAAAAGAGACCCATATATTTCGTCCTGGACAGCAGTGCTTCTGTCTAAACTCAATCAATTGGGGTTAGAGGTAGATGATTTTTCTACCTCTGAAGAGTCATATATCTTCAGATGTATTAAACTGAGACTGTGGGAATTGGAGGAAACGAAATTACGGCCAACTCTCCCTTATACTTGCTCTCCAGCTTCCTTAGGTCTTTATGCTTTTTGTGGCAAAATGCCCAATTATCTATCAGACCTAACCACTCCAAGTCATCGCAGGGCATTTATGTTGGCCAGACTAAACGCGTTTCCCTCCAAAGTTTTACAAGGGAGATATCAGCGAGTCCCTTTAGCCGACAGACTTTGCTCCTGTGGAGCGAATACCCCTGACTCAATCCAGCATATATTGCTTGATTGTTCTTTTTACCATAACCTCCGTAAAGATTTATTTGGCAAGCTTTCTTTTTCTCCAGATTTGTCTATTCTGCCACCCTGTTATTATTTATTGAGTGATACTGAGGGGGTGGTTAGTGAGGCTGTGGCAAAATTTCTGGCTGACATCCTTAAATTTAATTCTGAGCATGTTTGAATGTATCTGTAAGCTCGGTTTTATTTTGATTTTATCTCCAATGTTTAAATTTTTATATTCTGTGTATTTTTATTTGAATCTATTATGCCATTAAAGGTTTGGTATGGTATGGTAAACAAGATTTCCTTCCCTCTGCATTCTTTAGGTATTTACCAAACATAAACCTCAGTTCTCCTTTAGATGAATTTCTGTTTCTGCCATAGTTTGGATCTAAAGTCTCCCCCCCACGACCAGGAGTCACTTCTGTTCATGCAAGGAAGATACTCTTTCCCAACAGCAGTTCCCACTCTGTTGCTGAGAGTTCCCCAAGTCTGGGAATGTCATTTCAAGAACTGCAGTGGGAAAGATCCATTTGACCCTTTGGATACAACTTTTGTCATCTATAGAACATTATAGAGGAATGAACCTAGTAATCCAAGTATGAACTTTTAAATACATCTTGAACTTTAGCTTGGACAAAATGGAACTGAGCACAGTAGGGAATAGAAGCATTTTAAATTAAATGTATATGGCACAGAGTGGTAAAGCTGCAGTACTGCAGTTGGAGCCCTCTGCTCACGACCTGAGTTCGATCCCAGCGGAAGCTGGTTCAGGTAAGTAAGTAAGTAAGTAAGTTTTTATTTATACCCCGCCCTCCCCGCCAAGACAGGCTCAGGGCGGCTGGCTCCAGGTTGACTCAGCCTTCCATCCTTCCAAGGTCGGTAAAATGAATACCCAGCTTGCTGGGGGGAAAGTGTAGATGACTGGGGAAGGCAATGGCAAACCACCCCATAAAAAGTCTGCCGTGAAAACATTGTGAAAGCAATGTCACCCCAGAGTCGAAAACAACTGGTGCTTGCACAGGGGACTACCTTTATCTTTTACCTTTTTTATATAGTTAAAATAAAACAAATACAAAATTATAATCAAGTCAGTTTTCCAGTGGAAAACTCCTTAAATATTACATGTACAGGAACTCTGAGCTGGTTTGAAGGTGACAGCACAGCTCTCTACATCATGGTGCCTGGCACAGTCTCTCAGTCTGAAATATTCAGTGGTTGAACAAGCCTCTGAAATGTTAAATGTACTACTGCTCTGGAATTTGCTCTGTGGGATTGAAGCTTCAGTAGCACTTTAAAACGCATGTGAAAAATCATTCTGCCAATGCTCAAATACACCCAATGTAATTATTTAGCAAATGCAAATTTACAGGCCAGTGAGTAGACTAAAGTACCCCTGAGTATAGCATGTAAGGATCCATCTGTTCTCATTATTTGTAAAACATTTCCTCTAGAGATCTCCAGCCTGAGGCGAACAGAATTTGGCCAACAGATGGAGGTCAAATTCCCATGATTGCCAGACTTTTCTTGGAGCACCTGAATTAGCTGGGAATGTCCTAGAGCATTTTTTCAGTCTGTTTTTGGTGAAACTTCATTGTTCATCTCCATTTGGACTCTACATAAATCATTTACAAGGAAAAACATCATACAGTAGAAGCCATAATGTGCTCAATTAAATTAATGTACCTGAAAACAAATGCTATAAACATCAGTCTGCCATTGTAGAAAGGAATACTGCTTACTGTGGTACTTGCAAAGAACACAAAAACTGAGCTCAAGAGAGACTATAATAATAAAAATTATTTTAATAAAAATAAACACACACTCACCAGGCAAATGGAAGAGATTAAAGTCAGCTATATTTAGAGACTGGAATTACCATATAAATAACAGACGTTTACCTCAAATTCACTAAACAGTTGCAATGGCTGTATGACATAAATATTATGTTATGACAGTACAAAGCATCCAGATGGCAGTTTTTCTTGGATAGAAACTATGCTGAGCATTAGATCAGTTATAATTTCTTCTCTGTACCAATTTGAAACCAGTTTGGAGGTCCTAAATTAAAGAGCTATAGGCTCAGAATTCCACTGGGCTCTGAAATTCCCAAGGCAACCTTATGTAAGTAGCAGTCTCTTTCATTTCAGCCCACCTCACTAAGTTTTTGCAAAACTAAAATGTCATCCAAGGTCCTTTTAGGAAAGGAGCAAAATAAACATTAGAACATTTTTTCTTTTTAAAAAAAGTTGATAGTGCTCTTTTGAGTAAACACAACGACAAATTATCCTCTCCATAATCTTATGCATGTTGGACAAACCTATGCAATGTTATGGAGATTTAAAGTTACCTTATCTTGGCCATAACAATGAACTATTAAAAAAAAACAGCAACGTAGGCTAAACTAGGGATCCAGTACCCCAGTCCCAGCCCAATCTCCCATTTGGGGAGGGGCTTCTCTGCCAGTGGCTAGCTGGCCAGCTGGGGAAATCCCACCCCAAAATGAGGCCACTTTGACCTTTTGACCACTTCCAGTAAAACCAGAAGTGGCCCCAAAACCCGGAAGTCATTTGAGTGGGGCAGCCACCCAGCCATTTGAGTTGGGAAGCAAAAAGAACCACTCAAATGGCTGAAAGCATTCAGTAACCCTGATCGCTGAGAAGGCTTGCAGCCTTTTCAGTGATCAGTTTTGCACCTCTCCCCCCACTGCTTAGAAGTGTGTGGGGGTGGAGCTAAACTGGCCATGAAATGGCTGGCAGTAATTCAAGTGGCTCCTTTTGCTTCTTTCTAAGGACCACTCCAATGGCTTCCAGCATTTCCTGTCCCCCCCAAAAAAAATCCCCCCAAAAGGCCCCCATCACAAAGGTGAGGAGACCTGGCAACCCTAGGTTGAACTTAAAGAATAGCAATTTGTAACTGTTTTAAGGAGCAGACCACTGAAAACAGGGCTTGTAACTGCGGAACAGATTGCTTAGAACAGGGGTTAAAAATTAACATCAAAACTCAGACTACACTGAAGTTCTGAGTGGGCCCAATTATATATTGCACAGAAGACAACTGTTATTGAATGTCCCAAAATATTTTTAAAATTTATAAAACAGCAATGGGCAATGAAGGGATCTTGAATGGCGCCATTGTACTAGGGCAGGGCAGTTCTATCACATCATTTCCTGTAGAAATTCCACCTTCAGGTGTCATTAACCCCAGAAAAGAACAAAGGCAGGCACTACCCATACTATACCTGATGGAGGCCTGAAAACACCAGGACATGTTGTTTACAAAAAAAACACAGGATGGAGAAGCATTTATATTGAAGTTAACTTTGGTGGCGAATCCAAATTGGAAATTTTGTAACGCCTAACTAGTTTCATGCAATTCCCTCTATTCTAATTATGAGCAGAATTACAACAATCAAAAGGCAAAGCTGAGAGGCAGAGGATCAAAAACTTCTTTCGCAGCTGCATGAACCCAATTTCAAGGAGACAAAATGTATGTGTGTTCATACCCATTTAATAACTTTCAGTGCTATTGCTTAAAAGGAATGTTTATCTTTCCCCCTGCTTTTTCTGTTGATTGCTTCATCACCATTCTTCCCTGACAATTTATATTTCTAAATGTATTTCATTATCACTCAGATTCCCTGCTATGTTGTAATTAATATCTGCACACTTGGTAGAGTCCATCATATTAAAAAAAAAAACAGAGGAAGAAATCTGTCAGCTGAATGTTGAACATTGCTAATGACCACATCAACTAGTACTATCACATTTCTCATGTCTTCACTGAAGTACGTCTATTTTATTATGCCTTTAACTTTGAATTTTTTGTAAGAAGCCCTCCTGTTCAGAGCTTCTAATACATTTATGGTCAGTACAGCAGAGGCAGCAAGTATATTAATTGTATGGTGTAGTCTGATCTCATTAGAAGCTAAGCACCGTTGGTGTTTAAAAAGGTGATCCTTCATTAAATTCCCAGCATCTCCAGCTAAAAGGATCAGGTAGCAGGTGATGGGAAAGCCCCCTGACATTCTGGAGATCTGCAGACTGTCTGAGTAGATAATACTGACCTTAAGGAACCAATGGTCTGATTCAGGGGTGGCCAAACTGTGACTTGGGAGCCACATGCGGCTCTTTCACATCTACTGTGTGGCTCTCGAAGCCCACAACACCGCAGCCAGCTAGGAGAAAGCAGTTGTCTCTGTAAATCACTTTTCCAAGTCAAGTCAGTCAACAGCTTGGAGAATGCATTAAAGTTGCTTTCTTTTCATCTTTCTTACTCACCCTTCCTTCCTGTCTTGGGGCTCTCAAACATCTGACATTCATGTCTTGTGGCTCACCTTCCAGACCTCTCTTTCATCCTCCTGACACTGAGAAACTCTTTCCCCCCTCACTGACAGGCCCTCCCCTCCACCTATCACATTGGGAGCACCCTCATTAGCTGAGGACTACTCTGTTCCCTCTCTTCCCCCACCTTTCCCTTTGTGTCTCCCAGGTCCATGTTGGCATAAAACAGGCTGAGAGAGCTGGGGTCAGGAGGGGATGGGGCCTTGCCTGTTGGTGGACAGTTGTGGGTCCTGCAGACTGGGGTTCAACCATGGTGGCGGCTGCCCCTGAAACCCTCCTTCATGCTTGCTTGAAGGAGGGTGTGTGCCAGCCCCCTTTTGCTTCCTGGATGCATCCCTGATCTTCACCACCTTTTTGCCATAGTGGGCACTGAACCCCCAAGCCTTCCTGTGACCAAGGCAGCTGCCAGGCTCCTACGCTGCCCCCTCACCTCGTTCTGAGAGGGGACCTTGACATGAGAGCACCATCAGCCGGATTTGGTGAGTCTCCTCATTGAATGTTGAAGTCCAGGGTGGTGACAAGGGGCTTTTTGCTCACTCTGTCAGCCTCGTGGTAGGCCCACTCATCTCACCCCAAGCAAGGCACAGGAGCACCTCACTCATTGTCATTCTGAGCTCAGATACCTTTATAGTTCACCTCTAGATTTTACTACCTTTGAAATATCTACAGACGTTTTTGTTGCATTGTGGTCTTCATCTTCAATTTTTTTTCTTGAAGTCTACTCTGACAGACAACTGAGTCCTAAAGCCCACATTTTTGTACCCTCACACTGAAACTAGTTGTAGCTATGCTGAGGCATTGAGGCATCTACAAGGATCTTGTGACTTGTTACAGCTGATGTCAATAGGCATAATCTGGGCATAGAAATGAATGTGGGGAACTCATATAGAATAATGGTAATGAAAAGGAACTGCACAGCATCTGCTTTCAGCAGCAAGAAAGGATACAGCAAATGTTATAGTGCTTTCTGGAACTATGGGTGGATGTGAGAGGCAGCAGAAATAGTAGCTGTGCATATTTGCGCATCTGTTGATTTAAAGAGAACGGATTTTTTATTTGCCTTCTAGAAATACAAAAAAAAGTGATGGTGTGCTCTCATTTGCTGGACTATTTTCATGCCCTTCAGCAAACGCCAGCTAGTATTTCGTTACAGCAGGTTTTGAAGTCCTTCATCTATGACTGACAATCTAAGGTCTGAATACTGTTTGAGTCCAGTGGCAAGTTTAAGATCAACAAAGTTTTAGTCAAGGTATAAGCTTCCATGAACACGCACACTTCTTCAGATGCATTGATGTGGAAGTTACTAGTTCATAATATAGGTAGAAGGTGAGCAGAAAATTAACATATAACATAATGAAGAAGTTCAACAGATTCAAGGACCGAACATGAATAACAAGGAATAAACTTCATTATGTTGTGTGCTAATTTACTGCATACCCTCTACCTACATATATGGACTGGCAACTTCCATTCCATTATACCTGAAGAATCATGTGTACACATGAAAGCTGATACCTTGAATAAAACTTCATTGATTTTAAAGTTGCCACTGGTCTCAAACTTTGTTCTGCTGCTTCAAACCAATACACCTGTTCACCTCAACTGAATCAAATTAAGGTCTATTGGGTATTGCCATATGTCAGATAGAGAGTTTCTTAACAAATTGGAAAAGGCACCATACTTTTGCACAGGGTTATTCCATGGGCAAGTGCACATGTAATGTATAGAATTACATGACAAAATACCTCTCCAGCCTCATGAAATCCATTTATTAGATTATGCCAATTTACAAGAAAAACTGAAAGAATAATGTACTTTAACTCCTCAAACTGTTCCGATCTGTTTTTACATTATTCAAATTGACAGTTTCTTTATATTTTTTCCCCTTCAGTTAGAGGTGTGACACCCGTTCTCCACTCACACAGCGTGCCTACCATCCTCTACAACCTCTTTTTTTCAGGTCATGGGTTATAAGTAAATCAAGACATCACACTTGCCACCCTTCTTGTCTCTTTAAAAATCTACAGATATTTAGGACCATCTCACACCTCACTTCCTTTCTCTCATTCCCTGAGACATCCACAGACAGGGTAGCCTATCCCCCTTTAATAATCAGCCCTCACTCCCACAGAGCTATTGGGGTTGGGGCTCAAATACTGTTCCAATCACTCGCTGCCATCGTTCATTCATATCTTATAATGCATGTTATAGAGATTGAGATATTAACTTGTGTGTGTGTGTGCTTCCTTCCCTTAGGCAAGCAGGCCACAGAGTTAACCACAAGAAACTTTTATTTCTTTTAAGAACCAAACACTGAAGAAAATAAAGTACAAGTAACATCATATACTTTTGAACAGAGGTTCTATTTCTACAACTGGGATCCTTTAGTTACAAATAGGTCCTGTCACATTGCCAGCTTTGGGGGACTTTGGGGGCAAAGACATCCTGAATGTGATGACATCTTGCAGAAGTGACATCATTATGTTAGGGACAGAATTCAGATGTGTTTTGAAGGGATCCTTTGAATGCTTCTTGCAAGTGAGAGCTACACATGCCTGAGCTCCAAGCAGTGAATTAACTTCTTGGAGTTCAGGCTGCCCCTCTTCCTCCCTTTCTGCAATATTTAAAGGGCCCTCCAGCTGATTGGCAGGCCATGTGCTCCTGCCAATCAGCTGGAGGACCCTTTAAATATTGCACGATGGAGGGAGGAGTGACCACTGAAGACTGCTGTTGGAGGTGGGGCTTGGGGTGGGGCTTCAGTAGCCAGGCAGCAGTGGACAGGAGCCAGTGAAATTGGCGGATCCCCTGCCCCCACCTAGGGATTGTCATCCCTAGTTATGAATTTATATTTTCAGCCTGTTCTAAGCAGCACTTCTACACAGTTCCACTCAGTCAGAAAAACCTTTTTCACCACAGCTCTTAAGCCAATGTCAGCTACTCAGCTACCAATCCCTAACTGTAATTTTCAATTGATTTTTTCCAAGTCTTCCTCTTTCAACATTCTATCCACTCTCATTGCTTTTAGAGAGAGGCAGACCCCAGCTGTCCATCACAAGAGGTGTTTCCAGTGTCTGTGGCATGAACATTTTTTGGTGTAAAACCAGCATTTTCAAAAGGTGAACATTTCCTCAACCATCCACTACCACCCTTCACTGGATGTTTGTGTCTAGATCATCACAATTGGCAGCTACTTTGCTGCCATTACCCCATTCTCAAACTACATTTTCTTGAGAACAGTGATTCCAGGGAGTGAGAAATTGCATGGTATGCGTCATGTTGTCATGATATCCAGTGGCCAGTTAGCAGTGGCTGCATGACAATGTCACAGAGCCAGTTCAGTATAACGTAAATCCTTTTTATATCACATTGCTTTCACTCTGACTTGCTGGATATTATGAAGTCATCACAACAGTTAGTAACTGACAAAGACCTTTGCTTGATATATTTATCACTGATCCTAATATTTATGTTGCCAATGCTGGCATGGGAAGAAAAGCCATAAAGAAACTTCACTCATAAGTTTCAGTCCTTATATCTAAAGTAAGGCTTGGATTTTCAAGGCTTTTTTATTTGGAGCAGGAATGCAGTTCTGGCTGGCTTGGTGTCAGGGGGTGTGGTCTTATATGCAAATGAGTTCCTGCTGGGCTTTTTCTACAAAAAAGTCATGGTTTTTTCTATAGACTTGCCTGCCTAACAGGACCAACCATAGCTGCAGTTTAGGTGTTTGGAAATCCATTGGAAACTTCCAAATTTGCTGAAAAATCTTTCAACAATCTAATAAGGGGATAACCCCCCTCATTAATAATAGCAACATTTATGCATGCATAGATGCCACAAAAATCCTGAGTCTGGGAAGCCTGATGTTGTAGTATTGGTGATGACAACCACCAGAATGGGAAGAAGGGGAGGGGGTAGGGCAGTTGGAGCATACCTCCTGGGATGTTGAGCAAGAGTCAGCAGCAAGGAATGAAGGAAGCCAGACCTGGCAACAAGGGCAGAGGAAAGCCACAGCTAGCATTGAGATGATAAGAGGGATTAATGGCCCCTCTTTTGAATTAATTAATTTGCTACATTAAGTGCACATTTTATATCCCTCAACTTTGGGCTATTCCTGATGACAATCAAATATTTTCCCTAATGCATCTTTCAGAAAATACAGTAATTCTGTGCTACAATCTATAATTCTTCCTTTCTGTTGATCTTTTGGGGTCATTGGCTGAAACCATTGTCACAAAGAAATGTCAACTTACCTAAAGCATCAAAATTATATCTTAAGATCTAATTTCATAACAAAGCAGCTACCAATTCAAATTTTATCTGGTAAAGAACATTTTTGTTCATAACTAAGTCCTAAAATGTACAGATGGACATTGAAACTGAGCATGAAAACTGGCTGTAAAATCACAAAAATATTTATTTGTAAAGGAGCTGAAAATATGCATAAAAACACTTATCTGCTATAATTTATTTTAACTTGAATTTCATGATCCCTTCAGATATAGAAGCTTGGTTCGTGGCATGCGACATTTTGAATGTACTAACAGGAAAATAGGGATTGAAACTAAGAAATCTACTTTCCCCCTTCACATATGAAAACAGGATTTTTGCTGTCACCAAAATGATGAGTCTAGAAGGTCATCTTTTTCTTTTCACTTAAAAGGTTCCCAAAAATCATAGGACATGTCCATTTGTAATGTTATTTTCCCTCAAGGCTATACACACAGCTATATGCTGCAGAAATGTACAGGCAGATATGTGAAGAAGAATTTGGTTCCTTGAGAAAGTTGGTTATCTTTTTTAATCCAAGCTTCCAGCTGCCATTATGGAAAAAAAGTGTATGGGTTAATTCATGATGCTAGTGAAATATGAATATGGTTAACTCATAATACAAATTTTCTTCAGCTAGCACTACTTGTTTGCTTCGGAGATGAATCACCTTGCTTTGAAATCTATTCTTAGCTTTAAAAATTAGACATATTTTTGAGCTTCCCTGTCACTTTTCCCTCATTGCAGCCACAGTTAGTGGCTGCTGTTGGCACTTGTTCAGAAACAGATTACTTTAAACCCTTAGTTGGTCTTGAGGAAATTATCCTGATTGCTAAAACTGACTTGAGCTTTTAGTAAATGGGAATGTAATTTACAGAACAATGCAATAATACTTTGAGTCCAGCAATCATATCATCCTCAAGGCCAGGAAAGTCACATGGGTCCCAAGGGTAGGACATGCATCATGTAGATTAGATGTTTACAAAATCGAGTGCAAAAGAGTTGGAGGGAGGGGAAATCTTCTAGTCTGACTGTTAGAGACGAGAAAAACACTTTCATTCTGATCCACAATCAGCAATCCAATCAATCAGCTGTGTTTTTATTTTAAAGCACAAAACACCTCAATTATTTTACATGTGCCATATGCTATCAAAAATACCAAAAATGTTGCTGGGTAAATTTTTCAAAAATGTAAATCAGGTATGCTGGCCATTTTGAAAATTCATGCACAAAGAATGAAAGAAGAAAACAACAAACAAGAGAAAAGGAAAATGAAGGACTGCCTACAAAACATAAACATTAACAGAAGCTGTTCATAATCTGTGTTCAAATTCTAATTCAAGCCATGGGAAATTCACTCAGCACTAGGGGAATATCTGTCAAAAGTTCAGAAACCAGACTGAGAAATTGGCACGAAGAGACTGGACTTCTGCTGAAAAGCTTCAAAACCTTACAGAATCCTGCTATTTCCTCATAACTTATTCTCCCTCCTTGCTAGGGTGACCATAATGTCTGAAGGCCAGCCAGGGACACCTTTGGGGGGGGGGGAAGGTAGGGGTGTGCGCGCGCAAAGCGCACGTGCCACCGGAAACAGGAAGTGACGCCGGAAACAGGAAGTGACGTCACTTCTGGTGACGTCATGCCACCGCCGGAAACAGGAAGTGACACCACTTCCTGTGACATCATTTCCCCGCGTCACCTGCCGGAAACGGGAAGTGACATCACTTCCTGTGACATCACTTCCCCCAAATGACATAATTTCCCCCAAATGCCACTGCCGGAAACAGGAAGTGACTTCACAGCACTTCCTGTGACGTCCCCAAAAATCCCCCAAATATCACCGCCGGAAACAATTTTGTTCTCAAATCCTGTATATACTTCATCAGTATATGGGATAAGGCACTTTCTCAACTGTGCTGCATAATGCAGCCTATTTATTTTGTCCTGTTTGCTCTGTTGGCTCTATCTGCGCCACCTTCATCACTTTCGGGGTGTGGATCCCCCAGTGGGGTGGTCTCCCGACTCCCTCCGCCGGCTGTTTCTGATAGCCCTGCACCCCCTCTTTCATTTGATATGTGTCCCGTGCGGGTGCCACCCTCCCGCCGGGAGATGCCGCAAAATGAGCCCCCTTGAGGCTTATGGCGGCAGGGCTCGGGGGAAGCGAGCTAGACTGCTGTTCTTTTGAGGGGTTATAGAGTGTTTCGAGCCCGTCCCTGTGGCATCGGTCCCATCGTTGTGGGACCCAGGGGGCCGGCGCAGCGGCACGCCGAAGCAGCCTGTCACTAATAACACAGGTCGAGATGCAGGACAGGAACCCGGAAGTGACCGACAGGCTGCTTCAGCGTGCCGCTGCGCCGGCCCCCTGGGCCCCACAACGATGGGACCGATGCCACAGGGACGGGCTCGAAACACTCTATGACCCCTCAAAAGAACAGCAGTCTAGCTCGCTTCCCCCGAGCCCTGCCGCCATAAGCCTCAAGGGGGCTCATTTTGCGGCATCTCCCGGCGGGAGGGTGGCACCCGCACGGGACACATATCAAATGAAAGAGGGGGTGCAGGGCTATCAGAAACAGCCGGCGGAGGGAGTCGGGAGACCACCCCACTGGGGGATCCACACCCCGAAAGTGATGAAGGTGGCGCAGATAGAGCCAACAGAGCAAACAGGACAAAATAAATAGGCTGCATTATGCAGCACAGTTGAGAAAGTGCCTTATCCCATATACTGATGAAGTAAATACAGGATCTGAGAACAAAATTGCACCAGAAGACACAAACACAAAGCTCCCTTACACTGAATCAGTGCTTGGGTCCACCAAAGTCAGTATTGTCTACTCCAGTCACAAACACAAAGCTCCCTTACACTGAATCAGTGCTTGGGTCCACCAAAGTCAGTATTGTCCACTCCAGTCACAAACACAAAGCTCCCTTACACTGAATCAGTGCTTGGGTCCACCAAAGTCAGTATTGTCCACTCCAGTCACAAACACAAAGCTCCCTTACACTGAATCAGTGCTTGGGTCCACCAAAGTCAGTATTGTCCACTCCAGTCACAAACACAAAGCTCCCTTACACTGAATCAGTGCTTGGGTCCACCAAAGTCAGTATTGTCACATAAGAACATAAGAGAAGCCCTGTTGGATCAGGCCAGTGGCCCATCCAGTCCAACACTCTGCGTCACATAAGAACATAAGAGAAGCCCTGTTGGATCAGGCCAGTGGCCCATTCAGTCAGGAAGGGGGGAGGGAGGGAGGGAAGGAAGGAAGGAAGGAAGGAAGGAAGGAAGGAAGGAAGGAAGGAAGGAAGGAAGGAAGGAAGGAAGGAAGGAAGGAAGGAAGGAGGGAAGGAAGGAAGGAGGGAGGGAAGGAAGGAGGGAAGGAAGGAAGGAAGGGAGGAGGGAGGGAGGGAAGGGAGGGAGGAGGGAGGGAAGGAAGAAAGGAAGGAAGGGAGGAGGAAAGGAAAGAAGGAAGGCCAGCCGCCCCCCCTCCGCCAGCCGCCCCCCCGCTTTTGGCTTACCTTGATCCAGGGCGGTGGCGGCCTCTCCTCCGGGCTGCTGGCGGGGCTGGCGGCGGCTGCGGAGGCCGGGAAGGCGGCGGAGAGGCCGGCGCTGGTCTCTGGAGAGCCTCCAGGGAACAGCGCTGGCCTCTCCGCGGCCTCCGCTGGCCTCTGGAGGCCCTCCAGGGACCAGCGGCGGCCTCTCCGCTTCCGGCGCTGGCCTCTGGAGGCCTCCAGGGACCAGCGCCGGCCTCTCCGTGGCCTCCGCGGGCCTCTGGAGGGCCTCCAGGGACCCGCGGGGGCCTCTCCACTGCCGGCGCTGGCCTCTGGAGGCCTCCAGGGACCAGCGCCGGCCTCTCCGCGGGCCTCTGGAGGGCCTCCAGGGACCCGCGGGGGCCTCTCCGCGGCCTCCGCGGGCATCTGGAGGCCCTCCAGGGACCCACGGGGGCCTCTCCACTGCCGGCACTGGCCTCTGGAGGCCTCCAGGGACCAGCGCCGGCCTCTCCGCGGCCTCCGCGGGCCTCTGGAGGGCCTCCAGGGACCCACGGGGGCCTCTCCACTGCCGGCGCTGGCCTCTGGAGGCCTCCAGGGACCAGCGCTGGGCTCTCCGCGGCCTCTGCGGGCCTCTGGGGGGCCTCCAGGGACCCGCGGGGGCCTCTCCACTGCCGGCGCTGGCCTCTGGAGGCCTCCAGGGACCAGCGCCGGCTGCTCCGCGGCCTCTCCGCGGTCTCTGGAGGGCTTCCAGCGACCAGCGGAGGCCGCGGAGAGGCCTCCGCCACCGCCGCTGGGCCCCGCGCGCGGGCGGGGAAGGCGGCGAGTGAGGGAGGGAGCGTCCCTGCGCATGCGCAGGGGCCCTGCACACGCGCAGGGACGCTCCCTCCCTCCCTCGCCGCCTTCCCCACCAGCGCCCGCGGCCCACCGCCTCCGGGGCTGGCTAAACCGGGACCTCTAAATGGTCCCGGTATAGCCAGCCCGGGAGGCGGGAATAGGGGGCCAGAACCGGGACATTCCCGGCGCCCGGGACGGTCTGGCCACCCTACTCCTTGCTACAGCCAATATTATGACAGCTATTATTGGTAGGGTTGCCAAGTCTAATTTAAGAAATATCTGGGGACTTTGGAGGTGGAGCCAGGAGACATTAAGGGTGGAGCCAAGATCAAGGCTGTGACAAGCATAATTGAACTCCAAAGGGAGTTCTGGCCATCACATTTAAAGGGACGGCACACCTTTTCAATGCCTTCTTTCCATAGCAAATAATGAAGGATAGGGGCACCTTCTTTTGGGGCTCATAGAATTGGACCCCCTGGTCCAATCGTTTTGAAACCTGGGGGATATTTTGGGGAGAGGCGCTAGATGCTGTACTGAAAATTTGGTGCCTCTACCTCAAAAAAACAGCCCCCCCCCCAGAGCCCCAGATACCCACGGATCAATTTTCCATTATTTTCTATGGGAATAAATCTCCATAGGGAATAACAGAGTTCCCAGCAGACATTTCCCTCCCCTTCCCCCGCTTTCTGATGACCCTGAAGTGGGGAGAGGGCCTCCAAACCGGGGGATCCCCTGCCACCACCGGAGGATTGGCAACCCTAATTATTGGCTTTGCCCTCAACATTTCCTAGACAGTTGTCCCAAACTATGCTGTTAAAAACCAGTCCCAGAGAAGGCACATCTAGTAAAAAAAATGGTGTAGACTTTTTTTTAAAAAATAAAAATGTCTTGGGAAGGGCAGGTGGAAGAAAGATGTGGACAATGTGACACCTTTCCAATAAAACACAGGGTTAGCAGCTGGAAACTAAACTGCTAGCATTCGATATAAAACTACACTGTAATTATGGATAGGGTTGCATATGCTATTACTGTACTTAAAATGATTTCAAAATTATTTCAACCAGGTTTCCTGTAAGACAGCAGTCACACTTTCTAAATAACAAATAAAATCTGGTTTGTTTTTAAGATAATCAGGAACTAAATGCTATATAAGCCCTAACTGGCCTTCTTTTTGCATTACTGTAATTAAGATGTAGGTGCAATAGTCTTATTGAAATCAGATACAAGGAACAATGATGCTCAGTTTCCCCCCATACATTGTGTCATGCATCCTGACCTCTCTGCATTCACTAAGTGTAACTGCTAGTGATAATTTATTTTATTTATTAATTTTATTTAGTTCTGCCCGAAACAGGCTCAGGGCACCTTACATGCTCATGCGTATAAACATATAATAGGACATAAAAACCATAAAACAATTTTAAAAACACAGAAAATTAACATTTTGATGCTATGGTCTTACATGCAGATTTCTGTTCTCTATAGGCGAGTCTTAGATGGTCCTTTCCGCTGCTGCTACAGAGCAGCTTGCAAGAGGTGGTCCAGATGTTTCCTGAGAACTGTAGTGGCCAGCAATCTAGTTTGCGAGAGCCTGATGGAAAAATGCCATCTTACAGACCCTGTGGAACTGTATGAGCTCTTGCAGGGCCCTAACTTCTTCTGGCAACTCATTCCACCAGCATGGGGCTGCTACAGAAAAGGCCCTGGCACTCATTGTCATGAGCCTGGCCTCCTTAGGGCCGGGGATTGAGAAAAGATTTTGTGACCCAGACCGTAGTGCTCTCCAGGGAACATGTAGGGAAAGGCGGTCCCTAAGGTATGCAGGTCCCTGGCCATATAAGACCTTAAAGGTAAGGACCAGCACCTTGAAAAAAACCTGGTATGCAATAGGCAACCAGTGCAGTGCCTTCAGTCCAGGTTGAATATGCTCCTGTAAGCGAAGGCGTAATAGCAACCTGGCTGCCACATTCTGCACTAGCTGAAGCTTCTGGGATTGGGACAAGGGCAGCCCCATGTAGAGGGCATTGCAGTAATCCAAGCTTGAGGTGATCATAGCGTGGATCACTGTTACTAAGTTGTTGCGTTTGAGATGGGGGACCAACTTCCTAATCAGCCGAAGGCAATAAAAGGTTGTTCTGGTGGTCGCTGCCACCTGGGCCTCCATATTTAGAAAGAGATCCAGGAGCACCCCTAGGTTTTTAACCTTGGATGCTGGTGTAAGTTGCATCACATCAAAGGTTGATAATAAGACCTCAGTTCCTAGATCGCCACGACTTAGGTACAGGACCTCCGTCTTCGTCAGATTCAATTTCAGTCAAATGGGAAGAGAAAGCAATCACAGGTGGTCAATACTGATTATGCCTCCAATAACTCTTAATTTTTTCATCACTTATATTAACAGCATCCATATTTGGCACCTCTGATGAAAATGCTATTGCCCACATCAAAAGATGGACTACATTGTTCCACGAGGAAGTGGTTGATCATCAGGGCTTTTGTTTATGCCCGATCCTACAGGAGTGGAGCTCTGCCTGGGCTTGCCAGGGCTCCGGCTGGCCCAACCAAGCATGCAGCAGCCACGTGCTCCCAGGCCAGGTGGTGTGCCCTGATATGCAAATGAGCTCCTGCTCGGCTTTTTCTGCAAACCCCCCCCCCCCACTATTTTTATGTTAACCTCTGTGCAATCTTTGAAAGGGCCAAGATACTATAATTATGAGAACAAGGGAGAGCTCAATGTTTTAAAAAGTTACCTTCGGAATTTTTCTACCCAAAAAAGTTCATTAAGAAAGCAGCAGAAACAGTTTTCTCTCTCTTCCATGCCCCGCTGGTCATGTCACAACAATTCAGTGGCATAATCTTTCTTTCAATGACAGCACACCTATGAAGTATATAAAGGGAACCAAAATATAGATTTGCAGACAACTGCAAATTAAAGGGCTATGCTTCCATCAAAATGTTCTGCTGCAACCATAAGCCATGAAAAGTGACAGTAATGATTTGTGTAGTCACCAGGACCCAGAATTATAACCTAGTTCTAAATATCATAGAGTTTAGAACTCTCAATATGCTTTCAGTGTGAAGCTTTTATGAAGTGTGCACTGAATCCAAAACACAAGGTTTCCACATAATGCCCACTTCATATATCTGTTATTAAACAATAATAATAAAAAATCTTCCATTGTCCTGTCAGGGGCATTAAAAACTGATTGACTGATAGGTTGGGCATGCTTTTATTACATTCCGTGTTAAGATCTATGAACCAGTAGATGGCATACAAGTTTTACTTTTAAAGTAAAGCATGGGAAATGCCACCTTCACAATAAGTTGTAGGCCTGATTCTAAGTGCTGTGGTGTCAGAGCCCACAAGCTCAGACTTACAACATGAAGCCACAATAGGTAACTTAATTTATACACACACACACACCAATAAAGCTAAGAAGAGTCTGATTAGACCAAAGCTAAAAACCAGCCTTACCATAAATACAAATCTAACCTGTAACTTCACCAAGAGGTCCATCTGTGCAGTCATGCATGGGAACTGCACAGGCCAGATGGCAACCATTTTAGAGTGTATCAGACCATGAGGTACATCTCGTCCCTCACTTCCTTTGAGCTGAACTGCACTGGAAATTTTGAATTGGATATACAGAATGCTTTTGTATGGGTCATACTGTCTAGCATTAGATTTTTGGTTATAAAAATGGTGTGTAGCGACACCCAGAGATCTGGTGGTAAGCAAACCTATTTCAAATATTTTCTGGTGCCTCATGTGAAGAGCTTTGAACTCTCAATTCATGATTTTGTGGCATTTGGCTGGGCAGATGAATACAGGCAAGCATGTCTCCTGAAAGAAATAACAGTTACAAGATTTTGTCCACTACAGTCAATTAGTTGCTTAGAGAACTTCATAGTCATCACTTGAATGACTTAACTAATTTTCTTTTTTCTTCCAAGATCAAAGCAAGATAAGGAGAATAGCTGATAGCATATAATAGCCTGGTAATTGCTACTGTAAAGGTCAAGCTGATGACATGTAACCTTTCCTATCTAACATTTTCTCTTATAAACAAAAGCAGAATGGGAGGGACTTTTTTTCATTGTCATGCAGTATTTTACTATAATGGAATGGTCAGTAGGAAGTGAGGAGGGAAGAATATCCTCCCCATGCTTCATTTTATACATATTTTCAATTGTGTGCACAGAATGTGGAACTGAAGTTGGTTTTACCTAAAGTCCAGGAAAAATTGAAGCCATTCCCAACAAATATTTACCAACAAGTTCTCATTTGGGGAAAGCAGATTAAAATTCCAAAAAAGTACTACCAAAGGAAGGCTTAGATAGTATCTACCAACTCAGAACCAAATTGCAAAGATCTGTTATTTTTCCTTTCCAATCCAGCACTGGTGATCATAATAGGATGACCAATTCTTTACTTGTAGAGTTCTCATTTCTTCTTTAAGCTGATCTCTATCACGAAGAGTCCCATGCCTAGAGAAACACATTGTCAAGCTACTATTCAATGAATGGCTGTGTGAACATATAGCCTGTAGGGTTGCTAGACTCCAGGTGGGGTCTGGAAACCCCCCAAAAACCAAAAATCTAATGCTAGACAGTATGACCCATACAAAAGCATTCTGTATATCCAACTCAAAACTTCCAGCGCAGTTCAGCTCAAAGGAAGTGAGGGACGAGATGTACCTCATGGTCTGATACACTCTAAAATGGTTGCCCCCCCCCCTTACAACTGATCTCCAGCTGGAAGAACTCAGCTCCCCTGGGGAAAATGGCTACTCTGAGCCCCCTCCCCTCCCCAAACTCTGCCCTCTCCCAAATCTACTCCCAAAGTATCCAGGTATTTTCCAACACAGATCTGGTAACCCTAGGCAGCCAGCAAAGGACTGACATAGCTAAACATCTTTATAGATGAGCAATGAGAGAAATTATATTCAGAAAAACGTCTCATTCAAATAAAGTGGTGTCAGTCCAAATCATGACACTGTTCTGGAGGTGGTTCCTCTCATAATCTTGATCACTGTTAATCTGAGGAAGAACAGCATTCAAGTGGGCTAGCAAAAAGTGTCTGCTGTTTTAATTTGTTCTGAAACTGAAAGAATGGTCTATACATCTTTGATTCCTTTGTGATAAGGAACAGTATTCAAATCAAATCATGGATCTTTTTCAAAACTGGCTGTGCTGTATAGAAGGGTTATCTTCCCTTAGGTCTTTCTTTAGCCTGGGTATGAAAGAATTTACCTCACTGCTTAGCCCTCTTGACAGGGGGCTCTGTTTACCTCCAGTAATTTCCCTTGTTTCCACAGATATGTCTACTTAGAATCATAGAGTTGGAAGGGTCATGTAGCCCAACCCCTATACAATGTAGGAAATTCACAAGTACCTCCCCCCCACACACAGTGACATTTTCTCCATGCCCAGAAGATGGCAAAAAACCTCCAAGATCCCTGGCCAAACTGGCATGAAGAAAAATTGCTGACTGACCCCAAAGTTGCAATCAGCAATTCCACGGACATGTAAGAAAGGGCCACAAAAACTAAACACTGCTGCAACCCTTCCTGCCCTCCTTCCCATGATCTGCCTAAGTTCAAAAAATCAGTATTGTTGTCAGATGGCCATCTAGCCTCTGTTTAAAAACTTCCAAGGAAGGAAAATCCACTACCTCCAGAGGAAACCTGTTCCACTGAGGAACTGCTCTGTCAAGAATTTCTTCCTAATGTTTAGCTGAAAAATCTTTTGGTTTAATTTCAACCCACTGGTTCTGGTCCAACGTTCTGCAGCCACAGAAAACAACTCTGCATCATCCTCTATATGGCAGTCCTTCGAGTACTTGAAGATGGTTATATCACCTCTCAGTTGTCTCCTCTCCAGGTTAAGTATACCCATCTCCTTCAATCTTTCCTCATAGGACCGGGTCTCCAGACACCATCTTTCTAGTGTGAATACATTTTGAATAATGTCTCTTGTGTCATGGATAAAAGAAACAAATAATGGTAGAAAAGAAAAGGATTTTTTGTCACAGAATAAAAAAACACAAAGATTTCTCCAAAAGATTATTCTCTTACAATAATGTGTCATGTGACACAAAGACAGAAAAAGTGTTAGAGGGCAGAGAAAGCACCTCATGCTCAGATAGCTTCCAGAATTTTTTGCAGCTGCTCTGCACAGAGTGCAACCACCAGGGAAGTCCAGGGTCTCCAGGCAGAGGAAGGCAATGGTAAACTACCTCTGAACATTTCTTGCCTTGAAAACCCTATAGATTGTCATAATTCATCTGAAACTTCATGGCACTTTTCACCACTTCTGCAATATAACTGGAATGACATCAGTGGTCAGAATTCAGAAATGATGTATCATCATTAGGATGCAAGTGATTTATTGCTTTATTACTTTCCTATCTAGTTAAATGTCTTCAGCTGGGTTGATTAGAATAGGCTTCCATTCCCTAGTTTCAAAGGGATTAATTAACAAAAAGGACTACAGTTGTGTAAGTTATAACTGTTACAACACAATAGCCATGTATGGTATTAAATAATCAGTATATCTATTCTTAATAATGTCTATATAATAAATTCTGTGTCAAATACTGCTGTGCTCATATATTATTTTTATACTATTAAATAAACAAAATTAATAAATTTCAAAGCTCATTAACCACAAATATTATAAGTGAAATATTCAGTGTTTTAAGTAAGATACAAACAATAGCTAATACAAGATAAAATTCAAACAGTATAAATGTCTGTGATTCTCTTAGGTGGATTCAAGTTCTCGCTGGCGCTATAACCAAAGCTTGTATCAGTTATTGCTTGTATGTTGCTTAAAACATTTACTGTTTCACTTACATTACAAGGATTTGTGGCTAATGAGCTTTGGAATTTATTAACATTGTTTATTTAACAGTATAAAAATTATATACGAGCACAGTAGTGTTTGACACAGAATTTATTATATAGACATGCCCTAAGTCTGGGTGAGGAATCACATCTGCTCCACTTCTCCCAATCCTCTTCCCTAGTCCAAGCTCTGTTTCTACAGGAAGACAAGTGAAGAGGTGGACCTGTCAGTCTATCTCCTCTCCAGACATCCTTCCGGGCTCCCCCTTTATTCCCCTGCTCTGTTCCTTATTTGGTCCCCCACCTGTCCATCCCCCAACTCCCCCTTCTTCTGGCAGATCCCTGCCAAGTTCCAATGCCAGCCTTCCTCCCAACCCATCATCACTTTCCCTCACTGATGGGTTTGATGCCTCAGCATTTGCTTCCTGACCTTCTTGTTGGCATGCTGCTTTTGCCATCACTCCCGGTCCCCAGAATGATCCAATGGTTCAGGTGGTCCTCTCTGTTACCATCTTCCTTGCTCTGGGGCTGCCTTACATACTCCTAGGTTGGACCTTGGTAAGTGGTCTTTGGGCCAGGTCCTCTGCATTGGCCTCTTGGTTGGCTGCTCCACAGGGGGGCTGGAGTACGATGTGTCCCCCACTGTCCCTAATAGTGACACTTCTGGGTGATATCACCCACAATTCCCCCCCCCCCCAGCAAGACAAAGGGACTTGGCAACCCTTGATTAGAACAGTCCTTATCTTGGGGAAATTATTCCCTTGTTCTACAGTTTGTGTATAAGAAAATAATGTTTGACTCAATGGCTTTCTGACCTGCAATATTTGGCAATGCACACATTGCACAAAATTATCATCAAATTTAATGTTATTGTACTTATTATAAAATTCACAACTGCACTTAACCAGGGTTTGGATAAATCTCCATGTTACAGTTGAAATTCCCAGAGATTTAGTGATGGCGTCTGGTGAGGGAGCTCAGTGGGGTATAATGCCATAGGCTCCACCTGCCAAAGCACCAATTGTTTGCAGGAGAACTGATCTTTGTAATGCCTAGGGATCTCCAGGTCCTGGCTGGAAGTTGGCAACCCTATTCTATGTGTTGACTGTATCTCTTAATTTTTATGTTGTAATATGCTTGGTGGAGTGCATTCATATGGGAAAAGAGGAACTTATTAATTTCTAACTCAAAGTTCCTGATTTCCAACATATAATGGAAACTGTAGCATTGTTTCTGACACACAAACTTTTAATTTTGGTTTTTTGACATTTGGAGGAAGTATAGAATTTCTGTTTGCTAATGTAAATCCATACCACTTTCTCAGATTTTCTTGATGCTGGGCTTTGGAAACAAACTGAAGAGTTGCATAAGATATTTACAAGCTGTCTAGAAGGACATTAATCTCCCCAGAAACCATTTTTCAAATTTATGAACCTTACCAGACTTCATAGATTTTTCAAATTCAGTGTGTATATGCTAATAAATTCATGGAACCAATAAAAGACAACTGTATGTGGTTGTATGAATTTATAGAAGGATTATAATGGTGCAACAGGGACTGCAGGAAAATAACTCCATCATGAAAGTTTATGAAAATTTTAACTTCAGTTATCCATTCTGGTATATTATTTTGATTTCCTGGAGTTCCAACCTGAGAAGAAATCTTTAAAAATAATTTCTCTATTGATTTATTCTCACCGTCACTGTTTTAAATGATGACAAACAAGTTTAGGGGGAGAAAAATAGGAAGTCTTAATAAAAATGCTTTGTTGATGAAGTGTGTTAAAATCCATTTTGCAAGCTATTTTGCTGTCCAGTTGCAATTAAGAATTCTGAATAATGCTGTAATATGAGTTTCAGGGAAGCTATTTATAGCCGGAGAGTCCTTAGTATGTGTGATATGTGTGTGTGTGTGTGTGCATGGCACACACACACACAATGATAGAAGTTAAAAAGATATGGATTGAAATAGAAAAATAGAATCTAATAGTACTGCTGTTATTATTATTATTATTATTATTATTATTATTATTATTATTATTATTATTATTATTATTACTATCCTGCCCATTTCCTGAGATTGGGCTCAGGGTGGTACACAACAAATTTCATCAATACAAAGTAAAAACATGCAGTAAATATGAATAAAATAAGCAATAAATACATACAATACACTCAGATTCCAGCATCATTAAATTCTACCAATGGGAAAGTTCTTAATCAGGGGTATGGTGGGGGAGGGATGGTGGCTCAGTGGTAGAGCATCTGCTTGGGAAGCGGAAGGTCCCAGGTTCAATCCCTGGCATCTCCAAAAAAGGGTCCAGGCAAATAAGCGTGAAAAACCTCTGCTTGAGACCCTGGAGAGCCATGAATGGGGCTGTGGCTCAGTGGTAGAGCATCTGGTTGGGAAGCAGAAGGTCCCAGGTTCAATCCTCGGCATCTCCAAAAAAGGGTCCAGGCAAATAGGCGTGCTTGAGACCCTGGAGAGCCGCTGCCAGTCTGAGTAGACAATACTGACTTTGATGGACTGAGGGTCTGATTCAGTATAAGGCAGCTTCATATATTCATATGTTCAAATAAAAATAAAAAGGTGGGAGAAAAGACAGCTGGGAGGCCACTGATCTTATTAGCCATCATTGTTCTCAGCCATATATGCAGTGGAACATATCAGTCTTACATATACCAAAGTCAACTAGCACTTAGTTCTTTCAGTGCAACGTATAGTCATTTTTATTATGCTTCTAATTAAAACAGATATATTGCATCTTACCTGCTTTAATTGGAGAAGGGTTTTGTCCAAAAAAAACAGCTCTCAAAACACTTTCATAGAGCCACTATATATTTTTAAAGAGCTGCATTCTCCTTTAAAATTATATTTTCTGCAATAGTTGCTATAAATTGTTTCCTCGTATACTGTGCAAATTGTCTTGTTGGAGGAAAATTGTTCTGTATCAGGGATGCTAATGAAACCTGAAGGCAGACACTAATCTGAAAATACAAAGGATTTCATTACCTTTAGGTTTCACAACACTCCATGGTGAGCTATTTAAGAATACCTACTAATGTGGGTGTAAACAGAAAAAGCAGGGACTATGAGGAGCATATTGCAAAAAACATAAAGACCAACAATAAAAATTTCTTCAAATATATTAGAAGTAGGAAACCAGCCAGGGAAGCAGTGGGGCCCTTGGATGACCATGGGGTAAAAGGATTACTGAAGGAGGATGGGGAAATGGCTGAGAAGCTGAATGCATTTTTTGCCTCCGTCTTCACCGTGGAAGATGAGAAGTGTTTGCCCGCCCCAGAACCACTAATATTGGAAGGGGTGTTGAAAGACCTGAGTCAGATTGAGGTGACAAAAGAGGAGGTCCTACAACTAATAGACAAATTAAAAACTAATAAGTCACCGGGTCCGGATGGCATACATCCGAGAGTTTTGAAAGAACTCAAAGTTGAACTTGTGGATCTTCTAACAAAAATCTGTAATCTTTCATTGAAATCTGCCTCCGTTCCTGAGGACTGGAAGGTAGCAAATGTCACCCCCATCTTTAAAAAGGGTTCCAGAGGAGATCCGGGAAATTACAGGCCAGTCAGTCTGACTTCAATACCGGGAAAGTTGGTAGAAACCATTATCAAGGACAGAATGAGTAGGCACATTGATGAACACGGGTTATTGAGGAAGACTCAGCATGGGTTCTGCAAGGGAAGATCTTGCCTCACTAACCTGTTACATTTCTTTGAGGGGGTGAACAAACATGTGGACAAAGGAGACCCGATAGATGTTGTTTACCTTGACTTCCAGAAAGCTTTTGATAAAGTTCCTCATCAAAGGCTCCTTAGAAAGCTTGAGAGTCATGGAGTAAAAGGACAGGTCCTCTTGTGGATCAAAAACTGGCTGAGTAATAGGAAGCAGAGAGTGAGTATAAATGGGCAGTCTTCGCAGTGGAGGACGGTAAGCAGTGGGGTGCCGCAGGGCTCGGTACTGGGTCCCATCCTCTTTAACTTGTTCATAAATGATTTAGAGTTGGGAGTGAGCAGTGAAGTGGCCAAATTTGCGGATGACACTAAATTGTTCAGGGTGGTGAGAACCAGAGAGGATTGTGAGGAACTCCAAAGGGATCTGTTGAGGCTGGGTGAGTGGGCGTCAACGTGGCAGATGCGGTTCAATGTAGCCAAGTGCAAAGTAATGCACATTGGGGCCAAGAATCCCAGCTACAAATACAAGTTGATGGGGTGTGAATTGGCAGAGACAGACCAAGAGAGAGATCTTGGGGTCATGGTAGATAATTCACTGAAAATGTCAAGACAGTGTGCGTTTGCAATAAAAAAGGCCAACGCCATGCTGGGAATTATTAGGAAGGGAATTGAAAACAAATCAGCCAGTATCATAATGCCTCTGTATAAATCGATGGTGCGGTCTCATTTGGAGTACTGTGTGCAGTTCTGGTCGCCGCACCTCAAAAAGGATATTATAGCATTGGAGAAAGTTCAGAAAAGGGCAACTAAAATGATTAAAGGGCTGGAACACCTTCCCTATGAAGAAAGGTTGAAACGCTTAGGGCTCTTTAGCTTGGAGAAACGTCGACTGAGGGGTGACATGATAGAAGTTTACAAGATAATGCATGGGATGGAGAAAGTAGAGAAAGAAGTACTTTTCTCCCTTTCTCACAATACAAGAACTCATGGGCATTCGATGAAATTGCTGAGCAGACAGGTTAAAACGGATAAAAGGAAGTACTTCTTCACCCAAAGGGTGATTAATATGTGGAATTCACTGCCACCGGAGGTGGTGGCGTCCACAAGCATAGCCACCTTCAAGAAGGGGTTAGATAAAAATATGGAGCAGAGGTCCATCAGTGGCTATTAGCCACAGTGTGTGTGTGTGTGTGTGTGTATATATATATATATATATATATATTTGGCCGCTGTGTGACACAGAATGTTGGACTGGATGGGCCATTGGCCTGATCTAACATGGCTTCTCTTATGTTCTTATGTTAAGCAAAAAAAAGTATGTTCCAACATTCTTTTGGGGAGACGTTACTAATGCCATATGAAATCATCTCTGAGTCTACTGAAAATGTTTTAATAATAGTTCAACTTCATTGCTTTAAATTGTTTTCAATAACATTATAAAAAATCCAATTAGAATTTTAAACATTGTTTTCCAGATCCTGAAACAACTTGATATTTAAGAGAAATTACTTTTTGTCACTTCCCCATACCAACCGGCCTCTGCTTTTCTAGGGGTACCAACAGCAATGATCTGATATATGACAGTGGCCAGTGGATGGAGCCTAGCAAACTATAATGTGTCTCAGGATAGTTTTAATAGCAAATTCCAGAAGGGTAGTTGCATTACTGCATAGTACTAAGCAGAACTTAATAACAGTACAACGTCATCATTATATATGTACAAGATTCATGATTAAACAACAATGTGACTCCTAAATAAATATGCAACTATTGCCTTCAAAAAGCAATGAGTATACAGAGATGTGGTTGGAGAAGGACATTATATCTGTGATGGCTCATTTACACAGTCATAAAGTGACAAATGTATGTGTGAATGAACTCCAAGTGCCACCATAGTTCCTTAAAAGCTTTCTCCCATGTAGATGGCCTTAGACTGCAACTGAAGATAGCAACTAAGAAGTTTTATCTTTCAGAGGGCTGCCAAAATGCACTTGAGAAGTAGCCAGACAGCCTTAAATGGTGTATTTATCAAGGCTCTCTAACTGTCATAGTAAGTGACTGTGATCTTAAGAAAAATTTTCTTCTAATGTTATGGGCCAGTTACACTTTTGATCCATATGTACACAGTAGTCATGAGAATGTGCAAGTGTCCAGATAAGTAATGGAACAGCAAAGACTTTATCAGCATCACAACTTGGTTTGTATTCCTCATATCCTCTACCACTTATCCCTTTCTTTTAATTTACTTTCATTCTACTGTGTTCTCACTTACAGAGTGTTTTGTAATATTCTAATAAACTAAAAATTCAGAAAAAGGAGCAAGCAACTTTTTGACCCAAATGGCAAAAAATCTGCAGCAACAGCCAGTAAATAGAGTGATGTGATGGCAAACAACTAGGTAGGAGAAGAAGCAAGGTTTATACTTGCCCAACCATATTAGAAGGAAGCTGAGCCCAAGTAGCACCTTAGGGGCTTAGCTCAGACCCAGGTGTCCTTGCCAAAGCCTGAGAGGCAAGAATGATCACAAGGCATCCCATGTAGGACCCATTGCTTTCTCCATTGTACTGCCAACAGCAGTACTTGGTTGGCCATATCTGAGTCTACATACCAAGCAAAGAGGTCTGGCATGCTGGTGCTTGTCACATGTGTCAAGCAGCTGCCTGTGCTGTGCTGTGGTGGCAGCTGCCGCCAATTTTTTTTAAAAAACAACAACAAAACACTGCAGTTAATAAAATCTCCAGTGGCCAATCAGAAGTCTTGTTGATCAAAAGTTGCACTCACTTTCTAAAAACACTTGGTAGGTGCCAGAAAAAGTATCCACAGGCACCTCATTGGTGACCCCTGGTTTATGCCACAATAAATGTGTTAGTCGTGAAGGTGTCAGTAGATCCCCTGTATTTTTTCTGCCACTGACAAACATGGCTACTTATCTCAAATTTATCCAAAGGACTAATGCTGCTCTTACCACCCAGAAACTAACTTCACGTTTTTGTGTTTGTGGAACAACTGAGATTATTTCTCTTGAATACAGATGGTTTCAAAGAAACTGGCTCACTACAGTCATATGTTATCATAAGCATCCTGGTTGCTTTCTGCACTGTTGCACAAATTATTTTCTCTATGGGTAGCATTTATGGTCTTAATGGCAATTATCCTCTGGGAAGGCAGGGTGTCTTAAAAACAGGCTGTAAATATTGATTTAAAGCTTAAAAATAATGCCTCGCTGAAGGCACTTGAGGAAATGCTCTTTCAAAACCTATTCATACTGAGAATTAAGAAATGTTTTTGACTCATTTTTAATTATTTAGAACTTTCTGCTTCCATGCCAATTTAGGTCTTGGGTAGCAGTTCAAATGTCAAGATGCTATAGTAATTGACAATCTGTTTATGTAAATGTTTGAGTTTTCCTTTTGTTTTCAGGAAGAGTGTTATCTGGATTATGCTGTGATTTTGATGTCACATGCACATAACAGCCTCAGAGTTTTAAATAAATGAAAGTTTAACTATTATTGAGAGACTCCCCCCCCTGCATATTTACTACAGCACCACTTGAAAATACAGGTTCCCTTCTTGAGAGATAAAAGAGATATCTATGGGTTTATCTGTGACTGCATTCTTAGACTGAGCCTCAAAAATCATCATTGCGTAGGAGACATGGATTGGAGCCAGTGTGCTAGGGAGGGGAGGCTAACTATTTGCCACTGTGGCGTTTTTCTTCTCCTATAATTTAGGACTGCCAGGTTACCTAAGGCTCAGACATTGAGAACTGGGGCACAGACCTGGGAGTCTTGTGGAATTTGGAGACTCTCCTTCCACCTGTTCAGGAACACAGGATTACCTGCACATGCATTTTCAAAAAGCATTATGCATTTATTGGTATTTATCTCACAGAAAGGTAGCAAAAGGTTCTGAGATTGTTGTAATATGGTAGAAAATGAATGGAGACAGAAAACCTTGAAGGGATGGGGCTTGGGGTGTGTCTGCAGAAAAAAGGTATCCTTTCTGGATCTTTACCCTGAGATTTAATACCTTCCATGAGAGATCCTAAGGAGGCCAAAATCCTGGTTAAACTAGTATCTGCCCATCCAACTTTGGCTCTACATCAGGCATACTTAAAATTCTACCATTTTCATTTCAGAAGGAAAGCTTTGTTACATTCTATGGCAACTAACATCTAAGGAGACTGTTATCCTGAAATCATCAACTTTAAAGAATGATAGCTCTCTCAATTACTGTACAATGAAACTGACCCCAAAGCAACAGAAGAATTCTTGAACACATCTTAGCAATCTCATTTTATTCGATTTATATCCTGCCCTCCCCACCGAAGCGGCTCAGGGCGGCTCATATATTGTGGGATAACTGATGTATTGTGGGATAACTGCTGTGACTAGATCAGCTGTTATCACAGGCAAACATGTAAAAGTGTCACAAAGAGCAGAACTTTGCTTTTTATTGCAGTGTGCAAGTATCCAACAATGGAATCCAACCTACGAAGTAGTAACAAACGGTAACAAGGGTTGACCTGTGAATGTACTTGGTTGCCAGTTGGCAGTGACTGATGGATAGAAGCATGAATCTGGAGGCAAGGACCTGCAATTAGTATGAGGGTGTGACCCTTTGGTGTCAATGATGGTCTTTTTGGGTAGCAATGGAGCTTTCCTGTGTCCAAACAAAAGTGGTATCAAACAAAAGAAACATAGAAACAAAACTGGGGTAGAAAGCATAAGTAGAATGGCCTCACGCCAGACTCTGATGCCCTCACCACTCTTGGGTCAATACTTCTATTATTGCGTAGGTGAGCCTTTGGATAGAATTGCCTTCCTGCCTTGGTAATCAGATAAGAGCTCCAGGGTTTGCTGAAAAATAGCACTATGCTCCCCTACTTTCTGTTGCACTTCAAATTACACTGGCATTTCCTTGGTAACCTCTTGTATTACCATTATTAGTAATGACATACACAACCCTATTCAGAGAACTGCCTTTTTCACAGTAAAGCTCTTGTAATACTCCATAAGGAGGGATATGTCACATGTGGCTTTTGAAAGCTCATGAACTTTGACCCACACAGCTGAACTAGTTGTAGAAGCAGTAATAGGCCTACAGTTTTCAGATGATTGCTCAAGCCCGATATAGGCTTTACCCTATTAACGTAAGAGAATTAATGTAAGAGAAACTGCTGTTCCATTCTTTTCCATGTGCCAGGAAAAATTTCTGGCTGTGCAAGATGCCCAAGTCCCACGCCAATGTTAATCTTAATAAAACTGAATTAATGCTAACTCAGGGGAAAACCAGAGGATGGTCTTCTCCATGTATTCTGGGGTTTCTCATATTACTTAGCCACATTGTGTTTCCTGTACCACAAAGACAAAGGAAGAACAGACCAAGAATTTATGCTGGATGTTGAAATAGCTGGGGAAATTATAACCACAGAACAGGTTTCTAATATCCCACAGTCCTATCACCAGAAATCTAGAGCTAGCAGTGTTGCCCAAAATTCTCAAAAGCTTTTAAAACTAGTGTAAAATGCCTACACTCACCTTAGAATTCTTTCTAGTCTAAATATGATATTGGCATAATAGAGTGATGCATTAGACAGCTCGATTATATAGTTAATTGTCAAAGCTGACGAAGGCAGCTTTCTGTCAAAAATACTAAAAATCACATTTATGAACTAAAATGATTTGACATTTGAATTAAAAAAAAATCACAAGGCACCATACTCCAGTATATTCAGGCAGTGAATTTCTGTACCACACAAACACACAATTACTCACTGCAATTTATAAATCAGGATATGTGATCTGCAGCTTGTTATAGATACTCAGTGGCTCTCATCATACTATAGTCTCATGAGAATAATGTGTTGCATGTGAATGAGAGCATGTTAACAGTGGATGGTCCAATCATCCCCACCCACATACAGGGCAGATATTGAAGGATACTGTAATGGGCAGGCTACAACCTGTCTGTCCCTAAGAGCGGCCAATGAGAGTGGATGGAATGTTGGGAGTGGGGGATGGAAAAACAACAGTTGAAAATGACAGGAGTTATCAGGAGAGAAGTTGACAGTTTAAGATTAGGGGTTAAGGGATTATTGACAGAGTAAGAACTGCTTACAGCAGGCTGAAAACGGTCAGGAATAGCACTTCAGTTTGAAAGTATACTGAAAGTAAAATGTTGTTACTTATACTTTACTTTCCTCAGTGTTATATTCATATCATATATGGAGAAATGCATTTTCTCCTGGAGGGAAGCTGGGAAGCAGCAAATTCACATTTTAAAAGATTCCCCTCCCCCAGAAGCTGAGGAGTAAGCCTGTCAATGGCTTTCCAGACATATCTCTTAAGAAAGGTTAATGGATCTGGTTAGAGACAATGGGATGGGCCATTTCACCCCAACTCCTGCCACCCATCCTGCTGCCCTTGTGTGATTTAAAGGCTCCGCCACCAGCTGGTAAGCAGATCCTATAAATCACATGGGGAGGCATGCAGCTGCTTCTAGCAGCTCTCCAGTGCAATTTGGATCAAGAGTGGCCCTCAAGCCTTGGAGGCAGTGGAAAGCCCTCCCCCCTTGAAAGCTGCAGCTTGAAGGCCAGCTGGTTGGTGGGGTCTTTCTTTAAATGGCGTGGGGAGGCCAGCAAAATGCTTCTGCCGGCCCTCCCACATAATTTGAATCACTGGCAAGGGTGGCTATCAAGCCTCAACAGAGGCCATGGCCAGGAGGGAAGGTGGGGGGCATACAATTTTTAGGTGGGAGGAGGATTTTTAAAAATCCAGGTCCCCCCTAAATTTTTTAAAGCTCCATCCTACCAATGTTTGGGTGATACCTCGCCATTTCCTCTGTCCTTCTTGAAGCTGGGGCTGCAAATATATTTTGGCATTTAATTAACACTAATGAATACATCCAGTCAAAAAGGTTAACAAATTATTGCCTTCACTGTTTGGCCCTCCTAAATCTCCCAGGACAATTCATTCAGTAAAAAAAAAGTCAGGAAAGATTAATGACTTTACCTTTAACACAAACAAACTATATTAAAGGGAAAAAAAAACAGAATATATCCCTCATATAATAATAGATGAAAATGAAGATCAAGGCAGACATGATAGGGAGATCTGTGAACAGTTTCCTTTACTTCTTTTTTTTTAGTCAAAAGAATGTATGTGGGATTGCTAATGTAAAGAAGGAAATCACGGTGAGTGATTAAAATGTGGGATTCGCTGCCAGAGGATGCAGTGATGGCCACAGGCATAGACAACTTTAAAAGGGATTTGATAGATTCATGGAAGTTGGGTCTATCAGTGGCTACTAGCCATGGTGACTAAAGGGAACCTCCATATACAGAGGCAATCAACCTCTGAATCCCAATGCCAGGAGGCAACACCTGGGGAAGATCTCAGCCTCTATGCCCTGTTGTTGGGCTGAACTGGTTGGCCACAGTGTAAGACAAAATGCTGGACAAGATGGATCACTGTCTGATCCAGTAGGGCTCTTCTTATGTTCTTATGTATCAGATCCTGGAACATGGCAACCTGCCAGAGTAGACAATACTGACCTTGATAGACCAATAATCTAATTCAGAATAATGAAGGTTGGTGTGTACTGTTCTAATCAAAGATTTCCAAATTCATGTTTGTTTTCAAAGTAGGAAGGAAGTAAAACAAAAACAAATCTTTTAATAGAGACTGGAAGATTAGTATGGAAAGAGACTGTGCCTATGACAATGTGACATAGAAGACTTGTAGGCAAACATTACAGAATAAACGGGAAAGAAAATGTGGTTGGTGATCCAAAAGTTCAACAAAATGTTTATTTAGGCTGGCACCAAAGCCAATAAGTGGAGAAACAGAAAAAGATTATTTCAAAAAAGTGTCATTTTTCAGTTTGTAAGGTGGAGCAGAAGTGGCCATATACAGACCAAGCTAAATGCAAAAAAATCTCTGCTTGCACCTGGAAGAAACTAACCGAAGTGCTTGACATTCATATCTGAGAAAACAGTATTTCCCAGTGTCCCTAGGAAACAATTCCTGCAGCAATCAAGGCACTACGGAGGAGTCACAATGAGAGTTCCTTGCTTCTGTGGGAACAATATGCCATCCCATTGGTAAGTGGAAAAGATTTGAGAGTGGATGAGACAGAGTGGGGTTCTTCTCTCAGATTACGGGTCAAGCTGTAGAAGAAGTATCAATACCAAAATGCTCATCTTGGATCACAGGCAAGCAACACAAGTGGCCAAGGTTTATATATGAAGCCAAGTAAATATGAATCTTATTGGAATAACTGCTGTGTGTTGCAGGCATCTCTTCAGGACACTTGTGGTGTGGAGGCTAAAAAGATAACAGTCTTGCACTGTTTCCTCTGTATTTATGCCTGTACAATTTGTAACGCACCTCTGTGATTCTATAAGTAGTGGAAATACATTAAGTAGTGCAAATACATACAAATAAATACAAACACATACAAAGTTTGAGTCCAGTGGCACCTTTTTGATTCTGGGTATAAGCTTTCATGTGCAGGCACACTTCATCAGATACCAGAATTAAACTTTGTTGGTCTTAAAGTTGACACAAATTCAAACTTTGTTCTGTAAGTAGTGTATTATTCAAAGGCAGAGCTACTTCAGTCAGAGATTCAGCACAAAACTGCTGCTTCCAGCTACCACCCTTTGCTGACCTCTGTCCCTGCCCCCGCATCTCACTATCCTGTTTCACTCCTGAAATAACTACTGCTCCTTCCCTCCTCAGAATCTTTAAAGATAAATGAGGGAACCAGTGCATACCTGTAGAGCCTTAACATTGCATCTTTCACTACCACAGGAGGCAGGGCCGGCTCGCTGACTAGGCAAACTAGATGGTTGCCTAGGGCACTGAGAGGGTGGGGGTGCCAAATTGGGCTCCGCCCTCCTGGTGCCCCAGGCAAGCGCCTAGTTTGCTTGCCTTCTCCGGCCCCACGTGTGCATACTGCCCCTCCTTTCCCTTCCTCCACTGTGCTCTGTCCCACCACCCTGTGCCGCACCGAGACACGGTGCCCACCCACCTCCTCCTCTCTTCCCTTCCTGTAACTGCCCACGTGATCACAGTGCGCTGTGCCGAGGACCTGTGGTGGTCCATCCCACCCACTCCCTGTGTCATGTCGAGGCGTGGCACCTGTCCCCTCCTCCTCCCCCCCTTCCTGTCCCTTCTCTTTCCGTCGCCGCCTGTGTGATCACAGCACTGCACCAGGGCCCTGCCAGCCCCGATGCAGCCTGCATCTTATCTTTAGAAAAATGGGTTTCTAAAGATACGATGCATGCTGTGTCGGGGCTGGCAGGACCCCAGTGCAGCAATCATGCGGGCAGTGACAGGTTGGGAAGGGAAGCGAGGAGGAGGTGGCGGGTGGGCATTTCAGCGTGACACAGGGGTGGCGGGATGGAGCATGACACTGTGTTGCAGCATCATAGGGGGGGCAGAGGCAGGGGGGCACCTGCCTAGGGCGCCACGGGCTAGCGCTGGCAGGAGGTGGTGGCAGCTACATATATAGATGGCTTCAAGAAGGAATTGGATAAACATATGGTGCAGAGGTCTATCAGTGGCTATTAGCCACAGGGTAGAGATGGAACTCTCTCTCTGGGGCAGTGATGCTCTGTATTCTTGGTGCTTGGGAGGGCAACAGTGGAAGAGCTTCTAGTGTCCTGGCCTCACCAGTGAACCTCCTGATGGCACCTGGGTTTTTTGACCACTGTGTGACAGCGCGTTGGACTGGATGGGCCACTGGCGAGATCCAACATGGCTTCTCTTATGTTCTTATTGTGAGAGTTCAAGGAGCTCAACTAAGCATGCATACCAAGTTGTGCTGTTTTAAAAGACACTAGAAAAAAGAGAAGGGGAGAGGTGTTAGCTGCTCTGGCTCATAAGCAGGTGGCAGGGTAATGGTAGCAAAAAGAGGCAGTGGCTATATGCCATGTCACAAACTACATTTGAGAGTCCCCTTGATTCCTAAAGTTATTTACCAAGCACCGGGGGGGGGGGGGGAGTGCTGTTTGAGAAATATGAGCACCAGATCTCCTGTTTAGATCCTGATCTGCTGTACTTTGTAGGGTTAGTTAGCACAAGGTGCTTCACCCCCAAGCAGTATGACTGCAAACCTGTTGATTATCAACCATGTATACCCACCTGCCTGTCTGTTTAGCATGTGTGCAACTTTACTGAAATTGTTACACACAGTTGAAGCCAATTTATTTCACTGCATTCCACTGTTCTTCAGACAATCTGTATAATTAGCAAATAACAAGAATTTGCATCTTGCACATCAGGAGGCTTGAAACATTGTGTTTTTGGAGTAATTTTATGTGCCAACTTCCATAGCACTGATGTACTAATAGTATACCTTCAATATAATCATGGTAAGGTGTGTGCCAAATACCCCACATGCTAAAATCCAAAATGAAAAATAAAGAACAGATACGAACTCATTAAAACAAGTGAAGCCTCACTATTAAATGTCAAGAAACTTTTTGGAAAACTTTAGTACCTTCCAAAATACAATAGCTGTGATGTCACTTCATCCTCTAGAGGCAACTGGCAATTTGTTTTTGTTTTTTTGTTTTTTTTAAAAAAAACAACCTTCTACATTTAAAGTATTTTATACAGTACAGAAGTTTTACCTATTTCCAAAACAGAGGTATTTGTATGGGTCAGTGAGAACTGACATAGATGTTCATCACTCAGGGTAAGAGGAAAGTGGTGTGCAGTGAGATGCAGAGATGAATTCACTGATGTAGAACAAATCCCAATGTATAAAAAAAACTTTCATTCTACAACAATGAGAAACAGTCAGGCTCTTCTTTATTATAAATGAATAAGTTTCTAATAAAATTTTTAAAAAATAAATAAATGAAGAAACTCTTCTTTATATCCTGTTCCATATTGATTATATAACATGCTTAGTATATACGAGGCCAGTCTACAGTGCTGGGTTCCACCATGAGACTGAATGCACAATTCAATGGTGAAAGGACTGAGGCATATAAGAAGTTGGCTGCCATTTTCATGACTGCACTGCTGTAAACAGAGATGGCTACCAGCTCAGTATGTGGACAACCTACATTATTGTGGATCTGCTTATGTGATCATATGAAAAAAAAAATCCAGCAGTGAACAAGCCTGTTCTTTGAGCAGCCAGCATTTGATAGTATTGGCAGTTGACATAAAGCATGTGGAATATTTGACAGCATCTAACAGCTGACAACACCATCAAAGTCAGCATCTGATGTTATCTCACAGCTGTCATGTGTTAGCATTTAATAAATGTGATCCTTTTAATAAAAATATAAATATTTAGAAGACAAAAACAAAGAATATGGTTTCTCTGAGGATCTTTCCCCATAGATATTTCTTTATACCTCTTTGCTCTCTCCCTCTCTGTGGAGTGAGGGTTGTCCTGCTCCCTCTTCTTCTCCTGTCTCATTCATTTAATATTCCAACATGGTTTTTTCATTGTTTTCCTCCTTTCTACTGGTATCATTTAGGAACAGGAATGCCAGCTCTTAGAAGGCACAACTCTAGGGCTGCTTTCACCACACATGTTGGATGATATACTTTCAATTCACTTTAACAGTAGTTTGCAACAGGATGTTTCAGCATGAAACAGGAAAATCCACTTGCAAATGATTGCTAAAGTGTGTGGAAAGCACCTAGGAAGCGTAAGGTCTACCCAAAGGCAAAGCTGAGAGCTTAAAGGAGAAGTTGACATAAAATGTTTCATTTCACGAGCTTACAGTCCTACCAAGTAATACACTTGTACATGGTGACAGTCTCACAAAGAAAAATCTACCAAACTACAGGCTGCTATTAGAGCATAAGGCCACAAGAAAAGCCATGTTGGATCTGGCCAATGGCCCATCCAGTCCAACACTCTGTCACACAGTGGCCAAAAAAACAGGTGCCATCCGGAGGTCCACTAGTGGGGCCAAGAAACTAGAAACCCTTTCACTGTTGCACCTCACCCAAGCACCAAGAATACCAAGCATTACTGCCCTGACAGAGAGTTCCATCTATACCCTGTGGCTAATCATCTATGCATGTAGCTGACACTACCTCCTGTGGCAGCAATTTCCATGTGTTAATCACTCTTTAGGTGATGAAGAACTTCCTTTTATCTGTTCTGACCTGACTGCTCAGCAATTTCAATGTCCACAAGTTCTTATATTGTGAGAAATGGAGAAAAGTACCTTCTCTATCCCATGCATAATCTTGTAAACCTCTATCATGTCACCCCTCAGTCAACATTTCTCCAAGCTAAAGGGCCTCAAGCACATTAACCATAGAGAAAGTGTTCCAACCCTTTAATCATTCTAGTTGCCTTTTTCTGCACTTTTTCCAATGCTAAAATATCTTTTCTGAAGTGTGGTGACCAGAATTGTACACAGTATTCCAAATGAGGCTGCACCATCTATTTATACAGGGGCATTATAATACTGGCTGATCTGTTTTCAATTCGCTTTCTAAAAATCCCCAGCATAGCATTGGCCTTTTTTATTGCAGTCGCACACTGTCTCAACATTTCAGTGTGTTATCTACTATGAATCCAAGATCTCTCTTTGTCAGCCTCCGCCAATTCAGACCCCACCAACTTGTACTTATAGTTAGAATCTTTGGCCCTAATGTGCATTACTTTGTACTTGGCCATGCTATCGTTGTTTGCCACACTGACGCTCACTCACCCAGCCTTAACAGATCTCTTTGGAGTGCCTCACAATATTCTCTGGTTCTCACCACCCTGAACAAATTAGCATCATCCACAAACTTAGTCACTTTGCTGATTACTCCCAACTCCAAATCATTAATGAATGAATTAAAAAGCATCAGACCCAGTACTGAGCCCTGTGGTACCCCACTGCTTACCACCTTCCACTGTGAAAATTGCCCATTTATACTCAGACTGATTTTGGATTCAGCTTATCCCACTCTCCCGTTTGTCTTCTCTGTGCGGCATCTGTTGGATTTCCCACTATCTGCCCCAGAGTTACAGGAAGTGTTGCGGCTTTTGCGCAGCAAATGAAAACTGGTTTTTAGCGGTTTCCATTTGCTGTGTGAAAGCCACGAGGCTTCCTGTAGCTCTGGCGCAGATAGTGGGGAATCCAGTGGACACTACGCAGAAGATGAACAGGAGAGCAGGGTAAGCTTAGTGTGAAATCTGTCTCTCTCTCTGTTTCCTATAAATTAGCCAGTTTTTGATCCACTAGAGGACTTGGCCTTTCACCCCATTGAGCTTACTTAGGAGCCTTTGATGAAGAACTATCAAAAGCTTTCTGGAAGTCAAGGTAAACAACATCTATTGGGTTCCCTTTGACCACATGTTTGTTCACCCCCTCAAAGAACTCTAACAGGTTCTTACAGATCTTCCCTTACAGAACCCATGCTGAGACTTCCTCAATAGCTTTTGTTCATCAATGTGCCTATTCATTCTCTCTTTAATAACAGTTTCTGCCAACTTTCCCAGTATTGATATCAAACTGACTGGCTTGTAATTTCCTGGATCTCCTCTGGAACCCTTTTTAAAAATGCGGTGACATTTGCTACCTTCCAGTCCTCAGTAATGGAGGCAGATTTTAAATAAAGATTACATATTTTTGTCAGAAGATCCACTAGTTCACATTTGAGTTCTTGGATGTATGCCATCCAGACCTGGTGATTTATCAGTTTTTAAATTTTCTGTCAGTCACAGGACCTCCTCTCTCATCACCTCAATCTGACTCAGGTCTTTCAGTACCCCGCCCAAAATCAGTGGTTCTGGAGCGGGCTAGCACTTCTCATCTTCCACAGTGAAGACAGAAGCAAAAAATGCATTCAGCTTCTCAGCCTACCATGGGCACAAAAGCAAACACTAACATGACATATAACCAAGCAGGCAAGAGTTCAGTAGTTTACATATTCACTCTCATATAGAAACACAGATTCAGATGGGGGTAGCAATACAGATTCCTGACAGCAACCTCCCACCCCACTCCTACAAGTAAGGCTTGAGGGAACTGATTTGCTGTATCTGATGGTGTCTGTTTGCACAGGAAAGCTTATACTGTGAATAAAATTTCATAGGTCTTAAAGGTGCCCTGGACTCAGATTTGGATATACAAACATAAATACGCAGCATTATTATGTAATTAAGAATACAGACTGCTTTGCAGAAAACATTTTATCCATTTTACAGATGAGAAACACTGAAACTGAGTCTTTCTAGTTAAAAGATAACCCAATGAACTCGCAACAAAGAATTCGAAAGTTATGTGGAACAGATCTCTCAATAAAGTGAGCCATGACACAGGACAATCATTGAAGCCATGACAGAGAGAGCATTCAAGTCTTCCAATTTTCTTTCTACTTCTTTTTCTGCTTTGGCTCCCTTCTGGGGTCCCCAAATCTAATTCAAAAGCAAACTATGTCATGTTCAAATCAAGCCATGTCATGTTCTCCTAAAGTACATAGTGAAAGTACAGCCTTTTCAGCTCTGCTGCTTTGGTTCATACTTCAGTCATTGCATACTTCTATAGAAATGTTTTCTTCTCTTGCTGTTCACTATCACCTTAAAAACTAACATTATTCCAGCATGAGCTTTCACTGCTTTAGGAGTTATATGAAATTTGTTATGTCCTACTAAAAGGTATTGCATGCATTGTTTTCTGGTGTTTAAGGTGCCACTGGACTTCTGCTTTATTTTACTCTAATAGACTAACACAGCTACACCTCTGGAATTGTCTATTGTTATCTGTCTGCCCTAGGATTACCATATTTGACTCAAGAAATATCTGGGGACTTTAGGGTGGAGCCAGGAGCAAGGGTGTGACAAGCACGACTGAACTCCAAAGGGAGTTCTGGCAATCACATTTAAAGGGACAATGCACCTTTTAAATGCTTTCCCTTTATTAGAAATAATGAAGTATAGGAGCACTTTCTTTTGGGCTTATACAAGGCCAGCCTGTCCATTAGTCAGCCCTAGGTGGCTTCCTAGGATGTTGGCCCTGGGGGGTGCCAATTTGGCCCACAGGTGAGCAGGGTGGTGTGGCATGGCTCCTGTGCCTCAGAGCACAAGCCACCTGGCTGCCATCACTCAGTCTCCTGAGTCCAGAAGCTTCAAGAAGCATCCAGCACTAAAAAGGGGAACAGATTTGCTGTCCCACAACATCAGCATAAATACCACCAAAATACTTTCTTTTTCACTTTGATGTAGCAGATTTATTTTGTTTGTCTCCTGGTTATCATACATATGTTCTGCACCAAACTACAGATTCTTTGAACAGGTTTTGTAGACTCAATATTTTTATTATAGAATATAAACAGTGCAATAAAACATCCCTCACAACAAAAACACCATCAGAAGCATGTAAGCCTGCGAAGATCACAAACTGGAGGAGGGGGCAGTGGGGATTAAAAACAAAAATAATTCTAATCACTATGAACCAGTGCACATACAATTTTATAGCCACGGTCTATTGAATTAACTAGATGAGTATACTGATCTCATAAAAAGATTCTAGTCTGCTCACACTAGCTTAGAAAGCGTTAACAACAACACTCTTATGTCTGTCAGAGAACATCAGAATTTCAAGATACAGATCACACTATACATCTCCAAGCTAGTTAATTATTTTGCACACCTTTGAAGCAAATGTCATGGAAAGAGCAGAAATCCTGGTCTTAAAAGGACTAGTTTACTTCTGGTTTGTCAGGCTTCAATTGAGCAAAGGGCTGTAATCAAAATACTGCATAAATATGTATTTAACAAAGAATTACTGGGGGAACCACGCATGCGTCAAATCGGTTAAGACGCTCCCAGAACGTACTCCCGGAGAAATTTGTTATTAAGCCATCGAAGAAAAGAGATAAACTTCTGAAAACAGCTTGAAATATTTGTGAAAGGAAGCAAGACCTGGAGGGCATCAATCAGAGTGAGTCTTTGGAAGTGTGATTTCTTATCATCTCTTTACTCTCCGCTCCCTGGGAGGAGGCCAGAAAGCGAGAAGAGAACATGGCGACTAAAAAGGAGCTGAAGGATTTAACACAGCTCATTGCTTCTTCAGAACAGAATGTAAGGGGCGATATTAAAGCTCTTAAAACAGACCTGAGACAGATGGCCATAGAAATTAAGAACATAAAAAAGGTGGCTGATAAGGCAGCCAAAAAAGCTCAAGTTAATGAAGACAAAATTAAAGAGCTAACGAGCAAATTAGCGTTTGTAAGCGATCATCAAAGGAGAAGAAACATTCGCTTATCAGGCATCCCTGAAGAGATTACACAGAAAGACCTTGAATCAAAACTTCTGGAATGGCTTGAGCGATATGATTTAAGGATACAAACGGAAGATATAGAAAGAGTACACAGATCCCTCCGCCCCAAGCCAAGCCTGGGAGCAAAGCCAAGGGATGTTATTATGGCTTTTGCAAGAGAGAAAATAAGGGACAATATTTATAAATGTTTGAAACTTCAGAAGGATTTACAGTTTGATGATAATAAAGTTATAGTAAGACAGGACCTCTCTCCAGAGACACTCCAGCAAAGAGCAATACTAAGACCTTATACGCAAAGTCTTGTTGAAAATGGAATATTATTTTCATGGGGCTACCCGGCAGTGATTTTGGTTTTTAAAGAAGGCAAGCTGCTGCGAGCTAAAAATCCAGAAGAGGCAAGAAAAATGTTGGAGAGATTGGGAATTAACATGAGGCCGTTAGAACTAGGAAATGTGGAGGAGCAAGAAGACGAGCAACAGGAACCTTGTGAGAACACTTCAAGTAGCAGTGAAGAAGAAGGAGAGTCGAGTCAGACATTGCAAAGCAAGCCAAAGCGTTTGAGAAAAGACACTGGGGGCTCTTAGTAATGAGAGTCTCCAAGGAAACTTAATATTGCTTTCAATTTACTTTAAATTTTGGAATTTACTTTATTTTTTGGAATAAGATGGCTTATAGAGAAATATTGAAATGAGTTATATTAATTAGATAGGGAGGAAGGGAAAGGAACGTGGACCCCAACTTAGCAACGAAGAGGTCAGGAGGTTATGCCACCTGTATACCCTTTGAGGGTTCTTCTTCGGGGAGGGGGAAGGGGAAAGGTAGTGACCATCAAAGTAAGAGAGGATAGAAATGAGCACATATGTATGAAATTTACGAAGGAAAATGGTTGAGACAATTAAAATATTATCTTTAAATATAAATGGGTTGGCTTCAGATTTAAAAAGGTATAGATTGAAAAATATGCTAAAAAAACAGGGAATAGATATAGTGTGTCTCCAGGAGACCCATAAAGGTAAAAAAGATAAAAAAACCCTACTAAACTCTACACTATGGGAAACAAGGGTGGAAGCAAGAGGAACTAGGAAGGCAAGAGGGGTAGCGATACTTACACATTCTAGCTTGAAGTTAGAAGTACTGGATCAAATATCTGATTTAGAGGGAAGATTTGTTTTTTTGAAATTTAAGTTGAATAGTAGGAAGTTTACAATAGCATCTATCTATGCCCCAAATATGGGTCAGGTAAGCTTCTTAAATAAGGTATTCCAGAAATTGCAGAACTTTTATGAAGGGGATGTGGTAGTGGCAGGGGATATGAATTATGATTTTAAGAAAAGTAAAACCTTGAAATTTAAGAAATGGAAATTGAAAGATGTGTTCACATATGAAGGGAACAATTCTCAACCTACATACTTCTCTAATAGATTTAAGACTTTTTCATATATAGATTATATTTTAGTAAAGGAATCAAATGAGTTAGAGGTGATGAAGGCAGTAACTGAGCCATTATGGATTTCGGACCACGCTCCTTTAAGGGTGCAATTTAAAATAAGTGAAGAGAGAAAAGAGTTTACTTGGAAATATAAGGCATATCTGCCCTTGACAGGAAAAGATCGGATGGACTTAAGAAGGGATATAGAATGCTATTTTAGAGAAAATAGGAATTCAGCCACAGAAGGAGTAGTTTGGGATGCGGCTAAGGCAGTTATAAGAGGAGCTTATATAGCTAAGGAAATTAAAATTAGAAAGGAAAATAATAAGGAAAGAAGTAGGATAGTAAATGAGATTAAACGAATACAGAAAGACCTACAGGGAAATTATAATAGGCAGTCATATGAATTATTCAAAAAACTTAAAAAAGATTTAGAGAACTTGGATTCATTATCTATGTGGAAAAAGGATATATTAGTTAAGAATGAGTACCATAGAATTAATATAAATACAATGAGAAGAATGGCGAATTATTTAAAGATGAAGAAGGAAAAACAAAAAATTGGATGTATTAAGGGAAATGGGGATAAACAATTTTTTAAAAATGCTCGGATAAGAGAGGAATTTGCTACATTTTATCAACAACTATTCAATTCGGGAGAAAACCAAAGATTCGAGGAACAACTAGATAATAAATTAACGATAGAACAGAGAGAGAGCCTGAATAAAGAAATTACCCGACAGGAAATAATAGAGGTATTAAAAAGGTTAAAAAATAGGAAATCCCCTGGTTTGGATGGTTTTACGGCAGAATATTATAAAGAAATGGCAGAGTTAATAATACCAGAAATGCAAAGTTTATTTAATTATATTTTAAAAGGGGGGAAAATACCAGATTCATGGAAAAAAGCTGAAATTTTACCAATTTTGAAGCCTCAGAAGGATCCCCTAGAAATAAATTCATATAGGCCAATTAGCCTGATGAATCAAGACTATAAAATATTTACAAAAATTCTAGCTAATAGACTAGAAAAATATTTACCAAACTTGATTAAGGAAGATCAATATGGTTTTGTTAGAGGTAGATTTATTGCAGATCCATTGAGAAATATATTGAATGTTTTGTTCTGTAAGGATAAGAAAACTTTGGCCTTGTTAAAATTAGATGTGTATAAGGCGTTTGATACGGTAAATCACAATTATTTAATGCAGGTATTGGAAAACTTTGGTTTTGATGGGCCCTTTTTAAATGTTGTAAGGGAAATCTATAGGGGGGGCAAAGCAGTAATTAGAATAAATGATGGGCACTCTAGAGAAATTTCGATACAGAGAGGAGTAAAGCAAGGTTGCCCATTATCTCCTCTGTTATTTGCATTAGCAATTGAACCACTAGCAGATAGGATACGAAATAGTGGTAGAATTCAGGGATTTCAAATAGGTAAGGAAGAATTGAAATTGAACCTTTTTGCGGATGATATTTTGTTGACAATAAGTAATCCACTGCAGGCAATACGAGAATTGTTAGTTATTTTAGAAGATTTTAAGTTATGTTCGGGACTTGGAATAAACATTAAGAAATCAGAAATAATGTTTATTAATGTAGGTGGGGAAACCAAGAAGGCAATATTAGCCTTAACGGGGATGAAATCAGGAGTTAGCAAAATTAAATATTTAGGAGTTTACCTTAATAAAAATATAGAGAGGCTACAAAAAATGAATTATAATAAGGTGTGGTTAAAGATTTTAAAGAAATTGAAGGAATGGAAGAACAAAAATCTGAGTATCTTAGGGAAAATTAGAGCAATAAAAATGTTTATACTCCCAAAGCTGCTATATTTATTTCAAGTACTTCCTATAAGATTAGATCAGGAAACGATAAGGAAATGGGATGAGCATATTAAAAATTGGGTCTTTGGTCGGAAAAAAGCAAGAATACAAAAAAAGTTGATATATATGCCCCAAGATGAATTAGGATGGGGAGTTCCATATTTACAAGCTTATTATGATGCAGTTCAGTTGAAAGCATTGATGGAGTTAGAATGGAGGAAAGGGGATAAATGGGTAAGACTTGAATCTGCAGTCAATAAGGGAGCAGGTAGTAGTGGAATTTATACGAGAGAGATAAAAAAGGTAATGATACAAACCGAAGGTCCAAGAAAAATAGCTTTAATTGTGTGGAAGAGGTGGAAAAAGATCTTAATGCCTTTAACCTCGAAATGGACCCCACTTAAGGATATCTGGGAAAAAGAGATGAACCCAAAATTCTATGAAGAGCTGCAAAGGGAAGACATAATAAGAGTCAAGGATTTGTACAATAGCCAAGGGGCCATTACCACTTCAGGAGTTGAACTGTAAGATAGGGAAACAATATTGGTTGAATCTAATGGGATTATATCAAACAATCCGACAAGAAAAGTATAAAGATGCTATTAAAAGAGATGACAATTTTATAGAAAAGGCACTATATGTGGATGAAAGGAAGAAAGGACTGTCAGGGATTATTTACCTTGAATTGGTAAAAGATAAGGAGTTCATGTATAGAACCTTAAAGAACAAATGGAATAAAGAAAAACAAATAACTGATGAGGAGGTGAATAAGTTAATGATGAATTTGAAGAAAATTAAGATAGAGAAATATAGAGAACTTGAAAGGAAGATAATCTTGAAATGGTATAGGACGCCGGCTCAATTGGCATATATGATTAAAGGGATGAAACCAAATTGTTGGCACTGTAATGCAAAAGAAGGGTGGTACTCCCACTTATGGTGGGAGTGCCCCAAGGTTATAGAGTTTTGGGGGAAAATTCGGGGAAAAATAGTGGAGGCATGTAAGTTTAATATTGATATAGATGGGGAGTTGTTATTTATGGGGGTACTGGAAAACAATAACATTGAGAAACAAAACCAGAGCATTTTCAAAGCAATGATTTTAGCAGCACATGCAGTGATAGCATATGGTTGGAAGGAGAGCTTAAAATGGACCCTGGAAAGATGGAACAATTATTTGTATGAATATATACAATCAGACATATTAGAATGTTTAAAACAAGATAAGATATGGGACAGAAAAATTGAAGAGATAAAAGAGAAATGGGATATATACTTCTCATGGGTATTTAAGGGGGAAGCCAACAAAGCTATAGTTGAAAAATTGGGAAAAGTGTGCTCATGGTTAAAAATTTAATTGTAACTTTAGTATGGTCACTTGGTGGGGGGGAGGGATATAAATAGGGGTAAAAATGGTGTCATAAGAGAATTGGAAATGTATTCTATGTAATGTAATATTTGAGACACAATAAAATAAAAAAATAAAAAAAAAATTTAACAAAGAATTACTATATGATTTTTCCCCTGCTTAAAGGAAAAGAAAGGATAAATTTGAAGATGAAGAACTTGATCAAGGAAATAGTGACTTCTTACACACATTACACATATGTATACAGGCCTGACAGGTGCACGGACACACACAGAGAGATAATTGTTATCCAATTGTGATTACACATGCCAGGCTCTCCCATATGTATAGGCTATGCACGTAAGCTTCATTCTTGTAATTTGAACTGATTGAAGAAGTGTTCTCAATCACAAAGAATATGCATAATGATACAGGTGTGGTGCCCATGTAGGGCAAACATCCCCAGCCAGCGGCAGGGCCAATGCACAGTCATGGGGGGAGGGGGAAGTCCTGGAAATTGACCATGGTAGTTTGAACCTGAAAACTCACTGAGTATGCAACCCCCCTCCCCTTTTTTTTGTCTTTCTTACCCAAAATCTTTACATCCCACACACCCCTCCCATATGTACTATTTTGCCATCCCACATTATTGGAGAGCTCTTTTTGTTCGCAAGTCTGATCATTATACCTACAAAGGTTTTGCAAGGCAGATTTTTGCATAGGTCCTACACTGATAGAATCTGCCTTTGTGGCCTTAAAAGGATTGATCCTTTCACACTCTGAAGGAAAGTCATGGGGGATAAGGCCATTGTATTCACTCTCCTTCCACATATATTTGTGAGTTTTCCTGCATTGTGCAGAGGTCTGGACTAGATGACCCTGGAGGTACCTTCCAACTCTATGATTCCATGTGCTGGCCTTCCACATTAATTGCTAAATAAAGTGAACATGCTTGTTCTTTCGCATATTCCCCACACACCATTAGCCTTACAAGTTACAAACACACTGGACACAGCCTAAAAGAGTTTGATGCTAGCAATTAGGTAACAATTCACAGATGACTTGTAATGCCCATAATCAAGCTGAACAGATCTATTCAGAATCTAACATGCAGTAAAACAATTGTGACTGAGTTGTGAAGCATCTCAGTTATATTTGTGGTAGTTACTAGGGCTAATGGTCATACAAAGCAATCAAACTGTGTGCTTAACAATATTCCACTCAGCCTTCAAGTCAACTTTTATACAGAAATTTGGTTATAGGTAACTGGCCCTCAATATGTCTCTCTGCTCCCTCAAAAACTGAACAAAGTGAAAACAGTTCTTACCACATTTTCAAAAGTGGTTCAAGTCATAGACAGCTATGCGAACTACTAAGTACTGACAAACTGACAGGTAGGGGAGACTACTTCTATGTACTTGCCAGAGATGGCTTGGAGTTGTAATCACTAAGATTAGGAGCCAGTTTGGGCCTGATTATGATTCCTTAAGGAAGAACCAGGAGCTAAAGTTTATTTCTTTATTATTTAACAACAACAACAACAAAATTTTATTTGTATCCCGCCCTCCCCGCCGGAGCAGGCTCAGGGCGGCTATAGGTAGGATAATATATATTTATCCTACCTTTCCCTCAGCAGCTCAAGGCGGCATACGATGTACTCCCTCCAAGAACATCCAGCAAGCTTCCATGACAGAATTGGAATTCAGCACTAACCACTATACCACACTGGTCTGAGCTCAAGCTATAGTGCATAGGCAAGAGCAGAACTGAAGACTGATTTCAAATATTTATATATTGGCTGACCTATCCTGTAGATTCACACCTTACCAATAACAAATCTTGATACTCAGGCTCAGCAATGGAGGTTCTGCCACCCCAGGCAGACCCCCACTCCCCGCCCCCAGCCTGAGCAAGGTTGTGATGGCAGCGGGCATGCTCAGTGCCAGGGTCTAAGCGTGTTCGCTGCCATGTTCCCCCAACTTTAACAAGGCTTTCTGAGCCTCGGGATGCCTTGATGAGGTCGGGAAGGCAGTGGGAGCACTCAGAGCTGGGCTCTGAGCAAACTTGCTACCAGCCCCCCTGACTTCACTGAGGCTTCCCAAGCCTCGGGAAACCTTGGTGAGGTCAGGAAGGCAGTGGGTGTACTCAGAGCTGGGCTCTGAGAGCACTTGCTGCAATGCCCCCCACTGACTTTGCCGAGCCTTCCTGAGCCTCAGGAAGCCTCGGCAAGGTCAGGAAGGCAGTGAGCATGGCACATGAGAAGAGGAGGTGCCTTGTGATGCCCCTAGGCCAGGTGGCGCCCTAAGCAGCCATCTACTTGGCCTACTCCCACGCGCCGGCCCTGTTGATACTGCCTATAATAATTCCATTGTGTGCAATAAGTGAATTCTGTGACACAGTTACAGGTGATTCACCTAACTAGGTCTAATCCTCAAAATATGAAGTACCTGGAACAAACTTGTATCTTCTGACAATATCAGCTAGCAGATAAATTCTTTCATCTTTCTGATCATTCGATTGGTATCATCAGTAAATTAATGGTGCTTAAGAAATATTGCACTGATTTGTATGTCATGACATACATCATTAATCTCTTTAAGGTGTTTAGCAAGTATTCAGCTCTAGTGTAGAACTATCACAAGGAGGTTAAGATAGAGGCATACTAGCAGACCCAGTTTCTTCTTGGCAGTTTGTTTTAAAGATACTTAGAGGCTTCTGCAAGCATTCTCAAAATATCCATAGCAGAGATGACAGTGAACCAGATTTATGCTTACTTTTGTAAGTGAAAAGGAATATAATGGCTTTAACTTTCTTCACAAAGCAAATACTGCAATCTGCTTCTTTGCTCAGAAGCAGTTGTCACCCTCAGCTGCCCTCAGGCTCTCTATCTTTCTCCTTTCGAAAGGACTAATTGAGTACCTACAACCACCAAGGTCCTAAGCATTCAGATTTTCTACAATAAAAAAATCATTATTGTACTATCTTTAAAGTAACTGAGTTCTATTTACCTGAAACAGAATTACTAACCTTGATGTTATACTAACATGATACGACGATTCACCCAAGCTCCCTTAATCTTATTCTTGGTTGGGCAGTCCCTTTCTTTCTTCATTTTTCTGTCTGTCACACTTAGTTGTTTAAATGTATGTAGACATATGCTGACCCAGTCTAGAAACCTGAGTGACTGACTAAAATCCTTGCTTTGTCTAGTTTGAAAATGGCACAGAAGAGGCTGATGGTTATTAAAAACAAACTGTTTTATTGTACTTATGAGGGTCAGGTAGGTATCAGGTTTAGGACTTATGAGGTGAACAGATAACAGGAATGATCCTGAAGTAACTTTGTATAAATAGAAACAAAAGGTAGTTTGTCACAAAAACATAGCTTTTTAGTTTTTCAAACAGATCTTTAAACACCGAGGAGAGAGATTTCTTGGCAGTTTCTACTTCAATAAATAAGCATAAGCTTCTTCATCTCTAAGATATTTAAGTGCGCTTATACAAATTTCACAGGTTTTCCAGATGGGGCTAAACCTCATGGTAGTTCTGTTCCACTAGTTTGCTCTTAGTATTAAATTTCAAGACTCAATATTCCAAGTAGAATTTTTATCCACATGGTGTTTCTTAACAATATACTTTGGGTGACTAAGCCCAAGGCTGCACCCATATTTTTCTTCTGTAAAACCTAATGTTAATTAAAAGGGGGGCGGGGAATTAAGAGGCTGATTTTCCTAATAATAACACCCCTTACGTTGTTCTGGAATTTCATATTAAGTATGCATTTGATGTCCCAATACTGCAATTAATTTGACTGTTGTCTGCAAGGCTAGTTGAAAGATTCTTGGGAAATATACTCCACTGACATCATAGGGGACCAGATTGTCCAAATATATTTGAAGTTATTTAAAGAATATGACCTATTTATTGTCACATTATTACTGTGCTTCCCATACCATAATGAACATTTAAAATGGAAACATATGTTTGCATCATCTTCAATATTCACATTTGCTATATCACTCCAGCCAGAATATTTCCTAAGCTTTATAGAGAGATACATTGGCTTGATCCAACATGTCTTCTCTTATGTTCTCCTGAAATTGAACTAATGCAAGAAGAAGAAGAAAAAGAATTGCAGATGTATAACCTGCCCTTTTCTCTGAATCAGAGACTCAGAGTGGCGTACAATCTCCTATATCTTTTCCCCCCACAACAGACACCTTGTGAGGTGGTTGGGACTGAGAGGACTCTCCCAGAAGCTGCGCTTTCAAGGACAACTCCTGTGAGAGCTATGGCTAACCCAAGGCCATTCCAGCAACTGCAAGTGGAGGAGTGGGGAATCAAACCAGTTCTCCCAGATAAGAGTCCACACACTTAACCACTGGCTGAGTGACATGGAGCTTACTTAAGTACACATGAAGTTGCCTTATATTAAGTTTTCCCACTAACCATTAAGTCCAATATTGCCTATTGTGACTGGGGGAAAAATGCATGAATGCATGAAGCTGCCTTATACTGAATCAGAACCATTGGTCCAGCAAAGTCAGTATTATCCACACAGACAGGCAATGGTTCTCCAGTGTCTAAGACAGAGTACTTTCATATCACCTATCAGTTGATCTTTTTAACTGGAAAATTCAGGAATTGAACTTGGGACCTTCTGCCTGCCACACAGATCATGTTTCATTCCAGTACTCCCTTTGTTGTCAGGCAGATGTTCTTGTAAACTTCTCTTTGATCCTTTTAACTGGGAGGCTATTTCAAAATAGGGGGTGGCCGTAGAGAACCCCCCCCTTTTTGTCAAAGCCAGATGTAGCACCCATAATTATGGTATGGCCTGAAGAGATTGTTGGCTATTCTATATCAAAAGAGACAATCCCTCAGATATATGGGCTCAGATCATGAAGAGTTTTAGGTAATAACCAGCAATTTCAATTAAGTCCTTAGTCAAACTGGAAGCCAGGGATTAGTGTTGCATAAATGTGGATATGTGATTATCTCTACTTTTTTTATATACCCTCATTTAAATTCTATTTAGTTGCTTTAAAGTTTTCCTCCACTTGTTCTTTCTTTCTGGAAACATTAATTAAGAAGTGCTACTATACATCCAGATCCTCCCATCCCAATAAACAAATGGGTGGTAACAATCCACTCCAGTTGAGGCTTCTGAATTAATTTCAAGAGCAACCCCCCCCCCCAAAAAAGAGTATTTTATAGTAGTAAAGCCATGAGGCTAAAATACAATGGCTCATTTTGACCAGATCAGTTGAGTCTAGAAAAGATGACAATTTCTGGACTGAATGCAGTTAGGAAAAAGGTTTGCCAATAGTTGTTTTCCAAAGGACATATGAGTACTGAAAAGCATCTCAAGGCTCTGTACATTTCAGACAAAGATAATTTGATGCTGTATAAAGTAAAAAAGGTCAAGTCACTCTAGAACATCAGCACTACAAACCACCATAATCTATCTTGTTGGAATTAAGCTGTAGAGGTTGTTCTTCTCTGTCCACTTGACAAATCCCTTGAGTTCAAAGTGATAAGATGGAATATAAATTTTTTAAATAAAAATAAACGCATTCAAGCCTTGATTTAGGACAGAAAGAATAGCATCTTGAGGTTGACCTGAGTGCCTTCTTCAGCAAATTTAAGATTGCTAAATTCTGAATGATCTTGTTTAGTAGTCTGTTGTAAACAATCATCATTAATAATGATGTATTTGCATGTGCAAACCACTGGCACCATGCTCAAAAGTGTCTCAATTATGCTTTCTTTTGCAGAATATTTTTGGTGGCATGGTAAAAAAAGCCAAACAAAAACAGCTGCACAAAAAAGAGGTTGCCACAGCTACCATGCCCATGTCTGATTATGTGAAGTTAGCCCAAGAATCACCAATAATATTGTTCTCACTAATACAGATGGGGAGAAGTTAGGGGTAGAGTGTTCATAACCTTCCATAACTGCTCTCTGGTCCAAACCCTGGCCCAAAAGATATCCAGCTGATATCTGATCTATATCTGATCCCTGGCCCATAAGATATCTGCCTGTCCTTGATCCGGCATTATGGAACTTTCTGCCTAGTGACATCTGTACCTGTGGGACCTGGTTCAGTTCTGTAGGCCTGTAAGAGCAATGTTCCACCACATCTATGGTTGAGGACAGCAACTGTCTACCATCAAACCTGGCCTCCATCTTTCACTCTTCCCCCACTCCACAGAGAAGAACAGAAGATCAGATCATATACTCTGATCAGACACTGCCAGATGAGTATATTGTTGCACTGTATTGTTTTAATGGCTTTTATTGAGATAGTTAAACAGTTTATTTACTGATGTTGGCATTTATTGTACACCATCCTGAGCCCTCCAAGGGAGGGCGGTTTATATCAATCAATCAATTAATCATATATGTGCAGCAATTATTTTTTGCTGCTGATAGGAGTTGAATATTTTCCTTGGTTTTTGCATTGTTCACAGGACAACCATTTAACTCTATTTAATTTAAACTAAAAAGCTATCAAACTGTAAAGTTTCAGCTAATCTTATTAATTTATTAAATCTTGCATAAAAGAACAGGCAGATTTAAATATCCATCCCTCACTCAGAGAAACTGTGCACAGAAAAGCTGAACTATAAAACTAGATTGGCTTCAGATCTTGATAGCCTCAACAGCATTAAACAGACTGTCAGTCATGAGGAATATTTTAATCCATCTACTGCCCCATTGCCGCCTTATGTAGACAAAGTTTAAAATCTAGATCAAATTTTTAAATAGCTTTAATTCAGAATGGAGACATGCTCCGCCATCCCATTTAAACCTTCTGGTCAAGCAAACAGCTCAACAACTGGAGCTGTCCAAGAAGTAATAAGGGCATAAATCAAACTCTCTGTTCTCATTTTAAATAAAAAAAGGAATTGTCAAGGGCATAAAGGGGGGTTATTTACAACACTGCTGACAGGTTATAGGTTCTTAAAGTTTTACACCATGTAATGTAGTAAGTAAATCAAGAATATTAGCCTCCAGAATCTGAACATAGCTCATCTGCAGGGTTTAAACACAACTAATTTAACTGAAAACACAGAGCAAAATTTACAGTTGCTTGGCCTAAACACATAAAATGAAAAAAAGAAACAAGATTGGTCTCAGTTGTCCCCATTGGGGTTGTTGCCACACTACCTCCACTTTGTTCACATCCCCTCTGTCTTGGAACTTTTTTCCCCCTATCTGCCCAAGTGAACATGGTCTGGCCATTTCAGAACACAAGGCAGAAAGCCAGCAGAGGAAGCAAGATGGCACTTCAGTCAAGCTAACTAGACCTAAGCAGGCATGTCAGAGAATCACCTGGAGAAAACTTACCACAACCATTGCCTGGCATTCATATCACTAACAAGGAACTCCACTATATACGCAGTGCCTTGAGCAAACTAGATGAGCATATTTTTATTTCCATTACTGAAAGTGAGGATATTTGGATCAGGCTCCATTTCATTTTTTGGATGGATGGATTTACTGAAATGTTTATACCATGCTTTACCCATGTGGCTCAGGGTGACTTACTATTCTAATGTGAAACCAAATACCATACAGTAAAACCCCATTAGGTCTATTCCCCAAGAAAATGCTTGAAACTTAAACCCCATTAGAAAGCATAGGAAATAAAATGGCCTTAAAGTGCCTCCTACAAACTTGCAATGATGGCATCTAGGGTTGCCAGTCTCCAGTTGGGGGAAAGGGATCCCCTGGCTTTGAGGTCCTCCCCTTGCTTCAGGGTTATCAGAAAGTTGGGGGGGGGGAAATGTCTGCTGGGCAATCCATTCTACCCTATTGAGACCGATTCCCATAGGGTATAATGGAGAATTGATCTATGGGTATCTGGGGCTTGGGGGGAGGTGCTGTTTTTTGAGGTAGAGGCACCAAATCTTCAGCATAGTATCCAGTGCCTCTCCCCAAAACACCCCCAAGTTTTCAAATAATTGGACCATGGGGTCCAATTCTGAGCCTCAAAAGAAGGTGCCCCTCTCCTCCATTTAAAGGTGATGGCCAGAATTCCTTTTGGAGTTCAATCATACTTGTCACACCCTTGCTCCTGGCATCACCCCCAAAGTCCCCAGATATTTTTTGAGTCAGAACTGGCAACCCTAATCTCCTTATTTCCTCAGAGACCCCATTCCACAAGGGAGGGGCCATTACTGAAAAGGACTGTGCCGTCATAGATGCCAAGCAGGAGTAACTGCCCAACACTCTAATCTGTGCAGTTTAAATTGTTTTCCAAACTTCACTTTCTAGCTCAAACTAAGGCAGACTACCCATCTGAAACCATCTTTTAAAAATTTATTTGGAATTATTCCCATGAACACAAAACTCCCTATGTCTCCACAAGCCAGCCAGGATATATACCAGACTCCCACCTCTACCCATTTCCCCTATTCCGAAATTTGGAAGAGTAAGAATCTTTGTTTTGGCCTCTCTGCTTGCCCTGTAACCAAGTCAGAATAATTCTCCAGTTTTCAGCTGGCTCCAAGCTGTACAGCTGCAGAGCCATCATAGACACATAAGTGTCACCATTTCTTCCATTTTTGGATCATGTAACTAGCGGCAGAACTTTAGCTGGACCTATATAGCTGTTTCTGACATTACCTTACCCACACTCATCATGGCTTTTTGCTTTCCCCACCTTAGTGGTAAGTTGCTTTTTACTTAGACCTTTTTGCATGCTCCAGTTTCTCCTGATTTTCAATCCACAAGCAATGGAATTGGCTCCAGCAGGGTTCTTCTGCATGTGTGCACTCCCTGTGCATCATGGAGTCTGTAAATTTTATTCTAAATGTTGATTAACTAATGAGAATTTTTCAATGGAGGATGCTGCCATAATTTGTGTTATTTTTTTTTAAAAAAGCCAAAAATAGCAGTGCAATGTTGTAGTGTTTCAATGATAATTTAAACAGGTTTTCTGAATGCCCAGCTATCATTTTAAAAACAAATTCTATTTCCCTTCCTTACAGAGATCTATCTATCTATCTATCTATCTATCTATCTATCTATCTATCTATCTATCTATCTATCTATCTATCTATCTATCTATCTATCTATCTATCTATCTATCTGTCTGTCTGTCTGTCTGTCTGTCTGTCTGTCTGTCTGTCTGTCTGTCTGTCTGTCTGTCTGTCTGTCTGTCTGTCTGTCTGTCTGTCTGTCTGTCCGTCCATCCATCCAGGCCCGGCATATGGAGTTCTGCTGCCCAAGGCAGTATCCCAACGTGCGCCTCCCAAGTTGAAACTTTTGTGTGTGCTTTGCACGCACGAGAGCCATGATGACATCACTGTGACGTCATCATGCTGGGCACTCAGTGCCACTCTTTCAGCTCTGAGGGATCAGGGGAAAATCCTCTGATCCCTTAAAGCCGAAGGAACATGCCACCTTTCCCTTCCCCTGCGCCCTCAGAGGACGCGAGGGGAGGGAAATACAGCACTTTCAGTTATGAGGGATCAGGGGAAAATTCTCTGATCCCTCAAAGTCAAAGGTACACGCCGCCTTTCCCTTCCCCTGCGCCCTCAGAGGACGTGATGGGAGGAAAACACAGCACTTTTGGCTATGAGGGATCAGGAGGAAATCCTCTGATCCCTCAAAGCTGAAAGAACACACCACCTTTCCCTTCCCCTGCGCCCTCAGAGGACGCAAGGGGAGGGAAACGCAGCACTTTCGGCTATGATGTATCAGGGGGAAATCCTCTGATCCCTCAAAGCCAAAGGAACATGCCGCCTTTCCCTTTCCCTGTGCCCTCAGAGGACGTGAGGGGAGGAAAACACAGCTCTTTCGGATCCCTCAGAGTCAAAAGAGCAGCAGAGGCCTAGGGATGGTGTGAGCGGGGAGGGGATAAAGGCGTAAACTACGCAGGGGCTCAGGGACTTGAGCCCCCCACCAGGCTACCAACAAATTGGGGGCTTCCAATTTAAATTTTCAAGGAGGAGAGATCATTATCTTCAAAGGCATGAATGGGGTGGTAGAGTCTATGTGTGATTTTCCCTCTGGGCTGCAAAGAAGTTAGTGGTGTTAATGACTTTACAACATCAGCTTCTTAGGAATGCTAATTGAGCTAAAACAGAATAAAACTTTGTTTGTCTTAAAGGTGTTAATGGACTCAAACTTTATTTATTTATTTATTTTTATTTATTTAGAATTTATATCCCGCCCTTCCCACAAGTGGTTGAACTTTGTTCAACTAGTTAATGATTGGAAAAGAAATTGGGGGGGGGGGGGGTTGGAATAACACTGTATTGCTATATTGCATACATATTACTATAGCATTTGAGGGTTCTTTTGGCAGATAGAAATTTTTGTCTTCTTCAAGCCTGTGATTGTTTACATTCATTTAAGTGGATGCTGAACCAGATCCTTTTGAAAATCAGTGGCACCAGCAAGCCTTTTTTTTTCTTCTCAAAACAACTACACTCTTAAAGACTTGGTGCCCATCAATGTGTTCCTGGGCAGAAGATTTATACCCCTGCCCTTCTCTCTGAATCAGAGTCTCAGAGAGGCTCACAATCTCCTTTATCTTCTTCCTCCACAACAGACAACCTGTGAGTAGGGTGGGGCTGAGAGAGCTTTTATAGCAGCTGCCCTTTCAAGGACAACTCTTATGAGAGCTGATCCAAGGCCCTTCCAGCAGCTGCAAGTGGAGGAGTGGGTAATCAAACCCGGTTCTCCCAGATAAGAATCCACACAGTTAACCACTACACCAAACTGGGTACCCACTTACTCTTTCCCCCAAAGGATTTTCTCATCAAAGCAAATATCCCACCCTGTTTTTCTTCTGCCTCACTGGAATAGGAGGTGCTTCAAAAAAACTACAGACCAGTCAGTCTCACTTCTGTCCCAGGGAAGATACTGGAGCGGATTTTAAAGGGATCAATCTGTGAGCACCTAAAGGACACCTTGGTGATCTAGGGAAGTCAGCATGGGTTAGTCCCCAACAGATCCTGTGAGATCAACTTCATTTCCTTCTTTGATCAAGCGATGAGCTTACTGAATCAAGGGAATGCTGTTGATGTTGTTTACCTGGATTTCAGTAAAGCTTTTGACAGGGTTCCCCATGATCTTATGATAAGTAAACCAGAGGTCTATGGACTGGACTCTAGGATAGTTACGTGGATAGGGAACTGGTTGGAGAACCACACTCAAAGAGTAGTTGTCAATGGCATTTCATCTGAATGGAGGGAGGTGTTCAGTGGGGTGCCCAGGGTTTGTTCCAGGCCCAGTTTTCAATATTTTTATCAATGATCTGGGTGTGGAAGGACTACTCATTAGATTTGCAGATGACATCAAACTGAAAGGAACAGTGAACATACCAGAAGATAGAGATAGAATTCAACAAGACCTGAACACACTGAAAAAGTGAGCAGAAGTGAGCAAGATGCAATTTAACAAGAGAAAGTGAAGAGATCTACATCTGGGTAACAAAAATGAGCAACACACATACTGAATGGGGGATACACTTCTGGATGTGTGTGTTCTCTATGTGAAGAAGATCTTGGGGTACAGGTGGACAATAAGTTAAATATAAGCAGCCAGTGGTGATGCAGCAACAAAAAAGGCTAATGTGATCTTGGGGTGTATCAACAAAGGCATAACATCCAAATTGCAAGATTTCATAGTCCTGCTGTAGACTGCATTGGTCAGGCTGCACCTGGACTATTACGAGCAGTTCTGGAGGCCTCACTTCAAGAAGGATGTGGACAAAATGGAGCGGGTACAGAGGAGAATGAGGATGATCAGGAGCCTGGAGACCAAGCCCTGTGAGAAAAGATTGAGGGACATGGGTATGTTCAGTCTGAAGAAGAGGAGGTTGAGGGGGGATATGATCGCTTTCTTTTGAGCATCTGTCACTTAGAGGAGGACAGGAAGCTATTTTTGTTGGCGGCAGAGGGAGCACTCACAATAATGGGTTTAAATGAAGGGCAGGAAGGTAGTGGCTGGATATTTGGGGGGGGGACTTTTATTTCTTTTCTTTTTTTACAGTAAGAGTAATTCAACACTGGAATCAGCTCCCTAGGGAGGTAGTGAGCTTCTCCTCACTGGCAGTCTTTAAACAGCAGTAAGATGAACATTTGTCAGGGATGTTCTAGGCTGATCCTGTATTGAGCAGGGAGTTAGACTAGACGGCCTGTATGCCCCCTTCCAACTCTATGATTCTTTGATTCTAACCCAGGAGAATCTTTTCTTTCTGCAGAGAGCACCCTTTCAGAAATAGCTGTCACCATTATAGAAAGGTGCTTAAGGTATAACTACCTAATATTTTATGGAAACCCTCAACATTTTGAGATCAGACACAGAACCCATGACAGCCACCTTGGGATTGGAAGCCAGTATGTTGTGGTGCCTTCTCCTTTCTCTCAAAATATTAAAGATGCTTTCAGGTTCAAAAAGGTAAGATTCCATACTAGATAAAGTTTATCTGAAATTCCCAAGGACTCAAAAATACAATACTAAAGGGAGAGAGAATCTAATTTGTGTGTGATTCCTATTTTAGTAAGTATTTTCTAGATTCTTTCTCTCTCTCTCTCTCTCTCTCTCTCTCTCTCTCTCACACACACACACACACACCAAGGTGAATCCAATTCAATGAATTATTAATGATGGGCATGAACTGGGGATATGCACTTTATTTCAGTTCATGGTTCATGAACTACGAACCATCACAAACTTTTAGGTGCAAATGATCCAGTTCAGTTTGTGAGGTTCATAATGTGGTAGAATGGCCTCCCAGTGTGCTAGAGATACCATACTTGCTTGGGATTTCCAGTTGACTTTCCTCTACCTGCTTGCCACATTTGGTGATGATTGGATATATGGGGTCTAAGTTACAGCCCCCTACAGCCCCCAGGAAAGTGGTTTCTGAGGAAATGACAGGAACATCTGCAGGAGGTGCAGGAGTGTATAGAATAGGTCCTGTACAAACTAGAGCCACCAAGCTCACAGGAATCCTTCCCCTTATTCTCCTCGACATGCCCTCCAAGTTATGTGCAGATTGGACATAGGTTATGGCCCTGCAAAAAAGATGCCCCCAGGACTGAAGAAGGTGGTGGGTACAGATGCTTTCTGCTACTGGGCTGGGAGGGGTCACAATGGGGTGTACTCAAGGCAAAAGCAGCAACAAGAAGTTGTGGTGTTGAAGAGGAAGATGATCCCCCCACCCTCTGAATTATTTCTGTCAGAGTCCTTTTTAAAGTGTGTTAGCAATTGCTGGTTTCACTGGGCATTGCTAACAATTCTTCTGTCTCAGAGCAGGGGAAGGAGGCTCTGAGAACCATGGTGATGCCCTGCAAGGGCCAGGCTCCAATTGGTTGCCAGGATGGGTTTGATGCCCAGGGACAGGGTACACAGGGGGTGGACTTCTTCCCCCCACAATGAGCACCCTCTGCACCCACTTTCATCCTCATGGCACACAGAGGTGTTCACAGTCAGGAGGGGTGGGTCCTCACAGGATAGCTAAGCCATTCTGTTCAGTGTAAGCAGGGAGATGGGGTGGCTTAGAGCCCTGAATCCACATGACATCCAAACCCCACCAGGGGAAAGGTGTTGCCAATCAGGAATACATGGCTGTGTTCTGCTTTTAACATGTTCCCTGTCTCTCCATCTAACTGCCAACACCCAACAAAGAAGGTGTTACTGAGAGGCGCTGCCTGATAAAATGGAGTGTCCCAGTGCATGTATGGAGAGAGTGGGTCTCCTATTCTCAGAATCAAAATGGAGTCCAACCAGAAACAGGCTAAGAAAACACTCCATCTAAAGGTAAAGCAGACCCCGTAAAGAGCTTGTTCTGGTTGGCACCTGAAGTCTGCCTCTCAGTGTAGTCTCACCTATTCCCCCCCCCCCACACACAACACCTTCGCCTAGACAGGATGCATAACAACATGGGAACTGCTTGTAAGTGTTATTCTCACTCTGATCTTCTGCTACCTGTCGATGGCCTCTTCCTTCGACCCATCCTCTCAGCTCTGCCACTTATATTCAAATTCATGATAAGACTCATCCTGTCACTCAAGATCTTTGTCATTCCTAAAGGGTCCCTTCCTGAGTGTCAGCCAAAACTGGTAACAAATCATTCAATCACATCTGAGCCCATCATTCTAGTAAATGTGTGGAATTCCCGATCTATTGCTTTAATTAAGTATCCATTCAAGAAAGCCATCACCAGGCCATCAATGACTCTTTAGCACCGAACGATCCCCATCCTTCAGATCTCTATATAATATGGGTCAAAACCCATTTCGGGGTGCATTCTGTAGGGCACCATTTGCAGTCTGTACCCCCCGTTACTCCTGTAATTGGGTCTATAGGGCATGTCACACTGGTCGTGCTTGTCCCTCTCTATATACTTTTCCACTGAATGGTCGTCTCCTCTTCTGGATCAGGTGAATGTTATCTGCTTCAACGACCCTACAATTCCTCTATCGATAACCTCTATTTTTCCTAGTTTCTTGGATGTTTGTTGAATACCTGTGTGTGTGAATCTTTTTTTTTTTTTTACATACTTGAGTAAAACATTATAAAATATCACTACTTGGACTATTCTGGGCTGAAAACCCAAACTCCGTATCATTGAAAGCAAAGATCCTTCACTCCTAATTCGCTCTACCAAGTCTCTTAGCTAATTTCCCCATTAAAAATAAGAGACTTAAAGCATTGCCGGTAACAAAGGAGCAGATATGACTTGATGTATATAACATACTGATTCCATAGAGCAGAATGGAAATTCTGTTACTAGCAGCTAGCAGTGTGTATTTAGCTTTTGAGGGCCGCTATTGTTTCCAAGGCTGGATAATTCTGCCCCTCCCCTCATTGATTTGAAGGCTGGTAAACATTTTCTTTTAATGGAGATAGTCTGTCTGGAAGTATAATCCATTCACAAACTGCTTGAAAGTTGACCTGCCATGAATTTCAGTTTGCAAGCCACAAAACTGGCCAAAATTTGTAACAAACTTTAGTTTGTGAGCCAGTTCGTGTCCATCCCTATGTATTATATTCTCCAAACTATTTTTTCAAATCATACAGACATGTTACAGCTGCTTCTTGCTTCACTATTCTACCACAAAAGCCCAAAATATTATACTAGTGACACTTTGATCACACCTTACAAATCCCTGAAGCTGTACAGTACTGCAGCCTATATCCATTCATTACAGAGAGGTAGCTGTGTTATTCTGCTGTTGCCAAAATAACAGTGTTTTAAAGACTAATGAATTTGTGGCACAGACTTTTTTTACTCAAAACTCACTTTGTCAGATGCATGAATTCTTGTTTATGTGTTTATTTAGAAGTATCATCAGAGGAAGTCACTAACATTACTCACACAATAGAGTGCAAAACAGAAGCCAAGTTCCTGAGCTATACATGTAAAGAAGTGTGTATGTGGATCAGCTCTTTGACTACATGAGGAGGCTACTTAGAGTTTGAAGCTCCAGGCACACTCTGTAACTGCTGCTGGGCATTAGCAAATGCATTAACTATTTGTTAGATTAATAAGATTTTTGACTTGAACCCACTAATTCCAATGTTTGATAAACGTTAATGGCTTAAAATACATAATCCTGTACAGTTAAAATATATAAAGATTTAAAGTATCACAGATACCATAAAGCCTAGGAAAAGGGAAGAATATATGGTACTATTCAAAAGAGCTAAGGTTTTTAAATGCCCACTTTTCATGGGTTCCTGCACTTCATGCTTTCCTCTGAGTCAGCATTATACCAAATCTTTCTGCTGATAATGCAATTGTTTTTCCCCTTAAAAATCAATACGTGAGAAATTTTTGGGCCATCCACTCTTATCAGAGCTATAGGTTATTCCCAAAATGACTTACTGTGGAATTTATGTCTCCATCTGTAATCTTTTTTTCTAGACACAGGTAAAAGATGCACAACCCAGCCCATATCAGCCAAACAAAACCACCTAAACAAAATGCAACTAATGCATCATTTTGACACATTTGTTGTTCAGCCAATGGTGCAAACTGTGCGATTTCTGATATAATAAATGTTACTGTATTTTGAGCTTAATGAGTGCTCCAGGCTACTGCAATTGTTAATATACTTCTGCAGAATATATGCTGGGCACAGACAAGACTAAAGTTGTCTATTTGACGTAGCAGAAAGTAAAATCTGAATGGGGAAGGGGAGGGAATTAAATGCAAGTGCAGCTGTCTCAATGAAGCTTTTGCAGAGCATCAATAGAAAGCTGCAGGGAATGTGGCAAGTGAAGAGTGGCAACTGCTGGGTCAGTCAATTAACGTGGCAGCACTGATAGGAACTTCTTTCAGATGTCAAATTTAGCATAATGATGTATGGGAAGCACTTTATTCTTTCTTAAGAAGCCTCTAGCTGCAGATTCAGGAATGCAACCTTGATTAAAGGTCTTATTCAAAGCAGTATTATAGCCTCTGATTTGGAGTGCTGATACATCCAAGATGAAGGGGCATACAGGTTTCAAATTCCAAAGAAATTTAGAATGAATACTTGCCTGACACACACCTCACACAGACACATGCCCCAGGCAAGAATCAGCAAACCTTCACTGCTTTCCATGCCACCAGGGAAGCATAAGATGTCTCCAATCAAAAAGCAAGAGACTATGCAGTGGTTGCCCCTATGCTATGCGAGTGTCAATTATCCAGTAAATGAGAGTATGCAGACAGTGGCGAGGAGCCAACACAAGGTTTCTTGTATTACCATTGTAGTGTGGTATGGGAACAGCTGCTGTGGGTCCCAAGAAGGAAAGGGCAAATAAGTACTGGCCCTTTTTAGTTAGGCTTGTCAATCCTCAGGTCCCAGCGGGGGTTTCCACCAGTTTTGCAGGCTCCTTCCTGCCCCCAGTTAGCTGGCCAGCAGGGGGAAGCCCTGCCTCAACAGCCACCATGTACCTTTCCACTTTGGAAGCCTTAAGAAGACATTTGGAAAGGTTTGCTTTTAGACATCGTGTCTGTGCCTTTAAATCTAAGAGCCAGGCTGAATTGGGGTGGGGTGAGCAGGCAGAACAACATGGCTGCTCTCAGTGACCTGTGAAACTGCAAGAAAGGAAAGAAAAGAGCACAGACCCTCCATTTGTTTTACAGTCTTTTCAGAAGTTGTTTGCATAGTTAAGGGTAAACTATGGATTCCCTGTGTTAGTCTGAAGAACTTGGAACGTCAGCAAATCATGAGCAATTTGCCCCAGTGTGACCAGTAATTTGCCCCAGAGAGAGTGTACACTGAAAATGCAGCTGGTTGTAGGGTTGCCAAGTCCCCTCTGCTCTGCGGCAGGGGACTTTTGCTCACACATGAAGTAACATCATTGTGATGACAATGGCTCTCGCGGCTGCTCTAGACATTTCCAGGGAAACTCTATTGTTTTCCCGGATGTTCTAGCCATTTGGGAGGAAAAACTTTATGAGTTTTCCCTCCCAAATGACTAGGGCATCTGGGAAAACCATAGAGTTTTCCCGGAAATGCCTGGAGTGATTGCCATGCACAGGCACCAGTGCAATGATGTCACCTCTGGGTGACATCATCATGCTGACATCTGGGGAGATTCCCCCCACCAGCCCAATATGGGCTGGCGGGTTAGGAACCTCCCGGGTGGGGGAACCCCTGCCCAGACTGGGGGCTTGGCAGCCCTAGCTGGTTGGGAATGAGGAAATGAAGACTGTATTCAGGGGAACTGCACTGCTGTATTTTTACTTATTTATTTTAGGGGATGTGACAGTCTCCTGGCTCCACCCCGAAGTCCCCAGATATTTTCTGAGTTAGACTTGGCAGCCCTATTTTTAGTTCATATGTAAGCATTTTCTAAACAAGAAACCTCAAGCATATTCTTGCTCTTGAGTAATTTTTCTATGGTCTTGAAGAGACAATAGCTTTTGAAAGAACACCAATATGGTGGCATTTCAAGCACAAAGGTCCCTGGGAATAGTAGCTGTCCCAAGGCAACTGACATTCTTTGTACAGGAATTATTCACTGTGGAAACAGTGGGTGTGGTCTCATTTGGAGTACTGTGTGCAATTCTGGTCACTGCACCTCAAAAAGGATATTATAGCATTGGAAAAAGTGCAGAAAAGGGCAACTTGAATGATTAAAGGTTTGGAACACTTTCCCTATGAAGAAAGGTTAAAATGCTTGGGGCTCTTTAGCTTGGAGAAACGTCGACTGTGGGGTGACATGATAGGGGTTTACAAGATTATGCATGGGATAGAGAAAGCAGAGAAAGAAGTCCTTTTCTCCCTTTCTCACAATACAAGAACTCGTGGGCATTCAATGAAATTGCTGAGCAGTCAGGTTAGAATGGATAAAAGGAAGTATTTCTTCAGCCAAAGGGTGATTAACATGTGGAATTCACTGCCACAGGAGGTGGTGGTGGCTACAAGGATAGCCAGCTTCAAGAGGGGATTGGATAAAAATATGGAGCAGAGGTCCATCAGTGGCTATTAGCCACTGTGTGTGTGTGTGTGTGTGTGTGTGTGTGTGTATATATATATATATATATATATATATATATATATATATATATATATATATGTATATGTATGTATGTATGTATGTATGTATGTATGTATATGTTTATATCCATATCGGCGGCGTTCGATACGGTCGACCATCGGCTGCTGGCCCACTGTCTCGCCGACGCGGGGATTCAGGGGTTAGCCTTGCAATGGCTTTCCTCTTTCCTTGAAGGTCGGGGACAGAGGGTCGCTATTGGGGATGAGCTGTCCCGCAGGCACACGCTTGATTGTGGGGTGCCTCAGGGTGCGGTTCTTTCCCTGATGTTATTTAACATCTATATGCGTCCCCTCGCCCAGATTGCCCGAAGGTACGGGCTGGGTTGTCACCAGTATGCTGATGACACCCAGCTTTATCTGCTTATGGACGGCCAGCCGGTCTGCGCCTCACAAAATCTGGACCGGGCACTACAGGCTGTGGCTGGGTGGCTCAAGCAGAGCGGGCTGAGGCTAAATCCGGCGAAGACAGAGGTCCTTTGCTTGGGCTGTCGGGGTCCAGGAAGGGAAATACCCCTTCCGGTTTTTGATGGTGTGCCGCTGATTGCGACGCATAGAGTCAGGAGCCTGGGGGTACTTCTGGAGCCTTCCTTAACAATGGAGGCCCAGATAGCAGCCACTGCCAAGTCCGCATTCTTCCATCTTAGGCGGGCAAGGCAGCTGGCTCCCTTCCTGGAGCGTGACGATCTAGCAACGGTGATCCATGCTACGGTCACCTCGAGGTTGGACTACTGCAATGCCCTCTACATGGGGCTGCCCCTGTGCCGAACCTGGAAATTGCAGCTGGTGCAGAACGCTGCCGCCCGGTTGTTATTGGGGCTCCCAAGGTGGGAGCACATTCAGCCGGGACTTCGGGCTCTGCACTGGCTGCCAATATCCTACCGAGTTCGGTACAAGGTGCTGGTTATTACCTTTAAAGCCCTATATGGCCTAGGACCTGCCTACCTGAGGGACCGTCTCTTCCCACACGTTCCCCAGCGAGCACTGAGATCGGGAACTCAAAACCTCCTGGTTGTCCCCGGGCCAAAAGAAGCCCGTTTGAAAGCTACAAGGGACAGGGCCTTCTCCATAATGGCTCCATCTTGGTGGAACCAGCTGCTGGAAGAGATAAGGGCCCTGCGGGACCTTACCCAATTCCACAGGGCCTGTAAGACATCCCTCTTCTGGCTGGCCCACAACTGACCGGCACCGAGTACTGAACATTGAACATCGAATTTGAATTGAGTGTAACTTAAGACCGCTGAATGATTTTAATGTTTAATGTATATAACAAATGTTTAGATTTTTAACTATAAATTATGTAATGTTAATTTTAATGCTTAATTTTATATTTTATGTTAGTTTTACATGTTGTAAGCCGCCCTGAGCCACCTAGTGGGAAGGGCGGGATATAAATCTCAGATAAATATATATATATATATATATATATATATATATATATATATATATATATATATATATATATATATATATATATATATATTGGCCACTGTGTGACACAGAGTGTTGGACTAGATGGGCCATTGGCCTGATCCAACATGGCTTCTCTTATGTTCTTATAAAACCGCAAATTACTGGATTATAAACTAAGCCAGAGAAGTCATATGTATAAAATATAGCTAACATTATTAGGGAACCAAATGCATATTCCATATCAAAATAGTAAAGAGTCCAGTGGCACCTTTAAGACTAACAAATTTTATTGTAGCATAAGCTTTCGAGAAACACAGCTCTCATTGTCAGCAATGTATCTGATGAAGAGTTCTGTGTTTCTTGAAAGCTTATCCTACAACAAAATTTGTTAGTCTTAAAGGTGCTACTGGACTCTTTACTCTTTTGCAGCAACAGACTAACATGGCTAACTCCTTTGGATCCAGGGCCATAGCTAAGATTTTAAAAGTTGGGGGGCTTTTTAAAAAGTTGGGGACACCCTTTGCCACCCACTGCAAGGCTTGCTGCTTCTCAGAAGCTTTCTGGGGTAGGGGTAAAAACTAGAGGCTCTGAAAGTGGCCAAGTCAAGGTAGCCAACACTACCACTTTGGAGTCAAGAACAGACTGCAGGATCTATTCTATATCAAGTAATTATCAGAAATGATCTCACTATTGCAAAGCTGTACACAGACTCAAATTCTCTATAAGAACCCAGCCTTAGTCATTTATTTGTGCTGCTGCTATCACATGGTCCTTCTGACTCAGTTTTGTGACAGGTTTATCTTCCTATTTAGTGCTGCAAAAACCAGCAACATGACTGTGGGTTTGGGAGGGTGGAATATTCTTAGAGCCCTTCATCCCAGTCACTGAGATGTAGCATTGCTGTTGTTTGTAGGGGATAGGAAGCAGGATGCCTGCAGATGATCAAGTGGAGGGTATTTCCATAAATCAGACTAAGGGTCAAAACAGCTGCCATGAAGATGATGGATTGCTGTTCATCTGTAAAAGCTAAATTGCAAGCTTATATGTCCCTAGTTTGCATAAGAGATAAGCAGAAAGGGGAGAATCAGCCCTCATTACATTTCACTCACTGAAACTGCTCCCTAGTGCCTGCTGTTATGGCACTTTAAAATAAAAGAAATCTGTTCTTTTAAAAATGTATCCTTTTGTTCTGTTGAAGTGCTAATAACAGAACAGGGAGGTAAATTTGATAAAGGCCACACACACTTTCAGTTTGACCTCAAGGATGTCACGCCTTCATTTTATTCTTGCACAATCATTAATATACCTATTTCTCAGTATGACAGATTGGAGACTGGACAGAGCCATGAGCAACAAGACAGATCATTCTATAAACCTGGAAAATGCCTCAAGTTAGCAAAACAAAACCAAACAAAATCTGGGGAGAGAGACAGAGGGCGTTTTCGCACTGACCTTAATCGGCAGCGACGCCCCTCTTCACCGCGCAGGATCTGCGCGGATTTCGCACCAATTGCCGCGGAGCATCCGGAAGAGCCGCAAAGTCCCGCGGCTTTTGCGGCGCAAATGGAAACTGGTTTTTGGTGGTTTCCATTTGCGCCGCAGAAGCCGCGGGACTTTGCGGCTCTTCCGGGTGCTCCGCGGCAATTGGTGCGAAATCCGCGCAGATCCTGCGCGGTGAAGAGGGGCGTCGCTGCCGATTAAGGTCAGTGCGAAAACGCCCAGAGAGAGAGAGAGACATAGAGAGAGAGAACAAAGAATTGGGGAGAGGATGTTGGAGTTACCAGGAAAAGAGAAAGCAAAAATAGTTTGGGAAAGGGTATACAGGAGGAAATGATTGTATACTAATCCTGATGTAGCACAATATCCTGTCTGCACACAACAGATAAAGGAAAGGGGAGGGGGATAGCTACCTGAAATCAATCCACTACTATACTTCCAGCTATCATTCAGAATACATCACAGGCTACACTGCTGAGAGTCAAGCTCTATGGTATAACCGTACAGTTGTTTACAAAGTGGAGGAGGGGGGTCTGCCCCAGGAGCAGCTTGAGAAAGACCTTTGAACAGGGCCCTCAAAGCCAACAGTACCTTGCTGCCTCTAAAGGATTGTCTTTTTATTTTTAAAATGCAGTTCTGGGTGCAGCATTAGGGATGCAGGAAAGTCTCAGGACAGCAAAAAGCATGTTAGGACAGGGAGTGTCTAACTCATTTGTTAGAAGGGCTGGATCTGACATAAATGAGATGTTGTCGGGCTGGGCCATGTCAGGCCTGGCCACGTGTGTTCCTATTTAAGTTTAGGTAGCAGAGGTATAAACTTTATAAGGACACAAACAAAGGCAATTAAAAGTTTTGGGTTTTTTTTTTTTTTAAAAACCCTTAAAATAAAACATGTTTAAAACATTAGCATTTGTCGGTGTTAAAGATGCTTTTTTTGTATCTCTCCCATGGGATCCAGGGAAATGGGCAAAGGAAGCTCTGACTCTTTCCTTCCTTCCCCAGGGGACCAGGATGGAGAGGAGCCTCAGCCCATAGATGGAAGAAAGGCTTGGCTTTGTGATTGAGAGAATCTGGCAAAGCAAGTGATTTGCCCCCCCTTCCTCCCCAAGGGAGCAGCCTCAGGCTTTGCTCTATAGCTCCTATGTGATGGAAGAAGCTTGGCAAAGCAAGCTGTGATGCAGAAGGGAGCAAGAGAGATGCAGAAGGAAGCATATAGCCAGTTGCTCAGGGGCCTGATAGGAGTTCTCCGGGGGCGTGATTCGGCCTCCAGGCTGCATGTTTGACACCCCTGTGTTAGGATCTGCTACATTTCCTCCAAGACTGAAGCAACCATGCTTACTAAGCCCAACAACTAAACCAGGGTGCTGAGAGTTATTACAGTAATTGCCAGCCTATAGGTATTTTGTCCAGTAATCTAGCCTTCTCTCCGTTTCCTTGTCAACTCACCCAGATCTTGCAAAGCAGTAGTTAGGTTAAAAAAAACCTTTAAAAAGTAGTTAAGATTTTTTTAAAAAAACTTTCCTTCTTATAATTTCTCTCTCTCTTTTCCACATGTTTCTCATTCATTCCTGTCTCCTTTTACCTATTTTCCCCTTGTCTCCCCCTTTATTTTTAGGGTTGCCAGCCTCAGGTGGGGCCTGGAGATCTCCCACTTTTACAAATGATCTCCAGGTGGTAGAGATCAGCTCCCCTGGAGAAAATGGCTGCTTAAGGGAGGGGTGGACTGGACTCTATGGCATTGTACTATGTTGAGGCCCCTCCCCTCTCTAAATCCCACCCTTTCTAGGATCCACCCCCAAACTCTCCAGGTATTTTCCAATACAGACCTAGCAACCCTATTATTTTCACTTCTTGGTCTCAAGACCTCATCCCTATTCTGCTTGGCAAAGAATGTGCTTAAGAGTAGTATAGCAACAAACCTTTGTTAATAATTCGATGTCATTGGGCTAGCCTGGGTCATCCAGGTCAGAACTATCAGTGCTTATGAAAAAATGCAAATAAAAGAAAAAGCATGTCTGAGGGAAGGGATATGGGTAGTACAGATAGATTGAGTATATGCAAACTGTACAAATTCTTTAGTTCCATTGCCTAATTGTACTCCTGTAATGAGGAGACTAGCTTTATCTTTAATAAAGGTAAAGGTAGTCCCCTGTGCAAGCACCAGCTGTTTTCGACTCTGGGGTGACGTTGCTTTCACGTTTTCACAGCAGACTTTTTACAGGGTGGTTTGCCATTGCCTTCCCCACATTTTCCTCCCAGCAAGCTGAGTACTCATTTTACCGACCTCGGAAGGATGGAAGGCTGAGTCAACCTTGAGCTGGCTACCTGAACCAGCTTTCGCTGGAATCGAATTCAGGTCATTAGCAGAGGGCTCCGGCTGAAGAACTGCAGCTTTACCACTCTGCACCACAGGGCTCCTTTACCTTTAATGCTTAGCCATAATTCCACTTTAACATTTCCTGACTTATCTATAGAAGAGGAAAAAGATTTGACTCCTGGGAAAGATGGTCTCCAACTTTTAGCCACACAGACTTTTTAAACCACCAAGGCTTTAGGGGAAGATCTTTGATAAAATTAGTACTTTATCCCAAGTTCTTTCTACCAATTTTGGGGACTCACTGATTTTAGTAATGAAGTTTTCGTAATCAATTTAACACTGGGGATTCACTCTGTAATATTATATGTCACATACAATTCCATGTGAACTGAAGCAAAATTGGTTTCTTTTGGGTGAAATGTTTGATAAAATTAAAAGGAAGGAAAGGAAACAATAATTGTGTAACAAAAAATCAGTTTATTGGATAGAAAGAAGCTTATTGTGTAGAACAGTCCCAACAAAGTACGGCACAGGAGAATGGAACTGTAGACTGCAACAGAGCAGGAAGAAAACGTACTCAGTTTCTTCACTAAATGGCAGGGTCCCTCATTCTGCTACAGAATCTGCCTTAGGACACAGCTACTCAATATGATCAACCCATCCTGGATAATGGGTTGTGACCAGACTTGCAGACATTGGGAGACTCACTTAAAAAGAGTTTGTTTGCTCAGAGCTGTGAAGGGGCCCTGTGAGGTGGAAGATGGAGCTTCCCGTTTCCATCCTATCCCACTTTGCCAACGGAAAGAAAGGTGGAGGGCTTTTGCTCCTTTTCTCTACCTCCATGTACCTTAGGAAGGACATAACTTATAGAGTGGGCATAACTTATAGAGTGGTCTTGTCCTGGCATTTTTTTTCTGCAATTCTGATAGGTCAGGCACAAAGCCTCTTTTAGAAATGTCCTCCCCTTTCAAAATGAAATATTTTAAAATCACAATGAGACTTTAGGTGCATATCTTCTCTTTCACCTGAATCAAACATAATGGAGTATGCTCATTCTTTGTCATGACTTACTAGTGAACATAATTTTTCTCTTCTTGCAGACATTTACCACTTCAGCTTTAGCATACTACGCTTTCAGAAGTCTCCTTCTTAAATTACATTGTCAAAGCAACAACCACCACACTCTTGATTGCATGCCATGCTGCTTTTACAAAACTTGTGTTTAAGCAAAAAGTAATTGCTTTAGATTAATACTCAAATAATTTGTGTACTTTGCCCTTTGTTTTCTATTAACCTTGGGGCTTTAACCTTTTAGATATTCTTTAGCATTTTCCTCCTGCTGTCCCCACAGACTATACAGACAGCCACAAAACACAATGAAATTGCCTCATCTCCCAATTTGTATTCTTGAGTCCATATGACATTACCAATCTCTGCAGTAATAAGACTTCATAAAAAAAGGTCAAAATTTGCCATTGGCAAAGAAGGAGCTCAGCTTGATGACTTATAACATACAATGCTAAGCACCTCATATATCTGCTACTATGATTAATGACTTATTGATTACCAATATGCAAGCTCACTACATTTGAGGAAAAAAACCCTTCATTTATTTTTCATAAAACACAAAAGTCATTTAGATTAAGTTATCTTCCTACACTATTCCCTTTCTCAATCGTTTTAAGTCTCACTCATAAGAGTCAGTTAATTTATTTGAATGAAAACATTTTAAAATGTTCATATACTGAAATGGAACATGAGCCCTGAAGTCAGAAGTTTGTTAAGAGTCTCCCTGAGATTAAGGTCTCATAGATCATAATCCATATTTAGGCATTAAATAATTTAGGCATTAAATTGCAAAGAACTACCTTCAGCTCCACAAGACTTAGAAAATTAGTTACACTGAAGTCAATGACATAAACAGATCCCCCAGTTCTGTCAAGGTGTGCTTTTTTGAGGGGAGGGGGGCAGGTTCTGATCATCAACGTGTGTTCCTTCATTCAGTCCTCAGCACTACTGATTACAAGACTGTCCTCATTTCTTTGAAAGCCCATGAATATACAGTTGTGCAGTTTTGAGAAAAGTGCTCCAACAACTTATCTAAGGTGGGTGGGAGCACAATCCTGTAACCCCAGAAGCATAGAAAAACTAACAATTCCAGTACCTTAAATAAGGTTTCCCCAGGGCTTTCCCCCCCCCCCTCTGGCTGATGGAGCAGAACAGAGTTCCAGAACCTCTTTGTGGAAACAAAATTCTCACAAAAAGTTTAAAAGTTCATGAGGGGCACCTATGTATTTCTCCTTCATTTCCCTTTTGAAAGTTCCAACACTTTTTTTTCTGGGGAAAAAGCCCTGGTTTTCCCAGTATTTGCCAAGCACAAAAACCAAGAAAAAAATGGGTGTATGGGTTCACTTTTCCAGTAATCAGGGGTTTTTTTTGAGCAAGAACACACAGGTCTATCTGGCTTGGCATCAGGGCGTGTAGTCTAATATTCAAATGAGTTCCTGCTGGGCTTTTTCTATAAATAAAACCCTGTGTGAAACAACGGTGATGTCAGGGGGTATGGCCTATTATGCAAATGAGTTCATGCTGAGATTTTTGGAACTCATTTGCATATTTGTGATAGAAAAAGCCCTGCCAGCAATCCTAGGGTAATAACATTGCATAAGTGTTAAACCAAATATTTCCCCATGCTTGTGGAACAACCAGGAGTTTTAGGACAATCACTGAAGCATTTTCCACCATAATTTATTTATATTTATTTGATTTGTATCCTGCTCTCCCCTAGTATCCTGAGATTGTGAGGTTATGACATTACACACCCACAGAAAAAGCAAATAAATTCCCTAGCATCTACACCAATTGAAATCTATGAAATTCCACTTCATTGGATTCTGCTCTTGTAAGTCATAACCATTAGGGAGGGATGGAAAATCTCAAGCAAAATCCAATATAAGAACACTGAATGATCATGCTTAATTATTTTGTATTAAGTATTCGCTTGCTTAGAGTACTTTTTCATATTTATTCAAAAAAGGGATCTCTGGATTAAGTGTGTATGTATTATCTACTTCCAGGGCTTGAATTCAGCAGGAGCTCAGAGGAGCCAGGGTCTGCATGCACACATTTCCTGGGGCATACGCAAATGAGATGTGCTACTGAGCTCCTGCACCTTTTTCCCCCTACAAAACGATCCCAGTCTACTTCTTTCTACTTATCTCACTACCTCACGTTGATTCATTACTACTGAAATGAGTAAGACTGAAAGTGACAGAATATTGAGAAGGTTGTTAGAAACAGGGAAAGGCCATTTGGTATTACCACTAACTCGCTCTGTTTAGAGGAGGAGGAATTGGATTTATACCTCACCCTTCACTAGCCAAAGGAGTCTCAGAGCAGCTTACAAATCTCCTTTCCCTTCCCCCTCCCACAACAGACACCCTGTGAGGTAAGTGGGACCAGGGGTGCAGACTTTTCAATTTCCTGGGGGGGAGGGCTGGGACCCAGTCAGAGGCATTTGATCCAGTGACATCATAGGGAGGAGCCAGTGACATCACAGGGAGGGGCCTCCATTAACATTACCTATGAATTTTATGGAGAAGCTCCCTCCCCTTAAATTTAGGGAGCACCCCCCAACAATGCCCATGTACTGGGCCAAACCCAGGAAAAGGTGGGAGTTGGCCAGTGGTTATAGTGGTATCTCAGAGCTCTCTTGCTGTGGCCTGCTTTTGAAATTCACTTTTAGAATAGTCACTGCAAATATGCAAATATACATATCATGTGCTCATAGAATTGGATCCCCTGGTCCAATGTTTTTGAAAATTGGATGGTGTTTTGAAAAGAGGTACCAGATGCTATGCTGAAAATTTGGTGCCTCTACCTCAAAAACCAGCCCCTCCAGAGCTCCAGATACCCACAGATCAATTCACCATTATACTCTATGGGAATTGATCGCCACAGGGAATAATGGAGTGTCCAGCAGACATTTCCCTTACCCTGCTGTTTTCTGATGACCCTGAATCAGGGGGAGGGCCTCCAAACTGAGGGATCCTCTGCCCCCAACTGGGATTGGGAACCCTATGCCTAGGTGGTGAAAAATTGTCAATACACACTAGGGGTGGGCACAGACCCTAACACCAAACAAAATTTGGCCCAGACTTTACCTTGTTTGAGGTTTGGACAGTTCAGTTTGAAAGTCACATGTTTGGACCAGGAAGTCTCTGGACTTTCTGCCTGGTTCAGAACCTCTTGTGCACTCTTGCCAAATAAACTCCACCCATGGAGTTTCGTGCTGAAAAGTGGGTATGGGTGGGATATTTCCAGCCATCAAGGGACCAATAGTGACAGTCTGAAGCTGAAAGGCAAGTCTGATTTCCAATCACAGGCATCGATCTGACTTCCTCAGGATGGGGGGAGGGAAATGTATATAATCACTGGAGGCGCATTCCTTTCCTCTGTTTGCATCTGGTTTTTGCAAGTCTTGTTCTCCTTGCCTGTGAAAGAATATATTTTGGTGGACTGAAGGGGGGGAATTACTGGTGCAAATGGAGAAATCTGTTGAATCTCCTGGCCTCTATACAAACTGTCAGAGTAAAAGCATCACCTCTCTTTTTTTTCTCCTTTCCTTGCATTCAGAGCTACATTTCTTCTCCCACACCACCATTTTCTTTGCTGTGAGGAGTGGGAAACATGAATAGATTTTTTTTTCTTTTTAAACATGTTTTTGATTTGATTTGGGGGTGGACTGTTCACTTTTGTGGGTTCTGAAAACCGCCCTTTCTCTGCATGCTGGCTGTAGGGTCCCCTTTCTGCTCCTCCAAAAAGCACCCCGTTTCTTCCTGTATTGCTTGAGTCTCTGTCTGGGGGGTATCCTCTCTCCTCTCCCATTCAGGCACCCAAACTACCTACAGATTTCTGGGGGGCTTGGCCTTTTCCCTGTCTGTAGGATCCCCTTTCTGCTCCTCCAAAAAGCACTTTGTTTCTTCTTGCGTTGCTTGAGTCTCTGCCTGGGGGGTTTCCTCTCTCCTCTCCCACTCAGGCACCCAAACTATCTACAGATTTCTGGAGGGCTTGGCCAACTGCCCTCTTCCACGGCTGTGGGGTACCCTTTCTGCTTCTCCAAAAACATCATTTCTCCTCTGCTACATATTCCCACACATTCCTTTAGCTAGTCCACCAGTGCCCCCTCCCACAGTGGTGCAGTGAGTCCCGGTTGCCAGGTTTGGTTGTTCCTGTCACCTTCCCAGGTAGGATGGAAGGCTTGGCCCCAATCAGTCATCATGTCACCAGGGTTGGGTGGCTGGTCACAGGAAGACACAGCCACCTGAAGCCATGTGTGTGGTCCCTTGGGAGATACTCTGGGAGTCTGATGCCTGTAGTTTAACCAGATCCACACTGTAGTGTCTCAAAATGGTGCAGGACAACTCCTCCAAAAACAGTTTCCAGGAGACACCTTGCTTGGTGTTCTGCTACTTGGATCCCCCCAAATCTGACATGCATGTAACATGTGGGCCATGTGGAAGGTCACCCCAGGGAGGAATTGTGTGTTGAAGCTCACCCAGGTCAGTTTTTGTCACTCCTGAACTAGCAGAGGTGACATCCCTTTGAAAAGCATTACATGGAATAACCTTTTTTAGGATCTGTAACTCAGCCCCACAAAGTCCAATGTGGACCAAACTTGGCGAGTACATTGAAGAGTGTGATCTGGAGACAACCTGCCATTTTGGAACCTCAAACCCCTGTGTGGGGTTTTTTAAAAACTAGACCAGTTCGCTAACTGGTTTGCGAACCAAGCTGTGGTTCAGTTTGTGAACTGGTCTGGAAACTGGTTCAGTTCTGTTTGTTAACCGAACCAGCATTTTCTGGTCTGTGCCCATCCCTAATACACACCTACTTGACCAAGTCTTTAAGAGTGTAGTCATTTTGAGAAGAAGAAAAAAAAGCTTGCTGGGGCCATTAATTTTCAAAAGGATCTGGTTCAGCATCCACTTAAATGAATGAAAACAATCACAGGCTTGAAGAAGACACAAAACATCTATCTGCCAAAAGAACCTCCAAATACTATAGCAATATGTATACGACATAGCAATACAATGTTATTCCTCCCTCCGATTTCTTCTCCAATCATTAACTAGTTGAACAAAGTTTGAGTCCAATAACACCTTTAAGACAAACAAGGTTTTATTCTGTTTTAGCTCAATTAGCATTTCTAAGAAGCTGAGGTTGTAAAGTCAATACACCAATAACGTCTTTGCAGCCCAGAGGGAAAATCACACATAGACTCAACCACCCCATTCGTACCTTTGAAGATAATGATCTCTCCTCTTTGAAAATTTAAATTGGAAGCCCCAAGTCCTGTGTTGGTTGCCTGGAGGGGGCTCAGTCCCCGCTGGAAAATCCAGGGGGCAGCTCGGGCCCCCGTGTAGTTTACGTCTATGAGTGGGACTGAGAGAGCCTCCCAGAAGTTGCCCTCTCTGACAGCTATGACTGACCCAAGACCATCTCAGCAGCTGCAAGTGGAGGAATGGAGAATCAAACCTGGTTCTTCCAGATAAGAGTCTGCACACTTAACCACTACATCAAACTGGCTGAGCCTGGGAAGTGTTGCCAAGCTAAAATGTATGCATATTTATCCCATTCTGGAGATTTAATAATCACGCTTAAAGGTTTGACATGAATATGGTCATCAAGTGATCTTATCTTGCTTGGTATCATTCAATTGCACACAAGGAGAATTCCTATTAGGAACTAAAATATCTCATTTACTGGAAAATAGCCAATATGCTTGAGGTTATGGACGGGTCATTAACCATACAACTTGTATTGTAACATGCACAATCGCTTTGACCTCTCCTTATGCTTGCACAGTCTCATGCATCCTCTAAATGACCAGCATCAGACAAGCTATATTGTCTGCTTTTTTTACCTGCACAGTGATTTTAAGAACTGTTTGCAAGATCAATTATGTTACTGAAAAGACACTGAAGGCATACAGAGACACTTAAGTAGCATGTTTCAACTCAAAAAATCTCAACTTTTTCTAGGGTTGCCAATTCCCAGTTGAGGGTAGGGATCCCTCAGTTTGGAGACCCTCCCCTCACTTCAGGTCATTAGAAAGGAGGGGGGGGTTGAATGTCCGCTGGGCACTCAATTATACTCTATGGAGTATAATGGAGAATTTAACTGTGGGTATCTGGAGCGGGGTGGGGGGGTGTTTTGAGGAAGAGGCACCAAGTTTTCAGCATAGGATCTGATGCCTCTCCTAAAAACAAAACAAACAAAAACTTCACTAGTTTTAGCCCCAAAAGAAGGTGCTCCCATCCTCCATTATTTCCAATAGAGGGAATAATGGAGGATAGAGGCACCTTCTTTTGGGGCTCATACAATTGGACCCTTAAAAGGAGCATGGTCCCTTTATATATAATGGCCAGAACTTCCTTCAGGGTTCAATTGCACTTGTCACAACCTTGCTCCTGGCTTCACCCCCAAAGTCCCCAGATATTTCCTGAGTCATACCTGGCAATCCTAACTTTTTCTCTTTTTACTATGGGCCTTCTAAGAATTGGGACATGGCAGTAGGTGCAGGGGCATGACAATGGCAAGAAAGCAATAATCATTTTAGACAGCAGTGTAATCATACACATTCAAAGAGCTTGTCAAACGATCAGCTCTCTGATTGTTACCAGTGGGCATAAAGCAAGCTAAACTATGAGGATTCCCAAGCATAATGGCTCATCATTGTATCATGCTCACCTACTTGGAAAATGAGCAGCTCTAGCCCCTAACAGCTCTCTGGGTGGCTGTGCTGTTCTGAAAACCATTACTGCTTGCTTAGGTAGATGAGTTAATAGTGGTTGGCAAGATGCAGAGGTTCTGCCCTCTGACTATCTGATGGGATGGATGCCCCCCGTCTACTCCTGTGGTAGTAGTATCCATGCCAAAGGAGGGTGGAGGAGAAGTTGGATCAGGCCTTACAAGAGGCCCAGCACCATCACAACCACATGAGAAAGACAGTCTGTGATGCTTCTATTGTAGAAATAGTTCTCCCAAGTCTTTGGCAATTGCCCAAAGATGATAAGCCCTGACAACAAAAAATGAAGAATGAAGAAATAGGAATGAAGTTCAGGAACAAGAAAAGAAGCTGAGAATGCAGGGATACGGTAATTCTTTGCTTGGGCATGGCCTAACAGCTTGCCTGCTGTCCCTGGAAATTCACCTGCAGAGCTGAACTTATCAGAAGCTCCAACAAATAATGCAGTAAAGACTGACTTATGAAGGCAGAGTAATTTCACTGCTGTAACAAGCAGCATGTTCATAAACTGTGCACAGTTAGAAGAAATCTGATTTGAGCCTCAGGCAAATGATAAGGGGGGAGCAGTGCTGCCTCACAGCTTGCACTGATACGGCACTGTACATCTAGGGCCACGTCAATGAGTTTATGTTCCCTTATCTATTTTTTGTTCTATTTGTCCTTCCTCACCCTATTCCTCTAATAACGTGCTGAGTTAAATTAGGATATATCTGCTCAGGTTTTTCTAAGGCATCAAACGTGCTTCTTTTCTACCATTACCAATGTATGCTCAGAGTTATTATTCAGCCTCGAGCCAAAGACTGGGCAGATCAGTCAAAATTAGTTTCCTAAATTCCCATGCTTGCACACTCTAGGGTTGCTATCTTTTATATTTTAAAGCATCAGCTCCAATCCAGGCTATATTCTCCCCTAAAAACAGCACTGTCACAACACTGATTACTGGAGGAGTGCTCAACACAGACATGTATTTAAAAAATATGCGCCACCATCACACAAGAAGTATAACAGAAGATAAAAAGGGCCCTGGTGCCAGAACAGAATGGATACTACATCTACTGACACCCATTCACAAGTTTCCTTCTTGACAATGATCCTTTGATGCTTTCTTCAGTTGCTTTAAAAGCCACCAGTAAACTGGCTCATGCCTGTGCTGGAAGAGCCTCTTCCATCATAGGAAGGAGCCATCCTCAATGGAACAGATCTATGAAACCATAGGCTCTATACCGACACAGGACCAGGGCTTTATTTCTGGGGGAACATGGCAGAATAGAGTTCCAGAACCTCTTAGTGGAAACAAAATTATCAAAAAAAAGTTTGGAAGTTCATGAGAGGCACCCTATGTGTTTCTCCTTCATTTCTCTCTTGAGAGTTCCAGCACCTCTTTTTCCAGAAAAAAAGCCCTGCACAGGACTGATTACAAGTCAAAGGGGTGGGAAGCTAGTGACTGTGATCTTGCCTGCATATGACCTGCACAGGTAGAAGCAATTAAAGTGGAAGAGTTAGTGTTGCCAAATCCAGGTCAGGAAATTCTTGAGATTTGGGTGTGAAGCTTGGGGAGAGTGGGGTTTGGGGAGCGACCCCAGTGGGATATAGTGCCATAAAGTCCACCCTCCAAAGCTGCCATTTTTCTCCAGGAGAACTGATCTCTGCTGTGTGTTGATGAATTGTGATTCTAAGAGATCTCCAGGCCCACCTGGAGGTTGGCAACACTGGGAAGCATCAATTGTTCTATGGAATACTTGTCTCCTATCTCCACACTTCTCTGCTCCTCATTTGGCATCATATAGGAATCTTGGTTGTAAGGATGTCATATTGATCCAGACCATCATCAGGAACCTAAATAGGGGTGGAAAAGATGTAAACTAGTGTATGCTGTACCGGTTTACTGAAACTTCTTATTTTAGGGATCTAAGAAATTTATTTTCTTCCTGTCTGCTCCAATATTTTCCTGCAGTCTTTCATGTTCCATGCTGTTCATCTACATAGAAAGTCCACTAGGTGTAGTGGTTAAGTGTGGGACTCTTATGTGGGAGAACCAGGTTTGATTCCTTACTCCTCCACTTGCAGCTGCTGGAATGGCTTTGGGTCAGTCATAGCACTTGCAGAGCTGTCCTTGAAAAGGCAGCTTCTGTGAGAGCTCTCTCAGGCCCACCTACCTTAGACTCCCACCAGTCCAGCTTCCGTTTGGGCCATGGGACGGAGACAGTGCTGGTCGCCTTAGTGGATGACCTCCAGCGGCATCTGGATCGAGGCGGTGTGGCGGTGCTGATGCTGTTAGACCTGTTGGCTGCATTCGACACGGTCGACCATCGGCTACTGGCCCGCCGGCTCACCGACGCAGGGATTAGGGGGTTGGCCTTACAGTGGCTCTCCTCCTTCTTGATGGATGGGGACAAAGGGTGGCAATTGGGGGAGAGCTGTCCCGGAGGCACCCACTAGCATGCGGGGTGCCACGAGGGGCAGTTCTCTCTCCGATGTTGTTTAACATCTACATGCGCCCCCTTGCCCAGATCGCTCGGAGGTTTGGGCTTGGGTGTCACCAATATGCAGATGACACCCAGCTCTATCTACTAATGGACGGCCGACCTGACTGCGTCCCAGAAAACCTGGACTTAGCATTGCAGGCAGTGGCAGGTTGGCTCAGGCTGAGTGGGCTGAAGTTGAACCCAATGAAGACAGAGGTCCTTTGCTTGGGTCGCAGTGCCCTGGGAGGGGAAATCCCCGTGCCGGTCCTTGACGGTGTGCCGCTGAAAGCGGCCCATAGGGTCAAGAGCTTGGGGGTTCTTCTGGAGCCTTCATTATCAATGGAGGCACAGATAGCGGCCACTGCCAAGTGCACATTTTTTCACCTTCGATGGGTGAAGCAACTGTCCCCCTTCCTGGAGCCCCGGGACCTAGCAATGGTGATCCATGCTACAGTCACCTCGAGATTGGATTACTGCAACGCCCTCTACATGGGGCTGCCCTTGTGCCGAACTCGGCAGCTGCAGCTGGTGCAGAACATGGCGGCTAGGCTGTTATTGGGACTCCCAAGATGGGAGCACATACAGCCGGGGCTGCGCGGACTGCACTGGCTGCCAGTAGTGTACTGAGTCCGTTACAAGGTGCTGGTTATCACCTTTAAAGCCCTATATGGCCGAGGACCTGCCTACCTGAGGGATCGTCTCTCCCCATATGAGCTCCAGAGAGCGCTGAGGTCAGCAGGGAAGAACCAGCTGAATATCCCTGGGCCAAGGGAGGCCAGATTGAAGACCACCCAGGATCGGGCCTTCTCAATTGCAGCTCCACTGCTATGGAATCAACTCCCAGAGGAGGTGCGGGCCCTGCGATGCTTAGATCAATTCCGCAGGTCCTGTAAGACCTACCTCTTCAAAATAGCCTTCACCTAATGCCAAGCTAAGAAAGTGTCGCTGGATATGTTTTTAGCCACAGAATGTATCAAAGATCTAAGTTATAGCACCATAATTAATTTTAATACAATTTGTAAATGGATTTATGTCGATTTTATAATAAGTGTAAGTACTATGTATAATTTTATAATTTTATTGTATTGTATTCATATGCTGTGAGCCGCCCTGAGCCTGCCCTTGCGGGGAGGGCAGGATACCAATAAAAAGTATTATTATTATATTACCTCACAGGATGTCTGTTGTGGGGGTGGAAGGGAAATGAGATTGTAAGCCACTCTGAGACTCTGAGATTCAGAGTGAAGAGTGGGGTATAAAGCCAATATCTTCTTCCTCTTCTTCCTCTTCCTGTTCAATATCGGTACACAGAAAATAATTTCTATGTATCTTTTATGAAAACAGTATTTCCAATGAAAAACTGATAAGAATTTATAACCAGCCTCCACAGTTTTTGACAATATTAAGGAATAAAGATAACTCCTGAACAAATGCCTACAAGTCTACATTGGATCTCTCTATTGATTTACTATTTAGAAAAGCAGATACAGACATAGATGAACAATGCTTATTTAAAATGATAATGGATATGATTAATTTGATGTCCTATGTGTGGATATGCCCTTCAGGCCTGCGCAGAGGAATTTTTTAGGTGAAGCGCAGTGTGCGCGGTACTGGCTCCACCCTTTCACCTGGGGGTCATCTGCCATGGCCCAGTAAGCCGGGACGCCGGCAGTGAGTCCTCCAGGTGGTAGGTGTTACATTAACGAGCTCTATCTGCCCGGGTTTGATGTTAGAGTTTTCCTTCTCTTAGGCTGACGAGGTTGGTGGGCCCAGCCTGCCCATCCGGTTATACCGCCGGACACTTCGGTCGCACCATGACGTAGCAAACTCTGTGAAAACGGGGGGGACCAGCGAGAAGGTGTTGCTACGGATGCAGTAATGCAGGAGAGGCCATTGCAGTGACCATCTGCCAGGCATAGCCAGACAGTGACCACGCGGCGTTCACTACACCGGGAGAGGAGAGGCTATGTATTGCGCATGCACTTTCCCTGGGGGGGGGTAGGTTTCCCAGAGGGAGCCCACCCCCCACCACCCCTATAGACACAATGCTATAAAAGTAACTTCTACATAAAAATAATGTATTGCAGTGAGCACTGTTTGTAGTTACAGTAGAGAGAGAGAGAGACCAGGTATGTTAAGAAAGAGATTGTCAGGGTTGAATCATGCTGCTGTATATGGATAACTGAGAGAGAAATCGTAGGTCAGGTTCCACCCTGATGAAGCTATTTCTCTGGCTGACAACTGTCAAAGACATCTTGGGAACCCATGAATATTCAAGCGTTGTTCAGTGGCATATTTGGCATTTAGAAGCTGGGAAAATAGAACTCATGAAATATGAAAAGACTGTTCCATGTCGCTTTGTAGCAAATGTTTCCATTAAGATGATATATGAACAAATTCACACCTTCATCTTCTGAGAGCGCTCTACTGTATTTTCAATCAGATATATTACTTTTGCTTTGAAAGAATTAACATTGGTCTACATTCACTCTCCTGCTAGGAAGATCTCTGAGGCTTGCGTTATTGCCAGTGTATTAAATGGCTCTTAATATTGATAGATGGTTGGAGACTCAAAACAAGTGCACTTTTTTCATAACAGAATGGAATTTTCTGCTAAAAGGAACTTTCTAAAACCAGGATGTTCTCTCTCAATTGCCAGCAGCCATTGAGATGGCACTCAGTTATATCTAGCACCATTTGGCTTTTCAGATTGATCATTCTAAATATACAAAAACACTGTCAGGATGCACAAGATCAAAATCAACTCTATCCATCCTTGATCACCATAGTTCCAGTTGATATTGCTTGCCACACCTGCTGCATTAAGAGAAGATAAAGAAACAGTATGACACTTGATAACTTTAGATGCTCTTGCTTAGTTTTATTCAGGCACTATAGATATGGATATAATTTTGGAGGCAGTTTAGATTTTGTACATTTATTTTTGTATTGTTTCTCCTCAGTAAAAACAACAACAACAACCCCCCCCCCCAATATAGGAGCCCCTGGGGAACTAACAATACTAAAACATTCATATTTTGTGAATATTTGACTGCAATTCCTGTATATCTTAAAAGTCTATTAAAAATAATGTTTGGAAAAGGACTAACAAAATTCATTCATTCATTCATTCACTCAATCAATAACCTTTATTGGCATTATAAAATCCATTCCAGAATATTTTTTTTTATAAATCAGAGCTCACTTTTTCATATTAAATATTGTGCTTGGTGCCGCTGAATTCCTATGTTATTCTACTGCTGAAAGCTAAGACATCTGTGTGCCATCAAGTCACTTCCAACTAATTGCAAACCCTATGAATTAGTGACCACCAAAATGTGTTATCATTAACAACCTTGCACAAATTTTGCAAACTAAGGCCATGGATTCCTTCATTAAATGAATCAATCTCATTTTGGATCTTCCTGTTTTCCTGCTGCCTTCCATTTATTTTCTTATCATCTATTGCCTTTTCCAGTAAGTCTTGTCTTCTTGTAATGTGACCAAAGTATGATAGCTTCAGTTCAACCATTTTAGCTTCTAGGGAGAGTTCAGGTTTGATTTGATCTAGAACCCATTTATTTGCTTTTTGAAGAAGATATTGGATTTATATCTCGCCCTCCACTCCGAAGAGTCTCAGAGCGGCTCACAATCTCCTTTACCTTCCTCCCCCACAACAGACACCCTGTGAGGTGAGTGGGGCTGGAGAGGGCTCTCACAGCAGCTGCCCTTTCAAGGACAACCTCTACCAGAGCTATGGTTGACCCAAGGCCATGCTAGCAGGTGCAAGTGGAGGAGTGGAGAATCAAACCCGGTTCTCCCAGATAAGAGTCCACGCACTAAACCACTACACCAAACTGGTTCTCCTTTTTGGGGATCCACAGGATCTGTAAAACTCCTTCCATATCACATTTCAAACTTTCTTTCTGTCAGCTTTCTTTACTGTCCAGCTTGCACACCCACTCATAGTAATGGGGAATACTGTCATATGAATTATCTTGATCTTGGTCACCAGTGACACAGCCTCATACTTAAAAATATTTTCTAATTCCTTAATGGCTGCCATTCCCACTCCTTCTTAGTTACAGTCTCCCTTTTCCCACACTAATGCAATACAGATCAAAGATTTTCTTAATTTGTTAATTTTACTATTCTGCTATTGGATTTTAACTTTGTACCACTGCATTCTAAACCCCACCAGCTATATGTAGCTCTGCTTACCATACCTCATTCCTCGTCTGAAGAAGTGTGCATGCACATGACAGCTTACATTCTGAATAAAAGTTTGTTGGTCTTAAAGGTGATACTTGACTCCTGCTTTGTTCTACTGCTTCAGACCAACATGGCTGCCCACCTGGATCAGTCTTCCTTTTGGTTGACGATGGAGCCAAGGAATAGAACATCTTTTAACAATTACAATTTCGTCAATGTCAGCCTTAAAGTTGTATAATTCCTGACCATTAGAGCGATTCCTCAGTGGAACAGGCTTCCTCGGGAGGTGGTGGGCTTTCCTTCCTTGGAGGTTTTTAAACAGAGGCTAGATGGCCATTTGACAATGATGAAGATCCTGTAAATTTAGGGGGAAGGTGTTTGTGAGTTTCCTGCATTGTGCAGGGGATTGGACTATATGAACCTAGAGGTCCCTTCCAACTCTATGATTCCTCAGAATTCATTACTTATTTGTGTGATGGTCAGCTTTGGCACTTTCAGTTTTAACCTTCATCAGTAATCATTTCAAATCTTCACTATTTTATGCCAGTAATGTGGCATCATCTTCATATCTCAAAACGCAGATGATGCTGGATTTTCACTCTACCTTCATCTAAATCTAATCCAACTTTCCTTAAGGTTTGTTCTGCATATAGATTGAACTGTACATTCTGTGTTTCTTATATCCTCTACTTGCTGCATTAGAAACTTCAATGTATTTTTAAAATATTTTTTAAAAAATTCTACTTTCAAATTGAAGCTACCATGAAAGAAGCAATTAAATGCTATTAAATTAATAATCCTTTCATTGTCCACAAAAATATTTTAGTTGCTATCTGAAAATTATAGTCCATGGATTTCAGAAATTTTTATCTTATTAATAATCAGTATGATGGTATGTGTTGTTATTCGCAAACTTCCAGACTTCTGAACTCTGCTGCAATTAGCTTTGGCGGGGAGGACGGGATATAAACCAAATAAAATAAAATAAAATAAAATAAATAAAATAAATTATAGTACCACTGGATTTCTGTGTTGTTGAAATGAAGCCAGAATGAGATCCTTTGAAGTCAAGCCAAAGATCAGAAGGTGATGATGATAATTTAAAAAGAAAACAAAAATGTATGGAAAGGCAGAACTTGCAGGCAAAAAGCCTACTTTCTCTCAACTGCCCTTGAGTTTCATCAGTCATCCATTAAGGATTTTCATTTCTTTTGGCTATAGCAATAGTCTTTGTGCATTTTTCCTTGTAAATGTCTCTGGTTTAAACCCATAGTTCTCTCAGTTTATGTTCACTTGCACCAAGAAAGTAAATCTGTTCTTTACTTGATAATTCCAGATAAGTAGGAAACAAAGTAGAATAAACTATTATCAGAAAATTTGGGCTAGGAGTATGAAATTAAGCAGGACACTCATAGAACTCTCTGAAGACAATAATTTGTTCATAGTCCCCAAATCAATCTCTTCAATAATATTATTTAGATTAATTTAAGGATTATGAATGTTTTGACATTTTTCTCCAAATGCATTCTAATTTTTGATAATAACAAGTTATGTTCTGTGCCATAATCAACTATTGGTCTTATTTTAGCAGAGATAATAGAACTTCTTCATCTTCTGTTTCCAATTATGTAATCTATTTGGTTTCTTTATTGGCCATCCAGTAATATTCACATATGGAACATGTTCTCAAATAACAAATTGTTGTTTTCACAGAATTCTATGAGTTGTCCTACTGCTTCATTTCATACTCCCAGCCCAAATTTTCTGACAATAATTTATTTTACTTTGATTCCTACTTATCCAGAATTATTATGAAAGATTCTCCTGAACACTTACCTTGACTGTGGAGAATGTAATGAAAAGGCAACAGGAATATACAGGGCATATCAATTTGATTTTTTTCAAAAGTTGTTTTGCCCAATTACACCTCCCCCCCCCCAAAAAAACCCAGACACTTCACAAGTAATAAAATCTAAAGTATTAATAAACTACAGTCTTTCAGTCCTCCCTATCCTGAATTCAACCAGGGCTGTTTTTCTAGCAGGAACTCCTCTGCATATTAGGCCACACACCCCTGATGTAGCCAATCCTCCAAGAGCTTAGAGGGCTCTTAGTACAGGGCCTTCTGTAAGCTCCAGGATGACTGGCTACATCGGGGGGTGGGGCATGACCTAATATGCAGAGGAGCTTCTGCTAGAAAAAGAGCCCTGAATTCAGCTGCTATGATGTCACAAAAGCTTGGAAGTCAGGGATCAATGGTCCTACTTCCATCCACTGGTTGAACTGCTGTTATTTCACAGAATGCTTGCATACATTCTAACTAGTGAAGAATTAAACTGCAAACATTTGGAGATAAGATTTGTATGGCTTTACATGACTTAAAGTATTTAAAATGTGAAAGGTCGAATGGGAAATTAGATAATGTGGTTAGATGCCTTTCAGAAGATACACGGAAGCAGCAATTATTCTTCCACCACAAAGCAGTTAGAAACTTCTGTACAAATGCTTCTTCAACACAGTGCTACTTAAAGGAGTCAGTAAAGATTAAGTCAGGGTGTGAAGACCTCAAAAGGTCAGGTCTGGCAAAAGGAAAGTCCACTGAGCTCCATCTGTAATATTTTTTTCACCTTTTCACCACTTTAGGTACATGATTATGCTCTGGAAATACCAAACCGATACAGTTAAGGTACAAAATATAAAAATGGAAACAAAAATACTGAAGGCTTGGGTAAATTATAGAACTATAATGCTTACTTGCCAATCTTTAAAATGTTACAACACTCTATCTTTGCTCTGCAGATTACGATGGACTTATTATGGGCAGTATCATGGGGCTACAGAAATACCTTTGGTATTTCCTTAATTGTGGCTTTCTGAAAATCAATGACCCTACAAGTGTTCTTATTCAGTGACTAAGTTAAAAGAAAGAGGCCTCAAACTACTGCAAAATAATGAGTAATATAGGATGATTAATTTATGAGTACCCCCGCCCAAGTGCTTTTCTGCATTTTCATTTTCCTTGTTTGTATGTTCCTATGTCATCTAGTGTGTGTTTAAAAAAAACAACAAAACACGTTCCACACATGTTTTGCTCCCACTAGAGGTTGATTTGATATTACATTGATTTGTGTCTGGCATATCTCTCTGCAGATTTAAATTGCAGATTTTTATGTTGAGACATAAAGCAATGTAATAAAATGAACTGACTAATGGAGGGTGAAAAGCACACATGGAACAGGGGGAAAAGGACCTGAAGCAATAAGAACACACAAGCAAGGAAAATGAGAATGCAGAAAAGCCTAGAAATGCCTGCTATTATGAATCACAGTTCAGCTTAAAAGTTTATGATATTTAGAAACCATTGCCAAAATAGTCTTTCATTATACATTGTTGAAAGTTCTGCTTCATCCATTGAAAGCTATATCCATCTACTCTGGAAAAGAATGTTCTGTGCTGTCTCTAACCCCGCCCCCCCTCAAAAAAAAAGAGGCTGTGCTTTTTCTGGGAAAGACATATTAGCAAAACATGCTAGAATTACCTTCCATTCTGTTATTGACAGTTCAAAATGAGCTTCAACGGTATTTTAATATAGCAGATGTGCATCAGATTGTACATCAATATTGATGAATGTACATATTTGCATATTAGAGGTACAAAATGTCAATCCCCCTTTTCAATCTATAGTTTTACCTTTTATTGTCCAGGAGTAAGGAAGGAGTGGAAAACTAATGCTAACACAAATTTAACTGAAATCTTAATGAGATTCCTCAAGAGCAAGCTTTGGAGAAAATGGGGATAATCAGGGCTTTTTTGTAGAAAAAGCCCAGCAGAAATTCATTTGCATATTAGACAAAAACCCCTGGCATCACTGGAAGTGACGTCACTTGTTCAGTAGGTTACTTTTTGCATATTGACACAGAACAGTACAGTGCCATCAGCTGCATTTCATTGATGTGTGTTCTCACACAGCCCAATAAGAGACCTTGTTCCCCTCCCCCCAAAAAAACGCAGCTGGAGAGAGGGAGCCATACATGATGGAGCAGGCAGTGGCAGGCCCAGCTTTTTCTGGGAAGGGGTGCTGATGGATGATTCCGTGTCTCTTGCTCTCTTGGCAAGTCCTTTGGAGACTGGAGGCAGCAGAGAGGACTGAGCCTGTGCTGGGAATGTGCCTTCCTCTCTGAAATAAGGACTCCTCCTGATAAATAGGGGCCACTGGAGCAAATGATGCTGTAGCAGGAAAATAACGGAGCAGCACACATTACTGGTATGAAGCGAGGTTTTTTACGTCTGGTACCAAAAACAGGGCCCAGTTGAGCAGCAGAGCTCCAAAATACTGAACCTCCTCCCCCCAATCCTCAGACCGTCTTTTTAAGCACAAAGCAAGCTTAGCTGGCAGGCTCACAACATTCCCCACCCTCTTGCGACTTCTTCTAGTACTTTTCCATTCCTCCTGTCTACTTCCTTTATCAGCTCCAGCAAGAAGCTCTTCAATGAGGTCCCTTTGTCTTATCCTAATACACATCTGTGAACATACACCCACTGAAGGCTGTCTGTGCTTCTAACGAACATTGCATTGGACACCCTCTTTTTGAAGGCAGAAGCATGCTTTCATTCATTATTATAGGGGTATTCATTAATTATTCAGGGGTCCCCCTTCAATGTGTGTGCGTACACAGTCAGGGGTATATATGGTACTGCAAACAAAACATGACTCAACACTATCAGCATGTCTCATTAATAAAGCTGAAAATTTGGCCCTTATTTTGAAACATACTGAAAAAAATGGATGCTTAATAATACTAAAAGTGTTTTTACTCAGTGACACTACATTTACAGAATGTTGCCCAGATTTATTCCATTTGTACCCTGCTTTTTTCCCCAGTGGGGGCCCAAAGCTGTTTACATTGCTCTTTTCTCCTCTGTTTTTATCCTCATAACAATCTGTGACTGGACTGGGGTCACCCAACAAGCTTCCTTGACAGAATGGGGATTCAGACCTTGGTCTTCTATGTAAAATTTTATAACATTTGTTATAAGTCTGAAAGAAGATGTTGCCACCCTTCAAACTCTGATAAACTGTGAAAATCCTATTTTTAATTAGTTGACTGATGCCTTTAAAAAAAAAATAAACAGTAGGTAATAAATAGTGCTATTGAAAGCATATACACACAGAAGTAATTCACACTGAGTTCAACAGGGATCATTTTCAGTAAGTCTGAAGCTGAAGTCTGGTTAAAGAAGAATCTGTTAACTGAACTGGCACTTCACATTTTCAGGGAGAAATCCATCATGTTGGGTGTCTGGTTAGGAGAATCATAAAGCTGTTTTCTCAGTATGAGATTGTCTAGACTTTGGCACTGCACTCCCCTCAAAGGTCAGGAATGTGACAGTGCTAGACTGCAGATACACCAAAGCAGATGTAGCATGACTCTCCCATACCTGTGTGACAGTTTTCCTTGGCACCAAGGGTTAGAAAAGACTGAAGATGAACAAGGACAGAGCACGGGTTATTGGAAACTGGCAGTGCACAGAAGTTGTTCTCATGGAATGTTTAATGACACTGCTTGAGCATAATTGATTTTATTTCCCAAGAGCCTGGCTACAGGGCTTGTTGATCTTTGCAATGCATTCAGCCTTACATGTTGCCAAAGTGAACAAGGATGTGATAAAAGAGGAAATAGATTCTATCTGTATCCATTTAATAAAAGAGAAAGTAGATGCTGATTGTCAGAAAATGATGTTTTCCCCAAATGCAATTTAAACAGTATGTCAGTGACATCTGGTTATTTTAATTGTTCAACTACCATTTGACTTTTTAGAACTATCAGCAATGGTTATCATAGTTTGTAGCTAGAGTGGAGTTTTATACACTGGCAATTTATGCCTGTATTAATAAAGTGGGCATGAGTAAGCACTACAGTTAAGAAGCTCCAGGTGGGGCCTGAAGGTTTTCGGCTATTACCATTGATATCCAGAATACAGATATTAGCCCCAATGGAGAAAATGGTTGCTCTGGAGGGAGAACTCTATGGCAGGGGTGGCCAACGGTAGCTCTCCAGATGTTTTTTGCCTACAACTTCCATCAGCCCCAGCCAGCATAGCCAATGGCTGGGACTGATGGGAGTTGTAGGCAAAAAACATCTGGAGAGCTACCGTTGGCCACCCCTGCTCTATGGCATTGTATCATGCTTAGGTCCCTTCCCTCCCCAAACCCCACCCTCTCCACACTCCACCCCTACAATCTTCAGGTATTTCCAAATCCAGAGCTGGCAACCAATGCTTCCACTAAGCTGTGGAGTCTTGTGAGCAAAAATTCCACTTCATGAGCTACTGGCATTAAAATCATGAGCGAGTGAGTTGGCTACTGCATAAATTAGTTTGCTCTGGGGTCATTCTTCCTGAGTGAAGACAAAAATGTGTGAGCTGGAGGTGAAAAAACTGTGAGCTAGATCACACTAACTCACCTTAAAAGAACACTGCTGGCAACCCTAGCAATCATACTGGGTTGGGGGGCGGGAATTCTGACAAACACTAGGAAAATATACCTGGTGTTGTTAAGAGAAATTATTTTAAGTTGTCCTTGTGCAATTTCTCCCTGAAATTTAGCAATCTATTTCTTTTCCTCTCTTTAGGGATTTGGGATCCTTCACATCAGAAATTCAAAGAGAGGAGGGACAGGAAGGCAGGTTGTGCAAAATTTCAGAATTTCACTTGGCAGATGCTTAGATGCAGGCAGGGTTTTTTCTGTAGTAGGAACTCATTTGCATATTAGGCTACACCCTCCTGATGTAGCCAGTCCTCCAAGAGCTTACAGTAGGCCCGGTAAGAAGAGCCCTGTAAGCTCCTGGAGGATTGATTATATCAGAAGGGTGTAGGCTAATATGCAAAGGAGTTCATGGTACAAAAAAAGCTCTGGATGCAGGCAACATTTTCTCAACTCTTCTTTACACCTGCTAGAACACCCTGTAGTATCTAATTTAAACAAAAACCCTACTGTGTGTAACAGTGCTACTTCAAACACCCTCAGCTACATGCAAGGCAAGCTCCTCATAAAATTGCCTCACTATCCCCTAGCAAAATTTGTCTCAGTTATAACAATGTGTCAAACAGCTTTGTCATAGTGCAGTAGTTGCTTGCTATTTGTTGGCTGTAGTTACTTGTGCCCAGTTCCCAAACTAAATTAGTCAATTTACTGAGGAAGAATCCCCAGTCTGAAGGGGGGGTCACTAAATTGACATATAAAACATGAAATCAGTTTCTATTCATCCTGTCTTAGCCCCTGCACAACTTGATGCATCCTTTAAATGAACCAAAAAACATCAGGTAAAATAAATGCCTGGGGGTGGTGGGTTTGGCAATCATTGGCATCTATCAGAGAACTGCCTGCAAAATGAGCAGACACCAAGATATTAAGTTGTATGTCTCAGCTCAAAAGTCTCAGACTAAACATTGGATGGATAGCATGCCAGTAGCAAAAAAAAGTCAAATTGTGAGAGAAAGGGTAATTATGCAAATAAACGACTTTAGCCAATCAATTTTAGACCAAATATCCTTGGCAATTTCATTATGGACTGGAATATGTGCTAGGCACACATCAGTAGGCTTATTAAATAGTAAGGATCTACAGATAAACAAGCTACCAAATATTTGTTTCCTTATCTAGTCAATATTCTTTTTTAAAAATATGTAATGTCTTTACATGAAGTGGCTTCAAGTGTACAGCTTTTTATAACCTTACTTACATTTGTCTAATTGACAGGGGGAAAGCCTCTGTATGCTAAAAGAAAAAAAAAAAGAGTCCAGTGGCATTTTAATGACTAACAAAATTTGTGGCACTGCTCACATCTTCAGATGCAGCCAGAATACAGCTAGAAAGCTCATAAAAAAAGTAAAGGTAGTCCCTTGTGCCTGCACCAGTAATTTCCGACTGGGGTGACATTTCATCACATTGTTTTCATGGCAGACTTTTTTACAGGGTGGTTTGTCATTGCCTTCCCCAGTCATCTACACTTTACCCCCAGCAAGCTGGGTATTCATTTTACTGACCTTGGAAAGATGGAAGGCTGAGTCAACCTCGAGCCAGCTACCTGAACCCACCTTCTGCCAGGATCGAACTCAGGTTTTGAGCAGAGCTTGGACTGCAGTACTGCAGCTTGCCACTCAGTGCCACAGGATTCAAAAAGTTCATACCCTGCCACAGATTCTGTTAGTCTTTACGGTACTAGTGAACTTTTGCTCTTTTCTACTGCTACAGACAGACTAGGCTTCCCAAACCTCCCGCCCTGTCGGGGGACCCCTGTATTAGCAGCCTCCTCCCCCGCTCTCAAAAATCCAGAAGCGGGGGGGGGGATGCAGGCTCTCCATATACGACGTGCAATGTATGGTTTCCAGGAGGTCAGGCTCTCAACTGCAAAATTAAAGAGCATTGCATTTACAGCTCACTGGCATCTGGGTTTAAAGTCCTGATCACATCAGGCTAAGCCAAATAGCTTTGGGAAGTCTCAAACCTCTCCCTGCTGTCGCTCTTCCGTCTGCAGCATGCACACACACATTCCACCGTTTTAGAGCTCCTGCAGGTTTAGAAAACTGCAAACAGTTTTAAAAATGTGTCCCTTTAAGGCTGATCAGGAAGCAGAAAACAGGAAGGGCTTCGGAGAACAGCCCCTCCCTTTCTTTTGGTTTCGTTTTCAGAGCAAGCAGGAATATTCTGCAGGAACAAGACCCAGTAAGTATTTGAGTGTGTGAGAGAGGAAGGGAGCAGGGGATTCCCTGGTTTGGAGGCCCTCCCCCCTGCTTTAAAAAGTGTGAGGGGGGAGGGAAATGTCTACTGGGCACTCTGTTATTCCCTATGGAGAATGATTCCCATAGAAAATAATGGGGAATTGATATGCAGGTATTGGGGGCTCTGGGGGGGGGCTATTTTTTGAGGTAGAGGCACCAATTTTTTTGTATAGCATCTAGTTCCTCTCCCCAAAATACCCTCCAAGTTTCAAAACGATTGGACCAGGGAGTCCAATTCTATGAGCCCCAAAAGAAGGTGCCCCTATCCTTCATTATTTCCTATGGAAGAAAGGCATTTGAAAAGGTGTGCTGCCCCTTTAAATGTGATGGCCAGAACTCCCTTGGAGTTCAATTATGCTTGTCACACTCTTGTTCCTGGCTCCACCCCCAAAGTCTCCTGGCTCCGCCCCCAAAGTCCCCAGATATTTCTTGAATTGGACTTGGCAACCCTAAGACAGACTTACAGGTTCTGTGCGCTAACATATGAATGTTTCACCTTGCAATCTTGAATCTACTCCTCAATGATCTCTATGTAAGAAATGGCTACTCTTACTAATATGGAAATTTGGTTCTCCACATTTTTCTATTAGGACAGACCATCCCAATATGTTCTCTTTACTATCCTTTCACTGATTCTCTGACTTTCTTCTCTTCTATGGACATTTTGTTAGCCTATTATTATTATTCTTGTCTTCCTATGTTATTGTTTGTTTCATTTGTTTCTTTTGTCTGTTTTTATTTTTTATGTTTAATCTTAATTTTATTATTTTTTTTGCCAGCATGCATCTATATTCTACACATTGTTTGTTTAATTATACCACTTGACTTTGAGCCCTTAAGTGTATAAACTTTTTCAGTTGTTTTACCTTCTTAAAATTGTATATTTTTGCATGATGTAAATGTGCTTATTATCATCAATAAAGTTTTGAAAAGTTACAAAAAATGAATATTTAACAACAGTATAATTTTGCAACACAAGCAGGAAGAATTTCTTCCAAAAGCAACTACACAACCACCACCTTAGTCTGTATGATGTGATTCCTGCCCTTCTAATAAAATAAAATCATTGGCACAAAAGATTTTTCATATATCTGAATCTTTTAATAATTCACTTTGAAAAGCCAACAGTAGCTGTAGGCACAGTTTTATAACTTAATGACAGGAACAATGGCCTATTATGGATCAAAGTCATATGGGCCCTGGGAATTTCAAGGTCATTATTTCTTTCATGACACGTTAAATAGTAATAATGCATTACCAACTTTATAGGCGGGGCCATATAGCTTGTCTGACAGACCCTCTGCTTTAAAAAAAATCTCTGCAAGATGCACAGGGACTTCTAAAGTTTAAAGCATTTGAAAGGCATCTGTCCCTTAGATATAAACCAAGATAATCATTTCAAAAAGAACTCACAATCCTCAAAGGCTAGAAAATGCTGTCTGGAGCTGTGACAGGCCAGCACTTCAAGTTCCTATCAGGCCAGTGCCATCCTTGTGTGTAGCAGGGCCTCACTCCTGTTGGGCAAAAGCAGCCAGGAGGGCCTGAGGTCATAAGCCACCACAGAATCAGCAGGGAAGCCTCCAGCCTACCATGTGGTGAGCTGGGTGCATGGACCCACACCAGTAGCACAGAAGGGAGACAAGAGAGCCAGCTAGCAAGAGGAGGAGAAAGAGGATGAACTTAAAACCCTATCCTTTCCAAATCTGAGGCCTTCCTGCAGGAGGAAGTGTTTGTATCCAAAGAAGGGTGCTTGCATGAAAGCTTATACTTTGAATAAAACTTCATAAGAACATAAGAACATAAGAGAAGCCATGCTGGATCAGGCCAACGGCCCATTGCTCATTGCTCTTAAAGGTGCTAATGGTCTCAAACTTTGTTTTAAAACTTTATGTTGAGAAACTTTTATTCCAGTGTTTTCCCCAAACACTTTCTTAAAGTATTCTCTGACTCTTTTGATTTCTAAAAGGCTGGTACACTCTTTCCAGTAACCAAACCCCATCTCTTGAAACATCAGTATTTATCATGAGTTTTAAACTAACTTTAAGGTCTCTAAAGACAGTTTCTAACCACACCAGACCAGGGATCTCTGAAGAGTTCAGAGGCGATTCTACACTACAGAGGGGAACCAGGGGATTCTACATTTAAGCTGTGAACTCTGTGTCAGAAATAGGCTTCCCAATCCCCAGGTCCCAGCAGGGGATCTCTCAGTTTTACAGGCTTCCCCCTGCCTCCAGCCAGCTGGCCAGCAGAAGGAAATCCCGCCCCCACAGCCACCATGTACCTCTAGAGCTCCTGCAGGTTTAGAAACCTGCAAATAGGTCCATTTTTAAAATGTGTGTCTTTAAAGTTGAGCAGGAAGCGCTTCATGGAGAAGGGTCAGCAGCAGTTCCGTCAGAGCACAAACTCTCTGTTTGTTTTGTTTTCATTTTCAGAGCAAGTAAAGTTGCGGAGGAACTAGACACAGTAACTGTGTGTGTGTGAAAGAGGAAGGGAGGGGGTTGGGGATTCCCCAGTTTGGAGGCCCTCCCCCCACTTTAGAAAGCTTTAGAAAACATGGGGGGATGTCTACTGGGCACTCTATTATTCCCTATGGAGAACGATTCCCATAGGGAACAATGGGGAATTGATCCACGGGTATCTGGGGCTCTGGGGGGGATGCTCTTTGAGGTAGAGGCACCAAATTTGTAGGATAGCATCTGATGCCTTTCCTAAAAACATCCTCCAAGTTTCAAAAGGATTGGACTAGGGGGGACAATTCTGTGAGCCCCCAAAGAAGGTTCCCCTATCCTTCATTATTTCTAATGGAGGAAAGGCATTGAAAAGATGTGCAGTCCCTTTCAATGTGATGGCCAGAACTCCCTTTGGAGTTTAATTGTACTTGTTCCAACCTTGCTCATGACTCTGCCCCCAAAGTCTCCTGGCCTCAGCCCCAAAGTCTCCTGGCTCCACCCCCCAAAATCCCAGATATTTCTTGAACTGTACTTGGCAACCCTAGTTGGGAATTAAGAAATATTGATATCAGGTCCCAATGAAGCAGCTGGTTAAACTGAAACTGATGAAGAGAATTTGAAATGATTAAATATCTGGAATTGGTGTTTCGCCTATTGCTGCTATTGTTAAAGTTTTTTACTGCATTCTCTTTCCTAATATTTGGAGACCATCAGACTTTTTAATGTTGCAATTAGTTTCAGTTTCAGTTTGCTTTATTATGGTCCATGACCAAATACACAGCACAAAGGATATTGCAATTATTAAGGGTTACAGTGTATTTCTGCTAGTACTCATGTGAAGTTGTCTGCAATTGAATTTGTTGAAATCCTGGTACCTGCAAGCACACACTACATATTACTGTTCATTACTGTCTCTGGGTTGTTTGCCACCAACTTTATTGACTATTATAATATTGCAGGGGTGGCCAATGGTAGCCCTCCAAATGTTTTTTGCCTACAACTCCCATCAGCCCCAGCCATTGGGGACTATCTGTAGATGTTGGTCTGTGGAGTGCATGGCTCTCCAGGGCATATATGGGGAGAGATGGTCCCAAAGGTATGCTGGGTCCAAGCTGCATAGGGCTTTAAAGGTCAGCACCATAACCTTGAAGCAGATCCAGTACTCAACTAGCAGCCAGTGCAGTTGGCATAGCACAGGCTGAAGGCATGCCCACACCAATGAGGACATCAGCAAGCATACCGCTGCATTCTGCACTAGCTGGAGTTTCTGGGTCAGGTTCATGGGCAGCCCTGTGTAGAGCGAGTTACAGTAATCCAACCTGGAAGTGATGGTTGTGTGGATCACTGTAGCTAAGTCTCAGGAGGAGAGACAGGGAACAGGTTGCCTGACTTGCCGCAGATGGTAAAAGGCAACAGCAGCAACCTAGGCCTCCACTGTAACAGAAGCATCCAGAATCACCCCAAGGTTTGTCGCCCTCGGCGCTAGCATCATAAGTATTCCACCAAGTACTGGGATAAACTTTTATCAATCAGGGCTGAATTCCAAAACTGTCAGTATTTAATTCTTCTCAGCTAGGGCTGAAATCAGACTGAATCCTCCTCAGCATCCAGTTCAGAAGCCTTTCTCTGCTTAACTGATGCTAACCAACCAGATTGCTTGGAGCAGCCTGTCACTCAAGGTTCTCTGTTTCTGTGCAAAATTAACCCTTCACAGTCCTTCAGCTGTTTGTACAGCACTTCAAAGCTTTTAAAAAGCGCAGTCCATTACATGATACCACCTGGATCAGGACAACCTCTGCAAATATTCCTCCATTGATCTACCAAGTGTGCAATCTATGAATTCATACTATACCAAGTCAGACCAATGATCCATCTCACCCAATGCTGTGTACTTTAATTGCTAAGTTCTTGGACAGAGAAAAGTTCTTTCCAGTACCTGCTACTCTAAATCCTTTTAACTGGAGATGCCAGGGACTGGACTTATGACCTCCTTTTCTACAAGCTTATGGTCTAGCCTAGCACATAGCCTCCCAAGACAAATGGCATTTGAGTACTGCAAAACTTATTAGTTTCTCCAATTATGGTTCTAGATGGAAAGTTTCCCCACCCCATCTGCCAAAGCTGAGACCAATGCTTGAGGCTGTCAAGGACTTACAGGTTTAGTTTGTCACTCACTTGCCTCCTTGTGACATGGAAAATATCCACATTAACTACAGTTGTTTCTTCTTATAAATTAAAAGGTCTCTATAAACCAAAGATGCCAGAGTAGTAAACAAAAATGGCATGCTTCCTTGTTAGAAGAGGCAGATAACAAAGACAGAAAATACAAAACAAGTCTTAAATCAGGGTGCTGAAAGGTTAACAAAATCCCTACAGAAAACAGAGTGTCATTGACTAATACATTCGCAGGTTCCTGAGCCTGTATCAATTTGATGTGCTTCTACCCTGGGGTTAATCCAAAGTGAAGCTGTATTCTTATCCCTACAGCCGATCAATCTCTCCCATTTCTAAGGGCGGAAATCCTGAAAACCACGTCTTTCCACACACCCATCAGGCAAGAAAAAAAAATAAACTTGGCAAACAGTGTTAGCTCAGGGAGAGCATTAATCTTAATAGCAAGTTATAATCAGGGACAAGATATATGAGCAGACATTTAGCAATAAATAACTTTGAACCAGAAAGGCAGTTAGATTTAAAACCCAGAAAAAGAAATCAGTCAACACAAATTCCTTTGTGGGAGCTCTTTGGTGATACACATGTTGACTAGGCCAATTTGAACAATCTCTCTTTTCCCTTGGATACCAATTACTGTGGATAGGCCCAGGTTCTTTGGTCTTTGTGATAACCAAGGAGTTCAGTGTATTTCCAGTTTAACCCCTGCACTAAGTCTCTAAGAAAACAGAGGGCAGAGAACTATGACTGAGATAAATGTTCTCTGTGGTTCAATGATCACACTGCAAAATTCAGCATTCCAACATTTTCCGTTTTCCTTAAACACACGCACAGATACAACAGGTTTATATGGTTCATTTCATTATGCCTATCTGTAGAAATGAATAAACACATGGGGGATGGGGGGGGGGATAGGAAAGCAGGTCTGTTTCTACATGGTTGCCTTCTACAGCCATGCATGGATTGTCACATGAAGAGGTCTCTACAGGATTACAAAGATCCTCCGCATATTTCTTGTTGTGTGTCTGTGGTGGTCATGGAGGCAGACTGAGACAACTGCCTGGTAGACTGAAGAAGTTCCAATCTCTCGCTCTGGCCTCTCTTATGGAAACCCCAACCAACCACAATTCGATAAAAGGGGAGAATCAAGCTTTGACTAAAGGATTAGTAGCATATAAATTAGGAGTTCTCTGCATGAGTGTGTTAAGTGCAATCAAGTCTCTTTGTACTTATGGCAACCCTATAAATGAATGTCCTCCAAAATGACATATTGTTAACAGCCTTGTACAGGTCTTGCAAACCGAGGGGCATGGCTTCCTTTATAGAGTCAATCCATCTCATATTGGTTCCTCTTTTCCTGCTTGGCTTCAACTTTCCCAAGCATTATTGTCTTTTCCAGTGATTCTTGCCTTCTCATAATGTGACCAAAATACAATGGCCTCAGTTTAGTCATTTTTGCTTCTAGGGAAAATTCAGGCTTGATTTGATCTAGAATCCACTAATTTATCTTTTGGGGTGGTCCACAGTTTCCACAAAACTTTCGTCTAATGCCACATTTCAAATAAATCAACTTTTTTACTGCCATGTGCCCCCTAAAGGTTTCTTATTTGGGAAACTTCTAGACCAAAGCTGTGATTATGTATGAGGTAAGCAGAAGTTGCTTTTTCATAGATTATTTGACTAGACAGACAAGACACAGATGGACATTATTTAACAGAATATAGCAGGGCTTTATTTTGTAGAAAAAGCCCAGCAGGAACTCATCCACATATTAGTTCACACCCCCTGATGCCAAACCAGCCAGAACTGCATTCCTGTGTGTTCTTGCTAAAAACAACAACAACAAACAACCCCCACCCCCAGAAAATAGCATATTTAACAGGATAAGGAAATATACTTGGGTAGAAAATTTGTGTGGAAATATTTCATTATATAAAGTGAACTTCTCAACTTCACCTCCATGGGTTACAACTTTCCCCACTGAGAGTAATTAATTTATAGCTGAGCCTTAAATAAAGCAAATTGGGGAGATTTGATTCCCCTTTTTCCTAACAGGTTACCTCAGAAGGTTCAAGGATGCTCTTTTACCACACAGAGCACCTGTCCACAGAACCTGTACATGTAAGTTAGGAATGTGGGGAAGGGTGCTTCTTGGTCTCACTGAATCAAGCTTTCTTCCCTAAACTGTAGCACTGAAATGTATAATTTACAATGATTTAACTGTTTATTTAATTTTAACTTATGAATGTAATTTTACTTGTTTTAATTGCTTAATTGTTTGTTGTAATATTGTATTTATTATCATGGTATATACCGTGTCGTGTTAGCCGCCCTGAGCCTGCCTTTGGCGGGGGAGGGCGGGATACAAAAAATAAAATTATTATTATTATTAAACCAACCCCAATCCCTAGCCAAATAAAAACCTGGCTAAGCTGATGCTCTTATCCAGAGCCACCAAACGTCCTGTCTGAGAGGGGGGAGGAGTTTTTCTTTGCCCTTCTTAAGGTGAGGCTAACATACCTCCTCTTATCTGGAAGAGGCTCTGATTAGCTGACAATTACTTGGATTTGCATGAAGCCACAATCACAAGGATTGGTTCAGAACCCTGAAGAGAAGTGGGTTTCAGGAGATGACTGCCACAGTGTCCTTCCATCTTCTAAGGTGAAAGGGCTACCTGAGTCAAGGCCACATCATGCAATGGGCTGATCATGAGATGGGAGCTGGCAAGCACACATTTTCAAAACACGTTTCCACAATTACCTCAAGGCCCAATGATTGTATAAAAATGTCTTTACATATTACAAGACTTAAAACTTTTCAGCAGAAAACAGATTTTCATATCAATAAACAGGGCTGAATATTTCTGTTACAGTCCAACTTCAAAGCATTTATTCCAAAAAATCAGATAGAGTTACAACTCTGGGTTGGAAAATTCCAGGAGATTTTTTTTTTGGGGGGGAGGGGAGGTTAAGTCCCAATAAACATTGGGCCTTTGCAGTACCTCAAAATTCAGTTCCCATGGGGATCATGCAGCTGCCATCTTGCTGCAAGTCCCTAGGTGATCATGCACTAATAATATCTCATTTTGGTCAGATGAGGCAATTCCAAAATAGTATTAATCTGACTACAATCTTCCCCTAGCATTCTCACTTCTCACTTGTCAATGCATAAATTAAAGAGAAAATAACCTAATAAGAAAGAAGCAAAGTCCCAGGGAGGAAGGTTATGGACCAGAGCAGATGAGAATGAATTTAGCTAGTAAGGGGTTAACTTGCAGCCGCTCACCCCCACCTCTAATTCCCCTCCAGGCAAAAACTGTTTGCACACTTTCCTTTTTATTATCACAACAAAGATGACTAGAAACTTCCTCTAAAAATGAAAGCAGGACATTCAGGGTGGGAACACGGCACATTTCCGAGGGGGACAATGTTCTCATGTGCCAATGTCACTGCTGTTCTGCTTACCAGCGAGGTGATAAATCCTCAATCAGCAAGCCACTCTAGTGAGTGAAGCCTATTTTCTAGAGCATGGAAGGCTACCATGGAAGCTTGTCTATCTTCTTATTTCCAGAGCATTTTCTTTCCTTTAGTAACCAGGGTATTTACCATCCCATCTCCTGCATTCCAAACAGAACAGTAAATTGCTGTACCCTCTCAGTTAACACTGGACACCTGCTGAGCCACAGCTGATCCCTTAGGATGTAACTACCTATTATGCAGGGGGTTGGAGTGCTGATATCAATTCTTATACCTCCACGTTTCCCATTCCTTAATTCACCTGATCCATAACCCATAAAAGTTAGTTAATTTCTTTTCTTTCAAGCCAATGAAATTAAAAAGCAGAAGAGCAATATTTGGCCATATGGCACTTAAGCAAACTAATCCCAAGGTTTATGCACCTTATGCAACATTATGGATAAGTGATATATCATTTTGGCATCAAAGTTAAAGGAACTTGTATTTTTTTTTTTCAAAGCGACATTTTAAACATAATATTCCCAAAGGATTTTCAGCAAAGAAATGAAACTCTCATGTCTGGAAAAGTCAGTGGAGCAGAACTAAAGGAAGCTGCTGCCAGCTGTTGGTAAACAAATCTAAAATGTGCCACAACCTGTATTTAATCATGCTTCATAACTCAGCAGGAACATAAAAGTGAAGCAGGACAATAATTGTCATGGTATTTAGAGCTTCTCTATCTACCGGCATCAAAGTAACAGCACATGAAAGGGTTTTTTAAAAGTGTGCTCAAACATATGAGTGGTAAGCACCCATCTGCCTTTTATGGGATGGGTGGACAGGGGTGAGCTAATGAGAGATTCCTTATAATTTTTGAAACATTCATTTCTGAGCTCAAATCTGTCTCAGTTACAAGGACCTAATCCCCACATACTAATACTGTTATAGAACAGAGACCTAACGTTTAAAAAGTCAAATACCAAATGTAGGGCTGCCAAGCTCCCACTGGGGGAGAGTGTTCCCCTGGTTTTGGAGGCCCCAACCTGCCAATATGGAACTGGCCAGTGGGGGGATCCCCAATTCCAAAGAGCTCCATCAGCACACAACGTACCCAACATGCTGATGTCACCTGGAAGTGACAGCATCACACGAGGCACATCACACTGGGGATGCTCCATCATTCATCCATCCATCCATAAAAAAAATTCTATGGTTTACCCAAATCCTAGAATGTCCCCACCACAATGTGTCCAGCATGATGATGTCACTTCTGGGTGATGTCATTGCACCATACACACAAAGTGTGTGCGGGTGGAGTCCCCCACCGAAACCAAGGTAAGACTTGCAACCCTAACCAATTCCATTGTTCTGACATTAAATCCAAAAAAGAACATTTTCCATTTCACTTTACAAGACTGCAATGATACCTTCGTTCCTTCGTCAGTATCTGTAAAAAAGCTGAAACAGTTCGTTATTCCCTAACTAATAATTTAGATCTGGTTCATAGCCATTGCAAGTATAAAACACATCAGGGTTCCACTATTTTAATTCACCTGAAAATACCCACAGCTGTTCTCAGAGCCAATATGCTTAAAATATACATTTATATTAGCAGTGTGCCTATCTTAGTGGCTTCAGGAACTTTTAAAGCAAGTTCCAAGTTAGGTGAATTCAAGTTTTGCTTTCAGACTAAGATCCGAGCATGCCAAATGTCTGTGGATTTTGTTTGGTTTAAATACATGTTTTGTAAACTGTACATGAGTATGTATATAATCACACTGTATATTCTGAAAAATACAGAAGTACACTTGCTGTAATCTAAAGTGGTATGATCCTGGAACAATATTGCCTCTTCATTTGAGGTGTTTATTTAGAAATGGCAGTATCCATCATATATACCAATTGAAATTAACTGTATTGCCAGCTTCTGTTCTATACCAACACCAATTAGTAGAAGAGAAGTTTTTTTTTTTCACTTGTTCACTGTAGTCCGTGAGAGCTCAGAACCTTTGTCTAGGCCAGGTGAAGGGCTTTCTTGTCCTTTCATGTCTAAATTTGCCACCTCCTATCAGGGAGTTTTTAATCAGAAATAATCCAAAACTGTGCTCTGCTACAGACTGAAAATAAAATGAAAATAACTACTGTTGGAAAGCCAATTCATTTAATAAAGCATAGCAGGATTTGGCACATAGGGATTTTTCCAGATCCAGCATGTAAAATGGAAGCTGTAGTGTAGAATCTTAATTGGAGTTCTTTCATAGTTTTCTATTAGACAGCCATCTCTTTTATGAATTGCAATGAGAATGGCTTTTACAGCCAGCAGCATCTTATCTAAATGGCTCTAACCTGCAAAGCTAAAGTTGCACACAAAATATCGTATTTAAGTAGGTAAATATTTTCTCATAATTCTTGATCCATCATAGTTTCACAACAACTCAGTAGAAGATACATTTGTACCCTAACAGATTTGGCTCTGTTCTACTGACAATTCAGTCCAACTACAACGTTGCAGTCTTCATTCTCAAAAGGAAGCAAAGCTGTTATTGCCGTGCTTTGGCCATTTTCTCTTGCTCAGAACTGACAATATTATGGTAGTATCTAGGTATTCAGATTTCAAGTAACTTCTAAGGAAATCAATTGTGCAGAAAAGCAAAGGAATTTCTTGCAACTTGGAACTCCAACTGGCAGAGTCACTATGAGTACAAAAATATATTTACATTCAAGCATGTTGAAGCCTCGTTTTACAGTCTTGTACAGGGTAAGTTTGTTTATGCTTGCTTGTTTTCAAAAATCCTTTATTGAGATTTAGATGCTAGGCTGCAAAAACAGACTTTGCCTCCCTGTGAGGAAAGGGAGGACATAAAGCCCGTTTGGATGCGCAGGTTAGGGGGCGGGGCCAGGCCGTTGTAATGGCCAGACCTCCACTCCCTTTTGTAGTCCTCAGGAAGATTGGCCCTCCCGCCCGCCCTGTTGGTTATGTAAGCGATTGCTGGTCGTCCCATGTTTGGGGGGCCAGGTAGGAATTTTTTACTCCCCAGCTGATTGGCAGGTGCTGGGGTGTGTTTTTTGCCTACCCTACATAGCTAAGCAGCGGATTGTGGATTTAGCTATCGGGAGGTGCTGTTAAGTAGATGGTCACTTTAGTTGGCAGGTTTTCCTGGGTTTATGGTACTATGTGGCTAGCATCCCCCTTTTGGGGAATTAGGGGTCTGGCATGATCAACCTTGGGGTTTGATGACCCGGGGTGGGGAGAATGCAGACTGTCCTGGAGGCTCGACTACAGGGTGCTTTCCATTGAAATGTGCGTCTGGTGTTTGGACCCTCTGGGGCGTGTCTCCCTGCTGGACCAGCCTGGCGGGAGCTGTGTCACACAGCTCCAGCTGGGGGCTGAGTCTCTCGCCTGCGAATGGCAGGGGAGCGGTCTGTTGAGACCCCTAGCCCTGACCAGGCTGCAGTTTGGATGCCCTTGTCGTTTATTTTGATAATTAATAAAGTGGCCCTTTATTTATACCAATGCATTTGTGTCTGACTCTTCATTCTTACTTGGGGGGCAAACCAAGGTTACTCAGAGAGTACTGAGCTTGGAAATATAGGGTATTTTGTTTTCTTCTCTGATGTCATCTTATTTTGTTGGAAACAGATAAACAGCACAACAAAATGAAACTGTCAGCTCTGTAAAAAACTTCTATTAGCACTGCTGCTTCTGTTACCTCAGTGGCATGTCTGCTGCTTCAGTGTGGTTACTTGTCATACTGCTTTGGTAGCATATCATGGAAGAAATCTATGAGATGGTTACTTCTCATGCTGATGCTGTTGGACGCAGCAAAGGAAGAATTGTCTTGGATCCCGACTAGCATTTCTATTGGTGTGAGTACTTCCATTTGTAGAGAACTGTTTTCCCATCCCTCTCCATGGCAGCCTGAAATGTCCCCTGAAATCCTGTTCCTTGTGGACAGGACTTTGAGGAATCTTATAGGCTGCTGTGGGGGAGGCGGGATTGATACTGCAGTAAGGTCTATGTTTTCAAAAATTAGAGTTATTCTCCTTGCTTTGCAAGCCAAAATGGAGGTTGAACTAAAGTGGATGGAAGCAACTGGTAAGGTATATCACCTATTCTAAATGGGCATCTCAATCTGCACCAGTTCTGAAGCAGGATGGGTTAGTCTAAATACGTGGAGGCTATAAGTGAACAGCCAACCAAGCTTCTAGATTGAAGGGTCTTTATTCAAAACTCTCTGGAGGAGTCAGCTTCACAAACTGGACATGTACCATGCTTAGCAACACATAGGTCTGGCAGAGCACTCACAAGAAATTATGACAATCAACACCCATAAATCATTATATATGTACAATTACCTGCCTTTTGGAATCTCAACTGCCTGTGTCATCTTTCAAAGAGTCATGGAGGGCCTTTTAGTAGGGCTAAGCAATGCTGCAGTATACCTCGATGATTTCCTGGTTACAATTTTCACTGAAAGAGATCACCTAAGGAATTTGGAGGAGGCACTAAGACATTTTGCAGCAGCTGGTTTATGGCTGAAAGGGAATACATGTGTTTTTCAGGGTCCCAAAGTAGTGTCTCTTGGGCATATATTGATGATGCAAGGTCTTCATCCATTGTATGAGAAAGTGACAGCCACTGATGAGGTCTCAGAAACTGCTGGAAGCCTCTTTAGGTCTTCTAAACTGTCATGGGATATTTTTGCACAACCTTGCAACAGTTTTGGGACCACTGAAGTCTCCTCAAGAATGATGCAAAATGGATATGGAGGCCTGCACAGCAATTACGAATGTCTTCATTAATCAAAACAGCAGTGGTAGATACTTTGTGAGAACACAGTTCATCTCAGAGCATTTTCATTCTTCTAAAATTATAACTGAAGCTTGATAATCAATTTTAGTGAATTCCCAATGTTTATTTGACCACTGGTAGTTATGGGCAAACAGTGAGATGGTTTAAGCTACTTTCCTGTAAGTAGAACTGAAGTGACTCCTCTGATACAATTGTTTTGATGGTATAGAAAGGACAGAAAAAGTTATGTATTTTGATGGCTAATTTTATAATGAAGCAACAATTTGTACTAAGATTAGACATTCTTGGTTTGGGGACAGACTAGGCTTTGAGAAAGTCATGTAGCTGCCATTTAAAACAGAAAACCCCATGCTTATTTCCTCCTTTTCTTCCCTATAATGGACAATAATAAAACATTAGATTGGAGGTTTCACTCTGCCCTATTGCTACTGTCCCAAAGCACAATTATTTCCTTGCTCCATCTTATTTTTTCTGACTTAGATACTCTTACCTTTCCTCTTTCTGAAGTAAGCAATCAGCACCTATCACTGCTTTCCATTCTAGTCCTATCACTGCTTTCCATTCTGAAGTATCCTCCTTCCAAGCTGATGTTTTCTTTTGCTAATTTCTTCTATGTCATCTCTCTATTGCTCCATCTGCCATACTTTATATTACCTCTACTGGTCCACTTACCATCTCACCTCATTACACACTCAAAATCCTTTTCCAGCACATACATGCACAATTAAAAACTATTCTATTCCTCAGTACTCCTGTACTGGCCAAGCTAAGTATTATATTATTTCCTTGCGCTCTCTCTCTCTCTCTCTCTCTCTCTCTCTCTCTCTCTCTCTCTCTCTATATATATATATATATATATATATATATATATATATATATATATATATATATATTCCAGGCAGCAACTACCTGTTTGCTCCCAGTCTTTCTTTTTAGGAGATATTGCAGAATTAATGTTTGGCTGTTTTTTGTTTTTTTCTGATCAATGTAATACTGGGGTCTTAATTCTTTGGAAAGAAAGTAGCCAGGTGATGGTCTTTCAGGGAGCAATAGCGAAACTTCAATATGCAGTGAACCTCAAAAGGTAGCTCCCTAATGCAGTCTTGTGTGCCATTTAAAGCTTTATGCAAAATGAAGATATTTCCTCTATCTAGGTTTTAGTGTAGCCTGGCAGTTGATGGGGGAATAGTAGCTGCCTGGTTAATGGGGCAAAAAGGTTCAATTTATTTCAAGCTTCCAGAGGGGTCACAACCATATCCAAATGCTGGAGATTGAAACTAATTCTGTCTGCTGCTAAAAGTGAGAAAAGGCATGGCTTCATCATGGGGATGATAAGGAAGTTGTTAACAGACAGGAAAGGTTTTTCCTATCTTTATTTTTTTAACAATATATACAACTCAGATTACCAGCAACGTGAATGCTATGTCACACTTTCTTCCCCCAGATTGTTCAAGTATCTTTTCTGTCAGGGGGAAAACACTAATGTGATTGAGTTTTAAAAGGTTGCACATAGAACTCCTATAGACCTTAACACCAGTCACGGTTTGGGTCTTTAACCTGAAGTTCTCATATATTCCATCTTTTGTTTTTTGCGTTCCCCAAAAGGTGGGATGTTAGGACAGGATATTATTGTATTATTGTATTATTCACTTATTAACATCCTCTTTTTTATTGATGTATTTTTATAGTGCAACACAACAGCAGTAGATCAAAATACAACCAAGAGAGAGGAGCAATTAAAAAGTCAACAAAGCATGGGAAAAACCACTGCCCACTCAACATACTTTAAAATTCCATCTCAAAACTACAAATCATTATTTTGTAGAATAAGACTACATTTTATAAAACTAGCACCAAAATCAAAAACGAAGAATTCAAGATACAAGCTTTTGCGGATGACCTTCTTTGCATTCTGGAAGAACCGTTGTCATCAATAGATTACCTGAAGGAAAGGCTACAGCAATATAGTGAAGTATCGGGCTTTAAAGTTAATATGCAAAAAATGAAATTCCTGATAAAAAATTTAAGCAAAGAACAAATTGTAAAATTAGAGAATAAATCTGACTTTAAATGTGAAAAGAAAATAAGATATTTAGGAATCCAATTCACAAATTATCTAAAAGACCTCTACTGTGATAATTATGAAAAAATATTAAAAGAAATCCGATCTGATCTAAGCAGATGGACAGGTTTACAAATTTCACTCTTGGGTAGAGTTGCAACAATTAAAATGAACGTATTGCCTAGAATTTTGTTCCTTTTTCAGATGATCCCAATTATTTTGCCAAAGATTTTCTTCCACCAGCTCAACAAAATGATTTTGGAATTTATATGGCAGGGGAAGAAGCCCAGAATTAAGCTTAAAGTGCTACAAGACTGTAAATTTAGAGGAGGCTTCTCACTTCCGGACTGGACATTATATTACAAAGCATGCTGTATTGTATGGCTCAAAGACTGGCTAACTTTGGAGAATAAAAGACTGCTGGTCAGTGAGGGAGCAGGATTAGAGAGAGGCTGGCACAAATACCTTTGGTACCAAAATCCATCCAAGGGTAGTCTTTTTTAAGACATGAAAATCTTTATTTAGAGTGTAGATTGAGATTAAGAGTAAGTATGCATATACTCCCTTATGGTTGTTGCCTATTGAGGCTTCCACGCATCCGAATCTGTTTAATTGGGAAAGTTCTAATACATATGGAGACTTATTAGATAATCAAAATAACTTGAAATTGGAGGAAATTGGTAATTTAGACTGGTGGTTGCAATGCCAAGATAAATCCAAATACCAATTGGATAAAGAAAAAGGTTTTCCGAAAAAAATCAAAATTAAATGAGTTGGATCGATCATTGCAAATCAAACCAAAAGTTATTCTAATGTGTATAAATGGCTACTTCAGGACAAAATGCAGGGTGAAGTAGTCAAAGAAGCTTGGATAAATTGGCTAAAAGACTTTGGGTACAATATAGAATTAGATGAGTGGGATAAATTATGGAAACAAAACCTTAAACTGACAAGATCTACGGTCTATAAAGAGAATTTGTATAAAATGGCATATCGCTGGTATCTTACCCCAGTACGTTTGGCAAAGATATACCCTGACTACTCCAACAAATGCTGGAAGTGTAAAAAAACTAAAGGATCCATGTACCATATATGGTGACAATGCGACTACGCTAAAAAATACTGGGCTTTAATTAGTACATGTATCAAAAAAATTCTTAAAATTAACTTACCCCACGTGCCAGAATTGTACCTTTTAAGCATCTGTAGAAATAACCTCCCTAAATCTGCCAGTAAATTATTATTACATATTGTTACTATAGCCAGAATTCTCTATGCTAAATACTGGAAGACATCCTTAATTCCAAACAAAGAGGAATTTATTGCAAAATTATTAGAAGCCGCAGAGATAGATATGTTGACTACAAGATTACGAGAGGGTAATATGCAGAAATGTAGTGAGACCTGGAATCCAGTCTATCTTTGGGTGAAAGGAAAAGGTGTAGACTTGGAACAATAGAGCTTGTAAACTGGTGACCCCAAATGCTCCTTGTATGATTGGGGATCTTGGAGTGATGTTAACTTGGTTTAGGTTAGTCTGCTGTATGAATGTATGATTGTTATTAGTGTCATTATTGTTATTATTGTTATTTTGTGTTTTTATATTGAGTTGTCTTGTTGTCTTTTTTGTTTTTCTTTATAATAAAAACTGTAAATTATGTTTTTAAAAAAATAAAACTAGCTTTTTTGTTGCTGAAAAGGGAGGGAAGTGTTCCCTCATGGGACCTTCATGGACAAAAGCTATGTGGGAAGAAGGTTGTAGCAGGAGGAAGATTAGGTCTGATTAACTGAAAAACTGTCCGGATCTATTCAGTTGTCTGCAAATGATGTGTAATGGGCATTGCAGAAAGAGCTTTTTCTTGGGAGGAACTTCCAAATTTTGATTCCCCCTTCCCTGTCACATATGCTCACCAAACATAACTCAAATGACTGGATAAGGGAAAACAGAGCATCTGAACAGTATCTTAAAAATCTAGGTAGGTCCATATGAGAGTAGGCTGTCCTTGATATATCTGAGATCCTGACCAGACTAAAAGTTGAAACAAGTATTCTGAAATAGGCCTGGAGAGCCGCTGCAAGATAATAGAAGTATTGCATTATTGGAAGAAGTGATCCATGCGGCAAGTTCCAGTGAATAACCAGGCAGCAGCACTCTGAACCAGAGGCAGTTTCCAAATACCTTTTCAAAAGAAGTCCTATACAGAGCTTATTACACTCATCTAATCACTGTATCAGTAGACAATGAGTTGTTACTGCTAGTTGTTACCTTATCTTCTAGGAAACAGCACATCAAGGAACTAGTTTTAATTTGTGAAAAGTGCCCTTGGCTACAGTGGTCATTCAAACAGCCAGTACCAAAGTTAGAACCCCCAAGAAGTATTTTTATAGTTCCTAAATACCTTTGCGATAACTTGCTTATTAACAACAGTACAGACAGAGTCACAAAAGTCACCATACAGTGCATTCCAGATTCAGAGCAACTGGAAGGCTTCCTTTCCCCTTCTCCATAAAACTTTAATCAATTCTTCCAGCCAGCTTCAAACATCTTGACATGTTTCTGTGCCTTCCATATAATTCCCTCACCCTGGACAAACAAATTTCAATCTCTTTCTGCTGTTGGCTCTGAGAGGTTCTCATCCAAGGCCAAAGTTATCTACTGCACTGACTTTCCATTAATTACTAGCCACAATTAGGGACTAAGCTAAGCTAAAAAGAAATTTTATACAAGACAGCAAAGTTAATAGCAGGTTTCTTGCACATTGCTACAGTGCAGCTGGCATGCTAGAAGCAGAAAGCCAAGCGCCGAACACCAAAATATTATGCTGACACTAGCATCTGAGGAAGGCGAAGAAGAGCTCCATTTTCTCATATCTCTTTTAAAGCTTCTAAAACTGCTGAATGTCATCCACGTAGTGCTAAAAAAGAGAGTGCCTCCAAACTTTTGACAAAGTGCTGAAATGAGAAAAAAGTAGAAGTGGTGCAAATTCAACAAGTAACCCATTGTCCAAAAAACCTTGGCAATAATTCATCACAGATCACGGCCTAAAATTGCTTCTGCATTAAGGGTGCACGCCTTCAGCTATCTGTATAGCTGCAGACTTATATTACCATTTCATAAAGGAACTAGGTGGATGGCACAGGATGGTTTTAATAGCTGGCCTGTTGAGATGTCCTGTGGAGGTGAAAAAGTAGCTATTTGTTGGAAAATAATGGTGTGACCCTAGTAAAAAGCTTCTTTGTTCATCACATTCTCACAGGGCTTGAAGCTATATATAGGATGAATGAAATTAATGGTGGTTGAAAAGTTCCTTGTTTGCAGAGAACTAGCTTGATGGGGTGCAGCTGTCTGAAACAACACATTGTCTTCTGGCCATTTAGACAGCAAACACTTCCCTTGATATTTTTGTACAAATGACATGATTAAAGTGGAAATACTACATTTTTGGCAAGGGCATCAGTACCTGATAGGTAATGTTGGTAAAGAGAGATGTATATAGAAATGCATTGTGTTGACTTCTATTTTAGATGGTTTTTAAAAAGGGTCACACCACCTCATGGAGGATGATAGGCTTATCAATGAATACTCGCCAGGACAACTAAATAGACACCCTGTGTTCAGAGACAATACACAAGTCTCAGTAAGAAAGGCAGTCTACAAATAAAGGTAATAAATAAATATGCAGCACGGAGCACTGTTTTGGTGTTTTTCCTGGTTTTTTTAAAATACACCTCTACTTATCACTTATGAGAAAGAGGATGCTAAACTAGAAAGAATTTGGTATCACATGCTATGCCATTTTCACTAAAATCAGAGCTATAATGTTACACTGCAGAGAGAATAATGCATGCTTATAATGCTTAGAGATTCACAAATATTCATGCATGATTCTAACATGTAACCATTTCTCGGTCTCAGGTAACTTTGCTACGGACAGCTCTCCCAAGAGTGGTCAGCCAATTGGCAACAAGAGGTAAAGACCTCACTTCCTCCTCCAGCCAAGCCCCCCTTGGTTAGTGGAATCCTCACCTTATTTTGGAGGTTATTATTCTAATAGGTCCCTCTTTTTACAGCCTAAGTGCAAAGGGAATGTGAAACCTGAAGAGTCTCATAAAGGCACCTGGGAACAGCCATGAAAGCCCAGAAAAGAAGCAGGATGTGTTGGCATCACAAACTGATTAAGTGCAGTTTTCCCCAGCTCAGGGTTTTCAATAATAATATGACTTCATTCTCAATAATGAAAGACTTTTCAACACTGGAATATCCTGGCATACCCCAGAGGTGTCTGCTCAGCCCAAGGAAGTTGCTATTACGTTAACCAGTACACCGTTCCTCTTTTTCCTTTGTTTGTTTTTATTCAATCAAGAAAGGCATTCATCATTAATTTACAATCCATCCTGTTTTAGGAACTATCTCGCCTCACCCAGGTTCTTTTTTCCCATGCAGATTTGCCTCACAATAACTTAAGATATTTTTTCTCACATTTTTTCCACCATGATTAACTTTAAACCAGGCGGTGAGATTCAAACTTTTTATCTTGGACCAATCATGTTCCTGGGAAAGTGAGTTCCCATGTCTAGCTATGGGACCCTTCCCCATAAAAAGACCATTTCAGGTGATAGGTGTGACAGGTTCTCTCATTACTGCTTGAACACCCCAGGATTTCAGGTTTTATACCCTTCCCTAAAACTCCCTGATTTCTTCCCTTTTCCTTTTTATCAAGTGCACCCTCCTGACAGTGCATGCGTAGGTGTGTGATTACTGAGGGAAATAGTTCTCAAGTGCTTAGTGTAGGTTCTTTACATTTTTTACTTCTTTTATTTTACTTTATATACAGTAAATGTATTTGTTTGTGCTTACAATCACTCTCTCATTCTTTTTCTTCATGATTTTATTGTGCGATACTTCTACTGAGATCCACCACCTTGGTACACGCGGATCTTGTGTTATTTCTTTCTGGAATCCTTTCAAAGCTAATTTTCCCTTCTTTGGGTCCAGTTTTGGCAGCTGCCCCAGGACCCACACTTAAAAGATACGTAACTGCCCAGGGTCCTGCTTCACCAAAAGAAGGGAAGGAGAAGAGCAGATTATTGGTACCACTTGTAAATGCCCTATCTGGAGCTTAAGCAGCTGACTTCAGGCAGAAGTGATGGTTCCTACCCACTACACCTAGGGTGAGGCTTACCCTTTGCTTTGCCCCAGCAGAAGTGGCAGTGGTGGGGTAGCAATGATTCTGGAATCCTATTCTGGACTTTTTTTGCAAGGCCCTAGAATCACTAAGACTCTCCCTTATCTTCCACTGGTTCCAATTCATGGATGCTCCTCAAGACATTCTGAGCCCATCCTTCATAAAGATTTCACTTACAAGCAGAGGAACTCACCCCCCCCCCCCAAAAAAAATGACTGCAATCATATGTTCCCTTAGCAGGAAGGTATATTCTACCAGTTTGGTGTAGTGGTTAAGTGTGCGGACTCTTATCTGGGAGAACCGGGTTTGATTCCCCACTCCTCCTCTTGCACCTGCTGGAATGGCCTTGGGTTAGCCATAGCTCTGGCAGAGGTTGTCCATGGAAGGGCAGCTGCTGGGAGAGCCCTCTCCAGCCCCACCCACCTCACAGGGTGTCTGTTGTGGGGGAGGAAGGTAAAGGAGATTGTGAGCCGCTCTGAGACTCTTCGGAGTGGAGGGCGGGATATAAATCCAATATCTTCTTCTTCTTCTACATATTCTGAACCGTGATAAGTTCCTAGGCTATCTTAAAAGGAAAACTTACATACAGGATTTAGCAGTAGCTGAGACTGTGGGACTGTAGGATCTTTACAATCTAGGGGGAAAAACCTGCTGGCATATCAACAACACCTGATAAAAGAGACTCCTGGCTTTATTGCTCCTTGGGCATTTATAATCAGCATCAAGTTTAGAACTGCAAGCCTACTCTGAACGAGGAAGTATGACCCTTTCAAGTGCAGATATTTCCCCTAAGAACCAACTCAACAGCATTTACTTACACACACATACCTTTTCTGGACTAATCTTTAAATTATTCACTCTCATGGATATTAGTGGGACTCAGCTGTGCGAATGAACAAACTCCTATATCTGATACCAAAGGAAAAGAGAAATATGTCAGGATATGTCAGCATACTGCTGTCATCTTGCCCCATATATCTGGATTGCTTAATTCCACACAGATTTCATATAGATGTTATAAAGCAAGTACCTTATGGAGAAAAGCAGTTTCCAGCAACACTTTTTGGAAGTTTGCAACAGCTGGGAGTGAAATTAAATCAATTAAAAGCCTCTTGCACCCAAGTCATGAAGGCAGTACCAAAAGATATCATAGCTGGTAGTACTGAAAGGCACTATAAAAACTCTTTTTATCCCTCTTCTGTATGATCATACCTTTGGGTCACAAAAGGCTGTTCCTGCCTAAATCCACAGCAGAATTCAGACGGAAATGGTCCTAAACAATATGTTTTGCACCCACTGATCACTCCCTATAGTCAAGCTGGAAATGAGTTAAGATATTGATGCAACCTATTCCATACAGGGAATCAAGGGAAGGAAGACAGTTTCAGTCAATTTTTACAACAGCTTCTGAGGACCACATGGCTTCTCCCTACAGCAACACTGTCTTTTGAATCTAATGGAGCAACTTCTCACTCTGCAACTTTTTATTATCAAAGATAAACAGTGTAGAGTGGGCAGACTGTAAAGTTCCAAGTACTTTGAATAGTTCCAACTACATTTACTGGTGTCAATAGCTGAACTCCAATAAAACAGGACACGAAGAGCCTTGGGATAACTCTGCTGTAGAGTCTGTCTATAAAATGGCATCTAAATTGCAAAAGATGTGAACACAAAGCACTCTGATAACATGTGTGACACAATCATCCCACCATCTGGCAGATGAGACTGCATGTATATAACATTAGTGATGAAGAAAGGAATCTTTGCTGCCATTATCAGCAAAAATAGGCATTCAAGTGTTCTCTAATCTGTTCTTGGTCAGACACAGTATGAGTCTCCCTCCAGTACTTAGGCTCACAATTCTCTGGTCTACAGAGCATCTTCAGCTCTAGCTAATAGGAGAGGGTATTGAGAAAACTGCTTGGGAATGAACAAAGTTTATTCCTGGCCTAACTCCTGTTCATCCCCTGCCTACTTCACTGATCTAGTATGGAGTCCCAAATCCACACAGATCTGTCAAGTTGTCCACTAGGTCCAAAACAGAGCCAAAGTGTCCCAATATTATTATCTGGAGACAAAATCCAGTCATTTCCCAAGTGGAGCATAAGTAAGCTGACTCCAGCCCTGTCCCCAAACCGATTTGCTACACTAGAATCATAAAATCATAGACTCATAGAGTTGATTTCTATGATTCTAGTGTAAAATGTCAGTTGGGAACAGGGCTGAACCAAAATTAAAGGTGCAATGTGGAAATGGCCCAAGATTCAAGAAGCAACAATATTACAATCAAAAGTTTCTTTAAAAATGAGTTGTTATAAAGAGAAATTAATTTACCCTGAAATAACAGGTAAAACAAAGAAAACTTCTAAAATTGGCAATGGAAATTCAAAACAGTAAAATACATGCTTTCCACATTGCCAGGAGCCCAGTTTTAAAGCCAGTCAGGAAAAAAAAAATTACCTGAATCTACCTTTATTCAGACCATTTCGAACACAATTCTGAATCTCTTTGGATAGGTTAAAAAAAAATTATCAGCTCAGTAGGACAGCCAGGCCTTGGGAATGCATACATTGTTCTCTTCATTACTAAAGCATGAAACATTCAAGCTTGCTTTGTCCCGGTCTAGAATTAAGCAGCAGCAGCAGCTGAAAGGGCAATGGGTTGCTAACCAAATTACCCAAGGATGAGGGGTTGGACAGAAAGCTGGAAGAAGGTCAAACCTATTGATGTTTTATCTTTTCACATCTCTTCTCCAATACAGCTGTCAGACAAAATAAGACTTGACCTAATACTGACAGATCTGCACCCACAAATCTCCTCAATACAATTAGCTCCTTGGCAAGACGCTCAAGCAGCAACTAAAAATGAAAAAAGTCAACCATTTAGAAAAACAAAAATAAAGAAACTATTACAGAAAACACATTCTCCAGCAAGCCTGTACCACCAGTCATATTTTCGCTTTCAGCAAAATCAAGAAAAAAATGGAAGAAACTTCAAACACTGGTCTACCTATTCAAAGGAGCTTTTAAGACAGAACTAGGTTTATGTGCTCAGTATAAACTGAGCTGAAAAAAATACCTACCGTAATTAATATCATATCTTGCAAAAGGCATTTAAAGGGATTTAGTCCCTTTAAATATATCCCCCTTCCAGTGGAAACAATGGAGGATGATGGCATTTTCTTCTGGGGCTCATAGAACTGGACACGCTTGTCCAATCTTTGAAATTTGAAGGGTTTTTTGAGGAGAGTCACTGGATACTATGCAGCAAATCTGGTGCCTTTATCCCCAAAAAACACACATCCCTGATCCCCAGGTATCCCCAGACTGATAGACCATTATAGTCTATGGGGACCATTGACTACAATGATAGGGTATGTGTGTGTGTGTGGGGGGGGGGTGAGGGATTCAGCAACCCTGAATATTTCCCAAATCCCAATACCATACAAATATTAGGAATAACAGGAACTACTGTAGAGCCAGTTTGGTGTAGTGGTGAAGTGCACGGATTCTTATCTGGGACAACCAAGTTTGATTCCCCACTCCTCCACTTGCAGCTGCTGGAATGGCCTTGGGTCAGCCATAGCTCTGGCAGAGGTTGTCCTTGAAAGGGCAGCTGCTGTGAGAGCCCTCTCAGCCCCACCCACCTCCCAGGGTGTCTGTTGTGGGGGAAGAAGATAAAGAAGATTTTGTGAGCCGCTCTGAGATTCGGAGTGGAGGGCAAGATATAAATCCAATATCATCATCATTTTTTCAGGTTTAGTATACTAGAAACCAAAAAGCACCAAGGTTTTTTTTGTGTGTATACACCCCTAAACAGAGCACTTAAAAGCCTTGGTAGTTTTCCTGTCCATTGCAGAATTACCCCCCCCCCCCAAATTTTTAAAAGCAAAATCCCTGTTTCATTCCCATGCAGCAGTGCTACATGGCAACAAATATTGGCTTCATATGAAGATGATAAAAGATCTTAACTAACTTCATTGGAAAATAAGACTGTTACAAGAACTAGAGAACAACAATTACTCTCAACTAGGGGTATGCATTCAGTCCAGCTGAACCAAATACAACCCTGGAAAACAGTTGATTTGGCTGTATTTGGGCCATATATACCCAAATCAGTATCTGATCTGATTCAGCTGCCGAATACAGCAGTCTAGAATAGCTGCTGAAATTCAGTGACTATTCAGCCCCTTATACCTTATGGGCCATTAAAGTCAATGGCAAAATAGAGTAAATTGAATGGTGGCTGGAGTGGGGGGTGTTGTGGTAGAAGCTTCAAATTTGCAAGGCCGCAGCATGAGGCTCTCCCCTACAGAACCTCCAAGTTCCCCATGCTATCTTATAGCACCCTCCTTGGGTGGAATAGGGGCAGCCTCTTTGGGTGACTCTAGAATTAGATCCCCTGGTCCAATCTTTTTGGAACTTGTGGAGTCTGTGGGGAAGAGGCACCCACAGTTGTCCTGCAAATTTGGGGCCTCTACCTTAAACCTCATCCTCCCCAGAGGCCATACATTACCCTATGTTTTGCTATTGACTTCAATGACCCATAGGGAACAATGGTGGAATGGATGCACCCTCTGGTCCAATCCTAGTCCAATCCTAGAGTTACCCAAAGAGGGTGCCTCCATTCCACCATTGGAATGAGCAGCTTCTGCACCACTGGTCCAATCTTCTTGAAACTTGAAGATTCCATGGGGCAGTGGCTTCTGCAGCTGCTGTACAAATTTGGGGCCTCCACCTCAAACCTCTCAACCATTCATTTACCCTATTTTGCCATTGATTTCAATGGCCTATAGGGTATAATGGGGCCATATATGCGAGAAAAGCCAAATATCTCATGATTTAGATTTGGCTACCAAATTTGCTGTTAGGAGATATTTGGTCCTCCAAACTTTTAAGCTCTGAATACCCCTGAATCTGAATTTTTCTGATTTTTTTTTCTTTTTGCATACTCCTAGTCTCAATATCCTAGCCTACAGCACACTACTAAATACAGCCAAGAAACTTGTAAGCCAAAGCTGAGAAATAGGAAATATGTTTGTAGGTATGGTAACACTATTTACAGAATTTATTTCATGCACAATACAACAGGCCAGCCCACTTTGGTATTCCCCTTGGTGACAACCTATTTGCAAAACTCTCAGGCACTAAATATACCTTCCAGAAGAGTTTAACCAATCCCAGATCAGGTTGAGCAGCTTCCGCACTTAGAAATAGGCTTCCCGACCCTCCCGCCCTGGCGGGGGACCCCAGGATTTCCAGCCTCTTCCCCCGCTCCCCCAAAAAACGGAAGCGGGGGAAGGGGGGAAATGGCGCCCATCTTGGAGGACCCAGACTCGTGGAGCGAGTGATGCCGCTGCGCTTCTGCTGCCTTTTCTCTGCTTCACTGTAGCTACGGTGAAGCGGAGAAGAGGAAAGCCCCTCCCCCGACTAGGCGGTTCCTCTAGACGGTGGGAGAAGCGCCTTCCCCCCCCCCCACACCATGGCGTTTCTGCCCTTCTTGTTGCTGGTTCCGGCCTTCCTCAGTTTCCTTTTCGCCTTTGGGACCGGTGTGGAGCTGATCCGCTTCCTTTCTCTCCGCTGTTCGTGCAGCAGCAGCAGCCAGCGGGAGCAGGCGCTCCCCAACACAGAGCCGGTGCGAGTCCTCGCGGGGAGTGGGGGGGGAAGAGAAAGCAGCGTGCGAAGGCAACGCGGCTGCCTTCCTGAAACTTTTTCGCCGCAGGTAGCCTGCAGTTGTGCTGGAGGCCACTTGAAATGGGGGAAGAGGGGCCAGTCTGTCTCTTAAGACCCTACCCCTCTCTCCCCGTTTCAAGTGGCCTCCAGCACAACTGCAGGCTACCTGCGGCGAAAAACTACCTGCTGAGTTGACTGGGCACCCTGCTCTGAACTTCAGTACTGGCCGTGCTTGCCTCCCCCCACAGCCGCCCCAGCACCCGACGCCTCCCGCGGCCAGCCAGGCCCAGCTCCGCTGCACCCCAGCCGGCGGCCACAGTCACCCCAGCACCCGACGCCTCCCGACACCACCCGACGCCTCCCGCGGTCAGTCCGCAGCCGGTCCGCATCCCCAACACAAGTCGGCCCACAGCGCCGCCCAGCAGGCCACGCCCGAGCCGACCGCGCCGCCCCACTCCGACCAGCCCCCGCAGGTAACCGCTTGTTTTTTCTCAGGAAAAGGCGAGGTAGAAAGCTCTCAGTCAATATTCGCCTTCCCCAACAGCAGCAACAGACGTGGGCAGCAGCAGGAAGTTTTTAGTGCATAGCTAAGGCGGCAGAAGGTGTTATTCAAGGAGCATTAGCACCAAGCTCCTTGACTGCCGCCATCTTGGTTATTGGTTGTGTGCCGTCCCTTTAAATGTGATGACCATAACTCTCTTTGGAGTTCAATTATGCTTGTCACAGCCTTGATCTTGGCTCCACCCCTAATGTCTCCTGGCTCCACCCCCCAAAGTCTCCTGGCTCCACCCCCAAAGTCCCCAGATATTTCTTAAATTGGACTTGGCAACCCTACTTAGAAAACAGTCTTGTCCTAGACAGGCATTAGTGTAATGGCTGGTAAACAGGATGTTTTACCCAGTGCTGTAGCTCTGAGCCCACATCTATTGAAATGCATGGGAATTACACAAAACGAACCCATTTTGCATTTAGAGAGTTCTTGGAACCTGCTGCAAACTTTTTCTGTTTTGCTGCTACAGGTGGTTTACTATTTCTCACCCAACTTCAATATTCTTTTGGGAAATTCATGGCAGCTAAAGATGTACAAAACAGATATGAAAGTTGTAGCAGCTATATATCCTAAAACAATATGGAATGGTAGACCTTGCTGCAATTCTCTAGTTAAATCTTTACACCTGTGTTCTCTGGCCTGTGTTATCTTTATTCTCCCACTGCTCCAGTCTGTCCTAGATTGTCAACAGCCTGGAGATAAAATGTGTTCTGTCCCTTTAATATAGACTTAATGTGTTGAAATGGGCAGCTGAAACTTTTCATGGTATAGAGGTAAATAACCCGAAAAATCCCATTAAGCCTCTACTAAAGGGTCAGGATTTTTTTCCCCCCTTATGTCTGTTAACAACCTGAATCTTCCCTAGTTAGAGATGTAAATCCCACCCCCCCTCCCCAATGAAAAAATTTGGAAGAAAACAGTGTTTTCTTTTTTCCTCTGAGTGAGGCTTTCCCCCTCCTATTTTTCTAATGAGAAAAAAAATAGGAATTTGGAGTACTCAAAACTCTAATGAAATGTTTTGTCTTTTAGGATGAGTGAAATGATTTTAAAAACAAGATGGTTATTCTGTAGGCCTATATAGCTCTTAAATCTAAGATGCATTTCTGAACCTTAAAGTATAATGCCTAATCTTCATGAGGGTGCATGCAGGACTTCTCCTGCTTCTCAAGAGTTGCATGCCTTCTGTTGTCCTTCTGACCTGATGTGGTTAACCTTTTCACTTCTCTCTCAAACCACTGTGACACATTTATGACAGTAGCTTAGTGCCCTACCTTGCAGGAAGGACAAAAAAAAATCAGAAGAATGTGAAGTAGAAACTGTACCAAAGTGTCAGAGAAAACCTGAAACTTTCATTGAAACTTCACCAGGTGAGTTTCTATTTAGTAAGCATTCATGTAAAATGTATCAGAAAATTGAGTCTTGAAAGGGTGAGAGTGAAGTGTATGAGAGTGGAAAGAAATTGTAATGAATGTAAGCATGTTTTTACTGTCCAAGAGTTTTATGTAATTTTGTATCCTTGGGCGTATCTTATAATGAGAAAGCTATTTTGTACTTTGTTATAGAAACAAGCTACGGCTTAGACAAAGCTTACAGTGAAACAGAAGTAGACCGGTTTTGCCTGTTGCTTTCCTTCTGTGTGGGGGCTGTTTTGTTTCGAAGTGGTTTCACATACAGTCATCCCTAATGAATCTGTGATGCAAATTATGGACTGAATTTTCACACCTATTTGTTGATGCAAGTCACATTTATTAAAAGAATTAAGACACTCGAGACATTTCACAACTGGAATTTTTATTGAGTTGTACATCTTTAAGTGTTATTTTTGCTTCAGGAGTCTGTTGCACATGGTGCTTTGTGCCTGTTCCCCAGTCCCGCCTGGGGATTGGCAACCCTAAAAGCTAAAGGAATTTTAGTTATTACAGTCTTAATCTCTGGATATCTCACCTCATTAAACATTTAAACCTGTTGTATTTACATTGGGTAAATGTAAATTATACCACATATAGTTTGTTTAAAACAGATTTGTGAAAACTATTTCAACCACATGTGCAGTTTAAAATTTATAACTAACACTGCAGTCCTAATGACATTGACATGAAGTCCTTTTAACTAGCAGTGGCCTTTCTTCTGAATAGACATGCCTGCAATTGCTTCCTAAGTTCTTTCTTCAGCTGTGCTTCATCAATTCAAGACTATCATGGATTCACAAATAAATTAACCAGATAAACTATGTCTTTCCAGAAAAACAATTCTCCTCTAAACATTCGCTTCACATTCTGAAATGAAGAAGCTTTGTAATCTGCAATAACAAATACCATTCTGAAGTACTCTTTAGAATTCATGCACCATGTAAAAGTGAGAAGAGTCACGATTGTTATCTAAACAACTGTAATGCAAAACCCAAAAAAGAGTGAATAGATATCACAAATATATATTCTTTCTTGCTGCTCTGACTGAACTTTCTTTCTTTCTTTCTTTCTTTCTTTCTTTCTTTCTTTCTTTCTTTCTTTCTTTCTTTCTTTCTTTCTTTCTTTCTTTCTTTCTTTCTTTCTTTCCCTGAATTAATCCTATCTTTTCTGGTTCAGGGATTTTCCAGTTTTCTTTTTGCCTAGGGGATGAGGAAAGCGTTCACACAAGTGATTCTGATGCAGCACATCCAGATTATTCTCCTCTTATTGAAAGAAGCACTGTTTGGAAAAGACCCTTTGCTTTGCTCTTGTTCAAATGAGTCTATAGCAAAAAACCCCTATCAAGTCATAGATGATTAAGAAGCTATAACCAACCAACAAAAATCCTTCCATATAATAATTCCATATATATTTAGAGTCAGCATTGTTTTCAGATATTGTTAAAGTTCCTCATGCCGCAAAACTGGAGAAACCAAGGACTACTTGCTTATAAAGCTGTGGAATAAGATGATTTCAGAAAGTTACCGATTAACAGTCATATCTATTGTACAGAAACAGTGTCCCCAATATGGAACATTGGTTTTTATTCATGGTTGTATTTTATACATTGGCTTCATGCTATCTATTTTTTCTATTAATCAGCTATTACTATATTAACTTTGTGGCATCTCAGTTGTTGAGCTCTCTTAGATGTGGTTAGATTTGACAAGGGACGCATTTTGGTAATGTGGTAATTAAGATTTGAACAGATGTCAGCATTAATAAGAGACACAAATGAGGTGTAGGAAGATAAATGGTCTGTTTTTAACTATGCTGGCGACTTTGTCATTACTAATAGCCATGCATGGCACAGATTCAACAACCCCTTGGTTGAGTTTTTGGCACACTTTCCTGGAATTAAGTTTATAGATACTAGTAGCTAACTATAGAAAATAAAGCAAATAAATGTAAGGGGAGGGGGGAAAGACATAAACAGAAGAATGGACTTTTGTTTTGGCACGTTGACTCCAGAAACAGTGGAACACAAAAACAAAAGCACTGATGCTTTAAAATTTAGGAATAACATTATAAGGCAATTATAGGACTTTCCCTCTTTAGATACTTCCTAATATTCTGCAGAATCTTCATCATTAATACATATCACTGTGAAATGGTTCTATCATTATAAGTTTTACAGACTTCCTGCCAAACATTAAAAACAAAGGACACAATATGTTTATTTCACCACTTCACCTTGCGAAAGAGTGCCATAATGACATTACCTGATTTTATTTCTCTGTTATCTTGTTCTTGCTTACCTACCCTCAAATCAAGCATGACTTCCTTGCCTCACTCTTCCCACAACAGCCAAAATGCTTTCCAGACTCTGAGCAGGAGCAGAAATCCTTGTACCTGCATAAATGCTCACCTTCCAGAGTACCTTAAGTGGAGAATTTCTTCCCCATTCACAATTATAACAAGCTTTTGAACATGTAGTTTCAGAATTTCCCATAAATCATGGTGGAGGTCGACTGCTGTCCTTTTCACTAGTTTAGTTGCTAATTTGCCCTTGCCCATCACACCTCCAGACATAACTTTATTTCAGTTAAGATGGCTATACAAAAGACAGAGCAAGTAATAATAATGTATATAACATTTATTCCTCTAGTGTCTGAATATGAGACTTTGTGAGGGGCTTTATTAAATGGTTAGTTTGCATCTTGATGTATTTTTAAAATGTTCTAGCATGGTAGGGTTGCCAAGTCCAATTCAAGAAATATCTGGGGACTTTGGGGATGGAGCCAGGAGACTTTGGGGGTGGAGCCAGGAGACATTGGGGCGGAGCCAAGAACAAGGGTGTGACAAGCATAATTGAACTCCAAAGGGAGTTCTGGCCATCACATTTCAAGGGACTGAACACTTTTTAAATGCCTTCCTTCCATAGGAAATAATGAAGGATAGGGGTACCTTCTTTTGGGGCACATAGAATTCGACCCCCTTGTCCAATCTTTTTGAAACTTGGATGGTATTTTGGGGAGAGGCACCAGATGCTATGCTGCAAATTTGGGGTCTCTATCTGAAAAAAACAGCCCACCCCCCAGAGCCCCAGATACCCGCGGATCCATTCTCCATTATTTCCTATGGGAATACATCTCCATAAGGAATAATAAAGTTCCCAGCAGACATTCCCCTCCCCTCTCCCCACTTTCTGATGACCCTGAAGCAGGAGGAGGGTCTCCAAACCAGGGGATCCCCTGCCCCCACTTGGGGATTGGCAACCCTAACTCTTGGAGATAATTCACATGTCACAGCAGTACATGCTTGCATAGCAAATTTATCCACAGTTTCAGAGGGTGGCTGTGTTGGGCTGCAGAAGAACAGCTAGATATGACCACAGTAGCGCCTTAGAGACCAGCAAGAATTTCAGGGAGTCAGCTCTCAAGAGTCAAAGCTTGGATGAAAGGAACCGACAAAGGGAGTTTGACTCTCAAAAGCTTATACTCTGGAAATCTGCTTGCTCACTAAGGTGCTATACAGGGCTTTATTTGTAGCAGGAACTCCTTTGCATATTAGGCCACACACCCCGGATGGCATCCCAGAGCTTACAGGGCTCTTATTACAGGGTCTACTGTAAGCTGTTGGAGGATTGGCTATATCAGGGGGCTGTGGCCTAATATGCAAAGGAGTTCCCCCACCCCCATCTCTAGAAATTTCCCAACCTAGAGTTGGCGACTCTACCCACATGTGCTGTATGGAAACAAAACAAGTACACATGAATTACTATTAAGAAGGACTCAGATTCAGCAGGAGCTCTCAGGATTGCAGCTCCTGAACCTTTCCAAGGGTTCTCCCTCTTCATCCCCACCTACCTTGTCAATTGAATAGTAGTAGGGCTGCCAAGTCCAATTCAAGAAATATCTGGGGGCTTTGGGGGTGGAGCCAGGAGACTTTGGGGGTGGAGCCGGGAGACTCTGGGGGCGGAGCCAGGAGCAAGGTTGCAACAAGCATCATTGAACTCCAAAGAGAGTTCTGGCCATCACATTTAAAGGGACCGCACACCTTTTCAATGCCTTCCCTCCATCCCTCCATTGGAAATAATGAAGGACAGAGCCACCTTCTTTGGGGGCTCATAGAACTGGACCCCCTGGTCCAATCCTTTTGAAACTTGGAGGGTCTTTCGAGGAGCGGCATTGGATGCTATGCTGCAAATTTGGGGCCTCATCTTAAAACAACAGCCCCCACCCCACCCAGAGCCCCTGATGCCTGCAGATCAGTTCTCCATTATACCCTATGGGAATCGGTCTCCATAGGGAATAAAGTGCCCAGCGGCCATTTCCCCCCCTCCCCACTTTCTGATGGCCCTGAGGCGGGAGGAGGGCCTCCAAACCGGGGGATCCCCTGTCCCCACCTGGAGACTGGCAACCCGATGAGGACGAGACAGCGGAAGGAGGGATCTTAGAATCATAGAGTTGGAAGGGACCTCCAGGGTCATCTAGTCCAACCCCCTGCACAATGCAGGAAACTCACAAATCCCCCCTAAATTCACAGGATCTTCATTGCTGTCAGATGGCCATCTAGCCTCTGTTTAAAAACGTCCAAGGAAGGAGAGCCCACCACCTCCGGAGGAAGCCTGTTCCACTGAGGAATCAGAATCAGAGTTGGAAGGGACGTCTACGGTCATCTAGTCCAGCCCCCTGCACAATGCAGGAAACTCACAAACCCTTCCCCCTAAATTCACAGGATCTTCACTGCTGTCAGATGGCCATCTAGCCTCTGTTGAAGAACCTCCAGGGAAGGAGAGCCCACCACCTCCCGAGGAAGCCTGTTCCACTGAGGAACCGCTCTTAACTGTCAGGAAATCCTTCCTAATGTTGAGCTGGAAACTTTTGATTTAATTTCAACCCACTGGTTCTGGTCCTGCCTTCCGAAGCCACAGAAAACAATCCCACCCCATCGTCTCTAGGACAGCCCTTCAAAGACTTGAAGACGGCGATCCTCTCCCCTCTCAGCCGCCTCCTCTCCGGGGATCTTGGCCACATGCAAGTCTCTTACCCGGCAGGCGAGCGGCGACCAAGCAGCAAAAGAAGAAAGCCCACTCGGAGCAAGAAGCCCCGGAGAAACCCAAGCCCGGCTGGCCGAGCGCGCAGCTTGCAGCCGCCGCTCCTTTGCTCTTGGACGGGGAGGGCTGGAGGCGAGTCGCCCCGCTGGGAAATCTGCCCTTCCTCTCGGGAAGACCCCGGCAGCAGCGACTCTCTTCTTGGGCCTTTGCCCACCCGCCGGCTCGTTGGGGGGGGTGGTGATGCGGCTGGAGCCGTCGTCACCTGCTGAGTGGCTGCAGGCGCCAAGGCAGCGAGCGCGGCCAGCAGCAACGGAGCTCACTTTTCTTTCATTTGTTTGCCTGCCTTAGCTTTGATGTTTTTGCCGCCGCAGAAGAGGCCCACAAGCGCGCTTCCCTCCTTCCTTCCGGGGACAGCCGGCCCTCCACCACCAGGGCGCGGAAGAGCCCCCAGCCAGCTGGGCTGAGGCGGGAAGGGAAGCTGCACCACCAGAAAGAAAAGGGCTCCGAGAAGGAGCGCCCAGCTCCAGCGGCGCGAGACCTCGGTGGGCAGCCAACCCAGCCAGAGGCCCGCTCGCGCTCGGCTCGTCTTGGTGGGAAGGGCCGCCATTCCCCCCCGCTTTCCAGATGTTTGGTGAGCAGGGGGAGGAGGCTCCAAACCGGGGGTCCCCCGCCCAGGCGGGGGATTTGGGACCCCTATAGCATGGTCCTAAACATCTTGTGCCTGTCTAGTAGACTCAGAAGAGGAATTCTGCACTTTTAGAAGGAAAGGAAAAGTCAGATGCTCTGTCATTTTACAACTTGTACCATTTCTCTCTAGCTTTTAAAATAAAAAAAACAAGCATGATAGCTGCCAATCGGTGATAGAAAACACACATTAAATCAATCTGAAGCACACAAAATACTGCAAACAACCTTAGCCACTCACAATAACAGACATTTTCCTTTAACTAAAATATAAACTATGCATCTTAATGAACCATGGCTTCCATTGTGGAACCACAGCTACATGGCATTCCAGCAGCAAAAATCAATAAATAAACAAAGATCACATGAGACTTTCAAATCTCTAATAAAATTAGATTCCGTTGCGCCTTGACTAATGGTGATTGTATTAATCAGCTGGCAAAGGTCAAGGCAGACTGAATTGCCATTGTATTAATATTCTGTCTGTTGACAGGCCATGGGCTGTATATTAGCAAGAGATATGTAGGTGTGTTGTAGTTCATTTGCTAGAGAGAAAGGAAGAAAGGAGGAGGTTCCCTCCCAGACATGCTTTGGGGTCCTTCCCAGAAACACTCTTGGGCCTGAAGATGAAGAGTTCTTGGAAGGAATGTGACAATTTTAAATAGCCCTGCTCAGAAGAAGTTCCAGAAAGCTTTTGATAAAGTTCCTCATCAAAGGCTCCTTAGTGAGAGTCATTGACTGTTTTCGCATGCAGCTCACCTCACAGTCACAATCCTGCTCCCTCCGCAGCGTCTAGTCGGATTTTCCACCATCTGCGCCGAAGTTACAGGAAGTGCCGCAGCTTTTGCATAGCAAACGTAAACCGCTAAAACCCAGTTCATGTTTGCTACACAAAAGCCACAGCACTTCCTGTAACTCCGATGCAGATGGTGGGAAATCCAACAGACACTGTGGACGGAACAGGATTGTGACTGCGAGGTAAGCTGTGTGCGAAAAAGGTTATGGAGTAAAAGGACAGGTCCTCTTGAGGATCAAAAAACTGGCTAATTAATAGGAAGCAGAGAGTGAGTATAAATGGGCAGTCTTCGTAGTAGAGGACGGTAAGCAGTGAGGTGCTGCAGGGCTCAGTACTGGGTCCCATGCTCTTTAGCTTGTTCATTAATGATCTGGAATCGGGAGTAAGCAGTGAAGTGGCCAAGTTTGCAAATGACACTAAATTGTTCAGGGTGGTGAGAACCAGAGAGGATTGTGAGGCACTCCAAAGGGATCTGATGAGGCTGGGTGAGTGGGCGTCAACGTGGCAGATGAGGTTCAATGTGGCCAAGTGCAAAGTAATGCACATTGGGGCCAAGAATTCCAGCTACAAATACAAGTTGATGGGTTGTGAACTGGCAGAGACTGATCAAGAGAGGGATCTTGGGGTCGTGGTAGATAACTCACTGAAAATGTCAAGACAGTGTGCGATTGCAATAAAAAAGGCCAACACCATGCTGGGGATTATTAGGAAGGGAATTGAAAACAAATCAGCCAGTATCATAATGCCCCTGAATAAATCGATGGTGCGGTCTCATTTGGAATACTGTGTACAATTCTGGTCACTGCACCTCAAAAAGGATATTATAGCATTGGAAAAAGTGCAGAAAATGGCAACTAGAATGATTAAAGGTTTGGAACACTTTCCCTATGAAGAAAGGTTAAAACGCTTGGGGCTCTTTAGCTTGGAGGAACATCGACTGCGGGGTGACGATAGAGGTTTACAAGATTATGCATGGGATGGAGAAAGTAGAGAAAGAAGTACTTTTCTCCCTTTCTCACAATAAAGGAACTCATGGGCATTCAATGAAATTGCTGAGCAGTCAGGTTAAAACGGATAAAAGAAAGTACTTCTTCACCCAAAGAGTGATTAACATGTGGAATTCACAGCCACGGGAGGTGGTGGTGGCTACAAGCATAGCCAGCTTTAAGAGGGGATTGGATAAAAATATGGAGCAGAGGTCCATCAGTGGCTATTAGCCACAGTGTATGTGTGTGTGTGTGTATATATATATATACAGAATTATGAAGAAGAGCTTTTTGATGATGTCTACATTGTTGCAAAATGCCAAAAAGAGATTTCCTCACAAGAAGAGAGGATAGACCAGAGATGGGTTCAGATCTTTAGGTGCATTCCAGACAGTGGTGTCAGCCATCTGTTGAAGCCGGTCTCTTTTGCACTGTCCATCCCAGTATCCAATGCCTACTGTGAGAGAGTCTTCAGCTTAATGACGCAGCTCTGGAGCAAGGAAAGAAACCGACTGAGTGATAGCCTTGTTAAAGCAGAACTTCAGGTGAAGCTAAATTTCAGAATGTCCTGTGAAGAATTCTGCAACTTTATAAAGTCAAATCCAGAGTAGTTGAAAGCAGCAAGAAGCAAAGATAAATACCGCTTTCTTTCCCAAAAGCAGAAAGCAACATAAACATCATGGGTTCTCTTGTTTGATGTGTGCTGTTTGATTGGTTTTTGTTGCTGTAATTGTTAAATGTTTAAAGCACTTTATGTTTCTTAAATTATGACAGTTCTCTGGCTTTGTTCACTTGTTTGACATATGCTGGTTGCTTGGTGTGTGTGTGTGTGTGTTTTTGTAATGGTTAAATGTTTAAATTAAAGCACTTCATATTTCTTAAAGCTTTTGGTTATTTTTGCAATGGAAGGAGGCCTAAATGCCTAAAAGTAATGTAAAATGGGGGAAAGGTCGGGGTTGGAAGTGATATATAACAGTGTTTGAATTTTGCAAAAATGGACATTGCTTCACAGGAAGAGGCAGCTTTGGAAGAGTGCCCAGAAAGTGACATCACATGAGGAGGCGGGGTTTTGGTGCTGGAAGTGACATCATTGGAATGGGTGGAAGTGACATCACTTGACCTTTGACCTTGAAATGACATCACAGGAAATGACATCACAAAAGTCTCCTGGCTCCACCCCCAAAGTCCCCAGATATTTCCTGAGTTGGACTTGGCAACCTACTCCTTCCCCACAGTTTCATAGAGCAGATGAGTAGAAGTTAAAGGAAACAACAGTTTACTAACATTTGGCTGTTCTGCTCTAGGACATTTCAGGATACATCCATTTGTGGCAAGAGGGACAAATATTTCCATAAGCCTTCCTTTCCCCCTTGAGATGAAGATGCATGAAGCTGGGTCTTCCCCCCACTTTCTGCTCAAATAGCCATGGTTTGACTTAATTTAATGACCTAACATAGTCCAATAAGCCTCTGTATGATGCTGATTGTAAAGATCAGTTTCACGGAAATAATGAATGTTAATTTAAAGCAACCAACTAAGAGGAAGCTGCAACTCCTTAGGTGCTGAGTGATTTATAGTGGCATCAGAGAACCTGACAGTTGCCTACGAAAGGTGAAATAACGTATCTGTCAATCTGCTAGGTTTTTCAGAAAACTTTCTCATCTTCATCTTATAGACAGTAATGCTAAATTGCATACAAAATACATGTATGGCTGACAGCGAACTGATCTCTCTCTTGATTAGATAATATACGTTTCATGCATCTAAAAATAAACAAAAAACCCAGAAGTCACGACTCACAACACTTCCAGTAATTTTTGAAAGCTGTCAAACTTTATGACACAGGACATCTGCTGGCAATTAATTGCATTACTAAGAAACATATTTGATTTTGCTTCACATGCTGCTTTGAGCAATTTAGCTTAAGGGTCTAGTTTGGTATCTGTGCTTTAGGTTGCCTTAATTTTTTTTAAAAAAGAGCTGGTTCCCTCTTCTCCCTCCTCCCTCACTTCCTTCACTCATATTTATTCTCATTCAGTCATTACCAGAATGTTACAGCTGCACAATAAGATCATAAGAAGTGCCCTACTGGATCAGACCAGTAGTCTACCTTGTCTAGCATCCATTTTCATTATCCATTTATTCTGTTTTTCATGCTCGCAGACCAACAGGTCATAAGGAAACAAATTTGATAGTCCAATACTACAGAATACTACAGTTCAGTTATACAGAAACTATTCTAGCATCCTGTCTCACACAGTGCCCAGCCAGTTGTCTGGAAGTTCAACAACAAGGAACAGAGGCTGAAGCCTTCCCCGATGGTGTTTCCTGGAACTGGGATTAAGAGGCAGACTGCCTCTGAATGTGTACATTCCCTTTAGTTATCATGGCTAGTCACTGATAGACCTGTTCTCCATGAGTTTGTCTAATCTTTAAAAGCTGTCTAAGCTTGTATCCTTCACTACATCCTCTGGCAGTGAACATTAGGAAATGGCTTTCTGAAAATCAGTCTGGTAGCTATTTTAGAACGGAAAGTTCCCCAGATACCCACTCCCTACCCCCCATCCCCCCAAAAAACTTCTATGAAATTACTGTGAAAGAAAAACCTACACACTTGAGAGGTACATCTTCAAGACCACATTTTCATACCATTTTTTAACATCCTTAAAATTTTTTCCAGTGATTTTTACAAAAGAATAGAGGGTACATAGAAAGGAAGAACATATCCCTAGTGTCTAAGAAACATAGCTGGCATTCCCTTGCCTCAATCAAATCAAGCTTTAGCTGATCATTTGGAATTGTATGTGATGGAGATATACTTTTCTATTTACATAAAAAGGAATATCCACTTGAAATTAACAGTGTGGATATATGGTATTGTATTCAGATGTAGATGCTCATTCACATTCTGTTCCAAAGCCGTGTGCCCCATATGAACTAGAGCCAGGTCACAGCCACAGAATTGCTGCAAATTGTGATAGTCAATGAAGCTTCCGATGCATCATAAGGTAGGAACACTGTCGCAGATGCCCAAAATAGGGGTGTTTCCTTTACCACTGAAAACAGATGCAAACAAATACAATAATTGCACAAGTATTGCAAAACAGAGTTTTTCAATAAATAACTGGAAACAGAAATATTTGTTGTGAAAATCAGATATAGGCTTAGCGGTCCACAGGTCTGGGTGGGGGATCCCCCAGTTTTGCAAGCTCCTCTCTGCCACCAGCCAACTGGCTGGCAGGGAAGGCCCTGGCCCACGATGTACCTTTAAATCTCCGCCAATTTAGAAGAAGCTTGCAAATTGTGTTTTGGAATGTGTGTGTGCCTTTAAATCTCAGTAGGAGGAAAGCTGCATGGAGACAGGGACAAATAGGCAGAGCCATGTGGCTCTTCCCGGGGAGTGCATAAAGCTGTGAGAAAGGAAAAGAGCACAACCCTTCTGTTCGTATTGCATTCATTTCAAAAGTGGCCTGCATAGTAAATTGGATAGTAAAGAGTAAACTAGAACCTGATCATGGGATAGACTGTTTTGTTCCTTACTTTTGTTTTCCTGTGTTAGTCTGAAGAAGTTGGTTGAAATACAGCATATTGTTACATTCAGCAACTCCCATGAGTAAATTGCCCCAGTGAGAACCCTTTGAAGGTGAAAAAGAGGATGAGGAAAGGAAGATTGTATTCAGGGGAAATGCTCTGCTGTATTTTTATTTATTTAGGGAATGAAAGTCTTCAGGTTCCACCCCCAAACTCTCCAGGTATTTCCTGAGTTGAACCTGGCAACCCTAATCAAATATCATGAACATTTGGAATACCACCAATGAAAGACAATAGCCAAATAATTTTAACAAAGAATAAGTGTTTCAACAGAAAGTCTGCACTGTACTCTTGAAACAAAGGAAAGCAGAATACAGCTAAATTGTCTCTCCCATGGCTCATTGCTCCATCTCCCTGTATGAACAAACCTGCTGTTGGTGTCCCTTACCTTTTGCATTTCAGTTTTGCATACACAATGAAGTTATTAATATAAGCAATCCCTTTATTGCTGAACAGCTGCTCTTTTTTGTATAATGATTACTTGCACAGATTTTTTTTCTTTTACAGAATTTGGTTGCTTTTTAAGAAACAATTATAATTATAACTTACATGTTCTGGCTCATTCACTTGCTCATCTTCCAACATTATATATGCTATTTAATGCCAACAATGCCCTTCAGTTCTCTATAAAGGGCAAACAGGACAAACCCTCTGCCAAAGGATCAATGGATACAAATCTGACATCCGGAATTACAGAACTGAGAAACCTGTGGGGAAACACTTTAACCTTCCAAAGCATTCAATGGGTGACCTCAAAGTAGCTGTTTTACTGCAAAGGAACTTCAAGAACAGAATGGAGTAGGTTTCCCAACCCCCCCCCCCTGGCGGGGGACCCGCGAATTAGCAGTCTCCTCCCCCGCTCTCCAAAAATCCAGAAGCGGGGGGGGGGGATGCAGGCTCTCCGTATATGATGTGCTGTGTATGGTTTCCAGGAGGTCAGGCTCTCAACTGCAAAATTAAAGAGCATCGTATTTACAGCTCACCGGCATCTGGGTTTAAAGCCCTGATCACAGCAGGCTAAGCCAAGTAGCTTTAGGAAGTCTCAAACCTCTCCCTGCTGTCGCTCTTCTGTCTGCAACACGCACACACACACACAGCCGTTTTAGAGCTCCTGCAGGTTTAGAAACTTGCAAAGTTTTTAAAATGTGTCCCTTTAAGGCTGAGCAGGAAACAGGAAGGGCTTCATGGGAAAGGATCTGTAACAGTTTCCTCTGAGAACGGCCCCTCCCTTTCTTTTGGTTTTGTTTTCAGAGCAAGCAAGAATATTCTGCAGGAAGTAAGTATTTGTGTGTGTGAGAGAGGGAGGGGGCAGGGGATTCTCTGGTTTGGAGGCCCTCCCCCTGCTTTAGAAAATGTGTGGAGGAGGAAAATGTCTACTGGGCACTCTATTATTCCCTATGGAGAACAATTCCCATAGGGAATAATGGGGAATTGATCCGCGGGTATTGGGGGCTCTGGGGGGGCTATGTTTTGAGGTAGAGGCACCAAATTTTTAGTATAGCATCTAGGGCCTCTCCCCAAAATAGCCTCCAAGTTTCAAAATGATTGGACCAGGGGGTCCAATTCTATGAGTCCCAAAATATGGTGACCCTATCCTTCATTATTTCCTATGGAAGAAAGGCATTTGAAAAGATGTGCTGCCCCTTTAAATGTGATGGCCAGAACTCCCTTGGAGTTCAATTAGGCTTGTCACACCCTTGTTCCTGGCTCCACCCCCAATGTCTCCTGGCTCCGCCACCAAAGTCCCCAGATATTTCTTGAATTGGACTTGGCAACCCTAGAATGGAGAGAGAAATTGCCGAATTACAAATTATTATGAAACTTGGAACAAACACCACCCCAGGACTGAACAGATACGTTGTTTTGTTTTTTTTATCTCATTACATATGCTAAACCCACTTTCACCAAGTAGGGCAATATATCCACAGTATTCCAATGTATTTCTCTTTTAGGATAATGTATCAGAATAATGCTTTTGTATTGACATACTCAAACTAGGAATATTGGCTGTTTATCTCATTACATATATTAAACCCATCTTCTACTATATTTTAATGTATTTTTTCCTAATGGCAAACTAGAATGATGTATATATTTATGCTACATGTTAAAAGGTAAATTAGTTGGACAGGAAAAACTTCTGGGGAAAAAATGCTTTCTTTTGGACCTAGGTTTATTAGCAATAAAATAATTAACAGGCATTCTCACATTCTGACATGTTACTGTTTTATGGTTTCCCACACTAATTCAAAATCAAAGGTTTTCTGAATTTGTTAATTTTACTATTCTGCTATTGGTTTTTAACTTCGTACCACTTGGCATCCCAAACCCCACCAGCTATATGTGTCTCTGCTTACTGTACCTCATTCCTCATCTGAAGAAGTGTGCATGCACACAAAAGCTTACGTTCTGAATAAAACTAAGTTGATCTTAAAGGTGCAATTGACTCCTATTATGTTCTGATATTTCATATTAGCTTTTATACTTGTTAGTTGTATTTTATTTTAACAAGTTGAACAATTGGGGCACCCATAGAAGTCTCTTCTGCAAAAACTAAAGTGGCAACTAAGACAGACTGCAGAAACAAACCACTAGAGGAACTCTACCTCCTTCCCTACACCACCTTCTTGACCCAAATGAGTACTTTGCATGACTCAGAAACACTGCCCAGGGATTTGCCTGGAGCTCTGATAGGAGAGATCAATGACTGCCACTTTATAGCGCCAGAGTAGAGGAACAAGGCAATAGCTCATTAGTGAGAACAACGTAATCTGTAACTGGGTCAACAGAAGAATGTAAACTGAGGCTAGAGAAATTTTATTTATTTATTTATTTATTTATATTTTGATTTATATCCCGCCCTTCCCACCAAAGTGGCTCAGGGCAGCTTACAACATATAAAATCTAACATAGGTTTAACTTTAAAAAACATCGATTTACAACAATTTAAAACAGTAAGATAATAAAACATATAAAACAGCAGTCTGTCGAAATGTTACTTTACAGCCTTCCAAAGTTTCCAGTGTCAGTTAGTTATAAGTCAGCCGGAAGAGGACTGTCTTGCAGGCCCTGCGGAACTGCCCAAGGTCCCGCAGGGCCCTCATCTCTTCCGGCAGCTGGTTCCACCAGCAAGGCGCTGTTACCGAAAAGGCCCAGTCCCTGGTCGATTTCAGACGGGCCTCCTTTGGCCCAGGGATTACAAGCAGGTTTTGAGAACCCAATCTCAGTACTCTCTGGGGAACATGTGGGGAGAGAGGGTCCCTAAGGTAGGCAGGTCCTAGGCCATATAGGGCTTTAAAGGTGATAACCAGCACCTTGTACCAGACTCGGTATATTATTGGCAGCCAGTGCAGATCGGGAAGCCCTGGGATTTTATTTAGTAAAATAAATCTAATAAGAAAATACAAGAGGAATATTTACTTTGAGCAAACATAGTGGGGCATGCATTATGGGCTGTATCAAGTTTTCTTTTCAACCATGTATGTTCCACATGCACTGGGATCACCACACTGAAAGTTTTCACCCTCAAGCACCTGCAGAGAATATGGAGCCAGTATGTGGAGATTAGTTTTTGTTTTGTTTTTTTAAAAACAATTTTATTGGTAACATGGTAATAAATCTATATCTTACATCTTTTTTAAAAAAGCTTCTTTTATCTACCCCATATATTACTTTCTATCCACCCCTCCGCCCGTTACTTGACCCCTGCCGGTGTTATTTACTTAAAATGCAAATATTTAAAGGTACCCTTAACTATTAAAACAAAAATTTATATTCTTCTTCTTTTTAAAACTTAATCATTATCAAAGATTGTCCAATGTCCTTTTATTTTCCACTCTTTTTCTACATATCTTCTAAACTTTTTCCATTCCATCTTAAAAACTTCTAAATCATAATCTCTTAATATTCTTGTTAATTTGTCAATTTCACTCCATGTCATAACTTTTATAATCCAATCCCATGTCTCTGGTATTTTTTCTTGCTTCCACAACTGCACATACAATGTCCTAGCGGCTGAGAGCAAGTACCAGATTAAAGTTCTATCTTCTTTTGGAAATTTTTCCATTTGTAGTCCCAACAGAAAAGTCTCTGCAACTTTGTTAAACTCATATCCCAAAATCTTAGAAATCTCTTGCTGAATCATCTGCCAAAACATTTTAGCTCTTTCACAAATCCACCCATTTAATCATTTGCGATTTCACTACTTCATCTTCTGTAGACCATTGTAGAAGTAATTTATATACATTTGAAATTAATTTATCATTGTCTCCAAGCAGAACTTTTTCCAATTCTGTTTGCTCTTTCCTTATTCCTTCAGTTTTAATATCATTCTCCACCAAGCTCTTTATTTATTGCATTTGAAACCAATCATATTTATAATTCAACTCTTCAGCAGTTTTCAGTTCTATTTTGCCACTCTGTATTTTTAATAATTGATTATATGACAACCACTTTTCTTCGCCTATCTCAGCCGTTATTTTTATTACTTCAGCTGGCACTATCCATAACGGTCTTTTCTCATCTCCATATTTCTTGTATTTAATCCATGTATTTAGCAAATTATTTCTTATATAATGGTGAGAGAAAAAAACGTCCATCTTCTTTTTTCCATACAAATACGCATGTCAGCCAAATTTATTTCCATGACCTTCCAACACTAAAAGTTTTTTGTTTAACAACGTTATCCATTCTTTCATCCACACTAAACAAACTGCTTTCTGATATAATTTTAAATTCAGCAGTTGAAACCCACCTCTTTCTTTTGCATCTGTCAAAATTTTCATTTTAATCCTTGGTTTCTTCCCAGCCCACACAAATTCTGAGATTTTCTTTCGCCATTTATCAAATTGTTTGCCATCCTTCACAATAGGAATAGTTTGAAACAAATACATTATTCTTGGTAAGATATTCATTTTGATTGCAGCTATTCTACCCAACAATGACAAATTAAGCTTATTCCATTTTAACATGTCTTCATCCATTTTACACCATAACTTCTCATATTTATTTTTAAACAGATCAATATTCTTCATTGTTATCTCCACCCCTAGTTATTTTACCTTAGAGGTGACTTCTCTGTAATTCTTCTTACTTGTTCATCCGCATATTTTTACACAGAATTTTTGATTTTTCTCTATTAATACAAAGTCCCACCAATTCCCCATACTCTTTTATTTTAGCTAGCAGCAAAGGTGTAACTTGTATGGGGGTTTTCATTTATAAACATTATATCATCAGCAAAAGCTCTATATTTGTAAGTAAATCCTTTTATTCTTAATCCTTCTATTTCTTTTTCTTCTTGGATTTGCATCAATAATATTTCATTATAAACAAAAATGGTGAAAGTGGACAGCCTTGTCTCATACCTTTGCTAATTTTCATATCTTCTGTAAGACCTGTGTTTATACACAACCTTGCACTTTGTTCAGAATATATTGATTTTATCATTCTTATAAAGTTTTCACCCAGCTCCATTTTTTCCATTAATGCAAACATAAAGTCCCAATTTAAATTATCAAATGCTTTCTCTGCATCTGCAAAAAATAATGCTACTTCTTTTTCTGGATGTCTTTCATAATATTCTACAATATTTACAACAGTTCTAATATTGTCTCTTATTTGTCTTTTGGGAAGAAACCCTGCTTGATCTTCCTTAAGTTTATCAAATGTTGTTTAAGCTGTTCTGCCAAGATTCTTGTAAATATTTTATAGTCATTATTTAATAGCAAAATTGATCTATAATTTTTTACATTCGTGACATCTCTATCTTTCCATGTGTTTGGTACTTTCCCTTTTATTCTTATCGTATTCATCAACTTCTGCAATTTTGGTATTAACTCATCTTTAAAAGTTTTAAAATATTTAGCTGTATATCCATCAGGCCCAGGTGCTTTTCCATTCTTCATTGCGTTAATTGCTGCTTCAATTTCTATTTTTTCAATTGGACCATATAAAACTTTTCGCATATTTTCAGTTAGGGGCTCTATTTTTATCTTTTGTAAATACTCATTCATCTTCTCTTTCTTTATTTTAACACCTTTAAACAATTTGGCATAGTACTTAAAAAATTCTCTTTTTATTCCCTCTTGAGTAACCACTTCTCTTCCATCTACCACAATTCTGTTAATAATTCTATTTTCTCTCTTTTTCTTCAATTGCCAAGCCAAATACTTTCCCGGTCTATTTGTTCCCTCAAAGGATTTCTACTGAAGTATTTTCAAACTCCATTCCACTTCTTTATTTAACAAATGTCTCAATTGAGTTTGTAATATTGTAATTTTACTTAAAATTTTCTTTTTCCCTGGCCTTTTTCTCAACTCCCCTTCCTTTTTCTTTATTTCATTTTGAATGTCCAACAACTGTTTTTCTTTTACTCTCTTATCTTTATTATTCAAAGTAATCAACATTCCTCTCATTATTGCTTTATAGGCATTCCAGACTGTCTGAAAGTCAATATCCTCTTTGTCATTCACTTGGAAAAAAACCTTTAGTTTCATTTTCTAAGTATGTCACTATTTCTTTATTCTGTAGCAAATCTTCATTCAATCTCCATCTTCTCACCTTCTTGGACAATTTTGTAATCCACATTATTGGGTTATGATCAGCACCAATTTTAGGTGAAATCTCTATTTTCTTTAGTTCCCCACAACATGTCAATTCTAGAAAAAGTTTTGTGTCTTGCAGAAAAGAAAGTATAGTCCCGAACTTCAGGGTTAAATTTCCTCCATATATCTTCCAAATTTTCTTGTTTAACCAGTTCAAAAAAAGACTTTGGCAATTTTCCTTCTTTACTATTGTTTTTTTTCCCCTCCCGACCTGTCCAATGAGTTCTTAACTGTTCCATTAAAATCTCCCATTATCAAAACTTGGCCATAAGTCAGTTCATCAAACTGTTGTATAATGTCTTTTAAAAAAAACATTCTTTGCACCATTAGGCATATAGAGTCCCAATAACAATGTTTTTTTTCCCATCTAATATTGTCTCTACTGCTACAAATCTTCCATCTTTATCTTTAAATACTAATTTTGACTCCAATTCTTGTTTAATATAAAAAAACCACTCCCCTTTTCTTCTGTTCAGCCAATGAAAAAAATTCCACTCCCAATTGTTTTTTCCATAAAAATTTATAATCCTTTTGTTTAATATGCACTTCTTGCAAACAAATTATATTACAGTTTTGTTTTTTAATCCAATGAAAAGTTGCCCTTCTTTTTTGTGGTTAATTTAGTACATTTACATTCTAAGACAATAATTTGTAATCCATCATGGTGCAAATTCTTTTTTTTCTTCAAAAAATCTATGCATATCCTGTGCATTTGTAATTGTAATTCTTTTCCCCTGGAGTTCAAAGCTCAAGCCTTCAGGTATTATCCATCTGAACCTCATTCCATTGTCTCTCAATTTTTCTGTCAACTTTTAATATGTTCTTCTATCATTTATCACTTGTCTTGGCAGCTCCTTCATGATTCTCACTCTACTGCCTCCCACTATCAAAGTTTTCAAAGTTTTTACTCATGATCCTTCCCACCATTTCCTTTGTCATATATCTTACGACAACATCTCTTGGTAAGTTATTTTTCTTGGCATAAAGTGAGTTCACTCTATACATATAGTCATACATGTTTTTAGACTCTTCGGGGTCTTCCTCTAAAAATTCTGCAATTATTTTTATTATATATTCTTTTAAATCACCATCCTCCTTCTCAGGTACTCCTCTCAGACGTATCTGAGTCTCCATCAATTTGCAGTCATGGATTGTCACTTTTTCTTGCATTTTCAACAAGGTGGAATCATATACTTTCATTCTGCCATCTACCTCCTGCACTTTCTTAGATGTTTCCTCAGTTTCCTTTCTGAGATCTTCCATATCTTTTTTAATCTCTGCAATAATTTTTTTTTCCAATTCATTTATCATCTGCCTCACCTCTTTCATTATTCTGTCCTCCATTGCCTCCAATTGGTCCTGCATTTTTTCCAATGAAGTAGCCCTTGTACGGGGCTGCTTGTGTTCAGACATTTAAAAAACAACGAAAATTTGGACCTCACCAATTTCCAATTCGACTATCAGATTCAAAAGAGTAGGGCTTGCCCTTTATAACAAGCCCAATTTCACCATCCTCGGAGCTCACAAAGTCAAGATATTTATTTTTAAAGTTTTTAAAACTTCCAAAATGGCGGTCACAACTTTTTACTGCTCCTTACAATTTTTTCCCCTTTTAAAAACATCCAAGGTCCACATAAATAATATGACCAATAGTATTTAACTTCTTACCCTCTTCTCAGTTAACTCCAGTAATTTTTAATGTCCCAAATTCTTTAAAAACATTGTTTTTATTTTGACCTCCCAGCTATGGCCGTTGATGTTTCTCAATGGTAGTAAATTCCTAGAATAGGTTTTCCCTCCGCTACTTCCTGCTTTTGTTGCCACGAAGTCTCACTCACACTGGTAAGGAGATCTCACGCTACTTAACGTGCTTCCTGTCTTGCTTGAATGTGCTGGAGGTCTGTGGTGCTCTTTTTTCAAAACCGCAAGTAGACTAAACAATAAATTCCTTTCCACTTTTTAGCACTTTTTAACACTGTCTTTTATATTTATAAAGTCCAAATTTCACCTCTTCCTCCCCTCTTCTTCCAGACTTTCTAGATTTTCCTTTCCCACCTTTTAAATTTATTCCATTAAGCTGTAAATAGTTCCGGAATGAAAGATAGTAATTTGTACCTTCTCTTCCAATTATCCAAGTTCCCACCCGTCTTGCAAAGCTTTAGATGTTTAGCAGTGTCCAAGAAGGTTAGGTTCCTGTCAAGCTTATGTCAAATAAATGACTCTGAAAACTTCTGCAGATGATGAAAATGCAACTCTTCCCGGAGACCCCTCAAAGGATCCCCCCCCCCCCCCGGGACTCTCTTTTAGCCAAGGTAAATCTCCTCAAAGTTTCCTGTGCATATCTTGGACTAATCTCTGACTGAGAAAAGTAGGCAGTAGGCATTAAATTGCCTTCCACTACCCCGAACAGAAGTTCCAGCCTGCTCCCGTTATGAGAAGCAGCTCAGCTTGACATTTTCCTCCCCCAGAAATCCCAGTATGTGAAGATTAGTGACTGGATGAGTTTGACTCCTGTGGACAGTATTCCTACAAATTAGAGTTGGGCTGAAGATAATTCATCAGGAACAGGCCATTTTCAGAAGCATTCCCATACAGCCTACACTTCACTTCATATCCCTTATGAATCAATGTATAAACTACATTAAATGCTCTTGCACATTATACCAATGAAGCTATTTTATCAGCATATTAATAAACTCATACTTAAGAAGAAAAGTAACTATTACTGGAACTTGCTTCCAAGTACCATTGTAGAATGATCAACTGTCCATTATATATTGACATATCACCTTTTCCGACTTTAAGATATGGAAAGTGTTTGCATAGAACAGCAGCTAAGACTCCATTGGTTACATTGCATCTAAAGTTTGCCATCCCACTTCACAGCCTCAAACAGCACCCAAAATGCTGCTCCTGAGAGATGAAGGACCCCCAGGTGCAGGATTAGAAACTGAAAGGCTGCCATGAGATGGGAGAATTGGCAAAAATCACTACCATCACCCTTGTGTGTGCAAATCTTTTCAACACGATCCAGCCTTGCATAACAATACTTCATTTTATCCTAGAAGGATCACAAACTGAAAGGACTTCTTGAATGAGTGTGTGTGAGGGCAGTGGGGGGGGGGGAATCTCTTTTGAAGATGTGATCCAAAATATCCCATATTATAGCATCAGACCTGGAAAATAATGCACCCGGTGGCATTCAACTCAGAATTCTAGAGAGTTTCAGATAAGCTTGCCACTATTTTATCAAACTGAAATGCAACATACACAAATTGAGATCACCCAAGAAAATTCTAGAAAAGAAGAGGAAGAGTTGGATTTATACCCTACCCTTCACTCGGAGTCTCACAGTGGCTTACAATCTCCTTCTCTTCCTCTCCCCACAACAGACATGTTGTGTCCTAGGTTCAAATGGAGAACTGTTACTTTTGGAGGGAAGCTGAACAAGCCAAGCTTGTACTCCACACCAGGGTTCCAGAGAAGGCCTAAGCGTGCCCAATCAGGGGAAGGATTGAAACATAAGTAGCCAATCAACATCTAGGCTCATACTGTACCCTGATAGGCCCTTAGGCCTCTGTAAATAGCCAATCCATGTACATAGTTAAGGTCCAATCAGAAGGGGGCAAGAATTGTATAAAAGGAGCGGGAGGTTTGAATAGAGCTCAGTCTGTGTTGGTGTTCCTGAAGTAAAGCTTGCTGAAATCACTCTCCGACTCTGGTCTCTTACTGCGCCGACCCCAGTACTTTACACTGGCGACGAAGGTGGGATGCCAGTAAGAACCAGCAACAGAACCAGGAACACGGAAAGGTGGCTAAATCCAAGCCATCTGGGTCCCCACCTCCGCTCTGCGCACACCCCATCTCGCAAGCCGCCCAGACACGCTGCCAAGAATGGAGGCTCCAGCCAACCTCCTGCAGCCCTTTAGCATCGATCGCCCCGAGCTGTGGGACTCATGGGTCGAAGGCTTCCAGTCATACCTGACCTTCCGGAAGATTACAGAGGCTACCATGCAGAGAGCTCTGCTTATCAGTATGTGTGGCACGGAGACCGTGGACTTAGCCAGGGCTCTTCTCCAACCCAGGAAGCTCTCAGAGACGCCGGTGGACGACATCATCAGCGCTCTGGAGAAGTATTTCCAGCCCCAGCCAACCAAGCTCACCCGGCACTGGGACTTCCGACAAAGGACACAGAAGGCAAGCAAAACCACGATGGCGTTCTTGACAAGCCTGCGCCGGGTGGCAAGCCGATGCAGTTTCGCAGACCTCAACGAAGCCCTTCTCGACCAGTTTGTATGGGGCTTGAGGGACGAAAAACTAGTACAGAAACTCCTGTCCCTCTCCGAGTGCGACCTAACAAAGGCAATTGATGTGGCCACCAGCTGGGAGAAGGGCAGATCAGCAGGGCCACGGCTGACAAGACAGGCTGCGGCACACCAGATCAACCCTGAACCATCTACAGAGGACTCAGACAAGGACAAAGCTCTACAAACCGGCTATCGTTCAGCAGGAAGGAAGACCACCCATACCCCACAGGGCATGAGACACAAGACACCACCTGCATGTGCAAGCTGCGGGGGCCAGCATGAGCGAAAGACCTGCCGATTCCGGAATGCCACCTGTCGACTCTGCAGCAAGGAAGGCCACATCGCCCGCGCCTGCAGATCCACATCCCGAGCACGCGTCCCGCAAAGATCTGCGCACTCCGAAGGCCAGCCAGACTTCGAGACCGACGCTCTCCACGCCCACCAATACCCGGTACAGTACCTACCCTCGCCAGTCAGGCCCTCCAAAATCCGGGTCAATGTAGAGATCGGGGGGGTGCCCTGCCAAATGGAGGTGGACTCTGGGTCAGCATCATCTATTATAGCGGCAGAGACATTTTTTAAAATCCCCATCAGGCTGAGGCCTCGTCTCAGGGACCCGGGGTTTACCTTAGTGGACTTCCAGAAGAATAAGGTGCCTATCTTGGGAGTGGGCCCGGTCCCAGTCGAATACAAGGGGTTCAAGGGCCAGCTACAAGTGCTAGTGGTGAAGAACCACCTTACAAACCTTTTGGGTCTCGACTGGTTCAAGCCCCTGGGAATAGAGATCAGGGGGGTCAATAAGACTGTCGGAGTGGACTTTAACAAGGTTTGCGAAGAGTTCCCGGCCGTTTTTGATGGCACCTTGGGCTGCTACACGGGTCCCCCGGTTACACTACACCTCGACCCCACAGTGCGGCCTATTAGGCTTAAAGCGCGGCGAGTTCCATTCGCGCTCAAGCCTAAAATTGAGGAGGAACTGGATAAACTGATTGCACAGGGAATACTAGAGCCTGTCACCCACGCAGCCTGGGAAACGCCCATCGTGACTCCAGTCAAGCCCAGTGGGGAAGTGCGGATTTGTGCAGACTATAAGTGCACCCTCAACAAGGCTCTTCAGGCCCACGCATACCCTGTGCCCATCGTCAGCCACGTTTTAGCCACCCTAGCCGGCGCAAAATTTTTTGGCAAGTTGGACTTGGCCCAAGCTTACCAACAGCTGCCGGTGGATGAGGCCACGGCCAACGCCCAAACAATTGTGACCCACCGGGGGGCCTTTAGAGTAAAGCGGTTGCAATTTGGCGTGAGTGTGGCTCCGGGGTTGTTCCAGGAACTCATGGACTCTCTTTTAAAAGGACTTCCCGGAGTCACTCCATTCTTCGATGATGTGCTGATCGCTGCAGCCTCGCCTGAAGAATTCGCCGCCCACCTTAGAGGAGTCCTACAACGTTTTGAAACAGCCGGCCTCAAGGTCAAACGGGAGAAGTGCCTCCTGGGCGTGGATCGGGTGGAATTCCTGGGGTTCTCCATCGATGCCCAGGGGGTCCACCCCTCCGACGCCAAGCTGCGTGCCATCAGAGATGCTCCAGCGCCCACCAACAAGCAAGAACTCCAGGCCTTCCTCGGCCTCCTAAACTTTTATCATGCTTTTCTCCCCCACAAGGCAGCGGTGGCCGAACCCCTGCACCAGCTTCTAGACAAGAACCGACCCTGGGCGTGGGGCCGCCAGCACGCTAAAGCCTTCCAGGATATCAAGGGCCTCCTGATGTCCAACTCCGTCCTTGCCCATTTCGACGAGACCCTGCCCTTGGTCCTTGCATGCGACGCATCCCCTTATGGCATGGGGGCAGTTCTGGGCCACCGACTCCCTGATGGGACCGAAGTCCCTATCGCGTACTACTCGCGGACCCTCTCGTCGGCGGAGCGGAACTACGCCCAAATCGACAAAGAAGGGTTGGCAGTTGTGGCCGGCGTCAAAAAATTTCATGATTACATCTACGGCCGGCCCTTTACCCTCTATACGGACCACAAACCCCTCTTGGGCCTCTTTGCATCAGACCGGCAGACCCCTCAGGTGTTGTCCCCACGGGTCCTCCGTTGGTCCATTTTTCTAGCCGGCTACACTTACACCCTAGTGCATCGCCCGGGCAAGGCAATGGGCCATGCTGACGCCCTGAGCCACTTGCCCTTGCCTGACGTGGATCCCGATCCAGCCCCGGCTCATCAGATCCTACTGATGGACATGCTTCCGGACAGGCCATTGCTCGCCCGCGACGTTGCTGCCCGCTCTTCTCGTGATCCAGTCCTCTCCCGTGTCTTGGACTGGGTGGGGAGGGGGTGGCCCAAGGGCTTGACTGGGCCGGAATTTACTCCGTTTGCAGCCCGGAAAGACGAACTATCCACCCACAAAGGCTGCCTACTATGCGGCAACAGAGTCGTCATCCCCAAACCCTTGCAAGACCAAGTGCTTAGAGCCCTGCACGAGGCACACCCGGGCATAGTCCGCATGAAGGCTCTCGCATGAAGCTATGTCTGGTGGCCCGGCCTCGATGCAGAAATTGAGGCTTGGGTTAAAAGGTGCCCGACATGCCAGGTGTCAAGGCCTGACCCCCCACGTGGCCCAGTGCAACCATGGGAATCCACCAAAACCCCCTGGTCAAGACTGCATATGGACTTTGCTGGCCCCTTCCATGGGCGGACTCTACTCATACTAGTGGATTCATACTCCAAGTGGTTGGAGGTGGTCCAGGTGCCCTCTCCATCACCGCAGGCAACCATCACGGCTCTGAGGGCCATCTTTGCAACCCACGGGTTGCCGGAGACCATCGTCACCGACAACGGCACAGCATTCACGTCCGCAGTGTTCCAGGACTTCTTAGCCAGGAACCTCATCAGGCACATTCGCTCTGCCCCGTTTCATCCAGCCACCAACGGCCAGGCAGAGCGGATGGTGCGCACAGCAAAGGAGGCCTTGAACCGTCTGGGCCCCTCAGACTGGCCAAAAGACTTGGCGTGTTTCCTAATGGCCTACCGGACCACACCCACTGCCTCCACAGGTCGCAGTCCAGCCGAACTCCTCATGGGCCGCCGCATCACCACCCTGCTGGACAAGCTGCACCCTGACCGAGCCCCAGACAGGCGACCGGCGCCGGAACACCTTAAAGCCCCCAGAGGGTTCTATCCAGGTGAGACAGTGTGGGCACGGAACTATGCCACCACTGGCCCCACCTGGCTCCCTGGAAAGGTGGACCACGTCACAGGACCGGTCTCCTATGCAGTGACCTTGGAAGGTGGACATCTCCTGAGGCGACACATCGACCAACTCCGTGGTCGCCTGCCTGCCGGGGAGCCAAGGTCAGAGGCTCCAGATCCGGACAACGTAAGTCCCCGTGAGCCTGACACAGAACAGGGTTCCGTGGAGCCCGCTTCGGCCCAGCAGGAGGAGACCCCCGACCGCGCAGCTGAACCCAGGTCTTCCGGGGCCGCCGTCCCAGATGTCTCCAGCTCTGCAGCCGCGGAACCACCAACCGAGTCAGAACGCCCAGTCCCCTCGGAGCTCCGACGCTCGACACGAGACCGCCGCCCTCCGGCATATCTCCAGGACTATGTCACCTGATAGCTGGAACTATGGGGGGGAGGGGTGTTGTGTCCTAGGTTCAAATGGAGAACTGTTACTTTTGGAGGGAAGCTGAACAAGCCAAGCTTGTACTCCACACCAGGGTTCCAGAGAAGGCCTAAGCGTGCCCAATCAGGGGAAGGATTGAAACATAAGTAGCCAATCAACATCTAGGCTCATACTGTACCCTGATAGGCCCTTAGGCCTCTGTAAATAGCCAATCCATGTACATAGTTAAGGTCCAATCAGAAGGGGGCAAGAATTGTATAAAAGGAGCGGGAGGTTTGAATAGAGCTCAGTCTGTGTTGGTGTTCCTGAAGTAAAGCTTGCTGAAATCACTCTCCGACTCTGGTCTCTTACTGCACCGACCCCAGTACTTTACAAGACACATTATTATTATTATTATTATTATTATTATTATTATTATTATTATTATTATTATTATTATTATTATTATTATTATTATTATTATTATTACCTTTAATTTATATCCCCCCTCTCTGCAAGCGGAATCAGAATGACTAACTATCAGTTTAAAACTTCAAACAATAGTTACAATTAAACCATTCAAAACTTCAAAGCTTCAAACAGTAAATGCAGTTAAAACATTTTTAAAACATTTTATGGTGCTGTTATAGTACCTTGTGAGATAGATGGGGATGAGGCAGGTCTGAAAGAACTGTGACTGACCCAAGGTCACCCAGCTGGCTGCATATGGAGGAGTGGGGAGTAAAATCTGGTTCTCCAGATTACAGTCCGCAGCTCTTAACCACTGATGGCAAGAAATGTAACAACAGTTATTCACAAAGGGTGATTAACACATGGAATTCACTGCCACAGGAGGTGGTGGCAGCTACAAGCATAGACAGCTTCAAGAGGGGATTGGATCAGCATATGGAGCAGAGGTCCATCAGTGTCTATTAGTCACAGTTTATCATTGGAACTGTCTGTCAGGGACAGTGATGCTCTGTATTCTGGGTGCTTGGGGGGCACAGTGGGAGGACTTCTAGTGTCCTGGCCCTACTGGTAGACCTCCTGATGGCTCTTGTGTTTTTTTGGCCACTGTGTGACACAGAGTGTTGGACTGCATTGGCCATTGGCCTGATCCAACATGGCTTCTCTTATGTTCTTATGACTACTGTAATATATTTAGAGATTTTTTTGAACCACTGATGGATTACTACTCATACTAGGATGCCCTTTAGTCTTTCCAAAAGCAGATTACAGTTGTAGCATTGTTTCCTCACATTTCTTTTATTCTGTCTTGGTTATTATTGTAAATGTGCTTTAAATTTCAAGTGACTTAGATTATTGTTTTGGGAGAGAATTCCTGCTTCTCAGGACTCAGTTATATACTGACAAAACTTCATTTTTAGCAAAGGGGGTAGTTATCCCTTTAGAGCTTTTTGTTCCTTTTCTATTGCGGTTTAGCTCTGCAGTTCAACTCTGTCTTTTATTCAGTTTTACTTTTAACATGCTCTCCTGGCAGAAAATGCAAACAAACCCTAACACACACTAATCCTCTTTCCCTCATTCTCTTCATGGCTTAGTTCTTCTGGATAATTCGTTCAGTTGCATCTAATGTTGTTTTTAAATAGAGCTTTTACCTCCATACCCCATCCAAAGCTGACCATTCCTTCTGAATAATCCATAGAAGAGTAAAGTAGATAATGTATTTCGTGTACAGAAAAAAACCTACTGGAATTTATAAGTTGATTCAAAAATTGTAAATTACTTTTGTGAGGGAAACGTATTCTATTTATTTTCACTGCCTCTCCAAGAAATGCAACAGCTGAACATAAAACCAATATATTTTAATGCCCTTCAAAACTAAATTTTGTGTGCTGTGAAACATGTATTGCTAACTGTCTGTTATGTTGTACAAAACAAAAAAGAAAGAAATACAAATATGGTTTTTAGCATATGATATGCACTTATTAAAGACACAGGAGTTTCCTTAAGTTTGGATATCAGGGAACAAAAAAAAAGGGAACATTTCCTGAATTAAAAAAAAAAAGAACCCCAAGGCTCAGCATTGTAATTTTTATTCCTGTTTGTATCACCAAGGGACGGAGTATTCTTCTTCTATATTTAATTTTTTTTTATTTCATTGTGTGTGAGAGCAAATGAGTGTGTATATAGTCTGAATACATTGCTCACTTGCCACAAAACTGCTACACTAATGTAAAACATTGTAATGAATATGCTATCCCCATCCTCAATTAACTCCAGTTCATCCTACTTCATTTCCTTTCTTTACTTTTGAAAGCTTTCATTAACTTTGAAAAATCTCTGCATGTGATTCATTTTGGGAGGCTTTTTTCACTTCAGAAAGCTTTCAGGGATATGAAAACAAAATCAATAGTTATGGACCGGTACTTGTGGTGCTCCCAGCAATCTCAGATCAAAGAGTGCACATCTTCTAACTAAATATATCCCAGTAAAGAAATATATTTCAATTTCCAGTTTCAACAAGGATATAAAAACAGGGAGGAAATCAATAAGAAAAAAAAAAGCCTTTGGGTTAATCTTTTTTGTGTGCAGCCCAATTAGGATCTGCTGTTTTGTGTCATTTCATGAACCAGAGAGCTTCGACATTTCTGACATGTCCCTGTGCTTTGGTTTATAATATTAAAGTGCAACAAAAGGATACACAAGTGTGCTAAGTGTCTTTTTACTTCCAGTGCTTCATGAGAACCGAGAAGTCATACATCCTCATAGGGTAGATATCAAATAAGACTCTGAAAGTATAGAAAGAAAGCCTGCAACTCACTTGCCACAAAACTTCCACACTTGTTGAACACCATACTTAGTATTGTTCAATAATCTGAAGCTATATTTGGATCATAACTAATTATTAGGGTATTCTACCCACAAAAGTACTTTGAGTGTTTCAGAAATTACAACCATTTTCTAGGATTTCCTGGAAATATGCAGGTAAAGAATATCTTAAGATATTGTAGGTATCCAGGAGGTAATTGAAATATGAAATATGATGTTTTAAGTCTCTGAAAAGTCTACACAGTTAAAACTCAGGTACCTGTACCCCACAACAAACTGGGGAACCAGTAAAGAAAGGACAAGAGAGATTCCTGTGATTTCATACTGATGGAATCAATTCTACTGTTCCTTTCTTTCCTCTGTTCTTTGCCTGGGGCTTCTGGATGGGATCCTCAGAACTGTTACTTTCTCTCTTCTCTTTCAAGAGCCCTGTACCTTTCATCAGCATTTTCAGCAAATGTAAAGAGGAACAGTAATCACATCCAATTTTCACAAGGAAAACTATGCATTACTATTGAGATCTTGGTAAAGTCTCTTAAAAAAAAACTATATGGGGATTTGAAGAGAGACAGGTCATAACATCTAGGCAATGGCATTCCCGACAATAGGAAGAGCACGACTGTATATGAAATCCTATAAAAAGATCATATAAACGGTGCTTGGAGGTATGTAACAGAATGAATCACAGCCTCACCTTCCCCTAAGCAGAATGGATCATGGCTTCTCTTTTCCCTCTACAGCCTCCACTGCTCCCCCAGAAGATGCTCATATGGGGAGGAGAAGGCTGCAGGCAAAGGTGGAAAGATCTGTTCTGCAAAAGCAGTGCATACATGGCTCATAGGAGACAAACCTTTTTCTTGTCACAAGATGTCCGCAAGAGAGGTGTGATTTTTCCTTGAAATTGGGTGCAAACCCTGGTGCTACAAAATTCACCAGCAATAAACAGATTTAACTGTACTTAACTGCATCTGTGGAATAATAAGGCTTATTTCAGAGTTTAACCACTGTTAAAGACACCACAAAACATTTCTGAACTTGCATTACAATTTTATTTTCAGCAGTGAAGCCACTGGCACTAACAAATTACTATATATGCTCCTCATTACAGCTTAAAATTGAAGGCTCCCACAATGTCAGAGCTGATCAAACCTCTTCCAGAGCCTTTTTATTCCTTGCGACAAGTGCCACAGGCTAATTCAGAGCTGTGCTCTTTTTGTTTGTGACTCTTGCTAGTTCAAAAGGAAAACCAGGATATCCATCCTAGTCACTATCCTTTCAAAAGGAAATTAAATCTTATTTTTAATCTGAATAGCCTTGTGTGCCCTTCAGAATAAACAAAGACTTGAATATTTCATTTTGTAGTGATTTTTATAGCTAGAGTAGAAGGAATTCAGCGTACATTACTAGTGTTATGTGGTAATGTAAGGATAGATATCTGTTCAGTCACAGCACACATGTTTGTTTCTTACATCAGAGAGTTCTGTTTTGACATATGCTTGATTTCAAAGGTTTGGGTGTGATTGATTTATTACCTCTTACCCAAAAGAACTGGATGTAACTTGAAACTAGCATCATTTAAAGCAGGGATGTCAAACTTATGACCCACAGAATGCAAGCGCCTGCCTCCCCAAGATTTAATGAGGTCCATGGCTCTTTCCCCATCCCTTCCTCTCTTCACCCTTTGAAGCTATGAGGTTGCCAAAATTCCCAGCTTCTTCTGCCTTGTCTTTGCCTGCTTCAGCAGGAAGGTCTTCTGGGCTTGCAAAATTGAAAAGAAAACATGGAACGGATTTTCCATTAAGGTTTATGTGCCCATACAGACTACCATGTTTTCCTTGCAACTTTGTCTGTACTGCAATGTATTTCAATGGAGTGGAGCTCAAGTAGTTTAACTTTCCAGCATTTTTAAGGCCAGTTGAAGCTGTTGCTTGCTGGAGTGGTCCATGCAAATAAAGGGCTGATGTTTTGAGCCAGCTTGTATCTGCTGAATGGATCTGAGAACTGGTGCCTAGTGAGTACTCTAACCTGCGAACCCACAACCAAAAGGGGATATTACACTGGTGAGCCAATACTAACCTGAGTAGACCCCGGGGAGACAGGAAAAAATGCTTGCAATGCCCAACTATTTCATATTTTCCTAGGCTCAGAGTATTTTATATTTTAGTTTACATTTTTAGTTTCTGCTGTGATCCTTGTGCTTTTTCTTGATGTTTTATTTTACAAATTGCATTCCCAAATCCATTATTTCCCCACCTTTCCATTTTAAACAAAATATTGCAAGAATTTAAAGCACGTATTTTAGGTACAAAAATAATATCTTTAAGTGTTTTTGTCGGTATCCTTTATAAAGTTTGTATCTCTGCTACCTGGTATTACATTTTATGACACGCATGGCCTGGCCCCATAAAGTCCCATTTATATCAGATCCAGTCCTCATAACAAATGAGTTTGGCACCCCTGATTTAAAGCAGCTCAGCATCTAACACACAAGGCAGGCTTGACCAGGATGCATGTTCATAGAAGATGAGATTGCATTTATACCCTGCCCTTCACTTGGCGTCTCAGACCAGCTTACAGTCTCCTTCCCTTCCTCTCTCAACAGCAGACACCTGTGAGGTAGGTGGGGCTGAGGGAGCTCTTCAAGAACAGCTCTGAGATAACTGTGATTGATCCAAGGTCACCCAGCAGCTGCATGTAAAAGAGTGGAGAATCAAACCCAGTTCTCCAGATTAGAATTCACTGCTCTTAATCACTACACCAAACTGAGGAACTGTCATGAGGAATTTTCCTACACCAGCCTGAAGAATTTTTCTTTCCCAAAACTGTTTTAGACTTCTCAGTTTTGTTTTTATGGTGCAAGAGAAAGAATTCTAGTGAATTCTTTAAAAGCTTGCATAGTTGTTTGTGTAAACCTAATAAAAGGTATTATTTTGATTGTGTTCTCTTTTGGGGGGGAGTGGAGATTTTTAGACCTGCACAGTTGTAACAGCTTCTTTCCCCCTTGAAGGCAGGGACCAACCCTAAAATTCACTTTCTAAGAACAACTACACCAAACTTAGGGAGAACAAGTCTAAACAAGCCTCCCCCAAAGTAAGTCCAATTACATTCAGTGGGGCTTACTTTCAAGGACAACTCCTTTCAAGGACAACTCCTGTGAAAGCTATGGTTGACCCAAGGCCTTTCCAGCAGGTGCAAGTGGAGGAGTGGGGAATCAAACCCAGTTCTCCCAGATAAGAGTCTATGCACTTAACCACTACACCAAAAACAATTCATAGAGTAAAAAACTCCACATTGCATTTACTTCCTTGATACCCACTTTTTTCTACAATGGGAACCCACAAAATGGCATACAGCAATCTTCCCTTCTCCATTTTTCATCACAACAACCTCGTGAGGCAGGTTAGATGGTGTGGACCAAGGTCACTGACCAAAGAGCACTGTCCCACCCCCTAAAGAAGCAGAATTTTAGAATACTGAGGTCCTCTTCAAGGCTCCTACCCACAGAAGCTCCTATATGCTCCTCACCTTCCAGACCAATGACTTAATGCAAATTACGTTTTAAAACTACAACAAAATGTTCTTTGTGCAAGGAAAGTACCACATAACTTAGTAATAAGTAGAGCCATCACCTATATGAATGGTTAGCTCATTAATCATCTGTCTTCATACCTGATTAATTAATGTGTTAAAATTAAAAAAAACATGCCTTATTAATAACCAATACAGAGCTGTTTTTTATATACTGAAGAAAGTGTACAATAGTATTAGAAAGAAGGGTCTTTATAGTTTTTTAAATTTCTTTTTTCCTTTTTTGTTTTTTAGGAACAAAATATTTTCCCTGCTTGAAGATGAGGTATAGCAGCTCAGAAGTGCCATTCCCCAGGTCCGGATGGGGAATCCTTTGGTTTTACAGGCTCTCCCCCCCCTCCCCCAGGCAGTTGATCGGTGGAGGGAAGCCCCGGTCTAACAGGTATTATGTGTCTTTAGGTCTCAGACAGGGTTAGAAACTTGCAAATTGCTTTTGTTTTTGAAGGTGTGTGTATGTGCCTTTAAATCTCTGCAAGACTGAAAGTGCAGGGAGGCGGGGCAAGGAGGCAGAGCTCTGATCCTTTAGCATTCCTTTCAGAAGCTGTTTAGGATAATAAAGAGTTAACTAGAACCTGAGTATTGGATAGAGGAAAACTCCACCCTCCAGACCTCTCTCTCCTTAAGTTGGTTGAAATACAGCATATTGTTCCATTCAGCAACTCCAGTGAGAAAAGCTATCTATACCATTGTCCTAGGGATATCACAAAAGTGTGGGCATATAAACTGTTTATTTTGACTGCTTTGTGAGTGTGTGTGTGCTCACTTTCATTTAGTGTGTGTATGTGTTCACTTTCATTTGGCAGCTGCTGGGGAACAAAAAAGGCAAACGGGAGGTGGAGAAAATGACTGTATTCAGGGGAACTGCACTGCTGTATTTTTATTCATTTATTTTATTTGCAATGGGTAAGTCTCCCAGCTCCACCCCCAAAGTCCCCAGATATTTCCTGAGTTGGACCTGGCAACCCTAGAAGTATGGCACTTGCTTTGCATGCAGAAGGTCCTAGGCCCAATCCCTGGCATCTGCAGTTAAAATCACCATCTTATAGGTGATGTGAAAAACCTCCACCTGAGATGCTGGAGAACCACTACCAACCAAAGAAGCCACATATCCCTGACACATCAATGCTCTGGCTCAGTATGAGGCAGCTTCATGTATACAGCATCAAAATCAAAATATTCTTAAAAGTAAATAGAAATGCCCTTATATCCCAGTCCAATTGTTTTAAATGGCATCCACTGAACAACCAACTGAATTATAAATGAAGAATTGACATGCATGCTAAGCTACAATTCAGGAGTATCTTAGGGAGGAAAGGAAAAGGGCCTACGCTCACAATTGTACATATATAAAATAACTGGAGTTTCAGCATCATGATTCAGAGCAAAGGTTCCTTCATACTCAACAAAGAAATGGGGAAGAAGTGAATTGTGCCTCTTCTCATTGTACTTATGATGTAAAACGCAAACAAGATGTGTAGGTGCTTTTGCATCCATCAGTTATGCCACTCACCCCAACAAGATCTCTTTCCAACCTTATACTAAGATTGAGGTGAGAGAAAGTGTAGCTCTCACTGTACCACTGTAACTTGCAGAGCTAATCCAAGAGTTAGCATATAAAATTGTATTATTTTGGCACATTTATAGAATTTAGCAAGATAAATGTCTTCAGTTTCAGGTGAGCCTAATGCTTCAGCGAGAGCTGAAAACTTCTGCCCCCTCTGCTACTTTTTGCACATGTATCTTTAATTCTTGTTCTCTGAGAGTAGGAGAAAATAGAAGTTGAAGTAGAGAACTTTTTTTTAATAAACAAAAGGATCTGTGCTATTTGGACAGAGGCAGTCTCATAGATTCTCAATAGGAACTACTGCAACCATGTATGGATATTAAACTAACCTTTATAAAATTGAATATATTTTACTCTTTAATAATGTAATAAATATTAAACATACAAAATAAACACCTGCACACTATACTTGATAATTAAGAATCCTCTGCTATCCACTTATCATACTAACTATGCAGAAAAACTATGTCTCACATTCTTCAAGAAACTATTCCATTATCTGATCAGTGTCCTGTACCACAAACAGAAGCTGATCAAGGAGAAACTCTCTGAACTGGACATTTCTACAAGGAATTAACCTGCATGGCAAAACTTTCACAAGAAAAGACAAGCCATCTACTTGGAGTTGCTGAAGCAACAACAACAACAATCTCTAACCTACAGGCTGTTAATCTTAATACCAAGAACTCCTCCAACAATGTTGTCAACCTGTCACAACACAGACTCCGTACAGCAGAGGAATCAGTTCTTTCACATGGACTTTCATTCTGTCCCACCAAATCTGCACAAATCAGGGCTGTAGCCAGGATTTGGAATGTCAGGGGGCATTTACATTTTTTTGGGGGGGGGCTCTCCTCTAGTTGCTCCCCCTGCCCTCCCTCCCTGCATCTCTGCTGCTGCCCTCCCCCACACCAAATTGCTTTAAGGCGGGGGGGGGGCAAAAGCAGCAGGGCCTGATCTACATATTTTTGAGGGGGGGGGGAGTAGAAACTGGCACTTCTTTTTCCCTTTCCCAGCACGAGAGGCTCTGCGCAGGAAGCAGATACACTAAGGAATGAGCAGAAACATGGCCAAGCATCCTCAGTTGCTCACAACCCCCCCCCCCCCCACACACACACACCACACACTGCCCCAAGTACTAACAATTTTGCACAGTGCACAGGAAGGTAACATACCAGGGCAATTGCCCCCCTCTACCGAAGCGCACAATAGTCAGATAAACATTTCCCCTCCTCATCCCCCCCCCCCACTTGCAAAAGAAGTTGATGCACAGGAAGTTGATGCATCAAGGGCAGGAGTAGAAGCAAGAATAATCATTCCAATGCACAGGGTTTGCACAGGAAGTTGAATACACCAAAGCAGCAGCCACCCAATCATCCTTTGTCTAACATATGGGATTTTGCACAGGAAGCTGACATAGTGGAGGAGGGAAAGGTGCATGTTAAATAGTGTGTTCAATGCATGGAGAGGCGAATTGCAGTGATCAAAGCTCTTTTATACGCAACAGGGTGTGAGAAAGAAAAATATCACCATCCCAAAGTGAGGAGCTTTGCACAGGAAGCTGATGCAACAGGGAGCAAGTGGGTGAGGAGAGGGGGGGGAGAACCAAAATAACTAGGCTGTAATGTACTGAGAGCCCCTGGGAGTTAAAGGGTCCGCAAAACAGCTGATTGGCAGGTCCTTTAACTCTGGCGAGTGGCCCGGACTGCTTCTGCTTCCAGCCTACAAGCAACCTTTCCACCGCCCAAATCACTTGTGGGGCTCGCAGCAGACCCAGGAACCATGATAGAAGCCTGGGGGGTTGGTTGGGGGCCCCGAGTCAGGGGGCCTCGCTCAGAAGTCAGGGGGCTATGCCCCCACAGGCCCCCTCGCAGTTACGGGCCTGTCACAAATGATTCAGTTCTGCAGGGACCTGGAAGACTTTTCCTGCTGTCTACACTTGAAGGAGAACTTCCAACATATGCAAGATGTTGCATATGCAACATATGCAAGCAGCATCTTCACAACATACTATCACAGTCTACTAGAGAACAGCTGCCATACCTCCTATATACCAATCAACAAGATACACCACCAAATTAAAACAAAAGAACAAAAAAAAGAGACTATACATGGACCCCTCCTGATGGCTGCGATGTCACACTGGATCTATACACAGAATCCTTTCTCCATAGGATCCAAACTGATGTGATCAGCAAACATCAAACACAGCAGAATCTCATCCATGCTTAAAGAAAGGCCATAGACAGTCTCAGAAACAATCCAGATACTATAATTATAGCGGAAGACAAAAGCAGAACTCTTGTCATTATGAATAGATTCAACAACATCCAGGAGGCTCAAAGACAATTCTCAAATACTGCTTTTTACAAACAGCTGGACTCAGATCCCACACAGGAATACAAAAAAGAACTAAACAAGATTATAAAGGAATTACCTTGTACATTCAGGAACAAATCATTTCAGACACACCACAGGAACCTTAACCAGGTACGTTTTATCTTCTACTCAAAATACAAAACCATCAACCAGGATGTCCTGTTGTCTCAGACACAGGCAGTATCATGGGGTATCTGGATATATGGACTCTGTTCTAAGACCCTATGCCATCAAAGCTTCTAGCTATGCGAACACCACAGACTTTCAGAGGAAAATACAATCTTTGGGCAATCTTCTAGAGAATACTATTTTAGCAATCCTGGATGTGGAATCTCTGTATACCACCATCTTAGACCAAGATGGATTACAAACGATAAAGAATATGATTTCTGACAACACTAAAGCAGACTTTGCCACCAAACTGTGCCATTTTGTTCTCACTCATAACCATTTTAAATTTAGTGACAACTTTCCCCCCTATAGATAAATGAAACAGCCATGGGCACATGCATGGCCCCACAGTACGCTGACATCTGACATCAAAAATCGTGATTAAGAAACCCGTAAGAGAACACTTCAACCTTCCAAGAAACTCAAAAGTAGCTGCTTTATTGCAAAGGAGTTTCAGAAACAGATGGGAATAGGTGAATTACAATTTATTACAAAAACCAGAACAATGGAACCCCCAGGACATAACAGAGATATTAGCTTATCTGACTATACATGCTAAGTCACTCAGCTGTCACTTATACCCTATGTAACAGGAAAAAGGAATTACAGTAAATGGGATAAGCAATAGAAGTTAAACAACTACTGTGATAGTAAACATATTAAGTCTCTTCAGTTTATACTTGTACCCAGAATTAAACATTATTTTTGTAGGGGTCACTGGACTCAAGCCTCATCCCCACATCTGTTAACTCTTGCATTTGTATGCTAATTCACTGCCTTTCACAGTTATATTATAATAATAATAATAATAATAATAATAATAATAATAATAATAATAATAATAATAATAATAATAAATTTTATTTATATCCCGCCCTCCCCGCCTAGGCAGGCTCAGGGCGGCTAACAACATTTCAATAAGTTATACAATATAGGGTTTAAAACAATTAGGTTATACAGTAATATAAAATACAATCTAAAACAATATAAGATTATACAATAATTTAAAACAGCGATCTAAAACCAGTTCCAGTTGCCTGGATCATTCCATGGTTTGGACGGCAGTGATCTTCCTGATGTTGTTCTGTTCACTTATGTTATGGCAGGGGTCACTGGATAAATCGTTGATGGATTAAACAGCCATCCTATCAACGGTCTACAAAAGCCTGCTTAAAAAGAATGGTCTTACAGGCCCTGCGGAATTGATCCAAATTCCGCAGGGCCCGTACCTCCTCCGGGAGTTGATTCCAAAGGCACGGGGCTGTAACAGAGAAGGCCCGTGCCCGGGTACTCTGTAATTTTGCTTCCTTTGGCCCAGGGATAGTCAGCATGTTCTTCCCTGCTGACCTCAGTGCTCTTTGGGGCTCATATGGGGAGAGACGGTCCCTCAGGTAGGCAGGTCCTCGGCCATATAGGGCTTTAAAGGTGATAACCAGCACTTTGTATCGGACCCGGTATGTAACTGGCAGCCAGTGCAGTTCACGCAGCCCCAGCTGTATATGCTCCCATTTCGGGAGTCCTAATAACAGCCTGGCCGCTGCGTTCTGCACCAGCTGCAGCTTCTGGGTTCGGCACAAAGGCAGCCCCATGTAGAGTGCATTGCAGTAATCTAATCTTGAGGTGACCGTCGCATGGATCACTGTTGCGAGGTCCCGGCGCTCCAGGAAGGGAGCCAACTGCCTTGCCCGCTTCAGATGAAAAAATACCGACTTGGCAGTGGCCGCTACCTGGGCCTCCATTGATAGTGAAGGCTCCAGTAGTACTCCCAGGCTCTTGACCCGGCCCGCCGCTTTCAGCGGCGCACCGTCAAAAACCGGGAGAGGTATTTCCCTTCCCAGAGCACCGCGCCCCACGCAAAGGACCTCTGTCTTCGTCGGGTTCAGCTTCAACCCACTCAGCCTAAGCCAGGTTACCACGGCCTGCAGTGCCCGGTCTAAATTCACTGGGACGCAGTCAGGCCGGCCATCCATTAGCAGATAGAGCTGGGTGTCATCCGCATATTGATGACAACCCAGTCCAAAACTCCGGGCAAACAGTTCTTTCTTACATCCTATCTCACCTATAATCACCCAGCACTTATGTCTCTTGATTCTAAGTGGCCCTTCCTGACAGCAACCCCCACACCACTATAAATAAGGCTTCAGGAAACTATTTCAATGTATCTGACAAAGTGTGCCTGCACAGGAAAGCTTATACCATGATTAAAACCTCATTGGTCTTAAAGGTGCCACTGGACTCAACATTGTTCTATTTTTTTTTTCAAAAGATACACATAATTCCTCACAGTTTCAGGGTTTGACTTGCATATTCTTTAGATAGGCAACAAGAACATCAAAATTACAGCAGTTGTTCTTTTAGAAGTTTGAAAGGTTTTTTTCTCCCTAATTTGTTCCAAAAGCAGACTATTACATGCATAATGCAATAGCTCATAAATTGTATAAACACGTCTATATGCAAATAAAGCTAGAAGTTTTCTACACATATTATTCCATTGTAGCAAGAGAAAAGAGGGGCTGTGCAAACTCCACTCTGGAAGAATTACTAAAAAGGTAGGAGACTGAGGCACTAATGAATTGCTACACACACACACACACACACACACACACACACATATATATATATATACACACTGTGGCTTATAGCTGTGGGTGGGCGGGGTGGGTGGGCTCCCTCTGGGTATCCTACCCCCCCAGGGAAAGTGTATGCGTAATACATAGCCTCTCCTCTCCCGGTGTAGTGAACGCCGCGTGGTCACTGTCTGGCTATGCCTGGCAGATGGTCACTGCAATGGCCTCTCCTGCATTATTGCATCCGTAGCAACACCTTCTCGCTAGTCCCCCCCGTTTTTCACAGAGTTTGCTACGTCATGGTGCGACCGAATTGTCCGGTGGTATAACCGGATGGGCAGGCTGGGCCCACCAACCTCGCCAGCCTAAGAGAAGGAAAACTCTAACATCAAACCCGGGCAGATAGAGCTCGTTAATGTAACACCTACCACCTGGAGGACTCGCTGCCGGCGTCCCGGCTTACTGGGCCATGGCAGATGACCCCCAGGTGAAAGGGTGGAGCCAGTACCGCGCACACTGCACTTCACCTAAAAAATTCCTCTGCGCAGGCCTGAAGGGCATATCCACATCCACAACCCAAGTCCTGCAATGATGGGTAAGGGGCGAAACGGCAGGTGGAAGGTGCCACTGGAAGCCGCAGTCCCGATCCTGCATGTAGGCGGTTCAGGGTATTGGTCGCCTGATGCTAACCCGGAGACGAAAGCATTTTTCGGCAGCACCCTGAACGACCAAGCAGCCTTATCTAGGGACAGCATTGCTGGCTCCACACGGAGAGGGGCCTAGAAAAGGTGGCCTAAACAAAGCTCGTCTCCTCCACCCCAGTTGGCTAGCCGCGGTCAACGGGCATCCTTACTTGCGGTCAAAAAATAACAACAAAGAAAAGGCATGCACCTGCCTCACAAAGTGTGCAAAGACTAAAGCTTGCGTGTTGGAACATCAGAACCATGCTTGACACAGTAGACAGTGGTCGCCCTGAACGACGCTCTGCTCTAGTTGGCCACAAACTTCTCAGGTTGAATATCGACATAGCAGCGCTCAGTGAGGTCCGTTTCCCTGAGGAAGGTAGTCTTCAAGAACACGGTGCTGGCTATACCCTCTACTGGTCAGGTAAGTCAAAGGCTGAGAGCCGCCTTTCTGGCGTTGGCTTCATGGTCAGGAACTCCATTGCCTCCAAACTCGAAAACCTGCCAACAGGTCACTCAGATCGCATCATGTCCATGCGCCTCCCACTTCAAAACAAGCAGCATGCAACACTCTTCAGTGTGTATGCCCCAACCCTTCAAGCAGATCCTGCAGAAAAGAACAAGTTCTATGCTGATCTACACAACCTCGTACGGAAGACCCCTACAGAGGACAAGGTGATCATCCTTGGCGACTTCAATGCCAGAGTAGGTAAAGACTCGGAAGCCTGGAAAGGAGTACTTGGCAAACATGGCATTGGCAACTGCAATGACAACGGGCGCCTCCTGCTAGAATTCTGCATGGAGCACCAGCTCACCATCACCAACACTATCTTCCAGCAGAAGAACAGTCTGAAGACAACCTGGATGCACCCACGGTCCAAGCACTGGCACCTTATCGACTACATTCTGGTGCGCCAGAGAGACCTTCGAGTTGTCTTACACACCCGAGTAATGCCCAGTGCAGAATGTCATACGGATCATCGTCTTGTACGCTGCAATCTCTGTCTTCACTTTAAACCCACATCCAGGAGAGGAGGTATCCCTTGGAGGAAGTTTCAGGTTGGCAGTCTCCAGTCAGCCGAAGTTAAAGCTGCCTTCCAGGCAAAACTCCAGTCAAGAATTGAGGACCCCAGTTGCCCCACAGACCCTTCTCCAGAAGCACTCTGGGAACACCTAAAAACTACCGTCCTGCAGATCTCTGAAGAAGTCCTCGGGTTCTCCACAAGGAAGAACAAGGACTGGTTTGATAAGAACAATCAAGAGATCCAAGATTTACTGGCAAAAAAGAGATCTGCCTACCAAGCACATCTTGCTCAGCCCTCCTGTCCTGGGAAAAAAGCAACCTTTCGCGCTGCATGTAGCAACCTCCAGCGCAAGCTTCGAGACATTCAGAACGATTGGTGGACCAAACTTGCAGAGAGAACCCAGCTGTGTGCAGACACTGGTGATTTAAGAGGGTTCTACGAAGCCCTGAAGGCAGTATATGGTCCATCATATCAGGCTCAGAGTCCCTTGCGTAGTGCAGATGGCCAAGTGCTCCTCACAGACAAGGCATCCATACTGAACCGGTGGTCGGAGTATTTTCAGGTTCTCTTCAGTGCCAACCGCGTAGTTCAAGATTCAGCAATCCACCTCACCCCACATCAACCAGTGAAAACAGAGTTGGATGAGATCCCCACCCTAGAAGAGACTGTTAAAGCCATCAAGCAACTGAAAAGTGGCAAGGCAGCAGGAGTTGATGGAATTCCACCAGAGATCTGGAAGCATGGGGGCACAGTACTACATAGCTCACTTCACAAAGTACTTGTCACCTGCTGGGAACAAGGCAAATTACCACAGGACTTTCCCGATGCAATCATCATCACCCTATACAAGAACAAAGGGGAAAAGTCAGACTGCTCCAACTACCGGGGGATAACCCTGCTCTCCATCGCAGGCAAAATCCTTGCCAGAATACTCCTGAACAGACTGGTGCCCACCATTGCAGAAGAACTCCTCCCAGAGAGCCAGTGCGGCTTCAGAGCTAACAGGAGCACTACCGACATGGTATTTGTTCTCAGGCAGCTCCAAGAGAAATGCAGGGAACAGAACAAGGCTCTGTATGTGACTTTTGTCGACCTTACCAAAGCTTTCGATACCGTTAGCAGGAAAGGCCTGTGGCAAATCTTGGAACGTTTAGGATGTCCCCCAAGGTTCCTCAGCATGATCATCCAGCTACACGAAGACCAGCGAGGCCAAGTCAGACACTGTAACGACCTCTCGGAGCCCTTCCCAATAGGCACAGGTGTAAAGCAAGGCTGCGTTCTCACGCCAACTCTCTTTACGATCTTCTTTAGCATGATGCTTCAAAGAGCCGCAGTAGATCTAGATGATGATGATGGTGTCTATATCTGCTATCGCACCGATGGCAGCCTGTTCAACCTGAGGCGACTAAAGGCCCACTCCAAGACAATGGAAAAACTCATTCGAGAGCTACTGTTTGCTGATGATGCTGCATTCGTCTCCCACTCGGTATCAGCTCTGCAGCATATGACGTCCTGCTTTGCAGAGGCTGCCAAGCTATTCGGCCTAGAAGTTAGTCTGAAGAAGACAGAAGTTCTCCACCAGCCTGCACCCCAGGAAGATTATCACCCTCCCTGCATCACTGTGGGTGAATCAGTTCTGAAGACAGTCCAGCAGTTCAGCTACCTGGGGTGCATCATTTCCTCAGATGCCAAGATCGACAAGGAGATTGACAACAGGCTGGCAAAGGCAAACCGTGCATTTGGCCGACTGCACAAAAGAGTGTGGAGCAACAAGCATCTGAAAAAAGGCACAAAGATCAATGTTTACAAAGCGATTGTGATGACAACCCTCATCTACGGCTCCGAATCGTGGGTTTTATACCGTCATCACCTGCGACTCCTCGAGCGCTTTCATCAGCGCTGCCTTTGCACCATCCTCAACATCCACTGGAGTGACTTTGTGACCAACACTGAAGTCCTCAAGCGGGCGGAGGTTACCAGCATCGAGGCACTGCTGCTGAAGACGCAGCTGCGCTGGGCAGGGCATATTTCTAGGATGGAAAACCACCGCCTTCCCAAGATTGCCCTGTATGGCGAACTCTCCACTGGCCATCGAAATAGAGGGGCACCAAAGAAGAGGTACAAGGACTCCTTGAAGAAATCCCTTGGCACCTGTCGCATCAACCATCACCAGTGGTCTGACCTAGCCTCAGATCGCAAAGCATGGAGGCACACCATCCACCAGGCTGTCTCTTCCTTTGAGAACGCACGCATAGCTGGTCTTGAGGACAAAAGGAGATTGAGGAAGAATCGCACTGCTACAGCACCAACCCTAAATCAGACTTTTCCCTGCAGCCACTGTGGCCGGACCTGCCTGTCCCGCATTGGTCTTGTCAGCCACCAGCGAGCCTGCAGAAGACGTGGACTATTGCACCCTTCTTAAATCTTCATTCGCGAAGCCAAGCCGAGAGAGAGGACTTATAGCCACTGATGGACCTCTGCTCCATATTTTTATCTAACCCCCTCTTGAAGCTGGCTATGCTTGTAGCCGCCACCATCTCCTGTGGCAGTGAATTCCACACGTTAATCACCCTTTGGGTGAAGAAGTACCTCCTTTTATCCATTCTAACCCGACTGCTCAGCAATTTCATTGAATGCCCACAATTCACTTGAAGTAAACAAATTAAACATATAGTTTATGGTTTGGCATAAACCAAACCAGATATAAAATATCCAGAAATTTTGAAACCATAGAAGAAAATTCATTTCCCCCATTTTTTTTCAGAAAAAAACCCCAGAAATTTTGGAAAACCTGAAAAAATATTTCTTACTATTCTAGCAAATCTAAGCTAGTCTTACTGCTTTATCAACATAAAATGAACCATTTATAATTCACTCAGCATATAAAATTGCAACATTTGATCTATTTATGGAATTTAACAGCAACAATTTTGTACAAACAAAATTGCAAGTATACCCAAGTACAGGGCCCATGAGACTCATGGTGGGGGGAGGGGAATTCTATCTCCCCCTCATTGCAAGTTCAGGATGGCTCCAGGCCCCTACCACCTACATCTGAGGCCAGCCACAGCAGAGGTGGTATCTGGGAGCTCTTCTGATCCTGGGACAGCTCCCAGAGTCTGCTGCCACCACTGGGCCTGCTCCTAGCATCCCACAGTGGCTTCCAATGGCTGCTGCCACAGTCTCATGGTAAGCATGTTGTCTGCACATGCATAGGCAGTTTTTTTTTGGGGGGGGGGGGAGGTTAAACCATCCTATTTATTTTTTAAAAAAAGATTTCAGATTTTTCTGAAAACCTGGGAGGTTCCCCAAGTTTGTAAGAAAATTTGCTTAGTTTCAGATTTAGATATCCATAGATGGGGGGGCTACATGTCGCTATTAGATATACAGAGACTTGAGAGAAAAGTTGATGTCTTAGCACATGTACCTTAATTTTAGCTCTTTGGTTAAAGTTCTCAATGAAACTTTCTATTTTCCTCTGAGGCTTTGGTGAAGTTTCTGCCCCACTTCCTTCTGAACTTTTTTGTCCCTCCTGCAGGGTTGTACAATAGGCTACTTTTTACCCAGTCTGTGGGGTAAATGTGTCACAGTGGTTTGAGGGAGAAATGAAAAGGTCAGCCACATCAGGTCAAAAGGACAAGGGAAGGCGTGCAACTGTTGAAAAGCAGGGAAAGCCCTGCCTGTCCCTCTCATGAAGATTAGGTTGTATCCTTGTCTGTGCAAAAATACATCTTGGATTTAACAGCTGTACGTGTCTATAGCATTCCCACTTTGTCTTTCAAAGCATTTCACTCATTCTAAAAATAGATTTTTTTTTCAGTACTTCCAAACATTTTTTCCATCAGAAAAACTAAAAATGGGCTTTGGGTGGGAGGGGGCAGACAGAAAATAACAATTTCCTCCCACAGATTTTTCTGGTATTTTACTCCCCAGGCCTTCACATCTCTAAACCAGTGGGAGAAATGTGCATAAGAACAAAATATTATGGATTCAGCAAAATGGATTTTCCTCTCTTCTGTTCCTGCCAGACCCATAGCAGGAGACAGGTAAAAGAAGACTTCTGAGCAGTTTGTGCTCTAGTTTTGTCAGAATATTCTATATTTAGAAGACAGAGCTTTACAAAGTATTTGTCTGGAATTCTAGATATGCAGCATTAAACAAGACGGACATGGAGAAGATGAATTACTCTCTTAGGAAAGCAGTATGTAAGGAAAGTCAATGAAATCATAAAACCCAATGAATACTGCATGTGACCAGAGAAGATAGGTGAATATTGATTGCTGAATCCGTAACAAATCATTAAAACATTTTCTGAAATCAGTTTCCTGAAAGCTCTGTTTCCGCCATGAAATATATTGACTGATTTTACACGAGGCTTGTTCCAGGTGGGGAGCCTTTTTGCTCATGGGGCTTCTCTCCATTTTCGCACAAGTTGCTCCAGAGCTATGAGTTGGTGCGGCACTCCTCTGCAGCAAACAAGACCCTCTTCCAAGCGGTTTCTGCTTGCTGTGGGAGAATGGCACGCCAATTTGCAGCTCCAGGGCAACTTGTGCAAAAACTGAGAGAAGCACCAGGAACAAAAGGGCTCCCCACCTGGAACAAGCCCTAGTGCGAAATCGGTCATTGCCTCTTAACTGGACTTACTACAAATGAGAACTATAACAACGATTCAAAGGAGAGTTGAATAAACCCAACTGCCAAACTTAAACATTCTGATCCAAACATTCACCCCCCTAGTGGGGACTCATTTTTAGTGCAGGCCATATTTTTAACAATGGCAAAAGGGACCAATAATATGAATTCTGCCAGCATGCTTTATGCACTATGAGCCAAACCCAGATAAGAACACAAGAACATAAAAGAAGCCATGTTGGATCAGGCCAATGGCCCATCCAGTCCAACACTCTGTCACACAGTGGCCAAAAAACACAGGTGTCATCAGGAGGTCCACCAGTGGGGCCAGGACACTAGAAGTCCTCACACTGTTGCCCCTCCCCAAGCACCAAGAATACAGAGCATCACTGCCCTAGACAGAGAGCTCCAATGATACACTGTGGCTAATAGCCACTGATGGACCTCTGCTCCATATGTTTATCCAATCCCCTCTTGAAGCTGGCTATGCTTGTAGCTGCCACCACCTCCTGTGGCAGTGAATTCCACATGTTAATCACCCTTTGGGTGAAGAAGTACTTCCTTTTATCCGTTCTAAACTGACTGCTCAGCAATTTCATTGAGTGTCCATTGTGAGAAAGGGAGAAAAGTACTTCTTTCTTTACCTTCTCTATCCCATGCATAATCTTGTAAACCTCTATCATGTCACCCCTCAGTCGACGTTTCTCCAAGCTAAAGAGCCCCAAGCGTTTTAACTGTTCTTCATAGGGAAAATGTTCCAACCCTTTAATAATTCTAGTTGCCCATTTCTGGACTTTTCCCAATGCTCTAATATCTTTTTTGAGGTGCAGTGACCAGAATTGTACACAGTACTCCAAATGAGGCCACACCATTGATTTATACAGGGGCATTATGATACTGGCTGATTTGTTTTCAATGTTGGTTTCTTCATAATGGTTTCTTCATTCAGTGCCATGCATCAGTAGACATACATAAAGGGACAGTTCTGCCATAACCTCTAATTTGCTTATAAAGAATTAGAGCTTTGCACCTGTGTTGCAATGCAAATGTGGTGGTATTTCATAAAGAGTTAAATTTCTGTTCCCTTTTAATGTGCTGTTTCAGCTAAATCCTGAACAAAATCTGCATAATCCCAATATGTGCTTTAAGATCATAACCAAGTTGGAAGGTGCCATACAGGTGTCCCACGCATCCTGTACTACAACTATAATGGATACACATCAGCAGGGGTCATTTTGTAGAAAAAAGAGGTGCCGGAGCTCATTAGCACAACTCATTTGCATAATTCATTTGCATATGCCACACACCCCTGACATCACCGGAAGGTGTACTAAGTTATATCAGCTCAGCATCTGCCTTAAAATGCATCTTGAATTACAATTGTTATAATAAAACCTTACTCCTATCATACTTTTTAAATTACTTTTTCCTATGTTGCCACAGTGGCATGATGAGGATTTCCATCTGCCTGCTTTATATGTTTTGGTTATTTTCCCATTTTTTTGTGGGAGAAATATTAAAAAGTTTGTCAAATCTTAGATTTCAGCAAAATTCTCACAGGGGGTTTGAACAATGGAGCCCAGAAGCAAGTATTTAAGGGGGGGGGGGGTGAGAAAGAAAGAGGTTCCGGAGCTCCACTTCTGTGAGCTCTTGCCCAAACTGAGGCCTGCACATCAGCCTGAATTTAGACCATTCAAAACTATATGTTAAATTTTGTTCAGTTCCACTGCAGTACATTAAGGTTTGGTTGAATGAGGGCATGCATCATGCTGCCTTACCTTTAAAAAGCACACATGCAGCCCTGCAAACTTATATGATGATTAAATTTTGTCTTACAATGCTCTTCTATGTCCCCACATAGAACCACTTAAATTCCTCTCCTTATGCTGAACATGGAGCCTGTTTATGGGGAACAAGCAGATAGACAGGTTGCTTGCCTGTAACTGTATCTTCGAGTGGTCATCTGTGCATTCACATTCATGGGATAGTGTGCCTGCGCCGATCCCTGAATCGGTACCTAAAAAGCCCAGGATTTTTTAGCGCTCGGCACCAACGGGCATGCGCAGGCATCCCAAAGCGCATGCTTGCCGGCACCAGAGCAAGGATCCTGCCAGTTCCTTCCTGACTGCTGGAAGCCCCTACTGGAGGGAGACCATCAACAGTGGGGAAGGAGGGCGGGTAGTGTGAATGCACAGATGACCACTCAAAGATCTACAGTTACAGGTAAGCAACCTGTCTATCTTCTTCATGGTCTCTGTGCTTCACACTCATGGGAGATTAGCAAGCACAACATACCTAGTGGCGGGAAGACAGTCAACCGAAAGAAACAGCTTGCAGCACGGCAGCTCCCAAACGAGTCCTCTGCTGAGCATGCACGTCCAGCACGTAGTGCTTCATAAAGGCATGCGGAGAGGACCAGGTGGCAGCCTTGCAAACATCCGTCAGGGAAACGCCTTTCAGGAATGCCACTGACATCACTATCGCTCTTGTAGAGTGTCCGCGAATAGGCCCAGGTAACGGCTTCTTTGCCAACAAATAACACAGTTTAATAGTCTCAGTGAGCCATTTCGAAAGCCATTGAGATGAGATCCTGGAACCTAACTTAGGAGCAGCATAAGAAACAAAAAGCTGCTGGTCCTTACGAAAACTCTTGGAGCGACTTAAATAAAACAAAAAAGCACGCTTCACATCTAGAGCATGCAACCTACGTTCCTCATCCGAGGAAGGTGTAAGATGAAAAGTGGGCAACCAAACTAAGTTGAGGTGGAACTGAGAAACCACCTTGGGGAGAAAAGAAATATCAGGAGCTAACGACACACCAACCTCCTGAAAAACTAGATATGGGTAGTCACAACGCATAGCCATGAGCTCCCCTGCACGGCGTGCTGATGTAATGGCTACCACAAAAGCAGTCTTCCAAGATAGAAGCTGTAACGAACATGTGGCCATCGGCTCAAAAGGATGTTGAGTTAGCCTGTCCAACACTAAAGTCAAATCCCACAACTGTGGGGGTGATCTCGATGGAGGATGAAGCCTAAGCAAACCTTTCAAAAACCTCTTAGAATGAGGGTGTGCAAAAACAGAGTGCCCCTCAACTGGTTCATGGAATGCAGAAATTGCTGCCAAATAAACCTTGATGGAAGAAAAAACAAGGCCAGCATCCACCAGAGATAACAGAAACTAAAAAATTACCGACAATCCCACCCTTTGGGGTGAAACTGAGGGATCAACTAAGAACTGTAGAAACCTCCGCCACTTCCTATCATAGGAAGCGAGGGTGGAAAGTTTCCTGCTGTTCAAGAAAACATGTTGGACTCTGCTAGAGAACCCACAGCGTCGATGAACCACGCTATCAGCTTCAGGTGGGGCACGTTGTGATGGAGTACATGATCGTCCTGAGCTGACAGAAGGTCTAGTTCCGCCGGAAACTGGTAGAAGATCCCCCTCGGCAGTTGGAGCAGGATCAGGAACCAGTTCTGGCGAGGCCACCAGGGAGTCACCAGGATACAGCATGGTCTATCTCTTACGATCTTGTTGACCACCCTCGTCAGTAGTGGCAGAGGTGGAAACAGATAAAGGAACCGACCTTCCCACGGGAACAGCAGACTGTCTCCCAACGACTCTGGATCTGAGCCCCCTCTGGAGCAAAACAGAGGACACTTCCGGTTTTCAGCTGTGGCAAAGACATCCACCTGAGGATACCCCCAGAGCTGAAACACGGGTTGAAGGAAGCGCCACTGTAACTCACACTCGTGCAGGGAAGCCGCACCCCTGCTGAGGGCGTCTGCTTGCAAGTTGAGGACCCCTGGGAGATGCACTGCCTTCACAAAGATGTCATGATCCAGGCACTCTGCCCACAGATCCAGCACCAGAGCACAAAGCCATCGAGAGACTGTCCCTCCCTGCCTGTTGATGTAACACAGGGCAGTGGTATTGTCAGTTAGCAGAGCAACAATCTTCCCTGCCACCATGGGGTGGAAAGGCCAAAGAGCAAAGTGAACTGCCAGCAGTTCCAAGTAATTTATGTGGCAGTGAGTCAATTTCAAAGGCCAAGGACCCCCCACACACAGATCGTCCATGTGGGCCCCCCAACCCCATAAAGATGCATTTGTTGTGATAGTCACAGTTGGTGCAGTTAGATGGAAGGCAGCTCCCTGACAAATGTTGTCCTTTGACTTCCACCATTGCAGTGTTTGAAGTGTCACAGGTGGAATTACAAACCTCTTTTGAGGTGAATCCATTAATGGGTGAGACTGACGAAGAAACCAAAGCTGTAGGCCTCTCATCCTCAGCTTCACAAAGAGCAGCAGCTTGTAGTCGCCACCATCAGCCCCAGCATCTGCTGCAGCTGCTGTGCCGTGCCCCACTTTCGACTCTGCAGAAGTTTGACAAGGTTGATAATGTCCATCGCTTTCTGCTGAGGCAGAAACGTTCGATGAAGGTTCGTATCCAGCAAAGCCTCTATGAACTGAACTGTCCTTGATGGAGTAAGGCGTGATTTCTCCAAATTGACCTGCAGACCCAAGGTGTCGAGAAGACGAAGAGTGATGGCAATGTGGGATGATAAACTCTCTTTCGACTCCGCCACAAGAAGCCAGTCATTGATGTATGGAAAGACGACTATCCCTTGAAGCCGGAGATGGGCAGCCACAACGTTCATCATCTTCGTGAACACCCGAGGTGCAGTGGACAGACTGAATGGAAGAGCCTTGAACTGGAAATGCTGAGAACCTACTGCAAACCAAAAGAAACGTCTGAATGCAGGATGGATGCTGATGTGGAAGTATACATCCTTGAGGTCCAGCGTTGCCATCAAATCCCCTTGGTTGATGAGGGGCAGAATTGTTTGCAGAGTGGACATTCTGAACTTTTGGTACAAAATAAATTTGTTCAGATTCTGAAGATCCATGATTGGTCTTAGACCCCCGTCCCACTTAGGAACCAGGAAGTAACAAGGGTAGAAGCCTCCCATCCTGGCCTCCATCAGGACCCTTTCTATGGCTTCTTTCTGTAAGAGGTTGCTCACCTCCACCAGCAGAGGTGGGGAAGGGGGAGTGGTAATTACCACAGATTGGTTCCGAATCTGAGCAAAATCTATTTTGTAGCCTTCCGCTACGATGGAAAGCACCCACCTATCCGTAGTGATGGACTCCCAGGCCAACAGGAATGGGCGGAGGCAGATAGACGAAGAGGAAGAGAGGGCGGTGACGCGTGCTGCCAAAAAGTCAAAGGCCCTGCTTTTGAGGGCGAGTGCCCTTGGACTTGCCGGTGGTCTGTGCTGAAGCATAATGGTTTCTGTGATGGTCCTTGCTGAGACGTCGACCATGTGCTTTGCTGCAGCCAGTTGTTGTTTGGCTACAGCAAAGCCTTCCTTCTGCAACTTCTTTGCAGCCGACCTCTTCTCCTCACTCAGGGAAGACAGGAGGGGGGTAAGTTGTTCCCACACTGAGTATTGGTATCTAGCCATGCACGCGGCATAGTTAGATACCTTTACTCCCAGTGCCCCAGCAGAGTAGAACTTCCTCCCGACTTTATCCAGCTTCTTTCCCTCCTTGTCTGGTGGAGAGGAGTGCGTCTTGCGGGCCTTCGACGAGGAGGAAACAACCACTGAATTGGGCTTTGGGCATGTAAAGAGGAACTCAGCCCCGGACTCTTGGACACGGTACATATGGTCCAACCTTCTCGATGACACGGGTGTAGAAGCAGGCTTCTCCCAGGGCTCCTTCACCATCTGCAGGATGACCTTCATCACCAGCAGGGCAACCGCTGTAGATGTATCCCGCTGCATGATGTTGAACACGGTATCGTCTACAACGGGTTGCGGCTGGAAGTGAGAGGGAGAGTGCCATCCTCTTCACCAGGTCCCTGTATGACTTCAGATCCTCTTATGGTGAGATGGGAAGATCCTCAGCCATATGAGACACTGGTGAAGGTTCCAAAGCCCGGTCCGGATCGTCGGTACCGACCTTGGAGTCCAACAATGAAGACTCTCTGCATAGAGAATGTTCTGAGAGCACCGACGTTGACTCTCTGACAGGCGACCAGATCAACACCAACGACTGAGGTTGGACTTCCTTCACCATCATGCTGCGTCTGTCAGGCATGACAGAGATCGATGCCGAAGGACGCTGTCTAGAGTGTTGAGACAGCCTGGACATATGGGATGCCTCGGACTGTTGGTCCCAGTCTGCAAACTTGCAAGGAAAGTACCATTGGTACGGTGGGTAGGGATAAGTGTAAGGAGGCCACTGGCGCTGCTCCCATGGTGGAAGTGGTGGGAAGCGACAAGCTACTGTAGTTGGTTCCATCTCTCTCTGACCTCTTGCCTGATCCATCGGTGCCAAAGGCTCCATCGGCGTCGACACCTCCACCTCCGAGACCGAGTCGCTCTCACTGCGACGCCTGGACCCTGAAGAGTGAGAGCGCTGAGTCAGGTCGATATCTTGCTCTGATGCCGATAGGTGCAGCTGCGAAGCACTGCCTCTCAACACTGAAGGGCTACAACGCGGGGATGCCAAGATCTTCCTTGGTAGAGCTGTTGATGTCAAAGCATCATGCAAAGGTGAAGGGGTGTGGGATCGTCTCTTCTTCCGCTTCTCCTTCAATTTCACCTTCTTCAGCACAGGTGATCGGGTCCCCGAGTCATCCCGATGCTTCTTAGCCAGGGTGTCCACTGACCCTTCAGAAGGAACGCCTGCACTTGACCGGCATCTCAGTCCTGATTGGCAAAGCCTCAGCCGATGTGACCGTCGGGGCCGCGGCCTCACCCATTGGTACCGACAGGCCTGATGTCATCTTTTGAGGATAAAGTGCCGACTCGACCAAAGCCGCCAAAAGCCTCGCCGCTCGATTCTTACAAGTTTGCTTGGAGAAACTCAGACAGTGTGTTCAAGAATCAACGTGATGTCCCTTGCCCAAACAAAGGAGACAGCGGGAATGGCTGTCGGGGGGGGGGGGGCAATCTTCTTCCCACAGGAACGGCACCTCTTTAAAAAAAACAACGTCTTTCCATAGACGCTCAGGAAAAAACCCCATCCAGAAAACACGGGGGAAAAACCGAGCCCCGAAGGGCAAGTCCAACAAACTTTTTTTTTTAAACAACACTAACTATCTAACAACTAACTAACTAACTACACTAAGAAAATAACAAATGGGCTATATACAAAAGGAAAAAAGCAATCTAAGATTACTTTACCGACCGGGGACACGAAAGGAGATCCTCTCAGCGCAGCAGTCAGAAAGGAACTAGCGGGATCCTCGCTCTGGCGCCGGTGAGCATGCACCAACGGGCGCCTGTGCATGCCCGTTGGTGCCGAGCGTGAAAATATCCCGGGCTTTTTAGGTACCGATTCGGGGATCGGCACAGCCACTCTATCCTATGAGTGTGAAGCACAGAGACCACGAAGATCTTGTCCCTTCCCTTTCCTGTAATGTTCTCATAAAACCCTACTTAAACATGTTGGGTTGGATCCCAGGGGAGATTTCTGGGAACATCAGGCAATAATTTTCACCTATTCCCTCCTCCAAGTGTAGCCATCTAACTCCCCCACCCATCCCCCAGAATCAGCATTTGGGCTGCAGCAGAAAGGGAAAGTAAGGAAGGTCTGCTCTGCTGGTGGAAATACCCATCAATAGATAAGTTCTGTGGGATCAAAGTCATCCAAGTTTACCTTTCAATATACAATATACGCTATTTTGTCAGAAAAGTGCCAGTAGCTTTGTTGACAATATGCAAAAGTTATGCTTCCCTTACGGAATAGGAACATCTTGAAAATCTCTCACATTATTTGAACATGTTGAAATATGCAGTACTAATAATTGCTGTTTACTGAATAAGATCAAAAGGGATGGAAAACTCACTCATAGTATCTTCATTTGCTACTGTTGTTAGTTAAGATCATTGTCATTGTATTGTTTGAATATTTATTTTAGGGATGCTAGCCAATTTTGCAGCCATGCCATATCATTTTAACCAGGGAATTCTTGCTTCTCTCCCTTGTGCAAATCAAATTGTAAATCTTTATTTCATTTTCTTGCATCAATATTTTGCCATTAATTATTTTCAGTCATATATAATTCACAACTACAAATGGAACTATGCCAAGTCAGGCAACTGGCTCCCTACCTGTCTTGCCCTGATCTAGACACAATAATCCATGCAATGGCCACCTCCAAATTAGACTACTGTAACTCATTCTACATTGAAACACCCAGAAATTCAGCAGCGTGGGTCTTCATGGGAATTCTGCAAACAGCACATATTCAACCTGTGCTGTGTGAGCTGCACTGGCTTCCAGTTTAGTACTGGATCAAAGATCAAAGTATTTTATTGTTGTAGTCATAGGCCATAACAACCCAATAAAATAAATACATAAAATATTTATAAAAGCAGAAATAAGGAACTATTTACAAATTTTACATTATCAATGCAAGTTAATACAGACCAATATATGCTAAACTTCTTTTACTCACAAATATTCATTTCAATATAATAAAGGAACCCAAAATGCTTTCCAAATTTTAACTTTTCTACTTTTTTGCCATTAAAATTCCTGAATTTTCAAAATCAGTTTTGTCATGGTGTTAAACATGTAAAATGGCATTAAAACACTATTAAAAGGTGGTTGGGCAGTATACCAACAGAATCCCAGTCCTGTTCCACACCCCCAACACTTGATACATATCTCAAAACCAGCAGAATACCCCAGGGAGCATAGCTGGGACAGGTTAACTTCTCCCCAGCCAAGCCTCAATGATAAATTATAGGGCAGCCCTCTCATCTATATTCAAATCCTGGACCATTACTTTTTTGACTAGGACTGACCTAGCAGTTTAATGCAAGATATTATAGTCCAGCAAGATGTTGATATAGTCACCAGCATTACCCTAGCTGGAAGAAGAGTCAGGGATAAAGATAAAGGTAGTCCCCTGTGCAAGCACCAGTCATTTCTGACTCTGGGGTGATGTCGCTTTCCCAACATTTTCATGACAGACTTTTTATGGGGTGGTTTGCCATTGCCTTCCCCAGTCATTTACACTTTCCCCCCAGCAAGCTGGGTACTTATTTTACCGACCTCAGAAAGATGGAAGGCTGAGTCAACCATAAACCAACTACCTGAACCCAGCTTCCATCGGGATCGAACTCAGGTCATGAGCAGAGCTTGGACTGCAGTACTGCAGCTTACCACTCTGTGCCGTGGGCCTCTTATATCAGTCAGGGATGGCAACCTGTAAATACAGGAAATCCATGGATGCTCATTACTGACTTAAGAAAAATTGCCATTCTCACAAAGGTTGAGACTGAGAAGGAACCGTAGTGAAGACTCTGATTTTTACAGAGAAGCCTGCATCTTAATAGAACAATTTGAAGTTCGAGGTTATTCCTCCCGAATCCTTAAGCAAGCTTTTTTAAAGACTAGGAACACAAGCAGAACATCATTGTTAACATCTAAAGAACAGACAAACAGAGGCATTAGGAGTTTATCAATCCATCAGAGTTGCATTATAGAAAAATACTGGCCCCTTCTAACTGGTGTAGGTTTCTATCCAATCTCCCCATGAATGGGCTCAGGGCAGGTTACAGGAACAATAATCATATTAAAAACTTCTAAAACATCCCATTTTCAATCAGGAAACAATAAAAAATGACATGGCAATTTAAGGACCATGCCATACCAGTTCTATTTCTGAGTTTGTTAGTATTCTAATAGTATGGTCTCGCTTACTTTTAGTTTTTCAAAAATTGAAAGGACATGTTAATCTACAGCACAGTACGTAGTTCAGCTTCCTATAGCCCCAATATTAGGGGAAGTAGCCCCTAGAGGGAATTTCCCATTTGGGAATTGCAGTGGATGGAGGTATGCTAATACACAAATACTGTTCTTGTAACTGTGACATGGAAGCTGTTATTTTGACTACTGGGTTATAAATTATTGTAAAGTATTTTTGCTTTGTTTTATTATATCATTGTTTGTGCATTTTGAACTTTTTCAATTCTATTTAGATTATTATGAGGATGCACTGATGTTTGTTGGGAATTATATCTTACAAGCAGAGGATCCATAAGGACTTCTAGGAGAGCCCCTGAATATTAATTAATACCCCCAATGATAATAATTGCTATATTGAATAAGAGCATGTTTTGCCCCCAAACTAAGGTGTCTGTTGCAATACTGCCATTAGAAATTGACCACCACCCAGCGGCTGTGAGCTCCAGCTGGAAGATTAGATAAGGGAGCAGCCTACTACAGGCGCCTTACTGTAAATAGAACGAAGGTGGGATCTTTGAAATCAGATAAGCTTGCACCAGCCTACTCGCTTGCTTGCTTGCTAGAAAAACTGTATGCACTCAGGGAAATGCATCTCAGTCATTTTGGGGGCCCGTGCCTGACTGAGTCCTCCTTTCGATACTAAAAAGTAAACCTCACTTCATAACAGTAAGTCTGTGTGGACCTCATTATTTCTCTGCTTCATTTTGGTGCATTGGCCACCGGGAAGTAACAACGTAAGGACATTTCCTTCCCCTTGGGGTGGCTGCATAACCGTCTGCCTTCCACCCTCATGGCGGGAAGACCGGACTAGGTGCCACAGTCACATTTTTGATCAAGTTCAACTCTCTCTGCCCCGGTGGGGAAAGGTATCCAGTTCGCCAACCAAGATTCCGTACCTGGTTGAACTAACTTATCCAGGGAATCAGAAGATCATCAGGATTGTGAGTATGAACTGTCTGGGAATTCTGATTACCTCTCCTTAGGAAAGACGAAGGGTCTGATCACCCCTTAAGCTCTGTCTATTAGGCTCCGCTTTGGAGCTGAAGCACAGAAGCTAGGTTCTGGGAGGATTTCTATGGTGTGTGCGCGTGTGTGAATGAGAGGAGGCCTAGCCTCTAAGCAAGAGCAGACTCTCTTTTGTGCATTTCCCAGTAGGGCGACCTCACTGGGTCATGAGAGAGAGGAAGTGAAAACCCCCAGGGCTCCCTGGCTGTCCAGACCCCTTACTGGCGGCTGCTATTTTCCCTAGAAGTGTCTTGTCTAAATGTCTGGTGCCATGGGTGGAAATCAGTCAAAAACCCTGCTAGAGTACATGTGTAAAAACTTCAAGGAGCATTACTGTGATGATTATGGAGTCAAATTGACTCCCGGAACTCTGAAAGTATTATGTCAGAAAGACTGGGTGGCCTTACATGTAGAATGGCCACCCAAGGGTAGCTTTGACTAAAGCTTGGTTCACAAAGTTTACAAGAGTGTAGCACAGTCCCCAAGACTCGCAAGTCAGTTCCCCTACATCGACAGTTGGGCAGCAATGGTGCAGAAGTCTTACTGGTGGCCAGAAAAGTTGCAGAGTATGAAGGAAAAATGGGCTCAGAGGGCTGCTGGCAAAGCTGCAAGTCAAGCTTTGGCTTTGTGCCAGGACGTGTTAAGAAAAACAACGACCCCTCCAAAGAAGGAAAAGCCCCCAGTTTTAGATGCTGCACCAGAAGACCCCTTGGCTAGTCCCCCACCATATGTTCCAGTATATCCACCTCTCCCGATACCGCCAGCTGAAAGAGGTCCCGGGGCAGCAGAAGGCGAGGCTGAAGGTGAGAGCCAAGCGCAGCTAGTTAAAAGTGCTCCAGAAACCTTTAATGAGTAGAACCAGGAAGTAGGGACGAATGAGGAAGCCAGGGCTGTGAAAGGGCAAGCAAGATCTCTGTGAACTTTAAATCCAATCCAGCAGCTGTTTTCTGAACAATCGTTCCATGCAACAGCTCCCCTTTATTCCACGCCTGTGTCTAACAAACAAGGATTGGCAGCAGGTCTTAGTTCACCCCTAGAATTATCCTCCAACACTGAACTCTCTCTCAGTACTGAGCAAACTTCTAGCCCCTCTACGGTCTCCCCCTCAACTTTCTAGGTTTTATATCTAGCACAGAGGGCTCTTTGCTAGCTCCCCTCCAAGAAATCCATGTCCCACTACAGCCCGGCCCTGGCATTGAAACCCGATACATGTACGTGCCTTTCATTTCAAGTGATCTAGTAAATTGGAAGGCTCATACTGTAGCATTTTCTGACAATCTTACCCCAATGACTAATCTGCTAACCAGTATTATGACCACACATCAGCTCACCTATGCAGACTGTCAACTGCTTTTACTGGCCCTCTTTACAACAGAGAAGAAAAGCTGCATTCTGCATCATGCTCAAAAACATGTAGAGGGAAAAGTTCCCCCAGAAACTGCAGATAGAGAGTGGATAAAGGCCCGTTTTCCTGCAACAAACCCAAAATGGGATCCCAATGACCGTGAGTCCAAAGAAAGTCTATCAGAATACAGACAGACAATCTTAGAAGGAATGAAAGAGGCAGGCAAGAAGCCTATTAATATGTCCAAAGTCAGTGAAGTTCTCCAGAAAGCAGATGAGAGTCCTGGAGCTTTTGCTGAGCGCTTGATGCAAGCATTTTGAATGTATACTCCATTTGATCCAGAGGCTGCAGAAAACTTGTGCATGGTAAATACAGCTTTCATTGCCCAACCTTATGCTGACATCCACAAGAAGCTCAAGAAGCAAGACGGCTTTGCAGGCATGAATTTATCCCAATTGCTAGAGATTGCCCAGAAAGTTTATGCCAATTGGGATGTAGACCAGAAACAGGAGGCAGAAAGAAAAATGAAAAAAAAGGCTGATATGTTGGCAGCGGCACTGGCTGGGCAGACATCTGTGAGAGGCAGAGGGGCTGTACGAAGGCAAGGAATGAATGGTGGGAATCAAAGACCTGCAATGACTAATTTAGACCCAAACCAGTGTATACTGTAAATAATTTGGGCATTGGAGAAACTCATGCCCTAATGAACCACGCCCCCTCCGCACACAAGAGATCCAAAGCGCCCCTAGACAGATGACAGGACTGGAGTTTAGAGGCTGTGGGAGCAGAGGAACCAGAGACAGAAGAAGAGGCCAGGTCCAGAGCAGCAGATATTGGAGGAATGAAGAAGAGCCTATGTGCGGCCTGGCTGGTCTGGAAGGATGCGATGACTAGGACAGACCGGGCACGGATCGTCCTGGCCCTGCGGAGCCCATGGTCACAGTTGATATTGGGGATCAGGGGATTCCATTTCTTATAGATACTGGAGCTGCACGGTCTGTGGTGCCTGTTGATGATCTGCTGATAGGGGCCAAAGACTTACAGACTTGCCAAGATGCCACTGCTGCCCTGCTAACGCTTCTGACTGAGGCTGGGTATAAAGTGTCTTTGAAGAAAGCTCAGCTATGCCAAGAGACAGTGAAATGTTTAGGCTTCCATATATCCCAGGGTAGATGGCAGCTAGGCAGGGAGTGAAAAGAGACTGTGTGTGCTATTCCTATGCCCCCTACCAGACACCAGCTGAGATAATTCTTAGGAGCAGCAGGGTTCTGCAGAATTTGGATCCCCAATTTTGCTATAACAGCAAAGCCCTTATACAAAGCCACTAAGGGGGGAGAAAAGCACCTTTTGAATGTACAGAGCAATGTCAAAATGCCTTTGAAACCTTAAAGTGCCAGCTCATGCAGGCTCCAGCTCTGGGACTACCTGATACTGACAAGCGAGAAGGAATAGCTGCAGGCGTTCTAACTCAATTGCTGGGATCCTGGCCCCAGCCAATAGCATATCTGTCTAAACAACTGGACAATGCGGCTAAAGGTTGACTTCCGTATATGCGTGCCATATCTGCAATGGAAAAACTTGTGAAAGAAGCTGACAAATTCACCTTCAGCAGCCAGCTTGAAGTGAGAGTGACTCATTATGTGCAAACGCTTCTTGAGCACAAGGGGAACTATTGGTTCACTAATGCCCGCATGGTCAGATACCAAGCTCATATGTGTGAAAATCCCCGTGTGAAAATAGTGACTGTGTCAACTCTGAACCCAGCTTCCCTGTTGCCAACTCCTGGGGAAGAATCAGAACATGACTGCCTGGAAGTTATGGAAGAGGTCTATTCTAGCCAGTCTGATCTAAAAGATACCCCATTTTCAGATCCAGATATTGAATATTTTACTGATGGGAGTAGCTTTGTCCAAGATGGGAAGCACAGAGCAGGATATGCGGTCGTTATTCTAGAAGCAGTGATAGAGGCAGAAGTGATATCAACTTCAGCACAGAAAGCAGAATTAATTGCCCTCATCAGAGCACTCCGGTTAGCAGAAGGACTGAAAGCCAATATTTACACAGACTCTAAATATGCGTTCATGACATTGCACACCCATGAAGCCTTGTATAAAGAGAGAGGCTTAATTACTGCGAGTGGCAAAGGAATTAAAAATGGGAAAGAAATTTTGGAATTGTTAGAAGCTGTCTGGGCACCCCAGCACATAGCTGTCATCCATTGCCAAGGCCATCAGAAGCCCCTAAGTCCGGTAGCAAGAGGAAATCAGAAGGCAGATTTAACGGCTAAGGAAGTAGCACTAAAGCCTTATCAGGGAAACACAGAAATTCTGCCTGTTTTTCAAGTTTCCTTAACCGAATGGAGTCCTCGGTATTCACTAGCTGACGAGCAGTGGGTTCAGACTTAAGGGGCAGTAACCAAATGAAGAGATGGCAGGTATGTTCTTCCCAATAGCAGGATTTATATTCCAGAAGCTGCTGCATGGCCATTAATTCAGAATCTGCATGAGGGAACACATTATGGGAAGACTGCTCTTGAATGCTCTGTGAGTCAATGGGCATACATCAACCGTGTGAGCTCACTGACAGCTCAAGCCTCTGCGCAGTGTGTTACATGTGCAAAGAACAATCCTAGGTCAGGCCCCATGCAACCTCCTGGAAATCAGCCAGTGGGAGCAACACCTTTCTCCTCCCTAGTTGTAGATTTCACTGAGATGCCCAAAGCTGGACACTACCGTTACATGCTTGTATTTGTTTGCACAATGTCTGGGTGGATTGAAGCTTACCCAACTCGCACTGAGAAAGCCAATGAGGTCATAAAAACTCTATTAAAAGACATCATACTGAAGTTTGGTTTACCTGTAACTACTGAAAGCAACAATGGATGTCGTTCATTGAGAAAACTGCACAAGGGGTATCTAAGTTGCTTGGCATTACTTGGAAATTGCATGCCACTTACTGTCCACAGAGTTCAGCAAAAGTCGAGAGGGCTAATAGGTCTTTGAAGAACGCCCTGTCTAAACTCTGTCAAGAAACCCATTTGCCATGGACTACAATGTTGCCAACTGCATTATTCTGGTTGCACTGCCTGCTCCACAAACGTCTTAAGCTGTCGCCATTCGAGATTGTTTATAGAAGACCACCTCCTATAGTTCAGGGAGTTTGGGGCGACCTCTCTCAGTTAGGAACCCTTATAACTTATGAGGAATTGCAAGCCTTGAACAAAGCTGTAAAAGATGTGAATAGGTATGTGTTTGAGACTCTGCCATATCAAATTTATTCTCCTGTACTTGCTTACCAGCCAAGAGACAGTGTATGGATTAAAAGCTGGAGGGCTAAGACTTTACAGCCTAAACGGAAGGACCCGTTTACTGTTCTTTTAAGTTCCCCTATAGCTGTCAAGGTCCAAGGAGTGGCAACGTTGATTCACTGGTCTCATTTAAAGCCAGCTGCAGACCACTGGAAACCACAGCTAGTCCCTGGGAAGCCATTGACTTTGAAACTTACTAAAGACTCTATCCGGCCCTAAGCCATCTAGTAAAGACTGTTAAAAGTCAATAACTTGAAGCTGGTGGGACTCGCTTGAAAGTAGGTCAGCGCCCCCGAGCTTCATCGGCAAGCCTTGCCCCAGCCACCCCCGGAAGCTGGTTGGTCTACGCATGGCTGAAGCTTTGAGGATGTCATCAGGAGCAACAAAGAGTTCGATACTTCCTTGTATTAGTTGTTCTGAATCTCTTGAGTCTCCCTCATTATTCCTTGTGTTGAGTGTGTAACCAAAGAATCATGCATGCTTCAAGTGCTTTTATTGCTGTGTTCTTCTGCTGTGCTTTTGCTTATATGTGTAGTTCTCATATTGTTAAGATGTTCTAAATGTTGGGAAAGAGAGAGTTCACAACGCATGCTGTGTGTTCAATCTAGGGAAGTGTATGGGGCTTGCATAGAATGAAATACAAAAATAGTTTGTGTAGAACGTGGAGTGTCAAATTATCAGGCAAAAATTGAATATCCTAGGGAGGGAGAATACTTTATAGAGGGAGTTACCGCTGCCTGACTTTACAGTGGGTATGCTAGCCAGTTAAATTAAAGTCTCACAAGATGAAAAAGCCAACGCTTAAGGCACCTGTCCAAGAGACTAAGAAAATTCTGTATAGGACTGTGTTTAATGATGTTCAGGATTAGAAATTTGTTATTCCAGAGCCTGGGAGTAATCTTCTTATAGCCCTGGCTGAACAGATAGCTGCTTCCCTAAATATTTCAAACTGTTGGGTGTGCGGAGGTCCGCTGATGAGTGAAAGATGGCCTTGGGTTGGTATGGAGGTTCTGCCTTCAGACTTGGTCCAATGGAATAAACCTAGATCAGAGCCAAGGCCAGAAGAGAGAAAAAATTAGGAATTGCAGGCAATTGCGAATGGAGAATTGTGCATTTCTCGAGCTGTGTTGTGGATGAATGGAAAGCATGTTGGCCATTCTCTGTGCCACTGAACCCTGCTAGTTAGCTCCTCTATGGATAAACCAAAATGTGTAGAAGCAGATGGCACTGTTATAAAAGATTTTCAGCCATTGGAAAATATTAGCAGCATAAATAAATATTCCAATGCTGCTTCAGAGTCCTCTGATCAATGGATGGCTCCTGAAGGGTTATATTGGATCTGTGGTAAAATGGCTTATACTCTCCTGCCCAGGAGATGGCATGGGACTTGCATTTTGGAACAATACGCCCCAGCTTTTTCCTTTTTCCTTCAAATGTTGATTCAGCTCTAGGAACCCCAGTGTTTGATGATTATGTTAGATCAAAGCGTTCTCTGGACATTGGAGGTACACAGTGGGGAAATGAATGGCCCCCACAATGGGTCATTGAATATTATGGCCCAGCCACGTGGGTGCAGGATGGGTCCTGGGGTTACCGAATGCCTGTGTATATGCTTAATTGAATTATTAGATTGTAAACTGTGGTAGAGATTATAATGAATCAAACAGCCATGGCATTAGAGTTGTTAGCTAGACAGCAAACCCAGATGCGTGCTGCAATATATCAAAATCACCTGGCATTGGATTATCTGTAAATTGAGGAAGGTGGAGACTGTGGAAAGTTTAATCTTTCAAATTGTTTAAATATTAATGATAGTGGAGAAGCTGAACAGAATATAGCATTTGAAATTCGTAAAATTGCTTATGTACCAGTGCAGACATGGAAAAATTTGGATGTATCATAGTTTGGACAAATAATGGGTGATTGGAAATGTATTTTATTTCTAATTGGTATTTCTTTAGGAGGGTTAATGTTATTGCCATGTTTAATTCCTATTATGAGGTATAGTGTTAATAATGCCGTGAAGGCACTCACTCCTTTAAGGAAAAATGTTAACATTATGTATATGTCTCCAGAGGAAAGGAAACAGTACTTTATTAATTTGTTTGAAGATGGTCAGCCTCCTTCAGACTAAATAAGTTTTCAGAAGACTGAAAGAGGGGAAATGATGAGGTGTGATATGTGGAGGGGTAGTAAGTGTAGAGCTATTAGCATGGGTAATGAGACAGGAAAGCTAGGTCTCAATTTGGTCCAGGAGGATTCAGTCCAAGAGGACACAAAAAATAAATGGAAATGTCTAAATAAGTAAGCAGCGACTCACAAAAGCTCATACCCTATCACAGATTTTGTTAGTCTACTCTTTCTACTGCTATTAGAAACCACAACATTTAAAAACCAGTGTGGGAACATTCCAGAATATTCAGTTGGTGACCAAGGAGTAGCAGTTCTTTTACAAAGGAATTTCAAAGGGAGATTAGAAAGACTGCTGAATTGCATCTGATAATGAAACTCAAGACAATGTATCCTCCTGGACTGAACTGACACCTAGGTTTCTTCTCTTGTTACCAATGCCTGCTATTGTCATTTGGCATCTAAAATCACTTCATTCTCCAAGATTTAAGGACAGATGAACTCACATTCTAGCTCTATCTGAGGAAGTGAGCAGTGACTCATGAAAGCTCACGCCCCGCCACAAATTTTGTTAGTTGCTAAGGTGCTACTTGCTCCATTCCACTAATAGAAATTGCAAGCTGTGCTGTTAGATTTCTTCCCCCCAGTCTGCTACAACTGAAAAGGGAGATCTCTCTCTCTCCCTCCCTTGAGTCTTTCGCGAGATTGAAAGCTGTGCTGTTAGGTCCCCCCCCCCCCCCCCATATGGCAGAACTGGAAAATATATATCCCTCCTTCCCTTCCCCCCACCCCCCAAAGAAGTGTGTGTACACATGAAAGCTTATGCCTGGAATAAAATTTTGTTGGTCTTAATGCTGCCATGGGACTCTGCCTCTTTCTCTCGTTCCTTCTCCCTCACTTCCTTTCCAAAGGCGTAGAGGGAGCACTCAGCCAACTGAGGGAAGGGAGGCTGGGCTTTCTTTCTTTCCTTTTTGAAGCAGGAAGCAGGAGAGGACAGAGCTGAGAAAAAGCAAGCTGCAGTGCAGGAAGCAGAGCAGAGCCAGTTGCTCGCAGGCTGTTTAGAAGCCCTGAAGAGTCCGATTCTAACCCATGAGCCTTTTGTTTTAATAATAATAATAATATTTTATTTTTATATCCCGCCCTCCCCGCCGGGGCGGGCTCAGGGCGGCTGACAGACATGGGAATCCCATGAATCATAAAACAACATAAACAATTTTAAATATCAGTTACAGTAAAAATTATTTAAAAGTTAAATATATAATAAAATAGGTGCTAAATGCTGTAGTCGTGATATCCACAAGATGACTAGTTGTCCATTCATCAAATTAGTCGGGTTCCATCTCAAAGGCCAGCTGAAAGAGACATGTTTTGCAAGCCCTGCGGAATTGGTTCAAGTCCCGCAGGGCTCGCACCATCTCCGGAAGGTCGTTTTACACCCTGATGTAGGGCTTTAAAGGTCAATACCAGCATGTTGAATTGGGCCTAGAAGCAAATTGGGAGGCAGTATGGATGGAACAAGACTGGACTGATATGGACCCTAGAACAACCTACTACAGCAGCTTCTGGACAGTCTTCAAAGGCCGCCCCATACAGCATATTGCAGCAATCTAATATAAAGTTACTGGAGCATCCAACACAGTGGCAAGAAAGATCACAGCTGGCTTACTAGCTGGAGCTGGTAAAAGGCCACTGCTGCCACTTGTTTATTTAACAAGAGCCCCAAGCTATGAACCTATTCCTCTAGGGGTAGTACAAACCTATCCAGAAAAGGAGATATCCCAGTTCCTGGATCAAATCTTTCCCCAACTGGTAGCAACTCTATTACTTGCATTGTTGACCACCAAATATGTCAGAACATGAGAATAGCCTAAGTGAACATCTAAGGAATCTGTATATTATCTGAAATAAAAGCACAACTTTCTAAGAATGAATCACTATTAACATTGTCTCTTCTATCTGAAGGACAGTTACTAATGACCATGGCTGTATAAACTATAAAAAAAACTATACCAGCAACTTTTAGTGGATAGATTTCTTCTCATTGTATAAACAGTTTTATGTGAATTGAAATAACTGATATATGTCATCACCATTTACAGAGTTCTCTAGCCTTCTAAAGAAAGGAAGTGGACTACTGTTCCAAAGATATAAATGGTAGGCTTTGAAAATATTTATGGCAAAGGTTATTATTTCAATGAAAAATAAAATACAAAACAGGAGATTCTATAGAAATTAAGCAGATCCAAATTCTGGAACCATTGGGAAACCCATTCACTTCAATAGGACTTAAAAGTATTTAACTTATTTAGCTTATTATAATCTTGACTATTACTATGGTTGTAATTTTCTTTCCTTTTACATTGGTTGTTACCCTGCCTGCTTTTAGTGTAATTTCATGGCTGTATCCCATATAGCTTACGGCATCACAATAGCTGGAAACGACAAGCAGTCTACCAAACACATATTTGTGCCTATTTTCTTTGAAGGATGTTAACAACAGAGAATCTTTGTTGCAAAGTACCTTTGAAGGGGGGGGGATATAAACACACACTTTGCAATGACTAACAATACATTTGATGCTAATTCTATTCAGTCTTCAGGGAAAATCATTCTCCTGCTCAATTATCCATTTTTGTTTAATAATGATACTAGTTGCTGATTCATTGACAGTCTAAATTATTTTGTTCCACAATGGGTTATTTAGAAATCAGTTCATATGGTAAAATAATACAATATGAATTATTTTTTAAAAACCTTATTGCACTAAATATTTCAGCTACACTGACTAAAAATATTTTAAGCTCAATTATTTTTCTACTGTGCATGGAATGACGAATGCAAGCAGAATGTCATATTCACTTCAGGAAAAAAAGTGTAATTGGGGTGGATAATACACCTATTTTCATTATAGGACATGTCTGGCTGCCCAGCAGAGACATCAAAATGAACTATTCTTGAGTAGGGAAAATGGTCAATTATTTTTAGCACAGAACATACTAAAGCATATAATGAAACAAACAGATAGGTAACAACAAGAAAAATCAGGATAAAAATATAGTATCAGTAATACTGCCATTCAGTGGCCTTAAAGACATGGAAACTCATATACACATGAATCTTTATGAAAGTGAAATGCATTCCATTTTAAAGAACAGACTAAGAAACTCCTATCCACGAAGGGCTATGGATTGTAGACCAGTGTCCACAAAGCATACTCAAGAGCACATGGTGCGTACTTGAGCACATATGTTATGAACCATGGCTCTTTTGGAGTCAAAGCTCCAGCACTTGTAAGGAATGCACATAGAATATTAGCAAGTAGTTCCCTAACAGAGAATTAAATGTCTATCCCAGAAATGTAGGGATGAATGGAACACCTTGGCTAATTTGGAATTAATTCTATCTTTATCCTTGGAGATTCACTCCTTGATAAGGAACCTGCAAGGAGCTGAACTCAAGAAAAAAAAGACACTCCTCCAAATTCCCCTGGAATCTCTGAAAATGTTTTAAAAGTCCCACAGATGTACTTTTTAGATCCTGAGAACAGTAATGACAAGAAGTTATATTAAAAAAACAAGCAGCATGTAAAAATTGCCTTTGAAACTAGCCCTTTTGTGTGCCAAATACATGTTTTTCCGCACTGAAAGAGCTACAGCTGAAGAGACTTCCATTATCATCATTCTTTGTTTCTGTGATACAGAAAAGCACAATATCATAACAGAAAGGAAATAATAAGACACATTGATGTGCTGATTGTGGTTGTAGTTGGGCTTGTATACGATTCATAAGATTTAGCAGAAATTATTATGGTGTTTATTATTTAAACCTTGGAATTGTATGTGTGTATGTACGTATGTATAAACACACACACACTTGTATTCCCTCAATTCAGCCCTCTATTTAGTTGATTCTAATTTATCTTTTTCTACAAAATAACATTTATTAAAATAATACTAAATAAATAATAGAACTTAGCAAAATAATACAGTGTCAATTATCATACGATGTCAACTTCTATTACTTGAGCCATCAATGAATGTTGCACAGCCTTTTAGGCAATGGTCTAAGTAAAGTATTATTATTCTTTCCAGCATGGTAGGGTTGTGTTGTTTTTTTGAAGATTTCTTTAACAGATCTTTTTTATTGTATATTAAAGGAAAAGAAAAGTCTACTCTTCTCAAAAGGTTCCAAGAAATAGGGAGGAAAAACCTGAAGAGTCATAAGGGAATTCATTGCAATGGCAACCCAAAAATGAATATATTTCCTGAATGGGCTCTTACAGGCAAGTTGGAATGCACAAAAATGCATAAAAGAATTTATGGAACTGATATGCAGATCAGTTCCCTATTAAATCTCTTCATCCGCTTACGGCATCATTTCTGTACCATCCCACTGGAGTCTATTTTGAAAGATACTTTACTAAAAGAGTCACATGAGACTGGAAGAAAACTGAACTTTCCCTGCTCGTAAAAGTTTAGCTCCCCTCCCCTTAGGAACCTGCTAATTCTGTATTGTGTTTTCCAAACATACTCACACAGATTACTGCTTCATTATGGTAAGGTTATCCATAAACGGGCATAGCTTTCTTGGAAAGAAAGGCTCTTGTCCTAACTTTCCCTTTCACTTGAGAAAGATATTTCTTCCTCTTGGGAATTTTCTTTTTTTCTTTTTTTTTGGGAGGGGGGCAGAATCTTGCAGCAGTGAAGTGTGAGTGGGGAACACAACAAACATAAGGCAAATATAATAGAAAAAAGAAAAGTTACTTTATTGGAGGCAGGTTCATATCCCTTGGAATAAAAGATAGAAAAGGCTAAACTAAAAAACAAGTCCAAACTTAGACGCAAATCCAACATAACGTGAGTGGGTGATAGTTGTGTGTGCCTGGGCTTGCCCAGCCTTTCTTCCATGAAGAGAGAAAACACATACATGAAGCCACCTTAGACTTAATCAGACATTTGGTTCATCAAGGTCCTTACTGTCTACTCTGACTAGCAGTAGCTCTCCAGGTTCTCCTGGTTCTTTCAACTGGAGATGCCAGGGATTCAATCTGGGGCCTTCTGCATGCCAATCAGAGGCTGTTCCACTGAGTCACAGCCCCTCCCCCTGCCCCCAGCACACAGAGCATCCTGCGGAATGCAAGACCATTCCAGAGAACTTATTTACAGACAACAAAGAAGCACATGAGTAAACACACATCCCACTTCTTTTCTTGGAACACATATTCCACTTTGTTACAAATGGACACACAGAACCACCAACACTTCTTACATGAGTGAGATTTGTGCCCATTCTCATCTCTCACTACTGCTGCTGTTGACCACCATAATGTTGCTGCTAATCCACAATTTCAAAGGGTAATAGAAGCCTGCAGCAGAAATGGGAGGTATGCAAGCTGCCATTTATTTAGCACAGTTCAACTCATACTGCATAGGATCCAAGCCATGAGGCTTGGGTGGGGGATGGGGGGAAACAGATAAATGGCTCAGTGTTAAGCACCTGTAGTTAAATGACTGGAAACCCAAGGGAAAGTTAATATCATCAAGAAGCCAAAACACACAGTATCTCAGAAACAGGAGCAACAGACTCTGCACTCATAAGAATTAGCAGAAAATAAGCCATTTTTAAGGAAAGAGTGGCTTCTCTGTCCATTTATTGTACAACTATGTGTGCATGAAACACTTTCCATGATTGAGCAAGAATGAGCAGCCATTAGACTGGATATAGCAACTCAACCCTGCCCCTGACTAATGGTTATTTTGGGTGAGGGAAGAGGTCACTGCTCAGCAGTGGCCAAAAAAGGAAGAAGGACCACACCACAGGAAGAAAAGCCAGTCCGTTTCATGGATGGGAGTTCACATTAGAGTACAGAAGACCTGAGAGAGCATGCATTAATTGCTGCATTCTCTTTTAAAGGGCTGGGACAACAACTGATGAAGATACCTCCAAGTGGGTCAATGAACCATGGCCTCAGTCTGAATCATGCCATCTCATGGCTGCAATTGGAGTTAAAGAATGCAGAAGACCTGCTGGCAGATTATTATATTTTTTGGGCCATTACTTCCTACTTTTGACCCAAAAGGTTTATGGAAGAAATCTGTCATCCAATCAGAGAGATAATATTCACTCTATAGCCTGGTAGAGGCACCCTGGCTCATCATGGGCTGCATAGGCTCATCAGTATGTCAGCGAGATCAACTCCCCAGGTAACTGCTGAAACCCAAAAGCAATATTCAGCTATGATTTAATGAGAAAGCAGACACTCCAAAGTTACTGAGCTCTGTTTCATTTCTGAAGTGTGAATACAAGTAAGAATATCATGCTTTTCTAACGTGCCTTTCATCTGAGATTCCCAAAGCACTTAATTTATAATTATTCAAATGTCTTCAAATGTCTTACAGTGCTCATTACAGAAAAGGACAAACTGAAGAACACAGACTTGCCTGAAGTCACATGAATCAGTGAGCTGAGCTGGGAATATGACGAAGTAGTTTCTTCAACTGCTAAACTCTTACTCTGACTATAATACCTATACAATTGACTGTCAGCTAATCAGAGAACTGTGCAGTGGTGTTATGCCCTCCATGTCTAGTAATGAACACACACTATCATTCGGTCACAAGCTTGATAGCATTATTCTTAATTGTCATGCAAGTGAACAGTTCACCATCTCATTCTGGAACTGCTGCCAAGATGCATGGCCACGCAAAACTGTAAGATCAGGCTTTTAAAAAAACAAAAATTCCTCTCATTAAATAGACAAAATACATAAAGTGGCATCCTTAAATCTCTTCTTTATCTGCGCTATGTCATGCTTATGCATGTCTATCAGGCTGTCATCTCAGCGACTCAAGATATGGAGGCAATCAATATGGTATATCATTATGTATTTCTTTGTAGAATTCTAACACTGGAAGAGACCAAAATGGCAAGGCCAGCCAGCAATAGAGATGGGCATGAACTGGTTCACGAATATACGTTTGTGACAAATTTTGGCCGATACATGATCACAAACCAAAGTTCGTGAACTGAAGAGCCACAATGTACTTCCATTAATTTTAAGGCAGTTTGTAGAGGTTCATGAAGAACAGAAAACAGGAGTTTAATAGCTCCAAGCCATTTAACCTCTGCTTTCTGCTCTTCACAAAAAAACAGTAAAGTGGTAAGGAGCAGAAAGGCTCTAGGTAGGCCATTTAAACACATGTTTTCTGCACCCTGCCACTTTTTGTGGGGAAACTCCTGCTTTCTGTTCCCCACCAAAAGCAGCAGGGAACTGAAAGCACAAGTTTAAATGGCTCCAAGCCATTTGCAGTGAAACCCCTTCTTTCTGTTCCCTGTGAAAAGTGGTGGGGAACAGAAGGAAGGAGTCATGAACCAAAACAAACCATGAACCAAAATGAACCACCAAAATGTAGTTCATGCCCATCCCTAGCCAGCAACTATTCCAAATCTACAAAGGCATTAGGCTGAATTCTGTGCTATATTTTAATGTTCTGCTTCAAACAGCAACACACCATTAGTCAATTCCTGTGCTGAGACAGCTCCAAACAAAGCTTTGGCCATGTTAAGCCTTACTGTGCAATATACCCTGGGAAGTTGTTCCAGGGAGTTCAAATGCTCAGACTTCATCAGAGAATCCCTTCTGGATTCTACAAGCCAAACCAGGATTTTGTGGAATTGCTTTAGTATGGAATGTGCCAGAACTGTACAAAAAGGAAACTGCAAACTCCACCATTGCTAATCTAGTAATCCTGAGAGAATTAGCTATCAAGGCATGCTGTGTTATGGAACAAACTTCACACTGCCAAGGGCACAGCTTGCTCCCATTTCACTGCTTCATAAAAAAGGCCCTTCTTTAATGCTTTATGGTTCATGGTGAAAGAGAATAGCAGGGTACTGATATTAAAGTATAAAAACGGTGTATCCCATATGACAAAATGATCTATACTCAGGAGAGTACACAGTAAAACAAAGAAGATCCAGACACAGCAGACCTGTTGTTAGAACAGCAAAATAAGAAAAGTATGACCATATACTTGGTGCCATCAAAAGTGGACAAGAACAGAAAAGCATTTCCCAAAATTTGGAAAACTGATTATAGCCTATCCCAGTGGTGGGATTCAGCCGGTTCGCACCGGTTCTGCCGAACCGATACCTAATGTCTTATCGTTTCGGCAGAACCGTTTGTTGGCCGGTGCCTGCTATTAATTTTTATCTAGAGCGTGCAGCCTGCAGCGGTAGCTGCTAGGCTGCTTTCGCTCCGTTTGCCTCCCTGGGAGGAGGAGGCGGAGTTTGCCGGTTTGGGCGCGCAAGCTTGGGGGCGGAGCAGAAAGCGCAGAAGCGCCGCTTGGCCCAGCCGGTCCCGCAGCTCCAGCTGCAGTCAGTCGTCCCACGAAGGGTCAGTTTCCAAGCCCAGAGCGGGAGACGCGGCCTCTCCTCCTCCTCGGTTTCGCCTTCCCTCTCCAGCAGCCACGGCCCCTGCTGAGCTCCAGCGCAGGCGACGATGCCGGCGAGTCCCGCTCCTTTCTTCGCGCCTGCCCGGCGGTGGGGGTGTGACTTGGCGGCTCTCTCGCTGTCCTGCCCCGCCCTCGCTCCCCCAGGAGGAATCGGCCGCAGAGCGCGGGGGAGGCACAGCGAGCTTTGCAAGGACTTGGCGACGACCGCCCTCTGTGGCTCAAAATGAGAATGTAATTTGCTTTCAAATCTCCCAGAAGAGATCAGAATCCAAGAAGCAGACTGTCTGGCACCCTAGGTATGAAGGAGGGGAAAATAAACTGGGGACACTCAGTACCAGCTTCTTATCACTGAAGTATGTGTGTGTGTGTTTGGTATAGTGGTTAAGTGAGCTGGTTTGGTGTAGTGGTTAAGTGTGCGGACTCTTATCTGGGAGAACCGGGTTTGATTCCCCACTCCTTCACTTGCACCTGCTGGAATGGCCTTGGGTCAGCCATAGCTCTGGCAGAGGTTGTCCTTGAAAGGGCAGCTGCTGTGAGAGCCCTCTCCAGCCCCACCCACCTCACAGGGTGTCTGTTGTGGGGGAGGAGGGTAAAGGAGATTGTGAGCCACTCTGTGACTCTGAGTGGTGTAGAGCCAGTTTGGTGTAGTGGTTAAGTGTGCGGATTCTGATCTGGGAGAACCGGGTTTGATTCCCCACTCCTCCACTTGCACCTGCTAGCATGGCCTTGGGTCAGCTATAGCTCTGGCAGAGGTTGTCCTTGAAAGGGCAGCTGCTGTGAGAGCCCTCTCCAGCCCCACCCACCTCACAGGGTGACTGTTGTGGGGGAGGAAGGTAAAGGAGATTGTGAGCCGCTCTGAGACTCTTTGGAGTGGAGGGCGGGATATAAATCCAATATCATCATCTTCTTCTTCTAACACACACACCTATACACACATGCATAATTTTTTAATTTGGAAATTGAAGAGTTTGCCAGGTAGCTTTCCAGTTACCTGGAAAGACTATGAATGAGAACCCATAAACCAGTGTGTACCATATAAGGCCCCCACACTAAGCCCACTTCCATCTGAAGTGGCTGTTCCCCGCTGTGCTTAAGACCCTCTTTACTGTCTCTAATTGGCTGTTTTCCCTTCTGCTCAGTCCCCTCCCTCCAAGTGGCTTTCCATCCAAGTTGACAGGGTACAAAGAGAATTGGCAGGTTCAGGAAAAGGGGACTGTAACATTTTTCTCTTCTCTGTGTGACCCCTTTATGACTGATACCTCACTAGCAATTGCTCTTCCCCTGGGCTACTGCTTTCCCCAACATTAAGGGAGCTTGGATTCTTAAAAGCTTATACCTTAAAAAATCTTGTTGGTTTCTAAGGTGCTGCTGGATTCAAATGACTTTTGAGAGACAGGGATAAGGAAGGGCATAGCAGTAAATTATGTATTGGGGGATGAGTGTGAGAAGTTCACTAAACAGACAAGCTAGATGCAATGAAGATCTAGGTGGACTTCAGAAAATGGGGCCAACCATTTTCCAAAGGCCATTAACCATAATAGCACCTTGGTGTTCAGAAGAGGAATCCCTCTGATAACCTACTCCTACAGTGCAAAGATGGTTAAGGGTAAATCACACAGCTGATGATGCTCGGATAAAAGCAAAGAAAATTGCAGGTGAGGATGCCAATCAAACAGCAATATGGAAATATCTTCAATAACTGTCAGGTATTTAATATTATAAATCTTTCTTTAAACATAATCTAGTTGTCTTTACCTCTTTTACTGTTCTTATTGCAGTATTTAATGCGTGAATTATTAAACTACCTTTTGGTATATCTTTTGGTATAGTTAAAATGGTCATTAGGACATAGAACCTGTTGTTAATTTATTTGAATCCCACCACTGCCTATCCCATCTTGGGTCTCCTGAAGGGTAAAAATAATTCAAAAGCAAAACATAAAATCTAGTTGAAATTCAAGCAGAACAGACATTGACAATGGAAAACTGCAGATTGCTGAGTAAGCAATCAATGAGGATTTGTCTCATCAACAGTTCCTCAGCAAGTATGAATGCCTGGAAAAATTTCCTGGTCTAAATAGACTTGAGATCACCAAATTCTTTTCCAGCAATAAAAAACTATGCCATAAGCAAATCTGAGACAAATAAAGTAGTAATATAAGAAGCAATAGAGGTGGTATCCTAGAAAGAAATTGCGGATTTGCTCCGAGCAAAATGGCGGTGCGGAGCAACTGGTGTGAAATCGCCAACTTGCTCCACACAGAAACAGAAACCTGCCCCGGAGCAAGTTAAGTGTGGAATCAGCCTAAAATTCATATGAAATTTACTGTGAGAGTACATCAATCTGAAAAAATTAGAAACATTGGGAATAAATGGTAATAAAGAATCATTTAAGAAATAATTAGCAATCAGCTGTTAAAATTCTACTTCAGGATGTTCAGGCTACAAATTAATAGCACTTCTACCAGACCAGTATTTATAAAGTGATGATATCTTTCAATGTGTTTCATTAGCCCATAGGATAATTTTTCATATATCCCCATACCTTGCTTGTATATTTTGTGATGTGAAGTATGTCTTATTAATAATTTTAAGTCACAATAAAAAGGAAATGATAACTAATAACTCTGACTGATGAAGTACATCCCAAATAAATCATTCAATGTCATCATAAGTACAATCAAAGATTTCTTCCAAGTACTGGTAAAATGAGCTATGGCTCATCAACACCAATTTATAAGACAGTAAATTTACTCTTCTCTTTTTTTCTAATTGGAAGAGGTTCAAACTGAACAAAAAAGTGAGCCTAAACCAGGGGGGAAAAAAAGTTGAAATAACTAAGAATAAGCCTTTTGTGTCCAATTCAGGGTGGAAATGAACACAAGAAGCTGCCTTCTACTGAATCAGATCCTAGTGTCTACTCAGACTGGCAGTGGCTCTCCAGGTTCTTAAGCAAAAGTCTTTTGCATAGTCTACTGCCAGACCCTTTAAATGGAGTTACCAGCAATTTAACCTGGAACTTTTCAAATGCCAAACAGATGCTCTCCCACTTAGCCAAGACTCCTCCTCAAATGTTACCAAATAGGGATATGGTAACAGGACTGCAATTTATCTGGAAGTAATCCTCTATTTCATGCAGCCCACAATTAATACATGAAGCTGCCTTATACTTAGACAGTCTACCAACATTCTCTACTCTGGCAGCCTCTCTCCAGGATCTCAAGAAGTCTTTCAAGTGCAGGACTTTTTTATAACAGGAACTCCTTTGCATATTAGGCCCACACCCCTGATGTAGCCAATCCTCTTGGAGTTTACATTAGGCCCCTTAAGAAGAGCCCTGTAAGCTCTTGGAGGATCAGGGGTGTGTGTCCTAATATGCAAAGGAATTCCTGCTACAAAAAAAGCCCTGTTCACATGGATCCTATTTTAACTGGAGATGCTAAGGATAGAACTTGGGACCTTCTGCATGCAAAGCAGGTGCTCTACCATTGAAACATGACCGCTGACCTTAACAGTATTTTTGCTAAATAGGCAAAACGTAGGACCTTTCACACAAAGAACTTTCATGGGCACTTTGGATGTTATTCACTGAGCACAGGTTTTCTGACAAGGTCCCAGTGAAATAATAGTACGTGTTTGGTTTTAACTAACTGTTTCTTGTGGCAGAAGGGACACATAAAGATCTAGTCAATTTGTAAAGGGAATTCAAAGCAGGGCTCTTTATTTTCACATAAGCCATGCAGGTTACAGCTGACATTATTTTTCATCTTGTCTTTAATTTATTCATAACTGAGGCAAAGGCTCTATTACAATTTGGTCAAGGAAAAATTGCTGATGATTAAAAGATATGGGTTGCATCATTAGCCTTTCAATGCAAGCAATGCATACCTTTTTGAATATGACATGTGGTACTTAATTAACAAAATTAGATAAGGTAAAATGTGAACAAAATTTTCATTACTGTTGGAGATTTTTGTACTGATAGTCTATTGGCATGCAAAGCTAATATGGTGTTCCGTGCAGAACCTGTCTAGAGATTAAACACTTCAATGTTTCCCCTCCCTTCCTCCAAACCTGAAGGTTAGATTTTTAACATTATTAAAATCACACTATTACCTTTTAACTGAAATTCTTAGAATAGCTATATAAGACTAGCAAATAAGAATTTTATAAAAATTACTCATGGTCTAAACTCATTTATAGTGATATTTTAAATGTCTGCAGACAATTTTGAGCAATATGCTAAATTCAATTTATGTTTTACAATTTCAAAGATCCTTCCTTCATTAGATGTCACACAGGCAATCAGCTTTTCATGTAATTCAAACAAAAGCATTAGGCTGACTTTACTTCAAATTATGTAAACTACCGGTAATGTTCTCTCAAAGATTTCAGGTTTTCACGGCTGGTAACATCATTAGGGTTTGTAGAATCTTTCGGGCTCAAGTGCCTTGTTCTACTGGAGAAAGTTTTTCTTCCAGACGTTTCGTTCTCAGCTGCGGAGAACATCCTCAGTGGCGTTGCAGCCGGAGCAGGCACTCTGACCTTCTTGGCTGCTGTGCATTGAGTGGGCCACTCGATGCACAGTGGGCCACTCAATGCCCACTCAATGCACAGCAGCCAAGAAGGTCAGAGCGCCTGCTCCTGCTGCAACGCCACTGAGGATGTTCTCCGCAGCTGAGAACGAAACGTCTGGAAGAAAAACTTTCTCCAGTAGAACACGGCACTTGAGCCCGAAAGATTCTACAAACCCTAATAATGTTCTCTCATTCAAAATTTGCTATAAAAATGCTTTCCAACATGCACATGCCTTACTTGAAATTTGAAAAGTGGACAAATGAGAGAACCCTTCCAAAACAAGTAAACCAGAATGCCAGTATGCAAGTCAATTTTCTCACCATTTCTACAGTAATTTCTCTTTTTTTCATTTTAATATGCTAATTATGAATTTATCTTTTACAATTAGTGGAGAAACTCTTTACTTCAAAGAGGCCTGAATGGTGCCTAAGTTTGATAAATGCTTTGGCTACCTATAATCAAATAGCATCATTTTCTGCATATCACTCCATCGCATCTCAGACAATGGCAGAAACATCCTCTCACATAGTGTAAACAGTATGATTTGATATACCTTTACCATGTTCCAAAACATACATGGCTGGTGTGTTCTGAATTCAGGGCATACAATCATCACTCACTGTTTCTGTCAAGCATCCATATTGATTGGCTTTTCATATTGTCCTCAGTGCTTTTTTTTTTTTTTAAGAAAAAGCCCAGAAGAAGCTTATTTGCATATTAGGCCACACTGCCTGGCCTTGGAGCACGTTGCTGCCGCATGGCGGGCTGGGCCAGCCAGGCCAGCCAAGTGGAGCTCTGCTCCTGTGGGCTCTGGCAGAAAAAAAGCCCTGATTATCCTCCGCCTTAACTCCATGACCACTCAGGGGACACAGAAAATACAATTTGGGGCATTCAAGGTAGAAAAGTTGACAGCAGAGAATATCCTCACTTTGATTCCATCATTGCTCAGTAGAAGAATTAGGAATATCAGAAAGATTCATTCACATCCACTGTAGTACTTGGGTGACTAGATTATTAATGTTCCTCAGCACTAAATCAAACAGCCTTGTAATACAAAAGTTATTATTTTATTAACAGTTCTTTTAACAAAGAACTCTGGTTTAAAGATTTTCCACTTACATGATTCAGGACTGAACAGTTGAGAGCCACTCCACAACCAAAAGGATTTAGCCAAGACTAATTCTAATACACCTCCCTCCACCCAAGGTTTCTTCACTTCCTTTGCTTATTTGGGAAAGTTTCCAGACCTTGAAAACTCCTTCTGACTTATCTTCCACCAATGAAAAAACTCCCCTCTGAGCTCCCCTGGATCTCCTCATTTTTCCTAAGCTGAGAAACAAAGTAATCTCCAGTTCCAAATCCTATAACTGAAGCCACAATCATTCCCCAACTGTCATGGGTGATGTTCTGCCTGCCATGAACCCTGAGTTTGTCTTCTTAGACTTTCTTAGCCTAACTGTGCAGGACAGACAACTTTTTAAGATATCTACTTGGGTCTCCAGCAAGCACCCTACCAGATGGCTTCAGACTCTCATGGCTGGTGTGTTCTGAGGTTCCCTGAGGTTTGCTGCAAGGGCTATCCAGACACCCAGGCCTGTAGCTGAATTAGTCTTCTTTTGAACCCATATTGTTTTGAAATTAGCAGTATATGAATGTATTAAATAAACACACACATTTTATTACAGCATCCATACCTATCTGACTTTGAGTTTTTGCCTCTTCCAAACTGCTATTTTCCAAAAAGCTTTTTTTTTTTTTGGGGGGGGGGAGTGGCATCCTGGATAGTCAGTTCCTTGTTCAGTTGCTTCTAAGACCGCTTTCCCCATTTTACTGGAAGCTTCAAATCCATGCCTATGTCCCCTATCTAAGGAAATCCCATGTTCTAGTGTTGCTGTTGCTTTATAACTGTTATTAAACTCATGAAAAAGTCATGCTGAACTCTTTGTTTTCTGCAGCTTCCCCCCACAAAAAGGTATGGTTTGTCCCAAATAAATTAATTAGAATGTATTTGTTTTCTTGGTATTTTATTTTCTCTGTTGCGCTCCAAATACATACCCTTATTACCAGGGCTTTTTTTTTTCTGCTGGAGCCCAAAGGAGCAGAGCTCTGCCAGGGCTGGCTAGAGTTCCAGCTGACTTGACCACCATGTGGCAGTTACATGCTCCCAGGCCAAATGATTTCCTGCTGGCCTTCTGCTGGACTTCACTGCTTATTACTTCCATAGGGATTCTGATTTTTTTTTAAAAAAGTTTGCTACCACATTGCCCAAAACATCGGTGTCTCTACAGGATGTATTAATTTATTAGTTTCTTGTAGATCTATTAAATTTTTTCTCCCTGTGGTTGCTTTACTTTTTGTTCACAAGGCCTTTTAAATTTACTCATTGGTTTAAATAAGAACATAAGAGAAGCCATGTTGGATCAGGGCAATGGCTCATCCAGTCCAACACTGTGTCACACAGTAGCCAAATTTTTTTTTTCTATGTGTATATATATATATATACACACACAACACACACACACTGTAGCTAATAGCCACTGATGGACCTTATCATTATCTTGTAAACCTCTATCATGTCACCCCGCAGTCAACGTTTCTCCAAGCTAAAGAGCCCCAAGCATTTCAACCTTTCTTCATAAGGAAAGTGTTCCAACCCTTTAATATTCCAATTGCCCTTTTCTGGACTTTTTCCAATGCTATAATATCCTTTTTGAGGTGCGGTGACCAGAATTGCACACAGTATTCCAAATGAGACTGCACCATCGATTTATAAAGGGGCATCATGATACTGGCTGACCCTCCTTATCAACCCACCTTCCAGCATCTTCAATTCAATTTTCAAATGTTTCTTTGCAACATTTTCTTTCATAAAGTACTATTGCTCATAATGCTCCTGCCAAACCTTGAAAACTCTTTGCAATTCTGCTTTTGGAACAATGCTCTTCTTACTCTTTATGTGGCTTGGTTTATGGCTGAGTGTGCTGCTGCTGAACAATATCAAGCTATCCAGCCTTGGCCCAGCTTCTCCTTAAAAATCAAATAAGACACTCTGACTCTGCTGAGATTGTGTTAATGTAACTCCTTTATTGGTAGCACACATACAATATACGATCTGGAAAACAATTAAATGCTCTATATTCTAGTTTTTAATTTAGCCAGATGCAAATGATAATTAAAAAATGCATAGATAATGCTGCAATCATGAACAGAGTTATACTCTTCCTAAATCTGTTAATATTAGTGGGCTTAAAAGGATATAATTCTGCAATGGAAAGAACACTTTCCAAGGAGTAAGCTCCAATGAACAGACAGAAGAAGTGTCATGGATCATAATTTATTGGGCCTTCATTAAAAAGCGTGATCTTATAAAGATATTAATTCTGGTCTGATCCTCTCCCACAGTTGGACTCATGCTGCTGACTGCCTCTAACCAAGATACACAATTTGAAATGTGATATGCACACATTTCTCATATATTCAGTTACCCATATTTAGATGATCTGATCTTGGTTCCACAAGAGAGGTGGAAATTGGAACCCTAACAGGAATTACTAGAAGTAATTTTTTAAAAAGAATGGAGACCTATATGAATTTTCTAGTGCCACAGATTTGTAACTTAGTTCTTATTTGGGCAGAATGTACTATAAATTGGGGAAATGGTGTTCATTCCTCATAGGAAAGGAATGCTTCCTTCATGAAGAGAACTGGATTCCACAGAGTGTTTCCAGTGAGAAAAGAATGTCCATCAGTGGAGCATGACTTCCTTTCCTCCGGTTCCTTCTATGGTCCCAAATGCCTCCAAATATAGTTCTTGAGGGGCCCATGACTGCCAGAAGCAGAATTTGGGTCACATTTTGGATTGCAACAGAAGAATGAAGTGAAGAAGTTGCACTCTGCTGAGATCATTCCACGAGTGGAAAGGTTCCAAGGGATCCAAGTCTAAATCCGTAACTGCATTCAATTCAGTACAATTGGTCTGTAACTGCAGATCAATTCAGAACAAGTATTTGTACAATTCAGTACAAAGACCATCTAGTTCATATAATTTCATGAGCTATGAACAAAATATTGTTTTTTATACCATGAAAATATACCTGACAGGGATGACAGCCCATATCCAATTCAATCTGACTGGACTGGGAGACCCACAGTCTCCCACCACCCTGACTCACCCCTTCATGGGAGCCTTCTCCTTCTTTTTCCCCATAGAAGGAAGAGAAGGCAGGCAGGGCTGCCCAGGCCTAAACTCCCCAGTGATGCCACCCAATGAAGTCAATGGCCAGTGACAGGATGTTTTAGGCATCCGATGATGGGAGGAGGCCTTGCAAGGGCAGACAGGTCAGGAAGAAGGTGGCATTCACAGAGGCAGGGGACTGCAGAGTAGGAGCTGCAGAGCAGGAGCTGAGGAGTCCAGTCTGATTGGCAGTAGCAGGAGGGGGTAAGAACCAACAATGGAATCGAGCCAGGATGGGGCAGGGGGAGCCAGAGTGGATAGGAGCAAACTACTCCATAGGGCTTCAAGGACAGGTTCAGGACAGAGGGAAATGGCTGCAAGGTAAAAAGGCCAGGAACAATCATTCTTGTATGGCTGCCAAGGAGAAACATGGGAAGCTGAGACTGGGGCTGGACCAGGTGGAGATGGGGCCAAAGAATCCCTTATATGAAAGTCTTTCCCACCTGGTCAGGGAGGAAGAAAAAGGTTGAGCAGGGAAGAGAGACAGGGTAAGTAGAAGCAGTCTGGGGGAAAAAGAGGAGCAGGATGCCAGATCCTCCTCTCTTTTCCAATTCTGAATTTGGTGGACAAGACACCCTGTTTGGTGGCAGGATGGCAAAAGACCAGGAGCCCCTCTTGAGATTGGGGAAGCATCACAGTATCTTTATAATGATAATGGGCTTGCAGCTCCCAATAATTTTTCCCATTCCCCATTTCTTGAATTCCATACTGACTCTCTGATCTAAAACACAGCCAAAAGCAAAATACTGAGGAAGTTTTTCTTGTTTTATGCTTGTCTACCAACCAATCCAAAATAAGAGTCTTGAGGCAAAGTACTAGGGTTACCAGCCTCCAAGTGGGAAGATCTACCGCTTTTACAACTGATCCCCATCTGACAGAGATCAGCTTTCCTGTAGAAAATGGCTGCTTTAAAGGGTGCTGAGGTCCCTCCCCTCCCCAAACTCTGTCCTCTCCTGGATCCACCCCCAAAGTCTCCAGGTATTTTCCAACCCAGACCTGGTAATCTTACAAAGACTGGATTTTCAAGAGAGTTTGCTGCCTAAGATCAATGACAACAGACACTGAAGCATCTGGCCCATAACAGCAGAATCATCTGGCCCACTTAGGGGTCCCAAATCCCCCGCCTGGGCGGGAGACCCCCGATTTGGAGCCTCCTCCCCCCCGCTCGCCAAAAATCTGGAAAGCGGGGGGGAAAGGGCCCTTTCTACCTGCCCAAGACAAGACGAGGAGCACGAGCGGGCCTCTGGCTGGGTTGGCTGCCCACTGAGATCTCGCGCCGCTGGATCTGGGCCCTCCTTCTCGGAGCCCTTTTCTCTCTGGTGGCGCAGCTTCCCTTTCTGCCTCAGCCCGGCTGGCTGGGGGCTCTTCCACGCCCTGGTGGTGGAGCACAGGCAGTCCCCGGAAGGAGGGAAGAAAGCGCGCTTGTGGGCCTCTTCTGCGGTGGCAAATGGGGAAAAAACATCAAAGCTAAGGCAGGCAAACAAATGAAAGAAAGGTGAGCTCCGTTGCTGCTGGCCGCGCTCGCCGCCTTGGCGCCCGCAGCCACTTTGCAGGCGACGACGGCTCCAGCCGCATCACCACCACCCCGTGCCCTCGCTTCCTCCCAGGGGCCGCAGCAGAGCCACTTTGGAAAATCCCTGGTGGAGTGGGAGCTTTCTACAGGAGCCAGCAGGTGACGGGACTGCACGTGAGTGCCGGGCTCTTCTGACTGCTTTGACTCGAGGGAGGGCAGGTGAACTCGCGGCGGCGAACTGGTGTGGGTGGGCAGGCAGGCAGGCAGCCCGGTGGGCAGCTTCTGTTGCTGGAGAGGGGAATGCCCTTAATCAATGGGCGGGCGGGAGCGGCAGTGTTGGAAAAGAAGGTGCCAGGATTGCCTTGGGCGCTTGAAGCTGGGGGGACAGACAGTCACCTGGCCAAAGTGGGGGAAGGCAAGGACTGCTGGGAAGGGTGAGCGAGTGCCAGAAGGGCAGCCGCAACAGAGCATGGGACCAGCTGCCCATCGTGCCTTCCTTCACAGCAACACATACACACCAGAGTTGAAGAGCATGATCCTCTGGGGACGGGGCTTCCCCCTCTGGTCAGCTGACTTGGTGGCAGCGCGGGAAGCAGTTCCCCCCACCCCCACCTTCCCCAGATGCAGGACCATGGTGGAGTGCAGATTTGCATTGGGGGGTGGATCCACATGTCACTTGAGGACTTATCACCAGCTTTAAGAGGGGATTGGATAAAAATATGGAGCAGAGGTCCATCAGTGGCATAATTGTCCATCTGGGAGTTCAATCATGCTTGTCATACCCTTGTTCCTGGCTCCGCCCCCAATGTCTCCTGGCTCCACCCCCAAAGTCCCCAGATATTTCTTGAATTGGACTTGGCAACCCTAGGCCCACTTCAAATGCACAATCACAACTTGAGGACCTTTTCTTTTCTTAAATCGAAATAGCACCTACTACTGTTTATGTTTTTATTTATTGTGTATTTTTATATTTTTATGATTGAGGTTTAGATCGATACTGTTTTTTATATGACTTTTATGAAATGTAAGCCACCCTGAGCCTCCTTCGGTGGGGAGGGTGGGATATAAGCCAAACAAACAAACAAACTATTGTAATCATTTGCTCACATTCAGCTCACATTAAACAATGCTAGATTATTAAATATCTTAACATACAATGTCCTTACTGAAAATAACAAGGATTTGTTATGGTTTCATACTGGCCTTTGTCCACAACAGGCAAAACATGATTTTACTGGATCACAACGATTATTAATACAAACAGAAAGGAAGGCTCCAGTACAGCTTTTGGCGGGTCACCCAAATAAAATTAAATTATCAGGGTGCATATTATACCCTTCCAAAAGCTCTCATTGTACAGATTACAACAATTATTCTTTCTTGTACAGAGGTACCAGAAAATGCAATAACACTTGATTTTTTTTTGGCCACTGCATTACACAGAGTTTTGGACTGGATAGGCCATTGGCCTAATCCAACATGGTTTATCTTATGTTCTAATGGAATAAGGAAAATTCACCTTTCCCAAGAACCTACACCCTGCCAGGCCATTTTCCTTGCTGCACTTGACTGCTCTATTTTTTCCCAGTCCAACTGACTTCTAGTATCAGGAGGAATATGCTGAAATCCATTGAACACCAAATAGGAGAATGTTAAATTCCTATTGTCCAGTATCTATACCCAGTTTGGTGTAGTGGTTAAGTGTGCGGACTCTTATCTGGAAGAACCGGGTTTGATTCCCCACTCCTCCACTTGCACCTGCTAGCATGGCCTTGGGTCAGCCATAGCTCTGGCAGAGGTTGTCCTTGAAAGGGCAGCTGCTGTGAGAGCCCTCTCCAGCCCCACCCACCTCACAGGGTGTCTGTTGTGGGGGAGGAAGGTAAAGGAGATTGTGAGCCGCTCTGAGACTCTTTGGAGTGGAGGGCGGGATATAAATCCAATATCTTCTTCTTCTTCTTCTTCATCTCCTGTGGAGGGGAAAGGTGGCCTGCATTTTCCCCATCTTGGGGGACTCCTAAAGGGATCCTGGGATGATGGCTTACCAAGGACATGCCAAGCTTGTGGGCTGTCAAGGCATCTTCACTCTCAAGTGGCAGGGGAGACAACACAGTGGCTCCCACCTATGTGGAATCCTGCATCCTACCATCCCATAGTATTCTGCACAGCAAGCAGAAGTAGGCTTCCCAATCCCAGGGTCCCAGTGGGGGATCCCCTGGTTTTACAGGCTTCCCCCCTCCCCTAGCCAGCTAGCTGGCGGAGGAAGCCCTGCCCCCAGAGCCACCATGCACCTCCATGAACAATACCCATAGGGAATGATGGGGAATTGTTCCACGGGTATCGGGGGCTCTAGGGGGGCTGTTTTTTGAAGTAGAGGCACCAAATGTTCAGTATAGCATCTAGTGCCTCTCCCCAAAATACCTCCAAAGTTTCAAAAAGATTGGACCAGGGAGTCCAATTCTATGAGCCCCAAAAGAAGGTGCCCCTATCCTTCATTATTTCCTATGGAAGGAAGGCATTTAAAAAGGTGTGTTGTCCCTTTAAATGTGATGGCCAGAACTTCCTTGAAGTTCAATTATGCTTGTCACACCCTTGCTCCTGGCTCCGCCCCCAATGTCTCCTGGCTCCACCCCCAAAGTCTCCTGGCTCCACCCCCAAAGTCCCCAGATATTTCTTGAATTGGACTTGGCAACCCTAGGCAGAAGGAATATGCTGAGATCAATTAAACAACGGTAAACTGTGGCTAATAGGAATAGGAAACTTTGTCCACAATTCATTATACTTTCCAGAATTGCTCATTACCCCCTGCTTTCTCTTCATATGAACATATGGACTCGAAACTAAACAGATGAGGATTGCCACATCTGACATTGAACTAACAGATCGCCTTTTCCCCACCACCTCAATACACTGAGTGGACTTGAGACAAACTTAGTAACTTTTAAATAAAGAGATCAAATTACTGACTTCATCACTTATCTCTCACATAGAGAGACTTCTTATGTTTCTTCCAGTCTAGACCTAACATTTTGTCTGACCGGACACTGAGTGTGTATCTTAGTTGTGCTTTTCATTCTGGTAGAGTGAAGCAGTTGTCAGCTAAGGTTGCCAAACCTACAACTGATCTTTAGGTGACAGTGATCAGATCCCCTGGAAAAAATGGACATTTCAGAGAGTTGAATCTATGGCACTGAAGTCGCTCCCCTCCCCAACCTCTACCTTCTTCAGGCTGCATCCCCAAAATCTCCAGGTATTTCCCAACCTGGAGCTGGCAACCCTAGCTGTCTCTTCTTATTTTTCTATATGCAGCAGCACTGCTTGCCTCACTACCAAAGAGTACAAGCAAAACGTGTGCCTCCATCTCCTGCAACAAGCTTCCCATTACATGCCTCCACCATGTCCTCCTTCCAGTGTGTACTACAGCTCACAAACCAGAAAGCTGAAGCAGAACATTTGCTGCTGTGCCTGCCTAACAGATGTGCCCGTCAACTGAGGGGTGACATGATAGAAGTTTACAAGATTATGCATGGGACAGAGAAGGTAGAGAAAGAAGAACTTTTCTCCCTTTCTCACAATACAAGAACTCATGGACATTCAATGAAATTGCTGAGCAGTCGGGTTAGAACAGATAAAAGAAAGTACTTCTTCACTCAAAGGGTGATTAACACATGAAATTCACTGCCACATGAGGTGGTGGCAGCTACAAGCATAGCTTCAAGAGGGGATTGGATAAGCAGATGGGGCAGAGGTCCATCAGTGGCTATTAGCCACAGTTTATCATTGGAACTTTCTGTCTGGGGCAGTGATGCTCTGTATTCTTGCTGCTTGGAAGGGAAGGCACAATGGGAGGGGTTCTAGTGTCCTGGCCCCACTGGTGGACCTCCTGATGGCACTTGGGTTTTTTGGCCACTGTGTGACACAGTGTTAGACTGGATGGGCCATTGGTCTGATACAACATGGCTTCTCTTATGTTCTTAAGCCAGAGAAGGGAACATTAAGTAACATTGCTTATATTGAACCAAGAAAGTTTGCCTAAGTCAGTATAATTAACGGTGGAAATGGAAAAAACAGGTGAAGGCTTTGGCCTTCTGAAGGGCCTTTCAGGAGCATCTAGTTGGTAGTATGTGATTAGCCTGATCTAGCACAACTACTCTTAACTAAGCACACCAATCATTCTCAGTAGGAAAGGTAGAATATTAATATTTAACCAATTCATATAATTTAGATTATAGGGCTTGGTCAAGGTCCAAGTGGGTAGCTGTGTTGATCTGAAGCAACAGAATAAAGTTAGAGTCCTGTTTTATCCAAGGTACGAGCTTTCGTATGCAAGCACACTTCATCAGAAAAAAAATGAAATGGGGAAAAAAACATTCAAAATTATAGACAGGGCTGAACAGCAAATTAGCATATAACATGATGAAGACATTTTGAGACAAAACAGGAACAACAACCCCAGTGTACAGAGTCAACAGCTGTATGGACCCTAATAAGGGAGAACAATGTTGAAGAAATAAGTATGTAAAAATAGGAGATAAGTGTGTAAGACAATATTTTCTAATTTTGGGAAGTTAACTGAGATTTCTTTACAAAGCCCCATTCATCTCCCATCAAGCGTAAAGATAACAAAACAGCATTTTCCCCCTTTTAGTTGGGGTAGGGTGCAGTAGATTTCAAGTTGCATTACATTACAATCACTATGTGTAGTGTTAAATACTATACCAATATATTGTTCTAGAAGTATTAATGTCAGAAGAAAATCTATTCCTATATACTGCAATTGCATTACAAACATAATTCCATTATATTATTCAAAAAGGGAGGAGAAAGAAATGCAGAGGATGTATAGTCCTGAAGTAAAACAGCTTTTTCATTGAGGAAAAAGGGAGGAGGGGATCTTTTTTGACCACAAAAAAGATCATTGGACCTTCACAGACAAAAGCTATGTGGAATGGGGGCTGTGGTAATGAGAAAGTTGGCTGGATCCATAATGTGGAATGTGGCACAGAGGAGGGGTAAACAAGGAGCATATGTCAGAAATACTATTTGGAAGGGACTGTTTGTGCACAGTATTTATAAATGTATCTTCACTGGCAGATGGAACTATGTATTTTATGCAAGAGTACACCCTTAAACCCCAGGGATCTTCAGGCTGCCACCTACTGACGGTTTCCCCACTTTAAGCTTGGCATCATCAGACCTGTTCCTATACAATTGTAACTCACACTCTGTGGGAATAAACTCCCTGAGATGACGGAAGTGCTGTCATTAGAATCGTCAGGAGGAGCTGCAAGACCACGTTATTTGCCAAGGTTTATAAAGGCAGAGTGGTAAAGCTGCAGTACTGCAGTCAAACTCTCTGCTCACGACCTGAGTTCAATCCCGATGGAAGCTGGGTTCAGTTAGCCGGCTCAAGGTTGACTCAGCCTTCCATCCTTCCAAGGTCAGTAAAATGAGTGCCCAGCTTGTGGGGGGGGGGAGTGTAGATGACTGGGGAAGGTAATGGCAAACCACCCCGTAAAAAGTCTGCTGTGAAAACGTGATGTGACATCATCCAAGAGTCGGAAACAACTGGTACTTGAACAGGGGACTATTTTTACCTTTCTATTGATCTAAACCTAGAGTTGGCAACCCTCTCTCCATCCTGGCTAACCATCAACCTACCTTTATCTGCCCCTCTGACTTCAGCTTTCCATCTCCTCCCCCTGCAGCTTCTACCTAGGAAAAGGACAGTCTTTCTCTGCAGTGAGGATCAAAGCAGCTTATATCATTCTTCTCACCCCCTTTTGATCTGCACAACCACCCTGTTAGGTAGGTTAGGCTGAAAGTCTGTGTGTGTCATAAAGGGCTGCTGTTCCCTCAAAGGCCAAAATAGGGCTGAAAAGGGCCTCCTTCCCCCACCTTTTACTGATAGAACCAAGCTTGGAATACTATGGTTGCCTAGCAACAGCTACTTAGGGAAAATGGAGTACCCAAAGGGAAAGGCAATAGGATGTGAAGGCAGCTTTCCCAAACTGGCTGTCCAGGTGGCAACAGCAGCTGTTGCCTTCCAGATTTGCTGCCACCTGAGGAGAGACAAGCTTTTTTTGGCCAGGGAAGACATGGCCAGGCCAGCAGTAGAGCAGGCAATGGGACAAAGGTACAGTTGAGTGGCAGTTGACGGGCCAGTGGATGAGGATGTAAGCATCACAGGCTAATGGGAGAATTAGAAAGCACCAATATGCCTGGGTTTTTAGATATATAGATAGGATTATGTATTGTGCATCTATTTTTCTGATCCAGAAAAAAAATGCAGTTTAATTTTTTTTTAAAAAAATATATAAAGTCCCATTTGCTTCATAAAACTTCTAGCATGAGTCTCATGATAAAATCAGTAGTGCTGTAGAAGTCTGTGGTTTTCCTAATTGAAATCGTTTACAGGGCAAGATAAAGTTGACCTTTTCTTCACTGGAATCAAACCCTGCCAAACCTACCTGCAAACCATGCCAGTAATTCTCTGTGAATTGTTTTTATTTCACTCCACAGGAAACTAGATCTCCGATGCGACTGCAACTTAGGCAAGATCAGAGCTTTAAAATGTATGTGAAGACATAAGGCCTGTTTTGTATTAATTAAATATTGAACATTGCTATCTTTAAAAAGTGGACTTCCCACTCCAGCTTTTTTTGTGTGAAAGATGACTGCACCAAAAAATCCCATTGCTCTGGATGCAAGCAACTGTTAATAATCATGAAATGTACACTGCATCCTATTACTGTCACCTTCCTACTCCTTTTCTCAGCTTTCTTCATACAAAACCTTCCACATTATTAAAAAGAGTGGTGTTACTGTATTGAGAGGGAAGTCTGCAGAATGTTTTCCTAACTTCCTTCCCATACCACCCATTTGCTTCTTGAAATCCAAAAACTATAAAAACCCAGCGCACCAATACTCTTCAGATGTTCCAGTCGCTATAAGTGAATTTTATGTAATATTATCTGGGTGCTGAGCCTGCTATACATGAGCCAGATTCATGGCAGGGTAATATGAACTTTAAAGAGTAAATTTTTAGTTTGTATGAAAGGAAATATGAATCTACGTGACATGGATAAAGGAAAGAAAATATCTCCAATTAGCAAAACTGGAAAAGAAAAATGCACAGGTCCCAATGTATACATGATGCCAAATAACCTTTGTTCCCAAGCCATCTCAAAATGGAGTCTATTGCATGTTATACAGCTCCAGGCAGCCATGCACAGCAGCTACTGGGCACCAGGAATATAATTGACTATATAACTGCCTTATGGTAGAGGAATGGCTGTTTTCTAAGTCCAATGTAGCCATGCTGATCTAAGCTTTTGTACATTATACCTGGGCTACTGCAATGTGCTTTTCATGGGAATGCATGGGAATGCATTAAAAACAATGGGAGCTTTAAACAGGTATAGAATGCAGTACCCTGTTTGTTGCTGGGAAGTAGCCAGAGCAAGCATGTGCTAAAGCATTTAGTGCCTTCATTTGTAGTACCTTCATTTGCAGCAGGGAGAACTTTCAGGACCAAAAAGCCACATGCATCCAATGTTTTATGGACTATTATTGACTAGCATTTTATTTACTGCTGTTTTAATGAGTCTTATGGAATAATTGTGTGGGAAAACTTTAGGCAACAAATTATAGCAAAGGAGAAATATTTATGGTTTGCTTTCTTCCTTTAATGGTAGACTCATTTCACCAAAGGTCTGGAGCCAGGCCATACTAAATTATACCTATATTTGATCCAGGTGGGGTAGCTGTGTTGGTCTCAAGCAGCAGAACAAATAGGCTTCCCAATCCCCAGGTCCCAGAGGGGGATCCCCCGGTTTTACAGGCTTCCCCCTCCCCCAGTCAGCTGGCCAGCAGGGGAAGCCCCACCCCCATAGCCATCATGCACCTCCATGAACGATTCCTGTAGGGAATGATGGGGAATTGATCAGCGGGTATTAGGGGCTCTGGGGGAGCTGTTTTTTGAGATAGAGGCACCAAAATTTCAGTATAGCATCTAGTGCCTCTCCCCAAAATACCTCCCAAGTTTCAAAAAGATTGGACCAGGGGGTCCAATTCTATGAGCCCCAAAAGAAGGTGCCCCTATCCTTCATTATTTCCTGTGGAAGGAAGGCATTTAAAAAGATGTGCAGTCCCTTTAAATGTGATGGCCAGAACTTCCTTGACATTCAATTATGCTTGTCACACCCTTGCTTTTGGCTCTGCCCCCAATGTCTCCTGGCTCCACCCCCAAAGTCCCCAGATATTTCTTGAATTGGACTTGGCAACCCTAAGAACAAAGTTTGAGTCCAGTGGCACCTTGAAGACCAGCAAAGTTTTATTCACAGTATAAGCTTTTGAGGTGGGGGAAAGAGGCCCTTTTCAGCCCTATTTTGGCCTCTGAGGGAGCAGCAGCCCCTCATGTGACATAGGGGTTAGCCTTTCAGAGCAGGGTCTTCCAAACCCAGGTTCTTGCTGTGGAAGTTGACTGGGTGATTTCGGATCAGTCACACACAGACTTTCAGCTTAAGCTACCTGAAAGGGTGGTTGTGCAGATCAAAAGGGGGAGAGAATAATAATAATAATAATAATAATAATATTTTATTTTTATATCCCGCCCTCCCCGCTAGGCGGGCTCAGGGCGGCTAACAGACACGGGAGTCTCACGGGAGTCTACCCTTTCAGGTAGCTTAAGCTGAAAGTCTGTGTGTGACTGATCCGAAATCACCCAGTCAACTTCCACAGCAAGAACCTGGGTTTGGAAGACCCTGCTCTGAAAGGCTAACCCCTATGTCACATGAGGGGCTGCTGCTCCCTCAGAGGCCAAAATAGGGCTGAAAAGGGCCTCTTTCCCCCACCTCAAAAGCTTATACTGTGAATAAATGAATGATATATTATTTCATAATATATTATTTCATTATTCTTATTCTTATATTTAAATATATGTATTTTTTCATTATTCTTATTCTTATATTTAAATATATGTATTTTCATCTACTTTATTTCTAGATTTAAAATTAGTCCCATTTAATTACTGTTCCTAAATTTTATTCTTAGTGCTGTTATTAAAGTACATCTTTTCCTTCAACATAATCACTACTGAGAAGAATTTAGTTAGCTTGCTGGGGGGAAAGTGTAGATGACTGGGGAAGGCAATGGCAAACCACCCCATAAAAAGTCTGCTGTGAAAACATTGTGATGCAACATCACCCCAGAGTCGGAAATGACTGGTGCTTGTACAGGGGACTACCTTTACCTTTAAAGTAATCCTCAGATGCTCTTCCTTTAATACAAATGGTACTATCTTAGTTCTATCAAAAGATGCTAAGTTCATATTTATGGCTAACTTATCAGTGCCTTGAAAATACAATTTGTAATAAAATAGAAATAAGGCCATCTTATTTATCATGGGTTCACTATACCTACTATATGTGCAATATACGATTTCTTGACTGCTAAGGAAATACCATCCCACTGCTGACACCTTCCCTTCTTTTATTAGTTTTCTAATTTTGTGCCCATGCTATCCAAAAACAATTTGACAGGGAGCTGATTCTCTACTTCCTTGATGTGAGAAAATCTGTAAATAAGCAATTATAAAGCAATCAAAGCCTGAAGTCCTTTTTTATAAATGTGACAGGACTATCTCTTAAAAACCTCTTTCATTTCCCTAAGATTGCAAACTCTGCAAGTCAAAAAAGCAGTACGGATTTGCACCCAAAGAGAGATTGAAAAGATTAACTTGTTTATTTTAGAAAAGAGATGAGAATGTGATCAAAACTATATCAAATACTGAGTGGCGCTGAAAAGACAGAGGGCTTAGTCTTCTCATAACACAAGAAAAAAGGGGAAATTAAGAACTGATAACAAAGGAAAATTACGTTTCCATACATAGTGTTGTCGAACTGCGGAAATCACATTGTGGGAGACCAGATATTTTGGAAAGATTCAGAATAGGAGACATTGCTGCAAATGACGGAAATATATTGTTTGAAGATTGTTTATGAAGGCGTATATGCCATGCAAAACTATATTCTTCTGTAAATAGTTGCTGGAATGAAAGAAATTTCTTTATAGCACCTTCAGTGCCTGAATTTCAAACTCTGATTTAGGCAATCTTTTCAGTTAATAGTAAGAATAATATCCTTCATACTTACCTCTTACAAGGCCTTTCCACTCTATTATTGTACAAGGAATGTTCAATCTTTAACTCAGCTGTTAAATGGATCCAAAAAAATTTCCCCACAAATTGGAATGTAGGTTCAACTGAAAATGCATTTCCCTTGCAGTTACACCATGTGTTCATCCTCTATGAACAGTTTCATGATTGTCTACTGTGCCACACAGAATATGGATGTAGAAAGTGTCATAAGCACCTATTGTTTAGTGCCCATGATACCACTGGTGATCAGACAGTCACATCTTCCCTGCCCACCCAATCCATGCATTAACTATTTACAAAAATTTCCTAAGAAAAGCCCTGAGAGCCAGTTTGGTGCAGTGGTTAAGAGTGCTAACTCTAATCTGGGAGAACTAGGTTTGATTACCCATGCCTCCACATGCAGTTGCTGGTGTGACCTTGGGTCAGTTACAAGTTCTTCCAGAGCAGTTTTCAAAACATCTCTCTCAGCCCCACCTACCTCACAAGGTGTCTGCTGTGGGGAGGGGAAGGGTAAGAAGATTGTAAACTGCTTTGAGGCTCTTGAGTGAAGGGTGGTATAAAAATCCAATCTCCTCCTCCTCCTTTTCTTCTGAATGTGCAAGTTCTTTTTCTATAAACTGGAACACTCTCTGCTAGGCCATAGCAAAGAAAGTTACCTCTCCTTCTGGAACACTGCTGTCTACCATGTTTAAGCTGGATGCTAAAAAACTGACCATCCAGTTCACAAGAGATTATCATTCTGATTGCTCAAGGTACAACAGACAAATAATTGTAGGTCACCATATTGTTTCATTGAATTAAATAACGGATTGCCTATTAAGAAATGGGTCCAATGTGCACACCTTAATGAAGTTAAGGTTAAGAGAGGGTTAAGTGAGTCAGAGATGCTGACAGCCAGGGCTTTTTTTGAGCAAGAATGCACCGGTGCGCAGTTCTGGCTGGCTTGGCATCAGGAGTGTGGCCTAATATGCAAATGAGTCCCTGCTGGGCTTTTTCTACAAAAAAGCCCTGCTGACAGCAATGCCATAAGTAGTTTAGATTTATCAAGAATCACTTAAGGTGGAATGCTCACAGCCGAGACACTAGACACATCTACTCAGTGGCCACATCAGCAGAAGATAATGGACATTCCCAAAGAGATGTGGGACCCAAGGAATCTTTGAAAGATATGGGCAGATGATCTATCATAGACAATGGCAGTGACACTACAGCTAACCTGGCTAGTACTGTGCAGAAGAAAGCAATGGTAAACCGCTTCTGATCATCTCATACCTTGAAAACCCTATGATAAAACAACATATATAGGTATAGTGCTGGAAGCCAGAAACTAAGGTCAAATGGCATTCAGCTAGCTACTGGGATAAAACAGAGAACACATGAATGTTTTTTGTGTTAAATACTGTCAAGTTACTTCCAATTTACAGCAACACTATGAATAACCTCCTAAATATACTATTGATAGCAGCCTTAGTTTGGTCATTTTAGGGAGAGTTCAGGCTTGATTTGATCTAGAACCTACCTATGTGTCCTTTGGGCAATCCGTGGTATCCATAAAACCCTCCTCCAAAACAACATTTCAAATGAATCAACTTTCTTCCTGTCAGCTTTCCTCTTTGTCCAACTTCACATCTATGCATAGTAATGAAGAATACCATGGAATGAATTAACTTGATCTTGGTTGCCAGAGACCAAGACTTAACACTTAAAATATTTTCTAGTCCCTTCTCAGTTTTGATCTCTTTCCAATTTTTCTTGGTTGCAGTCTCCCTTTTCAATGATGATCACGGAACCATGGAATAAGAAATCCTGCTTTGGCACATTCTGATTCAAGTTTTGTCAGTTGTTTCAAGTCTTTATTTTTTTTTCCTGCCAGTAATATAGTGTTATCTACATATCTTCAATTGTTAATGGTTCTTCCACCAATTTTCATTTCACCTTCATCTAAATCTAATCCAGATTTCCTTATATGTTCTGCATATAGATTGAACAGATAGAGAGATAAAATGCATCCTTGTCTGACACCTTTGCCAACTGGAAACAATTCTGTTCTGCCATATCCTGACAGTGGCCTTTTTTCTAAAAGTATAGGTTGTGCATCAAAATAATCAGATTTTGTGGCACATCCATTTCTTTTAAAAACAAATATAGCTTTTCATAATCCATACAGTCAAAAACTCTGTAATCTATGAAACACAGGCTGTTTTTCTTCTGATAGTTTGTATTCTCTAGTAACAAATGTAAATTTGCAATATAATCACTAGTGCCTCTTCCTTTTCTGAATCCAGCTTGAACATTTCTCATTACATAGATGGTAACAGTCTTTGTTGTAATATTTTGAGAATCACTTTACCTGCACATATTTATTTATTATTTTAGATTCATATCCCGCCCTTCCCAAAAAATGGGCATAAGAATTTAACACAATGGTTTGACAGTTGCTGCAGTCTTTGACATCTCCCTCTTTTGAAAATGCAATATAGATTGAGCAATCTGAGGGGCATTGTTTCATTTTCCTTATTTGTTAGCATATTCTTCCTAAAACTTTGATGAATGTTCTTATATGTGGGTCACTGGATCAAGGCTAACTATTGCTTTGTGTCCCAAAGCTATCATTGTATTACCAAAATATCATTGTATCACCAAAACAGCTTTATTGATATTCCATCTACTCCTGGTGATTTGTTACTCCCAACTGCTTTCAGTGTAGCTTTCACTTCACTTTTTGACATTGTAAAAATAATCTTCTCTGAAGGAATCTGTCATCTCTTCTGTATAATTTTTCAGTGTATGTTTCCCATCTTTTCTTTATTTTGTTGTGTTCAGTTAATATATTTATTTGTTGATCTTTCAGCATGCCTGTGCTCTAAATTTTCCTTTAACTTCTTGGCTCTTATGGAACAGATCTCTTGTTCTTTCTTTTTTGTTGTTCTCTTCTATTTTTTTTTTGTTGTTCTCTTCTATTTTTTTTAAGAGCCACGTAGCGCAGAGTGTTAAAGTTGCAGTACTGCAGTCCTAAGCTCTGCTCACGACCTGAGTTCGATCCCCAGTGGAAGTTGCTGGCTCGAGGTTGACTCAGCCTTCCGTCCTTTTGAGGTCGGTAAAATGAGTACCCAGCTTGCTGGGGGGAAAGTGTAGATGACTGGGGAAGGCAATGGCAAACCACCCCATAAAAAGTCTGCCGAGAAAACGTTGTGAAAGCAACATCATCCCAGAATCGGAAACGACTGGTGCTTGCACAGGGGACCTTTCCTTTCCTTTCTATTTTTTGCACTGGTTATTATAATAGTTCTCTTTGTCTCTATGTTCAAGTTGCTGAAACACTGCATTTAGACTTCTGATTCTATTTCTGTCAACTTTTACTTTTGCTTATTGTCTGTGTCTTTAAGTTTCACCAGTCATCCGTCAAAGGTTTTCATATCTTTTTGGGTACAGGAAGAGTCTTTTCAGATTCTCCTTGGTAATATCTCTGGTTTCAACATATAATTCTTCCAGTTCACATTCACATGAACTTAGTAATACAAATCTGGTTCTAGATGGTCTTCATGAATGTTGTTAAAATTGTATTTTGGCAGTATGAATGTTTTGGTGCTTTTCTTCAGACCTCACACACACACCACGCCTAATGTTTGATAGTAATAATTCACGCTCAGTAGCACAATCAGTTTCTGGTCTTATAGCAGACAGAAAAGAGTGTCTCATTCTTTTACATCCAATTACGTAACCTATTTGATTTATGTATTGTTCACCTAGTAATGCCCACATACCCAGTTGTCTGAACTTTTCGGTAATACAATGATAGCTTTGGGACATACAAGGCAATAAATTGGTCTTAATCCAGTGACCCACATATAGGAACAAACAAATTTAGGGCATTTCCTCTTGTGCAAGATCTTGTGGAACACTTAAAACTTTCCTACCTATACATTATAGTGCCCAGAAATCTGTTGAACAATATCTTGCACAAACAGAAACCCAAAGGGGATTATGATTGTAACTTAGTACAAGTGGCAATGGTTGGTTTTTCCTCCATGCATTTCTGCTTGAGTGAAAGCTCAAAAGTCCCAGTACTCATTTTATGTCTTTGAAATGCCATGATAGGAACTTAAATGGCACATCTGTTTTAGCACATCTTCCCACATGGCAATTTGAGGGCTACCAGGCTCCAGATTTTTCAAAATCTGTATGCGTAACCTCCCTCCATACAGAAATGTGCATTTGGTCACACATATGTGTAAGCGTTGCCAAGTTGCTTCCGACCTATGAATTAACATTCTCCAAAACATCCTATCACTTGCAGCCATTCTCAAGTCTTGCAAACTGAGGACCATGGGTTCTTTCATCGAGTCAATCCCATCTCATGTTGAGTCTTACTCTTTTTCTGCTGCCTTCAACTTTTTGTAGCATTACTGTCTTTCCCAGTGACTCTTGTCTTCTTATAATGTCACCAAAGTATGATAGCCTCATTTTATCTTCTAGGGAGAGTTTAGGCTTGATTTGGTCTAGGACCCACTTTGTGTGTGTGTGTGTGTGTGTGTGCACGTGCATGCTCCACAGTACCTCTAAAACACATGCATCATGGAAATTACTCAACCAAGCACTCAAATGTAGAGTGGTATCATGGCATTTTTCTGCTGGACCCATTTCCTTTTCTGTACTTTACATCAGGGGTCCCCAACCTGCAGGTCATGGACCAGTATTGGTCCATTCCCTGTTAGCAATTAGGCCACAGAGCAAGGCAGAGAAGCTGTGTCACCCCTGTTACCCGTCCGGGACCCTGCAAGGGGAGGCAGGCTTGGAGCAAGGCAGAGCAGCCCCACCACTCCTTCGGTGCAGGCAGGACCCAGGCAGGCAGAAGGGGCAGCGCAGGAGCAACCTTTACCTACCCCTCATTTAAAGACCCCCATGGGGAGAGGGACAGGGCATGGGCAGGGGGGGAAAGCAGCTTGGGGCAGCACCCCCCATCTGTGGAAAAATTGTGTTCCACAAAACCAGTCTGTGGTGCCAAAAAGGTTAGGAGTCACTTCTTTACATGATGGGAATACCACATAGGTTCCTCTCCAAATCATTTCCACACAGAAGTACTTAGCACCATGCCTGTGAAATTACCATATATTTTATTTTATAGCACAATTAGGCAATTTTACTTAAGCTATGCTTATTTTGAAAGCCACATTTTGCAAACTGAAAGTAGCCTCTCTTTCACAACTGTAAAACTTATCAGTTCTATGTCTCACTTGAATATTCCTAAAAGTAATGCTACTGTTCTATCACTCGGCATTCTATAAAACCAAATTATTAATCATGTCTCATGTGGCACATGCAAACTATCTCCCAAGTCTGCTAGCACTTGGAAAGTGAATTCATTCTTTACTGAAGCTACTGTCTTGCTCCATTGAGGCTGTTTGTCAGTTTCTCCAGAGTGACATTAAATCAAGTTGCAATGCACTGCACTGTAAATCACAGTCTAATTTACTTGTCATCGTGTTGTGACACTTGGTTAAAAATGCTTTTTAATTGCAAAGATAAATTATGCATTAACAATCCCTCATGGCGGGCTTAATACTACATCAGAATATTTTTGTCCTGGGCAAAATAATACTGAACAATGTTGACATCAAATTTGGAATGGAGTTTTAAGAGATATACGAGGAGGTGGGTGCAGTGGCAATGAAATAGTGGCAGAGGACAAACTTTGCCCATTCTAGCTCCCCTAAAAGATTATAAAAGCCTTGGCCATGTTGCATTGCTCCTGATGGAATGGGAATTCTGTTCAAGATAGAATCAGGTAGTCATTCAGGTAGCTATATGACATTTCCAGTTTCTGATAGATCATGATAGTCACATTACCTTGCCAGGCTCAACAGCCTCTCCCCTAGTAGCCCTGGGGCTTACTACTTTATTTCATTTATCAGACTCTGTTTAGGGAAGATAGTACCAAACCCATAAACATTCTCAGCATTAATCTTTGATTTAAAAAAGAAAAACAATTCTTTAACTTGAAGGTTCTTCTTTTTTTCAGCAGTTATTTAGTATCAAGTCTAGAGGAACTATCTTGCTCAAAAATCACTACTACATAAAGCCTGGCAAAGGAAATTACAGAGGTGAATTGAATTGTTCAAAGAACTCCTATTAAAACAGGAGTCTGGGTAGGTCATATCCTTATGGTAACATATCAGTCTGCCTACTATGATGATTTCTTCTTAGAAGCGCTCTAAGCTAACATTTCCATGACCTTTGACTAAATATTCTGCACCTTTCAACTTCTAGCATTTTAGCATGATGATCTTTTTTTGCTTTTGTTTTGGGGGTATTTCAGCATATAAAAACAATCAAGGAACAATCAAGCAGGTCATAAGATTTTCTGCCTCTGTCTCCCCGATCTGCTATCAGTTCCTCTGATTTCATCACAAGATAATTTCAACGTAAGTATTTTTAGGATATATTGTAGACTAAAATGTTATCTGTTTTATCCTTGAGCTCTGTGACCTACATTTAAAAAAGCTAAATTATCCAATAATAAAACTATACTCAGTACTGAAGACTCCAGTCCATGTAGAGATAGTAAAACACTCTCATCAGCCATATGGAGCACTGTCTTTTTTATTTTCTTTCTTTCTTTTTTAAAGACTAAAGCTTTGATCCAGCCATAAACAAGTAGTAACATAAACAGACTTAGTGAAATTCCACTTGCATAAGATCATGTGCAACAATTAGCACTTTCCTCCCTAAATATTACAGTGTCCAAGACTAGCAGAAATGCAAATGGTAATACAATAGGTCCGTCTTAGCACAAGTGGCTAATGCAGTTTCCCCCCTCTTTTGTTTCTGCTTGCACAAAACCACTAGCGCAAGTGGAACTTTTCCAACAAGATCCAACCTTTTGTAGAGACCCTAAGCTGTTTGTAGTTATTTCTGCAGCTAAAATGCAAAATGAGGCAGGTTTGTGGTCAAGGTGGTCTGGAAAATCAAAATGACAGGTCTGTGTCATGTGGCTAACCTACATCATATGACACGTCACTATTGGCCTGGTTTTGTAATTCTGATAGACTGTTATGACTATTATGGTCACATTCTCCAAAGACTTAGCCATGGGGGGAGGAGATAATGAAATGAAAAGTCACAGCCTAGTTCCTAGATCTGCAGGTAGGCACAGAAAAAGGCTAAGATTTTCCTCATTGTTTGACAGGAAAATACAAAAGGCAAAATAATTATTAAATTATATTTAATCATTCTTGTTTAGTTTAATAATATTTTATTTAATTGTTATTGTATAATCTCATTTTAAACTTAAATTTAAATTTAGTTTAATAGTATTTAAATTAAATTTTAAAAATCGTATTTAGTAATGATTGTTATATTAATTTGTTTAATAACATTAATAATTGTTAATGTTTGTTTTGTGTAATAAAGTTGGTTTATTAAAATTGTTGGTAAAATTAAAAACATTTTTGGAGATAATTTGTGAGGGGGGGGCAAGATTTTGAATACCTAAGGGCCTCCACAGGGTTTAATCCGGCTCTCTCACTCATCTGCTTCCTCTGATGAAAAAATTAAACTGGTCTCCCACTTTCTGTGTGAATGGGGCAGATAATGCAAATAATAGATGCTGCTTTTCCTATCATGTCTAGATTGGCCCAGAATGATTGTCCTCTAATACCTCCATACTAATCTAAATAAGACATAAAGGTCAAAATCAAATTACACCTACTGGCATTAACCTTTTCTGTTAAATGCAAACAGTTAAAGGTAAAGTGTACCATCCAGTTGAAGATAAGCAGAGGTGGTTTGTCATCACCTTCCTCTGCATAGCAGCCCCAATCTTTCTTTATGATCTCCCCTCCAAGTAGTGACCCCGCTTAGCTTCCTAGCTCTGACAATATCAGGCTAGATTGGGCTATTAGGGCTACTCTACAACTTTCACATGAGACTGCAATGTGGGATACTGATCTCATACCACAAATAAAACACTGCTGTTGTTCAGTATTCCTGTTCAAGCCTCACTCATATATAAATCTCATACCTCATCACAGAGGCTGCTTTTTTGGGCCAAGTTTGTACTACTTCTCTACCTTCCTTAGTAACATTCCCAGCCCTCTTGGCTGGCAACTGGCAAGAAGGATTGGGGAGGGCCACAGACAGGTGGGAATGGTGCCACTTAACACCGCAATGGCACTTCCAACTGCATAATCAAGAGAGACAACATTGTGTTGCACAATACTCCAAGACACTGATAAAAACCATAGAGATCAGAGTTCCTCTGCTAGTACTAAGCATTCAGCGACTCTGAACATTAGCACCAAACCAGACCCACTTCAGATCACACATAAACTCTGGTGCTTCTGCTGACTACTCCAAAATGTTTGTTTTTGGTAGACTCCCCCCTTTCCTCCCCAATCCCAAAGGCATTTTGACAAGTATTGTGGAGCCTATTATCACAAATCAGTACAAAAAAATAGGAATAGTTCAAATTCAGCAAAATCTCTATGCAAAGGTTGTAATCTTACCTCATTTGACACTGATATGATTTATAGTATTGACTATAAAGGCAACAGAATATCTTGGTTTTAGTGAAAAATGAATCTTTGAGAGAGGCAAATAGATCTTTCCTTATGATGAAAGAGTCAAATAATAATATTATTCTTTATGTTTTTCTCCCAGCAGTTGCAACAGGTATATTTGAAAGAGGTCCAAGTCTACATTATCAGGGGGTCTGCATTACAAACAACCATGCACAGCAGAGGATTTTTGGTAGAAAAAGCTGCTGAAAGAAAGAATTTTCCCCCAAAAAACCTTTGTGTCTAAAGGAGGATCAATTATATCTGCATGTGTGACACACTACTCCAAGAGAGCCATTTGCAATGATACACTATTGTGTAAGCTAAGAGCACATTACCACCTGGATAAGGCTTCATGCAAAAGCTTATAGACTCACAAAAACAAGATGACCTTCTGGTTACACATGCATTGGCACAAATGACATGAAGCCCATTCAGTATACAAATGCTTCACAAGTTCTGTAACTCCAATAGCATTTTTTAAAGGCTGTGCCATAGGCTTGCCAACCCCCCCGCCCTGGCGGGGGACTCCAGAATTTATAGCCTCCTCCCCCGGTCTCCAAAAGTCCAGAAGGGGGGGGGAGGGGGGGAACTTCATGTCACTCTCCGGAGAGAGCCTGCCTGATTCCCTGCACCCACCGAAGGCTCAGCACTGGAGTCCAGTCCTCACCCAGGCATGCTAAGCAAGAGCCGAAAAAGAAGGGAAGGGAGGGTGTGTGTGTGTGTGTCCTGTCCTGTTAGTAAAGAAGATTTGTAGAGGTGGTTGGTGTGTAAATAAACATTCCTTCCAGGCACAGAGAGAGGGAGATCTAGCAAACATTTTCTCGTCATACAAACCTGCTCTGTGCCTTCACTGCAGAACAGAAAGGCATGAGGTGCTCTTGATGAGATTTTGAATGATGCATGAACTGATAAACTGCCTTGCCCTCAACCTGTCAGCAGCAACTTCTGCAGAACTTTGCATTAGAATACTTATTGAGAACTTTTGGGGTTGTTTTGCCTTTAAGAAGAAAAGCCTCTCTTCCAGAACAGGAAGTGCAGGCAAGGAGTAGTCTTCTGATGCTGTTTTGCTCTGCGACTAAGGTGCTTTCTAAAGCTTGATTTTAAATGATTTAAGGTATCCGTTTAGAGTGCTTAAGTTTTCGTTTTATGTGCTTCTCAGCCGGGCTGGGCTAAGCGCAGTCCCAGCCTTGTGTTCTTGTGGAGACTGTTTATTTTTTCATTGTCTTATCTGATTTATTGCCTCCTCTGCTTTTATTGCCTTTGGCTACCCCATGTTCAGCTTAACTTTGGTATATGCTGGCCCGGGTGTCTGGAACATTCTGAAGAAATTTGTCTTAATTTTTAAAACCTTGCTAAAACTTTGAACCAAGTGGCACCTTTAAGACCAACAAAGTTTAATTCAAGGTATATTTTTTCATATGCAAGCATATTTATTCAACTGATTTGCAGTTTACAGAAGTCATTTTCACTTGAGAAAATGGGTGTTAAAACTAACCTATTTTTATTTGCTAGCATTGTTTTGCTGAGTTAATTATCCTGCTCTCCTTCCCCCCCCTTAAGATATAGCAGGTTTTTTATCACAACAAACACACCAAACAAACCAATCCTATAACGACTGGGGGGAGGGATTTTCCAGGTAAAGATCAGATAGTTTGACAGGAATTGTATTTTTTGTGAAAAGGAAGCAATATAGTTTATTGCATTATGAATATGTTGGTTCTAGATGACTTTTAAACATATTTTTGAGCAATGTTTCCTCTAAGCTGAGTTAGTGTGAGCTAGTTCAGTTTTTAGTCTCCAGCTCACACATTTTGGTCTTAGCTCAGGAAAAATGGCCCCACATGAAACTAATTTATGCAGGAGCTCATGACTTCAATGCCAATAGCTCACAAAGTAGATTTTTTGCTCACATGACCCCACAGTTTAGAGGGAACATTGCTTCTGAGTCTCAGGTGTTCTAAATGCAGTACTGCAGATATTGTTTTGATATTGTGTTCTTTTCTAATCCCACTAAATGAAAAGATGAATAACTGATACTTGAAAGTATTTCCTGGAATTATGGCATATCTCCAGATTACAAAGTCAATTTCTGCTGGAGAAAATGGATGCTTTGGAGGGTGGACTTTGGGAGCATTGTAATCCACTGAGTTCCGTGTCCTCCCCAGGCTCCACCTCCAAGTCTCCAGGAATACCCCAACCTGGAGCTGGCAACCCTACTCCTGCCTCTGGTCAGTGACAGGTCCTGGCAACCCTAGAGCTATTCTATTACATGATGGTAACCAGAGCTGCTTATTAGGATTTTTGGTAGGGGTGATATATGCAAACCTCCACTCCCAATTGCTAGACATAGAGGAGGACATAATATGCTCTAGTGTGCATATAAGAATTTTCTCTGGTGTGAATTATCTTAAGCTTCCAAATTGCCAAGCATAAAGAGCTACAAATTCTTTTTTGTGGCAAAGAGAATGCAACTGAGAAATACCTGACCACAGAATTACCAGAGGTATGATAGAGCTACTTAGGCTTGTAATTGTGTTTGACCTGAGAAGACAGCAGTAACTAAGTCTTACTAGGTTGGGAATGGCCTCCACTGTTTAAGAGGGAAGCCCATATCTGTTTTGAATTAAGTGACATTATTTAGCAAGCTTTCATCCAAATTTGTCAATTAGAATCTTATCATTTGAATTGAGTCTAGCACTAAAGTCTCTCCCCCCCCCTTTAGAATCAGGTGTGCTGGAGTATCTAATAAAAGTTCTTCAATAAAAAATTCAGATTAATTACAGCACCTTGCTATATCTGATCATTTTTTGCTGGGGAGGGATATATACATTTAGTATTAGAAGAGACCCCATTTTGAAGTGTAGGAGGATAGCCATTGCCCATGGGTTTGAATTTTTTAGATGGACACATTCAATTTAAGTGATGTAGAAATTAGGATTCCTAAACCCCCATGAAGGGTTTTAGAGGTGGGGTTTGATGCAGTGTGCTGGAAGTGATATAGAGGAGTGAAGTTCAGGAAGTGACATCACTTGACCTTTGACTTGGAAGTGATGTCACTTCCTTGCTCCTGGCTCCACCCCCAAAGTCTCCTGGCTCCACCCCCAAAGTCCCCAGATATTTCTTAAATTGGACTTGGCAACCCTACTGTGCCATGGTTCTGATGCAAGAAAACCAATTCAAAAAAGGCAAATTTCATTAAGATGTTTCCTTCAAGTCTGTCCAGAAATCATTCCACATACGAACTTGGCAAGTTACTATCTTTCAGACTAATATACCTTGCAAGACTATTGAAAGGATAAAAAGAGCAACCTGAACATTTCTGCACAGAAATTCCTAATTCTGGTCAAGCTATTATTCTTGTTGGTGTTACAATTGATGAACATAGGTCATCACAACCAGTAAACACCCAGTAAATGCTTCCACATTCTGTGCTTTCATTCTTGTGGAATAAAATATTTCTGTAATCATTGGGTATGGTTGCCAGGTCTCTCCTGGCAACTGGTAGGGCATGCGGTGTGAGGAAAAGCCCCCTTTTCCGAACATCGTAGTTACCAGCCCTGTTGCCAGCCACCTGGAGAAGTAACTCACACACGTCTGGCCAGAGAGTGAGGGCAAACCTATCCTGGAATACAAGGGACTCTTGTTGTACAAACAGCCATAAGTTACATAGACACTCTAAACCGGTACAAAGTGCCTGTTAGCAGAACGGACATCTTCCCGTCGTCTTTTTATGCCAGACATGGAATGGAAGAGACTGTGCCGCCAAGGAGCTATCCAGGTGAACGGTTATGAAGCTCAGACCATGGAATCCACCGTGGAGGGCTAACACTACATGTAGCCATCTTCCTGCCAGACTTGACTCCATTTCATCATAACAGAAGGCTCACGTACACACCAGATGTCACCTTTGGCCTACAAGCAACCCATCTACCCAAATGAATGAACTATCATCCAACAGACACTCTCTTTTACGGAACCCTGGACAAAGACCAGTGCCCAGAAGAAGACAGAAGAAGAAGGAAGACCATCTACAGCCAGAGCCAAGTTCTTTGTCTAAGTTGGGTGTTACCTTGGCCAACATTTGATTCTCTATTGTCACCCTTTTAGATAAGCCCATCTAATCTTAAGTGTCCCCCACCACCTCTATTCTTCTTCCCAACTGTCACTTTGGAGCCGCCCCAGGGTCCGTTTCAACCTGAAAGTTCTCTCAGGTACACAGGATCCAGGCAAGTTCATTGGTCAAGAGCAGGCACCCAATTAAGTGCCACCAAGGAACTTTCTATTGGCTACTGCAGTAGTCCAGCCCTTATGGTCACTGCAGAGCCTCCCCTTTCTCCTCCCTTGTACCTCCCATCCCCTGAGGGCTCAAGAGAGTCCTTATAACCTGTGGACTAGCTACCCACAGGTGTGCTTCTATCATTATCCCACCTTCCGCTGCATAGATAGGGTGGCCATAATGTCTGAAGGCCAGCCAGGGACACCTTGGGGGGGGGGAAGGCAGGAGTGCGCGCGCGCCTCGCGCGCGCGCCGCCGGAAACAGGAAGTGACGTCACTTCCGGCGACGTCACTTCCGGCGACGTCATACCACCGCCGGAAACAGGAAGTGACATCACTTCCTGTGACATCATTTCCCCGCGCCACCTGCCGGAAACGGGAAGTGACATCACTTCCTGTGACATCATTTCCCCCGCGCCACCTGCCGGAAGCAGGAAGTGACATCACGTCCTGTGACATCATTTCCCCCAAATGGCATCATTTCCCCCAAATGCCACTGCCGGAAACAGGAAGTGACTTCACAGCACTTCCTGTGACGTCCCCAAAAATCCCCCAAATATCACCGCCGGAAACAATTTTGTTCTCAAATCCTGTATATACTTCATCAGTATATGGGATAAGGCACTTTCTCAACTGTGCTGCATAATGCAGCCTATTTATTTTGTCCTGTTGGCTCTGTTGGCTCTATCTGCGCCACCTTCATCACTTTCGGGGTGTGGATCCCCCAGTGGGGTGGGCTCCCGACTCCCTCCGCCGGCTGTTTCTGATAGCCCTGCGCCCCCTCTTTCATTTGATATGTGTCCCGTGCGGGTGCCACCCTCCTGCCGGGAGATGCCGCAAAATGAGCCCCCTTGAGGCTTATGGCGGCAGGGCTCGGGGGAAGCAAGCTAGACTGCTGTTCTTTTGAGGGGTTATAGAGTGTTTCGAGCCCCTCCCTGTGGCATTGGTCCCATCGTCGTGGGACCCAGGGGGCCGGCGCAGCAGCCTGCCGAAGCAGCCTGTCACTAATAACACAGGTCGAGATGCGGAAGTGACTGACAGGCTGCTTCAGCGGGCCGCTGCGCCGGCCCCCTGGGTCCCACAAGGTCTGAGTTCACTATTAGTAGTCTTTCAAAGGCTCTTACAAAAATGGGACTATGTAAATAATCAGTGAATCAGTCTTGAAAATACTTCAGTGTTATTCATTACAAGTACGGTAATTTTAAAATAATGAGTTGGATCCAATGGACTGTGAACAGAATGAGTTCATGGCATAGATTTCTCTACCTTCTCATCTCCCCTGTATGTCCCTGTGGCCTCTCCGCAATGTTTGGATGAGAACAGTGGCCTGGGTATACTGAAAGATGAATAAAAACAAATCTGAAATCAAGATTCACAAAGCTGAACAACCTGTTTTACTGCAGCATCATTTCAGAAACAGACTGGAACAAGAGATTGATGAATCACATTCATTACAAAACTCAGGGCAATGGAACACCCAGGGCCCAACAGAGATATTGTCATCTAGCGACACTAACTCAGTTGAAAAACTGGTGCATTGAATATTCTGCTGCTTAGCAGCAATGCATTCAATGCACTTTTTCTGTGCTGCGATCCTCGCAGAAAGCACCCCCCCCCCCAGTTTGTAATTCAGAGCGATTCTCAGATTTGAACTAATGCCCTGTTTGTGGCACTGGCACTGCCACAGTGGCACTTGTTCTGCTGGGCACATAGCGCATGGTTCTTGCAAACAAGCATCCTCACCATGCTTGACGTCCCACTGCAGAGATTCTCTAGGAGAATCATCTGACTGCTGCCTGTGTTTGCAAGTTTTTCCTATCATAGGAGGCAATGGGGAAGGGGGGCAGCCACTTTGGCATCCCATTCTATGGGATCCCCTAGTCCATTTTTTTTGGAACGTGGGGCTCCTTGGGGAAGTGGCTCCTGCAGCTACACTGCAAATTTGGTGCCTCTCCCTCAAATCCCCTGCCCCCCTCAGCACCCGTACATTACCCTATGTTTTGTCATTGACTTCAGTGACCAATAGGGAACAATGTGGGATGATGGCACCCTCTTTGGGCGCCCCTAGAATTGGGCGTTCATCAGCCTATAAATCTTATGTTTGCCCTCTGCTCAGTCCCTAGCTTCGTTTGTTGTAGTGGAAATGTTATGGTTCTTGTTTCTAGTTTGACTGTTTTTTCTTTTTAGATGCTGTTGTTCCTGGCCAGAGGAGCCAAGTTCCCATCTGTGGACACAGCTATGTGTTTTGGGCCACACATCAGGCTAGAAGAACTTCGGTCGGCTCTCAGCTGGGACTCAGCCAATATGTTACTATCGAATGGCATGGACGCCGAGGTCTTCATTAGCCTGACCTGCTGCCATTGTTATTCCATGGGAATGCTGGCCCTCCTCATCAGGTTTTAATCATTCATCTGGGAGGGAATGACCTTGGGCTAGTAAAAGGCAAGGCTTTAGTCTTGCAGGCCCAAGACGATTTTTGGTACATTAGGGAGAGATGGCCCAGGGCCACTATAATTTGATCAGCCATGATTCCCTGCCTTGTTTGGCATAGTGCTTGGGTATAGGTATAGAGAGGGTATAGGTATAGAGAAAGCTAACAAAGAAATTAGGAAGGCATTGGAAGGGGGGTTGGGCCACTATCTGCCCCACCTGGATATTTCTATGAAATTTCTTGACCTCTACAGAGGGGATGGGGTGCATCTCTCTGAAAAAGGTAACATGTTTTTCTTGAGAGATCTCTGGCAAGGGCTGCGGGTGGCCTTGGGCCTCCCGGTGGGTGCTAAGGCCTAAGTAGAGACTTGGCCTTAGTAGTGGCAGGTTTTTACTGGGTTTATGGTATTATGCGGCTAGGGGAGGACCGGAAAGCATCCCTGTTTTGGGAAGTTAGGGGTCTGGCAGGATCAACCTTTGGGTTTGATGACCCGGGGTGGGAGAATGCAGACCATCCTTAAGGCTCGACTAGAGGGTGCCTTCCATTGAGATGTGCGTCTGGTGGTTGGGCCCTCTGGGGTGTGCCTCCTTGCTGGGCCGGCCTGGCGGAAGCTGTGCCACACAGCTCCTGCTGGGGGCTGGGTCTCTCGCCCACTAATGGCAGGGGAGCAGTCTGTTGAGACCCCTGGCTGTGACCAGGCCGCAGTTCTGGTTGCCCTTGCTGTTTTATTATTATACTTAATAAAGTGGCCCTTAGTTATACCAATACCTTGTGTCCGACTCTTCAATCTGACTTGGGGAGGAAATGAGAAATGCTGTAAACAGTCTCATGCAGGAGGATTCACTAGACATAAGGACATTTGTTACAGAATCGCTGAGGGATGGTTCACTAGTTTCCCAGTCCAGAAATCCCTTGTGTGTGCTACTGCATGCTGCTCATAATACACAGGGGTGACCTCAAAAACAGGTCAAAGGGTTACAAAAATTGGATGCACCCTATGTAGACTTCCACAGGTGCATCCCATGTACTTACAAAGATGGAAAGGAGTGCTGCAGGATTGTCAGTTCAGAGTTCACATCTTTATAGAACCATGTGATATCCTAGTGAAGTCCTGTGTAACCTGACACTTGTTGAGCTAGTGACAATACAATTATCTGATCAGCTGCAGTGGTGATAATAAAGCACAGCAGAGGCCCAGCCAGCAAGTTTCCCCTCAAGCAAATCACCATGGTGGTCAAGGACCAAATGACTGTTTACATGCTAATATGAGTTACAATGAACTTATAGGATTTTTTAAAAAAACTAATCTAATTGAGGGCAGGGCAGTGAAACTCAGAAGGAGCAGTAGGAAGGAAGACTACTGAACCCTTTCCTGACTTGCCATTTCTCCATTCCAAACTGTGCTCTAGAGAAGGTTTTTCTTTCATGGGATCTTCATTAAGTTTGACATTAAAACACTGAGGTAAGGAAAAGCCACAGGAAAGAGGAAATGTCGGGACTTGAGCCTTTACTTCCATTAAGTTGTGAAGGGTTGTTTTCTCCTAACGCTCTTGTGGCTAGGCTTCCCAGTCAGAGAACCTTGGGACCTTAGTTTACTAATAAAGCCATTAGAGATGTGCATAAAACTAAAAGTGAGATTCGCAATGCACATCTTTATCTGAGGCTACCTTGAGGATACCAAGCAGGCAGAACAACACTTTCATCTCTGTGTAGTACTTAAGGTACTTCAGTGTTTTCCACCTCAAATCATACACTCCCTCATATCACATACTCTTTTTTCTGTAGATCTGCATCTTTTTGTTATTGCATATGTTGTACAAGTTGACAGCAATTCTGATGTACAATGCTAAGATATAGGATGCTTGCTTTCCACAGTTGTAAACAGCACTGCAAAGCCAAGGAGAAACAACCTCTTTTGTTTAAGTACCAGAAACACTCCCATCACTAAATAGATAGCAGGAGAAGAAACAATAGAAAACAATTCAAGCTTTCAAAAGCCCCTGTGTCCTGGTACTTACTTTCACCAGTGTGAGGCTCAGGGGCATTTTTGTATGGGAGACTGAAAATCCCTCTCAACTGAATCTCTCCTGATGGTTGTATAGTATGAATTAAGCATGACATATTAATGCCTTCACAAGATGGTCTTGATTTATATGATTCTTTCTCTGTTAAAAATGGGGCATAATAATCCCATAAATTGGAGCTATACAGTGGTTCTATCATTGTATAAATAATGCACCAAACTATCCAAACAAGTTATCCACCAAGGACAGCTAAGCAGCAGTAAAACAACAGTTTAAGGGGAAAATTCACGTTAGTGGTTTTGTATGCAGAACCAGAAATTAGTGTTTATTTCAGATTAGCAAATTTGGAACAGAAGAGTGTGAGCTGTAGTAGATATGGGAAATGCTATTCCTGAGATGTTCCAAAGACCAAACTTAAGCAAATAAAAGTTAGCAAATGTCCATATATCCAGAATTAAATAGATGTACAGAATTCCATATTGACCCATTTTCTTCTAAAGGAAAATCCACATTACTATGATTGTAGCATAATACAGGAAGCTTCAGTACTTAAGTAAATTATGATCAATTTTCATTGTCAGAATTTCACTAGCAATAGAAACTGGAGATTATTTCTCTTCACAATATGTGTACATTAGAACTGAAGTTTTAGGAAGGGAAGGTTTCCCCCTTACACCACTGAAATGTCTGCACACAAGTAGAAATACTGTTTTAAGTTTATACTATAAACAGTTGCAATAAATGATTTACCACTGCAGCTCTACAGCACCCTATAATAATCAGATTCCCCCCCCCCCTTCTGTGATTCTACATACCACATTATTTTGAAGACTTCTACACCTTGAGCATTTGTGCCAGGTTTGATTTGGTACTTTCTTGTGTTTTTAGAAAGTGTTCCTTAAGGCATCTATTAAATGGCATGCAATTAATACTGTGGCTTGGCAGAGAGTAGATTACTGCCATTCGGTCAAATACCTTTAATACTTTCCGATATTTAGAAATATTTCTATAAACCCTCAGCAAATTCTTCAAGGACCATTGTCTGCCAGCAAATAAGCATACTGATAACTTACAGTCTCTAATAGTGGCTACAAGAATACACTCATCATCACATGATGAAAATGTTACATATTTGGCTGCCAATCCAGCAAGCAAACAGTGCCTAAAAGAAGTGGCAGAAGACTCGATAATAATGCTCCTTAATGACATTGCAGTCAGAGAAAAAGTAGTAGAATCTTACCACTTGGCTGAAATTAGGTTAATTTGGGGGGATCTGATAGAGAATTACCAGTTATGCTCTCTGGTTTTGGAATCTGTTTGCCTTCAATACATAGAGATGTATCTAGAGTTCAATATATTTGTCAAGGACAGAAATGACTTAAAAAAAACCCCAACCTCCTCCACTTTCAACTCCTCTGAGAAATCAAGGATTGTCACCACTAGAGATAGAGGTCAGAGCCAAAGAATACTGTAAGCACAAAAGGACTGCTGTTTTCCCTTCCCGCTACATTGCATGAAGCCCCAGAGGGTCCTTAACCTTCAAGTATGTCTTTTCCAGAGAACATCAGGGGCAATAATGAGATTATGATGAAGAGGGACCCCTGAATAATTAATGAATACCTCAACAATAATAATAATGGAAAATATGGTTGTGCGTTCAAAAGAGAATGTCTGATGCAACATTTAGAGTGACTGTTAAGAGGCCACTCAGAGGAGCTTCTGCTAAACTGTTAAAACCAGACAGGCTAAGGGTGCGAATCCAAGATAACAGGGGCCCCGCAGAGAAGGAGCTTCTTGCTGATAACACAGAGGGACAGAGCAGGGGAAAACTACAAGAAATTACTGGAAGGAAAGCAGGAGGTGGAGCATTTGAATTAGATAAGAGGGGGCTTGTCTGCTTGTTTTGGGGATGAATAAAAATGGTCAGAAGGCTGATGATTTTAACTTAGTCATTTTGAGCTTATGCTGACAAGTTCTACTTTGATGTCAAAGTAAAATACTTCGCTTCAAACCAAGCAATGTGTGGGGCTTCGTTATTTACCTGCTACAGTTAGGTGACACCAAAAAGGTCTGATATCTATCTGATAGCTTATTGTGTTATAATGGCTTGTGTTTTTACTGAAGTTTTTAATTGTAAGCCATTTCAACAAATATTCTGAAGAGGCAGCATGGAATTATTCTAAATAAATACTGGCAAGCTTTTGAAGCCCAGCCACTATGTTGAAAACTACAGTATCTCAATTAACCATCCACATTATAATCCATTAAAGAAACAGCATTTCTTATTTCATTGTTGATTTTGCTAAGGTATTCATCCAAAAGCTCCCTGAAAGTAAGCCACTTTTATTTATACTACATCATATCCTTCCCTAGAGAGTAACATAACAACAACCATCTTACTTTTGTAGGCTTACAGATTCCATGAAGGCCTAATTTGGCCTGCTATGGATATGCACTTCTTAGCCGACGGAATGCAGATGATGATTCTGGCGAACATCTACTCTCCATACACCAACTTAATAATCACTGCATTTTATTATAGCTCTCTGTCTTCTCAAGCTATGATGAGAAGCTTTGACAAGCACATTTTCTTAATGGATTAGACTCAGGAATGTGACAAAACATATTTCAGCAACAGAAAACTGAGAGCTGACACAATAAGCTTAGGCAGTGGCAACTGCTTAAGGTTTCCATAGCAGACATTCCATAAAATCAATCTGACAACTGTTTGGAGTATTGCCAAACTAATGGAAGAATCTGACAAAACTTGGTTGCTTAGAGTCCAGAGGCTGGACTTAATGCTCACTCAATACAAACCTACTCCATTTTCTGCCAAAAATCAACAGAAAGGGTGATTCAGACAGCTAGTTTGACACAGCCATTATAGGGGTGTCATACTCGTTTGTTATAAGGGCTGGATCTGACATAAATGAGATCTTGTTAGGCTGGCCATATGTCATAAAATGTAATGCCAGCTAGCAGAGATAAAATCTTCATAAAGGAAACAGACAAACACAATTAAAGATTTCTTTAAAAAAAACTTAAAACATGCTTAAAAGATAGCACTCTTGCAATAGTTTTATTTAACAGTTCCTGAATTATCTGAATTGTCTGTGCTGTAGCAGTCTTGAGTATGCTGTTCAGATGGTGTTCAGGTGTGTATCTGTTAAGCTGCAAAACTATTTTTGATTTTTTGACATTACAAAAATCTCATGGTCAATTCTTTGAGCCTAGGACCCAGGAGAAATGGCTGGTCATTGTGAGCTTTAGTACATAAATTGTTTTGTGTGCTGATCAAGAACATGCAGAGGATTCATGACACAGAGTGTGGGCTATGTGTGTCTATAAAACCATAGTCCTCCCAGAAAAAATAACTGCAACTCCTATGAGGCAGTGCAAGAGAATAGAGAGACAGCCATGTATAGTGGTCAGGATCAGCCTACTTATCTGGAAAGCCTAGGTTAAAAATCCCCAGTCTACAAAGCAAATATGTTGGGTGAACTTGGTGAACTCTCAGACACATCCACCTCATTGACTTGTTATTCCTCATCTAAATAATTCACATTGCTTTCCTACCGAGAAAGACTGGATCATGAAGACATTAATACAGTGAAACGGGGGAGGCAAACCCAGTTGCATCCAGGAGAGTTCTTTGCTCTATAGCTCCTGTGTGATTGAGCAAACCTGGCAAAGCAAGCTGTGCTGCAGAAGGAAGCAAGAGAGAGTGGGAAGAAAGCAGATAACAGCTATTTGCTTGCAGGCCTGATATAGGCTTCCCAACCCCCCCCCCCCGCCCTGCCGGGGGACCCCTGGATTAGCAACCTAATCTCCCGCTCCCTAAAAATCTGATAGCGGGGGTGGGGGGTGGAACGGCGTCATGTCTCTTTCCCTGCTTGGCTTCAGACTTCTCCCTTCCTCCGGCTCACAAAGACCCGCCCACCACCGGCCTGCTATTCGCTCCAGTCTGGCCTTCCTTCGCGAGGTGTATGCTGGGACTTGTAGTCCTTGCATCCTCTCACGTCTGCTGAGCATTATTCTCTACGTGGAGATTGATTCTCATAGGGTATAATGGGGAATTGATCTGGAGGTTTCGGGGGCTCTGGGGGAGCTGTTTTTTGAGGTAGAGGCACCAAATTTTCAGTATAGTATCTAGTGACTCTCCCCAAAGTATCTCCCAAGTTTCAAAACGATTGGACCAGGGGTATTATCCATCTATATCTTGTGCCCTCTGCACGCAGCTGGTCAGTTAACTTCTTATATTTCTTCCTATCACTGATCACTTGCCTTGGTAGCTCTTTCATTATTTTAATTTTGCTCCCTTCTATGGCCCATGCTTTTTGGTAACCTTTACTCAAAATTTTTCCTGCCAAATCTTTTGATCTTAGTCTTATAACAATGTCTCTTGGCAGGTCTTTATCCTTCGCATATACTGAGTTGACTCTATAGGCACCATCCAGCACACTCCTAAATTTGTCAGGATCTTCCTCTAAATATTCAGTGATAATGTTCGCCATATATCCCATTAAATCTGCCTCTTCCTTTTCAGGTACCCCTCTCAGACGAACTTGCGTTTCCATCAACTTGCAATCATGTATTGTGACCTTCTGTTGAAGTTTTAACAAGGTAGAGGCATGTGTATCCACCTTCTCCTCTACCTCCTTAACTCTGTTTTTCATCTCATCCTTGAAGCCCTCTATATCTTTTCTAAGATCTCCAACTTCTTTTTTGAATTCTTTTTTCATTGCCAATTGCATTTTGTCCATAGCTTTTAACATTTTCGATTCCAGAGAGTCAAATTGGGATTGCATCTTGTCAAATGAATGAGCTCTTGCACGAGTTATTCTCTCTTCTGACATATAAAAAGTCACCAAACCTTAAAAAATTCGCCAATTAAAATTCAACACCCAGTCCAATAGCTTAGAACATGTTTTTTTTTCAAATGAGACTAATTTCATTTTCCTCCTATCTTCCTAGGCCAAGATATTGATTTTAAACAAATTTGACAGTTTTTCTCCCTTTTAAAATGGCAATCGTTGTTTCTCTATAGTAAAGTTCAGTTCTAGAGAGGTCTTTCTTGGTCTTAGTCTTAATTCCTTCCTGGTTCAAAGGTCAGATGTCACAGCTTCTGTAATCCTTACAGGCTCTGTGTTATTGGCCAGCCCCTTTTACTTCTTGGTACCGTATGCTCTGATCTCGTGTCTAGTGTCGCAGCCTTTGAAATTCATGAAGAAACCACAGCCACAGGTATTCAAAACAATTTGTCCTTTTCTCAAATGTCTTTCGAAGCTATTAATTTAACAACATCCAATTTTCACAGGCTGAATTTACTTTCAGTCCTGTCTTAATTCGATACAGTCGACCATCAGCTACTGACGCGCCGCCTCGCCGACATTGGGGTTGAGGGGTCGGCCTTGCAATGGCTTTCCTCCTTTCTCCTAGGTCGGGGACAGAGGGTGGCTATCGGGAGTGAACAGTCCCGGAGGCGCACACTGGACTGTGGGGTGCCCCAGGGAGCAGTGCTCTCCCCGATGTTGTTCAACATCTATATGCGCCCCCTCGCCCAGATTGCCCGGCGGTTTGGGCTGGGTTGCCATCAATATGCGGATGACACCCAGCTCTATCTACTAATGGACGGCTGGCCCGACCCCGCACCAGGGAATCTCGACCGGGCCTTACAGGCTGTTGCGACATGGCTCAGGCTGAGTGGGCTGAAGCTGAACCCAGCGAAGACAGAGGTCCTTTGCGTGGGTCGCGGCACTCTGGGAAGGGAAATAGCTCTCCCGGTCTTCGATGGCGCGCCATTGAAAGCAGCGCGCCAGGTAAAGAGCCTGGGTGTTTTACTGGAGCCTTCACTATCGATGGAGGCCCAGATAGCAGCCACTGCCAAGTCAGCATTCTTCCATCTGAAGCGGGCAAGGCAGTTGGCCCCTTTCCTTGAGCGCCGGGACCTTGCAACAGTGATCCATGCAACGGTCACCTCAAGATTGGACTACTGTAATGCCCTCTACTTGGGGCTACCTTTGTGCCGGACTCGAAGACTGCAGTTAGTGCAGAACGCGGCGGCCAGGCTGTTGTTGGGACTCCCAAAACGGGAACATATACAGCCGAGGCTACGTGAACTGCACTGGCTGCCGATCATATACCGGGTCCAGTACAAAGTGTTGGTCATTACCTTTAAAGCCTTATATGGCCGAGGACCTACCTACCTGAGGGACCGTCTCTCCCCGTATGAACCCCAGAGGGCACTGAGATCAGTTGGGAAAAATCTAATGACCATCCCCGGGCCGAGGGAGACTAAATATCAGAATACTAGGGTACGGGCATTTTCAGTCGCGGCCCCTACCCTATGGAACCGACTCCCCGAGGAGGTGCGGGCCCTGCGGAACCTTGACCAGTTCCGCAGGGCCTGCAAGACCGCCCTTTTTAAACTTGCATACCTGGACTGTTAAGAAGATCGGCAATTAAGCACCCGCCAATGCGGTTAAGACCACACCGCTGAATAACTGCACTTACTGGATTGTTTTAATGTTATTAAGTTAATGTTACTGTTTTATATTGTTAAATGTAAAAGTTTTAACCATTATATGTTTTTATGAAATGTTGTTAACCGCCCTGAGCCTGCCGAGGTGGGGAGGGCGGGATAGAAATAAAATTTATTATTATTATTATTAATTCAGTTCAGTCTGTTTGAATTCCAAGAGTTTGTAGGAGTGAATACACCACACACAGCGATCTTCTTTACACGTCACCAACCGCAGACCACAGCCCGTCACAACAACTCCCTCTTTTGTTTTCAGATTCTGCTATAGCCTTTTACTCTCAAAGTTTCAGAGTTCAAACTTGACAAGGTAATTTTCTTTATTCAGTTACGCTTTAACTTTGTCTGTTTATAGTCCACACAATATTTAAATAGTATTCAAGGTCTCTTGGAGTGGAGATAAGAATAGATTAAAGTACCTTCCAGATGTTCTTTCTTCTGACACTCCGGCTTTGTTATCTTGCAATTAAAGTCAGTCCGTCTTTAAGTGTTTGGATTCCGACAGGCTTAAGTCAAATTAATGACTTTAAATTCCACTGCAGAGAATGGCTGACGGTTCCTCTATACGCTGGATCTCAAGATCTGAAGAAGGCAGCTCCCTGCCTCCCCCTAGATCGAAATCAACAGCTAAAGGAAATAAATGTCATCTTGGATTAACCCTTGACTAGGGTTAATGGGCATAGACCCCCCCCCCCCTCAGAGAGGTCTTTAATACCCTGAACAGTGAAAATAAAATCCCCCTTTGCTAGGGAGCTGCAGCCTGTCTTCCAGCCAAATGATTGGACCAGGGGGTCCCATTCAATGAGCCCCAAAAGAAGGTGCCCCTATCCTTCATTATTTCCTATGGAAGGAAGACATTTAAAAAGGTGTGCGGTTCCTTTAAATGTGATGGCCAGAACTCCCTTGGAGTTCAATTATGCTTGTCACACCCTTTGTTCCTGGCTCTGCCCCGATGTCTCCGGGCTCCACCCCCAAAGTCCCCAGATATTTCTTGAATTGGACTTGGCAACCCTAGCCTGATAGGACCCCTCTCTTGGGCCACATGTTTGACACCCCTGAATTAACAAGAGGAAATTGCCACCAGATGACTGACTTTTTTTTTGTTTTGCAAACTGATTGGTTCTATGAATGACTTGACATTTCATGGACACATGGCAGAGATTGTGACCTGATGCAGACTTGTTCAACCCAGATTTCATAATATTTCCCATGATGTGGAGAATTTTACTTTGGGACCTAAATTTCAATGGAACCCTTCATCGAATAGTCAACATTCAAGGGCAGGAGGAGAACTGTACTAAAATTGTGACAATCTGGACAGAAAGAGAAATGTTGCTGGTTGAAATGAGATGTAACATTACATTAGATGACATTCAGGGCTTTTTTTGGAGCAAAAGCCCAGCAGGAACTCATTTGTATATTAGGCCACACCCACTGACATCATCCTTGTTTAACACAGGGCTTTTTTGTAGAAAAAGCCCAGCAGGAACTCATTTGCATATTAGGCCAGAACCCCTGTTGCCAGGCCACCTGTGAGTTCCTGCTAAAAAAAAAGCCCTGATGACACTTACAATGCTAACTGGAATCACTCTTTATTTTTCCTTCCTTTCATTTAAAATGACAATCCTTGATGTCTCTTTTCTGCTGTGCCTCTAGACCACTCTTAAGTTCCAGGCCTCCTTCACCTGTACACTGCAGAACTCTACTACTTCTAGATAATGACTCAGATTGCCAGAAGAAGGTTCTTCTTCTTCCTCCATTTCATTCTCCCAAGGTTTGGTTTTGCTTCCCAGAAAGAAGCAATGAGCTAAACTCCTACTTCTCCATCCTAAAATGGTAGAATAAAATTATTGCCAGAATTTCACCCAGCACCTTATTCCTAACAGCAGGCAGCCAGAGAATACGTGGATGTAAATTCCTACCACCCCTACACACGTATTAAGGTTCAGTCACGCAGTTCCACTCGCACCTTGAAGGACTTTTTATAGAGTAATTCCATGAACTTGTGCCTGAAGATATAAATTCTTAGAGACCAAGTTCTTCTTCCACTTTAGGTTTAGAACGGAGAGGGAGAAGGCATATTTTGTCCACTCCTACCCCACCCTCCACTTCAGCTATCCATGTACTGTGCCTTCTAGGGATGCCAGCCTCCAGATAGGGCCTGGAGATCTCTCACTTTTACAACTGATCTCCAGCTGGCAGAGATGAGTTCACCTGAAGAAAATGGCTGCTTTGGAAGGGCAGACTCTATGGCATTGTACCATGTTGATGTCCCTCCCCTCCCCAAACCCCACCCTCTCTTGAATCTACCCCCAAAGTCTCCAGGTATTTTCCAACATAGAGCTGACAACCCTAGTGCCTTCTAACCCATGTCAGTTCCTCAACACTGGTCATCACAATTCCAGGACTCACGGGCAACTGCTCAGGGTAGGATGAGGCAGAAGAAGTTAACCTTAAGCACTTTCTACTGATGTGTCCCCATCCCAAACAAAATATGTGCATCAGTCATGGTGACCCAAGTTCCACTGGATAAGTTACATTTTATCTACATGAGTATACATGCAATAAACTTATAGTAAAATCTACAAACAAAAAGACCAGGTAGTAAGGGGAGGATAATTTCATTGGTTTTATGGATGTACGTTTTATGCATCTGATGAAGTGAGCTTTGACTTATGAAGGCTATGCAGGAATAAATGTTAATCTTTAAAGTGCCGCAGGATTCCTGTATAAGTCTGCAGCAGGAGACTAGAGACTCAGAGTGGTGTAGTGAGTAAGAGTGTTGGACTAGCATCTGGGAGACTTGGGTTCGAATTCCCACTTATGCCACAGAAGCTCACTACTTCCACTTGGGCCAGTAACACACTCTCAACCAACCTACCTCACAGGCTTATTGTAAGGATAAAAATGGAGTACAGGAGAATGATGTAAGCTGCTTTAAATCCCCATTGGAAAGAAAGATGGGGTATAAATGAATTAGATAAACAATACATATACCCATCAGAATTATCAAATACATTGAGAATGCCGCCTGGTAATAGCATCCAGCATTTTCATGTTAAAAGATTTGCATCATGCTCCTCCTAGAATCAGCTACTAAACAAAGCCATAAATGAGTCATAATGGTCAGGTAGGTCTTATGTTTCAGAAAGTCACAGTTCTTACAGAAGCTGCCACAGCTCTGGGAGTACCAGACAGAGGTGAAAGCTACCAAAGGATTTAGTGACCAGGGCAAACATTTCATTTTGGAAAGCACAGCCATGATGGAAACAGTCTTGATGTCCGGAAATTGGCATGATGTCTCCTCCGCTCATCACAGTCAATTATATTTGACATAACATTGTTTTCTAACTCATTCTGCTACATTGTTTTGAGTCATCTTTGTAATTATTTATAGAAATTTTCAAAATTGGAGTGCTCCCTGGAATTGGAATGCATTTAAGGGTTGTTTCTTTTTTAAAGAATGTAAAATAATGCAATAGGACACAGGGATATGTGAGGAAGTGCACCACAGCAATAAAATAAAAAGACTTGAAAGCTGCCACATAGAAGATGACAATTCAGCCAAACAGAAATAGAATATGTCACTTTCTGGATCTAATTGGAGCATCTCAGTGCAGCGCCTCTTCAATTTCATACTCCAGCTAACATCTGCTTAGATGTTCCCAAGGTACTTCTCTACAGCTATGCCTTAAAACAGCTGGCAGGGATTTCTCTTCCTCTAATTTTGTGGGGGAAGCAATACAAACATTTTCTTCATCCATGAATCTTGAAACACACTTCTAAGTATGAGCGTTTATATATTGCCTCCTACTACAGGGGAAAAGAAAGGCTTCTATTATTTTTTCTGCTTGTATTAACAGGGTTCAAAGATGCCAATTAATGAACTTGGTCCTTTAAGCATTTTTCTTTAAAAGATACATGTCATTCTTTTCAACCACATTTGAACAGAAGTAGTCTGAGTCCTCAGAACTTTGTGCATGAAGCAGAACAGCAGAGTAGGTCAATCTGATTAAACATTTTTTCCCTGAAATTAAATTAAAGTGGTTTCCTTTTTAAGTACTTCAAAGCTTGTGATTAAAAACCAGAGCAAGTGACACTCTAAATTCTGGCTCATAAATGTCATTGAACACTTAATAAAAGCTGCAGAGGTTTTTCGATCTAGGTCCCCTGAAGCAACTACAGATTTTTGCTTTCCCTCCCTATCCAAAAGCTGAAATTCTTATTTTTAAATATGCTAATTCAGAAGAAATTGCCTTTTAAAAAACGAAATATAGAAAGAGAATGAATGGTATGGAGTAAATCAAGTTCCATCTCCAAGTGTTACTGCTTTCTCATACTGCAGACTAGACTTAAACGGAACAATAGACTCTAAAAATAAACATAATATATAACCGTCTCTCAGGCAATGTCAAATGCAATGGAAGAAGAGTGATGAGAGTTCTTCAGTGTGAGTTTTAATGAACCTTCTTCTCTCTTGATTCCATGTAAGTATCATTTATTTTTAAAGCAATCGGTCATAGCTTTCTGTTACGATGATGCCCTCTTGACTGATTCTGCCTAAGCGTAGAACAATAAAGAGTAATAATATTCCCAAATTGGAAGCCATAAGAAAATTTGTTGTCAGCTAAAATGTATGCACTTGTTTGATCTATATATGGAAGATAAACTTTCATGTTTCAAGCACTGGCCTGCTAGTAGAAAAACTTTTGAAGAGAAGTTTATCCTTTTGGGAACAGTTGCAAAGATTCTTGTGCATTTGTCTAAACCACCAGCATACCAAGGCAGCACATTTTATCACACGTAACCTGCAGATTCTGAAACAGTACTCTGGTGTTAAACACTAATCTTACATTTTGGAGATGATTTCGCTAGATTTTCACTATCATGTAAACGTATTATAGATAGTTCACAAATGGAGTCACATTATTTGATCTGTGATGCTTCAGCGCATGAGGCTAGATTCCCATGGACCTGTTTTCCAATGATGGCACAATCCTCTGGCACAAGGTGACATCCTGCATCTGGAGAAGGTGCCCTGGGCTGGAAGAAGGCACCGCCATTAATAGAATAGATCTGTGGGGTTCAACCCTTGATAATTTGCAGCTTGAATTCTGAAAACTTTTCAGAATAGGTTCATGTGAAAGTTCTCTTTTATGTTTCACCTGTGGTGTCTCCTTCATATGTGAAAATCATATGTTCAGTCTCTTTCACATGTGCAAACACTGTGACCAGAATGTTAATTTTCCTATCTTGTTCCATCAACACTGGCTTCCAATTTGATCAATTCAAGGTGATGATATCTAGGGCTTTTATTGAACAGGAACACACAGGGACGCAGCTGGCTTGGTGTCAGGGGATGTGGCCTAGTATGCACATGGTTCCTGCTGAGCTTCTTCTAAAAAAAAAAAAGCCCTGCTGATATTGTTCTTTAAAGTACTATACAGTTTGAGGCCAACATACCTTATGCAGCACCTTTTCTCATATGAACCTACCTGTAAAATCCAGTCATTATTGTTTTGGGTGCCCCTGCCATCTGACACTAGATGGTGGCACCAAAACTTTGGAGCTCCCTTCCACAGAGATTCATCTCTCCCTCTTATGTTGTTTTCCACCAGTAGGTGAAGACTTTTTTTCCAGTAATTGTCACTGGCTTTTCTTCCTGGTTTCAGGGTTGAGTATTTACATCAGTGGCCCTGACATGAATAGTCCAAGCCACTTGCCTGGAAAACCCTAAGGGTCACCATACGTCAGCTGTGACTTGGTGGCAAACAACAACAAATTTATGTCTCTACATGTCTGTACTGAATTATTTTATATACCTTAAATACTATTTAAATGTTTAGATGTTTCAAATATTATCATGTTTACCACCTTGGAGACCCCATTTGGGTGGAAAGGCAGCATTAAAAATGTTTTAAATGAATATTTTGGTGAACAAATAACAAGAATCCCATCCCTACTTGTGTCTGACAAAGAGAGCTTTGACTCTCGAACATTTTTGCCCTGAAAATCTTGTTGGTTTCTAAGGTGCTACTGGGACATGCATCTAATTGTTCTACTGCAGACCAACATGGCTACCCTCAGAAACTACAAACGCGAACATATGTACTGCTCCTTAAGTCCCAGCATTAGGAGTGTGCAAAAAAATGCAGTATTTTTCATGTTTGGGTGTACTGAACCCCCCCCCCCCCCCAAAAAAAAAAAATATCAGTATTTCCCTATATTACTGAATCCCAATTCAGATATGGTATTTGGATTAGGGACATATGCAAAAACTTGATTTTTTTGCTCCATTATATCTTATGGGGAACATTATAGTCAAAGGTCCCCATAGGGTATAATGGAGAATTGGTTGCTTTCTGGAACTCAGGGGCAAGCTGTTTTTGTAGTTAGAAGGATTCAATTTGTAGCATAGCTGCTGCTGCCTCTACACAGAAAAATCATCCAGGTTTAAAAAGACTGGACCAGTGGTGCAATTCTATGAGCTCCCAAAGAAGGCACCCCCATCCTCCATTGATTGCAATGGAGGGGGGAAGGCATTTAAAGGGACTGCCTTCTCCAAGCCATGTGACACTATAGTTTGGAGAACTCTGAAAACATCTAAAGAGATAGCAGTCCCTTTTAACACTTTGTAGTTCATGTGCCACAGAGTTGCATGGTTTGGAGAAAGCATTTAAAGGGACCGCAACCCCTTTAAACGGTTTTTAAGCTCATCTATCTGGCAGTCCAGAAAATCGTGAATATTTTCAGGATTTTCAGGGTTTAGCCATTTTGGTTAGACAACCAGTATCCAAAATCTGTTGAGCTGAATCAATACCTGAAAAAAACCAATAAAGTATTTTCCTTCCCCCCCTTTTTTTTTTTTAAAAAAAATTCAGTTTAGCCAAATGCACACCCCTAGTCAGCATGGTACAATGATTAAGGTATCAGACTAGAATATCAAGTCCCACTCTGTCATGACAGCTCACTGATTGACGTAAGGCCTTCCACTCTCCCATAGCCTAATTATTTCACAGGATGGTTGTGATGATAAGGCAGCAGTGGGGAGAACACCATACACTATGAACACTTCTGAAGAATGAGTTTGTTCCTGGGGAAATGAGGTGGTTCCACATGGCCTCTTATATTGCTTGGGAGTATCCTGATAGTTACGGCCTAGCTCATGTCCCATTGCCACGTTCTATTCCTGCAGCAGCCCATACAGACTGTTAAATTATGGTCACTTCTTAGAAAAAGGAATATGCATAGCTCCAATTCTGCAAACAAATCGTATGGTTACCTTTTTAATACATATACTCATCCAACTGCAACACTGGTTCAAATTAATTTGGTCATGTGGATCTCTCCAGTAATTCCTGAAGCACCTTTTACGGGATATGTACACAGTATGCCCAAATGGTAGTCATGGGGGTGCAGTCTCTGAGCATAAATGTTTCAGAGACATGCACTGTTTATCCCTCTTATGCACTGTAGCCAGTATTTTTATTTCAACTTTTTAAAAGATGTCATATTTCCATTTTAGCCCCTGTTTTCCTTTCAAATGTTTTTGGTATTTGCTTATGCAGAAAAGTCAGCTCTGGCCTCTTTGAATTAGCACATTCATTAGGAGCAACCAAGTAAACAGAACCTTTTAAAACCTAGGAAGTCATCTGCAATCAGAGGAAATTGTAAAGACTAATTTTAGATTTCAAAATTCACCTGTTTTTTTTATTATTCTTTCAGGTATGCATCAGAATGCCAACACAACAGCTCTGCTTGGTTGCCTGCAAGTAATTCCCAATGAATTAGTCAGGATATAGAAATACCAAAGCAAGCTGGGTCTGTGTGTTATTCAAACCTTCTCACACTAAAGACCAAAAGCGCTTCACGGTCAGTTCTTCTATTTTCTACAGAGGGTAAAAAAAATCCAAATCTGTATCAGCGATTCCTTCGCTGGACTGGATGTTTCATTTCAACAAACAGCGGTTGTAAAAAGGCATTGTTCAGAATAATATCAACCCAACATAGTGATATAAAATCCTTTAGAACAGTGAGGAAGCATCGGAGAGAAGTGGTACCAAGTGATTTGTTAAGATAAACAAATTGTGACACAGGACCTTCAAGGCATGAACAGTTTGATTTCATGTACCATTGGAAATAAGAAGTGTATTTGCACCAGGGATCAAATAAACATTGGCAAATATTTCCATCCCTGTACCTCAATAGTGTTATAGTCATTGAAATAGACATCTGTATGAGTGGATAGAAAACAGCTGCTCACAGCACATCACCTTTGCAGTGCTGGAGATCTGTACTGACACAACTGGGCTGCTGCCTTCTTTATAGGGCTGTGGGTTGGAAAATACCTAGAGATTTTGAAGTTGAGGCCTGGGGAAGATTTGGAGTGGGCAGGGACTTCAGCAGACCATAGTATAATAGAATCCACCTCCACAATGGCCATTTTCTCTAGGGGAATTGATATCTATCCCCCGGAGATCAATCATAACAGCAGGAGATTTCCAGTCACTACCTGGAAGCTGGCAACCCTAGCTGTTTATCCTAAAGGCTACCCAATCTAAACTAGAGCGCACCATTAAAAAAAAAAATAATGAGTGTTGAATTACGAGATCCAGGTTCCAGTCTTTCCCCTTCCATGAACGGAAGCCCAAACTACATGTTATCATCATCATCAATCATCATCATAGTTGACTAACAGCAACCCTGCAGGTTTTCCAAGAAACATTCAGAGCTGTTGTACCATTGCCTATCTCTACACAGTGACCTTGGATTTCCTTGGTGATCTTCCATCCAAAATTCTAACCAGGGCAGACCCTGCTATGCTGCTGAGATCTGAGGAAACTGCATACAGGAGCATTGTTGTCCTGCATCTTCTCCATATCTGCCAGTAACATGGCTGTAAAAGGATCTGATGCAAAACTAATACAGCATTCTATCACATGTACTTTTCAACTAAATGTTACAAAGGGTATCAGGAGCAGAGAGGAGGTATAAGGCAGTGGCATCTCCCTATGATAATGCAAATTCGGGGTCTCACTTGATGCCCTTATATGAGCCATGTCTTTCAGCTTCAACCCATTCCAATAGGGGGATTAAAATACTGGGCTGATTCACAGGGTGTTAAGAGAATTACTAAAACAGGAAATACAACTTTGCAGGAAGCATAATTTTTTAATTATTACACAAAGTATTGAATTGAGAGGAGCACATGCAGAACAGAGGAGCCAGGACAAACTGGAATGTATAAATGAGATTAGCTCAAGATGTTCTAAACATGAGTATGAAGGGACCTCATTTGTTTCCAGTCTCTCCCTTCTTTAAAACATCCAAAGTTACTCTAAATGGAAGTGTATGCATATAAAGGAATGGAGTTGTCGAGGCCAATTTAATGCAATTCTCCTTTTCCCTAGAAAGAAAAATCAGAAACTGCCCAGTCCACAAATCCCTGCTATATCCATGCAGCTGAGGCTTACTTTATTGTTACACACTGATCTTTTTCTTGTAGTTGGTTATAGCAATTACTGAAATATCATCAGAGAGGATCTTTTACTTTCTGTGAACTCCATAGTGACAAGCAGTTTTTCAAAAGTCACCTTTTAAAAACGCAGAGCCTTATCAATGGGAAGCTTTGAACCCACTGCTTTTAATAGGCTCTGAATGAGCACTAGTTCCTGAAAGGACAGCAATTAGTCACATTCCTGTGATCAGATCTCCAGAAGTACTCATTGATGGATGTCTGGCATTCAATATACAGCTACTTCACCTTTTCTCATCACAGATAATTTGAACCAGGAAGAGTGCCCAGGGCTTAGTCATATAGACTCATATAGATTCTTTGAATACTGTGCAGTTGTAATAAGCTGAGCATGTGCAAGATTTATTTATTATTTTAGATTTCTATCCCACCCTTCACAAAAATGGGCTCAGATGTGGGGGGTGGGGGTTCCCAGACACTTTTTCTGAGCAACCACACCTATATGTGAAGATAAGAGTAGGGCATTCAGGAAGTCATGACTTTCAAGCACTTCTAATAATAGTAACTAATGGAAACTATAGGAAATAGACTATAAGGGAGAAAGACAAGCTGGGAGCAGCCTCTGACCTTTCCTCAGAGTGACAACATCTGCTCCTCTGCAACTGTCTTTGCTGAGCCATTGGGTCTTTTCCCCGCAGTTACTCTATTTAGACCAGGGCTGGTTCCTTGAGTGTGAGCCAAAAGGTTCTTGGCTTGTAGCTCAGCTGAATGTAAGTTACTCTTATCCAGGTGACAAGTAGGTTTGGCTTTGTATTAGCTATATATTTCCCAGAAATCTTTCTCTTCCCAAGAACCAGGTAAGGGATACAATCTGGCATAGTGAATTGTAAGTGTTGGTGTGTCTTTATTTTGGTTCTTTTACATGCTAGTGGGAGAGATGGGCTTAGGGGATGGGATGTGGTGAGAGACAGTGCCATACAGTTGGAGAAGATATGGTGGTGGGAGAAGAGCAGGCCAGGTAAGGGAAAGAGATAGCAGATGACGGTGTGCTGTTCTGCCTTCTGGCTCTTATTCCAGCCACTGTGTTTTGGTAACCATATCATCAACCCCCAGCCTATAAAGTCCTGTTTACTAAAACCCAGGAAAAATGGCAGCCATCAAGGGTTTAATCTTGAGTAAGAGGCCTAACTTGGTATGTACTACTGAGACTATTTATTTATTATTATTTAAATTTATATTCTGCCCTGAGCCCTTGCAGGGATCACAACAGAAAAACAGAAACAAGTAAAATCAATATAAATAACAATTTAACATCAATAAAACAGTATAAAATTTAACATCAATAAAACAGACTAGGGAAGGGGAGTGGGGAGGGATTCACCTCCCCCACTTGTGCCCTCCAGGGTACTTGGTGATACATCAGTATAGTTCTGGTGGGTGAGGAGGTGGTGTTGCTGTAGTCTATAAGGATTCTATCCCCTGAGCATGGTGCCCATCCATGATGCTACTCATTTTTAGGCTGTTACCTCATAATTGAGAGGCAGGACTGGGATTTTGTTAGTCTACTATCCACCCTGCTGCCTAATAATCTTCTTATCTGGTCTTGGGAGTGGTGTCAAAGACCCCTAGGGCTGGATGTTCTGGAGAACTTTAACATTCATGCCACAGCTATCTTGTAAGGAGCTGCTCAGGATTCCATGGACTCCATGCCATTCATGGCCTGTCTCAAAATACAATGTGTAGGATCTGTTCTAGGCAGGAGGAATATGATCTGAGGGTTGAGATGGTTAGAGTCCAAGTAGCCCCTTGGTTTACCAAGTGCTGCAGGCAATGAAAAGACAAGCAAGATGACTAGAGACACAACAGAGGAAAACTTGGGGATGAATACAGTGAGACATAGGCAAAAGCTCCTTTTAAAACATATGCTGTGGTAATGATGGTGACAAAGAAACAACACTCTTCCACCACCATTGCATCTGTACAATATAGGCCAGTGGAGCTGTTCCAGGTAGTCAGAGGCCTGTTGGTATCTGGACTGCAGGAGGTGGTAGACTGCTCAGAGGCCTACAATGAAAGTTTAGCACAGCAATTTGCAGATAAAATCTCTCACAACCATTCTGACTTTAACTCCGTGCTAGCAGTGATGTCCAGCGCCGATATTTCTCAATAAGCAGTCTTTTGTTTTTAATCAAAGCTGTTTTATTGTTAGAAACTCAGAAGCTGTACCAAGGACACAAGCCTTGGGAGTAATGACGTATACAGGGTTACACAGTTGCTATATAGGCTATCTTCAAAGGTTATATTACAGATGCATACTTGAGTCACGGGTTCAAAGGTTGCTAAACACTTTTTTTTATTACTAAGGAATTTAGGCTATTAAAAAAATCTCCCTTTTTCACACTTCTATAGCGGAAGATAAAAGTTGTCTGTGTGAACCTGTGGGAGAGGCAACTTGAAGTGGTACCAGCCAAACATCCTTGGGCCAGATGGATTTATTACTTGCCCAATGGTTCTAAATAAGGGGGGTGCAGTTGACAGCTGGTGACCTGCTCTATGTCTAAGAAACAACATTACAGAAATAAGCTCGCTTGACAAGTGACAGGGTCAGATGGTGCCAAGATGTCAACTTGTCAAATTGTTTAGCATACGTTTCAATTTATTCAGTCAGAGAATGTGGACACAATCATTGGAAGTTTGAGACCTACTATCAGTTTGTACAAACCTTGCCTTTTTGGTTACTTAAATCTTCTGGGAGGAGGGGTAGTTGAATGGGTTCAAGAGGTAGCTAATGCTTTCCTTAAGACAGAGTATGGTTACCCCAGTCTTTAAGCAGGTAGTGGTGCATCCATTTCTAAAGAGGGCTACTCTTGACCTAGGAGATCTCAAGAATTATTGACCAGCTTTAAATGCTACTGAACAGGTGGCTGCTGGACAACTCCAGGCTTTCCTGAATGAGGCAAATTGTTCAGATTCCTTCCATTACGGCTTTAGGTCTGGTTACAGGACTGAAACAGTACTGATTGTCCTGATGAATGACTTGTGCCAGGAGATGGACAGAGAGAGTGTAATTCTGTTGATTCTCCTGGATCTTTCAGTGGCTTTTGAAACAACTGATCATTATGTCCTTCTGGACTACCTATCTGAGCCCGTTTATGGGAAAAGGTGCAATATAAGCCTACTAAATAAATAAATATCTGGGCTGAGTTTTGGAGGCACCATTCTGTATTGGTTCCAGTCCTAACTGGAGCATAGGTTTCAAAAAATGGTGTGAGGACAGAGGGTCCCACAAGACACCATCTTGTCCTCTATTCCAGGGGTATCAAACATGCAGCCCGGGGGCTGAATCAGGCCCTCGGAGGGTCCTTTCAGGCCCCCGAGCAACTGGCTCTTGTCTGCTTCCTTCTCCCTCTCTCTTGCTTCCTTCTGCATCTCAACTAGCTTTTCAAGGCTTGCTCAATCGCACAGGAGCTACAGAGCAAAACCTCAGTTTTCTCCATTGGTTGAGGATCTTCCCCCTCCGGGTCCCCAGAGGAGGGAGGGAAAGAGCCAGAACTTCCTTTGCCCAGTTCCCTGGATCCCCTGGAAGAAACACAAAGAAAGCACCTTTAAGATCAACAACTGCTAATATTTTAAGCATGTTTTATTTTAAGGTTTTGTTTGAAGTGTTTGTCTGTGTCCTTTAAAAAGTTTATATCTCTGCTACCTTATCTTAAATAGGTAGACACATGACTCGACCTAGCCTGACAAGGTCTCATTTATATCAGATCTGGCCCTCATAACAAATGAGTTTGACACCCCTGCTCTATTCTTCCTACCATCTACTGGAAACTGCTGGGTTTGGTCATTGAGATATTTAGGATTGGCTCGCATCATTATGCGGATGACATAAACTGTATCTCATGTTTCCCAGTAATCCCAGGGAGGCTGTAGAAACCCTAAACCAGTGTTTGGAGGCAGTTCTGGAGTGAACACAGGCTAATAAACTGAAGCTAAATCCCAACAGGAGTGTTATTTGGTGGGCAGGAGGTCTGATCCAGGATTTGAAAAACAGGTCTATAGTCTGTGAATTCTCTTAGAACCAGGCCTTCTGTTGGATGAGCAAGTAGCATCTGTGGCTCTTTTACCAGAGCTGACTAGTTTGTCAGTTGTGGCCTTTCCTGGGAAGAAAGATCTGGCCAGTGTGGTGCATGCTGTGGTTATATCTAGATTAGATTACTGCAATGCGCTCTACATGGGATAACCTTGAGAAGTGTTTGGAAATTTCAGTTGGTACAAAATGCTGCAGCCAGGATGTTGACTACAGTAGGTCATAAGAACCATATCACTCCAGTCTTGACCCATCTACACTGGCTCCCAGTTTGTTTCCTGGCTCAATGCATGGTTGATATTGATTGCTTGATATTCAAAGCCCTATATGGTTTGGGACTAACATACCTGAAGGACTGCCTACTCCCTTATACACCTGCCCAACTACTACAGTCATCTTCAGAGGCCCTGCTTCAGATGTCCTTACCTTCTGAAGTGCCATATGTGTAAACATAGCTCAGGCTAGCCCAATCTTGTCAGATTTCAGAAGCTAAGCAGGGTCAGCCGTAACTAGTCTTTGGAAGAACAACCTCCAAGGAATACCAGGGTCATGACACAGAGGCAGGCAATTACAAACCATCTCTGAAATGTCTCTTGCCTTAAAAACAAGTCTCGCTTACCACCTGGAGATGCACAATGCTAAAAGAGCAAGAACTTCTGGCTGCCAAACAATCTTAGGATCTCATGGCTATTCTATACACAACACCATAATTATTACTGTAAAAACATAAGAAGAGCCCTGCTGGATCAGATCAGTGGTCCATCTAGTCCAGCATCCTGTCTCATACAGTTGCCAAACAATTCCTCTGGAGGGCCAACAACAGGGCATAAAGACCAAGGCCTTCCCCTTGATGTTACCTCCTGGCTCTGACATTCAGAGATTTATTACCTTTCAATGTCAAGGTTCCATTTAATTATTACAGCTAATAGTTTTTGATAGACCTGTCCTCCCTGAACAGGTCTAATCCTCTTTTAAAGCTGTCTATGCCTGTGGCCATCACTACATTCTCTAACAGTGAATGCCACATTTTAATCACTCATTGTGTAAAACAAGTATTTCCTTTTGTCCATGTGGATTAAACCGGAAAGGATCCAATGACTATTGCAAGCAAGTGGCAATGGCATGATAAATATATGCTTTGCTGCACACTGGGCAAGCATGGTTGAGTTACTTTGATGCTCATACCAACCCAGTTCCACTCAACTGACATTGTCATGGAAACTGGTGCTAAATCTGAATCATGTTGCCCCCCCTCCACACACTGACTTTATCTACAGAGCAGCATAAGTTTTAATGTTTTGTTTTAGAAGATTTCACATCTAAGGAGAAAAACCTGTGAAGGAAAAGGTCTTGAAGATTCCAAATGGGTGACCAATTGCCAATCATATGAAGAATTACTTCATATGCCCAGCAGCCCGGTGCATTCTTTAAAGGGATGGTGGAAATTATTTTAACCATTTAACTTTAACCTGAAGTTTATAAAAGTAACCCCTCCCCCCCAAAAAACCCACTGATTCATATATATATATATATGTCAAAAAGCAAGGGAGTATGTGAGTAAGGCAGCAAGCTGTTAAGTTTCCATTTTTAAAAGATCAATTAACTTCTGAGCCACTGTGAAACTGCTGAAAGCTGATGTAATAGGGCAGATTCTGCCACTTTACATCAGCTGTGGTGTACTCAGAAGAAAATGGAAGAGGAGGAATCACATTGACTGTGGTATATTAGGATCACATCCACTAAGTACTAATATAGTCTAAGAATATTCCCAGAAGTAACAATATCTTCCCTTTCCATGCACACACCAATGGGGAGAAAATTGCATTAAATTAAAAATTTCTTGCTTTGCCAATAACATTGCTGGAAAATCTATCAATAGGTTAGCTAGATACAAGAATTTCCTAAAGACAACTCACCATCACAAAGGCAGTCATGCTATAATACTCATGTCTGTATTCCCTTAAACCTTGATCTGCAATCAGAGCTCACATTGCCTGACTTTCCCACCTTCCCATCCAAACCATTGAGCTATACCCACCAGAATATTGTTCCTGGGTGTTAGAGATCCCTGAAGAGCATCAGGACAAAGAGGGGATCTGCAACAGGAGGCTGCAATTGGAAGGAATTGGTCTCCTCCCACAATTAAGAAGTCTTCTGCCATCATTTGAAACAGGGATTAATACAAGCCATTGACATTGAATTAGCTCTTACTGATTTAAGATCTCAAGAGCTTTCACAAATGACATTCTTGAATTAGAAGAAGAGATTGAATTTGGACCCCATCCTTCACTACCCAAATAGTGCTGCCAAACCCGCGGGCTGGGTGGGAGTTCTCCTGCCCTGGAGATTCCCCATAGGTATCATAGAGTTTTGCCCTCCCAAATTGCTAGAGCATCTGGGGAAAGCATAGTTTTTTTTCCCGGAAACGCCTAGAGTGGCCACACAGGACATCACTGGCATGATGATATCACTTGCAGGTGATGTCACCACATCACACATGCAAAAGTCCCCCGCCAGACGACGCAGGGGATTTGGCAATCCTATACCCGAAGGAGTCTCAAAGTAGCTTACAATCTCCTTCCCTTCCCCTCCTCATAACAGACATCCTGTGAGGTAAGTGGAGCTGAGAGAGCTCTGACAGAACTGCTCTTGAGAGGAACAGCTCTGTGAGAACTTGTGACTAACTCAAGGTCACATCAGGAGGTACATGTAGAGGAGTGGGGAATCAAACCCAGTTCTTCCAGGTAAGAGTTTGCACACTTAACTGCTACACCAAACTGGCTCTCATTGATTTATCACATTGATAAATGAGCAGGGCTGTTCTTTAAACAACCTGAAAGTGAAATCTTACATGGAAGCATAAATTAAGATTCCAGTCCATAAAATAAATTAATAAATCATTTGTGAACATTGTCACTGAGAAACAGAAAGTGAAACACAGAACTTACACTGCAGTGAGTCAGCTTTACATTCAAAATTCAGATATGGGAAATGTACGCCCACTGTGAAAACACCCTCCATTTGACTGCAGCTTTACTTTCAAGGTGTTCTCTTGAGGAAGAAGTTTCAGCATTAGTACAGAGAACTACTGTATCAATATATACAGGAAAAGGAGGCATTTAGACTATACGAAGATAACAGACAATAACCTAGAAAAGTCACATTGATAAATGTGCAGGGGTGTTCTTTAAACAACCTGAAAATGAAGTCCTAGGTGGAAACAAAAATTAAGATTCCAGACCATAAGATAAAGGCAGAAGTAGCCAGCATGGTATCGCTTGACTTTAATTCTACTTGTTTACATGCACATGTATTTTTATCCAAATGACTGTTGTGCTGAAAATGGATGGCACTGCTCAAAAGGAAAAGGAGGCAGTGGCAGTGGTGAATAATCTGTGCCTTGAATATGCAGTAACACCATCAGAAAGCAGCAATAAGGGCAGGTTTCCAGCAGCAGTGAGAGCATACAAGGAGCCCGCTCAGGTCAAACAATCAACTTTTTATATATTGCCTCTGCTTTGTGACCTATAAAAGTAGCAAAGCCTTCATTATTCTCACAGGGTACAAGGAGATCAAAATGAGCAACATGTACAAAGTTAACGTCTCAATAACAGAGCAAGATTTGAGTCCAGAAGGAACTTAAAGGCCAAAAAGATTTCCAGGGTATAAACTATCAAGAGTCAAAGCCTCCTCCGTCAGATATGATGCCTTGGAAATTTTGTTCGTCTTTTATGTGCTATTGGACTAAATGCCCGGCACAGACCAGGACATACACCATCTTTTTAAATGAATATTGTTGGGATACCGTCTTGTTAGGGATTATAGTTTTATAAATTTTATATATTCCCATGAATGGGCTAGGGGTGGGTTACAACATTGGATTTAAACAACAGATCAATATTGTAACCTGCCCTGAGCCTGTTCCTGGGAAGGGCAGGATAGAACTTGAATTAAATACATACATAAAATCATGCTTTTCCATTGCAGACCAACAGTAATGAAGTCAGAAGGATGATATCCTCCTGCCTTCCAGGCTGACTAGGAATGACCATTTACAGGCCAGCAAGGCAATAAATAAAGAGAGTTTGCCAGAGACAGAACAAGTCAAGTCACTGGTGACATCCTATGATGGGCAAAGTAATTTTCTTCAATAAGTCTAATGTAAGAAGAATGAACTACACGTAGGAGCTGCAAAACTTAAATTGTCTGCCTTCTCTTGAATTACATTTTCTGTTTCAGAAGTGGTACATAACCGAAACAACCAAAGGAAAAAAAATGTTCTCCTACAGCACAGATTAAACATGAATGTATTTTTGTGTGAGTGTGTTGCCTCAGGCCTCTAAAAAGCAAATTTGTTTTATTTGTACTTGAAATATCTTTGGATAAATTAAATATGGTCTCTGCATTTAGTGCACATGAAATATTTAACGATTGCACTCTTAAGATCTTCTTAGTCTTGAAACTTTCATCTCTAATTCTCTCAAAACCATTACCTTGGAGCAGATGGGTACATGGAAATCGCTATGGATTGCCATTTTTAAATCAGCATCAAACCCACAAACTTTTATGATTTCTGGGAAAGGCAGGAATCAAGTGATAAGTCCTTCCATGTTCTTAACAGAAAAATGTGTCATTTTCTCCTGGCTGCCACAGGCAATACCTTAAAGTTGTCCTAAAACCTTTCACTGCTAGATGTGAACCAGCCCTTTAACTTACTGAGAGCCAGTTTGGTTTAGTGGTTAAGAGTGGTGGACTCTAGTCTGGAGAACCAGGTTTGTTTCCCTACTCCTCCACATAAAGCCAGCTGGGTGATCTTGGGTCAGTCACAATTCTCTCAGAGTTCTCTCAGTTCCACCTACCCTCACACAGTGCCAGTTGTGAGGATGGGAAGAGAGGGTGATTGTAAGCCACCCCAAACTGCTTCCATTCTCCTTCAGGCAGTGAAGTGTGGGATATAAAAACAACTTTTTTTCTACTACTTCCTTGTGGGCCACAGCTAGTATTGCCAATCATCAGGTGATGGATGGCTAGAGGTCTCCTGAGTTTACAACAAATCTCCAGGCAGCATAAGTCAGTTCACTTGGAGAAAATGGCTGCTTTGGAAGGTGGACTTAATAGCATTGTACCCCACTGGGTCACTGCTCTCCTCATGCCCAGGTCTTCTCAGGTTCCACCCCAAAATGGTGGGCCAGGAGTAAACTCACCCAACATAGAAAAAGATTATATTGGATTTATACCTCGCCCTTCATTCTGAATCTCAGAGTGGTTTGCAATCTCCTTTTCCTTCCTCCCCCACAACAGACACCCTGTGAGGTAGGTGGGGATGAGGGAGTACTCACAGAAGATGCTCTTTCAAGAACAGCTCTGTGAAAGCTATGGTTGAGCCAAGGTCATTCCAGCAGCTGCAGGTGGAGGAGTGGGGAATCAAACCCAGTTCTCTCAGATAAGAGCCCATGCACTTAACCACTACACCAAACCTACTCTTGCAATGCTGGTCCTAACACAGGGTTCACTCAGCTCATTGCTGTATGATAGTCATAGTTGCAGTCCAAGGTGAGCAGTTCCTGTAGGGGCCACCTGTCTTACCTTGCTCCAGGACAGTTGTAATGTTCCAGTCTGCACTTAACTTGCACAATCTAACTTCACACTTGTCTGGAAAGAGGAAGGGGATGGCACAACTAAGTCAGACTAAGCACTCTGGGACATTTAAATGCCAAACCAGGCATTTTGTCACTTTAAAAGGCATGGGGTGTAGGTGGTTTCCATTGCTATGCTGCAGGTCAATCAAAATTGGACCCCATGACATTTTTAAAGTGTTTCATTTGGCTTGAGAATGGAGGCAGTTTCAAAAGTCAGAACTCGGGGCTCCATCATGTCAAGTTTGACCCTAAGTATTAACTCATGAAGTCTTCAGAGAGGGACTGTGCAAGAATTTTTATTGAAAGCTTTAGAACACAAGGGTCTTAGGCCAGTTGAGGGCTGCCAGCCTTATGGCTCTCTAGAGAAGCAGAAAAAGACAGCAGATGTCTCCCTTTCCTTCAGCACTTGTGAACAGTCACTACATAGCATGAGTTTAAATCACGTTATGTCCCTTCGGCTTAGGTACTCCTAATGCCAATCCAGAGCCTTAATGAATAAGCATTTTGTTAGGGTTGCCACTCCCCAGTCAACTGAGCTTGAGCCTTGGATGAGAATGTCAAGTGGTCTTAGTTGACATCAGAAGGATGTATAGCAGATTGGCTCTATGAGAAAGCATTTCATGCAAAACGTGATCCAAGTCAGCGGGCACATAAGGAAAATCACCCTTGGAGCCTAAACTTTTAAGGAAATTGAACACCACAGAGAATTGAACAAAAGGATTGAAGGACTAAGTACTGACAACTTTGTATTTTCAGTTCCTGGTAGATCCTGTTCCTATGTGATTCTCTGTATGCTGTGTATTTGGTATTATCTTTACTGAAATTACAAAGAGAGACGTTATATTATTGATTTTTGAGTGTTTTGTACACAGTGTTGTTTTTCTGCTGTTATATACTGTGTTACCACTTTAATTAGGACTCCCCCGTTGGGATCCCCCAGTTTGGAGGCCCTCCCCCCACTTCATTTGTAGCATAGCATCCAATGCCTCTCCTCTAAACACCCCCCAAGTTTCAGAAAGACTGGACTAGGGATCCAGTTCAATGAGCCCAAAAAGAAGGTGCTCCTATCCTTCATTATTTTCAAATGGAGGGAAGACATTTTAAAGGTGTGTGCTCCCTTTAAATGTGATTGCCAAAACTCCCTTGGAGTTCAGTTGTGTTTGTCACAATCACAACCATGCTCATGGCTCTATCCCCAAAGTCTCCTGGCTCCACCCCCAAAGTCACCAGATATTTCTTGAGTCAGACCTGGCAACCCTAATTTTGATCAGTTTCCAAAAGGAAAAAAAAATCCTCACCTTGAGAATTCCATGGATTATTTTTGCATCAGGAAGTGCACACTCCTTGACAAAATACCAGCTTTTTAATCTCCACCAGTTACTGAGAGTATCCTCTTAAGCAGTATTCTGGTAAGCACCTGGCAAATCTCTGACTAACATGTCTACAGAATGAGCAGATATTCCAGCAAGTAACTCATACTTAGGAAAAGAGAGATCTTTTCCCAGGCATGTTGTATAGGGCTTTGAAATTAGATCTTGCCAACAGAAGCATCCGGAATGCCACCCTTTTGGAACAAAGACAAAATGCTGTATACAAATATACCCCAAAAACAATAGATCATCATATTCATGTCCAGGTGTTGTCCCCCCCCCCCAGTCATATCATTTAAATTCCGCTTAAGCAGATATATAGAAAATCTGATGCTTTTACTTGTTTGACACTCAAACCCAGTCCTGCACAAGTCATGCAAGCTTCTCAATGAAAATGTCATCTTCTTTCTTAGCCTTGATTGTCCCTGTTTTCCTCTTTTATTTATATTCAGCTTCCTATTGATAAGTTTATCCAGGTGTTTCTGTGTACATATTAATGTAAACTGAGTATATGATAGTAGTGAGTAGGACTGGAGTTCATCAGTCAAAAACATCAGTAATTCTAATGGTCCTTGAAGCTTAGTTTTCCCCCCTTTTTCAGTTTTTATTCCTCTTTACCCAGCTGGCTAGTCTCCCAGGATAATTTCAAAATTCTCTCCTGGCTTCCAAGATATTCCACATATGGTGAACTCTTCTGCTTTTAGACTTGAAATCAGGGGGGATGCATTCTGGAAGTCCTCAGCCAAAAAATGCACACAAAAATAACTGTTTTGGATCATTACAATGATTTTTTGAACAGTCATATGAGTTCAGGATTCTTAGGCATTATGGAAAACATCCTCAGGTAAATCTTCACATTCTCCAAGCAGTGGCATTTCTCCCTTGCGAGTCAGGGAAGGCAGCTCCCAAGCAGCATGAGCCTCCCTTGGCCCAGGAACGGAAGCCCTCAGCTGGCACAAGCCAGACAGAGGGCTTGAAAGAGCTGCAAATCTAGCCGGCTCCTCCATTTCGTCTTTGCGTGGGTGGGGCATATTTTACTACTAGTTCACAGCTCCACAAAATAGGATGGCTAGGGGCACCTTGTTCAGGAGCTCATAGAAGTGGACCCCATGGTTCAATTGCTTGAAACATATAGGATCTTGAGTGGACAGGCAGATCTAGCTCCCCTGCAATTCTGATGTCATTTGGTTCAAAAATAACTATTCCAGTCTGCCCATGCCGTGTCCCCCCAGTAGGGAATAATGGAGCCCAAATAATTCTGAAATCCTAGAAAGCCTGAATCCTGAAATGGTAGCAGGGAACCCAAATGGAATCTGAAAAATACCTTTCCCCTCCCCATCCAGGTGTCCATCCCTGCAGTCATACATTCCTGTATGGCTATCTCCTCCTTGCCTATCACTGGCAGTTTCTACTGTAACATTAGCTGCGGGGGGGGGGGGGGGATGCTAAAACCCTTCCCAATACTGGGCAGAGGGTTACGCATGAGACCTTCCCCTTGTCCTTCTACAAGTTTCCAGACATGCAGAAACGCATTCTTCTGATTTACAGGAAGCAGCTATTTTATTTATATAGTGCCATCACTCTTGGCAGTTTGGTCCTTGTCATGCCAGCTAAAGGCTCCAGGACAGAAGGAAAGACCTTTTCCTGCTTGAAATCCTAGAGAGCAGCTACCAATCAGAGCAGACAATATTGACCTTGATGGTCTCACATATAACCTAGCTGCACATTTCCAGAGCTCAGTAAAGGCAGAAGGTACCCAAAGCAGAAACCCTTTGTGAACATGTCACCTTAGAAATTAGGCAAGGCGCTCTCACACTAGCGATCAGGTTTTCAGTCTAAAGTCTGTTAATGAAATTAATTTGCATAAAATGTATTTTCCAGTAAATCAAACTGGTTATTTGAAGTCCAAAACCTCTTTGGGTTTGCTTCAGAGATCTGGAACACTATCTGTCCATGAAGGGAGTATTGCCACAGAAGGCACCAGATCTTAATGCTCAAATAGCCCATAAAGGTCCATAACAAACCAGTTGACTTTAATGGCTGCATAGCTTCCCCCTGCTCAGTCAAGGTCATGTTTTCTTCTCTACTTTCATTCCTGAAAAATAGAAACAAATTAATAACCATCTACACGCCTCTCCTATATTCTAGTGTTGCAGGGTTTGCCATGCTACTGTCACCAACAGGACCAGCTGACATGAGAGCATGATTGCTTTCATCCATGAGGGCCAGTTAAGCTTTAATTAAATGTGTCTGCAGTCAAACTCAGGAGAAATCATGAAATTAAGATGTAGACCTATGGAGACCGCATTAAAGCACCAATCTGTATTTTTAAAAGGAGATCTATGAGCTTTCTTCAGTAAATATTTATCCACACAAGTATAATTACCAGCAATGATCCCACAAAAAAGTTGTTGGACACTTCGACAAGTGTTTTCAAAAGGTCAGACACATACAACATTCCCATAGAGACCTCATATGCTCATTACTAAGTTAGCCTCATTCTATAACTACATTTATGGTGTAATGATTGGACTTTGTATCTTTATAATACAGTTCTTGAATTTCCTGTTCAAATTCTTTTACAATATCTTCAAAATGTTAACTTCCAATTACTCCAATTTTTTCTATACTAAAAGCTGTGTATTTGTGGAACAACTCTGCTCTTGATTTTCATGGTACTTCTATTTTTTTTTTAATTTACTTTGAGGATCTCCACAAGGTATATATCATGTCCAAGCTTGCATATAGCTTTTCCAACACAACTGAATAGCTCTGGTGGGGTTGCCAATCTTCAGTTGAGCAACCACATTAAGCAACCACATTGCCAAGTTTTGTGTTAGTTTCATAAATCCCCAGTTGAGCACAGGGGGTCCCCTGGTTTGGAGGTCCTCCCCCTGCTTCAGGGTTGTCAGAAAAGGGGGGGGGGATTGAATGTCTACTGGGCACTCCATTATACCCTACAGAGATAACTCCCTGTAGGGTACAATGGAGAATCAATCTGTGGGTATCTGGGGCTCTGGGGAAATGTTTTTTGAGGCAGAGGCACCACATTTTCAGCAAAGCATCTGGTGCTTCTTCTCAACCCCGCCCCCCTCACAAGTTTCAAAAAGATTAGATTAGGGGGTCCAATTCTATGAGCCTTAAAATAAGGTGTCCCCATCCTCCAATTTTTCCAATAAAGGAAGGCATTTAAAAGGAGCACTGTCCCTTTAACTCTGATGGCTAGAACTCCCTTTGGAGTTCAATTGTGCTTGCCACAACCTTGCTCCTGGCTCCACCCACAAAGTCCCCAGATACTTCCTGAGTCAGACCTGGCAACCCTACTCTGAAGATCTGAGTGAGAATATGAAACAAGTGTTTCCTTGGGGCTGGTGTTAGCTGAAGCTCATGTGGTATAGCTAGCATCATATTAAAAATATAAAAAGAAGCTGGTCACAAAACACTCAGGCTATATAAGTATTAAAAGAACAGAACCACTAAAAATCCTACAAAAAGTGAAATATATAAGGGGAGTTTTAGTACTGTGGAATGCTGTTAAAGCTTCTGATCAAGTACAGATTGGCTATTTAACAACCAGAGAACATTTCTGGTGAAGGGCTACTGGGTCAGGAAAATACTGAGTCAAGCTCCAACACTGGCAACACATTCAGCAGCACTTGGGTTGGATCTAGTCAGCAACATCAATGATGGGCAAACATCACGCCACTTCCTTCAGTGGGGTGGCAGGGGGAAAATGGGAGCAAAACAAGGCATCAGTGGATGAAGCAATATCATGAGATGTTCTAGGATTAGGGTTGCCAAGTCCAATTCAAGAAATATCTGGGGACTTTGGGGGTGGAGCCAGGAGACTTTGGAGGTGGAGCCAGGAGACATTAGGGGTGGAGCCAAGATCAAGGCTGTGACAAGCATAATTGAACTCCAAAGGGAGTTCTGGCCCTCACATTTAAAGGGACGGCACACCTTTTCAATTCCTTCCTTCCATAGGAAATAATGAAGGATAGGGGCACCTTCTTTTGGGGTTCATAGAATTGGACCCCCGGTCCAATCTTTTTGAAACTTGTAGGATATTTTGGGGAGAGGCACTAGATGCTATACTGAAAATTTGGTGCCGCTAACCCAAAAAACAGCCCCCCTAGAGCCCCAGATACTTGCGGATCAATTCTCCATGATTTTCTATGGGAATAAATCTCCATAGGGAATAACAGAGTTCCCAGCAAACATTCCCCCCCCCCCCCGGCTTTCTGACGACCCTGAAGCGGGGGAGGGCCTCCAAACCGGGGGATCCCCTGTCCCCACCTGGGGATTGGCAACCCTATCTAGGATCCATCAAAAACAGCATTTAACATAGAATTTCAAATGAATGCTAAAGTTCCCTCCAACAGGGTGATGACACATCTGGTTATACAGTGGTTAGAGACTCTCAGGAGTTTACAGCCAAGGAAAAAGGGACACCCCATTACCTCCTCTCTGCTGTTGCCAGCTGGCAAGTGTCACTGGAAGAAGCAACAGGTAAGCTGACATCCACAGATGTGCCATTTTGATTTCTCCTGATACATTTTAACTTCCCAGTCTGCCATTGTCTTAAAAGCAAGAGAAGCAGAAAGATTTTTTTTTTTGGAGGGTGGGGGCAATGGTTTAACCAAAGTGACCAGAATAACACCATTCAATCAAAAGGAAGGCACTGAACTGCTTCAGTGAAAACCAGAAGAGAATCTCTTATCTCTTTTGTTCTCTGAATCTCTGGTGTGACAAAGTCTATGAGCTCTCAATATTTGATACTATAAAGGATGTTACTGTTTAAATTTTGCATACAATTCTAATGTTACATAGGCCACCAGTTACATAAGGCCACCAGCACAATCCCCAAGATCTATTGAACAACCTGTCAAGTTGTAATGACGGTAGTTCAGGGAGAGATGGCATGGATAGATGTGGTCCTAGAGATCACTAGCGGAGCAAGCCACCTGACAGCAGCATCCTTCTTGGTTTTAGTTGCTGTAAAGAGTTCTGCAGTGCTAAAGGAAAGCTTGTTTTACACTTCAGTCTCCCAAGGTGTTATTTTACAAAATTTGCAAGAAGTATCATCTGATGCCAGAAAAGAAAATGGAAGTTAAACAGTGATGCAATATAATAGGCCTGCTAAAGCCTTCAGGAAAGTTGGTTTTTGGAGAAAATACTTCACAGAACTGGCAAAGACAGAAATAAGAATTTGGGTTACACTGCATTACAAGTAGCAGATCAGAAAGACATGGTCAGCACTTTTTCTTCATATAGCAAGTGAAGAGAAATATTTAATAACTAGGAATAAGGCCCATTGTGGAAGCATCTCATCTCTGCAATGCCCTTCTGCCCAGGGTTTGCCTGACACCTACCTCCCTGTCTTTCAGGCACCAGGACAAAACATTTTTTTTTGTCCAGGCTTTCTTTTTTAACTTTCATGGTCTGCTTCTAGTCTAAGACCTATTTTATGGATATTTCTACATTGCTGAACAGTTGTTTAATCCTGTTCTAGGACTCTGGGATGATTGTTTAATGGCTTGTTTTTAATATTGATAGTCTATGTTATTATTTTTATGATTGTGCGATATTGCTTTTACTTGTGAGCTGCTTCAAACAAATCTCTGGAAAAGTGGCACATACGCTCTCCAAACATATGAACATATGAAGCTGCCTTATACTGAATCAGACCTTTAGTCCATCGAAGTCAGAATTGTCTTCTCAGAATGGCAAACAAACAATACTTGGCATTTCAGAAATGCTTTACTAACATACTATTTTAAATATTTTTTTCAACAGAAAATTAAGGTAGCTGAAATCATGGATGCTCCTAGAATGACAATATATGTACTTACGTATCCAAGAATTTTGAAACAACAAAAACAAGTCATATACCTATTATGTACTTTCTATTCTTGGTTGTTCTGTCCTTCTTTCCTTGCTGTATGATATACTCAACCCCCTGCTGTCCCAGCTAGCTGGACTGGTTCAACCACTTTCTCTACTATGTCCCTCTTCCCTAGTGAATTAAGTCTCTCACTTAAAGCACCATTAAATCTTCACCAGAAGTTGGAGGGTGGGGGGAGCCATAAATGCAGTTGAAATGGGAACATGAAAAAATACACTGAACAATTCCCCAAACAAGCATATGAGAATGGAAGAGTCACTGCTCCTATGCTTCAAAGAGCAGTTGCTTGTCAGGCAAACTCTTTCAAGGGCTCTTCTGCATGACTTAAATCAAAACATTCATCCCAAACATACTGATCTCATCAGCGTGTGAGACTTAGGCCCATTTCAAAAGAGTGATTTTCAACACATTCGGACAATTGCACATATAGGATTCTGTTCTAAACTTTACAAGAATATCCTTCCAGATCAAGAGGCCTGACTGTCTGCAGTTTATGCCTAGTCACATGCACATATTTATATTTTGCTTGTATGTAACCAGGCACAGGACTGCATGTAATTCTATTAATGCACATGATAAATAGTAAGATGGGGAAAATGTGTGTAATTCTATTAATGCACATGATATATAATAAGATGGGGAATATGCATCCAAGCACATTCCAAAAACGTAAGGGCACAAGTTCTCTTAAGAGGGTGCAGATGCAGCAGTTTCCATTTATTACTCCCTTGACCCACCCTACAGGGAACACTATGCCCTGTAACCTCTTAGAAAATTTGGGAAGCCTCAGAGGGCTGCAACTGAAGGGGGGAGATTGACAGGAATCACTGCCCTCTCTTAATAAAACTGAAGTTCACTTATATTTTCTTAACTCTGTGGTTGGTTCAACACAATAAAACTAAAAATAGAGGAATCTTGAGGAATGCACTCACAGATCAACCTCCAGAAGAAAACAAGGACCATGTTGAATGACTAGAAATCTGAAAAAGAGTATCTTTACAATGGTACACTGTGGCCAGATAGTTGGATAAAAAATGCAAGGAACACTATAAGTAAATTGCCAAGATCCTTTGGGAATTGCTTTCAGCTTCTCCTAATATTGCTTCCTAAGATCTTCAATTCAAATGCTGTATTTCCCTTCCCCTTTGGAATACTTTCGGTCAAACACATGACTAAAAAGAGTAGAAGAGCAGGTTAGAAGAGTGATTGCTAATAAATCTGTTTTGCTAGAACATTCTAAAATCAGTATTCAAGGCATGTAAAAATGCACATGAGAGTCCAACATGTCCTCATGACACTAATTTTCGAAACTGTGGGGGTGTCTAGTGCGAAAAGTTACCAGCCTTTCCTAAGAACACTTCCCACACTTCTGGCTGTGCCGTTTTCCCCAAGCAGGGCTAGGTTCCAAAAAACTGCTGAAGTAGCTCCTTGACCCTTAGGGAAAAATTAAACGTGTTGTTTTCGAACAGCAGCCCAGCAAGGCTCGTGGCAAATTACATTTGAAACTGAAGACAGTTTCAACAGCAGCTTGCACTAAGGCATGGTGAGGGTTGTTCAGGAATTTTAAAATGCTATTTACAGAGAGGCTCTGTCTTTGAACTTAAACAGCTCTTTGGATCCAGCTCCAAACTGTACTTAAATCTGTTCCAATTTGGTTGAAATAGGTTTTCATGATCACTGAAGGATAGATCTTCTTCAGAGGATCTGTGAAAATCTTCCTGTGTTATCACCAAATATTGAGAAATAACTCTGGATTGTCTCTATTTCATCGAGAAATCATTTTTTAAAAAAATACCAACATGCCTGTTCTATATGCTGAACAAGTAAATGTTTGATCATACACTATTCTTACTATTTCTATGTTGATTTTAGATACACCAGATAATTTTCAAGTCATTTTAGTAGTCTATGTCCTTTGCAATTATTTTAGTATTTTTAAAGTGCTTTATTTAATGTTTTTCATGTCCTTGTCTTATATTTTTCTAAAGCATTAAAATTTTATGAGCAGTTTGATTGTCACTTTTGTGTATTTGCAAGCTTTCTGAAAACTAACATCCATTCAAACTTGTCATTCATTTTGTGTACATATCAAAGGCAACTTAAATTGCAGTCATTCATCAAAGACTGGAAAATAGCAATACGCTCTTTCCATTGTGGAATTAATGGGCGTTGTTCATGCACACTCCACAATAATGAATAACCATCACTCCTTGTAAATCCAATCTAAAAAGTTCCAAGATTTTTTAAAAGAAAATCTGCACTATCACAATAATTTCCATCATCAAATGAATATCCAGTCAACAATAAAGCAAAAATTAATAAAGCGTGCTTAATGTTTTATACTAATACTGTTTTATAATAGATTATTGTAATTTATTATGTTAATATGCTGTTAGCCATCCTGAGCCTGTTCGCGGGGAAAGCAGGATACAAATAGAAATAAATAAATCATTTTCAAGAAAAAAACTGTGGTTTGATGTAAACAGAAAGATGGGGAGAAGTATCCCAACAAAACGTCATAGAATTTTATCAATATGTTTATGGAATAAGACCTGCAAATGTATAAAACTCCCCTTAAATGCATAAAATAAAAGATAGACAAGGCATGTTTGCAAGATCATTTAGAGCAGAATAATTACCTCATAGTGCTCTCTAACAACTCTGTCGCACTTACAATCAAGGTGGTTCATGTGTGATAAAAGGATGATTCCCCCCTCCCATACCCTTCCTGTACGATTATGGTGGGAATGACAATTCTACGCTTATTAGATAATTGCAAATTGGAAGCTAGGAAGTACTGAATAATATGAATTAAATGAAATGGAAAAGAACAGTGTTATGTGAAGCCAATCAACCTTTGTTTTGCACTTTCACCTCTTTTCAAACTTTGTAGCAGTATTTGTCCATCTCCTATTTTTTTCTTTAAAATTCTCTCTCATAAAGAACACCAGGCAGCTATTCCTATAAAAATAAGGGATTTTAATTTCAAATTTGTGTCATGGTTAACTTACAGATCTATAAAATAAGATAAGAACAGTCTCAGAGCACACACTAATGATCACTTCATGCAAATGTATTGCACTTGCATCCAAGGTCCCTTCTGATGTTGTGTTAGCAGTATGGGACATTCCATCTATCCTGCCTTTCCTCCAAGGAGCTCAGGACAACATGTAAAGTTCTCAGTTTTGTTTCCACAACAATCCAAAGGATGAGAGAGAATCAGTGATGCAAGGACACCCAATGATATCCATGGAAGAGTGGAGATTTGAGCCTAGGTCTCCAGGGTCCTAATTTAACATATTAACCTGTTCAACTCATTACAGATGCTGTAATGTCTGCCTCAGTCAAACATGATTCTTTAGTAACACTCTAATAACAAGGTGACATCCTGTAGTACAGGTAGTCCCAAACTTGCTGGGTGTGTAGGAGCTTCTGGAATTTTTAGAATAGTAAGCACCACTGCAAAATGGCTGCCACAAAGAGGAGGGGCTCTCACAAGATGGTTGTCATGGAATGCAACCAATTGCAAAATGTTGGGAGGCTGATTATCAAGTGCTCTCCTACAGCGCAGGTTCTAAATGGGTACTCCCTGCAACACAAAAAGAATTTTATTTATTTTTTATTTTATTTTATTTATATCCCGCCCTACCCCACCGAGGTGGGCTCAGGGCGGCTTACAACATAAAAAGCTAACAAAAATGCATTCTGGGTTCTTCCGAAGAACCATGAGCAGGAAGAAAGTCAGGCCTACCTATTTGTTTTGGGCAAGAAGCAAATGGACACCTGGAAGCCCACTACATTTGTGAGAAAAGGGTGAGATAAAATGTGATCCATTCATTTGATCAAGCAACTGAGACACAAGGAAAATGTGATGCCATGGAGGAAAGCAGGCATTATGGTACAAACATGAAAGCCAAGTGGAAAACCAAAATAAAAGGCAAGAGGGTGCAAGCAAATTAACTTTTGAAGAGCAGAGAGAAAAAGGATGAAAATATGGGTGGAAGTAATCAAGAATAGAGAAATAAAGGTTGGGCACCAACAGGCAGCTTGGGGTGGCAGCCTCCCATCTCAGAAAAAAGCAAGTTTAGTGGAAAGCACCCCAGGGGCATTCAGACAGCGTGCAGCCCACTGCCAAAACAGGGATGGGCTGCACGTGCCCTGGAGAAGCAGTCACACCGCTCAAGCACATGAATGACACTTCCCAGGAGCTCCCCAGCGGTTCAGACAGCAGGAAAACACGCCCCAGAAGTGCAACAGTGATTTACTACCCGTTACTACCTGGTAGCTTTTTGAAATGGCAGAGGACGAGGTAAGGGTGGGAGCAAGGCAGGACCCAGATGTATGCATTTGAACACGCCATTTAAATCTGGACATAGCCAATTCCTGTGTCGGCCCAAATTGGCCATCTGAATTCAGCCTAAGAAAGTTAACGTCTGACCTGAGAACTTGACAGTGAGCATAAAACATTTCCCTTAGGCAATCATAAATGTGTTTGTTTACAGTTCTGCAGTTAGCAAAAGTCACACAATTAGGAATTTCTTCTAGTGGAACATCTAACAAATTTCAAAGGAAGTAAAAAAGTTTTGAGAACATTGGCAAAAAAAAAATGATAGTGGTTACTGTGCAGTCCTAACATTGGTGCTGTTAGACAGCCCATTCTGAGGCCTGAGACAGGATATCCTGACAACCTATATGAACCTGCTCACTGTTAGAAGTCCTCCTCCACTTGCCCTTTCCCATCTTCCAAAGTGAGAAGCAATAGGACAAGAGACAGGGATTTTCTGCTATAGAATATCACCTATGGGACTGCCACCATGTGTACATTCAACTATCAAGTGGTCTTTTGAATGTAAGATACCAGGCGGAAAAAATTATCTTCCACCCAAGGTGTCTGTATTTAAAAGATAATTATTTTTGTTGACTATGATGCTCCTGCTGCTTTTATTATTACTGCTACCTGGCTGATATTCCTTTCTGAAATTAAATACTGTTGATTTTCATTTTAATTACAGTACTACATTTACATGTTTGATCGCATTTTATAGCAGACCACAGGTCTCCTTGAGAACTTGTGTTATGTAGTGGTATATAAATATCACTGTATCTAACAGCAAAGGGTAGGCAAGTCCACATGATTAAAGTAGCCATGACTGGGGTGCAAGGTATTATAGACCCCCCAAAAATTCAAGGCTGTAGAAAAATCTGATTTTGGTTAAAAAAAATATTAATTTGGAGATAAAACCATACAAATCCCCCAAATCCCCCCTCTCCTTTAATCGAGCAGTATGTGAATGAGCATACATTGCTAAAAGCACACTGCTGGAGTTTAGGGAGTATTTTGGAAAGTAACCAAAGGTTGTTTTGTACAAAAACAGATGGCGGAGCTCATCTAGGGATTGTTATGCAGCTCCACCTACTATTCAATGGACAAGGTGAGAAGGAGGAGGTGGAACTCTCAGAAAGGTTCAGGAGCTGTGCTCCTGTGAGCTCCTGCTGGAAGTAACTCAAAGTAATTCAAGAAAACTGGCAGTAGTAATGTAATACTAGACAGAGTGGGGCACCTGATGAGATGATGGCCAGCAGGAAACAGAAGGAAGAGTAAACTGCAGGGTGTACAAGAGAAGAAGAAGATATTGGATTTATATCCCGCCCTCCACTTCAAAGAGTCTCAGAGCGGCTCACAATCTCCTTTACCTTCCTCCCCCACAACAGACACCCTGTGAGGTGGGTGGGGCTGGAGAGGGCTCTCACAGCAGCTGCCCTTTCAAGGACAACCTCTGCCAGAGCTAAAAGAGGTGGCAGGGAGGAGAAAGGAGAAAACAGGATTTTGTGTCGCCCACAAATCTTTCTCCAGCATGAAATTAATGAATAGCATGGAAAAGATGGCTAGATCATATGACTCACATTGTTTGCTACTCATACTTTCTCCATTATACCCTTTGTACAGTACAGTAAAAATTTATTGCGTAAAACCATTGGCCATTGCAATTACAGCAATTTACAAGTTAAAAGCAGTCAAGGACTCTAAAAATCAACCAATTAGATTATTCAAAATCTTAGTTATATACAGCAACCCCATGATTTCATAACCAGACTCTAATAGTCCAGTTAACAGTATCATTTTATTGTTTACTGGATAGTGCCTTTGCCCTGATTTTACTAGCAGCCGAAGCAAAAAGTGCTACCTTATAAGAAGCCGTAGAGTCAATATCTGATAATAGAAATATTAACTTATCTATATCAGAGCCAAATACAATTGATTTGTTATTTCAGTCAGAAACTTGTGTATAAAAGTTTAAAAATAGAAAGAAAAGAAACTTGTGTCTAGGTTCTGAGTACCATGGGCAAACCATAACATAATGGAAGAGGTCTTCCATAGAAGTTTTGCATATACAAATACGCTGTTCCTGAGGTGTTTTAGAGTATCGCCCCAGGAGGTATTCTGTTGGCATAGTCTGAGACCACAGAGCTGTAAATGCTGCTCTAAGTTTATACACAGTAATATTTGTCTGATATGTGGATCTTAGGTGGTCCTTCTTTATATTTTTATTCCATGGGGCAGATCTTGTCTGAACATTGAGTGAATAATCTGTTATGGCATCCCTATTAAACACCCATTGATGCAAATCCTTATTTCCTGAAGCTCGCAATAGAACGTCTGGAATTGTATAGCAAGAAATAATGTAGTTAATGAAATCAGAGCAGATTTTATCCTTACCATACTAGGTAACTAAGTTTGCCAAGTAATTCAGTTTGTGCCAATTGATATTTCTTCTGAGATTTTAACACAGCTAAATGTACGCATGCCCTGATTGATGGAAGGCAGAGGTCCGCCCAGAGTTAATAGGGCAGATGGTACTCCTTTTGGAAGTGCCAAAATATGCCTTAAAAAGTTCTGTATTGCCTGCAGACTAGATAGTATTTGATCTTTCCACCCCCAAAGTTCAGCACCATATATGTGAAATCACTTTGCTAATGAACAGTTTGAGGGCTGAATCGGTCTCCATAGGGAATAATAGAGTGCCCAGCAGACATTTCCTCCCCTCCCAATCCCGCTTTCTGATGACCCTGAAATGGGGCCTCCAAACCAGGGGATCCTTTGCCCCCACCTGGGGACTGGCAACCCTAGGAGTGAGAAATCAAACCCAATTCTCCCAGATAAGAGTCCGCACACTTAACCACTACACCAAACTGGCTCTAAGTCTCCACCTAGGGCACAGCTATGTCAGGCCCACTTCTGTAAATTCTAACAGAGGAGCAATTCATGTATGAGCATGGCAACTGCTGTGGCACATCTGTTTCCCATGCCACTTTGATCATGATTGAAGGAAAGCAGCCACTTAAACAATTTCCATTTTATTTAAATTACTTATTTACCCTGCCAAGTATTATGACAATTTCTTATATCTTCATCACATGGATGACAGAAACCAGCCATAATTCTGGGAGAACTCCAGGCCTCAAACGGAGAATAGCAACCATATGGCCTCCTCCATGTAGGAAAAAAGGCCACGAGTTTATAAGTGCACAAAATTTTTTAATGCTTGAACATGTTTAAAACGGGTCAGTATTAACCCCTGTGCAAACACAGGAAATATAAAAACTAATTTAAGAATAGAAGAACTGGCACTGTAGCTATAGCAAAATGCAAACAGGACTGAAATGTAAGATACATTTTTATCTCTCCAAATATTCTCTGTTTGATAATATCCCTGCAAATTAGTAAGTATTAAATTAGCCACAGGAGGGCTCCCTTTAGCAAATGGAACACCACAGAAACATATTGTTAATGAATAAAAATAATAATTGGTGCTCTTAAGGAATAATAAAAACACTAGCATTTTAAAAATTGCTTACTCAAACTACCCTGCAGTATATGCACACAAATGCATCCATTTTGCTTTTTGGAAATGGAACCCTTTAAACATTACAGTTATGCATGATGAGCCTGGTCTTTATAAACAGCAAATTGAATGAGGCGAGGATTGCCAATGGTTGGCAACTACCTGGATGGGGGCAGGGGTGGGGAGCAGAAGAATGACCTCTTATCAGAGTTTTGTTTGAATCCCAGAGCTTCATGTCAGCTATGTGCAGTGCCAGATTAAACCCTATGGAGGCCCCTAGGCAGTTGAAAAGGGTCCCCTCACATATTATCTCAGAGTCAGAGCACCCACCCCACCACCCATGGTCCCTGCTGCAGCCTGCAGGCACCTCCTTAAAGGCCCCTTTTACTAAGCTGTGGGGGAGAGGCAGAGAGAGGCAAACTTGGTGATGATGCCAGCAGAGGCCATACCAGGTAAGTCGGGCAAAGAGCAGCTCAGTTGCTGGGGAAAAGGGGGGGGAAGTAGCCCAGGGCCCCTGAAGGCATGGGGACCCATAGGCCAGTGTCCAGTTGACCTAATTGTTAATCCATTCCTGGCTATGTGATGTCACTTCTGGGTATCTTCCAGGAATGGCATCATGTCACTGCCAAATTTTCCCCCCACTGATCCAAGTGGTGGCAGACAACAAAGAGAAGGCTGGGAGGTCTTCCAATATGTGGAACATCTCTGCCTGGATTGTACCAGTTTAAACTGCAAGCATAGGCTGACATGATGGGATGACCCAATTAAAAAAAAATTCCTACATACATAAAACTACCATGGTAGGGGAAGGGTTAGGATAGAACCCTTCTCACTGACATGCTAGTTTTCTAGGTGCAGAGAATACTTTTGTTCCCATTCCCTGTACTGGGAAATGGCACAGTTCAAAATGATCTGCTGCATGGAAGAAAGCTAAAAATACCCTTTAGTATATGTCTATCCATATTTCTCAATCCTAGTCAGAGGAATAATTGGACTCAAATGCCTTGAGGAACCTTGTTTTTTTTGGGGGGTGGGGGTGGGGTTTTGCCATGAATGATGTTTTTATTTTTATCATAAAGTTACAAAACAAAATACAAAAAACTACAATTAAACAAACAAATAACTACCAATATACTAACAAATAACAAACAAAATTGGAGAATGAGAACTTGGTCTATTTCAACACTTATTTCATCCATCAAGATCATCATTTCCCTTTTTCCTCACCCTTCTCTCGTGTTGCAACAGATCCTACAAATTCAACGAATCATACATAGGTTGTCATACCTCTTTACATTGGCTTAAATTGCCTTCAGACAATTTTATTGGAAGAAAATCCATTTCAGCTACTTCCAACAATTTTTGTACAAATTCTTCTTTTGGGGGAGTTTGTGGTACCTTCCAATACCTTGCATATACAATCCTCGCAGCAGTAGTTGCATGGACTAAGAATTTAGTTTGCATTTTAGAAATGTGGGATTGATATATACTCAAAAGGTAACATTCAGGTAGATGTTTTATATTTATTTTGAGTATCTTTTGTAGCCAAGTATGCACTAAAATCCAGTAGTTTCTTGCTTTTTCGCATAGCCACCACATGTGGTAAAACGAGTCAACTGCTTTGTGGCATTTCCAGCATCTATTAGAGGTATTCTGATACATCTTTGAAAGCTTCTCAGGGGTAACATACCATCTGTAAATCGTCTTATATATTTTTTCTTTAAAGATCGATGATCTGGTCATTTTTATGTTCATTTTCCATAACTTCTCCCAATCTGCTAGTCCAATCGTATAACCAATGTTCTGCATCCATTTGACCATACTCTCTTTGACAATTTCTTCTTGCATTCTTCTTCCCAACAATAAGCTATATATTTTAGTAATCAATTTATCTTCAATGCCAATCCATATCTGATGTAATTCATTCATTTTCTTTTCAAAACCAAGGGTCTTATCCTTCACATATCTGGACTGAATTTGTGTCTTAGTCCACCAATCCGGCTGTGAACGGGAACCTCATTTTTTTTTTTAATTTCCTGACAGAGGATTGTGAACTTTCCTTAGCAACTCTGAGTTTACAGGCACTAAAGCAATAGTTCAGTGCAGCCTTGCATGGTTATAGATGTCTGCTTATATAGATTATTTATTTGACATATTCGGGGGGGGGTTGTTGTAGAAAAAGCCCAGCAGGAACTCATTTGCATATTAGGCCACACCCCCTGACACCAAGCTAGCCGGAACTTTGTTCCTGCACATTCCTGCTCAAAAGAAACCCTGAACATATTTATATCCTGCCTTATCTCCTTGGATTCAAACAAAGCAACAAAAGCTTAAAAACACAAAAACACCACAGCCATCAGTCAACAAGTACACCAGCGGTGGTGGAAAGTGCCATTAAGTTGCAGCTGACCCTTGACAACTCTCATATGGCTTTCAAAGCAAGAGATGCTCAAAGGTGGTTTGCCACTGCTTTTCTCTGCATAGTGACCTGGACTTCCTTGGTAGTCTCCTATCCAAATACCAACCAAGGCCAACCATGCTTAGCTTCCTAAATTTGAGGAGACAGCAGTAGCCTGAGTCACCCAGGTCAGGGCAACAAGAACACTGCACCATTAAAAGCAAAGCCTAATCTGCCAAAACAGTTTACCCTCCACCAAATGCTCTCTGAAATAAAATCATCTTACACACCCTCTTGAGTACAGCAAATGAAGGAGCTCTCCACACCCATTCTGGTTGGCCATTCCAGAGGAAGGTAGAATAGAGGTGTGTAGAGTAGACAGGAGATCCCAAAGGACTCTTTTGCTGCCTGAAGCTGTAGCTCTCTTTTTTCTTGCACCATTAGGTGGCAAGCTATGCTTATTTTTAGGCTGAGAGTGCTGTGGGACTAACCCAAGGTCACTCAGCTGGCTTCAAGTGGGGAAATGGGGAATCAAACCTGATTCCCTAGATCAGAATCCACTGCTCTTAACCACTTCACCAAGCTGGCTCCCATAAGTCACCCTGTAGATTTTCAAGGCAAGACGTTCAGAGGTAGTTTGCCATTGCCTGCCTCCATGCTGACCCTGCTTAACATCTGAGATCTGACGAGATCAGGCTAGGCTGGGATATCCAGGTCAGGGTCCCTCCTTTATATGACAAAATTATTTTCATTAATAAACATGAAATAAAATGAATAATAATAATGGCCAGAAAATAGATTCTGGTTGGTACCCATTTTCATCTGAAGCAGCAGAACAACGTTTAACTTCAGTGGTACCTCTAAGAACAACAAAGTTTTATTCAAGGTATAAGCTTTTGTTCTACTGTTCTGCAAGATCTGGATGAGCTGGGCACAAAGAAAGGGATAGAGAAAGGCTAGACTACAGGAAAACAAAGGCTACAGCAGAGAAAGGCGAGACTATAGGAGACATGCAGGCTAACTATTGTGGCAGCTATCAGCATGATCTGCTAAGGAAGTCCACTTGAGTCTTAGAGAAAATGAAAGCTTAGCCAACCCTAGAGCTTTTTGTTATACCCAGACTTGCTGGCACCCCTAGTGGCTCCAGCCAGAACTGCATTTTAAAAATAAAAGGAAAGACATTTGGCTGGAGGCAGCAGGACACTGCTGGCTTCCAAGGAACCCTTCAAAAGCCTTCTTTAAACTGCACCCAGGGGAGACTGCCCCTGCCCCCTTGGTACTCCACCAGCTGGATCCATAGACATAAGAATTAGAACACTTGAAAGTCACACAATGCTTAGCAGGCATAGTAAAGTTACATTCCATTATGTCACAAAGAATATATTTTGTATGCTATGAGTTAGATAAAATACAGTATAAACGCATTAGAGATTCACTGAAAGGATTTTGTCAAGGTTACCTATCCACTAATGAATGACTGCTAGATTAGCCACAAAAAATTCTAAAAGAGAAAAATCAGAATGTTATGAAAATAACTTAACATCCTAAGTCCCTGCCTTGGGAATGGACCATACAGACATCTTTGAAGGCATTTAAAATTATTTTATATGATTGTTCCAGTTACAAAGAAAAAAGAGTCAGAATAAAGTAAAATAAGCTGTAAAAAATGTAAATAGTGCTCAAAAGTGCCAATCCGACTTTACAGGGTAGTAAAAGAAAACATAATAAAGTCCACTCTCAAATTTCTCTGGTTTTCATGGTGCTACAAGAGTGGCTGATTTATAAAGAACAGCGAGCACATTAATGTTTAGTCTGAAGCTTCAGTTGCTATAGTTTGGGTTATCACTTTCCTGACAAACAACATTTTAATGAGTCTGTATACATGTTTTTACAAAAATGATCTTCTCATGTAACAATCCTTAGTTGGGAATACTTTGCTTATTAAATATTATACTTAAACAATAATGCAAATGTAAAATCATGCATAATGTATTGCCAGCACGATACAAAAAGTTGGAGACAACTGAATTAAAGAAGAAAAAATACTGAAGAAAAAACAGAATGGTGGTAAACTATAAATCCTACCTACTCCATGTAAAATTATGACATTTTGAAATTAATCTAGATTGTATTTCAACATGACTCATCAAGGGAGTGACTATCGTATTTTAAAGAACACTTATCTAGAAGTCTGTTTAAAATACTGGGTTTCTGCTTAGTGGCTTGAATTCCACCAGATTTTGCACCAGTAAAAGAAGGAGCAGGGACAAGTTTTGATCTCCCCACCACCACCCCCAATCCAAAACCTATGCCTTTCATCTTGGGAACTGTATGGACTCAAGCTGCATATGTTGGAGGTTATGGTGATAAGGGGAATCTGGCAAAAGCAAGTAGAAAAACTGACAGGATCCAACCCTCTGAGATGAGCTTTCTTTTGAAGAAATGTTTGTGTCAAGGAACTGACTCCACTTTATATCTCTTTTTAAAAAATAAGGATCCCGGACTGCCTTTGTTCTAGCAACAAACAAAGAAAACCACCTTTGTTCTAGCAACAAACAAACCATGACATGCAGGTCACTTTGGTGACTTAGGCTGCCAAACAAAGATGACAACAGGTAACCACAAGCCCCATCTAGAATTCTCCAAGGTACAAGAACTTGGACTGGGCTGCTGGGCTATGCAGCTCTGAAGATGGATGCAGCCAAAGAAACTCTTTTGCACTAGTTATATCCAAACCCTAAGCAACATGCTCAGCAGATCGCAGGAATGGTTTCTTAGGCTAAAATCCTAGGATCACTTTCCTAGGAGTAAAACCAACTGAATAAAACGGGACTTCTTCCCAAGTAGATGTGTCTAGGATTGCTCTCTTTATATACAGGATTGCTTTCTTCATATATTGTAGAGTTCGGTAAGTCACTTCTTGCAGCTACTTCGTATGTCACATCTCCCTTAACATATGATCTACATAATCAACTCAAGAAAAGCACTGCTGGGTCAGCCTACAGGCCTATCCAAGATTAGGTTCTGAAAGACAATACTGTTTCTCCACTGCCCCCCCCCCCCAGCAGAGGCATACTGTCTCTGAACTGGGATGGTTTATTTGTGGCTCATAGCCACTGATAGACACGTGTGCTAGGTCTGATAATCCCCATTTGGGAGCAAGGGATCCCCTCAGTTTGGAAGCCATCCCACCCCCCCACTTCAAGGTCATCAGAAAGCAGGGGGGGCAGAGAGAAATGCCTGCAAAGCATTCCATTATACTCTATGGAGATCAGTTCCCATAGGGTATAACAGAGAATTGATCTATAGGTATTTGGGGGAGCTGTTTTGGGAGGTAGAGGCACCAAGTTTTCAGCATAGCATTCAGCACTTCTCCTCAAAACACTCCCAAGTTCCAAAAAGATTGGACCAGGTGGTCCAGTTCTATGAGCACCAAAAGAACATGCTTCTATCCTTCGTTATTTCCAATGGAGGGAAGGCATTTAAAAGCCATGTGGTCCCTTTAAATGTGATTGCCAGAACTACCTTCTGAGTTCAGTTGTGCTTGCCCCACCCTTGCTCCTGGCTCCACCCCCAAAGTTTCCTGGGCCCACCCCCAAAGTCCTCAGATATTTCTTGAGCTGGACCTGGCAACCCTAAATGCCAACAATTTGCTTAATCCCCTTTTAAAGCCATTTAAACCAGTGGTAATCACCACATTTTGTCAAGGCAAAGAGACCAGTTCTTAAAGAGATAAAAGATCTGAGATCCAACAGTAATCTCCAAAGCCTCATACACTTGTGCCCTGAAATACATCATCTCGTCATGGCCACCCCACTTTCTTTTTTTTCTAAACTAAAAATGCTTCAGTTTTAGGCCCTGGATCAAACCAGGGCCATAGTCAAACAGAGACTACAAGACATTGAGAGACAGAATAATATTGCCAAGGTCCCGGATTATCTTGCTCCCCCTCAAAGGAGATATATGTTAGCTCCAGCCCCCTATCTCCAACTCTAACAATACCATCTCACAGAAGGGCCTTTTCTATGGCCCGTTGTAATATCTTTCCTTCAGCAGTCGTTGAGGGCCGCTTTAGAAAGGTGCCTATGGCTGAGCGGGTTTGTCTTTGTGGTGCAGATAAAGTTGAAATGATTGACCATGTTTTGTTTGGGTGTGGCCTATACCCTGGCATATGAGCAAGGTACATTTATTCTTTGTTGGAGGGATGTCACGGGTTTTCTGATTTCAAAATCAGAAATACGCTGTTATCAGATTTTAACCCCCAATTCACAATTAATTGTGCCAAATTTATGGCGGCAGCTAGGAGAATTTGTGAGGATTATGTAAAGAAGGGGTCCTGAACTGACTGTTTTTTTAATATTTCCAAGCTTGTATTTTATCTTTTCTTAAATGCCTGAGTACTCTGTATGCTATCACAAATGCTACTGAAACTGATATAAATACAGAGACCATGCATAAAGTTGCCAAATTTTGTTCCCATGCAATCAAATTGCATTTTATGGTTCTTACAAGTTAATGTCGAGGTAACAGATTGTAATTTTAACCAGTGTATTCTAGTTAATATTTTTTCTGGAGCTGTACAATTTTTAATTTTTTTATTATATGTACTATATTTAAGCTAGATGTTTGACCACTACTGTATTATTTGTCATATCTCATTATTCATACTAATGTCCTATATTTTATTTTCACATTTTTAAAATATCTTACGTTTTACCTATTTAGGTCCATCTTGATTTTTACAATGTTTATGTGGTTGTTGTTGGCCTGCATTGTGCTGTGTATTTGGTCATGGACCGTAATAAAGCAAATTGAAATATATAGGCTTCAGTTTTACTATATGAAAGGTGATCAAACCCCTATTCATTTTGGTTGCCCTTTTCCAGTTCTACATCTTCTCCAAAATGATGCAAACAGAACTGTATGACATAGTTCTAATACAGCCACACCTTAGATGTCCATAAACGCACTAAGGCACTAGGTGTTTTCTTTTCCAGTTCTATTCCTAGCATCTAGCGTAGAAGTTGTGTGTTTGATTGCTTCCATGGACTGCTCCAATGTATCATATCCACCATGACTCTACAATCCTGGTTAATCACAGCTTTGTTCAGAGTTCAGTTTATATGCGAAACTTTGCTTAACATTTACTTTAACTCAATGTCATTTTGTCATGTTATTGCCAAGTAACTCCACTTGGGGAAAATATTTTAGAGGTTGCTTGGATTTTCACCTTCTGAATAATTTGTGTCATCTACGAACTTGACTACTGACAACACAAAAATTGCCTATATATTCCAACCCTCTGATTTCTGTTCTTTAGACAGTTACCTGTACATAAGAGAACCCATATCTTTCTCATGATTGCTAATTCTAAGCTTTGATGAGTGTTTTTGTCAAAAATGTCTCAGAAAACATTATATAAATGTCTTCTTTAGCTATTCAAAATTGAGTTTTTACACTCAAAGAACACCAAAACATTGACAGGACCAGGACTTTTTTTGAGCAGGAATGCAGTTCCGACAGGCTTTGTTTGGGGGTGTGGCCTAACATACAGATGAGTTTCTGCTGGGCTTTTTCTACCATCGTCCCCTGTATAAGCCAAGCTGATTCTTCCTCAGCTAGGCTTGTTCTTCAATATGTTTAATAAATCTAGTGCTAAACATACTATCCACCAATTTATCTGGAATAAACATATGAACAACAAGCCTGTAATTCCCAAAAACACACAATGAAACCTGTCATTTTTGAGAGAGAAGAGAGAGAGAAATCAGCTTCTGTGGCTGTGTTCCAGCTCTATAATAAAGATGACTGTGGTTGCAAATTGATCATCTACCAAGACTATGCAATATTTTCACATTTAATGTCTTCAAGAGTTCCTAAGGAAATCTGGAACCAGTGATTTGTCATTTTTAATGTACAGGACTTTATTATCACTTCCAATTTGATTTATTTCTACAGATACTCTTCCTCATCACTACAAAAATGATTCAGCCACTGAATCCTATCCAGCTTCATAGTGAAGACCAATACAAAGAGTGTTAATTTTCTGTGCAGTTTCCTGTACTCCCTAGTGAATCTTTCGGTATTTTTAACAGTTAACAAGATAAGCCCCTCCGTGGCTGTTTCCTACTTAGATATATTTAACTTTTTTGTTTTCTGTCTCTGTGACTAGTTAAATTCTCAGTAACAGCAGAGCATTTTGCCCCTCAATGACTCAATCAATGCACTGCTGTGTACTTTAAATTAATGTAGCACAAGAAATACAAACCAGTCACAAACAGACCTAAATAATAATAATAATAATAAAAGAACTGATGGTGTATATATTCAGATCCATTTAGATGAGAATGGCAAGTAGTTTAGTTGACTTCATTGTGAACATGCCAGACCTTTAACCCTCCAAGGTTTCTGTCCCATATTGCTTCTCATTATTACAAGCATATGTATTTTTTTTAAACAAAACAGCAGCTGTTTTGTTTATACCATTTTTCTCTTACAACAATGTTTATACACATCAATCAATGGGTTGAATCCAACCAGCTTTTCCACCAGAAAAAAGGGAAGAACAGGTTCTCCTTTGGCCACCAAGAACATTAAGCTGGGACCAGAATGGACAAAACTTGGGAGCTGTAAAAAGTTAAAGAATTAGGTAAGACTAAGCAAGAAAGCAGGCTGAATCCAGCCCCATTCCAAAACCCATGCTCCAGTTGAATGGTTCATGAATTTTTTTAGTCATCATGTCAAAACCCACAATAAAATGCAGAACAGCTAAGGTTCCTTAGACTTAATTACACATTGATCTAATTAGTATTAAGTAATACATCAACTCTAAAGGTAAAGGTAGTCCCCTGTGCAAGCACCAGTCATTTTCGACTCTGGGGTGACGTTGCTTTCACAACGTTTTCACAGCAAACTTTTTACGGGGTGGTTTGCCATTGCTTTCCCCGGTCATCTACACTTTCCCCCCAGCAAGCTGGGTACACATTTTACCAACCTCAGAAGGATGGAAGGCTGAGTCAAGCTGAGCCAGCTACCTGAAACCAGCTTCCACTGGGATCAAACTCAGGTCGTGAGCAGAGAGTTCAGACTGCAGTACTGCAGCTTTACCACTCTGTGCCACAGGGCTCTTACATCAAATCTAGAGTTAGAGAAATATCAATATCAGTATCAATATACTGGCATATGTTTTGTATGTTACACAAGACTTTGGACCATGTCTATCTACCTATCATAAGCACTCCCAAACAGGCAAAATACATTTTTTCTGAGACTTTTATGTTGTAATTACATCTGTGATCTCCAAGTTGTATATTCTACAATATATCCATATAAAATGGAATTATCCATTTTTGCACAGCTCAGACACAATACAGTTCAGATTAAATTCTATTGAAACAGGATCTAAAGTTAAATCTAGTAATTTTCTTGGTATAAAGAAAAGTTACCATATTTGCTAGATTTAAATGCAAATAAATGATACCATATAAACACATAGGAACAAAGAATCCAGATTTACTGCATTCTGCTCTTTGCTCCTGTATGCACCTTAAACTATAAAGCAGAAAGCAAAAAACCCCAAAAACTCTAACATTAACAATGGAAGTCTTGCATCTTATCTACCTAATGTGCAGTGCTAAGTCTCAACTTGGCATAGAGTTTCCATTTAATACAATAAATACATTCATCTTCACACTTATTAGCATACTGAATTACAATTCTCAGAACAGATAATATTTTCAGTGGTGTTGAGACCAGTTTAAAATGTTTCATTAGAGCTTAGCTAGATGTTACATAGTAGATCAGTGACAATGATCTTCCATGTTTCATTTTTAAAGTTCAAATGAACAAACAGAGGGGAAAGATTGCATCTGAGAATTAGTTCTAGGGGAAGTGGTTGTTAATTCTCTCCCCCACTCTCATTTATCTTAAACTGCAACCCAAAGCCACTGCTCACTTCATATTAAAAAAATACACATACCTGTACAACAGGGTTAAGGGTGTAATTGAGATCAGGAACACGACTCTGTGAGGGGAGAGGTTTAATAACCCCCTGCCAGAAATTCTGATCATGAATTTAAGTCATATCTCATTTAGCTTTTAGTGAGGTAGTCAATTGACTCCCATGTATAGCCAGGAACAATTTATTTGCACAATGTGAATTCAGAAGATCTACTAACAGGAACCAGGAATCCTCTCTCTTTCCCCCCCACTCCCCATGTTCCACCAAGCCACAACTGAGAACTTTAGAGTTCATTCCTTCATTGTCAGTGCATTGATTTTTAAACTGACACCTTGTTTCTTCACTCATAAGTTGCTCTGCATCTTACCCTTTTTTCTCTGTTCAAGATAATACCAAAGGTAAACAAGAATTTGTTAATCAGTCATTCACTGTGCAGTCACAGAGTTAACATACTTCTAAGTCCACTGAAGTCATGCTCTTAGAAAAATGTAGCCCTACTTATTATTGTAGTGTCAGAAGCATTCCTTAAATCATCTAAAAAGACTGAAAATTTATGCATAATCAAATATTGCCAAACATGATACTCTTACATTTAAAAAAAATACTATAACCTAGGCTCCAAAGGTCTCTACAGTCTACAATGATTTTAGGTAATGCAAACTCCTACAACAGTGTTGTATTATGAATCAGAGAACACTTCATAACTTTCTCTTAATACACATGAAAATGTCTACAACAAATCTTCACAGCAAATCTTCACAGTTGGTTTTCAAATATTTCTTCTGCATTGGTGTGTCTGCTAGTGACCAAAGTATTTCATAAACATTCACTACATGGGAAGGATAAAATACACTTGAGTGATAGTCCTTGACATTAAAGTTATTAATATATCAGTTGATATATTGTGGTGTCCAGTATATCCTAATATAAGGGATAAAGAGTCTACAAGATAAAATATTTCTGTATTTTTGCACCCCTTGTCCTTATATACCAGATGCATTTATAATCTATATGAAATATCACACAGTTAAAATCATGAAAATGCTTGCTAAAGAAATATAGCCTTTCCTAATTTATTAGCAGCAGTGATTTAAAGTTTTGCATTAAAGCAACTCTCTAAAAGGCACTTAATTTAATGCAAGTCTTATTTTGGTTTATGAGCTACACATAAACTTAATGAGTCAAAAATTATGACAAAAATATAGGTTATGTTAACTGCTGTTAATTGTGGATGATGAAGATGACCATAAAGTAGAAATCCTTAAGAGCACATTATGACAACGAGCAGATAGAATAGTCTAAGAAGTCAGTGGAGGTGCACCTTTGCATACAGAGTCTGACTACATCAACACTACTAAGCTGAAAAGAGAACTGGGTCACTTAGATATGTTAGTAGAAAAGTGAAGCCAATTCTAAGAGAAAAACACAAGTCACTGTGCTGGACAGATGAACGCTCAGGTTAAACTGTGAGATGCTCAGGTTCGAATCCCCACTTAATCCAGTAGCCTTTTGCAAGCTGCCATCTCTCATACCCAACCTTACCTAACAGTAGTGAAAGGGCAGAAGAAATAAAAACCATAAGATGCTACAGAAATTACTACTGATAATAATGCATTAAAATGTAACAGCTATATTTATCAATGTGCTTAATTTGATAACCAAATCCAGTTATATTTATACCACATCCATGTTGTTACACGTAATGACATCCTAGAACTTAGAGCACATCAGCAGAGTTTTGATTAGAAGCAAACTTCCAATACTACCAGACATACCGAAGCTTGCTCATTTCCAAACTTTGGGCATCAAATTCAGCCCTACTACTGACAAAAGAGAATGCCAACAGGAGAAGGTGGAGAACTGCATTCAGTCTTATAGCCAGACTTACTAAATGTTTAGGCAAGTGTTTCCCAAGATCTCCAAGTCCAGTACTACTAGCATGTTACAACTTTCTCTTACAGGATACAGTCCCACCCTTTCCAAATCACCTGAATCAACCTTCAGTCCCTTGCATGATCTTTAGCATGTATTCAAGGATTTTTCATAGAAAGACAAAGGGATTTCAGCATTTGTAACCTAGCTTTTATAGCAGCTACACAGATATTTTGTCTTGTCACTTATTTGCACCCTGCAATTTGGGATCTTATTCCACTTACCTGCTGTTCTCCCAGCTCTGTAGATTTCACCAGATGTTTTTCCCTGTACAAAGACCATAGCCCAATGTTTGGCAGAAAAATCAGAGTCACAGCGAACAACAATGTCATTTGTAGAAATCTTTTCTGTTTCCTCTTCATGGTCAATGGAAGCGGATGGAGAAGGACCAAGGTGATGGGTACGCTCCTCTCCCTCCTTGGCGATGAGGGAGGCAGGCTTCTTTCCTCCTCTGCCTTACTGATTCACCCTCAAATAGCAAACAGAAACTTCAGCTTTGTAGCCAGCTTGGTCACCCCTTCACAGGGGGAGTTTGTAATCTATGGATCCAAAACAAAGACAGGAGTTACCACCTGCTTATCACCTGTGCTGCCTGTCAACGACAGCCCTGCCCCATCGTTTCAGGAGCCCCTAAAAGCCTATGAATCGATTCCCCCCCCCACCCCAATTCACACAAACCAACAGAGTCAATATGATTGGCTCTCCAGCTGCCGCCACTGATGATCAAAAGTTACAGGCAGCCATGGGCGGGGGTTGGGGGGGAGAGAAGGGGGACCGGTGTCATTTAAAGGGGGGTAAGCAGTTCCCCAACCCACAGCAGCAGAAGAGCCAGCGGGAAAGCTGAGTGAGGCTCAGTTTGTCAGAGGAAAGATTCCTCCTGCTCCTTCCCTCCCAATAGCAGGAACGGGCAGTTGGCACCGGCTCAGCCCAGCTTCTTCCGAGAGGAAAGAGATCGCCAGGTGAGCTGACCTGGGACCTTCCCCGGCACGAGAGAGGCCCCCAGCTTGAAAGCCAGGCTCACACACCCTCTCCCGCAAGCACACAACAGCATCTTCTGCCTTGAAAGAGCATCCCGCTTTCTCTCCCTCTCTTCAGCATCCTCCCTGGCAGAAGGGAAGCGCTCTGACAGGCTACAGTTGACATGACTTCTAATTCACACGCACGCACACGGCGGAAGATAGATGAGAGGCGGGGAGGCTTACCCTGCCTGCCCACAGTGCTATCGCCGTCTCCGCGCTGAGTCCCAGGGTGAGAGACACGCCAGTTCACACTCTTGCACACACACCCCCCGGTTGCCCAGGGAGAGCACCCTCCTAGCCTCCCTCAGCCCCATAGCTGGAGCAGAGATGGGAAAAGCTCTAAGTGAGCCTGGAAAGCTCCCCATGTGTGGCGCTCCCTCATCTCTCCCCAGCCCCTCCTCCCTGCTCGGCCACAACCGCCCCTTCCCCCGGCCGCGATCGGCTGGGCTCGTCTTTTAGCCAAGAGCTACTGACGAACACGTGCCGGAGACACAATTCGGGAGAGGGACGGGGTGGAAAGGAGGGGAGCCCGCCTTACGCCAGACTGCCGTCCATCCAGCCACACACCCCGACAGAAATCCAGGCATGGGGGGGGGGGAGGCCTCGCCGTCAGCGATTTCCCTGCCGAGTCCGGGCCCCCCTCACCTGATCCCCCAGTCCAAAGCTCCGCACCCCGGAGAAGGTGATGGGAAGGGGCGCCGATTGTCTCCCGGGTTCTTCCTCCTACGCTCCTCTTGTTTCTTCATGATCAGTTGTGCCCAAGCGGCAGCGGCGGCGGCAGCGAACCGGCTCCTTCGGCAAGAAAAAGGGGAGGGTGGGGAAAGGAGGGGTCGCCAAAGGAAGAGGCTACTCCCGCTTCCCGGAGCCGAGTGGCACAAGCTCCAGCGCGGGATCTCCTGGCGGGAGCAACGCCCGAGGGCCTCCTGAGTCCTGAGCAGCGCTTCCCGGAGCCGCTGCCTCTGCAGGTGAACGGGGAGTTGCAAACCGAGGCGCTAAAGGCAGGCGCTGGAGGGTGCCTGGTGCGTCATGTTCCTGGGCTCGCTAGAGCTAGTTTGCAAGTTGGAGCAGCGGAGAGGGGACGACACATTACCAGGCCAATTAGTCCTGAGCCCGCTAGACGCCGGTCGTCAGGCTTCAAGAAGGGAGCAGGGAAGCACTTGTTAGGGCTCCTGGCAGAGTCGCTGGGACAAAGAAAAGGTGCGCCTCTTCCGCTGAAATGCTAATCAGGCTAGGGCCTGGGCCTGACACACAAAGTAAAATTAAGGGTAGTAAGAAGCCAGCCTGCACCTGGGCAGGCTGCAACACAGGTGTGCTCTTCGGAATGGGCCTTCATTTCACCACCGGGGGGTGGGGGAGATTTCCCACACAACAAGCACCAGAGATTAGGCAAAAGTTTTTTGTTTGTTTTTAGTCAAACCACCTCTCCAAGGAAATTTTAAATAGTGGGCGTCATGCTCCAAAGCACAGGGTTGGACTTGAAGGCCTTTAGAGCCTTCTGAGTTCACTTGCAATTCATGTCACCAGGATCCCTTCATTTTTTCCTCAAAACTGTGCCACTTCCCCCCCCCACCCCCTCAGATCCCTTTAAATGTTTTTCTCAAGTTGTGTTACTGCAGTGCAACTCACAAGTGAACATAGAAGGCATTTTGTTCACTTGGTCAGTTGTGCTGTCACTGATGCCTCCTCTGCCATTACTATTGCCAGGGACAGTTCTGCCAACTTTCAGCACTGTGCCTTCTGGCTCATGGCCACAGAGCAGGTGTCTGCCCATGGACATGTCCACTCTGAAGTAATGGAACAATTAATTTGGTCCCGAAAGAAAGCACATCTGAATGCTTGTGACAAAATATGTCCCTTGCAAGTGGGCAGTACAGGAGGGTCTGCCTGGAGTGGATACTGTTACACGAGTGGTGATACTCCCATGGTGGTGGGAGGCTGCCGTGCTGAGTTGCTGTGTGATGAGTGTGTGGGGTGCTGCTCCTACCTGGCCATAGCTGTAGGTTGCAGACATTTCACCCACTGCAATTTGAGGTCAGTGCAGTCTTCTGATGGGTTTCCTTCCTACACACAGGAGATTCATACGATGGGGATGCTGTCACAGGGCCATCCTCCAAGATCAGCAAGGAAGGCCAAGAATACAGCAGCAGCCACAGCAGCCAGGGACCCATGGAAGAGGATGACCCTGCCATTGTCATGCCCCCTTTTCCATAGCTGAGATCTCCTCTGATATCCCCAGAACATCTTGGCAAGAGCCCCAGCACTTCACTGGCAGTCAGGAGAAGATAGAGCTGAGTGATGCTGAGGGGGACTGTGGTGGCCAGGTCCCAGGGCCAGCAGTCAAGGAGGATAAGGAGACCCCCCCCCTCAGGGGTGACCAGGATGTATCGGCATCGGCTGCTGCCTGGGCCTTCTGTTCTCTGTCTACTAGGTCTCTCCTTTATGCCTAATACTTGGAGCTGTTGTTGATCACCTACATGCCTTGACTCTGAGGAGGCTCACAGCAGTGGCAACTTACATGGTCCTACAGTTGCTGGGCATCATGGGGTCCCTGGAACCCTCAGCTGAGGGGAAGCTGACACATAGAGTGAACTCAGCTTCTGGATGGTCATAGCCCTGCCAGACAGAGGGGAGGGGGAAAGTGGTGGGACAGTTCCCCCTGTGCCTGGGGCCACAGCTGTTGGTGGCCTGAGGAAGAGGGAATGGTGGACCCTTGCTAGGGCATGGGTCCCACATCTGTCCCAGACTAGCCCACCCATGCTTTCCATGTGAGTGCGAGGCAGTGATTAAGCAGGAGCAGCTGGAGAACTGTCATAAGTGGCAGGAAGCCTTTGTCAGGGGACAACAATGGAAGGAGGGGTTTGGTAGCCTCATCATCACAAGGGGTGCATTGATAGGCTGCTGGAGACCTCAGAGTCTTTCCATGTTCCTCTATCACCCCCACCAGCTCCCCTCCAAATCTCAGAGTGACTCACAATCCCCTTTATTTTTCTCCCCCACAACAGACACCCTGTGAGGTTGGTGGGGCTGAGAGGTCTCTCACAGCAACTGCCCTTTCAAGGACAACCTCTGCCAGAGCTATGGCTGACCCAAGGCCATTCCAGCAGGTGCAAGTGGAGGAGTGGGGAATCAAACCCGGTCCTCCCAGATAAGTGTCCACACACTTAACCACTACACCAAACTGGATGAGTGAATTAACACATCTCTCACTAAAGGACATCTGAAATATATCTAATGGAAGAAACTCAACCCGGCATGCTAGTTTTTGCAAGTCAGCCAGGGCTCAGTGATAGCAAGGACTCCTCAGGAGAAAGGGAGCCCCATGTAGCCAGTCTTGCAGAAGCTGAAAATGAGCTTCTGGCTTGTCAGGATTCGCAGACAACAACTAGTGCAGACCCATTCCCAGCCGACCAGTATCACCTATACCCTTCAAGCACAGCAGATGGAGTTTGAGAACAGAGCTACTGTACTGGTGCAGATTCCCCAGGAGGTAAGGGCAGGGGTTCAGCAAGGCAGGTCAGAGGTAAGATTGCAGCAAATAACCAAAGTCCACTGTAAAAGTCAGGGATTGCAGAGAGCAGGCTTACCAAAGTCCAGTCTAGGGTCACCGAGTTCCAGGCAGCAAGCCTGGTTCAGAGTCAGGGGTTCTAGAAAAGCCAGTTGTCAGATCCAAAGGTCCAGTAACAGCACAAATGATGGCAAAGTGTATTTGTTGCATTCACAAACTACTGCTTCTCCTGGCTGAATTTATAGCCAATTTTGGCAGTCATCCTGAAACTACTTATTCACCTTTTCAACTGATAGCTGACCACAGGCCATGAGTCTAGCACTTCTCCTCCTCTCTTGCAACTCTAAGCTTCATTGGCAGCATTGGCACTGCAATGGTGTTGGGGTGATCTAGGTGGGCTGGGAGTGGCTTCTGAAGATTTGTTTACTGCTTCAGAGCTACAAGGGTTGTAACAAAAGGCTGATATCCCTGGAAGAATTGTATGAAAGATTACTCCTGAGGAAGTCCATTGACAAAATGAGCTTACATCTGGGTGCTAATAGGACTTTTCTTGTCATATTGAAATGTGAAAATGGATCTGTCATAGTATGAAGTACAAAAGGATATTTGCAAAGGTTTTAAAATGATTTTAATAAATATTGTTAGCCAGCACATCACAGTAGCTGTTTCTTGTATTACCTGTCTTATAACTGTCATCCCTTTTTGTTGATTATACTGGATGTTCAATTAATGGCTGAAAGCTTGCTGCAGGCAGATCTTCGTCTGATGAATCCATGCTGTCACTGAGCACAGACTGACTTATGACAGCTACAGACAGGATGACATAGTGCATGCCTCCTGGCCCAATACCAGCTGCTTGCTGATAACAAAGATGAGTAGTTGCAGAACTGCTTCTGAGCAACTGTTTGCAAGCATGACCCTTAGGCATGGGGCTATAACCAAGAGAGGCTGTTAGGTGTGGATGTAATGCATATGAGAGATGCTATGGTAATCTACCAAGTCTGCTTTGCCTGACTTCTAGACCCTGACCTTGGACTGAATGACTGCTTTGTCTGACTTCTGGCACCTGATACTTGAAGCCTGCAAGTCCACTAGTTGCAGAGCCTCCTATTTTACTGGAAGTCCTTTTAGTATTCCTTTAATGACTACAACTAGGAAGTCCTTTGAATAGTGATTGACAGAGATGTTGGATGATCGGACAGAATAATTTAAATGTTCTTTGTTTAATCCAACAAACCCAGCTTTTCCACTATATAATTGAGTTGGGATGGATTTCGTCTCATTATAACCTCTTTCTTCTGCATGGCAAAAGCCTGATGTCGACAGCCTTCCCACGAGGGCAGAAAGAAGCAAACATATGCTGAGGTCCTGAGACAATAGCAGGAAGCTTTTGATCCTGTTAATCAGTATGGTGCATACAGGTTTAGTCAGCAGGAGTTAGTTTGATCAACCTTGCCCTCTGGAGTCTTTCATGTGAAGGGAAACATTCTTCACAAATCCTAGTCTGTTTGTTATATCATTAAAAAAGAAGGAAATACGGTATCAAGTTATTGAGAGCATTATACTTATGTAGTAAAATATTATATTACCTTATTTCTGATTCTGCTACATAGCTAGGATATAGAGTGTAGTTTCAATTACATTCACAGGATTACTGCTTTAACTGGCAAAAAAGAATTGCAATTGAATTTTAAAATAGTGGTCATGAAAGTGAATGGGATTTTTTAAAAAGGAAAACAGTTTGTTGCAGGAAGTTGCAAACAATTCTATAGAATGACTTTTTGTTATATTATATAGGGTTGCCAAGTCTTACCTTGGCTCTGGTGGGGGATGAATCTCGCACACAGCGTGATGACATCACCCAGAAGTGACATAATCACTGGGCCTAACTGGGCATGTCATACCAGGGACGGTCTAGTATTCAGGGTAAAAACTTTATGGTACCATAGAGTTTTAACCGAATGCTAGAGCATCTCTGACATGATGTGTCCAGCATGATGTCACTTCTGGGTGATGTCACTGCACTGGGCATGTCACATGATGACAGAGCTCTTTAGGGGTAAGGATCTCCCTAGCAACCTGCTCCGTGCCTATGGGTTGTGGGCCTCCAAACCAGGGGAAATGTATAAGATTCTTCTTTCTTTATTTTTTTAACAAATGGGAGTGAAAGATAATAGTGGTTCAAAAATGTAAATAAATTCATCCCCCCCCCCCCCCGCCCCGCATTCTACCTTCTAAACTGCACCCAGCCCTTAGCTGGCAGCAGAAATCTAATGCACTAAAGTAAAAAAAAAAAAAAAGACATTCATTTCTGGTACCTTTATATTTAATAATATATAAAGGGCCAATTGACCCTCACACTTTGTTTCCAACACCAGCCAAGCAGATATCTCTATCAAATTCACTTTACCGCAATGCTTTTCCTGAGAGACTAGATCTTGAGAAATACTTTTCCCTTCATGTCTAATGGTAATATCTGAGCCATCCACTTTCTTTTTCTCTAGTAATTGATTTCAAAGAACACCCTGAATTAGTTACAGTATCCTATTGGATCTTTTGCTCATATTTCTTATGATTTATTTGTTCTCTACAGAAGTACAGGAATATTGAGTCAGACCATTGGTTCCCACCAGGGCTTTTTTTGTAGAAAAGGGCCAGCAGGAACTAATTTGCATATTAGACCACACCTACTGACATCAGCACAATTTCACAAGGGGCTTTTTTGTAGAAAAAGCCCAGCAGGAAATAATTTGGATATCAAGCCACACCCCCTGACACCTAGCCAGCTGGAACTGCGTTCCTGTGCATTCCAGCTCAAAAAAAGCCCTGGTTCCCACTAGTCTTGTTATCTCCATTTCAACTGGCAGCAGATTTCAGGCAAGGGTTTTTTTTCTCTGAGATCCTTTCAGCTGGAAAGCCAGCAGTTGAGCCACAGATACATGCAAAATGTGTTCTATCACTAAACTGCAGTCTTCCTTCATTTGCTCAAGAAAACAAGAAGCCCAGAAGCTGAGGGAGGTAGTATATCTTCCCTTGAGGATCATGGGGACCGGAGTTAAAACTCACCCCTCAGTGTTATCATGTCTTGCTGTTATTGCCTGGCAAGAAAGAATTACTTAATCAGATATTTTCTCCTATCGGAAAAAATTGGCAGAGGGTAAAATCCATTTTGTGAAGGGGGAGGGTAGAGTCACTGATATTTTCATTGCGATTGCATGGATGGAGGATGCAGTTAGATCTAGAAATGAATATCCTATTGAAACTGCTGGCAACAAAGAAAAATAAACACCTGTACTATAGAACAAGATAATTTTACAAATTAAAACTAGAAGAGACCAAAACCTAAAATATTTGTATGTAGATTCAGGAGGGTAGTAGTGTCGGCCTGAAGAAGCAGAACAGAGTTTGAGTCTAGTGGCACTTATTTGTAATGTAATGTAATTTGGAATGGTACATTGGAATGTATTTGTCTGGTCTGGTGAAAGGGAAGATAACTCTACACAGCCAATCACCCCACTTCAAAGAATTTGCTGTAAGGGTCTCAATTAATTACTGTCAACGTTCTACAATTAACGATACATCAGTCTCCAAGTAAGACATATTTATTTATTTCATTATGTTATTTATTTCCTTCACTGGTTCTGGCCCAGTGGAACATACTGCCAATTGAGATCAAAGCCCTGCAGAATTTATTACAGTTCTTCAGGGCCTATAAAACAGGGCTGTTCCACCTGGCCTTTGGTTGAGGTGGCAGGTATTCCATTCTATTGGCCTCTCCTGCTCTAACCTGCCTATGCAGTGTACTGTACTAACTTGTTACACATTATACAAATTTGTGTCATAGGCAGTGACACTCAGGATGTTGTACTGTAGATTGTAATTATGTAGCAATTAGCTCGGTTTTTAGGTTATACTGAATTATATGGAACTGTTTTATCTGTTTTAACCTATTTATTTTAACCTGCCCTGAGTCCACTTGCAGGGGAGGGTGGGATAGAAATCCCATTAAATAAATAAATGTTTCCCCCCAGAATTGAACCCAAACAAATGGTAACCATATAAACTAAACTTGTTATTCCTGAATCTGTTAAACATCTTTATAAGTGGTGGCATATCTGTGACGAAGCATCAAGAACATCTTATAGGATGCTTATGAAAGCCTATAAGGTGGCAGTGAAGACTGCAAAAAGGGATTTTTATGCAGCCTCCATTGCATCTATGAACTTGTGCCCAGTCCAATTATTTAGGACTATTCAATCATTAACTATCTTGTGAACTTGCGCACAACCCATTTATTTAGGACTATTCGATCATTATCTTGCCACAGAGCAAGCAAAACAGTAAGGAATTGGACATTGGCTGTGAGGCTTTTGCGAGATATTTCGCAGACAAAATCATGTCACTCCATCAGGATTTCCCGACCACCCTTGATGCAGTGAGAGCACTGGAAGCCCCTTGTCCATCTTTTAGTCTTGTTTGGACCATTTCAGCCAGCTCTCCAAGGAGGATGTAGACAAGGTTCTGGTAGCTGTGAGACCTAACATTTGCCTCTTAGATCCATGCCCATCCTGGCTGGTCAAGGGCTGTGGAGATGGAGCCTGGGTCCCTCCTGGAAGAGATGGTCATTGTCCCTTTTATCAGGGTTTTTTCCAGTGGGATCGAAAGAGGCAGTGGTATGGCCACTCTTGAAGAAACCATCATTGGACCCATTGGTTCTATCCAACTACAACCCAGTATCAAACCTACCATTCTTGAGTAAGTTAGTTGAGAGAGCAGTTGCAGAACAGCAGAACAGCCGCCCTGAGCCTGCTTCGGCGGGGAGAGCAGGATATAAATCCAATAAAATAAAATAACTCCAGGCCTTCCTAGATGAACCATTCCAGTCTGGTTTCTGCCTTGGTCACGGGGTGGAGATGGCATTGGTTGCTCTCACAGATGACCTCTAGAGACACCTGGATCGAGGCGGATCAGTGTTGCTGTTATTGTTAGATCTGACAGCAGCATTCGATACAATCAATTATGATCTTTTGACCTACCGCCTTGCCGACGTAGGAGTGAAGGGGACTGCCTTACAGTGGTCAGGGACAGAGGGTGGCAATTGGTGACACAGTCTCCTAGTGGTACCCATTAGAATGTGGAGTGCCACAGGGAGCAATCCTATTGCCAACATTGTTTAACATCTATACGTGCCCCCTTGCCCAGTTAGTATGGAGGTATGGGTTGTGTTGCCATCAATATGGTGATGACACCCAGCTATATCTGTTGATGGACAGGCACCTAGACTCTACCCCAGAAAATCTTGGCTATGAGCTCAAGGCCATGATGGGGTGGTTGCAACAGGGCTGACTGAAACTAAATCCATCTAAGACAGAGGTCTGGCCCAGGTGGAATGGGTACAGGAATAAGGCTTCCAACCATTGGCAGGGCACTTCTGTCAGCGGCACCAAGAGTTCAGAGCCTTGGGGTAATCCTGGATGCCTCATTGTCCATGGAGGCCCAGGTCCCACAGTAGCCAGGTCTGCCTTTTACTATCTATGGCAGGCAAAACAAGTGACTCCCTACCTATCCATCCAGGATCTGGCCACAGTGATCCCTGCAACAGACACTTCCAGACTAGATTACTGCAATTTGGTCTACACAGGCTTGCCCTTGAATATGATCCAGAAACTCCAACTGGTGCAGAATGCTGCGGTGTGCCTGCTTGCTGCAGTGCCGATATGGGTGTGCATGCAACCAGTGCTCTGCTAGCTGCACTGGTTACCAATTGAGTACTGAATCCAGTTAAAGGTTTTGGTTCTGACCTTCAAAGTCCTGAACAGCCTGGAACCAGCATATCTGAAAGACCGCCTCTTCCTATATACCCCCCCAGAGAGCCTTGTGCTCCATGGATCAACATCTGCTGGTAATCCCTGGCCCAAAAGAAGTCCACTTAGCCTCAACACAGGCCAGGGCATTCTCTGTCCTGGCCGCTACCTGGTGGAACAAGCTCCCATTGGAGATTAGGACCCTGCAGGGACTGTTGTAGTTCTGCAGGGCCTGTAAAACAGAGCTGTTCCACCAGGCATTCAACTGAGGTGGTGGACATTTTGTTGTTCTGTGGCCTCCCTGCTTGCAGGGACCCTGATGAAATAACTCTGTCAACCCATTTATCTTATACCAGCTGCGGGATGTGTGGAAGGAGTAGAGGCAGCTGATACCACTAACTGCAGAATTGGGATTTGTTTTTAGACTGTTATATTGCTTTTAGATTGTATATTGTTTTATTATATATATCTGATTTTAACCTTGTATTATTGACTGTTATTACCTGCTCAGAGCTCATCTGGGAAAGGGCGGGCTATAAATTGAAAATAATGAATAAATAAAATAATAAATAATGCTGTATGATGATTTATTGCTCATGCTCTTCCTATATGTATGGACAGTTAATTTCTGTTTCTTTGAGTCTGAAGAAGTACACACAAAATCTCATACCTTGAGTAAAACTTTGGTTGTTATTAAAGGTGCCACTGAACTCAAATATTTGTCTGTACATTGCCTGATAGATCGTGGTATGAAGTTTTATTCTTAGGTTGCATCTATGCAGAGCCTCTGTCTTCAGAGATGACATAGAAGATAAATCTAAGAACAAATTAGCTAGACCATAGATTCTGAATAGACTTTCTATGCTATAGCAGAGCCCTTGCATGAGAAAACAAGTTTCCCACTTTAGTATCATGAACAGGACATGTTCAATTTGCTTCAGTTTAAGAAGGCTTTTTATTTAGTTTTCTGATCCAGTTTATTTAGTTTCTCTGGCTGGACTTTCTTTTAGTTGGTCTCTCAATCAGCTTGCTTAGCCACTCACTGCCGTATGGGGGGCCTTGGAGGGCCAAAACTAAAAGTCATGCAAAGGAGAAACTTGGCGCTAGGGGCTGCTTGTATATATTACAACACCTACAATCTAGATATTCTGTTAATCTCACGTCTCCTTGTGTGATTTGTTCCATTAAGAAAACTGTCATTAGTCTTCTTGCTGAATACATAAAAGTAGTCATTACTCTGTTTCAACATTGTAAGGATGTTCCCTGCGTTAAAGAAAATCCATCTAGCTTGATTCAATTACACATCAGTAAGACTGGTGTGAAAAAAAACCTGGGATAATACAAATCATAATATAGAACATGAAGCTAATACCTTATTATAAAACTGGATGCACACCAACTGATCTTTTAGTAACTTGCATGTAAGTCACACAGATACCTTTCGAAAGAACAATGAACCAAATCCCAAAGTCCTGAATCTGCTTTGAGTACAGAAGCTTAGTTCCACTTTTAAACACTCCAGGAGAATGTAAAAGTGCCCCCTTTTCTTGTGTACATTGTTGCCAATCAAGTTCATATCTGTACAAAAGTCTGTGGCTTTCCAAGTGTGAACCAGCTAAAAGAGGTCTGCTAGGAAACACAGTGCAATCCTAAATGCAAGGCTTTTTTGTAGCAGGAACTCCTTTGCATATTAGGCCACAAACCGCTGATGTAGTCAATCCTCCAAGAGCTTTCATGACTCTTAGTACTCTGAGCCAAAACCCATTCTCCATGCCATACGGACATTGTGATTTCTGGTTTAGCTGCCAAGATGCCTAGACTTCTAGTTCTCACACACATCTACACTCGGGCATAGGCCAAGCAGTCAACTTCCTGCCAGGCCTATGTGAGTTGTTTGGGCCTCAGTCCTCAAGGCAGTGCTCCTACAGACAGGCCCTAACCCAGCAAGAAGGACTCCCAGCCTGTTATCATGCACAAGTCCCCGGCTCTGCGGAACAAGAGATCATGCGGTCGCTATGAGCTGTCCAGCTATGTGGTTTTCAGCCCTCCTGATGGAAGCCATAATAAGGGCTAATAGCATCAGCAATCATTTTCATGCATCTTCAGGACGCCTTGAGAGCGAAGCGGGAGACCCACGTACTCAATGTGCAACCTGGACATTTCCATAAAGCAATCAACCTTACCTCTGTGTGCATCCTGCTAGCCATTCCAAGCTGAATATCACACAAAAGACTGTGCCAGCCAAGATGAGTCAAAGACAAAGACCAAGACCAACCCAGAGATTACCACCATTGTGTTGGTTGGGTGTCACTTTAGATAACAATTCGGCCCTATATCGTCACATCAGATAGTGTTGTTTGGATTATGTTAAGCCCATCATCCCTGTTACTTTCCAAACGTCACCATGGAGCCTCCCCTTTTCTGAGATCACATACTACATGTCCCAGCATCATAGCCCACCTGACCCCTGTGTCATAGGTCATCTGACCTCACCCCCTGAGGACACATGCAAGTCCTTAAAAGATCAGAGAGTATATTTACCCTGCTGTATAGATTCACCCCCAAAACCTGATCAGTTTCGGGTCCCCAATAGTAAGATACACTAGGTAACAAAAGGCAAGGAGGGGGATGAAATAATATTGATTATAACTGTTCAATATTAAAAGGGCAAATCAGTTGACAGCTGGTTGGCAGAATAAAATAATTACAGAGAGTAGAGACTTTTTCAGGCTGAGGTAAAAATATATCAAGACTTTGGCAGAAGATCCTTAAAATAAACAATAAACCAGGCAGGTTTCAGAGTCCCACTAGACTCTACTTCACACAGGCTGTCTGTGCCTTCTAGGCATTCAGAATGCTGCCTAACTTAGGCAGTGCCAAATCATATAAATAACAAATTTCAATCACTTTTACACACACACATAGAGAACGCCTGCCTGGTGTCAGTATTCTCCCTCACAGACCCTTTCACATTAGCTATCTTCCAGGACTCGCATCCCTCAATACCGATGTGTCTCAGCCCCACAGCTAGTCCTCTGGTCTGAGTCTTGGGTACCTCTGCTGACCCCCAGAATCCAGTTCTCTCGTTAGTGGGTAATTTTTTAAATCTAGTTTGTACATTGAGATTGCCTGATGCGCTGGCGAAATCTCCCTCAGAGAGTTTCAAACTGTCTGAAAACTCCCAGCCATTCTGACCACTCTCAGCCCCTCGTCCAGTTGGTTTTACAACTGTCCGGCCTAAGCCCACTGTCTTCACTTCAGACTGGTCTTCTGAAGACTTCTCTCGAAGACCCCCTGGCTAAGACTAACAATCCTTAGATGATTTTCTGCTGAGCAAACCTCCAAAGGATACTTTTCCGTTGCTTGGGCAATGTTCCAGCCAATTGCTGCAAGCCTGTTTCTCAGCTACTCAAGCTAAGGGCCTAAGTCCGTCACAGCAGTTTCTTCAAGCAAATGATTCCAGAGTTGCAACACAGTGGACCACTAAAGGTTCACCAAGTTTCAAGTGGACTAATGGGTTCAGTTCTGTGGGCTCCTGAAGAAGGTGCCCTCAACCACCCACCTTTGTTTCCTGTTAGAAAAAAATCTTATGCCTTCTCCAGGACAAAGAATAGCCAAACACCCAACAGCAAGCAATCACCAGCTAAACATCTCTCAGCGTAAACAAAGCCTACAAGCCCAGCAAAACTAACCTCAAAACAGAGAATATCAACAGACCCACAGGCCAAAGAGGCAAGCCTAACATATCCAGTGTCAAACCAGAGAATCAAAGCCAAGCCTTCTGAAGCAAGGGAAGGGACATTTTCCAGCCTAACACAACCAATGTCAAACCATATAATCCCAGAACAACCAACCAGGCAAGCTCCCCCTAACACGTCTTCCCCTACCTTCTGTTGCCCAGGACACCTGCAAAAAACACCCATCTTCCAAGTATGGCGCTCTAAAACTCTGACTCCAGATACTCTTGAATATTACCAGGAATATTTGGATGTGGAACACCAGTATAGCCAAAGTTCTTGAATATCAGTCAAGATCACAGATATATCATAGAAGCACCCAAGCACACACCCCTGTGAGGATACTGTCTGGCCTCCCCACCTGCAAAATACACTGGCCCCAACTTCAATGCTGTAGATTCTGATGCACTACATATTTAATGTATGTGAGTCCTGTACATGAGATAAATCTTTAAGACTGCAATTCTAACTACACTTTCTGGGGTAAACCTCATTAAAGAACATGGGACTTACTTCTGAGTAAATCTGATTAGAATTGCTCCTTACATGTAGAATTTCAACCACTGATATGAAGTTTACCTATGCCAAATTGGTCTGTATAATAGTTTGTGTGTATACCACTGGCATCAGACTCAGGGCAAATACATCAGGTAGGTCAGGAGATAAGGCACATTCTTCAGTCCTGCTCTCCAGATGAGGAGACTGGCATACCCTGTGATCTGTGGCAGACCTAAATCAGTAAGGTAACTTTTATTGTCAATTTTTTTTATCCTACAACTCTGAATGCCATTAAGAAACCATAGAGTTTCAATACAATCCTGAATAGCATTGACTTTAGAGTCTTGTATTTGTTGGGCAAGCTTAGAATATTTTCTTAATTTCTGGCATCTTGCTGTGACACAATAAAATGGTTTATAAATCATACTTAGAGATACAAGTTGCTTATAGCTTGCTAACTCCATCAGAAAACATTCTTCAGCAAAATTCTTCATAGTATAGATTTTAAGCATTAATTTCACACTTTCTAAATAAGACTTTCTAGCTAGCTACCATGACAATAAAAGAACTGTTGAGAGAGAGAGAGATTCACATCAAAGGGCATAACACCAACTGAGAAGTAATCAATTCTGCATCTAAAAGGGTTTCCTAAACATTTTCAGTATTTAAAAACCAATTGAATTTTATGGCCATTTTAGTTCAGTTATAATTGACTGGATCACCTAATACCAGCAGTTTATGTAAAGCAAGAAATCAATGCTAAAGACTTTTTCAGATTTGTCACCATTAGGGACAATTCCAAACTGGTAACTCTTCCAAGCTAACTTTTCAGTTGTTGGCTTCATGATTTCAAACTAATGACAAAACACAGGAACCAGTTTCCAATCCTAAATGTTTCTGGTTCAGTCAATAGGAAGAATGAAAAACATTCCTCTACCATATCATACAACTAAAAATATGAAATAACACATGCTCTGGCACTTTTCCCACAATGATGGAATTGCTCGCATATGCCTGGAGGATGTCCTCCTGCTGGGAGATCAAACCTGCTAGGAAGACTCTAAAGTTCCAATATACCTTTGGTCTCAAGATAACATCAATAAGAGCTTCCACAGTTTTCACTTCTTGAATTGTCTTGTTCCCATGTGTTTTTGGCTTCTTCATTGTACAAAACCACTTAAATGACCTGAAGAGCAATAGCTGATTATATTGTAATCAGTTACTTCAGATTTAAAAGGGTTAATACAACTGCCCTGTAAAACTTTTGGCTAAAATGCAGAAGCATTACCCTTGTGAAGCTTGAGAATAAAGGATAAATCTAAAAAAACCACTGAACTGTCTGACCTTGCTAAAAGTCTCACAAACACTAATGATTGGATGAACTGGCAGACTAATGCCAAGTTACCTGTTCATGTGAAATGTTCTTTCCTGTCTTCTGTCTCTTCTCTTTATTATTTTTCTCTTTTTTGGCTGAATTCTCATTCATGCCCCATGCTTGAAAACTTAACACACACCCTCTGTTTTGTGAGCATGCAGGCATGATCTTATTAAAAGGAGGGCAGAATAAAGAATACTCAAATAGTCCTATTAGGAGGTCAGAATTCTGAGGTAATGCAATAGGCTCTACCACCCCAGCCTGTGGATATAGTTAGTGTATGTGGTTTTATTTAAAAACTTTCTGAGGTTAAAAAAAAAAAGTAGCCTGGGAAAGAGAGAGAAGTTCCAGGCTAGTGTACATATTGCTTTACTATCTTTCTTCTTAGATAAGTTTTTTTTTTTATAAGAGAGCATTCAGAAATGTCAGGGTCCATCTGCAGTTTAAAGGGGTACAGTCCTGCTTACTGTCTTCTACCACCTCACTCCCATGTTACAGTGACTACCACTTTCCTGAGCTGTGAGATATTCCAGGGGTAGCAGTTACATAGTTTAGCTCACCTTAGAAAAATAACTACTGGACATTTAGATTTTTGTAAGGTTTTCTTTATTTTACAAATATATAAGAAGAGTACAGGTGGAGACAAAGAGGCACTCCTATAGGTACCCTTCATCAGATTCCCAGAGCTAAAGCAATCCTCAGCCAGCTCACAGCAGCATCAGTTTATCACCACCACCTCAGAAGCATCTAAAACTGTTTCCTCACACTCAGACATACATCTTTCCCCTCCCCTCATCTAGGATGGAAGTAAACTCTCATAATCCCTGATGTGTGCTTGGAGTAGCCATTTCTTGCCAGTTAAGAGAAACAGAAACTACCATTCCTTCTGTCATGAATTCCGGTTTACCCAAGCACCCCACTTCAGTTCAAGGCTGTAAGATAACCTGACATACAGTAGCCAGAGTCCAAGATCAGAGCATCCACCTGTTTCTGCTGCATATGCAGGTGTCTCTTCAAATTTTGGTGTAAACAGTGGGTATTTTTCTCTTACTGCTGTAGCTGTATATTTGCCCTTTGGGAATAAATAAGTATTAGACAGAAGAAAGATAAGCACATAGATCAAAAGCATAATTAATGAAAATATATTAAACAAGCAAATAGCCCTAAAATATTTAAACGAAACTCAGCAATTAAGCAAAAGACCACAAGAAAGAGGACGGGATCAACAAATATAATAATAATAATAATAAAATTTATTTATACTCCGCCCTCCCCGCCGAAGCAGGCTCAGGGCGGCACCATGAAGTAACAATAAATACAACATAACCATTAAAATACATTTCTTAAACCAGCGATTAGATTAAAATTTAAAATTTAAATTACAGTATAAATTAATGGTGCTACATTCTTAATATACATGTAAACATAGCTTATTGATGCAAAGGTTCCATCTTAATATGCCAGCTGGAAAAGGAAGGTTTTGCAAGCCCTACGGAACTGATTAAGGTCCCGCAGGGCCCACACCTCCTCTGGCAGCTGGTTCCACCACTGGGGTGCTGTTATCGAGAAGGCCCACTCCCTTGTTACTTTCAATTTGGCCTCTTTTGGCCTGGGGATTTTCAGTAGATTTTGTGAACTAGATCTCAATGCTCTCTGGGGAACATATGGAGAGAGACGGTCCCTAAGGTAGGCAGGTCCTCAGCCATATAGGGCTTTAAAGGTAATAACCAGCACCTTGTAACAGACTCGGTATACAATTGGCAGCCAGTGCAGCTTGCGCAGCCTAGGCCGCACATGTTCCCACCTAGGTAGACCCACTAGCAGCCTGGCTGCCGCATTCTGCACTAGCTGGAGTTTCCGAGTTCAGTACAAGGGCAGCCCCATGTAGAGGGCATTACAGTAGTCTAGTCTCGAGGTGAGCATTTCATGGATCATTGTTGCCAGGTCACCACGCTCCAGGAAGGAAGACAACTGCCTTGCCCATCTAAGGTGGAAGAAGGCGGACTTAGCAGTGGCTGCTATATGGGCCTCCATTGTGAGGGAAGACTCCAGTAGCACTTCCAGCCTCCTGACCCTGTGCACCGGTACCAGTGGCGCACCATCAAAAACCGGCAAGGGGATTTCCCCACCCGGACCGCTGTGACCCAAGCACAGGACCTCTGTCTTTGCTGGATTTAACTTTAGCCCACTCAGCCTAAGCCAGCCCGCCACGGCTTTCAATGCCTGGTCCAAATTTACAGGGACATTGTCAGGCCGGCCATCCATCAATAGATAGAGCTGGGTGTCATCAGCGTACTGGTGACAACCCAGCCCATACCTCTGGGCAATCTGGGCAAGGGGGCGTATGTAGATATTGAATAACATTGGGGAGAGAACTGCTCCCTGAGGCACTCCACAGTTAAGTGGGTGTCTCTGGGATAATTCTCCCCCAATCGCCACCCTTTGTCCCCGACCCTCAAGGAAAGAGGAAAGCCACTGCAAGGCTAACCCCTGAATCCCTGCATTGGCAAGGCGGCGGGCCAACAGCTGATGGTCGACCACATCGAACGCAGCCAATAGGTCTAACAACAGCAGTACTGCCGAGCCACCTCGATCCAGATGCCGTTGGAGATCATCCATGAGGGCAACAAGCACTGTCTCCATCCCATGGCCCGGGCGGAACCCGGACTGGTATGGATCTAAGGTAGAAGCATCATCCAGAAAACTATATGGTAGGGGACAATATTAATCACTTCAAAACCAGGAATAATAATGGGAAAGAGATCATTTATGGCACCAGACAAGCCTGCAAGGGGAAGACATTTCAAAAGAGTGCCTCAACTTACAAGGGCCTGTTTAGTGCTGCCATCCACTTAACCTTAAAAAAAAATAAACAAACCAAAGGAGGGAGACTTCGAAGAGCAAACGGTTGCCATTTATTCTTACAAGGGAAAAGTACTACAATGGGGGGGGGGGCACTTGCAGTGGAAGGAAAATGTCCTCCCCATCACCAAAGTATATATGGTCTGACTCTTCTATAACACAGGTCCCACAGATGGCTACAATATGTCTATGTACACAATAAAATCCACTAAATGCACCAGAAATCTTTATATTAGGCAAGCCTTTACTTCCCACACATACATAATAATGAGCATTTTGCTACTAGATAACGGCATGTGGGGGTGGCATATGGGGCTGGAAATGTATTATGGGATTGTGTTAGAGATGTCTCATCTGAAGCTGCAGCTGCCTTGTTGGAAAACACATGACAGGAGATGCCAAGTGTGAAATGCACTGAGACTAAATTTTTGTGACAAATAATTATAGAATCTGGAAACAAGAGTACATAACAAACAACTGTTAGCTAGTAAATGTGATTTGCATGAAGGAAAGTGAGATTTTTGAAAGTATATCTAAACAAAGCTGTAAAAAGCATTTGTATGTTTTCTGAAAAGGAGGGCTTAGAATGTGCACAAATGACAAAGAATTTATAAAAAATTAAAGATGGTTTTTGGGCAAACATGATTAAGACATTTATTTCTAGATGACAAATGTATGACTCATATAAAGCTGAACATTTATTAATTCTTCAAATGATCTGAGTTTTCAAATTAAGACATCAAAAGGCACATTGACCCTCAGTGACAGTGGGGAACCAATTTGGGTAGAAAGGTGGCACAGAAATGCTTTAATAAAAATAAATACATTTATAGGTTTAGATATATTAATTCCATTCTAATGGTTTTGATATGGTAGCAAATTAATGCTTAGAAAATATTTAATGCCTATCACAGTTCTTCATATTACAAATGCATTTATTACGAGGAAAAAGTAATATGGTTAGATTTTAAAACTGAAACACAAACTAAAACCAAGATTATGAAATGATGAGATGGGAAATACAATGAGAAATTTCAACTGCAGTTACACAAGCCAGCTCCATGGTGGAGCCAAAGGTATCGCCTTTACATTTATTTTTCAAACACAGAACCAGAAATATTTAGATAATACAGTTACTCTCTGTTAGAGGAAACAGGGTTGGAATATCTGGCTATTTTATGCAGAATGTTTGGAAGTCTATTTGCTGTGGGATTCATTTTGTCATTGAAATAATACTGCAACAATTAATTAAAATTGATTTTTTTCCAGAATACTGAATTGCATTTAATGAAATTTCAGTGCTATAGTATAAAGAACTATATAAACAATGACTGAATACAATAAAGTTCATGTAAGACAATTTCTACACAGTTTTGATACAATATTGATTGTGCCTTGCATTCCTTACCATTTTATTTTAAATGTCAGGTGGTCAAAGGTAAATGAAAATATCCATAAACAAGACATTTTTAGAAATAGGCTCTCGAAAATAAAGTACTTAAAATTTATTCATGGCTGCAAAGTTAGCAGACTGCTTCTCAGTGAAAACTGAAGAGGTTGTATGTATGGCCAAACTTATTTATATGGATACCTGTGTATTTAACTTTTTTAAAAAGGAAAGTCTTTCAGAATAGATTTCTATAAGCTAGAGCAGGAGTCCTCAAACTTTTTAAATAGGGGGCCAGTTCACTGTCCCTCAGACTGGTGGAGGGCCGGACGGCCATTACTGTACAAGGCCACGGGCCATCAGTTCTCCGTCTTCTGCATCTCTCTCCCTTCTCCACATCACACACCCCGGCCAGGGAACTCACCTCACCTCGGTATCACCTCACACTCTGTCTCTGCCACCTCAGCCCAGTGCCGGAAGTGTGCGTTGCTAACGCGAGTTTAGGTCGAACGTCACTTCCGGTCTGATTTTGCCATAACCCGGCAGGCCGCATAAACATCCTCAGCGGGCCGCATCTGGCCCGCGGGCTGTAGTTTGAGGACCCCTGAGCTAGTGCCTCCATACTTCTCAAGTAAAAATATAGCACCTACACAAGTAGGTGTTCCTTCTTCAGGAGACCAGTTAGTTCCAAAAAAGGAGTGGACTTTTCCATTGAAGTGAATTGTTTAGTATTCTCACTCCATGTATACATCACAGAAAACAAGCTGGGCACTGAGCTTTAGAATCAGACTCTTGGGATAAGATTTTCATTTCCATTACAGCTTTGAAATTAGGAGTGGTTCCACATTGGTGCTATTTTTTTTTCAATCAAATTTTAGCTATTTTATAATTAACTGCATCCCCAGATATTGTGACACTGAAATCACTTGCCTATTGTATTTTCACATCCACACAGAGCAGTGTTATGTGTGTGTGTTATGCTCATGGCTTCTTTACATCTTTACTGATACTGATAGGTTTTTTTTAGCAGTATTTGTTTATTTGAGGCAATTAGCACTATTACATCATGACAACATCATCATTATTTAGCTGTCCTTACCCACTTTTTCTTTTCAGAAAATGACCCATGTTGCCATCTTTTATATATGATTGCTCTTTCATCTTGGTGAATCCAAGCTCCATTATTGGTTGGGATTGGGTGGGACAGTGGTGCATCAACCTTTGGCTTATCAAACCATCGATCAACTGCTCTTGCATCACATTGACTGACTCTACTATTCCCAACCCACTGCTGGCCCTAGGACAGATGTAAAGAAGCCATGAGCATAACACACACACATAACACTGCTCTGTGTGGATGTGAAAATACAATAGGCAAGTGATTTCAGTGTCACAATATCTGGGGATGCAGTTAATTACAGAATAGCTAAAATTGCCTTCTGAAGAAAATGCCATGCAGTGGCTGCTGCTAGGCAACTAATCTTGCTTCTCTTGGTAAAAAGTAACCAAGCTTGGTTCTCTCATAGAAGGGGGAGGCCTTTTCAAGTCCTATTTTGGCCTTTGAGAGACAACTAATTGGTTGACTCCACTCCTCTCTCCCACCCAAGTAGCTGTTGCTAGCCAGCCAAGCTGATTCTGTCAGAAAAAGCAGCCAACTTTGATTCTAGCAGTTGTTGCCTCTCCCTACTCTTTCATTGGCTAAGCTGCCTATTGCTCTGCCTTGCAGAGGCGAGAAAGAAAGCCTTGTCTTGACTGTCTGAGGGATGAAGAAGGAGGAAAGAGCCATAGAGAAAGCCTTCCCACAATTGGCTGAAGAAGGGAGGAGGAAGGAAGTCTTTATCTTGATTGGCTCAGGACTCCTCCCTATCCTCCTCTGGAAAGGAAGCACCCAGTGTTGGGGGGAAATAGTGTCATGACACAGTTGGCCAGATACAGAGAGAGACAGATAGGGAGGAAAAGCAAGAGACAGAGAGAGATTGAAGTCAGCATTATCAGTGAGAGAGACTGTTGTTCTAAAAGGTGTCACTAAAGGCCTGTGAGGGACAATTCATTGGGGCCAGTTTCAGGTTTGTGGGGAAATTCTTGGAGATTCTTTGATGAAGTTTGAGAAGGGTGTAGGAGTTAGGGCTTCAGAGGAGGGTCTGCCAGACCCAGGTTCTTGTTGTGGAAGCTGACTGGGTGATTTCAGAGCAGTCACACACTTCCAGTCTCACCTACCTCATAGAGTTGTGGTGCAGATCAAAGAGGGGAGAGGAAATTGATGTAAGCTTCTTTGTCCCCCCACCACTGTGGAGAAAGACTGTCCTTTTCCTATGAAGAGGCTGCAGGGAGGGGGAAGGCAATAAAAAGCTGAAGTCAGAGGAACAGATAAAGGGAAGAAGATAGGGTTGCCTACTCCAGGTTAGGAAATTCCTGGAGATTTAAGGGGTGGAGCATGGAGAGGCTGGGGTTTGAGAAGGGATGGTACCTAGGGCAGGTACAGTGCCATACAAGACACCCTCCAAAACAGCCATTTCCTCCTGGAGGTGAGGGCTGGAAATCACTCAGAATTACAACTGCTTTCCAGATGGCAGAGATCAGTTCCCCTTGAAGTGTGTGTGTGGGGGAGTGAATGCCTTCACTTGGGTGGTGAGAAGATAGCAAAAGTGGGAGGGGCACTCACCCAGAGCCTCTTTTTAGAGCCAGTTGTATTTTTATTCACAGCAGGCCGTATCCCAAGTAGCTTACATAAAGCTTAACCAGTTTTTGAGTATATATTTGTAGTTATTGCTAGCCAGCAATATTTTGAGGCACTACAATGAACAAGAATTAAAGGGTATGTGTGAAAGTGCTGTTCATTTCAACAAACAACTGATAGGTTTGCAGATGAATTTTCTCCTTTCCCAAATGTCAAAGAAATCCAGAGTGTCCGTGTGTCACCAGGATACATCTTGCCTGGTGCCACCCCCACCCCTGATACACAGGAGAATATCATCTACTAGTAGAAATTGTATATAATGATATAATGGCAGTAATGCTAAAAATATCCCATAAATAAAAATATAAGGGTAACAACCAGCTTAGTGACTGGCAACTGGCGCAGCAGAATTCAATATTTGCTGGCACACCAGAATTCACATCAGCCTGAGAACATGACAAAATAGTAACACAAACATAGTGACACAAAAATAATAATACAGAGATTTCACTTCTTTTCCATACAAAAGCAAAAAAATGCAACAAAACAACTCCATAAATAAAAGGAATGACCACTGAACATTTGATCAAAACATGTTGGAAAAATAATTTAAATGCACCTAGGTAATCTGCATCATCCAAGTAAATCTAAGAGAAGGATTTTCCAGTAACCTTTTTTGCACAGGAGGAGCTGCTCAGAGAAGGCATTTTCAATGCACATTCAGACACTCTGAACACACTTATCCCCGTGTACATACACGCACGTAGACAGCCAATACCCTGTATTTGGCATTCAGAGGGCTGCAATAGTTCTCCACTGTAAGTTTCTCTATAGTCCTGAATTACTGTAGCTTTGACATCACTTTTTCTGTTACCTCTTCCTAGCAATAGCACCATTATGCAGTCATTCAGGTTTCCTGAACAAGCATTATCTTCATTCTGAATTAACTTCATTTGGCTTCTGTAAAATATTCACACAGACCTAATTGATTAGTAATGTGTCAATGTCACTGTCAAGAAGAAGAAGGTTGAAGTAGCAGCTGACCAGTGCACAAGTACAGAAATGATAAGCTTTCTGTGCGTTTTTCAAGAATCAGTTCAGAAACCCTAAAAGCCTATTTTCTGTTCAAAATCGTTGCTGGAGAACATTTGATTCAGTCCTCAATCTAATACATCATTAATGTTTTTTAGAATTTCAACTGGTCTACAAAGCATTTCTCTTCCTGTAAATAAGAAAGAACAAAAGTGAATGAACATTCCATAAAATAAGACTGCAGCACTGAATTGACACTCCCCTTCCCAACAGCATAGCATTTCAAGAAAGTCTTGTCTCAGAACTTGGTGCATAACAAAACATACTGATAGTTGTGCTCAGAGCCTCTTGTGACGTCAGCAAGGGATATGAGCCTTGTGAGTTGCTATGTTGGCAAAGGCATGATCACAAATATGTATTTTCTGATGTAACAGGAATGAAGGGACGAGGAACAATACAGGGCAAGATGTCTGGAAGAACTATTTCACCCTTCTGTATCTGTTGATTTTTCCCTGTAAAAGCTTTTCCTAGATTTCCTCCAGATTTCCTCCAGCCTGGCTAACATCAAATTTTAGAGGCTAGCTGAGGGGAGGAATTAGTTTGAGTGGAAGATCATTAACACCCAGCCTACAGTCACTAGGAAAGGCTGCAACATTTCCTGGTGCTGCTTCAAAAGCATAAATGAAATATCAGGGGCCTCCTTAGAACCAACAGAAAGGTTGACAACCTTGTCAAGTCCAAATGTCTGTGAGTTTTCAAATATATTGCATATTAATGTTTACCATCACACATATATAAATTGAATAGGAACAGATATTTTGAAACTCAGATGATATTATGTGCAAGTAATGCTTTCCTTTAAAAAACAACAATGTCCTCACATAAAACGGGCAATTTAAGCACCCTACCAACCCTACAGCTATAGCAGAATAAGATGGAGTCATTGTGGTGTCAGAACATGGTGAGAATTATCTTAATAAATCCGAAGAAATCTTAAGATAGACAGAAAAGGAGGAGGGGGAGGTTGTGGTAATGGTGGTAGTTTTGGATTTATACCTACCTTTCACCCAGAGTCTCAGAGAGGCTAACCATCTCCTTTAATTTCTCTCCCCACAATTTCTCTCCTCACAACAGGCACCCTGTGAGGTAGGTGCGGCTGAGCAAGCTCTTTGAGAACTGCTCTTGATAGAATAGCTCTGAGAGAATTGCGACTGATGCAAGGTCACCTGGCAGCTGCATATGGAGGAGTGGAGAATCAAACCCAGTTCTCCAGATTAGAGTCTGCCACTCTTAATCACTACATCAAACTGGCTCTTGAGAGCAACACTAGGGTATTGTTTGGAACACTTCCATTTTTGTGCCACTTACTTTTCCTTTCCTTTATTAACTGTAAGCTCTTTTGACTGGAGATCTTGAATCATGCAATAAAATCACAGTTCAAATATCAATATCAGTTACTGACATCAGTTATTAATAAAGGAAAATTATGCCATTAGTAAAATCAGAGGTGGTCATGTTGATATGGAGCAGAAGAGTGTCTCAAAGATATAACAGACAAGAATTTGGCTGCTGATCCCATAACTGCAGGACTAACATTGTTTAATAAAAAAGGAATTGACCTGGGTTCCATGGCATGTTGGTACTTGTTCAAAGCAGAGGAAATCCATAATTAGATCATTGCTCACAAAATAACAGAACTTGATCAGTGGCTCACTTGTGACAGAAGCACAACCACAAGGGCAGCCAGAGAGTGGAGTATCACTCATTTTTCTATTATAGAAAGAAGCTTTCATTATTTAAAAGAGGATTTCACAAATTTAAAAGTCTGATTGGTTTTTTTTAAAACAATTCTTTAGTGTGACAATGCACCCAGGAGCCTCAGCATATCTACACTAGGCCCACCTTCAGTTGCATTTTCAGCAGAGAATTTGCAGAGAGGGAACAGTGCTTCTCCTTTCTTCACATGGTAATTTCCCTCCGCAAAAGCTTCCGGAACTCCATGTTTCCCTTGTAGGATCCTGTTTGTCCCTGAAAGTCCTTCAGTAGAATTGTGATCATTTGTTCTCATTTTAATTGCTTGTGGAGGTGGCTTTCTAGAGCATTCACAGTGGTTCAGCTTCAGTATGCATTTTTGGGTCCAGTTCCTTTAGAGGATTTTATTTATTGAATGTTCTCAGAGTCCCTGAACTTCAGTTTCCTTTTATGCTTTCCACATATTCCTTCTATGCATCTCAGAATCTCAATTCTGTCTCAAAAGGAAGTCTTTTCTTTAATATTTTATAAGTCTGTGGTCTCTTTGCTGTCCCCTTAAATATCATGTACTTGGGGAACACACGTTGAGGGTTTCATCCTTTTCTTCTTTGCAAGACTTTGCTAACGTTTTCTCATGAGGTTTTTCAGAAAGTCCTTCAAGCAGTAGTTCTTGGATTCTTGCAATTCCTCTTCTGCCTTAACCTACATTGGCAACATAAAGATTTAATTTTTTTTAGAATAGAAAACTTTAGTGTAAGTTTACTTTCTTTGGTGTAACTTCCTCCTATGGCTGTCTTGTTACATTTTATGATGTTCAAGAAGGTCAGCAGGTGCTTAATGTCTGTTGTTTACAGGTGAGTGACATTTTACTTATTTCAATGGGTGAAACATTAGAATTATAGAGACAAAAGGTTTATTTCATTGGCAACATGCTTACAATTGCAACTAAATCAAAATCTGGATTTGGATATTCCTCCTCGAGCAAACCATTTGAGGAATTTCAAGGAAAGACAAAGAATTTTGATCAGACTAGCAACATTTCTCAAAGGATATTTTAACTCCCTGAGGCCCCCCCCTTTCTTTCCCTCTCTTTTCATTCATATGTTCTTGTAAATGGAGAATCCTAAGAGGACAAAAAGCCTTATTTGTGAAGGTCTGAGAAGAATCAATATCTTTCTCTAACCTTGACTCCTTGTGTGATGTGTAGCAAATCACTTAATCGCCCTGAGCCACTTGTGGGAAGGGCGGGATATAAATCACGAATAAATAAAATAAACAAACAAACAAACAAACATAAACCTATCTTTGGAAATGAAACACTGGCTTACCTGAAGGTTTCTTCTCTTCGGTAGGGCAAAGTCATCCACAGTGGTTAGGTCATGCCCCCACTCGCTCCAGGCAGGGCTATGCAAATTTTTTCGGATGCCTTCCAGGACACAGGGGGAGTGTCCTTTCCAGGCATAGAATAGCCAAACTCCCAACTATTGACAACTCCACACAGAAAAGGAACTTAACCAAGTAAAACAAGTTTATTAATCCAACCATGCAAAAAAAAAATGGAAGAAAAAAATAGCCAACCTTTCAAAAAGGTATAAAAACAACCTCTTGGGAAGGGAAAAATAATTGGATGACTTCTCCCCACTGAAGAGAAGAAACCTTCAGGTAAGCCAATGTTTCGTTCTCCTTCGGTGGGGGAGGTCATCCACAGTGGTTATATGCAAAAGCTGATAACATAGGGTGGGTACAATGCACAGGATCTTACTCTGGAACCTGCTGTAGAACCCTTCTGCCAAAGGCAGTATCCATGGACTGTTGTTTATCTCTTCTGTAATGTCTGATAAATGTGGAGAAGGAAGACCAGGTTGCTGCCCGACATATTTCCTCCACTGGAGCACTGGTAGCAAAGGCTGCTGACGTTGCAGCTGCTCTAGTAGAATGGGCTGTAATCCCTGAAGGTGTTCTCAGCCCCTGTACTTCATAAGCCTTTCATATGCATAGTCTCAACCATAAGGCAATGGTCGATTTAGTGACCTTTTTGCCTAAGTTCAAAGTTCCATGAGAGACAAACAAGGCATCTCACTGTCTGAAACTAGACGTTCTATCGATGTAAACATGGAATGCCCTCCGTACGTCCAACTTGTGCCATAACTTTTCCTTAGGATGGGAAGGCCTAGGACAAAAAGATGGAAGAATTATACATTGGTTCACATGATACACAGAATTGACTTTTGGAACAAATGAAGGATCAGTCTGCAAAACCACTGAATCCTCATGGGAAATACACAGCTCCTTTCTCATAGAAAGGGCACTTAGTTCAGAAACCCATCTAGCAGATGTAATGGCCACCAGAAAACCAACCTTCCAGGATAAGAAATTTAATTCTATTGATTTTAAAGGTTCAAAAGGAGCCCTAGTCAAGGCCTGTAAGACCTTGGACAAACTTCAGGTAGGAAACCTGTGCTTAACTGGTGGTGCTAACACACTGAAAGTCCCTTCAGGTACCTTTTAATGTATTTATTGGATGCTGACTTGGCCCTCCCTCTGCTTCCCAGAATTGCTGCTATGGCAGCTACCTGACATTTTAGAGTATTTGGTCTAAGACCCTTCTTCCATCCAGAATGAAGAAAAGACAAAATATCCCGGTGTGATGGGTTTAAGGGATTCACTTGATGATCAGTGGCCCACTTACAGAAAGTGGTCCAGGTATAATTATAAATCCTTCTAGTGACAGGTCTCCTGGCCTGTATAATCATTTCTACTATCTCTGAAGACAGGCCAGAGTGTATCAGGTGCGACCGTTCAACTTCCATGCCATCAACTTGAGCCACAGAAGGTCCGGATGTAGAATAGGACCCTGGGTCAACAAGTCTTTCCTGATTGGCAACCTCCATGATTGACTTGTTGACATCTGGACCAGTTCCGAATACCACGGTGTTCTGAGCCAGTCTGGTGCCACTAAGATTACCTCTGCCAGTTCCCTGCATGCTCTGCTCAGTGTCCTGCTGATCGGGAGGCCACTGTTGGATAAGGGCATCCACTCCTTCTGCTAGAGAATCTGCAAACCTTGAGAAGAATCAGAGTGTCTTTCTGTTCTGAGATATTGCAAAGAGATTCAGAATTGGGATTCCTAGCCGCCTCATGATCTCCTGGAAGACTTGTTGGTTCAATTCCCATTCGGCTTGGTCCAGGTCTCTTCTGCTCAGCCAGTCTGCTGCTACATTTAGGGTCCCTCGTTCTCAACTGTTCTCCGCAGCTGAGAACGAAACGTCTGGAAGGAAAACTTTCTCCAGTAGAACACGGCACTTGATCCCGAAAGATTCTACAAACCCTAAAACCATACATATTATACATTCAATAATTAAAACAGTCAAAATAATTTGGTGCTAGTCTCTTTGATGTCATATAATTTCAGTTTCAGTATTTCTTTAGTTTTCCTACAATACAGGCTCAGCTTCAGTTAAAAGCCAGCCAGAAGAGAGCGATCTTACAGGCCTTGCGGAATTGGACAAGGTCCTGCAAGGCCCTCACGTCCTCTGGTAGTTGATTTCATCAGTGCGGGGCTGCAATCGAGAAGGCCCTCTCTCTAGTGGTCTTTAATTTGGCCTCCTTTGGCCCAGGGATTGTTAGTAGATTTTGAGATCCAGATCTAAGTACCCTCTGGGGAATGTGTGGAGAGAGACGGTCCCTAAGGTAGGCAGGTCCTAGGCCATACAGGACTTCAAAGGTAACAACCAGCACCTTGTAGCGAATCTGGCAGCCAGTGCAATTCCCTCAGTCCAGCTGTATGTACTCCCACCTGGGAAGCCCCAATAGCAGCCTGGCCACTGTGTTCTGCACTAGCTGTAGTTTCCGGGTTTGAGACAGGGGCAGCCCCAAGTAGAGGGCATTGCAGTAGTCCAGCCTTGAGGTGATTGTTACATGGATCGCTGTTGCCAGGTTGCTGTGTTCAAGGAAGGGGATCAACTGTCTCACCCACCTAAGATGGAAAAAAACAGATTTAGCAGTGGCTGCTATCTGGGCCTCCATTGTCAAGGCAGGCTCCAGCAGTACCCCCAAGCTTCTGACCTTGTGCGCCATTGTCAGTGGCGCACCATCAAATGCTGGCAAGGGGATTTCCCTGCCCGGACCACCGCAACTCAGGCAAAAGACATCTGTCTCCATTGAATTCAGCTTCAAGTGACTCAGCCTAAGCCATCCTGCCATGGCTTGCAACGCCAGGTCCAGATTTTCTGGGACAAAGCCAGGCTGGCCATCCATCAGCAGATAGAGCAAAGAAAGCAATCTATTAACAACAATTAGTAGAATTCACTACTTGTGAACATAGGGATGAATGCTAGCATAGATGGCTTTAAAAGGGGATTAGACAGACTCATGTAGGATAGTGCCATCAGGGGTTACTAGCCATGATGGCTAACTAGAACTTCAACATCCAGAACTGATAGATCTTCGAATGACCGTGCTAAGAGGTCATGTCAGGAGAAGGTCTTGCCTCCAAGGCCAGTTTAGTGGTACTCCAGGGTACCTGATCAGCCACTGTTTGACACAAAATGCTGGATTAAATGGACCCACTGATCCAAAAGGACTTCTCTTATGATCTTGCTCAATAGTCCTAAATTGTTTATCCATCATCAAGACCAGCTCCAAGAAAACCTACAAGCTTTAAACGTCAACTGAATATAGCACCTTAACTTAATTTTAGCTGTAATTTAATGTAACTGTTTTAACTGTATGTATTAATTGTATTTTAAAATTGTTTTATAAATCATGGTATACCATGTCATGTTAGCCGCCCTGAGCCTGCTCCGGCAGGAAGGGCGGGATATAAATAAAAGTTTATTATTATTATTATTATTATTCTTTTGCAATCCTAAACACACTTACTAGGAAGTGAGTCCCATTGAACTCATTTATCTTTAATTATGAACAAACCTATTTGGGAAACTCATAATCTCGTCTAAAGTTGGCCTTCAACGCCAACCAAACATTCTGCCTCTAAACCAGCATCACCTCCATCTTGTCTGGATTAAGCTTCAGTCTGTTCATTTTTTGTTTAACCCAGCTTTTAAGATAGTGTTGTGGCACATCAGGTTCCAACTAGTCAAAACTATATCTCCTATGGAAGTGTTTTGTTTCCTGTCAACAATCAAAGAATGAAGGGCTGTCCCATTCATCCCAAACAGTGGCTGTAGTTAATAAAGCATAATTCTGTGGCTGATTTGAGGGCCCCATGGTGCAGAGTAGTAAACTGCAATTTTGCAGTCCAATCTCTGCTCATGACCTGAGTTCAATCCTGGCTCAAGGTTGACTCAGCCTTCCATCCTTCCAAGGTCAGTAAAATGAGTACCCAACTTGCTGGGAGAAAAGTGTAGATGACTGGGGAAGACAATGGCAAACCATCATGTAAAAAGTCTGCCAAAAAAATGTGACATCAACCCATGGGTCAGTAATGACTTGGTGTTTATACAAGGGATTACCTTTACTTTTGCCTTTTAATCCACTAGGCAACTGTAGGTTATTGCCCAGGGCACTAGAGGGTGGGGGTCCCAAGAGCATCACTCCAGGCAGCTAACAGGCCAGCTGGTGACTAACAGCATGACCTAGACAGGTCAGAGCTCATTGCCTTCCAATGTGGTGAGAGAAAGAGGATGAGGGAATGGCATTAGAACCCAGAAGAAATGCAACAATCTAGAACCCCTGAAATTTCTCTGGTTAAATAGATGTCTATAAATAGTAGCTCATCAGCTGTGGTCACTTTGGTTTTCTTCCCATTAGCTAACTCTCTGGTTATGTCACACTTTCCCCTGAATCTATGCCTCCCCTTTTCTGGGCTTGGGAAGATTAAAAACCTGCCCTGATTGATTTGCTTTGAAAGCTCCCTGCTGAAACTTGGAAGTTTGTAACTAAAAATAATAAATGCTTTCCACTCATTTACATTTCTTTGTCACTGTTACTTTCGTTATCCCAAAATAAAGCTCTTGCTGCCTGGAATGAGCCATGTTCTAGTAAACTAAACCTTTTCCTTTATTCCTGTACAATTATCTGAGTTTCTCTGAAGCCTAATTAAAGTTCCCTTTATCATTTAAGATGTAGTCCATGCAACTGTTCACTCAAGCATTAAAATCCTATTATCTAGTGTAGGATTATAAATGGCTAGCAGGAAACACCTTCAGAATCCCAGAATCACATAACAGTGACAGTTAACAGTTTTTGTCTCTTTTGAGATACATAAAAAGGTTGTTTGTGGCACTGATTTAAAATTTGATTGGGGTTTGAATATTTTCTTTCAAACACTTTTAACCCAATTTTCTTCCCAAATGAGATATAGATTGGTGAGTGTTACTGAGCTTAAGTTTCAGGTGGGTTGCTACACTGGTCTACAGTAGAATAGCAAGATGCAAGGACCAGCAAGCTCCTTTCATCCGGTACCATTGTCAGAACTCAATCTTGTTCTATAAGAAACTACTGGACTCAAATTTTGCTCTTCCATTGAGTTAAAGCTCAGAAAATAAGGTAGGTTTGACTTCCACATATTTTTTCTCAGACTGAATTTAAACCAGAGAAATGAATGAGCCAGTGGTCTGATTTTGTGGAAAGTCCATACCACCAATTAAATGGAATGCTCATAACTTTAAAATTGATAGATCTTGATCATTCTCCCAGTTACTCATGCACATAATCTTATCACTCACAGCACACATACAAATTTATATGAATAGATATCTATCTAATAGTGAAGTGTGGTGCCCATCTGCAGACATCTAAATCCATGGGTTGGGACCACAAGAACACAAAGGGGACTTTTCTACAAACATTGGGAACCTCCTAGGCTTGCAGAAAAAGGTGAAGGTGGAAGGCAGCAGAAGCCACCGCCAGCTTGATAAGAAGTCAGGCATATAACTGGACAGCCAGGATCTGTGCCACTTTTTCCTCTCTATCACAGCTGTACTGCTGTTCCCCACCTCCACCGAGGAAAGAGAGACAAGTGGCAGGGAACAGGAGGCAGTCATAGTGGTGGCTCTGCTACAGTTGCTGCTTCTGTTTCTTTCTGCTCCCCGCACCCCAATCAAGAAAGAACACAGGCAATAAGAAGTAGGGGTGGCAGGGAGGAGGAAGCACCACTGCCCCAGTTCAAATCAGAGAAAGAAAGTGGGTAAGCATCAGCAGGCTGGAGGAAGGAGCAGGGGCTTCCTTCTATCTCCCCCCCCCCCATGGGCAGTTGAATGATGGGGAAAAAGCCACTATTCACACACAAGGATGTGCCCACGTGAAGAGGGATCCTGTAAGGATGGACTCTTCCCTAATCTATCCTACTGATTGTGCAGTTCTTCTGGGGCCTCTTCTTTAATTTCTGTTGAATGGAGGTAATATTATGAAGGTAGATTCATATTCTCTCTCTCTAGAAATATAGGGTAGAAATATTTCTAGCTCCCTCCTACAAACACACACACCTATTGCCACATTTCTAGCTCCCTCCTACAAACATACACACCTACAAATATTTCTAGCTCCCTCCTACAAACACACACACCTATTGCCACATTACTAAACACCTCCCTGACTTACCCTCTTTCTTCCCCAAGACTGCCAGTAAGAGGACTGCCAGAAAGGGGACTTCCTTCCCCAGGACTGTGTGTAAAGGGAAAACATACTGATCCTTTTGCTTTTCTGTAAGAAGGAATACAAAGACCTCAGTGCCACAGGGGGTGATACTTTCACCAATGTTATTTAATATCTATATACACCCCCTCACCCAGATGGTCTGGAGATATGGGCTGGGTTGTCACCAATATGCTGATGATACCCAGCTCTATCTGCTTATGGATGGCTGCCTGGATTCTGCCCCTGATGAACTGGGAGAGGCATTACAAGCTGTAAGTGGTTGGTTGCATCAGAGCCGACTGAAGTTAAATCCATCAAAGATGGAAATCTTGTGTCTGGGTCGGGGGTTGGCAGGAAATGAGATCAGGCTCCTGCCCTGCCAATGGAACTCAATTAGTCCCATTGACAGAGGTGAAGAGTTTGGGGGTATTCCTGGATGCCTCTTGATCTATGGAGACCCAAGTTGCCACCACTGCAAGGGTCGCCTTTTTCCATCTGAGGTGGGCCTGGCAGTTGATCTCCTATCTTGCCTCCCATGATTTAGCCACAGTGATTCATGTAGCAGTCACCTCCAGATTGGATTATTGTAACGCTCTCTATGTGGGGCTACCCTTGGTCCTGCTCCGGATACTCCAGTGGGTGCAGAATGTAGCAGCCTGGTTGTTGGCACTGAGGCCTGTTCAGGCGCAGTTGCATCCAGTGTTGCGAAAACTGCACTGGCTATCCATTGAGTACCAGATCCATTTCAAGGTGTTGGTCCTTTACGGCCTGGGGCCTGCATATCTTCGAGACCACCTCTCCCCATATGAGCCATATGAGCCCCCCTGGGCTCTGTGGTGAGCTACACAACATCTCCTTGTGATCTCTGGACCTGACGAGAGCCAGGGCCTTTTCAGTTCGGGTCCCTACCTGGTGGAATGAGCTCCTGTTGGAGATCTGGGCCCTGCACAACCTATCCAAGTTCTGCAGGGCCTATAAGATAGAGCTCTTCCACCAGGATTCAGTGGGCATCCTATGAAGTCATTGCTCCCTCAGCACCCTAACATCAAGGTGCTCAAACTGTGTAGCTTCCAGCCTACACAATGTTGTGTGGTTTGTTGTACTGATTACTGCTCTTGAATCTGATTGACATATCTGTGTTATGATGTTTTATAGTGATTCATTTTTATGTTGTTTTTAATGTTGTAGGCCGCCCTGAGCTCACTTGCGGGATAGGACGGGGGTATAGATTAAAAATTAAATTAAGTTAAATTTGCCACAATGTTTAAATGAATCAGTACTAGGAATGAGCACAAACCGGCTGCTGAACTAATGTTCGTAAATAATTTTGGCTGGTTCATGGTTCACGAAAGTTTGTGAACCACAAACTGGCCAAAGTTTATGATAAACTGGTTCATCAGCTGGTTTATGCCCACTTCTAGTTTGAACACTGTAATAAATGTAAACTGAAGTCTGCAAATTGAACAACTGTGATGAACTTCCATGAATTTTAGTGCAATTCATGGAAGTTCTGGAAGTGCTGGTGCATGAAGAACCTGTTTCTGATCTTTATGAGAAACAGCTGAGTAGCTGGGAGCTTCCAGTCACTCAGCTGTTTGGTTTAAATGGCTCAAGGCAATTTAAACCCTGTTTTCAGCTCCCTGTGGCTTATTGCAAGGAGCAGAAAGCAGGGTTTAAATGACCCCAAGTGTTTCCCACTCCTTGCTGCCTTCTGTTCTCCATTGGGAGCCATTTAAACCATATTTTCTGCTCCTCACAAAAAGCTGCTTTTAACTCCACATGGCTTTCATGGGGAACAGAACCAGAGGGTTAAATGGAGCCTCTGTGAGGAGTAGAAAGCAAGGGTTTAAACTTTAAATGGATTGCAAACCCTGTTTAAACAATTTTATTGATAACATATGGTAACAATATCTAATTATATCATTACTATCTCTAACACATATGATATTTTCCAATCCCCCCTCCCTCCGTTACTAGACTCCCGCTGAGGTTATATACTTAAGTTCAGTTATAAAGGTACCCTTAACCAATCAAAGTTCAATATTTTTCTTTTCTCATATTCATATTAAAAAATTGTCCAGTGTCTTTTTACATTCCACTCTTTATGTATCCTCTAAATTTCTTCCACTCCTTTTTAAACACATCCAAATCATAGTCTCTTAAAGTCAATAGATTGCAAACCTATACCAACCATTTCAGTTCATGAACGGGCATATCAGTTTATGTAGGTTCCTGGTTCAGTCCATGGTTCAGCCATGAACCACAAACTGATCTGCAAAAATATTGTTCATGTCCATCCCTAATCAATACCTGAAGGCAAGCAAGCTTTTTCCTCCTCCAGAACAGGCCATGTTTCCCATTGCTTCTTATTTAAAAGGGTAAGAAAGGGGACCGCTACCTCATACTAGAGGGTTTTCTTTTTGACTGCATTTGATATATTTATAGTTTCTTTTAAAAAATATTGGCAGTTCTGTGATTTAAAATTGTAATATATTTTTGATAATTGTTTTTTTACATTGTAAGCCATCTTGAGTTCTCCAAGGTAAAAAGTTGGGTAATAAATACTTTAAACAAACAAACAAATTAGTTAATTAAACAACAACATTGTGCCCAGGCCCAACAATGATTAACATGATCCTGTTTCCCTCCTTTACACTTCCTTTTGGGTGGATTAGAATCAGTTGAAACCCTAAACATAGCAGAAACTATTTAGGGTATAAATGTATAACATTAACCTATTGCGTTTGCAATCCAGTTCACTTATTTAATGAAGCAGGCTTCTGTCTACAAAAGCATGAGCCACTAGTCCCTAAGGTTTTACAACACTATTCTTCTGAAATATTTTGTTCCACTGTTCTTTAGAGGAACTGAACAATATGCTTCCCCCTGCCTAAGATGTTGTATAAAATAAGGGTAGAAACTGTTTTCTTTGAAAGACAATTTGTCCACTTAACCAACTATTTCCCCAGCCAGGAAAATTGTTTGTCCAAATAATTAATCTGCAAGTAGGGTAATTATACCATATTTATTATTCAATAATGTTTTGAGCCAATTAAGTTAATTCAAGTTCTTTTAAAGAACTTGAGCCTGCCTCGGCGGGGAGGGCGGGATATAAATAAAAGGTATTATTATTAAATGCATCCTATGATTATAGCTGTGTTTTATGTACCTAGAAAACTTTCTTCTGAAATGCTTTAGAATTAGAAATTATTTAACAAGAAATCAGCTGAACATCTTTTCTATTAGGGGTATTTAGGATGGATTATTTAATATCTAGCACTGATTGCATCTGGGTACTTCTGCAACTTGTAGATTTTTAGACTTTTTTAATAGAATATAATAATTGAATAAGGTTGTCTTTGCTTCTGAGCAATGCCCAACGTGATGTATAGCTTTAGTACATGCCTAATGTTTTAAAGGTTATTTTTAAACTTATTATCGTGTAAACTTTTTTACAAACTGCAAAAAGCAAAATGAATTGTGGGATGTTCACTTGGAATGAACACATACATTCATTCAAAAATATGATAGAAGTGGGTTGACCACACACTTGCTGACTGGTATGCTTTTATTTTCAGAACATGTGTTCAAACCACTTTCACCTCACTTTGACATTATGTCTGTTTTTATATCTTGGGACATCTGAAAACTTAGCTCCAACAGAAAGAATCACAAAGTCACTTGTCCATGTTAGTTTTATGATCCCCCCCCCCATTACTGCCACCAATGCTTCTTAGCAAAGAGCTTTTGAAGCTGAGGAAAAGAGCAGTTATTACGAAGTGCATTTGCTGGATAATTAATTGTTTTGCGGAGATCTGTCTGTGCTGTTTTATCATGTTGTAAAAACTCAGCTTTGTTACTATGTTAATTTAATTAATAAATCTACATTCCAAAAGACATTTAAACCAATTTTGGGAGGAGGGGGATTATGATTTTTCCCAATATGCTGCTATAGGAATAGTAGTAGTTGTGAAGTTGAAACTAACTTGATATCTGAAAAAGCTACACATTCTATTAAATATCCTACAAAATTATATTAGGATCCAGTGGTGTATTACTGAATAACATATTATTGATAAACTGGATCACATTTTACCAAAATAAAATGTTTTTAAACATGCCCAAAACATACATATCAAAGCTGCACATTATAAATTACATCCCCAACAAACATGTGATAGATTTCTGTTTCTAATAGAAGAAGAGAAGGAGGAGGAGAGAAGATTGGATTTATACCCCACCCTTCACTACCAGAGCTGCTTGCAATCTCCTTTCCTTTCCCCTTCCCACAACAGACAATCTGGCTGGTTCCAGACACGCAGTTAAATGTGACCCAGGGATGCCTTGGATACTGATCAAGAAAGCAAGTCCAAATGCACACACTGGCCGCCTGCCCTGATCCCATACTGTTGTGTCTTGCATTTCAGTCCTGAAATTACAACACAGCGGACTCTACGAAGGTGACCAGTGGAAGTCCATTGGTCCCCGAATGTAGCTCCACAAATACGCTCCACCAATCAAGATCTGTGGCGGGAAGTTTAACTGGCCAGGATTGAACCTGGCCAGACTGAGGGTTGTTCCAGGGTATATATATAATCGGGAATCGGCCCGCGTTGCCTTGCTTGTGATGTACTTGCTAATAAAGCATGTTGCCTTCAACATGTCTCGTCACTCAGTGCATTACAGTGGCGATGAGGATGAGATTCTAGCCAGGTAACTCCCAAAGTGGGACTTCACTGACCTGGCCGGAGAAGAGGAAGGCACACATTCGAGGGAGACGGAAGCACCCGCCACCATGGCTAACCCAAGTGGGACGACGGGCCACCTTGCAGAGTTCAACCCCGCCAACCCCGATAGGTGGGAGACCTACACAGAGCGGGTCGACAGCTACCTACGAGCAAACATGACTACAGATGACAGCCATAAGAGAGACGTGCTCCTGAGTGTCTGCGGGGAGGCCACATTCAAGATCACAAAGGGTCTCTCAGCCTCTGCAAAGATCATGGAGAAAACGTACGAGGAGATAGTCAGACTCCTGACCGGGCACTTCTTGCCCCAGCCTTCCATCATCGCCCGCCGATTCCTCTTCCACAAGAAGGATCAAGGGGTGGGAGAGACAGCCGCCATCTACCTGGCTGCCCTCCGCCAAATCACAGGGAACTGCAGCTTCGACAAGCTAGAGGAAGCCCTGAGGGATTGTTTCGTCTGGGGCCTCCGAGATGAAAGACTGAAGCAAAAGCTCTTCACAAAGGAAGAGCTCACCCTCCAACTCACCTTCAACAAAGCCACTGCATTCGAGAGAGCAATCAAAGCTTACAACAACCCGTGAGCGGAAGCCGTCCACTAGGAGGAGATGGCACCGGGCAACCCAGAGGAGGAGGAGGCAAACCAGCTACGTCGCCAACCAGGAATGGGGCTGAGAGCGCCCAAGTGGCCACGAGCGACAGAGAGACCAGCCAACACCAAGTGCGCCAGCTGTGGGGATCCACATGAGCACTGGGACTGCCCCTACCACAATGTGGACTGCAGGAGCTGTGAAAGAGTGGGCCACATAGCATGGGCTTGCTGGGCCAAGGCCACCCGCAGATGCCAGTCCACCAACCATGACTTGACCGATGCCTACTCGACCGCATCGACTAGCCTGCAGGTAATGAACTTGCCCCTCACAACCCCAGATAAGGTCAGGGTGTCGGTCCTAATCGAGGGCACTCCATGCCTGATGGAGCTGGACTCAAGCTCCTCCATCTCCATAATTTCGGAGGAGTCTCTAAGAAAACTTTGTCCCCGTAGCCAGCCCCGACTGCGACCAGCAGATTTCATACTGCAGGACTTCGAAAAAAACCCTGTACAGATTTTGGGTTGGGCCACTGTAAGGGTAGAGTTTAAGAACTTGAAGGGCAAGCTGGACCTTCTCGTGCTCAAACGCCAGCTCACCATATTACTGGGGCTGGCCTGGTTTCGACCGCTGGGTATTCAAATACCCAGGGTGCAGCAGATGCGAATGCAAAATTTCGAGCACATGTGCCGGGAATTTCTGGAAGTGTTTGATGGGTCCCTGGGGTGCTACAAGGGGCCTCCCATCACCTTACCCCTCGATCCCCACGTGAGACCGATAAGGCTGAAGGCCAGGCAAGTTCCATTCGCTCTTAAACCAAAAATAGAAGCGGAGCTGGACCGCCTCACAGCCCAGGGTGTGCTAGAACCGGTATCCTATGCTGCATGGGAAACACCCATAGTCACTCCAGTGAAGCCGAATGGAGATGTACGCATATGCGCTGATTACAAGTGCACAATAAATAAGGCACTTCAGGACAACCCATAGCCCGTTCTGGTGGTCAGCCACATACTGGCAGCCCTAGCAGGCTCTAAGGTTTTTGGGAAACTGGACTTGGCCCAGGCGTACCAGCAATTCCCGGTGGATGCCAAGACAGCAGAAGCCCAGACCATTGTGACTCACAAGGGGAGCTTTTCGGGTGCAGTGGTTGCAATTTGGGGTTAGTGTGGCTCCGGGGATTTTTCAGAGCATAATGGATGCTCTTCTCAAAGGGATCCCCAGAGTGCAACCGTTTTTTGATGACGTTTTGATCGCCGCCCCGGATGCTGAGGAGTTCAGCAGCCTTCTGCATGAGGTGCTCCGCTGTTTCCAGGCGGCGGGACTTAAAGTAAAGCGGGAGAAGTGTTCCCTCGAGTGTCAAGGGTAGAGTTCTTGGGGTTTGCAGTAGACACTGCGGGAATCCACCCGACGGCCGACAAGACCAGGGTTATTGTCCATGCCCAGGCCCCACCGTGCAAGATGGAGTTACAAAGTTTCTTGGAATTATTAAATTTTTATCATTCATTTTTGCCCCACAAAGCGGCCATCGCAGAACCCCTTCATAGGCTCATCGATAAAAACGCCCCGTGGGTCTAGGAAAAGAAGCAGGCCGCCACTTTTCAGGCAGTCAAGAACCTCCTAGTTTCCAATGATGTGCTCCACCATTTTGACGAATCCTTGATGGATAGCGAGTGCTAGCAGAGAGCTGTTCGAATAGGCTGATAAGAATAGGCATGCTGACAAGGAGAGACTCCACACCAGTTCTTCCATAACTATTAGTGTATTTACAGATATTCACATAGAAGTGTAGTATATATACAATATTCACAATTCAGAGCTTCAAAATGCTTCGCCAGACTACCAATAATACAGAGAGGAAAAAGACTCTGGCATTCAACTCCTTTTATAGTTCAGCCCACCTATCGGTGAATATGCTGACTCATTGTGACTTCAGTGACTTCCAGGCATTGCATCAGCCTGCCTTGTGATCCTTATCACATGACTTCAGTACTTTGACATTAGATGATCTACCATGCTTAACTTGTAAGCTATCCAGTCACTGACACACCTCCTTAGGTTATAAGTTAATGCATGCCTAACAACATTGTTAGTTTGACATGTTTTTCTGTGCACAAACATTTGGTATACAGGTCTGTGATATTATTGTCTGTGGAACATTTTACCAATGACATAACACCACGACTGATTGCCTAGCCTTTTGTTGCACAGATCCGTCAGCTAGTTGTTTTATTCTGCCTCTGTATCTTAACCTCAGTAAAACACCAAACACCAATGGATTACAGAAGCAGCTGTCAATTGCAAGCAGTGTTCCCTCTAAGCTGAGTTAGTATGAGCTAGCTCACAACTTTTTAGCCTCCAGCTTTTGTCTCAGCTCAGGAAAAAATGGCCCTAAAGCAAACTAATTTATGCAGTAGCACACAATTTTAATGCCAATTGGGTACAACTTTAATGCCAGTAGTTCACAAAGTAGAAATTTTGCTCGCAAGACTCCACAGCTTAGAGGGAACATTGATTGCAAGCATGCTGCCCTATATATTTAAAAATATTTGCCCATCCAGATGGAATAAAGAGATGGACAAGCATGTTGAAATAAAACAGGGCCACTTTATTAAACATAACTGGACCAACTAAGATGGCTAGGGGCTGAGACCAGGATGGGACAAGCCCTGGGGTCAATTCCCCAACCCCACCTTGTCCTGTATAGGGCGAGCAACCCTGCCCCCGGCACAAGCCAATACATTATGGCTGGTGCCAGGCCGGGCAGGCCTAACTCACCTACCACTGGGTGTCATCAATCTGCCAAGAGAGATCTGCCCACGTGTAGGCTCCATTGTGGTCTGCCTTCACTGCATTGAGGCGTGAAGCCCATCTGCTGCTTGTGCAGACCACACACACTCAAACTGGTGCAGCACCTGGGGTGCTCACCTAATGCATTCATTATGCATTAGGTGAATGAATGCATTCATGCCCATTCATCGTCCTGCCAAGTGACCGAATCAGTAACTGCTCAACTCAATCCACCACTATCTAACTATCAAGAAGTACAAGGTAGGCGAAAAACACACCCACTCAGGCCAATCCAGTGGGAGTGAAAACAATTCCTACCTGGTCCCTAATAAGGCGACTGGTATAACCTGTACTGCTGCAGGCCTGGCAGGTGGGCTGAGAGCTCCGGGAAAACTGTGCCAGAGGGGGTGGAGTCGGGGCTAATATAGCCCTGACACTCTGCCCCTGAGCAGGTCCAGGATGCTTGGGCTTGAGCCTCTGCTTCTTGATCTGGCCGGGCAGGCAAAGAACGGCCCCCGGCCTATAGCCGCGGCTTGGCCATTGGGGCCGAATTCTTGACCTAAATGGAAAAGTAGCATTGTCCTTTTCTTTCTCCAGTTTGGAAACAGCTGATTTATACAGTCAGCACTCTTACGCTTTACCCCTCTAATTCTGAATGGGAAGGGAAGGTACAGCTCATCAGATTTTGGAAACTAAGTTGGGTCAGGAAGCGCAAGGAAAACTCTCCAGAGGAAACAATGGCAAAACCCCCTCTGCTTCTCAATTACCTTAAAAGGAAATTGCTGAGGTGGCCGTCAGTCATTTGCAACTTGACAGCACATATGTATGTATATAATTCTGGGTGAGATTTTATAATAAAAGGAAGAGGGTTATTCTCCCCTTCCCCCAAGTTATGAAGTTCCACAGATTCTCAGTGATTCCAGCTAGTACACTGAAGTGAAGAAATGAACCTTCCTATTTTACACAGGTTAGTTGATGGAGACAGTATTCCATTCAAGTTTATACTTGTTCCATTCTACTTTATATTTACAGGCACAATTTGCTGCTTTAAATCTGCATTCTGATATTCTAAAGTCTACTCTGCCACTGGACTAATGTGCTCAGGGGAGTGTCTGTTATATAAAGCTGGCAAAGGCTTGCTAGGCTTCAGAGAATCTTTTTACTGACAGATGTCATTTCCATTAATATTGTACCTTAAGAACTCTTGGCAGTGAGCCATTTGCATTAGCTTTTTTTTTTTTTTTGCACGAATTCTAGGATTTAAGAATGTTTGCTGATGTGTAACACCAAGTAAATTTCTGTAGAGTGGGCTTTACTCCCTTACAAAGTGATCTCATATTTTAAAAATACAGTTGCTTTTGAAAATGAAAGCTTTCACATTATCTTCATTTTAGACTGTGGGTGAAAATAAAGGAGGGGGAGGGGACAAAACAAAGGAAACTGTCTGTGGTAATTCAGCCGTGGCTCCCATTCTTAAAGTTAAATGGAATTTTAGCTGAAAACAAAGGTAGGCTCTTCGAGTGCTTCCTCCAAAGAGTTTGGGCCACATCCAGGCAATTATTTCATTTTTAGGCTCAGAAGTGTCTCCTGAGAACAGGTAACACTGAGATAGTGACTTTCTCAAATTTCATGGTTGCGTAGGGATTTGACACCAGTCACCATATTTAAGTCCAACATGCTAGCCAACACAATGCTGTCTCTTAAAATGAGTCATTCTGAACTACCATGATATTTGCTGTGTGATCAAAGAGTAATACAAAATCTCTTGAGATCAATAGTTACGTTACTGTGCTTGATACTCTGGGAGAAGTTTCTCCACTGTCTATTCCATTTAGCCTTGCACAGCTCAGCACCTAACCGTATGACAAATGCTTTTCTTTGTTGCATTCACACTCATGGAGGTATAAGGGATAATCAGGGCGGTGTGTCAGCCATACGCCAAAGAATTTCATCTTGTAATGATAAAAATCTAACCTCTATAGATTAAGAAAGTTAAGGTGAGTTGCATAATGGTACTTATGTGGCATAATTCTGCTACCCACTGGGAGAAGAAAGGTACTTTGCAGGGCTTTGAAGTCCCCTATTGATATGGGAATACCATTCAACCACTGCACTAATTTTAGAGATTTTTAAAGAATGTAGAGTAGATCAGTGATTCATGACCAGCAGTCCATGGTGTACTTTCAAATATTTTCCCGGGACCAAAATAACAAAGGAAAACTAAAGCCTTTTCCAAAGCAAGCAGACATGAATAATGAATAATAACTCCAGTCCTATATTCCAGTGCAGTTATAGTGAGTATGTGAAGATAAAGGGGGAACATGACTAGGTGACAGATAACCTTTGGTAACTTTGTGTGTATTGTGTATTACTGAGAGACACCTATCAATGAACTTACTACTTCTTAACAGCAACCATTTATTGCTTGACATTACTTCTTCATTCTTCATGTTAATTGGCAAGTAAATCAAGTTTAGGCTTACCATAATGTAAGGAAATGTGTTCTATAAAGAAAAAAGAAAGCAAAATAGTGGTCTTCAGTCATGGCTGCTGAGGGGACAAAATTCCAGAGATATGAGTCACTCTGGTACCCATGAAGGCAAGCAAGTGATGTGATTTGTCTTTTTCTGAGCCCTGTTCATACGTTATAGTTGGTATATATACATTCTGCATGTACATGTTTATATCCGTTTATATAAAAGAACCAATGCACATTCAGTTTTCAAATAAAACTGGAGACCGATACCTGAACAGATGTGGGCTTTAGATCATATCTTCATCATTACATGCAATGAATGTAATGTGAGGGTTATTCAATGTGTACATACAGGAAAATCAAGTTGATTCTTCATGTAACAGGGCTTGAGATGTAATCTGGTATATGAGGAGATCCAGATGGAACTATAGTCTGAGGGCTTCTGGGGGCTCTCACAGACACTTTCTTCAATACAATAAACCTTAAGATATCCAGGAGCTGGGTACATTATCTAGAAAAAAATTAAAATGAACTGAATTAGAAGCAAACACAGTCTAATTTTATTCATCCTATTAGAAATGAGTGAACTGAATCACTTGTCAGAAAGCAGTGTATCTTTTTGATTTCCTGATTAGCATTTTGTACATTGCATATTTTAAATAAAAAACCCAAAGAAAATATTCATTGTTTTAATCCCATGGTTTGAATGATTTTTGGAGTGACCCACTGATGGCTTCTTCACATACTACAATTTCCTACTCAGAGATCAATGCTGCTGCTGGAAAGGTGCATCCACTGTAACATTCAACCTGTGGTACAACTGCATTGCTTCTTTGAGCTGCCAATATACTGTCCGAGAAGCAAATGAATGCAATTGTTCAGCTTTCAAAAGCCTTCTCTCTCAAGCTTTCCAGTACTACTCATATAAAACATTATCTTTCCCAGGGTTAAACCAATCTTAGATCATTTGGGGATATATGTAATGCTATTGGACCCAGCCTGTATGATGTGTACTTTCATACAATTTAATATTCTATAGTTACAAGCAAATATGGCTTATTGTCATGTTTACTACTTTTTGTTTGTACCTTACCCTTCTCCCCAGTGGGGGTCCAAAGTGGCTTACATAATTTTCTTTCATTCATTTTATCCTCATAATAACCCTGAAAGACAGGTTAGGAAGAGACTATGTGATTGGCCCTATGTCACCCAGCAAACTTCCATTGCAGAATGAGGATCTGAACTGGCTCACGCAGATCCCTGTCAGACACTCTAAGTACTACACTATGCTGACTCCTGATACCCAGGGCTGGCCCTAGACTGTCTGGCACCATAGGCAAGGCTAACTTCTGCCCCCCACTGCACTGATAACATCACTGAGACACATGGGGAACACCCAATTTGTAACTTCCAGAAGGCTGATGCCCTAGGCAATCACCTAGGTTTTCTAGGGGCAGGGTTGGCCCTCTCTATATCAACAGCAATAGGTCACTTACAGTGCCATCCTAAGCAGAGATATTCCTTTTAAGTCCATTTACTAAGAGAGTGACTCTCTTTAGGATGGCGCTGCAAGACACTGATTGTGATGCTATTAGTAGCACAACTGAAGTGTCTTGCTGGTAGCTGGTAAAATGTCTTTTAGAGAGAAATACTTTGCCTGTAGATTGTCTAAGAATATCTTCAGACAGCTGGCCCCATGCTAGCCAAAAAGTGACCTTTATTTCCCTCAAATTCCTTGCTTTCAGTTTTGGGTCCAAGCATAATTTCTCTGGATCCAGTAAAACTTGTAATGCATACACACACACACACAGAGTTTCCACTCATTTGATTTATCTTTATAAGAGATTTTATCATGATAATTGGTTTGTTGCTCAGGCTAAGATCCCTCAGTGAGAAAGACAGACTATGAATGCAGTAAATAAACCAATAAAATAAATTCTTGAGCAACAGTGAACTGTACTCTTCTGTACTTCTTTCCTGGTGGCATTTTCCTTTCTCCCTCTTCCTGGAGGGTACATTCACTCAGCACCCTGGCCACCTTCACAGGGCAATCCTTCTGGTTTGTATAAAATATTAGCCACACTGGGCATTACAAAGCAATGTTTGCGACAGCTAAATTCCAGCATAAAGTTTGAAAAGTGGAAACGTTTTCCTACTGCAGTTTTGTTGGCCTGATAATAAGAAAGCACTTGGAAGACTTACAGACCTCGTGTATAAAAATGGGAGGTTAGAAGCACAAAAGATAAACCAACAACTGATCAGTTAAAAGGGCTGCAGCCATTAGCTCCTCTGTTGTGGGGGGAAACAGTTTAAGCAAATCCTTAGATCCCTGAAATACTGGAGCAATCATTTTAGGTTGGTGTTTACTACATATCATGATGTTTCAGGCCAATTTTCTACTTGCTGAGTTACTTGCCTGAGGCCTCCCAACAGGGCGCTTGTGAACCTTAGCATCTAAATCCCACTTTTGCACTCTGTTCCGTAGCCCTCCATTTCCCTCATCTTTATTCTCGGCTGTGCTTTTTGCCTACTCAGTAGACTTCATTTTCCCCCTTCTTTATGTAGTGTGGCTTATATTATTGATAGCAAGGATTTAAAATGCATCCAAAATGCGTCAGCAGGAAAACCACTGCAATAACATTATGAATTATTTAGCAATTTCTTCTTAAACACAACTAGGATTGATAGCAACATGTTTCTTTAATGTTTGGTTAACAGGGTGGCCTTTCTTTAAATGCCTGCATATTTTAAAGGCTAGTCAAGGTTAGTAGTGGGACCAGATACTAGTTTGGTTACCAGTGTTACCAAAGTTGTAATGTATAATATTCACAGTAACTCAGAAATAGGTTTACAATAAAAGAAAATGCAGATAATTTAGAATTAAATCTCAGTGGTATTTATATACCTGTATCAAGGAACACAATGACTGTACTGTGAGGAATGCAGTGCACAGTGGAATCATTGTTAAAACAACATAAAAATAAATAAAAGCAAACCACAAATCCAGCAAAACATCAAAAAATCACACGAAAGCCAGTAAAACAAGAGAAACTGTAGTTTATCATGGTAACCTTTGAGAATCAGAAGGTCTTAATATGGGACCAAACTGAAAATAATGCCAGTGCTGTATTAAATTACTTGAGGCTACACTTGAAGAGCATTTGGAAACTATTGCTAGTGCAGCATGCTGGTCCGTGTCAGTTACTGGGAGCAGATGACCCCAATACCACAGCAATTATACTGGCTACTGATCCACTTGGGACTGGGGGATCTGAAGGACTGTCTTCTCCCATACATTCTAGGGCAGGAATTAAAGTCACAGGACAATGCCCTCCTGACAGTCCTACCAATCAAAGAAGCTCATTTGCTGGGCACATGAGAAAGGGTCTTTCCAGTGGCAGCCCCCCAATTATGGTGCACATGGCCCCCTCACTTTCAATCCTTACAAGAAAGCTGAAGATGCATTCAACCTATTTTAGTTTTGTATTTATTGGCAGTCCTAATAGTGATATATATGTATTTAAATTTTAAATTTCATTTATATATTTACATTTCATGTATTTTAAAATAATTATTGTTTTATTAACATTGAAAGCCACCTTGAGTTCCACAGGGTGGAAAGGCAGCCAATAAAAGTTTAAATAAATAAGGTTTCAATTTTTTTGGGGGGGGTTGTTTTTAAAAACATCTGTTTGGAATACTATTCCATTAAATGGCTGTCTCACTGAGAAGGCTGCCACCAATTCACATCCTGTTTGACTGAAAACTGGGTGAGGGGCACAGTCCCCAAGAATCTTATCCACATTGGGTAGAGGGCAGGGGAAAGGTACAGCTGGAAATGTGTTTCTCATTAATACCAATGTAAATGAGAAAAAAGAGGAAACTTATATTTGTTAAAAAATCACATAAAAGACTAATATAATCCAGTGTTTATGCCCATTCCTATTAACAACCTAATTAATCATTTTATATACAAATATAACCTTCAGTAAGTCAGACAGTTGACTTAAGGGGTACTTTTCCATCAGTATTGCCAACTTTGGTTTGAGGATTTCCTGATCATCATTGTGAAGAAGAAGAAAGTCATCACAGATGTCAATTTCCATGCACTTTATTTACCTAAAGTGGGAATTTGGAGGATAGGAGGGCAGGATCCTCAGGACTATCTTCTCTCATATGAATTTATCGACACATTTAGGTAATCGTCACTACCTAACCCTGTCATCTGAACTGAGGTAGCTGGTCATGTGACAGCTTTTTCCATAGTGGTACCATGATCCTGGAACTCTGTTCCAAAGGAGGTCAACCTTGCTTCCTCACTATCTGATGTGAGGAAAAGACTGTGCTCTTTAGGGATGGGCATTTTTGCAGTTTTGATTCAAGGCTGAACCACAAACCAAACAACAAACTGATAAAAACCAATGTATGAGGTAAAGCACTCTAATTTCCCTCAGGAGTTAAACTGATTATTAGTAGACCTGCTCCAGCTCACAGGTGCCCATGGTTTGGGCCTTCCTGGTGATACCACCCTTATCTCTTTCAAGGTCGAATTCAGGAATGTGGTATTTTAATAGTGAGAACCTGTGCTTAGTCGTGCAACCAGATGGGATGGGGGGAATTAGGAGAGGACATTAACATCTTCAAGTTCCATCTAGTGGAATTCCTGATTGGATCCGAGAGGTCACCTTATGCTAGAGAGCAAAGGACTATAATAAGGGTATAGGCCAGAGGGAAGCCATGCTAACTTTATGCTCATGCCATGCTAGTACACTTTGATATGTTATACTACATCATGATGGACTGCAATGTAAAGAATGCTTTAAGGCTACAGCTTGGATTCTTATGCTAAGAAGATATACCATCTATTGCCCCCCCAGGCGGAATAACGAGGCAGACACAAAGTTGGGTTAAAGGGCCACTTTATTAACTTAACGGCAAGGGCAAACATGGGGACAGGTCAAGCCAGGGGTCAACCGCGACCACCTCCTTGACCCGAAACTGGGCGAGCCCCCTAAGCCCCGGGTGTGAGCCAACCAAAACGGCTCAGACCCGGCCGGCCCGGCAACTTGATCACCGCTCACCTGAGCTCCGCCATCCCCACAGACAGCAGCCTGGGATGCAGACACTCAGCACTTGCCGGGATCCTCGGACTCCCTGGAGCCAACCTTGGGCCGTACAGCTTGCGGTTCCCCAGGAGAGTCATGCACCAAATGGCGCGATGCTACGGGAGCTCACCAATCCCCAAAACATAATGCCAACCACAAACTGCCAAGGACAGAGCCAAGCCTCAGCTTAGGCCACTGTACCCCAACTACAAGACTCGATCCAGCCCTTGCCGCAAGTCATTCAAAAACAAATGATTGCCCTTTTCCGACAGGTGTACCCCATCATCCCGGTACAATTCGGGCAAACTCGAAAGAATCAAAGGATGGGGCACATAATCTCCAAGCCCCCCAACCAGGGCCTTACGCAAGGCCCGGTTGGCCTTTATTCTAGCCCGCTCCAAACCTTCAGGGTCCCATGCTGACCGCCAAACGCGGCGCGGCAACATGGCCGACCACAGAATAAGGACACCAGGCCAACGCTTTTTAATCAAAGCTAGGTCCGACTGGGCCTGAATCGAAAGGGCCTTGCCCTTGACCAAACCCAAGTCGTTCTCTCCCAGATGAATTACAAGAATCTGCGGAGGAGGGCCGACTAGCTCCCTGAACAACAGAGGCAGGAGCCCAGGCCACCTCATTCCACGGCGGCCTTGCCAGGTGATCACCGCTCTGTCGCTCAGGCCCAGTTGTGAACCAATCGGAGTCCGACGGGCCTGGTGAGCCGCCCAAAAGACAATGCTGTGGCCACAAATCAGAATCCTCCTCCTTGAATCGCCAGCCACCGCCCCTAGAAGAAAAAACTATTAGAACTGAAACGAGAAATAACACTTAACACATCACAGTTACTTGAGACTAAGGAAGTAGCACACGCCGGCCTTATGACCTGAGAGGTCTTATATAAGTACGATAAGCCCCTGACCTCCACCGACCGACTCTGCGAATATCCTCACCCCCGTATCCGAGCGCCGCAGCTGTAGAAGCAGCGCCGATCCTGAAGGAATGAGTACCGAATTTTTGATCACCGAGGCCCAGCAACTGCAAGGCACGGCTGGTGACAGCCCAAAATTGGTACTTTGTCAAGGGGGCCTCGTCTGCATGGCGAAAAAGCGGCCCATCAGATCCGCCCCGCCATTCCATGTAATGTTTGAGCGCTGTAACTGGACATAATTCACTTTCAGCGCAGGTTCCAATCCTAACGGTACAGCCCTGCTGTCTCTGATCCGTCTTTGAATGGCGGACCTTAAACTCCACCCGGTCACTGAACAAGGTGACATCCCTAAACTGCAGGGCCCTCGCGGAAACGTCACTACGGGAAAGTGTAACCAGCTCGGATACCCTAAAGGCTCCAAAAAAGGCCGTCAATGAGGCACCATGGAAAAGGGCCTCCTCATACGCTGACCCACAAACCCGGGCCCAAGAAGCACGAAGCCCCCGCAAGATCAAAGGCGAAATAGGCTGCCTCCCGTCGACCCGAGGCCCCGCCTCCCGAGACCAACCCTCAAACATTTTTTGGATGCGAAAATCCTTAGTGGCATCGCAATAACCACCGGCCTTACTCATGAAATCCAGGGCCGCCATCTGGCCTTTTATAGACCTGACCGACAAACCCCGCTGTTTTTGGTGCACGCAGAATTGCAACAACTGTTCGACCGGAACGGGCCACGCATCCGGTAAACCTGCCCCTTTCCTGAAAGACACAAACTGGCTGGCCGCCCGGTCATATGACCTCTTCGTGCTGGGCGCTATGGCCATATGAATCGCCCGGCTCACTTCTTTCCTCCAATCAGCCATAACTCCACCGGGATGCGCTGGGGCAACAGGTCGGCCTCCGGGGCTAACTGACGGAAACGGTCCATCTGTTGGCGAGACAGAGCGTCCGCCACCCCGTTACAAATGCCAGGAACGTGCTTAGCCAGAAACAAAATATTTAATTTCAAACAACGTAAGGTAAAAACCCTAACTAGCCGCATAACTGCCGGGGACTTAGAGGTCAACCTATTGACAACATGGACGACAGCCAGGTTGTCACACCAGAAATGAACCGAGCAATTGGCCAGAGCTTCGCCCCAAAGAAATACGGCAACGACAATCGGAAAAAACTCCAGGAACGTTAAGTTCCGACACAACTCCGTACCCAACCACTCCTGCGGCCAGTGCTCGGCACACCAGTGCCCCCTAAAATATACCCCGAAACCAATAGAACCGGCAGCATCAGAAACTATCTGCAGCTCGGCTTCCAGCTGCATATCCCTCCGCCAAAAGGAAATGCCGTTGAAATCCTGTAAAAATGTTACCCAAACCTGAAGGTCTTCCCGCATATTCCTAGTGACATGGGTAACATGATGCGGTAAGCGAAGGTTAACCATGCCTTCACAAAATTGCCGCAAAAAGGCCCTGCCCAGGGCCACCACTTTACAGGCAAAATTCAAGTGGCCTACGAGCTGCTGTAGCTCCAGCAGGGTGACCTTGTGCTTAACCAAAACCGCTCGGATCCGTGTCAAAAGGCTCACCCGCTTGTCCTCAGGTAGCCTAGAAAACTGGCGTACCGTATCAAGCTCAATGCCCAGAAAAGTAAGCACCGTGGTAGGACCCTCGGTTTTCTCAGGAGCCAACGGAACCCCCAATTCCGTAGCCAAATCCTCGAAAGCCGTTAACAAAAACAGGCACTGCCCCGAGTCCGCGGGGCCCACAAAGAGAAAATCGTCTAAATAATGAACGGTGTCCCGAATTCCCGTCTTAAACCGTAAGGCCCACTCCAAAAAAGAACTAAAACGCTCGAACGCAGAACAAGAAATTGAGCACCCCATAGGAAGAGCCCTGTCTACATAATAACATCCCTCAAACGCAAAACCTAGTAATTCAAAGTCTCTCGGGTGCACTGGGAGGAGGCGAAAGGCTGATTTTATATCGCACTTTGCCAACTCAGCACCCAGCCCGCACCGCCGAACTATCTGGACCGCTCGGTCAAAAGAAGTATATTTTACCGAACACAGCTCAGGTGGGATAGAATCATTCACAGATCGACCCCTAGGGTAAGAAAGATGGTGAATCAACCGGTATTCACCTGCTGCTTTCTTGGGTACCACTCCCAAGGGGGACACCCGCAAGTTCGGCAGGGGAGGAGACTCAAACGGACCTAAAACACGGCCTTCAGCACACTCTTTACTAATCTTTTTCCTAACAACACTTTCCAACCCCTTGACTGAACGCAAATTGGAAGAGAAAAATGAAATACGAGGGCCATCGTATGGAATTCGAAAGCCAACTAAAAACCCTTCCGCCAGGTAACGCGCATCATCCCTATGGGGATAAAATTGCAACCACCGCCTAAGGGCCCTCAGACGAATGGGGCTGGGGCCCTTTTGGAGGGTGTTGCCCGGTACCACCACCGGTCCGCTTATTGGGCCATCTCTGTTTAGATCGGGTGCATGCCGTGAAGGCGTGGGGGCCCGAGCAAATCGGGCACTCATGCCTATATTTGCAGGCCTTCCTGGAGCAGGAACCTTGGGAGGTGAACTCCCAGCAAAGCAGCCGTGGCTGAACCGACTGCCCCGCGGCTGCGCGGGCCCCAGGAAAGGTTGTTACTGCTGACTTTTGCACTAAATGACCGCTGTCGGATCGCTCCCCAACATTCGGTTTCGCGGGTGCCATGAGCTGCAGCCAAAGCTGCTGGTTAATTTGATTCCACTGAAGGAAAGGGTTAACCGCCGCGCGCATGCGGAACTGCTCATCATATTGAAGCCAAGCCCCGCCAGCAAAATCGTTATACGCCCGATATATTATATCACAATACTGAAAAAGTGGAGCTGCTCTCCACGGCTGGGCCCTGGCAATAACGCCCGCATAAATGAGAAACCCGGGCAGCCAATTTGCCCACGTTCTATCTACCTTACGACGCTTGAGCTTCTCCTTATCTTTCTCGTCAAGCTCATCTTTCGATTTCTTCTCCAATTCCCTATACAACAAGCTGAATACATCCACGTATTCGCCTTTAAGGATTTTTTCCCTGGTCGCCGCAGTTAAATGGTCGCCCAGAGGCATGGCTGGATCCCCAAAGGGCAAAGCATGAAAATCCAAGGAACCGTATGGAACAGGCGGGTGAGATGGGAACCCCCAGATAGCACCATGATGCCCGGACCACGGTGAAGGCACCGCCGGGATCTGCTGCCATCCCCATGGCAGCACACTCAAAGCCGGGCCCTGACTACCAGTTCCAAAACTGCCCCCACAACCTTCATTTCCAGGCGCTAACCCCCAAGGGAAACAAGGACTCTGAGAGGCCGACCCTGCAGAAGAAGTACCAGCCTGCGGCATAAGAGTAGGGGCGCCCTGCTGCCCAAAAAGTGGCGCTGTCGCATAATTGGCACCTGAAGCCTGGGGTACGCCCGCAGGCTTGGATGTTGAAGCTACATTGGGCCCCCATGGGCCCCAAGGCCACGTCATCCCCTGCTGAGACACGGGTGACTTACCTTCACTCAATGGAGGCACAACCACCACAGCATCGGGCTCCTCACTCTGCTGCTCTTCCCGAGGCGCACCATCCTTCGCCTCACCACTGCTTCCTCCAGCTTCCTGCAACACAGAAAGCCGAGCCAGCACCTCTTTCTGGAAGGAAATGGTGGCCGCTCTACCGGATCCCAACAAGCCGGTGGTCCTCCGGGAAGGGCCAGCCAGACCCCGGGCCTCCTCCAATGCCTCAAGTTGAGCCATAATGGCCTGCCTCGTCTGGGCCTCGTCCCCATCGTCCTGCGGGGGCGCTTCTGGGAGCGGCCTCTTGGCAGGCTTTTTAGCAGGCTGCTTCCCTTTCTTGTTGCCCTGCCCCTTCTTAGGACCCATTTTTCCCTTTCTTCCTCTCTCTTCCCTCTTTTTTTTTTTTTAATATATAGAAGAGGAGGGGCAAACCACAACTACCCCCTAGAAAGAGGGGAGGGGGTGAAACAGGCCCCGCGTACACAAGCCACACACTGCACACCCTAACCCCACTCTAACTGGCCTGCTCAGGCCTGCAAACAAGGAAAATGGGAGGGGCGTTATTAACAGCAGCCTAGGCAAACGCCACCTACCCGACGCTAACGCAGCTGCGTCGTTGTCTAGGCCTGAAGTCAGGCCAGAAAGAGAGAGGGGGGGGTGGGCGCCCAAGACCCTGCCGCGCCGCACCAAAAATAGCCCAGGGCCTCAGCTACCCGTCAGCTAAAAGAGCTACCCCCTCCGTTTAAGGCAACGCGCGCCACCGCAACCAGCCGCTCAGTCCGACCGCGCCTGAACAGGCGCGGGAAGCAGAGGAAAAAAAGGCCTGACCCAGGGAAGGGGACAGTCAAACCGCTCCTGCGACGACGTCCGCTCCTCCGATCGCCCAGAAGAGATACCGACCGCCGGGAGCTGCAGCGTCAAACCGCCGATCAGCTGTTTCTTCAAAGAAACCCCTTCCCAGGCGCGGAGCACGCCGAGGACGCCTCGCTCCCAACGGCCTACAGTCAACCGGTAGGTGACTGAACCGACTGGAAGCGAATTTCTACTGCGTGCTAAGGGGCGGAGGCAGCCTTTTAAGGCTGCCCCCAGCCCCCTCCCTCAGGAAGATCTCATTGCCTCTCCACCGCGCGGGGAAGCAATGGGCGGCCCCCAGCCTCAGCAGTCAATGGACTGCTCGGCCGGGAAGGGGCCGAAATACCAAGTACTAGATGTATTAGATAGAAAGTTAGCTTTTTTATTTCTCTTTTGCTAAGCTATAGAGACTGTGCTGCATAGTGATATCTTTTTTAAACTTTTGAGTAAACTTTGTATATTCCTACAAAGGTCTGCTTTATTTGTGTGGGTTTAACCTCAAGGACCCACAGGGCTGGGTACTGCTCAAGCAGCAAGGAATGGTGACCCAGGGGGTGACCCAGGCTTGGATCTCTGACACCCTGTGAGGTAAGTTAGGCTGAAACAGAACAACTGGTACAAGATAACTCAGTTACTGTCATGACAGAGTGGGGATTTGAATCTTAGTTCTATGGGTCCCAGTTCTATAGATATCATGGCTTGTAAAAAGAGATGAAGGTTTCCTTTTTAAAGCAAAAGAGCACAAAAAGCCACAATGCTCATAAAATAAATGTCAGGTCTTTTCATTCGTCTTTTAAATATTCTGCATGTCTGTGCATAAAGCCTCCTGACACTCATATTATCTCTTGAGTTTACTAATATGTATTGCATTATTCTGCCGTGAGCTATTTTCATAGAAGGATGCTGCCAAAGCCTCTGGTTCACTCTCTCTTGTGAGACTTCTGTCGTTTTCCAGTGTATAAAGAAGCTTTGAGAAATGAGCTTTGCATTCTTATGCGATAAAGAAGCTAGCAAAGTCAGAACATGCAACAGGTCAATCATTCTGGCCCCAAGCCATTGTGAAGCTTATGGGAAATCATGTTTGCTGCGCATCAAATAGTACTTATTTTGACATATACTTGGATCAAGTTCAACATCTATAAAGGAGCATTCTCTGTCCGTTTTGTGGCATGCTCTGTGATCATGCATCCTACTGTATCTTCAGTGTGCATAATCTGTTCAATGATTTTGCAGCTTGCTCCCATCTTTTAAAATGTGCACAGTATAATTCAGGCAAATGACTTGAATTCTCTAGTTTATGGGAAATGTTCTCTGGAGTGTTTATCAGCTGGAAAGCCAACATTAAATATTACAGTAAAGAGCCTCTAAAAATTTATCAGGGGGGGAAATCTTCCCCTTCCCACATAAAGACATATGGATTTGCTGCATTTGTTTGAAATTGGCATTGTCTTCTCCCACAATGAAATATTTTGGATAAACATGCAAGGGTTGAATGATCTTAAGGACTTCCACATGGCCTGGTCTTGTCTGGGTCTTGCGGTGATTCAAGGATCACATAGCAGCAGTGGTTTAAAGACTCAGGATGTTCCCTCTGTCACAAGGTCTCTGTGGAATAAAAACCACAAGCCAGTTGATCGTTGTCATGTTTTTAATTCCTGGTTTCTTCCGTTATCTTTATCTTTCTAAGAGTGCTGGTGTATCCAGTTATCTTCCAGCTTTGCAGAGTGGGACTTTTCTGTTTCTCCTACCTGCTGCAGTTCCCCATGACCCTCATCAAAATTTTGTTCCTGACAAGGTCAGCAAACTCTATGGAACTGGGAGCCTTCAGTAGAAGAGGAGAGTCAATGGAAATTTCTGCTTTTGATTTTGTAATTGAAAATACTGTTCAATGGAAGAGATTGCATGGCTGTATACATATCACTGTCTTCAAAACAGTCATACCCTATACCCCCATGCAAATTATTTTTAGTGCATGCACTGTTGTCATAAATTTCTAGCCAGATGGATGGCTCACATAATTAATTTTTTCATCTTGATAAAAAAAAAAACAACCTTCAAATCTTTTGGGGGGATACTGTTAATTCCAGTAATAATTTGGAATTCTCAGAGCACATTTAAAGTGATATGATAAACAAATTCTTCAGAATTAGGAATATTTTAGATTCCAAATGCACAATTTAAATAGAGGAAAGTCTTCATGAGAAGTCACAATGGATAAAATCGATCAAAAGCACTCTGACCAGGATTCTATGGATGGATAATGTCCTTAGAACATCAGCAAGTTCTTTTGCAGTTATGATTTGAACTGTGGTCTTGAGTCATAAAATGTATGCACACTCACCACTATGCCTCTAGCATTTATAACCAGGCATGCTTTGAAAGACTAATGAAAAAGAAGCTGTTAGCAACATTCTGTGTTAGATGAGCTGAGCACCACACATTAAAACAAACAATTAATTTGTTCTGCTTTGCTGTAAATCAGCTGGGAGTGTTTGCTGCTTTTAATTTGTTAGAGTTTTACTCTTCTACAAATCAAATTAGTAATCATGCATCTTGTTAGGCAGAATTCTAAGGAAACTGCAGTTCATGGACAGTTAGGCAGCAGTGCCTGAGCTCTTCCTTGGTGCTAAGGGTCAGTTTTTTGCTAACAAGATGCAATTGCTAGAAAAAGAGAGTGCCTAAGGGTGTGAACACAACAGACATGAGAATTATACATTCCATGAAGCTCATCAAGCCTTCCGAAACCCTGTACTTTATGAGTATATTTGGATCCCAGCCATGTAGTTTTAAGCTCTTGATTGTGCCTCATTATGCAGGAGCATTAAAATAACGGGAGAAGAGAAATCTCCTAGCTACACAGATATCCATGCACAAATATGAACTGATCTTGGAAAGTCTTATTCCTGAAACACTATTCATGCTCTTTAAAAAAAAACACATGGATTTTGCTCACCCTTAGATATTCAGATGACAGGGTACCATGGATGTTTATCTGAATGAAGCTTCCTCAGTCTTCCTTCCTTGAAATGATGTGATATTCACATTCAGTCTTCAAAATGTAACTGAAGAATTTCTCAACTCAGGAGTAATATTTCCAGATTCTTGTGGAATAAACTTACAAACAATGCAAGTCCACATGTATCTCATGTAAGGAATAACAACTCTGCAATTTACTGTAATTTAACAATAATTTTAGAGACATTTTGATCCATTGTTGATTTATTAGCATGCATCTAATTCCAAATGGAGCCATAGAGTATGGATTAATAGATCCACAAAATGGAACTAGGGATACACAGGGGGGATTTCTCTGTAAACCTTAGGAAAGTCCCAGGCTTACAGAAAATTTGAAATCTTAACAAAGTGGTATTAACCCATTTCATAATATATTTTAAGAAATAATGTCCACTGAGCTTTCATCACTAGTTCAGAGGTTGCTAGGGAACCACATCAATATTGCTGTGCCTTCCAAGCCTTGGTTTTGTAAATCAAAAGCATGGGAAGGGGATGCAGGGGTGAATTTTGAGGATAAAACGGCCCAGGGGACCCATTCCCATCTCTTGTCAAGTCCCCTGATAGAGGAGGACTTACCAGGGCCAGGCCCATTGAAGACTCATACCCACAGTTTTCAGCCCGGCAGAGCAGCCACCATGTAACTGGGTGCAGCCCAGCTTTGCAGCCACCACACATCTGGACCTGCCTTTTATTGGGGAAAAGTCACTAGGGGAAAGAAGGCTAACAATGGGTAGATTGGCTAATGGATGAGAAGAAAAGGAAGGAGGAAAAGGAGAGAGGCTATGGAGGGCTGCCAGGGAAAGGAAAGGTGAAATAGTGGGTAAAAGAGTTAGAGAGGGAAATGAGATGCTGCCACAAGTTTTTGTTGGTCCCCTGGTTGGTTCTTTCTTTCTTTCTTTCTTTCTTTCTTTCTTTCTTTCTTTCTTTCTTTCTTTCTTTCTTTCTTTCTTTCTTTCTTTCTTTCTTTCTATCCACACACACACATATTAGAATATAGAAGCTGAAACTAAATAGGAAGTTAGTAGATCCTCTCCGTCACTTTGAGTGATACAATCCCACAGAATGCTGAGCTGACTGAAGGCAAAGCATTTAGCAGAGGTACATGGGGTTTTTTTTGTAAGCCTCCTTGAGCAGGACTCTGAAGAGGTGGCATAGAAATAGTTTAAACAAATCAATTAGAAGTATAAAAAAATCTCATGGGAGTGTTTTTTTAAAGGTAACTGGACTTATTCTAATGGCAGTTATAGTTCCACTCACCTGCTCTGATGTTAATGATTACCCATGAATTATTGAGCAACAAACTGCAATTTATTTACTTACTTACTTACATACATTCAATTTATTAGGCTGCCCATTCCCTGTGAGTAGGTCTCAGGGTGGCTTACAACAGCAGTACAACAATATTTTAGAATAAAATTGATATTAAATACTAATATATCAGCCAATAAAAGCAATACCCTGTTAAGATGCTGGAAAAAAACAATGTTGGGTTTTTTTTACCATGTGATATCTTATCCTACACTTGTAATACAGAATGGTGTCCTGCTGAGATGTTCTGCTATGCAATGTGATTAATTGAGTGATTATTATTACTATTGTATACTGTAAGGTTTACATCCAGCAGTGCTAAACAGGTAAATAAAAATTAGGTAAATATTTGAGTTTATCAGTAAAGGTATTTTTAAAATTTTTGATTTCAACATAGTCGTATAAATTTCTTCTACAGAATTCAGTGTGGTCTACTCAGCTTTTTTCTTATTTTGTTTTCATAACAATACTATTCATATGCATTAGCCTCACTAGGTCAAGATCATCAATGAGTTTTATGCAATTTTAACTGGATGTCCACAGTTCTAGCCTGATACTATACCACTCTATACCACACTACTAAACTTGACTGGTGTTGTATAATATAGTGGGTTCAAAGCATCGAGGAGATGTTGCAACGGTGATAACAGCTCTTTATTAGAGGCAGCATGGTAGATGGCTGCACTAACAAGACTGGAGAACAGGCCCCACAGGGCCAACTATATACAGTACTGTGTTCCCGTACTAGTGTTTGATAGGGCCACTCAAACCAGCCAGGGGCCTGTGATTGGAGCAGGGCAGTTAGGATTTGCATCCTCTTGTTGTTCCTAAGTCCCCAAGCTCAGACTTCAGGCTACAATGAGCCAGGCCAGAACACCATTTGGTTACATATGTATTCACATACATAACTATACCACTCTATACCACACTACCAAACTTGACTGATGTTGTAATCCCAAGCAGAGCAACACTTTTCTAAACCCAATGACTGAAATGGTAAAAGACATAACTTTGCACTGTAACAGTGCAATCCTAAGGAGAGTTACTCCGTTCTAAGTCCATTGAAATGAATAGGTTTAGACTGGAGTAACTCTCCTTAGGATTGCACTGTAAGTCTCCTACTATTTGACCAAACTGATCAGTAACTTCTGTCATAATCCATTCCACCCTTTCCAACAGAGGCCAGTTTCATTTAGGCTGTATGTCTGTGGCATGCATCATTTCTCGCAAAAGAGAGATTTCCAAATCTACCCATTTTGGGGCATTATAACTGTCTATACCCTACACTCATAATTTTATATTCCTCAATATTTATGCAAAATACCTTCAGCAGAAATATGGGGGAGGGGGTGTCCACAGTTTGTTATCTTGGCCTCTTTCCTACTGGTACATAACCTTTGGGTAATTTCTGATGGCACATGAGCTGAAGAAAACACACAGACAAGACTCTCCTGTCTGAATTAAACCATGCTCGCTTAAAAAAAAATATACAGTAGCATCCAAATCTGAATATGCCATAGTAACTAGTGCCTTTCAAAAAAAAAGAAGGAAAGGAAAAGAAAAGATAATTGTACCTTTGTGCTCCCTTATCTTCCTCCAGGAGAATTTTGAACACTGTCCTGCTGAAGCTTTTCTCATGGTCTTGCTTTATCTTCTTTGTTGAATATTGATGACCTCCTGTAGCGGCATCTTTCCTCCTCATTCCATTATGCAGTCTACAGGATATCAGTCTCTGCATATTTTCCTAAGTATTTTGTTGAAGGTCACTACTGACATCTGGAAGACAGCACAAATAACTTTATGATATGCTTCACTTGCCAAATATGGAGGACAAAACTTCACCTTTCCATAATAATGATGCTAGTTCCAGACTTTGGAATTTTGCACTCTAGCAGTACAATCCCAATCAGAGTTACACCCTTCTTTCCTTTCCTTTTTTATATCCGTAGAAGCTCATTGAGTCACAAATCTTGAACAGCAAAAGATACTTATTTTTTGTATGAAAGGGTTAAAAAGGAATGAGACAAATTTTGCAGTTGCTAGAGTGATATTAGGATCCTTATCACTAAACAAAAAAAAGCAGGGTTTCCAGAGTGTAGGGGGACGCTTGATTGATTAAAGGCTTAATATAATAATCCCTCATAATCTCAAAAAGTCTGCATTCCAGCAGGGCGTGGGAGGAAGTATCAATCTTATTAAGGCCACAAGGGCAGATTCTGTCAATGTAGGGTTTATTAAAAATATCTCCCACAAAATTGTTGTAAGTATAATGTTCAGTCTTTCAAACAAAAAAGCTCTGGAATAACATGGGATGCATATGGGGGGGGGGGGAGGTAAAGATTTTAGGTAAGAAAGACCAAAAAATAGAGGTGAGCAAACTGTGAGCTCTCAGAATCAAACTACCATGGCCAGTTTCCAGGGCTCACTTTTTGATCAGAGAAAATTATTTGGTTTTGCCCATCTCAAAAATGCCATCAATTGACATTCCAGCTATCATCAGTTTCTCATCTAGGGCTATCATCCGAGTCAATCTGTGAATATCTCAATTTAAAACAGCTAACAAACCATCTTCAGCACAGAGCTATTTTAGCTGACGGTATATAGCCATGTTCTTGCTTCCAAGAATATCTGTCTGAATTCTGTCCACAATACAACATTTGACACACAGCAGGAAATTGCCCCCCCCCAGGTTGAAATAAAGAGTCAGACGCAATAATTGGATTAAACTAAGGGCCATTTTATTTAATTTATTAATAAACAGCAAGGGCTAAACAGAATCTGTGGCCTGGTCAGGGCCAGGGGTCTCAAAAGACACCTCCCCTGCCATTTAACGGGTGAGCAAGGAGAGACCATTACCCTCATCCTAAAGATGAATGCCATCACCCCTATAGAGGTGGGGACAACTAATATGAATGCCCAAAGGGTCCCAAACACCCTGCCAAAAAAAGATGAGGGAACATGGTCGACCAAATTATAATGGTCCCAGGCCATTTCTCCTTGATAGCCCTAAAATCCTCCTCTGCCTGCAGGGCCAAAGCTGTGCCCTTCATCAGCCCAAGATCGTTACCTCCAAGGTGTATAACTAAGACCTGGGGAGGAGAGCAAGCCCTCCCTTGAAATAACAACGGCAACAGGCCAGGCCAATGAAGGCCCCTGCACCCACCATTCAATGGTAACTCACTGGCTGAGTCCCAGCTGAGAGCCGACTGAAGTTCTCCGAGCCTGATGAGCAGCCCAAAACACATAACTGTGTCCACAGATGAGAACATGGCTCCTCTGGCCAGGAACAACAGCATCTAAAAGGAAAAAAAAACAGTTAAACTAGCAACAAGAACCACAAACTCCAAGGTAATCCCCCCCCCCATGAAGTTAGGGACTGAGCAGGAGGCGAACATAGGCTTTATAAGCTGCTGAGTGCCAATGGCCCAGATGCTGAATGGCCAAAGAAGGATAACCCAGGGCGGCAGCTGTAGAGGCTGCCCCAATTCTAAAGGAGTGGGTACCAAACTGCACTCCAGATAACCAGAGCTTAGCTAAAGCCTGAGTAATCACAGTCCAAAATTGATGTTTTGTCATCAGACTGCCATTGACATGACAAAACAAAAATCCCTCCCTAGGATAGCGTACTGCCAAATAGGCAGCCAGAGCAGAAACTGGACACAACTCCAGCTCAGGACATGTGCCCAGCTCCAAAACAGTTCCCTTGTGACGCTGGTCAGTCTTGGAGCGTCGAACGGTTATGACCGCCTTACTCTCAACTAATCTCAGGTCCTGTAGTAACAAAGCACTACCAGAAACATCATTTCTGGAGCATGCCACAAGCTGACTGACTCAAAAAGCCCCAAAGAAGGCAACCAAGGAAGCAGCATGAAACAGTGTGGACTCAAAATAGGATGCACACACTGTGCCCCAAACCCCCCTCAAGCACCTAAGAATCAAAGGGGAAATAGGCTTCCTAGTGTTAGGATTAGGCCCGGCCTTTCTAGCCCAGCCCTCCAGCATCTTTCGCAGACGAAAGTCTGTGGTTTCCTCCTTATACCCCAAAGCCTTACTAGCAAAAGCCAGAGCAGACAGGCATCCCCTAATGGATCGCATGGCCAATCCCTTACCTTTTAAAGCAACATGGCACGTTCATAAGACTTCCTGGTGCTGGGCGCAATGGCTAGTCCTATCGCTCTCCAGGCCTTGGCTCTCCAATCACGCATAGCTCCTGGGGCATTTGCGCCAGCTCTCGATCGGCTTCTGGGGCCAGCTGATGAAATCTCTCCATCTGTTTATGAGAGAGAGCATAAGCCACCCCATTATTCACCCTGGGAACATGCTTGGCTAAAAACAGTATGTTAAGCCGCAGGCAACGCTGAGTGAAGGCCCGCATTAATTTCATAACCCTTTGCGATTTGGATATAAGGGAATTAATGATATGTACCACATCCATGTTATCACACCAAAAATGAATAGTGTGATTGGCCATATAATTCCCCCACAGCCAAACAGCTACCAGGATGGGAAAGAACTCAAGAAATGTAAGATCTCTGTTAAATCCCACCTGGCTCCATGAATCTGGCCACACATCCGCGCACCAATGTCTGCAGAAATAGACCCCAAAACCTAAGGAACCGGCAGCGGCAGACATGACCTGAAGCTCTGCTGTCTTCCCTCCAAAATGAAATCCCATTGAAGGACTCCAAAAACTCCTGCAATACCAATAGGTCTGCCCTCATGCTGCTTGTAACCTGCGTTCTATGCTATGGAAGTCGTAGACCAGCCATTGCATCACAAAGCCTGCGCAAGAAGGCATGTCCAGGAGCCACAACTTTTGAGATGTCCTATGAGCTGTTGAAGCTTGACTAAAGTAACCTTCCGCTTAAGAAGGAAAGAATCAACCCTCTCCCTCAAATCTGAGACCTTCTCAACAGGTATTCTGGACAATTGTGCCAGAGTGTCCAGCTCGATCCCCCAAAAAGTAAGTCTTGTGGCTGGACCCTCCGTTTTTTCCTGTGCCAGTAGAACACCCAGCTCCACCGTCAGCTCAAGAAAGCCAGACATTAACTTTGTACAACACCCAGTCCCTTCAGCACCCACAAAGAGGTATTCGTCCAAAAAATGAACGACTTCATGTAAACCCACTTTCTCACGAACAGCCCATTCAAGGAATGTGCTGAAGTGCTCAAAAGCTGCAAATGAGACACAGCAACCCATAGGCAGAGCTCTATCCCTGTAGAATTGCCCCTTGAAGGAAAAACCCAGGAGCTCAAAGTCAGCTGGATGGACAGGGAGAAGGCGAAAGGCAGACTTAATATCGCATTTAGTCATCTCCGCCCCCTTACTGCAGCATCGCACAACGCTAACGGCCTGATCAAAGTTGGTGTACCTAACAGAGCATAAATGCTCAGGAATGCCATCATTTACTGATGCCCCCCCTGGGATAGGAGAGATGGTGAATCAAATGAAAATCACCAGCCGCCTTCTTTGACACCACTCCCAAGGAGGAAACCCGAAGGTTAGGCACTGGAGGGGTAGAAAACGGGCCCAAAATCCTGCCCTCCACCAACTCCTTGGCAATCTTACCCCTAATTACTTGTTCCATACCCTTAGCAGAACTACGGTTCCCCGAATGAAATGCAACCCGGGGACCCTGAAAAGGAATCCTAAAACCAAACATAAAACCCTTAAACAGATAAACCCTGGGCAAGCGGATACTGGGCAAGTCTCCGCTCAAGAGGTCCCACCTTTATTGGACTGGCTGCCTTTTCCAGCTTGGTAATTGCCTCCACCCCCACCCTGCTTCTTTTGGCCCTTACGTGGCTGGGCTCTGGAGCAGTTGTTAAAGGAGTGAGAGCCACCACACAAGGGGCATTCATGCTTGTACTGGCAAGCCTTCCTGCTACACACTCCTTGGGAGCCAAACTCCCAGCAAAGCAAGCGAGGTTGAACCACCTGCCCCACAGAACTGTGGGAAGAAGAGGAAGAAGTCACAGATGTCCTGGCCACCAAATGACTGCAATCAGAGCAGCCGCCCTGAGCCATTTTATGGGAAGGGCGGGATATAAGTCATAGAATAAATAAATAAATAAATAAATTTGGTCGAGCAGGGGACATGACTTGGAGTCAAAGCTGCTGGTGGATACGATCCCACTGAAGGGAAGGGTATAGAGCAGCCCTCATCCTGAATTCCTGGTCATATTAAAGCCAGGCGGGCACATCAAACATTGTATACCCCTTATAAATAATATCCATATACTGTATAAGTGAAGCACCCCTCCAAGGCTGAGCCCGTGCTATCACCCCAGCATATATGAAAACCCAGGCAGCCAATTGGCCCAAGTCCTGTCAACTTTTTATTTCTTCAATTTTTCTTTCTTCTTATCATCTAAATCCTCTTTGTCTTTCTTCTCCAGCTTCCAGAACAGGAGGGAGAAGACATCCACATATTCCCCTTTTAGAATCTTATCTTTCATTGCTGGCAGCAAATGGTCCCCTAAAGGCAATGCTAAGTCCCCAAAAGGTAAGGCGGTGAAAGGGGCAGCCCCATAAGAGGCACTCAAAGGGGAAGAAAAGCCCCATCCCCCCCATCATGGGACCTGACATGCCTTGCTGTCCAGATGTTGGACACAGCCCATAGGGGGGCAAACTGCCCAGATGGCCAAGCCCAAGCTTGCTGTGCACTTGTGGCAGGGGAGGAGGAGATACCTTGAGCCCCTGTAGCAATACCGTGAGCAGCTGGAGCAGCAGGGCCCCATGGACCCCACGGCCAAGCCAGCCCAGTGTATGACTCTGGTGTGTCTCCGATCTTACCCACAGATCCAATCAGTACCAGCGCTGGTCCTGCTCCAGAATCCATAGGAAATGGAGCTGAACCCCCTTGTGCGCCACCAGAATTGCTGGCTTCTCCCGCAATATTTCCAGCAGACCTGCCCTCGAGAATAGACAACCTGGTTAAAATACCTGCTTGAAATGCAGCCTTAGAATTTTTCCCCAAGCCTAAGTCTAAACCCTGTGAGGGAGGAATTCCGGAAGCCTCCTCCAGAGCCCTAAGCCTTTGCAAAATAGCAGCATTTACCACCTCATCACCCTCCTCATCCGAAGATGATGAAGGGGGAGCTGGCCTCTTAGGTGGGGCCATAGAAGCTTTAGGTGCGGGATGTTTTCCCTTGGACTTCCCCGTCCCTTTTTCCCCAGGCATTTTAACAATACTGGCCTGAACTAGAGGCCTTTCACATCATCTACTACCTGATTAATTGTGGAGTGCCCCAGGGAGTGGTTCTCTCCCAGATGTTAACATCTATATGCAACCTCTTGCCCAGATTGCCCGAGGGTATGGGCTGGGGTGTCACCAGTATGCTGATGACACCCAGCTCTATCTACTTATGGATGGCCGACCGGTCTGCGCCCCAGAAAATCTGGATCGGGCACTACAGGCCGTGGCTGAGTGGCTCAGACTGAGTAGACTGAGACTGAATCCTGTGAAGACAGAGGTCCTTTGTCTGGGTCGTCGAGGCCCAGGGGGGGGGGGAAATCCCTCTGCCAGCTTTTGACGGTGGGCCGCTGATGGCGGCGAACAGGGTCAAGAGCCTGGGGGTGGTACTGGAGCCATCCCTAAAGATGGAGGCCCAGATAGCAACCACTGCCAAGTCCGTGTTTTTTCATCTTAGACGGGCAAGGCAGTTGGCCCCCTTCCTGGACCGCGACAACCTAGCAACAGTGATCCACGCTACGGTCACCTTGAGTTTGGATTACTGCAATGCCCTCTACATGGGGCTGCCCCTGTGCCGGACCCGGAAATTGCAGCTGGTGCAGAATGCCGCGGCCCGGCTGTTATTGGGCCTCCCAAGGTGGGGGCACATTCGGCCGGGTCTCCGGGCTCTGCACTGGCTCCCAATAACATACCGAGTCCAGTACAAGGTGCTGGTCATTACCTTTAAAGCCCTATATGGCCTGGGACCTGCCTACCTGAAGGACCGTCTCTCCCCACACGTTCCCCAGAGAGTACTGAGGTCTGGGACTCAAAACCTTCTCACCATCCCCGGGCCTAAGGAAGTCCGTTTCAAGACAACCAGAGACAGGGCCTTTTCCACAATGGCCCCTACATGGTGGAACCAGCTGCCGGAAGAGGTGAGGGCCCTGCGGGACCTTGCTCAGTTCCGCAGGGCCTGTAAGACAACCCTCTTCCGGTTAGCCTACGCCTGACTGGGAAATAAATGTAGCTTATTAGACTTCTGTGACTCATATGGTATAGATTTAATGTTAAAATTTTAAGGTTTTTAGGTTTTTAAATGTTTTAACTTTTAAATGTAATAATTTTGAATTCTGTTTTATTGTTTGTTGTGAGCTGCCTTGAGCCACTTTGTGGGAAGGGCGGGATATAAGTTATAGAATAAATAAATAAATAAACTACTAAGAGCAAAAAACTGCCAAAAATTCCACTAAAATGGCCACTCCTGCACAGCACCTAAAATAGCTGCTGCCTTCTTCAGCAAGAAAGCCCCCAGGGACAATAGCAAAGCTGCAGTCAAAATGGCCCCTTCTCCACAGCTCCCAAAATGGCTGCCTGTGATTCAAAAAGACAGCCACAAAGGGGACATAAAAATTGCTGCTGCAACACTATAGCTAAATTACACCCCTAAAAAAGTTTTTTTGTTAGAGGCCTTTCACATCATCCACTACCTGATCCAATACCAACAAGGAAAAAAGTGGCTTCCACAATACTGCCCCACACCCAACCCTCCGAGGAGTTTGTACTCCACGCTAGCAAAAAGCCTAACCCAAGAAACACCTTTTTAAAAAGAGGGGGGAGGAGAGGGGGAGGGAGGGTTAAACTGGCTGTATAATGGAGATATACCAATCCAATCCACGTCCTCGTGTTCACCATAGACGTAACAGCAGCAGACGATCGCCAGACAGAGATTGGCACGAACGGGGAAGGTGCGCTGCTGCTGCAGCCAGTCCCGCCCCCCAAGCATAAGCCCATTGGGTTGTAAATCTTCCTCTCTTTTCCCAAGGGTGGCAAATGTGTCCCTCTGTCCTTACAGCGAGGCTGCAGGCGGTTGGGACAAACAGTCAATATTTTCCTTAAGAATTTGGCTGGTAGTTAGTCAATGTTATCAGAGGTAGCTTTAATTCAAATTGTTAAATCATAAAGAATGAGACGAGCCACTTTCAAATTAAAGGCTACACCCTTCTAAGTCCATTGAAGTCAATAGGCTTGAAAGAGGAGAGACTGTTTAGAACTGCACTTACTCAATACCCTCCAGGTGGGCAGCCGTGATGATCTGAAGCAATAGAACAAAGTAGGAGTCCAGTAGCACCTTTAAGACCAACAGAGTTTTATTCAGAATGTAAGCTTTTGTGTGCAAGCACGCTTCTTCAGACCTCATTCCTCTTTTGAAAGTACAGACCTACACAGCAGTATGTTCACTGCATGGGTTATTGTAGTTCCCATGCATCACTTTATATGCATGTATACTAGATACAGAATGCATTTGTCTCTTGTACCTGTGCCAGGAGAGGTGCTGATTCCCAAGGAAAGACAATTCTAGAAACACCCACTAAGAAAATTTGAAGAAAATATTCCTCAAAAGTCAAAAGAGGCCCAAAATAGTGTTTTTGTTAGGGGCAAGTGCCAAGAAATCAGGACAGTCCTTGGTAAATAAGGGCAGTTAGAGCTGCTACATATGAACACAAAGACACATGAAGCTGCCTGATACTGAATCAGACTCTTGGTCCATCAAAGTCAGCATTGTCTACTCAGATTGGGAAAAACAGTCCAGGGTCTCCAGCAGAGATCTTTCACTTCACCTACTGCCTGTTTCTTTTTAACTGAAGATGCAGGGACTGAACCAGAGACCTTCTGCATGCCAAACAGATACTCTACCACTGAGCCATGGCCCCTCCCATATTTGTATGTATTTGGCTAAGAGGCCTTGGCCAGAGTGTGCATTGAGGAAGCACAACCAACTAAAGGCTCCAAAGCAGCTTACAACAATAAAAATGCTAAGTACAGTAGAAGAAAACATAGTTTAAATATGTGGATAAATGAGAATAACCAATTGGGCTTTGGGACACCTTTACCAAGACAACAGAGTTAGGCTTGCCAGCCCACAGGTCCCAGTGGGAGATTCTCCCAGTTTTGCAGGCTCCTCCCCACCGCTGGCCAACTGGCCAGCAGGATGAAGCCCCATCTCAGCAGCCACCACATGCCTTTAAATCTGTGCAGGCTTAAAAGAAGCCTGCCAACTGCCTATGTTTTAGACTGTGTGGGTGCTTTTAAATCTGAGCAAGGGGAAACCTGAATGGGTGGGAAGGAGTAGGCAGAGCCACATGGTGAGTGTACGAACCATGTGAGAAAGGAAGAAAAACTAGTACAACCCCTCTGTTTATGTGAAGAAAAAATTCACCCCCTAGGCTGTACTGCTTTCATTTTCCTGTTAGTCTGAATAAATTGGTTGAAATATAGCGGATGGTTACATTCAGCAGAATATAAAGTGTTACAGAAGATAAAGTGGCACAGAGTGTTAAAGCTGCAGTACTGCAATCCTAAACTCTGCTCACGACTGAGTTCGATCCCCGGTGGAAGCTGGGTTTTCAGATAGCGGGCTCAAGGTTGACTCAGTCTTCCATCCTTTCAAGGTTGGTAAAATGAGAACCCAGCTTGCTGGGGGGGGAGGGGAAGTGTAGATGACTGGGGAAGGCAATGGCAAACTACCCTGTAAAAAGTCTGCCATGAAAATGTTGTGAAAGCAATGTCACCCTGGAGTCGGAAATGACTGGTGCTTGCACATGGCACCTTTCCTTTCCTTCCTACATTCAGCAGCTTCTGTGAGTAAATTGCCCCAGTAAGTTCACAAAAGTGTGTGCATGATAATTATGTTTATTTTGGCTGCTTTGTGCGTGCATGTGTGTGCATGTTCAGTTGTATTTAGTGGTACTGCAGCTGCTGGGGGATGAGGAAATGTATTCAGGGGAGCTGTAGTGCTGTATTTTTATTTATTTATTTTAGGGAATGGAAAGTCTCCTGGCTGCAACCCAAAGTCCCCACATATTTTTTAGCTGGATCTGGCAATCCTAAACAGAGTACAAGCCAAGGGCCAACAATCTTTGCCTCTTTCTCTTAGACTCGCACCCAAGGGCTCACACATGCAGCCTTACCTGCTTTTTTGTATCTACAGCCAGGAAACAGGAAGAGTAAGCAAAAGCACAGCTTTGATGTTGCAGCTGGCAGTAGTTCGCCTCCTAGTCAGATCTCTCTGTGTAAAAACCTTCTGACGATTCCAGGCCTTACTTGACCATCAGTAGTCCTCCATGCTAGAGTTCTTTTATTTCATTTGCCCACTTTTTTCTGCCACCACAGCAATATAAATAAATCTCACAATTACACGCTATATATTTTTAAAAATGAAACAAAATATTATCAAAACCCTTATGTTGTGAAATTCTAAGAACAGGTAAAAGTCTTTGATCCATCTTTGCCTATTGTTAACTATGTGCTAGAGATAGAAGATAGGGCCACATCACATACATTCATATAATATACAACTAGTCACACAGTGAACCACCTTGTCTGAACAATTCATATCAGACTTGGTATTACCTGCTCCTGCTTCAATGAACTGATCTTTCTTGTTGCCTGGGCTAATTGTTTATAAAATAATTGGGACTGAGACAATTTGAAAGAGGGCTTGGAAAAAACCAAAAATATAGTGCATTTCAAATCTTCCACCTTCACTCCATCCACCACCCATCATTTGATATGCCTGGCCCTTTCAAATATTAAGGGGGTCAACAAAAAAACTAGGGGTGGGAGAGGAATTGCAGCTCTGCATTCAATGTATCTGAATTAATTTGTATGCATGTATAGATCTTGAATTCCCATATGGGTCCTGAATGTTTCTGTGCATAGTGGGGGTAGAGTCTGCAGAACATGTGTTCTTTGCCCCATTTTGCTATGTCTGCAAATAGTTCCTGTATTCCTTAGTCCCTCTATGGCCAGTAATTGTATTGATAGACTATGCTGAGAATGGAGGGCTAAAATATTCCTGAAAACAATGTGTCTCCAATATATTGCATTTCCTGACCTAGATAATTCCTAGGTCTGGATCAAGTTGGAGCAAGATCATAAGTCAGAACCTGGCAGTTACATACAGGACTCCCCTATTGATGTGAGCAGGAATCTGTTGGCAAAGAGTCAAACCTACTTTAATTTGGACTGTATTGTCAGTCAGAAGACATTACTGCACGATAGAAAAGACATTAGAAAGTGGTGATTGTTCCTATGAAATGTTCTAAAACATGAAGAGCAGCCAGGAGTTTCATATAGTACAGGACTGTGATTAGTTCATGACACTTATAGTCCCTGGCGAATCCTTTAGCATTATTATAGATATATTGTGGAGAAATTATGTGCATCTATTGTGCACAAAGAAGATGAAGGTGGCACTTCAGAATCTCTAAATTGTTTTAGCAGAATGAGGCTTGAATATTGATCAGTGTAATGTAAACCAACTAAACATGTCTTTATTTGAAGAATACTTGCAATACAGTGGACAAAGATATCAATCACTCTCAATAACATGAGGTTTCAGAGTAACTCCATAGTATTTATCAAGTCATGCCACTTTCACTTTATTTGCTGTTGAAACAGCTCACATTTAATGTATGGGTTTTTATTTTAAAAGCCAAATAATAGTAAATTGATCATGCCCAAGTTAATTTGTCTTCATTTACACCTCACACCAGAAAGAAAGTGAGTTAAGGAACTTTGAGAATAAGAGAGTGTGGTAACTTGTTGCTGCTAAGACATGCAAAACTGGGTGACTTCATGTGTCACAAAAAAGGGGTAGAATTCTAGCAGGCGCGCCTTTGCAGATCAGGCCACACACCGCTGATGTAGTCAATCCTCCAAGTGCTTACAAAAAAGAGCATTGTAAGCTCTTGGAGGATTGGTATACATCAGGGGTGTGTGGCCTAAAATGCAAAGGAGCTCCTGCTAGAATTCCACCTCTGGTCACAAATCCAGAGAAATGTCACGTGCTACAATGGAAAGCCTTGTTCAACACACTGTCTCTGATCTTTCTACTATATTCCAGTCTCCTTTTGTCTTCATTCCACACCCATGCTTGTATCCAGTGGAGCACATCCATCTCCAGAGGGACATGCTTCCTTGTCTCCCCCTTCCTGCCACAGTCCCCTGTCCCTCAGTGGAAGTATTTGTTGGGGCATTTGGGAAAGAAGTGAGAAAAAGAGGTCAAAAATCATACTTCATCAACAGAAATCCTTCAACCCACAGAAATATTCCACTGAACCCAATCCCTCCCTCTAACATTGCCAACCTTGAGGTGACGCCTGGACATCTCCCAGAGTTACAATTTATTTCAGGATTACAGAAAATGGCTACTTTGGATTGTCTTAATTGTGTTTGTATACTTTAATTAAAAAAAAACTGAACTTCTATTATGCAGCAAATAACCAGATTGTGACTTCCTGGGTAGTCCCATAGGGCCTGAATGGTGTTGGGGCATGCTGGATGGCCTAAGCAGAAGTAAATACAGTCAGGCCAGGGGGGATGCTAAGATGCCACTGTACTATCAAAAGATGGCTGTGGGCAAGAAGGAAGGAGGCAGAAAGTCTTGGAGACAGCTAGGGTGTGGGACCAGCTTAGGGAAGAGTGGTGCCAACCCCAGCAACAGCATGGTGGCTGGGGAGTGTGTGGCAGGTTTATGCCCTTCTCAAGAGCCATAGCAGGAGTTAGGGAAGACTCCAGAGAATGTGAAAGATGGAATGACAGGAAGGGCAGCCTCAGGTGCTGGCAGATAAGCCAGCATGGAAGAGCCAGCTATGGAAAGGGAGCCGACAGCTGAGGATCTTCTACTTAGCACCAGAGCATGGAAGAAGGAAAAGGAGAGCAGGAGTGGCCAGAAATTCATTGCAGCCACTCTGCAACAAGTCTACAAAGGCATGGAGGTGTAAAGAGAACACAAGGGGTGGAGGTCCAAATGCCAAGGAAGAAGTTTGTTTATAGTAAGTAGCCAGCACCCTAGATGCCATGGGTGCTGGTGACACAGATGTAGTATGAATTAGTAGATGTTGCCAATATCCAAATAGTTGAGAACCTCAACATTTTATACCACAACTGAAATAAAATCTGAAAATGGGTAGGATACCTAAAATAAATTAGTAGTACAACTTTAATACTGACAATTAATGAAGCTACATATGTAAGAACTTTGAAATAACACCTGATTCTAAATTACTTTACATTGTATAATGTAGAAACTTTTAAAGGTCTCTCTTCAGTGATGACATTTTACTGAAACACCATTTACAATTAGCACAGGCTAAGAAGGTGCCCAGAATAGAAACTTGGAGATACTGAGAATGAAAAACACAGAAGTGTTAAACCAGTCAGCAAGATTTTCCACTGTGTTAAAAACAGTAACTCTGGTTATCACTGCTGCATACCAGTGTTTCAGACAGTAACAAATGGAAAGAATAGTGTTTTCAATACTCTTATTGTGCATTTTTCCACTTCACTCACTGAAGCCTGAATATGCTTGTCCCTAGTGGAACCTATTGTTTCTTGTCCTATCAAATACAATGACAAATTATTCTTCATTTTTCTCTAAGTAAATTAAATATTTGAAAACTGTCATCATTGTCTTCCTTCATATTCCTTTTATCTAGGCTAATTTAGTTCTTTTTCTTTCAATTGGCAAGGGTCTTTTGTTTTTGTTATTGCTTATAAAATACCCAAGGCTTCCTCCTCTTCATAAATGTCTATACCCTATTTTTAAATTGTCTTTGCCCTCCTTTTGTCTCTCACATTTCTGTCTTGATACAGGAGTGGACACTATTTATTAGAGGTTGGTTTTTTTGGTTTGTTGATATTGCATGTCTCCCACTCGTTATTTATATATTTAATTATTTTCCTTCAAAACCTTCGCTTTATGTATCTCTAAATTGGGTAAATTTGCTTTTAATGTTACTTACTTCAGAGTAACCTCTTAAGTTATGGTATGTTTTCCTAACAGATTTAAAGTATGTATAGTTCAATAGTTTGGTATATATAATCCTTTTCAATTCCTCTCACAGTGCTGTTTGTTATGTTACTTACATTTCGGATATCTATTTATTTAGCGTTTACTAGCTTTACTCTTCTTTCTGTATATGTTGGAGTTCTCTCAATAAAATTTTAATAATTTTTTTTTTAAAAAACTCCCAAGGTCATGTTTTTAAAAAATAATATTCTAATGGTTTTACTAGTTTTACATAGAATTTACTTGAAGTGTGAAAAAATAGAGAATTTCTTCACACAGTTAAGAAAATGTGTTTTATTGACTTTTATCCCCTACTTTCCCAACAAAATAAAAGATTCATGCTGCAATTTCCAGTGGTTTTAGTTAGCTCATATTTATAGATGAATGTAGATTTAGAAGACCATTAAAAATTCTAGTTTCCTTATTTACTTTTTGCTGCATTTGTATAGTTTGTAAACTTAAGAAAATGCTGTCTCTGCTTTATTTTGGCCAACACAGTTGTAATGATTCCGACCTTATTTTCCACTTCAACAAAAACAAAAATGGAGTAATCAGCTGACACTAGTGTTCAGCATTCTTCTTTTCAAATCTCATTTAATTTTATTGCAGATTTTCTTTGTTGTATCTCCTTTTAAGTTTATAGAGCAATTAAAGTGTCTTCTCAGTTAGTGTGAAGAAAAAAGAAAAGTGGCAGACAGTGCAATCCTAAGAACATTTCCCAGTGATTAGACCTGAATATGATCCTCAATAAATCTGTTCATTATTGCTCTCATCCATAAGCAGTAAATCATGTAGTAATTTCCAGATTATCTTTTCATTTGGGTTAGCAAACTTTTTTATTGGCTAGTGTGCAGGTCTGGTGTGATCACAGGGGACTCGCTGTAACAGCTGCACATGTTTCTTTGTGTACTTATTTGTTTAAAAATGGTAAAGAGCTCTCCTTGAAAATTAAAATATTTTCATTCCTAAAAGCAAGGATCTCTGACAAATACTCAAAGGCATAAACTAAAACAGCAGTGTAGTTTAGATTAAAACAACAAGAGATTGGATGGTCTGGAAGAAATGGCAGCTTCAAAGAAAGAGATTCATGGTATCACATTCCCACTGAGTTCCTCCCTTCTCCAAACTCCACCCTACCCAGGCATTGTCTCCAAATTTCCAGGTATTTCCCAAGCTGGAGCTGGCAAACCTACTGACACACTTGAATTTTCTTCCTTCTCTACAATAGAAGTCTAGTGCCAGTTTATCCCGTGTTCACCTATCACTGGCAGAAGTTTTTTCCTAGGAGAACATGGCAGAAAGGAGTTCCAGAACCTTCATTTCTTCTTGACAGTTCCAGCACCTCTTTTTACAGAAAAAAAGCCTCTTTTCACCCTAGTTAGTGGCAATCTATAGAGTGCTATAGAGTGGAGGAAGTAGTCCTTATAAAGATGCCAGGGAAGGCAATAATATTAAGGGCTGCCCATCTTGGCAGCAGCCCCATATTATTGGCCTTTCTGCCTTAACTCTGATTTACAGTGGTTTAACTTCAGAACTACACCAGAGTAAGTAGGAGAAAATGACAGGTAGATGGACAAGAAATACAATGAACATATGCCTTATATTTAGTCAACTCAGCAGTCCAACCAGTTCAGTATTTTTTTCTCTGTCTGGCAGCAGTTCTCCAGGGTCTTAGACAGATAATTGTGTTCTGTGCTAAGCAAAAATCCTTTAATTAGAGATCCTAGGTACTGATCCTAGATACTTCAGTATGCAACACAGTAATTGGCTTTCTCCATTTCAGCACTCATACATAGCAGTCTTCCTCAGCTTAGAACATTTCTAATATTCTAGGGTGTCTGTGGTTTTTTTTTTTAATGTGAAGACTTTTATTTAAAATATGGAGCAATTCAAAATGAGCAACTGACATTTACTTTAGCAAGTTGTTTCAGATACTTTAAATCATGGATTATTTCTGCCACTGGTTTCATTAGATTAATCAACAGAATAAGGGCAATATTTCAGCCTTTATCTTTTGTAAATCCTTGTGCAAGAAGAAGCAATGCTTTTAATTTTTTTAAAAATATTGGGATGTGTTTGTAAAATGTGTGTTTGTAAAGTGCTGTCAGGTTGCAGCTGACTTATGGTGACCCTATGGCATTTTCAAGGCAAGAGACATTCAGAAGTGGTTTGCATTGCCTGCATAGTGACCCTGAAGCTCCTTGATGGTCTCCCATTCAGGCCTCAGATTCAGTGGGAGCTCACGGGAGCACAGCTCCTGAACCTTTCTGAGAGTTCCACCTCCTCCTTCTGAGAGTTCATACATACGAACATACGAAGCTGCCTTCTACTGAATCAGACTATAACATCACCCGCCTCACGGTCCCACTGGATCGTTTCTAGGTGCTGTTTATGGCTACCCCAGCCCCTCAGTTTCTCCTCAGTTCTTCCTTTTAAAACTTTTACCTCAGGAATATATCACTAAAGGGGTGGGTATGATATGGATTTCTCTCTTCTAGTCTCTTCGGGGGTTTTGGTTTCAGATGGATATATAATGCCCTTCGTAGGGGACCACAGCAGTTTGAATAGTTTTCCCAAATTATAGGCACCAGAGAACTTTAACGTAAACCACAGATATTTATCATAACACAAAGACTTAAACTGGGGATATGGGCAATATATACACGGGCTATAAGGTATCTCACACAGTTAACAAGTTGCTCAGTTGGTTCAGGCTTTCTAATATATCTTTCTTCTTTTTCTTAGGTCTCTCAGGTTCACAGTTCCTCTATATAATACACTCTCCAACACTAGCAAAGGCTGGCCTCTTAGGTATAATGTGCCAAGTCTCTCACAAGTCGACTGGAGCCTCTACTCCCAGCCCTTCAGACTTCCAGACCCACATATATTCCCTCAACCACCTCTCTAGTTCTTAAGAGATGTAATTATGTGTCTGTGACCGTTCAGGTCTTCACAGTGACTCTCCTTCTTAGTCACACACAGCCCCTTGCTGTTTTTATAGAGCTAGCAGTCAGCTTTGCTTCTCTCCTCAGCCACTGTCTCAGCTCCCTCAAAGACCAACTCTCTCTCAGACTCTGACAGGCACCAACTCTCTTCAGCCTCTGTCAGACCCTAACTAACTCTCCTCAGCCGTTAGCTGACAATCTCACTGAGAGTTCTGAGCACTCTGGCCCCCACCCTCAGGTCACCTGACGCAGGCTCTGTGCGTCTTCAGTTTTCTATTTAACCCATACCTTACCGTCACATGTCCCTTCCCTTCTGAAACATTGTGCAAGGCGAAAGGTCTCAGCCTTTTGCTGAGCAATGGGTACATGGGCACACTTACATGGGTTACACCCTGTTAAAACTTCACACCTTAGGTTATAACATCCAGTTCATAACTATATACATTCTTCATCATGTATACGTACTAATACCTTATAACATTACCATACAAACAAACTTTTCAAAATTTACATTCGTCTTGACAGTGCATCAGCAATTACATTTTGCTTTCCAGGGATATGCTATATGTCAAAGTTGTAATCCTGGAGCTGTAAACTCCACCTTATCAGTTTGCTGTTTGTATCCTTCACCTGGTTTAACCATTTCAGAGGAGAATGATCTGTACATAGTGTAAACTTCCTTCCCCATAGGTATGGTTTTAACTTTCCTATTGCCCATACAGTTGCTAAACATTCCTTTTCAATTACTGAGAGGTGCTGCTCTCGGTCTAACAACTTTACACTCAAATACAGAATGGGATGGTATTGTCCTTCCTCTCCTTGCTGACTTAATGTTGCACCTATCCCAACATTAGATGCATCAGTAAAGAGGGTAAACTCCTTGGAAAACTTTGGAGTTCATAACACTGGTTCAGTGGTCAGAACAACTTTCAGTTGCTCATAAGCTTGTTGACACTCTGCATTCCAGTTTACTGGATCAGGGCACTTCTTCTTCGTGCACTCACATAGCGGTGCTGCTATCGCGCTAAACTCAGGTATATAAGCTCTACCACTTAGCCACTGTCCCTCCCCTAGGAGTTCCATCTCCTTGTCCATTGAATAGTATTGCACCTGCATAACAATCTCACCTATTTTTCTACAAAAGCTCCACCACCTATTTTTTCTACAAAACGACCCCTCTCAAATACTAACCAGGGTCAACTCTCCTTAGTTTCCGAGATCTGACAAGATGGAGCTAATATGAGCCATTCAGGTCAAAGCATTGGCAACCTTAGTCCCTTTTGTTTTGGGAAAAAAACACAAAAAAATGATATTTAGATTTTTGAAAACCCAACCTTGCTTCTTCCAGAAAAGAGACCAAAGAGACATTTTGATGAAGGGATTAATTATTTAAATGCTTGATTATTAATTTGTACAATGAATTACTTATACAAATGAATTACAATGAATAAAAAGTACAAGTAATTCATTGTACAAAGCAGCAGCAGACTCTGCCTACAGGACTGTGCTTACCAACAGCTTCTTCCCTAGCCCAGAGTCTGAAATTTACAAACTACATTGGTTTGTTAATCTCAAGAATTGCACAAGGCGAATAATATAAAATTACAAAGGTAAAATTGAATAGAATTGAGGGCAGGTGGTTTTGGCTGTTGGTGTCCTCCAAATATTAGTTTAGAAAATGTGAGGAGCTTTTTTAAAATAAACATTTTTAAATGGAATGTGAATATTATTTTGAACAACTGGTTCCTGTTCCTTATAAACAGACCAACCCACCAGGAAGTTCTCTTGTTCATGTCCACTTAAATGAATGAGAATCACAACAGAGCCCGATGTTATTCAGTTAAATTCAGGACCATAGTCTAGTACCTACAAAGGTCAGGATAGATTTGAAACCATGGCCAGTTTTATCATAATATTGATGTCTAAATGTCACATTCCATAGAAAAAGGTTGATTTTAGCAAGTCACATTCAAACTTTTTTCTGAAGTAAATCAACTTTGACGCAGAGTAGGAGTAAATATAGCAGGGCATATAGAAAATTGAATACCACAATTCAAATGATCTGTCCCAGTGTTCATCAAGTGATAACAAACGTATTATTTTGAAAAAAAGACTGCTGAATTTTAGCAGAGTCTTTTGCAGTGTAATCCTAAAAAGAATTACACCCTAGTAAGTCCTCTGAATCAATGTATTTAGAAGAGCATAACTGCTAAAGATTGCACTGTTCATCTTTCAGGGTTAGCAGATAATTTGGTTTCATTAGTCAAGTAAAGCATTCCAGTTACTCAGTAGGGCTTTCTACAAACTGAAGATACAAAACTGTTTTCTCCACACATGGACTACTATTGGGGCATAGAGGAAGCTTTACTGAAAGCTGAGAAAATTCACTCATATATCCCCTTGCTGCCTTGAGTGATGCTGTCAATTTATGCTAATCGTTAACAGTGAAGAATATATTAACAGTAAAGAAGGGGTCAAAGGATTATTTATTTATTTATTTATTTTATTTACATTAGACTTTTATCCCGCCCTCTCCGCAAGTGGACTCAGGGCGGCTTACAACAGTCATTTACACGATTAAAACAATGTCTTCTATAAAATCTTCTAAAAAATCTATAAAACATTAATACAATTAAAATTTAAAAACTATTCCACGGTGCTGTACCATTACTATGTTGGCGGTTCTGCTTTTCAGACGGTTGGTCACCGGGAACTCTAGCTGATGTCAGGTGGCAGCTCTCTCTCAGTTTAAACTTCGAAGGCCTATCAAAACAATTCGGTCTTACAGGCTCTGCGGAATGTAGTAAGGTCCTTCAGGGCCCTTATGGCCTCTGGGAGAGCATTCCATAACTCTGGTGCTGCCACCGAGAAGGCCCTGGCTTGTGTCAAACGCAGCCTGGCCTCCTTTGGTCCAGGGGTGGAGAGCAGATTTTTTGTTCCTGAATGCAGATAGGGACAAAAAAATTGTCCCTACTGAAGGAGGTTAGGGAAATAGCTGAAAAGCTGGATGCATTTTTTGCCTCCGTCTTCACTGTGGAAGATACAAAGTGTTTGCCCGCTCCAGAACCACTAATTTTGGAAGGGGTGTTGAAAGACCTGAGTCAAATTGAGGTGACAAGAGAGGAGGTCCTACAACTGATTAACAAATTAAAAACTAATAAGTCACCAGGTCCGGATGGCATACATCCAAGAGTTCTGAAAGAACTCAAAGTTGAACTTATTTATTTATTTATTTATATTGGGATTTATACCCCGCCCTTCGCACCGAAGTGTCTTGTGGATCTCCTGACAAAAATCTGTAATCTTTCATTGAAATCTGCCTCCATTCCCGAGGACTGCAAGGTAGCAAATGTCACCCCCATCTGAAGAGTTCCAGAGGAGATCCTGGAAATTACAGGCCAGCCAGTCTGACTTCAATACCGGGAAAGTTGGTAGAAACCATTATCAAGGACAGAATGAGTAGGCACATTGATGAACACAAGTTATTGAGGAAGACTCAGCATGGGTTCTGTAAGGGAAGATCTTGCCTCACTAACCTGTTACAGTTTTTTGAGAGGGTGAACAAACATGTGGACAAAGGGGACCCGATAGATGTTGTTTACCTTGACTTCCAGAAAGCTTTTGATAAAGTTCCTCATCAAAGGCTCCTTAGTAAGCTTGAGAGTCATGGAGTGAAAGGACAGGTCCTCTTGGGGATCAAAACTGTCTAATTAATAGGAAGCAGAGAGTGAATATAAATGGGCAGTCTTTGCAGTGGAGGACGGTAAGCAGTGGGATGCCACAGGGTTCAGTACTGGGTCCCATGCTCTTGAACTTGTTCATTAATGATTTGGAGTTGGGAGTAAGAAGTGAAGTGGCCAAGTTTGCAGATGACACTAAATTGTTCAGGGTGTTGAGAACCGGAGAGGATTGTGAGGCACTCCAAAGGGATCTGTTGGAGCTGGGTGAGTGGGCGTCAATGTGGCAGATGAGGTTCAATGTGGCCAAGTGCAAAGTAATGCACATTGGGGCCAAGAATCCCAGCTACAAATACAAGTTGATGGGTTGTGAACAGGCAGAGACTGACCAAGAGAGAGATCTTGGGGTCGTGGTAGATAACTCTCTGAAAATGTCAGGACAGTATGCGATTGCAATAAAAAAGACCAGTGGCATGCTGGGAATTATTAGGAAGGGAATTGAAAACAAATCAGCCAGTATCATAATGCCCCTGTATAAATCGATGGTGCGGTCTCATTTGGAATACTGTGTACAATTCTGGTCACCGCACCTCAAAAAGGATATTATAGCATTGGAAAAAGTCCAGAAAAGGGCAACTAGAATGAGTAAAGGTTTGGAACACTTTCTCTATGAAGAAAGGTTAAAACACTTGGGGCTCTTTAGCTTGTAGAAACGTTGACTGCGGTGTGACATGATAGAGGTTTACAAGATTATGCATGGAATGGAGAAAGTAGAGAAAGAAGTACTTTGCCACTGTGTGACACAGAGGTCGTTTTCGTACTCACCTTAATCAGCAGCGACGACCCTCTTCACCGCGCAGGATCTGCGCGGATTTCGCACTAATTGCCGCGGAGCACCAAGAAGAGCCGGAAAGTCCCGGCGCTTTTGCGGCGCAAACGGAAACCGCCAAAAACCAGTTTCCGTTTGCGCCGCAAAAGCGCCAGGACTTTCCGGCTCTTCTGGGTGCTCCGCGGCAATTAGTGCAAAATCCGCACAGATCCTGAGCGGTGAAGAGGGTCGTCACTGCTGATTAAGGTGAGTGCGAAAATGACCAGAGTGTTGGACTGGATGGGCCATTGGCCTGATCCAGCATGGCTTCTCTTATGTTCTGTGATTTTACATATTTTTTAAAAAATTACATATTCCTTTAAAAAGCCTGAACATTGCAATGTTTTCATTAATTTCACTCAAATTTGGCATTAAACAAATTGACCTGTCTTATTTGAACTCTTACACAGAATTCTTCTGGCTAAAGGAACTAAATTAAGTAGTTGTCGAAACTCCTTAATCTGTAGTTGGCTCATTACTTTCATAGTGCTGCTCTGGAGTTCCTGTAGCATTAGACCAGGATTCCCCAACCTGGTGCTTAGAAGTATCACACCCTCTGCTATGGCGACACCAGCCTATCGCCTCCTGCCTCAGCGAGGGCAGCTAAATATATGTTAGTCTCTTCGGGGGTCTGATATGGTAGATGAGCAGGGGACCACGGCAGAATTGAAGTCTTTCCCAATCACACAGGCACCAGAGAATGTAACAGCAAACTATAGTACTTTATTTCCAAAATAGGCTTTAACTGGGGGATGGGATGTATGTACAGAGGCTAGTTTGTATCTTCTAGTAATAACATTTCCTATACAGTATGTCGGCTAGACCCTCCAGCAATGCTCTGAGGTATTTCAGGGTACACAGTTCTTCTATTAATCCACTCTCCTAAACTTTAATCAGGCTGGCCTCTTGGGCTTTGAGTGCCTGGTCTCTCGAGTCATCTGGTTTGACAAGCCCCAGCTCTCCTGACTCCCTCAGACCCACAGCTCCCTCAGCCACCTTATAAACTCCTAGGAGCAGTGTATCATATGTCTGTGACCACTAAGGTCTTCCGCTTAGACACTCTCTGTCACCTTCCTCTTCCTTAGAGGGCACTCGTGACCTAGAGATATGCCTCATGCTCAGCCACCTGGCTGATTTCACAGAGGGTATATGGAGCTTCACTTCACACCCAGCCTCTCTCACACTCTCTGAGTCCAACTCTCCATTTCTGACCGTTTTTTCCTTCCTGACAGTTAACCTCTGAGCCGTTAGCTGTCACTCAGGACTTGAGAGTTCTGAGCACCCCTGGCCCCCACATTCGGGTCACATGACTCAGGGCTCTCTGAGTCCTCAGCTTCTCCATTAACCCTTTGATTCCATCACAGAAGCATCATGAATCCTGCCAGTATTCCACCAAGATTTCAGAAACTCAGTAAGGCAGGGTTGCCCTCCTTCAAATGAACCAGGAGGACTGATAAGTACCTGAATTTTCCATAGTCATCAGGCTTTCTTTACTGCAGGAGGTGTGTAGAGGGAGGTATTCCATTTTGCTCCACCTCCTGAGCAACCATTTTGGATGTAGTTCTGTATCCTGTAAAAGCTGATTTTGGATTGGCACTCACCACCCTGTGTCAAAATTCCAAATGTGCTTGCAAACTCATCCTGTATTAAACTATGCAGTTGTAGTGTACTTCTTATGTATGCTTTCCTTTTTACAACTTCATAGGGGACCTGCAATCTGTGCTGGATTCAGGATTCTCTGGTGCTTGGGTGGCAGTAATGATCATGTTATAGTATCTGTGGCGGAACCGGCCCGATTCTGCCTTCAGACCCGGTCCCGTCTGCTCCCTATGGAGTCGCCAACTCCTGGAGGGAGCTATTTCTCCTCCTGCCCCTTGGGCTCGCTGCCACCACCTGCTCAGTCTAGGGGTTCCGATTGAGAGGAACAGGACTCCCAATCCCCCTCTTGGTTGCTATGAGGCCAGGCCTCAAGGTCCTCTGCCACCCTGCACTTGGGTTTCACAGAGACCTCAGCACTTCTTTGGGGCACCCCTGGAGGATTGGCACCTTATCCAACTGCATGCCTTCCCCGGGGCCCCCTTCTCAACACAGCGTGGTCTAAAGCGGTTTGGGGATCTATGTGGTACCGAGATTGACTGCCAGCATTCAAACAGTAAAAATATATTTATTTAAAAGAGAAAAAGAAAAGAAGAACAAAACAAAAACAGTTGCATTTAAAAAGTTAGCACAGCACCCGCACAGCACACAGCATAACAAAGAAAAGTTGATTATAAACGCATCCTGCTGGCCCTGATCTAAACATGCCCTGCCCTTTTGGATGACTTACTTTGTCTTACTGCCTGGAGGCCTCATTCTCTTTTGAATAGGCCGCATGCACAGGCAGGAGCTCTCCCACTGGCAACCTCTTCCTTCGAGCTGCAGCTGAGAACTGAACTCTTCCTCCTAACTCACATGCAGAGAACAAAAGAACTTCCTGTCTCTCTAGGAGACTTTCCCCCTAGCGTTGTTGGTTTGGCTCTGGAAGGGAGGGGGGAGTGAGGGGAAGGCTACAAAGCCTGCTGAGGGATTTACTGACCCCTGCCAAATGAAGCACCACCACTGACTAAAATGGCGTTTCTCCACAGTATCTTTCTTGGCTTTTTAAATGCTTGTATTTTCATGGTTTGGGTTTTTTTAATGCTGTGTTTTAATTGACTGTATTTTATTAGTTTCCAGACACATCAAGCAGATCTCTGAAGAGACTGTTTATATTTTCTAAATAAATAACAAATAAAGCACCTTCACTGGGGCCCCAGAACTTGTAGGAGGGCCAGGGTAGGAAAGCCCTGCCTCCACTTGAGAGGCTGGTGGGGGAAAGCGGGGAGGAGCTCTTTGGCATCACATTGATATGTGACATCATTTTTGATACAAAATTGGAAGTGACATTGTTTAGGTGTGACACTCTAGGATTCATGAACAACTTTGTTGTTTAACCACTGACTGGGTGAATCCTAAAGTGCTGCCCTGACATAATGACATTGCTTCTAGTTTTAAGGCAGGTTATCCCTCCACAAATTTTCGCACTGGAGTGTCAGTTATAACTTAAATAGGGAATATGTTATTCCTTCAGTCTGCTTACAACTTTTTGGCTGCTAAGTGGGAGCAAAGTCACTGACCCTAAATTCTTTGTCAAACTTAGAGCTTCAGTATAATAGCTACCTTGATGATCTTTGGAGCTGGGCTGAAGCTAGTCATTGTCCTTGCTGTTCTCTAAACCTGACTTGCTTTGAAGTGCTCTATGTATTAAGATTCCTCAGAATCTTTGTATATGTCTTCAATAAAAATATTATAATTTATCACTATCTCCAGTGCAGAAACAGCTACATATTTCTTTGAAATCTGATGATTTAACTGAAGCTTATTGTCATGTGAGACATTACAAGCTTCATTACTTTTTAAGTATCAGTTGTTAAGGCTTCAATTTCCTTTTAGACTCCCTTTTTTGCTACCATCTTCAATCCCCCAGATATCATAATTACTTCCTTTTACCCTATATCTTTTGTTCCCAGATATGGAGGTGGGGGAATCCACATCATAAATACACAAAATCAACGAAAATAAAACTTAAGTGAGCAGTTGTATCTGTGGCTTAAAGTTGTTAAATGATTTGGATCATATCACACTGTATATTTCAGAATCCCTAGTGGTACCAGCCAATAATCTCTGTTTAGTGAGATTTAGGATTGCAGATGCATGCCCATGGAATTTATTACCTCCCTCATGCTTTATCCACTGTGCAGTTTAACAAGAGATATGCTGTACTCTTCTGCAGATACCACTGCAGTGTTCAATGAAAATGAATGTTAACAACGCTCAGCATAATGACACTACTGAGTGTAATGACACTACTAGATCAATAATATGCATTGATGTGAACACTGGCCTGGATTGTATGGGATTATATACTCCAGTGCTGGTCATATACCTTGTGAGTTTAATAATTCTGTGAAAAGCGAATTCATCATGGTTGAGAACATGCAAGAATTGAATCCTGTTTATATTAGGATTCATTGTTCTGGTTGTGGAATACATGGAGCCTTCCAGATGTTTTACAGCTTTTTATGATGCCTAGTTTTTTTTTCTGATTTAGGTTTATTAGTGGCATAAAAGCTGAAGAGAAACACAGGCAGCATAGATACAGGACACTTTCTTTACTATCATATGAGGCCGGTGAGACTCCATGGGAGTTGTTAACTTCTTTGGGGAAAGTATGCGCTAATAAGACTCATGCTACCATTGCTGCTGCAGGATGTACAATCTACATCCTGCAACTTCTTCACTTGGGATTATGCAAGAATTATTTACAGTTGTTATAACTTCTTAGAGGTAAGGGAGCAGCTTACACTACCAGCAGGAAGGGAACAGAAAACCCCCACATATAACCTATTGCAGTTGAACTGCTGTGTGATACTAAATGCCATTGGTATATAATATTATAAGGGGAAAACAAGGATTACCATTTTCGCACACAGTTTACCTCGCAGTCACAATCCTGTTCCCTCCGCAGCGTCCGGTTGGATTTCCCACCATCTGCGCCGGAGTTACAGGAAGTGCTGCAGCTTCTGTGTAGCAAACGTAAAGTGATAGAACTTCTTTGGAAAACTTAGACCGTTTTCGCACACAGCTTACCTCGCAGTCACAAACGTAAACTGGGTTTTAGCGGTTTACGTTTGCTATGCAAAAGCCGCGGCACTTCCTGTAACTCCGGTGCAGATGATGGGAAATCCAACCAAACGCTGCGGAGGGAACAGGATTGTGACTATGAGGTAAGCTGTGTGCAAAAACGGTAGATGTCTGTGTTTACAATCATTCTGATTATCACCAGTGGTTGTAATTTTTCTTATTCCTATGAAAGAATATGCACAACCATTAAAGAAGCTGTGTTTTCCCCACAGTGCTGGAGGCATTCTTCTGTGTGCCATAGTGTCAGACAATGGAGAGCATCACTGCATTTTTATGCTAAATGTATTCTGTAACCTGCTCCTTGACATGACTAACTCCATTCTGAATTCCTAATACTAACTGTGAAGCAGAAGACCTTGCATATCAAACGGTCTTAGAAATGTTACTAATCCATGCTGTGAACTCCTCTGCATAACACTAACAAAGCAATAGGCCTTTGAAGATAGCAAGTCTCAAGGAGAGCCAACAGGGCTCCTCCGTGAGAAAGGGAGCCGCAAGCGATAAGGAGCAGGGAAAGTGTTACTTCTGACAGTAGAGTGTGAGAATGTAGGATTTTTTATGAATGCTTTGATGCAAGGCCTTAAAACCCATGTATGTTTCAATGCTTGCTATCAGTTCCAATGACTGCCTGTCCAGAACTTTGAGATATCAAATAAACGCTACTACTTTTGCAACAAATGATGGTTCGATTACTTTGAAGCTCCAACGTCTGACACATGGTGCCTTTTGGGTCTCCCATATTTATTTATTTTTTTAAAAGAGTCAATGAGACCATCCTTTGCAGAATCATTTTTCAATGTCATTTATTCCTTCCTGTCTTCCCAATGATTCTTATTTTCCCCCAAGCCTTACTTTGAGGTATTGATCATTCTAGCACATTTATTTTAACTTCTGGGAGAGAGTTTGCAAGCTTCTGTGCCTAAATTTCTTTGGCTGCAATCCTGCATGTGGGTTTCTTAAATCTATCTAATTTGAGAACCAATGTGGTGTGGTGGTTAGAAGATTGGGTTAGGCCTGGGGAAACCTCCTTGCCATGAAATTCACTGAGTGATCTAGAGCCAGTCATTTGTTGCCAGCCCAAGAATTGTTGTGAAGATAAGATGGAGGAGTCACAGTTAGTCAGATGTTCATTTTGGTTTTGTGGTATTTTTTTCATGGCTGAGAAATTAATATTACTTCCCATCTAATTTCTTTGCCAAAGTTTCTGTTTTCACTTGTTACTTTTATATTTATTTATGTATGTTTAACATCTGTTTGTTATGTCTCTGTTTACAGCAGGCATGTGTCAGTTTTCATGTAAAAATAGCAGCAGAAAGGCTTATTTGCTCTTCTTTGTAATGACAACTTATGTATGACTGGGTCCTTTGTCTAGGACTATTCCTATCCAATTACTCTTATTGTTCAAACCTGAGTCATCTCCGCTGTTCCTTGCTCCTAGAAGACCAGCTCATCCTCCCCCACACACACCCCAAATCCATGCTGGAATTATTGTCTTGTCTTTGAGACTCTAAGGGCATGGTTTTCATTGGAGGATGAATGTGCTACCATATCCTAGCTTATGAAGGCGTATAGCATTTTTGTAATATATTATCTGGTGGTGGAAAGTGCCATCAAGTCACAGCTAACTTATATAGGTTCTTCAGTGTAAGAGATGAACAAAGATGGTTTGGTATTGCCTGCCATAGTGACCTTGGACTTCCTTGGTTGTCTCCTATTCAAATACTAACTGGGGCTGACACCACTTGGCTTCCAGGATCTAATGAGATCAGGCTATCCTGGATCATCCAGGTCAGGTTAATATGTTACTTACAAATATACAAACAGAGCACAGGGGGAGGCAAAGAGGCATTCCTTCAACTGTAGAACTATTACTCCACATCAGAGAGGCAGACAGACAGAGGGAGAATCCTGGACCCCAAGCGAACTCACAGAGTCTGTTTCTGATTTTTTATTTCATCTATTTTAGTCTCAGAATTGCAGTTTATTTACACACTTGCCTCCTTCTGTCAGGGATCTCTTTCCCAAGCTCTTAACAGAGTAATCTCTTAACAATTAGCATTCAGAGAGGAAAAGTCAATCAGCCATTAGAAAAGAACAGTAAGTTTCCATCTTGCAGGTGTAAACAACCAACCAAGCAAGCAAACAAACAAAAATAATGTTGCATGTTGTCCTTCCCAGGGGGTTACAGACTGTATGAGATGAGGGGCTATTGCAAAAGAAACCCAATTATTTTGGCTGAATCCACTTACCTCTCAGTAAGAAGGAAAATGCTTGTTTCAACAGAAAACCTTTACGTTCAAGATAGACAGGTTTAAATGATTTATTTGTTTATTTTAAAAATAGCACATAGATACTGCAAATAGAACAGTGTTAGCTCATATCTCTCCTATGTTCAGATCTATAGCTCTCCTCCTCCTCTTCCTCCTCCTTTCTTCAGTTTTTCTTCAGACTCATCTTCATTAAGATAAGAATAGCACATAAGTTCACAAAATAGTTAATGATACTTTTTTTAATCCCTACCCCATTTTTTTTAAAAAAAACAAATTTTTCTGCAAACCTGGGGTGTCCACCAAGTGTGAAGGGGAATAAAAATCCCTTTTCTCTACCTGAACCCAGTCTGTGGAGGGAGGAGCATGAACTGGTTCATGAAGTAAAGATTGTCACAATTTTTGCCCAGTTTGTGTTTTGTGCAGTGATGTCTGTGGATGGGCGCCCCATATGAACATTCCACAGACTTTGGTGCTGTTTGTAGTGGTTTGTGGTGGTTCATTAATGGATAAAATTCCAGACAGATTGTTGCTGTTCAATTAAACAGTGGGGAGGAACTTCAAAGTCACAAGGTGGGTGGAAAACTCCAGCCTTGGACTGTTTTCTTTTTCTTTTATTTTCTTTGTCTATGTGTGCGTTTCTATCAGCTTCCTGGATTCTCTTGTCAGTTTCAAGAGTTTATTTCCCCTTTGCCAGTTTGGATTCCCTTCCCATGTTTTGCACAGAGCTTGCAAAATCCACCCTCCCCCGCTTGGAGTGCGATTCTGCGGTAGACATCAGTCTTGTTGAGCTGGTATTACACCTCTTTGATTGCACTGGTATTTGATCAGCATTCTGTACATTGCACTGTTTCTGCTGGGCTTGCAAAAATCTCCCCTTCTGTTTATACTGCAGGGACACTCTGGTTTGACCTTAGTTCTATTGGTTTTGCACTGCCACTGGTTCTGCTGGGCTTACAAAAACCTTCAGTTTCTATTGCAGAAATTCTTGGGAACTTGTTTCTATTCTTCTGGACTTCTTTTGCCCTTGTGCCTTTTGCTTTTTCTTCTCCCTTGAAAACAAAGGAAGATGGGGACACCTTCTTTGAGGGGATGTAAATCAGACCTTGTAAATCCAAACTGAATATAACAGAAAGCATGTAGAGGAGAGTCAGCCAGATGTCTGCTTTGCATTCAATATCTCTAGTTTGCACAGGGCTATACACTCCTAAACCTCCTGAACCTGCACCTGTTGTTTCCCTGGAAAGCACTTTCCTGGGGCATCTTATTTGGGAGCCCATAACTTGGATCCTATAAATTCAATCATCATGAAACTTGGAGGCAGGGAGAAGAGAGTCAGTTGGAGATCACCTGTGAGTTAGGTGTCTCTAGCACACTGGGGGGGCTGTTCTACTACATCATGAACTTCATGAACCAGTTCAGTTCATATGAAGTTTGGGACAGTCTGCAGTTCAGTTTGTTGGTCTGCCCCAAACCCAACTGTATTTTCCAAGTTGGGTCCATCCTTAGATGTAAGTATCCACATAAAACTGCAGGCCTGCAAGATTTTCAGGGAGAATCTCACCCTCTCCCCCCCCCACCACTTGCTTGCTGAACCTTGTGTGGCTCTCCACCACTGCCATTACTGCCTCTGGGCCCTGTAATGCTTCACAGAGTTCCTTCCTGGCATGGCTGGGCTCTGCACAGCTCCCTTAGTCTGCTGATGTAGCCAAGCCCTATTGTTCCCCTGAGTCTGCAGCTCCTATAGCTGAGGCTGATGTGGCCACCAGGGTCCACTACAGCTGTTCCAGTTCCTCACACAGCTCCCAGTAATTGCTGCAACTGCCTCCATGCCCTACACACCTCCTAGGGTCCCTTGCCAGTATGGCCAGGCCTTGTGCAGTTTCCTGAGTCCACTACAGCTGTTCCAGTTCCACCAGGTTCCAGCTGTTCCAGTTCCACCAGGGTCCACTACAGCTGTTCCAGTTCCTCACACAGCTCCCAGTAATTGCTGCAACTGCCTCCATGCCCTGCACACCTCCTAGGGTCCCTTGCCAGTATGGCCAGGCCTTGTGCAGTTTCCTGAGTCTGCCAGTACAGCTGGGGCTTGTGCAGCTCCCAAGGTCCACTGCTATTGAGGCCAATACCAGCACAATTCCGGGCTCTGCCTGCAACTGGTCCCAAACCCAGCATAGCTCATGGCCTCTGCTACCAATCCAACCAGAAATTGCTCCTCAGACTCCACCACAGGACAGATGGCAGGCACAAATGTAGACAGTGCTCTTTATTTGGGGGGGGGGGGATTTAAATCTCCCCAGTGTAATTTTAAAGGTTTTCATATTTTTCTGAAAACCTGTAAGAAATCTCTTTTTAGTCAGTGTGCTTGGATTTGAGTATCTGCAGATGAGCCCACATGCAACTATTAGAATATATGATCCCTAAAAATCAATGGCATAGGAACTTGATGAATATGCCTGGAGACAGTGATAGTCTGGGTGCCACTGCTGGAAGGACCCATCCATGGGACCATATGAGTAAAACTTCTGCAAGCAACTTTGCACGAGAGAGGTGCCTCATAGCAGATTTGCAGGGATGGGTACCCTTTGTCATGAATCCATCCTCCTCCTGACACTTAGCTCATTCTCTGTTGCCAACGCCTCTGGCCTTAGTGCTTAAATGAAGACACTCGGGGTAGGGATTCATGGGGGGGGGGAGATTTAAAATCTTGCATTGCAAACTAGATCACAAGTAGAAGCATGCTCCACCACTAGAGAAATTCTAGTAAGTAGGATAATGTGATGCTGACTTGAACCTGGGACCTCATAGTTGCTGAGTGCTGTTATACATAGCTGATTTTGACACCAGGGTCAATACCTCAAGATAGTTAGTTAAGTATACTTAGTTAAGTGTTTGGTTAGTGGATTATCACTTCTTTTTGTTGCTAATTAGCTTCTTCCAGGCCTGAAAGAGAGCTTTCCTTTGTTTCTGTCTTCTGCCTTGTTGGAATATGAACCCCTTACCTTGGTATCCCACATGTATGCTTTTCTCTGGTAAACTATTAGAGAGATGACAGAAATGTCATCTGTGAATGTTCTTGCTGCTGCTGCTGCTGTAGTGTCAACCTCACCAAAAAGCTGTTCTTCAGGATATTATCCTACCATGCCTGGATTTGTGCTTGAGAAAAAAATAGGTTTTCCATGGAAGTTTCCTTTGCTGAGCATGCAATGAAATGTCTCAATGATATGATGGCAGTAGATGTGCTTCCCAGTGTGTCTGTCTGTCAAAAGGGAATGTGTTTGCAACTTCCATCTGTGGAGGTCCAAGAAGTATAGTAGCTATAGGGCTCCCACTGAGCATGCAAGGGTTTGCTGGTAGTTTTGTATTTTGTATTTCCTTTGTTTCATCCTTTTTTTAGTTCTGTGTTGGTGGGGACATGGTGATTGCAGGGAAATGTGTCAGCATTGGTGCGCACTGATTGACTACTTCCATGTACCCCACTGGGGTTGATTTCTGTTAGGACTGACTGATTTGATCTTCTTGCACTCCAAGGGACTCTCAAGATTCTTCTCCAGCACCACAGCTCAAAATCATCTATTCTTCTGTGCTCAGCCTTCCCGATGGTCCAACTCTCACAGCAATACATTATTACGGGGAGTACCATTGCTTTGACTATACGGACTTTTGTTGGCAGGGTGATGTCTCTACTTTTTATTATACTTTCTAGGTTCGCCATAGCTGTCCTCTCAAGGAGCAAACGTCTTTTAATTTCATGGTTGCAGTCACCATCTGCAGTGATCTTGGATCCCAGAAAAGTGAAGTCTGTCACTACTTCCATGTCTTCCCCTTCTATTTGCCAAGGAGTGATGGGGCTTACAATTGCACTACACAGCAATGAAACTGCCATTTGTGCCCTTCAAAATATTTATTATAAATTCCGAATATAATAAACCCAATGTAGCAGCAATATATCGAGTAAGGTTTTTTTTGTTTCATTTGATCATCTGGTGCTATTTATTTGAATTTTTTTCTTCGATGACTATCAGCAAGAGAGACAACTGTTCTGATTAGATTGCAGAAAGGCTCTTCCAATTGATGGATGGAATATTTTATTGCTAGCTACATGACTATATGTTTATATGTTACAAATCATTGATATTAAATATGATATATTCACTAACCCAATAGTTTGTCCTTGTTAAGAGGAAGGTCATTGTATGGGTCTGAAACACACACACACACAAAAGAAAAAAGCAGGATCCAAGTGTTAACAGGAAAAAGAGATCAAGTCAGCCAACTGTATATATCCAGTTATTTTGGAAGCTAGTAAAAAAAGCTGAATGGCAAAATCAATTGGTCTCGGTCGTCTTATTGCTTCTGGGCAATTTGTGGGAAGGAAGCTGCATGGTTTTTCTAATATTCTTGACTTGCTTATTTTACCTGCCTAACTACAAATGTCAAGCATGTTCAACTGCAATAAAATCAATCAATCAATCAATCAATTGCTCATATACACATGCTTTCACTTCCACTTGGTGTGAGGGTGGAGGCAACACCAGGCCCCTTCTCAGGCCTCTGAATTGTCAAGCCCAGCATTCACCAGGGAAGGCTGGTTCCAGGTTTTTGTGGACCCTGAGTGACAGAACTTAAGCAGGCATCCTTCCCTTTTGGTACTGTCCCTTTTCCCTTTAATCACACACCTTCCATTCAGCCCATCCCCTATGACTATAAGCTTTCTTTTTTAATGACTCCCTTTTCCATTTCAATTTGATTATTCTAACAAAGGGAAATCATACTTTTTTACTTACCTTTTATTATTCTATATAAAACCAGAGAGAATTAGATATCCCATGATTTTATTTGAAGCACTTTTCAATACAACAGGCATCTGGTTTTTGCCTGGTCATAACTGCCTGCAGCCTGCACCAACACAAGATTCCAGCTGTGGGGAGAGCAAGATACAAAGAATGCCTGAGGTTATTTTTCTAGAATGATTCCTTGCACTCCTTTGGCACTATTATCATAGTTCTGGCTACCAATATTAGACACCAACGATCCATACTTTTCTGCTATCCTGTCCAGTCCAATGTTCACAGTGACATGTTCTATTTGTGACTTGCAGCAATTTCCCCCAAATTTCCGTTTGATGTCCACTGATTTGAAGTTAACAAAGAGAGGAGGAGTGTGTGATTAGACTAGTCAAATTGTCCCTTGGTACCTTGGTGAGAGCTTAGCAGATGCTTGCTTTTTAAAAAAATCCATTATAAAGTAATACAGTTGACAGTCATTGGAATATCTGCAAGTTCTCTCCCAGATTAAAAGGGTTAATCTGTTTGTATTTGCTAAACAGTCAGTTAGTTAGAACCAATGAGGCATCAGTTAGAAGTTCCCATGCTAGAAGGAGAAGTCCTTTGCATAATAAACTTACTTTTAGTCTGGTATTGGATGTTACCTGTGAATTTGTATGTGCACATTTTTGGGCTTTTTCTGACTTCCTTTGTTCTAAGATCAGAATGCTAGAATCCATCTTGAGGCTTGCAGGAACCCTAAAAATGTAGCTAGATAGTGAGACAATTTTTGCTTGTTTTTTTTTTTAATCCTCTCATGTAACCATTCCTAAGTTTTCTTTACTAACCTTTCTTTTGAGCTAATTTACATATTGTGTGTTGAGTTATCACTTTACTGCACAACATATTTTCCCAACAATGGTATAGTGTGAAGTTTGCAAATTCTGAGAAAATCAAAACATCATTTGTCAAAGCAGGGATGGTCCTCAGCATCTGCCCCACCTGCCAGTGATGCCAGTAGTGTTTATCAGGTCCAGAGGGGTCTCAGATACACCCTCTAAAACCATCAAGCTTATCCATCACAGCTGGCCCTCTGAGAGTCATGCAGGCACTGACTACTGGCCCTTTGTCAGCCAGCTGTCTGACGATCAGTTTTGGAAAACTCCACCCTCAGGGTGGGGAAAGCAAGTGACTGAGCAGAAATTGTTCAGAAGGTACTTTTGGTCCCTCACAGGTTTGACCTCACAGAGCTAGAGAGTTGCATGCTCCAAGCCTGGATAGGGTCTAAAAAAGACATGAAGAAGAATACTGTGAGGACAGACCCATTCTGGTTCCCAGCACAGAAGGGAATAGAGATAGATGAGAGGAGGTAGAACAACCTCCACCTCTCTGTGTCTGATGCCAAGGAAAAGCATTTCAAAATTAGATCTTGGTGCATGCCAGCCACAGCCTGGGATTGTACTAATGAGAACTGGAGAAATACCTTTAAGTTCTGAGCGGTGCCCACATAGTGAAGTTAATATAGCCAGTTTTAAATAATATAGAACCTGCCCATGATGATTCACAGGCAATATATAATCCAAACAAACAGTGACCATGTATCTAAACAGTTATTTGCTTGTTCATTCTGCAGAATGCCACCACATCATAAATAAAATTACTGGAAATGTTGCTTTTTGAATTGTGAACAAACTGTTGAGATGATCTGGGCTTTTTTATTTATTTTAGTTTTAACAGAACACACAGGAATGCAGTTCTGGCTGGCTTAGCATTGGGCTGTGGCCTAATATGCAAATTAGTTCCTGCTGGAAAAAATTAGTTCCTGGAACAATGGTGACATCAGGGGGTGTTGCATAATATGCAAATGAATTCATGCTGGCTTTTTCTACAAAAAAAGCCCTGGAGGTGATCATATGATGCATTCAGCTTAACAACCAGTGGGAATTGCCAGTGATGTAAGTTCTTTTAAAATGGCTGTTTTGCAGACATGGGCTCACTCCTGTGTATATTTCCACCCTGAGTCTGTTTACTTTTCTGTAAGAGCTACAGAACTGATTCACATATTACTCTTGTAATTGTGAATGGAATGGAACTGATAGCCTATTAGCAAAAGGGAGCAGACACTGAATATAAAAGAGTATATGTAGCTTTTCCTTTGTTGGAGGAAACAAGCTTGGGTGGGTGATTTTTAGAAGTTAAATGGCTGGAAGGGAAAGGGTTAGCTAATTTCCCCCCTGCTACTTTTCCTTTCCCAATCACAGTCTCTGAAGTTCTTTCATTTTAAAACCATGAGAATGTTCATATCTTGTTCGGTCTTATTTAACATCTAGAATTAATATATCAATATATCTAATCTCAACATGGCCAAATCTGTGGACTCTTAAATCCAGAGAATGGAATTATGAACATGCATATGAGCATATATGAACATATGAAGCTGCCTTATACTGAATCAGACCCTCGGTCCATCACAGTCAGTATTGTCTATTCAGACTGGCAGCGGCTCTCCAGGGTCTCAAGCTGAGGTTTTTCACACCTATTCGCCTGGACCCTTTTTAGTTGGAGACATGCATGACAAATTATTCTACAAATTTACAAAAACCCTTGATTGGGAAAAAACAAACAAATCTAAAACACATTGTGACAGGCCTTTTCTGCCAACTGAGGGAACCCACACAGCCTCTTATGATTTTGGGGGCCTAGGCTTGTTTTAAACTGTAAACCTTCCCAGTGGTTATCAGATTTTCTTAAGGTAGCACATATAAAGGCTTTGGATTCCCTGCTGTGTAAGTTTTGTGATGAGCAAGTAGAAAAAAGTGATAACTGAGGCAGGAGTAATACATAAATAACAAAGATGTATTTATTTGCAGGTTGGTTTCAAAGAACAGATCAGCAGCATGGATCACCACAGATAGTCAAAGAATAAACCTGGCTAAGGCACCTAAGGTGCCCCCTGCAAGTGTTTGACGGTTCCCTACTGCAAAACTGGTCCCAGCCCAGTGGTGGCACCATGCAGCTGGGTCAAAGTTTTCCTGCGGAGGGATGGAGAGAAAGCTGAAGACAGGGGATGGATGAAAGTTGATTGACTGGTGGCTGGGAAGGAGGGAAGAAGGCAGGAACAGGGAAGAAACTATGGGGGCTTTCCCCTTTCCTGAAAGAGGAAATAGTGGAGAAGAGGAAATGAGGTCCCCCAAGTCCTTGCATGTCCCCTGCTTTTCCTACTAATTCTTTGACATTATTATCAGAATTAATGTTTTTAATTTTTTGTTACTTATGAACATGTGCAAATCTTTGGAATGAACCTCTGGTACATTTTTTTAATTCATCCATTAGGACCTAACTTTATTGCAACATAACAAATGTAATTTTAGAGGGCTTGTGATTAGAACTGATAAACGTACTATGTCTTTGGAAAATGTCACCTTCTAGGTGAAAATTCAGTCTGTATGACAATGGTTTCAGTTTAATTAACTGTTCTTTTCTTAGGGATGTACTCCAGAAGCAATCACATTTGTTTAAAGAATTCTGTGTAGCTTGGATCGAGTATATTACCACTCTCCAAATGATGATGATACAAAGACAAATGATGATGATACAGTCTTTCTCACATTATATTTTCCTATTCAGTAAAGAATGACTAATAAGTTGATGATAATAACCAAAGTAAATGACATAATGTTCTCTAATTATATGAGCTAAATGTAAATGTATAGCCTGAAATAACACCCAAATGTGCATTAATTCAAGTATCAGAAAAAGTCATAAAGGGAAACACTGATACTTGGAACAAACTCAGGCTTCCCTTACAAATTCATTATGGAGTTGAGCCTTGTTCAGACAACATATAAAGGGTGAGTGAATATGCATGAGAAATGGGAGTGAGTGGTATTGCAGTGACAGGCCCTGTTCCTGACCCGCATATATTCAGTTGAAAGTCTGCATGGCACTGGTGAACATAGTTATGTGCATGTAGGTCACTATTCTAGTAAATGGGAACTTCTTTCCCCTACTATATGCTGTCTTGCATTTGGTAAGGTAGAAAGGCAGCTAATGCATATTTTAAATGAATTTTAAGAAACCTTTCCTCTCCAGGGTTCTTAATTAACATGTAATTGTATGTATATAAGCTCCATGTATACATTACAGTTTCAGAGATCCTTCCTTCTGCATATGTTAACTCATCCTAGAAATATTACTTTCTACAGGGTTTAGATAAACATCAAAATGGTATCTCAGGATACATCCTTCTGATCCACTGGGATTAATTTGTAACTCCTGTGTATGATTGGGGGATGAGAAGAGAGTTTTCATTTCTTCTAGGACATCAAGAAACCTTTCATGGCTTAGGACCTGCATATCTGAAGGACCATCTCTGTCCTTATATGCAGCTATTATGGTCCTCTTGCTGTCACTTTCTTGTTGAATCTCTTATTAAGGTTGACCAGTGGAAAGCTATCAGACCCTGTATATTTTTTCAATAGCACCTCCAACCTTGTGGAATGGGCTTCTTGACTGTTGATCTACTAACTTTTATATGTAACTTATCAATAAATTCAGCCTTTGTAACAAAAGATTAGGTGGCAGAAATGATCTGGAACTAGGGGTGAGCAGTGTGGTGCAGAAGTTTCCAGATAACACAAAATTATTCAGGATGATGAAAAGCAAGGAGGAATGTGAAGAACTCCAGGAGGATCTCCACAAATTGGGTGAAAGGGCTATGACGTGCAAATGAAATTCAATGTTGGTAAGTATAAGGTGATGCAAACTAGAATGAAAATCCCAACTTCAAATATAGGCTAGTGGGATCTGAACTTGGTGAGACTGAAAGGGAAAGAAACTATTAACTATCATAGTTGATAGTTCAATGAAAATGTCATTCCAGTGTCCCACAGCAATGAAAAAGGTAAATTCTGCTGGAAATGGTTAAGAAAGGGTCTGAAAATAAAATGGCCAATATTCTAATGTCCATGTGTAGAACTATGGTGCTTCCTCATTTGGAATATCGTGTGCTCTTCTGGTCACTGTATCTCAAAAAGAACATCACAGAGCTGGAAAAAGGCACCCAAGATGATTAGGGGATTAGAGCACCTTCCCTATGAGAAAAGGCTGATGAGCCTGGGACTTTTCCGTTTAGAAAAGAGATGACTAGGGAGGAACATGATAGAAGTTTATAAACTAATGCACAGGGTGGATAGAGTTGACAAAGATAACTTTCCCCCCTTTCCTAAATACTAGAATTCAAGGGCATCCAATGCTGATGGGCAGTAGATTTAGAATGGAGAAAAAATAAACACTATTTCGCACAATGAGATTAATGGGGGATTGGCCTATCAGTGTCTGTTAGCCATGGTGACTAAAGGGAATCTCCACATTCAGAGACAATAAATCTCTGAATACCAGTGCCAGGAGGCAACATCAGGGGAAGACCTTGATCTCTATGTTGTGTTGTTGGACCTCCAGAAAAAATAGTTGGCTACTGTGTGAGATAGGATGCTGGACTAGATGGACTACTGGTCTGATCCAACAGGGCTCTTCTTATGTTCTTATGACTATACTGGGAGTACATATAGTCGTTTCCCCCAGATTTTGCAAACAGATGCACTGTAAGGTTATTATTTGTTTTTGCCTCTCCCTGCAGCATGTAGCTACAACAGTTTACGTGGCATCTCAAAATCCCTTCCATGTTTCAACCTGTGGCACGGGGCTGTTGGGTGGCCTATTTTCTCTTCCAGTAACAGTTGGATTAGATGTTCTTCTTTTGGCTTTTATTATTCTTGCAGCTCTCAGATCCCATGACGGTAAAGACGTAGTTTGATAAACATTTCAGGTGTTATTTATCTGACGTACAGCAGCTAGTTTTCTTCATAAAACAGTAGAACAATTTTTGGAAAAATCTATCATTATAGTTAACTTGAATATACCTGAGAGCCCAAATCATTTTCTCCACACTTAAATGCACACAGTCCATAGTTAATAATGCAAACATGCTGATAATTGGGTTATTTATGATAGCCATATGAATGTGCATGATAAGGAGGCAGAATGAGACCCAGAAGAATCCTTAATTGGATTTAAAAGGCTTGCAACATAAACAAAAAGTAACGAGATTTAACCAACACTTAGACTGTTATTATATGCCTATCAAGAGATACATTTCACAAATGTAAAAGTGATTGCACCGTTTCGGAGCAGTGAGTATAACGTTATTGATTTCACCATTTGTATAAATAGGGAGTTGCCCCAAAAGATCAGCACGACCATGTTTAACTTTAAAAGGGGTAAATGCTCTGAGATGAGGAGGCATGTGAAGAGGAAACTGAAAGGAAAGGTAAATATGGTCAAAACCCTTGGGGAAGTTTGGAGGCTATTTAAAACTACAATCCTAGAAGCTCAGATAAAATATATACCACAAGTTAGGAAAGGCACAAACAGGTATAAGAAAAGGCCTGCATAGTTAACAAACAAAGTAATGGAAGCTGTAAAAGGTAAGAAGGACTCCTTTAAGCGGTGGAAAGCTAGTCCAAGTAAGATTAATAAAAGGGAACACAGGCTGTGGCAAATCAAATGCTAGACTGTGATCAGGCAGGCAAAAAGCAACTATGAAGATTATATTGCAAAAAACATAAAGACCAACAATAAACATTTCTTCAAATATATTAGAAGCAGGAAACCAGCCAGGGAGGCAGTGGGGCCCATGAATGACCAAGGGATAAAAGGATTACTGAAGGAGGATAGGGAAATGGCTGAGAAGCTGAATGCATTTTTTGCCTCAGTCTTCACGGTGGAAGATGAGAAGTGTTTGCCCGCTCCAGAACCACTAATTTTGGAAGGGGTGTTGAAAGACCTGAGTCAAATTGAGGTGACAAGAGAGGAGGTCCTACAACTGATTGACAAATTAAAAACTAATAAGTCACCAGGACCGGATGGCATACATCCAAGAGTTTTGAAAGAACTCAAAGTTGAATTTGTGGATCTCCTGACAAAAATCTGTAATCTTTCATTGAAATCTGCCTCTGTTCCTGAGGACTGCAAGGTAGCAAATGTCACCCCCATCTGAAGAGTTCCAGAGAAGATCCAGGAAATTACAGGCCAGTCAGTCTGACTTCAATACCAGGAAAGTTGGTAGAAACCATTATCAAAGACAGAATGAGTAGGCACATTGATGAACACAAGTTATTGAGGAAGACTCAGCATGGGTTCTGTATGGGAAGATCTTGCCTCACAAACCTGTTACAGTTTTTTGAGGGGGTGAACAAACATGTGGACAAAGGGAACCCAATAGATGTTGTTTACCTTGACTTCCAGAAAGCTTTTGATAAAGTTCCTCATAAAAGGCTCCTTAGTAAGTTCGAGAGTCATGGAGTGAAAGGACAGGTCCTCTTGTGGATCAAAAACTGGCTAATTAATAGGAAGCAGAGAGTGAGTATAAATGGGCAGTCTTTGCAGTGGAGGACGGTAAGCAGTGGGGTGCCACAGGGTTCAGTATTGGGTCCCATGTTCTTTAACTTGTTCATTAATGATATGGAGTTGGGAGTAAGCACTGAAGTGGCCAAGTTTGCAGATGACACTAAATTGTTCAGGGTTGTAAGAATCAGAGAGGATTGTGAGGCACTCCAAAGGGATCTGTTGAGGCTGCGTGAGTGGGAGTCAACGTGGCAGATGAAGTTCAATGTGGCCAAGTGCAAAGTAATGCACATTGGGTCCAAGAATTCCAGCTACAAATACAAGTTGATGGGTTGTGAACTGGCAGAGACTGACCAAGAGAGAGATCTTGGGGTCGTGGTAGAAATGTCAAGACAGTGTGCGATTGCAAGAAAAAAGGCCAACGCCATGCTGGAAATTATTAGGAAGGGAATTGAAAACAAATCAGCCAGTATCATAAGGCCCCTGTATAAATCGATGGTGCGGTCTCATTTGGAATACTTATAGCATTGGAAAAAGTCCAGAAAAGGGCAACTAGAATGTTCGGAACACTTTCCCTATGAAGAAAGGTTAAAACGCTTGGGACTCTTTAGTTCGGAGAAATGTCGACTGCGGGTGACATTAGAGGTTTACAAGATTATGCATGGGATGGAGAAAGTAGAGAAAGAAGTCCTTTTCTCCCTTTCTCACAATACAAAAACTCGTTGGCATTCAATTAAATTGCTGAGCAGTCAGGTTAAAATGGATAAAAGGAAGTATTTCTTCACTCAAAGGGTGATTAACATGTGGAATTCACTGCCACAGGAGGTGGTGGCGGCTACAAGCATAGCCAGCTTCAAGAGGGGATTGGATAAAAATATGGAGCAGAGGTCCATCAGTGGCTATTAGCCACAGTGTGTGTGTATATATATATATATATACCGTATACACACACACACACACACACACACACATATATATTGCCCACCATGTGACACAGTGTTGGACTGGATAGGCCATAAGCCTGATCCAACATGGCTTCTCAGCTCAGTGGTAGAGCATCTGCTTGGGAAGCAGAAGGTCCCAGGTTCAATCCCTGGCATCTCCAAAAAAAAGGGTCCAGGCAAATAGGTGTGAAAAAACTCAGCTTGAGACCCTGGAGAGCCGCTACCAGTCTGAGAAGACAATACTGACTTTGATGGACCAAGGCAGTATAAGGCAGCTTCAGTATGTTCTTAACAAAGAAGAAAGGTGTGACCCTGTGCAATTTTAATATCCAAGAGATTCTCCAGACCTCATAAATTAGCATTTATTGTTGTCTGTTTTTGTGGTTTTATGTCACTGAGATTATTGTCATGGAAACAGCAATATCCATGTGCACTAAGATAATGAAGAGCCTCTTAGGGTTGTTGACAGTGCCCTCTTAGGAGGCAAACTTAATATTTTCTAGTTCTGTGTAGCCAATCTGGTCTCATTTCAGAAGCATCGCTACATGCATGAATGTACTTTTTTCAAGAGGTCAAACAAATTATAGGAAGCTTATAAGAAGAACTTCATTGGACACAATAATTATTTCCATGTGGCATCATGTTTGCATACTAAAGTGCCTTACAGTTACTTCATTCTAAGCTCAAGATTGCCCTGCCTGAGAAATATTCATAGAAGTCACACATTCAGTTCTATGTTCATACATGGATAAACCTCTGTGGTGCTTCTCAATAGGGATGTGTGTTTGAATAAGAGACAATATATATCTGAAAAATGTGTTAGAGTTATTTTTCTGATATACTCAGGTGCCATGATCAGACCCTTGGTCCATCAAAGTCAGTAGTGTCTACTCAGACTGTCAGTGAGTTTCCTGAGTTTCAAGCAGAGCTCTTCCATATCATCTACTGCCAGATCCTTTAACTGGATATGCTGGGGATTGAATCTGAGATCTTCTGAATGCCAAGCAAATATTCTACTACTGAGCTGCAGCCTCTCACAGGTCTTCAAATGGTATCCAAGATTTTCTGGGTTACCGTAAATGGATCCCAAAAATCCTGGAAATATTTGGGATTAACTAAGAGTATTGGGAGCCAGCATTTCAAGGCTCCTTGCCCCGCCCCTCCTCAAGAGTGTCTGTGTCTTTCTGGCCATGGTATCGCAATTTGTCAGGTTGATTTGTGTTAGATGATGCCCTTTTAAGTTGTTTTTGTTGACTTTGCAAAATTGTGTTCTTTGCTCACGTTGCTTTTCTGTGGTAGATTCTCAAGTTTTACATTGCTGTACATTCTCAGGTTGAACATTGGTGGTGATTATTGGATTTTACACCGCTATAAATTCTTGGGTTGTACATTGGTATAGCTTCACATGATGTACATTTCTGTATATTCTCAGGCCGTACATTGGCATAGATTCTTGGGTTTTGCTTTTTTGAAAATATTTTTTTCCCTATAGGAATCAATGAATGATGGCTGGAAGCACCTCATTCAGGAACCTATTGGTCCTTGAAATTTGAGGGTTATTTCGAGGACAGTCACCTTTACAGTTTTGGTGCCAGTAGCTTAAAACAGCACTGCCAACCCCCCCTCCCTCCCCAATTCTCCTTAGGGAAAAATGGAGCAAAAATATTAGAATCTTGGGAGGAAAGAAAGGATCTAAATACCATGGAAGAAAGGATTTAAATACCATGGGAAACTGCAAATACCAATATTTCCCAGCTTCCTAATACCTGAAGCTGAAACCTCCACCTTTTAAAAAGCTGCACGTTCCTACTTCTCTACCTCTCTATTTTTCTCTCTTGGATAACTAGTAAAATAGAGGTATGAGTAAACACCTAGATTTTGTGTAGGAGTATGTAAAAAAATTCAAAAGCATTATCTAAAAACCTGTGTGTGTAGGTCCAAATAGGTGTACCTAAAACTAGTTGAATTAAACTGATTTAACTTGAAGATGAGAAAGAAAAGTGCCTAAATTGCTACTGTTTTGCATTGTAATTTAGCATCTTGCTGAATATTCCACTATTGGAATACAATTTATTTATTACTGCACAAGTATGAAGTAGACCAATGAATGCATTTACACCAATGAATAAATTGCACTACATATGTGAGTGCCTGTCACATAGTAAGCAGATATCCATATTTTGTAAGTACATAACATTCCAAGGCAATGCAATCTCATTTTTGCCTCTTTATGTTTTTAACTTGCACAGAACCAATTGTTGAACAATTATAGAACTAATTGTTGAACAAATTTAATGATGCTATATAGATGCCCATATACCTAGAGGTGCAAGTATTTAACTTTCAGATCATCTATGATTTACATAGCTTGGGCTGTTTTGGGCAGTCAGTAGGAATAATACCAGTCAAAATAGTTTGTCATGTATGTTAAATTTTGTCATGAATAAATTTTCCATAGCATCTAAAAGATGCTATTATATTACATTACACAAACTTACATTAACTAAAAGAATAGTAGCTTGTTTTAAAAAAAGGGGGGGGGGGAGGATAACAACATAAGGCTGCTACTGTAATTATTAGAAACAATAATCAGCTGTGTTCTAACTAGAATAAGGAAGTATTCCATGAAATAAACAATTTAAACTAATTATAGGACATCAGAACATACTGACTATGGTTATTAATACTTGAGCAGTCCAGATGTGTAGTAGTTGTGTCATTGTATCATATGTAATTGAACATTTTAACTTAAATCTGTGAAATGATCAAATATTTAACTTGACAAGTCTTTGCACAGACCTGCCTTCTGCCCATGAAGCAGGGTGGCCAACTTCAGTTGGTAGGGATCTCCATCATCAGAGAAGGCAACTTTTATAGTATTTTGAAATCCCCCCCCCCCCAAAAAAAAACCAACTATGAGCCCAGTATAGGAGGAGGGAAAATGGGTCTTCAATGAAATGATAAACTGAAGTGCACAGAAAAGTTGTTCCATACTTTGAAATTAACTGTAGTTACTGTAATCATTAGGGGAAGCATTTACAAAGAAAAGGAAATCATGCCTGCTCTATCAGTGCTCTTACCAATCGTGGTTGAAAGTGATATTGCATTTATGCCTGCATAACAGATTGGGTATGAGTCAAGACTAGGAAATGTTTTTAAAAGGAAGAAAACTTGGCATCTCTTAAGATAATGCCAGAAGCTTTTTCCTGTTCAAGATATAATAGTTAATATAGTGTGAGGTAGTCCCACAAACTGAAATTTTAAAAAGGTTTATTCGTTTTTTAAAAATATTATCATTTCATATGTAGCAGAGCAGTCTTTGATTTCCATGTGTTTGCTATGCATACCCTTTTGCTAATATGAATGTTACTAATTTTGGTCCAATGTAGGAATCTCCATCATCAGAGAAGGCAACTTTTATAATATTTTGTAATTCATCCCCCTCACACCCTAAAATCTAACTGAGCCAAGTACAGAAGGAGGGAAATTGGATCTTCAATGAAATGATAAACCCTAATTAAAGCCTCTTTCAAAACCCTAACAAATATTTCTGTTCTTTGGTATCTCATATCCTGTGATATTCATAATCAGAACCCATGTTTGACTCCAAAAATACAATAACTATGTTTTTACAAAAATATGTGTCATGTTCAAGTTTTCAGAAAGACAGCACCAATGTTCTGCCATCTCTGATCCATAGATATGCTTCAGTCGTCATTGTGTGTGTGTCAAATGCTATATTAAATGTACTTTGGAGAAACTCTTGTTCTCTTATAAGTTAACCCTCTTTGATCCACTGTAGTACCCTCTGTGGGCAGGGGAATATCAAACCTGGAGTGGGGTCTTGAAATCACAAACCAAGTCACTGGTGCCTTTATCAATCCAAACCCTGAAGGTGTGATTCACTTCACCCACCTCAGGTTACAAAGGAGAAGCGCAGCCTGCCTTCTGCTTTTGCCTTCTCCTCCTCCTGCCAGTCTCCTTCCATTTCCCCTTCCTCCCTTTTTATAGGCAAAGCTTCACACCTCTCTTTTCAGTTGTGCTCCATCCTCTTCTCCCCTATTCCCTGTCTTCCCTCAAAACACCTAGGCCCAGAGAGCCATGGTTCTTCTACCCAGACTTGCTCATTGGCTCCACACCTTTTGAGCTTCCCTTAGTTAGACTGCAAACACTGCCCTGTTGCTGGAGTTGTAGGACCTTTTTTGCCCTCGGTCTCACCCTGATCCACCCAGGTGAGTCTTGCTGCTGGGCCCAAGGGCTTGTTCTGCCAGACAGTTTGTTTCTGGGTAGACAGTTTGTTTCTGCCGCATCCACTTAGTGACTCTGGCTCAGATCCCTAGGGGATGATTGAGGAGGACCAGAGGGACAAGGAAGGCCCCAGTACTTGTATGTCACCAGAGACATTAGTAGCAGTAGTAGTAGGTGTGGATTGTAGTAGCACAGAATAGGGCAATAAGAAGATGACAGAATGGCAACAATTATATGGCCTTGTATGGATTAGAAGCTGTCTAACCCATTATCAATAGATACAATTTGTTGAGGCCTAGGTATGGAAGAGTCTGAGTATCACAAGAATATCCAACTTCACAGAAATGAAGATATGGCTCAAGGCTGGGAATATTGGTTGAGATGAAGAGATGAAGTGCCAGTAGGGATTACCAAATGAAAAATACAATGGCAGCACAATACACAAAATACAAATACACCAAAAATATTGTGCAAATATTTGCACAATATTTTTGGTATATTTGTAGTAGGGATGACCAAGCTTCTGGTGGGGACTGGAGATCTCTTGGAATTGCAAATTGCGGAGATCAGCTCCCTTGGAGAAAATGACTGCTTTGGACAGTGAACTCTAGGACATTATACCCTGCTGAGGTTCCTCCCCAGGCTCTGTCTCCAAATCTTCAGGAATTTGCCAGCCAGGAGTTGGCAACTTTAGGTGCCAGGCTACCTGTACAGAATGCCATGGCAGAGCTAAAGTAGTGCACTGACAGTGATTCCTTGCAGGATCATGGTCAGTGCACAGAGCCACTTCAGGAACTCCAGCACCTGTCAGCAGTTACCTCCCAGCCTTCTTCAGCAGGGCCTGAGAAGACAGCCTTGCTGGATGTACTAGCTTACAAGGTCACAGTCTTTGCCTGCTATATCCTGCTCAGTGACCATCTGCAGGATAATTTCTGGCCCTTGATGAAACTGACAGAAACCCGAGGCCAGAACACCTTCAGAGATACCTTAATCATCTTTTTATCCGCATTTTCTCAAAAACCATTCTCATTGAAAAATAAGACCACCAATATATTTCCCCATTTAATTTTATAATCTTGGCCTTTCTTCTCAAGTTCATTCAATAAAGCACAGATCCTTCTCATTCTTTCTCTATATATTGTACTTTCTATTAATAATTCAAATTCTGCTTTAACGCTAATCAATAATCTTTTATGTTGTATTTCATTACATATAGTTCTCATTTGAAAATACTAGAAGAACAATGGTTGATAACCACCCATTTTATTTACTGTTTCCTCATGATGAAATATCATTTCCTACTCGCCAGTCTTCAACCCTTATTAATTCACATTTCAGCGAGCAATTTAGGATTCCAAATGTTACTGGTACAGAAAATTCTTGGCTATAAATCACTGAAGCGAGGGGAGAAAGTCCTGAAGACAAAATGTTCTTTTCTTCCAGGTTATAACTTATTAGTACCACAAATAGTTAATGAGTACTGCTTCAGCTTTTTCCATCAGACAGAACCTTACTTCTTCCAGTTCAGCCCATACAGTTTGATCTGGATTAAGCCATCCTTCCAAATTAATTAATTAAACCTAATAGGGTGCCCAAAGCAGCAAACATAAAAACAGCATTTAAGTATATATAAAATAGTTAAATAATTCAGTAAAACATATAAACCTAAACACATATAACAAACAACCAGGGAGGAGGGCTGTCCCAGATGTGACCAAAAAGATCATAGAGGATGTTGTGGCACAAATTGTCAGAACAAAACCAGTCTCTCGGTGAAGCATGCCAAGAAAGGAGTCTAGAGACCCAGAATAGAAAAGTCTTGAAGGGCAATAAGAAGAGGACAGAGTGTAACAATTATATGACCTTGTATAGATTGGAGCTGCCCTGTGGCGCAGAGTGGTAAACTTGCAGTACTGCAGTCGGAGCTGTCTGCTCACGACCTGAGTTCGATCACAGCAGAAGCTGGTTCAGGTAGCCGGCTCAAAGTTGACTCAGCCTTCCATCCTTCCGAGGTTGGTAAAATGAATACCCAGCTTCCTGGGGGGGAAGTGCAGATGACAGGGTAAGGCAATGGCAAACCACCCCATAAAAAGTCTGCCGTGAAAACGTGAAAGCAACCTCACCCCAGAGTTGAAAACGGCTGGTGCTTGCACAGGAGACTGCCTTTACCTTTATAGATAGGAAACTGTCTGACCTGTTATTAATAGATGCAATTTGTTGAGGCCTAGGTACAGAAGAGACTAAGAAGAATGTCCAATTTCACAAAATGAAGATATGACTCAAGGATCGGAGTATGGTTGAGGGCCAAAAGCTATTCACATCTATGAGAGACTTATCATCATTGTTTCTAAATAGGCTTTGTTAAAATTTAAAAGTAGTGAGAATGAGCTAAGTTATTTTAAGTAAAGATAACCTTTTATGGTGATTGATATTATATATATAATGAGTTATCTAAAAAGTTATTCTTAGCAAGTGGGATAGTTAGCTATTGTTAAGTGATTATTTTCAAATCTTATAAATATGGAATATTATATTAATTGAAAGCTTCTCAGAATGGGTTCCTTGTCTGTGACCTGCTTACTTTCATGGTAAGAGATTTTTATGAACCAATGTAATTCTTCAGTTATTTATATGACAAAGCTAGATGGATGGTATAACGTTTTGTAGATTAGTTTATGCTAAGAATGCAATAATTACATTTTAATAAAAGGCTTAGAATGAAAGAGAATTCTTTAACAGTATTTATTGTACCCAGAATGAACCTAGAGTATTACTGAGCTGAACTCTGGCTAGGATTGAAATGATCTGGTATAGGTAAGCTGTGAGATTCTGCCAGTTATCAGCACAACAACCTTGTTCTTATGAAAACATGGTTAGAATTTATTAAATGTTAGATGCAGGTAGTGACTCTGCTTGTAGAGAGACAATGCCAGGAATGATGCAATTAGCATCAGTAGTTACAGTTATAGGAAAAAAAGCGTGAGCAAACTCAAGTCTGCACCCCCTAGCCAGTTCTTTCCCATGGAGTCTAGTGTCCAGCTGCACCAGACACTACGTTCTAGGGGCCTTGTACCCCCGAGGTCAGCAGTTGCATTCCCAGGTGACTATGTGCCCGTTGCTATGGTAGCAAGATAAGCAATATAACAGTAAAGACCAAAAGGCACAAAATAACCAGCATCCATCACCTCCCACGTCTTGTGTACTCTTAGGCATTACAATACATGGTTCATAGGTCAGTAGTGAAGAAACAAAACTTAACATAGGCAGCAAGGAAAAAAAAACATAACACATAGCATGGCAAGTGCACACCTATACCTAAATTAGCCCTGACCAGAGTGATGCAGAACAGGACCACGAACAGTTTTGTGGGGGGATACTGAACCAAACAAAAAACTCTGCTAGTTTTCAAGCATTATTTATTTGTTTTGTAAATTTATTTATTTTTCACATTTATATTCTGCCCTCCCCAGCAGCCGCTCAGGGAAGATTACAGACAAATAGTTAAGCCATTTGGTTTAACTAATATGGCTGTATATTCTTAATAGTATGCCTATATATGACTTAATCGTACGCCTTAATAGTATGCCTATATATTCTGGATTAGATCCAACCTGTTTTTTGTGGATGAAATGGGAAGGGAAGTCCTCTTTGACCACCAAAAACGGCTATGCTGGGTATTATAGGATCTGCAAGGACAAAAACCTTTTGGAATGGAGGCTGTATGTTTTTTTTAAAAGGAAATAAATAAGAGTAAAAAAGCTAGCTGGATGCAACCCTCTGTCTTTCATTCATTGTTGTTGCATAGGAATTGTAGTAAGATATTCAAAATTGATCTGATTGTCCTGAAGTTTGACTAATAACATGGTGTGCAGCCACGGGGTAAAAGAGCTTTTTCTCCACTAAGGAAGCAATAAGCTCACAACTAGTGAAAGAAAATAGACATCTTCCTGGCAATTCACAGAATAGAAATCGATGTCATAAACAAATGGGCCCTTTCTGCTGGTCAGGAATTGCAATAATGAGAGAAGGTGGACTCCTACAACTGGATGATGTGCACAGTATTGCTCTGTGGTCCAGCCTGAGCTGAAGTTCACTGTTGGGATTCCCATGGACTTGTATACTGTTTAGGAAGCCATGATTTTTACCTGCATGTATGTTTGCATATTTTTCCATAACTGGCCTTGGAAAGGCATAAATACATTCCATGACAATGTGATGTGTCCAGAAGGGACGGACATGAAACCAACCATGAAGCAAAATTCATCAGAAATTTTACACTGTTTGTGGTTCATGAACTGAAGTTCCTGATGGGTCTAGGGATGGGCATGAACTGAACTACGAATCAAAATTCATGCACAGATCCGGCTGATTTGTTATTTGTTCTGAACTGGTCTGGACCTTGGTACTTTGTTTGGTTTGGTTTTCCAGACAGCCTGGCTCCTATGCTGTCAATTCCTAGCCAATATAGGGTTGGAATTCTGGGACTCCTAGAAACACCCATTGTAGTTGTCCATAGCTTGATTGGCAACTCCATGAGCTAATCACAAGAGCTCCCATTCTGCAGCACAAAGAGTTATCGTGAGAGCTGAAGCTGAACTTTCCTGGGGGCACCTGCTTTGGAGGGCTATAACTCAGTCATTCCAAATCCAATCCTTGTCATACTTGGAGGATGAGTGGAAGAGAGCCTGCTGAAGACTCCTAGTGAGTCTTACACCTCCTGAACCAAATGAACAAATGAAACATGAACTGGGTCAGAAATCAATCATGAAATGAAACAAACCACTATTTCCCCCGGTTCATGCCCATCCTTAGCCTATAGTCACAAACTTCCACAAACTTTTAAAGCAGTTCATGGCAGTTTGTGGATAGAACAGAAAGCAGGGGTCCCCATGAAAGCTGCAAAAACAACTAAGTGGTGGGGAGCAGCTTACTCCCTGCTGCTCAGCAGTTTCAGGCTTTCTTGTGCAGTCCCAGAAAGCCAAAAACAGATGAGCATCAGGGAGATTTTTGGGGGGTTTTCTGAAACCCTTTTTGAAAAGAATGTGGTTCCTTTCAGTGGGGTTTGCAGGGCCACAGTTGGTTCATTAACATCTTCCCAGTTTGATTTGTTTCATGGTTCGGTTCATGGTTTGGTTATGAACTGACACAAACCTCATTTTTCCAGTTTGTCCCCATTACTAGTATCCAGTGCTGACACTCCCTACATTCCACTAGAAGGTGCATCTACTGAACATGAAAACAATCCACTCCCAAAATGCAATAACAAGAGATAAATTAATATTAAGAAAGAAAAAAAAATATGTTTTAAAGAGAAAACATTACCAATGCCTGGCCCACAGGACATCTTGGGTACAAATGGTGTAATGCAATAGCCATGCACCAAATAGTTTTTATGTGAACAAAAGTATAGATTTGGCCTGCTTCCTTAAAAGGATTTTTAAGTTGTGGGTTTTTGCAGAGTTTATTCAGAGCGAAGGAATGTAGTAATGGTTAGTGATAAGAAACACCTGCAAGGACATACCAGTTAATTGGTGTGCTAATTGTTTTCTGCTCAGTCAACCCCCCAGGTGGACTTAATTGTTGCTGAGAGAGCAGAACATCTTTAACTGATTACATCATGAGGGTCTGGGGGGCATAAAAGTAACCCTATTGGCACATCACTTTGCCGACCTACTCCGGACTAGAGCCTTTGTGTGTGGTCAGGGTTCTATGTTCCAGAGCGAGGACTCTTTCCTGAGAGCATTATGCTGAACAGCATCCTGACGTGATTCCATTTGGTGAAACCCTTGGATTCCATCTGGACATTGAACTCTGCATGGTAATATCTAGCAAGCTAAAGTGTCTTAAGTTTGCTAGCTATATTGCACAATGTTTTTGTTTTTGGTGGCTCACTAAACCAATGCTTTCTTAATTCCTAATTTGTAAAATAAACTTTCTTTAAGTTTATTCTTTGTTTTCTTTCAAGGTCACAACAAATATTGCCAAAGCTTACCTACTAGCCTTTGGAAGTGCCTACTACCATTCCTTAAAAAAACTGACTTGGGGAACCCCTTGCTGTTGTGGTGTGCCTTGGTTTTCCTAGAGTGTTCCTATTAGGCAGAGGCTTGACTGGGGCCTCTGTGCTAAGGAATTTACCCAGTCTGGTGGCAGCCTACCTTTTAGGTCCTGTTTGTACTATCAGTTGGCAAGTCTGCTGACCAACCTTGGCCCAATAGTTGGCAAACTTCGTCACAGATGACAAAACTGTGGTTCACCACTAACTCCTCAGATTATAATAGTCTTTATAATAGTATAAAAGTGCCACTGCACATGGGAAGAGTCTTGAACCTGGAAATCCCCACTTGACTAAGATGTGAGAAGCTACTAGTGGCCAAAAGCACATGTTCAAGAAATTCTAGACAGGTGACACAATCCTAAGCAGAGTTCCACTCTTCTAAATACGCCAAAGTATAGACTTAGAAGGATGTAGCCCTGTTTAGAAAAAAAAAAACTGTGAATCACAATCCCTATTCTCCCTCATCATCAAATATGATAGAACTTCTGGTAATCATCATCATCATCATTATCTGTATATTGTACTTTCCTCTTGCTCAAAGTGCTTCATATGTATCATATCACATGTCATTCTTTATAAGATTCCTATAAGGGAGGTATACTAATTTCCATATTATAAATGGGACTTGGTGACTAAGAGAAGTTAGCTTTCCTAATGCTATTGGCTGGCATGAGATCTGAACCAGATATTTGTTGGAGCTCAGAGTTCATCCTCATCATTATTACTTTACTAGATTTCACTAGAATTCTTTAATGGTTAAAGGAAATTAACTGAACTTCCAACAAGCTATGCTTTCATTATGATGAAAGCAGTTCTTTTGAAATGCACTTGTCAGCAGAACTTTACTGGTGTATCTAATGAAAAGAATTGGCTGGATATTTTTTTAATACTTGTTTGACAGGGGGAAAAGAAAGAGTACAATGAATAATTGGTAATGATGAGCTTGATAGCTACCTCTGTAGCATTTGATTAAAAAGAGATAAAGCAACTCTTTATCTCTAGATCCTTTATCACATTATATATCTGAGGATGAAAAATCAGAAATATACAATTATTTTTTTTAAAAAAATCATGGGACAGGTAGAAAGATAGAAACTGCAAATAAATTGTCAAAAGTGTAGATGTTGTACTCCTCTGCAGCATTTGGTTTCACTTTGAAATATATTTATATAAAAAATATTATCTGACATTTTTCTCTCAAAGAGGTACTCTCACTGTGCCTTAGGATCTCCAGCCACCTGAGTGCTAAAAATAACTTACTGATTTTGTTTAAAAAAAAAACCTCAGTAACATTTCTGAAAAAGAGCTGAGAGAGCTAAACTTTAGTACATGAGAGTCTGTGTATTCCAAATGGAACTCCACTGTGTTGTACCTGAATGATAATAGCAAGATTGCCACACAGGATTACAATGGAAACATAATTTGAAGACAAGAGAGTGGCCAGAAATATATGCAACAGAGAATGTGTCAACTGAGTCAACTTTACTAGGAAGAAAGGATAAAAAGAAATGTATTATCCTTTTAAAGACCATTTCAAATATAAAGGTGGTAGTGGGGAATCCATCCAAATTGCACACAATGTAAGAATTATCTTAGACTGCAATCCTGAGCCTTCTTATTTGGGAATAAGAACCACTGAAATCAGTAGGATACTGAAATCAGTAATGTTGGATTATGGCATACAGGAGATAAAATGAAACCCTATAGGAGGCCATTGCACAAGTGCCAAGGAGTCCAAGATCAGTGCCCAGCACCACCTTCTGGAATCAGATAGCCAGAGAGGAACAGAATCAGCAGAGCATGGGACCCCAGTAAGCATTTTATCCAATCAGTTCAGAACCGTGATACCATGGTTGATCTTGAAGGCTTCCTGAGGGTCAGAGGCAATCAATAGGGTTGCATTTCCATTGACTATCATTCTTCAGGAAAGTTAAGGCTGTTTCAGTTCCAGAAACGAGGTCATAAAAGTGTATTGAAATATGTCGATGCCATCAAAGGAAGCCTACTTAAGCAACTTGACCAACAAGAGGACATTTGTAACTGATTATAGTTGTTCATATAATTTGAGTCCAGGGATGGGTTGTTAAGGAGAGACTTTACAAATTAATTCATTCAAGGCAGCAGAAACTTTTCCACCCAAAAAAGAGCATCAACATTCTCTGGATCCTGTATTTGTTCGTTTGTTTTTAATACAGCTTCTATCCCACCCCTCCCATGAATGGGCTCAGGGTGAGTTACAGCACCGGTTATTAAAACAATAACTTTTTAAACTTCTTACTTACACTCATCCCATGGAAGGAGAACTTAAAAGTCAGTTACCAGGTAATTTAACAGCAGCTACCAATAATTCACTAAAAATGATAATATCAAACTTTAAAATCTATAACATCCATAACCCTAAATGATGATATTCAGACTATTTTCAGCTAATTCCATTGTGTCCCAGTAGAAACAATTGTAAACAGAGAGATGGAATAACAGGAGGTGGTAACTGTAGGGCAGTTCCCTCTGGCAAGATATAAGGGTCAAACCAAATGAAATGCTGCTATTTACATCATGATGCAAATAATGCATTTGCCCAAATGGGGCAAAAAAAAGGAAAAAACTCTGCAGGGGTCATCTGAAGTTAGGAAAGATTTAAATGGTAGCAAGTGCTAGTTGGCTAGCAGCAAGATCTGAGTTTGTTCTTCTCATTTCTCACAGGTATTTTGGGAGGAAGTGAGGCAGCAGCTGACTAAGAAATGTAGCCATTTCTACACAGGTTATTTAGCCTGGGTTCCATGCTGCTGGAAGTGGGTTTCTGGACTGAACTTTTTTAAAAAACAATTTTTTCCTACAAAAGTATCGAAATTTTTTTTTAATAACAACACAAGAAAGGAGGGAACACTCTAAATAGAACATTGTGAAATGTTTTGAATTTATTTTATACTTTCAAATTAAAAATTGTTGTATAGTAGTAAGTATTCTGGAAGGGAGGAGAAAATGAAGAAAATTTATTTTTAGTATGAAGACAGTCACGTCTAGTGCTGGATGAAATTGTCTCTGCTTTTTTTTTGTGTGGCTGGAATTGAGCCCCAAAGATAAAATTTATTTTGGCTGTACTGTCTTGCCCTTCATCTTGAGACATAACAAAGTGAATAACCCCAAGATCCCATATAACCTCTGGGTGCCCAGTGTACATGGGAAAGATTGTTATGGAAACTTGATCAGAACTTTTGATTCTCCTTAAAAGCTACCAGCTACAACTTCTCACCAGCCCAGCCTGAAGCTGTTGCACTGATTCTTTATTGACAGAATTGAGGCAGACAGTTGCAAACTACTACACAATCCCTGTTACCAGAAATGCTGGCATCTCCTTTGTTTATGGGAGGGAATTAGCAGAGAGAGAGAGAGACTTAGGTAGAGCTAATTCGGAGTGGTATCTAACCAAGTATATGTCAAAGTCCAGTTTTCAGATAAAAAGACTCCAGATTTAAAATAATTTAAAATGTTTTCTTGGAAAATATGTGTAGCAATGCAAACACATAACAAATTAAAATACACAAAATCAAGAGAACTAGGAAAATTAGGGGTGAGGAATAAAGATGTTGAGAGATAGTCACACAGGTGATATTACCTGTCCAGATGTGCAAATGTCAGTGTAGCGAAAAATGGAGATGGGAACATGCACAACTAGTGTGGCCTAATTACATAGCGTAACAGGGAGTACAACCTATCTTGGCACCCATAGATTGCACAATGGGGTCAAGTTTGCTCTCATGTTTTATACTGTTTGGAGGGGTGGTGCTACCGGTTGGAAAACAATTATCATTGACAGACTTTCTGGGGTGTTTTGAATGGATTCCCAGTTTGAAACAACAGGTAGGAATGGATTCGTGATGGGCTTCAGGAAGGGCCATAATGTTTGAAATTTATCTTATCTCGTACTCTGTGGAAAGAGGCAAAAAGAAGAGGGGGTTTGTGTGATGAGTTTTGCACATTAACATGAGAGTAACAAAAGGCGTTTGGGGGTAGGGATTTTGAATACATGAAGGGATTAGACATATGTTGTTAGCCAGCTATAGAAATGCAGTATCTGTACCTGGTAGAATTCATTGTTCTTGACATTTCATTGCAGGGTGGGGAGGAAGAAGATTGGAACTAGCCTTGAGGGTGCCTATTTTGCAACCTTAGACAGAAACCCTTTGGGAAAGCCTTGTTAGGCTTTTTGGCTCTAGCAGAGAGTGTTCTCATTTGGCCTGTTTTTGCAGGATCTCTGGTTCAGGTCAAAACATGGGGACCCCATTGTGTATTGAAATGCCTATATGAATCAGGCAGTACCTCTGGCTACATAACATACAATTTTTCCTCTTTAACATTTCATTCCTATGAATATATACCTATTGATCTGACCAAAGACACCATGTTTATACTACAAGAATCTGAAATCAGATTCAGAGCTAGTCATTGTTAGATTGGGGGGATGCCATATTCTATGGGTTTCAAAAAAAATGTAATTTGCTCACAATCAGCAGAACATTATATAACCTTTATGCTAAATTCCACAAGGCCCATGTATGGTTTAGCATCAGTGAACTCTTAGCATCAGAAATGTATAAGCCAAATAAGAAGTTTATTTTGAAGTTCAAAAGCTTTTACTTACTAATGAAACATGTGGAATGAGCACACAGCTGAGATCTAAGGTTGAGGTCAAATCTCGTCATAAAGTTCAATGATCTTGGTCTAGCCACTTCCTTGCAGACTAACTTTTCTCGCAGAATTGTTGTGATGATAAAAGAAAAGAGGGAAATCAATGTGTACCCACCCACTCCAAGCCTCTAGGAGAAATCTGGCTCATTCACAATTTAAGAATTCACTTAATCAAACTATTCATTCCTGTGTCTTGAACAACAGACTGACAGCACCTAATCTCCATCCTTTGCTTGTTCCGAAGTGATGACCAAGGACTGAATTTTCTAGTCTCTCACAGATGTTTAGTGAAGAGTATAAATTTTGCTAACCTTTTTTGCTAACCTTAATCTGGAAAACAATGTCATGTTATTTACATAGCCAGATGCCATAAAAACCCACCCTATTTTCAATTTTATAATACTTGTTAAAAAAAGATTTAAAGTCTTGATTATTTTCAGCATAAGTAATGGAGAAATGATTACCAAGTGCTTTGTGGGCATTCATGAAAGTACAAGAGAAAGAAGAAGAGTGTATTTCTCTTTGCTGCTTTGCTTTCCTTTTCTCTTTTTGAATATATGATTGAGGGGAAATTTTGTTCACACCATCATCATGACTTGTAGTAATTTGTATTGTCCGCCACATCTTCTATAGATTAAATTTTCCATGGCTGTGATTGAACATTATGACTCAATCATGGAATAAAGAAATATTCAGAATATATAAAAGAATAATAAAAAAGGAACAGCTACTCAAATAAATAATTATATAATTTTGGCTGCATCAGGCGGTACAAATTTGAAAGCATGGTATGTTATTCCAAGACAACCTGTTAAAACCCTAAATATTATTATTCAGATTATTTGGAATAGGCATTGTTCTCAAGCTGGTCTATTTTTATGTATGAATACTGTGACTTAAACATGCAAATATATGCAGGGCTGTTTTGCTAGTGTGCTGTTTATATATGCTAGCTGTTGGAAGTTATTCAAGAATTTTCATTAACTTCGACATTTTCAGAATATATTGAAAGCTTGAATAAATTGCCCAAGCAATGAATGCCAGGAGCGGCAAGGAACTGTCTGTAGCCTGGGTGAAATGAATGACTTGGATATTAGAAATGTGCAGGACCCTTTAATGCATTAGGCATAGACAACATGACTAATATGCGCCTCTTATTTCAGTAAAAATAGGCAGATTTTGGCTTATTTTATTTAGTAAATCTGTCTTTACACAGTTTAGCAAGAAGGAAGAATATCCCAGAGTCTAATGTCAGGAGCTATCTGGAGTGCTTTAATTGGTTGATGCTTACTGTCCAGCAAGTAGTTCATTTCCCTTTTGATTGGCTGAGTTCTTGGCTTAGACATACAGAATTGCTCATGTTCATCTTCTATCACTGTTGTTCTGTCACAGTCTGATAGCATGAAATGACAAAAGACATAGATACATACCCTATTCTAAATGAATGACTTTTGAGAAAGGTCAGCTTGTGAATTTGTGCAAAAGAAAACAATTTCAACTCCTATACAAAAGAGAAATAAAGAAATGAAAATCCACAGATGGGGGGAGGAGTACCAAGGCAGTTAGACTAAGGTTATGTACCTAATTATTTCAAATTGGTAACTCACTATTTTGTGTATAGCACCACGAAGTAGACCAGGTATACCCAACAGTAACAAAGGCTCTACTGTGCTGTTTCCCTACGTTTCAAATGTACAGGCACTGAATGGACAAAATAGACATGACAACTATCATACTACTGACTACAAGCACATAACTTGATCAGTATCTGCCTGCATTTATACTAACTGCACGATTTTGGAAGCAGGCTAAAAGCTTCCTATTAACAATACCATCCTAAGCAGCATTACACCTGTCTAAGCCCACATAGATAGGAGCATTTCTTCTTAGCCTGGTACTGTTATTTTGCTAAGGCACAACATTCCATGATAAACTGGTTCCTCTTGTTTCATTTGATGCAGCAGGCTTCTATGGATAAAGAGGGGCATCATGCAGTCATATATATAAAAGACAGTCGGCACTAACAACTGGAATTTGGACAGTTCTATTTCTGTGGGAACTGCTGACCGATTGCCACCCATTCCCAAACAATCTCTTGTTTAATTCCTAGAATGCCACAAAAATATACCTACCTCAGTAACCTACAACACCTACAATAAAGTGTAGGTTGCAAGCTCCAAATCAAAAAAGTATTTCTATCAAAATTATTTTCTTTTAGGAACAATTCTAGTTGGTGCTGCCTGTTCAATTGTGCTGCTTGATGTATGTAATTATACATGTCCTATAATAGTTTATCCATGTTTTTGTTTTCTTAATGTGGCATTAGGGAATGAATGCTGAATTCTTCCTACCTCCAAACAACAACAACGTTTTGTAACACCTCCAAAATGGACACGATTTCCAAATATGTGGGTTGCTGCTAGCAAGTACCACAATACCACAAATATCAGCTTTTGAACAAACCCACAATTTGTCCAATGTTCCCACTGCATTGTTTTTCCTAGTGTGCATATAAGATAGCAGAGAGGTGTTTCCTTTTCCCTATATGTCATTCAAGCAGCTAAAGACTTGGTTGAGGCTGCTCAGCACCCAGGGCATCCATTCCTCATCTTCTCATTTAGCCACCCAAGCTAACAATGACTTGGTTTGGTAATGGCCTTTCATCCTTAAATGCCTCAAAGTTCTACCTGTGCATCAGCAACCTGCAATATTCCTGCCATACAAATTGTATCTTAGCCAATCAAGCATTGTGTCTAATTATAATTAAACCACCAGCTCCTTGAAGAATACAGAACAAGTAAAAAAAAAGGATCTCCCCTCCATGCCTATTTCAAGAAATCCCCACTCCCGAATTCTTGCTCAGCCTCTAAAAAGGTGAACAGTTAGTCTGACATTATTCTAGAGGGAAGGTGGGTGAGCCAACTTGTTATCATAGACATCCATGATCCCTATCTAGGGTGCATCTACTTCAGTCATAATCACAAATTAGGAGTTTGTGCAAGTGTCCCAGGAATATTTACATTCCTTCTGTTTTCCATGGCCCAGTACTCTCCTAAGGACATTATAGGAAACAACTATAGAGATGCAATAGTTTCCATTGGTCACAAGAGTTATATAAGTTTGGTTCTTCAAAATGAGTTGGACTGGAGACTGTCCTTGGACCGAGAGCTGGAAAATGTGAGTGTTCCATTAGGATGACTTTCTATCCCATCCAGAAAGGCAAAACACTGCAGATAAACATTTCTCTTCATTTTACGAGGATCTAAAAAAATGTTCAAAGACCACTTGACACCAATAGGAGGGATGCTTTCCATAAACTTTTCTATTGGTGTCAAGTGGTCTTTGAACATTTTTTTAGATCCTCATAAAATGAAAAGTATTTACTCACAAAGCTGATTTAGAGTGACAGTAATTGGCGCGCTGATTGGCTTGTTCAAGTATGTGGAACACTGGTCTCAGTCTAAATGGGATTCAGTTGCCCTTAGAATATCAGCATACAAATACCATATCTGATTAGTTATATGTAGAGATGCTCACCTCTAGGTGGACTGGGGAATCCCCAGAAATTACAGTTCATCTCCATAGATCAGCTTCTCTGGAGAAAATGGATGCTTTGAGGAGAGAAAAAGTTGGATTTATACCCCCCACCCCTTCACTCAGAGCAGTTAACAATCTCACAGAATCTCAGAATCACAGAGTTGGAAGGGGCGATACAGGATGTTTAGTCCATCACTCTGTTCAATGCAGGATCAGCCTAGAGCACCCCTGGCAGGTGTTCATCCAGTCACTACTTAAAGACTGCCAGTGAGGGAGAGCTCACCACCTCCCTTGGTAGCTGATTTCACTAACTCTTACTGTAAAAAAGGTTTTTTCCTAATATACAGCTGGTACCTTCCCACCCTTAATTTTAACCCATTATTGTGAGTTCTCTCCTCTGTTGCCAACAGGAACAGCTCCCTGCCCTCTTTTAAGGGACAGCCCTTCAAATACTTAAAGAAAGTAATCATGTCTCCCCACACCCTCCTCTTCTCCAGACTGAACATCCCCTAGTCTCCTGGCACTTGATAATCCTCGTTGCTCTCCTTTGTACCTGCTCTATTCTGTCCACATCCTTTTTGAAATGAGGCCTCCAGAACTGCACACAATCCTTCCGATGCAACCTGACCAATGCAGTGCACAGCAGGACCAAGACATCTTGCAGCTTGGATTTATGCCTCTGTTGATACACCCCAAGATCACATTAGCTTTTTTTATTGCTGCATCACACTAGCTACTTATATTTAACTTATGGTCCATATGGCCCCGTGGTGCAGAGTGGTAAAGCGGCAGTATTGCAGTACTGTGGTCTGAACTCTCTGCTCACGACTTGAGTTCGATTCCGGCGGAAGCTGGATTCAGGTAGCCAGCCCAAGGTTGACTCAGCCTTCCATCCTTCCGAGGTAGGTAAAATGAGTACCCAAATTACTGGGGGGGGGGTGTAAAAGACTGGGGAAGGCAATGGCAAACCACCCCATAAAAAGTCTGCCATGAAAATGTTGTGAAAGCAACATCACCCCAGAGATGGAAACGACTAATGCTTGCACAGGGGACCTTTCCTTTTTCCCACCTGTATCCCAAGTTCTTGTTCACATACACTGCTACCCAGAAGTGTATCCCCCAGCCAGAATACACATTGCTCATTTTTGTTACCCAGATGTAGAACTCGGCACTTACCCTTGTTAAATTGCATCTTGTTCACTTCCAGCCACTTTTCAGCAAGTTCAGATCTCATTAAATTATATCTCTATCTTCTGGTGTGTTTGCTGCTCCTTCCAATTTGGTGTCATCTGCAAATTTAATGAGTAGCCCCTCCACACCCTCATCCAGATAATTGATAAAAATATTGAAAAGAACCAAGCCCTGTGGCACCCCACTGGACACCTCTCTCCAGTCAGATGAAATGTCATCAAAAACTACTCTTTGAGTGTGGTTCACCATCCAGTTCCCTATCCACCGACCTATCCCAAAGTCCATTCCACGGTCCTCTAGTTTACCCATCAGAACATTATGCAGAACCCTGTCAAAATCTTTACTGAAATCCAGTTAAACAACATCAACAGCATTCCTTTGATCAAGTAATCTCCTCTTCCTCTCCCCACAATAAACACCCTGTGAGGTAGGTGGGGTTGAGATAGCTCTCTCAAGAATTGCTCTTGAAAGAACAGCTCTTATGAGAGCAATGACTGACCCAAGGTCATCCAGCTGGCTGCATATGGAGGTGTGGAGAAACAAACCGTTCTCCAGATTAGAGTCTACTGCTTTTAACCACTACACCAAACTGGCTTTGGAGGCTGGACTCTATAGCACTATACCTCACTAAGGTCCCTGTTGTCACCAAGTTCCACCCCCAATGTCCAGGAGTTTCCCAACCTGGAGCTGGCAACCAGTTATATGGCACTGTGCTGTTATAATGTGTTCTCTATAGTATCCGATTGGTTGGGCTCAGGGAGAAGGAAAGAAAACATTTTAACAACATAATGGGAAAAGAATGATTTCAAACAATATTTTTATGCTCTTGTGCCCAGCTCAGGATCTATTAGAGTCAGGAGTTCTCTCAGGAGCTAAATTTAGATTAAATGAAGGTGGCTATCACAATAACTTTATGGGCTTTGTACAACTATGCGATTCAGTTATGCCTTGATTTGAAATTACTTTTATCCTTTGAGATTCTTGTAGCACATGAAACAATTTCTTCCTTGCTTTGTATTTTAAACTTGTCATTGTTTTTGTCATTTACATGCCATTGAGGGAGAAAATCCAATGAATTCTGTTTTCTAATCATCAGTTGTATGCCTCTGTGCGTTTCCTTCATTTTGGATTGGGGTAGTGATTGTTTGTTATTTTTTAATATCAAAATATGTACTGTATGAACACCCCTTTTTGAGTGCTTGTCCTCTTGGCTCTCTGCTGTCATATTCTTTGTGCTGATTACTACCAGGCTGCAGAATTTGAGGTTGATAGGATGCACCCAAGTACCATAGGTCCTTTGTCCCCTCCGCTGAAGTAGCACTCCCTGACATTGTGCTGCTGCTTCCTTCCTTCCCAGGCTGCCCACAGAGTCATCCTTTTGTTCTCCTTTCAAGGCTTTCTCCACTTCTTCCACTGCTGGGGAACCAATCAGCTACTCCTCCCTGTTAACTTGATTACCTCTCCTCCTGGGTCCAGTCTGGCCATGCTTGTCGCCTTGAGCCCCGTGGCCTTCATTTATCAGCTGCTGTCCAGCTCCCAAAGATTTGCTAGGCTGCCTTAAGCAACCAGCCTGTTTCCTGATGCTGCCTGATAAAATAATCAACTGTGGACAGGAAAAAGCTCTTTTCAATTGCTGCCTCAAGAGTGTCAAGAGCTGAAGTCAAGGAATAACACAGTCCAATAATTCAGCAGTTTATTCCATAAGCATCATAAGGCAGTACACCATGTTTGCTAAGACTGACGTCTTAGTCCAGGGGCTCTCCTTTTAACCCCTCACCCCAACTGTTACATTTTCAAGTGCAAGCATGGTAAAACAAAAGCGGGAACCAGGTTTTGGCGGGACCCCCTCCCACACTCCTTGGAGTCCACCCCTAGTTTCACAGTCCAGGTGTCTAATCTATATTTCCCCAGCATCTGACCTTGAAGTCGGTGGAAACAGCTTAACTAGTAAGTTTCCAGATAAGCATACAGAGAGGATGAGCAAAGTAAAGATGCACCCAGGCAAATTGGTTATAGCACAAAACATGGCAAGAGGAATGCAGAGGAGATGACTCTTGACAAAGAGGACCTCTTCTTTCTTTGCAACCTTGGCCTGACCATTCTCAGGGCTCATGGACTTCTGGTCTTTTTCACTGGGCCACTGTGGTGCCAGGCTCAGCATCACCACCTGGGTTCCCAGAAGCAGTTTTGTCACTTAGTCCAGGGCAGCTGGCCCCTACTTCAGCAAGACTGGTGATAGATTCACAACCACCTCTCCTTTGCCCTGTGCCCCCTCCTGTCTTCTGACAGCCACAGACCAGGTAAGTATCCTGGCTCCCGGCTTCAGAGTGTGCATGTGTGGGTGGGGGTGAGTCCAGATGGGGGCTCATATCTGGATATATTAATTTTGAAGGTGCAGGTGAAGGCCCAGAGTAGGAAGGCATGTAATCCAGCAACTTTACTGCAAATAAACAGGTTTGGTTAGTGCTTGGATGGGAGAGAGTTATATTAACTGCTTCCATGGTAGAAGAATAGTGAATAAAAATGTAATCAATATAAAATGGTATTGAAACTATATGTCCTGAAAGCATTCTAGGCAGTGCAGAAATATTTGAATCACATGGTATAGCTTTAAAAATGTGACTTCACTATATACAATTTAAATATATACAATAGAAATAGAAATATAGCATCATAGTCCTGCTCCTTAACAAAGAGTATTACTTCAGGTTTACATACAGATACACCGGTATTACTGCAGAAATAAAAGACTGACCTAAAACACAGTTTAATCAGATTCCATTGTTCCTAACAATAGTACAACCACAACAGAATGAGCATATTAAAAATCTGAGAAATCTTTCTCTACTGCTATTTTCCTAATAAGACCAGGCCTCAGATACAGCGGGAGCTCACAGGAGCATAGCTCCTGAACTTTTCTGACAGTCCCACCACCTCCTTTCCACCTTGTCCATTAAGTAGTTGGTGCAGCTGCTTAACAATCCCTGGATGAGCTCCACCATCTTTTTTTCTACAAAATGAACCCTGAATAAGACTAATGGGAATTTAAATGTCAGTGTTTGATAGTCATGTCAGAAATAGTCTCAAACTGCACCCAGAAGTCCTCAAAATATAGCCAGTCAGAAGGATTCTGTAAGGCACCAATGGTGAGCATTATATTGGCTGAATCATAAAGAATTATTATTTAATTTATTTAAAAATATACATGCCACCTCTCAAAAACCTTTCTGAGGTGTCTTGTCTTACAGTTTTAAAAAAATACTGTAAAATCACAAAAACACTACTATAATAATCCAAGGCATAAAACAACATTCAGTCGAAAACAGATATAAAACATTCTCAAGGTCAGAAGAAAGCCATAGGAAAAGCTTTAAAAAATGTACTCCGTTAAAAAATCCCCTAAATTACTGTTTTCTTTGGAACAATAGGAAATCAACAGATAATTTACCAAGATTTGGGAGGCATTTAACAGCCCAATCCAGACATACGTGGCAGCCGGCCGCTCAGGCATGGGCGGATCTATAGGGCCACTCGTTGGCTTCCAAAGGCAAGACATTACACCACGCTTGGAGGGGGAAAAGTGGCCTGATGAGCGAGAGAGAACCCATCAGCATGGTGATTCCATCAAAGTGCATGCCATTGGCCCGCTGCCAAGGCAGGGGTGGGGGAGGCGCAGGCTCGCGCGGGACCATGGGTTTGGCCAGCCCGTTGCATGTGACCGGGCAAGGGAGTGGAAAGCCCGCGCCTAAGAGGTCGTTAATCGCCCCACTCCCTCCCACTGTCAGAGACTCTGCCAATGGCAAGCTGGCGGGCAGAGGCATGCATGGACAAGCAGAAAGTGCCAAGTGCAGGAGTTCGCTGTCCTAGACAGCGGCTGGAATGTGTGTCTGGGAGCGACCAGACCAAGTCCTAAAGACACCCCCTGGTGCCCCCCCTGGTGTTGCCTTGCTGTCATCCCCTGCTATGTGCAAGAAACACCTCCCCTGGGGGCCACAGAACTCAGAGCTCATCCCCCCCCCCAAGAACCAAGTCTGCCCACCCTCCCAGGCATTCACTCGAAGAGGCCATTGATGGGGGGGGGTTGCCCTGAGAACGTGCAGCAGATGCCAAGTAGGAGAGACAACAGAGGGCATAGCTCAGACTTTATTTTTCCGGAACAGAGTGCCACAGTCTTCCTGGAGCGCGCTGGGCAGTCTCGCCCTGGGTGGGGCTCCATTCCAAGCGGCAGGCAGAAGCAGCTAAAGGAGTGGGGGGGGGGGGGTGGAGCCTCTGTGTTGGAGTCCCACCTGCAAAATGGAGACATCAAGAGCACCTGCAGGGGTGGCAGCTGGAAGAGCAGGCTGCATTTCAGCCAGGTGCTCTCTTAAAGGGACAGTCTCTGACCCACCTCCCTGTATCAGGGCAGCTGCCACACACACACACACCATGCCCCTCCAAGGGTTGGGAATACGGCAGAGGGCAGACCAAGCGAAGGGAGCAGGCAGCAGAACAGGGGAGTGGGCTCAGCATGGCAGGACATTCTCTGAATCTGATGCAATTATTGATCACTCTGTTTAGTGGGGCAAACATGTTGCTTGCTGAAGTTGCATTCCCAGGTGAATGCTCTAAAATCTTGATTCAATGGTCTCTTATTGGTTATTTTGAAAGGCCTTGGAGATAAATACCTTCCCTGTATAGTTAGACAAATGGTTATTAATTTTTCAAAAAGTTCTTTCTTGTGAGATTTGCTGCTAACAAGATCTAGTGGTTTCTTTGGATACATAATGGAGATCAATGGGAGGCTCATAGTGGATAAATTGTACTATACCAGCAACTTAGAATCTTCTATATCATGTACTATTCCGTTGCTCTGTCTTCACACTAATATGGCTTCAGCTTGTTGTGGTGTTGTTTTCCCTTACGCATTTTGTTCAGGTCCCTTGTTCCTCTTTGATCAATAACAAATTCCAGAGGAGCAACCATATTAATCCACTGCAGCTAGTGGCACCTTTAAAACCAGCTCATTTATTATGGCATAAGCTTTTGTGAGTCAGAGACCACTTTGCCATAACAAATTGGTTAGCCATTTCTAATTGTGTTCAGTAAGCAGCTTAGAACCAAACTACAATTTACATGTTCAATATAACTTTCCCCTGAGTTTTTTGGGGAGAGAGGGAATTATAAGAAGCTGCTTGAGACTGCAATCAGAAAGGGGAAAAGGCTAGGTTTGGAGGGCGCATAACCTCTTCCCTGATTGGCATTTTTATCTCACAATTTCCTACTCCTCAATTGCTTTTCCCCAGATATGAAAGATTTCACAGAAAGATTATGAGATTTTGGGCTATTGTTTTGCAACACATTTCTCCCCAAGTGATGGTAGGGCTGGTTTTGCACCCATCCCCTCAGAATCAAAGGTATTGGGCATTGGGAGGGGGAGGAAGAGTTGCCTTGGACAGTGCTGCCAGTGAAAGAGCAGTTAATGGTTTGGCAAGCTTTTTTGTGCTGATCCAGGATAGAATGCTTGTACTTCACAGGGTGAAAACGGAGTTGTTGGAAAACATCTCTCTAAACACATTTGTGTGCAGGTGAGAAAAAGCATACTGGCCCGTGGCAATGTTCAACTAGGAGCCAGGCTTGGTTGCCCAAATGCATGTAAGCCCAAGGGGGCAGCATTTAGGGAGCCTACACAATGTGTGTGTGTGTTTCACAAACAGTTCACATAAATAAACACAATGCATTTTGTCTGGTGTCTTCATTTCAGGGTAATGAAATACATCTTGGCTCATAGATGGTGTTTGCAAAGCTGATATCAGCTGCATTTTTTACAAAACAGGGAGGCATTGTTGTACCAGCACCCCAGTATTCATCTAGGACTTCAAGCTATCCCATAAAATAGAAGGGGCACCTAAAAGTTTCCCCAGACTTTGTTTGTAGACCCAGAAAGCAGAGGCCAAAAGGCCAGGGGAGGAAGCACCATGGATCAGACTTGGAGTCTTAGGGTGGTTTCATACAGGAGATTTGCCCCGACCTAGCCCCACCTCCCATTTGGATTAAAAGCACATGCTCACACAAGCACATCTGCCCTCCAAGCCGCACCCATTCTCACCCCATCTCCAGATGCCTGCATTAAAAAGCTACCTAGATTTCCCCGGTAGCATCCCCCTGAATCGGATGTAGGTCACATAATCGGCTGCTGTTTGAATGCCCCAGGGCAACTCATAAATGGAAGAGCTATGTAATCGCGCCAAGCCGTTTTCAGCACAGTCGGGGAGGGGGTCTCCTAACCCCTCTCCAAAGAGCGCTTGTGTGCTTCTCTGAATGAGCACACACACCATTTTAAAAAAGACGACCCTTTCTGCATTGGGTCCGTGGTTGAGCTGGGCTAGCAGTGTGAATGGGCAATCGCTGACCACTGCCAGGATCCTGTCCCTTTGGCAGCAGCTGTCTGATATCCAAGAAACAGTTCAAACTGAAGTGGATTTTTTTGCAACAGGATAAAATCGTGTCAGTTTCACAGTGTAAAACCAGCCTTACAAAGCAAAGCACTTTTTAACAAGAAAGTTAATCTTAAAAGCAAACACTCTGATTAGCTGCAATCATTCTAGATTCCAGTAGCCACAAGAAATGGTCAGTGTTTGTGACATCAAAAGAGAAATGTTTCAGGAGACATAAAGGGAATTTCATAAGCCAAATGTCTAAAACATTCAAGAGAGCATTCAGCCTCTTTCCTAAGTTAATCACAAGGGCAAAAATGCATCTCCTGATCCCCAACACATCTGTAAGCAACTTTCATTCATGGTATTGATCATGTCAGAGACAAACAAACATTAGGTAAGGAAATAATTTCTGTGAATCAGGTAAATTTAATTTGAAATTTAGTTTGAAATTTCCTTTGTTTTAGAGGAGTCCTGTAACAGAGGAAATTTCAGGTATATGAGGACTAGGAGTTCATCCACAAAATGGGTTTATCCTGTTCTCCAGACAGAACTCCACTGCCACTCTAGCACCAGGCAAAGTGCAATTTAATACCTCTCTCTCCACTACCACTGCATTTTGTCCTGAGGATTTCTACCTGCACTTTTGCAAATACCATTTCACTGCACCATCCTGCTCCAGCTTTTCTCTTTCTCTCCCTCTGTCTCTTCCCCACAGCCTCATGTCTTCCCTTCTCCAGGCACCCTTGTTATCCTGCAACCTTCTTTCACCCCCACTGTCTGCAACAGCCCCAAGCATTTTCCCTTGGTTTCACTCCCAGATATACCATCCCTGCCTTTGTGCTTTCCTTTTCCACTCAGCAGCTCCTTTCTCTGCCAAGACCCAACACACACACACAACCCCTCCCCCCTTTGTTGCTCCTTCCCCTAAAAGGGGAACCAGAATAAGTGGGACATTACTGTAAAATAAGGCAATAATCACACTACATTGGAGATTGTCATTATTGCATTTATGAACCGCCATTGATTAGTTTTCCTCTTTGATACATCCACATTTTATTTGATAAAAGATACTATTGTTTATTAGCAATGTCTTTCTTTCATAGAATCATAGAGTTGGAAAGGACCTCTCGAGTCTTCTAGTCCAACCCCCTGCACAATGCAGGAAACTCACAAACACCTCCCACTAAATTCACAGGATCTTCATTGCTATCAGATGGCCATCTATCCTCTGTTTTAAAACCTCCAAGGAAGGAGAGCCCACCACCTCCCGAGAAAGCCTGTTCCACTGAGAAATCGCTCTAACGGTTAGGAAGTTCTTCCTAATGTTGAGGCGAAAATTCTTCTGATTTAATTTCAACCCATTGGTTCTGGTCCTACCTTCCGGGGCCACAGAAAACAATTCCACACCATCCCTATATGACAGCCCTTCAAGTACTTGAAGATGGTGATCATATCACCTCTCAGTTGCCTCCTCTCAAGGCTAAACATCCCCAGCTCCTTCAACCTTTCCTCATAGGACTTGGTCTCCAGACACCTCACCATCTTCATCGTCGTCCTCTGGACCCGTTTCAGTTTGTCTATATCTTTCTTAAAATGTGGTGCCCAAAAACTGAACACAATACTCCAGGTGAGGTCTTACCAGAGCAGAGTAAAGCGATACCATCACATCACGTGATCTGGACACTATACTTTGCTGATACAGCCCAAAATTGCATTTGCCTTTTTAGCCACCGCATCACACTGTTGACTCATGTTCAGCGTATGATCCACTGAGAACCCTAGATCTTTTTCGCACATACTACTGCTAAGACAAGTCTCCCCCATTCTATAACCATGCGTTGGATTTTTCCTACCTAAATGCAGAACTTTACATTTATCCCTGTTAAAATTCATTTTATTGGTTTTAGCCCAGTTTTCTAGCCTGTCAAGGTCATCCTGTATCCTGTTTCTGTCTTATTCTGTGTTTGCAACCCTTCCCCCTGTAATTTGCAACTCCTTTAGGGAAAGGATATGCCAGGGCAAGCCAGTGTATACACAGTCCCTAGACTTTTGGGGTGCATATTTGTGGGGATGCCTATGAGTGCCAGCTTCTGGTTTTTGGTAACATAATCTGTCCCATTTTTATCCTGTCCTTCCTCTGATGAGGTCAGGTTGAGATGTATCTTACTTCCATTTTATTTTCACAACAGCTCTATGAAGTAACTAAGGTTGACAGTGAATGACTGGTTTGAAGTTACCCAGTGAGTTTCATGTCACTAAACAGTGTGCTGTTCAGTGATGAAGCAGATTTTCTTCCTTTTTGTTCCATTAGTTCAGTCTCATCTGTCCCATGTTTCACTCTGCCTTCTTTCTGATTTAACCTGAAGAATTTCTAAAACAGAATTAGCATATGGACAGCTTGCTACTGCGTTCACTTCCTTCTAGTGAGGGGTGGATTAACCATTAAGCAGACGAAGCACGTGCTTAAGGGGGCACCACAAAGGGGGCACCACAAAGGGGGCACCACAAAGCTGGGAAAAGGGTGAAAAGAAAAAAAATGAAGATTTGTTAAAAAAAAAATTTGATAAAACTAGTGCAAATTGATCATAGTGCACCCTAGGGTTATCTTCTATTTTTTTGTTGGCGAGGTGCATAGGCTGTTTAAAAGTAAAATGCATGTGTTTAAAAGTAAAATGATGGAGCCAAATTCAGTTGTCATGACAGTCATTTCAATGACCCTCTCTGCCCCTTTTTAATTTCAGCCCCATGTACACATCAAAAATGAAGTGTATTGAGTTGAGTGGTGCGCAAAAGAGAAAACGTGCAAAAGAGAATGAGCAAAAGAATCTGTCTGTTGTAGCCAAGACAGGAAAGCTGACAGATTTCTTCTTACGAACTGCAGAGAAAGATGATCCAGATCAAAAATAGTGTCAGTCTTCAGAGACAGGAAGTGATTAAAATCTATCTCCTTCATCATAAACAGGCAGTGTTGGTGCAAGGCCAGATTTTCATGATGACGTTGCATATGATGAAGTGCCACAACCTGGACCTACTTCCATGACAAGATGTGTAAATGCTTTTGAACTGTCCAAGGAGTTTAGAGAATTGATCAAGAATGAAATTAACAAAGCTAAGGACCCAGGGTTGTGGGATGAATTTTATGGTGATGATGTGACTTATTAGGTTGTTTGTGGACCCAGTAAATGTCAGCACCACAATGGGCCATTTGATAAATTGTGTTGCAATTTCATCAGTGGGAAGCCAAAAAGATTTTTTTGGAATAAAAGCCAGTGGTGAACACTACAAGAGAGAATGGCTGTTGTTCAAAAGGATCAGTTTACTGTTTTGTTTGTAAACTATTTGCGCCCAAAGGGTCAATGTATTTTGCTAGAAATGAGGGATTCAGTGTACCATTTTTACTCCCGCAAATTATCTCCTTTTTTGGCTTACATCTGGTTTTGCTGCTATATTCACTCCCACTGCTTTCTATTCCTTTTCCCACTGCTGTTTGCATCATTTCTCTGGGCCCCTCTCTTTGCTTTAATACTGGAAATGCTAAGCCACCTCTTAATGCCACCTGTGAAATCTCAGTGGGTATTCTCCATGGGAGCAGATTTAACACCTCCCATCATTTTTGTAATATTTAAGAATATTCTGCAAACCTGCTGCCAGATTTGTAGAAACTCCCTTATCTGCACATGGCCCCACTGTGTGTTTCTCAGCCTTTGTTTTGGAGGTATCCCATAAGTCTATTCTGAGCCCCATAAGAATTCATAATGGCAAGGTACTCATCTTCTAACCAAAATATGCAACTTCTTGTTAAAATTGGGCTACTTACTGGAAAACTGTAATGTACTGAATGTGTATTCTTTAAAAGGATCCTTTTACATCATGTTGGCCTAATGTCTGTCTCTGGTAAATAGATGGAAAATGTTATTATAGAGAGAATATAGAATATTCTCTCTATAATATTAATAAGAATATGGAAGACCAATCGTTGCTGAGGAAATGACATACATACCTGGACTTCCAAAACCTCTTCAACAAAGTCTCTCACCAAAAGAAGACAGCTGTAAGAAACTAATGGAATTGGGTCCTTAAACTGAGCAATAATTGGTTGAAAAGGAGTAGAGGCAAGTCAGTCCTTAGGTTTATGCTAAATTGCTCTATGTAAATGTCAAACCAATGTGCAGTGACTTTGGAAAAAAGCAAATTCCATGTTAAAGACTCATAGAGTAATTGAATTTTTAATTGCTGGCAACATGATGCCATTACAAAAAACTGGGATGTTGCTGTATTAGAAATATTGTGCACAAATCTCTGAATCTGAAGAAAAGCAATCATAACACAGTAAACGGTGTAGAAAAGGGCAAGTAAAATAAGGATGTCTCTATGAAGAAAAACTAAAGCATTTGGGCATATTTCGTTTTGAAAAAGGATGAAGGAAAAGGCATGATATAATTATGGTGTTAAGAGAGTTGTACAGAGTGCTTTTTTATTCTCTCATATAGTACTCCTGTTACCCAAATAAATTGATTAGCAATAAATTCAGGACAGACCAGTGTTAAGTAATTGTTCATATAGCTCAACATTAACTTATGGAAGTCATTGTTACAAACTGTGATATGGCTATTAACTTAGCTAGCTTTAAAAACGGATTAGACAAATTTATGGTCTATTAACAGCCATTAGACATTATAGCTAAATGAAACTTCTATGTTTCAAAGGCAATTGGCCTCTGATCATGTAGGCCTTGTCACATGATCTGGCTTGGCTTCTTTATGTTCATTAGACTTCTCGTCGATCTGGCTATTAATACAATAATTCTGTCTTTTGGCCACTTATTGGTGACATGTGGAATCCACACCACGTGCCAACTGTGGCATTAAGTCAGATTATTCTTTTGGGTATTGTGTGACTCTTTCTATTTTGTTTGAAAATGAATTCTTCTAGCCATGATATTTAGCAGGACTTCCTTCCTATGTTTCCTTACCTCCCTCTTCCATCTCAGAGAGGGTGGCAGACCTACGTTTTTGGGGCCCTGTAGTTTGAACTGTTATGAGGGCCCCTTCTCAACCAGCAACAATAGGGCAACATCCAACAAGGTCCAAAGGGCCTTGCTGCCCTTGCAAGGACTTCAAGGTTTAAGTGGTGGAGACTGGGGTGGTGGAGTGGAGCCCTTAAAAATGAGCCATACTGTGAGTAGAGTTGCCAAGTCCAATTCAAGAAATATCTGGGGACTTTGGGGGTGAAGCCAGGAGACTTTGGGGGTGGAGCCAGGAGACACTGGGGGCGGAGCCAGGAACAAGGGTGTGACAAGCATAATTGAACTCCAAGAGAGTTCTGGCCATCACATTTATTTTAATAACAAACACTTTAAAAAACTCCATCAATTTTGTTGAAAAAAATCACTCATTAAAAAAAAAGTTGCTTCAGGGCCCTTCCAGGATTAGGACCTTGGCTTAAGCTTCATAAGTTTCATAGCAGATCCTCCCCTGCTCAGAGATCACTAACACAACATTAAACAACACTGACCTCATGACATATCCTTGAGCAACTACAGTCATTACTTGTCTTTAATTTGAGGTTTGCCTTTCAACATAATCCCATGTCATTTTCTTTGCCTTTATAAAATGCCAACCTTAAAAACCCCCAAAAAACCCCCATGCAGCTGCTTTGCTGAAATCCCAACACATTAGACCAACTGCAATTCCCTTAGCTGCAAAACCTGTTATCTTCAAAATTATCTGATTAATCTTGCATGCGCTACTGGTGTGAACCTTTATTACTTGCATCCCATATATTTTTCACTTTTGTGTTTTTGATTGCTCTGTCCTTTAATATTTGTTTCCAGTTAAACTTTGAAAATACACATACATAAGAGAGCAAGGAAAAGAAAGGAAATTCGTATGGGAAAGAAGAGTTCAAAAAACAGGCTAAAGGAAAACATTTCCCCTTGCCATCTGTAAATGACTTGCAGTGCTATCTTCAGTAGTTATGTCTTTTAAGTGCATTAACTTCAGTGAGTTTAGGAGAGTGTAGCTACTTAAAATGGCATTGCTAATCTAGATAAGTTTTTCCAGATAAATGTTTGTTTATTTCTGAGAATCAGTGCTCTGGTTTGTTAAAACAGCACGTGTATCAATGGCTCTTTGTGAATGCATCTTACTGTAATGTCCTTGGGGATGTATAGTTCATTTCCTAGTATGTTTTGTTTTATAGATTCATGCAGTATCTCATCACGAAACAAAGTGAAGGAATTAAGAAAGTCAGGAAACCAAACGCTCATGATTGGTGCATTTTTTTTTTTATTCTCCCACTCATCCCATCCACAGATTAAAGTAAAAGTAAAGGTTTGCCAGCAAGGTCATGTTAAAGATCCTACAGGCTAGGTTTCAGCAGTATGTAGATCGGGTACTACCAGAAGTTCAAGCTGGGTTTCGGAGAGGTAGAGGAACTAGAGATCAAATTGCCAACATTCAATGGATTATGGAGAAAGCACAGGAGTATCAGAAAAACATCTATTTCTGCTTCATTGACTATGCTAAAGCCTTTGATTGTGTGGATCAAAGTCTTTAAAGAGATGGGAGTACCAGACCACCTCACATGTCTCCTGAGAAACCTTTATAAGGGTCAAGAAGCAACTGTCAGAATGGGATATGGAACAACTGATTGGTTTAGAATAGGAAAAGGAGTTCGACGAAGATGTATATTGTCACCCTGCTTATTTAATTTACAGTATGTCACAGAAGTGAGTACACCCCCTCACATTTTGTAAATATTTAAGTATATATTTTCATGTGACAACACTGAAGAAATGAGACTTGGCTACACTGTTAAGTAGTGAGTCTACAGCTTGTATAACAGTGTAAATGTGCTGTCCCTCAGAATTATGAAACACACAGCCATTAATGTCTAAACTGCTGGCAACAAAAGTGAGTACACCCCTAAGTGATAATGTCCAAATGAGGCCCAAAGTGTCAATATTTTGTGTGGCCATCATTATTTTTCAGCACTGCCTTAACCCTCTTGGGCATAGAGTTCACCAGAGCTTCACAGGTTGCCACTGGAGTCCTCTTCCACTCCTCCATGACGACGTCACGTAGCTGGTGGATGTTAGAGACCTTGCGCACCTCCACCTTCCATTTCAGGATGCCCCACAGATGCTCAATAGGGTTTAGGTCTAGAGACATACTTGGCCAGTCCATCATCTTTACCCTCAGCTTCTTTAGCAAGGCAGTGGTCATTTTGAAGGTGTGTTTGGGGTCATTATCATGTTGGAATATTGCCCTGTGGTCCAGTCTCTGAAGTGAGGGGATTATGCTCTGCTTCAGTATGTCACAGTACATGTTGGCATTCATAGTTCTCTCAGTGAACTATAGCTGCCCAGTGCCGGCAGCACTAATGCAGCCCCAGACCATGACATTCCCACCACCATGCTTGACTGTAGGCAAGACACACTTGTCTTTGCACTCCTCACCTGGTTGCCACCACACACGCTTGACACCATCTGAACCAAATAAGTTTATTTTGGTCTCATCGGACCACAGCACATGGTTCCAGAAATCCATGTCCTTAGTCTGCTTGTCTGCATCAAACCGTTTGCGGGCTTTCTTGTGCATCATCTTTAGAAGAGGCTTCCTTCTGGGACGATAGCCCTACAGACGAATTTGATGCAGCATGCGGTGTATGGTCTGAGCACTGACAGGCTGATTCCCCACCCCTTCAACCTCTGTAGCAATGCTGGCAGCACTTATACGTCTATTTCCCAAAGCCAACCTCTGGATATGACGCTGAGCACGGGCACTCAATTTCTTTGGTCGACCATAGTGAGGCCTGTTCTGAGTGGAACCTGTCCTGTAAAACTGCTGTATGGTCTTGGCCACCGTGCTGCAGCTCAGTTTCAGGGTCTTGGCAATCTTCTTATAGCCTAGGCCATCTTTATGTAGAGCAACAATTTGTTTTTTCAGATCCTCAGAGAGTTCATTGCCATGAGGTGCCATGTGGAACTTCCAGTGACTAGTATGAGGGAGTGAGAGCGATAACCTGCTCCCCCTTCACACCTGCTATCTTGTACCACTAATGAGTCACATGACACCAGGAAGGGAAAATGGCTACTTGGGCCCCATTTGGACATTATCACTTAGGGGTGTACTCACTTTTGTTGCCAGCAGTTTAGACATTAATGGCTGTGTGTTGCATAATTTTGAGGGGACAGCACATTTACACTGTTATACAAGCTTTACTTTACTCACTACTTTACACTGTAGCCAAGTGTCATTTCTTCAGTGTTGTCACATGAAAAGATATACTTAAATATTTACAAAATGTGAGGGGGTGTACTCACTTCTGTGACATACTGTATATGCAGAGTACATCATGTGGAATGCCGGCCTGGATGAAGCACAAACCGGAATTAAGATTCCCGGGAAAAACATCAACAACCTCAGATATGCAGATGATACTACTCTAATGGCAGAAAGTGAAGAGGACCTAAAGAACCTTTTGTTGAGGGTGAAAGAGGAGAGTGCAAAAGTAGGCTTGAAACTCAACATCAAAAAAACCAAGATCATGGCATCCGGCCCCATCACTCCTTGGCAAATAGAAGGGGAAGACATGGAAGTAGTAGAAGAATTAGCTATTGGATTTATATCCCGTCCTCCTCTCTGAAGAGTCTCAGAGTGGCTCACAATCTCCTTTACCTTCCTCCCCCACAACAGACACCCTGTGAGGTGGGTAGGGCTGGAGAAGGCTTTCACAGCAGCTGCCCTTTCAAGGACAACCTCTGCTAGAGCTATGGCTGACCCAAGGCCATGCTAGCAGGTGCAAGCGGAAAAGTGGGGAATCAAACCTGGTTCTCCCAGATAAGAGTCTGCACACTTCACTTAACCACTATACCAGACTGTCACCAGTAGTGACAGACCTCACATTCCTGGGATCCAAGATCACTGTAGATGATGACTGTAGCCATGAAATTAAAAGATGTTTGCTCCTTGGGAAGACAGCTATGGCAAACCTAGGCTGTATAATAATTGCCACCCCAGGCGGAATAACGAGACACACACCGGATTGGATTAAAGGGCCACTTTATTTAACTTAACGGCAAGGGCAAAACATGGGGACAGGTCAAGCCAGGGGTCAACCCGACCACCTCCTTGACCTGGAACTGGGCGAGCCCCCAAAGCCCCGGGTATGAGCCAATCCACCGGCTCAGACCCGGCCGGTCCGGCATCCTGATCACCGCTCACCCGAGCTCCGCCATCCCCACAGCTCCGCCATCCCCACAGATCACCGCTCACCCGAGCTCCGCCATCCCCACAGACGTGCAGCCTGGGATGCGGACACTCACCGCGTGCCGGGATCCACAGACTCCCTAGAGCCAACCTTGGGCCGTACAGCTTACGGTCCCCCAGGGAAGTCATGCGCCAAATGGCGCGATGCTACAGGAGCTCACCGATCCCCAAAACATAATCCCAAGCACAAACTGCCAGTGACCAACCTATATAACAGCACCACCATTCCAATAGCCAGCACCAAACATCAGCAGTACAGGGTAGGCAAAAACACCCCAGAACTTGCCAATCCTTCTGGGGCGAAAAATTCCTACCCGGCCCCCTAAACAGGCGACCAGCCTCTGCCTGAACTGCTTGACGGGCGGGCGGGTGGGCTGAGAGCGAATTTCAGACTGCGTAGGAGGGGGCGGGAGCGGCCCCTTAAGGCAGCACCACGCCCCCTCTCCCTAGGGAAGAAACCATCTGCCTCGTATCCACGCGGGGAGGCAATGGGCGGCCCCCAGCCTCAGCGGTCGATGGACCGCTCGGCTGGGAAGGGGCCGAATTGCCACCCCAGGCGGAATAACGAGACACACACCGGATTGGATTAAAGGGCCACTTTATTTAACTTAACGGCAAGGGCAAAACATGGGGACAGGTCAAGCCAGGGGTCAACCCGACCACCTCCTTGACCTGGAACTGGGCGAGCCCCCAAAGCCCCGGGTATGAGCCAATCCACCGGCTCAGACCCGGCCGGCCCGGCATCCTGATCACCGCTCACCCGAGCTCCGCCATCCCCACAGACGTGCAGCCTGGGATGCGGACACTCACCGCGTGCCGGGATCCACAGACTCCCTAGAGCCAACCTTGGGCCGTACAGCTTACGGTCCCCCAGGGAAGTCATGCGCCAAATGGCGCGATGCTACGGGAGCTCACCGATCCCCAAAACATAATCCCAAGCACAAACTGCCACAGACAGCGCCAAGCCTCTGCTTTGGCCGCTGTACCCCACACTATAACCCAAAGAAGCCCTTGCCGCAAGTCAGCCAAATTAGCTTGTTGCCCCGCTCGGACAGATGGTCACAGCCCACTCTGTACAGTTCCGGCGTGCTGGACAGAAAAGAGAAGCACGTAACGAACCCCCCAAAGAGGGCTTTGCGCAAGGCCGAATTGGCCATATCCTGTTGCGCACAACACACAGGGTCCCGAGCTGCCCGCCAAACCCGGCGCGGCAGCAAGGTCGACCACAAGAAAATTACCCCCGGCCACCTTTCGCCGATCCAAGCGAAATCCACTGTGCCTGGATTGAAAAACAGGGGAGGAGGGGAGGGGCTGCACTTACATCAGCACCAAGACATTCTACCCGAATGTATACCACAACCTGAGGGGGAGGAACTCCCAAATCCCTGAACAACAGGGGAAGGAGCCCAGGCCACCGCATACCGCAACGGCCCAGCCATGAAATCACAGCTCTATCACTCCGGCCCAGCTGCGATGCGATCGGCGTCCGTCGGGCTCGAAATGCCGCCCAAAATACAATGCTGCGGCCGCCTAAGGACCCTTTCCCATGCCACCAGCCACAGCACCTAGAAGAAAAAGCTATTAGAATTGCAGACAAGAATGAACAACATAACGCCTTAAACAGCTCCCCCGTAGTGATAGCGGTGAAAACCAGCGGAAAAGAACAGGGTCAGGGGACCTTGCAAAGTACTCTAAATCCAAACAAGAACGCACAAAACAGGAGCCACACTACATCAGAACGAGGGTAAACTTTAAAACAGTCTAAGAACCATCACCCGAATGGGGCTGGGACTCTTTACCAGGGTGCTGCCCCGGCCCGCTACCTGTCCGCTTGTTAGGCCACCTCTGTTTGGACTTGGTACAGGCCGTTAAGGCGTGAGGACCTGCACAGATCGGGCACTCGTGGATATATTTACAGTCCTTCCTGGCACACGAGCCTTGGGAGGTGAACTCCCAGCAAAGGAGCCGCGGCTGAGTCGACTGCCCCGCAGCCGCACGGGTGCCCGTAGGAGTTGATGACGCTGTCTTTTGTACCAGGTGGCCGCTATCCGAACGCTCACCCGCATTGGGTTTTGCTGGCGCCATGAGCTGCAGCCACAGCTGCTGGTTTATCTGATTCCACTGCATATAAGGATTAACAGCCGCCCTCATGCGGAACTGTTCATCATACTGGAGCCAAGCCCCGCCAGCAAAGTCATTATATGCGCGATATATAATATCGCAGTATTGGAACAACGGGGCTGCTCTCCATGGCTGGGCCCTGGCGAGAACGCCAGCATAAATAAGGAAACCAGGCAACCAATTTGCCCATGTCCTATCAACTTTTCGCCGCCTGAGCTTCTCCTTATCTTTCTCATCCAGCTCATCCTTAGGTTTTTTCTCCAATTCCCTATAGAGAAGGCTAAATACGTCAACGTATTCGCCTTTGAGGATTTTCTCCCGAGTAGCGGCTGTAAGATGGTCACCCAAAGGCATGGCCGGGTCACCGAAAGGCAAAGCGTGAAATTCCAACGAGCTGTAAGGGACGGGGGGGTGCGATGGGAAGCCCCAGAACCCCCCCTGCTGCCCGGCCCACGGTAGAGGCATGGACGGGGCTTGCTGCCACCCCCATGGTGGCACAAACATAGCCGGGCCCGAACCCCCGGTACCAGGGCAGCCGTCGGAACCGCTGTTCCCCTGGGCTAAACCCCAAGATGACCAAACACTCTCTGGTGAAGGGGACGAAAAGGGAAGACCTGACTGAGGTGGGGAACCGAAGGCCGCCCGCCGCCCCATAAGTGGAGCTGCCCCCGAAGAGTTGGCCCCTGCGGCCGGAGCATCTGTCCCAGGCCTGGGACTCGACACCACATTGGGCACCCAAGGGCCCCAGGGCCATGCCGCCCCTTGCTGTAGCGCGGGTAACTTACCATCGCCTACTGCCGGCGCCAGCACAACCACGTCGGGCTCCCTCTGCTGTTCGGTATCCTGCGACACTCCCTCCTTCTCCACACCCTTGGTTCCTTCCGCTCCCTGCAACACAGAAAGGCGAGCCAGCACCTCCTTTTGAAAGGAAATGGTGGCGTCCCTGCCAGACCCTAACAGGCCAGTGGCCCTCCTGGACGGGCCGGGCAAACCTCTCGCCTCCTCCAAGGCAGCCAATTGGTTAATAATGGCTTGCCTGGTCTGAGCCTCGTTATTGTCTACATCAGGGAGCGGCTCAGGGGGTGGCCTATTGGCAGGGCGCTTTGCAGGCTGCTTGCCTTTTTTATTGCCCCGACCCTTCACAGGACCCATGGCTGTTATTTGTCTTTCTTTCTTTCTTTCTTTCTTTCTTTCTTTCTTTCTTTCTTTCTTTCTTTCTTTCTTTCTTTCTTTCTTTCTTTCTTTCTTTCTTTCTTCTTCTTCTTCTTTTTTTTTTTTATAGCCCAACAGACCCCTCAGCAAAAAACAGGTCTGCGTGTGGGGGGGTAACGAGTCCCTGATTCAAGGGCACCCCCCCTTACTGCTGATACAATGGGGGGGGGTCCAGTAGCCACCCCACAACCCACCAACCCAAGGCCAGCCGGCCTACCACTCAACAATCTGGCCTAAAGAGGCCTGCAATCAGAAATAGGGTGGGGGGGGGTGTCACAAAATTGAAAAGGGGAGGGGAGGGGAGGCCTGCAGAGGAAGCACAAACAGGCCAAAGGCACAATGGCCAACTATTTTTAAACTGCCCTGCGCAGCCTTCCTAGCTAAAAGGCACAGGGGGGGGTATGAGGGGGAGGGAGGCGGCCCCCACAACACACCAACGGCTATACTTCAAAAGGTGTGTGGGGGGGGGGCTGCACCAGGCTCCAATAGAGGCCTTTATTCCCAGGCCAGCTACACCCCTCAACAGGCCTGCTGAAGGCCCTAAAGAATAAGAGTGGCAGGGGGAGGGGGGGGAGGGCAGCCGACTACAGGCCCCTAAGGCGGCGCGCCGCCTACCCAGCGCTACCGCGCCAGCCGCTCACACTGGAGGCCAAAGACAAGCTGAAAGGCCCACCCCAACGATAGCCACAAACAGTGGGGAGGGAGGAAAGCTTAGGCGCCAAGCGCCACACCCTCGCCCAAGCCGCACGAGGACCAAGACCGCCGGAGCGCCTATTGAAGGGAAACGGGGGCAGACAGGACGGAGCCCAAAGAAAGGCCTCGCCGGGAACTCCCCCCCGCCCCGCGGAGGCCGCAACACAAACCGCGCCGCTCTCAGGCGCCCAAACAGCCTCCAAACGCTCGGGCAGGCTCCCGTCGCCCAACTCCAAACGCTCTCCGAGCGCTGCTCCAAAGCGTGCTAAGCACGCCGCGCCGCGTTCGCTCAAAACGGCCCTCAGTCAGCCTGTAGGTGACTGATCCGGCCGAGAGCGAATTTCAGACTGCGTAGGAGGGGGCGGGAGCGGCCCCTTAAGGCAGCACCACGCCCCCTCTCCCTAGGGAAGAAACCATCTGCCTCGTATCCACGCGGGGAGGCAATGGGCGGCCCCCAGCCTCAGCGGTCAATGGACCGCTCGGCTGGGAAGGGGCCGAAAAAGCAGAGATATCACCCTGCCAACAAAAGTCTGTATAGTCAAAGCTATAGTATTCCCAGTAGTAATGTACAGCTATGAGAGTTGGACCATAAAGAAAGCCGAGCACAGAAAAATAGATGCTTATGAGCTGTGGTGCTGGAGAAGAATCTTGAGAGTCCCTTGGACTGCAAGAAGATCCAATCAGTCAGTCCTAAGGGAAATCAATCCAGACTGTTCCCTGGAAGGTCAGATGCTGAAGCTGAAGCTCAAATACTTTGGCCATCAAATGAGAAGGGAGCACTCACTGGAGAAGATCCTGATGCTGGGAAAGACAGAAGGCAAAAGATGAAGGTGATGGCAAAAGATGAGATGGCTGGACAGCGTTACTGATGTAACTAACACAAATTTTAGCATACTACGGAGGATGGTGGAAGACAGGAGGGCCTGGCATGAATTTGTCCATGCGGTTGCAAAGAGTCAGACTCGACTATGCAGCTGAACAACAACAACAAAAAGGTAGTCCCCTGTGCAAGCACCAGTCGTTTCCGACTCTGGGGTGACATTGCACCACAACGTTTTCATGGCAGACTTTTTTACAGGGTGGTTTGCAATTGCCTTCCCCAGTCATCTACACTTTCCCCCAGTAAGCTGGGTACTCATTTTATCAACCTTGGAAGGATGGAAGGCTGAGTCAACCTTGAGCTGGCTACCTGAACCCAGCTTCCACTGGGATCGAACTGAGGTCATGAGCAGAGAGCTCGGATTGCAATACTGCAGCTTTACCACTCTGCGTCACGGGGCTGCCATCCACAGATAAATCCCCCCCCCCCGGCAATTCTTTGAACTCTTCGAAGGATCTTTCCTCACGGTACACTCACATTACAGAGCTGTAGAAGGCATATGAATACCTAATAGAGAAAATTCTCACCCCCAAATGGCTGCTGGATCAGATGCTCAACTGCCAAACAATGACCCTTGAAGGAGGTCCAGTGATGGGTTTTTGGCTACATGGATATCATTGCTGATCCTGATTGAGCCCAGTTGAGGAAACATATAATGTGTAACAGCCTCAAATGTAGGCAGGTGTTTTTTAAAACTTACTAGGTTACGGGAGTTGAATATAAATACTGTTTATTTGTTCAGGCAACAAGGTATTCTTTCATAAATTATACTTCAATTCAAACAGTTCAGATGAATTTCACAGCAATCAGTGAGAGCTTCATGAAGAGTGTTAGTTCATACTAAACATCTCCCACACATGCATTTACAAAGCAGCTGTTTTTGAACACCTGGTCTTCTGACAACAGACTGAACATGCAGAAAGTCATTTATTTTACCAAGCTGGACAAGAAATGGGAAGGGGTAAACAGTCTTTGTTTTAGAATCATAGAGTAGGAAGGGACTTCTAGGATCATCTAGTCTAACCCCCTGCACAATGCAGGAAACTCACAAACACCTCCCCCTAAATTCACAGGATCTTCATTGCTGTCAGATGGCCATCTAGCATATGTTTAAAAACCTCCAAGGAAGGAGAGCCCACCACCTCCTGAGAAAGCCTGTTCCACTGAGGAATCGCTCTAACCGTCAGGAAGTTTTTCTTAATGTTGAGCTGGAAACTCTTCTGATTTAATTTCAACCCATTGGTGCTGGTCCTACCTTCTGGGGCCACAGAAAACAATTCCACACCATCCTCTATATGACAGTCCTTCATGTACCTCTATATGACAGTCCTTCATGTACTTGAAGATGGTGATCATATCACCTCTCAGCAGCCTCCTCTCCAGACTGATATCAATCCCTGGTAGGGGGTGAGTCAACGGACTACCTGGGAGAGTCGGGGTGCCAAGGGAACGCCTCTAACGCCGGCTTGAAACGCTGAGTCTGAAACGCTGAAACGCCGAGTCTAGCCGGGGTGAGATCTGCTCCGGCTCCAGCCCGACCGTAACCATAGTCGAGGCAGCGTGCGGTGTTTGATAGACCAACTGCGGCGGCGGTCCGGGCGTTGGACTGGAGGTGGAATTGGCACTGACGCCGAGGCTGACGCTGTGCCCGGCGGCCGCGAGGCACGCCCCAACGCCGAACGCCCCAACGCCGAACGCCCCAACATCGAACGCCGAACAACTGAGTTGGACTGGGGGGCGGTGCCTGCCAGCTGGAAGTTGCGGCGGCGGCGGAGTGGACTACGGCCCGACCGACCGACCGGGACAGCGATACGAACGCCCGGGCCGAGCGTGGAATTGACGCCGCGGTCCGGCAGTCGACGGAGGCCGGAGCCGCTGGTTTGCGTTGGAAGAGGGCTGAGACTGGAGCCGAGGGTGGAATCAGCGACGCGGTCAACTGATGCAGGTGAACTGGGTGGTCTGCGACGGGATGTATAGGCTGAATGGGGCCAACTACGAACTGGTCGCCCCTATAGACAAAGCGGGAGGGGACCCCATTGCGTGGCGAGGGGAGTACGTGGGGGGTTTTTACTCACTGCAGACCCACCAGCCTATGCAGGAAACATCGGGTAGTCCCCTTACCACAAGATCTGGTATTCAGAGCCTACGACCAACAAAACCACCCAGGACATCTATAGAACATCTAAAGAACATCTATATAACAACTTTGCTGCTAAAGTTTTAGACTGGAACTCTGGCGTTGCATTGCACTTTAACCCACATTGGCCTGCCATTGCACTTTAACCTACATTGACTGCTAAACATCTTTGCAGCAATACCCACAGTACTCTGTTGCTACCTCACTATCTTTATGAGAGGATTTTGCACTGCACTTTACAACTGCACCTCGTAACCTACTGATAAATTGGATTGTTATTAATTGACACATTAGAGTAATTTATTGTATATTTGGATTGAATTGTATGAATTTCTTAGCTGGACTGAATTGTATGAATTTTTAGCTGGTTAATTTAAAATAGTGGGAGGGATTAAATTAATTTGCTACAGGAGTCAATTTACCAAATATATATAAGAAACTGAGGGAGGGAAGATTCTCAAATTCGTGGGTCAATTAGATTATCAGGACCTAGTGGGTCGAGCTAGTGGAATATCCTTGATTCCAATCTGATAGTGGTGAACTTAGCAGTTGCCACCAGCGAGAGATGGCAGGCTCAGGGATCCCAGTGCTCCTGGGGAGGGGGAGATACAGCGGTGGGAGCAGATATTATAAGGGAAGAGGACAGAGACAAGACAGTGCTCGGTCCTCTTCCAGTCTGCGTCCCATCCCAAGGGAGACAGGTAGCAGGGCCAGACGGAATAACCCACCTCCGTCATTGGTGTTGTGCAACGCCAGGTCCATTAATAATAAGACCTCAATTCTTCGAGAATTTCTTCTCGAACAAAATATGGACCTGGCTTGCGTGACTGAAACCTGGACCCGGGAGGGTGAGACAGTGGCCCTCGCGCAAACAACTCCTCCAGGTTACTCAGTCCTACATCAATCACGGACTAGTGGGCGGGGGGGAGGGGTGGCATTGTTTGTACGGGAGGCTTACTCCTTCAGGGCACTCCCGGCCCCAAAGATTGAAGGTATTGAGTGTGCCGGCCTGGCGTGGGAGGCTGGAGAGGGGTTGGCGGTCTGGCTGGTGTACCGTACGCCTAACGCACCAGCCAGCGCCTTACCATCCCTACTGGAGGCGGCGACGGGCTGGGCGTTGGAGCACCCAAGGCTGATAATCCTGGGTGACTTCAACGTCCATGCTGATGACCCGTCCTCCAGTCAGGCGATGGACCTAGTGTCTTCCATGGCGACACTGGGACTCTCTCAACTTGTTGTAACCCCCACTCACCAGGCTGGTCACATGTTAGACCTGATCTTTGCGGCCGGGGTTGTTGTGAGCGATATAACCGCCAAGGCGGTGCCATGGTCGGATCACTTTGCCCTCAAGGCCCGTGTAGACTTGCCTCCCCAAACCTGTTTAGGCGAGGAGCCTATTATGGCTCGCCCGCGGAGCCAGATGGACCCGGAACGGTTCCAAATGGCTCTGCGGGATCCCTGGCCCTCTGGCACCTCTCTCGATGGCCTGGTTGAGTCCTGGAATAATCGGCTCTCCAGAGCCATCGAGGAGATTGCACCTCGGCGTCCTCTGCGGCCTCGGACTAAGCCGGCTCCGTGGTATACCCCGGAACTGCGCCGGCTGAAGCAAGGCCTTAGACGGCTAGAGAGGCAATGGCGGCGTACCCGCGACGAAGCGACTAGAACATCTTATAGGAAGTTTATGAAGACCTATGAGATGGCAATCAAGGCCACAAAGAAAACATACTTTGCGACCAAGATTGCATCTGCAAATTCGCGCCCAGCTCAATTGTTTAGAATAATTCGGAACCTTACTTCACTGCCACAGGGCAACCCAAAAGCTAAGGAATTGGAGATAGGCTGCGAGGCTTTTGCGAAGTTTTTTGCAGATAAGGTCCAATCGCTCCGCCACGACTGCCCCGCCAATTTAGACGCAGTAAGTGAACTTGAGGCCCAATGCGTGTCTTCGGATGTAACCTTGGACTGCTTCGACCCGCTCAGCTTGGAGGAAGTTGACAGAATTCTTGGCACTGCACGATCCACAACTTGTGATCTGGACCCATGTCCCTCCTGGTTAATTAAGGCCTGCCAGGAGGAATTGAAATGTCCTATACGGGACATTATAAATCGATCTCTTTCGGAGGGTGTTTTCCCAACATCTCTGAAAGAGGCAGTGGTCCGCCCTCTCTTGAAAAAAGCTACATCAGACCCGGCCGTATTGGCACATTATCGGCCGGTCTCAAATTTGCCCTTTTTGGGCAAAATTATAGAGAGGGCTGTGGCGTTGCAGTTACAGGATTTTCTGGAAGACGCTTCCACCTTGGACCCATGCCAGTCCGGCTTTCGCCCGGGCCATGGGACGGAAACAGTCTTGGTCGCCCTCATAGATGACCTCCGGCGGCAACTGGATCGGGGCGGCTCGGCGGTATTGCTGCTGCTCGACCTGTCGGCGGCGTTCGACATGGTCGACCACCGGCTGCTGACCCGCCGCCTCGCCGACGCAGGAATTCGGGGGCTAGCCTTACAATGGCTCTCCTCCTTCCTTGAAAATCGGGGACAAAGGGTGGCAATTGGGGGGAAGCTGTCTCAGAGACACCCGCTTCATTGTGGGGTGCCTCAGGGGGCAGTTCTCTCCCCGACATTGTTTAACATCTTTATGCGCCCCCTTGCCCAGCTTGCCCGGAGGTATGGGCTTGGTTGTCATCAGTACGCTGATGATACCCAGCTCTATCTATTGATGGAAGGCCGGACTGGTGATGTCCCTACAAATTTGGACCGGGCGTTACAGGCCGTGGCTGACTGGCTCAGGCTGAGCGGGCTGAAGTTGAATCCAACGAAGACTGAGGTCCTTTGCGTGGGTCGGGACGGACCGGGGGGGGAGATTACTCTGCCAGCTTTTGACGGTGCGCCACTGACACCAGTGCGCAGGGTCAAGAGCCTGGGGGTGCTACTGGAATCCTCGTTATCAATGGAGGCCCAGATAGCTACCACCGCAAGATCCGCCTTCTTCTATCTCAAGAGGGCGAGGCAGTTGGCTCCCTTCCTGGAACGCGACGACCTAGCAACTGTGATCCACGCAACGGTCACCTCAAGACTAGACTACTGCAATGCCCTCTACATGGGGCTGCCCTTGTGCCGAACGCGAAGACTTCAGGTAGTGCAGAACGCAGCGGCCAGGCTGTTGATGGGACTACCTAGGTGGGAACATGTGCGGCCGGTGCTGCGGGATCTGCATTGGCTACCGGTCGTCTACCGCGTTCGGTATAAGGTGCTGGTTATTACCTTTAAAGCCCTATATGGCCGAGGACCTGCCTACCTCAGGGACCGCCTCTCCCCATATATCCCCAGGAGAGCGTTAAGATCTAGCTCCCAAAACCTCCTACAAATCCCTGGGCCAAGAGAGGCTAGAATGAAGATAACTCGGGAGCAAGCCTTCTCATTAGTGGCCCCGCGCTGGTGGAATCAACTCCCAGAGGGGGTGCGAGCCCTGCGGGACCTGAACCAGTTCCGCAGGGCTTGCAAAACCTCTCTTTTCCAACTCGCATTTGAATTAGAACCAGACTAACTTGATAAAATCATTCTAACTCTAGCCATCTTATGTTGTAACTGAAGCTGATAATATGTAATTGTGACACCAGAAATTATAGCACCTATTTTTATGTATTTTAATCTATATATGTAATTGTATTGTATTCATAATGTCTATCTGCTTTTAATTGAATCATGACGTAGTCATGTCTGTGAGCCGCCCTGAGCCCGCCTTTTGGTGGGGGAGGGCGGGATATAAAAATAAAATTTATTTATTTATTATTTATTATTTAAACATCCCCAGCTCCTTCAACCTTTCCTCATAGGACTTGGTCTCCAGACCCCTCACCATCTTCATCGTCCTCCTCTGGACCTGTTCCAGCTTGTCTATATCCTTCTTAAAATGTGCCCAAAACTGAACACAATACTCCAGGTGAGGTCTTACCAGAGCAGAGTAAAGCGATACCATCACATCATGTGATCTGGGCACTATACTTCTGTTGATACAGCCCAAAATTGCATTTGCCTTTTTAGCCACTGCATCACACTGCTGACTCATGTTCAGCGTATGATCCACTAAGATCCCTAGATCCTTTTTGCACATACTACTGCTAAGACAAGTCTCCCCCATTCTATAACCATGCGTTGGATTTTTCCTACCTAAATGCAGAACTTTACATTTATCCCTGTTAAAATTAAAAGTTTTGGATATCAACCATCCAAATACATGAATGAATATAATGTACTACGAATGATTCCATACAATTTACAATACATAACAATTATACTGAGAGCCAGTGTGATAATGTCATTTTGAGAATACATTTTCAAAATACCATTGTTCTTTAGAATACACCAATAGGAGCATAGTACTGACAAAGTACATGATAAAAGGCATAAACATATTCAGGGAAGATGTCACACACAGCAGGGGCCTAGCAGGGCCTTCTACTGGCTGCTACCACTCTGGTAAGGGTCTGTATGGAGGGCCCAGAGCACCCAACCACCCTTGTTTTCCTTATTAATAAATACCTCTTAACTGTGACCAAGGAGCTGTGAGAACCCAGGCAGTAGAACAACAAAAAGAAGTTTATTATTAGTGCTCTAAAGCTTATTATTAGTGCTCTGAAACAGTGCTCTAAAACAAAAGATTTAGTGCTAAAGTGAATATGAAACAGTAAAGGTTGGTACAGATAAACAAAAGCCCTGACACACTTAGCTATACAGTCCCTACTCTAATACCAAACTCACCACACTTCCCTTGGGTGAGGGATCTTTTCCTGCTGCCTGTTCCTGCTCTCCTTCTCTGTCTGCAACCACTCAGACGGAGAACTAATTTGCCTGCAGCCTCTTCAGGAAAGAACACACCCTACCTGTGCTTGGCCCTTTTTATGCTCTCTTCCCAGGTCCCACCCCTTTCTGGGCTAGTTTCCCTCCAAAACGTTGCCACTCAATCAGAGGGACAGAGGGGATCCTAGGAAATGTAGACTTTCCCCAGTAACTCCTAGGCAGGCTTCTCTGGAGTCTGTAGGCCTCACTAGGCTCAGGAGATTTTAAATATCCATGCATAAGTGATACAATATGTCAATATGTCTGCATTCCTACATTGGTTTCAGTACTATATTTACCTTGTGCCCTCATGTTCAAGAATTACAGTAATCTCTTTTGAAGAAAAATTTCATGCTATATGCCACTTGCTACTCAGATCTGTTTAATTGATCTTACAGATATACTTGCTGATACAAAAAACTATCTGTGCGTAGGGTTGCCAAGTCCAACCCCAGAAATATCTGGGGACTTTGGGGGTGGAGCCAGGAGACTTTGGGGTGGAGCTAGGGGGAGGGGGGAAAACGGCGCCGGGGAGCGTGGCGAGCCTCCCCGCAGCTGCCGCCTCTTCTCCGCTCGCCGTGGCTGCTCCTCCGAGATGGGCTCAGCCTGAGCCCATCATGGAGGAGCAGCTACGGCGAGCAGAGAAGAGGCGGCAGCGGCGCGGCAGCCTCGCCCGCTCCGCCTCTGGGGTGGAAGCGGAGGGGGGGTGGAGGCGGGCCGGGGGTGTGGCAAGCCGCAAGTCCGGGTCCTAGAAGGGCCCAGATTCGTGGCTTGCCATGCTCCTGGCCTGCCTCGCCCTCCCCTGCGCTGCTGCAGCCTCTTGGCTGCTGCTCCGAGATGGGCTCAGCCTGGGCCCATCTCGGAGGAGCAACTGTGGTGGGCGGGGCGAATAGTAGTAGATTAAAGCAACCATCCAGTGTATTCTCTTTCTTCCTCCCTTTCTTTTCTTTTGCAGCAGCAAACATCTACGGGCCAAACATGATTAAGTCTCCATGGACCTTGCATTCCCTCCCTGTGGCCTTGATGAGTTCACAGCAGTTGGTAGATGTAAAGTTCTCAGGAATTTTTCCACACTCTGAGGGGAGTAGAATGCTTTACGTTTCCCTTGCTGAATCATGACCAAAGTTGCAGGGAACAAGACAAAAGCTTCCAAATTCAGCTGCTTAGCTAGGTCTTTTGCGGTTTTATATGCCCTTCTCCTCTGAATTAAAGATAGAGGGTGATCAGGATATAAGGCGAGATGCGCTGTACTCCCTTGCCAAGTTATTCCGCTCCTCATTGAAGTGTCCCGAAACAGTTTCAAAACAAAGTCTCGAGTAGTAGCACGGGCAAAGGAAATCAAGAGAGTGATTCTTGTTAACCCCTGCTGTCCTGGTCTGGCCATGCGAAGAACATCAGCAATGTCTAGAGCAAAATCCTCAGGGAGTTGAAGTGTCTGCCGAAAAAGGCCAGCCACAAAGGAAATCAGCTCAGAGGGGGACTGAGCCGGCAAGTCTGTCAAGGCCACCAGCCGTAAGTTACGACGACGCATTTCAGCCTCTAAGGTGTCTAATTTCTCTCGCAATGCCTGCACCTCTCCCACTGTCTCTTTAAGAGCAGCATCTTGCTGGGCCACTGATTGTTCAACTGAGACAATTTTGCCTTCACAAAGCTGAATTTTATTTAAAGCTTCATTTGTGGCCTTTTGCATTTGTTCTAATTGCAAAGTCAGTTGCTGTAGCTGTTGGGTGAGTTGAGTAGGGAGACTCTCTAAAACTTGCAGCTTGTCCATACGGGCCGACAGCTAATGCAAATTGCTCGCGAGGGCGTCAATCTTTCCCTCTAGTTTCTCCATGGGGGGTCTTCCTGATAACCCCTCTGCCGACGAAGGCTTGTCCCCACTCAAGGAATCTTCCTCCTCCACCCCCCTTCTCCCCCACGTATCTTTCTTTCCTTTCTGCTGAGGTTTAGGAGACATAAATCTTCAGCTAAGCAATTAAGGGGGGGGGGGGAGGGAAGCAAGATAGAAACCTTCCACCTTCTTTAACTCTACATGAGAGCGGCAAAGTCAGGCAGGGTAAAGCAGGACCTCACAGGCTTCCCCGAAGGCAGCTGCACTGTTTCACTGATGAAAAAAAAAAAAATAAAATAAAATAAAAAAGCACTCTTATCTGCTCATATAGCCAGAAGTTGCAACTGTCGCTCGGAGCTCGAGTTACACGCGTCTACTCACAGCATCCCTCGTGACCTTTTTTTTTTCTCTCCCTTTTTTGGTTGCAAGGGGGGTTCTGACGATCTGGTTTTCTCCTCTTAGACTGTTTCACCCCAATGCAATCTACTTTTTCTATGAGGCTGGGTTTGTTTGCTCTCTAATTCATTACTTATAGATAAATGCCTTCTTTTTTGGGAGACCCCCCCCCCCCGTGCCGCCTTGACTCAATACCCAGATTCCCCCCCCCCTTTGGAAAGAGTCTTTTTGTCCCTCTTTTATACCCCCTTGCCCAATAAACTTTGACTGCATTAAGATAACTGGCACGTAATGGATCACTGCAGTTACTCTGGAGAAGTTATTATTAGTGCATGTATTATTGTTTGGACTGACCTACACAGCACTCACTCACCAATGCACTGTATATTGGTTATACTGAGGCTGAGCTGTATTTAGTGTGGTGTCTGATTTTCATTATTTTAACAAGCAGGCTGGGAGGGGTGGGGTGTGTGCTTTTGTTGGGTGGGCTGGGGAACAGGGTCTCGATTGATTGATTGTTTGATTAGGCATGTGCATGCAAGGGTGTGACATATGCGACATAGTGGTTTTGGACATGGCCATAATTTATGCGTATAGCTATATAGACTCCAGTGTGTTTTCCTTAATTTTTTTTTTCCTCTGTGTTTGGATTTAGCACCCAATGTAGCAAGTGCAGGCTTATGCTGCTCGGGCTCTGCTAAGTACTCTGTGACCAATTGGAAGCCAGGAAGTTTGGGTGGGGGTTATATGCTCCTTGGGGTTTGGAGCGTATTTTGTGGTGGGTCTCACTGTAGGGTGTAACATGTCTGTTCTTATTTACTATTTGATGCCTGGCTGTCAACCCCCGGCCGGGTCCCCCCGGACCAAGGTGCAGGATGCCATTTAAGGTTTTGACATTCAACGCCTGTGGCCTCCGTGACTCCAAAAAAAGAGCCATGATCCTTGGTGCATGCGAGATACGAGTTGCTGATATTGTCATGCTGCAAGAGACCCATATCCTCGAAGATGAAGCCGGTTGGTTGGCAAAGTATCGTGGTGACCAGGTGTTTTTGGCAGGCTTTGAACGAAATGCTCGTGGCGTAGCCATAATTATCCGGGCCAAGTTGAGGTGGGCAAAGATCTCGGAGTTCCCCGACCCCCAAGGTCACTACATTGTGCTGTTAGGGGAAGCCCAGGGGGTGAGGACGGCCCTGATTAATATATATGGCTCGAATAATGACAATCCTCATACTTTTAATAAAGTGGCTGCTATACTTGAGAACCTGAACTATGACAATATTATTTTAGGGGGTGATTTCAATACTACTCTGGATGGCAAGATGGATCGCATGGGTGCGACTGAACGATCCTTGAGATCACGGTTGGCCGTATTGGCCCTGATGAAGGAATTTGGGATTGTGGATGTATGGAGGGAGCAACACAAAGACTTGAAAGCCTACACCTTCTGCTCTCACATCCACCAGACACTTGCAAGATTGGATTACTTATTGGTGTCTAAATCCGTACTTCGATGTGTGCGTTCATCGGCAATCTGTCCCTCCACTCTTTCTGACCATCACATGGTGCTCATGGAAGTGGACAACTTGCTACACATAGATAAGTCCCCATCGTGGTATTTTAATAACTCTTTAGTAAACGACGAGGCTTTTTGTATACAAATGGAAACAGAAATTCAACACTTTTTCACCACCAATGAGGGTTCTGTTTAACATTATTTGACTGTATGGGAGGCTTTTAAAACAACGATAAGGGGAATAATTATCGCCTATTCTGCTGTAAAACAAAAGGAAAAACGCCACATTGAGGCAAATCTTGAGTCCAGACTCCGGGCCCTATGGGATGCACAGTTCCAAAGTCCTTCAGAGGCGATTCACGGACTTAAACTATTTCTTCGCCAGGCCCCGACAGGTTCTTGCCGATGTGGTATATCCAGTTTGCAGATAAACTTGCTCCGAAGTTGTTGGCTACATACCAAGCGATTTTTGATCAGGGTATGTCATCACGTTATTTTAATGAAGCCTGGATTACTTTAATTCCTAAGCCTGGGAAAGATCCACATCTCTGTGCCAGTTACCGCCCTATATCACTTTTAAATATTGACAACAAGATCTTGATGGCAATATTAGCTAAGCTACTTCAAAGGGTCATCGCCTCGGTGGTGGACCCCTCCCAAACCGGTTTTATCCAAGGACATTCTGGTGTGGATAATATTTGGCTCATCATGGATTTGTCCGCGATCCACGCTCAGAAAGATGATGTCGCCCTCCTTATTTCCTTAGACGCAGAGAAGGCCTTCGATCGGGTTGACAGATCTTTCTTGCAGATGGTATTGAAACATATGGGTTTTCCAAAAGACTTCCTTCATTGGACGTGCCTGATCTACAAGTCTGCTATGTCAAGGGTGCGGGTGAATGGTCATCTTTCGGAATCAATTAATCTGCGGTGCGGCACCAGACAGGGGTGCCCGCTATCCCCTCTTCTCTTTGATCTTTGTTTGGAGCCATTTGCTAGGGCGGTTCAATTGAATGATAATATCCATGGCATGTGTTACCAATCACAGACATTTAAGATTTTGTTATATGCCGACGACGCCATGCTCACCATTACGCAGCCGGAAATATCAATACCGGTGATTATTCAACTGGCAAATTATTTCGGCAGGTCGTCCGGTTATAAAATTAATTGGCAAAAGTCAGAAATTTTACAGATCGGGGGCGAAGTGGCACTGATGGGAGACATTGGGCAGTTCTCAGTTCAGGAGGCATTTATTATGTATTTGGGCATTCTCATTCCTAAACAGCCTGAGATGCTAATATCGTTAAACTTAAATAAAGTAATAGGGAAAATACAGCCGGAGCTAGAGTGATGGTCTGCTATCCCCTTGTCGCTTTGGGGTAAAATAAATGCTCTGAAGATGATAATCTACCCCTGTTTTTTTACGTGTTGCGTGGTATCCATCAATACATACTGCAGAAGTGGTTTCGAAAAATCAACTCAATATTAGCGAATTTCCTGTGGGAGGGGAAACCCCCTCGGTTGTCGTGGGCACGTTTACAGTTACCATTTGACCGAGGTGGATTTGGCTTGCCAAACTTATGCCTATACCATCGGGCATACTTGCTGGCTGGTATTCAGCGGTGGGCTCCACTTAATCATCTTGTTGAGTCTCCCTGGATGAACTTGAAAACTGCTGTTCTTACTCCTTTGTCGACATGGAATGCGCTTGGGTCGATATACCATCAGGGAGAGTCGGTTCTTCCATCTATTCGGGCGACAAGACAAACATGGCAATACTTGGGTGATATTTATGGATTTGACAACTACATCCATAGTCGGATGACCCTTTGGGGCAACCCTGAAGTGAAGATAGGGGGACAGCTGGTGATTTGGGCACAGAGGGGTCTCTTAACTCTCAATTAGCTTAAAGATAGCAATGAGGACGAGTTTCTCTCTTTTGAGGATCTACAAAGTGTCTTTGGGTTACCAGCTAACCAATGGCTGCAATTCCAGCAACTGAAGCATTCATTGTCTACTTCTTTCGGCATAGATGCCTTGGCAGTGCCGGATGCTCCGCCTCTCCTGCAGACTCTAGAACATGCAATTGAACAAAGTAAGCCAGTCCGTGTTTTATATTTGTGTCTGAAAAAAGACGCGCAATACTCTATTGACATTGACATTGACATTGCGATGTCAATGGAGCGAGGAAATTAACTGCCCTATTTACCCTTTTCAATGGGCAGCTATCTGTAGTGGTCTCCGCCATTGTTCGAAAGATCTTCGTTTGATTTTAATTCAACAAAAGCTTTTGTTCAGGATTTATTGGACTCCTCTTCACCTTTATAAGCACAATTTGGCTGAATCCTCAGCTTGTTGGCGGTGTCTATGTTCAGAGGCGGGTCTGGCTCACATGCTGTGGAAATGCTCGATGTTAAAAAATTTCTGGGATGGGATTGTTCGATGGATGCAACAGGTACTTAACTTTGACCAGTCTATTTCTGCCATGCAGATATTACTGAACTATTTCCCGACGACCTGGTCACTGACTCATTGGCAGCAAAGATGGGCAGCACGTGCGATAATGATTGCGAAGTGGCTTATCCTGCTGCAGTGGCGTGTAGACTTCACCAGCACGATTACTACTTGGCTCGAGGGAATGTATGCTTTGGCTGTGCAAGAAAGGATAGCATATCGCCGGCAATGTCAACAACAACAATTTGAAGAGATTTGGTTGGCTTTTTTAGAAGCATCTAACGCTTAAAGCTCCGCATCTTGAAGTCTGGGATTTGTTTGCCTGGGGGCGCTTGGGCTGGGGAATTGGCATGCCGGCATCTAATTAACTCGATTAAGTTCAGGCAGTTCAGATTAGGAGAATATATGGTGGCGGTGCACAAGGTGTAGGATGAGTGCCTCTGTTCGTTCGACGGAATGAATGTCTGTGATATGCTTTATGAAAAACTTAATAAAGTATAAATAACAAAAAAACTGTGGTGGGCGGGGAGGGGGCGGCAGCAGTGCGGCGCAGCGGCCTTGCCCGCTCCAGGATCGGGCGGCTCGCCATGCTCCCCGGCGCCGTTTTCCCCCTCTCCCCCCGCTTCCATTTTTTGGGGGGAGCGGGAGAAGAGGGTGGAAATCCTGGGGTCCCCCGCCAGGGCGGGAGGGTTGGGAAGCCTATCTGTGGGTCTTTTCACAGATTTTGCTCAAAACATCATGAGTTGTGTCATAACATGAGGTCAGGAAAAAGTCAATGTGTTGTCATATTCATGTGGCTTTATTGTGCGTAATTTGACAATGTATAGACAAAAGCTGCTGATTAGGGATGGGCAAATCTGACTCGCAAACTAATGTTTGTGATGAATTTTGGGTGGTTTGTAGCTTGGGAATAGAAGTTTGTGCAGGGTCAACTGGCACAAACTTTCCATGAATTGTCAAGGAGTTCATGGAGGTTTGTGTCAGTTCATGAACTGGATAAGTTTTCAGACAGACTGTCTCTCTGTTTACCAAACTTCAAAGCAATGAGTGATGGTGGTGGAAATCTCCAGCCTTGGAAACATTGTTGTCAGTCATGTCAGTTTCAAGAGAGTCCTCCTCCCCTTTGTCAGCATTTTTTGTGTTCCATTCCCACTTTTTTTGCACAGACCTTGCAAAATCCCAACTCCTCACTTGGATTTCTGACACTGTGCTTTGAGATCACCGCTTGTAAGCTTGCAATGCCATTGGCACTGGGTTCTGCTGAACATTCTGTACATTGTACTGATTCTGTTGAGCTTACAAAAATGCCCCCCTTGCTTGGATTGTGATTGAGCTGGCATTGTCACATTGGCACTGATTTCTGCTGGGTGGTAGCATATTGCACTGGTTCTGCTGGGCTTTCATCCCCTCACTTGTTTGGACTGTGATTCTGTGCTAGGTATCAGTCCTCTTAAGCTTGCATTGCCACATTTGGGCACCAGTACATTGCACTGGTTCCGCTGGGCTTGCAAAAATGCTCCAATCTTCAGTTTCTATTCCAGAGATTCCCTGGTATGACCTTAGTCTTGTTGTGTTTGCACTGCTACAGTGGCACTGGTTCTGCTGGGCACATAGCACTACATTTGCAAAAATGCCCCCACTGTCAGTTTCTACTGCAAAAATTCTCAGGGACTTTGATTCTGTTCTGCTGAACTTCTGTCCTGTTGAACTTCTTGGGGTTTTTTTTGCTGCTTTTCCACTCTATATGGGGGCATCTTCTTTGGGGGGCTGTAAAACGAACCCTGTAAATCCAATCCTCACCAAACTCAGAAGGCAGGTAGAGGAAAGTCAGCCAAAGATTCTTTGTGAGGTTGGTGTCCCTAGAACACCAGGGCAGCATTACACCACATCACAAACCACAAATCTTAAAAGTTCATGATGGTTTGTTACTCATGAACTGGCATGCCACGAACTGAAACAATCTGCATTTTGCTGGTTCCTGCCCATCCCTACTGCTGATAACTGTTGCCTGTAATATATTGAACTGCTTTCTTTATTGATATGAATAATCTCCCAGAAGTATCAACCTATTTGTAGGGTGAACTAGTGAAGGAGCTTCATATAAGGGCTTAGTGAGGATTACAGAACTTCTGTATACAAAAATATCCCTTGTATACACAAAACCAGCATATCAAGCATAAGGTTAGTTTGAACATTTGTCCTTGGCATTCATGGAGGAATTCTTTAAACAAAAGAGTTATATGAGCATCCACTTGCACCTTCCCATTTGAACTGATGCAGCCATGAGAAGTGCAAAATAACAGAGGGATCTGAAACTGTAGTGAATTAGACAAGACAAATTAGAGAGTCAGTTTGGTGCAGTGGTTAACTGCGTGGACTTTATCTGGGAGAACCGGATTTGATTCCCCACTCCTCCACCTAGACCTGCTGGAATGACCTTGGGTTAGCCATTAGCTCTGGCAGAGGTTGTCCTTGAAAGGGCAGCTGCTGTGAGAGCCTTCTCAGCCCACACACCTCACAGGGTGTCTGTTGTGGGGGGAGAAGTTATAGGAGATTGTAAGCCGCTCTGTCTCTGATTCAGAGAGAAGGGCAGGGTATAAATCTGCAATTCTTCTTCTACAGTGCATTACTCTGTAAATAATTCAGAAATTAAAAAAAAAACAACTATGGAGAATTCCTAATAAATTAGTTCCAGTTTGAAAGCAAGTGAAAATATGAACAAAAAAATAAGAATTCTGGAAGCAGCTTTGCTTGAGATGTACCTTTGTAAATATAGCCACTGAATGAGCCCCATGGAACTATGCACTGATAATGTTGAAACAAACATGACAATTGTCTAACTTACCATGATCAAACTTATTTACAAGCAAGTCAAGCCCTTCCATGGAATTGGTAGGCCTCCTATTTTCCTGCCTGGGATGGGTAAGTACCAGTCCCTAGTCTCAATTCCCTGCCCCCAAGGAACTGAAGAATGAGAAAAAATGGCCTCCACATAGAGATGATCTAGGACTTTCCCTTTGTCTCTGTGGTAAAGATAATAGAAACTAAAGGAGACAGCATAGAGCATCACCCAGGAGTGGTATCATATTTCCCCCAAACTGTGTACCTCCTCAAATCTCCAGGCATTTGCTGAGGCAAATATTGGGAACTATGTTATTGATCAGTTCAACTTATCAAAGCAAATTTGCCCATGTATCCTAGTGCATTGCTGCAGTTTGCAAGCTGTCTAGGCACAGCCAGTATGTCCAATGTTCAGCTCTGATTATTGTTACTACTAAGAAGAACACAAGTCAAAACAGTGGGTGATCAAGCATATCTTGCACTTGACTTGTATGCTCTCTTAAACATAAGGAAAAGTTGTCATAGGCCGTTTTCCCACTCACGTTTTACTGGCGCCACGACCATCCTGACGCCGGCGAATCTGCCTGGATTTCGCATCAGAAGCTCCGGCGCTCCCAGAAGCGCCGGCTACTTCCGTCGCTAAGCCAGCGCAAACGGAAATCGCAAAGATGCAGGAAAACGTTTGCGCTGGCTTAGCGACGGAAAGCGACGGCGCTTCTGGGAGCGCCGGCGCTTCTGTTGCGAAATCCAGGCAGATTCGCCGGCGTCAGGATGGTCGTGGCGCCAGTAAAACGTGAGTGGGAAAACGGCCATAGTTATTACTACAAATAACCCCTTTGCCAGGTCAGCACAAATACAGAACCACTTGGTTAGATTTTAACCTAGAAAACTATAAAATATGGCAAAAAGAAGTATTAAAATGCATCTTTTCTGCTGCAAACAACATTGTGACTGACCTCATAGTATAAGTGAAGAGGTACGTTTGATACTTTCCATTTCCCCATAAAATACTTCAGATAAACCACATAGCAATAGCAGTGATAAATGGTGTTGATGCCTCAGGAGAAATGTGACACTAAAGTTACATTAGAAGTTACATTATATTCAGCTAGGGTGTTAAACATGTAATATAGTTAAAATTGTTATTCCACAGCAAATTGTATGCCTGATATTTGAATAATGTTTCTGCTATTAAAAAGAGTCTGACCCCACCCCCCATGCCTTTAAAGACATACTTCTCTTTCTTTATTATAGTTGCTATTATGTGAATGAAGGATGGCACAAGGAGGGAAGGGTATGTTTGGAAAGATCCATGTATTAAATTCTGTGCTTGATATATTTTTCCTCCAGAATAAGGAGTTATTTTGTTCCTTTGATGTGAAGACATTAATTGCTGCTGAAATACAATTAGTGCCCAGTACCACTGTGTCACACACCCTTTCCCCTCTTATGTTCAACAGTGAGAGTATCAGATTTCCATCCTAAGAACCCTTTTCTGGGAATAAGCCCCAGGACAATAACAATAAAATGAGATGTAATTCCAAGAAAACCTGCTTAGGTTCACCCCCTAATGATCACCAGGTGACACTTCCTTGTATCCTAAGTCTCATATGGAAACAGCATTCACTGGAATCCTTCACCTGCATTTGAATATAAACAAAATTCAAAAATATTTATAGGGCCAACTCATGCCCCAGACTAGAAGACAGGTGATGTCCCTTGAAATATTAATTTGTACAACTATTTAGTAGGAGGTTTTATTGGAAAAAAATCATTTCAATCTCCCCACCTCCCCCGGCCCAAACAATAGAATTCTAGAAAATTCTAGAAAATACAACACTCTAGAAAATTCATGTTGTAATCTACTTTTAAAAATCATTACACTTTTTTTGTATAATTCATATTACTCATTTATGAGACAAACTCATGATATATTTAATGCTCCTTTGTGTTTAATTAAGGACTGCTAGGGAACAAGTCTGTCTTGAAACTGTAAATCTTAATGAAAGATGCACAGTGTTCAGTTGATGTAGCTGGAAGTCAGTTTAATACCAGCCCTATGGGCTGGAAACAAGTCTTGGGATTGTGTCTTTCCTGTTTACACATGCTGTTTGATTGAACACAAAAGTACATGCACCACTCTGTTTGCTCACTGTGCCATACACTCATCAACAAAGAGATCATTCAGTAAGGAGAGATGTTCATGTGGATGTATGAGTAAATGCAAACAACCAGTATGAAGAATTGTGGTGAAGTATGCACGAGCTCAAGTAGCTACATTGATGCCCCCACCCTTTACATGCACCCCATCCTTTACATGGATGCATGTGATCAATATGTGAACTGACCCCTTAGTGGTGACGGAAAGGCTGTTTATTGTTTCAGAGTTTACATAACGTTTCTTGGCTAAGTGCTACAGAGCCAAGCCAACCATCAATAACAGTGTAAGGCACAGTACCCTGATTTCTTTCCCCCAAGGTTGCTGACTGCATCACCTATATGGGTGAGCATATGGCTGGTGCTTCACGACCTGAACTGGCTGCCTATAGAGTACCGGATCTGTTTCAAGGTGTTAGTTTTGACTTTTAAAGTCTTATGCGGCCTGGGGCCAACATACTTACGGGAACGTCTCCTTCCATATACGCCCAGGAGGTCACTTCATTTAGCCTCCCAAGATCTTCTGATAGTTCCCGGCCCAAGGGATGCCCGTCTTGCCTCTGGCAGGGCCAGGACTTTTTCGGTCTTGGTCCCGACCTGGTGGAATCAGCTCCCTATAGAGATCCGGGCCCTACCTGGCTTGCTGTAAAACGGAGCTGTAAAATGGAGCTGTTCCGCCAGGTCTTTGGATGAGACAGTGGGCATCTATCCATCTATTAGATTGGTTGGCCACCCCCTTCACCGTTATGGCCCGCTGCACCACTGTATTGCGGTGTTATACTATCTTACTTCGTATCATCTTGCGGAACTAACCTATTGCACTTCACTGATCGTTGATTCCCCCTCTATCCCCTTGACCCAAGTCCAGAAAAAGCAGGAATAGAGGTAGGTCCAGTTATTAACAAAATCAGGGACAAAACTTTAAATAAATCCTGCAGATAGTCTATGCTCCTTCTCAGGCTGAATAGGATAATCTACCACCAGGCTGTTTTAACTGTTCCCAAGGTCTTTAGAGGAAAGAGCCAACCTCAAAGCCTTACAGGGAAACTAAGTCAGAAGGTCAGCCCTGCAAGGTAGGACTTGCAGCACAGAATTTCATAAAACAAAATTCCAAAAGTGCCCACAGGCTCAAAAAGGCTGGGGATCCCGATCTATACACATCACATACATACCTCTTAAGTAAATTCCCTTGAGGTGAAGAGCATGACTAAACCCATACTGCCATGAGGTGACTTTGGGCCAATCACACTCTAAAGGTCACCTATCACACAGGGTTGTTGTGAAGATAAAATAGGGAATGGAAAACCATGTGAACTACCATGAGCTCTTGGGAGGAAGAGTGAAATAAAAATCCATAAGACTGCTAGAATAAATCATTTTAGTCCCTACTCCTGTGTATAGTTAGACTACTTAAACACCACTGAAGTTAATGGGATATAAAATATCTGTCTGTGAGTTCTCACTCTGGATGGAGTCTCAGTCAAGACTCAAAGCAAAGCGATAGAGCTGCAGTACTGGTTGCAGTTCTGAAATCATAGGCCTAATGGTAGGGATAGAACAGGTTAATTTAATCAATGCTTTGAATTTCTGCTGCACAAGATAAGGAACTAATTCCCTCTCCTTGCATCAGCCTTCTAAGCCACATGGTTTATTGTCCATAAAACTCCTCTGATCCACCAGCTTTTTAGGTGTTTTCGGGGACTGATACAAAAGGCGAATGACAGTGAAAGGTCTGTTTTTGAGAGCAGAAAGCTCATGAGATCAAATCCACTAAATTTCTGAGCTTTTCTGGAGAATTCTCAGGAAATCAGCGTCTTCCAAAAAGGGGGGGGGGAAGCATTCTACTACCTTTTCTAAGCAAAAACTGATAGTTGGCGGGGGGGAGGTTAACTGGTCACAAAGAGGATTTAGTGCTTAATTGGAAGGGACTAAACCATGCTCCTGACATCCTTTCTCTTCTGCCTTTTTGCATGGGAAATATTGAGGACCAATATAAAAAGTTGGTTTGCAACAGTGGAAGTATTGTGAGATGAACTCCATTATGAGTTGAGCCTGAATCTGAATCTCCTGGGATAACACTTTAACAGGAAGAATTTATATTCCTTCTTTCCCACAATACTGGAATGGGGCTCTCTCACTAAGCCATAGAACAGCATAATGGGACACATTGGCGAAGGAAGGGAAATTTTCACTAGTTTCCTCTCACTCCAGACCACCACTTTGCCTTTTACCATTGGAACCAGAATTTGAATTATCTCAGTGAGTTGCAACAGGAGAGAATAAAGTCCTGCTTTGTCACTTTAATTTTTCTGATGGTACTTCAAATCCATTGAACCCAACATGGTTCACCCATGGTAGGACAGTGTATGGACCTCTGCTTCATATTTTTATCCAATACCCTCTCCATCCCATGCATAATCTTGTAAACCTCTATCATGTCACCCCTTAGTCAACGTTTCTCCAAGCTAAAGAGCCCCAAGCGTTTTAACCTTTCTTCATAAGGAAAGTGTTCCAAACCTTTAATCATTCTAGTTGCCCTTTTCTGGACTTTTTCCAATGCTATAATATCCTTTTTGAGGTGCGGTGACCAGAATTGTACACAGTATTCCAAATGAGTCCGCACCATCGATTTATACAGGGGCATTATGATACTGGCTGATTTGTTTTCAATTCCCTTCCTAATAAATCCCAGCATGGCGTTGGCCTTTATTATTGCAATTGCACACTGTCTTGACATTTTTAGTGAGTTATCTACCACGACCCCAAGATCTCTCTCTTGGTCAGTCTCTGCCAGTTCACACCCCATCAACTTGTATTTGTAGCTGGGATTCTTGGCCCCAATGTGCATTACTTTGCTCTTGGCCACATTGAACCTCATCTGCCACATTGATGCCCACTCACCCAGCCTCAACAGATCCCTTTGGAGTGCCTCACAATCCTCTTTGGTTCTCACCACCCTGAATTTAGTGTCAACTGCAAACTTAGCCACTTCACTGCTTACTCCCAACTCCAAATCATTTATGAACAAGTTAAAGAGCATGGGACCCAGTACTGAGCCCTGTGGCACCCCACTGCTTACCGTCCTCCACTGCGAAGACTGCCCATTTATACTTACTCTCTGCTTCCTATTAATTAGCCAGTTTTTGATCCACACATCAGATCGCTCAAAGATCTTTCTAGCACTACCTTTTGAACTAAGAGGGAAATATCCTGTCATATCAGACCCAGTGGGTTAAGTGATCTCTGTAGTTAAATAGCACATGAAAGGCAATAATTAACATAAACGTTTTACTGAATCAATTAGATTTCCTACAAATTCACTGCAAAAAGCTGGATGAGGAAACATTCTTTGTATACAGAAGTTAATACATATTTTTAAAAGCCTTCACTGCAAATGATTCAGAAACATTTCATAAGCTTAAATGTATTTGCTTAAATATACAAGATGCCGAAAATGCTGGAAATGCAGAGCAAGAAAAATACCAGCTGTAAGCATAACTGAAGCATAGCTGCGACATTATTCAGAACTGTCTATGGGAAACACATCACCAAACGTGTGACTCCATGGTATGATATAATTCATGTGCTGTCAAGAAAAGAAGAATCTGTTGTTCTTTCCTCTCCAATTTGATAGTTTATGTGGCTCAAAGGATTCCTTCACTGTTGTTTTACTTTGTCTTTATTTCAGGCCTTGGGCTTACAACATTTTGAAGCAATGTGCTCCCAATAAGGCACAGAATTTGCCCTTAGACACACATTGACAACTCCTGCTGTTTGTAAGAGTAATAGGCCAGATGCTGATCTGAGTTACACAGGTGGAGAAGGTCTATTAACTTATAGGCCCTGCATGAAATATTTACAACTTAAGACTGAGATGAAAACTACATTTTCATGAATATCCCAGCAGCTATGTCTATGTGTTTTCTGTATCTTTGTTTTATCAGCACCTGGCAAAGATATGCTAAGAGACATGGTAGGGAGGGAGGTGGTAGAATGCCACTCCTCCAAAAGCTCCCTAAAGACAAAGTTGTTCTAAGCCAACTGGTTTTACTCCTTGTCTTCTGCAGGTGGCGAGGAGTGGCCCACCCACAATTCAGAGTAACTTTATACTTCTGTTTACCTTCCTCTTAGAGGGAGGTGATAAATGAAAATATAAAACTCAGGATACAGCGCATGGAATGTTCTCATTTTATCAACAAAAAAACCTTGTGAGATGAGCTAGACAGAACAGTAGATTTACTGAGAGAATAAAAACCTAGCAGGTTTTTAGTGACTTGTTTTTATGGGATTTATTTCTTTTAACATTTTACTGACTTGACTTTTTATTGTTTCATTGGCTTGCTGATATTAAATTGTTTTGGTTGCTACCTCTCCAGAACCTTAAGCAGGTTCTGGAGAGGTAGCACACGGATGAATAAGTAACTAAATAAAATGGGAGAAGCCCATGCATGCTCTCTTGAACTCCTTTGAGGAAGTGCAGGATGATCTAGTTATGACGCTATGGCTTATACCAATTCTAATTAAGAATAGTTTATGAGAATGTACTTTATAGGAGACCTGAAGATCCAGTTATCAAAGACTTTTAAAAAAAATGTTAAATGTTAATGTCATATTAATCTGAAAGAGAGCTGACATTAGATAAAGAAATATATCATGGAAGGATAAAAGAGTTAAGGCATTGGATCAATCTATCATATGAAGATTAATATAATCATTTGAAAATGTAAATTGCAATATTTTATAGCTGACAATGATCTTCAGCAGATGGTCATAAGAACCTATCACAGCATGGGGCTGTTATAATATTTGTATGGGTATAACATCAAAGATCATTTTCAAATGTCAGTAGTTTACCTCAGGCCCATAGCTATGAGGGGGCCTGTGGGGGCACAGCCCCCTGACTGCTAGGCAGGACCCCCTGACTTGGGGCCCCTAACCAGCCTCCAGTGCCTCTGCTGCATCCTTCTCCATTCTGCCGTCATCATACACCATTGCTTCTGCTTTCTTAGGGGACATGATCATACACAGTTGCTTCTGCTTGCTTAGGAGCTGGAAGAATTCTCTGACCCCTCAGCAAGCAAAAACAACAGGGCACGTTCAGCATCCAGGACTGAAAGTTAAGCTCTCTGTTGCTTCTGCTTCCTTAGGGGTTGGAAGAAATCTCTGACCCCTCAGCAAGCAGAAACAATGGGGCACTTTCAGCGCCCAGGCCTGAAAGTTAAGCTCAGTGTTGCTTCTGCTTGCTTAGGGGCTGGAAGAAATATCTGACCCCTCAGCAAGCAGAAACAATGGGGCAGTTTCAGTGCCCAGGACTCAAAGTTAAGCTCTGTGTTGCTTCTACTTGCTTAGGGGCTGGAAGAAATCTCTGACCTCTCAGCAAGCAGAAACAACGGGGCACTTTCAGCGCCCAGGACTGAAAGTTAAGCTCTGCCTTGGGCTGACATTGGGCTAGAGGGTGCCTGCAAGAAGAGGCCATTCTGGCCCTCAAGTGGAGCAGCGGGAGTAGGGAGCGGATGGCTCCATTGCAGGCATTCTCTGCCAGACAGGACAGGGTAGGGTAGGCTGGTGCACACAAATGGGGGTCCCGGCTGCAGTCTGGGGCTGGGGATCAGTGGAGAGGTGATGTTCACCTGCAGGGGTTTTCTGGCCTGGTCTCGCTGGCCACCCGAGCGAGGGTGGGAGCTGCGCTTGGGCAGCCTCGGTTAGCCCTCCGACAGGAAGGAATCTGAATTGGAGGTCTTGTAGCCCCAGAAGTCAGTTGCAACTTGGTGGCGCCTTCCACTACCCCCCCCCTTTGTCCCACTGGGGTTGCCTAGCTGGATCACGCTACAGGTAAGGGGAGGAGACCATGCAGCACATATCTAAACCTCTGAGTGGCTCCCCACCAGAGCTGCTGGAAGAAGGGTGGAAAGAGATCACCTTGGGGCAACTGTGGGGAGGGGGGAGGCTGTATGGCAGTGAGCTGACAGCTTTCCTTCTCAGCGGTGGTAGGAGAGAAGGCCATGGAGGCTGGGGCCACTATGTGCCCCCTGAAAAAAATCAGGGCCCCCCAATTCTTCAAATCCTGACTACAGAGCTGGTTTACTTTAAAACATTACATGTATTTCAAAAGCCTAAACAAATGGGAAAAGATTTTAAACAAATCAGAATTCAAAGATTGTTGTCCCACCTTGTGACTTCTAAAATGGATATTTTGTTGGAGCACATTCATACTACTTTTTCTTCTTCCTATCATTCATTTAAAAGTGAAAAGGCTATTTAGTTATCCAGCCTGCATAAAGAACCCCAACAGCCTGAACTGCATCTCTTTCTCTTGCTCTTAAAGGGTCCTTTTGTATTTTTACAGTGTACATTTTACCAAAATTCAAAGGGGACTCAAACTTCTAAACCCTCTTGATGGTGTATACAGTTCCTTCACACATTACTGTTTTCTATACAGATAGCAGAAAAACAGAGTTCACCCTACTGTGCAAATAAGAATGAGTGAATATTTCCTCTTTTGCTTCATGTTACACTCTTTTATACTTTTTACAACATGTTTTCTTCCCTTCATTGCACTGTTGCTTTTGTAGATTCATTGCTATTGTATACACATGTTATACATTTTTTATGCAGACTGTATATTGTTCAGGAAGGCATTTTTATAAAGGTAATTGGATTATAGTACAAGGGAACAGTTCAGGAATGTGTTCTTATAAAGGGAACACAATTATAGTCTACAACACTGTGTATGGTATGTATTATCTGTTTATATTATCCTGCTTTTACTGCATTATTTTTGATGTTCGTAGTTTCTGCATTTTGACGTATTATGCCTGATCTTAGTCCTGTCACATTGATGTCTCATGCTATTTGATGGCATTGTTTTCCACCTTATAATTCATCTTGAGTCTCATTGGGTGATAAACTAAATAAATTTATACATATAATATATGCATATAGTGTATGTATGATTTATAATGCTGATTTATTGATGAACAAAATGTCTTAAAATTCATATGTTTTATGGAAAAATTTGGTACCATGAAACAGAAAATAGCATGAAAATGAATTACATTTGATTCACAAAATGAAGAAGAAGAAGATATTGGATTTATATCCCGCCCTCCACTCCGAAGAGTCTCAGAGCGGCTCACAATCTCCTTTACCTTCCTCCCCCACAACAGACACCCTGTGAGGTGGGTGGGGCTGGAGAGGGCTCTCACAGCAGCTGCCCTTTCAAGGACAACCTCTGCCAGAGCTATGACTGACCCAAGGCCATTCCAGCTGGTGCAAGTGGAGGAGTGGGGAATCAAACCCGGTTCTCCCAGATAAGAGTCTGCACACTTAACCACTACACCAAACTGGCTCTCAAAACAGAGATGAGAATTTTCAGTTTACCATAGCAGGAAGGAGAATTTCATAATTATTTCTAGAGTGAAAAGTGGCATATACTTCTAGAGCAAAATGCACTCCACACATTCTATACCTCCAGTGGCAAACCTCGCCTATTTGGTGCCTGGGGCAGATCATTTTTAACACACACACCCTCTTTCCTTTACCATCAAGTCACAGCTGACTTATGGTGGCCGCCAGGGTTTTTAATTAAGACAAGAAATGTACAGAAGTGGTTTGCCATTGTCTGCCTCCTTGTCAGCCCTGATTTGCTTCTGAGATCTGATGAGATCAGTCTAGGTCTATCCAGGTCAGGGCCTCTCCTCAATATAACAAAATTATTTTCAGTAATAATAATAAAATAAAACAAAAAGTAATAATGGCCAGAAAAGAAATGCAGACAGTAAAATTTTTCTTTTGTTTAACTTTGTATATATAATCATGGCAATTTGCTACTATACTACTCTTAAATTCATTCTGTCACCAAGCAGCATACAAATGAGAAGGTCTTGAGACCAAGAAGTGAAAATAAAGGGAGGAGCACTGAAAAATTAGGTGAAGGGAGACAGAAATGAATGAGAAATGTGTAGAAAAGAAGGAGAGAAATTAAGAGAGGCAAAGGTTATTTTATCTTACTGTAACATCCTAACTGTTTTGCAAGATCTGGCTGAGTTGGGTGCAGGGAAAGGAAGAGAGAAAGGCTAGAGTATTGGAGAAAATGACCTGCAGGCTGGCAATTACTGTGGCAACTATCAACATCTTGATTCGGTTGCAAGTTTGCTTCAGTCTTGGAACAAGGAAAGTTTAGCTGATCTAGAGTGCTTTTTTCTGTGCTCAGACTTCCCTGTGCCCCTAGTGGATGCAGCCAGAACTACATTTTAAAACTAAAAGGAAAGACACTTGGCTGGACTCAGCATGAGGGCCTTCTGCAAGCTGCAATCAGGCTGAACTGCACCCTTGCCCCACCTTTGGTATGCCACTGTATACAGCTTCATGTAGAAACATAATAATGTGTGAATCACCTAATACTCTTCATGAATTAGCCTAATTTTTTTACTTTACATATGATTACTGGTATAGCATGTTAAGTCTCAGCTGTTGGTGTCTCCCAAGGCAAATGAGGCAAAGCATATCAATCTGAGTAATAGAGTGAAAAAGAACATACTTTACTATGTCTGCACAAGCCTCTCACTAGCGTTTTTTGTGGGTCCAGTTTAGCTCTTCCAAAGCCAAATGTTTGATCTTTACAGGAAAGTTTGGGAAGATGCTGGGTAAGTTGTCACCTACAAGGATGATTTTCCATCCAAGGAAGAAGAGACAAGGGAATTCATTCGACATGGTTGTTTAATTTGTTGTGGAAATTTAAAAATAACTAATCTCTAAAGCACTGAATGTCATTGTAGTTTGGCATACAGATGACAGCTATACCCAGGGCACTCTTCAAAGTTTCAGAGAGAAGACACTGGGTTTTAATCAACCAACTAAAAATACATCCTATTTTCCTTATGTCTATTTCCTTTACCCATTTTCCATATCTATGTTAAAATCTCAGTTGCAAAAGATGATAAGAAAATACCTGAGAATGCTAACACAGAACCTGATTATGGAAAGGTGTCACGTAAGGAAATGTCAGAATGTAAATTAGCAGTCTGATCAGTCACTGAAACAGAAGGTTGCTAGGTATTAATCTGCAACTAGCAGTGAATTGGAAAGCTAAAAAATCCCTTCACAGTGGCCCCAGGTTGAAAGGTGTAGCCTAACAGGCCACAGGTCAAAGGACACAGCCTACCAGACCATGAGGTACAGAAGCCTAGGGGTTTGATGGTGGCAGGAACTGCAAGGGAGAGGTTGTATCTCCTCCTGCGTGGAATCAGTGGTAACTTTTTCCCCTTACCCTGTCTCCAGAGAATTCAGGGCAGCATTCATGGTTCACACCTTCCTCAGTTTATCCTCAAAACAATGCTGTGGCTAGGCTGAGAGAGAGATGCTAGTAGCTCAAGGACTTGCTCTTGAACCTCTCACAGTCCAGAACCTCTATATAACACTGTCAGAAATTTAAATGGGGACTTAGAGAGTATGGTTTGACTAGAGTGACCTAGTGGGAGGGTGATGAGACAACTGGCTATCTTGTAAAAGGTTTTCAAGGGACAAGTACTGTCTAAAATTCAAATATAACCAAAGTAATGACAATTACAACAACAGAAGGTAATAATTTAAGGAAGATCTACCAGTCTAAACTTATTTCAGCAGTATTCTGGCTTCAATTCTGCATGCATTTATGCTGGAGTAAGTTCCACTGAAATCAACTGAATTTACTTCTGAGGAGACCTGCTTAAGATTGCACTGTAAAAGTTTTCTCTAGATGTGCTACAGAAATATTAGCAGTGCTCCTCCCATAAAAGCTTATTTAGATGCAGAGGACATCCACAAACAAAGGGCAGAATTGGCCTCAGGAGCCAACATGATAGCTCTTGGTGGTGGGGTTGAATTAGGCAGAATCCCTGCCTGAAGACCACTTTCAGACAAAATCTTACATTTTATTTCATTCATATGGGGCAGAAAAGTCTTACAGTACATAATTTTAAATGTCCTCAAAACTTTCTAAACCTTATGGACACCATGCAACATATACTTGTCTACCTTGAATGTATCGCCTATGAAGCTCATTGAATGCCCTCAAGATCTAGTATTTTGGGAGAGGGTGAAAACAGCTCTCTCTATGCAATCTCTCTGTGCCATGGATGATTTTATCAACCTCCATCATGCCTATCATCTTTGTTCTTTTACTCTAAAAAATTCCAGTTTCTTTAAGGAATGGTATTCCAGTCTCCTAATCATGTTGGTTGCTCTCTTCTGTACTTTTGCCATCTCTGCGGTGCTCCTTTTCAACTGATGGTGTAAGCATGTTTAGGTCTGCCGTGGGTTGTGACCACCTGTAGAACTGCTTCTGGTTGTTCAATTTGAAAGCTTTTTCTGTAAAATTATATGTAATGGAATCTGTATAAATGTAAAAATGTCCACTAAAAATCATACACAAAGAAAAGATAAGTGTTTCCTTTGTAAAAATATAATTGCTATCCAATTACACTTATTCTGACTGAATGAAATTACATTTTCCTTGTAGCAGCATAACTATGTTGCAATATCGTTCTTAGCTCCCCCCCCCCCCACAATATGCTGTTATGGGTAATCGGCTCCTGAACTGATTACCAAGCACCACGGTCACACTACAAAAGCTGTGACAATCACTGATAATTAGTCCAGTGGCAGGAGGTACTTAAATGCATATTCATGACGTTTCTCAAGATACCAACAGAATTGGATCCCAGAGCGATGGTCACATTGACTGCTGGTGCTAAAGCTGTTTTGAGAACCATGCAAAAGAGTATTGTCTGAGTTAGATGATTAAGTAGTTTTTCATGTCCAGGATGTTCATGCATGACTATCCCATCCATATGTATAAGCATAATACATTTCCTGCTGTCATTTTCATACATTATTGAACTGAACAAAACTCAATAAAATGCAGACTCCATGGTTCACTTGTCAACATCAACTCTGCTTTGCACAGCCTCCTCTTGCTAATTCAGCTGAATGTAATCCTTCATTCCCCAAGTCAAACTATTGCTTTAGATCTTATTGACTAGGCCACAATACTTTTTATTAAATAATAGGGCTTCTATTCTAAAGAAAACTTCTGTCATTTATTTCAGTAAGGCTAGTGTTGATTCTCCTTTTGAAGGACAGTGTTTACGCTAGGAAATTTGAAAAAGTCCTGTTCATACTTGACAATTTTGGATACATTGTAAATAACCATTTACAGTCTGATTTGTTGTATCTGCAAAATTCAGTACTCCTGAGTCTTAGGCCTAAACTAAATTTATCTAATAACTCCCCCGCCCCCCCACAATAAAGGACATCTTCCATTTTGGCAATGAGAGGAAGGATATGAAATTAGGAGATCATGTTAGTTAACACACAGTATGAGTGATAGCACTTATTCTTATTGGCTTCAAGAGGTCACCATTAGCTAAACCACATACCAGCATGTGCTCTGAGGCCAGCTAAGAAAGACTTATATGGGGAATTTTGTCAGAGAAATCTGATCAGTGAGAACCAAGCTGAGGACTTTCTGGGCAATTGCTCCTGCTCTTTGGAACTTAGTCCTCATCATACTGTAGACAGCTTGCTCTTCAGATAATTTCCAACACCACCTATAAATTATTAATTTTTATCTCTTAAAAACCTTTTTAAAGCTAAATTGTGTCTTCAATACTTGTAAGTTTTTAATGACTATTGCCTATTCTTAAATTATCTGGATGGGACTTTAAGCCACCTTGCATGTTCATTTTAAAATAGAAGTGTGAATATTAAATAAATAAAATCTGTTTGACATTGTGTCGGCAACATGTTTACCTAGAAAACATGATTGGCTGGTAGTACCTCAGGCTAAGGCTGTTGTTTGTGGGTCTATGTTTAAAACGGCTTAGGAGATGCAGATTGGGGGGAGGGGGGGAGGAATCTGGAAACACATAATAATTGTGAAAAAATAACCAAGAATATTTCATGACACTTTTTCAAACCCTTCCCCTTCCCCTTGAAAAAGTCAGCACATCCACAGGTGCTCTAAATTAATTTTCAGTCCTCTTGTTACGTGGTCAGCCTACATTACAAGCAGGACAAATTAAATTCTGTTGAACACTATAGTGTGGTAGAAACTGAACTACACAAAGAGAATAATTCTTTTATTTTGTTGCCTGGTATAGCAAATGAAATCACTGGATTACATAGTTCTGTATGACATCTTCATCAACTGGTCATGATAAAGAGGGCCTGGGGGAACTTCCCCCAGGAATTCAATGATTTCTACTCCATCATTAACCTTAACCTGAGCACTCTGTGCTGCAGATTCACTTTCTAGACGTCTTGGGGCAACTATGCAAAGAGCAAATAAACACCATACAGGAAATCAACTGAGAGCTTTGCAAATCTTCCAGCTTCCAGCTGCTAACTGGAACAAATTACACAACCTATTCAAGCCTACAATATAACTGCATTTGCTTATTTCCTTCAAAAAGAGGCAGGAGCTGGTGGAATTTTCATAAGGCATTCTTAACATTATAATATTCTCCTTGAGATTATAAATCAACTTGTTCTCAGAAATCACCAATTAGAAGGCAGACCTAGCAGAGACAATTACAGGATTCCGCTAACTACCACTGGCAGTTCTCAACTAAAATCTCTCCATTATGTTATTAGGGAACTCCAGACTATCCTGGAAAGTGATAACCTTGAGTGAAAGCCCTCATCCTACTTACAGATAATCCTCCATCCAACCTGAAGTTGGTACTCCAGCCTCTACCAGTAATGGATCACCTAACTATTATATGAACCCAGGAACAAGTTCTGCACAAAATTCCAGTGCAAATTCTGTCCCAGCATCTATTACATTGCGATTAGCATGGTACCCAACAACATCAATATAATGGGACCAAATAATGTAAAACACCATCAAGTGCTCACTCACTATATCGTGTAATGTGAAATATGCCTTGACATGCCAACAATATCTTTTTGCCATTTACATAGGCCGAACAGGTCACTCTCTAGGTGAGACAGTACATGGACACAAATTAGATGTTATCAATCTTAACACTTAGAAACCAGAAGGTGAGCACTTCAGTCTCACAGGACATCCTGTAGCAGAGTAGTTCTTAAAATCTTCAGCAATTTCCCCCCCTCAAATGCAGACTCCGGCATAATACTGCTGAGTTGAATTTCATTAGCAAATGTGACACAGACTCAAATAACACTGGTAGTGGCTAGCTCCTTACAGGAACTAATTGTCCTTTAAGTATTTGTTCCCACTATTCATCTTGCTGTGCCTATTCATCACCAGTGGCACTAGTCAGGAATAGGTCACATCCATGCTGACAGGATCTTGTATTCATTTGATTAGATCTTGTATTCATTTGCACGCTGCATAGTAATGCACCACTCCAACTGCTGTCTATTGTGTCACCTGGCCTTTTAGCTTCACTTTTTACTATATATTTCTTCTCTCTGTACTAATGGCATAAACCTCTGCTAAACTTTTCATACCTCTGCTAAAGTGGGTTCTGCTCACATAGACTTATGCCAAAATAAATTGTATCATCTTTAAGGTGCCACAAACCTCTTCATTGTTTTTGTAGCAATAAATCAATACAGGGAATTTGTGACAATTTGGTCACTTTGCAGTACAGTAATACCTTCTGTAAAGTAGTTTCATTTAGCACTCTTTGTCCTGGATGATTTTTTTTAAAAAAAAATCAAATGTGAGAGAGGGGCTGGGTGATGGCTCCACAGCATGATTGGCCCTGCTGGAATTCCAAGAGACTGGGTCAAAAATTGTTGTTTAAAAATTTTTTATACCATACCATACCAAACCTTTAATGGCATAATAGATTCAGATAAAAAATACACAGAATATAAAAATTTAAACATTGGAGATAAAATCAAGATAAAACCGAGCTTACAGATGCATTCAAACATGGTCAGAATTAAATTTAAGGATGTCAGCCAGTAATTTTGCCACAGCCTCACTAACCACCCCCTCAGTATCACTCAATAAATAATAACAGGGTGGCAGAATAGACAAATCTGGAGAAAAAGAAAGCTTGCCAAATAAATCTTTACGGAGGTTATGGTATAAAGAACAATCAAGCAATATATGCTGGATTGAGTCAGGGGTATTTGCTCCACAGGAGCAAAGTCTGTCGGCTAAAGGGACTCGCTGATATCTCCCTTGTAAAACTTTGGAGGGAAACGCGTTTAGTCTAGCCAACATAAATGCCCTGCGATGACTTGGAGTGGTTAGGTCTGATAGATAATTGGGCATTTTGCCACAAAAAGCATAAAGACCTAAGGAAGCTGGAGAGCAAATATAAGGGTCAGTTGGCCGTAATTTTGTATCCTCCGATTCCCATAGTCTCAGTTTAATACATCTGAAGATATATGACTCATCAGCGGTAGAAAAATCATCTACCTCTAACCCCAATTGATTGAGTTTAGACAGAAGCACTGCTGTCCAGGATGAAACATATGGGTCTCTTTTCATACAATCAAGAAGGCTGTTGGGATCTGTTCTAAAATGAATTTTGAGCCAGAATTTAAACACTGCAATCCAGGCTTTTGTCTCCACCAAAGACTGACCCACTTCAGAGCAGAGAGCAAAGTAGGACACACATTTTGGCAAACCAAGAATTTGTCTAAAGAATGAGGCTTGAATGCCCTCCACTTTCCTGGTAAAAGCTGAGATCCAAATAGGGATACCATACCCATTTAAAATATATATATATATATATATCCTGGGTCTCCGGGACAGAGGTGGATTGGCAGGCCAATCTGGTGGGCAAGAGACAAGGACAAAAGCTCGCACTTCGTTCTACTTTATTCAGCTAAATACAAAGATAGCCAATGGCTCAAAGCATATGTCAGTGTACACATAGATATCAATAGTGAAGAGATTTGGATGCCAAAATGGATGGTCAAACTGGCCATCAGAAAAGCCAATCCCCAGCACCAAAAATTAATGCCTTTTATATCCTTTCATTGCTAAGCATTTCTAAGGTGGGTGTCATGAAGAATGTCATACCAGAAACTATACGCAGACCCTTCCTACTAACAGCATCATAGACTATAGGTAACCATGATCAAGCAACATCTGGATAGCACCAGTTGGCCTGTCCTTAATCTATAACAGTTTACACTTGGAGCTGGTACACTCTATTATTGAGGAATATAAACAGTCTGGAGGCTATGGTCGGATCACTATGCCCTCAAGGCTCGTGTGGACGTCCCACCCCAACCCCGTTTGGGCGGCGAGCTTATTTTAGCTCGCCCGCGGAGCCTGATGGACCCGAAACGGTTCCTGACGGCTCTGCGGGATCCCTGGCCCCCTGGCGATTCCCTCGATGACCTGGTGGAGTCTTGGAATAATAGGCTCACCGGGGCCATCGATGAGATCGCGCCTAGGCGTCCTCTGCGCCCTCGTTCAAGGCTGACACCCTGGTATAACCAGGGGTTGCGGCGGTTGAAACGAGGACTCAGACGACTAGAGAGGCAATGGCGGCGTACCCGAGACGAAGCGACTCGAACATCTTATAGAGAGGTTATGAAGTCCTATGAGATGGCAGTCAAGGCCGCAAAGAAAACTTACTTTGCGGCAGAGATTGCGTCCGCAATTTCGCGCCCGGCACAACTGTTCAATACAATTCAGACCCTTACAACGCTGCCACAGGGCAGACCAAATTTTAATGAATTGGAAATTGGCTGTGAGGCTTTTGCGGATTTTTTTGCGGATAAAATCGCATCGCTCCGTTCCGACTTCCCTGCCACATTAGATACAGTTAGTGAACCTGAGGCTCCGTGCCTGTCTTCGGATTGTGTCCTGGATGGCTTCGGCGTGCTCAGCCTGGAAGAAGTTGACAGGATCCTCCTATCTGCACGCCCAACAACTTGTAAATTGGACCCATGCCCCTCCTGGCTTATTAAGACCTGCCAGAGGGAGCTAAGATATCCTATACGGGATATCATAAATAGATCCCTACTGGAGGGACATTTTCCATCAGCGCTCAAAGAGGCGGTGGTCCGCCCCCTCTTGAAGAAAACAACGTTAGATCCGACCGAATTGGCACACTATCGGCCGGTATCGAATTTGCCCTTTTTGGGCAAACTTATAGAGAGGGCAGTGGCGTTGCAGCTACAGAGCTTCCTGGAGGATGCTTCTGTCCTTGACCCCTACCAGTCTGGTTTCCGCCCGGGCCACGGGACGGAGGCGGTGCTGGTCGCCCTGGTAGATGACCTTCGGCGACATCTGGATCAAGGCGGCTCGGCGGTGCTGATGTTGTTGGACCTATCGGCAGCGTTCGATATGGTCGACCATCGGCTTCTGGCATGCCGCCTTGCCGACGCAGGGATTCAGGGGTTGGCCTTGCAATGGCTTTCCTCTTTCCTTGACGGTCGGGGACAAAGGGTGGCAATTGGGGAGGAACTGTCCCGGAGACACACGCTTGATTGCGGGGTGCCTCAAGGGGCGGTGCTTTCCCCGATGTTATTTAACATCTATATGCGCCCCCTTGCCCAGATGGCCCGAGGGTATGGGCTGGGTTGCCATCAATATGCTGATGACACCCAGCTCTATCTGCTTATGGACGGCCGGCCCGCCTGCGCCCCAGAAAATCTGGACCGGGCGTTACAGGCAGTGGCTAGGTGGCTTAGGCTGAGCAGGCTGAAGCTGAACCCGGCGAAGACAGAGGTCCTTTGCTTGGGTCGCTGCAGCCCGGGAAGGGAAATCCCCCTGCCAGTTTTTGACGGCGCTCCGTTAACAGCGTCGGGCAGGGTTAAGAGCCTGGGGGTGCTGTTGGAGCCTTCACTGACGATGGAGGCTCAGATAGCAGCCACTGCCAAGTCCGCTTTTTTTCATCTTAGGCGGGCGAGGCAGTTGGCCCCCTTCCTGGAACGTGACGACCTGGCAACAGTGATTCATGCTACGGTCACCTCGAGGCTGGACTACTGTAATGCCCTCTACATGGGGCTACCCTTGTGCCGGACCCGGAAACTGCAGTTAGTGCAGAACGCTGCTGCCCGGCTGTTATTAGGGCTCCCAAGACGGGAGCACATTCGGCCGGGGCTCCAGGGTCTGCACTGGCTGCCAGTAATATTCCGAGTCCGGTACAAGGTGTTGGTCATTACCTTTAAAGCCCTATATGGCCTAGGACCTGCCTACCTTAGGGACCGTCTCTCCCCACACGTTCCCCAGAGAGTACTACACTCAGGTTCACAAAACCTGTTGGTAGTCCCCGGGCCAAAGGAGGCCCGTCTAAAATCCACCAGGGATCGGGCCTTCTCAGTAACGGCACCTTATTGGTGGAACCAGCTGCCGGAAGAGGTGCGGGCCCTGCGGGATCTAGGGCAATTCCGCAGGGCCTGTAAGACAGTCCTCTTCCGGCAGGCCTATGACATTAACTGACAATGAAAAATATCTTGGATGGAACAAAATGTATCTATAGGCCGCCGGTTTTATTCTATCTTGTTTTTATTAATTTATGGTTTAATTGTATTTTTAAATGTTTTAAACTGAAGTTGTTTGAATTATTATGTTGTAAGCCGCCCTGAGACACTTAGGTGAGAAGGGCGGGGTATAAATCTTAATATAAATAAATAAAATAAAAATAAATAGTTTGGCTAGTTACAGAGTGTTCATGAGACACAGGCAGAGCTGGACTGCTATGCTTTTTGGGTCAGAACCAGAGTCCATTCTTACTTAAATATGGGCCTTAGCATCTTTAGAGAGTATATTGAGAGGAACAGAAATTCTCATGTCTCCACCTAAGCCAAAACTAGGCCACAAAAATATACCATTATATACAGGACGATGGCAGCTCCTAACCACTTCTGAGACTTATAAAAGACCTACAACATTAACAAGCAGGTTTAACAAAATATGGGATATTGTAGTTCAAGATAAAATAGCTACACAGCTTTTATTCAATGATGCAGCACTGCAGCATCTTCTGACTGTCCCTGGCCCAAACAGCATCCGACTTGCCTCGACCAGGGCCTGGGCCTTTTTGGTCTTGGCCCCAGCCTGGTGTAGGGTTGCCAAGTCCAATTCAAGAAATATCTGGGGACTTTGGGGGTGGGGCCAGGAGACTTTGGGGGTGGAGCCAGGAGACATTGGGGGCGGAGCCAGGAGCACGGGTGTGATAAGCAGAATTGAACTCCAAGGGAGTTCTGGCCATCACATTTAAAGGGACAGCACACCTTTTAAAATGCCTTCCTTCCATAGAAAATAATGAAGGATGGGGCACCTTCTTTTGGGGCTCGTAGAATTGGACCCCCTGGTCCAATACTTTTGAAACTTGGGGGGCATTTTGGGAAGAGTCACTAGATGCTATACTGAAAATTTGGCACCTCTACCTCAAAAAACAGCCCCCCCAGAGCCCCCGATACCCGCGGATCAATTCCCCATCATTCCTTATGGGAATTGTTCATGGAGGTGCATAATGGCTGTGGGGGTGGGGCTTCCCCCGCCGGCCAGCTGGCTGGGGGAGGGGGGAAGCCTGTTAAACCTGGGGATCCCCCGCTGGGACCTGGGGATTGGGAAGGCTAGCCTGGTGGAATCAGCTCTCCATGGAGATCCGGGCCCTATCTGACATTACCATTTTGTGGGGCCTGCAAGACAGCTATTCCCTCAGGCCTTCGGTTGAGGCAGTGGTCATCCTTATACCATCTGTTTGGCCTCCCTTGCTGTGATGCTGTAATGCTATCTTATTATTACCATCTTATTATTATATTCCTAGGCCTATAGCTGTATCGATTTGTAGAATGTGCCCAATGGAAACTGCCGCCTATGGTGTATATTACTATTTGGTTTTATTGTACTGTCATATGGTTTTAATTGTAAGTTTTTAATTGTTTTAATCTCTGTTGTTATCTGTCCTAAGCCTGTTTATGAGAAAGGGCAGAATATAAGCCAAAACAAACAAACAAACAAATGCTAGTGAACAATGTCGTTGAATTTTTTTAAATGATGGTGTAAATAAAAAATCAATGAAATGTAAACTTCTGGTGAAATATTTGGACTTTGTTATTGCCACAGAAAAAATGTCTTTGTATGGCTGTTGTTATGGTAAAATTGTATTGTTTTTGTTGTTTGCTATATAAAATAAAAAAAGTTTAAGTGTAAAAAAAGATCTACATAGCTAAGGAATAGAGGCTCAGTAGGAGCTGTGGGGTAACTGCTGCTTCCTGAGAAGACACCTTGACATGGACAGTAACCTGGGGTGTGGTCACACGTCACATTAAAAGCGGGTGTGTAGCGCTCAAATTTGAACCGCTCAATATTGATTCGATGCAGGGTCATTCGGACGAGCATCCAAGAATGCTACTCATTCTGTTGTTGAGCATTCAGACATCCAATACTATCACGCTCTTCTCTTGGAGCATGTGTGATCAGATGGTGATTTCTGGGAGGGGGGGGGTCCATTGAACATGCGCCCAACTGTTTGGAGTTGGGAAATCAAACGTTGCTTTAGAGGCAGGGGGGAAAGGGAAAAGTTTCCGGAATTAAGGTTGCCAATTCAAACCAAGGAACTGCCAGGAATTACTTTCCTAGAAATTGGCAGTGACAATAATATCTGGAAATCCTCCACATTGAAAAAAAAGATTTTTTTCCTATTCTGAATAGTGGGATAACATCCCCCCCCTCCGATCCTGTGTTGATTGGAGAAGCAGAAGCGTCACCTCAGATTCCCAGTTGATCTGGCAATGCACATGTCTGCTGAGGCTTTTTTTTTTTAAAGGTGGGAGGGGCGGTAAACATTCCAAGGGGCAGTATTGCACGTGAGCTGTCCAAACAGGAAAAAGCCGATCTTGTGCTGCTTTTTTGAAAAAGAGCCATACTTTCTGTGCTGTCAAATTAATGCGGCACTGATCTGCAGCAAGTCGGAATGACCCTGTATGACGCTCAATTGCCAGATGTGGATGTGTGGACGAACATATTTAATCCATCAGTGAGAAGGAGCTGTGTCGCCACTAATGGTATGTGTGACCGCACACCTGGTGAGGCTTCTCAGGATGCTTTAGCCCTTCAGCTTAACAGAAGTGGTCAACCATCTCTTCCAGTTGCTGTCTCATATGTCACTCAAATGTGTTCAATAAACTTCTTATAGCGCTGTTTCACGTGGCACCGTTTTCAGAAATGTAACCTCAGTATTAAAGGAAGTATTGTAAAACTATGAAAGGTGTAATGTAGGGACAATGAGCAAATATTGACCATTGTAAATGGTGCAGTAAGTCTATCTGAACATATATTCTGTACCTGGGCATGCTCCGTGTTAACAGATGAATTCATGACTAGAAGCTTTTGGAACTGCCTTGTTAAAAAGTTTTTTTTTAAAACCTCATTACAGTAAAGGCATTGTTATCCAATATTTATCAGGAATGAGAATTGCCATTTATTCAAATATATTGAAGTTTTCCAGATATTAAAATACCAGGTAACAAAGTTTGTACTAGGAGTTCTATTACGAAAATACTGTTTTCTTTTAACACCTTTGAGATAATTTCCCCCTTTGCCTTTCTTTAGAGGAGATGAGCCAGCACAATTGCTCCTGGCTTTGTGCTAAACCTGGAAAAGGCTGACTAGGCACTCTCCCATGAGCTTGAACACTCCTTACCATCATGTACCCCAAAGCTTCAGCTCAATTAGCTTTCATAGTTACCTGTTTGATTGAGCAGATTTCAAGACTATCTGCTATTTAGTGTTTACATCTTTCTTTAGAGATATGACCCCAATTTAGTCTAATTTTTCTTTGGAAGCTTGTCAAATTGGTTCTGAACTTAAGTATTCCTATGTGTGCGTGCTCATTAACAGTAATGTTCTGTTTTGTGCACTGATTGCTTTGAATGATAAAAGGCTCATTTTATTTACATTTATTAAATGCAAAATTATGATTAGGAGTGGGCAGAGGCCAGGCAGCATATTTTACTAGTGGGGTCAACCCCAATGAGCTCAATTGAAGCAGTGCAGATTTTGAATTTTTATTCTGCATTTTTTTTGAGGCAGACATTACTGTTATGCCAATCTGTTGATTTCAGTGCATGGTATTGTATTGTAAGGCACTAAGATGGCATGAGAATGAGATAGACCCAGTAAAATCTCCCCATATAAAAATGTGGAAGCTGACATGCCACATATACAAATACCCTGATGTTCAAGTCAAATAAATAAAAACCAAAGGTTTGCTTTCTGATTTAATACTTCACCTAGATGATGTAATAGGCTATTCACTTGAGTACAGGAGGCCCCAGGAAGAAGCAGTAATTCTTGGTTTTGAAATTCAAGCCCTGACCAGAAAAGTCAACCAGGCAATCTTATAGACATGATTTTTTGCTAGCACCATCTGTGGACAGGTTAAGAATACATTTGATTTCCTGTAAATATGCTATGTCTCCATAGCACAATTTTATCTCCATTCTAGTTGTACTATTCATCAATGGAAGAAAAATCAAAGTCGTATGAAATTCTTCATCTGACATCTGTTCTTTCAGTTGAGCAAAGATGGGTGAGAGTCCCATGAATAGCTTTTCACTACTTGCTAGCGCTTTTTCTTTGTGGATATCTTGGCTGACAAAAAGCACCTTCATTTTCCCATCCATTATACTAGGTTAAAGTTTATTGACTGCCATTATTCAAACCATTCTATAGAGACTACACAACAAATATACCCCATGAGTGACTGATCAAAGCTGAATTCTAGGACAGCCCTTCATGAAAAACTCTCTTTCCAAGGAATCCAAAACAATTAAGGATCCTTCAGTTGATGAAGCAGGTCATTCTCTGTCTAGAATTTAAATGGAACATGTCTGTTCTTTTCTCTTATTTTATTTAAATATGCAGAGCACCTGTGCATCCTGCATTTCCAGCAGAGAGCAGTTAGAAAATTAGAATTTCAGTGGCAGTGTGTGGAAATATATTCTTAAATGTCTCAAAGTTGAGCATTTGTCATCTCTGCTCCGATAATGTTATAAGGTGTGCAAAATATATCAAATATTCCTTAGCAACACCTGAATTCAACATTTTTTCTAGCATTAACATAGCCCATTGTATTTCTTTATACTGTTGTAATACACCCCCCTGAGGCTTTCACTTCTGTGATTGTATTTTGATCCTGAGTCCCCCATACAAATAATCATACTCATCAGTAACTAAATCCCAACTCCATTATGGAGTTGGAGTCTTTGAGAGTTCCCCGCTATGTTAGTGGGCCTAGCCCAGTAGCCAGGAGCATACAACTGGACCACAGTTTTCTAGGCAGAGGTTGCTGGGAGGGGAGGAGGGAAGCTTAGGACAGATGGGCAGATAGTTAGGGTCGCTGTTGAGTAGGAAGGAGATAGAGTAGCCAACGCCATGTTAGGAAATTCCTAGGAATTTTGAGCCTTGAATGGTGGGGTCTGAACTAGAAGAGAGAGGCCTCAGAAGGATATAATGCCAAGGATTCCACCCTCCAAAGCAGTCATTTCCCCCAAGGGGAATGAGTGAGGTGGCAACAAAAATACAAATCACAGAAGAATTGGTAAGAGGAAAAAGGCACTGCATCCATGCAATTATATCTCAAAAATTATTTTACAGTAATTAAACATCACTACAATTACTTAGAACATGAAAATTCATGTTATTTAAAGGATCATAGAAAATACTTAATGACTACAAAATGGAACATACACAGCAGGGAGAGGATTGTCACACCCAAAAGTCCAACTGGTAAGGTTCAAAATAGTAGTCCAATCACTTTTCTCTTTCCTCAGGCAGACTTCCACAGCTCTAGCAGCAAAAGAAGGACACCAAATTCTCAGAATTTCTCAGAAGGACACCAGTCCAAATTCAATTCTCAAATGTGCAACTAATTAATTCTCAGACATGCAACTTAACGAGCACCTCCGGAACATTGACCCCATTTTCACTGAAAGCTTCATCTAAGATGAATAATGACACTCTTAAACAACTATCTAGTAATTCCTCACTGGTACCTAGAAAAACACCAACACATATATCTTCACATTCAAGACATGGCGTTTCTTCAGATTCAAACTTCCAATTCTTTACACTTCCCAATAGCTTCCAAGATTTGACTTAACAGAGTTACAAGTATCAATTAAACATCTAGGTGTCCCTGGTAGATAATTCTTTTTGCATCCCCTACTTAAACCCTTCCACCTTTGCAGACAATCCGAGAGGAGAGCAAAGACAGGAACTGCATCTTGCACCTCCCAAAGCAGCTCAGCTCTTCCTGCTGTGGTACCTCTTTCTTCCTGTTCAACATTTAAAAGCAAACCCCAGCCTGCCTTCTTTGATGGCTCTTCTCCAGCTTCCAGAAGCAGGGCCAAGCCCAGAGGCATTACAATTGCATTGGGAGCAACCCAAGCATGGACTGAGATGCCTTCTCCCGGCAAGCTAGGCAGGCACTTCACAGAGAGGGGGAGAGGGATGTATGATTCTTTAGGGTGGGTGCCAGGTTGTTTGGAGGGGGCCAGGTACTCATGGGCACCCCATGCATATGTCCCACCTGGCAACTCCATAATTAGAGAAGGAAAAGGAGAGAGGCTATGGGAGTTTCAGGAAAGAGAAAATAGTGTCTGGGGGAAAGGGAAATGAGATAGCTCCCACAAGTCCTTGCAGGTGTCCACTTGAAATGTATTAATGGTGGGTGTCTGGGAGGGGGCTCCAGTTTTTAAGGTTTACTTGTTGCGTAGACACTACTGTAAAGCATCTGAAGTATTGGAGGGAGCAAAGGTGGGGAGAGAAATTGTCCTGGCCATCTACAAACTAGATGACTGCATGGCCAGTTGTTGCAAGGCTACCACAGTAATGCAGTAAGGTAAAGATATGAGAATGTATAGTTTTGGTTATCCCATCTTGGAGTGCTTTGCTATTTACTATGGAGTTCTTTACTATTTGTCTGGAAAGATGGCTGGTAGGCTACTCACAAGAGAATGCTTTCATTCACACTCTCCCAAGTTCTTATCTAGAAAGCAAAATTGTTTTCCTTGACTGCTGAGTACCAGATGCAAGATCTTTCAGTGTCTAGGCTGTAGTTTTGATGACAATATTCTTGACTAGTAGCTAGCGATTAGGGTATAAGATGTTTAGCTTCAGCAATGTATCTCATCTTGTTCTGGCTGGCTTCACTGTGTATGTTCAAGGGCCAGTGGATTGAAGCTTGCTATTTCTATAAATCTGATGCTTTACTAAAATCTCCTGGTAAGCAAATCTGGACCTTGCATCTAGTTTTATTGGGATTTCTGCAACCTTTTGAGCTTCTGGACAATAGTCCGGGCTCCAAACAGATGAGAAGGAGGGTTCTGTTTTTCAGATATTTCAGAGAAGAACTAGGAAGTTCAATGCTTGTCTCCATATTGAAAGCAAATACTGCAAGCCACTAAAGTTCTTAATCTGAAACCAAGGAATACAATTCTGACAAGCGTATATAAGGAAGAACCTTGTACTCATTTTTGTGGTTCAGGTGCTACAATTGGTTCTGTACAGAAAATGAGACCCAGACAGTCTGCTTTTTCCACATCACTATGTTATTTTGAGTTTGAATTGAGCCAACAGTTGGTTGTTGACTCAAAGATAAAATGTATAAAGATTTTTAGGCCTCAGGCTGCTTCTTCCTATAGTAATAAATTATTTAATGGATTTTATAATGTAAGCAAAATGGACAATCGATGTAGATAATTACATTTTTCTATGTTTTATCTAATTTGGGATATGAAATTCATTTACTGAGATTTATGCATTTTTAAGGTTTTACTCATGCCAAAAGTTACTTCAGTGGGGGAAAAAAAGATATTGCAACTTGAATGATACAGAAAATCCAGAATGTGAATGGAACAGAGGAAACCCAAAGACATAATTCAGAGTTACTGAAAATAATAACAGGCTACAGAAATATGCTTATATGAGCAAATTACAATGCATGATCTACAATGTGTCATACAGATGTATTAGCAACAATCTTTCATCAGGAGAATACTGAAAATAGCAGTTTGGGAATTTTATCTAAATAATTCTATGCATTTAGACTATGCCATTTAAAAACTGAGAAAAGTAAAACAATAGTATAATGAAATTCGTTATTACATTGGTAGTTGTTTCCACGTTCAGCATCAGGATACCCTAAAGCGAGGCAACCGCTGGGCCCCAGGACTTCTGATGGGCCCATTGCCATAATCCCATCTACACACCTCTCCTGCTGCCCACCCCAGTATACCTGGGAGTACCTCTACCACCCACAGCTTCCAGGTAAAGGTGCTATCCAGCACCACCAGGGAAGACCATACAGGGGTGCACAGCAGTGGGGGTCTTGGTAGCCATGGCAGCCACACCCTCAGCTGTGTATGCTGTCCAGCACCATCAGGCAAAGGGCATACAGGCTGTGAGTGCATTTGGTGACAAGGGTAAGAGCCAGAGAAAGATGCACTGGCAGTTTGTGAGGCAAAAGGTAGAAAGGGGTGTGTGCAAGTGGGAGCCCTGGTGGTAGGGTTAGGGGCTGGACATTCTCTTTCCAGGGCTCCTTAAAATCTCAAACCAGCCCTGATTATTTCTAGCAAACATTCACAGCTGACAACTTTAAGGGCAGCAATAGCTTACAGTCATTAAGCATTGTCCGAGAAGGTTTTGTCTTTAGTCCTAAGGAGTGCTCAAGAAAATATTAAGCCCCTATGTAAGTGAGTTATCTGGCAGGCATGACTGTGAGGTAGCAGGCACTTGCAAACAGAAGTTAAGGGTACAGTTCAAGAGATTATAGCCTTGGAATTCTCAGATATGTGGGATACCACCATAGCAACCAGTTTTCAGAGTGGAATTTACACAACAGCAGGGTAAACTACAGTTTTGATTACAAAGGGCCTCAAAATAAAACAGTTACTAAAAATCACCAGATTTCTATTTCTGGTAATGACATTGGACCTCATCAACGAGGCAGAGTTTCAGGTCTCAGAGCCTCAGCATGTCTTAGCCTAGTCCAATCTGATTACAGTTCCTTGGACCACTGTCATGAACAGGAGCACACAGTAAAGTAAAATAAACCAGGAAAGTAGTTCTTTAAATACCCTGTGCAATAACTGCTACCATACACTTGGCACTCTCAGCATGTCTTACTCCAGCCCTGTCAATCACCAAAGGTAACTGAGAAGGTGGATACAAAGGAGTGGCATGGAATGAGAAGTACAGTCTGTACCAATGGTACTGTTAGACCAAAAGTCCTAGATGTGGCCCCAGAATCACAGCTACCAGGACCTCCCACTGGCCCACTACCAGAGTCAACAAACGGAGGCCCTCACCTATGTGAAGAGGGTAGGAGCTATCTTTGGAGCTGGCTGCCCAAGCCTCAGATAAAACAGGCATGTGCCTGTCACTGCAAGTGGGCACCCCAAGCCATGGACAGTGCGGGCACAAGTAGTAGCAAGGGGAGCCTGCCCTTTTTCTTCTTCCCCTTCTCTGCTGGGAGGACAGGCCAATGGGTGGTTGAGAACCCCTACCAAGGGGAAGGTACCCCTTTTGCCCATTGTCTAAGACCACCCTTGGTCTGAACTGAAAAAGAACACCATGTTGACCTAGGACTGAAGATTATGCACCACCAAAGTTTGTAATATGTATTTGATAATTATGAACTTCAGTAAACAGCTATAAAGCACACACATATCAAACACAAATTCTTCCATATGTAGGCTTGCCAAATGCCCACTTTGGGAGGGCAACCTACCAAGGAAGGGGCCTTCCCAAATGCCCTTGCCTCTCAGTGACATTGGGCTATGTGCTGATGTCATGTCCAGGCAAACCACACTGGTATTACCATAGAGTTTCTAGACCACTGACATGTCTGCCATTATGTGGGGGGTGGGGTTGTCCATAGCAACAGCTCAAAATAATTCCCACTTTTTGCCCTGCTGCCAAAACTCCCAGGGATGCAAGCCCATTGGAAGACCTCTCCTTGCCTAAAGACAGCTCCCCAACCTTAAACCACTTCTCACTAACAACCATGGCCCATCTAACAGAGTCGCCAACACAGGAACCAGACCCTGTAACAGATCCAGATGCCAACTCTGCCCACATAGCTTCCCAGAAAATATGATTACAGGACGCATCAACTATACCCTCTCTGGCTCCTACAGCTGCTCATCCTCCAAAGTGATATATGCTCTCATGTGCCAACAATGCCAACTTCTATGCAAAAGAATAAAGGACACAAATCTGACATAAAAAAATCTGACATAAAGAAATGACAATATCCAGAAACCAGCAGGAGAACACTTCAATCTACCAGGACATTTCATCAAGGACTTTACGGTCATCATAGTTAAACAGAAACATTTCAAAAACAAAATCCAGTGGGAAGTTGCTGATTTGGAATTCATTTGTAAATCTGACTCAGTCAGTCTTGGATTGAATAGGAATTTTGGATGATTATCTCACCAGAAGTAACTGCCTTTCCCTTTCAGGTATTCCACTCAGATTCATCAAAAGAAGGAAGTGATCATACTCAGCTTGGATTACACAATCTACCTTTTTAATGACTTTCAACTGCTTTGCTTGGCACTCACTTCCTGCACCCACTCCCCCTTCTCCTTACCACCTATATATCTCTAGCCAGTTTCTACATAACCTTCATGCATCTGACGAAGAGAGCTGTGTTTCTCAAAAGCTTATGCTACGATACAATTTGTTAATCTTAAAGGTGCTATTGATGATTTATGATATCGATGATCTTTATGATTTTGCAGCAACAGACTAACATGGCTAACTTCTCTGGATCTAAGTCCATTGCCTGACATCCCAATCCACATGCCTAGGAGCAACAGGTTGTACTCTTTTCATTCCACTCTCACTGTGGTGTACAAAACCACCTCTTACAGGTCTTTTTCAACTCAGAATCTCCCTTCCTTTTCAAGCTATGTTTTCCCTCTGAGTAAAGATACAAAACATATATTTCCTCTCTGGGTGATAAAATAGCTTGGGTATGGTGTTTTTGAACTGGGAAAGGACTGGAGGAACAAGAATAAACAGGGCTTAAAATGCTCAGATGTGGGGCTTAAAATCTGGAGGGAAGTACTATGGAACTTTCCATAACTGAGCTACAGTAAATAAGCTACCTAGTTCCCTTGATGGACCAATTGTGATACCACTTCTGTTGTTCAGTGGAGCAGAAGTGGAGAGCCAGTTTGGTGTAGTGGTTAAGTGCATGGACTCATCTCTGAGAGAACCAGGTTTGATTTCCCACTTCTCCACATGCAACTGCTGGAGTGACTTTGGGTCAGTCATAACTCTGTCAGAGCTGTTTGCTCAAGAGCAGTTTCTATCAGAGCTCTCTCAGCCCCACCTACCTCATAGGGTGTCCATTGTGTGGAAGGGAAGGAGAAACGGATTATAAACTGCCCTGAGATCCCAAATGAAGGGCAGGATATAAATCCAATGTCTTTTCTTCTTCTTTAAAAGACAGAACAAAAAAACACCCAAAGAACACCCAATAGACAGTTTAGAAAGAGCTTTCTTAAAAGATAGACAAAATGGAAACTTTATAGGTAAATTAATTCTAATTGTAATGTTTGCCTACACTGTTTCCTTTCTTTAGCTTTTTTTCTATTTACTTTTCAATAAATAGAAGCAGCAGATGAGTAGAAGATTTGCTGGAGAACGCAAATGTTAAACATACCCCCAAAGGTTCTTTTTTGTCTTGTATGACTACTGAATACTTGGTGAGAAATTCTGTGGGGTTGCAGTATCTCCCCCCCCCCCGCCCATTTTATGATCTTACAATTCTATTGCTATGTTGAAAGAAGATAATTTGGCTGTATAAATGACAAATATATAGGCATATAGCTACTTATTACCAAGTATTTTCCTCCTTCACTGCCTTAGGGATTGTGCTATATCACAATTCTGAACTATGAATCACTATCTTATTCTCTGCAAGCCTGTTATTTTGGAGGAGTGAAAATATTTTGACTGACATTAATAGATAATGCTGCCTGGTGTCCACTAAGGAATGATTCATACTGAAATGTTCTTGTTTTCTAAATAGATTGTAAATAAGTACCTAAAAAGAGAAAAGATTTCCTCATTGCATTCAGTTTTTGAAATTCCTAGCTTAGATAAACATTGCTTATAATGACAGCTCGCATGGTGATAAGTGTCTGCCATTTTAGAAAACAAAACACTGTTGTACTGTTTGTGAAAAGTTTTGACTACTATAAAAGTTATATTTATTCCAAGGGCATTGACTACTCCATCACCGGTGCAAACGTCCCTGTGAAGAGTGCTCCCATAGGCTCATAGGCACAGAAAAAGCCACCCAGCTATGGCAGCAACAGTGACAGGATGGAGGCATGTGGAAAAGGCCTTTGCAGGGTCCTAACCCCCAGAAAAGGGCAACTAGAATGATTAAAGGGTTGGAACACTTTCCCTATGAAGAAAGGTTGAAACGCTTGGGGCTCTTTAGCTTGGAGAAACATCAACTGCGGGGTGACATAATAGAGGTTTACAAGATTATGCATGGGATGGAGAAAGTAGAGAAAGAAATACTTCCCTCTCTTTCTCACAATACAAGAACTTGTGGGCATTCGATGAAGTTGCTGAGCAGTCAGGTTAAAATGGATAAAAGAAAGTACTTCTTCACCCAAAGGGTGATTAACATGTGAAATTCACTGCCACAGGAAGTGGTGGCGTCTACAAGCATAGCCAGCTTCAAGAAGGGGTTAGATAAAAATATGGAGCAGAGGTCCATCAGTGGCTATTAGCCACAGTGTGTATATATATGTATATGTATGTGTATATATTTTTTTTGGCCACTGTGTGACCCAGAGTGTTGGACTGGATGGGCCATTGGCCTGATCCAACATGGCTTCTCTTATGTTCTTATGGTTGTCTGGTCTCTCTGACCATCCCCTTTGCTTTCTGGCATGTCCATACAAGTGCCAAAGTGACCAGAATGCCTCCCCCCAGGAACCTCCTTTGATTCACTGCTCAGCGCTTAGCATTGGGGGGGAAAGTCTTTAAAGGTAAATGGCTGACCATCCTTTTCCCTTTTGCATCTGAGGGGAAGCACTGCCACTGATGTGTGGTGAAGAGCTGGTAAAAGGAGAGAGAAAAGCATGCTTCATTCCCCCTTCCCCCAACTGACTGTAGGCAAAGCTCCCCTACAGAGGCTTGCCCATAGCCATCCTGCTGTTGCTACTTTGAACTGGAACAAAGGAATGCATGTGTGGTGTTTTTATTGTCGTTATTCCTGCTTAAAGCAGAAAGCCTTGGTAGTCCAATATGTCATGCTCAAAGTGAGTACAATATTGCTTGGAAATACCCTCTCCAAAAATTACAGCTGTTGAAGAGGGAAGTGGGGCAAAAGTTTGGTGCAGAAGGAACCATGAATGATGAGTAGAAATAGTCAGTAGAGGGAATGGAAGGCTCTACACACCCGCGCTTCCATCCTGCTGTCCTCTCTTCTCCTTGGTGCACTGACTTGAATTAAGATAGCAAGGAAGCTGAATGGTTATGCAGGAGATGCACAGAAACCTCCTGTTTCCTTAATGGGACCTTCCACTGGCTGAATGCTCAACTGGAAGGGAACCAAACAATAGACAGGTTTTGTTTTCTAATTCATTCCGCAAACAAACTGAAGTCCCATGGATTGTTAACAGCCATGAGATGCACTTAAGTTCAATGAGGAGAAAAATGTAGAAACAATTTGTATGCTACAGGGAGACAGGGAATACTGAGAGCTTGAGAGATTCAAGTTTTATCACAGAATGTGGCAAACACTCATTTCCACTATAGTTGCAATTCATGCACAATAGGGAAAGAGGAGGGAGAAAGCACTTTTCAGAACATATGCTCTAATATTAATGCCAAATTAATTTTGAGTGAAAAGAAACATATATTGATCATGGGAGACCAAATCCCATTGACTTTCACTTAGTTACTTTTCAGAGTTATCACGCATACTGCAAAATCATCTGAAATACAGGGTTATTGGGCTGCACATTGGAGAATCTGACTTGACATTTAATTGACAAATGGGAGGCTGGAAAGCCACTGCTCTTTTGCCAAGTCCTTTACTCCACACATTCTTTTCTCACAGCTGCCAGGGAGCAATATTAAACTTGCAGTACTTATGGCAGGGTGGAGCAGATAAATAAAAGGACCATTCTGGAGGCCAGGGTACCGTCTCTGCAGGCAAAATGAAGAAAGGAGGGGGTTTATTGAAGGGACCATACATCTGTGGAGATAACCTATCCCTCTATGGTGCAGGCCCATAGCTGGGCCCTGGGATGGCTTCAGGTAGCTAGGATGTGGCTCGACACAGGTAGTGATGGCATTTACCCTCATGAGAGCCATTGGGCAGAGAAGCCATCAGGTAGGTGGATGCACATATTGAATATGGTGCCCTATGGTTTTGCTGTCAGCAGCTGAGATTGCCCAGTAGTGGCTGCTGTGAGCTGACCCCCTTATTTCTGTAGGCATACATCAGTGGGGTGCCTGAAATCCAGATGAGCCAAGCAGGCCTCCATAGGGGATGTAAGCCAAAATACCCTCAAAATGGGGGAATTGTCAGGTGGTTGGGGAATTGTCAGGTGGACACCTGGCTCACTCAGGATCTTTTACCTGTGTATACAGGATTCCACGTCCAGAAAGTAATGCTTAAAAATATTAGGGACTCTAATTAAGTAAAAACAATTAAAATTTATTAAGAAAAATATAGACAATATATAGAAAAATATAGACATCTTGTATCTTCCATACAAGATAAAATACTCATAAAATCATACACACAGTCATAAGAAAAATAGATAGAGAGATAGGGGAACACAAGGATAGATGAACAGGGTGATATTTACCGATCGTAGTCTTCAAGGAAGGCTCCAATGGTGATGAGCAAGGAAGTGGGAGAAGGGACCCGAAACTGATCAGGAATCAGGGATGGATCTATGTGCAGAATTGGGATACTGATAGAAGCACACCTGTGGGTAGCTAGTTCACAGATTATAAGGACTTACTTGAGTCCTTAGGGGATGGGAGGTACGAGGGAGGAGGAAGGTGGTCAGCTGGTGCGTGACCTCACGAAAAGGGGAGGTTTTGCAGTGACCAAAAGGGCTGGACTACCACGACAACCAATAGAAAGTTCATTGGTAGCACCTAATTGGGTGCTTGCTCTTGACCAATGGACTTGCTTGGATCCTGGATACCTGAGTGAACTTTCAGGTTGAAATGGACCAAGGGGAGGCTCCAAAATGACAGTTGGGGAAAAGAATAGAGAGATTACTTGGGTGGGAGATGCTTAGGACTATTAGACTTATCTAAAAGGATGACAATAGAGAGTCAAATCATGGCCTATTTAACACCCAGTTTGTACAAAGGAACTTGGCTCTGGCTGAAGATGATCTTCCTCTTCTTCTGTCTTCTCCTTGGCACTAGTCTTTGTCTTGAGTTCCATCAAACAAAAAAAGTGGCGGTTGGACGATTAACCATTCCTGGGGTGGGTAGGTTGCTTGCAGGCATAGGTGACATCTGATGTGTATGTGAGCCATCCGCTTTGCTGGAATGGAGTCAAGCCTGGTAGGAAGATGGCTGCGTGTGGTGTTAGCCCTCCACGGTGGATTCCATGGTCAGCGCTTCAAAACCGTTCGCCTGGATAGCTCCTGGCGGCGCAGTTTCCTCTGTTCCATGGCTTGGATAGATGTCATACAGAATGACGGGAAGTCTTCCGTTCTCCTGGTGGGCACTCTTGTACCGGTCTTGAGTGCCTTTGTAGTGTTATGGCTGCTTGTACTGCATAAGTCCCTTTTGCCACTGGATAGGTGTGCTCACACTCTCTGGCCAGACGTGTGCGAGTCACTTTTCCAGGTGCTCTGGCAACCAGGTTGGTGATTACGATGTTCTGTAAGGGGGTTTTTCCTCACAGGGACTGCCCTCTGAAATTGATGATCTTCACCCTGTGGCATGGAATGCTACCCACCAAGCTTCTGTGGCCCCTAGAAACAACCACAAGGTTTGCACAGGAGATATCGCAGGGTTCATCAGTCCATTCCTGGGCCCAAAAACCATTGCCATGACTGATCCATTAGGGACCACTCATGGCATTTGCATCTATGCTCACTGCCATGGCAGTACATCTCCCCCCAGGATGCCCCCGCAGCAGCTTTTGGGTCTTCAGTCTGTGCTTTTGGCTGCAGAGGGTGGTGGCCTGTTGCATCTGTGTCTGCTGCTGTGGCACCATTATTGTCAGAATTGGCCCCCACCACAGTTTTGTTAGCTGGAACCATGTGGCTTATGTGATACCCCCTATACATTCCCCCTCCCAGAACACCAACACCTGGGATAGGCACAGTGGATGGGCTTTATTAGAGGGAACCTGGGACAACAGAGTGGTAAGGCTGGTACTAAACCACTGAGGAGCAGACCCCCCACTTGGTCCTTTCGTTTTACCCATGGAACCAATGGCCATGGGTAGGGAAGGACAGGAGCTAATTGTGTCCACATGCTCCCAGAAGCTACCTGAGGTAGCCCTCAATGGACTGAGCTGCCTGGTGTGTGGTGTCCAGTGTCCTTCTGGGGGAGAGCTCCTGCCCCCCACAGCTGCCAAGTTGAAGAGCAGAAGATGCCATGTTCAGTGTGGCTTGATGCCACTACTGTTCACTGGGGGAAGGGGAATGAGGTTTGGGGGAAAGGGTTCCTTGCTTACCTGCTTGTGTGTGGGAGTTACCATGGCTATCAACAGATGGCACTGGCATTTTTGATTTTGTAATTTTGCACCTCTTCTGGGGGGGCATTCCATGCTAAAAATGCTTTGAGAGCCATCTGACTTGCATCAAGCTCCCTGGCACATCCACATTTCTGCTGGCGCAGTGTTTTGCACCATCACTCTGCTGGCATGCATCTGTGGTGCTGCTTTGCCACATGGCACCACTCATGCCCTATGGCAGTGTAAATGCCCTTACACTGGCATAAATCCAAATTATGCCAGAGTTGGCGTCAGTCAGTTCTCTATTCTGATTCATCCCCCACTCCAAGATTTCCTATAGCCCCTCTTCCTAAATGGTTTTTATTTCAGCTAAGGAAAGTACTGGGGTACAGCAGAGGAAAGAAGTCTGGGAAGATAAACTGCGGGTACCACAATGTCACTACATTCCCCCCGCATGCATCTCTTTTACTGTTAGAAGTTGATTCTCATTTAATTTAATTGACAAATGGGAGGTTGGTATTGATACTTTAAATAAACAAACTATTCCTCATGTGTAATGTGGCTCTGAGCCAAAGATTACATTGCTGACATTGTCTTCACCTTACCCTTTCTCTAATTTGGGTGCTACTTTTGTGATTCCTAATTGGGGTGTGTGTGGCATTTGGGTTAATCTTTGTTTATCATAGCTGGTTTCAGGGATAGCTGCCAAGAATCCTAAAACAAACAAACAAACAAAAACCCTAAAAAGAAACCAACCAAAACTGGGCCACCTTCTGCAGAAGCAGTTTGTAGTAGGAGGGTATTCTTTTTCCTCAGAGTTCCATTTCTTGATTGACATCTTATGATACATTCCTTAGAGGCATTTCTTGGCAGTGAAAGAAATGTGCACATCATGTGCCATCTACAGTTAGTCTGCAAAGGATAATTACGGAGGAGAGAAATTGTTCATATTGCAATTAGCAAGGGATGTCATGAATTGTAGCAAATAATTAGACAGTATAATATATTTTTAATTAATGAGTTATATGGCACTGCCAATGCCAAGGTTTGCTAGACTACATATGGAATATCATTTTATAATGGTTGTTGTAACTCATTTTTAACCTGTCTTGTTATGTGCATTTTTTTCTTCTGCTTTTTCCTCCTGTTTTGGACGTTACTCCTGGGCACTGTGCATGGAAAATTGTCTCCTGTGTGGGTTTGCATGCAGTAGGTATACATGCAATGGATAGTTCGTGGGAGTTTGAGATCTGTCATGTTTCACTGTGTTAATGGCTAGCAAGCTGAAACAGATGGACTGGATGAAGTATACCTTACTCTTAAATTTTGTTATTTATTTACTTCATTTATTCTCTATTCAATTCAGTAGATAGAGCAAGTTTCATAAATATAAGGTGATGCACACCAAGTGGTTCCCACCATTTACATGAAAGAAAAATCTCTGCTCATGCTTCGGAGGATGGTGGAAGGCAGGAGGGCCTGGCATGACTTGGTCCATGGGGTCACAAAGAGTCACACTCAAACAAGTCTGCATCATGCACATACTGGAAAATACTCTTTTGGCCAATCCAAGTGATTTTGCTTTCATACAATATTTGAGTTGGATCTGGGCAATATGTGTGAGGGCAGAAGGGATCTTTGTCTTGGAGACCATAACGGCTGTCAACAATCTTGTCACTGAGAAACAGATGTTGCATTTTAACATCAAAAGTGTCCATGAGTGAGGAGTTCAGCATGCTCTCTGCCTGCCTGCCTTTCACACACAATCTCCATGTCCTAGCTTTTTGGGAATTCTTGTGAGGAGAAAAGCAAATGGTAAACCATGGATGGGAAGGATTTGAAGCAAGCCTTCACCCAAACACCCCTTTTTACCAATAGAACATCCACTATTTCTATGTGACTGAAGCAGATGTGTCACAATTACTTGGGCCCTGAGCCATAGATTAGCTTGGGGACATTGTCTATGACTTAGCCATACCATAATTCAGATGCCATAAATTGCACATATACATTCTCATGAAAGGATTATTTTTGCTACTCCTAACAGGAGAAAGTGCTTTGTATCAATCCCAATTTGTCCTATCTAGGTTTCAGCGACAGCTGCCATGAAATCACAGTGCAAAATCAACTGGGGCATCTTCTCCAGAAACAGTCTGTCATAGCTTGGCACACTTTTCTCAGAGCTCCATTTCTTGATTGACATCTTATGGCACATTCCTTGGAGGCATTTCTTGTTTGTCAGAGAAACATGCACAACATATTCTGTCTACAATTAGAGTGTGAAGGATAATTAGAGAGGGAAGAAATTGTTCATATTTAAATTAGCAAAGGGTACAGGGAAACCTAGCAAATAAAATTAGGTATTGCAAGTCAGATATATTTTAAATTAATGAATTATATGTCACCTGCACTACTGAAGTTTGTTAGACTACATCTGGAATCTGATTTTGCAATTTTTACCACAACTCATCTTTTAACTAGTCGTGCTAAGTATGGCTTTTTAATGTGTTCCTTGATTGTTTTCATCTAGCCTTTAAAAAAAAGAATCCAGCTGTTAGAAACATTCACTAATTTCCTCCTACTGAATGGTTCTGAAGAGTTTTTAGCTTGGTCTTTAAGTACAATTGGAAATTAAACCTCTTAATGGGAATATTCTTTAGAGCTAACATATTTACATGTCTTCCCTGAAATATTGAAATGGTCATGTAGGGAGCCTTTAAATTAGACACGAGCCTTAGGCAAGCATATCATTCTAGTGATACACATACAGATTAAGGATTTCCTCACTGTATCAATGTATTCAGCGCATCTTCGAAATGCATTACAATATATTATAAGCAAACCAAGTTAAGGCAGATGGAGGGAACAACAGTACAGAACGTATTTCCTTCTGAAGCAAATGGAAATGACTATCCAATTGTTTAATGACCTCAGAACACATAGTATAACAATATTAAAAAAATCCAAACAAACGTATTAACAAAATAAGTCAAATCTAAATGCAGATAAAATTTCATTGCACATCCCTAATAGGAACTCCTGTGTTTGGTTTCAAACATCTAGGAGGAAGACACAACTTTCATGGTGCCTTAGTGAGACATCCCAAAAACGATAGGTACTAAGATACTCATAAGGTTAAGAGGAAAAAAATCCTTGCAATATCAAAATTTGTACCAGATTAGATCTACTTGTTCAACTGCAAAGCCTTGGTAATTTACCAAAGTAGCAAGAGAATACTATTCGTTGTGATTAACTTTGGTTCATTAGCCACGTTCTGATGAGGCAGTTATGCATAGACCCCCACCACCACCACCACCATCATGAGCTAAAGTAGTCATTGCAAAATCCCCTTAGGTTTGTAGTTTCTGAAGGACAGATTTTTATCAGAGACACTCAGTTCACATGACTGAGTGGCATCTCTTCCCTGGTTCTACCAGGGGGAGATTCTGATTCTAATACTTTGCCAGCTTCCCTTTCTGATCATTAATTTTACACAGCATTCCCTGGAGTTCTATTCCAGTTCTAACCTCTTCCTTTGGTTATTTGTGCTCACTGAAGTAAATATTATTTGTTGTTAATTTTAGATCATTTATATCTTCCCTTGAGGGAACTATTACATGGATGGTCTAAGTATCATGAACATATTATTTTCTCTAAGAAATGTTTTAATGAAAATTAGATGAATGCATACAGAGTGCCAGTATCATAGCTTTACTGATAGTTGATGGTGCATTAACTTTTTGGGGGGCTGGATATACTCCAATAAGGACAGGCATACACATTGTTTATCATTAAGGTGCTCAATGACAGTTTTAGGGAGGAAAGGAAAGTCTTTTTACTAGGAGTCTCCTAAAGTCTATCTACATATACAATATTAAAACAGGGAATATTTTGAAATATGTACCTGAAATTGACTGGATAACAAAAGAACAAGCTCCAGTGCCCTAGTTAACATTTAATAGGTCTTAAATCAAGCATCCAGATACAAAAAGACACTCTGCCATTTATAAAGCCAGAAACTAATGACAAAATAGCCTTCCATGCAGTTTTAAAAATGACACCCAGCCTGCTAGTGACAGTTGAAATAGAACTGGTATGATGGTGTACATTTTAACTCTTTCCATAGAGTAAGAGTTTGTTCCATCCTTTTTTCCTGGTTAAAGGGCATTGGGGTTCAGAAGAATCTGACAAAAACTTGCTACATAACTTTGGAAGTATGAAAAGATAAACTGATTTTAAAATAACTATTTCAGATGTTTACTTCCAGAGGGAATAGCTACAGAAGACTGCCACTCTGAAAATAAATAAAGGTCTTCTGTACTTCAGACAATAATAGATTCATTGTTTGTGTCTTTGTATATGATGCTGCCAAATGAACATAACACTCTATGCATCTAATCAACTGGGTTCCAGTTAATTAAAGTTTGTGTCACAATAAATGTGTCAGTCTTTAAAGAGTCACACAACTCTTTGTTTTTTTCATATTCAAATCAAGCTGGATATATTAAAAATGTAACATTTGTGATGAACCTTTTTTCTTTTTTTATTAATAAACTGGGCACTTTCAGTGTTCTAATCACATGCCTGGATACAGAATAACAATGCAAGCCAATCTAATGATTAAAACTTTTTGGGTAATTTATGTTACCTAAGAAACTGACATGTTTCTTACCTTCCAGGCAACCCCTAGCCCCTATTTCTTTTTACTGATGATATTGCATGAAATGGGAACCAGAGAGAAACAGGTTAGAGGAAGGATTCTGAGAACAGAAGGAAATATCTGGCTGGTTCTCTTTATGTTGGAAGTCTTTGGTCTCTTTCATAGAGGCTTTTTAACCTGTTTTTGCTTCTGAAGTGGAACAGATTTATTTGAAGATTTCACATGTCAAGCATAAAATTCTGTTCTTCCCTCAGTTAATGAAGACTTACTTGGGTTTTCCTAAGCCTGTTTTGTTCTGATGATTTTTTTCCCTGTGACATTTTATCCTTCAGGTGAGTGAAGCCTTAAAATAAATCCATTTGCTTTCAGAAGCCAAGACATATTTAATAAGCATGTATGAAAAGGACCTTTGTCTAGAATTTCAATCAGGTTAGCCTTACTTGAATGTTTAGAGTGTTGGACTAGATCTGGAAGATGCAGGTTTGAATCCCCACTCTGCTATAGAAATGGGTGTCCTTGGGCCCATCACACATACTCAGCCTATTCGACCTCACAGGGCTTTTGTTAGGAAAAAAGGAAGGAGAGGAAAACAATGTGAACTGTTTTGGGTCCCCACTGGGAAGAAGGTGAGGGATAAATGAAGTAAATAAATACATATTTAGCAACAATTGCAATGAGATACCAGTGCATTCTTATGCATAGTTACTTTATTGGGAGGCCCTTGGGATTTAGGATTGCCAGTCCCCAGCTGAGGCTGGGAATCCTCTGGTTTGGAGACCCTTCCCCTGCTTCAGGGTTATCAGAAAGTGTATGTGAGGAGGAGGTTGAATGTGTGTTGAATGCTCCATTATTCCCTATGACTGGTCCCCATGGAGTATAATGGATACTTGATCCTTGGGTATCTGGGGCACTGGGAGGCTGTTTTTTAGGTAGAGGCATAAAATTTTCGGCATAGCATTTGGTGTCTCTCCTCAACCCTGCCCCAAATTTCAAAAAGATTGGACCAGAGGGTCTAATTCTACAAGACCAAAAGAAAATGCCTGCATCCTCCATTATTTCCAGTGAAGGAAAGGAATTTAAAAGGTGTGTGGTCCCTTTAAATGTGATGGCCAGAACTCCCTTTGGAGTTCAATTGTGCTTGTAACAACCTTGCACCTGGTTCCACCCCCAAAGTCCCCAGATATTTTCTGAGTTGGGATTCCAGTGAATGGCACTTGTTTACACACAATCTCCTCTGGCTTCTGGTCATTTGGCAAATCATGGTCATTTGCACAATAGCTGTGACCAGGCTGAAAAATATTAAGTCCACTCAAGTTAAGTCAAGTCCTCAAAAGCTCGAGTGAATTGACACTGAAGGCTGTTGTATATTTTATCAGAAAAAGTATGCACAGTTGATGCATGTGTTTCCATTTACAGCTTCCATTGTAGTATTGGGATACTTATGTCTCAGCTGTGATTGGTATATTGCCACCCCAGGCGGAATAACGAGGCAGACACAAGGTTGGGTTAAAGGGCCACTTTATTAACTCAACGGCAAGGGCAAAAACATGGGGACAGGTCAAGCCAGGGGTCAACCGGACCACCTCCATGACCTGAAACTGGGCGAGCCCCCAAAGCCCCGGGTGTGAGCCAACTCAACGGCTCAGACCCGGCCGGCCCGGCATCTTGATCACCGCTCACCTGAGCTCCGCCATCCCCACAGACAGCAGCCTGGGATGCGGACGCTCACACGTGCCGGGATCATCGGACTCCCTGGAGCCAACCTTGGGCCGTACAGCTTGCGGTTCCCCAGGACAGTCATGCACCAAATGGCGCGATGCTGCGGGAGCTCACCAATCCCCAAAACATAATGCCCACCACAAACTGCCAAGGACAGCGCCAAGCCTCTGCTTAGGCCGCTGTACCCCAAACTATAGAACCCTCAACAGCCCTTGCCGTAAGTCATTTAAAAACAGCTCATTGCCCTATTCCGACAAGTGTACCCCGTCATTCCGGTAGAGTTCTGGCGAACTAGACAGAATCAAAGGATGGGGCACATACTCCCCAAGCCCTCCGAGCAGGGCCTTGCGCACCGCCCGGTTGGCTTTTATTCTAGCGCGCTCCAAACCTTCAGGGTCCCAAGCCGTCCGCCAAACGCGGCGCGGCAACATGGCTGACCACAAGAGAAGGACGCCCGGCCACCGCCTCCTTATCAAAGCCAAATCCGCCTGAGCCTGAATGGAAAGGGCCTTGCCCTTAATCAGACCCAAGTCGTTCTCGCCCAGATGAATAACAAGAATCTGCGGAGGAGGGCCAACCCGCTCCCTGAATAGCAGAGGCAGGAGCCCCGGCCACCTCATTCCCCGGCGGCCTAGCCAGGTGATTACCGCTCTGTCGCTAAGGCCCAGCTGTGAGCCGGTCGACGTCCGACGGGCCTGATGTGCCGCCCAGAAGACAATGCTGTGGCCACATATAAGGATCCTCCTCCTCTCATCGCCAGCCACAGCCCCTAGAAGAGAAAACTATTAGAACTGAAAACCATACAACACATAACATCAGCAAAGTTTCACAACATTAAGGGAGAAGACAAAAGAACCGGCCCTATGGCCTCAAAGGCCTAACATAAGTTCGATAGGCTCCTGACCTCCACCGCCCGACTCGACGAATATCGTCCCCACCGTATCCAAGCGCTGCGGCTGTAGAAGCCGCACCGATTCTAAAAGAATGAGTACCAAATTTTTGGCCGCCCAGGCTCAGACGTTGCAATGCACGGCTGGTGATGGCCCAAAATTGGTACTTTGTCAAGGGGGCCCCGTCGGCATGGCGAAAAAGAGGGCCATCCGATGTGCCGCGCAACTCAAGATAATGTTTCATTGCCGCGACCGGGCATAACTCCCCTTCCGAACAAGTTCCAATCCTAACCGAGCAGCCATGCTGCTTCTGGTCGGTCTTAGAACGGCGGACTCTAAACTCCACCCGATCACAGAATAAAGAAACATCCTTAAACTGCAGGGCCCTTGCGGAACCATCGTTACGTGAAAGCGTGACCAGCTCAGAAACCCTAAATGCCCCAAAAAAGGCAGTCAATGAGGCGCCATGAAAGAGTGCCTCCTCGTAAGCTGACCCGCAAACCTGAGCCCAGGAAGCACAAAGCCCCCGCAGGATAGATGGCGAAATGGGCTGCCTCCCATCAGCCCTGGGACCGGCTTCCCGGGACCAACCCTCAAACATCTTCTGGATGCGAAAGTCCTTAGTGACATCGCAGTGCCCCCTGGCCTTACTAATAAAAGCAAGGGCTGCCATCTGGCCTCGAATGGACCTAACTGACAAACCTCGTTGTTTCTGATGCACACAGAATTGCAACAGCTGGTCCACCGGAATTGGCCACACTTCCTGTAATCCTGCCCCCATTCTAAATGACAAAAACTGGCTAGCCGCCCGGTCATACGACCTTTTAGTGCTGGGCGCTATGGCCAGCTGTATCGCCCGGCTCACTTCTTCCCTCCAATCTGCCATAACTCTGCCGGGATGCGCTCGGGCAACAGGTCGGCCTCCGGGGCTAATTGGCGGAAACGGTCCATCTGTTGGCGAGACAGAGCGTCCGCCACCCCGTTACAAATGCCAGGAACGTGCTTAGCCAAAAACAATATATTTAACTTCAGACAACGCAAGGTAAATGCTCTAACAAGGCGCATCACTGCCGGAGACTTAGAGGTTAATCTGTTGACGACATGGACAACGGCCATGTTGTCACACCAAAAGTGAACCGTGCAATTGGCCAGGGCGTCGCCCCAAAGAAACACGGCAACGACAATAGGAAAAAACTCCAGGAAGGTAAGGTTCCGACACAACTCGGTGCCCAACCAATCCTGTGGCCAATGCTCGGCGCACCAGTGCCCCCTAAAATAAACCCCAAAACCAATGGAACCGGCCGCGTCAGAAACTATCTGCAACTCAGCTTCGAGCTGCATGTCCCTGCGCCAAAAGGAAATGCCATTAAAATCCTGCAAAAATGTTTCCCATACTGCCAGGTCCTCACGCATCTCCCTGGTGACTCGGGTAAAATGATGGGGCAAGCGCAGGTTGACCATACCATCACAAAATTGCCGTAAAAAGGCCCTGCCTGGAGCCACCACTTTACAGGCAAAATTCAAGTGGCCAACAAGCTGCTGTAACTCCAGTAAGGTGACCTTGCGCTTGACCAAAACTGCTCGGATCCGGACTAAAAGACTAAGGCGCTTGTCCTCGGGCAGCCTAGAGAACTGGCGCACCGTGTCGAGCTCGATGCCCAGAAAAGTCAGAACCGTGGCCGGACCCTCAGTCTTCTCAGGTGCCAACGGTACCCCTAGTTCCTCGGCTAAATCCTCAAAAGCCGCTAACAGGAACAAGCACTGGCCCGCCCCCGCGGGGCCCACAAAAAGAAAATCGTCCAAATAATAAACGGTATCCCGGATTCCAGTCCTAAACTGTAAGGCCCATTCCAAAAAGGAACTAAAACGCTCAAACGCCGAACAAGAAACTGAACACCCCATGGGAAGGGCCCTATCCACGTAGTAACTTCCTTCAAAGGCAAAACCTAGCAAATCGAAATCACCAGGGTGAACTGGGAGGAGGCGAAAGGCTGATTTTATATCGCACTTTGCCATCTCCGCACCGGGCCCACACCGCCGTACTATCTGGACCGCCCGGTCAAATGAAGTGTATTTCACCGAGCACAACTCCGATGGGATGGCGTCATTCACAGATCGCCCCCTGGGGTAAGAAAGATGGTGAATCAACCGGTATTCACCTGCTACTTTCTTAGGTACAACTCCCAGGGGGGACACACGCAAATTCGGCAGGGGAGGAGACTTAAATGGGCCTAACACACGACCTTCAGCACATTCCTTACTAATCTTTTTCCGTACAACGCTCTCCAAACCCTTAACTGAACGCAAATTGGAGGAAAAAACTGGAGTACGAGGGCCTTCGTATGGCATTCTAAATCCCACCGAGAACCCCTCAGCAAGGTAACGCGCATCATCCCTCCGAGGGTAACGTTCCAACCACTGCCTAAGAACCCTCAGATGAATGGGGCTGGGGCCCTTTTGGAGGGTGTTGCCCGGCCCCGCCACCTGTCCGCTTGATGGGCCAGCGCTGCTTTGATCTGGTGCAAGCCGTGAAGGCGTGAGGGCCCGCGCAAATCGGGCACTCATGTTTGTATTTACAGGCCTTCCTGGAGCACGAACCTTGGGAGGTAAACTCCCAGCAAAGCAGCCGTGGTTGAACCGACTGCCCCGCGGCTGCGCGGGCGCCAAAAAAGGATGTTACTGATGACTTTTGCACCAAATGACCACTGTCGGATCGCTCCCCCACATTTGGTTTTGCCGGCGCCATGAGTTGCAGCCACAGCTGCTGATTAATTTGATTCCATTGAAGGAAAGGATTAACAGCCGCACGCATGCGGAACTGCTCATCGTACTGGAGCCACGCCCCGCCAGCAAAGTCGTTATAAGCACGATATATAATATCGCAATACTGAAACAATGGGGCTGCTCTCCACGGCTGGGCCCTAGCAATGACGCCCGCATAAATAAGAAAACCGGGCAACCAATTCGCCCACGTTCTGTCAACTTTACGACGCTTGAGCTTCTCTTTATCCTTCTCATCCAGCTCATCCTTCGGTTTTTTCTCAAGCTCTCTATATAACAGGCTGAATACGTCTACATATTCGCCTTTCAAGATTTTCTCCCTAGTCGCAGCAGTGAGGTGGTCACCCAGAGGCATAGCCGGGTCACCAAATGGCACAGCATGAAAATCTAAAGAACCGTAAGGGATAGGTGGGTGAGGAGGAAACCCCCAAAGTGTACCCTGTTGCCCAGACCACGGTAAAGCCGTGGACTGGGCTTGTTGCCATCCCCAAGGTGGCACACATACTGCCGGCCCGTGGCCGCCTAACCCAAGACTGCCACCAAAACTATCACCTCCAGGCGCTGCCCCCCACATAAGGCCTGCACTAACAAGCGTGGGCACTGCTGGCGCAGCACTCACTTGAGGCAGTGAACTGGGACCCAAAGGACCCCCGACAGGTGGCCCTGCCCCACAATAAGTAGCCGTCACACCTTGGGCTCCTCCCATTGGCCTGGAGACTGAAGCCACATTGGGACCCAACGGGCCCCACGGCCATGCCGTTCCCTGTTGTGGCGTGGGAAACTTACCTTCCCCAACAGGAGGCACCACCACCACCGCATCAGGCTCCTCGCTCTGCTGCTCTTCCTGCAGGACTCCCTCCTTGGACACACCACTGGTTCCTTCGGCTTCCTGCAACAAAGAAAGGCGAGCCAGCACCTCCTTCTGAAAGGAGATGGTGGCCGCTCTGCCGGATCCTAACAAGCCTGAGGCCCTACGAGAAGGGCCCGCCACGCCCCTAGCTTCCTCCAAGGCTGCTAGTTGAGACATGATAGCCTGCCTTGTTTGCGCCTCCTCACCCTCCTCCAGTGGGGGCGCCTCAGGGGCAGGTCTCTTGGCCGGTCGCTTGGCAGGCTGTTTGCCCTTCTTAGTGCCCTGTCCCTTCCTGGGGGCCATAGTTATTAATTTCTTATTGCGTAGGGTTTTATATATTTCACACTGAAGCCCCCTGGCCGAGCCTCCCGCCTAATAGCACAAGTCTCCAAGAAACTAAGCTCAATGGGAAAGGGACCTGGCCCAATACCCCTGCAAGGGCTACCAGCAAGAGACCAGCGAAGGCCCAAGACACCGTAAAAAACCCACCCACAAAGGACAGCTAACCCACAAGCACCTTACAAAGCCAAGAGGCTGGGGCTAACAGAGTGAGAGGGGGGGGAGGGGGGCGTCGCAAACGCCCCAAACCAAACCAGGGTGGATGGGGATGTACAAGGCCACCCGCGCGCTCCAAGACCCCCAACAGGCCGTGAATTAAAAAGGCACGCTGCTCGCCAGGGCCCCCGCCCGAGGAAACGAAACTCAACCCAGCCGCCGCCAGAGCCAACGGCCCGGTGGGCGGCTCCCGGCCTCACAAGGCCCAACAATGGCGAGGGAAGGGAGGGGGGGGTGAAGCCTGATAAGAACACGCCGCCTCAAAGCCACACGCCGCCGACCGGCAGCCCGAACCCGGCCTCTTCGCCGCGACGATCGACGGCCGCGTCAAACAGACGCTCAAGCCGCACCGGCTCCGTCCTCCGCTCCCACCAGGCCAGCCCCGCTGCAACGCTCTCGAACGGCCCGCAGAAGATCCCAGCACGTAAGTGTCTGCCCAGGCCGAGAGCGATTTTTCTGCTGCGTTGGAGGGGGCGGGAGCAGCCTCTTAAGGCTGCTCCTCACCCCCTCCCATCAGGAAGATCCCATTGCCTCTCATCCGCGCGGGGAGGCAATGGGCGGCCCCCAGCCTCAGCCGTCTATGGACTGCTCGGCTGGGAAGGGGCCGAATTCTGCATGTACATCCTAAAATAGCGTATCAGTTTATATGAATTAGGAGAAAAGGGAGGGAAGATTTCATATCCATGTGGCCCAAGACCATTTTTTGACATTGACCCAACTGGGTTCTTTAATTCATGGAGTAAACTTCCACTGGCACAACTCCTTTTTAATATTAGGTAATTTGAAAGCTCTTAGTTTAATCATGTATGTTTAGCCTCTATTGCAGGGGTACCCTATCAGCCTATCAGCTGTAGGATACCATATTAGCCCTTTTGAAATTTAGAGAAGATGTGGATTCCACAACAAAATAGCAGCCATGTAGGCTGGTCCAAGCACAAAACATTTGGGAATTCTCAAAAACGTTAAGAGGTTCCAACTCAACATCCTTCCACAATGGAGGCAGCGGTTTCAAAATGTTTTCCTGTGAACATTTAGGTAATGCTTTCTGGATAAAGATCAAGATGAATTTTTTTTCAAAAAATGAAAAATGTCTTCTTTCACAGACCTGGTTAGCATAGTTTGTTTATGTCAGAAAATACATATTTAATGTATGAACTGGGTTAATGAATGAAAATTGAGCTAGACGATTTTGTATGTGAGTAGGGAAAGATCTACAACAGAAAAAAATCCCATACATGAACTAAAAATCACAGACTAATCAAGGCAGTCTGCTTCCATATGTAGGTAGCCAGGAGACTATAGTGACTTAGAGGACAGAACACTGCACAGGCTCAGAGTTACATTTCCCCTTAGCTCTTTGTTGAAGATACCATTTTTGCCATCATTTCTGAGTTTGAGCAGAGGAGAAGTTCTTTACTATTAAACAGTAGCTGCTCTGAAATCACATGCCTGTCAGTATTGAATCTATCTTTACACAGTCTGACAGCTCTATTGTGACAGCAGATGATCTAGCTGGCAAGCTAGGTCACAGTGACCTTATCTACAAGCCGGTTTGAGCCGGCAGAGGACAGGTGGAAAGGACCTGCTGAGTCAGCATGACTGTGGACTGCCACGATTGGCTGAAGGAACTATATATGGACTGTGCTAGCAATGCACAGGTCTCTCTTCGAGGAGACACATGCTGGCGGAGCACTTTGGTCCTGTATTTGATGTATCTTTCTGCACTAGTGAGCACGTTGTATATATATATTGTAAATACACTGTTTTAGAACTAGCTGCAGGTGTCTGGCTCACTTCTGTACTGGGGCTCACCGTTGCACACATCACACCGCTCACTCTGCAAACACCCGCACTGACAATGCCACCCCCCCCCCCCTTTAGCTGGTTGCTGTTAAGTTGATCTGTTTTTATTGTTTTTCTGAGGTATTTGTTTGGCATTTTAAATGGTTTTATTTTGGTAATCTACCTCATGGACCTTTTGACTAATGGCATGGTTTTAAATATTTTAAACTAGGAATAAGGCCTGTTGTAGGAATAAATACAACAAGCTCTAGAAAGAGGCTCTGGGCGAGTGCCCTGGCCTTGGGCACACAGGATCAATTTGCTGTGGTGTCACACAGATGCTAAAGCTCAGCATTCCTTTCATCTGCAGTGCAGTTTTTAGCATCAGCATGTGCTTGTGGTGTGATCTGTCTTTTTTGGCCTGGCATGGTTGTGTTATGGCAGGGGTGGCCAACTGTAGCTCTCCAGATGTTTTTTGCCTACAACTCCCATCAGCCCCAGCCAGCATGGCCAATGGCTGGGGCTGATGGAAGTTGTAGGCAAAAACATATGGAGAGCTACCATTGGCCACCCCTGAGTTATGGTACACCATAGAGCAGGGGTGGCCAAACTTGTTGAGCATAAGAGCTACATAGAATAAACATGAGATGTTTGAAAGCCACAAGACATGAACATCAGATGTCTGAGTGCTGCAAGACAGGAGGGAAGGAATACAAATAGATGGGGAGAGGAAGGGATAGGTGGAAAGAAAGTAACTTTAATTCTAAATGCACTCTCCAAGCTGCCTGCTGGCTTGGCTTTGAGAAGTGATTTAAAGAGACAAATGCCTTTTCCAAACTGGCCGATGGGGCAGTGGGGGCTTTGAGAGCCACACAACATGTGTGAAAGAGCCACATGTGACTCCCGAGTTGCAGTTTGGCCACCCTTGCCATAGAGTATGCACCTCAAGGCGGGTGTTTTCTGTATGAGAATTGATCTGACCTCTGAGAATGTGACAACCTCAGCTTTCCATCTCCTTCCCCCTCCCTGCAGTTTCTACCTAGGAAAGGATCATCTTTCTCAACAGTGTAGACTAAAGCAGGAGGGAAGTGACCTCAGCAGGGTATAATGATACAAAGCCTACCCTGCAAAGCAGCCATTTTCTCCAGGGAAAGTGAGCAGTTGTAATTCTGAGTGATCGCCAGCCCGCATCTGAATATTGGCAACAATGGTTCCCCAGGAGAACATGACTAGTGTGGAGAGTGGAGCCTTTGACATTGTGCCTGTCTGAAGTCCCACCCCTCCTCAAACCCCACACTCTCCAGGCTTCAACCCCAGATCTACAGGAATTTCTCAACCTAGAGTTGACAATCCTATTTCCTTTCCTGCCAACCATCAACCTACCTTTATCTGCCTCTCTGACTTCAGCTTTCCATCTCCTCTCCCCTCCCTGCAGCCTCTACCTAGGAAAAGTACAGTCCTTCTATGCAGTGTGGACCAAAGCAACTGACATTATTCTCCTCTCCCCCTTTTGATCTGCATAACAACCTTGTGTGGTAGGTTAGGTTGAAAGTTTGTGACTGGTTCAAAATCATCTAGACAGCTCTCACAGCAAGAACTTGGGTCTGGCAGACCCTGCTCTGAAGCGCCAACTGTTACGCCACACTGGCTGTCATAGGGGGACTGCTTAACAGGAGCAAGCAGCCAGGCCTAGTTAAGTCATGCCAGTCAGGTGGCATCAAGTCACACAGAGGGTGCTGCCAGGCCCAGGGTAGCTAACCTCCAGGTGGATCCTGAGAGCGCAACTAAACTCTATAAAACAGATCTCTCTCCCCCTGCAGAAAATAACTGCTTTTGAGGGTGGACTCTATGGCATTATATTCAGCTGAAGCCTCTCCTCTCCCCAAACTCTGGCTTCCTTAGACTCTACCATAAAATCTCCAGGAATTTCCCAACTTGGAGCTGGCAACCATAGTCAGAACTGGACCCAATGAGTTCTCGCTCAAAGGCCAAAATGGGTCTGGAGAGGGAGTCTTCCCCCCTTTTTTTTACTGAGAGAACCAAGCATAGAATACTATGGTTGCCTAACAAGAGCCACTGAGGGAAGATGGAGGACCCGACAGGATGGGCCAATAGGATGTGAAGGCATCTTCCCCAGTGTCTCAATCCTTGTCTCTCCGGGGCTGTAGGGTGGGGTTGGTCTCCTTGGAGACTAAGCAACATGCGGCTCAGCCAGTAATCCAGAAAATAAAAGGCCCTCTGTGTATGTTTAAATGTACACTTAACTAATATTCTTCCTTAATGTTATCTATCACAGACTGATTTTAAGTGAGTTACTAATTTCTGTGTCTCATTGTTCCTCAGGCCACTATGGTGCAAACAGAAAAATGGACTTCATGAATATGAGTAGTAGTGTATTGTACTTGCTTCATTTCTGTGTCTTGTTTCATTGACTCTGTTCCCTGAAACCAGCTACTTGCATACTCTTTTACTCCCCACTTCCATTTTATGGAGAATCTATGTCTATATTCTCTTAGGCTAATCATAATCTTAGACCATATCACTAGCTTGCAAGACTTTCCTTCTAGTTTTAGACATACATAGGAGTGTTCTTATTTTCCTCTAAGCTGGGGGACATGTAAGACCATAGGTTGCTTATTAAATTGCCATGTTGGAGTGTAAAGGTCTGTTTTATTTCATCACTGAAGTTTCCTTTTGTATATATTTTAGCTAGCAGGAGCATTCTGACTTTGTTTCATATTAGGACTTCTTGCAGTCTTTTACTCCACTGATGAGAATGTAAAATTCTCTTGTGTATTTGTTGGCCTTCTGTAGAATAACTTGGGCTTGAAGGAACACAAGAGCATGTATAGTTGTATTAGTCATTATTTTTGTCCTCTTCTGATAACTAAAGGCCAAAGGGTTGGAGGTCGTTACAAATAAAAGCATCAAAACTCCAACAGGAAAACAACAAAGACAAGGCCAAAAGTTTAAGGCCCTGTAGCCTATTTACATAGAGATCTTAAGCTTCTTGCCATAATCGAATTTTCTCCTATCTTGCTGGGTTGAAATTAAGTGGGAGAAAACAGAGACATAAAACAAAGAAGGGGGGGTCCCATTTGTGGTGAATTTCCAAGTGTAACAGAAAATCTATTTGTATTTTAGCAAGTATCTTTTGTGAAAAATAATTGAGACATTAAAAAAACACAAAACGAACAACAAAATATATACAGCGATAGAACATGCAGACATATGTCTCTACAAGGCAACTCATCAGTTGCCCCACATCAGATTCTGATAGAAAGATCCTACACCACAGAATGCTTCACTTTCTATTCCCCCATCTGTCTCTACTAAACAATTGACTTTCTACACATCCACATACCTACTCCTTCCCACAGCTGCTGTAGCACCTTCTCCAAGCCCTAATTCAAGAACAGGAAGACAATATATCCTAGACCAGGAGTGGCCAAACTTGCTTAATGTAAGAGCCATACAATATAAACGTAAGATGTCTGAGAGCCGCAAGACATGAGCATCAGATATTTGAAAGCTGTGAGGAAGGAAGGAAGGCAGAAAGGCAGGCAAATAGATGGGGGGATGGGGAAGGGAAAGAAAGCAACTTTAAATGCATTCTCTGAGCCACCAGTTGGCTTGGGGAAGTGATTTAAAGAGAAAATGCTTTCTCCAAGCTGGCCGATGGAGCAGTGGGGGCTTTGAGAGGCACACAATATGTGTAAAAGAGCCACATGTCACTCCCAAGCCAGTTTGGCCATCTCTGTCCTAGTCATTAGTTCCAACTGATGAGACCTCTACAGCCCTTAAAGAATGTTAAGATTACTTTGTCAAGGGTTTCTACTTCCCTTAGGTGACATTTTAGGCAAAATCACAGCAGCATTCAGAAGCATTCTGTGCAGCATTGACGTCATGTTTCTAATCAAATTGAAAGCGTGGATCCAGATTTGATGTTATCCTATTTACATGCTTTTGACTGATGGATCTCTGCCTGGAGGCAGGACTGGAATTTTCCTCCATATTATACTGGCTGTTTTTTCTTACTACTAGTGCTGCTGTAACTTCCTCTGCTGAATTACAGAGCTGTTTCCCATACTTAAAAAAATCCTCCACTGTATAAGAAATAATAAAACTTACATACAAATAATCAAGAATAGCATGTACAGGTTCCACCCCCCACACACACACCACACACACACACATTTTGGCCTGTTGCTGGGTAAAGGACATCCTCCTCAATCCCCTGTCATGGCACTATAGGACTCTTCTCAGGAGCCCTGCTCCTCTATGAGCTGTTTTCCAGTGTTACTCACAGCACTGCATAAACCATAAAGCTGGCATTAGTTTCTTCTAGGATACAATAACCCTTGCACTGTGATGTCAATTGAAGTGACTGGATAGCAGGAATTGTTAACTGCCACACTAACCAGACTTACGCTCTTGTAAACTCATCAGCTTCAAAGGTTTTAAAAGGGAGTAATGGCTTGTGGTGGCACTGTTACTAACAGCCACATTATCCAAAGCACATAATGGAATATTGCACTGTAGCAATAATTCAGCACTGGATTTTCATGCATCACCTGAGCAGCATCTCAACTGTACAATTCTAGTAAATATCTAGCACTGTGTCAGGGCAGTTCAGGTCTCCCTGGTTACAACCATTAATAAATAGCATGAATTTCTGGCAATGATAGCCTTACGACAAGCTGCGATTTAATAGGAATTATGCATTTTTTTCTTATAAAGTAGTGCATTTTTCCTATCAGAATTTTGTCATTCATAAAGCTGGTCTTAGGCTGCAGAAATGGATATGTTAACTTGTAGATTGAATGATGGGAACATGGAAGAGTGTGAAAAAACTTGGTATCCAATGTATGAATGGGCAAAAAAATTGGGATTTGAATGGATACGATAATATTACAAATACCTAGTTTCTAGTAATTTCGCTCCAGAAGATAAAATGTATATAGGATTATTAACAATATTTTTTGTTGTGGTTATTGTTGTTATTGTTGTTATTGTTGTGATTGTTGAATTGTTGTTTATTTGTTGCTTTTTGGTTGTCTATTGTTGCTGTTTTTGTTGTTATTGATGTTATAATAAAATGTTGAACCCCCCCCCCCCAAAAAAAAAAAATAAAGCTGGTCTTATGACTGCCACTCCTCTGTTCTTCCTAAGCCACCTGTCTTTTCTGCAGGTATCAGGGCAATCACACACATTTCATCAAGAGGTGTGCAATACCATTTCAAACTAAACTATTTTGAATTTTCCTCACATCTATCCATTCCATTTCTTCCCACTTTATCTGATTCCGTGGCTATGATCCTAAGTTTCACTAAAGTCAGGACTGTATATATGGAGTATTCCATTTAATCAAATGGAATGACATTGCTGTAGCTCATGTAGATTATGAGATACAGACATGCTCCTGCATTTTAATTAAATGTAAAGCTTCTGGGGATTTGTATTGAATTTTTGCTTGCATTGTCATATCATTTTTTCTAAATATTTTTCATTTGCTAAAAAGATCTTCAAAACAAATAGAAAAACCCCCTCAACCAACCTACATTCCTTTTATTGCAGAGCCGGGGACTGATGTTTGCCACAAGAGTTTTTAAAAAAGATTTTCCTTCCTCTGGCATAAAAATGTTACTGGATAATGCTGCACCAGTGTTCCCCAAAGTAGGACTTGTGTAACAAGATGTTTTAGAACTACACATAAATAATTCTTACTGAGTCCTGTGGATCTCCTACTATCATCTTCTGAAAGTCATTGATTATATTAGAATGCACAGTCATCTTTCAAGCGCCAGAATTTAGAGGGGGAGGGGAGCCATTTCTGGGTGCTGGGAAAAGGAAGACAGGGAAATGGGCTATTTTATTATAGTATGAGCTCAGGCCCAGCACAAATCCAAACCTAGTTTTGAAAGAAGCCATATATTATGTTATTGTAAAGTGTGTGTGTGTATTAGTTAAAATGGTCTTGAATTTAGTACATCATATTTTAACACCAAACTGTTTAGTTGCTTTACTGACTGAACTGACTTACATGAAAATAAAGGACTTTAAACAATTCAGAAGGAAGCAAGTTAAAGAAATGCAGATATACGTTATTCCTATAAATAGATGAAAATATGCTCACATTATTTGCCAAGCAGAATTGTTATGTGATTTTGCATAATTACTAAGGATCATATTAATTACTGGGATATATAAGTTCTAGTATTCAATTTCAAGTAAAAGTTAAGAAACAAAACTTTGAGTTGTAAAAGCTCTCAAAAGCTCCCTTCATCATGTATCAGCTGTGACTCTTGAAAGCTGATATTCCCAAATCTTGCTGGGCTCTGAGGCACCACCAGATTCCAGTTTAGCTGTTCTACTGCAGACCAACACTGCTACTACCCCCCTTGAAACTGATTTCTGTAGACACTCTGAATATTTAACTTATATTTGATTAATTGGATCCAAAACTTGTTTTCTACTGATGGAAGGGCACTTATACCACTGAAGGAAAGAACAGTGATTTTTAAAAATGATCTCTCCCCTACTGTAAATATACCACATTGAATGCTGCTTGTGTGGGTGCTCTGTTATTTGGGGACCAAGGTTTAGGGGTGTAATTGATTTCAACACTAGTGTGGAAACAACCCTTTTCCATTCCTCCTAAATATATTTTATGTTGTTAATGTAACCTTTATGACATATTTAAATAGGCTTTTATATATAACCCACATCCTAAACGTTTCCCATTGAAAATCCCAGTGCAAGAGTTCTTCTCTAAGGCTGAGATCACACATACAAAATAATGCACTTTCAATCCACTTTTGAAACACTTTCAAGCTAGATTTTACTGTGTGAACTGGCAAAATCCAGTTGAAAAGTGCATTGGAAGTGGATTGAAAGTGCATTATTTAGTGTGTGTGATCACAGGCACCTACTATGAAATGCTTAGAGGAAATAAAATGTGGTATTTAAAAACAACAATCTCATTTCTAGCTTCTTTTGAAACATGATAGTCTAGTATTTTCCTTTAACTTTCTCTTTAAAATGCCCTTGTCTTGCCATACTGCCAATCCATTGACTATCTGCTGATATTCAGAGCTTTTCTGCTCTGAACTTGGAGATTTCATTTAGTCACCTTGGCTGGTAGCCAGTAGTAGACCTATCATTTTTTAGTCTATTACCCTTTTAAAGCTGTCTGTGCTTGTGGCCATCTCAATATCTTCTGGCAATGAATTCTACAGTTTAATAATTCATTGAGTAGCTGGCCAATGAGCTGGCATGTTTGTGCCTCTCTAGGTGCCCCCGCCCAGATTTTAATTGTGATGTAATAGATTGTTTGTAGTTGTTTGTCTATATATTTGTTTTGTTCTCTCATCAGAATTGTTTACAGAGGGACCACTGCGGAAGGTGGGAGGAATATGGGACAATCTCAGTTGAAATGTGACATGGCAGGACTTCAAAAAGCTGAGCAGCCCATGAATGCCATGTGTAGCAGGGATGTGCAAAAAAAAAAAAAAAATCGGTAGTACACGGATTCGGAAATATACGGGGGGGGGGGGGATATGGAATCCCATATATTTTTGAATTCCGTAGTCGGAATAGCCGCATATACGGTAGATGCGCGTCTATTTCCAAATATAAGGCCCCATTATACCCTATGGGCCATTGAAATCAATGGCAAATAGGGTATATTTGAAGCCGCCTGGAGGGGAGTGGGTCTGAGGGAGAGCTCTCAAATTTGCAGGGGACCTGCAGGGGACTCTCCCCTACAAACCCTCCAAGTCCCAAAAAGATTGAGTCAGGGGGTCCAATTCCTATGGCACCCAAAGCCAAACCTAACTTCACACCAGAGAATCTCTATAGGACCCAAATGCACTATATACATCCATCTACTCTATGAACCCTGCCATACAAAACACAATCTGCTCAAGGTCTTCTCTGCAGACCTGGCTGCAGAAAACCCAGATGCCAGCTCTCCAGCCCTGCCCCCAAAAATGCGGGGAAAGCTGGCCAAGCACAACAAGCATGCTGGCTCTGGGTCTCTCACCCAGGTGCCAGCTTCCCTTCCACAGAACACACAATCTACAGATGCCAGTTCTCCAGCCCTGCACCAAACAACATGGGGAGAGCTGGCCAAGCACAACAAGCCTGCTGGTTCTGGGTCTCTCACCCAGGTGCCAGCTTCCCTGCCACAGAACACACAATCTACAGATGCCAGCTCTCTAGCCCTGCCCCAAACAACATGTAGAGAGCTGGCCAAGCACAACAAGCCTGCTGGTTCTGAGTCTCTCACCCAGGTGCCAGCTTCCCCCCCCCCCCCCAAAAAAAAAAACCCAGAACCAGGAAAAGGGACAACAGGAGAAGGCCAAGAAACTCAACTGTTAAAAAAGTGGCCTTTTAAACAATGAAAATTAGGCCAAACAGCCGCCCCCCCCCCCCCCAAGAACCAAAACCAGGAGAGTAAAGGAACAACAGCAGCACGACACAGCAGCAACAAATCAAACACAGAATCCTTTTAAAACAGTAAAAAACCTTAACTTTTAACAATACAGGAACTTTACCAACCCCTCCCCCCCAAAAAAAAACCCCCTTCACCCTAACCCCAAGAAATCCAAGCCACCAAAATCAGGAAAAGTAAAAGGACACTGCACTTTTAAAAGTCCTCTCACTAAAGTAAGATATGGGCAAATTTGCAAAAAAAAAAAAAAAACCCATTCCAGGCCCCCTCCCCCAGCAGAACCCCCTAAACCTAACCCCAAATAAGCTACCCACCACCCAAATCTGGATAAGTAAAGGGACTCTGAGTCTTAAAAAGTCCTTTTACCAACTAAAATAAAAACAAGAACCCCAAGACTGTCTTACCTTAGGTGTCGTCTCTACTCCAGGCAAGTCTGGTAAGGCTGGAGAGAGCAGCAGCAAGGGCCAGCACAGCACAATCTCTCTCACACACCAACACACACCAACACAGCACCAATGGAGGAGTCCAGCCAGGCAGACTCCTTAAAAAGGTTCTCTGGCCCTACAGAGAGCAGTTTCAAAAAATAGCACTGCTCTGTGATTGGCCAGACAACAGTGCTTACTTGGATACCCAAGTAAACAAAAGATCAAAAGAACAACAATGTTGCTGATGGCTGGGGGATCAGCTACACAACAGCCCGGCAAAGCATGCATTTTGCAAATGCATGCTTTGGATTGGCTGCTGGGGCTCCTCTTCCCTCTCCCTGATCTGAGGGAGGCTATGGGAGAGGCGGGAAAAGGCTACCAAAGGCGGGAAAGTAGGCAAGCAGCTCCCCTGAGGCTGCAAAAGCTCCTTTCCCGCCTTTTCCATGGATTTCCGTATACTTCCAAATATCTATACGGAAGTTTACGGGGAGCCATACTCAGCTCCCGCATAATGGGCCCCAATTGGATTCAGCTGTATGCGATTCCATATACAGCTGAATCAGGGGTGATTCGGCATTTGATTCAGTTTGGCCGAATCGAATGCACACCCCTAACGTGTAGTACTTAATTTTGATACAACCATCAATCACACAGATGACCATATGGGAAACCCACCTCACTCTTGTCTCTTCGCACAATAGGATGAGCTTAGTGTTGCTGTAGGAACACCATGACAGGTTGTTCTTGGCAATCACATTGGGCATCACCAGCCACTCTTTCCACATAGGTAACAATGTTTTGTGCCATATTTCTTTAATAAAGCTATGGCCTAGCTGATCCCAGTAATCACTATTTGCCTCTTTATTTCTTTCCCACTGTAGTATGTAGTATCTCTTTTCAAACTTTTCAAACTGGCTGTGTTCTGAATAAAACTGTGAACAGTAACTCACAACAACTACATATTTTATTTTTCTTTTCTCCTCAATCTTGCTAAACAAGATTAAAGCAGATATTTGGCAGCAACCCACACTACTATTGCTCTTTGTTGTCTCTTACCGTATTGAGGTGACCTTTCCTTCTCAACTTTATACCAGATAGGACTGGTGCAGTCTTCTCTGGCAATAACCCCTGATACTGTCCCTGACATTGCTGTTGCCCTTTTAATATATTTGTTTCAATAATGAAACATTAATAATGAACACAATTTTAAAAATTTCTGCTTCCCATTTCTGTATGGATTATCTCGGTCCCTCAAATGCTATTGCTAATTCTTCTTAATTTTTCATACAGCTGAAAAATGAAAATTTCTCCTTCAGGACTAATTGCATTCCTGATTGAAGTCCTTATAGATATACTGCCTTTATTTACCACCAAAGCTCTTACTCTGTGAACTTTATATAGCATTGGATACTACAAATCAAGAGCTCTGCTTTTAGTGGCAGATTTCCCCTGCCTCCTCCCTAAACACCTTGTGATTAGCACAGCCCCTTAGACAAAATTCTATGGCAGGGGTGGCCAACAGTAGCTCTCCAGATTTTTTTTGCCTACAACTCCCATCAGCCCCAGCCAGCATGGCCAATGGCTGGGGCTGATGGGAGTTGTAGGCAAAGAAATCTGAAGAGCTACCGTTGGCCACCCCTGTTCTATGGCATACACGGGGCTGTAGTAAGAGACATGCTAAGATCTTTTATGGATTAAAAACTGGTTAATTAACAGGAAATGGAGTGAGTATAATTGAACAGTTTTCAAAGTGGAAGGTTGTAAACAGTTGGGTACCGCAGGGCTCCATACTAGGTCCACTGCTTTTATCTTGTTCAGTTCAGAGTAAGCTGTGAAGTGGCTTGGGTTCAGGATGGTGTGAACCAGGGAGGACTCTAAGGCGCTACAGAGGGATTTGTCCAGGCTGCACAAGTGGGCCACAATGTGGTAAATGAGGCTCAATGTGGGTAAGTACAAAGAAATACACATTGGAACCAAAATAAATGCTGATGGGGTCCAAACTGGCAATAACTGACGAGGTGTACTGGATGGTTTGCCAGTTTCTGGTGTCAGATTATAGTGTCCTTCTAATTTCCTAAAATAACAAGGCCAGAGGAGTTTTCAGAAGTCCAGTGTCATTCAGTCAGAGGTCAGGTTTCCAGGAATCAAGGCAGTGCCAGCAGTTCAGCATCTGATGCATCCACACCTAAAAGTGTCTCTTGGGAGACTTTATAAGCCACACACCAAGGTGCCATGTGTACAGCCAGCTTCTCAGGAATAATCCTGCAAAGATTCATCTTCACTATTAGCAGGCAGCTGGCACCGAGCCATGAGGCATGCACTGCATCACCTAGCCTGAAAGCTTCTCAGCCTTCTTCTATGGATTCTAAGGGAGCAGGTGATCCCAGAGAGCTGGAGGGTATAGGTGATTCTGAACCAGCTCTTGGCTTCAAGTCAGGGCCTGCCTGTGCCTCACTTCCCTACTAGTCAGCTTCTGTCTACTCTGAGCTGGAGAAATGACAATTGAAGGTAGAGGTTTATTTTTTTCCCTTTCTCCCTTTTCTCCCTTTATCATGGCCATTCAAGAAACTGAGTAGGCTTGCAGATAAAAGGAAGTATTTCTTCACCCAAATAATAATTAACACATGGCATTCACGGCTGTAAGAAGTGCTAACAGCTAAAAGCACAGACTGCTTCAAGAGAGGATTGGATAAACATATGAAGCAGAGGTTCATCGGCGACAATTAGATGGAATACTATGTCTGGTGCACTGATGCTTGGTGCTTAGGGGGCAACAGTAAGAGAGTGTCTAACATTCTGGCCCCACTGGTGGACTTCCTGATGGCAACTGGGTTTTGGCCACTGTGTGACACAGTGCTGGACTGGTTGATTCCTTGGTCTAATCCAACATGGCTTTTCTTATGTTCTTATGAACTCAACCCTTCTGCCAATACAGGGCTTTTCTACTAGAGGAAGAGGAGAGATTTTTTTGACTGATTCCCCATCCTTAGTGTACTCTTTATCCCAAGCCACACCAAATTTATGATTTCCTACCTTGTACCATCTTGTGTCTGTGTGTCATATGAAGTTGGTGAGAAAGAAGAAGATGGGAAACCATATGGGCATGACTGCCATGAGTTTGTAGCTTGTCTGATCCAACCTGTTATATTGTAATTTTCTACATTTACAATCTTTATCATCTTTCTCCTTCACAGAATTCTTACTATATTTCCTTGTGCACATAACTGAAAGAAAAAGAAACTGGCAGAGATGGTGCAGGAGCCCATGTCTTAAATATGTGTGTGTGTGTGTGTATTTCTGTATTCTGGATGACACTGGGGTTTGCTTCCTTAGTAAACTTTGTCATTTTAAAAACTTGCTTTCCCTTATGTCTTGAATTCCTCCTGGAACATCTATGCTGTTTTACAGATCTTTCATTATTCTGACCTCTGTTCAAGACATCTTTCACAAAGACTTTTTAAAAATCTTTTCCATTCCTCACTTACTTCCTAATAGCTATGAAAAATATACTTGCAGTTGCATTACCTTGCAGTTTGATGTGTAATCATTTTCATTCCATTCCCTCTCCTTTCTCCTGTTGTCATTATGCCTGGCATAACTTTAGATGGTAAGGTCTTGAGCCTTGTCTTTTACTTCATCTTCTAAAGTGCAGGCGGTAAGTGATAAAGGTAAAAACCAGAATGATATGTACTAGATCTTACAGATATTGCCTTTTCTTGTCACATAATTCTTCTCAGGCCTTGGTGTAAACAGTCTGCAAAAGCAAGGCTGCAAAGGGAAAAACTGAACACAAGAAAGTGAATGTTCATTTCCCCCTCCCCTGTCTGTCTCTTTCTCTCAGTTTGAATCCTCTGGAGAATTTCAGTAGATTTCTGCCTGCAGAGCATGATATTCTTGCTTCCATCTTTTTACTGCAGTGCAGACACAATATAATTTCTGCTGCCCTTTCCATCCTTGAGGCAACATGGGGGCATTTTGAAATGCAATGAAAATTAGAGTCAAGGCAGTCATGCCACGGTTGGAAATATTTCCACCAATGGAAACATACCTGTGGAACGAAGCCACCAGTTCCAGGGAGCTGGAATGTTTAGTGTCAGAGGAGAACATAGACATTGTGGGCATTTCAGAAACTTGGTGGGATGAGGAAAATCAGTTCCTGGATATAAATTATATTGAAAGGATAGGGTGGGAAGGGTTGAAAATGGAGTGGCTCTGTATGTCAATGATGGTATACAGTTCAGTAAGACTGAGAATGTAAGAGAAATAGATTTACTTACAAAAATGCTATGGATGGACATAGCATGCCCAAAAGGAAGCTTAACTCTGGGAATTTGCTATTGTCCACCAGATCAAAGGTTAGAGGACGATGTAAATATAGCAAAATAATTAAAGAAAACAGCTAGATGAAATAACTTTGTCATAATAGGTTAGTAATGATGTTTGCACATGGGAACTACCTTTACCTTTTAATAGGTTATTTTAACTACCAATATGTGGGCCAATATGTGTTTAAGTTGTGAGAAAGAGACTGGATTTCTAGATACTGTCAAGGATTGTGCCATGCAGCAGTTGGTCACAGAACTTACCAGGGGAGAGGTGATCCTGGACTTGTTTCTAAGTAATGCTCAAGACCAGGTGAGAGATGTAAATGTGATAGCAGTGGTTGAGAACAATGACCATAATGTTATTAAGTTCAACATTTATGTAAATAGGGAGGTGCAAAAAAACTCAAACAGCACAACCACTTTTAACTTTAAAAGGGGTAGCTTCTTTCAAATGAGGGGGCTTGTGAAGAGGAAACTGAAAGGAATGCAGCTCCCAACTGGAGGCAGGCTGCACAGCCTTGTCTCCGGGGGCCTTTTTGCCCCTTCGTGAGGAGGAGGTGCGGGCAGGGCATTATGGGAGGTGAGGGCAGAGCATGCACGCCTTAATGGCTGTCTCCGCTTCTTCCTCCCTGTCTTTGCTTTGTGCTCGGGGAGTGGAGAGCTTGGACGAACTCCTCCTGTCCTGCCCAGCACGGGGCCTTTCAGCGCGTTGGTTTTCGTGCCGTGGAGAACCGCGGCGGTGATCCCTTGGCTGATCTTCAGAGGAGGCATCGAGGGATGAAGCCAAGCTTCAAATTACATCCAATGCTGCAGGGTCCTTGGGATTTGGCGTCTATTTTCGCGAACACTGGTGCGCAGAGGACTGGCCTATGGAATGGGTAGATGCTGGGTGGACCAGGGACTTGACTTTCTTAGAGTTCATCCCGATCTTGGTGGCCATTTGGTTGTGGGGAAATGAGTTGGCAGACCACACAGTCCACTTTTGGTGTGACAATTTAGCTGTGGTGCATGTCATCAATTCCCTCACTTCTAAATCACCCAGGGTTATGAGGTTAGTTCAGGCTTTCACACTGCAATGCCTGGGGCAGAATATTTTATTTTTTGCCAGGCATGTGCCTGGAGTGGATTATGGGGTGGCTGACGCTCTCTCTCGGAAACAGATGCAGAGGTTTTGTCAGCTCGCCCCAGATGCAGATCTTCCTACAAGGATGCCCCTGGAGATTTGGACGATTGGCGGGTTGAGGCCGGCAGAGCGATAAGTATCGCTATTGATCCTAGCACTAGAAAATCATACACAAGGGCAGTGAGTCAGTTTGAGAGGTTTAGGAGCAACGTAGGCTACAGCATGGAATGGCCTCTTCCAGTGGAGCATTTACTCCACAATTGCGTATCATTGCAGCGCAGGGGCCTGGCAGTTCAATCCATTCAGGGCCGGTTGTCTGCTTTGGCTTTTGCCAGTAAAGCCATGGGGCTACAGGAACTAACTAGTGATTTACGCATTCGGAAGATGCTCGACGTGTGGGCCAAAGAGGCCAGGGTGAGGTTGGATGCAAGGCAGCCGATTTCATCTGTAATTCTTAGGGGTTTACAGTCAGTCTGGGGCCAGGTGTGTTGGTAGCTCAGTCCAGAGGGGATGTTTCTGGAAGGGCCTTATTGGCCCAAGACATTCGCATTGTCACGGGCTGGGGCCGGGTCAGGCAAAGTCCAGGGGCAGTCCAAGGTCTGTAGCTGGTGAGCAAAGAGGGTCCAAGGCGCCAAAACCAAATCACAGTCCAGGTATCGCAGGTCAGAGGTTCAGAAGCCAAAGTCAGGGGTTCCAGAAGTCAAAGCCAAAGTCAGGGGGTCCAGAAGCCAAAGTCAAAAGCCGAAGTGGATGCTAGAACGTCAGGTAAGTGACTAGTTGCTTCCACAAAGCCTCCTCCCAAAGCCCACAGCTATATAGCCCTCTGCTGTCTGTTGCCCATTTGGGCTAATTGCTGGCTCAGAGAGGCAGCCAGGATCCTGCTGAGACTCAAGCATCCTCACTCCTAGAAGGGCCAGAATCCTTTCAAAACTCAGGGCTCAGGGAGCGTGTTGCTCGTGAGCATGCTGCCTTCCTCCGATCCCTGAGGTCCTGACGAAGGCGGTCACGCACACGAGCCACCCAAGAGGGCGAGGCAGGGGGGCTTGGATCTTCTCCAGCAGGAGGCAGGGGCACTGGTGCAGGTGGCAGGGGCACAGTTTCTTCTGCAGGCTCAGCTTCTTCTGCAGGGTCCCCAGCACCCATGACACGCATTGCTGATGGAGCGGCATATATCACAGTGCGTCATTCTAAGACTGACCAGTTGCAGCAGGGGAATACTATTAATTTGGGTGCCTGTTCCGAGGGGGAACTGTGTCCTGTAATGGCTTTAATGCGCTATCTAGCTTCCTGCAGTTTTGGGGCTGGTCTGTTGTTCTGGCATGGGGACAGTAGTCCCCTGACGAAGCATCAGTTTTGGTCTCTGACTGTCAAAGCTCTCGCCAGGCTTGGCCTGGCGGGGATTAAGTTTGGCACTCATTCTTTCTGCATAGGGTCAGCTTCTATGGCGGCGGCTCTGGGGTACTCCCCACCGTCCATTCAGAAGCTTGGTAGATGGCGTTCCTCGGCCTATAAAGGCTATGTCCGCCCTCTGGAACTGCAGTAACTGGCATCAGGTTATTGAGGGTGTGGTTGTTCACTGTTTTCTTCTTTTCTCAGGTGCTGTTGTCCATGCGTCCTCATATGCAGGCACAGCTTCGTATTCTGGGCTGCCCATAGGGCCAGGAGGACTTTGGCCAGGTCACAGCTGGGGCTCAGCAAGTGGGCTACCATAGAGTGGTGTGGACAGCAGTGTCTCCATTGGTTGGGCCTGTTGCCCTTGTTTTTTTGAAAACGTTCATGTTTTGCCACTGCATGTTGTGGTGATACATTTGGGAGGAAATGACCTGGGCTTGCTCAAGGGTAAAGCCCTTGTGCTGTAGGCCAAGGATGACTTTCGAGTCATTAGGAGTCATTGGCCTCAGTTTTGATTGTGTGGTCAGCCATGATCCCGCGCCAGGTATGGCATGGGGCATGGGATCCATGGGCAATGGGATCCAAGTCCAAGTCCTATGACCGATGGACCTGTTAAAAACTGACAAATCACCAGACCCAGATGGCATACATCCAAGAGTTCATAAGAACATAAGAGAAGCCATGTTGGATCAGGCCAACAGCCCATCCAGTCCAACACTCTGTGTCACACAGTGGCCAAAAATTTTATATACACACATACACTGTGGCTAATAGCCATTGATGGACCTCTGCTCCATATTTTTATCTAAACCCCTCTTGAAGGTGGCTATACTTGTGGCCGCCACCACCTCCTGTGGCAGTGAATTCCACATGTTAATCACCCTTTGGGTGAAGAAGTACTTCCTTTTATCCGTTTTAACCTGTCTGCTCAGCAATTTCATCGAATGCCCACGAGTTCTTGTATTGTGAGAAAGGGAGAAAAGTACTTCTTTCTCTACTTTCTCCATCCCATGCATTATCTTGTAAACCTCTATCATGTCACCCCGCAGTCGACGTTTCTCCAAGCTAAAGAGTCCCAAGCGTTTCAACCTTTCTTCATAGGGAAAGTGCTCCAGCCCTTTAATCATTCTAGTTGCCCTTCTCTGGACTTTCTCCAATGCTATAATATCCTTTTTGAGGTGTGGCGACCAGAACTGCACACAGTACTCCAAATGAGACCGCACCATCGATTTATACAGGGGCATTATGATACTGGCTGATTTGTTTTCAATTCCCTTCCTAATAATTCCCAGCATGGCGTTGGCCTTTTTTATTGCAAACGCACACTGTCTTGACATTTTCAGTTCTCAAAGGATTAAAATGTGAACTTGTTGATCTCCTGACAAAAAAATATGTAATTTATCATGGAAATCTGCTTCTATTCCTGAGGACTGAAAGGTAGCTAATGTCAGGGCTTTTTTTGTAAAAAAGCCCAGCAGGAACTTATTTGCATATTAGGCCACACTCCCTGACATCACCATTTTTTCACACAGTGCTTTTTGGTAGAAAAAGTCCAGCAGGAACTTATTTGCACATTAAGCCATGACCTCTGATGCCAAGCAAGCCGGAACTGCATTTCTGTGCATTCCTCCTCAAAAAAAGCCCTGGCTAATGTAATCCCAATTTTTAAAAAAAGGTTTCAGAAGAAATCTGGAAAATTAGAGGCCAGTCAGTCTAATGTTGATACCGGGTGAGTTGGTGGAATCTGTTATTAAAAACAGAATGAGTTTGGCACATTGATGAACAAAAAGCAATTGTGGAAGAATCAGCATACATTCTATAAGTAAAGACCCTATCTCACTAACCTGTTAGAGTTCTTTGAAGGGGTGAACAAACATGTGGACAAGGGTGATCCAATATATGTTGTTTTTGATAAAGTTTGATAATGAAAGCTTTTGATAAAGTTTCTCATCAAAGGTTCATAAGTAAACTCAGTAGTCATGGGATAAGAAAATAAGTCCTCTTGTGGATTAAAAACTGGTTAATTATCAGGAAACAGAGTGAGAATAAATGGACTGTCTTCACAATGGAAGGTGATAAGCAATGAGGTACCACATTAGTACTGGGTCCTGTGCTTTTTAACTTGTTCATTAATGATTTGGAGTTGGAAGTAAGCAGTGAGGCACCTAAGTTTGTGGATGACAGTTGTTCAGGGTAGTAAGAACCAGTGAGGATTATGAAGCCAGAGGGATCTGTCGAGGCTAGGTAAGTGGGTATCAGCATGGCCGATGAGGTTCAACATGGGCAAATGCAAAGTAATGCACATTTGGAGCAAAAGATCCTAACTATAAATACATGTTGATGGGATCTGAACTGCTGGAAATTGACCAGGGGAGAGATCTTGGAGTCAACACAGTGTGGGACAACAATAAAAAAGGCCAATGCTATGATAGGGATTATTGAAAACAATCAGCCAGTATCATAACGCCCCTGTATAATTTGATGGTGCAGATTCATTTGGAATACTGTGTACATAGGGTTGCTCCTACCCAGGTCCCAGCAGGGTTTCTCCCACTTTTGAGGGATTGGGGGGAAACCCCACACCAAATAGTGATATTATTGCAAGATGCCCCCAATGTGATGACATCACTTCTGGGATCCTGTGTGATGATGCTGTAGTTTTTGGTCAAACTCTATTGCTTTGAAGCCAAAAACCAGAGCATTGCCAAAAAACCCAGAACATCACCTCCAATGTTGCCAATGTGATGATGTCACTTCTGAGTGATGTCATTGCATCAGAGGTGTCACATGCAACATCCCACCCCCAAATCACCCTTCCATGACAAAAAAGGGACCTAGCATTGAAAATAGCTTTGAAAAAAGTGCAGAAGAGGGCAACTACAATTTTTAAGAGGATGGAAGAGGTTAGGAGGCTTTAGCTTGAAGAAATGATGACTGAGGGGGTTTACAAAATTATGTATGGTATAGAAAAGGTACAGAAAGAAGTATTTTTCTCCCTTTCTCACAATACAAAAACTCATGGGCACTCAATGAAATTAATGAGCAATAGGTTTAGAACAGATAAAAGGAAGTATTTTATTCACCCAAACAGTAATTAAAACATGGGATTCACTGACACAAGAAGTGTGGTGGCTACAAGCATAAACAGCTTCAAGAGGGGATTAGATGAACATATGGAGCAGAGGTCCATCAGCAGCTATAGATGGAATACTATTTCTGGGGCAGTGATGCACTGTATTCTTGGTGCTTGAACTTGGGGCAACAGTGTGAGAGCTACTGGAGTTCTGGCCCTACTAGTGGACCTCCAGATGGCGCCTGGTTTTTGGACACTGTGTCACACAGTGTTGGACTGGATGGGCCATTGGCCTGATCCAACATGGCTTCTCTTATGTTCTTAATGAGGCTGCTAAAGGACGTAAGATTTGCAATAGTGAATCTGTCAGAAAGCTGGCAGGACTTTCTTTCTTTCCTGCCTTTCTTTTTGTTCAAGGTGGCTTACAATAATAATAATTAAAACATTCCCAGCTAAAATCAACATTAAAAGGATGAAGTTCATCCTTAAGGGAAAAAAAGGGAAAGTCCCCTGTGCAAGCACCCGTTGTTTCTGACTCTGGGGTGACATTGCTTTCACAACGTTTTCACAGCAGACTTTTTACAGGGTGGTTTGCCATTGCCTTAAGGAACAACAGTATAAATTTTACAGGTCATCAAAGCAAAAATAGGGTTAAAATGCATAAAAGAAAAAAAGACTCATCAATAACTTTAGCAATTAAAACTATTCACAATTATCTTCTTCTTCTTCATGTATGGAAACAAAAAGAAAAAAGTGGGCATATCCATCCCTATTAAAAAGACTCAGAAAGTAATCACTGGTTATTATTGGTTTTATGATCTAAGCAGCAATTGATCAATTTGCTAGCTGGCTTTGAGGAATGATAAGACAGTCACCCAGCTACTCTCACAAACTCAGAACACTATTCTGTTTATCCTATTCTCACTGTGGTAGCTGCAGAACATACAAGTACTTGTACTAAAGTGACATCCAATGTAAACAGTACAAAGGCAACATCATCTTCTTCTGTAGCCAATGCCTTGTACCATGATGTACAAGAAACAGAGCTTCCAATCAAGATACTGTCTCCAATGTCATTCCTTCAGGGCAGAAGCTTTAGTAATGCAATAGCCCAGCTGAACATACATTTGGACACAACTGCTTATATATAGGTGACAATGAATATTGTTAAAAGAACATCAGTGGGCAACATGAAAAGCTCTTCTGATCAGCCTATGCTTGTGAGGATGTACAGAAGTAGGAAGGTTCAGAGAGTGCATGACTTATAGGAATGGATGGCAGTAAGCCAGCTGCTAAATGGTGCCAGTTGTCGTCTTGAACTGCATGCAATAAAAAATGTCAAAAAGGGCACACTTTGCTTGAGGGGCATAGATCCTGATTTAGAGCAATAGAGAGAGACCTTGACTGACCTAATCTAAGTTACTAAATAAATAAAATAAGGCTTTGTCATTTGCCAGATGGGATCCACATGAGCCCAGGTGCAGGTGGTGATCCGTCATTGAGTCTTTGTCCGGAATAATTGCCCCAACAATCTTATGTGAACTAATTTAAAGAACTGATCGATGGTCACAGTGGACTGCAGCAACAACAAACAAAGAGGAAAAGGTCACTTCATCAGGGAACTGTATCAGCAATACTGAGAAGCTGATCGACGCCAAGTGAAACAGACCTGACACTCTTCCTGATCTCGAAGCAAACAAGATGCTGTTCCAATTCTGCCCTTTTGAAGCCGCTTAAAATTTATGGAAGGGCAATAAATTTAGTAACTGATAAAAATTAAAAAAAAATTAAAATATTGTCATACTATTTTGAAAACAAATAAGAATAAGATTATGTTGTAAGCCGCCCTGAGACACTTAGGTGAGAAGGGCGGGGTATAAATCTTAATATAAATAAATAAATAAATAAATAAATAAATAAATAAATAAATAAATAAATAAAACTTATGGCACTGAAATTCTGGTACTTGGTTTTTTGGTTTAGATGGTTTAAGCTGAGTTCAAACTAAAAAAAAAGGGATTGAGATTCAAAAACAATGAAAATGACATCATTTGTTTCCAATCAGAAATTTAAAAAGAGCTCTTGCAAAATATGAGTTTTTTCCTACTACATCTTTCCACAGAGCTTTCACTGCTGCTGGCTTGCAAACGCTTTCTTGATTCTACATAAGTTACCTTCTGTCCACTTTGTCCTCATCAAGAGTGTGCATTTATACTCTGTTGTTTTACAAATTCCATAACCATGCTATGACTGACCTTTGAATGAGAAAGTGTGACTGATTTGCTATTTGCTAGAGTTTGGGGCAGTATTAGTTTATTCTCTTAGGCCTATTATGCATACACATCTTACTACAGATTTTCAGAACAGTAAGCCTTAATCTTGACTTCAGGCTCTGTACCCATCTTACACAGCAATCCTTTTCCTTCAGTGTATTTATTCTGCAGCTACAATTTTGAAAATGCACTTTTCTAAATTAGAGTGGAAGGTTACTTGTGATGTAGGGGTGCGGGTGTCCAAAGTTGTTTTTTTTTTAAAAATGCAATTGCCCTATTGCAGCTGTGCAGTAGCATCCAGCAAGCACCTTCCATTTAAATCCTTTGTGGTTTAGTTTTGCACAAGCATTTTAGCATTAGTTCATTGAATGAAAGGAAACAGAAAGGAACACAGGCAAAGGGGGGGGGGGTGGAATCCACTATTGAAACCGACTAGACTTTTCATGAAACTGGCAAGCAGTTGCTCTGTTTTAAATATGGCCAAGCAGTAGGGGATTCTCTACTGTATTATCAACGACTGTGAAAAATGGGAGAGTCACACGATCTCATAGTATGGGGAACAAGTTGAATGTACAGAATGTATGGAAGAACCCACTGACACAGGCTTTGCAAGCTATGATCACTGGCAAAATTGTGTGCGTGTGTGCTTGCACCTGTGCAAAGTTTTATTTTATTTATTTTATTTTTGTAGATTTCTATTCTTCCCTCCTGTGGATGGACTCAGAGCAGATCACAACCATGATAAAAACAATAACAATTCAACAATTAACAATTAAAATAATATTAATTAAACAATTAAAATAATATACATTTTGAACTACGGATGGCACTATCATATTACAGTGTCACAAAGCTATAGTGCTCGGGCTGCTGGGCCATCAATTGCAGACTACAGTCTGAAGTTTGGGCCACCTATTGATGAAATTCTGCATGGAATTTATTTAGACATCTGCTGCCTCATTCAAAGGTCTGACAGAACAGCTCTGTGTCACAGGGCCTGTGAAATGGTAAAAGGTCTGACAGAGCCCTGATCTCAAGCAAGAACATGTTTCACCATGCTGGAGCCAGGGCAAAGAAAGCCCTAAGCTGAGCTGAGGCTTAAACAGATGCATTTCAGGCTGGGGACAGCTAGAAGCGATTTGCTGACTGTAAAGTTCTTTGGGGCATATCTGGGGATTTTTTAATATAAGAATTTTTTTTGGGGGGGGGGTTTGCACTGGGGAGGCTGTTGTTTGCTTCTCTCTAGTCCCCCTTTCAATTCAATAACAACAGGGAATTAAATGTTGCACTGGTCCCATTAAACTTTTTTTTAAAAAAATTAGCGAGGGGGAAATGGAGCTTGTACACCAATGATTGGGGGAGGATGGCAGAAGGTGCAGGGTGGATGGAATGACCTTGATGTGGGTGGCAAAAAGGTGTGGGGAAAATCCAAGGGAATCTATATGCTTTTGAATTCCTTTGGCTGGGAAGCAAAACAAGGGGGGAATTGGCACAAAAAAACAGCAACCAAAAAGTGAACTGAGCACTGAAGGGAGGAAAATCAATGCAAAACAACAAAGAAAACCTGATGGACATGCATGGTGAAATCAAGGGAAAACACAAGTGTATAGTAGGCCTTATTCTCAATGTAAGAGTGCTACTGCCACAGACTCTTGCAGCATTATTGTAATGAACTGCCGTGTTCACATATATTAAATCCTTATGTATTATTTACACTTAGTACAGACATACATTAATAGTCAGCTTGAGTGTCTGTAGTAGGAATAGATCAAGATGGGTAGCTGTGTTAGTCTGTCTGTAGCAGCAGAAAAGAGCAAGAGTTCAGTAGCACCTTAAAGACTAACAAAACTTGTGCTGGGGTATGAGCTTTCATGAGTCTCTGCTCACTTCTTCAGATACATCTCATGAATGCTCATACCTTGCCACAAATTTTGTTAGTCTTTAAAGTGCTACTGGACTCTTGCTGTTTTCTGCCCAGTAGGAATGATACCTTGGTGAAGCATGCATTTAATGAGAATTTCATTCTTTTTTTGTCATCAAGTCACAACCAACGTACAAGAAACAAGAGATTTTCAAGGCAAGAGACATTCAGAGGCAGTTTGCAATTACCAGCTTCTGTTAACAACCCTGATATTCCTTGTGGGTCTCTGAACCAAATGCTGACTCCAGCTGACCCTGCTTAGCTTCTGAGATTTGACAAGATTTGGATAGCCTGGGTTGGAAAATGAATTTTTGGGTGAAAATATGCTTTGACTTTATCCACAATTTCTCTTCTCCTTTTTATTTGAATTTTGGTGGGCTGGATTTTTTAGTGTACAATCCTTGAGAATTTCACTCTAGTTGGAAGAAATAAAAAATGCATTTTAAAAAAACAAGTGAAAAGTTAATACAAACTGAATGGTATTTTCATAACAAAAAATAAATGCGAACAAAAAAAGAACTGCCGACCCCCACAAAATCTAATAAAATATTTATTCAAACTGTGTGTGTTCTCCAGTAAGTTCAACTGGAGTTAAAACATGTTTAATTATCTTCAATAGTTTAATTTTGTTAGATAACGCTATCAAACATTTTTTCATAGTGAAGTGATATTTATTCACTGAGAAATGAAGAATAAATTGCAGAATACACAGAGACATTTTTGGAAGACCTATGAATACTAAAAGAGCAAAAGATTACTATTATTGATAATCTATTTTCTTTTAATACTATTCTCCAAGTTTTTTTTTCCATGTGCTTTCTTGCTCTAAAGGGTAGATGAACTGCAGGACTTTGTGGGAAGGTTATTAATATATTATGCACTTATTAAGAAAAAACACAGAAAATCAAATTTAACATCTTAACAAAACCAGATTTTTTTTCCCTGCTCAGATTAATACTCAGCAGCTGAGTTCGAAGTCTGTTTCAAGGAAGAATTTAAGGATGGATTACTAGTACACTGTGGTACTGTATTACATAAATCAAAATGCAAAGTGTCTGTCTTGTATATAATACCAAAATGCTCCCTTAAATTAACGTCAATAATATTGCTTTTATGCTATAAAGGAGAAGTATAATGAACAAATGAACATTATAATAAACAAATGAACAATACTGGAATACTAATCTAAACTCAAAAGAATCATCCAGACTGATAATGGATATTTATTTATTACAAATATGTAAATGATTTCTATTACACCTTTATATTAGAATATCTGAGCTTGCTAAAAATCATAAAACAATAAATAAAAATATGATAAATTCACTTTCTAAATACCATTTTCATAAAAGCATGGCAAACAGCAAGCTATTATGGGAGAGCCTAGAATAGGTAGTGTACCTCCCTTTTGAGAACATCAGTATGACAGATAAATTCACTCTAGGCTTTTATCTAACAGAGCATGCAGTCTTCATTAAGGATGATCATACTGAAGCCTGCAAGAGCAGATCATGCAAGCACCCTGAACAAGAAACTGAGTCCTTTACAGGATAAAGTAGGTCATGATATACAACTTTGAAGAGCATTCATAAGTTCCCAGACATCATCCTCTCCCTCTCTTCTCTGTTCAGCATACATTGTATGTTCCAAAAAGTAAAACAAACCATGAAACTCTTTCCTCAGAGATGCTAACAGTTGACTAAGATAATATTGCTAAGGGAACAGAGGTAAAAAGAACAGGAGATCCATAGTGGTGGGACAAAGGCAGGAACACATTTCTAAAATTTGGCAAACCAACATGGTCTCATAAGACATGTAAAATTCTTTAAAACAACCATACTAAAATAAGTGAAAAAAAGGGAAAGAAACCCACAACCGTAAAATACTTTAAACTGTCAATAAAATACAATAAAACTGCAACTGGTAAAATATAACACATTGCTACCTTCTCTAGAAGCATTTTATCATATTAGCAATAAGCAGCAACCCATAGCATCCAGTGAAAAACGCTAAAGTTAAGTCCATTGAAATAAGAACATGTTCATCTAATGCCAAAATGATAGTAATGATTGCACCAGGCAAATCTTCTGCAGAAGACGATTCCATAACTGTGGCATTACTCTTAAAGTTATACCCTAATCTCAGAGTGTTCCTAGTGATGCACTGACATTACTTCAGGGCACACAGGGAGTGACATTATTGCATCACCAGCAATCTCAGTGTGTCACTGGCCAGGGCCCCAGCCAGGTAGGCAAGTCTCCTGCCAGTTGCTTGTGCCTGGCAACCATAGTGTGATGTGAGCAAGATGTGCCAATCAACATCCTATAGGTACAGTGTGAGAGAGCCAGGGTCAGTGGCCAAAGGGGACCACTTTAATTCCTATCACACCTTTACTCAGTACCTCAGGAGAACCAAAATTAACCTTGTCAGGAATAAATGATGGCACAGGTAGCAGTTTTAAGATAAAAAGAATATGTTTTATTATGTACAGATAGGCTGGGAAGGAAGGAAATAATATTGGAAGTTTGTAATATTAAAACAGTTGGCTGGCAAAAAATCAAACTTATAGTACACAAGAACACTTTATGTTTTCAGGTTTTTATTATATAAAAACAAACAGTGTTTCCCTCAACTGGATAACACTCAGAACATATAGATTTTTTATACAGATGGTGTTGGCTTTTTAATAAATCTTCACACACTTATCTCATTCAGATAAGATCGACTGAAATTGTGTAAGAACTTCCCACAATTGTGTAAGACTCATTACGCTAGCAAACATGTATCCTCTTGTATGAAGAGCTATACCCTGGACTGACACCCTTGAGGGCCCTTCACACTGATCCCTCATACACTTGTGCCAAATCCCCTTCCACTGTTAGTATCTGACTTCTGGGATTTCACACAGACACAAGAACCTTTTGTCCCTCTCACAGTGTGTGTGTGCTATGATCTTTCTTGTAAACAGGAGTCTGCCCTTTGATTCTGACAGAACTCCTAAGCAGAGTCTTTAACCTCATTCTGCCTGTGCCACAACTCTGAGAGTCTTTTCAGAAAAAGCCACTGTTAGCCCCTTCTCATACAAACAGAATCTCACAGACAAGAACTCTATTCAAACAATCAGCTGTGGATCAGACTGCCCAGTCTGCAGTATCATTCAGACGTCTCAGTCTGTTCTCCACTGGAGCTAAACTGGAACGGAGAAGATTTTTCTCTCTCTGCCTTCTTAACTTGTTACATTGGTTACCATGGAGGCAGTTAGTGAATCACAGTGAGTGTTTCAACTGTCACTTATGCAGACTGCTTTCCAGTCCATCACACATAGCATTTTGGACCCTGATGTTTCTGAGAACTCTTCAAGAGCAGCCCACATACACTGTGTTCTAACAAACTAACCTGATGTGACCGGGACATAGATTATTTAGCCAGAAGGCCACAACTAACTTAAGCTGAAGAAAAATTGTGTGCCTCAGAAGTAACTTTAAATATTGATGGACAAAACTGGTTCTAGTAGTAGCATCTAGCTGTAGACCTGCTCTTTCATTGGGAACACCAACCCAGAACTGGCAACAATCTACCCTAAGGGTTCAACTGTTCTTCTATTTTGTGTGGGTTCAGCTTCAATTTATTAATATCTATAGAATTCATTACTGGCCCAAGAAGCAGATTTGATCATGTTCCCTTTCAAACTTCCTTTGTCATCAATCATCATTATCTCTGCCATTTCATAGCCTTGGAAAACCGAGGAGCTGAACAAGCTTGTAATGGGCTAGTCAGTTTAAATATAGTCACTGGTATTTTAAAGTATTTCAAAATATTTTCTTTGTAATGATAGTTTTTGCATTATGTCAGCTTTTACACTTCTAAAATCACATACAGTTTAGGTTTGATGGACTGCTTAATTTTTTTCTCTGTTTTCTCATAAAGGGAAGGTGCCTGCTATAGTTCTAAGGTCTTCTGTTGCACCATACATTTATTCAGCATTGCAACTTCTTCATGTGATTGGTGCCACATCTTCTTACTATTCTGATGTGAAGCAGACAGGGACTGAACACATTCAAGGGCTGCTGTCAATACAGCCACTTGAACAGGTGCTTGTGAACACTGACAAAATAGTAAGCTGTGAAAAGTATTTAGTAGTTAAGATTCTCAGGATTTTCTTAAGATTATTTAGTTTTGACCTTGTCAGGTAAGATCACGTGAGTTTTTTTAAAAATATATATCATTCAAACTGGGTTGCTTTGGCAAGTATTTATTTTCCGGTATTAACACCTTCATAGGATAAAACAAAAATGGTGCTTTAAATTCATTGGAAGAAGGATGAGATAGAACTGCAGTAAATAGCATCAATATCTGACAAAATGTGTTTGCACACAAAAGTTTATACCATGAATAAAACTTTGTTGGTCTTAAAGGTGCACTGGACACAAACTTTGTTCTGTCAATAAATTCAGACACTTTCATTCCAAAACCCCAGGTGTGTTCATATGGTGAAAATTGCCAATATTAAGCTTTGTTCAACCTGTAAATTGCTTTAGGCTTTGAAGCTCTTTGTAATAAGATTTCAGTGTAAATATGTACAGTTAGGAAACCACATATACCTGTTTCATTTATAGCTGGAATCCTTAGGTTACCCTGATTTCAGACTTTGCATACAGTGATGAGGTCTAAATATCAACTAAGAGAAAAGAGAGAACAACTCTATTAGATAATAGAATAAACTCAATCCCCTTTCACAACCATGAACATATGCTGGGTTTTGGTTTTAATTGTTGGGCAGCCCAATCTAGACATATGTGGCTTGGGCATGCGCAGATCTACGGTGCCGCTTGTTGGCTTCCAAAGGGCTTTGGGACGCCGGAGCGCAGCACAGCCAAGCCCCTGCTGCTGCCTGCAGAATACAGTGTAAAATATGCTAGAGCATGGGTTCCCAGAGCGGCATGAGGGCAGGGACAGGAGGGGCCGCTGCCACAGGGACACCAGGAATTGACTGGCAGCGGCCAGGGAGCCGACCCACATGACATATGGCGGTGGAGAGAGCGGTCCCTGGTGATAGGCTGCCCGCATGGCCCACCCACCTCGCGCACACACCAAGCCACATGGTGTGACTGTGTAATCCTTGGGAAAGCATCCAGTCAGCACTTACTGCTATCTCCATGGAGCAGGCTACCCATCAAAGAGGCGAAGCCGAGCCCCTGTCAGTGTCCCTCCTGTGGGCTGCAAGGCCAGATGGTGTCCCCGATGCTGTGGGGGCCCTCTGCCAGGACACAGTAGGCCACCCGCTGCAGGCACCCATGCACCAAAAGTGCCGGCGACGGTCACCACGGTGGCTCGCGCTCGTGCCCGCCCACTGAAAATCGGACACCCATGAGGGGCGTGAAGGGCGTGATGCAGCTTCGAAGTGGCCGTGTGCAGGATTCACCTCCCCCCCTCCTCCAGATCCTCCTTGAATAAGGACTCAACACAATGGGCAGGGATAAGATTTATTAAAGTGCTGGGCTGCAGAGGGGCTGCCACCTGGCCCTCTCGCAGGAAGCCGCCTCAAGCTGTGGTGGGCAGAGGTGGCTGCCCGAGGGGTGGAGCCGTGGGGTGGCCAGTCCCCTGTCAGGGGCGGTAGTGGCATCCCAGACATCGTCTTTGATGGCACCCGCATGCAGTGTCTCCCTGCCCACCTCGCCAGGGGGCCCACCTCAGTAGTGGCAGGAGCAGCCCCTCCGCCAGCCACCAGGGACTGGTTAATATTGGTGAGCAGCTGCTCCACCCTCACGCCCCACTCCTGCAACTGCCTCACCATGGCCAGGAGACTGGACAGGTGGCCAGTGGCCATGGACATGGTCCCCTCCATCCCCGCCATCCAGTGTTGGCCTGCGGCCGTGACCTCCTGCCATTCCCGGTGCCCCTCCTGCTGGTCCTGCTCTATGGCTGTCCACATGGAGGACAGGGTGGTGGGGATTCTTTGAGTTGGCCGTGGTCCCTGAGCCCTGGGTCCCGATTCCCAGCCACCTGCACAGCTTTCCGCATTGATGCCACCTTCTGGATTCCCCAGTGGCTCCCCCTGTTTAGGGGCCAGGTCCAGGGGGGGGGAAGAATGGGGGCCACCCCGCACACAAGTCTGCTATGCCTGCCCCCTGCATTTCCGGCCCCTGGGGGGTGGGGAGGGGATGTGGGCAGATCCAGGGTCCACAGCATGAAGGAGGCAGCTAGGGACGACCACATCGACCGCCAGTGTCACAGTGTGGCTACCTGCAGAACGGGACAGGGGGTCAGATGCTGGCATGAGCGGCCAATTGAGGATGCCCCACGCCCAGCACTCAGTCGCCCCTTGACGGACTCAGGCCGCTAATCATCTGTGGACAGGCGGAGGTCACCCACTGCAGCATCCATGACTTCCTCACTCAATGTGTCCTCCCCCTGATTTGGTGCCTTATGACGGCTGTTCGGACGTCCCAGGGTGGCGGGGTTGCTGGACCTGCCGACCTTCTGTCCTGCAGGTGCTGGGCGGTGAGCTCCAGTCCTTGGCTGTCTCGCTAGAGTGGCCTCCTGCCTTTGAGTCCACAGTGGAGCTCGTGGCAGCCCACGACGATTCTTGGGAGTCACCTGGGGGGGAAAGGGTGTTGTCATCAGAATCTGGCAGTCCACGGTGGCAAGACCGGCCCCCGGCCCATCCCCATCCTGCAGCAGGTCCTCACCTCTCTGCACTTTCTGGTGACCGGCTCCTTCCAGGGTGTGGTGGCTGAGGTCCTGGAGGTCTCCCAGTCATCGGCCAGCTGCTGCCTCCACTCCTTCCTAGACACCATGCTTCAGCACCTCCAGCAGCATGTGTAGTTCCCAACAGGTGAGGAGGAGCTGCGGACTGCCAGAGCTGGCTTCCCAGAGGTCGCGGGGTTCCCCAATGTCATGGGGGCTGTGGACTGCACACATGTCACCCTGGTAGCCCCGTGGGAGGATCCCATGGTGTACCAGAACAGGCACCACTTCTACAGCTTTGATGTGCAGGCATCCTGCGACCACCAGGGACTCTTCACAGATCTGGTGGTGAAGTTCTGAGGAAGTGTACACGATGCCCAGATCTTCAGGTCCTCGGGCTTCAATTGCCTCCTGGCAGCCTGGCTGGATGGGCAGGGGTGGTTGCTAGGTAAGGCCACCAGGTGGCAGTGTGGGGCACCCCTTCCATCCCCTGTCCTCACCTTCCTGTCCTCCACAGGTGACTGAGGGTACCTGTTGCTGCCCAGCCTGCTGACGCCATACCAGGAGGATGCGCCCGAGGAGCAGGCAACATATAACCAGGTGCACAGGGCCACTCACATGGTCATCGAGTGTGCTTTCGGGCAGCTGAAGATGAGGTTCCACTGCCTGCACCACACAGGTGGCTGATGCAGCATGCAGCCCCTGCCTCTGGCTAAGCTGGTCACTGTGCACGTCATGCTACACATCGCCACCCGTCAATGCCTGCCGGCCCCCCAGGACCTTCCCCTCCCAGACCCCGGGTCACCGATGGAAGAGGATGAGGAGACGGGGGCAAGGGCTGTCGCCCAGCAGGACTTTGGGGGGCACTTGCATCGGGAGCATGTGTGAGCTCACATATGGGCCAATTGGCACGCGGGCTGAGAGCATGCCGTGAGTGTGGCCGCTCACACACTTGGGTTCATCGGGGGGACACCACGTGCTCCCATGTATGCTGATGCCTCTTGGGCACTCTTGAGATCCCTTCAAAAATTCATGCACTTGTTGGAAAAGGCATGGGGAAGACAACAAAATGGCAGGCAGAGCTGAAGTCTTGGGGGGAGACACAAAAAAGAAAGACAAGGTAGAAAAACATAGGAAGGGGACCCAGGAACCCCTGTGCAATGCCGAGCATGCCTCGGCAGGGTTCCTGCATGCCGTGGCCATGGGACTGTCAGGCAGGGCACCACAACAGGCATTCTGTGAGGTGTAAGTGGCCACAGACTCAACTTCCAGCTAAAGCCATCCCTTGGCAAACAGCGGCCAATGGGGACGATAGTCGACACTCACACCTCCCCACGTGCTCCTTGAGCTGAGCAGGCGCACCTTCAAGTTCACAGGTTTATCTCATTTGCATATCCAGGAGTCCGCACGGCGGCCCTCACCACCCCCTGCTTGTAGCCCCTGCATGATCTCACCAAGCTCACTCCGAAGAGGGCCGGGAGGAGCCGATCATGCCGACACTCTCAGCCAGGACCAACCCTGCCCCCAGCATGTAGCAACTATAAGCTGCCTCAGAACACAGTGGAGACGGCTTGGCTTAGCAAGCTACTCCTCCGCCTCATTATGCTAGGCCTGTGAGTTCGAGACCACTCTGCGGCAGGATTGCTCACATGCCCAGCTTCCCTCTTTATTGAGCCTGCCATCCAGCCACCATTATTTTTGGTTAGCCAAGTCAACTCCCTGGGCCGCCCCCCCTTTCCTGTGGGCACCCACCCTGATCTCAGCCCCCCTGTCAGCACATCACAGACCCAGGCGGCGTGGACATATGGTGCAGCCCCAGACAAGTGTCTGCCTTGCCACCTATCAGCCCCCTCCCTTCCCCACTATCTCCCACTGCATCTCCCACACAATTGCACTAAGTGGGTGCCCCGAGAGTCCCCCCAGCCACAGAACCATGCTCTTGGGAAGGCCATGAGCAGAGTGCGCGGGGGATACAGAGGGCCGGGGCGAGGTGGGAAAAGTGAAAGACACAGAAGATGAGATGGGCATGCTGGGCTAAGTTTATTGATCTGCAAGCAGGGAAAGCAAGCTTGTGCGTGGAGGTTCCTGGGTTCCGCAGTCCAAGATGCCGTTGCCGGAGGACGCACCAACAGCTTGGGGCTTATGGGACCGGCCGGCTGTGCTCCGGCCACCGCAGAGGCTGGAGTGCAGTGCACACACCTGAAAGATAGAGAGACGGGGGAGCCTTGCCAGCTGCAGGCATAGGACTCTACCCCTGGGCGAGCCTGCAGGGAGCAGGGCAGGTGTTCCAGCTGCCTCCAGTGGAGTCAACCCACACAATTCCAGCTGTCCTGCATAACGGTCCAGCTGACTCGCATGTGAGCCTGCAATCAGGGCAGCCACACTGGGGGCCGGCGTGAGCGGCAGGACCTGCCCTAGATGTTTAGTTGCTAGCTGGACTGTGGAAAGCTGGGACACATTTCGCACCCCCTTTGCCCCAGCACGGGGTGACTGAGACATGGGGTGAGGGACTGCCATGCTGGATGGTCTTGGGGGCTGGGGGCCATGGGGACTCCTAGCTGGACTTACTCATCCATACAGGGGGCTCTGGAAGCAAAACCTGTTAGGGCTGGGAAGCAAAAGTGGTTAGACAGGCAGTCTAAACTTAGCTCACTTCCCCCCAAGTCCAGCTGCTCTAATTTAACTAACATCCTTCTCTTTGCTGTTCCCTCCACCAAGTGCGCCCCTCCTCATGCTAAGTCTGCACGACATGACCCTATGGAGCAGAGTGCCGTGCTCCCTGCTCCCCATGGGGAGTTGTGCATGGCAGGAGTCGAAACATTTGTGGGGGGGGCACTGATTGGGTGCAGGAGGGGGACCGTGCCCAACCCAGAGCGGGAGGGGATTGGTGGGGCGATAACATGGCTCCCAACTGGGTTTGTGCGCTGCTGGCGTATGCTTTCTGCTTCCACTAGTGCCTATGAGGTACGCCAGTATTTTGCGTGGCACAAGTTTACGCCTGGCAGGGGGGCGTTCCCACACCGAAAACTCTCTGGGAGCCGACCAGCAGCGGCCACGCCCCTGGGTCGGCCCCTTCCTACGCCAAAGTGCTGCCCTGCACCTCTGCTGCGTCCCAAGTGCAGTGCATCGGCACACCACCATTAGCCCATGGCAGCGGCACGCTGCAATGGCTGGAGAATGGCGCATGTCCCATTTCTGCTGGCGCAGCAGTAAGTCTGCTTCCGCAAAGCTTTCAGCCCCCCCCCCCCCCGGATTGTGCAGTTAATGATTTATTTTTATTTCATTTTGTTATGGTTTTAAAGACATGCATAACCATCAGAGATTCTCATGCTTTCTTTCTGTAAACATCACATGGTTCCAGATATATCATTTGGGATGCACTGTGTAGGCTGCCCCATAATGACCAAGCAGGAGAGTGTATATTAACAGTGGGAGGGCTAGTGTCCTGGTCCCACTGATGGACCTACTGATTGCACCTGGTTTTTTTTTTTTTTTTGGCCACTGTGTGACACAGAGTGTTGGACTGGATGGGCCACTGGCCTGACCCAACATGGCTTCTCTTATATCCTTACATTCTCTTAATCCATGTAGGTGCCAATAACTTGGACTTGTACAAAAGCCATCTGAATCTTTTTTCCTCATCCAATGTAATGATATCCTTCAAACCAAGACTGGAAAGCCTCCTATAATTAAATTAAATGTTGTTTCCTCAGCTAGGAAAACACTGTGTTACATGTTATTACTGAAAGACAAAGAAAAAGAAAGCCTAGTGTGACCATCAACACAGAAACTTCCCAGTATTTTCTCTGCCAGGATCACAGTCCAAAACTACAGTGAAGACCAGCATTGACTGTCAAGGTCAGAATAAATTTTAGAGGTAGCACTGGAGTGGCAACAGAGAATGAATCTGCCAATCTAATTCCAATTGTGATTTGTTTCAGGCAAACTGAAAATGGAGAAATTGCAAGGCATGAGCTCGTGCCTCACTGCTCCATTAAAATAAGTCAGGACGTTCCTGTGGGGAAGCCTGTCATGCCTTGAAGTTCCCAGTGCTCTAAATACATTACTGGTTTGCGATATTCTTTTAAAGGAATTTTAATTACAAGTGATCTTTCAGGTTCTTGTATATTTATTTTCCTATTGCATCAAAAATAAAAATGGAGAGAAAAAATTGCTCAGTATAGCTTTCCCTAACGTTAGATGAGATGATATGAAAAAATAATCAAGGTGGGATGCATTTGAACCATTCTAAAATCAATACAGGCATAGTCTGTCTTTGCAGTGATAAGGCAGGGAGATACAGTCTTTCCACTGAGTCTCAAAGCAGGAGAAGCCACAGGTTGAAGTATAATCAAAAATGATCTCCTAACTTTTTTTTCTGGGATGAAGCTTCAATCGATCGTCTTGGAGTTTCAGATTATCTATCAAACTGAGAAAAGCTGTTCCAGGCAGCTAGAACCTCTAATCAAATATTGACAGATGAGATCTTCAGGATGATAAAAATAGATTTAAAATCCAGAGTGATGAAAATCATAGTCTACCAGTTAAAGTCTAATATAGAGTGTCTGATATAGTCTAACCCTGGCATCAGTGTATTCAGTTTCCTAAATATAATAATATACTTATTTAATGCTAAGCAAAGCCAAACTCAATGTACCAGATGCAGTTAACCTTTTCCTCCAGAATATCAATACGTTTTTTACATCCAAACAGTGTAGATGGGACCTCTAGGATCCATTTGGGGATGGACGGGCTGGAGATATATGTAAACAGTAACATTTAGAAGAACACATAGCAAAACTTTATTTCTTAATGGATTAGTAATAGAACAAAACAAGTTTAGATTATAAATCAAAAATTAGCAGCGTATTTATGGGGCTATTTTATATCGTTTCCACTTATGCAGTGCAGATAGGGGATCCTATGATCGCCTGACTGCCAGAAGTTTTAACTTTTTGTAGTTATCCAGGGTGCACTATGTGGAGGCAATCTAGAATTGCACCCATATTTTGGCTAGGCTTCCCAACCCTCCTGCCCTGGCGGGGGACCCCAGGGTTTCCACCCTCTTCCTCCGCTCCCCAAAAAAACGGAAGCAGGGAGAGGGGGGGAAACGGCACCGGGGAGCATGGCGAGCCGCCCAAACCTGGGCGCCGCACCGCTGCCGCCCCCTCCCCGCCCACCACAGCTGCTCCTCTGAGATGGGCCCAGGCTGAGCCCATCTCGGAGGAGCAGGCAAAACCAGAGAAGGGGAGGGCGAGGCAGGCCAGGAGCATGGCGAGCCATGAATCCGGGCCCTTCTAGGACCCGGACTTGCGGCTCGCCACGCCCCCGGCCCGCCTCCACCCCCCCTCCGCTTTCACCCCAGAGGCGGAGCGGGCGAGGCCGCCGCTGCCGCCTCTTCTCCGCTCACCGTGGCTGCTCCTCCGAGATGGGCTCAGGCTGAGCCCATCTTGGAGGAGCAGCCACGACAAGTGGAGAAGAGGCTGCTGTGCTGCTGCTGCCTCTTCTCCGCTCGCCGTGGCTGCTCCTCCAAGATGGGCTCAGCCTGAGCCCATCTCGGAGGAGCAGCCACGACGAGCGGAGAAGAGGCCGCCATGCCGCTGCTGCCTCTTCTCCGCTCGCCGTGGCTGCTCCTCCGAGATGGGCTCAGGCTGAGCCCATCTCAGAGGAGCAGCCACGGCGAGTGGAGAAGAGGTGGCAGCTGCGGGGCGGCTCGCCACGCTCCCCGGCGCCGTTTCCCCCCTCCCCCTAGCTCCACCCCAGTGTCTCCTGGCTCCACCCCCAAAGTCTCCTGGCTCCACCCCCAAAGTCCCCAGATATTTCTGGGGTTGGACTTGGCAACCCTAATTTTGGCTGAGTACTACTGTAAATGGTAACTTATCTGAAGTTCAGGAAAAACAGAATGCTCCTGTTTCTAGCTCAATAACAAAGAGAAGATGCTCTTCTTTATTAATATAGAAAGGTAATTGAAAGAGAGTTGCCCATCCACAAAGACACGGGTGACACAGGCCTATCCAGATTAAGATCCTGAAACCCAGCAATAAAGATCTGCTCAAATCCTGCAATCACAGAATTTCAGTCTAGGGAATGAATGGTTGTGAAGATGGATGCAATCAGTTCCATCTGATATGCATAACCTGATAAACATCAACAAGAGGCCCTCAGGATTTGACTTGACATGTAAAGTATGGAAGACAGCTAATAGAATATGAACAAGCTTTGGCAGTTGTGCAGACCTGTTGTTTAAATGGGACAAAACACCAGGACCTGAATGCAGCCCACCAGAATATTTTCTATCTGTCACAGGAATGTGTGTGCCATGCTTTCCAGGGAGATGTGATAGAGCTCATTGAATTCTTTCCAGCTGCAACTGAGTGGATTGAAAATCTAGATATTAGTATTTAGGGGGAATGCCCGGTCAGTCTGCATACTTATTTTATCAGCTTGACTACATATTTTATATTATTGTGTACTTCCTGTGTGTAACTTTGCTATATAAAAATATGATAAATCTGAGAGAGAGAGAACAAAAACATGATTATATAAGTATATATTTACACACACACAGAGGGCTTTTTTGTAATGCATATTAGGCCACACCCCCTGATGCCAAATCACCCAGAACTGTGTTCCTGTGTGTTCCTGCTCAAAAAGCCCTATCTATCTATCTATCTATCTATCTATCTATCTATCTATCTATCTATCTATCTATCTATCTATCTATCTATCTGTCTGTCTGTCTGTCTGTCTGTCTGTCTGTCTGTCTGTCTGTCTGTCTGTCTGTCTGTCTGTCTGTCTGTCTGTCTGTCTGTCTGCCTGCCTGCCTGCCTGCCTGCCTGCCTTCTTTCTTTCTTTCTTTCTTTCTTTCTTTCTTTCTTTCTTTCTTTCTTTCTTTCTTTCTTTCTTTCTTTCTTTCTTTTTCTTCATCATCATCATCATCATCATCATCATCATCATCATCATCATGTCCCCAACTTTTTCTGCCTGTTGGCACTAGAGCCTTTCTACATGTGTAGAGTTAGCTCCCTACTACAGCTCTTCCCTTTTCTCTGAAAAGATTTTTTAAGTGACATTGTTGAAATATGGTTTGAAGCAGCAATGTATATTTACTTCAAAACCATATTTCAACAATGTCACTTTTTTATTTTTCAGAGAGAAGGGAAGAGCTGTAGTAGGGAGCTAACTCTACACATGTAGAAAGGCTCCACTGCCAATAGGCAGAAAAAGTTGGGGATGAGATATTCCCACACATAAAACAGCACATGAAGGAGGGGATTGAGAACATAAACAGATGACTGGATTGAGGCTGTGCGATATTTGTATACTGTCTTCTCTGTGGCTCAGTAACTGCTTCAACATTAATACCTTTATGGACAAATACGTATGTATTACAAACTTGAATGTGCACTATACTGTAAACCCCCAAATAACCCTCTTCCCCTACATATCAGTAACTGGATTACCTAATTTAAAATATTTATCTCCCACATTATTTCCTTTTACTCAAAGTGCCTAGCAGTTGCAATATCAATTTGCAAGGGCACAAAACAGAATAGTCCATTAACAAAAGAAGAACAATGCACAGATTAAAAACATACAACCACATCTGATGAAACTATTCACCCTCTCCTAAATGTCCTCTGAAAAAACTGTATGTCACATTTCTTAATGTAGACAATAAAAACACCCTCTACACACATTCTGGTTGATCATTACAGAAGACTGGATCACTACAGAGAAAGCCCTTGACTGAACCGCCACCATACAGACAATCCTAAGGGAAGGAACCACAAGGTTGTACTTTAATATGTATTTACTATCAGCTAGTCTGTGCTCTTGGAAAGCTATAAGCTTAAATAATCAAAGTATAACCATCGTAACCAGGAAAATAATTTCTATTCTAAGATTTTCATCATGAGTGGGTAGAAAGCACAAAACAAATCTGGAGCTTTATGACAAACCAGGGTAGTGATGGAACTGACACTACAATCCTAAGCAGAGTTACACTATTCTAAGTCCATTTATTTATTTCCATTGATATCCTGTCCCCACCCCCGCTGAGGTGGGCTCAGGGCAGCTTACATGCTCATGCGTATGCATGAGTATAAAACATAATTGCAAGAGGTGGTCCAGACGTTACCTGAGGACTGTAATGGCCAACAATCTAGTTTGCAAATGCCTGGTGGAAGAGTGCTGTCTTTCAGGCCCTGCGGAACTGTATGCGCTCTCGCAGGGCCCTAACTTCTTCAGGCAACTCGTTCCACCACCAGGGAGCCACTACAGAGAAGGCCCTGGCTCTAGTTGTCATGAGCCTGGCCACCTTAGGACCAGGGATTGAAAGCAGATTTTGTGATCCAGACCAAAGTGCTCTCTGGGGAACATATGGGGAAAGGCAATCCCTAAGGTATGCAGGTCCCTGGCCATATAGGGCCTTAAAGGTAAGACCAGCACCTTGAAACGAACCCGGTATGCAATAGGCAACCAGTGCAGTGCTTTCAACCTAGGCTGAATGTGCTCCCTTAAGGGAAGGTCCAATAGCAACCTGGCTGCCGCATTCTGCACTAGTTGAAGCTTCCAGGTTTGAGACAAGGGCAACCCCACGTAGAGGGCATTGCAGTAATCCAGTCTTGAGGTGACTGTAGCGTGGATCAGTGTTGCCAAGTCATCGCGTTTGAGGTAGGGGACCAACTGTCTTATCAGCTGAAGATGATAGAAGGCTGATCTGGTGGTGGCTGCCACCTGGGTCTCCATATTTAAGGAGGGATCCAGGAGCACCCCTAAACTTTTAACCTTGGGCGCTGGTGTAAGTAGTGCCCCGTCAAAGGTCAGTAATGAAACCTCCATCCCGAGACCGCGACAACTTAGGTACAGGACCTCTGTCTTCGTCGGATTCAGTTTCAACCAACTCAGTCTGAGCCACCCTGCTACAGCTTGAGGTGCCATGGTCAGGTCTTCTGGGGAGGAGTCGGATTGGCCACCCATCAACAGATAGAGCTGGGTGTCATCTGCATACTGATGACATCCCAGTCCAAACCTCTGGGCAATCTGGGCAAGGGGGCACATGTAGATCTTAAATAACATTGAGAAGAGGACTGCCCCTTGTGGCACACCACATACAAGTGGATGCTGACGAGACAGTTCATCCCCTATTGCCACCTTTTGTTCCTGACCCTGAAGGAAGGAGGAAAGCCATTGTATGGCCAACCCCTGTATCCCAGCATCGGCGAGGCGGCAGGTCAGATTCAACAGATTTAGAAGGTTGTAACTCTGTTTAGGGTTGCATTGTTAATCACATCCCTAAAATTAAATGCCTGAAGAGAAAATTTTGGTTGGATCCATCTTTTGCGCTCAATCTCATCCAATTCTGCTCCTTGCTACCACTCCTGTCCCACACGGCTTTTGTCCAGGCAGGTCCCATGAGCCATAGCATAGCCACTTGTGGGAAGGGCGGGATATAAATCCCAAATAAATAAATAAATAAATAAATAAAATAGCCTTTTTGGGTGGCTGAAGAGGACCATTTCCTCCCTTTTTCAGTGGTGAAAAACAGGTTGGATCCAATGCAAAGACAGTTAAATCCAGCTAGAGATATATATCTTAAGTAAGCAGAAGTTTCTTGGTATTGGATTCCTTAGTTTCAGTTATTTTTGTTGTATATGCTAATTTATGTTATGAAGAGTTTCAAGCATCAATTAGTCTGGAGATTGATTACCAATCTGTTTCTTTTCATATGTACAGCTGAGAGACGGTGTCCTTCACACCCGGTGTCCTTAGGAAAGGCAGAACTATAGATTTAAACAAAGCATAAGTAGGATGAACTAGGAAAAGAGAGGTAAAAGGCAGGGGAAAATAAAGCATGTTACATTATATATAGTTCCTGGTTCATGTGCTGTATGAGATTATATAAATGAATATCAAGATTTATTGGCCTTTACTGTCTAGTACTGACCTTGCTGCTGTGTTTTTACCAGTGTTGGGCTTTTAGTAACCTGTTAAAGATCAATAAATCATTGTCCAATAAACTTTGGGCAATAAGAGTTTTCAGAGACTACATATTTTCTAAGAAAATAAGTTAAATAAATTGGATTTGATATTGATTTCAGAGAAGTACATGAGCTGCCTATTGGAAAAGGTCCTGTTTCCATTTTGTTCAGTCTGGTTTGATCTTGTACTGCTGCTAAGCTGGTTTTAAATATACTTGTCAGTAGTAAAATAGGACTGGGGGGAGGGGAGGGGGGAGAGATGCTGCTTCTAATCACTGATCTTCTCATAGAATTTGCTCTCTCTATGCAGTGCTACATTAGATTTATATTGAACATTTGGCACAGCATGGCTTCAGTTTGACAGCTGTGGTTTAAGTATTTGGAATTTTCCAGCATTACCAATACTTTATCCTGCTTCCCACACTGATTTTTTTTTTTAATTCCCTGAAAATCATACAATAATGTATGCTACAAAAGGCTGACCTGACAGGAGGAATTTTTACTAACATTTCTGACAGCAGTGAAAATCCTCCCTATTTCAGCAGTGTCTCAAAAGGGGATGAAATTCTGACTATGAATTTCATCGTTCTCACTCTGAATAGGATTATGTCATGGAAGCATTGATGATTAGCAATGTAGTGTTGTGATATCATCACATTCACTATATGCCCCCTTATTGGTTGGAATAAATTTAAGAAGAAAAGAGAGATACCAGGTAGGAAAAATCAATACCAAAGCAGACTAGATAGGAAAACAGTGGCAGTGAATGAATGAATTTTTACAAAACTGGCAGTATCTTCCTAAAGAGAAATGGATAAGGATCTAACACAGTGTCTAGTCACAAATTCTTATTGCTTCCATCAGTTGTGGTATGCTAATGTAAATCTTTCAGAAACAATTCTGGCTGCTTTGAAGGGTGGACTGTGTGGCATTGTATCATGCTGATGCTTCTCCTCAAATCTCACCCTCTCACTGATCCACTTGGGAGGGGGAATCCTATCCACTCCCAACTGTTGATGGTCACTCCCTTGTATACAGCCCCCTTAGAGGGCAATACTTCAGGAATCATGATTTTTTTTGTGTGTGAAAGGTTCCCATAGTAAACTTTCCTTGAGCATGGGATATGAACACCTTTCTCATCATTCATTAGCTGCATTCACATGGGTGAATTTGACACAGGACTGGTGTCAAAGAAACAGTCCCAAAGGAAAGCCAGGATGGTGTAGCAGTTAGAAGGTCAGATTAGGCCTTAGGACAACTGAGCTGAAATCACTGGTGGTCTTCCATGGAACCTTGACAGGTGACCGTGGGCCTGTCATATTTGCACAGCCTAACTGACCTCATAGGTTTGTTGTTCTGAGGATAAGGTGTGTGGGAGGGTATAATAAAGCAACTTAGACTCCCTGTTGGGGAAAACAGAAGTATATTAACAAACAAACAAATAGGTATATTATTTTTGAAGTAACACTGGTTTGCCAGAAGGTTGAACAATTTGCTTTTCTGCTTATTTGGATCAGCTGTTAATACCCAGCCAGGAGGAAGGTCTGAAGTGTGCTGCAGTTCTTTGTGATTTGTGTTGGAAATTCTATATAGAATGGGATCTAAATATTTTAAATAAACAAATGCATGACTTTAATACTGTGACACTTATTATGGCAAACATAATAAAAAATAGTTTTTCCTCAGGTAGGACTGTTAACCGATTTAATTGAAAAGTGAAAAATCACTGTCAGAAAATAGACAAAAAAATAGTTTGATAAACATAAAAAAATGCCCAGCATTAAAAGAGTTACCAGAGTGGAGTAAAAAACACCTTACCCTGGTGTTTTGAAGCATGTCTTATGAGAAGGTAATGATTTATAATAAGCAGTAGATTTGCACTGTTTGCTGTTGGTAGGCAATACAATGTTGGATGTGTGTGTGCATAGCATATCCTTGTTGGAATTAATGAAGCAATAGCTTGTGTTTCTGGCAAGAGCTGGAGGTGGTTTGCTTGTTTTTCATGAACCAAAAATAGTCTGGGTTTTTTTGTTTGTTTTGCTGGTGCATGTTGTAAAATTAAAAGGAAGGCTATTATTGTTGTTCCATAGCAGGAGTAATGAGAAATAGTTCCTGCAAAGCCATAACAATGAGGAATAAGAAAAGCTCATCATTTTTCTAGTTATACCCACTATTCAGAATCAGTCCCTTCTCCTTGCTATATGTAACACTTTACAGAAATAGTTATGTTCCTGTGAATGAGAAGGAAGCATGGCCTTCAAGTCCAAGCTATTTCATAGCATCATACTATATTAAAAAAAAGTTAATTTATTTTAAACAAGAGAAGCAACTTTTCCAAGAAATCACTTTGAAAAAGATATCATCATAGAAAATCTTTACCTTTATTTAAAAATATTTCTTACATTAGAGAATTAAGGGAAGTGGGTTCTCAAATAGTTTTCCATCCAGGGATTTCAACAACTTCTCAGTTTAGAGTACCACATGGTTGCCTTATGCAAGACGCTATACTGCCTTATGCAAGTGTCAGCATGATGCTACTTAACTTCTCACTACCTAATATTTCTTGGAAGAAAAGCAGCATGTTATAGGCCAGTCTCATCAGACCTCAGAAGCTAAACAGTGTCAGTACTTGGACCACCAAGAAAGACTCAATGGCAAATCACCTCTTGCCTTTCACAGGCCTTGAAAAATTCTTGCTAGAGTCAGCATAAATCAGTTGTGACTTGATGGCACTTATGTACATATTTCACAACTCTAGGTCAACTTTGTTCCCCCCCATTAGCTCCCACCCCTTGATGCTTTGGCCAAAGGACTCAACGTACATACATTCTCGAAAACAAGAGAGGATATGGTCACATTCTTAACAGTATAACTTTCATGAGCAGAATGATAACCGCTGCTTCAGTCAGATCTCCTCCAGCTGAGAGACCCTCCAGGAACTCATCAAACACAACCCACTTAAAACAAGAATATCCTCCCACCCACTTTACTTGCTTCCTATCTTTCTCTCTCTTTCTAACAATAGCTCCAAAGCTGATTAAAGAGTGATGCCTGGCTTTCAGAACTGACCTACTGGATGGAGTGAAAAGGAAGGCAAATATTTGAGATTCTCCTGCAACAGTTAATTACCAAAGATTACTAAATAGTAACTGCTTAGTCCTGAATGATGCAGGACAGTGGGAAGCTGAGGAACCAGCATGAGCTGAAAACTGGCTCAGTATCAAGTCTGCAGCGTGTCACTTTTGCTAATTTAGAAACTCCTGATTTAAAATTTAGCTGTGAAATTAATGTTTAAAACCTGCTATAAACTTCCATGATCATGCAGCCAATTTGGAACTGGAATGTATATCATGATTTAAGCCATTTTGGACATAGTGTTTCCCATATTATGTTGTGACTGCAATAGTGTTTTTATCTGTAAAGCATTTATTTACATAAGTAGCTTCCTGCAAGATCCAGGGCAAAACCTGAAGTGGGAAAAGAAATAAGCATTTATTAGCTGTGGACAAAGCACTTAGAACTCCCGAGACCCTTAAGATGCCTGTAGCAACCTCGTTAAAACTTAAAACAGTCCATCTCTGCCCATTCACAAAGTTGAAAACTGCAAAGCTGCTATGAAAATTGCATCTATGTAGAAATACTTTTGCATTCTTTTTTATTGTAAAAATATTCAAAAATATTTAGAAATACTGAGTACATTCTCCCACAAACACTCTCTCCCACCATTTTAATGGTGGAATGGGTACTACCAAATGTTCATTCCTTTGCACAAAGCTGTCCCCAGCCTTGAAATGAATGAAGTATAAAAGTTCTAGAATGCAGCCTGAGCTGATCTGTGCAGCTGTATAGTTAGGGTTGCCACCTTTTAAACTGGTCTATCTGGCTGCCCCTTTAACATCAGATTGAGCTGTAAGCAATTGTCAGGTGATGTTATTTAACTTTATGCCATGAAAAGCTTCAAATGCCCAGCTGGGCCACTAGCAGGTTGTCAGGGAGAGGGGAATGAAAGAGAAAATGGGCTGGGTGGCTAGCAGGAGGGGAAACTGGCAATAGGCTTGCCATCTGGCCTGGGGCAGGTGGAATGTCCTGTCACTAGAACAGAGTCTTCATGGGCTGTAATCTACCAGATGATCCTAACAACCTTCATGTCATGAAAAGCTTCAACTACCCATTTCTGTGTATTAAGTCTACTAAAATGACTGAACACTTTTCTCAGGGCAAATTTTAAACCTTAAATACAGCACTTAAATTGTGAACTCATTTCTACAATATTGCTAGATGAACGGAGACTTACAGTGCAACCCTAAACAGAATGAAATCTTCCCAAGCCCATTCACTTCAATGGATGTTTAGGATCGATTTACACCATTAGCTTATTGTAATTTCAATAGTTAGAGAGAAGAGGATATTGTAGTTGCATCTGCCTAAATCCCACATACTGTAATAGTGTGAAATCACAGGAGCTAGAGGAACCAACTTAAAAATTGGTAAGCTTAGCTGAAGATGACTGTTTCTATAGCACTCTTCACTGTTTAAAGTGCTTTACACATATTAGGTTTTAATTCTTAACTGTCTGGTAAGCCACTGTGGTATAGTGGTTAGCGTGTCAGACTAGAATCTGGGAAAATCAGGTTTGAATCCCCACCCTGTCATGGAATATTTCTGAGTGACCTTGGGAGAGTCACAGACACTCACTAACTTACTTCACAGGGCTGTTGTGAAGATAAAACAGGAGAGTGGATAACAATGTCAGCTGCTTTAGGTCCCCACTGGGGAGAAAGGTGGTGCATAGATGAAGTAAGGAAGTAACATTAGGCTCAACATTAGGAAGAACTTCCTTACAATTAGAGCTGTTCCTCAGTGGATCAGGCTTCCTTGGGAGATAGTGGGCTCTCCTTCCTTGGAGGTTTATAAACAAAGGCTAGATGGCCATCTGACAGCAATGATGATCCTGTGATTTTATTTGTGAGGTATTTCTGAATTTTCTGCATTGTGTAGGGGGTTGGACTAGATTACCCTGGGGTCCCTTCCAACTCTAGATTCTATTAAATGTGACAAAAGAGAAACTGATTGGAAACTTGCTTGTGTAAAGGTCACTTTGTGAGTTTGTGACAAGATTTGAAGAGGAGAGACTTGCCCCATTGTAGTTAAACTGGAAAGGAAATATTTTATATGTATGAGTACAAGTTTCTAAGTAAACCAGTTCTTTTCTTCCCTTGAATGCTACTCAGCCAGTAATGAAGGGTCCCCAAGCCTGTGGTCACTTCTGGAATCTGGAAGGTAGTTAATGAGAACTACTACAAAATGGCTGCCTCGGCATGCTGATATGGTTGCTAAGATCTTGGTCCAAAAATGCCCTGCTCCATGAATGGAGGCTTAATGGGATGTTATTTACTAGATGGTGTTATTTACCTCTATGCCATGAAAAGCTTCAGTCTTTTATTCAGGCTCTTAGCAACTCTATGTGCTGGGGCCAATCACAAATATGGAGAGCATAGTTCCAAGCCAAACATTCCCCTGTGTTGGAAGTAGCTGTTTCTAATGGGTTCTGCTTCTTGGATTCCTCTGAACTACCTGTGCTCCACTAAGATGGAAGAAAAAAATGACTACATATCCGCTGTTGGTAAGGCTCAATAGTTGCCAACAGCCTGGAGGAAAAAGGTCCTGTCACTTTAATACAAGCTTAATGTGTGAAAATAGGCCATTATAACATCTCATGGCATGGAGGCAAACAGTATCATTTGGCATGTAATATTTTGTGGAGCTTCTACTTAAGTGGGAGGACAGTTTTTTCTCCAGGTCATTGGCTACTCTACAACACTGCTACGCAGCAACACTGGCAATCCTGTGTGGTTCTTTGGGAGACTAAAGGTGTCTCCTGTCCTTGTGTCAATTTGCTTCCCTCATGTGCATTTTCTTTTCTAAGTGCCTCTTCTCTTAAGTGGATAACTATTCCATACTGCAGAATCTTATCTAGTGGTCTCTAGGGTGTAACTTGTTATGGGCTCCAAAGCCAACTAAAGAACTGAAATGATTGCTTTTTGCTGGGGTATGTTTTGATTGCTCTCCTGCGTTCCTCAGGCTGTTCAAATCAAGGCAGCTGCTCCATCTTGCCTTTACGATCCTGTAAGCCTGAAGGCTCATGTTTCCTGTCAAAAGCAAGCACTAGTGATTGTGCATGATTTCCCCTTTTTTGTTTAATCTTGTATTAAATTTCTAATAGTGATAGAACCACCATGCAGATCAAATCAACCACATAGGGGAGCACAACTGCAACTCTCAGGATAAAGCAAAAGAAAAAAGGGGGTGAGTCACCACCACAAAAGGAAACAGTTAATGTCATTAAAAACTGTGTGACATCTCAGATTGTCTAGCCCTAATAACTTATCATCTTGAGATAGGAATGTCAACCTCTAGGTGGGAGCTGGGAATCCCCTGAAGTTACAGCTCATCTTCAGACTGCAGAGATCAATTTCCCTGGAAAAAAAATGCATGCTTTGGAGGGTCGACTCTATGACATTGCATCCTAGTAAGTTTCCCGTCCTCCCCAGGCTCCACCTCTATGAGATTTTTTTAACCTGGAGTCCTATTCCCCCATCCTCTGCTGGTGGCAAGGGGGATCTGGCAACCCTATCCTATGAGACTGTGCAAAAAGTTTAAAAGGGCAATGGAAGGAAGAAATTGGCCAGTGTATGGAAACACTGAGTGCATATCTGGTTATGTATGGAGGTGATTAGGTATCTGTGAGGAGGGGGGAGGAAAACTGGGCTGACGACTGAGTGTAAGAAAATGCCCCCTACTTTTCATACACATGGACATCGTGATCACCAGTATGGTTGCCAGGATGCCTGGAGTTTTGACTCGCACACATCTGCTCTAAGAAGTGGACTTTGCCCACAGTTTCTAAGGTTTATGTGGATACTATAAGCCTCAGCTTTGCAGCAGCATTCTACATTTCTGGATGGGTGTTAGCCAGAACTACAGACGAGCTTCCAGCTGCTCCTTGTGTGCCCAGTCTTGGCCGCTGCAGTGGAAGAAGCCATGCCACCATGTTTCCAGCCTGTTTCCATGAACCAAAGGCTAACACCACGAGAATCCATCTTGTTTTCCTGATTCCATATTCAACAGCTGCTTCAATTTCTGCATAAGGCAATCAAGCTTATCCAGGCATGGATCCTGCCAGACCACTCAAGCCTTTGCCTAATGAAACCCAGGACAAAGACTGGTGCCAGGAAGAAGACTAAGGAAGAGGAAGACCATCTTCAGCCAAAAGCCAAGTTCCATTGTAAACTGGGTGTTACCTAGGCCAACATTTGATTCTCTATTGTCACATTTTTAGATAAGTCCATTTAATCTTAAGTGTTCCCCACCCAGTAATCACTTCTATTCTTCTTCCCAACTGTCACTTTGGAGCCTCCCCCTGGTCCGTTTCAATCTGAAAGTTCTCTCAGGTATCCAGGATCCAGGCAAGTCCATTGGTCAAGAGCAAGCACCCAATTGGGTGTCACCAATGCACTTTCTATTGGCTACTGCAGAAGTCCAGCCTTATGGTCACTGCAAAGCCTCCCCGTTCTCCTCCCCTATACCTCCCAGCCCCTGAGGGTCTAAGGTAGTCTATTTAACCTCTGACCCAACTCCACTCATGTGTGCATCTAGCAGTACCCCAGTTATGCTGTCTAGATCCATCCCCAATTCTGGCCACAGTTTTGGGTCCATTTCCCCTGTCCTCTTACGTCACCATTGGAGCCTTCTTGAAGACTACAATAGGTAAATATCACCCTGTTTGTCTACCCATGTGTTCTCTATATCTCTCTATATTTCCTAGGACTGTATGTACGATTGTATGAGTATTCTATCTTGTATGTATGCCTATATTTTCTAGAATAAATTGTAATTGTTTATTATTATTATTATTATTATTATTATTATTATTATTATTATTATTATTATTATTATTATTATTATTATTATTATTATTATTATTATTATTATTATTATTATTATTATTATTATTAAATTTTATTTGTATCCTGCCCTCCCCGCCTAGGCAGGCTCAGGGTGGCTAACAGCATTCAATAAAACATTATACAAATACAATAGTTAAGAACAACATTAAAATTATACATAGTTAATACATACCTTAAAACTAATCCAGCATATATAATCTATAATTTAACAGCAACAGAGATGTTCCGGGCGCTATTTATCCATTTACATATTTAGATAATGGCAAGAATCACTAAAGAGTTACTTTGTTGGATCATCCATCCTCTGTCAGCAGTCTAGGAAGGCCTGCCTAAAGAGGATGGTCTTGCAGGCCCTGCGGAATTGGTCTAAGCTCTGCAGGGCCTGCACCTCCTCCGGGAGTTGATTCCACAGGCACGGGGCTGCCACAGAGAAAGCCCATGCCCGAGTGCTCTGTAATTTCACCTCCCTTGGCCCAGGAACAGTCAGCTTGTTCTTCCCTGCTGACCTCAGTGCTCTTTGGGGCTCGTATGGAGAGAGACGGTCCTTCAGGTAGGCAGGTCCTCAGCCATATAGGGCTTTAAAGGTAATAACCAGCACTTTGTAGCGAATCCGGTATATAACTGGCAGCCAGTGCAGTTCGCGCAGCCTTGGCTGTATATGCTCCCATTTTGGGAGTCCTAATAACAGCCTGGCCGCTGCGTTCTGCACTAGTTGCAGCTTCCGGGTTCGACACAGAGGCAGCCCCATGTAGAGAGCATTACAGTAGTCCAATCTTGAGGTGACCGTCACATGGATCACTGTTGCTAGGTCCTGGCACTCCAAGAAAGGGGCCAACTGCCTTGCCCGCTTCAGATGAAAAAATGCCGACTTGGCAGTGGCAGCTACCTGGGCCTCCATCGATAGTGAAGGCTCCAGTAGAACTCCCAAACTCTTGACCTGGTGCGCCGCTTTCAGCGGTGCACCATCAAAAACCGGGAGAGGTATTTCCCCTCCCAGAGCACCGCGGCCCACGCAAAGGACCTCTGTCTTTGTCGGGTTCAGCTTCAGCCCACTCAGCCTAAGCCAGGTTGCCACGGCCTGCAGTGCCCGGTCCAAATTCCCTGGGACGCAGTCAGGCCGGCCATCCATTAGCAGATAGAGCTGGGTGTCATCTGCATATTGATGACAGCCCAGCCCAAACCTCTGGGCAATCTGGGCAAGGGGGCGCATGTAGACATTAAATAACATTGGAGAGAGAACCGCTCCCTGAGGCACCCCACAATCTAGTGTGCGCCTCCGGGAGAGCTCACCCCCGATTGCCACCCTTTGTCCCCGTCCTTTGAGAAAGGAGGAAAGCCATTGTAAGGCCAGCCCCCTAACCCCTATGTCGGCGAGTCAGCGGGTCAGTAGCCGATGGTCGACCGTGTCAAACGCAGCCGACAGGTCTAACAGCATCAGCACCGCCACGCCGCCTCAATCCAGCTGCCGTTGGAGGTCATCCGCCAAAGCGACCAGCACTGTCTCCGTCCCATGGCCCGGGCGAAAGCCGGACTGGCAAGGGCCTAGGTTTTACTTAATTAGAGTCCCCATTATTTAAGCAATACTCTCTGGTTGGTTAATCTTGTATACATTGGGAAAACGATCCCTAGTGAGCCAGGTGCCCACCTGACTAATTCCCCAACCTCGTTTTGAGGGCATTTCGGCTTACATGAGAGGATGGGAAAGAAAAAATTGAGTGAATTGGCAAGTGATGCTGGGGTTCGGCCAGTGGTTAGGGGAAGTGGAGAAAAATGGGAAACTAGCTGGTGGGAGGGAAAGGGTGTTAAGGCCTGTGTATAAGGTGAGGAGAGATTGGATTGGGAGGCTATGGGAGATGGAAATTGGAGCCACCATAGGATTGGAAAAAATGACTGGCATCCCCTGCAATTTCATTAATAACCGGTTTGTTCTTATTTAATTTCCCTTCCAGTAATGGCCTTTTCAATTCATTCATCTAAGAATATTTTTTATGCAGCTACAGTATAATATGATAGTACCAGGGCATTTTCCAGTGACAGTTTTTTTCTTTTCTTTTAGCTGTCAAACAACAAATCATTTCTTCAGATAGTTTACTGGCTGCTGAATGAACATGCATAGCTTTGTTAAGTGACACAATGGCTGAAACCAGCCAGCCGGTATGGGGCGGCTGGCAGCTGCCTCGAACACAGCCGGCCAGAAACAGTGCCCTGGAGCTTCCAGACAGCGCTCGAGGAAAGGGGCGGGCCATGGATGGGTGGGGAGCGTCTGGAATGCTCGTGTGTCCCACTTTTACAAAAGTACATATCAGTTAAATACATAGAGAATGATAATACATGGGGTGCTTTCACACACACCAAATAATGCATTTTTTGTCTACTTTCAATGCACTTTGCAACTGGATTTTGCTGTGTAAAATGGGAAACTCCACTTGCAAATAATCATTAAAGGGCATTGAAAGTGGATTGAAAGTGCATTATTTAGCATGTGAGTGCTATTTGATGAATGGCAAGTGCCGATTGAGACAGTGGGTCTAGACTACCTCTTCATCCTCTCTCTGTTTATTAGTCTTTGCTTTCCCCCTCCCACCAAGCATTTAGGGCTAAATGTAGGTTTGACTTCTCCTTCTGTTAAGAGTAGTCTGTGTATCATGGGCCTGGCTGCTGTTGTCTCCATGGAAGGTAAAAAGACCTCCAGTTGTTGTGCTGCAGCATTGTGTGTTGCCCAGCAGAGTGAGAGCCTCCAGATCACATTGTCAATAGTGGCAAGAGCAGGATTATGTCTCAGATATTTTGCATAGAAAAGTATTTTCGGATAAGCAGCATTCACTTGATAAAAGGCATTCTGGTTTTTTTGTTGTTTGAGAACATCCATATATATTAACTGGCCATCATAAATATATCACTGCACTGGCCCAGTATGGGCCTAGTGTGTCAGTACGGCACTTATCCTCAAACTCTGGTGGTGCTTGCTGAACAAGAGAGACTGAAGGCCTGAGAAAGTCAGTTAAGTTTATGAACATGTCAGAACTCATCTTCCCAAACAGTAGATTGGACCAGAGCAAAGGTAGGCTATCCTGCGATAACACCTTATTCTCAGACACTCACAAAAACACCAATTTGGGAAGAGAAAAGTCCCTAATTGTTTCATAAATATTTTTAAGAACTAGCAAAAATTTCAATGGGAAGTAAATACAGTTACAGTTTTTAAAGCTACAAAATGCTAATGTCTTTTATTAGTAACTTTTTGCCAGTTTGGGTTGGGTGGGTACCCAGGCAGACACAATTTAGGGAGCTAATTCCTGCCACACCCCTGGGTCTGCCTCTTTCCCCAGTGAAGACGGTTGTACTGGTGGTACAGCAGCAGGGGTCCACAAGGTTGTTGTGCTGGCACCTAGTCACAGTACAGCAGCAGCAAAGAAGTACATCAGTATATTTCTGAGACACATCAGATATGTCTCAGAGATATGCTGGAATAGCAGCTGGTTGGCTCCCTTTGCACTTTTGCATCTCCTCCCTCTCCAGATAGGGCTGTTAAACCTTTTACTCAGTTACAGCAATCCATATGAAAAGACTATTAAGTTAGTTATGATAAGAGTTTCCTGTTCCTGTGTTTTATATAACCACTAATAGCACAATTTCTCAAATAACCTATAAAGAAAGACTGAAAGTGTTGAAAATCAGACAAAATTGTCATATCTTCTTTCACACCATATCTTCTATCATCTATGAAATGAAAAGGAAATATTAAAAGCTGGCCAAAATGCTCCAATTTCTTCCATGATTTGGGAAGCTGAAAAGCAAGCATCTCTTAGGGTTTGGGTTTTTTTTGTTTTTAACTTTCTTGACTGGAATATTCAGAAAAATTGAAGATGCAGGAGAAGAAATAGCACAGAAGTAATATCAGCCTAGAATCATATAATATGACTTCTTTAAATGCTATAACTATAAAATTGTACTGTTATTTCTGATTAATGCTGTGGCCTCATACCAAGTGTTGTATTTGGTCAATCCATTTTAAGACGATTTTGATAAAATGAAAATGCAAAGAGTATAAGACAACCAAGCACATTGACCAGGACATATAGGCCCATCTATGGTTACTATACAGATATGCCTGTCACCCTTCCCTTTGTTTCAGGCTGATTTTTTAGCTGACTACTAGGGTGCAGATTGTTTGGTAAGCTGGTTGCATCTGAGCAAATTCAGACGATCCAGTTTGTGTAATTATGCTGCATTCTTATACAATGAGACTGCATTCTTGCAGCTACCCCCCACCATCAGCCATCTGTCAGCTGCTGCTGACTCCAGTTCTTATTACAAAAACTATATTTCAGGGCACTTTTTAAGTTGTGATTTTCTATTTAAATGTCCCTGAGTGCTTTTGTGTCTGCCCAGAAATCCAAATAATATCACAATCAGTTTTTGTGGTCACTTCTTGAACAAATGCCATTGATTGTGTAAACACAAAAAGTAGGCAATGTAATCTAACCATCCATGCAGGTTCAAAGAGAGGATAACCTGTAAGTGATTCTGTGCAATGCAAGTTGTTCAACCTAATGCCCAAGACTTCAGGATACACTGCCAATGGTATGATTTAGTTGTCTGAATGAGCACAAGCAGCTGCAAACTGCAACAATCTGGCCCTATAGTAGTATAAGGCACTGTGTGAAGGTAAAACTGTTTGACACAGTACAATGGTCAACAGGGCTTTTTTGGTAGAAAAGGCCCAGCAGGAACTCATTTGCATATTAGGCCACACCCCCTGATGACACCATAGTTTCACATACAGTTTTTCTGTAAAAAAGCCCAGCAGGAATTCATTTGCATATTAGGCCACACCCTCTGACACCAAGCCAGCTGGAACTGTGTTCCTGCTCAAAAAAAGCCTTAATGGTCAAGATGACCTTATCGGAAGCTCCCCTTGCAAGTAATCAGGTAAGTTTATAAGTCTGCTTGCTAATCATTTTCAATTCAAAACTCTCAGCATCTCTATTGCATTTTGAGTTCAGCAAAAATGTGATCTCACAACATCAAAAGTGGAGAGATTTGTAGGCAGTGCACCACAACTGACAAAAGTGCAATTGCACTTGTACTGTGCAAACGACCTGATGTTATACAAATGAATAGTGCTTTCTTTGTTCATTTACTATAAGAACCAAATAATAAGCAGGAATAGGGACACTAAAGAAAGCAAATCTGCAGATTTCTGGTTGGTTTTGAACCTCACTGGATCAATTGTCCATGACACTAGAAAATTATGTTGGCAGCAGCAAAGTAAAAAATGTGTGCAGAAGTGAATATGTACTAAATACTCTGTACTGTACTCAAGGAAACACTTGTTTGACATTATATTAATGGTTCTGATTAAGCCATGCTTGATATTCTCTGATCAAGCCATGATGCACATGCCTAGCTTCCTTATGGTCAATGGTTGTGTAGAGTAAGTCCAAGGTCTAAATGAGTGTTATTTCATAGATCTTTGGGAAATCTCCTTGTGCAGCTTTGGGCCTCCAGAAAGCAGTTGACAACAGTAGAAGATAGAAGCAACCTGTGTTTTGTCAAATTAAATTAAGCTGTCCTCAATATCCACAAACCTACAGTGGAATGCAATAACGAGCTGTCAAAATTGGAAAATTATGGTTTAAGTTTCTGAACAGAGAAAACAACTTGGCAAAATGCCCTTTCTTTGTTTAGCACCATTTCAAAAGGTGAACTGAAGTTCAAAGCTCCAAAATGTTGTTTTTAGCTCATTATATCTGAATATTAGCTAAGAAGTCTCTTGCATATAGTTTACATTCTAAGAAAGTCTATAAAATAATAGTTTTAAGCATCATGAATTAAAAGAAATTGAAATTCAATTACAGAGTCTCTGAATGAAACAGACAGCAGGAGAGGCTTTGCTAGTTAATATGATTTATTAGCACTCAAATGTGGAATAGCTTTCCTAAGCTAAGGAAATGCATGGTTCAAGCAGCTTGATCATAGCTTGGAATTTAAAAAAACCTGCTGCAATCGGCATTATTTTTAACAAGCAAAGTTGAACCTTGTTATTGGAAAGTATTTTCAGCCAATTAAGAGCCAAGGTCAGTACACTGGGATTTTTGCCAACTGAAAGATACTTTTAACAGAATATTTATGACTACTGTCTAAAACCTTTGACCTAGGTGAAAGTAAATTATCAAACTCTGACAATTAATTAGGATAACAAGGAGAAAAGTAAAAATGATTTCTATATAAAGAAGGTCCTCATGTGGTTAAGAAGAAAAGTGTTTTATTCACAGTTTTTGTAAAGATATAAAATTAAATATTTCAAAAATCAAATAAACGTTTCCTGATCAATTAGAGAATAAATAAGAACAGGTATTTAAGAAAGAAAAATAAATTCTTTCAGATTATGTTATTTTAAAAGTTGAGAAGTCCATATAAAAGTTAAATTTTTCTAAGAAATGGCTGATGTGGTATTATCAGTTCTTTTCATATATTTTGTAAGAATGCTTAATAAACAAGTGTTTTTATATGTCTTTATGAATGTAGGAGCAAGATTATAACAATATAAAGTTAAGTTTTACTTGTGATATGAGTTTAAGATCATAAGTTCATGAGAGATGGAATGTCTAGGAAAGTAGCCAAATGGAGTTAGCAGGAAGATCAGTGTCTAGAAAGATGTTACATTTCATTTTTAATGAGGAAGTCTTGACAATACACCTGTGGATGGGAAGGTTAGTAAAGTTGAAAATAAGCCAGGAACATCTTGTTTGTCAAATGTAAGATTAATGAATGTTAGAGACAAAGAAAATCCAAGAGTGCATGCCTAATGTTTTAAGATTAATGATGTAAAGGGTAGGAATGATGAAAAGTATAAAAGTTTGAATACAACTGGAGCTCAGTGAACAACTGAGCTGAACCTTTGTACGTTATTCGTTATTCAAATAAAACTTTTGTTACCTCTTTTTGCTGTCTGGATTTTGTCTCGCTGTGTGACTGTAATTGGCTAGCCACACAAGTCAAAGAACCTTGGCGCCTGAGGGCGTTGCTATCAATTGCAAGGAAAATGTTCTGTGAATCCACAGAACTGAATTTGTCACATTTATCCACACTTTGTTTACACTTTGCTGGCTGTGGGGATCTCATGTGATTAGCCTCAGTTCAGGATTCCAAAATGGGTCTGAAATGTCTGCCTTAGTCAAGTGCTCCTTTTAGCTCTTCCTGCTGCCCTTCCACTCTACTACTTTGCTTTGCTGTTTACTGACTGTACAGAGAGTGAAGACTACTTAATCTGTGTCATACTGGGCTTGCATAGTGAAAGCAGGATGGTTTGGACTTGGAGTCATCACCGGAGTACCACAGTATCCAAGACCTCCTTAGACTCAGCACTCTTCTCATTAAAGGTATTCATGCTGGGATAGGTGTTGGGTCTAGTGAAATCTTGGACACAACCAAGCACATGTGGCACATTAGTTGGTTTGGCATCATTCTTTAAGCCTCTTTTCATAATGCTCTGCTCTTAACCATATCTAGTGCATATTTGTCATATTAATTAAAGTCAAACCACTGTTTCAATAAAGACCATAGGCTCAGTCCCAACATTCCGATTTATCTTGAGCTAGTTGCACGAATGCAACCTGTCACATAAAGTATAAAAACAACAGATTGACACAATTTTCTGCGAAGGAAATATCTATTGTTTGGTGTTAGGGATGGCATCTGCTGTTGGTTAACCATTTACTAAAACATGACAAATAGCTTTCCAAAGGAGATTCTGAAAGCCATGCAAAACCTTAAGGTTAATGTTTGAAGGGCAGAAAAGCAATCTGTAGAAGTTCTGCAGCTGACACTGTGGCCTTATATGAATCTTACAGAGTAAAAATCGAATAAAACATGTCATACAATTCCTGCTTGTATATCAAAGTCAGCCTGTATAACTTTGTATATAAATCAAATGCTTATTAAACCTATGTATTACATTTCACATAGAAAATAAACTTTCCTACCTTTTTTGCCAAGACTAATTTGGAATATTATTTTTCGTTTTCACTTCAAGGTCTGTACTGTTAGTTTTCTTGTCTATGTTTATCAGTTACAGAAATTGTAATTATATTAGTCATATTAAACCATGATAAAAAGCCCTCTAAAACAACTTAAAAGGTATAGCAATATAGTAATATATAATATATGCAATTCAAAACACTTTAAATAGAATATATTAAAGAATAATAAATTCTTATAAATTTATGTTCTTTATCAACAACAGAATCCCTTCACAGGGAGACATGTTATTTGTTTGTTTTATTCTTAATTTTGGGGGGGAAATCCCAGTTCTGGTTGGACTTTTTTTTATAAAAAAAGCATAATTTTTGGCTGAATGCTTAAAAGAATGTTGGATAACTGGTTTATCTCTTTGTGGCAACACCTTGCTTTATTGTTGGTTTGGCACAATTTATCCCCCTCTAAATGAATTTATCACACAGATTGGCTGAGTAAGATTTCTGTGCACAACTCTAACACATTTCCAACATAAGAAAGGATTCTAGATAAAGTTTATGATAATAGCCTGTTGTATTGTGCTGTAGAACTGCAAGTCAAGCAAATATAGGGTTGTTTGCAATGCATGGTTTGAGGCCCAAATTACACAACATGTTTATTTGATGATGTCTCAACTTAATCAGGAGCTGAAGTTTTAAAAATTCTCTTATGCATGACCTGTATGTTTGGTGAGGCATTCATACAGTAAAATCATGGGATAGTCTTTCTCTTTTCCATTAATCTTTAGTGTCTATTTTATTGATTCTGTAATATTCAAGTGATTAAAGTTTCCCCTCCTCCGTACTAACTGGTATTGCTCCATATAAAAATGATTAAGACATTCCTTTGTTTAGTAACTGAAAAATCTACTACAATTGCTCATTTATTATCTTGTTCACAGCAGATTTTACATCAAGATGTTAACACAGATGATGCATTATTGCTGAGAAGAGTATGCCTATTTTTCGCAGGATCAACATCCTTTTCCTCCTGAGAAAAACTCTGCTTCTCAAACCAAGTTCCTTCAGAAGACTGGACTAGCACATTGCTCCCAGAGATATTTCTTATTCCTCAAAAACCATGTACTTTCTGGGCCCAGCAACTTCACTTGCTTCCTGACTTCCCCGTTCCCATGTGACTGGTCACACCTGCTATCTTGCTTCTTCCAGTCTTCTTACCTGACTTTACTAAACTTTTTGTTTACTCCACAGTTCTCAGCCTTGCTTAGATTGGTCCCTTTCCTCCCCAGGCTCTGTACCCAAATCTCCTGGGGTTTCCCAACCAGGACCTGACAATACTATCACTCCAACCTAGGGTTGCCAAGTCCAATTCCAGAAATATCTGGGGACTTTGGGGTGGAGCCAGGAGACTTTGGGGGTGGAGCCAGGAGACACTGGGGTGGAGCTAGGAGCAAGGGTGTGACAAGCACAATTGAACTCCAAAGGGAGTTCTGTCCATCAAAATTAAAGGGACCTCACAACTTTTAAAATGCCTTCCTTCCCTCCACCCTCCCCTTCTCCGATTCTACCCCCGGAGCAGGCGACACCACCGCGCTGCTGCTGCCTCTTCCCCACCCCACCGCAGCTGCTCCTCCGAGATGGGCCCAGCCTGAGCCCATCTCGGAGGAGCAGCCACGGTGAAGCGGAGAAAAGACGGCAGCGCAGCGGCGTGGCCCGCCCTGCTCCGCCTCCGAGGCGAAACCAGAGAATGGGAGGGTGAAGGCAGGCCAGGAGTGCGGCGAGCCGCAAGTCTGGGTCCTAGAAGGACCTAGACTCGTGGCCCGCCATGCTCCTGGCCTGCCCCCACCCCCCTCTCTGACTCCACCTCAGAGGCAGAGCGGGTGATGCCGCCGCGCTGCTGCCGCCCCCTCCCCGCCCCATCCCAGCTGCTCCTCCAAGATGGGCCCAGCCTGAGCCCATCTCGGAGGAGCAGCCACGGTGAAGCGGAAAAGAGGCGGCAGCTGCACAGCGGCGTCGCCTGCTCCGAGATGGGGAGGCTCATAAGAACATAAGAGAAGCCATGTTGGATCAGGCCAATGGCCCATCCAGTCCAACACTCTGTGTCACACAGTGGCCAAAAAACCTAAGTGCCATCAGGAGGTCCACCAGTGGAGCTAGAAGCCCTCCCACTGTGCCCCCCCCCCCAAGCACCAAGAATACAGAGCATCACTGCCCCAGAGAGAGAGTTCCAACAATACGCTGTGGTGCTTAAAAGTGGTGTGGCATTTGCGGGGGTGGGGGGAGAATGCAAACCTTTTCGGGGGAGATCACCCCTCCTACCTTATATAGCTCAGATAAGGCGGGTAGAGTTGGGGGAAGCTGTCTTTGAGGCCGGTGGGCAGCAAGGCCAGCTGCGGCGGCCCGTGGAAGGCCAGGGGCTGGTACAAGGCTGGAGGCGCCGTGCTGGAGGTTGAGGGCAGGCTGAGGCTGTCCCTGGCCATGATGCAGCTGGCGGAGGCTTTGCAAGGCACTGGGCCATAAGAGGCAGCCGCAGCACCGGCGGCCACTGCAGCTGCCACGACCTTCGCTTTGTAGAGGATGGACTCCAGTGAAGAGGAGGAGGCCTCGTGGTGCCCCCCGCCACTTCCCACGCTGTTGGACGGCAGGGGCGCGTAGTCTGCGCAGGGAACAGCGAGGGCCAGCGGCGAGCTTTTCCCGCCGAAATAGGCGCCGCCCAGGCTGTTGCTGCTGCCGGAGGCAGCCGCCTCCAAGTCAGGCTCCCGCGACGCAAAGGCAGGCTCGCTCTTGGCTGCGCCAGCGGGCGCCGCTTCCTTCCCTCGGGGGCTCCTGAAGACGGCTCCGTCGGCATCCCTCGCTGCCTTCCAGGGTGAAGGGGCGGCTGTCGGGGAAGGCAGTGGCAGCAGCAGCAGCAGGGGAGTCACGTGGCCGGAGGCACCTCCCGCTTTGCCGTCGGGGCCGAGGCGGTTCATCAGTGCGCCGGGGAACTCGGTGAGCTCTGAGCCGAAGAAAGGCCAGGCGGGCGGGGAGGGTGAGGGGGCCAGGAAGGTGTCTAGGACCCGGTCCAAGGCATCCTTGTCCGCCAGGGAGCCACAGCTGGCCCGGATCGAGGAAGAGTTACCCTTCGCACTCTCCTCCTCCTCAGGGAGGTACGCCTTGGGCTCGTCTTCTTCCTCCTCCTCCTCCTCTTCGTCCTCATCGTCGCTGCTTTTGGGATACAGCAGCCCGTCCAGGGAGAGATCGAGCGCTTCGACGGTCCCCTTTCGGCAGGAGCCGAGCTCCAAGGGGTGGGGTGTGTGCAAAAGGAGCGAGCCATCTTGGGGATCGAAGAAGGAGGAGGCGTGAGCCCTGGGGTCCCCTTTGGCCTTCATCTCTATCATAGTTCGACGGGGAGAACAAGCAGTCCAGCGGGGCTGATCTGGGTCGGGAAGGGGGGGAGTCTAAACAGGGCTGGCCCCGCAAAGCTGCCTGGGCAACATCTTGCCGTCCCCTTCGACGGTTTGGATCCGTCCTGTCACATATCGTGGCGCACCCCCTTCCGCCCGCAAGTTAGAGAAGTGGCCGAAAATGGCAAACCAGATTTGAATAGTTTAAAGTCCCAGGCGAAGGAGACCGAAAGGATCTGGCTGGAGACGACGAGCCGAGGAAGGCTTCCAGATGCGGCTCCAGATGAGCGCTCCAATCCTTGCGTGTCCCGCCAGCTCTCCAAAGCGCACCTTTCCCCGCAGAGTCCCCCAAAGCAGCCTGAGAAACAGATCCCGAAAGCGGCGAGACAAGGCGGCCATGCTCCTTGGCGCTGTTTCCCCCCTCCCCTGCTTCCTTTTTGGGGGGGAGCGGGGGAAGAGGCTGGAAAACCTGGGGTCCCCCGCCAGGGTGGGAGGGTTGGGAAGCCTACTCCAACCCCATCTGTGGCTAAGAAGGATATGGCAACCCTACATTAGCATCAGCTTTGTAAGCTTCTTCTGCCTAGAACATCTGATCTTGCAGAGATGACCCGTGAACTACCAAAGCATGACATTTCCTGTAATACCTATGTATATGTGCTATTTCTCAATATTATCTGCAAAATTGCTTTACTCTGCTCTGGTAAGACCTCACCTAGAGTATTGTGTTCAGTTTTGGGCACCACATTTTAAGAAGAATATAGACAAGCTGGAACAGGTCCATAGGAGGGTGACAAATATGGTGAGGGGTCTGGAGAGCAAGTCCTATGAAGAAAGGTTGGAGTTGGGCATGTTTAGACCGGAGAGGAGGTGGCTGAGAGGGGATATGATCACCATCTTCAAGTACTTGAAGGGCTGTCATATAGAGGATCGTGTTGAATTGTTTTCTGTGGCCTCAGAAGGTAGGACCAGAACAAATGGGTTTAAATTAAATCAGAAGAGTTTCAGGCTCAACATTAGGAAGAACTTCCTGACTGTTAGAGCGGTTCCTTGGTGGAACAGGCTTCCTCAGGAGGTGGTGGGCTCTCCTTCCTTGGAAGTTTTTAAACAGGGGCTAGATAGCCATCTAACAGCAATGCAGATCCTATGAATTTAGGGAGAGGTATTTGTGAGTTTCCTTCATTGTGCAGGGAGTTGGACTAGATGACCCCGGAGGTTCCTTCCAACTCTATCATTCTATGAAAAGTTTAGTACTCAAATCACTTTATCCATTACACACACTAAAATATAGTCCACAGTGAACATGCATGCATATTTCAGTTCAGTTCAGTTCAGACCTTTATTGGTATAAAGCATGCATATTTCAAACAGCAGCAGCTATCAGACCGAAACTGCACTCTATTTTTCACAGATGGCAGTGATTAATAAAGTAACTTAAAACCAATGTCTACTGTATAAATTGTTTAGCCTTATATTGTACTGTTTTCTTTGAGGGGCTGCAAGGGACTGTAAAGAAATGTAGATGCAATATCTGGTCACTTTTGCCTTTTTAAAAATTGTTTTCACCGCTATACCAATATTCCTAACTTCTTGGCTTGTTTGGCCTGTTGATATAGATGAAGACTTCTTGAGCTGATGAGGTAGCCATTTTTCCAAGTTTCCTCCTCCTAGATATCAAACCTTTTACAGCAGTTACAAGAAAAAGAGCAGTGCTAACTGGACACATTTCATTATATTTCATTACCAACCCCCCCCCCCCCCCAATATTTTCTGGCTGGCTGCTGTATTGAGCTGAAGGGCAATTTAGAGAACCAAGACAAATAAGCACCTTTCTAACATTCACCAGTGCATCATGATAGACCTGTCTATGGCAAGACACCACCCACCTCCACCCACCAACCCTTTATGTTGCTAATCAGCTGGGTTGTGGGAGAAAAACAAGGGGATGTAGGTGAGATTGGCAGCATCCTAGCAAGATGACCTCACCTCTGGTCACACTGGAAGAGATGTGATTGTGTCTCACCAGTTGCCAGCCTCATGCAACTCTACATCTGGGAGATCCAGGTTTGAATCCCAACTCTTCTGTAGAAGCTTGCTGGGCAACCTCTCAGGTTGTTGTGATGATGAAATGGAGGAGAGAGCTGCTTTGTGTCCCCACTGGGGAAAAAAGTGTGTGTGTGTAAATAAATTTTAAAAATGCTTCTTGCTCCAATACAAACTAGAATTTTAAATCAAGACTAAACCAGAATGGGGAATCTTGAATTGCAGAGAAGCAAGCAAAGCTTCAGATTTATGTGAAACAACAAATTCTTTCACATACAAGGAAGGAAGGGAGGGAGAGAGGGAGGGAGGGTGCAAGCTTAAAGATGTCTCCACTTCTGCAAATAATTCTGCAGCATTTTGATCATTTCCCAGATATCTAAATTTGAACACATAGACAATTGTTAGATAAGAACAATGGTTTCCCTAAAAGGCTTGGAGTGGAGACACTTGAAGAACCACCTCCTCTCATACTGTCCAGACCACCAGTAAAGTTCTTCCCAAGCCTTCTGCATCTTCCTGAAGGTAGGGAGAAGTGGGATGGGTCTTTTTAGAAGTGGCACCTTGCCTTTGGAATAGCTTTCTCCTTTAAGTTGTTCCTGGCACATATGTTACCATCTTTTTGGGTGCCTGTAGCTTGTTTTTATGACTTGTTTTTTTATGGTTGATAATTCTTAAGTGGATGATTTATGACTTTACTGTATTAGTTTTACTTTGTGAGCCACCTCAAGCATGCACCTTTTTAAAGAAGAAAGGCCCTTTGACCATGTCTCTACAGAGGTGGCATACAATTATCCTAAGTAAATAAATAGAGTCCAAAGGCCAAATCCAATTTTTTTTGCTTGTGCCAACTGAATGAACAAAATGACTACTAGAGTTGATGTAATTTTCACAGTAACCTGTCACAGTCAAGTATGTCACAGTCAAGTATGTCACAAGGGTAGGTTGAGTAGTTTCCCCTTTGCTGCTGAGGCTTCCAATACAGTACAGTATGGATGGGGTTTCCACTGGCACGTTTCTGTATCTTTTCTATGACTCAGTAACCCGGCACCAACCTCCCCTGCCCCAGGACCTTTTCAGGTAGGTTTTTTTTTTTTTTTTTTTTAAATTGCATTTGAATGTCATCAAGGCTTTTTTGTAGCAGGAACTCCTTTGCATATTAGGCCACATACACCTGATGTAGCCAATCTTCCTGAAGCTTACAGTAGGCCCTGTACTAAGCGCCCTGTAAATTTTGGGAGGATTAGCTACATCAGGGCTGTGTTGCCTAATATGCAAAGGATTCTTGCTGCTAAAAAAAAAAAAAAAAGCCCTGAATATCATTGCATTGTAGTAGCAATGTAACTGTAATGCCAGCTTTCCTTTTTAAAAATCTTTAGCCCTTTGTTGTGGAAATACGCAATTTCCTTTCTATCTGCAGAAACTGCTGCACAGTTTGTTATATTGCTATGATCATGCAATATATAGCAATATTTAATTTCCATTTTAAAAAAAACACTGATAAAGGAAATGGCTATCAGTGGCGACCAGGAACTTGGCTGCCATATGGGCACAAATGGGAAAATCTGAACCCACCACCCATCCAGCAACCATCCAGGCTTTGTTGCTAATATCTTTCCCAAAACCTCAGAGCAAAGCAGATTTGAGGAAGATGGGCAGTGGAACCCCAGGAAGTGCAAAAAATGCACCACTATGCTGTGCGGAAGCAGGAAAAAACCACTAACTTCTTAACAGCAGCTAGCCTGGGGAAAATCGCCTACATGGAAAGGACCTCATTTATTTTTATGTTGTAAACATTTTGACAAACTGTTAATTTTGGAATAAGTCCCCCCTTTCTTTAGTAGTATTTGTGATTAAAAGTTTTTATCCAAACTTCCATGTTATTGTCTAATTGGTTGCTAAGTAGTAATGACTGTGCATGCTGCAAAGAAAAGGCATCTAACTATAATTAATGCATCAATTAGAATCCATCTTTTGCTTCCTGTGCTTACCGTTCTCAGATTTATTTATTTAAAATTATTTAAAAGTCTCCTTCCCATCCAATGTAGGGTCCCCAAGGCAGGAAACTATTAAAACCAGATTAGAAACACACAGGAATATATGAAAACAATTTAAACAGAATACACAAATAAACATAAGAACAGAAGGGTCAGTGAAAATCAGTGTGGGAGCACCAAACCAAACAAAAATAGCTTCATATTTAAGCTCTGTAAGAGAACAAAATAACCTTTTGTTATCTGAAAGAGAAATGGGATTCAAGTTAATCATTGACTCAGCTGAAGTTATGTTTTCCATATAACTAATATTCAAATAAAGCCAGATTTCTTCATTTTAAAAATTAATCTATGTAAAAAAAGGAAATTTTGATATTGTTTATCATGATTTATTAAAAAGCTTAACTTGAACAACTACTCATAGGTTTTAAAAATACTGACATCAGACATATACTGGGTTCACTGAGCACATGCAGGGACTGGAGTTTCAGATATGCATATGAGCATGAAAAAAAAACAAAACAAAGTCCAACAACAACCACCACCACTTGTAGCCAAAGGGAACAAAGAGTACTTTTACAAGAAGATGTTTGCTGTCTTAATTAGAGAATTTCAAACTTCCTAGCTGCAGGTAACACTGTCCATGTCAATTTGTCTTGTAAAGAACCCTTGAACAGTTGTAAACTAAACTGAGTTCTAGAATACACACACTATATGCAAAGTACATGCAAGGGCTATGTTTCTCACAGCCTCTATGGATGAACTGACAGTGCATTCTAGACAGGGGTGATCAGATGATCCCTTTTCCATTCCTTCCTTGGTCTGTGGGTTTGTTCTCCCTGCATCCTATTCCCTCAGAGTTTTGATTAACTATAAGAATCTCCAAAATTAAGTCTAGAATTACAGCACACAGCTTTTAAGTCTTTCAATTAATGTGACTGTATGATGGCAGCAAAAGGTATGTAATACTTTGCCAATGTGCACATGCAGTCAAAATTGTCAAACACCAGACAAAAAGAAGCTTTAATTAGATGATGTATAAAAGACTGAGTTTTGGGGGTGGGGGAATAGCCAATGAATACAACTGGAGTGCCAAAAAATAGCCTGGTACGATCATAAACATGATCACATCAGGATTTCATCACAGATATTTTGCAGTGTTTCATCAGTGCACACATGTGAATTGGTAATGTAGATACAAAATATATATTTATGAATATGGAAATGGAGAAGATGGGACAATCTTTAATAAAGAAATAGATTACATCACTGAATGGGAGAACAGAAAGGTATCACAAATTTCATGCAAACTTCTTGACCAGAATCTGCAGTGTTAAGGAGTCACTTCTGTACTGCTTCCTCTTTGCAAAGAAGACTACACACATGAAGCTGCCTTATACTGAATCAAACCATTAGGCCATCAAGATCAGTACTACCTACTCAGAAAGGCAGCAGCTCACCAGGGTGAAGTCTTACACATCGCCCACCACCTGATGTTTTTACCAGAAGATGCTGGGATTGAACCTGGAACCTTCTGCATGCCAAACGGATGCTCTTCCTCTGAGCCCCTCCCCTCCTATATAATTCCTTACTCTAAAACACTGGGAAAAATCAGCTGGAAATCATTTCAAAAGCATATTTATTCTAATAGCAACCCCAATATCTCCTTATAGCTGTGCATTGCAGACTAAGATCATCTGATGTAGCTGAGCTGTTGTTGTTTTTTCAGGGAATTTTTCTTCCATTACCAGTTGAAACTCTTGATAACTTTTGTACAATACAATACAATAACCTTTATTGGCATGATATCGAACATGACAAGGAACCAATCCATCCATCAAATGGCAATTTGCAAATACATTAAGCGCCTTCTAGATGCTAAATATTAAAGATTTTGCAACAGTTTCAATTACCAATTGGTTCCAAGTTGACAAAAGGAAGACAATTTTATATTTGTCAGGCTTCACTGTTGGCTCATTCAGACAGGGGTCAATGATTATGGAGCTCAGACCAGAGTAAAAAGTACAGTTTAGGAACACATGTTCTAAAGTTTCTATCTTTGAACATGCACAAGAGCACAATCTGTTGACATAGGGAGTTTTATGGAATCTTCCAAGAAGTATCGCAGATGGTAGCACATTGAACCTAGCTAGCGAACAGGCTCTGTGTTGCCAGGGGGCTGTTAAGTTTCTTTAAAATACAAATTACAGGGTGAACAAAGATTGGTTGGGTTTGTGGGTGCTTTTGGAGACTATGAAAGCTATTGTGTAATATCTATTGGCACCATTTTATAATGCCACAACCCATAATGTCCTAAGAATGTTTTTACCTTGCTCAATTTTGAATGACCTGACAATGAATATAGAAGAGATATTAAGGATTTGAAATATTGTCTTTTCTACAGATGTCACTCTTCTGGAATTGTTGCTTTCACTACTACAAGGTATGAAAATCAGGAGACAAATGCCATGAGGCTATTCTGTAACTCATCACAGTAAAAAATAGAGTATCATTTGTGAGTTAACTGATACCTTCCGTTTGAGAACTACTGAAGGATTCTGTAATTGATCTTATCTGGCTTTTTCTTATGGTTATGGGCACACAGAGGAAAAGAGTAGGAAGATATCTAATTCAATTTTTTAAAAAGATAGCCCACTGTTAGAAGAGAGAACATTGTCCTTCTGTCCTGTGTCCATGTAAATTCTTCAAAGCTAACAATGTCTTGCTTTATTCAGAATGTCATTCATAGGTATAATTCATTTGGTCTTGACTTAGTTTGTTGGGGTCACATCAAGTACATTATATCCCCCAGGCAGCTAAAATTTAACTGCTCCATAAATGTGTCATGATGACAAAAATCTCATAAAGTTGATATAAATTTAACATGAATGGCCACTATTCTGGATTTACCCCCAGGTGGTAGTGAAATTACTTTTTTTTATTAACAGCTTTTGGGGTAATCTTACTGAAGAGGCACATTTGAATTATAGTACAGTATGTTCCAATTTACATAAGAGAGGATTTTAAATCACTTGAAATCCATGGGAAGTTGACATGCCCAGTGGAGCGTTGTTTGTTCTGTCCCATAATAGGCAGGTAAATAATTAGAAAATTCTTCTCTGTGTTTTGCGGTACAATGCCCACTATTAAGGGAACAATACTCAGTTTTGGGAAATAAGCACAGTTTGTTAACAAGCCTGTCAAGTATTGAGTCTTTAGCTTTTACATATTCGTTGGAATTCAGGTTATTAAAATAGAAGGGAAAATAAATTATGCAGTGGAAGTTTTTTGAAGCAAGACTTATATATAAATAAAAATCATATTAACACATGGAAATGGTAACATATGGAAATGATTTATACATTTCCTTGCTTCAACAGTAGATCAACCCCAATGATTCCATAGAATCCACAGAATGAGTGCACTGTAGTAGCTACAGTGATTTCACAATATAAGAAACAGAGCAAGCAAAATGGTGACCTCTCACCTGTCATATTTAGGCTTTCAAGCTCTGGGTGGAATTTTTTGAACAAAACGGAATGTTTAGTGTGGAGATGTCTGAAAGGAAACTGTTGGTCTGAGCTAATGGGAACTTCTTTGATTTTGCTATTCTAGATGAAAAAAACACACCAGGAAATTTGAGCAGATAATATGCCTCCCTGGGGAGAATGTAAATGACCAATTTCCTTCAGAGACATAGCAACAACATCGGCAATTATGTAATAAATATGGATCAGTTTTTTTCAGCCATGAAACAATCACACTACAGCATCACAATGGATCTATTAAATCTGTACATGGCCATATGTATTTGAGCATGTACATGTGCCTTTATTTAGTGTTATATTCAGAAGACCAGAGGCTCCTAAGCATGTGAACCAAGAGGCAGTACAGATTTAAACAAAATGTGAAGAGTTTGTGAAGTTCCTTCTCTGCATCAAATGACAGCAACTGAGCAGAATTCCTTCTAGAATTTTCTTTCTAGCCCACTATAAACCTAGGAATGGATTGACATATGGTTACCTCAGGGCAGTGTGATTTACTGATCTGGATCAATGAATACAGTTGTCACAAATGTTGTATTCTGTTCAAAATGAAAAGAAACAGTGTTTTGGGGAAGGCTTACTGCTGCACACAACTATACATTGGGTGTATATTGGGTTTACACTAAAGATGGACATGAACTGAGAAACGAACTGCAGTTCAAGCACAACTGGGCTGGTTTGTGCTTTGGTTTGAACCAGTTTGTTTGGTTGTGTCATTCCTGAACCAAAAAAAAATATGAACCACATTTTTTCCAAACAAACCACAAATCAGTTCAGGAAAACAAATGAACCATGAACCAACACTAAGCACCGTTTTCGCAGTTCATGCCCATTCCTTGTTTACATTGATTTGGATCCAAAAAGGATCTGATAAATGATAAGTTTTCCACCAACAGAAATAGGAGTCCTTCCCAAAGGAAGCATCCTTATTTAACAGAGGAAATCCTTGGATCCAATCCATCACTGTAGAAAAAGAAATATTTCTTTTGTCAAGCTTTATTTTAAATTTGAAACTCAAGTACAATATTCAGAGAGAGTAGTTGTTCAAGTTATAGTTCCATGACAAATACAAAAACAAAGACAAAATTCACAGAAAACTAAAGCAATATGAACATTTCCATTTTAAAAGTATAACAGAAAAAGCTGATATCAGTGGAGCTCGTTTTCAAGTAATGTATGAGGGCATCACAGTATGGAAGTTATATTTGTGCATGTTTGGAGAAGGGTGTTGTTTGTTTTGTTTCTTTGATTTTCATTATTAATTCCCAAAGGGACTGTTTTGTTATTGGGTTGTTTTGTATGGTTTTGTTATTCTTTCCTTCATTATTGTTTCATTTTCATAATTCTGTTTAATTACTATTTCCTATTGTTTTAAATGGAAGACACCCACACCCCGGGTCTGTCATTGGACAACACTTAGGGACATTGCAGTACTTCTGTAGAACATCCAGACTGCCAAATTTTAAATAACTAGAAATAAAAAGATTCCTTTTTTTGAAGTCTCTGGGAGAATCAATGGTGAAGATTCCAAACTATAACATAGACAGTGTTATAGCCACTGAGCTAAAAGAACAATCACACGAGGAAGCAGAAAACTTGCAAGGCAAGAGAATTTGCAGGCACAGCAAGGGCAAAGCATCTGGTCAAGCGGGTGGCAGCAGGAGCAATAGGCATATATTTTTTTACATGATGGCATGTGATCTTTTTAAATTATTGATTTTAAGTGCTGTAGTTGGGTTACACAAATAATATTTATACAAAACAGGCTGAACCACACAAGGCAGACAACAATAAAATTTTAGCAAGGAATACAATTTAAATAAACCACAAATTAATTGCAATTCCCAAACAACCACAAAAATTATATGGACAGATTTAAAAATCTAAACAGGTTTGTATAAGTGGAGGCCAAAGACAAATAATCATAGCAAGTCATACACTGAAACACTAATACAAGACTACTTTCAGGAGGAAAACTAATCACACTTCAGTATGTGATGTCATCTTATGTCGTATCCTTCAGTATTGGAACACCTCACACCTAGTGTCTAGTGGCTACAGCTTGCAGTCGATCCAGAAAGCTCTCCCCCTCCTCCTAAGGAATACAACTTTCTATGTCTTTATTAGGGAAATGCTGCTTGTAAAAAGAGTAGGGTGGGGTGGAGAGAGACTGCAATAACTGAACAAAAATAATTCTTATAGGCTGTTTATATGCATTTGTTTTAATATTAATAGCAATAATTACAGAAACACTCATTTTTTGTATTTATTTCACTCATTTTTTGTATTTATTTCAATTGACAATGGAAAAAACCCTGATTTTTGCAGTCCCCAAAGGTTGTATAACCTCTCAGCTTAAAAGTTCCTTAACTATTTTCTTTTTACCAATATCCAGAGCTTGAATTCAGCAGGAGCTCACAGGAATGCAGCTCCTGAACCTCCAGCCAGGGTCTGCGTGCAGCGGGGAGTTCTCTCCCTGCTGCACACAGAACCTGGGGCATATGCAAATGAGATTTGCTACTGAGCTCCTACACCTTTTCCCCTACAAAATGACCTCTGTCAATATCTATTAACATATCTAATTCGCTTTGAAAATAATATAGAAAACTGGCAAAAACAATTCTTAGACTTATGAGGAAAGTGCTTATTGATTGCATATTTACAAGATCAGATTCAAATTGTTTATATTTATTACAACACATATTAACTAATGTTCTTAACCTCAGTGTAGGGGAATCGGATAAATAATAAATCAATGTGGTGTATTTGTTTTACCTCATCTGCCTGTTTGGAAAAGCAGAAGTAACCAGCAGTCTGTCATGGGTGCTGGGGACCCTGCAGAGGAAGTTGAGTCTGACGAGGAAACTGTGCCCCTGCCACCTGCACCAGTGCCCCTGCCTCCTGCTGGAGAAGATCCCAGCCCCCCTGCCTCGCCCTCTCGGGTGGCTCGTGTGCGTGACCGCCTCCGGCAGGACCTCAGGGATCGGAGGAGGGCGGCACGCTCACAAGCAAGACGCTCCCTGAGCCCTGAGTTCTGAGAGGATTCTGGCCCTCCTAAGAGCAAGGATGCTTGAGTTATGACAGGATCCTGGCTGCCTCCCTGAGCCAGCAATTAGCCCAAACGGGCAACAGCCAGCAGAGGGCTATATAGCTGTGGGCTTTGGGAGGAGGCTTTGTGGAAGCAACTAGTCATCTCCCTGACATCCTAGCATCCACTCCGGCTTGACTTTGGTTCCTGACTCCCTGACTTTGGCTTTTGACTTCTGGACTCCCTGACCTTGGCTTCTGGACCTCGGACCTGCGGTACTTGTACACTGCTTTGGATTTGGCGCCTCAGACCCTCCTGCTTACTGGCTACAGACCTCGGACTGCCTCTGGACTTTGCCTGACCCGGCCCCAGCCGTGACACAGTCTAACACACATGAACAAACATGAAGCTGTCTTATAATGCGTCAGACTATTGGTCTGTCAAGACCAGCACTGTCTACTCAGACTGGCAGCTCCTCAGACTGGCAGACCGATGTCTTTCATATCATCTACTGCCTTCTCCTTTTACCTGGAGATGCTGGGAATTAAACCTGGATTTTTATGCATCCAAAACAGAGACATTTCCACTGAGCCACAGCCACTCCTTAAGAACAGGATGTTTTTGAGGCAGAAAATATCATACACCTTTGAATTTTGACATTAATACTACAATCTTGATGGGGGGGGGAGTAAAAGTGCACAGGGAACCAACCAGCTTCTTGTAGTGCCCCAGTGCTATTGAATGTTTGCTGATATTTGTCATCTTGTGGACCCTATTTGGACAGAAAGGCCAAGATTTTAACTATACATAACTATTTTTCCCCTCTGAACTCTTTACAACCATTGTAGACATGGTCCTCCTGCCACATCTAGTTTGACACTTATCATCAGGATACTTCTGCTACCTGCACCACAAGAAGCTTCTTCTATTTCCTTTGGGGATCCATTTTTGCCTAGCAAGTGAGAGCTTCTGTGCTGCAATCCTACATGCTTGGACATAAGCCTTCTGAAATAAGTGGTTCATAGTGTAGAAATTATCCACTTATTTCCCACCTAGTTAGATCTGAAGGCCAGAATTCTCTGGTGTTTCAGGAGTTTTCCCCAGACAGTTCACTCGGATCTCTCTTGAGAAAAAGCAGGAAATATTTATTTCCTTTAAATTGCAAAAGTACTTTGTAATAAAAGCAAATAAGTGATGATGATGAAAAATGCATCAGACAGTAATAGTTTTAACTTTATTTTTCATTAATTGTTCCTAAAGACTAACAACTAACATTTTACATTAACATTTGTGGTTTCAGAACTGCTTTAAATGCTCTAATTTTAAAATCTGTTTTGGGAGTTCATAGCTTATTAAAATGTGAAGGAAATACAGGCAAAATCATTCATGTGGAAAACCGCTTAGGAGTGCTTGTTTATCTCACTTTTGACCTCATGGCCGATAATATACCCTTAGAAGTAAATATGGAACACTTTGCATAAGGCAAGAGAAGGAAGAGATTAATAAACAAGATAAAAGAGCAACTGATGGGGGATTATTGACTAAACATTAAAGGCCCAGATGAAATGCTGTTTGCTCATCTATCAATACAAGTCAAAATAACAATGGGAATTTTGGAACTGAAGTTGCATCAGGTATACAAGGAAAACACAAATTAAATGTGCTCACTCTGAAGAAACAATAATAATTATAAGATCACAGGTAACAAATTAATTTTGAGACAAAATGTTAAAAAGTGAGAGGAGTGAAATAATGAAATGAGCTGAAACAGGAGGAACCAAATGTAATGTCTTAGTGATTGTTAAGGTGCAAGGAGCAGAACCGGGTACAAACATTTAGTAACCATAGCACAGGGGTAGTAGCCATTGTTAAAACGCAGAAACCGAAAAGAAATAACACAGCTGAACAAGCCATGGCAACAGTAAGATTAATAGCAATAGACATTAATCAGCAGCAAGTACGCAGGCGTAATCAAGTAATGAATATTAACTGACACACCCCACCTCGGGGAAAAGTAAATTTAAATGCACATGCAATGTATGTAACGGGAGGGGTACATATCAAGGAGGGGGTGAAGTAGGCGTGCCGGGTAGTCTGTACCCTCTAAGTACCTCAGCCTATGGGGAAAGGAGGAGGGACTCATCGGCCGGGAGTAAAGGATAAAATGGCATGTATGGAATTAATCAGGGAGCTCGTTGAAAAGCGACTCCCCTCTTTCTTGATATCAATAAAGTTGTATACTTCAAAGGAGACTCCCGACTGACAGCTCTTTTTCTTTGCATCTCCTGGAGGGGCCAGGGGAGGCAGCCAAATTGTCTCTAACAATTGGGGGCTCGTCCGGGATCACGTGACCTGTCGCCAGCCCACTCAGCGAACTCCAATTGGGAAGGTGCACCTCGTGAGTATTTCACGACCCATTGGATCTCCGTTGGCTGGGATTGGAGACAGCTCAAGACCCGTGACACTGTAGATCGCAGTCAGTCGGTGACGCTCCAGGCAGGAGGGGCCTGCCAGGCAGGAGGGGCCTGCCAGAAAGACGAGCTCGCACAAACTTGGAAATCGGGACGTCCCGTCTAGTTAAGGTAAGACCGCGGCAAATGGGAAATAGAAGTTCTCAGTTTAAAGAGGGTAACGGATCTGGGGAGGCTTAGGGAATCCCCCAGATACAGGCAGACAGTCATTTAGCACTGATGCTAAAGAAGCTAGAAGGATAGTCTTTGACTGTTTGAATAAGGAGAAGATGGTGAACTTCTCTGTTTTTGTGTGGCCAAAGTATAGGTTGCTGGAATTTATTTGGCCTCCCTTTGGTAGCTTTGATGAAACAGTGAGACAGCTATTAAACATTTATATTAATGAAAGGAGGCCTTGAAATGAGGAATCCGGTTATGTGGGGGCATGGATGCCTCAACCAGGATCACTGGTCTGCATGATGAAATTTAAAAGGGAAAAACAAAAAGAAATGGTTGCTTTTAGTGTGGCCACACTAAAGGGGAACTCTCTTGGCTAAAGTCTCTTGGGGAGGGACGGTGGCTCAGTGGTAGAGCATCTGCTTGGAAGCAGAAGGTCCCAGGTTCAATCCCTGGCATCTCCAAAAAGGGTCCAGGCAAATAGGTGTGAAAAGCCTCAGCTTGAGACCCTGGAGAGCCGCTGCCAGTCTGAGTAGACAATACTGACTTTGATGGACCAAGGGTCTGATTCAGTATAAGGCAGCTTCATATGTTCATGTTCAAGTCTGGATACCAGTCTCCAGGTGTAGCCAGGAGACATCCTGCAATTTCTCTAGATTGCAGCTGCATTCTTAAAGTATTCCAGGAACTTCAACCTGGACATGGTTATTGGGTGATCTTTGTCAGATAATCCTCTTGTAGTAAAGAAATGAGTGTTGGGAAACAGAGAGGGGAGAGAACTGGTCAACCCCCCCCCCCCCCACACACACACACTCTGTTGGAATATTTTTTCCTTTTCCTTTCTTTTCCCTTCTTTTGTTCTTGTTAGTATTTGGTATTTGTAAAGAAGTGACATATCTTTACACTTAGTAAAAAGTGTAAGTTCTGTCTTGCATAAGTAAACTAATTTGGAAATGTTGTTGGAACATTATAAAGAAATACATTATAAAGAGAGTGTTGTCTGTATAGTCAGAGATTAAAAGTGTTTGGAAAGTAGTAAAGTGTTAAAATAAAGTTTGCTTTCATGGTTGGAGTTTAGCAGGATAACTGTGGCACAGAAGGTTAAAATAGCTGAAAGTGTTAGGAAGGATTTCCTTCTTTTAAAGTGGTGATAAAAGTTAAGAGTTTACTTTGGTGTACATATTTTGAGTAGCTAAAACAGATTCAGTTGCTTTCCTTGTAAATTGTTTGGCAAAACCTTTTATAGACCAAACTTTGAGCCTTTCTCCTGCCAGGAGACTGGCATCCTCCAAGTCCTAGCCCCTCCTTTTGGAATGTTAGGAAACAATACAATATGTAGCTAAGATGGAGAAGGCAGGTTCTTTCTCCAAGGATTTTTTTTTCTTGCTGAACAGAGGTTTGCCTTAAAACAAAGCAGAGTTAAGTATTCAGAATGAATGTAAGATGAGAGGGTTTTTTTAAAAGTTTTTATAAATTAAAAGGACAGTTGTAGATAAATTAATTTTACGCATTTACGGCTTTTAAACCTGGTTTTTATCAATGTTCTGTAAATAAACAAGGAAGTTGTTGAAGCACAATTAGTGGGAGAAGAAAGTGCAATGTTTATGTCATTGGTTATAAAGAACATGATGCTTTAACCCTAAAAGGGTGAGGGCCAATGTTCCCTTTAAGATGAGTTGGCATGGGCAGGCTCATGGACTTCTAGCCTTCAGCTCACACTTTTTGTAAAAGTAGTCCCAGAGCACAACTGCCAGTACTCGGCAGCTTAAAAGGAACATTGGTAGGGTTAAAATCATGCACTATTAAAAAAAAATGCACTATTATATCAGAAGTTGTGGAATAAAAAGTGAGATATCTGAATTGGACCCCCAGAGGAAATAACATTCTCTTAAGCACACTCAAAGTTTTAATGATGTGAATTTAGAGATTTCTAATCCAAAGGTAGGCAGGACAGATCTCTCCAGTCTTCTAGATGCAGTGGGGTGAGAATGGCAACCTTGTGTGCTGCCTAGAGAAATAACTTTTGTTGAGAAATATTTTTAATAGTAGTTTATAAGCAATAAAACAGAATAATGCTAGTTATGACAAATTCCAGATTTCTAAAATGTAAAACTAACTTTATATTTGGAATCTGGAGACTTTTAAAGAACAAGGAATGGAGAAACATGATAATGTAAAATTTACAAAACCTCCAGATCAAAAAGCTAACCAAATCTAAAAGATGTTCCTCTACTCCAGGGAAGTGCTGGTTCTTTCCAAGCAGTAGAGGAGAAAAGGTGCAACGATATAAAGGGAACAAGGGGGAACAAAAGGCAGGAATAATTAATTTGGGATGGTCTGGCCAAACCTGTACTTCATGTTTTCAAATGTAAACTCTATTAAAGAGAAAGGGTAGTTTATTTAGGTTAATAAAACTCTTAAACATTTTGAAGGGAAAAAGAAAATGAAAATGCTAACCAGTAAAGGTGGGGAATTCAGATCCTGAATTTAGCAGGAGCTCACAGGAGAGCAGCTCCTGAACTTTTCTGATGGCACCATCTCTTTCTCCCCATCTAGCTACCTTGACTATTGAAAAATAGGTGCAACTGCATAACAATTCCTGGATGAAATCCACCAACTATTTTTTTGTACAATACCCCTGATAAAATTAATATCAGAAGAATTAAGGATTGGTGAAGCAAAGGGAACAGTACAGTTAGTTATTATGTGTGTGCAGGTATCAGATATAATTTTTGGATAAGGTTATAGAGAATAAGCTATCTAATGTGGCAGTTAAAAAAAAAAGCTAAAGAAGAAACAATAACAGGGTTTTGGGAAAAGTGGCATTATAAAGTTTAGTTGAATTTAAGGTATAATTTGTGTAGGAGACTGTAAAAGGAAAAACAGTGGCTCTCCAAGCCATTAATTAAATAAGTGTTAAAGTGGTTGTATGAAGGGAAGTATCAGGGAGTTCAAGCCAAGATGGATATAGGAAATTTGTGTGTTTAGGAAATTTTTAAATAAAACCTATATTGTGTGTGTGGTGTATAAAATTGGATTGTACTGCCTTGAAGAGGAAGGCTATCAGTTACTCTACCTTGATATACCTACTTCTATCTATCAAAATGCTGCTAAAAAGTTTGCCTCAGTCAGGAATAACTGGCTGAGTTATTATGTGTTTGGATCAGCTACTGTCCGTGCTGTTTTCTTTCTTCAACAGAAAAGCCTTGCTGATGCGAACGCTGTCCCTACACCAACATGGACTGGGTGACTGGGTTTTAGTCAAGACTGGAAAGGAAAGGCCGTTGTCTCAGCAGTGGTTAGAACCTTGCCAGGTGACACTAACAACGTAAACAGCAGTTGGCACAGCAGAGAGTGGCTGGATGTATTACACGTGGTGAAAGAGGCTCCAGCAGCAGTGAATTACATGGCTGATAAATAAAATTGTTGAACAGTAGCATAAAATCACAAACAAATAACTTTTAATTTAAGTTTTCTAAGTGTTAAATGGACTCTAAAAAGATTGTTTTATATAATTCATATCGTTTGATACATTATAACTTTGGAGTAGGAGTAGGTTGCAAAAGGGAGATTGTGTAACACATATAAGGTTAAGGTTTACCAGAATGACAGGTGGCTGGACCCTATCATGTCGAAGATTGTATCTGATTTTACAAAAACTTCTGTTAATAATACTGATCTCTAAGGTCCAATGTCCTAGAACTGGAGGAAACACCTGGATCCGCCACGCTCATTATATGTTTCAGCAACATGGAAAAAGCTCTAGATTAATTTATGAGCGTCCCACATCAGTAGCAACGCTGAGTCTGCTACTTGGACTAATAAGTGAGCCCCCATTAGTAGTAGGGTCCTTACAAGCATTATCTCAACGATCAGAAAGCGAAATATTGTTTGTCTCCCCCTCAAATATAGGAAAAACCGGATTAAGGTGGTTTAGATACAGCAAGTTGACCCCAGGCTTATGTTTCTGTTGAATTCATAGTGGGGTATGGAACTCTATAGTGCCAGGCTTCAACCAGGCATGAGAAAGAATGAGCAAGCTGAGTAACTACAGCGCTTGCACAGACTACTTCTGGTTGTCAAAACCAGGAAATCATACATGGGGGAACAAAACTCTCCTGTGGGGCAAGACAACTCTGGGAGATATTTTTCCTGACATACCAATGTTCCAGGCTGATTATTCAGGTAAAGGTAGTATATGTTCAGGGATGAAAATAAAAGATCCCAACCTGTGGTTTTTCTTTGATAAGTGGGCCACTAATTATCATCCTGGGTACAGGAGAGGGGCATGTGTTGGGATAGGATTCTTAACATTCCCAGTGCAGGTGTTGCCCAAGCATTCCCGGGTAAAAAGGGAAGATCACCTCGGTCCCAGAGACGGACAGTTAGGAACAAATTGCAAAGATGAAGTAATTGTGGGCCATCAGCTCTCAGATGATGCAGGCAGCCGCATAGGGGGAGGATTAATAACAGGTCTTTTAACATTAGGAGCCTATCCAGGAATAGTGGCACAAGAAAATCGTAAAAGCATAATAGGTCTGACCTGTAGACTAGAGAAAACGGTGAATGCAACAGGGAAGGTCATCAGAGAATTGCAAACTGAGATAGAAGAATTAAGTCAAATCCAGCTACAACATCGGATGGCCCTAGACTATTTGTTAGCACAGCAAGGAGGATTCTGTAAGGTGATAGGAACACAATGTCATGTGCAGTTTCATGATTTAAACAAAAGCATAGAAATGCACCTACAAGAAATGCAAACTACTTCAAAGGAAAACTATGAAGGAATACAAAGTCCCTGGAACTGGCTTACCTCCTGGTTACCAGGCTGGGGGTGGCTCAAGAGCATATTGCAGATCGGTATGATCATAATAGTAATCAGCATCATCTGTTGTTGTTGTCTCCACTGCTTACCGGTGTGTAGCAGTGCTTGCCAGTCAGCAATAAAGAAGCATACCAAGAAAGGGCAAGCTCAGCTGATGGTTGCAAAGTTTGAGAATGTTTCAGCTCAGGTAAAAATAAAAAGAGTAGGGATTGAGAGGAGTGAAATAATGAAATGAGCTGAAACAGGAGGAACCAAATGTAATGTCTTAGTGATTGTTAAGGTGCAAGGAGCAGAACCGGGTACAAACATTTAGTAACCATAGCACAGGGGTAGTAGCCATTGTTAAAACGCAGAAACTGAAAAGAAATAACACGGCTGAACAAGCCATGGCAACAGTAAGATTAATAGCAATAGACATTAATCAGCAGCAAGTACGCAGGCGTAATCAAGTAATGAATATTAACTGACACACCCCACCTCGGGGAAAAGTAAATTTAAATGCACATGCAATGTATGTAACGGGAGGGGTACATATCAAAGAGGGGGTGAAGTAGGCGTGCCGGGTAGTCTGTACCCTCTAAGTACCTCAGCCTATGGGGAAAGGAGGAGGGACTCATCGGCCGGGAGTAAAGGATAAAATGGCATGTATGGAATTAATCAGGGAGCTCGTTGAAAAGCGACTCCCCTCTTTCTTGATATCAATAAAGTTGTATACTTCAAAGGAGACTCCTGACTGACAGCTCTTTTTCTTTGCATCTCCTGGAGGGGCCAGGGGAGGCAGCCAAATTGTCTCTAACAAAAGCACTAGCAGCAGCTGCCTAGTAAGGATGCAAAACTGCATCAGCTCATTGTATATCCATGTGTATTGAGCTCAGCTGGCCTTATGAGTTCTCAGTCAGCAGTTTTTGAAGTGAGAACTTGTCCAACATTTTTATTTAAGTTTGCCATTTTTCAGGATACTTACCCTTCCAATTTTCTCTATTTTAAGTATATTATTAAACAAAAGTTTAGTATTTTCTGTAAATCTGGGAATTCCCCTGGGTTGAAGAAATATCTGCCTGTACCTAGCCTCATAATGTTGACATACAGATCTGCACTCCATGCTCACAATTAAATCAGCAGGAGTCTTGGGCACCTTAAAGAATATCCCCTCCCCCTGGCAGACTAGATTTCCCTTTAGGGTTGCCAAGTCCATTTCAAGAAATATCTGGGGAGTGGGGACTTTGGGGGTGGAGCCAGGAGACATTAGGGATGCCAGGATCAAGGTTGTGACAAGCATAATTGAACTATAAAGGGAGTTCTGGCCATCACATTTAAAGGGACTGCACATCTTTTAAAGGGACTGCACACCTCCACTGGAAATAATGAAGGATAGGGGCACCTTCTTTGGGGGCTCATAGAATTAGACCCTCTGGTCCAATCCTTTAGCATCTTGGAGGATAGTTTGGGGAGAGGCATTGGATATTATGCTGAAAATTTGGTGTCTCTAGCTCAAAAGACAGCCTCCCCCCCAGAGCCCCAGATACCCATGGATCAATTCTCCATTATACTCTATGGGAATCAGTCTCCATAGGGAATAATGGAGTGCCCAGCAGCGATTTCCTTCTCCCCTCCCCCACTTTCTGATTACCCTGAAGTGGGAGGAGGACCTCCAAACCAGGGGATCCTCTGCCCTCACCTGGGGACTGGCAACCCAAGTTCCCTTCTTCCAACATAAAGAATGAAAATGTAGTTATCTACTTTGGGATCTCTTTTAAAAATAAAAGGAGTTTCAAAATCAGTTTGTAATATGACACAAGAGATATAACATCTCAAGAAAAAGAAGTATAAAATCATGCCAAAGCCTTGGGTATCCATGAAGTTGTTTCTTATCTAACACTATCAAAGTTCAATGAAAGAAAAGTTGGAACACATCATTAATTTGTCAGTGAGGCAATCAATTCTGTTTTCAACAGTGAGATCAGAGGCAACTGCTTTTTTTAAGAAATGAAAGCAAATAATGCTTTGAAAGTGTGCTGCTGGTCAATAAGACATATCTATGCTATGTTATAACAGCTTCACTCATCAGAACAAGGAATTCTGTAGGTACCAAACTTGCAAATCAGCAAAATCAACAATGTGCCTTCACCATTGTGATCCCCACCTTGTGGAACAGCCCTGAGAAGTCCAGGAAAGCTCCCACTCTCCTGGCTTTCTGCAAACTATGCAGAACTAAATTATTCAAGTGGGCTTTTCTACAGGGGATAGTGTTGCACTGTAGTAATGATTCACAAAGTTACTTGGTGAAATTATTGTGGTCTATAACAAGGAACCTGCTATGAAATGCTGCATTATTTAATGTGCCATGTTAATACTTATGCTTTGCTTCTGCTTTTAGACTTCTGGTTGTTTATTGAATGTCCTATTTGTCGATTGTATCGACTCACTCTGTGTAATCCGCCATGCGTACAAGTGAGAAAGGTTGACTATAATGAATGTAAATAAATGAATAAGTGAATAAATATCTAAAGCTAGACAATAATTCTGACAAAATCTTCAAGAATAAAAAGTTGCCATACTGAAGTCAAATCACTTATTATTGCTCACAGTTCTGACAAAGATTTTTTGAGGTTTTAGAATGGTGCAGATTTGAAATTCCAGAAGATCAAGTTTAATCTGCATGACTGAATGCTGCCTGATACCAACATGCTAGCTGCCAATGGAAAAAGTAGCATACTTACCTGGATTTTTGATGCAATTATGCATTCTGTTTGCATTCTGAAGACAAACATACTCAGTGCAGCTGAGCTTCTGGATATTTCTGACAGTTTAGTCCTGATCTGAGCCCATTCAAAGAAAATACTACATTATTTATTCCTTTCCTTGTCATCTGTTGGGGTAGACAACTTTTTTAAAACCCAAGACCAAAAAAAATGCATCATCTACCTGTACAGATGTTGCCTCCCTAACTCCCATCAGTTTATCTGATAAAGAAGTCTTTAACATCCAGAGCTTTAAATTTCTCCTGCTTTGGTATTTGGGTGGGATAGAAACTAGCAATGGGATAAAAATATCAAAGCTACTTAGGTTTGTGTCAACATTTACCTTTTCAAAAATCCCAACTGGCATCATCATTTCCATTAGCTGTTTCCTTTTTGCTACCATAGTTTCATCCTTTTTCTTATGGTCATCAAATGCTGATCTCATCCAATCAAGCTATGAATATTTTCAGGGGTGAGACCAATATTATATGGCCAATGATAAAGTTCTATGTGATGGTGTTATTAAGAGAAAGTGAAGGTAACTGAGAATGTAGCCAAAAAAACTATTTTAGAAATAGTACTATGTGGAGTCTCTCCATATGTGCCCCAAAGAGCTCTGTGCTCAGCTGACCAACATTTGTTGGTAATTTCCAGCACAAAAGATGTCCATTTAGCTAGAGCCTTTTCTGTCCTTGCCCCAACCCAGTGGAACATGCTTCTACTGGAGATCAGAGCTAGTTTGGTGCCCTGGTTAAGAGTGAGGTTTGATTCCCCACTCCTTCACATGCACCTGCTGGGTGAACTTGGGCACGCCACAGTTGTCTCAGAGCTGTTCTCTCTCAGCTCCACCTACCTCACAGAATATCTGTTGTGGGAGGAGAAAGGGGAGGAGATTGTAAGCTGCTTTGAGACTCTAAGTGAAGGGCAAGGTATAAATCCAATCTCCTCCTTCTCCTCCTCACCACACTTATAGGCCCTGGTCATCCAAGTGCTTTGTGGAGGGCATAGTCGGGCTGCACCACAGCATGGGCAACTAGGCTTCCCAATCCCCAGGTCCCAGCGGGGGATCCCCCGGTTTTACAGGCTCCCCCCCCTCCCCCAGCCAGCTGGCTGGCGGGGGAAGCCCCACCCCCACAGCAATTATGCACCTCCATGAACAATTCCCATAAGGAATGATGGGGAATTGATCCGCGGGTATTGGGGACTCTGGGGGGGCTGTTTTTTGAGGAAGAGGTGCCAAATTTTCAGTATAGCATCCAGTGCCTCTTTCCAAAATTCCCCCCAAGTTTCAAAAGTATTGGACCAGGGGGTCCAATTCTACGAGCCCCAAAAGAAGGTGCCCCTATTCTTCATTATTTTCTATGGAAGGAAGGCATTTTAAAAGGTGTGCTGCCCCTTTAAATGTGATGGCCAGAACTCCCTTGGAGTTCAATTCTGCTTGTCACACCTGTGCTCCTGGCTCCGCCTCTAATGTCTCCTGGCTCCACCCCCAACGTCTCCTGGCCCCACCCCCAAAGTCCCCAGATATTTCTTGAATTGGACTTGGCAACCCTATGGGCAACCCTCAAGACACTTAGCACTTGTGACACTCTGTACATTCTAAACCAGGCTTGGCATACCAAATGGAGTCTGGCAGCACTTTATTCAAGCTGAGCCAGCTCTCAGACATGCTGTGACCCCCTAGGCTTACAAGCAATTAGCAAGTGAAGATAAATATGTATAGCTCTCTTTGTCTCTGGCTAAAGTGAACCTGGCTAAGCCCATCATTCCTTCAACTTCTATGAAATGCACCAACTTGAGGGGGAAATTCCTTTTCTTATGAATTCTTTTCCTGCCCTCCAAGCTTTGTCTTCTGTCAATAACATGCCCTGTCTTCAACTCTTGACTTCTTACTCCATCTCAGAAATTAATTGCTTTCCTGTTCCTATTCAAATAATATAATCACCTTGCCCAGTCTCATTTTTCAGCAATGGGCTATCAACACCTATTAGGCACACCCCAAACCCATCACCCAGCTTCCTGATACCCTTTGTCTGTCTCGGCAAATCCTATCAACTTGCTCCTGCACGCATTGTTGCACTGCTTTATAATCCCATCTTGCATTGTTCTAAGGAACATCCTGACCACCTATGCCTCAGGATATATTTTTATCTACTTAAGGAGGCATTCTGGACATGCTCAGTGTTGTGTGTTTCTGGATCCAACCATGCACCCATCTTGTCCCTTCTCTTCTATGGACTTCTACTCTTCAGACAGATATCTATGAATCTTCCACCCCCCAAATAGGTGTTCTTGTGTGTATGTGTTAATTTAATTCAGTGTGTATGCATTTTTATCCTATTTTCAATTTTAATAAAATTCCTTTTTTATTTATAAATGGACTTGGTCATTTCAAAATATATATCTCTGAATTAGTACTGGCATACACTTTGTATGATCTCGCTCCTAAATAGCTCCACCTAGGTCTGCCTCTGCTAATCCCCCCCTCCCCCCAAAATAAATCTTCTTCTTCCAGTTCTGCAAGTCTGTAAAATGGAGCTGTTCTGCTAGACCTTTGGCTGAGGTGGGGGATGTCTCCCCTGCTCTCACTGCCCACTTAGATCATATCGTTGCAGTGCTATAGTGTCCATTCTGTTTTCCTCAGCTAAGAGACCAACAATCATCACCAGGTTGCTATGTATGACTACCTTACTTAGCTTCCTTCTAGAGGCACTAGAACTCCCAGAATTATGGTGCCATCTTTAGGTTTTATTAGAATTTTATTGTCTTAATGTTTTAATTATTTTATGTATTATATATAACTGTTGTGACCCACCCTGATTCCACTTGTGGGGGAGGGTGAGATAGAAATCAAACAAATAAATCAAAATAAATAAAATAAAATATCATGGAAAATGAGAAGCATTTTAGGCATAGCTAATAATATTTGTGAAAAATTGTGAATAGCTTTTAGTTCTATTACTGGGCAGACTATCATCCTACTGAATATTTGATAACAGTGAAAATAAAAGCACTTTTAGACAAAGTATGACATTCATTAAGATAACCCTGGGACTGCCTGCAAAAGTACAGCTTATATGTCATTCTATCCAGGCACAAGAACTCAAAGTCTAATATATCAGTTTTAATTCAAGGTGACCTCCTGCACTTCACTGCTTTATTCCCAGATGGTCGAAAATATAGCCGCTCCTCTTCTCTCTCAATGTCAAAAGTACTGTATATGAATATTATGCCAATTTTCAAATTTCCATTGACTCCCAGTAGGAAAGTACAAGCATTATCATTCCTGTCATACAGAATATTGGATTTTCTGTCTATTAGATGTTGCAGGAAATCTCAATAGAATCATTTTTTATTCAGATACGTAATGTTGGTCATGGAGGTCAAATTTCCTTTTATGCCCAGTAGCTTAGTGCTGAAGAAATTTTCTTAGGAAATGCTGTTGATTCTAGTGCTTGTACTACCTAACAAAGTATTTCAGGTAACCATGCTTACAGTCTGCATTTCTTGTACTGGGAACTGTGGAAGGGGAGATTGTACATTTTTCCAGGGGAAATATTTCAGAGAAGTGCATATTCCTAATGATGATGCACATGGTGGTGTCCCAGTAGACTGGCAGTCTTGGCAAGTAGCCAAGTTCATTTTATAGTTGTTGATCTAGCAAACTGTCAGCTGGCTGTTTTCCTGACTGGCCTGTGTTTTCAGACTCCATAAAAAGCCTAACATGAATTATTTTTGAACTGTAGTTATTATTGATGCTGGTATGACTTATCATATGGATTATTCATTAATGCCACAAATAGTCTATGCTTAACAGTTAATTCGAAAATCCCTCAATTATTTGAGAGACAAATGAAGATTTCAAGCATCTTGTTTAGCTACATTACTAACCGTGTTCTTAAGTAGAGTTACATCTTTCTAAGTCCATTAATTTCAGAGGCCTTAGAAGGCTGGAACTCTATTTAGGATTGCACTGGTAGTTCGTGTGTGTGACCTTGCAGGAGTTTCTGTAGACTTGTCTAGACTTGCTTAGGACTTGTCCATTCTGTTTGTTTGTTGTAATATCCAATGCTTTTGTAGACATTAATGTTTTAATATCCAAGGTAGGTTACTTAACTGACATATGAAGGTTCAGTTGGAGGTGGGTTTCTTCTCATCCCATAGTTCTTTTTGTGATATTACAATATTAGCAGAAAAAGAGTTGGTATCCCTAGGAAATGAGCCCCGTGGTGCAGAGGGGTAATGCTGCAGTACTGCAGTCGGAGCCCTCTGCTCATGACCTGAGTTTGATCCCAGCGGAAGCTGGTCAGGTAGCCAGCTCCAGGTTGACTCAGCCTTCCATCCTTCCAAGGTCAGTAAAATGAGTACCCAGCTTGCTGGGGGGAAAGTGTAGATGACTGGGGAAGGCAATGACAAACCACCCCATAAAAAGTCTGCTGTGAAAATGTTGTGAAAGCAACCTCACCCTAGAGTTGAAAATGACTGGTGCTTGCATGGGGGACTACCTTTACCTTTTTATCTCTAGGAAATAACTCTTCCGTTTCAATCATTAATATGTTATATTCCAGTTTTTCTTTTGGTAAATCTTAATTTGTTTCTGCCTTCACTGTGAGATATTTATGAATTGCCACTGGAATATGACACTTTCATATTTGACATATTCAGAACTGATATTCATGAATAAACATATGCAAAAAAAAGCATGTATCAGTTTAATATGAATCGACAGCAAAGTGAAATGGGAAATGTATAATGGGCAGCTTCCCCCATTTCAATGAGGCCTCTGCAAAACCCAGTTGGTTGTTTAGCGCTTCTCAGTTTTAAAAAGTGTGTAACTTTTCTTATTTGTTATGACAATATATAGAATTATTTGTGGAACTCAATTGTTTTCAATAAATTTTAAATACATTCATAATTGGAACTCGTCTAGCTGGTCTAACTATTTTATTTCTTCCACTGCCCCCTGTCACGTGCCTGCTTTTTCCTCCTGGTTTCCAAATTCAGTGCTTACTAATGAGCAATTTTACATTTCAACACATTTAAATAAATCAACAGATTTAAGTGGGAAGTAGACTTCTGTTTCTTCTCTCCTCCAAGACAGACATCCTTAAAATCCATTAAAATTGAAGAGTCAGACTCCCTCCCCCCCAATCAATTTTAAGAACAAAGTTGAGAACTTTGGGGTGGGGGAACAGGCTAATAAGAACGTATTTTTTCCATGGTGGTTCCTTAACACAATGACAGGAAACTTGAAAAATTCTGCATGAGTGGAAGGTGACAGACAAGTTATATTTTTCTGATTTAAATTTTTAGTTCTGGTTTATGAGAAATAGTCAAAATGTTGTCACGTGATGGTGATGCTTTCAATCTGCATTACTATGATACTTCCATAGATAGCATCAGTAAAAGTCCTGTGCAGGAATAGCTGCTGTATTATCCCACATTCAGTCTTATATGGTAGACAAACAATGGTGTACTGTATTTTTCATTCTGAGAAAATGAAGAAAATACTATTACAGTATTAGAAGTGGCTTCAAACACACGCACATACATAGAAAAATATTTTGTCCACTTTTATTTTGAATAAATACAGGAATTCAAAATAATATCTAATTAAATTTTAAATAGCCAGTGTTTTCAATTGGCAGTAAACCTGGTCTCCAAAGGCCAGAGGCCATGTCTACTACCTATTGCAAAAAATAGACATTTAAACTTTAAAGGGGTGTTATTTTCAATGGGAGACACACTTTAGGAACCTGGTCTACCACTCATTGAAAACAATTAGTAGACTTGTCTTTTGGACATTGGAGAGCAGGTATATCTACCATTACTTACAGCACTTCCAAAGTTATTGAATAGTACATGTGCTTTTTAAAATTTAAAGGACCATTATTTTCTGTGTGGTTTGAGCTCTCCTCCAGAGTTTGGAGTCCAAGTCTTCCCATACAAAATGATGTCCCTTTTAAATTTAAAGGACACATGTACATTCCTTAGGCAGACTTCCTGTCTCTCCCTGCTCCTGAAGTCTGGGGGGCTGGGGGGGAGGAGGCAGTGGGAGGACAGCAAAAATAATGTTCCCAAAATTCCAGAATCTGACAAAAATGGACCCCAAACATAATCCTGAACCAATAACAACACTCTCAGAAATTTGGGATAATGAAAAGCTAGCCCTCCCACAACTCCCCAAATGAAATCAATGTTAACATTTTTGAAGTGCAGTTGTAACTGGGATGGGGAATGCCAGTGGCAATACCATTTTTCTTTTTTTAAAACTGTATTTGTGACATTAAAAATGCAAGTGAAAGAAAAAGATTTTACAGTTTCTGCCACTTCAGTTGTGAAAATGTTTAAAGCCAGTACTGAAAATCTCTCTTTAACAATCCTCTTAAGCTTCAAATTTAGCTTCTGTAAGATAAATCAACAGCCTTCTTTAAAATAAGGAGTTCAGGGTAATGGATTGCCAATTTCAAAACAATCCTCTTGATTAATCTGTTTCTTCAGGATCCTTTATAGCCAGCTAGCTTGACATCACACAGCTCAATTTGAAGTATCAAACACATTTAAAAGAAGGGTAGTTTGAAGTCAATTTCTTAGTACTCCCTACATTTCACATTAAAAGAAACCAGTTAAAGGGGAAAGCCACTAATTGGAATAGAATCCTCTTTGTGTCTACTGGCCTTAATCCTCTGTTTTCAACAACACATTTTAAGTAGATAAGTGGAACTTCTACCTTGACTTCTCAACATGTCTAGAAATAAAGCATCATCTTGCTAAATTGTGCCAGCTACTATTAGAAGCACTGGTAAAACAAAAACTAGCACTTCTAACTTGGGCATGTTTGGAAACAGGGTTCATACATGCTCAAGATCCCATGGTCCCAGGTCAGAAATTAAAAGGAATACCTTTATGGATTGCCAAATTGTTATTTTACATTCCAGTGTTTCAGTATCTTGGAATTAGTGTTCATTAATGGCAACAACCAAATGCTGGAGAATCCTGTTTTCCTATTAATTCTAATGTCTTGTTAGAGCTTTGGGGGAAAAAAACCCCAATAGACAACAAGTCTATGCCCCAACCACTAATGCAGAAGAGGCTGAAGTGGACCAGTTTTGTGAAGATCTACAACACCTTCTAGAATTAACACAAAAAAATATGTCCTCCTCATCTTAGGGGACTGGAATGCCAAAGTAGGAAGTCAAAAGGTGACCGGAACAACCGGAACAGTTTGCCCTTGGAGAACAAAATGAAGTTGGGCAAAGGCTAATAGAGTTTTGTCAAGAGAACAAGCTGGTCATAGCGAACACCCTCTTCCAACAACTTAAAAGGTGACTCTACATGTGGACATCACCTGATGGGCAACACAGAAATCAGATTGATTATATACTCTGCAGTCAAAGATGGAGAAGCTCCTTACAGTCAGGAAAAACAAGACCTGAAGCTGACTGCGGCTCAGATCATGAGCTACTTATCGCAAAATTCAGGCTTAAGAAAACTGGGGAAGCCATTAGGCGATTCAGGTTTGACCTTGATCACATCCCTTATGAATATACAGTAAAGGTGAAGAATAGGTTTAAGGAACTAGAGTTGGTAGACAGAGTGCCTGAAGAACTATGGACGGAGGTTCTTGACATTGCACAGAAGGCAGCAATCATCACCATCCCAAAGAAAAAGAAATGCAAGAAAGCAAAGTGGCTGTCTGATGAGGCGTTACAAATAGCTGAGGAAAGAAGGAAAGCAAAAAGCAAAGGTGAAAAGGAAAGATTCACCCAACTGAATGCAGATTTCCAGAGAACAGCAAGGAGAGATAAGGAGGCCTTCCTGAAGGAACAATGCAAAGCAATAGAGGAAAATAAATAGAATGGGAAGGACAAGAGATCTCTACAAGAAAATTGAAGAAATCAAGGGAACATTTTGTGCAAAGATGGCCATGATAAAGGACAAAAATGGTAGGGACCTAACAGAAACAGAAGAGATCAGGAAGAGGTGGCAAGAATAAACAGAAGAATTATACAAGAAGAAGCTCAATGTCCCGGACAACCATGACAGTGAAATCAATTACCCTGAGCCAGACAGTGTGAAGTCAAATGGGCTTTAGAAACAACAAAGCGAGCGGAGATGATGGTATCCCAGTTGAGCTATTCAAAGTCCTAAAAGATGCTGCTGCTAAAGTGATGCACACATTATGTCAACAAATTTGGAAAACACAACAGTGGCCACAGGATTGGAAAAGATCAGTTTATATTCCAATCCCAAAATAGGGCAAAGGCAAAGAATGTTCAAACTATCGCATCATTGCACTCATTTCACATGTCAGCAAGGACATGTTAAAGACCCTACAAGCTAGGCTTCAGCAGAACGTAGATTGGGAACTACCAGAAGTTCAAGCTGGGTTTCGGATATGTAGAGAAACTAGAGATCAAATTGCCGACATTCGATGGATTATGGAGAAAGCACGGGAGTATCAGAAAAATGTCTATTTCTACTTCATTGACTATGCTAAAGCCTTTGATTGTGTGGATCACAACAAACTGTGGCATGTCCTTAAAGAGACGGGAGTACCAGCCCACCTCACATGTCTCCTGAGAAACCTGTATAAGGGTCAAGAAGCAACTGTCAGAACAGGATATGGAACAACTGATTGGTTTAGAATAGGAAAAGGAGTTTGACAAGGATGTATATTGTCACCCTGCTTATTTAATTTATATGCATAGTACATCATGCAAAATGCTGGCCTGGATGAAGCAGAAGCAGGAATTAAGATTGCCGGGAAAAACATCAACAACCTCAGATATGCAGATGACACTACTCTAATAGCAGAAAGTGAGGAGAATCTAAAGAACCTCTTGTTGAGGGTGAAAGAGGAGAGCATAAAAGTAGGCTTGAAACTCAACATCAAAAAAACTAAGATCATGGCATCTGGCTCCATCACACCTTGGCAAATAGAAGGGGAAGACATGGAAGTAGTGACAGACTTCACATTTCTGGGATCCAAGATCACTGCAGATGGTGACTGTAGCCATGAAATTAAAAGATGTTTGTTCCTTAGAAGGTCAGCTATGGTGAACCAGGGCAGTATAATAAAAAGTAGAGACATCACTCTGCCAACAAAAGTCCGTATAGTCAAAGCGATGGTATTCCTAGTAGTAATGTATAGCTGTGAGAGCTGGACCATAAGGAAGGCCGAGCGCAGAAGAATAGATGCTTTCGAGATGTGGTGCTGGAGAAGAATCTTGAGAGAGTCCCTTGGACTGCAAGAAGATCAAATCAGTCAGTCCTAAGGGAAATCAATCCAGACTGTTCACTGGAAGGTCAGATGCTGAAGCTGAAACTCAAATACTTTGGCTACCAAATGAGCACTCCCTGGAGAAGATCCTGATGCTAGGAAAGACAGAAGGCAAAAGAAGAAGGGGATGGAAAAAGATGAGATGGCTGGACAGTGTTACTGATGTAACAAACACGAATTTGAGCAGGCTTCAGAGGATGGTGGAAGACAGGAGGACCTGGCGTGACTTTGTCCATGGGGTCACAAATAGTCAGACTCAACTGTGCGACTGACAAAAATACGTGCATATTCACCCTTTATGAAGAAAAGCATCTGTGGGGCGGGTCAATTCTCAGCTGAGAAATGACTAAGAAGGAAAAAAAAATCATTCACTTATATTGTCTGATTTGAAGTCATCCACTGCTACTTTACATAATAAAAGAAAGCCTTCAGGAAAAAGAACGGCCCTGCCATCCTTCCATAATTTTATTCATCTGCGCATGGCTACAACCTAGCTGCCTATTCCCTGTATACATCCTTCCTCTGTACTTAATTACTATTGGGAGATTCACTGTGATGTCATTGCATTAACATTCATGACTTTAATAGACAGGGAAGTACTTACATCATTGAATCAGTGCATAATACAGAGGAAGCAGAGGTCAATTGGACTGATATCTATTATTTCTGTTTGCTTTTATTCAGCGATTGCCTTGCCATCTAATTAAATAATTTGAGTCTGCTCTTTCATCCATAGAGTGCTGAATGTTAACTCTCCAAATCTAAGTTCTTCCTTAAAAATGAATTGTAACCAGCAATTCATTTGAAACTATAGTAGAAATGGATGCACTTTTTGCTTTCTTTTGCATCTTCCACAAATATTATGATGTGTTATGAAAATGTGGAAAAGTCTATGATATTCAAAGAAATATGAGTCATTCCACACTCAAATCAATGCTTCATGCTGTTCAACAGCATAACTTTATGACTGCAAATGTGTCTTCCTTTCAAATTATTTGTATTTTGTGGTGGAACCTTAACAATTTTCAAATACACTGTTTCAAATTTAATATTCTCATGTCAATGAAACCCCACTGTGAGTGAAAACAGTGTTAAATGTTTCATTAATATGTATGATCTTTTTCATATTCATTACAATTAAACTATCCATTATTTTGGATAACAATAACACTAGCATATTTGAACTCTGATAATACCATAATTAAGATTCCGTTTTAGATGATTATATACAAAGGGTAACACAGAGAAAGGAAAGGATGAGATTTCAGTCACTGAGATCTATCTCACACTGGACTATCATTATGCTTGGTGTAACTGATCAGCAATAGAGATTGAAATGACAATAATATATATAAGGCCAGCAAATTAGTTTTTGAGCCAATGAAAACAAATGATCCTATATATCACTGGCATCAACAATGAAGAAGGTTCACACAACTAAATGTTGTTTTTTACAGTGCACTGGTCCATTGTTATCGCAGAAGTTTAGGAGACAAAATGTGAATGGGACCTTAAGAATGTATGACAAGAAATCACTACTTGTTCCACTTTTGATTTGCTTCATAGAGAAGCCTTTTGAAGCTTTGTAAAACATTCATGTAATATCCCCAGAGCTCACCTCATGGACTCCTCCTCTTGAGATGTCTTATTGAATATTTAAGAACAAATTGATGAGCATATGGCATTTGGCTAGATAAACTGTAGGCAGGGCTATGAATTGCACAAATGCAAGGCTGCTTCCCAAAAGGCAGCTCCTCTTTTCCCACAATATCGTACACAAACTACCCCATGTCCTGACCTCACTATGACATGAGTATCCTTCTATATAAGCAACCAATGTTGTGGAGTGGAGACAAATTAACACATGTACCCATGATATGATATGGTACATTAAATTAGATGATACAGAAAAGGGAAGAATTTGATATGAGGTTACTATTTTCAGTACTTTGTAACGTATTGTTTTGCCTTGAATGTTAAGGTATTCCCTGTGTTGCAAGAATAGCCAATTTTGTTTCATATAGGTAAAATACAACAGATTATATAGGAAAAGCAAGAACATGAGATTTCATCTTCTTTCCAATAACTATATGGTGCCAGTTTTAAATGCAACACAATTGCTGGAACATAGTTTTCATACTGGCTGGATTTCCCAAGGATGATCTAGGAGGCTGTGGATTCCATGGACAAAGGATCAAGAATGGGCCTTGGGTTCACCATGCTGTGCTCTGATCCATTCCCATTCCTACTATGCTATCAATAATGCACTTTCCAACTGGATTTTGCCAGTTCATGCAGTTAAAATCCAGTTGAGAAGTACACTGAAAGTGGATTGAAAATGCATTTTTTAGTGTGTGTGATCGCAGCACTAATTTCTTGCAACAGGTAGAGAGCATCAAATGAAGCATAGCATTCTGTGTTTAGTTGACATCACTGCATGTAATTCTCTTGCTCTTTATTCAAATAAAGTGCTTTGGAAACCAATCAGTTGTCAAAATTAAATGTTTTGCTTACAGTAGCTGTCACCAATTTATTGGCTTTCATTTCAATGTGGCTAGATCTGTCCTATTATTTTCTTTTCTTTTTGTGAGTAGCTGGTGTACTCTGTAACACAGGATATAGTCATGAAAACTAAATGTAAACATATTGTGTGTGTGTGCTTTATGGACCATCTGCTATGCAACAAGAAAGCTGCTTTTAGGAAGTAGCAAAGCAGAGCAAACTGGGCTCACAGAGCTACATATGGTGGTAATGAAATAGCTGCTGTTTAGAGAAATCTTTGAACAGCTTGGAGGACATGTATTTCTGTTGCCGATAAATGAGCTAACAAAGCAACACAATGATTTACTTATTTATGCTGGTATAGAATTTACTATCCGGCGATAGAGATATTTTAGTAGTAAAATTGTATGTTGAAATCTGGGTAGGGTATGCTAAACACTGAAGAGGCATTCTCCAAATGTAGTTATACTTTTCCTCTCTATGTTGCCCATAACACACAAAGGCAATGCCCTACCTTGGAGTACTGTGTACAATTCTGGTCACCGCATCTAAAAAAAGATATTATAGCATTGGAAAAAGTGCAAAAAAGGGCAACTGGAATGATTAAAGGGTTGGAATACTTTCCCTATGAAGAAAGGTTAAAATGCTTAAGGCTCTTTAGCTTGGAGAAACGTCGACTGCGGGGTGGCATGATAGAGCACGATTATGCATGAGATAGAGAAGGTAGAGAAAGAAGTACTTTTCTTCCTTTCTCACAATACAAGAATTTGTGGCCATTCAATGAAATTGCTGAGCAGTCAGGTTAGAACTGATAAAAGGAAGTACATCTTCACCCAAAGGGTAATTAACATGTGGAATTCACTGCCACAGGAGGTGGCAGCGGCTACAAGCATAGACAGCTTCAAGAGGGGAATAGATAAGCATATGGAGCAGAGGTCCATCAGCGGCTATTAGCCACAGCGTATTGTTGGAACTCTCTGTCTGGGGTAGTGATGCTCTGTATTCTTGTGCTTGCGGGGGGGCACAGTGGAAGGGCTTCTAACCCCACTGGTGGACCTCTTGATGGTACTTTTTTTTTTTGCCACTGTGTGACACAGAGTGTTGGACTGGATGGACCATCGGTCTTCTCTTATGTTCTTTGGAGAAATACAGGAAATCATAATAAACAGAGTTAAACTTCTCTAAGTCAATTGAAAGTGGGCTTAGAAACTTGCAACTTTACTTGGTATTGCACTTCAAATAGGAAAAGACTTGGGTCCCTTTAAAAGCATCAGTGCTGAAATGCATATCATCGCATCATTCAAACATTTGGTGCTCTCTTCACTTTTTGCTCTCTGGCAGTCAAAAGGAAGGAAACATTCCCTCAAGCAAGTACATGCTTAGAAACATCCAATTTTGCTGAAAGGCTCAAACACAAGCATTACAATTGACCAAAAATGTATCTAGTTCTCATTTGGATGTTATTGTTGGGTGAGTGACATAATTAAAAGATGCCTGAAATACTGCCATATGGTACAAATTGGTAGTAGGAATGTATTAAGCTAATACAAGATGCTTCATGAACAGTGATGACAACAACCGTTTGTAATTTCATATGTGCTTATCAAGCAGAAGCAAAGTCTTTGCCAAGCTGCTTTGCTCTTTTAAATCGTTATGAATGCCTGCAAATGCCAAGCGATAGGTGGCATTTAATCATCCCCATTCAAAGGATTCCAAAGGAGCAACTCTTAATAGCTCCCCAGTATCATTAAGCACATCAATTATTCAGTTGTAACCTTTGGTGGAACACATATAATACTCTGAATTTATGAAGATTCATAGGATGCTACCACACTGGCGTCTGTCACTCAAATGGCAAATGAATTAAGCAGTCATTTCCTCACATTTAAAGCAGGCTCTCTGGGCTGTAATTCCATTATAATTTGTTCATTTTGATCTCTCCAGAGTGTGTGCCCTCTCTGTGATTATGTACTTCCTTTTACATGACTGAAATATGCATGATTATTCTTGCAGCTGACAGTTTTATTGATGGAGACTAAAACAAACTTATGTGTTTTTTTAATGCCACAATAGTATCATATATCTTCAGAGCATTCTGTTGCTACCAAAAGTAGAAATAGTTAGGCTGCTCCACAAGAAAGACTATCTAATGAGACTTTGTAGTTTCATTTTCACTATTGGCAATACAAGCACATCAAAATTCCATTCATTTAACTAAGTCCTGAATCCTCATTATAGGTTGCACCAAGCAAAGAAAAATCCTCCAAGGCTGAGTTTGAAGCACAAGTCCTTAACTCTCAAGGGTTGGGAGTTTGTTTTTTTCAGTTGTGTCCTGTGTAGGGTGGCCATAATGTCTGAAGGTCAGCCAGGGACACCTTTGGGGGGGGAAGGTAGGGGTGCGCGTGCGCAAAGCGTGCGCGCCACTGGAAACAGGAAGTGATGTCACTTCCGGTGACGTCGTGCCGCCGCCGGAAACAGGAAGTGACATCACTTCCTGTGACATCATTTCCCCGCGCCACCTGCCAGAAGCAGGAAGTGACATCATTTCCTGTGACATCATTTCCCCCAAATGACATCATTTCCCCCAAATGACATCATTTCCCCCAAATGTCACTGCCAGAAACAGGAAGTGACTTCACAGCACTTCCTGTGACGTCCCCAAAAATCCCCCAAATATCACCGCCGGAAACACCAAGATTATTTATAGAGAGGGAAAGGGGGAAGTAAAGTTAAATGAAACTCTTTTTTTACTTTTTTCAAAGTGAGAAGACTAGAGAGAACGGGTTCCATGCTGAGAAGCCAGTCAGATTCCAGTGAGATTCCAGTGAGACTGTGCTGCATAATGCAGCCTATTTATTTTGTCCTGTTGGCTCTGTTGGCTCTATCTGCGCCACCTTCATCACTTTCGGGGTGTGGATCCCCCAGTGGGGTGGTCTCCTGACTCCCTCTGCCGGCTGTTTCTTATAGTCCTGCACCCCCTCTTTCATTTGATATGTGTCCCGTGCGGGTGCCACCCTCCCGCCGGGAGATGCCGCAAAATGAGCCCCCTTGAGGCTTATGGCGGCAGGGCTCGGGGGAAGCGAGCTAGACTGCTGTTCTTTTGAGGGGTTATAGAGTGTTTCGAGCCCATCCCTGTGGCATCGGTCCCATCGTTGTGGGACCCAGGGGGCTGGCGCAGCGGCACGCCGAAGCAGCCTGTCACTAATAACACAGGTCGAGATGCAGGACAGGAACCCGGAAGTGACTGACAGGCTGCTTCAGCGTGCCGCTGCGCCGGCCCCCTGGGCCCCACAACGATGGGACCGATGCCACAGGGACGGGCTCGAAACACTCTATAACCCCTCAAAAGAACAGCAGTCTAGCTCGCTAGGAGGGAGGAAGGAAGGAGGGAGGGAGGGAAGGAAGGGAGGGAGGAGGGAGGGAGGGAAGGAAGGGAAGGAAGGAGGGAGGGAGGGAGGAAGGAGGGAGGGAGGGAGGGAAGGAAGGAAGGAAGGGAGGAGGGAGGGAGGGAGGGAGGGAGGGAAGGAAGGAAGGAAGGAAGGAAGGAAGGAAGGAAGGAAGGAAGGAAGGAAGGAAGGAAGGAAGGCCACCCCCTCCCGCCAGCCGCCCCCCCGCTTTTGGCTCCCTCCCTCCCTGCTTACCTTCATCCAGGGCGGGTGGCGGCCTCTCCTCCGGGCGGCTGGTGCTGCTGGCGGGGCTGGCGGCGGCTGCGGAGGCCAGGGAGGGCCTCCGCTGGTCTCTGGAGGGCCTCCAGGGACCAGCGCCGGCCTCTCCGCGGCCTCCGCTGGTCGGCGCTGGTCGCTAGAGGCCCTCCAGAGTCTCTGGAGGGCCTCCAGCGACCAGCGGAGGCCACGGAGAGGCCTCCGCTGGTCGGTGCTGGTCACTGGAGGCCCTCCAGAGTCTCTGGAGGGCCTCCAGGGACCAGCGCCAGCCTCTCCGCGGCCTCTCCGCGGCCTGCGCTGGTTGCTGGAGGCTCTCCAGAGTCTCTGGAGGGCCTCCAGCGACCAGCGGAGGCCGCGGAGAGGCCTCCGCTGGTCGGCGCTGGTCGCTGGAGGCCCTCCAGAGTCTCTGGAGGGCCTCCAGCGACCAGCGGAGGCTGCGGAGAGGCCTCCGCCACTGCCTCCGGGCCCCGCGCGCGGGCGGGAAAGGCAGCGAGTGAGGGAGGGAGCATCCCTGCACGTGCGCAGGGGCCCTGCGCACGCGCAGGGACGCTCCCTCCCTCACTCGCCGCCTTCCCCACCGGCGCCCGCGGCCCACCGCCTCCGGGGCTGGCTAAACCGGGACCTCTAATGGTCCCGGTATAGCCAGCCCAGGAGGCGGGAATAGGGGGCCAGAACCGGGACATTCCCGGGTGCCCGGGACGGTCTGGCCACCCTAGTCCTGTGGGCTAGCTCAGGGCAGAGCTCCGTGAAAGCTTTACATGTCAGTCTTTGTAGACTTTTGCACAACTCCATCAGATCTGTAATTAGTATCCAAGCTTTGAACCAAAAAACTGAAAAACAAAACCACAACCCCCCTGCAAGGTAATGCAATTTCATTGCAGTTTGCTTAGCTGTATGTCAAAAGAGTCTCTGTCTTTGAACATGCACACTGTTTCACAAAGTTCATGAAATTTCAGCTCAGCCTACCAGAAACTTCACTTGTATTTCTGTTATGGTTAGTTGCATCTCTTCATTCTACTGAGGATTGATGGCTGTACAGTAAAGCCTACTGGACCATACCTTCACCTCAATCACTATTCTTCAGGTTCTAAATGTTTCCTCCAGCAGGGATGATGCCTAATCATATCCTAGGTAACAGCCAGGCTAGTGTTGAATGTATTTTCTGTTTAAATTTAGTCCACCAGAAAGTTCTCATTCAACATGAAAATCAAAGCTGGTCCTACCACAATGATGCAACATGAAATGTTGAGTACAGATTTCACTAGAATAAGGAGGAAACATTTGATCAGTCAAGAAATGCTTGATCAACACACAAACTCAATAAATGATGTAAGTCAATCCACCTGAAACAAAGCCATACATTTATTCTGATTACAAACACATGCCAGTATAAAATAATGAAATCTAAATAAAATAAATCAAACTGGCATACAACATAGAAAACAAAGGGTTGAATTCTCCTAGTTCCACCCTCTCCCCCCCTCCTTCACATTTTACCTAACAAGGACCCTGTGCTATCTTCTTTAGCACTAGAAAAACTGGGTGGATACAACCCATTATGTGTTTTTAAAAATGTAGTAATAAATAGAACAGAGAGCAGAATTCTTACTGTTCTTAAATATGGAAGAGCATATATCTGTCCTCAATTCCTATATGGCTGGGAAGCAAGCCACATTTCTTGATCAGTATTTCTGTGTGTGCGCGCGCGCACACGTGTGTGTGTGTATATCTTCTGGTGACCCTTACTGGGGTTTGGACATTTCAGAGAGGTAGCTTGCTTGCCTGCCTCTGTATCCCAGCCCTGTATTTGTTGGAGGTCTCCTGTCCAAGTACTTGCCAGGGTTGGGCCTGATAAGCTTCTGAGATCTGACAAGATTGAGCTTCCCTGAGCTATCCAGGTCAGGGCCCTGGGAGCAAGTCACATTTCTGTAGGGCCTTTGCTGTCCAATGACAGCATAATTCCATTAAGAGGTTAGGCTGCTGCCTATCCAAAAACTATTCTTGGATATATGGAACTGTCAATTGTCACTAGCCAGACAATCTAGCCTATGGCCTCCAAGAACTATGCTATTAAACTGATACAACCAGTATCTGTAGAAAGCTGTATTATTTGAATGAAATGATTGTTGTAATAGAATCTGAAAAAAAAAAAATGTTGTTAAAGCATATAGAAAATGATAATGCAATATTACGGAATTTACGGATTTTGTAAGTTTCCTTTCTATTGTCTTAGAAAAAGAAGGAAAAAATGCAATTTGGCAACAAATTTTCATGAAAATGAGAAAAGATGAACTTTATGTAAAACAATTTTTATTTTGCAATATATTGTTAAAATGCTCTTAAAATTAATATAAGATTAACACCAATGCATTACATTTTTTCCCCTTCCCTCCTTTCCTTCCATCTTTTCAAGACCTCCCCCGGTGTTTACTAAATTTTCTAAAAAACCCAAGGTAATTCTAGTCCTAGAATCTTCATATTGAAAACCTTATAGTCAACATAAAAAAAGAAAAAATAAAGAAAAAACCAAACCCTATAGATTCATATAGTCCATCCGTATTCTTAACTTTTAACCCTTATCAAAGAAGATAAAAGAAAAATGCCCAAGAAATTGTGAGCCTGCAGCCTGCAGCATAGCTGCTAGGCTGCATCGGCTCTGTTTGCCTCCCTGGGAGGGAGGAGTCAGAGCTCGCCCGTTTGGGCGTGCAATGTGGGGGATGGGGCTAGCCACTTTAACGGCTAGCTCCAGCTTTCCCCCAGCAGTCCTTCGACGATCGGCCCTCCCGCCCGCCCTGTCTGTTATGTAGGCTTCGTTGGTTTCCTCATTGGAGGAGCCGGGTAGGAATTTTTTACGCCTCGGCTGATTGGCTGTTGCTGGGGTGTGTTTTTTGCCTATCCTGCATAGCAGTGCAGTGGGTTGTGGAATTGGCTTAGGGAAGGTGACTTTAAATAGGTGGTCACTTTAGTTGGCAGGTTTTTGGGGTTTAGGACACTATGCAGCTAGGGAAGGACTGCGAAGCATCCCCCTTTTGGGGAATTTGGGGTCTGGCATGATCAACCTTGGGGTTTGGAGACCCGGGTTTGGAGATTGCAGACTGTCCAGGAGGCTTGGCTAGAGGGTGTCTTTCCGTCGAGACGTGCGTCTGGGTTTGGGCCCTCTGGTGTGGGCCTCCCTGCTGGGCCTGCCTGGAGGGAGCTGAGTTGCTGGGGGTCTGGGTCTCTCGCCTGTTAATGGCAGGGGAGTGGTCATGGTGACCCCTAGCCCTGGCCAGGCCCCTGTGGGGTCCCCTTGCTGTTTATGCTGTTAATTAATAAAGTGGCCCAAATTTATTCCAATGCATTGTGTCTGACTCTTCATTCCGACCTTGGGGGGCAAAAGAAAAAACCCAAATACAATTATTCCTTTGTATTTTTAGTCCATTAGTCCACAAGATTTCAACCGCTGTCAAAAATCGCTAAATGTCCCTTTACCTTCCAATATTTTTCTGCATATTTTTGAAATTTCTTCCATTCGCTTTTAAATTTTTCCAAATCATAGTCTTTTAAGATTCTTGTACATTTCACTCCAAGACAAAACTTTCAATATCCAATCCCATTTTTCTGGTATTTTATTTTGCTTCCATAACTGCACATATAATGTCCTTGCAGCTGAAAGCAGGTACCACATGATCGTTCTGTCATGTTTCAGAAAATTTTCCATTTGTAATCCCAACAAAAAAATATCCGGAGACCTCTGAACGTCATAACCTAAAATTATTGACATTTCTTTCTAAATCATTTGCTAAAATTGTCTCGCCTTTTCACAAGTCCACCACATATGGTAGAAAGAACGTACATGTTTTTTACATTTCCAACATCTATCTGACACCTGATTATTCATTTTTGCCAGTTTCTTAGGTGTCATATACCACCTATATAGCATTTTAAAACAGTTTTATTTACTATTGTAACGTTGATATTTTCATAGAGTTCTTCCATAAATACTCCCATGATTCCATCTTTATTTCTTTGTTAAAATTAATTGCCCATTTTATCATTTGAGATTTCACTACTTCATCTTCTGTAGACCATTTCAATAATAATTTATATGTTCTTGAAATCAACTTTTCATTATCCCCCAACAGCATTCTCTCCAATTCTGTTTGTTCCAATCTTATACCTTCATTTTTGATATCCTGTTCTACCAAGCTTTTAATTTGTTGCAATTGAAACCAATTGTATTTATACTGTAATTCTTCAGCCGATTTTAATTCCATTTTTCCTCCATTTATTTTTAGTAGTTGTTTAAATGTTAACCGCATCTCATCTTCAATATCTAATGATTACTTTATTACTTCTGTTGGCACAATCCATAATGTCTTTCTTTCATCTCCATATTTTTTTTGTTTTGACCAAGTATTTTACAAGTTTCTTCTTATATAGTGATGTGAAAAAAACCCATCCATCTTATTTTTCCCATAATACATATATGCATGCCAACCAAAAACATTTCCATGACCTTCTAGAGCCAGTAATTTCTTGTTTAATAACATTATCCATTCTTTAATCCACACCAAACATACCGCATCATAGTACAATTTTAAATTTGGCAATTGAAAACTTCATCTTTCTTTAGCATCAATTAAAATTTTCATTTTAATTCTTGTTTTTTTCCCGGCCCATACAAATTTTGAGATCTTTCTTTGCCATTTACTAAATTGTTTATTGTCCTTCACAACTGGAATTGTTTGAAATAAAAACATCATTCTTGGTAGATCATTCATCTTAATTGCAGCAATTCTGCCCAGCATAGACAAGTTCAATTTGTTCCATTTAATAAAATCTTCATCAATTTTACGCCAAAGCTTCTCATAATTATTTTTATACAAGTCTATATTTTTCATAGTAATTTCCACGCCTAGATACTTTACTTTAGTCGCTACTTCACATTCTGTTACCTTTTGTTGTTCTTCCTGTTGGCTCTTTGTCATATTTTTACACAATTTTTTTATTTTTCTTTATTTATATAGAAGCCAGCCAGTTCTCCATATTCTTGTATCTTACGAAGCAGCAATGGTGTTACATATATGGGATTTTCATTGATGAACATTACATCATCCACAAATGCTCTGTACTTATAAGAAAAACCTTTTAATTTCAGTCCCTCTATTTTCTTATCTTCTTGTATTTGCATAAGCAAAATCTCTAAAGTCTTTATAAATATCAATGAAGATAGAGGGCAACCTTGTCTCGTTCCTTTACTAACTACCATTTTTTCTGTCAGATCTGCATTTATACAGAGTTTTGCTTGTTGTTCAGTATATATATTGCTTTAACCATTCTTATAAAATCTTCTCCTAATCCCAATTTCTCCATCACTGCAAACAAAGACCCAATTCACATTATCAAAAGCCTTCTCTGCATCTGCAAAAAATAATGCCACTTCTTTTTCAGCGTGTTTCTCATAATATTCAACAATGTCTATAAAGGTTCTAATATTATCTCTGATTTGTCTCCTGGGAAGAAATCCTGCTTGCTCCTCCTTAATAAAATTATTCAAATGCTCTTTGAGTTGTTCTGCTAGTATCCTAGCATAAATTTTATAGTCATTGTTAAGTAGCGAGATGGGTCTATATTTTTTAATATTTGTAGTGTCTATCTTCTTTCAGTATCAATGAAATTACTGCTTCCTTTCATGTATTTGGTATTTTCCCACAAATCTTTATAATATTCATCAACTTCTGAAGTTTTGATGTTAACGTCTCCACAAGGACTTTAAAAAATTTTGCTGTAAAACCATCTGGATCCGGTGCCTTTCCCATTTTCATTGAATTTATTGCAGCTTCAACTTCAGTTTTTTCAATTGGTTCATTTAAGACCTTTTCCATATTTTCTGTTAAGGGTTTTACTTGGATTTTCTGTAAATATGCATCTATTTTCCTTTTCTCCACCTTTTGACCTTGAAATAACTTAGCATAGTATTTGTAAAATTCCCTTTTAATTCCCTCTTGGTCAACAATTTCTTTGCCTCCTGATACAATTTTATTAATAAATTTATTTTCCCTTTTTTTTTCTCATTTGCCGAGCCAAGTACCTTCCAGGCTTATTTGCTCCTTCAAAGGATTTCTGTTGCAATCTCTTCGAATTCCACTTTACCTCTTTATTTAACAAATGTCTCAGTTGATTCTGCAATATTGTAATCTCCCTTGTTATCTTCTTCTTTCCTGGTCTTTTTTTTAGTTCCTTTTCTTTTCTTTTTTTCCAATCTCTTTTTGAATATCCAGCATTTGTTTCTCTTTGGCTCTCTTATTGTTATTGTTCATTGTAATTAAAATACCTCTCGTTACTGCTTTATAGCATCCCACACAGTTTGAAATTGAATGTCCTCCTTTTCATTTATCTGAAAGAAAGCTTTAGTTTCTTTTTCTAGAGACACCACTATCTCTGTTTTCTGTAGCAAATCTTCATTTATTCTCCATCTCCTAGTCTTTTTCACACTTTTGGCCAACCACATCAATGGATTGTGGTCAGCCCCAACCTTAGGAAGAATCTCTCTTTTTTTTGTCATAAGTCCAAGATCTTTTGTAGTCCATAACATATCGATTCTTGAAAAAGAGTTATGCCTAGCTGAAAAAAAAAGTATAGTCATGCACTTTAGGATTAAATTTCCTCCATATAGCTTCCAAATTTTCTTGTTTCACTAAATCAAAAAATGACTTTGGTAATTTCCCCTCATTTTTTTTTTCCTGATCTGTCCAAAGTATTTAAAATTGTTCCATTGAAGTCTCCCAGTACCATTATTTGTTCATAAGTCACTTGGTCTAATTGTTGCCCAATACCTTTAAAGAAAGAGTCTTTTGCCCCATTTGGGGCATGCAGTCCCAATAACAATGTCTTTTGGTCATTCAACATCACTTCCACAGCTAAATATCTTCCATCATCATCCTTAAAAATCAATTTTGGATCCAATTCTTGTTTAATATAAAAAAATCACTCCCCTTTTTTTTTCTCTTTAGCCAATGAAAAAAAATATTTCCCCAATTGTTTATTCCATTACTCGGGAAGACCACAGTTGCTTCTTTTTTGACAGTCATATGGAGTCCCCTCTGCCTTAAATGTAATGAAAAACTGCTAGAACAAAATCCACAGCATGTTCCAAAACATGGCAGCTCTCACAATTGAGTTCCATTCTGACCTAAGACTTAAAATGATCACAACTAATTCTGATAGGCAATAAAAGATTGACAGTTTTCTTCTTCCTTCCTGATCCCTTATCAAATGCACTTTTGTAGCATACTATGATGTTTGAAGAGGTATGTGACTTCCATTATATCATGGTGAATATACTGAGATCTATGCCTACTTAACAGGGAAATTATTAAACTGATTGGATGGAGAAAGGAGAAAAATGCCAAGAAAACTGCAAACAGAAAGTGGATGTCAGAATCCATCATGTCCATGCAGTAGAAATCATCACTGAAACATTCAGACTAGGAATGTTATAAACAGATCTACATGCAACTTTTCCGTCAAATGTTTCTTAAAAGAAGACTAAATTGCAATATAAAAAAATCATTAAATGTTTAAGAACATAAGAGAAGCCATGTTGGATCAGGCCAACGGCCCATCAAGTCCAACACTCTGTGTCACACAGTGGCAAAAATTTTTATATACACACATACACTGTGGCTAATAGCCACTGATGGACCTGTGCTCCATATTTTTATCTAAACCCTTCATGAAGGTGGCTATACTTGTGGCCGCCACCACCTCCTGTGGCAGTGAATTCCACATGTTAATCACTCTTTGGGTGAAGAAGTACTTCCTTTTATCCGTTTTAACCTGTCTGCTCAGCAATTTCATCGAATGCCCATGAGTTCTTGTATTGTGAGAAAGGGAGAAAAGTACTTCTTTCTCTACTTTCTCCATCCCATGCATTATCTTGTAAACCTCTATCATGTCACCCCGCAGTCGACGTTTCTCCAAGCTAAAGAGTCCCAAGCGTTTCAACCTTTCTTCATAGGGAAAGTGCTCCAGCCCTTTAATCATTCTAGTTGCCCTTCTCTGGACTTTCTCCAATGCTATAATATCCTTTTTGAGGTGCGGCGACCAGAACTGCACACAGTACTCCAAATGAGACCGCACCATCGATTTATACAGGGGCATTATGATACTGGCTGATTTGTTTTCAATTCCCTTCCTAATAATTCCCAGCATGGCGTTGGCCTTTTTTATTGCAAATGCACACTGTCTTGACATTTTCAGTGAGTTATCTACCACGACCCCAAGATCTCTCTCTTGGTCAGTCTCTGCCCGTTCACACCCCATCAACTTGTATTTGTAGCTGGGATTCTTGGCCCCAATGTGCATTACTTTGCACTTGGCCACATTGAACCGCATCTGCCACGTTGATGCCCACTCACCCAGCCTCAACAGATCCCTTTGGAGTTCCTCACAATCCTCTCTGGTTCTCACCACCCTGAACAATTTAGTGTCATCCGCAAACTTGGCCACTTCACTGCTCACTCCCAACTCTAAATCATTTATGAACAAGTTAAAGAGCATGGGACCCAGTACCGAGCCCTGCGGCACCCCACTGCTTACTGTCCTCCACTGCGAAGACTGCCCATTTATACTCACTCTCTGCTTCCTATTACTCAGCCAGTTTTTGATCCACAAGAGGACCTGTCCTTTTACTCCATGACTCTCAAGCTTTCTAAGGAGCCTTTGATGAGGAACTTTATCAAAAGCTTTCTGGAAGTCGAGGTAAACAACATCTATTGGGTCTCCTTTGTCCACATGTTTGTTCACCCCCTCAAAGAAATGTAACAGGTTAGTGAGGCAAGATCTTCCCTTGCAGAACCCATGCTGAGTCTTCCTCAATAACCCGTGTTCATCAATGTGCCTACTCATTCTGTCCTTGATAATGGTTTCTACCAACTTTCCCAGTATTGAAGTCAGACTGACTGGCCTGTAATTTCCCGGGTCTCCTCTGGAACCTTTTTTAAAGATGGGGGTGACATTCGCTACCTTCCAGTCCTCAGGAACGGAGGCAGATTTCAATGAAATCTTTCAAATGAAGCTATCGCAGCACTCTCTGATAGACCATTTAATTGGCAATCTTTTCTCAGAATTTCTTCTTATTAAGTGCATCATTATGAATAATAGTGACAGGAATAAATGGAAAATCTGTCATGATATTAAAGGGTAAGGTGACAACACACACCTAGATAGATACATATCTACAAAGCAACTAGTTGTACCTCATGGACTTTAATCAGAATCTTGAACATGTTCTTTCACTGTCAATTTTTTTTAAAAAACTAAATAATTGGATTCCATGACTACTATGTTAGAGCCTATGATTCTTTTTGTCCTTATCTGAGGGAGAGAAGTATCGTTGTTGATAGAATATTTGCTCTTTCTTAGTGGATGGAATATCTACTGGAATGAAGTCATAGGACTTCTTGTTTCAAGCTCACATAAAGTTAGAAAATGTTTGAAAATGTCTTTGTTATTTGAAGTTTAAATTATTAACAAGCACATTGCTAAAAGAAAAAGCTCATTTGAATTTTTTTGTTATGAGATTTGCTATGTAGATGGCTGCATGTACCTTCAGTGGGTATGCTCAGTCTAATTGCTAATTATACGGTTCTTGACACCTCTTCATGAATAGATGCTAAAGGTTGTGCAGGTGCAAAAAGCAGGGTATGTATCTAATGCCAATCATTTAAAGGCTGCAAAGGAGAGCCAGTTTGGTGTAGTGGTTAAGTGTGCGGACTCTTATCTGGAAGAATTGAATTTTATTTCACACTCCTCCACTTGAACCTGCTGGCATGGTCTTGGGTCAGCCATAGCTCTGGCAGAGGTTGTCCTTGAAAGGGCAGCTGCTGTGAGAGTCCTCTCAGCCCCACCCACCTCACAGGGTGTCTGTTGTGGGGGAGGAAGATAAAGGAGATTGTGAGCCTCTCTGAGACTCTGAGATTCAGGGTGGGAGGTGGGATATAAATCTAATATCATCTTCTTCATATAAATAAAATGGGAGATACTTGTGAGTAGATCTGCTTATGAGTTCCCCCAAAGTGCAAGTAATTCTGTGCTTGTCAAGTAGGTCAATTTAATTACCCTATCACAACCATGGGAGGCACATGCATCTTCTCCAGTACTCAGACAGACCAGTAGACAATGGACTACGCTAGCATAAAAGTTGCCCCAAGGGACAACTTATTTGTTACCCATTACCAAGGCAGAACTTGGTCCAGTAGGACAAATGACTGCAGCGCAGGTGGCAAACTATTTGCCATGGTGCTCAAGATGAATTTTGTTTGTTTGTTTTTAATCCAGGTAATCCAATCAAAAGCATGCTTCATAGGTATACAAGGAAGTTAAGTCTAGTTAAATTCATTTGTAAACTGTATTTATGTCAAATTTCTAATCATACCTAGGACACCAAGTAACCCATCATGTAATTATGGAATGGTTTTCTGAAAGGGGTTCCCATCAATAGGCTGCAACTGGCATGGGTCTAACACATATACAGAATATTAAAATGCAACAATCATAAACCATCAATAAAAACAACATTTTATCGGAGATGCCAGATAATAAAATCATGTTAATTCCTTTAATTACAGGAACATCATTAGAGAGAGCTTCATAATTGAAACATTATACAACATAAGTTTTTGATGGTGCTAGCAAATTAGACAAAAACTTCTGGACAGTCTTAGATATATAGGTTCTATATTGCTTTGAAGGCTTTCCATGATTTTGCTATTAAAGCAACTGACTTTTGTTTCTCATGTGGCATGCAAAAAACAATTTTAAATATCATTTTTAGCTTGATGTATTTGCAAGACTTATATTAGTAGTGTGTATGCTGTTTGTGTGTTGGGGGGGAAATACAAAAACCCAGCCCACAGGATTTAACCATTGAACATCATGCTATATGATGTTATAGCTCAACATATGGGAACACAGTTGTTAAAACTATAATGCATTTCACCTTGTAGAAACCCTTCGTTTTCTATGTTGTATTTATCTTAGATGATTTTCTCATTAGCATATTTTCTCTCTCTTTGGAAATGAAATGCACACTACTACTGTTAATCATTTGGGTACCCCCCACCCCCTTTTGCAGTACAATTTAGGAGAGCCTGAGAGAACTGTCATTTTTCTTATAAACAATCTCCAAATGTGTACCATCCCTTATTAGTTTCAGAGTTTACAAAAAAAAAACAACCCAGCTTGTTAAACCAAAATTTCGTAATGCTCAATGCACAATGGCATTGTGTCATTTTGTGCCTGCGTTTTATAATTGCCCTCAAAACTATCAGGATAGGGTGTTTGTTGTTGTTGTTTTTATATTATGGTCGCTGGAATTTGAAATGTTATGCTATTTTGACCAGGATCACCTAGCTTTCCCCCTGACTCCAAGCTCCCGCGCTGCTGATATTCACCTTCTTGGTGGGCTGACAGCCTCAATGAGAAGCTAACCACCCAGCCCAGCACTCATCCATGCTGGTGATGCCTGCCATTATATCAGGGCAAGGCCTGAGCTGGTGAAATTGGCAGTGCCAATCAGCCGGTTGGAGGGACCAGGCAACCTAGACTATTCCCAAAGCCCAGGGCCAGTGCATGGGAGTAGGTGGGGTAGGCAGCTGCCTAGGGCGCCACCGTGCCTTGGGGCACCATGAGGCGTCCCCTTGCACAGGTTGAAAGCAGCCCTGTGGCACCTTTGCTTTCCCTGCCTTGTCTTCCCGGCTGTTTTCCCTCAGCCGTCCTCCTTCTTTTAACATGTTAATTGCACCATTAGGGTGCACAAGAAGCCACATACTGGGCTGTAGCCGATGTGAAATTGCTGCTGGAGACGCTCTGCGTCCCTCTTTTTCGAAAATTGTGTAAAGAATCTATATAACTGAAGCAATATGTAAGTATGATATATTTTTTTCACTGGAAGAGGGTTGGTGGTGTCTGAATGTCCTTCTGATATTTTTGTATAATATTTTCTTTTGTTAGTGTTCCCAGGTCTGATGAAGACTGGAAAAAAACAAGTACTTAATCGATTGGCTTGTCACTACACTACTTTGGAACTTGAATATACATGTTTTGGACATTTGGACTGATTTCTATATACTTCTTAGTAAATTGGTCACTAGCTTGCATTTTTTGTTGTGCTTTCGGGTTGAAAGCAGCCTCCCGGTGCTTTTGCATGAAGGCACTGCTTGGCTGCTTTCAATCCCAAAGTGGCCAGGTGCCACTAAACCTCCGAGCCAGGCAGCCCGGAATGATGATGCCACAAAGTGTTGCGCATGCACATGAAACTGACAAGAGTGGGGGGAGGGAGGTGCAGTGCAGGGTGCTGCCTGGAGTGCCAGAACTCCATGCACTGGGCCTGCCAAAGCCCAATGTGAAGAGAGAAGGTTCATGAGGCCAGGAGGCCTTGTCAGAGGGGAACAAAGGGGGTCAAACACAGAAAGACTGAATTACTTAAAGCCGTGCAATGCCAGGCCAAGGAAAATAGGTTTAGGCGGTTCCTTTTCCTGCTGGGAAGCTCCAGAGATAAATGAAACAGTACAGAGTGCCCCACCAAAAGGTAGAAGACCTGATGACTTAAACTGTCCTCCCTTCCATTTTTTAGGCCTAAAATGGGTGGAAGGGCTGGTGCCTCCAGCCACTTCCAGAATGAGAGATAATGTGGCTGGTTCCACAGATAATTTGACGAGTTTCACCATTGGGCCCTTTGTAGGGTTGCCAAATCCAATTTAAGAAATATCTGGGGACTTTGGGGATGGAGCCAGGAGACTTTGGGGGTGGAGCCAGGAGACATTAGGTGTGGAGTCAAGATCAAGGCTGTGACAAGCATAATTCAACTCCAAAGGGAGTTCTGTCTATCACATTTAAAGGGACGGCACACCTTTTCAATGCCTTCCTTCCATAGGAAATAATGAAGGATAGGGGCACCTTCTTTTGGGGCTCATAGAATTGGACTCCCTGGTCCAATCGTTTTGAAACTTGCAGTATATTTTGGGGAGAGGCACTAGATGCTGTACTGAAAATTTGGTGCCTCTACCTCAAAAAACAGCCCCCACCCCGAGCCCCGGATACCCGCCGATCAATTCTTCATTATTTTCTATGGGAATAAATCTCCATAGGGAACAACAGAGTTCCCAGCAGACATTTCCCTCCCCTCTCCCCACTTTCTGACGACCCTGAAGCAGGGGGAGGGCCTCCAAACCGGGGGATCCCCTGACCCCACCTGGGGATTGGCAACCCTAGCCCTTTGTCAGTGATGAAAACTAATGTACTTGGAATACATGAGGTTTTATATTTTTGTATTATATATGCTGTTAAAAATGTCTTTCTTTGTAGCTGATGATATTATAAGCATGTTGTATATCTTTATGCACACTCTATGTCCTCACCCATAAGCACTTTGCATTTGACAACAGTTACAGCTTCAGACCTGTCCTGTACTTTAATTTCCTGATGACATTTTCATCTATTTGGGATAAAAGCATGGGAAAATGAAAGAACACAAAAATTCTCAATTTAGAACTCATGAAGAAACTACCTCTTGTTGTCCTGGCTTAAACCAAGACTTGGATTTCTTTACTCATAATTTCTAATAATTTCTAATTTCTAATAACCAAACAAGACCTCTCTTTCCTTTTGCATTTTTATGTGAACAGAATCCTCTTATTTTTTTTTCAGAATGTTGTATCATAACTTTTTTTCTGATGTTAGTCATTTATGAGGTGCCTTCTCCAACAATCTGCTAATTTTAAGTGTGTTCTCCTGAGGGTGAGTCAGAAGTAGCTCAGGACTTCCTGCTCAGCTCCTTCATGGCAACCAGTTAATCCCCCAATACATAAAAGGATGGGAGAGTCAACTTTCCAAAGCCGCAAAATTGGCAGAAAATCAGCTTTAACATCTGTCTCAATGGCCATACATGCTGAATGCTCCAAATGAGGGGCAAGTAATCTGAATCTTAGGCTTTATTCAAGAAGAGGCTTACTATAAGAATGTACAAGCCGTGGATTGTCTTGGTGAGATCATTCTCATACCTGTTATGCTTGCTAGTAAAATAGTATCTAAATAGCCCTCAATGAGACATGTAATTCAACAGAAGCCTCTCATACAACACAACCCCTCGAGATTTCTTGTGTTGGAAGCTTTTCTGAGAACTGTATTTAAACACAGTTTCAGTCAACCAGATATATTTTAGACATGTAGCAAATGTGAGTGATATTATGGAACCCCCGGCAGCCCGCTGCATTGCTGCGTGGCTGCCAGGGAGATTTTGCGCCCCCCCACCCCGGAGGAAAGAGCGGGCGATCTAGCGCACTTTAGGCACGTCTTTAGGGGGTGGGGCTTCAGCGTTCCTTCTGAAGCCTCTGCTTCCCTCTCGGCAGTCTTCCTGGGGTGCTCGGGTTAGAAGGAGCTTGCTTTCACACTCTTGGCTGGCACCGGGGGGGGGGGGGGCGGGATTAGGCCTGTAGAGGCCATTTCGCGCAGAGCGGATCGCAGCGTTGGGGATTTCAGAACGGGTTGTGGGACTGGTTTCTGGCTAGATTCTCCTTCCTTCCTGCGGCCCCTTTTTTACATAAGGGTTGGTGTTGCCTGTGATCTTCTCCTCATTGTTGGTACTTCAGGGGGGCATTGTAGGGGCGCTTTATAGGGGTGGTGGAAGGCTGCCTCATTTTAAAGGCATAATTTTCCCAACGCCTCCTTTTTGACTTATTGAGTCTCTCTCTAATGGCCTTGTGGCCTTGGTGGCCATTTTAAGTGGGGCTGAGGTGGCAGTCAGGGGGTGGTGAGGTTCAGCCATTTTGTGGGGCACTGGGGTGGTTTGTTCTTCCTCCTTGCCTCTGGTGCGTGGCGACCATTTTATGCTTGGTTCTTCTTCCTCACCCCTTGTCCTTGGCGGCCATTTTAAGAGTTAGTGAGGCGGTGGCCATTTTAGCTGTGGGCTTTGGCCTTTTTTCTGGTAAGAAATTTGAGTGGGTTTTTTTTGGGGGGGGGTTGAGACTCAGCCCCTGGCACAGAGTGGTAAGCTGCTTTATGGCAGTTCATACTCTCTTTAATTTTGTCTCGTGCCATGATCCCTTAGAGTGGCGAGCATGTTGGGGCGTAAAGGTGGTAGAAAATCAAAGGGTAAACAGCCTGCACTTAAGGCTCCTAAGCCGCACCAGAAGCGTCCTCCGCCCCCCTCGTCTTCTGATGAGGAGAGAGAGGATGATGTGAATGCAGTCATTTTTCAGAGGCTGTAGGCCCTGGAATGGACATCTGGGTTTCCACCTTCTCAGATGCCAAGGAAAGGGCGGGTTCCTAAACTGGCTTTGCAGGCAGATATACTGACCCGTTTGTCTATTTTGGAGGGTGGGTCTGCTGCGAACTGCTAATGGAGGAGCTGTTGGGCTGGTCGGCTCAGATGCTGGATCAGGCCCATCGTCCAGTGTGGTTGGTGCGGGAACAGCATTGGTGCCTGCTGTACCTCCTGGTAAGTTGGGGGATCGTTCTTTGCCCTATACTGGGCCTGTGTGGCCCTGGGGGTCTTGGGGATCTGCCGCACCTAATGGGGCTGGTGCTGCTTCAGGTAGTTCTGGGACTCCTTCAACTTTGGGCGTAGGACAGCAGAATAATTGGATGTGGCCATAGGGTCAGTTTGGCCCATTCGGTAATTGGCCTGGGGTGGGGCAGCAGGGGGCAGTTGTGGCTTTGACTGGCGGATGGGGTTTCCCATCTTCTTACGGGGCAGTCCCTTTTGGCGCTATACCTTTTGGCAAGGTTGCCTTACCTTTGGGCGATCACCTGCTGCCTGCCACGAGAGACAAGATCCTTAAGGGGGAATATGTTGACATATTCTCCCTTTTATTTAGAGAATTAGAAAGGAAGGACAAAGAGGAACTTGATGATAAAGAGAAGGAGAAGCTTAAAAAGAGGAAGGTTGATCGGACCTGGGCCAATTGGCTTCCAAGGTTTTTTATATATGTGGGAGTGATAGCGCGTGCTCAGCCCTGGTGGGCGGCAGCACTGATCCAATACATGGACATCATAAACAAAGGGTATACAATGTTCAGCGGCCCGGCCTGGATTCAATATGACCAGGAATTCAGGCTGAGGGCCGCTTTATACCCTTCCCTCCCTTGGGATCAGATTCACCAACAGTTGTGGCTGCAAGTGATGTCACCTGCATGGCCCAATCTGTGGGACCACTCTAACAGTGGTCACTTAGTTGCTAAGGGTTCCTCTTTTCCTTCCATTTCATCATCATCTTCCCGCAGCTCTGCGGGGCAGGCGGTTCAACCCTGCCTGCTTTGCTGGGAGTTCGGGTCTCAGGGGGCGTGCAGTCAGAAAGCTTGCCAATTCAAGCACGAATGCTCCCTGTGTGCTGGCCCACACTCAATTAACAACTGTCCAAGAGTTTGGCCACGTAAGGGTCAGAAAAGACAGGGTGGGGGTCCTTCCCAAACTGGAAAAGGGCCCCAGCCCGATAAAGCTGGGTTCTCTTGAGCAATGGCTTTGTAGGTACCCACGTAGGGCTGACAGTTTATATTTGTTGAATGGTTTTAAGTTAGGTTTTAGAATTCCTTTTCAGGGTTCTTGGGTACCAACTTGGTCTCGGAACCTCAGTTCAGTTAAGGGTTTAGAGCACGTAGTGGAGGCTAAGATTGCCAAGGAGCTGGTAGAGGGCAGGATTTTAGGCCCATTTTCTAGTCCTCCAGTGGTTAACCTTAGGATTTCTTCTTTAGGGGTGGTACCAAAGAAGGCGCCTGGTGAATTCTGTTTGATTCACCACCCCAAGGGTTCTTCCATTAATGATGGGATACCTGAGGAGCTATGCTCAGTTAGGTATACTACCTTCAATCAAGCGGTGGGTGTCGTTTGACACTGTGGTCAGGGGGCTGAGTTGGCTAAATGCGATATCAAATCTGCATTTCGCCTTCTCCCTGTCCATCCGGATGATTTTGAGCTTTTAGGTTTCTCTTTTGCAGGGCAATTTTACATGGACAGGGCGTTGCCTATGGGCTGCTCTGTATCATGTGCTGCTTTTGAATTTCTCGAATAGGCTGTGCATGAGAAAGTGGGTTTACAGGATGTTCTTCATTATTTGGATGACTACCTGTTTGTGGACCCTGCGGGTTCTGGACCCTGTGCTCAGTTGTTGTCTGGCTTTATTGAGCTGGCCGCTGAGTTGGGTGTGCCATTGGCTGAGGGAAAACTGAGGGCCCGGCCCATTGCCTTGTGTTTTTGGGGATTGAGCTGTATACTTCAGCGCAATTGTCCAGGATTCCTTGCCAGAAGCTGGAGAGTTAGGATTAGTATCTTCCTCCTCAAAAAGAAGGTTACACTTCTTGAGCTTCAGCAGTTAGTTGGGCATCTTAACTTTGCTTGCAAAGTGGTTCCCCTGGGTAGGGCTTTTCTTCATAGGTTCTGTGATAATATGGTGGGCCTTCACTTGCCCCAGCACAGAACCAGGGTTACTAGCAGCATGAGGGAGGACCTGCGGGTGTGGCAGGAGTTTTTGGAATCTTTTAATGGGATTTCTTTTTGGAGAGAGAACATGAGGCTTGAGGCGGAGCTTCAGATCATGTCCGATGCTGCTGGGTCTTTAGGTTTTGGGGTCTACTTCCATGGACACTGGTGCATGGAGATGTGGCCTGATTCATGAGTGCAGGCCGGCTTTGGGTATTGGTGACCCGAGGTGTGTGAATGCAGACTGTCTGGAGACTCGATTGGATGGGTGCCTTTCGCTGAGACGTGCATCTGGTGTCTGGGCCCTCCGGTGCAAGCCTCCCTGCTGGGCCTGCCTGATGGGAGCTGTGACACACAGCTCCAGCTGGGGGCCGGGTCTCTCGCTCGCTGAAAGAGTCAGGGGAGCGGTCTGAGGAGACCCCTGGCCCTGACTTGGCTGCAGTTTGGTTGCTCTTGCTGTTGCTGTGTTATTTAATCAAGTGGCCTATAGTTTTTACCAATTTATTTGTGTCCGTCTCTTTATTCTGACTTGGGGGGCAAAGAGAGTTCAGTCAGCTCTGTATCAACCAAGAACACTTTATTGCAAGAAGAAACAGTCACAGAGGAACACAGGCAAAACTGCAGCTATATACAATCTGACCATGGTTAACCACACCCACTAGCAGGCAACAGTTATTCCTATTGGCTCACTCCAGAATACTTCATTTGCATCTCTTTGTTACAAGTTGTTTCATGCCTAGCATCCTGATTGGCCAGTTCTTCCTGGTTTAAGGATCCTAGTTTGCACTGAGTGCCTGCCTCAACCTCAGGCAACAAGAACCCAGTGAAATGCAATGCATAACAATGAGGTTGCTAGAAACAACTGCCATATTTGTCCTTTTTTCTCTACTGGAAGGACACATCTACTAATCAAACATTTGCAATCTGGGGTCATTATGCTTTTCCTGACCCCATAAGCAGTGGCCAATGAAGCAGAATGGAGGTGAGGAAACTTGGTATCATGCCATTATATCATGCATTAACCAGAGGCAGAAAAGGACAAAAGGAAGAACCTACCAAACCTAGTGTTTTATTTGAGAATGCAGCAATAATAGCTTGCTCTGTATTTGTCTTACACCATCATAGGTCACCATTTCCTAAACTCCAGGTGTTCTGTTCATCTATGATAGGCTCATAGCATTTTCTGCCAGTCATTTCCCTTTTGCCATGCTTGTTCTTCATGGACAGACACAAGGATTGTTATGGTGACTACCAGTGCAATCCTGTTCTGGTGACTACCAGTGCAATCCTAAGGATCTTTCTAAATCCATTTACTTCAATGGATTTAGAAGGATGTAACTCTGCTTAAGATTCTTCCATCTTTATCAAATTTACATTTTAGGTTTCCTGAATAATTAATGAAAAGCTAATGATCCTTAGTCTAATATCAGTGTTTAAAATACTGATAAGGGATAAAATAAACACATTTATGTAATACTGATAAGGAATAGAATCAACACATTTATGTAAACAACCATATATTATAATCTGATCAATTTGGTAGAACATCTTGCCAGTTGCTATCCAGTCTCCTATTGCTTTGGCTGTTACACGAATCATGGATGAAGACTTGTCATTTTTTTAAGCCAGTAGCTGTGGACTTCATCTCTTACAGGCACTATCCAGTTCTCACTTTTTCAACTGCTTTTACCGGCCTTCCAGAGTTATTGTAAGATCCTCCATTGGCTTTCCTTTTAGGTTTTTTCCCTACATTTGTGATCCATCTACTCCTGTGGGTTTTTTAAAAATTGTATTCCTTTAATATCCCCAGAGTTCTTTCCAGAAGGCTGTTGTCTTTTCATTGTCTGGTTTTGTTTCTACTTTTTCAGCTCCCAATAGTGGTTTGTAGAACTGTCATTGGTTAGTCTGGAATCAGAAGTTTTGTCTGTATTGCTGAATTCTACAGTTGTACCTCTTGATCACCTCAGATATTGCTACAATCTGTTGTTTGATTTCTTCTGCAGATTGGGCTATTGTTTTATATCCAATTGATATTTCTTCCTAATGTTTGCTTTCCTTCTTTCCTTCTTGAGGCCTGATATGCTACTGAAAGCAACCAGAGCAGGACCTGATCAGCTAGTGGAAAACCAAAGATTTTTTGCGGGGGGAGATGTGAGAAAATGACCCCTCTGTCACAAACATGGTTGCCAGGGCGCCTGGAGAAGTAAGCTTGCATCCGCCTGGCCAGTAAATGCGAGTGACGCTACCCAGGAACTACATAAGACTCCCGTGTACCTATTAACAAGTATATAAGCGCTTGAGTCAGGCACAGAGTGTCTGCAGCCGCGCTCTAATGTTTCCCCGCCATCGCGTGAAACCCGCCATGGTAAGGAGGAGGCTACGCCGCCACGGAGCTGTCCAGGCGAACGGTGTGAAGCGCTAAGCATGGAAACCACTGTGTTTTGCTAACACCACATGTAGCCATCTTCCTGCCTGGATGGGATTCATTCCTTCGATGTGGAAACCTCACGTACACACCTTGAGTCATTCCTAGCCCACAAGCAACCCACCTAGTCTATGAATGGATTAATGGCTCCACTATTAATCCTGATTGCCCAGTGATTTCCTAAACAACTGTCTTCACCCCGGAGAGTTGAGAAAGAGGAAGGATCTCTCCTGATACCACCAAGCCCTTTTGTCTACACCGGAATACCTAGGTGCATATCTGATTCTCTATTGTCCCTTTCCCAGTTAATCCCATCTCCTCCCAATCACCCAACCATTCCCACATTGATACCAACGGAGCCGCCCCAGGCCCTGTCGCAACCTGGAAGTTTCCAGGATGCCCAGGATGAAGGTGATGTTCATTGGTTGAAGCACACACCCAATCAGGTGTCGCCATTGACCCACCATTGGTCCAGCCGATGTCCAGCCTTCCTGGTCATCAGCAGGACCTCCCATTACCACCCCCAGTCACCTCCCATCCCCTCAGGACTAAGGTGACTCTATATAACCTGTGGACTAGCTACCCACAGGTGTGCCTTCTACTCAGTAAACCCCCATTCCCGCTGGGTAGTAACACCCCCGATTCCTGATCAGTTTCGGGACCTTTCCCCCATTTCCTCATTCGTCGCCATCGGAGCCTTCCATTGGAGTCTGCGAGAGGTAGTATTGCCCTGTATGTCAATTCCTTTTATGTTCCCCTATCGATCTCTCTATTTTTCCTAGACCTGTATGAATGTGTGATTGATTTTGTACCTTGTGTGAACGAACTATTGTTTCAAAATAAACCACAATTGATTTTATTAAATTAGAGTCCTTTATTGAGCATTGACTCTCTGATCGGTTGAGCCTCGTATACACAGATAACAAAGATTCCGTTTAGGGGCTAGCTGTCTCTCAGTCTAATTCCCCAACTTTATTTTGAGAGCAGTTTCCCTAACAGAAATTGGTGGAGAAAGCTTGGGCATTATCCTGTTTGTGTGAACGCACGCGAGTCGACACGCGTGTCTTCATACAGACAGACGTAAGGTTGCACCGTTCAGAAAGTCTTGCTAGCGAGGCTATTGCGTGAGTGATTGAGTGAATGAGTTCTGTGTGAAAGGCTCTAGCGAGCATCTCTAAAAATTGTGGGTTGGGCTGCTCCCGTTTCTACCATTCAGCGTTGGACTTCTCAGCCGCCCCGAGGAGGCCAGACACCTCGCAAGAGGACTGAGCCCGATCGAACGCAAGGGGGAAGTCCCGTGAAGTCCGGCCGCCGTCCCGAGGCCTTCTAAACGCGTCTATCGTGGGAGGGAATGTCAGGACAGGCTAGGATTGTTTAAGATCTGGATAGAGCACCCTTCCCTTCTCCTTTCCTTTAGAGCTGAATGCACACACGCACACACACTACATACACGCTCAGACACCCACACACACACACCCAAGTCCTTACACGAGTCTAGGCCAAGGCTAGTCTAAGGCACCCGACAGTCAAGAAGGCAGGCGAGTCACAGGACCGCTGCAATCTGACTGCTGGGCAACTTTTATTTTGTTTTTATTTGCCCGAGACGCGATCGTTGGGTCGGCTCGCGGCTCCCTTTTCTGGCCGAGACGCAATCATAGGATTGGCTCGCTGCCCAAAACTCTGCCCGGAGACGCGATCGTTGGGTCGGCCCGTGGCTCCCTTTTTCACCCGAGACGCGATTGTTGGGTCGGCTCGTGGATTCCCTTTTCTGGCCGAGACGCAATCATAGGATTGGCTCGCTGCCCAAAACTCTGCCCGGAGACGCGATCGTTGGGTCGGCCCGTGGCTCCCTTTTTCACCCGAGACGCGATCGTTGGGTCGGCTCGTGGATTCCCTTTTCTGGCCGAGACGCAATCATAGGATTGGCTCGCTGCCCAAAACTCTGCCCGGAGACGCGATCGTTGGGTCGGCCCGTGGCTCCCTTTTTCACCCGAGACGCGATCGTTGGGTCGGCTCGTGGATTCCCTTTTCTGGCCGAGACGCAATCATAGGATTGGCTCGCTGCCCAAAACTCTGCCCGGAGACGCGATCGTTGGGTCGGCCCGTGGCTCCCTTTTTCACCCGAGACGCGATCGTTGGGTCGGCTCGTGGATCCCCTTTTGGCTGAGACGCGATCGTTGGGTCGGCTCATTGCCTAAAACTCTGCCCGGAGACGCGATCGTTGGGTCGGCCCGTGGCTTCCCCTTTTGGCCGAGACGCGACCGTCGGGTCGGCTCGCTGCCTAAAACCTTGCCCGAGACGCGATCGTTGGGTCGGCTCGTGGCTCCCTTTTCTGCCCGAGACGCGATCGTCGGGTCGGCTCGTGGCCCCCTAACCCCTAGCTAAAATACCACCAGAGGTTGGCAGTAGGCGAGATACAAAGAAAACTAAACTGAAATGGAGATTTTCGCCAAAAAGGGGGAACTCCCCAAGTTGGAGAAATGGTTAATAAAGAAAGGGGACAACCCCTGGAACAAGGGAGTCTTTAACCAAGGCTCGGATCCCCTCCAGTCCTTTAGGGATATATTTGAAGAAAATTGCAACAACAAAACAATTAGCACTGGCAAAAGAGATCTTTTTGCCTCGTGGGGCCTGTTTGAAGCCCTGCGGGATAGCTCTGCCTTGAACAAACAACTCAAGGAGCAGCTAGCCCAGAAAGACCAGCAGATAGAAAGGAAGGAACAAGAATTTGAGGAAACCCTCAAGAAACATGCAGAAGCATTAGAACAAGCATTCCAAAACTATGAGGCAGAGAAGGAACGCCTAGCTGCGGAAAATAATAGCTTGGACCTCGACTGGCAACAGGCAAGTCGAACCATAGAAGAAGTTAAGATAGAGAAAAACACCCTGGCCTTAATGCTCCAAGATACTACAACCGCTCTAAAAACGGCCCACTCGCAAATAAAGGCGCTGGAAAAAGACTTAGAGCAAACAAAAGCCCGTAATGAAAAACTGCAACACGCCATGCAATATGCTTCAGAGCAAAACCGAAAGGCTAGAGAAGCAGCTAGTCATGAGGCATGCAAAAGGGAGATAACAGCCCTCCGAAAGAAATTAGAGATTAAGAAAACTTTCATAGCCACGGTAGCGCCCGCTGACCTCTACGATTTCACATCCGATGAGGAAAGTGAGGATGAGGAGGAAATACAACCCTCTGAAACTGTTCCCGCCCCAGTATGCCCGGTGGTCACCCGTCAAACTACCACTAGACAGGGGAACGGTAAAGAGACGGTGCAGATAACTAAGGAGGTTAAAGATTGGAAAATTGAAAATATTAAAATGGCACACCAAATTCTTGGCCCATATAATAGAGAAACCTCCATCCGGTGGATGATGCAAATGTACCGTGAATACCCAAACATAACCATCAGGGAGCTAAATCAGGTCCTGAGGTTGGCTTTAAGCGGCCCTCATGTAGAAAAGGTGAGAGAAAAATTGATAGTCGCTCACACAGGCGCCATAACCACCTTGGAGTGGATAGCTGAACTATTGAGAATTACTTGGAATGAAGAGAATGTTAAATATGTGTATACCCAGACTGTGCAAGGTCCAGATGAAGACCCTATGGTCTATCTAACAAAGAAACAATTCTTAGCCTTAGTTGCCGAAGTAGTATTCCCGGAGGAAGAGGGTCAGGAGCCCGACTACGATGACGCTGATTTTATAACAGATGTCATTAAAGGCCTCAACCCAGAAACGCGGCAGGCACTAGGACCCACACATGCACCTAACCCCAAATGGAGCGCACTTTATGCCAATTTGGAAAATATTAGCAGATATATGGACACAGTTGCGCAAGGGAAAAAGAGTAGTAAGAAAGACCGGGCTAAGGAAGCTGTTAATACAGTTACTTATGCTAACAACGGGCCTCACTCTCAGTATCAGAAGAGGGAAGTTAATCCGGACCCCTATAACCCATCGCAGCCTCCAGCCAATCCTCCAACAGGACAAAATAAGCACGCTCAGGCGCGGAGCAATGGGAAACCGGCCAGGCAGAAGCCCGGAGCGGGGGGGGGAACCCTAACTATCAACCGAGAGCCCCTCCTCCACCCGTGCAGCCCTCGGCCCCTTTTCCTTCTCCCGCAGTGCAGCCGCCTCCGGCCCCACAGCCTAACATAATGACGGGCCCTTATGGGGAGGCATATCAAGAGTTGCAGAATCAGAGTCGAGGGTACAAGCCTTCCTATAACAGAAAGGCTGAGCGAGCTCGTTTTTGGAATTCGCTATCGCCCGGAGAACAGACTCAGCGGAAAGCGCTCTGGAACTTTTTACTCCATGCAGGGTGCGACATGACCAATATGGATCTAGCACCCACTGCACTTTTGATAGAAAGGCAACAACAAGTGATGCAGGGGTGGGGAAATCAGCAGCCGTCTGCTCCCCCACCTCCACCAACCCAATCTCATTTTGCGGCACCTCAAGGGTATTCACCGCCCGTAGCTGCAATAGTTCAACATCCATCTCCCCCAATGCACCCCACCGTTCAGTTATACCCGGCTCCGATAGCCGCGGTCCAGCAGCAAACGGTCGTTAACAGTCCGGAATATGAAGACCAGGGTCTGTGCTAGGGGTGCCCGGGGCCCACTAATCTCCCCGAAGGAGTAGTGGCTAAACTTAAGCCAGACACTTGGGGGAGACCAATGGTGAAGGCAGGCATTGGGGCTCCAGGGAACATTAAACCTGCCACTCTATTAGTAGACACAGGGGCATCGATTAGCGTGCTCCATCCAACGCTAGTTACCCAGGGAACCCAGACAGATAGAACTCTGGAACTGGCTGGGTACGCGGGAGGAAGCCACCTCTCACACATCTGGAAAAAGATTCCAATCACTGTAGGGAGACTCAAAGGCAGCATGAGAGCCTGTAACAATGCAGGAGAAGACGATGGAATGATTGGGGCTCCCTTCTTAAAGAAAAACCATTTAACTGTGGATTTAGCCAACGGACTCCTGTGGCACATCCCGGGAGGCCCGGACTTTATTAATGCTATACACCGATGTGCAGCTCTAAAAGCTTCCTTCCCTGTATGTTCAGTGACGGGAGATCTATGGACTCAAAAGTTTCCCGGGGTGTGGATTACTGACAAGGCGGAGTGTGGGACTGTGAGAAACGCTTGTGTTCTCATAGAGGGCAAAGATCCTCCTCCCCAGCGTCAGTACAAATACCCCGCGGAAGCGGAAGCAGGAATAGGGAAAACCATTGAGGGTCTGTTGAAGTGGGATGTCATCCTCCCAATGCAGTCCATCTGCAATGCCCCCTTGTGGCCGGTCCTAAAGGCAGATGGAGTAACTTGGAGGATGACAGTGGACTTCAGAGCCCTCAATGCAGTGACTCCCCCGGTGGCCCCGGTGGTCGCTAAATACAACGAAATTGTGGCAGCTATTGCAGCGGGATCTAAATTTTACAGCGTGGTGGACTTGGCCAACGCGTTCCACTCGATCCGCCTGCACGAATCCTGTTGGTATAAATTCGCATTTACCTTCCGCGGCCAACAGTACGTGTTCAAGCGGACACCGCAGGGCTTCCATTCTAGCCCAAGCATTTGTCACGCGCATGTTGTGCAGATGTGGGACCGACTGCTACCCGGATCAAAGGATTGCGTGCTCAGTTATGTAGATGACGTGCTGATCCACGCAGAGACAGAGGAGAAGGTCCGGGAGGTCACTGAGGAGGTCCTCACCCTCATCCAAGAAACAGGCTTTAAAGCAAGCAGGGAGAAAGCCCAGCTAGTAAAGACCGAGGTGAAGTACCTCGGCATCACACTAGGAGCAGAAGGGAGAACACCGGATTCACAGAGAGTAGAAGTGATTTCTAAACTCCCCGCCCCCACAGACCCCCATTCACTAAGAGCTTTGTTAGGCACCTTTAACTTTTCCCGAGATTTCATCGAGATGTTCTCCGAGAAAGCCCGACCTCTTTATGAGCTCCTGAAGAAGGATGTGCAGTGGTACTGGGGACCGGAGCAGCAAAAGGCTTTTGCAGAGCTCAAAAATGACCTCGCAAAGGCTCCGGCGCTTGCCCACCCCGATGTTACCCAGCCGTTTTTCATTCAATTGGCTATCTCGGAGCACAGCCTAGGGCCTACTTTGATCCAGAGACGAGCGGGATCTCAGCGGGTGGTGGCTTACGCCTCCAGGAACCTTTCTTCCGTGGAGGAGAAGTTCTCCCCCTGCGAGAAGGTCTGCCTCGCTCTGGTTTGGAGTTTAACCCATTGGGAGTTTATAATAGGAGGAGCAAGGGTGGTAGTTCAAACCACTCATTCCCCTCTTAAGTATATTCTCTCCGGGAAAGTTAAAGATGGGCAAGTTTCGAACCAAAGGATTGCCCAGTGGACGCTGGCGTTAACTAATAGAGGGGTAGATTTCCAGAAGGAGCAAAAGGAACCGCCCTCGCCCTATGGCCTCGTAGTTGAAGGGGAAGAGCATGAGTGTCCGCTGCCAGTGGTACAACATATACCCTGGCCAGTTAATGGAGGAATAACCCTAGCGGAAGCCCGACAACAAGAGCTTGTTTGTTGGTTTTGCGATGGATCTTCTTTCCATGTAAATGGCTCAGCTCGAACCGGCTACGGCGCCATTAGAGTGCAGGATTCCCTAGTCCTTAAAGGAACCGTCCGCCCTCATTCTAGCCAAGCCGCAGAAGTGGAGGCAGTGCTAGCAATCCTCCAGTTTGAGCCTCTGGATGTTCCCCTGGCCATTTTTACAGATTCTCATTGGACGGTGCAGGCGATCACGGCCTGGCTGCCCATTTGGAAGAAACAGAATTGGCTGAATAGCGAGGGGAAAACGGTCGCGCACTCTCAGAAATGGCTGCAAATAGCGGAGAGAATAGAGGTGCGAAATGACTCCACCTACGTGACTCACGTTAAGGGACATCAGAGACAATATACAGAGGAAGGGATGTGGAACAATAGAGTAGACGCTATTGCCAAAGAAGCTGCATTCGCAGACAGCAATCCTTTCCGCTCACCCCCCACCTTTCCTTTACACCCGGTCACCATCCGGAGCCAGAGCAAAGGGAGGGAAATCCTGATGGATTTGGGCGAGCTCCAGAAAGACGACCCAGAGATCCTGGAGCTTGCCAAAGCCCAGAAGGATGAAACGGGGAAATACACCATCATTCAGAAAGAGGGCATTTACTGGGCAGTAGATAGCCAGGGGGAGCAACACTGGATTGTGCCCCTGCAAGTCAGAGGGGATTTAATCAAGTTTGTGCACGAGCAGGGACACCGCGGTGCAAATCTAACTTTGGAACGGGTAAAGGAGACGGGCTGGTGGCCGGGCATGCGCCAGGAAGTAGCACAGTGGGTTAATAATTGCCTTGCGTGCGCTATGGTTAATGCCGACACATCAGGACCCAAAGCTCCCATCCAGCACCAAAGAATAGAGGGACCCTGGGCTTGTATACAAATCGATTTTATCGGCCCCCTTCCCCGCACAGCAAGAGGAAATCGATACTGCCTCACGGTGATCGATCCTTTCAGCAAATGGGTGGAGGCTTTCCCTTGTAAATATAATACTGCCGCTACAACTGCTAAAATTTTATTCAACCACCTATGGACAAGGTGGGGAATCCCGAGGGTCATGGACTCGGATTTGGGGTCACACTTCATCGGGGAGGTCACAAAGGAATTGTGCAAAGCCTTGGGGGTGGAACAGCGGTTTCACATTGCCGGGCACCCCCAGGCATCAGGAGCAATTGAGAGGACTAACCGGACAATCAAGGAAGCCCTACGGAAAGTAGTAAAATCCACAGGCAGGGATTGGGACGAGAAGCTACCCATTATCCTGATGGCGCTGAGGGGAACTACTGCCGTCCATGGTCACACACCGCATATGGTCATGACAGGAAGGAAAATGGTGTTGCCGGAAGCCTTCTGGCTCAAAACACAACTTCCATCTGACTGGATGCCGGTGGTTGTGAATGACGCGTGGGTGCAATCGCTAGTCACGGAGGTCCACAATATCCACCTGGAGGTAGCTAAACAACTAGGAAAAACACAGCAGGCAATGGACCAGAGATTAGGCTGGGTTAAAAATCCTCGAGTGTGGGATCCAGGCCAGCTGGTGCTATATAGGAGATTCTCGCAAAACGAGCACTCCTTGGAAGCCAAATGGTTAGGTCCAGTCCCGATAACACTGAGGATCAGCCCGGCAGTCTACCAAGTAGAAATTCAGAAAAAGAACGGAGAAACCTGGCGAAAGTACTTCCATTGTTCCCAACTCAAGGAATGGAAGGGGACTGCGCCAGCTAACCCTAATCAGATCCAGCAACCGGAAGGGGCGCCGCCGCAGAGAAGAGCCGAAATCCGACAAATCTCTGTCATGCCCTGCCCTGAACCGGTGGATTTCCCCTTAAGCGACACCTTCCTCACCCTTGGTGTAACTTGAACAAGTCCAAGTATAAAGATTCCTGAGACAGACCTGTCCACAGTAATCTAGGGGGGGGAGTGCAGGAGAAAAGAACTCAGAACACAAACATGTAATTTTAGAACTACAGCAGTTTTTTTTTTCTTTTCTTCTCTCCTGTGAAATTGCTCCTTCCCTTTCCCCCTCTTCCCCAACCTTGTCTTAGTACTTTGACTCCTTCAAGCTTATAGAAATAGCAAGAAGGGTCTACAGCGCAATCTTATCTTTTATTTTCAGGTACACAATATGGATTACCAGAATGTGAAGGTGAGATTTGTGAGAACAATGATGCATGCAATGTATTTAGTGTTGATGTTAATGCAGGAGGAATGTACAGCTGATAGAGCAGTATTGCCCACTATAGTCCCATTCTCTCATTGGAGATGCAAAACAAGTCTATATCCCAAGGAAATCATGCTGTGCAAAGTCATAAAGTCTAATTATGGGGAAAATGACAGCAGACTCCCCAGAAGCAGCTATGACTTTCGCAGCTGTGATGAAGAGTGGGTCAGACCACCTAATATGATTTTGTTATGTGCTGGGACCAGAATGTTAACGCAGGAACTGTACTGTTTTTCTCATGAAGACACCATGAGACCTCTAGTGCCAATGCATTGTGTTTATGTCCCAAAGGGCCCACGGAAATTAACTACCACTCCCACAATAACTCCCAGCGCTACTCCAGCCTCTAAAGGGTTTACTGAGGACATGGGGCCATACTGTGAAATTGCAATCGTGTCGACCGCAGTATGGAGCGCAAAGGATCCTTTCAAATTTATATTATCAATTGGCTCTAGGATAGAAAAGCCGCTTGCGTTCTCAATACAGACACCTAGTGGAAAGACGCACCATCACCAGCTAACTGCATGGTCAAATAAAAACTGGATCATTACTGATTCGGAGTTAGGGACACAGGGACCTCCTGACTGGTTTATAGTAATAGACCCTCTATGCCAGCGGGAGTCCGCAATGGGAACGAAATTCACCAAATTGGGCACCTTCAACGCAGAGCTTCCATCGGAGGAAGGAAACTACACCCTCACAATAGGGAATTTTACCCAGCTCCAATTCAACCCTCTCATTCCAGACGCTGAGAGTACATTAAGTGCCAACTCTCACATAATTGGCTCCCATGTGATTAAGCGGGATATTAGGGAACAAGTTTTAATTCGGCCACAGATGGTATTAAAGGAGATCAGGGTCAGCCTGACGGGATTAAATACCATCGAAAAATTGCCACAATGTGCTTCCTACTTGGAACCCAGTAAAAAGGGTTGGGAGGCTTGGCTGCAGTTATGGGTGGGGAACACGCCTCGCAGATTGAAACGATCTGTAGGAGACTGGGTTGCACCAGTTGCTGGAGGAGTAGCGGTTTTAGATTCTATAAATATAGAAACCCTCGCAAATAAATTTGCCTACGCTACCTCTTATATTTCCCAGCTGGGAAAACCCATTAATGACTCTTTCCACACCATCTCTGAAGTCCAGCATTCCATCAGCTCCATTTTAGTAAATTGGGAAAACCAAATTGAAAGAGATTTTGCCTTGCTGTTGAGAGGTACTCAATCACTACAATTAAATATTTCTTTGGCACTGGCATGCACTCAGGCTCAAGCTATGAATTTAGCAGTAACCATGGGCATGATCAGGCAAGCCACGGAGGGAAATATCCCCCTGGAAATCAAGCAGTTAATTAGACCAGAAATTCCCACTCCACAACTGGAATTGGAAGCCTGGTGGACTCTGGTGAATACATCTTTCTCAGTGGACAGGCAGGAATTGAGACTGCTCATCCTGATGCCCACTGCACAAAGATTCTTTTATGTACACCCCGTTGTGCCACTAGGGCTGCAAGTGGGACCAACCGAAGTGTTGTATTCCTCGGACTCAGATAAATGGGCCAGGAATGACAACGGAAGTTGGGAAGCTGTGGATCTAAAGGCATGTGTACACAAAGACAACCTGGGATTTATTTGTGATGAGCAGACTCTACAAACTCACCACCCCTGCGTGAACCCCTTAAGGGACTCCCCTCAGGAATGCAAATATGCGCTTAGGCAAGAGAATGCCTCCGCTTTTGTGTACTTGGGAAGAGGGTGTGCTTGCGTGAGGACATATTGTGAGTACCTCATCATAAATACCTTCCACATCCAACCCATGCTGCCAGGTGTCAACAGATGTTTCTGCAACCTATCTTCCATTGTAGGGTGCGATGTAGAGTTTACAGTCCCCATATGGACTAGGGAGGAAATCCTGCTGGCCCCTAGTCTGTTCAAATTCATTCAACCAGTTTTTCTGGGCATGGGGCTGCGGGCGATTAGATCCCTGCTGTCTCATCCCCTTTTAAAACAGACCTTGCAAGATATTAAAAGAAGCGGAGACACAGCGTCCATGGTGGTTAAACACGATGGGCAGGAAATCTCCGGGCTTTTAACACAAATCAAGGACACGGGAAAGCATTCGTTCCTTGACGCGCTCCTTGGCTGGAGCCCTACTGGGTCAGCGATACTTAACGTAGCCCTGCACCCCATTGTGGTCATTTTGGTCTTCCAGATTATACTCTGTGTTGTAATAATTGTCTTGGGGTGCTGGCTGAGAAAGCAGCTAAAGAAGGTGGACGAGCTCCAAACCATGTGGAGATATCGTCCCCTCGTCATTGAAAAGCCCTAAAGTACCGCCTTGTATCCCCTCCCCACTTGTGCGAGGGGGGGGGGGCTCCCTTTCTTCGTTCCTTTTCCAAGATCTTTCTTTTACTTGTAAGGGAGGGCTGTAAAGCCCAAGGGAAAGGGAGAGGGGAGAAAGGCGACGAAACCGAACCGTGGAGTGCGGACCAGCAGTGGCAAGGTAGAGCTTGCAAGGGCTGCTATCCGAGGGTTCAGAAGTCTTCATCGGAAGACTCCCTTCGGGTGCGTGCCCTGCTTTGCCACTTCAGGCTCCCATCTGAACTGGATTGCGCCAGGCGCTTCAGTTCAACAGGCCCGCTGGGACCCCCGGTTCTGCAGCCCCACATGTTTGATAACAGCGGGGACCGGTCGGGTCACAGGCTAAAGCCGCCCGATCATCCCCCTCTGGTGCCTCAATCCCACCAAGTAACTAAAAGGTCGCTAGGAGTCAAATGGAGGCTCGGCCCAATATATATATTTTAAATCTACACACCCTGTTATAGGTTTGGAAAACCTCCCTCCTCATTAACCCCTGAATAAGGTTTTAATGGTTGAAAACTTCACTGCCCCGTCGCTCCCAGGCCGCCTTGGATTTGAGGCATTTGCATAAATCTCTCCGGCACATGCTCCAACTTTTGGGATGAGAAACGGAGGAAGATGGGAAATGTAGTCCCCACAGCCAGCTTTTACATTATGCATGTCAGTATCTTTCAGCCCCTCGCTCTGTTCCTATGGGAAGTTCTATCTTTTACCAAGTAAAGGGTGGGCTCGTTGGCCCAGGGGGATGGGGTGAGAGGAAGCCCAAATTGAGCAGAACAAACTCAGGGCATTCTTGCAAGTGTTGGATCGCTTCTTGATGGTCTAGATAACAGTCCCACCAAGTGATCCATCACTACAAGGCCCGAAGTGACTCTGGGACAGAACCTGTTCTGACCCAGAGAGACTCCCAGCAGTCCAGTGTTTGAGCTCTGTGACTCTTCCGGCGCTCCGTGATCCTGAAGGAACACAGGGAACGGAGAGGGGAAGAAGTTGCAGACGCTCAAAGCATCAGGAACCTGGTGCAGCCACTGTTCTGACCCATTGGGACGCCTGAGCGTGCAGCCCTTACCCACATAACTGCGGAAGGGACTCAGGCTGTGCATGGGCACCCGAACCGAGGAGCTTAGGAAAACCCTCTCTCTCGGGCGCCCTGTGTCTGTCAAGTATCTTCTAGGTTAAAAGCAACACAGGTGGAGAGCGCTCTTGGAACCCATGGGACGCCTGAACCGTGGCCTCCCGGGAGCCGCTATTCCCGCAGGAACGGACCGAACTTAGGCCCATTTATTTGGAAAATACTTTACTAATATCCTATTCCCAACATGCCTTGGACTTAGTTCATCTGCATAAACGCACCATGCGCATGCACTAACCCAAGGCACAGGATTGGGGACATCTGGGACTTAGAGTTCCAACACCCTATGTGGGTAAGGAACTGCTGTTATGAAGACTTGTCTATCTTTTACCAAAGAAGGTTGGGCCGCCGAAGCAGCCCGAGGGTTAAAAGAGGGCAGGCACTGACACTTGCCCTCCGGAGCGCGGAGCTCCAGCTAAAAGTTCCGCCCACCTAGGGTCTCAGGGGGCCAGAACAGACTCTGCACCAGGTGCCATACTTGCAGGGGCACCCTGAGTTTGTAAAGGCGCACACGAGACCAGGCAGAATGCTTGAACCCGGCCCCACCGGGAGAGCCAAACGCGCCGAGGCACCTTTAAGTCACAGTGACTCTGGCATTCCCCACGAGAAAGGAGTGCCCGATAATAGAAAAACCGCTGGAGTATGACCGCAAACCTTTTGGGGCGATTCTGAATAAGGGGGTGCCCCACAATGGTCCAAGTAACCCATTTCAAGGCAAAAGGGTATTTGCATATGTGCCTCCCACTTGGTCTGCTCAATGAACTGTATGTCATCATTGCCTGGCGCCTCTGTAAACCGCCCTGTCTGCCAGCAGAAGGCAGTGCTCAGCGGAAGACATGACGTGTCAGTTTACCCGTTGCCATCTCCCGGGCGGGAGGAGTAACAGAAAATGGGATTTCGACCAACCAGCCATGTTTATCTATGTTTGTAAGATGTTATGAATCTATTTTTGACCAAAAGAAGGGTGCCCGCCCTTGGGTGGGCAGGCTGTGAAAAATTAGAGCAGGCTTTTGAAGAGATTAGAAGACCGAACCAAGGAGCATGGAGTTGGAGAGCGAGGGAGCCGAGTTAGCCCTTTTACGAGCTATCTCATCAAGCTTTCCCAAGAAGCATCTCCGGGCACAGGCCTCTCCAATGGTGCAGGTTCGGAGAAGCCCACCCAATGGAGTAACTGGCCCAACTTGACACACTCCTCCCCATGGTTTCCACTATACTATCAGATTAGTGTGGGAAATGGCAGAAATCTCCCAAGCCGCTTTGCAAGAAATCATTTACATATCCCACGCCTACTGACAGGATATGGGCATCATGATATGGGCACGACCTCACAGGAAGTGGTGACTACCATGCAACTTAGATCCCACCCCTGCCGGTCAAGGATTTGATTGACAGGCAAGGATCCTTGGGCCACATACCAACATGGACCAAGGCTTCCTTGTGAAAATGTGTTTCTTTTTTATTATTTATGTTTTCTATCTTTTACCAAGTAAAGGGGGAGTCCCCCCCTCCCAGTCAGGGAGGGACTCCAAGAGGCCCTAAAAGAGAACCACGCTTAAAGCTGGTTCTCCGGAGCCCAAACGGGCTCCAGATTAAAATGGGGAAAGCGGCCAATGGGTCAACTTCCCCGAACCTACAACATGGGAGAGGCCTTTCCGTGGCCGTGCTCCCCGGTTCGGGGTGTTGCTCCAAAGGCCTGCACTTCCAGGCGTATGCCTTCCCCCTCCGCAAAACCGGGAAGGCATGAGGAACGAGGTACTTCGAGGTTGAGGGGAGCAAGCCAAGGTCGACTGGGGAAAACTGTAACCTCATTAGGAAAGTTGGTCCTGTAAAAATGCTGTGACAGTGTGTGCTAAATGTTATTCTAAACATGTATAAACACAAGCAAAATATGTAAAGACCTCTCCCAGAACCCCATTGTTCCTTAAATTTACATAAGTTCCCTGGAGATCCCTCTAGATAGGATCTCCCCAGGTCATGTGAACGGACCCCCGACGAGGTCCGAGCCACGTCGAATGTCTTCGCCTAGAGCATGCTCAGACAGAAACTTGGCTTCACTGGGGGCAGCCTAGATACAAGGGGGGGTGGGATATCCGCTGTAGACTCCTCGGCGCCGCCAGCCTCCTCCCCTCCAGAAGGAGACTACAGACAAGCCAAATGAGAAGGGAAGCCTCCCCTTTCCCCAGCGTGGAAGTTATCGAGGGGGGGAGAAGAAGAAGCCCGAAGACCAAAGGTCAGACAGATGAATTATGTACTAGCATAGTGATAGGATTTGTGTTTTATTATATATGTATGAAATGTAACCCAGTGATTTTAAATGACTTGTCTTGGGAATCCGTGGATAATATGAAATGCTTATTGCCGGTCTAATCAATTATGGCAGCCTAGCCGGTCTAGACTGCACACATGATTTCTACTTTTAAGTAACCTTTGATTCAAATACTTTGTATTTTGGAGATTTACCATATGTTTTTATAGATTTTAATAATGCTATATGAAATACTTAATATGTACAATGTATCCCAGAAGGCCTCCCTGTAAGCATGAACGCCAAGGAAGGATCTGATGGCCCATTGGCATCTTTAAATTTATGTTTTTGAGTAGTTTTAGATAGTGGCTCCAACCTTTTTGCAGGTAGCCGGTATTCCATAGTAGACTTCCCATGCTTCAAGGGTTTACCGCCCTCTTAACGAAGCCCCGTTTTTTTTTTGTTTATTTTATTTTTATCCGTTGCATATACGAGACTTTGCCACTAGACGGTGACGTCAGTCTCGAGGGGGGGAACTGTGAGAAAATGACCCCTCTGTCACAAACATGGTTGCCAGGGCGCCTGGAGAAGTAAGCTTGCATCCGCCTGGCCAGTAAATGCGAGTGACGCTACCCAGGAACTACATAAGACTCCCGTGTACCTATTAACAAGTATATAAGCGCTTGAGTCAGGCACAGAGTGTCTGCAGCCGCGCTCTAATGTTTCCCCGCCATCGCGTGAAACCCGCCATGGTAAGGAGGAGGCTACGCCGCCACGGAGCTGTCCAGGCGAACGGTGTGAAGCGCTAAGCATGGAAACCACTGTGTTTTGCTAACACCACATGTAGCCATCTTCCTGCCTGGATGGGATTCATTCCTTCGATGTGGAAACCTCACGTACACACCTTGAGTCATTCCTAGCCCACAAGCAACCCACCTAGTCTATGAATGGATTAATGGCTCCACTATTAATCCTGATTGCCCAGTGATTTCCTAAACAACTGTCTTCACCCCGGAGAGTTGAGAAAGAGGAAGGATCTCTCCTGATACCACCAAGCCCTTTTGTCTACACCGGAATACCTAGGTGCATATCTGATTCTCTATTGTCCCTTTCCCAGTTAATCCCATCTCCTCCCAATCACCCAACCATTCCCACATTGATACCAACGGAGCCGCCCCAGGCCCTGTCGCAACCTGGAAGTTTCCAGGATGCCCAGGATGAAGGTGATGTTCATTGGTTGAAGCACACACCCAATCAGGTGTCGCCATTGACCCACCATTGGTCCAGCCGATGTCCAGCCTTCCTGGTCATCAGCAGGACCTCCCATTACCACCCCCAGTCACCTCCCATCCCCTCAGGACTAAGGTGACTCTATATAACCTGTGGACTAGCTACCCACAGGTGTGCCTTCTACTCAGTAAACCCCCATTCCCGCTGGGTAGTAACACCCCCGATTCCTGATCAGTTTCGGGACCTTTCCCCCATTTCCTCATTCGTCGCCATCGGAGCCTTCCATTGGAGTCTGCGAGAGGTAGTATTGCCCTGTATGTCAATTCCTTTTATGTTCCCCTATCGATCTCTCTATTTTTCCTAGACCTGTATGAATGTGTGATTGATTTTGTACCTTGTGTGAACGAACTATTGTTTCAAAATAAACCACAATTGATTTTATTAAATTAGAGTCCTTTATTGAGCATTGACTCTCTGATCGGTTGAGCCTCGTATACACAGATAACAAAGATTCCGTTTAGGGGCTAGCTGTCTCTCAGTCTAATTCCCCAACTTTATTTTGAGAGCAGTTTCCCTAACAGAGAGGGGGTCTCAAGAACAAAGCAGAATAATCATGCAATGCTATTTTGAATCAATATCTGATTTTTGAAATAAACATTTGAAATATGAGGAAAAAAGTGTCCCAGTTCTATCATCACAGAACAATAACTAGCAGATCAGTGCTCTTTTATCATGCAAAACAAATTTTTCATGGCAATAGAGCTAGATGAAATTAAAAAACAGCAGCCACACAAAAAAGGAAAATGAAGAACAAGAAATAAATGAAAGCAACCAGAAATAGGCCATAGAAATGAAGTTCCTCTTGAAAGTCCACTAATTAAGAGTGAGATATTGACAATGCATCATCAGTTTACCACTTAAAGGAAGAACTGAAGTCAAAAAATCTTATGATTCATTAACAGCAAAAAAGACAGACAAAGATTACCTGTGCTCAGAAAGAACTTGCATTGAAAATATCAACGCAGCAATTTAAACAATTCCTACAACAAACCTTTTTTCCCCAGTAGGGACCCAAAGCAACTTACAATATTCTCTTCCCATACATTTTGTCCTCACAAAAACTCTGTGAGATAAGTTAGGCTAAGATTGTGTGACTGGCCCAAGGTCACCCAGAGAGCTTCCATGGCACAAGTGGGGATTTGAACCTGGCTTTTTCAGGTTCAGCACTCTTAACCACTAGAACACACTGCCTCTCAACACCACAGTGGCTCTCTGGCACCACACTGAACAAATACTATGTTTCACATTTTTTACATTCATTTTCCCTCAGTAATTACTTAAATATGCTAAATAGGCACACATCACCTTCCCTCCCAAGTTAAAATAATATTATAGAGAAATGGCACCAACCAAAATCTAGGTAGTACAGAGACAGACATAGATCACAATGCTTACTTACTCTTCAGGTGAAAACAGTAAGTGTAATTTATGAAGCATCACCTGCAGAGCAATAAAATATTAATGTTCAATGTTTTGGTTACCTGAACTTTACAGAAGGGTATTATATGACTGATGTAATGGTTGAAATAACCTTTAGTTTTTCCATCCATAAAAGCTCATTGAGTATCCACATATAAAAATTATACACATTTATTGTGAATCCATGGGACAACAATCTTTTCAGGTCACTCCACTTGTAATTACAACTAATTAAAATGTGCCAAAGAAAGGATAGAAATTTATCTCTGCTCATTAAACCTGTAAAGACTGTGTTAATTAGATGTCAGACTCAGTAACTCACATAAATGTTTGCTGCCAGTCTAAATTTAGGGGGGAAGGTGGGAGGGAGGGGGTAATGCATTTATAGACATTGCTTCCAGAAAATAGATTGATATGCCTGGGGTTAAATCTGAAGCAACTCACAGAATTCCTGTACAGATTTTTTTAATTTCTTCATTAGTCAATTTTCACAATTTCTGTCATTTCCTAAATATTGACTGACTTCCTATACTAAAAAACCCTTGGAAGACTCTCTCAGTTCCCTTTGGATGCCCTTTCTCAGCCCACAATACTTCAAGGCACATTTTTTGGAACTAGTTTAGTAAGCTCATGATCATTCAGGATTCACATAAGTGAACTATGTCCCACAATCCCTCACCAGTCCTGGGTAAGATTGTGTTCTGGGAGTGGTAATTCCTTGGTCCAGATTTTGTCTCAGCCACAAATTAATGACAAACTCTCAGCCTTATCTAGAAGCAATGTGGCAATACATGGACAGTGTTTCTCTACTTTATATAACAGTTGTGAGGATGATCTATGTAAAGCGCTTTAGAACATTCCATACTAAGAACATTCCATATTAAGATTCCTCACCCCATTCTCCCCAAACAGAAACAGCTTTTTTCCTCCGCAAGCCATGCAAATTCCCCCACCCCAAACCAAAAAACAACTTCCCAGGAAGATTCAAATACTCATTTGTGATCACAAAAGACACTGAATTTTCAGAAGATAAATCTTTATCCACCAACTGTTCTGTTAAACATGTTTGATTATTCTCTGTCCTCAGTAGATACATTGTTCACAGAGAACTTTTAGGTCTCTATGATGAAAACTTGTTGGCTAGAAAAACTGGAAATCTGAAAACACACAAACTATTTCCGAATGGCAAAGGCAATTATTATACATCGTGGATATGCAAAATCTCAGAGAGGTGGTGCAAAAAAAAAAAAGACACAGAAAGAAAGAGATTATATGTAGTAAGCAATATTTTGGAATAAAATTGCCTCTTTTTATTAAATATTGGAGTGCCCATAGATAGGAAATTGCATTAGAATGCTGAATTTTTATAACATAAAATTTAAAATTTACTCAGAGTTCATCTGATGCTAGCCGTTGTTGGTAATTTCCCACAGTTCTCATAATGCAATCTGTGATAATAATTATAGCTGCAGTTATCTCATAAACTAACTTGGTGACTGATTAATGTTACACATTATACATTCCCATCATTTCTGTGCTGAGCTTGAAAATACAGTGGAGAGATCTTATGATTGCTTCACTATGCACCCATGTACAAGTTTTTTGTATCCATGTACAAGGTTTTCATTAGAAAATGTTGACATGCACACAGAAACTGGAAGATGTGTTTATCTCACTGCTTTGTCGCTTCATGCTTAAATATATATGGGTTATATAAATTGAATGGAAGGTATACTGAATTAAAACTATCCACTGGGACAAAGCAGATTATTACATATTGGCAGAACATAACTCTCACATAAGAGTTATGCATGAATTTAAGGCTGTTTTCCATGAAAATCTGTATTTGAAAAATTAATTAAAATGTATTAAACTACAACACCATCAAAGAGACAGAAAAGGAACAAAAACAAAAGCAATCAAAAAACAATCCAAATAATTACACTATCAAAATATAAGTACACTATTAAAAGATTTACTCACAACATACTATCCACTTAAGCATAAAAACATTAATATTGATAGTGAGTTATCCAAATTCTAACTAACTGACTCCAATCATGATACATTGCTATTTTTGGTAAGCAGTTAATTTCACCAAAATGTGGGAAGTCTATATATTTGTAGACAATAGTGTTACTGTGCAGGTTCTAAGCCTATTAAAATGGCCAGTAAGCAAACACAAGCAGACAATGATAGAGGGAGACAGAGGAATCCAAAATTTTGGTGCCAAGACTGAGAAAGATTGTTTTTGGGTTGACAACCATCTAACCTCAGCCTGAAGCAAGGCCTCTGAAGATGACCAGTGTAAGCAGGTAGTCCCTAAAGAATGCTGGCTACAAACCATACAGTGCTTTATAAGTTAATACCATCACTTTGTTCGGGGTCTGGAAGCAAACTGATCACGACTAGATTGAGACAGTCCCTATAACCCTCTCCAGTCTACACCTTGGCAGAATGCATTCTGTCCAAGCTGATACTTCTGGACTCTTCAAGGGCAGCCCCATATAGAGTTCATTGCCATAATGCTACTAGGGCATGCACCACAGTGGAACAATCTTTTCTGCCTTTAATGAGGATTGTTTTCACCCTTCCTGTTCCAGTTACCTTATTAAATTTGGGCATGACCAAAGGAGAAAGCCTTTGGGTGCAAAGGCCGTTAGACTGTGACTTGCAGCCTGTGTCTTTTGACAAACTAAGTAGAGTCCAGCACTAGCTTGAGATGCATTTGTTTTTATTTGTTATTCATCCATCCATCCATCCATTCATCCATCCATCCATCCATCCATCCATTAATTCATTCATGTTCTGTTATAAGCCAGTTTTGAGCCCCTTTGGGGATAAAAGCAGGATAAAAAGTGTAAAGTACTGGGGTCGGCGCAGTAAGAGACCAGAGTCGGAGAGTGATTTCAGCAAGCTTTACTTCAGGAACACCAACACAGACTGAGCTCTATTCAAACCTCCCGCTCCTTTATACAATTCTTGCCCCCTTCTGATTGGACCTTAACTATGTACATGGATTGGCTATTTACAGAGGCCTAAGGGCCTATCAGGGTACAGTATGAGCCTAGATGTTGATTGGCTACTTATGTTTCAATCCTTCCCCTGATTGGGCACGCTTAGGCCTTCTCTGGAACCCTGGTGTGGAGTACAAGCTTGGCTTGTTCAGCTTCCCTCCAAAAGTAACAGTTCCCTCCAAAAGCAACAGTTCTCCATTTGAACCTAGGACACAACAAAAAGGTTAAAAAGGTAAAGGTAAACCCCTGTGCAAGCACTGAGTCATTACTGACCCATGGGTGATGTTACATTATGTTTTCTTTGCAGACTTTTTACAGAGTGGTTTGCCATTGCCTTCCCCAGTCATCCACACTTTACCCCCAGCAAGCTGAGTACTCATTTTACTGACCTCGGAAGGATGGAAGGTTGAGTCAGTCTTGAGCCAGCAGGATACAACTGCTAAATAAATCAATAATATTGTGGGGTTAAGTTGGGAGTAGAGGTGGACGCTTGAGCATGTAGGTGATATATATGGTTGCAGTTTTATAATCTGGAGTGAAGAAAGGGTTAATCTGATATGGCATGTTGTGATTAGCATGTATTTAGCATGTTGTGAACTAGTCTGCTTTCCTGTCCTGACAGATTTCAGCTTTCCTCCAAATAGTAAATAACTTAGTGATCCAGGGAAGTCTTTCTCTGTAGCTGGTGTTGTGATGCATACTGAGATAGCAGCAAATTTTTTGAACAGAAGAATGAACAAGCTGCAACCCAAATCTGACAAACCAAACCAAGATGAAATGATCAGCTGTGAAATGAATCCTGGTTTCAAGAGTTAAATTCAGTTCATATAAATCACAGTTTCCTATTATGTCTGAACCAAGTTAGTGTGAAGGTAGCAGCTCCTCCAATTGTTTCAGTCCCAGTAACCAGGCATTATTTTATTAGTCTATAGCAGTGTGGCAATCATTCTGAGAGGCAGTTTGGTGTAGTGGTTAAGTGTGTGGACTCTTATCTGGGAGAACCAGGTTTGAGTCTCCACTCCTTCACATGGACCTGCTGATGTGACCTTGAGTCAGTCACAAGTTCTCACGGAGCTGTTCCTCTCAAGAGCAGTTTCTGTTAGAGTTTTCATAGCTCCACCTACCTCACAGAGTGTCTGTTGTGTGGAGGAAAAGGGAAAGGAGATTATAAACCACTCTGAGACTCCTTTGGGTAGTGAAGGGTGGGATATAAATTCAATCTCCTCCTCCTCCTCTTCTTCAGTTCCACCTCTCCACCAGAACTCTAAACCAATCCTTTTGATTCTGGCCTCAGGCAAACCCAGGTAATTGTCAGCCAATCAGAGCCCACGGAACTGCACTGGATGGGAGGGGTGAGCCAGCCTTAGCCAGGATTTTATTTCGCCTTTAGTTTGTGTTTGGGGGTAGGTTTAGGGAACAAAGCTTATTTTAGAAGAAGAAGAATGTAGATTTATACCCCGCCCTTCTCTCTGAATCAGAGACTCAGAGCAGCTTACAATCTCCTATCTCTTCTCCTGCCACAACAGACACCCTATGAGGTAGGTGGGGCTGAGAGGGCTCTCACAGCAGCTGCCCTTTCAAGGACAACTCTTACAAGAGCTATGGCTGACCCAAGGCCATTGCAGCAGCTGCAAGTGGAGGAGTGGGGAATCAAACCCAGTTCTCCCAGATAAAAGTCTGTGTACTTAACCACTACACCAAACTGGCTTTTAGTGTGACAAATAAGTACTCATCTCAACTGTCTACAAATCAGATCAAATAAAATAACTTTATTGCTTCAGCACAGCCATATACACAAAAAGAAGGGAAAATATAATAATAATAATAATAACACCAAATTACACCACTACGAACTATAATATAAATTGACCAATGAAACAATAATATAAATTAACCTAACTCTGTCAATAAGTCTAAATCCATAGCGTCCATAAAATCATGTATGATATAATAAATTCTACCAAAAGGATCTTATTACATAAATTTATTTATAAATATAATTTACTTCAATAATGTTACCTGTACCTTGGTAACTAATGCTACAAACTTTGCCATTTGCATTGTAATCCATCTGTTCTTATCTGCCAGTAGTACAATTAATTTTTTTTTTTTTTTGCTCTAACCTCCTTGGCAAACACTGGTTACAGGTCTTGGATACTGGAACATAACATGAGCCAGATCATCAGTAGATTTGTGGCCACAGGAGCACACTCAGTCATCAAATGGGATCTTGTAGTGGCCCTTCACTACTGCCATTTGTAAAATAGCCATCCAAGTCCCAGCAGTTTCTATTAGAGTTTTCCCAGCGAATGAGAGCTTACTTTATATAATGAAGTAGGCTTCCCAATCCCAGGGTCCCAGTGGGGGATTCCCCGTTTTTACAGGCTTCTCCCTGCCCCCAGCCAGCTGGCCGGTGGGGAAAGCCCCACCCCCCACAGTCACCATGTAGTTTTAGAGCTCCTGCAGGTCCATTTTTTAAAATATGTGCCTTTATGGCTGAGCAGGAAGCAGGAAACAGGAAGGGCTTTGGAGAACGGCCCCTCCCTTTGTTTTGCTTTCATTTTCAGATCAAGTAAAGTTCTGCAGGAACAAGACCCAGTAAGTATTTGTGTGTGAGAGAGAGGGAGGGGGCAGGGGACTTCCTGGTTTGGAGGCCCTCCCCCCACTTTAGAAAGCGTGGGGGGAGGGAAATATCTACTGGGCACTCTATTATTCCCTATGGAGAATGATTCCCATAGGGAATAATGGGAAATTGATCTGCGGGTATTGGGGGCTCTGGGGGGGGCTATGTTTTGAGGTAGAGGCACCAGATTTTTAGTATAGCATCTAGTTACTCTCCCCAAAATACCCCTCAAGTTTCAAAATGATTGGATCAGGGGGTCCAGTTCTATGAGCCCCAAAAGATGGTGCCCCTATCCTTCATTATTTCCTATGGAAGAAAGGCATTTAAAAAGGTGTGCTGTCCCTTTAAATGTGATGGCCAGAACTCCCTTGAAGTTCAATTATGCTTGTCACACCCTTGTTCCTGGCTCCACCCCCAATGTCTCTTGGCTCCACGCTCAAAGTCTCCTGGCTCCACCCCCAAAGTCCCCAGATATTTCTTGAATTGGACTTGGCAACCCTATAATGAAGTCATCCACATATAACAGTTAACCTATTAAATACTTAATTTTCTGTTAAATAAACTTTTGTTATTCATCTCCATGTCTTGTCTGTCTATTCAAATATCTAGGAAATGGATTTCAGTTACCTCACAAATAAGTTCAGCCTTGATCTCTCAGGTTTTCATATAAGAGACCTTTAGTGAGCACATAGCTTATACGCTACTGATCCTGTATTTGAAGCCTGTGTTCCTCTTTTTATTTGATTGTAGGCAGCTGGGGTTTAAAGAATCAATAAGAGAGACCAGAGTGGGTGGGGCTGGACATTCTTCAGTCCAGAAGGCAGTTGTCTCAAGCCTCACCCTCAGTTTTTCTCACTCCATAGCTGCCACAAGCATATATTGACTAGGTTGTTTTTCTTAAGCAAACATCTCTAATTATTTTCTTTGCACAGAAGATACTCCAAACCTGTGATTTTCACTCTCAGTCAGCCTCACTTACTTCACAGAGTGGTTGTTGAGAGGATTAGATCTCCATATCACATGTTAACAGTGAATGAATGTACAACCTGCTTGTACATGCACACATCTCTTTTCAAGAAAGAGCCAAGTGTTCACTTTATGAATGGAACCAATGACCACTACCTGGATAAATGTGGGGTTTGTATTACGTGTTTATCTGTACATTCATTTACTGTAGCATGAGAATTACTGAACACAAATACAAAGAACAACCAAGTGTACACTGTGCACAGATTGTAACGTGAACAGGACTACATTAGAGGAAGGGAGAATAGTGTTGTAAACTGCTTTGGGGTACAAAACGGGGAAGGCAAATATCTAAATAAATTTGTTTGCATCTCAGTTATTCCTACTCTCTCCTTCCTATTCTTTAACCAGATTCTGATGCCTGTAACAAGAAGAAGATATTGAAGAAGAAGAAGATATTGGATTTCTATCCCGCCCTCCACTCCGAAGAGTCTCAGAGCGGCTCACAATCTCCTTTACCCTCCTCCCCCACAACAGTCACCCTGTGAGGTGGATGGGGCTGGAGAGGGCTCTCACAGCAGCTGCCCTTTCAAGGACAACCCCTGCCAGAGCTATGGCTGACCCAAGGCCATTCCAGCAGGTGCAAGTGGAGGAGTGGGGAATCAAACCCGGTTCTCCCAGATAAGAGTCCGCACACTTAACCACTACACCAAACTGAATTTTGCTCAGGAGCCTTCAGGGAGGGATTTTCTCAACAGCATTTTTGAAGTCCAAGTATATCAGGTACCGCAAAGAGCCTATTCAAAGTAATCGGTACTTGAGTTATTAATGCAGGTTGCATTTGTTTAAATGAAAGATATATATCTAGCCTTCCCATGTATAAAGAATTATAACTAACTGCTTTTTTCTGAAATTTCTAAAAATGTCTATTATTTTTGAGTGAGCGTGTAACTCTGTAAAGGAGCTATTCATAAAAGCCTCTAGCCTTATTACTGTCTTTCCTCTGTTCACTGTTTTCAACAGGGTTATGGCCCTGGGGTACAGCTACAAAGTGATAGTGACTGATACTCTCTGGAACTGATTATAATCAATAGCTTCAGTGAGAGGCAATAGTGAACCATCCACATATGTCAGTTGCTTACTATCATACCTTATTGAAATCATCAAATGTATGCTGAAGGTGTAGCTGAGCAGGAGCTGGGATGTGAAGGTACAAAATTCTGGAACAGAAGGCACACTTCAGTTCAACCATTACCATGATTATAGAGGCAATGATTCTCCACTGCTTCAATTAAAGTGGGAGACTCATACTTTTAAAATGGTACACTAATGCAGACAACTTCTCTGTACGGTTAACTGGAAAAAATATGTCTGAAGCAGTAAAATGTGCCTAATCTGCTGTTACTGCTTTACACATTTCTTAGGTTATCTGAGCATCTGTTTTAAAAGATTAAATCTTGCTTTAACCATTGTAAGCTTAGTGCAACAAACAATAGAGGAAAACACTAGCACAGACTCATACTTCTTGTGACTTAACAAGCCAATGTCTGCTATTCTGAGTAGCCACTGAGGACTTGTGTTTTAATGCATCTGTATGGCTACTGTATATAGTGTTGACATCTCCAGCTTTGAAAATTCCTCGGGATTTGGGAGTTGTGCCTGAGGAGGGTGGAGTTTGGATAGGGGAGGGGAGGATGTGATGCCACAGTCTATTCTCTAAAGCGGCCATTTGGTAACCTTAAAAGGCTCATAAGCTAAGTTCAGGTTGGTGGGTCACAGATATTACAGAGTGCTCCCTCAGTTTCTTAAATGCAGTTCCAGTTTGGACTAAGGCTGCAATCCAATGCTCAATTACCTGAGAGTAAGCCCTACTTACCATAGTGGGAATTACTTTTGAGTAGACATGCATAGGATTGCACTATAATTGACAGAAAATTTTACTAAGCTGATCACATAATTATCTGTGTACAGTTTTATAATTTAATGTACAAGTGCACTGCTCTATAAATTAAAAACCAGCACATTATTTTAAGCAACCTGTGCTTTGTTTTCCCTTTCCAAAAGCCCATTCCAGTATAAGATGTCCTTGTTTTTAGTGACTCCACTGAAGTTGGCCTGTATTTCATAGGACCCACTAATTTTGGTTTCAATTGCAAATGCTTTTAAACTGTTGTTGTAAGCTGCCTTGAACCATGAGAGAAGGGACGGTGCGTACAAATGTTTTCATGAATACATAAATAAGTAAATCAATACTGATCCTGTTTATGGGGTCGTTTGCCATTGCCTTCTCCAGTCATCTACACTTTCCCCCCAGCAAGCTGGGTACTCATTTTACCAACCTCGTAAGGATGGAAGGCTGAGTCAACCTCGAGACAGCTACCTGAAAACCCAGCTTCCACCGGGGATCGAACTCAGGTCATGAGCAGAGTTTAGGACTGCAGTACTGCAGCTTTAACACTGCACCACAGGGCACATTGTAATAGTTGAATTGAACGCAATAAGTAATGGCAACAGATAATGAAAAAAGCTAAAATGTTTTTTAAAGGACTGAAGAAAAAGACCGATTTCGCACTATGCTTGTTCTGGGGTGGAGAGCCCTTTTGCTACTGGGGCTTCACTCCATTTTCGCACAAGTTGCCCTGGAGCTGTGAGTTGGTGCACTGCTATTCCGCAGCAAGCGGGATATGCTGACAAGTGGTTTCCACTTGTTGTGGAATAGCAGTGCACCAACTTGCAGCTCCGGGGCAACTTGTGTGAAAATGCAGTGAAGACCTGGTAGCAAAAGGGCTCTCTGCCCTGGAACAAACATAGCGTGAAATTGATCAAAATGAATCAGAAGGCAACTTTGCCATAATATCTCATGTTAAGTATGATATAATTATCTAAATGTTTCAGTTTGAATAGTGTGAACATAATGATTCATAGGTGAGCATGTGAGGGTTACCCGGGCAATGTGTGGCAACTGGCAGGAGTGTTGAGAAGAATGCAGCATTTAGCTAGACTACCTTTGTAATTTCTGGTTAGGTCTTCTGGTAAGTACCCAAGGCTGCACTTTTCAAATGGGACATGGTCAGCAATCCCCCACAGCTCTCAGGGGCTTGGCAGCCTTGGAGCATGTGCTTCGCTTTCTTATGTGTCTGTGTCTAAAGCAGGGGTGTCAAATGTTTTCCCCCTCCTGTCCTCACCTTAGAAGTTCTGAGGCTGCCAAAGTTCCCAGATCCTTCTGCCTTGTCTTTGCTGGCTGCAGCAGGAAGCTTTTCTGTGTTTGCAAAGCTGCAAAGAAAATGCAGAGTGGATTTTCCATTAAGGTCTCTGCGCTCTGATATTTGGGTACAGAGACCATAATGGAAAACCATTCCATGTTTTCCTTACAGCTTTGTCTGCACTTCAGTGTATTTCAGTGAAGTGGAACTTAGTTTCACTTTCCAGCATTTCTATGGCCAGTTGAAGTTGTTGCTTCCTAAAGTTGTGTACTTGTAAATAAAGGGTTGATGCTTTGAGCCAGCATGTCTCTGCTGAATGGACATGAGAATTGGTGCCTAGTGAATACTTTAACCTGGGAAGCCACAGCCAAAGGGGAATATTACACTGGAGACCCATTGCCAATCTGAGTAGACACGAGGAGGAAAGAAGCTTGCAATGCCCAGCCAAGGCTCAGCACATTTATATTGTTAGTTTTGCCTGTGATCCTTGTACTTTTTCTTGATGTTTTATTTTAAAAACTGCATTGCCAAATACCATTATTCCCCCACATTTCCATTTTAAACAAAATATTGCAAGTGTTTTAAGCATATTTGTATTTTATGTACAAAAAATATTTTTATATCTTTTTATTATGTTTCCCTACGTTTCTATAAACTTTATAAAGTTTATATCTCTGCTACCTGGCATTACATTTTATGACATGCGTGGCCTTGCCTCACATAGTCCCATTTATGTCAGATCTAACAAATGAGTTCAGGGGTGGAATTCTAGCAGGAGCTCCTTTGCATTTTAGGCCACACCCCCAATGTAGCCAATCCTACAAGAGCTTACAAAAAAGAGCCTTGAAAGCTCTTGGAGGTTTGGCTAGATCAGGAGTGTATGGTCTAATATGCTAGAATTTCACCCCTGAGTTCAAAATCCCTGATCTAAAGCCTCCATTTTGGTTATATAGCAGGAAGATCTACTAACTCTTGCTTCCTCTTTCCAGTCCTTAGCAAATCAGAAGACATTTATGCCAATAAAGATATGGACTGAGTGAGAATCAGAAGCACTATGTTACCTATGTTCAACACAAATATGGCTTTGGCCCCTTCCTTAGTATGCATTTGATGGTGATAGCTAAGGATAATGTGTACTGATCAATGACTCTAGGAAACCAGATACCTAGAGAAAAATGTAACTTTTACCAAATTACTTGCTCACAGATCAAGTTTCTAGCTACTTTTGCGCCTGAGGGAAGAATATAAAATAGGGGAGCAGGTGCAGAACCATGAACATACATGATAACAGGGCTTTTTATTGAGCAGGAACACACAGGAATGCAGTTATGCTGGTTCGACATCGGGGTGTGGCCTAATATGCAAATGAGTTTCTGCTGGGCTTTTTCTACAAAAAAAGGCCTGCATGATATGTGAAATCGGAAATTTGCAGCTCTTAGTTGCAGTTAGGTTTACCAGGTCTGTGTTGGACAATACTTGGAGACTTTGAGAGTGGATATGGGAGACGGCTGGGTTTAGGGAGGGGAGGGGCCTCAGCATGGTACAATGCCATGGAGTCCACCCTTCAAAGCAGCTATTTTCTCCAAACAAATAACAGAAAAACCACTGGAAGCAATGAAATTTACACAGAAATGTGTTTTAGTGCAAGCTTAAATGAAACTTAAAACAAAACTAAGGAACACTGAGCTTTCAACATATGAATTTTCCCACACAGTCTTTCAGCAGCCCTGTAAGTTGGCTTCCTTCGGGTAGACTCAGTTGTGGATGAATGCTTTTTTCCTCCTAACGATGTGGAGAGAGTAAGGAAGGAATCACTTATGAAAGGACTCCTCATTTGATCACTTCGTCAGCCTCCTTCTCCCGTTGTTACACGGAGCTGTTATTAATGACATAACCAGGGGTCATTTTGTAGAAAAATAGGTGGTGGAGCTCATCCAGGGATTGTTATGCAGCTGCACATACTATTCAATGGACAGGGAGGTGGAACTCTCAGAAGGAGGAGGTGGAACTCTCAGAAAGTTTCAGGAGCTTTGCTCCTGTGAGCTCCCACTGAATCTGAGGCCTGAACATAACATAAATATATCCAAATCTACTCTTCCTTAATACAGAATTGTTGATGCAAACTCACCCTCAACTCAATTTTTTCAACATGGGTCTATGCATGCTCTCATCAGTTGCAGCCGGCTCTTGCCGTTCACAATCTGTGTCGCTCATTAAATCACCAAGAGAAACATTCATTTAAAGAGACACAGTTCGCACAACAAAAAATGAAAAAAACTCCAACAAAAATAGACAGCATTTTCAAAGCAGCCATTTTCTCCAAAGAAGCCGATCTCTGTCAGCTGGAAATCAGTTGTAAAAGCGGGAGACCTCCAGGCTGGCTCCACCTGGAGACTGGCAACCTTAGAACCTACAGTAGTAACTGGTGACTGTTGAGGCTGGTGGAGCAGAGGGGACAACAAATGGAAGGCACAGTCAGAGAAAATTAACCCTTTTCCTTGGCACAATAAGAACACTCAAAGATAGTAATCAGTTTCTTAACAGATAGCATGTAAATGAATTTAAGAAGTGTCCCTTAGTTCAGTAGGCTTGTGTGCTGTCCTATTTGGTTCTCTTTGGAGGGAATGGTGTGCCCTATGCCACCTATTCCAACCACCTTTATCTACAACCAACCCTCCAAACACTTGTTTCTTAGGCTGTTAGGCTTGTTTCTTAATTTTGTACTTATTTTCTTTTATACACATAATGGGAATCAGTTTTGTTAATAAAAAGCTGCAGACTACGATTCTGTACATGTTTACTTGAGATTAAAACCTATTTAACAAATAAATATACGACACAAAAGGAGATTGTACAGCCAGGCCAGCTGTGCTTTAAGGAACAGGCAGAAAATGGGAAATTTGTGATAATGATCCATGGAGGTGATCGTTTCCTGACTCATTTGGCTTGATAAGGAGTGTTCACATATCCTACTGCTACAATTGGGCACAGGAAAGAGGATTTGGTTATTCTTGCAAGTCTCTGAGTGGTCAATAAATTCCATAAGAATCCATTGACCAAGCCTGTCAATCTATCCTTGTTTTAATGTCTCACCTTTCTTTCTATAGTGCAATCTAGGATCCTTCCACCATGTTTGGGAAGGAGGTTCTTTCTTTTAACTTTTCCTTTTGGTGGGGGGAAGGGGGGCGGGAAATCTACTAGCCAAGTTGGGATGGGAACCAAGCACAGCTCTGAAAATATATTTGTCTACTTATGTTTTAGCTTCATGTTCTGCTACAACAAGCATGATACTGTCAATATATAATTTGAATATCATTTATATATATACCCTGTTTCCCTGAAAATAAGACCTACCCAAAAAATAAGCCCTAGCAGGATTTCTATGCATTTGTTAAATACCCTGATATTAAGACCTAGTGATGGGCGTGGCTATGCAGCGTATCTGCATAGCCACGCCATGCATTTCGGCGTGGAGCGGTAAGGAAAACTGAAATACCTTTTATCTGCTACAACTCCTTTCTCCGAGCCATTCGCACTTGTGTGGGTGCGCGAGTGGCAACCACATCACTCCTTTCTCCTAGCCATTTGCGCATGCGCGGGTGCACGTGTGGTAACCGCGGTCGCAGGCATCCTATTGCGCATGCGCGAACGGCTAGGGGAAAGGACTTCACGCATCACTAGCACCAGCCCCTCTGTATTTGAATAAATGTAGATTGTTGTATTATACTTAGTAAAAATAAGACATCCCCGGAAAATAAGCCCTAATGTGTCTTCTTGAAAAAAAATAAATATAAGACAGTGTTTTATTTTCAGGAAAACACCGTATATAACATTTCAGTAAACTATATATATATATAATTTTATTTACTGAAATGTTAGTCTTTTGCTTGTGAATGGATATATATTTGAAAAAATTTCAGGGAATTCTACCAGTTCATGAGATTGAAAATATAAATAGAGTTCATGAATGGTAAATTGTAGATAATGAATAATGCACTGTCAGTTCAAATTTCACATATATTTTCAGGGACAATAGGTATGCATTAAAAAATTAACTATCAACCCCATATAAAATGGAGAAACTGACGTATTTTTCTTTCATATTGAAATTATTTCTGGATTGCTAAATGAATTTTGTATAAGAAAAAAATCCCTCAGCTGTCCTGTTTATGAAGCTATGCAGATTCTTTGCATCAGTAGCAATTAAGCCTAATATTTATATTTATATTAATTAAGTTTTTGAAAGAGCCTGTTGATTCATATGTTTGGAAGGTGGTAGAACCCCATTATATGCAGAGAAAGATCTCTTTAATGGAATTGCAGCATCGGTGCTCCCTAATAAGTGCACACATTTTCAGACCAGGTGGGCAGGCAGTCCTGCGCAAATCTAATTTGTGCTTTCACTAAGAAAATTGAAAATGCTCATTACTTCCAGCACCATTCCAAGGATGCAAGCCTCATCATGTGAAAATGATGACTCAGCAGCCCTCATTTATCTTAATTGAAGTTCATCTTAATCAAGTTCCTGTCTGTCAGATATAATGCTGCTTAAAACTAAGGTTCGTAGTATAGTCATATGGGTCACAAAAGGGAACATCTGTCATGAATGAGTCTGAAGCAAAGAGATCAATTCTGACAAAAACAGAAAGGAAAACAAAAGGGGGGACTATCTATAAATGATACAGTGACCTACCAGAATGTCAAGCATTGAACCATGGTATTACAAACTTAGAGTATGATCAACAATGGAAGTTGCCTGTGTGAAGATGCCATTTAAATGAATGGTAGCTGAACCCAAGGCCGGCCCTGCCACTAGGCAAAATAGGCAATTGCCTAGGGCATCAGCCTTTGGGGGGTGCCAAATTGGGTGCCCTCATGTGACTCAGTGAAATTATCAGTGTGTATTGGGGGGGGGGGGGGAGGTTGCCAGAAGTTAGCCTTGCCTAGGGTGCCAGACAGTCTAGGGCCAGCCGTGGCTGAACCACAGCATAAGAGCAAAATTATTTTCAAAACCATTATATGACAGGTCCTCCACCAAAGTCTTCAAAGTAAACTTAGCATTCATTGGATAAGAAGACAATTCCTTTTGTTTATAAAACCGTGTTTGTCATTCATTGCAATATACAACACTTAGAGTGATTTATACCAGTATTATGCTAAGACGTTATATGGGAGATTATGCTACAATCAAGGATGCAGTTGTGCACCCTGGTTGAGGGGGCCCAGGGAGCACCAAGACAAGCAACCTGCTCTCTAAAGTTTAGTGTTCAGCTTTCTTGGGGTGCCAAAGGCAATCCTCTGTGCCTGTTATGTAACTTTGCCTGTCTTCCTTGGAGTGCCACATGTATCCTTGTCACTGGTCTCTATTCTGCAAGTGAATTAAATGTAGCTTGATGATAGTGAAGACAGCACTGAATTCTCTGTAGGTGCAATGTCTGATAAAGAATGAGGAGACATTTTGCATTAGAAAAGAAAACAAATTAACAGCTTACTTTCTCAACACCTCTGTCAAACATACTTACTGATATTGTGTATGCTCAGGAAAATGAATACTAAATTATCAGAAGCATCACTATACATACACATTAATATTATTCAGTTAGTCTTTTTTTTCTTTAAACTTCATTGTTGGATTGACCTATGTGGCAAATTTCATGAGATAAGCAACTTTCTATTATCCTATACACTTCTAATCTGTATAGGAAGTATTACATTTGCAGGCTACAAGTAACCTGACATAGAGATGATCCTGAATTTCTATTATGTATTTCATAATTTGCTTATCTCCACCATTATAAAAGATAATTGAGTAAAACCCAATCTATGACACCTATTGATTTCGCATTCAGGCTCTGTACCCTTTCCCTCTTCTTTCCCTTGCTTTAAATAAATTTTAAAATAAAATGTAATAGAGGATGGGTCCATTAATGCCTACTAGCCACTTTTATTTATTTACCTTATACCCGGCCTACCCCCGAAAATGGACTCAGGACATCTTACAGCATAAAACCATCAACAATAAAACAGTAAAACAATAAATAGTATCGTTGAATATAGCAGCAAAACCAATGCCTCATATCATGCAAGAGTAGATACCCAAAAAACTCCAGTGCCCAGATAATTTAGTAATCAGTTCCCAATTTACTAAACAGAACAATCACATTCAGGAGACAGTGAACCTCTGAAGGAGAACATACTTTCTGTACTCTCTTTGTGGTCTCTCCAGGACAGCTGATAGATCAGAATGTGACCTATAGCTGATAGGAACAGGTTGTTGGACAAGATATATCACTGGTCTGATATAACAGTGTTCTTCCTAGGTTCTTATGGAACACCAGTTATTACAAAAATAATGTCTTATTCAACTTCATATGATGGCCATAAACAAAGGTTTTTAAAGACAGAATCATAATTCCTATTAATTAATAACTAAATTGATAAAATTTCTTAAAGATGAAAGTTGTGAAGGAAGGTAAAGTTTTTAGTACATCCATTTATGAGGCAAATGCTAAGTATTATGGCTTATAACATAAGATCATGTCAGCAAAACTAATATAATTATACAAGGCCAAAGCCTCAGAAAGGTTTCTGCTTTGAATGTGCCAAGAATATAACTGCACAGCACTTTTTCCCATGGCCTTCATTATAAATTTAAATAAATTGCAGGTTTTGGCTGGCTTAGTCACTTAACGTATTACAGGACCTTGCTCTGGCTCTCTTGTGTGAATTTTCAAAGGTTATTTTGTCAAATTAAAGCTTTCGTACAGAATGTAAGAAAAATCTAGTGGTAGTAAATTAGAATTAACTAGCCAGCATGATTGGAGGGGGGGGGAATTACATGAAACCATTTACATTTTAAGTCTTTAAATTTTGTAGCTTAGGAAAGTGTTCTGAGTAGAGTTGCCAACTCTGGGTTGGGAAATTCATGGAGACTTGAGGGTGGAGCATGGGGAGGGTAGAATCTGGGGACAAGATGTTGCTCAAAAAGGGTGTGATGCCACATAGTCCACTCTCCAGAGCTGCCATTTTCTCTAGGAGAACTGATCACTGTTATCTGGATAATTATTGGAAAACTTCAGGCCCAACCTGGAGGTCAGTAACCCTAGTTCTGAAGTGATGTCATCAAAATGGTGGCGCCCGTGTGGGGCTGCTCTAGGCATTTCCGGGAAAACTTTATGGTTTTCCTGGATGCTCTAGCCATTTGAGAGGAAAAACTCTATGGTACAATAAGGAAGCTGGGAACTTGGCAACTCTATCTGAACTTAATCCTGAAGCAAATGAAATCAGCCATGTTCATGAGAAATTATAATTTTATAAAGTTTGTTAAATCCTTTATATATACAGGACTTAAATATTATATGAAGTTCTTAATTTTGGCTCTTTCATGCTCTGATTCCTGGGGTGAATTTTTCACCATGACTGCATTTTTACAGAACACACAGAGAAGTAGGTGTACAACTTTTCCTCTTAGGACAGTAATATATTGTTTAACACTGATCCAGGGAACCATTGGTTAGCATTTGGGGGAGGTATATCACATCACAGCAACCAAATAATGGTGCTAGACTTACCTGGGGCTGTTTTGAGGCTAAAGGGTGAGGAGGTTGACCAAAAAGAGAGGTCTTGTTCTTCATGCCATGGAGGCAGACATGTTGCAGAGGCAGCTGTACATCCTGAGCAGGGGCTAGTCAGGTTATTGGAGAACCTTGGAGAACCTGGGAAGTGAAGTCTGTCTCTCCCCATTTTAAAGCCTGTGCTGCCACTGGGCACACATCCAGTTGCCTCCAGCTGTTCCTCCCTCCCTTGGTTGCAAACTTGTGCAAGTGTGGGTTATTATAATATTTTGATATACTTGATTTTCACCACAGCTTTGGGCAGCTTGGGGCATTGGGCCAGATTCATATGGGGAAGGACATGTCTGTCACCTCTCCATTGGAAATCCTCTTAAGGGGTTTTGGGGGTGCAGTCTTGAAGTGGTATGCCCAGTTTATTGGCTGTTGCCCTGCTTTGTTCCCAGGTGTCAAGGAAACTACACAGAGTCCAGGTGGAACCATAGGGTTTGCCACTCCAGGCTTTCCAACAGTGGGGTGGGCTTGGGAATGTTTTCTTTGGCTGACAAGCAGGTCACCCAGTGCCTGGATCTGTTCCCTTTAATATGCCAATGTTCCAGTCATCATAATAAGCATGTGACCAGTTTTATTCCAATTGGCTTCTGTGTTGATTTGTTCCCTCTTTCTCCCTCTGACTCCTCCACTGCCCTTAGGTCCACAAGTGACCCTTTCTGAAAGGTCCCCTGTGCAAGTACCAGTCATTTCCGACTCTGGGGTGATATTGCTTTCACAATGTTTTCACGGCAGACTTTTTACGGAGTAGTTTGCCATTGCCTTCTCCAATCATCTACACTCCCCCCCCCCCCCCGCAGCAAGCTGGGTACTCATTTTACCAACCTCGGAAGGATGAAAGGCTAAGTCAGCCTCGAGCCGGCTACCTGAAAACCCAGCTTCCGCTGGGGATTGAACTCAGGTCATTAGCAGAGTTTAGGACTGCAGTACTGCAGCTTTAACACTCTGCGTCATGGGGCTCTTATCCCTTTCTGATAACCTGCAGATTATTAATCACACTAGGGAGATATATTCTTGTGGCAGAAAAATAGCCTAGGATTCATGAATGTTAGAAATTATTTATTTTGATTTTTTCTTTTAAGCTCATTACAGTTTACGTTAGTTTTCTAATATTTTAGGTTAACAACATAGTTATTGTTGTTTCAATTTTTTTTAAAGTTATAGCTTTGAAAAGAAGCCATACTAGCACGAGTCATTCAATATGCAAAGGAGAAGAGTGAATCTACACAAAATAAAACTTTTTCCTCATTTCAAAGTCTGTTTTCAAGGTCTGAAAGTGTCAGAACTGTAAAACAGAATAGCTTCTGCCACTACAAACAAAAATGTATTTGTGGAAATGTTTCTACCCAAAGATATTTTATGAATTTGGCTTGAGGTGTCTGTAACACAATATGTATAAAGTTTTAAGGTGTTTTTTTTTTTTACAAAGCTGTCAGAGGTTTTTAAATGGAAAATAAATTTAGTGTTTGTATTCCCTTTCTCCACACAGAAAGGATATACAGTTGTGAAAAGATAAAGCATAAAAATCTCTCAATGGTTTTATCATGTTTTTTTTAAAGAAATAACTAGCCAAGTGATAGTTTCAAGCTTTCCAGGAACAACTAAAACAAAAAAAAAATCAAATCCACTCTAAAATATCATAGGCTCCCTTCTTAGGAGCTACCAATATGTTTAGATCTTTGCAATTCACCAGTGTTTAGCCTGTAAGTAGGTACTGAGTAAAGAATGCTTGCTTGGTTTCTGCCACTGAGGTACTTCTGTCTTAGGGCGTTTTCGCACTGTCCTTAATCGGCAGCGACGCCCCTCTTCACCGCGCAGGATCTGCGTGGATTTCGCACCCATTGCCGCGGAGCACCCGGAAGAGCCGCAAAGTCCCGCGGCTTTTGCGGCGCAAATGGAAACTGGTTTTTGGCGGTTTCCATTTGCGCTGCAAAAGCCGCAGGACTTTGCGGCTCTTCCAGGTGCTCCGCGGCAATTGGTGCGAAATCCGCACAGATCCTGCGCGGTGAAGAGGGGCGTCGCTGCCGATTAAGGTCAGTGTGAAAACGCCCTTAGTGTATCTTACCAGCTGTGTTTCCGTCACATGTCCCAGGAGCTGGGGCTATTTGCATACAAGTAGCTGAATAGAGATCTTGTTTCAGGTGTTGTCACTGGGTGTTAAATACCCATAGTGCACTCTTGTCTCCTTTTTTCATATTTGAGATTGTAAAAATGGTTGTAGCAGTGGTTACTGTACAAGTCTGATTCTGGAAATATCTGGGGACTTTGGAGGTGGAACCAGGAGACTTTGGGGGTGGAAACAGGAGCAAGAATGATTGAACTCATAATGGAGTTCTGGCCATCACATTTAAAGGGACCATGCTCCTTTTAAATGCCTTCCCTTCATTGGAAATAACGGGTGATGGGGCACCTTCTTTGGAAGCTCATCACATCGAGTTGGACCCTCTGGTCCAATCTTTGTGAAACTTGGAGATTTTTTTAGTAGAGGCACCAGATGTTATGCTGAAAATTTGATGTTTCTACCTAAAAAGACAGTCCCCTGAGCCCCAGATACCCATGGATCGATTCTCCATTATATCCTATGGAAACCAGTCTCCATAGGGTATAATGGAGTCCCCAGTGGACATTCAAACTCCGCCCCCCAGTTTTCTGATAACCCTGAAGCAGGAGGAGGGCTCCAAACCAGGGGATCATCTGTTCTCAATTGGGGGTTGGCAACACTAACTGTAGCAGATGGACCAAGGTGTAAGGTCAGGCCTTCATTTCCAAGCCCTGTCACATGTTTGATTACTGGGACTAACATAAATGTGACAGGATCAAGGAAGAAGTTGTGGTAGTGTTACTACCCTCCGGTGGGGGCCTGGAGATTTTCTGAAATTACAACTGAACTCCAGACTACAGAGATCAGTTCCAATGGAGAAAATGGCTGCTTTTGAGGTGGACTAAATGTTAGCATTTCCCAGCCTCTCCCTCCCCAAACCCCATCCATCCCCAAATCTCTAGGCATTTCTCAACCCATAGTTGGCAACTATGATGCCCCTCATCCTCTTTCCTCCCTCAGAGGCAAGATTATCCCTTCATTTTTATTTCCCTTTACTGACTGAGCCTCCCTAATAATGTGTTTTCTTCTTTACTGAAGAATTCTGGCTGTCTCACCCTGTCACAGTATGATATTTTGACTGTTGGCTCATCCCAGGAACCTAAGAGGAGAATCAGGAGCTCCCTTTAACTTTAAGAATTTAAATGGCACTTGAGGCATTTTGAAATTAAAAAATAGGAATATATTTTATTTAACATAGAGGGTCAGGTGAAATCAGAGGCTAAACATTTCTCAGGTGAAATCAAGGGTTTAAAAATGTCTGTGGTAACTCAGTATAGATAACTATGAGGTAATATCAGTACATGCACAGAAATTTACTTCTTATGTTTCAGACTACTGAGAGTTTCTTAAGCTATTCACAGTGATTTAAATCTTTATATTGCAAGGCTTTTTTTCCAGGACTTTCTCCCAAACACTCCAGCACATATTCTCTGACTCCTTTAGTTTCCAGAAGGCTGATACACTCTTTCCAGGGGTTATTTTGTAGAAAAATAGGTGGTGGAGCTAATTAGCATAATTTATTAGCATAAGCTGCCCCCCCCACCGAAAGCAACCCGATGCAAGAAAGGAGAGCCCCAGGTGAGTGAGGCCTGCTTGAGCTGGCTAGAGATCCAGCCAGCCCAAGCAGGCCTCGCTTGCTTGAGGCTCTCCTGGGCTGCCTCCTCCCCAGTCAAAAGGCCAGCAAGCCACCCACCACCCAAAATCGCATAAAAAGTTGAGAAAGGATGGAGTGGAGAAAGAGTGGCATGGACTTCTCCAGGGATTAATGAGGGCTGCTGGGGGTGTGGCTGCCCGCTCTCCTAATCCAGGGATTGTTATGCAGCTGCACCTACTATTCAGAGAACAAGGTAGGTGGGGAGGAAGAGGGGGAACCTTCAGAAAGGTTCAGGAGCTGCACTCATGTGAGCTCCTGCTGAATCTGAGGCCCAGTATCCAAATCCCTTCTCTTGAAACACCAGTACTCATCCTGAGTTTTTAACTGACAGTTAAAGTCTCTAAAGGTTTCTAACCACATCAGACCAGGGATCTCTTCATTCTTCAGAGGTAACTCCATGTTTGACTAGGTAGAGAAATACTCCTCTCACCAGAAGTTCTGTCCCCTTTCTTTGGCCCAAATGAGAATCCTTGCCTACTTCCCAAACTTTCTTTAAACTTTCCCCCAATTTTCCATCTGTGTTAAACTGCTAAATTAGACTTAGTCAAGGCAGAAATCTGACTCTCATCAGCATGCAATTCTCAGGTAGGCTTGCCAATCCCCAGGTCCCAGCAGGGGATTCCCCACTTTTGAAGGCTCCTTCCTGCCCCCAGTCAGCTGACCGGTGGGGAGAAGCCCCATCCCCACAGCCAGCACCTGCCTTTCCACTTTAGAACTAGAACAGGGGTGGCCAAACTGTGGCTCAGGAGCCACATGTGGCTCTTTAAAGTCTCCTCTGCAGCTCCCAGAGCTGTCTCTCCCCGCCCCCCCCCCCACATGCATCCCAGGACCCCATTTTGAAAGCGGAGAGCTAGTTAAAAAAAAATAATAAAGCAAAGAGGAGAGTGGGAGGGCAGGCTAGAGCAGCCAGGAGTCTCTGTTCCCAGACAGCTAAGCCCTGCCCCCCAGCTCCCAGCAGCCCCCAATCCTGCCAGGACAAGTCCCGGGTTCAGCTGCTATCTCTTCTTGCTGCTGCTGTGAGTTAGAAATGACTACCAGAGAGAGGGAGAGAAGTCTCTTTCCTACCCAGCCATGCAGGCTCCTTAAAATCTGCAATAGGAAAGGGGTGGGGAAGCAAGCACGGAGCAATGTTGCTCTTCTAGGTGACATGTGAAGCTGCACTGATCCAAAGAGATTCAGAAAACAGCCCCTCGTAGGTTTTCCAATGTGCCTCTGCTTACTAAGAAGTCTCTTTCCCTCTGAGTCAGGCAGGCAGGCTCCTTAAAAATCTCTGGGAGAGGAAAGGTGAGGGGGAAGCAGGCACAGAGCAATGTTGCTCTTCTGTTGTGAGGCTGCTGTGATCCAGAGAAAGAGAAAACAGCCCCTCTAGTTTTTCCAACGTGCTTACCAAAAAGTCTCTTTCTCACCTAGCCCAGCTACCCCCTTAAAATCTCTGCAAAAAGAAAGGGGTGGTGGAGGGAAACAGGCATGGAGCAAGTCTCTCTATGGTTTCTCCAAAATGTCTCTGTTTATTGTGTAAATAGGGTGGGTTTTTTTTTTTTTGAAGGGGGCAGAACACTGTATGGAGAAGCAAATAAAAGCCTTTTTTGCTTTAAATATAACTTGGGTAGGAAGTGCCTTTTTGCCCTTGCTTAAGGTGCTGAGCTGAGCGTGCTGGGCTCTTGCAAAACTGTGTTGCAGATTCATTGTTTATTTTGGCTGTAGTGTGTGTGTCCCATAATAATAAAGCCATGCTTGGAAATGCTACCAGAGCCTGACAAGGGGCTTGTAGTTGTGGGATACAACAAATGACACTTTCAGTTAGTGGGGAAAGCAAAAAGAGAGAGGAAGTTAAGACTGCATTCAAGGAATGGAAAAACTCTTGTTTGAAAATATGTATTTCTTTTTAAAATATGTATTTATTTTGAGAATGGGAAAGTCCTGACTCCGCCCTAAAGTCTCCTGGCTCCACCCCCAAAGTCCCCAGATATTTTCTGAGTTAGACTTGGCAACCCTACTCTCAGGTCTTTCTCTGCTCAACTGATGCTAATTTATCAGATTGTTTGGAGCAGACTGTCACTCAAAGCTCTCTGTTTCTGTGAAGAATTAGCCCTTCACAGTCCTTCAGATGTTTGTACAGCACTTCAAAGCTGTACACACACACACAAATAAATAAATATATAAATGTGTCTCTGTGTGTGTGTGTGTGTGTATTTGATCTACAATACCCTATGTTCTCCTATAAATGGACCTTGAGCTTGTTTGGAGGTTCTAGCAGGGGATTGCAGCTATTGTATACCCTTGACCAAAGAACTGTACACTCCTATCTGGGATGGTTGTCCTCTTCCACTGAGTATGCAGCGTTGGGAGGGATGCACATGGAACAGTAAGGGAGGTATGGAACACCTGCCTAACCAGCCAGATCAACCTAATCAACCTTGGTGATCAATGGTGTGACATATGTCACAGTCAAATCACCCTAACATCTACACTTGGAGCTACTTTTTAATATATTGATTCCTTAATGGCAAAATGTAGTTTTTGCTCAGAATTTCCTGAGTAAATGTGAAACTAGCTAGCTGTATCTTCTGATTATGGTTGCACAAAGAAGAAAAGTACTTTGGCAAGGCAAGACAGGGATTTGGGTTTAATGGAAGCATTGACTTTTGAGTAGCTGGGCCTTTAACCCTAGGAGGTGACTAGCTGGCATAAATAGCTGCCCCCCTGCTTTATGAGCTATAAGGGTGTGTGAAGAAATTGAATAGCTATAGTGATCCAGGGGCAATGTAATGTACCCTTGAGGGACAATACCACACCAATCAACACAAGTTGAGCTAGAACACTGGGGTCAGGGGTGATAAATATACACTTTGGACATGATTCAGCTTCTGTAGTAAGAATATCTGTTCTGTCACGGTTCTCTATTGCAAATGTTAGCAAATAACAGGGGTTTATGTATCAGCATCGAGAACACTGAATCTTGAAATTAGAGATCTAAATTCTAAAAATACTATCACCATTAAAATATACATTTAAACTTTTAAAATATCTGTTTTCAATACAAAAAAGCCAAATTAATACATTAAAAGCTTTATTGATACCCCGACAAACATGATATTTAAAAACTAAGATAAAAATATAAATGCATATGTATGTAAAATGTCTTACACACCTGCACACACACACACACCGAGACATTTCCCATCCAGGTATTAATAAAGTGGGCTACATAACAGCCCTGAGTGCTGTATTCTGAGAGAACTAATTACATGATGGCACATCACATTCACATCATCTCCAGCCAGTTCAATAGGATAAACATCATAATTAGTAATACTTACCAAATGTTTTATACTGAATTTCCCAGTGTAGGGGATTCCATAAAGTTGGACACTAGGCCTGTGTTTCTGGAATGCATGCACTAAGAATAAATAATAAACATCCTTACTAATAAAACCATAGTGGTATTGGCAAAATAGAGGTCTTCCACTGGTTGAAACCTGAGCTCTAACAACCACTGGCCAGCACTACACCTATCACTCTGCACCTCTGCACACCTATTGGCTCACTCCCCTGTCCTGCACCCACATCAGCCCTGGAACATTGAAAACAACTGCCAAACATACACTCTTGCCTCTGACAGGCACACATCACAGACACTTCAGTGGCTACTTTGCCTCAGAAGCCCTCGCAAAGGGCTCCTGATGTCCTGCACCATCCCAAATTGCCTCCAGGCCACCAACACCTATGTGGCTCTTTCAGCCAACAACAGCATACAGCCCCCACCCCCACCAACAGCTTTAAGTCCTCAGAGTGGCTACTGCTATCCTGCAGGGGGGAAGAGGCCTTTTCAAGGTCTATTTTACCCTTTGAGGCAAAACTTTTGTTGTGGAGTCTAATGAAGCCAGAGTTTGGGGAGGGGATAGGCCTTGCCTGAATATAATGCCATAGAGTTCACCCCCCCCCCAAAAAAAAAACCCAGTTCTTTTCTTCAGGATGGGGACAGAGATCTGCTGTTTGGAGTTAGGTTGTGATCCCAGGCTTCAGCCTCCACCTGACTGGCTACCCTGGAACTGGCAGCACCCTCTGCTTGATGCCACTTGATTGGCATATCTTGCTTCCGTTCAGCAGCAGCCCATCCATGACAGCCAGTGTGACTTCACAGTTGCCAACTCTAGTTGGCAAATTCCTGGAGATTTGTGAGGTGGAGCCTGGAGAGGGTGGGTTTGAGGAGGAGTGGAACCTCAGACAGGTACAATGCCATAGACTCCGCCTCCAAAGAGCCAGTTTCATGTAGTGGTGAAGTTTGTGGACTCTTTTTTGGAAGAACCTGATTTGATTCCCCACTCCTCTGCATGCACCTACTGATGTGATCTTGAGTCAGTCACAAGTTCTCACAGAGCTGTTCTGCTCAAGAGCAGCTTCCATGAGAACTCACTCAGCTCCACCTCACAAGGTGTCTGTTGTGGGGAGGGGAAGGGAATGGAGATTGTAAGCGGCTCTGAGACTCCTTTGGGCAGTGAAGGGCAGGGTATAAATCCAATATCTTTTCCTCTTCAAATCAGCCCTTTCCTCCTGGGAACCACTGTTGCCAATCTCCAGGTGAGGGCTGGGGATCACTCAGAATTATAACTGCTCTCCAGATGGCAGAGATAAACTCCCATTGAGGTATGGAGGGAACAAATGCCTTTACTTGGGTGGTGGGAAGACAGCAAGGGTGGGGGGTGGGCACTTGCCTACCACCTCTTTCTACAGCCTGTTGTATTTTTCTTCGCAGCAGGCTTAGTTTAAAATAATGCCAAAGCAGTTATTTTTGAAGGCATTAATTCTGTTGTTGTGTTTTCATCACACAATAGATGGGCATTGAAGGGTGTGTGTGTGTTTTATATTGCACAAGAATGAAGTTCTTTATGCAACCTAAAAAAAGAAACAAACTTCAACATTAACTGCTTTGGGCTGGAAAACACTTCATAAGATGTTACAAATAAGATTTTTTAAAAAAAAAAATAGACTGAATGATGGTATTTTTACTAGTATGGTACTTTTAATAATGTTTGCCATAACATTTTATGGTCCTTTAACTAGGGTTACTATTTCCAGGTAGGACCTGGAGTTCTTCTGCAATTTCAATTGATCTCTAGATGACTGAGATTAGATCCTCTGGAGAAAATGGCTGCTTTGGAGGGTGGATTTCATGGCATCATACCCCCTCTAAGGTACCTCCCTCCCCAAAACCCACCCTATCCTGACTCTCCAAAACCCATCCTGTTTCCCAAATCTTCAGAAATTTCCCAACCTAGAGTTGGCAACCCTTCTTTTTTTCATCCAAAAAGTGAAATACTGAAAGCACAATTGCAGACAATTCCTATGAGAAGAAAAAATGGAAGAAGCCTCAAGAAGCCGAGGTGGCTCTCTAAAGACTTGAGAAATAAAGGGTTCGGGCAAGTAGGTGTGAAAAACCTCAGCTTGAGAACCTGGAGAGCCTCAGCTTGATGTCTATCCCTGGTAAAGTTTTAGAAAAAATAATCAAACAGCCAGTCTGAGTAGACAATATTGACTTTGATGGACCAAGGGTATGATTCAGTATAAGGCAGCTTCATATGTTCAATAAAAAGGACTCCTTTAGGAATTGGAAGGAGGGCCTTATAACCAAGGATGAATATAAACAAATCACCAGTGCTTGAAGAGAAAAAGTTAGGAAAGCTGAAGGTCAGTATGAGCTTTGGCTGGCCAAAGATGCTAAAAACAACAGCAAAAAAAGGGGGGGGTTCTTTTCTTATGTTCAGAGTAAGAAACAGAGCAAGGTAGGCCCATTGCGAGGGCAGGAAAGTGAAATTGTAACAGGTAATGTAAAGAGGGCAGAATTGCTAGATTCCTACTTTTTCTCAGCCTTCTCTTCTGAGGGAAACAGTGTCCAACATGGCAAAAATAACTTAATGAGAGTATGGAGTTCCAACTTAGGATCAGCATAGGGGTAGTACATAAACACCTAGTTTCTTTAAATTAAACTAAGTCCTCAGGGCCAGATGAACTGCATCCAATGGTTCTAAAAGAGCTTGTGGATGTAATTTCTGAGCCTCTGGTGATTATTTTTGAGAATTCTTGGAGAACAGGAGAGGTGCCAGAAGATTGGAGGTGGGCGAATGTTGTCCCCATCTTTAAGAAGAGGAAAAAGGAGGATCTGGGTAACTACCAACCAGTCAGCTTGATGTCTATCCCTGGTAAAGTTTTAGAACAAATAATCAAACAGTCAGTCCTGGAACATTTAGAAAGGATGGCTGTAATTATTAAGAGCCAGCATGGGTTTCTCAAGAACAAGTCATGTCAGACTAACCTGATCTTTTTCTTTTGAGAAAGTGACTACCTTGGTGGATCAGGGGAGCACTGTAGACATAGTTTATCTTGATTTCAATAAGACTTTTGATAAGGTTCCACATGCTGTCCTTGTTGATAAGTTGGTAAAATGTGGTTTGGATCCTGTTACTGTTAGGTGGATCTGTAACTGGTTGACAGATTGCACCCAAAGAGTGTTTGTGAATGGTTCCTCATCCTCTTGGAGAGGAGTGACAAGTGGAGTGCCTCAAGGATCTGTCCTGGGACCTGTGTTGTTCAACATCTTTATAAATGATTTGGATGAAGGAATAGAGAGAATGCTTATTAAATTTGCAGATGATACTAAATTGGGAGGGGTTGCAAATACAGTAGAAGACAGAAACTAAATACAGGATGACCTTGACAGATTGGAAAACTGGGCTAAAATCAATAAAATGAATTTTAACAGGGATAAATGTTAAGTTCTGCATTTAGGCAGGAAAAATCCAATGCATAGTTATAGGATGGGGGAGACTTGTCTTAGCAGTAATATGTGCGAAAAGGACCTAGGGGTCTTAGTGGACCATATGCTGAACATGAGTCAACAGTGTGATGTGGTGGCTAAAAAGGCAAATGCAATTTTGGGCTGTATCAACAGAAGTATAGTGTCCAGATCATGTGAAGTGATGGTATCGCTTTACTCTGCTCTGGTAAGACCTCACCTGGAGTATTGTGTTCAGTTTCGGCCACCACATTTTAAGAAGGATATATACAAGCTGGAATGGGTACAGAGGAGGGTGACGAAGATGGTGAGGGGTCTGGAGACCAAGTCCTATGAAGAAAGGTTGAAGGAGCTGGGGATGTTTAGTCTGGAGAGGAGGCGGCTGAGAGGTGATATGATCACCATCTTCAAGTACTTGAAGGGCTTTCATATTGAGGATGGTGTGGAATTGTTTTCTGTGATCCCAGAAGGTAGGACCAGAACCAATGGGCTGAAATTAGATCAAAAGATTTTCTGGTTCAACATTAGGAAGAACTTCCTGACAGTTAGAGCAGTTCCACAATGGAACAGGCTTCCTCAGGAGGTGGTGGGCTCTCCTTCTTTGGAGGTTTTTAAACAAAGGCTAGATGGCCATCTGACAGCAATGAAGATCCTGTGAATTTAGGGGGAGGTGTTTGTGAATTTCCTGCATTGTGCAGGGGGCTGGACTAGATGATCCTGGAGGTTCCCTCCAATTCTATGATTTTACAGCCAAGGGGCTCTGAGCAGCAAGAAAAAGAGTGGAGGACTTAAATCCATATTCACACATTCCAGTGGCCCAAGAATGAAGGACTGGCTTTGCACAATAAACTGATGATGATGATGATGATGATGATGATGATGATGATGATGATGATGATGATGATGATGATGATGATGATGATGATGATGATGATGATGATGATGTATGCAAGCTGTATTGACAAATGTATGAGACTCAGTTTGTTGCACAAGCAAGATCACTTCTTAAGCCTTTTTCAGATATTACAAAGGAAAAATGAAGCTTCTGAAAAAGGATGACAGAAAGCTGTTTAATCCAGACACTCAGAGGAGCAAGTTATTAGGATAGGTCTTACAACCTTTTGAATGCTTTAAAGAGATGCATTGGAGGCGGCAGATCTCAAGCATAAAAGAGATAAAAAAAATAGTGTCTTAAGTTCAATTTGTGTTAGATATTCAGCTCACTGGATAGTGGAAAGAGACAAGAGGATACTAAGTAATTGGATCCAGATTCTTTATTTCATAATGCAGAGGAAGGAGATGGATTTTTGACTAAGTAGCAATGCTTTAGTGCACAGATGTAAAGTTATTTTTCTGATGGAAAAAAAATCTGAAGACTTAAGGAACTACATAGTGGCTAAGTCCCTGCTAACCCTCCTGCTCCCATGAACTCAAGGAGGTACTTGCAGACTTTACAAGAAGGTAAAAGGAAATGTAATTTCATATACAAAAAACAGCTCTGGTAAAAACAAGCACAAATCAGTCCATTGCTCCAGTTCAGCAAGTAAGGAGATTCCTGCATATACCACTTGCTAAATGAAGAATTATGAAAGAAAATCAGGTACACATTCAAATGCATACCCAAGTGTGAATGCTGTCTAGCCACATTGCATTGCTTTTAATAGGATGTGTGTGCTAATCTATCTCCATATACTTCTGAACAGCTAGAGATTATGGATGGAAAATGAAGTGAGGAAATGCAGTTCAGTCCATGGTTCATGATGCACCCTGTTCATGAACTACAGGCTGTCACAAATTTATAGCCACCTTACAAACTGGTCCAGTTTATGAAGTTTGTGGCCTGTAGAACACCCCTCCCCAACATGATAGAGACACCAAATTCACAGGGGATCTCTGGCTGACTGTCTTCTACATTTCCTTCAAGTTTGGTGTTGATTGGATTTATAGGGTTTAGTTTAGACCCTTCAAAAAAGGTGCCATTAGGAAATTACTGCCTGTCCCCTGCAAGTTTGGTGTATGTAGCCTGCACAGGGTCCCTTCTATGAACTCCTGAACCTCCTAGAACTGTGCCGGTCAATGTAACCGAGGTTCAGGAGTGTATAGAATGGATCCTGTGGAAGCTAGAGACATTAAAGTCGCAGGGGACCTCCCTGGATTCTCCTCTACATGACATCCAAGTTGTTGCTTTGAAGTTTCGTAAACGTTTTCATTGAGCAGAGACAATTTGCCTTGGAATGTATGCACTCACAAACCAGCATGAACTTCCACAAACAATATCAAAGTCTGTGGAAAGTTCATGTTGGGCATGAACTTGATTTTGTGACCCATGAATTGGGCAAATTCTCCTTTGTGATTCAGTTTGTGCCCATCCCTACTAGAGACAGTCTGGGTGTATTTGCCCATGAAATCCAGAAGAAATATACACACTACTATTAAGCTATTGAGGTAAAGTAACAAATCATAGCTTTATTGAACAAGTGGATCTTCTTTCATCCTGCCCCAGGCAACTTCCGGATTCCTTTTGTGGCAGACAGTAAGTACCAGTCTGATTCTAATATACAGCAACTTAAAATGTGACTTGTTTTAAATAGCTGTTTGAAAAGATTCAAATCCATTTGTTTTCAACTAATTCTGATCACCACTGGGGTATAGAAATGGGCACACAACAAAAAAAGAACCATGGTACAAGCACAAACCAGGCAGTTCATGGTTCATTTCAAACCAGCTCATTTGCTAGCATCTTTCATGAATGCAAAAATGACCCACCTTTTTTCTGTGGAAGTTCAGGTGGTTTGTGTTTGTGATTCATTCTCCAGACAGCCTGGTGCTGATTCAATCAATTCCTAGGCAACTCTGGGGGTGGAGAGTCATAGAAACACTCAAAGCAGTTGTTCATAGCTTGATTAAGCAGTTCTGGGAGCCAACAGAGCTCTCATTCCACTCTATGGGAGCAGATTATATACCCATTTAATACCACACCCTGACTCAGGTGCTTTTACTCTGCAGCATGAAGATGGAAGAGTTAGTTGTTGCGAGAGCAGAAGAACTGTTTGCTGTGTGACTGATTAGGGGAGACTTTGGGGACTCATTCCTCCCCACCACAAACACAGTGGGACAGTTTTTAAAACTCTTCTCCCAGCTGGGAAGGTATTCTTTGCTGTGATTTCAGGGACTGATCCTGAAACTAGTGTTGAGCTTTCTTGGGGAGTACCTGCTTTGGGGAGCTATAACTTGGACATCTAAAATCCAATTTTTGCCAAACGTGGAGGGCTGTTGAAGATTTTCTGTGAGTTTGCCATCTCTAACTCATTAGGTGGCTGTTCTATCACCTCCTGAACCAAACAAACCAAATGAACCGTGAACCATTTGGGGAAATGGAAAAGGTCATATAAATTCATGGTTTGTGGAATTAAATGAACCACAAACCAATAACAAACCACCATTTTCCCAGTTTGTGCCCAACCCTAGTGGGGTGTCCTAGATTCTCATTGTATGAGACAAATGTGTGCTTTCTATTTAACAGAAGAGAACTGTAAACTCCGGAATGGCAGTGTAATTCTAAACAAAATAATATTATAATTTGATGAGATTAGAAAAGTGTAACTCGGTTTAGGATTGCACTCTAATTCTTCAAATTCAGTGCTGGTGAAGATCAGCAAGGGGAGTTTGTTCTCTGGTAGTAGGCAGGGATATTATTTATATATCTGAAACATTTAATTTTTGATTTCTTCAGCAACCTGGTTTGAGGCAGCTCACAGAATAAAACATAAAATCAACATATTACAAGCCATGCCAATAAAACCACAGATCATGAAGCATCTAGCAACCTAAAATATCCTCATTACAGTCATCAGGATAGAAGTATATTATAAAAAAACAATTGAAAATATCAGTCCACTTGTTAGAGGTGGTTGATAAGAAATGCAATGGTCTGGCACCTAAAAGAGGATGGGGCAGGTATAAGGCAAGTCTCAAAAGAAAGGGCATTCCATAGGCAAGTTGCTACCACTGAAAAACCCTGGCTCTGATTATTACCCACCTCAACTCTTCAGGTGGAGCACATGTACCAGGACCTGCGAGGAGGATCTTAACTGCTGGCCTGGATAAGGAGGCATCTGTTTGTTCACCATGTGAAACAGGATGCTGATGGACCACTGCCAGGGTTGCCAGTCACTGAGGTTAGAGGGAGATGGAAGGCAGAGGAACAAGGATGGTTTTACTAAAGAGCTGGGTTAATCCTAGAGTTTCACACCAACACACTGATATCACTTCAAGTTATTTGACAGAAGTGACATTACTCCATCAGTGTGACGACAGTTTTCCTATCCATTCTTGCCCTTCTGGTCCACTGAGCAAGGGTGAGCAGAGGGTGGGATTTCTCCCATTGTAGCAGGCAACCTGGCCATCATAACCACAATCTGACACAGCAAAGCTGTTCTAGTAAATTATATGCATCTAACACAGGGTTGCCTTCAAGTAGGGCTTGAATATAGGACTGCTAGTTTCCTGTCTTGTTTTCATTTCCTGCTGCCACTGCTGTGCCTGAGGGAAAAAAAATATTGCCATTGGGTGATGGCATGATGTCATTTCTGTGGAAAATTCAACAGGGACTGCTCTAGGAATTGCTGAATTGTGATGCTTTCTAGAAAGGGTTTTCCCTGGAAGTGATGACACACTTTTGCCCAATGGCACCTCTATGTCCCTGCCCCTTTGGACTGTGGCTAATTGCCATCCATGCCTGGCAATCCTACAGTCCTCCAGGAATTACAATTGATCTGCAGAATCCATGACATCATATTTATTGATCTGCCAAGTAGGGATGTCAGCCTCCAGGTAGGACCTAGGGATCCCCTGGAATAACAGCTCATCTCCAGACTACAGAGATCAGTTTCCTGGAGAAAATGGACACTTTCAAGTTTAGAATAAGAGAAGCCATGTTGGATCAGGCCAACGGCCCATCAAGTCCAACACTCTGTGTCACACAGTGGCAAAAAATGTTATATACACACATACACTGTGGCTAATAGCCACTGATGGACCTGTGCTCCATATTTTTATCTAAACCCCTCTTGAAGGTGGCTATACTTGTGGCCGCCACCACCTCCTGTGGCAGTGAATTCCACATGTTAATCACCCTTTGGGTGAAGAAGTACTTCCTTTTATCCGTTTTAACCTGTCTGCTCAGCAATTTCATCGAATGCCCACGAGTTCTTGTATTGTGAGAAAGGGAGAAAAGTACTTCTTTCTCTACTTTCTCCATTCCATGCATTATCTTGTAAACCTCTATCATGTCACCCCGCAGTCGACGTTTCTCCAAGCTAAAGAGTCCCAAGCGTTTCAACCTTTCTTCATAGGGAAAGTGCTCCAGCCCTTTAATCATTCTAGTTGCCCTTCTCTGTAGCATTATACCCAGCCAAGGTCCCTATGCTCACCAGACTCTACTTTCAAATCCCTAGGAGTTTCCCAACATGTAGCTGTCAACTCTACCTCCTCACACCCCTACCAGAGGCCAGGAAGGACCTAGCAACCCTATTCTAAACTCTGCCCTCTGCAGGCAAATCTCCAGGAATTTTCCCGGCCAAAGATGGCAACTTTAGACAGATTGGGAGCAAATTAAATAGAAACATTTCTCTTTCTGTAATGTTCAGAATCATTAACAGATTTCAGTCCTAGGGATGTCTTCATGAACATGAAACTAAATGTGAGTCCAGTGGCACCTTTAAGACCAACCAAGTTTTATTCAAAGTATAAGCTTTCATGTGCAAGGACACTTCTTCAGTTATATGTATCTGAAGAAGTGTGCTTGCACACAAAACCTTATACTTTGAATAAAACTTGGTTGGTCTTAAGATGTCACTGGAACTAAACTTTGTCCTGCTGTTTCAGACCAACATGACTACCCACCAAAATCTATCTTAATAGACGTGAGTTTCGCTGCAACCAGTCAGACTTATTTTGAAGGAATAGGCTTAAGAATGCAAACAAACAAAAATAATGTGTGAAGAAAAGAACATATAAGAAATTAAATTTTATGATTCAACTTCTAGATTGACAAAAAAGAAAAACATATTTAGTATGGCCCGATTATTGCCCCCCCATTCGGAATAACGAGACAGACAACAATGTGGGATAAAGGGCCACTTTATTTAAACTTAACGGCAAATGGGAAAAATGGGGCCAGGTTAAGCCAGGGGTCATAACACCGAACACCTCCTCAACCCAAAAACTGGGTGAGCCCCGGGCCCCGGGTGTGAGCCAACCCAATGGCTCAAACCCGGCCGGCCAGGCACGAGATCCCACTCACAGAGCTCCACCCTCACCCGAGCCGTGCAGCCTGGAATGTGGACAACTCCCTAGTGACGGGATCACGAGGGTCCCTGGAGTCAACCTTGAGCCGTGCAGCTTAGGTCACCCCAGGGAGGCCGTACACCCCAATGGTGCATTGCCATGGGAGCTCACCAAGGCCCCAAAAGAACATGTTCCCAAAAGTAAAACCATCACAGACAGAGCCAAGCCTCAGCTTAGGCCTCTGCCCCCCACCTAAATAAGAACATGTTCTAACCCATGCCGTAACTCTGCCAAAAAGGCCTCGTTGCCCTTTATCGAAAGATGCACCCCGTCAGGCCTGTACAAGTTGGCACAACTGGCTTTGATGGACAGATGGGGCACATAAACTCCCAATCCCGACTCCATGGCAATACACAAGGCTCTATTAGCCTTCTTCCTGGCCCTCTCCAAGCCTGCTGGCTCCCAAGCCGCCCGCCACACGCGGCGCGGCAACATGGCCGACCACAGGACGAGGACACCCGGACATCTCCTCTTGATCAGGGTGATATCATCCCGGGCCTGAAGTGATAGGGCCTTACCCTTCATTAAGCCCAAATCATTCTCCCCCAGGTGAATCACCAAGATATGCGGCGGAGGGCCCCTCCTTTCCTTAAACAAAGTGAAAGGAGTCCTGCCCACTTCATACCATGCCGGCCCTGCCATTCAATTACGGCCCGCTCACTCAGGCCCAACTGAGATCCCACTGGCATCCGACGGGCCTGATGTGCTGCCCAGAAAATGATACTGTGGCCGCAAATGAGGATCCTCCTCCTTTTCAGGCCAGCCACAGCACCTACGGAAGAAAAACATTGAACTTAGAAGTGCATAAATGAACAATAACAACCTAAAGGGAGGCCTCAGCACAACCCCCCCCCCCTACGACGAAAGATGCCAAATATAAGTCTGAAACAAATATAAGCCCCAGACTTCTAACGGCCCACCCGGCGAATAACATCGCCCTCATAGCCCATGGCTGCTGCTGTGGATGCCATGCCTATGCGAAAGGAATGAATGCCAAACTTTGCACCCCCTAGTCCCAATTTTTCCAAGGCCCGACTGGTGACTGCCCAAAATTGAAACTTAGAAAGAGGGGACGAGTCTTTGTGGCAAAATAACAAACCCTGCGTCGGTCCGCGCATATCTACGTATTGCGCGAGAGCACGCACCGGACATAGCTCCATGTCAAAACAGGGGCCCAAGGTGATCGTGCAGCCCCTCTGTCCTTGGTCAGTCTTGGACCGACGGACACGAATGACCGCCTGCTCCTTCACAAACTTAACATCCCCAACCTGAAGGGCCTGGCCCGAGACATCATTACGGGAAATTGCCACCAACTCGGATACCCATAACGCACCAAAAAACGCCATTAATGCAGCAGCATGAAATAACGCCTGCTCGTAACTTGAGGCACAAACCAAGGCCCATGTGGCATAAAGTCCCCGGAGGATAGCGGGTGAAATGGGGCGCCTACTGTTGAACTGTTGCCCCCCTTCCTGCGACCACCCTTCCAGCATCTTAGAAATCCGAAAATCCTTCGTCAATTCCGTATACCCACCTGCCTTGCTAATAAAGGACAACCTCGCAAGCTGTCCCTTAATGGATTTAATGGAAAGGCCGTGCTCCTTCTGCCGCACACAAAACTGCAGCAGATGCTCGACCGGAAAAGGCCAAGTCTCCTCGAGCCCCGCGCCCACCCGAAAAGCGGAAAACTGACTTGCCACCCGGTAATACAACCTCCTTGTGCTAGGTGCTATTGCCAGTTGAATGGCCCGGCTCACTTCACCTCTCCAATTCGCCACAGCTCTGCCGGCATGCGCACTGGACAAGGGTCGGCCTCTGGGGCTAGCTGCCGGAAACGCACCATCTGTTGGCGAGACAGGGCATCTGCCACGCCATTACTGGTGCCCGGTACATGCCGGGCTAAAAACAAGACATTCAACTCAAGGCAACGTAGCGTAAAAGCCCTAACTAACCTCAACTGGGGGAGACCTGGAGGTAAGGTTGTTGACAACATGGACCACCGCCATGTTTTAGCACCAAAAGTGCACAGTGTAGTTGGCGAGGGAATGCCCCCAGACAAAAACGGAAACAGCAATAGGAAAGAACTCCAAAAATGTCAAATTACGAATTAAATCGGAGTTCATCCACTCCGTTGGCCAAGGTTCGGCACACCACTGGCCCCGAAAATACACACCAAAACTGGTGGTACCCGCAGCATCCGATACGATCTGCAGCTCCGCCTCCAGCAACATTACCTCCCGCCAAAAGGACGTACCATTGAAGCGCCTCAAGAAGGTCTCCCAAACCTCCAAGTTGTTGCGCATACCCCTGGTGACAAGGGTGAAGTGATGTGGTGAGCGGAAAGCTGTCATGCCCTCACAGAACTGCCACAAAAACGCCCCGCCTGGCGCCACCACTTTACATGCAAAATTCAGGTGGCCAACTAATTGCTGAAGCTTGAGCAGCGTAACTTTCCACTTTTCTTTTACCTCAGCAACTTTTTCCCGCAACATCTGCAACTTGTCCAACGGTAACCGAGAGAACTGCTGCACGGTATCAAGCTCTATCCCCAAAAACATCAAAACAGTCGAGGGGCCTTCCATCTTTTCGACTGCCAATGGAACACCCAGCTCATCTGCCAATAGCTCAAAGGACTGGAGCAAATGGGAGCATTGCCCAGAGCCCGCTGGGCCCACAAAAAGGTTATCATCGAGGTAATGCGCTGTGTCGTGCACACCCGTCCTAAACTTTAACGCCCACTCCAGAAACATACTGAACCGCTCGAAAGCGGCGCAAGAGATGGAACATCCCATGGGGAGGGCCCGGTCCATATAAAACCCCCCTCAAAACAAAAACCCAGCAGCTCAAAATCGTCCGGGTGCACTGGCAGCAATCGAAAGGCCGACTTGATGTCGGATTTCAGAAGCTCCGCGCCTACCCCGCAGTGACGTACAATTCTCACTGCCCTGTCAAAAGATGCATACTTAACGGAACACAATTCAAATGGAATGGCATCATTAACGGACTGGCCCCACGGATATGATAAGTGGTGAATCAACCGGTACTCCCCCGTTGCTTTTTTTGGCACCACCCCTAAAGGAAAAACCGGCAAATTAGGCACCGGAGGCTCCAGGAAGGGACCCAAAACTCGTCCTTCCGCACTTTCCTTCCTTATTTTGTTCCTCACTATATGCTCCAACCCCTTTACAGACTTCAGATTGGAGCACAAAAACGGGATCTGTGGACCATTGTAAGGGATCCTAAACCCCAACTGAAACCCCGCTAATAAAAAACGCCTATCCTTCGAATGCGGATAGAATTGCAGCAGCTCTCTAAGAGCCGTCGCTCTGATGGGGCTGGGACCCTTTTCCAGGTTGTTGGTTGGGGCCTCCCGGCCGCTTAAAGCCCCCTCTTGGCTTGGACCTGTTGCATGCCATAAAGGCATGGGGCCCCCCACACAGCGGACATTCGTGCTTATAACAACAGGCTTTCCTGGCGCACGCCCCTTGGGAGGTAAACTCCCAGCAAAGCAGCCGAGGTTGAACCGACTGCCCCGCAGTAACGCAGGCACCAGCAGGTTGAGTCGTTCTTTGGACCAGATGTCCGATCTATCACCTAGATTGGGTTTTGCCGGCGCCATAAGCTGCAGCCAAAGCTGCTGGTTGATCTGGTCCCACGGAAGCCCTGGGTTAACAGCTGCCCGCATTCGAAATGCTTCATCATATTGAAGCCATGCACCGCCAACAAAATCATTGTAAGCGCGATAAATAATATCGCAATATTGGAAGAGGGGGACCGCCCTCCAAGGCTGCGCCCTAGCAATTACGCCCACATATATTAAGAACCCCAGCAACCAATTCGACCATGACCTATCAACCTTTTGCTTTTTCAGTTTTCTTTATCTTTCTCGTCCATCTCCTGCTTGGGCTTCTTCTTTAACTCCCTATATAACAAATTGAATACATCCACGTATTCACCTTTCAAAATCTTCTCCCTAGTTGCTGCTGTAAGGTGGTCACCCAAAGGCATAGCCAGATCTCCAAAGGGGATGGCGTGAAAAGCCACCGAACTGTACGGAACTGGTGGGTGTACTGGAAACCCCCACCCTCCCCACTGCTGCGGGGACCAGGATTTAGATGAAGCAGAACCTAACTGAGCTCCCCAAGGGAGCACACCCCCAGCAATAGGATTCGTCACCCCACTTGCAGAACCGGACTGTCCCACCAATGATGGCGAAGAAGGCCAAGGTGACCAGGTCCCAACTTGCCCCGACGTGGAAGGCAGAGTAGATGGCCACCCCAACAGCACCTGCTGACTCGTGGATGGGCCACCGCCTACATACGGGGGACCCGTCAAATGAGGCGGCCCGGTTGTACCCAAACCTGGTCCAATGATCGGGCCCCAAGGGCCCCACGGCCATACCATCCCCCGTGGTTGACCCGGTGACCTACCTTCCTGGTCCTGTGGAACCACTGCAACATCCTCAGGCTCCTGTCTGGGCTCCTCCTCCGGTATCTCCGAGTCTGGCTCCTTGCCATCTTCCCCGCCCTGTAAAGCAGAGAGACATGCGAGCACCTCCTTCTGAAAGGCGATCGTGGCAGCCCTGCCAGAACCAGTGAGCCCCGTGACTCTCCTAGAAGGACCTGCCAACCCTCTCTCACCCTCCAAGGCTTGTTCCAAAGGTGTCGGGAATGAGGGACGAGGGGGGGAGGGAAAACCCACAGCCGCGCGCCAAGCCTCCCTGCGGCCCCAGAAGCGGCTCAGCCTCCCAACCGGACCCCAGCCTAATGCCCTTGTCAAGAATAAAAAAGGGGGGGTGGAGAAAGGCCGCAGCCGTCAAACCACCCGGGCCAGCCAAAGACACCACCGCCGCCGCCCGTAGCAGGGACGAGCCATTCGTCCCACTCAGCGCCGCCGCTCTTCGCTGCCCAGCCAAAGCGTCCCACGCAAGTCGCTTCTGGCCCTCCGACTCAGCTCGCTGTACAGCCCCAGCTGACGCGGCCGAGCTGCTCTGTCCGTACGAAGCCCTAAAGAACTGTGCCACAGGGGGCTGGGCCAGCCTATATAAGGCCGCCCACCCCCCCAGCAGCTCTGGGCAAAACCATTGTCTTTCCTCCAGCAGGGGAGGCAATGGACGGCCCCCAGCCTAAGGCGGCCGATCGGCTGGGTGGGGCCGAATTGTCTATTACCTATTCACAAATATTCTTCTGTCTGGTGAGCTGGATATGTAGAACTGTTATAAGAAAAGCTTTTTGTGTTACTTTGATATAATTCATATAAAATAGAAGCAGTTCTTCATTGACTTGAAATGAATAGCTTGATGTGCACTTCAAGGCACTGAACAATATGCTTCCTGCTTTCAAAAGTAAAGCAGATGTTAAATTATGCATACAATAGAAAATGATTATTTATTAAACTAAATCCATCCTGTGGTGTCTTTAAACATTTAAAATCAACGGAGGATTGGAAATAATTGTTGTTGAATGAGATTATAAAAACTTTGCTGCATTCTGTAAACTTCTGGAGACCATACAAAGCAGTCAGAAATGCACAGTCTATTTAAATTCTTCTGTGGTAATGTTTAAAGGTTGAAGACATCAATTCACAGCACACATAAAAGAAAGCATAAAACAAGTTTCAGGTTGCAGAGAATCTGGTTTCACAAAAAGAACTCTGAAAATGATTCTTTTATCCAGATGATATGGCTTTGAGTCCCTGCGACAAACGTGAACTATAAATTAATAAACATCAGATGCTGCCTATGTATGAATTAGCACCTCTCATTTTCTAAGAATACCCAGGTCAGAAAGGACAAAGGTAAGAGTGGGTTATAAATCTAAATAAATAAATAACCAGTTTAACTAAGAGTTTTCTGAATTCCTACTGTAGTGAAATTGCAGAAGAACATTGTCATCTGAAGGATTCAGCTGGTATGACACAATTTCTCATTTTTATGCCTGAGTTGCCTTGCAGACCTGAAACCTTGCAAATGCAGATACTTGTCTCTACTTTGCATGTAGCTCATTGTACTGAACTAGGAGTATGTTATTTATATCTCTGTTGACCCAGTATAAGGGTAAAGAGTATAGCAGAAAGGTAGAACAGTTATTTACATTGGATGCTTGCTACATACCACTGCTAATCTGTTGGCATTGAAAGAGTCTCAGTTGTATTTATTTAGCATATTTCTATGCCATCACTTCAGAGTCCTGCTTGAGGTGGTTTACAATTAAAAACCACAGTATAAAATACAGTCAGACACATAACTAGTTACTTTTGCACCCAAGGCAGAAATATAAAATTGTGTCCCCTATATTTTCTTAGTAGTTATTTTGGTTAAAGGGTAAATACATAAATAACAAGTGCAATAACATAGCATTTATTTTAGCCATCGTATGCTTTTTCTGTGCTCCTCAATACTGTGCCCTTGTTAAAGTTCTGAACACAAGCCATTAGGCATAAGCAGCATAAAAACTATCAATAAAAAACAGGCCATTTAAAAATCAAGATGGGTTACGTATTATTACAAGCACAACTGAAATGAATAAATCGTAAGACAATATATATGAAGACTTGAGTAGCCCAGAGACTGGAACCTCAGCCCAGACTGGAAATGCAGAATGGTGCTGTACAGTTGGTGTGTCCCAGAGAGTCTGTCCATTGTTATTCTCCAGGGGCTCCTGACAGCTGAAAAGATATAAGCATACTATTTTCTTGCATTGATTCTTCTATAGATGTGATTTTCTCCTGTGGAATACTTAATAAAATCTTATTTTCCTTCACCATTTGTGTGTTCATTGCCACTGTATCCCTTGGAGGCAAACAACACAGCCCTTTAGCAATACATTTGCTCAGTGTAGTAGAAGTTAATTGGAAATGTGGACTATATTCATTTGAAAAGCAGGTGGAGGAAGCTGTGGATGAATCTAGTGTCGGCATCATATGCTGAATTATACAGACTGCAATGCCAATGCTATGTGAAATTAAAGCGATTGGACAGGGATGTACAGGATATATCTCTATACAGAAATGTGCTTGGAGCTGCAATTGTACACTCACTAACTTTTGAGGAAGACCAGTTGAGACCAGTGATTATTCTTCAGGATAAACTTTGGATTGGTGTCAGCACACTAGCTAAAGTGTAGTATATAAAAAATGCTGTCATGGTCCCAGACACCTAGACCCAAGCAAAGCATCATACGGAAGTAAATAATATGATTTCTTCACTCCATGGATACCCCGAGTGACCAAAGAGCCTGGTAATTTGTCCTCCTTGTTGCCCCTTCTTGGCAGCCCTGGATAAGGGATACCTGAGCTATAAAATGTTGCTTAATTAGTTCTGTACAAGAATCCCTAAATGCAGAGCTAAATGTTTAGTTAGTGAAAAACTGAAAATGAAGGTGCAAACCACACAGTCATGGTCCTATTCAGTATGTGCTGTGGTTCTAAAGCAGTAAATTCATCTTCCTTGTTTTGAATTCTAAAAGCTCATCACAGTGTTAGAGTCACAGTGACAGGACATTTGATACACACCCACACAGTCTAAAAAGTTAGGGACAAAAGTGATTCTCTTTCTTCCTACATTTCAAACCAAACTATTATCAATCTTTCAACATCTATCACTAGGCAATACTAAATTAGCCATCTACTTTGAAAAAGCCATTAATGTCATATGGATACCTTGTGAAAACAAACTGCTGTGTATCTCTCTATGTATCTTCTTCTTGAATGGTGCCATCAATCAAAATTAGATGGTGAGTTCCATGAATTACATCTGTGGGCAGTCTACAGAGGTCCATGCCTAATGTAAAATGAACAGCAATAGATGTAATGTGGAGCTAACCTTGCTCCGATCACCTGTGAAGCAGCATTCTTTGCTGTCTCATGGGAACGCATAATAAGACAATTAGAAGAAGCCTCCTTATTATTCCTTTGTATCACTGGTGGGCTTTGAAGTTTCACAGTTTCAGGAATGTGAATTCAACTGTCTCTTTCAATAAAATACCTCAATAGAGGCCATTTTACAACAAAAGGATAGTCTGCTTTTAAAATAAATTTCTTGCATAGCACTGAAGGAGAAACTGTGTTTTATTTAAAAAAAAAAATGTTATAGAACCATTTGAAGTCATTCTTGTTTCCCCATGTCATTTTCACAAAGAAAAATATGTTCTTACAGTGCAATCCTAAACAGAGTTAGACCCTTCTAAGTCAATGACTTTAGGAGAGTATAACTCTGTTTAGGACTGTGCCACAAATCATCCACTAGCAGTCATCTCAAGTACCTTTTGTGAGTAACACAGAGCTGATCAAGAGGTTATGCAATGTTTGAGGAATCTATTTTTACAAATATATATTTCCATTCTTGGAATGCAATTGCTTTTTCTGTATAAGTAAACCACATGGCAATTTGTGACAAAGAAAACTACATCTTTGTGTCAGGGTTTAGAAGGGTGTTCTTGTTACTGAAGAGACTGTTGAACAATATTAAGGCCAATATAAAAACCTGGGCAGATAGACAATATAGTTGCAAATGTGGATAATGAGAACTTTGCTTGTCATAGAGTGCCATCTAACATGGAGATAAAATGCCATAAAGAGAATAGTCTAAGTAAAATGAGACATTTGAAATATCTTTCTAGTGAGCTACAAAATAGCAATCTCTATATTTCATTGGTTTATGTGTTTTTATTAATTCTGTTATTTACTATGTTGGATCCTGTACTTACATCAGTGGTGGAAACACAGGACAGCTGCCAGCTTCCCCCAGCCCTGTAGTTAGGGGCCATGGGTGTGGGGGGTGGGATGGGGCCTTTAAATCGTGCAGGAGGCTGGTGACTGTTTCTGCCACCTCTCCCATGTGATTTAAAGCCCACCGCTGATTTGTGGGCCTTTCAGTGGCATAGGAGTGGCAGCGGCTGCTCCTGGGTGCCCTCCTGTGTGATTTAATTCATGCAAGGGGGGAAGGAGAGGGGCAGCCCTGGGATGGGGAATGAGGGGCCCTCAAACTGTCAGGGGGGGCAGGCCCCATGGGACCCTGTTTAGCAATGGGAAAAAGAGATGTCAGCAAAAATTGGGGGGGGGGGAATGGGAAAAGAGATGTCAGTAAAAATTATTTCCACAAATTCATTCTGTTGATTTAAGCCAAGGGTGGCTAGACTGTGGCTCAGGAGCAACATGTGGCTCTTTCACATATATTGGCTGCCTCTTGAAGCCCCCACTGCCCCATCAGCCACTTAGTGAAGTCATTTGTCTCTTTAAATCACTTCTCCAAGCCAAGCCAGCAGGCAGATTGGAGAATGCTTTTAAAGTTGCTTTCTTTCCACTTCTCCATCCCTCTCCCCTCCTCATCTATTTTTCTCCCTCCCTCTCTCCCTTCTGGCTCTCAAACATCTGATGTTTATTCTTTGTGGGTCTTATGTTAAACAAGTTTGTCCATCGCTGATTTAAGCACTGAACCCAACCGTAGACTTTTAACTACTGAATCCTTACCTGAGTCTATAGTGTAAACATTTTAATAAGAAATCACATTTTTTAAAAAAGTAACAACATGCATAATAATGGCTTGATCATAGTAGCACAGCTTAAATTTGGGGTTACAATTACAATGATAAGCAGAAATGCATTATTGTATATATGAAATCTAAAATGAATAATAGATCAATAAAAAGGTCAACATTTGGTACCAGGGAACTGTGCAAAGTAGCTGGAACACTTTTCAGTTTTCAAAACAGCACTGCTACAGAGAGTAAAAAATCATTTGTTGCTTCAGATTTTCAAAACTATAATACAAAATATGGAAGAAAGCACTTTAAGACTGTGGAATTCTTACAATGACATTTTCTGTGGAATTCTTACAACGGATCTCAGAATGTCTGCCAATATAGGATTCAGTTTTCTACTGATGTACAGAATTGCTTTCCTTCATTTGGGCAAACAAAGAAGAGGAGGAGATTGGATTTATACTCCACCCTTCACTTGGCATCTCAAAGCAGTTTACAATCTCCTTCCCTTTCTCTCCCAACAACAGACACTGTATGAGGTAAGTGGGACTGAGATAGGCTTGCCAGTCCTGAGGTCCCAGCAGGGAATATCCTAGTTTTTCAGGCTCCTCCATGCCATCAGCCAGCTGGCCAGCAGTGGAAAGCCCTGCCTCAACAGCCATCATTTGTCTTTAAATCTCAGCAAGCTTAGAAGATGCTTGCAACTGTTTGTGTTTTGGAATGTGTGTGTAATGTGCTCAGTGACGAGACGTGTTGAAGGCAACATACTTTATTAGCTGGTACATCACAGGAGAGGGAAACGAGGGCCGGGTCCCGCTTTATATACAAAGCCTGGAACAACCCTCGGACTGGCCAGGTCCAATCCTGGCCAGTTAAACTTCCCGCCACAAATCTAATTGGCGAAGTAGTTTCGCGCGCTACATCCAGTGACCAGGGACTTCCTCTGGTCACCTCTGTAGCGTTCGCTGCAGGGTAGTTCCGGATTGCATAGCAAGACACAACACTCCTCCCCCCCTAGTTCAAAACACATAGTCCTTCAAGTAGGCCGGTGCCTGCGTTCCCGGGTTGACCTCCTCGGGGTTATTTGGGGCGTTGGAGCGGCCGCTGTGAGGGGGGTTTCTTCTCGGGGACTTGACACCGGGGGATGGCTGTCTGACTCTAGTTGCAGTTCCAGAACTGCCAGTCTGGGTGGGTCGTGCCCCCTGCTGGTTTGCTGTTCCGCTCACATCGTGGGTAGGATCGGCGCCTGCAGGGCCGCTTCTGGGGGGGGTCTGTTGCTAGGTCTCCCCCGCTCGCCGCTTCCCCACTCACTGTTGGCTCTTCCAGCAAAGTGCGGTGGTGCAGCTGGTCTATGTGCCTCCTTAGGATCTGACCCCCCTTGGACGAGACCTCGTAGGAGTGGGACCCCGTCACCAGAAGTACCTGGCCGGCAACCCACTCCAGGCCGCTTGCGAAATTCTTTGCATAGACCGGGTCCCCCGGAAAGAATCCTTGCGCTGCTTCCCTGACTTCGGGGGAACTGCGGATGTCGGTGGCCCTGTCTGGATGTAGTCTGTCTAACCTCGTGATCAATTTCCTCCCCATTAGTAGTTCGGCGGGGTTTGACATGGTAACGGGGTTGGGGGTAATTCTGTTATGAAATAAGAAGGCTGCCAGGCGGTGGTCCCAGTCCCCCTGTACAATGCGACCCAGGGCCTCTTTGGTGGTGCTCACCATGCACTCTGCCTGGCCATTGGTGGCCGGATGGAAGGGGGCGGACCAAATATGCTGGATGAGGTACCTATTAACAAACTCCCAAAATTCCTGGGAGGTGAAAGAGGTCCCATTGTCCGTGTCCAGGTTATCGGGGATTCCGTGCGTGCAAAAGGCCCTTCGCAAGGCTCTGACCGCTGCTGCTGTGGAGGTGGAAGCTACGGGAATCACCTCTAACCACTTAGTATATGCATTGACCAGGATAAAGAATATTTGGCCCTGGTATGGCCCTGCATAATCTAAGTGGAGCCGGGACCACGGCCTCCGGTTGGACTCCCAGCGGTGGACGGGGGTGCTCGGCGGATCAGGCCAGGATTCCTGGCAGGGTTGGCACCTTCTCACCCACCCCTCTATCTCATCGTCCATTCCCAGCCACCATACGTAACTGTGTGCCAGGGCTTTCATCCTCACTATCCCCGGGTGTGTTTCGTGTAAAGCTTCTAACACTTGCTTCCGCATTGGGGGGGGGGGACCACCACCCTGCTACCCCAGAGTATGCACCCCTTGTATGTGGACAACTCGTCTCTGTGCGATGCGAATGCCCTGAATTCAGTGTCCAGTTTGCCCGTAGGCCACCCCCTTCCCACCCAGTCCAAAACTCGTGCGAGTATATGGTCCTTGCCTGTGGCCTGAGCCACCTCAGCAGAATAGAGGGGCCGCTCGGGCAAAGACTCCAGAAGCATCACATGGTGGGCAGGGGCGGGATCTGGGTCTGTTGAGGGAAGCGGCAGGCAGCTAAGGGCGTCAGCGTGCCACATGGCTTTGCCTGGGCGGTGCACCAGGGTGTATGTGTACGAGTTCAGAAGCTGGTTCCACCTCAGGACACGCTGTGACAAAATTTGCAGGGTCTGACGGTCTGGGACGAGGAGGCCCAGGAGCGGCTTATGGTCCGTGACAATCGTGAAACGCCTACCATACAGGTAGTCATTGAATTTGTGAATGCCCGCTACGATTGCCAAAGCCCCTTTGTCGATCTGAGCGTAGTTGCGCTCTGCGGGGGTCAGGGTTCTCGAATAGTAGGCCACAGGAACCTCCTTCCCGTCTGGGAGTTGGTGCCCCAGAACAGCACCCACTCCATACGGGGAAGCATCGCAAGCCAAAATCAGTGGCAGGGCCTCGTTGAAATGGTGGAGCACCGCATTGGAAACAAGGATGTCTTTGACTGCCTGAAAGGCGGCGGCCTGCTGCTTTTCCCAAACCCACGGGGCTTGTTTATCAAGCAGCCTGTGGAGGGGTTCCGCGATGGCCACTTTGTGGAGCAAGAACGAATGATAAAAATTTAATAACCCCAAGAAACTTTGTAGCTCTGCCTTGCACATGGGGGCGGGGCGTGGACTATTGCCCTGGTCTTGTCCTCCATCGGGTGAATTCCTGCAGCGTCTACCGCAAAGCCCAAGAACTCCACCCTCGGCACTCCTAGTGAACATTTTTCCTTCTTTACTTTTAGACCGGCTGCCTGGAAGTGGCGGAATACCTTCCTCAGGTGGCTGCTGAACTCCTCCGCGTCCAGGGCTGCGATCAGAATGTCATCGAAAAACGGTTGCACTCCAGGGATCCCTTTGAGGAGAGAGTCCATTATGCTCTGAAAGAACCTCGGAGCTACACTAACCCCAAATTGCAGTCACCATACCCTAAAAGCTCCCCTCTGGGTCACAATGGTCTGAGCTTTTGCTGTCTTGGCGTCTACCGGAAGTTGCTGGTATGCTTGGGCCAGGTCCAGTTTCCCAAAAATCTTAGAGCCTGCTAAGGCCGCCAGGACATGTCTGACCACCGGAATGGGGTAGGGATTGTCCTGGAGTGCCTTATTTATAGTGCACTTGTAGTCAGCACATATTCACACATCCCCGTTCGGCTTCACTGGCGTGTTTCTCAGGCCGCATAGGACACTGGTTCTAGAACTCCCTGGGCCATGAGTCAGTCCAGCTCTGCTTCTATTTTAGGTTTTAGAGCGAATGGAACTCGCCTGGCCTTCAGTCTGATTGGTCTAACGAGGGGATTGAGGGGTAAGGTGATGGGCGGCCCTTTGTAACTCCCCAGGGACCCATCAAAAACTTCGGGGAATTCCTGGCACACATTCTTGAAGTTGGTCGTTTGTATCTGCTGCACCCCCACTAATTGAATACCTAGTGGTCGAAACCAGGCCAGTCCCAGCAATGTGGTGAGCTGGCGCTTTACTACTAATATGTCCAGTGGTCCCCTGAAGCTCTGTCTCTCTACCTGTACCGTGGCCCAACCCAAGATGTGTACGGGGTTTTTCTGAAAGTCCCGCAGTATAAAATCAGCCGGTCTCAATTAGAGCCGGCTAGGGGGGCAGTTTTCTTAGGGTCTCCTCCGAAATTATGGAGATGGAGGAGCCCAAGTCTACCTCCATTTGGCATGGAGTGCCCTCGATTATGACCGACAGTCTGACCTTATCGGGGGCTGTGAGGGGCAAGTTCATTACCTGCAGGCTGGTTGATGCTGTCGTGTGAGCATCCATCGAATCATGGTGAGCGGTCTGGTGTCTGCAATTGGCCTTAGCCCGGCAAGCCCGTGCTATGTGGCCCACCTTCCCACAGTTCCTGCAGTCCATGTTGCGATAGGGGCAGTCCTGTATCTCGTAGGGGTCGCCACAGCTGGCACACTTGATGTTGGCCGGTCTCTCTGTTGCTCGTTGCCGCATGGGGGCTCTCGGGCCCGTTCCTTGTTGGCGGCGGAGCTGGAATGCCTCTTCGTCCTCTGGGTCACCAGGCGCCATCTCTTCCTGGTGGACTGCTTCTCCTCTCGGGTTGTTGTATGCTTTGGTGGTTCTCTCGAATGCGGTTGCTTCGTTGAAAGCTTGTTGAAGGGTGAGCTCCTCCTTTGCAAAGAGGTTCTGCTGCAGCCTTTCGTCTCGGAGGCCCCAGACGAATCGGTCTCTCGAGGCTTTCTCCTGCTTGTTGAAACCACAGTTCCCTGCAATCTGGAGGAGAGCGGCCAGGTATATGGCAGCCGTTTCTGCTGGCCCTTGATCTCTCTTGTGGAAGAGAAATGGGCAGGCGATGATGGAAGGCTGGGGCAAGAAATGCCTGGTGAGGAGTCTGACGATCTCCCCATACGTTCTCTCGGTGAGCTTCGTGGGGGCTGAGAGACCTTTGGCGATCTCGAAGGTGGCCTCCCTGCAGATGCTCAGGAGTATGTCTCTCATGCGGCTGTCGGCTGTAATCAGGTTTGCACGTAAGTAGCATTCGACCCGCTCCGTGTAGGTCTCCCACCTTTCGGGGTTGGCTGGGTCAAACTCAGCAAGGTGGCCCGTCATTACACTCGGGTTCACCATGCCGGCGGCGGGTGCTTCTGTCTCTTGCAGCTCCGTGCCTTCCTCATCTCCAGCCAGGTCATAGAATTCTCACTTGGGGAGTTACCTAGCTAGATCCCACCTTCGTCACCAGTGTAATGTACTCAGTGACGAGAGATGTTGAAGGCAACATACTTTATTAGCTGGTACATCACAAGAGAGGGAAACGCGGGCTGGGTCCCACTTTATATACAAAGCCCGGAACAACCCTCAGACTGGCCAGGTCCAATCCTGGCCAGTTAAACTTCCCACCACAGATCTAATTGGTGGAGTAGTTTCGCGCGCTACATCCAGTGACCAGGGATTTCCTCTGGTCACCTCTGTAGCGTTCGCTGTGCAGTACTTCCGGATTGCATAGCAAGACACCACAGTGTGTGTGCCTTTAAATCTCAACAGCAGGAAAACAGGAGACAGGGTGAGCAGGCAGAGTTACAAGTGTGTGAAGCTGTGAGAAAGGCAGAGAGCAAAGTCCCTCTGTTTTGTATTTGCTTCAGAAGTAATTTCTATAGTAAAATGGATAGGAAAGACTTAGCTAGAACCTGATTATGGGATGGAGGAAAACTTTCCTGTTCCTACCTAAAGAAGATGCTTGAAATACAGCCAATTATTATGTTCAGCAAATCCCATGAGTAAATTGCCCCAGTGAGGTCACAAAATTGTGGCCTTTCAAACTCTGTTTATTTTGGCTGCTTTGTGAGTGTGTATGTGTCCCTTAAAAAAAAGCATTTGGAAATGTTTCCAAAGTCTGACAAGGGGACCTGTGGAGGGTATGACAAATTTCACTTTCATTTAGTGGAAGTGCGCTGCCAGGGTAGGCAAAGAATATGAGGGAATGAAGACTGCATTTAAGGGAACTGCACTGCTGTGTTTTTATTTGTTTGTTTAGGGGATGGGAAAGTCTCCTGCTCTATCCTCAAAGTCTCCTGGCTCCACTCCCAAAGTCCCCAGCTATTCCCTGAGTCAGACCCTAGGCTGAAAGAGTTCTTTTGAGAACTGCTCCTATTCTTCTAAAATTAATCTTAGCTTTTAATGATCTATATAGTCAAAAGCTTTGCTGTAATCTATGCAACACAAACTGAGTTTCCTCCCTGAAATTCTCTGGTATAATTCAGTAACCAATGTAAATTTCCAATATGATCTCTTGTGCCTCTTCCTTTTCTAAATCCAGCTGGAACATCTGCCATTTCTCATTCCATATATGGAAACAATTTATGTTGTAAGATTTTGAGTATCATTTTACTTGTGTGAGAAATTAATGAGACAATCTGATAGTTGCTGCAGCCTTTGACATCATTTTTTGAACTGAAATGTAAATTAAATGTTTCTATGGGCCATTGTTTTCCATATTTGTTGGCATATTCTTGTTAAGATTTTGATAGACTTCATTTCTGTGGCTTGGAATAAGCTCTGTTGATATCCCATCTACTCTTGGTGATTTGTTTCCCCAGTTGCTCTCAATGCAACTTTTCACTTTACTTTCTAAAACTGTAGGTTCTTCTTTGAAGGAATCTGTCACCCATTCATCTTTTCTGTATAGTTCTTCAGTTTATTATTCCCATCTTTTCTTTATTTTATCCTGCTTAAAGATTTTCCATGTTGATCTTTCAGCATGCCTGACCATGCTTAAAATGTACCTTTGATTTCTTGGATCTTATGGAACAGATTTCTTGTTATTCATTTTTGTTGTTGTTGTTCCCTTCTTAGGCCCACCAAACCTTTTATCATCCTGTAAGCATCCTGCTTCAAATGCCTAAAAAAAACCCCAATTTTAATTGCAGTTCTATTTTTTGATCTTTCCAGTCATGTTTGAATGCTGTTGGAACATAATCAAACTGCCTAAGAAATATATAATCATCTTGGATTGACTACTCCAGTCCCAGTATATTTTCAACAAAATAAAATGATTGAGATGCATGCTATGTTCTTTGCATCATAGCTGGTATTTTTACAGCTCTAAACGTATCACCTTACCTGTAATTAGGACACTGCTTAAGAATCACAACATCTAATTCAGTGTGGCATCAGTTTGACAGGAAGTTGACAATTTGCTTTTCCCTGGACAAAGGCAAAATGCAGCTGCTTTTTAAAAAGCCAGCCAGTCCAACTTAATGCCAAGCACTTAGCTGAAAAACGCTGTCAGAGGAACATGTTGCAATTATAATAACTACTGAGACTGTGTCACAAATGGAAGAGAAACGGGAAATCAGGCAACACAAGATTGAAGAGGGACACAAGAAACAGTACAGCAAAATGTACTATATGTGCATCAATATGTGCTTTAAACATATGGCTTGTTGATTCCTAAGACAGCAATGGAGTAAGCATCCTTGGAACTTCTCTCCAACCTCATCAAAAACTGCATTTGCAACTCCTCTACATTTCAAGTTTTTGGCAAGGAGATGTTGGGGCAGTTCTACTGTGTACGAACAAAATCTGACACTCCATCAGCCTCTCTGCTTTTAACTGCATTCTGCCCATCACAGCTAGAGCCCAAAACCTACCATTTTGAAAAATACATTCCTTGAGTTGGATCCTACAGAAAAACTCATGGATTGATTTAGAATGCCTTCTTATACCATGTTCCAAAAAAAAATCCTTCCTGAGGTTTGGGGAACATTCATGAACAAAAATGCACCATCTATGCAAACCTAAGGAGAGTTACTCCTGTCTAATCCCATTGACTTCAGTAGAGTAACTTTGCATAGAATTGCACTCAGGGCTTTTTTTGCAGAAAAAGCCCAGTAAGAACTCATTTGCATATTAGATCATACCCCCTGACATCACTATTGTTCCATACAGGGCTTTTTGTAGAAAAAGCTCAGAAGCAACTCATTTGCATATTAGGCCACACCCCCTGATGCCAAACTAGCGGGAACTGTGTTCCTGTGTGTTCCTGCTCAAAAAAAGACCTGATTGCACTATGTATTACATAGTTGCAGTGAGCAAAGGGAATGGGACAAAAATGGGGGGTATTCTTCTGCGCCTTTAACATCCTTAATGACAAACCAAAGATTACAGCCTGAACCTCCACCTTCCTGCTATCAAATAGTGTTAGTGAGTATTCCATGCCTGCCATACTTTTATTCTGAAATTCCATCACATTGAGGAATATTAACTATATCTATAAGCATCTTTGGCTGGATTGTAAAGGAAGTAGTTTACTAGCATTTCATATCCTTGCTCAATTGTGTATCTGTTTAGCGTTTACATGATTGTGCACTATAACTACATCAATCAACACCATGACACCCACCACAAGCCATGCCCACAGGGAACAGGACTAAAACTGAACAATGGGAACAGGATGTGTGTGTGTGTGGGGGGGGGATTCCCCATGTTTCCCCCCAAAAAAAACTGGCTTGGGGAATCCTACAGCAGATTTCCATGCATGGAAGGGATTTTCATCAGCGATGTGCAGCTTTCTCACTTCCCTCTACTACAGCCCAGAATGCCTCTGAAATACTGTTCCTGGAACAGTAAGAGAGAAGTCCGCAGTGGGAAGAAGAAATCACTGAAAACTGCCTCCCTTCAATCTGCAGAAATTGCCTGTGGGATCCAATCCATTTACCAGGGACAAATGTCAGAAAACAGAGACCATCCTTGTTAAATAGGAATGGCCTGGATAGGTCTTTGAATGACCTGTATGAAGGAAATCAGCATCCTACTATGGGACAGAGGTAGTAGGGTTTTTGACCAGCTGGAATTTTTTCTTGTTGTTGTTGTTATTCTTATTTTTTTTCAATATTCTATTCCTTAGGGCTATTTTTAAACAACCTCCCTCTAAGCTGAGAACCCTGTCCTTTCACTATGCTTCTCTTTAAAGGTTTTATCTTGGTATATTGATAGATAGACTGGGGAATCTCAGCTCCAAGAGCTACATTTTTCACTTGGAAATATGCTTGCTTTTTGTTGATTGGACTTTGTTTTCTTCTCCTGACAACATCCTTAGAGTAACTTGCTTTAGCACTGTTCAGACATTCATCTTTCTTGTTCAGTGTTAGGAACACATTTCTGGCAGGTACAAGTATGTGCTTTTCTGAAGATGTGGTGCAGCACTTGTTTGGCATTCTGGAGCATCATGCTTTAATTGTAGTGTTATCAACCCTGAGAGATTTCAGAGCTGTATATATTTTACCTCACACCCAAGTTTGACTGCTGGAGCTCTCTTTTGGATGCCTCCTCATTCATGTTCTAGACCACATAGGCATATAATAATAAGAGCTGTATTTCTTTCAGTGTACAGTGGTAGAATGCATATGAATAAATTATACTGAGTAATGTATTTTTCATACCATTAAGAAGAAATATAATTTCCAGAACCCATTTTAACAAGTATGATTTATCTCAGCATACTTGCAATGCTCACACAGCAAGTATCTGAAAGAAGCAATCTCAATCAATAATAATACTTGTATTTCCTCTGTGATGAATCAATAAAATAAACAGATAAAATGAACTGGGCTCAGAGGATTTATTTGCACATATTCTGGCATGTTGGGAGGTAAACTGTTGTTCATCAAGGACCACTAACTGATACTGATTGGAGAAGTAAATTCTACAGATCTTCTACTGCCTCCCCATTTTATCCTATAATAACATGTAGCATATATTGACTGTTCAAAGCAAGTTCTTATATATTATCACTGCAATTTTTACAATATCTGCATCACATAGGTCAGTCAATATCTTCATTAATTGTAAATATGGAAGGTGAAGCTGGAACACATTGCTGCATACTCAAGTTCAATTAGTGAACTGAAGTAAGATCTAAACAAAGGACTTGATCACTTCCTTAACCATTGCACTGCATCACCACATTACATTTCTTCCTTATACATAGATATCATACAAAACCTATGCAAAACCCACAAATATTGTTGATGTTCTCTGCATGATTCGAATGTACTGTTCCAGGATAGCAGATCCAGAAATTGCAGATGGCAATTTTTTTCTTATTCACTCTTGAATTAAGAAAAATGAAATTTTAAAAGCCTCCAGATATTGAACTAAACATTTTGTTAACCAAGCATAATGCCTTCTTTGTTGAAGGTACTAGTACCCCTGTTATTTCACAGATACATAATACAAAATATAAGATAAGCTAGGGATGTGCAAAAAAAAAAATCGGATTTACACAGATTCGGAAGTATACGGGGGGGGGGGAATTCGGAATCCCCGTATACTCCTGAATACCGCATTCAGAATAGCCGCATATACGGTAGATGCACGGCTATTCCCGAATATACGGCCCTATTATACTCTATGGGCCATTGAAATCAATGGCAAATAGGTTATATTTGAAGCCACCTGGAGGGGAGGCGGTTTGAGGGAGAACCCCCAAATTTGCAGGGGACCTGCAGGGGACTCTCCCCTACAAACCCTTCAAGTCCCAAAAAGATTGGGCCAGGGTGTCCAATTCCAGGGGCACCCAAATAGGGTGCCCCTATTCCATCATTATACCCTATGGGCCATTGAAATCAATGGCAACATAGGGCATAATTAGAGGCTACTGGGAGGCAGGGGGTTTGAGGGAGAGCCCCCAAATTTGCAGGGGACCTGCAGGGGACTCTCCCCTCCAACCCCTCCAAGTTCCAAAAAGATTGGGCCAGGGGGTCCCTGTCTTTGGGCTCCCCAAAAGGCCCATTGCCAACAATGATGGGGAAAGCCCAATTAGCCACTTCCTCACTGTAATTGTCGTGGGAAAAGTGGCTCTGGGGAGCAGGGGGTTTTGAGGAGAGCCCCCCAAATTGCTGTGCAGCTTCAGGGCACTGTCCCACACAAAACCCACAAGGCCAAAAAAAATTGGACCAGGGGGTCCAATTCCTGGGGCACCCAAAGCCAAACCTAACTTCACATCAGAGAATCTCTATAGGACCCAAATGCACTACATCCCTCTATCTACTCTATGAACCCTGCAGGCCTGGAACCAATATAAACCCAGTTGCCAACGTCACTGCCACACAAAACACAATCTGCTCAAGGTCTGCTCTGCAGACCTGGCTGCAGCAAACCCAGATGCCAGCTCTCCAGCCCTGCCCCAAACAACACAGGGAGAGCTGGCCAAGCACAACAAGTCTGCTGGTTCTGGGTCTCACACCCAGGTGCCAGCTTCCCTGCCACAGAACACACAATCTACAGATGCCAGCTCTCCAGCCCTGCCCCAAACAACATGGGGAGAGCTGGCCAACCACAACAAGCCTGCTGGTTCTGGGTCTCTCACCCAGGTGCCAGCTTCCCTGCCACAGAACACACAATATACAGATGCCAGCTCTCCAGCCCTGCCCCAAACAACACGGGGAGAGCTGGCCAACCACAACAAGCCTGCTGGTTCTGGGTCTCTCACCCAGGTGCCAGCTTCCCTTCCACAGAACACACAATCTACTCTATAAAAACAAGAAAGTGACCCAGCCCACACACACCCTCGCCAACCCCCACACCAACCAGAGGTAATCTTAAAAAACCAAAACAAAACCAGCAGAATCACAAAAGGCCAAGTGTTAAAAAAGTGGCCTTTTCACCAACAAGAAAGCTCAGGCCAAATCAGTCAACAACACCCCCACCCCCACCCCCAAACCAGGAAAAGGGACAACAAGAGAAAAGGCCAAGCAACTCAAGTCTTAAAAAATGGCCTTTTCACCAATAAGAAAGCTCAGGCCAAATCAGTCAACAACACCCCCCCCCCTAAAACCAGGAAAAGGGGGACAAAAGTGGCCTTTTAAACAATGGAAATTAGTAACAGCAGCAGCACAACACAGCAGCAACAAATCAAACACTGAATACTTTTAAAACAGTAAAAAAAATAACTTTTAACAATACAGGAACTTTGCCAACCCCTCCCCCCAAAAAAAACCCTTCACCCTAACCCCAAGAAATCCAAGCCACCCAAATCAGGAGAAGTAAAAGGACACTGCACTTTTAAAAGTCCTCTCACTAAATTAAGATATGGGCAAATTGGCAAAAAAACCCCACCCCAGGCCCCCTCCCCAAGCAGAAACCCCTAACTCCAAATAAGCTACCCCACCACCACCCAAATCTGGATAAGTAAAGGGACTCTGAGTCTTAAAAAGTCCTTTTACCAACAATAAATAAAAACAAGAACCCCAAGACTGTCTTACCTTGTCTTCTCTAGTCCAGGGAAGTCTGGTAAGGCTGAGTGAGAGAGCAGCAGGCAGCAGCTGAAGCCAAGGGCCAGCCAGCAGCAGCACAATCTCTCACACCAACCAACACAGCAGCAATGGAGGAGTCCAGCCAGGAAGACTCCTTAAAAAGCCCTGCAAAGCATGCATTTGCAATGCATTTTGCAAATGCATGCTTTGGATTGGCTGCTGGGGCTCCTCTTCCCCCTCCCTGATCCTAGGGAGGCTATGGGAGAGGCGGGAAAAGGCAACTAAAGGCGGGAAAGTAGGCAAGCAGCTCCTTTGAGGCTGCAGAAGCTACTTTCCCGCCTTTTGAATTGACAGCCGTATACTTCCAAATAGCTATTCGGGAGTATACGGCGAGCCGTATTCGGCTGCCGTGTAATGGGCGCCTATGGGGATCGGCTGCAGCCTATTCCGTATACAGCCGAATCAGTGCTGATTTGGCTGTAAATACGGTTCGGCCGAACCGAATGCACATCCCTAAGCAGTAACAGTATATCTCTTGCTAAGCACATATTCTCTTTGGCTTACATTACATTACAACTGGCCACAATTACTAGCCATATAATATGAATTCTGGAGGTAACCATGAATGGTAGTTTTGCTAATTTTTCCCCCTGAATACTTTCCCCCTCTTCCTTTCATTGGATTAACACTGCCACAGGAGGTGGTGGCAGCTACAAGCATAGACAGCTCCAAGAGGGGATTGGATAAACATGTGGAGCCAGGATCGGATCTACATGTTTTTTGAGGAAGGGGCAAAATTAAAGAATGGCACCCCCTTATGGGCCCATTCTACCTTATGAGCCCATAGAATAGAATGGACTCCATACCCAATTTGGCACCCCCCTCTCCGATGGCACCTGAGGCAAGCACCCCCCCTCTGCCCCCCCCCTAGATTTGGCCCTGTATGGAGCAGAGGTCCATCAGTGGCTATTAGCCACAGCGTATTAATGGAACTCTCTGTCTGGGACGGTGATGCTCTGTATTCTTGGTACTTGGGGGGGGGGCAACTGTGGGAGGGCTTCTAGTGTCCTGATTCCACTGATGGACCTCCTGATGGCATCTGGGTTTTTGAGGGGTTTTTGCCACTATGTGACACTGAGTGCCATTGGCCTATTTCAACACGACTTCTCTTATGCTCTCTTATGTTCTTATGGATCAAATCCTTCAAGGAGACATTCAAAATGTGGTGCTTCCATGAATGAGGCTATTACATAGGTGTAAGAGTAATTCCCATATGTCTGATTTTAAAGGAGTATTCTTGTTTGTTTTTTTAAATCTAAAATGAAAATTTTCTTCCACTTCGACTTATATTTTTCTGCTGGAGCCAAAAGCCCAAGAACTTTGAAAAATAGGTATGGAAATCTATTTGAGTGTATATATGTGTGTGTGTGCGTGCGTGTGTTGAGATAAAAAGAGTGCATAGGAGAAATGTGCTGCTCTAATCTCTTTTCTGTGGACAGAACATTTAATAGTGACTGACAACTGGAAGAGCTTGCTATCTTTCTTGCCGCGGCCACAACCCCTCTATTGATTTTGTTTTATCCACTTTTTATTGATGTATCCATTACAGAATTTCTCCAGAAGTATGTTCACTTTCAAAATACCCCACCAAACCACATGAAGGTCTAGGAAAGAACTGAAATATCAAGATAAAAGAGCAAGATCAAAAGTGTGTATGTATGGGGTGGAGGGAGATGTCCTCATCTTTTCCATTAAGACATTCTGGTCTTTTGAGGTTCATAAGCAAAGCTCCATGCAGCTCTCTAGGCACATTACAATTCTATTCTGTACACATAGCAGCAATGGATTGTTATGCAGTCTCTTGCTTGTCAGGGAATGCTGGTGAACAACTAGGGGAGTACTGAATGCTCAGTCTGCACAATTCATGCAGTGGGAAGGTGGGAACAACTCACTTGTGTCTCTTATCTTAAAAACACACAGCTTCAAAACAGTTTAATGGTAATTTTCCTTCACTTGGATTTCAATTTCACCATTTATACGGCAAACATTCCACAAACATGCATATCAGTGGCTATGTTCATCTTATGTGAGATAAGCACCTTTCTCAATATAAGCGTCCTCTGTAATCAGGATATGTTAATGTGGTTCTGTTTGGAGTCTCCTGAGTGCAGGAAGGTAAGAACAGCTGGCAGGAAGAGCCAGACCTGTTCCTCTGTTTTCCTAAAGCTTTACACATGGGTTCCAGATAGGATATGGCTTTTATCTCTGTGTTAAACTTCATGAAGAGGTTTTTTCTAAAGAGACCTCCTCAGGTTATTTCTCCATATCCTCTGATATTTCACAAATGAAAATAGGGATAAACATCATCAAAGAAGAAGGTCTTCCTTTAAAAGTGGAAGTTGGTTCCACAAGAAGCACAAGCTTTGGTAAACCAACGCCCCTGTATAAATCTATGGTGTGGCCTCATTTGGAATTAGGGTTCCCAAGTCCCTGCATCCTCCAATGGGGGATTTTTTTCACATGCACTTTGTGTGCGTGATGCAATGATGTCACCCAGAAGTGACATCATCGCACTGGCGACGTCACACGCCAGCTGTTCTAGGCGTTTCTGGGAAAACTTTTTAGTTTTCCCAGACACTCTAGCAATTTGGGAGGGGGACACTCTATGGTACCTATTGTATTTGTACCTATTGTATTTCCCTCCCAAATTGCTAGAGTGTCCAGAGAAAACCATAGAATTTTCCCGGAAATGCCTAGAGTGGCTGGCGCGTACCAGCATGATGATGTCACTTCCGGGTGACATCATCGTGATGTTGGGGAGGTTCCCCCCACCGGCAAAATATGGGCTGGTGGGTTGGGAACCTCCAGGGTGGGAGAACCCCCACCCAGACTGGGGGCTTGGCAGCCCTATTTGGAATACTGTGTACAATTCTGGTTCACTTCACCTCTAAAAAGATATTATAGCACTGGAAAACTTGCAGAAAATTAAAATGATTAAGGGGATGGAACACCTTCCCTGTGAAGAAAGGTTAAAAAAGTTACAGTTCTTTGATTTGTAGAAAAGATGATTGAGGGGTGACATCATAGAAGTTTACAAAATTATGCATGGGATAGAGAAGTAGAGAAAGAAGTACTTTTCTCCATTTCTCACAATATAAAAGCTCATGGGCACTCAAAATTAATGAGCAGTAAGTTTAGAAAAGTACTTCTTCACTCAAATGTAATTACCATGTGGAATTCAGTGGCTATTAGCTAAGTGGCGTAGCATAGACTAGTAGGCTGCAACACTGCAGTCCAAGCTCTGCTCATGACCTGAGTTCAATCCCAGTGGAAGCTGTGTTCAGGTAGCCTGCTCAAGATTGACTCAACCTTCCATCCTTCCAAGGTCCATAAAATGAGTACCCAGTTTGCTGGGGGTAAAGTGTAGATGACTGGGGGAGGCAATGGCAAACCACCCCATAAAAAGTCTGCCAAGAAAATGTCCTGATGTGACATCACCCCATGGGCTGGTAACAACCCAGTGCTTGTATAGGGGACTACATTTTTAAAAACCTTTTTATAGTTGGAATGCAATGCCTGGGGCAGTGATGCTCTGTATTCTTGGTGCTTGGGGGCAACAGTGGGAGGACATCTGGAGTTCTGGCTCTGCTGGTGAACCTTCTGATGGCACCTAGATTTTGGCCACTGTGTGACACAGAGTTGGACTGGATGGGCTATTAGCCTGATTCAACATGGCTTCTCTTACATTCTTATGCTCAGAAACTGATCCAAATCAGCATCATAATCACAGAATTCTGTACTCACTGCAAACTCTGAGCAGTCTTCAAGGGTAGCACCATCTCCAAATTACCATCTGTTATATGTTACAAAATCAATTTAAAACAGTTGGGAAAGATGCTTCAGTCCCAAATGGAGAGAGTGAGATACATGTTTTATCTCTCTTTTGTACCCTTATCTTGATGAACTAAATGAAAGTAATAAAATAAATAAATATCAGTATCAGATCAAGGATCTATTCTCTTCCACCATTAATTGGTCCAACACAACCAATATGAAAAGTTCAAAGTTTACAGAAGAGATGGCAATCTTAGTTGGCAGAGCTGACAAATCTTCTGTCTTGAGTAGTTTGATCCTGTCAGGTCAAAGCATGCACCAGAATTATGAATGTGGCGGACTTATGTCATTACTGCAGAGGCAGAAAACCACAGGATAATCTTCATAGCTGATTTTAAATGATGCATACATAATAAAATCAAGCCAATAATTTTTGAGTTTGTGTCAACAGTGGCAACTTGACACAATACAGTTGTAACCAAAGTAAATTTCAATGTTGATTTCCATTTTTTGACCATTCTTGGCATCCCTGACTCATAGGGTACAATTCAAGAAATATACTAAGCTTTGGGAATTAATAGCTATGTATTCATTCAGCCTGTCTGACCAAATTTAGGGAGCTGGTGCACAAAACTGAGTTAAGCAGAATTCCTTTCTGCACAAGCTTTCTCCAGTCCTATGTGAGGATTTATAAATCTGTCTAAACCACAGCCCCAGTCCTACCTGCAGCCACATAGGATTGCACAGGTGACATGCTTCCAAGGCTCGGGAGCATTCCCGAGGTTGCTTTAGTAGCCAAGTCACAGATTGCACAATTCACTAGAATTCTTCATTAAGTATGCAGATTTCCACATGAAAATTTGGCTCAGCTCTACTCTTTAGAACTTGATTCATTAATTGTTCTGAGAAAGATGAATGAGGGAGGCCTGAGCATTTAAAGTCTTATTGATTATGACTCTATCAAGATCCACATGGTCAGAACATTCCTGAAATGTTAGAATGGGGCTATTACATTTTGAGACAATATCAAGTATTGCCTCTCTTACTTTGAAAATTATAATGGGAACATGCTTTGTTTTAAAAAAAAGTTCACAAGGCTACAGTTTTAATTAAGATAACTTATTTTGTTATGGCTCTGTAAAGTAACCAATCATTTAACTGGATCATGGCCAACTAAATATCCCTAAGATTCATTTCAGTAAAAGCTTCTACATGTTTAATGGGTATCTTTTATTTCCATGTCAAATTATAAAGATTGGTTTAGAGGATGACTGTCTTCTGTTATTAATAAATTTCTGTATCACTGTTCAGAAGTGCTTTCCTGATTAATGATTCCAGATTAGCATCACTCATTTCTGTGGATCATTTCAATCACATGATTCAATGTACAAAGTGCTTTACCATTCTTATTTTGTTTATGCTCAAAAAGATATGAGATATATTGATATTAGATATATTAATAGGCTGTGTGATAATGACCTGAATAAGAGAATTACTAATGGAGCAATCCTAAACCAGTCAACCCAGAAATAAATCCCATACTATTTGGTGGGTCTTTTCTTTGGAAAGGACTGCAGCATAAACTTCCTACAGTGTGATCCTGTGCAATTATTCTAATCTAAACCCACTAAAATCAATTCATAGGCTTGCATTCAGGGTGAATCTAGGTCTAAATGAATCAAGTGCATGGAGCTGGTTTCATTGATTCCTTTGCACTAGGAGTCTGCCTTTACTCTCCTTTCATACTGATAAAGAAAGTTTTCCTCTAAGAGTCTTCCCTTTGCTATAGCAAAGTTTCCTTGGCCAAAGGTTGTGGCATTTAACAATATTTAAGTGCAATAAACCTGTATTATGCTCACTCTATATGAGTTGAACACTTAAGACCAATTCATGTTAGATATTTGAACATGTGCATTTCTCATCAGATGGGGTGTACACACTTTTTTTTAACAAAATATTTTTTCCCTGTGCAAATAGATAGGACAATGGACTTAATCCTTTCCCAAATAATGTTTCTTTGTTTTAATCTGTCAAATACACATGTATGCATGCAAACTTCACATATTTGCCATTTAGTTTTGTACTCAGGAACAAAAATGAATTTACATAAAGCAGCCATTGTGAAAGTGTAAGAAGTAAAAAAAAAGAAGAGGGAATTAAGACTTTTAATGGTGAAAAGTAGGAGTGTGGAGGGGAAATTTAATAAAATTTGGATTAATGGGTATTTGGGGGCAAAGATATTTGAAGGGGCTGCATATCTCCAAATATCAGATTTGCTGCCTAAATATACCCATAAGACCACTGAAAACAATGGCAGAACATAGGGTGTAATTTTTAGGGGGTGGGAGAGGGGGTTTGAGAGAGAGGCACTACATTTGCAGTGTAGCTGAAGGAGCTTCTCCAGAGAACCCCCACATTTCAAAAAGATTGGAATGGGGGTCCAATTCTAGGGGCATCCAACGAAGGTGCCCCCACCCACCATTGTTTCCTAATTCCTTCTTGGGTGGTCTCCAGACTTTGTTCTTTTGTGGGGTTCCCCTCTTGCACTGCACTTGTTGCTTCTGAGGAACTCCTTCAGGTAGCCACCCCTCGCTACTGGAACCCCCAGTTTCACTGTCTTCTGCATGGATCCTTGAGGTTTTGAGGTGATAGATTTTAACTGGAGGAGTCTCTGGAGAGTCTAGATGGTACTGTACCAAGCTGAGCAAGAGTCCCTCAGCTCTATCACACCTCCTTCTCCTTTCTCTCTTGTCTGGGGGTTCCTGGAGAGGACTGATGGGCTCCCCTGGTTCCCTGACCTTCTGCTGTGGGTTCCAACCAGGGCCATGCCAGCAGCCCCCCATCCCTGCTAGAGCCTTGTTGAATCTCAGGCAACCCCTGTGGCTTTGGCAACCCCATCTTTGGGTGCTTGCTGCTCAAGGGGCCTCCTACTTAGTTCCCTCAGCTGTGGCCTTGCAGGGCCTCCATTCCGAAGATATTGCAGGGGTTAGGGGAAGCCCCTGTCACTTGAGTGCTGTTGTTGCAGCTGCTGGCCATTTAACTCCTGAAGCAATCTCTTCACCACCTGCCTAATGCTGAGTTGCCAACTTGCTGAGCTGGCTGTCATAGCCCAGCAGCAACACCAGCCTTGCAAAAAGTGCACACGGGTTTGCAATTTTCAAATGCATGCCTGTAACTGGCTGCTAAGGACTCCTCTCTGTCTCCCACCCTGATCTCAGGGAAGTAAAGGAAGAGGTGGGAAAAGCCCAGAAATGGTGTGACAAGAGGTAAGTGCATTCCTTTTAACCTTTAAACTCTCTTTCTCGCTGCTATTTGGGAGCCCTGAATATTGCCAAATACTTATTCAGCAGTATTCAGGCAGCTGTATTTAGCACCCAAATAACATCAGAGGTTCTGATTCAGCTATATTTGGCACCAAATGCAGCCAAATCAGCTGGCATTTAGGGTTGTATTTAGTTCAGCGAATGCACATCTCTAATGAGGAGCAGAAAGCAACTGCATTCTGATAGACCTCCATATGAAAGTAAGAACAGTTTTCCAGTTCTCACCTGATTGACAAAAAAACTGGCACAGGGGGGAGGGGAAATCTACCATAAACTTTACTCCTACTGATTCAGTGGACCAAACTGAAACAGAATTTGCTTTAAATTGTGGTTTATCAAATGTTGGCTGCAGTCTCTAATTCTTCAATAACTCAAATGTATTGCTTTATAGATATGCATTCTCTATTAATACCCTACTATTATTTAATAATATGTTAATAATACCATAACTTTCAAAAATGTTAAGAGAAGCATTTGGAATGTGTAAGAAGTGTCTATCAAGCATTTCAGCATTCAGAGGACTGGATATTAAATGATCTTCCCGAGGAATAAATACTAAGCCTTGTTTATTTGCTTGCGGTATTACCCGCAAGACCCTGAAAGTTCCCACAGTGCTCAAAGCAGAAAAGCACTCTATTTCCAGTTAGCTAAAGGCTATGATCCTTCTAGATCCCCAGGGAGCATTAGTCACAGATTTCAGGCTATTTATCTGAAAATAAATGTGTGTGTCGCTTCCATCCTTATCATATATATATATATATATATATATATATATATATATATATATCTTCCCCAAGTCAATCATTCCTCAAGTATTTATTTTTCTTGACACTGCTTTGGGAATGGCATTCAGCGCCAATGTGCATCAGAAATTCTCTAGGCAAAATCTAGTGTAATGAGTAAAATGTATGCAGAATGCACAGCGGCTATGGCTGGCCCCTTTTCAATTGAGCTCCTGCTAATTTGCATCCATGAAATGAAAGGAGAGTCAACCCTTTCACATAAATGAAAAAAAAATATTTTCCATTTTCATTAGTTACAGATGAAAGGAACATTACGAAAGGAAGTTCTCTTACACAAGCAATATCACTGTGAATGAATGCAAGTAGCTCTGGAGAGTAATTATATTCCTTCACAGTTCCCATTCATTTCAATTGAGCTTGAATGAAAGATTTCCAATGGACTGAATTTCAGAACATCCTGCCAGTCCAAGAAATTGTTTCTGTTTCATAGCATATGAACCAAGCAAGCTACTCACTCAAAGGAGTTCCATCAGGAGCAAACTGAGAGAAAAGAATGGCCCATGAAAAAGAGCCTGCTCCCAGACTTGATCCACTGAGGGTGAGAGAAAGAGTCTGCCATGTGTTGCTTTGTGGATGTTTCCTTTGCTCTTACCCTGCTGCTCAGCATGGGAGGAGGCATGACTGTTCATATTCTCCCCCAGTGCAGAGTGAGGTGCTGTTTCTGAATAGTTTATAGCAGGGGTGTCAAACTCATTTGTTATAAGGGCCAGATCTGCCATAAATGAGACCTTGTCAAGCCGGGACGGGCTATGTCGGGTCGGGCAATGTGTGTACCTATTTAAGATTAGGTAGCAGAGATAAACTTTTAAAGGACACAGACAAACATGAGTAAAGTTTTAGAAAAAAACAACTTAAAACATGCTTACAATATTAGTACTTGTTGGTCTTAAAGGTGCTTTCTTTGTATTTCTCCCATAGGATCCAGGAAACTGGGCAAAGGAAGCTCTGGCTCTTTCCTTCCCTCCCAGGGGACCAGGAGGGGGAGGAGCCTCAACCACTGGAGAAAATTGAGGTTTTGCTCCGTAGTTCCTGTGCAATTGAGCAAGTCTTGTAAAGCAAGCTGAGATGCAGAAGGAAGCTAGAGAGAGGGAGAAGGAAGCAGACAAGAGCCAGTTGCTCAGGGGCCTGGCAGGAGCCCTCCGGGGGCCTGATTCGGCCCCTGGGATACATGTTTGACACCCCTAGTCTATAGTATTCATCATGGCACTAGGCAGTTGTTGCTGCTGGCATATGCTAAAAAACATTGGGCAACCCCCTCCCCCCTTATATGTTTTATGATTGTGTACTGAATGCAGTGCCTTCTCCCACATACAACACATGTGAAAATGCACATATGCAGAGAATTTATGATCCGGGTTTAATCTTTTCATAAAGTGATCCCCCCAGTAGGATCAGGAAGTCACAATGGGCAAGCCAGGTAGCCACTACAAAAAGAACAAAACATGAAAGGGATGCATATGTGCAATTGAACAAGAGCAAGTATTTTTTTTAAAAGAAAAATTGTTTCTGCAATCAAATTCAAACAGAAGAGGCTTTATCCATCACTAATTTTATGTTGTGTTCAGTTATATTTTCACAAACTGGGCTGTTTATTCCATATGTGAAATTTTCCAGATTGGTGAATATCTTTGCCCACCCCCCCAAGTCGGAATAAAGAGGCTGACACAGAATATTGGAAAAACGGGCCACTTTATTGAAATAACACAACTAGCATGGCAAGGGCTACCTGCAGTTGGACAAGCCCTGGGGTCGTCCTCCGACCCTGCCTTGTCCAAGAATGGCAAGCCACCCTTCCCCCAGCATGAGCCATATTAATATGGCTAATGCCGGGCCAGCCAGGCCAAAACTACCCTCCCCCCCCCCGACTCTAGCCTCAATCACCAAAAGGAGGCGAATTTTGGGGGAGGCATAAATATGATCCGCATTACACAGCATTGAGCCGTGAAGCCCATCTGCCGTTCCTGCGGATCGCCTGCACTAAACAGGTGCAGAGGCCTGGGTGCTCACCTGCAAGGTAAGTCACCCCTTGCTCCTTCTGCCACCGCCAATGCCAAGCCTCTGCTTAGGCATTTGTGCCCCCCGGGCAGCCTAGCGCCGCCCAAAGCCACTTTTATGGCAGAATAGTAGCCCCTCGGCATTCCCCATGACTGCCACGTACTGTTGCAGAGCTTGCACTGGACATAAGCCCCCCTCCTCACAGGGTCCAAGTGTAACTGTGGTGCCCTTGCACCCTTGGTCCGTTTTGGGCTGCCGCACTTGCAACACCATGTGGTCACCCTCAAATTTGACATCGCTATTGCCCAATCAGATTGGTCCTTCCGTGACAGCAGCACCAGCTCACTGACCCTTAGGGCCCCGAAAAATGCCGTCAGTTCTGCTGCGTAGAACAGTGCAATTTTGTAATCCAAACTACACACCTCAGGCCAAACGTGGCCCAGCCTCCTAAGCATAAAGGGGGATGTGGGTTGATGGGCGTCCGTCCAAACCCCGCGTTCCCGTGACTATCCCTTGAGCATCTTTTTCAATTTGAAATCCCCAATAGCTTCAGGAAACCCCTGCGCCTTGCTAATAAAAGTGAAGGCTGCCAACTGTCCCCGAATAGATTTAACTGTTAACCCCCTGGCCTTCTGGTGCATGCAAAACTGCATCAGGTGGAGGACTGGGATGGGCCAGCTATCCCCCAATTCCGCTGTATTTCTAAATGCCCTAAACTGTAGAGCTGCTCGCTCATACGCTTTCCGTGTACTCGGAGCCAATGCTAACAAAATTGCCCTACCAGCTTCAGCCTGCCAAGCTGCCACAGGTCCTGGGGCATCCACACCAGCCATGGTTTGGCCTCCGGGGCCAACTGGTGAAAGCGCTCCATCTGTTGGGGAGACAGAGCATCCACCACCCCGTTACAAACTTCAGGAACGTGCTTTGCTAAAAACAACATGTTTAATTGAAGGCAGCGTAGCGTAAAAGCCCTAACCAGGTTCATTACTGGTGCCAACCTGGAGGACAATGAGTTGATGACGTGAACCACCGCCAAGTTGTCACACCAAAAGTGCACCACTTGGTTGGCCAGCTGGTCTCCCCAGAGCCATACCGCCAAGACAATGGGGAAAAATTCTAGAAATGTTAAATTCCTGCAATGGTCACTAGCCAGCCAATCCTTAGGCCACTGCTCAGCGCACCAGTGTCCCCAGAACAAGACCCCAAAACCTGTAGAACCCGCGGCATTCAAGGATATCTGAAGGTCGGCTTCCACTTTCATATCCTCCCTCCAAAAGGAAACCCCATTGAACGATTCCAAGAATTCTTCCCAGACCTCCAAATTGCCTCGCATGCTTGCTGTTATTCACACCCTATGAGGGGGAAAGCGCAGGGACCCCATGGCATCACAAAGGCGTCGAAGGAATGCACTGCCCAGTGCAACCACTCTGCAGGCAAAATTGAGATGCCTCACGAGCCGCTGCAGATCCAACAGCAACACCTTATGTTTCTGTTTAAGAGCTGCAAGCCGCTCCCTGAGCTGCTGGACTTTTTCCTCCGGCAGCCGAGAAGCTTGCTGAAAGATATCAAACTCGATGCCCAAAAATGTCAGCCGAGTAGCCAGGCCCTCAGTCTTTTCATGTGTCAGCGGCACCCCGAGCTCGTCTGCCAGCTCCATAAAAAATTCCAATAGCTTGGCACAACGCCCGGTCCCTGTCGCACCCAAGAACAGAAAAACATCCAGGTAATGAACCATCTCCAGGCACCTGGATCTAGCCCGCAGCAGCCATTCCAGAAAAGAACTGAACCGCTCAAAGGCTGCACAGGAGATGGAGCATCCCATTGGTAGGGGCTCTAGCCCCTCAAACTTAAACCCCAACAACTCAAAATCCTCAGGGTGTACTGGTAACAGACGGAAAGCTGACTTAATGTCGCATTTGACCATTTCTGCTCCCAGACCACACCCCCGCACGATTTTGACCACTTGGTCCAAGGAAGTGTATCTAACTGAGCAGAGGTGGTCGGGAATTGCATCGTTCACCGACCCACCTCTGGGATATGAGAGGTGATGAATAAGTCAATATTCACCAGCTGCCTTTTTAGGCACCACTCCCAATGGGGAGACCCATAAGCATGGAATTGGGGGGGGGGCATCAAAAGGACCAATGACTCGTCCCGCTGAACATTCCTTTGCTATCTTAGCCCTGATCACATGTTCAAGTCCTACTACGGAATGAAGGTTGGAGGCCCTAGGCTAATAGCCACTGATAGACCTCTGCTCCATATTTTTATCCAATCCCTTCTTGCAGCTGGCTATGCTTGTAGCCGCCACCACCTCCTGTGGCAGTGAATTCCGCATGTTAATCACCCTTTGGGTGAAGAAATACTTCCTTTTATCCATTTTAACCTGACTGCTCAGCAATTCCATTGAATGCCCACAAGTTCTTGTATTGTGAGAAAGGGAGGAAAGGACTTCTCTCTCTTCTCTCTCCGTCCCATGCATAATCTTGTAAACCTCTATCATGGCACCCCGCAGTCGACATTTCTCCAAGCTAAAAAGCCCCAAGCGTTTTAACCTTTCTTCATAGGGAAAGTATTCCAAACCTTTAATAATTCTAGTTGCCCTTTTCTGCACTTTTTCCAATGCTATATCCTTTTTTGAGGTGCGGTGACCAGAACTGTACACAGTATTCCAAATGAGACTGCACCAGCAATTTATACAGGGGCATTATGATACTGGCTGATTTGTTTTCATTTCCCTTCCTAATAATTCCCAGCATGGTGTTGGGCTTTTTTATTGCAATCGCACACTGTCCTGACATTTTCAGTGAGTTATCTACCATGACCCCAAGATCTCTCTCTTGGTCAGTCTCTGCCAGTTCACAACCCAACAACTTGTATTTGTAGCTGGGATTCTTGGCCCCAATGTGCATTACTTTGCACTTGGCGACATTGAACCTCATCTGCCATGTTGACACCCACTCACCCAGCCTCAACAGATCCCTTTGGAGTGTCTCACAATCCTCTCTGGTTCTCACCACCCTGAACAATTTAGTGTCATCTGCAAACTTAGCCGCTTCACTGCTTACTCCTAACTCCAAATCATTTATTAACAAGTTAAAGAGCATGGGACCCAGTACTGAGCCCTGTGGCACCCCACTGCTTACCGTCCTCCACTGCAAAGACTGCGCATTAGTCAACAGACCAGGGAACTTGTCCACCAACCAGTTAGTGACACACAAACAATGAAAATGTTTCCAAAGGGCATGTTATAGTGTTCTCACTGAGCTGCAAAAAAATTTCCTCAAAATGCACTTAGATTTCTTCTTCTAAGTGACCTGTTTTTGAGAACAAGAAATACAAAACACAGATTTATGCTAGGGTTGTCTATACTATGTTGTGGAGTATTCTGGTTTTTTTTTTTTAATTTTGCAGCTTGGTGAGCACCATGCAGCAGCCCCATTTGGGCTGAGGGATCTTGCAGTATTACCCCTGAGACTGTGCAGCATGGGGGAAGGGAGAGTGAAATGCAGACTGCCTTTGGGATGGCTGAGATAGATCTCCACTTAAGCTGTGCAAGTTTTTTTGGGGTGATCTCTAGGGCTTATCCTGAGCACTGTGGCTGGTTGGATATGAGCTACCTGGAGCTGGCTCTGCTCCAGCCCACTGTTTGGCAAGGGAAGGGTCTAGATATGATCCCGGGTCTTGATTGTGCTGCCAGTTAACCTTTGCCCTTGTTGTTTGATTTTAAATAAAGTGACCCTTAATTTACCCAATGTACGGTCATCTGTCTCTTTCTTCCGACAGGGGGTGGGGGAGAAATTCTGCATTTTTGACTGCATTGTGGTCTTCTATTCACTAGGAAACTGGGATGCAAGCCATTTAAATACAGGTAACTTCTTTATTGCACTATACTCTTAATCTGCTCAATGGGCCCCCTGAAGGTAGTAAGAAATAGATGACTCTTAAAACTGTTCTAAGGAAAATACAGTGTGGCTACAGAGCACTGCTTGGATCTTTATGGTGAAATGTAGACCAGAGTGGACTTTTAGGATTTCTCTTTTCCTCCAGAGCTTGAATTTTTATTCTGTTAATTGATGTGGCTTTTAGTGTACAGTACAATCTCTTTGCACTCTAGGAATTGGAAATTATTCACTGGAAGTCCAGCCAGCTGGAGGGTTCTCCTAATCAGTCATTTATTCAACTGTTGCAGCAATATTTAGCAGCCTCAAGAGAAGAAATAAATAGCAAAGTTCTACCATTACCATATCTCTCTGGGATTAACTGTGACTAGCTGTTTTTGTCTGTCTCTTTGTCTTTAAATATTTCCTATATTTATCTCCAACAGTGATTCATCTGGTAATGAATTCTCAGCATTGCTCATTGGGCTGCATTGCTGAAGAGGTAAAATAGATCTTGTTTCCCTCTAAATCCATCTAAAATGGAGATCATCTGGCTGGGAGGGGGTTCTTGAAGTGGTGCAGGTTTCATTAGTGGACTTGGGGTGGTGGTGGCTTGACATCCTTTGATAAGTAGGTGTTAGTCATGGCAAGGATGGCATTTTTTTCTATTTATGCAAAGCCCCCTGACTTTCTCCATATCTGTCCCATTCTTACCTAGCCATGGTGATTTATGCTGTGATCACCTCCCACCCACATTACTGTAATATGCTCTATGTAAGGGTGCTCTTAAAGGTGCTCCAGAAATTATAGGCAGTCCAGAACATAGCAGCAAGATTACTGATAGGTTCCCCTTGGCAGGGGTGGAATTCTAGCAGGAGCTCCTTTGCATATTGTGCCACACACCCCTGATGTAGCCAATCTTCCAAGAATTTACAAGGTTCTTTTTTGTAAGTTCTTGAAGGATTGGCTACATCAGGTGGGTGTGGCCTAATATGCAAAGGAGCTCTTGCTAGAATTCCACCCCTGCTTTTTGGAACTGTTATATCTATTCTGTCATGAAATAGCTGCTCTGGCTTCCAATTGTGTTCTGGATCAAATTCAAAGTAGTGACTACCTTTAAAGTCCTAAATGGTACAGGACCATCATACCTGGTGGACTGTCTCTTCTGACATGTTCCCCCTCAAAACCTGCATTCTTCAGCTCACAACCTGATTCCTGGTACCTGGCCCCAGGGACATTTGTCTGGCATCCACCAGGATTAAGGCCTTCTTTGTGGTGGCCCCATCCCTGTGGAACAAGCTGTTAGACAATACACAGAAGTTATCTAGATTCTGCAGGGCCTGCAAAGCAGTGCTTTTCCACTTGGCTTTTAGTTAGTTGGGTTTAATTTATGTGGGCTGTTTTCTAATTTTAAGAGCCCTGTGCCGCAGAGTGTTAAAGCTGCAGTACTGCAGTCCTAAGTTCTGCTCACAACCTGAGTTCGATCCCCGGTGGTAGCTGGGTTTTCAAGTAGTTGGCTCGAGGTTGACTCAGCCTTCCAGCCTTCTGAGGTCAGTAAAATGAGTACTCAGGTTGCTGGGGGGAAAGTGTAGATGACTGGGGAAGGCAATGGCAAACCACCCAGTAAAAAGTCTGCTGTGAAAACGTTGTGAAAGTAATGTCACCCTGGAGTCGGAAACAACTGGTGCTTGCACAGGGGATCTTTCCTTTCCTTACATTTTTATTCTGAGAGTTGTTTTAACTATTTTTAGCTGACCTTTAGCTTACTGCTTGGCAGTAAGAGGTGGCATATAAATTTCATAAATAACAGTGGATAAAATACCAGAATGCATCAGGAGGGCTACACTGGGTGCTGTTATCCTTGATGCTGAAGTAGCACCATAAACCAGGGGTGGGGAACCTCTGTCCCGAGGGCTGTATGTGGCCTTCAAGGTCATTTGGTGTGGCCCTTGGGGATTGCTGGGCCGAACCAAGCCATGTGGCAGCCTCTCTAGAGTCTGGCTGGCCAGCGAGGATTGTGGGGCCCAGCCACGCAGCCTCCCCAGTGCCAGGCAGGGATCACAGGCCCCAGATGTACTGTATGGCAGCCTCCCCGGGGGCCTGGCTGGCCGGCCAGAATTGCTGCAAGGCCTGGAAAAGTTACTGTCACAGTTCAGTTTGCACTTATTATCCCAGATGGTGTGGCCTAATATGCTAATATCAGGGGATGTGGTTTAATATGCTACTGAGTTCCTGCTGGGCTTTTTGTACAAAAAAGCCCTGGACCTAGGCATTTGCTTAGAGCAGTGGGCCAGGGTTGTGTGTGTGTGCCAGATTAGGCTCTCCCCACATGATTTCAAATAGAAAAACAATTATTTGCATTAATTTTGCTGGCCTGAATCATTTTCCCTTGGCGGAGCACTGTTTTTTAAGTTGATAATTTTTTATGGCCCGCGAATGATGTTATAAATATCCATATGACCCTTCGCAGAAAAAAGGTTCCCCACCCCTGCTATAAACCAAGGACTTCAGATTCTCAAGATTTACAAGAACTCATTGGCAAAAACTGATAGTCTGCTAGCAGCCTGCTCATGAGCCACTGTTCTTTGTATCCCACTTTTCTGACCAAGCAGGCAACTGCTTAACAGAGATAGCCAGTCAACCTGTTAACTGCTTACTGTGGTTTTGTCAGTTTGGATCATAAAAATGGTGAAATATATGTTTTATTCCAGATACAACAGAAAATACAAGCATAAAATTACCGTTAAAAATTACAGCTGATTTTTGCAGGCCAAATGCAATGTTCTTATTTCTTTTTATCCATTAAAGTCCAACATACTCCCAAATGCAGTTCATGAGGGATGGGAAAATTTGGACAGAAATGCTAGACTAGATCTAACCCATAGTAATTGCCTGATTAAATAGCATTGAAATCTGCCCTTCAGAATGGCGAACTCAGGTGCCAGTGAGTCTTGCAGAAGTGTAATGAATAGCCACTTATTCACTACCACTTCAACAAGACTAACATGCACCACAGTTCACCATTCTGGAGGGCAGATGTTACTGCAAGGCATACCATGGTATTTAGGTAGGCAGGCAGCTGTTATGGGCTGGACCCAGGCAATCAAACTGTAAGGTAATGAGTTCATGAAGCACATTTATACTACAGATTAAAAAGTTAACACAGTTATGTACATAAAAAGAAATTTAAATCCCCAAGCAGATCACAGTCTGTAACCCTTTAGATGGCCCAATACAACCTTTCCCTCTACTTCCAGTAATAAAGTCTTTCAAAAATTTTAGATGGCAGCACTTAACGCATTACAAGATACTTATATCTGATATCATCCTGGAGAAAGTGCAAGAATGCAGGCACTTATTAACACAGTTGGTAGATGCATACCACAGTCTGGGACATGATTAAATATCATATCCAAAAGATTACATGTTATTGTATTTTCTTTCAAGCCAAAACAATGTTCCTGCACCTGACTGCACTTTCCACCACCATAGTAATTTATGGGGATGGGCACGAGCTGGTTTCTGAACTAAAGTTAGTGATTAATTTGGGGCAGTTTGTGGTTTGCAAAGTGAAGTTCATGGCAGGTCAAATGGTCAGCTTTGTGGCAGTTTATGGTGGTTCATGAATGGATGCATTTCCAGACAGACTGTCTCCACTCAATCTAAATGTTTACCAAATTCAAAGCAACTTGGGGGGGGGGGGGAGATCGAATTTGGAGGGCATGTAGAGGAGCATCTGGGGGAGGTCCCTTGTAACTTTGATGTCTCTAGTTTGCACAGGAAAGCTATACACTCCTGAACCTCTTGAACCTGCACCTGTCAAAATAACCATCTTTCATTTCCCCAGAAAGTCTCGTTGGACGTGTTTTAGCCACTGAATCTTATTAAAGATCTAAGTTATAGCACCACAATATTAATTGTAATAGAAGCTGTTAATGATTTAATGATGATTTTATAATTGCAATTGTAATTATTATGTATGATTTTATTGTATATTACACTCGTATGTTGTGAGCCGCCCTGAGCCTGCCCTGGCGGGGAGGGCGGGATATAAATAAAAAGTATTATTATTATTATTAGAAAGTACTTTCCTGGGAGGCACCTTTTGTAACTCAGATCCCATAAATGCAATCCTCACCAAACTTTGCAAGCAGGTAGAGGAGAATCATCCAGAGACTCCTTTTAAGTTTGATGTCTCTAGCATACTGGGAGGCCATACAACCAAGTCACAAACCTCATGAACTGAACAAATTTGTTTAGCCCATAAAAGTTCATGGTGGTTTGTGGTTCACAAACCACAATACCAAACAACACAAGGTGCTTCTGTGAGACAGCAAAATTGAGAAAGATACCCCTTTATTGCAAGGATTGTGTGCCCACTTCCCATAACTACATTGCCATTTTCTGATGAAATCCATAGAACTTATCCAAACAACTGTGATAGAGAGATGGTGAACAATTCAGATATCACACTGAAAGCATATGTAGTGTGATATCTGGAAATGCATAAATACAGACTCTGCAAACACATCACAATAGGCCACTGAACATGTAATATGACTGTAAACCAGAATTTAAAATATGAAAAACTTTTGCTTATTTAAAAGTACTGCCCCTCAGTCACATCGCCATCCTTAAGAATGATAAAAAGCCTCTGCAAAATTAAAATTAACACACAATGCAATAAACTAATGTGTGATATCAAAATATGAAAAGAATTACACAAATAACTACAAAAAGTACTGGCAGAGTTTTAATTTTCTTTTAACATAAATTATAGTTATTATAATGCTGATTCAGATATTGCCCCTCCCCCAATATAGTTACTTAACTTTTGTGCCTTGTCTGAATTTTGCTTCTATGCATGTATCTGTGAGGTAGTTTAAACACCTGCTATTTTCCTCAATTCAAACGAGTATTCTAAAAACCACTTCTGAAGATATCTTTTTCCATTTGAATAGCAATCTGCTGTGATTAACACTTTTGCTGGAGCAGAATCATTAGAGACTGCCAGGTTCCTATTATTTTGTCATAGAAAAATTATACTTTTCAGCTTGTATTGTTCAGCTTTTGAAATCCAAGATCTTCTTTTAACTCAAGTATTCTCCAGAAGAAAGCCCCAGACAGTTCTTACTTATTTCAAATAATAGTTTCAACAGCAAAAAAATAAAATGATTGTAAGATTTTTTAAAAAAATAAAAAATAAAATGATTGTAAGATTTTTTTTTTTTAAAAAAAAAATCATGATGGTTTTCTTTTTTTAATGCTGTAATTAATGTTGAGTAATAAAGTCAATTTTCCAAAGAAGCTGCAACTTCACTGTGGGTCTAGGTGATTTCAGCTTTAACCAATTGGTTATATTCAGAATCATAAAAACAGCAGTTCAGACCTTTAAAAAAAAAGCTATGCATCCATTTGGAAAAGTTGAGGATGCCATAATATTTACCATTTGTATAGTACATTTCAGTTGTCCCAAATACTTCATGCACATTACCTCAATAATGCTCATGTGAAGTAGGCCAGTATTAACCACATATTGCCCAGAAATACAGCATAAGTAGCCATTGTATTGCAGACAGTTTTCTGGCAAAATATCAAGGATATTAGTGAAACACAAAGAGAGAAAGAAAGGTCTGCAACATTCCTGTAACATTTCATAATTGTGTTTTATTGCTGTTAGCATATTAGAGGTGAAGTAAACTGCAAGTGAAATTAAGATTGTCTGCTGTATTGTGAAGTTGGCTTTCCAGGAATACAAAATGAAAAAAAAAAAATAAAGTAAATAAGAAACTCCCTAATCAGAAAAAAATGTGAAATGCATCTGGAGCATTATGATGTCACTTAACCTTTCCAATTTTTAGCAAAGTAAAATTAAACATGGAGCACAACCTGATGTTTATTCAGTTATATATTTCTAATAGTCAAATGGACAGATAGCAAAACTGACAAGATCTTTGGTGTTTGCCCTTTAGGACTTTTTTATTTACTTGGCAAACATCTTTTCTGTTTCAACCAGATTAGGCACGTATTCACTCGGGGTAGGAGGGTCCCCCTCTGGCACTCTGAAATGAAGACCAGATGATGTACAGAATTTATGAAAGAGTAAGCTTCCATATGGTAGACTAATTTATTTGTATGCTATCATTATCCCTTTTTCTGTAGTTAAGCAGTACACACAATTATTTAAGAAATATTTTTAATGTTGTATCATATCAGTATAAATGCTGAAAGTTCTCTTAAAATATTCAGTCTTGCTCTTGTAGACTATAATGTCTACTGAACTACAGTGCTTTTAACTACAGAGCTATATTCTAGTCTCTCACTTTTGGATGAAGAAATGATATCATTTCGCTATAGTTTGTTGTACAGTTTTCTTCTTTCATATGTTCAAAAATAGAATAATAGAATCATAGAATTGGAAGGGACCTCCAGGGTCATCTAGTCCAACCCCCTGCACAATGTAGGAAACTCACAAATACCTCCCCATAAATTCACAGGATCTTCATTGCTGTCAGATGGCCATCTAGCCTCTGTTTAAAAACCTCCAAGGAAGGAGAACCCACCACCTCCCAAGGAAGCCTGTTCCACTGAGGAACCACTGTTAGCCAAATTACTGTGGATCTCCTCTTAGGGTGGGAATTACAAGAGGAGACCCTGGCAGAGCGTAGGAGAGATCTTTTGCCAATTTGCAGAGATCCAGTTTCACAATAAAACTCCAACAGTAAAATAGTTTTATAAAATGAAATGATTACTTAGAAAAATATGTAAAGATATAATCACACATAAACAATCAAACACATACAAACAAGAACTAGGAAAACCAGTAATGAGAAACAGGGATATTTAGGAATATTGCAGGGTGGGGGGTGTGATACTACCTGGTCCGTGGATCTTTGAAGCAGAAGGCATGAAGGTGGAGAGTAGTCCAGACAGATTTTGGGGGTGCAAGTCTGTGGTAGCGTAAGACAAGACACACAGAACTGGCCATGTGCTGGTCTTGATATAGAGAAATCTGTGCCCTCAGGTAATGAGGTTATGTGGTCAGGTGACTTGTGACACTGCAGTGATGCCAGTACATGTGACTCCTTATGTCACCAAAAGGGGAGGACAGGGGGAGGCTCCCAGAAGCTTGATAAGATTATCATGGATCCTTGAAGCAGAAGGCATGAAGGTGGAGAGTAGTCCAGACAGATTTTGGGGGTGCAAGTCTGTGGTAGGGTAAGACACGACTCATGAAACAGGCCATGTGCTGGCCTTGATATAGACAAATTTGTGCCCTCAGGTGATGAGGTTATGTGGTCAGGTGACTTGTGACACTGCAGTGATGCCAGTACATGTGACTCCTTATGTCACCAAAAGGGGAGGACAGGGGGAAGCTCCCAGAAGCTTGATAAGATTATCATGGTTCGTTGAAGCAGAAGGCATGAAAGTGGAGATTAGCCCAAACAGAGTTTGAGGGTGCAAGTTTGTGGCAGGGTAAGACAAGACACACAGAACTGTCTTGTAATACCATAGCTAACACAATGGGAATGGTCTTTATAGTAGGATTAAGTCCTTAGCAACTGTTGCTTCCTCGGGCCTTTTCTTTGTGTCCAGTGATCTTCTCAATGGCTGACAGGAACAAACCTTTGTTATGTGCAGGCGTCGTAGCAACCTCTTTTGTCCAATTTCTGGCTACTCCGTTTGCATCTGCATTGACCCACCCTGAGTATGTGCTGCTGTTGTAACTTCATGGCTATATAAGAACAAGATGCATTCAGGATCCCTCCATCATGGTTTCTGGTTGAGGGCTGCTCTTAGATGCTGTCTTCATTAGACAGTGTTGCAGTTGTGTTTTGCATGGCTTGGCAACTTCTTGAGGAAAACTGATCTGTAATCCTTCTATGCAGTCACAGCAATGGCATGAACAAGCAGGGAGGCCTCTTAGCCAAGCTGGAGTGCTTGCTGCTTGGCCTCATAGAGTGAAATGTCCATATTGAAGCTGGCACAAATGCCAAATGCTTAAGATCAAACAGGATCCATGGCCTATAGACAGTAGGCAAGTGGATATTTGTTATTAATGTGCATATTGGGTTAGTTCTTATACCCAATGTTTTCTGCTTATCACTGAATGATCACGGAAGCAGTTTTCCTGTGTTCACACAATATAAGTCCATACTGAGAGTTCATAACAATAAGAGTCCTGTATCTCTGACACTAGGCCAGAGTAAACTCAGTCCATAAATGGTGACAAAAGAGGGTCCAGAGAGTCTGGAACCAGGGCCTGAGTGAACACAGTTCATTTAAAGATGGAGGAGGGGGTGCTTACACCACTACTCGGATAGGGGGGTTGCTTCCAGATAGTTGGTTTGCTTGGTTTAGATCAGGGGTGGTCAAATTGTGTCTCGGGAGTCACATGTGGCTCTTTCACACATATTGTGCGGATCTTGAAGCCCCCACGGCCTTGTTGGCCAGCTTGGAGAAGGCATTTTTCTCTTTAAATCCCTTCTCCAAGCCAAGACAGCCAGTAGTTTGGAGAATGCATTTAAAGTTAAAGTTGCTTTTGTTCCACTTCTCCCTCCCCTTTCCCCATCCATCTTCCTTCCTTCCCTCCCTCCCTCCCTGTTTTGTGGCTCTTAAACATCTGATGTTCATGTCTTGCAGCTCTCAGACATCTGACTTTATTCTATGTGGCTCTTATATTGAGCAAGTTTGGCCACCTCTGATTTAGATAAAACTGTGTCTCCAGTGTGTAAGGTGTTGAGCAATAAGAACAGATTTCCATTTCCACAACTCATCACATAATAGATGTGCTGGAAAAAACTAGTCAGTAATTATATTTTTTTAAATTATCATTTCTTTCTGAAAGAAGAGATGATTGAATTAACATTACATTAATTAACACTGCATTGATTGTAGTGAGATGTATTTCACTAATCTGATCTATTTATAGTTGTAGCCCAATGTTGAAACTTAACCCACATGTATTACTTTATCACTGGACTTCAATATCCAGCTGGCATGAAGAATTAAGTTATATTTACAGTTTCTTTAGAAATGGGCCCAGTTCATATGTTTGATGCTGCTTTATTGCTAGTATTCATATATAGTTAAGAAATTCATGTACATTTGAGAGATCTTATGATCCTCCCTGAGCCTGCTAGCAGGGATGGCGGAATATAAATTTGAAAAATAAATAAATAAATAAATAAATAAATAAATAAATAAATAAATAAATAAATAAATGATTTGAACAATCTGTTTGCATGAGCAGTCAGAAAGGTAACAAACCAAGATTTCTGGTTTAGAAACAACCTGAACTCAGATAAAATTCTCTGCAATTGGGTGTAGATAGAATTTGGTATCACTAAGATACTGATTGTTCTCAGTTCTGTGCAGTTTTTGCAGGATATTTGCAGCAGGTAAATTCTAAACTTGGCTGTTGATTGATGGTGTGTTATCATGACATGTCAATGCAATAACACGTCATAAAGGCAGCAGCATTCATCTGAGTAAGAAATGTATCTGTGGCCCATGTAATCTGTAAATCAGATTAAACTTCAGTCATGTGTTAATTGAAAGGAAAAGTGAATAGAATGGAACCATCACAGGGCACATCCTGAGGGGATAACAAACTATCAAGAAGATTAAGAGGTAATATGTTTCTTATGTTTGATACTGAGAAGCACTGCCTGATAAAATGGAGTACCCCAATACCTAGAGAGAGAGAGTGGGGCCCCTATTTCTGAAAAAACAAAATGGAGTCTGACCAGAAACAGGCCAAGAAAACACTCCATCTAAAATGGAGTGGACCCAGCAGAGAGTTTGTTTTGGTCACCCTCTGAAGACCTCCTCTCAGTGCAACCCCACCTAATTCCTCCACCTCCACCCAAACAGGATACATAATAATAATGGGGACTGCTGGTAAGTATTGCTCACACCTTAATCTTCCAATACTGATTAATAGCCTATCCCTTCTACACATGCTCCCCACCCAGCCACTTCTATTTTTCTCCCTAATTGGACCCACCCTGTCTCTCAAAGTCTTTGCCTATCTTAGGAGGTTTCTTCCTGAGTGTCAACCCAAACTGGCACCAAACCATCTAGCCCATCATTCTAATGAATACCTTGAGATAACGATCTATTCCTCTCACTGAAAACCTATTCAAAAGAGCCATTAAGGACTTCCTTAGTAACTAAGGGGTCCCCCATCCCTTAGGACTCTATATAAGATGGGCTAGAAATCCATTTCAGTGTGCATTCTGTAGGGTGCCATTTTCCCTCCGTCTGTACCCCCTGTTACTCCTGTAATTGGGTCTATAGGGCTTGCTACGCTGGTCGTGCTTGTCCCTCTCTCCTCTTTCCTGCTGAAAAGGGCATCTCCTCTTCTGGATCAGTGACTATTACCCTTCTTAACAATCCCTAAAGTCTCTTTCGATAACCTCTATCATTCCTAGCTTCTTGATTGCCTGTATTGTGTATTTGTGTGTGTTAATCTATTTTATTAGATATTTTTGAGTAAACATTATAAAATATACTTGCCTGGAGTATTCTTGCTGAAAACCCGAACAGTGAAGTAAAGATCCTTCGCTCCTAATTTGCTCTACCAAGTCTCTTAGCTAATTTCCCCATTAAAAATAAGAGACTCAAAGCATTTCCAGTAACATGTTTAGTAGTACATTTAGAGTGTTGTTAAAATTTTACCAATTCCTATTCAACTAACAGATCTCAGAAAGAATCTTATATGAACCCTAGTATTAAAAAAGAAACTTCGATCAAAATGTTCTAATTTCATTCATTGCCTTAAACTGCATATTACATGCCGCTGAGACATCAGGATGGGATGAGATATTGGATGAGAGATGGGACCCCTCTGACTACACAAATCCAACCTGTGCTATATGAGCTGCACAGACTCCCATTGTTCTTGGTTTTGACCTTCAAGGCCTTTAGTGGTCAGGGACTCATATACCTTCTGTTGATGCTCATGCTGCTGCCTAGTGAGTATAGTGACTGAAGACAAAGAGATTAAGTCTAGCACACAGTAGCAGTTAAACTAACCATGTGCATTTATTTACAGAATATATCTCAGACTGACAAAATGCTCCGCACACCACTCCATCCAAACTCTCCACACATATGATGGTGTCTCTGTACATTTATACACATTACAAGTCTGTCTGACCAATCAGGCCAGTGCTGAGTCATGCTGACTCTACCTTGTCTGATGCAACCTGGCACTCTGCCACGTTGCCCCCTCCAGCCAGATGATCTACTGTCACTTCAGCTGTCTGCTGTAATCTGGATACTGTCACACATATATCAACACCCCGCCTCAGGATCAGATTACAATTTGCAACAGCTTTCTCAGTTTCACAAATCTTTCAAGGCTTACATTTTTTTGTGAATACATCTGCTACATTGTCTTCAGAGTTACAGTGCTATCCACACTTACATTTGTTACATTTGTTTAGTTAATGCATTAGCAACATTACTTTCAGCATTACCATGCTTTCACCATTGCCTTCTGTTTATTTTCCTTTCCCATTACTTTTTGTAACGTAAACACATGCTTAGTTTGGTTTCATTGTATTACTGTAGCAGCCAGCTTTGCCTTTCCTTGGATACACACATCCATTTGGCATTTTAGTTTAATTGGCTTCTCATTGCCCATTTCATTCACATACATCTTGCTGGCAGCTTTACACATTTGAACAAATTTCATTGTTTATTTAGAGTTACATTTCTTTGTTTAGTTTCCAGCCGGTTACCATTAATCTCCGTAATCTAAATCCAGCACGCTTTGGTAACACCGGGGCTCTGCAGTAGGCACATAGTTTACGTCAGTGTCATAGCCATACCTCTTTGGAGGCACCCCTTTATTCACTCGGGATGACACTCGGACCTCTGCATGAAGGTTGTCAGACGCATCAGACATTTCTGGCTTTACAGCCTCTGCACTGCTAGAGCTTTCAGCTCTTTGCCCCTCCTCCTCTGAGAAAGAAATTTCTTGTTTCACACTCCCCTCCTCAGAGGAAATTTCTTGTTTAACATGCCCTTCCTCAGACTACTGTGTTTGTAACTCTAGAGCAGCCATTTCGTTGGCATGCACCTTGCTCCAGCTATCGTCCTCGCAAAATGAAGCAGACCTGCTGTATTTTATTGCATTGCAGTCGTCAGCGAACCTGTAAGCTTTCATCCCATTCTGATACCCTAGAAACAACAGCTTTCTCACCCTGGGACCTCCTTTTCTCCTCTTATTCAGTGGTATGTTTACCCAGGCTTTTGTCCCAAAGATTTTTAGAAAATTTAAGTTGGGATTCTTTCCATACAAGACTCTATAAGGTATATTGTCTGTTGCTTCTGTCCAAAGCCTGTTAATTAGGAAACATGCTGTCTTTAGCACCTCCCCCCAATAGGAGATTTTGAGCCCACTATCTCTCAACATTGTGTGGGTCATTGTTTGAAGAATGCCCCCTCTCCACTCCACAATTCCATTTTCAGCGGGGGTAGAGACATTTGTCAACCTATGATTAATACCTTGGTCTCTGAGCCAGGAGGTGAATTCCTTGCCTGTAAATTCTCCCCCCTGATCAGTCTGCAGGGCACAGATGTTACAGTTTAATTGCTTCTGCACCCGTTTAGACCAATATTTGAAAGGTGAAAACACCTCAGACTTTTTCGGCATGGCATATACCCAAGTGAACCTGCTCAGGTCATCTACCAAGATTAGGGCAAATTTATTGTTAGACACACTCGGTGCAAACGGTCCGATTATATCAGCATGTATTAACTGTAACGATCTCTCTGAGACTATATCACTCACTTTTGCTACTGGGTAAGCTTTGGATTTTGACTGTTTACATACATTGCAGTCTAGATAAGTAACCTTTTCCTTACCCAGAATAGCCAGTGTCTTGTTTAGAGTGTGGTAGCTGGCATGCCCCATTCTCCTGTGCAATCTATGGATGCAATTATGGTGGGGTTGCCGATTACAAACCACCTGTGCTTTTACTCCCTTTTGCTCAAGCACAAACACACTGTCATTTAGCATACCTCTGGCTAACACTTCACGCTCTTTAGAGATAGCATATCCATGTTAATTAAATAGTACATTGAAGCCTGCTTTAGTTAACACAGAGACGCTTAACAGGCTTGTCTCCAAGCTAGGCACACACAACACATTTACAAATTTGTGTCTCAGTTCTGGAAAATATACAGTCCCTTGGCATAAGACTTCTGCCTTTCTGCCATCTGCCAAACTCAAGACTTTAAGGTTTTCTGGTTTAGTGTCCTCCAACAGTCTCTTTTCGTTGCAAAACATCTGGGTGGCTCCCGAGTCTATAATCCACGGAGTGTTCTGCTGAAACACGTTAGTCCTCACCAGAGTTGCCCGATGACTTTGTGCCGACCTCTGCTTGCTCCTCTGTCTCTCCGGGCAGCTCCTCCGCTGATGTGTAGCACTCCCGCACAGAAAGCATTTCTGTTTCATTTGCAGCACCCTCTCAACTGAAGACTGCTGCCAGCTGGAAGCAACTCCTCCACTTACTGGCTCTGGCTTCCTCTGGCACGGCTGGACGTAAGCTTTCTGCTCATGGCACGCCTATTGTCTCAGGCCCTCTGCCAATAACTTCCCCATTATGTAGCTCAAGGTTAGCCTCTCTGCATCCTGTCCCTCCAATGCCATTAATAGCATATCGAACCGCTCATGCAGGGAACTCAGGATTATGTATACTTTGTCTTCCTCGGCAATTATTTGGCCATGCTGCTCATGCTCTTGAAAACATGTAGACAGTGAATTAAGATGTTCTTTCACCATCTCTCCAGCTTGCATCCTCTTCCGATACAGCCTTCTGGTTAACGCTATCAGCGAGCCCGCTGTAATTTGTATATAGACGGCCTTGAGCGCGTCCCAAGCCTCCTTTGCCAGCTGCTTACCTCCGACATGGACAAGCTGTTCGTCAGATAGGCTCAAGATTATGGTAGCAAGAGCCTTTTGATCATGGATGGTATCTTCTGGCGTGGGTTCCTCTGGAGAATCTGCTACTGCATTCCACAGCCCCTCTCTCTTCAGGAAATGTTCAACATGAACTGCGCACATGGTATAGTTGATGGAAGTAAGCTTCTCAATCAGCACTGTAGCCGCTGCTGTAGCCATCCTGCTCAGCCTTGCTGTCTTAGCTACTGCTGGTTCCCTCTGCCGGGGTAGCTTCTTACTTCTCTCTGGAGCACGTCAGCCATCTTTTTCCAACTACACTCACAATCCGTTGGCGCAGTGGAAGCGTGGTAAACCCATAACCCTGTTGATGCTCACGCTGCTGCCTAGTGAGTATAGTGACTGAAGACAAAAAGATTAAGTCTAGCACACAGTAGCAGTTAAACTAACTATGTACATTTATTTACAGAATATATTTCAGACTGACAAAATGCTCCGCACACCACTCCATCCAAACTCTCCACACATATGATGGTGTCTCTGTACATTTATACACATTACAAGTCTGTCTGACCAATCAGGCCAGTGCTGAGTCAGTGCTGAGTCATGCTGACTCTACCTTGTCTGATGCAACCTGGCACTCTGCCACATTGCCCCCTCCAGCCAGATGATCTACTGTCACTTCAGCTGTCTGCTGTAATCTGGATACTGTCACACATATATCAACACCTTCAGGACCACCTCTCTCAATATGCCCCTGGAAGAGCATTATGCTCCAGCAATAAAAACCTTCTGGTGGTCCCCAGCCTGAGAGAGATCTGGCTGTCCTCGACAAAAACCAGCACCTTTTTGGCCCTGGCCCCTCCTGATAGAACTCTCTGCTGAAGAACATCTATGAATTTGTTATCTTTCTGTAGGACTTGCAATGCAGATATGTTCTGCCAGGCATTCAATTGATGTCAGTGATGGTCTGCCACTCTCATACCCCTACCTTCCCCTCATCCTTCCATATCCCCCCCTACCCAGGGGGCTGGTAGGAACTGAAATTATTTCCATTGTTTTAGATAATGTATTGTTCTGTGATAGATATTTTAAGTATTTTAATGTTGCTTTAAATTGATTATTCATTGTATTTGTCTTTGATGTAAGCCACTGTGGCCTTGTTTGGAGGGAAGGGCAGCCCAGCAAGTCAAACTTGCTAATAATAAATATAGATCTAAATAAATAGTCCAAATCATGAAGAAAGGAGCAATCAGTTCAAAATATAGTATCTTTGTATTCCACAATTATCTGTGCTAGTTGGCCACTTTCTTATTCTGCGTGGCTAGTCACCTGCTGATATAACGCAACCTAAAACCAGAGTTCTGCCAAAAAAAAAAATTAATTTGGCTTGGTTTGTGTTTTTGCTATATATTTTTGGTAACCAGAAAAAAACCTAAAGGAAAAATGCCCAGAGAAAAAACCCCACTGACATAAATGCTCATGGGAAAAAAGCCCCCATAGAAACATGCCCCCATGGAAACATGCCCACATGGAAGAAAGCCCATAGTGAAAGTAGCCCACATAGAAAAAAGTCCCCATGGAAAAATATGTAAAGCACCACAGGTTTTTATAATTGTTGATAACCATTAATAATATTTAATATTAATAATATTTTGGATTAAAGTATGTCATATTCATATGCAACAAAAAGTGACCATTTGAACTTTATTCAATGAACTTTATTAAGAAGGAAAAACAATAATAACAGAAATTAAACTCTACATAGAAATATATTTAAATAAAATTAAATAACTTTATTAATTTACAATTTGTCAAACTTTTTAATGTTAATACATTGTGGTACACCCAGTGACCATGACAAGAGACTATCTAACCCTAATAGTAAAAGCAACAATTATTTAACAACAACAATAATAATTCAGAAATAATTCTTCATTGCAAATTAGCCAATCTCTTTAAGTAACTAAGTTTATCTTCCATCTGCTCATATTGCTGCGCAGAAGTGGCAACCATGTCATGTGGTGCCTCATATTTCCTCTTTTTCACCTCTAAGTGACCTGCCTGTGCATTGGGGGGGGGGGGGCTAAATCACAGACAAATGATCACCAGCGTTCTCTCTAAGCTAAGTTAGTTTGAGCTAGCTTACAGTATTATAGCTTCCAGCTCACACATTTTTGTCATAGCTTATTTATGCAATAGCTTACAACCTGGCCCCAGAGCAAACTAATTTATGTGGTATCTCAAAACTTTAATGCCAGTAGCTCACAAAGAAGAATTTTTGCTCACAAGACCCCATAGCTTAAAGGAAGTATTGATGATCACATACTTCATTGGCTAAGGAATTATTGCAGTAAAGATATTATATTAAGTAAACCAGAGGTCCCCAACCACCAGACCACAGACCCAGACAAAAGAGGCAGCCCAGGAGAGGCAGCCTCAGAGCAAGGCAGAGCAGCCCCACTGCCCCTTTCCCCTGCCAGGGACCTGGGCAGACGAAAGAGGCAGCACAGCCTCACTGAGGCTGCCTCACCTTGCAGGGGAAGCAAAAAAGCAGCATGGCAGTGACTTTCCCGTCCCCCTCATTTAAAGACCTCTGCTGATCAGCTCACACCTCATTTACAGACCACCACGGGGGGTGGGGATGGGGAGCCTGGGTTGGCAAGAACCCCAGTACTGCCCCCCAAGTCCGTGGAAAAATTGTCTTCCAGGAAACCACTCCCTGGTGACAAAAAGGTTGAGAACCACTGAAGTAAACCATGTGGAACACACATTTCTCAAAATACATTCTAAAGAAGTACAAAAAAGATACCTGGCTGCTTTGAAGACCTTTCTGCAGACATACTGGTTTTTATTTTCCCTCCAAAACCTATGGGTGAGAAACAGAATTTGAAAAACCATTCTTTACTAAATCAAACCCATGCTACTTCTAAATAAATTCCTCCCAGTATCTAATTTTTCCACCTCAGCATGGTGAACTTACCTAAGTAAAAAGTCTTGCTTTCTTCAGAATCTGGACAGTAAATAACCTGGGTCACACCAGGCTAACCCTTTTATATCTCTGGTTCCCAACTGTAGAAACTGGTGTGATCCAGCAGGGTTCTTCTTATGTTAATTATGATAGCTTCCCCTTCAGCTTTCCCCCTGCCTCCTTCTCCTGTTTCTCTTTTTTAAATAGCAAATGCAGTTAAGGCCTCATAGATCTAAGAACCTGAGCAGGAGTGACTCTGGCAAGTATCTGGAAGGAAGAAATCAATAAACATAGTTGGAATTAACAAAAAAAAATGGTATAATGGAGAATCGATCCATGGGTATCTCGGGCTCTGAGGGGGGCTGTTTTTTGAGGTAGATGCACCAAATTTGTTGCATAGTATCCAGTGCCTCTCCCCAAAATACCTGGCAAGTTTCAAAAGAATTGGACCAGGGGGTCCAATTATTTGAGCCCCAAAAGAAGGTGCTCCTATCCTTCATTATTTCCTATGGAGGGAAGGCATTTAAAAGGAGTATGGTCCATTTAAATGTGATGGCCAGAACTCCCTTTGGAGTTCAGTTGTGCTTGTCACAACCTTGCTCCTGGCTCCAACCCCAAAGTTCCCAGATATTTCTTGAATTGGACTTCAACAACAAAATATTATTAATGGTTATCCACAATTTTAAGTACCTATGGTGCTTTACATATTTTTCCATGGGGGCTTTTTTCCATGTGGGCTTTTTTTCTATGTGGGCTACTTTCACTATGGACTTTTTTCCATGTGGGCTTCTTTCCATGTGATTTATTTCCATGTGGGCATGTTTCCATGGGGTCATGATTCCATGGGGGCTTTTTCCCCGTGAGCATTTATGTCAGTGGGGTTTTTTCTTTGGGCATTTTTCCTTTATGCTTTTTTTCCTAGAATCATATTTTTCTGCCTCCTAGAACATTTATGAATTGTGTATGCTATCCTACATTTTCAATTCCAACCCTTTTCCTTTGCATTTATTTTTGTTTTCCCTTTCCTGCCCCTCATCAGCCTCTTTCCATCTTGCTTTGACCTTGCTAGAATTGCTAGATGCCAAGGTTTGACCCTGGCTGTACAGACCTTTGATGATTGCCCCTTAAATCTATAGCATGAAGTCAGGAACATGATCTGAAGGCTTATGGCAACTTCAGTCTCTGTATTAACCATTTTTTTTCTTATATCCTTTTGTCACTACATGGATTCCTCAAGTAATTGTCAAATGTATCTTCTTCCCCAAAGCATAACAACAGGAAAGTCATTAACAGCCTTGTTCAAACAAGCACATTATGGACCTATTAGTGCATGGGTTTGCTTTGGAAACAGGGTTGCTCATGCTGTCTAAATAGTGATAATTGTGACTGATTGGGGGTTGAGTCTTTTCTTGAAGTGTGGTAGCTAGACAGCTGTCAGTATATTTCTGGTTCTTTCTTTATACTATTGGTCATATGTATATCATATAGACTTGTTATATTGAAAGACATTTGACAACTGCCAGCTTTGCTAAGCAGAGATTTCATTTCTGTTACCTGGAAATGAACTGTCCCACAGATCTGTAATTAAGGTCAATTTGCTTCAGTAACTTGCTGCATCCTTGGCCCATTAACCATAGACATCAAACTGCAGATTTTCAGAGCTGTAAGCCTTTAATCTTTACTTTGGACTCTGTGCCTGCCTTATGCATTCTGTCTTCCAAATGGATTGATCCTAAACAATTCTTATGTTTGACAGTTTGCAGAAGGTCCATGTGGTTCAGCCACCATTTTAATGTTAGGCTTCCAGAGATCACCAAAATGCTCCCCCCCCCCAACTTTGTCACTAAAGCATTAAAGTGGAAAATGTTTTCAGAGCTTTAGGCTTCCATCCCAGTGTGTGTTTCTCTGTGTGTTTGTCTTTACATTGCATGTCAATTTCATTCTGCATTGATGATCCCCGCCTTTATTTTGTTTGCATGCAGCACTGAAATATTTTCCTTCCTTCCTTCCTTCCTTCCTTCCTTCCTTCCTTCCTTCCTTCCTTCCTTCCTTCCTTCCTTCCTTCCTTCCTTCCTTCCTTCCTTCCTTCCGGCACTGGGGACACTGTCTCCTCTCCCTTTCAAGCTAATGCCAGCAGGGAACTAAACCCCACACAGCTCTTTTTAAACTTTCCCCCATCTTTTTAATTTCTTCATTCAGTGATCCGAGACTAGCAATAGTCTCATATCACTAAATTCATGCCACTTGTAAAAAAATAAAATAAAAATTTTAAACAAGGGAAAAATGAAGCTTGTGCACTGGTGGAGGGGGATGGATGGTGGAAGGTACAGAGTGGGTAGAATGACCTTGATATGGGCAGGTGAGTGACCTTTGCGGCATCAAAAGGGCTGTGGGGAAAATCCAAGGGAATCTGTATGCTTTTTAATTACCTTCAGTTTGGAAGTGAAACAAGTGAAAAACAGGCACAAAAACACTCTCAGAAAACTCAGAGAAACAGTGCCCAAGATAGCAAACTTGAGTGCTTATGGGAGGGAGATCAATTCAGAATAACAAAGAAGACCCAACAGGCATGCATGGTGAAAGCAAGGGAAAACATCCAAGCCTTTAAGGTCAATCTGACATCTTTATGATTTTGTCTATCATATTAAATGCAAAAAACCCCACCTCAAAACAAAACAAACCTCAGTTACAATCTGGGATAAGATGCAGGTCTGAATGTGTACAGAGTCATCTACTAAAATATACATTTTGTTTGTTTGATTGATTCATTGATTTATAACCCACTCTCCCCAAAACCAACTTCACACTTTTCTTTCATAAACATTATTGGACATCTTTATTTAAACCATAATACTGGAATCCAAGAGTTACATCCTTCCAAATTCATTCCAATCAATGTGCTTTAAAAAAATATAACTCTGCTTAGCATTTCACCAAAAATATCTTGAAGGTTAAGATGCAGACTCCTATCCTAAGAATTAGGAAGAGGCCAACTCTTGACAATTAGAAGTATCAGGGGTAAAAGTTAGTATCATTCTCCCCCACAATAAAACCCTAAAGCTGGTAAGGTCCACCAAGTATTTAGAAAGTTTCTGATGCAACTCATTACTGATCTAGTCTAGTCCTAGCCAGAACTCAGAACAAAAACATATAGATAATATAGAAAATGGCATGACAACATGAGAAATTTATATTTGTTTATTTATACCCCACCAAAGAGCTTAGAGTGAATAGTTTTCAGGAGGATTACAGGGCCAGATCAGATTAAGCATGTGTACCTTCAAATATGTCTCAGGGACTCATATTTAGAGTACATTTGGCAGCATAACACTGAAAATAGTAATTTTTTTTTTCTTTCTTCAGCATCATTAGCTGTTTTTTCAACACTTGACAGATGTTAGCAATGGGTTCATCAGTATGGTTATAATGTCAACTTTTTCTCTTTAACAGCAGAATAGAAAGTGCTATAATTATTTTCTGTATAGCTCACTGGACTGTTACTATATGGTAGCGTTCTTGATTTTGGGGTGACATTGTTCATCAGGCTGAGTTAGATAGATTAGTCTGATGTAGGAATAAACAGAAAGGGGAAGAAAAATGGAGAACCAACATAGCAAAAAGGCAATATTAGGTTTTGTAAAGTTAACTTTAGTAATAGGTATTATTTTAGAGAGATTCAGGATCCCTTAATTAATATTCAGGTAGACCTTCTCAGAGAAAACATTCTTTTTCTGGGAATAGAACTACAAACTTCTCAAATTGCCAACTCGGAGGAGATGAGATTCATTTATAGAAACATATCGACAGAACTGGAATGACCATTTGCCCAGGAAAGTGCAATATATATGACTATTAGGATATGGTAAGTAAGGAATTTAAAAAATGGAATGTATACCTTAATTTGATTGGTGGAAAGTTACATATAGAGATGGACACAAACTGACAGAAAGTTACATATAGGGATGGGCACAAACTGGCTCATGAACGAAAACATTTTGATGAATTTTGGCCAGTCTGTGGTTCGTCAACCAGCATGAACTTTCTATAAACATTCAAGCTGTTCATGGAGGTTCATGCCAGTTCGTGAACAGAATGCAACAAGGAGAGATTACATATATATAACACAACCACATGGTTATTGTGACAAAAATTACTAAACATTACTAAAAAAATTACTAAACAAAAATTACCAAACATTCACTAGTGCCCCATCCACAACGATTTGGATTTATTTATTTTTTATTTTATTTTTGCGAACTTATAGTCCGCCCTTTCCCATAATGGGCTCAGGGCAGATTACAACACAATAGGACAGTTAAAATCCAACAATGAACAATGAAACAGTTAAAAGTTAAAACAGTTAAAACCATTAAATAAAAACTAAATATTAAATAGGACAGTGTGGGTGGTGTGAACATAATTCACAGATTGAGACACAGAAGTCATAGGTGTCTTGGATGTCAAATAACAACAATGTCAGCCCGATCCCTGGATATCAGGATGATATAATAGTGCAGGGAGGTCAGTTAGATGGTATAATCCATAAGAAATTTAATGAAATGAAATGTGGATGCCCGTTTGCCTCAGCCAAAAGCCTGGTGGAACAGCTCTGTTTTGCAGGTTCTCTGGAATGGTGATAAGTCTAGTAGGGCCCAAATCTCCATGGGGAGCTGATTCTACCAGGTCGAGGTCAGGGCCGAAAAGGCCCTGGCTCTGGTCAAGGCAAGCCAGACATCCTTTGGGCCAGGGAATTATGATTGATTTTGCAATAAATATTGTAAGTATGGATATATATTGCTATATGTAAAGTTGGATTGCAATATTGCTTGGCTTGTAATATTGGTATTATAGCAGCATGAATATTATATCTCATATTTCAGTATAAACTTGGAATACCAAGTTAACTACCTGTCCATGGGATTCTATTTTTCATACAGGAGCACCGGGACCTTTATCTTCATCCAGGACTTCGAACATTCAGAAAGCTAAAGGAAGATTGCTTGTTTGTAACCATCGGTGCTCATATTTTCTTCATTGCAACCATTTCTGCTGTGGTTCTGGGACTTATGTTGTATCTTCACCTTAGTATATGTTATGAAATAGCATCAGAATTTAATGAATGTTTAGTAATTTTTTGTCACAATAACCTTGTGGTTCATGAACAGGAACAGACTGTCTCTGATCACTCAAAATATCTGCATAAATAGCACCAACATGGAGGTTAAGTAAAGGGAAGATCACCTGCGACTTTGATGACTGTAGCTGACACAGGATCCATTCTATACACTCCTGAATCTCACTCATTTTGATAGGTGCAGGTTCAGGAGGTTCAGGAATGCACAGAATGGATCCTGTGCAAGCTAAAGACACTAAACATCAGATCTCCTCCATGTTTGATGTGTCTATCTTGCACAGGATCTGTTATATTCACTTCTGAACTTGTGCCTGTCAAAATGACAAAGGGAACACATGAAATAAGACCATAAGAAGAGCCACACTGAATCAGACCAGTGATCTATCTGTGCTGGACACTCATCTCACACAGTGGCCAACCAGTTCCTCTGGTGGACCAACAACAGGGCATAGAGACTGAGACCTTCCCCAAAGGTTATCTCCTAGCACTAGGATTCATATGCTGACTGCCTCTGAACTTGGAGGTTCCCTTTGGTCGCCATGGCTACTGCTGGATCTATATTCCATGAATCTATCTATCTAATCCCTTTTTAAAGCTATCTATGCCAGTGGCCATCACTATAACCTCTGGCAGCAAATTCCATGATTCCATCTGGATCAGGGCGGCTCTGCAGTGCTGCTGTTATTAGATCTGTCAGCCGCTTTTGACACGGTTGACCACCAGCTACTGACTGACCGCCTCACCGATGTGGGGATACAGGGATCTGCCTTGCAGTGGCTGACTTCCTTTCTCCAAGATCGGGGACAAAGGGTGGTGATAGGGGAGAAAGCATCCCAGAGGCACTCCCTTAGTTGCGGGGTGCCGCAGGGAGCGGTCCTATCCCCGATGTTATTTAATATCTATATGCGCCCCCTTGCCCAGATTGTCAGGAGGTATGGACTGGGTTGCCATCAATATGCGGATGACACCCAGCTCTACCTAATGATGGGTGGCCAGTCTGACTGTACCCTGGAAAATCTAGACCTGGCATTACAAGCCGTGGCCTCTTGGCTCAGACTGAGTCGGCTGAAATTGAATCCGACGAAGACGGAGGTTCTCTACCTGGGTCGGGGCGGTCCGGGGAGAGAGATCCAGCTGCCGGCCCTTGACGGGGTGCCACTAATACCGGTCCCCAAGGTCAAGAGCTTAGGCGTGCTCCTTGAGTCCTCCCTTACAATGGAGGCTCAGGTGGCAGCCACTGTTAGATCTGCCTTCTTCCATCTTCGGCAAGCACGGCAGCTGGCCCCTTACCTGGACCGCAGCGACCTAGCGACGGTAATCCATGCTACGGTCACCTCAAGAATAGATCACTGTAATGCTCTCTACATGGGGCTACCCCTGACGCTAACCCGGAGACTACAACTAGTGCAGAACGCTGCGGCACGGCTGTTAATGGGGCTACCACGACGGGGGCACATTCAGCCAGTGCTGAGAGAGCTGCACTGGTTGCCTGTTGTGTTCCGAGTTCGCTTCAAGGTGTTGGTATTAACCTTTAAAGCCCTTTATGGTCAGGGACCTGCCTATCTACGGGACCGCCTTTCCCCATATATCCCCCAGAGAGCACTGCGATCAGGAACAAAAAATCTGCTGTCTGCCCCTGGCCCAAAAGAAGCCAGACTATGCGCAACAAGATCTAGGGCCTTCTCGGTGGCAGCACCAGAACTCTGGAACACCCTCCCAGAAGCTGTAAGGGCCCTGCGGGATCTGTCGGCGTTCCGCAGGGCCTGTAAGACCGAACTGTTTAGACAGGCATTTCTGGTTGACTGAAAATGAGCTGCCACCGGACATCCTACAGAAGCTGGTGGTCATAGTCTGAACCCAATACCGCCAGACTGGATCGAGATAGCATAATAGTTTTAAACTGATAAATGTATTATGGTTTTATATGTTTTATGGAATGATTGTTTTTATGATACTGTAAGCCGCCCTGAGTCCGCTTGCGGAGAGGGCGGGATATAAATGCAAAGTAATAAATAAATAAATAAATAAATCTTGCTGTGTAAAGAAGTACCTTAATCACTAATCTCTATTTCAAATTTGCTGCAGGCTTGCATCCCTTCCTGGAGAGGGAGAGCTATGGCAACATCAGTGACTGTATATTTTAGGTAGCCTCATATGTTTGATATTCTTTTTCTTAATTCTGTTACACATTGTAGTTTTTTGGTACAGTTGTTCCAAGCCTTGTGCTCTAGTCAACTAAATTTGTATTTTAGTGAATAAAGATCTTTTCTGTGTTAAAGATCTCAGATAGTGGTCAGGATCTTACCTATGCTCCTGACTGTTCCTTCCAAACATAGACCAGAAACTGCTGACTGAGCTACTGAAAGCCAGCTGACCATGGGAGAGGGGATATGCACATACCCAAACAGACACCACCCCTATCCTTGATTCAACTTGAGAGTAGAAGGAGGATGGGCACACCTTAAGTGGTGGCATGCTACCCCATACAATAGAATGGAGGGGGGAGGGGCAAACCCTCTCACATACACAGAAATTTTCCTCTGCCTCTCAGGCAAGGACAACAGGACAGCTTTCAGCAATGAAGGGTCTGGAAACTTGGAGGGTTAGGCTAATTCAAGAGTTTTTATAGCACTTATTTGTAGTAAGGAGCAAAAGTTGCAAGGGCAGGGAAACAGGGCAGATAGCTTCATTTCAGCTCCGAGTCAAAGACTGTTCAAAATTCAGAATGTGTGTGCAGGAAAGGGCAAGGATGTCATCTGACCTTATTTCTTCTCTAAAGTATAAAGACTGGTACCTGTACTATAGATTAATAGCTACAGATCACTAGGTTTGGAGCCAAGCTTTCTGCAAACAGCATGAGTTCACTGAAAGGCACTTTCTTGCCTTCCTCTTTCCTCTTTGACTGTAAGTGTGTTCCCCAAACTACTGCTGAGACTACTGCTGAGGGTTGGGGGTCCCTCCAGAAGATTATCAAGTGTGCTATGAGTGGGGAGCAGATTTACTACAGCAAGAAGAGAGACATGGCAGAAATCAACCTCTCTCTTTCTTACATGAATAGAGCAAAAACTGGTATAGTAATGAAAGACCTCGACATTTCTGCCATTGTCTCCCTGCAGAGGGGAAAGGGAGACAGAAAAAGTCTTTTCCCATGAAATCCATTTGTAGAAATGCTTAGATCTGCCTTATCATTTATAGTCCTTTTGTAGATTGAGGTTGCTGGAAAGACTGAAGAGCCAGTTGGAATATTGATGAGGCGTGAACTTTGCCATAGAATTAAGTTGAATAGAACCTTAGATGTGATGTGGACCAATGGTTATTACTTGTGTCAGGTGAGCACAAATATATATTTTTTAACTATTTTAACTATATATTGAAAGAAGGCATTCATGTTTTGGATTATTTCTTCAGGTTAAACTTTAGACTAAACCTGGTTCATACTACCTCATTATATTAAGTAACTCATTAGAAAAGTTTCTGGTGGCTGCTGCTGCTTCATGATCTCATTATGAAAATATTCTTCTTGTGACATCACAGTATGTCTCTTACTACAGCAATGACTGTAGTTCATAAACTAGTGCATACAAGCTTAGTACAAAGGGGAAAACATGGAGTGAATAGAAAAATAATAAATTGGAATTAAGTCAGCCATCACATAAACCCATACAAATATCTTAATCCAAATATAGCAGGGTGTATCAGCCCATGAGGAAACTAAATGAGTTTATGCTTTACATCAGATAAAATCTACAGTTTCTCCTGCTGAGAAAGTCCCTTATTCCCTTTTTATATTAAGTGCTGAGTGTGTCTGAAAATGAAACACCATGTAATAGTTGGGTAGTTGCTAAAGATAACAAATCTACCACAGTCTGAGTAGTTGTCATTGTTCTGAAGCAACATTCCAGCAACACCTTTCGTTCTATTGACTATCCAGTTTATATATTTTTTTCAAATTTACCAAATTAAAGTAGATATATCACACTGCTCATGAACTTCCTTATCACATCAATCTTCTAAAGTACTAGGAATTAGACAGTAAGAATAAATTAATTAAGTAATTTCATAATAATGTTTATACCATTATTTTCTAAATATTGGTAAGGGGAAGTATGAATATTTAATATGTTGTGCTGTTTCCTACTCCAAGATCCCATAGATTTTGCCCTTGCTGAGGGCAGTCAGCTTTAGGCCTGAGACTAGAGCACCATGAAGAGGAAAAGCTCAGCTCCACTGTCTTACTAGAACATTGACAGTGCCTGGGCTTCACAAATAGCTCTGAGAACCGGTGGTTCTGGTGGGTCATTTGTGGATGCCACAAAAGTCTAAACACACAGGCAGCACTCGGGAGTGACATGAAAGTATTCTGGGCTTTTTTGGTGTATCTTTCCAGTGTGAAGACTTTTGCCTTTGGTGTGTTATTATGCCTTTTAAGTTTTAGCTAACATTATCTAGTCTGAGGATAGTTTGTGGTGTGTATGAATTTGTTATTGAGGCCTCAGCTCTTGCAGGTGTCAATATTTGTTTCAAGCATATTTATTTATTCTGAGCCCTCATACTGGGATGCTACTTGAATTATGGAGGTCTGGTGAAGGAAAGTACATTCCAGTGAGTTATAAGATATGTGGGGATCAAACTGTTCATCTAACTTCCATTCTGTCCTCGTTTAAATAGTACTTGCACCACAGTATACAAAAACAATTTTAGCAAATAATCTATGTGCTTACTGGGAGCTGTCCTGTGCTTTTTAAAATATTTATGTAAGACTATTACATTAAATTGTCTGATGCATTTGGAGTTGGATATCATCAGGAGGCCTATGATACTCAGCATTATAGGCCATTAAATAATATCCAAGTGCTGCCATCTCTGTCCTGGACAGTGTCCTGGATACTGTAGTCAAGTGAACAAAAGAGAACGAACTGAAGTTAAACCCTGGCTTGAGAGAGGGGGGTTATATTATTCAGTAATGATAATATGCGAGAGGTTCATTTCACCCTCTGCCCCTTTCATTGGAGGTTCTATTAAAACTCCAGTTTTATTGAATCCAGCTTTATTGTTAGAAAAACAAATCAGGACTGTAACTAAAAGAGCTTGTTTTCATCTGCATCTTATACCAACATTGTCTCTATTCTTAGCTGATCTAGCCACAATGATCCATGCCATTGTACCTCTAGATAGACTACTGAAATAGTACACTGTGTTGCCCTTGAAAACTATGCAGAAATTCAGTTACAATAGCCTGATTACTATCTAGAATTGATAATTTGATTATATTACCACTATTTAAAGATCTGCACATTGACCTTCTATTTCTTTGTTCCTTGTTCAGTTCAAAGTGCTGAAATGGAAACATTTTTAATTGGTTTTATGATGTATTTTACTATCTTGGTGGCACTGATTGGGCAAATCTAAATATTATACATAAAAGATGTATTGTTGGGTTTGTGTTGGAAAGGTGAGGGGAAAGACAGTTTTTCTTCAGCATGCTCCACAGTTCAAATTTATTTCCTTATTCAACAGCTGTCATTTTTAATTTTATTCCATGCCTTGTGGAGTCATTTCTATTTCAGTGTGCAGGGAATGTAGACACATCTTGACCAGGATTCCAGACTGATTCAGATTTATGTTCCTATGAATGCAGCCCTGCAGCTTCATGACAATCTGTTTTTTTTAACATGGCATTGGGCTCATCCGTGCAAGCAAAAAAAATATTCCACTAGACTCATTAAAGACCTTTGCATAGGCTTGCACAATTTCTAAGAACCTGTTCTTTGTTTTTCAGTTAGCAAAGATGCTTGATGGTTATGTTGTGCCTAAGTTATTATTTAACATGAAAATTAATTTATGAGAAATTTGAGATGCTGTATAGTGGAAAACAGGTGGAAAAAATGACAGAATGATCTCGGTTCGTATCCAAGGCAAACCATTCAATTTCACAGTAATCCAAGTCTATGCCCCAACCACTGTTGCAGAAGAGGCTGAAGTGGACCAGTTCTATGAAGATCTACAACACCTTCTAGAATTAACATCAAAAAAAGATGTCCTCCTCATCATAGGGGACTGGAATGCCAAAGTAGGAAGTCAAAAGGTAACCGGAACAACTGACAAGTTTGGCCTTGGAGAACAAAATGAAGCCGGGCAAAGGCTAATAGAGTTTTGTCAAGAGAATAAGCTGGTCATAGTGAACACCCTCTTCCAACAACCTAAAAGGTGACTTTACACGTGGACATCACCTGATGGGCAACACAGAAATCAGATTAATTATATACTCTGCAGTCAAAGATAGAGAAGCTCCTTACAGTCAACAAAAACAAGACCTGGAGCTGACTGTGGCTCAGATCATGAGCTACTCATCACAAAATTCAGGCTTAAACTGAAGAAAACTGGTGAAGCCATTAGGCCATTCATGTTTGACCTTGATCACATCCCTTATGAATATAGTGGAGGTGAAGAATAGGTTTAAGGAACTAGAGTTGATAGACAGAGTGGCTGAAGAATTATGGACGGAGGTTTGTGACATTGTACAGAAGGCAGCAATCAGCACCATCCCAAAGAAAAAGAAATGCAAGAAAGCAAAGTGGCTGTCTGATGAGGCTTTACAAATAGCTGAGGAAAGAAGGTAAACGAAAGGCAAAGGTGAAAAGGAAAGATTCACCCAACTGAATGCAGATTTCCAGAGAACAGCAAGGAGAGATAAGGAGACCTTCCTGAAGGAACAATGCAAAGCAATAGAGGAAAATAATAGAATGGGAAGGACAAGAGATCTCTGCAAGAAAATTGGAGAAATCATTCCATGCAAAAAAGTCCATGATAAAGGACAAAACTGGTAGGGACCTAAAAGAAGCAGAAGAGATCAGGAAGAGGTGGCAAGAATACACAGAAGATGTATACAAGAAGGATCTCAATGTACCATGACAGTCAAATCACTGACCTTGAGCCAGACATTCTGGAGTGTGAAGTCAAATGAACCTTAAAAAGCATTACTAACAACAAAGCGAGCGGAGATGATGGTATCCCAATTGAGCTTTTCAAAGTCATACAAAATGATGCTGTTAAAGTTATGCTCACATTATGTCAACAAATCTGGAAAACACAACAGTGGCCATGGGATTGGAAAAGATCAGTTTATATTCCAATCCCAAAGAAGGGTAATGCCAAGGAATGTTCAAACTATCGCACCATTGCACTCATTTCACATGCCAGCAAGGTCATGTTAAAGATTCTACAAGCTAGGCTTCAGCAGTATGTCGATTGGGAACTACCAGAAGTTCAAGCTGGGTTTTGGAGAGGTAGAGGAACTAGAGACCAAATTGCCAAGTAGGCTTGAAACTCAACATCAAAAAAACTAAGATCATGGCATCCGGCCCCATCACACCTTGGCAAATAGAAGGGGAAGATATGGAAGTAGTGACAGACTTCATATATCTGGGATCCAAGATCACTGCAGATGATGACTGTAGCAATAAAATTAAAAGACGTTTGCTCTTTGGAAGGACAGCTATGGTGAACCTGGGCAGTATAATAAAAAGTCGAGACATCAGCCTGCCAACAAAGGTGCGTATAGTCAAAGTGATGGTATTCCCAGTAGTAATGTATGGCTGTGAGAGTTGGACCATAAGGAAGGCCGAGCGCAGAAGAATAGATGCTTTTGAGATGTGGTGCTGGAGAAGACTCTTGAGAGTCCCTTGGACTGCAAGAAGATCCAATCAGTCAGTCCTAAGGGAAATCAACCCAGACTGTTCCCTGGAAAGTCAGATGCTGAAGCTGAAGCTCAAATACTTTGGCCACCAAATGAGAAGGGAGCAGTCCCTGGAGAAGATCCTAAGGCTGGGAATAACAGAAGGCAAAAGAAGAAGGGGACAACAAAAGATGACATGGCTGGACAGAATTACTGATGTAACAAACACGAATTTGAGCAGACTTCAGAGGATGGTGGAAGACAGCAGGGCCTGGCGTGACTTTGTCCATGGCGTCACAAAGAGTCAGACTCGACTGTGACTGAACAACAACAAATTGTGGAAAACATCCATATTCTAGCAAGTAGCCTATATTTAATAAGGGGGGGAGGGGAAGGGTGGTTGTACGCACATTTATCTAGGAAGACTTTTAATTCTAGAGAACCCTGAAAAATAAAATAGTGGTCTGGTACAAAGGGGGGATGGAGAGAAAATAATCTGTAGATGGGGAAAGTCAGCAACCCGATATGAATAGGAAGTATCCCTCCCCTGTGGCAAGCTCAGTATGAGCAACCAGTGAGAAACTTAAGGGTATGGGAATGCAAATAGGCACTAGTCCAACACTGCGACATCAGTTCTGATGTAACCCTGAAAATGGCATTATTACATTGATATGACACTCTAGGATTCTCCCCCCAAACCATAGCATTTTACCATAAAGTTTTTGGGGAGTCCTAGAATGTTACCCTTACAAGATGATGTTACTCCCAAAGTTGTGCTGGAAGTGTCATTGTGCTGCTGAAATGATGTCTTAAAAATGCCACTGGATTCAAACTTTGTTATTTATCATGTATTATTAGCTCTGCAAATGAACATTTTAATTGCCTATATGACATAAATACTTTCTTCCATCTATCTGAAATTTCAGATAAAGAATCCCTTGGGTAAGGATACAGTTGTGTGTGGGAGGAAAAAGTTGTGCTTGGAAGAGGTTCTCATTGAAACAAATGGATATAATTATTAGATTGATTTCCTAATATGGATAGTTTTACTTGTTATATTCAGGATTCGATTTTTAAACAGACATCTGGCTCAACTCTGAATCTGACTTTTGTTGTTGTTGTTATTTCATGCTTTTAAAATTAGCTTTATAAGAAATCTCACAAAACAGTCAATTATATATTTTGTGGATATAGGTGGATAGTAGGGAAAATTACAAGTTACATACTATATGGATTTTAATCTGACTTTAAATAAAATATAGGAAAAGAACAAAGATCAGTAAGGTGTAAATCCCACTGAGGAATCAGCTAGAGGAAGAGATGCTACCAGATACACTGAAAGCTTTGTAGAATATCCAGAAATGGATTTATTTTAAATGACTGTCATATCAAGATAAAAAACTTCCTTTTTGACCTCTAAACTAAAGAAAACCCACAAGCAAGGATTAAGCAAAACCTGGGGATTTATTGCCTAGGAAGATTTCTTTCGAAATGGCAATGCAGTTGCATTCTTACTATGGAAAGAAAGCTTACACTGAATTTTAAAAATCATATGCAGAAGAAAATTGAAACATAACATGTTTTTGTTTAAAGTTCGCACATTTTGTGTATAAGAAAATGAATTTGGGAGGTGTCACTTGCAAGAATAATAGAATACATCATAGCTCAGATTTTTCTTTAGAAGTTATTTATAGAATATTTGACTGCCAAGCTTCTGAAGACAGCAATATCTAAAAGATTACACATTATTTGTTATCAAACCCTTAAAAACAGTTCAGCATGTTGTTACAGATTAGTTTATTCTTTCTAAATACTTAAAAGCCATTTTCTGCCACCCAAAGAGCATTTTAGTCTAGTCCAAATTTGAAGAAATAGCATTTTTTTAATATGTAGGCTATTAAGAAATGCGATTATAGGATTAAATCATTATTATGATATCTTACAGCCAAATTATGTTATGCAATTTGGATTCAGCAAAGACTAGAATCATGATCACCAGGGTACCTGAGCCAGCTTTACATGGGTGCAGGGATGTTTAGAGTCACAAGACAGTTGTGCAGACTGTGGTCCCAAAACACATCTTCATTTGCTGGGACTTCCTTTGTTAGGCTGATGAAAAAGATAATCCAGCTGGTGATTGATAGTGTGGTGGTGACAGACAATTTTGGGCTTTTTTGAGTGACGTCCCTTCTAAATCAATTTCATCATAGTTTTTCACTAGGTTAGGGAATAGCTGTGCTGGACAAATTTTGTCTGGATTTTTCCATTCCTCCTGGGCCTCTTACAGTACAACACCCTTCTATGTCCATTGAAGTCAATGGGCTTAGAAGGGTGTGTGTCTCTGCTTAGGACTGCACCATTATTAACTTTCAAAACAGGGTGAATTCTTGGGTTAGTTGTTTGTAACATCTAGCTGTCATGAAAGAGCTGATTCTCAAATAGTTCTTCTCTTTTCTTTAAGATCTTCTAAGTTGTCATTTTTGCCAGGAGATGCCTGTTCAACAATCTTAGTGATACTTTGTCATATTACACACATTCGTTTTCTCACATTTATATGTAATGTGTTTTGTAAGACAATCAGAAGCTTATGACAAACACCTTTGTTTCTTTAAGCATTCACGAGCAATTGTTTGTATTGAACTGGCCTCTGGAGTCAACTGGATAAGATCCAACAGGCTGAAACTGAATCCAGACAAAACAGAATGGCATTTCGTGGTTAACTTTCTATGGTATTATCTAAGAATTTAATAAAGAAGTGATTTTGTTAAAGGAAAGGGGTCAAGAAACTGGATCATGAGGTGAGTTTTGAATGAATGATATTTGCTGCTTATAAACGGCATACTGCTTGAGAAAAGGCCATTTTTTTAAAAAAAAGTAAGAGTGCTCTTCAGAGAGGGAAGGTGCTATGCTGCAGCCCGATCTCATCAAGACTCAGAAGCTAAGTAGGGATACTACTTAAAAGGGTGACCACCAAAAGAGAAACTCTGCAAAGGAAGGCAATGGCAACCCACCTCTGATTCTCACTTGTCCCCTTGCTGGGGTTGGCATAAATTGACTGTCACTTCACAGCACTTTACAAGCACACACAAATACACAGGAATTCTTCACCTGTGACTACTATCTCTGAATTGTTGCTATCTTCAGCAGCAATTGTTCCAGTTGCCCAGATTTACAGCAACATTTTAACATGATTTAAGGGTGTCCTTACTAGTTGTATTGGCTATATTACTTTGAAATAAAGAAATTATGTAATATCTACCAATTTGCTTCATTATTTGAGAACTGAGTTCTGATCTGTGGGATTGGATTTATGAAATAATCAGGGGCTTGCAGCCTGCAGCGTAGCTGCTAGGCTGCTTTAGCCCGGTTTGCCTCCCTGGGAGGGAGGAGTCAGGGCTCACCCGTTTGGGCGTGCAGTGCTGGGGGTGGGGTTTAGCCATCTTAACGGCTAGCTCCCTGCTCTCTCCTGGCATTCCGTTGATAATCGGGCCTGACAGGGAGCGTGTTTTGACGCTCCGTTGGAAAGACCTGCGGGGTGCATTGGTCTTCGGCGCTTGTGTCCTGGTGTCGCGTGCGGGCTGAAGAGGAGCGTCGGGGTGGCAAGGAGCCCAGAAGGCTTTCGGGGACTGCATCTTCCAACGTGACAGGCTGTATCCTGAGGGATTGCTTTAGCTGGCTGGTTGGGGGGCTGTTTATTGGCCTGGTTGGGGCTCCTTTCGCCGCGGGAGCGGACCAGGCTCCTGTCTTGAGTAGGGGGGGCTGTCTTTGTCCTCTGGGGAATAAAATTGTCTGCCTTTGGGAGATTTAAGTGCCAGGTGTGCGGAGGTGTGGGTGGCCGCCCTTGGGGGATTGTGTGGACACCAGGTGAGCTACTTGATTGGGTGCCTGGCTTTGTGTGTCGGTGTTAAGGTGTTAGGGCCTGTGCTCGCATTGGGTGCCATTTTGTTGTGGGAGCCTGAGGTGGTTTCTTTTGTTTTTTCCTTCTTCTGTGAGGCTTGGGGGAGGCTTGAGTCCCTGCAAGGGATCGTTAGTAGCGGCCAATTTAGGAGAAGAAGGGAGTGGAGCCTACCTTTTTAGGTTCCCTGGCAGGGGGGCTGATTGCGTGTAAGTGGCTTTGCAGGGGGCATTGGTGGGGCGGCCATTTTAAAGCCCTTCTTTGTGAAGGAAGGTCATGGTGAAAAACACTTGAGCAACCATTTTAGGTGTCTTTTCCCTGCTCGAGGGATGGCGGCCATTTTAGGTTACATTTTGGGAAGCCATATTGCAGTTCTTCTCTTCTGTTATAATGGCTGGTGGTAAAGGGTCAGGTAAACCTAAGGGAAAGAAGCCAGCACCTAGGGTGCCTAGGGCACCTGCTGAGAGGGCACCACCCCTGTCATCCTCGTCTGAGGATGTGGGTGATTTAGCAGTGGATGCTAGTGTTATCAGTAGGTTGAGGGCATTGGAGCAGGCGTCGGGTATCCCCTCACCAGGTGGAATAGAGGGGGTTAGTGCCTCTAAGAAGGGTAGGCAAGCTAATATTCTTACAAGGCTGTCCATTCTTGAGGGCAGGTCTGGTGGAGTGCTGCCTGGCAGGGATCCTGGCCTCGGTGGTCCCAGGTTGGGTTTGGTGGCGACAGCAGGAGGATCGGGATGTGGTTTATCATTGGTGCCTTCTGGATTTGGAGGTAGGTCTGGTGATAATTGGCAGGCTGGAGCAGGGCAAGTTTGGCCATGGGGGCCTTGGGGATCAGCTTTAGGGGTTGGGCAGGGTACTTCTGCTGCAGGGGTTGGGGTGCCAGCTTCTTTGAGAGCTGGTTCAGTTCCTAGTTGGGATTGGCCTAATGGTCAGGGCAATACCTGCGCTTACCCTGACCCAGGGCATCCTCGCATGGCAGGTTCCTTTTTGGGCGCACCTTCCCCTTATGGGTTGGTTCCAGTTACATCCTTGCCCTTTGGGGAGGTTGCCTTACCACTAGGGGACCACTTGCTTCCCGCAACCAGGGAGAAAATCCTTAAAGGGGAGTATGTGGACATTTTTTTCTTTGCTTTTTCGAGAACTGGAGAAAAAAGACAAGGAGGAGCTGGATGATAAGGAGAAGGAGAAATTGAAAAAACAGAAAGTAGAAAGGATCTGGGCGAATTGGTTGCCAGAGTTTTATATTTATGCCGGGGTTATTGCCCGGGTGCAGCCGTGGTGGGCAGCTGCCCTTTTTCAGTATCTAGATATAATCTATAAGGGATACACGGCATTTAGTGGCCCTGCCTGGTTGCAATATGATCAGGAGTTTCGGATGAGGGCTGCCTTGTATCTGTCACTTCCGTGGGACCGTATTCATCAGCAACTGTGGTTGCAGGTTATGTCCCTGGCTAGGCCTAATTTGGGTGATCGCTCTGATAGCGGTCACCTGGTAAGTAGGTCAGCGGCATCAGCTTCAGCTTCATCCAGCTCTCCCCGCAGTTCTGCGGGGCAGGCGGTTCAACCCCTCTTGTTCTGTTGGGAATATGGGTCTTTGGGAGTGTGTAACAGGAAGGCTTGCCAGTTCAAGCACGAATGCCCCATGTGTGGGGGGTCACACTCCTTTGATAGCTGCCCCAGAGCAAGGGAAAGGAAAAATGCAAAGAAGCCTGGTGGGGGTGGTGGATCCTATCCAGCTAAGAAAGTGGCCCAGTCTGATAAGGGTGGGGCCCCTTGAGCGTTGGTTGTCGAGGTATCCTCGAAAGGCTGACAGTTTGTATTTGTTAGAGGGTTTTAAGGTTGGTTTCAGGATCCCTTTTCAGGGGCCTCGGGTTCCTTTTATGTCTGGGAACCTTAAGTCAGTTAAGGGTTTGGAACAGGTTGTTAGGGACAAGATCACCAAGGAGTTGGCAGAGGGTAGGATCTTGGGGCCTTTTTCACATCCTCCAGTGGGTTCTCTTAGGGTTTCGCTGTTAGGTGCGGTGTCAAAAAAGGCACCTGGTGAATTTCGTTTGATTCACCATCTCTCCTTTCCCAGAGGGAAGTCTGTGAATGATGGGATTCCTGAGCATTTATGCTCAGTTAGGTATACCAGCTTCGACCAGGCTGTAGCCATGGTGAGACGCTGCGGGGTGGGCGCAGAGTTGGCAAAATGTGATAGTAGATCTGCATTTTGCCTTCTACCAGTGCATCCCGATGATTTTGAGCTTTTGGGGTTTTCTTTTGAAGGCCAGTGTTACATGGATAGAGCATTGCCAATGGGCTGCTCTGTTTCATGTTTCACTTTCGAGTGCTTTAGCACATTTTTGGAATGGGCTGTGAGGGAGAAAGTAGATTTGCAGGATGTTGTTCATTATTTGGACGACTACTTTTTGTGGGCCCCATGGGGACTGGGTGTTGTAGGAAGCTTCTGTCAGGTTTTATTGAGCTGGCAGCGGAGCTTGGGGTCCCTTTGGCCCTTGAGAAAACAGAGGGTCCAGTCTAAAAGTTGACCTTTTGGGGGATTGAGATCGATGCTGTTGCGCAGCTGTCAAGGGTACCTTTTCAGAAAATAGTTGAATTGAGGGCTAGGATTTCTGCATTTCTTCTTAAAAAAAAGGTTACCTTGCTAGAGTTACAGCAGTTGGTGGGGTACCTCAACTTTGTGTGCAAAGTGGTTGCTCCGGGGAGGGCTTTTCCCAGAAGGCTGTGTGATGCACTTGCCTCAGCATAGAACTCGGGTTACCTGCAGCATGAGGGATGATTTGAGGGTTTGGCAGGAATTTTTAGATTCCTTCAATGGAGTCTCCTTTTGGAGAGAGGACATGAGATTCGAAGCAGAGCTTCAAGTCATGTCTGATGCTGCCGGGTCCTTGGGTTTTGGAGTCTATTTTTGTGGACATTGATGACCGGATAGTTGGCCGGACTTCTGGGTAAAGGTAGGGGTGAACCGAGATCTTACTTTTCTCGAGTTCTTTCCCATTTCAGTCACGGTTTGGCTGCGGGGAAGAATATGGCCAATCACACCATCCATTTTTGGTGTGATAATATGGCGGTAGTCCATGTCATTAATTCCCTTTCATCCAAATCCAAGCGGGTTATGAGGTTGGTGAGGGCCTTCACTCTGTGTTGTTTGCGGCTTAATATTTTGTTTTTAGCCAGGCATGTTCCAGGGGTGAGTGATGGGGTGGCTGACGCTCTCTCTCGTAAACAGACAGAGAGGTTTCATCAGCTGGCCCCAGATGCCGACAGAGAGGCGGTGCCAAATGCCCCAGGAGCTATGGCTGATTGGAGAGCCGAGGCCTGCAGAGCGATAGCCATTGCGCCCAACACAAGGAAGTCTTACAAATGGGCTGTGCGGCAGTTTGAAGACTTTAGGGCTGAGGTAGGGTATTGCATTGTTTGGCCCCTCCCGGTGGAGCAGTTGCTCCACTACTGTGTTTCGCTTTGAGGTAAGAGATTGGCCGTGTGATCCATTAGGGGGCGCCTGTCAGCATTGGCTTTTGCCAGTAAGGCGCTGGGCTATAGGGAGGAGACAGCTGACTTTCGGCTTTGAAAGATGCTGGAGGGGTGGGCAAGAGAGGCCAGACCCAGAGTGGACACGCGGAATCCTATATCTCCGTCGATGCTGCGGGGTTTAAGAGGAGTGTGGGATGTGGTGTGTGCTTCTTCTTTTGAAGCATGTTTTTTTCATGCTGTGTCCTTAATGGCATTTTTGGGGGGCCTTGAGAGTCAGTGAACTGGTGGCACAGTCCAGAAATGATGTTTCTGGTAAGGCTCTATTTTTGAGGGATCTGAGGCTATCTAAGGGTAAGGCAGTGATTACGGTCCGTCGGTCGAAGACGGATCAGTTGCAGAAAGGTGTGGTACTTGAATTGGGGAGTTGTTCAGAGCTTTGGGCCTCCCTGTGGACGCTAAGCCCTAAGTAGAGACTTGGCCTTAGTAGTGGCAGGTTTTGGGGGGGGGGTTTAGGGCACTATGCGGCTAGAGGAGAACTGTGAAGCATCCCCCTTTTGGGGAATTAGGGGTCTGGCATGATCAACCTTGGAGTTTGGAGACCCGGGTTTGGAGAATGCAGACTGTCCTGGAGGCTCGGCTAGAGGGTGCCTTTCCATCGAGACGTGCATCTGGGTTTGGGCCCTCTGGTGCGTGCCTCCCTGCTGGGCCTGCCTGGAGGGAGCTGAGTCACTCAGATCCAGCTGGGGGACTGGGTCTTTTGCCCGCTAATGGCAGGGGAGAGGTTGCGGTGACCCCTAGCCCTGGCCAGGCCGCTGGTTGTGTGCCCTCGCCAATGTTGATATTTAATAAAGTGGCCCAATTTTATTCCAATGCATTGTGTCTGACTCTTTATTCCGACCTTGGGGGGCAATAGCTAACCACAGAAGCAGCAGAAGCAGCATTAGTAACTCTAGTTCTGCTCTCACTAAATGCAACTCACTCTTGGCGAGCTCCTGGATGTAGCTTGCATTTTTGGAGAATGTATACTATGCCCTTCTATTTTCCACATTGGACAAACAGATCTGTTCCTACATGAAAGAATAAATGGACACAAATTTGACATACAACACTGCAATATTCAGAAAGCAATGGGTGAACATTGTAGCCATCCAGGCTATAGTGCAGTTGATCTAAAGATTATTGTTTTCCTACCAAATAAAGGGGAGGTGGGCTCTTCAAAATGAGAAAGTGATGAATTTGGATTAATCAAGATGTTCAGTGCTGCGTCTCCCCCAGGCTTCCTCACTTGCTATCAGTGTTAACTCAGCATTACCTTCCCTTTATAGATGCCAATTGCTATGCTCATCTACCTGTTTTCTACAATGAAGAATAGTCCTCACATACTGTGTGTGAATTGGTTTTTGTTTCAAACTCTTCTCTCTTTACAGCATGTCCTCACAGCTACCTGTCTGTTGTTTGCTATGCTTAAGTTTACGTATGGATGTACACTCCATACATCTGATGAAATCAGCTATGAGTCATGAAAAATTATGCTAGAATAAATTGTGCTAGTTTATTCAGTGCCACTGGGATTCTGCTTTATTCACAGGGAACATTTTGCATGAGATGATACTATGGGTGTCAATGAACCAAATCAGAACATAATTGCTATGAAGGAAAGAGCAGTTCAGAAGCTAGTACTGATTTTTCAGGGAAAAGAACAGTCAAGTTGGTGGGTATGCTTTCAGAAAGTCACATTTTGAAATGAAAATCAATCACCACGAACTTTGAATATAACTCTCGTTTAGTCTTCTTGATGTGTTTATTTGCATGATCTTTCTAACAGAGTGACTCATATTTGCCAGTTTGTCTTCAGTCTACTTTTTCCCATTGGGACAGATTCCTATCCTGAGCCTTTTATGCTTTTCCTTACATCCAGTGGATTAGATGTCATGCACTGTCCTTTTCCAAATGTTCAACACTTTTTTCCCATCCTCACCAATGAAATCTCTGATCAGCTTCTTCAGCCATTCTCTTTTATCTTTGAATAATAAAATGCATTCTTTTTAGGCAGTGCTTTTAAATGTACACTTTCCACAAAACCATTTTCATAGAAAGAGTCAAGAGAGAGCAGTACAGAGCAATGATCAAAGGATTATTGAAAGGTTTGATACTGAAAAGTGCAGAACACATCCAGAAAGGTGCTGATAGTGAAGGGGAGGGTATAGGTCTGGTGCATTTCTCAGTATGCTACATATTTTGTCTGTACAGTTCCTTTTCAAGTTTTTTGTCTGATTTTTATCTTGGAAGTATCTCATGAAATGCTCGCCACCTCAGTACTATACCAATAAAAATTATTTGGTGCAAGAAGAGTTCTAGATATATTGGATGCTGAAGCAGCACAAGTGAACTAGACATGTGTGAAATTTTCATTACAAAGTCTCAAACTAGATAAAACCTGGGCAGTTTCAAGCACAGAAAAAGAAAATGAAATCAACTGAGTAACACATCCAAAACTTTTAATGTTCCACACACACAAAAAAAGCCCAAACAGGCAGTGAAACTTATGCTCTCTTTCTCAGTAAGCAATACTTTTCAGAAAATGAGTTTTCCAGATTGTTTTATTTGCACTGGAAAATTTTATACACTGAAGTTGTGAGCCGCACATCAGTGTTGTTATGACTTTCAGGGTGACAGCGTTCACTGGGCTCATCGCCTTCAGGTACACTCTGTCCTTTACTGTCTTATTTAACAGAAATAGGAATATTGAGTTGAGTTTCTATACTGAAGTATTCAAAGATGCAACATGCAATGAGGTTTTTGCTTTCTGGAAAAGATGAGAGCATATGTGTGTTTGCTTCAACAGCAACTCCTTGGGGACCATTTTCAGGTTGAGAAAAGGGTATGGGAAGGACAGCATAAATGTACCTACCCTCAGAAGAGTACTTTGTACCTCCCCTCCTACATGTGATTTTTAAAGAAAATGTACAGAATCACATGTAGTTTTACTTCCAGTGAGATAGTTAGGGCTTTTTTTGAGCAAGCACACAGTTCCAGCTGACTTGGCCAGGGCTCTGGCTCAAAAACACATCTCTGGCAGGCAGAGGGAAGGCACTAGACAGCCACATACTCCCAGCCTACCTGCTCCATCCTCTCTGCCATCTCCAACCACCAATGGACTTGCAAAGAGACCAAGAGATGCAGAGCTGCCCATGAATGCCCACTCTAGGGAGAAGGTGGGCCTGCTACTGCCCCTTCCACTGCATGTGGCTCTCTATCTCTGGCCATGTTTGGGGGAGGGGAAACAAGGTCTATCATTGGACAGTGTGAGAACACACATCCATGAAATGCAGCTGGTGGCACTGTACTGTTCTGTGTCGATATGCAGAAAATAACCTATTGAACTGGTGATGTCACTTCTGGTGATATCAGGGGTATGTGACCTAATATGCAAATGAGTTCCTGCTGGGCTTTTTCTACAAAAAAGAGCTGTGAAGATAGTATGATAAGTTAATTAGAAATATCAAATAGTGCTCTGACTTCTTGTGTATAACCAAGACCAAGGCATTGATTCTCCAAGTGCCCTGCTGACCAATCTAGTACTTAGAAGTCATGATTTCAGACAATATAAAGTACATCCCACTTTCTCTTACAGTGACATGGACATGTCATACAATTGCCATGTGCTGGATTCAGTTCTAAATTCTGATTAAGTTTTACCAACCAATTCAGCTTTTGATGGCAGATGTCCCCAAACACCTTGCCATAGGTAGGAAGAAATGAAACTTGTTATTTTATTTATTAATTTATTTACTTATTTACTTTACATTTCTATCCTGCCCTCTCCGCAAGTGGACTCAGGGTGGCTAACAACATTCATATTTACAAGTTAAAACTAATAAAACAGTTACAATTTAAAACCATTTTGTGGTGCTGTACCACTGCAATATAAGTGAGTTCTTTTCTGATGGTGATCACATAGTAACTCTATAATGATGTGGGGTGGCAGTTCTCTCCCAGCTAGATATCAAAGGCCTGTTGGAACAATTCGGTCTTACAGGCCCTGCAGAAAGTAGAAAGATCCCGCAGGGCCCTTATGGCTTCCGGGAGAGCATTCCACAGTTCTGGTGCTGCCACTGAGAAGGCCCTAGCCCATGTCAAACGCAACCTAGTCTCCTTTGGTCCAGGGATGGACAGTAGATTTTTTGTCCCTGAATGCAGTGCTTTCTGGGGAACATGTGGAGAAAGGCGGTCCCACAGATAGACAGGCCCCTAACCATAAAGGGCTTTAAAGGTCAATACCAACACCTTGAAACGGACTCGGAACACAATAGGTAGCCAGTGCAGCTCTTTCAGCACTGGCTGAATGTGCTCCAATCGAGGGAGCCCCATTAACAGCCATGCCGCAGCGTTCTGCACTAGCTGTAGTTTCCGAGTCAGCATCAAGGGTAGCCCCATGTAGAGAGAATTACAGTGATCTATTCTTGAGGTGACCGTAGCATGAATCACCATTGCTAAGTCGTCAAACACCTTGCCATGGAGAGGGACGGTGGCTCAGTGGTAGAGCATCTGCTTGGTAAACAGAAGGTCCCAGGTTCAATCCCTGGCATCTCCCAAAAAGGGTCCAGGCAAGTAGGCGTGAAAATCCTCAGCTTGAGACCCTGGAGAGCTGCTGCCAGTCTGAGAAGACAATACTGACTTTGATGGACCAAGGGTCTGATTCAGTATAAGGCAGCTTCATATGTTCATATGTCATGCTCAAGGAAAGGGGCCAACTGTTGCACCCGCCAAAGATGAAAAAAGGCGGATCTAGTAGTGGCCGCTACCTGGGCCTCCATTGTAAGAGAGAGTTCCAGAAGCACACCCAAGCTTTTGACCTTAGGGGCCAGTATTAGTGACACCCTGTCAAGAGCTGGCAGAAGGATCTCCCCCCCCCCCCCCCGGACCACCCCGGCTCAGATAGAGAACCTCTGTCTTCGTCAGATTCAACTTCAACTGACTCAGCCTGAGCTAAGATGCTACGACTTGAAGAGCCAGGTCTAGATTTTTCAGGGTACAGTCGGACTGGCCACCCATCAATAGATAGAACTGGGTGTTTTCTGCATATGGTGACATCCCAGCCCATCTTGACAATCTGGGCAAAGGGGCACATGTTAAATAACATCGGGGATAGAACTGCACCCTGTGGCACACCGCATATAAGTGTGTGCCTTTGGGATGATTCCTCCCCTATCACCACCTTTTGTCCCCGACCTTGGAAAAAGGAGGCTAACCACTGTAAGGTGGACCTTTGAATCCCCACATCGGCAAGGTGGCTAGTCAGTAGCTGGTGGTCAACCGTATCAAATGCAGCTGACAGATCTAATAATAACAGTACCGCTGAGCCGCCCCGATCCAGAAGTCACATGAGGTCATCTATGAGGGCGACCAGAACCGTCTCCGTCCCGTGACCTGGTTGAAAGCCGGACTGGAATGGATCTAGTGCAGAAGTGTCATCCAGGAATCCCTGTAGCTGAGTTGCCACCACCCGCTCTATAATCTTACCCAAAAAGGGAAGGTTTGATACCGGCCAATAGTTTGCCAATACAGCCGGATCTGCAGATTGGTTTTTCAAGAGGGGATGGACCACAGCCTCTTTAAGAGGTGTGGGACAGATCCCTTGTACCAAGGATCTGTTGACAATACCCTGTAGTGACTCACGTAGCAATGCCTGACTAGCTTTTATAAGCCAGGACGGGCACAGGTCCAACCCACAAGTCGTAGGGCATACAGAAAAAAGATCCTGTCGACCTCCTCCAGGCTGAGGGGATTGAAGGAATCTAGAAAAGGACCAGAAGACGTGCTTGTTGCCCCAAGTTCTTTTCAATTATTGCAGGAAGGTTGTGTCGGAGCAATGAGACCTTATCTGCGAAAAAAACTTGCAAAAGCCTCATAGTCGATTTCCAATTCTCTAACGTTTGGTTTACCTTGTGGTAAAGCTGTTAATGACCAAATTATACTAAATAATTGTGCTGGGCGCGAGGTCGCAGATGCAATCCGGGATGCAAAGAAGGCCTTCTTTGTGGCCCAGACTGCCATCTCATAGGTCCGTATAAATGATCTATAGGATGTTCTCGTAGCTTTGTCACGAGTGCGTCACCATTGTCTCTCTAGTCATCTCTATCACCATTTCATTGATCACAGCTCTGGGGAATAACATGGAGCGGATCGTGAACGAGGATGAAGAGGACATTGGGGAATGATCTCATCGATGGCTGTAGAGAGCTGGCTATTCCAAATCTCCACCAGCTCATCCAACGAGTCACCAGAGGGCCAGGGATCCAGTAAAGCTATTTGAAGCCACAGAGGGTCCATCTGGCTTTGCGGGCAAGCCAAAACTTGCTCATCGCCAAAATGCAGTAGGGGTGGAATATCCACACGGGCCCTCAGGACAGAGTAGTCAGACCATGGCACTGCCTCAGCAGAAATCTTATCCACTATGACTCCCGCTGCAAAGATCAGGTCCAACATGTGTCCGGCCCGATGCGTGGGCGTTGTTATATATTGGGAGAGTCCCAGTGCTGCCATGGGAGACACTAGGTCCATCACCTGAGTGGAAGCCACGTCCTCGGCATGGACATTGAAGTCACCCAGGACTATAAGCCGAGGATGCCCAGCCTGCTACAGCCTCCATCAGGGATGGTAAGGCACTGGCTGCTGCGTTAGGTGGATGGTACACCAGACAGATTGCCAAACTCTCCCCAACATCCCACATCAGGCCAGCACACTCTATGCCCACGATCTTTGGTGGTGGAAGCGCCCTGAAGGAGCAATCCTCCCGTATGAAAAGGGCCACACACCTCGACCGCTAGTCTGAGCCTGGTGAAGAACTGAGAACCCAGGCGGGGCTACTTGGGAGAGAGCAACCGTCTCCCTGCCCCACACTCAGGTCTCCATCATGCAAGCCAGATAAAGTATACTCTAGATAAAGTATACTCTAAGCATGGATACAACCCTATATCATGTTATAACCACGGGGTTATGTGATTTACTAGTCAGTGTACTGAAGCTGTACTGCTTGAAATTCTTCAGTCTTATTTCCAAAAATTCTGTACTCGCCAGCAGAAATCAAATTGTACAGAACCCTTAACGGATCTCTGCACCAACATCTGCAACAAGTCCAGTTGCAAGCTCATATGAACAGAATTCTGTCTAGGAGTGGAATTCTTAGCAGGAAATGCTTTGCATATGAGGCCACACACCCGTGATGTAGCCAATCCTCCAAGAGCTTACAAAAAAGAGTCTTGTAAGCTCTTGGAGGATTGGCTACATCAGGGGTACATGGTGTCATATGCAAAGGAGCTTCTGCTAGAATTCCACCCCTGATTCTGCCAGAATGTAGTTTCATACATTGTACTTATTTTTCCTGAAGCAGAACATGTGAGACTGAAATATTAACATTTTTAAGTGTGTTTCATGTTCATGTTCAGTGCTGTAAAAGAACACATGTAATTCTCAATCAAATTAATGGTCCATTTAACCACATATTTTATTTCTGAGAGGCCACAACTAGATATGAACTTGCAGCCAGACTTCTTCACTCAGAGGGATTGCAACATTTCCCAATAGGGCCAGATCATTCCAAGCCAATTTGTATGTGAGCAGCAAGCAGTGATACCATGTGCAGGGAGAATCCGGCATTCAAGCTAAAGGAGTTAGACATCCCAGCTTTAAGTTACTCTTTATTCCCTTTACATAAAGGGGACTTAATGGACCAGATGATTTCTATTTCCTATTCCTTTTTTTTAAAAAAAAATGAATTTTAATAGCTAATCATAATGCTAGTGACTTTTTAAAAAGTGATACAAAACAATGTTTGAGGCAGGGCAATGTGCCCACTGTCCCCACTCTGTCTTCAAGCCTGTACAGAATGTTTCAGAGAAAGTATATGCACAGTAAAATGAACTGACTAATCTATTAGGTAGAAGAAAACAATTTAGAAATAATCAGGCTAAAAACACTAGTGAACAGAAATAATGTATCTGATTCGGTATTCTTTAGGGAAACATTTTTAAGGTCCCCAAAGTCCCCCTTCCCATACAGTTCTCTGGAGAGAACTTGGCTCACCCATAGTATCTTCTATATGTTCCGGATCCAGACCCTACATCTAAAACCTCTCAGTAATAGTTAGATGGACCAACAAGGTCATAGGCAAAGCTCTTCATATTTTTAATTACACTCATGCTGTATTTTAACCTAACCTACATAACACATGGCATGAGACATTGAAAATGTCAGCAGTAAAATTAATTTGTTTTGTTTTTTAAAAAGTAAAGGTAACCCCCTGTGCAAGCACCAGCCATTTCCAACTCAGGGATGATGTCGTATCACAATGTTTTTACGGCAGACTTTTTACAGGGTGGTTTGCCATTGCCTTCCTCAGTCATCTACACTTTACCCCCAGCAAGCTGGGTATACTTTACCAACCTCGGAAGGATGGAAGGCTGAGTCAACCTTGAGCCAGCTACCTGAAGCCAGCTTCCACCGAGATTGAACTCAGGTCATGAGCAGAGCTTGGACTGCAATACTGCAGCTTACCACTCTGTGCCATGGGGCTCCTATTTTGTCTCAATAGATATATTAAACACAGAATATTGTTTATATATATAAATATATAGTATATATATATATATATAGTGATATATAGTGATCACTATATATATATAGTGATATCTCTTGGCCCAACACACAAATGAATAGATCCTGTCTTTCGTGAGTAGTTTTCAAAGCTGTGAACATTCGTGCATCTCCAGTGTTCTGGCACCCTGCTGTACCTTCCAAAATAACTGATAACTGCTGGGGGGAGGGGCATGGAGAAGATAGTGAGAAATTGAGTTGTAGGTAGTAGCCTGCAGTGGTAGGAATAATCAGCAAACTCACTTCCTGGCAGAAATGTCTCCTGCTGACAGAAAACATGGCTAGGAGCTATGCTAGAGTCTCTGAGTGTTGGATAAAATCAGATTTACTGTGTTCTATCTCTTCATAGTAGGGTGGCCAGATCGTCCCGCCCGCCCGGGAAAACCCCGCCCCTGCCCCCAAATTCTCGCCTCATGGGTTGGCTAACCCGGGACCAATCAAATCCCAGGTTCGCCAAAATCCCACGTGAATGAAGGACACAGGAGAAAGCCGCATGAATGAAGGACGCGGGAGAAAGCGGCTCCTTCGCGGCACGGTGGTTGCCTTTCCCGTCGCCTCTGCTCCTCCTCGGCCGCCGCCCATCGGGATTGGATCCGGATCCATTTGGCAGGGAACTTCGCCTCGCCCGTCCTCCCAGCTGCAGCCACCCATGGAGGCGACGACGGCGCTGCTGCACCCCATGGATTGCAAACCTCCCAGCGGGTAAGCGAGCCATGGAGGGCCGGCTGCTGGGAAGGCGGGAATCGGAGGAGTCACTTGGAGGGGGACCACCAGATGGCTGGCTGGTTCCCCTTTGGAGAGGACAGGTCCTCTTCTTGTGGTGTCCGTCCTTTTGGGGCCACTTAAAATAATTTTAAAAAGGGGATGAAAATGCACTTGTGGAGGTTGGGAATAGTCCTGCTTAGTAGGACAGGGCAAGCTAATTTCTGCAGTAGCTCACAACTAATTTCTGCAGTAGCTCACAACTTTAATGCCAGTAGCTCACAAAGCAGAATTTTTGCTCAAAAGGCTCCACAGCTTAGAGGTACTGATTGTGAACTCATGGTGCTGGTTAAAAGTTGGCCATTCTACCAGGACTCTTAAATTGGGGCTACCAGTCTCCAGGTGGTTGGTGGAGATCTAGAATTATATAGCTTGTCTCCAGAAAAAAGTTTTATTTATTTATTTATTTATTTGGGATTTATATCCTGCCCTTCCCACGAATGGCTCAGGGCGGCTTCCAACAATTAATCAGACTTAAAATTTAAACAATTTCAAATATAAAACAGTTAAATATTTAAACAGTTAAAAACATTAAAACCAGAGTAATTCCGTTTCCTATAAACAGATGGCTGGCCAGTTACCTCAAGTTGTTATCCTAGCTAAATATAGGCTAGGTATAGGCTAGCTGGAAGAGGGTCGTCTTACAGGCCCTGCGGAACTGCGCCAAGTCCCGCAGGGCCCTCACCTCTTCCGGCAGCTGATTCCACCATACGGGGGCCATAATGGAGAAAGCCCTTTCCCTGGTGGCCTTCAGGCGGGCTTCTTTTGGCCCGGGGATAGTGAGGAGATTTTGTGTTCCTGACCTCAGTGCTCTCTGGGGTACATGTGGGGAGAGACGGTCCTTCAGGTAGGCAGGTCCCAGGCCATATAGGGCTTTAAAGGTAATAACCAGCACCTTGTACCGGACTCGGTATATCACTGGAAGCCAGTGCAGAGTCCGGAGACCCGGCCGGATGTGTTCCCACTTTGGGAGACCCAACAGCAGCCGGGCTGCGGCATTCTGCACCAGCTGCAGTTTCCGGGTCCGAGACAAGGGCAGCCCCATGTAGAGGGCGTTGCAGTAGTCCAACCTTGAGGTGACCGTAGCATGGATCACTGTTGCTAGGTCGTCGCGCTCCAGAAAGGGGGCCAGCTGCCTTGCCCGTCTAAGATGAAAAAATGCGGACTTGGCAGCGGCTGCTATCTGAGCCTCCATCTTTAAAGAAGGCTCCAATAGCACCCCCAGGCTCTTGACCCTGTCCGCCGCCGTAAGCGGCGCACCGTCAAAAGCCGGCAGGGGGATCCCCCTCCCCGAGCCGCGGCGGCCCAAGCAAAGGACCTCTGTCTTCGTAGGATTTAACTTCAGCCCACTCAGTCTGAGCCACTCAGCCACGGCCCGTAGTGCCTGGTCAAGATTTTCCAGGGCGCAGACAGGCTGGCCATCCATCAGTAGATAGAGCTGGGTGTCATCAGCATACTGGTGACACCCCAACCCATACCTTCGGGCAATCTGGGCAAGAGGCCGCATGTAGATGTTGAATAACATCGGGGAGAGAACCGCCCCTTGGGGCACGCCACAATCAAATGAGCGCCTCCGAGATAGCTCCCCCCCGATTGCGACCCTTTGTCCCCGACCTTCCAGGAAAGAGGAAAGCCACTGTAAGGCCAACCCCTGAATCCCTGCGTCGGCGAGGCGGTACGTCAGTAGCCGATGGTCGACCATGTCGAACGCCGCCGACAGGTCTAACAACATCAGCACCGCCGAGCCACCCCGATCCAGATGCCGTTGAAGGTCATCCACTAAGGCAACCAACACTGTCTCCGTCCCGTGTCCCGGGCGAAAGCCGGACTGAAATGGGTCAAGGGCGGAAGTGTCATCCAGGAAGGTCTGTAACTGCTTCGCCACTGCCCTCTCAATAAGTTTACCCAAAAAGGGCAAATTTGAAACCGGCCGATAGTGTGTCATTTGGGCCGGATCTAAAGATGGCCCACAGCTTAGAGGTTTTGAGTTCAGTAGCACCTTAAGACCAACGAAGTTTAATTCTGGATATAAACTTTTGTGCCTCCTAAGATGTTGACAATACAGGGAGGAACTGGAAAAAAAGCTTATACCCAGAATTAAACTGATGGTCTTAAAGATGTCACTGGACTCCAACAACTACCATCTTAATCTGATTGGTCTTCAGGTTACAGAGAGATCACTTCCCCTAGAGAAAATGGATGCTTTTAAGGGTGGAATCTAGGTGCATCCACTGAGGTCCCTCTTCAAACTCTGCCCTACCCAGGGGCCCCACCCCTAAAATCTCCAGGAATTTCCTAACCCAGAGCTGGCAGCGTTGTCTAAACTTGGATCATGGACGGGCAGTCAAGCTGTTTCTGGAGTCCAGGTTCTAATCAGTGTTAGAGGGGATAAATGAAGTGGTGGTAGTTCTGAATTTGTAAAGATGGAACTGCGCTAGTGTGGACAGAGGGTGGAAGGATTCCTCTTCCCACTCCCCAATGTGTGATATGTTTACAACTGATAATTGCAGTTAACTTTCATGTAATGACGAAATTAAGGTATAGGCCAAAAGAGAGAGATAGAGAGAGTAGGTGTTGCTTTCAGTCTCCTGAATAATATTTAATGCGTGGAATCTAGAGCAACTACATACTTGTCTTCGGTTAGGTATCAGTGCAATATAATAGATACATGTGTGAAGATGGTATCTATATATAAATGGAGCTGGAAAATTTACATCTGATTTGTCTGTTAAAGCAGGGATAGGCTTGGCATAAGTTTACCAATCTTCAGTGTCCTGGACCCAGTCACATGTTTTGCCACAGCATGGATCACAACATCACAGAGCTAGGAGCCTTTGATTGAGCCTGAAGGAACAATGGCATGGTTGTGATTCATAATCTGGATATTAGGTGAAGAATCTGTACAGTCAAAAAGTGTGGCCTCTGTGTTCTGTAGTTTGTGGGAGGTGCTCAGAAAAACCAGCAAGTTCAGGAAAAGGATGTGATGTAATTTGAATGAGTTGCAAGAACAAATGTTTGGACTGGATAAATTGGCATGTTGCAAATCCTAGAGTTTATTTCAATGTTTACCAATATTTATTTTTAGATATTCCCTTTGGAAATACGTGTCTCATGGGCACTCCCTTTTTCTAAGAAATGGCGTTGCAATTAATAGGATGAGCAGGGGGGAAATACTATTCTTAGCCAGACATTCCTACTACCATATCCTGGGTTGTCTTGAGTTGTAATTCTGCAGTTATAGCACCTTTGAATGAAACAAGGTAAAAAGGTTCTGGAATCCCTGTGAAGATAGGAAGAAAACCAGTGTGTTTTGAGTTATATGGAATGTTGGTCAAGGTGTTGCCAGTCAGGGAGTGAACAAGAAGAAAGTGCCGTGTGTTTTGTGCTTCTCTTCCAAATTTGGGAATAAAGCGAGAGAGGTGGCAGGTGGCGCGGGGAAACGATGTCACAGGAAGTGAGTCACTTCCTGTTTCCGGCGGTGGCATGATGTCACCGGAAGTGATGTCACTGGAAGTGACATCACTTCCTGTTTGCGGCGGCGTGCGCTTCGCGCACACACACACATTCATTCCCCCCTCCAGGTGTCCCTGGCTGGCCTGCAGATATTATGGCCACCCTACTTCATAGTCACCCCAAAACTATTCCAAACAGAATTTTAAAAGAATTATTGCCAGAGACACCACACAACAGTTTTTAGTATGTATATTTTTCTTTCAGAATTCATCCCTCTTCTAAGAAGTACTAAATAAAACCATTAAATTTTGAGTGAAGCTAACAAACGTGCAAAGCATCCCTGCAATATTTGTCCATAAGAATGCATTGTGATGGTTTTCAAGGTTGATAGTCACCTTGAGATCAACATCTCATTCTCTCTCTTCACCAAAAATGTAGACAAAATTGACACATGGAATGAATCTACAGAATCCAAGGCTGAAATTTCAATTATATGAACAGAAAGAGGTTATTAAAATTAATTTCACAGTTATATTAATTTGTAGCTGAAGTCTATTTCCCAAGTCAGATGGCTGAATATTGGCCATCCCAAATCATATTCAACAGAAATTAGGCTTTGCCAGCAATGATTGCAATTTTATTCAGAAAAATTGGCTAGCTGAGTTGCTTGAGTTTTAAAAACTATCTTTTCCAATTGTGCATATTATACGTTTGCTACATTTGCTATAGCAACAAGGAAAGTATGTGAACTATTTTATTTGCCATTTTCTTTAACATACATTAGTAATAGGCACTGTGCAAATTGCTTTATCTGTCTAAATGAGATGGAAATCTCTGTTGTCATTAATGCATGCAGCCTTGCAATGGTAAAACTTTTATCATTCACCAGACCTTATCTCCTTTAGCTTAGCTGAATGTCTCTAGATAAAAACTTCATTAACCTTAAGTCATTTTACATACTGTATATCAATCAGTTTGGGATAAAAAAGATAGTCAAGTTTATTTTTAAATCAAACTTTATTGAATCTGTCTTGTGATATTATGGCTGTGGTGTCTTGGAGGACCCTTTACAGAGTACCTAGGAAGCAATGGCCAGGTGTTTTTAGGAGTCTATTTTAAATCTAGCCTGAACTATTTGAAAAATAATAGCAAATAAATCTGAGTATGAGGGGAAGTATGAAAAAAAGATCAGCAATAACATTTCCTTGGGGCAGACTTTGCAGCACCATGACTTAGAGCCAGAGAGATGCCCATCTGGATCAGACTTGTGGTCTGTGTAGTCAGGCATCTTGTTTTACACAGTGGCTAGTTTGCTGCCCTAGAGATCTAACACAGAGGCCAAGACCTTCCTCCTGATATTGCCTCCTATAACAGGCATTCAGAAATTTTCTCCCTGTGGATGTGGAGGTTCTCTTTAGTTACCAGAGCTAGAGAGAGAACACTTACGGAGCATTCTTAGCATATTCTCAAAACTACAATAGTGCGTTTGTGGAGGGGGGGGCACTACAATTAAACGAGCATAATGCTAACATACATTTGTAACATATGAAGTTGACGAGATAGATCTTTTATAGCTGCTCAAAATGAACCCTATTCTGGAAAACTATATGAAGCTGCCTTTGAAACATTAACCTGAGTCATGTTATAAAGTTTAGATTAGACAAAATTTTGATATGCACTAATTTTAGTTTTTATATTTCTTGACTGTAATACCAATCTGATTTTTAAACAAATTGTGTGAACTTCTGCAAGCATATGGTTGCCAACCCCCAGGTGGTAAAAAAATGCAACTTTAGATATCACTAAGGAATATACAAAAAACACACCCCCAAGGTTATAGTGACATAAATTACTAACACCCATTCACAATTTTTGGGATCTCAAGGATATTGTAGTGAAAGTGTGGAATATCCCTTGTTGATTAAGGCCTTGAAACAGGTGGGCCAAAGTTGGCAGCCTGTCGGGATTCCAAAAATTGTGAACAATTCCATAAATTGTGAATACATCTGTGAGAAGAGGATTCTTTCCCCTTCAGGAGCAAGCATCATTTCTGGTCCAGGAAAAGGTTAGACATCAACAAGAACTTTTAGGGACAGTATTGGTATGGCAACGTTTTGAAGGATGCAAGGAGTACTGCTTTAGCAAATGTTTGTTCTATTATTAATTGAGTGGAATTGTCAATGAATGTAATAATTTACAATTATTAATGGGTGTTAGTAATTTATGTCACTATAACCTTGGGCTTGTGTTTTTTGTATAAACCCCCAGGTGGAGGCTGGAGAGCTCCTGGGATTACAACTTATCTCCAAGCAAAAGAGATCAGTTCAGTTGAAGTGGCTGCTTTGGAAGATGGACTTTATGGCATTATGCACCTTTGAAGTCACTCTCCACCCAAAACTGTTCCTTCCTCAGGTTCCCTCCCTCCCCAAAATATTCAGATATTTCCAGACTTGGAGCTGGCAACCCTATTTGGCCCAAGGGACATCCGCTCAGCCTCGAAGAAGGCCAGGGCTTTTTCTGCTCTGGCCCCAACCTGGTGGGACATGCTTCCATCTGAGATCAGGGTCCTGCAAGGCTTATCACCATTCTGCAGGGCCTGTAGAAGCTGTTCTCCCAGACCTTTGACTGAGACAGCAAGATGTCCAATAAAAACTTGGCCTCAGACTAAGAAGACCTCAGAGCCCCAATGGCACTAGCTTGGACACTATGTACATAGACAAACAGTGCAGGCTGTTTTAAAATTCATGTTTTAACTCTGTAATTGTTTTGATGTGTTTGAGAACCTACTTTGCAATCTACCCTGAACCCGCTTACAGGGAGGGTGGAATATAAATTTAAATAAATAAAATGAAATAAACTAAACAAACAAACAAACAAATAAATAGTCTAGTGTAGATTTCTATTGGCCTTGTTTTTAAAGTTTCTAGGACCAGGTGACTCCCAGTGCAATCTGCTACAGAGTTACCCCATTGAATTCAGGAGGTTTAGAGTGAAAAAAATCTGCATCAGATTGTGCTGTACCATGTGGATGATGTTTTTATATCTTTCAGTTGAACACATACATACAAACTCACAGTCAGCAATACTCCCAGACAATATGGCAAGAACTTCCAGTATTGCTCTGTGAAAAAGAATGCATATTAGTAGATCAAGCACATTAGCAAACTTGGAACATTTCATTAATTTGTACAATCTGCTCATTCCCTTTTTTATTTGATTGCCTTCCATCAATGCAGAGTACCTATTTTTTCCCTCCTAGAAACTATTTTTTGTGTTCACAGCCAAAATCCCCATCAGATTATAAAATTAACCATATCATTGCATGGTCCATAGCTGAAATTGAGAAAGCAAGGTGTTTCTAGCATATGCAGAAATTATTTCAGTAGTAGACTGGTCCCTATTAGAGAGCTTAAAATATTTCCCCATATTCCTGGGTTGGTTTGAAACTGGCATCTGGCTTCCTATTTCCTCCCCTTTCCCCCCCAATATGTTACACTAAATTAAAGGAAGCATATTTTTTTGTCTTATAATAAAATGTCCACAACTGGAGCAAAAGCACTGCATTTATTTTCATATACCACTGAAGTCCCTTGGGTGGTATGGCTGTGATGCCGTTATTCTTACCACAAGAGCTGTAGTTGTGGAAGGAATGAAGGAACAGTAACCTTGAGCTTTTTCACACAGCCTAAGTATTCTGGTATGGCAGCTGGTCAGTTACTGAACAGTAACGGGTTTCTGCTGGCATTTCAGACAGACCCGATTCAGTAACCGGCTGCTACCGAAATACAGTTACCTTTTCACACAGTCTCATGGCTGTCCCGGTAGTGAGGCATGCCTGAGTCGTTATTAACAAAGAGCAGCTTCTTTCAGTTTTCAACCCCTCCTTCTGGTTTGAAATCACTATGGGACGCTGTGTGAAATGTCCCGTAGTGATTCCAGGAGTGCCGTTTCCGTGCCCTTTTTTGCCTGACAGCACGTGATCTCCTGCTTTTTTTTTTTTTTGAACATTGGGCTAAGATTGCAATAGCGCTATAGTGCTATAGCAATGTTTCAAAACAGCACTACCATAGGTTTGTCAGTGACTGGATAGCTTACAAGTTAAGCATGGTAGATCATCTAATGTCAAAGTACTGAAGTCATGTGATAAGGATCACAAGGCAGGCTGATGCAATGCCTGGAAGTCACTGAAATCACAATGAGTCAGCATATTCACCGATAGGTGGGCTGAACTATAAAAGGAGCTGAATGCCAGAGTCTTTTTCCTCTCTGTATTATTGGTAGTCTGGCAAAGTATTTTGAAGCTCTGATTTGTGAATATTATATATATACTACACTTCTATGTGAATATCTGTAAATACACTAATAGCTCTGGAAGAACTGGTGTGGAGTCTCTTCTTGTCAGCGTGCCTATTCTTATCAGCCTATTCGGACAGCTCTCTGCTAACACTCACTATCTGTCAAGGCTCCATTGGGATGCCTGAGATCGCTGTGGGTGACACTTTGTAACAAGTGCCCCATTGGATACACAGTTCAAGCGGGAGATCATGTGATAAGGATCATGCACCAGGCATTGGTCTATCACCTGTTGCTATCACTTCCATGCCCACACAGGAGTCATGGGAATGTGATTGTTTTGTAAGTGACTCTGAGAGACATTTATGGGGGGGCTGTTGCCACCTGGAGAGGAGTTGCCCATAGGGCAGCAGATTTTGGCAGGAGAACAGACCAACAGTGATTGGTGAGACAGATGTTGCTAACCCAGCCTGATGTGCACCCATCCATGCTCACAGGCTATTGGCTGGAAAGTGACTTGTGCCAAGCTGCAGCAGGTATAAATATTAGGTGGGGAGAGCCACAGACCATGTTCAGATTGCCAGGCATTGTAAACTCTCTTCCCACTTGAACTGTGTATCCAATCCTATGGTGGTGCTGTTTTGAAACATTGCTATAGCGCTATTGCGATTGTAGCCCAATGTTCCCAGAAAAAAAAAAAAAAGCAGGAGATTGTGTGTCAGCGGGCAAAAAAGGGTTCAAAAACAGCCAGTGCTCGTGGAAGTGAGATAAAAGCAGAATAGTGTGAAATGGCTGGCTTCAATCACAGAACCCTACTGGGAAAAAAAAAAAAAAACATGTGTCTGAAAACTCCCATCCCTGTCCCGGATTACTCCAGGCCGATACAATACCGGCTCCCTTCCGGTTTCCACTGGTAAGTGTGAAAAGGGCCCTTGTCAGACAGCAGATCCTACAGCTGCAGAGCCAAGACTGCTGAATCTTTTCTGTTCAGCAACAGTTTCCCCCTGTGTCAACAACTTCTTATCCATCAGAATGGCTGCCTTTTCTTCCTATGCACTTACAGAGCCTATGAGTACTCAGCAAGAGGAACATAAATCAGTGTAATTATATTTTACTAGTGTTATTTTCTATTCATCTGAGTCAACCAAGATGATATGTTCAGCCTAGCTACTAATGAGACAGGACATAAACTGGGGGGGGGGGAGGGAAAGAGATAGTACTCTGAGTCCAGATATAACCTTGGCAGCTGCACAGCACCGGCAAAGGAAGGTCAGGTATTACTGACATAGATTGTACAGTCCCCACCCCTCATTCAGTACCATAAGGTATAGACATATGAATGGCTTGGATGTGCTGAAAATCAAAATTTAATATACAAATAACACTTGCAGGCATGTTGTAATGGTTACAGTGTTGGACTAGGATCTAGGAGAGCCAGGTTCAGACCCCCACTTTGCCAGGAAAGTTCTTTGGCTAACTTTGGACTAGTCACTATCTCTCAGGCTAACCTAACTCACAGGGTTGTTTTCATGAGGATAACATGAAGGAGAGAAGAATTATGTAAGCTGCTTTGTATACCCATAGGGAAGAAAAGTGGAATATAAATACAAAAAACCCAACTAACCAACCAACCAGTCAATACTCTCCCCTTCAGACACTTTTGTCTCACCTAATCTCTGCCTTTCCTTCATTTTTTGCAGCTTTTAAAATTTAACGATGTACATGCAGATCTTACTTATTACTATTTGAGTTTTTCTTCCATATTCCCTAAGAAGCCCCATTGTAGGGGGGGAGTTTGTTAGGGAAACTGCTCTCAAAATAAAGTTGGGGAATTAGACTGAGAGACAGCTAGCCCCACAACGGAATCTTTGTTATCAATTGTATACCAGGCTCAACCGATCAGAGAGTCAATGCTCAATAAAAAGACTCTAATTTAATAAAATCAATTGTGGTTTATTTGAAACAATAGTTCTTTCATTCAAGGTACAAAATCAATCACACATTCACACAGGTCTAAGAAATATAGAGAGATCGATAGGGGAACATAAAGGATGGACATACAGGGTAATACTACCTCTCGCAGACTCCAATGGAAGGCTCCGATGGCGACGAATGAGGAAATGGGGGAAAGGTCCCGAAACTGATCAGGAATCGGGGGTGTTACTACCCAGCGGGAATGGGGGTTTACTGAGTAGAAGGCACACCTGTGGGTAGCTAGTCCACAGGTTATATAGAGTCACCTTAGTCCTGAGGGGATGGGAGGTGACTGGGAGTGGTAATGGGAGGTTCTGCTGATGACCAGGAAGGCTGGACATCGGCTGGACCAATGGTGGGTCAATGGCGACACCTGATTGGGTGTGTGCTTCAACCAATGAACATCACCTTCATCCTGGGCATCCTGGAAACTTCCAGGTTGCGACAGGGCCTGGGGCGGCTCTGTTGGTATCAATGTGGGAATGGCTGGGTGATTGGGAGGAGATGGGATTAACTGGGAAAGGGACAATAGAGAATCAGATATGCACCTAGGTATTCCGGTGTAGACAAAAGGGCTTGGTGGTATCAGGAGAGATCCTTCCTCTTTCTCAACTCTCCGGGGTGAAGACAGTTGTTTAGGAAATCACTGGGCAATCAGGATTAATAGTGGAGCCATTAATCCATTCATAGACTAGGTGGGTTGCTTGTGGGCTAGGAATGACTCAAGGTGTGTACGTGAGGTTTCCACATCGAAGGAATGAATCCCATCCAGGCAGGAAGATGGCTACATGTGGTGTTAGCAAAACACAGTGGTTTCCATGCTTAGCGCTTCACACCGTTCGCCTGGACAGCTCCGTGGCGGCGTAGCCTCCTCCTTACCATGGCGGGTTTCACGCGATGGCGGGGAAACATTAGAGCGCGGCTGCAGACACTCTGTGCCTGACTCAAGCGCTTATATACTTGTTAATAGGTACATGGGAGTCTTATGTAGTTCCTGGGTAGCGTCACTCGCATTCACTGGCCAGGCGGATGCAAGCTTACTTCTCCAGGCGCCCTGGCAACCATGTTTGTGACAGAGGGGTCATTTTCTCACAGTTCCCCCCCTCGAGACTGACGTCACCGTCTAGTGGCAAAGTCTCGTATGTACAACTGATAACAAAAAGAACGGGGCTTCGGTAAGAGGGCGGTAAGCCCCTGAAGCGTGGGGTGTCTACTAGGGAATACCGGCTACCTGAAAAAAAGGTTGGAGCCACTATCTTAAAACTACTCAAAAACACAATTTAAAAATGCCAATGGGCCATCAGATCCTTCCTTGGCGTTCATGCTTACAGGGAGGCCTTCTGGGATACATTGTACATATTCGGTATTTCATATAGCATTATTAAAATCCATAAAAACACATGGTAAAATTTCATAATACAAAGTATTTGAATCAAAGGTTACTTAAAAGCAGACATCATGTGTGCAGTCTAGACCGGCTAGGCTGCAATAATTGATTAGACAGGCAATAAGCATTTCATATTACCCACGGATTCACAAGGCAAATCATTTTAAAATCACCAGGTTACATTTCATACATATATATATATATAATAAAAAAAAAGAAAAACACAAATCTTATCACTATGCTAGTACATAATTCATCTGTCTGACCTTTGGTCTTCGGGCTTCTTCTTCTCCCCCCCTCGATAACTTTCACGCTGGGGAAAGGGGAGGCTTCCCTTCTCATTTGGCTTGTCTGTAGTCTCCTTCTGGAGGGGAGGAGGCTGGCGGCGCCGAGGAGTCTACGGCGGGTATCCCACCCCCCCTTGTATCCAGGCTGCCCATAGTGAAGCCAAGTCGTACATGGAGCATGCCCAACACGGAGGCCTCCGATCCCGCTCGGACCCAGTCGGGGGCCCGTTCACATGGTCTGAGGAGACCCTGTCAGAAGGAGTTTCCTGTGCATTTATGTAAATGTCATGGACAAAGGGTTCTGGGAGAGATTTTTGCAAGTTTTTGTCCAAGGTTATACAGTTCTAGTACAATAATAAACTCTTCAGGCAAAACACTTATACACAGCCAGAGTTCCCTATGATTTTGCAGCCCTTTTCAGTTTGTCCCCGGACCGCTCTCTTCAATCTTAAAGTGAGTCCGTTCCCATGCCCTCTAGGTTTGGCAGAGGGTGAAAAGCATACGATGGACGTGCGGACCCATGGGTCAACACCCCGAACCGGGGAGTGTGGCTACAGAAAGGCCTCTCCTGGTGTAGTAGGTTCGGGGAAGTTGACTCAGGGATCGCTTCCCATATTTTAATCGGGAGCCCGTGTGGGCTCCGGAGAACCAGCTTTAAGCGTGGTTCTCTTTTAGGGCCTCTTGGAGTCCCTCCCTGACTGGGAGGGGGGGACTCCCCCCTTTATTTGGTAAAAGATAGAACACAAGCAAAAACAAACACATAAAGAAAAACCTTGGTTCCTATTGACACTTAGCCTAAGGGTCCCTGTCTGTCAATCAAGGTTTGGACTGGCAGGGGCGGGTTCTGCGTTGCCTGGCGGCTCCCACTTCCTGTGGGGTCGTGCCCCTAACGTGGTGCCAGTAGTCTATCGGTGGATGTGGGAGATGCAAATGACCCCTTGCAAAGCAGCGTGGGAAATTTTCCCATTCCTCACACTAACCTGACTATTCGGTGGAAACCATGGGGAGGAGGGTTTTGAGTGCGGCCAGTTACTCCGTTGGGTAGGCTTCTCCGAACCTACACTACCAGGAGAGGCCTTCCGCCAGGGAGATGTTTCTTGGTGAAACGCGGAAAGAGCCTGGCATCCCCACGATGGAGATGCTTCTTGAGAAAGCTTGATGAAGCCCTTGTCAAAAAGGGCTAACTTGCTTCTCTGGCTCTTTCTGCCACCATACTCTCTGGTTCGGTCTTGTAATTCTCAACCCCTCTAATTTTTGAAACCAGCCCACCCGAAAAGGGTGGGCACCCTTCTTTTGGTCAAAAATAGATTCACAACATCTTATAAACATAGATAAACATGGCTGGTTGGTCGAAATCCCATTTTCTCTCACCCCTCCCGCCCGGGAGATGGCAACGGGTAGACTGACACGTCATGTCTTCTGCTGAGCACTGCCTTCTACAGGCAGACAGGGCGGTTGACAGAGGCGCCAGGCAATGAGGCCATACAGTTCATTAAGCAGACCAAGTGGGAGGCACATATGCAAATACTCTTTTGCCTTGAAATGGGTTTCTTGGGCCCTTGTGGGGCACCCCCTTATTCAGAATCGCCCCAAAAGGTTTGCGGTCTTACTCCAGCGGTTTTCCTATTATTGGGCACTCCTTTCTCGTGGGGAAAGCCAGAGTCACTGTGACTTAAAGGTGCTTCGGCGTGTTTGGCTCTCCCGGTGGGGGCCGGGTTCAAGCATTCTGCCTGGTCTCGTGTGCGCCTTTACAAACTCAGGGTGCCCCTGCAAGTATGGCACCTGGTGCAGAGTCTGTTCTGGCCCCCTGAGACCCTAGGTGGGCGGAACTTTTAGCTGGAGCTCCGCGCTCCGGAGGGCAAGTGTCAGTGCCTGCCCTCTTTTAACCCTCGGGCTGCTTCGGCGGCCCAACCTTCTCTGGTAAAAGATAGACCAATCTTAATAACACCAGTTCATTACCCACATAGGGTGTTGGAACTCTAAGTCCCAGATGTCCCCAATCTTGTGCTTTGGGTTAGTGCATGCGCATGGTGTGTTTATGCAGATGAACTAAGTCCAAGGCATGTTGGGAATAGGATATTTGTAAAACATTTTTCAAATATATGGACCTAGGTTCGGTCCGCTCCTTGTGGGAGTAGTGACTTGTGGAAGGGCCATAGTTCAGGTGTACTGGTCCCAAGGTCGCTCTTCACCCGCGTTGCCCCTTTAATCTGAAAAGTAGCTGGCGGACCTAGGGTGCTCGCGGGAGGTGGCTTTTCCTAAGCTCCTCGGTTCGGGTGCCCATGCACAGCCTGAGTCCCTTCCACAGTTATGTGGGTAAGGGCTGCACGCTCAGGCGTCCCAATGGGTCAGAACAGTGGCTGCACCAGGTTCCTGATGTTTTGAGCGTCTGCAACTTCTTCCCCTCTCCGTTCCCTGTGTTCCTTCAGGATCACGGAGCGCCGGAAGAGTCACAGAGCTCAAACACTGGACTGCTGGGAGTCTCTCTGGGTCAGAACAGGTTCTGTCCCAGAGTCACTTCGGGCCTTGTAGTGATGGATCACTTGGTGGGACTGTTATCTAGACCATCAAGAAGCGATCCAACACTTGCAAGAATGCCCTGAGTTTGTTCTGCCCAATTTGGGCTTCCTCTCACCCCATCCCCTGGGCCAACGAGCCCACCCTTTACTTGGTAAAAGATAGAACTTCCCATAGGAACAGAGCGGGGCTGAGAGGTACTAACATGCATAATGTAAAGGCTGGCTGTGGGGACTACACTTCCCATCGTCCTCCGTTTCCCATCCCAAAAGTTGGGGCATGTGCAGGAGAAATTCATGCAAATGCCTCAAATCCAAGGCGGCCTGGGAGCGACGGAGCAGTGAAGTTTTCAACCATTAAAAACCTTATTCGGGGGTTAATGAGGAGGGAGGTATTCCAAATCTATAAACCGGATGTATGAATTTAAAATATATATATATATATTGGGCCGAGCCTTCATTTGACTCCTAGTGACCTTTTAGTTACTTGGTGGGATTGAGGCACCAGAGGGGTTGATCAGGCGGCTTTAGCCTGTGACTCGACCGGTCCCCGCTGTTATCAAACATGTGGGGCTGCAGAACCGGGGGTCCCAGTGGGCCTGTTGAACTGAAGCACCCGGTGCAATCCAGCTCAGCGGCCCAAATCCGGGGCTGCCTGGAAGATCTCGCAGGAAAGCCTATGGAGATCCTCCGATGCACACTTCCGTTTCTTCTTTGAAACAGGAAAGTTGTGGAGTGATCTCTGGCACAGTCCACGGTTCGGTTCCGTCGCCTTTCTCCCCTCTCCCTTTCCCTTGGGCTTCACAGCCCTCTCTTACAAGTAAAAGAAAGATCTTGAAAAAGGAATAAGGAATGGGAGCCTTCCCCCCCCCCTCGCACGAGTGGGGAGAGGATTCAAGGCGGTTCTTCAGGGCTTTTCAATGACGAGGGGACGATATCTCCACATGGTTTGAAGCTCGTCCACCTTCTTTAGCTGTTTTCTCAGCCAGCACCCCAATACAATTATTACAACACAGAGTATAATCTGGAAGACCAAAATGACTACAATAGGGTGCAGGGCTACGTTAAGGATCGCTGACCCAGTAGGGCTCCAGCCAAGGAGCGCGTCAAGGAACGAATGCTTTCCTGTGTCCTTGATTTGTGTTAAAAGCCCGGAGATTTCCTGTCCATCATGTTTAACCACCATGGACGCTGTGTCTCCGCTCCTCTTGATTTCTTGTAAGGTCTGTTTTAGAAGGGGATGAGACAGCAGGGATCTAATCGCCCGCAGCCCCATGCCCAGAAAGACTGGTTGAATGAATTTGAACAGACTAGGGGCCAGCAGGATTTCCTCCCTAGTCCATATGGGGACTGTGAATTCTATATCGCATCCCACAATGGAAGATAGGTTGCAAAAACATCTGTTGACATCTGGCAACATGGGTTGGATGTGGAAAGTATTTATGATGAGGTACTCGCAATATGTCCTCACGCAAGCACACCCTCTTCCCAAGTACACAAAAGCGGAGGCATTCTCTTGCCTAAGCGCATATTTGCATTCTTGAGGGGAGTCCCTTAAGGGGTTCACGCAGGGGTGGTGAGTTTGTAAAGTCTGCTCATCACAAATAAATCCCAGGTTGTCTTTGTGTACACATGCCTGTAGATCCACAGCTTCCCAACTTCCGTTGTCATTCGTGGCCCATTTATCTGAGTCCGAGGAATACAAAACTTCGGTAGGTCCCACTTGCAGCCCTAGTGGCACAACGGGGTGTACATAAAAGAACCTTTGTGCAGTGGGCATCAGGATGAGAAGTCTCAATTCCTGCCTGTCCACTGAGAAAGAGGTATTCACCAGAGTCCACCAGGCTTCCAATTCCAGTTGCGGGGTGGGAATTTCTGGTCTAATTAACTGCTTGATTTCCAGGGGGATATTTCCCTCCGTGGCTTGCCTGATCATGCCCATGGTTACTGCTAAATTCATAGCTTGAGCCTGAGTGCATGCCAGTGCCAAAGAAATATTTAATTGTAGTGATTGAGTACCTCTCAACAGCAAGGCAAAATCTCTTTCAATTTGGTTTTCCCAATTTACTAAAATGGAGCTGATGGAATGCTGGACTTCAGAGATGGTGTGGAAAGAGTCATTAATGGGTTTTCCCAGCTGGGAAATATAAGAGGTAGCGTAGGCAAATTTATTTGCGAGGGTTTCTATATTTATAGAATCTAAAACCGCTACTCCTCCAGCAACTGGTGCAACCCAGTCTCCTACAGATCGTTTCAATCTGCGAGGCGTGTTCCCCACCCATAACTGCAGCCAAGCCTCCCAACCCTTTTTACTGGGTTCCAAGTAGGAAGCACATTGTGGCAATTTTTCGATGGTATTTAATCCCGTCAGACTGACCCTGATCTCTTTTAATACCATCTGTGGCCGAATTAAAACTTGTTCCCTAATATCCCGCTTAATCACATGGGAGCCAATTATGTGAGAGTTGGCACTTAATGTACTCTCAGCGTCTGGAATGAGAGGGTTGAATTGGAGCTGGGTAAAATTCCCTATTGTGAGGGTGTAGTTTCCTTCCTCCGATGGAAGCTCTGTGTTGAAGGTGCCCAATTTGGTGAATTTCATTCCCATCGCGGACTCCCGCTGGCATAGAGGGTCTATTACTATAAACCAGTCAGGAGGTCCCTGTGTCCCTAACTCCGAATCAGTAACAATCCAATTTTTATTTGACCATGCAGTTAGCTGGTAGTGATGCGTCTCTCCACTAGGTGTCTGTATTGAGAACGCAAGCGGCTTTTCTATCCTAGAGCCAATTGATAATATAAATTTGAAAGGATTCTTTGCGCTCCATACTGCGGTCGACATGATTGCAATTTCACAGTATGGCCCCATGTCCTCAGTAAACCCTTTAGAGGCTGGAGTAGCGCTAGGAGTTATTGTGGGAGTTGTTGTTAATTTCCGTGGGCCCTTTGGGACATAAACACAATGCATTGGCACTAGAGGTCTCATGGTGTCCTCATGGGAAAAACAGTACAGTTCCTGCGTTAACATTCTGGTCCCAGCACATAACAAAATCATATTAGGTGGTCTGACCCACTCTTCATCGCAGCTGCGAAAGTCATAGCTGCTTCTGGGGAGTCTACTGTCATTTTCCCCATAATTAGACTTTATGACTTTGCACAGCATGATTTCCTTGGGGTATAGGCTTGTTTTACATCTCCAATGAGAGAATGGGACTATAGTGGGCAATACTGCTCTATCAGCTGTACATTCCTCCTGCATTAACATCAACACTAAATACATTGCATGCATCATTGTTCTCACAAATCTCACCTTCACATTCTGGTAATCCATATTGTGTACCTGAAAATAAAAGATAAGATTGCGCTGTAGACCCTTCTTGCTATTTTTATAAGCTTGAAGGAGTCAAAGTACTAAGACAAGGTTAGGGGAAGAGGGGAAAGGGAAGGAGCAATTTTCACAGGAGAGAAAAAAAAAAAAACTGCTGTAGTTCTAAAATTGCATGTTTGTGTTCTGAGTTCTTTTCTCCTGCACTCCCCCCCTAGATTACTGTGGACAGGTCTGTCTCAGGAATCTTTATACTTGGACTTGTTCAAGTTACACCAAGGGTGAGGAAGGTGTCGCTTAAGGGGAAATCCACCGGTTCAGGGCAGGGCATGACAGAGATTTGTCGGATTTCGGCTCTTCTCTGCGGCGGCGCCCCTTCAGGTTGCTGGATCTGATTAGGGTTAGCTGGCGCAGTCCCCTTCCATTCCTTGAGTTGGGAACAATGGAAGTATTTTCGCCAGGTTTCTCCGTTCTTTTTCTGAATTTCTATTTGGTAGACTGCCGGGCTGATCCTCAGTGTTATCGGGACTGGACCTAACCATTTGGCTTCCAAGGAGTGCTCGTTTTGCGAGAATCTCCTATATAGCACTAGCTGGCCTGGATCCCACACTCGAGGATTTTTAACCCAGCCTAATCTCTGATCCATTGCCTGCTGTGTTTTTCCCAGTTGTTTAGCTACCTCCAGGTGGATATTGTGGACCTCCGTGACTAGCGATTGCACCCACGCGTCATTCACAACCACCGGCATCCAGTCAGATGGAAGTTGTGTTTTGAGCCAGAAGGCTTCCGGCAACACCATTTTCCTTCCTGTCATGACCATATGCGGTGTGTGACCATGGACGGCAGTAGTTCCCCTCAGCGCCATCAGGATAATGGGTAGCTTCTCGTCCCAATCCCTGCCTGTGGATTTTACTACTTTCCGTAGGGCTTCCTTGATTGTCCGGTTAGTCCTCTCAATTGCCCCTGATGCCTGGGGGTGCCTGGCAATGTGAAACCGCTGTTCCACCCCCAAGGCTTTGCACAATTCCTTTGTGACCTCCCCGATGAAGTGTGACCCCAAATCCGAGTCCATGACCCTCGGGATTCCCCACCTTGTCCATAGGTGGTTGAATAAAATTTTAGCAGTTGTAGCGGCAGTATTATATTTACAAGGGAAAGCCTCCACCCATTTGCTGAAAGGATCGATCACCGTGAGGCAGTATCGATTCCCTCTTGCTGTGCGGGGAAGGGGGCCGATAAAATCGATTTGTATACGAGCCCAGGGTCCCTCTATTCTTTGGTGCTGGATGGGAGCTTTGGGTCCTGATGTGTCGGCATTGACCATAGCGCACGCAAGGCAATTATTAACCCACTGTGTGACTTCCTGGCGCATGCCCGGCCACCAGCCCGTCTCCTTTACCCGTTCCAAAGTTAGATTTGCACCGCGGTGTCCCTGCTCGTGCACAAACTTGATTAAATCCCCTCTGACTTGCAGGGGCACAATCCAGTGTTGCTCCCCCTGGCTATCTACTGCCCAGTAAATGCCCTCTTTCTGAATAATGGTGTATTTCCCCGTTTCATCCTTCTGGGCTTTGGCAAGCTCCAGGATCTCTGGGTCGTCTTTCTGGAGCTCGCCCAAATCCATCAGGATTTCCCTCCCTTTGCTCTGGTTCCGGGTGGTGACCGGGTGTAAAGGAAAGGTGGGGGGTGAGCGGAAAGGATTGCTGTCTGCGAATGCAGCTTCTTTGGCAATAGCGTCTACTCTATTGTTCCACATCCCTTCCTCTGTATATTGTCTCTGATGTCCCTTAACGTGAGTCACGTAGGTGGAGTCAGTTCGCGCCCCTATTCTCTCCGCTATTTGCAGCCATTTCTGAGAGTGCGCGACCGTTTTCCCCTCGCTATTCAGCCAATTCTGTTTCTTCCAAATGGGCAGCCAGGCCGTGATCGCCTGCACCGTCCAATGAGAATCTGTAAAAATGGCCAGGGGAACATCCAGAGGCTCAAACTGGAGGATTGCTAGCACTGCCTCCACTTCTGCGGCTTGGCTAGAATGAGGGCGGACGGTTCCTTTAAGGACTAGGGAATCCTGCACTCTAATGGCGCCGTAGCCGGTTCGAGCTGAGCCATTTACATGGAAAGAAGATCCATCGCAAAACCAACAAACAAGCTCTTGTTGTCGGGCTTCTGCTAGGGTTATTCCTCCATTAACTGGCCAGGGTATATGTTGTACCACTGGCAGCGGACACTCATGCTCTTCCCCTTCAACTACGAGGCCATAGGGCGAGGGCGGTTCCTTTTGCTCCTTCTGGAAATCTACCCCTCTATTAGTTAGCGCCAGCGTCCACTGGGCAATCCTTTGGTTCGAAACTTGCCCATCTTTAACTTTCCCGGAGAGAATATACTTAAGAGGGGAATGAGTGGTTTGAACTACCACCCTTGCTCCTCCTATTATAAACTCCCAATGGGTTAAACTCCAAACCAGAGCGAGGCAGACCTTCTCGCAGGGGGAGAACTTCTCCTCCACGGAAGAAAGGTTCCTGGAGGCATAAGCCACCACCCGCTGGGATCCCGCTCGTCTCTGGATCAAAGTAGCCCCTAGACTGTGCTCTGAGATAGCCAACTGAATGAAAAACGGCTGGGTAACATCGGGGTGGGCAAGCGCCGGAGCCTTTGCGAGGTCATTTTTGAGCTCTGCAAAAGCCTTTTGCTGCTCCGGTCCCCAGTACCACTGCACATCCTTCTTCAGGAGTTCATAAAGAGGTCGGGCTTTCTCGGAGAACATCTCGATGAAATCTCGGGAAAAGTTAAAGGTGCCTAACAAAGCTCTTAGTGAATGGGGGTCTGTGGGGGCGGGGAGTTTAGAAATCACTTCTACTCTCTGTGAATCCGGTGTTCTCCCTTCTGCTCCTAGTGTGATGCCGAGGTACTTCACCTCGGTCTTTACTAGCTGGGCTTTCTCCCTGCTTGCTTTGAAGCCTGTTTCTTGGATGAGGGTGAGGACCTCCTCAGTGACCTCCCGGACCTTCTCCTCTGTCTCTGCGTGGATCAGCACGTCATCTACATAACTGAGCACGCAATCCTTTGATCCAGGCAACAGTCGGTCCCACATCTGTACAACATGCGCGTGGCAAATGCTTGGGCTAGAATGGAAGCCCTGCGGTGTCCGCTTGAACACGTACTGTTGGCCGCGGAAGGTAAACGCGAATTTATACCAACAGGACTCGTGCAAGCGGATCGAGTGGAACGCGTTGGCCAAGTCCACCACGCTGTAAAATTTAGATCCCGCTGCAATGGCTGCCACGATTTCGTTGTATTTAGCGACCACCGGGGCCACCGGGGGAGTCACTGCATTGAGGGCTCTGAAGTCCACCGTCATCCTCCAAGTTACTCCGTCTGCCTTTAGGACCGGCCACAAGGGGGCATTGCAGATGGACTGCATTGGGAGGATGACATCCCACTTCACCAGACCCTCGATTGTTTTCCCTATTCCTGCTTCCGCTTCCGCGGGGTATTTGTACTGACGCTGGGGAGGAGGATCTTTGCCCTCTATGAGAACACAAGCGTTTCTCACAGTCCCACACTCCGCCTTGTCAGTAATCCATACCCCGGGAAACTTTAGGGTCCATAGATCTCCCGTCACTGAACATACAGGGAAGGGAGCCTTTAGAGCTGCACATCGGTGTATAGCATTAATAAAGTCCGGTCCTCCCGGGATGTGCCACAGGAGTCCGTTGGCTAAATCCACAGTTAGATGGTTTTTCTTTAGGAAGGGAGCCCCAATCATTCCATCGTCTTCTCCTGCATTGTTACAGGCTGTCATAGTGGCTTTGAATCTCCCTACAGTGATTGGAATCTTTCTCCAGATGTGTGAGAGGTGGCTTCCTCCCGCGTACCCAGCCAGTTCCAGAGTTCTGTCTGTCTGGGTTCCCTGAGTAACTAGCGTTGGATGGAGCACGCTAATCGATGCCCCTGTGTCTACTAATAAATTGGCAGATTTAATTTTCCCTGGAGCCCCAATGTCTGCCTCTACCATTGGTCTCCCCCACGTGTCTGGCTTGAGTCTAGCCATCACTCCATCGGGGAGATCAGTGGGCCCCGGGCACCCCTAGCGCAGACCCTGATCCTCGTAGTCGGGTCCGCTGTCAAGCACTTGCTGCTGGACCGTCGCTACTGGTTGTGGATATAATTGGACGGTCGGGTAGGCTGATGGAGGAGGGTTCTGAGTCACTGCAGCTACCGGCTGCAGATATGCCGAAGGCGCCGTGAAATGAGGTTGGGTCTGGGAAAATGGATTCTGGGCCACTGCAGCCTCGGGGTGTTGGTACCCGTGGGGTGCAGTGAAATGAGGCTGAGTTGGTGGAGGCGGGGGAGCAGACGGCTGCGGATTTCCCCACCCCTGCATTATCTGGTGTTGCTTCTCTATCAAGCGTGCAGTTGGTGCTCGATCAAATTCGCTCATATTACACCCCGCATTAGCTAAGAAGCTCCAGACTGCTTTACGCTGAGCCTGCTCTTCGGGTGCCAGGGAATTCCAAAAACGAGCCCGTTCCGCCCTTCGCGAGCTGGGGTTTTTATACCCTCGCCGCTGGTCCTGAGAACCTGGGTATGCTTCTCCAAAAGGACCCCCTGTTACATTAGGCAGTGGCGCCGGATATGGCTGTGCCATTGGTGGGGGTAAGGGAGCCGAAGGGTGTACAGGGGGAGGGGGAGCACTCTGGTGGTAGTTGGGTGTCCCTCCCTCCACTCCCTGTCTTTGCTTGGCATTTTTCCCATTATTTCGCGCCTGAGCATTCCTGTTCTGTCCTCCCAGAGGATTTGTTACCATTGGCTGAGGGTTGTATGGGCTGGGATTCATTTCCCTCTTCTGGTATTGTGAGTGAGGGCCGTTGTTAGCATAGGTAACCGTGTTAACGGCTTCCTTAGCGCGGTCCTTCTTGTTACCCCTTTTATCAGGCCCATATTTACCTATATATCTACTGATATTCTTGAGGTTAGAATGAAGGAGATCCCACTCGGGGTTATGTGCATGGGTGGGTCCTAACATCTGTCGGGTGGTTCTATTAAGACCCTGGATGACATCAAGGACAAAATCCTTGTCATTATAATCGGGCGGTTTTCCGTCGTCTGGTATGATTACATCTGCAACTACGGCTAGGAACTGTTTTTTTGATAGATAAATTAGGGGGTCCTCATCCGGACCCTGTACGAACTGGTTGTATACATATTTAACGCTCTCTTCCTCCCAGGTGACTGCTAATATTTCAGCTATCCATTCCCGGGTGGTGATTGCATCTGGGTATGGGATCACCAGTTGGGCCCTTACTTTTTCTGCATTTGGGCCTGTTGCGGCCAGTCGCAGAATCTGATTTAATTCTTTGATGGTAATATCCGGGTATTCCCGTTTCAGTTGCATCATCCATTGTACCGAGGTCTCCTTATTATATGGACCGAGGATTTGAAAAGCCATTTTAACGTCCTCGATCTTCCAATCTTTAACTTCCTTAGTTATCTGTACAGTTTCTGTGTCGGTTCCTTGTCTAGTGGTGGTTTGTCGGGTGACCACCGGGTATATTGGGGCAGGGGCAGTCTCACAGGGTTGTACTTCCTCATCATCCTCACTTTCCTCATCGGATGTGAAATCGTAGAGGTCAGCGGGAGCCACCGTGGCTATGAAAGTTTTCTTAATCTCTAATTTCTTTCGGAGGGCTGTTATCTCCCTCTTGCATGCCTCATGACTAACTGCTTCTTTAGCCTTTCGATTTTGCTCTGAGGCATATTGCATGGCGTGCTGCAGTTTTTCATTTCTGGCTTTTGTTTGTTCTAACTCTTTTTCTATCGCCTTTATTTGCGAGTAGGCCTTCTTTAGAGCGGTTGTGCTATCCTGTAACATTATGGCCAGGGTGTTTTTCTCTATCTTGACCTCTTCTATGGTTCGAGTTGCCTGTTGCCAGTAGAGGTCCAAGCTATTGTTTTCCTCCGCTAGTCTATCTATCTCTGCGGCGTGTTTTCTATGCAATTCTGCTTTTTCTGCCTCATGGTTATGGAGCAGGAGCTCTTTTTCAGCCATATGTTTTTGGGATTCCTGTTCCAGCACCGCCGCATGGTTCTGGAGTGAGAGCTCTCTCTCAGTGGCATGCTTTTGAGATTCCTCAGTTTGCCTCTGGAGCTCTCTCTCCAGCACCGCCGCATGGGTTTGGAGCAGAAATTCCTTCTCAGCCGTTTGTTTTTGGAATTCCCGCTCCAACACCTCTGCGTGTTTCTTAAGAATTGTTTCCAATTCTTGTTCCTTCTTCTCTGCTTGCACTTCGTACTGTTCTATCTGCTGCTCCCTCTGTGTAAGCTGTTCCTTGAGTTGCTTAATCAAGGCTGAGCTATCCCGCAGGGCTTCAAACAAACCCCATGTGGCAAAAAGGTCTCTTTTGCCTGAACTTATAGTTTTGTTGCTGCAGTTCTCCTCGAATATGTCCCTGAAGGACTGGAGGGGATCAGAGCCTTGGTTGAAGATTCCCTTGTGCCAAGGATTGTCCCCTTTCTTTATCAACCATTTTTCCAACTTGGGGATTTCCTCCTTTTTGGCGAGAATTCCCATTTTAGCGTGTGGGGATTTCTCTTTTTGGTTCTCTTCCATTCCGCCCACCACCAATCTACAATTGAGCTTCGACGGCCAAAACTAGAATCAACGAGTCAGCGTACCGCTGCAACTCGGCCAAAACTAAAATCAACGAGTCAGCGTACCGCTGCAACTCGGCCACAATTAAAATCAACGAGTCAGCTTAAGGCTGCAACTAGGCCGAAACTGAAATCAACGAGCCAGCTTAAGGCTGCAACTCGGCCGAAACTAAAATCAACGAGTCAGCTTAAGGCTGCAACTCGGCCAAAACTAAAATCAACGAGCCAGCTTAAGGCTGCAACTCGGCCGAAACTGAAATCAACGAGTCAGCTTAAGGCTGCAACTCGGCCAAAACTAAAATCAACGAGCCAGCTTAAGGCTGCAACTCGGCCGAAACTGAAATCAACGAGCCAGCTTAAGGCTGCAACTCGGCCAAAACTAAAATGCTGCCCGACAGTCTGATCACTGGCTTTATCACTCCTGCGTTCTCGTACTTGTCGGGTGCCTTATACTTGCCTTGGCCTAGACTCGTGTAAGGACTTGGGTGTGTGTGTGCAAGTGTCTGAGTGTGTATGTAGTGTGTGTGCGTGTGTGCACTAAGCTCTAAAGAAAAGGGAGAAGGGAAGGGTGCTCTATCCAGATCTTAAACAATCCTAGCCTGTCCTGACATTCCCTCCCACGATAGACGCGTTTAGAAGGCCTCGGGACGGCGGCCGGACTTCACGGGACTTCCCCCTTGCGTTCGATCGGGCTCAGTCCTCTTGCGAGGTGTCTGGCCTCCTCGGGGCGGCTGAGAAGTCCAACGCTGAATGATAGAAAGGGGAGCAGCCCGACCCACAAATTATAGAAATGCACGCTAGAGCCGTTCACACAGAACTCATTCACTCAATCACTCACGCAATAGCCTCGCTAGCAAGACTTTCTGAACGGTGCAACCTTACGTCTGTCTGTATGAAGACACGCGTGTCGACTCGCGTGCGTTCACACAAACAGGATAATGCCCAAGCTTTCTCCACCAATTTCTGTTAGGGAAACTGCTCTCAAAATAAAGTTGGGGAATTAGACTGAGAGACAGCTAGCCCCACAACGGAATCTTTGTTATCAATTGTATACCAGGCTCAACCGATCAGAGAGTCAATGCTCAATAAAAAGACTCTAATTTAATAAAATCAATTGTGGTTTATTTGAAACAATAGTTCTTTCATTCAAGGTACAAAATCAATCACACATTCACACAGGTCTAAGAAATATAGAGAGATCGATAGGGGAACATAAAGGATGGACATACAGGGTAATACTACCTCTCGTAGACTCCAATGGAAGGCTCCGATGGCGACGAATGAGGAAATGGGGGAAAGGTCCCGAAACTGATCAGGAATCGGGGGTGTTACTACCCAGCGGGAATGGGGGTTTACTGAGTAGAAGGCACACCTGTGGGTAGCTAGTCCACAGGTTATATAGAGTCACCTTAGTCCTGAGGGGATGGGAGGTGACTGGGAGTGGTAATGGGAGGTTCTGCTGATGACCAGGAAGGCTGGACATCGGCTGGACCAATGGTGGGTCAATGGCGACACCTGATTGGGTGTGTGCTTCAACCAATGAACATCACCTTCATCCTGGGCATCCTGGAAACTTCCAGGTTGCGACAGGGCCTGGGGCGGCTCCGTTGGTATCAATGTGGGAATGGCTGGGTGATTGGAAGGAGATGGGATTAACTGGGAAAGGGACAATAGAGAATCAGATATGCACCTAGGTATTCCGGTGTAGACAAAAGGGCTTGGTGGTATCAGGAGAGATCCTTCCTCTTTCTCAACTCTCCGGGGTGAAGACAGTTGTTTAGGAAATCACTGGGCAATCAGGATTAATAGTGGAGCCATTAATCCATTCATAGACTAGGTGGGTTGCTTGTGGGCTAGGAATGACTCAAGGTGTGTACGTGAGGTTTCCACATCGAAGGAATGAATCCCATCCAGGCAGGAAGATGGCTACATGTGGTGTTAGCAAAACACAGTGGTTTCCATGCTTAGCGCTTCACACCGTTCGCCTGGACAGCTCCGTGGCGGCGTAGCCTCCTCCTTACCATGGCGGGTTTCACGCGATGGCGGGGAAACATTAGAGCGCGGCTGCAAACACTCTGTGCCTGACTCAAGCGCTTATATACTTGTTAATAGGTACATGGGAGTCTTATGTAGTTCCTGGGTAGCGTCACTCGCATTCACTGGCCAGGCGGATGCAAGCTTACTTCTCCAGGCGCCCTGGCAACCATGTTTGTGACAGAGGGGTCATTTTCTCACAAGTTATCCACATAATAAGGTTTGTCATGCCTGGAAAAGGTAAAAAGCCACCTCAGAGGTCCCCAATGCTTTGGGGAAAACATTATTTCCCATAAAACAACACTCCCATAAAAAGCTCAGATTTTCATCAGAGCAGAGATAAGTTTTCTGCAAGGAGATAACCATTTACCCAACTGCTGGGACAGGGCAAGTAAGATGACTATTACAATAACATGAGCTGAGCAAGAAAACCAGATGAAGTATTGGCTCTATGAGGGTATCAATTCCCAGATTCAGGAAAGTTCCATCAAGAGAGATTCCTGATTGGATCCAAGAGACCACCTGGTGCCAGAGGGCAAAAGGCTATAATAAGAGTATACGCCAGAGGGAAGCCATACAAACTTTATGTTATGCTAGTATGCTTTGATATGTTATGCTTCATCATGATGGACTATAACATATATAATGTTTTTATGGTACAATTGGACTTTATGCTACAAAGTTTGCCATCTGATATCAGGCATTAATGTATTAGATAGAACAGTTAGCTTCTTTATTTTCTCTATTCTGTTAAGTTGCAAAGATTGTACTTCATAGTGAAATCTTTCTAAATCTTTTAATAACCTTTATATATTTTGAAGGTCTGCTTTATTTGTGTACATTTGACCTTGAGAACCACAGGGCTGGGTATTGCTTGAGGGACAAGGCACAGTAATCCAGGGCACCCAGGCTTGGGTTCTTGACATGGTGGTAGCTTAAGGGGATTGAGGCATACAAATACACCTGTTGGCTGTGCACTTTCTAGGTTGTGTAACAGGGTTGTTATTTTAGTTAGTTAAAATGGAAAAGCCAGGAAAGATGGCAGCATCGGAGCTACCAGAGGCTTCACCCATTATTCACTAGCTGGAGGTTAACCTTGGTCAAGATTCAGAGATGCAAACCAGTACCAGGAAGGACAATGGTGCATGGAAGATGAAGGCTTTAATTCACAAGTATATGTGGTATGACATAGAACAGGAGCTTTGTCTGGGATCTAAGCCAATGGTGAACAGCACATGTGGTTAAGAGTGTCAAATTCCCATTTGTGACATGGAAGCTTGCTGGGTGACCTTGGAGCAATCATACTGTCTCACCCTAACCTACTTCACAGGGTTGTTATAAGGATAAAATGAAGAAGAAAGAATGATATAAGCTGCCTGAGAAAAATGGGATATAAATTAATTAAATATTTTTCAAACTTTTTTTTTTTTGCTTTTCTTACTTCCCCATATTTTCCTTTGCTCATTTCTTCTTACTGAAGCCTAATTAGAGAGGTCCACTGCTTTCTTTTTTTTAAACCTGCAGAAATCAAGGGAAGTGTCAAATAAAATCAATTAGTATAAAACTAGTCTCTGGTGGCTTACATAAAATTCCTCAAATCCTGTTTTATATCAAAGGGCTTCCACTCTAAAGCTATTCTAACAAGCTAAAACCAGCTAGAGAACATAGATACTGTACGATATACACTATCTCACAACTGTAATTTAATTAACAGTACATAAAAATATTCCAGAAGGCAAATCCCTTGGGCCAATACAACAGTTTAAGCACCTGCTATTGTCTAATGATATTAATGCATGAAGCATTTGTTGTTGGGAAAATCCAAGCCAGACTGTCTTGATTAGCATCCACAATATTCATTGAACTGCTTGCAGTGAAATAAGGACATGTAAACAGTGGTAAAAATCACAGCATTGACACAATTATAATTTTGAGCCTTGCTCCTTAAAATGTTGTCCTGAGGAACTCCCCATGAAAACAGTACAGTTGCTTTTCAAGAAAGAAGCTGTGCTAAGTCTCTAAAAAAGCAAGACACTCCCTAATTTGCAAACAATAGATCAGCAACACTAACAAACTATATAAATGTCTTAATGATGCATTGTTCCCAGACTTCTGCACTGCACCAAGTTATTTCTTTCATTAGGAAGTTGTATCATGTCTGCTAGCTTAGGAACAATAGCAATAATAATGACTGATAAGCAGGAATCTGCAGGAATCCAATTTTCATTTTTTGGGTCTATGCACAAATCAAATATTTTTTCAAATATTTAAAATTAAATATTTAAAATAAAAACAGGATGTGGCAGGGCTGTGCAGCAGAGACAGCATGGGCACTTCTCATATCAAAAATTTCTGACAGAACTTTGCACATGATTGTCCAAAATTTATTCTCAGTGCAGCTAGTTTATAGAGCTGGAGGACAATTATATTTTTGAAAAAGAGCCTTTCTTCCATGAAAAACAGCCTTACTGTTTGGCAGGAATTACACAACTAAAGGTATATAGTTAAGAGAGCAATATGGGGTATGTGTGTGTGTGTATGTGTAAAGTATGATCAAATTACAACCAATTTATGGAGAACGCAGCAAGGGGCTTTCAAAGAAATTGAGAAACAGATGGTTTGATATTGCCTTCCTCTGCAGAATCTTCCTTGGTGGTCTCCCTGCCAAGTACTGACCCTGCTTAGTTTCCACGATGTGATGATATCAGGCTATACCATGCTGCCTTCCCTAAGGAATATGGCAGAATTCTTTTAAAGCACTGAAACCTCCAAACAATTACCCATGAAGGCTGCAATCCTAAGAACACTTTCCTGGGTGTAAACCCCATTGAATGAAATTATTTCTGACAAGTTTGGCTTTGGAGAACAAAATGAAGCCATGCAAAGGCTAATAGACTTTTGTCAAGAGAACAAGCTGGTCATCGCAAACACCCTCTTCCAACAACCTAAAAGGTGACTCTACACAAGGACATCACCTGATGAGCAACACAGAAATCAGATAGATTATATACTCTGCAGTCAAAGATGGAGAAGCTCCTTACAGTCAGCAAAAACAAGACCTGGAGGCCTGGAAGGTCAGATGCTGAAGCTGAAGCTCAAATACTTTGGCCACCAAATGAGAAGGGAGCACTCACTGGAGAAGATCCTGATGCTGGGAAAGACAGAAGGCAAAAGAAGAAGGGGATGGCAAAAGATGAGATGGCTGGACAGTGTTACTGATGTAACTAACACGAATTTGAACAGACTTCAGAGGATGGTGGAAGACAGGAGGGTCTGGTGTGACTTTGTCCATGGGTTGCAAAGAGTCAGACTCGACTGTGCTACTGAACAACAACAAAAGACCTGTTTTGGCTTGTTTTGTAAGTCACATCACCTACAAAATATGTAGGTGAAGATGCTATCCACCCCACCCCTTACCACATTGCTGCTTGAAAGCATTTTTCTTTCAGCCCAACTGGGAGGTACTAGAACTGAGTCAGGTTGGGAATACTGTTATGAACACCAGAAGGAGAGTAAAATTGAGCTCTCTTTTCCTGTTAACACTAAGAACAACCCCTTGGGCCCTCTTTTAGACAGGAGGATACTGAAATAAATACATCATCCTCTCTCCACAAGAAGTCTAGTTTAGTCCTTAGCTCAACTAACTTAAAATGTTGTGTAACGGGGTTGCAAATAACTGGAGGGGGGGGATGCTCTGTCCCTTTAATGGAAGCTTAATGTGTGGAAATGTTCAGCTGAAACTTTTATTGCCATGGAGGTAAATATTGATGACAGTTTGTACCAGCAAAATATTTGTCCATTTCTTCGCCCAACAACAGAGGTACCTGTCAGTAGAGGTATAGCATTTCCTGCTCCCTTCCACAATTTCTAGGATTTCCTATCTATATCCTAATGTGTGCAAGCTAATTAGGGACCACCTAGTGTGTGGTCCCTATTTCTAGAAGGCACAACACCAAGGAGAGCAGAACAGCAGCCAAAAATTGACACCATTGCTTATATAGAAAAGCTCCCATCCCAAGCCCTTGCACAAGCAATACAACTAGGGACAGACATTATCACTAACACAAGTCAGGTCAGATCAGCATTTCCCCACTCTGACTGTGTTCTTTTTACAGACAGATATGATGTAAGGGAACTAACTACAGGGCCTAGTTTGGCTTGGAAGGGGGACATGGGAGAGAAGGGACTTCCCCCTTCATTTTTCCAAGCCAAAACAGCTGCAGGGGCTTATTTACCTTTCTGTGGTGATGCGTATGCACTTACTTCAGGATCTGAAGTCTGATAGTGGGACATATATGGACCACCTGTGGCCATTTTATCTCAAGAAAACTACATGGGTGGAAGACTGAAGCTCTCCACTCCCCATGAAGCACTTCTTAGATGAAAAAGTTAGTTCCAGCTGTTGTAAAAAGGACACAGTTGGTCAATGATCCTCTAAGTTTTGTCAGAGGTAATGGCTGGTTTGGTGCTTTGTGCAAATAAAACAATAGTTTGGGAAAGATGGGCCTGTCAGTGCAATCCTCTCCCTGTGGCAAGATGGGTACATAACTTTGATAACTGGTAGACATCTTGGGCACTTACATATCTGTTGTACCATTCAAGGCTCACTTTCTCTCCCCCCCCCCAGCTTCCTTGAACTTTAAACCAGACTGCCAGGTACCAGAAGAGTAACATATTTCAAATATTGCTTACTGACATTAATTTTTCAACTTGTTATAACAGTTATTCTTACAAAAGAGCATTTTACAGTTAGAGTATGATTAATGTCTGAATTCACATTCCTAATAATCATGTAGCCAATTTTTCTTTTGTGACAGAAGCAAGAAAAGAGATTTATGCCAAAATCGTATGCGTATGCACATGAAAAATGGAAAGCACTAATAGCATTCCTAAGATAGCCAGCCAATTTATTCATTGTCAATAAATCCCCTCCCTCCCAAATGTTAAAATAGCAAACTGTTCACAAGAAGTATTTCTTTTGTCTTGATGCTGTTTTTATTTAAAAGCACCTGAATTCCAGAGACGATAATGAAGCAAATGTAGTGTGTTTACCTGCATTCATGTGCTTCTTTTTAAGTGCTCCTTATTTTTCTGCTATTTTATTAACCTCTTGGCTTTTGACTTCTACCTTATCATTACAGAGGACAGTTTTTGAAAAATAGACAAGAATATGAAAATGTTTTTGGGAATACTCCATATTTTTCGTCATTAAAAAGGCTTTGGAGAAATGCATGTACAATTTTAAGGAATAATTCTTTTAAGTTTAAAAGCAAATCCTACCAATATAAAGTCTATAATCACAAAGAATGGGTGAATTGGGAGACCAGAAGAATTAAAAACAGCAACACTTTTATATTTGGCTGATGCAATTTATTTGTAAATTAATGGACTGGGTGGAAGAAATGAACCAAGCTAGCTAATTAATTAGAGTGTGACAGGAAGATGTCCTATTTGATAACTGTACATAGTCTGAATGGTATCACCACCAGATGAAACAAATAAAGATTTTAGAGGGTTATCTTCAGTTTTGGTAGGCATGTCCAAACATTAGCATATGTAGTATTTTAAAAAGTTTTTTCTTTAAAATCAACCTATTAGATGATGTAGTGTTTCCCAGAGTGGGTCCTTCAGAACTATCGGTTTTTTAAAATGTATCTTATGCAATTTAAACAATACATAAGGAGGAAACTTACAAGTTGCTGGAATCACTTCATTTTCCCTGTATTACTTTCTAAACAGTATTTATTTTCTCCTGACAGCCCCCATATCCTCTTCCTTTATCCCTTCCTTTTATTTTTATTTTATTTTACCCTGAGGTTACATACAAATTAGCAAAATTTGGCTAGCTTGCCACAAGAATAAGGAAAACTCTAATAATTATGTCAGGAAATGACTAAACACATTTGCGAAGCACAGCTGGAGCACTCCTGGAGGTGGGCGATGGGGGGTGGAGTCTGTAGCCAGCTTTTGCACCACAGCCAGGGAGGTGGTGAGCCCAGCCAGTCCAGACCAATCCACAGCTGCCACAGAAAGTGCTGGGATTGGTTTGAAGCCAAGTGTGGGAACTGAGGCTATTTAAGCTTGCTAAAGACGCAAGCATGGCCTTTTTGCCTCCACTCACCTGCTTGCCCGCCCGCCCACCCACCCACTCTGTAGGTTTTGAGTCTGTTTAGTTTCCTGTTTTCCCTGGGTTTATTGTCAAAGTTTTTTATTCTGGTTGTCATGCAGCTTTGTTTTCTGCTTGTTTTGTCACAGCTTATGGTTGGGTGGTTTGGACATTGGGACGGATCCTTTGGGGAGGAGACTGTGCCTGTGTGCCTGCCTCTTCCATTTTGAGGGTCTCCATAAGGGGCCTTGGGGGTAGAGCCTCTCAGCCGCATGCCCAGGTGGGGACTGCCAGCTGGCTCGCACCACCAGGTGGCAGAAGGGGGCCAGGCAGAGGCTGATGCCCATCTGTGTCCCCAATGTCTTGCCACTCCTCGGTTTTCCCGGCAGGCGGGGTGGGTAGCGGGTTTATTGTGTGACAGGTGGGTCGCCTGATGCTTGGATCCATCCCTATGCTGCGTCCCACTCCTACTTCTGTGTGCTAATAAACAAGCTGTGATCCTGTTTTCACCAAAATATGCTTATAAGTGTGTTATCTCCCCCCCCCACCCACATCACCCTACTACCCTTCTTGAGACAGCAATCTGTTTGCTCTAACTGCCATGTTCTGTTATATTTGCAGTTTTACAACATGTTATGCCTTTTATGTTTGATCTTATGGTCACTGAAGTCTCCGCAAGCCCGCTGCTTCGCAGCGTGGCTGAGGAGACGTTTTGCCTCCCTTCGGAGGGAGAGCGGCAACGTCGGCGCCTTCCTAGGCGCGTTTCTGAAGGGGCGGGGCTTCAGCGCTGTTGCAGAAGCCCCGCTCGTCGCTGGGACAGTCTCCCGGCGTTGTTGGCTTGAGCAGAGCATGCTTCCACGCTCCGTGTGTTTGGAGGCCGTTTGCTGGGCTGCGAGGCTTCGGGTGGCAGCGGAGCGTGCTCGCACGCTCCGTGTGCCTGCAGGCTGTCTGCGGGGCCAGGAGGCTTCGTTTCAGAGCGGAGCGTGCTCCCACGCTCTGTGCAGCTGGAGGCTGTCTACGGCCGGGAGGCTTGCGCGTTTGCGCTCTGGTTTGGTGGATCTGGGACCTGAGGGTCTTTAGTGGGCTTATTAGCCAGTTGGGGCTTCCTCTTTAGCCAGTGGTGGTTGGGGGTGCTTTTGGGCTGGTGGGCATTAAGACTTCTGGCTGCAGGGGTCTTTGCTACCCCCTCCCCCCCTTTTTTCATCTCATTCATTGAGGCATTTGGGGGTTGTTTATTGAAGTGTGGTGGTCTTTGGTGGCTGTCAGTCCAGGGCCGGCTGGCTAGCTGGGCTGGGCGGCCATTTTGCCACCTGCCATTGCTCAGCACCAAGAGGTTGTTCTTTTGAGCTTCTTTCTGGTGCGGGGCGGCCATTTTGGAGCCTTCTTGGTTAGTGCTGCCTTGGGGGCCATCTTAGGTGGGTGCAGCGGCGGCCATTTTAGAGGGCTGTTAGGGGCGGACATTTTATAGATTGGTAGGGCGGCGAACATTTGGGAGGCAGGTTGCCTGTTCGCCATCAACACCCCCCCCCCTTTCTGTTCGGTGGCTGGCTTGTTTTTTAAAGGGCTAGTTGCCTTGAGGTTTTTATTTCTCCCTTGTATTTTAATTCGTGCTGTGCTCTGTTCTGCACAGCATGTCAGGGCGTAAGGGTTCAGGAAAATCCAAGGGGAAGCAGCCGGCCCCTAAGACCCCTAAGCCACCACCGAAGCGTCCACTGCCTCACTCATCTTTGGATGAGGAAGGGGAGGACGAAGTCAACGCTGTCATTTTTCAGTGTTTACAGGCATTAGAGCGGGCATCGGGCCTTCCATCGTCCCAGAGGCTCAATGAGGGGCGGGATTCCAAAAGGACATTGCAGGCTGATATATTGACCCACTTGTCTCTTCATGAGAGCAGATCAACAGCGGCTGCTGGTGGTGCTGTGGGGCTCAGCGGCCTTGACGTCGGTGCTGGCCCATCCTCGGGTGTCGGTTGCGCGGGGTCTGCCTTGGTGCCCACGGGGCCTTCCGGTAAGTGTGGGGATGGCTCTCTGCCTCTCATGGGGCCTGCATGGCCATGGGGGGCCTGGGGGTCTGCCGGCACTAGTGGGGTTGGCTCTCCTCTAGGGGCCGCTTCTGCTGCAGGTTTAGATCAGCCAGGCAACTGGATGGGGACTCTGGGTCAGTGGGGCATGATGGGTCCTTGGCCTGGGGTTGGGCAGCAGGGGACAGGAGGGGCTTGGCCTGGCTGCTGGGGTTTCCCTTCTCCTTATGGGGCGGTGCCATTTAGTGCCATGCCTTCTGGCGAGGTCGCCTTACCTTTAGGCGATCACTTGCTGCCCGCCACAAAAGAGAAAATTTTGAAGGGCGAATATGTGGATGTATTCACCCTTTTGTATAGAGAGCTGGAGAAAAAGGACAAGGAAGAGCTTGACGACAAAGATAAGGAGAAGCTCAGGAAAAGGAAGGTAGAGCGGACCTGGGCCAATTGGCTCCCTGGTTTTCTGATATACGCGGGAGTGATCGCGCGGGCTCAGCCCTGGCGGGCTGCTGCCTTGATACAATACTTGGACATCGTGTACAAAGGGTATACGATGTTCAGTGACCCTGCCTGGTGCCAGTATGACCAGGAGTTTAGAATGCGGGCCGCCTTGTACCCTTCACTCCCGTGGGATCGGATCCACCAGCAGTTGTGGCTGCAGGTGATGTCACCGGCTCGGCCCAATTTGGGGGAGCGATCCGACAGCGGGCACCTTGTTTCTAAAGGTCCCACTTCTCTTCCTGGTGCGTCCTCTTCCTCCCGCAGTGTTGCGGGGCAGGCGGTTCAACCCCGCTTGCTCTGCTGGGAGTTTGGGTCCCAGGGGGCTTGCAGTCGAAAGGACTGCCATTTTAAGCTTGAATGCCCCTTGTGTGCGGGTCCACACTCCTTCAATAACTGCCCCAGAGTCCGATCCCGCAAGGGTCAGAAAAAATCAGGTGGGGGTTCTTTCCAGCCTGGTAAAGGGTCCCAGCCCGATAAGGGTGGGGCCTCTTAGTGTGTGGCTTCGTAGATACCCACGTAGGGAGGATAGTTGTTATCTGTTGAATGGTTTCACGTTAGGTTTTAGGATTCCTTTTCAAGGTCCTCGGGTACCAACTTGGTCCAAGAACCTTAGTTCAGTTGTGGGTCTTGAACATATAGTTAGGGAAAAAATCGCTAAGGAGCTGGCTGCGGGCAGGATTTTGGGCCCATTTGCCAGTCCTCCGGTTGGGAACTTTAGGGTTTCCCCGTTGGGGGTGGTGCCAAAGAAAGCACCTGGTGAATTTCGTTTGATTCACCACCTTTCTTATCCTAAGGGTTCCTCCGTCAATGATGGCATACCTGAGGAGCTTTGCTCCATTAGGTATACCTCTTTTGATCAGGCCGTGGGCGTCGTGCGACGCTGTGGTCAGGGGGCTGAGATGGCAAAATGCGATATCAAGTCGGCATTTCACCTTCTCCCTGTCCACCCGGATGGTTTCGAGCTGCTGGGCTTTTCGTTTGCGGGGCAATACTACATGGACAGGGCATTGCCTATTGGCTGCTCTGTTTCATACACTGCTTTTGAGTGCTTCAGCACATTTTTAGAATGGGCTGTGCGCGAAAAAGTGGGCTTGCAGGAGGTCGTTCATTACCTGGACGACTACCTGTTTGTGGGCCCTGCAGGCTCAGGCCGCTGCGCTCAGTTGCTAGCCGGCTTTGTTGAATTGGCCGCTGAGTTGGGCGTGCCATTGGCAGAGGACAAAACTGAGGGGCCGGCCCAACGCCTTGTTTTTCTCGGGATTGAGCTAGATACTTTGGTGCAGTCATCTAGGATTCCTGAGCCGAAGCTGCTGGACTTGAAGGATAGGATTAACTCCTTTCTGTGTAAAAAAAAAGGTTACGTTGCTTGAGTTGCAGCAGCTAGTGGGGCACCTTAACTTTGCTTGCAAAGTGGTTGCCCCGGGTAGGCCTTTTCTGCGCAGGTTCTGTGATGCTATGGCGGGCCTTCGCTCGCCGCATCACAGGACCAGGGTTACTGGCAGCATGAGGGAGGACCTGCGGATGTGGCAGGAGTTTTTGGAATCCTTTAATGGAATTTCTTTTTGAAGAGAGGACATGAGGCTTGAGGCTGAGCTTCAGGTCATGTCAGATGCTGCTGGGTCTCTGGGTTTTGGGGTCTACTTCCGTGGACATTGGTGCATGGAAGAGTGGCCCGAGTCGTGGGTACAGGCTGGTTTAAATAGGGACCTTACGTTTTTGGAATTCTTTCCTATTTTAGTCGCAGTTTGGCTGTGGGGGAAGGATATGGTGAATTGCACCGTGCATTTTTGGTGCGATAACATGGCTGTGGTTCATGTTATTAATTCCCTTACATCCAAATCTTCGAGGGTTATGAGGTTGGTGCGGGCCTTCACTCTGCGTTGCCTGCAGCTTAACATTTTGTTTTTGGCCAAGCATGTTCCTGGGTTGAATAATGGGGTGGCTGACGCTCTCTCTCGTAAACAGATGGAGAGGTTTCGTCAGCTGGCCCCAGACGCTGATCTGGATGCGGCGCCAATGCCCCAGGAGCTGTGGCTGATTGGAGAGCCGAGGCCTGCAGAGCGATAGGCTTAGCCATTGCACACAGCACCAGGAAGTCTTATGAGCGTGCCGTGCGGCAGTTTGAGGACTTTAGGGCTGAGGTAGGGTATCGCATTGTTTGGCCCATCCCAGTGGAGCAGTTGCTCCATTACTGTGTTGCTTTGAGAAGTAAGGGGTTGGCCGTGTGATCAATTCGGGGACGTATATCTGCATTGGCCTTCGCTAGTAAGGCTTTTGGGTTCAAGGAGGAGACAGCAGATTTTCGTATTCGAAAGATGCTGGAGGGGTGGTCCAGGGAGGCTGGGCCTATGCCTGATACTAGGGCCCCGGTGTCTCCTGAGATCCTTCGGGGCTTAAAAGGGGTTTGGAGCGCAGCCTGTGCGTCTCCTTTTGAAGTAATTTTGTTCCACGCAGCCTCTCTGGTGGCCTTTTTTGGGGCTTTGAGGGTTAGCGAGCTGGTGGCAAGCTCCAAGAGCGATGTTTCCGGTAGGGCGTTGTTGCTGAAGGATGTTAAGTTGCTGGTGGGTAAGGTGGTCCTTACTGTCCGGCGATCTAAAACTGACCAGGTGGGCACGGGGACAGCGCTGGAGTTGGGTCCGTGTTCGGAGGTGGAGCTTTGCCCAGTGGTCGCATTGGCCGACTATTTGGCCGTGCGGGGAGGCTGCGCGGGATTGCTGTTTTGTCATGCGGGAGGTAGTCCCCTTACAAAGCATCAATTTTGGACAGTAACTTCAAAAGCCTTAGCCCTGTTGGGTTTGTCTGGAATGAGGTTTGGTACCCATTCCTTTAGGATTGGGGCAGCTTCTACGGCTGCGGCCTTGGGTTATCCCACTTCGGCCATCCAACGTCTTGGCCGTTGGCGTTCCCAGGCTTATAAGGGTTATATTCGCCCTCTGCTCCGCTAACGAGTTTTAGTGGTTGCTGGGGGTGCTTTGAGATTTGGTTTGTATAACTTGTGTGTTTCTTCTTTTTAGATGCTGTGGTTCCTGGCCGGAGGAGCAGAGTTCTCATCTGCGGGCACAGTTATGTGTTCTGGGCGGCACATCAAGCTCGGAGAACTGCTGTTGGCTCTCAGCTGGGGCTCAGCAAATATGTCACGATAGAGTGGAGGGGACGCCGTGGTCTTCAGTGGCCTGGCCTGCTCCCCCTTTTGTTTCATGGGTCGGGGGCCCCTCCTCCGCAGGTATTGATTATTCACCTGGGAGGAAACAATCTCGGGCTGATTAAAGGCAAGGCGTTGATCTTGCAGGCCCGGGATGATTTCAGGTACATAAGGAACAGATGGCCTGGTACCATTATAGTTTGGTCGGCCATGATTCCACGCTTGGAGTGGCGCTGTGCCTGGAATCCAGCTGGGTTGGAAAGGGCTCGTTACCGAGCGAATAAGGAAATTCGCAAGGTTTTGGAGGGTGGCTTGGGTCACTATTTGCCCCATCCAGATATTTCTAAGGAATGTCCTGACCTCTACAGAGGGGATGAAGTGCATCTCTCGGAAAAGGGTAACATGCTTTTCCTGAGAGATTTACGGCAAGGGCTTTTGTTGGTTTTGGGTCTTTCTGTGGGTGCTAAGCCCTAAGTAGAGACTTGGCCTTAGTTGTGGCAGGTTCTACGGGGTTTATGGCACCAGGCGGCCTGGGGAGGACCGGTTAGCCTCCCCCTTTTGGGGAGTTAGGGGTCTGTCAGGATCTACCTTTGGTGTGGCCCGAGGTATGTGAATGCAGACTGTCCTGGAGACTCGATTGGATGGGTGCCTTTCGCTGAGACTCGCGTCTGGTGTTTGGGCCCTCTGGTGCGAGCCTCCCTGCTGGGTCTGCCTAGCGGGAGCTGTGGGTCACAGCTCCGGCTGGGGGGCCGGGTCTCTTGCCCGCTGAAAAAGGCAGGGGGGCGGTCTGAGGAGACCCCTGGCCCTGACCTGGCCGCAGTTCGGTTGCCCTTGCCATTATTGTTAATTTTAATAAAAGTGGCCCATAGTTTCACCAATCCAATTGTGTCCGTCTCTTTATTCCGACTTGGGGGGCAATCTGTTTTAATTTTGTATGATTTTACTGTTTTAAATGCTGGCTTAGACTGTGAATAAACTATATAACATGTCTGTGTGTATACACATGCTATCTCTCCAACCCATTCACCAACCAAACTTTTAAATCTGTCCCTCCCATTGAAGCAGGGCTGAAATAAAAAGATATTAAATAAGGTAGATTGAAAGCCATCAATTAGGCACAAGGGCAAGAAAACAAAAGGTCAAACAAAGAGATTTTAAAAATGCTTGCTAGATGCCTCTGTGAAGTAATCCTTCTAGATTGCGAAAGTAAGGAAAGGGAAGTTAGCACTGTGTCCAACTTATAGAAGCTCTGCCGCAGCTGCCTAAAAGAAGAACTAGAAACTTGCTGGAATAAGCACTAAAATAAGCATACCATACCATACCATACCAAACCTTTAATGGCATAATAGATTCAGATAAAAATACACAGAATATAAAAATTTAAACATTGGAGATAAAATCAAAATAAAACCGAGCTTACAGATACATTCAAACATGCTCAGAATTAAATTTAAGGATGTCAGCCAGAAATTTTGCCACAGCCTCACTAACCACCCCCTCAGTATCACTCAATAAATAATAACAGGGTGGCAGAATAGACAAATCTGGAGAAAAAGAAAGCTTGCCAAATAAATCTTTACGGAGGTTATGGTAAAAAGAACAATCAAGCAATATATGCTGGATTGAGTCAGGGGTATTCGCTCCACAGGAGCAAAGTCTGTCGGCTAAAGGGACTCGCTGATATCTCCCTTGTAAAACTTTGGAGGGAAACGCGTTTAGTCTGGCCAACATAAATGCCCTGCGATGACTTGGAGTGGTTAGGTCTGATAGATAATTGGGCATTTTGCCACAAAAAGCATAAAGACCTAAGGAAGCTGGAGAGCAAGTATAAGGGAGAGTTGGCCGTAATTTCGTTTCCTCCAATTCCCACAGTCTCAGTTTAATACATCTGAAGATATATGACTCTTCAGAGGTAGAAAAATCATCTACCTCTAACCCCAATTGATTGAGTTTAGACAGAAGCACTGCTGTCCAGGACGAAATATATGGGTCTCTTTTCATACAATCAAGAAGGCTGCTGGGATCTGTTCTAAAATGAATTTTGAGCCAGAATTTAAACACTGCAATCCAGGCTTTTGTCTCCACCAAAGACTGACCCACTTCAGAGCAGAGAGCAAAGTAGGACACACATTTTGGCAAACCAAGAATTTGTCTAAAGAATGAGGCTTGAATGCCCTCCACTTTCCTGGTAAAAGCTGAGATCCATATAGGGATACCATAGAGGATTTGGGCAAGCGTTTTGGCTTTGAATACTTTAATAGCTGCTGGAACTAATTGGTTGCCCCTTGCAAAGAAAAACTGTTTAATTTGAGCAGCTGAACACTTAGCCAAGTTGATGGTGTTGTTACGATGTGAAACCCAGCTTAACTTGTGGTTAAAAGTGATCCCCAAGTATTTAAAATTTTTTGTTTGCTCGATTGTTGAATTGCCAATAAACCATCTCCGTGGGCCCCAGCAATTTGAAAAGACAACTACTTTAGATTTGGTATAATTGATAGTAAGTGAATTACAATTACAGTAGTCATAAAAGGCGTTCAAATACCTTTGCAGGCCCACTCTTGTACAAGAGAGGATGGTAGTGTCATCGGCATAAAGTAATAAGGGGACCGCTCGGCCTGCAAGTTTAGGCGGATGACCATTGATAGGGGTCAAAAATTGTGCCAGGTCAGTTAAAAATAAATTAAAAAGATGTGGGGCCAGCACACAACCTTGTTTTACCCCCTTTAACACTGGGATTTTACTAGTCAAGTCACCGCTAGAAGAAAATTTCACTTGGCAAAAGGTATTAGAATGAAGTTTCCTCAAGAGAAACAGCAAACGAGGGTCCATTCCCAGGTAACCAAGCTTGATCCATAGTTGGGCTCTATCTATTGAATCAAAAGCACCCTTCAAATCGATGAAGGCAGCATATAATTTTTTTGACCCGGTATGCATATATTTTTCAGCAAGGAAGGCCAGAGTGCAGCAGTGATCCATAGCAGATTTGCCTTTGGAGAAGCCAATCTGTTCAGGACCTATGATGTTGCCTAGGCGCATCCAGTCAGTTAATCGGAGTTCTAAATGTTTTGCATACAATTTGCCCACTATAGATAATAAACTAATGGGGCGGAAGTTTTCTGGTAACTCCAACCCCCCCTTTTTGTATATTGGGATAATTATAGAGTCAAGCCAAGAGTCAGGGATGGAGCCATGCAGATCGATAAAAGAGAACAATTTTGCAAGGGGCAAGAGCCACCAATCGGCAAACTTTGTGAATACCTCAGCGGGAAGGCCATCAGGGCCAGGTGCTTTACCCGCTTTTAAATCCTTCAATAACTCACTGATTTCCTCTAGAGTTACTGGAGGCCAGACCGGCATATCAGTAACTGAGGGGTTTGCTAAGATGGGAGGGGATACACATGGGGCAGCAAAAATGTTAGAGAAGTAATCAACCCATGTTTGCTCAGAGATATTTGGGTCAGTAACAGAATTGTTTTTTAGATTACCTGAAATGATTCTCCAGAAGGCCTTATTATCGTTAGATTTTATCGAGTGGTAAAGTTGGTCCCATTTATTCTGAAAGAAAGCTTTCTTTTTGGATGTAGTAAGCTCCAGGTAGGCTGTCTTGTAAGCAATGTAGGCCTTAATTTTTGATTGGTCTTTGGAGTGACAAGCCTCTTTAAAATGAGCTCTCAGTTCTTGTTTCCAAGCTAAACAATCTGTATCGAACCAGCTGGAGAAACTAGACCTAGACAAGATCACCGGTTTAGCTTTGGCACTACAATAATCAATTAATAATGAAAATCCTGAAAGGATTGAATCATCTGAATTGGAATTTATGATTGAATCCCTTAATCTGCATAGCGCTTCAGAGCCAAAGAGGGAAGAAAACTCCCTTTCTAGGGCCGGGGACCACTTGATTTTTTTTAGAACATTCTCAGGGGCCTTCATGGATTGGGAAGGTGATACCATATTAACCTCCAGATCCAATCGTAGGGATAGAGTTAGGGGCAGGTGGTCACTTTCTGTGCGCGGATCGATGTAAAAGTTATCGATAGATGACAGAAGGTTGGGTGAGCCCACACAAAAATCTATCACACTGCAACCCCTTGTGGAAAAAAAAGTAAAGTCATTTGCAGCTGGAAATTTGGAGAGACCATTAAATATTATAACATTGTGCGCTATGCAGAATTCAATTAATCTAAGACCCGCCTTATTGGTTAAAGTATCTTTAGAACAACGGGGTAAACATAGTTGTAGTGGAGGGGATTCAACCGCTTCAAAGCCAAAATGAGAGATCCATTTCTGATTGTTACTGCCTATCCGAGCATTAAAATCACCAAAAATCATGAGCTGAGCAGTATGGAATTTCCTAGACAAAGACGTCACATAGTCAGAAAATTTCTCCCAGACAGCATCTAACTCCAGCTCACCATTAGAAGGGGCTAAATAAACATTAATCATGATTAGGGTCAGTGCTGGGGAGGACAGCAATAAAGCCTGGGCAATTGGCGGGCAAGGATCCAGGAGGATCACCTTAAATGGTAAGCTGGATTTCACCAAAGCAGCCATGCCTGCTTTACTGCGACCTTTAGAGTGAGATCTATAAGCGGGGAGATTAAAAACTTTAAAATCCGTCAGTCTAAAACTGTCTTCTGCCCATGTTTCCTGAAGGAAGACACAATCAAAGGATTTCAAAAAGTCCAAAAAATCTGAGTCATTCGCTTTACTCTTCCACCCAGCAATGTTCCAGGAGATGATGTGGATCTTCCTTGTGGCTTCCCTAGCTGGTAGTCAATCGATAATGGATATCCTTTCTAGAACCCTGGAGTCATCAGTGAAAATACAACCATTATATTGGGGTGCCTTTGAGCCAGTTAGAGAGAGTTCCATAGACAGATCTATTAAGTCAGCTGATGGGGGACAAGGGGGCAAATCTACCTTGGAAAATGTCTCGGGAGCAAGTCAAAGGTACAAATGTGCTTTTGATGAAGGATATTACTGCAAGAGTGTTAGCAACATCAATGCCATGTATGGAAAGACCCTCCCTGTCTCCTCCTTGTTCCTTTAGTAATATGACGCTTGTAATGATGTATGGGATATGGGGGTGGTCCTTTCCTGTAATTGTGTGATTGTTTACTGGAAATGATTGTCTGTGACTATAAAACTGTAGACCTTCCTGCAATCAGGGCTCCCAGATTCGTTTAGACATGAGTCTAGTCTGGGGACTGTGTACACGTTAAATAAACCACTGTTTCTTCCTGATTTCGCCTGTGGCCTCGTTTCTGCCTGACCACCAACGGCTAAGGTTGCTGCTACACCATCTCCAGCTTTATTATTTATTTACTTCATATAACCCCCAACTTTCTCTACAGTGGTGATCCAAAGTAGCTTACATCATTCTCCTTTTCTCAATTTTATCCACAGAACAACCTTGTGAGGTAGATTAGGCAAAGAGATCATGACTGGCTGAAGGTCACCCAGCAAGCTTCTATGGTAGAGTAGGGATTCAAATTCTGGGTTTCCCAGATCCAAAACTGATACTGTAACCAGTACACACACTGTCATTTTAGTTTTTACTCCTTCCTAGTCCCTAGAAACCTCGCCACAGGAAAAGTCTGGCCAAGTTGCAAAAGCTGTGCAGTAGAAAGTTACTCAGGTGATTTGTGATGTGGCCACTGCTGGACCCAACCAAGTCTCACAACTTCTGCAGAGGCTGTTGCTACACAAAGGTGAGTCATGTGGCATCATGTGACTGGTAGCCACCACTGCATCTGGGGGAGTTGTGAAAACTGCATGGTATCATGTTGCTGGTGGTTGCCACTTGGGCTGTCCCTGATGAATTTTCCTTCCAGTGTAGGAGGTGAGCAGCCAGGAGCCAAAAAAGCCCAGGAAAGGGTCCCCCTCCTGCCTGTACTGACAGAAACCAAGGTATGATGATTGGCAATATTATGGTTGCCTAGTAGCTTCCACCGTGGCCATAAGTAGTAAGTCCTTTCTTAAAGGTACAGGCACTGATTCTGTGTGTGCGCATGAAGGAGGGATATTATTATTAATTATCACAGTCAGATATTTGACTGGTAGATAGTGTTCTGAAATTCAAGGTTTAGCCAAGTTCTTGGGAACTGCAGCTGTATCTTCACTTTCCCTTGCATCCCTACCATTTTGCTATTTCCTCTTTCCCTCCCTCTGGCTGCAACCTTTACCTTTTCCAGCTGCTCTCTTCTCCCCCTCCCCCCCCCAACTAACTTACCAGATCTTCCAGATTCTAGTTTGAAACTAGTCACTACAAATCATTGTCTGTTCTGAGGGTAGCTGCTTTGGAACAGTAGCAACCTGCCACATCTGGGTAAGTTGTAGCAAGTTGCTTAGTGGTTGCTGTAGATCTGGCACCAATGAGTCCTGCCTCAAAAGCCAAAGCAGCCCTGAAAAGGGTCCTCTCTATTCACATGCCCTTTACTGACATAAATCAATGCTTGAAGGCTGGCAGTACTGTTGTGGTTGCCCAGCAATGGCCAATGGTGCCATTTATTCCTCAAAGCTACAGGTGCGGCTTCTTTTATCTTGGTGAAGTTTATTCCCCAAGGGTTTTTCCCCCCAGATTTTTCTGCAACCTGGGACTTTCTTAGGTTTGCAGAACGATCTGTCTTGCTGGTTTATAGCTCCAATATCTGGATTTAAGTATCCTCAGATACGTGATTCACACAAGTGAACTGCAAAATTAAAATAGTGAGATTTGAACTGACCAAGCAAGCTTGTCAAATTCAGTGGCATTCCTATTTCAAATGTTTTGTGCACGTGTTCTTGCTTTATTTTCCTATGGCCTTCCTTTCCTTGTCCCAATCTTCTGCCTGTTCAACCCAATAAACAGGAAAAACTACTTATTATGAAACAAGTGCATTTCTTAGCTATCTATTTTGCTGGGATGATATATGTACATGTATAAAAATGGTGTAGCTTGCATTCCTAGTACCACAATATTCCTCACTTCAGATGTTAGGATCACAAAATTCAATGCATTGATTGTTTTCAATTGGATCTCACATATCTTGGGGTTTTTGTACAGCTGCTTGAGAATGCCAGGAGGATCCTGAAAATTCTGAGTGTGGAATGTGGATGATGAATGCCATAAACTGCATAGATGGAAAAACAGCAGATATACTTGAAATGTAGCTGATTTAATATATCATTTATATTATTTATATTCTGCCTTTCTCATTGAGACTCAAGGAGGATTACATACTGTAAATCAGTTCAATCAGAGTAATAAAACAGCCAGTAAACAACATAATAGGACTAGGATTACAGAATTCTGAAAAAATGCATCATAGTGGAATTATATAGGTAGAAAACAAAGTAGTGAGAACAGTATAAAAGCATACTGCAGATAACATACACTTAAAAGTGGGGGGACCTGTGATACTTGTGTGTGGAGAGCCCATCCCTGCATCACTGCCACTGCTGGACTGCCACAGCTTGCAGCCACCCCACCACCATCACTACCACAAGGCCTGACTTCCATCCTCCATTGGTGGGCTGCTGCAGCTTCTTCCCTCACCCCAGTGCTGCCGCCGCTTCTCCTTCTCCCTTGTTGCTGCCATCTCCTGGATCCCTCATTGCCAGACAGGACAGCAAGGACTGTCGCACTTCCCAATTGATTCCCTGGTTGCTAGCTGAGCAGGCAGGTAAGACTCCCACACTCCTTGACTGGTGCCCTCATTAATGGTTCAGCAGGTGAGTGGGCTTGCTGGCTCAGTGGGAGGCCAGCAAGGACTCCCTTCAGGGCTGTAGCCAGAAAATTTCAGTTGGGGGGGCACAGGAAAAAAAAAATTAGATGGAGGGGCCTCCTCTGGTGGCCCCTACTCTCTCTGCTGCCACTTTTGTCCCTGCAGCTCTGGTGATCCCACCCCAAGGTGGCTTCCCCCTTCCGATCACACGATTGGCAGAAAAAGCCACTCCGAAACCAGCTTTCCAGAGAAATCAGCTGGAAAGCCGGCTTCAGAGTGGATTTTCTGCCGATCATGTGATTGGAAGGGGGACATTTTGCAAGAGCCCCAGGAGCCGGTCTTTACTCTTTCGCCTGGTTGGTGGGTGAGTAAGTGACTGGGTGGGAGGGAGGAGGAGGTTTTGCGCGGAGAGGGGTGAGGCCGCTGAGCCACAGGGACAAAAGTGTTGGCAAAGAGAGTAAGGGCTGGGGAAAGGAGGGGCCACAAAGGTCTGAGGGAGGGGATGGGTGGGGGAGCCATGCCCCCCCCATGACTATGGGCCTGACTCCCTTTCCCTCCCACCCAACTCCTTCATTTTGCAGAGCAGGGTAGCAAGGACTCCTTCACCTGATTCCCTGGTTGCTAGTTCAGCTAGTAGGAGGGTATGCTTTCTTGCTCAGGAGGGAAAAGTGAGGACTGCCCACACCCACCTAATTTCCTCTGTGTTGACTTGGGCAGTGGTTGAGGACTTCCTAATGAGTCTTCCCCCATCACCAAGCTGGTAATGAGCCCCATGTGACTTCCAGCCTCTTCTGGGGCTTCCTGCCACCTCCTGAATTTAAAATCCCTCTTATGTATTTTTTTTCTAAGACTGCATATTTTCCTACAAACCTGGTCTCCCAAGTTTTCAGAAAAAGCTGATCAATGTCAGTGTGGCCCCGGCCCACAGATCTAGATAACTGCATATTAGGTCCATATTTCACTATGATATATATACAGAAGTGCAGTTTACAATCCTGTTCAATTTATTAAAGAACCTTCTTGAACTATTACATTATAATACAGCCCTATTAACTTGATAAAAATACCCTCTTGAACAATTCAGGTTTACATAGCTTGCAGAATGCCAGGAGTGTGAGGGCTTTCCTGACCTTCTCAGGCAGGACATTCAACAAAATGAGGGCCAGAATAGAAAATGCACTTGTACAGCCATTTTAAATAATATATACCTTGTACATGATTATCTGGGGTATATGTAAGCCAAGTACTCCAGTACACTGAAGACAAAATAAGCATTGAATGCAATATGGGTTTGATTTTTGAGGGTGTTCTTTGAAAAAACTGAAACATTGGTATTTTACCTCTGCTATTGGTTAGCATCTGACAATTCCAGAATAAAATTTAGAGGCTTAGAAGGGGCATAATTTACTTCACTATTTTCAACCAATCTTAGCACATATGGGAAATATTAAATATTATGTATAATCAAAACAGTTGTTGTTGTTGATATGGCTTTTTTGTAGCAGGAACTCCTTTGCATATTAGGCCACACACCTCTGATGTAGCCAATTCTCCTGGAGCTTACAGTAGGCCCTGTACTAAGACCTCTGTAAACTCTTGGAGGATTGGCTACATCAGGGATGTGTGGCCTGAAATGCAAAGGAGTTCCTGCTACAAAAAAAGCCCTGATTATTATTAAAGTTGTAGACCGTCCTTCCCTGAAGGACTCAGGGCAGTGCAAAACAGGTTAAAATAAACAAAATAATTAATTTCAATTTACAATAAAATCAACATGATTTAATGAGGGGATAAAATTGTGCTTTGGTTCCTCCCTTGAGTGAATCAGGGACTGACCATGGAGGAGGCTATAATGAGACACAGTGTGAGCTGTTGCTGTCCTCAACTGTAGGCCTGATGTTTTATACACCCTGTGGAACTGAGCATAAAGGACTAAGAGAATAGTCTACTCTATGTATAAGCTCCAGCGCACAGAGAAAAGTGTATGCTTAAGAATAATTGCTGTTAGTCAAAAGGCCTCAGCCTTCAGAAGAAGGGGCACTCCCTTGTCTTCCTAATTAGATCCTTCTTGAAAGCCTTAGGTATAGATAACATTATTCAAGAAACCCAATGTTCCAAAATGTGATTAACGTTACAATTATGTTCCACCACAAAAGATTTTTATGGAAAACCACCAGTTGAATTTTATCAATAATTAAGCTTCCACCACCTTAATTAAGCGCTTAATGCTATCGCAAGCACAGGTGTATACGGTTCCCACTTATTCTGCCTTTCAATAACAATATTATATTTCTCATTATATGAGGCAGCAAAGGAAGGGAAAGGAAATCAGTTGCTATCTTTTCATCCAATTAAAATGATGAGCGAAGATATTCTATTTATCTTAATTAATGTTCATCTCCATGAAGATATAGGCTTTTGAAGGTTACACCAAGTTCTTATAACTTCCCATTTTACCCCAAACACTGAAAGAATGAAGGAATTAGGATTATTTGTATCTGCCTCTCACAAGGAACACTGAAGCCCTATTCAAACTTGCACTGAGATCTGTTAACATGGGCAGGAGCATGCCAACTGAGCATTTCAGGAGTGCCCAGTTCACAAGATAAGATGACTGTACAAATCATGCTCCTGAAATGTGCAGCTGTCAGGCTCCTGCTCTGCTTGAACAGAATGAAGTGTATAGAGATGTGTCCTCACTGCCAGAGGCTGTGAGTGATGGAGCCAGCAGGAGGAGAGAGAATGAAGTGCTGGAAGCCGCCTTCCTTCCTGATTCTGAGGTCTTTGCCTAACATATATTCTGAGGCTTATATTCCACTTCTTTGCCTGTCAGATTTTTTTTCTTTGTCATGTATTGCAGAATAGAAAGCAGTATATATACCAAAGGATGGAAATAACCTATTGGCAAGAAGAACCAGGCACCCATGTTTCCATCAAGCAGTTTTTGACAGAAAGGACAAAAGAAGTCATGAAAGCAGCTTGAAGACATGTAAACCTTTCACAAGAAGAAGTTTGATGTTTTCCATTAAAAACTTATTTCACAGATACTATAAATGAGAGTGCTTAACATTCCAAGCAGTTCAGACTGTACTCCTACCAACGTACTTGTCAGTTGTATTACTTGCCTATGTAATTTACTTGACAAGCACAGTTTAAATGTTTTTGAAATAAACCCCGGCACTCAGAACAGATGCACCCTAATGCAGCTCAGAGTTCTATTAGGCTTTTAAATGCAATCCATTTGTAAGGATGAAATATTTAGATATGACCCCTAAAAACATCGCTGAGGAGAGTATCATTTATAAGGACTTTCCTTCCTTCCTTCATCCATTGCCATTCCATTATTCATATGCAAAATATCTCCCATAAAGGCTAGCAATGCAGCAAGTGTCTAATATGGTCTAGGAGGTAAGAACTCTTGCATCTCAAGAAAAGACACACACAGGAATGATAATCTTGTAAATTAAATTGATGAAGGGCCTTCTTTCTTGAAACAATTTAGTTTAATTTTTGATTTATATTTAATTTTTCAATTTATACCCCGCCCTATCCCACAAGCGGGCTCAGGGCAGCTTACAACAATAAAAACAACATCTTAAAATTTTTAAAAAACATCAAAATTAAAACAGCATCATAAAAGCAGGTATTACCAAATCAGAGGCAGCACAGTAAACAATAGTTCAAACATTGGCAACAAAACCACAAAACAGCATGTAGGCTGGTAGCTGTCAGCCTACAAGGCCTACAAGGTTTGATTCCCTGCTCCTCCACTTGCACCTGCTGGAATGGCCTTGGTTAAGCCATTAGGTTAAGTTTGCGGACTCCTATCTGGGAGAACCAGGTTTGATTCCCTGCTCCTCCACTTGCACCTGCTGGAATGGCCTTGGTTTAGCCATTAGGTTAAGTTTGCGGACTCCTGTCTGGCAGAACCAGGTTTAATTCCCTGCTCCTCCACTTGCACCTGCTGGAATGGCCTTGGTTTAGCCAACTTAAGCACCTTGATGATAAAGTGCTGGGAGAAGTGATGACTTTCAAAGGATACCCGTAGGATCAGTTAAAAGCCTGATGGAAGAGCTCCATCTTGAAAGCTCTGCGAAACCTGAATAAGTCCTGCAAATCTATGTCCCTGTGCACCAGCTACACTGATCAGGCAGCCATTGTCAAATATCCCACCACTTAGGGTGGCCTGCATGACATCAACTAGAGCTCAGGCCTTTCTCATTGTGGCTCAAGCTATGTCAAATGTGCTCCCTGAAGTGCCCCTCCTTGGAAAACTTCAAGCAGTGATGTAAGGCCTGCTTGTTTACCAGGGCTTTTCAGAAAGTTTGAATAGTGAGCATCTTTTAAAGGGAGGTGGTATCTAGGGGCTTGTTATTTTATCTAGGGTTTAAGCTAGAGATGTTTTAATTATAATTGTAAGCAGTCTGGAACCAAGAGGAAAGGTGAGACATAAATATTTTAAATAAATAAAGTTACACATTCTTGGAATCCTGTAAATTGGGCTCCATTATACCCAAGTCACGGGTGTGTGTGTATATTTTTAAATCAGTTTTCCAATTTCACAGGCACTCATGAAACCTCTCAGAATGAATGAAATCATCAAAATGCATGTGTTGTGATTTTTAAAAAGTCAGAAAAGCATCCATTGACTGGAAATGATTTTGTATCATGTCTATAAGGAAAAGTAATGTGGACATAAGGAATTCAATGAAATCTCATTTCCATCTAATAAAAGAAGTCACAAATAATGCACTTGACTAACCTCTCATCTGTCAATAGGTTAACATTGCTTTGTTTTTCAATATATTTTCACTTTCATTTCCTTAGCCTAATATATTAACATTTTAGCCTTCTTTCCAAATAGCTGGTCTTACAGTAAAAAAATTCTGACTTTTGGCACCTTTATTCACCCTATGCATAGAGTCTCTAGCTTCAATGATTAGGACCTCCACAACTATTCAGGGTATTCAAATGCATGGCAAAGAATATAAACTTACACTTTTTCCTGATGTCATCTTATTATTTCTTTTGAACCCAATTGAATCATTAACAAATTCACAGTATATTTTACAGCAATTCAGTGAAGTTGCTGGACTAAAAATCAATCAAAATCCAAACTAATGTGTCTAAACGTGCCTAAATCCCTGAGAGATCAAATTGATTCAATATTTAAGTTTCAGCAGGTTAAGAATTTTTACCATATTTGGGCATAAACTTACCTATACAGCTTTCAGATATCCTAAAATATATTCACCATAGAATCTTCAGTGATATTAAAACTCAGCTTTGTACATGGGACAATAAGCATTTATCATGGAGTGATAGGTTCAACTTGTTGGAATTGTTTATTTTGCCAAAATTTATTTTTCTCTTTTGAGCTATACCTATCAGGGCAAACTATAATCAAATTAAAATTTGGTAAAAATTGTTTCTTGATTATCTATGGATAAATAAAAGGCACAGGGTCAAGGCAAAATACTTTATATAGACACCCACAAAAAGGAGGAATCAATTTCCCTAATCTTTTAGACTATTATAAGGCTGTACATCTAGCTAAGTTAATTGTAATGTTGTGAGAACATAATGCTCCTGATTGGACAGATATTTTTCAAGAATATACCTTCCCATACAATATAAAAGAAATAATTTGGCAACCCCCCAAAAAGAGATCTGATAAAGTGAGTTCTAATCCTTTTTTGTTTGCCATCTTAAATGAATGGGATGCTATGAGATGGCATTTATTGTCAGCTATGCCTACGTTTACATACTTTACGGGTCAACATTGGTAACCACCTGGCTTACATAAGGAAGTTTATTCATATTTTCAGGCTGCTGGTATCACTAAATTGAAGGACCTGGTTGATAAAAATAGAATTTTGGATACGATAAACTCTGGAGACAAAAATTCAAACCTCTATCCCATGATATTACTATTTCCAATTGTCTCACATGTTCCACCATCAAATTGTTTAATATTGTTAAACATCTGAATTAGAACATCTTATCCAAAAGGCAGACTCTACCAAAAAGGGTGGCATCTGAACTCTCTACCAGATTATAAGGAAAACTACAGAAGATAGATTTCTTTCATATCAAACCGACTCCAATCTGCTGGGATACTATATGGAACTCATACACAAACATTACTTCATTTAAACTACAAACTTTTAAGAAACTATCTTTCTGGTATTACACTCCATTACAATTGTCAAAAATGCTTTTAAAACTTCAACCATTATGCTGGAAGCATTGTAATCAGATCAGATCTTACCTGCATTGTTGGCTTAAGTTTCCAACTATTTTTGCTTTCTGGTTACAGATACTCCAGAAAATCAAAATAATAACTGGCTTGACATTACAACCTACTCCAGAAGTGCTATTATTAAATCTCAGATCAGAATATAGGATTCCTTCTAGCATATCTTGAAGGGTGGCATTATTGTTATTTGCTACCAAACTAGCCATTGCCCACAGGTGGAAACCAGAAAAAAACCCTTCATTGGAATTATGGCATTCTAAACTGTGGAATTTGTATAGTAGTAGTAGTAGTAATAGTAATAATAATAATAATAATAATAATAATAATAATAATAATAATAATAATAATAATAATAATAATAATAATAATAATGTCCCGCCCAGCCCGGGCGAGGACTACGCAAGGGGGACCCCCCAGCGCCTGCCAGCCATTCCCGGCCCCCGCCGCCGCCCCGAGAGCCTCCCACGCCTTCCCAAGCCCCCACCCCTCACCTGGGCTGACGGAGTGCCAACAGCCGCCCGAACGGCGCCTCTCAGCCACCGCGCCCGTCTCTGGGTCCGAGGAGCCTGGCCAGAGCGAGACGTCGGGGAGCAGGAGGGAGAAGCTGAGCCCAGCGCTGGGCAGAGAGGAGGAGAGACGCCTGACCTGTGGTCACGAGAGACGCCACACCCCAGCACGCTGCAGAAGTCCGAGACGCCCGAGGCACGCTCAGGCAGCCCAGCCCCGGCCCGCCTCTCCCGGGCATCTGGGGCTTTGAAGGGGGGGAGGAGCCAGAGAGGGGCAGAACCCAGGAGGGGGGAGGACTGAGACGGGGGGATAAAGGGAGGGAAGGAGGAGGTCGGGGAGGAAACTGGCCGATGCTTATGGAGGCTGCCTCCCGAGAGAGAGCGACAGGAGCCGCAGCACAGCCAGGAGGGGAACGGAGGCCTGCAGTGAAGTAACCTGGCTCCCACCCCTGTTTCTGAGACCTCCGGGGAACGCCCCAGAGTGCCCGGGAGGGGCGACGGCGGCTCCGGGAGACCGGGGGAGGTACCCAGAGCGTGACAAATAATAATATTTTTTTATTTATATCCCGCCCTCCCCACCGAGGCAGGCTCAGGGCGGCTCACAGGACATGGCGCATACCATGATTACAATAAAATACAGTTAATACAATAAAATACAGTTAATACAATAAAATACAGTTAAAATACAATTAAAATACAGTTAAATTACAAATTCATAAATTAAGTAAATAAATTGAAACCAGTATAAATTGAAGGTGCTACAGTTCAATACATATATATAAAGATGGCTAGATGTCATTATGTATTAACTAAGTTGATAGATATATCTAAATTAAATTGGTGGGAGGGGGGTCTGATAATAGTGATTTTGCTGCAAGTTGGTTTCCTATATTGGAATATTTGGAGGGACAACAGGAGATTCCAGAAGTTATTTCCATATTACAACTATGGTAGCTTGTTTAAGTTAGAATATGGTAATTTTAATTTTAATTATTTTTTCATCATCATCATTACCATTGTTATTATCATTGCCATTATTAATATTCTTTCAAACTTGCAGTTAACCCAGACTTGGTAACATAATATGAAATGAAGTTGGTAACCTTATAATGTTGGTTTTACTTTGAGCTGTATGTTCTTCCTAAGTTCAATAAAGTATTATTATACCTTAAAAAAGAAAGATACAGTTTGGTGTAGTGGTTAAGTGTGCGGACTCCTATCTGGGAGAACCGGGTTTGATTCCCCGCTCCTCCACTTACACCTGCTGGAATGGCCTTGGGTTAGCCATAGCTATCGCAGGGGTTGTCCTTGAAAGGGCAGCTGCTATGAGAGCCCTCTCAGCCCCACCCTCATCACAGGGTGTTTGTTGTGGGGGGAGAAGATATAGAAGATTGTAAGTTGCTTTGAGTCTTTGACTCAGAGAGAAGGGAGAGATATAAATCTGTAGTCTTCTTCTTTGTTGCCTTCCCCCATTTATTTGAGCCATGGACCTCTGCCTTTTGCATTTGCCTATGCATTACAATATCATGTATGAACTCAAGTGATTGGTCACATTACTTATTTATTCGAAGTAGCAGACTCCCATGCTGTATAAAAACTACTGCATTGTAATTGTTTGCATATGTAAGGGGCAACCTTCTGTTGAAGAAAAAGACACTGTGCAATCCCAAGATTTTTACACCTTTCTAAGTACTTTAAAGAAGTCAATAGGTTAGAAGAGTGTAACTTTGCTTCAATACTGCAAAATTGCATTGGTGTCTTAGGAACAACTTTCCTAATTCTCTGGGTTCATGTCACTAGCTAAACAAAATATTCAAATAAGTAGAATGCCATGCTTTGTACCTAAAATGTCGATTTTCTGAATCTTGCTAGCATTTGCAAAACAAACATGTCTGGAAATAATAATCACCATTGATCACAAATTAATTCAACATATCATAAATACTTTTAGTACACTTGCAAAGAACAGTGATTTGTGTTTGCAGCAATTAGGTACTTGGCAATGGAACTGTTTGTGTGAGTGTGTATGTATGTATCTATCTATCTATCTATCTATCTATCTATCTATCTATCTATCTATCTATCTATCTATCTATCTATCTATCTATCTATCTATCTATCTATCCCAAACATAGCAAAAAAAAATGCTGTTCTTTTATCTCTAGTGCAGTAGACTTCAGCTCTTCAGTGAACTGCAGGGACCCAGCTGCTAGGACCTTAGCATCTTTTGGACTTTTCTGTTTTACTGTTTTTGGGATGGACCTGTGGCATATGTGTTGAGAGTACTGATGTGCCATGGTGCCTATTTCTCTTCTCAGTCACAGTGAGAAGAACAGTGGAGAGACTTTCTCCATGGCTCTGCCACTTATTTTATTCTTCACTGCAGTGCTCTTCAGAGCTCAGTTTTTGTGGTGCTACAAAAAACCCAAACCTGTTCAATTGCTGCCTGTCATGTAAGTGTTAATTACACAAAGCATCTGTAAAGAAAATGGAAATGGCAGCTCTCTCCTACCTTTCCAATAATGCTTTATTGAATTAACTTGAATTGCATTTGCAGAAGCCCTTTTCATTTCAACAACTAAGATCTTATTAAAAGTTAAGTTTCACATAATAGTCCAATGATGTGTACTTACCATCAGGATCTTAATTAGATTTTAACATTAATTTATAATTTGCCAAAACTTATTGGAGATTAAGCATTATTTAAAAAACCCAATGAAATTAATGTTCAGAATCTGGAGAACAATTGCTGTTAAATACTTATGAGAACAGCATCAAGAGCTGGACTGAAGTCCAGAATATGCAATAGTAACATTTCTTTCAGCCACCAGGCGAAACAGGAATCATTGATATTATTCTACTGGGATGTATTTTCATGAAGTATGATTTGCACTACAAAAGTTACCATTTAGTGAGGAAGTGGCAAACCCTTTCTATCTTGCACTCATGAATGAGGTTCTTTGACCACTAGCCATTACTCTCCATCTCTCCTCCCCCCTTCTTGAATCCACTTGTTTATTTGGGAGAACTTCACCGCATCATTACAACTGAATAGATTTTGAAAGATCAAGTTACCCAATATATGTGGACAATTAGTTGTCAGGATTTTACACAATTTAAAAAAAAAAGTTAATAGCAGCTATGGAGGGAGGAGGGAGATCCCTGAATCAAGCCATTTTCTTTTATTTAAACAACTAACCTGGAATTGCTTTCTGCCTTTACAGATGGAAATGTACCATATGAACACCCTACATGTTTTCTCTCTGCAGAGGAAACAGCATTGCTAGGCGCAGGCAATTTAAATCCCAAAAATGACCAAAGAAAAAAGATATTAAACCAACACAGTAACACCACCCTGAACTGATTTAAGGCTATTATTAACAACGTCCAGGGCTATTTTTGTAGAAAAAGCCCATCAGGAACTCATTTGCATATTAGGCCATGCCCCCTGGCATCACCATTGTTTTGCCCATGGCTTTTTTGGTAGAAAAAGCCCAGCAGGAACTCATTTGCATATTTGGCCACACCCCCTGATGCTAAGCCAGCCGGAACGGCATTCCTGTGCGTTCCTGCTCAAAAAAAGCCCTGACAATGTTGCCCCCAAATAAGGAACCCTTGATGACATTTCCCATCATATTCCCTCCCTTCAGTTTTACCTTTAAGCATAAGATTTAGTGTTGGAATTCCCTTAGGAGTACCGTTGGAAGGGGGAGCATTTTGTGCTGCAGCTGTAGGGAAAAGTCATGCTGCACAGGAGAATCCTTCCACCTGCAGAAATGCTTCAGTGGATTCAAGCTACAGATTTCAGTGCAATGTCAATATTGCTTAAAATCATATAATAATACTTAAAATCATATAATAATATGATTTTAATGGCACTGTTTGATCTTAGCTGGAGTCATCTTTGTAACAATGGTTTTGCACGTGCAATGCCATTTCAGAAGGATAATGGCTTTTTCTGCTATGCATATGTTTGTGGAGAATCCGATGATATTTACTGAATGATAAGAACAAAAGAGGGAGGGAGATGATGTATTTACTAAGTGATCATGTCTTATTGTATTCCCGCTTGTTAGCTTGATTCTTTTTGGTTTGAATTCTGCAATTACTTCCAGTGTAACTGCTCTCCACTGACACTCAGTTCTCTCTTTCATATTTCATACTTGGAATAAATGCCCTGCATTCCTTGCAACAAATGAGAGTCCATTCACATGGCCGCTGGTGAATGATCAATATATTTTCTAAATAAATGTGCCTGCTGCAGTTTATGCTTACATGTAAATTAACAAGCTGATAGACAAGCTGTCTGATAAAAGGACATACCCCTTGCCCTGTTTCCATTTTTGTTGATGTATTGAATGGCACTAAAAGAAATTATGACCCAGTCTGCAGAAAAACAGAGAAGTTATAATAAAGAGGGAGTGATTCTCCCCTCTCAAAGTATGCTGTAAATAACCTGCAGTGTTGCTTTTACAGTGGAGAGAAGAATTGGATATGCATTATTTATACTATTTGGAGTTGATTTAGACTCCTTCAGACATTCCGTGTGTCTTGCAGTCAAGATACAATCCTTCAATAATTCAGATGTCATCATACAAGCAAGTGGAATCTTGTTGGGAAAATTGCAAGGAAACCAATTTTCAGAGCTGGAACTACACAAGACAAAGACAATTCCAAGTTACTGTTTAGTGTGCATTTGTATTCAAAGTTTAAAAAGATGATGCCTATAATTTGAAACCAGGACTGAGTGTGGGAAGATTTATGTAATTTCAGAAGTCATGTTCATCTTACCATTTGCTGAGTGTCGTTGGGCAGTTGTGTGCTAGTAATATCCTCAGGAACACAATCAGACCTCATGTTTTCCTCAGCTGTAGCTTCAATCTCATCTTTCCTGCTCCTGTCATACCTTTCCCTGTTCCAAACATCAATGCAAGGGCTCAGTAGTCCAGTTGCCCCTTGCAGTTATGAGTAATATTGTTCCTTGTACCAATGAAGACTGCCACAAATATGGGTGTGACCTCTCCCATGCTTCCTTACACCTACTGAATGCTGCTGTGCATGTTTAAATAGAATCTAGGTTTCAAGACTGAGGTCCATACCCCTCTCAATTTATCTGGTTTGCCTAATCCCTGTGAGGTACAACCATATTGATCAAAAGATTAAACATTTTATTGAGCATTCTCAAGTTTTTTGAAAAAAAAAGTATTATTTATGAATGGTTTCCTAAGACACAGTGTTTCAGAAACCAGTATCACATGCACTGTATCACAGTGCCACAGGAAGTATGGTTTCAAAAAAATTTGTTTTTTTGGGGGGTGGAGATGGGAATCAAGAAGGCAGATATGTGGCTGTCAAGACTCCAGGACCTGGGATAGCTTTTTCATGCAGGCATCCCATCATTTTCTGGCCCCTCCAATAACAGGAGTACACCAAAGGGAAAGCTAAAACTCTGGTTTTATTGTACAAGTTGCTTGCAGTAACAAAAGTCTGAGGTTAAGATGTTGATTACAGCCTGGAGCTCCACCAATCTATTTACGGCTTCCAACTGCCACTATGAAGCTTCTTAGAGAGACAAGGACAATCTCATACTTATGTACAACATCATACTTATGTACAACATCAATGTCATTGCAATGTCATTGCAAAAAAAAAAAAAAGATATTGCATTGGGGCAATGGTCTAGGATTCATCCAAAACTCCAGGGTTAAGTAGAGTTGGTTTTATACCCTGTTCTTCACAACCCAAAGGATTCTCAGAGTAGCCTATAATCACCTTCCCTTCCTCTCCCCACAACAGACACCCTGTGAAGTTAGGTGGGACTGAGAAAGTTCTGAGAGAACTGTGACTGACCCAAGGTCACTCAGCTAGCTTCATGTGGAGGAGTGGGGAATCAAGCCCTGTTCTTCCAGTTTGAGTCTGCCACTCTTAACCAGCAGGGAATGGGTGGCTCAGGTCAGGACTGGAGGTGTCCTCAGATTCAGCAGGCCTCAGATTCAGCAGGAGCTCACAGGAGCAGATCCTGAACCTTTCTGATGGTCCCCCCTCTTCCGCCCCATCTACCTTGTCCCTGGATTAGGAGAGTGGGCAGCCAGCCATCAGGGGCTTTGCCATGCCCCCAGCAGCCCTCATTAACCTCTGGAAAAGTTGGCACCACCCTTTCCCCACTTCTTATGTGATTTTGGGCAGTGGGTGACCTTTTGACTGGGGCAGTGACCTTTTGCTGACCTTTTGACTGGGGGTGGCCCAGGAGAGCCCCAGGCAAGCAAGCCCAAGCAGGCCTCACATGCCCGAGGCCCTCCTTTCTTGCATGAGGTTACTTTTGGCTGGGGGGCGGCATATGCTAATGTTATGCTAATGAGCTTTGCCACCTATTTTTCTACAAAATGACCCCTGGTCCTGTTATAGGACCATACTCTCCTCTTGTCTTCCTTCTTACTCTTAAACTCTCCTCTTGCCTTCCTTCTTGCTCTAGCCCTTTATTACCCTTTTTCTGGCCTGTGGCAAGGATCCTACATGACTTCTGCTAGCATAAAGTAGTTTACATTGACATAAGAGTTTTTTTTTTTTAATTTAATGCCTAGGTTCTCATGCAAGGAAAACTACATTGTATCACATTCCTACAGTAACGAAACAGAGTTTAAGAACCCTTCATGAACAAAAAAAATAATGCTTACAGGGTTTTTTTGTATTTTAAACAATAATTTACATGGACTTTAAGCAAATTTAAAATAATTCTTGCCAACTGTAATTCTTATGTAACACATCAAATATCTGGGTTTTTTTTTTTACTTCAGATGCTTAACAGCAGACAAGTTTCTTCTCTCTTTTTGCTTTCTTATTTCTTTTCTGTTTTTGTTATCTGTTGTTTGGAAGACACATGATCTGTATTCTGATAATGAATGTGTGATAACTGTAAAAATAAAAGCACAAAATGTTATTGGGTATGGTCTATTTGGGCCTCACATGTAGAGCAACAAGGAAAAACATAGACACAGGCATATTTCCAAGGAATACTGCTTACCCAGATGAAACAGGGATGTCTCTCTGATCTTCTGTTATATACTGAGCATTTCATGCCAAAATGGCATCAATTAGAGCTTGCACGAACAAGGGTGTTATCTGTTCAAGGAATGCAGAACACAACGGGAATACAGGAAGGAATTACAGAACACAACAGCAGACAGAAGCAGAAGGGTAAGTAACTGGATACACACAGAAACAGAGGAAAGGATTTCTGAAGAAGAGTTCAATGAAGATACCAATATTTCTGAAAAAGGGCCTTCAGCACATGCATTCTCAGAGGGAAACTGCTAGACAGTTGAACTGGTCATATAAGGAAACTGCAATTTTAGCTGAAATGGCTGTTTCTGACAGTATTCCATGGAAAAAAGCTGCACAAGAAGAAATAGAAGCCAAAAGTAGATTCGGAGAATCTGTTGTTGAAAGAATAACATAAAAAGACAGAAGCATTCACAATCAAAATCGATGCCTTAAAAAATGGAATGATATAAAGAGAGGAAATTAGAATACGTATGGCAGTTGCTTATATGAGATTGAGGCCTATTACACACACACATCATACCGTAGATTTTCAGAGCAGTAAACCTTTAAGCTTGACTTCAGATTTTGTGCCTGCCTTATGCATCATACTTTTTCCTCCAGTGTATTTATTCTGCAGCTACAATTTAAAAAAAATCTATTTTCTAAATGGAGGTAAAATGTCACTTGTGACATATGGGGGTGGCATCCAAAGATTTTTTAAAATGCAATTGTCCTATTGCAACTGTACAGTATTGTCCAGCAAGCACCTTCAATTTTAATCCTCATGGTTCAGGTTTTGTGCATACATTTTAGCATTAGTTTATTGAATGAACAGGGAACAGGAACACAGGCAAAGGGGAGAAGCCCACTGTTGAAACTCCAGACTTTCTGAAACTGGCAAGCAGCTGTGAAGCCCTATTTTCCATATTGCTGAGCACAGGGTTTTTAAAGCCTGCCCTGTGTGGGTTGCACTTTTCCTCCAAATGGATCAAGCTCAAGCAATTCTTAAGTCTGAGGGTTTGCAGAAGATCCACATGGCTCAGCCGCCATTTAAGTGTTAGGTTTCCAGAGGCTGCCAAAATGTTTCTCCCCACCCCCCAAAAAAACTTTGTTCACTAAAGCATTAAAGGGAAAATGTTTTTAAAAGTTTCCCATCCCAATGTCTCTCTCTGTTTACATCTCATGTCAATTTCATTCGGAACTGACAATTCCTACCCTTTATTTTGTTTGCATGCAGCACTAAAATCCTTTTTATTGTTGTTGCATGGGGATGCTGCCATTTGCTTCATTTCCAATCCCCCTTTCAAATCAATACCAGCAGGGAACTAAACCTTGCACAACTGCTTTTAAACTTCCCCATAATTTTTTTCAATCCAGTGATTTGAGACTAGCAATATCATGTCATTAGACTCATTCTGCTTATTTAAAAAAAAAAGGGGGGGGAAATAGAGCTTGTACACTGATGAAGGGGGGAGGATGGTGGGAGATGCAGGGTGGGCAGAATGACCTCCATGTGGTCAGGTGGTGACCTTTTAGGAGTGGCAAAAAGGTGGGGAAAATTTGAGGAAATCTGTATGCTTCTGAATTACCTCTGATTTGGAAGCAAAACAAGGGGAAGATTGATGCAAAAGCACTCTCAGAAAAACAGACAAACAGCAACCAGAAAATGATATGATTCCTGAAGGTAGGAAAATTAATGCAGAACAACAAAGAAAGCCTGACAAACATGCTCAGTGAAAGGGAGGGGAAACACCCATGCATAATAGGCCTGAGATAAAGGATTCCCCTTCAGTAAAATTTATTTCTTATTATGTAAATTGGTTTATTAATTTATTTTATGTATTCATTATTCATTCAGTTAATGCATGCACTAAATTCACTTCAGTTAGACTTAAAAGCAGCATATTGAAAGAGACTGCAATTGCTCAATCTCCCTTCTGCCCGTAACACTATTGCTTGCACAAAAAGTCTTGCATTAAGAGACAGTATACTGCTAAGTTTGAGAGAACTCTGCTGGTGTTTCATTATATCCACAGCTATAACTATGACCATCTTTGTGCATTGCCATTAATTGATCTCGAAACCTGACTCAGATACTTTTGAAATTCTAGAACCATTTAAGGTTTTAGCTAAAATAAAAGAAGCACCAAGAAAGTCCTTACAAGTAGGAAATTCTGAGATCATTAAGGATCAATTTATTTTGGGCTGATTCAGAACAAAGTTGGGGTCAAGCATATTGAATATAGTGTCTGAAAACCCCAAATCAACCTTTAGCTTTATTAGTATAATGGGCGGGGGGGGGGGGGTTGACAAGACTAGACAAAGAGCAACAACAATCCTAGTAAATAATTCTGTTTATATTTTAGAGATCCGTATTATAAGCATCTACCCTTTAAAATCCACAGACCCATTTCTGGATCAGTTGGATGCTATATTAAGTACAATATCTACATCAATACAGTGTATTGAGTACAAACCACCAGTTGGTAATGTGTACCTGTTAAAATGTAGATAAGCAGATAAAAGAAATATTACAGATCAATGCACTAAGCCCAGCTAAGAGGAATTCCACAGAAAGCTGTGCCATATTTCTTCAGACTGTAAGACAGACCATTCTTAGGTTTTTTGATTACTTGAGGAATAAGAAGTCCTGGTTTTGCTTTTATTTAAAATATGGATATCTACTGTTTACACTTATTATGGGACATCTGTTGGCTTCATCCATAGCAAAGCAATATACTGTTGTCCTTTCAGCTTTTATTTCCTCTGAGTTTCTACTATAAAGAAAACAAGAATGGTGAAAACAGGCATTCTCACCTCTCCTTAGTGACTATGTAAGTGTGTCTTTAGGTGCTAAAATATGAAGTGTTTGACATCTATGTTTTCCAGAAAAAAATAAAGATCTCTTGGTTCTAATGTTATTTTACTATTTATACTGTATGTTGGTATTTTCCTTAGTGACCTTCTTTCTAACATCTCACAGTAGGTGATGTTTTCAAGTGATGATGGGCCCATGGTGCTGAAGTACTAAAAATGATTTGGGTACTTGATGAAGCGGGTAAATGGTTGCAAACATGTCTGCTTTAGCATTAGTTCCACTTCTGTCCCCTGCGACAAAATTCACATTGGTTACTTACAGGTCTGCTTTCTTATTTTCTTTTTTTTAAAAAAAGCTATGCTATGCACCATTTCCTCAGTTTTCATGTGAAATTTACTGAAAGCAATGGGGAGTGGAATAAAGAATGTGCAAATATCTAAGTTAGCTAAAATTAAATCTTCCCCAGTGCACCAAAAAAGTCAGGCTCTTCATCATATGCTTGACAGCAGCACAATTCAGAAATACGTTCAAGGGGGGAAAGGTAGTAATTGCAGACACATAACTGAGAATAGATCATTATAACTTACTCTGGTATTGGAACGACTAGCATCTTGACTTGCAACTGGTCATGTTGAAGAAATTGGATTTCAGCAGATTAGTTGGAGTATTCATGGTAATTGCTGCTGCTGATAATAGGAAACCCTTTTAAAACATTGTAGCTGTCAGTTATAAATCTGATTTCATATGTACAGCTATCTTGGGTGAGGGGAAGTACAATGAAGCAAATGAATAACAACTCCCCCCTTTGCTTTTTGTATTTCTGCATACTTCATATATGAGGAAGCCTATGACATGTATCCCTTTCTTGCCCTTACAAACAAGTTGAAAGGAAGCTTGGCCTACATGAAAATTGAATCTTAACTTTCTCTGTATGTCAGGCAAGTTCTATTGTAGTGATTCTGCTTAGGTACACAGTGTCAGATACATGGCAGTTATTGGGACCTGAGTCCCATTAGTCCATCTGGAACTATGAGACAAATGGAATGATGTTTGATACATGCAGTGATGTTTCTCAAGCTTGTAGCTCCCTGATTTGGAATGCAATCATTGCCAGTTTGCAGTGGGTGCCTCCAATATGGAAGCAAGCATTACAACTCTTATTCTGCCTTGGACTGTATATCTGAAACAGAGAACAACTCCTTCCCACAGTTTCCTCCATTCCCTCCTTCCCTGAGCCCTCTTGCCACCCAACTCTATTTATCTGGCTGCTGTAATTGCTGCTTTGCAAGCCAGGTTGCCAGCCAGCCAGCTAGAAGGCAGGAAAATGAAAGATCCTCTCTCTGTCTCAGCACACTTTCCCCTCCCTTTCCACCTTGAATGAGGTTTCAGCTGTTTCAGAAGTAATGTCCAGCTCTCTGGGCTGCTAGAGATCTAGTGGTACACTCCATACACTGTGAAAATAGCATTCAAAGAATTGGTAAAGTAGGATAGGAAGAAGGAAGATTGCTTGGTTTACCAAGCCCAATTTAAGATTGGAGGAGGGTTACCTCCCTGAATGAGAATCTTACCATAATTACTGAGGGCAAGTCTTGACAAAACAGAGACAGAAGACTGACACAAAATCTACAGAACTTCTTTTCTTGCTGGCATAGAATGCTGCCCATGAAGCATCAGATCCAGTGTAGGTGCCAATGTTACACTGACCATGAACATATTGGAGTCATATTATTATTCCAGCTTTTCTTTCTTAAGGCAATCTTGGGGTTTTAGCATTCTTTCTGTTATTGTTGTTGAGCATTCATAGTAGGTTGACTGAATCTGAGATTTTATCTGATGTGACTCCAGGAAATCAATGGCCAGAAACTCTTTATTGGCGGTGGTCAATTTGGTCAAATGGCACAATTGATACTCTTAGTTCCATAAAATATTGGTGCTGTTTGCCAGAATATGGATGCTAGTGCCATGGAAGGACTACTCAGAAGTTGCGCAACTGGCCTGTGACCAAGGCTGTCATATGCTTTCACTAATCCGTATCTCCTTCCTGCCACTCTCCAGTAAAGTTTTGTTAAAGAAATTGTGATGTCATCATGCTATGCATTAGGCTATGTTTGGAACTTCACTCCCTCCCTTCCTGTTGCTTTGAATGGGCACTTCCATGCATCTGAAGAAGTGAGTCTTGACTCCTGAAAGCTTATGCTTAAATAAATATTGTTAGCCTTTAAGGTGCTCCTGGATCCCTGTTTAATTTTAATCCCACTGCAGTTCATTGGCTATTGCTTCTAGGAATGACGCAATGCTGAATGCAGTGACATAGGGAGGGAAGGCTTGGAGGTGGGGTGGCTGTATGTCAGAGAGGGTATACAGTCCAGTAAGACAGAGGTCAAAGAATTAGATTCCCTTCTAAAAATGCTTTGGGTCAAAATAGAGGGCCCAAAAGGAAATTTAACTATGGGAGTTTGTTATCGCCCACCAAATAAAAGATAGAGGAAGGTTATAATATGATGGAAGGATTAAAGATAGCAGCTAAACGTAAAAACTGTCATAATAGGTGATTTTAACTACCCGCAGATTGATTGGGTCAATATGTGTTCAGGTCGAGAGAAAGAGACTGAGTTTCTAGATGCTCTCCATGACTGTGCTATGGAGCAGATGGTCACAGAACCTACCAGGGGTGGGGCAATAATGGATTTGATCCTAAGTAATGCCCAAGACTTGGTGAGAGATGCAAAAGTGATTGCACTGCTTGGGAGCAGTGACCATAACGTTATTGATTTCACCATTTGTATAAATAGGGAGTTGTCCCAAAAGACCAGCACAACCACATTTAACTTTAAAAGGGGTAAATTCTCTGTGATGAGGAGGCATGTGAAGAGGAAACTAAAAGGAAAGGTAAATACAGTCAAAACCCTTGGAGAAGCTTGGAGGCTATTTAAAACTACAATCCTAGAAGCTCAGATAAAATATATACCACAAGTTAGGAAAGGCACAAACAGGTATAAGAAAAGGCCTGCATGATTAGCAAACAAAGCAATGGAAGCTGTAAAAGGTAAGAAAGACTCCTTTAAGCGGTGGAAAGCTAGTCCAAGTGAGATTAATAAAAGGGAACACAGGCTGTGGCATATCAAATGCAAGACTGTGATCAGGAAGGCAAAAAGGGACTATGAGGAGCATATTACAAAAAACATAAAGCCCAGCAATAAAAATTTCTTCAAATATATTAGAAGCAGGAAACCAACCAGGGAGGCAGTGGGGCCCTTGGATGACCAAGGGGTAAAAGGATTACTGAAGGAGGATAGGGAAATGGCTGAGAAGCTGAATGCATTTTTTATCTCAGTCCTCACTGTGGAAGATGAGAAGTGTTTGCCTGCTCCAGAACCTCTTATTTTGGAAGGGGTGCTGAAAGACCTGAGTCAAATTGAGGTGACAGGAGAGAAGATTTTACAACTGATTGACAAATTAAAAACTAATAAGTCACCAGGTCCAGATGGCATACATTCAAGAGTTCTGAAAGAACTCACAGTTGAACTTGTGGATCTCCTGACAAAAATATGTAGTCTTTCATTGAAATCTGCCTCCGTTCCTGAGGACTGCAAGGTAGCAAATGTCACCCCCATCTTTAAAAAGGGTTCCAGAGGAGATCCGGGAAATTACAGGCCAGTCAGTCTGACTTCAATACCATGAAAGTTGGTATAAACATTTATCAAGGACAGAATGAGTAGGCACATTGATGAACACAAGTTATTGAGGAAGACTCAGCATGGGTTCTATAGGGGAAGATCTTGCCTCACTAACCTGTTTCAGTTCTTTGAGGGAGTGAACAAACATGTGGACAAAGGCGACCCAATAGATGTTGTTTACCTTGACTTCCAGAAAGCTTTTGATAAAGTTCCTCATCAAAGGCTCCTTCGTAAGCTTGAGAGTCATGGAGTGGATCGAAAACTGGCTAATTAATAGGAAGCAGAGAGTGAATATAAATGGGGAGTCTTCGCAGTGGAGGACAGTAAACAGTGGGGTGCTGCAGGGCTCAGTACTGGGTCCCATGTTCTTTAACTTGTTCATTAATGATCTGGAGTTGGGAGTAAGCAGTGAAGTGGCCAAGTCTGCAGATGACACTAAATTGTTCAGGGTGATGAGAACCAGAGAGGATTGTGAGGCACTCCAAAGGGATCTGTGGAGGCTGAGTGAGTGGGCATCAACGTGGCAGATGAGGTTCAATATGGCCAAGTGCAAAGTAATACACATTGGGGCCAAGAATCCCAGCTACAAATACAAGTTGTTGGGTTGTGAACTGGCAGAGACTGACCAAGAGAGAGATCTTGGGGTCATGGTAGATAACTCACTGAAAATGTCAAGACAGTGTGCAATTGCAATAAAAGAGGCCAACGCCATGCTGGGAATTATTAGGAAGGGAATTGAAAACAAATCAGCCAGTATCATAATGTCCATGTATAAATCAATGGTGCAGTCTTATTTGGAATACTGTGTACAATTCTGGTCACTGCACCTCCAAAAGGATATTATAGCATTGGAAAAAGTGCAGAAAAGGGCAACTAGAATGATTAAAGGTTTGGAACACTTTCCCTATGAAGAAAGGTTAAAACGCTTGGGGCTCTTCAGCTTGGAGAAACGTTAACTGTGGGGTGACATGATAGAGGTTTACAAGATTATGCATGGGATGGAGAAAGTAGAGAAAGAAATCCTTTTCTCCCTTTCTCACAATACAAGAACTCGTGGACATTCAATGAAATTGCTGAGCAGTCAGGTTAAAACGGATAAAAGGAAGTACTTCTTCACCCAAAGGGTGATTAACATGTGGAATTCACTGCCACAGGAGGTGGTGGCGGCTACAAGCATAACCAGCTTTGAGAGGGGATTGGATAAAAATATGGAGCAGAGGTCCATCAGACTACATATTCCCCAGAGAGCACTGCGTTCAAGGACGAAAAATCTATTGTCCATCCCTGGACCAAAAGAAGCCAGGTTGTGTACGACACGAGCCAGGGCCTTCTCGGTGGCAGCGCCAGAACTCTGAAACGCTCTCCCGGAGGCCATAAGGGCCCTGCGGGATTTGTCTACATTTCGCAGGGCCTGTAAGACCGAATTGTTCCGACAGGCCTTCAACATTTAACTGAGAGAGAGCTGCCACTGGACATCATATAGAGCTCCATGCAGAGTACCGATGGCCACCATTGAACTTTCAGAACCGCTATACTGTACTGTATTAATACAGCACCATGAAATGTTTTAAATAATTTAAATATGTAATTATGTTTTATATGTTTTATTGGTTTTTAATGGAAGTAATGTGATGTTGTGACTGCCCTGAGTCCGCTTGCGGAGAGGGCGAGATATAAGCTTAACGTAATAAATAAATAAATCAGTAGCTATTAGTCACAATATATATATATATATATATATATATATATATATATATATATATATATATATATATATATATATATATATATATATATATATATATATGTGTGTGTGTGTGTGTGTGTGTGTGTGTGTGTGTGTATGTATATGTGTGTGGGGGTGTATATACATATATACACACACATATATTGGCCACTGTGTGACACAGAGTGTTGGACTGGATGGGCCATTGGCCTGATCCAAAATGGCTTCTCTTTTGTTCTTATCATATTTTGCATCTTCAAGTCAAGGAGACACAGGTCAACACAGCATCCAGATATTCATAATATATCACAGTGGATGCATATATATTGGAAATGATGTTACACTAGTACATTCTGGGGCTACAAGGCAGAGTGCTGTCAGATCCACCGATATTTTCTATCTATAATGCTGTTTAATTTATATCATGTATGTAGCTATTTTTTTAACCAATGTTCAGCAAAAGTCAGCTGATGCCACCTTGAGGTTTCTCATGACATTGCAGCTTGCTTTGGGTAACCAGATGGTGTTGAATCAAATTGGTCCCACTTATCAAACCCAGAAATTTCACTAAAGGGTTAAGTGCAGTCATTCAGGCTTTTAACCAGTTTCTAATATTTTGACAGAATCTATCATTTTCAACTTGAGCTGGTCTTTAAAGGAATGATGAGGTCTCAAGAAAGCTTGTCAGAAACAGAGAGTATTAATAGAAAATAGTAGAAAATGCTTCAGGAGTTTGTGCTGAGTCTGACCCCAATCCAAAATGAAAACCATACAGTCTGCATTTATAGGACTCTCTTAGTCTCAGCATCTAACCATATGTAACACAATGAAGCAGTGGCAACCCCAGGTATACTGCCATCCAGGAGGTGAGAAACATCAGTGGGTTTATTTTTGTCTTTTTATTGCTACCAAGATAGCAGACCTGACAACAAACTTCCACTCTCTGATGCTGGCATCAATGTGTCAGCACCAAATGCAAATGAGGCTTCGAGGGATTGCAGCTGTAATGACTACCTGTTTGCCAAGTGATGACCAATACTTTTAGGGACAGTAAATTGTAGATGATGGATGAAGCCAGGAGACCATTAGCCATTTTTCAATATACAGGGAGGGCATTCTGTGCATTAGTCTGGAAAAATGCAGTGTCACATTTATCAGACTATGCATTGCAAGGGCCCTGGGTTGAGATTCCATCTGTTGAAGGGGAGAAAGGCAGATTCAAAATCTCTAATTCAAATTACAGCAGTCTCCTGCCTTTCCTGGTCTCTTCCAGATGCTGAAGGAAAGTGAGACTTGGCTTGACCTGCCTGTAGGCTCTGGAATAGATTCTTTGGACTGATGCTCCCTCTGGCTCCACCCTGAACACTAAGGCTCAACTTCTTGACTTATAAGACTACCAAGCTTGATCTCCTGACCTTTTCACTTCCTGACCTGCTAGGCTTCACCTCCCAATCTCTTCTCACTTGACCTGCCAACTTCTGCCTCTTGACGCATCACTTTCAGTGGCAACAACTTTGTTTGGTCTCATAACATTCACTTCTGGAGGTGACAGCTACACATTTAATTAAAGACCAGGTGACTCAAATAATCACAGACACTTCTTAACTTCAAATAAAGCCCTTGCAATGTGTGCAGCAGGTGTAATGGCAAGTTTGTATACCTCACTTCCTTCTCATGTCTATACCTGCTAGATTCTGAAAATTCAGAAGGTAGTGGTTTAGAATCTTTTCCCTATCTTAACCCTCAGTTCTGTTTCTATGTAATCACTATTCATATTCAATTAATTACTATTTAATGTTATTCAATTACTGTTCTACTTGCCATTCTAATTAATGATCACTCACATTTAACAGGACACACACTGGATTTTGTCTATCATACTGCTGGGGATGGTGACCTGGAAGTGAAGAGTTGAGCCTTACTCCCTTTTCATGGACAGATAATTTACTTAATAGAATTCAGACATACTTTTTTTTTTTCTCTGTGGGGTTGATGACTTCATTAAGATGGTTAACTCCAAGTGCCTGATAGATCCTGATGTGTTCCCGTCAGTGTTGGGAATTTTCCCACCTCAGCTGCTTACAATTCTATAAAGGCTTTGACCAGTCTCTGGAATAGGGAGATGGACATAGCTGTTGACACAATTGCCCCTGAGTGATCTCTCCACCCAGGCAGAGTCAAGCAGTCTCTCTGGTGAACTGATGGTGATGAAACAGGAAGGAGGATGGCTAAAATACTGCTGGCAGAAAATTCAGAAAGAGACTGATTAAATCCAGCAAAGAGCCCATATTTAAGCCCAGGGTTTGGGGGGGGGGGTTGTAGCAGGAACTCCTTTGCATATTAGGCCGCGCACCCCTGGTGTTGTCAATCCTCCTGGAGCTCACAGTAGGCCCTGTACTAAGAGCCCTGTAAGCTCTTGGAGGATTGGTTCCATCAGGGGGGTATGGCCTAATAGGCAAAGGAATTCCTGCTACAAAAAAAAAAAGTCCTGTTTAAGCCTATTCTGTGGTGGTGATGACAGTGAAAAGACAATATTGATCCACCACCACCACAGTGTCTACATATAAGCATCCAGCTAAGCTGTCTTTTGTGGTTTGGGGACATATACATCATAGTTCCAAGGATTTGGACTCTGACCACACAATGGCCTGCTGCGATCAATTTGCTACTTACATGACAGACAAAATTGCTTAAATCCACTCAAGGTTAGATGCCAGCATGAATGCATGTTCAGATGATGTACCTTTGTCATCTGTTTGTCTTATTTATATTTATATGGAGACCTTTCAGTTTGTGGAGTCAAAGAATGTGGACAAGATCCTTGGAGAGGATCTTTGTTCTTGATCCTTGTTCTTCCTGGCTGATAAAAGCTGCCAGAAGAAGACTGCCTGAGTCGGCAAGGGAAATGGTAAATGCTTCCTTAAGAGCAGAAATTATGCCACCCATGCTCAGGGAGGCAGTGCTGGGGGGTGGGAGGGAGAACTTCCCTGAACCAAACTGTGTTGGAGAACTGGCAAGTCTTCAATCTTCCATTCTTGGGCAAAGTGCCACAACTTCTCAGCCTCAGAGGTTCTTGGAAGAGACTGATTTTCCGGACCTATTTCAATCTGGCTTCAGAAGTTTCTGGACATAGTTCAATCTGGCTGGGATTTGGATCAGAAACTACTTTGATCAGCTTGCTTGATGATCTCCATCGATAACTAGACCCTTAAGAAATGTGACCCTTCTAGCTTCCTGGATCTCTGAGTCATCTTTGATACTTGGATCCTACTGAACTATCTCTCAGCACTGGTTCAAGTCCTGTCTGGTGAGCTGGACTCAGAAGTTTGTATTGCTCTGCTCAAAGGATGTGGAGTTCCACAAAGCTCCATCTTATCCCCCATGCTATTTAATGTCTACATGAAACCATTGGAGAAGTCATCCGGAGGTAAGGGCTGTTGTGTCACCAATAAGCTAATGATAGCCAGCTCTGTCTTCCTTTTCTGCCTAATTTTTAGAATGCCATCGATGTTTTGAACTGGTGCTTGGAATCAGTAATGGGCTGGATGGGGGTGAACAAGCTGAAACTTAATCCTGAAAAGACAGAGATCCTGTGGGTTAGTACAAAGGCAGACTGAGGCTTCAGATCACTCCTATCTTGAATGGGGTTATACTTCCCTTGAAAAGCTTGAGGGCACTGCTTGACACAGTACTTACCTTAGAAAACCATGTGGCTGCAGTGGCTTGGAGCACTTTTGCCCACTTTGACTGGTGCATCAGCTGCATTCATTCCTGGGTCAGTCAGATCCATCCACAGTGATCCATGCCTTAGTAACATCCAGACTATTGGCATGAGCTCTACTTGGGGCTACCCATGTAGGACTTTAAAGACCATGCATGTTTTGGCCTATTTGCTATTTGTCCCAGACGTCATTGAAAATATATTTTCCTTGGACCAAGAGAGGAAGACACATAATTAAAGTATCATTCAAGATATGAGTGTATGACCAGACCAGAAGATATTTAAAATGAGGACTTTGTACCATGTTTCTGCCTTAAGTCACAGAGAGTTATTATAAAACAATTTCCAGTTGGCCTAAATTTAGTATTTATTTTATTATCTGGAGCCAATGTGCAATAAATATGTTTGACCACTGAGGAAGGCCAAATTGGCTGAAATGTTTATGGTCTTGGTCACATATGGTTTATGTTTGATACACTGAATAATTTTATCCTGATTTGAGGCTACTATTTGGGCTAGGGATGGGCACAAACCAATAAATGAATTGCGGTTTGTACATAAATTGGGCCAATTCATGTTTCATTTTAAACTGATTCATCAAATTGCATCATCCCAGCTCCAAAAAAGAAACACATCCCCCCAATAGTGTATAATTTGTTTCATTTTTGTAGTTCCTTTGTAAGACTGCCTGGAGTGGATTCAATCAATTTCTAGGCAATGCTGTGACTTCTGTGAGCCCTAGAAACACCCATAGAAGTTGTCCATAGTTTGATAGGCAATTGTAGGAGCACTCACAGAGCCCCCATTCTACTCTATGGGAGCAGACACCCTGACTCAGCTGCTTTCACTTTGTAGCACTAAGAGAGAAGAGTTAATTGTTGTGAGAGATCTGAAGCTGAGTTTTTCTGGGGGCACCTGCTTTGGGAAGCTATAACTCTGACATTCCAAATCCAAACTTTGCCAACATTGAAGGATTTTGGAGAGTGGAGAAAAGCCTGCTGAAGACTCCTGGAGAGTTTGGCACCTCTAACTTGTAAAGGGACTGTTCTATACCTCCCAAACCAAACAAACCACAAAATATTTCAGGCAATCAAACAAATCATGAACCAACCAAACCACAATTTTTCCGATTCATGCCCATCTCCAATTTGAGCCTATATCTATTTTTACCTAATTCATAATAAATACATCTATTTTTGTATGTTTGACAAAAGTTTGTTGTATGTTTATCATTTATATCATTTGGCCCTTAGATTTGCTGCATTTAACTTTTGGTTCTTAATTGAACTTAGTGAAGTTCACTGTATCAGAGCTTCAGAATCCTTCCAGAAAGACAGGATACAAAAAAATGCAATAGTATTCCAACAGGAAGGAAGGAACAAATAGGAAGAATGAAGATCCCTAAGTCTCAAGCATTCCACCTTATTCCTGTATATTGTGCATCCAGATAAAAGCTGATCTTGGCATCTGGATGAGATAGTTCCTTTGCAGTCTGGAACAATCTTCATTGTCTGGCAACTCTAAGAGCAACTGTTCAAAGATTCCCAAGGAAGTCCATCTCAGTCACTGACATCTGCCACTGAAGAGACTTGATTTGTGTACATGAATTCATAGTCAGACCATCTGTGTTATTGTATACAGTTCAGTCAAATATATTCCAACATTTTTGAAGCAAAAATATTATCTATTCAAGGGGAGCAATTAGGCAACCAAATTATGTGACCACCTCCTTAGAAATGTAAATTAGTTTGATGTATCAATGTGCCACAAAAACATTCTGGAATAGAGCTAAGAGACAGACATTTCAGAAATTAGGTGAAAATGAATTAATCTTGTTTATATTGCAGCATATTAGAAGTTCCTACATATTTAAGGCCAAGTGGATTGATTCACTGGGCAATCCGTAATACAGTTATTCCTTTGGACAACTTGTCCAGTTCCAGGTTTTTTTCTTTTGTCCAAAGTTATCTAATTCTTAATTCCCCCATTCAGAAGACAAGGAAACTAATATAGGTAATTAATATAAGTAGACTTAGCTCTTTACAAAAATTGTAGATAACTAAAAAAAAGAGTATTCTAGGGCCCTTTGAATAACCTATTCATTGTGGACACCAATTCATGGTTAATGATTAAAACAAACATACATATGAAGTACAGTATGTCACAGAAGTGAGTACACCCCCTCACATTTTGTAAATATTTAAATCTATCTTTTCATGTGATAACACTGAAGAAATGACACTTGGCTACAATGTAAAGTAGTGAGTCTGCAGCTTGTATAGCAGTGTAAATGTGCTGTCCCCTCAGAATTACGCAACACACAGCCATTAATGTCTAAACTGCTGGCAACAAAAGTGAGTACACCCCTAAGTGATAATGTCCAAATGGGGCCCAAAGTGTCAATATTTTGTGTGGCCATCATTATTTTCCAGCACTGCCTTAACCCTTTGGGCATAGAGTTCACCAGAGCTTCACAGGTTGCTGCTGGAGTCCTCTTCCATTCCTCCATGATGACGTCACGTAGCTGGTGGATGTTAGAGACCTTGCACACCTCCACCTTCCGTTTCAGGATGCCCCACAGATGCTCAATAGGGTTTAGGTCTGGAGACATGCTTGACCAGTCCATCACCTTTACCCTCAGCTACTTTAGCAAGGCAATGGTCGTTTTGGAGGTGTGTTTGGGGTCGTTATCATGTTGGAATACTGCCCTGTGGCCCAGTCTCCGAAAGGAGGGGATCATGCTCTGCTTCAGTATGTCACAGTACATGTTGGCATTCATGGTTCCCTCAATGAACTGTAGCTCCCCAGTGCAGGCAGCACTCATGCAACCCAGACCATGACATTCCGACCACCATGCTTGAATGTAGGCAAGACACACTTGTCTTTGCACTCCTCACCTGGTTGCCACCACACATGCTTGACACCATCTGAACCATCTGCAGGGCTGTCATCCCAGAAAGAAGCCTCCTCTAAAGATGATGCACAAGAAAGCCCGCAAACGGTTTGCTGCAGACAAGCAGACTAAGGACATGGATTTCTGGAACCATGTGCTGTGGTCCGATGAGACCAAAATAAACTTATTTGGTTCAGATGGTGTCAAGCGTGTGTGGTGGCAACCAGGTGAGGAGTGCAAAGACAAGTGTGTCTTGCCTACAGTCAAGCATGGTGGTGGGAATGTCATGGTCTGGGGTTGCATGAGTGCTGCCGGCACTGGGGAGCTACAGTTCATTGAGGGGACCATGAATGCTAACATGTACTTTGACATACTGAAGCAGAGCATGATCCCCTCTCTTCGGAGACTGGGTCGCAGAGCAGTATTCCAACATGATAACGACCCCAAACACACCTCCAAAAGGACCATAGCCTAGTCAAGAGATTATGGATGCAGTCCTTTTCAACAGGAGTTTCAGGACCATGAACCACAAACTGGCAATTGGTTCTCAACCCACCCCTTCTTGTACTGCATCTTTAAGAGGCTCTCTCAGTGGGCCTCAGAACAAACAGGAGAGTAGGACGGACTCAGTCCCTTTGGGTTCCCTTCATTTTGGACCTTGAGCTGCATATTGGGTTTTACCAATTGTTCAGCCACTAGAAAATTAGCTGAGCAGTGGGAAAACTGCCTGCTTGTGCCGTCTCTTTAAACATTAATGCACAAGAAAGCCTGAAAAATAGCTAAGCATTAGTGAGAACTAAAAGGTTGCAGTCTGACTTGTGAGCCCTTTAAGCCAGTTGTACAGCTGGATGGCAAGCCAAAAACATATGCAGCACCTGCAGACACTCATATCTCTGAAACTGACTAAAGCAGAAGAAATATGGAATTTTCAGATATCAGCACTAAGCTATGTCTGAACATAATTCTATGGTGGCTGCCATCATGGGGTAATATCACTATAATATAGAATCACAGACTTAGGCATGATTTTAATATGCTGTTTCTGTAAAGAATATTCAGGATGTATTTCTAGTTACTATATATTAAAATGCCAACTCTTTGGTCACATATAACATCTGTATAATATTACTGTGATATACAATTCTTGCAGGTCTAAAAATCTACACCTATACAATAGCTTTGAAGTCTTGTTTTTTTCCTCCTCAAGGCAAGTTTCTCCCTAGGGTGTAGTAACTGCCAAAATGCCTTTGGGAATGTTTTCCACAATGTCTTCTTTTCAACAATCCTGTAAGCTTTCTGAATTACAGTGGCTGATTACAGACCTGCACTTTGGTTTGACTTAGAGACGGCTCTGAAGTCGACCAAAAAAACCTGGCCACATGGCAACATCTTCTGCCTGCTGCCATCCCTCACTTACCCCATTCTGAAGGATGATCCATCCAGCTCAAAAAGGGACCACTCGGAAAGAGGTCCCTTTTTGTTGGGGCGGCTCTGAGGCAGTGCCCGGAAGCCCAGAGAGCGCCTTACAAGCACCTGGAGAGCCGTGAGCAGGATGCGGGAGCTTTCCACATGCTCCCCGGCCACCCAAGGTCTGCCCCTTCTTCTGGCACTGTCCGGAAGTGCCGGGGAGCTCTTCTTTTGGCCAGCTGTTATCAGCCAGTGAAAAATGTGTAGATAGTAGCAATATGATCACAGTCTTTAAATATATCATAGGAGGATAATACAGTAGAATAGAGGGTTATTCGATGAACAGATTATTGTAATCTACAAAACCTAATTATTATAAATAGGCTATTAATAAATGTAGCTGATAGTAGTTTCTGTTTCCTTTGTTAAATTGAACAGTTGTGGATACTGGGATTTTTTTTTTAAAATGAAGGAAATAGAGTAAACCCTCCCCCCCACCACCCAAATTATCTCAGCTGCCAATTATTGTGGAAGGAAGGATAGTTTCTTCTTACTGCTATAATAATATGTCTAAATAATAATTGATACTTTATCCTGCCCTACCACAAAATGAATTCATAGTATAAAATTGTTTACTTACAACCATTTAATCCTCACAACAGCCTTATGAGGGACAATGAATTGTCCAAACCTTAACTGAAAGAGGATTTTAACCCAGATTTCTCTGGCCAAACATTCTGTCCTCTCCTAGTTTAGTCAGTAGTTACAAATACCATGGTTTATTTCTGTAGGACACACAATAGGCTGGTACAAACTGTGCCCCCTCCAACTAATTCTCATGTAATGTGACTAACTAGGGTTTGAGAAGTATTTTTGCTGCTTACCTGGAAGAATAATTAATCACCAGAGACCCTCCACAGATCTCTGGATGAGTGAAGAATCTTACACTGGTGATACAGAATAAATTAATTCATGCTGAGCATTGAATGGATTTAGACAAACTAGCTGTGGTCTACCTCTGAGAAAGAAACCTCTTTACAGCTGAGCACTGACTCAGGTACTCCTTCGCAGGGAAAAGAGATTTTCTGAGGCAAATGAGGAATCTGAAAGGTTCATGAGGATTCTAAATAAAATTCTAAGAACTGCAGTTGCCTAAGGCAAGGCGATCAAGCAAGAACTATACATATCCTTAAGGATTTACAGAGCAACTCCACATATTGCTACAGGCATTCGTCTTCCAACTGCACTATTTGGATGTCCACTATAAACCAAATCACCAAACCTCCTTACAATTCTGGCTCGGAATGACCAAATGACAAATCAGCAAAAGAAAGAATAAAAAAGAAGGCAGAAAAGTGCAGATTGCAGAACCATAAAGCAGGCACTCATAAAAATTGGAGACTCTGTTTTAGTGATGAATTTACAGCTAAGAAACGCTGGACATCTTTCTAGTGCTGGGGGTTCTACCAGGACAGTACTGCTCCACTTTGGTATGGTCCATCCTGATTCCCTGCAGGCAGGTGTGTTGAGAGGTAGGTACAAACTAAAGTTCAGCACAAATTTTGGCCAGTTAATAGTTCGTGAAATGATGTTTGTGGAAGGACACCCAGAACATATCACAAACTTTGGGGTTGTTCATGGCAGTTTATAGCAATTTGTGAATGGATACATTTCCAGGCAGTCTCTGGTTAATTAAACTGTTTTAAAAACTACAAGACAAAGTGTTTATGTGTAGAATTCTTCAACTTTAGAAATGCTAATAGGAGCCCTCCAAAACTTAAAGGCACTTGGCTGCCAATAACAAAATTCCCATTCTGCTCTATGGGATATACCCTCAGCTCAGCTCCATACCCTCTCCTCTATTGCTTATTTGCTGTTACATAGAAAGGCAGGAAATTTGTTAAAAGCAGGCTAGCAGATCACATTCCCTCCTGATTGTCTTTCCTCTCCCTCGGTGGGGTTTGGGGGTGTTAGGTGGATTCAGGGCTCTGAGCCACCCCTTCTCTCTGCTTATCTCAAGCAGAGGGGCTTAGCTAGTGGGTTCCTCAGCTGTATGGTCATAGTTGCTGGTGCCAACATGCAGGCAATGGTGAAGATGGTGTGCCTTAAGGGCGCTGTCTGCCTGGTGCACACAGTTCACCTGGTGATGAAGCATAATCTGGGGCTGGAGATCACTGTCAGGGCTATCTGGGATGCTGCCTCCCTTGAGATGCAGTTCTTGCTTGAGACTTGCTGGAACTGGGTGCCTACTTCTTGCACAACATCAAGACTGCCCATCTTCTGCAAAAGAGACAGGCAGAGAGGGATGACCCTGAACACTGGCTCATCCTATACTTACCCACCTGCTGGAACTTCACCTACCTGGGGAGGTGGAGGCAGATGCTGGCATTCAACTGCCGGATTAGAGCTGGAGGGTGGAGGTGATACTGCACCAATTCTTGGCTGCAAGTCAGGGAATGCCTGCACTTCGGTCCCCTGATAGTTGGCTCCAGTTAACTTCAGGCTGGCCCAGTTAAGTACAAGGCCCCTTCTCCTCTGAGGAGTCCTCACTGTCACTGAATCCTGGCTGATCCACAGTTTTATTGGTGCTTGTGCCACAGCATATTCCCAGAAATATTAAATGAAAGCAGGTGTTTTTTTCAATGCCTGCTTTCTCATACTTTGGATCTGTTGACACGGCATCTCTTTAAAAAGAACAAACCAAAACAAATCAAGTACTATGTTGGAAATAACCATGATTTTTAAATTGGAGATCTTTGCAACTAATTTGCCACAGTGGTAATGACATTATGTCTTATTCTCTTTTGATTAGCCTATTTGTGACCCTGAAAGTGATAGGAATAAGCAAATGTGTGAGTCATCTGGTGCTATTAAGGATGCAACCATCTTCATTCTGCTTTTGGCAGACAGTGGCCTGATAGTGGAGGTAGATGGATGGTCCTGATTTTTGGCTAGGAGATAGAACAGATGGCTTCTTGGCCCATCTACTCCTATGCTTCTGTGAGATGAGGGGAATTTATAAAATGGCTATGAATCCCTGAGAAGTAGTAGATTTCATAGAGGTCTGAATATTATAATCTATAGCACATTTTTAAAATATGGTGAAGAGGTAATGACATCTCTGTATTTGCTGAAGCACTCGTATTATCCTTAAGCTCTGTAACTACTGGCATGATGTCACTCATGAACAATGACATGCACTTGAACTGAACACACACACACCCAACAGAAAACATGGCACCTGGTTCCCCTTGACTATCACAATTGGTTGCTATAGTTACACTGTTTGACAGGTTCAATCAACTGTGTGTGTTCTGTTTCAGTTCTGCATGTGATCACTGTCACCACTCATCAGTCTAGTCAATTTTAAGGCTTCGGATCCTTTTTTAAAAGAAAAGAAGCCGTGGAAACAATAGTTGTTTGAAGATTAGGGTGGCCAGACCGTCCCGGTCTCCCGGGACATTCCCGGATCTGGCCACCCAATCCCGGATCCCGGGCTGCCTATACCGGGACCATTAAAGGTCCCGGTTTAGGCAGCCCAGGAGCCGGTGGGCCGCGGGCGCGGGCGGGGAAGGCGGGGAGTGAGGGAGGGAGCGTCCCTGCGCCTGCGCAGGGCCCCTGCGCACGCGCAGGGACGCTCCCACCCTCACTCCCCGCCTTCCCCGCCCGCGCGCGGGGCCCGGCGGCAGTGGTGGAGGCCTCTCCGTGGCCTCCGCTGGTCGCTGGAAGCCCTCCAGAGACTCTGGAGGGCCTCCAGCGACCAGCGGAGGCCGCGGAGAGGCCGCGGGGCACCCGGCGCTGGTCCCGGAAGGCCTTCCAGAGCCTCTGGAAGGCCTTCGGGGACCAGCGCCAGCCAGCGAAGGCTTCCCCGCGGCCTCCGCTGGTCCCTGGAGGCCCTCCAGAGTCTCTGGAGGGCCTCCAGGGACCAGCGGAGGCCGCAGGGAAGCCGCGGGGCACCCGGCGCTGGTCCCGGAAGGCCTTCCAGAGGCTCTGGAAGGCCTTCCGGGACCAGCGCCGGCCAGCGAAGGCTTCCCCGCGGCCTCCGCTGGTCCCTGGAGGCCCTCCAGAGACTCTGGAGGGCCTCCAGGGACCAGCGGAGGCCGCGGGGAAGCCGCGGGGCACCCGGCGCTGGTCCCGGAAGGCCTTCCAGAGCCTCTGGAAGGCCTTCGGGGACCAGCGCCGGCCAGCGAAGGCTTCCCCGCGGCCTCCGCTGGTCCCTGGAGGCCCTCCAGAGTCTCTGGAGGGCCTCCAGGGACCAGCGGAGGCCGCGGGGAAGCCGCGGGGCACCCGGCGCTGGTCCCGGAAGGCCTTCCAGAGGCTCTGGAAGGCCTTCCGGGACCAGCGCCGGCCAGCGAAGGCTTCCCCGCGGCCTCCGCTGGTCCCTGGAGGCCCTCCAGAGACTCTGGAGGGCCTCCAGGGACCAGCGGAGGCCGCGGGGAAGCCGCGGGGCACCCGGCGCTGGTCCCGGAAGGCCTTCCAGAGCCTCTGGAAGGCCTTCGGGGACCAGCGCCGGCCAGCGAAGGCTTCCCCGCGGCCTCCGCTGGTCCCTGGAGGCCCTCCAGAGTCTCTGGAGGGCCTCCAGGGACCAGCGGAGGCCGCGGGGAAGCCGCGGGGCACCCGGCGCTGGTCCCGGAAGGCCTTCCAGAGCCTCTGGAAGGCCTTCGGGGACCAGCGCCGGCCAGCGAAGGCTTCCCCGCGGCCTCCGCTGGTCCCTGGAGGCCCTCCAGAGTCTCTGGAGGGCCTCCAGGGACCAGCGGAGGCCGCGGGGAAGCCGCGGGGCACCCGGCGCTGGTCCCGGAAGGCCTTCCAGAGGCTCTGGAAGGCCTTCCGGGACCAGCGCCGGCCAGCGAAGGCTTCCCCGTGGCCTCCGCTGGTCCCTGGAGGCCCTCCAGAGTCTCTGGAGGGCCTCCAGGGACCAGCGGAGGCCGCGGGGAAGCCGCGGGGCACCCGGCGCTGGTCCCGGAAGGCCTTCCAGAGCCTCTGGAAGGCCTTCGGGGACCAGCGCCGGCCAGCGAAGGCTTCCCCGCGGCCTCCGCTGGTCGCTGGAGGCCCTCCAGAGTCTCTGGAGGGCCTCCAGGGACCAGCGGAGGCCGCGGGGAAGCCGCGGAGCAGCCGGCGCTGGTCCCTGGAGGCCTCCAGAGGCCAGTGCCGGTATCGGAGAGGCCCGGCGCTGGTCCCTGGAGGCCTCCAGAGGCCAGCCCCGGCAGCTCCCTCCCTCCCTCGCCGCGAGGCCGCCGCCGGAGGACTCCCCGCCGCCGCCGCCGCTGGATCCGCCGCCCTGGATTAAGGTAAGGGGGCCGAAAGCGGGGGGGGCGGGGGGCGGCCTTCCTTTCTTCCCTCCCTCCTCCCTTCCTTCCTTCCTTTCTTCCTTCCTTCCTTCCTTCCTTCCCTCACTCCCTTCCCTTCCTTCCTTCCTTCCCTCCCTCCCTCCTCCCTTTCTTCCTTTCTTCCTTCCTTCCCTCACTCCCTTCCCTTCCTTCCTTCCCTCCCTCCTCCCTCCCTTCCTTTCTTCCTTCCTTCCCTCCCTCCCTTGCCTTCCTTCCTTCCTTCCCTCCCTCCTCCCTTCCTTTCTTCCTTCCTTCCTTCCCTCCCTCCCCCCTTCCTTCCTTCCTTCCTTCCCTCCCTCCCCCTTCCTTCCTTCCTTCCCTCCCTCCCTCCCCCTTCCTTCCTTCCTTCCTTCCTTCCTTCCTTCCTTCCTTCCTTCCTTCCTTCCTTCCTTCCTTTCTTCCTTCCCTCCCTTCCTTCCTTCCTTCCTCCCTCCCTTCCCTCCCTTCCTTCCTTCCTTCCCTCCCTCCCTTCTTCCTTTCTTCCCTTCTTCCCTTCCTCCCTTTCTCCCTTCCTTCCTTCCCTCCCTCCCTCCTTATGTTGTTATGTGATGCAGAGTGTTGGACTGGATGGGCCACTGGCCTGATCCAACAGGGCTTCTCTTATGTGACGCAGAGTGTTGGACTGGATGGGCCACTGGCCTGATCCAACAGGGCTTCTCTTATGTTCTTATGTGATGCAGAGTGTTGGACTGGATGGGCCACTGGCCTGATCCAACAGGGCTTCTCTTATGTTCTTATGTGACGCAGAGTGTTGGACTGGAGGGGCCACTGGCCTGATCCAACAGGGCTTCTCTTATGTTCTTATGTGACGCAGAGTGTTGGACTGGATGGGCCACTGGCCTGATCCAACAGGGCTTCTCTTATGTTGTTATGTGATGCAGAGTGTTGGACTGGATGGGCCACTGGCCTGATCCAACAGGGCTTCTCTTATGTTGTTATGTGATGCAGAGTGTTGGACTGGATGGGCCACTGGCCTGATCCAACAGGGCTTCTCTTATGTTATTATGTGACGCAGAGTGTTGGACTGGAGGGGCCACTGGCCTGATCCAACAGGGCTTCTCTTATGTTCTTATGTGATGCAGAGTGTTGGACTGGATGGGCCACTGGCCTGATCCAACAGGGCTTCTCTTATGTTCTTATGTGACGCAGAGTGTTGGACTGGAGGGGCCACTGGCCTGATCCAACAGGGCTTCTCTTATGTTCTTATGTGACGCAGAGTGTTGGACTGGATGGGCCACTGGCCTGATCCAACAGGGCTTCTCTTATGTTGTTATGTGATGCAGAGTGTTGGACTGGATGGGCCACTGGCCTGATCCAACAGGGCTTCTCTTATGTTGTTATGTGACGCAGAGTGTTGGACTGGATGGGCCACTGGCCTGATCCAACAGGGCTTCTCTTATGTTGTTATGTGATGCAGAGTGTTGGACTGGATGGGCCACTGGCCTGATCCAACAGGGCTTCTCTTATGTTGTTATGTGATGCAGAGTGTTGGACTGGATGGGCCACTGGCCTGATCCAACAGGGCTTCTCTTATGTTATTATGTGACGCAGAGTGTTGGACTGGAGGGGCCACTGGCCTGATCCAATAGGGCTTCTCTTATGTGACAATACTGACTTTGGTGGACCCAAGCACTGATTCAGTGTAAGGGAGCTTTGTGTTTGTGTCTTCTAGTGCAATTTTGTTCTCAGATCCTGTATTTACTTCATCAGTATATGGGATAAGGCACTTTCTCAACTGTGCTGCATAATGCAGCCTATTTATTTTGTCCTGTTGGCTCTGTTGGCTCTATCTGCGCCACCTTCATCACTTTCGGGGTGTGGATCCCCCAGTGGAGTGGTCTCCCGACTCCCTCCGCCGGCTGTTTCTGATAGCCCTGCGCCCCCTCTTTCATTTGATATGTGTCCCGTGCGGGTGCCACCCTCCCGCCGGGAGATGCCGCAAAATGAGCCCCCTTGAGGCTTATGGCGGCAGGGCTCGGGGGAAGCGAGCTAGACTGCTGTTCTTTTGAGGGGTTATAGAGTGTTTCGAGCCCGTCCCTGTGGCATCGGTCCCATCATTGTGGGGCCCAGGGGGCCGGCGCAGCGGCACGCTGAAGCAGCCTGTCGGTCACTTCCAGGTTCCTGTCCTGCATCTTGACCGGTGTTATTAGTGACAGGCTGCTTCGGCGTGCCGCTGCGCCGGCCCCCTTGGTCCCACAACGATGGGACCGATGCCACAGGGACGGGCTCGAAACACTCTATAACCCCTCAAAAGAACAGCAGTCTAGCTCGCTTCCCCCGAGCCCTGCCGCCATAAGCCTCAAGGGGGCTCATTTTGCGGCATCTCCCGGCGGGAGGGTGGCACCCGCACGGGACACATATCAAATGAAAGAGGGGGCGCAGGGCTATCAGAAACAGCCGGCAGAGGGAGTCGGGAGACCACTCCACTGGGGGATCCACACCCCGAAAGTGATGAAGGTGGCGCAGATAGAGCCAACAGAGCCAACAGGACAAAATAAATAGGCTGCATTATGCAGCACAGTTGAGAAAGTGCCTTATTCCATATACTGATGAAGTATATACAGGATTTGAGAACAAAATTGTTTCCGGCGGTGATATTTGGGGGATTTTTGGGGACGTCACAGGAAGTGCTGTGAAGTCACTTCCTGTTTCCGGCAGGTGACGCGGGGGAAATGATGTCACAGGAAGTGATGCCACTTCCTGTTTCCGGTGGTGGCATGACATCACCGGAAGTGACGTCACCGGAAGTGACGTCACTTCCTGTTTCCGGCGGCGCGCGCGCTTCGCACGCGCACACACCCCCCCCCAGTGTCCCTGGCTGGCCTTCAGACATTATGGTCACCCTATTGAAGATTAAGGTGCACTGTTCTGGACAGCCCAGGCTAGCCCAATCTTGGAAGCTAAGCAAGGCTGGCCCTGGTTAATATTTGGATGGGAGACCACCAAGGAATACCTGAGTCTCTATGGGGAGGCAGGCAATGGCAAAGCACCTCTGAATGTCTCTTGCCTTGAAAATGCTACAGGGTCACTGTAAGTCAGCTGTGACTAATGGGCACTTCCTACCATCGAGATAAAAACTCCCGTTCTCAAAATGCATACTTTATCATCCTTAAAGCATGAATATTGAATGTGCTCCTTTTTGCTCATTCCAAAACTCAAATGACACAGAAGACATTCAGCTGGTTTAACCTTGTAGTAAAGGGTACATTTGGTATTTTGCACATGAACTGGAAACAGTGCAAGTTCTTGGGTGAGTTCTACCTAAACAGACATATATGGGACATATATATATAAGAAGTAGACATATATATAAGAATATGGGAAAAGCCACTAACTTATGTGGCTTTAAAAGGATAGGAGATCAATTCATGGAAGATTTCATCAACAGATGTTAGCTCTGATGTCAGTTGCTGGGGACTATTGCAAGGGAAGAATATTGCTTTCATTTCCTACTTGTGAACTGGCCACTATAGATAACAGCATGTTGTTGGACTATATGAATTTTTACAGTCCCCTATTAATGCTCTTGAATCCAGTAGTGGCTATCACTATTTATTGGGGCAGTGGTTTCTATAAGTTAACTAGTGCTTTGCATGAAGAAATACTTCTGTCCTGAATGAACTGCCCAATCCCTTCAGCAGGTGACCATGAGTTCTAATATAATTGGAGAAAGAAGAAAAGTTTTCTATCTTTCTTCACATTGTGCACAATTTTATAAACTTATGTCATCAGCACTAAACTAAAAGCCACAAACCTCTGGAGACTTTCCTGAAAGGGAAGAAGCTCCAACCCACTCTGAGAAAATTCTCTTGAAATTCTTTTCTGCTTAAGTTGTTATCACATGAATAAACTGGGCCATCTGCAAACTTGACCACATTACCACTCACCCCTGATTTCAGATGGTGTAGTTAAATAACACTGATTCTAGGACAGAAACTCAACCCCACCCCCCTTAGAGGATACCATTGCTTTCTGCCTTCCATTTGGAGAACTGTTTAGTCCTGTCCTCTTTTTTTTAACACTTACAATCTACAAGGTGGACTCTTCCCTCATCTCACAATTTTAAGTTTACTTAGGATCTTTTTGCTTACTCAGCTTTGCAAGTGGGAGACAGCCCCAGCAACAAGGTATGTTGGAAAAGGTAAATGAAGCATACAAGTTGCTACTTCATATTTAATTTAATATTGTTTGACCGTTAAGAACTGAAGGCTGAGAAAGCAGTTCTGCAGTATCTTGTGTCTTTTAACTTTTAAACTCATTTATTCCTGAGACTCTAGATGATATCTTCTAGATTCTTCTATTTGCTCAAGCTGTTGCTTATTTTTTTTCCAAGTGCTTCTTTATCACAGTTGTTTCAGATCTCAATGGAACTGAAGCATGGAGCTTTCATCGAGCTTTTTGGTAGAGGTATTGTTGGATGTAGTACTGGAGACTCCTAAACTGATCATTCTTGAGATCTTCATTATCCATGCTGAGAACCATACCTTACCAGGACGAGTCCAGGATGATCTTTTGGACCTCTGTCTATAGTCTTGATAGGCTCAATGCATGGAATTGTGATGAGCTCAGCACATGAAAGAAATCACTCACTGGATTCCATACCATACCAAACCTATAATGGCATAATAGATTCAGATAAAAATACACAGAATATAAAAATTTAAACATTGGAGATAAAATCAAAATAAAACCGAGCTTACAGATACATTCAAACATGGTCACTGGATTCAATTTTTGTTCATGGAGCAATTGAGGGAAGGCTTGGTTTCAGGATTAGTAATTTGGCTTGAAGCATAGTTCGACCACTATTTACTTAAAGAAAACCAAGCCAAGGTGTAACTACGCTGCTACTATAGCATCAGCTATAAGCTTTTGACAGTATGGATCATGGCAAGCTATTTTGTTGTTCAGTCACACAGTCGAGTCCGACTCCTTGCGACCCCATGGACAAAGTCATGCCAGGCCCTCCTGTCTTCCACCATCCTCCGAAGTCTGCTCAAATTCGTGTTTGTTACATCAGTAATACTGTCCAGCCATCTCATTTTTTGCCATCCCCTTCTTCTTTTGCCTTCTATCTTTCCTAGCATCAGGATCTTCTCCAGGGAGTGCTCCCTTCTCATTTGGTGGCCAAAGTATTTGAGCTTCAGCTTCAGCATCTGACCTTCCAGTGAACAGTCCGGGTTGATTTCCCTTAGGACTGACTGATTTGATCTTCTTGCAGTCCAAGGGACTCTCAAGAGTCTTCTCCAGCACCACATCTCAAAAGCTCAGCCTTCCTTATGGTCCAGCTCTCACAGCCATACGTTACTACTGGGAATACCATCGCTTTGACTATATGGACTTTTGTTGACAGGGTGATGTCTCTACTTTTTATTATACTGCCCAGGTTCACCATAGCTGTCCTCCCAAGGAGCAAACGTCTTTTAATTTCATGGCTACAGTCACCATCTGCAGTGATCTTGGATCCCAGAAATGTGAAGTCTGTCACTACTTCCATGTCTTCCCCTTCTATTTGCCAAGGTGTGATGGGGCCGGATGCCATGATCTTAGTTTTTTTGATGTTGAGTTTCAAGCGTACTTTAGTGCTCTCCTCTTTCACCCTCAACAAGAGGTTCTTTAGGTCCTCCTCACTTTCTGCCATTAGAGTAGTGTCATCTGCATATCTGAGGTTGTTGATGTTTTTCCCGGCAATCTTAATTCCGGTTTGTGCTTCATCCAGGCCAGCATTCTGCATGATGTACTCTGCATATAAATTAAGTAAGCAGGGTGACAATATACATCCTTGTCAAACTCCTTTTCCTATTCTAAACTAATCAGTTGTTCCATATTCCGTTCTGACAGTTACTTCTTGACCCTTATACAGGTTTCTCAGAAGACATGTGAGTGGTCGGATATTCTCATCTCTTTAAGGACTTGCCACAGTTTGTCGTGATCCACACAATCAAAGGCTTTAGCATAATCAATGAAGCAGAAATAGACTTTTTCTGATACTCCCGTGCTTTCTCCATAATCCATTGAATGTTGGCAATTTGATCTCTAGTTCCTCTACCTCTCCGAAATCCAGCTTGAACTTCTGGTAGTTCCCAATCTACATACTGCTGAAGCCTAGCTTGTAGGATCTATAACATTTCCTGCTGGCATGTGAAATGAGTGCAATGGTGCGATAGTTTGAACATTCCTTGGCATTACCCTTCTTTGGGATTGGAATATAAACTGATCTTTTCCAATCCTGTGGCCACTGTTGTGTTTTCCAGATTTGTTGACATAATGTGTGCATCACTTTAACAGCATCATCTTTTAGGACTTTGAATAGTTCAACTGGGATACCATCATCTCCTCTCACTTTGTTGTTAGTAATGCTTTCTAAAGCCCATTTGACTTCACACTCCAGGATGTCTGGCTGAGACATTGAGATCCTTCTTGTATAATTCTTCTGTGTATTCTTGCCACCCTGATCTCTTCTGCTTCTGTTAGATCCCTACCATTTTTGTCCATCTTTGCACAAAACGTTCCCTTGATTTCTTTAATTTTCTTGAATAGATCTCTTGTCCTTCCCATTCTATTATTTTCCTCTATTGCTTTGTATTGTTCCTTCTGGAAGGCCTCCTCATCTTACCTTGCTGTTCTCTGGAAATCTGCATTCAGTTGGATGAATCTTTCCTTTTCACCTTTGCCTTTCGCTTTCCTTCTTTTCTCAGCTATTTGTAAAGCTTCATCAGACAGCCACTTTGCTTTCTTGCATTTCTTTTTCTTTGGGATGGTGCTGATTGCTGCCTTTTGTGCAATGTCAAGAAACTCCGTCCATAGTTCTTCAGGCACTCTGTCTATCAACTCTAGTTCCTTAAACCTATTCTTCACCTCTACTGTATATTCATAAGGGATGTGATCAAGGTCAAACCTGAATGGCTTAATGGCTTCCCCAGTTTTCTTCAGTTTAAGCCTGAATTTTGCGATGAGTAGCTCATGATCTGAGCCACAGTCAGCTCCAGGTCTTGTTTTTGCTGACTGTAAGGAGCTTCTGAATAGGGGTGTGCCAAAAATAAATAAATACGGAATTACACGGATTCGGAAATACACGGGGCCAAAAGAATACGGAATACTGTGTATTTCCTATTACTGTACTCAGAATAGCCGCATATACGGTAGATGCACGGCTATTTCCGAATATACGGCCCCATTATACCCTATGGGCCACTGAAATCAATGGCAAAATAGAGTATATTGGAAGCCACCTGGAGGAGAGGGGGTTTGAGGGAGAGCCCCCAAATTTGCAGGGGACCTGCAGGGGACTCTCCCCTATAAACCCCCCAAAGTCCCAAAAAGATTGGGCCAGGGGGTCCCATTCCAGGGGCACCCAAAGAGGGTGCCCCTATCCCACCATTATACCCTATGGGACATAGGGACATAATTAGAGGCTACTGGGGGGCAGGAGGTTTGAGGGAGAGCCCCAAAAACTGCAGGGCAGCTTCAGGGGACTCACCCACATGCAACCCCCCTGCCCCAAAAAGACTGCACCCATCTGTGGGCACCCCAAAAGGAACACTGCTCCCAATGGTGAGAAAAAACCAATTAGAACCATTTCCTCACTGAATTGGCGTGGGAAAAGTGTCTCTGGGGAGCAGGAGGTTTTGAGGAGAGCCCCCCAAACTGCTGTGCAGCTTCAGGGCACTGTTCCACACAAAAACCACAAGGCCAAAAAAAAAAATTGGAGCAGGGAGTCCAATTCCTGGGGCACCCAAAGCCAAACCTAACTTCACACCAGAGAATCTCTATAGGACCCAAATGCATTACATCCCTCTATCTACTCTATGAACCCTGCAGGCCTGGAACCAATATAAACCCAGTTGCCAATGTCACTGCCACACAAAACACAATCTGCTCAAAGTCTGCTCTGCAGACCTGACTTCAGCAAACCCAGATGCCAGCTCTCCAGCCCTGCCCCAAACAACATGGGGAGAGCTGGCTAAGCACAACAAGCCTGCTGGTTCTGGGTCTCTCACCCAGGTGCCAGCTTCCCTGCCACAGAACACACAATCTACAGATGCCAGCTCTCCAGCTCTGCCCCAAACAACATGGGGAGAGCTGGCCAAGCACAACAAGCCTGCTGGTTCTAAGTCTCTCACCCAGGTGCCAGCTTCCCTGCCACAGAACACACAATCTACAGATGCTCGCTCTCCAGCCCTGCCCCAAACAACATGGGGAGAGCTGGCCAAGCACAACAAGCCTGCTGGTTCTGGGTCTCTCACCCAGGTGCCAGCTTCCCCCTCCCCCCCAAAAAAACAGAACCAGGAAAAGGGACAACAGGAGAAGGCCAAGAAACTCAACTGTTAAAAAAGTGGCCTTTTAAACAATGAAAATTAGGCCAAACAGCCCCCCCCTGAGAACCAGAAGAGAAAAGGAACAACAGCAGCACAACACAGCAGCAACAAATCAAACACATAATCCTTTTAAAACAGTAAAAAAAACTTAACTTTTAACAATGCAGGAACTTTACCAACCCCTCCCTCCAAAAAAACCCCTTCACCTTAACCCCAAGAAATCCAAGCCACCCAAATAAAGAAAAGTAAAAGGACACTGCACTTTTAAAACTCCTCTCACTAAAGTAAGATACGGACAAATTGGCAAACCCCCCCAGGCCCCCACCCCCAGCAGAACCCCCTAACCCCAAATAAGCTACCCAGTACTCACCCACCCAAATCTGGATAAGTAAAGGGACTTTGAGTCTTAAAAACTCCTTTTACTAACTAAAATAAAAACAACAACCCCAAGACTGTCTTACCTTAGAGACTTCTTCTCTTCTCAAGGCAGGTCAGGAAAGGCTGAGAAGAGAGTAGCAGCAGCTGAGGCCAAGGGCCAGCGCAGCACAATCTCTCTCTCTCACACCAACACACCAAACAACAGCAATGGAATGGAGTCCAGCCAGGCAGACACTGACCCTACACAGAGCAGTTTCAAAAAATAGCACTGCTTTGTGATTGGCCAGATAACACTGTTTACTTGGATACCCAAGTAAACAAAAGAACAACAATGTAGCTGATGGCTGAGAGATTAGCCCAGCCATCAGCTACACAAAAGCCCTGCAAAGCATGCATTTGCAATGCATTTTGCAAATGCATGCTTTGGATTGGCTGCTGGGGCTCCTCTCCCCCCTCCCCCTCCCTCCCTGATTCCAGGGAAGCTATGGGAGAGGCAGGAAAAGGCTTCCCAAGGTGGGAAAGGAAGCAAGCAGCTCCCCTGAGGCTGCAGAAGCTCCTTTCCCGCCTTTTCCATTGACTTCCATATACTTCTGAATATTTATATGGAAATACACGGGGAGCCATATACGGCTCCCGTTTACTGACCTGAAAATGGAATCGGAAGTATATGGTGCCATATACTTCCGAATCTTGGGTGATTCGGTGGACTATGCAGTTTGGCCGAGCCGAATGCACACCCCTACTTCTGAATCTTTGACTGCAGAGTATATAATCAATCTGATTTCTGTGTTGCCCATCAGGTGATGTCCACGTGTAGAGTCGCCTTTTAGCTTGTTGGAAGAGGGTGTTCACAATGACCAGCTTGTTCTCTTGACAAAATTCTATTAGCCTTTGCCCGGCTTCATTTTGTTCTCCAAGAGCAAACTTGTCAGTTGTTCCGGTCACCTTTTGACTTCTACTTTGGCATTCCAGTCCCCTATGATGAGGAGGACATCTTTTTTGTGTGTTAATTCTAGAAGGTAGTGTAGATCGTCATAGAACTGGTCCACTTCAGCCTCTTCTGCTTCAGTGGTTGGGGCATAGACTTGGATTACTGTGCTATTGAATGGTTTGCCTTTAAAATCAACCATGGCAAACTATGGTTGATTTTAAAAGAAATGGTTGTGCTACAACATCTGATTGTTTTGATGCAAAAAGCTACTGTGGACAAAAAGCTACTGTTAGGACATAATATGGAGAAACATAATGGTTTCCAACTGGCAAAGGTGTCAGACAACGATGTATTTTATCTTTATATTTGTTCAATCTGTATGCAGAATGTATCATAACAAAAGCTGGATTAGATTTAGATGAAGGTGGAGTGAAACCTGGTGGAAGAAATATTAATTTGAGATACACGGGTAATACCAATTACTGGCAGAAAATATTAAAGTCTTGAAACAATGACTGCTGCATGTTAAAGCAGAACATGCCAAGGCAGAATTACAGCTGAAAATCAAGAAGACAAAAATAATTACTGAAGAATACCCAACTTTAAAGTAGACGATGAAGAAATGGAAATTGTTAAAGATTTTCTATTCTTTGGCTCTATTATCAATCAAAAGCGAGAATGCGTCCAAGAAATCAGAAGGAGTTTGAGACTGGGGAGGGCAACCATAAGAACATAAGAGAAGCCATGTTGGATCAGGCCAATGGCCCATCCAGTCCAACACTCTGTGTCACACAGTGGCCATAAAATTTATACACACGCACACAAACACACACACACACATATATATATATATACACACTGTGACTAATAGCCACTGATGGACATCTGCTCCATATTGTTATATAACCCCCTCTTGAAGCTGGCTATGCTTGTAGCCACCACCATCTCCTGTGGCAGTGAATTTCACATGTTAATCACCCTTTGGGTGAAGAAGTACCTCCTTTTATCCGTTCTAACCCAACTGCTCAGCAATTTCATTGAATGCCCACGAGTTCTTGTATTGTGAGAAAGGGAGAAAAGGATTTCTTTCTCTACCTTCTCCATCCCATGCATGACCTTGTAAACTCTATCATGTCACCCCGCAGTCAACGTTTCTCCAAGCTAAAGAGCCCCAAGCGTTTTAATCTTTCTTCATAGGGAAAGTGTTCCAAACCTTTAATCATTCTAGTTGCCCTTTTCTGCACTTTTTCCAATGCTATAATATTCTTTTTGAGGTGCGGTGACCAGAATTGTACACAGTACTCCAAATGAGACCGCACCATCGATTTATACAGGGGCATTATGATACTGGCTGATTTGTTTTCAATTCCCTTCCTAATAATTCCCAGCATGGTGTTGGCCTTTTTATTGCAATCGCACACTGTCTTGGCATTTTCAGTTAGTTATCTACCACGACCCCAAGATCTCTCTCTTGGTCAGTCTCTGCCAGTTCACACCCCATCAACTTGTATTTGTAGCTGGGATTCTTGGCTCCAATGTGCATTACTTTGTACTTGGCCACACTGAACCATGAAGGAGACAGAAAAGATCCTTAAGTGTAAGGATGTGTTTGGGTAACCAAGATCAAGGTAACTCATACTATAGTATTCCCCTTCACTATGGTGTGGAAGCAGGGCTGGTGCCAGGCTTTCTAGCGCCCTAGGCTGGGAGGGTGGGGACTACCCCCTCCTTCCCAGATGATTTAAATCATGCAGGAGGGCACCCAGGAGCAGCCACTGTCCTCCTCCTGCTAGTGAAAGGTCCCACCGATCAGTGGGTTGGTGGGACCTTTCACTGGGGCAGTGAAAGCAGCAGCTGTTCCTGGGTGTCCTCCCACACAATTTAAAACACCCAGGGGGAATCCCCCACCCTCCTAGGGCATGCCCAATTCTTCACCCCCGGGGCTGCACCCTAGGTGACCACCTAAGGTCACCTAGCCAGCACGCCTGCCCTGTGTGGAAGTTGGACAGCGAAGAATGCTGACAATGAGAAAGTTGATTCATTTGAAAGTTGGTGTTGGAGGAGAGTTTTAGAGACCATGAGCTGCTAAAAAGACAACTAAGTGGGTTCTAGTCCAAATCAAGCCTGAACTCTCTCTAGAACTCTCTCTAGAAACTGAGGCTATCATACTTTGGTCACATTATGAGAAGACAAGAGTCACTGGAAAAGACAGTAATGCTAAGAAAAGTTTAAGGCATCAAGAAAAGAGGATGACCAAACATGAGATGGATTGACACAACAAAGGAAGCCATAGCCTTCAGTTTGCAAGACCTGAGCAAGGCAGGAACAAGGTTGTTAATGATAGGATATTTTAGAGGTTACTAATTCATAAGGTTGCCATAAGTTGGAAGTGACTTGACAGCACTTAACACACACACACACACAAATGGCTTCTGAATAAGTTTTCCCAATATGTATGAAACCATCGTAAACAAATAGTTGTTAACATTTTTATTCTTTCAAAAACCAACAATGCCTCACGTATGTCAATTCAATTTCAAAAGGGCTGATACTCAGTGATATGAATGTTCCTTAGTTGGGACGTTTGTAACCTCTGTGTTGATGAGGATGATGATTTCGCATCCTAACATTACTCAGAATATTGATTCTCCACATGGAAATATTATTTAAAGCATTGTATAGTAGTTCAAAATATTGTTTGAGAATTCAGCAGTAATGCTTTCTGTTTTAATCATCTTATTCACTGGAGGAAAAGAAAATTTTCATTTTGACATTCATAGGGCTTCAAGGTTTTCTGATAAATGCATCCCAGCCTAGGGAATTACAGATGCTAACTGTCTAATATCACATTGCTTCCCTGCATCTTTGAGTATTTTCATTGATCATCTATGCTGAATTACGGTTTTATTTAAAGCAGTTCCAAATGGTATTTGAAGAGCACAAATGTTAGGAATCCATCAGTCTTCTAAAACTATTCACAGTATAGCTGAGAATCCTGGGATGCACATTATTGGAGTTTAGGGATGGGCACAAGCCAGCTCACAAACTAAAGTTCATGATAAACTTTGGTTGGTTTGTGGTTTGTGAGCAACCATGAACATTTCATGAAGAACTTTGGTTGGTTCATGGTTGTGAGCAGGGCTTTTTTTGTAGCAGGAACTGCTTTGCATATTAGGCCACATACCCCTAATATAGCCAATCCTCCAAGAGTTTACAGGGCTCTTCTTACAGGGCCTACTGTAAACTCTTGGAGGACTGGCTACATCAGGAGTGTGTGGCCTAATAGGCAAATGAGTTCCTGCTACAAAAAAACTCTGGTTGCAAGCCACCATGAACTTTCATGAACTTGTAGCACTGTTCATAGCAATTCATGGCAGTCTGTGAATGGATACAGAGAATGAAGAATGGATACAAAACTCTAAGGTGACAGGGGATGGAATTCTCCAGTCTTGGAAACAGCAATAGGAACCCTCCAAAGCTTAAAAGGCACTGCTAGCCACCAATCACAGAGTTTTTATTCAGCTGTATGGGTAAATATATTCAGTCAGCTCTCCTAAGAACATAAGAGAAACCATGTTGGATCAGGCCAATGGCCCATCCAGTCCAACACTCTGTATCACACAGTGGCCAACACACACACACACACACACAGTGGCTAATAGCCACTGATGAACCTCTGCTCCATATTTTTATCCAATCCCCTCTTGAAGCTGGCTATGCTTGTAGCTACCACCACCTCTTGTGGCAGTGAATTCTACATGTTAATCACCCTTTGGGTGAAGAAGTACTTCCTTTTATCCATTTTAACCTGACCGCTTATTAATTTCATTGAATGCCCATGAGTTCTTATATTGTGAGAAAGGGAGAAAAGTACTTCTTTCTCTACTTTCTCCATCCCATGCATAATCTTGTAAACCTCTATCATGTCACCCCACAGTCGATGTTTCTCCAAGCTAAAGAGCCCCAAGTGTTTTAACCTTTCTTCATAGGGAAAGTGTTCCAAACCTTTAATCATTCTAGTTGCTCTTTTCTGCACTTTTTCCAATGCTATAATATCCTTTTTGAGGTGTGGTGACCAGAATTGTACACAGTACTCCAAATGAGATCACACCATCGATTTATACAGGGGCATTATGACACTGGCTAATTTGTTTTCATTTCCCTTTTTAATAATTCCTAGCATGGCATTGGCCTTTTTTATTGCAATTGCTCACTGTCTTGACATTTTCAGTGAGTTATCTACCATGACCCCAAGATCTCTCTCTTGGTCAGTCTCTGCCAGTTCACAACCCATCAACTTGTATTTGTAGTTGGGATTCTTGGCCCCAATGTGCATTACTTTGCACTTGGCCACATAGAACCTCATCTGCCATGTTGACGCCCACTCACCCAGCCTCAGCAGATTCCTTTGGAGTGCCTCACAATTCTCTCTGGTTCTCACCACCCTGAACAATTTAGTGTCATCTGCAAACTTGGCCACTTCACTGTTTACTCCCATCTCCATATCATTAATGAACACTTTAAAGAGCATGGGACCCAGTACTGAGCCCTGCTGCACCCCACTGCTTACCGTCTTCCACTGCGAAGATTCCCCATTTATACTCACTCTCTGCTTCCTATTAATTAGCCATTTTTTGATCCACAAGAGGAATTGTCCTTTTACTCCATGACTCTCGAGCTTACTAAGGAGCCTTTGATGAGGAACTTCATCAAAAGCTTTCTGGAAGTCAAGGTAAACAACATCTATTGGGTCCCCTTTGTCCACATGCTTGTTCACCCCCTCAAAGAACTGTAACAGGTTAGTGAGGCTCCTCCCACCCGTTCCTCTGTGGCTGGTGATAAAAGCAGAGAAGATACATTGTCTTCTGCATGTGATATGCTCTCTGCTGCTGTGGTTTGGGTGTAGGTGGATTCTTGGCTCTAAGCCACTAAGTATCCCTGCTCATGCTAAGCACAGGGGCTTAGTTAGTGCATTCCTTGTATGGAAAAGGGAAGGAAAGGTCCCATGTGCAAGCACCAGTCATTTCCGACTCTGGGGTGACGTTGCTTTCACAATGTTTTCACGGCAGACTTTTTACGGAGTGGCTTGCCATTGCCTTCCCCAGTCTTTTACACTTCCCTCCCAGCAAGCTGGGTACTCATTTTACTGACCTCAGAAGAATGGAAGGCTGAGTCAACCTTGGGCCAGCTACCTGAATCCAGCTTCTGCTGGAATTGAACTCAGGTCGTGAGCAGAGAGTTCAGACCACATTACTGCAGTACTGCTGCTTTACCACTCTGAGCCACTAGGCCGCTTTCCTTGTATGAGGGACGTTTATATACCTCCTAGGGCTTGGGTCAGTGATAGTCTCAGGGCTCTGAGCCACCCAGTCTCTCTGTTGCAGCCAGGACCAAGTCTTTGAACCACCATATCTAAATATGTCATTGCATCCTTTTGTGTTTGGGCCTCAGGTGGTCTCAGGGCTTTGAGCTTCCAACCTGCTCCAGTTGTGAGACCCTGTTTCCAGGCCACCATTGGGAAACATTTCCTCACCCTGCCTGCCTGACCTTTTGAACCTGCCTTTGGAGACTTGGGAGGAGGGGCTACCAGCTCAACAGCTTTGCAGAGTTGAAGAATACACCAAGGGTGATGATGTAGCATGTTCTAGACCTGTGTGTTTCAGCCTGGTAAGAATTATGGGCATGTTTCGATTCCTTGTGATGTCTGGCTTGGGTGTCTGCTAAGTTGCCATGGGTTTATTTTAAGAAGCCCCCATCAAAACTCTGGGGATTCCTGGTCTGCCTTTCTGTCCTTTGGAACTTGCCTTTCTTAATTTTGTAATGCACTGTACATGGGTCAGCCTTTAAAGAGACTTGGAAATCCAGTTCCTACAGAACACCACGGCCTGGCTACTCTTGGGAGCAAAGTGCATATCACACTCATTCTGCAGTCATTCCATTAGCTACCAATCAACTACTGGGTTCAATTCAAGTTTTTAAGTTACACCTACAGAGTATTTAATGGCCTTGGTCTACATTCCTGCAAGACCACTTCTCCTGCTATGTCCTACTGTAACAGACATGCTCATCTGAGCCAAGTCTTTTGAAGGAGCTACCCTACAAGCAGGTAAAATCAGCAACTGTTCATTCATGCACATTCTCTGTGGTGGATCCAACATTATGGAATGTCCTATCTGAGAATATCAGGAAGGCCCCCACATTTCATAAAATATGTAAAGCAGAAATGTTCAGAAGGTCTTTCTTATAACGGTTTGAACTATGGTATAATATATCAGTCCTGGAGGCTGCTTTTATAAGGGATTGTATTGTAGTGTGTTGCAATATTTATTATATATTTTACTGCAATTCAGTTTCTTCTGCTTTGTATCAAGTTCTTCAGTATGGTATATTAAACCTTAAACAGTTTTGCCTTAGGTAGCTTTACTCAGTATGGCTGGTAGTTATCCTTCCTGAATCTTTCTAACTCCCTTCTAAAGTCATCTGTTGTCATGACCATCACTATGACTACCAAAAGTTTAATACCTGAATAAAAAATAATTCCTTTATCTGTCCTTAATCGAGTTACATATAACTTAATTGGATAACTCCAAGTTGTAGTATTACGGAATAGGGAGATCTCTATACTTTCTCTATCTCATGGATAATTTTATAAGCCACTATCTTGATTCCCCTAGCTATCTTTTTTTGAGACTGAAAAGTCCCAGACTCTATGGCCTTTTCTTGTAGGAAAGATGTTCCAACCACTTCATCATCTTGGTTGCCCTCCTTTATACTTTTCCCTGCTCTGCAATATCCTTTTTGAGATATATTGACCAAAACTGCACACAAAATTCCAAAGTGAGCCACACAATAGCTCTATACAAATCTGTTACACTATTGGCCATTTTATTTTCAATCCCTTTCCTTTTTATCCCATCTTTCTATTATTAAAAATATCACTCAAGGTGGTTTACAACATAAAATTGAAAAGCAACACAGCATGATTAAATACAAAAAAAAGGGGAAAGAAATCTGGAAACAAAAAACTGCATGAAAAACTACCACAAAAATAATTGTAGTACACTACAAAGTTGTTAAAAGACAGTCATATCAGAAAAGGACTAGGGGGGTGAGATAAGAGAAGGGATGTGTTGGGTGATGGGAACTCCAAACGGTTCATCCAAACAAATTTAAGATAGTTTGTAGAAAGATTTGGGCTGGGTCTGCTGAATAGTAGAACATTGCTAGAGCTCAAGCCTGGGGCAGGAGACTCAATTTTATGGAGATCCAATGGCCTGGAGGGCTGGATGCAAATGGAAATCCCATTACCATTATATGGTCCTTTTATAACATTACAGAAATAAAATAGATTTTTCTTTTATTACACTCACTATTGGAATCCAGATGGGAAAACCATGCTGCAAGTTTGTACCGAGCCCAGAGAATCATGCTTGCATTGTGAGCCTTGGGCATCTGGCTGTGGAATCAGTGCAGAAAGAAGGTTCTTGTTTATTTTTCCATAAAGGTGAGCAATCAAGAAACCAGATAGCTCATGAAGTTTCTTTCCAACTTTTATCAGATTGTGAGAGAAGGACTCATATCTACCACCCAAGTGGAGATCTGCTCACCATGATGACTTCCAGTATGTCACTCAAGTTTTATTTAGAACGTAAGCTTTCGTGTGCTCTCTAAGCACACTTCATCAGACGAGGGGATCAGCTATACGAAAGCTTACGATCTAAATAATACTTTGTTGTCTTAAAGGTGCTACCGGACTCCTACTTCTTCATTTGGTTGAGGACAGCAATGGTTACATACTTCTGGCACTCCCATTCCATGCCTTCCCCACATGGCAAGAGCACTTCCAAAATTCTTAGTGTCATCATTTTAGATACTTAGTGTGTTTTCCTGTTTTAAGGCTTTTACTATGGGTTGTAAAATTTCATTGTATTGTGTGCCACTCTGAGCCTTGCCTTGACAGGAGAGGGTGGTTTAAAATCTAATCTAATAAATAAAAAATTAAAAACGAACACATTTCTCATTGCTATGGAATATAAATTACTTCCACTGAGCTCACCTGATCTTTCTTAATTCCATTTATAAGGACCTGCTTGGATGATCCTGTTCTGTCTTTTATAAAGTTTCTGGGACTCAGTCTTTGTGTTACAAACTGAATAAGTGTGTTCTTCAATAGATTATACTTTAATTATCATGCATGCAGGAGGGAAGGCAACATGGTATAGCCTTACCTTGTTAAATTTTGGAAGCTACTTGGATGGGAGACTATCAAGGAAAACTGTGCTGAGAAAGGCACTGGCAAACCACCTCTTTATCTCACTTGCCTTGAAAGCCCCTTGCTGGAGTTGCCATAAGTCAGTTTTGACTTGGTGGCACTTATGTACATATGTATGCTTATACACACCAGTCCTGTACCACTCCCATGTACATAGTCTCCACACACCATTTTTCTAATATCCATTTATTACTGAGCCATCTGTTCCAAACTGAATCTATTGGGTTTGCACCAGGGCATAATAATGCATATATCAGATCCTAAATATATTGACCTCCACAATTTAGAGCACAAGATCCACCTCAACATAGCTTTGAGCAAATGGTTGATTCAAGTGAGTGAGACAAGTCCTTGAAGAAGGCAAAACCTGTCAGGATTGCTGACCTAGAAATGTGATCTAGAAATTCTTATACCTTTTACCATTGCCTATAGTGTGGCCCTAAGTATCATTAAGTAGCTGGATGTTTTTATTAAGGGAATGTGTACATATCCACCCAGGGTGATCATTGACCTATATTCAACACAGATGGCAACATAATACAAAACCAAGAACTACAACTGAGAATTAAGGCATTCAAACACATGCATGATGAGTATAGGCCACAGATACTATAACATGACTTTATTGACAATAAAATAATTTAATTGTCCAAATTAAAACTTTAATAAGGTCAAGGGTATAACTCAGAAATACAACCAACCATTTAATAGCCTGTGCGGAGTTACAAGCAACTAACAAAATAAAATAATTCTAATACAAAATTACTGGTGCTTAAACAGAGCATAATGTCAGAGTCTTCCTCAGCTGTGCCCCATGGAATACTGCAGTGTGTTTCACACATCAATAATGAATTAAATAAAGCTACTGAGTCCTTTAGTCTAGACAATCATAACTATTTCAGTCTAATTAAAAATTGCAATGATGATTATGTCTTCTTGTGTGGCCTAATCAGTCATCAACAATTAAAGCCACAGATAACTATAAAGTCTTAACTACGGTTCCTGCGGAAACAGAACTTTGAGCTGTTTCATTAGCATACTTTTCTGGTAATGCGCAAAATGGTCCTTTATGCTTAGTAACTTGGACATAATCATTTTCTAAAATGTCCAGTATGGATGTAAAATGGTGCTACATGGATGTCATGTGTATTCTGGGCAGATTGGAATTCCACTGGTTTCCAAAATCTCTCCGGCCCTGGTTACATCCCCAGCACATGTGGCTTAACTTTACATCAGCATTCCCTTGTGTCCATTTTAGGCTTGCCAGTCCCCAGGTCCAGGTAGGGGATCCCCCAGTTTTGCAGGTTCCTCCCCACCACCAGCTAGCTGGTCAGTGGAGGGAAGCCCTGCCTCAACAGCCATAATGTGCCTTTAGATCTCCTCAGGAGGAACGCTGCATGGGTGAAGCAGACAGGCAGAGCCACATGGCTCTTCCCAGTGAATGTGTGAAGCAGGTGAGAAAGGAAGAGAAGTGAACATATTCTTTCTGTTTTGCATTCATTTGGTAAAATGGATAGTAAAGAATTAACTAAAAAACTCCACCCCCTAGACTATTCCTTTTCATTTTCCTGTGTTAGTCTGAAGAAGTTGGCTGAAATATAGGAGATTGTTACATTCAGCAACTACCATGAGTAAATTGCCTCAGTGAGATCACAAAAATGTGTGCTTGCAAACTGTTTGTGTTTATTTTGGCTACTTTGTGTGTGTGTGTGTGTGTGCTCACTTTCATTTACTGGAAGTACAGCTGCTGGGGAAATGCAGCTTGTATTTGGGGGAACTGCACTACTGTATTTTTATTTATTTTAGGGAATTTTAGGGAATGGGAAAGTTTCTAGGCTTCACCCCCAAACTCCCCAGATATTTTCTGAGCTGGATCTGGCAATCCTAGTCTGTTTAAAAAATCCCATGGAAGCTACTATGAGAGGAAGTACAAGTTCCCCTTAGTCTCCTTCCTGATCGGTGGGCCAAAGGTAGAGTCTATATCAGCTAAGCATGTTACCAAAGTCAAACATTGTAATAGGGTTGCCAAGTCCAATTCAAGGAATATCTGGGGACTTTGGGGGTGGAGCCAGGAGACTTTGGGAGTGGAGCCAGGAGACATTGGGGGCAAAGCCAGGAACAAGGGTGTGACAAGCATAATTGAACTCCAAGGGAGTTCTGGCCATCACATTTAAAGGGACAGCACACCTTTTTAGATGTCTTCCTTTCACAGGAAATAATGAAGGATAGGGGCACCTTCTTTTGGAGCTCATAGAATTGAACCCCCTGGTCCAATCGTTTTGAAACTTGGGGGGTACTTTGGGGAGAGGTACTAGATACTATACTGAAAATTTGGTGCCTCTACCTCAAAAAACAGCTCCCCCAGAGCCCCCAAAACCTCCAGATCAATTCCCCATTATACCCTATGAGAATCGATCTCCACATAGGGAATAACAAAGTGCTCAGCACACATTCCTCCCCCCCCCCCCGGTTTCTGGTGACTCTGAAGTGCGGGACTGGCCTCTCTACTTATGAGTTGTAGCCAACATCTTCCAAGTAACACAGACACCCCATCTCAGAGACTGGAGCCTCTGGAGGGGGATAGTCACATGGTGGGTTTGGGGGTGGGGCTTCCCCCTACCGGCCAGCTGACTAGGGGTGGGAAGCAGCCTGGGAAAGTGGAAGAACCCCCTCTGGGATCTGGGGATTGGCAAGCCTACCCTGTAAGCACTAGGCTAGATGAACCACAGCCAGGGCACCTATAGTGCAGACACAGGATATATAGGACGAGGCTAGATCTCAGACCTCCTGTTGTACATGTTTAGATTACACAGAGGAAGACACTGGTAACTGGAACACCTTTAAAAGAGCACTTAGCACAAGCAGCCATGGAACAGAACAAATGTTGCATAGGTTTAAAGGCCTCCACTCAGAACTCTTACAGGTACTCTGACTAGTACTCCAGGACACAGACATCAAAGCGAAGTCCTGTTTCCTGAACTGTGGATGTATGTAGAACACACCCCACACAGGTAAGCATAGAGGAAGAAGACCTTCTGCCTCAAGCTCTGATGGCTATAATTGTATATTTATTCCCCTTCCCTAACTACTCTGTGCACTTCCCCAACATCCTTTCCTCTCAATAGTTACTAGCATTAAGGATGCACAATTCAGAAAATAGGCCTCCCTAGTAAGTAGGCTGACAGCATATCACTGCTCTGTCAGCTTTCTGTTGTGCTGATGCTGTCCTTTGCAAGGGGGACATGCAGGGAACTTGTAGTATCCTCTGGGGTCAGGTGTGTAGGACTAATCTATTCTTACCTATCTAGCTAGCACACAGGAGACTCCAGCAGCCTTAGCTTCTTTATTGCTTCACACATACTTGGAACTACACAGAGAGATCTAGAACTAACAGGGGCTCCTCCTATAAGGCCTTGATGGGGGAAATAGAAACAAGTTTGTGAGGGCTCACTGAAAGGCATACACATATATACACTGCAGAACTCAACCACAGTTCTGGGTAAAAAACAGCCATCCTACCCTGCACATCACTGCTGCTAGCCAAATACTTATGGTGCCTATTGCAGGATCAGAACCCCATAGGATGACCCCAGAAGGCAGCAAAGAGTTTCTGTGCAACTGCTTATAAGGAAGGTGTAAGTATCAACTCAGTGGCTACAACATGCCCCCAATAGGGGCAACCCATTAAATGGGAACCCCAAAAGAACTGGGGGAACTACGAAAGTGTCATATTTGGAAACCTCCTCATTATTTGCTCCTGCTATGGAACACTAGCCATTACTGCCCTCGTATCTGTTCCATGTCTTTGCAGGTAGCCATCCAATAGTGGTAGATACAAAGGCACCATTAGTAGGAGAAGACGGTTCAAAGCTGTAACCCTCTGAGGTTTGTTTTCACTTGACAATAATGCTTACATGGGTTACAAAGGCAGAAGTCTGTAAAAATCTATTTCAGATTTTCTTGCACTGAGATCTTGGTATGCTTTTGATCAGCAGTTGATATCTTACTTTTGCAATTAGAATTCTATGAATAGATCTTCGTGTGGAAAGTCTTCATTTCATGAAAGAATCAGATTCAGTTAACCTAAAGTAACCTCAATTTTGTACACAATAGAAATAATTTGTTTTCCTTACCTCTACCTTTTAACAGTCGCACTTAGATGATCTTTCCTAGTAACCTTACTAAAAACTTAAAAGGGGGATTTAAGTTTAACATTAGAGCACAGAAGAGCTCATTGAATTGTCAGTGAAAAAAATTAATTGCCACATCCCACCATGATGAAGAAGTCATGCTATCCTCTTTTGTTCATTGTGTATCTTGCCAAAATTTGTGCGACGTAAAAAATCTTGGAAAAGGCACAATTTATCTGACAGTCAATTGTAAATGAAACATAACTTTTTAACCCCTTTTTCACTGCTAGTCCTATTAAAATGGTACTTAATCTGTTCCATGAATACTAGTAAATCTATAAAGTATAAAAGAAAATATTTGAGTATAAAAACCAACCACTGTCAAATTCTGATCAATGGAATAATCAAACATTGTAGGTAGCTTTCATAGTTCCCTGGAATATGAAAAACACATGCTAGGGTGCAATTCATAAACTGTTCAGAAGGCTACATTTGCTAGCATTTAAAACAGGTTTTAAAAGAGCCCCGTGGCACAGAGTGGTATAGCTGCAGTACTGCAGTCTGAGCTCCCTGCTCACAACCTGAGTTCGCTACCAGCGGAAGCTGGTTTCAGGTAGCTGGCTCAGGTTGACTCAGCCTTCCATCCTTCCGAGGTCGGAAAAATGAGTACCCAGCTTGCTGGAGGGAAAGTGTAGATGACTGGGGAAGGCAATGGCAAACCACCCTGTGAAAAGTCTGCCGTGAAAACGTTGTGAAAGCAACGTCACCTCAGAGTCAGAAATGACTGGTGCTTGCACAGGAGACTACCTAAAAAAACCAAAAACCAGATTTACTTGCACTAGGAATAGTATGCCTTAAATACATCATGAATATTGTGTATGTTACAGTTAATATGATTTCAGTGGAGAAAATGCATAAATACACATTCATAGGAAGACATGGAAAAAAGAGCTATAACTGACAGAAGTTTTTACTCATTTGACTTTCTACACAGCGACAGGCCTGTGTGGTTTCCTTGTTGCTTTAGTGGCTGCTGAAACAGTACAGTGGCAACAGGGCTTCTACTTGGCAGGTTTTCCCACAAATTTCCATACTCTAGTCCACTGGCCATCCACTGTCCCACATGACTGGGGATGTTTTACTTAAAAAAAAAACCCCGCTATTAAATATCACCATAACATTATAAAAAACTGTGTATGGTTTAATTTTGGGTATAAGCTTCTGTATGCATGCTTACTTCATCAGATATGCATGAGATATGATGAAGTGTGCATATGATAAAAGTGTGCATGCACACAAAAGCTTACTATATCCAGAATTAAACTTTTCTGGTCTTAAAGGTGCCACTAGACTCAAACTTTGTACTGTTGCTTCAGACCAACACAGTTACCCACCTGAATCCAACCAGAGCAGTTTTCATCAAAAAAATGTGTTAGCAATTGGGGGGGGGGGCAAAAGATCTCTCTTTTTCTGTATTCCCTTCTGCCATTTTTCCAAAAGACCCAATTGTACTAAAGAAATTCAGTCGTTTCAATTTAACAGCCTCCGTACTTTTTTTTACTTCCATGTTTCACAGCTGCTTTGTTGGAAAGTCTCCATGTAAACAGACTGATTTATAAATTGGCTCTTCAGATGGCACCCTAAAATCACTGTCATTTTTTACACAAGAAATTACATTTTTGTATTCAGTCCACTGAATAGCATTGACTCTTCTCAATCTACTCTTAACTATTTGATACATACTTACCTTAAAGAAACAAATGCTTACGATTATTTGACAACTACAGAATAACATTTGCCTCTGAATTGATGGAATTGATTCTCATATAGATGGGGTATACTTAGAATATATATATAATAAACAGAAGAACATATATTGGCCATTAAAACTGCCTAAGAATGACCTCATGTGAGTTACTGCAAGGATGTATAAGGAAGACATTTTACACACACACCCCATCTTGGTTTTAAAGTTCAGGCTATCATGTTTGTGAAGTCAATGCACCAAGAGTGTTTTTCCTCCTGGGTACACGAAGAAGTCATTGTAAGTATAATTTATATTATAGATTTCAAAATTGCATTGAGGATTTATGGTTCTGAACTTTTGATTGTTTTTCTCCTTTCCAAAATTAAAACGGAATATGAATACCCAGATAATAATGCACTCTAATTTTATTGAATAAAAAATAAAATTATAACATCAGGTAATATACATAGAAGAGAATGACAGCATGACAGGCAAATACCCAATAATGGTTCCATTTGAAAGGTCTATTTATGAGACTTTGGTGCTTGATTTGAGAAATGTTCACTGAGCTGAAGCAGTATTGCTCCTTAAGTGTTTCACTTTGGTAAATTCCTGCATACTAATTTACCTTGCACAGTTTTCTGAACCTGTGAGGGGAGGAGTTCATTGTGCATTTACATTAATGTCTAAAGCATTTTGAATCAATTAAGGTACATTTCCATTAATTAACTTCTAGGAACAATCTGTTTTTTAATAGCTTAATTAATTCTGATGCCTTAACTTCCTTTTTCTCAGGTATTTGGTTTTCAGTTTAAAGACAATTTTGTTCTTAATTGTTGTGGCAACAATGTATAAATCTCATACAGATAATTGGTCCAGAGGTCTTTAGAAACTATGCTAGATTAGCCATGTATATAATCTGGAAAACAGGGATGTGAGTTGCCCAGGACTTGATCTGAATCAGGAATTATCAGGTCCTTGTCTTAATGCTACAAGAGAGCACATCATGAGATATTAAAATTATAATTTTCTTTGAAACATTTTTATGCTGTCTACACAGTCAACTAGGAGTTTTCAAAGCAGTGAACAATTAAAAATATTAAAACCAGCTTTAATGTTAAAAACCAGCTCCATGGGGAGGGAATTCCATAATTTTCGTGCCATAACCAAGAAGGCTTTTTTCTCAGGTTGCCACCCATCCGGCTATAGATGATGGAGCATGCAAAGCAGGAATCCTGAAGATGACGTACTCAGGGTCCCTATGGGAGTAGGCAACATGAGCAAACATGGCAACAATATTTATTTATTTATTTATTTAGGGTATGTTTAATTCTCTTCAAGCATTAGAACTCCTGCTCATGTGAGATTTCCACCAATTCCCCTTTCAACTGTAGACCTTCTACATACCTCCAACACCGTTTCCAGAAAGATTTGGGGGGAAACAGAATGCTGCTGGGGGAAGGAAGAAATGGGAAAGTTCTGAGCAGTACATAAGACTCAGCTCCTATATTTTTATCCCACTTTTCAGTTAAAATTGCCTCCTGAAGGTTTATAGGCATCAAAAGACAAAAAGTAAGAAATGTTCCCCAATCACACAATTTGAGATGTCTTTCATTAAACTCACAAAAGCACCGAAATAGTCCTGTGTATAGTGTGTCTGCATTGAAATCCTTGTTTATGGAGACTCTACCATAATCTCAAGCTAAGCTTGGTTATATAGAATTTGCACAGTGCCATAACTCATTTTTTCTCATATTACTGTAGTGGTTCTTTGAAGGTGCTCCAAACCAACTGCAACTTATATGTACACAGTTTTCATATGTTTTTCCAGGGCTTTTTTTCCGAAAAAGTGGTGCTGGAACTGAAATCAAGGAGAAACACATGGATGCCCCTCATGAACTTTTTTAATTATTATTATTTTTTAGAATGTTGTTTCAACTAAGAGGTTCTGGAACTTGGTTCTGGCACATCCTGGATGTTGAGTCCTGCTTAAGTGAGTTTCACCTGCATAATTTCCTTAATCAACGTACTGTCATGGATACACAGGTCTTCCCACTCCACAGTTGTATCCTCCAGCAGGTGGACTGGGGGTGTGGTTATCAGCCAGAAGGTGGGCCACCTGATGTTTGGATCCTTCCCCATGCTGCACCAATGCTTCTTCAACTGTATTCAATAAAACTTGTGGCCAATGGCAACATTTCACAAAAACATTGACTGATTTTGCACTCACTTTATGCTGCTCTCACATTTGTCTTCTCAGCGCAGCTTTCTTCCAGCTTCCCACTATCTGCCCCAAGGCTACAGCAAGGATCATCATTTTCACACAGCAAACAGAAACCACTAAAAACCAATTTCTGTTTGCTACATGAAAATGACGATCCTTGCTGCAGCCCCAGGGCAGATTTTGGGAAACTGGATGAAAGCCGCGCTGAGAAGACGAACGTGAGAGCAGCATGAAGTGAGTGCAAAATCAGTCATAATCTCTGTCAGGTTTCTTGCACCACTCCCCCACCCCCCCAGATCCTCCTTGAGCCCACAAATACTTTTTTTGGTGAAGAAAAGAAACCTTTCTCCCTTTTTTCAACAGTGGAAAAAGTTGAATAGCTCCAACTGGTTGTGGCTGTCTGTGGTGTTGCAAAGAATCCTAGGATTCATTTCTTATATCTTGTAATGAAGCAGTTGGGTGAGAATATATCAAGACAAATTCTGGAATAGCTTGTCCTTAAAAATGATGGAATGACAGAACTTGATTTTGGTTTTTTTAAAAAAATAAAGATAAAGTTTCCTTAGAAAGGGAATTACAGACATATAGAGCATCCAGGAAGACAAGGGAAGAACAGAAAGGCCATTTTCCCACTGAGCTTACCTCGGAGCGACGTCCCTCTTCACCGCGCAGCGTCTGCGTGGATTTCCCACCAACTGTTCCGAGGCTGCTCCGAGTAACCAAGTAGAGTCGCGGCTTCTGCGTTGCTAACGTAAACTGGTTTTTAGTGATTTCCATTTGCGATGCAAAAGGTCGGGAACTTCCTGGTTCCTTGGAGCAGCCTCGGAGCAGTTGGTGGGAAATCTGTGCAGACGCTGCGCGGTGAAGAGGGACATCGCTCCAAGGTAAGCTCAGTGGGAAAATGGCCAAAGTCTTAAGAAAGTTAAAATAATGGTTTTGGGAAGCTGAATATCTCAACATAATGTGGCATGAGAAAACATTAAAGGAAGTTTGGGAAAGCCTATGGGCTGATTTTTTGCAAGTAAAAAAAAAGAAACAGCAGCAAGTATTGACTCCAAGTTGGAAGGAATACCAGAGTGCAAAATGGGCAATGCTCTAAGTTTTCCTTGGCAAATATTTGCTGCATGGTTAGAAAATAACAAAGCATGAAATTATCTCCAGTTAGCTTTGTACTGAGGGGTCATAAGCATGGCTTTGAAAATATGATGCTTCTCAAAGTTTCTATTTCAAGCATTGGCATGAGCTCCAATTACTGGAAGCTTCCAGACCAAGGGTAAAGGCATTTTTCAAAGTAGTATAGCACCACAAACTTGCACAGATTTGCTCATTTTTATGAATGAAAATAAGAGGATCTAATATATGCCATTTTTACTCAACCACCATGGAAAATAACCTAGACAATGAAAGGTAAAATAAATCATAAACTGGGTACGTTTGTTTATTTATTTATTCCTAGTAAACCATCTGCATTTATCTTTGTCACAGAGGTCTTCCTTTCTGTCCTTGCTGTACATTGATGTCCTGTTCAGTAAAACTGGTGGCAGGAACAATAGCAGCTTTGATCTTACCTGAAAGTACTTTCCTGAATATTTTGAATATATGAGATGCCTCCTACCCACTGTGTCCATGTGCTCACCACCTCCAACCAATGCTAAATGGAAGAAGAGATTGTTCTCCCTTGTTTGGTACCATGAAATAACATAATCTGTTGAGTTGCTATCATGTTGTAGGGAAAACAGAGAGAATATGTGACAACCCTATGCTTAGCTTATGGTATTTTACTGTGTCTTTCCTTATTTCTGATGTGCACAATTTGGAGACTGCAGACTTCTACATGCAACAGTCATTTGCTATTATATCTACAAAAATGGTGTGTTTCTTAACTATAAACCAGTATTAAACTACAATTAGAATCCTGTTTTAGAAATCTGGTTTGGAGGCAAGAATGATAAACTATGGGTTATATTCAACTAGCTTGTCTAAAAGATATAGGAGAACAAATATGGATTGGCATTGGATATAATAGTTCAGGATAACTGTGTAATACTTGTTGCCAGGAGTGCTGAACAGAAACATACTATTTACAAGATACTGTATTCATCAACCACCACTTTTTAAATTGATCTCTTGGGCCAAAATTGATCTTAAAGCAGTTAATAGTGACACAATTCAAAAGCCATGAGAAATGAAAGAGCATAAGATTTGGTAGCAGCCAGAAGTATCAAAAGCAGAACCTGTGAATAAGATCTGCAAAATGTGTATTATTTGAATATTTATACCCCACAATCCTTGCAGCCTAACAAACCATAACAAAGAGAGTTGCATTGCAGGACTTCCTAAAACCCTAGGGTTACCAGGTCTTCCGCTATGGCAGGAGGCATTCTGTCAGTAACCACTGCTACCTGCCACCACAATATCAGCTGGCAGGAGAAAAATAATAGCTCTTGGCATGATTACATTACATCAGGTTTTTCCCAGAAGCAATGTCATGTCTCTCTAGGAATTACTGGAAACTTTATGGTATCATCATAGAGTTTCTTACAAATCCTGGAGATACTTTCCCCAGATGTGATGTAACACCATTACAGCAATGGTGCCCCCATGTTCCCACCCCCCAGAATCCCATCAGTTGCCAGTCAGTCTAAAGACTCCACCAGATTCATCTCCTCAGGGAACCTATTCCATAGGGTAGGAGCTATGATGGAAAAGGCACAGGTTTTACTTGATGCTGGCCAGGCTACCCTAAGTAGGGGAAGCTGGCAAACTGAAGGCCACAACTGGTGCACAAGGACATATAGGAGGGAAGGAGAAACTCCTTGATAATATTACTACTTCTGCATGGGTTGCACTTTTTCAAAGTTTTGCTGGTCTGTGATCATAATAAACAATTCATTCATTTACTTCTTCAAAGCCAAATTGATTACCTAATATTCTATAATCATCTACAAAGTAGAAAGATGGTGGGGAGAATAAAACCAGATTGAATATAACTTCATGTGGTTTGAGCTATCAGTTGACTGCAGTGTACCCAAGACCTGAAGAATGTTCTACATACGTATAAGCTGATTGTAACAAGTTAATACATCCGAATTGGAGAACCAGGTATTAACTTTGTGCTGACCAGTCTGTATTCTAGAAACTGACTTTGACCATCCATTCTTTATGTGTAAGTGTGTATGAATGAGAGAGAGAGAGAGACCACCACCATCACCCATACACATTCTTTACTCCTGCTAACTCAGATCTGATTTTGATTTGAGGTGTTGATAGCCTAAGTTAAATGCAGTGTGAATGGATGATACATCTTTTGTTTGGAAATAAATGGGAAGTAATGGACAATTCCTCTGGTACAAAACCTCAGAAGGTTTTACAGAAAAGCAGACGTATTCTGTAGACCTTACAAAAGTACTTTTCAAGGATTAACAACTGGATGTGAATCAAACCACTAAAAGCAGAAATAAATGGTCATTTTTCATCCCAAGCAAAGGTTAACAGCAGTGTGCTTGAAGTCTGCCTAGTAAAAGCAGTGATGTTAAATATATTTATTATTGATCCAGAAGAAAAGTTAACAAAATCTGCTGAGGGAACAAAGTTATTTATAATACTCAAAGGCAGAAGGGGTCTTGCAGTAATATATTTAACAATCTTATGGCAAATATTGAGTATACTAATTCAGGCTAAAAGTAACAGTCACGAATGTTCAAAATCTGGCAATTGTTCCAGTGAAGCTATTTAAGAAATTTCCAGCCAGAATTTGCATTTTAATACAAAATGTTTATCTCAAAATTAGAAACCTGTTGATGCTCCTTGAGTATTTTACTCTCCCATATGAAATCTAATCAATTGTTAACTGTCATATACTAATTATCATTGCACATAATCTATTAAGCACTGCTAAAGAATAACAATATAATTAACATTAATTCTCATATGACATTTTGTATTTTATTTCTTAATTATTATTTATTACATTTTTATTCTTCCTTTCCTCTGTGGCTCAAATCACTAGCTTTATTTTGTGAAACTTCATGGGATGGTTTTGTGCAGACAATGCAACTGGATCAAGGTCACTCAGGCTGATTACACACCAGCACTTTGGGTCGACTCAGAGATGCCTCTGAAGTCGACCCCAAAAAACCAGCCACACAGCAACATCTGCCGGCCGCCCCCATCCTGCACTTACCCCGTCCTGAGAGATGACCCACACATCTCAAAAAGGGACTACTTGGAAAGTTGGGTGGCTCTGAGGTGGCGGCCGGCCATCTGCAAGCCTGTAGAGCACCTTACAAGCGCCCGGGGAGCCACAAGCGGGACGCGTGAGTGTTCCACACATTCCCCGGCCACCCAAGGCCCGCCCCTTCTTCCAGCGCCATCCAGAAGCCCTGGGGCACTCTTCTTTCGGCCAGCTTTTATCGGGGCAGCTGCAAGCCACCCCAAAATGGCCATCTGTTATCAGCCTTCTGTCCTTTATTGATAGTGGAATTTGAATTGACATCCAAGTCCAGTGTCCTAACAGTGAAATGGATGGTCCCAAATGCTCCAGTTCCTTGAAGAACCAACTAAGGCTCTCAGCGACTGACAATAATTTATGCCCCAGAATATATCCACAGATCCTAAATCTCAAAACAATAATAACAAACTTGTGAGCAGAAAGAATAAATGCAAACTAGAACCTCAACTTTGCTAAAATGAACCCACCTTCTCTTATCATGGTGCCTACTGAAGGCTCTTATCAGATGTGAAGTTTCTCCAGTTCTCAAATTAGATCCTCCATTCTAAAACACTTGGCCCCAAAGAAAATAGTGTGACCCAGGACTTTTTTTTTTTAGCAGGAACTCCTTTGCATATTAGACCACACAGCCTTGATGTAGCCAGTCCTCCAGGAGCTTACAGTAGGACCTGTAACAAGAGCCCTGTAAGCTCCTGGAGGCTTGGCTACATTAGGAGTGTGTGGCCAAATATGCAAAGGAGTTTCTGCTAAAAAAAAGGCCTGGTTACCTTTCCCATTGTAGTGTTACCTTTCCCATACTACCTTTCCCATAGTAGTGGGGTAGTGTTTTAAGGAATTTAGTAGTGTTATTTCTGTGTGATCATACAAATTCACAAGAATGTGGGGCTGCAGCTTGGGTTGCCTTTCAGCATAAAGGCAGGTCACCTCTGATGCAAGCGAGGTAAACTCCTTTGTGTGGCAGGGATAGGGCAGCTGATCACAACAGTTAGGGATGCTTGGCAAGCAATGTGAGGCATCCGCAGTGATAGAGGGCAGGTCCAGAACAGTGCATCACTATCTGTGCAGTGGGGTGTAGCTGGGAAGGGGTGCCCTGAGTGCTGAGCAATATCTTTCTGAATCTGGGAGTGGTCATGCAGCACATCAGGACACCACTCATCACACTGTGTTCAGGTGAAGATAAAACAAAGCCAGTGGAAGACACAGGCCAAATTTGAAGTCAGGGTGGGTCCACTCAACAAAGACCACCATTGTCAGGCTGCCTAACACAGTCTACCCATTAAAACAGCATATTTAATTATATGGTTTAGATCTGCATAAATTATTAATTGAATAAACTAGTTAAACCCAAAATTGTTGCCTTATGCCTTCCTTGTGGGGTGCCAAGGCAGAGGGGGAGCATCCTTGATCAAGACAGAACTATATCCAGTTCTGGGGAACTAATTTACACACCTCTGTTCCTCTAGCCTTCTGTTGAATTTGAGTACACACCCACCTTTAAATTCAAGGGCTACCCACAGAAAGGCATCAACTCTCTTTCAGTCCTCACTGGGAAATTATACAAGTGAAGGCTTTCCCCAGAAACACAAACCTACATGCCAACTTAAAATGCCCATGAAACTTCCTGAAGACAGACCCACTTTGGAAAGAAGGAAGATTTTGGGAGATGATAGCAAAGTGCTATCGTCACAGCTGACTTATGGTGATCCTGCAGCATATTCAAGGCAAGAGGCAAACAAAGTGTCACATCCAGGGCAAAGCCTGGCACTGTAACGCTACCCAGGATTTCCAAGAAGAACAAATACAATAACCAACAAAGCAAGAGACAAGAGCAAGGTCTACAAATCATAGAATCATACAGTTGGAAGATACCTCTAGGGTCATCTAGTCCAACCCCCTGCACAATGCAGGAAACTCCCAAACACTTCCCCCTAAATTCACAGGATCTTCATTGCTGTCAGGTGGCCATCTAGCCTCTGTTTAAAAACCTTCAAGGAAGGAGAACCCACCATCTCCCGAGGAAGCCTGTTCCATTGAGGAATCGCTCTAACGGTCAGGAAGTTCTTCCTAAGGTTGAGCCGGAAACTCTTTTAATTTCAACCCATTGGTTCTGGTCCTGCCTTCCGGGGCCACAGAAAACAATTCCACACCATCCTCTATATGACAGCCCTTCAAGTACTTGAAGATGGTGATCATATCACCTCTCAGCTGCCTCCTCTCCAGGCTAAACATCCCCAGCTCCTTCAACCTTTCCTCATAGGACTTGGTCTCCAGACCCCTCACCATCTTCGTTGCCCTCCTCTGAACCCGTTCCAGCTTGTCTATATCTTTCTTAAAATGTGGTGCTCAAAAATGAACACAATACTCCAGGTGAGGTCTTACCAGAGCAGAGTAAAGTGATACCATCACATCACGTGATCTGGACACTATACTTCTGTTGATACAGCCCAAAATTGCATTTGCCTTTTTAGCCACTGCATCACACTGTTGACTCATGTTCAGCGTATGATCCACTAAGACCCCTAGATCCTTTTCACACATACTACTGCTAAGACAAGTCTCCCCCATCCTGTAACCATGCATTGGATTTTTCCTACCTAAATGCAGAAGTTTACATGTACTCGGTCTTTCACCAATCGCGGAATAGCGGGTGGGAGGGAGGGGTGGCATTATTCATACGGGAAGGTTACTCCTTCCAGGCTCTCCCGGCCTCAACGATCGACGGTATTGAATGTGCCAGTCTGGCATGGGATGTCGGAGAGGGGTTGGCGATCTGGCTGGTGTACCATCCGCCTAACGCACCAGCTAGTGCCTTACCATCCCTGATGGAGGCGGTGGCGGGCTGGGCGTTGGAGTACCCAAAGCTTATGGTCCTGGGTGATTTCAACGTCCATGCCGATGACATGGCCTCCACTCAGGCGATGGGTCTAGTGTCTTCCATGGCGACACTGGGACTCTCTCAATTTGTTATGACCCCCACGCACCAGGCAGGGCACACGTTAGATCTGATCTTTGCATCCGGGATCTTGGTGAACGATAGAAACGGTACCATGGTTGGATCACCTAGCCCTCAAGGCCCGTATGGAGACACCACCTCAACCCTGTATGGGCAGAGAGCCTATTTTGGCTCGCCCCCAGAGCCTGATGGACCTGGAATGGTTCCAAATGGTCCTGAGGGATCCCTGGCCCCTGGCGATTCCCTTGATGACCTGGTAAAGGCCTGGCAAAACTGGCTAGCCAGGGCTATCAATGAGATCGCACCTTGACACCCTCTGCGCCCTCGTGTGAGGCTGGCTCCATGGTATACCTTGGAACTACGTCAGCTGAAACAAGGGCTCAGATGACTAGAGAGGCAGTGGCGGCATACTCGGGACGAAGCGACGAGAACATCCTATAGAACGTTTATGAGGTCTTATGAAATGGCAGTCAAGGCCGCAAAGAAAGACTACTTTGCGGCCAAGATTGCATCTGCAAATTCGCACCCGGCACAATTGTTTAGAATAATTAGAAATCTTACTACACTGCCTCAAGGCAGACCAAATGTGAGAGAATTAGAGATAGGCTGTTAGGCTTTTGCGAAACATTTTGCAGATAAAATCACGTTGCTCCGCCAAGACCTGCCTATCACATTGGATACAGTACAGGGACTTGAGACTCCGTGCCTGTCTTCTGGTTTAGTTCTGGGTCACTTCGACCCACTCAGCCTGGAGGAAGTTGATGGAATTCTCTCTGTTGCATGCCCAACAACTTGTGATTTGGACCCTTGCCCCTCCTGGCTGATTAAACCTTGCCAGAGGGAGCTCACATGTCCTTTACGGGACATCATAAATAGATCCCTCTTGGAGGGGTGCTTTCCAACACCCTTGAAAGAGGCTTTGGTCCGTCCTCTCCTGAAAAAAAGTACAGCAGACCTGGCCAAATTAGCAAACTACCGACCGGTCTCTAATTTACCATTTTTAGGTAAAATTATTGAGAGGGCAGTGGCATTGCAGCTGCAGAGTTTTCTGGATGACGCTTCCATCCTAGACCCTTGCCAGTCCGGCTTCCATCCGGGCCATGGGACGGAGACAGTGCTGGTCACCTTGGTAGATGACCTCCAGTGGCATCTGGATCAAGGTGGCGTGGCAGTGCTGATGTTGTTAGATCTGTCGGCGGCGTTCGATATGGTCGACCATCAGCTACTGACCCGCCGCCTCGCCGACATAGGGGTTAGGGGGTTGGCCTTACAATGGCTTTCCTCCTTCCTCAAGGGACAGGGACAAAGGGTGGCAATCGGAAGCGAGCTGTCCCAGAGGCGCACACTAGATTGTGGGGTGCCCCAGGGAACAGTTCTCTCCCCGATGTTATTTAACATCTACATGCACCCCCTTGCCCAGATTGCCCGGAGGTTTGGGCTTGGTTGTCATCAATATGCAGATGACACCCAGCTCTATCTGCTAATGGATGGCCGGCCTAACTGTGTCCCAGGGAATCTGGACCAGGCATTGCAGGCCGTGGCAACTTGGCTTAGGCTGAGTGGGTTGAAGCTGAACCCGACGAAGACAGAGGTCCTTAGTGTGGGCCGCGGCTCTCTGGGGAGGGAAATACCTCTCCCAGTTTTTGATGGTGTACCGCTGAAAGCAGCACACCAAGTCAGGAGCCTGGGAGTTCTACTGGAGCCTTCATTATCAATGGAGGCCCAGATAGCAGCCACTGCCAAGTCGGCGTTTTTTCATCTGAAATGGGTAAGGCAGTTGGCCCCTTTCCTCGAGCGTCGGGACCTAGCAACAGTGATTCATGCAACAGTCACCTCAGGATTGGGCTACTGTAATGCCGTCTATATGGGGCTGCCTCTGTGTCATACCCGGAAGCTGCAGCTGGTGCAGAACGCGGCGGCTAGGCTGTTACTAGGGCTCCCAAAGTGGGAGCACATACAGCCAGGGCTGTGCGGACTGCCAGGGCTGTGCCAGTTACATACCGGGTTCACTACAAAGTGCTGGTTATTACCTTTAAAGCCCTATATGGTCGAGGACCTGCCTACCTGAGGGACCGTCTTTCCCCATACGAGCTCCAGAGAGCACTGAGGTCAGCAGGGAAGAACAAGCTGACTATCCCTGGGCCAAAGGAGGCAAAATTGCAGAACACCCACACACGGGCCTTCTCTATTGTAGCTCCACATCTATGGAACCAGCTCCCGGAAGAGGTGCAGGCCCTGCGGAGCCTTGACCAATTCCGCAGGGCCTGCAAGACCATCCTTTTTAGGATGGCCTTTGTGGACTGCTGATTGAAGGATTGCTGGATTGCTGGATCGCCTAAATGATTTTCACCTAAGTGATTTTCGCCATTATGTTAACTGACAGAATAGCACCAGAAATGCCTACCGTTATTGTTAATTTATTGTTAAATGTAAATTAGAATGGTTTTTAAAACTAATGCTGATTTTAAAAGTTTTGTATAATTATTGTATGGATATGTTGTTAGCCGCCCTGAGCCTGCCTAGGCAGGGAGGGCGGGATATAAATAAAATTTTATTATTATTATTATTATTATTATTATTATTATTATTATTATTATTATTATTATTATTATTATTATTATTATTATTATTATTATTATTATTATTATTATCCCTATTAAAATTTATTTTATTGATTTTAGCCCAGTTTTCCAGCCTGTCAAGGTCATCCTGTATCCTGTTTCTGTCTTCTTCTGTGTTTGCAACCCCTCCCAGTTGAGTATCATCTGCAGATTTAATAAGCATTCCCTCTATTCCTTCATCCAAATTATTGATAAAGATGTTGAACAAAATAGGTCCCAGGACAGATTGAGGCACTCCACTTGTCACTCCTCTCCAAGAGGATGAGGAATCATTTACAAGCACTCTTTGGGTGCAATCTGTCAACCAGTTACAGATCCACCTAATGGTAACAGGATCCAAACCACATTTTACCAAATTGTCAACAAGGATAGTATGTGGAACTTTATCAAAAACCTTACTGAAGTCAAGATAAACAATGTCTACAGCATTCCCCTGATCCAGCAAGGTAGTCACTTTCTCAAAAAAAGAGACCAGGTTAGTCTGACATGAGTTCTTAGTAATCACATCCATTCTTTCTAAATGTTCCAGGACTGACTGTTTGATGATTTGTTCTAAAACTTTTCCAGGTATAGACGTCAAACTGACAGGTTGGTAGTTACCCGGATCCTCTTTTTTCCCCTTCTTGAAGATGGGGACAACATTCGCCCGCCTCCAATTTTCTGGCACCTCTCCTATTCTCCAAGAATTCTCAAAAATAATAGCCAGAGGCTCAGAAATTACATCTGCAAGCTCTTTTAGAACCCTTGGATGCAATTCATCTCACCCTGATAACTTAGTTTCATTTCAAGAAACTAGGTGTTTATGTACTACCCCTATGCTGACCCTAGGTTGGAACTTCATACCCTCCTTATATGTTCTGTTTTTGCCATGTTGAGCACCGTTTGCCTCAGAAGAGAAGACTGAGGAAAAGTAGGAATTGAGCAGTTCCGCCCTCTCTTCATTACCTGTTACAATTTCACTTATCCTTGCTCTTTTTCTTACTCTGAACATAAGAAAAGAACCCTTTTTTGTTGTTTTTAGCATCTTTGGCTAGCCTAAGCTCATACTGAGCTTTAGCTTTCCTAACCTTTTCTCTACAAGCACGGGTGATTTATTTATATTCATCCTTGGTTATAAGGCCCTCCTTCCAATTCCTAAAGGAGTCTTTTTTATTTCTCAAGTCTTTAGAGAGCTATTTATGGAGCTACTTCGGCTTCTTTAGGCTTTTTCCATTTTTTATTCTCATAGGAATCGTCTGTGATTGCGCTTTCAGTATTTTGCTTTTAAGAAACTCCCACCCCTCCTGAACCCCCTTCCTTTTAAGTATTTCTGACTATGGGGTTTTACCCAGCATAGTTCTAAGTTTATCAAAGTTTTCCTTTCTGAAGTCCAACCTATATGTCTGACTATGTATAGCTTTTCCCTTCCCTAAGACTGTAAATTCCAAAATCACATGGTCACTACTGCCCAGGGTGCCCACTATTTCCACTTCTTCAATCAATTCTTCCTTGTTGGTGAGAATCAAATTCAAGATAGCAGATAGCAGAGTATGAGAAGACAGGTCCAACTAATAGTGGATTCAGCTGTGTTCCTAGCTAACTAAGACTTCATTAGTCCAACACTTACATTTCTAGGTTGGCTGTTGAATATAAAATACTGTTAAATATCAGAAGTTAAATATCAAATGCCATCATCTGTCAAAAGTCTGATGCCAAACAACAGGTGTCAGATGTTAAATATCACAGCCTGTTAACTGTCAGATATCATCAAACATTAAATACCATCAGGTGCCAAATGTCAAGCACCAACAGACTGTATACTGAATATTCAGTGGGTATTCAAGTTTGCTGTGGAGGATTCTGAGGAACATCTAGGAAGTGAGCATTTGAGATCAGAGAGAGTGTTGCCATTTGGACCAACAAGAGGAAAGCTGCTGAAAGGCAGATCTTTCAAAGTAGCCTGCCTGTTCAGTTAAGGACTTTTTCCTATCAAATCTGGAATAAGATACTAGAAGCCAGTCTCAAGGTCATTTTTCTGGGCACATCTGGCATCCATTCTAATTTGAGCTCATTTTAACTTATGGCATTATTTGAAAAGAAATACCTAGACATTAGAAAGTCAGGCTATATTCTTAAGTGTACCTACCAGGATATATGTTTCATTGTACTCTGCAGGTCCCACTTCTGCATAAACATGTTTAGGATCAGGCTGTCAGCCTTTATGGGATGGATGGACTTCAATAGGACATTTACTCAGGAACAATGTTAACAGAATGAGTAGCAGCAGGCTGTAATGGTTGCATACAATGCATCCCCTGCTATGTTGATGGTTGTCTGGCAAAGAATGAATGATACAGGCACAAGCTGTCAAATGGGGTGCAACTAGACAAGGCCCTCATTAAATAAAGTAATGGTGATACTGATAGCTCCCTGCAGTGACTCATCATACAGATAAATGGCCAGATATGGAGGCTGACAGATGGTGAATGACACTTATATAATTGGAAAGTAAGTCTGAAACTTACTTTGACTGCTACTGCTGTGGGTTTTTTTTTTTTAAAGTGTTTGTCTGTCTGTTCAGACAGACAGATATAGACAGACAGTATTAACCTGCATTGAGATAATTCTGCTTATTTCCTAGACTCTCATCTGTGCTTTATGCCCAGCCTCCTCATTGCTGGATTTTCTTTAGAATAAATAATTGCACAGGTGAGATTTTTATATTACACTTTTAGAAAGCATTCTCAGTGCATTCATTTAAAGAAATGTAAGGACCTAACCACTGTAGCTCAGCTTGCAGCATCGAAGTAAATGAGAACTATTTTAAATTAGCATCACATTTTCCCTTAAGGAAGCCCATTGTCTCATCCCATAAACGTTTTGTCAAACATTTATACCTGCCTGGGCACTTGCATTTTCTAATCACCAGCATGAGAAAATGAGCACTATCTGTTCACCTTAGAGCAGCTGAACAAATCAATATCACTCTATAGTGGATGTTAGCAAATATCTTGGGTTTTAATTGCCTTCTAGCCAAAATGTATTGCACATATTAAAATCTTTGCTTACAGAACTATGTTTAAAAATTTATAATTTAGCTTTATTCCCAGAGAAAATATTTCTGCAATTATGTTTTGCAAGGGAAAACGATTATTATTATGCAAACTGGAGGGGGTTTGATGTGTACAGAGAAAGGATGAGGTGTAAATACTACAGAATGCTCTCCAGGCAGGATAAAATCAAAATGATGCTATAGATGTTGCTAGTTATAAACTGACAGAAATCTGGATACCTGATAGAATTATGTTGTAGGAATACATTTCAGGGATGTTATATAAATGGCTATTTGTTCTCTGTGCTGCTATGAGGGGTTTTAGGAAAATGCCATTCACAGAGTCATTGGAAACCAAATAACCATGTGTATTCATAAATCGTTAGATGTACTGGAATAACTTCAGTGGGTGGAAAATATTTTGTACAAGCAAGGGACCCAAAGGAGTTGTGGAGTGCATCTCATTTTCCCCTCCCCCACTTCTTTCCTCTTCTCTGTCTTTTTTACACCAGCAGCCATGGCTCAAATCTTTGGATTTAAGCAGGGATTGTTTTATAGGAAAATAGGTGGTGGAGCTCATCCAGGGATTGTTACACAGCTGCACCTACTATTCAATTGACAAGGTAGGTAGGTGGGGAGGAGGAGGGGGAAACCTCAGAAAGTTCAGGAGCTGTGCTCCTGTGAGCTCCTGCTGAATTTAAGGCCTGGATTTAGGTACCTACAGATGGAGCCATGCTGAGAGATATATTGATGATTTGTTCTTAATGCCATAAAATGGGTATAAATAGAATAATGGAAAATTAGTAAAATGGATATCACAGGTTATCATGACTTGGGATATCCACATTTTCAAAGTACAACAAACCTTTCTCAGGTCTTTGTATCCTGCAGCCAACCCTGCTGCTTTGGAGAATATCCAAATTCAGATAAGGAGACCACTGGAATTATTCCTAAAAGTATCTAGAGGAATTAAGAAATATAGTTGATTATTTTTTGAGAGATAAGAAAGATGGGATTGAATAGCAGCTTTTCAAGACATGACAAGTTTATTTTTATCAAAACTATGGGTGAGCTTTCTTTTTGCTTACCATTAAGAAGGCAAGGACCAATAGCCACGTGGAAAATGAAGTGATTTAGGCTGGGCATTAGAATGAATTTCTAGTTGTACATATGCCCTAAAGGTGTGGTGGAATTTCTTACACTGGAGAGTTGAATGAGGTTAGAAGCATTATTGTTCCTCATCCAACCCATTACTGTCTTCAGACAATAGGTTCAGGACCTTCATGGACTCACCTGCCTCCACTGAAAAAAGAAACAGAATTGAGCTTCATCTACATGTTGATAATATCTTCAAATCTCTGGACCACCTTTCCCAGCTGTTTCATGTAGATGCTAAACAGCATGAGAGTGTAGAATACATCTGCAGAACCCTGCATTTTAAGTGGTGTGCTTTTTATGGGAACTTGTCAGTTCATACACAAATGTCAGTAATGTAGATAGGGGAAGCTGTAAAGGAACTGAAGGAAAAGAAAGCTCCAGCACAGTATGCAAACTGAAATCCTGATCCTCAACCCACAATCAAGGAGAAGTAGAATCCAGAGTGAACTTCAGAAACAATAAATGAGTGGAACTAGGCAAATCTGCTCATTCCTAATACATACATATCAGTGAGGAGTTGGAGTTGTTTCAATTTTGGGCTTTCGGCTAAATTACAAGGCTTTCAAGCTAAATACAGGCTTATTTGCAGAAGAGGTGAAGGAAGGAGGAATGGCAACAGACCCATTGGACCAGTGGGGTAATAGGCACATCATTTCCCTTTGGGGGCATTTAAAGATATGGGGAGAATCTCCACATGGCCAGCTAACAAGCTAATCTCAAATCCTGTGACATTGCAGCAGTATTTGAAATGAGATACTGTTCTGATTGCTGATACACAGCAAGCACACAAAGGTAGTTTCTAGATGTCAGAGCTGGTTTGAATACAGTTCCAGTGTTTAGATACTGACTAGATAACACACACAGCTTCAAGTCCAAAGGGGAACCCAGTATCAAGGTTTCTAGACATAGGCCAAAGTTAGAAACAGGCACAAGGTCTCAGTAGCTAACAGACAAGTTGCTTCCATGCAGCTACTCCCTTTTCTGGAGCTTTTAAGCCCCATGCTACTAAACTACCTGTATTGTCCTGCTGGCTGCCTCAGTCCTGCTCCTGTAAGCACTCATCCTCACAATTGGTGCTGGGCCGATGCTGTGCTGATAGCCATGCACTGCACCTTCTGACTTGAAGGTCTCTCCTTATCTTCCTTTGATGGAGTTCCTGAGACTCTGGTGATGACGCGGGTGAATTGGCTGGCAACTGTCTCTCAGTTGCTAGCCTGGGGCTGGGAATCTGAGGGGCCTGTGCGCTGGTTCCTGGAAGAGGATCTATGTCAGTCCCTTCAAGGACTGCCTCCTCTTGGAGGACTTCCGGGGGAGGAAAATGTCGAGCTGAGCTGCTTCTCATAACGGGAGCAGGCTGGAACTTCTGTTCAGGGTAGTGGAAGGCAAATTAATGCCTACTGCCTACTTTTCTCAGTCAGAGATTAGTCCAAGATATGCACAGGAAACTTTGAGGAGATTTACCTTGGCTAAAAGGGAGTCGGGGGGGGGGAGGGCTCCTTTGAGGGGTCTCAGGGAAGAGTTGCATTTTCATCATCTGCAGAAGTTTTCAGAGTCATTTATTTGACATAAGCTCGACAGAATCCTAACCTTCTTGGACATTGTTAAACATCTAAAGCTACGCAAGACCAATGGGAACTTGGATAATTGGAAGAGAAGGTACAGATTACTATCTTTCACTCCAGGATTATTTACAGTTTAATGGAGTAAATTTAAAAGGTGGGAAATGAATATCTGGAAAGCTTGGAAGAAGAAGGGAGGAAGAGGTGAAATTTTGACTTTGTAAATATAAAGGACAGTGCTAAAAAGTGGAAAGGAATTTATTGTTTGGTCTACTTGCAGTTTTGAAAAAAGAGCACCTTCGTCACAGACCTGCAGCATATTTAAGCAATACAGGAAGTACGTCAAGTATCGTGAGATCTCCTTACCAGTGTGAATGAGACTTCATGGCAAGTAAAGCAGGAAGTAGCGGATAGAAAACTAGGAATACAGTACAATTGAGAAATTGCAGTGGCCATTGCTTGAAGGTCAAAATTAAAATAAGGTTTTTAAAGTGTTTGGGACATTAAAAATTGTTGGAATTAACTGAGAAGAGGACAAGAAGATAAGTACTATTGGACATATTATGTGTGTAGACTAGAAATTTTTAAAAGGGAAAAAAATTGTAAGGAGCAGCAAAAAGTCGCGACTGCCATTTTGAAACATTTAAAAACTTTAAAAAATAAATATCTTGACTTTGGGAGCTTGGAGGACAGCGAAATTAGGCTTGTTATAAAAGGCAAGTCCTATTCTTTTGAATCTGATAGTTGAATTTGAAATTGGTGAGGTCCAAATTTTCGCTATTTTTTAAATGTCAGAACACAAGCAATCCCATACAAGGGCTACTTCATTAGAAAAATTGCAGGACCAATTAGAAGCAATGGAGGCCAGAATGATGAGAGGTATGAGAGAGATGATAAATGAGTCAAAAAAAGAAATTATTAAAGAGATTAAAAAAGATATGGAAGATCTCAGAAAGGAAACAGAGGAAACATCTAAGAAAGTTCAGGAGGTAGCAGGCAGAATGAAACTATATGATTCCACCTTGTTGAAAATGCAAGAAAAAGTGACAATCCATGACTGCAAATTGATGGAGACTCAGATACATCTGAGAGGAGTACCTGAAAAGGAAGATGGTGATTTAAAAGAATATATAATAAAAATAATTGCAGAATTTTTAGAGGAAGATCCTGAAGAGACTAAAAACATGTATGACTATATGTATAGAGTGAACTCACTTTATACCAAGAGATGTTGTTATAAGATTTATGACAAAGGAAATGGTGGGAAGGATCATGAATAAAAACTTTGAAAAGACATTGAAAGTGAGAGACAGTAGAGTAAGAATCATGAAGGAGCTGCCAAGGCAAGTGATAAATGATAGAAGAACATATAAAAATTGACAGAAAAATTAAGAGATAATGGAATAAGATTTAGATGGATAATACCTGAAGGTTTGAGCTTCGAACTTCAGGGGAAAAGAATCACAATTACAAATGCACAGGAAATGCATAGATTTTATGAAGAAAATAAAGAATTTGCATCATGATAGATTACAAATTACTGTCTTGGAATGTAAATGGACTAAATTCACCACAAAAAATGAAGGGCAACATTTCATTGGATTAAGAAACAAAACTGTAATGTAATTTGTTTACAAGAAGTGCATATTAAACAAAAGGATGATAAATTTTTATGGAATAAACAATTGGAACTAGAATATTTTTCATTGGCTGAACAGAAGAAAAGGGGAGTGATTTTTTATATTAAACAAGAATTGGAGCCAAAATTAGTGTTTAAAGATAAAGATGGGAGATTTATAGCAGTAGAAACAATATTAAAGGGAAAGAAAACGTTGTTATCGGGACTGTATGCGCCTAATGGTGCAAAGGATGCTTTTTTAAAAGACATTATACAACAGCTTGATGAACTGACCTATGACTAAGTTTTGATAATGGGAGATTTTAATGGAACAGTTAAGAACTCTTTGGATAGATCTGGAGGGGGGGGGGAAACAACAGTAAAGAAAGAAAACTGCCAAAGTCTTTTTTTTTAATTGGTTAAACAAGAAAATCTAGAAGATATATGGAGGAAATTTAACCCTGAAGTTCAGGACTATACTTTTTTTCCAGCAAGATATAAAACTTTTTCTAGAATTGACACATTGTGGGGAACTAAAGATTTAGGTCTTATAACAAGGAAAATAGAGATTTTACCTAAAATTGGGGCTGACCATAACCCAATAATGTGGATTACAAAATTGTCCAAGAAGTTGAGAAGATAGAGATTGAATGAAGATTTGCTACAGAATAAAGAAATAGTAACATGCCTAGAAAATGAAACAAAGGTTTTTTCCAAATGGATAAAGAGGATATAGACTTTCAGATGGTCTGGGATGCTTATAAAGCAGTAATGAGAGGAATGTTGATTACGTTGAATAATAAGGACAAGAGAGTAAAAGAGAAACAGTTGTTGGATATTCAAAATGAAATAAAGAAAAAAGAAGGGGAGCTGAGAAAAAGGCCAGGGGAAAAGAAAATTATAAGGGAAATTACAATATTACAAACTCAAATGAGACATTTGTTAAATAAAGAAGTGGAATGGAGTTTGTAAGTAAGTAAGTAAGTAAAATTTTATTTGTATCCCGCCCTCCCCCGCCAAGCAGGCTCAGGGTGGCTAACAACAGGAAAAACAACAACAATACATTAACAAACCATTGCATTAATAAACATTAGATTAGCCTTAAAAACCAGTTAATACATTAATTAAAACCATTATTAATCTAATTACATTAAATTAAGTTACATTAGTTAAACCTAATTGTATTATTGTCGCTGACGCTGTATCTGTCAGTTGGTATCGATGGCGAATATTTCTTTGTTGTGCACTTGTAATTCAGCTATTTGGAAACGCCAGTTTAAAAAGGGTGGTCTTGCAGGCCCTGCGGAATTGATCGAGGTTCCGCAGGGCCCGCACCTCCTCTGGGAGCTGGTTCCAAAGATATGGGGCCGCGGAAGAAAAGGCCCGTGTGCGGGTGTTTTGGAGTTTGATTTCTTTTGGCCCAGGGGTAGTCAATCTGTTTTTTCCTACTGACCTCAATGCTCTCTGGGGCTCGTATGGGGAGAGACGGTCCTTCAGATAGGCTGGTCCTCGGCCATATAGGGCTTTAAAGGTAATGACCAGCACTTTGTACTGGACCCGGTATACAATCGGTAGCCAGTGCAGTTTATGTAGCCCCGGCCGTTTGAAAAGATTGCAGCAGAAAACCTTTGAGGGAGCAAATAAACCGGGAAAGTATTTGGCTTGGCAACTGAAAAAGAAGAGGGAAAATAAAATTATTAATAAAATTGTGGTAGATGGAAGAGAAGTGGTTACCCAAGAGGGAATAAAAAGAGAATTTTTAAGTATTATGCCAAATTATTTAAAGGTGTTAAAATAAAGAATGAGAAAATGGATAAATATCTACAAAAGATAAAAATAAAGCTTTTAACTGAATATATGCGGAAAGTTTTGAATGATCCAATTGAAAAAATAGAAATTGAAGCAGCAATCAATGCAATGAAAAATGGAAAAGCACCTGGACCAGATGGATATACAGCTATATATTTTAAAACTTTTAAAGATGAGTTAATACCAAAATTGCAGAAGTTGATGAACATGGTAAGAGTAAAAGGGAAAATACCAAACACATGGAAGGAAGCTGTTTTTTCGTTGATACCTAAGGAAGATAGAGACGTCACAAATGTAAAAAATTATAGACCAATTTCGCTATTAAATAATGATTACAAAATATATACAAGAATCTTGGTAGAATGGCTTAAACAGTATTTGATAAATTTTATAAAGGAAGATCAAGCAGGGTTTCTTCCCAAGAGGCAAATAAGAGACAATATTAGAACTGTTGTAAATATTGTAGAATATTATGAAAGACATCCAGAAAAAGAAGTAGCATTATTCTTTGTAGATGCAGAGAAAGCATTTGACAATTTAAATTGGGACTTTATGTTTGCAGTAATGGAAAAAATGGAGCTGGGAGAAAGCTTTATAAGAATGATAAAAGTAATATATTCTGAACAAAGTGCAAGGTTATGTAATAATAATAATAAATTTTATTTATATCCCACCCTCCTCGCCGAGGCAGGCTCAGGGCGGCTAACAAGACATGGTGTGTACCATGATTATTATACATATGATAAAATAGTTAATAAATACAGTTAAAACAGTTACATAAAATTTTAAAAACCACAATAAATTAGAGGTGCTACATTCAGTGAGATATATATCCAGATGGCTAGATGTCACTTTCAGAGTTCCTTATAGGCTTGTTGAAAGAGGGTAGTTTTGCAAGCCCTGCAGAACTGGTTAAAGTCCCGCAGGGCTCGCACTTCCTCTGGTAGCTGATTCCACCAGTGGGGAGCCATTATTGAGAAGGCCTGCTCCCTCGTTACTTTCAGTTTGGCCTCCTTTGGTCCAGGGATTTTTAGGAGACTTTGGGAGCTGGATCTCAGTGCTCTCTGGGGAACATATGGAGAGAGGCGGTCCCTAAGGTAGGCAGGTCCTCAGCCATATAGGGCTTTAAAGGTAATAACCAGCACTTTGTAGTGAACTCAGAATACAATTGGAAGCCAGTGCAGCTCCCTCAGCCCAGGCCGCACGTGTTTCCACCGAGGTAGTTCCACTAGCAGCCTGGCCGCCGCATTCTGCACTAGCTGCAATTTCCGAGTTCGGCACAAGGGCAGCCCCATGTAGAGGGCATTACAGTAGTCTAATGTATAAATACAGATCTTACAGAAGATATGAAGATTAGTATAAGGTACTAGACAAGGTTGTCCACTTTCACCATTGTTGTTTATAATGACTCTTGAAATATTATTGATGCAGATTCAAGAAGAAAAATATATAGAAGGATTAAGAATAAAAGGATTTACTTACAAATACAGAGCTTTTGCGGATGATATAATGTTTATAAATGAAAACCCCATACAAGTTACTCCTTTGCTGTTAGCTAAAATACAAGAATATGGGGAGTTGGCAGGACTTTGTATTAATAGAGAAAAATCAAAAATTCTGTGTAAAAATATGCAGTTGAACAAGCAACAAGAACTTCAGAGACTAACGGGTTGTGAAGTCACCTCCAAGGTATAATATCTGGGGGTGGAGATAACAATGAAGAATATTGATCTGTTTAAAAATAATTATGAGAAGTTATGGCATAAAATGGATGAAGACATGCTAAAATGGAACAAGTTTAATTTGTCATTGTTGGGTAGAATAGCTGCAATTAAAATGAATATTCTACCAAGAATAATGTATTTGTTTCAAACTATTCCTATTGTGAAGGATAGTAAACAATTTGATAAATGGAGAAGAAAAATTTCAGAATTTGTGTGGGCTGGGAAGAAACCAAGAATTAAAATGAAAATTTTGACAGATGCAAAAGAGAGAGATGGATTTCAGTTACCGAATTTAAAATTATATCAGGAAGCAGTTTGTTTGGTGTGGATAAAATAATGGATAACGCTGTTAAACAAAAAGCTCTTAGTGCTGGAAGGTCACGGAAATAAATTTGGCTGGCACGCATATTTGTATTATGGAAAAAAGATGGACTTTTTTTTCTCTCACCATTATATAAGAAACAATTTGCTGAATATGTGGATGAAATATAATAAGTATGGAGATGAGAGAAGACCGTTATGGATAGTACCAGCCGAAGTAATAAAAATAACAGCCGAGATAGGTGAAGAAAAGTGGTTGTCATATAGTCAATTACTAAAAATATAAAATGGCAAAATAGAACTGAAAACTGCTGAAGAGTTGAATAATAAATATGATTGGTTTCAAATGCAACAAATAAAGAGCTTAGTGGAGAATGATATTAAAACTGAAGTAATAAGGAAAGAGCAAACAAAAATGGAAAAAGTTCTGCTTGGAGACAATGATAAATTAATTTCAAAAGTATATAAATTACTTTTACAATGGTCTACAGAAGTGGTGAAATCCCAAATGATTAAATGGGCAATTAATGTAAATAAAGAAATACAGATGGAAACTTGGGAATATTTGTGGAAGAACTCTATGAAACTTTCAACATGTCAGAATATTAAAGAAAACTGTTTTAAGGTGATGTATAGATGGTATATAACTCCTAAAAAATTGGCAAAGATGAATAACAAAATGCCAGACAGATGTTGGAAATGTAAAAAACATGAAGGTTCTTTCTACCATATGTGGTGGACTTGTGAAAGAGCTAAAAGTTCTGGCAGATGATTCAGGAAGAGATTTCTAAAATCTTGGGATATGAATTTAACAAAGTTGCAGAGACTTTTCTGTTAGGATTACAAATGGAAAAATTTCCAAAAGAAGACAGAACATTAATCTGGTACTTGCTCTCAGCTGCTAGGTCATTGTATGCGCAGATGTGGAAGCAAGAAAAATACTAGAGAAATGGGATTGGATTGTTAAAGTTAAGACATGGAGTGAAATGGATAAGTTAACGAGAACTTTAAGAGACTATGATTTAGAAGTCTTTAGGTTGGAGTGGAAGAAGTTCAGAAGATATGTAGAAAAAGAATGGAAAGTAAAAGGACATAGGACAATCTTTGATAATGATTAAGTACAAGTGAGGTAGGATACGAACTTTGGTTCTTATTAATTAGGGGTACCTTTTATAATGATGTTTTGAATTTAGTACACCGGCGGGGGTCAAGTAATGGGGGGAAGGGTAGGTAGAAAGTAGTATATGGGGGAAAGTAGTTATTAATGATATAAGAAATTGAATATATTGCCATATATTAATAATAAAATTGTTTGAAGGAAGGACTGCCTCCTCTTGCAGTACCTCTGCCACAGGCTGTGGGTTTGAGTCAGGTCTGATGACTATAGAATCATAGAATATACTAAGGGCTTTTTTTGTAGAAAAGGCCCAAAAGAAACTCAGCTGCATATTAGGCCACATCCTCTGATGCCAAGACAGCCGGAACTGCGTTCCTGTGCGTTCCTGCTTTTAAAAAAAAAAAAAAAGCTCTTCAGAGGAGTCCTCTTCATTTTGTTGTTCTGCTGGAGTTGGCTGATCCATGACAGATACATGGTTGAGATGGAACAACATGGAACAGGGAAGTACAAGAACACCTGTGGTTCCCTTGTGCAGATCATTTGGATCAATCAGGTTGAGGACATACATATCTCAGATATTTGTGCTACTCCCCTCCCCATGCCCCATCTGTAACTGCAGCATGTTACCCAGAAATTTTTCATAATATTTAATTTTACTGACTACTCAACACACTATAATCAAAACTGCTTGGTCACTGCTACTAGGGGTATGATGCATGGGGTAAAACTGAGGCAATAGTAACAAAACTATATAAGAGGTAATCAGGAAGGTAATTAATGCACCTGGCTCATGGATGACAAATGCAGATAAATGTGAATCAATGAGTTTTGGAAGAAAAATAAAGAATACGTACTACAGTTAAATGGAAAATGAAGTGCTATGTATTGACCTAAAAAGAGATCTGGGAGCAATTATAGACAAATCCTTAAATCCTCTAGCCCATTACATGGCTAAACTGGAAAAAATAAACGAGATACTGTAATGAATACTAAAGACATACAGTGTAACTCAAGGGAGTTGGTATTATATATTTTGCTTAATGAGACTCCGTCCAGATTGCTGGATGCAGTATTAGCCATAAAGAGAAAGAAATTCAAACTGACTGCATTTCAATATGACTAAAGTTAATTCTTTAACCTGATTGGGCAGGAACTGAAGTAGTGGCTTGACTTTGAACCTTTTATGGTCATTATAGTATTTATATTTGTTCTTGGGAATGTCAGTTGCAGTAATCAGTGATCACTCCTTCCAGCTCTACGTTTTAATTGTTGTTTTTACAGTTTTGTACGTATTTTAGCTCTTGTTTCATATGAACATATGAAGCTGCCTTATACTGAATCAGACCCTTGGTCCATCAAAGTCAGTATTGTCTTCTCAGACTGGCAGTGGCTCTCCAGGGTCTCAAGCTGAGGTTTTTCACACCTATTTGCCTGGTCCCTTTTTTGGAGATGCCGGGGATTGAACTGCTTCCCAAGCAGATGCTCTACCACTGAGCCACCGTCCCTCCACATTTGGTTTCATTTGGTTCAAAGATGTAGGGGATGTCTGGAGATATTTGTTTTAATGGGCTTTTAAAATATGTGATTTATCATGTGTGTTTTCAGTGTATTAGCTGCCTTAGTGCCACTTGTGAAGGCAGAAATCAAATAAATAATTGATACTGCGTATTTGGACTCTCTGTCTATCCTGTTTGGAGCATTTCATTGTTGCCTGTTCAGTTGACAGAATACATTTTTAAAAGTATTGTATGATGCAGCATCCCTGTAACAAATTTTGATTGCACACATGCATTTTGAATGTACAAGAGCTTATTCAAACATTCTGGGGAGAGGCTTGTACAGTACAGCCAGATGTATGACAGTAGAACTTCAGAGGATCAGCAATTTTAAAGCATCCCAGCAGAAAACTAAAGGAGAAACTTTCGAGCTTACAGTTACCACTTGGCATGCCAATTCTAGGTGGGGCCTGGTGTTCTCCCATACTACAAAATTCAGTTACCCTGCAGAAAATGGCAGCTTTGAAGGGTAGACTTTATACCATCACAACTCTGCTGAGCTTTCCACCCTTACAAGCAGGCCCATAGCCAGGATTTTAAATGTCAGGAAGGCATTTAAATTTCTGAAGGGGACACATCAGAAGAGTTGGGGGTGACTTGGCCACATCATTCAATAACTGGGGAAGGGCATGTTCTTTGGTAGGCAGGTACCCTTGCCTCTGACCAGCCTGACCTGGGAGCAGTAGGAGGAGGCTTGTATGGAAGGTGGGGAGTCAACTAACCCTTCAGCTTCAACCCTGCACATCTGCCTCCTTCCTTGAGAATATGAAGGGTGCGTGGGGGGAGGGGGGGTGTCATTGCCCCAGTCACTTCCCACTGCCCAGCTGACAGCCTCACACACACACACACACCATGTCAGGAACCCTTGCAAAGGGAGCATGTTGCTGCCACCAGCCGTCACCTTCCTCTGCTCCACTTGCGATGTCCCAGACCCTCTGAAGGAGGGAGGGAGGGACCCTTGCCACGAAGCAGTCAGCTCCCCAGTATGTGGAAGGCCTGGATGGAAGCCACCCCTGCTGTTGATCATTGTGCCTGCAGGCAAACCACTGCCACTGATATCTGTTCAAGCAGCTGCTGGTCTAGGGACAGGCACAGGCTCAGCACCAGCCCACCAGCCCATCTTGCTCAGTCAAACAGGATAGGAGGCAGAGCTGGCTGGCTGGATCTTCTTGCTCTCTTAACTGGCTTTGAAGCTAGCTGTGAGAGCATGAAGACCTGCCACCTCTCACCCGCCCATCCTGCTCAGTTGAGGAGGAGATGACAAGAGGTGACCGCCTGGGCTGGGTTTTCCTGCTTTTGCAGTCAGCTTTGAAGCCAGCTGTGAGAGCATAAAGACCCGTTATGGCCGCCTCTCATCCTCCCTTCCAGCTCTGTCAGGGTGGGGCCCCAAAGCCCCTCCCCCCCACACAATAGCTACAGGCCTGCTTACCAGGCTCTGCCCTCAAATCTCCAGAAATTTTAGTTCCATTGATACAAATGAAAATATGCCCTGGAAGATGAACAAGTGCCAAAACATCTGCTGCTGATCCCTGGCTCAAAGGACATCCACTTAGCCTCAACTAGAGCCAGAGCCTTTTCAGCTCTGGCTGCTGCCTGGTGGAACTCTCTCCCAAGTGAGATCAGAGCCCTGCAGTTCTGCAAGGCCTGCAAAATGGAGATGATTTACCAGGCCTGTGGTTGAGGCAGTGGATGTCTAACAACATTGGCCTCTCTGCTCCACCTGGCATCATTCTTCCTGTTGGTTGCAGTTGGTCACTTGTTCAGGTGTTTGATTAAATCAAGCACCCATACCGAGTCAGGTCAGGGATTTATGAACTGTATTTGATCACCATCTTGTAGGTTTAATTAATTTCTTATGTTTAATGGTTTAAATAAGTGTTTAGCAATTTTTATGGCTGTTGTAATCTGCCCTGAGCACTGCTGTGCAGAGGCAGGCGGACTAGAAATAAACATATTAACAGTTCTTGCCTGTCCTTGACCAGGGCCAGGGCAGTTTCAGTCCTGGTCCCAACCTGGTGGAATTACTTACAGGTTTTGGTTTAGCTACAGAATCAGAACCCTACAGTATAATTTAAAGATAGAGTAAAAAGAGAAATATTAGTTTTTTTCAACCTAAATATTCCTTAGCTTTGGCTTTCTAGCCTGATAAAATCCTCAAAGCCTCACTGAATTAACATGCTATTGGGATAGATACTGTTCATGAAATGCAGACATTCTGCCACTCTGCCACTGAAGCCCTTGGAATCCATAGGGTTGCCAAGTCCAATTCAAGAAATATCTGGAGACTTTGGGGGTGGAGCCATAAGCAAAGTTGTGACAAGCGCAACTGAACGCCAAAGGAAGTTCTGCCACCACATTTAGGGAGACTACATACCTTTTTAATGCCTTCCCTACGTGAGAAATAATGAAGGATGGGGCATCTTCTTTTGGGGCTCACAGAATTGTACCCCTTGGTCCAATCTTTTTGAAACTCGGAGAGCATTTTGAGGAGACTCATCAGATGCTATGCTGAAAATTTGGTACCTCTACCTCAAAAAAATGCCCCTCCAGAGCCCCAGATATGCCGGGATTAATTCTCCATTATACCCTATGGTCCAGCAGACATTTCCCTCTCCCCCTCCTCTCCCATTTCTGATGACCCTGAAGCTCTGGAGGGCCTCCAAACCTGAGCTCCCCTGCCCCCACCTGGGGATTGGCACCTCTACTTACGAGATGCTGAACGTTCAAGTTTTTCACAGTAACACAGGGCAACCAAAGGTTCAAGTTTACCTTCACACTATGCAAACGACCTCTGCAAGGATTGTGCAACAAACAGAGGGTCTGGCCTCCTTTCACAGTCATGTTGTTCTGCCTCCTCCCCCCCCCCTCCCACTTTCCTTCAGCCTTAAAGATGCAGACACACCATCCAAAGAGGAAGGCTTTCTCAAGTAGAAACTGAAGCCTCCAGAGAGGAAAAGGCACATGATGGCTGTGGGGGCGGGGCTTCCCCCCGCCAGCCAGCTGACTGGGGGTGGGAAGGAGCCTTGGAAAGCAGGAGAATCCCCGCTGGTACATGGGGATTGGCAAGCCTATTTAAAAGTCTGAGGTTCCTCACCTATGCCAGTGTATATTTCTAGGACAGGACAGTCATTAAGATTGAAAGAATGGATAGCAAAAGAGAGAAGAAACTGCTGGTTTTGCTTCCCCTTTTATACACACAAACATTTTGAACAGAGTGCTGTTCAATAGGTACATATGAAAACAGAATTAATCTCCAGGTAAGTATTTAAGCACAGGGTACACATTCATGAACCCATTAAATAGTTGGCTGAATATGTGCAGCCAATAGGATTTGTATCATAGGCTCCAATGAGGGCAGATCAGGTGAAGAGGAAACATCACATATCTGTCATGTAACTAAATGGATGTGCAGGTATTCAGCCAGGTTTTACATAGAAATCAATGAAGTTAGCCGGAGTGCAAGTTACTATAAAATGTGCTCTTTTTTAATTTCAACTAATGGGAAGTATCCAGACATGCATGGTATCAGTCATCTATTGATTTTTGTCATAGTCCCATTCCACTATGTTACGTTTTAATAGCAATTATGTTTTCTGGCACACTTCTCTCTCTTTCTTTCCCTCTCTCAGCATCTAAATTGTTGCATCTTGATTAGTTAACAACAAAAAATCAATATCCTTTTGCATTTCACTTCAAAGCTTTGATTCAATTACAATCTGGGAACTAATCAAATGTTGATCTAGTTGTTTCAGTCGTAGGAAAGCAGTTTTCTAATGCTCCAATCACTCTTTGTCACTAAAGGGTACTTTTTAGTTCATTCATCACTGACTACATTGCTGTCAGAAAGATAGATCTGCCTTTGATTTTAACTTTATACAATCAGAAATTGACTATGCCTATTACATCATCTTACATTTGCTCTGCTGATGCTGGAAAATCAACACATTGTCCAATTCACATATGGCAGCAACTGTGTGTATTGGTTGTTTTGCAGGATCCCACATTCACAATATATATAGTTGGCAAACACTCAGTTTGCATGGGCATAATTTCTGAAGCAGGCTTAAGTTATAGTTTCTTTGATCACCCATTATTGTCTCCGTATATACCTTTCATATCCAGGAACAGGATTTATTTGCCAGATTAGACGATATTTTTACTTTTACTAGTTTCTAGTTTTTTGATGTCTCTCACTTGTATTTTTGTACTTTATGCTTCTAAATATTTTGCAACCACAGCATAATTCACTTGTACATAAATTTCATAAGCCATTTTCTGATTTAGACTAAAATAGTTTTTTGAGGTTAAATGTTCAGTCAGCCAGTAAGCTGCTAACAGCCAGGCAAAGAGGCTTTCAGAAGTTGGGTGTTTCTTCCCCCCACCACCTTCAATGGAACACCTGTTACCAGTCCCTGTATTTAAGATGCTCCTTATAAAATAAGGTTTATGAGACTTTGAATTTTCTTTTTATTGCTGATACAAATGATGAGATCATTTTCACTATAATTTCTGTGATAGACCAATGCACTCACCTCCTGCCAAGCAGCTTATACAAATTACAAAAAAATGCAATGGTAAATGTTGTGGGTTTTTTAACACTTGATTTTGGACTCCAACATAGAAGTATATTACATATTTTATTAGCTCATTTACCACCTACCATGTTGTATTATTAGCTAACTCACTGGTTACAATTTAGAAGTGTTTTCTTGTCTGATGTCTGGTTTACATTTGCACAAAATTAAAAATAGGCCTTTGGAATATATATAAAAATGCAATAATTTTGAGAAATAATTATAATGTAGGGTTTGGGTCTCTGTCTTGCTCTTCGCATGGATAACACCTTAGTCCATCAGTATTGTTCTTAGCAGGTTTCAGCAACAATAAAAAGTCATTTGCAATTAATAGCACAGTCATAATATTTACTGTCTCATCAAATTATAATAGGGGAAATAGATCTATAGATCTATGGCCAAACCAACACAGCACCTATCTGTCTAGCTCATTGTATCCCACTCTTCCTCCAAGAAACTCAGCAAACATTGTTTTCTCATTGTCATTTTATCCTCACAACAACCCTGTGAGGTAGGTTCAGGGCTTTTTTTGTAGCAGGAACATCTTTGCATATTAGGCCATACACCCCTGATGTAGCCAATCCTCCAAGAGCTTACAGGGCTCTTCTTACAGGGCCTACTGTAAGCTCCAGGAGGATTGACTACATCAAGGGTGTGTGGCCTAATAGGCAAAGGAGTTCCTGCTACAAAAAAAGCCCTGGATAGGTTAGTGAGTAACCTGGGGCTAAAAGTCACCCAGTGAGCTTCAGAGCCCAGTGGGGATTTTCAGGGTCTTCCATATGCTAGTCCAAAACTCTAAAGAAAGTTAATCTGTTTAAAACAATGAAACCATTAAATCAATTGTCCTGAGTATTGCTGGAAGGCATTAAACATAGTTGCTTGGCTGAAGCTGCTTCTAATCAATGCCTGAATATGAGAGTCCTGGGAACTCTCTGTAGGTTGCCTTAGACTCCATAATGGAAAAAACCAAAGGGATATTTCCTGGGAAGAGAGCCAAGATATATGAAGGTCAGTTGCCTGAGCCTTTCCCTTCTTTGTGACTGAGGCACTGAAGAACTTGTGCCTCAGTGTCTCCTGCTGCTAGTGCTTCAAGGAAAGAAAATGTTCCAGCCAGGGCTGCTCACCTCTGCTCTACTCTGTGCTTGGGGAAAGGATGCTGATTTGTTCTGCCTGAGACTAGCTGGAGAGCTCTTTAAATCTTGCAGGACAGCAGAAGATGGGTAGCCACCAGCTGCACACCTGAACTCCAAGTGATGAATTCACCTCTGGAGTTCAGGTGCATGCTGCCCCTACTTCTTACAAACAGCATTCAAAGGGTCCTTTTAAATGCTGTTTGCAAAAACCAGGGTGGGGGGGGGTACCTGAATTTGCCACTTGGAGTTCAGGAATGGTCCCCAATGTGATGAGTCACTTCTGTATAACATCATCGTGTTGAGGACATCTCCAATCCCTCCAGAAATGCCTCCCAAAATCCCCTGTTGGGAAGGAGGCAGGACCTGGCAACCCTAAGATACTGTGGTAGATTGGAAGAGGGATGGGGATGTCATTTTCAAGCAGATATAGAGAAATAAATAGTAGAATATTGGCAGGGCCAAAGAACCTGGAAAAGGTAACTGCAGAGCAAGCAGCAAAAGAAATATCCTAACAGGAATGAGAAATGGCAACATTTGGAGGATGGATCTGCTTTGGGCAAATTGGAAAAGCAGTGTATAGACAATCTTATTAAATACATAAAAAATCAAATGAAATCGTTTGGACTCAACAAGGCCACTTTTGGTTTCCCCTAAGGATGCAGAAGCTAAAAGAACAGGGCTCTACTCAAGCTTCAGGAAGGCCAGAAGCCATAATGATACATATCTTACCAGAGACTACAGAGACCCACACATGTTAACCACAATAGTTATTCTTATCTATAAAGGCAAGTCAGTAAGTGTCAAAGGAGATATTTTCCAAACCGCTTCTTGAATAATTAAAGCACCTCTGGAGTAGACCTTCTTGTTTGTTTCTGACTCTATCTTGGAAGATTGTTGTTAATTAGCAGTAGGGGTAGTATATGATTAGTATTTACAGCACAACTAAGAATGCTGTATGTTGATATATCTGAATAGGTCAAATTGCTAAAATTAATAAATATTCATTAGTACTTGAATTAACGGATGTTGACTTTAGGGACTGACATTCGAAGCTCAGTGTTTTCGATACCGAAATAAATTTAAAATAATATTCTTCTCAATGTTTCTGGCAACATATGACAAATCATGTGAGTTCAGAAGTGTTTAGTTATATGTTGCCTTACCTATTAACTTCCCAAGGGTGCAAGTTCTATGCAGATTTCACAGGGAGTAAGCCCCACTGAACACAATGGGAATTTCTTCTGAATACATAGGATTGAATACATAGGGTAATTTTTCACTATGTGTGAGAATCTTTAAGCCCCCATACTGGAGATAATACTAGTCTACCTTAAAAGAGTTATTGTGTTATGAAAAATACACATATTGTGCAGATACATACAGTAATATAGTGTACAGCTGTACTGTATAAATGCTAAGAATTACTGCTATGATTATATAATATTTCAACTATAGTAAACATTTATTTTCATTTACTTTTTAATGAAAAGTCTACAAATATATGCTGTGTTTATTGCTGTCATTTGTTGTAAAGAAAAATCATGTAGCCGAAATTAGATATGAATACATCCAGAAGGACAGATTAAAATATGTTGTTTTCCCTGAAGAAGATGCTGCATGAGAATTAAAAAGCTGAGCATAGGTGATTCTTCAGGGATAAAAATATAAGCAGAGATTATTAAGGAGCACAGGGACAGAACATAAAAGGGGGAGCTGAGTTAAAAGGATAATGGGGTTTGGGAGGAATGAATCTAGTATGAAATTAAAATGCTGGTGACAAAAGGAAGTGTGACAATATTAGTATTGTATAACAAAAAGCTACCTGATCAAGGTTAAAGAAAGTGGGATATTTATTTGTTTGTTTTTTAAAAAAATGTTCGAGTAACAGCTGGATGAATAACATTAAAAAATGAAATATGGAAAAGGAAGCCAATACCAAAAAATCAAGAAAAGAATGTCAAAGAATGGACAGAAGCATTTGTAATGCATAGGGTGACATGTTTTGAGTGGCTTCTCAACAAGAGACCAATCAGCTAGCTGCAGGAAGATGGATGTGATGTATTCTATCTTTTAAACGTTTTTCAGTATTCTGGATGATGTTAACAGGCAGTAGTTCAACCAATGGCTGCTAAAAAAATGACCACTTGAGTCCAGGCCTAAGTGCACTATTTCTTTATAAGTATTGGTTTGTCTTTTCCCTTCTGGCATCTTAGTGGAAAGATACAAAGGCTTTATTTGCTTTTGTCCTCTGTAAGGCATTGTGAGAGGCTATGCCTCTTAGGGAAGACAGTCAAAGACTCCCCAGGCAAAACCATTAGTTCTTCAAATGGTAGGTCAAGTTAAGTTGAGTTTGGAAGAAGCTTGCTGAAATGAGGAAGGCAGGGCTCAGGTGTGTCCATAGCCTCTATCACCTCTAATTGCTTCTATTTAAAAATACCTCCCATATACACATGGGCATGTTTATTAATATCAGAATCCCAGCAGGAAAGGATGGAAGAGGGGGAAAGCTTGTCCTCAGGGGCAGCCCTAGGCCGTCTGGCACCCTAGGCGCCCTGCCACCCACCACCCCCATGGGCAAAGCTGGAGGGTGGGGAGGGCACGTGCAGCAAAGCACAAAGAAGCCACACACCTTCATTTGCCATCAATCCACTTCCGGTTTTGCCTGTGGGGATGGTGGAAGGGGATGGGTGATGAGGTGGGGTGGACACTAGGGGTGTGCATTCGGTTTGGCCAAATCGAATAGACTGCCGAATACCCCTTGATTCGAAAGTATATGGCTTTGTATACTTCCGAATCCGATTTGCAGGCATTATACGGCTCCCGTATACTTCCGAATCAATATTCGGAAGTATTCAGAACTAATGTAAAAGGCAGGAAAGAAGCTTCTGCAGCCTCAGGGAAGCTGGTTGCCTCATTTGCCACCTTTGGAAGCCTTTTCCTGCCTCTCCCATAGCCTCCCTGGGATCAGGGAGGGAGGGGGAGAGGAGCACCAGCAGCCAATCCAAAGCATGCATTTGCAAAATGCATTACAAATGCATGCTTTGCAGGGCTGTTGTGTAGCTGATGGCTGGGCTAATCCCCCAGCCATCAGCAACATTGTTGTTCTTTTGTTTACTTGGGTATCCAAGTAAACACTTTTCTCCTGCCAATCACAGAGCAGTGGTATTTTTTTGAAACTACTCTGTGTAGGGCCAGAGAACCTTTTTAAGGAGTCTGCCTGGCTGGAATCCATTCCATTGTTGCTGTGTTGGTGTGAGAGAGAGATTGCGCTGTGCTGGCCCTTGGCCTCAGCTGCTGCTGCTCTCTCTCAGCCTTGCCTGACCTGCCTGGAGAAGAGAAGACATCTAAGGTAAGACAGTCTTGGGGTTCTTGTTTTTATTTTAGTTAGGATAAAAGTAAAAGGACTTTTTAAGACTCAGAGTCCCTTTACTTATCCAGATTTAGGTGGGTGGGTAGCTTATTTGGGGTTTGGGGGTTCTGCGGTGGGGGCCTGGGGTGGGGTTTTTTTTGTCAATTTGCCTTTATCTTACTTTAGTGAGAGGACTTTTAAAAGTGCAGTGTCCTTTTACTTTTCCTGATTTGGGTGGCTTGGATTTCTTGGGGTTAGGGTGAAGTTTTTTTTTGGGGGGGGGAGGAGTCGGTAAAGATCCTGTATTGTTAAAAGTCAAGTTTTAAAAGGATTCTGTGTATGATTTGTTGGTGCTGTGTTGTGCTGCTGTTGCTTCTTTTCTCTTCCGATTCTGGTTCGGGGGGGGGGGCGCTGTTTGGCCTAATTTTTATTGTTAAAACATCAGTTTTTTAACAGTTGAGTTTGTTGGACTTTTGTCAGTTGGATTTGTTTGGATCTGTTGTTGGTTTTGCATCCTATCCCGTTGTCCCTTTTCCTGGTTCTGTTTTTTTTGGGGGGGGGGGGGTTGGGGGGGGGTGTTGACTGATTTGGCCTGAGGTTTTTTATTGCTAAAAAGGCCAGGTTTTAACAGTTGGGTTTGTTGGCCTTTTCTCAGTTGGATTTGTTTGGCTCTGTTGCTGTTGGTTTTGCATCCTGTCCTGTTGTCCCTTTTCCTGGTTCTGGTTTTGAGGGGGGTGGGTTAAAAGTTAAGTTTCTTTCTGTCGCATTTTGGTTTTGTTTAATTACCTCTGGTTGGTGTGAGGGGGTTGGTGTGTGGGCTATGTGGGGTGGGTCACTTTCGGTTTGGCTAGGGCCACTAAATAGGCTGTCCCACTAATAAGGATGTGTTTAGGGACTGTGTTTTTTGAAATTAAAAAAAATCCAGTTTAGGGCTTTATCTTCTTTCAAAATTCAAATAGGCCAGTTAGGGGCAATTTAAAAAGATGTTAGGTTTCTCATAAAGGGCAGGTTGACTACTAGGCCACATCAGGCTCCCTTTTAAAGAGACTAGGGTTGCAGTGCATCTTGCTTTCAGCCACTGAAAGCTGGTGCATCCTTAGATTTCCATAGGGTAAACCGCAGCTTCTCTCTAGTTATAGGGGACACCTGATTTCTAGTTTGCAAGGAAATCTGGTTTGTCCCAGGATCTAGTTAGGAGAAGTTTAACTAGGAGGATATATTAAAAGGATTGCCTTCACCTCAAGGTAGCCTTTTAAAAACTGTAGCCAGGTAGAGGCAGAATCACCTAGTCTCCTAAACTTTACCAGACTACTACTACCCCAACCCAAAGAAGGACAGGTTAGGTACCAAAAAAACAAACAGGTTTTTTTTTTGGAGGGGGGTTAAAAAGAAGTCAGGGCACCTGTTGGTTCAGGGTGCAGTGTAGTGAGTTAGGTTTATAAAAAAATCCACTCTCAGTTCAGGTTGTGTTAGACTGTCCAAGGGTGACATGAGTGACAGGCAGCAGAAGAGCGGCCCTGGGGGCAAGGCCAAGGAGAAGACTAGAACGCTGAAGGGGAGGGGGAGGACCCAGGTTTCCCACACACACACCTGTGCGAAGGGCCACTCCACAGCCACCTTCCAGCACTCCGACCTCTGGGCGGAGTGTGATGAAGAAGGCCTGCCTTGGGCCATTCATCGAGGCTGCTGCTGGGGCGCCCCCAGCAGAGGTGCCATTAGGTGCTGCCACTGAGCAGGGTTCTGCTGCTCAGGCAGTCTCTTCTCCAGTTGCTCGGACTCAGCAGCCGGAGGAGGGGCAGCAAGAGCAGCCCTCCTTGGAGATGAGCTTTGGGTAGTTTTCTGTCTGAAACGATCACCCCAAGGAGGGTGCAGAGTGTCATGCAGGAGCTGGAGGAGAAACTGGTTGAGGAGGACAAGCCCCTTTCTTCGGTTCCTTTGGGCACCAGCAGTCCTTCCGGGGATGGCCAGGAGGGGAGGCCGCATGGGGTGGAGGGGGAAGAAATGGAGACACACGAGGTGCCTCCATCTCTGCCCAATTCCCCCTGGTGGCCAGCCTCTCCTGCCACCCCGAGAAACAATGTGTCTGCCCCAAGCACCTCGCAGGAGGTGGCCCTGGACACCCAAGCTCCTGGTCAGCTTGTGCATCCATACACCTCCAAAGTCTGGAAGCATTTCTGACTTACGGAGGATCCACGCTATGCACCGTGCCAGCTGTGCAGGGCCCGGATCAGTCATGGATGGGACCCTGCCCACCTGACTCCGGGGGAGATGTGCAACCACCTGCAGAAGCACCACCAGGTGGTGCTTCTTAAGGGGGAGAAGCAGGCTGGTGCTGGGGTGCCCAAGCAGCCAACACCACCCAGCCAGGAGATCCGTCCCACCGCGACTACCTCCAGAGCTCTCCAGGAGAGTTCCGTGACAGGGCAGGGATGCCAAGCATCTCTGCCTGAGATGTTTGGTGGGGGTGACACCTGTGTGCCAACAGGGGGGATCAGGCATGACAGGAAGGTGATCGCCTGGAACCTTGCCCATGGGCTTCCATTTTCAGTGGTCGAGAATCCTGGGGTGCTAGGGTTGCTTGAGTACCCGGTGCCCTGGTACAAAGTTCCTGCTAGAACCACCATTAGCAGGACCATTGTGCCATCTGTTTTCAGAGTGACCAGATCTGTGGTGAAGAAGCGTTTGTCCCGTGCTGCCGGGGGGACTGTTCATTTCACCTTCGATATCTGGAGCTCCCAACATATGTTGGAGGGGTATCTCTCCCTGACTATGCATTGGTGGCAACCCAGTGAGCTGCAGGGTGGGGGGTGGCAGTAGCAGCAGGCAGGGTCAGGGCCACCAGGCTGGCTATTGCTGGGCCTTGCTGCACGCCAAAGCAGTTGACCTGCCACACATGGCGGATACTATCAGAGTCATCCTCTCATGACAGGTAGAGGGCTGGGTAGGCAGGGATGTCGCCATGGACTTTGTTCCAACATCAAGGCGGCTGTCCAGCATCAGGGCCTAAAACACCTTCCTTGCGTGGCCCACCTTCTCCACCTCATGGTTAAGGACGCATTGGGCCAGACAAAAAGCCAGGCTTGTCGGTATCTAGCCGTGACCCATGAGTACTGACTTCTGCTTCAGAAGTTTCGGCACATCACGGGTCACTTCTCACGCAGCAATATGGACTCATATCTGCTGCGTAAGAAACAGACACTGACAGGCATGCCAGGGCACCGCCTGATCGGTGACGTCAGCACACGCTGGAACTCCACCTGTGCCATGCTGGAGTGCATGGTGGAGCAGAGAGCAACCTTAGATGCCTTTGTCTCTGAGACGAGGGTCTTTTGGGATGAGAACCGTCTCACCCAGGAGGATTGGGTGGTCATTTCTCAGAATTTGGAGGTTCTTGGGCCCTTTAAGACCCACACAGAAATGCTCTTGTCTGATACGGCAAGCATCACGTTGGTCGTCCCAATGGTCCATATGGCCCATAAAGACATGGCCTCGTTTCCAGTGCCAGCTCAAGGCCGTGCAGATGTTCTTCCAGCGGTGCGCACCCTGATTGTTAGGCTACAGGAAGGGCTTGAGGCCTGCTTTCAGACTTTCACCCAGGATAAGGTGTACATGGTGGCGACCATGTTGGCCTTAAGGGCACGATTGCCGAGTGGGCTAACAAGATTGATCGCTGGCGAGATGAGCTCTCCCAGAAGGTTGAGCACTGCAGAGTCAGGGCGGGCCCAGTGCCGGTAGCTGAGGAGGAGGGGGGTGAAAGCAGCTCATCTGCCACTTCCACTGCTGTTCATCCCCAACCTCCCCAGCTAGGCAGTGTTTCCCACCAGAAGAGTGCTGAGATGACACTCATCGGGCTGCTCGTTGGCCCCTCTGGGAGCGGTAGGCCCCTGAGAGTGGAGATGGGTGCTGCGATGGTGAAGGACTATCTTTTGGAGCCCAATGAGTCGCAGGAAACATCTCCTTTGGACTACTGGGTCGCGAAGGAGGGGGTCTGGCCGGCCCTCTCCTCTGTGGCCAAGGCGTTCCTCTCATACTCACTGACAAGCGTGCAGAGTGAGCGCGTCTTTTCACCTATGGGCAACATTGTCTGCCCACATCGCAATCGCCTACAACCCTGGACAGTTGAGCAGTTGGTCTTCCTGAAGGTCAACTTGCCTCTGTTCGGCTCCCCGAACATAGTCTTTGAGGGTGAATGAAGTGAGCACCTACTTGTGCCTGCATCCTCTCTTGGCCCGTGCTTGGAAGGTGGTTCTAAAATGCTCTCTCACTAAACATAGATTAGAGTCCAAAGACAGCCCAAAACTCACTCACAAATTGATTGGCAGTGCACCCCCCCCCAGCCCTCATCCATCCCCAAATCAAAAGTGAATGCTGATTTAAAATCTGCAAAGCAATCCAAATTTCCCCAGTCCCCATCCACACATGCCTATTAATACTGAAAGGGCCATTTTAGCCCCCAACTGTAACCGACAGCACCCACAGGCCCAGTCAGGATAACCCAGGTTTTTTTTTTTTTCAGGGGCAGGAGGAAGAAAGAGGGAGGTGCCAGTGATGATGACAGGCAGCCAGCAACCATACCAATGCAGAGGTCCCTCTAATGGGACAGTGATAGCTGGTGTGTTGCTGCTGAGCTGAGAGAGAAGGAATGATTCCCTTCCTCTCACACAGTCTGAGGCCCTCCCAGTAATCTTCCTCATTTGGGGTGCAACTCTGACTCACCTCCTCATGGTGCACCCTGGATAACACAAAAGAGCCTGGACCAGCCAACCATCCATCACTCAAGGTAAGTCTAAATGCTTATTGCTTTGTGTCAGATACAGAATGATGTTGAACTAGGTGTGGTCCACCGCTTCTCTTGTTTGAGAGTTGTGTTGTTTGGGGCAGTGCTGGAGAGCTGACATCTGTAGTTTGTGTGTTTTGTGGCAGGGAAGGTAGCATCTGGGTGAGAGACCCAGAACCAGCATGCTTGTTGTGCTCGGCCAGTTCTCCCCATGTTGTTTGGGGCAGGGCTGGAGAACTGGCATCTGTAGATTGCACGTTTTGTGGCAGGGAAGTTGGCATCTGGGTGAGAGACCCAGAACCATCATGTCTGTTGTGCTTGGCCAGCTCTCCCCGTGTCGTTTGGGGCACGGCGGGAGAGCCAGCATCTGGGTTTGCTGCAGCCAGGTCGCAGATTGTGTTTTGTGTGGCAGTGACATTGGCAACTGGGTTTATATTGGTTCCAGGCCAGCAGGGTTCATAGAGTAGATAGATGGATGTGCATTTGGGTCCTAACGAGATTCTCTGGTGTGAAGCTAGGTTTGGCTTTGGGTGCCCCAGGAATTGGACTCCCTGCTCCAATTTTTTTTGGCCTTGTGGGTTTTGTGTGGGACAGTGCCCTGAAGCTGCACAGCAGTTTGGGGGGCTCTCCTCAAAACCCCTGTTCCCCAGAGCCACTTTTCCCATGATAATTACAGTGGGGGAAGTGGCTCTAATTGGTTTTTTCTCACCATTGGGAGCAGAGTTCCTTTTGGGGTGCCCACAGATGGGTGCAGTCTTTTGGGGCCAGGGGGTTGCATGCGGGGGAGTCCCCTGAAGCTACCCTGCAGTTTTGGGGCCTCTCCCTCAAACCCCCCTCTGGCCAGAGCCACTTTTCTCACAGCAATTATAGTGGAAAGGAAAAGGAAAGGTCTCCTGTACGATCACCAGTCGTTTCTGACTCTGGGGTGACGTTGCTTTCACAACATTTTCAGGGCAGACTTTTTTACAGGGTGGTTTGCCATTGATTATAGTGGAGGAAGTGGCTAATTGGGCTTTCCCCAGCATTGGTGGCAATGGGCCTTTTGGGGAGCCCAAAGACAGGGAAACCCTGGCTCAATCTTTTTGGGACGTGGGAGTTTTGTAGGGGTGAGTCCCTTGTAGGTTCCATGCAGTTTTGGGTGCTCTCCCTCAAACCCCCTGCCCCCCCCCCCGGTAGCCTCTGATTATGCCCTATGTTGCCAATGAGTTCAATGGTCCATAAGGTATAATGGTGGGATAGGGGCACCCTCTTTGGGTGCCCCTGGAATGGGAACCCCTGGCCCAATCTTTTTGGGACTTGGGGCATTTGTAGGGGAGAGTCCCCTGCAGGCCCCCTGCAAATTTGGGGGCTCTCCCTCAAACCCCCTCCCCTCCAGGTGACTTCTAATATACCCTATTTTGCCATTGATTTCAATGGCCCATAGGGTATAATGGGACCGTATATTCGGAAATAGCCGTATATCTCCCAAATATACAGCTATTCTGAATACCAGTATTTGGAAATATACAGTATTCTGAATATTTTGGTCCTGTTTATTTCCGAATCCAATTAATTCCGAATTATTATTTTTTTTGCATACCCCTAGTGGGCACCACTGCATAGGCTGGGTAGCGCACAGCCTCTTCCAAGCTCCAAGGGTCTTCTCATCTCACATGACATCAAATGTCCTGGAGGCAGGGATGGGGGGGGAGGGCCCAATCCATCACCCTTCCCTGGCCCATGCCCTAGGGCTGTCTAGTGGACAGGCTGCCTCTGTTTGTCCTCACTCCTTTGGGAGGAAGAACTGTAATGTACAGGACTCTTTCTCTTTTCTTTCTGCATTTTGGCAAGGAGATTACTTTGGATGAGGGCTGCAGTCTTCCTTGATGGTCTCTCTTCCAAGTACAAACCCTATTTAGCTTCCAAGATCTGACAAGATTCGATTATACCAGGCCACCTTCTCTCCCATATCTTATGGCAAGATATAAAACTCATTATATAATTATATTCAGTATTGGACCATACATTAGGTCTTTGCTCTAATTTATTTTTTAAATTTTATTTACTTCATCCCACCCCCCCCAGTGATGACAAATACTTTCCCCAAATGACAACCCAAAATTACTTATATCAGTCTTCTCTCCTTGATTTTATTCTCACAGAAACTTTGTGAGGTCTTTTAGATTGAGTCTATGGTTAATCCATGGTCAGCTTACTCTCAGGAAAGCATTCTAGAGAACAGCTGTGGTCACAGTCCCTAGGACTCCTGCAGAGAAAAAATGACAAGTAACCCATTTAAGTCTGTGTTGTAGTTCTGCCCAAAGACAGGGGATTTTATATATATATATAAAATCCTGCACAAGGGAAAGTGTTGTGTCAAAAAGAAATAAGACCCTTCTAACAATATCTAGTTTGTTTTATCCGCAGGGATTCTTTTTTTAAAGGTAGAAACAGTCAAGTATATGTGAGCACTTACCTACAACATAGCTTATCATTACCATTGCATATGTTTTTAGTGAAAGGTAGTTTTCAGATGGGAAAGAGAGGCATTTTGGTTTTAAAATGCTGAACTCGAAAACATCTGAGACAAAATACTGGAGACAGTTTGTTTATGTGTGATTCAGTTGTCAGCCTAAGAGTAGAAGTGCACATACAGATCTGATTATCATCAACATATAAATTTTTGGATATGTGTATTCTTTAATTAAAAGTATGCAATCTGTATATTACGGGGACGCATGGCTTATAGTAAGGCACACTACATTATGTTGGCTATTCTGATAAGTGCAAATTCAAAAAGACCAATGATCACATTAACCTTTTTGGCAACTGTGTGACAAATTAATCTCTTCCAAAGTTGTATAATAAAGCAATGAAATTATCTTTCAGTGTAATAGACTAACATCAGTTTTTCTTTACTGAATGGTTTGACCGTCAAATGAACAAGTAAACTAATCAACAAAGATTTACTGCAGCATATGCATGAAGTAACAAATGCATGTAATAAAACCTTCCTTGACATTTCATCGAAGGAGTGGAGATGTGCAATTACTGAGATGATAATAAGACATTTTAAAAAGTGCTTGTAAATGTGTTCCCAAACTAATTTCAATGTCAAAATCAGTGCTCATGTTCTCTCTAACAAAATGTAAATGAACAGAAGCATCCAATTCAATCTACTGAAAGGTGCTAAATTAAGGAACTCTATTTTTTCTCTACTGTCACTAATAAACCTTTAAATTTGGTGCTATCAACATAAAACCAAAGAGTTAATTAGAATAGGAACAGAAGAGCCCCACCATTACTACCAGGTGTTTGGCTGAATTCATTATAATGCTTGCTCTTTTTAAACTATAACTTTCCCTTTCTTAGTTACAAAAATGGCTCCATAATATCTTTTATCCAAGTCTTGTCCAAAGGATGCTGTAGCATTAAAGAGCTGTGAAACCCCCACCTGTATCAAAGGCAAATCCATGGGAACTGATAAACTACCATTTTAAATAGTTTTCCATGAAAAGCTTCATGGTGTAAGTAACAGGAAGAAGTAATCCTCAATTACTGTTTTAGTGAAGTTCAGACAAAACAGATATTTTAATTTTATAGCATTATGATCAGAGAGAAACAAGGAATTAAAAAAAGTTTAAAAGCTTATTCTTATTTTTGTTTTAAAATTATCACAGAGCAGATCTGTGAGCATCCCCTACATCAATCTATCACAATCTTGTTAATTTATGTATTTGCATAAATTCTAATTGCAACAGTCATTCCCAAAACACAATCATGTAATTTTCTAACAGACCTAATTCCCTTAGCATCCTGTTAGTGGATATTTGGTTACAATTTTTGTTCCTTTTCAGATATACAACAATGCAGATTATACTTCACTGGAATGTCTAAGGATGGGCTCAAAATTCTCCTCTTGCTCTCACATTAACTGTGAAATCCCGCTTATATTCTAAACATCCAACACTAACTATACAGCTGGAAACCATACAATTACAATAAACATTAAATGTAACATCAGAAGAATGCCCTCTCATTTAGGAAAATATGTGGACCTTTTTAGCCAATATGTGATTTTGGATTGTTGGGAGAGACAATAGTTTATATTGCACCAATGTGCAGTGGCTCATCCAGTTCACATGTTACATTTTATATGGCTCATAGAATCATAGAGTTGGAAGGGACCTCCAGGGTCATCTAATCCAACTCCACAAATGCCTCCCAAACTCAGAAATGCCTCCCCCACACGTATACATCCCCAGTGAACCCTGTTCTATGCTCAGAAAATGGCAAAAACCAAGACTTTTTTGCAGCAGGAAACCCTTTGCCTATTAGGCTGCACACTCCTGATGTAGCCAGTCCTCCTGGAGCTTACAGTAGGCCCTGTACTGAAAGCCCTGTAAGTTCTTGGAGTATTGGCTGCATCAGGGGTGTGTGGCCCAATAGACAAAGGAGTTCTTGCTACAAGAAAAGGCCCTGGCAAAAACTACAGGGTCCCTTGCCAAACTGATCAGGAGAAAACTGGCTTCCTGGCCCCAAAATGGCAACCAGCATTTCCCTGGGTGTGTAAGAAAGGCCCAGAAGAACCAAGCACTGATGCAACCCTTCCTGCCCTCCTTCTCATTATCTGCCTAATTCATAGAATCATCATTGCTGTCAGATGGCCATCTGTGTGCTTAGAAACCTTCAAAAAAGGAGAGTCCACCACCTCCCAAGGAGTCTGTTTCACTGATGAACCACTCTTAACTGTCAAGTCTAGGTTTCCTGCTCTGTCTTTCAGTCAGACATAAACTGTGAGTTCCCCCTAAATTCTCATTCAGATTAGGAATATGTTATGGTTGCCAGCATTCAGATGAACATTTTCTGACTCACAACCATTGAATTGATGACATGAAGTTTGCTGTAAATATTAGAGCCCTTCTGGTGTCCCCTGGGATGTGTATAAGCCATTACTTCAGGAGGATACATTCTGGATATACAAATTAAATTCTCTAATACCTTCAGGCTTGAACTCTGTTATTGACTATTCTTGTTATTTATAAACTGTTTGATAACTGTGCTGGCATGTTTCACCATTTATAGTAAGGATGTGTCTTTAAAACCAGCACAGGCATGGCTGATTGTCTGTATATAAACTTAGCACTGTGCAATTTTAATGAGACAATCTTCTCTGAAAAATTAGTACTTGAGACTTTGGTGGGTGTTTTTGAATGGAGAGTGCTAATTTTTGATATTGTATAGCAGTATTATGAAATTATTAATATCATTGGACATGGATTATTTATTGTGTATGTGTTACAGATATAGATTACATCATGCTTCCTTGAAAAAGTATCATTATGAAACAGCTTTACAGGTCAACATTACCTATTAGAGCACACATTAATCCATGCCATCATTATTGGATTATAAGAAATTGGCAACTATATGATGAACACTTTAATCCAGTCAAGTATTTTTGCAAGCACTTTAATGGAGCTTTTATAAAATTTTGGCATAAACAATTTCTATCTGTTCTTTGAGGGAGTGAGAAAAAATTCATTTGTGAGTTGGGCTACTTCAGGAATTGTACCATGAGCTTTGAGAGACTGCTGTACTGTGCACCTTATTGTACTTATTGAATAGACTATTTGTACTTGAGTGGGATTGTATTTATGAACTGTTATATAATTGCACAATAGTAATTATATATTTAAAGTGAGTCTTTATTTGTATTCATTAATTTATTCATGGTGATTTGTCTGTATTCCAATTTAACATTCAGATTTACAACTGATTTTTGGCCTAAGAGCAGAGCAGAAGTCTAGAAGGGTTTCTAGTTCTGGCTTGAAGAGAATTAGACATTAGAATTAGAATTAGAGAGCCAGTTTGGTGTATTGGAAGTGTGTGGACTCTTATTTGGGAGAACCGGGTTTGATTCCCCACTCCTCCACTTGCAGCTGCTGGAATGGCCTTGGGTCAGCCATAGCTCTCACAGGAGCTGTCCTTGAAAGGGCAGCTTCTGTGAGAGTCCTCTCAGGCCCACCCACCTCACAGGGTGTCTGTTGTGGGGGAGGAAGATAAAGGAGATTGTGAGCCGCTCTGAGACTCTGAAATTCGGAGTGGAGGGTGGGATATAAATCCAATATCTTCTTGGTGTACTCTGTTGACAATTATTAACTATTTTCTCTCTTTTTATCAATTGCATAATATTTTCTCTATTTTATCAATTGCATAATACTGCTATACAATAATTTTTAATAATTATTAACTATTTTCTCTCTCTTTTCCTAGTCTGGGTTTTAATCTAGATATGGAAGGAAAGACTAAATTATTTCCTGGTTTTTGTTTTTGTTTTTTTGCTATTTTACCTAACTACTTAGTATTGTTTTAACCTATAAGTTCCCATTAATTCCTGGAGTATAAGAGTTACAGGAGGCAGTTAATATATTATACCATTAGTATTTACACTCCTTGGAACTTTATCTCATTATGTATATAAGGGTAATGCTGAACTTGTGGTTAATCGCTATATCTGATAAGAGTTATGTCTGATTGGGTAGGAATAGTTAGTAACTGAAAGATTGGTTTTGATATTTTACTATGTTGATACCATGTTTTGATTCTACCAATTGATACCATATTTTGATCCTTTATTAAATATGGAAAAGAAGAAAGTACTTTTGTGGATTCTCAACCAATTAGTAAGAGCAAATTGGATTACTATTTTACCCATGTTTCCCCATTAATAATATATAGCAGGGATGGCCAATGGTAGCTCTCCAGATGTTTTTTGCCTACAACTCCCATCACCCCCAAGCCAGCATGGTTAATGGCTGGGGCTGATGGGAGTTGTAGACAAAAAAAATCTGGAGAGCTACCGTTGGCCACCCCTGATATATAGGATTGCAGAACCAGAAGAGGACATATTAGCACCTGATACTGAAGTTTAAAAAGATTATTTGTCCTCAAATTCCTGAAATATTTTACTTTATACTTATATGGACACTCATACTGATGTTGTTAATATGGAAAAGATTAATAGTAGGAATGTGGAAAACCTAAAATGCATATAGATTGATCAAGAGACTTCATTAATTGCTGATGCCATATGTAAGATATAATGTCAATTGGATGAACTTTCTTCCCAAACAATTTTTTTGATGCATAATGGAGAGGATGGGAGTCATAGGAGTCATTGAAAGATTATTCTACTAACTGAGAGTGATGACCTGGTAGACATGTGTAAGGAACGTCAGTTTTCCCTTGATCAATACAGAGTTGTAGTAACAATCTCTCATTTTTAACTCTAGGAAGATTCACTGGTCTGGTTCCCAATGTCATTAGCCAAAAAAAAAAAATTGAGCTTTTTGCTTAATTTACATTATAACTCAGTTGATTTTAAAATCATTAATAAATTTCCAAATTCTCATTGTAAAGATCAATATTTTCTTCAGTTTTACTCACCAAGAATTCCTCATTGGATTATGTCACATATATCCTACTTGACTAGTGGAATATTTCCCACTAGATCTTACAAACAAACCAAGATTTTGCCCCTAATTGCATCTGAAGAAGTCTGCCCAGCTGGCAAGCTCCTCAAATACAGATTTACATCGAATTTATCCAGAGTGGGTAAAAAAGTGTATTCTTCCCCCTTGCCAAACCATAAATTGAAATACAGGAACAGAGAAATGTATTGATTACAATATGGAAAGATAAAATAAAGGGTTTTCCTGAAGGTCATCAGCAAATAGAACAGAGAATGAAATATTGGTATCGTTTAGACATCTTCCGCAGTATGAGCAAGAACATCTTGTTTCATTACTACAAGGACTGTGTGACACCCTCACATGTAACATTGATCCATCTTTTCTTATAAGAAACAGCAGTACTGGCCACAATGATAACAAGGGAACAGCCAAGGAAGGTTCCTCGCTTGGTACTAAAGTTCCAGCATAGACAATGCCAGTCAAAGGATTAAATATTAAGCCTTTGACTGCAAGAAGGTACATGTTTTGGATTCAGATGTGCCACCCCTGACATTATAACCCCCACTGACTGACAAGAGATGGGAGATGAGATTAGGCACTCAACTAGAACCAAATAAGATAGAGTTTGAGGAGTGGGCGCAACAACAAAATCCCCCAGACAATATTTCTGACTTATTCTCTCAGCCAGAATGACACAATATCACATCCAAAAAAGAAAATTATGTTGACATATCATAAATATCGTGGAATGTGGCAGGGTAAATTAACAAGACCAAGGAGGCAAATAAAGCAGACTACATCAGGATTTTAATATAATATTATTATAAGAAACCTGGTGGACTTCTGAATCTTTTCATTCAGGCTTCAATGCCTATTTTAAACAGGCAGTTAGAATTAATGATAGGTCATCCATCCACAGTTTTGGCCACACTGATTTCTGAATCACTACAGGTCAGAGTTACAAAAATGCCTTATAAACTATTGATGCTTTTTTTTTTTTTAAGTTCACTGTACAGAAAATAGTTCATTAATCTTTATCTCCCCCCTCTAACAGGGGGCAATTTATATAGGCATTGGTGAAAACTGGACTCATTAATACAACAACTGATCTTCAGACTACAGAAATCCCCTGAAGAAACCAGTTTTGGAGGGTGGAGTCTATGGTGCTTTATCTCTGCTGAGATCACACCCTCCCCAAAATTCCACTATCTTCAGGCTCCACCCCTAAATCTCTAGAAGTTTCCTAATGCAGAGTTGACTAGAATATGATGTACAGAAGCTAGAGCCTTCAGTTTTCCTTCCATGGTATTTTCCTGACCTGAATGGGTTTGGGGGTGAAATTTACTCCAGTGAATGAATGTTTACTGATAAAAGTACATCTTTATTTTAATGGAAGTGAAGAATCAGGCATCCAAGATTTCAGGTTTTCACAGCTGGTAACATCATTAGGGTTTGTAGAATCTTTCGGGCTCAAGTGCCGTGTTCTACTGGGCATCCATTCTTTTGTATATACCTTCTTGTACAGGAGGGAATATCTTGTTTTAATAGCACTGTGAGTGCAAGTTGAAGCTCAAGAGCCTATAAGGAATCATTGGGTCTGTGTTGTCATCTGATGAGATTCTTAAAGTTGAAAAATAAATATCACTCCTTTTGATATAAACAATTACAAATCTCCCACTTCTAATGATTAAAATTCTATAAGTTCAGATGGGGTAAAATAGATGACCAGGTGTAAACACTCAAAATTCAGTGTTATAGATAATATCTCATTTGGAATATTTGTAATTTTGTGCATATTTGTGTATATTTCATTGACACTGTTCTGTCAAGCATAGTGTTTTTTGCTTTTCTTCACTATTCTCAAAAGTCTGTCCTAAACAATATCCTCTTCCCAAGTTTTGTGCATAAATCATATGTTGAAATATAAATTTGTGCTTGTAGTCATTCTGCTTTCAGATTGTAAAAATGGAAGGCAATTTTGAAGTCTTTGTACTTAAAACAGAATTTACAGTCCATGCATTTGAGGTGGATCTACAGATCATGTGCCATCACTTATCTGCTTGTTCTAGCTGTACACGATGAATTATTAAAATGTACTTGAAAGCATGTAGCCAGTTAGAAGATAGGTATTGCTACAGAGCAGAACTGATAAAAAGAAGTAAGACAAAACAAATGACCTTGTCACAACACATGCTGAAAGCATTTACACTACAGAGAGGTCCATTTGCTACAATGCTCTTTTCCTTATCCCAGTACAGTTTATGTTGTACAGTTTAAGTTATTAAGCACCTGAGCTCTGAATTCAAAGGAGGGAAGAAGACAAATCTAAATTATTTATACATAGACAGACAGACAGACAGATAATAGACAGACAGACAGACAGACAGACAGACAGACAGACAGACAGATAGATAGATAGATAGATAGATAGATAGCACACCATGCTATCAAACTTTACAGATTTTTTTAAAAAAAAAACAATTAGGATTAAGAGGTTTTAAAAATAATTTTTGTGAGGCAAAAACAAAGGCTGCTTGAATTGTTAAAAGGGTCCAGAAGCAATTTGGGCTGAATGTTCCCTGTGGGCTGCAGCAGCTACTTAGACTTGGCCAGCAGTGATCCATCATTAGACAATAGGAAAATCTATGCCTGTCATCACCACTGCTGAACAGATCGAAGCTAATTGGCCATGCAGTGCTTCTTGGCTTGCTCTTGACTGCCAATGGCCTTCCAGAATTGTGATCTTCAAGAAAAACAAGGTTGCATTTACCTGTAACTCTTCTTCATTGACATCTTCTGTGCAGACACACATTCTCTCTCTCCTACCCTCTGTGAGCTCTCATTAGGAGAAAAGGAAATATGTATTGCTTTAGGAGCTCACAGCAGCTTGGTGGAACATGAGGTGGGGGGGGGGGGCTGCCTGTCCCAGGAGTTGGTGATACATTTGTGAAAAAGGTGAGCATGCCAACTCTTCATTGATGGTCTGTCTCAGTACTAGAAAATTCTTAGTTAGAGAAGACATTAAACACATAAAGTGAGATAAAATTCTTTATATTACAAAATTAAATGTTTATACAAAGGAAAACATGGATTTGGTTCAGGCCACTTTGACTGGCAGAAATCCTGGTACAATGGGTGAGGATTTATTTATTTAATTATTTTATATATTTGATTACTAAGCCACCATCCCCACAAACCTTGTGAAGGTAAAGGAGGAAGGGAGGAAGGCAAAAGAGATTGAAAGCTGCTCTGAGACTTTGAGATTCAGGGTGAGGGGCAGGGTATAAATCCAATATCTTCTTCTTGTTGGGCTTCCATACGGGATCTATACACAAACACACAAATCACAATGGCAAATATGTACATATCCCCATGAAACTGCTGATATGTCTTCTGGCTATGAGTCTACCAGTGGCCTTTCCTTGATTTCTCTCCAGGAAGCCACAAAGTATCATGCATATCATTGTACTCATGACTTCAAAAGTCTGCACAATTCTTATGCCAACCTGCCATCTTATGCATGGCTGGAAAGGGTTCCTAAGGAAAACAGAGTATGTGTGACACAAGGAAAATCAAAATTTTAATTTACAAATGAAATTGCAGGCATGATGACAGCATGCCTATCCTGCCCACAGCTATGAAATCTCTCAATAGCCATAGATTATAGATTGGCTGTAGATCTTTCTCCTGTCTCCCTCTCTGTTTCTCTTAACAGTTGTTCTATCTCTCTTCTCTAAACACTAGGAGCACACTAATTGTCATCTCTTCTTTGAATTAATGAACATATAGCTTCAGTCATTATTCTTCACCCTTCTAAAGTTCCTCATTATAATTTATTTTCCCAATGATCACCCCCCCCCCCAACATTATTAAAGATAAAATTCAAATTAAAAATGCTGGCATTTCCATCACCCACTAACACAATCCTGACCTTGCTAGAGAGAGATGCCTTGCTGGAAACATATAACTTTTGTTTCCCAACTATTCCCTCTGGGTGTTGTTATTTCTCGGTATTTTTTATCTGCAGCACTTGCATTTACAACAGAATAAAATAAAGAACAAGGTTCTGATAAATCCCACTAGACCATTCTTTCCTCTGAAGGACAGTATGGTTGAAGAAAGCTCTTCGTATATCTAAATAATATGCAAAATATATTTCTGTTGCTCACATTTTCTCTTGTTAAACATTTAATAATTCTCATACCATAATGTGAGATTTTCTAGTATTATCATTTATTACTCCTCTTTTTTTCCTTCTCTGCCTGTCCTCTCCTACCTCTCTGGACAAAAGTACTCCTTTTGAGAAACATGATATTTTAAAAATAACCTAGCACAGTGTTTCCTTTTCTGATGTGATTAAAACTGTACATGTGAACTGGATAGATAAGAGGATTAAACAACTAACAAATGCCTATGGGCCTCTTCGCTGACATGGTGGCTTATAGAATTATGTATGAGGGTTCCCGTGCAAACCTAAGTGCACAGTTTACCCTTTTATGCCATTTCCTAACCATATGCAGTTGAGATGTGCTCTTCGGAGGACAGCCGTGGCTCTGGAAAGAGAGGTGAGAGATAGATCTTTCTATAGAGTTGAGCGCCCAAACCACTTGTTACATGGAATATCTGTGATAGGGTCTCCTGATATTTTTAACTTCAGAATTTAAAAGCAGCATTGTGTAAAGATTTTATGTCCTGAAAACTGCAAGATGAAAACAATTAGATTCCCTTGCAAGGCGTAGCATTCCTTCTGCACCTGGGATCTTCTGATTGTTAGCAGGTTTTGAGCCTCAAGTATTAATAGTGGCATTTTGCGGGGGAGAGATGCACATCAAGAATTGGAGCTGAACCAGAAAATGTTCTTTCTTTAACTGCAGGGATCTGAAGCAGTCATCAGATTCTTCTGGAGCAAGGATAACTGGCAGCAGCATCTGGACAGCGAAAGAATTCTGAGTTGTTCAAGACACAGCTTTGCCCAAAATCACAGCACTGGACTATACTGGCTATGTGAAATGGCTGAACCAGTCATAGAAACATAGAAATATTGAACTAGAAGATACTTCAAGGTTCATCTAGTCAACTACTTGCACAATGCAGAAAATTCACAGCTACCTCACCCCATGCCCACAGAGATCCCTGCTCCATGCCCAGAGGAAGACAAAAAAACCATCTAGCCAGTCTGGCCTGTAGAAAATTCCTTTCTGACCCCCAAGTAGTGATCAGCATTTCCTTGCGCGTGTAAGAAAGTGCCACAAGAGTTGACCACTGGCTCATCCCTTTCTACCAGATGTTCTATGATTTGCCTAAGACTGCAGAATCAGCACTGCCATCCAGAGCTTTTTTTGAGCAGGAACACACAGGAATGCAGTTCCAGCTGGCATGGTGGCAGGGCTGTGTGGCCTAATAGGCAAATTGTGTGTGAAAAAAATGTGATGTCAGGGGGTGTGGCCTAATATGCAAATGAGTCCCTGTTGGGCTTTTTCTACAAAAAAGCCCTGCTGCCATCTATCCCCCTCATTCCTTCATTCACTTTATTTATAACGTGTAGAACAGTACAGGCCTCAGGACAGATCCCTGAGGCAGTCCACTTGACACTCCTGTCCAAAAGAATTTGGAACTATTAACAAGCCCTCTTTGGATGCTCTCTGCTAAGCAGTTACAAATCCACTGTGAATTCTACAGGAGTACTGTGAATTGTATTTATAAGAAATGGACTGAGAATTCTTTTCTGTGAATATTATTTCTGTGGTTTTGTCTGTCCTTATTGTAATAGACTATGTATGCATTTTAGTAATTTTGGTCACAGTAACCTTGGGTATGTTGTTGGTAGCCCAGAGAGAAGCCTTATCTGTTGCTAGGCAGACAGGACATGACTGAGACCTGATCCTTTGGAGCACTAAATCTGCTCAGGCAACTACATGACTCGATAGTTGGAACATGGGCTCTAGCTTGGCAGTTTGTTGCCATTTAGCTGTAGGGATGTGCATGAATCAGCTGATGAATTAAAGTTCATCATGAATTTTGGCTGGTTTGTGGCTCATGAAGCAATGTTCACAAATTGAAGAACTGCCATGAACTTTCCCAATTTTTGATACAGTTCATGGCAGTTCACAAATTTTGAAGCAGTGTCATGGCATGGTTTAAACCTCTACTTTCTGCTCTTCACAAAAAGACAACTAAGCTGTTAGGCTTAAATGTTTGGGAGCCATTTAAACCCCTGCTTTCTGCTTCCCATGGTATTTTTCACGGAGAACAGAAAGCAGGGGTTAAAATGGCTCTGAGCCTGGGCTGGCTGCCCAAGAAAGCTCCTTTAAACAGCTGAGCCACAGGAGCAGGCTGCTCCTGTGGCTAAGCTGTTTCAGGCATGAACCTCACAAACTTAGTTTGGTTCATATGCAAGCCAACTGGGTTTGTGGGGTTCATGGTCTGGTTTGTGGTTTGCTCACAAACTGTGAACTAAACCACATTTTTGTGGTTTGTGTCCATCCCCATTAAGCTGCCTTCTTGGGAGCCTATCATCTCCACCATTCCTACCTGGTGGTGGGAGAATCTTGGGCACGGTGGTTTCGGATCTAGCTCTATGAGTTAGGAGTCTGGATCCCATGGAGTCCAGAAAACTGAGAGCACCATCTGGAGCTCAGCCTTCAGGGGTAGGCCCTTAAACAGAAGCTATAGTAAACAGGGTCTCTGGGTCTCTAGGAAGTTTCTAAGTGTTGGGTATTCCTTTAGTTTCTACAAACACTCACACACACACACCGAATGGTCTCTGGTTTGTTGTGGTAATCCTTAGATTAGGAGTTCATTCCTGAGTCTGTCTGTCTAGTTGCAAATCAAACAACTAGAACATTAAAAGATGAGCCATCAAGTGAAGTCAATAGCCAATAAATGGCAAACTCAAAATGCTTTACTCCTGGCCCTTGAGTTACCTTCCACTGACCAGTATTACTTGCAATGAACGTAAAACAACTTGACCATTTCAAACATTAAAATATGGTGCTATCTGTGAATGCAGAAGTAGCCTCTTCATTTGTGAGGCCTGAGGCAATGGCCCTCATTGCCCGCTCCTTTTAAAGGACCTGGGTGCCAATATTTTACTAGTGTACAACTAATGGCAGTGTTTAAAAATTACAGAGATCCTGCAATTTCACTCAAATTTGGAGAACATTAAAGCAAAAATAATCTGATTATGAAACTCCTGTAATTTTGAAGTTTGGCCCTTAGTTCTGCATGTTAGGAGCTTTTGGGTGAGCTATGTGGATTTGCCCCAGTTGGCAAACCTCAGAGGACAATTCCACTGCAGTGGTGCCTGACTTCTGTGGATCCAGTTCATAATGTCATAAGTCATAATGGCTCAAGAGGACAGAGCAAGCACATGCTGCAAATGCATTCTTAGATAAGTAATGGTAAATAAGTAAGCTGGCATCCATTTAAAATTATCAGCTCAGTTGCAAACCTGTGCTACTCAGTTTTTTTATTTAAATGGACAAAACAGTGATTTCACCAGTGATTTCAGATTACTATTCTACATATAGTGAGCAAATGCACATATATATTTTAATATTTTTTGTTGAACTACAATATTGGCAACAGACATCTGCTGTACTTTGCAATGTAAATAATGTGTTTTTTGCAGCTTAAACCAGGAAGGCACAGTCAGATCTTTGCTCCTTGTGACTGGATTCAAACTGTGCCCAGAAATATAGGGAACTATCTCAATCCAAATAAAGTTGGGAAACTTTTAATAGCTCAGTATTTTACATTTATGCATATATTAAACTGTTAGCAAATGTTAGAAAAATTATTTATTAGCATGCATAAATAATATACAGAGAGAAGATGAATACAAAAAGAATTAGGACATTAAAAGCCAAGTATTTTGTTGTGTAATTGGACCCAAATAGCTTCTCAATTGGTGAAAAAGAGAGGGTGAGCTGTACTTTGACCACCAAGAAGGAATGTTCTGGGGATCATGAGACTTTCATAGACAAAAACCATGTGGAATGGAGGCTGTAGCAAAACAGGAGTTATGCAAGATTATATGAAAACAGTAACTGGCTCCAGCCTATAGTGTGGTGTGATTTCACTTTCACAGGAAATGGGAGGTTGAAGAAATGGGGACAATGAGGACAGTGGTGGCAGGTATGAGCACTGCAGGGACATTATTTAGCCAGAGGGGTTCCAACTGAAATTATCATTCCAGCTCAAATTTTTGTACTTGTCATTTTCACTTTCTGGCAGACTTTCCACTATCTTAACACATCATATTAAAGAAAAAAGATGGAGCAAATTTGATTCCTCTCAGACATTTTTGCCTAAAAACAGACCTTATCCCCAAATTACAGATCATGGAACAAGCTAAAAAAATAACAACACCTCACAAGCCAAATCATTTGTCAACATCTGCAGCCATTTCCTGTCTGTTACACTACACATATTCTTAAAATGAGAGACTAGAATACCATTATTGAAAGAGCCAATACAGACTCTGGAGAGATCCCTAACCTTGGCCTTTTACCCCTACCCCCACTCCCTAGTAATGGATAATCTATCGTATCAAGTCTATTGGTGAGCAACCAAACTCACACTGAGAGTTAAGGCGGTGAATGAAATGAAATGATAAAATAGTAGAAATTATTGGGTTTTTTCCTGATGAAAATTATTTTTGTGTTCATCCTATTCATTTAATTCAAAATGAGAAGCAACCTCAAAACCTACAGTAGAGATTGGCACAAACCTAAACATTCCAGTTTGGTTTGACACAGACCCCAGACTGAACCCCCAAACCAAACAGAACCAAAAATGCCCTAAACTGGCCAGTTTGGATCCCCCTTTCCCCCAGACATGGCTTGCCATGGCCAGGAGAAAAGGGGGATTGCCCGGCAAGCTGATGGGTGAACCTACTCTGCTGTTAGGTTTAAATGGCTGTGAGCCATTTCATAAGTTGGTTTTGCTTCCAAGCAAGGGGAAGTGAAACCATTGGGGTGGGTATGCCTATCAGCTATAGACTGAAACAGCTGGTATCCATTTAAATTTATCAGCTCAGTTGTAAACCTGTGCTACTCAGTTTTTTTGTTTAAATGGCCAAAACAGCCAAAACAGCCTGGACAAGGTAAATGTTCAGGGAAGGCACCGCCTCTGAACATTGGTTCATCAACTCTGAACTGGGTCCAAGTTCATGCCAGATTTTGACTTGTGAACAGGTTTGTGCCCATCTCTACACTATACTTAGCAGTAATTGTTAAAAGGGTAAAACATATCCTTTCATAATGATTAACAAGAAGGCCATTCTGAAAGTTATTATTATCTGCTTAGAAACATTCATATTGTAAATAGCAATGCAAGTTATTAATGGGCTTAATCAAGAGATTAACTACAGCTTTATTGGATCCATCGGTACAGTCCCATTTTTAATCACTAAGGGCAAACTTTAATCATTGAGGCTTACTTTGAGGCTCTTATGCTGATGGAATGAAAAAGAAAATATTCAAGATAGTTTTTGCTTTGTCCAGTAAATTTTTAAGAACGCTGGCAAAAATTCATTGTACAGTTTGGGTCAAACATTAATGTCCACTTTGGAGCTAAACAATTTTCTATAGAACCCAGTAGAACTTTGGCGGGCCTGGGCATTTTCCCATTACGTAGTTTCTATTGCCTCCGTCTTCCTTCTCCCTCCTGATTTTCCACCAAGAACAATTAATTTCTGCAAGGATTTCTTAATATCTTTTAGATATCTGTTGTAATTGAATCATAAGAAGTAATACCCAATTGTGTGATTCTGCTAGTTGTGAATTGGATAATAAGTTCATTAGTAGCACATTGAACTACTGAAGATGAACTTGCTGTCAGAAATGTTAGCTCTTCCTTTTTTCATAAAATGTTGAGGGGAGCACGTACCCCATGATATTTAGAAACAGTATTACATGACAGTAGAATGGCGACATGAAAGCTTGCTGCATTAACAGTAAAGTGATTATCATTTTTCTCAGTAAACCATCTCAGGATGTTAGGGTTGTATGTACAGAGTGAAACCATTTTGATCTCTTATTTTCATTTTCCTTAAAATAAAAAAAGTTTATCATAAATGTGCTTTTCCCAAGAAGTTCTGGTATTTTATTACAATGAATTAAAGTGGCAATTATTAAAAACACTGGTTTTTTTAAAAAAAATATTCACTAATTTTCTTCAAGAAGGCCATTTTGATGGAAAAAAATATTTTTAAAATAACTGGCAGATTAAAGTCTTGATAGATCACATTGCAAGGGAGTTTATTAATTAAAGATTTAGCCTGCATTTGCAAAAAGAAAAACATATTTGTGTGACAAAATGGCTTCTGGCTCATTATAGAACCCCTTTACTTACCAACAGGAAGCCAAATTGTTTCTTTCATCCTGAAATTTCCTCATTTGTCAAACTTTTGTAGCTTAAAATCTATCATATATTATACTCTTATACTGAACAAGTTCCATATAACCTCACTGGCTGAATGCTGTTTTTTTTGTGTCTGAAAACTGGCTCCTAGGACAAATGTTGCCCACACCCCTGAGTACTCTTCCCATTTCTCCTTTTAATGCTCCTTGCCCTTTCCTACTGTCAGCTCCCACTTCTCCCTACTTACTAGGGTTAGGTCTTGAGAAACACAGAACTGTGTCTCCTTGTGGCTCAAAAGAGACAGAAAGAGGAACTAGAAACATTGTAGGACTGCCAGGACTTAGCATCTGGCTATAGTGATTGACAGCTGAGAGGCTTTCTTAAAATCCCATAAGGTGCCATGCTATTTGCCAGATGGGAACACTGATTTGTTCCCAGCCACCAGGTTTAAGGTTTGTCAAGTAACACTCCGATATACTTCTTCTGTATGGATATAGGTGAAGCTTTGTTGAAATGCTACTAATACAGAACCGAAGAAGAAGAAGAAGAAGAAGAAGAAGAAGAAGAAGAAGAAGAAGAAGAAGATATTGGATTTATACCCCGCCCTCCACTCTGAATCTCAGTCTCAGAGCAGCTCACAATCTCCTTTACCTTCCTCCCCCACAACAGACACCCTGTGAGGTAGATGGGGCTGACAGAGCTCTTACAGCAGCTGTCCTTTCAAGGACAACTCCTACCAGAGCTATGGCTGACCCAAGGCCATTCCACCAGCTGCAAGTGGAGAAGTGGGGAATCAAACCTGGTTCTCCCATATAAGAGTTTACACACTTAACCATTACACCAAACTAGAGAGGCATTGCTAGGAATAAAGACACAGAATACAAGTACCCCTAAATAGCCCAAAAGTGCAGTCTGCCCGCCCCACTCAGATCCCTCTAACATAAACATTCAAAAAGACAGTGCTAATTAACATAAATATTCCAGGAGACAGGCCAGGAAGATCACAGAGTCTTATCTCTCAGACTGTTCTCCTCCTTCAGGTTCAATATGGTGTGAGGAGGTTGTTCATAGTCTAGCTTTTTCCTCAAGCTTGCATATTATCAAGCTCTACAGATAAGACCTGTCTTTAAAAAACAACTGTATCTGCTCCACCAGCAGTTTGTACAACAGGTTAGATTTGGGCCCTTGTCCCAGACTGGCCCATGCACAGACCCCTTTATGGTATGGAATGCATGTGAGTACACTTTGGATATCCTGCCTCTATACCACAATGCACTCATACAGTGATGCTGTGTTCAAATAGTACTGAATCATATGCCTGTATGCTCCATTTGTTACCCCATGTCATCACACTAGAAACTGCTCTCACAATAGGAAATGTAAACTCGTTGGATCTCATCCCATTTGAACATTCTGTCACCACAATGTGGGTGGTTGGAGCAGTCACAGTCACACTGAGTTCATAAGACCCACTAAGACGTGTTCCCATTCTCTCTCCTCTCACCACATTGCCTTGTCTGATCTTGTCCAAGTGGCTCTGTGGCCAATCCTCAACAGGGCCTTGGCATCTCTGATGTAAGAGAATGACATGCCCTGTCAAGTGACAGTGTGTTCTGTTGCATGATGTATGGTCTATAGTGAGATCACACACTGAAATCTTTTAACATTTGCTCAAGGTACCTTTCAGTGGAGACAACAGCATTGGATATAAGTTGTTTATTTATTTGGGAAGATCTGTATAATCTCATAAATATGCTAACATATTGGTGGGCTGTACTAAGCAGCCTGGCAATGACTGCCTATGTTGGGCAGATCCACCCTGACTCCAAACTCGGCTTGTGTTTTCCATTGGCCATATTTATCATCTCCTGCACACAATGAGCTGAGATGTGATAAGTCCCATCCCCTTTTCCTGATGCATTGTATATCCACTGCCAGGTTCAGAAAGATGTTGCTCAGCACAGAGGGCTTCCCAGTCACACCCAACTGCACAGCCAATGATGCACTATTCTGACCCATCCTCCATCACTACTGATGCTTCAGAGGAGGAGTCCACTAGCATCTTTAAGACCAAGGTGCCATTGGACTCCTACTTTGTTCTCCTGCTTCAGATCAACACAGCTGTCCACCTGGATGCTTCAGAGTGTTTGCAGATTATCCCTACCTATTGTGATTAGCCTGCCTTACCCCTGGCAAACTATTATAGCCTGAACCATCCACAGATCAGACTTGTTTAACCATCCTTTCCAAAAAACCAGGAAGCAGGTTATAAAAGGGCCCCTTCAATAGCAAATCAGAGGAACTCCCCCCCCCCCAAAAAAAAATCCTGCTTGGCCCCAAAGACAAACTGCCAATCCCATGATGTGAAAGGGAGGGTGGGTGGGTCAGCAGCATCAGAAAAGCCAATGTGGAGAAGCAGCAGACAAAACTTGAGGCAAAAATATGCCAGCATCTAAAACAGAGAAAACTAATCAAGTCTCATGCCTTTCTTGTCTTGATGTGAGCCAAGGCAAACCAGTCCCTCGTATTAATGTCATGAATTGCCCTTTTCAGAAAAACCTAGGCCGCGGTCACACTCACCATTAAATCCATCCCTAATCTGTCACTATTATACCCCGCAGCTTTTTTACAATGAATTTCCTGATCAGACATCCCTCCATCCAGTTCTAAGCAGCGTTGATCCCGTCATTGGTTGATCAGAGGTCTCAATCGGACCTCATTTTTTGAGATGGCATTTCGCACTCGTGCAAGCGCAGTACCATGAGATATCATGCTTGGTTTTTTTTAATAAAAAAAAGTGCCAGAAAAGGTGGGCAATCTGCCCCCCCCCCCATTTAAACACCCAGCCAGGGAGGGGAAGCCCAGGAGTTCTCTTTGCTGTCTCTCCACCTGGTGGGGAGACAGCAAAGGTGGGTGATCTTCCTCCCCCCGTTTAAACACCCCACCGTGGTGTTTAAATGGGGGGGGGGAGCACGGCAACTCTCTTTGCTGTCTCTCCGCCTGGCGGGGAGATGGCAAGGTGGGTCATCTTCCTCCACCCCCCATTTAAATGGGACAGGGTAAAAGCCGGAATGGGCCGGAACAGACCGGAATGGGCATCAAACAATGTAGAGTGTCACAAAAAATGAACACCCCGCCAGGGTGTTTAAATGGGGGGAGCACAGGAACTCTCTTTGCCATCTCTCCTCCTGGTGAGGAGAAGGCAAAGGTGGCCGATCTGCCTCCCCCACCCCCACCATTTAGAAAAGGTCCCCTGTGCAAGCACCAGTCATTTGCGACTCTGGGGTGATGCTGCTTTCACAAAGTTTTCACAGCAGACCTTTTACGGGGTGGTTTGCCATTGCCTTCCCCGGTCATTACACTCCCCCCCCCCCAGCAAGCTAGGTGCTCATTTTACTGACCTCGGAAGGTTGGAAGGCTGAGTCAACAATTGCTGGCACAATGATATCATTTGGAGTTGGCTCTCGCAGGGAAGCAGATGTGTGCTTGCGACGAGTTGGCTACAATGGAGCGCTCAAACATAGAAAGTACATGCAGGAGTCATCGGAAGCATTCTTATTCCGGATTTAATGTACTATCAAAAAAGTCCGTGTCTCAATCGTGGCAGTTTGGGACATGAACGAGCCAACGACCATTGCCAGATGCTGATGTTTGGACAACCACATAAAATCCGACATGCATCTGGCTTTCATCCATGGCCATCTCGTCAGTTTATGTACGTCTGACCTCGGCCCTAGACCCCTTGACTGACTGATCCACAGATGTCAGCATAAAATACAATTGGCTTTTTAAAAAATCTGAACAATATTGCTGTCCTTGACAATATTTTAAGGGAATAGGAGGCTGATGTTGCAAGTGTAAAATGCTGTGATTGATAATGTGAACCAAGGGAGGTCCACTCATTTGCAAAGCTGCAATAGACCTATTGTTTAGCATTCTATACTTGATGATGCATGTTCTCAGAACAATTCTTTTTGGCACAGTGTTTAAAGGTTAATTGACTGAGTTAAAATCTTCCCTGTGCCAAAAATGGAAAGTAGGTTCATGGATTGTTTCTTTTGCTTTGGAAATATCTGAAGAGTCTACCTAACTTAATTCGACTTACAAATTGCTTCGGGAATGAATTGGACATATTGTATTAAGATACCTGCATTGTATTAAGTCACAGAACATATTACTGTAAATACCTCTTACAGTAACAGTAATATTAATTGCTTATATACTCACCATACAATGTATTGACTGGGAAGAAAATCTGAACATTTAGCAGTGAACATATACTTTTAAAGTCAGCTCTATGATAGGTACAGAAAGGGAAAAAGAACGGAAGGCAAAGGGTCCTCACCCTGTCTCTTTAGAATCAATAGCAAATTGGGCAGCAGTGTACCAGCTGATCCTATTCCTTTTGTTAAGTAAACCTTTGGTTACAGAAGTGTTGCCATGAAAACTACAAAGCAATATACCTCAAAGAATATAATGTTAATAACGTCATTTTAAAATATTGCTAGAACTCAATATTGTGGCAAGTAACGCAATATTTATATTCACTTTTAAGATGATACCTTTTGTAAAATCCCAGTTACTCTCCAAGCTGTCTTTGGCTTTATAGTGTCTTGATGAGCATTATATGGGATACATGTATTCCATGTCAATCATGTATTATTTCCACCCCTGAGAAAACTTGCTGTCATGATGAATAAAAGGATTACGGAACTAGTATCTGCAGCTACTGAAGTATCAATATATTATGTGTGTAAGAGGAAGGAGAGCATTCTCACAAGGTATAACCAGATTTGATGCCAGTCTTTCTGCTTTCAGTGAATAAACATCTTTTATGGGATTACTTGAGTCACAGGTTTTAATTCCTGGACAGCATGCTTTATTTTCAGCCATTTTTTTCCTTTTGAAGTTACTGAAATCTACAATATACCTTCTGGCTTATATTTTTGTTCTATCTACCTAGAATCATGCCTAGATACTCCTGTGGCATTTCACAGACTCTTAGCTGAATTTATAATCATACTAGATAGTAAATAAATGAAAGATGGGAAAAGATTTTGCAAGCTGTAGGAATTTTCTCCCATTCATATCATAGCTCTTTGCTCTGCTCACAACTGGTGGATTCAGACAATTCTGAGAGAGAAATTGAACACAATAAAGCCCTAACTGCATTTTTTTCTTTCTTTTGACAGGAATGGTGCTGGTGCAGCATAGTAATTAAGAATGAATGAAGAAGTTGTGCTTTCATTCTTTGTTCAAGCTGAACATGTAGTTCTTGATTTCCCCCTAACATTATACATTTCCTAAGATTCAAAATTTCTCATAAAATGTATACATTTCCACCATTATCTCTGCAGCAGTAAATCAACATTAATTGTATGTTAAGTACATTATTATATACAATTGTGTAAACACATTTCATAGTGTGTTGGGTAGAGGGAGATATGATAGTAGAAGAAGAATACAGCAGGTAAGGTCAGGGCTATAATTTTTTGTAGCAGGAACTCCTTTGCACATTAGGCCAAACCCTGCTGATATAGCCAATCCTCCAAGAGCTTCCAGGGCTCTTCTTCCAGGACTCTTCTTCCAGGGCTCTTCTTCTACTGTAAGCTTCAGGAGGATTGGCTACATCAGGGGGGTATGGCCTGATATGCAAAGGAGTTCCTGCTACAAAAAAAGCCCTGGGTAAGGGGAAAGAACAACAGACATGTGTGTGCTGTTGCCCTTTCAGGTGCTATTTCCAGATAAAGTGATGCTGATAACCATATCAAGAAGAGTGTCCCTGCTAAACTGCACTAGCCCTACACTGTGATGGTGTACAGATTTTTAGCCCTTAATGCACAGATTTTTGTCTGAGTGCAGGACTCATATGGTTTCTTGCTGTTACCACTGCACACGTCCACCCCAGCTTGTGCCTCCTTTTGAGGCAAGCATTGCTTGTTTGGGAGCTGTACTGCTTTTGGGGGAAGGAACAGACCCTTGAACACACAGCTCTCTTTGCTCTCTTCCCTTCTCATTACGCTTCTGGCGCTTCCACCATAGCCATTACCTGGCCCCTCCACTTGTGCACAGGGCTGTCAGAGGGAGAACAAGAAAACTTAGTATGTATCTCACACAAATCAGTGTGATAATGCAGTTTGCAGCCACCTGGACCTGTTCACCAACACCAGTGAGCAGTGGCATGCGACCATAGCAGTTGAGGAACTGACAGGGAAGACTCTAGACTTGCTGATTTTCTTCCTCCTTTTCATTTTTTCCCTTTTGAAGTTACTAAAATCTACAATATATCTTCTGGCTTAGATTTTTGTTCTGTCTACTTAGCATCATGCCTAGACACTCATGTGGCATTTTACAGACTCTTAGTTGAATTTATAGTCATACTAGATAGTAAATAAATGAAAGTTGGGGAAAGACCTTGCTAGGAATTTTATCCCAGTCATATCGTAGCTCTTTACACTGTTCACAACTGGTGGATTCAGACAAAGCTGAGAGAGAAATTGAACACAATAAAGCCCATGGAGTGGGGTGGGTCAGGGTGGGGTGATGTGGGGAAGAAAAACATTCTGGCTTTTGTGGGTACCTCAGGATGTGAATTTGCAGTGGTGGTGCTGCCTTCATTTCAAGGGAAGTATGTTACCAACTACTGGCGCTGCCCTTGGCTGCCCATGACTTCAGCTGCAGAGGAGCCATCAGCTTCAGTTTCATGCTCTTTAGCTGTCCCAACCCCAGGCAGCATTCTCAGGTGAGGCAACCCGTTTTTTATTTGCTCAGATTTCCATAATGCAGAAAGGGCAAAAGAGAGTGAGAGAATGGGAGGAGAAAAGAGGCATCAGGGAAAACTCACAAATTAGATGGGATCAAAACAGATAAGCATACAACCCTTGCATACACCACACTGCCTTTGAGCTAATTTACCCATCTTAAATCAAAGGCAAACTTATTTAGTGAATCTGACGGGGGATAACAGAACAGGTCCATAATTTGTGGGTACTTTTGGACCCAGGTCTAGGGCTGGGTAAGCAGATGGCAGCTGTGTCCAGGAGTGCCTTTTCCCAGCTTTGGCTGGCTAGCCAGCTGTAGCCTTTCCTGGACAGAGAAGGTCTGGTTGCTGTGGTACATGCCTTGATTACATTTAAAATAGATTATTGTGATGTGTTGTATGCAGGGTTGCTCTTGAAAGTGTTCAGATATTTCAGTTGGATCAAGAGTTAGATTTGAGCCCAGTAGCACTTTAAAGACCAACAAAATTTGGGGGAGGAACAGGGTATAAGCTTTCAAGAATCAAAGGGAGTTTGATTTTCAAAAGTTTATACCAAAACAAACTTGTTGGTCTCCAAGATGCTACTGGATTATAACCTACTGCTGACAAACATGGCTATTCTTGTGAAACTATCTTCAAATGGTTTGGAATACTGCAGCTAGAATGTTAAGTGGAATTCATCATAGGGACCATACCACTCCAGTCTTGGCCCATCTAAACAGACGCCACGTTTGTTTCTGGACATAATTCAAAGAGTGATGTTGATCTTTAAAGCCCTATATTGTTTGAGATCAACATAGACCAAGGACCACCTGCTCCCTTAGAAACCTACTGGGCCACTGTGGTTGGCTTCCAAGGCCCTTCTTCAAGTGTCCCCACCTACTGTAGCTAGGTGGGTAACAACCTAGAAGAGAGCGTTCTTGGTCTTGTTGCCGAACTCTGAATTTTCTCCTCAAGGAGACTCATCTGTCCTCTTCTGCTGCCATCTTCTACTAGCAGTCAGACATTTCTTTTGTTTCATTTGGCATTCTTTCAGTGATTCGTTCTTCCTGCTGAATGTTTTAATGGTTTTTATGTTTTGTATGTATTTGTATGTATTATGTTTTATATGTTTGTGTATGCATTTTTATGCTTTCAAGGTAACTATGTATTTGTTGTTTTTAAAGGGGTTTTAGATGTGATTTTATTATGTATGTTTTAATTTGTTAGCTATCTTGCTGGCCTTTATGAAGCCAGAAAGGTGGGGTATATATTTTGTAAAATAAATAATGGCATACTGTGCAAAATGGGTTGAATTCTACTAATGTTTCTTCTTGGGTCCCACCTACAACCCCTCTTTACTGCCCCCCCCCCAATCCCTTATAGCTTTTGTTCCAATTAATCCCATGATTTGCAGTGTAGTCAGGGGTCAATAGTGTTCTTAAATTCTCTTAGGATCCAACCCACTGTGGATTTTAAAAAATCACATTACTCCATACTCAGTACATAGCACAAAATATAAGTATCACCAACACTAAAAAGTGCAGATCCAAAACAATTGCTAAATATACATATACAAGTGGAGACCCACAACAAAATGTTGTGTAATATGTTTGTAGTTTGTTTTAAATTGTACTTGCATTTGAGTGCACTTGCCAAAAGCAGCCATTTAAATGGTTATTTGTTTATCAGTAGATCAGCCTGAGGCACCTTTGTATGTTCAGTCTCTTGCCTTGCCATATAGTTGCAGGACTCCAGTCCTCTGCAGCCTGCAATGAGTCCACATTCATTCATAGCATCCCAGCTATCTTTGGCAGTTTCTTTGTCTGTAAGGGTTGCTAAGGAATGTTTTAATAGGTGCAAAATGGGTCAGATTCTACCAACTTATAAACTGAAACTGGTTGGAGGAAGTCCCACCTCCTCTCCACCTGCAACCTACCTCTCAGTCACTATGCCTACTTATGCATTAATGATGCCTCAGCTATCTTTTCATAACTTCTCTCTGGTTTCTAGTTAGTCAGGGGAGAGAAGCAGTGAGAAGAAGCAGTAGTCAAGCTTGTGGCGGGGGAGGGGAGAAACAGTTAGAAGCATGAGAGACTGTTTTTAAATGACAGCGGAGTCTGCAGCTACAGAGACTGGGGTGAGAAGGATCCTTCTCTCCTTCTTGCAAGGCTTTGCAGTTGCGGGCTCAGATGCCCTTTTAAAACTTCCCCCTAATACTTAGGCATTCATACTGCAGAAAAAACAGCATTCAACATGGGCAAGTGGAAGCAAAGAATCCTCCCCAATCCCAGCTCCAATTCTACTTTTGCTTCCTCCCATCTCCCCTCGTCCCCCCTATCAGCCAATCTATTTCTCACTGTGGATGCAGCAGGGTCTGGAATAGATTCCTGTGGCAACTATTTCAAAAGGTATCAAAGGGTATTAGGGGGAATTCAACCCTCCCTGAGGTTTTTTTAAACTCTTTGGATTTCCCTGCAAATTCACGGTGTCCCCTGAGCCTGTTGAAAAACCTGTTGGGGGAGAGTGTGCCCCCGTTTGTGGAAATAAATATCCGCAGGCAGAGGGTCTGCTGAGAATTAGATATATAGATTCCACAACTAACAGGAACATTCAGTTCCTCAGCTTTTAGAAGAAGAAGAAGATATTGGATTTATATCCCGCCCTCCACTCCGAAGAGTCTCAGAGCGGCTCACAATCTCCTTTACCTTCCTCCCCCACAACAGACACCCTGTGAGGTGGGTGGGGCTGGAGAGAGTTCTCACAGCAGCTGCCCTTTCAAGGACAACCTCTGCCAGAGCTGTGGCTGACCCAAGGCCATGCTAGCAGGTGCAAGTGGAGGAGTGGGGAATCAGACCCAATTCTCCCAGATAAGAGTCCGCACACTTAACCACTACACCAAACTGGTTCTCCTAAACTAAACTAAAAAGATATTGTAGTTAAATCATTATGTGCCTTTTCACACAGCCTAAGTATTCCGGTATGGCAGCTGGTCAGTTACTGAACAGTAACGGATTTCTGCTGGCATTTCAGACAGACCTGATTCAGTAACTGCCTGCTACAGGAATACTGTTACCTTTTCACACAGTCCCATGGCTGTCCCGGTAGTGAGGCATGCCTGAGTCATCATTAACAAAGCAGCTTCTTTCAGTTTTCAACCCCTCCTCCGGGTTGAAATCGCTATGGGACGCTGTGTGAAAGGTCCCATAGTGATTCCAAGAGTGCTGTTTTTGCGTCCCTTTTTGCCTGCCGGCACACGATCTCCAGCGGGTTTTTTTTAAACGTTGGGCTAAGATCGCAATAGCACTATAGTGCTATAGCGATGTTTCAAAACAGCAACACCATAGGGATGCCTGGGCTCCATTGAGATGCCTGAAATTGCTGCGGCTGACACTTTGTAACAAGTGCCCCATTGGATACACAGTTCAAGCAGGAGATCAGGGCACCAGGCATTGGTCTGTCACCTGTTGCTATCACTTCCATGCCCACACAGTAGTCACGGGAATGTGATTGGTTTGTAGGTGACTCTGGGGCACATTTATGGGGGGGCTGTTGCCACCTGGAGAGGGGTTGCCCATAGGGCAGCAGGTTCTGGCAGGAGAACATACCAACAGTGATTGGTGAGACAGATGTTGCTAACCCAGCCTGATGTGCACCCATCCATGCTCACAGGCTATTGGCTGGAAAGTGACTTGTGCCAAGCTGCAGCAGGTATAAATATTAGGGGGGGGAGCCACAGACCATGTTCAGATTGTAAACTCTCTTCCCACTTGAACAGTGTATCCAATCCTATGGTGGTACTGTTTTGAAACATCGCTATAGGGCTATTGCGCTATTGCAATCATAGCCCAATGCTCCAAAAAAACCCCAAAAACCAGAGATCATGCGCCAGCAGGCAAAAAAGGGCACGAAAACAGCCAGCACCCATGGAAGCGAGATGAAAGTGGAATAGTATGAAATGGCTCGCTTCAATCACAGAAACCTACCGGGAAAAAAACATGTGTCTGAAAACTCCCATCCCCGTCCCGGATTACTCCAGGCCGGCACAATACCAGCTCCACTGGAAAGTGTGAAAAGGGCCTATGTTTCAGCCTTACATTCCCATGCATACAAGTGATATTATAATAATAGAATCTGATTGTAGTATAGGTAGAAATTCATTTGAATTGAGTATTTATGGGACTACTACCGAAAGGATTGCTCCCAAAGTACTTGTTTTCGTTGAGACTTCTATACTCTGCACCTTGTTTATGGCATTCAAAAACTGGGATGTAATTATCTAAGCATTTATTATTTCAGTTTAATTATTCAAGATGCCCAGCAATGTTATCACAAGATGCTTTAGATCACCGCATTTTCAACATTTATTATTCATATGGATGTGAGCTTTTCATTTGATTTGGGAACTCAGAGGCATCTGCTTGAATCAGGTGCTATTGATTTTAATTTTCTTTCTTCTTCAGCAAAGAAAGAACCTGCTTTTATATTTGTTTTGTAGCAAAAGATTTCAAAGTATTATTTCTTTCCATAGGTCCAGTTTTTAAAAGTGTTAGTTATTTCTTGGATTTTGGTTGCAATTCCTTAAACAATAATAAGACAAAATATAAACCAGGTTTCAGTCCTCCTTTCTTGTTCTATCTCTTTTAAGAGCTGTTTCTTAGTTTCTGGTTATTCATCTCAATGAATTAACTAGCTCGCTTCAGATTAAATCAAGGATTTTGGTTTAAATAGCTTAAATCAGACTGAAAGGTTGAACAAGATTACTGTGTGGACTTTGGCTTTGCTTCAGATAGGAACTCAACAATATGAAAATGATTCATGCAGAATGCCTTTAGACTCTAAGATGTGGGTTTAACTGCAAGAAAAAGCTTATTCTTCTTAAGAGTACTGAGTCTTCCTTTCTTGTGATGTGGGGCTGCCATATTTCCAAGACAAAATACTATGAAAGAAATTAAAAATCAGTGTGTTTTATCCATAACCATAAAAAGTTTTATTATCCCCTTACCAAGCCCAAATGTATTTTAGTGTATGAATTGATATTTCGGAAACCTATAACCTGAATAGGAGCTATTTCCTTTTAACTCAAATGTTTGTATCTACTACTATTTATAATAGCCTCTTTAAGATACCTCTGACCTCTAAGTCCCTACTGTGCAATGCTCAGAGAAGATTTCAGGTTTATACAGCATAGTAAGATTGATAGTGATATTGAAAAATTCACTCTTTGCAGAGAAATCATCACAAATCAGAGCTACAGAGGTCACTGTAGAGCAGGAGTGTTGAACTCATTTGTTATTAGGACCAGGTCTGACATAAATGAGACCTTGTCGGGTCATTTCAGTTTGTGGACCACCTTTTTTTTAGGTTCATGCCCATCCCTACTACTGATGTCACCTTTATCCTGTGAATGAATCAAATGTGTAGGACAAATCCATATAGGAATATATACAAACAGCTATCATTTCATAGAATACTATATATAGCAAATGCACAAATTTCAGTCTCCCTTCTACAACGAGAAGCATATGCCAGAGTGAACTGTCCCATGCTTTTCTCTCCAACTGGAATATAGGAAGTTTAATCAGACTGGATCAAGGAAGGGGAAGGAATACATGGGAGTTAATGTTACTGTAATAAGTGTTACAGAGAAAAACAGCAAAGGAAAATAAACCACAGTAGACTACAAACTTAATTGATTAAACAGAACATTTTGCGCTAGTGCCATTTTTTAAAGTTTCAAAATATTAAATCAGAAGCAATCAAATGTTGGAGACCACACCATCAAGTATGAACTCTTATAAGTCCACTCTGCCAGTTTTGAATATTTTTGATACACTGTGTAACTGAAAGCCATTTAGTTTTATTTCTTTGAAGTATTTAAGCAGTATAAGAAGTTCAGAAGTGATTTTTTTTAAAGTAGCAATAAAGGTGTTCAAATATAAAGCTATTAAAGTTCAGACACTGATGAAAGTGAAAGCTTTTATCCTGAAGACTAAAGACTATAGCTGCTAAAAGTAAGCCTGCATCACTTTGAAGCAGAAATAGTAGACTGTACAGTTTCACATGTGAACTGTTTTCTGTAATTTTCTATAGGGTTAACAATGCAGAGTTGCATCATTCTAAGTCATTCAAAATCTATGGGCTTTGAAGGTTGTAATATCATTTGGGATTACATGGTAAAACTGTTAACAATTACAAAGTTTAAAAAGTGAACTATATTGATTCATCACTGAGACAAAGCAACTTTATAAGAAGCTGATGTTCCTCTTAAATTGAATAAAGTGATCTCTCGCATAATAATGCAAACTTAACTGAGCCTCCAGAGGCCAAGATAATATATTTAAATAAACAACCAAATAATGACCACAAACAAGCAATTTCTGGATTTCACAAGCAAAACTGATCCCTTAAAGAATGGGTTGGATTCTGTGTCTCTATTCCACTAAAAGCAGAAGCTCCCACAGACACAAAAAGCTCTTCCATTATTGACAGTCTGAGACTGACTGACTGAATATCAACTAATGCTTAGGAAATGTTCACTTCTAATAGATTTTTCCCCCACACTGAAATGTTTATTAAATGGGTCAGGGCATTGTGCAGTTTTCCAAAGGAAAGGAGGTTTCCAAAGAAATTTCTACAACTCAGTTCTATGTATTTTTACTCTCTATCACTTGGGAGGCTTACACCCAAGGCTTACACATGTACGTGTGGATCCAGATTAACACATATTACAAATTTTAAAAATTGTTATTTAAATTTCATAAGTGGGGAAAGCCAATGCTCCAAATAGACCTTTTACTTCTAGCCCAGGAAGAGTCGGTGTATCCATTAGGCAACATTTGGCAATTGCCTTGGGGGTTGCATTGTTTCTGGGTGCTGAGGGGTCAGAGTAACTCCCCCGGCCCCTCAGGACCCAAAAACTCAGAGAGTGCCGAGGCCTGAAAGTGCCACATTGTTTCTGGGTGCTGAGGGGTTGGAGAAACTCCCTCGGCCCCTCGATGCCCCAAAACAACAGCGCTTTCAGTCCTCTGTGCTCTCTGAATTTGGAGAACGTCAAGGACTGAAAGTGCCATGTTGTTTCTGAGTGCTGAAGAGTCAGAGGCGCTTTTGCAACTGATGTGATGACTTCACCTCTGCATGATGTCATCATGCTGCGTGCGCACAAAAACTTTTCTGGGGGGGGGGGAACTGGGAGCGCGTTGGGGTTCTGCCTCGGGCAGCAGAACCCCATGCACCAGCCCTGAGCCCAGGCTACTATTGGAAGTTGTAGAAATGGCAGATTGCAAGAGCTGTAGTAAAAGTGGTTCTTCAGACTTTTCACTCTGTGGCACATCTTGCCAGAGGCATTGGGTTGTATCCTATGCTTTCATTCCATTACCACCAGAGCCCTGATCCATTTAATATGGAAATAAACGTTGCATATTGAAGCAAACACTTCCATCTTCAAGAATTTGCAAGATCACAGTGTGATCCCAAAATTTTCTGTTAGAAGTGAACATCACCTGAAGCACTGGCTGATATTCATTCAGCCTCACACTGTCAGTAATGGATTGCTATAAGCCAGTAAAAAAAGTTCACTATACAGAATTATGTTCTGTCTGTCCTTGGCCTTACTGTGTTATATCTACAGCATCTATTTTTTCTTATGTTCTTTGGAAGGTCATTTAAAGTTTTTTTACACCACAAGCCGATGGAGGAATCTAAAATATTATGAGGCATTTATATTTCCCAGTGTTCAAAAATGAGATGACAGTCAACAACAAAGGTTAAATTCAAACAATTTGGGGCTTTTACTCCACCAAGAAGTTAGAACAGAAAACATTTTCAATAATTTTTACTTCCAAAATAAAATATAAATAAGGTTGATGATTGCTGTTAATGGGCCAGCCTATATCTAGTTGCAACTGTATTATTTCTTTATGGTTTTTGCTGTCAGCTACAGAGAAAAGAAGGTTATTCAGCCCAATTCACACAACTATTGACAGCGTGACAGGCTGCTATTCCAACTATTTTGGATTGCATCTGATGAAAAATGCTCCTATCTATAAAAAGCTTATGCCACAAAAAATCAGGTATTCTATAAAATGCCACTTCACTCTGCTGTTTTTCACTTCAAGAGCCTAACATAAGGGTCTCTGAAACTATTCGGCAATTTTGGAGCTATACACCATGATACTGGTGCCCTGTTCCCACGAGGAGGCAAGCAGTTATGTTTCATCAGCATGATTAAGGTAAAAGGAGAACCAGTAAAAACTGTATTGACACAATACTAGTTTGGGTCAATCACCTGGCAGATATTGGTGGCTGAATGGACTGCCTGCATGTGAGTATGAAATCCATTCATTTAGAATAAAAGATGCATCCACCACTGCTAGGTTGGGAATGCCAGGGCAAGTGATTTGATGAATGGTAGGTGGTGGCCACAGGCTTTTAAGGCTTATATTAGATAAACTGACTTGGGTGGGAGGGGGTTTGCACATGTGAGGATATAAAGAAGCTCAGTCAGGATGCTGGTTGTGGGCCATTCCATTGTCTTCTAGACTAGCAAGAGAGCAGTTGCCTTTGAGTCTTGATTGCAGTTGGGCCTCTATCCCATGGCCAGCATCCCATGGCAGGGCCACTAGGTCTTCAGGGAAGTCAGGTGTGGTAGCTGTGAAGTTACAGACCGAAGGGTGGGGAGGGAGCTCTGAGGCAACTGCCTTCTGGACTGAATAATGCCCAGCTGCCTGCTCTAGCTTCTTCTTCAAGTACTTTAAACCCCAGTTTCCACATTTTAATAAAAAAGAGAAGGGGGACACAAATTTTGGAATTGAAAGTCTGTAAACTGTGTGCTCCCTAAAGGTCTCTTATTTGTAACTTGTTAGACCAAGCCTGTAACTATATTTGAAGCAGGGTTTTGTTGTTGTTTGTTTGTTTTGAGCAGAAATGTACAGAAATGCACAGGAATGCAGATCCAGATGGCTTGGCATCAGGGGGTGTGGCCTAATATGCAAATATGTTCCTGCTGAGCTTTTTCTACAAAAAAGCCCTGTTGTGAAGTAAAAAGAACTCACTTTTTCCTAAATATTTGACTAGACAGTCAAGATACAGAGGAAACGAACAACAAAGGTTTATTAAACAAAAAATAAAGCTGTTAATAGGGTAACTCTTATGTGTGAATGACTCAAAACTGGCTCTCAAGTAAAGTAAATAAGCCCTGCAGAGAGATTTGATTCCCCTTTCTCCAATCAGGTTACTTCAGCAGGTTCAAGCCTGCTTTTTACCTACACAGAGCACTTTCAGAACCTACATACACCAGTTAGTAAAAACAGGCTCTTAACAGGATGCTTGTCACAATAAGCTTTCTTCCCTAAACTGACCCCCCCCCCCAACCCTAACTAAAAGCTAAATAAAATCCTGGCTAAACTGATGCTACTTCCCAGACCCACAAAACCCCTGTTTCACCCCCTATTAAACTAAGATAGGCACACTTCCTCTCATGCAGGGGAGTGATAGGAGGGCATGTCCAGAACAGCACATCACTAGCTATGTGGTGTAGTGGGGCTGGGATGGAATGTCTGTGGTGCTGAACAACACCTTTCTGAACCTTTGCTCTATAACAAGTCTAATTTTAGGAGACTCATGCAATTTCATGTTGTCTTGCTATAGTTATATCTTTGATCAGAGTATAACTTTTTCCCCTTCTTCACAGTAATAGCTTCTGTAAGAACAGCTAGAATAATCTTACATTAGAAAACAGTGTTGTCAACTTAGAAAAATATCCTTAAGTATTTTATTGCATGAACAATAACATCCTGCATGCTGATACAAGTTTCAGTTTCTAGCAGGCAAAGCCAGAAAATTCTGGCTTTAGTTCAGTCATGAGGTTGCACTATATGCTCCGCTCAGGTTAGACCTCACTTAGAGTATTGTGTTTAGTTTTGGCACCACAATTGAAGAAGGATATAGGCAAGCTGGATACACATCCAGAGGAGGATGGTGAGGGGGTCTGAAAACCAAGTCCTATGAGGAAAGGTTGAAGGAAGGTTGAGGAAGGTCTTTAGCCTGGAGAAGAGTGATATGATAACCATTTTCAACTACTCATATAGAGGATGGTGTGGAGTTGTTTTCTGTTGCCCCAGAAAGTCGGACTGAAACCAATAGGTTGCAATTAAATCAAAAGAGTGTTCGACTAAAAAGTAGGGTAGGAAGGGTTGCATCAGTGCTTAGTTCTCATGGCCCATTCCTACCTGCTCAAGGACATGCTGTTCACTACTCTGGGGTCAGACAGCAATTTTTCTCCAAGCCAGTTTGGCCAGAGATCCTAGAGGGTTTTTGTTTTTTTTTTAAAAAAATCTGTGTGTTTAGCAGGTGCTACTGGGTGCATGGGGGGAAGTATTTGTGAGTTTCCTACATTGTGCAGGAGATGGTCTAGATGACCCTGCATGTCCCTACCAACTCTATGATTCTGTGATTCTATGAAATCCAGATCCACACTCCACAGAGACCAGTCAGTGTTATAATTCTCTTGATAATGTGAGCAAACTACAAATATTGCATCAGAAAATTTGGAAGTTCTCTGTCAACAACAAAAAACCTATTATGATTTTATGTAAAGATAATAAAACTAGGTGACCACAGATGAATATCAAATGTTTATATAAAATAGAGTCTTACAAGTGTGAACCCACAAGACCTTGTGGGAGCATCTCATTTCCCATGCTCTCATTGCTTCCTCTTTCCCTTTCCTGAAAGCCCCCATAGTATCTCTCCTTTTCCTGCTCCCTTCTGTCCTTCTAGGACTGTCAACCTCTGGATGGGAGCTGGAGATATCCTGGAATCGAGATCCTGGAATCGAGATCTCCCATCCTTAGGGTTGCCAGATAGAAGTTGGGAAATCTGTGGAGATCTGATGGTAAAGCCTTCAAAGGACAAGGTTTGGGTAAGGAAGCAACCTCAGCAGGGTATAATGCCATAACACCCACTCTCCAAAACAGCCGTTTTCTCCAGGGGGATTGACCTCTGTCATCTGAAGAGCAGCTGTAATTCCAGCTGTAATGCCTCCACCTAATTCCCCTGGAGGAAGTAGCTGCTTTGGAGGGTGGAGTCTAGGCTTCCCAATCCCCAGGTCCCAGCGGGGGATCCCCCGGTTTTACAGGCTTCCCCCCTCCCGCAGCCAGCTGGCCGACAGGGGAAGCCCCGCCCCCAGAGCCATCATGCACCTCCATGAACGATTCCCATAGGGAATGATGGGGAATTGATCTGTGGGTATCAGGGGCTCTGGGGGGGCTGTTTTTTGAGATAGAGGCACCAAATTTTCAATATAGCATCTAGTGCCTCTCCCCAAAATACCTCCCAAGTTTCAAAACGATTGGATCAGGGGGTCCAATTCTATGAGCCCCAAAAGAAGGTGCCCCTATCCATTATTTCCTATGGAAGGAAGGCATTTAAAAATTTGTGCAGTCCCTTTAAATGTGATGGCCAGAACTCCCTTGGAGTTCAATTACGCTTGTCACATCCTTGCTCTCGGCTCTGCCCCCAATGTCTCCTGGCTCCACCCCCAAAGACTCCTGGCTCCACCCCCAAAGTCCCCAGATATTTCTTACATTGGACTTGGCAACCCTAGTGGAGTCTATTGCTATACCCCTCTGAGGTCCCTCTCTTCAAATCCACCCTGCCCAGGCTCCCTCTCCCCAAAAAAAGAAATGTTCCAGGAATTTTCTAACTTTTTGCTGCCTTCCATCTTCAGCTAGTTTCTTTATTTGGCTACCCTAGGCCAGGCCTGACTGCAATAAGTCCTCCCTAGAGATGCCAGACTCTCTTTGGGGTTGGGGTCCTCAGCTGCTAGACCCCACCTTTTCACCATTGATCAGCTGTCCAGCTGGGGAACTTATGCAAAAAAAAGGTGGGGGAAAGAAACACCTAACATTTTAGTGATGTGCCTGTGACTTCAGTGTGACTTGGAAGTGATGTTCTGGTTTTTGGACAAAAACTTTATGGTAGAAGCTAATTCTACCACAGAGTTTAACCCAAAAACCAGAATGTCACCCTAACATCTCCAACATGCCTATGTCACTTCCAGGCAGGGGTGGAATTCTAGCAGGATCTTCTTTGCATATTAGGCCACTCTCCCTGATGCAGCCAGTCTTCCAAGAGCTTACAAGGCTCTTTTTTGTAAGCTCTTGGATGTTTGGCTCCATCAGGGGTGTGTGGTCTAATATGCAAAGGAGCTCCTCCTAGAATTCCACCCCGCTTCCAGGTTATGTTGGAAGTCATGTGGCCACATTGCTGAAACATCAGATGAAACTTCCTGCTCCCAGTAAGCCCACTCAACACCCGTCAGTTTCCAGGAGGGACCTGGCAACCCTAGTTCTCCCTCAAAAGCCAAAATAGGCCTGCAAAAGGCCCTGTCCCCATTCCCTGCCTTTACTGACAGAACCAAGTCTTGGACCTCTGTGGTTGCCTAGAAACAGCCATGGAGGGAATCTGTTGCCTAAAGATACAGATACCCCTTTTATAATTTTTGGATTTTTTTAAAGCTGCCCAGTGTATTTTTTTTTTTTTTTTAGATTTCACATATTTTCTGCAAACCTACGGCCATTTTCAGGTTTGTAGAAAGATCTGTTTTGCCTGTTCACAGCTTGTCACCAGAATTAAGTACCCAAAGATATCCCAACTTTGCAATTAGAATATAAGATGGAGATACACAAAAGTGATAACACAGACATTCTGAGAAGGATCACTTGTTACTTTTAGAACTTTATCAAGATATCCTGGGTGATCTGGGAGTTAGCACATATGTGCTGGATGGGGTAGAATTTCATCTAAAATATTAAATTTTGGTTAGGTACTTCAAGTTCTTATATTGTTCCTGCAACCTGAAGTGGCAAATTGATAAAGAAAGAGACCAGACTACAGATATGGGCCTTGTAATTCAAGGTTGGACTTCTGGTTAATATCTTAGGGCTACCATTGAAAACTATTGGGAAATGTCAGTTAATCCAAAACGTTATATGGCAGCTTGCATATAAGTGGGCATGAGCAGTTACGTGCATTTGTACTATCAGTCCAGAAATAACTACATTAGCTGTACTGTAGTCTTAGTATTCTCCTACATGAACAACTGCTTATCTCCCACATATTAGTGAGCCAGTGTAGTAATTACTGTGTCAGACTAGGACCTGAGACACCAAGGCTGTGATCACACACACAAAATAATGCACTTTCAATCCACTTTCAATGAACTTTCCAAATGTATTTTACTGTCTGAACTGGAAAAACCAGCTGGCAAGTGCATTGAAAGTGGATTGAAAGTGCATTATTTTGTGTATATGATCACAGCACAAGGTCTGAATACCTACACTGCCATGGAAACTTGCTGAGTGACCTTTGGCCAGTCACACACTCTTAGTCTAACCTACTTCACAGAGTATAAAATAGAGAAGAGGAGAACGATGTAACCTGCTTTGGGTTCCTACTGGGGAGAAAGGTGGGGTATGAAGGAAGGAAATAAATATATGCTACATTCAGAAAAGGTTCTATTCTATCCTTTGTTGATATTAGTTTATACAAGAATATTTTCAATAGCACACCCATCTGTCTGGAATTCTGTCCTTAGAAATGTCAGACAAGCTAGCTTATTCTTTCTTTTAAGAAAAAAGTAAGCCTTTTTAGGGCAGCAATCACTGAGGAAGGGATAAGGTGGGGCGTTAAATGAGTTTTACTCAGAACTGTCTGCTGCTATGTTATGCTACACTGAATTTATTTTTAAACTTAATTTTTTAGACTGTCATTTTAATGATCTAATTTTATTTTATTTCTAATTTAGCATGATAGTTTTTTTGTTTCATGCTATTATTAAAATGCAAAAATGTAATTTAGTTATTTAAATACTTTTTTATTTCAGAATCTGTGAGGCAAGACATTCCAGTCCTTCTGGATATGTGTGGTAATTCAGTTTTTCATGAGGATCACTGCTAAAGGAGAAAGAGCTGCCTTTCATTTCTGCTAAAAGATGATCTTCAGATTTCAGCTGTATATGTTCAGTACTGTCTTGAATAAGATTCATATTCTTCCTTCAGCAGTAGGAAGTAAAAACAATTTTTATTGCTTTACAGTGATCTTAAGCCTTTACTCTGTAACACAGGTTTTCAAAATGTAACTATTTGTCTCTATTGTCAATTCAGTTTGAACTCTCTGAGAATCTTTTACAGGTATTATAATTTGAACAGATTCAAAATCAATCTACTTCATACCTCATGGTACTCAGTAAAGCATTGAAAACCATTCATTTTGTCTATTGATTATCTGGGAATCTAATTTGGTTTTAAAGAGAAATCTTCCAAAGCCCTCAATCCTAAAAAAAAAAAAAAAAAGCGGGAGGAAGTCTTACTGTAACTAAGAAATTCATTGTATGTTTTCCAGCTGTGCTAATATGGCAATCTGAAACTTTTTCAATCCAGGTTTTTTTATAACTGTCTCTCTTCCACCCACCCCAAGCTTTCACCTCAGTCATACCTGGCTACAGAAATACCAGGGATTATATCCAGAGCTCAACAAGGACATACACAGAAAGATTTCCTTCATCTCTCATCATATTCATCCAAGAACATTGTTAGGTGCTTCTGGAGGACTTAGATCTGCCGATACATAGTGTATCAAACATTATTGGTCCATTCTCTATACCAGCAGCTTCTAAGAAATCTACAGTGGGTATATTTATTAGAATCTCTATCATGAAAACTTTCTGGGTGAGCTTGAGGTAGTCATACACTCTCAACCTAACCCATCTAGAACATTAGTGTTTCATGACACAGAGTACTTATGAAGTTAATCTAGAGAGATATTCTGTATAATGGAAGCTATAGATTTATTTAGTATGTAAGTGTGTTTTAGTGGAGACAGGGACCAATTCCCCACTATGCTTGTTCTGGTGTAGGAGCCCTTTTACCCCCGGCACTTCCATCCGATTTTGCAAAGTTGCCACAGGGCTGTGACTTGCCTCAGCTCTTTCCCACGGCAAGCAGAAACCGGTTTTCAGAGGATCTTGCTTGCTGTGGGAAAGAGGTGAGGCAAGTCGCAGTTGCTTCTGTTGCAGCTGTTGGAAGTTCTGTTGATCACTAAGTCTTATTCATTCTCTTTAAAAAAAATTTCTTACAGTCCTAATGATCTTCCCTGTTTTTCTCCTTTTTGGTGGATTTGAATGTTTAACTGGCTATACTTGTTGACTTTAAAATTTCAATCAACATTTTCATCTTTATGTGCATTATTACAGTCAAGTTTGGGCTAGATGGTAATTAGTGTGGATGCCAGACTGGGCAGATTAATCAGGGCATTTGCCTGTATACACTATTCAAGGTTATATAGAGTTTGGAGGCTGTGGTTGGGTGGTTAAAGCAGAGCTGGTAAAACTGAATCCAATTAAGGCAGGGGTTCTGTGGCTGGGGGTGGGGCCAATGTTGGGTTGTTACCTCCTAGCTCTTGATGGGGTGTCATTATCACCAGTACCCAACCATCAAGAGCTTGGGTGTGACTCTAGATGCTACCCTGTCTATGGAGGCCCAGGTCATGATTGTTGCCAAACTGGCATTTTTCCAACTGCATCAGGTTTGGAAACTGGCTTCCCTACCTGCCTTGGCCCACCCTAGTCACGGTAATCCATGCAACAGTCACCTCCAGGATAAATTATGGTAATTCACTCTACACAGGCCTACCCTTGGGTCTGACCCAACTGATCCAGAATGTGGCTGCATGGGTCCTAACTAGGATCTCTTGGATGGCACACATACAATTTGTGCTGTGTGAACTGCACCGCCTTCCTGTGGAACACCAGATCTGGTTCAAGGTTCTGGTTCTAACCTTCAAGGCCCTTAGTGCTCAGGGACCTACATACTTTTGTGACTGCCTCTCTCAATATGCCCCAGGATGAGCACTGCGACCTGGAAATAAGAATATTCTGGTGGTCCCCAGCCCAAGAGAGATCCAGCTGTCCTCAACCAGGGCCAGGGCCTTTTCAGCCCTGGGTTCTTTGTGGTGGAACTCCCTGTCCATGCCCTATGAGATCTGCTACCATTCCATAAGGCTTGCAAGGCAGAGATGTTCTGCCAGGCATTTGACTGAGGATAGTGATGGTCTGGCACTCTCATATCCCACTCTCTCCCTCCCTCTGCCTAACACCTTATTTACCCAGGGGGAATGTGGGTACTGAAAATTTAATAATAATAATAATAATAATAATAATAATAATAATAATAATAATAATAATAATAATAATATTTAATTTGTATCCTGCCCTCCCTGCCAAAGCAGGCTCAGGGCGGCTCATATAACATAGCATAATAAAACTAAATTTGTCACATCTTGGACACCATGCTGCTTTTATTTTGGTTTTTATCTATTTTAATGTTGATTTAACCCTATATTGTTGGGTATTTATTAATGTGAGATGCCCTGAGCCCTGCTTGCAGGGAAGGGCAGACTAGCAAATAAAAAATAATAAATAAGTAAATAATAAATACAGTGTTGTGAAAAAAGAGAAGTAAAATATAATCCCTACGATGAAATTGCCATTATGATTTTTAAGTTAACTTTATCAGTTTAGCATTTAAATATCTGCAACCAGGAAAGTGAAAAATATTTAGGGTGATAAGTAATCAACAATGGTGATCCAGGCCCAGAAATAGATTTCTGCACATAGTTATCCCTTCTGGATCTGCATGTGCAAAAGGGATGCTGTGAATTTTGTTCCAAACTCATTTAATGGTTGAACTTACCATGTTTCAAAGGTGGTGATCAGCTGTGAGCTGTTTGGTTCATGCCAGCCAGCCACTAATGCCCACTGAATTTATTTGCATTGGGTCTTGCCAGAACTACTGACTCAAAGATACTGTCTTGCTCAAAGATACTGTCACTTCAAAATGAGCAGCAGCTATTAGCATTGTTAAAGACTACTTAGCTGAACACCAAAGGGTAGGCTATTATTGAAACATTATTGATGACAGATTCGGATTATGAAGCATGTAGTAAAGCTCAATCAGGCTGTATGAGAGCATGCATGCTCAAAAAGACAGTTGCACTATATGGTGAAACCACATGCTAAAAACCTACAAACAGATTGACAAACTATTGAACTAATCAATGAAAAAACAGGCCTCTGCTTAAAACTGGTAATACAAATCCTGTTCTATAGGTGATAAGCAACTGATATCACCTACACAAGTGTGGTAATTTATATTCAAACTCATTAAGGTTGGTATGCTATGCACTTTGGAGAGGAGAGGAATATTCCTACATGAGGTGCTGCAAAGAAAGATATCTTTTATAAAACTGTGCCTAAATATGCCAATATCTCTTAATTTCCAGTTACCAATTTCTACAAAGTTTTTGGGTTTTAATGCCAATTAAATTTTAAAGGAAAAATCATACTTTGCATGTTCACTATTCATTGAAATGTGCACTGAATTGTTCATGTCTTAGCTATAAATATTCTGGTAATTCAGTGACCCATTTAGTTTTTCCAACAAACATATCTATTGAGTGCAGAGCATACTTTTCCCCCTGACAACCCAAATATCAGTTTTTTGTTATTCTGTTGTGAAAACTGGCTTCATCAGTCTGCTCTATGATAACATCTAATTCTATCTATTGAAAAAACCAAAAGTATTTGAATAAACATTCCTTTATACACAACTTGGAAACTGAAAAAGAAATGGCATCCACAAAGTCCCCTTAAATAGTTGGCTAATTATTGTATACACAGCACTATAGAAAGATGAACTATGCTACATACGTAAATGAATTATTCTGTAGTTTAAACTTATGGCTAATAAAGATCTAAAGTACTTTGCTGGACCAGATCCCAGTCTCAAATTATTACAATTCTGGCAAGATGACTCCTAAAGAGCAGATGACTCCTACCGATTAAATAATCAGAGGTCTCCTGGCAATTTGTAGAGCTAAACAAGTTGTAGTCACCAGGTCTCTTTTCAGGTCCTGTCACCCGTTTGTATGGCCAATGCAGGTAGCTTCAGCAAGCTTGGACAGGAACAACCTTCCATCCTTTGCAGACAGGCACTATGAATGAAGAGCAGGTTTGCAGCAACAGACTTTATTCAAGGGCTCAATAGGCAACAGGATATTTTCCAGAGCACTTCCAGCATTCCGTTAACCTGACCACCTCAGTTACCTCATCTGTCCTGGATCAATGTGAATGCCACTCTCTATTGCACATCTCTCACATGCCTTCCACTGCCCAGCTCCTCAATGCTACCATCCTTAAATCCTCCCCTAGCATTGGTCTTGCACCTTGGCCATGCCCAAGCCAAAGGCTTGCTACATGCAATTGAGCTTCCTCATGTATTTTTAAAGGTGCTGCATCCCTTTCCAGCTCTCTGACACCACACAAGTGCTACCATCCTGGAACATTTGGGGAATGGCCAAGCAGAAGATGCCAAGCTGGCACTATTTAATGGTAAGCATATAGGAAAATATGCATTGTTTGAATGATGAGATTAATTTTAGATGTACATTAAATCTCATAAGACTGCATTCGATTCCTCATCCTGCAAAAAACAGTACCAATAACTTAACCTGATTTTCCATGATCACTGATTTTCAATAAACATCACAACAAGAATGGGAAAATAATTTCTCAGTTTCTGCAGTCTTTCCCATTGTTCGTCCATGCTGCCAGCAGTGAGGATTACCATGGTCCTTGCCCTTTTATGCACCTTGATGCAGGTCCTGCACAGTCCCATACAATTTGAGTCTGACTTCACTAATTGGTTATTGTTTCTAACTGGCATTTCTTTGTAATGTCTTTCCGCTAACATGTCTCTGTTGCTTGTAACACTAACATTAATATTTCCACTATGGAAGTACTCTCTTCCATGGATCTAATTCACAAAACAGCCAGTTTGGTGTAGTGGTTAAGTGCACAGACTCTTATAAGGGAAAACTGGGTTTAATTCCCCACTCCTCCACTTTCAGCTGCTGGAATGGTCTTGGATTAGCCATACCTCTCGCAGAGCTGTCCTCTCGCAGAGCTGTCTTTCAGTGAGAGCTGTCTCAGCCCCACCTACCTCACAGGGTGTCTGTTGTGGGGGAGGAAGGTAAAGGAAATTGTAAGCCTCTCTGAGATTCAAAGTGAAGGGTGGGGTATAAATCCAATATCTTCTTCTTCCTCTTCCTCCTCTTTTGAAATAAATTTTGTTAGTTTATAAGGAGCCACAAGCACTGCTTTGCTTTTATAGAACATACCTCTGACTATCTGGAATTATTATCCCTAAATAAGAGAGACCTCTTTTCTTTCCTCTTGCTTTATAGATATTAATGAAACCTAGTGGATCATTGGAGCTGCCACATACATCACAGCTCTGAGTCTCCAAGCACTGTCTTGATAGTGGCATTCCATCTTCTGAGTCATCCTTGTTCATGGAATAAAGCATCTGTCTGGAAGGAGAGCTCCAAGGAATGGGACAGCACAAGATCTCTCACCTGCAACCCCTCAAAAATTATTGATTAGAAAACCAAAAAGATCATTTAGACAATTGTCTTGAAAAGATTTGGCACATGAAAGCTTTACTTACTAATTAAAAGCTTAATAATGTTTTATCAAGTCTTTAATATTGCCTAGACAACTAAAGGCATATTTTCTCTCATTACTAACAAAGGATATCAAGAAAGGCTACAAACAGAAGCAAGATAATACTAATTGAATACCTAAAAATAAAAAGTAATAACATATTACAGCTCATCTTACTCTGTTATTATCCCACATATTGTAGGAATTAATGTTTTATTGTATATTACTACAACTGTGGGTATTATTCAAATAACCTGTGGTGCTCCCTTCAAAGAAGCCACCTTCTGACTCAACACAAATAAATTAGGGGAAATTTATTATGAATCAATGGAACAACAATCTCTCTAGTTCATTCCACATGTAATTACATTTTCTTTAAAAGTGCCAAAGAAAGGATTTAAATTTATCACTGCTCATTAAACCTGCAAAGGACTGTGTTAATTGGATGTCAACCTTCCTAATTCACTTACATGTTTGCTGACAATAAAGAGCATATGATTTAAACTAAACTTAATATAAACTTAGAATATTTACTGACTTCCTCAAGTTTGTAGCTCACAGATAAATTATATGAAATTTAGAACAATCTCTTCAATGACAAATGTTAAAGCAACAAAACAGTCTGAATGATCCTTTGACATCAAAGCATGAACTAATGCAATGTTTTAATATAAGGATATCAACCGTAAATGAGGTGGAAGGCCCAATTTCCCTTCCAGCATATTTCAAAATGCATAATTTCTCCCCAAAAATCAGAGGTGGAAATAGTTTATAATTTAAAAATAATTGCCCTGCAATGCAATATGCTAGCCTTTCACATCTTGGGAAAGGCAATAGCTCAATGGCTGAGCACCTGACCTGCTTGCACAAAACAATTATTGGCGTCTCTAGTTAATAACCAGTATCTCTGGTTAAGAAGAGCTGAGAGAGCAAGGATGGGAATGGCCTTTGCTGGAAGCTTTAGTTACTTGTTACTTTAGTTACTTGTTGAAGCAGGTAAGACTAGTTACCTGTTGAAGCATAAAGCCCCCCAGGGGACAACCTACAAAACCTTTGAAGAGAAGAGAGAGAAATCTATTGGGCCATTCATAACTTTCAGGGACAAATGGAGAACATTCAGGACTTAAAGTTTTTACACAGCTGATTCTTCCCTCTTGCAAAGGCTTTTGATGGCCAGAGACATAGTTTTATACTAACCTCCTTGCAGGGCTTTTTTTTTTTTTTTGTAGAAAAAGCCCAGCATGAACTCAGTTGCATATTAGGCTACACTGCATTCCTCTGCATTCCTGCTCAAAAAAAGCCCTGCCTCCTTGCCCTTAGGATAAAATCCTAGATTTCTTCCACAGACCATTATAAAAGGGATTCACAGCAAAAAGGAACTCAAACCTAAGATTAAAAGTTGGCTGATGGCCATCAGAAACAAAGTTCTCACTAAAGTCTGAGATCTGTTACAGCATTCAGACGTACCATTAGTGGCGACACAGCTCTGTCTCACTGATGGATTAAACATGTTCGTCCAGACATCCACAAATATGTTCGTCCAGACATCGTCCAGGCAATCAAGCATCATCTGGGGTCATTCCGGCTTGCTGCAGATCAATGCCACATTAATTTGATAGCACAGAAAGTCTGGCCCTTTTTTACAGAAGCAGCATACGATTGTTTTTTTCCTGTTTGGACAGCTCATGTGTGATACTGCCCCTTGAAATGTTTACCGCCCCTCCCACCTTTTTTTTTTTAAAGCCCCAGTAGACATGCGCATTGCCAGATTATCTGGGAATCTGAGGTGACGCTTCTGCTTCTCCAATCAACACAAGATCAGTGGGGGAGAGGGGGGGGGAACATTATCCCACTATTCAGAACAGGAAAAAAATATTTTTTTTCAATGTGGAGGATTTCCAGATATCATTGTCACTACCAATTTCCAGGAAAGTAGTTCCTGGCAGTCCCCTGGTTTGAATCGGCAACATTAATTCTGGAAACTTTCCCCCCTTCCCCCGAAGCAACGTTTGATTTCCCACCTCCAAACAGTTGGGCCCATGTTCAATGGACCCCCCCCTCCCAGGAATCACATCTGATCATGCATGCGCCAAGAAAAGAGCATGATAGTATTGGATGTCTGATCACTCAACAACAGGATGAGTCACATTCTTGGATGCTCGTCTGATTGGCCCTGCATTGAATCAATATTCAGCAGTTCAAATTTGAGCACTACACACCCGCTTTTAATGTGACATGTGACCGCACCCCATGTGTCATAAATAAGTGTGTGTGTAGGGCTTTTTTGTAGTGTGCTCTTGCTCAAAAATCTCTCTCTCTCTCTCTGTAACAATTGCCAGAAACTCTGGGCTGTGAGGCAGAACTCAGGAGAGAGCTGCTCAGAAAGGGAGTGTTTTCTTGACTTTCCTAAAATACTAAATTAATTGGGATCATTAACTGAGACTGCTTTGGGAGAGGACAGGATTTGAGGGTAAGTGGGTGCTTGTAGCCTTCTAGAGAGAATTTTTATATGGGTCTGTGACTCACTGAGCAATGATTGCTTGCCTGGGGCTGATTGCAAATCCTACTCTCATTTTGCTGCTGGAAGGTTTGGGCTATGGGCCTCTGAATTGTAAAGCTCCTCCTAGGCAGAGGTGCGCACCTTTGGCACGAATCAAAGGGCAAGAGCCCTGTGGATCAGGCCTAGGGCCGTTGCATCACTCTAAATATCTAAAAACCCACTAACCAGTTATGAAGGCAAAAAGCCAGCAGGGTAGCAGGGGCTATCCAGTGTTTTGCAGAGAGTGCCACGTGTATGATTATTTACCCAATGGGTAGAAATCGTGGGTGTGTGCTCACTGCATGGAGCTCATGGCTCTTAGGGAGCAGGTTCATTCTCAGCATGTGGCATAATATCTCACTACACAAGCAAAAACTTAGCATACTGAGGTCAGCCATGAGGTGTATTATAAAGAGATTATTTCCCTTAAAAATTAGTTAGGACTTCAAAGAGCCCTAATTGCCTCACTTCACTCAGAAACTCTCCCAAACCTCTCCAGGCTAGCTTCTTACAAGCCCCTAACAGAGGACAGTTCCCAAAGGCCCTTACAAGCAGTTTCCAAAGACCCTTACAATTCCAACTGGGGAAATGAAGTTTCTTCTGCACCCAGTTAAAAATAAAACAATAGAGACATGAGCCAGTAACAGCCGCATGCAACTACAAGAGATCTAGGCAAGATATTAGAGATGAAGGAATCAGCATTAATTGGTTGCTGTGTTATCAATCAGTTTCAAGTCTGAAGATTATTAACAAGGAAAATAGAGTTCTAAGAGAAATAACTGTTCAAACAGCTAATTATAAAACTTGTAAAAAAGCAAAAATATATTGGAAAGAAATACATGGGAAAGTGCAGAACATTTTAAAATTTAAATTCCCTATGGAATCTACGTATATACTATTTGGTACACTGCCTAATAAAAAGGTAAAGGTAATCCCCTGTGCAAGCAGCAGTCATTTCCGACTCTGGGATGACGTCGCATCACAACATTTTCACAGCAGACTTTTTTAACGGGGTGGTTTGCCATTGCCTTTCCTAGTCATCTACACTCCCCTCCCCCCCCCAGCAAGCTGGGTACTTATTGTACTGAACTCGGAAAAATAGAAGGATGGGTCAACCTTGAGCCAGCTACTTGAACCCAGCTTCTGCCAGGATCGAACTCAGGTCATGAGCAGAGAGCTCGAACTGCAGTACTGCAACTTTATCACTCTGCACCACTCAGCACAGACCAAAAAAACACTTGACACATAAAGGCACTATTGGAGAGAGAGGCTAATGGCTGCCTCTTCTAGCTGTTAACATTTTGTTAGAGTGTAGCTGTCTGGCCAATGGGACCCAAATGAAGTTTCCACATGGGGTTCCCATGGATCCACCACTAGGCTGGGTAAAAGGTGAGGCACAGCTCCCAGACAGTGGCCACATTCAGTGTGATCTTATTGCCAAGGATTTGGGACAGTCTCTTCTGTGACATGTCGGCACTGTACCACCTCCGTTCTTACAAATATGCTTTAATTAAGTGCTTTAACCTGATCTTGTGTTCTGGTCAGCGTCTTTCCCCTCCTCCAGCTCAGAGCTCTGCCATGGGAAGGGTCTGTTTGGCTTGGCTCTCCCTCCTGACTTACCAAACAAGGCCCCCTGTGCAGTTCTGGTAGCTAATAATCTCTATATGACAGGTACACTTCATCCTGTCTGTAGGGTTCCACTGACTTGCCAAAATCCATTTTGGAGAGTCAAAATCTGGAATCAAAATAACTTATAAAATGCAAATATTTAATGGAAAATATAATTGTGGGGAAAGAATTATGGCTCAAAAACAAAGAATGGGTTTGATTCATACAGGGAGAAGCAACATCAAAAGGAATGTTTGAGTCAAAATGGTGGGATTGCAGAATTCAATAACCTCCCTATGTGTGCATACAAATTAAAATGAAATGTTCATAACATGAAAGTGAAGTCAAATTCACCTCATTGTGACTACCAAGTCAAAATGTAATGTGAAATAAATGAATGCTGGCTTAATGCTAGTTGATTCATTATCAGTGTGATTGATTATTCTACAAATGATTACTAGATAGTTGAGTAATTTGCTACGTGCTATTGAACCTCAATTGAAAAATTAGTGGTTTTGTCAGTTTCTGACAATGCCAATCACCTCTTGGAGAAAAATGGCAAGAAAGATCCCAACAAACTCCTTAACAGGTGAGCAAGGCCGAAAATCACTTTGGTGGTACATGGGATTCAGGAAAACATGTGACCAAATGTTGAGTTGTCAGATATTAATATATGCAGGTTTGGGATTGAAAGAATAGACTGCATGCGCATAAACTAATTTATACTTTTTCAAAGGGCTATCACTAAAAATAGCCTTTATCATTTGGAGCACCTGTACAAGTAACTTTTCAGGCTGTGTTCAAGTATACTTCAAAGCATATTGACCAGAAATGATGTATTGTCATGCTTTCTCAGTAGAGATTTTTTCACTACAAACACAGTGGATATGTTCAACTCAATATTCATTCATTTTGAATAATATTGTCTTCTTGTAGAATGTATATGGATGAGGAAAGGGAACAATAAGTCAGTCACCCATCACAGAAAACTGTCATGCTCAGTACATAAAATAAAATAAAGTCATAGATTAATGCATGTCTATGGACAGCGCTCAGCATATCAAGAAAGATAAAAGGATGTATGTTAACGTGGAAGAATCAATTACTTCAAAAGGTCAGCTGAGCCTTGAGAAAATTCATAGAAAAATAATAAAACTTGGTATTTCAGATGCTACCACGTGTAAATGCAAATAGAAAACATTTTCTTCTATCTCTTTATAACGTTTTTAAAATTCACACATTAATCTCTCTGCAAGAGTAATAGAACTTTGAAGTGTTATGCAGATGGCAGAACAAAAACTACAAAAACAAATGATCCTGTTTTCAGATTTTAAAGCCCACACATAAGAAAGGAAAATAATTCTTCAGTCGTGTCAACAAAGCAATACAAAATATCAAACAAAGAAATAAACCAATCTCTCTTTCTAGACATTGCATTCAATCAAGGAACATGGTAACCCACCTAATATAAAAACAATATAAACAATTTAGTCACAAATAAGATGCAGAAGGGAAGATATTTTTACTAGGTTTAAAGAGTGATAAGATTACTCTAATGGCTATGTCGCTTGACTCTGGATGTATAGTGAAATGTGAGTCTTAGGTCATATACCATTTCCTCAATGGATGGAGGAGAGATGTTCTTCTGCTCCACTATAAACATTAAAAAATGATTCAGTCTTTCCAAAAATCACTATAGATCTTCAAAAATCACATAAACGGTCAACTATTCCATGTGATTTTTTGAGAACAACTATTGATGGATATCTTCCACAGTGGTCATTTTGTAGAAAAATAGGTGGTGGAGCTCATCCAGGGATTGTTATGCAGCTGCACATATTATTCAATGGACAGGGAGGTGGAACTCTCAGGAGGAGGAGGTAGAACTCTCAGAAAGGTTCAAAAGCTGTGCTCCTGTGAGCTCCCTCTGAATCTGAGGCCTGATCTTTCATAAAATAGATCCAAGTGGGCAGCCGTGTTGGTCTGAAGCAGTAGAACAAAGTAGGAGTCAAGTTGCATCTTTAAGACCAACAAAGTTTTATTCAGAATGTAATAACATTCTGTGCTCTAAGCACACTTCATCAGACGAGGAATCAGGTACAGTGAGCAGGCCTACATATAGTTGGTAGGCAGTGGTAGGCCTACCAGCTATATGTAGTTCTGCTCACTGTACCTGATTCCTCATCTGATAGTGTGCTTAGAGCACACGAAAGCTTACATTCTGAATAAAACTTTGTTTGTCTTAAAGGTGCACTTGACTCCTACTTTGATCTTTCATAAGTTAGTTGTCTTCATTTTGTAGGGTTTCAAAAAATCAGACTTCCTGGGGGCCAAGTAGGGCCATTTTTGAAGACTTTTACTGCTGCAGAGCCTGAAAATTCTATTGGCATGGAGATCATGGATCATACATTATTGAGGCTATGTAGTGGAAGGGAGGGTCATCTGCTGTCTTCTCCATAGTAATTTATGTGTTTACTTCCTCTGGCCATTCCACCAAGAAGATGCCATAATAGAAAAGCCATAGGCTCTGATAAGGGAAGAACGAAAATGGCATGACATCACTGACTGGGATTACAATTGGTTTGCAAGTTTGTAGAGCTGATGGCTGTTACTAAAAATGTGTAAACTGGGACTAAGATGCTTATGAGTTGCTCAGGTCTCAATGTGTGCTAAAACTGGGTATAGGCTTTCTTCACTAAGTTTCCAAGTTCTGATTTTTTTTATGTAACTAAGGATCTTTTTAAGCAAAAAATTCAGAGTAGCCACTAACAGGTGCAAGAACAATTTATTGCCAACTAATTCTTAGTGTGTTTCAAACAAGCAAGTTTTTTCTCAGGGGAAAAATTAAAATATGGAAACAATATTTTAGTCCAAATGATTTAATTAGCTTAGCCAAGTTTGCAGGTAGCAACTCCTTTGTGAATGATGAAACAGAGCAGACTGCTATTCTCGTATGTTCTTTATTATTGAACAAGTTGATTTACTTTTGTGTAATTTAGAAGAGAACAAATCAGACTTAGAAGGTCACTTCCATATTTTAAGTTTTCCCCTGAGAAAGATTTGGCATGTTGGAGACTTGGCAATTATTTCACGTCTATTCATTTATACCATGCCTTTTCTCCCCTTCTCCTGTATTTTATATTTGGAGACTTTATTAACCCAAAGACTACTGAGACTGAAGCTTCAATGGATATAAATGTTTACATTCACTGAAATCTGGTGAATCACATTATCCCATATTTTAACTACCTTAAAAGTCATAAGAAAAAATGGCTTGGCTAGAGATATAAGACATTTATTTGAAGTATATTAGTAAGGGAAATGTACAATTTGTGTATATGTGTACTGCTTTTCTGTAATTATGATAAGATTAAAAAATCACAATAAGATGGACAGCCTTTGCTGTAGATCTTGATTTGATGTACTCAAGGGTCCTAAAATTTCTCTCAGTGCAGAAAATGGTCTGAAAGCAACTAATTTTGTTTTTTTCTTGAACTAGAATAGGTCTCAGCCTGGTTAGAGCTCAGATAGGAGAATGGCTAGAATAACCATACAAGTTGCTTTGAGTTTCCTAGAAAAATATAAGTGCAGTAACTAAACCTCCTAGTATCAAGGCCCTGAAAACGAAGCAAGGTTGGTCCTGGCTAGTATCTTCCAATATTCCCGGATCCCAATATTAGTATGGTATTTGGATTCAGAATTTTTTAGAAATCCCATTTTTTTTCCTGACTCCATTATAACCTCTGGGGACCATTACAGTCAAGTATTCCCATAAGGTATAATATGGAATTGATCTGGAGGTGTCTGGGGGCTGTTTTTTGAGGCAGAGGCACCAACTTTTCACTATAGCTGCTGGTGCCTCTCAAAAATAATCTACGTTTAAAAAGGATTGGATCAGAGGATCCAGTTCTATAGGCCCAAAAAGAAGGTGATCCCATCCTCCATTGGTTTCAACAGAAGGGGGGGAGGAGTTTAAAGGGATTGTGGTCCCTTTGAATGCCTTTTGTAAGCCATGAGTTCATCCAGAAGGCATCCAAAGAGACAGAGATCCCTTTAAACACCCTTTAACTTCTATAAATGTATGTAGAAGATCTGAAGTTTGTATAGAAGAAGACATCTCAGTGCAAGCAGCCACCAAACAGGAAACATATCTTTTCCTCCTAGTGTAAAAACTAAGTGTACTACAGAGCAACACCTAGCACTTAGGCTTCCTACATGTATTCTCTTCATACTTTTACAGCTTAACAGTGCTAAAGTAACACTTAAATGAAACATATAGGCTGGTTCAGACAGGCTTTTTGAGCTAGCACAGGGACAGGCAGACCAAAAAAGTGTGACCAAAAGCATGTGGCCACCTCCCGTCCCCCTCCCACCCTCAACCTGTCTGAAGGTAGTCCCAGTTGCACCACAAAAAGCTACCACTTCAGTAGTGGTAACTTGTTGTGGTATGACTGGGATGACCCTCGGATAGATTGAGGGTGGGAGCAGGATAGGAGGTGGCCATGTGCGTTTGGTTGCACTTTTTTGGTTCATTCGCATCCCGCCCTGTGCCAGCTTAAAATGCTCATCTGGACCCAACCATAGTTTACAAAAGAAGTAAGTTATCCTAAACTCTCAACTGTTCTCTCCCAATTTTTTTCAGCTGAATGAATGTTCCATTCTTCCTCTAACTGAATGGCATGAAGTTCTGTATGACTGACTGATAAGCCGCACGTCAAATGCATTGTTATAGTTGACAGAGGCATTTTCCAGAGTGCAGCCACCTTTCAAGTTTTCATGGGTGTTGTGGCGATTCCATTGATCGTGAGATCAGTTCACATTTACATTTTTCCCCCTGTCACATTCATATTGAGGACTGATTTTCTTCTGTCTTTTTTTCTAGGTTTTTTTGTATATATCTTGATGCGTTGCAGTGCTTCAGCAGCCTCAAGGGGGCTGTGCAATCCCCATTAAAGTACATTCCCCACCCATCACAGTACAGCTGAGGGTGAATGCTGGTGTACGTGTCTTACCCCCTATTGGTTGCCTCTTTTCCCACATTTGAGCGGTCTCTCTGATTGGTTCCCCTCAAAGATTTTGAATTCTTTTACCTGACTTGCATCAAGTACATAGCTCCAGTAGTGTACCTATAGTATTTGACACTCAGAGCACATCACTTTTAACACTCCTTTTCTAGATGGTAAAATTGTCCAGGTCAGGGTTCAAGTGGGCTTATTCCCACTCTGTTCTCTGGAATACAACTTGTATATTCTGTGAGTCTGATGAAGACAGACTATTTAGGAAGCACACACAGTATTCCCTTATACATGAAGGCATTTGCATCTAGTTCAGTGGTGTGTGTTTGTGTCTTAGTGTGTAGGAACATGCTAAGACTATAACAAGAGGGGCAAGAACCCATGTGCCCTGCTGGGTCTTGTGGGTATATTGTAGCTTTGGTTCAGGACTCTGGAGTACAGAAACATTTCCACTTTTTACTTTTTACCTGAAATTACTTTTTAAACAAGTACTTTAAGAAATATAGCATTGTCTATACAAGTTGGCAGAGAAATAAATCTGATGCACATCTGCAGCAACTGGCAATTTTCTTCATTTTTCTTTTTAAAAAATTAATGTCATTTTTCTCCATAGTTCTTCACAATAAAAGATTTTGGTGAAAGAAGAAAAGAAGGATGAAACTTTTCCTATAGAATCATTTCAGTGAGTATAGATCTTTTACAAAATGCCTGTCATTTCCTACTTCTCCTGCAACAGATCAAAGTTCCAATCCTTTCAATATGAGACAGAAGCAACAAGTAAAATTATCATATAGGGCATAAGCATATCCAGTATTTGTTATTTATTTATTTGAAACATTTGTATGATGATCCAGTTAGGATGAATAATAAAAGGTGTCAAACAATAAAAAGACATTAAAATCCATTTTTAAAAAACAGTATATACTCTGTTCTTGTTCAGACATTTGATTGCCTAAGTGCCTACTCATGCGAGTGAATTTAGAAAGTCCCAAAACATTAAATATTTTAAATAAATAAATACATAAATACAAACGAAAGAGAAAAAAATTAAATCTTCAGGTTTACATGATACATACATGCTTCAAATGTTAAGAGCAGAAAAACAAATTTAACTACAGAGAGTATGACTACCAATCAAGAACAACAGTATACACGCACAAACACCCACAAATCCATCAATTAACAATAAAGTATCTACCTGCTTGTGGAAGACAACAATCAGGGAAGATAAATTAACCCATCTAGGGAGAGAATTCCATAATTTTGCTACCACAACCAAGAAAGCCCTCTCTCAGGTTGCTGCCAGATAATGGGGTGCACAAAGTAGGGCTCCTGAAGATACATAGTATGCATATGGAACTTACCTGCTAGAGGGCTTCCCAAGCATACATACATATACTAAATTAAACCTCAATCACAGGACTACACACCTATAGTATGCAGGGGTCCACTGGGATGAATTCATATAACTTCAAGAAAACTAGGATGATAGCTAATGAGATTATTCTTTCCCACCCCACCATTTCCTTCTCTCCTGATTGTTTTCTCCATACATATGTTTCTGATGTGGCAAGATGTGATATCTATACCATTGCAAGGGAGGGTGAATCAATCCAATGGGAGATCTATGGAGGAGGGTGGAATCCTACATGTATAACAGCACCATTTTGAACAATGTTTGAAACCTTCCTACAGACTAATGAGGCTTTTTCCAGTTTAATAGGCTTCATCATTGGATAAAGCGCCACAAGTTAGAAGAAGGGTCCTTAGGCTGGAGGAAATTTCCTTGGAAGATGGATGGATCCACCTCAGTATGTGTATGTTTCTTTGTGCAAACTGAACTCTCTCCATTTGTGCAAACTGAACTCTCTCCCCTTCCTTGAGCGCCGGGACCTAGCAACGGTGATCCATGCAATGGTCACCTCAAGACTGGATTACTGTAACGCCCTCTACATGGGGCTGCCCTTGTGCCAAACCCAGTGGCTGCAGCTAGTGCAGAACGCGGCGGCTAGGCTGTTGTTGGGGCTCCCAAGATGGGAGCACATATGGCCGGGGCTGCGCAGGCTGCACTGGCTGCCAGTGATGTACCGAGTTCATTACAAAGTGCTGGTTATTACCTTTAGAGCCCTATATGGCTGAGGACCTGCCTACGTGAGGGACCGTCTCCCCCCATTCGAACCCCAGAGAGCGCTGAGGTCAGCTGGAAAGAACCAGCTGAATATCCCTGGGCCAAGGGAGGCCAGATTGAAGACTACTCGGGACTGGGCCTTCTCTATTGCAGCTCCACTACTGTGGAACCAACTCCTGGAAGAGGTGCGGGCCCTGAGGTGTTTTGACCAACTCCTCAGGGCCTGCAAGACCTTCCTCTTTAAAATGGCCTTCACTTAACGCTGAGCCAAGATAGATTCGCTGGAAATGTTTTAGCCATTGAATTTTATAGAAGATCTGAGTTATAGCACCATAATGTTAATTTTAATAAGTTGATTTAACGATGGTTTTATCTAATTGTAATTATTGTGTATTATGGTTTTACTGTGCATTGTATTTATATGTTGTGAGCCGCCCTGAGCCTGCCTCGGCGGGGAGGGTGGGATATAAATAAAAAGTATTATTATATTAGGGGTGATTCAAATTCCACTCTTCTGCTCTTTTGATTTAAAAATGCTCATTTTGATCTGGTTTCCTCCTTGTGCAAATTGAAGCAATTTTAATTTTTGCAGCATTTTCTTTTTCCCTGCACTGAATTTTTCCTGTAAAATTTATTCATTTTCAACATTATTTGTAAATCAGTTAATCAGCATCATATGAATAAGTGATGTGCAATGTATGAATGATGAATAAAAACCATGTGAAATACATGATGTGAATTAATCTACAAAAATAATTGAGTAAATCAGGCAATAGATCAAAGAAGGGAACCTGCAAAAAAAAATTGGCAACATTAACTCATTCCTATTCTCTGCTGAAGTACACAGCAACCCAATCATGCCAGATTTTTCTATACATCCTAGCCAGATAAGGTCATTCTCTCTTACACACCTTGAAATATTTATAGCCCCTGATCATCAGTTTGGCTGATTCAGCATAAAAGATCAAAGGGGATAAAAAATCCCTTCTGAATTTACAAACAGGTAAATTTTAAAAGAGTTAGGCCAACATAAGATTTATCAATAGTCCTCATTCTTTCTCCCCCAGCACAAGGATGTTGTGAAGAAACTAAGTGAAAATGGTCTGTACACTATAATCAAAATATATTTCCCAACAACTGTACATATCAGGATGTCAGCCTAAATATAAATTCTTGAGCCTTTCCTTTCTTTAAATTTGTTCGAAGAGTTTACTGGATTTAGTTGTATGTGGCAAAAGCAAAGAGAAATGTGAAGCAATGTGAAAACCTTTAATAACTTCCTTTGTACTTTTTTCATATTAATTCCTCTTAGGAAAACCAGGATGTTTGCAGAGCTAATTATCATTGGAATAATGATCTACTTGGGGTGAGTGGATTAAAAGGGGTAACTTGATTGCACAGTTATTGGGTTTAAATTTAGCGGAATACTTTTTGTGAGTGCTGCTCAAAATTGCTGGTAGAGGTAGAGATACAAAATCACGTTACATTTATGCTACAGATTACGCGATGAATGCTGAAAAATAGTACATATATTGTTTTACGATTCCTCTGCAGCTTTCACTTTAAGCTGCAATTCTCTCTGCGGTACTTAGTCTCATCTGATTAAAAACCAATATCACTATGAAATTAGCTTTTGTTCTGCAAGTAAACTAGAGCAGTCATTTTTCAATAGCTTGTGCTGTATTATTAGTTAGAAATTGTCAATGCTCTAGAGATATGCCACACTATTGTTACTGGATGTCAGTCATTGGGATGATAATGAGAAGCAAGAAATTGAAAAAGGTAAAAAAAAAAGGAAAGGAAATGCTTAAGAATCAACTAACATTACTATGCTTGGAAAACTAGAAGCATTTTCAAATGCAATCTATTGTTGGGAAGATTACAAAGGCAAAATATATTGGGATTTATAACCTTGACAAAATTAGCACATTATTTAAATCTATGCCATGTATAAAGGCAAATTTAAGTATTTTGCACTAGAAAAGGCAGAGAATAATGAGGATGTTATCCAGCTTCAGAACTGATGTTGTTTGCTAGGGAAAAGCAGCATAGAAATTGTAAATAATTCAGTAGTCACAATAAACCAGGTGGCATTTGCCTGCAGAGCTAAGCCATAGTTGGGACACTTCCAGTGGCACTTGACTAAAAAATGGTTAAAAGGGAATAAAAGTATTTGTAATGCAGCAAGTGGGGAAGACATCCACACCACCAGCATTTCAACTGTGGCCATAATCCCCTGTCCAATACCTATTACGGCACTAGTTGCAATTCCCTCTCCTGTCATGCACATTCAGACTAAGGGCTATTGATGCCAGAAACATTGCCTTCACGCTAAATTGACTTCATTTGCCTTTGGTGATATTATCCCATAGCCAGATTTGACTGGATTTATGGCATTGTGATACCATCAGGCTCATATCATGATCCCTGACTAGCTAGAATCCAAGAACGCTGACAAAAAAGCAGTTAAAGAACCGGAACAGAAGTAATGACTGCCTGCCAAGCTGGGTATTCGAATACCAGCAGGGACCTTGGAGTTCAAGGTGGCCATGCTTTGAACCATTCATGAGATCAGGAAGCTCCCAGATACCTGTCAAGAGATGAATGAGAAAGTCACCTTGCAGAATAGCAATCATACTATATTTGATTATATTTAATTATCTAGTTATCCAAGACCATCAAAGCAGAGTGTCCCTGAGAAACTCTTACAAGGTCCAATTTCATGTTTGGTTTAATGTTGACATTGACAGAACAAAATGGCTTTGCTGCACTTGAGCATTTGTTTGCAAGTTAGTAAGAAGATTTGGGAGAGAGGATGACTACCTCCTTGTAGGATCTGTAAACTCTGGCTAAATTCAGACAGCCAATTTGAGCTGACATAGGTACAGCCCCCAGAGAGATTAAAAAAACAAGGTCAGAAAGATACAGCTGCTGCCCATCCTGGTCTGACACTCATCCTATCCTTCGATGTCTCTGAGACGAATCAAATAGCTTCCACTTGGGAAGTGGCGACAAATTTTTATGCTACACTCCATCCATCTTTCTGGGTGTATGAACATGGGAGTGCACGTGAGGTGATTGACAGTGTGAACCCGCCAATCTGCTCTAGAAGCTCACCAGTATTCTTTTTAAAAAATCACTGCCCAGAGAGCATAAGCGCATGGCTAATAAAAATGTAAAGGATAAAAAGAAATCCAAACTGTGCTGAGGGGATAGCATGCAACAACCATGTGAACACACCAAAGTGCCCCCCTGTGATATAGGGGTGCATTGTGCAGGAGCATCTGATTAGAATTTGGATGCTTCATTTTGGAGTGGCATAGTTTGGGATGCCTGCAGTGCACATGAAGCTACCTGTCTGTACCCAGCTTTTCTGTTGAGTCCTAAAGCCACACAGATATTTACTGAAAATTTGTTTCCTGTGATTGCATCTCCTCTGAAGTCAAAGACCACCACCCCCCCCCAATTGCCATCATTTCCGAGTTCACACATCATCTTCCACTACAGACGTTCTATTCTATAGGGTGGTGATTGTCCCTTTCTGAGATACATAGAGATATTCCCAAAATATGTCAGTGACAAGACCACCTAATATTGTACCAGCACCACACTGGTGTTACTGCTACACCAGTGCACAACCGGGCAGCTTCAGGGGTGTGCCGTTAGTGCAGTAGAATTCCATTGCCTTTCTAAACTCATCAGGCTCTGGATCCAGATGCTGGAGCGATTTTATGAAAGTAAAATCTTACAGTAGGTTTGATTGAGTCTATGTGGCTCATATGTGAGGGAACGCCCCAGACTTCACACACTGTTCCCAAGCGCTGGTACAGCCATTCACATCTTTAATTGGAGCTCTACACACACACACACACACACACACACTATAGCTCTGTCCACAAGTCACACCGAATGCTTATAATCCATGTACAGTATTCACTTGAGTTTTCTTTATACATGTATTGAGTTATCTCCATGTTACATTCAATGCAAGTGCAGCTGAATCTTTTGATACAAACCTCATATTTATCTAAATCTGGGTCCCTTGTTTCATTTGCCAAGTGAGTGAATGTTGGCTCTTTCTTATAAACAGAGATATGCACATACATGCAGGATGCATGTAGGCTTATATATATGTGCAGCTAGAATACTCACAGGTCAGATGTTATGGTGTACATCATGAGCATGTTCTACACACAGAGCATATTTGCATAGAGCATGTTCTACACACTTAGAGCACAAATACTGGATTTTCCTAACACTGCTCAGAACATTAGGGTTTGTAGAATCTTTCGGGCTCAAGTACCGTGTTCTACTGGAGAAAGTTTTCCTTCCAGACGTTTCATTCTCAGCTGGAAGGAAAACTTTCTGGAACATCTGGAAGGAAAACTTTCTCCAGTAGAACACGGCACTTGAGTCCGAAAGATTCTACAAACCCTAATGATGTTACCAGCCGTGAAAACCTGAAATCTTTGATAACTGCTCAGAACACTTCCAAGTACTCCATCTCAAGACACAGATTCCAAAGCGGAAATCCTGGTCTCCCAATAGGAGGTGCAAGAACAATTTACCCATACAAGTAAACAAAGGATGGGGAAGCCCAGTCCCCAACAAGACTGCTGCAACCATTTCCTCCTGTCCCCCATACTTACTCTGGGAACTGCCACAATTATTCTGACTGCAATAACACTTGATAGTAGCAAGTCCCTAAAGTGTATTTTATTTTACAAAATTTATATCCTTTCTGCATTCACAAGAGCCACCAAGGCAACTAACAAAGTTAAACACACATTACTATTAAGATCAACCCATTCCAAAATGTAGACATCATTAATTTTTTAACTAAAAAAGAGCTAAAATCATATAAAAACACCAGTTAAAACATGGGTCAAGAAGGAGGAATCTCTGATGGAATGCCAAACAAAACAAAAAAGTTTTCACCTGCTGACAAAAAATGGTAACAAAAGGGACAGTAGGATCTCCCTAAGGAAACAGTCCCAAAGCTTAATGCCATGATCAAGGAGTCCTTCTCCCAGGTTACTACCTGCCTAATCTCAGTCAGTAGAGATACTCAAAGCATGGACTCAAAAAATAACTGTAGTAGTTGGGCAGGTTCATATGGGAGTAGCCAGTCCTTCCTATATGTTGGTCCTAAACTATATAAGTTCTTTGAAGGTCAAAACCAGCTCCTTCAATTGTGCCCAAAACAAATTGGAAGCCATTATTGGTGGACCAAGAGCCAATTTGGTGTAGTGGTTAAGTGTGTGGACTCTTATCTGGGAGAACCGAGTTTGATTCCCTACTCCTCCACTTGCACCTGCTGGAATGGCTTTGGATTAGCCATAGCTATTGCAGAAGTTGTCCTTGAAAGGGCAGCTGCTGTGAGAGCCCTCTCAGCCCCACCCATCTCACAGGGTGTCTGTTGTGGGGTGGAGAAGACATAGGAGATTGTAAGCCACTCTGAGTCTCTGATTCAGGGAGAAGGGTGAGGTATAAATCTGCAATTCTTATTCTTCTATGGTTCCTACAATCCACTCCAGTCATTGTCCTGGCTGCAGCATTTGGTACCAATTGAAGTTTTCAAGCACTTCTCAAGAGCAGCCTCACATAGCATGCATTGTGGTTATCCAATCTAGATGACACCTAAGCATACAATAGAATGGCCAGATTCTTCTCAGCCCAGGAAAGGCTACAACTAGCTAATCAGTCAAAGCTGGATTCCTCATCTGATGAAGTGTGCTTAAGAGCACACGAAAGCTTACATTCTAAATAAAAATTGGTTGGTCTTAAAGGTGCAACTTGACTCCTGCTTTGTTCAGCTGCTTCAGACCAACACAGCTGCCTGCTTGGATCTATAAAGCTGGTAAAAGACACTCATGGCCACAGTTGCCACTTGCTTATCCAGAGTAGGCCTCGTCCCAAGAGCACCCTCAGCTATTCACCTGACCCTTCAAGGGAAGTGCGACCTCATCCAGAATGTGTGACATCTTAAAGCTGCTTGCTTTCTTGTAGCCTGATATTTTTTCTAATCTCCAACATTTCAACCTTGTCCAGCTCACTCATCCTAGTCTTGTCTTAGCTTCGTTCCCTCTGCAGGATGATTTCTTCCTTGTCATGTCCATTCTCCTTGCTTCTAAGGGAAAGGGGGAAACTGTAATAACAATACCTCTCCTGAGCATTATGTTTCATAAAATAAGAGAAATGAGACTTCATAGATCTTCCTGACATATATACCTATGACAGGGGTGGCCAATGGTAGCTCTCCAGATGTTTTTTGCCTACAACTCCCATCAGCCCCAGCCTTTGGCCATGCTGGCTGATGGGTGTTGTAGGCAAAAAACACCTCTGACCCATGGATTATAATTTATCCCAGATATTTTAAATAGAACAGAGCAGAAAAAAGGCATAATGTTAATGAAAACTATTGACTGAGGGAAGTGATGCCACTCTTGCCAATGGGTTCCCCCCGCACTGAAGGGGAATGTGTTCAGGTGATAGCAACACTCACCCAGATAGCATTGTTCTTAACTGGCTCCATTTTGTCTCAGTGGTGCAGTCCTGCAGCCAAGACTAATTAATTACTTAGTGTTATGGCATCATGATGTTGACTACATGGTCCCCATTTGGCTTGGATCATCCAGACAACTGCCTACTAAGAAAATCCAGGGATGGGGGTGTCACTGAAGCAACAGCAGACAGAAGGTAAGAAATAATGGCAGTGAGTAAGAAAGAAAAAGGTAAACAGTTGTGTTATTTAGAGGAATTATTTATTAGAAGAGTTATTTCAGGAATTATTTTTGCCTATGTTTTCAGCTTGAAAAATAAATCAGTGAACATTCAGCACTTCCTAATTTTAAAACAATGTCTACTCCCAACTGTTACAAATGTAGTTTTTGGCTTTATGACAAATGTATTTTGTTTTAAAAGAATACAAGCCAATATGTTTCCCCGACTTGCTATGTAAACTGCATGTAAATGCATTCTGCAATGGGAATATTTTTCAAAAATGGTTACTTGTAGCTATGTTCAAGATGATAAATCATCTGTAATGTGACAACTGGTTGTGAAAATTAACTGGCTATCATCTCATCATCAGTAAAGGTTCTATGAGCCCAAGTGTCGCAGCACAAGGAAAGATAGCTGTGTTGATCAATATTTGCTCACTGGTACATATCCTTTCATTCCCCACTTTCTCAAAGCAAAATTTGAAGGTTTCCATAGTTCTTCCAAAAGATTTATTAGCTTATCTTTCACAGGCCAGCGTGAGTTTGATTAGTTTTTGAGTGGATGAGGGTTAAATAACAAACAGGCTTGTTCAAATACTTTTATGGGTCCAATCATACCTCCTGAAATATAGACCAGGTATACATTATTTATGCGATAATAGTCAGGGTCACACCGCCAAGCCATTTCTGAGAGCCTCGCTCAACAATAATAAAAAGAGGCATTAAATAATTCAGATGTCATTGAAGAAAAATTGGAGGACTTGTTGGGCAAATATCAAAGCAATCTAAATCTAGTGTGTATAGAAGACATATTGGGCAATGGCGAGGGCATGGTTATTATTTTGCAAACATTTTGCTTTCACTGCAAAGTTTGAGACACCACTGACTGTGAAATGAAAGGCCTTCTGCTAAATGTCCCTCACCCCCATTTCAGCATTTCCATTTTTACGCACAATATTTATAATTCCATTCCAACTGACTAAAACATTCTACTGCACTTTTGCCTTTAATGTGGGAGGAGGGAGCCATTACCCCTATGCATTTTGGAGGATTTGCAACACAGTTTAATATTGCACTAGTTGAATAGCCATGTAATCCTGTACAATAATGTTAATGTAAATGAACTATATTTTCCATAGCTCTGCAATAAAAAGTATGATCCAGACCTCCTTAATAGGATTACAGAAGAAAAACAGATACAGAAACTGTTGCAGTGCTTGATAATCAGTTTCTCTGCTGAAATATAAAAACCTTTTGTAGCAGCAAATGCAGAATGCTTCATGGCAGGGCTTTTTTTTTTTTAGCTGGAACGCACAGGAATGCAGTTCTGGCTGGCTTGGCATCAGAGGGTGTGGCCTAATATGAAAATGAGTTCCTGCTGGGCTTTTCTTTACAAAAAGCCCTGTGTGAAACAATGGTGAAATCAGGGGGTGTGACCTATTTTGTAAATGAGTTCCTGCTGGGCTTTTTCTACATAAAAAGCACTGCTTCATTTTCTACATAAAAAGCACTGCTTATCATTATATCTAATTGCAAATTTGTTGGTCCTCAAGCCAATCATGAACACAGCAAAATCACAGATAAAGAAGGGATCTTGAACCTATTCAGGGGACTCCCCCATTTATGCATTCTGTTGAAAATTATCTATAAGAAAGGGGGAGGGATTGCAAAACAGCCTGAGGAGGAGGAGTAAATATGTCACAGGAGAATGGGAGTCCAATCACACTGGAGTATCTCTGAAAGAAACTAGGTGGGGAAAGGAGAAATAAAACTCCTTAACTCTTGACAGTTTACAGAATCCTGGAGGAGAAGATTAACAGGGGCAGGGTAGAGTTTTGAGTTGCTACTTCTGTTTAGGGATGCTCAGTTTAGCTTGTAAACACAGACCTGTTCTTTCAATGATCAGTTTGACAATTCATCAGTCTATTTATGGGTATTCAGTGTGTTATTTCACAGGGAAGGGAAATCCCCCTGCCAGTTTTTGACGGCGCACCACTGACAGCGTCGGGCAGGGTCAAGAGCCTGGGGGTGCTGTTGGAGCCTTCTCTGACGATGGAGGCTCAGATAGCAGCCACTGCCAAGTCCGCTTTTTTTCACCTTAGGCGGGCGAGACAGTTGGCCCCCTTCCTGGAACGCGACGACCTAGCAACAGTGATTCATGCTACGGTCACCTCGAGGCTGGACTACTGTAATGCCCTCTACATGGGGCTACCCTTGTGCCGGACCCGGAAACTGCAGTTGGTGCAGAACGCTGCTGCCCGGCTGCTATTAGGGCTCCCAAGATGGGAGCACATTCGGCCGGGGCTCCGGGATCTGCACTGGCTGCCAGTAACATTCCGAGTCCAGTACAAGGTGTTGGTCATTACCTTTAAAGCCCTGTATGGCCTAGGACCTGCCTACCTTAGGGACCGTCTCTCCCCACACGTTCCCCAGAGAGTACTACGTTCCGGCTCACAAAATCTGCTGGTAGTCCCTGGACCAAAGGAGGCCCGCCTAAAATCCACCAGGGATCGGGCCTTCTCAACAGCGGCACCTTACTGGTGGAACCAGCTGCCGGAGGAGGTGCGGGCCCTGCGGGACCTAGGGCAGTTCCGCAGGGCCTGCAAGACAGCCCTCTTCCGGCAGGCCTATAACACCTAACTGATATTTTGGATGGAACATCTTTGGATGGAACAAAATGCTCTTATAGACCGCTGCCTTTATTTTATCTTGTTTTATTAACTATGCTTTTATTGTATCTGTAAATGTTTTAAATGGAATTGTAAATGTTTTAAATGGAATTGTATGAATTTATTGTGTTGTGAGCCGCCCTGAGACACTTCGGTGAGAAGGGCGGGATATAAGTCCATCAAATAAAATAAATAAATAAAAATAAAATATTTCTTACTAACCATGCAGTACAGTTCAACTGGCTTTTTGTATATGTATCTTCTCATCCAGACCAATTGAGCTTTACTACCTGCCCCCACAACCTTGCTGCATAACTGCTCTGCTTAGCAGCCAATTGTTTAAATAGACAATTAGATCACTTACAAATCATATAAATCAGTGCTTGATAAATACTGGCTGTGATCACACATACTAAATAATGCACTTTCATTCCACTTTTGATGCACTTTCCAACTGGATTTTACTGTGTGGACTGACAAAATGCAGTGAAAGTGGATTGAAAGTGTATTATTGTGTATGTGTGTGATCACAGCCACTGTGTTTCAATAAAATCTGACCCTTTGGAGTTCATATAAATAGCCTTTATTGACACTAATGTTTGCTGCTGTTTATCATGAACACCACTTTCCAACATTATACACTGGATGCTCAAACATGTTTACAACAAAATTTGCAGCATCCTTCCCCCTGTCACACATTGCACTTGGGGTTACCCCACCCCCCACCACCTCAGCCTTCAGGTGCCTCCCCTCCCCTGTGGCTTCAAGAGGGGCAGGGAAGGAAGCTCTTGGATGCCGGATTCTCTTTCTTTCCCTGACTCCTCTCCTGCACAGCCTAGAGTTGCCAACCAGCATATCCTCTTCAGCCCACTTCCCTGTCCTTTTTAAAGACAGAACTACCAGCAGTGCATACCTCATTCTGCCTTGCCTCCTCTTGCAAGGACAATTAGCCACTACATCGGAGGATGAAAGTCAATATGCTGATAAGCACAGCCAGCCCCCGTCCCTGCTCTTTGCTGAGCTGCCTCCAATTAGCTGTGAGTTCAGCATCACCTTTTGAAAAAGACCACTTGCTGCATAGATCAACATGAAGGGAGTGGAAGGTCTTAAAGAGATCACTCACAGTGGCAAAAAACCCCTGCCATACCTCTGACATCCCCTTGCAAAATTATTTGTGAACTCTATTTGTTCTTCTGAGTTTTTTTCCTCCAAAAATATCATACTGTATGCCTGTACCTACCTAATTTTTAACATGGAAATCCTGAAGCTGCAGCATAAATAAATCTTCAGTTTAGTTTGTAACCATTCTTTCAACCATCTCCAGAATGATCTTAAAAAACAATTAACTTCTTCATTCTTTCTTGCCATTTTAAGTTTATTGTCACAACATCCAAATGGAGTAATGCAACTCAAATTAATCAGTGTTCATAATATGGCAGGCTTGACAAAGAACAAATGACAGAAAAGGCTCGATTGTATTCTTTCATGATTGGCAGACCCTCTGAAAATTTTCTCTCTGTGTGTGTGGGTGGGTGTGCACACACTATTTTGTGCATATTATTCAAAAAACTAGAGCAAGGGTGTCAAACATGTAGCCCAAGGACTGCAAAGCCAAGTGTGCTTTGCAACATGTGCATCTGAACAACACCTGAACAGCGTACTCAAGATTACTACAACACAGACATTGTCTCCAGATGCAATAGTTCAGAGCAAGAAGTGTCAGTTATTTAACAGTTACTGTTATTTAACAGTTATACTGTTTTATTATACTGTTAAATAAACAAAATATTGCCAGAGTGCTAATCTTTTAAGCATCTTTTAAGGTTTTTTTTTTTTAATCTTTAATTGTGTTTTTCTGTGTCTCTTATAAAGTTTATTTCTCTGCTACCTGGCATTACATTTTATGACACACATGGCCCAGCCCAACAAGGCCTCATTTATGTCAGATCCAGTCCTCATAAAACACCCCTGAGCTAGAGCATCTGCATATGCAACAGTAAATTGAGCTTCTATTTTTGAATAAGATACAAAATCAACTCCTGTTGTAGGACATTTAAATTCCAAGTGCATTTGAAATTCACAAGGTGGACATTGGATTTTCCTTTAGCAAGGAAAAATAGAAATGACGCAGATATTGTGAAACCACAGGTTAATAAAACTATGTTTAGTATAATTGATAAAATGCAGGCCACTCTATTAATAATCATTATCACATAAGGATATGAAATCATGGTTTGGTCTATTAACCAGAGTTTGTCATAGTTGTGGTTTTGCATGACAGACACTCTGCCTTAACTGAGGCTTGTTCCCTCAGTTCCCATAAGAACAGCCATGTTAGATCAGGCCAATGGCCCATCAAGTCCAACATTCTGTGTCACACAGCGGCCAAATATATATACACACAGCGGCCAAATATATATACACACACACACACACACACACTGTGGCTAATAGCCACTGATGGACCTCTGCTCCATATTTTTATCTAACCTCCTCTTGAAGGTGGCTATGCTTGTGGCCGCCACCACCTCCTATGGCAGTGAATTCCACATGTTAATCACCCTTTGGGTGAAGAAGTACTTCCTTTTATCCGTTTTAACCTTTCTGCTCAGCAATTTCATCGAATGCCCACGAGTTCTTGTATTGTGAGAAAGGGAGAAAAGTATTTCTTTCTCTACTTTCTCCATCCCATGCATTATCTTGTAAACCTCTATCATGTCACCCCGCAGTCGACGTTTCTCCAAGCTAAAGAGCCCTAAGCGTTTCAACCTTTCTTCATAGGGAAAGTGTTCCAGCCCTTTAATCATTCTAATTGCCCTTTTCTGGACTTTCTCCAATGCTATAATATCCTTTTTGAGGTGCGGTGACCAGAACTGCACACAGTACTCCAAATGAGACCGCACCATTGGTTTATAGAGGGGCATTATGATACTGGCTGATTTGTTTTCAATTCCCTTCCTAATAATTCCCAGCATGGTGTTGGCCTTTTTTATTGCAAACGCACACTGTCTTGACATTTTCAGTGAATTATCTACCACGACCCCGAGATCTTTCTCATGGTCAGTCTCTGAGAAAGATCTCGGGGTCGTGGTAGATAATTCACTGAAAATGTCAAGACAGTGTGCGTTTGCAATAAAAAAGGCCAACGCCATGCTGGGAATTATTAGGAAGGGAATTGAAAACAAATCAGCCAGTATCATAATGCCCCTGTATAAATCAATGGTGCGGTCTCATTTGGAGTACTGTGTGCAGTTCTGGTCACCGCACCTCAAAAAGGATATTATAGCATTGGAGAAAGTCCAGAAAAGGGCAATTAGAATGATTAAAGGGCTGGAACACTTTCCCTATGAAGAAAGGTTGAAACGCTTAGGGCTCTTTAGCTTGAAGAAACGTCGACTGCGGGGTGACATGATAGAGGTTTACAAGATAATGCATGGGATGGAGTTCTTCTACCCTGCCCATTTGCAGAGCCTGCCATTCTTCTACCCTGCCATTCTTCTACCCTGCCCATTTGCAGAGCCAGAACAAAGATGATGAAACAGGGTTGCCAATCCCTAGCTGGGGGCAGGGGATCCCCTGGTTTGGAGTCTCTCCACTCCGCTTTAGGGTTATCAGAAGGGGAGGAGGGAAATGTCTGCTGGGGACTCCATTATACCCTATGGAGATAATTTCCCATAGGGTAAAGTGGAGAATCAATCCATGGGTATCTGGGGCTTTGGGGGCTGTTTTTTGAGGTAGAGGCACCAAATGTTCAGCACAACATCTAGTGCCTCTCCTCAAAACATCCTCCAACTTTCAAAAAGGTTGGACCAGGTGGTTCAATTCTATGAGCCCTCAAAGAAGGTGCCCCTATCCTTCATTATTTCCAAAGGGAGGGAAGGCATTTAAAAGGCATGTGACCCATTTAGATGTGATGCCCAGAATTCCCTTTGGAGTTCAATTGTGCTTGTCAGACCTTTGCTCTTGGCTCCAGTCCCAAAGTCCCCAGATATTTCTTGAGTCAGACCTGACAATCCTATGATGAAACCATCATTTGTTTTGGCAAAACAGAACTTGTAAATAAGGAATTTAAAACAGGACTTAAACCATGTTTAAAACAAACTATTTTTTCAGTCAGACTTTCCTCTCAATCATACTCAATTCATTTCTGAACTACAGTACCCAGCTATAACAGCGCACCTCGCGGTCTCACTGGATTGCTTCTATATGCGGCTTATGGCTATCCCAGCCCCTTTTCAGCCTCAGTTCTTCCTCTTGAATTTTACCTCATGGCTATGGAACGCAAGGGGTGGGTGTAATATGGATTTCTCACTACTAGTCTCTTCGGGGTTTTTGTTTTGCTTTCAGATGGATATAAACTCAGGGTGTTTTCGCACAGAGCTTACCCCGGAGCAACATCCCTCTTCACCGCGCAGCCTCTGGGCAGATTTCGCACCAACTGCTCTGCAGAACCAGGAAGAGCCGCGAAGTGCCGAGCCTTTTGCGTTGCAAATGTAAACCACTAAAAACCAGTTTACGTTAGTGATGCAAAAGCCGCGGCTCTTCGCGGCTCTGCGGAGCAGTTGGTGCGAAATCCGCGCAGACGCTGCACAGTGAAGAGGGACGTCGCTCTGGGGTAAGCTCTGTGCGAAAATGCCTTCAGTTTGTAGGGGACCACAGCAGCTTTGATAGTTTTCCCAATATACTGGCACCAGAGAACTTTAAAGTAAACCACAGAAATTTATTAACGTTCACACACCGTCTTCAACTGGGGAATGGGAAATATATACATGGGCTATATTGTATCTCAAGCAGTTAACAGTTTCTTCGTAGTTCAGGCTTTATAACATCTAGTTCACTTAGGTCTCTCAGGTTTCACAGATCATACAGCTTTCACTCTCCAACACTATTCTGGGTTGGCCTCTTGGGTATAATGTGCCAAGTCCCTTAAGTCGACTGGTGTCTCTTCTCCCAGCCCTTCAGACTTCTAGACCCACATCTTTCCCTCAACCACCTCCGTAGCTCTTAAGAGAAGTGTCTCTGTGCCTGTGACCTCTCAGGTCTTTTACTGTGACTCTTCTCCAGTCACACACAGCCCCGTGGCTGTCTAAATAGAGTGAACAGTGAGCTTTGCTTCTCTCGAAGACTCTCCTCAGCTCCTGTCTCAGCTCCTTCTCAGACCAACTGCTCTCTTCAGCAGTCTCCCTCAGACTCCATCAGACACTAACTGCCCTCAGCCGTTAGCTGTCAATCACCTCTGAGAGTTCCGAGCACTCTGGCCCTCACCCTTAGGTCACCTGACGCAGGCTCTATGCGTCCTTAGTTTTCTTGTTAACCCTTTCATTACCATCACACCAGCTTACACAGCTTTTGTCCAAGCAGGTCCTATAATCACCAGCATAACTTTTTGGGTGGTCAAAGGAGTGACCACATGTGCGACTAGGGGTTTGAATACTTTAGATAAAGTTTATATAAATATCGCACAGGGGTATAGAGTTTTGCAGCTACCACAGTTAGGTATGTTGGATCATTTATCCTTGGTCTTGGTTCCTGTGTATATTTCTAAGCGGAAGAGGGGGGTGGTTGTAACTAGGACAGTGAGATGCTGGCCTGTGGGGGCGACTATGCAGCTTCAAGACTGCTTTGAACGAACAAATTGGGACATCTTTGAACATCCAGACCTAGAGTGTTATACAGATACAGTTTTGGGGTATATGGCCCACTGTATTGATACTGTTACAACAAACAAGTGTATTCGAACCTATCCAAATCAAAAGCCATGGATGACTGGCAGTGTTAGGTTTCTCTTGCATAGAAGATATAAGGCTTTTAAGTCTGGGGATGCCTCACTTTACAGTGTGGCCAGAGCAAATTTGAAGCGGGGTATTAAACAGGCCAAAGCTGCATATAAGGGCAGGATAGAAGAATGGCTTTCTCAGAATAATTTGAGACAAGCCTGGCAGGGGATTCAGCAGTTAACTGATTTCAAGGCGCTAAAGGCTAGTACGAATGGAAAGCAGGAGCTGGCAGAGGAGTTAAATACTTTTTATGCCCGGTTTGAAGTGGATCAAAAGAAAGCGGAATTACCAGTAACATCATCGTTGGGGACCGAGCGAGGTGCTCCTTTCGCTGTGAGGGAGCACGGTGTAAGGTGTATAATGAAGGCAGTAAATTCTAGAAAGGCTGCAGGTCCCGATAATATCCCTGGTTGTGTAGTAAAGGAATGTGCAGGGCAGTTAGCCGGGGTGTGGACTGAGATTTTCAATCATTCTTTGTCACAATCCATTGTTCCCACTTGTTTGAAGGCTTCCCTTATTGTCCCAATACCAAAGAGGACGCCAGCAAAGGTTTTAAATGACTATAGGCCAGTGGCCTTGACTTCTGTTATAATGAAGTGTTTTGAACAATTAGTTCGAAAATATATTATTTCCTGCCTTCCTGTTATTTTTGATGAATATCAGTTTGCTTACAGGAAAAATAGATCTACTGAGGATGCTGTTAATACTGTTCTTTATACTGCTTTATCGCATTTGGATAAAAAGGGGACATATGTTAGAATGTTGTTTGTAGATTTTAGTTCTGCTTTTAATACAATATCACCCCATAGATTGTTGTTTAAGCTTAAAGATTTGAAGCTGTCGGACTCTATATGTGAGTGGATTTTGAATTTTTTGTCAGGTCGTTCACAAAGGGTTAAAATGGATGGATATATTTCCTCCGTGAAGATCTTAAATACTGGCACCCCTCAGGGATGTGTCTTGAGTCCACTTCTTTTCACTATTTACACGTCTGATTGTGTTTCTAGCAGTCTGAGTAACAAAATCGTTAAGTATGCAGATGATACAACGTTGGTAGGGCTCATCTCTGAGGATGATGAGTCTGCGTATAGGAGGGAAGTTCAACAGCTGTCCCTTTGGTGTAAAGTAAATAATCTTATTTTTAATATAAATAAAACGAAGGAAATTATAGTGGATTACAGGAAGAATAGTTTGGACATCCAGCCGTTGTTTATTGATGGTGTTATGGTAGAACAGGTGACAGAATGGAAGTTTCTGGGAATTACCATGAAACAGGATCTAACATGGGGGGCAAATACTTTAGCTCTAGAGAAAAAGGCCCAGCAACGACTATACTACTTAAGACTCTTAAGATCACTACAACTGTCAGGGAGTCTGCTGATTGCCTTTTATCGTAGTTCCATTGAGAGCATTTTATCTTATTGCCTCTGCGCGTGGTTTGGGAGCTGCACAGAAGCAGAGAGAAGGGTGATCCAAAGAGTGACGAGAAGAGCACAAAAGTTTTGTGGATGTTCTCTCCCCTCATTGGTGGATCTGTATAATATGGGATGTAAAAGGAAGATACAAATGATCCTAAGGGACCCTTCACATCTGGGCCATTTGCTATTTGAGATCTTACCGTCAGGTAGACGATATAGAGTGTTGAAGGCTAGGACAAACAGATTTAAGGACAGTTTCTATCCAAGTGCTGTGGTTAGGCTAAATGCAGGGTTATGAAGGATTATCTGTTTTAGATATATTTAAATGGTTTTAATGGTTTTATGAATGTTTATCTGTTTTAGATGTATTTAAATGGTTTTAATGGTTTTAATGGTTTAAATGGTTTTAGATGTATTTAAATGGTATGAATATGTGTGTTTGATGTGTTGGTATGTTTTGTGGAAGAGCACCTCATTTCGTTGCTCTCTTTTTGTTGAGAACAATGACAATAAATTTATCTATCTATCTATCTATCTATCTATCTATCTATCTATCTATCTATCTATCTATCTATCTATCTATCTATCTATCAGTACTCTCCTGTTTTCATCACCCAAAAAACTGGTTGGATCCAATCCTATATCTAAGGTTTGAAATGGACATAAAATAAAACCGTATTTAAATTAAACTAAGTGAATTCTCTGAACTCAGTTCTCTAACTAACTATACTTAGCATAAACTAAAATTTGAAGCTAAGCTCTGAGGCTGATTTATTTATCACAGATACTCTTTTGAGTGCATGTTATGTAATAAGGAACGGGGGACCTTGCTGCTATTTATCACTCTACAGAGACACCCGGCAAGACCTGCTGAAAATCAAAACCACTCTTGAAATGCAACACATCTCAATGACAATCTCATATCCACACTTCTCTTAATGGTGCAGGAATATACATGTGCCTTATTCCAGGGCCAGTTCAAAGCATTTCATGCCTCCCAGATTCTCACTTTGTGCCATTCCTGCCAGTCTGGTAGACTCCAAAGACAGCAGCTCTGCAGTCATAATGAAATCAAGGCAGGTGGCATGGGTGCAACTGCTAGCCGGATCAGGAAAGTACATCGTTCTCCAGACCCCCTACATTACTGCTATGTTATAAAGCAAGCTCCAGTGTAGAATGTGGAAAAAGGATGCCAACTTGGGAGGTAGGTCTGTTGGATACTGGAAAATATCAGTGAGATTGCCTGTCTGTGTGATTCTATTCTTATGATTTGGTGTGAAGAAAGAGTGAATCTGGAACACCAGAAAGTTAAGCAGGTATGATGATGCTTTCTGTGCAGACAGCTTCCCCGCCTTCACCATGGCATATCAAGGAGAAATGACTTGTTGACAATGGGAAACCTTGCCCTGTGGCTGTTGCTACAAGGTAGCTGCTTGGCCACTGAGTGAGAGAGGATGCTGGACTAAATGGACCATTGGTCTGATCCAGCAAGACTCTTCTTATCAGTGCTTTTCTTGTAGGAAAAAGCCCAGCAGGAGCTCATTTGCATATTAGGCCACACCACCTGGCCTGGGAACAGGTGGTTGCTATATGGTGGCTCAGGCCAGCCGAAGCCCTGGCCAGCCCAGGTGGAGCTCTGCTCCTGTGGGCTCCAGCTGAAAAAAAATAAAGCCCTGCTTCTTATAGTCTTATGTTTTTAAGGCACATTGGGATCACAAACAGATGTCTGAATGGAAGAATGAAAAAATTGCAGCCACAGTTTGTCAAAACAAGCCAAGACTGAATGATCATGTAAGCTGATCCTGATTTCACAAACTAGCTACAGTTAAAATCAACTATAGTTTTGCACTATGTCTGAACCAAGTTTGAGACTCAATTTTACCTATGCATTTAGCCATTCTCTGCAATGTGCACAGCCAGACTAGATTATAAACTGAGTTAAAAAACACCACAGTGGAGGACGCCATAATTAGTGTGGCATACTTCCAATCTACTTCTCCCCCAGACAAGGAAATTGCTTTTGCATGTATTTCATATTTATTCAAATCTTCCTTTTCACATTCATTTGCAGCTATTCTTCACTGCACAATCCACAGTAATATTAAAATCCCAGTCACTGGTATTTGAAACCATACCTTCCTGTCAATATTCTGCAAAAAATTCCCATAGGGTAGATCAATCAAAGTTTCAATCACTGCTTTGCGTTATTAAATCAACTATTCATGTAAGTGTCATGAGGTGCCAATATCTAACAGGAATGCTATATTAACTTTAAGTAATAACAGGAATACTATATTAACTTAAGCAATAAGGAGGTCACTGCTTTCTGGAGAGCAAAATTGTGGGTGGTAGGATATCTCATGAGGCTTTGACTTGAAAGACCTTTTAAAACTACTTACATACATTCTACTTGCTTAGCTATGAAATACCCACTTATATTAACCAAACAGATAAAATCATTATTTTAATTTTAGTCCAAGATATAACATTTATTCTTAGCATTATGTTTCTCTCATTCATCACAGAGCTTCCCCTGCCCCTATTAAATAAGACATGTGCACAAAAAAATTGTTGCATGATTTTTGCTTTTACTATTTTTGATCATTTTAACTCACCTTTCTCCTAAAATTAGATTACAATATTATTTAAAAACCATAAGAAAACAGATATAAAAGCATAGGAGATAACACTGCTACGCACATATTAAATCCCATACAGATGGTTCCAGCTCTCCAACAGAGACACTCTGGATATGGTCAATAATGAAATATTTGAACCATTCCATTGCAGCTCCTCTAGTTCCAAGTTCAGCCACCAAACATTTTAACAAAATCACCTTGTCTGGTGCTGTTTTTGTCCCAGATCCAGTCCTGAAACTGGACTGTCAAGGATCAAGGGCAGATGTAACAAAACTATTTCAGTCACCTTCTCCAGGAAGTGCAGATTTGATACAGGATGATAATTAGTACCTCATTTTTATTCAAAGAGCATTACTCAAGTATACGTAGATAGCCTCTTGCATTGGCTAGGAAATATCTCCCGTGCCAAAGATCATACCAGCAGTTCTCTCATCTTATGATTTTTTAACAACGAATATGAACAGGGATCAGGACTACAAGCGGTAACCTACATTTACACATAACCCAGAATTATATAACTATTGATCAAGGAAACCAAGTTGACACTGTCTATAAGTGCATCAGATATGGTCCAGAAACCTCTACTACCTGAGCTACTACACCACTGGCATTCAAGGTGAAGTGGATTTGAGAGACTATCAGCAAAAAAAAAAAAAAATTGTACAGAGGTGTCATTTCAAATCTTCAAGTATCAGGTGCTGTCAGATTTGGCCCAAGTTTCCAGCTAACAAATCCCTTGACATTTTCCTGCTTCATACAGGTAACCCAACTCCAAGGTAAATCATGGAGCTGAGTTACACCTCAACTAGCTTTTTATTGGAGAATATTAATATTTATTAGCTCAAAATGGTGAGTCTATGAGTGGTGAGGTGAGCAAGGATCTCTGTCTATGTTTACAGAGACAGACCACTGAAAATCCTTTGGTTAATAATGGATTTTATTATACATGTTGGTTTTCAAATAGTTACATCCCAATCAAACAATTTCAAGCGTACAAGAGGAATACAGTGGTTAGCTGAACAAGTATGGATGGGGGAAGAGGTGATACAATACCTAGATCTTGCAGAGCAGGCTCAGTCAGAAGAAAACACAAGGCCTCTGGAGGGAGATTTCTCTCGAGAAGGGAGGAGGTTGAGGGCAGGAAGGGATGGAGGGAGGAGAGGATGGAGGAATTCCCTTTTTTTCTCTGACCAAACCTGACAGGTGGGATTGCCTGTTTTCTAGGGTAAATTACATCACGCCAAGTGATTCAATTACCCAATGAGGAAGCAGAGTGTCATACCAATGGAAAATCAGAGTGTCATATGTGGAATATCCAATCAGAGATCATTGTGTCATAGATTCATACCACCAATAGAGGAATTTTAATTACACTGGCCAAATGACATTTTATGGCCCTGTTTTTCCAAACTGATTCCTTTGAAGCTCCCCAAAAGTGATAGATTTCTCCCTTAGTGTCAAACATGGAAAGGCATCCTTCAAGTGTTTAAGAGATTGGTTGACTTTGATAGCCTTAGCAGTAATTAAAGAAAAATAGAAATCTTGTTAAAAGTCAAGATTCCCTGACAGAAATGTGAGACCAGTTTACAGGTATACCACACATTCACAACAAGATGACCACTTAACCTTTAGCCTTTGTGTTTCTGCTGTCTTCCCCTGAGGAATAACAGAACATATATATACAAGCCATTTATTTGTGTTGCAGGAGTCCTGGTAACCCTTTTTTTTTTTTATAACAGGACTTAAAAGGTTGCCAAAAGAAGTGAAGGAACTTTACAGCTCTGCCCACTACGTGTCTCTCTCTGGGCCTTGAATTCTTCATTTCCAGGAGCAGAAAGATGGATGCTCTTTAGCCACAGCATTGGCCACCATGTCTGTCCAGCCTGTGAACCAGACTTGACATCATTCCAGCCAGCCTGGGGCCTAGAAGGAACTGGATTTTTCTCCCTTATGAGAAAGAAAGACCATTCCAATTCAAATGGGCATTGCTGTGTCATATTAATATTCTAGGGTTACATTGCAATATCACATTCCAGGGGTGCATGGCTTGGGAATCAGTACAGGGGTGTCTTTCTGGTAATCAGGTGCTGTCAGATTTGGCCCAAGTTTCCAGCTAACAAATCCCTTGGCATTTTCCTGCTTCATACAGGTAATCCAACTCCAAGGTAAATCATGGAGCTAAGTTCCATCCTGAGCAGTAACTCTGTCAATCATTGACAGAAGTCTTTCATTTCAAGGCCACACAGGAGCATCCACAGAATTACTGGTCAGGGTACCAGAACAGCATACAGCATTCTAGATGCATAGATTCTACTGGTCTCCGAGAGTGGACCATTTTAATTCATCTGCCACTTCTACAAAGGGTGGGAACCACTTACCTTCAGAAGATAATGGCCCAGTCATTGTGTGGGCTGAATCTCCAACACATATCAGAATCAGCTAATTATTAAGTACAAAAGATTTAATTCAGTGTATGCTCTTTTTCATGTACTGAGCCCCTAACAATCTTGGTCAAATCTACTGTGGCCATGAAGTCCTCAGCTGGAAGGAACTGAGGCTCAGTGACAGAGCATTTGTTTGGCATGCAGAAGGTCCCGAGTTCAATCCTCAGCATCTCCAGTTAAAAGATCAGGCAGTAGGTGGTATGAAAAACCTCTGCTTGAAACCTGGAGAGCTGCTGCCAGTCTGAGTACACAATAGTGACTTTGATAGACCATTCAGTATAAGGCAGCTTCATGTGTTGATGTGTGTTCATGTGACCCAGACAAGGTGGCTTCAGCATAAAATATCTCAGGAAAATAAGTCTGGAGATCTCCAACACCAGACAACACCAGCCCTGAGACCACTATCGCCAGCTCAGACAGGGTCCCACTGGTGAGGTAAATGGTAACTTATAAAGTGTCCCTGAAGCCCAGTATGGGGAAAATACAGCCAATGCAGGTATGGTTGGACAGCAAACCTGCAAAAGTAGAAAGATTCATGGGGAATAACAGCAGCCAATCCTCCCTGTCCTCCAGGACCACATAAACTGCTAGAATAAACTGTAACAAACAGACCATATTATACTTATTCAGCCAAATCCTGGACAAAAAGCTAGACCTCTCCTTCTCTAACATGCCTGATAGCAAGGCAATCTCATTTCAGATAGATTTAGCATTGCACATCATCAAGGTCAAAGTGGAGGTGGTTTTGGGAACTGTCCCAGCCATATTTCTCAAGATGGGACAGCAATGAGCATTCAAATATCTCTCCCACAGCCATATATCCCAGCTCCCCGCTGTACCAGGATGTTATTCTCAGTCACACTGCCATTACAACAGAAGGACCAACAAAACTAAAAGCTTTACCCCCCACACCAGACATCCCAAATCTCTAAGTCTACACTGCCAGCAACAGTCATAAAATCATGCCAGAGGCCACAGAAAGGTTAAAAATGAAAGGCAAGTCACTGTCTCAATGGGAGATTGTATTAAAAATCTCAGCAGCTGTCACTAATTCTACCAGGGAGACAGGTCAAATTGCCTTTCCTCTCCCCACATGATGCTGTTCTCTTGTTGATTGCCTCCAGATGCCTCCAATAGAGATGCGTAATGCCAAACACACTGGCAGACATTATTTTATGCATATCTCTTAAGGCAGCTGATGAAATAGGTGACTCTGAGTTTGTTATTGTTTCTCCCCACAGTTGGCCATGTATACACTTGCATCAATATTCCACAATAGTTCCATTTTTTCCTGCTCTTTTAACAGAGTGCTTTCCCTAGGATTTTCAGTTATAGCATAGTGTTTTATGTCATGGCTTCCCAAACCTGAGGCCACAGGGTATCCCACTGGGTATTGTTTTCTTTTGCAGTCCATTTGGGTCAAGCATACTGAAAAGTCCAGCCAATCCTGGCAGAAAATGCCAGGTAGGATGAAAAGGAAATAAACGGAAAGAGTAAATAGCAAGGATAGGAAAGAGAATAGAAAGAAAAGTCTCAATAAAGTGAGCAAATTTTTACTCTTCTTTTCACTCCTGTGGTGTAATTTATTTCCTTTTTTTTTCTTTTTTTGGTTCCAGGATTGCATTCTACACCTCTTCAGTTACTTGGGAGTTTAGGTTACCATTGACATATGTCTAATTAAAGCCCCTAGCTGAGACACTTCAACAGAGCAGCTTGAAATTGAAATGCCAGCCAGATATTCCATGATAAATTAATTGAGAGAACTGATTAAAACACAATTACTCTGTTCTTAATCCAAGTTCCAAGTTGTCCTTCTGTATGAAGACAGCAAGTTACAGGGTCCCCCTCCCCACAGACATAGAATTAGAGGAGAGGAGTAGAGGAGATTATACTGAAAATTATTATGATAATTCTTCCTATGAAATGATAAACCAGGAAAATATTAAGTCTTTATGTAACATTAAACAAGGTAGATTATACATATTATCTCCCCCACCTCCCAAAGATGTCCTCAGAATCTACTCTATTGTTCTTGAGTTATGGTTACACTGGTTGCATCAAAACATGGATAGCAAAGATCAATACCCTGTGCACAAGTCCTCAACTCAGAGCGGTTGTCTCAGGGCTGAAAGGGAGCCACCCACTACCTGCTTTCCTTCAGACTGGGGGCTAAGAAATATTTAGGCTTAGAAAGTCCACACCCCAGCAGACAGCATCATCCAAACTACTGTCCTCCTCCCCACAGAATCCAGTTTTAGTATATATGCTGCTGAAGTGAGCACAGCCCTCCCCATAGGATTTGAATTGAAAGGGTAAATTCATAACTTACAGAATTAAGGGGAGGGAGAACTGGGGGTGCACATCTTCAGAGCTCAATCCTCACTCCCCCCCCCTTTCTAGAGAGGAGGTTGCAATTTAAGGTTGGAAGTAAATTGATCTTGAACAATGTTGTTTTCCATGCCCTTCTTTACTCTTCATAAATTGTGAGGCAGGACACAAATTGGCCTCATTCTATATCTAATTTAATCTTACTAATCGTGCCTTCCTTTTTTGACATTTTTTCTCTTTTGAAAGTTCCTGTCATAACATAACAGCGCATTATAAAATATTTCAGTCAAACCATAGCATAAGGTTTGATGTGTCCTTTGTATTCAAATGGAGCAGTTGTGGAACTTTCTACGCTTTTTGTCAATAACACCTAGAAAGTCTTTGTCAAAATTTAAGTATACCTGGAAATGTCTGCTGAATATCCTTTAAAAGATCTGCAAGCAGATTCCCTGCAGATTCCATTAAAGTCCTCAGCCCTGCTGGTTAAGCTGAAAAATTTCCATTTCTAATTGATTCTTCCTTGTTCAAATAAAAACTTGAGTCTCTATTTTCATCATTTTTTTTTCCTTGTGCAGAATTTCCTCCATAAAAATGTACACATTTTTCAATATCATTCAATATCATTTTTCAACACATTTTTCAATACATAAGATACATACAAGATACATATACATAAGATACATATTCATACAGTCATAGCCTTTTATGAACACAACTCCACTTTCCATTTATTTAAAACTCTTCTCCTCCCCATTATACAGTTCACAGAAAATACACATTTAGGCTTGTTGATTATATACAAATATTTCTTTTTCTTTTCTTGACATTTTTGTATTTGTCTCTCTCTGTGTATGTATCTGTCTGCACTTGGAAATCATAGCAACCTTCTGGTGACTGACCCCTACTGGGGGCCTGGAGGATATTCAGCGAGATGGCTGAATAAAGCCTGCCCCATTCCTCCTGACTACTGATATTTCAAAGAGGTTTCCCATCCAAGTATTAGCACAGTTGACCCTGCTTAGCTTCTGAGGTCTCATGAGATCAGGCTATCCAGGTCAGGGTGATTATGAACAAATCTTTCAATGAGAAAGGGAATCTTGTGTTTTTTACAAAATACAAGACAAAATTTTGAGGCTGTTATAAATATCCATAGAATCAATGCAATGCATTGAGCTATGCTATACAGAGCACTAGAAGATTTATATCATCACTATGGGCGTTTTCGCACTGACCTTCAAGTGGTGCGACCACCCTCCTCACGCCGGCGGATCTGCAGGGATTTCGCACCAGAAGCGCCGGCGCACCCAAAAGAGCCGGCGACTTCCGTCGCGAAACCAGCTCAAACGTTTTCCTGCTTCTTGGCGGTTTCCGTTTGAGCTGGTTTCGCGACGGAAGTCGCCGGCTCTTTTGGGTGCGCCGGCGCTTCTGGTGCGAAATCCCTGCAGATCCGCCGGCGTGAGGAGGGTGGTCGCACCACTTGAAGGTCAGTGCGAAAACGCCCTATGAGTAATTTAATTAGTGACAGAAACCTTTATTTTAAATGAGTTTCCACAGTCCACCATTTGCTGAGCCCTGTGATATCATGGAATGTTTACACTATTCTAACTTCACAGGAATAAAGAGCCTGTGGAAAGGAATGAGAAGAGATGCAGAGGATGGAATCAGGTAGGTAATCATGTTGGTCTGAAGCAGCAGAACAAAGTTTGAGTCCAACAGCACCTTTAAGACCAACAAAGTTTTATTTAGGGTATAAGCTTTTGTGTGTAAGCACACTTCTTCAGATACAAACAATGGAATAAAATCTCCTCAAGTTCTACCTACAGGAAAGGGGGAGGGGCAGCTGTTAGGAAGGGCCACTCAGAACCAAGATGCATAAGTAGAGATGATACAGGATCAGGTGGCCAGTAAGATCAATGAATGGCAGCAAATTAGCATATGAATGCAAGAGCTAACAAAGAGATGTGAAAACAAAGCTAGAGTTCAGTAGCACCTCCAAAACAAACCAAGCTCAACCCTGAGTACATGTGAGAACAGAGACTCAGCATGTGCACACTTTTTTACATACACTGAAACATTACATTCAGGTTGGAGGGGGGGGGGTGTTCCACCTTGTAGGGTCTAATTAGATGAGACATTAAACATGAGTTGGGTTGGGTAAAATGCCAACCCACCTTGTGTTTATGATGTGACCCATTGCTCACCTTAAAAGTATTAGGGGATAGAAATTGGCCCCCAAACATAGCACAGCAGCTGGAGGGGCTTCATCATTCTCCCTTCTACCCTGCCAACTTTCACTAGCAGAAAAGAACTGTGGGGGGTGGGCTGTTTGTCTTGTCAGTTCCACATGTCTGCCCAGAGACACATGGAACTGGCAGTAAGACAAGCAGCTTGTGTTCCACAACCCTTTTCTGCTAGTAAAAGCATGAGGAGCTGAAGGGAAGGAATGATAAGGCCCCTCCTGCCACCCACCTTGCTTGAGAGTCCCACTCACACACTTTATTTTTAAGGTGAGTGTAAGGCACACATTAAATTCAAGTTCCTTCAACCCAACTCATGTTTAACATCTCATCTAATTAGACCATTAGTGGCTGGCATTGTTATGAGAGGATTGAACAGATCAGGAAAGTACTTCAACATGTTTGTGTCTGCTATTGGTGGGAAGAGATGCAAGGATAGTGAAGTTGATAAGCCAAGTACAAAAGCATTTTCTGTAGATTTTCATGGTCTTTTGATGACTGCTGTAGCTTCCTTAAACAGACTGTGAAATGTGGAGTGTTGCATGTAGAGGAGGTTAGAACAGTCATTCATAAATTACAGAGTATTTGAATTTCAAAAGCTGATGTACCCAGGGGTGTCAGACTCATTTTGTTATGAGGGACGGATCTGACCTAAATGGAGACTTTGTCGGGCTGGGCCAGGCCATGTTGGGCCGTGCCATGTATGTACCTATTTAAGATTAGATAGCAGAGATATAAACTTTTTAAAGGACACAGACAGACACAACTAAAGATTTTTAAAAAGCAACCTTAAAATAAAACATGCTTAAAACATTAGCACTTTGGTCTGAAGGTGCTTTCTTTGTATTTCTCCCATGGGATCCAGGGAACTGGACAAAGGAAGCTCTGCTCTTTCCCTCCCTCCCCAAGGGACCAGGAGGGGGAGGAGCCTCAACCAATGGAGAAAATTGAGGTTTTGCTCTGTAGCTCCTGTGCAATTGAACAAGCCTTGCAAAACAAGCTGAGGTGCAGAAGAAAGCAAGAGGGAGGGAAAAGGAAGCAGACCAGATAAGAGCCAGTTGCTCGGGAACCTGATAGGAGCCCTCTGGGGGCCTGATTTAGCCCCCGGACTGCATGTTTGACACCCCTGTGCTATTATGTTCCTATTCCCTGATTATAAATGCAATTTTGTTATGGCAAGATTTTATGGATTTTCTTTTTAAAAAATCAGGAATATGAGAGTTCTTGTACTGCATGAATACTTTAAGATGAATGAAAGCAAATGGCAGATGACTAAGGATCCAACCCTTACTTGGACAAATTAGTACTAAGATGATTAAGGAGCCAACTCTTACCAGTACAAATTAGGATTGCTCAAGTGAATACCTCACTCTTCCAAGGCCGTTTTCGCACTCACGTTTTACTGGCGCCACGACCCTCCTCACGCCGGCGAATCTGCATGGATTTCGCACCAGAAGCGCCGGCGCACCCAGAAGCGCCGGCTACTTCCGTCACTAAGCCAGCGCAAACGGAAATCGCAAAGATGCAGGAAAACGTTTGCGCTGGCTTAGCGACGGAAGTAGCCGGCGCTTCTGGGTGCGCCGGCGCTTCTGGTGCGAAATCCATGCAGATTCGCCGGCGTGAGGAGGGTCGTGGCGCCAGTAAAACGTGAGTGCGAAAACACCCCAAGATATGATGAGTTGCCATGGGAAAACCTGCATTTTTTTACTGTCCTTGACTGCCTTAAGCTATAGGAATCATGGAACACATCTGTGGTTTACAATCTCAGGCTATGCAGCACAGATTGCCCAGTATGTTTCCAGCATCCTCAAGTGATTGGTAATAGAGTGCTGGAGCAGAATCAGCCACAGAGTAAGTCAGTGGTCTATTTGTTAATGAAGGCAGAACAGAGAAGTGTGAACCTAATGCAAGACTCAGAGAATGAAAGAGGAGCACTCATAGATCCCAGTTGGTAAAATGATTGCCACCTCTTTGCATGCTTTTTGACAGACGTATGGTACTAAGTTGGAAAGCTCCACAAACTTGTGTCTCTGGTGCCCTCTTCTCTTTGAAGACAGGTGTAGACAACAATGTGCATGCAGAGATTCTGGTTTGCAATGTCTTGTCCAACTCAATCATGATTTTATTTTTTTCTAAAATTGGTTTTAAGTGAGAGAGGCAACTTGAAGAGTATGAGTTTACAGCTATAGAACAGTGAAATAAGACATGAGACTGAATCAGATAAATGAATAAGAATAAGGTAGAGTGAAACAGGTATTGTGCTACATTTTTATCCAGCTGTTGGTTATTAGTAACAGGTTGTACATGTGCTTCAACAACCTGCAGAACCTGATTGTTGATCAGAGTTTAACAGAGGGCCCAATTAAATGAATGTATATATTATGATCACCTTTGCTGTGCCATTTTAGACTCTGAAAATACATTGCCTGCCTGTCTCCGTCCTCTGTTAATCTGAGGTACTAACAATCCAAGAGTTCATGTAACTGGTTATTCATGCATGTAACAGAATGGATTTGCACATCAGACAGAAGCAGCAACAGGATGATATGTAGTACTTCATGCTGTATTTAATTCCAATCCAGTCAATTGAGTGTGGATTAATAAACCCAAAAAATGGAGCAGGGGACATATAGGAGGGCTTTCTCTGCAAACCTGAAAAAAATCCCAAATGTTCAAAAAAACTCTGAAATCTAAAAAAAAAAAGTGATTAAAACTCCCCCAGATAATAGAAACAACATTTTATCCTCTGAGCTCTCAGTTGTCATTTTGAAGTTTGCTAGGCAATCACAGCGATATTGCTGAGCCTCCCAAGCCTTGGTTCCTGTACAGTAAAGCCATGGGAGTGAAAAGGAAACTAAAACAGCCCTGGAAAGGGCCCTGTCACCCTATCCTGTTATGTTTCCTGATGGAGGAAGGGACAGGCCTGGCAGTAACCACCAGAAACTCACTAACAACACCACTTGATCAAAGAAACAGGAATGGGGACAGGGTATGAGGACTACCAGGGAATAAAATGAGGAAAGAGTAGGAGATGGAATACATGGGGAAATGAAATGTGTGGACAGAAATGTAACTGTCTGTGTACAAACATGTAGCATACATGGCCGAGAACCATGTTCAATCAGTCCTTCATACCTTATGTATTTCCTGTAATAATTTTCTGTGGAACACAACTACTATTGGGCTGTAGCATAAAGTATGAAATAGCTCTCAAGTTTCAGATTGTTGGAGCTTTGATCGTGGAGCCTGTGATCACTGATTCCTCTAAGCTTCATTCACCAGAGGACCAGGAGGGAGTTATGAAAAACTGATTTTTTCCCCTCAACCGACTATTGATCAATTAACCATAAACCGTTTAGTGCCTAAGGCCTGCAGTATGGAAAGGAGTCCATTTTAAGAGGGCTAATTGCACAGCAGTAAGGCTGACAGTGATATGAACGGAGGCTAATACTTGTCTGAAGAGTCCTTAGTGTATTATTTATTCAGAGATCACTGAATATAGGATTTATAGTCAGAAAATGTAATTGCTGCTAGCCTATTTCAGTGTATAAAACCCTTCCATGAACTCAAATGTGTCATCTTCAGCATTTTGTAGACAATTCCACCTGTTGAGATGAAAAATGGATGAAATTACTTCATCTAAAACTAAAGGCAAGATTCTCATTAGGATCTTGCTGTTTCCTATTTTCTAATTAAAAAAAATGTGCTGATCAATTTGCTTCAGGTAAGATCTCATCTGAGGCCTGGTTTTTCTCACAGAAGCACATTCACTTTAGCTGAATGACCCCAATTTAAAACTAGAGGGAGGGGGGAAATCATTTCTGGCTTCACTTCTAAGTAATGACCTCCCCTATGATTCATATTAGCAAAAACAAAAGCGGTTTGTAAATATATGATGAACCATAGAATAAAGAGACAAAAAAGGTGCATTATATCAAGTGTTGTTTACAGTATCAAGCAGTTTAGCAATGTGTGAAAAACACATCAAAAAGTTGCAGAGACATCCAATCAGCAATTTACTCCTGCCAAGCAGGGATAAGATTTTACTTAAGCCATATGTTCACAGCTCCCTACACTTGCACATCACAATGCTATGTCAATGGTGTGTGTGGGGGGGGGGGGGAATCTACATTGATTTATCTACATAGGATGACATTTCTAATTTATCCTACTGATTGCCCAAAGGACAAAAGAGGGCAGATATATAGTTAGGAAGCAAGAGAATTTTGAACTAATCCTAAACTTGCTCCAAGTGCATTCCAGAGTAGGGATGAGCACAAACCTTTTAAAAAAGGGTGGTATGGGGTGGCCCACAAACCAAACTCCAAACTGACCCAAATAGGGCCCACCCAAACTGAACTGGTCCATCAAGTTTGGTTCCCCATTTCTTCCTTTCAGGAAAAAAGAAGGTGGGGACCACCCTGGAAGAGACTTCCCTTCCATCTTTCTCCCAGCCCCAGCTTGGAGAAAGGGGGAAGATCACCCAGGAAAGGACTTATTTCCCCCTTTCTCTCAGCTACAATAAACCATGGCCAAGAGAAAGGGGTCAGGAATAGCCCTGGGTGGGGCTTCATTTAACCCTTCAGTTTTGCTCCCAGCTTAAGTCCATTGAGTCTCTGTAATGTACTGGGAGACGAGACGTGGTGAAGGCATAGGTCTTTATTGGCTGGTACATCACACGCAACTCAGAACACGCGGCCGGGTCCGCTAATATATACATGCCTCCCGGAACATCCCCTTCGCTGGCCAGCCCAATCCTGGCCAGTTAAACTTCCCGCCCTTGGTCAGGATTGGCGGTGGCTTTTCCCGCGCTGCGCACGGCGACCCGAGGGTGGCTCGGGTCGCGCGGCGCTTGCGCTGAGTCCGATACACTACACTCCTCCCCTCCTAGTTTAAACTACATAGTCCTGTAGGTACGCTGGCGTCCTGCGTTCCCGTGTTGATCTCCTCGGGGTTGCCGTTGGTGTGGGGCCCGATCCCAACGTGGGTGGCGCCGTTTCTGGCTGTTGCCGGCCCGGGTCGGGTGCTGGCTCCGGTTCTGGTCCCGCGGCTGCGGGGGCCTCGTACGTGGGTAGCTCCTGTATTGGCGGGGCCCCTTCTGGCGGTTCCGTTGCTGGCGGTTCCCTACTCTCTGCCTCTTCTGCCTCCTCGGGTAGGGTGCGGCGGCGCAGCTGGTCGATGTGCCGCCTCAGCACCTGGCCTCCGGCGGTGGTTACCTCGTATGACCGGGAGCCTGTCACCCTCAGAACCCTTCCCGCCAACCACTCGGGGCCGCTTGCGAAGTTTTTCGCATACACTGGGTCGCCCGGAAAGAATCCTCTCACTGCTTCCCGGACCTCGGGGGACCCGCGGACATCCGGCGCCCGGTCCGGGTGTAGCCTATCTAGACGAGTGGTCAGTTTCCTCCCCATGAGCAGTTCTGCGGGGCTGAAACCGGTTACAGGGTTTGGGGTGATCCTGTTGTGGAACAGGAATGCTGAGAGGCGGTGGTCCCAATCACCATGTACTATACGGCCAAGGGCCTCTTTGGTGGTCCGCACCATGCGCTCCGCCTGGCCGTTGGTGGCTGGATGGAATGGGGCGGACCTTATGTGCCTTATGAGGTACCGGTCGGTGAACTCCCGGAATTCCCGGGAGGTGAATGCCGTGCCGTTGTCCGTCACCAGGGTGTCAGGGATCCCGTGTGTGCAGAGGACCCTTCTGAGCGCCCTGACTGCTGCTGCGGTGGAGGTCGAGGCCACCGGGATTACCTCTAGCCATTTTGTATATGCGTCCACAAGTATAAAGAAGATCTGGCCCTGATACGGCCCCGCGAAATCCACATGGAGGCGGGACCACGGCTGCCCGTTCGACTCCCACCTGTGGACCGGGGCGGACGGCGGATTGGGTCTGGACTCCTGGCATGGTTGGCACCTTCTTACCCACCCCTCTATTTCCTCATCCATGCCCGGCCACCACACGTAGCTCCGGGCCAGGGCTTTCATTCTCACGATGCCCGGGTGGGTCTCGTGGAGATCCTCCAATACCTGTCTGCGCAGGGGGGGGGGCACCACCACCCGGCTCCCCCAGAGTATGCACCCCTTGTGTGTCGATAGCTCGTCCTTCCTGGACGCGAACGGCCGAAATGCTTCTTCCACCTTGCCCGAGGGCCACCCCCTTCCCACCCAGTCCCTGACCCGTGCGAGGATGCGGTCTCTCCCAGTCGCCCGAGCCACCTCGTCCGCGTGCAGTGGGCGCTCGGGGAGCGACTCAATGAGCATCACCCCGTGTGCCGGGGCGGGATCTGGGTCCGTTGTGGGTAGCGGCAGGCGGCTGAGGGCATCTGCGTGACCCATTGCTTTACCGGGGCGGTGTATCAGAGCGTAAGTGTATGAATTCAGGAACTGGTTCCACCTTAAAACCCTCTGAGACAGAATCTGGGGGGTCTGACGATCGGGGGCTAGGAGGCCGAGGAGTGGCTTGTGGTCAGTGGCGATGGTGAAACGCCTACCGTAGAGGTAGTCGTTGAACTTTTGCACCCCCGCCACGATCGCCAGGGCCTCCTTATCGATCTGGGCGTAGTTCCGCTCGGCAGGGGACAGAGTCCGGGAGTAGTAAGCGATCGGCGCCTCTCTCCCGTCCGGGAGTTGGTGCCCTAAGACCGCTCCTACTCCGTAGGGGGAGGCGTCGCAAGCCAGGATCAGGGGTAGGTTTTCATCGTAGTGATGAAGTACCGCGTTAGAGACCAAGAGGTCTTTCACTGCCTGGAACGCCGCGGCTTGGCGTTTACCAAAGACCCACGGGGCCTGTTTATCTAACAAGCGGTGCAACGGTTCCGCCACGGCGGCTTTGTGTGGCAGGAATGCATGATAAAAGTTCAATAATCCTAAAAAACTCTGTAGTTCTGCCTTGCATTTGGGGGCAGGGGCCTGGACTATGGCCCTGGTCTTGTCCGCCGTCGGGTGAATTCCCGCCGCGTCCACGGCGAACCCCAGGAACTCCACTCGCGGAACACCCAACAAACATTTCTCCTTTTTGACTCGCAGCCCCGCCGCTTGGAACCGTCTGAGGACCTCTCGCAGGCGGCAGCTGAACTCTCCTTCGGTGGGGGCGGCGATTAAAACGTCGTCAAAGAAGGGTTGAACTCCGGGGATCCCTTTCAAGAGAGAGTCCATTATGCTCTGGAATATCCCCGGAGCTACACTGACCCCGAACTGCAGCCGTTTAACCCTGAACGCGCCCCTGTGGGTCACGATCGTCTGCGCCTCCGCTGTCTTAGCGTCGACCGGCAGTTGCTGGTATGCTTGTGCTAAGTCCAGCTTTCCAAAAACCCTCGCCCCGGCTAGTGCTGCTAGGACGTGGCTAACCACCGGGACTGGGTAGGGGTTGTCTTGCAGCGCCTTATTGATCGTGCACTTGTAGTCAGCGCAGATCCTAACCTCCCCGTTGGGTTTGACTGGCGTTACTATGGGGGTCTCCCATTCCACATACGTTACAGGTTCTAGGACGCCCTGGGCTGTTAGGCGGTCCAGTTCTGCCTCTATTTTAGGCTTAAGGGCGAACGGGACGCGCCTCGCTTTAAGCCTTATGGGCCTGACCATTGGGTCTATCGGTAAGGTGATGGGCGGACCCTTGTAGCTCCCCAAGGACCCGTCGAAGACCTCGGGGAACTCCCGGCAGACCCCGTCGAAATTGCTGGCCTGCAATTGGTCCACCCCCACCAGCTGGATCCCCAGTGGATTGAACCACGCCAACCCGAGAAGTGTGGTCAGTTGGCGCTTGACCACTAGGATGTCTAGGGGCCCCCTAAAACCCCCTCTTTCTACATGCACCCGGGCCCACCCCACGATGTGTACTGGGTTCTTCTGAAAGTCCCTCAGTACGAAGTCCGCTGGCCTCGTTTGGATGCGGCGGCGGGGACATAGTTTCTTGAGGGTTTCCTCCGAAATGATAGAGATGGAGGAACCCGAGTCTACTTCCATGATGCAGGGGGCGCCCTCGATTAGGACCGACATTTTGACCTTGTCTGGGGCCGAGAGGGGCAAGTTCAATACCTGCAGACTGGTGGATGCCGTCGTGTGTGTGTCCAGGGAGTCGTGATGCGCTGACGGTTGGCGGCGGCTGTTCTTGGCCCGGCAAGCCCGGGCGATGTGGCCTGTCTTTCCGCAGCTGCGGCAGTCCAGGTTGCGGTACGGGCAGTCCCGTCGCTCGTGGGGGTCGCCGCAGCTGGCGCACCTGGAACCGGTGGTGGCGGTGGCCCTCTCCGTCGCTCGTTGTCTCGCGGGGGCCCGTGTGTCCGTTCTCTGAGGCCTCCGGAGCTGAAATGCTTCTTCCTCTGCTCGGTCTTCCAGCTCTGTTTCTCCTTGGTGGACTGCTTCGCCGCGTGGCTGGCCGAACGCCTTGGTGGCCCTCTCGAACGCCGTCGCCTCGTTGAAGGCTTGTTGTAGCGTGAGCTCCTCCTTAGCGAAGAGCTTCTGCTGCAGTCGTTCGTCTCGGAGGCCCCAGACGAAACGGTCCCTCAGGGCTTCGTCCCTTTTGTCAAAATTGCAGTTCCTGGCGATCTGTCGAAGGGCCGCCAGGTAGACCGCCGCTGTCTCCCCCGACTTTTGGTCCCTCTTGTGGAAGAGGAATCGGCGGGCGACGATGGACGGTTGGGGCGAAAAGTGGCCCGTGAGGAGTCTCACGACTTCCCGGTAGGTCCTCTCGGTCAGCTTAGCTGGAGCGGAGAGGCCTCTTGCGATCTCGAAAGTTTCTTCTCCACAGACGCTCAGCAGGACGTCTCTCTTCCTGTCGTCATCTTCGATCAGGTTCGCCCGCAGGTAGCACTCGACCCTTTCTGTGTAGGTCTCCCATCTCTCGGGGTGCTCCGGGTTGAATTCCGCAAGATGGCCCGTCGTTACTGTAGAGTTCGCCATGGTGGCGGCGGGCTGTGCGATCCTGCGGTCTCACGCCTTCCTCGTCTCCGGCCCGGTCAGGTTCCCCTCGGGGCGGCCGGACCTATCTAGATCCCACCTTCGTCGCCAGTGTAATGTACTGGGAGACGAGACGTGGTGAAGGCATAGGTCTTTATTGGCTGGTACATCACACGCAACTCAGAACACGCGGCCGGGTCCGCTAATATATACATGCCTCCCGGAACATCCCCTTCGCTGGCCAGCCCAATCCTGGCCAGTTAAACTTCCCGCCCTTGGTCAGGATTGGCGGTGGCTTTTCCCGCGCTGCGCACGGCGACCCGAGGGTGGCTCGGGTCGCGCGGCGCTTGCGCTGAGTCCGATACACTACAGTCTCCATACACACATCCTATTCACTAGACCAAGGAACAGGTTACCTACCTACCTATTTCCCTTCCTATGCATAGTTGCTGGGCAAATGTTTGCTGTCTTCAAGGTGTCTGTGCTGCCAGAGGTGAATCAATTTCTACAGAGGCATTGGGGTTTTGCCTATTTGGTTCCAGAAGCTATACTTTTGTCCAGTTTATCATTTCTGTACTGGGGATTGCTCTCTGGCCTAGAGAGGCAGTTTGGTGTAGTTGTTAAGAGTGACAGGCTTTAATATGGTGAACTGGGTTTGATTCCCCACTCCTTCACATGCAGCCAGCTGTGTGACCTTGGGTCAGTCATAGTTGTCTCAAGAGCTCTCTCAGCCCCACCTACCTCACAAGATATTTGTTGTGGGGAGAGGAAGGGAAGGAGATTGTAAACTGCTCTCCGAGAGAAAAATGGGGTATAAATCCAATAATTTCTCCTCCTCCTCCAACTTCTCCTCCATTGTATCTCCCCAGTAGGGTTGTATTATGAGTTGTGTGTTGATGGGAACCTTCTCTCCATGGGTATCACAGAGATATCATTGACAATCAACCTTACGATTAGTGGATAATTAGTGATTAATGGTGTGTCTCATAAGGTAGCTTTCTTTTTCTTCTTCTATTATTTTGATAGTGCCTCTGCTGCTGCTGCTTGAACAGAGACTTATTTAAGGGAAAGGAAACAGAAGAGCTCATTGGCTGCTTACAGACCAGCACTTTGGGTTGACTCAGAGACGCCTCTGAAATTGACCCAAAAAATCTGTGCAGACGGCAACATCTGCTGGCAGTCCTCCTCCTGTCCTCACCCCGTCCTCCAGGCTCCTTTAACTGGCTCAAAAAGCTACCATTTCCAAAGTGGTAGCAGATATTTGAGCTGGCTGTCAGTTGCCTCCCCACCGTCTGGATGGGGAAGGGCGCAAGCGAGGCAACTTGGCGGTCTGGAGCTGCTAAGCCACCCCAAACTGTTCCAGGTGTTTTTTTTTAAGGAATCCAATCAGTGCGCTGGTACATTTGTGCTTCTAGGTCACCTTTCCATGTGGAGGCGCCCAGCTGCCTCACGGACAGGATGGGGCTGATATGGGTAAATACAGGTCTCTTGACCACCACCCCTAAAGGACCCCCACACCCAAGAAGAAGTCCCTAAGAAAAGCACAAGGTTATAACATGTATACATCAGCAATTGCTTAACTGACCAGGCTAAAAAAATAAATGCTTAACCAGCAACTATTCATCCATAGCAGCTGGAAAACACCAGTTTGCTAAAATGCTGTGTCTGCAGATAAGGTTTTTTTTTTTCTCTTTCAGCATATATTAACCAAGTGTGATGCAAAGGACGGAATGTCCATATATGACTATCATAGATTAAGACTGGGAGGCCTCCGTCTGCAGCCTGATTGGTCAGAGAGACAGTTAGAGGCTGTGGCATCGGGAGCCTTAAATTGAGCTGTGCTACGACACAGACTTCAGAGACCACACCCATCTTGGGTGTTGTTCTCTCCATGCTTGCAAACATGTATTCCAATAAATCTGCTTATTGCTGACCATCCTTGTTCAGAGTTTTCTTGGTAAGATGACAGGGCCGTGTTGCCAAGGTCCATCTGGAGGCTCCAGGATGGCTCTTTTTGAGTTGTCTCAAATTGGGATGCCTCCCAGTCACCCCAGATTGCCCGTCTGTTCTCAGTCATTATGTGCTTTTCATTTTCCCTACCAGGATTAAAACAAGCCAGTGGAAGACATTTTTTATCAGAAAAATAACAAGGGAAATGTTAATCCCCTCTGACCCCAAGTAATATTATACCCCCATGGTGGCTTTTTGTGAATTAGGGAATCCAATCACAAATTGCGAATATTACATTCCATGTGGCCTTAATCCTAACCTCTGGAAGAAGAAGATGATGATATTGGATTTATATCCCACTTTATACTCTGAATCTCAGTCTCAGAGTGGTCATAATCTCCTTTACTTTACTCCCCCACAACAAACACCCCATGAGGTAGGTGGGGCTGAGAGAGCTTTCATAGCAGCTGCCCTTTCAAGGACAACTCCTATGAGAGCTATGGCTGACCCAAGGCCATTCCAACAGGTGCAAGTGGAGGAGTGGGGAATCAAACCTCCCAGTTAAGAGTCTGTGCACTCCTTCCTGATTAAAAATCAGAGGATTTTCTTATAAATATAAAGCATTTGCAGATGATATTGTGTTTATAATTGAGAATCCGATTCAAGCGATACCTTTGTTGTTAGCTAAGATAAAAAAATATGGAGAAATAGCAGGATTGTATATAAACAAAGAGAAGTCTAAATTCTTATGTAAAAATATGCAACCAAATAGACAGAAAGAATTGCAGACTTCGACGGGATGTGAAGTTACCTCTAAAGTTAAATATCTGGGCTTAGAAATAACTATGAAGAATATTGACTTGTTTAAAAACAACTATGAAAAGCTATGGTGTAAGATGGACAAAGATTTGATGAAATGGAACAGACTTAACTTGTCCTTGCTGGGCAGGATTGCTGCAATTAAGATGAATATTTTGCCAAGAATAATGTATTTGTTCCAAACCATTCCAATTGTGAAGGATAGCAAACAATTTAACAAATGGCAAAAGAAGATCTCGGATTTTGTATGGGCCAGGAAGAAACCAAGGATTAAGATGAAAATCTTAACAGATGCTAAGGAGAGAGGAAGTTTTCAGCTTCCAGACTTAAGACTGTATCATGATGCAATTTGTTTGACATGGATTAAAGATTGGATAATGCTGTTAGATAAAAAGCTTTTATGTTAGAAACTCACGGGAATAAATTCGGCTGGCACACTTATCTGTACTATGGGAAAAATAAGATGGATGGTCTTTTTTCTCACCACTATATTAGAAATAGTTTACTAAACACCTGGATAAAATATAAGAAATATGGTGATGAGAGAAAGCCGCTCTGGATAGTGCCAGCAGAAGTAATAAAAATGACAGCTGAATCTGATGAAGAAAAAGTGATGTCATATAATCAACTGCTAAAGATTCAAGGTGATAAAGTTGAACTAAAGTCTGCAGAAGAACTAAACAACAAGTATGACTGGTTTCAAATGCAACAAATAAAAAGTTTGATGGAAAATGATACTAAATCTGATGGAATTAGACATGAACAAACAGAATTGGAAAGGGTTCTGCTTGGAGATAACGAAAAATTAATATCGAAAGTATACAAACTACTACTGAAATGGTCTACAGAAGAAGAAGTAGTAAAATCTCAAATGATTAAATGGGCAATTAATGTGAATAGAGAAATACAAATGGATACATCGGAGTATCTTTGGAAGAACTCGATGAAAATATCAACATGTCAGAACATTAAAGAGAATTGTTTTAAGATAATGTATAGGTGGTATATGACTCCGAAAAAACTGGCTAAGATGAGTAATAAGATGTCGGATAGATGTTGGAAATGTAAAAAACATGAAGGTTCTTTTTACCATATGTGGTGGACCTGTGAAAAATCGAAAAAGTTTTGGCAGATGATACAACAAGAAATTTCTAAAATGTTGGGATACGATTTTAAGAAAGTTGCAGAGACTTTTCTGCTTGGATTACAAATGGAAAAATTTCCAAAAGAAGATAGAACTTTAATTTGTTATCTGCTTTCAGCTGCTAGGACATTGTATGCGCAGCTGTGGAAACAAGAAAAAATACCAGAGAAATGGGACTGGATTGTGAAAGTTTTATCATGGAGTGAGATGGACAAATTAACAAGAACTTTAAGAGACTACAATTTGGACATTTTCAAAAAGGAGTGGAAGAAATTTAGAGGATATATGGAACAAGAGTGGAATGGACAATTTTTTAATACGAATGTGAGAAAAGAAAAATATTGAACTTTGATGGGTTAAGGGTACCTTTATAATTGAATTTAAGTATATAACCTCGGCAGGAGTCTATTTACGGAGGGAGGGGGGATTGAAAATATCATATGGGTAGAGATACCAAGAATATAATTAGATATTGTAACCATATGTTATCAATACACTGTTTTAAAACATCAAGAGTCTGTGCACTTAAGCACTGCACCAAACTGGCTCTCATATAGGGTTGTTGTGAGGATAAATGACAGGCACCATGTAAATACACCGATGCTTTTCTGTTTGAATATAGCCAAGGCAGAGTTCTTTTAGATGGCTGCTCAGTTGATGGGATAGGGAAAGACAGGACTGGGCTATCTACTTATTTCAGCCCTGGGTAAAAAAACATGTTGCGTTTGAGATACATCACATGCAAGGGGAGCACATTCTAGCAATGAACAGAACAAATACTTTTAGAAACATTAGAACAAAGTTTAGAGTCCAGTGGCTACTTTTAGGACTAATGAAGTTTTATTCAATGTGTAAGCTTTCATGTGCTAGCCAATGAAATGGAATTAAGAAAAGCAGTTGTACATATAGAGAGTAGTAAATTAGCATGCAACATGATGAAGATTTTTAACAGATAAAAATAATAACAAGCTTAGTTTATGGTTATCGTATTTTTGAGAAACATTGTATGATCCAGAGACAGTCATCAGAGAACTAAGATAGGTGTATACTGATAGCCAAAACAGAAATGATATTGGAGATCTGTGAACTTATCTTCCCAGAGTATTCTGAAGGTCCATAGTAGCTGCCATGATGACCTGGTTCATGGTGTTGGGGGAGAGAACTGAACACTTAGTTGGACAGGAAAAACTTCTGGGAAAGAAATTTTGACCCAGGTTCATTAGCAATAGAATAAATAACAGGCATTCTCACATTCTGACATGTTACTGTTTTATGGTTTCCCACGCTAATGCAACCCAGATCAAAGGTTTTCTGAATTTGTTAATTTTACTATTCTGCTATTGGATTTTAACTTTGTACCACTTTGCATTCCAAACCCCACCAGCTATATGTGGCTCTACTTACTGTACCTCATTCCTTGTCTGAAGAAGTGTGCATGCACATGAAAGCTTACGTTCTGAATAAAACTAAGTTGGTCTTAAAGGTGCAATTGACTCCTATTTTGTTCTACTTCTCCCTTGTGTATAGGGTTGCCAAGTCCAATTCAAGAAATATCTGGGGACTTTGGGGGCGGAGCCAGGAGACTTTGGGGGCGAAGCCAGGAGACATTGGGGACAGAGCCAGGAACAAGGGTGTGACAAGCATAATTGAACTCCAAGGGAGTTCTGGCCATCACATTTAAAGGGACAGCACACCTTTTTAAATGCCTTTCTTCCATAGGAAATAATGAAGGATAGGGGCACCATCTTTTGGAGCTCATAAAATTGGACCCCCTAGTCCAATCGTTTTGAAACTTGGGGGGTATTTTGGGGAGAGACACTAGATGCTATACTAAAATTTGGTGCTTCTACCTCAAAACATAGCCCCCCCAGAGCCCCCAATACCCATGGATCAATTCCCCATTATTCCCTAGGGGAATCGTTCTCCATAGGGAATAATAGAGTGCCCAGTAGACATTTCCCTCTGCCCCACGCTTTCTAAAGCAGGGGGAGGGCCTCCAAACCAGGGAATCTCCTGCCCCCTCCCTCTCTCACACACACAAATACTTACTGGGTCTTCTTCCTGCAGAACTTTTCTTGATCTGAAAACGAAAGCAAAACAAAGGGCGGGGCCGTTCTCCAAAGCCTGTTTCCTGCTCAGCCTTAAAGGCACATATTTTAAAAACGGACCTGCAGAAGCTCTAAAACTACATGGTGATTGTAGGGGGCGGGGCTTCCCCCACCGGCCAGCTCGCTGGGGGCGGGGAGAAGCCTGTGAAAACGGAAGATCCCCCGCTGGGACCTGGGGACTGGGAAGCCTACTTGTGTAGTTTTGCTGATCAAATCTGATTTCTCCTCAACTCTTCTTATCTATTTTTTTTATTCCTTCTAGAATTAATACAGCATCGGAGGGATCAGTTTTATCTGGTGAAATCATACTGTGGGGAAAGAATAAATATTCTTTATCCATATACTGCATTTCCACTTCAGTTCAGGGCCCCACAGAGCCATGATTGTCATTAAAACAATAACTGGGAAGATACATTTTCAGATCAAACAAGGTCCCAGCTGCTGTGGCCCTAAATGGAAAACCAGAGTGAATTTGCATATGTGAAATAGCTCTAAGCAGTAGAGAGAACCATACTGCATTTAAAAGAATTCATTTCTGAAGAAATAGGAAGTTGCATGTTAACAGTACTTCCATAGTATCTTCAAATTCAGCCACAACTGAAAAACACACACAAAGAAGGTGGGGAGGGAGGAAATAAATAATTGCAATATAGGATATTTAGATTTTAACTCCTATTATTTAGCTTAAAATCTAATGTTTATGCTGAATTTTTACATTTACATTGTGTCTCCAGTGTGCATTACATGCTATAAGAAAGTGTCCTTCTGGAGCTCTTCTCAGGTAGTCAAAGAAATATGCAACATAAGCTAAATATTCTAAATTTCATCCAACCAGCAAAGCTCTTGCTCTTAGGGAGAGATGCTTAGGATGAAAAGGAAGGAAAAAAAGATTGCTTCAGCACCGTTGCTTATCTCATAAAGCCAGAACTCCAACTAAGATGATTTGGGAAGCATTTGGGGGGACTAGAAAGATTAGAAAGTCAGAAATGGACTTTGTGGATTAATGTAAGTTTGATTTCTCACCCGCCACCACTTTACCGTGAGTTGGAGAAATGTAACAAAGTAACATGCCTCAGGTTTGCATATCATGATGAGCCATATACAGGTGGGGGTGGCAGAAGTAATGGAAGAGGATTCTTCAAATAGGCTTTCCTTGCAGGAAGAAATGTGACCCTGTGGATTTCATTAGTATTATTTCTTCCTGCACGGCCAATAACCATAGCTGGCAGTGTGGTTCTAGTGGAAAAAAAGTCCAAGCAAGAGCTTCAGATTTCTCCAGCCACTCAAACTGAAAGCCCAAAGCTATAGCAGGATCCATAGATAAAAAATTAATTACACACCCATCAAGACTAGCTACTGCTGTGATGATCATTTAATTTGTGCAGTTCAAGAGACCTCATTAGGCATTATGTCATAAATACTGAAGGAGGATTACATACCTATTGGTGTTCAATGAAGTGTTTTAACTGTGCACTGATACAGGCTGGATCAAGATAACTTAACATGCTGCCTGGTCAAGACCATCTTATGGTTCACTTCACAGACCCACTGAGGCACTTTTTATTCAATCAGTCAAAGCAGTTTTTCCACAGTGTATCCATTTTATGGTTTGATTTTTGTGAAGGCTCTGGTTTCAAGGGGCTGGAGAAAGGCTCAAGGATGAAGAACTAGTCACATTCTTTAGCAACTGAAGATGTTTCCTTAATAAGGGGGCTGTTCAGTTGCACAGTGTAATCAGTTGTTGCTGCTGTTTCATACCGGATTAAAAGTGGCTGATCAGACAGCAACATCTGCCTCCCAGTATTAACTCGTAGTAGCCCCCCCCCCCCAATCCTTCTCAGAACCGGAGTATTTTGTTATCTGCTCCTTTGGGGTGTTTTTTGAGTTCTCCGGTTTCACCTCGTAGTTTCCCTGTCTGGTTAGTTCTCGACCAACTTCCGGATGTCTGAAGGCTGTCCCAGAGCAAAAGCAGCCTCAGACATCCAGTTCACAGTTGTCATTTTTTTTAACTACTTAGCGATATGCGCATAACTGCATAACCACATAATATTTTTACCTGTGTGCATGTGCATAATGTGTGCATGCACATAGTGCCCATAAAAGTGGAGGGGAAAAGAACTTCATGATGCCGTCATGTGGACGGCAGAAGACAGTTTCACCGCGGAGTGATTTGAATTGCAGTATGGCAGTCTGATCAATAATATCCGGAACAAAGATATTCGGAACAGAACCGGGTCAGTTTAACATGGACTCAACACACTGTGTGAACAGGGCCATAGGGTGACTGCTCTTGAACCATCCATCAGAGCATGGAGCAACTTTTTAGCTGAGGCAATAGAGCATGTTTGTGGAGAAAGAACAGTGGACCAGCCAGAGCAGGAAGTAGACTGCTCTGTGCACAAGTTGGGGAACACTATCTCTTTTAGGGATGTGTAGTTACATGTTGCTCACCCTACAATTCATCCAAATTACTTGGCATCACATAAGGTGGGCTATATTTGACTCAGCAAAATGTGGTTCCTAATAAGGCTTATTATTGGGACTTGCTATTTTTCTAATACAGGTCATTTCTTATTTCTATCTACTCTGTAGCAAATGTGGATTTGTCTTTGTTTTAATGTACTGTCATATTGATTTGGTGTATGTTAAAAATAAAGTTTTTTTTTAAAGGTAGACTATATCTGAGTCAGTCAAAGGGTAAGAACAACAGTTGGTTCTAGGTGGGCAGCTGTGTTGGTCTGAAGCAGTAGAACAAAGATTGAATTCAGTGGAACCTTTAAAACCAACAAAGTTTTATTCAATGTATAAGCTTTTGTATGCAAGCACACTTCTTCAGTTAGTAAAACAGAATTTCCTCAACCACTATATATAGGAAAAGAGAGGGTGGGGGTGTTTAGTTGTCAGGAGGAGCCAATTAGAGTCAAGACAGAGACAGAAACAAAAATGGAAATTACCAGTCTATACATATAGACTGTTGCATCTGTTAACATAGTGAATTCATTGTCAGGGATTCAACAGAGCTTTGCCTGCCTGCCTCCTGTTCCTCAGGAAACCACTTGTTCCCCAGCCAATCTTATTTATTTATAAAATGTATATCCTGACTTCCTAGCCTTACAAAGTAAAACATACGTGATAAAATTACAATATAAAACCATTAAAATAACGCCCCAAAAACCCAACCTAATAAAACCAAATTTAAAAGGGTTAAAACAGAGTTAAATACCTATAAAACAATTAAAATTGAGGGAATGCCAAACATAACAAAAAAGCTTTCATATGCTGGCAGAAGATGACAATAGAAGGGGACACATGAATCTCCTTGGGTAGAGAATTCCAGAGCTTTGGTGCCATGACTGAGAAGGCCCTCTCACAGATTGCTTGTCACCTAATTTCAGAAGGTGGAGGCCCTCAAAGCAGGATTTCCAAATATGACCATAATGGTTGGGCAGATTCATATTAGCTAGCCTTCCCTCTGTTTTATTTTCCCAGGGAAGGGGACAGTAAGGAGGGGCAATATTTGGTTGCTGGGGTGGGGTAGTTTGGGAAAGGTACTATTTTGTTGTTTGGTGTTCTGTATAGATTAATCTCTGCTTTATTTTGATCTTCTGCCTTCTCTGTGCTTCTGATATGCTTATTTCTTGTTTTGTGCTTCATTTTTCTTTGTTGGCTTTTCTGATTGCTCTCAGTTAATGGGCTATCTGTTTTTCACTTTTTCATTGCTTAGGTTTGGATAGGTAGGCTAACTTTGCTTTTGTTAGGTTTCTCTTCAAAAAGAGATTGTAATGTGACATAAAGTTGCCTCAATTAAAAAACGCTCCTATTTCTCCACAAGACACTCTGGAAGGACTATGTTTTCTTGCAGTTACAAAGTATGGTAAATCACCATTCCAGAAAACCAATGGGCATTTTGCATTTCCTCCCAGTATGCAGAGAGAATGCCAAGGCACACTTTATTTAAGGGGCTGAAAAACTGGACTCTTTTGACTTTAGAATACACGCTGGACTAGGTTCCCTGATATTTTGATAGCATTTGGTGAAAAACAAGTCAGCTCAGGAAATTTTGCCATTTTCTATGCATGGAAAACAATGGATAGACATCTGACCTTATCTTAATGGAAATAGAACCCAACATGTCTTCACGATATAATAACATTGTGGATAATTCTGAAAACTGATACACTATCCCTTTCTTAAATTGTGATACAGAATTAAAACAATTCTTTTTCCAGTGCACCCCATTCTCTCCCCTGCCCCATCTCTGGGGATCTAATATTGAAACGGCAGTTCTTTAGAAGCATTTCTGTATCTCATCCTATACATTTGTAAATGCATACTATAGAATCACCTTAATTCTCCATCGTTCTCTGTTGTCAAAGAATATCTAATCCAGGTGAATAATGCCCCTGAAATTTCTCACAGTGAAGAAAAGTAGTGAACAAATAACAATAGTTGTATTTGAGGATCAGAGACTATTCCATAACCTAGCTGTGCTTCGCTGTCATTACCTCTTAGAAGCTCTGATAGTGCATGGCCCACCTAGTGTACTGCAATAACTATTCAGGTACTCAAGGATATAGTCTCTCAGTTTTTAATGAAACCAGTCTCTCTATTTCATATGCCTCAAAAGTCCCCCCAAACCACCTTGCAAATCTAATACTAATGATTTGTAATATCATAATCACAAAAATTGAAGACAACCTAGATTTTCAGTTAGGTTCCATAAACTTTATTAAGATTGTCTAATTTAAGTATATTGTAATTCAGGACAGTTTTAACTGAAGCAGAAATAGAATTGCAAAATATTAAAGGTAAATTAATAAAAGTATTCTCCAAAGTGGCTTTTTCCCTGATATCTCATTTTGGTTCATTCCCAAAGGTGAGCAAATCCACTTCCATTATGATTTCTCAAAGCAGAGAAGATGGTCATTGAGCTGTTGCTAGGCACAGAAATTACATAATTAACTACCCTTCAATAAATAATAAATGCACCCATAATACCATAATACCTAAATTATGTCTTTCAGCAATTTTCTCTCCCTCTTTCTAGCAAGTTTTGTCATATCGTTTCTACAATAATTGGGCCAAAAAAAAAAAATCAAACTCTACAACAGGGAGGACTACTTAGAAACTCAATATATAGATGCAACTTGTGGGCTTCCAGTGAGTTATCTGGCCTCTAGCAGCCCCAGCAAATGTTAACTAATTTTTTTTTTAATTCCATATTGTTTCTCTTGTATGGAAAATATGCAACCAGTCTCTCCATATACATGATTATTTTACTTCATCATTATCTATTATGTGTTCTGGAAAAGTAAAGAGTTACTGTCAACCAGCCTCCTGAAGAGATCTTTTAGGAAGCACATTAACTCCTTCCCTCATTCCCATTTTTCACATGAGCAGCTGAAACCCACACAGTACAATCGTAAGATCACTTTCCTGAGACTTAGGCTGCTTTCCCACACAGTGAGATAATACACTTTTAGCGATCGTCTGCAAGTGGATTCTCCAGCGTAAAAAGGAAAATCCATTTGCAAACAGTCACTAAAGTGCATTGATAGTGAATTACTCAGCATATGTGAAAGCAGTCTAAGCCTCATTAAATAGATCTGAGTAGGATCCTGAATAGACCTGGCTTAGGATCACTCTTATAGCCAGCTTTGAAGTGTCATGAAATATGTTCCTTGAACATTGTATGCGCAGCTTTGGAAACAAGGAACAATACCAGAGAAATGGGACTGGATTGTGAAAGTTTTATCATAGAGTGAGATGGACAAATTAACTAAAACTTTAAGAGACTATGACTTAGACTTATTCAAAAAGGAGTGGAAGAAATTCAAAGGATATATGGAGAAAGAGTGGAATGTAAAAAGACATTGGACATTTTTTTAGTATTAATCAAAAGTATTACATTTTGATAGATTAGTGGTACCTTTAGAATTAACTGGAAATTTATAACTTCGGGGAAGTCAACATTGGAGGGAGGGGGGGTGAAATATCATATGGTTTAGTATAAGAAAGAGTTAATTAAATACTGTAACCATGTGCTATTAATAAATTGTTAAAACACATGAAATATGTTCCTTAAGTTACACTCAACTGGAAGTTTCAGCAGATCACAACTCATTCTATATGATACACACAACTGTAAATGCATACTTCTTAATATCACACATTTAGGCATTCACATAAAACATTTTAAGGATACATGTAAACTATGAAATGGTCCCCCAAAAAACAAACAATTCAGTAGATAGTTCAGTGTTTTATGTCACATGACAAAAGAACACTACACTTCCATCCTGCATCATTATGTCCAAAACAATCATTTGTGTTGTTTCAGTTCACTTTTATGACTTGATTGCATTTATGACTATGTACTCAACATTTTCATTTTAAAAAGCTGAAGCATAAAAAAGGATTTGAGGAAGGGATTAAAGTCTTTCGCCTTCAAGAGAGCTCTGAAGGTTATTTATCATCTTAACTCATGTGAAACTCAAGCATCTATAAATCTCTCAATAAATTCACAGGCGCTAAGAGTGGCAGTAGGCAAAGTAAAATCACCCAGGCTTTTGCTTGCCATGATGAATTGCACAGTCAAAGTCCTGCATTTAATACTTCCATTGCTTAGGCACCAAATACTACAAGTACTGTCATAGTTCACTGTAATCCAGTGTATGGTCTATAAAATCTACTGTCATTTTACATTTATGATTTTTTTTAAAAAAAGAATAAGATTATTCAGATATTTCTGGAGTTAGTTTTCTCAGGCTAATATTTCTACATATAGGGTTGCCAGCTCCAGGTTGGGAAATATCTGGAGATTTTGTGGGTGGAGTTTGAGGAGGGGAGGGACTTTAATATCATAGATAATAATTCTCTAATGGCGGTGGCCAAATGGAGCGCTCCAATTGGCCAACACCCTACCTCCAAAACCCCACAGATTACACCACAAGCTCACACTGATGCTAAGCACCACAAGGCTAAACATGACAGGAAAAGGCAACAATGATGCAGTGCAAACAACAGGAGTTCTGAGCTTCAGCATCTGTGTGAAAATTGTCATTCCTTCCCACACCCTCCATAATTATTCTTCTGACTGGCATTACTTAACTAGGCCTGGCTGCTTGCTCCTGTTCAGCAGCAGCCCCCCTATGACAACCAGTGTGATTTAGCAGTTGCCAACTCCAGGTTGGGAAATTCCTGGAGATTTGAAAAGTGGAGCCTGGAGATGGTAGGGTTTGAGGAGGGGTGGGACCTCAGACAGGCTCAATGCCAAAAACTCCACCCTCCAAATCAGCCATTTCCTCTGGGGAAATCTTGGAGTCCAAAATCTCTAGGTGAGGGCTGAAAATCACTGAGAATTACAACTGCTTTCCAAATGGCAGAGATCAGGTTTTCTTGAGGTGCGGGGGGGAGAGTGATTGCCTTCACTTGGGTGGGTAGGAAGACCACAAGGGGGGCCACTTGCTCAAAGTCTCTTTCTACAGCCCATTGTATTTTTCTTCACACTGGGCCTTATTCTTAGTATAATATAATGCCATAAAGTCCACTTTTCAACGTGGCCATTTTCTCCAGATGAAATTATCTATCAGCTGGAGATCAGTTGTAATTCCAGGAAATCTTCAGTTGCTACCTGGAGATTGGCAACTCTAACATATAACTACTTTTTTGGCAGAAGAATCTTTTGTTTCATGGGCTAGTACAATGGCTAAGCCAGGGACATCCAAGTTTTTCCAGCAGTGGGCCTCAGGTGTTGCTTTCAGGGTCAAGCCCTCTTCCTCAGTGGAACAGGCTTTCTTAGGAGATGGTGGGCTCTCCTTCCTTGGAGATTTTTAAACAGATGGCCATCTGACAGTAATGCTGATTATGTGGATTAGGCAGTTCATGAGAAGGATGGCAGGAAGGGTTGCATCAGTGCTTAGTTCTTGTGGCCCTTCCTTACACACCCAGGAAAATGCAAATTGCCACTTTGGGGGTCACTCGGCAATTTTTTTCAAGCCCGGTTTAGCAAGGGATCCTGGAGGTTTTTGCCATTTTCTGGGCATGGAGCAGGGGTCACTGGGGATGTATGTGTGTGGGGGAGGAGTATTTGTGAATTTCCTGCATTGTGCAGGGAATTGGACTAGATGACCCTGGAGGTCCCTTCCAACGGTATGATTCTATAATTCTACCCAAGGTTCCTGTGATACACAAGTACAGTAACTATAAGCACAAGTAAACAGGTACAGGTCTACAACCTGTCTGGAGTAAGAGATTGCAGATCCAGGGTAAGGAGAGTCAAGGGTTCAGTTCTAGAGCTGGGGGACAGGTGCAGGATGCAGGGTTTGGGCCCCAGGCTGTAGAAGCAAGCACAGGTTACCAGCAACAAGGTACAAGGCAGCATGTCAGGGTAGAGCTCTTGTTTGCTAAGCAGGTCAGGTTCATAGATGTGTGGCAAGCAAAGTTGCTTCCACACTGAGCCTTGCTTGACATGTTCTTTTTATCTGCCTCTGCTTACTTATCTCCTGAGGCCCAGATATACCTCAGAGTCAGGTTCATCTCCCTTCCTTTACTGTTTCCCTATCAGCCTGTCGGTCCTGGTCCTGCAAGGACTCAGCTCCATGAATGAACACTGATCATTCCTGAGCAATTAGGTGAGTGCTTTGCCTTCTCTCTAGAGCTGTCCTGTGCTCTCTCCACCTTCTACACTATTGGTTTGGAGAGTTCTATGGTATCTCTTTCTTCATCTGGAAGACTGAGCAGCCTGGCCATGACTGGGAAGCATTCCCATTTACTTCATGTATTGTGTCTGATACTTCATGTATTGGGTCTGCTGCTGGAACAGTTGCTTAGGAAGGAATTCCATCTGTGCAGGACCCAATTTTTCCAATTCCTCCAAAGAGGAGGTGGCAGCTGGCTGGCCCATGACAACATGATCTACAAGGCTCTGCAAAGTGCATCCATCCCATTCCCCAATCTTTGCCAGTCAATAATTCCAATGTGGCTACATTGTCACTGAATCAGTTGAGGGGATCCATTCTTGGTGTATTGAGTCTTGCACGTGACTCAAAGATGGTTAAGTGCACTGGAGGCTATTTTCCTTTTGCCAGTAATTCTTCAGTGTGCCCTCAGTTTCATGATATAATTGTAAATGAGTTAACTTGAACAGTTCAAAAAACCTCAAGAAGGCCACATTAGGGCTGCCAGGCCTTCTGCAGTGGCAGGAAGCCTCCCACTGGCAGCTCTAGTTGTCTGCCACTGCTCAGAGCAGCAGCAGGAAAAACAGTTTTAAACAGTGATTGTGTCTGCACTACTTACAATCTCCTATATCTTCTCCCTCCACAACAGACACCCTGTGAGGTGGGTGGGGCTGAGAGAGCTCTCACAGCAGCTGCCCTTTCAAAGATAGCTCCTGCAATAGCTATTGCTAACTCAAGGCCATTCCAGCAGCTGTAAGTGGAGGACTGGGGAATCAAACCCGGTTCTCCCAGATAAGAGTCCGCACACTGCACATATGCTACATGAATTTTATCTATCTGATTGGCTGACCCACATTGCAGAGAAAATTGCACCAATGGGGCTTAGCATCGATGATCTGACCCGTTTTTTGGAGAAGCATGCTTTTGTCACAATTAAACAGAAATTAATTGACATGGAGATTCAAGACCTTAGAAGTCTCACTTCTGGGCGTTGCTCTCTCATGCAATGGAGGATCCCTTTTAGTGGTTCACCTACAGAGTATTTTCCTTGTTTGATTGACCCCCATATTCGAAGGGCATTTATATTAGCCTGTTTTAATGTGCTTCCTTCTGCCATGCTATATGGGAGGTTTAAAAAAATACCATTCCTTAATAGGCTATGTCCCTGTGGGCTGAAGGAAACTGAAGGAATAGACCATGTACTTTTATCCTGTAGATTCTACTGTGATTAACATGCATCCTATCTGGATCCTATATTGCAATCTCTGGAGGGTAAATCTGATGAAAATAAGATTGCAAATTTACTAGCCTCAAATAAGACTGAAACCATCAAAGTGGTGGCAAATTTCTTTTACTGTGCTTATAAGAGGAGAAGTCTGTTTAGAATGTTTAATTAACCACCTTTTTTCCTGCTTCCTTGATTTGATACTGTTGTTGTTATGCCAATAAAGGTTCTGTGACTGTGAGTCCGCACACTTAACCACTACACCAAACTGGCTCTCAGTGTCTTGGTCTAACAGACACTAAAGTTGGTGTAGGCAGAAACATTCAAATAAGTTCCAGTCTCCTTCCTTATCCACAGGATAGGAATTGCCTGCATCTTATAGGAGCTATTTTTCTCAGACTTGCGAAGGATGGGCTAGGCTTCCCACTTCCCTAACTCAGTCAGGATCCTTCTTGATCCTCTCCCAGTCTCTTAGCCTTCCTCCCAGTTGACTGTCAGTTCTTAACTGTCAACTCTCAACTGCCACTCCTCACTGACTCTCTAAACTCAAGTATTCCATTTAAATTCCATGTCACTCAGGATTCTCAGACCTGGTTACAGCATTAACCATTTACTGTCCATCACAATTTGTTTTTAGTCAAAGCTGCAAATGTGCTTCTGGTGAACTGATTTCCCTATGCCACAATTGAGAGCCTCATATCTAATCCAATACCATGAGATTTCACATCCTATCCAATCTACAGCATGTGATCTTCTCCCGAATTTAAGGTTAGCTGCTTTTCCAACTACCAGGAAACAAGAGTGGTCCTAAGGAAACAGAACATAATTAATCCTTCCTCACATTCATGTTGGCCTAAGTCCTGCTAATACTACAATGTAAAAACTGCAACATCTGTGAAGATGTTGGTGTGCCAACAAATAAAAGAGGAGGAGAGATGAGGGAACAAGGCAAGTCCTATAGCAGGGGTTCTCAACCTTTTGAGCCTTCATAGTAAAAAGCATCATCTGGTCCCACCCACTTTCAAAAAATATAGGTGCTGACAAGGGATGGTGTCAGCCACAAAATGGTCACTGTAAAAGGCACAGTCAGCTACAAAATGTCAGAGACTGAGTTTGTGCGTAACTGCTAGTAAGTCTTCAACATTTCAGGTAGAAGATCCATTTAACAGGATGCCTTTTAAAATGAACATATTGTTTTGAAATATTTTCTTTCATATGAGCATACATTACCATCAGTCATGCAATAAAGATCCTTGTGATGTGGTGGCAGCTGTTTCCAAAGTAATTTTTAAAAATCTGCTCAGCCAATCAGACCTCCAGTTTCCAGACAGAAGCCTTCATGGTCAAAAGTCCCACCTAGCCCCACCCACTTTCTAAAAATACTTAGTGAACACCAGGAAAGGTGTCAGCAGACACCACAATGCCCAAGGGCACCATGTCGGGGATCCCTGCCCTAGATGCACTTTCAGTGCCTTGGGATTTTCTCAGTGCTGTCTGAAGACAGAGCCAGGTGCTGTGCAATGTTGCAAGTCACTTCCGGTTGCATAGTGACATCAAGTAGCTTTGATGCCCCATCAATCCCCCCAAACTCTATGGTTTTCCAATAGAGCTTTTTGGGATTGCTACAGTATAACTGTGATGTATGACATCACTTCCTGCTATATGATTATAAGTAATTCCCCTCCATTTCTCCCACTGCTGCACCAAGTAGCAGAGGAAAACCAGAGGCAGCAGGATAGGAGGTTTATAGTGGATGACTTGGTTCCTCTAGAGGAGAGCTAGTCCTGCATGCCAAACTAAATTTTCTGTTCAACACAATGCCTGGGACTCATATCCCTCTGAAGTAAGAGTTTTCTTCCTCAGAACATTCTGTGACACCATGTAATCTCAGACAATGTTAACAGATGACCTCTGTTTATCTTTCTTTACTTCAGACTCAACTTCCTTTACTTCAGACTCTTTCCTCTAACTGTCCTTCCCTTAGCTCTCACTTGCTTCTGAGCCTCCTCTTCATCTCTAAACTTTCTCATTCCTTGTCTATTGTTTGTACATAATTTCTAAAATGAGGTATGACCTCGGGGCTCAGATTTGCCTAGAAGTTATACCTTCTGCGATTCCCCATAATCCCCAAATGTGTTTGAGCTGAGTGTACCTACTCACAAGAGAAGGACAATGTAGCTAGGGATGGGCATGAACTGGCTGACAAGCTAAATTAGTTATGAATTTTGACTAGTTTGTGGTTTGTGAAACAATGTTCATGAACTGAAGAACTGCCAAAACTTTTATGAATTTTGATGCAGTTTGTGGTGGTTTACTATGCAAGCAACTTTCCACCAGTTGCTCCACAGGTGCATTTTCAGGCACAGCTCCCTCCAGTTCCCCACATGGCTTTTTGATGCTGTCTTTTAAGGATTAAGAAACCGTGAGGGGAACTGGAGGGAGCTGTGCCTCAAAATGCGCCTACGGAACAACTGGTGGGAAATCGATCGCTTGCAGGGGGGGGGGGACAGAAGACTGGGTGTGGAGCAGTGGTATAATAATAATAACAATAACAACAACAACAACAACAATAATAATAATAATAATAACAACAACAACAATAATAATAATAAAATTTTATTTATACCCCACCCTCCCCGCCGAGGCAGGCTCAGGGCGGCTTACAAAGTATGGCAAAAGCCATGTTGAACAATAAAACAGTTATATCAATTCAATACAATTTACAATTTACCATTAATTTTTTACATAATCTAAAACAGTCTAAAATCAGTCTAAAATAGTCTCATCTCATCAGTATCAAATTACTCTTTGCATTCAAATTTCCTTTCAGCTGTTCTCAGTACATACCTTCCTTATCTCTGTGCCTCCTAGCTTCAGCTAAATTCACCATTTATTTAAGAAATGACAATTTACTTCCAAGACAAGTGGCAAATTATGTAACATTAATGGGTGTGAGATCTGCAGTTAAACTTAACAAAAGGGGTCAACTGCTCTGGGCAAACTACGTTTCTAAATGCCCTCACCTGAAATCTGATTGGCAAATAACAGCCAATATATGCAGCTCATTACAGTAGCAAAAAAAGAAAAAAAAATCACACCAAGCTATTGTATTCTTTGCATGTCTTCTATCCATTGTAGAAGAGCTTACTGAAAGAGTGGCTTGGAGCCAACAATATACAAGTGGAAACATAAATGGAAATTGGTTGCACAAGATGTGATGCTGGCAGAAATGCAAGTGAGGAGGCTACAGTAAGTCTGAACTAGTGCCAATTGGATACTGCTGCCTGTTGCTTGCATTTCTTTAGCACAAATTGGAATTTTGCACTGGATCCAATCCAGGGTTTTAAAATTATTATTACAGATGGTGCTTAAAAAGCAAAGCACATTTTGTCACCCATCTATATTAATATGAAGGATGCAAAAATAAACTGTCATGAAACAGCCAAAGAGGTCTCAGGAAACATTTCAGCAATCTCCAAAGCATCTGGAATGCATCTTTTCCTCTAGGGAGTCAATTTTAAAAAGGTGAAGATAAAAGTTATATTAACAGAAAACAAGTTGATCTGAAAAAAAAATACCAGGTTGATTCTAAATATTAATGAAGTCCACTCTCGCAAGTCCTGAGCTTTGCTTTGAATATGGACCTATAGTATCTTGAAATTTCAGCATGACACTTCTGTGAACTGGCACATTCTCCTGAAAGGACCAGCCCTAGGATCCAAGGAGCAAACCACAGCTTAACTATTTGTAAACACCACAATCCTTCTGAGTCTTACTTGTAAATAGAAAATAATTATCTTTCATTAAGGTTTTTATCCTGTACTTGCATCCAAGGGAACAGATTTCCTAGGTGTGTGAATATACTTTACTGAGATGGGCCCAAGATGCAGTTAGAGACACACCTTTGTGCTTGGCTGTTCTGTATCAGCATTGTGCAAGATTTGCTGACAGACTCTGGGGAAATACAGAAACTTGTTCATTTTGAAACTGCTGCTGAGCATTTGTTTGAATTTCATCTCCAAGTCCTCATTCTACAGGCTTCAAATTAGAAACCTCAAAACTGCTCACAAGGCAGCTTTGGACAAGTGGTGCACTCTTCAGTGATGATTTAATCCCTGGATATCTCAGCTGGGCTGAAGGTGATACGTCCATTATGATTTCAGTGTTTTGAGGTCAGCTGATGTGAGCTGTTGGGCAAGATAAAAGATGGCTCCCTGAGCTAAACTGATGAGAAAATTAATCCAGTGTGTATTGGAGTGTTTGTTACAAGTCAGTATGAATTAAACCCCCTCTTTGTTGTTAGGCTTTCTGTTTGAACTTTCATCTTCCCTTTTTTAAACCCTTGGAGCAGAGTTTCCAACTTGGCACCTATGGTGTTATGGTGCCCACCAATACATCTTTTGGTATTTACCAATCTTTTCAGATAGTGGGGGTGGCCATTGTAAGACAGGTCTTGTCATCAGAACTGGATTAACCCAATAGGCCAAGTAGGCACCAGCCTAGGGGCCGCCACACCTTTAGGGGCCCTGGGCCGGCTCTCCCCACTCCCTGTTTGTTCTGTCTGGATATTAAATTCTTTGCCTCTGTACTGAATCTGCTCCTGGAGACTGATTCACTCTCTTCCCGTGCTTTCTCCCCACCCCCTCTTCTCAAATTGCTGCTTACCCTCCTCTGCCACCGCCTCTCCCCATCTCCTTCCACTCCAGCTTCAGCCTTCCCACCCTCCCGATTCGGTCTCTCCCTGCCCCCACTTCTCAATTTGCTGCTTTCCCTCCTCAGCCACCACGTCTCCCCACTTCCTTCCACTTCAGCTTCAGCCTTCCCACCCTCCCAATTTGCTTTCTCCCCACCCTTCCTCCCCACCTGAATGTGATAAGAGCCTGGTAGAGGGGCAAGGAAATACTAGACCCACTGAACATGGTGGTATGCTGCTCCTCTCCTGCTCCCCTAGGACAAGTTGTGCTGATTTTTTTAACAGAGCGCAGCACCTTTGCTTTTCTGGATGTAGGGTGGGATTGGGCTGAGTGACAGGAAGCAGCACTGTCTTTCCCTTTGCTCTGTTGTGCATTGTTCAGGGCACCTTTCTTGTCAAGGCTTGATAGAGCTCACCACCATAATCACCTAGCTTCCCCAATAGCCCTTGCTCTGATTAGCATTATTTCAGTTCCTTTCCAAGCTGTGGTTGTGCTGCACTCAGAATGCATGGCTAGTATCTCTTCCATTGTCTCTAGCAGTGCAAGCAGTTGATTTGTCAGTCGTGAAAGTGGGATGATCCATGTTGATACAAAACTGTTCTGGGCTCTGTCATTTCACTAATCACCACTACTTCTAAACAATGCAATGAAGCTTAAAAGTTGTTTTCTGATATAAAATGTTCTGAATAAAACTTGGTTGGTCTTAAAGGTGCACCTTGACACCTGCTTTGTTCAACTGCTTCAGACCAACACAGCTGCCCACTTGGATTTTTCTGATAAAGCTTCCTAGTTATTGACTTTAACTTACTTAAAAGCTGAAAGCAAGACAAATACCTGATTATGCAGTGAGAAAAATGTAAAATAACATTTGTAAATGTATAATGATAAAGTGGACTACAAGAATTGTGCATTATTGCAGTGTTTGATTGGTTAATCCAGCACCTCACTTGCTGAGATGGTTGAATTCTGGCTTTGAAATTCTCCAGTCAATATGGGCTGGAACGGGTCCAGAGGATGGTGATGAAGATGGTGAGGGGTCTGGAGACCAAGTCCTATGAGGAAAGGTTGAAGGAGCTGGGGATGTTTAGCCTGGAGAGGAGGCGGCTGAGAGGTGATATGATCACCATCTTCAAGTACTTAAAAGGCTGTCATCTAGAGGATGGAGTGGAATTGTTTTCTGTGGCCCCGGAAGGTAGGACCAGAATCAATGGGTTGAAATTAAATCAAAAGAGTTTCTGGCTCAACATTAGGAAGAACTTCCTGACTGATAGAGCGATTCCTCAGTGGAACAAGCTTCCTCAGGAGGTTGTGGGCTCTCCTTCCTTGGAGGTTTTTAAACAGAGGCTAGATGGCCATCTGACAGCAATGAAGATCCTGTGAATTTAGGGGGAGGTGTTTGTGAGTTTCCTGCATTGTGCAGGGGGTTGGACTAGATGACCCTAGAGGTCCCTTCCAACTCTATGATTCATTTTGTGCAGATTGAATTGCCTAGCTTCCTTTTACAATGTATTGCTTTTATAATCATTACATGAGTGAGAAAGAGGCATTGAATAGCTTGATCTCCTCTCTGTAGGTAAGTAGGGTCAGTACTTGGATGGGAGACCACCAAGGAAGGCTTTTCAGAAGAAGGCAATGGCAAACCACCTGTGTTTCTCTCTTGTCCTTAAAGTTCCTTTTCTGGGGTCACCATTTGCCTCCCTAAGTCGGAATGAAGAGTCGGACACAAGGTATGGGTATAACTGAGGGTCACTTTATTAAGTATAATAATAAATGGCAAGGGCAACAAGAACTGCGGCCTGGTCAGGGCCAGGGGTTTCAACAGACCACTCCCCTGCCATTAGTGGGTGAGAGACCCAGCCCCCCAGCCGGAGCTGTGTGGCACAGCTCCTGCCAGGCCGGCGCAGCAAGGAGGCAAGCCCCAGAGGGCCCGACCACTAGACACACATCTCAATGGAAGGCACCCTCTAGTCGAGCCTCCAGGACGGTCTGCATTTTCACACCCCAGGTCATCAAACCCTAAGGTTGATCCTGCCAGACCCCTAACTCCCCCAAAGGGGGTTGCTTTCTGGTCCTCCCCTAGCCACATAGAACCATAAACCCATTAATAACCTGCCAAACTAAAGTGACCAACCTATTTAACAGCACCTTCCTATAGCCAAATCCACAATCCACTGACCTGCTATGTAGGGTAGGTGAAAAAACACCCCAGCAAACCGCCAATCAGCTGGGGAGCAAAAAAATCCTACCCAGCCCCCCAAACCATGAGGCAACCAGCACTTGCCTACATAACAAACAGGGCGGGAGGAGGGTTGATCTCAGCCTGGAGACTGAGGTAGGGGGTGGATGGTGCTGCTGCTATCACAGCAAGCCCCGCCCCTTCAAAAGTGCGCCCAAATGGGCCGCGAAGGTCTTCCCTTTCCTCCCAGGGATGCAAAGAAATTCCAGCAGCCTAGCAGCGTGCTGCTGGCTGCTAGAAACAAATGCCCCCCTATGACGGAATGAAGAGTCGGACACAAGGTACTGGTATAACTAAGGGCCACTTTATTCTCTCTCGGCTTGACTTCGCGAACGAAGATTTAAGAAGGGTGCAGTAGTCCACGTCTGCTGCAGGCTCGCTGGTGGCTGACAAGACCAATGCGGGACAGGCAGATCCGGCCACAGTGGCTGCAGGGAAAAGTCTGATTTGGGGTTGGTGCTGTAGCAGTGCGATTCTTCCTCAATCTCCTTTTGTCCTCAAGACCAGCTATGCGTGCGTTCTCAAAGGAAGAGACAGCCTGGTGGATGGTGTGCCTCCATGCTTTGCGATCTGAGGCTAGGTCAGACCACTGGTGATGGTTGATGCGACAGGTGCCAAGGGATTTCTTCAAGGAGTCCTTGTACCTCTTCTTTGGTGCCCCTCTATTTCGATGGCCGGTGGAAAGTTCGCCATACAGAGCAATCTTGGGAAGGCGGTGGTTTTCCATCCTAGAAATATGCCCTGCCCAGCGCAGCTGCGCCTTCAACAGCAGTGCTTCGATGCTTGTAACCTCCGCCCTCTTGAGGACTTCAGTGTTGGTCACAGAGTCACTCCAGTTGATGTTGAGGATGGTGCGAAGGCAGCGCTGATGAAAGCGCTCAAGGAGTTGCAGGTGATGACGGTATAAAACCCACGATTCGGAGCCGTAGATGAGGGTTGTCATCACAACCGCTTTGTAAACATTGATCTTTGTGCCTTTTTTCAGATGCTTGTTGCTCCACACTCTTTTGTGCAGTCGGCCAAAGGCACGGTTTGCCTTTGCCAGCCTGTTGTCAATCTCCTTGTCGATCTTAGCATCTGAGGAGATGATGCACCCCAGGTAGCTGAACTGCTGGACTGTCTTCAGTACTGATTCACCCACAGTGATGCAGGGAGGGTGATAATCTTCCTGGGGTGCAGGCTGGTGGAGAACTTCTGTCTTCTTCAGACTAACTTCTAGGCCGAATAGCTTGGCAGCCTCTGCAAAGCGGGACGTCATATGCTGCAGAGCTGATACTGAGTGAGAGACGAGTGCAGCATCATCAGCAAATAGTAGCTCTCGGATGAGTTTTTCCATTGTCTTGGAGTGAGCCTTTAGTCGCCTCAGGTTGAACAGGTTGCCATCAGTGCGATAGTGGATGTAGACACCATCGTCATCATCTAGATCTACTGCTGCTCTTTGAAGCATCATGCTAAAGAAGATCGTAAAGAGAGTTGGCGCGAGAACACAGCCTTGCTTTACACCTGTGCCTATTGGGAAGGGCTCCGAGAGGTCGTTGCAGTGTCTGACTTGGCCTCGCTGGTCTTCATGTAGCTGGATGATCATGCTGAGGAACCTTGGGGGACATCCTAAACGTTCCAAGATTTGCCACAGGCCTTTCCTGCTAACGGTATCGAAAGCTTTGGTAAGGTCGACAAAAGTCACATATAGACCCTTGTTCTGTACCCTGCATTTCTCTTGGAGCTGCCTGAGAACAAATACCATGTCGGTGGTGCTCCTGTTAGCTCTGAAGCCGCACTGGCTCTCTGGGAGGACTTCTTCTGCAATGTGTGCACCAGTCTGTTCAGGAGTATTCTGGCAAGGATTTTGCCTGCGATGGAGAGCAGGGTTATCCCCCGGTAGTTGGAGCAGTCTGACTTTTCTCCTTTGTTCTTGTGTAAAGTGATGATGATTGCATCGCGAAAGTCCTGTGGTAGTTTGCCTTGTTCCCAGCAGGTGATAAGTACTTTGTGAAGTGTGCTATGTAGTACTGTGCCCCCATGCTTCCAGATCTCTGGTGGGATTCCATCAACTCCCGCTGCCTTGCCACTTTTCAGTTGCTTGATGGCTTTAACAGTCTCTTCTAGGGTGGGGATCTCATCCAACTCTGTTTTCACTGGTTGAAGTGGGGTGAGGTGTATTGCTGAATCTTGAACTACGCGGTTGGCACTGAAGAGAGCCTGAAAATACTCCGACCACCGGTTCAGTATGGATGCCTTGTCTGTGAGGAGCACTTGGCCGTCTGCACTACGCAAGGGACTCTGAGCCTGATATGATGGGCCTTATACTGCCTTCAGGGCTTCGTAGAACCCTCTTAAATCACCAGTGTCTGCACACAGCTGGGTTCTCTCTGCATGCTTGGTCCACCACTCGTTCTGAATGTCTCGAAGCTTGCGCTGGAGGTTGCTACATGCAGCGTGAAAGATTTCTTTTTTCCCGGGACAGGAAGGCTGAGCAAGATGTGCTTGTTAGGCAGATCTCTTTTTCGCTAGTAATTCTTGGATCTCTTGATTGTTCTCGTCAAACCAGTCCTTGTTTTTCCTTGTGGAGAACCCGAGGACTTCTTCAGAGATCAACAGGATGGTAGTTTTTAGGTGTTCCCAGAGTGCTTCTGGAGAAGTGTCTGTGGGGCAACTGGGGTCCTCAATTCTTGACTGGAGTTTTGCCTGGAAGGCAGCTTTAACTTCGGCTGACTGAAGGCTGCCAACCTGAAGCTTCCTCCGAGGGATACCTCCTCTCCTGGGTGTGGGTTTAAAGTGAAGACGGAGATTGCAGCGTACAAGACGATGATCCGTATGACATTCCGCACTGGGCATTACTCGGGTGTGTAAGACGTCTCGAAGGTCTCTCTGGTGCACCAGAATGTAGTCAATAAGGTGCCAGTGCTTGGACTGTGGGTGCATCCAGGTTGTCTTCAGGCTGTTCTTCTGCTGAAAGATAGTGTTGGTGAGCTGGTGCTCTGTGCAGAATTCTAGCAGGAGGTGCCCGTTATCATTGCAGTTGCCGATGCTGTGTTTGCCAAGTACTCCTTTCCAGGCTTCCGAGTCTTTACCTACTCTGGCATTGAAGTCGCCAAGGATGATCACCTTGTCCTCTGTAGGGGTCTTCTGTACGAGGTTGCGTAGATCAGCATAGAACTTGTTCTTTTCTGCAGGATCTGCTTGAAGGGTTGGGGCATACACACTGAAGAGTGTTGCATGCTGCTTGTTTTGAAGTGGGAGGCGCATGGACATGATGCGATCTGAGTGACCTGTTGGCAGGTTTTTGAGTTTGGAGGCAATGGAGTTCCTGACCATGAAGCCAACACCAGAAAGGCGGCTCTCAGCCTTTGACTTACCCGACCAGTAGAGGGTATAGCCAGCACCATGTTCTTGAAGACTACCTTCCTCAGGGAAATGGACCTCACTGAGAGCTGCTATGTCAATATTCAACCTGAGAAGTTCGTGGGCAACTAGAGCAGAGCGTCGTTCAGGGCGACCACTGTCTACTGTGTCAAGCCCGTTGACCGCGGCTAGCCAACTGGGGTGGGGGAGACGACCTTTGTTTAGGCCACCTTTTCTAGGCCCCTCTCCATGTGGAGCAAGCAGTGCTGTCCCTAGATAAGGCTGCTTAGTCATTCAGGGTGCTGCCGAAAGATGCTTTCGTCTCCGGGTCAGCATCAGGCGACCAATACCCTGAACCGCCTACATGCAGGATCGGGACTGCGGCTTCCAGTGGCATCTTCCACCTGCCGTTTCGCCCCTTGCCTATCGCTGCAGGACTTGGTGTGTTGTGTGTTGTGGATGTGGATATGCCCTTCAGGCCTGCGCAGAGGAATTTTTAGGTGAAGCACAATGTGCGCAGTACTGGCTCCACCCTTTCATCTTGGGGTCATCTGCCATGACCCAGTAAGCCGGGACGCCGGCAGCGAGTCCTCCAGGTGGTAGGTGTTACATTAACGAGCTCTATCTGCCCGGGTTTGATGTTAGAGTTTTCCTTCTCTTGGCTGGTGAGGTTGGTGAGCTCAGCCTGCCCATCCAGTTATACCGCTGGACATTCGGTCGCACCATGACGTGGCAAACTCTGTGAGAAATGGGGGGGACCAGCGTGAAGGTGTTGCCACGGATGCAGTAATGCAGGAGAGGCCATTGCAGTGACCATCTGCCAGGCATAGCCAGACAGTGACCACGCGGTGTTCACTACACCGGGAAGGAGAGGCTATGTATTGCGTATACACTTTCCCGGGGGGGGGCAGGATACCCAAGAGGGAGCCCACCCCTCCCCCCATTTTTTTTATTAAGTATATTATATTTTATTATATATATATATATATATATATATATATATATATATATATATATATATATATATATATATATATATATATATATAATTAAGTATATTTTATTATTAAGTATAATAATAAACGGCAAGGGCAACAAGAACTGCGACCTGGTCAGGGCCAGGGATCTCAACAGACCGCTCCCCTGCTATTAGTGGGTGAGAGACCCAGCCCCCCAGCCAGAGCTGTGTGGCACAGCTCCCAGCAGGTTGGCCCAGCAAGGAGGCAAGCCCCAGAGGGCCCGACCACCAGACATACATCTCAATGGAAGGCACCCTCTAGTCGAGCCTCCAGGACAGTCTGCATTCTCACAGTCCAGGTTATCAAACCCTAAGGTTGATTCTGCCAGACCCCTAACTCCCCAAAAGCGGGATGCTATCCAGCCCTCCCCTAGCCATATAGTAGCATAAACCCATTAACAACCAACGTGAAACCATTTAACAAGTAAACCCTATCAGTCCTTTGTGGGTACCTATACAGCCACTGCTCAGGAGGTCCCACCATTATCGGACTGGGCCCCATTAATTTCTGGATGTGGAATCCTGTATACACAGGTAAAAGATCCTGAGTAAGCCAGGTGCCCACCTGACAATTCCCCAACCTCGTTTTGAGGGCATTTTGGCTTACACCTCTTCTGAACTCATTTTGGGTTTGGTTTCACCTCCTGTGGCAGGCATTTGGGGCTTGTGCTCACTAACAAAATTTCAAAGGTGCCTGCAGGATCAAAAGGTTTGGGACCCCTGCAGTAGATTTTAATGTTGCAGTGCCTCAGAACACAGTACAATTGCACAATCCAGAATGATAACAAAATGGCATTTTTAAATTCCACTGAGGCACATACATATACATGGTTCAACACTTTAAAAATACCCTTTGCTTCATGTGCTCTCTACATAAGAACATAAGAGAGGCCATGCTGGATCAGGCCAATGGCCCTTCCAGTCCAAAACTCTGTATCACACAGTGGCCAATACACACACACACACACACACACTGTGACTAATAGCCACTGATGGACCTCTGCTCCATATTTTTATCCAATCCCCACTTGAAGCTGGCTATGCTTGTAGCCGCTACCACCTACTGTGGCAGTGAATTCCACATGTTAATCACATTTTGGGTGAAGAAGTACTTCCTTTTATCCGTTGTAACCTGACTGCCCAGCAATTTCATTGAATGCCCACAAGTTCTTGTATTGTGAGAAAGGGAGAAAAGGACTTCTTTCTCAGCTTTCTCCATCCCATGCATAATCTTGTAAACCTTTATCATGTCACTCTGCAGTCGACGTTTCTCCAAGCTAAAGAGCCCCAAGTGTTTTAACCTTTCTTCATAGGGAAAGTGTTCCAAACCCTTAATCATTCTAGTTGCCCTTTTCTGCACTTTTTCCAATGCTATAATATCCTTTTTGAGGTGCGGTGACCAGAATTGTACACAGTACTCCAAATGAGACCGCACCATCGATTTATACAGGGGCATTATGATATTGGCTGATTTGTTTTCAATTCCCTTCCTAATAATTCCCAGCATAGCATTGGCCTTTTTTATTGCAATCGCACACTCTCTTGACATTTTCAGTGAGTTATCTACCACGACCCCAAGATCTCTCTCTTGGTCAGTCTCTGCCAGTTCACAACCCATCACCTTGTATTTGTAGCTGGGATTCTTGGCCCCAATGTGCATTACTTTGCACTTGGCCACATTGAACCTCCTCTGCCATGTTGACGTCCACTAACCCAGCCTCAACAGATCCCTTTGGAGTGCCTCACAATCCTCTCTGGTTCTCACCACCCTGAACAATTTAGTGTCATCTGCAAACCTGGGCACTTCACTGCTTACTCCCAACTCCTGCTACAGCCATCTACTAAATTTCTGGATCTGCTTATGTCTCCATAATGTTCCCTGTATGGACAGGCTCCTCTATTGCCCATTGAAAAAAATCTGCTTACCTACTTAATACATAATAATGATACGGTGTCTTACTCAAGCACGGGACATTTTTGAAGAATGCAGGATTCACATATCAAACTTATATAACATTTATTATTCATGATATCATCCAAATAAATTCAGAATTCAGTTCTTTTTCAAGATCATAATTGAGGAAGAATATTAAGATGGACTTACACATTATCTGTATTTATATGATTTTAGAGATTTTATCTAACATTCTGAAAAAGTCACCCTCTCACTGCTGCCTGTCTCCAGGTGTCATCCAATTTCTTTCTATCCCTTGTGCCAGTGAGCTGCTTATTCTTGTTATACCACCAATATGGTGATGATACCCAGTTCTACCTCTCTATCTGTAGAACTTGTTCCCCAATCAAATTCTGCATATCCAAATCATATGTCAGATGTTTCTACTTGGATGTCTCATTGGGATCCCAAGCTCAATATGTTCAAGGTTGTTCATATAATCTCTCACCATGACTTCCTTCCTCTCCTTTTATCCTCTTCATATCCATTGATAGCATCATCATTTAGCCTGTAGAATAGTCATGTCTTCATCTTTATTCTTTGTTTGTTCATTCCTTTGCATTCTTCATATTCAGTCTTTTGCAAAGTTATGTCACTTCTCCTATTATAACACTACAAAATGTTGACCATTCCTCTCTACCACCTGGTTCTTGCCTTGACTACTGCGACATCCTTGCTAATTTTCTGCTGGCACACCTCTCATCAGCACTGTGTTGTCAAAAATTTTCACTTCTCCCATCACGCTGACCAGTTGACACTCTTCCATAAATCTTGACAATGGTTACTTTTCCACTCTAGATCCAGCACTAACTAGCTTCTATCCTTCTATCTTCAACCCTTCTATCTTGGATTTTCCTTTTTCGCTCTCATATTATGATACAGCTCTCCCCATGACTTTTACTCCTTCAGTTCCACTGCCAAGCAATCCAAAGGTCTTCTGATCCTTTAAAGGCTCCATACTTTCTGCCTTATATCTGGAACTACCCTGTGTAATATCACCACTCTCATTTCCTTTAAATGCTTTCTAAAACATTTAAAACACCAATTTGTGGTACAATCCTTCTACCCAACAATACTAAACAAAAGCACATATAACTATAATAAACAGTTATCTCCCTGTTTATTAAAATCTTCCCTCACATTGTTGTTTCCCTTCTACCTAATTATAGATTGTAAGCTTGGGGCAGGAGCCTATCTACTTGTACTCTACACTTCCCATTGATGGTGTTACATAAATCATAGCTACCCTATAGTAAGGCAATCAGGATGTTAAAAATCCACACAAAAAACAAATATATTTAAAATAAAAATTCTTGGAAGGTTTTAGTATTCTTTTCTGAGACAGAATCCAAACATGCTTTTAATTGTATGGAGATACACTAACTTGTTCTTTTTTTAGTCAGGTCACAGCTGACTTATGGCAACCTAGTAGTGGTTTTAAGGCAAGAGACATTTAGAAGTGTTTTGTCATTGCCTGCCTATGCATCACAACCTTGTATTCTTTAGAGGTTTCCTATCCTAATAAGAGCTGATCCTGCTTCGTTTCTGAGATTTGACAAGATCAGGCTAGCCTGGGATATTTAGGTTAACCAGGGACAAAATGTGGGGTTGGAATCCACCATAAATTCTAAGCAAACAGATGTTTTATTGTGTAGATTCAAAGTATAGCTGAAGGCCTCTAAAACATTAGAGCTGTGATTATGTTCAAATAAGCTATTCTCCCATTGTTGTATATGTTGCAAATTCTAAACTGTATGCAGAGTCGCAGGCCACTGAAAGCAAATGAATTTAAACGAACATTTTCTTGACATTATGAAATAGTGAGAGGAGAAGAAGGAAAGCATGTTACCAAACCATTTTTATTATTCCCTTTGCAAGTAGGTGTTCCCGGCAAAATGAAACACTCAGAATTCCAAAATGACAAAGAAATAATAGCTTGTTTTGTTCTCCCAGTTCTTTCTAATGCAAAATTATTCACTAGAGTATTGATTGACTGTTAAAATAAATCAATAGCTTAGCTAATGCAACTTTTACCATCACTTCCCATGAAAGCTTAGTATAAAGGAGCACAAACCAGGGGGGGGAATGTAACTAGTTCTTTGGGTCCAGCAGGCCTTCTTTTCTGATTTTTGTTCCTAAATATATATTCCATTTAAACCATTTTAAACAAGTCCCTCTTGTCTTGCACATGCCTTAATTAGATCTCTAGATCATGTCTATCCATCTCACAATGCCAATGATTTGCAATAGTAGCATGAGTTGGCCTATTCATAGTATTCAGATGCCTGCAAATATCTGTCACATGCTGACAAAATACATAGCAAATTAGAAGTTAGACTCCTCTGAATCCATCTCCAGAGATTTCTTCTTAGTTTTACAGAACTTAAGAAATTGCCTGCAAATATTATCCTTATTATGGATGTAATGTATAACAGTAACTATTATGTCATTCCAACACCTGGTAAGAAAATAAGCCAGGTCAAGCTCCACCGCTTCACCGGAGCAATAACACTAGTTTGTAGTTTATTCTAGACCCTACAGCAATGGGATGGCTAATGCTGCATACTGTAGCCTGGGGCAGAGGTAGTGTGTCTGTGGAGGCCATTTCCACTGGTCCCATGTAGTGTAAATGCATGTGCTTCAGTCCTTAAGATTTATGGGTGGTTTCACCAATGATTTTTTTTTTTTTACACATAGTTAATCAGCAGAGGTCAAATAGTCACATTCTATTGGTTGGTCTGGTGGAGTTGCAAGGAACTAGGTTTTCCTTGGAGAGGTTTAGCAATGAAGCATCCTCATAATAAGCTCTGCACACCGGGATTTAAGAGGAATGAGCTGTCTTAGTGTACAGTAGGTTCATATATCTATGATTACTAAATATATTAAGAGAGAACCTAAGAAAAGGCAGACCAGCTAGCTCTAATGAGCACCACTGTCAGATTTTTCCACTTTAACCAAACTATATAAATTCTCTGCTGGGTGGTAATCCTCATCCTCTTCCTATGTGCTGGCAGCAGCAGAAAAATAGAGACAGGGTCATTTCAGAATCTTTGCATTCTTTAATCTCCTTGATTTTGCATTGCATGAGCTTTTAAAAATGATGCATTGCCCTCATTTTAATTAGCAATAACACTGCTTTTAATTAGTTCCCGTTTAATCAGCTTTTGACACTGACAAAATAGAAGTAATGTTCTGCGTAAGGAGAAAGGCAAGCATTTTTTTCCCCTTGGCTTAATTTAAATATATAGATTTCATTAAAACCTTTCATTGCTGAATATGCCATTCAAATCTAGATCTGAAAGGTGAGATTCTGTCAAGGCAGTTGGAGCCTTACATTTTGGCCTTACCATGTGGCTCACCAACTGTGAAGGCAGCTTCTCTTCAAGTCAAAGATGCCGAAGCAAGATATGAGGAAGGGTAGCTATTCCTTTTTCTTGGTTCCTGGATGCGAACTCTGACATTACCTGCAGACCACTGATGGCCATCACTGTCTGCCCTTTTTGATCAGGTATGCAACCTCAGTTACAGTTGTAAAAATAAATACAGGCAAGTTAGCAGAACTCAAATATATGAAGGGGAAGGGGTCCTGATCTACCTGCATTCATGTGGCTTTTCAAGATGATGTTTAGGTTGAGTCTAGTTAGACTGAACAAGCCCACAGGCAATCTTCTTCACACTGATTTTTCTTAGCAGCCCTGGTCCAAAGTAATGTTGACTCGGAAGTACAGTTATTGGGGATATGGGTCAGGACAAAGTTCAATTTCTCCTGGACACTAGACTTGTAGCATTAAGATGATAAGATCCACTAGCATCTTTGACGTTTCAGTAAGCAAACACAGGCATTGATACACACTAAATATAATCAAGGCAATTCAGATGTGTGATGCCCTTTTCACTCACTCAGAGATCCTGCCACCCTCCAGAACCTCTGTTGCACAGGTTTAGGTTTTCAGGTATGTCAGGCAAAGTCAGTCTAAAGTTCTATGTACTCCTCTCTTGTGACTTCCCACAAGGAGGTCTTAGAATATTAATGTGGCTAGGGAGCTGAGAATTTTCTTTTAAAGATCCCTATTTCCTTCCCCCATATATATGTACATATTTTCCTAGGGAACCAGAATGCCTATTAAATATATTAGAATCTGTGATGTAGACATGCCCTAGAACCAGACACAAAGGATCAATTGTTCCCACACATTCCTGTCAATTCTCTTCTTGCTTTGGAGAAATCACTTGTCTTGTGCTTCACAGTGGCTTCATCATGAGGTAAAGTGTCACAGCTCATCAGTGCCGCTGCCTCAGCAGAGTACAAAAACAGCTCCCACTGTTGAAGACAGGAGACAAGATCCACCTACATTACACTAACAGCCCTAAGCCTATTGTAAGGAAAGCCCCCTACTTTTCATACATATGGACATCGTGATCACCAGTATGGTTGCCAGGGTGCCTGGAGTTTTGACTCTCACACATCTGCTCTAAGAAGTGGACTTTGCTTACAGTTTCTAAGGCTTATGTGGATACTATAAGCCTCAGCTTTGCAGCAGCATTCTGCTCCTTGTGCGCCCAGTCTTGGCCGCTGCAGTGGAAGAAGCCAGGCCACCACGTTTCCAGCCTGTTTCCATGAACCAAGGGCTAACACCACCAGAATCCATCTTGCTTTCCTGATTCCATCTCCAGCATCTGCTTCAGCTTTTGCATAAGCTTATCCAAGCATACCCTGCCAGGCTGGACTCCATTCCTTCTTAGTGGGAAGCTCACGTACACACCCTGTGTCACCCTTGGCCCGCAAGCAACCCATATGCCCCATGAATGGATTAACAGCTCAACTGATGTTCCTGATTGTCTGGCAAAACCATAGACAAAGGCTCCTGCTCAGAAGATGATGGGAAAAGAGGAAGAACATCTCCTGTCTCAACCAAGTCTTTTGTCTTACCCGGGTGATACCTAGGCCAGTATTTGATTCTCTATTATCACCTTTTCAGATAATCCCATTTAACCTTAAGTATCCAGCCATTCCCATTCTTACCCCAGTCTAACACTTGGAGCCGCCTTAGGCCATATTGCAACTTGGAAATTTCCAGGTTCACAGGACTAAGGTGCAGTTCATTGGTTAAAGCTGACACCCAATTGGATGTCACCAAAGGACTCACCATTGGCTCTGCTAATGTCCAGCCTTCATGGTCATCACAGAGCCTCCCATCTCTCCTCCCCGTTACCTCCCATCCCCTAAGGGGTCTAAGGGAGCCTATTTAACCTCTGACCTAACTCCACTCATGTGTGCATCTAACAGTATCCCAGTTCCGCTGTCTAGATCCATCCCCAATTCTGGCCACAGTTTTGGGTCCATTTCCCTTGTCCTCTTATGTCGCCATTGGAACCTTCCTCGAAGACTACGATGGTAAATATTACCCTGTCTGTTTACCCTTATATGTTCCCCTATCAATCTATCTGTGTTTCTTAGGCCTGTGTGAATGTGTGATTGTATTGTATTTTTATCTTGTGTGGAAGAACTATTATTCTAAATAAATCACAATTGGTTTTATTAAATTAGAGTCCTTTTATTGAGCATTACCCTCTGGATGGCTGAGCCTGGTATATATTGGTAAAAAGATTCCTAGTGAGCCAGGTGCCCACCTAACTAATTCCACAACCTTGTTTTGAGGGCATTTTGGCTAACACTATGGTCTATGTAATGCTCATACTCTGACAAGAAATGTTGTAAAAATAGTTTATCAATATTGTAATATTATAATAGTACATCAAAATAATACTATATAAACCATATTATTGCTGCAGTAATGTTTTCATTTATAAGCTATATTCAAGTAATCAGAGATCTGGATAAATAGAAACATGGTTTCTGTAACCTGACAATAAATTCTGAGTCTAGATAGTTTCTCTTGCTGTGGTTTTGAAGAACCAATGTTAGCCCATTGAAGGATCAATTGCAGTTCATTTTTTAAAAAAAATTCCGGTTCCCATTGGCAAGTTTTTAAAACTATCTGAAGCCACAAATGATGTTAAAACTACAAATCAGCCATTAATGAGTGCATTTGGGCTTTTGCAGATTGTTTAATAAATAATGTGGCAAATAAGATTCTTCTTGTTTACCAGAAATTACAAGGTTGTCTACTTATGTTTTTAAAGCTAAAGATTCAACATAATGTTGGCAATTCCTATGCATTTGTATATCTACACAAATCATTTCTATCGATCAAGCAAATCAATACATGGTACTTAAGCCAGAGATTTATGCTACATTTGATTTACTTGAGATCAGCCTTCAAGGAATGAAATGCAGGATATTGTAACGGATCAGTTTCCATTAACTTGAGTGTTTGCATAACAATAAATGCTGTGTCCATATCCATATACAATGAAAGGAGATTCTCAGTGACTTGCTGTCCATGCTCTTCCTATAAATTGCACTAGAGCCATTAAAATAAATAAATACTTTACTGAATGAATGATAAAGATTGTACTCTTTTACTCTGGTCTGAAAACTCTCATTCAGAGGAATGTAGGGGTATGCAGTAGAAACTTTAGTAATAAAGATGCAACCCAATCTATGTCCATTATTTACTATAGTATATACTCTGAATCTCAATAGAACAGAGTTGCACCTTTCTAAGCCTAGTATCATTAATAGACTAGGGGCACAGTGAGACATGGTTGTGTCCCCTAGTCAGTCATGGGGATACTGCTGCTATTTTAGAGCCTAACAGGGGTCATTTTAAAAGATTGCAGGAGGTAGAACAAGGAACTCTGGTTCCTTTCATGCCTTTTCAACTGCTGACACAGACAGACAGATACACACACCCTGCAACTGTTTCAGCACTTGAAAAGATGCAGGGAGGAAACAAGTACTGCAGGCCTGATCAGACTTTTGTTTGTACTCACTGGCAGGCAGGTATGGCTGCATTACTACTGAAGAGACAGAAGCAGAGACTCGGGCAACCCCTCCCATACACAATTCACCAGCTGTGCAGATTTGTATAGGCAGAACCAGGGTTTTTGGGGGGTGGATGTGGCGGAATGCAGTTCCAGAACTTTTGTGGTAACAAAATTCTCAAAAATATTTAAAAGTTCATGAGAGGCATCCATATGTTTCTCTTTCATTTTCCTCTTGAGAGTTCCAGCACCTCTTTTTCCAGAAAAAAAACCCTGGGCAGAACTGTATATTGCATAGCACCCCTCCCATTGATACAGGTACAACAGACTGCCTGTAGGGGAAAGAGACAAACTATTGCTTGCTTACACTGAGACACTAGGCGCTGGGAACAGAGGTAGATGAAAGCTACATTACATCTGTCTATGAAAGCCACAGCAGCATATCTGTGAGAGAGAGCGAATGGTGTTGCTTGTGCTCCCTCTTTCTCTCAGTTCTTTCTTAAGCCAGCTTCAGACAAGTATATCTTCAAAAACTAGAAGAGGGAAGAGGATCTGAGTCATCTTTCTACATGAGGGAGAAATTATGGGGATAATTTTTTGAAATCTCAGTATTGATGTGCCTTTAATTTCCGGTAGAAGAATTAAAGAGTGCAGCCAGATAATTCTGCTATATAAATTGCCCTCACTTGTTATTGTCATCTGTTAAGGGAAAAGGCAGCCCCTCTAAGTCAAGGTTCAGAATCTGTTTTAAAGTGAAGTGTGTGGTGAGAAGAGTTCAGCCTTGAAAATAAGGTAAAGTATAGTAAAATCATGGTTACTCACCATTGCTTACATGCTTAGTTTTTGTAACATAAAATAAAATGGATCCTCTTGTTCAATGCATGAGCATGTTAGGAAAGGAAGAAAAAACTAATTCACTCACATGATAATGTTGTCACACCTCCTTCTACTGTCTGTGAGGGGGGAAATTAATTGACCCTAAAGCAGATACACTTTCTCTTATGAGTTTGCAATTTGGCAGGGAAGATCCCTTAGGTAAGGGATACTGCTCCTAAAAAATTCTGCCTCATTGGGAACAGGAGCATTAAACTCAGAAACTATTTTCAATGGATGAATTGCTCAAATTAGTTTTAATTCTAACATTTTAAAAACTGGCTCAGTTTTTAAGAAAAGATAAAAAGACCCAAATCAATTCTGAATAAATTATTTGCCTACCTCTGATTAACCAGAGTAACTTCTAAGTTGTTAACCTTGTTCATGAGAGCTCATTTGAGAAATTTTTCTTCCAGTGTAATATATGGACAAAATAATATAGCTTAAATGTAAGCCTTCAGACTCATATATGCCTCAGACTGATGTAAAATAAAACTGGCCTTTCTAATTCCAGTTGGAATGGCCTTCTAACATGTTTCCTTCCTGCTTGACTATCATGGGGAAAACTATCTTCATACAGCAATCTCCTAGTTGGAACATCTATTTCTGACCTTCTCTGCCACATTGTGGTGAAATGAGTTGAACTTGCCATAACTCAGACCCCGTAAATCCAATCCTGACCAATCTTGAAAGGCCAATAGAGGAGAGTAAGCTGGAGATTTTCTGTGAGTTTGGGGTCTCTAGTGTGCATAGGATACATTCTATACACTCCTGAACCTGCACATGTCAAAATTACTGTAGGCAGGCATTTTGACAGGCACAGATTCAGGAGACTTAGGAGTTTATACAATGGATCCTGTGCAAGCTAGAGATACCAGACTTGGAGGACAGGTAGAGAATCATCCAGGGGAGGTCCCTTGCAAGTCTGGTGTCTTTAACTTGTATAGAATCCATTTTATATACTCCTGAACATATGCCTGTCAAAATGGCCACCTGAGGTAATTTTGACAGCTGCAGGTTCAGGAATGTATAGAACCAATCCTGTGCAAGCTAGAGATATCAAAGTTGAAGGGGATTTCCCCTGGATGCTTCTCTACATGCTCTCCAAGTTGTTGTTTTGAAGTTTTGTAAACATTTTGAGCAAAGTAAAGTCTGTCTGGAAATGTATCGGCTCACACACCAACATGTCCCTCTGCAAACAGCTTGAAAGTTCATGTTGACTTGCCATGAACTTGACTCTGCAAACCATGAAGTTGCCAGAATTCATCACGAACTTTAGTTCAGGAGCCGGTTTGTGCTCATCCCTAGTTCTTAATCAATTACTAAAGCATCAGAAGGCTGTAAGAAAACAAGTGAATACATTGTTTGCAACACAATTGACAATGATATGACTAACTGAGTAATGAAGCTCAGAGAGATTTAGCCAGACACTGTAAAGCTGAAGGCACAACATAATACCTGGTTAATTAACATTGACTGGCACCTATTTTAACTAGCAGCTATTTCATACGGGGAAAAAATAAATAAAAATAATATTTAATTTGTATCCCGCCCTCCCTGCTGAAGAAGGCTCAGGGCGGCTCACAACACATGCACTTCAACAATTAAAACATTAAAAGAAGTAGCAATTTGCTGTTTTAACTGTTTTAATCAGCTATGTGTGCTGCATAGCCACCTTCTTTAAATCTGAAAAGGAAAAAACAAAAAAACATAAAGGCATTTTATTTGAACATCAGGAGTTCATTTTAGACTTTCTAGTTCACAGCATGTTCTCTGAACCAAGAGTTCATGAACTCTTTCCTCTTTTATTCTGTTTCTTAGTTTTATTACTATATCAGGTGCCCATCTGTAATAAAAGAGCAGGCACCATGCAAGTAAAAACCTAAAGAAAAGAAAAACTATGGGAAACAGTCACTGGAATTACCAAATTTACTTAGAGCAATTGTTTCATTGTGTCCTGATCAGAATGGAAGGCTGTTTTCTGATAAGTGATAAGATTCAGCCACTCTCAGCTTTCTGGGTCTGCAACCCTGCAAGCCGAGAGCGGCGGGGAGGGGGTGCCTAGCAGTGCCATGTAGGCAAGGTGGCACCCCAGGCCACCGCCTACCTCATTTACTCCCATGCACCGGTCCCAATCTGCCATGGAAGCTTGCTGGATGACCCTGGGCCTGTCTCTCTCTGTTCTCTCTCAGCCTAACCTATCCCACACAGGGTTGTTGTGGGGACAAAATGGAGGAGGGGAGAACAATGTAAGTTGCATTGGGTTCACACTGAGGAGAAAAGCAGGGTATAAATGAAATAAGTACACTTGTGATATGGCATGAGGTAGTAGGGTTGCCACGTTCAACTCAGGAAATATCTGGGGACTTTAGAGATGGAGCCAGAAGACTTTGGGAGTAGAGCAGGAGCAAGATTGTGGCAGGCAAGATTGACCTCCAATAGGAATTCTGGCCATCACATTTAAAGGGACCATGCTCCTTTTAAATGCCTTTCCTTTGTTGGAAATAATAAAGGATGTGGGCACTTTGTTTTGGGGCTAATAGAATTGAGCCCCCAGTCCAATCTTTTTGAAACTTGAGGGTTTTTTGAGGAGAGGCACCAGATGCTATGCTGAAAATTTGGTGTCTCTACCTCAAAAAACAGCTTCCCTCCAGATTCCCACAGATTGATTCTCCATCATACACTATGGGGATCGGTCTCCATAGGGTATAATAGACTGCCCAGTAGACATTCAACCCCATCCCCTGTTTTCTGATAATTCTGAAGTGAGGGGAGGGTCTCCAAATCAGTGGATCCACTTCTTCCAACTAGAGATTGGCAACCTTATGAAGCAGAATGCTCTTTAAAAAAGAGATAGGAAATGCCCAACCCTGGGACATTGATACTGATAGAAAAGGGACACCCGGCATGGTAGCAGTCAAAAGAAAAGCAAAAAATGCACAGGTTGACCATCAACAATGTAAATGCTCTATGTAATATTTATAAATAACTTATTGCATAAATACAGATATACAATACAATAACTGGGTTGGTGGTCATAATACCAGACACTAATGAATCACAATAAGGTCTCCATTAATGCAGTGAGAAAGTCCACAAGTATGAATAAAGGTACAACAAGATAAGTGGAGAATTCCTCTTACAATTGGCAGTGTCCAAAAGACCTCAGTAGCTTGTAGTATATGTCTGAGAACATTCCCAAGATAACAGCAGCCAAAAACAACCTTCCCGGTGCTTTTTTTTTTTTTTTTTTTTTTTTGGTTTTTCAAAACATCTCTTCCTCAGTAACAGCTGTTTAATGGAACTTGATTTCACAAATATGTAAGGCACAGCTCATAATTACAATTGAATCAGTAGGTTCTCTGGGACATAGCTAATTGGAGGAAAACAATCTTCACTACAGCTAAAGCAATATCCACTCCTTTTTTTAAAAAGAAAAATCATTTCTATCCAAGTTTTGTGCACAAAGCATTCATCAATTTGAACTATTTCCCCCATCAAACACTGTAGGAACAAAACTTTCATTCTTTTATCATATCTCAAGGATTTAGGACACAATGAAACACAGTGAGGTTTTATGACTCGCGTTAGTGGTATATCACCATAATGCCATATCATCCCACAGTTCTTGATGTACTACCTATAAGAAAATCATGATCATTGCTGATAAAATTGAAGAAAGCAAAAAAACCCCACCTGTATAAAGTTGAATATCCTCACTAAAACCAACCTGTTCATCATCAACCAGGCATCACTTCTGCTCAATCCAATCTCTGAGTTTCCATTGGAGATGTTTTGCATATAGTTTGCTTATAATATTTAATAAGCTGATTGTGTGTGATCCAGTAGACAAGGATATCCTAGACATTTGTCTGTGTGAATGTGACCCACTTTCCAGTTCAATTGTATATTGCACTAAAATAGCCTGGGGGTAAGGAAGAATCTTTCCCTCTGCCAGTTTTCACTCCTGTAAGAAAGGAGCTGCTGGCTTAGGTTTTACACCTCACTTAAAGGAACAGCCCCAAACTTGGAAGTGGCCCATGCAAATAGTCAGGGGCTGTTTTGTATAAAAATAGGTGGTGGAGCTCATCCAGGGATTGTTATGCCGCTGCACATACTAGTCAATGGACAAGGAGGTGGAACTCTCAGAATAGGCTTGCCAATCCCCAGGTCCCAGTGGGGGTTCTTCCACTTTCCCAGGCTCCTTCCCGCCCCCAGTCAGCTGGCTGGCGGGGGAAAGCCCCGCCCCCAGAGGACCATGTGCCTTTCCACACCCGGAAAGGCGTCCTCTTGGGATGGGGTGTCTGTGTTACTTTGAAAAAGTTGGTAGCAACTCATGAGTAGAGAAGCCAATCCCTCGCTTCAGAGTTGCCAGAAATGGGGGGGGGGAGAAAAATGTCTTCTGAGCATTTCATTATTCCCTTTGTGGAGATCGATTCTCATAGGGTATAATGGGCAATTGATCAGGAAGTTTCGGAGGCTCTGGGGGGCTATGTTTTGAGGTAGAGGCACCAAATTTTTCATACAGTATCTAGTGTCTCTCCCCAAAGTACCCCCCAAGTTTCAAAATGATTGGACCAGGGGATTCAATTCTATGAGCCCCAAAAGAAGGTGCCCCTATCCTTCATTATTTCCTATGGAATGAAGGCATTTAAAAAGGTGTGCTGTCCCTTTAAATGTGATGGCCAGAACTCCCTTGGAGTTCAATTATGCTTGTCACACCCTTATTTCTGGCTCTGCCCCCAATGTCTCCTGGCTCCACCCCCAAAGTCCCCAGATATTTCTTGAATTGGACTTGGCAACCCTATCTCAAAAGGAGGAGGTGGAACCCTCATAAAGGTTCAGGAGCTGTGCTCCTGTGAGCTCCCACTGAATCTGAGGTCTGCAAACAGTTATTAAGGGATTGACTGAAAGGATCAAGGTAGTGTACTCCTCCATCCTGTTTCCTGTCTGCCAGTGTAAACCCTGGAAACAGTTGATTTAGACCAGTAATGGTAAAGGCAGTTAATGGAGAATAGCAGCCAAGGCAGACCTTGTTTGTTGGGAAATGGATAAGAATTTCTAGTCTCTTATGAACTTAATTTAGGAAACTGGGAATTGTATATGTGTTGATGGGGATTAAATGTGATATAACTAGGGTTAAGTCCAATTCAAGAAATATCTGGGGACTTTGGGGGTGCAGCCAGTAGACATTGGGAGTAGAGCCAGGAGCAAGGTTGTGACAAGCAAAATTGAATTTCTAACAGAGTTCTGGCCATCATATTTAAAGGGACTACACACCTTTTCTCCACACCTTCTCTCCATTGGAAATAATAAAGGATAGGGGTACCTTCTTTTGGAGCTCATATAATTGGACCCCCTGGTCCAATCTTTTTGAAACTTGGATGGTGTTTTGAGGAGAGACATTGAATTCTATGCTTTGGTGCTCTACCTCAACCAGCCCCCATGCCCCAGATCAATTCTCAATTATACCCTATGGGAATCAGTCTCCATAGGGAATAATGGAGTGCCCAGCAGACATTTCCCTCCCCCCTGCCCCACTTTCTGATTATCCTATAGCAGGGGGAGGGCTTCCAAACCAGGGGATCCTCTATCCCCAATTGGCAACCCTAGATATAACTGATATTCAACTGAACTCAGAAAGTTTCTGTTCATTGATATACCCAGGGATAGAGGAGCCATTTATCATGGAAATTTCCTGGTTTGGTGGGGGGGGGGGCAATTTTTTGGTGGCACGTACCTGACAGGGGAGACAGCTTGATCACAGCCCTAGAGGGCCACCATTGGCCAAGAGGAAAAATAGCCAAGCTCTAGCAGAGTCTCAGGTGCCACTTGGCTTAGACTCTTCATCAGTGATAGTAATTGGTCTTACCTGACCAACTTCCCTTTGCCTTTCTGCTGCCATTTTTCAGGAGGAAGCAATGGGGGAACTAATACTGAGGTGAGCTGAGTGACCCCTGCCATGCTTGCAGCATCACAGGCACAGAGGCCATTCAGCTTGGTTTATTCCAGGACAGTTTTCACTTCCCACTCCACTCCTAGTTATACTTATGTATTAGTCATCTGTGGAAGCCAATGTGTCATGGTTGCTAAGTGACAAAGAATAACAAATGATTTCTCTGGTTGCAAATATTTTTATAGTAGTGATAGCTACTGTCAGACCTCTAAATCCCATTAGTATCTTAGTTGTGTTTCCTGTTCGTGACATTGGTTGAATGAACAGTAATGCAAGTAAGTATGTATTAGCTAACTTTGTTGCAGTGTTCTGTATGGTGGAAGGTTTGCATGAAAGAAAAAAATATTTTAATTTGTCTTCCAAGTTCCTCTCCTGATTCAGCCCCATGGAACTCGCCCAAGAAGATGTTATTTCTATACCACCTGTAACCAAAGCTCTCTGGGTTGTTTACAGCAAGTATAGAACAGCAAAATACAATAAATATAAGATTAATGTGAAATATTAAAACATTAATATTAAACATTAAAACATTAAACATTAATGTTTTAAACATTAAAAAACAACAAAAACAGTTTTAAAAAATGTAACAGAAACACCTAGCTAATCATATTGGGCCCCTGAATGTCCAGGGAGATCTTTAAAGGCCCCTGTGAAGAGGACTGTCTTAACCTGATGCTGAAAAGATGTCAAATTTGGCACCAGGTGGGCTGCAGCAGGGAGGTTGTTCCAAAGACAGAAGGTAGTTTCAAAGACTGAAAAGACCCCAGATACCACCCTCTGAGCCTCTCAAGGAGTTGTCACCTATAGGAAGGCCCAAGACGCTGCATGCAGTGTCTTGGTTAAATGAGGCCAGTTTAGGCATTCTGACAGGTATTGTGTTCACAAACCATGCAGGGCTTTATAGATTAAAACCAGCACATTGGGACCAGAAGCATACAGGCAATCAATGCAGGTTGGCCATGATTGGCCTTATATGTTCAGACTTCCAGGTCCCAGTTATTACTCTAGCTGCTCCATTCTGCACCAGCTGCAGCTTCTGAACCAACTTGTAGGGCATTACAGAGTGTGTTGCAGTAATTCAATCTGGAGATTTACAAGAGCATAGAGCACTGAAACTAGGCTATCTGTGTCCAGTTCAGGGCATGACTGTGCCACCAGTCAAATCTGATAGAAAGCACTCTGAGCCACTGATGCCACCTGAGCCTCAAGTGACAAAGATGGATCAAGGAATACCAACAAGCTATGAACCTGCTCATTTGGCGGAAGTGCAACTCCACCTAGAACAGGATGAATACCTGCCATCAAGTCAGAGGAATTATCTACCAACAGCATCTCAGTCTCATCTGGACTGAGCTTCAGTTTGTTAGCCCTCATCCTGTCCATTCTCATAGCCAGACACTGGTTTAGCACATCCACAGCCTCACCTGCTGATGATGAAAAGGAGAAATAACTGATGGCAACGCAAACCAAAACTCCATATAACCCCACTCAGTGGTTTCATATAGATTTTTTTGATAACATGAGAGAGAGAACAGACCCTGAGGAACACCCTGCTGGAGAGTCCACAGGGCTGAATGTCATGGGTGCTGGGGACCCTGCAGAGGAAGTTGAGTCTGACGAGGAAACTGTGCCCCTGCCACCTGCACCAGTGCCCCTGCCTCCTGCTGGAGAAGATCCCAGCCCCCCTGCCTCGCCCTCTCGGGTGGCTCGTGTGCGTGACTGCCTCCGGCAGGACCTCAGGGATCGGAGGAGGGCGGCACGCTCACAAGCAAGACGCTCCCTGAGCCCTGAGTTCTGAGAGGATTCTGGCCCTCCTAAGAGCAAGGATGCTTGAGTTATGACAGGATCCTGGCTGCCTCCCTGAGCCAGCAATTAGCCCAAACGGGCAACGGCCAGCAGAGGGCTATATAGCTGTGGGCTTTGGGAGGAGGCTTTGTGGAAGCAACTAGTCATCTCCCTGACATCCTAGCATCCACTCCGGCTTGACTTTGGTTCCTGACTCCCTGACTTTGGCTTTTGACTTCTGGACTCCCTGACCTCGGCTTCTGGACCTCGGACCTGCGATACTTGTACACTGATTCGGATTTGGCGCCTCAGACCCTCCTGCTTACTGGCTACAGACCTCGGACTGCCTCTGGACTTTGCCTGACCCGGCCCCAGCCGTGACACTGAACAGTATTTCTGAAGCAACACCTTCTGGAGATGGTCCTCCAAGCAGGAATAGGAGAAAAAAGATGGCAACAAATGTCACAACTTGGTGGAAACATAGATTATTCCAGTAATCAGATGAGGTTACACATTCCCCTCTACCCTCCCTGCTAACCTGGTTGAGTGATTTGGACTATGCAGGGATAAATGACCAGGCATTTGGGTAACAACTTTTGGTCAAAGTCTGAGATCATTGAAAAAAGGAAAAGATCTCTATTTATTCTAACACATGCCTTTATTTGCTAGGAGCACATATGCCCAGGAACATGGTATCAGAACAACAACACAGGTGTTACAGAAACAAATAAAAGAATGTAAATAACAAGCCTAGCTACATTTTACAAGGCACTGGTTTTACTTTGGATGCTCCCTTAGGAATGGACATAAGCAAAGCTGGAATTTTGAAACAGACTGGTCAATGCAGACTTCACTCACTTTCCTTCCATTCCCATAGTCTTGGGTTGAGCTGCTTTCCCAAAGTGGGCTAAAATTTTTAACTCTTTTCCTCCCAGCTGTGAAGGTTTCTCTTTGACTATTCTGAAATAGGGGCTGAGTCTGCACATTTCCTACCATTCATTTTTACCCAATCATAGCAAGGTCTTTATGGCCCTAACTCGGGGTATCCAAAAGAGATATCTTGCCTCTTCCTGGCAGGAGGGCAAACAGTTATCACTGTCCTGCCTATTTGTCTCCATCTGTCTTTCCCTGTAACCCAAGGATGTTATGGCTTTGTTCCCAGATTAGTGTGTGATTTATCTGGGCCTATGGCATCTTGCGTGTTAATCAGGTGTTAATCAGGACATCCTGCATTTCCTCACCACAACATGGCCCAACAACTGATCTAAGCATACATATGTAGCACGATATGACCACACTGCCATCACCAGGGGAGAAATCTATTTAAAGCCTGTTAAAGTGATTTAAAACATTACAGACTAAACTATTTCCTAAAGTGGTCTAGATATGAAAGTGTTTTAATATAAAGTGTTATGAGTATAGTGAAAAGATTAAAAGTGATATAAATGGGCTCTTTTGGATGACTAGCCTTCCTATCATGTCCTGGTTCAGTGGCCTCCAAGGTTTAGTCCCCCTTGAGTTCATTCTGAAGCTGCTTCCTGCCCCTCTGAAGTGCTCTAAATCAGAGCACTTAAAACATTTCAGAGTGCTACAACTCTAGACTGTTATAAAATCCCAGAATGAACTTCCCATGTGTGTATTAAATTTTATTGCCTGTAATTTTTAAGTCTGATATAAAAAATATACCTATAATGAAAAATTAAGTCACCTTTAAGCAAGACTGAAGGTGAATTTGGAAGGTACTGGTCAACTAAAAAAATCAGAAGATTTGAGGAAATTAAAGGCATTTGATAAGTTTAATTCTTATTTTGTGCACAAAGGGACTCTCTAGGCAAATTTGATATGCATCCATATAGGCAAAACATGTGCTGTAGTTCTAAAAACAACTTGAACATTACTTGACTGTCTGAAGGTAATACCACGACCTCCCCACAGTACTCACCTGCTACAGAAGCAATGCTGGTCAGTAGAGGCCCTGCCCAGGCACAGCTGAGGCAGGCAGCCCAGCCAAAGGCTGTAGGGAAGGCAACAAGGACGAGGCAATACCCAGAAAGGCCCCGCCAGCAGCATCAGCACCTGAAAGGCTCAGACTCACACAGTAGGCTGCAGCTGCCCTCCACCATTTTTTTTTTTGGGGGGGGGGACCTGGCAATCCTAGGGGAACAGGCCAGAGGAGGACACCAGCAGCAGCTGGAGCCTCCTGAGGCTGATAAAGACAGGCAAATGAGCCTCTTAAAACCTCAGGGGAAGAGAGGGCCCAGGTAGGGAGGCCACTGGTCTAGATTCCCTTCATTCCCAGGGGCCTGAAGAGAGGGCATTGGGGGAAGCTGGGTTCAGCCCCCCCCCCCCGAAATTCTTTATCAGACCATTTCTGGGAAGGCCAGGGAAGAAGAGGCTAGATTAATCCCAAAAAGCCATAGGAGAAGCAACTGACAGGAGAAAGAGAGGGATCAGGATGAAGGCAACCCCCTCTCCTTCCCCTATTCTGAGGCTTTTTCTAAGTTGAGACTAGGGATGGGCACGAATCAAAGCACAAATCATGATTCATGATGGATGCCTAAAACAGTCAATTTGTGGTTCTTTCTGAATTGGTTAAAGTACTCATCCTAGGCATGACTCACAAAATGAAGCAGCTTGTTTTTGAGGTGGTTCATCTGTGTCATTATCAGCGGGGATTCTTTTCATGCACCACAACATATCTAGCATGATGATGTCACTCATAAGTGATGCTATCATGCCGGGCACATCACCCTGGCAAACATGCCTGGTGCAACAGCATCAGTTCCAGGTGACATCATCATACCAGGCATATTCACAGCATGCCGGTACTTTTTAGCCCTCCCAAACCAAATGAACCAACAAACCACAATTTGTTCAGAAAAAAAAAACTTGAAATGAACTAAACCACTGAATCAGAAGAAGAATTGCAGATTTATACCCTGCCCTTCTCTCTGAATCAGAGACTCAGAGCAGCTTACAATCTCCCATATCTTCTCCCCCCCCCCACAACAGACACCCTGTGAGGAGGGTGGGGCTGGAGAGGGCTCTCACAGCAGCTGCCCTTTCAAGGACAAGTCCTGCAATAGCTATGGCTAACCCAAGGCCATTCCAGCAGGTGCAAGTAGAGGAGTGCGGAATCAAACCCTGTTCTCCCAGATGAGAGTCCATGCATTAACCAGGCAAACCAATGAATCACAAAATGAAACAAACCACCATTTTTGAGTTTCATGCCCATCTCTCTAAGACCCATGAAACAAAATACTGGAGTGTGCTACAGTCCCAGACTCCATCATTGCACTGAAATGGAAACTGCCAAAATAGTTGAACTGAAGTACATTTTTTGTTATTCTAAACAGCTTTCTAAAGAGAGGTTCATGAGCTGCCCTAACATATTGAATGATAATGTGATCTTTCAGGAAAGATGCAAAATTCTCCTCTTTGCAGAAATACTCAGAAAACAAGCACATGTGCATGTGGAGAAGCTGCTCCAACCTACAGCTTCTCTGGCACTACAAGAAAATTATTTTCCAAATGTCTATATTTGAATTTTGTAAGGAAGGAAACAAAAAATGCTGGTAATTATGACATGCTTTAAAAAAAAAACTATGCTAGCAGGGGGGGGGGGGTGTTGTGTGTGTGTTTTTACTGTAAAAAGTCTGTTGTGAAAACATTGTGAAAGCAACGCCGCCCCAGAGTCAAAAACGACTGGTGCTTGCACAGGGGACCTTTCCTTTTTTCCTTTTACTATAATGTGCTGATCTATTACTTCTGTAGCAAACAAGGGGATTATTTCCCTCTGCAGGACTTGCTGATCTGTTCTCTGGGAAAGTTCTGTAGTAGCTGTTTGTATAACAGGGGAAGGAAGAAGCTGATTTATGATATAATGAGAACAAAACCTCCTGGGAGTTGAAAATAGAGCTGCTGAGAATTTTGCTACACTTACTGTGTTTGAATGTATCAGTCAGATATGAGATGATCACCCAGCCTGTTCAGTTTATGCCAAGCCACTACAACTGCTGGCTGAATAGGTTTGCATTGGGTTTTTGTAAAACTGCAAGGACACAGCTGAATCAAATTAACTGGCAACTATTAACATCATGAGGAACTACTTAGACAAACACCAATGGCTAGGATTTTAAAAAATAACATTTACTTATAACTGAGGTGGCTAGCAAGCCATCTCCGTGGCCCTGAACAGTCTGGGGATCTCCCTCAGCCTGGTTGGAGCTCAATACAACTGAACTGGAAATGACACAACACCGCAGGGAAGATGGGCTGTGTTTGATCAGTCAGGAAATTTAAAGGTTAGCAGCCAGAACTGGGGAAGGATGCACATGGCGACCAGGGGGAGGGGGAGCCATCAGCCAGAAGGAGGCAGGAAAGCCTATGGATGGTTCTGAGGCAGGAAGAGAGGAGAGAATTATGGTGGAGACTTCCAAGGCTGATGGTGGCATTAGAAGAGCAGGCAAGGCTGAAGGGCCTGACAATGCCAGGCTGGTCTGAAAGGAGCTGCTGGGAGGAGGAAGGAGGTAGAGCAGGGGAGGGTGACAGAATAGTCCACATTCATTGGAAGAAAAGATACCCATGGGAGCTCTCAGCAAAACTGTAGCAGCATTAGACTCACCAGGGCAGGGGGAAGGAACACCCAGGACTGTGGTAGGACAAAGGGATCTGGCCTGGTTTAAAGGAAAGAACTGCTTACCTTGGGAAGGGATGGAGGTCTGAAGAAGGTTAAATGAATACTGGGTATATTGTAAATATGGTTTGGTATAAACAAGTGGCCACGGAGGAGTCTGGGAGGGCCACCCCTGTACACTGTGACAGAGGGTCCTTGGCCTGAGGCTAGGCTTGGAAGTGACACTGAATTTTACCATTTGTGGTTGTTTTAATTGTTTATTGCTGACTGATTAGAAGTTACACAGGAAGGATGGGGGGAGGCAGTACAACTCAATTGGGTTAAGTGACAATGTGCATATGCAAAAAGCCAGTACCATATATTACAAATCAGGAGTTTTTATGGTATTGGTTATTCAGTTGTAATTTAAAATCTAGGTGTTAACTGGTTTTGCATCTGCTCAGTTAATAGCATTGCAGTGAGCCAGGTAGCTGCTGTTGACACATGTTCACAATGTATTGGCTTGTTTCAGTTATGTATGCTCAGGGTCATCACAGGTGTCCTTTAAAATCAGCTCATCTTGAGTAAATTAGTCCTACCTAATTGGGGATCATATAGTAAGTGCTGCTTTTGCCTGTACAGTCAGCAACATTTATTAACCATTGGTATTTGTCACGTTGGTGCATGCTTGCCTTTCCTGGGTCTGACTACAGTTTATAATCAATAGTGCAAGGGGACCCAAAGTATTTAAAATGTATAATGAAATGAACATCTTTGGCTTTCAAAATCAGACAGGCAAAACTAACAATGGTATAAGGATACAGATACATGCCACTCAGTTTTTTCCTCTGTGCTACTACTCCAGCAGGATCTATACAACAAAGCAATGCAATTGCATACATTTTTTTCTTATAGAGTTGCTTGAATAGACAAAAGGGAAGGGAAGGGAGGACAGAGATGGTTGTGGAAAAATACTGCAAGAACATGTATGCACAAAACATTTTCTATATAACTTATGTTTTACATGTTTAATAAAAGTGAATATTTTAGGAAAGTGTAATTGTCAATCACATAATGATTTCAGCAAAAGAGTGTTCAAATATCACTGCACCAAATTGGTCCTCTTTCTTTTTTTCACTGCAAGAAGGCATGAAATGAGAGTGAACAAAATTCATAGAGGAATAAACAGTCACACTTTTACTACAGCATGGATATGAGATGGACAAAACTACCCAAATTAATGTAAATCAATGCCTGCTTTCATTCTGGCAAGCAATTGGTACAAAATAGGGACTCTGCTATCACCTGGTGCAGTGTTCTTCTAAGCTCTTCTCTCCAACATTTTATAAACTTGTATTGGCCATCCTTTTTTCATATAGTAACAGCCCCTTACTATATCCACTGCTATGAAACTGTTTATAATAGTGCATTAAATAATCCACACATCTCAATACAGCTTTTTAACAGTGAACATGAACTCTCTAAAGGGCTTCACATGCCTAATTCTAGGGCTGTTGCTTCTTCCTCCTTCCTGAATTAGTCATATGGACAATTCTACTAACCAGGGATTATGTAATAAGTGGAGTAACATCACATAATTTCATCTACTATGATAATATCTCCAGGTTTTAGTAGATAAAACCACAACAAATTTAATTTGACTGTGTGACACATAAAGAGACTGAGGGCAATTTCAGGACATAAGCAAATATTTTTGTAACAAATATTTTTTACAATCACTGAAAAGATAAGTTGGTTTTCCGTGCTGCCAAACTATTTACAAAAGCCAGTGAGAAGGTTTGTTTCTGCTCATCCCTCTATTCATAACACTCCTCCTTTACCAATTTTATACATTCTACTCTAGAGGCCCATGTCTCCAAAGGAAAAAAAGCTTACAAGTTCAGCACTACAGTGTGTACATTTTGTACTTCTCAGTTGTGCCAGCAGGGCTGGACTTTTGCACTGGAGTCCTGGGCCTCAACTCATGAGTTGAGCAGAAGGTTCCTGATAGCAGGTTGTGTCAAGCAAGTCTTATTGAGCACTGCAGGACCTATTTCTCAGTATATATGGACAAAATCCATCTATACCATGTGCCTGGAGAATGTTGGTTGGGATGAGTTCATACTATGTTTCACATTTGAAGTATGCATTAACATCTAAAGAAAGGTGATAAAAATATTAAGTCCAGTTTAAAATGTTATAACAGCATTACTGTTTGTAATAAAGATACAACAGAGCTCAGTTTCCCCGAAAATTTAGAAGTCTCTTTTTTTTCAGAGCAGCTCAAAATTTCACCCACTTTCCCTCTCTTTCCTAAGCCCTCCATAAAAAGCTAGTGCATTGTAGCCAAAAGCCATTCATATACCTCTGGCTAAAAGAAATACTAGTTCTACATTCATCTGTTCCATAACCAACCGTATTCCTTCTCATCTCATCAACATATTTCCTCCTACAAACTCTCCACATTTATACTTGCTAAGAAAAACTCTCACATGACACAATTACATCTGCAATGATCTCTTAATGCTCACTCAAGGACAACCAGTAATAATAATATTTAGCATAACTGATGCATTTTAGAGTGGTTTCATTGAATAGGGAATTACAGAATGATGAGAGGCTCTTGGGCCATTTATTCCTAAATTCATGGGATTTGCTTTTAATTAAATATTGTGGGAAAATACTGCTTCAAGGGGAGAAGTTGGACTGCAGTTTTAAAAGGTGGAATTTAAATGTTTTAAAGAAGGTAGCATGTGTTTACTACAGGTGAGTGCTTAGTAAAAGAAATAATTGGATGGTTTGCAGCAGGCAACATTACATAACACTTCCAACTTTCTCCACCCCATGTAGAAGTTTATAAACCCCTATCATGTCTACACTTAGCCATCTTTTTCCAGACTGAAAAGTCCTTGACTCTCCAGGTTTTCCTCACAGGAGAGGCACTCCAAACCCCTAATCATCTTGGTTGGCAACCTGTGCATTTTTTCAAGTTCCTCAATATTTTCAATATCCTTTTTGAGATACGGCGACCAGAACTGCACAAAATATTGGCTGTTTTATTTTCAATCCCTTTCCTAATTATTCCTAGCATGGAGTTTGTCTTTTATCGCTACTGCCACACACTGGGTCAACATTTTCATCAAGCTTTCAACTACAACTCCAAGAGCTCTTTCAGTCTCAGTCTCAGTCAGTTCAGACTGTTGGAGTGAGTGACTCAGCATGCCTGGATATTGCAGGGGCCAGGGTGTTATATCAGGTGGTATCTCCTTGACTGAAATGCATCTCTTTGTTTTAACATGGGAGCTGCCATCTGATTCCCTTCTCTCCTCTTTGTCCTCTCACTTTACATGGCCTTCCATGGAGACATGTGTCTCTGCAGGTGTCTCCCGAGGAGACAATTACTGCACTCAATATCACACTTCTATGACTGGGCAAAACTCTGCTATATTAACCAGCTAACCCAATATCTGAGCTATACTTCTATTTGCCTTCCTGTTACAGGTATTTAAACTTGGACATGGCCAGAGTTCTGAAACGTAGGCCTGCAGCCCTGAGTGAGCTAGCCCATTTGATCCAGGATCATCCTAGCAGTTGTTGTTGTTTGTCTTAGTTAGTGTTATTCACTGGTCAAAGTGTTGGACTAGGATCTGGGAGACCCAGCTTTGACTCCATCACAGAAGCTTGCTGGATAAATTTCTGGGCCAGTGGCAAACTCTCCACCTAACTTACTTCACAGGGTTGTAGTGAGGATAAAATGAGGAGTGAGGAGAATGATGTAAGCTGCTTTTGATCCACTTTTGGGGAGAAAGGTGAGATATAAACAAAGTAAGTAAATAAATATCAGATTTTTGTTGCTTCTTTGTAAGCCATGTGAGGAGAAAATCTAGACATAAATAAATGAGTAGGAATACTGCAAAGAGATTTCTGCCATTACACATTAGATAAATGCCATAAGATTTCTCTGTCTCAAAAAGTCTTGCCATAGAATCCATAAACTACTCATTAAATTTCAATCAAAATGCGAGAATTTCTGAAGGATAACTGGGGTTGGGGGGTGGGCATGTTGTATGTAATTGTGGTATTTTCCCCTTAAATAAATCATCAAGTGGCTTTTGAAACTCAGGGAGATGTAAAGAGTATTATTAAAGTTCTGCAGAGGCACCTTCTGGAAAGGAAAATATTCAAATAATTAAGGCAATCTGATGGACAGTGCTGTTCAGTCATCTGGAGTGCTGATTACATTTGGAAGCAGAGCAAGCACTTATGCTGACAATTCCATAGGAGTGAAGAGGGAGAAATAATGAGAAACATCTGTTGGCTAGCTAAACTATTTACGGCTGACAGTTAAGCCAATCCCACAACAGAATGGTGAATAATCTTGTATTGCTGAGTAAGCACTTTCACTACTGAGTTCTAAATGAAACATCTCCTTCAAAGGAAATTCCTTTGACAGACTGAAGCTATAATGGACATCATGGAAAATGTAATGGTCATGCCTCAGTTTTCAGTTGCTATTACAAAAGGAATAATAGAACTAGAGGTATCTAAATACAATAATAAATAATCTGTGTTTAAGGAAGTAATGTACTGATTTCTGTATGATTGGTTTTATTAGCCTATATAGCCAATGGTTCATTTTTGTTAGCCTTACCTTCATAACATTTAAACTACAAAACACAGAATCTATCCTGTTCAGCCTGAAACAACAGTAATATATTTTTGAAGTAGTGAAAGGGAAATTGAGATAAGCATTGCATACATAATGCCCTTTTACCAGTAATTGTAGCCTTCAGGGCCTGCATTAGCATACCTTAAGGTGGAGTAGCTGCAAAGGCCCAGATATTCCATTGGGACCCACTGTCAACATCCACTAGACTCCCTTGCTGCCCATTTGTTTGTTGTGAGTCTTCCCAATTCCAGTTGTGTGAACTGCCTAGCATGGTCAGATAAGGGCATGTGAGCACAGGGAAGACTGGAAAATAAGCAACTGGAATGAAGAATGGGTGATAGGTAATGGAGGAAGAGAATGCAGGCAAGTGAGCAGGGTGGTGTGACCTGGAGGCACAGTGGCAGATGGGGAGAGGGGCTGGGACCTCTTAGCCCAAAGCCAACCAAAATCGGGAACTGGCCCTGGTAACCTTGTTATCATCCTGTGTATATATCAGATTGTGGCCACTTTAATTGGTCACTAGTATCAAATTTAGATTCAGGTGAGTAGCTGTGTTGGTTTGATGCAGCAGAAAAACTTTGAGTCCACTGTCACCTTTAAGACCAAAATGAAGTTTTATTCTGAGTATAAGCTTTCATGCACACACACACTTCTTCAATATCTTATACCCAGAATAAATCTCAAAGGTCTTAAAGGTGCCACTGGACTCAACTTTGTTCCAGTATTAAATGTAGTTAATCTTTACAACATCCCTGCAAACACACACACACATAATATTTCTATCTAGTACTGCTCATACAGCCATTGCCTTAACCCACAATAGTAGGTTCCATCATACAGACAGAAACTGAGATTTATGGTTGCTGTCTTGTCCACAGTTTAACAGAACTGAGTGATAAATTATTGGAAAATTCTAGTAATCCATTTGTTTAAGACTGATTCATACAACCACAGGGCTTTTGGTTACTACTCAATAACAGTGCAATCTTAAGTCTATTCAGAATCTTACTGAATCTACTTAATTCCCAGGAAACTGTTTTGAGAATGGAACCATCTGTGGACATGCAGAGTGTTCAGCTTTTGCCATGTCACTGAAAATACTGTTTTTCAAGCAACTGCATTCTAAAAACTGGATCTTGTTTGTGGCTGTGACTGCGCTAGACTTGTTGAGAACCAAAACGAAACAAAAAAAATACCAGGCTATGTAAGTAGCCATTAAGCACACCTACATGAACATGTGAACTATCCCATAAGGTCATTGGTTTGTACGGAGAAAAGCTCATAAGACATTCTTGGCAGCTGATTCTGTAATTCTCTTCTGCACAAGACTTGTTAAACAGCTTTGATTAATACTTAGGTACAAATAGATCAAGCAGTGCTTCCATCCCGAAAGTGGCCATTGGAGAGTTTGGTGTTTTAGCGGCACCCTGCCACTTTCAGGTTGAAAGCGGCCAAGCAGCACCTTTCCATGAAGGCATCACTTTGCCAATTTCAACCCTAAAGTGGCAGGGTGCCGCTAAAACACCTCACTCTTTGGAGGCTTTGAAGGACTTTGTGATATCATTGTGCCATACAGGCACTTTGCAAATGCGTGAAATAACCAGAGTGGGGGGAGGTGCAGCACAGGGGTCTGCCTGGAGCAGCAGAACCCCCTAGCCCCAGGCCTGCATGACCCATTTAATGAATTTGAGTAGAATTCTAAGTAGACCTATTTAGGATTGTTCTCCCAGTGTCTTAAGCAAAATATTAAATGTGTCCTTCTAATTCTCCCCTTCCACATTCACATGAAGCAGGGAAGATCTGACATTGTTACCATCACCTTCTCCTGTTACTGTAGTCTTCTGCCATCCTCACCTCTATATAAACCATGCTAGTTGTCATCGCTGGTCTTTGTTTCCCAAAATGACAGAAACATATTCTCTAAATGTGATGCAAGATACCATTGCACCCCCCCCCCCAGTCGGAATGAAGAGGCTGACACAGTATGTTGGATAAACCGGATAAACACAGTATGTTGGATATCTTTATTAAAGGTAACTTAATAAACTAGAACGGCAAGGGGTATAGGCTTAGCAGGACAAGCCCTGGGGTCGACCGCAGGACCCCGCCTTGTCCTTTGAGGGTGAGCCACCCTGCCCCCAGCACGAGCCCAATATTCTGGCTGGTGCTGAGCAGCCAGGCCCAAACTCCACCTCCACCTAGGCCAGCATCAATCCCTCTGGAAAAATCTGCCCTGGTGAGGCTTTGCCATGATCTGCAGTCCCAGCATTGAGCCGTACAGCTCATCTGCAGTTCATACAGACCACCTGCACCTACTTGGTGCAGGGCCATAGGTGCTCCCCTGAACCAACACTGTAGCCCATACCTCATCCTGCCACTGCCAATGCCAAGCCTCTGCTTAGGCATTAGCGCCCACTGGATGGCCCAGAGCTGACCGCAACCCCAGTCTAATCTCTTCCAAAAAGGCCTGGTTACCCAGCTTCGATAAATGTACCCCATCCGGTCTATACAAGTTGACATTCTTGATTCGTATAGCTGGATGGGGCAGAAATATCCCTAAGCCCCCCTCTATGACCTTCTGTAAGGCCCAATTGGCCTTGCGTCTAGCGCATTCTATCCCTGCAGGGGACAAAGCATACCGCCAGGCTCTGTGCGGCAAGATTGCCGACCACACCAAAAGAATTCCTGGCCATCTCTGCTTAATGGCCTGCAAATCCTCCCTCGCCTGCAATGAAAGGGCCTTTCCTTTCATGAATCTAAGGTCATTACCGCCGAGGTGGATAACCAGGATGTGCAGAGGAGGCACCTGCCTCCCATGGAGCAAAAGTGGCATGATCCCTGGCCAATGCAGGCCACGGAAACCCAGTCATTCCACCATTGCCCACTCACTGAGACCCAGCTGGGTGCCAACTGGCTATCTCTTGGCCTGGTGAGCAGCCCAGAAAACCATACTGTGCCCGCAGATGAGGATTCGACGCCTCTCCCTACAAGCCACAGCACCTGGAAAACAGAAAAAAGTCAACTACCCAGAAAATACATGCCAACAGGCAACATAACTGCTACTTGCCCATCCCCACAGCCTTACTGAAACACCAATGGGTGCACATATGATTTAAAGGTGGCTGGCCACCAACGGCCCATTCGCTGTATGGCCAGGGAGTTGTAACCCATAGCTGCCGCGGTGGATGCAGCACCAATTCAGAACGAATGTGTGGCGAATTTTACCCCCCCTAACCCCAACTTCACCAGTGCTTTACCAGTCACCACCCAAAATTAATATTTCATTAGAGGGGGGCCCCCACTATGGCGAAACAAGGGGCCATTGCCCTCGCCCCTGAGTGGTAGATACTGCTCCAGTGCAGTGACGGGGCACAGCTCTGGCGATCCACACCGCCCAATTGTAATGACTGTGCCTCTCTGATGCTGGTCCGTCTTGGACCGCCTTACTGTCAGCCAAGCTTGCCCCCCTTCAAATTTAACGTCCTTGGCGTGAAGCACCCTGTCAGAGGTATCCTTTTTTGACTGCACCACCAACTCACTAATTCACAGTGCGCCAAAAAAGGCCACCAAAGAGGCCGCATGAAAAAGTGCGGCCTCAAAGGAAGATGAACATACGTCAGGCCAGACCCCAAAAAGCCCCTTCAAGGAGATATGGGCTGCTGCGCATCTACCCACGGCCCCCGTTCCCTAGCCCAACCTTCTAGCATCTTCCTGACTCTAAAGTCGCCAGTGCCCTCAGCAAGGCCCTGCGATTTACTTATAAATGAAAGTGCAGCCAATTGTCCCCTAATGGACTTAAGCCCCAACCCTCTGCCCTTCTGATGAATGCAGAATTGCAATATGTGCACCACTGGGACCGGCCAACTATCCGGAAGCCCAGCCTCACTCCTAAAAAACCGATATTGCGCAACCGCCCAATCATAAGCTTTCTGAGTGCTCGGTGCGAAAGCTAATCGAATTGCCCTACTGGCTTTGGCTTCCCAAGCTGCCAAAGATCCAGTGGCATTCACGCTGGCTGCAGATCCGCCTCCGGAGCAAGCTGGCGAAAACGCTCAATCTGTTGACGAGATAGAGCGTCCGCCACCCCATTGCACACTCCTGGAACATGTCTTGCCAGGAATAAAATGTTCAGACGAAGGCATCGCAATGTGAATGCCTGCACCAAGTTCATAACTACTGTAGACTTGGATGACAAGGAGTTGATAACATGTACAACAGCCACGTTATCGCACCAGAAATGGACAGTATAGTTGGCCAGCTGCTCTCCCCAAAGCCGAACTGCCACTACGATGGAAAAGAATTCCAAAAAGGTGAGGTCACAACAGAAACCACTGGCCACCCATGCAGCTGGCCACTGCTCTGCACACCAATGGCCCCGAAAAAATACTCCGAAACCAGTGGTGCCCGCCGCATCAGATGAAAGTTGGAGCTCAACTTCTATCTTTAAATCCTCCCTCCAAAATGAAATTCCATTAAAGGAATCCAAAAATTCCTCCCACACCAGGTCCTTCCACATACCTGTGGTCACCAAACTCTATGGTGAGGAAGCTACATGGACCCCATGGCATCACAAAGCCGCCGCAAGAAGGCCCTCCCCGGTGCAACAACCTTGCACGCAAAGTTGAGGTGCCCTACCAACTGTTGCAGCTCCAAAAGCAACACCTTGCGCTGCTTTTTGAGAGAAGCTAAACGATCCCTCAGACCCTCCACTTTATCCGCAGGCAGCCGTGAAGCTTGCCGTGTAGTGTCCAGATCGATGCCCAAAAAGGTAAGCACCAAGCTGGGCCCCTCTGTTTTTTCATAGGTCAACGGAACCCCGAGCTCTCCCACCAGGTCCTCAAATAACTGTAATAACCTGGCGCATTGCCCAGACCCCGCAGGGCCCACGAAAAGCGAGTCATCTAGGTAATGAACCATAGTGTTCAACCCCGACTTGGCCCAAAGCGCCCATTCCATAAAGGAACTAAACCGCTCAAAAGCGGCACAAGACACTGAGCATCCCATAGGTAGGGCCCTGTCCATGTAGTATTTTCCTTCAAAGGAAAAGCCCAAAAGATCAAAATCTTCGGGGTGTACTGGCAACAAGCGAAATGCTGACTTAATGTTGCATTTTGCCATTTCAGCCCCCACACCACAGCCCCTCACAACTTTGACTGCTTGATCAAATGAAGTATACCTGACTGAACAGAGAACATCCAGAATGGAATCGTTCACTGAACCGCCCTTGGGGTAGGACAAGTGGTGTATCAAACGGTATTCCCTGGGCACCTTTTTAGGCAACACTCCTAAGGGAGACACCCTTAAATTAGGTACTGGCAGAGCGTCAAAGGGGCCAAGGACCCTCCCCTCCTTACACTCCTTCACTATTTTTGCCCTAACTACGTGTTCCAACCCAACAACCGAATGAAGGTTAGAAGCCATACCAGGGACTCTAGGTCCCTGATATGGAATCCAAAATCCAAAACTAAAGCCCTCCAGTAAATAGGCCCTATCAGCCACCAAGGGGTAATTACCCATCAACTGCCTAAGTACCTTCAGACATATGGGGCTGGGTCCCTTTTCCAGGTGGTTGCTGATTGCCCCCACCCCCGGGGTGCTTGGCATTACCCTTGGTTTTTGACCTACTGCAGGCTGAAAAGGCATGTGGCCCCCCGCAAAGCGGGCACTCATGCTTGAATTTACAGACTTTTCTAGCGCACACGCCCTTGGAGTTAAATTCCCAGCATAGCAGCCGGGGTTGAACTGACTGGCCCGCCGTACTGCGGGCAGGCACATACAGTATTCTGCTGTCTATGGACCAAGTGCACATTATCAACCCTATCACTTGTGTTGGGCTTCGCCGGGGACATCAACTGCAGCCGGAGCTGCTGATTAATTTGATCCCAGGGAAGACCGGAGTTGATCGCGCTCTCATTCTGAAGGCCTCGTCATATTGCAACCATGCAGCCCCGACGAAGTCTGTATATGCACGATGTACTATATTGCAATACTGAAAAAGGGCTGCCACCATAAAGGCTGCACCCTTGCTATCACCTCTGCATAAATCAGGAAACCTGGCAGCCAATTGGAGCAAGTTATGTCCACCTTTCTACGTTTCAGCTTCTCTATCTCCTTATCATCTAGCTACTCCTTGTCCTTCTTTTCTAGTTCTCGAAAGAGGAGACTGAAGACGTCCACATATTCGCCCCTCAATATCTTATCCCGGGTGGCCACTGCCAAATGGTCACCCAAGGGCAATGCAGTGTCACTGTAGGGCAGGACCTGGAACAGTATAGACCCATAAGGATTCAGGGGATAATGCCACATACCCCAATGATGACCCGGCCAGGCCCCATGTTGCAGCAACTGCTGCTGTCCACCCCACGGCAGCACGCCCAGCACTGACTGTGAAGTAAAGGTGCCTTGCGACGATGGCGTAGCCGCTGACTGCAAAGGGGGCTGCAGGGCAGGACCAACAGTATTGTGGCTCTGACTCGGTGCACCAGGTGCCCTCCAAGCCCAAGAAGGTCCCACCTGACTGAATTGCCCATAAGGGGCAAGCTGCCCAGGTGGTGAAACAGCCATACCTGGTGTATTGTGGAAAACCGACGGCTGAGGGAGGCCCCACGGCCAAGTCGGAAGCTGGTGTTGCAATGGGGACTTACCCACTACCCCTGAAGGGGTAACAGCAACCGCCACTGCTGGGGTTGCCTCCACTACCGCCGCCACTGCGCCGGGGTCCACGGGCTCCCCGCTGGGGGCCTCTCTTGTATCCACCTCTGCTTCCTGATCCGGTTCCTGTTCTTGTCCGAACCGATGACCTCGCCCTGTAATGCAGAAAGGCAAGCCAGAACCTCCTTTTTAAATGTCAACCTTGACGACCGTCCTATTGCCCTATGGCGCCCTTCCCATGTGGGCGCCCCCAAAGCGCCCCTCTGCTGTTCCCAACATCCAGCTGGCCAATGGTGGCCTGCCGTAACTGGGCCTCCTCACACAAATCACCAGGTGGCCTGGACTGCTGCCCCCTCTTTTTCACGGGCTGCTTTCCCTTAGAGGGGCCCTGACCCTTCTTGGGAGCCATCACCTCCCCTATTAACCACCCTTTAAAACCCGACCCCCTCCCCGGGTAACTCAGCTCCCCCTGCTTAACACCCCACCCACAGGCCACCAAGAGTTTGCAGTGTGTATGTGTGTTGGGGGGGGGTGGAGGGATGGCAGGAGCATGGACAAAAAATCCCACCACCCTATTAACAAACGGGGGGGGTTATGGGTGTAACTCTGGCTCCCACAAAAAAGGAAGTGAATAGGCCGCTGGCCTGGCCCCCGCGCCCCCACAAACCCCCTTTTCCGCCTTCGCAGGGCACCTCGTTTGCTCCAACACAAAACTGAAACCCCCTGCACTCAGCCGCTGCTCACACAAAGGAGCCGTTGGAGCCTCGCAAGTGTCCTTGCCACTGCCCCTTGCACGTGCCACCGCGCCCCAGGCCAAGCCACGCGAGCACAGAAGCTCTGACGATGCTCTCCTCCCGAGAGCCGAAAAGCGACTGTGAAGTGTTGGGCGGGGCCGGGGCCTTTATAGCCTCGACGCCACGCCCAATGATCATTTCTGGATGACGGAAATGACGAGACCAGCCTTCCCTCTTTCCGGGAGGGCAAAAGCGGCCCCCAGCCTCTAGCCGGCGATGCTGGCCCGGCTGGGAGGGGGCTGAACATTTATCTGTTGTTGCAGCACAAAAGCTGTTCTCTATAAGCTACTGCTCTGGTGGCCCCTTCAGTTGCCCACCACTGTCCTTTAAGGGCCTAGCTGCTATGTGTATATTGCTGCTTGGTTAATTGACTGTACAACCATAGTTATAGAGACTTTATAGGTAAAAAGAAAAGAGAACTAGAACATCAGTAATCTGGCCATTATTGTTCAAATGTTTCACACCAAAAGCCTGAATATTATAACTGCTTGTGTGCAGATTTTCTCATGAGCAAGGCTATATTGTCAGCATTTCCATGAATCCATGCAATAAATATTTTTCCCCTTCTCCTGGGAAAGAGTTATTGTAGCAATGAAAAGTAATGCAGTTTAGACTGTGCAGTTTCTATGATGTTTACAGTTTATAATTGAGAGGGGACCAGTTAATCCCAGTTGTGAAGGTCTGAGTGTGCCGGATATAAGAGAACCTGTATTTGACATTTATAAGGGCTAGGTAAATACATAAGATAGAAATGTAACTGACTTACATTTCCTTCCAACAAACAAGATAATATGCTCTTAAAATTCCAGGTAATGCATTTAACAATAAAACATTTATATTTATAACGAGTCTTCATTCCAAAGAATTCTCAGAAGAATGTTACTTGTATAACACATGATTTAAATGCAAGCTGTTCTGGTTCAGAAGGTAAACATCTACACACCCATGCAGATCTCCAGAGACACTGGGAAAGGACCATTAGCTGAACCTTCTTACAAACATTTAATCTCTGTTTTTCTTCTGAATCCATGAATCTGCATGGGATGAATCGATTATCTGAACATTTCATTTATGAACTATTTGTAAATCTCAGTTGAGTTATGTGACACATGAAATTGCCTTATACTGAGTCAGACCCTTAGTCAAGGTCAGTATTGTCTGTTCAGGTTTATCTAGCACCTTGTGGAACTGTATATGTGATTTCCTAGGAGAGTGGTGATCTAACAGTTCCATAACCTGCAAGATAGATTGTTAGGAAAGAGTTACCAAGGGGTAAAAGGATTACTGAAGGAAGATAGGGAAATGGCTGAGAAGCTGAATGCATTTTTTGCCTCTGTCTTCACTGTGGAAGATGAGGTGTTTGCCTGCTCCAGAACCACTTATTTTGGAAGGGGTGTTGAAAGACCTGAGTCAGATTGAGGTGACAAGAGAGGAGGTCCTACAACTGATTGACGAATTAAAAATTAATAAGTCACCAGGTCCTGATGGCATACATCCAAGAGTTCTGAAAGAACTAAAAGTTGAACTTGTGGATCTTCTGACAAAAATATGTAATCTTTCATTGAAATCTGCCTCCGTTCCTGAGGAGTGGAAGGTAGCAAATGTCACCCCCATCTTTAGAAAGGGTACCAGAGGAGATCCAAGAAATTACAGACCAGTCAGTCTGACTTCAATACCATGAAAGTTGGTAGAAACCATTATCAAGGACAGAATGAGTAGGCACATTGATGAACACGAGTTATTAAGGAAGACTCAGCATGGGTTCTGTAAGGGAAGATCTTGCCTCACTAACCTGTTACATTTCTTTGAGGGGGGAAACAAACATGTGGACAAAGGAGACCCAATAGATGTTGTTTACCTTGACTTCCAGAAAGCTTTTGATAAAGTTTCTCATCAAAGGCTCCTTAGAAAGCTCGAGAGTCATGGAGTAAAAGGACAGATCCTCTTGTGGATCAAAAACTGGCTAATTAATAGGAAGCAGAGAGTGAGTATAAATGGGCAGTCTTCGCAGTGGAGGACGGTAAGCAGTGGGGTGCCACGGGGCTCAGTACTGGGTCCCATGCTCTTTAACTTGTTCATAAATGATTTGGAGTTGGGAGTGAGCAGTGAAGTGGCCAAGTTTGCAGATGACACTAAATTGTTCAGGGTGGTGAGAACCAGAGAGGATTGTGAGGCACTCCAAAGGGATCTGTTGAGGCTGCGTGAGTGGGCATCAACATGACAGATGAGGTTCAATGTGGCCAAGTGCAAAGTAATGCACATTGGGGCCAAGGATCCCAGCTACAAATACAAGTTGATGGGGTGTGAACTGGCAGAGACTGACCAAGAGAGATATTGGGGTCATGGTAGATAACTCACTGAAAATGTCAAGACAGTGTGCGATTGCAATAAAAAAAGGCCAATGCCGTGCTAGGAATTATTAGGAAGGGAATTGAAATCAGCCAGTATCATAATGCCCCTGTATAAATCGATGGTGCGGTCTCATTTGGAATACTGTGTGCAATTCTGGTCACCGCACCTCAAAAAGGATATTATAGCATTGGAAAAAGTCCAGAAAAAGGCAACTAGAATGATTAAAGGGTTGGAACACTTTCCCTATGAAGAAAGGTTAAAACGCTTGGGGCTCATTAGCTTGGAGAAACGTCGACTGCGGGGTGACATGATCGAGGTTTACAAGATAATGCATGGGATGGAGAAAGTAGAGAAAGAAGTACCTTTCTCCCTTTCTCACAATACATGAACTTGTGGGCATTTGATGAAATTGCTGAGCAGTCAGGTTAAAATGGATAAAAGGAAGTACTTCTTCACCCAAAGGGTGATTAACATGTGGAATTCACTGCCACAGGAGGTGGTGACGGCTACAAGCATAGACAGCTTCAAGAGGGGGGTAGATAAAAATATGGAGCAGAGGTCCATCAGTGGCTATTAGCCACAGTGTGTGTGTGTGTGTGTGTATTTTGGCCACTGTGTGACACAGAGTGTTGGACTGGATGGGCCATTGGCCTGATCCAACATGGCTTCTCTTATGTTCTTAAATCAGAAGACCAGTTAAGAACATACGAGAAGCCATGTTGGATCAGGCCAATGGCCCATCCAGTCCAACATTCTGTGTCACACAGTGGCCAAAAAACCCAAGTGCCATCAGGAGGTCCACCAGTGGACCAGGACACTAGAAGCCCTCCCACTGTGCCACCCCCAAGCACCAAGAATACAGAGCATCACTGCCCCAAACAGAGAGTTCCAACAATACACTGTGGTTAATAGCCACTGATAGACCTCTGCTCTATATGCTTATCCAGTCCCCTCTTGAAGCTGTCTATGCTTATAGCTGCCACCACCTCCTGTGGAGGTGAATTCCATGTGCTAATCACCCTTTGGGAAAAGAAGTACTTCCCTTTATCAGTTCTAACCCGACTGCTCAGCAATTTAATTGAATGTCCTTGAGTTCTCGTATTGTGAGAAAGGGAGAAAAGTACTTCTTTCTCTACCTTCTCTATCCCATGCATAATTTTGTAAACCCCTGTCATGTCACCCCTCAGTCGACATTTCTCCAAGCTAAAGAGCTCCAAGCGCTTTAACCTTTCTTCATACAGAAAGTGTTCCAACCCTTTAATCATTCTAGTTGCCCTTTTCTACACTTTTTCCAATGCTATAATATCTTTTTTGAGGTGTGGTGATCAGAATTGTACACAGTATTCCAAATGAGGTCACACCTTCGATTTATACAGGGGCATTATGATACTGGCTGATTTGTTTTCAATCCCCTTCCTAATAATTCCCAGCATGGCATTGGCCTTTTTTTATTGTAATCGCACACTGTCTTGACATTTTCAGTGAATTACATAAACGACCCCAAGATCTCTCTCTTGGTCAGTCTCTGCCAGTTCACACCCCATCATCTTGTATTTATAGTTAGGATTTTTGGCCCCAATGTGCATTACTTTGCACTTGGCCACATTGAACCTCATTTGCCACATTGACGCCCACTCACCCAGCCTCGACAGATCCCTTTGGAGTGCCTCACAATCCTTTCTGGTTCTCACCACCCTGAACAATTTAGTGTCATCCACAAACTTAGCCACTTTGCTGCTTGCTCCCAACTCTACTTCCCAACAACCGCTTCCTCCATCAAAGTAATGTCACAGTTTAAACTGATTGACATTAGTTCATTGTCGTGTGTTGGAACTGAAAACTAAAATTCCATCTAGGTGCACATATTAGCAGGCCATTCCTTCACAAAGTCCTCAACATCTTAACTTCTTACAGGAGCTAGAACTTCATAAAAGAAGAAGACTGCAGATTTATACCCTGCCCTTCTCTCTGAATCAGAGACTCGGAATGGTTTACAATCTCCTATATCTTCTCCCCCCACAACAGACACCCTGTGAGGTGGGTGGGGCTGAGAGGGCTCTCACAGCAGCTGCCCTTTCAAGGACAAATCCTGCTATAGCTATGGCTAGCCCAAGGTCATTCCAGCAGCTGTAAGTGGAGGAGTTGTCCTTCTGGGATGATAACAAGCTGTTCAGGACAGTGAAAACCAGATAAGATTATGAGGAGCTCCAGAGGGATCTGTCAAGGCTGGGTGAATGGGCATCAATGTGCCAAATGAAGTTCAACATGGGCAGGTGCAAAGTAATGCACATTGGAGAAAAATGCTAATTATTAATATATGTTGATGGGGTCTGGACTGGCAGTAACTAACCAGGAGAGAGATCTTGGAGTCATAGTAGATGAATCACCAAAAATGCCCACTCAGTGTGTAACTGCAATAAAAAGGCAAATGCTATGCTGGGCATTATTAGGAAGGGAACTGAAAACAAATCAGGCAGTATCTTAATGCCCCTGTATAAATCTATGGTGTTGCCACATTTGGAATACTGTGTACAGTTCTGGTCACCGCACCTCAGAAAAGATAATAGGTGCAGAAACAGGCAACTAAAATGTTTAAGGGAATAGAACACCTTCCCTATGAAGAAAAGTTAAAGAGGTTGAGGCTCTTTAGCTTGGAGAAACGATTAAGGGGTGATATGACAGAGATTTGCAAAATTATGCATGGGATAGAGAAGAATTCATGGGCGCTCAAATTAGTGATCAGAAGGTTTAGAACAGATAAAAGGAAGTACTTTTTCACCCAAAGAGTAATTAACTTGTGAAATTCATTGCCACATGAAGTGGTTGGCATCTACAAGCACAAACAGCTTCAAGAGGGGACTGGATGGAGCAAAGGTCCAACAGTGGGGTTTTTTCCACGAAATATAGATGGAAAACTACATCTGGGGTAGTGATGCTCTGTATTATTGGTGCTTGGGGGGCAACAGTGGGAGGGCTTCTGGCCCCTCTGGAGGACCTCCTGTTTGCATGTAGGTTTTGGCCACTGTGTGACAGTATTGGACTAGATGGGCCATTGGCCTGATCCAACATGGCTTCTCTTATGCTCTTATGTTGTTAATGAAGAACATGACAAAAACTAAGAGTTATTTACAGTTTCTATAACAATATTAGTTACAAAGAGGTTTATAATCACTTCCTGCAAGGGAAGGATTGTTTGAACTTCCATTTAGCACCTTGTAAAATGGATTGCCTATTCAAGAGATGCTTGAAAACCTGCCAGTTTGGCTCACTTCCTGTTCACCAGTGGTGATCAGGCAGCCAACTAATCAAAAGGTTTTTCAAGCTACTGATGGATTGCCGTATAGGGCTTATGATGGGAGAGCAAAAGCTATACAGAAGTATGTCTTTTGACATCCACTTTATAAATCAGTATAGACTTGATGGTACCTACAGAGAGCATCAATTACGGACATATTTATTGAGTTCTAGTCCCCCCCCCCCCCCCGAGCTGCAAATTGTAATATAATTTTCATTTTTAATTAAGACACAGAAAAATAACAAAGCATATTAGATACTATAAAAGTACTGCAATATTAATTTCTCATCAGCATTAATAAAGCAATAGTTATGACTGTATTTTCTATCCAGCGTAAAAGCCACTACATTGTAGCAATTCACTTCCTGGATTTTCCAGTCTGGACAGGAAAAAGAAACAGAAAACAAATTATCACAACAGTGTAATGCATGTTACAATAATAATAATAATAATAATAATAATAATAATAATAATAATAATAATAATATTTTATTTATACCCCGCCCTCCCCGCTGGGGCAGGCTCAGGGCGGCTTACAGGGTGTGGCAAAAGCCATGTTGAACAATAAAACAATTATACATTTCTATACCATTTAAAATTTACCATTAAGTTTACATAATATAAAAGTCTAAAATCAATCTAAAATAATCTCATCTTATTGCTATCTCGATTATTGATGTTAGTGATGGCATGGTGTTTATTTCAGGTTCCATCTTGGAAGGCTAGCCGGAAGAGGGCGGTTTTGCACGCCCTACGGAATTGGCTAATGTCCCGGAGAGCCCGCACCTCTTCCGGCAGCTGGTTCCACCATTGGGGTGCTTTTATAGAGAAGGCCTGTTCTCTGGTTATTTTTAGTTTGGCCTCCTTTGGCCCAGGTACTTCCAGAAGGTTTTGTGAGCTGGATCACAGTGCTCTCTGGGGAACATATGGAGAGAGGCGGTCCCTAAGGTAAACAGGTCCTCGGCCATATAGGGCTTTAAAGGTAATAACCAGCACCTTGTAATGAACTCGGTAAATAACTGGCAGCCAATGCAGCTCCCGCAGCCCAGCCTGCACATGTTCCCACCGAGGTAGGCCCAATAGCAGTCTGGCTGTTCATGTCTTGCCTAAATCCAGCCCAAATCTGCTGCTCCGTTTTTCTTTAAATGTATTATTTATCTCTTGTTTCTCTTTTAAATTATATGTAAATTGTGTTAACAGTTGTCCTCTTCTGATTTTCATCTGCACATAGGAGCGTTACTATTGCCAGTTCATTCAGCTAAACATCTAGAGCAAAACAGAGTGTGCACACTCCGAAGGGTGCATTCAGTAAATTTACACATCAACTTTCTTCTAGAAGACTGAAACATTATATATTTTTAAACTCAACTTTTAGCCTGATTTCCATTTAGATGGTAACTTACAAGCAGATACCCTTTATGTGGCCCATAAGAATGTTCAAGAGATCCAGAGATAAATCAGGGCTCCTTTTGTTGATACAAGAATCTGTTCTTCATAGCAGTTCTAATGCTTCTTCTTGTGCAAGATATAATTTTGATATAAGACACTTTCATATTTTCATTTTAACCCTTTTTTCCTGTTGCTGCCTTTACTCTGTCTAAAGTGAGGTAGGAATTGAGGTTTTATACAGCATTAAATTTGTTTATGAATTTATGTGAATAGCTGTTTGTTTTTCAAATGGTATCACTTTTTCAGGCACCATTCAGGCTTTTTAAAATGGGTCTAACTTTTGTACTATTGTAGCAATATGCTCCTATGACAATTCATTGGTATTACAGTCCTTGTTGCCACATATTGTTTTGAGGAGAAACAGTGTAGAAAATAGCAAGGGTTATGGAAGGGAGGTGCCTTGTTATCTCCTTTCCGTATCTGAGTTCTTTCCCATGAAATAGTCAGATGGGCAAGTATGTACAAAATTCATTTTCCAGCCACCCACTGGAGTCTACTATGATGACCTCACCCTCTTCCCTTCCCCAGATGCAGGATTTTCCCTCTGTTTTTCTCTTCCATTCTGCCTGAGCAGCCCCTTTATCTATTTTCTTCTTTCCTGGAGATATATAGCTGTCTAACCTTGTTGTGTTGTTATACTGTTATGCTGGCTAAACTCAGGAACTTGAGGGGAAGAGACAAGATCACCCTCTTAACTTAAATTCTGAAATGGCACACAAGAGGCTTTATAACATTCAAAATAAACAAAATGTTTTATTGAATGTAGAGGGGGAAAGGTCAGGTGAAATCAGGGGTAAAATGTCTGAAACAAATCAATAAAAACTCTGAGGTAACTTAATATTTTCACAAACTACAGTTCATATGTTTCCAGCAATTGAGAGTTTTAAACTTTTCACAAAGTCTTAGAATCTTTGAGATGAGAGGTTTTTGTTCCTATGTCTCCCAAATACTCCAGTATACTTTCTTTAGTTTAATGATTCTTCAGATTTCAGAAGTCAGGAATATACCACCAAGCATCCAAATTCCTTCTCTGAACAAACTTTGGTACACTCCATTCTTTAGCGCTATCTCCCTTATTGACTGGGTAGGGAATTTCTTTTCTTTACTATCTCTTTTCTGGCCTGAATGGTGGTCTTCACAGATCCAGAAAGGAAACTACAGATTACCAACTGATCCCTGCCACACTTCTGTCATACAGATTCCTAAAAAAAACTTCTTGGGAATACTTCCAAGCCCTTGAAAGGTTGCAGATTTCTCTCTGCTGATAGAGATCTGCTAATGCAGTTCCACACACACATACACATACGTAGAGATATGTGGGTGGATTTTTTCTCCTAATCTCCCACAGTTTATTTGTAGCAACATATGCTTTTCACTCAGTTATTCTAATTGCCTAATGAACAACAATTGTTAATAGATATATTGCTCTGTGTGTGTGCATGAGTGTGTGTGTGTAAAGTGCTGTCAAGTTACACCAACTTATAGTGCCCCCACAGAGTTTTCAAGGGTTTCAAGTGATTTAATCAGAGGTCGTTTGCAATTGCCTTCCTCTGTAGTGTTTTCCTAGGTGATCTCCCTTTCAAGTACTGACCCTGCTTAGCTTCCATGATCTGATGAGATTCGGTGATATCATGCCACCTTCCCTACTCTATATTGCTATATCAACATTAGCAGGTTTTTTAAAGGTGGTTTGCTACTACTTTCTTTCACATTACTGAATAGATGCTTCCACAGCATGTTGAACAAAAAAATCTCTTCAAAGGTAATTCAAATAGCACTTTAAAGAGCAACAAGATTTCCAGGGTATAAGCTTTTGAGAATCAAAGCTCCCTTCATCAGATAGCTTTAACTTTTAAAAGTGTATTTCTTGGAAATCTTGCTTGTCTTTAAGGTACAGCTGGACTTGAATCTTGCTCTTCTTCCACAGACCTAGCTATCCTCCTGAAACTAACTTCAAAGGTAGTTTTGAAAACTGCAAACAATCCTAGAAACAAACAGAAGGAAAACAGATTATGCAGCGTTTGTCTGGAAAAGGGGAGGGGGGACAAAACAAAAATGGGGAAAAAAACCCATTGCTCTTTGGCAGTGAAACTGCGATAAACAGCTACTGTAAAATAGCTCCTAGTTTCTCTATTTCTATGCAAAACAGGCCTTCCCTGAACAGAAGATGCCTTCTGCATGCAGAGGGGCATTCAAGATCTAGTTGTTTGAAAAAGATAAAGCTTTCAAAAAAAAAATTATAAAGTACAAAGTCAGACTGGTTGCATACATATTACACTTTTTGAAAAAATGCTGTATTTTAGAACAAGGAGAAATGTTCTAGAGAAAATAATGGACATCTGCTTAATGCAAATTCCAAGAAAGAATCGATAAAGGTTGCACAAGGGTCATATGTACTATAATAAGCCATTTAAGCTTTCATTGTGAAATGGCACTCTCATTATCCATCCTGTCCAATATATTTGATTAAGATTAAATCCAGACCCTCGCATTAATGCTACATAGCTTCTAAAATGAGATCTGTGAAACTTGAGAGCGCTGAAAGTCCTGTCCTTTCACCTGGAAGTTCTTTGTTCAATTTCCAGGTTCTTGGAAGCTGGTTATGGTTCCTCATTAGTGAGGCAAAGGTTCTGTATGTGTCCAGAGACACTATGAAGAAGAATTGCAGATTTATACCCCGCCCTTCTCCCTGAATCAGAGACTCAGAGCAGCTTACAATCTCCAATGTTTTCTCCCCCAACAACAGACACCCTGTGAGGTGGGTGGGGCTGAGAGGGCTCTCACAGCAGCTGCCCTTTCAAGGACAGCTCCTGTGATAGCTATGGCTAACCCAAGGCCATTCCAGCAAGTGCAAGTGGAGGATTGGGGAATCAAACCTGTTCTCCCAGATAAGAGTCCACACACTTAACCACTACACCAAACTGGCTCTCACTAACAATGAAGTTTTTATTACATTTGAAAACAGGTAGCACGAGCAGTGAGCTCTAGTTCATATTTAAGTCTCATCACTAATTGTATGAAATTCCTTTTTCTTTAAATAAGTGGGGAGCCTAGCAGAAGAATTCTAAAAACCAGTTTTTCAGTTTTTTAATTTGTCTTCCTGTCTCTCTTATTTTTTTCAAAAGAAGATAAAAATAATGACATCATCTATTCTGTAAGAGTCAGACTTTTATCTTTTTTTCAAACTTTTAATCAAAACTTGTCTTCCCTAGGATTATTAAAAACCAAACCTGTACTATAGCCACATTGTCAAAATATTAAACCAACAGAGCAGAATATCCAAAATACTAATTCTGTATCACTTTGTTGGAAACTGGCTAAATAGAAAAAAACAGGTTGCTTACCTATAACTGAAGTTCTTCAATGGTTATCTGTGCATCACATATATGGGATCTCAGGCGTGCCCACACAGAGCCTCAAAACATATAAAAATTATAAAGCTCTGAGCACAAGCCTCCCTACCCACAACAACCGCTCATCAAACATGCCTGGAGTGGGCAGAGCCACGCTCACCTGTCAGTTTGTTCCAATGATACAAAGGCTAGATAAATTATATACACCTGTTGTGGGGAAGGCTGGGTGGGTTATGTGGCTATTTGGATGACCACTTGACAAACACCAGTTAAAGCCAGGTATGTAACCTGCTCTTCTTCTTCATAGTCTCTGTGCATCACACATATGAGATAGATTAGCAAACTTAAAGCAACGGAGGTGGGAACAGGTGAAGTTATGCTGAAGTAAATTTCAATCGAAATGAAACAGCACAAACCACTGTGCAACCAATTTATAAAAATACCATGTTTAAAACAATTTTTTCCAAATGCTTTATCTCTCTTTGCTCTGACATATATTGCATAACATCTTAACACTGAGGAACATAACTGTGTGGTTGCCCTACAGAGATCTGGTATATAGGCTCCCCTCAAAAAAGTGGTGGATGTTGCAGTTGCCTGTGTTGAATGAGCTCTGACAGTCTCTGGCAGTGACTTCTTTTCAATGGTGTAGCTCAATGGTATCAGTTCTACAATCCACTTACTCAAAATGCTGAGATGAAATCTTTAAATCCTTTCTATGACCCCCATAGCAGACAAAAAGATGGAAAGACAATGTTCTATTGATATAAAAAGCCAAAGCCTTTTAAACATCTGAACTGTGTTGTATTTGCTCTGCATCTCTTGTTGGGTTTTGTTTTGGGTTTTTTTTGGGGGGGAGACTCAAAGTATTATACCCTGTGACATGTAGAACTGTGACACTACTTTGGACAAAATCAATAGGTCTGCAGTCAAAGTCACTTTAGCAGCATGGAAAACTGTAAGGAATATGAGTTCGCAATGCACACAACTCTCTTGCCCTTCAACTAAAAATGACACCTTCAGACATAAGAACATAAGAGAAACCATGTTGGATCAGGCCAATGACCCATCCAGTTCAACACTCTGTGTCACACAGTGGCCAAAAAACCCAAGTGCCTTCAGGAGGTCCATCAGTGGGGCCAGAACATAGCAACTTCAGATACCTTCAAGCACAGTGAACACATCTGCTGTTGGGTTCCCCACCAAGCAGACAGTTTTGTCAGGATGATGGACCATTCATAGGCCACATACCTTTATCTGCTTCATGCATCTGCTAACATGTTCTAGTTCCCTGGAACATGCATTGTTGAGATTTGGAGATTGTACTGCACACACTATTCCCACAGAAAGCATGTATGGGGTAGGTGAATGAGTTCCTCCCTGTTTGTTGATATGACTTGCCTCTGATGATAGGAGAAAAAACCTGAATCACATTTAATATAACAAGAAGTTCCAATATGTCAATGTGCATTGCAGCCTCTCTGTGAGTCCATGCTTGGCTAACCAAATGCCCTTGGCAATGCAATCCCCTTACCCAAAGTGATTCATCTGTTGTCAGTATAACCTGAGGGGATGTCTTAATGAATCTGGTGCCCCTAAACAGATTGTCTCAACTGAGCCACCAAACAAAAGAATATTGCACTAACCTTGGTGCATAAAAAACAATTGACTGCTTCTGAATTTGTGGGCTGAACACCTTGTTAAATCACACTCACAGTGGTCCATCTTCAGTCTTGCATAAGGTGTTACCACTGTGGTACGTGCCTTCTAATAATCTCTGAATTCTAATTGTGTTTTGTTTTAGATGAGCAGGAACCCACCTCACAAGGGATTTGATACCTCTGCTCTTCCCTATAGCAGAAATGCCTGGCCCACAACTGAATCTAACACTGCTTCTATGAACCTCAGACACTGCACAGCATCAAAATGTGATTTATTCACATTCACTATCAATCCCACTGATCCAGCAACTGCAGTGTTGTCTGCAGGTGCTGAAGCAACATCTGGGCAGACATATGAACTAGCAGCCTATTGCCAGCAAAGAATAGACTACAATACCTTTTTTGTGAAGCTATGCTGTCACCACTGCCATACATTCAGTAAAAACCAAAACCAAAACCATACATTCAGTAAAAACCAAAAGGGTGTTGATAGGCCAAAAGGTAAAACCTTATACTTGTAGCACATGTTCCCTATAATAAAACGAAACTGCCCTGTATGTTGTGGGTGGAATGACAAATGGCAAAACCCACATCCTTTAGATCTGTGTAGATAAAAAACAAGCCTGTCCTTAGGAGAAATAGGATAATTGATAATGTATTCATTCTTAATTTCTTTGTCACAATAAAAGCATGTATCCTCAGATCCAAGATAGGTCTCATGCTTCTGTCTCCTTGGAACTGCAAAATACCTAAAATACAGGCTAGTAAACATCTGAGAATGTGGTGCTATTTCTTTTACATCTTTTAATAATAGCTCCTTGACCTCCAGGAGCAAAGATAGGCTTGTAACTGAGAATATTGATGACACAATGAGTTGCAAATTCAATGGCATAATCTAGTCTAATTATTGTAAACACCCACCCTCTAATTTCCTTCCAACTGCTTGTAGCGGTTAAGGAAAAACTGATGGGTGAGTGCAGCTCCACCCACTCTGGGTGCATGCAATGAGCAGCTGCTGTGTGTAGGGAGGCTTCTGTTCAAAATTTTGTAACTTTTATAGATTCCAAGGACCTGTGTGCATATGCATGAGAGCCTGTATGTATGCTGCACAGAAATCACAAAGTAGGAAAAACAGTTTCACCCATATTGGTGGGTAAAAGAGATAAGTGCCTTTATAAAGTTAAAAGATTAATAAATACAAGTATCTGAAATGACTCTCTTTCTTTAACTAGCAGAGACAAGAGTCCAGACATATGCAAGTATAAGGCAACAAGCATAGAAGCATAGATGAAAAACAATGCCCCCCACCTCCTGTGTTATGTCCACTGAGCCAATAGAATAACATGCATATGTATGTTATGTCCCCATGACTGCAAACACTGGGAAAACAGTGTTTCCTATAAGAGGGGTAGATCCTGTGCATAAGCTGAGTGCCTATGTTATAATAAATGCCTCTAGGCAGGAGACAATGCCCACATGCTCAATTGTGGGTGTATGGCAAACTAATTCAGTCAATTCTGCTGCCCTTGTACATGCATTGCCCTGGACCCACATCTGAACTGCTTCCACAGGTCTTATTACTCCCGTATATAGTGATAGTGGAAATGTATTCATGATGTCTTTCCTAAATCTGTAACAAAATACAGCTATCAGATACAAACTCTCTTGTGACATTACTTCTTATATCATTACATTTCATTTGCTTCTAACATTGCCTTTCCGCTTATTCAAAAAATTCAGATGTGTGACTATGGCAATGAAAAGAAACAATAAGAAGTCATCCACCTAACTGCCAGTTTTTCCAGTATGTATGATGGGTTGCCACCCAGCTTGGCAGTAATGATCATTAGATGTCTGGTGAATATATGGAATAGCCAGAACAAGATGACAATGTACTTCCCCACACAGCCTGGCAGATGGTCTCTTGGAGCCAATGCCAACTGGCATACTTTGACGCTTCAGTGATTTGGCTGATCTAAAGTAATTTAGGACGCAATCCAATATCAAACTGACCCTTGGATGATAGATCGTCTCAGAAGGGTAGTCATGTTGATCTGCAGTTGAAGAGCTAAAGCTGAATTCAGTAGGATTTTTGTGGATTCTTGTGTTATAAACTTATGAGAGCCAAAGCTCCCTTTGTCAGACGGATATGTACTAAAACCTCTTTCCTCTCTGGCCACCGCTGGCAAAAGAGGGCACAACAAATTTTAGGCCTGTTTCTCAGTGTTCCTTCCTAAGGAAGATACTGGAGCAAGTGTTGGCAGAACAACTTCAGGGATACTTGAATGACACTTCTAACCTCACCCCTTTTAATCCAGGTCTGCTTTAGGGATTGAAACAGCTTAAATTTCTCTGGTGGATAATCTTATTTATTTATCTTTGGATTTATATCCTACCCTCCCTGCAAGCAGGTTCAGGGCAGGTCACAGCAATGAAGTAACAACAAAAAATACAATTAATAACAGACTAAATTTTTAAAAAAGACAACACAGCATGCACCTGTCTCTGGTGCCCACCAATGTCTCCCACTGGGACAGGGCGTAATAAAATAACAGCAGAGCCCATTCAACAACTCACAGGATGGTCCTTGATTACTTTCATGGTGATCAGTTCAGTTTCTGCTGATGATATAGATGTAATTAGCCATTTGGAATTTAATATGTAGCTTTTGAAGGCTCAAGGAGCCACGTGGCACAGAGTGGTAAACTGCAGTACTATAGTCCAAGCTCTGCTCATGACCTGAGTTCAATCCCGGAGGAAGCCGGGTTCAGGTAGCTGGCTCAAGGTTGACTCAGCCTACTATCCTTCCAAGGTCAGTAAAATGAGTGCCCAGCTTGCTAGGGGTAAAGTGTACATGACTGGGGAAGGCAATGGCAAACCACCCCATAACCAAAAAAAAGTCTGCCAATAAAACATCATGTTATGTCACCCCATGGGTTGGTAATGACTTGGTGCTTGCACGGGGGACTACCATTACCTCTAGCTCTTTAACTTTTATGTATGGCTGCAAAGTTTGACTAACCACTCTTTTAAATTTGATGTTATCAATATTCAGATGACACCCAGGTCTGCATTTCCTTAACTAAGTTTCCAGAAGCAGCTGCATGAGTGCCTGGAAGCTGTAATTATGCGGCTGAAAGGGAATAATTTTAAACTGAATCCAAACATGACAGAGATGGATGATCAGGAATGGCAATATACTAGAAGGAAGTGAATTACCAACCCTGGATGGGGTAAATTCATCTCTGACAGGGCATATGATGAAAAAGAAGAGATTGGATTTATACCCTGCCTTTTACTCGGAGTCTCAGAGCAGTTTACAATCTCCTTTCCCTTCCCCTCCCTCCAACAGACGCACTGTGATGTAGGTGAGGCTGAGAGGTGACCCAGGGTCACATCAGCAGCTACATGTGGAGGAGTGGAGTATCTAATCCAGTTCTCAAAGATTTCATGCTCTTAACCATTACACCAGACTGGCTCTCAAGCATTTAGGAGTGCTGTCAGATTCAAGACTGGGCTAGGTTTTTTTAATAGTATTTTTCTTCTTGAGTCTATTGGACCAAAAAAAAAATTGAGATTTCTGAAAAATCCTGGATCTGAATACCATACCAGTATTGGGAGCCAGGATTTTTCAGAAATACTGGGTTTTTTCCCCCGATAAACTGAAAAATACCAAAACTTGCACACCTTAGTACTATCTTCTCTCATATGGGCCTGCAAAGTTCAACTCCATGTCCTCCCACCATTGAAAATGAAGGGGACTTACAGATGACAGAATTTTTCAATGTGAACACAAAGGAATCTAAATTCTATGGGCTTTCTCACATGAATCTTCAGTTTGCTTTGAGGGTTGTTGTTTTTTGGGGGGGGCGGGGGTAGTCAGCTCCATCCCATATCATTTCAGTTTATAATCTGATTTTCATACACATTTTTTGTACCTGTAGTTTTCACTTTGTTTCTCCACTTCCCAGCTTTTTTCATTTTTTTTCAGACCACTTTTACCCCATTTTGGGGGGTGGGGGGGGGGTGGGGAAGAAGCCAGTTTTGCGTAACCTTTTACTCATATGCAATGTTTCTGTCAATTTTCTGTCCCACCCACATTCCTCCAGACCACTTTTTGAGGACTGTTGTGATCATCAAGTCACTACCTTTTCTCCCCCAGCCTTGAAGACAACTAGCTTCATTTTTGTCTCTTTAAAGAAACTAAAATTTTGATATATTGAAATACTGATGTAATGATAGATTACTTTTCCTTTAAAAAGGAAAAAGGCACACAAAAGCTAGAAATTCAGAGAACCTGCTTGACCTATCATTACCAGATAAAGAAAAAGGGAATCACAGTGTGAAGAACAATTCAAGTAAAGACAATGTCACTAACACCATGTACAGCTCAAATAAAAACAATTTCTATATACTCCTTTTAAAAATTATATTTGCACTATTTATCTTGTTCCAATTGATATGCTATTAGTTCTTCTTCCTTGGTTTCTGTTATATTGATTTAATTTTGTACTATTGTTATCCTCAGCTTATTGTAAGTTCTTTGAAAGTTAATAAAAATTATAAAAGTTAAAAAAGCAAAGACAATGACACAAATACTGTGTATAATGTAAGTAAAAATCGACAGAAACATTTCACATGAGGAAAAGGTGACTCAGAATTTGGAATTCAGAGAACCAACTTGATCTATCATTACAGCAGAGTATTGATAAACTTATATTTTAATGGCTTTTTTTAAAAAAAAATAGTGCAGCCATGATATTAGTGTCCTCAGCCTCCTGCCGGGGGTGGGGGTTTCCCAGTTTAGGGATTCGCAACCCACCAGCACAGAGCTGGCTAGTGGGGGGATCCCTGCTCCCAAAGAGCTCCATCAGTGCCCAAGGTGCCTGACAAAATGACATCACCCGGAAGTGACATCATTACTCCATGCATGTCACATGGGGGATGCTGTAGCATTTGGATAAAAACTCTAGGGCACTTCCAGGTTATGTCATCACACCCCATGCACAAGGATCGTCCCCTGCTTGGAGCCAGGTAGCACCTGGCAACCCTACATGATATTAATATATTTGATATAAGCACATGCAAAAAAATAAAGGGGAGAGCTGTGATGGCAGTAATGGTACCAATAACAATAGCACTTTCCCTTGAAAATCTTGCTTATTTAAGACATGTGAGAAACTAACTCAAAAACTGTGAAAATGCAGAGGGAGGGCAGGCATACAAAACAACCTTGCCCAAATTGATTCCAATGCTTTGAATTGACTACCAAAAAAATCACGAGTAAGTTGAGCATTTAGGAAAGATCTATGAAGCAGAGATTATGCTCTGCTTCTTTCTCAATGCAAAAGATAAAAGACTCTCGTTTGGGACTCCATAGTAGCACTCTGCACATGACTATAGCCATGTTGAAATCAACATAACTGTTGGGAATATGCATGAGTGTGCTAATCCTTCTACGTTGTAACCATTGGACTATGAGCAAGGAGTCTACAGATGTGGGAAGTATATGCATGTAGACTTTAGGCTCAGAAGCCAGAAACTGCACATAGGTAAGCGACCAGGACAGCACCCTCATGCCTATTCCTGCTTTTAACAGTTTGATTTAAATGTGTACAGTGCCATATACAGAGGGATAGTACCTTCCTTACTCATAGACCTCTATTGGTCTGATTTGCTTAAAACCTGTAAAAGTAAAGATATGCAATTATGGAATGTATCTTTATATATGGTGTTCATTTTAGAAATACACAGAAGTGCTGCAAAGTCAGACTATTGTAACAATTTCTAACTCCCCAACCACATATATAGCTTTAAATCTGTTACAGACAGCAGAAAGATGGATGAACATAAATTAAACTATCTTTTGCTCCCTCCAATTCTGCAGATGCTTCAAGTGAATTGGTCCCCTAGATGAGGAGTTCTGGTTCATAAATGTAAACATTTGTCTTGTATGTGATTTGTAGTAATGTGATTTTCTTTCCTTTGTTTTGCAGTTTCTTATATATGATGATAGTTTTAAAAGGAAGCACTAGAGAGTCATCTGCAAACTGATTACTTCTTTATGATGGTGGACTATAAGATTCATAGATACATCATATGCAATAAGCAGTTGTGGTATAGTAAGAGAAAAAAGTAGTGAAATTAACCGTGCAGGTAAGAAGAGGGGGTATTATATACAAACACGGGGGCACTGCTTACACAGTAAATGAAGACAAACTGGCAAAACCAGATACAGATTTATCTAAAGCAAGAGTGTCAAACTCATTTGTTATGAGGGCCTGATCTGACATAAATGAGACCTTGTCAGGCTGGGGTATGTGTGTCATAAAGTGTAATGCCAGGTAGCAGAGAGATAAACTTTATAGAGGACACAGAAAAACACAATTAAAGATTTTTAAAAACTTAAATTAAAACATGCTTTAAACATTAGCACTTGTTGGTATTAGTGGTACTTTCTTTGTAACTCTGTCATGTGATCCACTGAACTGGGCAAAGGAAACTTTGGCATTCTCCTTCCTTCCCCAGAATATCAGGAGGGGGAGGAGCCTCAGCCAATAGAAGGAAGAGAGCTCAGTAGCTCTGCTGTGCAATTAAGAGAGCCTGGTAAATCAAGCTATTCCTCCCCCCCTTTCTCCCCAAGGGAGGAGCCTCAGCCAGTCGAGAAAATAGAGACTTTGCTCCATAGCTCCTGTGCGATTGAACAAGCCTGGCAAAGCAAGCTGTTATACAGAAGGAAGCAAGGAAGGAAAAGGATGCAGATGACAGCCAGTTGCTCGGGGGCTTGATAGGAGCTTTCCAGGGGCCTGATTAGGTCCATGGGCCACATGTTTGATACTCTTGATCTGGAGATATAGGCCTATTTCAACAGCTAGAAGGCTGCTCAACATTTGTATAAAGCAGTAGACAAGTTGTACCTTTAAGACCAACTGAGTTTTATTCAGAATGTAAATTTTTGTATGCTCTAAGCAGACTTCATCAGACAAAAATGGAATGCTAAATCAACTCTCACTGAGTATAGCTATACATCCACAGTATTCCAATGTATTTCTCTTTTAGAACAGTGTATAAGAATAATATGTTTCTTTTGTATTGACATACTCAAATAAGGGATTTGGGCTGTTTATCTCATTGCATATACTAACCCAACTTCCACTATATTTTAATGTACCTTTTTTTAAATGGCAAACTAGAATGTATTTCTCTTTTAGAAAAGTATATCAGAATATTGGGGGGGGGGGTGTATTTACATACTCAAATAAGGGATATTGGCTGTTTATCCTATTACATATACTAACTCATCTTTCACTATATTTTAATGTATTCTTTTTTTCGAATGGCAAACTATAATGATGTTATAACCTCTTGAGAAACTAATCCCCTCTATTTAAACCCACAACTAACAAACCCAGAATGATACCCAGATTTATGGCACTTCACACCTACGACATCTATCTGCTTTTTATCACCCTCCACCATTGTTTCAGCCCAGTTAACAACACTAACAAACACAGACCCCAATTTGTGATTCTTTTAATCTGCTAAAAACATTTCCATGACTCTACATACCAACTCACTACCAACTTTCTCTATGTTTAGGACTGCTTGCCATTCCATTTTTGTCTGATGAAGTCTGCTTAGAGCATACGAAAGCTTACATTCTGAATAAAACGTAGCTGGTCTTAAAGGTGCAACTTGTCTACTGATTTGTTCTATTGCTTCAGACCAACATGGCTGCCCACTTGGATCGTTCAACATTTGTGTTCTGCCTTTGGTTCAAAAGTCCTGAGTACTCATTCAAAACATTGCATCTTGTGTCATCAAAAATGCAAACCCAAGGGAATGAGGAAAATATGAGTGGAAATCATTCTCATTAGAACGTGTTTTTTTAAAAAGAAAAGCACAGAAGATGTATGTAACACTAGGGATGTTACAGAAGTAGCTTTTGTTAAAGATCTTTCTGCTGCTGAAGCAGTATACTATTGAGAACTTGAGAAGATTCTACATTGATTCAAGGCCAACAATGAAGTCCCATCTGAAAAGAGGCAATTACTGAACACCTGGCAGGAACAAGCAGATTGGAAGGACTATCTTCTTGAACGTGATAAAAAGTACCTCAAAGTGAATGTGAAGAACAAATAACCATGTCAGGTTTAGTGGAAAAGATTGAGGAAATTTTGAGTATGATTAGTTCTGATAGGCAACCACATTTTCAGTTGTTGTAAAGAAGATAGAAGTATCGCTATAAAATTACGATGGTATTATTACAATAAAATGACTGGTCTGTAACAATTGTTCAACTGTAAATTGAGACTGAATGTGGTGAAATTCTCCTTTTGCCATCTAGTTTTTCTTAGTATTTATGTAATTGCCACTGGTAGTTTCTTTTAATATCATTTGGATATTGTGCTAGTTCTGGATATGCAGCTTTGTCAGCCTAATGGGTCCAACAGTGAATATGTGTTTTAAGTAAACATATTTAACCCCCCTCTTTCTAGAAATATCCATCAAACTATACAGTAGGGCAATGTAGACACAAGCATCCAATCCTGGTTTGAAAAATAGTTTTCAAACTTGGTTCTGAAATATTGTCTTGTAATACTTAAATAAGCTTTGTGATCCATGTTGTTCCTATATATTCTTAAAATATCAATGAAATTATAGGGTTCTAATGGGAGGCATAATTGGCCCCTTAGGAAAAGCCTTGTACAAAGACAGTTGTTCTGTACTAGAAAATATTTTTCGGTCTGTCTGATCCATCCCCTCAGTCCTTATAGCTAACATGCCATTTTAAAATCTATATATCTAATTCTAAACCTAACTCTGAACAGATGGGCAAATTGTCTATAAACTTTGGGGAAGTCCTAGATTTTCATTAAAACCTGAAATTTAAGAAACAAACACAATGGGGGTTATTTCTTCCCAAAATCACAAAAAAATGTCTGCCACTTACTGAGAATATTATCTCACAAAACTATGAGGTGAGATCTTGACAACCATTTTGGAGGTTGCTAATCTACCAACTTCCATAGGAAGTATACTGGAGTATACTGGAGGAGAGAGACTGAAAAAGCTTTAAAAATAGGAGGAGGAGGAGGAGGAGGTGGTGGAGGAGGAGATGATGACGATATTGGATTTATATCCCGCCCTCCACTCTGAAGAGTCTCAGAGTGGCTCACAATCTCCTTTACCTTCCTCCCCAACAACAGACACCATGTGAGGTAGGTGGGGCTGAAGAGGGCTCTCACAGCAGCTGCCCTTTCAAGGACAACCTCTGCCAGAGCTATGGCTGACCCAAGGCCATGCTAGCAGGTGCAAGTGGAGGAGTGGGGAATCAAACCCGGTTCTCCCAGATAAGAGTCCGCACACTTTACCACTACACCAAACTGGCTCTTCCTCTTGGAGGAAGGGAAATAAGGAAGGAAAGAGATGACGCTGAAGGAGAAATTACAAAAAGTAGGTGGAAGAGATACAAGACATGGCAACAGTCTGCAAGAGGAAGAAAGGGTGGAAACCTGAAGACGTATAATAGCTAAAGGTAAGTGGCTGGAGGGAGAAGAAAGGAGTCTATGGAGGCTGCAAAAGAGGAGGAAAGAAGGAAAAGGAGACAGTTTATGGAACAGGACACATAAGAAATAAAATCCACCTAGGGATCCTCATGGGTCCCCTGTGTGTGGTTATATAAACCATAAAAAGAAACATATTATATTACATATTATTTTAGCAGTTTATTTATCTATAATAATAACTCTCCTATCATGGTGGCAAATCTGACAATCCTGATTGGTTGGGGCCAGGGCCATCCCTCCCACTAGGCAAATTAGGCATTTGCCTAGGGCGCCAGGCTGGGTTGGGTGCCAAATTGCGCAGTCCTGGTCCATCACCATAGGCAAATGCCCCAATATTGGTGCCTTCCCCGCCCACTCTCCGATGACTCCAATCATCAGAGAGTGAACGGGGAGGGCGCCTGGCCTGCACACAGTCTCTACAACATTCTCTGAGCATCCTCCACCCAAAAGCAATGTTCAGAAAATGATACAGAGACTGTGTGCTGGCCAGGAACCCTTCCCCATTCCGATAATCCGACTCCGACAATCAGAGAGCAAGCGGGGGGGGGGGGTGCCTGTCCAGTGTGCAGTCTCTGTGAGGCATGGGGGGTGGGGAGGTGGTGAGGGTGGCAAGGACAGGGGAAGGGGAGGCAGCAAGCCTGCCTGGGGCACCCTGCGCCTAGGGCCGGCCCTGGTTGGGGCTCAGTGGGACTGTGGAGTATCAGCCTTTGGACCATCAAACTATCAATCAAGAGAACTTGTGTGCCATTGGTTGAATTCGCTCCTCTCTCCCACCCAAGTGGCTGTTGCTAGCCAGCAAAGCTGATTCAGTCAGTAAAAGACAACTGACCTTAGTTCTGGCAGTTACTGTGGGAACACACTACTGACCCATCACACGTCGTCATCGTCTCTGGCCTCCCACTGGCTGACTCCTCTGCCCCCGACTACTGCAGGCCCAGGAATGTTGAACAAACTAACAAAAGCAATCTTACCTCAGAGACAGCCACACCTCCAACTCCTCTCTGTGCTCTCTGTCAACCAACCTCAGAAAGGGCTGCAGAGCTACTGTGGCATCATGAAAGGCCTCCCAGCACACACAGCCTCCAAGGGCCACAGAAATAGCCAGGGAGGTCAGGCCCCGCTGGGAGTGTCTCCTTAGAGCTCATGGTTGCCCCCTGGGAAGTGCTAGCCAGAGGCTGTTGCTAGGCAACCCAAGCTGCTTTTGTTAGGAAAAAGAGAGGCCTTGGGAATATAATGCCATACAATCCACCCTTTAAAAAAGTTATTTTCTCCAGGATGGGGATAGAGATCTGTTGTCTGGAGACCAGATCAGCTCCCCTTGAGGTGTGTGTGTGTGGGGTAGTGAATGCCTTCACTCAGATGGGTAGGAAGACAGCAAGGGTGGTGGGGCACTTACCAAGGGACCTTTAGTAATACCTTTCCAGGTTGGTGAGAAATCTCTGGAGAGTCTGTGGTGGAGTCTGAGGAGGGCATACGAGTTAGGACTTCAAAGTGGGGTCTGCCAGATCCAGGTTTCTGCTGTGGAAGCTGACTGGGTGATTTTAGACCAGTCACAGACTTCCAGCCTAACCTGCCTCACAGGGTTGCTGTTCAGATCAAAGGGGGAAGAGGAGAATGATGTAAGATGCTTTGGTTCCCCCCCACATACTGTGGAGAAAGACTGTCCTTTTCCTATGTAGAGGCACAGGGAGGGGAAAGGAGATGGAAACTGAAGTCAGAGAGGCAGATAAATGTAAGGAGTTAGGGTTGCCAACTACAGGTTAGGAAATTCCTGGAGATTTGAGGGATAGGACCTCAAGAGAGTGGGGTTTGAGGAGGGATAGGACCTCATACAGGTACAATGCCATTTCCTCCTGGAGGAACCACTATTGCCAATCTCCAGGTGAGCAATAAACTTTTAAGTCCATGGTTTCCTTTAGTGTTTGTTAATCTCTAGGTGAGGGCTGGAGACCATTCAGAATTATAACTGGTCTCCAGATGGCAGAGATCAGGTCCCCTTGAGGTGGGAGGAAGTATATACCTTCAGTTGGGTGGGTGGGAAGACAGCAAGGTGAGAGACACTCGTCCAGAGCCTCCTTCTAGAGCCCATCATATTTTTCTTCACAATGGGCCTTACTCCTAGTCTGTTTATAAAATGTATATGCTCTGGAGACCTGTTCAAGGTAGCATTTTAAACCTATCCAAAACCTTTAAAATGTTTACAAAATGCATTCAATATGCCTTTCTACGAGAAGTAAAGAAAATAGCAAGCAACACCATAGCTAAATCATGCAGTGCTACAGTACTTCAATGCATAGGATGATTATTCCTTTTTCAAGCAAATTGGCTGTGAGCCATTTTGCTAGATTACAACAGCAATTTTGGTGCAATATCACAAGCAATAACATCATACATTATTTTTCACCAGTATAACATTATAAAGAATTCTTGCTAGAGGAAATACTATATGGCACAGTTTAGGGCTTAGATACAGGAAACCCACTTCAGACGCCAGCAGAACTATGAAGCTTATATGGCCTGAGGATGACAACTGACAAGTAATTATATATCTCTGCCTACCTTAACCCACAGTGTTGCTTTGAGGACAAAATAAATAATCCTAAATACACTAGCTGAAGCTCCTAGAAAAAAGAATGGGGTACAAATGTAATAATGAATTAAATAAATATAACACTTCAGTATTCAGTTTTTGATCAGGCACTAGTAAAATCTATTTATGTTCAAGAATGCAGCTTCCTTAAAATCTTTCAGGATGAATTTGAAGACCTGCCGTTTTTTGTTTTGTTTTGTTTTGTTTTTCCTGGAGAGCATTTAACAATGCAATCCTAAACAGATTTACACCCTCCGAAATCCATTCAATTCAGTGGAAGGCTGTAAATGTGCTTGATTGCACTGCAAGTTTGATTAATATGAAATGGCATAATAGGGAGTGGCACTAGTGGGAAACTTATGTTTATTGATTTTAGTGTATGTTATTAATTTTAGTGTTTTTTCAATGAATTTTATGGTATTTTACCGATTTTTACTGACTTTTATTGTGCTGTAAGTGGAAATTCTTGGACTTTTTTTTAGTTAAAAGGGAGTCTGTAAATTAAATAGCAAATAAATAAGACCAAAAGTAGCAAGGCGTACTCCTTGAAATTCAATGATCTATTTTATTAAAAGAAAACATGGACTACAAGCTGAGTCGAAAGCTTGTTAGTAGTATGCCTTTGCATTAGTTAAATTAATAAAGCTTTTCCTACCTGAGAATTCCCAAGCCACTTTGATTGAAATGTTATGGAAATCAGCACTTGTGAGTTTATTGCAATTAAAGTAAATCAGAGCTTCATTAATCTGAACTTTGACCAGATTTCAGTTGCTGCTCTCTACATATTTTTATTCAACCTGAGTCACAACAGTAATTTCAGGTTCATTTCAGGTTGTTGTTAAAAAGCACCTTTGCTTTTCAGTCTGTTTTACTTTCTCCAGGTCCCGCCCATTAGAATGAAGAGTGCAAAAGTGCCCAATGGCTAGTCTTTAAGGCTCAAGACTTATGTGGATTACTAATGCCAGCTCCCAGAGATCCCTCAGAACTACAGTTCATCTCTAGACTACAGAGACCAGTTCCCCCTGAGAAAAAATATGTGCCTTGGAGGATGAACTCTATGACAGTGTACCCCACGAGGGTCTCTGTAGTCTAGGGACTCCAGCCACCACCTTCAATCTCCAGGAGTTTCCCACCCTGGAGCTTGCAACCCTAATGCAGATTCTTAGCTATTCATTGAGTATAGCTCAGAGAAGCATACAGAGCCTCAAGCTTCCATAATACAAAAACATAATACTTACAATAACTACTAGACCAGATATTAATAGAATGGAGCCCACAAGCCTCTGGAAAATTTATAACTCAATGGTGAACAGAGCATCAAGTATGGTGCTCTCATTCCAATGCAGCAAAGCTATCCCTCATATAGTACAATATGCCCAAGCAGCTGAAAAGCCCTTACACATAATTAAAGGGACAAATATCCTGTTTACCTAAGTCAGTTTAAAGTTGTTATAAAAACAGTAGCTTAAGTCAGAGCTAAGAGTTTTTCTTCCCCCATCAAGTCACATTTGATTTATGACAACCCTGCAAGGTTTTCGAAGCAAGAGAACTTCATAGGTGGTTTGCCATTGCCTGCCTCTTTGTAGCAACTCTGGTATTCCTTGGTGATCTAGTCTCACATTCTAATACTAATCTAATACCAGTCCTGCTTAGCTTCCATGATCAGGCTAGCCTGTGCTATCCAGGGCAGAGCAGAGACCTAAGGTAGAGTTCACTTTTTCCATATCACTGATCCTTTTGTCTGGTCTCAATTACCAGTTGCTTACTGTAGTGCCTTAAATAACATCAGTCATTTGTGGCCTCCAGAAATGCAGTAAGCTCTCTGTGTCACACACCTTTCTTCCCCAAAATTCTAGGTAGATGTGGGAAAGTAGTGATTATTTTTTTTTCCATATAAAGGACAGACTGCTTCCCAACATGGTTACAGCTATTAAAAGCAGCTTAGAAGCCGCTTATTATTTGACGAGTGGCCATCTGTTTCTATTCTTGGAAACTGCCTTTCAACTAGTCCTACCCCAAACATTTACTACTAAACTGATTTGTCCTGTAGCTGCTCCAGTTTAAGCATAGAATGCTTGACAAGTGAACATTTGTCAAGTCACAAAGTTCCCACAGTAATTGTGTAAAGTTAAGTGAGAGGGGGTGATATCTTGATTAACATTATATTTGTGCTTGTAGTCCTTTTTTAGTTCCTATTACCACTGTGTTGTAACATACTCAAGAAAAGTGCAATCTAATATTTCAATATACCAGCAAGAATAACCCTGAGAATAGGGTACAGATTGTCTATAGCTCCTCAGTACATCAGGCACTCTGACGAATGTGCAAAAGATGAAATAATTGTAGAAATATTCAGCCATGCCCTTGAAGATATCCTAGCAACTACTGAAAAGAGAGAAGCCTTGGTGCTGCTACTTGGAAGGAACAACATGTCAAGTTTTGATTACAGTGAGTGACAGCACCCAGCAGTGCAGCAAGTCAAATGGGGACAGCCCTTGATGATAATAATAAAAAAAGATAGAAGCTGTTGGCACTGCATTCACAGTAGCAGCTGTCATTCTACAATGAGGAAAGGGAAATGTGATGGAGGGACAGAGAGCAATTACGGCATGTTTCTTCTAGTCTTGTGCATTGGTGGCACACCTTGCAACTAGCAATCTCCCCAGCACAAGGGAGAGAATGAGTTCACACACCCTTTTTCTTTTCAGGTTGAGGTAAAAAGGAGTGAGAGAATGACATTAAAGAATAGAAGAGTTCAAAGTAGCAGTAACTCACATAAGACTTTCAAGTTACAACCTGCGGGGCGATACAATAAACTGAGGTTACTGAACATTTGGCAGGAGGCTAGTGCAGCTTGCCAAAAAAAATTGTCCTTGTCAGGCAGTGCAGAATCTCCCTTTATGAAGTGCATAAGGTTGCCAATTATTTTCTGCTGCAAATAACTAGCAAGCAAATTTACTGATTGATAAGGAGCAGGAATACCGAAATGCTTGGTTCTGTTGTGTTGGGATGAGATACACAGATTGAGCAGAGCTGGAGAATATTCACGAGTCAAACAGGGATGAGCAATAAGGTAGCATCCAAAGCCTGTCTGGATATGTCTACTACAGCCCCACTAAGAAATGATACAGCTTGGAAGGAGGTTCCATGGGGTAGCACTGTTAGTCTGTTATATCCAAGTTGCCCAGCAACTTTAATGAAATAAGAATTCATGGTAATTTAATGCTTCCACACATACACATATAATTTTCTAATAAAAATGACGCCTTGAGCTGATATTAGCTTTGATAAGGTATGGTACGGCTACATTTTTATTCTCTACCGTAAATTTTAGAGGAGGGTAGGGTGGCCAGACCGTCCCGGTCTCCTGGGAAAGTCCCAGTTCTGGCCCCCAATTCCCGGCTCCCGGGCTGGCTATACCGGGACCATTAGAGGTCCCGGTTTAGCCAGCCAGAGAGCCGGTGGGCCACGCGCGTGGGCGGGAAAGGTGGCGAGTGAGGGAGGGAGCATCCCTGCGCATGCGCAGGGCGATTGCGGCGGGCTCTGCGCATGTGCGGGGATGCTCCCTCCCTCACTCGCCGCCTTCCCCGCCCGCGCGTGGGGCCCGGCGGCGGTGGCGGAGGCTGGGGAAGCGGCGGAGAGACCGGCGCTGGTCCCTGGAGGCCTCCAGAGACCAGCGGAGGCAGCACAGAGAGGCCGGCGCTGGTCCCTGGAGGCCTCCAGAGGCCAGCGGAGGCAGCGCGGAGAGGCCGGCGCTGGTCCCTGGAGGCCTCCAGAGACCAGCGGAGGCAGCGCGGAGAGGCCGGCGCTGGTCCCTGGAGGCCTCCAGAGACCAGCGGAGGCAGCGCGGAGAGGCCAGTGCTGGTCCCTGGAGGCCTCCAGAGACCAGCGCTGGCCTCTCCGCCGCCTCCCCGGCCTCTGCAGCCGCCGCCAGCCCCGCCAGCAGCACCAGCCGCCACTGCGCCTCCTGGCCAGCCCGCACGCCTGGAGGGGAGGCCGCCACCCGCCCTGGAAGAAGGTAAGCAGGGCAGGCAGGGAGGGAGGGGGCCGAAAGCAGGGGGGGCTGGTGGGAAGGGGCGGCCGGCCTTCCTTCCTTCCCTCCTTCCCTCCCTCCTCCCTTCCTTCCCTCCTTCCTTCCTTCCCTCCTTCCTTCCTTTCTTCCTTCCCTCCCTCCCTCCCTCCTTTCTTCCTTTCTTTCTTTCTTCCTTCCTTCCCTCCTTCCCTCCCTCCCTCCCTCCTCCCTTCCTTCCCTCCTTCCTTCCTTTCTTCCTTCCTTCCTTCCCTCCCTCCCTCCTCCCTTCCTTCCCTACCTCCTTCCTTCCTTCCCTCCCTCCCTCCTTCCTTTCTTCCTTTCTTCCTTCCCTCCCTCCTCCCTTCCTTCCCTCCCTCCTCCCTTCCTTCCTTCCCTCCTTCCTTCCTTCCCTCCTTCCTTCCTTCCCTCCCTCCTTCCTTCCCTCCTTTCTTCCTTCCCTCCTTCCTTCCCTCCCTCCCTCCTTCCTCCCTCCCTCCCTCCCTCCTCCCTTCCTTCCCTCCCTCCCTCCCTCCCTCCTCCCTTCCTTCCTTCCCTCCTTCCTTCCCTCCCTCCTTCCTTCCTTCCTTCCTTCCTTTCTTCCTTCCCTCCCTCCCTCCCTCCCTCCTCTCTTCCTTCCCTCCCTCCTTCCTTCCTTTCTTCCTTCCCTCCTTCCTTCCCTCCTTCCCTCCCTCCTCCCTTCCTTCCCTCCCACCCTCCTCCCTCCCTCCCTCCCTCCTTCTTCCCTCCCTCCCTCTGGCCACCCCTGGAGTAGACAATACTGACTTTGGTGGACCCAAGCACTGATTCAGTGTAAGGGAGCTTTGTGTTCTTGACTGGAGTAGACAATACTGACTTTGGTGGACCCAAGCACTGATTCAGTGTAAGGGAGCTTTGTGTTTGTGTCTTCTGGTGCAATTTTGTTCTCAGATCCTGTATTTACTTCATCAGTATATGGGATAAGGCACTTTCTCAAGTGTGCTGCATAATGCAGCCTATTTATTTTGTACTGTTTGCTCTGTTGGCTCTATCTGCGCCACCTTCATCACTTTTGGGGTGTGGATCCCCCAGTGGGGTGGTCTCCCGACTCCCTCCGCTGGCTGTTTCTGATAGCCCTGCGCCCCCTCTTTCATTGGATATGTGTCCCTTGCGGGTGCCACCCTCCCGCCGGGAGATGCCGCAAAATGAGCCCCCTTGAGGCTTATGGTGGCAGGGCTCGGGGGAAGCGAGCTAGACTGCTGTTCTTTTGAGGGGTTATAGAGTGTTTCGAGCCCGTCCCTGTGGCATTGGTCCCATCATTGTAGGGCCCAGGGGGCCGGCGCAGCGGCCCGCTGAAGCAGCCTGTCGGTCACTTCCGGGTTCCTGTCCTGCATCTCGACCTGTGTTATTAGTGACAGGCTGCTTCGGCGGGCCGCTGCGCCGGCCCCCTGGGTCCCACAATGATGTGACCGAGCCCACCCCACTGGGGGATCCACACCCCGAAAGTGATGAAGGTGGCGCAGATAGAGCCAACAGAGCAAACAGTACAAAATAAATAGGCTGCAATATGCAGCACAGTTGAGAAAGTGCCTTATTCCATATACTGATGAAGTATATACAGGATTTGAGAACAAAATTGTTTCCGGCGGTGATATTTGGGGGATTTTTGGGGACGTCACAGGAAGTGCTGTGAAGTCACTTCCTGCTTCCGGCAGTGGCATTTGGGGGAAATGATGTCATTTGGGGGAAATGATGTCACAGGAAGTGATGTCACTTCCTGCTTCCGGCAGGTGGTGCAGGGGGAATGATGTCACAGGAAGTGATGTCACTTCCCGTTTCCGGCAGGTGGTGCGGGAAAACGACATCACAGGAAGTGATGTCACTTCCTGTTTCCGGTGGTGGCATGACATCACCGGAAGTGACATCACTTCCTGTTTCCGGCGGCGCGCGCACCCCTACCTTCCCCCCCACACAAGGTGTCCCCGTCTGGCCTTCAGACATTATGGCCACCCTAGAGGAGGGAGGTTTCTGTTAGAGAAATGATGTAGGGGGAAAGCATTAATATCCTTCCCAGGAAACCATGGAACTGATCCAAACCAGGTTCTTTTTATTTGTTTGTTTGAAAAAAATTCTAAGCCATTTTCACACTCAATTTAGGGTCCCCAAGGCAGCAACCAATAAAATCATTAAAACAAACCTTAAAAGGCAGGCAGGCAGGCAGATGATAGATAGATAGATAGATAGATAGATAGATAGATAGATAGATAGATAGATAGATAGATAGATAGATAGATAGATAGATAGATAGATAGATAGATAGATAGATAGATAGATAGATAGATAGATAGATAGATAGATAGATAGATAGATGGATGATAGGGTTAAAACATAACACAGAGATTCATGAACAGGAAGGAAAGTCAGTGAGGATCAGTTGAGGGAACACGAAATAAAACAGAAAAGTCTATATCCACTGATTTTCCATTCTGACTGCAGACTTCCCTCATGTCAATCCATGGGTTCTCTTATTTCTCAGAAGCAGCATTTCATGAAGATTAAAAGACTTCACTAAGAGGGGTAACCTGGAGTGGTGAATTTTTGGTTGGGTCAGGAGTGCCTCTTATTTTAATAAACCAGTAAGAATTCTAAATATGAGTTCTCCTGATTTTGAATTGAGAGTTCCTTAACTGGCCCAAACAAGAGGGCTTGATAATTTCTGCAGGTTCATCTGTAATCATTTTAGTCTATTTTCTAATGAGCGTATGGTCCACCTTGTGTGTATGTGTTAAATGCTGTTAAGTTGCAGCCAACTTATGGTGACCCTGTAGAGTTTTCAAGGCAAGAGACTAGCAGAGAGGTTTGTCATTGCTTCCTCTGTGTAACAGCTCTGAACTTCCTTGGTGGTCTCCCCTCCAAGTACTAAGAAGGGCCAACTATTCTTCTAAGATCTGATGAGATCAAGCTACCTGGACTATCCAGGTCATGGTCAATCTTACCCTTCAATATTAGAATATTCAATATCAGCATATTATTCGTATAATGGTAAAGGTTAATAATTTATAAGTCTGTATCACTTGAAATAAAAAGCTAGCACCTCCTGAAATAATCACAGATATAGGGAGAAATTATAGTCATTATTAATATAAAATATTTATTCTGGTTATTCATTGATGTAATATGTCTGTTTTAATTTAAAGATTTTAATAATATTAAGTAAGCAATAGTAGAATTTTCTTTCTAGAAAAAGTTATAAATGTTCTTCCAAAATTACTATATCAAACTATTTTAAAATTGGTATGCTTAAAAAAAGGTTTCTTGATATTCTGAGAAATGTATGTAATCGAGCAGGGAAGATATCCTAGTCTTGATCTATGTATTATGTATTAGAATTGTGTCCTCAACAAATGCAAAATGTAAAAGCTTCTGGCAATTAATGGATTTTTGATACATCTTCCCTTTTTTCTTCTGTATCCTTCTAATTATATAATAAAATGAATATTATTTAGTTAGAACATTTAGTTTAGCTTATTTGATTTCTTCCCCCCTCCATTTTCTGCAAGCAGGACTTGGGGCATCTTACAACGTGTAACGCAACAATGCATCAAAAAATATATACAATGCAGTTAAGTATCCAAAACTGTTCAGCAATTTAATCTACTAGGTGGTGCCATATATTAATCCCACAGTATAGTTGGGTGGATGGCATACAATCAGTATTCTACTCAAAGGGAAGGATCTTAAACAGGAGACAATAAAGGAGGAGGGAAAGAACCCTGGAAGCCACTGTTCATTCTAACCATCTCTGTCCTCAACTGTATACTTGGTGGAACATCTCAGTTTTACAGGCCCTGCAAAACCGAGCAAAGTCCCTCAGGGCCCGGATTTCACTAGGAAGAGAGTTCTACCAGGATGGGACCAGAACCAGAAAGGCCCTGGCCCAAATTTGGGATCAGTGACTACCAGCAGATTAGTACCAGTTCAGTGTAATACTCTCTGAGACCATACAGGGAGAGGTGGTCCCACAGATATGATGGTCCCAGACCATTTAGGACTTTGAAGATCAGTATCAAAACCTTGAATCTGATTCAGTATTCAATCTGGAGCCAGTGCAGCTGGTAGACCACAGATTGTATGTGCATTCTTAGAGGGGTTTCCATGAGGACCCTAGCAGCCACATTCTGGACCAGTTGAAGTTTCTGCAGTAAGTTCAAGGGCAGCCCTGCATAGAGCAAGTTACAATAATCTAATCTAGAGGTGATCATTGCGTGGATAACTGCAGCTAGATGTCAAGCGCCGATATTTCTCAATAAGCAGTCTTTTGTTTTAAATCAAAGCTGTTTTATTGTTAGAAATTCAGAAGTTGTACTAAGGACACAAGCCTTGGGAGTAATGATGTATACAGGGTTACACAGTTGCTATATAGGATATCTTCAAAGGTTATACTACAGATGCATACTTGAGTCACGGATTCAAAGGTTGCTAAACACTATCTTTTTTATTACTAAGGAATTTAGGCTATTAAAGACATCTCCCTTTCTCACACTTCTTTAACAGAAGATAAGAGTTGTCTGTATGAACCTGTGGGAGAGGCGACTTGAAAGTGGTGCCAGCCAAACTGTAGCATAAACATCCTTGGGCCAGATGGATTTATTACTTGCCCAATGGTTGTAAATAAGGGGGGTACAGTAGAGAGCTGGTGACCTGCTCTATGTCTAAGAAACAACCATGTTACAGAAATAAGCGCGCTTGATATTAGATCCATGTGGGACAGGAAGGGGACCAATTGCTGGGCTTGGTAAAGATGAAAAAAAAAATGTTTCCCTGGCTATATTTGTGACTTGTGCTTCTAAGGTAAGAGAGGCATCAAGAGTCACACCCAAACTCTTGATGGAAGAAGCTGGCACCAGCAGTGCCCTATTCAAAACTGAGAGCTGAATTCCCACCCCTGTTCCCTGTCAGCCCAGCCACTGGACCTCTGCATTTGATGGGATCAACTTCAGGCTGCTGTGTTTTAACCATCCCACCATGATCCCCAAACAGCTGGTCATCTGATTTCTTCTGGGGCAGTGTCTGGCTGGCCATCCATTAACAGATAAAACGGGTGTCATCAGCATATTGATAGCACCCAAGCCCAAATTGATGGCGTATTGAAATCCATATTGATGGCACCCAAGCCCAAACTTCCTCACTAGCTGGACAACAGGGTGGATATAGATATCAGCCATTTATTAGCCATCTTTCTTCCTTGCAGACCTCAAGGCAGCTTATAATATAAATAAAACATTTTTTAAAAATCAACTCATAATTATTCAAATATCAATCATTAACATTCAGTATTTTTAGCATCACTCTTTTTTTCTGTCTTACATCAAGACTTTCATAAAACTGGTGTTATCTCAGTTTTGCTCAATATTTGAATAATATGCCAAAAATATCATGGACCTAAAAAATGATGACAATGGATGAGAGAGAAATCTGTTGATAGCTCAGTCATCAACTCATCTAGCTTACAGAATCTTATAGATCAAGATTTGTCACCACTTGAAAACTGATTTTTCAAAGCCACCATGTCTGTGGTAATATAAATGCTGGCATTTGGTTAACAGCTTTTGCTGTGAATGGAAGTATCCAAAGGTCATTCTAAATATTCTGAGGGTCACCTATGAATTAACTGCCCAGCACATGATTGTCACATAGGCCTGCATATAAAATGACAGCACTAGCTATCTTCAAAGTGCTAAAATATGTGTCCCAGTGTCACAGGTTATGAACAATGAGCCTCAGACCTGGGAGCCTTGCACCATATTGCAGCTAAGACTCCTTTGTTTGGTTCCTTCTTGGCTCAATGGTTTGCTCTTTAGTCAATGTACTATATTCATTTTCCTATCTCATATTCAGTTCCTTGGGCAGAGCCTTCCATAAATTATCCTTGCATTGAGGACAAGCTCTTCCCCAGGAAAGTATACTAGGTGAGTCCATGACAGGCATTGCTAAAACTGATGGCCACAGTTTACTCTCCTGGGCATCCTGAGATTCATCTTTTGATTCCTTCAGTTCATTCAGGAGCACATTCACCCTGTGCTGAGAGCGCTGCACTGGCTGCCTGTTGCATACCAAATCCATTTCAAGGTCCTGGTATTAACCTTCAAAGCCCTATATGGCCTAGGACCTACCTATCTGCAGAACCGCCTTGCCCCACATGTTCCCCAGAGAGCACTGTGATCAAGTTCTCAAAATCTTTTGGTTGTCCCTGGGCTAAAGGAGGCTAGGCTCAACTCCACCAGAGCAAGAGCCTTCTCAGTTGCAGCCCCAATACTTTGGAACACCCTTCCAGAAGCCATCAGGGCCCTGCAGGATTTATTGCAGTTCCGCAGGGCCTGCAAGACTGAACTGTTTCGGAGGCGTATAACATCTAATGGGAGAGGGCTGCCACCACATCTGGATCCATAGTGCTTTGATTACTAACTGTCCAGGATCTGTGCGCATGAGAAAGAAAATATTATATAATCTGCCTGAAGTATTACCATTGTTATTACCTGATTGCTTTATTGTTTTAATATTTTTTTTTTACTGTCTATTTTATGTTGTTAGCCGGCTTGAGTCTGTATGGAATGGGCGGGATACAAATATAATGTAAATAAATAAAATAAAATAAATTGAGAGATCCCTTCACACCTTCTACCACTCAATTCTCAAAGCTTGGTGTTTTCCCAATTGATCCCCCAGCTGTTCCCAATCCCTCTTTAAATTCCTGCGCTGGCTGTCCTGATTCCATTCCCTCATTAAAAAGGTCAAACCAGTCCACCCATCAAACCCAGGTTTGGCATCACTGTTGCAGCAATTTATGACAAACAGAAGCACAGAGCAGGAAATTCTGTTGAATTCTAATCTCTACAAATTTTATGCAGATTTTTAATGAATAATCTGTAATATTCATGACATATCAAAACTAGTATTTTTAAAAATTGGAGATTTAGTTGGAAAGCTTTCTCTACCACCAAACCAATTACAACAATGATAGTAGAAACAGCAAGACTGGCAACAAAGTAATTTCAAATGCAAAACTGGTAGCTGCAGTGTTAAACCCCTAAGGCTTTTATTCTGCATACAATTATCAGCATGCAAATTTCATTGGTTTCAGAAGGATTAAAACTGAGATAAGTATGTGCAGGATTATAGCCTTGCATATCTTTAAATTCTTGCTCTTAATGTGATAACATTATCTGAAAAAATTACTGATGTATTTTCAAGTAATACATAGCTTAATTTCTATAAAGGTATTCCTGCATGTTATAATGCTCCTGCAATATCAGTATACTTTGCTTCTACTATTAATGACTGATTAATCTGTTTACTGTTTATTTGCTGCTACCAAGCAGCGAAGACTGTTCTGTTGGGAAGCAGAACTAAATAAGTGTGAAAACATGTATACATGAAATAATGCCAGTGCTGTGCTGTATAAATAGGAAAAAAGTAATCTGATGAAACAGGCCTGAACTTCTCCCAATCAGCCAAACAGTCTGTCGAAAACTCACTCCATGATCTCCATGATCTCATTTGAAATCTCATGCAAAATTCTGAATATACTGGGTCACTCATGATGGCCATATTTTCTCTTAATCCAGATAAGGCTCATCCAAGGAATGTGGACTGGAGTAATTCCTCAAATGTCCTCTTTCATACCATAATAAGCTGGAAACAACAAGCAAGGTCAAAAAACATAAACCTGTGTAGGCTCAACAGCATAGAAGAAATGAATTAGTTAAAACAATCACTCCTAAGAAAGTAACTGAATACCACTTTACTGGGTTCTTATCTCACTCTGTTGTTCTTCCTACTATATAATAAAGTTAGAGTCCAGTGGCATCTTTAAGACCAACAAAGTTTTATTCAAGGTATGAGCTTTTGTGTGCATACCCATACCTTGAATAAAACTTTGTTGGTCTTAAAGGTACCACTGGACTCTAACTTTATTCTGTCGCTTAAGACCAACATGACTACCCACCTGGATCTATCTTCCTGCTATATGTTAGGAAATAGGGATTTTTTTTTAATTTGTCCTAAGATATGTTACTCAGGCAAATTGAGTATCCACATGATTCAATAGAGCTTACTCCCAGGAAAGTGTTTTAGGATTGAACTGTAAATTTCATAAACTGAGAATAACTATCTGTAAAAAAAAGAAAAATCTATCTGCCTTTGTAGATTTACTAGTTAAACACTAAAGCTCTTTCTCTACAGGAAACAATGGGTGAGGGGGAAATCCATTAAGGATAGCTCAATCATCAACTCATCTAGCTTACAGAATCTTAAAGATCAGGATTTGTCACCACTTGAAAACTGACAGAGATTATTAAATGGATTTTTCAAAGCCACCATGTCTGTGGTAATATAATTACTGGCATTGGGTTAAGAAAAAGTATGTTTGACACCTTTATTGGATATTTTAGTGATTCAAATCAGCCTAGTCCATCAAATGAAATGGCCATACCGCTATGTAGTCATGGTCCAACAAATCCACTTTTAGAATATATGTATCAGAAATGTATGAACTCTCTTAGTTATAAAACAGAAATGGTAAAGTATTCTTAGGTTAGACTAAATAAATATCCCCCAGAGCTGGAGAGCCCAGGCTTGCCCAATGTCATCAGATCTTGTAGGCTAAGCAGGGTCAGTCCTGGGTAGTATTTAGATGGCAAACCACCAAGGAATACAGAGGACAATACACAGAGGCAAGCAATGGCAAATTACCTCTGAAGGCTTCTTGCCTTGAAAACCCAACAGGGTCACCATAAGTCACCTGTGACTTGATGGCACTTTCCACTACTAACAGATAAATATATCTTGCAGTCTACTGAGAACATTTCTCATGGATACCCGACTGAAAACTACTCATTCATTTCAATGGGACTTTAGCATCAGAAATTTCCAATTAATTGTATCAAACCTTAGCAATTTCCTAAATAGACAGATTGCAATAGGAGTCTGGTATCTTTGAAAGAACTTCTTCAATTAACCATTTCTGAAAATCTCTGTGAAAAAGCGATTAGATTGATTTGCAGCTTTTCTGGTACGCATCAGTAAATCATTTGTAAAGTGCTTCTGATTGTAGCTATTCCCATGGGCTCCCAAAATAGCCAGGCTGAACAGCTTTCATTTTAAGAAGTGTTCTTACATACACGTGCATTCATTTCTTATGCAGAGGCAACATTTCACATCAATGATTATGTAAGTTACCTATCTGTTATTTTTGTTCTTGATTAGTTCTAGCTGTCTCCAATATTTTTTGCAAATAGTTGTAGTGGCCCTGAGAACATTGAATCCCCTGGACATGTAACTTTTTCAAACATTTCCATTCCAAACAATGCCATTAGAAATAACAAATTGCAAATTTACCCTAAAGCCAATTTAAATCCTCATACATTCATATACTAATGATACTATCAGAAATATTTAAAAATCCCAAATAAAGCTATAGTGTGAAAAAAGGATCTAAGTTGTTTATTTATTTATTTACTTTTCGCATTTATATCCCGCCCTCCCCGCTGAAGCAGGCTCAGGGTGGCTAACAACCTCTGTTGACCAAGAGGGTATACATAGAGCTAACTCTTATCAGGACTTCCAAGAGAAGGACAAAATTCCAAGGCCCCTGCTCACCTTGGAGTCCCAGGGAGCCAGACAAGTCTTACAATTTGTTTTCATATGATGTTGACTAGGATTCTGGTAGCATGTAGGGAGGCCCAGTGGGGATTCCTGTCTGAGAGCCAAAGAGGGTCTTGGTTGCCCTGTGTATTATTTATTTGTTTGGTTCATTTATATTCCGCCCTATCCCAAATGGGCTCAGGGTGGATCACATACAAATAAAATCTAACAGATACAGTACAGTAAAACCAATAAAATCAGTAAAATCAATAAATACAGTTAAAACGACATAGCCCAATACAGTATGGTATAGGCGGCGGGCTCGAAGTGCAGGTTAAGGTTGAGTTAGCGGCCCAGATACCATAGTTCCTACCACTGTGGGGGAGGATAGCCGATGGTATAGGCAATAGGGCAAAGAGCGTCCGCCCGCCTCAGCCGAATGCCTGGTGGAACAGCTCCTTCTTACAGGCCCTCCAGAAAGGTAACAAATCTGGTAGGGCCTGTATCTCCACCGGGAGCTGATTCCACCAGGAAGGGGACAGGCCCAAAAAAGCCCTGGCCCTGGTCGAGGCAAGATGGATGTCCCTTGGGCCAGGGATAACCAGAAGATGTTGATTGGCAGATTTTAGCTGCCTTCGGGGCTCATATGGGGAGAGGCAGTCCCTCAGGTATGTCAGTTCCAGGCCACGTAGGGTTTTGAATGTCAATACTAGAACCCTGAAGCGGATCCGGTACTCAACTGGCAACCAGTGCAATGTGCACAGCATTGATCTACTGCTTGCCCGTACAGGCAATCTAGTCAGGAGCCGTGCTGCCGTGCCTTACACTCGTTGGAGTTTCTGGATCAGTCTCAAAGGCAAGCCTGCATAGAGCGAGTTACAGTAGTCCAACCTGGAAGTGACCGTTGCATGGATCACTGTAGCTAGGTCCTGGGACATCAGATAGGGCACCAGCTGTTTGGACTGCCAAAGATTATGAAAGGCAGATCTTGCAACTGCGGTGACCTGGGCCTCCATGGAAAGGAAGGCATCCAGTATCACCCCCAGAATCCTCACCTGCTGAGTTGGCAACAAAGGGGCACCATCTAGGGTGGGAAATTGGATGCCCAATCCTAATCCCCTCCTGCAGGGGATTATTTGCCCCTGCAGGAGATTAAAAGGAGAAGACTGGCAAAATCACACCTGTCAAATCAGCTGCACCATAGCTCTTTGAAGAACTGCTGGTTCCCTCATCCCAACCATACTGTGGCTTTAAATGACCATTTGCAGGCTGCCAAGCATTTTCCTGGCACACAACTTCATTTCTGTATTCTGTTAAAAAGGATGTACATGGGAGTTTTTACTGCAGATGCCTAAGTGCCAGGGGTGGGTGGTCTTGTTCAGATCACTTCTTGTCTATTCCTATGAATATCCAAAAAAAGAACAAAACCTTATTCTGACATCCCCCCACACACGCACACCATTTTTCTAGGCATTCACAGACACTTCACTTACTCCTTCAAGAACTATAAATGTATCTGTTTGCTAGTGGGGGAAAACATTCTAGAAGTGGTAGAGGTTTTTAAATGTGCTTTTAAATCCCTAGGCACTTTAATGTAATGAAAAAGAGATATTGTTAGGAATTCAGAACCACGTAACTTCCATGCATGCACACAGAAAACATTTCACAAACTGGCTGAAAATAAAACTTTCTCAATATAGTCTACTGAGGTTGGAAGCAGTTCTCCAGGGTCTTGGGTGCAGGTCTTTTTCATCACCTACTGCCTAGTATTTTTAACTGGAAATGTCAGGGATTGAACCTGGAACCTTCTGCCTGCAAAGCAGAGGCTCTTCCTCTGAGCTATAGACCCCCTCCCCATTACTTGATCTTTTTAAACTGAAGATGCTGGAGATTGAATCTGGAACTCTATGTATACAAAACAAATGCTCTACCATCAAGCCAATGCCTGTTCCTTATATATTTTAGCAGTGTTGATATTTTGGATTTTTAAACAACTATAACCTATTTTGAGCCTTCAGGATAACAAAATTCAAGCCAACATGTAAAGAGATTCAGGCTGAGATTCAGAGTCTTTGAGATTCAGAGAATAAAGAAGGAGCTCCCTTCTTTATTCTACATGAAGGGAAACAATCTCCAAATGCATATGTAATTATTTGTGCTTCAGCAGCCAATGATGTGATGTGCTGGGAAGCAACAAATTGTCACTGCTGAGCAGTAACTGTTGAAATAGAACTTATAATTTCAAGATATTCCTAGGGTTGCCAGCCTCCAGCAGGACCTGGTAGATCTCCTGCTATTATAACTGATCTCCAGCTGGCAGAGATCAGGTCTCCTGGAGGAAATGGCTGCTTTGAAGGGTGAACTCTATGGCATTGTACCATGCTGAGGTCCCTCCCTCCCCAAACCCTGCCCTCTTCTGGATCCATCACCAAAGTCTTCAGGTATTTTCCAACAAAGACCTACCAACCCTGGATATTCCCCCTTTTTTAAGGCTAATGGTTTTTTTTTTTGTCTAATGTGTTTTTTAGTCTAATGACCTTCCCTTAGGTCACATGTTCAAGTAGGCAGTTCACTGGTTAAGACAGCTTGCTTAGATCTCTGGGAGTTGCTCCTTGAATTAAAATTGTCTGAACTACTCCTCATTCTTCTGGTATCTATTTTGGAACCCAGAAACATATATGGTGTCAGAAGCAGGGAATTAGGAGTGTGCTGGATTGGACTGCAACTCATTTGGAAAATTAGGAGCCATATGTCACCCACCTGCAGCAAGTGAGACAGCCTTTGCAAGCACTGCTAACTAACATAGACTTTGTTCAGCATGGATACGTTGTCACCACCATCAGGTCTGCAGCTCTGCAGGGTCATTGAAGACAATTGGAAAAAATTAAACAGCAGCTTGAACATTATCTGGCAGATATCGGAGCAAATGAGAAACCTGATAAGGTGCACTCATCCACTTTTCTCCATGTTATAGGATAGGAGGCTTTGGACATTTATAAAACCTCTAGCTTTGCAGAAGTGAACATGTGAGCCTTGAGGTAATAATAAACAAGTCTGAGGAATATTGCATGCCTAAAAGAATGAATTTTTTGTAAGAACAAGTTTTTAACATGCACACTACAAGCAGAGCAAACTATGGACTGGTATGTAACACAATTAAGGAGACTCATTCAGAACTGTGTCTTTAGTGACTTGCAAAAATCTTTGATATGGGATAGGATTAACTGTGCTATCAGGAATAATGCAGTTAGAGAGAAGCTTCTGCATGAGAAGGACCTATATTTGGATAAAACTTCAGATTTGCTGAGCTTCAGAAACTGTGAAGGCACAAGCCAAAGATTTTAATTCAAGAAGTGATGTTGTCCATGCAGTGCACTTGCGGAAGAAGGGTACAGGAAACTCAGTTTCAAAAAACAGCAATTTCCTCCCTCTTTTGGATAAAATGCAAAGGAGACAAGCATGCAAAAACAGTGGTTTCCCCATGGCCCTACACAGAGGCAATATATCTAGAAACTGCTGTTTTCAGTGTGGGAAGCATAATCATTTTGCAAGATGTGGCCAGCCTGTGCTCAAACAAATGTGCAATTGATGACACTCTGGAGCATGAATTTTGGGTAGACATGGTAAATGCAAGAAGAAGAGATAAGGACTGGGTTTTGTCACAGCATGTGAATGGGACAGTTATTTCATTCAAATGGGACACTGGTGCTTGAGTTAATGTCTTACTGAAACATTATTACACATTTATCAGTACGGCCAAAAATGAGAGCTACAAAAATTGAAGTTGCTGATTATTCCAGAACTAATATTCCAGTAATGGGCAGCTGCATTTTATGTGTCAAACACAACAGCTCTGTGTATAAATTCTTCTTTGTTGTTGTACCAAAGAAGGTTGTGCCCATATTAGGGTTGGCAGCTTGTGTAAAATTGAACCTTACATTACAGGCGCAGGCTGACCAGGGCTATGGAACACTCACAGTGAAAAATAAAGATTTGTTTGTATGCCTGGGCTGTTTGTGATGTGAAAATTCTATTCAGATCAACAAGACAGTGCCCCTGTCACCCAGCTGTGCAGAAAAATTCCATTTAATTATAGTCTGAACTGCAAAGGATGGTGGACTTAAAAGTAATCACACAGTTGAAGAACCAATCTCCTTAATACTTGTGGAGAAATATAATGGTCAGTTGTACATATGCTTAGACCTAAAAGACATCAATAAATAATTCAAAAAGGAACACTTCAAATCGCCAACTAGGGAGGAGATAATCGCTCAGTTTGCAAATGCACAATTTTTAGCGAACTGGATGCATCCTTAGGATTTTGGCAGTTAAGATTAACCAAAGAGAGTTCAAACTTTGTACATTTAACATTCCTTTTGAGCACTACAGATTACTCTGTCTCCAGTATTGCTTCTGCTCAAAGGTTTATAATAGAACCATACATATGATTTATGAGCACATCAATGGGGTAGACACCTCTGTGGATAATATCATTCTCTGGTGTTCAACTAAAGCAGAACATGATCAATGACTTTGGAAGGTTCTGAATGCTACCAGTCCAGCAAACCTAAAGCTGAACAGAGAGAAATGTGTTTGGGGGGGATGGGGCTCATAGAACTTACATCTGTAGGAGATGGTATTTCTGCTGAGGGAGTGAAAACAAAAAAAGAAGGTGCCAGCTATAGACATGATACCACATTTGCAGGAACTAGATGCATATACATATTGAGAAAGAGCTCCTTCTTTCTCAGAGAGCCACTTTGGTGTAGTGGTTAAGTGTGTAGACTCTTATCTGGAAGAACCAGGTTTGATTCCCCATTCCCTCCACATGTACCTGCTGATGTGTTCTTGGGTTAGCCACAAGTTCTCTCAAAGCTGTTCTGCTCAAGAGAGGTTCTGGGAGAGCTCTCCCAGCCCCACCTACTTCACAGGGTGTCTGTTGTGAGAAGGGGAAAGGAAAAGGAGATTGTAAGCCTCAGGTAGTGAAGGGCAGGGTATAAATTCAATCTCCTTGTCATCATCATCTTCTTCTTTCTTCATGAACGATTCAATCAATACTTTTACAGACAGCCAGTGGCTGTGGAAATGGATCATAAGTCTTTCATAGCTTTATTCAGCAAATCTCTGGATGATTATATATTTTGGTCCAATGAATGATGATCAAACTACAGAGATATGACCTGACATGACTTGTACACCAGGTAAACTTTTGTTTGCTGCAGATGTATTTTCATGGGCTCTTTCTCCCATGAGAGTCAAGAAAAAAACTATAGAGCACAAACTAAAAGCTTATGTGGACATAATTATTACTTGACAGATATGAATTTACAGTGGTTGATGAAGTGATCTTTAAGGGGAGTACACTAGTGATACTTACTAGTCTCTGCAAAGAAATGCTGCAGAAAATTTATGGGGTCTATTTAGTTTTGAGAAGTGTAAACAATGGTTTGAGAGGTGTTGTATTGGTCCAGGATTAATCAGGACATAGCCTATATGGTGGAAGGTTGTTAAATCTGCCTCAACAAGCCACATGAACAAACAGGGGCACTGCATCCACACCCAGTCCCCAATCAGGCATACTAGAAGGTGAGTACTGATGTATTCATGTGGCAATCCAAGGGTTATTTAATAGCCACCGTTATTCACTTTACGCAGAAATTTTCATGCTGTCAAATCCCACCACTAAATCAAAGATTGCATGCCTGAAGGGAATGTTTTCATGGCATTCTCAAACAGCTTTTCAGTGATAATGCCCAGCGATTTTCCTACACAGAATTTTGACAGAATAAAGTTTGTGTCCTGTAAGACCTTTAGGACCAACAAGTTTTATTCAATTTTTACAGTTTGCCAAAGACTGAGATTTTCAGCACACCATATCTAGCCCAAATTTTCCTCAGTCAAATGGACTTGTAGAAAGGTCTGTTCAGAATATCAAAAACTTGATGAAGAAAGCTTTTGAGGGTGGCGGTGATTTACATTATTCACTTTTGATTGACAGAAGAACACCTCTGGGAACTGGTTGGTCCCCTGCTCAGGTTTTAATGTGAAGATGCTTAAAGAACAATTTGTCCACAGTCAATAATTTACTACAACCTACCAATAGTTTCTGAAAAAAGAAAGGCATTCAGAAACTAAAACAGAAGCTCTGTTTTGACAAAAAAGCTCATGACCTTCCCAAACTTAAACCAGGGAATGAAGTTAGCATTAGAAATTCTTCAACTTGCACATGAGATCAAAGAGGGACAGTTGTGGAACAGTCATATCTCAAATCTTACATTATCCAAACTACCAATGATAATTTATTGTGTCACAATTGATGTGACATCAGACCATTGTCCTGGTGTTCTTCAGAAATGTCAGAGGGTAGTAGCTTCACCCACACTCCAGAGGCATCAGAAGGCAATAATTCGGATGGCAGTCAACTGGCAACAGATGACTGCTACAGATGGACATCATGTACATGACCATCAACAGACAGTTCCATTCGATACTGGGACATGTTAATCAGAATTGTTAATATGTTTGATTTGTTGCCATTCTAATATTTGTCATATTATTGTTAATTATTTTTAAAGGGGAAGATGTTGTGATAGAATTTATTATTTCAAGATATTCCGCTATATTAGTCTAGTGTGTTAATTTGCAAACTTTCACTAAGGTCACATGTTCAGCTAGCTGAGAGCACAAAGTCACAGGAGCTGCTGTTGGAGTTACTCCTTAGATTAAAACTGTTTCAACTGTTCCTCGTTCTTCTTGTCTCTATACTGGAATCTAGAAACATGGAAAGAAACCCTGGAAAGAAACCAGATATCCTTAACAGTGGATGGCAAGGGCAGAGGCAGTGCAGATTCCTGGTTTGGGAAGATCTAAGATTTAAAAAAAAATCTAGGGTCCTCCCCCTTCCCACGCACTAGTCTTTGTGACCCCAAACCACCTGTGCATCATTCCACTTCTGGTAAACTTTCCCTACACCCACACCATCTGCATATTCTTCTTCCAACAGCACTGGGCTGAGAACACCAATGCCATGGACCACTGTACACCCTTCCCCACAGTTGATGGAACAGTAGAAAGCATGCTGGCAAGAGGATACCCAGAAGATGGGGCAGTTTCAGTGGTCCCTACCAAAAACCCTTGACCCAAGCAGCTGTCCAAGGGTATGTTGATCCATTTCCTAGTCAAAGCCTTGGGAAGCTACTGAGTTAAAAACAGGCAGTCTGATAGTACAAGTTTGTCCCACAATGTCTGCCCACATAATTGAGGAGGTAAATTCATGGATGTGTGATATCACATTACTTTACCATAACAGAATATCAAAATTACCTGGACTCTTCAGCCAGAGTAATTGCACGACAAATATGAGCCAGATCACCACATTCTCATTAGCATGTATTCAAAAGAAGGCTATAAACCCTGAAGTGGTTAAAATGCTGAATGTAATACATAGGACTGAGCTTTCAGATTCCTGCAATTAGGGACAGGCATGAACTGGGAAAGTCCATTCATGACAATTCATGGTGTATCCGGTTCATGAACAATGAACTGTCACAAACGTTTAAGAGCCAAATGAGCCAGTTCAGTTTGTGAGGTTTGTGATATTAGTGGAAATTATAGTGGGCAGTAAAAAAATCCTATTGGCAAATATTTATGCCCCAAATGATCAACAAGAGAAATTTTTTCAAGACTTACATCTTAAACTATCAAATTTGGAATATGTGGAATCTTGTTTAATAGGAGATTTTAATGCAAATTTCTGATAGACAACTGGACAAAAAACACAAACAGATTAAAAGTAAAAGTCTTCAATTGCCAATAAGTTTTTGGAAACTAGCAGAAGATTTGGATTTGGTTGATGTATGGAGAACAAGATACCCAAATTCGAAAGGCTTTACCTATTACTCTCCTAGTCACCAAACGTGGTCAAGAATTGATATGTGTTGGCTCTCTACAAATTTGGTCAAAGATTTAGTTGAGACAGAAATTCAAACAATAGTTATATCAGATCATAGTCCTGTAATGATAAAGTCCAAAGGTACATGAATGAGATCATGGAGGTTAAATACCTTAATTTTGAAAGATAAAGATTTTCTCAAGGAATCTAAGATTGAAATGGAATCTTTTTTCAAACAGAACATAACACAAGATGTAAAGATGCAAGTAGTTTGGGATACTGCTAAAGCATACTTTAGGGGCCTCGCAATTAGATATAGTGCCAAGAAAAAGAAAGAACTGAAAACTTTCAAAAACTAATGTTACAAGCTGGAGAAGCTGAAAAGAACAAAAACAACCAACAAGACAGGAGTTCCAAAATAAGGTGAAAGAAACACAACACCAATTGAATTTGTTACTCATAGAGGAGATGGAGATAAAATTGAGATATGCCAGAAAAATTTTTTGAGCATGCCAATAAGCCTGGAAGGTGGTTGGCCTATAGGATGAGAAAAGAGAACACCAAAAGAATAATACCAGTCTTGAAAGATGAGAATAATAAAGAGAAAGTTCAAAAACAAGAGATATGTCAAATCATGGAACAATTCTACAAAAAATTATATGAAGATAAACAAGTTCCCAAGACAGATTCAGAAGATTACATTAACCAAAACCATCTTAACGAATTTACAGAAGAACAGCAAAAAATTTTAAATGAACCAATAACAATAAGGGAACTTGGAGATGTAACAGCATCTCAAAAGAATGGTAAAGCCCCAGGTCCAGATGAACTGCCTGCAGAATTCTACAAAGCTTATGAAGAGTCTTTACTGTTACCATTTAAGCGTCTCTTTGAAAAGATTCAAGATGAAGGCCAAATACCAGCTTCTTGGCAAGAAGCTACAATATCCTTAATCCCGAAAAAAGATGCGGATTTGAAAGATATAACAAATTTTCGTCCAATCTCTCTTTTAAATGCGGATTAAAAAAATTTTGCTGCAATATTGGCACAACGTCTGAAGAAAGTTCTACAGTCTACAATACATCATGACCAGGCTGGATTCCTTCCTAGAAGATACTTGAAAGATAATGTCAGAACAGTTTGTAATATCTTGGAATATTATGAGACTCACCCAGAGAAACAACTGGCATTAATCTGCTTGGATGCTGAGAAGGCCTTTGATAATGTTCGTTGGCAATTTATGTTACAGCAACTGAAAGGTATGGAATGTGGTGAAAATTTTTTGAGAACAAGGGTGACAGTGAATGGTGAATCAACAGAAGCAATTAATATTCAAAAGGGTACAAGACAAGGCTGTCCACTGTCACCATTACTTTTTATTTTATCTTTAGAGATATTGAATAACCAGATAAGAAAAGACACAAGTATCAAGGGAGCGAGGAGAACTGTTTTAAAATGATGTATAGGTGGTATATGACTCCGAAAAAATTGGCTAAGATAAGTAAGAAAATGTCGGATAGATGTTGGAAATGTAAAAAACATGAAGGTTCTTTCTTCCATATGTGGTGGACATGTGAAAAAGCGAAAGAATTCTGGAAGATGATACAACAAGAAATCACCAAAATTTTGGGTTATGATTTTAAGAAAATTGCAGAGACGTTTTTACTTGGATTACAATTAGAAAAATACCCAAAAGAAGATAGGACTTTAATCTGGTACCTGTTATCAGCTGCTAGGACATTGTACGCGCAGCTTTGGAAGCAAGAAAAAATACCAGAGAAATGGGAATGGACCATGAAAGTTTTATCGTGGTGTGAAATGGACAAATTAACCAGAACACTAAGAGACTATGATCTAGAGATATTCAAAAGGGAGTGGAGAAAATTTAAAGGATACATGGAGAAAACTTGGAAAGTAAAGAAATATTGGACAATTTTTTAGTTGTAAGAATATATATATGGAACTTTGAGCAGTCAGAAGTGCCTTTGGCATGGATTTGAACTTATAACCTCGGGGAAGTCAACATTGGAGGGAGGGGGGATGGAAATGTCATATGGGTTAATGTGAAAAAAGGAAAAAAAATTAAGAAATAGATAAGTTTTGTAACCATATGCTACCAATAAATTGTTTAAAACAAGTATCAAGGGAGCGGTGATAAAAGGTGAACAATACAAACTGAGAGCTTTTGCAGATGATCTAGTCTTTATATTAGAGCAACCAATAGACTCAATAGACTGTGTTACAAACAAGATCACTCAATTTGGTTACTGGGCAGGACTGAAGATCAATTACCACAAAACAAAATTTTTGACAAAGAATATGACGATGGAACAAATCCAATCTCTTCAGCAAAAATCAGGGTTTTTGTATGAGAAAAGAATCAAATATCTAGGTGTACTTATCTCAAATAAGTGCAGCAGTTTAAAATAGACAATTATGATAAACTACTTAAAGAAATTTAAAAAGACTTGGGAAAATGGCATGGTTTGAATTTATCCTTAATGGGAAAAATAGCTTCAATAAAGATGAATATCCTCCCAAGGTTATTGTTTTTATTTCAAACTATTCCAGTATTTTGAAATAGTGGTTTTTTTCAAGAATTGAATAAGATGGTCTCTAAGTATATTTGGCAAGGCAAAAAACCTAGAATCAAACTAAAGACATTGCAAGACTCTAAATTGAGAGCAGGTATGGGCCTCACAGACTGGCAATTGTATTACAAAGCTTCTGTGCTCCTGTGGGTAAGAGACTGGATACTATTGAATGACAAGAGGCAACTGCTGTTAGAGGGACATGAGCTCACTCTGGGCTGGCATACGTATTTATGGTATCAAAGACTTGAAGGACATTCCTATTTTAAGAACCATTGGTTTCGGAAATCTTTGTATCTATCATACATGGTCATGGTTCAAAACGAGAATTTACCAAAAAATTCCAAAATGGGTATCTCCAGTGGAAGTATTTACTCATCCAAATCTTTTAAAATCTAATCAGAGTTATAGATATGATGACCTGTTGGGAAAAGTCAATCAACTGAAAACTAGAGAGGAGTTGGAAAACATGGACATTAAAATGAATTGGTGGTTGAGAATGCAAGTTGAATCTAGATATGTCAAAGACAAGACGACAGGCTTTAACACAGAACAATATCCATTTGATAAAAATTTCCTAGGCCCTCAAGAAAAGCTAATCTCTAAATTATATGCATATTTACTACAGATGAAGATGCAAGATGAAGTTGTAAAAGATTGTATGGTCCAATGGGTGAAAAAATTGGGTCATAACATTACATTAGAAGAATGGGAGAGATTGTGGAAGTTCAATATTAAATTAACTAGGTCAGCAATTTTTAAAGAAAACTTCTATAAGATGTTTTATAGATGCTACTTGATTCCACAGAAATTGTGCAATATCTATATTAATATGTCTAATAAATGTTGGAAATGTGCTAAACAGGTCAGTTCTTTTTATCATATGTGGTGGACATGTGAGATAGTGGACTACTGGATAATGGCTCACGAATTACCACAGAAGATTATGAAGACACAGATTCAATTCAAACCAGAGCTATTTTTATTGAATATATTTCCTGAGGATTATTCCAAAAAATAATACATTTGTTGGCACATTTCAATACAGCAGCCAGGATTCTCTTGGGGCAGAGATGGAAATCTCAGGAAATCCCCATGAGAATGGACTTGGTGGGAAAAATTCTGGAAACAGCAGAGCTGGAATTTTTATCCCAGCTGTTGGCTGGGAAATCTAAGGAAGAAGCAAGAAAATATTGGTTGAAATGTTATGCCTGGCTAGATATTCAAGACCCTTAAGATTCTCTGGTGTGAACTTATATCTCCTTTTTCCTGTATTCTGTATTACAAGATTGCTTTTATTGGAAATGTCAAATTTAACAGATATTTTAACAAAAAGATTTAGAATGCAAAATATCAAAATGTTGATGATGCACAGTTTAGAGATAACAATATATGACAATCTATGTATTTTAAGAAAGTATTGCAGATGTAGACTTGTATTTTTTGAAAGTATTCTCTATGCAGATTAAGACTGATGTGTAATCTTTATTTCTTATCCCTTCCTATTCCCTATTCCCAATTCTTGGAAACTAATAAAACTTTTAAAACTGAAAGTTCATGGAAAATGCATGTCAGTTGACCTTCCAAGAACCATGAACCAGCCAAAATTAATCTCAGACTTGAATTCATGAGCCAGTTCATGCCCATCCCCCCCTGCATTCAATTAGTAATTTAAATATATATATATATATATATATATATATATATATATATATATATATATATATATATATATATATATATATATATATATATATATATATATATATATATAATGCAAGCAATACATGTGTGTGGTTCTCTGGATCAGGATCATTATCTCCTGGATTTCACACACACACACAAAGCCTGTCTATTTTCTAAGTTCCAAAATGGAGAAAATGTCCTTTAGTATTGTATGCATGTGACAGCCAGTAGAGAAAGTAATTAATAATGCAAGCAATATCATCTCAGTATAGAAAGCATTCCAGAATTATTCCCTTTTAGACATAATTAATGACTCAGTTCAAGCATATTCAGTCTAACAATTAATCAGTAGCAGCCAGAGGAAGCTGAGGAGGTGAAATGCTCAAGGGATTTACCATACTCTATATTCCTTCAAAGGAGTGGGCTACGCATACCAATCATCCATCTGCAGTCATGAAGTCAGGGACTTTACAAGCCTCTGAATTCAGGAACACGTTTTCTAAAATTAAAAGCAGCCCACTATATAAAAATAATTCAAATAAATATCAGAGATGGTATTAAGCATCTTCTATTTTAGATGCCTCTACATATCAAAATTATGGATACACTTTTATGTCCCATTGATTTCCAATAGGGAAAAATTTAAGTTAATTATTAATTGTCCCACTTAAAATTCTCCACTTTGGTTTAGATTACAGCCTACCGTATGTTAGTTTCTAGTCAAAATTATTCTCATGGATTGTGCCCATGGATTATTTTTTTTAAAAAAATTATACTCTGCATTTCTCCCCATTGGGAATTTAAAGCAACTTATATTGTTCATCTCTCCTCCATTTTATCCTCACAACAACATTGTGAGGTAGGCTATGTGATGACCTGGTAAGACTCCAAAGGTTTGCAGGTCTCACCACATTGTCTGTCAGGTCCCTGGGAAACAAAGACTCAAGTCTCCAAAAGAAAAAAAAAATTAAATTCCAATCAAATATTCATTCCAGTCTGTCCCTCTCTAAAGGACTGTTGCCTAGATGAGGCTCTAGCCATCATTCTCGCTAATCAAATAAAAAAGCCAGATTTCCTTCTTCCTTGACCCTACCCAGTACTTTATAGCCTTACAGCTAAAAATGCCCTGACTGGTCTGGCAACTTCCGTGTAATGATGAAGTAGGACTACTTTAGGCTACTTCACAGTCTTCCCTCCTGTGCAGCAGAGGCACTCTTCCTATCTCACCAGGGAGCCTTAGCCACAGGTCTTCTAGCCTTTTCCTAGGCTATTTGTGCTCTTTCTCCTGTTTCTCCTTGCCTTTATCCTCTGATGCACTCAGCTCTTAGAAGGCCTCAAGTGTTACCTTTTTCCTGAAGATCCTTTGCCTTCCAACTGCTTCTTTGCTGCTTCTCTCCCACGCTGCTTTTCTCAACTGCCACTTCTATACCTTCTCCAGAAGGTTCAGTCCAGTCAGCCAATGACCCCTGATCAAGCCTTATTCATTCTGGAATCCAGCTTTTAGGAGTCCCCTCAAAGAACTCCGCCTACTTGAAATCCTATTTTGAGCTTGAAAATTCTTGTTTAACCACCCCTTAGCAAAAGTCACTCACTTCACCAACTGAACATATATTATAACAATTTTATATGTGCAGAGAATTTTATTGTTACTGTGTTTCCTGGGTAGACATTCCAATTTGGGAATTTTTTTCCTGTAGCCATCATTTTCTAAGATGACAGATATGGTTATTGTGATATTTAAAATTCATGTAGAATGCTCATCTTGGTGTCAAAATATACAGGGTTTTTTGGTATTTTTGTATTTTTATGTGCGTGTGCATGTATGAGTGTATGTGCACCTGGAAAGTCATGTCGGCTAGAGGTGTGCAAAAAAAAAAATTCGATATTACACGGATTCAGAAGTATACGGGGGAAAAAAATTGGAATCCCCATATACTGCTGAATACCGCATTCAGAATAGCCGCATATACGGTAAATGCGCGGCTATTTCCGAATATACGGCCCTATTATACCCTATGCTCCATTGAAATCAATGGCAAATAGGGTATATTTGAAGCCGCCTGGAGGGGAGGGGGTTTGAGGGAGAGCCCCAAAATTTGCAGGGGACCTGCAGGGGACTCCCCCCTCCAACCCCCCCCCCCCCAAGTTCCAAAAAGATTGAGCCAGGGGATCCCATTCCAGGGGCACCCAAAAAGGGTGCCCCTATTCCATCATTATACCCTATGGGCCATTGACATCAATGGCAACATAGAGCATAATTAGAGGCTACTGGGGGGGGGGGGGGCAAGGGGTTTGAGGAAGACCTGGCTGCAGCAAACCCAGATGCCAGCTCTCCAGCCCTGCCCCAAACAACACGGGGAGAGCTGGCCAACCACAACAAGCCTGCTGGTTCTGGGTCTCTCACCCAGGTGCCAGCTTCCCTGCCACAGAACACACAATCTACAGATGCCAGCTCTCCAGCCTTGCCCCAAACAACACGGGGAGAGCTGGCCAACCACAACAAGCCTGCTGGTTCTGGGTCTCACACCCAGGTGCCAGCTTCCCTGCCACAGAACACACAATCTACAGATGCCAGCTCTCCAGCCCTGCCCCCAAACAACACGGGGAGAGCTGGCCAACCACAACAAGCCTGCTGGTTCTGGGTCTCTCACCCAGGTGCCAGCTTCCCTGCCACAGAACACACAATCTACTCTATAAAAACAAGAAAGTGACCCAGCCCACACACACCCTCGCCAACCCCCACACCAACCAGAGGTAATTTAAAAAAACCAAAACAAAACCAGCAGAATCACAAAAGGCCAAGTGTTAAAAAGTGGCCTTTTCACCAACAAGAAAGCTCAGGCCAAATCAGTCAACAACAACACCCCCACCCCTAAAACCAGAACCAGGAAAAGGGGGACAAAAGTGGCCTTTTAAACAATGAAAATTAGGCCAAACAGCACCCCCCCCCATAACCTGAAGATAAAAGTAACAGCAGCAGCACAACACAGCAGCAACAAATCAAACACTGAATACTTTTAAAACAGTAAAAAACCCTCAACTTTTAACAATACAGGAACTTTGCCAACACCCCCCCCCAAAAAAAAAACCCCTTCACCCTAACCTCAAGAAATCCAAGCCACCCAAATCAGGAGAAGTAAAAGGACACTGCACTTTTAAAAGTCCTCTCACTAAATTAAGATATGGGCAAATTAGCAACCCCCCCACCCCAGGCCCCCACCCCCAGCAGAACCTAACCCCAACCCCAAATAGGCTACCCCCACTAAAACAAGAACCCCAAAACTGTCTTACCTTGTCTTCTCTACTCCAGGAAAGTCTGGTAAGGCTGAGTGAGCAGCAGGCAGCAGCTGAAGCCAAGGGCCAGCCAGCAGCAGCACAATCTCTCTCACACCACCAACCCACATACACCAACACAGCAATGGAGGAGTCCAGCCAGCAAGACTCCTTAAAAAGGTTCTCTGGCCCTACAGAAAGCAATTTCAAAAAATAGCACTGCTCTCTGATTGGCCAGACAACAGTATCCAAGTAAGCAAAAGATCAAAATAACAACAATGTAGCTGATGGCTGGGCCATCAGCTACACAACAGCCCTGCAAAGCACGCATTTGCAATGCATTTTGCAAATGCATGCTTTGGATTGGCTGCTGGGGCTCCTCTTCCCCCTCCCCCCCCTGATCCCAGGGAGGCTATGGGAGAGGTGGGAAGAGGCCACTAAAGGCGGAAAAGTAGGCAAGCAGCTCCACTGAGGCTGCAGAAGCTACTTTCCTGCCTTTTCCATTGACAGCCGTATACTTCCGAATAGCTATTCGGCAGTATACGGCGAGCCGTATTCGGCTGCCGCATAATAGGCGGCAATGGGAATCGGCTACGACCAATTCCGTATACAGCCAAATCAGTGTTGATTCGGCTGTATATACGGTTCGGCCGAACCGAATGCACACCCCTAATGTCGGCCTCTGCCAACTGATCCCCACTGAGGGCATGGAGAATATTCAGAGAGGTGGCTGAATAAAGCCTACCCCTGCCTCCGGCTCTTGTATTCCAAGGAGCTGATGAGACTTCCAAGATCTGTTGAGACCAGGCTTTTCTCAGCTATCCAAGTCAGGGCAAAATATATGTCTTTGAGGTTGATAAAGCCAAATACACTATCATATTAGTTATAAAGAAAGCTTTTTTTCTTGTGACGTCCAGCTTGTAAGATAGTGAATTTTCCCCCACATTCATGTAGGATGCTCATATTGCTTTCAAACCATGTTTTAGGGGGTCAATAAAACTAAATATACTATTCCTTTTGTAGTAAAAACAAAATAAAATATTATTCTGTATGATTTGTAATATTGGGGGAAGGATATATCCAGACAAACTGTTATTTTTTAAAATGTTTGTAATGATGGGACAAAATGTAGTTGAGAATTGCTAAGGTGACAAATCCTGAAAGTATAGAAAATTATTTATTCTGCTGCCTTAACAAAAACAAACAAAAAAATGTTAGAGTGCTTGATTTGCTGTTTATCATGCTTCTATGTTAATTCAACTCTCATTCTTAAACAAAGGTTACAGACTACAGTCCTAATACCAAAAAAACCCCAATTGCTATGCAACTGTAATGATTTGAACTTATGTGTGTGTGTTCCTTTAATTGTTGGTAAGTTGCAGTAGAGAAAGGGGAATGAAAGAGGGGGGAATGAGTGAGTGAGGTGATTGGTTGGTGGCTGAGAGAGTGTGGGCAGAGCTAAGAAGGGGAGAGAGAGAGAGAGGTCAGCAGTTAACTCTCAGCAGAGTGACAGCAGTTAATAGTCATGGTCAATCAGGAGTCTACAGAATCTGAGAAGCAGTCTTCTGAGAAGCATACTAGTGCTGTGAGAGGCATTAAGATTCTATAGAAGAAAAAGGAGAAATACTTAAGAGGACATATTAGGGCTAGATGGAGAGGGCTAGATAACATTGTCAAAGTATTATAGGAGTGTAAGACAGAAGCAAACTGGGAGAGCCAGTTTGGTGTAGTGGTTAAGTGTGCGGACCCTTATCTGGGAGAACTGGGTTTGATTTCCCACTCCTCCACTTGCACCTGCTAGAATGGCCTTGGGTCAGCCATAGCTCTGGCAGAGGTTGTCCTTGAAAGGGCAGCTGCTGTGAGAGCCCTCTGCAGCCCCACCACCTCACAGGGTGTCTGTTGTGGGGGAGGAAGGTAAAGGAGATTGTGAGCCGCTCTGAGACTCTTTGGAGTAGAGGACGGGATATAAATCCAAAAAAATAACAACAAGCTGTCAGAAAGTTGAGCTGGGAAGAGAAAGGAGGATTTAAGAGTGAAGAATGTGTGAAGTGAATGAGTGACACCTCAGTGAGAAGTTATTATTCACTGAAAAATTGCTATAAACATCTTGAAACCAATAAGCCTATTGTACAAATAAGGTTTTATTTTATTTTAACCTGGAGTCCTGTGATTTAAAATATGAGTCTCATTCACAGGGCCACAATGTCAATCAACAATGAAGAAGTCTTAGAGCTCAGGCACAATTCAGTGGAGAATGTTAAAGTGTTTGGAATTTCTGTTGGCAGCATTACATATTTTAAGAGGGAAGTTGTGACAGCAACATTTACAGTTCATTTGAGTCTTACAGAAAAAAGAACAAGGATGTTCAGTTTTCTTGTACCTTTATCAGTTAGATTTGCAAGTTTTAGAGCCGCACAGTGTCAGTAGCTTCCCTAGTATGTATCCTAGTATTGCCCTGAAACACACACAAACTATAAAATTCTTTCTCTCTCTAGATGGATGGAAGAAAGAAAGAAAGAAAGAAAGAAAGAAAGAAAGAAAGAAAGAAAGAAAGAAAGAAAGAAAGAAAGAAAGAAAGAAAGAAAGAAAGAAAGAAAGAAGGGGTGGATCCAGGACTATTAGAACCCGAGCCTCCCAGATCCTAATCCATCAATCTAATCATCACTGGTTATCTTTTGGAAATCAAAGTTTATGTTTCCAGTGGGGATCGTTACATTTGGGTATGTACATGCTCCAAATTCCCCAATAATCTGAATTAATTCATAGAAGATTTACTCTGTTATTTGAGTAGATATCAGATGTAAGGTGATCATAATTTGTTCTGTGAATTACATCCAGTGTGATACACATATGGATGGCTTGTTTAGAATATTTCTCATAGCTTTTATTTTTCCCACACATGCTGGATGTACCAAGCAAACAACCAAACAGGCCCTGAAGTATTGATCAATTATCAGATATTTGGTAAATTCCAAAATAACTAAAATAGCTTACACAGAATTCTAACAAATTAATTCTTTCTTCTATTTATTTTACATCCTCCGTATCATTTATGATCTAGTTTTGGGAGGAGAAGGAGAGTTGGATTTTATACCCTGGTCTTCATTACCTGGAGGTGTCTCAGAGCTGCTTACAATCTCCATTCCCTTCTTGTCCCCACAACAGACACCCTGTGAAGTAGGTGAGGCTGAGAGAGCTCTGAGAGCACTGTTCTTGAGAGAACAGCTCTGAGAGAACTGTGACTGACCCAAGATCACCCAGCTGGTTACATGTGGAGGAGTTCTCCAGATTAGAGTCCACCGCTGTTAACCAATACACACCACAGCTGGCTCTCTCACCATAGCTGGTTCTCTGAATTACTGGATTATATGAACCACTGGTCTGACCTAACAGAGCTCTTCTTATTTTTATGTACTTCATTTATACTGTGCCTTTCTTTCCAGTGGGAACCCAAAATGGTTTGTATCATTCTTCTCTGCTCCATTATCACAACAACCTTGTGAGACACCTTGGGCTGAGCATATGAGATTGGTTCAAGATCACCCAGGAATAGGGTTGCATATCCCCAGGTGGGGACAGGGGATCCCCCGGTTTGGAGGCCCTCCCCCCATTTCAGAGTCGTCAGAAAGCGGGGGGAGGGGAGGAAAATGTCTGCTGGGAACTCTATTATTCCCTATGGAGATTTATTCCCATAGAAAATCATGGAGAATTGATCTGCGGGTATCTGGGGCTCGGGGGGGGCTATTTTGGGGGGTAGATGCACCAAATTTTCAGTATAGCATCTAGTGCCTCTCCCCAAAATACCCCCCAAGTATCAAAAGGATTGGACCAAGGGGTCCAATTCTATGAGCCCCAAAAGAAGGTGCCCCTATCCTTCATTATTTCCTATGGAAGGAAGGAATTGAAAAGGTGTGCCGTCCCTTTAAATGTGATGGCCAGAACTCCCTTTGGAGTTCAATTATGCTTGTCACAGCCTTGATCTTGGCTCCACTCCTAATGTCTCCTGGCTCCACCCCCAAAATCCCCTGGCTCCACCCCCAAAGTTCCCAGCTATTTCTTGAATTGGACTTGGCAACCCTATCCAGGAAAGTTTCCATGGTAAAACTGGGATTCAAATTGGGTCTCCCAAATCCTAGTCTGAGAGCCAGTTTGGTGTAGTGGTTAAGTGCGCACATTCTTATCTGGGGAAAATGGGTTTGATTCCCTACTTCCCCACATGCACCTGCTGGTATGACCTTAGGTCAGTCATAACTCAAAGCTATTCCTCTCAAGAGCCGTTTCTGTCAGAGCTCTCTAGGCCCATCTACCTTACAGGGTGTCTGTTGTAGGAAGGCGAAGGGGAAGGGGAAGGAGATTGTAAACTGCTCTGAGACTGCAAGTGAAGGGCAGGATATAAATCCAATCTCTTCTTCTTCCTCTTCTTCATTCTCTTCTAACACCACACTTAAGGACATGATTTCTAAAGCATAAGTAGCAAATCACTTCCTCTAACAAAAAATGAGGGGGTTTTGCAATTGTTGTATACCACTAAATTAATTATTCTAATGTTGTTGCTCCTGAGGCCCATAAAGCTGCGAACTTTGAAATGCCTGATGAACCACATGGGAGCTACTATGAATGTGAATTATTTGTTTATTTACAGCACTTGCTATAGAAGTATTAATAATGTACATAGCCATCAAATCCATTATTGACCTCCCACAGCACATACATTATAATTTAAAATGCATTTGAGATTCCTGCTTTCTCTGCCTATATAGCAAATCTCCCTAAAGAGTACATCACTTTTAAAGTGCAATTTATCTGGCAGACATATTTTCATAAACATTAATAACCTTATTAAAAGTTGAAATCATGTACCTAACACATAATCTGCAAGGCCAACCACTTTCTTCTTTTCTTAAAACCAAACTATACCTGTAAAAACCAAAACTATACCTGTAAAATGAATCACATCTCTTACAACGTTGAGAGTCAGTTTGGTGTAATGGTTAACAGTGGTGGACTCTAGTCTGTAGAACCGGGTTTGATTCTCCACTCCTTCACATGCAGCCAGCTGGTGACCGTGGGTCAGTCACAGTTCTCTAAAGAGCTCTCTCAGCTCCACTTACCTCACGGTATCTGTTGTGGGGAAAGGAAGGGAAGGAGATTGTAAGATGTTGAGACTCTGAGTAAAGGGTGGGGTATAAATTCAATCTCCTCCTCCTTTCCATGCAACAGCCAACCAATTGCCCTGGATAATCAACTAACAGGGCACAGTGGTCAAGACCTTCCCTTGATGCAGTCTTCTAGCACTGGTATTCAGAGGTTTGCTGTCTCCAAATATGGAAGTTTCTTTTAGTCACCATGGCTAATCATCATTGAGGAACCTATCCATCATGCATTTTTCTAACCCCTTTTTAATCCACCCTTCATTACTATCACTTTATCCCTAATAGGACAAAAATAACTGAAGAAGGTATACTAGTGCTAAAATCAAATAGGTTACATTTTTTTAAAATAGACTGTTATACTTCAGTGTCATGATTAATTGATCCTGCTTGGAAAGCATTTTATTCTTTTTGTAAGTGGGAGGCATAGAAAGACCCTTATATAGGGAAAATTGTTAATTTGGAAGGACAGAAAGGTCTTAACCAGGGAATTATTCCTTGGACTACATTTCATGTCTAATATTTTTTTCTGCAAATTCTCATCTCCCCAGATGTAAAATCCTTCCGGAGAAAAGTTGGGCCAAGCTAGAACTCTTGACAGTTAGGACTGCTTTGAGTCTCAGATGTAATTAAAAGTATCAATTTTTCCTGATCTATGATTATAACAAATAAAAGATAAATATGTAGTTACAAGTCATACTAATGTGGGACTTTACTCTTACATGGTGACTCCAATTAAGCTGCTTCCCATGCAGGGTATAGGGACTCAGCAAGATTTTGATACAAAGGAGCAAACATCTAGTTAAATCCACAGTCACACTTGTCCTGTCAGAGTGCCTATATTCTGTTTCACTGTCTTGCTTGCAGTTGACTTTTGGGATTAGTGTCAAGAAGTACAAATGCATGTAGGAGAAGCACCAAGGTCCTTGGATAAGAAAAAATGGGAAATATTGTTATCCCAGGGTCAACCAACATGCTTCAAAGTTTCTCTTCTATTATGTCTTCCAAAGTCAAATTACTATATTTAAATTAATCAATCACACTATCAATTAATTAACCAATTAATTGCATTCATGCCTAATCAGTTTCTTTATTCTGATGCACAGCTTGATATTGTTAGGGTTAGATTTTACTTTTTTTCATTTTTAATTATCAGAAATGTATCAACCATTAACATTAAATCTTGTTTTTTCAGTGAACTGCCTAGCTTTTTGAGCCAAGCTAGATGTGGCAAGAATCCTGTTTCGCATACATGTGCGTAGTATTAAAAACGGTAGCCATCTATTGCTAACAAAACGGAACTTGTGGGCGAGGTAGTTAAACCTTCTGGCACCTTACTTTGCTGTGCTCTTTTGTTTACAGTACTTTTCTTCCAGTCCAGCTCACCTCTGGTGTTGGAGGTGGGCTGGAAGGAAAATGCTGCAACCACTGGACTGCAGAGAGGTAAGTCAGATGATGAGATCAGGTTCAGTTCTCATCGTTTCCCACCTGAGACCAGTAGTGGCTTGCAGAATAGGTTACAAATGATATCCCTCCCTCCACTACTGAGTTCCAGTGAAAGGAGATGAACTAGCAGGGTCATGGGTACTGTACCACAGCAGCACATTTGCCACATCTGCACAAGCCTGTCAATGGCTGATAAAGGGAAGGCAAGTTAAGAATCAAAGCAGTCAGATTAAAGCAACCATACAATTAGTTTACCATGAATGCATTTCAGTCAACATCCAGTTGACCCAATTTCTTTTCAAGACAATTAATTTGGCTTGTTGAATGGGCTCTAAGGCACACAAATTCTGGAAGGAGTGTGGCAATTCCTTTGGAGCATTTTCTGAGGAAGTTCCACTTCTTCCAACCCTCTTGGACACTAGATAGCCTCGCACTGGCAAAAAGTAAGGGTTTGATGTCATAAAATTCATGGTGACAGAATTTAAGCACCAATTTTGTGCCTTGCCAATTGCACCTATTTTGCTCTCATTCTGTTGTCAATATTTGGTGCTTACATTATTTTATAACCTTCTGAAGCAACAATACTATTTAAAATTGTTTCAGACTGAGTAACAGTTTATGTAACAATTCTTGCTTAAGTAGATCTGCTTAACACCAGCACTCAAGGAATGGTTGAAGCTATTTCAGTTTGAAAGCACCCTTCAACTTTGTTTTCAGAAAAAAATATGCTACAAGTTGTCTTGCTTTTCTGTGGTTTGTTCTGTTCTGTGTTAAAAGAAATGAGTTTAAACTTCAATTAACCTCCTTGTATAGCTATGCAGAGATGTTTATAAGCATATGGTCCTAGAAAGCGAGCAGCAGATGTTGCTTCACAGAACAGGCTTGCATAAATATTCCATTTTTACCCAATGTCAAGAAAAGCAATTCTGTGCAACAATATTTTACATAAAAATGATGGAACCGATCTGATTCTGCCAAGATAAGAGTTTTGTTTAACAGATATCTGAACAGAAGCTGTCACAGGTGAGATTTAAAACTGATCCGATCATTCTGTCATTCCAAAAGATTTATATTATGACATATTGAGGAAATAGGCCACCTTGTCTATAATCCAGTCAAGTTGAAGTATTTGTATTTAAACCAAACCAGTACTGCCATCAAAGAAAGGCATTCTCTGATAATCTTGCCCTAATTTCAGAAACGCTGCAGGATGCTAGAAACCAAACCACCGCTTGTAATCTCCATTATTATTTGGGGATTCCAAAATTAGCAACTACACAAGAACAGCCTGCAGCGGTGTCTACTCTATGACATCATATGAGCAATTCTCAGCCATACGCAGAAGAATGTCCTGTTACCACTACCTACTCAAGACAAAGTTGAATATTCCTCAACACACAGTAGGGAAAGGGGGTCCAGTTAAACTGGTCCACTCATGGAGGCTCATGGATCCTACTCAATTCCAAAATGCTCTGGAGGATTTTAGGATTTTAAACATATCTTCTGTTGAGGCTGAGGAGTTCCTTGAAGCTATCAATAAGATTTCAAAAGAACTTTTTACCTGTTGTATTTAATTTAAGCTCCTTATTTGCTTTATTGGTGTTGTTGCACCACTGTTTTAATCTCTGAGTAAATTTAATTTAAAAAATAAGATTGCTTCTTGTTGACCTTTTCCACCCTTGAGGCAGAACCCAGCTGCGTGGTTTACTATTGCACTGAGCAATACTCTTTCTATACTGTGGAGTTTTGTGAGCAAAAATTCTGCTTCATGAGCTACTAGCATTAGTGAGTGAGTGATTTGCCAACTGCATAAATCAATTCACTTTGAGGGCATTTTTCTTGAGCTAAGACAAAAATGTGTGAGCCAGAGGCAAAAAACCTGTGAGCTAGATCAAACTAACTCAGCTTAAAGGGAACAATGGACCTGAAGAGAACTGGTAGACATCTAGACTGGCTCTGGCAGAAAAACTCACCCTGATAGAATGGCAATGGAATCTATTGGAAGGCCTAAGAAGTGATAGTGACAGTGGCAAAGAAATGTTACTTCTCTGCTACTATTGCATCAACTAATTCACAACCACCCCAATTGTCTAAAAAATCTTGGCATGGGCTGACTTCTAAATACAAGTCATCATTGATTCAAGAACAAATAATTAGTTAGGAATGGGTAATTACGTAGTTATATTCAAGACCAGTAGCACCTTAGAGAACAAGAAGATTTTAAGAGCTTACAAGAGTCAAAGCTCCCTTTGTCAGAGTTTTGATTCTTAAAAGTTTGTACCCTGAAAATCTTGTTCTGTTTTACTACAGACCAACATGGCTACCCTCTGAAAATAACTGGTTGTAATACTTTTGCAAAGTTTTTGCTAATAAAATATTGCGAATCCTGGTTTAACATAGTTCAGTCAGAAGAAATGTATACATAAATTCTCTGGTTTGTCCATGGACCATTTGGACCCAATTACCATGATGGATGTTGACAAGATCCTAGGATCTGTGAAGCAATCCATCCCAGCTGCTAAAATCATGTAATGACCATAGTTATTTATTTATGTAATACCTCTCCTTTTCCCACAAGTGGGCTCAGGGCAGCTTACAAGATAAAACTTATCAACAGTAAAAACAATAAAACAGTAGCTGGCACAATAACAAAACCCATGTCTCATGTCAGACAAAGAGAAAAATCTGAATAGTATCAAAAAACAGAAGGGCACAGGAAAAGGGGAATAAGCAAGGAAGGCCAGAATATTTGAACATCCACCATCTCAATCAAAAGCTTGGTAGAACAGCTCCATTTTACAGGCCCTGCAGGGCCCTGATCTCAAGTGGGAGCATGTTCCTCCAGGCTGGGGCATGGGCCAAAAAGGCCCTTGGCCTGCTTGAGGCTAAGCAGATGACCCTTGGGCCAGTGATCACCAAGAGGTGCTGTTGGAAGAGCATAAAGCTCTCCAGGGCTCACATAGGGAGAGGTGGTCAAGCAGATGTGATGGTCCCAGGCTGCATATGGCTTTAAAGGTCAAAACCATAGCCTTGAACTGGATTCCGTATTTAGGCAGCCAGTGCATTTGGTACAGCATCAGCTGAATGTGTGCCTCTATTTAAAATGCATAATTTGGGGGTAGGGTTTGGACTCGCTCTGAAGTCTAGCTCTCATCGCACCACTGATTAAACCCATGTATTATATATAGAGTTTCCCCTACTAACAGCACACTTTTTGAAAACTTCCTCATGGGAGAAAATGTGGGATTTTTTTTTAATGAATACTTTAATTAGACTAGTAGTGTGAGAGCTGTTGACCCATTGTGAGAGTAAGTGCTCAGTCACTCTCTTTGAGGTTGATTCTCTCTTTAAGCATCTGTAGGCTGAGAATTGTTTTGTAGGCCAGATCTATTCCATGGACCACCCACAGTTTAGATGTATTATAAACCCAAGGTTACATGACAGCAAACTCACTGAAGTGGAATATGCATTACTGTATCTTACTGCCTTTTTCAACAGTGTTACTTCATGACATAGTGCTTTATTCCATCTAAATGTGGTGAGCAGAATGGTCATCATTATAGGGTGCATTCTTTAATAGCCATCATTATCTGTTTTTTGTCATGAATGTTACCAGCTGTTATGGTCCCCACAGGGGATGACCCCAAATGCCAATACCTGACCCTGTTAGAAGCCTGCCAGACACCTTAGCTGTTGACCCGTTGTGAGAGTAAGTGCTCAGTCACTCTCTTTGGGGTTGATTCTCTCTTTAAGCATCTGTCTCTCTCTCGGCTTGACTTCGCGAACGAAGATTTAAGACAGGTGCAGTAGTCCACGTCTGCTGCAGGCTCGCTGGTGGCTGACAAGACTAATGCGGAACAGGCAGATCCGGCCACAGTGGCTGCAGGGAAAAGTCTGATTTGGGGTTGGTGCTGTAGCAGTGCGATTCTTCCTCAATCTCCTTTTGTCCTCAAGACCAGCTATGCGTGCATGCTCAAAGGAAGAGACAGCTTGGTGGATGGTGTGTCTCCATGCTTTGCGATCTGAGGCTAGGTCAGACCACTGGTGATGGTTGATGCGACAGGTGCCAAGGGATTTCTTCAAGGAGTCCTTGTACCTCTTCTTTGATGTCCCTCTATTTCGATGGCCGGTGGAAAGTTCACCATACAGAGCAATCTTGGGAAGGCGGTGGTTTTCCATCCTAGAAATATGCCCTGCCCAGCGCAGCTGCGTCTTCAACAGCAGTGCCTCGATGCTTGTAACCTCCGCCCTCTTGAGGACTTCAGTATTCGTCACAAAGTCACTCCAGTGGATGTTGAGGATGGTACGAAGGCAGCGCTGATGAAAGCGCTCAAGGAGTTGCAGGTGATGACGGTATAAAACCCACGATTCGGAGCCGTAGATGAGGGTTGTCATCACAACCGCTTTGTAAACATTGATCTTTGTGCCTTTTTTCAGATGCTTGTTGCTCCACACTCTTTTGTGCAGTCGGCCAAATGCACAGTTTGCCTTTGCCAGCCTGTTGTCAATCTCCTTGTCAATCTTGGCATCTGAGGAGATGATGCACCCCAGGTAGCTGAACTGATGGACTGTCTTCAAAACTGATTCACCCACAGTGATGCAAGGAGGGTGATAATCTTCCTGGGGTGCAGGCTGGTGGAGAACTTCTGTCTTCTTCAGACCAACTTCTAGGCCGAATAGTTTGGCAGCCTCTGCAAAGCAGGACGTCATATGCTGCAGAGCTGATACCGAGTGGGAGACGAGTGCAGCATCATCAGCAAACAGTAGCTCTCGGATAAGTTTTTCCATTGTCTTGGAGTGAGCCTTTAGTCGCCTCAGGTTGAACAGGCTGCCATCGGTGCGATAGCGGATGTAGACACCATCGTCATCATCTAGATCTACTGTGGCTCTTTGAAGCATCATGCTAAAGAAGATTGTAAAGAGAGTTGGCGTGAGAATGCAGCCTTGCTTTACACCTGTGCCTATTGGGAAGGGCTCCGAGAGGTCGTTGCAGTGTCTGACTTGGCCTCGCTGGTCTTCGTGTAGCTGGATGATCATGCTGAGGAACCTTGGGGGACATCCAAGATTTGCCACAGGCCTTTCCTGCTTTTTCCAGGCCTTTCCGGCCTTTTGTAGGTTGTGTTGACTTTCCGGAAAGCATCTGTAGGCTGAGAATATTATGTCATACTTCCATGCCTTCTGAACACCATTTGATTCCATCAATTGTGGACTAGTATGACCTATTTCCTGTCTTTGTGGCCAGTTGTCTCTTCCTCTCTAACACAGCACTGAAGAAATGAAAAAAGTATCATACTTGAGAACTTCTTTCCTCAAAAGCCACTAGTATCTCTGACCTCCCAGCTGACTCCTGGCTATTGCTTCTAGTTTAGGTGCTATGTCAGCCATTTGTCAGTGAGGCAGAAGGGGAGCGGGCATCAAAATATATGATTGATTAGGGAGTGACTCACAAATTTATTTATTTATTTGTTTATTTTTATTCTATGACTTATATCCCGCCCTTCCCATAAAATGGCTCAGGGCGGCTCACAACAAACAATAAAACAGAGTTTAAAATATTATTACATATATAAACATTTAAAAAAACCAGAGCATTTAAAAACCTAAGCCTTAAAATCTTAACATCACATCTATACAGTATGATTCACAGAAGTCTAATAAGCTACATTTATTTCCCAGTCAGGCGTAGGCTAGCCGGAAGAGGGTTGTCTTACAGGCCCTGCGGAACTGAGCAAGGTCCCGCAGGGCCCTCACCTCTTCCGGCAGCTGGTTCCACCATGTAGGGGCCATTGTGGAAAAGGCCCTGTCTCTAGTTGTCTTAAGACGGACTTCCTTAGGCCCGGGGATGGTGAGAAGGTTTTGAGTCCCAGACCTCAGTACTCTCTGGGGAACATATGGGGAGAGATGGTCCTTCAGGTAGGCAGGTCCCAGGCCATATAGGGCTTTAAAGGTAATGACCAGCACCTTGTACCGGACTCGGTATGTTATTGGGAGCCAGTGCAGAGCCCGAAGACCCGGCCGAATGTGCCCCCATCTTGGGAGGCCCAATAACAGCCGGGCCGCGGCATTCTGCACCAGCTGCAATTTCGGGGTCCGGCACAGGGGCAGCCCCATGTAGAGGGCATTGCAGTAGTCCAACCTCGAGGTGACCGTAGCGTGGATCACTGTTGCTAGGTCGTCGCGGTCCAGGAAGGGAGCCAACTGCCTTGCCCGTCTAAGATGAAAAAACGCGGACTTGGCAGTGGTTGCTATCTGAGCCTCCATCTTTAGGGAAGGCTCCAATAGCACCCCCAGGCTCTATCCACCACCGTCAGCGGCGCACCGTCAAAAGCTGGCAAGGGGATTTCCCCCCCCCCCGGTCCCCGCTGACCCAAACAAAGGACCTCTGTCTTCGCAGGATTCAATCTCAGTCCACTCAGTCTGAGCCACTCAGCCACGGCCTGTAGTGCCCGATCCAGATTTTCTGGGGCGCAGACCGGTCGGCTGTCCATGAGTAGATAGAGCTGGGTGTCATCAGCATACTGGTGACACCCCAGCCCATACCTTCGGGCAATCTGGGCAAGGGGTCGCATATAGATGTTGAATAACATTGGGGAGAGAACCGCTCCCTGGGGCACTCCACAATTAAGTGTGCGCCTCCGGGATAGTTCCCCCCCAATCAAGACCCTTTGTCCCCGACCTTCAAGGAAAGAGGAAAGCCACTGCAAGGCCAGCCCCTGAATCCCTGCATCGGCGAGGCGGCAAGTCAGTAACCGATGGTCGACCGTATTGAACGCCGCCGATAGGTCCAACAGCATCAGCACTGCCGAGCCACCCCGATCCAGATGCCGTTGAAGATCATCTACCAGGGCAACCAACACCATCTCCGTCCCATGGCCCGGGAGAAAGCCGGACTGAAGTGGGTCAAGGATGGAAGCGTCATCCAGGAAAGTCTGTAACTGCCTCGCCACTGCCCTCTCAATAAGTTTGCCCAGAAAGGGCAAATTTGAGACCGGCCTATAGTGTGCCAATTGGGCCGGGTCTAAAGATGGTTTTTTTAGGAGGGGTCGGACCACAGCCTCTTTAAGCGGTGCTGGAAAAAGCCCTTCCGTCAGGGATCTGTTTATGATATCCCATACAGGATATCTTTGCATATACAAATATCAGGTGAATGTGTTAAATTAAACCACTTGAGATTTTAACTGCAGTATTCGTCAACCTAGGATCCCAGCAGCCTGTTTCTTTGGGAATATGTACATTAAGATAAATGATTGAATGAGAACTGTTAGTGGGTGAAAAAAAATTGTTTGCCAGAACTCTAATTTGGGACTGATTCAATGGTGAAAGGTTGTGTCTGGAAAGAAAAGCAAAGATAAGCTCTAGATAAATAAACAATGCCATATATCCCTTGCATTTGACAAGCAGGTTTGCAAGCTGCATGCCTAACAAGAATCAGTCATCCATTCATAAAGAAATCTAATTAGGAGGTTCTTGTATCTAGGGGGAAAGGTAGCTAAAAATTGTCAGAACTCCCTCAGCACCAGAACAGAAAGTGTACAGTCATTTTTAATCATTAATTAGAATGCTTATGAGGGAGAAGGTCAAGGACCATTTCTTAGCAATTTTTCTAACGTATCTTGAAATAAAAGGAAAATTAGCAAAGAACAGAAGCAAAATGCACTCCACATCTATAAGGGGAATATGGATTTATGTAAAATAAAATGTCATGTGGAAACTGCCATCTGGACAGTTGGAAGACTTTTCTTGACATTTACTGTTAAGGTGTTCGTTACACTTAGGCTTGATTACTTGAACACCAGTTCCTCTAGCTGTCCATTTAATATCAGCAGGCCCGGCACTTGGGGTTCCAGCACCCCAGGCCAAAACCAGCTCCTCTGCCTCCCTCAAGTTTTTTTATTTTGCGCACGCTTGGCCCACTCCTGTGCTCACCCCTCTCCTGCTTCTGAAGCGGGAGAGGGGCGAGCACAGAAGTGGGCCAAGCATGCAGGAGAGGGCTGGGCACCCCACCCCCCAAAGCGGGAGAGGGCTGGGCACACACCTCGAACCTCACCAAGGCTTGGAAAGCCTCGGCAAGGTCTAAAGGACAGCAGGCATGCTCAGAGCCACTGGCTCTAAGCATGCTCGCTGCCACATACCCCCCCCCCAACATTGCCGAGGCTTTCCAAGCCTCAGCGAGGTCTAAAAGACAGCGGGTGTGCTCAGAGCCGCCAGCTCTAAGTGCACTCGCTGTCTTCCTGACCTTGCTGAGGCTTTCTAAGCCTCGGCAACATCAGGAAATGGTAGCAGTGGGACAGGGGGCACTTCATGGCACCCCTAGGCCAGGTGGCATCACTAGGTGGCCGCCTAGTTGGCCTACTCCCATGTGCCAGCTCTGAATATCAGCTTCATTTGCTGCACCCAGCAGAGATATGTTTTTAGCACCACTTCATAAAGTGGTTCAACTGCCCATTTCTGCATATTAAACCTCTGCTAAAGAGAGAGGTAATTTTTAACCAGACCAATTGGCAACCATACTTACATTTAGAAGATACCAGTCAGGCAGATTTTTTTTTCAAATTTTTTAGAGTATGACTGCAGTAACTGCATAATGATGATGTTCATTTGCAGGGATTTTTTTTTTGGTAGCAGGAACTCCTTTGCATATTAGGCCACACACCGCTGATATAGCCAATCCTCCAAGAGCTTACAGGGCTTAGTATGAGGCCTACCGTAAGCTCCAGGAGAATTGGCTACATCAGGTGTAGCCTAATATGCAAAGAAGTTCCTGATACAAAGAAAGCCCTGATCATTTGAAATCCTGACCATGATCAGCTGGCAAAAGCAGTATCAGGTTTAAGAATAAATATGGGAAAGTCTGAAATAATGTACTTTAATGTTGGTTTGGAAGAAAGGAAAGAGATTAATAAGATAACTAATATGGGGATGGGAGTTAAGAAATTTAAATATCTAGGGATAGAAATTTATAAAAATATTAACAGGATAGTGGAGGGAAATTATAATAAAATCTGGGAGAAAATAGAGAGGGATATGCAGCAGTGGGGGAAAAGGACGATGAGCCTGACCACTAGAATAAAGAGTGTATCGATGTTTTGGATGCCAAGGTTGTCATACCTTTTTCAAACGATACCATTGGAGTTAGATAAGCAAAAAATGACTAACTGGAACACTAAAATAAGGGAATGGATATTTGGTAGTAGGAAACTTATATTTCCAAAAAAATTGGCATACAATCATAAATCAGAACTTGGATGGGGAGTCCCAGATATAGTCAATTATTATGAAGCATTTCAGCTTAAAGCATTATTAGAAATAGAGAAGGAAGGGGACCAGAAATGGATAAGGTTTGAGAATGAAGCTAATAATCGGGTAGGAAAACATGGCATCTTTACGAACATGGGGGCGAAGGAACTTAATTTAAACGTGGGACCAAGGAAAAATGGGCTAAATGTTTGGAAGAAATGGCAACCGAAATGGCTGAATCGGGTATCTAGATGGACGCCATTAGAAATGTTGATGGAAGGAGACAAGGAGCATAGGTGGAGCGAACTACTTAAGGCTAAAGGATTTAGAAGGGTAGAAGATTTGTTAATACTAGATAAGTTAAAACCATTACATGAATTTCAAGAAGTCGTAGGAATACAATACTGGCTTAAGGCTACAGGATTGTATACTAAAGTTAAGAAGGAAGTGGAGAAGAGTAACTTAAATGAAGAAGAACCTATGGAAAAGTTTTATAAATTAATGGGTAAAACAAAAAAAGGATTAGTAGGCATCCTATATAGGAGCATGAATTTAGGTAACGAAGGAGCAATAAGCTACCTTCAACGGTCATGGAGTTTAGAAGGCCAAATAACGAAACGAACAGGGGAGAAGATAATGGAAGGTTTAAAAAAAGTTAAGATACATAAGGTTAGAGAAATGGAATTGAAATTTTTCACTAAATGGTATAGAACTCCAGCTACTTTAGCCAATATGTTTTCTGGGTTGAGCCCTAAGTGTTGGCACTGTAAGAAAGAAAAGGGATGGTATTCCCACATGTGGTGGGAGTGTCCTGAGGCCAAGAAACTATGGGATATGGTAGTGGGAATGATAAAGAAATTCTTTCAGGTAGAGCCGAGAATTAACTTTGAACTAATGCAGATGAGTTTATTAGGGAATGAAAAAATAGGGAAGAACAACCAACATTTACTAAAAGCAATGATATCAGCGGGTAAAGCGGTAATAGCGGCAGGATGGAAGGATAAAAGTAAATGGAAGGAAAGTACTTGGCATAACTATCTCTTTGATTTTGTCCAGTCAGATATAGCCGCTATAATGTTGCAAGAAGAATCATGGGAAGTAAGAAGATCAAGAATTAAAGAAAAGTGGCTGACGTATCTGAAATGGGCGAAGGAAGAAAGGAGAGTGGACATTCAGTGGAAGCTTCGAGTCCTTTGTCCCTGGCTGGAAGAAGAAAAGGATGTATAGACTAAGGGGGGTGGGATGGGGGTAAATGTAAAATGGATATCAGAAACCATGTAGAGAAACGGATAATGTATTAATAATAAAAATATACATATTAAAAAAAAAAAAAGATCAGCTGGCAAGAGGAGAATCATTGCCGCCAAGTGACTCCAGAGCTAGCTCAGCCTCATTTACGGTTGCCAGCCTCCAGGTGGGGCTTGGAGATCTCCTGCTTTCACAACAGATCTCCAGCTGGCAGCTCCCCTGAAGAAAATGGCTGCTTTGAAGGGTGGACTCTATGACATTGTACCATGTTGAGGCCCCTCTCTTCCCCAAACCCCACTCTTTCCCAGATCCACCCCAAAGTCTCCAGGTATTTTCCAACACAGACCTGGCAACCCTAGTCTTATGGCTAATGGCACTCACTGCCTTTGCAAGGATATTCAGGGGGGAAAGGAAGGACTTTGGCTCCTCATTTTTAGGAATACTGTGTAGTGGCATTGTGGAGTACAGCAACGGCTGAAGAATGGTCCTTTCTTATCAATGTTGTCATCCAGGGCCTTGGAGGTTTCATCCCATGATAGCAAATTCTCATTTCAGCGAAAGAAAACACTGAGCCATGACCAAGAGAAGTCAGATTATAATGTACAGTTTGTTATCAGAACACTGAGAAACCATTTCCTTTTCTTTTATGCCACTTTAGACCAGTCCTCACTTTTTATTGAAGACAAATAAGAATTGGATTGCAAGATTTAGTATGTGCTGGCTGCTTGTCTTCCTGTGGAATGAACAGACGCCACACAGGAGGATAGAGTATGGAAAAAGAAAATGCGTGCCACATGGTATGCCTCTAATGACATGCCGCACCTGCTGCTGAGTAAGACCTCACGTAGCTGTGCAGACACCCTTGTCACACTTCCCTGGGGCAGTTGATCACCTTTCTGACACATTAGACAACAGCCACCATCAGGAGAGACTTATTTATGACTTCATACGTATTCACAGCAGGAGTCCAAATCTCAGTGCAACTTTTCACTTTCTGCAATGAATCTTGATAGCTCGTAACTGACACCAAGTAATGTGCCACTCTTTAAGGGTATGCTTTGCTGTTGATACAGCCACCTTCCTTAGGCTACTAGATTAACACAAGCATTGATGTATTGATATTTCCAACTCTGGATAATGTTTTTAGCAATGTAGTTAATGACACTCAGTGTTGTCCAAGGCCAACTAAAATTAAAACCCAGTGGTTTAGAGCCAAACAACCACATTCAGAATAAATACATGACATAGACTAATTGAGATTGTGGCATTTAAGATTACTTATCAAGTAATATATTATTTAAGTATTTAGATATTTGTTTCCTTTTCTCAACGAAGGCATCCAAGGTGGCTTATAACAAGAAAAAAATCAATATAAATAAGCCAGCCAACCAACAAAATGAAAGAGCAATCTGTGTCTTGTGCTGGTCTAGTTTTCATTAGATGGCTTATCCAAGGGCTTCTGGCTAGTGCCCAACAGTTTGTGCCTCTAAATATGGCCAAGTATTGCAATAGTGTCAGAACTTGTAACTACTGCTGAGGCTTAACCGTAATGTAACCAGTACCTGCTTTGTACTTTCAGTATTGCTCATGCTCAGATTGTAACTGGACCAAACTGACTCCATGTTGTAACCTCTTAACAACCCTGAATGCCTTTGTAGTAATTAACCTTGCCCTACTGGTATCCAAAATATTTAGGGCCGTAGACTGAATTATGGTGTGTCTCTGCACATTCTCACACTGGTGCCCTTTGAAGCCAAAGCGTGTGGCCTTCAGAACAAGGAGGCAACCTCCTTACTGATAGTGGATGGTGGGAAGACAGATGTGCTTGCTCTGGTGTGAATTGTGGCTTTGTGAGGTGTTTTCTTTAGTGTATAAAACTGTACCAGTGCTGGCCCTCGCCATCACTGTTATCTCGTCTCTTCCAGTACTTAGTTCTCTCTAATAAAATCCTAGCTTTGAAATCAAGTATGGGATCCGTTTGAAGTTCTTAAGTTCTGACATTATAACAGTGATCCCATTGTTTCGTGGCTTATCTGAACTGGAAACCTGGTCCGATGGCGGCAAAAGTTCCAGACAGCGGAGAGCCCACCACCCCTACAGACGATCCGCCGCTCGACCCGAAGGTGACGGGGGTCCGGCGAAAAATTAAGGTCCCAGCACCTTTTTCGGTCGACGCGTTCCCTGCCCCACGACCCTGGAGCCCGCGGAAGTCCACGGCTGCGATCGACGCCGCGGAGCAGCGCTACCGGAGCATGTTGGGCGAAGGAGGAACCGGAGACGACGACGAGGACCTGGGAGAAGGTCCCGGGGGGCGAGGTGGGGACGACCCGATCCGAACCCTCCGCAACGACTTATTCGACTGGGTGCGGGAAATTCACGACGACGTGCACAGGTCCCGCGTATCAATGGCGGAGGACATGCAGCAGAACCTGGGCGCGATCTACGACCAGCTTCGCACCCTGCAAACTGCGGTCCTGGGGGTCCCGCCGTTGGGAGGAGGGTTGCCGCTGGGGCTACCGCCCGTGGCTCCGCCGGCCCCGCCAGCCCCAGCACCACTGGTGGTACCCGCCCCGGCTCCGCCGGCCCCGCCACCGCCCGCACCGCCTGCCCCGGCGCCACCGGCACCACCCATCCCGGTGCAACCGGCGCCACCCGCCCCGGCGCTGCCTGCCCCGCCAGGCCCGGTGCCGCCGCCGGCAGTGCCCCAAGCCCCGCTTCCAGCGGGACCCCCGGCGGTCCCTGGCCCTGCGGCTCCTGGTGGGGGCGACGGCAGGGGCAGAGAGTTGAAGATTACATTCGACGGGAATCCAGAGGACGTGGAGTATTTCACGATACAATGCGACACGTTCTTCACCCATTGGGGTGCCGACTACCCGACGGAGGCCAGCCGAGTAAACCACATTTCGTCCCGCCTGAGGGGCCCGGCCCGCAAATGGTACGTGGGGCTCTACACGGGAAGGAAGCCCGAGCTGGCAACAGTCGCGGGTTTCCTGCACGCGATGCTCCGCCAGTACGGCGACCCCCTTCGAGAGGAGAAAGCCATCGCTGCCCTCCAGCGCATCGAGCAAGGCAACCGCACTACTCGCGAGTATGCTACTGAGTTCCTGGGATATTGTGCAGCGGCCCGGGGGTGGAACGAAGTCATGAAGTACACCGCGTTCCGCAACGGGTTGAACCCGAACATCCTCGACCGCTGCTACAGCCAAGGGAGACCCGACACCCTGGTCGGATGGATCCAACTGGCCGGGGAGGTGGAAACCAACCTCCAACATGTGGGGATGCGTCGGCAGCAGTTGGGGAAGAAGGGAGCCAAACACACTCCGACTAAAGCGGAAGGGAGGAAGACCCCAGCGACCTCAACCCCCGCCGCCGCGCGCAGGTGCTTTAAATGTGGAGACCCGGATCACCTCGCCGCCAACTGCCCCGTTAAAGCAGGAGCAACACCACCCTCGGCGAAACCTGCCGCCTCGGGGCCGAAGAAGAAAAAGAGTAGCCGCTCGAAGGAGCCCAGTCGGGGCTCCGTCGCCACTTCCCTGGCGACTGACGAGGATTTTACCACCGACCTGACGGCCGTGGAGGAATCGACCGAGGAGTCGGACGAGACCAAGTCGGCGGGAAACGACAGCGACCTGCTTTAATGGGTGCCGCAAAGCAGGTCCAACAACAGCCGGCACTCCTCACGGTGAGAGCCACTGGGGGTTTATTGTTTATGGCAGTCACCCTCCTTAATCCAAACTTAAAGCGGTTCATGCACGCCCGAGCGTTAATCGACTCAGGGTGTAACAGAGACCTAATTACCCCCCGCTTAGTAGAGGCACTGGGACTAGCCACCTCGCCTCTACCGCAGCCGATGCAATTTCAACAGATGGACGGGGGACCCATGAGGGGGGAACCGTGTACTCTTGAGACCCAAGCGGTCCCGGTAGGAACCGAAGAGCACTGGGGAATTGAAACTTTCGTAATCGCCCCCTCCTGCTCTTTCGATGTGGTGGTGGGCTCGGCTTGGCTCGCCCGCCACCAACCCGACATAAGGTGGGCGGAACAGATCGTCCGATTCCCCGATTGGAGGTGCGAACACCACCACTGGCGCCCCGAATGGGGGCCGCACGCTCCCCCCCAAAACGAACGAGCTTGCCTCACACTCGAGGAAGTCGCTTCGATTCCCAAGGAGTATCGGGACTTAAGACTAGCTTTTAGCGAGAAGGAAGCAGATGAGCTACCACCCCATCGCCCCACGGATTGCGCCATTGAATTGATCCCGGGGCAACAGCTCCCCAAGGCGAAACTATACTCCATGGGTTGGGCGGAGAAAGCAGAACTCCGAAAATTTTTGGACAAAAACCTTAAGCAGGGGTTCATACGGCCGGCCACAGCCCCCCACGCCGCCCCCGTCCTCTTCCGAAAGAAGAAGGACGGGTCACTTAGACTTTGCACAGATTTTCGTGCGATAAACGGGATTTCGATGTCCAACGCCTACCCGATCCCGTTGATAAAAGACTTGTTGAACACTGTAGCGAAAGGAAAGATATTCACCAAACTTGACCTTCGGGACGCGTACTTCCGCGTCCGCATCAAGGAGGGGGATGAGTGGAAAACAGCGTTCAACACCCCTCTAGGACAATTCGAGTACCTAGTCATGCCCTTCGGACTACAGGGGGCCCCAGGGGTATTCATGAACTTTATCAATGAAGTGCTACGTGACTTCCTCTTTAAGGGGGTGGTGGTGTACCTTGATGACATCATTATCTATTCGCAAGATCTCAAATCTCATGTTCCGCTAGTCAGGAAAGTGTTGAGCACCCTGTGTAAACACAAACTGTACGCCAAGTTGGCAAAATGTGAATTTCACAAAACTGAGCTTGACTATCTGGGTTTCCGAGTGTCGGGGGAGGGACTGTCAATGGACCCCGCAAAGGTCCAAGCGGTGCTGGATTGGGAACCCCCCAAAACCCGCAAACAGCTCCAAAGTTTTATCGGGTTCGCAAATTTCTACCGCGAGTTCATCAAAGGGTTCGCCACAGTCATGCTCCCCCTAACCGAACTCCTAAAAACCAAGGGCAAAAGTGAAGAGGCGAAAAAGCCAGGCGCACGCTTAACGTGGACGCCAGACTGCCAAAAGGCTTTTACCGAATTAAAGCGCCTCTTCACTTCAGAACCCGTATTAGCACATCCTGACGAGTTGAAACCCTTCGTGGTTCAATGCGACGCCTCCGACGCCGCAATCGGAGCCATATTGATGCAAAGGGGAGAGAACGGGGTGCTTCGTCCATGTGCCTACATTTCTAGAAAATTTTCTAACGAGCAAAGAACTTGGTCTGTCTGGGACAAGGAAGCGTTTGCAGTCATGTTTGCCCTTAAAACCTGGCGCTCCTGGCTTGAAGGAGCAAGGGTGCCGTTTGAAATATGGACCGATCACAAAAATCTCGAAGCCCTCACCGGGCGCCGCAAAATGACTGCAAAACAAATCCGGTGGGCGGGCTTCTTTGCAAAATTTGACTTTGTGTTGAAACACATTCCAGGCTCAAAAAATTTTTTGGCAGACGCCCTCTCTCACATGCCCCAGCACGACAGTCTCCGAGAGGAAGTCGTAGATTCACTCATTCCCCCGTCAGCCATTTCGGGGGGGGGGTCACCACCCGCTCGGGGAAACAGACCTCCCCTCCAGACGGAGACCTTCTACCCCGGCTCCTTACTGAATCAAACCTGGAAACTGACCGTCCACCTAACCTAACTAAGGGTGAAAACGGTCTCTGGTTGCACAACGACAAAATCTATGTGCCCAGCCCCCTCAGAAAAGAAGTCCTCCAACGCTGCCATTCTAGTCGCCTGGCCGGCCATTTCGGCTATGTCAAAACGCTCAACTTACTCACCCGACAGTTTTGGTGGCCAAAAATCAAAAAAGACGTCTCCGAATTCGTTCTCGCCTGCCCCACTTGCCTCATGGCAAAACGAAGGGGGGGTAAACCCCCCGGCCACCTGGTTCCCCTCCCCACAGCCAACCGGCCCTGGTCAGTAGTCTCAATGGATTTCATTGTTGAGCTTCCTCCCTCCCAGGGAAAAACGGTCATTCTCGTTGTAGTCGACACTTTTTCTAAACAAGCCCACTTCATCCCCTGTAAGCAACTCCCCACAGCAAAAAAGCTCGCTCAGCTCTTTTTCACTCACATTGTACGACTACACTCGTTCCCCGACAAGGTCATTAGTGACCGCGGAACTCAGTTCGTTGCCAACTTCTGGCGGGAGTTCTGCAAACTTGCTGGCATTGAACAGGGTCTCAGCTCCGCCTATCACCCCCAGTCGGACGGACAGACTGAGAGGGTTAATGCCCTTCTAGAACAATATCTCCGATGTTTTATTAATTTCCAACAGTCCAACTGGGTAGACCTCCTCCCCTTCGCTGAATATGGCTATAACAACAGCCTCCACAGCTCTACCAAAACTTCTCCCTTCCAAATCATTAACGGCTACGAGGGCAAGCCATTCCCCACACTCGCTCTCCCCGCCAGCCCGTCCGAGCCCACTTCTTGCCAGCAATGGTGGGAGGGCCTTCGTGAAGGCTGGAAGGGTATTCAGGAAAATCTGGAGGAAGCGAAAAAAGCATACAAAAAGCAGTTCGACAAGAAACATTCCCCCGAGTGGGAATTGAGGGTGGGGGATACGGTCTTCCTATCTACAAAGAACCTCCCCCTCCCACAAACGTGCCGCAAGCTTGCTCTAAAGTTCCTGGGGCCCTTCAAAATCAAAAGGGTCATAAACAAGGTGACCGTAGAACTCGAACTGCCCAAGTCTCTAAGTAAGATCCATCCTGTTTTTCATTGCAGCCTTCTTCGGAAAGACCCTGGTGCTACGTCATTCCATCCCAGGGCCCCGCCGCCCCCTCCGACGACAGTGAGGGGTCAGAGTCACCATGAGGTCCAGGAAATTCTGGATTCCAGAGTAAAGAGGGGCCAGTTGTATTATTTGATCAGATGGAAACACTTCCCTCCGAGCTGTGACGAGTGGGTCAAGTCACAGGATGTATCTGCGCCGCAACTGCTGAAAAAGTTTCACCTACTGTACCCACACAAGCCCAAGCTGGTTCCCCGTGGGGGGGGCGCTTAGGGGGGGCAGTATGTCAGAACTTGTAACTACTGCTGAGGCTTAACCGTAATGTAACCAGTACCTGCTTTGTACTTTCAGTATTGCTCATGCTCAGATTGTAACTGGACCAAACTGACTCCATGTTGTAACCTCTTAACAACCCTGAATGCCTTTGTAGTAATTAACCTTGCCCTACTGGTATCCAAAATATTTAGGGCCGTAGACTGAATTATGGTGTGTCTCTGCACATTCTCACACTGGTGCCCTTTGAAGCCAAAGCGTGTGGCCTTCAGAACAAGGAGGCAACCTCCTTACTGATAGTGGATGGTGGGAAGACAGATGTGCTTGCTCTGGTGTGAATTGTGGCTTTGTGAGGTGTTTTCTTTAGTGTATAAAACTGTACCAGTGCTGGCCCTCGCCATCACTGTTATCTCGTCTCTTCCAGTACTTAGTTCTCTCTAATAAAATCCTAGCTTTGAAATCAAGTATGGGATCCGTTTGAAGTTCTTAAGTTCTGACAAATAGCTGAAATGGGAAGGGGAAAGCAAACACCCAGTAAAATGAGAGCAAGAGTCCAGAAGCACCTTAAAGACTGGCAAAATTTGTGGCAAGGTATGTGCTTTCGTGAGTTACTGTTCACTTTTTCAGTGACGCATAAAAGTTCATACTCTGCCACAAATTATGTTAGTCTTTAAAGGGCTATTGGACTCTTGCTTTTTTCTATTGATACAGACTAACATGGCTACCTATCTTGATCTGTACTCAGTAAGATGTTATAAATAGCCAAGAGGCTCTCCCAATTAGGTCGTAAATATGCAGGAAAGGTTTTAAAAGCACCAAGGATTACTCAGACAAACAGGGCTGGCTCGCCCACTAGACAAATTAGGCATTTGCCTAGGGTGCCCAAGACAAATTCCTAATTTTCTCCCACCACCACCACTGCCACCCACACACACCCTCCCTTCCCTTCCACAGCACAGCACTGCACTCTGCCCCCCTGGTGTGCTCAGAGGAGCACCACTAGGCTTGGCCCGACCCGTTTCAACAGGGCCCAGGCATCTAAGTGTTCTCTTAAGAGAGTGCTGGAGGAGCCTTCTCCCCCTCCTTTCAGGAACTGGAAGGGAGGGTGAGAAGCCTCCTCCAGTGCTCTCTTAAAAGAATGCTCAGATGCCAGGGTTCTGTTGAAATGGGTAGGGCTGAGCCTAGTAGTGGCACTTCTCTGACCGTGTGGGGTGGGGGTGTTGGCGGAGTGTGGTGCCACATTATGGCACTGTGGAGGGAGGGAGGGCGGGAGTGGGGGGTGGCAAGCCCAGCCTGAGTTGTGTGCACACATGCACCTAGAGCCCCATGGGGCGGCAGGCAGGGAGTCTGCCTGGGGCGTCAGTGCCCTAGGGCCGGTACTGCAGACAAAAGAATGAGAAAAGGCAGTTCTTCCTTTGAGAGTATAAAAGATTTGCTTATAAGACATTTGAGTAGAGTGAGTAGTTAGAGCGATTCCTCAGTGGAACAGGCTTTCTCGGGAGGTGGTGGGCTCTTCTTCCTTGGAGGTTTTTAAACAGAGGCTAGATGGCCATCAGACAGCAATGAAGATCCTGTGAATTTAGAGGGAGGTATTTGTGAGTTTCCTGCATTGTGCAGGGGGTTGGATTAGATGACCCTGGAGGTACCTTCCAACTCTATGATTCTATGAATAAGATCTGGCCATGTGATGGCAGTTAGAGGTCTGGGTGGAATCCCTCCTCTGCCATGGAAATCTGTTGGCTGCCATGGAAATCTGTGGCTCACACACTCCCAGTCTAACTTAACTCATATGGTTGTTGGGGGGATAAAATGGAGCAATGATATAAGTTGCTTTTGGTCCCCATCTGGGAGAAGGGCAAGATATGCATGAAGTAAATAGCATAAGAAAAATCCTCAAAGGGAAAATCCCATAATTTGTGCCTTTGTTCTAGCATCCTTTGATGCAACTTCATACCTATCTTACACCTAAATCAGTGTAAGCTGCAATACATTCTGTATTCCATGTTACTTGCTGCAGAATTAGGTCCTCTGCATCATGGTCTGAAATTGCTCATCCTGTCCTGAGCATATGTAAAGTATCATCAAAATTGCCCTTCATATTGCAGAACTGAAAATCAGCAAAGCAGATGTTACACTGATTTGTAAAAAGTAGTCCAGAGGGGATCCAGGAAACTATATGCCTGTTAGTTTAAAATCTGCTCTGGGTAAATTGGCAGAAACTGTTATAAAAGGCAAATTATTAACACATAGAGAAATGTTTTGACTAAATATTAGAAAGAACTTTCTGACAATTAGAGCAGTTCTTCAGTGGAACAGGCTTCTACTAACCATCTTCTTCTTTGGAGGTTTTTAAGCAGAGTCTAGATAGCCATATGACAGCAATTCTGATTCTGTGAATTTAGGCAGATCATGAGAGGGTGCTTCCTTCCTGCTCTCAAACATCTGATGCTCAGGTCTTGCGGCTCGCAAACATCTGACATTTATTTGTGGCTCTTATGTTAAGCAAGTTTGGCCACCCCTGCATTAGAGCATGTTTTCTATGATAAATGTTTATACAACTATGCATGACAGGGGGACACAAAGAACTTTTTTCATTTTTTCTCCATCTCCCATGCTACTAAAACTCAGGGTTACACTCAGTAATACTGATGGGCAATAAATTCAGGATGGGCAAAAGGAAGTACTTCTTCACTCACAAATAATTATTTGTGTACATCACTGTCAGTGGATATAGTGATGGCCATTATCATAGATGACTTTAAAATGGGATTAGATGTGGAGGACAGGATCATCAATGGCTACTAAGCATGATGACAAAAGGGAGCTTCTGTTTTAGAGGCAGTAAACCTCTGAATACAACACAAAGTATTTATTTATTTATTGTTTAGGATTTTAGGCCACCCTTCCCTGCATGCATGGCTCAGGGTGGCTTACAATAACCTGAAATGACATCATCATGCTGGGCACGTCACAACAGGGATGCTCTAGGATTCGTGAATACTAGAGCATCCCTGGCACGATGTACTCTGCTTGATGACATCACTTCTGGGTCACAGAGAAGGGACTTGACAACCCTAGACTAGATGTATTACTGGTCTGAGCCAGCTGTAAATTTTTATGGTCTGTCACTTCCCCACCCTTTGTTTGGTTTTTGTTTTGTTCTTGTACTGATCAGCAAGACTGATGAAGAGTTCTGGAGAACTCAAAACCTTACAGTGCATTTTATAATGTTTTGGTTGTTGCTAATAAAAGGTATTCATTTGGGAATTTTTGTACAGTGCTACCTACTACCAATCTATTTGACTAGAAATAAGTTCTAGTAATAGATTAATCCAATGAGTGGATCACAGGAACTCTTCAGGAAGCATACTGACCACAGTGAATACTGGGGAAAATGAAATGAAAGAAGCTTAAGTTTAAGAAGGATGTTGACAAGCTGGAACATATCCAGAGGAGGGCAACTGCAGTGGTGAGGAGTCTGGAGACTATGAGGAAAGGCTGAAGTAGCTGGGTATGTTTAGCCTGGAGAGAAGATGACTTAAAAGTAATATGACAGCTGCCTTCAAGTATTTGAAGGACTATCATGCAGATGAAAGAGCAGAGGTGTTTTCTGTTGCCCTAGAAGGTTGGATTGGAACCAGTGAATTGAAATTAAATCAAAAGAATTTCCAGCTAAACATAGGAAGAATTTCCTGACAGAGCAGTTCCTCAATGAAATAGGCTTCCTCAGGAGGTGGTGGGCTTTCCTTCTTTGGAGGTTTTTAAGCAGAGGCTAGATGGAAGGAATTTTCCTCCAGGCCAGATTGGCCAGGGATCCTGGAGGTATTTGCCTTTTTCTGGGCATAGATCTGGGGGTGTGGGGGTTAGGTAACTGTAAATTTCCTGTGTTTTGCAGGGGGTTGGACTAGATGACCCTTGAAGTACCTTCCGACTCTATGTTTCTGTTGCAGCTGTATAATCTGATGTATATTTGTTAGTAAAATATGGTCCCTTCAAATATGTTGTAGCAAAGCCAGTCTTGGTTGTTCCAACTTCTAAAACACAGCCAGTTGAGGTAATAAAATGTAGAAAATGTGCATTGCATTATAATTACAATTGAACTTGCCCATTGTTCTTTCTGCTGACTACTTATGCCTTGCTGATCTACCTTTGAACAACATATCCCATCCTCTCTACTGTCTCTGGAACAGATTCTTCAGATTAAAATTTGGCATGCAGTATTCTTTTTATGAAAACACCCTTATTAATCTTTTTGTTCTAACTTGTAATAAAACAAAATAAAAGATATATATGAGGAATAGAAGTAGCTGAAGCAGTCACTTCATCAATTTATAATTTAATTGCATATGTCCCATTAGATTTTTTTTTTATTTCCACTATCATCTCTCTGGAATATTTATCTTATCCAGTAGCTATTTGATTCATAATGGAAACCTTTGACATTCTTTTATGCATTTCTCAGTCATGTCTAATGCACACTATACAGTATTCAATTTGTATGGAAAATAAGCCATGCTGGAATTAGACAGAGAAGTACTAACAATTTGGCTGATATCTGAATGAGAACTAAAAACAGAAAGGGCACAACATTATGCATACATCCTTTTAATGCATTTAATCTATAGGACGTATAACAGTAACTGATTGGGATCAGATGACAAAATCGCGCATTTCTGTGGTTCTTAAATGTTGTGATACATACATCAATGCAAACTTTGGACAAAGCTCATTGGCATTGTAAAAATCTGTTACATGGAAATAACTAGGAAAGATTCAATTCCTTTAATACGGAATGACATCCACCAATAGTTCTATAGCCTTTTTGGATTTTTGAATTAAGAACAGGCAGCACAGCAGATAAACAGATACCCAGCAAAAAGCCTGCTTTTGTAGATTAGATTTGCTGCAAGACCAAAAAAAAAAGCTGAGGAAGTACATCAAGCAGGGGGCAAAGAAGCTTCATTTTAATTACTTTAGGTAGAGCAAAGCAATCTACCAATATTTGCATTTGAAAACCATGACAGGTTTTTTAACCACAAAATGAGAAAGGCCTTCACAATGTATAATACAGATATTGCCATCTTTGAGAAATTATATTAAAAGATCCAAACTTTGATATTTAATAGATCCAAGTGGGCAGCCGTGTTGGTCTGAAGCAGTTGAACAAAGCAGGAGTCAAGTGAAGTGTGTTTAAGAGCACACGAAAACTTACATTCTAAATAAAAATTGGTTGGTCATAAAGGTGCACTTGACTTTGATATTTAATGTAGCTTCAGCCTAGGCATCTGTAATCTCTTGCTTTTGTCCAGAGATCAAGTTTACTGAGCACTTACAAACTGTCCAGATTGACTAACAACTAGATTATAAACAGTCAGACCCAAAAGCAAGTCCAATTCCTGGTAAAGTAAGCGAATTTAGGATTATAGCCATAGTTGTTAATTCATTTAGGTTTTCTGCCCTTTCTTCTGTATTTTCACGCTGACTTGAAATGCAGCATTTGATCAGTGTGTTTATACAACTGTCATGCTGCAAAATGAAAGAAAATGCTGCAAAAATGAAAGAAACGTTGAAAAAAGTATGGCATATATTCTTTACTTCCCAAGGAAGGAATAAGGAGTCAGACACAGAGTATTGGTATAAAATTGGGCCACTTTATTCAATATTCTAATAAACAGCAAGGGTACCCCACCAGCGGCCTGGCTAGGCCTAGGGGTCACTGTGACCACTCCCCTGCCATTAACGGGTGAGAGACCCAGCCCCCCAGCCGGGCAAGCCCAGCAGGGAGGCACGCACCAGAGGGCCCAAACCCAGACACACATCTCGCCAGAAACGCACCCTCTAGCCGAGCCTCCCGGAGAGTCTGCATTCTCCAAACCCGGGTCTTCAAACCCAAAGGCTGATCATGCCAGACCCCAAATTCCCCAAAAAGGGGATGCTTCACAGTCCTCCCCTAGCCTCATAGTGCCATAAACCCCAAAAACCTGCCACTACTAAGGCCAAGTCTCTACTTAGGGCTTAGCGCCCATCGGGAGGCCCAAAGCCACCCGCAACCCTTGCTGCAAATCTCTCAGGAAAAGCATATTACCCTTTTCCAAGAGATGGACCCCATCCCCTCTGTAAAGGTCAGGAAATTTCAACAAAATGTCTGGATGGGGCAAATAGTGGCCCAACCCCTTTTCCAGCACCTTCCTGATCTCCTTATTAGCCTTATACTGGGCCCTTTCTATAGCTGCAGGGTCCCAAGCACAATGCCACACCAGGTGGGGCAGCATGGCTGACCAAATTATGGTGGTCCCAGGCCATTGCTCCCAAATGTGCTGGAAATCATCCCAGGCCTGCCAAACTAAGGCCCTGCCCTTTAAGAGTCGCAGATCGTTACTTCCCAGGTGAACAATTAAAACCTGAGGAGGAGGACCCAAAGCCACCCGCAACCCTTGCTGAAAATCTCTCAGGAAAAGCATATTACCCTTTTCCGAGAGATGGACCCCATCCCCTCTGTAGAGGTCAGGAAATTTCAACAAAATGTCCAGATGGGGCTATAGCAGCGCCCGCTTCACGGCCTCACTGGATCTCTTTTTCTTAGTCTCTTTGGGGTATTTTACTTTGTTATCTGATGGAAATATAATTCACTTCGTAGGGGACCACAGCAGCTTTGTTAGTTTTTTCCAAATATAGGCTCCAGAGAAACTTTAACGCAAACCACAGATATTTATTATAAAACAAAGTCTTTAGCTGGGGGATATGGGAGATATTTACACAGGCTCAGTTGTTTCCGGCTTTACAAAAACTTTTTCTTTCTTGAGTCTCTCAGTTTCCAGTTCACAGTTCCTTTATAACATACTCTCCACCTCTAGCAAAGGTCTGGCCTCTTGAGAATGATGTGCCAAGTCTCACCCCTTGACTGGAGCCTCTACTCCTAGCCCTTCTGGTGTCTCAGACCCACATCCGCTCCCTCAACCACCTCACTAGATCTCCAGAGTTGTATACAGGTGTCTATGACCGTTTCGGTCTTGACTGACTCACACTTGTCCCACACACAGCCCTCTTGGCTGGTTTTGTCGAGCTTGCAGTCAGCTTTTCTTCTCTTGAAGACTTTCCCACCACTGTCTCAAGCTCCTTCAAAGAATCAGCCGCCCTCTCAGCCTCTGTCAGGCACGAACTGACCCTTTCAGTCTCTGTCAGGCTCCAACTCTGACAGACTTCTGACAGGCACCAACTCTGTCAGACACCAACTGCCTGAATGACTGCCTCAGCAGTTTGCTGTCACTCCCAGACTTTCCCTCCCTGAGAGTTCCGAGCCCTCTGGCCCCCACCCTCAGGTCACCTGACGCAGGCCCTGTGCATCTTCAGTTTCTGGTTAACCCCTAGCTTTCCGTCACAGGGGCAAATAGTGGCCCAACCCCTTTTCCAGCACCTTCCTGATCTCCTTATTAGCCTTATACTGGCCCTTTCTATAGCTGCAGGGTCCCAAGCACAATGCCACACCAGAAGGGGCAGCATGGCTGACCAAATTATGGTGGTCCCAGGCCATTGCTCCCGAATGTGCTGGAAATCATCCCGGGCCTGCCAAACTAAGGCCTTGCCCTTTAAGAATCCCAGATCGTTACCTCCCAGTTGAACAATTAAAACCTGAGGAGGACCCACACAATCTTTAAACAACAAAGGCAGCAGGCTCAGCCACTGAAGGCCTCGGCGCCCCCTCCATTCAATACACACATGCTAGCTGAGTCCCAGCTGAAGAAGAAGAAGAATTGCAGATTTATATCCCGCCCTTCTCCCTGAATCAGAGACTCAGAGCGGCTTACAATCTCCTATGTCTTCTCCCCTCACAACAGACACCCTGTGAGGTGGGTGGGGCTGGAGAGGGCTCTCACAGCAGCTGCCCTTTCAAGAACAACCTCTGCCAGAGCTATGGCTGACCCAAAGCCATTCCAGCAGGTGCAAGTGGAGGAGTGGGGATTCAAACCTGGTTCTCCCAGATAAGAGTCCACACACTTAACCACTACACCAAACTGGCTGAGAGCCAACCGCAGTTCTCCGAGCCTGATGAGCAGCCCAAAACACGTGGCTATGGCCACATATGAGAACTTGGTCTGCTCTGGCCAGGAACAACAGCATCTAAAGAGAAAAAACAGTTAAACAAGAACAGAACCAACAATAAACAAACACCAAGTCACTCACAGCCTAATAAAAGGTTACACGTAAGCCTTATAAGCTGAGGAATGCCACCTGCCCAATCTCTGAATGGAAGTGGAAGGATACCCCATGACAGCCACTGCTGAGGCTGCCCCAATTATAAAGGAGTGGGTCCCAAACCGCACCCCAGAAAACCCCAACTCACCCAAAGTCCGTGATGTTACTGCCCAAAACTGATGCTTCATCAACGGGCTACCATTCGAATGTATAAACAAAAACCCCTCCATGGGCTCCCTAACTGCCAATAAGCAGCCAACACAGTAACTGGACACAGCTTAAGCTCTGAACAACTACCCAACTCAAGCACCGTACCCTACTGTAACTGATACGTCTTAGAGCGATGGACAGTGATGATTGCCTTACCCGCAAATAGCTGCAGATCCCTTAACATCAGAGCCTTACCAGAAACATCGTTTCTAGACTGTGCCACCAGCTCATTTACTCTAAGAGCCCCCCAAAAAGCTAACAAAGACGCAGCATGAAACAAACATGCTTCAAATGATGAAGCACATACCACGTCCCAAACCCTCTTCAAACCCCGCAGAATCAAAGGAGACACAGGATTCCGCGTATCAACCCTGGGAACGGCCTCTCTGGCCCACCCCTCCAGCATCTTTCAAATACGAAAGTCAGCTGTTTCTTCTCTATAACCCAGTGCCTTACTGATAAAAGCCAATGCAGACAGGCGCCCCCTAATGGATCGCATGGCCAACCCCTTACCTCGCAGCAAAACACAGTAATGGAGCAAATGCTCCACCGTGAGGGGCCAAACCCTGCAATACCCTACCTCAGCCCTAAAGTCTTCAAACTTCCACATAGCCCGTTCGTAAGACTTCCTGGTGCTGGGCACAATGGCAAGACCTATCGCTCTGCAGGCCTCGGCTCTCCAATCAGCCATAGCTCCTGGGGCATTGGCACCGGCTCTCTGTTGGCATCTGGGGCCAGCTGACGAAACCTCTCCATCTGTTTATGAGATAGAGTATCAGCCACCCCATTGCTCACCCCAGGAAAATATTTGGCTAAAAACAAAATGTTAAGCCGCTAACAACGCAGAGTGAAGGCCCTCACCAATCTCATAACCCGGCCAGATTTGGATGAAAGGGAATTAATGACGTGGACCACCGCCATATTATCACACCAAAAATGGACAGTGTGATTGGCCATATCCTTCCCCCACAGCCAAACCGCGACTAAAATAAGAAAGAACTCGAGAAACCTAAGATCCCGGTTCACACCAACCTTTACCCAGGAGTCAGGCCAACTATCCGCGCACCAATGTCCACGGAAATAGACTCCAAAACCCAAGGAACCAGGAGCCTCAGACATGACCTGAAGCTCAGCTTCGAGCCTCATGTCGTCCCTCCAAAAAGAGACTCCATTAAAGGACTCCAAAAATTCCTGCCAAACCCTCAAATCATCCCTCATGCTGCAGGTGACCCTAGTTCTATGCTGAGGCAAGCGTAACCATGCCATAGCATCGCACAGCCTTCTAAGAAAAGCCCTCCCAGGAGCAACCACTTTGCAAGCAAAGTTGAGGTGCCCAACTAGCTGCTGCAACTCCAGCAAAGTAACCTTCCTTTTAAGAAGAAAGGTAGAAATCCTAGCCCTCAGCTCCACTATTTTCTGAAGAGGCACCCTAGACAACTGCGCAATAGTGTCAATCTCAGTCCCCAAAAAGGTCAACCTCTGGGTCGGACCTTCAGTTTTCTCAAGCACTAAAGGAACCACAAGCTCCACTGCCAGCTCAAAAAAGCCAGACAGCAACTGCCCACAACGCCCAGTCCCCTGTTTGGTGTAGTGGTTAAGTGAGCGGACTCTTATCTGGGAGAACCGGGTTTGATTCCCCACTCCTCCACTTGCACCTGCTGGAATGGCCTTGGGTCAGCCATAGCTCTGGCAGAGGATGTCCTTGAAAGGGCAGCTGCTGGGAGAGCCCTCTCCAGCCCCACCCACCTCACAGGGTGTCTGTTGTGAGGGAGGAAGGTAAAGGAGATTGTGAGCCGCTCTGAGACTCTTCGGAGTGGAGGGCGGGATATAAATCCAATATCTTCTTCTTCTTCTTCTTCTTCTTCTTCCCTCGGGACCCACAAAAAGGTAGTCATCTAAATAATGAATGACATCCTGCAAACCCACTTTCTCCCACATAGCCCATTCCAAAAATGTGCTGAAACGCTTAAAAGCCGAACATGACACAGAGCAGCCCATTGGCAATGCTCTATCCATGTAAAATTGACCCTCAAAAGAAAACCCTAGAAGTTCAAAATCATCGGGATGGACAGGTAAAAGGTGAAACGCAGACTTAATGTCGCATTTTGCCAATTCTGCCCCCACCCCGCAACGCCTCACCACAGCAATAGTCTGGTCAAAGCTGGTGTACCTAACAGAGCATAAGTGCTCTGGGATCCCATCATTCACGGACTTCCCCTTAGGGAAAGACAAATGGTGAATCAAATGAAATTCACCAGGCATCTTTTTAGGCACCACACCCAAAGGTGAGACTCTAAGAGTACTCACTGGAGGATGTGAAAAAGGACCCAGTATCCTTCCCTCAGCCAGCTCTTTTGCAATCTTGACCCTAACGACCTGCTCCAAGCTCTGAACTGACTTAAGCTTTCCTGACATAAACAGAACTCGAGGACCCTGAAAAGGGATCCTAAATCCAACTTTAAAACCTTCTACCAAATACAAACTATCAACCCTTCAAGGGTACCTCGACAGCCACTGCTCAAGAGGTCCCACCCTTATCGGGCTGGGCCCCTTTCTTAGCTGGAAAGGCACCTCCACTCCCGCCAGGCTTCTTCGTATTTTTACGCCCACGGGCTCTAGGGCAGTTGTCAAATGAGAGGGAACCACCACACATGGGGCACTCGTGCTTGAACTGGCACGTCTTCCTATTACATACCCCAAGGGATCCAAATTCCCAGCAGAGCATGCGGGGTTGAACCGCCTGCCCCATTGCACCATTGGGAGAGCCTGATGGACCAGAAGCAGATGTGGATGACCTACTCACCAAGTGACCACTATCAGAGTGATCACCCAGATTAGGCCTTGCCGGGGACATAATCTGCAGCCAAAGCTGCTGATGGATCCGATCCCACTGAAGGGACGGATACAGGGCAGCCCTCATCCTAAATTCCTGGTCATATTGTAACCAGGCTGGTCCACTAAAGGCTGTATAGCCTTTATAAATTATGTCCAAATACTGAAACAGGGATGCTGCCCTCCACTGCTGCGCCCTCGCAATCACCCCGGCATAAATACAGAACCCAGGAATTCAATTAGCCCAGGTCCTGTTCCCCTTCCAATTTTTCAATTTTTCCTTCTCTTTCTCATCCAATTCTTCCTTGCCTTTTTTCTCAACCTCCCAAAAGAGAAGAGAAAAAGTATCCACGTACTCCCCGTTTAATATTTTTTCCCTAGTAGCGGGAAGCAAGTGGTTCCCCAGCGGCAAGGCAACCTCCCCAAATGGCAAAGCAGCAAAACGCACCATCCCATATGTTGAGGGTGCCTCCATAAAGGAACCAGCCATGCCAGGATGCCCTGCACCTGGGTATACACTAGGAATGCCTTGCCCACATGGCCAAGCCCAATTCTGAAACACGCCCAACGCAGAGGAGGCAGGCGCCCCTGCGCTTGACATGGAAGCGCCCTGCCCGACCGCCGAAGCAGGCACCCATGGCCAAACCTGCCCAGGCCCCGCCTGTAAATTATCACCCAACCTACTTTCGAATCCAGCATGAATCAATGGTAAACCGACCCCCGATGCTCCAGCCGTCATCAAACCCATCTCCGGACCGCAAAGGCCAGCATTCCTGCCAGGCACGACTCCAATCAATTGCATTGCGTAATCCTCCTTGAGTCTCAAAAAGAAAAACAGACTATCAACATAGTTAAAATTAGTCACTGAAGTGGGATCACAGACAAAAGCTTTAATCCATATTTCCCCCTTTTATTTTAGGACACAACAGCCAATCTGCACTACCAGTAAGGGCAAGGTCATTTAAAGACAGCTTGCAGTTTAGTCTGGGATGCAGAGAAAGAGAGAATGAACAAATGATTCTATGATTATATAGAAATGAAGATCCTGTGAATTTAGGGGGAGGTATTTGTGGGTTTCCTGCATTGTATGGGGGGTTGGACTAGATAACCCTGGAGGTCCCTTCCAACTCTATGATTAAGAACATAAGAGAAGCCATGTTAGATCAGGCCAATGGCCCATCCAGTCCAACACTCTGTCACACAGTGGCAAAAAAATTATATATACACACACACTGTGGCTAATAGCCACTGATGGACCTCTGCTCCATATTTTTATCTAAACCCCTCTTGAAGGTGGCTATGCTTGTGGCCGCCACCACCTCCTGTGGCAGTGAATTCCACATGTTAATCTATGAAATTATCTATGATAATATCTATGATTCTATGAAATATACACATTCAAATTCACCCAATGAAATTAAACCACCTTCAAGTATGTTCATGAGAGGAGCTCCTTGTTTCGTATACTATCACCCAAATGAAAACTACCAGTTGCTATGCTAGTTGCTCAACAAAGATGTACTCAAATCATTTACAGATGAAGCAAGCAAGAGGCAGGCAGGCAAATTACCAAACAAAAGAAGACAAAAATAAGACCAAGTTATCAGTATAATGGTTGACTTATACAGTAAATATGAGGCAGATTTCCTGCCTCTTAGGGTGCTTTCACACACACTAAATAATGTACTTTCAATCCACTTTGAATGTGCTTTGCAACTAGATTTTACTGCATGAAATTGCAAAATCTATGTTGAAGTAGATTGGAGTGGTCACTGAAGTAAATTGAAACTGCATTATTTAGCATGTGTGAAACCATAAGAACATAAGAGAAGCCATGCTGGATCAGGTCAATGGCCCATCCAGTCCAACACTCTGTGTCACACAGTGGCTAAATATATATATATACATACATACACTGTGGCTAATAGCCACTGATGGACCTCTGCTCCATATTTTTATCCAATCCCCTCTTGAAGATGGCTATGCTTGTGGCCGCCACCACCTCCTGTGGCAGTGAATTCCACATGTTAATCATCCTTTGGGTGAAGAAGTACTTCCTTTTATCCGTTTTAACCTGACTGCTCAGCAATTGAATTGAATGCCCACGAGTTCTTGTATTGTGAGAAAGGGAGAAAAGTACTTCTTTCTCTGCTTTCTCCATCCCATGCATAATCTTGTAAACCTCTATCATGTCACCCCTCAGTTGACGTTTCTCCAAGCTAAAGAGCCCCAAGCTTTTTAACCTTTCTTCATAGGGAAAGTGTTCCAAACCTTTAATCATTCTATGTGCCCTTTTCTGGACTTTTTCCAATGCTATAATGTTCTTTTTGAGGTGCGGTGACCAGAATTGTACACAGTATTCCAAATGAGACCACACCATCGATTTATACAGGGGCATTATGGTACTGGCTGATTTGTTTTCAATTTCCTTCCTAATAATAATTCCCAGCATGGCGTTGGCCTTTTTTATTGCAATCGTACACTGTCTTGACATTTTCAGTGTGTTATCTATAATGACCCCAAGATCTCTCTCTTGGTCAGTCTCTGCCAGTTCACAACCCATTAACTTGTATTTGTAGCTGGGATTCTTTACCATCTTTACTCCGCTCACTTGTCCCCTCTGGACATTGGTGCTGACCTTCCTGTTTTTCACCTTTTTAATGTATAGTGGTCAGGATGCTAGGAAAGCATGAGAATGAAATAACAGGAGGATAGAAACACACATAATAGGAGGCAGAAAAAAGCAAGGGAAGAAAGAAAGAAAGAAAGAAAGAAAGAAAGAAAGAAAGAAAGAAAGAAAGAAAGAAAGAAAGAAAGAAAGAAAGAAAGAAAGAAAGAAAGAAAGAAAGAAAGAAAGAAAGAAAGAAAGAATTAGAGGGAGGACTTACATTTAACAGTACTGTAGGATACAGGAAGCACAGATCTGACATCATTCAGCTCAGGCACTGAGGTGCCTCATGGCACCCCCCGCTGAACTCTGCAGTTGGGAATGGCTGCTTTTCAGCAAGCACCTGCTCCTTTAGGCCCTCATCCAGAGCAGTCTTGCTCCATTCAGCAAGCATCTGGCAAATTAGCTTGGAAACAACTGGTAAGATGCACTGAGTTATGGAATTGCTGTTTAATGAATGAGATTCCCACATTTCTGTCATGATCAAACCACATGTAAGCACAAGCACATGAAAGAAAGGCAGCTGCACACAAGGTGCTCCACAGGTTTCATCAATAGAAATCTGGCAATCAAAAATAATTCACCAACCCACACATTATTTTGCCCTACTCATTTCAGTTACTTGGATCTGCATCCTTCCTCCACTTTTTAATATTATTTCCATATTGCAGTTTCTGATAGCATTAAACAATGGTCAATAATTAGTGTAACACACATGAAGGAAAGAAAAATGCAGGCTGCATTTCTAAGAACTATTACCTTTGACACTTATTTTGGAGCACATATGTTTAAAGAGTATTCAGTTAATAGTAATAGGGATCAATCAGAAGGTACCCTTTCCAGAGTGCCACTGCCCCATTCCCTCTGGACCTTCAGAGCTTTGAAGTGGCAATGGGACCCCTGCTGAGCTGTGGGCCTTGGCCCATATGTGCCCTGTGATAACAACCACTGATAGTGGTCTAAGTATCAGAAAGCAAATTATACTACAGAACACCAAGACTCATAAACAGATGGTCAAACTCTGTATCATGAATAGAAGAGCATGCATTTCAGTGGTTGGAACCAATAGCTACTAGGCAAGTTCAAACACCCCTGGCTTAACACACATGTTGCTCATCATCACAACTGTTCATCAAGCTGTTTGGATGTGCCTGAGTAGATATAGATGTGTCTATTTTGAAAAAAAACAAATAATTCTAAGATGATGCCTCTTTGAATATTGTATCTTTTGCAATACCGTGAATCGAAACATGATGGTAAATTTTATAAGTTTTCTTCATTTATTACAAACAGATTTTGTCGATGGCAAATTTTTCTTTCAAAGTGCAATGAAATATTTGAAAAGTTTAAAAAATGTGTAATGAAGTACATTTCCATTCATTCCTTCATTTTTCAGTGTGAAGTTTATAAGCAAAAATCAATGAAACTGTTCATTATACATTTGTTCTTAGGTATGAAATTAAGAAAATTGAATCCTAAGGAAAAAAATCAGCTAAAACATTCATCTATGGAGCTAGATAACTTTTAAAACTATTTATATTAATCCAGGTAGTAATCGGACTTGCAAAAATCAATAAATTGTTTATTTGGTGTTAGGCCACATTTAAACATTTTAAGCCTCACAATATCTTCCAATGAAACAAACAAATGTAGAGTTGCAGCATTCTAAGCCCATTGCCTTCAATGGATTTAGAAAGGTACAAACCTGTTTAGAATGATACTGAAAGTGAATTTAATAGCATATTATTTCAGCTGGATTGTACTCATGCTATAATAAATATAATATGATTAATTTACTCATACAAGTCACCATTTGATGAAATGACTACGTATTCTCATAAAAAATAGACATTGTAAGGATCTCATCCCCTTTTGCCATAAGATGACCCAGAAAATACATATGAGCGTAAACACTTAAGTCATAAACTGCTTTTTTGAAAGCTTATGAAATTTTTAGCACATTGTATTTGGCTTTTGAAAGTACTGTCAGAAAAGAAATTTTGCCTCTGCTATCCTTTTGACCTTTATTTTGTTACATGAAACCTAATTACATTTCTCTTTCTAAAGTTACTAATTTATTAAATTGCTAAGTCCTTGAGCTTTAGGAATGTTTTCTCCTCTTTTCTTAGATACTGACCTGCATTACATTTAAGTTGCTTTCAAATACATCTCTCCTGCAGTCTGTATCAGCGGGGCACCTTCACATGTTACAATTTAATGAGGCTCAGGCACAAGTCACGAGTCCCTGAAGAAAAGTATTACCTGATTTGCTTCATTTATTTCTTCCAATAATCATACCATTACCTACAGCTTCTGTTTTTAATTAGTGATATCTAATGATTAACACTGGCCAATTTGCATCCAATTATGTCCCTTGAAAAATTAGACTTGGACGTTAAGGTTGACAACAATTAATCACTCCACAAAAGGGTCCTTGCCTAAGTATCAAGGATGAACATGCTGTACCTTCTCAAATAAGGATTTCAAGGAAAACATTTACCATTTTAGGAGTAAAAGGACATTCGAAATCTGGCTGTGTTTAATGAACTATAGAGCTATTAGGTGAGTTTATGAGAATACATACAGAGCTGATTATGAGGAAAAATGATGCCACTGATACCTTGGAAAACAGGCCTAAAAAGCGCAAAAGCAAGTTTGTTGCATGTATTTTAAATTTTCTGTTCAGGTCTTGTTTCAATTATTTCTTATCATAATGACAATAGCTTTCTGCTTATTCAGACTGTTGTATCACTCTGGTGCTTGGCTGTTGGCTTCTTCCCTTTAAACAGAATGTCTTGAGCTCTGACATTTTCCCCAAAGATCAGTTAATAACACTGGACTATGTATATACTTTTAAAAACAGAGATGTGTACTTGTTTATCATAAGGGTTCCTGCCTAGAAATTATGTCCTGTGCTGTCTGGAGGATAGCTTTTCCTTCTCTTTTGTTCACATGCTACTCTGGGTGAATTCTAACATATAACAGAAGACATGAGGAATCCACCACTGGGTGATATGTTATGATGGTTTCAAATTAATGTTCCCAAAGCGCAACACACAGGTTATGAGACTGGAATGTTTCTCCACTTAAGACTGGAATGATTCTCCACTTAATTCACCCCACATTTTCAAAGGAATTGCAAGTGACAGGAAGATGAGATTTCATAACTTGACTGATATATGGCAGCACTCATGTAAGTGGCCACCATGCACATTTAAAAAAAACACACACAACAACAACTATGTTCAATTCATTATTTTAGCTACCAGTTTAATTGTTCATTATTACTTGGACATAACAAGAGTCAGAATCAGCTCCTGTAAAGCTGAGTGGGAGAAAGTCAGTCTGCAGTCAAGAAATTCACATGTCCAAGGCTGACATCTGTTAGGCACAGTGGGCACAGTGCTTAGAGCCCATAATACTTTTAGGAACCCACAAAAATGTTTTAATTTCTTTTTTTTTAAGTTAAAAATGAACTTTTAGGGTCAAAGAAAATGTTTTAATTTTTTCTCACATCAGAAAAAAATGAAATGTTTAGGGCCCACAGACATTCATTAAATTTGCCTAAAACAGAAAAAATGTTGAAGTATTTTTAAAAAATCAAAAATATGTTTAACGTTGATATTATTATGGTAGGAGGGGCCAACGAGGGCAGAAGTGCCTAGGGTACATGAAAGACATAATGCGGCCCTGCACATGTCCGCTAGTGAGGCTGATCTTATTGCAATTATTCCTTTATCTAGAGATGAGTGGTTGCACACAGGATAAATCCTTACATCACATGCTTCTACTTATCAGTTCAAAACCCACTTCAGGCCCAATTTCTGTTAATAACTAGCAAAAATAGAAAAATAAAAAAATAAATGAATGACATAATGTATCATAGATATTTACTGCTGTGGGGAGAATTCAGTTACAGAGAATATTTAGGGTTAGGGTGCTAAATTATGCACTTTCAAAGCACTTTCCAACTGGATTTTGCTGTGTGAAATGACAAAATCTACTTTCAAATAGTTTCTGAAGTGGATTGAAACTGCATTATTTAGCAAGTGTGACTGCACCTTTAGTGTGTCTTTTTAAATTTGAAATAATATTAGATAGAAGCTTGACCTTCTATTTAATCTTTACATATGTTCAGCAAACTGATTGTGGGTTCAAGGAAGGATAGAGGGTGAGGAATTGGAAGGAATAAACACGGGCAAAACTATTCTTTTAGGTAAAACATGGGGTCAGTTTAGTTTTATTGGTACAGACAAAGGAGCAATTGGCTTAGGGACCAATCCAAGCATCAGGTGACCTCACCTGCTGCCCAGTGAACCACAAGGCCAGCCTGTCTGCTGCTGATCAACTGTGAAGTTACATCAGAACACATGTGGGCACCAGCCTCTACACTATCCCCTTCCCACCTGGCAGTGGAGCCAGCTGTCAACCCCCACCTGGGCATGTGGCTGAGTGGCTCCACACCCCAAGACCCTTTATGGGAGCACCCAAAATGGGGGAGATGAGCATGCAGAGTGAACCTCCCCCAAAGGATCCATCCAAATGCCCAAACCACCAACGAGCAAGGGGCATGCCATGCCCCACTCCCACCAAAGCTCTTAAAACTGTAACCATCCCAACAAGGCATACATAAAAAAAAAACTTTGAAAAAGTTATGGAAATCATTTTGTTTCTACTGCTTCTTTATTAAACTATTTTTAAATCTGAAAATAACCCTCCTTGGTTTGTTTATGAAAGGTCTACATATTTTAAGAAGATGTTTGGGAATTGAAAAAATAATTAGAAGTCAAAACCTGTTGCCCTACAGTTCTAAAAACAGAAAACTTCAGGCATTGGTATTTAATGTCATCACATTGCTAGATGCAAAAACCCATCTGTGTGCCTGAATTGTAAAATTTGTATGTGCTTTCCTCCCGTCCTAATGCAGGTTTCCCAAATCTGCGTAAAGAGGAAATTATTTTTTGTGCCATCATGGAAAATTATATCACAAAAAAGCCAGAATATTTCAAGTCCATGCTTCCTTCAGGTGATTCAGCTGATGGATTTATTGCTGGTGCCTTCAAGCCAAAGCCAAATAGAAACTTGAAGGATGGTCAGCTTCAGCAGGTAAAGATGTAAACATTTCATTCTTTCTAGTCAACCTGTTACTTTAACAAAACATTCTGACCAAAAATGGATTTTGAGATTTTAATAGGAAAAAAGAATACAATGGTAGCATTTGAGATAGCTTGCACTAAGTTAATAACATTTAAAGGTCACCAACAAAATGTCAGGTGAACTGAATAATAAGGCTTTCCAGGAGCAGATTAAATACTGGTTGAGAGTAATTAACTTTGCTGTATAACTACACCGCTTTTCCATTTTTATTCTTGTGTTGTTATTATTATAATTTTGATTAATAATTTCAGATTGTGCAGATGTACTTATTTTGTTCTGATTAAAGTGTATGGGGTTGTGCAAATCTGAAATGTTTTTTGCAATGGATATTTCTGTAGGGCAATGGAGAGCCAATAGGATAATATTGTTGACAGCAGGTAGTAGAATGATGACAAGTTGTGAGAAATCATGGAGGAGATCCTTGGGGGATTCCCATCCAAAACCAAATACATGGCTCCAGCTTACTATAATCTTTTAAAAAGCTAATTTCCACACCATTTCAACAGCTCTCAGCATTTCAAAGGCCACGAGCATGCTTAGTGATCATCAAGTCATGTTGATGAGGGAAATGCCTCTTTTTTAATCTACAAAAAAATACTTTTCTGCATGCCCAGGATTCCTCCCAAACATGCAAAAATCCTGGTCCAGTTATGCTCTTCTACTGACTGGCACTCAGTCATCTGATCTGCTATTAAAAACAATCATTGCAGCTAGTGTTATTATTGTTACTACATTATTTTACAACTTGTGCATGTGAGTTGGTTTTGTTTCTTCTATTTTTGTTATTAATTCCAAAAGAAACAGTTTTGTTATTGTTTCCTATGATTTTGTTTCTTTCGTTATTTTTGTTTTGCTTCATAATTCTGTTTCAATAATATTTCTTATTATTTTCAGTGGAGACCCCCTCCTCTTTTCTTTGGTCTGGGAGGATTGTAGCACTCCTCTAGAACATTCACATGGTCAAAGTTCAAACAGATAGAATAAAGCAGTCCACATTTTGAGGAAATAAAATAGCACCTGTGTTTAACATTAAAGTTTATGGGAAAATTGGAACTTCTGGGGGAGGAAAATGCCAAGCTGAGCTGCTTCTCATAATGGGAGCAGGCTGGAACTTCTGTTCGGGGTAGTGGAATGCAAATTAATGCCTACTGCCTACTTTTCTCAGTTAGGGATTAGTCCAAGATATGCACAGAAAACTTTGAGGAGATTTACCTTGGCTAAAAGGAAGTCCCGGGGGGGGGGGGGGCTCCTTTGAGGGGTCTCTGAGAAGAGTTGCATTTTCATCATCTGCAGAAGTTCTCAGAGTCATTTATTTGACATAAGCTCGACAGAATCCTAACCTTCTTGGACATTACTAAACATCTAAAGCTACACAAGACCGATGTGGATCTGGATAACTGGCAGAAAAGGTACAGATTACTATCTTTCATTCCGGGACTATTTACAGTTAAACAGAATAAATTCAGAAGGTGGGAATTGGAAATCTAGAAAGCTTGGAAGAAGAAGGGAGGAAGAGGTGAAATTTGGACTTTGTAAATTTAAAGGACAGTGCTAAAAAGTGGGAAGGAATTTATTGTTTGGTCTACTTGCGGTTTTGAAAAAAGAGCACCATTGTCACAGACCTGCAGCATATACATTCAACACAGGAAGTACGTCAAGTATCATGAGATCTCTCTACCAGTGAAAATGAGATTTGGTGGCAAGTAAAGCAGGAATTAGCAGATGAAAAGCCTACTCTAGGATTATAATACCATAGAGAAATATCGGCGGCCGTTGCAAGGATGTTAAAATTAAAATAATATTTTTAGTGTTCGGGACATTAAAAATTGTTGGAATTAATTGAGGTGATGATAAGAAAATAAATACTATTGTACATATTGTTTATAATGGACTTTAGAAGCCTTTAAAAGAAAAAAGAAAAAAATTGTTTTTATATAGACATCGTGATCACCAGATTGATTGCCAGAGTGCCTGCAGTTTCAACTCACACGCATCTGCTCTAAGAAATGGACTTTCCCACTATTTTCTGAGAGACTTATGTGGATAGTAAAAGCCTCAGCTTTACAGCAACAGTCTACATCTCTGGATGTGTGTTAGCCACAAGCACAGATGAGCTTCCAGCTGCTCCATGCGTGAACAGCCTCAGTCGTTGCACTGGAAGAAGCCGCGCTGCCATGAGCTGTCCGGTAAAGCGCCTTCCAGCCTGTTTCCGTGAACCAAAGGCTAACACCACCAGGAACCATTTTGTTTTCTGGACTCCATTACAGTAAAGCAAGAGGCTCACATATCCAACAGATGTCTCAAACATCTGCATAAAGTAATCAAGCTTATCTTAGGTGTGGATCCTGCCAGACTGCCCAAGCTTTTGTCAAATGGAACTCTAGACAAAGAACAGTGCCAGCAGAAGAGGAAGAAGAGGAAGAACAGCTTCAGCCAGAGCTAGAGCTATTGTGAAGATCAGGTGTCACCAATTTGACTCTCTATTGTCACTTTCAGATAGGTTTGTATAGCTTGTTTTAATCCCCTCCACCCATGCATCCACCCATGCCTTGCCCAAACTGTCACTTTGGAGCCTCCCATTTCTCTGAGGTAATGTACCACATGGTACAGCATCATGTACCATCTGACCACTTGTCATAAGCCCCTGGACCTCCTACCCCCTAAGGGTTCAAGGTAGTCATTATAACCTCTGACCCAAGGTCTCCCAGGTGTGCATCTGGCGGTACCCCATCCTGCTGTTTAGATACGCCCCCGATACCTGATCAGTTGAGGGTCCTTCCCCCATCTCCCTCATTTGTCGCCACTAGAGCCTTCCTCGAAGACTACGACCGGTAATTATCACCCCGTTTGTCCATCCTTGTGTTACCTATATATATTTCTCTCTGTTTTCTTAGGTCTGTATGTGTGTTGTATGTATCCATTACCTTTTATGTGAGTTCTATAGTTTTCTGTAATAAAAACATAATTATTTTACTTAATTAGTGTTCTTGGTCACTTTAGTAAGACTTTCTGGAAGTAGAATCCTGTATACATAGATTCTAGATCACTTTTAGCCATAGTTGCCCACCTATTAATTCCCCAACCTCTTTTGAGGGCAATTTGGCTTACACTCTTCCCCCTCCCACTAAGGAACACTGTGCTCTCTCTTTGTCCATCTTAGAAAAACACTATTTACCTTGTAAAAATAAAACCAACAGAAGGCAGAAACTGCAATAACATAAATAAATACATACACACATTTATTAATTTAATTCATTTTTTATTCATTTATACCCCCACCTTTCTCACCAATGGGAAACAAAAGCAACTTATATTATTCTCCTCTCCCCTATTTTATCCTCACAACAATCTTGTAATAATAATAATAATAATAATAATAATAATAATAATAATAAAATTTTATTTATACCCCGCCCTCCCCACCGAGGTAGGCTCAGGGTGGCTTACAGAGTGTGGCAAAAGCCATATTAAACAATAAAACAATTATACATTTAGTACCATTTAAAATTACCATTAAATTACATAATATAAAAATCTAAAATCAATCTAAAATAATCTTATCTTATTGCTAACTCAATTGTTGATGTTAGTGATGGCATGGTGTTCATTTCAGGTTTCATCTTGGAAGGCTAGCCGGAAGAGGGCGGTTTTGCACGCCCTACGGAATTGGCTAATATCCCGTAGGGCCCGCACCTCTTCCGGCAGCTGGTTCCACCATTGGGGTGCTTTTATAGAGAAGGCCTGTTCTCTGGATATTTTTAGTTTGGCCTCCTTTGGCCCAGGTACTTCCAGAAGGTTTTGTGAGCTGGATCGCAGTGCTCTCTGGGGAACATATGGAGAGAGGCGGTCCCTAAGGTAAACAGGTCCTCGGCCATATAGGGCTTGGGAGGCTGGCCCAGCAAGTTTCTATGGCACAAGCTGGATTCAGGCCTGGGTCTCTCAGATACTACTCCAACACTTGCTATATAGTGTGGAGAATGCATTATATCAGGGGTGGCCAACAGTAGCTCTCCAGATGTGTTTTGCCTTCAACTTCCATCAGCCCCAGCCATTGGCCATGCTGGCTGGGGCTGATGGGAATTGTAGGCAAAAAACATCTGGAGAGCTACCGTTGGCCACCCCTGCATCATATCATGCCTTCCATATATGTGGTAGATTACAAAGTAACAACTGATAGATCTGACCCCAGGAAGATAACTATCTAAACTTTGCCATCGGGGGACAATAGGAAAAGGAAACAGAGAGGGGGAAAAGTCACCTTAGGGTAAAAGATAATTAATATATTCATATAAATTTAGTCTACATAGACCAGTGGGACTCACTCTATGGCTCTTAGAGAGCTACATTTGCAATTACCATCAACCAAAAGAGCCATATTTATTTCCACTCCTAGCATGAGGCATGCACCTCAGAGAACCAACAGCTAATCACAATCAAGGGGGTTGGCCAGTTTCCAGAAACATGGGACAAGTGCCACTTTGAAGAACAGTACTCAGAAGAGCCACAGATGGTATGTCAAAGAGCCACATGGCTCCCAAGCCACTGAGTATCATTTACTTAAACTTTGTTTCACACCCATGATGACTAAATGGCTAAGGCAAATGCTCCCTTGAAATGGCATATTTTGATCCATTGCGTAGAAAAAAGACACAATGCCCATTTTGAGCCTTTCTTCAAACATGCTCTTCCAGAAACAAGGAGGCTATATGTCTGAGAAATATAAACGTCATACCCTATATCAGTTTCTGTGTTAAGGCATAGACTTCACCTACTTATGCCTAGATGGTTCAGCTTTGAATAGAAAGGTATGACTTAACATTTCTGTATCAGAAGGTTTTCATAATACATATTATATATACCAAGGGTGCCAACATTTGTAATTATCTGGTTTGGTACGTGAATTTGTATGGTTTGTAATGATCAGCTGTGTTACAAAGTGAGCTCCATGCTCACTAGAAATTCTTTTCCAGAGAATATTAAACAAGATGCTGTGCATATGTGTTCACCATTCTGCAGAACACACTCCTCCAAACAGGTGCATGGAAGTTCTTTAATGTTAGCAGTTTACTCACAATAAAGTTGTCATTCATGAACTACAAAGCAACTTGCTTTGTAAGCATGTGAGCAAAAGTTCTTTAATGTTAACTCTTTGATTGTGGTGAACCTTATAAACAGACCAAATAGCTTATTGTCTTTTCCATCTGAGTCCTTTCCTTTGATTTCTTTTCTTGTCTTGTCTTTTGTTTTGAGAGGCAGACATTTGTGTGGTTACTACTCCTTATCCAGATCTGACAGTGCCATAATAAGTAGAGTTACATCTTTCTAAATCCAGTGAAACATTCTCGTGTTCCAGATTATTTTTGGTCAGCAGAAGTTGCATTTCCAAACAGCCATGGGTACAGGGCAGGTGAAACCACATTACCACTCCCATGAGTAACATGATAATGCACATGCAGACAGCACTATTAGTAGTCATGTGCCAACATTGCAAGCTGGGGGAGAGTTCTAGGGAGCCATTAACTGTTTCTAAACATTTGATAAGAACATTCATAAATACTCAGATGATTTTGATCTGAATTGAGTGAAGAGTTTGCCCATCACTATTAATAAAAAGGTAAAGGTAGTCCCCTGTGCAAGCACCAGTCGCTTCCAACTCTGGGATGATGTTGCTTTCACAACGTTTTCATGGCAGACTTTTTATGGGGTGGTTTGTCATTGCCTTCCCCAAGTCATCTATAGTTTCCCCCCAGCAAGCTGGGTACTCTGATTTTACTGACCTCGGAAGGATGGAAGGCTGAGTCAACCTTGAGACGGCTACCTGAACCCAGCTCCACCAGGATCGAACTCAGGTTGTGAGCAGAGCTTAGGAATGAAGTACTGCAACTTTACCACTCTGCGCCATGGGGCTCTTCCACTATTAATACACCTATTCAAAATCCCTTTGAGACTATTTTACTGAATGGACAGAAAGGTTGGGATGTTATCTGTTGCACAGATCCCAATATAGGTAGCTCATAGAAATAAATAACCCTGGCTCCAGCATATTTCCCATTAATTCCCCCCTTCTTTCGCGCAAATTATCAAAGGATGCCTCAAAAGAAGTAGACCCTGCAAGACTGACAACAGGTGGTCAGACACATCATGGCTTTAGCTAATTAGCAAATCAAAGGAACAGAGATGAAAGCAATCTGTAATGCTTGTCTTTATCATCAAGTAAAACTGAACAGAGGATTACTGTTCAGCTGCTCTCCAGTGGTTCTGCGATGAATATCAACCTCACCCTGGGGAATCACTTGGCACTGACAAAACAGATGCATGATTCTATAGGCTAATGTTTCCTGATTAAGTACAACATCCAGTTAGTTAAACTCCCTACTCTCATGCGAATCAGAGAGAGTGTGCTCAATGACCTAAATGATGTTCTCTTTGTTCTTTCTGCATCCTAGGAATTACTAATGGTAAAGTGCTACCTGATAAGTTAAAAGTCCAATCAGCAAACCAGTTGATGTTGAAGCATTTGTATTGAAGGCAATTTCATTTCATGAAAAAATGCAGGAAATTCACAATGCAATTCTAGGCAAAAGTACACCCTTCTGAGCCAACTGACTTCAATGAATTAGAAGAATGTAATTCTGCTGCGGATTGCACTGGGAATCAACTCAAAACCGAAGAATCACAGCATAACTTTCAGTATGGAATTTAAGGCTCATCCAGGACCAAGTCAAGCAAGAAAAACACTGTAAAGATATTCTTGTTGCTCATCCAAAAGCTGATATGTAGTTTGAACCTGTTTTCTAAAAAGCATGCAGATGAACTTGCAAATCCAGCTAGTCTATGTGTAACTTTAAAACATGAGCTTTCTAGCAATTAGCCTTTCTTGGTTGAAGGTGTCTATGTATCATTGCACAATAAAGTGGGTGGTGATTTTCAAGTGTCTTTCTTGTCTTCAGCCCCACAATATTATCTCATCTATTACAGCAAAGCTTGGAAAGTTGTGATGCTCCTCACTGTCAGGCAGCCATGAAGTCTTTCCTTCTGGTGTCAGGTGGGCATCAAGCTCTGAGTTCCCCAGGCCTCAGAATATCAAGAGGAAGATGTTGCACCACCCAGTTCTTCTCTGTCCCCTGGATACACAGAGCAAAATTCATTGCTTCTTCCTGCCTTATAGGGTTGGGTTTTGCCTCAGCCCTCCCCAATCCCTAGCCCTCTAGATTGTCTTTCAGGTTCCTTCATCCCTGCTCCCTATGGTTGCCAGGTCTTCTGGCCATTGGTAGGGGATGGGAAGGTAGGAGTGCCAAATCCAGTTTGGGAAACTGCTGGAGATTCAGAGATGGACAGGAGCCTCAGTGGGGTACAATGCCACAAAGTCCACTCTCCAAAGAATCCATTTACTCTGAGAGAACTGGTATCTGTAGTTTGGAGAAGAGACATAATTCCTGGGGATTCCCAGGCCCTATCTGGAGGCTATCCTCTCTATTGCTTCCTCTATGGTAAATCCCTCCTTGAGATACTGGTAAGCCCCTAATGACTGATCCAGGAGGTCTACCAGAGAGAAAATTCCTGCCAACTGGGCCAGGCTGGCTTTCGGTGGGCCCATTCAATCCCAGTAACTGCTGCCTGTGTTAATTGATATCCTTCCTCCCATTAGCCTCCTGCTTCTTTTGGTGATGTGATGCTGCAATTCTGTTCTTCTGGGGGCCCTGCTGGGCCTCTACCAGCTGTGGTGAATTTGGGGCTGCCACTCTGGCAGGACAGAGATGGGCTGTGTACAGTTGCTCAAGCAATTGTACAGGAGGTGGTGGCGGCTACAAGCATAGCCAGCTTCAAGAGGGGGTTAGATAAAAATATGGAGCAGAGGTCCATCAGTGGCTATTAGCCACAGTGTGTGTGTGTGTGTATATATATATATATATATATATATATATATATATATATATATATATATATATATATATATATATATATATATATATATATATATATATATAAATTTTTGGCCACTATGTGATACAGAGTGTTGGACTGGATGGGCCATTGGCCTGATCCAACATGGCTTCTCTTATGTTCTTAAGCACTTGAGCAGTGCTTCCTGGGCACTCCCTGGGCATTCAGATAGCTGAGAAAGGCAGCAGGGAAATGCCATGGAGATTTGCTACCACTTCAAAAGTTGTAGCTTTTTCAGTCACTTCAACAGTGCTGGAAGACAGGGGTGAGTACAGGAGCCAGGCACTCTCCAGATGTTCACATCTGGACTTGATTTTTTAATCCATCTGGGGTCTGTCCCTGTGTCACCTCAAACTGCCTCAAGTCTGAAACCAGTCCAGGAGATGCATTATTAGATGTCTTGCAATTTTAAAAAAAGCTAAAAGCTGCGGAGGGGTGAATCCAGATCATAGTCATGGAAGGCAGGTTTAAGCCTCTTCCCATTCCCTTGCTCCATGTATCTGACCTGATCTCCAATTATAATTGCTTCACTCTCCCTAAGCTGCTATTTGTCATATTCCACCTTCTTCCCCAATGGGGAATCAAAGCAGGTTATATCATTTTCCTTTTTTTTAACTTTTATTCTCACTTCTCATTCATTTGTAGCCTGCCTTTCTCCCCAATAGGGTCCCAAAGAGGTTTGCATTGTTTTTCTCTCCTCCATTTTATCCACATAACCCCATCAGGTGTGTGACTGGCTCAATGTTACCCAGCAAGCTTCCATGGGAGAGTGGGGATTTAAACCTGGTCTCCCAGATCCCAGTCCAACATTCTAACTTTCTAACACTCTAACCACCATATCACATCTCAGGTCAAATAGCAGCTCTGTGCAAGAGGGCCAGTTGAAGCAGGGAACACAGCAAAAAAGAAAGAGTTAAACTCTACCTCCCCTGCCCTTCAGCTCTCATGTAGAAATCCCACTCCACACGCATAGTACTCATGTCACACGTTATACTCATCTGCTCATAGGGAAATGTGGATTTTGAGGATTTCTGAGGGGCTGATGGCAGAAACTTGGAACCTTCCAGCTTAATTAGCTATGCAATTAGTTCCTGCCAATTGTTGCACAACCTACCACTGGAAGCTAATGGTGCCTTCTTTAATTGATGATGACAAGAATGGCCCATGGCAACTCTTCATTGATTTGGATTGTTTCCATCAGCTTTTGCAGTAACAGCCAGTGAACTGCTGGTCTAAATACATCCAGACTTGGTTTGTTTGTGGTTTTTTTACACTTGCATTAAGATGTTTACAGTCTGTACTCTTTAGTCACCTGTCAATGCAGAACTTTTTAAAAGGTGACATAGATCTTATGAGAATCTGACCACACCAAAATATCCCACCATAATACTAAAATTGGGAATGTCATAGAGTTCTGCCTCCATTAGAATCTTCAGAAGAACCACAGCCTCTGGCAGAAGAAGAAGCCTTTCAAAAGGGGGCCTAGGCACCACTCTTGCCAGGGGTATCCTATGTCCTAGTAGACAACTAGGTAGACTCTGGGCCAGGGAGTAGAAGCCCCTTAGGCTATACTAGTCCTTCACTTTTGTATCTGTTCTGTATCCCATGACTGAAGCTTCAGCAAAAAGGAGAAGCCTTCTTTTCGCTGGGACTTCTGGTGAGGTAGTGAGTAGCTCATCCAAAAGCCTTCATCAGTCCCAAAGACAGAATTTCTGATGTTATGGGGCATGAAAAGTAGTTGAGGAACACTGAGAGGCCCCCTCCACAGTGGGTAGCCAGCAGATGTTCCTGTCACCCCTCCCATACATTTTAAACAGCCCCCCCCCTCGCTGCCACTGCCTTCTTCTCCTTCTGATGGGCCATGGGAGCAAAAGCTAAGAGGGTGGGAGCCGCCCCCTCTCTCCTGGGTGATTTAAATCATGTGGGAGGAGCACCCTGTAGCAGCCACTGCCCCTCCCACACCACTGAAAGGGCTTGCCAATGAGCTGATCAACGGGCCTTTAAGATCATGTGGGAGGCTGGCAGCTGTTCCTGGGTGTCTCTCCCATGTAATTTAAATCACATGGGAGGGAGTGGCCCCCACCCTCTTAGCTTTTACCAGGGGGAATGAGGGGGCTGCCCACCACCTCCACCGTGGTTTGGCAGCCTCATCTGTCCCCATGATTGAAATCACACCAGAGAGGCTGCAGAACAGGCCCCAGCCTCCATGTGCAATTTAAAGACCCCATCAACTAGCCTTTAAATCACACATGGAGGCCACATCTCCTGTGTAATTTCACAGGGAGGGAGGAGGCTATGGCAGTAGTGGCTGCAGCTGAGGTGGGGGGCCCTGCCCAGAAGTTGGGGCAGGTTCCCCCACAGGGTTGCCCCCGTAGGTACAGGCCTGAGCTTCACTAATTGTCCTTCTTCTGTGCATTCCAAATGCATTGGATTCACCCAACAAAGAGGTGGTTTTCCTTTCTTCTTTATGGTTCACATGTTGGTAGTATACAGTATACAGTCAGCATCCCAATGCAGAGTTCCTGCTTGCAACTGTAATCCAGTTGTAGTAAAGCACCTTCTATTCAGTGGACAATTATTTCCCTCAGCATCCTATAAGTCTCAGATCCAATTAAAGATTTTTTCTTCCTTGTCGCTGGACTGATTGCAAAATTTCCTTGTTGAGAGAGGAAGGTGCTTTGCGCCCTAGCTCAAAAAACTTGTGCATTTCAATCCAGATGTGAGAAGGCACATTCTCTTAAATTAGTCCTAGAACCTTTAAAATGCACAGGAAAGGAAGTGAGCCAAGTCAAGATGCTTGGCAAAATCTCCACTACCACCATTATCATATAAAAACATATCCTGGAAAACTTGGGTCCAGTGATGATATGTCTTGATTGCCTGGTCCTCATCCAGCAGTGGATGTACATTTTGGGGACCCTGAAGTTTGAACTGCTATGGGGCCCCCTTTCCAAACAGCAACAATAGGGCAACATCCAACAAGAGCCAAAGGGCCTTGCAGCCTGTGCGGGAACCTCAAGGCCCAAATGGCAAAGAATGGGGTGGTAGGGTAAAGCCCTTTAAAATGGCCCATACATTATTGAAGGACTGACCACAGAGATTTTCAAGTGACAGCTTATGTTCATACAGAACTTGTATTTTGTTGAACAAGATTGTGTTCAACAAAATACAAGATTGAACAAGATTGTGTTCTATTAGTATAAATGTTTTTAAAAATCTCTCACAGGGTTTTCCGTTATAGCAGTATCAAACCACAATTACTAGCTGGTCAACATAGGTCAGGCATAGAGTCAATGATAATAGAATAGAATTTGGTATCTAGGTTGTTGATTTGATTCACAATTTCATCTTGCAAATGTTTCCCCATTATTTCTATCAGTTCTTCATACACAGTTTTGGATAGGCAAGTCATATTTACTTTTTCATTTTTATACTTCTCAAGTATATGTAAAAATGGGTCAAACTCTGCAATAAGTTCAATGGTCCCTATGAAGTTTCCATTATTTGGTGAGCCCCACTTTATAAAAGCACTTTATAAAAGCTACTCTTTTCAGTACCTCAGAACAGTACTTTATGTTTTTTTTTCTCGTCGTTCCTCAAGTTGCTGATCCACAGTGTTTTTATTTTACCTTTTTGTTATCCAACACAACATTGCCCTCTTATGTTCCATGCTGTTTTCATGATTCTCCAGAGTTCTGAGTACATTCATGCAGTCAGAAAATCTACCTGTTGCAAGTAACGTTTGGCATTTAGAAAAGAATTCGCAAGCAAACAGTATATGCAGCCTTTGCTCTTTGAGTGAACTAACCAGGATCTCATCACAGTCTGTATTTATGAATAACACTCTTGAACACAAACATAAAAGAGGCAATGCAACAGATGCACTTTAACATTAAACTAAATTCTTTATATAAACAAAAGCATGGAGGTTTTCATAGGAATCCTCGTTCATTCCAATCCAGTTGCAATTACTTCATAGCAAGGCTCTTTATTGCAAGGCCTTTGTAGCTAAGGCTCTTGACTACAAATATCTTCAGCATCCACAAAGATGCACAGTACACAAAGTCTAAACACTTAAGCAGGGGTTGTTTTGTAGAAAAATAGGTGGTGGAGCTCATCCAGGGATGTTTATGCAGCTGCACCTACTATTCAACGGACAAGATGGGAAGGAGGAGGTGGAACTCTCAGAAAGGTTCAGGAGCTGCGTTCCTGTGAGCTCCCACTGAATCTGAGGCCTGAACGTAAGTAATACATATATTGTAAGTCAACGTTAATGCTCACAATACTGCAACAGCAATGAGATTCTACCCGGCTCCACCAAGGAGGCAACCAGCAAATTGCCCACATAACATGCAGGGCAGGCGGGAGGGCCTATTGTCTGCCAAGACGAAGGAGCCGACGATGAGCACAGATCTGACAGTTAGACTGTCAGATCCCGCCTTTTTCTCTGCACGCCGAAATGGGTGCCCGCTGACGCTTCCCATCCAGGGAAGCAAACTCTGCTCATGCAGCCTAGCAGCTATGCTGCAGTCTGCAAGCATAAGATTGCTCCCCAAGGATGGAATAAAGAGTCAGACACAGAGTATTGGTATAAAATTGGGCCACTTTATTCCATATTCTAATAAACAGCAAGGGTACCCCACCAGCGGCCTGGCCAGGCATAGGGGTCACCACGACTGCTCCCCTGCCATTAACGGGCGAGAGACCCAGCCCCCAGCTGGAGCTGAGTGTTACTCAGCTCCCTCCAGGCAGGCCCAGCAGGGAGGCATGCACCAGAGGGCCCAAACCCAGATGCACGTCTCGCCAGAAAGGCACCCTCTAGCCGAGCCTCCCGGACAGTCTGCATTCTCCAAAATCATTTCTAGACTGTGCCACCAGCTCACTTACTCTAAGAGCCCCTCAAAAAGCTAACAAAGTCACAGCATGAAACAAACATGCTTCAAATGACAAAGCACACACCACGTCCCAAACCCTCTTCAAACCTCGCAGAATCAAAGGAGACACAGGATTCCGCGTATCAACCCTGGGACTGGCCTCTCTGGCGCACCCCTCCAGCATCTTTCGAATACGAAAGTCAGCTGTTTCTCCCCTATAACCCAGCGCCTTACTGACAAAAGCCAAGGCAGACAGGAGCCCCCTAATGGATCGCACGGCCAACCCCTTACCTCCCAGCGAAACACAGTAATGGAGCAAATGCTCCACCATGATGGGCCAAACCCTGCAATACCCTACCTCAGCCCTAAAGTCTTCAAACTGCCGCACAGCCCGTTCGTAAGACTTCCTGGTGCTGGGCGCAATGGCTAGACCTATCGCTCTGCAGGCCTCGGCTCTCCAATTAGCCATAGCTCCTGGGGCATTGGCACCGGCCCTCTGTCGGCATCTTGGGCCAGCTGACGAAACCTCTCCATCTGTTTATGAGATAGAGCGTCAGCCACCCCGTTACTCACCCCAGGAACATGCTTGGCTAAAAACAAAATGTTAAGCAGCAAACAACGCAGAGTGAAGGCCCTCACCAATCTCATAACCCAGCCAGATTTGGATGAAAGGGAATTAATGACGTGGACCACTGCCATATTATCACACCAAAAATGGACAGTGTGCTTGGCCATATCCTTCCCCCACAGCCAAACCGTGACTAAAATAGGAAAGAACTCGAGAAACCTAAGATCCCAGTTCACACCAACCTTTACCCAGGAGTCAGGCCAACTATCCGCACACCAATGTCCATGGAAATAGACTCCAAAACCCAAGGAACTAGCAGGATCAGACATGACCTGAAGCTCAGCTTCGAGCCTCATGTCTTCCCTCCAAAAAAAGACTCCATTAAAGGACTTCAAAAATTCCTGCCAAACCCTCAAATCATCCCTCATGCTGCAGGTGACCCTAGTTCTATGCTGAGGCAAGCGTAACCCTGCCATAGAATCGCACAGCCTTCTAAGAAAAGCCCTCCCAGGAGCAACCACTTTACAAGCAAAGTTGAGGTGCCCAACTAGCTGCTGCAACTCCAACAAAGTAACCTTCCTTTTAAGAAGAAAGGTAGAAATCCTAGCCCTCAGCTCCACTATTTTCTGAAGAGGCACCCTAGACAACTGCGCAATAGTGTCAATCTCAATCCCCAAAAAGGCAACCTCTGGGTCGGACCTTCAGTTTTCTCAAGCACTAAAGGAACCCCAAACTCCGCTGCCAGCTCAACAAAGCCAGACAGCAACTGCCCGCAACGCCCAGTCCCCTCGGGACCCACAAAAAGGTAGTCATCCAAATAATGAACGACATCCTGCAAACCCACTTTCTCCCGCACAGCTCATTCCAAAAATGTGCTGAAACGCTCAAAAGCCAAACATGACACAGAGCAGCCCATTGGCAATGCTCTATCCATGTAAAATTGACCCTCAAAAGAAAACCCTAGAAGTTCAAAATCATCGGGATGGACAGGTAAAAGGCGAAATGCAGACTTAATGTCGCATTTTGCCAATTCTGCCCCCACCCCGCAACGCCTCACCATGGCAATAGCCTGGTCAAAGCTGGTGTATCTAACAGAGCATAATTGCTCCGGGATCTCATCATTCACGGACTTCCCCTTAGGAAAAGACAAATGGTGAATCAAATGAAATTCACCAGGCGCCTTTTTAGGCACCACACCCAAAGGTGAGACTCTAAGAGTACTCACTGGAGGATGTGAAAAAGGACCCAGTATCCTTCCCTCAGCCAGCTCTTTTGCAATCTTGACCCTAACGACCTGCTCCAAGCTCTGAACTGACTTAAGGTTTCCTGACATAAACAGAACTCGACGACCCTGAAAAGGGATCCTAAACCCAACTTTAAAACCTTCTAACAAATACAAACTATCAACCCTTTGAGGGTACCTCAACAGCCACTGCTCAAGAGGTCCCACCCTTATCGAGCTGGGCCCCTTTCTTAGCTGGAAAGGCACCTCCGCTCCCGCCAGGCTTCTTTGTATTTTTACACCCATGGGCTGTAGGGCAGTTGTCAAATGAGTGGGAACCACCACACATCGGGCACTCGTGCTTGAACTGGCACGCCTTCCTATTACATACCCCAAGGGATCCAAAATCCTAGCAGAGCATGCGGGGTTGAACTGCCTGCCCCGCTGCACCGCGGGGAGAGCCTGATGGACCAGCAGCAGATGTGCATGACCTACTCACCAAGTGACCACTATCAGAGCGATCACCCAGATTAGGCCTAGCCGGGGACATAATCTGCAGCCAAAGCTGCTGATGGATCTGATCCCACTGAAGGGACGGATACAGGGCAGCCCTCATTCTAAATTCCTGGTCATATTGTAACCATGCTGGTCCACTAAAAGCCATATTACCTTTATAAATTATGTCCAAATACTGGAACAGGGATGCTGCCCTCCACGGCTGCGCCCTCGCAATCACCCCGGCATAAATACAGAACCCAGGAAGCGAATTATCCCAGGTCCTGTCCACCTTCCGTTTTTTAAATTTTTCCTTCTCTTTCTCATCCAATTCTTCCTTGTCTTTTTCCTCAACCTCCCAAAAGAGAAGAGAAAAAATATCCATGTACTCCCCTTTTAATATTTTTTCCCTAGTAGCGGGAAGCAAGTGGTCCCCCAGTGGCAAGGCAACCTCCCCAAACGGCAAAGCAGCAAAAGGCACCATCCCATATGTTAGACTGTCAGATCCCGCCTTTTTCTCTGCGCACTGAAACGGGCGCCCCCTGACTCTTCCCATCCAGGGAAGCAAACTCTGCTCATGCAGCCTAGCAGCTACGCTGCAGTCTGCAAGCATAAGATTCCCTCCTACTGGTCAGAGGAAGTAATTTTTGTCAGATAAATAGCACAGGTGCTCTCATGGGTGGGTCCAACTCCCACAGATGGGTGGTTTTTAGAAGAAGTTGATGAGAGATCTCAGACTCATTTTCTTCACTTGTCTCTCATGTCTCATCTGGCTTAGCACTGGTTTGTAGATCTCCATGTGTGACAGACAGCAAACATATGCATGCTTATAGACAGTGCTACTTGGGAGAGACTGAGTTAGTTGAACTGATTGACGGCTCATGGAACTTGCTCTGATTGGAGGACTGAAGCTAACTGTAGAGGGGAGTATGGCAGGCAGCTGGAGAGGTTGTTTGGAGAAGGGAGTGGCCTGGGAGACTCTCTAGTGAGAGACATCTAAAAAGCCGAGTCTGGTTTAGAGCCAGTTTGGTGTGGCTTTGGAAAAGCAGAGACTCAGGAGGAGGCTATTCAAATAGTTTAATCAGTCTCTGGGTATAAAACAAAGAAACACAACCTGAGAAGAGTTCTCCATTTTATAAGCTTAATATCCAGTTTAAAGAGACTGAAAATCTAGAATATAAGAATTTAGCAAATGGTTTGAAAAGGCCTTAAAAATACCACACCCCTCCCCAAGGTTATTGCTCTTAAAGAGAAAAGAATAACAATCTTGCCAGTGAAAAGGATTTAGTAGGGAAACCCTAGTCTTTAAAAACAAAAGGATAAAGCTGAGTACTTTCTCAAGTTTGTGCAACCAACAAGTATTAAGTTTAAAAAGGAAACATAAGGCACTGTAGAAGTAATATCAATGCAAAGGCACTATAAATTCTATAACACTTTCAGTGAAAGCAAAACAGCCTAAAGTCTCTAAAAGTATATTCAGCACCATGAGACTCACAGTTCTGTAAATATATTTAACTTTAATCTACCAGTTCCAAAACCTAACCACTATGTAAATATTGATGTCCTTCCCTGCCAGTTTGTTAAAATAAATCTGAAATCTGTTTAACTGTGTAAGTGTGCCTAAAGTGACATTTCTGAAGAAAAATATTTGAAAACTGATGCAACATCAGTGTGATTATTTTAGAGGTGATTAATAAAATGGTCTCCTTGTTACACTGTCGCTGATTTTACATTCCATTTTCCCCTACAATGTAGGACATGGCAATTGATTATAGTACACACATCTTTAGAAAGAATGGCAAATATCACTAATAGCTGAAGAAAGGGGCACACATTTGCTCCACCATCACCACTGCCACCCAGGTCTGCAGTCTACATGCATGAAAAACATTTGCAAAGGACGGCATACAAACATTAGACTTAAATCCAAGAATACTTATCCAGGAGTTAGTTACATTGTATAAAATAGGACATCCTTCTAAGTAAACACACAAAATTGCCTGTTACTAAAACACATATGTGGCATTAACCTCTACTCTCCCCCTCCTTGCAGTCTGCAGCACTGCCTGTTTCGTTGACAGCACAGACAAGCAAAATGTTTGCCCTTAATCCTAGAAGGTATGGCTGAGATAGATCAGAATAGTGAACAAACACTACTGTACTTAGCTAGTGAGCCAACATTGTGATTGATCAGAGCAACACTTGGGAAAGACAAACTTATCAGGGCAATCCTCTTTAATGGCAAGTTCAGCTGTGCTGATTGGGAAATGTCCCTCTCAGCTATGTGTTTGCTGAGTCACTCTTTCCATACTCTTTCCCCCCACTTTATGACCCTCTTGAACTCTAAAGCAGATAGTCAGGTGCCAAAAAAAGAGACAAATCAGAATGTTTCCACATATTACTGACAGTTAATCATTTTTTCTGTTTGGATCTTGTTATAATGAATGATATTAAAGGATGGATGTATTCTGCTGAGGTTTTGATTAATTAACGTCTGAGAGCCAGTTTGGTGTAGTGGTTAAGTGTGCGGACTCTTATCTGGGAGAACCGGGTTTGATTCCCCACTCCTCCACTTGCACCTGCTGAAATGGCCTTGGGTCAGCCATAGCTCTGGCAGAGGTTGTCCTTGAAAGGGCAGCTGCTGTGAGAGCCCTCTCCAGCCCCACCCACCTCACAGGGTGTCTGTTGTGGGGGAGGAAGGTAAAGGAGATTGTGAGCCGCTCTGAGACTCTTTGGAGTGGAGGGCGGGATATAAATCCAATATCTTCTTCTTCTTCTTCTTCTTCTTCTTCTTCTTCTTCTTCTTCTTCTTCTTCTTCTTCTTCTTCTTCTCTACATCACTACCGAAACAATGCATATGAAGGTCTTTGAATACTCTAAAGTATTATACGAATGCTAAATAGTATTAAAAGACACAATGACAGAAATATCCAATTTAAAATGTCTCGTGGCTTGATTTCAAGAGCAGCTTTCTGTCATTGTCTCAGAGTTTGACACATCTATGTCGTTTTGCCGTTATTATCGCTAGCCCTGGTAGGTGAGTCAGTATAGCAAGCAACAGTCCAACAACACTCTGTGCTTAACTATATACAATTTATTTACAATATTTACATTCACCAGCAAAGTGCTTCGCCAAGCAAACCATCTAGAGTAGAAGGATACAATGCATAGCACAGCACTGCTTATATACAAATTACATAGGATATGCACCAATGAGTTACAAGTGCTGAGGCACTTGTTACCAAATGCCAGTCAGAACTGGTTTCATCTTGTTGAGACCTGGTAAGTACTGAGGTCATTATTTTTGACACTGACTGTCAGTTAGATCAGCGTGATCTCAGTAGTCACTAGCCTAATGCCTTATTGAGCATTTGTATATGCTGACAATCTATAGGTAAACAATAAGAACAGCTCACTGAATCAGTTCATACCATGGAAGAGAATGTAAAATTTCCAAAGATTATACAATCTTTTGAGTTGATATTCAGTTTTGGGCATTTCATGGGGCTGTAGAACTGAAATCTTGGGCAGAGATAAACATGAACGCCTGACCTTGTGAATTTACTGCTTGTTTTTACATATTGGGAGGGGGGGACTGGTATTACTATTCTTTCTTGCTATTCTTCTTTATTTTTTCCATGATATGCAGATAAATTGGTGAAGAGATAGAAAAGGAACATAAGTGAGCAACCGTATTATATCTCTACTTAGGGCCCTGCAAAACTGCCATTGTTAATGTCCCTATTTCTCTAATGGCAAAATGGTAGCAAGAAACTGGAGAATGAGCTTGGCTTCCATTCATCTTGTTTTACAGTCCCGTGACCTTGCTAGGACAGGAGCACTCTTAACATAAAATTACATTAAAATACAGAAAAGCCACCATAGTCACATTTTGACTTGCATGCATTTCAATTTTAAAGAGGAGGGGACAACAGGAGTTTGATAAATGGGCATGCAAATATAACTTGCCACACCCTGAAACCAATTAAACCAAGTTTAGTAGCTCAAGAAACTTTTAAAATAAAGTTTTCTGTTGCATAATTTAAAAATACAAAGACTAAATTGCGCAAAAAGTAGGAAAGGAACAAGCAGTCAAGGGAGAAAGGAAGCCTGAGTGGATGTGAATGTGAAAATAGATGATAGATTTCTGGAAACCTTGGAGAATAATTTCCCCTTTGTTAGTTTTTTAAATTATCCTGAAATAGTTTCAAAACAATTAAACATAAAACATTCACCAAATCATAAGAATTAACTGAATTTTGTAGCTTCATAAATTATATTAGTGACTGCTCTCAAAGAAGAAAATCTACGTTGTAAATTCTCAAAGATGCTGTGAAGATTTTGACACTCAGAATTTTAAACTATTGTTCATATTGGCCAATGCTTCTCATTCAGTCCTGTTGGTACAAATTTGTGTTCACATTTTGTGGACAACAATATTGTTACAAAAGAGTACCACAAAGGGGAATGTACTTTTACCTGGTATATGTTGTCAGCATATTGTCCAGATGCTGGATCAGCTTCCCACAGACAGGGATGCCACAAAATGTTATGTGGATGATATTATTGCTTTGAGAAAGGATCCAGAGTTTATTTGTGATGTAGCTAGGGCAGTTTTGAAATCTAGCCAAACTTCATTTATTATATTATCAATTGGGATAGAGAACAACTGGTACAGAAAGAAGTAAAGTATTTAAGAGTGTGTCTGGGTCAAGAAGAAAAAAACTAATGTACAAAGGATGGAAGCCATAGGAAAATTGGCAGCTCCAATTGATGCCCATTCTTTGAGAGCAGTCTCGGGGATGTTAAATTCTTTGAGGGGTTTGCTGAGAAAACCCATATGTGCATCAGAAATAATATTACTGAGCCGTCTCTCATTCAGCATTTCACCAATATGAAGCACACTCAAGAAAACTTCAGATTTTTAGTACTGGAAAAGTTTGAATTGTGTCCTTATGTGAGATCTGATGTACACAAAGTGCTCTTGAGTAAAGAATTGCAATGGATATTCAGACTAAAACCATATTTTCCATATGGTCTCCGTCATTCACTAGACTTTTCAGTTTTTCTATAGCTTTGTTCTTAAGTTGTTCTAAAATGTTTATTGCACTTTGCATCCTATTCTGTGAACACTATATGCAAGTCTTGTGGCACCTTATCAGTGGTCCCCATTAAATGTTCTGTGGGCAGCTGAGCCTTGTTAACAAGATTATAACAATATTGGTTTGTTCAAATATGTGGTCTCTGTATGTTACTTCTTTGTATCTATTGTAAATTGCATTGTTATTTTTGTTGGAATAATTTCTTATAAAACGTGTGTGAACTAAGAAACAGACAACATGTCATATCGTTATTTTCTACAAGAAGATTCCCATCTGATTTTGAGAACGTTGGCTCTTACCATTAATTACTACAAAGTGACTCCCATTATATTTGAGAATTTTGGCTCCTATTATAGGTATTACAGTAGAAGACTTTCAGAAATTTTGATTGCCTCCAACTTCACTTTGTATGAGGAGTCTCCTTTTGGATTTGGGAATTTCAACCCCATACACTCAATTATTTCAGCAAGCTGTGATTTACTTATAGTGTGGTTTGGGTTATGGATTCGTACTTGTTTCAGTAGCAATGTATGCGCTGGATATTGTGGTAGAAGTTAAGTGTTGTTTTATAATAAACTTAAATAATATTTAGTAAATTTATTCTATTTATTCACTGTGTAGTATATTCATAGATCAACCACAATATTATTTCAAAAATATCTTTATTGATAATTACATTTTCTTTAGTGTCTACATCACAGTGTTTTTTGCTTATTGGAGACCATATATAGACATGCATATATGGATATATAAAGTAGCATCCATAACAGGTGCCAAGTAGTCTTTGTAATTTTTTTTTTGGGGGGGGGGGGAGGGAGGAGAATCAAGAAGCAGTTTGACACAGTTCCAGATGATAGACCACATTTATCTTGTGGACTCCATTCTATCGTATGGGCTCATAGGATAGAATGGAGTCCATCCTAGCCTATGGGCCTATAGGATAGAATGGAGAGATAGGGCTGGCACTGCAGCACAATGCTACAGAAGGGAATTTAAACTTTAATCCCCTTTTCTAAGGTTACAGCAGCAGCTGGATCTCTCCATTCTATCCTGTGGGCCCACAGGATAGAATGGAGAGATCTGGCTGCAGCAACCCCAGAGAAGGGCGGGACAGTGCAAGTAATTAGCCTTGCCTAGGGTGCCAAAGGGTCTAGGGCCAGTCCTGCAGGTCTGGCAACTGAAGTCTTGGACTCAATGTGTATTCGAGGTACTAGCAAATAAATTAACTACACCACATCAGATATGCAAATGATGGGAACTCCAATTACATCATCATTGGCACAATAGGGGGCTGGACAAAAGTTAATAGCTAGCATTCTGCCATTTGGGCAGAAGACAGAACATGGAGATGAGCAGGCCACAGTATTGTACTCAAGCCCAGGATCTCAGCCAGCAGATTGTTATTTGAGAAGAGTTGCTGGGAAGCTTATCTACAGAGATCAAATTTTTGGCCAGGAATAGTGTGGCCCAACTTGCAGACTTGTCGAAAATGATAAATTTCTCATACAACCCTCTCCAATCCAGAGTGACAGCCTTCATCCTTACAATGCATCAAACTGAACTCTATGGCAGGGGTGGCCAATGGTAGCTCTCCAGATGTTTTTTGCCTACAACTGCCATCAGCCCCAGACATTGGCCATGCTGGCTGGGGGTGATGGGAGTTGTAGGCAGAAAAAAACATCTGCTCTATGGTATATATATCCCATTGTGCCTTTGGGAATGATGATGTCTGAGGGCCTAGTAAAAGATTTAAATGACTCCCAGCCATTTCACCCCCTGAAAAGGCTTTCCTCTGCTTTCCGCTCCCCCATAGCTTTTCATATCCACATGGAAATATCCAGGTTGTAATATACAAAATCAAATATCCAGTAGTGTCAAGTCCTGGCTCCAACATGTTGGGCTGCTCCAGGGCTTGATTCTTAGCCGAGGTGCTAATAAGCACAATCTCAGAAAATGTAGAAGGTGATGGGTCTACCGTCACCCTGATCCCTCTCTCATAGATGCAGGCTCTACATCCCTGTGATTTCTGTAACTGCCATAATCTTTTTTTCCTTGCTGGATCAGCTGAGGAGCTCTTGAAGAGGCCCATACTCTTCCTCCCCAGTTAACCTTTCTCAGTCCCTTTAAATCTACCCCCTGGAACCAGCTTTCCCATGAAGCCTCCAATCCCTGCTGTCTCTCAAATGGCTGGGAGTGATTGCTGCCTTCAGGAGCCAACACGAGTGCTCCCCTCAACTCTGCCTCCAACCTATACCCTCAGTGTCAGGCATGGTGGGTGATTCCCCCTTTCCTGCTGCCTTTCTCTGTCCAGGCTCCTCTGTGCCTGGTACCTGTGAAGCTTTCCTGGCTTTCCTCCCTGTCTATCCATTGTCCCAGGGTCCCTGCCTGAATTCCTCTGCAGTCTCTTTGCCCTCCTCAGGCCACCCTGCCTGTCATTCCTCTCCTGTAAACTTTTCCACCTCTCTGCTAGTCTCCCACAGACACCTGTGTTGCCCTCTGCCCTCCTGGTTCTGGTCATGGTGCAGTTTCTGCCACGCCAACAGCTCGCCTAGTCACTGCCACTCTGCTTCAAATGTGCTGGAGGTTGCCAAGCCCCACCATGACTCCCTGGCCCATCTCAGTGCTCCCAGGAGCCAGGAGCTGCTGACTTCAAATGGAGGTAAACTGGGTGTGGTGGAGTTGGCCGTGGATGTTTCTGCTGAGCCTGGGGGCATTGTGACTGTTAGAGTCAGGTCCATGTTTGCCCTTGGACATGTAGGTTATAAGAATTCCCACAGAAATCAATTATAGTTAATGAAATAAAGGAAATGCCTCACAGGAGACCTGTGCTCTAATCTCCCTCTCATTTCTTTAACACTGCAAAGTAGCTTCCAGGGAAGGGTTGAAACCATGACATCTGAGGATGGAGATCAACCCTTTTTCCATGTGCCATTTCCCCAACAGAAACCACTCCCCAAATCTCACAGCAGGATATGAATATGTGCTTTGTAAGGAAACTGTTGGAAGACTTGGTTATAAGACTCCTGAACAATGGGAAACTTATCAAATATATAAATTGTCCAGGGGCTGGCTCATTAAAAGAGACAGGTAATTTTTAATAAGACTGTACTTGAGACCCTGCTTGCAGATTTCATTCAACCCTTAATGAACTTGATTTAGATAATTTCTATTTAGATAATTTCTATTTTATTTTTCACTTTAAGATCCTATTAAAAACATCTCTATACGCAATCAAATATCTGTAAGAATTCTTTATGCGCTGTGGGTTGTAATCAAGATAATAATTATAATTTTGGCTTTGTGACAATATAAATTGGATAGCTAGGTTCCCGTTAAGCATGTGCTTATTATATATGGCTCAGAACCCAGAGGTAATACATGGGATCAAACAAAATTTAGTCTGAAAAGCTCAGGTACATTGTGACCAGAGGCAACTGTTGACCTGCATCTGGCTCGTAAAATGCAGCAGACAAAAAGATAGTGAAAAACTGATACTGCATCCGAACAGATATTCCCTGAGTAAATAAATTAGAAGAGAACCAGAGGGAGGAAAGACAAGTGTGATTCTTATTGCCTCGATCATGGAAGTATAGAGAGGTAAATTGGAAATGAACAAGAGGGTTCTTGGCTGCCAGGTTCACTTTGATGTTTGAAAAATGACATTTTGATTCCAAGACACGGATGTTAAGCTTCCTCATGAACCTCCATTCTGCCTGTCTAACTGGCTTTTCCTCTTTATAATGTGTTTACAGGAAATTAGTATACAAAGGTTTATTATTGTCATTAATATAATTGTCTGCAGAGAGGCCTAAAAAAATTATATGAGGTAGCTTTTTCATAGCTATGATATAAACCATACCTACTTTTCTCCTTCTTGTGGACCACCCTGATGGCAATACCCACTGAATGCTGTGTCAAACAGGAGTGTCAAACATATGATCCATGGGATGGATCTAGCCCCTGCAGGGCTCCAGTCAGTCCCACAAACAGACCTCCAATCAGGTTTGCTGCTTCCTACATCCTGTTCCACCTTCCTGTTTCCAGCACCAGAGCTGGTTTTTGCCCAGTCTCTTCTATTTCCAGCTTCACAGAGGATAGAAAGATTGGCTGAGGGCTTCTTCTCCTCCTTCTCTGGGGAGGAAGGGGAAAGGAAAGAACCAGAGAGAGAGAAGCGTTGCCAATCCCCAGTTGGGGACAGAGGATTTCCTGATTTGGAGGCCCTCCCCTGCTTCGGGGTCATCAGAAAGCAAGGGAGAGGGAAGGAAATATCTGCGGGGCATTCTATTATTCCCTATGGAGACTAATTCCCAAAGGTAGGTAGGTATCTGGGGCTCTGGAGGGGTTTTTTTTAGGTAGAAGCACCAAATGTTCAGTATAGCATCCAATGCCTCTCCTCAAAACACCCTCCAAGTTTCAAAAAGTTTGGGCCAGGGGTCCAGTTCTATGAGCCCCAGAAAAAGGTGCCCCTATCCTGCATTATTTTCAGTGGAGGGAAGGCATTTAAAAACTTTGCAGTTCCTTTAAATGTGATGACTAAAACTCCCTTTGGAGTTCAATCAACCTTACTCCTGGCTCCACCTTCAAAGTCTCATGGTTCCAACCCCAAAGTCCCTAGGTATTTCTTGGATTGGACCTGACAACCCTGAGAGAGAGAGTTAGTTAGTTCCATGGCACTTGGAGAGATACCCCTCTGTACTTCTAACAGATGTGGAGGAACTAAGAGCACATCTTGCATTCTCTATTATTGGAAGAGACTAAGCTCCTTAATAACTAACAAAATTTGTGGCAGGGCATGAGTTTTCATGAGTCACTGCTCACTTCTTCAGATACAGCTAGAATGTGAGTCCATCTGTTCTTATATCTTGGAGAGTGAAGTGATTTCAGATGCCAAATGACAATAGCAGGCATTAGTAAACAAAAAAGAAACCTAGGTCTCAGTTCAGTCCAGGAGGATGCATTGCATTACGTTTCATTATCAGTTGCAATTCAGCAGTCTTTCTAATCTCCCTTTGAAATTCCTTTGTAAGAGAACTACTACCATAGGTAGGCAACTGAATGTCCTGGAAAGTTAAAATGTCCCCCATTAGTTTTTTAATGTTGTGGTTTCTAATAGCAGTAGAAAGAGTAAGAGTCCAGTAGTACCCTAAAGATTAATAAAATTTGTGGCAGGATATGTGCTTTTTTGAGCCACTGCTCACTTGTTCAGACTTATTTCCATTTATTCTTTGCATTCTCTTGGACTGAATCCTCCTGGATGGAATTGAGACCTGGGTTTCCTGTCTCATTACCAATGCTGATGTCTCCATGCCTACTACTCCTCTGCATATCACACCTAATCCAATCACACCTGCTATTACCAGTCAGCATCTGGAATAATCTGTATCAGGGCTTTTTTTTTTTAGCAGGAACACACAGGAATGAAGCTCCTGGTGTCTGGGCATCAGGGTAAATGAGTTCCTGCTGGACTTTTCCTACAAAAACAGCCCTGATCTATATAAAGTTTATATCTCTGGTACCTTGCGTTACATTTTATGGCACACATGACCCAGCTGACAAAGCGACATTTATGTCAGATCTGGCCCTTGTAACAAATGAGTTTGACACATCTGGTATAGAGAGACCACATCATTAGGACACACATGAGTTTGCATCCTAGAATGTAGCAACTGACACATGAGCCATGGCTGCTCCATGATCCCAAAGAAACCTACAATACAAAACAAACAACAGACTGTACTAAGGTTCATGAACCACTCAAATATTTTCCAGAAAGCCATCTATAAGCTTGTGGGCTCAAATACCATCTGATGTGTTGGTGCCTTGTATTCTAAGGCATTACTTTTTAGAGCAGATAATAAAGACTGCAGATAAGATCCATCATACTTAGAATATGTGCGTACACATCTTCCCCTCTCTCGTAACTCCCATTCAAAGGCATATGCAGAAAATAAACTTTGTGTTTTCAAGGACATGCTGACACCCTTCCTCACATGAATTTAAAAAAAAAAACTTATAAAATCATTTTCAGTATATCATGGTGCTTTTATTTCTGTCTTCAATGCAATTCTATTGTATTGCTTATTGCCTAATGGTGTGGTTGTGTTTTATTGCATAAAGTTAGATTCTTTAATGTGCTGCTTTTATATGTCTGTAATGCACCTTGAGTCTCAGTGAGAAAGGTGGATGAGAAATGAAGTAAATAAGTAAACCATGTAGACTGTATCCTAGACCCAACTTTAATATATCAGCAGACAGTTTCTAGAGGGCAAGTGCCTGAGGGCAACATATGAAGAGGGCAGAATGGGAGTTCTCCCATTGGCCCTGTTCTCTGTTTTTATGCAACATCACGTATGTGCCTACAAACTATATGCAGCCAGGCTCTATAGTAGGGATGGGAACAAACCACATTTTTGTGATTTGGTTCATGGCTGAACCATGAACAGAACCACATATATACGCAAACAAATATGCCAGTTCATATAGGTTTATGAGCCATTTAAAGTTTAAACCCCTGCTTTCTCCTCCCCACAAAAGCAGTGGCAAGCAAAAAGCAGTGGTTTAAACCAAACAGCTGAGCAGCTGAGCAGCTGTTTCTCATGAAGAGCAGAAAGCTTGAGTAAACCCCTGTTCTCTGCTCTTCACAAACCATCACGATTCACCACAAATTGTGCCAAAGTTTGTAGAATTTTCATGAACCCTGAATATGCCAAAATTCATGATGCACTGTAGTTTGTCAGCAGGTTTGTGCCCATCTCTACCAGTAGATAGGAACCCTGAAAAAGCAGTATTGCCAATCCTGGGGATAATAACTGTTCACATACACCTCTGTATCTGTTTGTGTTTTTTGCACAAACGGGATTGCCAATCTCCATATAAGGCCTGGAATAAAATCACATCCTTACTGAGCTCTTTTAGTTCCTCAGGCTTTGTACTCAAATCTCCAGTAATGCCCCAATCTAGATTTGGCAACCTTGTACACAAGACCTCAGATGCTTGCCAACTTCTTTAACCAAGTATTTTTTTAAAAAAAGAAAGAAAGTGAAATCAGTCAGTTGTTTACATATACCTAGTGCCTTTTTTTTGCTGATGTTCCTTTAATTTAGCACAATATAAAATATTTATAGTGAAACATTAAGCTAAGGCAAGCTGTGTAAATAACTAACATACTTTTCAAATTAATCTGTTTATCTTTAATCACTGGCATAGCAGCATAAAGAATGTTTTCAAATCCAAGATCAGTAGAAATAATGTTATACTTTATTTAAAACTCCAGATGCAAATGCCAATTTTATAACATTTACTTTCATTCTGATAGGCAACTATAACCTGTAGGGAATCAATACACAGCCTAATACAGAGCACAACTGTTCCCTGGCAGTTGAATGCCATATCCATCAGCATCATAGCCTGGATTTTTTTCTTGGGAAGGCTGGCAGGGGGGCAGTTTAGCACAGTGGAGCTTACTTCCAAGGAAACCTGCGAAACAGATTGGGCTGTGCAAAGGAATGGAAAATCTGCTCTTGTTTTGTTTTGACTGAGCAGTCAACATTTTTCCAGGTCAGAGCTAACCCTTTAGAAATGTTAACGACTTCCTGGCCAGAGACAATGACATGGTCAATTCACATCTTCAGCTAGTGATCAGTGACCCAGCCCAGCAACACTTCAGAAATGCTAATGACCTCCCTGACAATTGTCAGTTTTCACACCTCCAGCTATAAGTTTGTCAGCTAGCAGGGAAGTGAAAATAGTCTTAACCTACAAAAGGTGGGTTTTTTTGTCTCTCCTTCCAGAGCAGACATGGGCACAGTCTTCTGGCCAGGCTGGACAAATTGGGGAGGGGCATTGCCTGATGAGAGCCCTCTTGTAGCTACAGGCCTGATGTCCATTTAGGGTTGTCGCAGCAGGAGTGCTAGGCCAACACAAACTGTATAGAGTCAGCCCAGGACAAACCTGGGCCCAGTGAACAAGAAACAGCTTTTAGTTAAGTATTGTTATATCTCCTTTTTCGAGCCAAGGGATCTGCCCTGAAGTTTCACTGTTTAATCAATAAACCATTAATGAAACTGGGTGTTTGTAATTCCTCCACTATGCAGTACTTTGTCCTCTATGTCCTGTTTATTGGGCTTCTGGTTGGCACCTACGTCAAACACAATGCTGGATTAGATGGACAACTGGTCTGATCCGGAAGAACTGTTCTTATTTTCAGTTCAATTCTTATTTTTTGCTAAATGAGGAAACTTCCCTTGGAGAATCTTTACCCCCTCTCATTGACATTAATGAATATGAGCTTTTTCACACAGCCTAAGTATTCCAGTATGGCAGCTAGTCAGTTATTGAACAGTAACGGGTTTCTGCTGGCATTTCAGACAGACCCAATTCAGTAACTGGCTGCTTCCAGAATACTATTACCTTTTCACACAGTCCCACAGCTGTTCCGGTAGTGAGGCTTGCCTGAGCCGTTATTAACAAAGAGCAGCTTCTTTCAGTTTTCATCCCCTCCTTCCAGGTTGAAATTGCTATGGGACGCTGTGTGAAATGTCCCGTAGTGATTTCAGGAGTGCTGTTTTCGTGCCCTTTTTTGCCTGCCGGCATGCAATCTCCAGCTTTTTTTTTTTTTTTGGAACGTCGGACTATGATCGCTATAGCGCTATAGTGCTATAGCGATGTTTCAAAACAGCACCACCATAGGGATGCCTGGGCTCCATTGAGATGCCTGAGATCACTGCGGCTGACACTTTGTAACAAGTGCCCCATTGGATACACATTTCAAGTGGGAGATCAGGGCACCAGGCATTGGTCTGTCACCTGTTGCTATCACTTCCATGCCCACACAGGAGTCACGGGAATGTGATTGGTTTGTAGGTGACACTGAGGGACATTTATGGGGGGGGCTATTGCCACCTGGAGAGGGGTTGCGAATAGGGCAGCAGGTTTTGGTGGGAGAACAGACCAACAGTGATTGGTGAGACAGATGTTGCTAACCCAGCCTGATGTGCACCCATCCATGCTCACAGTCTATTGGCTGGAAAGTGACTTGTGCCAAGCTGCAGCAGGTATAAATATTAGGGGGGGAGCCACAGACCATGTTCAGATTGCCAGGCATTGCAAACTCTTCCCACTTGAACTGTTTATCCAATCCTATGGTGGTGCTGTTTTGAAACATCGCTATAACACTATAGCGATCTTAGCCCAACATTCCCAAAAAAAAAAAGGCGGAAATCATGCGCCGGCGGGCAAAAAAGGGCACAAAAACAGCCAGCACTCATGGAAGCGAGATAAAAGCGGAATAGTGTGAAATGGCTCACTTCAATCACAGAACCCTACCGGGGAAAAAAACATGTGTCTGAAAACTCCCATCCCTGTCCCAGATTACTCCAGGCTGGCACAATACCGGCTCCCTTCCGGTTTCCACTGGTAAGTGTGAAAAGTGCCTATGTCTTTGGCTTTTAGTTATATGATTAGTTAATATCAGAATGTAGGTTTCCTAAAGCAGTTTACTCCAGGATCAGTTTCTTATCAGTGACCATTTCTATTACAGTAAAAAAAAATGTTCCTGAAGGTAAACTGCTGCACTGATACTTATTGCTCAGATTCCTATGTCACCTTGTTACTACTAAGCTAGGCTTTACCCTCATTTCCATTCACAATTGCTTCTGCTAGTTTACCCCCACCTCTTCATCATTTTTTCATTTATTGGTTTTCCATTTCTCCTTGACTAATCATCTTGTATTTTTATATAGCCTGAAGGACTGCAGCCAAAATGCCACTTTTAATCTCATTTTCTCTTTCTAGCCTGCATTTTGCTAATCTCCTTTCCTTATACTATTCGCAATTAACGTATCCCATTAGTGTTCCAGACTATCAATGTTTCATTTGCTCAAAGGATTAATGTTGAAAAATGTATTAGTGCTAATACATAGTAAATGAGAGAGGGATTCCGTTTATGTCTTTGACATCAGCATTTTCAGTGGAAACAAGGACACCAAGATTATCTGAACTTCCAACAAGAATCTACAGATAAGTATAACTTTGTTCAGTTGACTTTTAAAAATAGATGTGGAAATACCAATTGAAAAGAGTTTCCTTGCTTCAGTGAGCTTGATTATCAGTCAATACACTTGTTAACATATGAAAATCTCAAGCAAGGGAGAATTAGGCTCATCGTCTTTACCTTTACACTGGCTTTCTTTACATCCTGTTCATTTGTTTAAAAGACATGCAGCCAGCATCATCCCTTGGCATTTGTACAAGGAAGCTTATGCATTTGCAAGTATACATGCATTAAGCTTTGTATGCACACCAGGAAACACTGCTATGACACACCCCTTCTTCTTCCCTCTCTCACAGGCTAAATTTTCCCTCCATTTTTCTGTCCCCTTACTGACTTAGCAAGCCTGGCAACATGTTTTCTTTTCTGCTGAAGAAATTTCGGCTGTTCCACCCTGTCTGTAAGATATATTTTGACCATTTACTCATCCCAGAAACCTGAGGGAAGGGATACGATTGCCCTTTAAATTAAACCCTTGAAAATGGCACTAGAGATGCTTTTAAAATTAAAAAAATAACAAAATGTTTTATTTAACATCAAAGGGGAAAGTCAGGTGAAATTGGGTTGAAGTTACTTAGATAAAATTAGTACAAGCATAGACATACATCAGGCTAATGAGAGGTTCTTAATTTATTCACAGATAGATCTAAGTGGGCAGCTATGTTGGTCTGAAGCAGTTGAACAAAGTAGGAGTCAAGTTCACCTTTAAGACCAACCAAGTTTTATTCAGAACATAAGCTTTTGTGTGCTCTCTAAGCACACTTCATCAGACAAGGGGATCAGCTATACTTGCACTACGCATGCAGAAAAAACCCCAGGAATTCAAATCAGTTCACATCTAGTTTCAAAAGTGAGTTTTGTTTCCGGACATAGGGGCGGGTAAACAATTTATCGAGCCAACATTTGCTCGCTCATTCACTGGCGCAGTGATATCACTTGCAGGGGGCTTTGGACGGGAAGTGGTGGTGTGCTTCCGACGAGTCGCCAACGATGGAGCATTCAAACAGAGAAATTCCGCTCAGGAACCGTCAGAAGAATTTTGTTCTGGATTTAAAGCAGTATCAAATTAGTCCATACCCCAGTCGTCTCAACGCAGGACTCTAACGAGCTAACCACCATTCAGAGATGCTGACGTTTGGGCCACTGCTTAAAATCTGACATGCTTCTGGACTCCACTCATGCCTGTAGCGGGATTTTCTGAATGTCTGACCTCACCCTTTGAGAAATCGCTGACTCTTGGAGCCCAGAAGGCTGGTACTCTCCACCAGCACTCTTCTTGTTCACTGACTTTTAGGGTCTCTATAGGCAGTTTCTAATCACACCAAAACATGAAATTCTGTACTCCTCAATGATAACTCTCCCTGTAACTGGCTAGGGAACCTCTAGAAGATCTATCTCCTTGCCTTTGGCCAGAATGGGAGTCTTCTCTGCTACCCAAACTTCCTTGCCAAACTTTCCTCCAGTTCTCTGTCCATGTTCAAACTGCTCTCAGATAATGCAAAATTCAGACTGCATTCAATCAAGGTAGAAATCTGACTCTGTCTGCATTAAACCCTTTTTCTGTCAGGGCTATTCTCAGACAGTCTCAGTACATGTCTGTTGTCAGTTAAGGCTGGAATCTGACTGACTCTGTTCAGCATCCAGTTATCTCAAGACTTTTTCTGCTCAGCTGATGCTAACCAATCAGATTGCTTGAGCAGCCTATCACTTAAGGTTCTCTGACTATATGAAGAATTAATCCTTCACAGTTCTTTGGTTGCTCCTGATATAACACTCCTAAGCCTCTTAAAAAGGTGCAGTCTATTACAGCTGCATAAAAAGAGGGGGTGTCCCAATTGTACATACATGCATATGGTGTCCTACAGACGTTTAACTATATGTGCAGATGCTTGGGGAAGTGACACCAGTATAAATATTCTAATAGAAAATTCTACACTTGTGTCCATCTTGGTCATATTTTAAAATAAATGGCAAAAGCAAAGAAGATGAAGAAGAAGATATTGGATTTATATCCCGCCCTCCACTCCAAAGAGTCTCAGAGCGGCTCACAATCTCCTTTACCTTCCTCCCCCACAACAGACACCCTGGGAGGTAGGTGGGCTGGAGAGGGCTCTCACAGCAGCTGCCCTTTCAAGGACAACTTCTGCCAGAGCTATGGCTGACCCAAGGTCCTGCTAGCATGTGCAGGTGGAGGAGTGGGGAATCAAACCCAGTTCTCCCAGATAAGAGTCCGCACACTTTACCACTACACCAAACTGGCTCTCCACACATAAAGAGTGGAATCCTAGCCTTTTAAAGTACATAGCACTGGTTTCCATTGTGTTGACTTCCAAGTACACTTAGAATTGTAGCTATAGCCCTATTGTATAGGGTTGTTGTGATGAAAAATGGAAGATGGGAGAATGAAGTAAGCAGGGCTTTTTTGGTAGAAAAAGCCCAGCAGGAGCTCATGTGCATATTAGACCACACCCCTGATGTCACCATTGCTTCACTCAGGACTTTTTTGTAGAAAAAGTCTGGCAGGGACTCATTTACATATTAGGCCACACCCCCTGATGCCAAGACAGCTGGAACTGCATTCATGTGTGTTCCTGATCAAAAAAAGCCCTGGAAGTCAGCTACTTGGTGTCCCCATTGGGAAGAAAAATGGGGTATAAATGAATTAAACAACTATATGCTTACCATTGCTATGTTTTAAAGATGGACAGTCTACTTCTACATTCTGATTAGGTATCCCTTGTTTGTTTGGCTGGCAAAGGGCTAATTAAAAGTTAATCAAATTTAATTAAGGAGTTAGGCAGAACAATCTGAAATCTTTTGTATTTGTTGGCAAGTTTTTGAATACAGATTCTTCTCTGAAACTAGCTCAGTTTAGTCTAGTTACAAAAACAAAGGCTTGCAGGCTCAGCTTTTGGATAATTTACATAGTAACACAGTAGGAAATAAAGTACCTCAGAAATGAAAAATAAAAAATAACCCCTTCCCATAGGCTGTAAACTAAAAAGACCAGACTATAAAGGCAAAGGGACATAGACAAGGTGAAAAGAAAAGGTAGCGACTGGATGTCAAAGGCTTGGAAGGAGAAATAAGTTCTCAGATACTTCATAAACAGTTGCAAAGGAGAAAAAGGTATAGATTGATCCCAGAGGCAGCAAACTAAGGGAAAGAGAAAGGAAAGAGGCATGAAATAAGAGAAATGATCAAGAAGGATCAGTAAATTGAAGTCAAAGTGAATGTAAGGAGAAAGAGAAAAGATAGAGAAGAAAGGCTGAGTAAATGGATCCAAAAACTAAAAACCGCAACTTAGAACTAGATCTGATAAGAGGAAGCTGAAGCCTACAGAGGGAATGTAATCAAGGAGCAATACAGAAAAAAAGAATTATAGGTGGGAACATATGAAGCTGCCTTATACTGAATCAGACCCTTGGTCCATCAAAGTCAGTATTGTCTACTCAGACTGGCAGCGGCTCTCCAGGGTCTCAAACTGAGATTTTTCACACCTATTTGCCTGGACCCTTTTTTGGAGGTGCCAGGGATTGAACCTGGGACCTTCTGCTTCCCAAGCAGATGCTCTACCACTGAGCCATTTATTCAAAATGGATAAAAAGGGAGGATTATTGGGTCTGGATAACCTGATCTGGTCAGATCTTGGAAGCTAAGCAGGATCAGCCCTGGCTAATATTTGAATGGGAGACCTCCATGGACAACCATGGTCATGAGCAGGGGGTTTTTTTTAGCAGGAATGCACAGGAACGCAGTCCTGGCTGGCTTGGTGTGGCCGAATATGCAAATGAGTTCCTGCTGGGCTTTTCCTACAAAAAAAGCCCTGGTCATGACACAGAGGAAGGCCATGGCAAACCACCTCTGAATGTCCCTTGCCTTGGAAACCCTACAGTATCATCGTAAATCAGCTGTGACTTGCTTACACTTTCCACCAACAACACTGTAGGTGTCACAAAAAAATAAAATGGTATTTTAACGAGGACTACCTGACCACATATATCTTCTTTAGTTGTCCTTTAACAATAATTTAAATGAGAAATTTGAAACTTCATGACTTTATGAATAGACAGAATATATTTTCACCAAACCATGAGCATCAACATTTTTTGAATATTTGTGCCTTTTTTTTTGGTCAGTTATTTGAAGGTATATTTTGGTTGCAGAGAACTTTGCCACCAAGTTTCAGTAGCTTCAAGATCACTTCAAATTTTCAAACTGTCAATGATTTGGCCACTATTTATAGTGGCCAAATCATTGACAGTTTGAAAATTTTGATGTGATCTTGAAGCCTGGACTTCAGTCCAATGAGATACAGCACAATATAATATTTTAATGAATACAATAATTCAATATATGGTTCCAAAAAGAATAGGAACAGAAAGAGGGGAAGCTGGAGATGAGAAAAGGGTGGAAGAAAAAAGAAAGTGATCAGACAGAGAAAGCATGATAGCTGAGCAATCCAATGAGGTAGAATTCCATCCAGAAACATGGACAGGACCAGAAGAAAGAAAAAGTGGAGGGAAAAGAAGAGAAACAAACTGAGAGGAGCAATAGTAACTTTATGAGTTGGGAACTCAGTCTCCCAATGTGAATCACACAGGGTTGCTAACTGTGGGTTGGGAAATTCCTGAAGGTTTGGTGGTAGAGCCTGGGGAGGGCAGGGTTTGAAGAAGGGAGGTACTTCACCTGGATATAATGGCATTTATATCATTTGAAGTAGCCATTTTCTCCAGAGGAACTTATCTTTGTAGTCTGGTGATTATTTGTATTTCTGGGAGTTTTTTAACCCTAAGCACATATCAAAGCCCAATTCCATACATCTACAATTCTTACTGAATTTGGGTGCATACACACACATGCATGTGTAAGTTAATATTATTAACCTGGAGAACTCAGATGGCTCTTCTGAGCACACAAAACAAGGTATCTGATTTCTACCAATAGTTGTTTTATCTCCTAAGACAACAATCAAAAGTTTGCAAAATATGACTGAGTGAAGTGGTAGAATCCAAGCCAGTGTCAGTTGAAATGGGCAGAATAATCTGTTCTAGTCATTCTTGGCCCTTAGGAGGTATTAGAGCATCTATTTTCAGTCTGATATAGAACACATAAGTGATTTAGAGATGAAAACCCAAGTCTGCTGAAGATAAGGAAATAACAACTCATGTTTTGCCCAACTGTGGTGAGTCCATGTGGGGCAATTCAGAATAATGAACAAAGAGAAAATCTGAAAAAAAAAACCTGCATAATATGTCAATGTTCATGAATCAAGGTGAACTACCCACTTGGGAGCTTTCTCAGAGCTATCTGACAATTTAATAATATCCACAACAAAGCTCTCTATCTAGGAACAGTAAACACTTAGGACTATAATGTCAAAATATAGTATTGAGTGTCAATATATTGTAGAGCAGCCACAAAATCAAGTCTATTTTTAAAGAATATCTCTGAATTATAACTGGTTGATGAAAAGGAATTAGTTTTGTGTATTTAAAGCCCCACATGTGATTTAGTGCATATAGTTCTCTTTTATATGCCCTTAATTAATGTGAATTAATCTGGGGAATATAATCCAAAAAAGTACCAGTATAAAATAGCTTTTCTGCTGCTTCTCTCTCTTAAAGTTTGTGATGATAGAAAAACCCAAGTGCTATAGAAAGCATAAAAGATAACATAGAAGAGACCCGGGATAGCAATATTCTCGCAGCCTTCTTGCACATGATTGGGTGGTTTGGAGTTATTTACTTTGGCATTCCCATTTGGACAATTTAGAAATGTTGGCAATGCTTTTCTACAGTGCTATTGCTCTTACACATTTAATATATTAATGCTGTCTTAAAATACCCATATTCCCTGTTGATGGTAGTAAAAAAAACCCTGAAAATATACTAAACAACTCTCTCCATGCACAGACACATACAAATGCTATCAAGTCTTCGTTATCAGAAACCTGGCTGTATAGCATCTATGTCTTAAGACTTCACAGGTTTTGGGGATCATTTATGATAGTCCACCCATAGCCTGATGGCTCCAATACATTTAAGATGGCATTAGGGGATTTTCCTGGTGATATGGTCAAAACTTATGTCAATGCCCTGGTTGACCTCTAGAATGGTGAAATGGCCCAGGCTATTGACATAATTGCATCTAGGCCTCCTCTCTCAGATCAAAGAGCTTTGCCAGACCCTTGGTATACTGTAGGGCTATGGATGATATAAAGAAAGGGGAGACAGAGTGAGAGGAGGTGGACTGGGTCTGGGAGAAAGTAAATGTCTCTCTGAGAGATGGGATGTTCACTCCTGCCTTGAAGTTGGCAGTGGTGTGGCCATTTCTAAAGAAATCTACTCTGGACCCATCCAGTCTTAACTGTACCATTCTTGAACAAAGTAATTGAATGAGTGGTGACTGGCCAGCTTCAGAGGTTCCTGAATTAGTGGATTGCTTAGATCCATTCCAATCTATTTTCAAACTAAATTCAAACTAAAACAACCTTGGTTGACTTGGTTGATGACATTCACTGGGAAACAGATGGAGGAGTGCAACCTTGTTAATTCTCTTGGACCTCTCAATGGCTTTCAATACCATCAGTCATGGTATCCTTCTAGATTGCTTTTTAGGATTGGGACTGGTAGGAACTGTTTTGCAGTGGTTCTGGTTCTATCCTGAAGGTAGGTTTCTGAGTGTGGTGCTGAGAGGCTGCTGCTCTGCCCCTTGGCCTTTGGCCTATGGGTTTCCCCAAGGTTCCAGCTTGTCTCCCATACTTTCCAGTATCTATCCAGAGGCACTTAAAGAGGTCATCTGGAGATTTAGGATGAGTTGCCACTCAGCTTTATCTCACTCTACCAGCCAATCCCAAAGAGTCTGTGAAAACCATGAATAGGTGCCTGGAGGTAGTTTAGGAGTGGATGAAGGCTGAAACTTAATCCTGACAAAATGGTGGTGCTACTGGTAGGGGTAGGGTCTGACCCAGGAGGTGGGCTATTGCTCATTCTAGATGGAATTGTGGTCCCCCTAAAGGAGGAGGTTCATAGTTTGGGGATGCTCCTGTGGGATAAACAGGTGACAGTGGTAGTCTGCTGTGCCTGTCACCAACTTTGGCTGATGAACCAACTGCAGCCTTTCCTGGACAGACAAGTTATTGTCACTGAGGTGCATACCCTGGAAAGATCTAGATTAGAATATTGTGGCACACACTACATGGAGCTACCTTTGAAAACTGTCCAGAAGCTACAGTTGGGACAGTGTCCTGAAACCAGTATCACCTGCTGTGGATTGTAGGGACCGTATCAATCCAGTCTTGTTCAATCTACACTAATTTCCAATCTGCTTCTGGGTTCAGATCAAGGTGTTGAGATTGGCCTTTAAAGCACTGTACAGCCTGGGACCAACATACTCTGAGGACTGCCTCCTCTCATATGAACCTCTGGTTGTCTTAAAAGGCCCTGCTTTGGTTGCTTCCACCATCTGAAAATAGACAGGTGGCAACCTGAGAAAGGGCCTTATTTGTTGTGGCACTAAAACTTTAGAACTCTTTCCCCAGAAACATTCATCTGTCTCCCTCTATCAGTGACTTTTTCTAGCAAGTAAGGACTTTTTTTGTTTTGTGCCTCCAAGAATAGCCCTCCTTCTAGTGTTTGTGTTTTTAACTTAATTATGTCATCATTTTAACTGTATTTTAATAGTTTTAAAAAATTATATATGGTGTCTTGTGGACCCTGACTGGGTGGAAAGATGTCATAAAATGTTTTAAATAAATAAATAAATAAAATATTCCAATTTGAGATTTATTTTTAATTTAATTGTCCCCAACATTCTAAATTCTAGTTCTCAAAAATGTAGCCTTTAGTTGACCTACTGACAATACATGAGCTGAGTTGTCAACCAATTTAATTTCAAGAGCTTTGCATAGATTGGTGGACTGGGCAGCAGTACATTTCCATGTAACACCATTTGACTGTAACTATCACATTTTAGGATTGTAAGCAGTGTTGCCAACTAATGAGAGTGGAGGAGACATGGAAGGCACTGATGTATTATCTCACTTCCAGGGAAACTCCAGAAGCGACAACATGACTTTCTGTCAGTCTCCAGAAATTCTATGATATAGTTTCCAGTAATTCCTAGAGAGGCTTGACATCACAGTAGCAGCAATTTTAGATAGATAGATAGATAGATAGATAGATAGATAGATAGATAGATAGATAGATAGATAGATAGATAGATAGATAGATAGATAGATAGATAGATAGATAGATAGATAGATAGATAGATAAATTTATTGTCATTGTTCTCAAAAAAGAAAATGAGAGCAACGAAATGAGGTGCTCTTCCACAAACATACCAACACATCAACACCCACAAAAGGACATATACATAGGCCATTTAAATATATCTAAAAACACATAACCATTCATAACCCTGCATTTAGCTTAACCACGGCACTTGGATAGAAGCTGCCCTTGAATCTATTTGTCTTTGCCTTCAACACTCTATATCGCCTACCTGACGGTAAAATCTCAAATAGCAAGTGGCCCGGATGTGAAGGGTCCCTTAAGATCATTTGTATCTTCCTTCTACATCCCATATCATACAGATCCACCAATGAGGGGAGAGAACATCCACAAATCTTCTGTGCTCTCACCATCACTCTTTGGAGCACCCTTCTCTCTGCTTCCATGCAGCTCCCAAACCACACGCAGAGGCAATAAGATAAAATGCTCTCAATGGAACTACGATAAAAGGCAACCAGCAGACTCCCTGACAGTTGTTGTGATCTTAAGAGTCTTAAATAGTATAGTCGTTGCTGGGCCTTTTTCTCTAGAGCTAAAGTATTTGCTCCCCATGTTAGATCCTGTTTCATAGTAATTCCCAAAAACTTCCATTCTGTCACCTGTTCTACCATAACCCAATCAATAAACAACGGCTGAGTGTCCAGACTACTCTTCCTATAATCCACTATAATTTCCTTTGTCTTATTTACATTAAAAATAAGATTATTTGCTTTACTCCAGAGGGACAGCTGATGAACTTCCCTCCTATACGCAGACTCATCATTCTCAGAGATGAGCCCCACTAACGTTGTATCATCTGCATACTTAATGATTTTATTGCTCAGACTACTAGAAACACAATCAGACGTGTAAATAGTGAAAAGAAGTGGACTCAAGACACATCCCTGGGGAGTGCCAGTGTTTAAGATCTTCACGGAAGAAGTATATCCGTCCATTTTAACCCTTTGTGAATGACCTGATAAAAAGTTCAAAATCCACTCACATATAGAGTCCGACAGCTTCAAATCCTTAAGCTTAAACAACAATCTATGGCGTGATATTGTATTAAAAGCAGAGCTAAAATCCACAAACAACATTCTAACATACGTCCCCCTTATATCCAAATGCGATAAGGCAGTATAAAGGACAGTATTAACAGCATCTTCAGTAGATCTATTTTTCCTGTAAGCAAACTGATGTTCGTCGAAGGTAACAGGAAGGCAGGAAATAATATATTTTCGAACTAATTGCTCAAAACACTTCATTATCACAGATGTCAAGGCCACTGGCCTATAGTCATTTAAAACTTTTGCTGGCATCCTCTTTGGTATTGGGACAATAAGAGAAGCCTTCAAACAAGTGGGAACAATAGATTGTGACAAAGAACGATTGAAAATCTCAGTCCACACCCCAGCTAACTGCCCTGCACATTCCTTTACTACACAACCAGGGATATTATTGGGACCTGCAGCCTTTCTAGAATTTACTGCTTTCATTATACACCTAACATCGTGCTCCCTCACAACGATAGGGGCACCTTGCTCGTTGTCCCGCCAGTTTGTCCCACCAGCTGCTGAAGTGGCAGAAAACCTGAACACAACTAGACAGGGGTTTTCCCATACCCTCTCTGTGTCATTGTCTCTATTCTCCTACAACCAGTAGTATTTTCTAGTAACCTGAGCAAGGTAGTTGAGTGAGTGGTTGCTGAACAGCTCAAGAGCTTCCTAGATGACACATCAATGCTTGATCCATTCTAGTCCATCTTCTGCCCTGGTCACCCTCACAGACAAACTTTGTACACATCAAGGTGGGTCAGCACTGTTGTTGTTGCTTGACCTCACAGTGTCATTTTACATGGTTGACCATGATCTTTTGGACCACTGCCTTGCCAACCTAGGAGCTCGTGGAACTGTCCTGAAGTGGCTACCCTCATTTCTCCAAGGTCAGGGACAGAGGGTGGCACTGGTAGAGAGGGTGTCCCCTAGGCACTCCCTGATGTGTGGTGTGTCTCAGGGAGCACCCCTCTCCCTGATGTTATTTAATGTCTACATGTGCCCCATTGCCCACCTGGCATGGAGTTTCGGGCTGGGTTGCATCAATATGCAGATGACACCCAGCTATACCTGTTGTTGATCAGCTGGCCAGATACCACCCCAGTCAATTTAGCTGAGGAACTGGAGGCTGTGGTGGGATGGCTAAAGCAGAGTCAGTTCAAACTGAATCCTTCTAAGACAAAGGTTCTGTAGCTTGGTTGGGGGAATGCTGGTGTGAGGCCACAACACCCAGCTCTGGCCAGCATGCCACTGAAGCTGGCACCAGCTGCCCAGAGTTTTGGGACAATCCTGGATGCCTCACTGACAATACAAGCTCAGGTTTCCAGTGCTGCTGGGCCTGCATTTTACCAACTACATCAAATCAGGCAACTGGCCCTCTACCTGTCTAGCCCCAATATGACCACTATAATCCATGCAACGGTTGTCTCCAGGTTGGCTTACTGTAACTTGCTCTACACAGGCCTACCCTTGAAACTGACCCAGAAATTCCAGCTGGTGCAGAATTCCATGGCCCAGGATCTTATGGGGATCTTATCATTGTAGTGTGTGTCCTGGGAACAACCAAATTACATTACTGCAATACATTCTACACAGAGCTACTCTTGAAGACTGTCCAAAAGCTACTGTTGGTGCAGAATTATGCAGCCAGAATACTGATTGAAGTGGGTCACAGGGACTAATATCACACCAATATTGTTCCTTCTGCACTGGCTCCTTATTTGCTTCTGAGCATTGTTTTAGGTGCCTCTAACTTCTGAGTAGGGATGTGCATTTGGCACTATCTGAGCCAAAGAAAACAGCCTGAAAATATCTTATCTATTTATTGGCTATTCTTTCAGCTAAATATAGAGGGAAGTGTATTTTTGGCTATCGAGCATAGTGAATCCTGTGTAATCCCACCCCAAAAATTCAAGATTATCTGGGAAAACAGGAGCGCCATTGTTAAATGGCACTTAAAGAGAGTGCTATCCCTTTAAATGCCATTTCAGCTTCTTGAATGCATTTAAAGGGACTGCAACACCTTTAAATGCCTTTGGCTGCATTATAGGCTTTGGGGACCATTACACTCAATGATCTTCATAGGCTTTAATAGGGAATCTATCTGGGGGTATGTAGGGATCTGGAGTGATGTTCCCTCTAAGCTACAGTCTTGTGAGAAAAAATTCTGCTTTGTGAGCTACTGGCACTAAAGTTGCAAGCTACTGCACAAATTGCGAGCTACTGCACAAAGTGTGCTCTGGGGTCATTCTTCCCGAGCTAAGACAAAAATGTGTGAGCTGGAGGCTAAACATCTGTGAGCTAGCTCACTGGTCTGGAGTGGGCTGTTTTTTGAGGTAGAGGCACCAATTTTTCAGCATAGCTTCTGATGCTTTGACTCAAAAGACTCCTCAAGTTTCAAAAAGATTGGACCAGGGGGTTCAATTCTATGAGCCCTCAAAAAGGTGCCCCAACCACCATCTTTTCCAAAGGAGGGGGAAAACAACAACAACAAAAAAGAAGAATGAAAAAAAGCAGGAACTGATTTCAAACCAGAGAATCTTTGCAGTAGAAACTGAAGGGGGGTATCTTTGCAAAACCAGCTCAACAAATGCCAGCTCAACAAATCCAAGCAAGGGGAGGCTGCAAGTGTAATACATCCAGTGCATGTACAGAGTGCCCAGCAGAATCAGTGTACCCAGAGTGCCCAGAAAAACCCAGTGCCTTCCCTTTAATACTTTTTTGTTGTTTTCCTCCATGACAATAATGGAGAATGGGGACACCTTCTTTGGGCACTCAGTACATGCACTGGTTCTACAAATCACTCTGTAGATGCACTGTTTCTGCTGGGCTTGGAAACCCCCCCCCCTTCATTTTCTGCTGCAAAGACTCTCTGGTTTGACATCAGCCCTTGGTTTTTTACTTTCCCACTACCACCACTGGAAACAATAAAGGATGGGGGCCCCTTATTTTGGGGCCCATAGAATTGGACCCTTTGGTTCAATCATTTTGAAACTTTGGGACCTTCTCAGTAGAGCCACTAGCAGTTTGGAGCTCCTACCCCATGGAGATTTGTCTCTCTCTCTCCAATATTGTTTTCCATCAACAGGTGAAGACTTTTCTGTTTCATTTGACATTCCCCAGTAAATGGTCTATATGTTTTTAATTGCATGTTAAATATGTTATATATAAACTTAAAATGCTGTTTTAATGTTTTAAATGTTTTATTGCCTTGGTATTCACCTATTCAGTTGGAAAGACATAAATAAGCACGATACAGACAAATCAAAACCACTGATTGACAGAGCATTATTGAATACTCTGACTCTCTCAAGGGTGTCAGGCAGAAAAAGGCCTTTCTCACAAAACACTATGGTTCCCAGGCATGGCATGGCATGGTAACCAGGGGAATACTTGGCATAGTATCACTTCCAGCAAACTCAGAAGTGATGTCAAACCTCTATATTATAAGAATCACAACTCTATGGTAAAACCTAAAGATTCCAAGAGAGTACTGATGTCACTTCTGGGTTTCCCCCTTAATTGTTGTAATGGCATCAAACTCACAGCTTTCTTTACATTTTTCTCCTGCCAATGCTCTAAGCAGCTGTGAGAAATAAGTTAATGGGTGGGGATATTCCCCTGCTCCACCAGGAGACTGACAATTTTATAGAACACCAAGCCTCAGACAGGCATCCATCTTACAGAACTCACCTTCCTCAGCAGCACACCTTGCCTGACTTCTAAACAAAGATACCTGCCACTGTGTGACAACTAACATGAACATATATGAGGATTATACTAATGTGAACATAGCTTCAGTTGCAGAGTTGAATATTTATCATGCTGTTAAGGTTCAGAATAATTCTACTCATTTGTCCTTTCAGTTCACTGATGATATATTGATCTTGTGAGTTGAAGGACTGACATACAGGAGATCTGTATGTCATCTAAGACCTAGTTTAATATTTGTCTAGTATATATTATGACTGAGTGCCAATGCCAGTGTGTGCACAAATCAAAGCTCATGAGAAAGAAGCCTATACTGTTCCATACTTTTTATGCTATGCAACAGTCATCAGGTTGACAGCTTGATAGCTCAGGAGTTTTAAAAAATATATTTTTCCAGCATGCAGAAGGCCAAATATGTGAAGGGAAAGGTTCACCAATTCAGTCTAGCAAGCCAAAAGTGCTTTATCACAATGAACCACAATTTCTTGCCACATTTTACGGTAAATTCTATGCTCCTTTTTATAAATAAAACATATCATCATGTTATTGTTTACCATCTGAAGGGTTGATTAAAAGGAACTGAAATATAAGCCATTGTGTCTCCCAACCATGAAGCTAAAGACATGGCTTGAAAGATAGCATTAAGAGGACTAAACCATATTGGCAGAGTTCATATTTACATAGAGAGTAACACTTGCAAGTTATAAACCGACTACAGTTATTCATCTCTTTTATTATCACTTCTTTAAAACTAACAGAACAAAAATCCCAATTAAAACCCTGGATCTGCTATGTTTATTGCAGCATATTTCAACAAACATCAAGATAAAACACTCTTTGATAGCTCACAAAGGGTATTACAGCAGACTTACACAGTAATGAAAAAGTGTACATTCTACAATTTGTAACAGAAGAACTAAAATTACTGGAATCCTACCTATCCAAGAACAACATTCTAGAAGATATTTCTGTCTAAACTTTAATTTTATCATATCTCCCGGCAGTCTTATTGGGATTCCTGTGTGCAGGGACAATCGCTTGACTGATGGGGCAACTCTACAAACAGCTCAACCGTGCAGCCAGCACAGCTGGCTAGATACTCTTGGCAGAGATGGTAACCTTTCCCCTCCAAAGACGTTATTCATTTTTTGTTATGTGTTTTAAAGGTTCATGGGCAGCATTTATGAACATATTTTCTTGCTCTTCTATAATACAGGTATTCAAATGAATTTTATTATGGCAGTGTAGTTGCCCATGAGAAGGTTAACCAGAGGAAAGTCATTTGTAAGAAGCAGATCTCATGCAATTTGACTAGAAGTCCACCAATGAAATCAAAAGGTTTGCATTCTCACTAGTAGCCACATCACTGAGTCACTAAGAGTCTGGTGAAAAAGTTTGACTCTGACAGTATTTGGTCTACATTTAAATGTGTACAACACTTGTGGAACAATAACTAAATATGACAATAACTAACTATAACTAAATAGAATGAGTTAACCCAGAAATGACTTATCTTCAAGTGCCATAAATTTAAGAAAAGAAATATCCACAAAACTTTTGTTTAAAAAAATTACAAAATTGCTTTTGATTTGCTAATGTCTTATCTTACAACACAAGTCAACAAGTTCACACCAGTTCTGCTCACAAATTTGATAACCTCAATTTCAAATTAGCAGTATTTTGTTCAGATGCATCTGTGCTTGCCTAATTAATGCCTTCGTTTCTTGGTTCAGTATCCCTAATCAGTGGCATTTTTTATAGACCTCGAGCAAAGTACCAAATAAAGACAAAATGTATGCTGACAGCTGCACAAGAAGCTTAATTAGGTACCTCTTTACATTTGTTTTGAAATGCGTAATTGATGTCGAAATGTGTGAATGAGACAGTATCCCTTAAAATATTCTCGCTGTGTATTCAAAATCATTGATTGTCACATTCATATCTGATTATTCAAGGAGATGTCACCTCCCTCCTCTTTTTTTATCTATTGCCAAGACCACATTCAATTTAATAATTCATTTTCAGCTTCTTGAAGCTTGCTGCTGAGATTATGGAGCCTGCTAAGATTACTAATGACTGATTAAGAATTTTATCCTCTTTCATGCTTTGGGTTATAAACATTCTTCTATTTCCAGTTGATTGTCCTCTTTGAACACCTCTGTAGTTCTAGCTTTTGGGCTATGTACTGGTTGAGCTTCTAAGACATACCACATATAAACAATCTATCCTTGTTACTAGAATTTTAGTTCTGCTGTCATGAATTGTTAGATTGGATGTGACTGTATCCAGGGCTCTTTTTCTAGCAGGAGCTCCTCTGCATATTAGGCCATGCCCCCTGATGTAATCAATCCTCCTGGAGCTTACAGTAGGCCCTGTACTAAGAGCCCTCTAACCATTTGGAGGATTGGCTACATCAGGGGTGTGTGGCCTAATATGGAGAGGAGCTCCTGCTAGAAAAAGAGCCCTGACTGTTTCTTTATTTCAAGAATGGCCAAGAAGAAGTCTCTAAACTATGATCCTTGATTTCAGGGCCCTCCAGTTGCTTAGACTGACAGCAGCTGGCAATCTTAGGTCGGCAGCAGCTGGCAATCAGTCAACAATGGTACTTTATGTGATACATAACCAGGAGAGATTTTTTAGATATTTTAAACTTACATTATATTTCGCTATAGGACATGTTCACAAGATGGGTCGCAGGGGGATTCAAATGGTCATCATGGCATGCAACATAAGAACATAAGAGAAGCCATGTTGGATCAGGCCAATGGCCCATCCAGTCCAACACTCTGTCACACAGTGGCCAAAATCCCAAGTGCCATCAGAAGATCCACCAGTGGGGTCAGGACACTAGAAGCCCTCCCACTGTGCCCCTCCCAGCACCAAGAATACAGAGCATCACTGCCCCAGACAGAGAGTTCCAACAATACGTTGTGGCTGAAAGCCACTGATGGACCTCTGCTCCATATGCTTATCTAATCCCCTCTTGAAGTTGTCGATGCTTGTAGCCGCTGCCACCTCCTGTGGCAGTGAATTTCATGTGTTAAAAGCAGTGTGTATTCATGGTGCTGAAGCAAAAGGCTTTGCCCTTCTCCTGTGACCCTCTCCAGTAAAGGCACCTCATCCCCTCCCTCTTTAGCACTTCTCAGTGGTGGAGCTGGCTGGTGTTTCCCCAGTAACTCACCAAGGTGGCCACTGCTGCATAGCCAAAAAGTCAATCAATCTTTAGTAGATAATCCAGAACAGAACTTGACAGAAGTGTTGTTTGCATACAAGTATATAGGGAATACAAGACAAACATTCAGTTCCTTAATCCAGAAATTCATGCAGCTACATAAACAAGTTTCTTGGATATGGAAGGAAAGGTCCCCTGTGCAAGCACCAGTCATTTCCGACTCTGGGGTGATGTTGCTTTCACAACGTGTTCATGGCAGACTTTTTATGGAGTAGTTTGCCATTGCCTTCCCCAGTCATCTACACTCCCCCCCCCCCCCCGCAAGCTGGGTACTCATTTTACCGACCTCAGAAGGATGGAAGACTGAGTCAACTTAGAGCTGGCTACCTGAACCCAGCTTCCACTGGGGATCAAATTCAAGTCGTGAGCGGCGCTTAGGACTGCAGTACTGCAACTATTAATTAATTTCACCAGACAAAACAATATTCTGTGAACATAGGAAATAACATTTAATTCTGCACTTGAGTGTGTAGTAGGAGAGAGAAGCCCAATGTATAAATATAATAACCCAGTTAAACTAAAGAGAGCCAGTTTGGTGTAGTGGTTAAGTGCATGGACTCTTATCTGGGAGAACCGGGTTTGATTCCCCACTCCTCCACTTGCAGCTGCTGAAATGGCCTTGGGTCAGCCATAGTTCTCGTAGGAGATGTCCTTGAAAGGGCAGCTGCTGTAAGAGCTCTCTCAGCCCCACCTACCTCACAGGGTGTTTGCTGTGTGTGTGTGGGGGGGGGGGAAGTAAACAAGATTGTGACCACTCTAAGATTCTGAGATTCAGAGTATAGGGATATAAATCCAATATCTTCTTCTATTTGAATTTAAGCTAATATATAGTGCATTCCTTCACGGGTCTAATCAAGTACAAACTAGACACAAATGTGTCCTTGCTGCAGCCATGAGTGCTGGAAGTGAAGGACTTTGCCTATCAGCCTCAGACTTCAGAGGGGAATTGTAGAGAGTCAGAGAGATAAATAGGTCAGGACCTTGAACATCCTTTCTGTCTACTGCTCTGATGCTATTGCTTTGATGTGTAGATGGCTGCTGTCAGGGAATCTTCCTTCCAGCTGACACCTCCTCCCCCCCCCCCCCGCACTCTCCCAGTTTAGCATCACATGGCTTCTGCATCTCTATCCATCCTAGCTAGTTAGACAAGATTAGGATCCTGTTAGTGGTGTGCAGTGTGCATTCAGACATACCCAAGCTGAAAATATACCAGAAAATACTTTTCAGGTATATTTTCAGCTTGGGTGTATCTGAATACAGATATCTGAATGCAGGTATTTTTCGGTTATATTCAACATCCCACATATATCTGGAAATTTTTCAGGAAACCAAAAAAAAAATGTGCCCCAAACTTCTGGAAATTGTTGGAATTAACCAGGAAGATCAGGAGCCAACATTTGCAGAGCCGGTTTGGTATAGTGGTTAAGTGTGCAGACTCTTACCTGGGAGAAATGGGTTTGATTCCCGACTCCTCCACTTGCAGCTGCTGGAATGGCCTTGGGTCCAGGGCCTGTGCTATGGGTTTTGGTGCTCTAGGTGAGCTGTCTCCCCACCCCTGAAATTTAAAAAACAGAGAATTGTAGGACAAATGAAGAAACTTGAAACTATTTACATTTTTAATGTACAGGTTTTTTATTTTAAATTTTAATCTTTTTAAAAAAAAATGTGAGATTAAGCCACAAAAATTGTGAGAATACTGCTTTATCCTTTTAGCTGGAGATGCCAGGGACAAGACCTTCACATGGCCATTTCTACTTGATCCTTTTAGTTAGAGGTGCTAGTGACCAGACCTTGTGCATGCGAGAAAGATGCTCTACCACTGAGCTGTGGCTCCCACTCCATGGCTCTGTTAAAGTAGAGTAGGAAGTATGAGGGCAGCATACAACTTCAACAGGAGCCAATTTTTAGAAACTATAATTGATTCTTCTTCAGCTTTTATAATTGGTTAATTTATCCCTGTCGGGCTCTGAGAAGTGCACTGCACAGGCGCCATCCACTTTCATGTTTTCTTGGTCTGTAACAGACCCAGGGAATGCAAAACCATCTAGGCAGCATCTGCACTCCATGGAGCCCACTTTCCATTGGACAAGGCAGGCTCCAAGGAGCACACACACTGAGCGTGGGGAGAGGGAGTGCCTGGCGGTGCTCCCTAGGCCAGGTGGTGCCCTAGGTGGCTGCCTATTTGGCCTACTCCCACGCATTGGCCATGCTTGGGTTAGCCACAGCTCTTGCAAAGGTTGTCCTTTAAAGGGTAGCTTCTGTGAGATCTCTCTCAGTCCCACCCATCTCACAGGGTGTCTGTTGTGGGGAAAGAAAATAGAGGAGATTGTAAGCCACTCTGAGACTCTGACTCAGAGAGAATGGCGGGGTTCCTGGAAATATTCCATGAAATAAAGGAATAGGCTTGCCATCTTTCACATCCTAAAATTATCATGGAAATCCATCCATGGAAATCTCATTGCTTTTGGTTATAAATTACGTTGTGTAAATAAATTTTGGGGAAAATTCATCAGGCTTTTGGCTGAGGCAGGCGGATGTCCTCAAACCATCTAATTGGCCTCCCTGCATTGACTGCATCCTGTGTCTCAATCTGTGAATGATGTTTATACCACTGACATCACCTTATTTCATTCTGATTTAATGGTTTTAACTGTTTAATTTTAACTGTTTTATTGTGTAATTTTAACTGTTTTACTGTGTTGTAATCCACCCTGAGCCCATTTTGGGAAAGGGCAGACTATAAATCCGCAAAAATAAAATAAAATAAATTAAAAATAAGCTCTGGAACTGGATAGCACCTAGAGTTGCCTAGCCTCTACATGGGGCTTGATGTTCTCGTGGAATTACAACTGATCTCCAGATTGCAAAGAGATCTGTGCTCTTTAGGATTACCAACCCCAGATTTGGAAATACCTGCAGATTTGAGAATGGGGCTGAGAGAGTGGGGTTTAGGAAGTGGCCATTTTCTCCAGGAGAAGAGGAATAAATGTTTTAAATATATAAATAATAAATGGATTATGTAATCTGGAGATCAGTTGTAACTCCAGGAGATCTCCAGCTACCACATGGAGGTCAGCAACTTTAGTTCCCTCAGAGAAAATGGCAATTTCAGAGGTCAAACTCTATAGTATACCGCAGATTCTATGGGCAATGCCTCCCCAAATCCTCCCAAACAGGCAGTACCTCCAAATCTCCAGGAGTTTCGCAAATTGAAGTTGGCAACCCTAACTGTCCTATATTTCTTAACTGCCATCTTATGCTTTTAAAAAAAGTTTAAGAGCCTACAGAATAGATCTATGCCAAGCAAATTATTCTTTTTAGGCTGACAGTGATGATGCCAATTAGCACGTCGTTAGGAGAATATCTCTATATGATCGTACAACTAAAATATATATTAAGAATGCACATACATTCTATATAGTTTGGTGTCTCCTTGTACAAATGTACTCCTCTAAGTAAAAGTGCACACATGAGGTTTTTAGAAGGATTCATGTATAAATTTACCAAGGGTAACACCATTTTTATGCAAATACAGGAAAAGAGATAGCTATCTACCTTCCATTTGTGTAATGGTAGTTAATGCTCTTAAAGCACTTTAAAACAGAAATTGCTATATAATTACTGATTATTATGCTATTATTAGTTATGCAGTACCCATTTGTCTGTAGTTACTTCATTATTTGCCTTACGCTCAAGAGCCCCATTTTTCTGCCATACTGAACCTTCCAAAGTTTCTATCTTTATCCAGTTATTAGCATGGTTCCTATGAGCCTTTAAAAAACGTGGGGGCAATCTAAAACACACTGATGAAGTTTACTTTTCATATTTGTATCCTGCTCTTCTCTAGTAAGTTCTGAGTCATACTCTAACACCCTAGTTACCCTGTTCGGTAAGGTTGTCTGATGCCCAAGACCACCACATGATGTTTGTAAATGTGGGCCTGGATGTACATTTTCCTCACATCCACCTTGCATCTACTATACGGTGGGGTCATTGTTTACTACTATAAGAGTGACAATGTCCTAAAAAGAAACAGTTCTAGAGCCACTTTTCTCTGCACTTTGGCCAATGAGCACAACTGGGGCAGCAAATTCATCCCAACAGTTCTTTCACCTCATGGAGGTGTACATGGTTACTTCTTCCTACATTTTTATTATCACAACAACCCTGTGAAGTTAAGAGACCATTACCAACCCAAGGGCATCCAATGAGCTTAATGGTTGAGTGCTTATAACAAATAGCAGGCAATTAAAACAGTCACTCTGTGAGACAGAGTATCTAACTGCAGTTTTAGAAAAACCTAAAGATTTGAGAGATGGTGCTTGAGGAAAGTGGAGTTTGGGGAGGGAGTTCAGTGGGGATTGATGCCATAGCCCTCCAAAGCCCTCCAAAGCTGATGTTTCCTCCAAGGGAAATCTCTGGAGGATAGCCACTAATTCCCACAGAACTCCATTTTGTATTAGCATAAGTTTACTCAAAAGTTCATATTAGATTTTCAGCAGTCTCAAAACAGTGCTGTTAGGCTAACACATAAATTCACTGAAAGGTTTATTTATGAAATAGCTGCCCATAAGGATTACAGAACAGTAATTCCATTCCACCACACATTACATTTCATTGTTCTAATAAAACACCACCAGAGATATGCTTCCAGTTAGCTTTGTGCTTTATCTTTCTTTCTATCCTCTCCCTACCCCCCATTGACTAAATTTGAAGGCATTCAGAGACAGTAAGAAATGGCTAGTGAACTCTATTTCATGCTAAAAATCAGCAGGCTCTGTTTGGGAGGGCTTCAATTTTTCTCTGAGAGTCAGGAAATCAGATTATTACATCCAGCTGCAAGCTGTTTTGATTGAACTGAAAGTCTGATTTAATTTGATACAAATGGCAAATTACTCCTCTATTTATCCTTGGAAATATATGTCGCTGTGAAGTACTACATTTCATGATAGCCTTGCAAGTTCAAGATAGAAATGATGGGCTTCCAAAATGGTCTCTCTTCTGTGTCAGCAAACTACATGAAAATGCTTATTTACAAGTGCACAGGACAGATTTCCAGAAGTGCTTTGGCACCCATCGGCTCCCATTTAGCTATATAAATAAGTGCCCAGATTTTTTTCCTCAGCATCCCTATCAGCTGCTGTTGAGAGATGATGACGCTTAGAGTTTCATGCCATCTGGCTACTTTATTTAGGTCAGAACTATTTTAGACTCCCACTTTGCACATTTTGCAACACTAGCAATTGCTGAGTAATGTAAGGGGAGTATTTTCTTCGCAGTTTTCAATAGTTGTGAGAAAAAATTAAAAGTAGGCCTAAAGTATGAAAGGAACTGCTGTCCAATGCATAATACAGTGGAGGGAATTGTTTGTTTGTATTAACACACCTGGAAATATTCCCCTTTCAAACCTCTGAATGGAGAAAATTCCATAATGTTCATCGTTCTTGAAATATGTATGGGCAACAAGCCCTCTGATTAATTAAACTCAGTTCCCAACCCCCCCAGCTCTTTTAGAATACAGATTTGGTGCTTGGCAGGAGGTTAAATCATTTTTCCAAGATATTGTTTACATGATCATCTAACCATGACAGCAGCTCCTTCCTTTGCTATTAATATTTTCTTTTCAAAATGAGAAGCAAAAGTATATGGAAAGGGAGAAGGAAATGACCCTATGAGCTTAGGTCTTGGGATACTTCAAATAGAATCTTCTCCATGAATACCACCTCTTATGAATTAAGATATTCTGCTCCAAGTTTCCTGGTCCACTAAATAGGGCTTTTTAAAGTAGTGAACTGTGACCATGATTGTGGAAATCTATCAGGGTATGCTCTTATTACTTTTAACTCTTTATTTTTTAAAAATGTGATCCTTTGACACCTCGATACATTCAGACCTCTGCTGTTTCAGTTGTATAAGGAAGCCCATAAGGAATTGTAGAAGTAGGAAATTCTATCCACCCACCTTCCAGATAAATATATAGCATGACTGTTGAATGTGATAACTACACATGAAGCACCCTTCTCATCTAGCAGATCAGCAATCAGAGTTAATTGCTAAATAGCTGAGGTTGGGGCTAGCTGAGCAGGAAATGAACAATTTTGAAACTTATTTTTCTTCTGCTTTGTCATGCTGTATTGGAGAGTTGGTGGAGGGGAGATTCAGCTGGAGCACCAGTATGGTGTAGTGGTTAGAACAACGGGCTAGGATCTGGGAGACCTGAATTCAAATCTCCATTCTACCATGGAAGCTTGCTGGGTGACCTTGGACCAGTCATACTCTCTCAGCTTAATTTACCTCAAGAGTTGTTGCGAGCAGGGGTGGAATGCTAGCAGGAGCTCATTTGCATATTAGGACACACACCACTCAAAAAACTTACAAGGCTATTTTTTGTAAGCTCTTGGAGAATTGGCTACATCAGGGGTGTGTGGCCTAACATGCAAAGAAGCTCCTGCTAGAATTCCACCCCTGGTTGTGAGGATAAAATGGAGAAGAGAACAACGTAAGCCTCTTTGGGCCCACATGGGGAATCAGGCAGGGTATAAATGAAGAAAATATTTTTTAAAAAAAAACATGAAACTTGTCTTATATTGAGTCAGACTGTGGCGGAATGTCCTCCACACAAGAATTCACCTCAAGTTTTCAGTCATTATGACTGTTTTCTCTCCATGCTCAGGAACCATGCTATAGAAGGATAGCTGAGAGAAGGGAGCATATTTGATATGCTCTAAGTCTGCTCTCTGGAAAAATACCTATTTCTATTTTGTCTTGCTATCTGAAGTGTGGTACTGGTGAGGGGCAGTAGAGAAAGTCTTCATGCCTAGACCACAATAGCTCTAAAATGTGAAGTTGTGATAAATCTCTTCCAACTTACTTATCAAAGGGCATAGGGAGGTGCAGCAGCTAGAGAGTCCTCTAAACAATAATGCAGATACAGAGTACTAGATGTACAACTCAGTCTGACAGCAGATAGTCCTAAGAGTCATTGATAGAAGTTGATGGTTACCCAGTTTGTAACTGGCACCCCAGGGGTTCTTCTGACTGCCTGGGGATCCAATTAGAAGGAACAGAGAAGAGCCTGCAAGCCTGTTCCTTCACACAAACCATTAGTTTACCAAAACTCTGATCAGCAACAGCTACCTAGGTTCTCAGGGTAAAGGTCTTTCATATCACCTGACTCTTTTCACTGGAAATGCAGAATGAAGGACCTTCCACATGCAAATCAGATGCTACAGCATTAAGCCACCAGCCCCTTCTTAAGAATGCAACCTCTGATCCTCGTTATACAGTCTTTCCCTCTACCCCAAAATCCAGCAAACTGTTAGAAGTTCTACCCTCTTTCTGGCCTTCTAAAGCACTATTAATTAGGATCAAGAGAAGACATCTTTCCTCTGATCCTAACTAATTTTCTACTCAGACCTTTGAATTAAAAAAAAGAAAGACAAGAGAGGGATTAGTGTCAATTAGGGCTGCCAGCTCTGGGTTCAGAAATACCTGGAGATTTGCAGATGGAGTTTGGGAGAGTGAAGTTTAGGGAGGGTAGGCACCTCAGCAGGGTACAGTATCATTCAGGTCACCTTCCAAAGCAGCCATTTTCTCCAGAAATGAAATAAAAGTTATAAGTAAATAGTCCGGTTGTAACTCCACCATGAGATCTTCAATGCCTACTTGGAGGCTGATAACTTTAGTGTCAGTAGCTGGCATCCTGCACTGGAGGAAGAGCTCAGGAAAATGGTGGCCAAGAGGATCAAAAGATGGTGTTTAGAGACTCTAATCTTGGCCTTCAGCTGTTAAGGACTTGACAGGCTAATACCATCTCTCTCCTGTTTTCTTCTCCTTCCCCTTTAACAGGTAGTCAACAGTCCTCAACATTCTGCAGTTCCACAAAAACAATAAATGAGCCTGGTAATCATCAGGTTTTATATGAGTTCTTTTATTCACTTTAAAAATAGCATTTAAATAATATAGCTAATATTTTTCTGCATATCTGGAGAATACCCAAATTATTCAGGAACTTCTATCTTATCTGTGGGTGCTCCTGGTTTGCTGCTCCACTGTTTGGCCTGGGACTATTTAATTCACTGCTAGAAGGAATGAAGAAATTTTTTAAAACATCTTAATCTGTATATTTTACTTGTGGTTTGATGATGTTTATTTTGTAAGATGCTTGGAGGACCTATCTGGGCTCAGGGGCAGAAAAGCAACTTAGAAATTCAAACACACATAGCAATATCTCTCTGGTTTGGATCACTCATGTGATGTATATATTCAATTTCTGAGCTTAGTCACTTTGTGTGTGTGGGTACCAATAGGAGTCTTTGTTGTAATTGCATAGAGCCTGAAGTTTCTGTTTTAAGAAGAAGTTTTTTAAATAACCTAGCCAAGAAAGAAAAGATACTGCAGTGGACACATACAATAAAATAATGGGTTTATAGAAAAGTAGGCTTGAGTTACACCTTTCTAAACCCATTGACTTCAATGGATTTCAGAGTCTAACATTTGAACAGATACTGTTTGTGGGGACAAAACTCTTCTAATTATGAAAGCAGATCACTTAGAGACAGACTATAGTGTTTCTTGCTGCCTGAAGGTGTTGGATTAGATTATCATTGAAAGGAAGTTCTATGAAATCAATCAGGCTCAATGGGGCATTTCAGATTTCAGAAGTGAAGAAATTCTAGTGAGGCTGAAAAGCCTTATATTCTCAAGATTAAATTGGAGGAAATGTATTTTTAAAGCATTTGCTTCCTGAACCTCACAATAATACAATACATTAATTAAAATAAAATTTAATTAAAGTGAAGCTATGAACACTAGGCAACTGTCAACAGCAAACAGGAATTTTGCTTTTGGCACTAAGGGCTGCTAGCCTTTGAACCAGTCCTTTTAGCAGCAGATTGACAGGTCAAACTAGAAAACTGATGCAGGAATTATAAGTTCCTTTGTGTAAACTGGGTGTTACCTAGGCCATGATTTGACTCTCTATTGTCACCCTTTTAGATAAGTCTAATAGTCTTAAGTATCTCCCCACCCAGTAATCTCCTCTATTCTTCTCCCCAACTGTCATTTTGGAGCCTCCCCTTGGTCCATTTCAACCTGAAAGTTCACTCAGGTATCCAGGACCCAAGCAAGTCCATTGGTCAAGAGCAAGCACCCAATTAGGTGCCACCAATGAACTTTCTATTGGTTGTCGCAGTAGTCCAGCCCTTATGGTCACTGCGAAACCTTCCCTTTTGGGGAGGTCATGCATCAGCTAACCACTTTTCCTCCTCCCTCGTACCTCCCATTCCCTAAGGGCTCAAGAGAGTCCTTATAATCTGTGGACTAGCTACCCACAGGTGTGTTTCTATCAGTATCCCAACTTCCGCTGCATAGATCCATCCCCAATTCCTGATCAGTTTCGGGTCCCTTCTCCCACTTCCTCACTCGTCGCCATTGGAGCCTTCCTTGAAGACTATGATCGGTAAACCCTGTTCGTCTACCCATGTGTTTCCCTATCTCTCTATCTATGTTTCCTAGGACTGAATGTGTGATCTTATGAGTATTTTTCTCTTGTATGGAAGCCTATATTTTTCTGAATAAATCTTAATTGTTTTACTTAATTAGAGTCCCTAATATTTTAAGCATTACTTTCTGGACATGGAATCCTGTATACACAGGTAAAAAGATCTTGACTAAGCCAGGTGCCCACCTGACCATTCCCCAACCTCATTTTGAGGGCATTTTGGCTTACAACCTCAGCTGAAATTCCTCACTGGGGAAGAGGAAAGACCTTCAGAGCACCAATGAGAATAGTCTTCAGGAACCACTGTCTGCCACCCTTGAGGGTATCATGGCAAAAGCATTGGCCATCATCAGCATCCCTACAGGAACTGTGAGTAAACTATAAGGCCACTGCTATACCATGATATTTTAGGGTGGGGTGTTAATATTGTGAACTTAGGAAACATATTAGCATCCAGTCCTTTTCTCATTCTGTTTAAATTTAAAATTTCAATTCTGGTTGGAGGACATGACCTCTGAAGAACAAGAGCAGATTGAGGGGCTGCCTTTTAATCTGGATGTGACATCACAGGATGTGACACCATTCCCCTGCCCTTCACAAACTCTACCCTCTCAGGCACTGCCTCCAAATTTTCTGGAATTTCCCAAATCAGAGTAGGCAGCCCTAACTAGACATAATTAGGAAGCCAAAATTTTAGAGGCACTGGCCTCCTCCTATAACTTGTACACTTGTGCTGTTTGGTTTGTGTTTGGATTCGGGTAATGTGTCAACACAAAGGAAGTCTTTGCCTGTGCTTTTTATTTGCTCCTGGCATTCTCATGAGAGAGACATGGGCATTGTGTCCTCCCTAAATGGTATTCCTGCTTAAGTGGCTTCTAAACACATGTAAACTTTTCCGCCACTCTGCACAAATCTAAGTTCCTGACATTTAATTGTTTTATTTTGTTTAACTATATACATAGTATAAAATTGTGCCAAGTTAAATATCAGTAATTTAGACTTGACTATGAACGTTAAATCTAAAGTTGGCACTAGATAAAATTAGTCAATATGCAGTATATGCAAAGGATAGTGAATTTCTGGAGTTACCTTCTGAACAAGAGATTTCATTAATGATTATTTAATGCAAACCTTTTTGAAAGAGGCCACTTCTAAAACTAAGATACATATTGAAAATATGACACTTATACAGCACAGTAGAAACTACCTGAAAAAGAATACAAATCTGTGAAGTTAAGACTTCCATATTACATTTTATATCATTGGCTCTTGCTTCCAGTACCTCAAATACTCCAAATACTCAAGGGAAGATGAGACAAGACTTGAGCCCAAACGGCTCTGTTCAGAATATTAATGGACTAAGAGAACATACCAGAAGCCATCTGGATTATTTTTATGGGGCACAGAAAGAAAAGCAGTTCCACAGTTGGATTGAAGTCTGTTTCTAAATAGCTAACCGGGGGGAAGGGGGCAGGCAATGTGGGAGAAAATGCATTTTGGTCAGAAATCTCCAGCCATCTGCTGGAAAAGAATTATAATTATAATGTCTCTAGCTTGATCTTTGCCATTTTAAAAAGCAAAGGTAACTTGGAAATATATAAGCACTTTCTAAAATAAGTAATTTTGGAACAAAAATTAATGAATGAAATGGTCAGTGGGTGGGGGAGCAGGTAGGTGAATGATTTGATTATTCTCTTGCGTATGTAACACTGCAATTGGCAAGAATTAACATGCCATCACATAAACATGTAGTGACTTACAAACTGTAATGTATTCTATTTCCATTCCTTAGCTTTGTTCTCCTCCAAATACAGCCCAAGATCACTCCTCACTTTTCTACCTCTATAATGCCAGTTGCACTTCTCAACCTTTGACCACTTATTAATGTATGAAAAGTCTTGTCAAGGGCCAAGGATGCCCAACTAGATTTTATCTTCCAGGTGCTAAAGCTGCCTACTTCATTTTGTCTCCTCCTGCAAATTATATCATCTCTGCTTTAGCAGTTTCTTCTGAGAATAGGCCCAGCAGAAATGAGGGTGTCCATCACCCGGATAAAATGTGTGATAACCTCAACTTGAGGTATGGCTGTTTCTATTTGCTGTATTTCTTGTAGACAGTGTGTTCAGTTCTGCTGTCAATTGATAACCAAGTTTCTTCCTACAGTCAAAAATGCAGGACTGCGCACCATTTATTCCCTGAAGAAATTCAGTTGTACTTCATTTTCACCCTAATTCAGACCATCCCTCAAATCAGTTCAAGCTGGCATAGTTGAAGTAGACTGAAACCTGAACTTCATTAAGCATTTTTGTTTATATTTTATAATTATTTTATTTATTACATTTCTATTCCATCCTTTCCTGAAGGCTCAGGGCAGATTAAAACAATAAAAATGTATATAAAATATATTAAGATATAATAAAATCAGACACTGATCATTCATAAACGATCAATAAAATATAGAGAAGTGGATAAGTTCCAGGAGAAACCACTGAAGGAAGATAGGGAAATGGCTGAGAAGCTGAATGCATTTTTTGCCTCAGTCTTCACTGTGGAAGATGAGACATGTTTGCCTGCTCCAGAACCACTTATTTTGGAAGGGGTGTTGAAAGACCTGAGTCAGATTGAGGTGACAAGAGAGGAGGTCCTACAACCATTAGACTAATTAAAAACTAATAAGTCACCAGGTCCAGATGGCATACATCCAAGAGTTCTGAAAGAACTCAAAGTTGAACTTGTGGATCTCCTGACAAAAATTTATAATCTTTCATTGAAATCTGCCTCCGTTCCTGAGGACTGGAAGGTAGCAAATGTCACCCCCATCTTTAAAAAGGGTTCCAGAGGAGATCCGGGAAATTACAGACCAGTCAGTCTGACTTCAATACCAGAAAAGTTGGTAGAAACCATTATCAAGGACAGAATGAGTAGGCACATTGATGAACACGAGTTGTTGAGGAAGACTCAGCATGGGTTCTGTAAGGGAAGATCTTGCCTCACTAACCTGTTACATTTCTTGGAGGGGGTGAACAAACATGTGGACAAAGGAGACTCAATAGATATTGTTTACCTTGATTTCCAGGAAGCTTTTGATAAAGTTCCTCATCAAAGACTCCTTCGTAAGCTCGAGAGTCATGGAGTAAAAGGACAGGTCCTCTTGTGGATCAAAAACTGGCTAATTAATAGGAAGCAGAGAGTGAGTATAAATGGGCAGTCTTCGCAGTGGAGGATGGTAAGCAGTGGGGTGCCGCAGGGCTCAGTACTGGGTCCCATGCTCTTTAACTTGTTCATAAATGATTTGGAGTAAACTTGGGAGTAAGCAGTGAAGTGGCCACATTTGCAGATGACACTAAATTGTTCAGGGTGGTGAGAACCAGAGAGGATTGTGAGGCACTCCAAATGGATCTGTTGAGGCTGGGTGAGTGGGTGTCAACGTGGCAAATAAGGTTCAATGTGGCCAAGTGCACAGTAATGCATATTGGGGCCAAAAATCCAAGCTACAAATACAAGTTGATGAGGTGTGAACTGGCAGAGACTGACCAAGAAAGAGATCTTGCGGTCGTGGTGGATAACTCACTGAAAATGTCAAGACAGTGTGTGATTGCAACAAAAAAGGCCAACGCCATGCTGGGAATTATTAGGAAGGGAATTGAAAACAAATCAGCCAGTATCATAATGCCCCTGTATAAATCGATGGTGCGGTCTCATTTGGAATAATATGTACAATTCTGGTCACTGCACCTCAAAAAGGATATTATAGCATTGAAAAAAGTCCAGAAAAGGGCAACTAGAATGATTAAAGGATTGGAACACTTTCCCTATGAAGAAAGGTTGAAACGCTTGGGGCTCTTTAGCTTGGAGAAACGTCAACTGCAGGGTGACATGATAGAAGCTTACAAGATTATGCATGGGATGGAGAAAGCAGAGAAAGAAGTACTTTTCTCCCTTTCTCACAATACAAGAACTCATGGGCATTCGATGAATTTGCTGAGCAGTCGGGTTAAAACGGATAAAAGGAAGTATTTCTTTACCCAAAGGGTGATTAACATGTGGAATTCACTTCAACAGGGGGTGGTGGCGGCTACAAGCATAGCCAGCTTCAAGAAGGGGTTAGATAAAAATATGGAGCAGAGGTCCATCAGTGGCTATTAGCCACAATGTATAATTTTTTTTGGCCACTGTGTGACACAGAGTGTTGATCTGGATGGGCCATTGGCCTGATCCAACATGGCTTCTCTTATGTTCTTATGAGGGCTGGCAGAACAAAATCAAGCCTCCCTGAACAAGATTGACTTGCAAGTTTTGCAGATAGGGCTAGCACTAGACTGTCTAGCACCCTAGGCAAGGCTAACTTCCAGTGCACTGACAGTGTGTGCGTGGGAAGTTCACCTGTATGAGTAAACTGAAGAGTGCAACTCCAGAAGCTGTGATAGAAAGACAAACTCCAAACAGCCAGTCAACAGTTATATTTGGGTAAATACGTTAGAGGCTGTCACAGGCAGTCCAATGGTTCATACACATAAAGCAGTCCTTCCAAGATACAGTACCAAATCAGTTTCCAGTTAGAGAAGTCAAGTATCCAGTCCATACATTACATAAGCCAGTCTTATCCAGTCCTCCAGAATAACAGTATAACAACCAAGATGTTTCTCCTTCTCTCACGCACCGTCCTTCTCCTCCTTATCATCACCCCACACTAGCTGAGAGTAAGGCTTGTAGTGTTATAGTGCAGCTATCCAATCCCCATCACTGATTGCTAACAAGCTGCACCTGTTACTCTCGTGACATTCATCACTCCTGTATAGCTTAGTTACATAATCATTACTCAGCAGTTTTGTTCCCTTAAAGAACCTAACTCTGACATGCACCCCGCCCGCACTGATAACATCACCAAGTCACATGGGGGGTGACCAATTTGGTGCCCCCAGAAGGCCAGTGCCCTAGGCAGTTGTCTCATTTGCCTAGTAGCAGGGCCAGCCTTGCTTGCAGAAACTTAGAAGGTCCTGCAAAGCTTGGATTTTGTCCAACCAGGCATTCCACAAGGATGGGGTCAAGATGGAAAAGGCCCTTGTCCTGGTGGTAACCAAGTGGACCACTCAGGACCCCAGCACTACCAACAAGTTGAATGATGATGAGCACAGTGTACAAACAGGATTCTCCATAGTTGTAGCTTACTTGGTTTTTTATATGAGAAAACACTTTAGTGCACTTTGATTCTGGAATTTGATTCTTAATATATATTTTGTTAGGGAGTCTTTTATATATGGCCATCTGTTACATGTTCAAGTCAAAATAAATAAATTTTAAAAATAACAATATTATGCAAGCAACCTGGACATCTGGCATACATTTTTTTTAACCACTCTTCTTCCAACATATTGCATTTGATTCATTCATGTTTAGGGATGGTCATGAACTGGATCATGAACTGAAGGTCAACCAGCACAAAAGTCCATGAACTTTCAAGCTAAATCTTCAAGCTATTCATGGATGTCCATGCCAGCTTGTAAACTTATACATTTTCAGACAGACTGTCTCCACTCAATCAAAATGTTTACCAAACTTCAAAGCAACATAACTTGGAGGTCATGAAGAGGAGCATCCTTTGTGACTGATGCCTCTAGTTTGCATAGGAGATCATTTTGACAGGCATGGGTTCAGGAGGTTCAGGAGTGTATAGAATGGAGTGCATCAAAATATTGGGAAAAGACTATAGAAGTCACAACAAATTGGCTGCAATGGTGGGGCGGGGTAAGGTAGATCGCAAAGTATCTTCCACTGAAGGCAGGATCAGCTCTTTGCTTTGGGAAGTGATGCTATGCCGTTTTAGTTTCCAAAGAAAGGGAAGAGTTTGCTCCCTGCATGGCCATAAAAAGGCTATAAACCAACAAACATAAGAAGGTCTATCAAAGATTCAGGTTTTCACAGCTGGTAACATCATTAGGGTTTGTAGAATCTTTCGGGATCAAGTGCCATGTTCTACTAGAGAAAGTTTTCCTTCCAGACATTTCGTTCTCAGCTGCAGAGAACACCCTCAGTGGCGTTGCAGCCGGAGCAGGCACTCAGACCTTCTTGGCTGGAGTCTACAAAATACCCTGCTCCTGTGGTGCAGTCTACATTGGCACTACCCAACGCAGTATCAACACCTGTCTCACCGAACACAAGAGACACTGTCGCTTGTTTCAGCCAGAAAAATCAGCTGTAGCTGAACATGCACTTCAAGAAGGAGACCACGTCATCCACTTTGAAAGAACTGAAGTCCTTTCTACAGTCTCACATTATCATACCCGCCTGAACAGAGAAGCTATTGAGATTTACAAACACCAGCAGAATTTTAACAGAAAGGAAGAAGGCATTTTCATCCACCAATCTTGGTACCCAGCTCTGCAAAACACACTACAGACTATAAATTGCAGAAAGTCTCAGAACAACCAGCAAATTCCACAGAACAATCAGCACAGTCAACAACCATCTTCCTTATCTTCAAACCCCTTCCAACCTTCCCAGCAATTAACACAGAACAATGGTCACATTCAACAGCCAGTTTCCTTATCACTACCCTTCCAGGAAGCCCCACCAAACAATGGGCACATCCACAAACCAATTGCCCTTTCATCACACCCCCTCCAGCCTACAAATAGCAGCTCTCCAGCAGCCCTGGCCCCACTCAATGCACAGCAGCCAAGAAGGTCTGAGCGCCTGCTCCGGCTGCAACGCCACTGAGGATGTTCTCCGCAGCTGAGAATGAAACGTCTAGAAGGAAAACTTTCTCCAGTAGAACACGGCACTTAATCCCGAAAGATTCTACAAACCCTAATAAGAAGGTCTGTGTCTACGGTCAAGCCAAGAGTGCAATGCTAGCTAGTCCGTTGATGAGAGTGACTCAAAGTTTCATGTCTTTTCTCTTCTATTCAAAAACCCTTTAGATTTCATTCCCTTTTCATGCACACAAAAAAAAATGGTGGGTGTAGGGTTGCCAAGTCCAATTAAAGAAAAATCTGGGGACTCTGGGGGCGGAGCCAGGAGACTTTGGGGGTGGAGCCAGGAACAAGGGTGTGTCAAGCATAATTGAACTCCAAGGGAGTTCTGGCCATCACATTTAAAGGGACAGCACACCTTTTAAAATGCCTTTCTTCCATAGGAAATAATTAAGGATAGGAGCACCATCTTTTGGGGCTCATAGAATTGGACCCTCTGGTCCAAATATTTTGAAACTTGGGGGGTATTTTGGGAAGAGGCACTAGATGCTATACTAAAAATTTGGTGCCTCTACCTCAAAAAATAGCCCCCCCAGAGCCCCCAATACCCACAGATCAATTCCCTATGGGAATCGTTCTCAATAGGAAATAATAGAGTGTCCAGTAGACATTTCCCTCCCCCCCACGCTTTCTAAAGGGGGGGAGGGCCTCCAAACCAGAGAATCCCCTGCCCCTCCCTCTCTCACACACACAAATACTTACTAGATCTTCTTCCTGCAGAACTCTACTTGCTGTGAAAACGAAAGCAAAAGAAAGGGAGGGTCCATTCTCCATGGAAACTATTACTGACCCTTTCCAATGAAGCCCTTCCTGTTTCCTGTTTCCTGTGCAGCCTTAAAGGCACACATTTTACAAATGGATCAGGAGCTCTACAACTACATGATGCCTACACACATGCCCCCCCTCCGCTTCTGGATTTTTGGAGAGCGGGGGAGAAGGCTGCAAATTCGGGGGTCCCCTGCCAGGGCGGGGGGGTTGGGAAGCCTAGGTGGGTGCCATACTGAGGATTACTGTGCTAGCCCATTTAATGACCTGAGGTATCCAACCTCCCTGTTCTCTAAGAGCTTATTTACATGTGACATTGTGTCCTTGGGGAAGAGCACAGGGATATAGCATAAAATGTGCAATTAGAGCATTCTGTCTTCCACACGCATAGGCTCTCAGCAGGAGGAAGAGGCTAAAGCAGCTTCTCTGTGCCTGCTTTGATCACAAGCAGAAAAGAGCAGAGGGTGAATAAGAGGCAGAAAACTCCCTTTGCATGTCTCATGGGAAGCCCTCATGTTCTTCGCAAATGAATGGTAAAATACAGACGTGAGCAAAACTGGAGATTTAGAAAGGAACAGACAAAAGAATTCCTGACTGATTGTTGATCCTAGTGTTGCAAAGCCAGCACCCAAAACCTTAATGTTTCCTTAACTAAGAAATATGCTGGACACCAGTTCCCCAGCATGAGTGATCTGATTTCTTCATAGGGAAACTCCCTTCTTTTTTCCAAAACAACACCATTTATGCGTGGCGTTTTCCTTCAAAATACTTGACCAATCAAGTTCATCACTTCAGGATTAGACATACTTGCAAATTTGGATCCAGCTAATGGGGAATGTTGCTTTGAAGCCAGCTTTCCTTTTGTGTTTATTAATTGCTAAAGGTAGAACGGCCAGGAGAGGTTATTACCGCCAGTGAAGGTGGTGATGTTTCTTGATGTTCTCCATTTAACTTGAACATTTAAATCAGAGTGTTGCTTGACAAGAATTGTATTGCATTTGAAAAGCCAATAGAGATGTGACAGCTCCTTGGGGCATCTTGGCTGTTTCCTGGTAACAGATTAGTACGCCTTCTCTCAGGGCATCTTGAAGTAATTTTTATAGACAACATATTCAAAAGCTATCCAAAAGTAGTTTCTCCATCTCAGTTCAAAATGTAATTTACTGCTAGAGCTGCTGGACTTCTTGAAGTATTTAGCTAGACAGATTGCTGGCAAACCCATGGGAAGAGATCAAAACAAAGTAATCCATAGAAGCTGTGTATCCTGCCAATCAATTTAACAGTGTATACTGCTCTATGAATTCCTCCACCCCAAAAAATCCAGTATTGTATCAAATCACTTTTGTGGACATGTAAGTTACAGGATTTCTGCATGCACTACAGTTAATTCCCAAATTCTTTTTTGGCAGTTGGATTTATTTTATTTTAATTTGGTGGCATACAGACATAGGGTTACCAGCCTCAAGATGGGATCTGGAGTTCTGTAGGAATTACAGTGGACCTCCAGAATACAGAGGTCAGTTCTGCTAGACCAGGGGTGGCCAAACTTGCTTAATGTAAGAGCCACATACAATAAATGTAAGATGTTTGAGAGTCACAAGGAAGGAAGGAAGATAGATGGGGAGGGATAGAAAGGAAGCAACTTAAAATGCATTCTTCAAGCTGCCAGCTGGCTTGGCTTGAAGAAGTGATTTAAAGAGAGAAAAGCCTTATCCAAGCTGGCTGGTGAAACTGTGGGGGCTTCAAGAGCCAGACAGACAATATGTATGAAGGAGCCACATATGGCTTTTGAGCTGCAGTCTGGCCACCCCTGTCCTGGAGGAAATAGCAATCTCAGAGGGTGGGCTCTATGACATCATACCCATTGAGCTCCTTCCCCTCCTCAAGCTCCACCCTCCCCAAGAATTTCCCAGCTGGAATTGGAATCTAAGTTAGATCCATTCAGTAACCATGATACTATGGCTTACTGTGCTGTTGTCATGCCCAGGAAGTTTATGAAGTTTCAGTTATTGACACTGAATATTACAGAATACATGGACATAGCATCAATAGTGTACTGCTGTATACTTGCAGTGCCCAGTCTACAGCATGCACCGCCTATTAAAACTAGCCCCCACCTATCATATTGTGTCATTTTTCCCTCCCTCCCTCCCCCCCCCCCCACCCCACTAGGAGCAGGCCCAGTCCTGATGGATGAATTTCCAGAATCAACCTGGAAATGAAGATGGATTACGCATTAAAATTATGGATTGAGACCCAACTAGAAGGAATAGCAAACACACTGGAAGATAGAGATAGAATTCAATGAAATCTGAACACACTGGAAAAGAGGGCAAATATGAATAAGAGGTAACAAAAATGAGAAGCACACACACAGGGTGGGGGACACACCTCTGGGTAGCAGTGTGTGTGAGCAAGATCTTGGAGTATGGGTGGATTCTAAGCTAAATATAAATGGTCGGTGTGATGCAGTGTCAAAAAAGGCTAATGCAACCTTAGGGTGTATCAGTGGAGACATAATATCTAAATCACAAAATGTCATCGTCTTGCCATACACTGCCTTGGTCAAGCGGCACTTTGTGTACAGTTCCGGAGGCTTCACTTCAAAAAGGATATGAACAGAATGGAGTGGGTGCAGAGGAGAGGGATGAAGATGATCAGAGGCTTGGAGACCAAGCCCCATGATGAGTGATTGAGGGACCTGGGAATGTTTAGTCTGGTGAAGAGGAAATTGAGGTGGGATATGATTGCTCTCTTGAAGTATTTGAAGGGCTGTCACTTAGAGGACAACAGGGAGCTATTCCTGTTGGCAGCAGAAGATAGAACTCACAATAATGGCTTTAAAGTATGGGTGGAAAGGTACTGGCTGGATATTAGGAACAAAATTTTTACAGTAAGAGTAGTTCATTAGTGGAATTGACTGCCTAGGAAGGTGGTTGGAGGGAAGGGTTGGAGGTGGGGTGGCTCTGTATATCAGAGAGGATATACGGTCCAGTAAGACTGAGGTCAGAGAATTAGATTCACTTTTAGAAATGCTTTGGGTTGAAATAGAGGGCCCAAAAGGAAATTTAACTATGGGAGTTTGTTATCGCCCACCAAATCAAAAGAGAGAGGACGATTATAATATGATGGAAGGCTTAAAGATAGCGGCTAAACGTAAAAACTGTGTCGTAATAGGTGATTTTAACTACCCGCAGATTGATTGGGTCAATATGTGTTCTGGTTGAGAGAAAGAGATTGAGTTTCTTGATGCTCTCAATGACTGTGCTATGGAGCAGATGGTCTCAGAACCTACCAGGGGTGGGGCGATGCTGGATTTGGTCCTAAATAATGCCCAAGACTTGGTGAGAGATGTAAAAGTGATTGCGCCGCTTGGGAGCAGTGCCATAATGTTATTGATTTCACCGTTTGTATAAATAGGGAGTTGTCCAAAAAGACCGCCACAACCACGTTTAACTTTAAAAGGGGTAAATACACTGAGATGAGGAGGCATGTGAGGAGGAAACTGAAAGGAAAGCTACATACGGTCAAAACCCTTGGGGAAGCTTGGACGCTATTTAAAACTATAATCGAGAAGCTCAGATAAAATACATACCACAAGTTAGGAAAGGCACAAACAGGCATAAGAAAAGGCCTGCATGGTTAACAAACAAAGTAATGGAAGCTGTAAAAGGTAAGAAGGACTCCTTTAAGCGGTGGAAAACCAGTCCAAGTGAGATTAGTAAAAGGGAACACAGGCTGTGGCAAATCAAATGCAAGACTGTGATCAGGCAGGCAAAAAGGGACTATGAGGAGCATATTGCAAAAAACATAAAGACCAACAATAAAACTTTCTTCAAATATATTAGAAGTAGGAAACCAGCCAGGGAGGCAGTGGGGCCCTTGGACGACCATGGGGTAAAAGGATTACTGAAGGAGGATAGGGAAATGGCTGAGAAGCTAAATGAATTTTTTGCCTCCGTCTTCACTGTGGAAGACGAGAACTTTTTGCCCGCCCCAGAACCACTAATTTTGGAAGGGGTGTTGAAAGACCTGAGTCAGATTGAGGTGACAAAAGAGGAGGTCCTACAACTGATAGACAAATTAAAAACTAATAAGTCACCGGGTCACCGAGAGTTCTGAAAGAACTCAAAGTTGAACTTGTGGATCTTCTAACAAAAATCTGTAATCTTTCATTGAAATCTGCCTCCGTTCCTGAGGACTGGAAGGTAGCAAATGTCACCCCCATCTTTAAAAAGGGTTCCAGAGGAGATCCGGGAAATTACAGGCCAGTCAGTCTGACTTCAATACCGGGAAAGTTGGTAGAAACCATTATCAAGGACAGAATGAGTAGGCACATTGATGAACACGGGTTATTGAGGAAGACTCAGCATGGGTTCTGCAAGGGAAGATCTTGCCTCACTAACCTGTTACATTTCTTTGAGGGGGTGAACAAACATGTGGACAAAGGAGATGTTGTTTACCTTGACTTCCAGAAAGCTTTTGATAAAGTTCCTCATCAAAGGCTCCTTAGAAAGCTTGAGAGTCATGGAGTAAAAGGACAGGTCCTCTTGTGGATCAAAAACTGGCTGAGTAATAGGAAGCAGAGAGTGAGTATAAATGGAAAGTCTTCGCAGTGGAGGACGGTAAGCAATGGGGTGCCGCAGGGCTTGGTACTGGGTCCCATGCTCTTTAATTTGTTCATAAATGATTTAGAGTTGGGAGTGAGCAGTGAAGTGGCCAAATTTGCGGATGACACTAAATTGTTCAGGGTGGTGAGAACCAGAGAGGATTGTGAGGAACTCCAAAGGGATCTGTTGAGGCTGGGTGAGTGGGCGTCAATGTGGCAGATGTGGTTCAATGTGGCCAAGTGCAAAGTAATGCACATTGGGGCCAAGAATCCCAGCTACAAATACAAGTTGATGGGGTGTGAACTGGCAGAGACTGACCAAGAGAGAGATCTTGGGGTCGTGGTAGATAACTCACTGAAAATGTCAAGACAGTGTGTGATTGCAACAAAAAAGGCCAACGCCATGCTGGGAATTATTAGGAAGGGAATTGAAAACAAATCAGCCAGTATCATAATGCCCCTGAATAAAGCGATGGTGCGGTCTCATTTGGAGTACTGTGTGCAGTTCTGGTCGCCGCACCTCAAAAAGGATATTATAGCATTGGAGAAAGTCCAGAGAAGGGCAACTAGAATGATTAAAGGGCTGGAGCACTTTCCCTATGAAGAAAGGTTGAAACGCTTGGGACTCTTTAGCTTGGAGAAACGTCGACTGCGGGGTGACATGATAGAGGTTTACAAGATAATGCATGGGATGGAGAAAGTAGAGAAAGAAGTACTTTTCTCCCTTTCTCACAATACAAGAACTCGTGGGCATTCGATGAAATTGCTGAGCAGACAGGTTAAAACGGATAAAAGGAAGTACTTCTTCACCCAAAGGGTGATTAACATGTGGAATTCACTGCCACAGGAGGTGGTGGCAGCCACAAGTACAGCCACCTTCAAGAGGGGTTTAGATAAAAATATGGAGCAGAGGTCCATCAGTGGCTATTAGCCACAGTGTATGTGTGTATATAAAAATTTTTGCCACTGTGTGACACAGAGTGTTGGACTTGATGGGCCGTTGGCCTGATCCAACATGGCTTCTCTTATGTTCTTATGTGGTGAGCTCATCTTCAATGGCATTCTTCAAGCAGCAGCTGGATGATAGGCTTGCCAGCCCCCAGGTCCAGGCAGGGAATACCCCACTTTTGCAGGTTCCTCTCTGCCACTAGCCAGCTGGCCAGCAGGGGAAAGCCCCACCCTAACAGCCATGATGTGCCTTTAAATCTCAGCAGGAATATTTGAGAAGAAGCTTGCAAACTAACTGCTCATGTTTTGGAATGTGTGTGTATCTTTAAATCTCTGCAAGACAAAAACTGCATGGGGAGGGCAAGTATGGCTCCCTGTATACTTCTGTATAGATATTCAGAAGTATACGGAAATCCATGGAAAGGGCGGGAAAGGGGCTTCTGCAGCCTCAGGGGAGCTGCTTGCCTCCTTTCCCGCCTTTGGTAGCCTTTTCCTGCTTCTCCCATAGCCTCCCTGGGATCAGGGAGGGGGGAAGGGGGAAGAGGAGCCCCAGCAGCCAATCCAAAGCATGCATTTGCAGAATGCATTGCAAATGCATGCTTTGCAGGGCTGTTGTGTAGCTGATCCCCCAGCCATCAGCAACATTGTTGTTCTTTTGATCTTTTGCTTACTTGGGTATCCAAGTAAGCACTGTTGTCTGGCCAATCACGGAGCAGTGCTATTTTTTGAAACTGCTCTCTGTAGGGCCAGAGTACCTTTTTAAGGAGTCTTAAAACTCCTCCATTGCTGCTGTGTTGGCTGAACTCCTCCATTGCTGCTGTGTTGGTGTGTGAGAGAGATTGTACTGTGCTGGCCCTTGGCCTCAGCTGCTGCTGCTCTCTCTCAGCCTTACCAGACTTACCTGGAGTAGAGAAGACGTCTAAGGTAAGACAGTCTTGGGGTTCTTGTTTTTATTTTAGTTGGTAAAAGGACTTTTTAAGACTCAGAGTCCCTTTACTTATCCAGATTTGGGTGGTGGGTAGCTTCTTTGGGGTTAGGGTTAGGGGGTTCTCCTGGGGGAGGGGGCCTGGGGTGGGGGGTTTTTTGCCAATTTGCCCATATCTTACTTTAGTGAGAGGACTTTTAAAAGTGCAGTGTCCTTTTACTTTTCCTGATTTTGGTGGCTTGGATTTCTTGGGGTTAAGGTGAAGGGTTTTTTTGGGGGGGAGGTGTTGGTAAAGTTCCTGTATTATTAAAAGGTAAGTTTTTTACTGTTTTAAAAGGATTCTGTGTTTGATTTGTTGCTGCTGTGTTGTGCTGCTATTGTTCCTTTTCTCTTCTGGTTCTTGGGGGGGGGGGCTGTTTGGCCTAATTTTCATTGTTTAAAAGGCCACTTTTTTAACAGTTGAGTTTTTTGGCCTTCTCCTGTTGTCCCTCTTCCTGGTTCTGGTTTTTTTTTTGGGGGGGGGGGGAAGTTGGCACCTGGGTGAGAGACCCAGAACCAGCAGGCTTGTTGTGTTTGGCAAGTTCTCCCCATGATGTTTGGGGCAGGGCTGGAGAGTTGGCATCTGTAGATTGTGTGTTCTGTGGCAGGGAAGCTGGCACCTGGGTGAGAGACCCAGAGCCAGCATGCTTGTTGTGTTTGGCCAGCTCTCCCCGTGTTCTTTGGGGCAGGGCTGGAGAGCTGGCATCTGTAGATTGTGTGTTCTGTGGCAGAGAAGCTGGCACCTGGGTGAGAGACCCAGAGCCAGCATGCTTGTTATGCTTGGCCAGCTCTCCCCGCGTTCTTTGGGGCAGGGCTGGAGAGCTGGCATCTGTAGATTGTGTGTTCTGTGGCAGGGAAGCTGGCACCTGGGTGAGAGACCCAGAGCCAGCATGCTTGTTATGCTTGGCCAGCTCTCCCTGCGTTCTTTGGGGCAGGTCTGGCGAGCTGGCATCTGGGTTTGCTGCAGCCAGGTCTGCAGAGCAGACCTTGAGCAGATTGTGTTTTGTGTGGCAGCGTTCATAGAGTAGATAGATGTATATAGTGCAATTGGGTCCTATAGAGATTCTCCGTTGTGAAGTTAGGTTGGCTTTGGGTGCCCCAGGAATTGGACCCCCTGGCCCAAACTTTTTGGGACTTGGGGGGGTTGTAGGGGAGAGTCCCCTGCAGGTCCCCTGCAAATTTGGGGGCTCTCCCTCAAACCCCCTCCCCTCCAGGCGGCTTCAAATATACCCTATTTGCCATTGATTTCAATGACCCATAGGGTATAATGGGGCCGTATATTCGAAAATAGCCGCGCATCTACCACATATGCGGCTATTCCGACTACAGAATTCAGAAATATACGGGATTCTGTATTTTTTCCCCCGTATACTTCGGAATCTGTGTACTACTGATTTTTTATTTTTTTTGCACATCCCTACTGGCAACCCTACTGGATGAATACATGCCAGGAATACTTTAGGCTGATCCTACATTGAGCAGGGGGTTGGACTAGATCAGGAGTGTCAGACTCATTTTTTACAAGGGATGGATCTGACATAAATGAGACCTTGTCGGGCTGGGCCATGTGTGTCATAAAATGTAATGCTGGGTAGCAGAGATATAAACTATAAAGGACACAAACACAATTAAATATTGTTTTAAAAACTTAAAGATGCTTAAAAGATTAGCACTCTTGCAATATTTTGTTTATTTAACAGTTTCTGATAAGTGACACCTCTTGCTGTGAATTATTGTATCAAAATCTGGAGACAATGTCTGTGCTGTAGCTATCTTGAGCATGCCATTCAGATGTTGTTCAGGTATGTATGCGTAAGTTGCAAACCTACTTTTGATTTATTGACATTCATTGCAGAAATCTCATGGTCAATACTTAGAGTGTAAGACCCAGAGGAAAATATAAAATGACTGGGCAATGTGAGCTTTTGTACATGTTACTTCCTGTGCCTGTCAGCCAATGGAGAAAATAGAGGCTTTGCTCTGTAGTTCCAGTGTGATTGAGCAAGCCTGACAAAACAATCTGAGATGCATAAGGAAGCAAGAAAGAGAAGAAAGCAAGAGAGAGAGAAGGAAGCAGATGACAGTGAGGTGCTTGAAGGCCTGATAAGAACCCTCCGGGGGCCTGATCCGGCCAAGGGTCACACGTTTGACTCCCCTGGACTGTATTGCCCCTTCCAACTATATGATTCCATCTCTGTCTCTATGCTTGTTTCTACATTCTGCATCCAAATTCTGCTCAGACTTATAAGCTGTTTTTCACTAGTGATAGTCAGTCACTGGGTGTGGATACTGTCATCTCCTCTGAAAAACAAAAATGTATCCCATTTTGTTGGTATTGCCTTTCAGCCATAATGCAACAGAAAGTTTTCTGGTGTGCATCCAACATAGGCAGTCAACCCATGGTAAAGAAAGATGCTGGAGATACCAATAGCCATTTTCCTGCTTGATTATTTTGCAAGTTTCAGAATAATTTCTAGCCATTTGAAGAAATTATTGGAAATAAGCCCTGTTTAAATGTTGCATGGGTGGCAGCTTTGTCTAGGTTTAAACACCTTACGATGTATTCCAAATTAAGGAACACATTTCAAGACCATAAAAAATGGCATTAACTGCAGCACTACTTTATTAGAATACACCAGGTTGGCAATATGCTAAATTATGTATTAAACTTTGAAAGGAATCCTGCATTGTAACGCTAGGTAAGGAACACTTCCATGAAAATAAGAAACGGCTGGCAAGCCTACATTTGTCCCTCTGTGACCAAAGGGTTACAACTGCAGTAATGTTCCAAAAAACTAATATAGGCCTTCAGATGCATTTAGCCATGAAAGCAAGGTGACTAATGCTACGGTGTTGTTTTTTTATATGTATAACCAAAATGTTTTCAAATAGAGATGCCATTTCTTTCTAAAACAAAGCATTTTTTTTAGTCATGTGCACAAGGGGCATTAATTTTTATTTGTCGCTGTTTACTGTACAATATAAAAAGGATCAAAAATCCTTTAGTGAGCTTATTTTGTGGGGAGAAATGAATGATTTATCCACTTCCTGCCTGCCTATTTATCTATTGCAGGGTTTTATAATGCCATTATTCACCACATAAAATTGATCACTATAGCAAAGTCTTTCATGGACTTCACCCTTTCTGTGCCATTCAGCTTAATCTCTCCTTGTAGAATTGTTAGGAAAAGCCTCGTTCAGTCTGGCTGAGCATGTTTTTTGTTTTGTTTTTTTTAAATCATTTTTGTTTTCTTCATTATCACCCCCTGTATTTTTCATTTGGGGTTTTTGTTTCTTCTTTTCAGCGGTTCAGTGGAAAAGCACATTTCTAGCTGTAACTTTTTAATCTTCCATCTAGCCAGGGCCTCCCCATCCACTAGGCAGCCCTGGACAATTGTCTATGGCCCTAGTCCTGGTGGAGTGCAAACCAGCCGTACTGCAGCTCCTCCCTTGCCCACCTGTAGCATCCAGTCTGTCATGACAAGCAGCTAGGGTGGCCATAATTTCTGCAGGCCAGCCAGGGACACCTTGAGGGGGGAAGGAATGTGTGTGTGCGCGCGCGGAGCGCGTCCGCCGCCGGAAACAGGAAGTGATGTCACTTCCGGTGAAGTCACTTCCGGTGACGTCAAGCCACCGCCGGAAGCAGGAAGTGACATCACTTCCTGTGACATCATTTTCCCCCCCACACGCCACCTGCCGGAAACAGGAAGTGACATCACTTCCTGTGACATCATTTTCCCCGCACCACCTGCCGGAAGCAGGAAGTGACATCACTTCCTGTGACATCATTTCCCCCAGATGACATCATTTCCCCCAAATGCCACTGCCAGAAACAGGAAGTGACTTCACAGCACTTTCTGTGACGTCCCCAAAAATCCCCCAAATATCACCGCCGGAAACACCAAGATTATTTTCAGAGAGGGAAAGGGGGAAATAAAGTTAAATAAAACTCTTTTTTTACTTTTTTCAAAGTGAGAAGACTAGAGAGAACGGGTTCCACGCTGAGAAGCCAGTCAGATTCCAGTGAGATTCCAGTGAGACTGTGCTGCATAATGCAGCCTATTTATTTTGTCCTGTTTGCTCTGTTGGCTCTATCTGCGCCACCTTCATCACTTTCGGGGTGTGGATCCCCCAGTGGGGTGGTCTCCCGACTCCCTCCGCCGGCTGTTTCTGATAGCCCTGCGCCCCCTCTTTCATTTGATATGTGTCCCGTGCGGGTGCCACCCTCCTGCCGGGAGATGCTGCAAAATGAGCCCCCTTGAGGCTAATGGCGGCAGGGCTCGGGGGAAGCGAGCTAGACTGCTGTTCTTTTGAGGGGTTATAGAGTGTTTCGAGCCCGTCCCTGTGGCATCAGTCCCATCATTGTGGGACCCAGGGGGCCGGCGCAGCGGCACGCCAAAGCAGCCTGTCACTAATAACACAGGTCGAGATGCAGGACAGGAACCCGGAAGTGACCGACAGGCTGCTTCAGCGTGCCGCTGCACCAGCCCCCTGGGCCCCACAATGATGGGACTGATGCCACAGGGACGGGCTCGAAACACTCTATAACCCCTCAAAAGAACAGCAGTCTAGCTCGCTTCCCCTGAGCCCTGCCGCCATAAGCCTCAAGGGGGCTCATTTTGCGGCATCTCCCGGCGGGAGGGTTGCACCCGCACGGGACACATATCAAATGAAAGAGGGGGCGCAGGGCTATCAGAAACAGCCGGCGGAGGGAGTTGGGAGACCACCCCACTGGGGGATCCACACCCCGAAAGTGATGAAGGTGGCGCAGATAGAGCCAACAGAGCAAACAGGACAAAATAAATAGGCTGCATTATGCAGCACAGTTGAGAAAGTGCCTTATCCCATATACTGATGAAGTAAATACAGGATTTGAGAACAAAATTGCACCAGAAGTCACAAACACAAAGCTCCCTTACACTGAATCAGTGCTTGGGTCCACCAAAGTCAGTATTGTCTACTCCAGGGGTGGCCAGAGTTGCTTAACAAAAGAGCAACACAGAATAAAGGTCAGATGTTTGAGAGCCGCAAGACATGAACATCGGATATTTGAGAGCCACGGAAGGAAGGAAGGAAGGAAGGAAGGAAGGAAGGAAGGAAGGAAGGAAGGAAGGAAGGAAGGAAGGAAGGAAGGAGGGAGGGAGGGGGAGGGAGGGAAGGAAGGAAGGAAGGAAGGAAGGAAGGAAGGAAGGAAGGAAGGAAGGAAGGAAGGAAGGAGGGAGGGAGGGAGGGAAGGGAGGGAGGGAGGGAGGGAGGGAGGAAAGAAGGAAGGAAGGAAGGAAGGAAGGAAGGAAGGAAGGAAGGAAGGAAGGAAGGAAGGAAGGAAGGAAGGAGGGAGGAAGGAGGGAGGGAGGGAAGGAAGGGAGGAGGGAAGGAGGAGGGAGGGAGGAGGGAAGGAAGAAAGGAAGGAAGGAGGGAGGGAGGGAAGGAAGGAAGGAGGGAAGGAGGGAAGGAAGGAAGAAAGGAGGAAGAAGGGAGGAAGGAAGGAGGGAGGGAAGGAAGGGAGGAGGGAGGGAGGGAAGGAGGGAAGGAAGGAAGGAAGAAAAGAAGGAAGGAGGGAGGGAAGGAAGGAAGGAAGGAAGGAAGGAAGGAAGGAAGGAAGGAAGGAAGGAAGGAAGGAAGGAGGGAGGGAGGCTGCCCCCTCCCGCCAGCCGCCCCCCCCGCTTTCGGCCCCCTCCCTCCCTCCCTGCCCTGCTTACCTTCTTCCAGGGTGGGTGGCGGCCTCCCCTCCGGGCGGGCGGGCTGGCCAGGAGGTGCAGCGGCGGCTGGTGCTGCTGGCGGGGCTGGCGGCGGCTGAGGAGGAGGCGGCCGAGCCCACCAACCCGGGGCCTCCCGCTCTGGCCACCGCCGCCTCCCCCCGTGGGCCTCCAGCGGACCAGCGCCGGCCTCTCCACCGCCTCCCCGGCCTCCGCCTCCAGCGGAGGCCCGCGCGTGTGGGCCCGGCGGCGGTGGCGGAGGCCGGGGAGGCAGCGGAGAGGCCGGCGCTGGTCGCTGGAGGGCCTCCAGCGACCAGCGAAGGCCTCTCCGCCACCTCCCCGGCCTCCGCCTCCAGTGGAGGACCGCGCGTGGCCCGGCGGCGGTGGCAGAGGCCGGGGAGGCGGCGGAGAGGCCGGCGCTGGTCGCTGGAGGGGCCTCCAGCGACCAGCGAAGGCCTCTCCGTTGCCTCCCCGGCCTCCGCCTCCAGTGGAGGCCCGCGCGCAGGCCCGGCGGCGGTGGCGGTGGGCCGGGGAGGCGGCGGAGAGGCCGGCGCTGGTCGCTGGAGGGGCCTCCAGCGACCAGCGAAGGCCTCTCCGCCGCCTCCCCGGCCTCCGCCACCGCCGCCGGGGCCCCCCGCGTGCGGGCGGGGAAGGCGGCGAGTGAGGGAGGGAGCATCCCCGCGCATGCGCGGAGCCCGCCACACTGCCGCCAATCACCCTGCGCACACGCGGGGAAGCTCCCTCCCTCACTCACTGCCTTCCTCGCTCGCAGCGCGCGGCCCCACCAGCTCTCTGGCTGGCTAAACCGGGATCTCTAATGGTCCCGGTATAGCCAGCCTGGGAGACGGGAATTGGGGGCCAGAACCGGGACTTTCCCCGGTGACCGGGGACGGTCTGGCCCACTGTACAAGCAGCAAGGGAGGTGTGATGGGAAGGCCCTTCTTTTCCTCACTCTAGTACAGAAGCAGGCCTGGCTTTCTCCCTTTTCTTGTCATCTTGTCTGGTTGCTGCACAGTGAGATGAACAGTGGTGGCTTCCTGCACTGCTGCAGGGAGAAGTGAGGATGATGGGCACTATTACATTTCCCTAGCAGGGGGGATGAGGGTGGCAGGTGATGCTGTGGCTCATCTTGCTGCTGTGCCACATTGCTGCAGAATGGTTGGGGGACAAGAAGGGCAGGTAATGACATACCTCATTGTGGGGAAGGCAAGAGACAAAGAGGTTTGATGCCATCTCTGTGCCTTCTAGTGATGTAAAAGGGCAGCTTAGAATCATAGAATCATAGAGTTGGAAGGGACCTCCAGGGTCATCTAGTCCAACCCCCTGCACAATGCAGGAAACTCACAAATACCTCCCCCTAAATTCAAAGGATATTCATTGCTGTCAGATGGCCATCTAGCCTCTGTTTAAAAACCTCCAAGGAAGGAGAGCCCACCACCTCCCGAGGAAGCTTGTTCCATTGAGGAATCGCTCTATCAGTCAGGAAGTTCTTCCTAATATCGAGCCAGAAACTCTTTTGATTTAATTTCAACCCATTGGTTCTGGTCCTACCTTCCAGGGCCACAGAAAACAATTCCATCCCATCCTCTATATGACAGCCCTTCAAGTACTTGAAGATGGTGATCATATCACCTCTCAGCCGTCTCCTCTCCGGGCGAAACATCCCCAGCTCCTTCAACTTTTCCTCATAGGACTTGGTCTCCAGACCCCTCACCATCTTTGTCGCCCTCCTCTGGACCCATTCTAACTTGTCTATATCCTTATTAAAATGTGCATCAAGCTTGTGCATCAAGTGAGGCTAGGCCTGTATCCAACTGAGATGAAATTCTCAGGCACTGTATCACTCACCAAAGATTCATCCTGTCAAATTGCAAATCCCAGAGAGCCAGTTTGGTGTAGTGGTTAAGAGTGTAGGCTGAATCGCTAAAGCTGAATCCAACGAAGACAGAGGTTCTCTATCTTAGTCGCAGCAGCCCAGGCAGGGTGACTCCTCTACCAGCCTTCGATGGGGCACCATTGACGCCAGTGTCAAGGGTTAAGAGTTTGGGTGTGCTCCTGGAGTCCTCCTTAACTATGGAGGCCCAAGTAGCAGCCACTGCCAGAACTGCTTTTTTTCATCTTCGGCGAACACAGCAGTTGGTCCCCTACCTTGAGCGCAGCGACTTAGCAATGGTGATCCATGCCTCGATCACCTCAAGAATTGATTACTGTAATGCTCTCTACATGCAGCTACCCTTGACTCAGATTAGGAAGCTACAGCTGGTGCAGAATGCTGCAGCCAGGCTACTAATGGGGCTTCCTTGTCAGGCGCACATTCAGCCTGTGCTGAGAGCACTGCACTGGCTGCCTGTTCCGTACCAAATCCGTTTCAAGGTCCTGGTATTAACCTTCAAAGCCCTATATGGTCTAGGACTACTTATCTGTGGGACCGCCTTGCCCCACGTGTTCCCCAGAGAGCACTGCGATCAAGTTCTCAAAATCTTTTGGCTGTCCCTGGGCTAAAGGAGGCTAGGCTCAACTCCACCAGAGCAAGAACCTTCTCAGTGGCGGCCCCAATACTTTGGAACACCCTTCCAGAAGCCATCAGGGCCCTGCGGGATTTATCGCAGTTCCGCAGGGCCTGCAAGACTGAACTGTTTCAGATGGCATATAACATCTAATGGGAGAGGGCTGCCACCACATCTGGATCCATAGCTCTTCTATTACTAACCACCCAGGATCTGTGCTCATGAGAAAGAAAATATTATATGAGCTGCCTGAAGTAGCGCCATTGTTATTTATCTGATTGTTTTATTGTTTTAATATTGTTTTGTTTACTGTTTATTTTATGCTGTTAGCTGCCTTGAGTCTGTATGAAATGGGTGGGATATAAATATAACATAAATAAATAAATAAATAATCTGCAAGAACCAGGTTTCATTGCCCACATACAGCTGCTGGGTGGTCTTGCATTGGTCACAGTGCTCACAGACCTGTTCTCTGAAGAGCAGTTCTCAAAAGAGCTCTCTCAGCCCCACCTACCTCACAGGGTGTCTGTTATGGGGAGGGGAGGGAAAAAAGATTGTAAGCCACTCTCAAACTCTTGAGTGATGGGCAGGGTATAAATCCAATCTCCTCTTCCTCCTCCATGTCTATAGGTCCCTATATGTAAAAGTTCCCTGTTTTACAGGTAATGAAATGCACAATTCATTTTAGTTTCCTTCCGCAGCCAAAACTGTTTTCAGGAACTGTACACCTCAACCAAAGGTTCTTCTGTGCCAAATTTCAGAGAAGTAGGAGGAAATGTTTCCTTAGGCAATGGATAAAATGGCATTTTTGGAAATCCCAGAAAACAAAAATGCAATGCCCTTGAGGAGCTTCTGGAGGATTTTTTTTTTCTAACCCTGTAGCAAAGAACGATTCGAGGGCCAGTCTGTCTTCAGGCCACAATCATGAGCTGACCTGCTAGGGTCTTCCCCTAGCCTTTTATTGAGTCATACAGGATAATTATGAATCATTGTCTGAGGTGGATAGCTGACATGTACAAAACTATTTGGTCAGAGCATGGTACGTGTTCGAGAGCAGAGACCGATAATCATGTTTACTGAGATTAACATTTCTCCCTGGGCATGAACAAAGTTCGCTGTACCTGGTTCCCTATTAACCTCTCAGGTGTGCCTGAGAGATCAAGGAGCAAGGTAGAGCCACTACACAACCCCTCTCCCCTTTCCATTAACCAACTCAGGTCCCATACTTTCTTCCTTTAACTGGGGTTTGTTGGAAGAAAAGGGAGTTCAATTTGGAGGTCCCATTGGGATTGCTCTAGATTTGTAGGTGGGGTCACACTGTGGCCTGTGCCTCCTTTGGATTTATATTTTATTTTTTCTTCTCCCCTTTCCCTCAGAAAATCTCTCTCTCTGGCTTTCCTTGGGATACCTGTTGGAGCAAGAATCTACATAAACCCAGTCTGACAGCTACAGTATGACAGCTGGTGATCTAGCTGCCAGGCTAGGTCACAGTGACCTGATCAGCAGACCGGCTTGAGCCGGCAGAAGCCAAGTGATGCAATCTGCTGAGTCAGCATGGCCAGGATTGGCTGCTTGGACTATATATGATCTGTGTGTGCATCACACAGGTCTCTCCCTGTGAGATGGTGGTTAGGCGAAGCACTTTGTCCGTGGAGGTGATATTGTATAGACTGCACAAGAGAGCACTTGTTGTGTATATATGTTAATACACCTTTTGGCACTAGTTGCACGTGTCTGCCTGATTTTCTTTCCTGAAGCCCTGTGTCGGGCAAGTCATCTCCCTCACTCTGCTACTCCCGCTCCGACAGGGTTATGGGCCCAGCACGCTTCCGCTGCGCGGAGGAGAGAGTTGAGAGTTGAGCTGACTGTGAGTTTGGAAAGAGCCGGAGGCGAGGAACGCCGGTGAAGGACACAGAAGCACCACCGTTCTCTGTTTGAGAGCCAGAGGGACGTCGGCAGCCAGCTGTGAGGAGGAGTCGGCACGATGGCTCAGCAACAGCTTGGAGTAGCCGTTGAGAAGCTCACCTCAGCCAACTACGCGGTGTGGAGCCTGAGAATGCAACACTACCTCAAGCGTGAAGGGCAATGGCTGTTCGTGAGTAACCCCCCTGCTGACTTATCTCCTGCCGAGACTGTGTTATCGGATAAGGCACTGGCCAACATAGTGCTATCTATAGGAGATGACCAGCTGGTTTATGTGCGAGGGAAGGACACTCCCAAGGCTGCCTGGGACGCGTTGAGTGCGGTGCATGTTAGCACCACTGCTGGTTCCCTCATGGCCTTGACAAGGAGGAGGTTCCGCACCGTTATGCCGGCTGGAGGGTGTGTGAAAGATCACATCAAACGGCTAACGGACTGTTTCGTTGAGCTGGAGGCAAGAGGCAAGACTGTAGCTCCAGACGACAGAGTGTACATTTTGCTGTCGTCGTTGCCACCTGAGTACACTCCCCTGATAACTTCTCTGGAGACGGTGGACGTAGCGACCCTGACCATGGAATACGTCTGTGCCCACCTGCTTGACTTCCAAGAGAGAATTGCGGCCGTGAGCTGTCCGGGGGTGTCGGCCAGGCAGCGTGCTGTTATCGGTGTGTCCGGGAAGACAGCCAAGAATGAGCCAGCTTTTGCTGCTGGCAGGCGTCCGAAGGTGGAGGAAGTGGAGCCGACTGCGTTTGCAGTCCGTCGCTGCTATGGATGCGGGTCGTCGCAGCACCTGCTCCGAGCTTGCCCTGAGAGGGAGAAGAGGCGGGGGGCGTGTGCGGCGAGAGCGGAGGACCGCCAGCCCGTGTGAGGAAGCAACCCGGCTGGTCACGTCTGCAGTAGAGAGCACAGGGTCTGCTTGGATTTTAGACTCCGGGGCAACGAGCCATCTCTGCTGCGAGAAGGAGTTGTTGAAAAACATTGACAGTCCTGAGCATAAGTATGTGAGATTGGCTGATGGGACCACTGCCAATTCTGTTTGCTCAGGCAATGTGGAATTTCCTGCACTGAAATGTATGTTGCAAAATGTGTTGTATGTACCCTCACTGCAGTCTAACCTGTTGAGTGTTAGCACACTGTTTGACCAGGGATACCAGGTGAGATTTGAGAAAACCTGCTGCAAAATCCTGGGAGGTGGGGGAAAGTTGCTTGTGACAGGAAAGAGGGAAGGTAAACTGTATGTGGTCCAGAGTGATTGTGCCCAGGTGGCTCAGGTGTCGAATGAGCCTGTGCACAATAATTGTATACATTTGCTCCATAGGAGACTCGGGCACTGCGGATTTAGGGCGTTAAAGAAAACCCTGGAGCTTGTGCCTAGTTTGAAAGTAAATCCTTGCAAATGTTACTTGGATTGCCAGGTCTGCAAGAAGACCAAAAGCAAGGCGTGTGCTGTTGCTAAAGAAAGCTCAAGGGAAAGCACACGAGCCCTGGAACTAGTCCATTTAGACGTTATTGGCCCATTGCCAAAGAGTCTGTCGGGGAGGAGATACTGCTTGGTGGCCACCGACGACCACACGAGGTACGCGTGGGTTTTCACCATGGTGCATAAGTCTGAGGTGTATAAGACATTCACCAAGTGGGTCAAAGCAGTGGAGAGACAATTAGGGGTTAATCTCCTGGCTGTACAAACCGACAGAGGGGGGGAATTCTTATCTAACCAGATGAAACGTTGGCTGGAGAACAAGGGCATCGCCCACCGTCTGACGAACCCAGCAACGCCCCAAGAACATGGGCTATCCGAGCGAACAGGCGCCGTGTTACAAACATTAATGCACAGCATGCTCGAGGATGCAAAGCTGCCAATTCGTTATTGGGCGGAAGCGATGCATTGCTCGGCATACGTACATAATAGGGTTTGGTGTAAGCCTGTAAATGATTTGCCTTATAAGCGGCTATATAACCACTGCCCAGATTTGAGCTTTCTGAGGGTATTTGGAACCCAAGCCTGGGTGAATATTCCTCTGAAACATAGAAGGAAAGGAGGTGACCGGGCAGTGAGCCTAACCTTTCTGGGCTACCAGCCAGAAACCAAATCATATCGCTTTTGTGATAAGCGGGCGAAGCTAACCTTTAGTAGGTCCGCTGGATTTAGTGAATCCAGCTGGGCAAGATTGCACTCTACGGAAAGAGACCTGGGAATGCTGCCAAGTACTGATAAGAATGTTGGAGCGCAGCCCAGAAGCCCAGCCCAGGAGGTGGCACCCAGTGGGGCTGGAGAAGGTGAGCCGAATCCTGGCACAGGGCCACGGGTGTCGGCTAGAGCCACAAAAGGCATCCCCCCTGCTAGATACGGGTTCCCAAGTGCAAACCAAGTCAGCACCCCTGAACCTGAAACATACGAGGAGGTGCTGAAGCTAGATAGTAAAGAAAGGCTAGCATGGTTTGCCGCAATGCAGAAGGAATATGATTCCTTGCTGAAAAACAGAGTGTTTACTGAGGTGCTAAGGCCGGGCAACCGGAACATTATCTCCTGTAGGTGGACCTACCGGTTAAAGAAAGACGCAAATGGAGCCGTGCAACGAAAGGCCAGGTTAGTGGCCAGAGGGTTCAGCCAAAGGAAGGGATTGGATTATCAGCAAGTGTTTGCCCCCACTTTAAAAGCTGAAACCCTCAGGGCAGCATTGTGTAAGGCTGGAAGTACGGGGCAACAAGCCCATCACTTTGACTTCGAGACAGCCTATTTGAACTCCCCCTTAGACCAGGAGCTGTTTATGGAACAAATCCCCGGTTTTGATGGTGGGAGTGGTGTGTTAAAACTGAACAAAGCCTTGTATGGTTTGAAACAAGCCGGACACGCATGGTACAAGTGTTTGAAGTCAGCATTAATGAAAGTAGGATTCAACCAGCATCTGGCAGACCCTTGCATGTTTAGCAGGGTGGTGGGAGAGTCCAGAATGATAGTCCTCATCTTTGTGGACGATCTGATTGTCTTAGTGGACTCCAACCAACAATTAGCATGGTTTCAAGAAACAGCCAGTAAGATGTTCACTATCAAGCACCTGGGGCCAGTGAGCTACTACCTAGGGGTGGAAATAGCGAGGAGGGCCGATGGTTGTTTTGAACTGTCCCAGAGCAACAAAGTGAGAGCGCTGCTAGCTCAGTATGGTATGAACGAAGCTAGCAGTGTGCAAACACCCATGACCACAGGTTATAGCAAGGAACCTGAAGGTGAGATATTCAAGAATGTACCATTATACCAGTCCCTGATCGGGTCCTTATTGCACCTAGCGTGCTGGACCAGGCCAGATATCAGCTATGCGGTACATATATTGTGCCAGAAAAATGCTGAACCCCACCACAAAGATTGGGTGGCGGTTAAAAGAGTACTACGTTACCTCAGCGGCACAATAGAACGTAAGCTATCCCTCAGAGTAGGAGAAAAACCTGAACTACGCGCCTATGCTGACGCAAGCTGGGGGGACCGGCCCAAGGCAAAATCAACCACAGGAATTGGAATATTTCTGGGAGATGCCCTAGTAGTATGGAAAGCCACCAAGCAGACCCTGGTGGCATGTAGCACGTGTGAGGCAGAGTACGGTGCCATAAACGAATGTGTACTTAACCTAGAGTGGGCAGTACAACTGATGAGGGACTTTAGCATACCTGTAAATTTGCCAGTTTCAGTATATACTGACAACTCAGCAGCCAAAGAACTGACGGAGAACCAAGCTGCTCGAGGGAAAAGCAAGCATATACTTATCAGGTACCAAAATGTGAAGGAAGCAGCGGCTAAAAACCTCATAAAAATAATAAAGTGTACATCGGATGAGAATGCCGCTGATATATTCACGAAATGTTTAACTGCAAGTGAACATGAAAACTGTGTAAAGTGTTTAGGTATACTGGGTTTAAATAGATTAGGAGGTGTGTTGGAGCAAGAATCTACATAAACCCAGTCTGACAGCTACAGTATGACAGCTGGTGATCTAGCTGCCAGGCTAGGTCACAGTGACCTGATCAGCAGACCGGCTTGAGCCGGCAGAAGCCAAGTGATGCAATCTGCTGAGTCAGCATGGCCAGGATTGGCTGCTTGGACTATATATGATCTGTGTGTGCATCACACAGGTCTCTCCCTGTGAGATGGTGGTTAGGCGAAGCACTTTGTCCGTGGAGGTGATATTGTATAGACTGCACAAGAGAGCACTTGTTGTGTATATATGTTAATACACCTTTTGGCACTAGTTGCACGTGTCTGCCTGATTTTCTTTCCTGAAGCCCTGTGTCGGGCAAGTCATCTCCCTCACTCTGCTACTCCCGCTCCGACAATACCTCCTATGGCTACCCCACAGGGACAAAAAACCTCTCCCCCTCCCAAGCTCAGAGGATTATAGTTAGTTAACATGTTACAGTTAATTTGTTTGCATGCCACTGACCAAAATGGCAACCCAAAACCTTTTCACATGCAAGGGCTTCCCATTCTCAACTATCTATGACAGGACTGCTTTTCCACAGATGTTTCCCATGGTGCACACTGAATGCTTCTCATTTTTGCCTATACATAAAAATGGCAACTGCTCATATTTGTTTGATGATTTGGAAAGAAAAACAAAGAATCTTCTCATTCATACTTAATTTGTCTGTGATATGCAAATAAACCTGTTATTAATTAAAGGGGTCTGGTAGCAGTATAATATTAGCTGCAACTTGTCAGTGCATTTATTCAGCCACAAGCCATGGAAGTTAGTCATCTTTCTTGTTACTCAACAAGAACAATTTATTTTGTGTGTGCTTTTAATCTCTGCTGCTTGAAGTCAGATCCTAAAACAGCAGCTCTTGAGCTCTGATATAAGGGTTTGGTCTATCATTCTGTTGATGGAAGGTGCTGATAGTTGCTGATCTCCACTCCGCCCCAGCAGTCCCTTTATTCCCAGGGTCACAGTTGTATCTAGAATTTTTTCCAGGGGTGGGTCGGGGGGCACCGATAATTTGATTAGTGACTCCTCTCTGAAGTCATGTGGCACAATTTCTTCATTGTATCCAATGGAAAAATTATGCTGGCACTGCAGTGTGACTCCAGAGAGGGGGTTTAAAGATTAAACCCCATCTCTACTCAGCTGGCAGGTGGGGGAAACAGGACAGGCACAGAGGGAGCTGGCTGGGGAGGAACCACATGGTCCACGCTGGTGACCCTAGGCTTGCTCACCCTTTGGGGGAAGGGTGACCAGCAGGCTGGGGGCAGTGGCACCCCTGATTTGATAGGGGGTGCCACCCCTACTGCCCCACCACTGACTACAGCCCTGGTCACAGTACCCATTGTCATGTTCTCAGGGCACAGGCAGGCAGGAGTCCAAAGCCAGTCCAATCCAAGAAGTCAAGCAGGGGCCAAGTCACCAAAGCCAAATCGCAAACCAGAATCAAAAGTCAGTGTCCAAAAGCCAAAGGGTCAGGATGCCAAGGAATTCAAGCAGGTCAGGATGTGGAATCAGGAAGGAGTGTGGATGCAAGCCAGGGGATCAACTTGTTGCTTCCATGAGGTTACCAGGTCCTGGGTGGGAGTTATATGGGAGCTTCAATCAGCCTGCTCCCTGGGTGGCAGCGACTCTGCTAGAACTCAGGGTTGAGAGATCTGAAGCATCGGTGTGCCTCATGTCTTCGCTCTGAAAGTTCTTTCCAGAGCCTGCTTCAAACTCTTGAAATGGGAGGGGGAAAGCTTGGAGGAGATCAATTGTCAAAAACCAGAGCTGGTGCCTGAAATGTGAGGAGAGTGATTAGGGTTGCCAAATCCAATTAAAGAAAAATCTGGGGACTTTGGGGGTGGAGCCAGGATATTTTGGGGGTGGAGCCAGGAGACATTGGAGGTGGAGCCAGGAACAAGAATGTGACAAGCATAATTGAACTCCAAGGGAGTTCTGGCCATCACATTTAAAGGGACAGCACACCTTTTTAAATGCCTTTCTTCCATAGGAAATAATTAAGAATAGGGGCACCAGCTTTTGGGGCTCATAGAATTGGACCCTCTGGTCCAATCATTTTGAAACTTGGAGGGTATTTTGGGGAGAGGCACTAGATGCTATACTAAAAATTTGGTGCCTCTACCTCAAAAAATAGCCCCCTCCAGAGCCCCCAATACCCATGGATCAATTCCCTATTATTCCCTATGGGAATCGTTCTCCATAGGGAATAATAGAGTGCCTAGTAGACATTTCCCTCCCCCCCCCATGCTTTCTAAAGGGAGGGGGAGGGCCTCCATACCAGGGAATCCCCCTCCCTGCCCCCTCTCTTTCTCGCACACACAAATACTTACTTGGTCTTCTTCCAGCAGAACTTTGTTGGCTGTGAAAGTGAAAGCAAGGCTGCACAGGAAAAGAAAGGGAGGGGCCATTCTCCATGGAAACTGTTACTGACCCTTTCCCATGAAGCGCTTCCTGTTTCCTGTGCAGCCTTAAAGGGACACATTTTAAAAACGGATCAGAAGCTCTACAACAACATGATGCCTACAGGTATGTTCTCTCCCCCCCCCCCGCTCCCTCGCCCCCGCTTCCAGATTTTTTGAGAGCGGGGGAGGAGGCTGCAAATTTGGAGGTCCCCCACCAGGGCGGGAGGGTTGGGAAGCCTAAGAGAGATTGATGGCCAGCTGCTGGTTGTTCGGCTGAGGAGCTGCTTGGCAATTCTTCCAGGTCTGTTAACCCTTCCAGCTCCTCCTCTTCAGGGCTCATGACACCCATGTGGAGCAACAGCCACATAGGCTGGGAAGTAGCAGCACAGTGGAGAAAAGAGGGTGAAATTGCTCACTTCTGCCTGTGAGCTGAGCTCTGCAGCCAGAAGATGGGAGCAATTTCAGCACCCCATACACCCAACGGTCTATGAGCTGCCACACTGCCCCCCTGCATGGCTGGACAGGGGAAGGGAGTGCCGCCCCTCAGCCTGCCCTGGCTGACAGCCTACCCGACCCCACAGGGCTGTTGTGCGCAGGGCACTAAGGGGGGCTGTTGAAGTGGACTCAAGAGTTCTGCGGCTGATGCATTCACACTCTGAGTTCTGCAGCCACTGTACCCTCCCAGTCCGTGTGGGTCCCACAGCCCCCCAGTTAAACTTTCTTAGCGTTGAACAGGACCACTGTAGGGAGGAGAAAGTCAGATCTTTTGAAGTTCTCACATGTTCCCTGTGCTAGATTCAACCTTAACATAGGAATCCCTTTCTTGAGTAAGCCACACCAAATAGACATGCTTATGTCTCCTCATACTAACAGAAAGGAATCACTACTAGCTCCAATATTAGTACCTAATCCCAGTGCCTGCACAGCTTCCAATTCTTATGTCCTTAGCTACTATATTCCTCTTTCTGTTTCTATAAATTAAGCTGATCCTTAGAAATGTTTGTTTCAAGTTTTATTTCTTTTATCAGTACAGAAGTACCTGCTAAGATTTTGGATAAATGGAAGTGTAGACTTTCACATATCATAATCTTTCAACAAGAATCCAAGTAGTACCTTGCAAAAGACCTCCTTCTCTTGGCATTACCATGCTTCACAATTTAGACCTAATGTCCTTGTTGAGAGAAAAAGATTATTCATCAGGAAAGGTCAGGAAAGGTGTTTTCTAGAAGATAACAGTAATGTGTATCCTGGAAGGGGTTTTAAATGCTAACAACAGCAGAATTAAGGCCCTTGTCCTTTCAAGTTACTGCTGGTGATACAATATATTAAACTCTTTAATCTTTTTCCTGTATTTACCTTATTCGCCTTGCCTCTTGGATATTTACTGGCACAGCTGACATTTCCATCTAAGTCAAGAGCTTGTTGTTAAGCTCTGAACTTGACTTTTCCCCTCTTTTACTCAAACATTCAGTCGTTTTCTGTTATCCTGAACATTCAAGCTACAGTTGCTTAGACCTTGATGTGATGCCAGTATGTATCCCCTCTCCATCAGATCTGTGGAGTGTTTGTCCCTCATTATTAACAATAACAAAAAGCCATCCTACTTATAAGACTACCCTCTCTTCCATGGGTATGGACAGGAAACAGTTTTACCATAAATGCTCAGAGAATGAGGAGTATCTACCAGAAAACATTTATACCCTCATAATCTGGAGGCTGGTACTATATTAGCCATTTTGTCCACAGTTGTATGATCTGTATACACAATTTTATGAAATGTGCAGAATTGCAGTCATCTCATTGTTTTCTAGTATTTGTGTGTGTGTGTGTGTGCTGCCTTGCATTTTTCTTTTCAACCTGATTTGTAGTATCTTTTAACTTATAGCATAATAGCAATGACTCCTGGAATTTCAGGAGTATTTCAGGTTGTGGAGGCTGCAGGAGAATGGAGAGGGGGGAAGAAAGAGAGGAAGCACTCCCTGGCCCCCCAGCTGTTCTGCAGCATATTGCCCCTCTAAATTTTAAAAGGTCATTATTTTCAATGGGATGACCTAGCCTACTTCCACTAAAAATAATGACCCTTTAAAATTTAGAAGACAGTGTCCATTGAAAAGCTGGCAGACTGCTCAAGTGGTAGACCTAGCCTCTGAAGTCCAGAGGATGGGTCTATGACCACATTCATTGGCAGTGACAACAGCTCTATAGGTGATTAACATGTGGAATTCACTGACACAGGAGGTGGTGGAGGCTACAAGCATAGACAGCTTCAAGAGGGGGTTAGATAAAAATATGGAGCAGAGGTCCATCAGTGGCTATTAGCCACAGTGTGTATATATGTGTGTGTGTGTATAATTTTATTTTATTTATTTTTTTGGCCACTGTGTGACACAGAGTGTTGGACTGGATGGGCCATTGGCCTGATCCAGCATGGCTTCTCTTATGTTCTTATAGTTCAGAGGCCAGGTCTTCCCACTGAAAATGAGGGCCCTTCAAATTGAAAAGGGATGATGCACCACAGAATTGCTGGGAGATGTGCCCTAGATTTCCCTCCTTCCCTCCTTCCCTTTTTCCCTGCTCCTCTGGTCTTTGGAAAGGTGCAATAGGCACAATAATTGCTTTAATTTCAGAGGGGAGGGGGTTGAAGGGCATGATTTTCAGCTACTGAAATTCCTGAACCTCAAAAAACTACACTTGAAACCACTTCCTAAGATAGAACTGCCACTATTCCAGAAATGTTAGCATAATGAAAATCAAACCTTGTAAATAAAATCAATTCAAAATTAAAATGATTTTTAAGTCCACATGCCTCTTTAAACCTCAACATAACAAAAAGAGAAATCAATTCACCTGAAAACAAAGCAACAAGTGGAAAACTGCAGTGAGAAGGCCTTTGTTGTAGGAAATTTACTGCCATGTAGATACTTAATAAGATTTTGTCTGTGGGAATGGACAAAAAAATCTTAAAGGATGAGTGGGAATTTATTTAATTTCCCTTTGGAACTGAATGCAGAAACAGAACAACTGAGTAGCATACAAAGGGTTGTCATATGGAACTAGCAGAAATAACTCCCAATCTGTAAAATCTATTACAGCCTCAGTAGGCTGGTATTCAAATGCCAACCCTCAATTTAAGAACAGCAAGGTTTAAGTCCCTTATCATCCATAAAGCTAATTGATAACTTGGTGAGTGAGCATTGTTACAAACGTGCAAGTGGAAGGTATCACATATGCCACTGTGAACAGAAGAAAGGTGGGACAACAGTGTACGTATGGCAGCATTAAAAAAAAAACCCATAACCAACCATGCAAAACTAACCTCTGTATGTATGTATGAATTGCCATCAAGTTACTTCTGACTTACAATGACCCTATGAATTAATGACCTCCAGAACATCCTATTAGGGATGGGCATGAACCAAAAAAACAAACCATGGTTTGAGCACAAACTGGGGCAGTTCATGGTTCATTCCCAAACTCAACAATGAACCAACTTTTTCCCATGGAGGTTCAGGTTATACACTTTTGCAGTTTGTTCTCTAGACAGCCTGGCACCAATTCAATCAATTCCTAGGCAACGCTGGGAGTGGACTTGTGGAGAGCCCTAGAAGCACCCATAGCTTGATTGGCAGCTCTGAGAACCAACCACAGAGCTCTTATTCTGCTCTATGGGAGCAGACACCCTGAGTCAGCTGTTTTCACTTTGCAGCAGGAAGAGAGAACAGTTAGTTATCATGAGATCATAGGAAGAATAGTTTGCTGTGTGGCTGATTTAAGGGAGGCTTTGAGGGACTTCTTTTCTTCCCCACATAGTGGGACCATTTTTTAAACATCTCTCCCAGCTGGGAAAGTGTTCCTTCCTGTGGTTTCAGGGACTGAACCTGAAGCTAGAGCTGAGCTTCCATAGGGGCACCTGCTTTGGGGGACTATAACTTGGACATCCAAAATCCAATCTTTGCCAAACTTGGAAAGCAGGTTGAGGATTGTTGTGAGTTTAGCATCTCTAACTCATGATGAGGGGACTGTTCTACAACCTCGTGAACCAAACAAATCGTACAAACCATGAACTGGTTCAGGAAATGGAAAAGTTCATGTAAGTTCATGATTCATGCAATCAAACCAACCATGAACCAACATGAACTACCATTTCCCTGCCTACATCCTATCATTAACAGCTTTACTCCAGTCTTGCAAACTGAGGGTCATGGTTTCCTTGATTGAGTCAATCTATCCTATGCTGGGCATTCCTCTTTTCTTGCTACCTTCAGTTTTTCTTAACATTATTGTCTTTTCTATTGACTCTTGTTTTTCTCATTAAGCGACCAAAATATGATAGCCTCAATTTAGTCATTTTAACTTCTAGGGGAATTCAGACTTGATTTGATCTAGAACCCACTTCTTTATCTTTTTGGCAGTCCAGGGTATCAATAAAACTGTCCTCCAACACCACATTTCAAATGAATCAATTTTCTTCCTGTCAGCGTTCCTCATTGTCCAACTTTCACACCAATACATAGTAATAAAACTATTAAAGTTAGTTTATTTAGTCCCCACACACTATTTATGATAAGTCACTGTCACCTAATCCCTACAGTGAAATGTGTCATTCCATTTTGCAGTTCAGTTTCCTCAATAACTGTAGTTCTGCCGGGTGATAAATACTCTTATTCACAGAACTCATAATAACTTTCTCCCTATGGTGTCTGGCACATGTCTATCAAACTGTATTTTCTATTAATAATATATGATTTAGGAGTCTTCTCTTGAGAATTTTATTTTTAAACACAAAACACAGTTGCAAGAATACAGAGGCTCTTATTTATCTATTTGTTTGTCTTGGATATCTCTTTTCCTGCCTCCCTTTGCTAACACTGAAGGTGGTTAGCAAAGGGGAGGGGCTGTGTGGCTCAGTAGAAGAGCGTCTGCTTTGTACACAGATGGTCCCAGATTCTATCCATAGCATCCAGATTCATATCCATAGCATCTCCAGTTAGAAGTATCAGGTAGAAGTATCAGCCACTGCCAGTTTGAGTAGGCAATAACTACCTTGATGAACCAATGGACAAAATCAGTATACTTCCTCATTAAAGAATTTTCTTTAATGAATGGAAACTCTTGCCTGAAAATTTGACTAAGACACTGAATAGTTATATTAGAGGATATTATTTGTCAGAAACAGAATAAATGAAAATTATGTAAAATATCAGCCAACTTGGATGGAAGCACTCCCCACTCCTTTTTTCCTTTTTATCTATTCATGATTTTTCTTGTATTGGTTTCTATATTTTATTTTATTTTTGGGTTTTTTGGTTGGAACATCACCATAATATGATGGTATAATCTCTTATACTGGATATGAGGTTATCAGATGGTTTAGTTTTATGTTTTGTTATAGTTTTATGTGTGTGTAAATAAAAATATTTTCAAAAGCTGAGAGACAGGGTGGCTCAGAGCCCTGAATCCACCTAACACCCAAACCTCAGCAGGGTAGAGAACTTCACAATCAGGAGGGTATGAAATGTGGGTTCTCAGCCAAGGCACCCAAGTAGCTAAACCCCTCTGCTTGGCATAATCAGAGAGAGAGGGTGGCTCAGAGCTTTGAGTCCATCTAACACCCAAACCCCAGCAGGGTAGAGGTGTTCACAGTCAGGAATAAATGAATGTGCTTTGCTATTAACAAATTTGCTATCTGTCTGTCTGCCTGCCTGCCTGTCTGTCTGTCTAACTGATAACAGCCAACAGAGGAGAAGCTGTGGAGCTGAGCTGATATATAGCATTCTGAGCCCATAGAGCAGCATAGGAACTCTGTTACTGGAAGCCAGCAGTGCCTGCTAAGCTTTGGAGGGCTCCTACTGGTGTTTTCAAAGGGAAAATTTCACACACACACACACACATTGCTTTGAAGTTTTGTAAACAGTTTAATTGAGCAGAGACTGCCTGTCTAGAAATATATCCATTCATGAACTGCCATGAACAGCATAAAAGTTTACCGGATGTTTGTGCCGGTCGCTTCATCACTAATATTGCTTTGTAAGCCACAAACTAGCCAAAATTCATGCCCATCCCTAGTTCACATGCCATTTTGGATTGCTACAGCAGTAGAACAAGGCTGTAGGTTTTATTGCTCTTATTGGTTTGCAATATCTGAACATTAACTTTGGGGAGGGAGAATTATTCCCAAATTAGGGAGGGTTGAGTCTGATTTTTCTGCAATCTAGCAGTTTTTCCAGGTATGAGGAACCCCAAATCATAGCTATTGCTGGTAATTAGATATTAGGTTAACATAGCAATATAGCATTAAATGGCAGAAATGGAAACACAGGATGACAACAAGAGATACCTAATATGCAGGTAATCCTTAACTACTATAACTAAATACAATTGTAAGACATTTTAGCATTTAAAACATAATTTTACAACCTGCTTTTTAAAGTCCTAATTGAAATCAGGTTTTTATGTAAGGTGGAGTAGAGAGTTGCTGTATAAGAAACATGAGTGCAAGTGCTCTTGGGAATATAGGTTAATCATGCATTCTTTAGATCCCGGCCATTAAAAATTATGGGGAGAGAGCACTGTGTATTATACTGCTTGTAATCTGGAAAGATTACCAGATTGTATGAGAATACAATTCCTGAAAATTTTATCCCAGTTGTGAAGGTGGGTAGAGTTACACCTGTAAATATGCCTTCACTGGAAACTAAAAGAAATGACTGTCAAGGTTTTCCAAATATTGTAGACTGTAAGTCCAACATTAAAGATTCCAAATCAACCTTTTAAACAGACAAATCATTCCAACCTGAATCCAGAATCCTTTTTCCCCCACATATCGTTAATTTTATCAGTCATCATATGATGTTTCAAAGTATTCCTATATTCCATTATTTACCTCAGGAGTCTGTCATTTGCCTAAAAGTTCCTGAGCCACATTGACTCAGTAGATTTAGGAAAGTAAGATTTAGGTGAAAGTAAGAAGCTGGGTAAGAGTATCAAAGCATATAGCTGAAACTATCCCAGACTACAAAGAATTTGTACTGTATAAAGCTTTCAGGGAAACAGAGGGTCGCATATATTGATTGCTTGTCCCAAGTCTTGGGTCACATCCTATCTCCTATCGTATTTCATCTGGCTACCTGACTCCATTCAGATCAATTAGTTTGATTCTTAATTTAAGACTTAAATTAGTTTGATCAATTATTTCAATTAACTGGATTAGTGTGAATTAGAAATTCAGATTCTCACATCCATGCCAGTCAATAATGTTAGAGACTGACAGTAACAGATGTTGCATTTTGAAAAGGAACAATTAATGAATCAATGTCATGAATTACCTCTAATTATTAGATAGTGTGGTTAAAGTATTCAACTTCATATGGGCCTGTGATGTGACCACCATCCAAACCAAATATTTTTCAGTTTCAGTCCAGCACTTTGGTCCCTGTTTACTTTGAACAAGATCCAGCCATGTCATGTTTCAATGAAGTTTTATTTTATTTGGTTCTATCTGCTCATATCTGTTATGTTTGTTTCAATCTGTTCTGTTGTTGTTGCTTGTTTTTTGTACATCATTTTTACATATTTTTTAAATTTGGGTTTTTACTGTACAACACTTTTATAATGGAAAACTGGCTTTTATGCTTTCTAAAGAAATAAATGCAAAAATCAATTAACAGTGCAATCTAAAGTAGAGAGTCAACTTGCTTAGAACTGAGTTGTAAATCACTCAGTAGGTTCTAAAATAATTTTGTGTTGATTCAGAATTAATATATTAATTTGATCCATTTGTTAATCAGTAGCTGATTGGCAAAACAGTGTTTATGAACTAGCAACAATAATCTAATATGCTAGTAATTTTCCCTATTTCCAGACTGAACTATTGATGTCGTGGGCAAGAAAGATCAGTTCTTTGGGCACAGAGAAGCCTAACCTCCCAGGAACAGTCACTTATATCCATCTGGCCTTCATGGCTAACTCTGCCACAGAGAAGATGGTGGGAAAGTAAAGGATTGGTACACATGAGGAAAAAGAATGAATCTCATATGACTAAATGAAACAGGCTTACACTGATTTTAATCATTGTTCCATCTAACGCAGTGTCCTGTGCAGAAGTCTTTTACAGACTTGCTCCATAAGACACTTTTAAAAATGGAATAAGCAGGGGTTGAGCTGGAAAACTTCTGCCTAAAAAAGGGTGTCACAAACCAGAGATTATAGTTCATTCTTTTGTTTGCATGCTCACCTTCTCAGTGTCCTCATTGCTATGTACCTCTCCTCACATCCACCATGCCATGAATCAGAAAATATTGAAATAGAAGTGCAATGCAGATGTTACTTTGGCATTTGCTCTCATAGCAAACCCATGAACCATATGTTTCAGGAGCATAATTCACATGGTCATTGGATTGCTTAAATAGGACAACCCACTGATTTTCCATGCAGGCACAGCTTTCATTCATGTGAAACAAGACTCTGATTGTTGAGGGTTCTGGTTGACATGAATGGAAGCTATAACTCCATGGATAATCCACATGTTGACCAGTTCACTTGATACAGCAACTGTACGTATCAGATGCAATGCTCCTAATACCTGCAGTTGGGGAGCTGTCATTCTATGTGAACAAAATACAATCATAACATAACACCTACAGAGGGCTAGCTAATAATAAAGATTCACTTTTTAGACACAATGGTTTTCCCCCGAGACATTCTATACATTCCATTAACTTAATCAGGACCAATTACCAGTCTTGTGGCTGTTCTTTAGGCCAACTGTCCAAAGTGGTAAGAAACCAACAATGTCCCTGATCTTGGAGTGATTGCAATCATACATATCTATTTTCACCACCTCCTCCCCTGCAGAAAGAACTGGGTATACGAAACCTATATGCAAGAAATGCTGTTTCCGCCTATCATTCAGGCAGCCAATGGTATTGCATTCCACCTCTCAAATGTCAAATTCAAGTATCTGTCATTTGAAATGATAGCCATTCAAGTGGACAGCCAGTAAAACTTATGTGAGGCGCTCAGCACCTTCCATGTGAGCACAAATTATTTCCAAATAGCATTTTAGCTTTGATGCAGTTGTGATGCATTGGCAATACAATATTACTATCCATCTTATTTTAATGCATACTGCTGGGACTATCTAATTTACTCTGTGTTACCAAGAAGTCAGTCCAATAATTGCTCCACCTCTGCTTGGAACATGAGATTATTTTAGTCTTTGCCAAATGATGGGCTTTTATATCACAAGGGAGCTCATTATAAGGATAGATTTCCTGAAAGTTAGTTATGGCTTTAATTACTCACAGAGGCAGCTCACAGGAAGAAAATACAAGCTACACAACCTGATGACAATGATGTTCCCTCACAGATCATATTAATACCTCCAATTATTACAACACCAAGTCATCACCCCAAACAGGAAGCATCACAACAAACTGCAAGTAGCTTCTCAGCTTTCAGGTTTGAAGACAAGTTGAAAGAAGCTGAGGGAAGATTCTATAGATACAGGACTGTGCTCTCTCCAAGGGTGAAAGATTTATATACTATTTTTTCCTCCGCTTAAACAGAACATTTTCTATGACAATATAATAATAGCAAGTATTGGAGCACTGCTTGGTTTATGCTCAGTAGTTAACTGATTTATCCTCCATGTCACATATTTATATCATTCCACTCCCTAAATCTCATAATTCACCATTTGGAATCTCTTATTTTCATTTAAATTCATGAAGATATGAGCCCCACTTCACTAGAGAATATCCACTTCCAGTATGTGCTTTGTGTCACGATTTCGCCTTGCTGCCCCCTTCATAACCATTTTAGTGAAGTCTACAAGTCTCCAGTGCTGACCCTGAAAACATTAGGAAGCATTTACTATGTGGTGTTGAATATATCAGCTTCCCTCTGTGCTTAGCAACAGAAGTCTTTTCTGCTTTATAACTTCCAATGTGAATAACAACAGTTTGGACCTTTATTCAGCCAATGTTTCTCTGTAGTGCCATAAACATCATGAGATTGAATAGGGAAGGGAAAAAAGAAATGAAAAACACCATGATGGTTGTCCATGTGTATATGTTAATTCATAATAGAGGGAGATTAACCACCCTAAGCATTTAAGCTCATCACAAGGGGCAGTTAGAATAATAAGACTGACCCTGAAATTTCTGCCACATAAATCTCCATGTTTTATCCCACCCCTTACTGAAATGGTATTAGAATGAGCCCTTGATTAAAGGTAATAGGGAGCAGGAAAAGAAACACTTCACTTGGGAGTTTGAATGGACCAAGGAGGTGAAAATTCTCTTTTAACAACATAATAGCTGTTTTTGATACAACAAGCAAGAGGTGTTAATCATTAAGTATCTTTATAACTCCTTTTTGTTTTGGGGGGGAAACCCCACCCAAAAGGCCCCAGCATGTGATGATGATGCCACCCAAAAGTGATGTCATCGTACCACTGACATCACACAGCAATGCTCTAGTTTTTGAGCAAAACTCTGTGGTAAATTTAAGCCTATAGCGCATGCAACAGAAACTCCCAGGAAGGCCTGAAGATTCCCCTACTGGGAAGAAGGTGGGGCCTGGCAACCCTATTTCAAAGGTTCTGAACAGATGAAAAGATGCCCAAGTAAGGTATAAAGGACCAGACCCCAACAGCATTACTCTAGTAAATAAATATCCAGGTATAGTTTTACTTGCTACCATGTACAATGATCCTACATGTTGTTCTTATGTTGATAACATTAAGCATTAATTACTGTCATTTATCTTTTTTTAAAAGTCCAGGTCTTTTTTTGTAGCAGGAACTCCTTTGCAAATCAGGCCACACCCCCTTGATGTAGCCAATCCTCTAAGAGCTTACAGTAGGTCTTGTAGTAAGCCTTGTAAGCTTCAGGAGGATTGGCTACATCAGGGATGTGTGGTCTAATATGCAAAAGTCTATAACAAAACTGGAAGCTGTTTGATCCTATGTAATATAGGAAGGCCAAAAATTACCTATACTCTCACTGAGTTTGAAATTCCATTAACACTATCAAATAACAGAACAATGGACAGCCCAGTCAATGGTCCTACCTACCAGGGACCAACATACAGCCTGGGATCAACATACCTGCGGAACCATCTCTTCCCATATATGCCCCGGAGGTCACTTCATTTAGCCTCCCAAGACAGGTTGACTGTCCCCTGCCCAAGAGATGCCCATCTTGCCTCTACCAGAGTCAGGGTTTTTTGGTCCTGGCTCCAACCTGGTGGAATCAGCTCCATATGGAGATCTGCCCCCTACCTGGCTTGTTAGCCTTTCGTAGGGCCTATAAAATGGAACTCTTCTGCCAGGTTTTTGGGTGAGGCAGCAAGCATCTATCTGTTAGATCGGTTGACCTCCCCTACTGTACTTCCCTACTGCGCTGATTCGCTGTACTGTCTTGTTACACCATCTTATTATATTGTCCTGCTGAACCATTCTGTTGGACTGAACATTGTAATTGGTTTTATTGTCATGCTGTTGTGATTTTATTATTTATGTTGTGCTCTGCTCTGAGTCCCTGTGGGCAATGGGTGGAATATAAATATAATAATAATAACATATATGCAACCATGACATAGCATTATTCACATAACATACTGAAGTTCACCTGAGCACATGGAGGGAGCAGAATGGTATTGTGCCCACTCTCCACTGACCCCCCTCCCCACAACCTCTATTAGTTTCAGGTGAAAGTGTGAACAGAGTATTTTGAATATTTAATTGTATATGCACAGGTTCTATGCATACAGTTGGGAAACTGCCTTTTGCATACTTCTTGCTCACAAAGAGACTACCTGTGTACAACATGTATGTGCATAGGCTCTATGAACAAAAGTCACAGAGTATAGATAGTGGGAACAATCTTCCTCCACACAAACAGCAGTCATGAATATAAAAGGACTTTTGTTCTAAGGTTATGGAAGCAGGAAAATGTAATAAGAATCTCCTCACCAAATATGGCTTTTGCCATGAGGAACAGGCAGAACTTCACAGCTCTACTTTGCTTTGGTGGACATGGGAATAGGCCTGAAGCAAATTTGCATTCTGGGATCTACTCTAGTTTCAGATATTAGCACTTCTGAATGTTTGTGGACGTCCTTTATATGACTAGATGCTAACTTAGATAATACGTTTTCTTTTTTTAAAAAAAAATCAAAGCTTTATTTGAGCACATCTGATTTTTTAGATTCTTGAGCTTTAGATATAGCTGTCCTCTGTCATTGATCAAGCAGTTTATGGCAGTGCCACACAATTCATTTTTCTTTTGTTTTCTTCAGCCTAAGAATCAGTGTCTAGTATCACCAGATGAAACAGTTTTCCTATAATATTTGTTACATTATGAATTTAAACCAGGCCAAAGAGATGCAAAAGAAGTATATATAAATCAAAAGCACTATGAGCATAAACATATAAGTTTGAAAACTTCAGAGCAATTCAGTTTCAGGAATTTCTGGAAAGTTCTTTTCACTTCGTTTTCTTCATAGGCAAATACGTATGACTTACTTTGGTCAAGAATGGAACCAAAGAACAGTTGGGTAACTTACCTATCTTTTGCACAAAGATGTCCTCCTGCTCATCCAGAAGGTTCTAGTGGCAGTGGCATGATTACAGTGCTTCTGATTTTCACAATCCAGGCATACAGGTCAGCCCAACTGATTTCTTACCAGTCCACATGGCTAGCAGGTATGAAAACAATAGGGGGCTATGCATTTTATAAAACAGACTTCTCATGATAGCACCAGCCATTCCCTAAAATACATGCCCATTGCCCTCAGTTGTGTACCATAGTCACAGAGGAACTGAGAGCCTAGCATCAAGACAAACCCACCAAATTTTGCCACAGTTGGTGGCAATAGCATCTTTTGACAACAGGATAGCATCTTTTGAAGATGGCAAAAAAAATACAGCAAATGACCTCCAGAAAACAGCATACATAAGATGGTTATACTCCTGGATAAACCTGCAGTCAGCACTGAGAATTTAGTCTCTACTCATTCATGAATGCACTGTTGCCCAGATGACTTTGATGGGCTGTGACAAACCCCCATAATGCACTAGACCCACCAGACCTTGCCTCTGCACTTAGAAGAAGACGGGGACATGAAAAGTGACAAACAAACACAAAATAATCGGACACAGCATTATGCTTCTAAGTGCTGCTTAAAATACATTGAGAACATGATTCACAAAGGGGAAATAATTTGCACCTTGTATAAAAGCGAGACCAGTTAACAAGATGAATATGAAATATGGCTGCTGGAGCATGAAGTGAAGCACCTTTTGTACTTGGCTCTAGGGAATTCACATGCTTTTTGACTCCTGTCACTTGCATAAATAAATTTGTGGGGGGAGGAGGAGGTAAGTGAAGAGGGTCATGCCAGTGAACAAAGGTCATTTGCACACAAGTTATCTGCCCCAGATTCAGTGCTTTTGGCCATTAGGTTTTTTTCCTGCTACCTCACCACATCATGGTACATTCATGACCTCCTAGGGCTTCCCAGGCTTTTCTCTGATCTTTTTCCAACCTACTTTGTTCCAAAGTTTTAGGAAGGATTGCAGTAAAGCCTGGAAGGCTACTGTGGGGGTAGAAAAAAATCAGATTTCCCAGCCTGCATGGCTGCTGTTTTCCTTAACCCTGTTCCTGCAGTGGCCATTTCCTCCCCTGGCCCCCAGAGGGTTTTTATTTTTATTTTAAAGCTTCTAGAATATCATTATATTAATATCAATACTGGAATATTATTTTATTAATATCAATATATCAATATTTATACCAGTTCTCTGAATTCCAAAGTTTCTTTCTTTTTTTAAAGTCACTATTCCCTTCCATTGCAGAGATATAAGTGGAAATATATGGCCTTTTCTCCGTAGCCTGGGAGGATATCTCTTGGGAACAATCCAGAATTAAACCACACAGAATGTTTGCCTTCATACATCATGCAAGACTGTAGTTTGGACTAACTGTGGTTAAATAAAACAGCTTCAGACCCTGCATTCATAGTCTAAATTTAGGTCACTCCACTAAGTAGGGTTATTTATGATTCAGACTTAGTTAGTGGAGTGCTCTGCATTCACACCATAACAAATTTAATTAAAGCATGGTTTCACACAATGTCTGAGCCACTAAGTCATAATGGAAATTCTGCTTAAAATCTATAACTTCTTTAAGATGAAAGAAAGCTGGAGTTTATCCTATCTAAACTTGCCTTAGGGAAGGGGGAGATGTAGCATAATGAGAAATGATCAGAAGCAGCAAAGTGTTCTGAGAGCAAGTGGAAAGCAACTCTAATGAATACCAGCAAACAGTTGAAACTTGGAGGGGAGCCATTTTGAGATGGGTTGCATTAGGCACTGTAGAGTGTTAGGTAAAATGTATGCAGTCTCTTCTGGCATCTTCTTGCAAGTCTGTATAGCAAATATGGCATGAAGTATATTTGTTAACAACAATAACTATATTGAAGTGAACTATACTGAAGTGAAGATAACTCCTCTATGGCCATGTCATTACATTCAATTTAATGCTTGCACATTATGAAAAAGGCGCAGCAAATCCAGTTTTATCAAATGGCTTGAAAGCATAAATGAAAATCTAATAATACATGATTCAGAACTACAGAGAAATGGCAATGATTGTAGACAGAAGCTGTTTTTGAAAAGTAATAATATATTCACTGGTCAGATTCGCTGTTTATACTGCAGCAGATACTACATAACTCTTTGTGTATTCCTCTTGGATGCTTGGCTACATGGTACATAAGGATTATTCATATTTACATTATTTTCTTTTTCTCTCTCCCCCACCCCCAATAATTAAGAACATTTGCTATGCACTGCAAAAAATATCTCCTAGTGACCTATTTAATTTCTGCCATGCAGTAAATATCAGGTGGAGGCATGAATTACTGATTTATGTGGGATGGATTTAGTCCTTCCTCCCCTCCATATGCATTGTTAATCATTATTGTTTACCCATGTTAATTCCCCCTGTGATGGAGATAGGAATGGGCAGATCAGTATGTATGCTTTTTATAATCTGAATAATTGCTTCTTTTGTCTCTCTTTCTTTCCTTTTGTTTGTTCCTTCTCTTTGTTTTTGAAACACTTAATAATAAACCTAAGGCTTAATTTTGATGTCTGTATTAAAAGAAGTTAAATCTCTAATTGTTTCAGGTTCTTTGCAATAAAGAATCCTGCAAGCTGTTTCACAAGAAGTTTAATTTCAATAAATAGGTTGAACGTTCTTTAGAAATGATGGATACAGTTTATACAATCAGTCATCTATATGGAAATTACTTGAGAACAAAACATCTTTAAACAGTAAATCAGCATAACATTAACTTTTCCAGAGGCTACAACTTGGGCGAAGGGCTAAAGGAAACAAGGAGTTCTGGATGTGAGGTAAGTCTTTCAGAAGAATGCATTTTGAAAAGGAAATCTGAGAAAGTTTGAACTGGCATGACTAGTATTACTCCAAAAATTACAATATGCAAGTAGTCCTTCTAAACCACAATTATTTGTTAGGAGAGACTCAAGTCCATACCTAGTTCTAATCTTGCTGGTCCTTCTAAAACTGGAATGTACTTTGTGTCTTCCATATCCTATTGATTGGTTGTACTAGGGTCTACCATTCCAATTTATTTATTTGTTTGTTTGTTTGTTTGTTTCCCCAAAGAAGAAGACCCAAAGTGTCTTACATCATTGCTCCCCTCCTCCATTTTAACCTCATAACAACCCTGTGAGGTAAATTAAGCTAAGAGTGTGTGACCAACCCAAGGTCACACAGCAATCTTCCATGGCAGAGTGGGGATTGGAACCTAGTTATTTGAAATCCTCATCCAACCACTGCACCATGCTGGCTCTCTACAGACTTTCACAAAGTTTCATGTATAGCATGATGCAAACTTCATGCATTGACAATGGTATCAGAATTGTGCTTTCCCCCCTTCCATGACATACGTAAGTTAGGAGAACCATTTAAGCTGATCTACACTTAAGTAAGCCCCATTTTATTCATTAGGGCTTACTCCCAGGAAAGTGTCATTAACACTGCAGTCTGAGACATCCTGATAATCACAAGAACCTGGAAAAAAAAACATTTGGTTCTCCAACAAATTGGAGATTCATGTGTACCCAAATCAGGCCCATAGCTACAGTGGGGCCTGGGAGTGGCCAGGCCCATCCTTTCAACTCCCCCTTCCAACTATATGGCTCCTCCATTGGAGGGCCCCCAATATGTCCCCTTTGCTCACCACTACTCAGAACAAGTAGTAGCCTTGCTGCTGGTTTTTCACTTTTTCTCTCCCCTTCCTTAACACACCTTGCAGATCAAAGGAGGGGGGAGAGTCAAGAGGCCTCTGTGTCTCTAAGAGAGGGACACATAAGAAAGGGGTGGGGGGAGCAGAGTTGCTGTGACTGTCCAGGCAAAGGGAGGTTAGCTTGTGGAACTCAAGGCAGTTTACGTGCCGAGAGCCTTGGGCTCCCCCGGCCCCACCAAACAGCAAATCCTGCTGTGGACCCCACCAAACATGAAATCCTGGCTAAGGCCCTGACCCAAATATTCTTCAGGCACTGATATCCTAATGAGATAAATCACATGTGAAACATAATCACAAGCAATCACATGTGATACATAATCACAAGCAAAAGCTGTATGGAAGATATTTGTATAGCACTCAAAATGAGGGATGTGTATCTCCACGGATGACTAAGATACTTCCATACTACCCAGAAAGTACATCTACTAGGAAAAGCTGAAAATGTTATTTTTAACTCTTTAACATTCCCAAACTTATCTCATTATAGAAACTAGCATTTTAGTACAAAGCCAACCAAGCTGGGCATGCAGAGAAGCATTCTCTGAAATTTTTAGAGTGAATTTTGAAATGCCTAGAGTGCCATGATGTCACTTCCCCCTTCAAAACAGAAAGTGACTTCCAAGAAGTTTCTCAAAAATTGCCAGTTGAGGGCTGGCATCCTTACTCCATCTCCCACTCATTCCCTCCTTTTCCTGGTGCAGACCTTATAGCAATTTCACCAGGACCCTCACAGCTCAGAACCCCCCCACACACACACACACCTTTCTCTGCTAAGTCATAATATAACACTACAGCATATCTCACTGGGGGGAAAGGCTGAAAGAGGAGAGCACATAAATGTGGAATTTAGCTCTGCCATTTTGGAGATTAGCCCCACCCTCTTTCATATGAAAGAACACCTAGATGGATGCTGCAGCCACAACTACCTCACAGTTTCTACTTTATATTGGCAAAAATGAGATTGATATTTTTGGGTTTTATTGAGTCTCTCTCTCTCTCTCTCTCTCTCTCTCTCTCTCTCTCTCTCTCTCGGCTTGGCTTCGCGAACGAAGATTTAAGAAGGGTGCAATAGTCCACGTTTGCTGCAGGCTCGCTGGTGGCTGACAAGACCAATGTGGGACAGGCAGGTCCGGCCACAGCGGCTGCAGGGAAAAGTCTGATTTAGGGTTGGTCCTGTAGCAGTGCGATTCTTCCTCAATCTCCTTTTGTCCTCAAGACCAGCTATGCGTGCGTTCTCAAAGGAAGAGACAGCCTTATTTTATTGAGTAAAATAAGCATAAAATGGGATTCATTACTATGGGATTTCAAAAATCCTCATTCATAGAGTTACCGCATTGCACTTGCCTTCTTTCAATTAGGAGATATTTCCAGTGCAGGAATGCATTCACAAATGCAGGTAGTGATCAAGGCAATGACAAAATCTTACACTCATAAAAAGTAAACTTATACGGGTTTAAGTGTAATATGTTACTACAGTTTAAAGACAGTTTGCCTTAGCTGTCAAAATTTTAGGAAAAATTGCCTTATGGTGTCATCTCTGAAACTTCCATCTTCAAATGACATTTTGGTAGCCATGGAGGTAAGAAAAAAAAAAGCTGTTAGTTTTCTCAGATAAGGACATAAAATTCCAAGTTTCTCATTATATCTTTTTATTAGAAACAGCTTAAAAGATCCCCGAGTTGATATAATTACAACTTTTCTTTCTGAAAGCTACTATTACTGCAATAAAACCTTTTGCCGTGGAGTGTTCATCTTTATTATTTTTTTATCGGCACCAATAAAAATGAAATAATAAGAAAATAAACTTTTGATGGCCTTTAGATAATGACATTCCTGCTAAGATATCAGTTAAGAAGCGGAGTACCCTGCAGCTTAAAGCAGCTGTTATTAGCCAACTAAACATTTGTTATTTTCTGTCTCTGCACACTAAATTTCTTTAATGTATATCACCTCTTTTGATTGGAAAAGATGGATATATGTCACTTTTTATTTATATGAGCACTTTAGGGGTGTTTTTTTAGGGTAAGGGGGGTTTATTTTTTGTTTCTATATTTTTAAAAAGACAGATTCCTTGGCCTATTGGTATATTAGCATATCTTTAAAGTGATATATCCATATATGATACCTCTGAAATCTAAATTGGAGGGACTAGGGTAGGAGAAGTTGTCTACCAATAGTGGATACCCCCTAATCTTATGCGGAAAATAGCAGGAGATGGAATGATCCCCACATATAAGGCTGACAGTTTTTAGACTGGTTCCTCTAACTGTTCTTTTTATATCCATTTCATCAGCAGTAGTATCAGGTAATGTTATTTAGCTTCATGCCATTAAAAGTTTCAACTGCCTATTACCACATTTTAAACTCCTGTTTAAGGGACAGAACAATTCTTTTCTTGGCCATCAGGCAACATTGCCCACATTTCACTCTTGTCTCTGAGCTTGTCCAAGACAAAAGCAGTACAATCCCCACCAGCCAAAATACAGAGAATCCTTGTCACATCCCCTTCCTTCCCATTAGGGTTGCCAACTCTGACTTGGGAAATTCCTGGAGGTCTAGAGTGGGTGCTGGATAGAGAGGAGTTTCTCCAGGGGAACTGATGTCTATGGTCTGGAGATCAATTGTAATTCCAGGAAAATTCCAGAAGTTTGCTAGCCTTTCTTCCCCCCACAATTGCTTCAGGTTCCTATGTAGCTAATCCTGTGAGGGACTTCACTGGATCTTTGTAAACAAATGCATTCTTGAATTACTTTTACAGGATCATAACTGTTGTAATAAATATAACAAAAGTTTTTACTATATTGAAAAAGTTCATCAGAAAAATATTAAATGCTTAGCTACTGAATGTGGGAATGGGCTTTTCTCTGAGTTGTGATGAATCCAGAATCTCACCCTGTGATCAGGCCCTGAAAACAAAGCTAATCATTACTGACATCATCTTCCCAGGTCTGACAGATCATTAAAGAGAGCTGAATGTGCATGAAAACCTAGACTGATTTCGCACTAGGCTTGTTCAGGATGGAGAGCCCTTTTGCTCCTGGAGCTTCTCTTCATTTTCGCACAAGTTGTCACAGAGCTGTGAGTTGGCGAGTTGGCACGCCACTGTTCCGTAGCAAATAAGATCCTCTGACAAGTGGTTTCTGCTTGCTGCAGAAAAGCCCTATTGTGAAATCAGTCCCAAACTTGTGAGCTACTGTTTATATTAATGTACAGTTATTAAATATCCTTGTTTTAGGGTCTTGATCTCTTTACAGCCCCTGCAAACTGTAAGCCAAAATGCCCTCAGGTTGGGGAATTGACAGGTGGGCAACTTTGGCTCAAAAAGACCTAGAATCTATGTATACAGGATTCCACTTCCAGAAATTATTGCTAAATTTACCAAGGACACTAATTAAGTAAAACAATTATGAATTTATTACAGAAAAATATAGAACACACATACAAGACAATAGATACATATAACACACATACAGACCTATTAAAAATAGAGAGAAATGCATAGAGGTAACATAAGGATGGACAAACAAGATGATAATTACAGATCATAGTCTTCAAGGAAGGCTCCAATGGCGACAAACTAGGGCAATGGGGGAAGGGACCCTCAACTGATCAGGAATTGGGGATGTATCTAAACAGCAGGAATGGGGTACTGCTAGATGCACACCTGTGGGGAGCTGGGTCAGAGGTTATAAGAACTACCTTGAGCCCTTTGGGGATGGGAGGTACAGGGGCGAATGACAGGTGGTCAGCTGGGGAGGATTCGCAATGTCCATAATGGCTGGACTTTTGCGGTGTCCAATGGCCAGTTTATTGGGGACACTTGATTGGGTACCCATACCTGGCCAATGAGCATACCTGGCCCTGGTTACCTGATTGGGCCTTCAGGTAACAATGGGAAAAGGGGGAGGCTCCAGGGTGGCCATTAGGGAAAAGAATGAGTAAAATTATTGAGGTGGAAGGGATTAACAAGCTATCAAAACTTATCTAAAAAGTGACAACAGATGGCCAAATTGCTACCTAAGGTAGCACCCGATCTATACAAAGAAGCTTGGCTCTAGCTGAAGATGTTCTTCCTCTTCTTCACTCCTCTACTGGCACTATCCTTTGTCTTGGGTTCCGTTGGACAAAAGCTTAGGCCGTCTGACAGGATCCGCACCTAAGATAAGCTTGATTGCCTTATGCATAGGTGACAACTGTTGAGTACTTGAGCCTCCCGTTTCGCTGTCATGGAGTCCAGCACTGCAGGAAGATAGTTGCTGATGATGTTAGCCTACCAACATGGATTTCATGGTCATGGCTGGAAACCATCTGCCTGGACAGTTCTTGGTGGCACAACTTTTTCCACTGCAACGGCGGAGATAGTGTGCGCACAGAGTGGCTGGAAACCCATCTGTACTCCTGGTTAGCACTCCTCCAGAGATACCAAGTGCTGCTGCAATGTTGGGGCTGTTAGTACTCACATAAGTCCCTTACATTACAACACACTTTTTATTTATTTATATTAAGCCATAGGCTATCACAAACAAAAATATTTTAAAAAATCCATAAAGATAAAATATACCAATGGGATACAATATAAGTGAAATATCATATAACCGTGAAATTGAAGACCACAGAAAAACAAACCAAGCAAAATACACCACAAAATAAGAACAGAAATTACAATCATAAAGTAGCCACAAAATCAGTAGTTAATTGGCACCAGTACAAACAGCTTTGGACCGTAGCTTCTTTGCTGCAAGGGCATACAATGCCATTCTGTGATAACAAGACAGCATCAAAGGAATGCAAACTTCTACATGCAACATTTGAAATATAGTATCAGGCATGAAGCTATCTGGTCTTCTGCAGTTGTACCCCAGTGGTTCCTGGCTCTGCAGACTGGTGGTGTCCACTGTGATAATTTCCCATAATCCCTGTTCTATCAAGAATATTGCTCAGCTGCACAGGTTATATCCTCACATGCCAACTCAAAGGAAAATTACATTAACAGAACTCCAAATTTCTTCTTCAGCATCTCATTAGGTGGATAACAATGACACTACATATGGCACAAAGGAAGCAAATTCATGGAATAGAAGTCATTTATATCTCAGTTTCTTTAACAAAATGAAGCTGGACCAATGTCAGTGAAGTTACAGCAAGAATTTGCTCAGTGTATTATCTGTAAACAGTAATTTGATGCATGGATTAAAATGCAACTGCATGCCATTCCATCTAGGGTTTTTTTTTAAAAAATTAAAAGTCTAAAGTAGGCAAATATTTTATTTCATGGCCTAAAATTCAGTGCAAGATAAATTACTCAACTTGCATTTGCAGTGAATGTGCATATATAATGCTCTCTAAACATCCTGAGCAATCAAAACCACCATGTGCCTTCAATAGACATTCCAAAAATAGCTGTCTCTTCTTAAAGGACAAAGAAACTGCTGTAGTCATCCCGATTAGCGTTTAATGCTTTGCCAAACAATCAATTTCTAAAGATTCTGAGTGCACACAAAATTCTTTTGAAGCATTCAAATGATTCCCATGTTCAAAACTTCTTTTTAATCAAAAGCCAAATAGTTTTCTTCAAGAACTTTTGGCTGACATTCTGTATGGCAAAATAAGCAAGGCCAGTCTTTAGGACAGACCATCTGTCCCATATGTAAAGAAAAATTACAATGACTTCAGGTTCCTAATAACCTTGCAGTAAATCTTGAAGAAGATTGGCCATCTTTTTTTTTTTTTTTTGCCAGCCAGTCTACAAATTTTACATAAATATTGACAAGACTGCCATCCATTTATATTGTCTAATGGCTATGCTCAGTCATAAAGTCTTTGGGACATCATGGGGTTAGCAATATTGATGCAGTTCTATGTGCCTGCCTTAATGTATTGAATAACTATAAGGGAATTACAGCTGGTAAGCATCATAACAGTATTCACACCCTTTGCAGAAGTGCCATGACACATTCCTCTGCAGAAGTATGTTCAAAGTTCAAAGATATCTAGATGAAGCCCAGTAACTCTCCTGAATGTGGAGGATTATAACAGCACCCGCCTCACGGTCCCATAGCTTTTATGTGCTATTTATGGCTACCCCAGCCCCTCTTTCTCCTCAGTTCAGACTTTTAAAACTTTTCCCTCAGGACTATAGAATCAAAAAGGTGGGTATGATATGGATTTCTCTGTACAAGTCTTTTCGGGGGTTTTGCTTTCAAATGGATATTTAGTTCAATTCGTAGGGGACCACAGCAGCTTGGATAGTTATCCCAAAAATATAGGCACCAGAGAACTTTAAAATAAACCACAGATCTTTAATTAAACACAAAGTCTTCAACTGGGGATATGGGAGATATATACACGGGCTATAAAGTATCTACACAGTTAACAAGTTGCTCAGTTGTTTCAGGCTTTGCAATATCTTTTTCTTCTTAGGCCTCTCAGATTCTCAGTTCATCTAAAATACACTCTCCACTACTAGTATAGGCTGGCCTCTTGGGTATGATGTGCCAAATCTCTCCAGTCGACTGGAGCCTCTACTCCCAGCCCTTCAAACTCTTAGACCCACATCTGTTCCCTCAACCGCCTCTCTAGCTCTTAAGAGTCGTGTATATCTATCTGTGACCGTTCAGGTCTTCACAGTGACTCTTCCTTTTAGTCACACACAGCCCCTTGCTGCTTTTATAGAGCTAGCAGTCAGCTTTTCTTCTCACGAAGACTCTCTTTAGCTACTGTCTCAGCTCCCTCAAAGACCAATTCTCTCAGACTCTGACAGGCACCAACTCTCTCCAGCTCTGTCAGGCACTAACTCACTCTCCTCAGCTGTTAGCTGACAATCTCTCACTGAGAGTTCTGAGCATGCTGGCCCCCACCCTCAGGTCACCTGATGCAGGCTCTGTGCATCTTCAGTTTTCTGTTTAACCCATACATTACCATCACAAGGATATTTAGATTACTCAGGCTTCATTACTTAGTCTTCCTTTTCATGCCTTTAGTGCTTTCTAAGACTCCACTGGTTTTCTGACAAAGAGAAAAAAATAGCAAAAAGTGGAATTGGGCGGAAAGAATTGTTGCCTTTTTTGCTGTTTTGTTTTTGAAAAAGTAACCATATTTATTCCTTTTTACTTTGAAAATACTCTGTGTGTGTGCTCAAGATATGCTGTGCTTTTCAGAAACCTGGAAGGATTTCAAACCCATTTCAGAAGCCTAACAAATCCATGGCAGCTTGCATCCAGGGCTTTTTTTGTAGCAGGAACTCCTTTGCATATTAGGCCACACACACTTCTGATTGTAGACAATCCTTCAAGAGTTTACAGGGCTCTTAGTACATGGCCTACAGAAAACTCCAGGAGGATTAGCTACATCATGGGTGTGTAGCCTAATATGCAAAGGAGTTCTTGCTAAAAAAAAATACTTGGCTTGCATCTATCAGAGATCTAACAGCCTCAGCCACTGAGCAGCTCAGTGTGTCAAGAGTACCCAGTATTCTCTGATAAGGACATCAGATCTTCCTCCTCCATGCAGTAAATGGCCACACAAGCCACCACTGAAATCCAGCACTACATAAATCCTACATAGCAACCAGTAGGAGACCAGATGCAAGTAAAAGGTTTTCTTAAAATGTACTGAAATAAAAAGCATCAAAGAGAATGAGTATTAAGTTATAGAATGAGTATTCTATACTCAGGCTTTCAGCTGAGGCAGTGGGCATCACTTGTTATCAGCCTCCCCCCCTCATTCCATCCCTCATTCCATCCCAGTGCTACAAGATCTGCTGGACCTGGACAATAGGTCACATCTGTGAGGCAGAATTCTGCCAGCTTAGTCTTTGTAATCTTAGATTTTATATTTTTTTAAATTGTCTTTTACTGTTTTTACTATTGACTGTTTTATGATGTAACCTGCCCTGAGCCTGTTCTACGGGAAGGGCGGGCTAAAAATCGAATGAAATAAAGTAAAATATTAGGTTATTGAGTATTTGGTTATAGAAAATAAGTGTGTAGAGTTGAGATTGGATAACATTCACAGTATTGATTGAATGTGATATTAATGGGGTTGCCAGGTCTTACCCTTAATCTGGTGGGGGGCTCCTGCGCTCTCCCCAGGATCTTCTTCCATGCATGTGTGGTACAATTATATCACCCAGAAGTGATATAATCACATCACCAGCATCACACTGTGAGGCCAGAATTACCATAGAGTTTTGCCCCAAATCTGGAGCATTGCCACATGATGTCAGAGGTGTGATGATGTCACTTCCAGGTGAACATATGAACATATGAAGCTACCTTATACTGAATCAGACCCTCAGTCCATCAAAGTCAGTATTGTCTACTCAGACTGGCAACAGGTCTCCAATGTGATGTCATTGTGGTGTTTTGGGGCATTTGCAAATGGTGTTTTTCCCCACTAGCCAGCTGACCAGTGGCAGGGAGGAGCTCAAAAAAGCAAGGGAAACCCACCTAGACCAGGGGGCTGGGAACCCTATATATTGACTGTGAATGTACATATGGGAAGGAAATCAAACATTTGCTCTTTGACTATTCCCTTGTTAGATTGCTTCTCTGGTTGCACCTTTTTTTTTTTTAGGACCAGCTTCTAAGGCCCAAACTACAAGTTGCATTTCAGTACTACATATGCAGCTTCAAAGATGGACAAACTCTGTCTTCTAGCCATTTTGGCCTGGGAGAATGGTACAGGAAAAGGCAGAAGCCCCTCCTCCATTCCACATAATCATCCCAAGCTTTGTCTGTCTTCTGAGAACCTTAAAAATGCCTCTCCCTGAAGCTGTTGTGTGACTGCTGGGAAAGTGAGTCAGGAACTTATTAAAAATAATGTATAGTTTAGTCCCCAAGATGCTGAATAATAATAATAATAATAATAATAATAATAATAATAATAATAATAATAATAATAATAATAATAATAATAATAATAATAATAATAATAATAATAATAATAATAATAAATTTATTTTTGTATCCCGCCCTCCCCCGCCAAAGGCAGGCTCAGGGCGGCTCACAGACATGGAACAACCATGATTTCAGTAAAATACAATCAATACAATAAGACAAATTTAAAATACAATTAAATTAAATCTTGAAAGCGAGCTGAAAGAGGGTGGTTTTGCAAGCCCTTCGGAACTGAAATGTGAAGGAACAGCTAATTCAGTGACCTGGCTCTTGTATACACCACACACACACATCAGTCCATATCAGATGCAAGCAAGGCCAGCACTATCTTTAGGCCAACTAGGCAGCCATCTTGAATGCAGACATTAGAGAGGCACTAAACTGACAATCAGCATTAGGGTGTGAAATCTGTCACACATCTATCAGGTGTAAATTTTCTAGTAAAAAAGGAGGAAGTTGAGGTGAACAATGTGAAGCCTGTCATAAATCTTCCAAGGGTGAAGTCTCTGCAATTGGCTTGAACAGAATTCAAAGAAGAGGGGGGGACTCAGAATCTCCAAAGTCTGACTTCTGTTTACCTCCTCCCAAGTAGCCCTCATCATCCTTTGACTATAACCAAAGAAGGCTCTTCTGGGGAAGGCAGCGGCTATCTGAGGCACAACACATCCCTGCCAGGGGTGTTTTGTTTTCAGGAGTTTCACAATTCCGCCCATTCCCCGCAGAGCTCAGGGCAGAGTACAACATATGATAAAACAATAAAATACAATTAAAACATTCTATAAACAGACAACTCAACAGCACTCAGATTACCATGCCATTACATATTGCCTAGCCGTCTCACATCATGGCAGTTTTTATTCCATTTTCTAGCATTTCCTAATTTTTTTTAAGATTTTTTTTTTTAAGTATCCAGTTCTCAGCAGAAGAAAAGAAGAGTTTTTCTCTACCTTAAGGAGTCTCAAAGTGGCTTAAACTCATCTTCCCTTCCTCTCTGCATAGCAGTCACCTTGTGAGGTAAGTGGGACTGAGTAAGTTCAGAGAGACCTGGGACTGGCCCAGCAAGCTTCATGTGGAGGAAGAATAGGGAATCAAACCCAGTTCTCCCATCAAGCTTCATATGGAGGAAGAGCAGGGAATCAAACCCAGTTCTCCAGGTTAGAGTTTACTGCTCTGAAACACTACACCATGTTGGCTCTCAAGAACTACCAAGGGAAAGCATGAAGAAAAATGCTCTCCCTTATTTGGCACCTAAGAAACTGATATTCACAGGTACACACTACCTTTTAATGTTGAGGTTCTGTTTAGCTGTTCTGGCCAATGGCAGTTGATCCATCTTTGTGAAATATTTGGTTCTTTAAAAAAGTTAATCTAAACCAGTGACAGCAAAGTTAATTGTATGAAATACTTGATTCTATTCTTATGATTTTTAATAGCACCATATGGGTCTCTCAGAGGACAATGATAAATCAAAACTGTGGGGGGAGGTTAACACTTGGATCCAGCCCCTTCTTTCTACTTGTCATGGATTCTGGACAGCTAGTGGAAGGAAGTTGTTATTTTATACTGTTCACCTAAGGTTGATAGATTGCTGGAGATTTGGGGGTGGAGCAGGGCTTATTTTGTAGCCACATATTAGGCCACACACCCCTAATGCAGCCACTCCTCCTGGAGCTTATAGTAGGCCCTGTACGAAGAGCCCTGTAAGCTCTTGGAGGATTGACTACATCAGGAGGGTGTGGCCTAATATGAAAAGAAGCTCCTGCTACAAAATGAGCCCTGGGGTGGAGTCTGGAAAGGTCATGTAAGTATTTGAGCATTAAAGGGTGATATGTGTACTTGAGGGGCATGATAATGAATTAACAGTTAGAAACTTCTGGTCTGTTCTGAATTTACTGACAATAATTTTTATTGGGTGGCCTTTGAGTTCTAGTTCAAGCAGAAGTAGAAAATTTTTCTCAAGGTACTTAACTAAGTGGGTCATTTTCATCAGCCTGTTGTTCTGGTTGCTCTTTTCAAGGGCTTCCCTTACTCATTGATACCCTTTTTGCAGTGACTCAATCATCACTGTGCTTCATATTCCAAATGTGCCTGTGCCGTAGATCCAAGTGGGGGCCTTACAATAACATACCATTCTGTTTTAGTCGCTGGCTGAGGATTTGTTTTCCTTCCTGTGGCTGCATGCTGAGTCCTCAGCAATTTCATTGAGCTGTCCATCATGAGTGCAGAACATTATCCATATTGGTGCAACTATTTGGAGTAATTTGGCATCACCTGCAGAGTTGGCTCCCCCCCCAGATACTGGATGAACAAATTAAGTAGCACCATTCCCAGTTTCAGCCCCTAGCCCATCCCCATTTTCCTCTGCTCTATTTTATTTACTTCATGTGTATCCCACTTTTCTACCCAATGGGGACAGAAAGATCTAAGGAGCAGCATTCTTCCCTCTTCCATTCCAGGGACATTTGAAGCAATACTGATTCAATGACTCACTATGGATTTAGACAGATCATGAGAGGGAGTAGAGGAAGGGGTGAGTTAGTGCTTGGCTCTTGTAGACCTTCCTTATTTGCTCAGGTAACACCAATTTTTACTTTGGGGTCAGGAAAGAATCTTTTTCCAGCCAAAATGCCCTCAAAATGAGGTTGGGGAATTGTCAGGTGGGCACCCAGCTTAATCAGGATCTTTTTACCTATGTATACAGGATACATGTCCAGAAATTAATGCCTAAATTTACCAAGGACTCTTATTAAGTAAAGCAATTAAAATGTATTGTAGAAAATAATATAGAACTCACATACAAGGCAATGTGCTCATAAATAGAGAGATATATATTTAGACAACACATGGATCGACAAACAGGATGATAATTACCAATCATAGTCTTCAAGGAAGGCTCCAATGGTGACAAGTGAGGAATGGAGAAATAGGACCCTCAACTGATCAGGAATCGGGGATGGATCTAGACAGCGGAACTGGGGTACTGCTAGATGCACACCTGTGAGGAGCTGGGTCACAGGTTATAAGGACTACCTTGAGCCCTCAGGGAATAGGAGGTACAGGGGTGGAGGAAAGGTGGTCAGCTAGTACATGACCTCAGAAAAAGGGGAGGCTCTGCAGTGACCATAAGGGCTGGACTTCTGCAGTAGCCAATAGCAAATTAATTGGTGGCACCTAATTGGGTGCCCATAACTGACCAGTGAACAGGCTTGGGCCCTGGTTACCTGATTGAACTTCCAGGTAACAATGGGCCAGGTTGGGAGGCTCCAGGATGACCATTAAGGGAAAGAATGGGAAAAATTGTTAAGGTGGGGGGTACTCAAGTCTATCAAACTTATCTAAAAAGGTGACAATAGATGGCCAAATTGCTACCTAGGTAACACCCGGTCTATACAATGGAACTTGGCTCTAGGTGAAGATGTTCTTCCTCCTCTTCAATCTTCTATTGGCACTAGTCTTTGTCTTGAGTTCCATTGGACAAAGGCTTAGGCGGTCTGGCAGGGTCCATGCCTAAGATAAGCTTGATGGCTCTTATGCATAGGTGACATCTGTTGAGTACGAGGGCCTCCCACTTCGCTGTAATGGAGTCTGGCACGGCAGGAAGATAGTTGCTTGTGGTGTTAGCCTCCCAAAGTGGATTCTATGGTCAAGGCTGAAAACCACTTGCCTGGACAGTTCCTGGCTGCACAACTTCTTCCATTCCTATGGCCGAGATGGAGTTTGCATGGAGCGACTGGAAACCCATCTGTTCTCCTGGCTAGCACTCTTCTGGAGACACAGAGTGCTGCTGCAGTGGTGTGGCTGTTAGTACTCATACGTCCCTTCCAGTTTGGTAGACAAAACACATGTTCTCTTGGCAGATGTGTGTGAGTTGAGTCTCCAGCCACCCTGGCAACCCAGCGGGTGACTACGATGTTCTTGAAATAGGCGTATTTTTCTCACACAGGCCAGATTGGCCCAGGGATATTGGAGAGTTCCCCCCCACTTCCTCTGGGCATAGAGCAGGGGGTCACTGGGGAAGCTGTGAGGGAGGTAGTCGTGAATTGCCTGCCTTGGGAGTTGGCCTGTGTTTCTATTTTATCTTCCCTGATTTGCTGGGAAAGGAGCAGAATACAAATCTAATAAATTGATCTTTTCTCCACCAGCAGCAAAGCCTGGAGTGAAGAGTCACATGACATGGGTTGACATACTATAACCTCACTATTGCTCACGCTATGATTGGCTAGCTTCACTCCCATGCAGCATGCTCCATCCTAAACCCAATTGTCTCTTGGTCTTGCTTGGCTTGAACTAAGTGGGTTTGCGCTAACTACAGTCCTGGCTTATCCCTGAACTGATGTTAAACTTATTTAGAAAATATGGTCATTTTTTTAGGGAGCTATGACTGATTTAAAAAAAAAAATAGCCATCTGGAGCTCAGTTCCACAAACAAAAGGCAGAAAGATCTAAGGAGCAAGCAAAACATGAGAGTTTCTTCAGGAATTTTTTTAAAAAATTGGATAGCAGTGTGTGGGGGGTGCAAATGGTTAGCCTTGCCTAGGGCGCAAGAAAGCCTGGCACCGGCCCTGGATGCAGACCAGGGAATGTTTTCTTTTGTCTTGTGGAATGACTTCTGTGGAGAAGCAATCCCACAAGGAGAGAAGGTCTATGGGTACTCCAAAGCAGGGAGAAGAATAAAAACAGCCTCTCCTTTAATGTAGTTTCTGGATGTGCAGATAGCCCCTGAATAGCATCAGCCCCTGGATCTGTTCTACCCTCACCAGATGTGGGGAATCTGGCTCTAATTCTAGTGTGGGAAGACTCTCTGTTCTCTAGGCCTAAACATTTCTCACAGCATTTCTGCCATCTCTGTTCTCTAGGCCTAAGCAGTTCCCACAGCCAACAGAGTCTGAAGACAGACATTAGTGAGGGTGAGCTGCCATTCCTTTTGGATGAAGGAAAAGGCTTATCATCTCCTGAGTTAGCTCCCATTGTTAGACAGGTGATAAGAGCTAATGATCCAGAATGATCAGTCATTTATGGAGAACTAACTGCAGACAATGGACATGTATCAAACAATGCCTGCAATTACTACATTAATGCTTCAGTTTTCACACAGATGAGCAAATGCAAATTTTCTTTGATAATTTACCCTTCCATTTCAAAGAGCAGCATTCTTTGCATAAACCTCCATACACATTTCACATTTTGCAAAGGTTGGTTGAGTTCTGCCCTTCCATTACTTAATGATCACCTTCACTTATGAATGATTTTAAAAGAATGAGCTATACAACAAGAAGGCCCCTGTTTGAATTCTGATTTCTGCTGTGAAATCAGTGTGGCTTTAAATAAGTCACTTTCCCTCAGCCCGCTGCCCCACAATATAGAGATAGTGACACTAACCTAATGTTCAAATGTGGTTCACATATAGAGGATGGTAATCCTTACAAAAACTCTATACATGAACCACACTTGGACAGGCAAAGCGTGGTTTACTATTTAGTGTATGCAAACACTAAATAGTAATAATTCCAGAGGAGTAGCCATGTTATTCTGTTGCAGCAAAATAAAACAACTGTAAGAGCCAAACGAGATATTACAACCGCCATAGACTGCTGGTATTTTAGAAAAAAATTTGGCCATCTAAAATGCTGCAAGGGCCTGATTAGTGAGGGTGACTCTTTGCGACCCCATGAACAAATCTTTTCAGGATTCCCCTGGTAGTCTGATGGTACAGATGACAGCCCCAAACATGGAGTAAGTGTACAGGGAGGGAACATGGGCATGGGCATGCTGGCCTCACTGGACACAATTGCCTGGTCATCTGCCGAGTGCAAGCATACGGAAGGAGGGGCTGCATGAATGCTCCCACCCATGACCAGTGACGTATGGAAAGCCGTGGGAAGAGATGTACACCTGGCCACTTCCTCTGCAAGGCTGCACTCTGCAGATGGCCAGGGGATAGCATGAGGAGGGGCTCAGTATGCTTATATTTGCAAGTGCACTTTCATGCAGTAATACATTCATTCATTCATTCACTCATTCACATTTTATTTATTTATGTGTGTAATAAGCACTACACCTAAGACATATGGAGTAGCTTCCCAGAGTGGGTTTCCCAAAGCACAATGTTGATAGCAAGAGTCAGCCTTGAACAGGTGCAAATAGAATTGGCACTTGAAGGGGTGCACTGAACCATGGTCCCAATCAAGAGCGACCTTCACAGCATTTTAAAATGATCAAATTTGTCTCCAAAATGGCAGTAGCCATAACATCGAGTTTGGCCTTCAACGAAGTTTGGCCCTTAAAGCTACCCAGACTTACTACAGCATAAGCTTTCATGAATCAGATGGATCTGATGAATAAAATTTCTGAATGTCCTGGAATTAATTTTGTTAGTCTTTAAGATGCCACTGGACTTATGTTTTGGAGTTTGTTTGCTTGCTTAGGCACAGTATTATTTCACAAAGGGTTAATGATAACTTTAATGCATATAATGTTTCAATTGCTGTAATTTAATTTCTTCTAAAATGGAGCATTTTATGGAATATGCATATTTGAAAAGCCAGGGCTGCTTTTAGCTATCATGTCTCAGATGTCTTCTCTTTGAATTTTAATAAACTGCTCCTTCCAAGACAAGGATGAAGGTTAAAACACACAGATAGTATTGCCATACCTCCTGTGCAGCCTGATTTGAGAATGGGCCAACTGGTGTAGACAGCCAGAAGGGTTGGCAGCTTTAAATCCCAAGGGTGCAGGAAACTTGAGTATTGTTCCCGAGAGGGAAAAAAGTATTGAGCAAAATGTGTTACTCCTGAACATATTGATTTCTCTCTCCCCTCCAATGGATTCTTTAAAAAATATCTGCATGTGAAAAAACAAACCAAAGAAAAGAACCATTAGAACTCAGTAGAGAACATGTGCCAGAATCTACAATTGCTCTCAAATCCATTTTAATGAGAAGCTCAGAGTGTATAATGCATTCTAAACAAAATTTAATTGCCTGTTTAGTTTTCTTGTTTAAAAAAAAAAAAAAAAGTCCTCAAAACTGCAATGTTTCAAAATGCTAGTTTTCTACAATTAATATAAAGATCTTTCCTTCACATCTGCTGCAGTGGCCTTTGAAACAAGGCAAGGAAGCTGGATGACAAAATAGACAATGCAGCTTTAATAGTGGGAGGAAAGAGAAATTGGCATCCCAAATCCCCCGCCTGCCCTGGGGACCCCCGGTTTGGAACCTTCTCCCCCTGCTGGCCAAAAATCTGGAAAGCGGGGGGGGAATGGCGGCCCTTCCCACCCAGCAGCTTCTTACCCCTTCCCTTCCCACCCTTGAGGGCAGCCCAGCCAGCGGCTCCAGAGGCGGCGGCGATGCCGGGTGCACCTCACTCCCGGCTGGCTGCCCGCCACTGCTGCTAGAGGCAAGCCGCAGCGCTTCCCTGGGGCCCTGCCTCCTGCCTTGCCCTCGCCTTCGGTGGCTGGAGGAGCACCAGTCAGGCGTTGCAGGTGCGGGGACCAAGCGGCGGCCTCCCTGCAGCCTTCGCTGCTCAGCCAGGCCGGGGGGCAGGGACTGGAGAAAGCCAAGGCGCCAGGAGCAGAGTCTGGCTGGGAAGGCGGCACGCAGCCAGGCTGGCCCTGCAGCTGGAAGGCTCTTGTTGCACTGAAGAGGGAAGGCGCGGTGCACCGGCCCGTTTGGAGAGCCTCGGTAAAGGGCGGCGGGGGGCCGGGGAGGTCAGCTCCAGCCAAGATGGGAAATGCCTAGAAATGCATGGGGGGGGTTGCTTCGGGTGGAGAACAAAAGTCCTCCTCGGCCGGACCTAAGCCCCCCCCCCTCCGGGAATCTGGACTTTGGGAATTCTTTGTAGTTCTAGGGAACTGCCTGCATGCCCTCACTGGCTGGCCTGCGGGACACCACAAAGATTTCTACAGTTGGGCGTGGGGTGGGGGGGAGAAGGCTCAGAGGAGAATATTCCCTCTTGGGAGCAGGGGGTTGCCAGCTGGGTGAAGGGAATTCCTGGAGATGTGGGGGGGTGGGAGGCTGTTTTTTTGAGGTAGAGGCACCAAAAATTCAGTATAGCATCTAGTGCCTCTCCCCAAAATACCCCCCAAGTTTCATAAAGTTTGGACCAGGGGGTCCAATTCTATGAGCCCCAAAAGAAGGTGCCCCTATTCTTCATTATTTCCTATGGAAAGAAGGAATTGAATAGGTGTGCTGTCCCTTTAAATGTGATGGCCAGAACTCCCTTTGGAGTTCAATGATGCTTGTCACAGCCTTGATCTTGGCTCCACCCCTAATGTCTCCTTGCTCCACCCCCAAAGTCTCCTGGCTCCACCCCCAAAGTCTCCTGGCTCCACCCCCAAAGTCCCCAGATATTTCTTGAATTGGACTTGGCAACCCTAAAGAGAAAGCAGAAGTAGGCCAGAAGCCATCATTTTGGAGATCCTTGGAAGACATCTCAGTTACATCTGGACTTTTTGGGGGTGGGGGGAGGAAGAAGGGGTGCACATTGCATAAGTGCTCCAATGGTGACTTTTAAAGAAAATAATCAATTATAACACTAAGGGTTAATTATGCTAGGGAAACATTAATAACCGCACAGATATCTGGCTATATCATCAAACAGCGGCAAGGAGTTTGATTAAACATTTGTGCTGGAAATCAATATAGAGAGACAAATGACTCAAGTGTTGTGATTATGGGTTATGGTGATGTGCCTAACAGATTATTAACCCCTAGATTTATTAGTCTGATTTCAGAGTCCAATTCCTGTTCTAGTAAGCAATGGAGAGTTTCTTCAGTAGTCCAGCTGCAGCCTTTATTTCCTTTGGGTCTCTGTTTGGTACAACGCTGCCCTCCAGTGGAAAAGAAAACCATGGTGGAAAGGCTGACATTGTGTACCATACTGTAGTAGTAGTCACCTGCTGTTTGGATGAGCTTCAATGCACTGTTTCCTGAGGTTAAAGACAAATTTATCTCCTCCTGAAATAATGCTCTCTCCCACTAATGGTGGAATGAATCACAAAGAGGGTGGCAGAAGGATGAAGACCATGGAATGCTTACAAAATTCTAAATGACCTGGTTTTTGCAGAGTGGCATCGATGCATTAGCAATAGACAGCCCTCCAGACTATGTGTTTAACCAGACCTACTGTGCTATTTACACAAAAGATGCAGATCATAGGTTTCTTCTTTATGTATATGCAAGAGCTTCACATATTCATCATGGGTCGTAATCCAAAGCTGTTTAGAGTAAGACTTCAAACCACAGACACAGACAACATAAGGATAAAAGTTATTAACCTGCATATTCCAAAATAGTATTATGAAACTTTTCATTTGTGTGTTTGGTTGTTAGAACCAAAAAAGATACTGGTAGGACATCAAGACTAGTTCAGAAAGTTTGCCCCTCAAACTCTTTGCTTATGTCTCCAATGGAAGCACATTATAAGAACATGAGAGAAATAAAAATGATTTTAAAACATATGGCATGATGATAAACACTCAAGGGAAAATCAAGTCTTGGTAAGATATTAAAGATGAAGGTATAAACATTCAATGGCTACTATACTATCAATTAGTCTTAAGACTAAAGGAGTTCATGAGTACTGAATGTGGAGTTCTAAGAGATGCAACTGATTATTTACAACTATGACAATGACTATGATGATTTTTTTTAACTGCCCTTCCCAATGGTCAGGCTCAAGGCAGTTTACATCAGATATAAAGATCAAAACCATAAAAGAATAAAACATCAGATTCCCTAAAAAAGTAGATGGTGTCAAAAATGCCAATAATGCTGTTCTCACTAATGCAGCTCTAAGTCCCAGTGGTGCCACTATCTCACAGAGGGAATGGGAGTACCAAGATGAACCATTGCTGTCCTCAACTGAATGCCAGGCCCTGCAGAAAGAAAATAAAGCTCTCAAGGCCCAACTGGAATGTGGTAATAATAATAATAATAATAATAATAATAATAATGAATTTATTTTTGTATCCCGCCCTCCTCCGCCAAAGGCAGAGAGTTCCACAAAGTTGGAGACAGGGTAGAGAAGGCTCTTGCCCTGATCAAGGACAATTGGATATCTTGTGGACCAGGGACTTGCCTGACTTGGTGCAGTTGGTAAAATGCCAGCGAGTTGCAGTAATCCAGTCTGGATGCAACCATTGCATGGATTACAGTGGGTAAATTAGAACAAGACAGGTAACAGAGCCAATTGCCTGACTTGGTGCCATTGGTAAAATGCCAGCAGGGCAATATTGCTGATCTGGACCTCCATTGTCAAGGAGACATCCAGAAGCACTCCCAAGCTCTAAGCAGTAAATTCCAGTTTTAATGGCACTCTGTTGAGAGCTGGGAGATGGAACTCCACACCAGTATCTCTCTGACTCAGCCACAGAACCTCCATCTTTGAGGGATTCAGTCTCAATCAGCTGTTTTAGCCACCCCACTACAGCTTCCATACCTGCAGCCAGATTAACCAGGACAGCGTTTGATGGCCACCCATCAACAGATGAAGCTGGATCAGCATATGGATGACAGCCCAGTCCGAACCTCCATACCAGCTGGGCAAGAGGGCACATATAGATTTTGAATAACACTGGAGAGAGTATAGTCCCCTGAGGCATCCCACACATCATGGGGTGTCTAAAGGATACCCTCTCCCCTGCACCATCCTCTGCACTGACCCCAGAGAAATGAGGAGAGCCACTTCAGGACAGCCATGCAAACTCTGACATTGGTGAGATGGTTAACCAAAAGGCCATGGAGTAAAATACAAGATGGAGTAAAATACAAGATTTTACTCCAGCTAGAAACAGAAGATGAAAAGTGAGGGGGAAGGTGTGATTAAGCGGATGCAAAGCCTTGAAGGACATATATTTATATGGCAATGGCAACGACTATGGGGGGAAATATCAGATTTACAATCAACCAGACTAAGAGAAAATTAATACAAATGTTTTTCAAATGGTATAACCCCAAAAGACATTGAGAAAACACATAAATACTGCAAAGTAAAATGTTGGAAATGTCAACACACAGATGGAACTTTATTTCATATGTGGTGGACTTGTAAAAAACCAAAAAGATGTTAGAAAGAAATACACCAAAAATGCAGAACATATTAAAGTTTAAATTTGCAATGGAAGCCAAGAGCATGCTATTAGGTCCTCTGCCTAACGAATTACCAAAACTTTTAGAAGAGATATTCAAATACACGGTGACAGTGACTAGAAGAACTATTTATGCAGCAAAATGGAAACTAGATGTCTGTCCACATTTAGAAGAATGGAAAAATAAACTTGCTGAATATGCAATAATGTTGGGAAATAGGAGAGACCCGGTGTTCTTCAAAAAAGTCAATTTCAGTGAAATTTACAAGACTGTGCTGTAATTGCTCAATGCAAAGAATTTTTTCAAAGACTCACTATTAAAGGAATATCTCATACTATTTTATAACATATAATGTATATACCCAAAATTATAAATCAAAATTACAATTTATAACATATAATGTATATACCCAAAATTATAAATCAAAATTACAATAAAGCATTTGCCATTTTTCATCATGAAAGAGTCCATGTAGAGTAAAGACTCCAAAGAGTGCAAAGTCCTAGTAGGTGTGCGACTTCTCCTGATGGATGACGATGTTGCCTGTGATATCAAAAGCTACTTTGCAGTACATTGAAGACTCAACACATGAGGCAATGTCTTTATAATGAAGTGTAAATGATAACTCATTTCCTAGGTTTAAAAAGCCATGTTTCGGTTGTAGACCTTTGTCTTGATCAATTCACTTCATCTTATCTGGAACTAAATACATAATTGCATGTGCCATTATATATTTCAAAAGCAACACTAATCCTGCACGAACAAAACATAACATACCCAGTGCTCACAACAATATGCACACAACTAGTCAGTTTCTTTATCTGGTATTAGCGGTTCTCAGACAAAAAAACGCCAAGCCATGCTCTTAAGTAATGTCAGCTATTACAGGACGCAGCTTTAAGGAACATCAACAAATTCCAAAACCAAAGAAAACACGTTATTAATTTTTTACAGAAAGGGTGTTAGATCCAAGGAGGCATTAAGGCCATATGGAGTTATTGTATTGAACTTCTGAATAAAGTAAGATTCTAACTGTAATAGAATCCTATGTAAGTCTTTAACATCATGAGAATTATTAATTTGTAGTTTGTAAACGATATCACCCTTTAGCTCTTTATAGTCATGGCTACACCCCATCATATGATTCACAATAGTTGCATCCACAACTTTCATTTTTACCTGACAAAGATGTTCCTGAAAGCAGACCTTAAATAGTCTCATGGACAATCCAATATATAAAAGAAAATACAGTAATGGCAGAATTAACAACCTGTTTGAGAAATAGGTCTGTTAGAGATTTTAAGGAGAGATGGATATGAATTATGCTAACATGTGTTATACTAGCAGGAGACAAACTTAAACTGCGAAAATATCATATACAAATGTATGGTAATGAAGTAGAATTAAAATCTGTTCCAAATGTAATATCTCAAGTACCAATGGGTTCTCAGTATGAGATATATGATAGATTTTCTTTTACACCTTGACATACTACTTATCTATTAAAGGTTCTAATGAATATGTAGATGTGGCAACAATATTATATTGAATACATAGTAATGATCAAACCAGTGTTGTGCTCAAAATAGATGTTATGTTGTTTCAAACTTAAAACTTAAATGATGAACACAATTTTACCCCAACAGAAATAAGAACTATTGTTTTTATAGATATCTTAAAAATTATAATGAAGGAGATGAAAGGGAAAATATTTTCTGATTTATACATTTTTACTACATCATTGTCTTCAACAAGTGCATTTATATAACCTCCCTTTTTACTTTCCCTTTTCTTTTCCATACACCCACTGTTTTCCTATATTTAATTTAAAAAAAAACTAGTTCAGAAAGTTTTAATATTAGCTGCTAGTAGTGCATTTTGGAATATTCCACTAATTAAGGTACAGACAAGATAATCCATCACAGCCAATCATTCATATAAGTAATTTGCTGGGTTCTTGTGCTCACTTCGCAATGGCAAGACTGAACCTTGGATCTTGCAATTATTTCTAAAGGACATCCATATAACCAGTGGGTTTGACTTCCAAGACAATTGGTGACAGATATATTAGTTTATTATACCACTTAACGCTTGTCTCTAACAGTTTATTGTTTGCTTCACAGCAGTGTTGTTGAGGGGGGGGAGGGGAGATGGACTGTCCCAGAGGAGAGGTAGTAGTAATAAGTAAGCTCCCAGGAGAACCTGTCAGCAGAGAACTGTCTCCCCCCGACATCAATGGCCATCTAGTGGGGTTCTCGCCTGACAGGGCTGGTGGTGGACAGGGGAGAGCAGAATCAACCAGTGGCATGCCAAAGACAGAATGAGAGTCAATCCTGTGTAGCCCACATCCAACCAATGAAAATCCTCTGATTTGCCACCACAGTAGGGCTTTTATTATCTAAAGATGACAATCTTTGTGTGTGTTGCTTCTGAGAACACAATGTACTGTTCTTCAGTGTCTGATATCTGGACTTTGATGGGCATGAACAGTATACCACAGCATTCAATTGCATTTCTCCCCTCCCTTGCAATGCTATCAATACACACAAATGCTTGCGTGCATTTAATGAGGCACAGCATGAAAAGCAATCTTCTTTTTTACACTGTGTATCATAAGTGCACACAAGGACCTCTTCATTTATGTCAGTATTCTGGATTTGGGGTGGAGGGTGGGGAGACTTGACTGAACAGAATTGACCGAACATTTAAGCAACCTACTCATGTGCAAATTTAGAATTGATTTTAAATACCTCCATTCTAAATCAGAAAGAAGACAGAAAAACATTTGAGACAGAGGAAAAGCAAGAAAAATGTGTTTATTATTTGTGCAGACTTTTCTTTGCAACCCAAAAGCAGTTTCAACAGCAGGCCTGGCTGCAGAAGATTGCTGAACAGCCCAAACTATAAACAGTTCTTTAGAAGTGGAAAGCAATAGCTATGCCACATATTGAAATATGGACTGAAACAATGTTAGAACAAAAAACATCTGGAGGCAAAAAACATCTGGAGAGCTACTGTTGGCCACCCCTGCACTACACCAAACTGGCTCTCAAACTATGTAATAACCTACAAGTCTTCTGCAGACTCCATTTAATTCACATGAACTGGGAGCCTACCAGCTACATGTATGGGAGCATGAGCCATGAAGTCATTGTCAAGCGCGCTCATTTCTGGACCACATTTTATTAGGTAGAGAGCCAGCTCTCCAGCTCTCCCCCATTATTTATTTTATTTTTATTTATTTATTTATTTATTTGGGATTTATATCCCGCCCTTCCCACAAGTGGCTCAGGGCGGCTTCCAGTGATAGATCCAACAAAATTACAGTATTTAAACATATAAAGGGATCAGCATTTAAAACAGATAAAAACAGATAAAACCATGGTTATCAATAAATATTAATAAATAAATATTAATAAATAAATTTACAACCCAGAGGGCACGTAGCAAAAACATCTGACCCTGGGATGTTTACGTTATAGCCTGGCAGTTGGTACCTCAAAGCGGCCTCCCCCAGTTTCACACAGACAGCCCTTATTGGTTCACAAATAAGGATGAGAATGTTTCTGATGTTTTCAATAGCCTAGGGTGCCTTAGTATGGATAGATAGTTGCTTAGTAACCTTTGAACCCATGACTCAAGTATGTATCTGTAATGTAACCTTTGATGCTATCCTATATAGCAACTGCTTAACTGTTGATACTCCATTACTCCCAAGGCTTATGTCCTTGGAAAAGCTCCTGAGTTTCTTACAATAAACATCTTTTTATTCAAAACAAAAGAACTCTGTTATGGGGAAATATCGGCACTTGACATTCATGATCTGTGATGCACAGATTCAAGTTTCTCCCTCCAGGAGCTTCAGGCAATCACTTTCACATAGTGGATTGAAATGCTGAAGTAAAAAAAGAGAAACATTTAGAAATTTAACTGCTGTCCAAATAACAGATTTGAGGATGGTTGGATTTCAGTGGAAGAAAGGTTAGGTCTGCTGACGAAGAAAGGAGTCCATCAGGAACTTATAATACAATCGTATGCAGAGAGTTACTCCAGTCTAAAACCACTGGTCTTAGACTAGTGTAACTGTTCATAGGATTGCATTGTTTAGGCATTTTAAAGATAGGTAGGGTTTGGGTGCTGTTCTTGAACAACAAAAAAGTGTAAAAAGGGGAAGACTTAATGATCTGTATTACTATGGTTTGGGTACTGTTCCTGTGAAAACAGTTAAAAGCCTTTCTCTACCATGTTATAAGTCTGAATCAGTCAAACAAGGTTTGCTTTCCTATTTGTTACATTTTCTCAGGCCCCTGATCTTCAGTAACTTTTTTACTGAAATACAGAGAGAGTTGGAGAACAGGAAAACAAAGAAATAACCAAGTCATACACACCATTGAAATGAACCCATTTCTTGGTTGTCTTCATCAAACGTATTCTGTGGTTTCTTGAAGCCTATAAAACCGTCACAATAGCCCAAGTGAATGCTGGTTAGCACCCCAAGTCCAGACATTACCCTCATTGAAAACTAGGAGACTAACTGACCACACAGGCTCAATTATAAAAATAACAGTATAAAAAAGAAGTTCGTAGGATGTGGAATTTATGTCCCTAGTTTCCAAGTCTAGAGACAAGGTGTTTTCATTCTATTTCATCTTCAGTGGACAATACTTGGATTTTTCCATATGAATACAGCATCTATTCACATGAACTAGAACCTTGATTTTCCAGGCTTCTGGACTGAGTGAATAGAAGCTGTAACTTCATGGAAAATCCATACATTACCATTCACATGAAATGGAAACTGCACTGGTTGAATATGGACTGAATGCTTCTGATACACATGGATGGTGTGTGAGAGTAAAGAACCAAAATGGGTGTTAGCTCCTGGGAAACTAAGCTGATAGGCCTGCATAGCCTGCTTAACTGCTTCTATATCTTAATAACGACATAGTGATTATCACTGAGGAGAGGTGAGGAGTGAAAGTGAAGAGCGTGAGAGTGAAGAGCAAATGTTATAGCTACCTACCGTTTTGGCGAGTGGACGCGGAAGACTGCTGAGGCAGCGGTCTGGCATGCGAGCAGGGCCGGGCGGGGCTGAGTGGAGAGTGGAGTGGACCCAGATGACAAGTGGGACATTCGGCTTGGAAGAGGCCATCTGCCGGGGAGTGGAGAGTTGGTGGCAGTATTTGCTGTAGCTGTCTCTAACTCGGCAAGCAGAGCCTTGGATACAGCGCTCTGGGCACAGACGAGCCCATGAGCAGAGTGGAGGGCTGCAACAACGGCTGTTCTGGATGTTGGACAACCAACAAACAGAGCTTGGAGTCCTGTTGCATGGCGGGGAGACAAGAGGAAGGTCTCTGCCAACCCAGGCCTGCCAGGCTAGGTGGGGAGATCGCCAGACAGACGCCTCTGCTCGCTCTGCATCTTGCTCTGTTCCCTGCAACACGACCGCTGCACCCAGCCTTGCGCTGCACTTCACTGCACTTTATTGCATCTTATTGCACATCATTGCACTCTATCGCACTTTATTCCATCTCATCCCACGCTTACACCTGAGAAACGTTGAGGAGAACATTGCATGTGAGGAGAACTTTATACAATTGTCATATAGAAGCACAACAGCATTTTATCCTATTACAACAACTACCTCCAACTACCTACGATTAGCTTTTTATTGATTGTTAAGCTGCCAAACTGAATTGTTTTTATTTAACTAATTTATAGAGATTTAATTAGATTGATTGGCTTCAGATAGATACCGGTATATATTTTTGGCAGTTAATTAAGGGTGTGTTATTGTTGGGGTTGGGGGTTTATAGTTAATAATGCCATTAGAGTTAAATTAAGTATTTTAGTCAATTAATTTATAAGGGAGATTGTGGGTTGGGATTAAATTTGGGTTGGTTAATTTAGATTGGCAGCTTGATAAATTAAGGAGATTGGCTGGTAAGAGTAGAGTGGATTGGGGAGCTAATACACTGTAGGGTGTTGCTGTACTTCCGCATTAACTTTGGCTGAAGTAGATGCCAGTGGGAGATAACTGGCCTAGGGATTCCAGTACTCCTGGGGAGGGGGAGGTATGACGGTGGGAACAGACAGTGATATAAGGGAAGGAGACCGAGACCAGGTAGTGCTCGACCACCTTCCAGTCTGTGTCCCATCCCGACAGTGACAGGTAGTAGGGCCAGGTTGAATGACTCACCTCCGTCATTGGTGTTATGCAATGCCAGGTCCATAAATAATAAGACCACCATCCTTCGAGAGTTCTTACTAGAACAGGACATGGATCTGGCATGCATGACTGAGACCTGGGTGCGAGAGGGAGACACAGTGACCCTCTCCCAAACGGTTCCCTCGGGTTACTCAGTCTTTCACCAATCACGGACTAGCAGGCGGGGGGAGGGGTGGCTCTAATCATATGAAAGGCTTACTCCTTTAGGGCTCTCCTGGCCCCAGAGATCGATGGTATTGAATGTGCTGGTCTGGCATGGGACGTTGAGGAGGGGTTGGTGATTTGCCTGGTATACCGTCCACCCAATGCACCAGCCAGCGCCTTACTAGCCCTGATCGAGGCCGCAACAGGCTGGGCATTGGAGTACCCAAGGCTTCTCATCCTGGGTGACTTCAATGTCCATGCCGATGACACGGCCTCAAGTCAGGCGCTGGACCTGGTGTCATCCATGGTGACACTGGGACTCTCCCAATTTGTGACATCGCCCACTCACCAGGCGGGGTACATGTTAGATTTTATCTTTGCGGCCAGGATTACGGTGGACAATGTAACTGCTGAGGCAGTGCCATGGTCGAACCACTTTGTCCTTAAGGCTCATATGGATGCTCCACCCCAAACCCGTTTGGGCAGCAAGCTTATTTTGGCTCGCCCATAGAGCCTGATGGACACAGAGCGGTTCCAAACGGCTCTACGGGATCCCTGGCCCCCTGGCGATTCTCTTGATGATCTGGTGGATTCCTGGCATGGCCAGCTCTCCAGAGGAATTGATGAGATCGCACCTCGATGCCCTCTGCGACCCCGCATTAAGCTGACCCGGTGGTACACCCTGGAATTACACCACCTGAAACGAGGACTCAGACGGCTAGAGAGGCAATGGCGCCGTACTCAGGACGAAGTGACTAGAACATCTTATAGAGAGTTTATGAGGTCCTATGAGAGGGCAGTCAAAGCCACAAAGATTTACTTTGCAACTAAGATTGTGTCTGCAAATTCGCCCCCGGCGCAATTATTTAAGACGATTCGGAACCTGACAACACTGCCACAAGGCAGGCCAAATGCTAAGGAATTAGAGATAGGCTGCGAGGCTTTTGTGAAGTTTTTTGCAGACAAGGTCACATTGCTACTCCATGACCTCCCCGCCATATTGGATACAGTAAGTGAACTTGAGGCTCCATGCCTGCCTTCTGGTTCGATCTTGAATCGCTTCAACACACTCAGCCTGGAGGAGGTTGACAGGATTCTCTCTACTGTACGCCCTACAACTTGCGATTTGGACCCATGCCCCTCCTGGCTAATTAAAGCTTGCCAGAGGGAGCTTAGGTGTCCTATATGGGACATCGTAAATAGATCCCTCTCGGAGGGTCTTTTTCCAACGCCTCTTAAAGAGGCAGTGGTCCACCCCCTCCTAAAAAAGATTACATCAGACCCAACCAAATTGGCACATTATCGGCTGGTCTCAAATTTACCCTTTTTGGGTAAAATTATTGAGAGGGCAGTGGCTCTACAACTGCAGAGTTTCCTAGATGACACTTCTGTCTTAGATCCATACCAATCTGGCTTCTGCCCGAGCCACAGGACGGAGACAGTACTCGTCGCCCTCATGGATGATCTCCAGTGGCACCTGGGTTGAGGCGGTTTGGTAGTACTGCTGTTGTTAGACCTATCGGCTGTGTTCAATACGGTTGACCACCGGTTGCTGACCTGCCGCCTTGCCAACGCGGGGATTCAGGGGCTGGCTTTACAATGGCTTTTCTCTTTCCTGGATGGTCAGGGACAAAGAGTGGCGATTGGGGAAGAGCTGTCCCAGAGATACCTACTTAACTGTGGGGTGCCTCAGGGGGTGGTACTCTCCCCGGTGTTGTTTAAAATCTACATGTGCCCCCTTGCCCAGATTGCCCGGAGGTATGGGCTGGGTTGTCATCAGTACACTGATGACACCCAGCTCTATCTATTGATGGATGACTAGCCTGGCGATGTCCCAGAAAATCTGGACCGGGCGCATCAAGCCATGGCAGGATGGCTCAGGCTGAGTTGGTTGAAGCTGAATCCAACGAAGACAGAGGTCCTGTGCCTGGGCCGTGGCGGTCTAGGAAGGGAAATTCCCCTACCGGTCTTTGATGGTGCGCCACTGAAAACAGTGCGCAGGCTCAAGAGCCTGGGAGTGCTACTGGAGCCTTCCTTGTCAATGGAGGCCCAGATAGTGGCCACTGCTAAATCCATCTTTTTTCATTTGAGATGAGCGAGGCAGTTGGCTCCCTTCCTGGAGCACGAAGACCTGGCAACAGTGATCCATGCAACAGTCACCTCGAGATTAGACTACTGTAATGCCCTCTACATGGGGCTGCCCCTGTGCCGAACTCAGAAACTGCAGCTAGTGCAGAATGCAGCGGCCAGACTGTTAATGGGACTCCCTAAGTGGGAGCACATACAGCCTGGGCTGCGGAAACTGCACTGGCTGCCAATTGTGTACCGGATTCGTTACAAGGTGCTGGTTACTACCTTTAAAGCCCTATATGGCCAAGGACCTGTCTACCTTAGGGACCGTCTCTCCCCATATATTCCCCAGAGAGTGCTTCGATCTAGCTTGCAAAACCTGCTGACAATCCCTGGGCCAAAGGAGGTCAAATTGAAAACAACAGGAGAGAGGGCCTTCTCGGTTACAGCACCGCGCTGGTGGAACCAGCTACCAGAAGAGGTACGGGCCTTGCGGGACCTTAGCCAGTTCCGCCAGGCCTGTAAGACCGTCCTCTTCCAGCTGGCTTTTTAATGTAGAAGTATTATGTCATCACTATGCAAGCTATGTGGTATTGGTAGCACCAAATTAATCTGTGTTTTAAATTGTTTTACTGATGTTTTAATACTTAACTAATGCTTAACTTAATGCGTATTTTGTTTGTTATTATCTACTATTGTAATGCTGTATTTATGTTATATTATGTGAGCTGCCCTGAGCCTGTTTCAGCGGGGACGGTGGGATATAAATTAAAAATTATTATTATTATTATTATTATTGTGGGTTTTTACTTGGCTTGAACAAAATGGAATGGAATGGAAGCAGTTTACACAAATTCTGTGCAATAAACAATCATGGTACACACAAGAGTTTTTGTGTGGAACAAAAAGAGAAAAAGACAAGATGGAAATGATCTTTGAGAAGAACCAAAGTGACACCAATAAATATAATTAAATGTGTAGTAATGTGTTATGGAAAAGGTTAACTAGCTGGACAGTTATGAGATGTGGATTCTAGCAGTCACCATTTTTTTACTATCATTTTTCATAATCATTTTTCATTAATCTGGTTGCTGAGTTGTACCATTTGGAAGCTACTTGCGAGTTAGCAGAATTCTTATTAAAATAACTATTACTGTGAATACTTGTGTTCTGGAAGGAATAAGTTCCCAGGTATGACAAAATGGCAAAGAGAAGTTGGTTTGGTCTGGGAAACATTTTAGCCTTCAGAATCTTGAGATAGAATTGATTCTGTATAAGCATATAACTTCCTTCTGATCAGTATCATACTATTTTTCCATCTGTGTAAAATGCAACACTTTAATTAATTAGTAGCGGTAGAAAATGAGCATCTGAAGTTAGTTTTCGCTAATTCTTAGACACACAAGAGGAAAACCTGCAAGACACAGAAGGGTAATTTCTTTTCCTTTACACACACCAACAAAAACCAGTTCCTAGGCTTCTGCTCCATTTCCCTTTCCTCCTGGCTCTGGTTTTCTGTACACTCACTCTTCTTCACTCACTCTGATATTAATGCTTAACTTCTCTTCACACTGACAATTTTTTTCATTTCATAGGGGACTAAATGATCAGTGAAATATTATTAGACCATCTCATAAATCTCAGCAGCAATTTTAGGTTTTTCTGAACAAATATATACAACATTGTATTGTCTATGGTTGCCTAGGCAATCCAAAATGGCTGCCAAGATTTTATGACGAAGACTAAATGTGACATCTCCCCACCCTGCTTTTAAGAAACATCTTTCCCCATCCTTACATGACCCCATCATATGTATATTTTTATTCACACTGTAAGCCAAAATGCCCTCAAAAGAGGTTGGGGAATTGACAAATGGGCACCTGTGGCTTAAAAAGGATCTAGAATCTATATATACAGGATTCCACTTCCAGAAATTATTGCTAAATTTACCAAATGACACTAATTAAGTAAAACAATTAAAAATTTATTACAGAAAAATATAGAACACACACATACAAGATAATGAATACATACAACACACATACAGTCCTAATAAAAATAGAGAGAAATGCACAGAGGTAACATCAGGATGTACGAACAGGGTGATAATTACGAATCGTAGTCTTCAAGGAAGGTTCCAATGGTGACAAATGAGGACTGGGGGAAAGGACCCTCAACTGATCAGGAATCGGGGATGTATCTAAACAGCAGGAATGGGGTACTGCTAGATGCACACCTGTGGGGAGCTGGGTCACAGGTTATAAGGACTACCTTGAGCCCTTAGGGGATGGGGGTACAGGGGTGGATGACAGGTGGTCAGCTGGTACATGACCTCAGAAAAAGGGCTGGACTTATGCGGTAGCCAATAGCCAGTTTATTGGGGGCACCTGATTGGATGCCCATACCTGGCCAATGAGCAGACTTGGCCCTAGTTACCTGATTGGACTTCCAGGTAACAATGGGCCAAAGGGGGAGGCTCCAGGATGACCGTTAAGGGAAAGAATGGGAGAAATTATTGGGGTGGGGGTGATTAATCAAACTTATCTAAAAAGGTGACAATAGATGGCCAAATTGCTACCTAAGGTAACACCCGATCTATACAAAGACATTTGGCTCTAGGTGAAGATGTTCTTCTCTTCTTTCCTCTACTGGCACCAGCCTTTCTCTTGGGTTCCGTTGGACAAAGGCTCAGGCAGTTTGACAGGATCCACACCTAAGATAAGCTTGATGGCGTTATGCATAGGTGACATCTGTTGAGTACGTGAGCCTCCCACTTCACTGTAATGGAGTCTGGCACTGCAGGAAGATAGCTGCTGGTGATGTTAGCCTTCCCATATGGATTCTATGGTCAAGGATGGAAACCATTTGCCTGACAGTTCCTGGCTGCACCTTCTTCTGCTGCAACGGCCAAGATGGTGATCACACGGAGCAACTGGAAACCCATCTGTTCTCCTGGTTAGCACTCTTCCAGAGACATGAAGTGCTGCAGCAACATTGTGGCTGTTTGTACTCACATAAGTCCCTACATTCTGGTAAACAAAACCCATGTTCTCTTGGCAGATGTGTGTGAGTTGGGTCTCCAGGCACCCTGGCAACCAAACGGGTGACTACGATGTTCTGAAATTAGGGGTCTTTTTCTCACAACACCCTGGGACCAAGTTGGGAGTTCAATAGATGATTGACTTGACCTAAACCTATGATCTATAGTAGCTACACCTGTCTAAACAGGCCAGTCTCACATGATCCACTTGAAATCTATTGCCTTCAAAATAGAGGTGTGCATTTCAAAAATTGTCATGTTAATTTTGGTTCTAGATTTCAGGGAGAGCTTGTTTTTCATTACCCTCAAATTTCCACACCTTATTACCATTTCGAAGAGCTCCGTGGCGCAGAGCGTTAAAGCTGCAGTACTGCAGTCCTAAGCTCTGCTCACGACCTGAGTTTGATTCCTGGCTAAAGCTGGGTTTTCAGGTAGCTGGCTCAAGGTTGGCTCAGCATTCCATCCTTCCGAGCTCGGTAAAATGAGTACCCAGCTTGCTGTGGGGGGAGTGTAGATGACTGGGGAAGGCAATGGCAAACCACCCTGTAAAAAGTCTGCCGTGAAAACGTTGTGAAAGCAATGCCACCTCAGAGTTGGAAATGACTGGTGCTTGCACAGGGGACCTTTCCTTTCCTATTACCATTTCAGGATTTTTTCAGGTACTTTTTCAGGTCCCAAACATTCTGGACCATTTTTTTTCCAATTCCCTCCCCCCCCCCCCCATTTCTCTACCCCTAGAGGCAGCAGGACTAGGACAGGGCGGAGGGAGGCAGAGAAAGGAAGCTGTCCCCAGCAAACAGCTGTCAGACTGCATCACCCATCTCTTTGACTTTTAAAGGAACTAGAACCCCTCTCCCACTTTAAAAGCTGAAGCTAACAGCTGGCCATTGGAACTAATGGGGTGTATAGAGGCCAAGCCTACCCACTTGAAATGCGGAAGCCACTATTTCCTATGGGCAGATCTGACCCTGTTACGGCTTGTAGGAAATAATGGTCTTGTTTTTGCCAATGGCTGGTAGACCTGGCCTCTATCCAGGACTAAGTTGTCAGTTGGCATCAACTGTTAATTGAGTTTCTAGCCCCTTTCAAATTTAAAGGGACAGAGACACTTCCAGAAGATGTTTAACATGCCAGCTTCCTCTGTCTCCCTCCCCACTCCTGTACCTTTCCCAAACCAAAACACTTCCAACATTCCAGAGCTCCAGAAACAGCTCATTCTGTTTTTAATCTCAACTCAGGTATATCCGAATGCACATTGCTACTTCAAAACCAAACTAGCTATCAAGGTTTAACTTTTACATAAAGTGCAGGGCAAGCAACCCATCTGTAACATCAGTATATGCAAAGTGATCAATATCCCAGGCGTTTCATAAATGAAATGTGATAGTTTGTGTGTTCCCTAATGGGTAAAAGATCATGTAACATATATTGATTTAATAGGTGTTGGAATTCTCAAGTGCATTTTCGAGGATTAAAGCAACGTGATTTTCCATTTGCATGATGGCTATCTGCAATTTAAGCTTTCAGGGAAATAATTTAATGAAGCTGCTGCTATATGTGTGGTGGGTAATTCAGAAGGAGTCAGAGGAGAGCAGAGCAGTGGAGTCTATGATTTAGAAGAAAGGGAGCTCAGCTAAACAAATGCACAAGTGCAGAAAAATTTATGGCCTCATTACTGTCACTCATGGCCAGGTCTTGAATTCATGTATGTGCCAGGTTTCAGAAAAACATCTATAATGATTCACTGGTTTTGAAAGTTGTCCTATTGCTCTAATGTGTTACTTTGTCTATTCAGGGTAACAGAATATTTATTATTTAGAAGATAGTAGGTTTATTTATCAGACACACACATGATACACTCAAGGTTTAGGTAACTTCTTCCATATTCAGATATAGTGCATTCAGTAAACATTGTACATATTGAAAAGGAGATGTTCAATATTATTCCACACCCATAAATCCTTCCATCCCCATATTCTCTGTCCGTTATAAGCACAGAAGTGAACTGAGAGAGTCTAGTTTACTGGGAGTGTAAATTTCTTCCAGCTTTAGTGAAACTCTAGCATTTTATTGCCTTACAGTTTTATTAGTACACTCCAAAATCTACATAAAGTTTAATTGTTCCTTCACTAATACTGTGATAAATATTTGGGACAGCCTAATAAAATAGCTTGCAAATGGCAATTTTGCCTTCTGTTCTGCACTGCTGTAATTACTTCCCCGAGGAGTACATCCTAGCCCTTTGTCACTTGATAGCTGCTGTTATTTTCAAATGAAGCAGCAGAGATGGATGCATGGGGGAAGGGAGTTTTTAATCATACACCTAAAGCAGCAGCAAATTTCTTGTCCATGAATCTCTCACTCTGCAACTTATTTTGGACTCTTGCTCAAATTACTGGGGCGTTCAGATGATGACTGAGACGAAAGGGAAATAGGATTGCAGAGCACAAAGGCAGATCCATTACAGGTAATCTCCACAGCAGTCGTCTAGCTTCCAAACATAATTGGCCCTTTTTAGCATATGTGCCTATCATTTGCCATTAGAATTCATTTCTTTATGTCCCTCTTCAAATCAATCAATAAACAAAACACCAATATCTTGGGCTGATCCTAGAGCTGCAGCCTCCAGGTGGGACCTGGAGACCTTCTGCTTTTACAACTGATCTCCAGCTGGCAGAGATCAGCTCCCCTGAAGATAATGGCTGCTTTGGAGGATGGACTGTATGGCATTGGACCATGCTGAAACCCCTCCCCTCCCCAAACCCTACCAACTCTTGGATCCACCCCCAAAGTCTCCAGGTATTTTTCAACACAAACTGGACAGCCTTTGCTGACTCATCTAAAAACACAGCCTGTGAGCAGTGTTGCCAACTCTGGGTTGGGAACTACCTGGAGATTTGGGGGATGGAGCCTGGGGATGGCAGGATGGGGGAAGAATAGGGGCTTTTACAGATACCATAGAATGTAGCCTCCAGAGCAACCATTTTCTCCAGGGGAAATGATCTTTGTTGACTGGAGGGCCCTTATAAGATCTCTAATAGATCTCTAGGTCCCACCTAGAGGTCAGTCAACCAAAAGACACAATCTAAACTGCTGTACACTGAATTTGCAAGATGAGAAGGAGAGAATTATGGCCAAAATGATCACAGGTCTTCTTCAGTCTGTGAAGAAGGATTTACACACAAGGCAAATAACATCTGTATGCAGTGTGGCTGTTCACAAAAAGAGAGGGAATTTATTCTTCCAACTTCCATTCATTTGTATATATATTAATCAAAACCACACTCCCCACACTCCCAACACATTTTAAAGGGGGGAAATATTTTGTTGCCCCCCAGTTGTAATAAAGGGTCTGACAACCATAAGTTGGGTAAACTAAGGGCCACTTTATTGAAGATTCCATTGGCAAAGGCCAAACATTCACTAGGCAGCACAGTCAAGGCCAGGGGTCATTCCTAGACCCCTCCCTTGACGAATGATGGGTGAGACACCCTGGCCAGGGCTGAGCCAGCCACCAATCACTCAAGTCCAGCTGGCACAGTGCCTGGGACAAGCCCTAGAGATCCACCCCCCTTAAGCTGCATAGCCTAAGTGGTGATCAATTGGCCATCCCATAGGCAGTCTGCATTTCTCCCCTATGTCGCACAGACCTAAAGGTGACAATGCAAGACCCCTAAGCCCATATGGGGCTGCTGCAGGGTGCTCACCGAACTGTCAAATTAAATAACAACCAGAATACTGCCCAACTGAAAGTTACCAACCTACTCAATGGCACCACCCCAGTCAATTCCACAATCCTCTGAGTCACAGTGCAGGGTAGGTAAAAACATTCTCTCCCACCAGCCAATCAGGAAGGGTCGAAAAATTCCTACCTGGTCCGCTTTGAAATTGGGCAACCAGCAAGAGCCTGCACTTCAGACAGGGTGGCAAGGTCGACCAAACACACGGAAAGACTAAAAGGAAAGGGCAAAACCAGCCCATCAAATGCTGGTTCCCTACAGGAATCAGGCTGCAACTATAGCCCCAGCTCTTTCTCCTTCCGAGGAGGTAAAAGCATCCCTCCTGCAGCACGATGGAGTCAAGCTGCAGGTAGGAGCTGGATACTCTTTAAAATGTCAATAAAAGCACTGGAAGCCTCAATTCAATTTGCAAAATCAATCAAGAGTCCTGTTGTGTCTTGCATTTCAGTCCCGAAATTACAACTTAGCGGACGTTACGGAGGTGACCAATGGAAGTCCACTGGTCCCCGGATGTAGCTCCGCAAATACGCTCCGCCAATCAAGATCTGTGGCGGGAAGTTTAACTGGCCAGGATTGGACCTGGCCAGACTGAGGGTTGTTCCGGGGTATGTATATAATCAGGACCCGGCCCGCGTTGCCTTGCCTTGTGATGTACTCGCTAATAAAGCATGTTGCCTTCAACATGTCTTGTCACTCAGTACATTACAAGTCCTTTTTCACCTTGCCATGTAGTCACAATCCAAATTGTGGCTATATATGAGCATGCTACATGCCTTTTACAGGTAGATGAGGATCTGTGATCTTTATCACATCCATTGTGGCCTTTATTAAATTGTGGTATGACTGAGTAGAAGTGGAAACTCAATGCTTCCCTGCCTGTACTTCCCTTCTGAAACTGACATTTTAGCACCTTTTCAGCCAGCACGAAGCACTTTTGGCTGGCCTCTATCAGAGAAATATGACTTTACAAAGTAGTTTCAGAGGGAAGCTACAAACTGCCTTGAACTGTGTGTGTGCCTTTAAATCCTGTGATTAGGGAGACCAAGAGGAAAACTTAATTTAATTTTAAAACTTAAGCAGATTTTTAATTAAATATTCATGTTGTTTAACTGTAATTTTATCTATCTGTATAGCTAAACTTGAATTGTGTTGTTAGCCACCCTGAGCCTGCCCCGGCGGGGAGGGCGGGATATAAATAAAATTTTGTTATTGTTGTTGTTGTTGAATAGGCGGGGCAACTAGGCAGAGCCTCGTGAGTCTTCCAGTGAGTGTGTGAAAGGAAGTGAGCAGAGTCCCTCTGTTTGTTTGGAGGAAAACTCCACACCCTGGGCAGCTCTGCTTTCATTTTCCTATTAGTCTGACAAAGTTGGTTGAGTACAACAGATTGTTATATTCAGCAGCTCCAGTGAGTAAATTGCCCCAGTGAGATCACAAAAGTGTATGCTTGCAGACTGTTTGTTTTGGCTGCTTTGCGAGAATGTGTGTTTGTTCACTTTCATTTAATAGAAATGCAGTTGCTGGAGGTTGCAGAAATGAAGACTGTATTCAGGGGAACTGCATTGCATTTTTATTTATTTGGGGGTGAATGGAAGAGTCTTCTGGCTGTACCCCCAAAGTCTTCTAGCTTCACCCCTAAAGTCCCCAGGTATTTTCTGAGGTGGACATGGCAACTCTAATCTAGAACATGGATACAAGGGCTGTGATAATGGACAATATACTGGGAAGGAAAGAGACTATTACATGGTTGCCTAGATAAAATTCTGGCTTCACTCTGTACACACATTACCATTCTCAAGCAGCAGCATGGAAACAGGCATTTTCCTGTAACACACACCCACACAAGTGACTCAGTTTAGAACTCACGATAAAAAGCAATTTTGTTATCAGTGTTTATTGATCACTCATAACTGGACACCCAAAGACAATTCAATACAGAACTTGTGTTAGCATACCTTGAGGTGGTCACTGCTAGGGTCCAGGGCTTCTAGGAGGACTCATTGTTGCCAAACCCCCTCCTACTTACTTGCTAGTACTGTACCATCCATGCTTCCAGCTGCATGCACTTCTTGGTGCCACTAGGGAAAGCATTGTGGGCAGTGCCAGAGGCTATGAACATTGGCAGTAGGAGTTCTCACAAGTGGGTTGGGAAAGGACACAAAGGCAGTACGTGGGTGGGAGGGAGGGTGTGAGCAGGGTCTGGTGGTTGGCAGAGGAGAGGAGAGAGGCCCTGGGAACACTCATTCATAGACTCAGCTACGTTACAGGGGAGGGAAACAATTATGCTACCTTCAGCTCAATTCATTCATAGCTACCTTGACAATCTTACATACTGATGCATGTCCTATTGTGTTCAAATCAGTAGCAGAAAATTATTCTTGCTTTTCCCCTCCTCTCAAACCTTAAGAAACAGTTCACATAGCCACTTCATGAGACTTCATATAAAGTCCATATCTCTCTCTACTGCCTTTCCAAAGAAGGAAAGAAAAGGGTGCCATTCCTGAGATAGCAAAACAAGCAAATGTTGCTTGGAAAAGGTGTTTTGGAATTCCCCATGGCCATGGATAAAGTATCAAGAAAGGGGAGGAAAGTTGTATAGGCTAATAGGAGAACAAGGAGGAACAAGGTGCAAGGGAAAGTAGTTTATTTATTGGGATCTGTCAAATAAATGACTTTCCCTTCTGCCTTGTTCTTTCTTTTTCATGAATAAAGTATACTATCTACAGAGACATGGTAGGTAGATGTGAACTTCCCTATCCCTCCAGTTAAACCTTCACTCCTGCACTGTAGACAACAAACAGGAGATGCTTGCAACTTCAACTACAAGTCTCTTCCAGCTGGGAGAGACTATTAGAAAACACTACTATAAAGTAGGAGACTGCAAATTCAATGCCAAACACAATGCCCAAGCAACACCCCTCTTATACAGGAGAAAAGCCAGTTCCTGAAGGCTCATGTAAAATTATATGCACATATATACATCACATAAAACAGGGGTGGCCAACAGTAGCTCTCCAGATGTTTTTTTTCTACAACTCCCATCAGCCTCAGCCAGCTGATGGGAGTTGATAGGAGTTGTAGGCTGATGGGAGTTGTAGGCAAAAAGCATCTGGAGAGCTACCGTTGGCCACCCCTGACATAGAGAATCATTCCTCTTAATAGTTCTTGGAGTATCAAAAGAGAATTATGGGAATAAATAGCATACTCAATGCCTGAGAGTATTGCAGCCACATGGGTGGAAACTGGACTGAAAATTGCAACTAGGGCTGTCAGTTCAGTAAAGGGTTTACCAAATATTTACCGAATAGAAGCCTTTTCGGTAAATATTCGGAAATAGGGATTCTGGATAGGCTTTTGAGCCTATTTTGTATTTCCAAATACCTGATTTCCAAATAATTACAGTATTATTCAGAAATATTCGGTAAAGCTATTTTTTTCCATAGAAAACAATTGGGAACGGCAAAAGGCAGTCTGTGATTGCCTTTTCTGCCTTTCCCTAGCCTTTTCCCGCCTCTGACTGGGGTGAGAGGGAGGGGGGGAGGCCTCTGACCAATCAGAGCCATGCATTTTTGCAGATTGCTAATGCATGGCTTTGCAGGACCCTGCAGGGCTGCTTGTTGTGCAAAGTAGGGGGAAGGGATAAACAGTAATTCTCCAATGGAATTGCATATTTTCCCCCTCAAGCCAATCAGAAAACAGAACAATATATTTTCAAACTGTTCTGTTGTGTCCATGGGCAGAGAGAGGGTATTTATTTACCATCTCTTGCCCCCTGGACTCCATTGCTGTTCCTGTTGTGATAGAGAGACTGTGAGCTGATGTTGAGCCTCTGCTGCTTTGACACAGTGCTCTGCTCTCTGTGGCCTGGTGTGGTGATCCTGATCCTGAATCCTGGACCTGGACTTCAGCATCTGACTGGGTGACATCCTTCCTTTTCCCTCCTTATTATGGGGAAGGGGGTTGGGGAATTTTTATAAGCAGCTTTTTGTTTCTATCTTTTGGAAAGCCTTCTGTTTTCCTCCTGCTTTGGGTAGGCGTCTGGGTGGTTTTTTGGGGGGAGGGGTTTGGTGGGGGGGATTGGTGGTGGCTCTGGCCTGGCCTGGCTGGGATTGTTTGTTTTAATCACTTTATAATTTTATTACATTGGGACTTTGTAATTTTATTACACTTTGGGGCTTTGTAGGGAAGAGTTCCCTGCAGTTTTAGGGGCTCTCCCTCAAACCCCCTGTCCCCCAGCAGCCTTTGAGTGTATTCTATGTTGCCATTGAGTTCAATGGCCCATAGGGTATAATGGTGGGATAGGGGCACCCTCTTTGGGTGCCCCTGGAATGGGACCCCCTGGCCCAATCTTTTTGGGACTTGGGGGTGTTGTAGAGGAGAGTCCCTTTCAGGATCCCTGCAAATATGGGGGCTCTCCCTCAAACTCCCTCCCCTCCAGGTGGCTTCCAATATACCCTATTTTGCCATTGACTTCAATGACCCATAGGGTATAATGGGAGTTGTTGTTCAGTCGCACAGTCAAGTCCGACTCTTTGCAACCCCATGGACAAAGTCACATCAGGCCCTCCTGTCTTCCACCATCTTCCGAAGTCTGCTCAAATTCATGTTTGTTACATCAGTAACACTGTCCAGCCATCTCATCTTTTGCCATCCCCTTCTTCTTTTGCCTTCTGTCTTTCCCAGCATCAGGATCTTCTCCAGAGAGTGCTCCCTTCTCATTTGGTGGCCAAAGTATTTGAGCTTCAGCATCTGACCTTCCAGGGAACAGTCTGGGTTGATTTTCCTTAGGACTGACTGATTGGATCTTCTTGCAGTCCAAGGGACTCTCAAGATACTTCTCCAGCACTACATCTCAAAAGCATCTATTCTTCTGCACTCAGCCTTCCTTATGGTCCAGCTCTCACAGCCATGGAAGCCGAATACCGTATATATCCAAATATATCTGTATATTCCGATATATCCGAATACCACTATTTGGTAATATCCGAATACTGAAAAAATTATTTCCGAATCCAGATATTACCGAATTTTGTTTTTGTTGACAGCCCTAATTGCAATCTTTTTACTAGTTGACTGTGTTGACTTGGGTCTGTACTTCTCTGGACCTCCAGTTCCTTTCCAGTAGTTTCCTGTGTAAGGTATAACTTATGAAACACAAACACTTTTTCTGATGATTGCAACAATCTGAAGCAGATCTCATTTGGTTTCCTTTGAGGTTTCCTCTTTAATAGTTCATCACTCTGCAACTATCATTATAATCTATAATGCTAATTACGTAAACCAAGCAGAACATTTTCCCATTCCTGGTACAATTCTAAAGACAGAGTTTCTGGGCAAATATATTATACACATGATGTCACCAAACAAATTGCACACCAACATTTTTGTAAAGGGGAGACTATCCTTCCATGTAATGGCTGTTTAGCAAGCAATTTTTATTAGAAATCTCATCACTGCAATAGTACTAGAAAGGGGAGAGGAACTGTATGAATGAATTTTAAGCTAACTAATATTGGCTGAAGTGATTTGTGAGTTTCAGTATAAGAATTATCTGCTTGAAAGTCAAGAAATGCAACTGCCAATGCCTAATCATTATGATAATCAGGGTGGGGGGGACCACATGATTGTGTTTTTTTCATTATGGCTTATTGGTCTTTTTTTCACTAGGCTTGCCAGTCTCCAGGTCCAGGCAGGGGATCCCCCAGTTTTCCAGGGTCTCCCCACCAGCAGTCAGCTGGCCTACAGGGGGAAGCCCCCCCCCACCAACAGCCTCCATGTGCCTTTAAATCTTGGCAGGGTTAGGAGAGGCTTGCAACTCTTTCTGTTTCCAAATGTGTATGTGTCTTTAAATCAGCTGAGATGAGTTGCAGTGGGTGGAGCAAGCAGGCAGAGCCATGTGGCTGTGTATCAGCCTGTGAGAAAAGCAGAGGAACCAGCACAGTCCCTCTGTTTTAGATTTGCTTCAGAAGTTGATTCAATAGTAAAGTGGATAGTAAAGAGTTAGCTAGAACCTGATTGGAGAGGGGAGGAAAACTCCACCCCCTGAGTCAGACCTGGCAACCCTATTTTTAACTGATGTTACTTTCAAAAACAAAACATAAAATATCACCTCTAGAAAATGTCTTCATGACTAAGAAATATGGGGGGGTTTGGCCTCTGTATTATAAATATTTGCAAAAGAGGTAGCCCTGTTACTCTGTTCTGGCAAAACAAAAGTCTACAGGTGCCTTGAAAGCAAATAATATTTATTTCATCAATATGAACTTCCATGAGGCAGCTCACTTCTTCAGATATGTAAATGGGATGATCATACTGAATTCTAATTAAATTAAAAAAGGAAGATCTCTACTTATGGTACGGAACCAAAATTGATCCATATCATACAGAGAGACATCTCACAGATGCATTCATCAGATTGCTTTCCTTCAGTCAGAGAGCATTCAAAAGAAACAAGTCTGCAGGCTTGCTGTCTACACTGCATTGTGTTTGTGTATAAAGAACTTTAGTTCCCATAAACAATTTAGGTTATAGTATTGGGATACAAACTATGCTATGGAAACATATGTCTTAAAACAGCATAGTGAATATATTATGCTAGGCCTCTGTATAAGTTTGTTCACATAACAGTCTTTAAGCAGTTACTAACAACATTTTATAGTTCAACCTATCTTTCAATATATCTATTTTACAAAAGCAGATTGCATTTTAAGGCGATAAACTACAGTATGCTAGTTCATTAAATCTGCTTTTATTATCTCCACATAAAGGTGTATGTTTGATGATAGAAACTTCCTCCTGGCAATGTATTTCTGTTTTAAGGTAGCAAATACGCTTCTTGCTGTAAATTTATGGAGTTAAATATACTTTAGCCTAGCTAGCAATATGGTGCTTCTTGTCTGCAGACGTTTTGCAGTTTGTCAGCGCAAAGGTTCCAGAACTTGCTAGGCCATTGCTTTTTATGTTACCAGTTGTGTAAGTTATGACTGGATAGTGCGAGAAATACAGTGCTACCATGCTGTTGTGCACAAGGAAAGCAATTCCAGTGAAATTAAATCAAGACACGTGAAGTAAACAACCATTTTTAAAAAATCTATAAATAGACAGCTGGCTAATATTTATTACATTCAATAATTTAGCATGATATGCATGACGGCTTCGACCTCCAAAATAATTTAGCGCCTTGAGCCGAGATTAAATGCAGAACATTAATTTTTCTCTCTGGTTGTCAAGCCAACCAAGAGGCCCGTCAAATCCATTTAAATAAAGCCTGCATCATGTAATAATATTAAAGGGGATAAAATATTAATATGGGCTTGGGATGAAACACTGGCCAAAAAAGCTGCACTAAGGCAAGTCAAATTTATGAAACTGACAACCTGTCTGTCTGCTGAAAATGGTATGTAGAGGTCCAGCTAAGAAACCCATGTCTGAGACTGTCATTATAGCCATATAGGTTTATTAACTAATGTACATGTTAAGTATCATTCACATATGAGATTACCTATCCAGATGTCGAAAGAGTAATTAACGTGTGAAATTCACTGCTACAGGAGGTGGTTGCTGCTACAAGGAGAATCAGCTTTAAAAGGGGACTGGTAAACATATCGAGCAAAGGTTCATCAGTGGCTATTAACCACAAGGTATACATGTCTGAGGCAGTGATGCACTGTATTCTTGGTGTTTGGGGTGGGGGGGCAACAGTAGGTAGGCTTCTTGAGTTCTGGCCCAGCTGGTGGAGCTCCTGATGGCATGTGGGGTTTGGCCACTGTGTGACACAGTGTTGAACTGGATGGGTCATTGGCCTGACCCATCATGGCTTCTCTTATGTTCTCTTATGTTCTTATGATCTCATGACAAACAAGTCAAAAGTCATGAGTTTGACAAGCTCCAAAGTAATCCCAAGAGCTGAAGTACAATTGACCAAGCATTATTTTTGGATATTACTTAAGACTCGGAGGAAGGCAGACGCTTGTTTCTTCGCTCCTAAAAACGCTAAGTTGTTTTCAATCTTCTAACTTTTATCTTGCCTTGATAGAAGGAATTGTTTTTAAATAATCTTATCTTATCACCTCACTTTTAATTTTTGGTGCAGCAGTTTCGTCTTTCTCAAGCTCTGGTTGTTTAATCAGTTAATAAACTTTTGCTTTCACTTTCTGACTCAGAAGCTGCTGCAGCTAACGAACTACAGCTGATGTTTTATAAAGTTTTATGAAGTCTTACGTTGTCCCTCAAAGACAGGTTTTTTTAGAGTTTCTTAATTTGAATTGTGAATCTAACTGAAAGTTGAAATTAAGTCAACTCCTGCAAAGCAACATGGTGGAGTGCAGTCGGCTACAGCGTTGGCTCTGACAAATTTGGCTTTTAAAGACATTTCATGATATTTTTAGCAGATGATGTGACTTTTATTTGTAAGTTTTAAGACATTAGTTGTTTGGTATTTGTTTTATTTATTTATTTTATCAGAACAGTGCCAATTAGGGATGTGCATTCGGTTCGGCCGAACCGTATTTACAGCCGAATCAGCACTGATTCGGCTGTATGCGGAATAAGCTGCAGCCGATCCCCATAGGCGCCCATTATACGGCAGCCGAATACGGCTCGCCGTATACTTACGAATAGCTATTCGTAAGTATACGGCTGTCAATTCAAAAGGCGGCAAAGTAGCTTCTGAAGCTTCAAAGGAGCTGCTTGCCTACTTTCGCGCCTTTAGTGGCCTCTTCCCGCCTCTCCCTGGGATCAGGGAGGGGGGAGGGGGAAGAGGAGCCCCAGCAGCCAATCCAAAGCATGCATTTGCAAAATGCATTGCAAATGCATGCTTTGAAGGGCTTTTTAAGGAGTCTTCCTTCCTGGCTAGACTGACTCCTCCATTGCTGCTGTGTGTGAGAGATTGTGCAAAGGGCTGGCTGGCCCTTGGCTTAAGCTGCTGTCTGCAGCTCTCTCACTCAGCCTTACCAGACTTCCCTGGACTAGAGAAGACAAGGTAAGACACTCTTGGGGTTCTTGTTTTTATTTATTGTTGGTAAAAGGACTTTTTTAAGATTTAGAGTCCCTTTACTTATCCAGATTTGGGTGGTGGTGGTGGTGGTGGTGGGGTAGCTTATTTGGGGGGTTCTGCTTGGGGAGGGGGCCTGGGGTGGGGGGGGTTGCCAATTTGCCCATATCTTAATTTAGTGAGATGACTTTTAAAAGTGCAGTGTCCTTTTACTTCTCCTGATTTGGGTGGCTTGGATTTCTTGGGTTTAGGGTGAAGGGTTTTTTGGGGGGGGGAGGAGTTGGCAAAGTTCCTGTATTATTAAAAGTTAATTTTTTACTGTTCTAAAAGTATTCAGTGTTTGATTTGTTGCTGCTGTGTTGTGCTGCTGCTGTTACTCTTTTCTTTGGGTTCTTGGGGAGGGGGCTGTTTGGCCTAATTTCCATTGTTTAAAAGGCCACGTTTGTCCCCCTTTTCCTGGTTCTGGTTTTAGGGGGGGGGGTGTTGTTGACTTATTTGGCCTGAGCTTTCTTGTTGGTGAAAAGGCCACTTTTTTAACACTTGGCCTTTTGTGATTCTGCTGGTTTTGTTTTGGTTTTTTTTAAATTGCCTCTGGTTGGTGTGGGGGTTTGTGAGGCTGTGTGTGGGCTGGGTCACTTTCTTGTTTTTATAGAGTAGATTGTGTGTTCTGTGGCAGGGAAGCTGGCACCTGGGTGAGAGACCCAGAACCAGCAGGTTTGTTGTGGTTGGCCAGCTCTCCCCGTGTTGTTTGGGGCAGGGCTGGAGAGCTGGCATCTGTAGATTGTGTGTTCTGTGGCAGGGAAGCTGGCACCTGGGTGAGAGACCCAGAACCAGCAGGTTTGTTGTGGTTGGCCAGCTCTCCCCGTGTTGTTTGGGGCAGGGCTGGAGAGCTGGCATCTGGGTTTGCTGCAGCCAGGTCTGCACAGCAGACCTTGAGCAGATTGTGTTTTGTGTGGCAGTGACGTTGGCAACTGGGTTTTATATTGCTTCCAGGCCTGCCCTGCAGGGTTCATAGAGTAGATAGAGGGATATAGTGCATTTGGGTCCTATAGAGATTCTCTGATGTGGTTAGGTTTGGCTTTGGGTGCCCCAGGAATTGGACCCCCTGGTCCAATTTTTTTTGGCCTTGTGGGTTTTGTGTGGGACAGTGCCCTGAAGCTGCACAGCAGTTTGGGGGGCTCTCCTCAAAACCCCCTGCTCCCCAGAGCCACTTTTCCCACGACAATTACAATGAGGAAGTGGCTAATTGGGCTTTCCCCATCATTGTTAGCAATGGGCCTTTTGGGGAGCCCAAAGACAGGGACCCCCTGGCCCAATCTTTTTGGGACTTGGGGGGGTTGGAGGAGAGAGTCCCCTGCAGGTCCCCTGCAAATTTGGGGGCTCTCCCTCAAACCCCCCGCCCCCCAGTAGCCTCTAATTATGCCCTATGTTGCCATTGATTTCAATGGCCCATAGGGTATAATGATGGAATAGGGGCACCCTCTTTGGGTGCCCCTGGAATGGGATCCCCTGACCCAATCTTTTTGGGACTTGGGAAGGTTGGAGGGGAGAGTCCCCTGCAAATTTGGGGGCTCTATCTCAAACCCCCTCCCCTCCATGCAGCTTCAAAAATACCCTATTTGCCATTGATTTCAATGGCCCATAGGGTATAATAGGGCCGTATATTCGGTAATAGCTGTGCATCTACCGTATATGCGGCTATTCCGAATGCGGTATTCAAAAGTATACGGGGATTCCGAATTCCCCCCCCCCCGTATACTTCCGAATCCGTGTCAATCCGAATTTTTTTTTTTTGCACATCCCTAGTGCCAATTGCCATCCAAAAGAACCCTCTTAATGGCATCGGGCAAGCGGCCAAGAGAAGTGGAGGAGGAATCTGCTTCTTTGCCAGTTTGCAAACAGTTTAGGATAGAGGACTTTTTTACCTTAAACAACAAGTCCAAATCTGCTCTGCCGTCATTTGCCATTAAAACATCAAATCACTTCTCCCCTCTAGAAGACAAGTTAGAGCCAGTAGAAAAGGAAGAACTGACTAATGAACTGACTAATGAGTCTGACCATGAAGATGTTGTAGACTCCAGTCTGGCGTGGGGGCTTTAAAGATGCAGCAGAGACAGCATGAGTTACAAATATACTGTGATAATGAAGAAAGATCCATGTCTTCTGACGAGCTCGCCCCAATTACCCTGATTGCAAGCACAGTGGAATGTATCTTTAAAAAGTTAAAGGGATTAGAAGATCAAATTCTTGACCTTTCTTTGGAAATAAAGAGACTATCAGTGTCAATGGATAAAGTTCACTTAGCCCAGCTGGATAATACCTCTATTGGAGCTTTAGCCCCTTTAAAGCGGTGTTCATCTGCAACGCAGGATGTGGATCCCCGGAACTCCTTTACTGAGTCTAAGGTCAGCGTGGGCCATGAAAGGAACGTGCAACAATTGATTCTACAGCCCAATAAGGTATGCATCGTAGTTTGTCCTTATGGCAGGAAGACCCCATGCTGGAGAAGTAAACTTTCAGTTAAATCTCATCTCTGTGAACTTCTTCATCTGAACTATCACAAAATTGACTTGATTACCATCGAATCTTCTTAATGATCAGTTTCAAATGCAGAGGATTCTGCTTACCTTTCAATCCCCCAACATTCCTTCACTAATTTTGAGGCGAAAGAATTACTTATGGTTGAAGGGGGTTTTCTCTGTGCGATCCTTTATTAACTCTCAAACTAATGCTCTGCTGCCTAACCTGTCCGCAAGGGACAGTACGCGAAGTAATCCTCATCTTTTGAAGACGGCAAAATATAAGGCTTCAATGTGTTTAAGGTATCCAGAGCATGCTCTGGTCAGTCCCAATCAAACCCTGAGTTGGATAATGAGTCATCAGTGCAGCCCTCTATGGATGTGATGCATAGTCCCCTTAATGTTTCAATAGAAGATGACCTTCTGCAGTCATTTCGGAGCCTTACAGCAAAAGAACAACAGGCGATCCTCGTAAGACTTGAATGTACTAAACGGCAGCTGCAAAGGTCTTTAGAGCCGGGGAAATCAGTTCCTTCAATCAACCTGGATCCTTCAGGCAACCCCCTGTCCCCTTGTCCCCCATCGGTTGACTTAATTGATCTGACTACGGAAGCCTCTCTAACTGACCCCAACATAATGGCTGTTTTTTTTTTTCCCTGATGACACCAGGGTGCTAGAAAGGATATCCATTATCAATTGACTACCAGCTAGGGAAGCCACAAGGAATATCAACGTTGTCTCCTGGAACATAGCTGCGTAGAAGAGTAAAATTAATGACACAGATTTTTTGGACTTTTTGAAATCCTTTGATTGTGTCTTCCTTCAGGAAACATGGGCGGAAGACAGTTTTAGACTGACAGATTTTAAAGTTTTTAATCTCCCTGCTTATAGAACTCATTCTAAAGGTCACAGTAAAGCAGACCTGGCTGCTTTGGTGAAATCCAACTTACCATTTAAGGTGGACCTCTGGGATCCTTGCCCGCCATTTGCCCAGGCTTTATTGCTGTCCTCTCCAGCACTGACTCTAATCACGATTAATGTTTATTTAGCCCCTTCTAATGGAGTGCTGGAATTTGATGCTGTCTGGGAGAAATTTTCTGATTATGTGATGTCTTTGTCTAGAAAATTCCATACTGTTCAGCTCATGATTTTAGGTGATTTTAATGCTCGGATAGGCAGTAATAATCAGAAATGGATCTCTCATTTTGGCTTTGAAGCGGATGAATCCCCGAAAGAGATTACTTGCCCCTAATTCTATCTTTAAGATTGGGTCTGGAGGTTAATATGGTATCATCTTCCCAATCTGTGAAGGCCTCTGAGAATGTTCTAAAAAAAATCAAGTGGTCCCCGGCCCTAGAAAGGGAGTTTTCTTCCCTCTTTGGCTCTGAAGCACTGTGCAGATTAAGGGATTCAATCATAAATTCCAATTCCGATGATACAATTTTTTCAGGATTCTCATTATTGATTACTGTAGTGCTAAAGCTAAACCTGTGATCTTGTCCAGGTCCAGTTTCTCTAGCTGGTTCGATACAGATTGTTTAGCTTGGAAACAAGAACTGAGAGCACAATTTAAAGAGACCTGTTACTCCAAAGACAGCCTACATGGAGTTTATTACATCCAAAAAAGAAAGTTTTCTTTCAGAATAAATGGGACCAACATTACCACTCGATAAAATCTAATGATAATAAGGCTTTCTGGAGAATCATTTCTGGTAATCTAAAAAACAATTATGTTACTGACCCAAATATTTCTGTGCAAACATGGATTCATTACTTCTCTAACATTTTTGCTGCTCCATATATATCCCCTCCTATCTTAGCAAATCCCACAGTTACTGATATGCCGGTCTGACCTCCAGTAACTCTGGAGTGATTTATTGAAAGATTTAAAAGCAGGTAAAGCACCAGGCCCTGATGGCCTTCCCGCTGAGGTATTCGCAAAGTTTGCCAATTGGTGGTTCTTGCCCCTTGCAAAATTATTCTTTTTCATTGTTCTACATGGCTCCATCCCAGACTCTTGGCTTGATTCTATAATTATCCCAATTTACAAAAAGGGCGGGGGGGTTGGAGTTACCAGAAAATTTCCACCCCATTAGTTTATTATCTATAGTGGGCAAATTGTTTGCCAAACATTTAGAACTCTGATTAACTGACTGGATGTGCTTAGGCAATATCATAGGTACTGAACAAATTGGCTTCTCCAAAGGCAAATCTGCTATGAACCATTGCTGCACTCTGGCCTTCCTTGCATTTGTCCCGGTATACATATATGCATAAAAAAAAATTATATGCTGCCTTCATCGACTTGAAGGATGCATTTGATTCAATAGATAGAGCCCAACTATGAATTAAGCTAGATTACCTGGGAATGGACCCTCGTCTGCTGTTTCTCTTGAGAAAACTTCATTCTAATACTTTTTGCCAAGTGAAATTTTCTTCAAGTGGTGACTTGACTAGCAAAACCCCAGTGTTAAAGGGGGTTAAACAAGGTTGTGTGCTGGCCTTGCATCTTTTAAATTTATTTTTAACTGACCTGGTACAATTTTTGAACCCTATTAATGGTCATCCGCCTAAACTAGCAGGCCAAGCAGTCCCCTTATTACTTTATGCCGATGATACTACCATCCTGTCTTACACAAGTGTGGGCCTGCAAAGGTATTTGAATGCCTTCTATGACTACTGTAATTGTAATTCACTCTCTATCAATTATGCCAAATCTAAAGTAGTTGTCTTTTCAAATTGCTGGTGCCCACAGAGATGGTTTATTGGCAACTCAACAATTGAGCAAACAAAAAAATTTAAATACTTGGGGATCACTTTTAATCACAAGTTAAACTGGGTTTCACATTGTAACAACACTGTCAACTTGGCTAAATGTTCGGTTGCTCAAATTAAACAGTTTTTCTTTGCAAGGGGCAACCAATTAGTTCCGGCAGCAATTAAGGTGTTCAAAACTAAAACACTAGCCCAAATTCTCTATGGTATCCCTATATGGATCTCAGCATTTACCAGGAAAGTGGAGGGCATTCAAGCCTTATTCTTTAGACAAATTCTTGGTATGCTAAAATGTGTGTCCTACTTTGCTCTCTGCTCTGAAGTGGGTCAGTCTTTGGTGGAGACAAAAGCCTGGATTGCAGTGTTTAAATTCTGGCTCAAAAATCACTTTAGAACAGATCCTAACAGCCTTCTTGATTGTATGAAAAGAAACCCATATATTTCATCCTGGTCAGCAGTGCTTATGTCCAAACTTAACCAGTTGGGGATAGAGGTTGATGATTTTTTTACTTCTGATGAGTCATATATCTTCAGATGTATTAAACTGAGACTGTGGGAGTTGGAGGAAACGAAACTACGTCCAACAGACCCTTATATTTGCTTTCCAGCTTCCTTAGGTCTTTATGCTTTCTGCAGCAAAATGCCCCATTATCTATCAGACTTAACCATTCCAAGTCATCGCAGGGCATTTATGTTGGCTAGACTAAATGCGTTTCCCTCCAAAGTTTTACAAGGGAGATATGATCGAGTCCCTTTAGGCAACAGATTCTGCTGTGGAGCCAATATTCCCAACTCAATTCAGCATATATTGCTTGATTGTTCCTTTTATCATAATCTCTGTGAAGATTTATTTTGCAAACTTTCTTTCTCCCCAGACTTGTCTATTCTGCCACCCTGTTATTATTTATTGAACGATGCTAAGGGGGAAGTTAGGGAGGCTGTGGCAAAAATTTTGCTGACATCCTTAAATTTAAATCTGACCATGTATGAATGCATCTGTAAATTCAGTTTTATTTTGATTTTATCTCCAATGCTTAAATTTTTATCTGTGTATTTTTATTTGCAACTATTATGCCATTAAAGGTTTGGTATGGGATATTACTTAAGTGTTATCAACAGAGGTGAAGAACTGCATCAGCAAAGGTACTTTAAAGACAGATTCATTGTGGCATAAGTTTTTATAACCCAGAACCCTCATTATCAAATGCCAATCAACTAGGACCTATTACCTTATCTACATATAACAGAACTGAGGCAAACTGCTATAAGAAGAAAGACCATTTCAGCTTTTGAACCCCGGTAGTGGACTACCCCTTAATCTGATGAGTTTTTAATATCAGGTGAAATCATATATATTTGTTTAGTCTTTTTGTTGCATGATTTTTGGTTAATTATTTATTTTATAGCTTTGGTCTGTTGAGTTGAGTTTTCTACTCTGTTGTTCTACCTTAGGGGTGTCAAACATGTGGCCCAGGGGCCAAATCAGGCCCCAGAGGGCTCCTATCAGGCCCCCGAGCAACTGGTTGTCATCTGCTCCCTTCTCCCTCTCTTTTGCTTCCTTCTGCATAACATCCTCTCTCTTTCTTCTATTGGCTGAGGCTCCTCCTCCTCCTGGTCTCCTGGGGAAGGAAGGAAAGAGCCAAGACTTCTTTTGCCCAGTTCCCTGGACCCCATGAGAGAAATACAAAGAAAGCACCTTTAAGACCGAGTGCTAATGTTATGAGCATGCTTTGAGGGGTTTTTTTTAATTAATCGTGTTTTTCTGTGTCCTGTACAGAGTTTATATCTCTGCTACCTAATCTTAAATAGGTACACACATGGCCCAGTCTGACATGACCCAGACCAACCCGACATGGCCTGGCCCAACAAGGCCTCATTTATGTCATATCCGGCCCTCATAACAAATGAGTTCGACACCCCTGTTCTACCTTATGTCTACTTTTTCTGCTTGTATGGGTTGACTAATTCGTTTTAATTCTTTTAAATTTGTGTTTTCAATGCTACTTTGCGGTTGTTTCTCTTGTCCTTTTGGGAGTCAGAGTTTTTATTCAGTAATATAATTTTGTTTTGTTGTGAATCATCCAAAGTATCTTTAGGCTGGTGGGGGGGGGATAAAATAAGTAAATGAATAAACTTGCTAGTCTTGAAAGGACTACAAAACTCAATTGTTTTGGCTGCAATGGACTAACAAGGCTACCTCTCTGGCTATACCAAAATCATGCAGTTAGTAAATATGGCAACTGTGGCATGTTAAACAGTAGCTAATAACTATCATAATAAGGTGCACTGCTTAAGTCATAAGACAGCATTTCATGAGATGACACCAGGGCTTTTTTTGTAGAAAAAGCCCAGCAGGGACTTATTTGCATATTAGGCCACACCCCCTGACACCAAGCCAGCTGGAACTGCATTCCTGCTGAAAAAAATGCCCTGGATGACACACATTCTCTTACAGAAGTGAAGCTAAAGGGTGCTTTCACAGATGCTAATGATGCAATTTCGATCCACTTCAGTGACCATTTGCAAGTGGATTTTGCCATTTCACACAGTACATTCCAGTTGCAAATTGCACTGAAATGGGACTGAAAGTGTGTTATTTACTGTGTGTGAAAATGCCCAAACAAGCCTTGAATCCATTTATCAAAGCAATTGCCATTGCCATGTCAAGGCTGATGAAACAAAACTAAATATCAAGCAACTGAAATTAATTTATATCTAGTGCTCTGCAATAAATAGGGATTCCAGTCTCCTGCCAGGGGTGGGGTTTCCCCTGATTTCAGGGCCTCCAACCTTCTGCCATAGAACTGGCTGGTGGGAGGAGCCCTACCCCCCAAAGAACACTGGTGTGATGACATCATCCAGAAGTGACATTAGTATGCTGGGCACATAATGGGGGGATGGTCTAGCATTTGGAAGAAAACTTTATGATAACCATAGAGTTTAGCCCAAGTACTAAAGTGCCCCCATGACATGACCAGTGCAATAACAGCACTTCTGTGTGACATCATTGTGCCCTGAGTGCTTTGTGCACATAAGGAAGATCCCTCGCCAGCTGCCAGGTAAGACCTGGCAACCCTAGCAATAAATAAAATACCTGGAAGCCTGTAGATTTGTTGGGTCCTAATATTTTCAGTTCTTCAAGGAAGATTTTAACTACGGACCTTAACCAAATCTTTAGACATAAAAATGACTTCTTTTGGAGAGCATATGCACTGCATGAGAAAACCTAGGGTTGCCTACTTGGGAAATTTCTGGAGATTTAGAGGTGATGCCTGGGGCAGGCACAATTGGGAAGGGGGGGTGAGGGAGGTCAGCAGGGGAGTGATGTCGTACAATCCACGCTCTGAATCTGCTATTTCCTCTGTACTCTGGAGATTTCAGGATAATCCCAAGCCCCAGCTGGAAGTTGATAACCCTAATAAATGCCCCAGAAATCCCAGTGAGAACTATCCAAGTAAGAAGACTGAGAAAGACTGGAGTCTGAGATCCTAGAGAGCTGCTGCCAGTCAGAATAGACAATAATGGGCTAGATGGTCTGATTCAGCATAAGATATCCTGCATGTTTTCATTCGAAATCAGAGTTATGCTAGGAAAAGAGAGGCACAATTGTGCTTTGATGAAAGCAATACGACAGAGAAATGCATATGACTTTTCTTGGCATCTCTGATTTTCCTGTTTCTAAGCAAGTTTATCTTTCAAAATCAAAGTCCTATTCAGAGATTTTGATTATGGCACCAACTGATGTGAAACTCTTGTCTCCCATCAACAAAATTTAGCATCCATGTTGTTTCCCCCCACCCCCATTTTCACAGGCTAATTACTCTGCTATCAAAAGAGAATTCTTGGGTCCTGGGAGATTAATGTGGTTTCATGTTAATTCATTCAAGGCTGAAAAGCCACATCGATCAGGCCATCATGAATCACTTTGGCTTTTGATTTAGCTACTACAATTGCTTTGCTGTCATCTCTGTGTATAGCAAGGAGAGAGAAAGGGGCTGGATATACTTCCCCATTTCCCTTCAGCACCTAACCACATCACTGTTAGGAAACCGTATTTTGAAATAAACCCAAACTTTCTGAAAACAGCTGAATTATTTCCTTTCCTTTCATGGATTCCCCTACAAATTGCTTTGCATGTAGCTATGAAGTGGCATTTTAAGTGAGCATTTAACGTCAGTACCAGTGCTAAAAAAATATAAAAGCTAGGATTCCTGTTTGTTTTTTAAAAAAATAACTCTCCTTCTCATTCATCAAAAGAAAAGCATTCATTCCTTTGGTAGCGTATATTTCTGTCCAATCCACAGATTGTCTATATTGAGTGACTACTATCGCCTGTTAAGCCTATATTGACCAGACCTTGGATCCACCAGAGATTTCAGTAGACAGAAGAAATTTCCCCCAGCGGAGTGCAACTGTTCCATCTCCATTTCTCACTGCAGTGCAAAATGTCCCTGAAATGTTGATCCTGGGACACCTGACTCTCAGAAACAGCAAAATGATAGAAGTTTGCTATAGAAGGGTGAAATCAGCAAAAATTGCCCCCTTCCATCCAAGACATTCTTCTCTTGATCTAACCTTAAATATACACAGGGGTGGAATTCTAGGAGGAGCTACTTTGCATATTAGGCCTCCACACCCCTGATGTAGCCAATCTTTTTAAGAGCTTACAAGGCTCTTTTCTGTAAGCTCTTGGAGGATTGTCTATATTAGGGGTGTGTGGTCTAATATGCAAAGGAGCTCCTGCTAGAATTCCACCCCTGCATATACATATTAAAAGCAGAAACTTTGCTTTATGAAATGAGAGTTTATTCAATGTGGACAATATTGCTATTGTAATCGTGATAAAAATTCAACATAGAATCATAGAGTTGGGACCTCCAGGGTCATCTAGTACAACCCTTTGCACAATGCAGGAAACTCACAAATACCTCCATCCATACATCCCCAGTATCACCTGCTCCACATCCAGAAGATGGCAAAACAAAAAACCTCCAGGATCCCTGGTCAAACTCTCCTGGAAAAAAATCACTGCCTGATCCCAAATTGGTGAACAGCATTTCTTTGGGCATGTAAGAAAGGGCCACAGCAACTAAGCACGGATGCCACCCTTCTTGCCCTCCTTCTCATAATTGCCTAAATTCACCGAATTAGCATTGCTGTCAGATTGCCATCTAACCTCTTTGAAAACCTCCAAAGGAAGCCTGTTCCACTGGTGAACCATTCTGTCAGGAAGTTCTTCCGTTGAGCCGGAAACTCTTTGGATTGAATTTCAACCCACTGGTTCTGGTCTGATCTTTGGGGAAAACAGAAAACAACTCCCCTTCAGGTACTTGAAGATGGTATCATATCACCTCTCCATCGTCTCCTCTCCAGGCTAAACATACCCAGCTCCTTCAGCCTTTCTTCATACAACTTGGTCTCAAGACTCCCCATCCTCACCATCTTCATTGCCCTCTGCTGGACACATTCCAGCTTGTAAATATGCTTCTTAAATTCTGGCACCCAGAACTAAACACAATACTCTAGGTGAGGTCTAACCAGAGCAAAGTAAAGTGATACCATCACTTTGCATTATGTGGACACTATATTTCTGTTGATAAAGCCCAAAATTGCATTTGCCATTTTAGCTACCACATTCACAGTGCTGACTCATGTTCAGTGTATGGCCCACTAAGACCTCTAGATCCTTTTCACACAGACTACTGCAAAGGAAAGTCTCCCCCATTCTATAATTATGCATTTGATTTTTCCTACCTAAATGCAGAACTTTATCTCCATTAAAATTCATTTTACTTGTTTTAGCCCAGTTTTCCAGCCTGTCAAGATCATCCTGTATCCTGACTCTGTCTTCTACTGTATTTGCTATCCCTCCCAATTTAGCATCATCTGCAAATTTAATAAGCATTCCCTCTATTCCTTTATCCAAATCATTTATAAAGACACTAAACAAAACAGGTCCCAGGACAGATCATGGAGGCACAATGACGAGAGTTTTAACACACTTCTTTAAAAAAAAAATTGATCTTAAATATATACAAAAGTGAATCTGGCTGAGTATTGTCTGCTTCCTATTGCTGTTCCCCTGCTCATACTAAAACACTGCCCCTGTGTTTGGGAGGAAGACATTTTAGAGCTAACCCACAGCTAATTTTCACTCATGTGTGCTCAGATATAGGTTCCTACAAGCTTTACTCACACACAACTAATCTGGCATAACAACCAATGGTCCTGGATAGGGTTGTGCATTCTTTTCTACATTAAGAGATGCATTTAGCCAGTTCAATGGGCTGAGATGTGATATAGATGTGATATAGATCTAAACATCCACCTAGATGTGTATGTATCAGCTGTGCATGGGGAAGCTTCCTTCCACAAGTGCATTTCCTTCCACAAGTGCATTACTGAATTCAGGTATATCTTTGTGATACACCAAATTTAGTCATCTCACTGAGAGCTCTCTTAGAAGTGGAGGAAGCCTTCTTTCTGGATGCATATTCAAGGCCTGCTGCAACTCTCAGGGTATGCTGATAACAATGCCTAAACAAGAAAAGTGAATACTGCCACTTATAGTTTGAAGAATGGTATTTGGCAGACACTACCGTTTGAGAACAGGTAACAAAGCTAATTCAACTATTAATTATATCAAAAGTGAAAAAAATATTGATGAGAATAATTATACATGTGGTACTGGGTCAAATTAGGAGAAATGACTCTGTAATAGTAGGGGAAGCAGAATCTCCATGTTTGACAATTTAAATGAACTAACTTGAAAAGAAAGACAACAACAACATTCAGCAGACTGATGATCTGAAATCAGTAATTTACCATGCAGTCTGTAATTCTGCACGCTGTTAGTCATGCAATAGCATTTATTATTTACATGAATAAACTATGATCTACAAATGCTTGTGCAACACACTCATATGTAACCTGGCTTACTCTGCATATTCTTAAAAGCCCTTCCTCTCCACTGAATGGCTTTTTACATCTTTGTTTGGGAACAGGAAACCAATCCATGTACCTGCATCCCAGACACAAAACAAACACCCGTCTTAAGTCTTATAAATGAGAAAACACGTCAGGTAAAACAGAAATGTTCCAACAATGCCTGTATCATCTAGCTAGACTAAGTATGACTACCTTTAATTCGTATTCATTGTCCCCATCAACTAAAATGCCACACCAAACCCTAGAAGATAAAGTGATTTCTCCCCTTTGCACATGAGAAAAAGATGGTTATGTGCCTCAATACAGTGTAAAATAATATCTACCTCCTAGAATAAACAGCAGATAGAAGATAGTGCAACAACTGGATACTTAAGGAAACATCACCCCAAAGGGACATTATTTGCTGCCGCTTGAATCCTGAATTCTAAGTACCACTGATGGCAATAGATATTTAGATAGTTCTATGGAGTGCATTACTGAAGGCTGGAAGCTGAAAAGAAATTTGGTTTGTTTTCCATTCTCCCATACTAGCTATTTTTGATGCTTGGATTTGTTTATACTGTCCTTTTCATCAGCTTGGCTCAAAGCTCTGTGTTTAAAGGCAAAGTGGGATTTTAAAAGAAAAAATAATCTTTTAAAAGCACAGCAGCACTTAACGTTTGCAGTAGGAGCACAGTAATAGTAAAGGTTATTCTGCACTGTAGTTGATTTTGATGAACTGCTGTTGTTGAGCAGTATCTAACAGCCACTTTCATTTACTGAAGAGAAAATACATAAGAGCTTCCCATGTGTGCTGAAATATAATGATATATATATATATATCCTCTCACTATCTAATATCTAATGGATAGGTAAATAAATAAACAAGCGATAAAAATTATTCTTAAAACAATGAAAGCAGCATGTTGTGGACAATTCCATATTCATACATGAGTAGAGATCAAACTAGTCAACCTTCTCTTTGCCAAGAAAACTGAGAATGTGGGTCTACTAAAAGGGGAAGAAGAGGGGACCTTAGAATACCTGTTGCATTTGCTAGTTTCCCTTCAAGTGATCCTCCCAAGCTATTTTTCTCTGAGCTAACCAAGCCAAGGAGGAAAGAAATGAACAGAGATGGGACAAGAGAACTAGTTGGCAGGCTGAGGATTCAATACCTCCCTCTTCTGCTGATTCTCCACCAAAATGTTCATCCATACATACAAATAGTGTAAAAAGGGAGAAATGTGATTAGAAATGCCATGTTTCTTTTCTAACATTTGGCCCAAAGCCTTTCAAAATACCATTTTGGAAGAGTGCCCTTTGCAGTGCTATCCTAAGGTTATGCCCTTTTAAGTCCATTGAAGATAATATTTAAAAACTAGTTTTTGTTACTTCAATAAAATATTTCCTTGCATGACATTTCATTATTCTAGCTTCTGGATTCTAAGCATTTATGCTGAGTATCTAACTACCCTGACACAACATTAGTATAATGACAATTGATGTTATGTCATCTTTTGTGACTCAGAGCTGGAGTAGTTGTTGGAAACTCCATTCTAAGCCTTCAAACTTGGTACAGCAAATATTTTGGATGGATTAGAAAGCTGCTGTGACTGCAGAGAACAGAGCAGGTGCATGTGAGTAGGTGGGGTAGGTGACCACCTCGGGTGCCACCTCACCTGGGAGCACTGCTAGGTGCCCTCCTCTCTCCTGAGTGGAGCTGGGGCCTGGAGCCAGCACTTGCATAGCACGCTCCGTGCCAGGAGCGCAGTATGGAAGCATCATAGCTTTTCCCGACCCCAATCAGGCTTCCAGCAATGCGGGGATCCAGGCTGGGGCTGGCACAAGTGTAGTGCACTCCTTGCAAGGAGTGCAGTATGCAAGCGCACTGTTTTAGTGGTGCCCAGCTACATTTGGGTTGAAAGCAGCTAAAGGGCACCTTCCCATTGTGCTCAACAGTGCAATGGGAAGGCACTGCTTGGCTGTTTTCAACCTGAAAATCGGCCAGGCCTCTGAGGAGCGTACTGCAGGGAAAAGCAGCAGCGCGGCAGCATTGTTGCGTGCTGCCCATTGCTCCTTCGTCCCCCACTCACCCGGCCTGCATGATGACATCACTGTTGGTGACATTATTGTGCCACGCACATGCAATATGATTTTTCCTGAGGGAGCTGGAGGGGTGCAGCGGAACCCCTAGCACCAGGACTGGTAAATAATGTTGTATCTGTTGTAACAATGCAACAGTTCCCATGACAAAAACTCTAGAATAGTCTTTACTGTTGCTCAAAAGTTCATGAAGACCAAAGGTTAGCAGAATTCTTTGTCTTTCCAAAGTAATGTGGGTCAAAAAAGAAAAGGATAGTTTCAGTAAAAAGTTTGAAATAGTAAATTACACAGTTCCAACCTATAAAACGTTAGATTCAGAATCTTATGTTCAAACAATGGAAATAATTTTTACACCAACAAAATCACATGTTGTGATTGTCTTTTACAAGATACCATATCAAAGGTTCCTAAAGGTAAGTTCTGAATCCATCAAAGAGATGAAACTCAACTTCTAGAATCTAACCTTTCTCACAAATTGGATTAACCCCACTCCAGGTAGATGTTGGCCTGATTTGGGATACGATTTCAAAAGCAGTAGGAAACCTATTCCGATATACCTTTTTCCTTCTGACCTTTCTCCAGTTCCACTAATATAAGTTACGACACAATGGCAGCATTAAGTTTTCAATGGATTTAACAGTGGGAGCTACAAATAACACCTCCCCCCCCACACACACACACATAACACAACTGATTACATACAAGACAACAGCTCAGATCCTTCCTCATCTCTGGCCATCTCTACATTGGTTCATTGTCTCTGCTTCCCAAGTTTACTTGTTTATATTGTAGACAGATCCCAGTCAGCAGCCATGTTGGTCTGAAGCAATAGAACAAAGCAGTAGACAAGTACACCTTTAAGACCAACTAAGCTTTATTCAGAATGTATAATTCTGAATAAAACATTCTGAATAAAACTTAGTTGGTCTTAAAGTTGCACTTGTCTACTGCTTTGTTCTATTGTTTATATTGTGACTTTCCCCCCAGATGTGCACATGGTTGATAGGTGATGTCAGCATTTTATCCTGGTATACTTTGCTCAATAATTCCATTCTGAGGAGCTGACTTTCCATGGCAGACCCTCACCACATGCCATTGTTCTGTGTGATTCAGTCTTTATGAAAGGCATTATCAAAGTAACAGGCAAAACTAGGGTTACAGTTGTACAAAATGTCCTTTTGTATGCATTCCACAATGCCTTACTCTCTTCAATAATGCTTGTTTCAGAAATGGATTCAGTTTAAGTTGCCATTGGATTTAAGCATTTTTCTCAGCAGCAATTATGGTACATCCAAAATCAATAACTAAGCAAACAGACTAAATTCATAAAACCATAGCATTGTATAGATGACAATGGCCAAAAAATATTGTATTCAGTTGCACAGAATGGTATATACATTAAACTATGCTAGTTAGAAATAGAAAAGTATACTTTTAAAAAGGAGTCTTGTAAGCAATGTGCCCCGTATTTTATACTTGTACGTTCAAGATAGGCTAAACTAATAAATACAAAGTTATCTTTAAAAGATTGTTCTGTTATTCAAGAGTCGGGTTTCAATAACAAGGTCTGAATAATTTCACAGCGGGGGACTGAACACTAATGCAATTCTTGCTTTTGAACACTGTTGACTGTCTCATTCAAATTAAAAACTTCATCATTTGTAGTTGTTCCACTGGAAGATTTTGCTAACACACAGTATTTCACAGACTCAAGACAAAGAGCTGAAATTTGACATAAAACACCCAGAACTACAGACGTCAGCGGCAATGAGGAGTAAAGAATGAGGTAGTGATTGGTGGTTGTGTTTCTGCTCCCCACCCAAGATTACAAACAAGGACTTTACTGTTACTTCCGTCCATTGTGTTCAATCCCATTTGTATCCCAAGACAGATACTCTTTTATGTTTGTGTATCAATTTAGAAGTGAATGTGTGCTCACAGAAATAGGAATCTGTTGAGAATCCTCCTTATCTGTTACAACTGTCATCTCCCTTAGACACCATGAAATCTGTCAGATTTTGATCTGTGACATAGGTTTTACTCACACAGGTTAGTCAGTCAGTCTGTCTGTCTGTTTGTCTCTCTCTCTCTCTCTGGTGTCAACAAAGGATGTGCATGTCTGCATGTGCATGAAATAGTCCTATGTACTGAAACAATTAGCATGTTTTTGAGTAGTGCAGCTAAGGCAATTGTGTGTGATAAGTATTCTTAAAGTCCTCTCCTCATACTTTTCACTTTTTGGAGTGCTCCTCACAAAATTCACACAATGTGGAATGTTATAACTACACAGACAGGGAGAACTGCATGAGTCTTCCCCACATAACTGGCACCATACTATCTGCTCTGCCTGTGCGTTCTTATCCCCTCCTCTTATGTCCTTAATTCTAGGCAGCATAGTTTCAAATAGGAGCAGCTTAAGAAGTCCACTGCTTTCTCTCACTGGAGCTGTAGTGACAACTCCCTTCCTCCCTGTTCCCACCCACACCAAGTCCTGGAGTAGACTCCGACGGTCTAAAACAGTGCCCAGTTTAAAGGAACAGTGTTTTCAAAACACCACACCCTCAACTGTATATGATCACGTAATGTAAAATCATCTCCCAAGTGGCATTCCTGCATGATCTTGCCATCTGCAGAAGAGGCAGAAAGATCAGAGGCCAGAATATATAAGAAGTTTATTTCATATCTCTCTCTCTCTGCATTACTAGACTTGTATCAAACAACCTTTTTCAATTTTATAAGTTTACACAAATCAGGCAACAATGTAATCATAATGAACATACTCAAGCACTTGTCACAAATTCTCTTTGCAATTAATAGAGCTAGCTTGAAAAACTGTTAGGAGAAGAAAACACTGAAAGTTCAGATAAAATATCTATAAATCTGCCTTACATTCCTTTAGTCCAGCAGAATATTCAAGGTTAAAAGCACAAATGATCAACATCAAAACACAAATCTGGCATACTGGCAATGCACTTTAAAAATAAGTAATTCTTTACTTATGCTAGAATGTGATTTAAACCAGAATTACTGTGGTTGAGATTTATATCAGCCACTCAGACACATCAAGATGCTTCACAAGGTCATGGGGACTAACTGCAGTCCAGCTTCAGGACTGATAGAAGGGAAGAAACTAGTGGACTTTCAAATATCTAAGGTATGTATTATTTAATATTACTTTACAAATATGTAAAATGCAGCACTGATTCAACTTGCTTGACAAAATCATCTAAACATGATCACATCTCTCTGAAAAATTATAGCCTGGCAAAGATACTCATTTATCAGTCACACCAGTGGTAGAAAAGAATAAGGTATATTTTTCCTGCCAAAATGGAGAGATGCAACTGAAACTGAAAACACTCCAGAAACAATATTGGCTAGGATGAAATTGTCTTCAAAATAGCATGTCAGAAGGCAGATATCTGGGCCACAATCATCAGATAGTATGGCCCCTTGTACACCAGCAGCATCTATGGGAAACCTCTTCAACATAAGGTGACCCTAAAATGAAGAGCTGTACAAGAGAAGAATGTAACCAAACTGGTGGGACCAGTCATGTGCTTCTTTCCCAGGCAATTGTCATCCAACCAAAAAGGAGATTTCCAAATAATGAGAGACCTATGCTAGTGACCTCAGACATGTAGTCACATTATTCATACATTTCCACACACTACTGGATTGTACTGTGTGGTGTGCTTAGGCCCAATTTATTTCAGTGGGTTTAAGTATGTTCTGGTCCTGGAATCCATGTATAACTCCACGAGCCTGATCCACATATTGTTTTTCACAACAGGACAACAGTGTGCATATACAGTATCTAACAGACAGATGGTTACTCATTTGGTGAGATGAGGAGAGTGGACAGTATCTTCACATGGACACATTCAGTATCCTCACATTCAGTATCCTTACTTGCACACACAACTAGTCATCATGAGAGCTGCAAAACATGCTGCTCAAGCGTTGTATAAAGGATTGTGATGGAAAGCAATGGGTTAACCATAATCTGAAGATGCACAGGGCTGCGTCAGGTGACCTGAGGGTGGGGGCAAAGTGCTCAGAGCTCTCAGGGAGGGAAAAGTTAGTTGAAGGAGAGAAACTGCTGAGGCAGGAGTTCAGTCAGTTGATGTCTGACAGAGTGGAGGCCTGTCAGAGAAGTCTGTCAGTGGGGACCTGACAGAGACTGAGAGGGTCAGTTAGTGCCGGCCAGAAGGCCTGAGAGGGCAGCTGATCCTGTGAAGAAGCTGGAGACGGAGACGGGGAAGTCTTCCAGAGACTGCCAGCTGGACAAAACCAGCCAAGAGGGCTGTGTGTGTGAGAGTCAGTTAAGACCGGAACGGTCACAAACACCTAGGAACCACTCTGAAGATCTAGTGAGGAGGTTGAGGGAGTGGATGTGGGTCTGAGACACCAGAAGGGCTGAGAGGAGAGACTCCAGTTGAGGGGTGAGACTAGACACATCAATCCCAAGAGGCCGGACCTTGGCTAGAGGTGGAGAGTGAGTTAAAGGGAAACTGTGAACCGTGTAACTGTCAAAGACTCAAGAAAGTAAAAGTGATTGTAAAGCCTGAAACAACAGAACAAACGTACTAGCCTATGTAAATATCTCCCATATCCCCAGTTTAAGACTTTTTGTTACAATAAATCTGTGGTTTAAGTTAAAGTTCTTGTGAGCCTATATATTTTATGGGGAAGAATAAACAAGGCTGCTGTGGTCCCATCAACAGAACAAGTAAAATACCCCGAAGAGACGAAAATATAGAGATCCAGTGAGGCCTTGAGGCGGGCGCTGCAATAATTGGTGGCAGCGGTGGGACTGAACTCCTGCCTCAGCAGTTAAACAAATAAATTCCAAGTCTCAAGACTACAGCCAGGAGGATGGGTGTGACAAGTACAATTAAACTCCAAAGGGAGTACTGGCCATCTCATTTAAAGGGACCACACACATACCTTTTAAATGCCTCTCCTCCATTAGAAATCATGAAAGATACGGGCACCTGTTTTGGGGCCCATAGAATTGGACCCCCTGGTCCAGTCTTTTTGAAACATGGAGGGTATTTTGAGAGAGGCATTAAATACTATGCTAAAAAATTGGTGCCTCTACCTCAAAAAAAAAGCCCCCCCCAAGCTCCAGATACTCGTAAATCAATTCTCCATTATATCCTATGGGGATCGGTCTCCATAGAGAATAATGGAGTACCCAGCAGACATCCCCACCCCGCTTTCTGATGATGCTAAAGTGGGGGGGAGGGCCTCAAAACCAGGGGATCCCCTGTCCCCACCTGGAGATTGGCAGCCCTACTCCCGACCACACACTGCAGGCCTCACACAGGTATAGGTAAAGTTGATTGAGCTACATGTTTTCCTTAGCCTTTTTCTTTGCTGCCTGTATTTATTCTGCCTGACATAAATATTACTTTTGCCAGTGTAGTCTGTGTGCTTCTTTTTCGTGATACCTTAGGAAATCAGCTAAATTTGTAGCAAAATTGTCTGTATTGTTTAAAAAGATCAGTCATATATTAATTGCAGTTTGTTCCATGATATGAAATGAAATGAAAAATGTAACAGGGCAGTCCTATTCAGAGTTAACTCAGTCTAAACCCCAGGTTAGCCTGATCTTGTCAGATCACAGAACTAAGCAGGGTTAGCCTCGGTTAGTATCTGGATGGGATACCACCAAAGAAATACCAGGGCCAATATGCAAAGGAAGGCTATGGCAAACCACCTTTGTTAGTCTCTTGTTTTGATAACCCAGTGGGGTTGACATAAGTCAGCTGTAAGTTAACAGCACTTTACACGCACACACACATAAAGTAACTGCACAGGATTGCACTGAGAGAGATGTAATATTAGGGGGTATATATCTAGAGGGATGGAGTGAGTGACTAACATTGCCATGCTGAGCAAGTCTACTCAGTATCCTACTTAGGTCTGTTCAGTGGAGTTTACTCCCAGGAAAGCATTCTTAGAATTTCATGATAAATGGCTTGTCTTTAACATAAGAAGCTTTTAATTAAAATTAATCAAGAAAATAATCCTGACTTCGACTAAGACTGGGAAGGTAGTTTTATGCTTAGGTGCCTGAACCTTCGGCATAATTCAAACAAGACTGGTCAAAGGACACTGAGAATGTACCATTGAGAACAATTTTATATTGGCAGATATTGGCTAGCTGACCTAAGTCATTCCTCCTTATCTCACTCTTCTATTAGCAGTAATCCTCATCTTACACTTTGGACAATATAAATCTAGGGGTGTTGCTATAATTGCACAGTCATTTGTGATATAAAGATTCTGGAAGGCCACTGGGTTAAATTTCAGTTCTTGATTGGCTAAAATAGACAGAATAAAAGAATGCCATTTATTTATTATCCTCAAGGAGGGAATTAATGATTAGGGCATTTTGCTCCCACAGAAATGAAAAATGAGCAGGTAATGTTGTCTGTTGCTGGATATACTTTCCATGTAACCCAGAGCACCAGTGATTGCAGTCATATTTCTGATTATCTATATTTTAGGCTTGTGATTGTATCTTTTATTGATGAACTGCAGTTCAGATGACACTAGTCATTATTTTTATCCCCAGGAAAATGTGCACAACGTACAAAATGCTTTTAAATGTACAATAGCCTCAGCCTAATAAGGCTGCAGAGGAAGCCGCTTGCAAGCACAAGGTCTGCCACCTGAAGAGTTCCAAAACAAGAAACACATCTGGAGACCATAACATAATGATATTTGTTACCAGTACTTCATCAGTTTGGGGGAGGAGCTAAGAGGAAATATGAAAGAGGTTTATAAAAGTATGCATGGAACTGAGAAAGTGGATACAGAGAACTTTTTCTCTTCTCCCACAATACTATAACTTGGGAGTACCCAATGAAGTTGATGGACAATGGATACAGGATGAAAAAAAGGACTAGGATCTAGGAGACCCATGGGTGGGGGGGGGTGGTTAAACATAAATCTGTACTCTGCCATGTGTCAGAGTTAGGTTCTTTAAGGGAACAAAACTGCTGAGTAATGATTATGTAACTAAGCTATACAGGGATGATGAACGTCACGAGAGTAACAGGTGCAGCTTGTTAGCAATCAGTGATGGGGATTGAATAGCTGCACTATAATAGTACAAGCCTTACTCTCAGCTAGTGTGGGTGATGATAAGGAGGAGAAGGACGGTGCGTGAGAGAAGGAGAAACATCTTGACTGTTATACTGTTATTCTGGAGGACTGGATAAGACTGGCTTATGTAATGTATGGACTGGATTCTTGACTTCTCTAACTGGAAACTGATTTGGTATTGTATCTTGGAAGGACTGCTTTATGTGTATGAACCATTGGACTGCCTGTGACTGCCTCTAACGTATTTACCCAAATATAACTGTTGACTGGCTGTTTGGAGTTTGTCTTTCTATCACAGCTTCTGGAGTTGCACTCTTCAGTTTACTCATACAGGTGAACTTCCCACGCACACACTGTCACCATGGAAGCTTGCTGAGTGACTGTGGACCAGTCACTGTCTCTCAGCCTAATTTACCCCATAAGATTGTTGTCAGGATAAAATGGAGGAAAGGAGAGTGATACTATGTTGAGTCCCCTTTGAGGAAAAAAGCAAGATACAAAATAAATAAATGGTAACTAGAGGAAACCTTCCTATATAGATGTAGCAGACCTCTGAATACCAGTACTAGGGGGCAATATCAGCAGGACAACCTCTATGCCTTGTTTGTTGGCCCTCCAGTGCAATGGTTGGTTGCTGTGTGAACAGGGTGCTGGACTTGATGGACCACTGGTTCTTATGTTCTTAAAATATCTTGCTGTTATAATGTATGTAAGTTACTTTCTGCAGTTAGAGTGTTTGTCTACTTTTCCATTAGTATGTCTAAAATAAATATACAAGGAAGAGTTCTTTGACATACAAAACAGCATGTCTTCATCTGGACTGCATCTAATGTGCTACATTATGTACATGGTATATATAACCTAATATGGCCAGCAAATAGAAGTGTACAAAAAAACCATTATGCATTGGACTGACTCTGCTTATCTCAATAAGGAATTGTGATCGTAATTTGATAGCCAAAGGTCTAACTAAAAGCAAATACAGTTTATGGGGTTTTTTTAATTGAAAGCCTTGTATAATGGAGTGAGTAAATGCCATTTTCCAAAAGCAGAAAAGGTCATGGCTTACCAACCTTTTGGAGTTCTCTGCGAAAATGAACACCAAGTAGACAACAGTGACCCAGTAATCATTTTATACTTGACTTTCAAAAGGCTTTTGACAAGATCTGACTGGTCTCATAGGTAAACTTAGAAGTCATGAGATAAGAGGATGGGTTTTCTTATGGATTAAAAATTGGTTAAATGATAAGAAGTAAAGAATAGGAATAAGTGAACAGTCCTCACAGTGGAAGCAAGGAAGTAGAAGGGTCCCTCTAGGATCACTATTACAGCCAGTACAGTTTGGAGGAGATTGATTGTCAACAACCGCCACTGGTGCCTGGAATGTGGGGAGAGTGATTGATGGGCCAGCTGCTGGTTGTTCGGCTTCTGCTTTCCCCACCAGTTGCTGCATGGCCACATTTCGATTCGCATCTCCCTCCAATTCCCCCCATGTCTTCTGGATTTTGTTTTTTAAAGATATGGAAGACACGGAGGGGATTGGAGGGAGATGCGAGTCAAAATGCCTCCACACAGCAATTGGTGGGGAATCAATGGTTTGAGCCAGGGAAGGCAGAAGCCCAAGGGCAGAGCAACTGCTACTGCAGAAAAGGTCTGAGAGAGGAAAAGATCCTGGAGATCTAACAGATAGCTCAATAAAATCATCAACCCACTGTGCTGCAGTGGTGAAAAAGGGAAACTCTATGACCAGTTCCTCACTAGCAGTTGCTCCACCTCATGATTTAAGGGAAATTGGAGGGAGAAATGGATCAAAATGTGCCCATAAAGCAACTGGTAGGGAATAGATTGCTTGAGCTGGGGAAAGCTGAAACCCAGGGGCAGAGCAACTGCTAATGAGGAAATGGTCTATGTCTGGGATTATTAGGAATGGGATTAAAAATAAAACATCACTATTATACTGTCCTTGGATAGATCTATGGCGTGGCCTCATTTGGAATACTGTATGTAGTTCTGGTCACATCTCAAAAAAGACACTGCAGAGCTGGAAAATGAACAGAAGAGGAAAGAGGGAAATTGGATACTGACAAGAATGACTCACAATTTGTGGCTAAATTGAAAAAAAACCAGGAAGAGTCCTTTGTTATATCTAACAGTAGACTGGCTTACCTCAGTGTGGATGATAAAAGCAGTCCGCTGGGGTAAGGGGAGGAGCTTTATCTACTTAATGAACTCCCAAGCTATGCAGAAAAAATTCATCCATTTACCACTGCACTCCCAAGAATGCCTGTTAAAAATGGGTTGAGGAAAATGTAATTTTCTCCAGTTGGGATAACTTGTTAATACCAGTTTGTGTCATTGTGGTCAGGTTGCTTCTGATTTATGGCAACCCTGTGGATTAATGACCTCCAAAGCATCCTATCATTGACAGCCTTGCTCAGGGCTTGCAGACAGAAGGCCATAATTTCCTTTATTGAGCCCATACATCTCATGTGGGGGTCATCTTCTTTTTCTGCTGCTCTCTACAGATAGCAGTTTAGCATCTATTAAAAGTGAGGGAACAGAAGGAAAAAGAAACCAGCCTTCTGAAGCTCCTGAGTGCTTTGAGACTCCTGGAGGGGGGAAACCTGGGTGCTGAGATGGGATTTCCAAATTGTTTCCTTTCCTCCAAATTGTTTCCTGGTGGTTCCTCACAGGCTCCAGTTTGTACCAGCTGAATTATGTACAGATGTCCAGAACAAATATTTTTTGTTTGGCCTCATTTTTGTTAGTTTGGTAGAAATATGCATTTTAAAAAACTACATGTAAATATCCAGCATTCTTTTTTATATGGCCATTTAATTAGAAATAGGTGAATTACAGTTCTGTTGGAAAGCTGGTTTCTTCTTGATGTAAAAGGACTTTTTATCAAGGTCATGAATGTTCCTATTCAGTGTATAAGCCGCAATGCTCAATTTGCCTTCACAGATTGAATGGAAGAAGACACAGCTAGTGAAGGCACACTGTGACATAAGAAGTACCCAATGCTTATCTGAAATATAATACAATATTGAAAAACTTGAGTGATTTTCTTTTCCCTTAATCCTTCTCAGGAGGAGGTGAGACTGGCCGTGGAGGTCTGTAAAACTGAACTGTGTGAAGTGTAATAAGGGATAGGAAACTCTATAGTCCTCCCCTTCTTGTGCCATCTAATGTGAAGATTAGATTTATTGTACTTTCTTTTCTATTCTATACTTACTTTAGTATCCCAGGGTTGCTTTGTCTCCCAAACATTCACTTGTGGCCATCAGTAATATCAAATAAAACATAAAAATTGCAGTGACCCATGCAAAACTTAATAGAAACAGTTAATGGTTGAAGAGAACTATTAATCTGGGCTCTTCAGAGCTAAATTATCTAGATTTGTGGATCACTGGAATGTGGTTTACAGAGAATGGCTGGTCACCATAATATTTTAGCTACATAGACACACAAGTGCAGTCCTCAGAATATAAGCCTGTGCTGTGAATAAAATCAAGAATCTGTTCAATATCCAGCTCTGGTTGGCAAATGTAAGTAGCTGGGGGAAAGGTTTTCACCTCCAAGTGTATATTGCACAGTATCCAGGTTGTGTCCATGGCATCTTTACCTGAAGGGATTTAAGGTAGCAGAGCTAGGAGAGCCCTCCATTACTACCAATGAAATCCTAAAAGCACTTTTCTGCTTTTAGAAAAAAAAATAGCAGCAGGCTTTTGCTCTTTCCAAATCTCATGATGTGAAGGGAAAGTACAGCCTTAAAGTACAATTGTGTTCCATCACTATCATTTAGATTTGGTTACTGTGTGTCATATTTTCTGAGAGCCAAGAATTCTAATTCTCTCTTGGGTTATTGTGTGAAAAATTTTATCAGGACCACGGTGTGAGGGTATGTGGTTGGTTTGTTTGGCCTTCCTGTCTCACATAAGTTTTTCATTGGAAATGATCTCATGGAACATTATTTTTCCTGCTGGGGTAAACCTACCTCTGTACCTTATACTTGCATTGGGGTGCAATACCCAGCTCTGGTTGGCAAATGTAAGTAGTGGGAGTGTGTACATTGCACAGTATCCAGGCTGTGTCCTGGGTGCAAGTATAATGGGGGAGATTAACTCTCCCTTCCCTTTTGCCAGATGCCTTTAACAAATGCTTAATGTTCAGATTTTATCCGGTAATGAAAATTTCACCAGCTGATTCCTAAATACCAAGTTGCTGTTAAAAGTATAGGAACAAGCTAGGACATTGCTACTGGTCATTTGGCAACCCTATCCTGCAGTAGCAAAATATGCCTCATTTTATTAGAATCCAACCATGGGAGTAAAATTGCCAGATTAAGCTATACCATAGGAATGCTGCAGATTTCTCCATGAATATGTTTGACAGGTGAATTTACAATGTTCAAAGGTGTCAATCAGACATAAGCCTATCACTTAGCTTGTTCAATTAATGCCAAACAGTCACCAAAAGGATTTACATCAGATTTCTGCATGTGCCAAGATGCTGCCTAGTCCAACTGATCAACAGCCATTAGTATCACTAAAGATGACTTAGGTCAACACAAAAGGATAAGATTTTATTAAAACATAGCATTTAATCCTGACCAGTTTATATGATTTGTGACTGCTCTGTCTATTTAAACAATTGCTGCTGAGCACAAATATGTCATCATTTGTTTAAAAAATGATATTAAGTTTAGGCTTGCTAACCAAAAGAAGACAAATATAATAACTTTATTCCCTCCCTTACATGTTTTTGCCTCTTAGCTACAAGTACACCAAATATGGACAAGATTATCCTTTTCAAAAAGGTGAGACCACCTGGTCAGACCACTTTGCTGTGAAGACCCAGCAGAGGATACCAACCCCACCCTGTTTAGGTGATGAGCTAATTTATGCTCACCCACAGAGCCAGATGGATCCAACTGGATTTCAAAATGCTATGTGTGATCCAATGCCCCCTGGCAACTCGTTAGATGAGCTGGTAGAAGATTGGCATTGCCAGTTCTCTGAAGCCACTGATAAAATTGCTCCCTGATGCCATCTTCACTCCTATTCTAACCTAGTTCCCTATCATGAAGCTACAGATTATGAAAAGGAAGTTAAGATGCTTGAGGTGAGTGTGACAGTATACTCATGATGAAGCTGCAAGAGCATTTTATAGGACATTTATGAAAACCTATGAGATGGCAGTGAAGGCCGCAAAGGAAAAATTCCATGCAGTCTCCATTGAGTCCATATGCTCTCACCCAGCTCAATTATTTAGAATAATTAGATCTTTGCCTTCTCTCCCATAGGGGAAACCAAAGGATTGTAAATTGGCCATTAGCTGTGAGGTTTTTGCAAGTTATTTTGCAGATAAAATTGTGTTGCTCCACCAAAAATTGCTGGCCACCCTTGATACAGAAGAAGAGGAAGAAGAGAGTAGATTTATACCCCATCTTCACTACCCGAAGGAGTCTCAGAGTAGCTTACAGTCTCCTTTCCTCTCCCCTTTCCACAACAGACACCCTGTGAGGTAGGTGGGGCTGAGAGCCCTGACAGAAACTGCTCTTTTCAGAACAACTTCTGACAGAGTTATGACAGAGATCATTCCCGCAGTTGCATGTGGAGGAGTGGGGAATCAAACCCAGTTCTCCCAGATATGAGTCTGTGCACTTAACCACTACACCAAACTGGCTCTTAGCTGTTCTGTTGAGCACGTGAATTGGAGGCTCCTTGACTGTCATCAGGTCCAATATTGGACCAGTTCAGTTGACTCTTTCAGGATGAGGTTGACAGGACCTTGGCTGCTGTGCACCACTTGCCTTCTAAACTCAAGTCCTTCATGGCCGGTTAAGATCAGCAGTGATGGTATACAGGTCCTCCTGGGAAATATTATCAACTTATCTCTGAGCTCAGAGATATTCCCAGGATCTTTAAAGGAGGCAATGATGAGACTGCTCTTGAAGAAACCAACCTTGGATCCTATTGATCCAGCCAACTGCCACCCAGTATCAAACCTCCTGTTTCTGGGTAAGGTAGTTGAGAGAACAGTAGCAGAACAGCTCCAGGCTTTCCTGGGTGATGCCTCTATCCTGGATCCATTTCAGTCCAGCTTTTGCCCTGGCTATAGGACTGAGATGGCACTGGTCACCCTCACAGATGGTTGCCCTCCAGATGACCTCCAAGGACAACTGGATCAAGGCAGATTAGAGCTGCTGTTGCTACTTGACTTAACAGTATTTAACACAGCCAATTATGATATTTTGACCCACTGAGTTGCTGACATGGGGATACGAGGAACTGCCTTGCAATGACTTATCTCTTTTCAAAGACAGAGAGTGGCACTTGGGGAGGGAATTTCACCACATTACTCTTTGGTATATGACATCCCCCAGAGGGCGATCCTCTCCTTTATGTTATTCAACATCTACATTCATCCTCTTGCCCAATTGGGATAGAGGTTCAGTCTGCGTTGTCATCAGTATGCTGATGACACCCAGCTATATCTACTGATGGACGGCCACTCAGATACCACCCCAGAGGTTTTGGCTAGGGTACTGAAGGCCATGGATGATTGGGTGATGCAGAGTTGATTGAAATGAAATCCATCTAAGATGGAGGTCCTGTGCCTGAGCCACAGAGGGATGGAATTGGTGATCTGGTCACCCACCCTTGATGGGGTAGTATTAATGCCAGTGTCAATGGTGAGGAGTCTAAATGAGATCCTGGATGCCTCACTTTCAAGAGGCCCAATCATGACCATTGCCAGATCAGCTTTTTGCCATCTCCGGCAAGTGGCCCCCTATCTCTCCCAGTGCAACTTAGCCACAGTGATCCATGCATTGGTCACATCCAGGCTGAACTACTATAACTTGTTCTATGCAGGATTGGAAATTCAGTTTATGGATTTAGCCAGAAACTCCAGCTGGTTCAAAATGCATCTGTGTGTGTCCTTACTGGACCTCAGGATGAGCACATATACAGCCTGTGCTCCGCTGAGTACTGGTTCAAGTTCAAGGTCCTGGTATTGACCTTTAAAACCCCATACAGTCTGGGACTATTATATCTGCATGAATGTCTCTCCCACTATGTCCCTGAAGGGCTTTGCATTCTTCAGATCAACATCTACTGGAGATCCCCAGCCCCGAGGATGTCCACTCAGCCTTGACCAGAGCCAGAGCCTTTTTGGTTCTGGCCTGGTGGAACAGCCTTCCAACTGAGATCAGGGCTCTGCGGCACTTATAACCATTCCACGGGGCCTATAAAACAGAGCTGTTCCACCGGACCTTTGGTTGAGATGGTGGATGCCACATTAGACTGCCCCCCTGCCCTACCCACCCATGCTATTCACCTGTGCTATGCACAGGCACTGTCTATGTAATGATTGGTGGAAATGCTTTGCCACTTGTTAAAAATTAGTAGATTTAGGGCACATAGAAAGGCTATTTTTTCCCGAAAGCACTTTAATTACATTATCACAATTGTGCTTTAATTTTAAATTGAAACACTTACATGCTGTGAGCCACCCTGAACCCTCTTGCAGGGTAGGGCAGGATAAAAATGTAAATAAATAAATAAGGCATATAAGTAAATCTATGTGTGCACATCCACACACACCAAAAACACATTTTGTCAATGCAATGGGTTGAATTTGAGAATCACAAATATAAGACCCTCATGCAAACCGATCTTATGTGCATTCTCTCAGCAGTGCACTGTTATCCCTGGAAAGCCTATTCTGTGTTGGAAATTACTGGTTACTTTGTCCAGAATTCCTTCTCAAACTTAGCAGAATGCATGTTGATTACACACAGTAGAAGCCCTTTGTTCTCAGTATGCTGGCAGAGTTACAAAGTTACACAGAGCCAGTTATCTATTTCACGACTATTTCAAGTTCTTTTATTTAGGAGCAACATTCTAGATAGTGAAACAGCTTAAGAGAGAGTCAGAACAAATCTGAACTACCTTCGATGGATCCAGAGGGGCACCTTGCATCCATTATGCCAAAGAAGAGAGAAGCATGCTCCTTCTCTGTGGTGTGTTGGGGGGTGGGGGTGACACAGGAGTGTGGAGTGATTCCTCTGTGTTATCACTCTACATCAAAGGAACAGCGACAGGAGAGTAAACAGGAAGAAAACCTATAGTGTTTGCCTGTTTATCTCACTTATTTGTTTGCAAGACATCTCCCCCCCCTTGAAGGCTGAGGCTTGAGACAGCATTTTGGTCTTCTCTCCCAACATGCCGAAGGTCAGAGGAGTGGATAAAATGCCATGTGGAAAAAATACAATGTAATGAACTGTAGTATAGAGGGGGAACAAACAAAATTGCCTCACCTCCCTATTGCATACACAAGAGCTTTTCTCAGCTAAGCATTCAGTAAATGTATAAATATAAACCATCCTTTAAAGTGTCTTGTGATGTACAAATCCACCAGTACCTGAAAGATTCCGGAGTGATATAAGGGCAATGCTGAACTGGATGACATGAATAGCATACAGCCCTAGTGATGTGCTACAATGTCTTCAGTTTACCCACAAGAGTCTGACATAAAATCTGTGGAGAAGTTTTCAGAAACTCAAGGCACAGAATGTTAAGGCATATATTGACAATATGCACACCATGCCTCTTCCCTGAAATGGATAGAAACTATACTACTCTCATCATCACTTTCAGCTTCCCCATTGTGTTGACATCACAGAATTCTTTGTTCCTGTTAAATCAATATTATTGTACATAGGAGAACTATTTTCCATCGGCCCTTATGCTCCATAAGGAGTGTTTCTAAAATGCATGACATTGTTAGCTGGAGACAAGAAAAAGACTTGAAACTCCCAATTAATTTAATGCAAAATCTGTAATTCGTGGACAACTTGGTGTTTTAAAATATAGGTGAGAAAAATACTCATTTTCCTGCAATTAAAAAATATACTGTTTGGCAGACATGAAAAACTGAAAAATTCGAATTGTTATAATGTCATCATATATTCTAACATGTGAAAATGTGGTCCCATCTGTGGAGAGGTAAAACAAAAAGAAAAACAGACACTTCAGCAAACGTGAGGACTCCCTGTCTCCAAGGTTTACAGAAAAAAAATCAAAAATTAAAAATAAATAAATTGGGGGGTTAATCCCTCTCCAAAGCAAAAGCATTGTCTGAGCAAGCACAGAAAAGGCTCCTAATTCTTCCTCCCCTGTCAGTGGCTTGTAGGTGAGATCTATCTGAGACCTACAGCAGCAATTGCTGGGGGAGCCTCTGCTGGCCAGCCTAGAGCCACACTGGGCTCACCACTAAGAGCACTGATGGGGAGGGGGAAGTCTCAGCAGGCTTGCCTGGAGCTGCACTGGGCTCACCACTGAAAGTGGTAATGGTGGGTGGGTGTGAAAGAAGCCACATTGAGCCCAGTAGCTGTTGCAATGATAGGGGATTTCTACGGTGAGAGGGCAGAAAGAGGAAGAAATAGTGATTGCGTGGAAGCATAAAAAGAGTAATGGGGCAGAAAGACAAAGAAAGAAACAGAGAGAAAGAAAGTGATGGGCTTGGGGAGGGAGAAACATAGAGAGAGACATAGGTCGTTTTCGCACTCACCTTAATCAGCAGCGACGACCCTCTTCACCGCGCAGGATCTGCGCGGATTTCGCAGTAATTGCCGTGGAGCACCCAGAAGAGCCGGAAAGTCCCGACACTTTTGCGGCGCAAACAGAAACCGCCAAAAACCAGTTTCCATTTGTGCCGCAAAAGTGCCAGGACTTTCCGGCTCTTCTGGGTGCTCCGCGGCAATTAGTGCGAAATCCGCACAGATCCTGCGCGGTGAAGAGGGTCATCGCTGCTGATTAAGGTGAGTGCGAAAACGACCATAGTGATGGGTGAAGGGGACAGGAAGAGAGAAAGAAATAGTGATGGGGCAGGGGAGACAAAAAAACAAAAAGAGTAACAAGGTGCAGGGTAGAGAGATAAAGTAAAAGGCATGAAGGACAGAGAGAGTAAGTGGAGGGGTGGCAGGAGGGCAAAAGAGTGAGAGGCCAAGAAGTAGGTGAAGAGGGGAGGAAACAAAGGTGGGGGAATGGGAGGGTCACTCCCTCAAGTTTCTTGTGGATACCCACTTGTATAATAGTCAAGTGTGAGGTGATCTGTGGGTATTTAAATCCGTGGATTTAGTAGTATGTATTGATTATTACATACTGAGGTTACACTGGTCCTGATAAGGGGATTTTACTCTTAGGATCTAAACTGGAAAGTACATATTTGCAATATTATTTGCTGTATGTGTAACAGCTGCTGACATCAGACCAGTTACATTTGTGGCCTTCCAACCAAAAACTGTGTCATTCATTTCCATATTGGAACATTCCATTTTGGATCCTATTTTGTTTATTGATTCATAAGTGTAACTGGGACTTCGTTGTTTTTGACCTCTGAAGAAGGCCTCTGCAGGACAAAAAGTGTTAGATCATATATGTATCTTTCATGTGCTTTTTGATTTTATGAGGCTTCATTTCAGCCCCTACAAGGTTTTTCTATGTTTTTGTAATAAACACATATACTTTTGCCCATAACTATTGATGTTTTTAACCTTTGCCCCCTTAGTATTTAAAACTTCCTTTGGAAGTTTTTGCTTGTCTGGAGCCACTCCAGGCCTGGAGGCTGCACCTGGCTCAGTAATGGGGACAATTAGATTCCTCCCATGAGTTTTGTGAGCCCCATAAACAACAGCAGATCCAATTGCCCAAGAGGAGATTACGCTGAGGAAGGGAGTGGGGATAAAGAGTAATGCGGGAATATTGGCTAGAAGGGAAGGGGAAAGAAAGACAGATGGTTAGAGAATAGGAGAAGAGAAATAAAGGAAGGAAGATTGACAGATAAGGGGTGGGGGCAAGGTTGACAGATAAAGGGAGGGGAGAAAAGAATGGAAATTATCAGAGAAAGGGAGAGAAATAGAGCGGGGAAAGATTAACAGAGAGGAGGAGGGGTGAGAAAGGGGAGAAAACTGTAAAGGAGGGGGGAAGGAAAGAAGCAAGGGTGGGGAAGTGAGATGCACCTACCCTGCAACTCCGCTTGCATAATTATATTAAGCATGCTTTCTTTTATAAATGCCCAGTGGTCAGTGGCACCTGCTGACATCTTCCTGGCATCTCCAAATACTTTTAGAAAGTGACAGGGGCAGATATAGTTCCAATATCTTCTTCTTCTTTTGGCCAACAGGGCTTCTAAATGACCACCAGAGATCTGATTGGCTATGAAGATTTTAAAAAAAAAAACTTGCTTCAGCAACAGCTACTACTGTATCTATTTAACTATGGGCCTTCTGGTACTTTTGTACTATCTTCTATTTCGATAATCTTTACACTTCTTTCATTCTTCCGAGCAATCCCACCGAATTCATTGCAGCAGGCAGTTTAACCTGATGCAGTACCCCAAACTCCCATGTGAACCCAGTTCAGTTGAGTGGAGTTTGTATCACGTCCATGTTTCCCAGCTTTCTTGAAGCTAATCTGTTGTCAGAAAGACAGAATCTCTGTGTTCATATTCATATTCAAAAAGAATCCTAAGGAGCTTCTTTAACCAAGAATGGGCTCTAGGGTGAAATCCAGATTTTATTGAAGTTAAAGGGAGGCATTGATTTCTGTGAAGCTGAGATTTTACCTCAGGCAATGATGTGAATAGAAACTGAATTATTGCTGAACACATCAAAAGTTTTACTTACTCCGACACTTTCATTCCAAGAGCATTCAGAGGCCTCAACTCTGTTAATATCCAATTTAAGGATTTGGAGATAAATCTCAATATAGAATGAATATATTTCTTCAACTTTCAAATAGAGAGTTCCTGAAGACCTCAAGAAATTCACATAGTATCTTCTTAGTTGCATTAATATGAAGTTCATCAAGAAGAACACATTGGATTTATATTCCACCCTCCACTAAAGAGTCTCAGAGTGGCTCACAATCTCCTTTATCTCCCTCCCCCACAACAGACACCCTGTGAGGTGGATGGGGCTGAGAGGACTCTCACAGCAGCTACCCTTTCAAGGACAACCTCTGCCAGACCTATGGATGACCGAAGGCCATTCCAGCAAATGCAAGTGGAGGAGTGGGGAATCAAACCTGGTTCTCCCAGATAAGAGTCCGCACACTTAACCACTACACCAAACTGGCTCTCTTCCAGTATTCTGCAGAACATTTAATGAGCTTACATGAAAATCACTTCTATATGAGAAGAACTTGGAGAACTTGTATTTGTCAAGCATGCATATTTCTGAGTGCCATTGTGGACCATCAGACAAAGAGCAGAATACCAGGCTCTCCTGCTCCCCCCTCTTTTACAACCTAAGGGCAATAATAAATCCATCTGGTCCAAGGATGTTTAGGTTAGCCTTGCTGGTAACAGTGCGATGTGCCTCTCCCCCAGATTCACACAGACAGGTTTTATCTACTCGTAGAGAAAGTGTGAGAAAGGGAGATGTTTTTACTAACTTACATTCCTTAGTAATAAAAAAGATACTTTGTAGTAACCTTTGAACCTGTGACTCAAATTGCATCTGTATGTTATCCTTTGAAGCTATCCTATAAAGTAACTATGTAAGTCTGTATACGTCATTACTTCCAAGGATTCTGTCCTTGGCAAAGCTGTGGAGTTTCTACAATAAAGCAACTTGTGATTCAATAACAAAAGACTGATTATTGAGAAATATCGATGCTTGACAGTATTACATTCATTGTTATGCTATATATATGTCCCTCTTTTCTTGTGTACACCTGTTGAAAATTGTCAGGCAAGTATGTTTCCCGGTAGTACATTATTGAATAGTGCTGATAGCTGACACACTAAGTGTGGCTTACATGCCTCCTGCTATGTGGAAGTGCTTTTCATGAAGAACATTCGCCATATATGAACCAGCTCCAAGGCCCAGTCTTTCTCTAGGCAAGTAAAAACTGCAATACCATTTCTTTTAGCCCCAACACATTTCTATAATATGAAGAGGGAACCAGCCATTTGGGCTTCTGAGTTTTCAAGCTGCACAAAAGCCTACAAAGAAGATCACAATTCCAGCAATATTCTGAGTAATTTACTCATCTAAACCTTCATGTGTGCAAAAGCCCTGAATGCTTTTCTTTCATTTTTCTTGCGCTGTTTCTCAGTACTTTGCCAAAATAATCCAAATTCTGTACATACTGTATGTACATACTGTCTGTACATACTGTATATTTACAAGCATTTGCAATTGTTTACTATTGGCAAAATAAATCAATTCTAGCAATGAATTTTTTTAATCTATCTTATTCTTTTAACCTGCAGAGATAACTCAGAAGTTTTGTGGTTTCCTTCAGATCCCTATAGGTTTAAATAAATGAACACGAGAGAATAACTTTAATAAAAAGAAGGAACTTTCAATTGACTCAGCTATTCTGGCAAGGTCTCATCCTGCATTTCCTGTGTGTCTACCACAAGGCTTTCTATGGGGTGTCTAGATACCATTAACGATCAGCACAGACCACATATCATTTGGGATGACATTAGAACTAGAATATTCTGTGTGATGCTCATAACATTTTATTGACTTGTCCCTAGCTTCACTTTACTCTGTTTTACAAGGACATTGTTTTCCCAATAAGTTACTAATAAATTGATATGTTTTATTATTCTTATTACTTTACCAGTGGGAAAGAGAAAGGAAGAAGTAAGATGAAATCAGGGAAATAACTGATCTGGTTCCTAATGCATTCCATTTTTGCAAAAAGAAAAAACTCAAAAACAAAAAGCACCTGCTGAATTTCCTGTCTGTGGCTTGGTCTGGGGAAACAGAAATAAACAAATTCCTCTGTGTGGTGTTAAGATATTATCACTTCTCCAAGAAGTGGCAGAGCAGCTGCTCCCTTCATTAAAGACTTTAACAAAATTTAATGGGTCCTAATTTGTTCAATGATGAGTTCTGAATAAATTGCTAATTGTCCCACTCCGCCTTGCTTTTATATTCTCAGCACTATTCTTCATTCTTTTTCTTAATCATACTGCAGACATGCTAAACTAAGGCGACCAGGTAATTGGTACCCCAGGAAATTGACAGAGAGGACTAACTAAATTCAGGCTTTTATTTTTATGTTTTATGAAAAAGCACCTCTCCAAAGGACCATTTCTGCTCCCCAAAGCATTTAGTGTTTTCAATCTTACATCGTATTTCTTGTTTATAACAGATTTCCCCCTGCCCCAATTTATATTTTGCTTTCTAATGCAGTTTGAAGGAAAGGGCTGTTCCTAGAAGCATTGCTGGCTTGCTCATTTCAGATGTAAGCCATATAATCAGCTATAGTTTCTTCCAAAAAACATTGGTGGAGATGATGAATCAAAAATATTATAAATTCTAAATATTTTATATATTCCAAAGGTTAACAGACTTCCCTAGCCCTTTTAGGGATTCATCAGATTCTGCATAAGCCAATAAATACTTGTATATCATGAGGCAATGTGCTACAAATGCTTTGCACCACAGCAGTTTTGCTAATGATTCTCATTGACATTGAAGAGATGCAAATTCCCACATGCAATGATGACCCACGGGAGGGGGGGTTGGATCAAAATGGCTGCAGGAGGGAAAATACATTACAACCCTCATGTTGTCCGTCCCCACAGCATCCCTTTGAAAAAGAGTCTTGGTTTTTTTTCCTCATATACCAGATGGTGAATTCAAAAGTGAACGCTGAAAAGATGATGATATGAATCCAAGCCTTTAAATTCAAACCTTTTATCTACTGGATTGTGATAGTACTCCTATTCTGGATTCAGCACAGAATTAACTATCTGCTATAAAATGCCAGTGAGTAGAGCATAGCTCTTGGGTCTAGAAAACCTTGATTTCAGTCTCTTGTCAATAGATAAGGAAGGAAGGTGTCTGCAATATACAGGAAGTAACCCAACTTTATTTCCTTTCAGCTGATTCATGAGAGAAGCTGATCTTCTGAATGAGAGTCTTTATGTGGGAGTGGTCTCAATAAACTGAGCAGTCAAAAAACTGATGCTCAAATCTGAAATGCTGTTGAGTGGTAAATGTGTGTATGTGCGTAAAGAGCTATAAAATTACAGCCAATTTATAGCACCCCACAGGGTTTTCAAGGCACATGTTTGCCATTGCCTTCTTCTGGGAAGTCTTTCGTGATGGTCTTCCATCCAAATACCGATGCTGCTTAGCTTTTGAGATCTGACAAGATTGGGCTACACTACCATTCCAATTCCCATTTGGTAAAGAATAACTCAAAATTAAGAAATCGTACTAAATAACCCAAGCTATGGCAAAAACTTTTTTTCCATCACCTCTTGTTCTTAGGCTTAGGTTTTAACACCTGGCAACTGGTACGTGTCCAAATGTGGATTTAGTCCACTATCCCTCTCAGGATCAGTGACAGAGCTCCTAAGCAGCTTCAGGTAGAAGCTCTGAAATCTGGATATATTGAAATAGAGTGGTATATAAAATATACTCAGCCAGTTGAAATAATAACAAACATGCAATAACAAATAGCAGCAAATATTGAAATGCTCACAATCAAATGCCAGTATCCTAAACACCCAAACTCTTAGAACAAAATTGGAGTCCATTAGCACCTTTAAGACCAACAAAGTTTTCCTCAGCATGTAAGCTTTCATGTGCATGCACACTTGATCAGACAAGGAAATGGGGTAAGGTGAGAAGAGATACATATAGCTGGTAGGCAGTGGTTAAGCATGCAAAATAGTACCAAGTTAGAATCTATGGCAAAATAGTACAATTAACAAATTGCAAGAACCAGCTATATGTAACTCTGCTCACTGTGCCTCTTTTCATTGTCTGATGAAGCGTGCATGCACACGAAAGCTTAGATTCTGAATAAAACTTTGTTGCTCTTAAATGTGCTACTGGACTCCAACTTTGTTCTATTTTTTCAGACCAACATGGCCGCCCTCTTATGCATCAAAAGGCTTGGGAAGAGGAAGAGAATCCAGAAGAACTCACAGGACTTACTATCACTTCACAACAACCTATTGTGCATAGCAGCACAAGTCACATGCAGAAGCCACCTGTGACGATCCTCTCACAGGGTTGGGCTGGTATTCTCAGTCTTAGTTTTCCACTTACAAAATAAGGACACTATTGATCGACAACACAGGATTTCAAAGAGGAATAAGGAAATGTTCTCACTAGAGCTATGTGGTTAGGGAGCTATATGCATCAATTTTGCAGGAGAAAGAGGGAGAGGGGCAAGAAGCAAGCCAGGGCTGTGAGGTGGCTTTCTGTAAGATCTAGCCTTTGTGCAATTAAAGAAGAGTGGAGCTAGGAAGGGCATGGCAACATCCTTGACAAAAAGAAATGTCATACTCTTTTATGTATGAATTTGTAAAAAATATAGCATCTGGTTAGCAACTACAGCAATCAATGACCTGTAATAGACTTAAAGAAATGATGTGGCATCTGCTAGCTACTTAGGATTTAGCTGTCTTTGCAGGGCCAGATCTAGGGGGGAGGGGCAGAGGGGGTGTTTTGCCCCCGGCGCTGCCAGAGGGGGGACACCAAATTGGGCGCCCCCCCTCGAAAGGGGGGAGAAAGATCTGCTTCATTTGCACCACCACCCGGCCCGCTGGAATCCCTTCCCTTGCCTCACCCGCAGCAATACAGGAATGCAATAATCACTCCTCCTGGTTGCTTTTCTTCTCTCCCCCACCCCTCGCCACCCCAGCCCTTTCCCATTGGCACCTGGTCATACACACCTCCCCAACAGCGTAACTGGTTATGTGTGTTGGGGTGGGAGGGAAGAATCTCGCGGGCTATTTCCTCCCCACCTTCAGAAGTGCTTTCATCTCGCTCCCCCTCAAAAAAAAAAAAAAACCAGCCTCTGCTCTGCATGAAAAAGCCCTTTCCCAGCAGTTTGACAATTGCAGTTCATTCCTGCAGCTCATCAAAGTAAAGCAGGTGAGAAAAAAAAAATAACCATTTGCTGCTACTGAAACAGAGAATAAAAAGAAGAGTCACTTCTGGGGTTCTTCCATAAAGAAGACCTGCTCGCTCTCTCCAAGACCCCCACCCCCTGTCCCTCCACCCTTTCCAGCCTTAGAGCCAACAAGCCCAAAGGGAAGATCACCTAGTGTTTTTTTCAGGCCTTTTTTTGTTCTACACCAGGGGTGGCTAGCAGTAGCTCTCCAGATGTTTTTGCCTACAACTCCCATCAGCCTCAGCCAGCATGGCCAATGGCTGGGACTGATGGGAGTTGTAGGCAAAAAATATCTGGAGAGCTACCGTTGGCCAACCCTGTTCTACACTAACAAACACAGATCCTATTTGTGATTCTTTTAATCTTCTAAAAACATTCCCATGATTCCACACTACACACTTATATTAAGAATTGCTGCGTCCATTCCCAATTGTCTGATGAAGTCTGCTTAAGAGCATACAAAAGCTTACATTCTGAATAAAACTTAGTTGGTCTTAAAGGTGCACTTGTGTACTGCTTTGTTCTATTGCTTCAGACCAACACGGTTGTCTACTGGGATCTATGCTGTAGGAGAGTCTCAAAGAAGTCAGTGATTGACTTGCATTGGAGTAAGTTTTTTGGGGAAAAGGTAAAAGTCGGATCTACACGGTTCTTCATGAATTCATATGATTTTTACACTGAAATGAAACCACTATTATTCTATAGATCCTGTCTTAGACTATAGGCAGCACCAGAAAAATCATGCCTCCATGAATCTGTGGCACCACAACAGTGGAAAAACATGTTTCCAAACCATGGCTCCTCATGATTTTTGCTTTGCATCCCCCCAAGCTCACAATCAATTCTTATATCAAGTCCATGGGCAGAGTTTGCACCCCAGAAATTGTAGATTCACAGCTTTGTGGCAGCAACATGGACCAAAACCTTAATTTTGAATTTTGGACCAAAAACTTAATTTTGCTTTGGTACTGCCATGAAGCCGTGGATCCATGATTTCTGTGGTGCAAACTCTGCCCATGGACACGATATGTGATTGGATTATGAGTTTGGGGTGGCCTAAAGCAAAAATCATGAGGATCCATGTGGATCCGTGGTTCAAAACCAAGTTTTTGGTCCATGGTGCCGCCGCGAAGCTGTGGATCTACAATTTCTGGGGTGCAAACTCTGCCCATGGATATGATATAAGAATTGATTGTGAGCTTGGTGGGATCCAAAGCAAAAATCATAGGACCCATGAGGATCTGTGGTTTGGAAACATGTTTTTCAACTGTTGTGGTGGCACAGATTCATGGAGGCATGATTTTTCTGGTGCTGCCTATAGTCTAAGACAGGATCTATAGCATGATGGTTGCTTGATTTCATTTCACCGTAAAAATCATATGAATTCATGAGAATCTGTGCTTTGGAACCCTGTTTTTGCACTGGTGAAGCACCACGAATCCGTGGAGGCATGGTTTTAGTGGTCCTGCCTACAGTCTAAGACAGGATCTACAGAATAATAGTGGTTTGATTTCATTTCAATGTAAAAATCATATGAATTCATGAAGATCCATGTAGATCCGACTTTTACCCAGACCCAGTTTTTAGAGTATCCAGTTACAAACACTTTGCATTTTCACTTACTTGTCCCTTGCAATTCTTAGCTCTTCCCCCTTTCTCCCTCTTCGCCAAAATGCAAGCTGTAACCTCCTCAGTTGGGGCAGAGACTTACCTTATGTTAGTTTGTACAGCACCCTATACAGGAACAAAACTATGAATATTATTACCAGTTCTCCTTTTTCAAGGTGAAAAGCTCTCTAAATTTTATACTGGCTTGTAAGAAAGTTCCACTGAATTTAATGAGACTAGAGGAGAGGAGATCTAAAATTGCAGCTGAGAGTCCTGAAGCTTTACTCAGAAGTAAGTTCCACATAGCTCAGCATTTAGTATCAAGTATGTATGCTTGGGACTGTGGCCTTTGCTGCAGATACCATACTGTTTATGCACTTAAAGAAATGCAAACAGCTGTCAGATCCCTGGAAAGAAATGCATGCCATATTGAGAAAGGAAAACCAACCTGGGTTTTTCTCTTACTGTTCGTGAAGATCCTGTGAATTTAGGGAGAGATATTTGTGAGTTTCCTGCATTGTGCAGGGAGTTGGACTAGATGACCCTGGAGCTCCCTTCCAACTCTATGATTCTAGGTTCCTATCCTTTCACCACTGCTGCACAACTCTAGAGAAGGAAACTTAAACTTTAAATCCCTTCTCTGGTGTGGCACTGCAGAGGGGTGCACAAAGCTAGTTTTGGCTAGGGCTCAAAACGCTCTAGGGCCAGCCCTGCTGAGGCTTCCCCTCCCCATACAAACACTCGATAGGGTGTTTAAATGGAGTGTGTGTGTCAGATTGCCCACGGGTCCCTTCATTTTTTGAGTGGGGGCACCATATTTTGGTTTTGCCTCCCCTCAAAAAATATGTAGATCTGGCCCTGTGTCTTTGTGATAAGTGTAAATTAAATGTCTTGCTGGAGGGTGGGGGGATGTTAATCTTTTTGGTTACTAGCAACTGTGACCAAATTGATCATATACAATATGTAAGTAATTTTTAAATCTTATAAACCAAGTCTCTCTTTCCCTCCCCATTCCTCATGCACTTATTCACTCTGAAGAAAAGAATAAGTACATTGCCATGACATTGCTAGCATCATATGCTTTAAATAATACCATCAAGATAATTGCATACTGCTCTTGGGTTGCAATAGTACAGCAGATCGACCTGTCTTCATCTTGGAGCAGAAATTCCAATACTTAAGGGGAAAAAATGTTTACACATGTTAGGGCTGGGGGGGGAGGGCAGGGAGCATCCCTGTATCAATTAGTGGGAAATGAATCCAATTACTTCAGTGGGATTTAAAGTGCACCTAAATTTCTTTGATTGTAACAAATTATTCCAAATCTTTCACTTAAAACCTGCCTGAACAAATCCATGTTGCAGATTTCCAAGCTAGTTTCACACTTGCCACTTACACATACATGAACACACATAAGAAGTTTCCTTATAATGAGTTGGACTCAGAGCCTTTTCCAGGTTTTCATGAGTCCTAGGCAACAGGTTTAACTGGTTCCCCCTTTCAGACAGTCCCTTCATCTTAATCACACCTCTTTCCATTTGTCCCTTCCATTTGCTTCTTCAATATCAATACCTTTTCCCATTTCCATTTAGTCACATTGGTAAAGAGAAACCATGTGTAGATTTTGCTCATGATGAGGGGCAGGCAAGGAACAACACTGGCATACATATATATGCACTCTGTTCTCCACTGCAATCTCTCCCCATCCTACAGACACCTGATTCTCTCCCCCAGCCTCTCTCCCTTAGAAGTAACTGTTCAGCCCCCCCCCCCCCTCCTGCCCTAACATCTAGCCCCAAAGGTTTGGCTCCTACTTAACTTCCTATAATGTCTGTGTGGTGTCATGATTAGAGTGCTGGTTAATAGGGATGCCAGCCTCCAGGTGGGAAATGCAAATCTCCTGGAATTACAGCTCATCTCCAGATTACAGAGATCAGTTCTCCTGAAGAAAATAGGTACTTTAGAAGGTGGACTCTGTGGCATTGTATCCCAGTGATGTCCCTGTCTATCCAAGCCTCCATCCCTAAATCCTCAGATCTGGCAACCTTACCCCACATCCCTCTGGCCACTTATTTTATTGTTTATGTCCCACCTTTTTCTTTGCTCAAGGCTTAAAGCAGTTTTTTCACACTGTTCTCCCCTCCACTACTTAATCCTCACAACAACCATGTTTCAAGATTGGTTTATGATTAGATCATGTATGAAAATAGGGTAATGTGTGTGTAAAATTAAGACATCCTACTGTTTGTAATGAGCTGTTGATTGTAGATGACTGAGAAGGTAGGTTAGTACAGCTCATTTTTATTTATTTATTAAAACATTTGTATCCCATCTTTCCTTGTGGTTCAAGAGTTAAAACATAAAAACTGTAAACAAACAAACATTTTAAGTTTAAAAGCAAAAATAAAATGACATACTCCAAATCTCTCTCCCTGCTCCACCACCCTTAAAAAATGCCTGTCAATTCAGACACTCTCAAAATCCCTGACAAACAGATAACAGCCTTGTAGATCTCTGAGTGGGGTCTCACCTCCTTGGAAAGCCCATTTCACAGAGTTGGAGCCATGATGGAAAAGGCCCGGGCTCCTGTCAATGCCAGACAAGTCACCCTAAGTGGTGAGATAGCCAACAGATGGCTGTCTGATTATCATAGTTGGAGCACAGGGACATAAGGAAGGAGACAATCGTTCAGATAGTTTAACATTTGAAATGTATGGGATATTTTTAGTATTATATAATACATATGATGAACTCCCTTTCACTGAGTCAAAACTGTGGAAAAAAAAACATTTGGAAAACAGAAATACTTTAATTATGGATGACATGAATGATGCCCTTGAAACAGCTGCATCCTAAGATCACGTTAAAAGAGTGGGATGTAAAATTTCTCCATTAACAATTCTTCCTTTTGTTTCTTCTCTAAATAATTTCCTCTGCCAGGAAGTTTGTTATGAAATGCAGTCTTTGAACAGCTGGGCAACGTCTAGAGACACAAAAAAGTACAGGAGGGAGCTATTTTTGGTACAGATCATAAGAATATAAAGAACAGTCATTTAATCCAACATACAGTGGTCCATCTACTCCAACATTTTGTCTTGCACAGTGGCCAACAGTTACTCTGGAAGACCAACAACAAGGCACAGAGGCTGAGTCCTTCCCCTGATGTTGCCTCCTAGCACTGGTATTCAGCGAGTTATGCCTTGGAATGTGAAGGTTCCCTTTAGTCACCAAAGTGGGTAGTCATTGACAGACTTATCCTCCATGAATCTGTCATATCCCATTTTAAAGTTTTCTATGTCTATGGCCATCACTACACCCTCTGGCATCACAGTCCATATTTTAATCACTCACTAAGTAAAGAAGTATTTCCTTTCATCTGTCCTGAATCTACTGTCCATGAGCTTCATTAGACATCTTTGAGTTCTAGTATTTTGGGAGAAGAAGAAAAGGTTCTGTCTACTCCATGCTTAATTTTATAAATCTCTATCAAGTCCCCCTTAGTCATCTGTTTTGTAAACTGAAAAGTCCCAGACTCTTCAGCCTTTCTTCTTAATCATCCTGGTAGCTCTCTTCTGTGCTTTTTGCGGTTCTGCAATATCCTCTTGGAGATACAGTGAGCAGAACTGCACACTATTCCAAAAGAGACCACAACATAGATCTATGCAGGGTCATTATATCAGTTGTTTTATTTCCAATCCCTTTCCTAATAATCCCCTGCATAGAGTTTAGCCTTCCCACACTGGGTTGACATTTTCATTGAACTATCTACTACAATCCCAAAGTCTTTTCCCTTCTTGGGTCTTATGGCAACCACAGCAAGGGGCTTTCAAGGCGTGAGAAGCCAAGTGATTTGCCATTCCCTTCCAAGTAGTCATCCTGCTTAGCTTCCTAAATCTGATGAGATCAAGCTATACCATACTGCTTTTTCTCCCTCAGACCACACTGGCATATACTTAGTTGGGATTTTTTTGTTCCATTGTGCATCACCTTACACTTAAAAAGGTAAAGATAATCCCCTGTGCAAGCACTGGGTCATTACTGACCCATGAAGTGATGCCACATCAGGACATTTTCTTGGCAGACTTTTACAGGGTGGTTTGCCATTGCCTTCCCCAGTCATCTACACTTTACCACCAGCAAGCTGGGCACTCATTTTATCAACCTTGGAAGGATGGAAGGCTGAGTCAACCTTGAGCCAGCTACCTGAACCATTACCAACTTACCACTTACTAACACTGAACTTCAATTGCCACATCATTGCCAACTCACCCAGTTTGTGGAGATCCTCCTGAAGCTCTTCGCAGTCAGCCTTCTTTTTTTAACATCTTGAGTAATTTGGTGTCATTTGCAAACTTGGCCATTACATTACTCATCCCCTGTTCTCCATCATCTATGAACAAATTAAATAGCTCCAGTCCCAATATTTTTCCTTGTGGGACTCCTCTGCTTACTTCCCTCCATAGAGAGAATTGCCCATTTATTCCTGCTCTCTGCTTCCTGTTGTTTAGCCAAGTTTTAATCAATTAAAGGGCCCATTTTCTTATTCCATGATTGTGCAACAATCAACAAAATGAAAGAGCAACAATATTAGTCTGCGATGCTAAGGATATGCCACTTCAGTCCGGCTTTCGCCCAGGTCATGGGACGGAGACGGTGTTGGTTGCCCTGGTAGATGACCTTCAACGGCATCTGGATCGGGGTGGCTCGGCAGTACTGATGTTGTTGGACCTATCGGCGGCGTTCGATACGGTCGACCATCGGTTGCTGACTTGCCGCCTCGCCGACGCGGGGATTCAGGGGCTGGCCTTACAGTGGCTTTCCTCTTTCCTTGAAGGTCGGGGACAAAGGGTCGCGATTGGGGGGGAACTATCCCAGAGGCGCACACTCAATTGTGGGGTGCCCCAGGGAGCGGTTCTCTCCCTGATGTTATTTAACATCTATATGCGACCTCTTGCCCAGATTGCCCGAAGGTATGGGCTGGGGTGTCACCAGTACGCTGATGACACCCAGCTCTATCTGCTTATGGACGGCCGACCGGTCTGCGCCCCAGAAAATCTAGATCGGGCACTACAGGCTGTGGCTGAGTGGCTCAGACTGAGTGGACTGACACTGAATCCGGCGAAGACAGAGGTCCTCTGTTTTGGTCGCCGGGGACCGGGGGGGAAATCCCCCTGCCAGCTTTTGACGGTGCTCCGCTGATACCGGCGGGCAGGGTCAAGAGCCTGGGGGTGCTATTAGAGCCGTTCCTAAAGATGGAGGCTCAGATAGCAACCACTGCCAAGTCCGCGTTTTTTCATCTCAGACGGGCAAGGCAGCTGGCTCCCTTCCTGGACCGCGACGACCTAGCAACAGTGATCCATGCTACGGTCACCTCGAGGTTGGATTACTGCAATGCCCTCTACATGGGGCTGCCCTTGTGCCGGACCCGGAAATTGCAGCTGGTGCAGAATGCCGCGGCCCGGTTGCTACTGGGCCTCCCAAGGTGGGGGCACATCCGGCCGGGTCTTCAGGCTCTGCACTGGCTCCCAATAACATACCGAGTCCGGTACAAGGTGCTGGTTATCACCTTTAAAGCCCTATATGGCCTGGGACCTGCCTACCTGAGGGACCGTCTCTCCCCACACGTTCCCCAGAGAGTACTGAGGTCTGGGACTCAAAATCTTCTCACCATCCCCGGTCCTAAGGAAGTCCGTCTCAAGGCGACCAGAGACAGGGCTTTCTCTACAATGGCTCCAACATGGTGGAACCAGCTACCGGAAGAGGTGAGGGCCCTGCGGGATCTTACTCAGTTCCACAGGGCCTGTAAGACAACCCTCTTCCGGTTAGCCTACGCCTGACTGGATAAATGTAGCCTGCTAGACTGCTGTGTTTTATACTGTGTCGTTTAATGTTATAATGTTATAGTTTTTAGGTTTTTAAATGCTTAACTTTTAAATGTAATAACTTTGCTTTGTTTTATTGTTTTATCGTTTGTTGTGAGCCGCCCTGAGCCACTCTGTGGGAAGGGCGGGATATAAATTACGGAATAAAATAAATAAATAAATAAATAAATAAATAAATAAATAAATAAATAAATAAATAAATAAATAAATAAAAAAATATAAAGATGGGTGGACAGGTAATGCAAAAGACACACCATATTAATGGGACATTTAAAATATATTCATTAGTGATTATCTCTGCTGCAGCTTGCCAGTGTGAATTCATAGTGAAATTAATAAATTAATGATAAGAACGCATTAGCCACATCTGTCACTGCTGGAGAAACAAATTAATATAGCTGCAAAAAATGCCTTCTTCCAGTTCAGTTTAGACTAGCCCCTACCTTGATACAGATGATCTAGCCACCTGGATCCATACCTTGGTAACATCAAAAGCAGTCTACTGTAATGCATTCTATATAGGTCTCCCCTCAAAGTAAGTTTGAAGACTCCATTTGGTACCAGCTCAGTTATTATTAGGAGCCAAATAGAGCATGCATGTTACTCCCATTCTGCAGTCACTCCATTAGCTGCCCATCAATTGGTGGTGGTGGTAAGTACTGTCAAGTCACAGCTGATCCTATGACAACCAAGTGGGGTTTTCATGGCAAGAGACATTCAAAGGCAGGTTGCTGTTGCTGACCTCCATGTTACAACCCTGGCATTTTTTGGAGGTCTTCCATCCAAATACTAACCAGGACTGACTCTGCTTAGCTTCTGAAATCTGACAAGATCAGACTAGCCTGGGCAATCCAGGTCAGGGCTTGCCCATTGATTACTGGACTCCATTTAAGGTATTGACAATCATGTACAAAGCCCTCCAAGGCCTTGGTCCCTCATATCTGCAGGATAGTCTTTCCCTCTATGCTCCAGCACAACAACTTTGCTCATCTGAGCAGGGCCTTCTGAAGGTGCCACCCTGCAAATGAGCAAAAACAACATTATCCATGCATTCTCTGTTGTGTCTCTCAGCTTATGGAATGGCTTGCCTGATGAAGTCAGGAATGCTCCTGCTTTCCTGATTTTCTACAAGCTATGCAAAGAATGAATTGTTCAAGAGGGTTTTTGCACAGGAAACAGGTCTACACAGTATCAATATGGTTCAGAAGGAAGCTTGAGGTAAAGGGTTAGGGACTGTAGAGCACAATGTCTACTTAATATTATCTGCTGCTGTATCTAATTTTTGCTTCCCTTTACTGTGCCATGTTAATAATTATTCTGTGCTTCACCTCTTGTTGGTTTTCAGATTTCTACAGGCCACACATTGTGTATTGGATGTCCCAATTTTGGATTGTATTGGCTTATTCTTGTTGAGTTCCAGATATGCAGACTATAAACAATGTAAATAAATAAATGAATAAATAAATAAATATGCCAGATGACCCAGCTAAAAGCTGTACATATATAGTAGTAGACTTGCACATTTCTAAGTAGATGCAGAACCAAATGCACAAATGCATGAGCTGTTTCCCAATCTACAACAATGTCCATCTTTAATTACAACTTCTGGGTATTGTGTTGGGTTATTTTGTGCTAGAGACTTTAAGAAATATTATCCTGCACACTAATGCTAAACTTGTTGAACTGGAAGCAAGTTCTACTGATTTTAATAGAACTTACTTCCAAATAAAGTGTAAGTAAGTCCTAAAGAGTCCTAAAAAGGAAAGCAATTCTAAGGGCAAAAACCAGCTTGCTGGCAATAAATATGTACATCTAACAGAATGCACAAAACTACATCACTATTCCATCTGTCAGTTTATATTCAAATAGCCAATGGGTACATTTAGATAACTATTCTGTTTCTGTAAAAGAATTAAGAGGAAATTTAGCAATCACTGCATGGTACCATCTGATGCTACCATATCATCACCAAGTGAATTTTCTGCAACTTAAGAGTATGATGATATTAGGATCTGCTAAATCTCAGCTCCATCCAAGAAATGAAGTTTTATGTGGATCCGAATGGCAGCAAGTGCAAAATCCATTTTGTGAAAAGCTAGGAAGGGCAGCAGCAGTTGGAACAGAAGCACTGCCTGCCAGAAACCATTGGGTAGCCTAGGGAGGTAGGAAGAAGAGGAGGAGGAGAAGACCGCAGAGTTATACCCTGCGCCTCTCTCTGAATCCAAGTCTCAGAGCAGCTAACAATCTCCTTTACCACCTTCTCCCACAACACACACCCTGTGAGGTAGACAGGGCTGAGAGAGCTCTCCCAGAAGCTGCCCTTTCAAGGACAACTCCTTCAAGAGCTATGGCTGACCCAAGGCCATTCCAGTACCTGCAAATGGAGGAGTGGGAAATCAAACCCAGATAAGAATTCCCACACTTAACCACTACACCAAACTGGGTCTCTACACCAAACTGACTGAATATCTCCTTTTATTACCAGAGGCCATGTAGTTGTTGGGTAGGCTGGTCCATAACGTTATCTTCAATCAACATCAGCTGACAACATCAGGCTGTGAAACGGGCACTAATGAGAAACAATCAGGGCCTTTTTTGGTAGCAAAAACCCAGCAGGAACTCATTTGCATATTGGGCCACACCCTCTGACATCAACATTGTTTCATATTTCCACATATCAAAATCTATCCCAACAGAGGTCCCTTGATATTCTTTTTTCCATGTGTGATATGGAAGACTAATAAGGTACTTTTGGTAGTTACTGCTGACTTCTGATGCAGCAAGCTGCCTTAAAGGACCACTCATTAAAATGCTTAAAAAAAATCTGCCATGACAGTTGATGCAAATCCCCTGGAGATGGGAGAGAAAATCCTATTAGCTGTTGGTTCATACCTCTAGAGACTTTAAAAGCCATCCTTTGATGTTGAGGCAAGGTTTTTGAAGTGACCAAACACGCAAACAGGAATTAAAAGACAAGGAAGCATAGGATACTGGATCCCATTATGTGTTTCCCAAATTATGAAAACACTGCAGTGGTTCAGTATTCCCCAATGGCATCCCAGTTGCAAAAAAAACTTGTCTCTTGTTACAGAGGTCACAAAATTAGCATAGAGCTGATTAGTGTTTACAAGGCTGAAAGATTCTGAACTTCCTAGAAATGCAAACCAAATGAGAGTTGCCATTACGTATTTATTTTTTAAAAACACTTATTAGCTGCCTGCAGGGCTTTTTTTGAACAGGAATGCAGTTCTGACTGGCTTGGTGTCAGGGGGGGTGGCCTGATATGCAAATGAGTTCCTACTGGGCTTTTTCTACAAAAAAAAGCCCTGTGCGAAACAATGGTATGTCAGGAGGTACGGTCTAATCTGCAAATGAGTTTCTTTCTTTCCTACAAAGAAAGCCCTGGCCACCTGACTAACTTCCAGCACTCAAGGTAGCTTACAATATACCGTATATAAAATATAATTTAAATAAAACATACAGTAGAAGACAGAAACAGGATACAGGATGACTTTGACAGGCTGGAAAACTGGGCTAAAACCAATAAAATGAATTTTAATGGGGATAAATGTAAAGTTCTGCATTTAGGTAGGAAAAATCCAATGCATGGTTATAGGATGGGGGAGACTTGTCTTAGCAGTAGTATGTGCGAAAAGGATCTAGGGGTCTTAGTGGATCATACACTTAACATGAGTCAACAGTGTGATGCAGCGGCAGTTTAAACTGGGAGCAGTGATGCAGTGTGATGCAGCGGCTAAAAAGGCAAATGCAATTTTGGGCTGTATCAAGTATAGTGTCCAGATCACGTGAAGTGATGGTATCGCTTTACTCTGCTCTGGTAAGACCTCACCTGGAGTATTGTGTTCAGTTTTGGGCACCACATTTTAAGGATATAGACAAGCTGGAACGGGTCCAGAGGAAGGTGACAAAGATGGTGAGGGGTCTGGAGACCAAGTCCTATGAGGAAAGGTTGAAGGAGCTGGGGATGTTTAGCCAGGAGAGGAGGCGGCTGAGAGTTGATATGATCACCATCTTCAAGTACTTGAAGGGCTGTCATGTAGAGGATGGTGTGTAATTGTTTTCTGTGGCCCCAGAAGGTAGGACCAGAACCAATGGGTTGAAATTAAATCAAAAGTGTTTCTAGCTCAACATTAGGAAGAACTTCCTGACAGTTAGAGTGATTTCTCAGTGGAACAGGCTTCCTCAGGAGGTGGTGGGCTCTCTTTCCTTGGAGGTTTTTAAACAGAGGCTAGATGGGCATCTGACAGCAATGAAGATCCTGTGAATTTAGGGGGAGGTATTTGTGAGTTTCCTGCATTGTGCGGGGGGTTGGACTAGATGATCCTGGAGGTCCCTTCATCTATGATTCTATACAAGACAACAGTTTAAACTCCCAGTTTAAACTGCCAATAAATAAAAACTAAATTAGTCAAATGCAGTCCTAAATTGGAACTGATTGCATTCATGTAATTTTCAAAAAATAAAAGAAACCTACATTCCTTAAAAGTGCATTGGAATATGTCCCACAGACTGTTCACTACATGATTTAACACATTCCTAGAAATATATCCATCTGTGACATTCCCAGACTTCTGATGTTAGGTGATGAGCACAGTATTCAAATGTGGCACCAGGCTTTGGATTGAACTATAAGAATCTGTCCAATCACTCACCAGTTCTACTTCTTCCCTTTAAACAAGAGTATATTATTTCTTCTGTTTTGGTTCACTGTTAAATATACCACCCTTTATGTACATAGCAATCACTCCAGGCTCTAGCCACCAGTAAGCAACCACCATTAAAATCTGTAAGATGTTATTGATTTGACATTATCTATAGTCTACCTTTCTCACTGAGATTCCAAGTGGTTGATTCATACTGTGTTTTCACTATAATGAGCCCTTTTACAGAGCAAAAAAAAAGTAACATATAATCTATTTGGGGGGGATTAAGAATCCAAGGTGGGATTGTGAGCAACTGCAGATACATGTTTATTCATTTTCCTCTACAGTACTGTGTCATGGGTCAGACCAGAATATGACATGCAAATGTATCCAGTGTTCCAGAATTAACAAGCAATCCAAAGCATGTATGATCAGTAAAATAGTAGTCCAAAAGGGATTTAGACTACCTCCTTCTCCTAAAGTCTTCTTTCTTTCTATTTTTAATGTTCAACTTCTGCTTTGACACTTAGCATTGCAGCTCAGGCTCATGAGAATTCTTGATTGTAAATCTTTTGAAAAGGCTTGTGTGTTTAAAGCAACATCAAATTAAATGGCATCTGAGTCCCAAATGCCATAAAACTGGAGCCATATCAGTATCCATTGCAGTTTAGGAATGAGGAGGCACAGGTATCGTTGGGCAGCCAATAGCCATAAGCGATAGTAAGAACTTTGTGGGTTTTTTAGAAATGTTTTCAAACTTAACACTCATGCAACAGCTTCTTGTGGCACAAAGGATGGAAACATGGAAAGCTTTTATGCATAGGAAATATAAACTTGGTTTGGTTTTCTGCTGAGCAATGCTGAAAATCCCAACAGACATTCAAATATGGTGACCCATTTGAGACTCTAAGAAGCAATACACACAAGGTGTTCTGTTTTGTAATCTTCCCTACTACAACACAAGTTACACAACAGAAAAAGAGTTTGCAGTAAAACCAAAACCTGCGAGATAATCCAACTATAGGACTGATATCCCTGACAAGTTAAGCAATCCTTGGTGGCAACTGCCAATTGCATGTATACCCCAACATTCTGCACTTAATTGTCAGGCAAAGAGAAGCAGCCATTTTTTAAAAAAGATCTGACAGCACATAGCATGCCAAGATCCAGTAACACAGAATGCTATCTCCTAAATAATCTACAGAGTTTGTGGGTGGGGAAGAGAGAATAAAAATGAATAACACTTTCAAACCAGGATAGTCAGAAATATAACTCTTTGGACAATAAATTTCCATATTTATGGTGATCTCTGAAAATGTAAGTTCTTTGGGATCAAGTTGCTACATATTTCCCTGGCAAGCCAGCAGTTGGTATTATCTCCTTTATATGCCCTTCTGGGCTTGGATGAGGGTAATAAGCTAAAATCCCATCAATAACTCTAGCATTTAATGTTTGCAGCCGGGATAGTTATAGCAGCATAATGGCAACACCCAGCTTCACTGTTGCTGAACAGATTGATTACAAAAAGCCTAGATGCTCTTATGATGGGGAAAAAGCTAATGAATTCCAGAAGCGACTCATATGGCAGCCATTGAGCCACCTGGTTGCTTTTCATTAGCTCTTTAGCCAGCAACCCAAAATGCTTTCTTTAAAAAAAAAAAACTAGTAAAGAAAGCTCTTCATGCTATTGATCTTTGAGAACAAAGCCTTTTGAAAAGATCCACATCCATACATCTTTGGATAAAGCATTATCGTTGTGCTATAGTGATCAATTGCAACTGGACTGGCATGTCTGCATAGGACAATTCAGTCGTGAATGATTTTTTTAGCACAGTATCCAACAATATGGGCATAAAGCCTTGGCATGGAATATTCAGACATCCTAAATACAATGCAATACTTAGTTGTGGGTTGTTTGTGCTTCTTTGTCATGTTTCCCTCTCTGCTAACATCTTGGGGGGGGGGGAGATGGTTTGCCATTCCCTGCCTCTGTGTTAGAGTCAGGAGGACCCGTGTATTCCTTGGAGGTCTCTCATCCAAACATGGCCGGCTCGCCCACTAGGCAAAGTAGGTATTTGCCTAGGGCGCTGGGAGGGGGGTACTGAATTGGGCTCTCCCCCCTCCCCATACTCAAGACAAATGTCTAGTTTACCTTCCCCCTGCTGTTGCCTCGCTGCACTGCCTCCTCCCTCCCCCTCTTCCTTTCTGTGCCACTCAGGAAGGGGCAGTGGAGTGCCTTCCCAGCCTCATTAAAGCCCCCTGCCAATCAGTTGATCAGCAGGTAAAACATTGCCGCTGCTCCCCCCCCCCCTTCCTTCCCTTCCCTTCTCTTCTGCAGTGCCATGCTCCACCACCTCCCTCAGCCCTCTGTATGGCTATGGCTAGAATCAGCCCTACCTGCTTAGACTTGGCCCGGGCCTCTCAGCGCTCTCTCTTAAGAGAGTGCTGGAGGAGGCTTCGTTCCTCCCTCACTTCTGCTGGAAGTGAGAGTGCTGAAAGGCCTGGACCAAGTCTAAGCGCACAGAAGAGAGGGCGAGGGGGCAGCAGCAGTGTTTTACCCGCTGATCAGCTGATCGGTGGGGGGGGGGCTTTAAAGAGGACGGGAAGTGCAGTGCTTCACTGCCCCTTCCCAGGTGACACAGAAGGGAAGGGGGGGAGGAAAGAGGCGCTGCAGAAGGGGGCAGCAAGGTGGCCAGCAAGGCTTCCTGGGGCACCATGCACCCTAGGGCCAGCCCTGCATCCCAATACTAGCCAGAGCCAATCGTGCTTAGCTTTCATGATTCAGCACTATGTTTGGCCATATCATTGCCGCATACAAAATGAGGCTACATGTTCAGCCTTTTTAAACTGGTATCTGTATTTGGCTTAATGTTTTTATTTTGTCTATCCACCTTTCTCACTGAGACTAACAGTAGATTACATTTTTTAAAAAAATACAACAATATATACAACATATATATACAACAATCCAATAAAACAGGATCGCAAAATCAGAGTAGAACACTGAACAGAATACAATAAAACTATTCTATCTATTGCAAGCAAAATTTGATTACAAAATTAGAGAAACAGTGCAACAGTATCTATACAGTGAACACAGCTATGAAAACTACCTAAAGTTTCACAAATGTTAACTATAACCCTTTTTCTATTATACAGAATAGGCCCTCCTGAACAATTTCGTTTTATACATTCTGCAAAATGTTAAAATCGCTGGAGGCCTCTTGACTTTGATGGCAAACTATTTCACAAGGAATGCTTCAGTACAGACAGCTGTTGATCTTCCACATTTACGGGGTGGCACTTTCAGAAGGCTTTGCTCAGAAGAGCACAGCTGCTGCAACAGATCATATCAGTACAGGCAGTCCTGTAGATATGTGAGCCTAGACCATGAAGGATTTTGTATGTTACGACCAGTACCTTGAATTGAACCTAGTAATCATTAACTAACTGAGTAACTGGAGAATAGGAGCAATAGGCATACACTGTTTAGCTCCCAATAGCAATTGAGCCCAGCATTCTGAACCAGCTGAAATTTCTGATTTGACTTCAAGGGCACACCTATGATCCATCATATAAAAGACAGCTGATAGATCCAATAACAGCAAAAAAAACAAAACCCCACAACCATTATCTATATTCAAACAAGACATCAACCAAAGCCACTAATACCATCTCTGGTCCCTGGCCTGGCAGGAAGCCAGAATGAAAAGGCAGACATGTCATCAAGGAAAGCCTGAAGTTGCTCTACAACTACTCTCTCAATTACCTTGCCTCAAAAGGGCAGATTAGAGACTGGATGATAATTGACCACAGCATTCTTATTCAGTGATCCCCCCCCCCCATGGAGACCCAAAGCAGCTTATAATTAACCCCCTCCCAAAAAAAGGAGGGAAGAAGGCTTCTGAATGAAGTGCAGCTGGTTTCTTCTTCTTCTTCTTCTTCAAAAGAAGCAGCCTCATAGTGCCTCTGTGCAGCTCATTCTATGTCAAGCTGTCACCAACTGCTCTCCTGATCCACCTGCTGCAGGCCAGTGCTTTACTAGGACTCTAGATCTTCCTGTTGCAAGAAAAGATGTTTAGGGAGCTTGTCTACCACTGCTGATTTTTCCCATTTGGAACCCATAGCAAATAGCTATGGATCCCAGGTTTCCAAGGAATAATTTGAAAACTTGTATTCTATTGTCACAGAGAGGTGATAGGAGTTTGCCTTGGAAAAGGCTTACAATTGGATTGGTTTTAAATTGGATTAATCACTTAGGTGCTTACTGCTTCCAGGTCCTTTTTGAAAACTTAACCCCAATTCAATTCAGTAATTTTATATTCACATGTATTTATAAGATTTGCATTGGCAACATAGCTTCTTTCTTTTGAAGAGAAATTACCACTTTAGGAAGTATTCAGCTCCCTAATGCATGCTAAGTACAAGAACCTAGAAAACATTATCTGAAACGCTTTCCAGGCCAATGCCTTTCATTGTGATGATGCTATGAGGTCACTGAAAGCATTTTTGGGTTACCACCATTTAACATTCATCATGTTATTATTGTATGGTAATTATGTGCATTAAACCGCTGTCATAACTATGAATTGTTTTCATTGGTCTGTTAGCCTCCCAATCAATAGTGTGCACTGACCATTCATAAACCCTGCAGTTGAGCCTTTAATGCACAGTGATGATCACATAGGGAATATTTGCTAATTTAACTTGCATTTCTATAGTTCCAAGTTTATTACCCAACATACATTTGCCTTTCACTTTAGAAAAGGAAATTTTTATGGATGCACAATTTCTTCCCCTCTTGCAACTGGTGTCTTCCCAATGTCTGGATCTTTCTTAAGGTATTTGTCTCAATATTCCCATATAATAATAAACGTTATGAGGCTGCTTCTTTCGAAGAAGAAGAAGATGATGATGATATTTGATTTATATCCTGAATCTCAGAGTCTCAGAGCGGTCACAATCACCTTTACCTCCCCCCCCCCACACACACACACACACAACAGACACCCTGTGAGATAGGTGGGTCTGAGAGAGCTTTTTACAGCAGCTGCCCTTTCAAGTACAACTCCTGTGAAAGCTATGGCTGACCCAAGACCATTCCAGCAGGTGCAGGTGGAGGAGTGCAGAATCTAACCCAGTTTTTCAAGATAAGAGTCCACACGTTTAACCACTACACCAAACTGGCTCTCTTAACACCCAGAAAAGTCAAGGACTGAGGTAAGGAAAAGTACCCCAACTGTGATTCAGTTTACTATTACAACTCAAACCTTCACAGGGCTTCAGTGGATGAACCACAGTGTTCCATATGAGCAAGGGCTATCCCATCCTTTTCTGAGCTGCACAAACATCCTGAAGGAAGTTGTCATGACAGTGAAAAGAACAGGGGCACCCTTTGCAGGTGCAGAGTTCCAGATGCAACTTGAAATCACTATGTATTATTTATGTATATATTTATTGAGACATTTATACTCAACTGTCTCCCCAATTGCCCAGTGGCTTACAACAGTGTTTTTTCCCCCCCTCCACTCTGTCCTCACAACAACCCTGAGGTGGGCAAGGCTAAGGCCCAAGGTCACAAACAATGAGTCCAAGGCTGAGCCCCATGGGTCCCCAGGGTTGTTGTACACAAATGACCTTTTTATTTTTAAAATTATATGAAGTTTTATTTAATCTCTGGGTGCAATCACATGAGAGATTTGGCCCAACCTAGCCACGCCTCTCCTTCAGATTTAATGTGCTCAATCACATGTGCACATCTGCCCCCCAAGTCCCACCTGTACTTACCACATTTTAGGACAGGCTAGGACCAGATTAAATCTCTAAAATGCATTCAGGGTGCATTTCCTGGCTATCTGAACAGCCGGGCGTGCAATGTACCCACCCCACGTGCACAGGAGTAGTCTGAATGCTCCTCCACCATGCTTCTCCAAGCAGCAGGGTGGGGGCTGAGCGATTGCTGCAGTATGCATCAAAGAGAACCGGCTTTTTCAAAACTGGGATACTGCTGCACCAAATTCTCAGTGTGATCCCACCCCTGTCAAAACAATCTGCTGAATGGACCTGAGAATGGGTTTAATCTATAGGCAACTCTTAAATCTTGCAGCAACCCCACCCCTCAAAAAAGCTAGTTTAACTAGCACATTTTCAAGATCCGCATTAGATGGCACAAACCTTGTCAAAGGCCATAGGTTATGTACTCTCTATCTGGCTGTGTATTGCAATATAAGCATATCATAGTCCAGGTCTTCAGCCCATTAGACTTTAAGCTGCTCACTTTCTTCCATGCTCTTAGCTCAATTATAGCTTTTTGGCCAAGCAGCATGAAGTGATGATGCTACCCAATCAGGATACGCTCTTGATGGAACCCTCTAGAAAATTACCTCTTCACACCTGATTCCTCCCTTCCCATTCTATAGGTCACAGGTTTCATGAGAACCTAATTACCCCATTTCCAGCTCTGGCCTTGAAGATGATAAGGACTGTGTAGGCAGACAGACCAATTAGAAAAACCTGCAGGATAGAACAAGTCCATCACCTAGTGGTGTCAAACCTACAGCCCATGGGCCAGAACCAGACAACCCAGGGTTTTAATCCATCGTACAGTTCTCTCTGCCCCCTCCCACCCCCCGCCGCCTCTTCACTCCCTTCAAGCTCATATTTGCCACTTCTCCTCCAGCCAGAATGGGCTCCATTGAAATACGTAGCACAAAAAAGTTGCAAATAATACACTGAGGTTGTGGTCACACTCACCATTAAATCCATCCCTAACACGTTGCTATTATACTCTGCAGCTTTTTTACTACGAATTTCCTGATCAGACATCCTTCCATCCTTCCATTCTAAGTTGGTCCTGTCGTTGGTTGATCAGAGGTCTCAACCGGACCTCGTTTTATAAGATGGCATTCCGCACTCACACAAGCGCAGTACCGTACAATATCATGCTTGGCTTTTTTTTTTAAAGGTGCCAGCAAAGGTGGGCGATCTAACCCCGCCCCCCCCATTTAAACACCCAGTGGTGTTTAAATGGGGGGGGGGAAGCACAGAAACTCTCTTTGCTGTCTCTCCGCCTCATAGCCAAAGAGGAACATTACATGGAGAGCCACTGCCACTCTGAGTAGACCTGGGGGGGGGGCGAAGCTTGCAATTCCCAGCCATTTCATGTTTTCCTAGGCTCAAACAATTTTATATTTTTAGTTTCTGCCGTGATCCTTGTGCTTTTTCTTGGTGTTTTATTTAAAAATTGCATTGCAAAATCCTACTATTCCCCTACCTCTCCATTTTAGGCAGATATCTTTTAAGGGCAGCAGGGAAGGTTTGAAACAAACCACAGTAAAAATATAGAGTTCTACAAACTCAAGGATCTCTAGTTTTGCAGAAAAATATTACTTTTTAACATGTACACCCTCCTAATGTGGTTCTCCGATGCAGAACAAGTTCTGAAGACGACAACCAAAATTATTATCTCAAACCACCCTGTAAAATGCCTGAGACCCTAGAGAACCAATGCCACTCTGAGAAGACTGAGGGGGAGAGAAGCTCTGCTTCTCCCCCCCCCCCAGGTCTACTTAGAGTGGCAGTGACTCTCCATGTAATGTTCCCCTTTGGCTGTGGGTTCTTAGGTTAGAGTATTCATTCAGGAACCTTCCGTTCTCAGGTCCATTCAGCAGAGAAGCAGCTGTTTCATATTTTCCTAGGCTCAGAGCATTTTAGATCATATTTTTCATTTCTGCTGTGATCCTTGTGATTTTTCTTGATGTTTTATTTTTAAAATTGCATTGCCAAATCCCACTATTCCCCCACCTTTCCATTTTAGGCAGGCATCCTTTAAGGGCAATGGGGGGGGCATTCAGAGGTGTCAGATATCAAAGACTGTTAAATGAACAAAATATCACAAATGTTACTGTTTTAAGCATGTTTGTATTTTAAGTAAAAACAATCATCTTTTTAATTGTGTTTGTCTGTGTCCTTTGTAATGCTTATATCTCCACTACTTGGGATTAACTTTTATGACATTCAGGGCCCAGCTGACAAAGTCCCATTTATGTCAGATCTGGCTCTCATAACAAATGAGTTTGATACCCTTGCGTTACCATTCACATTAACCCTTGAGGGGGGTCAGGAGTGTTTTGCCTCATAGTCACCCTTTGAGCATCCATGAGAGAATGGAAATTTAAAGCTGGTCTTTAACATCCTTTCAAGTGACTCTTGGGTTATATCATCATTGCTGTGTATTTAGCATTTTGCCAGTCAGCATGTTCATCTGTTGCCTCTTCTGCTTTGCCTCATGCAGTTCAGATGCCTCTGTTGAAAGCACAGCCTCAGCCAAGTTCATTTTTACAGTGTTGCCTTGTGAAGCAGCCCCTGTGTTCTGTATCTTTTTAATATACATCACTAAATTTGCAAGATGATAAATAGTCTTCGAGTTGCAATAATCTATGGGCTTGTGCCACTCTGTCAACGCATTCAAAGAAAGCAACTGCCTCAGTCTTAATAATGATGAAATCCCCACTGACTAGAGGTAGCATCCTATTGGAAGCTTGGCATTCATAAAAACCTCCACATGCCATATTTGCTTTGTTTCCCTTCACCCCCCCCCCCTTTGAATCCACATTACAAAGCAATATATTTCAAACGAGAGGGAATGAAGTGTTTTCAGAAGTCTCTGAGGTTAGCCGCAATGAGGTATTTATGTTATTAGTATGCTATAAAAGGTATTAACTAGGGGCCAAAATATCTTTTTTTTCCCTCTTCCCCTCTCCTTTTAGCATCCAACATGAGGCAGAGTTCTGGGAAATTCAAAATCTTGCTCATGGTTCTGTGCTATTTTAAGTGGATCTTAATAAAAGGTGTTACACAATTTCTGTTCGGGAGTTTGAATCAAGAAATAAAAATATTGTTGCTGTCTGAGTTTTATTATGGCAGTGTCTGGTGAGACAGCTGCTCAAAAAAAAGCAAAAACCTGCTGCTATGAGAAGCATCAGGGAGAGCAAGGACAGCTCTGTCAGCCAACTTTCAAAGGCAGCCAGAACACCACAGCCAAATGCAGATGGTCCATATGCACTGTTAGGGTTCAGCACCAAAGTATCTAAGCCCAGCAAGGACAGGATAGCTGGTCAGTACACAAAGAGAGAAAGAGAGAGTGACTAGCACACCCAGGAAGACACAGGGAAAAAGCAACCCCATTTCTCCTATTGTCAGTAGCTCTAGCTCCTTCCCTCTTCCCTTATACAAACACCAGCACTAGTTCTCTCCTCCAACTTCCACCTCAGGCTACAAATTACAGCACCAGTTTTCTCCTCCAACTTCTGCTTCAGGCTCTATTTTCTCTTCCCACTCCCAACATCAGGACTCTTTTCTTTTCTTTCCCTGCAGTCACTCCTGCTGCTATGGACTCTCTGTTTTCCCATTTCCATCCTCCACTGTGAGCTTTTCTTTTCCACCAACCCTCTGCTGCCAGTACTGGATTCCTCCCACTACCACCACCACTGACTGTTCTCCCCTTTTTCTACTGGCCACTTTCATTGTCCATGCCCACTTTACAATTGCTATGGCAACCCAAGTAAAGGTAAAGATAGTCCCCTGGCACCAGTCATTTCCGACTCTGGGGTGACATTGTGTAATGTACTGAGTGACGAGACGTGTTGAAGGCAACATGCTTTATTAGCAAGTTCATCACAAAGCAAGGCAACGCAGGCCAGGTCCCGATTATATAGATACCCCGGAAAAACCCTCAGTCTGGCCAGGTCCAATCCTGGCCAGTTAAACTTCCTGCCACAGATCTTGATTGGCGGAGCGTATTTGCGGAGCTACATCCGGGGACCAGTGGATTGCCACTGGTCACCTCTGTAGCTTCCACTGTGTTGTAATGTCAGGACTGAAATGCAAGAACTCCTCAGAGTCTGGGGCGGTGATCAAAACGTCATCAAAAAATGGTTGTACTCCGGGGATCCCTTTGAAAAGAGCATCCATTATGCTCTGAAAAATCCCCAGAGCCACACTAACCCCAAATTGCAACCGCCGCACCCAAAAAGCTCCCCTGTGGGTCACAATGGTCTGGGCTTCTGCTGTCTCGGCGTCCACCAGGAGTTGCTGGTACGCCTGGGCCAAGCCCAGTTTCCCAAAAACCTTAGAGCCTGCTAGTGCTGCCAGTATGTGGCTGACCACTGGAACGGGGTATGGGTTGTCCTGAAGTGCCTTATTTATTGTGCACTTGTAATCAGCGCATATGCGCACATCTCCATTCGGCTTCACTGGAGTGACTATGGTGTTTCCCATGCAGCATAGGATACCGGTTCTAGCACTCCCTGGGCCGTGAGGCGGTCCAGTTCCGCTTCTATTTTTGGTTTAAGAGCAAACAGAACTCACCTGGTCTTCAGCCTTCAGCCTTATCACGTGGGGATCGAGGGGTAAGGTGATGGGAGGCCCCTTGTAGCACCCCAGGGACCCATCAAACACTTCTGGGAATTCCCGGCACATGTGCTCGAAATTTTGCGTTCGCAACTGCTGCACCCCCACTCTTTGAATACCTAGCGGTCGAAACCAGGCCAGCCCCAGTAATGTGGTGAGCTGACGTTTGACCATGAGAATGTCCAGCTTGCCCTTAAAGTTCTTAAACTCTACCCTTACGGTGGCACAACCCAAAATCTGTACAGGGTTTTTTTGGAAGTCCCGCAGTATGAAGTCTGCCGGTCACAGCCGGGGCCGGCCATGGGGACAAAGTTTTCTTAGAGACTCCTCCGAAATTATGGAGATGGAGGAGCCCTAGTCCAGCTCCATTAGGCATGGAGTGCCCTCGATTAGGACCGACACCCTGACCTTATCTGGGGTGGTGAGGGGCAAGTTCATTACCTGCAGGCTAGTCGATGCGGTCGAGTAGGCATTGGTTGAGTCGTGGTTGGTGGACTGGCATCTGCGGGTGGCCTTGGCCCAGGAAGCCCGCGCTATGTGGCCCACTCTTCCACAATTCCTGCAGTCCATGTTGCGGTGGGGGCAGTCTCGGCGCTAGTGTGGATCCCCACAGCTGGCGCACTTGGTGTTGGCTGGTTTCTCTGTCGCTCATGGCCGCATGGGCACTCTCGTCCCCCTTCCTGGTTGGCGACATAGCTGGTTTGCCTCCTCCTCTGGGTTGCCCAGTGCCATCTCCTCCTGGTGGACGGCTTTTGCTCGCGGGTTGTTGTAAGTTTTGGTTTCTCTCTCAAATGCGGTGGCTTCGTTGACAGCGAGTTGGAGGGTGAGCTCTTTCTTTGCGAAGAGCTTTTGCTGCAGTCTTTCGTCTCGGAGGCCCCAGACGAAGCGGTCCCTCAGGGCTTCATCTAGCTTGTTGAAGCTGCAGTTCCCTGCAATTTGGCGGAGGGCGGCCAGGTAGATGGCAGGTGTCTCTCCCACCCCTTGATCCCTCTTGTGGAAGAGGAATCAGCGGGCAATGATGGAAGGCTGGGGCAAGAAGTGCCCGGTCAGGAGTCTGACTATCTCCTCGTACGTTTTCTCCGTGATCTTCGCAGGGGCCGAGAGACCCTTTGCGATCTCAAATGTGGCCTCCCCGCAGACACTCAGGAGCACGTCTCTTTTGCGGCTGTCATCTGTAATCATGTTCGCTCGTAGGTAGCGGTCGACCTTCTCCATGTAGGTCTCCCACCTATCGGGGTTGGCGGGGTCGAACTCTGCAAGGTGGCCCATCGTCCCACTTGGGTTAGCCATGGCGGTGGTGGGCGCTTCCATCTCCCTCGAATGCGTGCCTTCCTCATCTCTGGCCAGGTCAGCGAAATCCCGCTTGGGGAGTTACCTGGCTAGAATCCCATCCTTGTCGCCACTGTAATGTACTGAGTGATGAGACATGTTGAAGGCAACATGCTTTATTAGCAAGTACATCACAAGGCAAGGCAACGCGGGCCGGGTCCCGATTATATACCTACCCCAGAAAACCTTCAGTCTGGCCAGGTCCAATCCTGGCCAGTTAAACTTCCCGCCACAGATCTTGATTGACGGAGCGTATTTGCGGAGCTACATCCGGTAACCAGTGGACTTCCACTGGTCACCTCCGTAGCGTCCGCTGTGTTGTAATTTCAGGACTGAAATGCAAGACACAACACATTGCATCACGTTTTCATGGCAGACTTTTTACAGGGTGGGTTGCCATTGCCTTCCCCAGTCATCTACACTTTACCCCCAGCAAGCTGGGTACTCATTTTACCGACCTCAGAAGGATGGAAGGCTGAGTCAACCTTGAGCTGGCTACCTGAACCCAGCTTCCTCCAGGATTAAACTCAGGTCATGAGCAGAGCTTGGACTGCAATACTGCAGTTTATCGCTCTAAGCCACAGGGCTCCTTACCGGGCAACCCCAAATGCCTTCTAAATTCTGGAGGTTTCCCTTCCATCGCCTTTACAATGTATACATGTTACTATCATCTTCTCCAAAATTAGGGGGGGAGGGGTATTTAAGTGAGATTATTCAGCAAACTTGTAGCTAAACAGACCAACAGGCAGACCGATAGGTGTTTGGGAGCAGGATGGAGGAATAGCCAGTTACCAAAAGTCTGAGAAGACTTTTCCAGTGGAAGAAACACTATCCATTTACTGAAAGCTAACTAAAGCACTGATGATCAAGCTGCCTGCCTTTAATTTGTCATGGAAAACTGCAGTGCAAATAATGCTACGTTCAAAGGAGAAATTTTGCCCAATGGTTTGTTTGTGAGATAAATGAATCCTATCTCTTTGACTGTAAACCACCACTGTCTGTCATTTTCCCTGGGCAACAGCAAGATACATCAGATCAAAACTACTTTGCAATGCATTTGCTATGCTACAGAGAATATAGTGCCACAAATCAGTTACCATAGCCTAGGTGATTAGTATTTCTCACTCCCTTAGGTTTACGCCTCCCCAGTTTTCATTTTCACTCTTTCTGGCCTGGCCCATTTAAGTTAATGGGAATCTTTAATGGGTTCTGCCTGTGGCTTGGTCGGGTTCAGTATCATCAGTTCTCTATGATGGTTCCAGAAGAAATTCATTTGGATTTGCTTGGCAATGCTCTTTGCTTGCATATAACTTTTATTTCATCCTAATGGACACAGCCTCCTTAATGATTTTGTTCTTTGCAATATATCCCTTGACTTTTAAAACTGGTCTTATGACATTTTCTAGGTTTTGCTCTTTATGTTCTTCCAGGCTCTCTTATTGACTTCAAAAATTTTCCACCCTTTCGTTCATACCTGCAGAGAGTTTACAATATTTTTTAAAAAACATCATTAAAAACCTAAGTAGCCTCTTGAAACATTAAGACAAATTATTAGTTTGTTTGTGACAAATTAATGGGTTGTACTTTACTGCATTTCTGCAGTCGCTTATGGCAGTTCTGCAGCAGTTGGCATCTCTAGTCCTGTCCATATGTTAAGAGAGCACATGTGTATCCTACATGAATGTCCATACATCTGTTTGTAAAGAAGAGCCATCATGCATTCACTTTATGAATGAACCAGGAACCAGTACCTGGATAAATGCAGGGTTTCTATCACATGTTCAAATATAGATGCAATAAATCTCACATAAGAATTACTCAGCAACAAACAATCAAGTGTGTGTGTGTTTGTTTTCCATTATAAGTTTTAACTGTAGAATGCAAATAGTTGCTGTAGTTATAAAACATTTCACAATTGAACACGGAAGAATCCATCGTTATGTCGTTCCCATGACACAATAAACTAGCTCATTTTGGCCATCAAATGCTTGTCCAAATAAATATTTCATCCAAACTTGGACCTTTAAGCAAGGTGATTTCTCTAGCTGAGGAGCAGATGTGTAGAATGTTTCTCCAGCTGTTTTTATCATGACAATGCTAAAAAAGCCATTCTTGGATGCCCACAGAGAAAATCAGGGGTTCTTTCACTTGATGGCCAACATCCTATGAAATTATAACAGAGCTGAATTTTAACTTGGCATTGTTCTACTAATCAGGAGTCTTCAACCTAGAGCCAAATGGGTCTATGGGGAATAAAAGGCTGTAAAGAAAATGAAAATTTGGAGTTAAGGTATACTGGAAAGGTAGCTGGGATGCTACCTGATCTGAACAGCCCAGGCTAGCCTGATCTTCACAGATCTCAGAAGTAAGCAGGGTCGGCCCTGGCTAGTATCTGTTTAGCTAGTACTCCTTATGCAGCTGTTGCCTTATGAAGAAGCTAGAATAAAAATATTTTAAAAGACCTTACTCCATATTATTTCTCTTGTACTTGATTATTGCCTAGCCTTGGCTAGTATTTCAATGGGAGGCCTCCAAGAATTTCTAGGCCTGTGATGTGGAGGAAGGCAATGGCAAGTCACTTGCCTTGAAAACCCTACGGGATCACCATAAGCACCAGCTGAGATGCTAGAATAATCACTATGTGAAGAGAATGACAGGAAAAGATTAAATGTGACTAAAGGGGTGATTACAGACCGGCACTTTGGGCCGACTCAAGAGACACCTCAGAAATCAACTAGAAAAATCCTTCCAAACACAAACTTTTGCCATCCGTCCCCATCCCATACTAATCCCATCCTCTAGCGTCCTGAGAGCAGCTCAAAAAGCTACCACTTTTGAAGTGGTAGCAAATTTTTCAGCTGCATGCCAGTCGCCTCCTCGGTGTCTGGAAGTGGAAGGGCACAAGCCAGGTGCCTTGGCAGCGTGAAACCACCAAGCCACACCAAGCCACATCTGGGGTGCGGTCACACTCACCATTAAATCCATCTGCAACGCGCCTCTATTATAATCTGCGCAACCAATTTCCCGATCAGACAACAGCCAGGCTCCCATTCTATCCCATGTGGGTCGCATCGCTGGTCGATCAGAGTGTTCTACTGGACCTCGTTTCATGAGACGTCAATCTGCATTAGTGCAGGCACAGTGATGCCCACTATCTGCAGCGCGTCGCTTTTAAATGGGTTGGATCACTAACAGTTTTGCTAGTCCGTTGGCACTACTTTTCCAGCACGAGCACTACGCGTGCAGAAAAAACCCCAGGAATTCAAATCAGTTCACATCTAGTTCATATCTACTTTCAAAAGTGAGTTTTGTTTCCGGACATAGGGGTGGGCAAATGATTTATCGAGCCAACATTCACTCGCTCATTCACTAGCGCAGTGATATCACTTGCAGGGGGCTTTGGGAGGGAAGCAGTGGTGCGCTTCCGACAAGTCGCCAACGATGGAGCGTTCAAACAGAGAAATTCTGCTCAGGAACCGTCAGAAGAATTTTGTTCCAGATTTAAAGCAGTATCAAATTAGTCCGTGCCCCAGTCATCTCAACGCAGGACGCAAACGAGCTAACCACCATTTGCAGATGCTGACGTTTGGACAACCGCTTAAAATCTGACTTGCTTCCGGACTCCACTCATGCCTGTACTGGGATTTTATGAATGTCTGACCTCACCCCTGGTTTTGTTTTATTTTTTACAAAAACCTGTTCAGAGTGCATATGCACATGTGCACGTGCATGCACATGACCACTAAAAATGTGGGGAGGAACCCAAACCAAGTGATGGGAATGGTGCACAGCTGCCATCTGATTGCGCCTGTGTCACCCCGTGGATGGGATGAGGACAGCTTGTGGGTGAGCTTGTGAAGGCTTCCGGATGGCTCTTTTTGAGCCGGCCCTATTTGGAACACCTCCTATCTGCTCCAAATGTTCATCTGTTATCACCCAAGGAGTGCTTTTGCTCTGACCTGGCTAGCACCCCATCTCATCAGCTCTCGGAAGCTAAGCAAGACCAGCCCTGGTTAGTACTTAGATGAGAGACTACCACAGAAGTCTAGGGTAGCAATCAGCAGCAGCATCTGCTATGAATTTATATGAATTTGCAGGGGGAGACAGGTAACTAGGAAAGAAGGAGCAAGCCTAAGTAGGTCTACTCAGGAACCATCCCAAGCAGGTCTACTCAGAAGTAAGTCCCATTTTATTTAACTCCCAGGCAAGTGTTTGTAGAATTACGGCCTCCTAATGCAACTTCCTTCCCCCTCAAAAAAGAGAGAGAGAGAGAGAGAGCCTTACCATGACACAAAGCATAGCAATTGTTTTGAGCAGCTAGTTCCAGAGATGTCCTTTTCCTGTTCCTGTTTATTTTTAATGAGTTACAGGTCATAATTTAGTGGAGGGTTGTTGTTTTTTTAATTTGGGGAGGTGATGCATTTGCTTTAGGCTCCACATGAGGTTGGCATAGGGCTGCCAGCTCTGTGTTGGGAAATACCTGCAGATATGAGTAGAGCCTGAGGAGGGCAGGGTTTGGGGAAGGGTATAATGCCATACAGTTCACCTTCCAAAGTAGCCATTTTCTCCAGATGAACTGATCTCTGTCACCTAGAGATCTGCTCCAGTCACCACCTAGAGGTTGGCAACCCTAGGTTGGAAGATCTGCCATCTGGCTCTTCCTGCCTTCTTGGATCTTCTCTGCTTTCAGGAATTAAGAACAGAAGAACATGAGAAGCCATGTTGGATCAGGCCAATGGCCCATCCGGTCCAACACTCTGTGTCACACAGTGGCCAAAAAAATGTGTGTGTATGTATGTATGTATGTGTGTATATATATATATACACACACACTGTGGCTAATAGCCACTGATGGACCTCTGCTCCATATTTTTATCTAACCCCCTCTTAAAGCTGCCTATGCTTGTAGTCGCCACCACCTCCTGTGGCAGTGAAATCCACATGTTAATCACCCTTTGAGTGAAGAAGTACTTCTTGTTATCCGTTTAACCCGACTGCTCAGCAATTTCATCAAATGCCCACGAGTTCTTGTATTGTGAGAAAGGGAGAAAAGGACTTCTTTCTCTACTGTCTCCATCCTATGCATAATCTTGAAAACCTCTATCATGTCACCCCACAGTCGATGTTTCTCCAAGCTAAACAGCCCCAAGCGTTTCAGCCTTTCTTCATAGGGAAAGTGTTCCAAACCTTTAATCATTCTAGATGCCCTTTTCTGGACTTTTTCCAATGCTATAATATCCTTTTTGAGGTGCAGTGACCAGAATTGTACAGTATTCCAAATGAGACCGCACCATCGATTTATACAGGGGCATTATGATACTGGCTGATTTGTTTTAAATTCCCTTCCTAATAATTCCCAGAATGGCGTTGGCCTTTTTATTGCAATCACACACTGTCTTGACATTTTCAGTGAGTTATCTACCATGACCCCAAGATCTCTCTCTTGGTCAGTCTCTGCCAGTTCACACCCCATCAACTTGTATTTGTAGCTGGGATTTTTGGCTCCAATGTGCATTACTTTGCACTTGGCTACATTGAACCTCATCTGCCATGTTGACGCCCACTCACCCAGCCTCAACAGATCCCTTTGGAGTGCCTCACAATCCTCTCTGGTTCTCACCACCCTGAACAATTTAGTGTCATCTGCAAACTTGGCCACTTCACTGCTTACTCCCAACTCCAAATCATTTATGAACAAGTTAAAGAGCATGGGACCCAGTACTGAGCCCTGCGGCACCCCACTGCTTACCGTCCTCCACTGAGGAGGGCAGTTCTCTTTGGCCAGCTATCCTTGCTTCTGTCTAAATCCTTCCTTCCTCTGTTGCCTTCCAACTTCTCAAATGCCAGGGAGGAAGGCATCTTGTGAGATTACTGGCTCATGTTCTGTTCAGCCTAGCAATAAGGCCTGGGCATCCATTCCAGACTAGGTATGTCAGATCATGCAACTAGGGATCTGAAGAATTACAGAATGACAACTGACCTCCAAACTACCCACATCAGTTCCCTTGGAGGAACTAGAAGTTTTGGAGGATGGGGTATATGGCATCACAAACCTCTAAAAGCCCTCCTCTCCCAAAGCTCCACCCTTCCCAAGCACTGCCTTTCAGTCTGCAGGAATTTCACAAGCTGGGGTTGGCATGCTGAAATAGTCCAGTCTGGCGGGTTATATTGAATTTCCATATAGATAGACATCCACTTTCACAATGGAGACATTTGATTCTGTCTCTTCTTTTCTCCCTTCCTCTCTGACTCTATCTCTTCCTTTCTCTCTCTAAGCATTTGTTGCCTGCTTGAATGAAGTTGTACCATGGCAATTGCTTTTATCCAAACTAAAGCTGGGCAATGTTCAGGGTGTTAATGTATTGCTGCCATCTGTCTTCTCTGTTCTGCTATTCCCTCTGGATAGATGCAGTTATTCTGACCTGGAGCTTGTATTGTAACTTGCTACAAAGGGCACAAGGTAAATAATGTAGGGTTATATCTTTAAAAAAAATCTTCCTTATAGGTTGAATCCAGTGAAATGCAAACTCAGTGCAGTTCTACTTGCAGCAGCAACAGATTACTGCAATATAGGCCAATATCTTGCACATGGAGAAATGCAAGCTGGAATATATGTTTGACTTTACACAAACATAGGCTTTTTAGTACATTTCTGTTTATGCATGGACTTTAAATACCTCCTTCTTAAGTCTTTGTACATTATACTACAATATTCCCATACAAATGGCTGTGCACTTTCTATATTTTATGTAAATTAGTTTGTTTTTATCTATGCTGGCCATGGACTATAATAATAATAAACTGAAACTTATGCAAGGACTCTAGAGTGCTCAGAAATCTTCCACTGGATCTCACTCTGAGCTTTTAAATGTGATTAGTTTAATGTTCTGCAGCATGGGTCCAGGTAAAACCAATAAATTAAATTGTTTTTTTATTTACTGAACCAGATTTAAATACTAAATGTTGTATCACTACTTGCTGGGATTTAGACCTGAAGAGATATCAAAACTCTGCAAGACTGAAGGAATGATTATCCACCTTTAGAGCCAAATGGATCCAGATGGCTTTCTGATTATTTTAGGAGATTTTGTTGATATGATTGACACTGTATCAATACCCTTGTTGACCTCTAGAATAAGACAATAACCAAGATAATTGACACAACCACTCTTAGGTGCACTCTCAGGTCTTAGAGTTTGGGCAGCCCCTGTCAGTGGTTCATGTGCAAAGTGCAAAAACAGGGAACAGCCACCAGGTGGACGCGAGGAAAGAATTTGAGCCTCACACTAGCACCTAGTGTAAAATAGTGTATTTACAACTATATACAAACAACTTGGTGCGGTGAATAACATATACTATACTGAGAGACAAAGTGCTTCGCCAGGAATTCGTTCTCACAAGAGAGAGATATTGTCTGGCACTGCAGTCCATATATACAATGGTCAGCCAATCACGGCAGTCCACACAAATGCTGACTCCAGCAGGTGCTTTCCCCAGATACAGTCCAGCTTCAACCGGCCTTCTTCCAAGGTTGCTCTGAGCTGAGCTGTCAGAAGCTGTCACTGTAGATCCACCTGCTGCTCCATGCGGCATCCATGCTGTGAACTGAGGACTCATACACTAACAGCCCCTTGGTTTAATGTGGATCTCTGTGCTATGAAAAGACAAGCAGTGTTGCAAAGCCCTCATCAGGGGCAGGTGATCCCTCATCCCCAGCTCTGGTTTCCCAACACTGCTTAAAAAAAATTAAAATGGTTGCTAGGTCAGCAGCATAACATCACTTCCAGGGAAAGCCTGGATGTGATGCCAGTCCTTTCTACTAACTGCTGAGATTCAGAGAGGTGAAATCTCACTTCTAGGTTTTTTCCAGAAGTGACATCACACTGTTGCTGATGACCACCCCCAGTCTCCCAGTACTTCACCCTAAAGACAAGGGAGACAGCTAGAGTGACATTTGAGGAAGATCTGGAACAAATCCAACAAGACTCAGACTAGAGCTCATTTTAAAGTCCACTTCATAGTGGGGGGGGGGGGAGTGAAGAAATATTTCCCTGCCACCAATACATCCACACAACATAGGTTTGTGATACTGTTCTGGGTGGTCAGGGCCCTACTGAGATCTGGCCCATGAGAGGAGATAGACCACTCAGTTGACTTTTAAAGCCCTCTATGACTTGAGACCAGCATACCTTATGGACAACTTGCTCCACATGAACTTATCCAAACATTATTGTCATCTTCAGGAGCTCTGCTTGAGGGACTCCTATGATGTGAGACACGATAGGTGCAGGGCAGCAAAACTGTGGAATTCCCTCCCCAGGAAGATTCATCTGTCCCCCTCTATCTTTATTTTCCCAAGTGGGTAAAAACATTTTGTTTCATTTAGTGCTCCCTTACAGACTCTTCTTCCTGTTTATACTTCAACTGTTGCTTCACATATATGCATTTTTACAGTTGATTTTTAATCTCTTTTTAACTGTTCACCACCTAAAGGGCCCTAATAGGATGGAAAGGTGGGATTAATTTTTTTAAAATAATAAAGAAACATATGTTCAAATCAAATTACTCGTTACCAAAAACCTAGAAGACATAGACTGCAGTCCTTAAATCACCTTACTTCAAAGAAACTAAATTATTCCCGTCCTAAAAGATCACTGCAAGTATTAAGGTTTAAACAATATTTCTGGATCCCTAAGAAAATAAATCCAAATTGACAGGGCTGTGGGTTTGTGAGCCAGAATCTCTAGGTTGTCAGTAAAAGTAATTTCATTTCTTATGATTCATTTCATTTATATTTTAGTGTATTAGCTGGATACATTATTGATCTTTGCTCCATCCAATTTTGGTCTCACCATAAAGACAAAAATTTGATTTGAAAAATGTCTGGTCTGGCTTATTCTGCAATAAAAATGATGATGATAACCTGAGTTTATGGAGCCCTGAGTAAAAGACAGTAGCTACAATGGTCCCAAAATGGAAGCACAAGGTTGGAATAACAGATTACTTTATCCGGACTGGGAGAGAACTGCAAGATTCCAATTTAGGACTTCAAGGTCCTTATTGTGATAGGCTGCATATATGGAACATTTCTATTTTCCATAAGCCAAATTTGCCAGAGTTTGGTGAGAATGTAAGAAGAACCTTACTGAATTAAACCAGTTGTCCGTCTAGTCCAGTATCATGGTTCATACAGCAACCATCCAGTTGCCCTTAAGGTCCTGCAAACAGGGCACAGAGTCTTCCCCTGATGTTGCAGTGATATTCAGAGGTTTGCTGCTTCTGAATATGGATTAGTCACCATGGCAAGCAGCCATGAAATCTTCCATGAATGTGTCTAAGCCTCTCTTAAAATCATCATGGTGATCACTACATTCACTGCTAGTGAATTCCACAGTTTACTCAATGATTAAAGAATTATTTCCTTTTGTTTGTCTTCAGTCTATTCCCCATTAACTTCACTGGGTGCACCGGAGTTTTAGTATCATGAGAGAGGGAGAAAAAGTTCTCTATGCACTTTCTTCACTTTATAAACCTAAGTCACTTTTTTGCTAAACTAAAAAGCCTCAGACTCTTTTGCCTTTCCTCATAAGGTCCTCTAACCCCTTAATCATCTTAGTGGCCCTCTTTTTAAAAAATGGAAGTGGGAAGAGAGGTGATTTGCTTTGCAGCTATGTAGTGGATTCTTAGAGCTGGGAGAAGTTGATCATTGCTTTTTTTGACCTACACTTCCAGCCTGTGGACATAGTCAATAGAACTATATAATGAGTTCTATGTGCCCAAAGAGACTTTGGACCTTTGATTCTCAGAACTGTTTGCAAAGCACTGAGGCATTTCAAAAGCAGCTTGTGATGTTGCATGGAGTGCGGGTGGATCAGACATGCCATAATACATGAAAGACTGTTTCCAAAGTAGATGACTGGATTGTGGACCACATGCTCCACCATGAAAGCCAAATTTTGCTCTTCTTTCCCCAGTAATCCATTATCTGCTGCATGAGTCTAGCAGCAGGAAGCTAAGGAAGGTTCAGGGAGGACAGAACCTGGGAAAGGTGCCAGGGTAAATGATGAAGCAGCAACGGAAGCTGTTTCCAGGCTGTGACCTCAACTGAGCACCTAAACAGGTAAGCTGTTCTACTGAATGCCCAAACCCCAATCCAGCTGCAAGAGAGCAATAGTTTTTTTTATTGGTTTGGCTTGGAAATAGGTATGCTATAAAGCATGTGTATATATGTGTAAGTTACAATGAATCTCCCGGTACTCTCTCCACTCCTGCATACAGGGCTTTTTTTGTAGCAGGAACTCCTTTGCATATTAGGCCACACATTCCATGATGTAGCCAATCCTCCTGGAGCTTACAGTAGGCCCTGTACTAAGAGCCCTGTAAACTCTTGGAGGATTGGCTACATCAGGGCTGTGTGTTCTAATATGCAAAGGAGTTCTTGCTACAAAAAAAGCCCTGGCTGCATATCAGAAAAAAGTGACAATGTGCTCTGCAAGCCCATTTTTGTTCGTTTTACTACAGTGTTTCAACACACTATCCACATTCCTAGAAACTGATGAAATGAGGACTGTTGCTGCTAAAGAATCAGCTCTTCACCTGAAGATCATTGTTAGAGAGAGGGTAGCTTTTCTTCCTTCCTAATGTGTGCAAAATGCAGGTGTGAGCTGATGTTGAACCACGTGGTAATTAGAACGTTACTCAAAAGTAATCTAATTTTATCCTTCGCTACGCTCGAGAAGCAAGCAGGCTTCAGAAAACACAACAGTGGGCACCACACTAGCGATGGCTGCGCTAGCAGAACCCCATCAGTGTGAGGGCTACAATAGAGGTAGCCTGATGACAGAGCAAGTGTTCCTATGTTGGCCTGTTTTCCTTCTACCACAGTTACTGCAAGTGTAAGGACTACAGAAGAGATCCTGACCTGTCCAGCTGCTATAACTTCAGAATCGCTTTGTTGATATCTTGTTAAGAGTCAAAATGAAATGTCATGATTTCAACAAAATGATCTCCAAGATGCCTTCCTGACCTACAGTTCTGTAATATGCAAGAAAGGGGTTAAAGATTACAGGTAAGGGAGGTACTTACCGTGTATCTTTGTACAAAATCTTAAAATACTTTTGCCTTTTTAACAAAAATAAGGTTATTTATTACCTGCTCAGCTTTTGCTAATGATATACCATGCAATAAGGAAGGGAAAAAGTTAAGATTAGCTAAAAAAAGAAAATGCAAAGGAAAGGAAAACCCTGTGATAAATCAACCACTGCACTAAATACTGTAATTTCAGCTGAATTTATTAAAAGGATAGGAATTAGATCAGTTTCATACAAAATAAATTGTACAGTATCATTTTTTTAAAAAAGCATTTTAGAAGCATCTTTATGTATGGTTGTTTTAGGGCAAAATTACACATGACACCTGGGATCCATACTCAGACCTCTGAATGTGAAATTTAGCTGCAAACGAACAAGATGGGAGAACATAGATTCCCCCACCTCATATATAGTTCAGCCTTTAATATAGAACTGGAAAACCCCTGGATTGTACCATTTTCTTTCCCATGAACCCTTCAGGAAAAAATATTGATTCCTTACTCAATGAACTTTATATTACAATGAAATTTACATGCAAATTAAAGAACATGTGTAATCTTTCTTCTTGATATGCACACACTCCTGTACACTAGAAGAATGCCACAAACCATGGGGACAAATTTCAGAAAACTAAATCTGTTACTGAGGGGGAGAAGCACTCCAATTTTATATCAAGGAGCTTACAGTGTGTATGTAATTCTGTACACAGCACTTTCCTCTTCCACTTTATCTACAGAGCACTGCTGTGAGGTAGGTTATTCTGAGAAAGACATAATGGTGCAACATCATTCAGAAAGCTATGGTATGATATAATCTTTCATGGCAAGAGTCCACCATCACCCTCCCAAAATGTAACGTCAACTGGCATGTCACATATGTAAGCTAAAAGATAAGCACTAATGGGAAACCCTGGTCTTTAAAGTTGCAGTAGCAAAAACAAGAGAGACCGTGGGAGACAAATTAAACCGCAGTAAATATAATAAAGGCAGTTAAACAAAGTTCAATACAAAATATTCAACTATATATCATAGTAGAAACAATTCATAGTCGTCCTGCAATCAATATAATCCATGTAACAATAATCAACAGTCTTCCACAGCATTCATTCCAACCAACAGACATAGGTCATCAAGAATAAGTCTTCATAAAAGTCCTAGGAACTCACTGCAGACTTCTTCCAGTATTTCTTTTAGGTACCTCAGGACTGCAGTAGACCAGGAGACTTATATATCAAAATGGAGTCAAAGACCATGAAGCCCAACATTTGTTTCGATTCAAGAATTTCTTTTTCAAGAGCTCTGGTCCAGAATCTGCAGTCTCTCTAGTAAAGAAAATTCACACTGGAACAATGGTCGTCTCTCAAGCATATGTTGTCACTCTTCATTTCCATGATGCTCCCTTGTGACCATTGCTAGACCATCCATGAGTTGAATGTAACATGAGAAAAAGTCAACAGACTTTTGTATGTATAAAGAATAACCAAGGGTAATATGTGAAAAGGGCTAAATAGTATTACTTGTCAAAACTATTCAAAGGGACATACATTCTTTTATAAGCTCTCGGGATCACACACACTGAACCACAGCTGTTCCCACCCCCCACAATATGTTTGACACTACTGCTTTAGACAAATTACTTACCATGTACTAAAACTGTTCCTGATTATACCACTTTATACAGTATATGGGGTGCAGTCACACGTCACATTAAAAGCAGGTGTGCAGTGCTCAAATTTTAACCACTGACTATTGATTCAATGCTGGGCCAATCAGACAAGCATCCAAGAATGAGACTTGTCCCGATCTCGTCCTATTGTTGAATGATCAGACATTGAATGCTATCATACTCTTTTCTTGAAGCATGCGCACAACTGATCAAGCAGATCCAAAGTTGTCTCCCTCTCATTCAGTTGCTGAGCAATCAGATAGTGATTCCTGCCTCAGGGTTTTCATTGAACATGTGCCCAACCATTGGGAGGTGGAAAATCAAACGTTGTTTCAGAGACTGGGGGGGGAGGGAGTTCCCAGAATTAACATTACCAATTCAAACTAGGAGACTGCCAGGAACTACTTTCCTGGAGCTGGGCAGTGACAATGATATCTGGAAATCTTCCACACTGAAAAAAAGATTTTTTTTTCTGTTCTCCCATGGATCCTGGGTTGATCGGAGAAGCAGAAACCTCACCTCAGATTCCCAATGATCTGGTCATGTGCATGTCTGCTGGGGCTTAGAAAAAAAAGTGGGAGGGGCGGATGGGAGGCGTCAAACATCCCAAGGGGCAATATCACGCATGAGCTGTCCAAACAGGAAAAACCCGAATGTGTGTCGCTTCTGGGAAAAAGGGCCAAACTTTCCCCGGGGTCAAATAACACTGACATCAAACTGGGGCAAGTCGGGATGCTGATGAGTTGCATTCGAGGAACAGATGTGGTTGTTTGAATGTGCTCATAAAATCCGAACGGGAACCCTGGGTAAGAGAATTATATGATCCATGGAGAATTATATGATCAAATGCTCAGTGTGCAGAAAATTAACATGCTAGTCCACCCACAGTTATGAAATGTCACTCAGCATCAGATCTCAATATCTTGTTATCCGAAAGAACTATAAACCCCTCCTGTTTGTGCTCAGTTCTGTTACAAATACAAAGATTGCAGGGCAAACCTATTTTATTCATTATTTTAAAAATCCGTCATGTCTTTACTCAGTAATTTATTTTCTCCCTTATGGAGATGCAAAGCAGCTTGCATTGTTCTTTTTTTCCCTCCTCCTATCCTCACAACAAACCTGTGAGGTAGGTTAGGCAAAGAGTGTGTGACTGACACACAATTACTTAGCAAATTTGCATGGCAAATAATTAGCCAAATAGTTAAAAATAAGGATTCTGAGTGAACTTATGTTTGAGTTCCTGCAAAAATGTTATATTGAAGGTATGGGGAAGAATTAAAATACGCTAAAAAAAAAATTTCTTAGTTTAATAGCTAAGGTCAAAATAAAGAGAAATAAAGATTTGTGATGATCACTTGAAGGATAAAAGAAATGATCCTTGTTTTCCAGGAGGAGGGGGAATGGTTAAATATTATTCTTTAGTCCTGATGAATCAAATGCAGGAAAGTATCTTGAGTATTTCAAGCTTATTACAATGCAGTGATCTATGGAAATGTAATAAAATTAGTGTGATACCTAGGCCTCAGATTCAGCGGGAGCTCACAGGAATGCAGCTCCTGAACCTTTCTGAGAGTTCCATCTCCTGCTTCCACCTTGTCCATTGAATAGTAGGTGCAGCTGCATAACAATTCCTGGATGAGCTCCACCACCTATTTTTCTACAAAATGACCCCTGGTGATACCTAAATCAAGACAACATTAGATCATCAAACTGTGGAATCCCTAGTTTAATTTAACCCTTTGACCCATTTCTGAAGGCAGAAACAGCTTTTTTTTGCAGGTGGTTTTCCTCTGCTATGTAGCTCAGCAAAACTGCAAATGGGATTCCAATGAATAGTAAAAGATGATTGATAATACAGGTATTGCCCTATTGACGAAAAACACCAACTGGATGTTATACACTGTTCTGCACACTGCTGGTTCTGAATAAATGTTTAGGAGAAGCTGCAGTTGTCTGATAGTAGTTGTGTGGTTTTGATTTCAAAGCAAACCTTTCATAAGCATACATTTGAAATGCCAAACCTAATGATATCACTTTCTATACTCCACATTTAGCTATTTCACTAACCACTAATGGATCCTGACTGGAATTAACCCTTACAGTGAAATTCAGACTGGTAATAGTTCAGGGGGGACTCGTTCCTTCTAATTCCACAAACTGCCTGCAACGAAGCAATTACAATGAAATGGAATAAACTGACAATTTTGCTTGGGTTTGTCATTTTGTTGTTATTGTTCAGAGTTCCAGAGTAAAGTGCACAGGCGACATCTACTGGTCAGTGAAAACTAACTAGCTCACAAATATCTATGAAGATGACTCATGCAAAAGCAAGGTGCATACCTAAATAGAGGCTTGCAAAACAGAGCACCTAAAGGTCGCCTTTTGCAGAGGTGTTGAGCTCATTTGTTACAAGGGCTGCATCTGACAGAAATGCAACTTTGTTGGGCCACACCATATGTGCCATAAAATATAATGCCAGGTATCAAAAATATAAATTATTTATTTGTTTTATTTACTTTAAATTTATATCCTGCCCTCTCCATGAGTGGCCCCGTGGCGCAGAGTGGTAAAGCAGCAGTACTGCAGTACTGAGGTCTGAACTCTCTGCTCACGACCTGAGTTCGATTCCAGCGGAAGCTGGATTCAGGTAGCTGGCCCAAGGTCGACTCAGCCTTCCATCCTGCCAAGGTCGGAAAAATGAGTACCCAGCTTGCTGGGGGGAAAGTGTAAAAGATTGGGGAAGGCAATGGCAAACCACCCTGTAAAAAGTCTGCCATGAAAACGCTGTGAAAGCAACGTCACCCCAGAGTCGGAAACAACTGGTGCTTTCCTCTCCATGAATGGACAGCAGCAACTAAGCTCCAAGTTGGTGTGTCCTCACTGCAAGGCTTCATGGACTGCGGATGGGGGAGAGGAAAACCTGCATGGGCAGACTGGAGAGTCAGTGGTGCAGTGCTGAGCAGACACTCCCACACTGCCTAGAGCAGAGGCAAACCCCTTCTGCCACCACTGCTGTGAGCCCCAGGGTAAAAATGCAAAGCAGCTGGATGTTGCAAACCATGGAAACTCCCCTGCCCCTGGAAAGGGATTAGGAAGTAAAGTTGAACAAATCCCCCCACCTGTGGAAGCGGGAGGGAGCAGGGGGCCAGGTCCAAGTCCATGTGCACAGCAGGACCCAGGCCTGAAATAGCCCAATAAGCTAGAGCTGCCCATGAAACATTGGCCCTCCAGCCAAGACCACCAGGGGATCCATAGTGTGGGGAGACTGCGGGTTCAAGCCAGAGATCATTGGCAAGCCATGCCACCCCCATGTGATGGCAGCTACCCCAGACTGAAGGCCACCAGATCATCTGATGGGGAAGCGGGCACCACACACATAAGTGTGGCAGAAGCCACAGGCTGCCCAGCAGCCAGTATTGCCAAAGATTGCCAGCACTGCCCCCCACCCAAGGTAGCCGCCTTCTGTAGTTGAAGGCCACTGGGCGATCCATGGGGAAATGAGGCCTGCCTGCCATATTACATGGTCAATGGCAAGACTAGACCCCTGATGCATGGAAGAGACTGTCATGGAAGAATGACCCCTCCCCCCATGAGCCAAAGCACAGCTGCGTCATGGTGGGTGCAAATACAGCATCACTGGCTGCCAGCAGTTCCCAGCAAAGGATCATTCTGCACCCTCCACATGCAAACACCAATCCCATGGTCATCCAGGACAGTATCCCCGGAGCTGCAGACCCATGTCACCTCTCCTTGAATGAATGCAGTCACAGAGACTCCAAACATACCAGCAAAGCTGCCACTGAAGGGGTTCTGCTTGGTTGCAGCAGAGTCGAGGTTGTTCCAGTGTACTGAAGCCACAATTGGAATGCCCACTCCCCCAAGCAGCCTCCTGTTCCTTCCCTTGCATCAGTTCTCACAGTCTGGATAAGAGCCTGGATAAGAGCCTTATGTTTGACGCTCCTGGCCTAAAGTGTTGCACAGAATACTGAGTGGCTATGACCAACCACTTTAATAACTTTGATAGCAGATAAAATAGGTAAAAGAATGGAAGTGAAACGTGTACATGTCACATAGAGGCTGGCATGCCTCTGACATTAATTCCTAAAAATTACCTCCGTGAAATCATGACACAATAGAAAATAGGCATGTTTCTTTAAAAAAATAGATTAAATATTGAGGCGGCAGAAACAGTTACTTTTACACTGAACATCCAGGATGATGAAGAGTTTTGAGAAACTGTAAGACTCACTCGCAGTTTTGTAACATTTTATTTTATTTACTTCATCTATAACCTTTCTGTCTCCCCAGTGGAAACGCAAAGTGATTTACATTGCTCTCTCCTCAGTTTTAGCCTCAGAACCCTAAGTCAGGCTGAGCATCTGCCTGGCCCAAGGTCACACCTCAAGCTTCCATGGCACAACAGGGATTTGAACCTGGGTCTCACAAGAGACTCTTAACTACATCACACTGGCTCTAATTGGCCTTCATCAACAGATGTTACACCTTTCATTAAAACAAAATCCTAGAGACCAAACCATCTTATCTTCACACTGTATCTACATTTAAAGTGCTATACAGTGCTTTGACAGACATTAGTTTCAGTCAAGCTGTCTTGTGGGTTTGTGGTTAAGAAACTGAATATATTTAAAGCATCCAGAAAGCAATTTTTAAAATTATGTAAGAATGAATTGTCTCCTCACTATATGCTAATAAAGCACCTAGTCAACCTAGTACGTGCTTAATAGTGCTTTCAGGATTTCTGAAAATTAGTGATCCTCATCCAAGTGTGTGAGGGAAATAATAAAAATTAGGCTAATGGGTGTGGCGGGGAGAGTGATAGCATTTTACATATGCTCACTACTATCCATTCTTATGTTTAAGCTATTGCAGGACTGTGCTTTCTCGTAGTAAGCCTGGGACTTTTAAATACCCTGATAGGAACTCAACGAGTTGACGTGAGAAGAGGGCAGCGCCTTCCCCCATGCACTGGGCTCCCATTTGCTCTTTATCAAGAATTCTTGGAGCTCAACGTATTTCCAGTAGAAACTAAATTTTATGTGCACACAGCAGCACGTGCCCAGAGATTTATTTGGAAAGCCAGGCAGAGGAAGCCAAAAGTCTCCGCCTCCCCAAGTAGCTCCCTGCTGGTACCAGAAGAAACGATCTCGAAAACCTGCCGAGCGGCGAGGCTCACTTGACAGCGGCTGGTGTTTCCAAGTAAGGTTAGTGCAAGTCTTTTGTACGCGTGAGTGTGAATCGCGCCTCGTCCCCTGCCTATTTGCAGGCCGGGCCGGCTGACAACCAAGTGGCTTGTAGCCGGCCAGGATCCTGCAACAACAATACTACCAGCAGCACGAAGGCTCCCAGGGACAAGAGCTGCGCGTTATGTAAGAGCGAGTCGTTCAGGGTTTTCTTTTGCAACGAAGCGCAGCCGCAGGCGGGAGGAGAGAGAACTGTTGTCTGGCTCCCCGCCCCCTTTCCCGATCAGCCTGTTCTCCTCCATATTCGCCGGCGCTCTGTGCCGCCTTTGTAAGGTAATGGCGTTAGGCGTTCTCGAAAGGCGAAATATGTAACCTTCGAAATAACCGACTGTGTACTCTGCTCATGTTCCAAAGCACTTTCTGCTTCAACCGTGCTTATTCACTGATTTTTGAACGTACGTATATTCGATCCCCTTCTTTCTTCGGCTCAGCACAGCAATGAATATTTTTAGACTGAGTGCTTGAACTTTTGCCTTACCTCTTAGGTCACCGAGTTGCGGCACTGACGGTTGTTGATGACAAGGCAAAGGGTGAGTGGATGGCCGCCAAACAAACAAACAAAAAAAAAAAACACCGGGAATCACTATTGCCAGTGGGTCTGGCTCCAAAATAATTTATTTTAAAAGCCGTGCATTAATCCATTTAGGATGCATCTGTAGAGAGATAGTGCTGTTTCAGAATTCAAATAGCACAGGTAGTGTTGTTTTGTCCCTATCAAAAATATTGCTGAAAATGAGCTAGCAAAGAAATAATGGAGGATAGGGGCACCTTCTCTGGGGGCTCAGAACTGGACTCCAATCTTTATGAAACTTGGGGGGATGTTTTGAGGAGCGGCAGTGGATGCTATGCTGAGATGTTAGTGCCTCTACCTCCAAAACAGCCCCCCTGGAGCCCCAGATATCTGTGGATCAATTCTCAGTTATACCCAGCAGCAATTCCACCCCCCCCTCAGCTTTCTGATGACCCTAAAGCAGGGGGAGGGCCAAACCAGGGGATCCCCTGTCCCCAGCTGGGGATTGGCAATCCTACTTTCAAGCTTCTACCAGTGTAGGGTAATATTTTTTCTTGGAGAACTGGATGAGTTTTCTTTTTAAAAAAAACTTTTATGGCAGAGAAATCTTAGCTATACAGAGGATCTTCTCCTGCTGTGAGAAAATCCTGCAGTGAGTAATGAAAAGGGATTTAAAAAAAAGAAAAAGAAACACCAAATATGAAGCATAAGAGAAGATGTTATCAGTATGTGCATATAGGTATGAAAGTGCACCATTTCCATAAAATTGTCAATCATTTGTTTTAAAAGAAGCATAATATGAATGTGCACTTCCAGCAAATATGGAAATATTGTTTATGAATTTAATAAAAGGTGCAACTTCAGTATGCTTGCTGTTTTTCATTCTCATACATACTCATTGCTGTAAATAAAGTAAGCAGGTGTAATTGCACCCACATAAATGAGAAATTGGGATGTCAAACTAATTATTGGGGGGAATCAACATTAACATAACTTTGTTTATCCCTCCCACCCCGCCCCCACTGGCTTTGGAAGGAAAAGCAGAGTCCCACCTGGCTGGGCCAGGTTGAGCTGAGCTGGGAGAGGGTGAAGAATAAGGCAGCTGGGCTAAGTACTGGTAAAGCTGCAGCTTATCTTGGTGGGTTCACTATGCTTTCTCTGCCCCCTTTCTGCTGCTAGCATGGTGCAGAGGTTAAGAGTGCCTGTGTTAGGAATGTAGCAAGAAATCGCTCTGTCATCCTGTTTTCATTGCCTACAAGCACCTTGCTGCTGGTGGGAGGAAATGGGTGGGGGGGATGCAGACTGGCGTTGCTTCAGCTTGCTTTTATCATTTCTGGTATAAAGCATAAATTAAACGGTGGATGTTCTAGCTTGTTCATTTGTTTGCAAAATGCTAGAGTGTTTGCCATATCACTTCTACATTTTACCAGATGTAAGGGCTCTGGCGCAACACTGGCACACCAGGCCCTGCCCCTCCACCCCCCCCCAGTTTGGTATAGTAGTTAAAAGTAGCAGACTCTAATCTGCGGAACTACGTTTGATTCACAATTCCACAAACTGCTGCTGGATGACTTTGGTCAGTCACAGTTCTTTCAGAGCTCTCTCAGCCTCACCTACCTCACAGGATGTCTGTTGGGGGGAGAGGAAGGGGACGATCAGCTGGCCTGAGACTCTCAGTGAAGGGTGGGGTATAAATCCAATCTTTTCTTCCTCCCTGAGATTGCCAGCTGTAGCCTGGCAACCCCAACTATATTGAAATACCCGTCATTTATGAACCTTACTGAGTGACCTTGAGTCAATCACTATCTCTCAGTCTAGCATACCACACTGGGTTGTTGTGGGGGAGAAGAGTATACCCTCTGGGGCTCCTTGGAGGAAAGAGGAGATACAGATATTAGAGTAATAATTGTCAAGCTGTAGTTTTATCTTGCTCACCCACATACTAGAGTGGGAGGAGGAGCAAAGGAAATAAAAAAAAATGAGCAGAATGTCTCTGTCAGAAGCCAAACTGTACAAAAGGTCCTTCTCTTTAATTGGGACCAGGACAGTTAATGCAGATGAGGAGATGCAAAGGAAAACTGATGTTCATCTCATGGCTCCCTCTGTCTTACGTATCTTAAAATATATGTTATGTTGCTTTGCTAATCCTTTGCTATCTTTTTTATTATCAAAATTTAAGGAAAACTAATGATATAGCGTTTGTACAGACCAGTGGTATTGGTAGCATAGCTCACAGACAGCCACATGAATACTTACGCTCTGTGCACCACCCCATCAGACACACATAGTTATGTAAGATGTAAGTGTTAATAATAAATACATAGCTATAACTTCTTTAATTACCTGATTACTTCTGAGCATGTAGAGTTGTCCCTCTCTACCACTGTTGAAACTTAGAAATAAAAAATGTTAGCTTATTTTGGGCCCATATTAAACAGAAAATGATCTCAGTTTCTGCAGAGCTTTTACTTCCATCCTTAGCATGAAGAAACAGCTCTGGGAGGCTGTCACCTTTTCCATCCTTCAGTCCTTCTGGCGTGATGGAAGCCACTTGCCAACCACAAACCCTACCAGGCAACAGCCTTACCCACTTTCCTGGAACCTGGAACAGGTGCCACATTGGGGAGCTGAGCCTAGAAAACCCATAGGTAGCATGTCAAAAAGCCACATGTATCTCCTGAACCACTGAGTTATCACTGGTGTAGACTATTGTATTTCTAGCCCCCAATGTGAGGAGAGTTTTACCCTCCAATGCTGCTGTTTCCACCAGGGGAAACTGTAGTCTGCGGATGAGTTGTAATTCCAGAACTCCAGTCCTTACCTTGAGATTGGTAACTTGTAAGGGGTGCTCTGGGTACTACTGGTTAGTTGACATTGTAAAAGCTAAATGTGCTGGTCTTTGGGCATAGGGAAGAAACAGCCTTGTTCTTGCAGTCCCCACTCCCGCCCCCACATAACGCACCACGGTGAGAGGGATCATATGGGCAGCAATGACCTTTCATAAAATACTGAGTGTTGTACAGCAGAATTCACCTAATTCTTGCAGTACAGTTTTCTATAAGGACAGTCTGGGTGATGCACCATAATGCTGTTTTTTGGTCTCCCCCCACCTGTTGGATTGATGATTGTGGGGCTTACTTCTGAGTGAACTTACAAAGGATGGTGCTGCTAACAAAACAAAACTACACTCAGCAAATTACAGTACAGAGAAAGAAAAGCTGAGGAGCAAGTGTCTGTGTGGGTAAAGAGGTAAGAGTTAAATAATGTTGACTGAATTTAACTTCCAGGGGAGAATGGAACTGTCCATGTTGTTATGATGTATTCATACTAGGTGTGCACAGAGCACCTTTTCACCACCCTGGATTAATTGTTAGTCTATATAGGATTTCGGAGTAGGCAGCACGTCCCTGAGCCCGCATAGAAATGTAAATCGCTGGGAGCTCCCCTCCTCCTTACTGAAGACTTCTGTCCGGCTGGGGCAGGGGGAAGAGGGATATTTGTGTGTGGTTTGTCTGCCTGGGTGAGAAACTGAATACTACTCTGCTCTGCCCTCAATGGCAGCAGTTCTTCTTTTGGCTGCTGGCTGACAGCAAGATCTTCTAGCCTTACTCGGGCAATATTGGAGCCTGGGAGAGTCAGACAGGTACTGCAGAAGAGGCTGATACTTGGAGGGAAAGTTTCCTTTTTCTTCCACAACTAGCCTGAAGCCCAGCAGAACCTCTGCTGGGCTTAGACCTTGGAGGAAGAGAAAGCTGTTGTTACTGCTCCAAGATTATACTTGTTTTTCCAGTTCATAAACAGCTCTGGCCTGGAAAGAACTACATGGAATAGGACAAAGGCTATTTTGATCTAGACTTACCCGGAGGCAGCTTCACAGCTGAAACTCCAAGCCCCAAAGAACCTGTTTCTGGCTAGTACCTCTTGCCCATGAGCATGAAACAGTAGGATGATCTTGCTTTGTAAAACAAACTGTAGTTGTTACACACGTCTGCCTACCTTTCCCAACTCTCTGGCTTGCAAAAGCCTAGATGGAACAGGCTATTTTCATAGAATCATAGTTGGAAAGGACCTTCAGGGTCATCTAGTCCAACCCCCTGAACAATGCAGGAAACTCACAAATACCTCCCCCTAAATTCACAGGATCCAGATTTTGCTCCAGATTTGCCCAAAGGTGGCTTTGTCTTCCTCCAACAGGTGAAGCCCCTGTTAGTTTCCCTTTATGCAACAGGAGTGAGCATAAAATACTTTATGGATGGCTTTTTACTATACGCCATGGCTTTACTGTTGTATCAAGACAAAGGAGGAATGGGCAGATGTTTTAATACAATATATCTTTGAAGTGTTGAAGAAACAGTGACACTGTCTGAAGTTAATGTGACCTAAAGAATGTGACTGAAAAACATGTGGGAAAAGAGAGAACAGCTGAAAAATGGGATGCTAGAACCTGTGGAAAAGCATGCAACTGACGTTCAAGGAAATATGCATCAGCAAACCACAAGGGTAAAATGGTTTCTCTTGTCTTTGCAGAGCCACTGAAATGGGGCATGACCTCCCTGTTGAATGGTTATGAATATGAACACATTAGGTTCATCTCTGTATTCATTGTTTCTGAATAAATGTTATGTGCATAGTGAAATGATCAGAAAGTAACTGGGTGCTGATGAGTATTATCTCCTGTTTAACCCATATGAAAGCCCCTTGGTGTTTATGGATCAAGATGGTTTTACATCCCCTGAAATGAAATGGCATTTTTTTAGGGCCATATGGAAGGAATTTGGATAGCATTTCAGTTTTCCATCCCATCCCCGTTTGAATGTTGGATGTAGATCTTTAATTCTTCTGTAATTGGGGTGTGGCTGCTCATTAATGTTTCTAAACTCCTATGTACTGATGTGATGTCAGAATGGACCTACTATGTGTGAACATGTAATTTTTGTGATTTTTTTTTAAAGTTAACTTTCCCTGATAAGTTTTGAGTAAGGATGAAGGGGGAATAATGACAGTGTCCTATACCCCTGATGTAGGGTGGAATCACTAGATACTGTTGCTCTGAAGGCAGAAAAAATCCCGTTAAAATGTTTTGAAGACATTTTTCCCTATTCTTTCTAGAGACAGCATCTTTTCTCCAGTCTGACATATTGTGATACAACCATGACTGCTTGCATTAGATGGAGCACTGTAAAATGCGATCTTTAATAGAGCCAGAGAAACAAAGATGAATTCTCATTAAATAAAATTGATAAGTACTACATATTTGTCACACCTCTCGGTCTCATTTAGCTCTGCCTAGGGGTTAGGAAAAGAGAATTAAAGTACCTTCCAGAAGTATAAAACAAATAGCTAGAATATTCAACTTCCCATTGCCTGCCTTCCAATTCTACATTTATCTTTAGAATGAACTCTGCTAGAGGTACTTTAAAAATGGGGATTGTGCCAAACTGTTGCTGAAATAAGGGCTTGTTACATATAACCCAAAAGCAGTCATGAGTGAGCGGCAAATTCAAAATGTATTACATGGCAAAGGTTTCACTTAATTACCCTAGGCCATATCCAGATCAATTTTAGGGGTGTGATGAAGTGAGAAGGCAGAAAACATCCTTTCTCTATTACATACATAAAATTGATTTGGCAACAAGACAAAGCAATAAGATATCCACAGTGCTTCATAACCCATTGAAATCCCATTTGAATTTTCCGTCCGCATAGGATTGATTTGTGGCTGCATGGTTCATCCTTAAGACTGTGATTCAGGACGGGGTTACACATTACATTGATTTTGTTATCCTCTTCCTGATTTTTTTACCTCCCAAAACAGAAGGCAGATGCAGGGATTGTTATTTGAAGGAGCAGAACCACTGCAGTTGGCAAGAAGCTATTTCTGTCTTTTTCCTAATGGTCTTTCCCTGTAGCAAATAAATACCCCCCAGCTTCTTTTACCCACACTGAGGAAATCAAAGCAGGTTGGGGTACAGCAGTTTTTGGTAAGAAAATGGCATGAGGGGAAAGAGATAAGAAACCCTCTCCCTCAGCACTGGCTTTTCCCATAAAACTGGCAGCCCCCTCCCCAAATACCAAGAAACATTAAGGTTAATGGCGACTTTTTTCTGTCTTAAAACACTTTGGAATTAGTGAATCTTTTAAATGTTTTTATTCCCTCTCTTCTTTGTTAACTACAATAAAAAGTTTTCTAAAATGGTTGCTGTGACGGAACCGGCCCGATTCTGCCTTCAGACCCGGTCCCGTCAACTCCCTATTGAGTTGCCCACTCCTGGAGGGAGCTATTTCTCCTCCGGCCACTTGGGCTCGCTGCCACCACCTGCTCAGTCTAGGGGTTCAGATTGAGAGGAACAGGACTCCCAATCCCCCTCTCCAGCTATGAGGCCAGGCCTCAAGGTCATCTGCCACCCTGTACTTGGGTATCGCAGAGACCACAGCACTTCTTTGGGGAACCCCTGGAGGATTGGCACCTTATCCAATTGCACGCCTTCACCCCTTCCCCGGGGCCCCCTTCATAAAGCAGCGTGGTCTAAAGCGGTTGGGGATCTATGTGGTACAGAGTTTGACTGCCAGCATTCAAAACAGTAAAAATATTTAATAAGAGAAATAAAAAAACAAAAAACAAAAACAGTTACATGTAAAAGTTTAGCACAGCACCTGATCAGCAACAAGAAGGGCAAATAAAAGGTGGATTCAAACGCACCCCCTCGTCCCTGGTGTAAGCCTGGTCTACCTTGTGAATCACTTACTCGGTCTGACTGCCTGGGGTCCTCCTCCTCTTGAGTAGGCCTCTCCCACAGTCAGGAGCCCACAGACTCACAACCTCCCTCTTGGAGGGCCAGCTGCGGACTGCCTGTTCCCCTCTAATTCAAATAAAAAGAAACAAAAGAACTTCCTGCCTCTCTAGGAGGCTTTCCTCCAAGAGTCGATGGTTTAACTCCGGAAGGGAGGGGGGAGTGAAGGGAAGACTAGGCCGCAAAGCCTGCCTAGCAGTTTCATGTTCCCTCCCAACCAAGCATCATCATGAACTAAGATGGCGTTCCTCCACAGTTGCCGTGGCAATTTTTAAAATAAATAGTTAGTAAAAACAATCAAAGAAATATAAACAACATATAGTTCTGCCCAAGTACTATGTGGAGCACAGAAATAAATCATTAAAGAAAAAGAAAATAATATCAGAAAATCAGCAGAAAAATGATAATGAAATTTTTAACGTGAGAATAAAAGATTATAAAAAGCACAAAGTGCTCAACAGCCACTAACCCTGTTAAATATTTGGGAATAAATGTGACTGGGCAAAACTGTAATCTTTTTAAAAAAATAACTACCAGAAAAATTGGAAAATACTATAATGCCCTCTACATGGGACTGCCCTTGTGCCGAACCCGGAAGTCGCAGTTAGTGCAGAATGCCATGGCATGGTTGTTATTGGGGCTCCCAAGATGGGAGCACATTCGGCCAGGGCTCCGGACTCTGCACTGGCTGCCAATAATATACCGAGTTCGGTACAAGGTGCTGGTTATTACCTTTAAAGCCTATATGGCCTAGGACCTGCCTACCTTAGGGACCGTCTCTCTCCACATGTTCCCCAGAGAGTACTGAGATCGGAATCTCAAAATCTGCTTGTTATCCCCGGGCCAAAGGAGGCCCGCCTGCAATCCACCAGGGACAGGGCCTTCTCCATAACGGCTCCTTTCTGGTGGAACCAACTGCCGGAAGAGGTGAGAGCCCTGCGGGACCTTGGTCAGTTCCGCAGGGCCTGCAAGACAGCCCTCTTCCAGCTGGCTTATAAGTAAATGGCATTGGAAGCTGAGTGTAGTTCTGATAGACCGCTGTTATATGTTTTATATGTTTTATTATTCTACTGTTTTAACTGTGTAAGATGTTTTAAATTCAAATTATGTTAGATTTTTATGTGTTGAGAGCCACCCTGAGCCACTTCGGTGGGAAGGGCAGGATATAAATAAACTTGAACTTGAACTTGTAATCGAAACAAGCAGATTTATCAAGATGGAAAAAACTAAAACTCTCATGTCTGGAAAGAATCTCTGCAGTAAAAATGAATGTGCTGCCCAAACGAAATCTTTTGTTCCAGATGTTATCCACATACATAGAAGAAGGAATATTGAAAAAATGGCAAAGACAGATAAGTGAATTTAAATGGAATGGCAAAAAAACCCCCAAGAATAATCTTTTAAATATTATAAGATGAGAAAAAGAGAGGAGGTTTGGCAGTCCCAAATATATAATTATATTACCAAGCAGCAGGTCTGGTCTGGATTGTGGATTGGATTAAAAACCCAAGACAATAGTAATATTAGAATCAGCAGATTTTGATAAAGGCCTACATAACTATTTATGGATTAAGAAATTGATGAAAAGGATCATAACACAAAAAAGAAGCCATATAGTCAGAAATGGACATCTGAGAATATTATTTACATGCTTGAATTTCTTGAGCCCTTTAAACTCTTTGCTTACGTCCCCAGTAGAAGCACATTATGATAAGAACACAAGAAATAAAAATGGTTTTTTACATATGCCATGATGATAAACACTCGGGGAAAGCACATAAATTCTACCAAGGAAGCTGCTGGAAATGTCAAGACATAGATGGAGCCTTCTTTAGTATGTGGTGAACTTGTAAAAAGCAAAAAGATACTGGAAAGAAATACATCAGAAATTCAGAATATATTAAAGTTTAAATTCCCAGTGGAAGCCAAGAGTGTGCTATTAAGTGTTTTGCCTAACAAATTATCAAATTTTTTAGAAGAGATATTCAGTGGTGACAGCGGCTAGAACTATTTATGCAGCAAAATGGGAACTAGATATCTGTCTACATTTAGAAAAAATGGGAAACTAATTTTCTGACTATGTAGTAATGGCAAAATTAACAACCTATTTAAAAACAGGTCTATTAGAAAATTTGAGTGATGGCATGTGTATCAGGAGACAAACTTAAAGTGAGAAAATATCATATACCAATATATGGTAATGAAATAGAAATAGAATTAAAAACTGTTTGAAATGTAATATCTCAAATACAAATGGATTCTCTATATGAGATTTATAACAGACCTTCTTTTATACCATGATATACTACTTATCTAGTAAAGGTTCTAATGAATATGTATGAGTGACAAAAACACATAATATTGAATATGTAGTGATGATAAAACCAGTGTTGTAATCCAAATAGATTAGTTATGAAGTTTAAAACTTAAAATTTAAATTGTATCTCAACAGAAATATGAATTGTTGCATTTTGAAAATAATACCTTAATATTCTAATGAAGGGGATGAAATGGAAACTATTCTCTGTCCTATACATTATGTACTATATGATTGGTTTTGACAAACATAATTATGCTGTATAACCCTTTTTTCTTTTTTTTATACCCCCACTGTTTTCCTAAAATAAAAACAATTAGAAAATGACTGCTTAGCTATTGCTTTCTTTTGAAATAAATTGTTAGTAAAAACAAAGAAATACAAACAAGTTGTTCTGCGCAAATACTATGTGGGGCTCAGGAAAGGGAAGAAAATAATATCAGGAGTTACATTACAGGTTCTTGTGCAACTGGATTCATCTACTGAGGAAAGTTGTATTTGGTATTTGTACTTGGTAAAGACTCATCTGTCCTTCAACTGCTGAAAGGATGAATAATATCTGGAGAGGTCTGTCATCTTATAAGGTCAGGTGTACAAAGACTTGGAGCTCAAAGGCAGTGCCAGTGCTTCCAACTTGTGTAGACCCAGTTTTGGACCTCCTAAACTATTGTGGTGAAAGGTGTGGGGGGGGGGGGACTGGTTGTTTAGCATTTCTGAAGTCAGCCTTAGAAACCAACCTTTTCTTGTTGATGTCATCCTTGCCCATCCTTGTTGAATACTGCTTGACCCTTATCTCTTTGAAATCCATCTGAGTACTAAGGACAGCTTGTAGTTGCAGGCCCTTGATTTCAGTGAGTATTCTAAACATGTGCTTACATCCTTCTGGTTTAAATCAATGGGACTTGAAACTGCTTATCTCAAGAACCATCTCTGTATGAACCTGCTCACCTCCATGACTTTTCATCAGTCTCTTCTAGTAGTGTCCTCTATTAGGATTTTTTACTCAGCCTTTTCTGGGCTTTTGCCATTATTACTCCTACTTTATAGAATAGTCTGCCAGAGAAAGGTATGAGGGTGCCGTCATCGCTAGTCCAAAGCATGTTTACCAGGGAATAAGCCCCAATGAATTCAATAGGACTTTCATCTACATAATCATATTTAGGATTGCACTATAGGCAAAGTAGTATTATTCCAAATAGTCTTTTGTTGAAAGGAGTAGGGGAGCAGGATTTCTGTACGATAATATGGTGATAGATTTTTTAAAAGGATTTTTTAACCTCTTCGGACATATGTTATTTGACTGTTACTTTAATGTTTGCCTATTGAAATTCTATTTCTTTTGTTTTATGGTTTTTATTGTATGCCTATAGGCACATGGTTTTAAGCCTGTCAGGAAACTGAGAGAAAATACTTTAAACAAATCAGTTAACTTTGGTTGACTTGTATATTAGGTAAACAGATTACAGTAATATGTGCCATTGTATGCAAGGATCTGTACATGTATATCTATTCAAAGAATGCTATGAGCTTTGGTAGCACTGATCTTTTCTTGGTTAAAACAATTTTATTTGGTAACATATGGTAACAAATTATATTCCTTGCATCATTAATAACTTCTTTTATCTATCCTATATATTGCTTTCTACCCACCCCTCCCCCCATTACTTGACCCCCGCCGGTGTTATTTACTTAAAGTACTAGTGTTTAAAGGTACCCTTAACTAATAAAAACAAAAATTAATATTCTTTTTTCTAAGACTTTTCTAAGACAAGTTATACCAAATTATAGTTCTATCTTCTTTTGGAAATTTTTCCATTTGTAATCCCAACAGAAAAGTCTCTGCAACTTTCTTAAATTCATATCCCAAGATCCTAGAAATTTCTTGTTGAATCATCTGCCAATACTTTTTTGCTCTTTCACAAGTCCATCACATATGGTAGAAAGAACCTTCATGTTTTTTACATTTCCAACACCTGTCTGGCATCTTATTATTCATCTTTGCAAATTTCTTAGGAGTCGTATACCATCTATACATCATTTTAAAACAGTTCTCTTTAATGCTATGACACGTCGAAAGCTTCATAGAGTTCTTCCACAAATATTCCCAAGTTTCCATCTGTATTTTTTATTTACATTAATTGCCCACTTAATCATTTGAGATTTCACTACTTCATCTTCTGTAGACCATTTTAAAAGTAATTTATATAATTTTGAAATTAATTTTTCGTTGTCTCCAAGCACAACTTTTTCCATTTCTGTTTGCTCTTTTCTTATTCCTTCAGTTTTAATGTCATTCTCCACCAAGCTCTTTATTTATTGCATTTGAAACCAATCATATTTATTATTCAGTTCTTCAGCAGTTTTCAATTCTGTTTTACCACTTTGTATTTTTAATAGTTGATTATATGACAACCACTTTTCTTTACCCATCTCAGCTGTTATTTTTATCACTTCGGCTGGCCCTATCCATAACTATCTCATCTCCATATTTCTTATATTTCATCCATCTATTTAGCAAGCTGTTTCTTATATAATGGTGAGAGAAAAAGCCATCTATCTCTTTTTTCCCCATAATACATATAAGCATGCCAGCCAAATTTGTTTCCATGACCTTCCAACGCTAAGAGTTTTTTGTTTAACAACATTATCCATTCTTTTATCCATACTAAGCAAACTGCTTCATGATATAATTTTAAGTCTGGTAATTGAAATCCGCCTCTCTCTTTTGCATCTGTTAAAATTTCCATTTTAATTCTTGGTTTCTTCCCCGCCCACACAAACTCTGAAAATTTTCTTTGCCATCTATTAAATTGTTTACTGTTTTTCACAATCGGAATAGTTTGAGACAAATACATTATTCTTGGTAGAATATTCATTTTAATTGCGGCTATTCTACCCAACAGTGACAAATTAAGTTTATTCCACTTTAACATATCTTCATCCATTTTACACCATAGCTTTTCATAATTATTTTTGAACAAATCAATATTCTTCATTGTTATCTCCACACCCAAATATTTTACCTTGGAGGTGACTTCACAGCCCGTTAGTCTCTGCAGTTCTTGTTGCTTATTTATTTGCATAATTTTTACATAGAAATTTTGATTTTTCTTTATTAATGCAAAGTCCCACCAACTCCCCATATTCTTGTATTTTGGCTAACAACAAAGGAGTGACTTGTATGGGGTTTTCATTTATAAACATTATATCATCTGCAAATGCTCTATATTTGTAAGTAAATCCTTTTACTTTTAATCCTTCTATTTCTTTATCTTCTTGAATTTGCATCAGTAATATTTCAAGAGTCATTATAAGCAACAGTGGGGAAAGTGGACAACCTTGTCTTGTACCTTTACTAATTATCATGTCTTCTGTAAGATCAGCATTTATACATAGCCTTGCACATTGTTCAGTATATATTGCTTTTATCATTCTTATAAAGCTTTCTCCCAGCTCCATTTTCTCCATTACTGCAAACATAAAATCCCAATTTAAATTCTCAAATGCTTTCTCTGCATCCGCAAAGAATAATGCTACTTCCTTTTCTAGATGTCTTCATAATATTCTACAATATTTACAATAGTTCTGATATTGTCTCTTATTTGCCTTTTGGGAAGAAACCCCGCTTGATCTTCCTTTATAAAATTTATCAAATATTGTTTAAACCATTCTGCCAAGATTCTTGTATATATTTTATAGTCATTATTTAATAATGAAATTGGTCTATAATTTTTTATGTTCATAACATCTCTATCTTCCTTTGGAATCAATGAAATAACAGCTGCCTGCCACGTATTTGGTATTTTCCCTTTTGTTCTTATCATATTCATCAATTTCTGAAGTTTCGGGATTAACTCCTCTTTGAGGGTTTTAAAAAATGTAGCTGTATATCCATCTGGCCCAGGTGCTTTTCCATTTTTCATTGCATTAATTGCTGCTTCAATTTCTGTTTTTTTCAACTGGATCATTCAAAACTTTTCACATATTTTCTGCTAAGGGTGATATTTTTATCTTTTGTAAGTACTCATCCATCTTTCCTTTCCTTATTTTAACACCTTTAAATAACTTGGCATAATACTTAAAGAATTCTCTTTTTATTCCTTCTTGATCTACCACCTCTCTTCCATCCACCACAATTTTATTAATAATTTTACTTTCTCTCTTTTTCTTCAGTTGCCAGGCCAAATATTTTCCGGGTTTGTTTGCTCCCTCGAAAGATTTCTGCTGCAATCTTTTCAGATTCCATTCCAGTTCTTTATTTAACAAATGTCTCATTTGAGTTTGTAATATTGTAATCTCCCTTATAATTTTCTTTTTCCCTGGCCTTTTTCTCAGTTCCCCTTCTTTTTTTCTTTTTTTATTTTGAATGTCCAACATCTGTTTTTCTTTTGCCCTCTTATCTTTGTAATTCAATGTAATCAATATTCCTCTCATTACTGCTTTATAAGCATCCCAGACCGTCTGAAATTCTATATCCTCTTTATCGTTTATTTGGAAGAAAGCTTTAGTTTCATTTTCTAGAGATGTCACTATTTCTTTATTCTGTAGTAAATCTTCATTCAATCTCCATCTTCTCAACTTCTTAGACAATTCTGTAATCCACATTATTGGGTTATGGTCAGCCCCAATTTTAGGTAAAATCTCTATTTTCTTTGTTATAAGGCCTAAGTCTTTAGTGCCTCACAACATGTCAATTCTGAAAAAAAAATTGTCTTGCTGGAAAAAAGCTATAGTCCCGCACTTCAGGATTAAATTTCCTCCATATATCCTCCAAATTTTCTTGTTTGACCAATTCAAAAAAAGACTTTGGCAATTTTCCTTCCTTATTTTTTTTTTACCCCCAGACCTATCTAGTGTGTTCTTAATTGTTCCATTAAAGTCCCCCATTATCAAAACTTGGTCATAAGTCAGTTCATCAAATTGTTGTATAATGGCTTTTTAAAAAGCATCCTTTGCACCATTTGGTGCATACAGTCCCAATAACAATGTTTTTTTTTTTTGCATTTAATATTATTTCTACCGCTACAAATCTTCCATCATTATCTTTAAACACTAATTTCGGCTCCAATTCTTGTTTAATATAGAAAATCATTCCCCTTTTCTTCTGTTCAGCCAATGAATAAAATTCTAGTCCCAATTGTTTATTCCATAAAAATTTAATCCTTGTTTGATATGCACTTCTTATAAACAAACTATATTACAATTTTGCTTTTTAATCCAACAAAACGTTGCCTTTCTTTTTTGTGGTGAATTTAGTCCATTTACAATCCAAGATAATAATTTTTAATCCATCATGGTGCAAATTCTTTATGTTCTTCATAAAACCTACGCAGTTTCTGTGTGCTTGTAATTGTAATCCTTTTTCCTTGCAGCTCAAAGCTCAGACTTTCAGGTATTATCCATCTATACCTCATTTCATTGTCACGTAGTTTTTCTGTCAATTTTTTATATGCTTTTCTGTCATTTATCACTTGTCTTGGCAATTCTTTCATGATTCTTACTCTGCTGCCTGCCACTATCAATGTATTTTCAAAAATTTTATTCAAGATTCTTCCTACCATTTCTTTTGTCATATATCTTATAACCACATCTCTTGGTAGATTATTTTTCTTGGCATATAGTGAGTTCACTCTATACATATAGTCATACATGCTTCTAGTTCCTTCAGGATCTTCCTCCAAAAATTCTGCAATTATTCTTATTATATATCCTTTCAAATCAGTCTCTTCATCCTCAGGTACTCCTCTCAGACGTATCTGGGTTTCCATCAATTTGCAGTCATGAATTGCCACCTTTTCTTGCATTTTTAGCAAGGTGGAATCATGTACTTTCACTCTCTCTTCCACCTCTTGCACTTTCTTTGATGTTACCACAGTCTCATTTCTGAGATCTTCTATATCTTTCCTTAGCTCTTCAATGTCTTTTCTAATTTCTTTTTTAGAAGCAGTTATCATGTCTCTCACCCCTTTCATCATCCTGGCTTCCATTGCTTCTAATTGCTCTTGCATTTTCTCCATTGAGGCAGTCCTTGCACGGGTTAACTTATGCTCTAACATTTAAAAAAACACCAAAAATTTTGACCTCTCCAAAATAAATTTAAACTATCAGGTTTGATAGAGTAAGGCTTGCCCTTTTCAATAAGCCTAATTTCGCTGTCCTCAGAGCCTCCTGGGCGCAGATATTAATTTTTAAAGTTTTTATTTCTTCCAAAATGGTGGTCGCGACTTTCTGCTTCCCTTTAAAAAAATTTTCCCTTCAAAAAGCTTCTAAAATAATTATCAGTGATAATGTCCAATAGTATTTACCTTATAATTGTCACCTCTGTCAGCTTCACCAATTTTTAATGTCCTGAACACTTTAAAAACTTTGTTTAAATTTTGACCTCCTAGCAATGGCCGCCGATGTTTTTCTATGATATTATAGTCCTAGAGTAGGCTAGTTGCTTCAATGTTTTCCCTTTTCCATCCGACACGTCCTGCTTTTCTTGCCAACAAATCCTGTTTTCACTGGTAAAAAGATCTCGCGATGTTTGACGTATTTCCTGTGTTGACTGTGAGAGCTGCAAATCTGTGACAATGGGGGTTTTTCACCAAAACTACAAGTAGACAAAACAATAAATTCCTTTCCACTTTTTAGCACTGTCCTTTAAATTTACAAAGTTCAAATTTTGCCCCTTCTCTCCTTCTTCTTTCAAGCTTTCTGAATCTCTAATTCCCACCTTCTGATTTTATTTTGTTTAACTTTAAATAGTCCCGGAATGAAGATAGTCATCAGTACCTTTTTCTGCAGTTATCCAGATCCAATACCGGTCTTGTATAGCTTTAGATGTTTAGCAGTCTCAAAGAAGGTTAGGATCCTGTCGAGCTTATGTCACATAAATGACTCTGGAAACTTCTGCAGATATGCAACTCGTCTTCGGAGACCCCTCAAAGGAGCCCCCCCCCCAGGACTCCGTTTTAGCCAAGGTAAATCTCCTCAGAGTTTCCTGTGCATATCTTGGACTGATCTCTGACTGAAAAAGTAGGCAGCAGGCATTAAATTGCCCTCCACTACCCCAAACAGAAGCCCCAGCCTGCTCCCCTTCTGAGAAGCAATTCAGCTCGGCATTTTCCAACCCCAGAAGTCCACCACACTGATCTTTTCTTCAGTGGGAGAGGGAGACTGCAGTTAGCCACTACAAGCAGATTGTCAGTATCATCGAACTGGCTGTGTCAGCCATATACTTGGAGATGCATGCTTGAAACTAAGTAAAGAACCAGTCATATAGTGTGAGGCTCAAAGTGCTGAATGAGAGATGCTAGTGGTGGTGGTGCTTCTGTTTAATGCTGCACAGTATTGTCCAGTTCAAATTCTAATAATGTTTCACGTGTGTGTATTATATTTTTGGTTGTTGTTGTTCAGTCGCACAGTTGAGTCCGACTCTTTGTGACCCCATGGACAAAGTCACACCAGGCCCTCTTGTCTTCCACCATCCTCTGAAGTCTGCTCAAATTCGTGTTTGTTACATCAATAACACTGTCCAGCCATCTCATCTGTACATAATAGGGTGGGGTCCATATTATAATGGAAAAGCTACATTTCTACAAATGTTCCTTTTGAGTTTTTATAATGAAGGTTTTTTAAACACTGCTTTGAAAAGGTGATGCTTTCTTTCATTCTCTTTTCTTTCAGCCTGGGTCCAGTTCATTTAGAAGCTATATTTGGTGATTGGCCCAGTAGCCATGAATTATTCACGATATATAACTGCAGTAAGTGCAGCAAGAAAAGCCTCTCCAATAAGACTCCTCAGTAAGTATGCCCTTCCATAGTAGAACTGCAATCTCAGGTTTTCCTCATATTGTTAGTTTGGGTTTCTAGTGGGGATAGGTCTACTGGGAGAACATGATACAAAAGAGCAGAAGTAGGAACTGGCGCAATTGAGATAGGGACATATGTTTTCTGGATGCCATATTTGTGCCTCCAGTGTTGACTAACAGCATCATTTAAACTTCAGTCATTCTGTGTGGCTTGAAACCTGGTACTCATCTTCCCTACTTGTCTGCTATCATAATAAGGCAGTATAAAATCTAAAAAATAAAGAGCTGCTCCTCAGAAACTTTCCCAGTCCAGATTTTGAGGCTCCACAAACTGTAGAATCTTAAGAGTATAACCAAATACGTTTGGTAGTCACATCTTGAATTGGGTTGTTTTATGTGAAGCACCAGCACTCAGCTGGCCAAAAGTATCTATTAAGTGTTACTGAGAGGCGCTGCCTGATAAAAATGGAGTACCCCAGTGCAAATAAAGAGAGAGGGTCTCCTACTTCTGTTAAACAAAATGGAGTTCGACCAAAAACAGGCCAAGAAAACACTCCCATGTAAACAGGTAGAGTGGACACAGTACAGAGTCTCCGCCCAAACGGGATGCATGATAACATGGGAACTGTGGGTAAGTTCTGATCTTCTGCTACTTGCCAATTGTCTCTTCCTCCAGTCTATCACCTCTACCTTGCTAACTCCAATCAAATGCATAATTTGATTGATCCTACCCTTAAAGGTCTTTGATCCCTTTCCGAGTGTCAGCCAAAAACCAGTAACAAATTATTCAGTTGCTCCAAGCTTATCATCCTAGCAAAATGTGCGAAGTTTCCCAGCATAGCAATTCAAAATAGCCATCAATGGAACATCAAAGCCCCTTGGTAACTAACGACCCCCATCCATCGAACCCCTATGTAGTGTGGGTCAAAAACCCACCTCGGTGTGCATTCTGTAGGGTGCCATTTGCGGTCTTTACCACCCGTTACTCCTGTAATTGGGTCTATAGGGCGGGTTACACTGGTCCGCATTCCTCTCCATGTACTTCCCATTGAACAGACGTCTCCTCTTCTGGATCAGGTGAATATTATCCGCTTCAACAACCCTTGAATTCCTCTATTGATAACCTCTATTTTCTTATTCTCTTGATTACTTGTACATAGATCGGTGGGTGGGTGTGTAAATTCTCTTTTACCACACATCCTAAGTAAACACTATAAAAATACAATTGCTTGGACTATTCTTGGCTGAAAACCCAAACTCCGTATCATTGAAAGAAAAGATCCTTGCTCCTAAATTCGCTCTACCTAGTCTCTTGGCTAATTTCTACATCAAAATTAAGAGACTTAAAAGCATTGCCTGTAACATAAGGATAAGCACAAACTGACTTATGAACTAAAGTTCATGATGAATTTTGGCCCCTTCATGGTTCACAAAATGAAGTTTGTGGCAGATCAACCAGCATGAATTTTCCACAAACATTTAAATTGTTCTTGGAGATTTTTGCCAGTTCATGAATAGATACATTTCATGAACTGGCAAGAGGGAGGGGCAGAATTCTCCAGCCGTGACTGTTTTTTTTCCTGTGCTTGAGTTGCTGTGGGTTTTCATCAGAAGAATCATGGAAAGAAAAGATCCTCACTCCTAAATTCGCTCTACCTAGTCTCTTGGCTAATTTTCCCATCAAAATTAAGAGACTTAAAAGCATTGCCTGTAACATAAGGATGAGCACAAACTGACTTATGAACTAAAGTTCATGATGAATTCATGGTTCATGGCCACTTCATGGTTCACAAAATGAAGTTTGTGGCAGATCAACCATTTGTCATTTCAAACTAGTCCTGTCAGTTTCAAGAGATTTCGTGTCCCACCCCACCCCCCGCCGGGTTTCTTTGAGTTCTGTTCCCAGTTTCTTGCACAGAGCTTGCAAAATTGCCCCCCACACCAACCCTGGAGTGTGATTCTGTTCTAGTTATCAGTCCTGTTGAATTTGCATTGACACAATGGCACTGACATGTGCTGGGCACTCTTTGATTACACTGGTACTGCTGGGCACTCTGTACAAGGCACTGGTTTTGATGAGTTTGCAAAAATGCCCTCCCTTCAGTTTCTACTGCAAAGATTCTTTGGCTCAACTTTAGTCCTGTTGGGTTTGCACTGCCACAGTGCCATTGATTCTGCTGGGCTTGCAACACGTTCCTCCCATCATCTTCAGTTTCTACTGCAGAGATTCTCTGGCTTAACCTTAGTCCTGTTGGGTTTGTGCTGCCAGTAACACTGGTTCTGCTGGGCCTACAAAAATGTCCCCCTTCAGTTTCTACTAAGAGATTCTCTGGTTTGACCTTAGTCCATTGGAAACAATGGAGGATAGGTCACCTTCTTGGGGTGGGGTGGGGATAACATGGACTCCATAAATTCAATCCTCACCAAACTTGGAGGGCAGGTAGAGAAGAGTCATTTGAAGATTCTCTGTGAATCTGGTCTCTCTAGCATGCAAGGGGGGGGGTGATCCTGCTGCATCACAACCTCACAAACCAAACCGTTCTGTTTGGCCCCTGAAAGATTCTGACAATTTGTGGTTCGCAAACCAGGCATGCCACAAACTGAATTGTATTTTTCCTATTTGTACCCATCTTCCACCAATGCACATTTGAAGAATTCCCCCCCCCCCCAGAAGGGCCATAATTCAAGGACCCTGAATTGGGTGGAAGGATGGCAGAAAAGTGTTATAAATAAGTAAATAAATTTGTGTTCAAGGATATTAAGGAGGGCTGACTTTAGAATTACAGTTTCCAAACATTTGGGTGGCTTTTTATTGTATCGCTTATTTATACTTTACTTGTAATATTTTAAATTATAATGGGCTTTTTATTATTAATATTTTTTCAGTTCTGTTGTAGTGCATTCTTTGATTACCTCTCTGACTACTTAGTGAAGTGGGTAGTGGATAGGGAGTATAAATAAATAATTAAACAAAAACCTGGATTAAAAAGGAATATTATGCTTTAAATCACAGTAACCCCTTGTTTTGTTTTGTTTTTCCTGTAGCGGAACTGATGCAGAGGTCTCCCCCATCACTTATTTCGCTGGCTGGAGGGGCACCAAATCCCAACACCTTTCCTTTCAAAGCAGCCAGCATTACTGTTGGAGATGGAACAACCGTTGAAATCGGGGAAGAGTTGATGAAGAGAGCTCTTCAGTATTCTGGCTCAGCAGGGTACTTTACAAGCACCATAGATCTAACTTGGGTCCCTAACGTGGTGCCAGGGGGTGCCATAGTGCTCACTACCTTTCCTGGCACCGACAGAGTGTGTTTAGAAAGTGGGCAGGACCAGGTAGACTTCTGCCCAGTAGAGCTTCTGATTGCCATTGGAGATGTGATTGGCTTTGCAGATTAAAATAACATTTCAGGAACAGCTGCCATTACAGGGTTGGTTTTATTCTCTGACTCCTCTTTCCCAATGTATTTTTAAAATTTACTCTTCATTCCCTGCACTTGGGCTTCCTCTTTGTGTATATGTGTGTTTAGCCCTATCTCCCACAGTGGACGCCATTTTGTGGCTGCAACTAGCACCCTGTGTCAGAATTCCAAGGTTCCCATAGGCTCAAAAAGGTTGGGGACCCTTTATCTAACTCCCGCTCTTGAAGTAGCAGGTTCATTAAAGGATGTATTGCAGATAATTGTTGGGGAGGTAGGTGTAGTCACTAGTAACATTTTGTGCAATGTACAGAAAGGCTGCCACAGGTCCACATATGAAGCATGTGAAGGCTTGAAAAACTTACATGGATGGCGCAAGCAAAAGGTGTGCCTTTAATAACATCCTGACCTGACAGACTGGCCTCACAGGGATAGGTTGCAGTCTCCCAGCATCCTACCCACTGGTCTCTTTTTTGGCTGTTACAGCTGCTTTTGTTGACTCAATAATTTCACAGTTTCAGAAGTTTAGCCTGTTGTGCTTGATCATGTTCTAGCTGTAAGGCTGCCATGTCTGCAAATGAGTCCATTGCTTACTACATACACTAATTGGTTTAAATACATATATTGGTTAAATTAATACAAACACCCTGCCTTTGACCTTGGCACTAATCAGAAAACAAGGTTACCCCCCCCAAAAAAAAACTTGGATTGGGTTAAAATTCCTTAGTGAATAGAGGAAGCAATAGCCACTTGCCAACTGCCTGCCTTCCCCTGGTGCTCCTTTTAAAATAGTGTGTCCAAGATGATAGAGGTCTATGTGGTACACAGAGCCACTACCAGCACCAAAAGTTAGAAGGTATTTATTGAAGAGAAAATATTCACAAGCATACTTTTAGCACAGCAGCAGACTGAAAAGGGGTTCAAAAGAAATGGGTAAAACACAATTCCTCTGCCCCTCTCTCCATACATGACCTATTAGATGTTAAAATATAGCACGTGCCTTGGCTTAGGATGTTACAGATCGCTACAGAGATCCCTTTGTCTTGCAGCTTCCTCCAACTCTTCAGACCAGCACATGGTTAATGGCCATCTCCTCAGTTAAGGGTTCTGTCTGCCCTGATGGACTCAGCACCAAAGAGGCCTTCCTCCTTGCTTCCTCCTTTTTCCCTACCCACTGACCAGGTCAGTCTGGGTCAAAGAAGCTTTTCCTGAAGATTCTTCAGGAATTCCTTCCTGAAGTCTCTTTAGTATTTAACACCTCCAAGTCTATGTTCCCTACTCTAAGAGAGGGGGGAAGCTTGACCATCCCATTATCTAGACCTGTTAGCATTGTATGACAATGAACTGAGGTAACTCTGGAAATCAATTGAACTGAGTTCCCCCCTCCCAGCCTGTTCTCTGCCCAGAGAGAGAGGGGAAAAAACTTTTAAATTTAGAGTGCTTTTGCTCAATTCAAATATGAAAGGAAAAAAATGTGTTTTCTCATAAAAGTTGATGTTAACTATGAACTTGTTTGGCAGTGGTCCTTTACAGTGACCAAAACTCACTACAGTGTTTTGATATTAAATAATTTAGCATCCAGTATCCTTGTATACACATCAAAATTTCCTTATAGTGAATCAGAACACTAGTCCATCAAGGTTAGTATTGTCTACTCAGACTTGTAGCAGCTCTCCAGCATTTCAGGCAGAGGTCTTTCATATCACTTACCACCAGGTCCTTTTAATTGGAGAAGCCGGGGATTGAACTGGGGACCTTCTGAACACAAAGCAGATGCTCTATCACTGAGCTATGGTCCCTCACATTCAGCTTTATATCTTTCCATTGCCTGTAGTGAAAATTATTTAAACCAAGAGCTAAAGGGGTCTATGTTGACTAATGAAAGATAATTAACAGAACATGTATATTTAAGTGCTCACTGACGTAAAGATCTATGTTCAGCATTCCAGAGTTGTTGTTGTGGCTGAAAGATTTACAGAAAAACCTCCATAATCCTCCAACGGTTGCCTACAAGCCTGAAGAAGGACAAATGGAGATATGTGTCACCACTGGCAGCCAACAAGGCTTGTGTAAAGTAAGATTTCAAACTATTAATATATTGAGGTTGATATAAAATAAAATCATTCTTTCTTTTTTCCTGATGAATTGCTTCCCCTCCTCATTGTGGCACATCTTGATTTGCACAGTTGCAGTACCTTAGGTTAATTCAAGCTGCAATTGTTTTTAATTGAAAACTTTTCCTGATACCCTGTAATGATGACTTGAAATATAGCCATCATTGATAATTGTGCTTTGCAAAAATAAATCTATTATATATGGCTCATAGATGAAATACACTACTGTTGGTAAAAAGCTTATGTTCCGTTATGTACTGGTAACATTTTAATAATAATAATAATAATAATTTTTAATTTATATCCCGTCCTCCTCGCCGACGAGTTAGTACTATTTAAAGAGGAGCTAGTACTATTTTTTCTCCTGCAAAGTAAACTCCATTTCCTCACCACCAGCCAATATTCATAGTGCTTCTGATGTAATTTCCACTGATTCTACAGTTGATTAACGTATTATTTACCCAGTATTTTTATCCAGAAGTGTTTTTATGCAGAAAAGTTATCTTACATTTGCATATATATTATAAGTGTTTACAATAATACAAAACTTTTTTGTATGACCATCTATTTTAGGAAGGTTTGGTTACATTCCCTTTTGGGAAAATTTGGTATCTTAAAAAGTGCTTATTGTGCAGGAACAAGCACCACACCCCTGGAAACCCCTGGAGAGGGAGGAGACTGGGCTGCCTCAGAAGCATTTGCAGCTTCAGTCCTATTTTCCACTGATTCCAACTGCTGGGACAGTTCTGACTGAGGCAACTGAGGGGGCCGATGGTGGTGGATGATGAATGGCACGACCCAGTGGGCCGGCTTTGTCAGATGGTCTTGGCCTGTGGCAGCACACCATCACATTAGGTGCTTTAGGCCTTAACCAACTGGTTGACCCAGAGCAGGGCAGGCTAGAAAAGTGGGAGGGGCCACTGGACCACTCTCTGACCTGGCACAGGATCACAATCCTTTTGAAACCTCATGAGGCTGAGCTAGGAATCCTTGGGCTGGCCTCTGTGTAGCCATTCCCTTAAAAGAAGGGCTAGATGGGCTCGAGGGAGGACATACCAGGGTTCTCTTCAACAGCTTGGTGAGAGGATGAAGGCTAAAAAGAGGGCTATGGGTGAGCATAAAACTGCCATCCTTTCTAAACACTGAGGCATCCCTGAAGCTGTAGCACAAGGGACCCTGGAAGGAGCTTAAACCCAAGGATCAGATCCCAAAGAGTCCTGGCACACAGTTAAGCAATCAAAAACCAATTTGTTGCTTTATTTCTTTAACAAGAAAGAATCCTGGGACCTATTCTTAAAATGTTCATGGGCAAAACTTGGTCCTCCCATCTCTTCTTTCACAGCAAACCATGGTTTGTTCTGAGCTAGGTAAGCAAACCACTGTTAGCGACTTTTAGATGTAACAGAAAGTTATCAATTATTGAGAAAGTAGAAATGTGGAAAGATGCAAGGGGGAGGAAGGAGTATGCAAGCTGATGGCACTGTGTTTTGGAGTGGGGAACATTACCTCTGAATAGCCCCGTTGTGGAAAAAAGAAATACAGATATAGTTCTGCATCCATCACCTCCTGCAGTGAGGATTAAGCTTTCAGAACGTATCCTTAAAGCGGTATTCTTGAAGATAGATGTCTATCCTGAAGTGGAGCTTGTTCTCTCTGGGGTTGTTCTCATTGTTTGATTTTTTTTAAAAGCAGAATTTATGGCATTGAACACCATGAAACAATTTTTTTAAATGTGCAATTTGAATCTGACAAGGCCATCGCTTCCACATAATTACTAAATATTTACTCTTTTGGCCAATGATCTGTGAAATAGGCAAAGTTTATCATCAAATAAGTATTTCTGCAGTATAAATATGGGACCATTTGCTAGTGTTTCAACCCATTCTGTTGCCGCATATTCGTTGAAACTAAAAAATGGATTATGGTGGTACCATTGAGTAGGATTTTATGTTCTGGAACTTCACCTTCATTATAATTAACTCAGTGGTTTTTTAAAATGCACTGCAGTAAATTTTCCTTTTTTCTTGTCTGTTCTTTTCTCAGCTGATTCTTTCTGAGGGATTAAATATATTTTATGAGTTTTTTAAATGGTTCATATTCCATAAAGTTAGTAATTTATGTTAATAGTTTGTACTCTGTGATCTTTTAAAACCATATTTTTTCTCTGCAGCAAAACTTATATTTTCCTAACAGCATACAGACAGCCTTGTAAAATATTTTTTGTAGGTGTTTGAGATGCTTATTAATCCCGGAGACACGGTCCTTTTAGATGTACCCAGCTACCCTGGGACACTAGCAGCTGTGAGTATTCCATGGGTCTGGAAACCTGTGGCAGTAAAGGTTGTTGGTATTATTCATGTGCGGTTTCAGCACTGTCTTGTAGCCTAGAGTTTTTATTCTTTCCTGAGATCTGGAAATCTAAGAATCAGTTTAAAATAACCTAATTAGAAGTGCTTTTCCAGGTTTCATAATTTTTAATTGTGTATAAATTTCTCATTTCCTAATTATTCCAAGAACTAGAAATGCTCAATAAAATCATATTTGCACAGGATAGTTTCTTGCTCATGAGACTGTGGTACATCATTGAGAACTAAACTGTCACTGCACATTATGGTTTGCATGGCAATCTCCCCTGCTGGCATCTTCCTATACTGTGCAGAAATGTTGAGGACAAGGATCAACCTGGGCTCATTGCAGGACACGTGGCTTTTGGGGACTAGATATACTGAATAACTTCATAAACAGTCCCCATGTAGGAACTGCCTTAGGCTCAAATTACACATTAGATGAGTTTGCAGTAGGGGCTTGCAACCATACTTCATCTTCAAGTCCTCAGTGACAGCTCCTGTATAAAAGCACAGCAGGGGCCTGACTTGGAACAAGACCTCGGAATAAGGAGAGGGGCTGATGCCTTCCCCTCCCCCGTACCATTTTTGGGAGCTAAAACAGCCTGTAGGGACGAGAGGAGTCCCACTCCCCCCCTTACAACAGTTTATATCCAAATTGGGCCCCTAGTGCATTTTTACACAGGAGTTGCTGCTGGTGATTCACAGGTGCAATATGGCTGCCAATCCCCATTGACATCTTGTATAAAGCATAATGTGTAGTCCGATCCTTAGTAAAGAACATATACTTCTGAGCCCTTGAGCGGGTCTGTCTGTTTGACTGAATCCTTATTTTAATAGGCTATGTCTAAAACTGAGGTGGTCTAGCAACCTGTGGCCTACTGAGCTTTCATGAGATGAAACATAAGCAAAAATCTCAGAAAAGACAAATATGGGCTGATCTATATGTACAAACCCGCTATTCCCTCTCCATAATCCCTCCCGTGTCTAGAATCCTGGAAACTATCCTTGCACATAGAAACAATTTATCCATTTCTGTAGGTGTAGCTGAGGTTTTTCTAGTCACTGTAATCACCAAGATGACTGTGAAGAATCTCAGGGCACAGCTTGGTTCAGATGCAATTTTTCTGCTCACATTCCTATACACGGAAAGGGCTCCATGGGGAAAGAGAAGAAGATGAAGATATTGGATTTATATCCCGCCCTCCCCTCCAAAGAGTCTCCGAGTGGCTCACAATCTCCTTTACCTTCCTCCCCCACAACAGACACCCTGTGAGGTGGGTGGGACTGGAGAGGGCTCTCATAGCAGCTGCCCTTTCAAGGACAACCTCTGCCAGAGCTATGGCTGACCCAAGGCCATTCCAGCAGGTGCAAGTGGAAGAGTGGGGAATCAAACTTGGTTCTCCCAGATAAGAGTCCACACACTTAACCACTACACCAAACTAGCTCTCCAATTGACAAGAGCCTATTGACATGGGCAAAGTGGCCATGTGCTCACTGGCTACACATAGACCTCATGCATTTAAATGAAATACACGAATGGGTAATACAGCGGAGTAAATCTTATTCCTGTCGATATTACCTATAATAGTTCAGCATTTCCTGATTCTACAAATCACTGGGTGTCGGGATGATTTATGACTTGACTTAGTGTATTATTGGCAATATTTTTTCATTACCTGTTCCAAGGGACGATATAAAACTTTTGCAGCTGCTCTTTTATTTATGACCTAATAAATAAAGGCTAGTTAGTGCAGAAAGAGAAATTGCAGACTCCTTATTTTAAAACTCTGCTATAATTGCCCATACTTTTCTATTTTCTCTGGCTGTTCTATTAACGTTATTGAAATTTCAGTCTGACGGCTGAACGTCTTGCATTTAGAGCCATTAGTCTGTCTTCTGTTGAGACAGAGGAGTTTATGGTTCTGGCAGTTTCACCTAATCATTGATGAGAGATAGACTCTGGGGTGTTCTGCACGTTGCTGGAAAATAACCACCCCTCCCCTTGCCAGCAAGTTTATGCTGAAGTGGGAGCTGTCTGAATAATCGTGTATTTGTCTCATTAACTATTACATTTTAAAATGTGCATTTTATTTTTAAAAAGTATTAGGTGTACACCTCAAAAACTGCCCAGGATGCACTCTCAAAATACAGATGTGAAACTGCCAGGTTTGTAGTAGATACAAGATGCCCGTAATACAGAGGACATGATGCTGAAGCCTGACTTCTGGGTGTCCTGGTTGGAGACTCCTGGTACCCTAAAGATGTAAAATAAAAACAGGAGGGGTCACAGCAGGGAAAAATGCATAACCATAGTGTGCAGTTGTTTCTCTATTACTTTTAACTATTCGTTATTTTCAGCGTGTGGCCCACACATTATTACCTGAAGAGTGAGAGAATTAGGGTGCCATCCTAAACTGAGGTATACCCTTCAAAATCTACTTTATTTTAGTGGGCTTAGAAGAGTGTAACTTTGTTTAGGATTGCACTGTTAGATAATTTAAAATCTTACAGTTGATTTACAGGGGAAAATTAGATTTACAGCAGAAAATTAGTACTATAACAACAGTTTGTGAAATGCAAAATGGATTGCTTAAATAAAGGTTGTTCTTTCTTCTTTTTTCTTATTATTTTGATTAAAACAGCTGAGACCGTTGGGCTGTAACATCATTAGCATTCCCAGTGACCGACATGGTATTATTCCAAAAGACCTGAAAGAAATTCTTTCCAGATGGAGCCCAGAAGGCACAAGAAAACCCAACACCAGCCTCCCCAAATTCCTTTACACAATTCCTAATGGCAGCAATCCCACTGGAACCTCGTTGACAGAAGATCGCAAGAAAGAGATCTATCAGGTATATTAAGATTAATAGTTTGCAGTTTAGGCAAAAAGATGGTCAGGTGGATCTAGTAGATGTTACATACCAGAAAAATGCAAGTGATGAGAAGAGTATGGTTTTATTTCAAGAGTTTCTGAGGGGCCAGTAATGAGTTTCTGCTGTATTCTGTGTATGACCAACCCTCCGGATACATCTGAAGTGGATGCCAGATCCCAAAGAGAGAGGCATCAATCTCTCCCTTCTTCATTTGAAGAGTACTGTGATTTGAGGAGTTTCCTCAAGCTAACAGTGCTATATTTCTGCCCTGTCAATCAAGTAGTCTTATTCAGCCATAATTCTAACCGCAGCCATTCTTTACCACTCTCACTATAAAGTGAAATATATAGTTTATTCACCAAGGTGCTTGTGAGATTAGAATGTAAACTGTTTGCCTTTATTTGAGCTCCATATTATTTTATTTGAGCAAATGTTATTGCTGGAGCAGAGGAGGAATCTGTTGTGTACGGTAACAACTTGTCTTACTACAATATTACAAGGGAAAATATATACTTTTTTTAAAAAAGTGTGGCTAAGCATTCATTAATTAAACATGCTCAGCTGTAGCTCTGTAGTCTAATCTATCAGACTCTTCCAGGCACAGAAATTGAGAAATGTTCATAGAGCTCCCTTAATCCAGACCACCTTCTCTATTAATTTTCAGCATTGATCAGTGAGGTAGTTCTTTAGTTGAATCACTAGCCATCTTTTGTTATGATTGATAGAATGTTGTGAACTCTCACCCATGCCTGTCTGGCTTGGAAAGCTGCATTAGAGACAGAGGACTAAATGCAGTCATACCATTTCTGACTAGCAGAGGATTCTGCCGACATCAGTAACTGGGATCAGGAAGACTTGAGTTAGCAACAGTACAATTTGTTGTGTGTACTGTGTATATGATGCTGATTGAAGTGGCTTCTCTGACATTCCATGGAATTTATGGGTAAAGGCGTGAATTTCCTTTCTCCCTTGCCCAGCAGTTTCAAAAAATGAACTGCTTTTCTGTTGTTTCTACCCATGAAACAAGGTGAGCTACATACCCTTTTTTTTCCTTCATGAATCATCTCCCTCATTGAAATGAATTAAGGCCCCGGTACTTGCAAAAGATATAGTTCTATGTGCATGTGCTTATCTGAATCAAGGCCACTAATTTCCACCAATTTAAAAAAATGCTTACACCTGGAACAAAACTGGAATTCACCCATCCCATCTGAATGTTTCCTAACAACATGGAAATATAAGATAACATAATGATAAATCTTTTGTAGAATCACAGTCATTGAGTTCTGTTCAATGATATCTTTACTTTGAATGAGAAATCTGAAGGAAATAAGTCCTTGGATTCAACCCTTTCTAATTGAATAAACATCATGTATGTGGGTTTTTTCCCTTTTTAGCTTGCAAGACAGTATGATTTTCTAATAATAGAAGATGATCCGTATTACTTTCTTCAGTTTAGTAAGGTGAGTTTTCATTTAGTCTTTTTTATGTTTTTAATTTTTGTTAGCATTAGAATAGGAAGCAAATCTTCATTAACTTACATCTCCCTGAGGCCAAATTACTGATATCTTGCAGAATGATCTGTCTTTACTCTTTACTCTTTAGTAGAATTGTTTGCCCTAATCATGATGCTGTGCTTACAACTGCAAAAATGAAGAGGTCAAGCAGCTAAAGCACTGCTTAACTGTCATTCTGATTAACTCTCTCCAGTTAAGTTCATATGACCCCAGTCACTTCTTTCCAGCAACAAAAACTGCATATTGCATTTCCATGGCCATAGGCACTCACATGCCACCAGTAGTAAAAGCAATAACACCAGATAGGTTATCAGGTAATCTCTCATGTTACCACTGCTTCAAACTCCTTTAAAGCAGCATTTTTAACAGGTTCTATTAATGAAGATATGTTATTTGTCTTCTTTTGCAAGCCTTGGGCACCAACCTTTCTTTCAATGGACACTGATGGCCGAGTTTTGCGGACAGACTCTTTCTCTAAAATCCTTTCATCTGGGTAAGGTCCTCTGAGGTTCGAGCACAGCACTAGTAGAAAATGCAGTTCTAGGAGAGCCCCATCAAGCTATCAGAAATAGAAATCTGGATTACTGCCTTGACTTTGCAAATGTATTTCTAATAGTGAACTATGTGGATGATGAAAGTGGCACAATGTGGCCATCTACAAACAAGGCAGAAGTTTCTACATACTTGGGGAACTCTCCAGCTAGGCAGAAAAATATGACTTTGTAAATTTACATACTTGGGGAACTCTCCAGCTAGGCAGAAAAATATGACTTTGTAAATTTATAAAGGAGAAAAGGGGAACCCCTCCAGAAAAACAGCCTGATGAGAAATATGGTCCAAAACAGACAGAATATTTAGATTAGCTGATCATCCTGTTGTGGATTATAGGCAGATAAGCAAGATATGCTATGACAGTCATGGTGATAGAATGATGGGTTGGTGTCCCTGTGACAGATAGAATATGGGAAAGATACACATCTCCGCATAGAGAGGCTCAGTTATAACCAAAAGGGAAAACTTGCTAGGTCCTTAATGTGTTAACATCTTTTGATTGGAGAGACCAGGTTCAGGTGGGATGAACCCCAGCACCTGGAACTTGGATAGGCTAAGGCCCTAAGAGTCCACAAAAGGAGATCTATTCCTTTATGTCAGAGGTGGTCAACGGTATCTCTCCAGATGTTTTTTGCCTACAACTCTCATCAGCCCCAGCCAGCATGACTGATGGCTGGGGCTGATGGGAGTTGTAGGCAAAAAACATCTGGAGAGATACCGTTGACCACCCCTGCTTTATGTGGTTGGTGTTGTTGAGGGAAGCTCATGCGATGAGGAATGATAGAGGAAAATTATGCCAGAGGATGCTTGTAAATATGCTTGGGGTGGGGCACCATGCATCTGTCAAAGACCAGATGCTCAAAGGCTGTAAGTAACTAGCCAGTGATGTTTCTTTTCTTTGTTTTGCTTAGTTGTACCTAGAATATGTCTTGTACCTACCTGTAGTTTGTTTAGCTAAAGAGCTGCACACTTCCATATTTACTGCCTACTACTTCGTGATGTTAACAAAATGTACCATTTTTAGTGATGGTCCTCAGGCTACACTTAAGAGAGAGGGGGCAGATATTAATTCTGAGTAGCTCCTATCAGAGAGGGCAGAAAGGAGAGGCAAGAAGCAGATTTCTGCCCCAACTTTTCTGACCAGGCTGTGAGGTGACAAGGGAAGTCTGAGAGAAAGTACAGGGCAGAAAAGCTGTCATGCCACACATCCATTAACAGAAAAGAGGGGAGAGAAGGATAGATAAGCCTTGTTAAAGTTCCTAATAGCTTAGAGAACACTCACAGTGTATTGGGGGAGGGAGTGTTTCCCCTTTCCATAATTCCTCATTTACAACTATTGTATAGCTGGTTTACAACTATTTTTTTAAATCTTGCATCCCAGCCTTCTCTCCTTTCCGTTACTAAAATCCGGATTCCTCTTTCTGAGAGTGCATCAAGGTGAGGCATTCACCCACCCCTATACCGGTGAAAGTTATCTCGCTAAATGTTTTCAGACTAGCAGATAATTCATTGATTTTATAGCCTCTTGCTTTCATATATAATTTTCTACTGTTAGCTCAAAGTCAAGTTAAATGTCAGGGGAGAAGATGAGTTTTCAAATATAATATATTAACTTTTAATTAAATATTAATGGAACCCAGTCTTCTGAAGTAACTGTTATTTCCTTTTATCTAGGTTAAGAATAGGCTTTCTAACTGGTCCCAAACCTCTCATTGACAGAGTTATTCTTCATATACAGGTTTCTACAATGCATACTAGCACTTTCACTCAGGTGAGTACTGCAGAGCTCTCACCTGTATGTGCCGTGGTTTCATAATTCTTTATAGACAGTAATTGCCTTGGCCTCCTGAATTGCAGAAACCATACACAGTTACAAAGATCACATTAAGAAAAAATGTTAATTATTTACCATTTTTCTTTCCCACTTCTATTGTACTTACAGCATGATTTTCACAAAGGTTGAATTTTTTTTTCTGAGGGACAAGAAGGTACAACAAAGATGTAAATGAAGATTAAGGCAGAAACACCGTCACAATTCATCAGTACTTTCATTTAAAATAGTTTATGGAATATTTAGGAAAATTATGTTTAAGAGAATTATATTCAAAAGTTTAAAAACTTTTCCAGCGCTTGGAAATATACAAAGCCAATTAGCAACACAGCCGGCTCTGGGACATAGAGTTTTGCTGTAACTAGCCCCTTGTCTGTTTCTTTGAGTTAGCAGGATAATTGAGAATGGTGGAATCGGAAACTAGGACACACCAGGGATCAATACATGCAGTTTCTGCTTTGGGTCTCTGAATACCGCTCACAGTTCCTTGGCAGCAGCACCATGCCTAATCATTTCGACAAGGCATGTATTAGCAAAGTACTTTGAGAACTTGGGTTTGGGGCTTTTTTAAAGGTTGTAGTGAATTTAGACTGCTAATATTTGTGCCATCTAGATTATTTCTTAATATCTGTTTATACCTGAGCATAATATTTACTAGAGGTCTTATTTCTGCAGCTTATGATATCCCAGCTGCTTCAACAGTGGGGTCAAAAAGGTTTCTTTGACCACGTAGACAGGTAATGCAAATATATATATTTATTTTTATACCCCACCCTATCCCACAAGTGGGCTCAGGGCAGCAGCTTACATTACAGTATACTAAATCACTGAGAATTTTTCCCTTTTTATAATTATGCATATAGTGAGCTAAGTTTATTTTAGTTATTGTATAATCTACTTTTCTTTACATGAAGACACACACACAGAGTGTGTTTGTTGGGTTTGTAGTTACCTCTTTCCATTAGTACCACTGATGTAACATCATTAAACTGATCTTAAAACCATTAAACTTAAACCCCTGGCCACCAATGTCACAGAAGAGGAGAATTTAACCATTTAAAAAGAGTTTGTGCCCATGCCTTTTGAAGTGCCAAAACAGTTATTGGGGGGGGCAGACTGTATTGGTGCTTTAAAAGACATGGAGGGGGAAAACAGGATTGCTTGCTGTCACTGTGTCATTGGCCCAATCAAGATCAATCCCTTGTGGCAATTTTTAAATAGCCACGTTCTCTAAAAAGGGCTTCAGTGTCCATGGGTTGGCCCCATGGCCACCACCTGGTCTAGTTTGGCCTTTAATAACGCAATTTGAAACATTTAAATCTCTGTGCAGCATCCATTAGATGATACCAGATTTTTGTTTTTATTGTAAACTGCTGCTCAGATGTGTTGTTTCTGCCATCAGGACTTTAATTTTGAGTCTTCTAATTGAGATGGAGGGAAATTGTCTTTCAGAGTCATAGAATTCTACAAAACACAGAGGGATGTGATGCTTGCTGCAGCAGACAAGTGGCTAAAAGGTTAGCAATAGTATTAAGTCCTTGAACTGTCAAGAAGTGATGTTTGATGTACAACTGCTTAAAATAAAACCTGACTAAGGTATGTTACTAAAAGGAAGATGTCATCAGGAGGAAACCAGTGGGCTTCCCTAAATACACAGAGGAGTGCATGAATAAATCCCACACAGAACAACAAGTGATGTGAAGAACAAATCACAATTCTTTGGATAAACTGTACCCTAATCAGTTTTATTGCAGAAGGGAAGCTGTGTGTCCCCAGGCCAGTAATAGTACCAAACTGTTTTTCCCATGTAAAGTGTAGATACATATGTTGGAGGCTTCTTGGATGGAAAACCAACCATGCATTTCTGATCAATTTCCCTGCAGTTTGTGAGCTATTTTCTATACTTTAGCTAAGTATAGAATTTTCTGTTGAACAAAGTGTAGCCATTTTAGAATCATCCATTCCTCTCTGCCTTTCTAAGAAGTACAGAGCCTGCCTGTCTCCCAGAAACAAGTGTATCTTATTGCAACAGCTAGAGATAACTGGAGGGCTGGCTTAATCCCTTCAAAGATCAGTTGTTTGTTTCTAGACAACAAGATCCCCAAAGGCCTGTCCTGTGAGAACGGAAGGGTCTGTCCTATCCTATCTACCAGAGCAACTGCAACTTGTACAGAACATGCAGTCACACACTTGGTTATATGTTTTGAAAGTGATGTAGTATAGCTCCACAGGACCATTAGTGTGAACACACTATAAGAAAGGAGCCTTTAGTGGGGAAAAGAGTCGACCTGTTCTCATCTTGAGGAGATTCTGCCAGCCAGCTCATCAGACCCTGGGGCACTGTAGTGTGCTGTCAGGTCGCATGCTGTCTGTGTATGTGGGAGTCTGTTGCTTTGTTCTCTTGCCTTGTGGGAGGCTAAGGGGGACTTAACTAACAGCTTGGTGTCTATCTGTTGCTGAATAAACTATGCATTAATTGAGAAATTGCTTCTATGATTCTTTGGGCGTTTTTGCACTGGCCTTAATCGGCAGCGACGTCCCTCTTCACCACGCAGGATCTGCGCAGATTTCGCACCAATTGCTGCGGAGCACCCGGAAGAGCCGCAAAGTCTCGCGGCTTTTGCGGCGCAAATGGAAACTGGTTTTTGGCGGTTTCCATTTGCGCCGCAAAGCCGCGGGACTTTGCGGCTCTTCCGGGTGCTCCGCAGCAATTGGTGCGAAATCCGCTCAGATCCTGCACGGTGAAGAAGGACGTCGCTGCCAATTAAGGTCAGTGCGAAAACGCCCTTTGAGTTAGTAAGGTCTGGTAACTTCCCAACAGTGCACAATCCTGCTGCTTTCAGAATGAGGGCTGTTCTCACCCCACCTTTCTGACCAGAGACAGTTGTGCAATGTGACCTCTGAGAAGAGTTCCCCTGGTGGGCTTGGCATCTCTGCTTTGGTGCAGCATTAACTGTAAGGTGGGACAGCACCAAGAAACAGAGCAATTTTGTACCTAACATCTCTGAAAGCTTTTAAATCTCTTCTTCAGAGTGGGGGATTGAAAAAGAGAGTGCTACTTTAACAACTGACTATAATCAGTGTGATTCTATAATTGCTCCTTAAAAGTAAATCTTCCTTCCCCCTGGTACCTGTTTCTCTTTCTTTTTAGGCCTAGCAGACTGGCACACCCCTGCTGCTGGAATGTTTCTCTGGATTAAAATTAAAGGAATTTCTGACACACAGCACCTAATAATGGAAAAAGCTTTGGAGAAACAAGTATGAAAAACACCACCTTGTTGTAACGTAATACTTGTGGAACATATAAAGCTGCCATACTGAATCAGACCCTTGGTCCATCAAAAGTCAATATTGTCTACTCAGACTGGCAGCGACTCTCCAGGGTCTCAAGCTGAGGTTTTTCACACCTATTTGCCTGGACCCTTTTTAGTTGGATATACCAGGGATTGAACCTGAGACCTTCTGCTTACCAAGCAGATGCTCTACCACTGAGTCACCGTCCCTCCACTAAATTCTGGGACAAAGGTGCTCTTGATAACAAGGGCTTGTATCCTACCATCTCTTTTCAACAAAGGAAGGATGCTTCTAACAGTGTGGAAAGGAATTTCACTAATTTCTTCCTTCCACCTTGTCCTTGATACTGTTCACGAAGAAACACATACCTCAAACAAAAGGGTGGGGAGTTCAGTGGGCTGCAGTTGGTGGAAGAGGAAATGTGAAGGTATTTTGTAAACTGCTCCATTTTGAGATCATGTAGGATGCAAGCCAACATGTATCATTTTAGTATTTCAAAGATTACAGAAAACTTATAACTGATTGCCAAGGATTCCTCTTTAGGTGCTACTAGTTCCTGGGCAAGCGTTTAACATTGATAGTTCTGAGCCAAATTCATATGTCAGAGCTTCCTTCTCGTTATCTTCTCCAAGCCAGATTGATCAGGTGAGTGCAGATTAACTGTTCAATCTGTTCTTTTTCACCCAGAGTTCAACTCCATTTCAGGGTCTTACCCATACTCTCCCCAATGAAAAATGCACTCCTATTGGTCCTGCCATATTGAAAGTTTCTTCCTTCAGTTTGTACTTATGGGGCTGTTTGTGTGCATATGACTGAATGCCTTTGTCACTTGCTGGAAGTTGCTCTATTTGGGTAACCTTAAAACCATTTTATAAAGTTATACAGCAACAAATGTTTGTTGTCTACCATATGCACAGTGGCCAAATATGGGAAGGAGTTTATGCCAGATTGTTGGTGTTTAGCATGTAACATGTAAAGCATTTTAAGTATCTCATCTCTTTTTCAAATTGTTTTAGAGTTAGCAATGTAGAAATGTTGTCAAGTCAGTTAACTTAGAATTAAGTCCATTGAAATAAGAAGCTTAGAAGGGTGTAACTCTGTTTAGGATTGTACTGTAAGGGTTTGATCTGAGGAATAACTCCAGCAACTGCCTGTTTACTGACCTTTTGCCAGCATGAGTACCTAGGTAATTCTGACAAAAGCAGCATAAGAAGGCAATGCAGAGAATTGGGGGGAGTCTTTCCTCACATCCTTTACCCAGCCTTCTGTCTCTGTGCCATGCTGCTAAGCAGGGGTCGTTTTGTAAAAACATAGGTGGTGGAGTTCATTAGCATAACTCATTAGCATATGACGCCCCACCCACCCCAGCTAAAAGCAACCTGATGCAAGAAAAGAGAGTCCTGGGCGAGCGAGGCCTGCTTGGGCTGGCTAAAGATCCAGCCAGCCCAAGCAGGCCTCACTCACCTGGGGCTCTCCTGGACTGTCCCCCCAGTCAAAAGGCCAGCAAGCCACCTGCCACCCAAAATCACATAAGAAGTGAAGAAACAGTGGTGTGGGCTTCCCCAGGGGTTAATGAAGTCTTCTGGTGACTGGCTGGCTGCCCACTCTTCTAATCCAGGGATTGTTATGCAGCTGCACCTACTATTCAACAGACAAGGTAGGTGGAGAGGAAGAGGGAAGCCATCAGAAAGGTTCAGTAGCTCTGCTCTTGTGAGCTCCTACTGAATCTGAGGCCTGCTACTAAGGCTCTAGAGCAGGAGTTATTCATATGGCATATGGAGAGAAGGCTGGATGGGGCTATGGAAGCTGGCACAGACTTCCCATTCACCTCAGTGTTCCTTCACATTGCCTGTGCATATACCTGTATATTTAATTTGATGTCTCAGGTGCAAAACTGGGTTCTGATGAGTCATTGACAGGCTTGCCTTTTTTTAATTGTAGGGTTTTCAGAGAATTGCAGAGCTCATCAAAGAAGCACACCAAATGGAAAACCCTTAAGAAACCAGAATAATCTTCAGTAGAAACTAAAACCCTTGGAGCCACCAATTCTTTTAAGAAGTATGCTGTGATTAAATGGAAGTGCAGGTCCTCATCCTGATGCAGTTTTGTTCAGGCTACGTAAAATGCCTTAGAAGACTGTGTTAAGTAATAAATGCAGCAAGGTTCAGTTTAACTAGGCTGTCGCTGCAGTTTTAGCGCCAATGAATGAGAGACTATCCTTCAAGAAAAGAGTTTAATTAAATTTCAGACTTCAGAGAGTTTGTAGGGGGGTTTTTTGTCTTTTTGTATTCATTCTGAAGATGAGCATGATAAAAGTGCACGTCTTTTTAACAATAACATTGATAACATTGTTATATTTATTATGAATTAGAGAAAAGAAAATAATTACAAATACAGTATGATTTTTTTCCAGTTAAATCATGAACATATCCAATCTCTCCCCATCTCTCCAGCAATCTGAAATAGAATGCCTGCTTACAAACTGTCATCGTAGGAGTGGATTAAGTTTGAGAGACAAAGCCCACAAAAATCTTGAACGGGTTAAAAAAAAAAACCAGGAGCCCTCTTTGTACATAATGACCTAAGAAAAGCATCAGCAACAGCATGACAACAATTCTGGGCCCTTAACTCTCACAAAACCTTTGACAGGAGTCCCACACTACATGCCCTCACCTTTAAAGATATTTTTTGCAAGATTGCTGTCTGAGTTCTGGCAGTATCATTATGGGTTGGCATAAAGTGGCTCTTGGAACACAGTGAGGACCTTGGGCAAAAGAATGTTGCTGTTCTTGAACAGTTCTGTTTATTTTCAGAATGACAGCTAATTGTCTCCTGATAGCTCTTGAATGAGATGCCTCTCAAAGCTGATTGCTGGCCTGTGGATATGTGAAGCAATGGCATTTTTTAAAGGAACAGGGTGACTCTTTGCCCTTCTCCTGTGCTCTATTTGTATATTGGTAAATAAAAATACTGCAAAGACATCTCCTTTGGGGTCTTTTCCAAAGAAACCAAACCTGGGAAACACTGTCCCTGGAACTTCTGATTATTCAAAGAGGTAAAGTGTGAAGGCCTAACGAAGTATGACATTATCCTCTTGTAAACTAACCTATAGTTATCCCAGTGTTCCTCTTCCCAAGTGCACATCTTTGTTAGAGTTCCAGAAAGAGTCTTTCATTGCCAAGGTACCATCTCATAATTGCTTACATTTTCAAGCTTGCTCCTTAACTCTTTTAAAATAAGGAGTTGTAATTTCTAGCATCATCCAGCAGCCCCAAGATGGCATCATTAATCATACCTGATGTTGCGTTTGAATGAAATAGTACATTACCCATTGCCAGTTTATAAAATTTATAGAAAATTATAGAATAATTTATAGGAAATTATAGATTTTTTATACCCAAGCTTGTATGTGCAAGTGGCCAACTAACCCATCAGTTGTAAGGGTCTATCATTATGCATACACATTGAATAATATTCACTCCCACCATACATACAAGTAAAAACATATGAATACTGATACGTGGTACCTTCCTGAGGTGTCCTTTATGAATTGTCAGCATGACAAACAAAAAACCAGACAAGTGTAAACAGTCAATGCAGTACACTATAGTCTCATTGAACTAAAGGTATACCAGCACTACACAAAGAAATTTATAATCGTGCTAACAAAAGGAATATGAACTAGGTATCAAAAACTAGCTCCTCTCTGCTCTATACCAGTCTTCTGCCCCTAATGCCACTCAGCATTTCTTCCCTCTTTCTGCCAGACATTGTCTCTGTAAAGCTTACAAAATTCCATCATAGTTTTTTTTTTAACTTCCCTTTCTATAAAGTATTGATTAGTGCTGGCTATATATGCATTGTTCAAAATGTCTATCCACATTGGTAGCTATTCCTTTGAACCATCCTGTAATTCTCTGTCAGTGTCAGAAGTCCAGAGATATGGTTATGCAAGGAAGAGAGATAAACTGGAAATTAGCCAGCCTAAACCACAGATTATGATGCAGAGAGACAGGAAAGTAGGAACTGGGTAGTGGTAGCCAGTTGACAATTTGTTCTTCCTGAAAGATGAGTAACAATTATTAGTCAGGCTGGAATCAGAAATGTTATTGTCATATAGAATTCAAGTGGACTTATAATGAGCTCGTAGCTACAGTATCACACCCTGGCTATCTGTAATGGCAGCAACTAACCATGGCTTGATCAGGCCACTGGCAAGTTGGCATGGTGACAGAAAATGTTGCACCTCAGTCTGAACCACCACAGTGCCTTATCCTGCAAAGTGTGGTGCCATGATCCCCCCCCCTAATAATTTACTGGCTAAACATATACATTAACAAAAATTAATAATCAATTTTGGCAGTTATCTAGCTTCTTTTATCAAGACACCATCAAACTTTAATAAGAAGACTCTCTAGTTGAAGCACTATCCATCACTGTTTGGGATATTGATGTTCATGCCTTATTATCTGTTTAGAACGGGCACAAATTTGTTAATCATGTCAATGTTCTGATAGATAAATATTACCTGAGTGTTTCTTTTATACCCACCATCCAATTAAAAATGATTTATATTGGCTGTCCACATGAAAACAACAGTCTTAGGGAAGATATATCTCAGTGACATGTTTACAAGAGCTTTAATTTTTTTATAAGGGATTTGTTCCAGCATAAAACATTGTTTTCTCATTATGTGAAAGAAAATCAGTAATGTTTTGTTGCTATAAAGTTAGAGCATTAATAGATTGCTTTCAACTTTTAAAGCTTTGTATAATGATGATTCTCTGAATAGTTAGATGTTGCAGATCAGGTCATCAGGATTGATGGTGGGTTTAGTTTGATACTGGGTAACTCAGCTTTCAAACAGTTTATAAGGAATAATACTAGATGTTAATAGGTTCTGGTGGTTAATGCATTATCCCTAGTTCACATATCATACCACAGTGCTCTGTTTGCTGTTCCTAAGTCTCTTCTACAAAAATTGGAGCAAAGACTTGCAATTCAAAGGGGGGGGGGGAGAATCTTCCATTTTGCTATAAAGAACATATATTAAGCAGGTGTATGCAAATGTGGCTGTGCTGCATAATTTAATTACAGAATGTGGTTCACAGAAATGGGTACATGTGATGGGTACACATATTTTTAATGCCATACATTTGTGCATGCTGAAGCCAGAAGACACACTGCCCTATTCACACACAATAGAGTGATCTGTGTTTTGGGAGGATCATAAATACCTTGTTCTCCTGTTACTTAAGGTTGGAGCACCAAACTGTAACAACTGAATAGGGCCTTAGACACATGAAGCACAGTGTGGATGAGATGCACATTCCTTTGGAAAGTGCAAATGGACAACGACATCATTAGAACATGGATCTAGGTAGAGCTATCATTCATTAACATTGCTTTACTTATGGTGGGATGTGTTTGGTTATGCATCAAAATTCTTTCCACACGTATTCTGCCTTGGTTGTACTTGACTGGTTGTACGCCACTGTACGTGACTGAATCAAAGCAAAGACGTGCCAACCTGTTCACCTCTGCAGTGAGCATGCATTCCTTCTGCACATAACCTCTGCTCTCTTGCACACAGTTATGCAAAATTACTGAGAGCAGGCAGAATGGACAAAAATATTCTGAACTTACATCCTCTATCAGTTCAGCCATAATTTTCATGGGACTTAAGCGTACCTAACTTCCTCTGGATTGTCCCCTTTTTTGGTTTTAATTAAGTATAACAGATTTGAGGGAGATAACAATTGGACTTTTTTTGTGTAATCCGCTTTTGAAAAGTTTAAAAGCTGCCTTGAACCTGAGAGACAGAGAGAACACAGTTGCACTGGGCCACAGTTCCCATGGTACAAAGTATTTGTGACTACCATGAGGACTTTGTGTCAGACATGCTATGGGAGTTCTGTGCCTTGCAGATGTATGCAGGCCCATTTCTGATCCTGACTGAAGTGTGCAAGGATAATGAGCTTCTGTCTTCCCATTCTGGCATCGTTTCCTGTAGGACCAAATACTGGGTCTCTGAAATGGTTGGTCTACAGGAAACTTATATGCAATAACAGTTACCCTTATGTTTTCCACCAAAGCAACTTCCCCGGGGTCTTCTTGAGATGAAAAATGGTATGTACATGGGTGAAGTCTGAAGACCATTCTCCCAGTGTGCTACTGTAATAATCAGAATGAAGCCTGGATGCTGGATGCATCTAATGCACAGAACTCCCATCCCATCTGATACTAAGTCCTTGTGTCAGTCATGAGGCCTTCATATCATATGAATCAGTACATTGTTTGTGTCGTGATTCCCAGTGAGCTGATAATGGGCTCCAACTCAGAAATTTCAGAGGAGGAGTCAGAAACATGGCCTGGGATAGAGCAATCCAGGATACCCCTGCAGGGTATTTGCCCCTTGTCAATCTTCCAGATGCTGTCCCTGCAGTTGGAGCTTCTCCCCTGGAACTTGAGGAATATACATTTGGAGCTCCTCCACCAGAACTTCCTTCTGTCCCTCCAAGTCCAGGGGCAAATAAATGCTGGCCCAGGACCTCACTCACAAGCCCACCCAAATCCACCTCCAGCAAACAAGCAGCAGAGTGATCCAGGGCTTTTTTTGTAGCAAAAACTTCTTTTCATATTAGGCCATACACCCCTGATGGAGCCAATTCTCCAAGAGATCACAGAGCTCTTAGTACAGGGCTTACTGTAAGCTCCAGAAGGATTTGCTCCATCAGGGATGTGTGCCCTAATATGCAAAGGAATTCCTGTTACAAAAAAAGCCCTGCCAGAGTCACTGTGCTCGTGCTGAGACAGGCCAACAGAGATGCAGTGCAGGCTCTACTCCATCTCCTGGGTCAGACCATTGTTCCAGTGGATGTAATCCTTTGCAGGATTCTAGCCTCAGTTAAGGTTGGACAGGATGAGCCCCAGGTGCTGCCAGAGCAGGTGGAGCTGCTTACCCCTCAGCCTATTTAAGCCTTGGGTTGAGAGGGAGCTTGCTGGGTCAACTGGTCCACTAGGTGTAAGCCTAGAGCGTCAACTATCCAAGCCTGGATAGCCCCAGGGCTTAGTTTCTGGTATCACTTGAGAAGAACTAACTGGCCCTGCCTGCAGAATACGTTTGCTTGGATTGTCCACCAACACTCAACTGTGAAAATTCATTTTAGATGGCTAGACCCAGAAGGTTCACCATTCATATTCCCAAGGCTTTACTGATCCAGAAACAGGATAGTTAACTACAGTGGCATGTATCCTACCACCACACTCAGCAGAGCTTTCCTCCAGCCTTTCTGTGGTGGAAGTGTTTAAGTTGGAGAAAGATCCCAAAGACCAGAGGGAGACTTCAAACATTACTGAGTAGAGTGACAGGATATATGTCATTAAAACCTATCATTATACCTTGTCATTCTGAAGTCTTGTAATTTCTGAGGTCTTGATTTAGATGGCATACATTATCACTGTCTGTGAAATAAAGTGAGTTCAGCCAGCTCTGAATCAACCAAGAACAATTTATTGCAAGATGAGACAGTCACAGGAATACAGGCAAACTGCAACTATATACAATCTGGCCATGGTTAACCACTTCCTGCTGGCAGACAACAGTTGCTCCTATTGACTCACTCCAGAATCCTTCATTTGCATCTCTTTGTTGCAAATTTTAACATGCCTAGCATCCTGACTGGCCAGTTCTTCCAGGCTTTAGAATCCTGGTTTGCAAGGAGTGCCTGTCTCAAACTCAGGCAACAAGCCAGTGAGATGCAATACATAACAGTCTGAGTCTTGGAGTGCTTTTTCAGCTCTTTTACTCTTGGAAATCACATTCAAGCTGGGGCAAAGGTCTATCAGGTTAATAAATTGTTCTCTCTTCTTGAACCAGCCAATCTTGGTCATGATAATTCAATACAATATGTATGTTAGACTGTCTTTGAAAACAACTCAGAAGCTTCAACTGGTACAAAACGTGGGTGTTGAATTACAACAAGCTCTAACCACTAAGAACATACAACAGTTGTGCTTAAACTATTGAAGAAGAAGAAGAAGATATTGGATTTATATCCCGCCCTCCATTCCGAAGAGTCTCAGAGCGGCTCACAATCTCCTTTATCTTCCTCCCCCACAACAGACACCCTGTGAGGTGGGTGGGGCTGGAGAGGGCTCTCACAGCAGCTGCCCTTTCAAGGACAACCTCTGCCAGAGCTATGGCTGACCCAAGACCATGCTAGCAGGTGCAAGTGGAGGAGTGGGGAATCAAACCCGGTTCTCCCAGATAAGAGTCCACACACTTAACCACTACACCAAACTGGCTCTCCTATTGTACCAGTTACTTATTTTCTTGTGTTCAAGATTTTGGTTCTTCCTTTTCAAGACCTCCCTGACCTGGGACTATCAGATGTGATGGATTGTCTCTCTTGGCTTCAGCATATGCACTATATCAGATCTATTTCATGCTTTCTGTTGTTGATTCCTCCTGTTTGTCCCTCTGGCTTTCACCAGAAACTTAGTTTTTTTTGTTCAGTTACAGACTGAACAGTAAGTATTCTGCCTTGGTGTCTTTTGGGAGAACCTGTAAAACATCTCTCTCTCTCTCTCTCTCTCTCTCTCTCTCTCTCTCTCTCTCTCTCTCTCGGCTTGGCTTCGCGAACGAAGATTTAAGAAGGGTGCAATAGTCCACGTTTGCTGCAGGCTCGCTGGTGGCTGACAAGACCAATGTGGGACAGGCAGGTCCGGCCACAGCGGCTGCAGGGAAAAGTCTGATTTAGGGTTGGTCCTGTAGCAGTGCGATTCTTCCTCAATCTCCTTTTGTCCTCAAGACCAGCTATGCGTGTGTTCTCAAAGGAAGAGACAGCCTGGTGGATGGTGTGCCTCCATGCTTTGCGATCTGAGGCTAGGTCAGACCACTGGTGATGGTTGATGTGACAGGTGCTAAGGGATTTCTTCAAGGAGTCCTTGTACCTCTTCTTTGGTGCCCCTCTATTTCGATGGCCGGTGGAGAGTTCGCCATACAGGGCAATCTTGGGAAGGCGGTGGTTTTCCATCCTAGAAATATGCCCTGCCCAGCGCAGCTGCGTCTTCAACAGCAGTGCCTCGATGCTGGTATTTCTTTATCAAAACGCATTCTGTAAATTATTGCTGCTCAGTGATTTGGGGGGTGAGAGGAGACACATTTTTGTGGATATGTTACTTGTTTGTAGGCCCTAGAGGTAGGATCATATATGTTGGTTTTATGTCATTAATTTATTTCTGTTATCCACCTTAAACCCTTCAGAAATAGGAGGGGTACAATATTTTAAAATAAATTTGTAAAATTATAAGATTCTCTGAGACTACAGATCCTCTTCTATCTGTTTGGAGCAGGGGTGTCGAACTCATGAGGGCCGATCAGACATAAATGTTGGGCCAGGCCATGTCAGGGTCATGTGTGTACCTATTTAAGATTAGGTAGCAGAGATGTAAACGTTATAAAGGACACAGACAAACACAATTAAAGTTGCTTTCTTTAAAAAAATACTTAAAATAAAACATGCTTAAAACATTAGTGCTTGTTGTTCTTAAACGTGCTTTCTTTGTATTTCTCCCATGTAAGCCAAGAAACTGGACAAAGGAAGCTCTGGCTCTTTCCTTCCTTCCCCAGGAGACCAAGAGGGGGAGAAGCCTCAGTCAATAGAAGGAAAAGAAGCTTGGCTCAGTAGCTCTGCTGTGTGATAGAGCCTGGTGGGGGAAAGCTCTGCCTTCCCCCCTTCCTCACCAAGGCTTAGCCAATGGAGAAAATAGAGGTTTTTCTTTTTAGCTCTTGTGCAATTGAGCAAGCCTTACAAAGCAAGCTGTGAGGGAGAGGGAGAAGAGAAGCACAGAGAGGGAGAAGGAAGCACATGACAGCCAGTAGCTCAGGGGCCTAATAGGAGCCCTTCAGGGGCCTGATTCGGCCCACGGGCTGCATGTTTGACACCCCTGGCTTAGTTTATATAGGACATGCAGAACTCCTTATCCATCAACTATGATAAGACCAAAATCCTGCTATTCTCCAAATAATGGAAACAGCATACCTGGAAAATTAATGGCAGATGCATTGACCAAGTTACATCATTTAGGTACTTGGGAGTTCTTTTTCATTATAATTTGAAATAGTGCATGCATCTTGATCAAGCCCTTTTTATGGCCAAAAACAAGCTATCAGCGTTAACTCATTTCCATTATCAAAAAGGCAATCAATTTGTCCCAGCCGCTTTGCAAATTTTTCGCACCACACTACTCCCTCAGCTACTCTATGGGATCCCTGTGCGGTTTCAATGTTTCAGCAAAAACACCAAAAAAAACCACAGCTTCTTTTTTATGCCACATCCTAGAAATTCCCAACTCAGTGCATTATCCCACCCTGTGTGCCAAATTGGGTCTCCACACAGAGTCTAGAATCTGAACTACCACAATCAAATACCAGCTCCACCTTCATTTCCACCCCTTACCCAACAGTCTGATTTCTCTTTTACTTGCAGACCCTTTTACCCCTATATGATTCTGTTCAATACTCGGGAAAATTAAATCAATTGGTATCAATCTAGATTCATTGACGAACTTTAGTGAAACTTACACATTTCACTTGATCCGCAGGAGAATACTGGATATTGACTTCCAATTAACAATTGCTGAAGCAATGGGTACATGCTCACCCCGCTTCTTGGACCTTCCCCCTTCCCAAATTTGCATGGCTCAGTACTTCTCAAATCTAAGAAGCCCACATCAACACCGAGCTTTTATGTTGGCCAGACTCAACATATTTTCATCTGTGGTCTCTGGTAGGTATAAGGGCATCCCTTACAAACAGAGACAGTGCAGATGTGGTACAGAACCTGACTCTATACGGCACATTCTATTAGATTGCCCATTACTTTCCCAGCACCTGATCAAACCTCTCCTCTTAACCCCCAACTTGGTGACAAGCAAAAGGATAGAGTTTTTGTTGGCTGACAAATGTCCCTCAATTACTGAGCAGGTTGCAGAATTTCTGGCCCTAGAAGTGAAAGAGAATGAAATTAAAAATGGAGTCAGGTAAGGAAATACCTTGCCCCACTTTTCTTAGCTACATTTTGCATGTAACCTTGTATTCCCATGTTGGTTGGGCTTGCAAATTACTGTGGTTTGTATGTCCCATTTTCCTTTGGACTTTGTTTTTCTTTTCTGTTATGCCAATAAAGGTTATGTCTGTGTGTTTATATAGGAGTTTAGAAAGACAGGCTCCAGCTTTAAAACGGGGAGGGGAGAAATGACACCTACTATTAAACTTGTCTGGTTAACTATAAATTTCATGTTAAGCTAGTGAGCTAAAAAAAAAAAGTAACAAATAGTCCACTTGTTTTATTTTTGAAGCATACACATATATTTTTGCAAACACCTAACTCACAAAAACCCCTTCTCTTGCTGTTGAATTATTTTCAGAAAATCACATCAGGAGATTGTATGAAAGGTCAGCTTCTCTTTTGAGGCACCAGGGTGCAGGACCAGATCTACATGTTTTCTGAGGGGGGACAAAATTGAAAAATGGCACCCCCTTATGGGCCATTCTATCTTATGGTCCCATAGAATACAATGGACTCTATACCCAATTTGGCGGCCCCCCTTTGTCAGCACCCAAGGCAAGCACCCCCCTCTGCCCCCCCTAGATCTGGCCCTGCCAGGGTGGAATCCAAACCACTTATCTTTAAGATCTAAAGTAGATGAGCTGCCAGCTCAAATCCCTCTCAGCTATGATGTGACTAGGTGATCTTGAGTCTCTCTCTCTCACACACACACACACACAAACACACACACAGAAAAAATGGAGGAGAGGATGACTAGGAACTTGTATAGAGAAACAACTGTTCCTCCCAAATGCTGCAAACCTAATTAAATTCATATACAACCTGTGACTGTCATTAAAAGATGGATAATCTGATCATAGGTCTCAATGTCTCATTTTTCCCATTGGCACAATCAGTAGCATTCATCAGTCAGCAACATTCACCATGCTGGTACATGCTATGGACACCAACCTCCAGGTGGGAGATGAAGTTCTGGAATAACAGCCGGTCTCTAGACTTCCAGAGATCAGTTCCTTGGAGAAACTGGCAGTTTTGGAGCAGTGGCCCCCAACCTTTTTGGCACCAGCGACCAGTTTTGTGGAAGACAATTTTTCCACGGGCGGGTGGGGGTGCTGGAGTTTTGGCTGCCCCAGGCTTCCCCCAAGCCCATACCCCATCCCTGTCCCCCATGGACTTTTTAAAATAAGGGGTAGGTGAAGGTCTCTGCCTCACTCTGCAGCCCGGTTGCTAACAGGCCATGAACCCAGACTGGTCCACGGCCTGGGGGTTGGGGACTCCTGCTTTGGAGGGTAAACTGTACGACATCACAACCCTGCTGAATTCCTTCCTAAATGCCAGCCTCCCCAGGCTCTGCTTCCAAATCTCCAGGAATTTGCCAGGCCAGAGTCGGCAACTATAGTACATGCACAGAACTTATTAGCCTGAACTGCAGGTTCAAAGATGTGATAATTAAACATCAGAGATGGCTGATTTTCAAAAGCAAACTTTTTCTCAAGCAATCAAGGGCACTCCTCTTAATTTACCAACAGATTGTGATTGGAACCAAGAAGTGTTCACCCATCTCAGGCTGTTTCCACATGGATGTTTTGCTCTTCCTAGACTTCCTTAGTGCAGAACTTTTTTCTAGATCATCAACATGATCAGCTCTATTTGTCCTGTTCCCATTATTTTACCCACTTTGCTCTGATCATTCTCAAATCTGATTTGATACTTCTCTTTGGAAACATCATAGCCAAAGTGCCTTTGGAAGTCATGTAGACAGGAAGGTGCACATTTATTTGTGTCCTGCCCAATTGGTGTTACATTCTTTACCTCAGACCCTGTGGGCGTCATTTACCCCCCTCCCTTCCATGCAGCCACCAGAGGGCATTTCAAGCTTTTATAATCAGCAACAACTGTATCACTATAGTTTTACCATATAACTTCATTTTTAGACAAAATTAAGTCTCTAGGCTTTTTGTTTGCAGTGCTATAATGGCTGCACATTTCTCCCAAGAAAACTGCAGCGAAAAATTCCACCCCTTATGTGGATGTCCTTTTTCTACTGCAAATGCCTGTGATTTTACAGCAGCAACAAGAGTTACATGGACAGCCACGGATTTCACCAGTGGTTCCTTTGATTTCAGTGGTTGGGGAAAGCAGAGCTATAATCACAGAGCAGAGTTCACATGTGACAAATAGAACCATTTTTATATTACTAGTGTGAACCCTGTGCTTTGCTACAGTATTTAACTACCTTTAATACAGTTATTCTGATATATATATATATATAGTGTGATTTAGGAAGAGTGTTTTGTTTTTGGAATTGGTTTTGTAATATAATAGCAATAGGAATAAGGCCTATTGTGGGGGGGAATACAATGGGCTCTAGAAAAAGGCTCTGAGTGACTGCCTCCCTCCCTTGCTGTCTTCCCACGCACTCATCCAAGTGAAAACATTCACTCTCCCCAACCTTAATGTCTTCCCACCCTCCCAAGGCAGCCATTTTGTGTAGGGGACTTGATCTGACTTCAGCTTTCCATCTTGTTCCCCCTCTCTGCAGCCTCTACCTAGGAAAAGTGCATTCTTTTTCCACAGTGTGGACCAAAGCAGCTTACTTCATTCTCCTCTCCCCCTTTTGAACTGTAAAACAACCCTGTGAAATAGGTTAGGCTGAAAGTCTGAGCCTGCTTGGAAATCACAGTGTGGACCAAACCAGGAAGGAAGCAACCTCGGCAGGGTATGACATAGAGTCCACCCTGCAAAACAGCCATTTTCTACAGGAGAGCTGATCTCTGCCATCTGGAGAACAGTTGTGATTCTGAGGGATCTCCAGCCCTCACCTGGAGAATGGCAACAATGGTTCCCCAGAAAGAAGTGGCTGGTTTAGAAGGTGGAGTCTATAGCATTGTACCTGTCAGAGGTCCCACCCCTCTTCAAACCTCTCACTCGTCTAGGTTCCACCCCTCAAATCTCCAGGAATTTCCCAACCTGGAGTTGGCAACCCTATCTCTTTCCCAGGCACCCATGGAAGGAATGCACTCCCCAAATTTTGGGTTTTTAGGTCCAGGGATTTGGGCTGGGTGTTGATGAGTCAGTCAGGACAGCTGTTCAACTATTCTGCAGCCTCTGTTAACTGATTTTCACCTCTAAACACAGAACTGACCAATCAGACAGAGGGTTGTGCAAGCAATAAGCAGCCTGCCAGGCACACAGCAAAACTTTACCCCTTTGCAAAAACACATTTTTACCCCTTTTCACCCTCTTAGGGGTGGAATTTCTAAAAATCCCTTCAGAGTGCACACTTATATCATTGAAAGGAATGCACTCCCCAAATTTTGAGTTTTTAGGTCCAAGGTCTAAATCCAAATAATCCCCCAAGAGCCCCATGGCACAGAGTGGTAAACTGCAATATTGCAGCCAAGGTCTACTCACAACCTGAGTTCAATCCCAGCGGAAGCTGGGTTCAGGTAGCTGGCTCATGGGTTGACTCAGCCTTCCATCCTTCCAAGGTTGGTAAAATGAGTACCCAGCTTGCTGGGAGTAAAGTGTAAATGGCTGGGGAAGGCTATGGCAAACCACCCTGTAAAAAAGTCTGCCATGAAAACATTGTGAAAGCAGCATCAACCCAGAGTTGGAAACGACTGGTGCTTGCACAGGGGAATACTTTTACCTTTAGGTCCAAGGCTTTGGCCTGGGCATTGATGAGTCAGCTTGAGTCAGGACTCTTGTTTATATAGATAGACAGATAGATTTCTTTACACAAAAAAGGTAACACTAATTGTCCCCAGCACCTCTATCTTGTTTCATTTTTCCCAGTACAGAAAAACACTGCTGTGTTAAATAACAACACTGATTGCAACTTAGTAAACTATTCAGAATAGGGAGAATATTTTAGACCTGATACCAGGTCATTGGCCAAACATCTTAGCAAAGCATTTTAGTAAAACAGTAATCCTAGAAGGGCTTCTTTGCTAGACAGAAGTATTCTCATTACAAAATGGGGCACGATCTCTCATGTTCAGTTCTATTCCTCTGTGTGTGTTTTTAAATCACCAGTTCAGATTTTAAAAAAAAAAGCCCAAGTTCAGATGAAAAAGGAAAAAAAAATTCTCTTCCAGATAGTTTTTTAAAAAGTTAAATGCTTGTTCATTGTACATCTATACTTTCAAAGTTCCCTGTGTCTTGAAATTCAGAACTGTTTTGTTTTTTCATATGATAGTGTTTATAATTTAACTCTTATCATAGTAAATTATTAAGTATTCAAGCAAAATCTGCTGAAAACAGATGGTTAGACATGAGAATATCCAAGAAGAAATGCGTAACCATTTTATAGTGCCAAAGGTGCATACCTTTGGAAAGGAACACTTCTGTATCATTACAATCATTATCTGTTTTCTAGAGTTTTTCTGCGTACATCACATTACAGTTCCTAAATTTCATATTTAAATTTGTATGGACTTCTTCAGAAACAGCAAAACTGATTTTATTTTTACTAGTCAGCAGCAGAGAAATGTGGAGGGAAAGGCTCTGTCATCTACTCCACCCCCCACTTTGCCCCCCCCCCCCCAATACTCCCTCTAAGCTGTGGAATCTTGTGAACAAAACTTCTATTTTGTGAGCCACTGGCATTAAAGTTGTGAACCACTGCATAAATTAGTTTGCTTTGGGGCTATCCTTCCTGAGCTAAGACAAAAATGTGTGAGCCAGAGGCTAAGAAACAGTGTGCTAGCTCACACTAACTCAGCTTAGAGGGAACACTGCCCCCCACTATTTTAGTCTCAAGGACACCTCCCAGAAAGACCTGCCAGGGACATGGGCTTAATTGAGTGGCTGAGACAATGGTATCCGCCCCTTATTTGGAAAGTGTTTCATTGGAGTTTAGGTTATAAATCAACAGCATCTGCCAGAATCTGAACACTGGCAAATGCAGGAAAGCAGAGTAGTGAGGGACTTGGTAATCTTTCCCCTTCTTCTATGTTTGTGTTTTGTCCTGAGGAGATCTATTATCTTCTAACAGCTACCGGGAACATGAATGAATGAGTGAATTGGATCACACTTGACCAGGAAATCATCACCACCTAGTAAGTATGCTGTACCACCAAAGCAATCACTGCCAGTAGTGACCATCCTCTCACACTGTGGACACCAGATTCTGCTAGTTATGTTTAGGACTTTAACATCCATTAGCCACTAAGAACTCTCCCACCTCAGTTAATGTAAGGAAGGGAGTTTTAAAATCTATTTGCCCTAGCCAAGCCCAATCTAGAAATATATTTATTTTATTTTTTTAATGTTTGTATATATAACTCTCTTTTTAGTTGTTTAAATTATATGTGTGTACTGGGGAGGTGATTTCAGTAGTTTGAAATGTAATTTTATAGTGTATGTTTTAAATTGTTTGCCAGAAAGGTAAAATAAATAAATATTTGGTTTCTCGGTAGAGGAAAACAGATCAAAATATATGACCTGCCCATATCGCCCCCACCAAATAATCCCCCAATCATAAATCATCTGCATCCAAATTCTCAGACTCTCCTCAGTCATCTATTTCATCATCAGTTACAGTGCTTGGGTCAAAACAAGGGAGGGCATAGGGGCTACAGTTAAGGTTTACAGTTAAGGTTTCTTTCTTGTTCCTCTTCCTCTTTTGCCTGTTAGTCCTTTAGATATAAGTCTACTGTTTTAATGTAAATAAGATGCATTTGGTTAATCCTCAGACTTAAAGTTGATTCCACTTAAAGATACCTGGGAGTTCTAGGCTTCAACTGTAGCTTTGTACATAATACTAAGTCAATATTTGCATTTTGGTGTGCTGGTAATTTTTAAAAATAATTTAATTATTCAACCATACATTTCTTGCAGGATTCTGAAGAGACAAAGTTCCTTTTCAAGCTGCCCTTGTATTCCATTTTAGTAGCTGATTGCTAATGGATTTTTCTATCATTTCAGACAGACCCATTTTAGTAACCAGCTGCTTGTAGAATTTATTTATTTATTTATTTATTTATTTATTTATTTATTTATTTATTTATTTATTTATTTATTTATTTATTTTATTCGATTTATATCCTGCCCTACCCCACCGAGGTGGGCTCAGGGCGGCTATCTTGTATTATTTTGTCTTGTATTATCTTGTATCTTGTATCAATTTATCTTGTATTATCTGTTTTATCTTGTATCAGGTTAGTAAAGTGTAGTTGAGCTGATTTTGAGGGAAACTCCCCCCCCCCCCAGTTTTCAACCCCTTCATTGTACCGCTGCAGTGTGCTGTTTAAAATGACCATAGTGATTCCTACAATGCCATTCCCCCCCACATCCCTTTTTACTGCAAGATCTTCCTTGGACTTTTACGCTCTAAAGTGAATTAACATTAAGAAAGAAGGGTGGGGGGAATCCAAGGATCTCAGGGCAAAAAAGGGCTGGGGAGGAAGTGGCACTCTTTGAAATGACCATAGTGCTTTGAGACAGCTCATTAATGGAAGGAATTCAATATATGAAACCCCCATCACTATATCGCTTTACTCAAAAATGGGTCAACAGCTAATAACATCCAGTTTTTCAATAGTGTTGTGAAAAGGGCCTTAGTTAAAGACCTTCCAGGGCTTTTTTTGTAGCAGGAACTCCTTTGCATATTAGGCCACACCCCTCTTATGTGGCCAATCCTCCTGTAGCTTACAAGACTCTTATTACAAGGCTTACTGTAAGCTCTTGGAGGATTGGCTACATCAGGGGTGTGTGGCCTAATACGTAAAGGACTTCCTGCTGCAAAAAAAAGCCCTGCCTTAGACTATAGTCATATGCACGTATCTGCACATGAAACATTTTCTGGAATTTTGAAGCCTTGAGGAGAAAAACTGTACAGCTGTCCAATGAGGCAAATAATGCCCCCAGGCACCATTTCAGGTTGGGGAAATGGTGGGGGCAAGCATCTGTCCCTTTCCTAAGCTACTGTTACAATTAGATTTGAGGCCCACAGCAGCACTTTTAAAGGGAGTTCTCTATGGGGCATGACAGCTAGCGTATGAGAGAACATGTGACAATGTCACATCTAGATTGGCTCTCAATTTTAAATTTCAACAGAGGAAGGCAATAATCAGTGTACAAGCAAAAAGGCCCTGAATGCTTCACTCCTGAAGAGAGCCAGCACTATCTAGATGCAAGAAATTTATAGCTGTACAATGTAGAGGAATTATCATTTGCTATGCTTGTCTTACATGAAAATGTTCACCATTCATCCTCATTTTTTAGTGAGTAAAGCCTTGTGTGATAACTTTGTCATTCATTCCAAATTCAAAAATATTTCATAAGAGGTTGAGTGTTTGTGTTTCTTTTGTGTCCCAAATTGCCAATTTTTTCTTTGAAAAAGGTTTAGGGGTTATTTTTGTCCCAGAATTTCCCCCCATTCCCTGTGACCTTCACATTTCTACACTTAACTGGGAGTAAGCCACATTGAACATAGTATGAGTTACTTCTGAGTAGGATTGCACTGTTGTAAATATAAACTAAAATTCTAAATTAAAATACTAAACTATGCCCTTTGTTGTTTTGTAAAATGTTTGGTTTTAGATTTTGTCTATTCTTTTGAGGTTGTGGATTCCAAGTCTTAGGCTGGCATAACTCTGCATAGGAGTGCTCTGTAACTTTCCCCTTTGAAAGAATTCTACAGAATTACATGACAATTGTATATTGCCCCCAGAGTTAACATTTCATCTTCAAAGAAATCTGGTGACTTATGAAGTAGAACAAATGAGCCTAAAGTATTAAAATATTCTCTGTGTTAAGAAAGAGATGTCAGAAATGTCATAAAAATTAAATGTTTCTCCATTTATGTCCAAGTTCTGTTCCTGTTTCTCATGAAGTCTGGGAAGACGACCGTTGCATCCCTGACCAACATGGATTACTCCCGTTTCCTGTCTAAAATAAGTGCAGCAAGGCAAACAAATCCTCTAAGGATGACCAGTGAGTATCTGTATATTCCACAGCTCTTGCCTGCTTTGCTGTAACTTCCATGCACCACTGAAAAGTGTTGAGGTGACCATTTGAAACAACAGTTCTTTGTCACTTTACTATCAAATATTAACTATCATAAATATGCAGTTCAGAGTCAAAATAGTCAAAACCAAGAAAACTATAGTCTCTCACTGTGAGTTAGGGTTGCCAAGTCCAATTCAAGAAATATCTGGGGATTTTGGGGGTGGAGCCGGGAGACATTAGGGGTGGAGCCAAGATCAAGGCTGTGGCAAGCATAATTGAACACCAATAACAAACTAAGAGGAACGGATCCTCCATGACAATGCACAGACCAGCTTATGCAGGACCCTCAAACAATCAATTACCACCATGCTTGACATTGGGAGGTATGCCAAGTATGCCAAAGCGGTTGCCATCACCTTCCCCCGCCTGAATACGGCCAGCTGTTTCTTGGGAGGGAGGGAGCCCCCTTCACTGCACGAGGAGTCGCCAGGCCCACAGGCTTGAAGGCACGGCAAAGCAGCCCCGCGCAAGGTGCCTCTTCCAAGCCCCTGCCGCCTCCCGGCCCAGCTGCCGCCTGCTGCTCCTCCTCACCCCCCCAGGGCCTGGTGGAGCATCCCAGCAGTAGGCCCGGGCGAGCGCCCCAGTGGCAGCAGGCCGCGCAAGGCCCTCCTCCTCCTCCGGGCCGCCGGGCACCTTTGCGCGCCTGGTCGGGAAAGCAGCAGCAGCGGCGGCTGCATCCTCCCGTTGCCCCCGCGGCCCTACTCATCCTCTCCCTGCCTGCCTGCCTGCAAGCGGTAAGTAGCGAGGCGGCACAGACAGAGTGGGTGACAAGGAGAGTGGAGGCAGGCCAGGAGCGTGGCGAGCCGCGAGTCTGGGTCCTAAAAGGACCGAAATTCGCGGCTCGCCACGCTCCTGGCCTGCCTGCAGCCTCCCCTTCTCTGATTTTAACATCAGAGGTGGAGCGGGTGACGCCGCTGCGCTGCCGCCTCTTCTCCGTAGCTGCTCCTCTGAGATGGGCTCAGGCTGAGCCCATCTTGGAGGAGCAGCTACGGAGAAGAGGCGGCAGCCGCGCAGCGGCATCACCCGCTCCGAGAAGGGGGGGCTTGCCACGCTCCTTGGCGCCGTTTCCCCCCTCCCCCTGCTTCCATTTTTTGGAGGAGCGGGGGAAGAGGCTGGAAAACCTGGGGTCCCCCGCCAGGGCGGGAGGGTTGGGACCCCTACTGTGAGTATATCGTTTATGCTACTAAAACACCTTTAGTTTCCTCTAGACTTCTATTTGTCTATATCTATAACATTCTCTTTGATAACTTTTGAACATTTGACTATGGAAAATAAAACAACCATAACATGAAATAAGACAAAGTAAAATGTTCATGTTTCAGTATCAGAAAATGTTCATTTAATGGAATCCCTAATTTCCTGATGTACCATCCCAATATACAATTTCAGGGCCCAAGCATATTTTCTGTGGGGCTGAACAAACTTATCCCATCAACTCTACACACACACAAACATATATATGTTTCTGGGCTGTATATCTAATAATAACATTTCTCTTTCAGTTATTTATTTATTTATTTAGAAGAAGAAGATATTGGATTTATAGAAGAAGATATTGGATTTATATCCCGCCCTCCACTCCGAAGAGTCTCAGAGCGGCTCACAATCTCCTTTACCTTCCTCCCCCACAACAAACACCCTGTGAGGTGGGTGGGGCTGGAGAGGGCTCTCACAGCAGCTGCCCTTTCAAGGACAACTTCTGCCAGAGCTATGGCTGACCTAAGGCCATTCCAGCAGGTGCAAGTGGAGGAGTGGGGAATCAAACCCGGTTCTCCCAGATAAGAGTCCGCACACTTAACCACTACACCAACTGGCTCTACATCAAACAGAATGGATGTAATTTATTTGTTCATTTAGAAAAAAAAATGCTGCCTGCCTGGGAAAATGCTTGAGTTGGCTTACAATATAAAAATAATAAAAGCAAAACACTGAAAGATATTAAAATTCAGTATTAAAAACTCAGCCACACATAAAAATATATAAACCATAAAAAGACCACTGACAGCTAAAATAACAGTTTGCAAGCAAATATAGTGTTAAAGTCAAGCCCTAAATTAAAATTCTGGGAGAAAAGAAATATTTTAGCCTGGAGCCTAAAGCAGTATAGGCAACCGGCAAGCCTTAAGGGTAAGGGCGTTCCATAAGTGAGATACCACTACTGAAAAAGTCCCTTCTCTGTTTACCATCTGTTTCACCTCTGTAGGTGGGGGCACAGTCAGAAGGGCTCACAAGGCAGATTTTAAGTGGCGGGCTGGACAATATGGGAGGAGACAGTCTTTTCAATATATCTAGAAATTATGCAAATAGACCATACTAGAGTGATGGCTTTGAAGCGCAGGACCCCAGATCCTGATGAAGTGTACTTATCCCCCTAGGGTTGCCAGCTTCCTGCTGGAGCCTGGAGATCACCCACTTTTACAACTTATCTCCAAGTGGCAGAGATCAGCTCCCCTGGAGAAAATGGCTACTTTGAAAGGTGGACTGTATGACATTGTACCATTCTGAGGCCCCTCCCCTCCCTTCTCTAAGCCCTACCCTCTCCAGGATCCATCCCAAAAATCTCCAGGTATTTTCCAACACAGATCTGGTAACCCTACATCCCCCTCCCCCATGCTTGAGCTTTGCATAAGCTCAACCTTCAACCACCATGTTGTAAGCCAGGGGTGTCAAACTCAGTTTGTTATGAGGGCTGGATGTGATGTAAATGTACAAAAAAACCCGATTAGCATTTCACAGATGATAACAGCAACATTTATTATCACATTCAGCATCTCATTAAACTATATGTTTCTTTTTTTCTTTTTTAACAACAGATGAGCTGGCAAATATGATGTCTTCTTTAATCATGCTTGCTGGAGGTATGCCAAATGCTGACTATTTCCCAATAAAAACAGCAAGTATCACACTTGTTGATGGAACCACCACTGAAATAGATGAAGAGCTGATGAAGATTGCTCTCCAGTATGGTGCTTCAGAAGGGTATTCAGCAAAATCATACATTGCTTTGTTTCATTTCTTTAAACTCAGTTCAGTCCCAGAACTTCCATCCCTCAGGGATTAGTTGCTTTACTTCCAAGGAACCAAGGACTCTGCAAAAGAATGCAACAACCCTGCCAGATAAGACCAAGTTCCAAATCCTGTTTCTAACAGGAATCAGAAAGATGCCTCCAGGATATACAGGCAGCACTCTTTGATTCCAGCATTTGCTATTCAAAATGGCTGCCTTTGAAGTCTGATATTCACTTTATCTTGGCCCATAGCCATTGAGAGACCTATCCCCATAACTTTTTGTAAAACTTTCAAAGCCATCAAAGTTAGTGGCTATCACTACATCCCATTAGTTATGTGTTGTGTTATAATACTGCTTCCATTTGTCTGTTTTGAGCCTATTTCCAGTCATTTTTGTTGGATGATCCCAGTTTCTAATATCATCTAGTGTCTTCCCAAAAGGCAAAAAACAGATGAATCATAGAAAACAATTGGATCAGTTTGTAAAAAAATAAATGTGTGTGTGTGTGTGTGTGTATCAGAAAGGGATGAGGAATTTAACCCTTCAGGCCCTATTCAGTTTCACTAAACAGAATGGATGTAATTGGAGCCAGAAATACCAACTGCATGGGCTCCATTGAAATACATTACAGCAAACAAAGTAGGAAAAAGCAGACAAGATTTTTTTAAAAATGCTGTGGCCAGCCAGAGCTCTTATGCTCAGGGCCAGTGCCAGGCTTGCTGGAGCCCTAGGCTGGGAGGGTGGGGGCAATTTAAATCACAAGGGAGGGCGCCCAGAAGCAGCCACTGCCCTTCCAGCACCCAGGAAGGGCAGTGGCTGCTCCTGGGTGCCCTCCAATGCAATTTAAATCTCCTGAGGGGGTGGCTCCACCCTCCCAGGAGATGCCCAATTCAGTGCCCTCTCTGGCCACACCCTCAGCGACTGTCTAAGGCTGCCCAGCAGGCACACTGCCCTGTTTAGGTTTGGCTGCTTGGCCACCATTTCAAGAATCAGTGGAGATGTCTGTGCTGAGAGGCATCTACTTTAGAGTTCTGTAAATTTGAGCCTCTTGGTCCAATTCACCTGAAATTTGGGGGAGGGGCTCTTTGAATTAGAGGGATTAGTATGAGCTGTGCAAATTTAGTGCTGTTAGCTTTCTAAAGAAGCTGGCTTAGACATCATATCCTTTCCTCATTGGAAATAATGGTCCCTAACTCTGAAACAATACAGATTTGAATCTTGGAACAATCATGTCCCACCCAGAAATCAGCAATCACAATGAAAAGAATAAGAACTGGTTTTTATGTGCTGCTTTTCTGTATCCTGAAGAGCTCCATGGTGCAGAGTGTTAAAGCTGCAGTGCTGCAGTCCTAAGCTCTGCTCACGACCTGAGTTCGATCCCAGCAGAAGCTGGTTCAGGTAGCCGTCTCGAGGTTGACTCAGCCTTCCATCCTTCCGAGGTCAGTAAAATGAGTACCCAGCTTGCTGGGAGGAAAGTGTAGATGACTGGGGAAGGCAATGGCAAACCACCCCGCAAAAAGTCTGCCGTGAAAACGTTGTGAAAGCAATGTCACCCCAGAGTCGGAAACGACTTGTGCTTGCACAGAGGACCTTTCCTTTCCTTTCTCTACCCTAAGGAATCTCAAAGCAGCTTACAATCGCCTTCCTTTCCTCTGCCCACAACAGACACCTTGTGAGGTAGGTGGGTAGGTGAATTCAGAGAGAACTGTGACTGGCCCAAGTCACCCAGCATGCTTCTTGTGAAGAAGTAGGGAATCAAAACCAGTTCTCCAGATTAGAATCTGCCACTCTTAACAACTACATCACCTTGTTGGCTCTTAGCCCAATTCCAAAATTATAACAGAAACTTTCTCAACATACACCCCTACTTCTATTATGTTAAAAGAGAGGTTTTTAAAGGGCACTGTCAGGAAGCAGCAGAGACAGCTTTGTGGAATAGCAGCTGCTCCAGGTCAGCAGCAACCTCTGGGATTCCCCATGGGCCTGGATTGGAAAACACGTTCTGTTCTAGTCCAATAATGGCTCCATCTGAGGCAGAGCCAGTTGGGGTGGGCAGGAGCAATTACCACTGGCCAGGCAATCAGCCAAGCCCAAAACAAGTCTCAAGGCTGCAACCAGGCTCATAGGCCTTTAACACGCAAACAGCTCTACAGCTGGCTGGTGGGATGGCAGCAGACAAAGCAGCTGTTGACACTGAGGCAGGTCCTGCAGGGCAAACAAGATCTTGAGGGCTGACCTCTTCCCAGGAAGAAGACCCTTCCCCCTGGGAGAAACCAAAGTAACCTGTCAAGCCTGTGCAGATGTGGGGGAGGGCTCAGATCTCCAATAAAGAGGCTCAAGCAATAGGTAAAGTGAAAGACTGCCTGAAGAGCCACTGCCATACAGAGTAGATAATAATGACCCTGATAGACCAGTGGTTTAACTCAGGTACAAGACAGGTTCTTGTGTTCATCATATATATTTGTTCCACAAATGTCAAGCTAAATTGAAGGTATGTATTACATGCCATGGATACTAAAAAGAATAATATATTCTTTTTTTTTTAACCAGAATTCAAGATCTAGTGTCATGGTTAGAAGACTTACAGAGGAAAATTCATGACCCACCAACAGCCAAGTATGCTCCTGAAAATGGACAAATGAAGATATGTATTACTGTAGGGAGCCAGGATGGACTTAGTAAGGTCCGGGCAACATATAAATCAACATAATATTTGTCTTTTGACCATTAAATCAGTCATCAATGAGGGGATTGTGGAAATTCCACCCCAACATCTAAGGCTATCTGAGCAAGAACAGAGCTCTACTCTCCCTAGCCTTGATCATTCCTCGGTAGACTTCAACATTTGTCTGTGCTCTAGTAATTAATAATAGCTCCCTTTTCTGAGCAGTACATTCATATGGAAGAAAAAAGAGCCCTTCAAATATAATGCACTGTATTTTTGACAATGATTACATTTGTTTTCAGTAGCACCACAAGATTTGGGGGGTATAAACTTTTGAGATATCAGCACAGCTACCCTATGAAATGACATTTGCTTATAGTTAATGATAGTCTTGATATAGATTTTACTATAGTTAGTCATAGGTAATGAATTGTTGGACTAGAATAATGAAACATGATAAGTGAAGCCAGAACTAAAATCTGGAACAGAAGTGGATCTGTCAATATGGCAAAATAGCATTTATAACCTTTCATTTCTATCTTGTAGATTTTTGATATGCTTATCAACCCAGGAGATAACATCCTTATAGATGAGCCAAACTATGTTGGGACACTGACAGGGGTGAGTGATTTTTAAGGCTTCATACACATGCAAAAGTGCCTGGATGAACCTATGGACTCCTGAAGGTACCTTATACTAGTTCTTCAGACCATTCATCCTATCTGCAACTGGTTATGGCTCTCCAAGACCTGAGGCAGAGAAATATTTTTCCCAGCATCTGCCACTCAAGATCTTTCAACAACAGATGCTAAGGACTGAGCCAGGGACATTCTACATGCAATTTTAGTTAATTATGAGCTGTAATTAACTGTAATTAATGAGGCTGTGGTGAAGAATGGTGTTGGGGCTGAGCAAAAGTCTTGTCAAACAGGACTTTGTCAACAACAAGCCCAACTTGGCCAATTAGAATCTCAATATTTTAATTCTTAAGCTTTGAAAAAAAAAGAGATCCAGTTGGGCAGCTGTGTTGGTCTGAAGCAAAAGAACAAAGTAGGAGTCCAGTAGACCAACAAAGTTTTATTCACAATGTAAGCTTTCATATGCATGCATACTTCATCAGACAATGGAATGGTCCCATCCTACTCAACATTCTTTCTTGTCAGCTGCAGCTTCCCTTGAGTACTCCTACCAACATGTTTTTGTCTACCAATTGCATGTGACATTTCAGAGTCAATCCTCAGGTGCCCAAAATATGAGCCCCCTTTTAGCTATGGCTGACAAATATCCTCACTTAATTTCGATTGAGTAGATAGTGAGTTGTACGCAATGCCTTTTTTCTTTTCACAAACAGCTCCGGCCATTGGATTGTAACATTATCAGCATCCCTTCCGATGAGAATGGTATAATTTCAAAAGCCTTGAAGGATATTCTTTCCAGATGGAACCCTGAAAATAGCCATAAACTCAATAGCAAGACTCCAAAGTTCCTATACACTGTTCCAAATGGTAGCAATCCTACTGGGAGCTCCTTGACAGTAGAACGCAAAAAGGAGATTTACCAGGTAATACATGGGGATGGAGATGATCATCACTTGGAAGCAGAAGCAAAGATGGCAGTTCCAACAGCTAGAACTAGTTGGCTGCCTAGAGCCAACTATGAACTATAGGAGCAGATGGAAGAAACTCTAGAGCAATAGGCTTGACACCCGGACAGGTTGACCAATTTAGAAGGGTTGTTGCCAGTTGCTGAACTAACTGTGCCACTTTTCAACCCTTGTCTTTAACCAATTTTTTTAAAAAATATTTAAAATATTTTAATTTTTGTTTTAAAAAATTGCCTGTTTTGCACAAGTGAGTTGTGCATTCATATGCGTTAGGCAAACATGTCAAAGTATTTATATATTTATTGAAATGTTAATAACCCGTCTTTTCTCTGTGGTTCACAGAGCTTATAATTTTAAATTGAAAAACATAATGAGACTCCAAATCAAATTAACTCTTCTACCCAAAAAGATTCCTGCACTTTCATCCTGGGGAATAAATGCTTAAATCCCCCAGGACATAAAATGGTCTTGCAGCACCTCCTAAAAACTTCTAAGGACAGTATACTCCATCACCAACTCCAAAGTCACCAGTTCAGGCTGTGTGTGTCATAACGTGCTTTACATGGACTTAATTTTGTTTATTTTTTTTAGAAAAGTATTTATGCTACCGTTTTGCCTAACTTTGAGCCCCAAGGCAGCAAACAGTTGAAAACTGTTTTCTTTCCTGAAATTTAAATTTAAAACAGTTAAAACCCATACATGAGAAAGACGGCTAGTAAGGGAATGTCAAACAATTTTTTTTTAAAGTCTCTGCCTGCAGGCAGAAAACAATGACAGAAGGGAACAGATGAATTTCCCTGAGGAGGGAATTCCCTAATTTTGGTGCCATGATATATAAAGCCCTATCTCAGGTTGCTACCCAAGTCTGGCTCTGGCTGTCACTGACCATTCTGCCCCCCAGTTCCACCAGGCCCAATGATACCAGCCACCACTGAAGAGAAACCAAAAATATATATAAAGATGTGGGGTGTGAAATTTTGGAGAACCCTGTCATACGGACATCCTACTGGGATTACCAATATTCTGATGGAACCACTATCCTTTTAACGTATTGATAAATTCTCTTAGATACATTGATACTTTTCACACACCTTGTTGTTGGATTTTTTTTTAGCTTGCTAAAGAATACAACTTTCTTATAATAGAAGATGATCCATACTATTTTCTCCAGTATGATAAGGTAAAAACACACCCATTCCTTACTTAGTATGTTGTGATTCATGTTTTTTTCTTGATGAAAGGAATACACTTTCAGCTTTTAGAGTGCAAATCTTATCAGGGGCTCAAGAGCAAAGGCAAGAGAAGTTGGCTTAGAAGTGGGCTGGATGAAGCTCAGTGGTTGGGAGATGGAAGGGATAGACATAGTAAACTGCTTAATAACAAGATTCCCAGAATGAAAGAAGACAGCTGATCTAACTATCTTTAGATCAGCAGAAGACACTGGACTGGCTAGCTCATGTTGCTTGACTAGTAAAAATATGGACTGTTGTGTTAGTTTTCAGTTGGAACTACCTGCCATGCACTCTTCTAATCTGCAGCTCTGTGGTGCCTGCTCCTTAGGGTTCCTAGTTCAAGTCCTGTCATGATGCCGATCAAATCACTCTTTACATTGTAAGGGATGTTAAGCATGCTTCCATAACCCAATGGTTTGGATTCTGAGCCTTGCTTCTATTTGTGCTGCACCATGGCAGAGATTATCCTCTGGTGCTGAACAAGTGCCTCCAACACAAACAGAGTAGTGTTTTTCAGTAAACTGGAAAACACCTGCCCCTGAAGGAAAGAGATGCACAATAGAGGACTACCTCTGCCATGGATGAAGAGGTACACAAATGGAAACAAGGCTTATGTCAGAGTCAAAGTTCAGTCCAAGTGAAGTTCCAGAATCAGAGACAAAGTTCAGTCCAGAAGTCAGTTACCAAAGAATCAGAGTCCAGTTCAGAATAGCGTTGCCAATCCCCAGGTGGGGGCAGGGGATCCCCTGGTTGGGAGACCCTCCCCCCGCTTCAGGGTCATCAGAAAGCGAGGGGAGGGGAGGGAAATGTCTGCTGGGAACTCTATTATTCCCTATGGAGATTTATTCCCATAGAAAATAATGGAGAATTGATCTGCAGGTATCTGGGACTCTGGGGGGGCTGTTTTTTGGGGTAGAGGCACCAAATTTTCAGTATAGCATCTAGTGCCTCTCCCCAAAATACCCCTCAAGTTTCAAAAAGATTGGACCAAGGGGTCCAATTCTATGAGCCCCAAAAGAAGGTGCACCTATCCTTCATTATTTCCTATGGAAGGAAGGCATTGAAAAGGTGTGCCGTCCCTTTAAATGTGATGGCCGGAACTCCCTTTGGAGTTCAATTATGCTTGTCACAGTCTTGATCTTGGTTCCACCCCTAATGTCTCCTGGCTCTACCCCCAAAGTCTCCTGGCTCCACCCCCAAAGTCCTCAGATATATCTTGAATTGGACTTGGCAACCCTTGTTCAGAATGTTGCCCGTGAAGTAAGGTAGGACAGTCTGAAGTCATTCACAAGTGCAGAGAGGGAGAGTCCACAGTCAGAGTCAAGAGGGTTGCAGGAACAGAGCAGAACCCAGAGTTGTGGTCACTGAGTCAGGGGTCTGATGATTTGTTGCTTCCACACCTAACCTGTCATCCACTTCTGCATTTATGCTGGTTGCACAGCTGGATCATGTTGAGCTCATGAATGGATAAGTGTCCTGGCTTGTTAGCTCCATGTGCCACCAAGCTGCCAAACATGTGCTGCACCTCCATTCCTGCAATTCAGACCCCGCCCTTCACTCTGGTGCTCCAGGAGTTCTGGTGGGTGAGGCGGCCCAAGAGATTTCACCAGAATTCTGGGCCTGAGTTGTGAGTACACTATCTTTGGATTACTGCTTCTCCACTGAAAGCGGTGACCTCTGAAACCCTTTTATAATCTCCAAGTTGGAGGTGGAGCTTTGCATCCAGCATTTTCTGACCAGTGTCCTTGTCCTCACTCCCAATCAGGGCCAGTTTGATCAGGATAGCCCACAACAGCTTGGGATCAGTTTTCCCACTAAAACTCTTGTGAGCAAAAATTCTACTTTGTGAGCTACTGGCATTAAAATTGTGAGTTACTGCATAAATTATTGTGTTCTGGGGTCATCCATACTGAGCTAAGACAAAAATGTGTGAAGATCATGAAGATTACACCTGTCCCTCAGATAAAGATGTTCAGATTTGGGGACAAAAAAATTAAAGTTTTTTTCATAGTAACAAGGGACAGAGTTTTCTACATACACCTGAACATTTTAAATTGTCAAATCTTAACAGTGGTGGAATCAGAATATTCACTTTTCTAAATACCATTTATAAATGTGAAATACAGTGTATACATGTGTGGGTACAACCAAATCTGGTCCATTGAGCCTTTCTGAGGGAGAGGCCCTTTAGTCCCTCGAGAAGCTGCAGTATGACCTAAAAGATGCTTGGCTTTAGAGTGGCACAGTGATGAGTGTCATCAACATCATCAGTCCACATTGGTTCATCTTGCATGTGGTTTTGAGCGCCATATTCTGTATACAGTAGAGGAGAAAAATTTCTCATTTATGGGGGGTTTGAAGAAATATCTTTCATCGTACTTTTCAGAGAAAGAGTTTATCTCATCTACACAAAGCTAAGGAACCAAAACATTTGCTTATTGATGGAAGTTTTGGTTTTACTCATAAGTTATCTTTTTGTCCTTTCAGACAAAAGCACCATCATTTCTTTCACTGGATGTTGATGGTCGAGTCATTAGATGTGATACTTTCTCTAAAGTTATCTCTTCTGGGTGAGTGAACTATGAAAATATTAAACATTCTCACCATCATAAACATATTTGTCACCCTTTTGAAACAACTGAGCAGAGTATCTATAGTAAGCCTCGCATCTGACAAATGTTACAGTCTGTAATGGCCCACAGACAACTATAGAGTTTCTTATGATTTCACAGCCTTATAAAGCAAACTCCTGTGGGCTTTTTACCAAATAAAATTGTCAAAAAAATACTTAAGCGCTGAGTCAGTAAATTAAGAAGTAACCAGACCAATGCTACCATCATGGCTGGCTTTACTACGAGGTGAGGGGTGATAGATTGGGTATGTCCTCAGGCAGAAGATTGGTTGGGCAACTTCTCTGCTTCTGTTACTGCCATCACCTCACCCCTATAACCCCACCCCCTATCCATATGAACATATGAAGCTGCCTTATACTGAATCAGACCTTTGGACCATCAATTGTCTTCTCAGACTGGCAGTGGCTCTCCAGGGTCTCAAGCTGAGGTTTTTCACACCTATTTGCCTGGACCCTTTTTTGGAGATGCCAGGGATTGAACCTGGGACCTTCTGCTTCCCAAGCAGATGCTCTACCACTGAGCCACCGTCCCTCCCCATGTACCAGTATACTTCCCTCCTTGTTCTCCAGGCATCCTGCATAGCAAGACTCAAGAGTTGGGGAAGCTATACATTTGTTCTGAATTGTGAATGAATTCAGTTTCAGCAATATCACATTGTAATCTCCCTGTGAAGTTTCTTTGTTCATCTTTGAATGTTATATATGCCATCAAACCTCAGCAATGCCATTCCATTCTCTACATTGAACAAACAGTCCCAGGGCAAAGAATAAATGTATACAAATCAGACATTAAAAGTCACAACACTCAAAAAACAGTGAGAGAATTTCTAGGTCATTCCATTGCTGACCTAAAAGCAGTAGTCCTCAAACAGAGAAACTTCATTGCTGAACCTGAAATTGCTGAACCTGAGTTCATTCGTGAGTTCAGAACAATGGGCTCCCCAGGGCTGAATATGAACATGGGATTCTTATCTCACTACAGAAGCTAATGCTCCCAAGCATTTCCCCTCTGCTCTAACCAAGCTGGACTGCACTGCACCTCTGCATCATGAGTTCCTTCTTTGAAACACCCCTCCCATCTTCTGACTGGGATGTAAGGACTCTCCATTCTGACTCATATCTGACTAAGGGAGCTTTGACTCTTGCTTAGTTATACCCCAAAAATCTAGTTGGTCTTTCAGGTGTTTCTAGACTTGAATCCAGGGCTCTTTTTGTAACAAGAGCTCCTTTGCATATTAGGCCACATACCCCTGATGTAGCCAGTCCTCTAAGAGCCTACAGGGCTCTTAGTACAGGGCCTACTGTAAACTCCAAGAGGATTGGCTACATCAGGGGTGTGTGGCCAAATATACAAAGGAGTTCCTGCTAAAAAAAAAAGCCCTTCTTGATTCTAGCATAACAAGTAAGCATATGCTCCAGTTAAGTGACCCTTACACCATCTCTGCAACAGCCATTGAAGGTCATGGTATGCCATAATTTAATATGCTCCACAGTCACTAACTTCTCATGAATCCATTATCTATGGTATCATTCACAGATGATGCATTCACAACACATACGTGGAAACTGCAATTGTTGTAAGAAATAACAGTTCCAACATCACAGGTGTCATAATCCTGAAAAACTCTATTTGTCAGATTACAAAGCAGTAACAATTTATGCAACATACATGGCTATGTATGTTGAGCTAAATATTGTATGTTCTTCAGGTTCAGAATAGGCTTTGTAACAGGACCTGCATCACTGATTGACAGGATTATTCTGCACACCCAAGTCTCGACAATGCAGGCAAGCACTTTTACACAGGTAAACTTTTGTCCCAGTGGGCAGCCATGTTGGCCTGAAGCAGTAGAAACACTGAATTCAAACTTTATATATGTGATTGCTTTCAGAAGGTTGCATTCCTGTGCGTGCTTATTTAGGGATACATTCTTTCTCAGTGCGAGTTATTTCTGAATTGGCCTGTAAATCTAAGCTTGTTTATGTGGACCATTGTAATAAGTGAGATTTCTTCAAAATAAAAAGGTTGTAGGATTTAAGAATGTTGCACTGTGGATGTCAAGAGGTATGGAGCTGCCACTTAAAAAAGCATCCCTTGGACCAGTTCTTCCCCTCTCACCCCATAACATATGTAATTCTTATACATAATTATGATACTGTGATATTCTGCATATTCCTGCCCCACTGGAGGCAGCCAATAATGAGGTCAAGGAAATAAAATGTAAACAGAACACCAGGTAATTGTTACTACATGTCATGGAGGAAATGCAAGAGCCTGACATGGGGATATCAGCTTCAGTGCCAGCCTTGTGGCTCCCATTACATGTAGATCTGTGTGAGAATATACATGATTTGTCCAGACAAATGGACATTTAAAAGTATCCATTAATACTGCACACACTGCATTCTGACCATATTTTTTTCTCATGGAATTGAACCATAATTTATATGAGTACAATGGTAATAATATACCATTTAAATCAGGGAATGGCAGGGGTTTAAGAACATAAGAAAAGCCATGTTGGATCAGGCCCATGGCCCATCCAGTTCAACACTCTGTATCACATGGTGGCCAAAAAAACAAGACAAAACAGATGCCATCAGGAGGTCCATCAGTGGGGCCAGGACATTAGAAATCCTCCCACTGTGACCCCCCCCCCCCAAGGACCAAGAATACAGAGCATCACTGCCCCAGACAGAGAGTTCCAACAATATGCTGTGACTAATAGCCACTGATGGACCTCTGCTCCATATGTTTATCCAACCCCCTCTTGAAGCTGTCTATGCTTGCAGCTGCCACCACCTCCTGTGGTAGTGAATTCCATGTGTTAATCACTCTTTGGCTGAAGAAGTACTTCCTTTTATCAGTTCTAATCCGACTGCTCAGCAATTTCATTGAATGTCCATGAATTCTCATATTGTGAGAAAGGGAGAAAAGTACTTCTTTCACTACCTTCTCTATCCCATGCATAATCTTGTAAACCTCTATCATGTCACCCCTCAGTTGACGTTTCTCCAGGCTAAAGAGCCCCAAGCATTTTAACCTTTGTCTTTTTTTTTTTTTACACAACTGAAACTCTCATTGAAGTTGTGTATCTTATAGAACAAGTTCTACAGATTTATTTATGGTATTGATTTAGATGTTTCATACCATCTTTTCAGGTTCTCCTATTACAACTCCTGCGGAAATGGGGACAAAATGGCTTTTTGGACTATGCAGTTAGGTAAGGAATTTGTAAAAATGAAAGATGTGCACTGGCCAAGCCTGAAAATATTCTCTGTATCAATCTTATTAACCAAGGTCAGAGTTTCATTATTTAAGTCCTAATGCATTGTTTCTTGGATGTCTTATGCTGTCTGATTGCATTGGTTACATCATGTGATCTGCCTTGAGTCTCAGAAAGAAAGATAGGCTATAAATACAGGAAAGGAATACTTTTTTAAAAAAATAACCCTTTCTAAGTTTCTTTCTGTGTTAAGGGTGATTGAGGCAGTTTATAGGAAATTAAAACAATATAACATATCACACATGAAAACAAACTGCATTACAAGCCAGAGCATAAACAGAAGACTGAACTGGACTTTGAATTTAAATTACAGTGTCCACAAACAACTTTGTTTAGAGCCAATCAGATGACTATTTGTGTGTTGTGCATTTTCAGATAGCATCTTGATAATACAGTTTCTAATTCTCTCAGAACATTTAGACAAAATCAACACTGCTGCTCATGCATATTATGTAAACTTAAGATTCATAATGTTGTTCAAGTGATGGCTTTGGCCTGTATCTTGTGCTACTTCCATGCTCTTAGCTCTGTTGTTTTCATTAAAAGAACTGTATGAAAAAATGATGCTTTCAAAGGTAATGAGATTAGAAATATATGCTCTTCTACTATGTACAATTAAAACAATATGTTCTGGTTTTGACTGCAACACAGATTCACAAAAAGCTGGCCATTCTAATCTATATGCACATTATGCAGTTGTTCTTGTGAAGAGCTATTCATTTTTAACATTAGAAAATTGCTTCCAGCAAAAAGCAAAACAAACAAACAAAAAAGAATCCCCTTTACAAAGTCTCGGTGTGAAGCTTTCAAACAGAAATATTTTCATTGACTTCATTATGAACTTTGTTTTACTTTATGTTGAAAACAGAGTGGTTTTTTTTTTTTCTTGATCCAATGATGGACCAGCTGGGGCTTGTGGGCAAGATCCAGTATGTGAACCTATTGGATTTAGGCAAGAGATTACCATTGTTAACTTCAGTGCACATTTTTCCCCATTAAATTGATTTGCTTTTGTCACTTAGAAGCTTTGCTTTTGATCATTTATAACATTCTTCAACTTTTCACCTTTACCACAGCTTCAAAGCATCAGAATGTATATGTATAGGAGTTAAGCACATTATTAGTGGTTTTTCGGGACCACAATAATAATAATTTTTTTAAAAAGAATTAAGCACTTTTAAGCCTACAGACTGCATTTCACTCAAGCGTACTTAATTATAAATTATGGACAGAACATTAGATGGACTGTGTATTCTCCATTCCTGTTTTTGAACAAACTGAAAAATAATGTACATGTAAACGAAAACCCCACCTTGTGATAAATATCAAAATGCATGCTGAACAATGCACATTCATTAGAAAAAATTATACAGTTGTAGCACACATATCAGTTGCATCCCCAATCTTCTGATCCCATTGGTGTTAATGCATTTTGTCTGAGAAATGAAATGGACTGTAGAAGCAACAGATTTAGCCATTGCTTCTCCATAAAGTGTTACTGGCTTTCATCTGACATCCATAATAGCCATATAAGGTACTGACAAAGAGTTCTGTCTGTAATGCTTTCCTATTATATTAGTGTTGTGTATGGCTTGCAGGGTAAAATTTAATGGAAATGCTAAGAGTGACTCACAACCCCCACTTTTGTTCTCTAAGAATGTATACATTGATTGTTTACTTCCAGAGTGGCAATGTTGTACAGAAAACAGAGAGATGCATTGCTTGCTGCAGCAGATAAATGGCTGAAAGGTCAGTGAACTCAATCCCATGGGCCATTATCTATAACAACAATTTCAGGTTTTTGAAAAAACTCACAAAAGTCTGCACACTGATTTGAAAGAACAACACAAAGGCCAAGTTGGTTTTCACTATGAGGGAGTGAGATCTCAGGTGGCCTTTGGCCCCTTTATCAAACAGGGGCCACTTAAAACAACATCTCTTACACTCCCACGCTGCTGTGCGTTGTTTATCAAGTTGCCTACCTCAAAAGTAGTGAATTGTGTCAGCACAAGACACCCCAAGAGTGGGTGGATGAAAGGACTCTAACAGGTGGGGAAAACACATAATCTGCTACTCTGTGTTATCATGTGGCTTTTTGTTCTTATTTTTGGACTTGGTTGGAATTGAATATGACTGCAGTGGCATGGGGAAATCACTGTATAGGATTTTTTAGCAGTATTTGCTGTACAAAGGAAACATTTTTGGATACTTGACATGCATATCCCAATGTTTCCAGGTCAATTTTCAAAGGACTCAGCTTTCCTGTAACATACAGCAGTAGAGAAGCCCTATACAAAGCATAGCCTGTAAGCAGAAGTCATCACAACTTTAGTTATTGTTATTATTACATTTTTACTCCTCCTTTCCTTCAGAGCTCAGAATGGGGTGTATAGTTCTTCCCTCTATGATTTATCTTTAGAGGAACCTTGTGAGGTAGGTTAGACTGAGTGGCCCGACATCATCCAATGAAGTTCATGACTCAGTAAGAAATTTTTCCCAGGGACCTAGTTGGATACATGTTGTCCAGCCACACCAAGCACTCTCATTTCAGTTGATCTTCTCAGAGGAAATCTCTTCAGCTGAATCTCTTAGAAAATGACCTAGATTTATTATGAGCTGTTGGTTTCAGTCATCAGAAAATAATTTTACAAAGTTTTAAAATCATGCTTTGAAGGCCAATAACATAAAATCAGCATAAAATATAAATGATAAACAGTCACACTGTATAATCCTATTGTATGAGAGGCACTTACTCCCAAGTAAAAATTCATGGGATGTATTTATTAATATACTTAATTTATTAATATACTGTAATATCACTACAGTAGTAGCTAGGCTTGTCTTCTATCAGTAAGAACAAGGCTTTGCTAATTGGAAGCGTAACCATCTCTGGTCCATTAAAGGGACAATTTAATTATCCAGGAGCCTTTAGAGATCCTTCTAATGGCATTAGCTAGAAGCTGAGATGTGAAAATTTTCCACATGGGTTAGGTCCGGAAAAATTAATTAAACAGGGTGAATGCAACCTACAAGTAGTCATGCTTCATGTATATTTAGATGACTTGGCTCACTGTGATAAGTAAATGCAGAATACCTTGTCTGCAAGGACACAAGAGAGATACTGGTTCCCAGACATGTCGTTCTGTTTCCTGTGAACAAAGCAAGAAACTTCTCAGATTTCAAGCTGAGAGGAGATTTCATTTATGGAGACAAATGGGCAGGATAGAGATGACCAAGTACCCACCTACTAGTAAAGGACATGATAGATCACTATCTGGCTATCCTGAATTACAGCCATAAAGTTGAGGAAAGTTTTTAACACATTGCATAAAAAGCATGTGTGATTGACAGCAGGCATATGCACGACTAAAGGCAGTGCATATGAACGACATCTAATGGAACTCCCAGTGAGTGACAGCTAACAGAGCTCACTCTGATAGGGGGAACTGCTTCTAACTGTCAAAAGAATGTGACAGTTGGAGAAAGCAGTTACTAAGCTGGAGCAGTTGGAGAGTCACTGAAAAAAAAGTGGTGGTCTTGGTGATGCTCTCTATTGTGTGATAAGAGACACAAAGCAGACTCTGATTAGAGCCCATGTGGGGTGGCTTTGAATAGTAGAAACTCTGGTGGGAGGCTATTCCCAGGAGGTAAGAACAGTCTCTGTATGTGTAAAACACAGAATCATATCTTTAGAGGGGAAACAGTTTCTGATATTAAGCTGTGTCCAAAGAAGGGAAAGACTGGAAGTTTGGTAGATCAGGTTTTGGCAAAAGGTTCTGAGGTGGCAGTGAAAGGCCCCCAAAAGGTGTCAAAGCTGCAGGTTATTTATCTTCAAGGGAAGATAGTAACAATCTCACCAGAGAAAGAGGTCTACTAGAGAGACCTTAGTCTTGTAACCAAAAGGACAAAGCAAGACTACAGCCGGTGTCGAACCTTCCCTTTTTGGGTAAGGTTATAGAGCGGGCGGTGGCAATTCAGCTACAGGGGTTCCTGGAGGACACTTCCGCACTGGATCAATTCCAGTCCGGCTTTCGGCCAGGTCACGGGACGGAGACGGTTCTGGTCGCCCTCATAGATGACCTCATGCGACATCTGGATCAGGGCGGCTCAGCGGTGCTGTTGTTATTAGATCTGTCAGCCGCGTTCAATACGGTTGACCATCAGCTACTGACTAGCCGCCTTGCCGATGCGGGGATTCAGGGATCTGCCTTACAGTGGCTGACCTCTTTTCTCCAAGATCGGGGACAAAGGGTGGTGATCGGGGAGGAAGTATCCCAGAGGCACTCTCTTAGTTGTGGGGTGCCACAGGGAGCGATTCTATCCCCGATGCTATTTAATATCTATATGCGCCCCCTTGCCCAGATTGTCAGGAGGTATGGACTGGGTTGTCATCAATATGCGGATGACACCCAGTTTTATCTATTGATGGGTGGCCAGTCCGACTGTACCCCGGAAAATCTAGACCTGGCTCTACAAGCCGTGGCATCTTGGCTCAGGCTGAGTCGACTGAAACTGAATCCGACAAAGACGGAGGTTCTCTACCTGAGTCGGGGTGGTCCAAGGGGAGAGATCCATCTGCCGACTCTTGACGGGGTGCCATTAACACCGGTCCCTAAGGCCAGGAGTCTAGGCGTGCTCCTTGAGTCCTCCCTTACAATGGAGGCCCAGGTAGCAGCCACTGTTAGATCTGCCTTTTTTCATCTTCGGCGGGCACGGCAGCTGGCTCCTTTTCTGGAGCACAACGATTTAGCGATGGTAATCCATGCTACGGTCACCTCAAGAATAGATTACTGTAATGCTCTCTACATGGGGCTACCCTTGACGCAAACCCGGAGACTACAGCTAGTGCAGAATGCTGCGGCATGGCTGCTGATGAGGCTGCCACGATGGGAGCACATTCAGCCAGTGCTGAAAGAGCTGCACTGGCTACCTGTTGTGTTCCGAGTTCGCTTCAAGGTGTTGGTATTGACCTTTAAAGCCCTTTATAGTCAGGGACCTGCATATCTACGGGACCACCTTTCTCCGCATATCCCCCAGAGAGCACTGCGTTCAGGGGCAAAAAACCTACTCTCGGTCCCCGGACCAAAAGAAGCCAGGCTATGCGTGACAAGATCTAGGGCTTTTTCGGTGGCAGCACCAGAGCTCTGGAATGCACTTCCAGAAGCCATACGGGCCCTGCGGGATCTGTCTGCATTCCGCAGGGCCTGTAAGACCGAGTTGTTCAAGCAGGCCTTCGATGCTTGACGAAGATGGCTGCCACCGGACATCACAAAGAACGCCGGTGATCACTGCTTGGAATTCTAATGCCGCTATAATGTAGGGATTCAGCACTTTAAAATGGTTTTAATAATTTTAATTGTAATGTTTTTTTTAAACTGAAAATGTTAAATTATGGTTTTATATATTGTACTGGTTTAATTGTGTAGATACTGTGAGCCGCCCTGAGTCCGCTTGCGGAGAGGGCGGGATATAAATCAAATGTAATAAATAATAATAAATAAATAAATAAATAAATACGTGATTAGAAAATGAGAAAGTTAACTGGAAATCTGGAACCATTATAAAAAGATAAACTTTTAACATCAAGGATGCCTTTAGTGAAAGTGAAACCAACTGAAGGGTGTATCTTGTGAAGTCAGTAACCTCAAACATAGTTCTGTGTTCAGTTTTAGCTGTCTGCCTACATCTTCTAAATCCCAAAAACCGAAATAAATATCCCATCCCTTCCCTGCCAGTCTATTTAAATAATCCAAAATTGTTTTAAATTGCTACCTGTGCCTAATGTTCCATATTCTGAAAGGTAAATTTTGATACCTGAAGCAACAACAGGTTGATCATTCCAGGGGAGTGCTTAGAAGAACGATCACCCCTGTCACAGTATGCAAGCCAAGAACTGGGGAACAGGGAGAAATAGAGTGACTTCTACATCAACCAGTCTACATTCCAAAGTTTCAGCTTAGCTTCTTTCAATTACTTGGAAAGGAATGTCAAGGTAAACCCAATGACTTGTACAAGTTATTTAGCCCTTAGCTTTGTTTCAGTTATATTAGCTTTTGTACCATTCCTGCTAATGTTCTACTAACTTCCCATGCTCTTGTGCTTCTAGAAACTAAAGGTGTATGTTAGTAGATAAAGATCTTTGCAGACTGTGATCCAAAAGTCCTTACTACTGCCATCACCTCACCCCTATGTCCCCACCCCCAAGGGACCTATTTGTACTAGTCATCATTTGAAGTTCTGAGAAAAGCCTGACACATAAAGTTATAATAAATTTATCCACCTAGATATACAATGGACATATAACTTATAAAAAATTTTAACAAAAATTTACAAGATTATCCTAACCTGTTTAATTTCCTAAAATAGCTACTGCTGAATTAGAGACACATCTGATTTCCTAAAAAAAAAGAAAAGAAAAAAGAGAAAGCTAAAATTGTAAGGCAATTCACAAGACTAGTACTAAGAACCTTCAACAATTTCAGTAGAAGTGTGCTATATAATCTTCTAGGCAAATAGGGAAGCAGTAGGATAGTAAGTGAGAACCATAAGTCCAGCTATGCTAAGCCCAATTGACCCTTATGTGAACATCAGCTCACATCATGTGAAGTGGTCCAGAACAGGATGTGCTAAAAATAAATATATATCCAGAATTATCTCAAACAGCTACTAATTAGCTTAACATGAGAACCATAGCTCTGACAATAAGAAACTGTTTAAACACCTGGTTATTCATGCCAAACTGTTACTCTGCCAACTCAAATGCTTAATAATCTCATTAGAGTCACAAGTATTCTGCTTTCTCTTCCAGGTTTAGCAGAATGGTATACTCCTAAAGCTGGACTATTTTTATGGATTAAAATTAAGGGGATTTCCGATACATATGAGATGATCACAAAAAAAGCACTGGAGAAAGGGGTAGGGAGATTTTATTATTAGTTTTAAAATAAATGTGGTTTTGCTTTTAAGAAAAAGATTGCTGTATTTGGTTGTGGGAAAGGCTACAGTCCTTCACGTGGGTGTGTGAGTTTGGTCCACAGTGAGTTCATGCTACTGGACACCATGTTGCAGTTTTTGGTTGCAGAAATTCATCAAGAAGGGACTTAAATAGACTTAATGGCATTATTATATTACATTAATGGGTTGGACCAACTGAAGAGGTTCCCGTCAAAGGAAGGGTAATTTGAATTCAACCCAATGTACAAAAGTTTCCCTTCGAATCTTTGCTGTGCTGTTGATAAAAGAGGGTATGAAGAAACCAGAAGGCCTCACTATTGTGCTGGATTGATCAGCTCTTAGGCTGAAAGTGACTGGTGATCTGCAAAAATTGATTAAAGCAAGGCAAAGTAAACAAAAAATAAATCCCTAGATTTTTGTGGGTCTCAACTTCTAATATTTCTACTGTCATAACATTATTAGTATCTTCGAAAAGAAAAGAGTTTTAATGCTGGTGATGGCTGGAAAATAAAATCAGAGTCCAAGCAATGAAAACTAGGTTTGTAGAAATTCTGCAAGAAAATTATATAAAAACATAGCTTGAAATATATAAAATCATAGCTTGAAATCCTAGGACAACTGCATGGGTTGTTGTTGGAACAGCTCCGGATTGTATCATTTCTTTCCTTATTTCTTTTCATCACAAATATACAATGAAAAATAAAAATGTTTGCCCCATGACTTACATTAGCTAAAGAAGAAGATCACAGAGTAACTTTCCCCATAAGCGTTTTGCACTTGTCTAGTTAAGTATGCATGCCTAACTACCTTACATGCAACTGTGATGACTATTTCTGTATACCTCCTGTCTTCCATCCCCTTTGGTAGGTGAACCTATGGCAATAAATAGAGATAATAATAAATCTAGAAAGTTTGTGATTGATAAGTAGTTATTTTAAAAGCTAGATGTACACTAACACTAAACATTCTTAATATTTTAGGTTGTTTTGATTCCTGGAAGAGATTTTATGATTGATTCTTCAAAACCAAGCCCCTACATTAGGGCTTCCTTTTCTTTTGCTTCTCCAGATCAAATGGATCAGGCAAGTACAGTTTGTTCCATCAATGATCATAAAGAAAAAAGATTTGAAGATATCTTAATGTCTGAACATAGAGCCATGGCCCAGCACACAGTTAAAGCAAAGCTAGATGAAAAACTGGGGATTTCATGAATAGATCCTTCAGAGTAATTTTAACTGGCAAATAGCAGCCACGGAAGCCTCAGTTTGAATCAGGGATGTGATTTATGGAGAAGATAATGTTTTCCCTATGTGTCGTTTTCTGACCCCCCCCCCCCCCAGTGCCAAACACTAACCCTATTTATTTTGACTCCTTGAGGGAATATACAGTCTATCTTTTGTTATCCCTCAGTGAGGCAACCAGCAGCTCTGGAGAGGTAGGGGCCTGGACTCTGGAGATTTCCTGGAATTGCAACTGGTCTCCTGACCACAGAGATCAATTCCTCTGAGGGAAAATGGGTGCTTTGGAGGGTGGATTTTATGGTATTATATGCCATTGAGGTCCCTCCTCTTCCCAAATCCTGCCCTCCCCAAAAATCTCCAGGAATTTCCCAACCCAGAGTTGGTAACTCTGAGACGTTTTAAAATATGTAGATAATTCAGACTGAGGCTGCAGTATGGGAGGGCTGTATTATTTTACCAAAATTCAAAACCTTCCCACTCACTACAAACCCAAATTACCAATTACTCTGAAAATCTCTTCACAGATCTCTCAGTATATTTTCTAGTATGGTCCTTTGTTAAATGTAATCCTACTAAAATAAATAGGATAAACAATGGGACGAAATGATTTTATCTTGGATTATGGCTTCTTCATTTTGTGGAAATCAATGGTAATTTTTTCAGTGGCTTCTACTGAAATGGAAATAGGATTTCACATTTATTTGTATTCTAGATCTATACAGTGACTTTTCTAGATGTTCATGTTTTAGCACAATGACTACATAATTGTTACTCTGTTGTGGTGCCTTGGAACAATACTTTAAATAGTGCTCTTCTATTGCAGGTATATGTTTACGCCTGTATTTTACTGTCTATGTTTTATACTTAAGAACATAAGAAAAATGTTGAATCAGGCCAAAGGCCCATCCAGTCCAGCACTCTGTGTCACACAGTGATCAAGACCCAGGTACCATCAAAAGGGCAGAATTCCAGAAGCCCTCCCATTCTTGCCCCCCCAGGCACCAAGAATACAAAGCATCACTGCTCCAGACATAAGAACCTAAGAGAAGCCATGTTAGATCAGGCCAATGGCCATCCGGTCTAACACTCTGTCACACAGTGGTAGGTTTGCCAATCCCCAGGTCCCAGCAGAGGTTCTCCTGCTTTCCCAGGCTCCTTCCCGCCCCAGTCAGCTGGCCAGCAGGGGAAAGCCCCGCCCCCACAGCCACCATGTGACTTTCCACCTCCAGAGGCTTCAATCTCCCATTGAAAGGCTTCCTCTTGGGATGGTGTGTCTGTGTTACTTTGAAGAAGTTGGCAGCAACTCGTGAGCAGGGATGCCAATCCCTCGCTTCAGAGTCGCCAGAAACGGGGTGGGGGGGAGGAAATGTCTGCTGGGCTATTCCCTATGTGAAGATCGATTCTCATAGGGTATAATGGGGAAATGATCTGGAGGTATCAGGGGCTCTGGGGGGGCTGTTTTTTGAGGTAGAGGTACCAAATGTTCAGTATAGCATCTAGGGCCTCTCCCCAAATACCCCCAAGTTTCAAAACAACTGGACCAGGGGGTCTAATTCTATGAGCCCCAAAAGAAGGTGCCCCTATCCATTATTTCCTATGGAAGGAAGGCATTTTAAAGGTGTGCTGTCCCTTTAAATGTGGTGGCCAGAACTCCCTTGGAGTTCAATTATGCTTGTCACACCCTTGCTCCTGGCTCCACTCCCAATGTCTCCTGGCTCTATCCCCAAAGTCTCCTGGCTCCACCCCCAAAGTCCCCAGATATTTCTTGAATTGGACTTGGCAACCCTACACAGTGGCCAAAACTCAGGTGCCATCAGAAAGTCCATCAATGGGATCAGAACTCCAGAAACCCTCCTACTCTTACTCGTCCCAAGCATCAAGAATACAGAGCATTACTGTCCCAGACATAAGAGAAGCCATGTTGGATCAGGCCAATGGCCCATCCACTCACACAGTGAAAACACTTGGCTTGAACCTAGCTGGCAGTAGCATATACCCAGGAGCTGATGCTAGTCACCTACTGTGCAACTTGTGGCTGGAAAGCAGCCATGCCCCTGCAATCCATCATTACCTCTGTGATTGGCTTAGCTGCAGAACTAACCCTGGTTGAGTCAGTAAAGGAGAAATGCTGAGATCTGGTGATGCTTATGGGGAAGCGGTATAAGGGAAAAAAATCCAGAGGTTTCTCTGGGATGGTAAAAGAATTTCTGTCTTGAAATTCTTAAAATATATGTTATTAGTTTATTAAAATAATTTCTGTTTATTTAAATGAAATGTTAGTTTAATGAAAGGACAGAAGGCCGCCATCTCTGGCTTGGGGAATTCTGATTTGAAAGTGGTTCCTGGGGAGGTACTTCATTTTCTCCTCTGAAGCTCCATTTTCTCCAAGAAAATTTATTTTTATAGTTTGGAGATCAACTGTAATTCTGGGAGAACTCCAAGACTCACTTGGAGTTTGGTAACCCTAGGTACAACAAGTCAATTTTCATACTTGTTAACTTTTTTAAAAAAATCAATAACTGGCTTTAATTCAGCTATGCATATTTCTTTCAAGGGCAGCATGTGCATAGTTTTGTCACATAAGTGTCAACTGTGCTCAGTTATTTGTTGGGGTCAGTAAATCCAGCAGCTGGGTGAGGATGGGGTAACATTGGTTTGCACATATAATTCTCCATCCATCCATGGACTAGGCATGTCCAACAGGTAGATTGCGATCTACCAGTAGATTGCGGAGGGGTCAGAGGTAGATCACCAGCCCCACTTGGTCTCATGGTTTGCTGGACAGGTGTTTGGGGTTTTTTGATGATTGTTTGGTGTGGTGGTATTTGATTATTGGTGCCAGTATGATGAATTCTTATTTTTACTTTTAGAACTACATGTGTGGTTTTGGCATAATCCAGAGGTCTTCAGTTCTATTGATCTTTAATACTTTGCGACAGTTTTGGACCAGATTCAGCCAGTGTTAACTTAGCACCCTAGCCACCCCAGTATAATGAAGATGAGTGTTCCAAAGAAGGACTTCCGGGATTTGGAGAATGCTGAGCTGAACTGCCTCTCTAAGGGGGGGCAGACTGGAGCTTCTGTTCGGGGTAGTTAAGGGCAAATTTTTGCCTTCTGCCTGCTTTTCTCAGTGAGAGATTAGTCCAAGATATGCACAGGAAACTTTGAGGTGATTTACCTTGGCTAAAAGGGAGTCCCCGGGGGGGGCTCCTTTGAGGGATCCCCGGAGAAGAGTTGCATATTCATCATCTGCAGAAGCTTACAGAGTCATTTATGTGACATAAGCTTGACAAGATCTTAATCTTCTTTGAGACTGTTAAACATCTGATGCTGTACGAGACCAGTGTTGATCTGTACGAGACCAGTGTTGATCTTAGAAAAGGTACTGGTTGCTATCTACCATTCTGGGACTATTTTAAAGCAAACAAAATAATATTAGAAGGTGGGAAAGAGAAAGTTTGAAAGCTTGGAAGAACAAGAGGAGAGGGGGTGAATTTCGGACTTTGTTAAATTAAGGACAGTGTTAAAAATTGGAAAGGAATTTACTGTTTTGTCTACCTGCAGCCGTGGAGTGAAAGCACCATCGTCAGAGATCTGCAGTTTCTACAGTCAACACAGGAAATACATCAAGTATCGTGAGACTTGGTTACCAGTGAGAACGTGACTTGGGGCAAGCAAAGCAGGAAGTAACTATTGAAGAAGAAGTGGCCCTGCTCTAGGATTGTACCACCATAAAAAAACATCAGCGGCCATTACTGGGAGGCTAAATTTTTTAAAAAATTAATATCTAAGCCTGGGAAGGTCGGAGGACAGCGAAATTAGGCTCATTTGAAAGGGCAAGTTCTAATCTATCAAACCTGATAGTTGAAATTTAATTTGGTGATATCAAATTTTTCACTGTTTTTTTAATGTCAGTCAAAGGTAACCCGTGCAAGGGCTGCCTCATTGAAGAACATGCAAGATCAGTTGGAAGCAATGGAAGCTAGGATGATGAAAGGGGTGGAAAAGATGATAAATGCTTGCAAAAAAGAACTTAAAAAAGATATTGAGGACTTTAAAAAAGAAATGGAAGAGCTTAGAAATGAAACACTGCTGGTGTCAAAAAAAATGCAGGAGGTAGAAGGGAAAGTTAAACTCCAGGATTCCACCTTATTAAAAATGCAAGAAAAAATAACAATCCATGACTGTAAATTGATGGAGACACTATATGAGCAGTTATGAAAGCAAGAAAAAATACCAGAAAAATGGGATTGGATTGTAAAAGTTATGACATGGAGTGAGACGGACAAATTAACAAGAACTTTAAGAGACTATGATTTATAAGATTTTAAAAGGGAATGGAAAAAATTTAGAAGTTCTGTAGAAGACGAGTGGAAAGTAAAAGGACTTTGGACAATTTAGAAGAAAGAAGAATATTAATTTTAGTTCTTAGTAATTAAGGGTACCTTTTAATGTTAGTATTTTGAGTAAATAACACTGGCGGGAGTCTAGTAACGGGGGGAGGGGTGATTAGAAAGAAGCATATGGGATAGATAAAAAGAAGTTATTAACAGAAATTGTTACCATATGTTATCAATAAAATTCTTTAAAACCGAATGTTCCAAAGAAGAGCAAAACCTACCACTTTCATGATGAATGGGAAATGGACTACTTCTTCATCATTGTGAAAGACAAGTGTTGTTGTCTACTTTGTAACGCTGCTGTATCCTTGCCCAAAAAGGGTAATCTGGAGCATCATTATAAGGCTCTGCATAGCAATAAGTTTGATGCTGATTTTCCACCCCAAAGTGAAATTCATAAACTGAAGCTCAAAGAACTTAAATCTAAATTGGCTGCACAGCAACAGTTAATGGCGAAGCCAAGGTAACATTCAGTCAATGCAACCATGGCATCCTTCAAGGTTAGCAACTTGATTGCAAAGAAATGCAAACCTTTCAGTGAAGGAGAATTTGTAAAAGATTGTTTTCTTGAAGCAGCAGACAATCTTTTTGAAGGATTTAAGAATAAGAATGAGATCATAACTGCTGTTCAAGATGTACAATTGTCAAGAAACACCGTCGTGCAGCGAATAGAAAAGATGTGTGGAGACACAACTGAACAATTGTTGGAGGATGTTTCAGTTTGTGTTGCTTTCTCAATCCAACTGGATGAATCTACAGACATAAGAGACATAGCCCAGTTACTAGTCTTTATCCGGATGGTTTTTGAAGACTTCAGTGTTAAAGAAGAACTGCTTGGAATGATTTCTTTAAAAGGGAGAACTACTGGTCGGGAAATATTCAGCTCTTTCCATTCTTTTGTGACGAAGTGTCTTCCATTGCATAAACCTGTTACCATCAGTACTGATGAAGCAAGAGCAATGACAGGTGAAGTTAACAGTTTCATAGGCCTCTGTAGACAGCATGATGACTTTCCAGATTTCCTTTCTTACCACTGCATCATTCACCAGCAGGTTTTGGCAAGCAAGAGACGCAATACGAAGACTGTCATGAACATCACTTTCAAAATTGTAAATTCAGTTCATGGAAGATCACTTCAAAGACAGCTTTTCAATCTTACTCTTGATGAAGGGGCAGTGGAAATCATTTTGCACACAGATGTAAGGTGGCTAAGTAGGCACAAATTTCTGCAAAGATTTCATTATTTGCTGAATGAAATAAGAAGGTTTTTGAAGGAGAGGGGAGATGACAAAGCAGAGTTGGAAGATGAGGAGTGGTTATGTGATCTGACATTTCACACTAACTTTACAGGCGAACTAAGTAATAAGAACATTGAACTACAAGGTAAAAACAAATGCATTAGCGAGATGATTACAGTTTCATCCTACAAGAGCAAATTTGAGCTAATGATGACTGACCTTGCAAACAACACTTTTGATCATTTTCCTAATATGCAGGACCATCTGGGACAATATCCAAATTTTGTTTTTCAGAACGAGAAGTATGTAACAAAAATCTGCTCTGTTATCCAGGAATTCAAAAAAAGATTCTGTGACTTCCAAAGAATTGAAAAAGTTGTGGAGTTCTTGTCATACCCATTCAAAGCAGATATGGACATTAAGGAAACTGCAGCTGCTATCAGTAAAAATTACTCATTGAAAAGGCATCTCTTGAAAACGAAACAGTAACCCTTAAAAATGACATTTTTCTCAAGACCCATGCTGAGCAAGAATCATTTTGGAAGCTAGTGCCTAGAGACAAATTTCCCAACTTGAGAAGATGCAGTGAAGCTGTACACTCCTATTTCGGTTCAACTTATTTGTGTGAATCTGCGTTTTCCCATCTGAAAATAACAGAGTACGCAGCATTCCAACATGACAGATGAACATCTCCAGGATTCCCTGAGACTGGGCCTCACACAATATTCACCCAACTTCAAAAAGCTGGTGGATGAAATGCAGGCTCAGACATCTCATTAATTAGCAAGAGCAAAGTTTTAAAGATTGCGCAAGATCAGCCTGGATCAATACTTGACCTTCATTTAACACAAATTACTCAATAAAAGTTAAAGAAAGTTATTAAGACAGTTAAAGAAAGTTATAACAATAAAATTTTAGAAAAATTGTTCTCGGTTCTTTCTGGATCTTCGTCTCTCTGTTTTGTTTTTGCTTATTTTGCTTACCAGTAAATGACAGAAGATGCATTGTAAATGGCGGGGGGGGGGGGTGAACCCAACTTTTGTGGGTTAAAATCTAATTCAAAACTAATTTGAAACTTAATTTTCATGGTGGTAGATCACTAACACTTTTGTTCAGAAAAAACAGATCACAACCTGTTTGAAGTTGGACATTCCTGGACTAGTGCATCTTTGATCTCTAGCTAGATTGGGGGTGCCTGATTCTGAGTAGTTCTTTGGGTATTATAGAAAGTTACCGGAATTGTACTGTAGATGATATATTGCATAAACTACAAAATTTGGTGTCCCCAAATCCGTGTTCCAGGCATTCTGCTCACATTCCAAGTTTAGATTCAATCTCTTTGGGTAATGTAGTTAATGAAATCCAGAGGAAATTTCTCAGTTCAACAAGACAATCATACCTGAAGTGGTAATATCAGCCACTGTAGGCCTCTGCTGAAGTGATTTCTGCAGTGCTGTACAGGAAGATGCAGACTGACTAAACATCTTACAACAGCTTCTTTTTGCATTTGCATCAAAACTGATTACTGGAATTATTTTACCAAAAATCATTAGCCCAGGTAAATAAACGCCATTGGAAATATCTGAATATATACCTGACCCATTAGGCTGAAGATTCCAATTTAAGTGCAAATTGCACCTTTCTTATGTTTGTGCATGAGAACCTGTTACAAGGAATAAGCAAACACTGTGCACATGGTAAGGGGGAGATATAAAACATAGTCTGCTTCCTGATTGTAACAAGATATAGATTTGTGTTTCCTAGACTAAAATTGTTACAGGTTTCCGATACACCTGTATCAGCAGCTGCACTAGCAGTAGGGAAACCACATAGGGCTGTTCCCTTGTGGCATCACTCTTCAGACAGACATTACATCAGGCAATTATCATTCCGAAGCGCTCAGGGGCCCTATTCAGCTCAGGAGTACAGCACAGGTACAACTCCCCTCCCCCACAGGGTTTACCCAAGCCAAAATGGCCACGAGGGTCCTATTTGCCCCACTACAGGGCTTCACGTGCACTTCAGCAAGAACTATGCATCACACTTGAAGTATTCTTGATTTCTGTAAGGAGAGTCAAGCATACGCTCAGATCACTCCCAATAAAATATACTCGTTCACATAAATGGAATGTAAATGGTGCTCTAGTCAGCTCAGAAAACGGGGGAAAGTATGATGCAATATACAAATTAATGCAATATGCAATTTGGTGTTGATAATTGGACAAGAAATGTCCAGATATGTATGAAATATATGAAGCCTGATCGTGTATAAGGAGTTCATAATATATTCCAAATATTAAATGTGGTTATCTTGCAGATTCTTGTGATGTATTATGTTTTTCACAGTGTGAGTTAGATATGACTTTGTTAATTATGGGGGTTTTTTATTTTACTTGGCATTGTGTGTTATCTTACTGTACATTCATATTTGTTTCCTTTTTTTACTTGTTATTAAAATACTGGTATTATGGTTTATGCACATAATTGAATTGGGTCATTTGTATTATTGCATCATACATTGCTGTATTCTGTTTGTATGTGTGTGTTCTCAACCTTTTTGGTTTATCCTGTCTTTTCTGGTTGAGTATTTCCCCCCTTTTTGTGGTGCTGCATCCTGTTCTGTGTGCCGGATGAGACACCCATGTTTCCCTATGAAGCAACAAAGAAATGAGTGGAGGTTCAATTATTCCTCTTGGCCAACAGAAAATTCTATAGACCTATCAACCAGTATATCGTTTAATATAAGAACACAAGTGGGAGCCTGCGAAAGTCACAGGGGAGTGGCAGGGCCCAGAGCAGCTCCCAGAATCTACTGCAGCCACAGCAGGGTCAGGAGAAGCTTCATCCGCTCACATCCTGTACTGTCATTCCTTCTCCTTCTCTCTCTTTTTGCCCATTTCAGCCATGGCTACTGTCATTTCTCACACACGACACACAATGTTTCAACTACTGTCTTTCCACCTCTCTGTTTCTCTCTTTTTTCTTCCATTTCAGCCATGGCTATTATTGTCATTCCTCTCCACTTCTCACCCTGCTACTGTCATTCTTTTTTTCTTTTTCTTTTCTTTTTCCTATTTCAACCATGGCTACTTTCTCCCCATGCATATACTACACTACTGTCAATCCCCTGTCTTTTTCCGTCTCTTTCCTACTCCCCCATTTCATCTGTGGCTAGTGTCATTCCTTCACACCTCATCCCCAGTGCTGTCATTCCTTCTCTGTGTTTTTTTTTCGCTCCCCCCCCCCACCCCTTTCTGTTTCAGCTATGGCTACTGTCACACACACCCTTTGCTACTGTTATTCCTTCTCTTTGTTTCTGTCTCTCTCTTTTTTCCATTTCAGCCGTGGCTACTGTCATTCACACCCACAGAGAGAGATTGTCATTCCTCCTTTTTGTTTATCTCTTTTTTCCATTTCACTTCACCCATACTGTCAGTCCTTCTCCCTCCCACTATCATTCCTTTTCCCCTGCTCCTCCTCCCCCCAGCCACCTGCATTCCAGAATTCATTGGGGGGTGGGATGGTCCTCATGTGCTTGCCTCCCCAGTCCCTTCCATACCAGTACTTATGGTTCTCTGGAGGGCTCCTGTCTTCCTGGGCTTTCTTGCTGCTCTGCAGCCAATAAAGCTCTTTTCACAGATAGCAGGCACTAGGGTTGCCAAGTCCAATCCCAGAAATATCTGGGGACTTTGGGGGTGGAGCCAGGAGACTTTGGGGGTGGAGCCAGGAGACACTGGGGTGGAGCTAGTGAGAGGGGGGGAAACGGCGCCGGGGAGCATGGCGAGCCACCCCATCTCAGAGTGGGCGATGCCGCTGCGCAGCTGCCGCCTCTTCTCCGCTCGCCGTGGCTGCTCCCATCTTGGAGGAACAGCTGCGGTGGGGCGGGGGGGTGGCAGTGGCACGGCGGCCTCGCCGGCTCCGCTCCGCCTCTGGGGGGGAATTGGAGGAGGGGTGGAGGCGGGCCGGGGGCGTGGCAAGCCGTGAGTCCGGGTCCTAGAAGGGCCCGGATTTGTAGCTCGCCATCCTCCTGGCTTGCCTCCGCCCTCCCCTGGTTTTGCCTGTGCTGCTGCCACCTCTTGGCTGCTCATCCAAGATGGGCTCAGCCTGGGCCCATCTCGGAGGAGCAGCTGCGGTGGACGGGGAGGGGGTGGCGGCGTGGTGGCCTCGCCTGCTCCGGGATGGGGCGGCTCGCCATGCTCCCTGGCGCCATTTCCCCCCTCCCCCCGCTTCCATTTTTTTGGGGAGCGGGGGAAGAGGGTGGAAATCCTGGGGTCCCCTGCCAGGGTGGGAGGGTTGGGAAGCCTAGCAGGCACTCTCCCCCCATCCAACCTGTTCCACTGCCACTACGCTGCCCAGGACTTACCCTAGCCTAGGGTTGCCAGATCCAATTTAGGAAATATCTGGGGACTTTGGGAGTGAAACCTGGAGACTTTCCCATTCCCTAAATAAATAAATATACAGCAGTGCAGATCCCAAGAATACAGTCTTCATCTCTTCAACCCTTTTTGTGCCTAGCCTGGCAGCTGCACTTCCACTAAATGAAAGTGAAATTTGTCATACTCCTGCAAGTTCCCTTGTCAGGCTGTGGAAGCAGCCAAAATAAATAGAGTTTGCAAGCCCACACTTTTGTGATTGCACTGGGGCAATTCACTCATGGGAGCTGCTGAATATTATAATCTGCTGTATTTCAACCAACTTCAGATAGGAACAGGAAAGGAGAGTAACCTAGGAAGTGGAGTTTTCCTCCATCCCATAATCAGGTTCTACTAACTCTCTCCTATGCATTTTACCATAGAAATGACTTCTGAAATGAATTAAAAACAGAGGGACTCTGCTCTCTGCCTTTCTTACAGCTTCACACACTCATGACTCTGCCTGCTCACCCCATCCCCCATTTTCCTACTGCTGAGATTAAAGGCACACACATATTCCAAAACACAAACATTTGCAAGTGTCTTCTAAGCCTACTTAGGTATTTAGGGTGAGGCTGTTGGGGTGAGGCTTTCCCCTGCTGGCCAGCTGGCTGGCAGTGGAAAGGAGCCTGCAAAACCAGGGGATCCCCCACTGGGGACTGACAAGCCTACCCTCGCCCCTGCCTGTCTTCACTGCAGCTGGTGGGCACTCCTCAGTCCTGCTGCTACCACTAGAGAACTCTGCAACTTCCCTGGGCCTCTCCCAGACCCCACCTCTCTGTTCCTGGAGGCTGTTACAACATGATCTTCTGATCTTTGCAGGCTGCCTTTTTCTAGCCTGCTACCTCCACCAGCCCCAGCCACTGCTCAGCTGCCCTTTGAGAGCCCTGAGGGCTGGAGTAGGCCCTGTTCCTTTACCAGCTGCCAAGATTCCTTCCAGTCCAGCCATCTTTTTTCCTCCAGCCTCCATTAGGAGTGACAATTGTTGATCATTTCTCCCACCTATCCCCCACAGTAGTGCTGCATTTTTTTTTAGGTTTTGTAGTACCCTTCAGCCTTCTTTTAAAAAAGTGTTTCTGCAACCCTGGGGAATCCCCAGAGTTTGCAAGAAAGTCTGACTTCAGTGTAAATGTCCCTGATCTGTGGATTTAGTGATCTGCAGATTTAGCTGTTGGTATTATACATAAACAGAACCTTTGTAGATTAGACCAGTGGTCCATCTAGTCCAGCATCCTATTTCATATAGTGTCCAATTGGTTGCCCTGGAAGACCAAAAAGCAGGGCATAAGGACCAAAAAGCAGGGCATATTATCTTTTAGCTCTGGATTTCAGAGATGTACTGCCTCTGAATGTTGAGTAAGAACTAATATTTTGTAGTCCAGGCATATTAATCTGGTTTTAATTATCTGCTTTTAACCACCTTCCCTCTTTTCCAAGGGTGATAATAATCTTTAAAAATTCACCCAACCTCAAGGGACACTTGTGGGGGAATGGTTTCTGTGCCTACAGTATTGTAGTTAACAGTATAAGGACATTGCATGCTTTAGGTACTGCATTTACAGAATACTTCAAAATAATAAATGTTTTGACTGTTTTTTCCATCAAAAGAAACTTAATTAAAAAGCCTCCAAATATTTACTGTACTGGATACATTTGTTATAAGCAACTGGTGGAGTACATATTGGCCTCTTTGTATTGTATTCCTTTATTATCAAAAGAGTTAATCCATTAAAAATAATTTAAATTAGCTGATAGCTCTAATACCAGAATGTATTTTTAGTTACAATTGTTCATTTAAATTAGCTGGTCACCCCAAGCAAAACAAACCTGTCTTTCTCTGTATTTCTTTAAAATTGATAGGCTTTATTTAACTTCATAGTAAGAAACTAAAATAATAAAGGGATAAAGCTGTGTGTATGCATTGTTAGTTCATTCTTCTCAAGATGATCTATGACACATCTTTTTTTTTTGTATTTAAAAATGTTTAATTGTTCTTTTATTTAGGGGTTCCAGAGGCTGGCTGAACTTATAAGAGAAAAAACTGAATGAAGTCTATTACAAGCTGTCGTCATAGAAAAATCTTCATAGGCTGAGATTCAGAACCTTTGTATCTGATTTCACTGAGCATGCTTCTAAATAAATCATTGATTTTATCCCTTCCACAATGGATTATTATTTTCAGTATTTGGCAGTTGTTTTGTAAAAACAGTATTTGTAAAAGCAGTATTACAATAGCCTACAGCAGAGTAATACATTTTGGTGCTTCCATGAAATGCATATTCATTTTCTATGCTGCTGAATTTATCCTCTATTTCCAGCCAGGGAAATGAGCTAAAAACTAAATTATCTAAGGCAAAATGACAAGTTGTGCTGTGACTAAGATGCAAAAATGGAAAAATGCTTTTCTCCCTAGCCTGGACTGCTATCTTATATTTTTCTGGAGCAACTGTTACTAGATCCATACTTTTTCACTGCAAATGCAAGAATGCAGCATTCATAACACTATACTTTTGTATTGGCTCCATCTAGTGGGCCCTCTATAAAATATGGAGGCCACCAGTTTAACTTATAAGTGGCCTCAACAATGAAGGCAGGTAGTGGAATGCTGTTCAGCTCAGACTCATATTTCTCAAGCTGTTGAAATTGTTTTGATTAGACCAGTGGTCCATCTAATCCAGCATCCTATTTCACATAGCGGCCAATCAGTTGCTCTGGGGGGCCAACAAACAGGGCATGGAGACCAAGACCCTCCCTTGGTGCTTAAGTGGAAAGAGCCAGAGATCCGAAAAGACAGTATTAACAATATACACACAAAAGAAAAAAAATCCAGGAAAGTAGTGGAAGTGCTGAGCCAGTGTCTAGAGACAGTGAAGAACTGGATGTGGATAAATAAATTGAAATTTAATCCATACAGAATGGAAGTGCTGTGAGTCAGAAAGAAAGCTGGCATGGGAATAGATTCTAAATCTCAGTGAGACTGAAGCTGAATGGGGGCAGGGTGAACAGGTAGTACCACCTGTGTATGAAAGAGGAAGAGAGAGCTCAGTCCCTCTATTCATTTTGCATTCCTTTCAGAAGCTGTTTGTACAGTAAAAGGGATAGTAAAGAACCTGATTATGAGCTAGAGGAAAACTCTACCCCCTGGACCTCTCTTTCCATAAGCTGGTTGAAATACAGCAGATTGTTACATTCAGCAACTCCAGTGAGTAAAGCTGTTTATACCATTGCCCCAGGGAGATCACAAAAGTATGCAAACTTTATTTTGGCTGTTTTGTGAGTGTGTGTGTGTTCACTTTAATTTACTGGAAGTGCAGCTATTGGAGAACACAAAAAGCTGCTGGGGATCAAAAAAGAGGAGGAGGAAATGATGACTGTATTCATGCACTGCTGTATTTTTTTAATTTATTTCCTTGGAATGAGAAAGTCTCCAGAATCCACCCACAAAGTCTCCTAGTTCCACCCACAAAGTCCCCATATATTTTCTGAGAAAAATACCCAGCTTTATCTCACACTTCCATCTCATCTGTAGAAACCCTAAACCAGTGCCTGGAGTGAATGCAGGCTAATAAATTGAAGCTTAATCTCAACAAAATACGGTTTGGGATCGACATATCAGAAGGACCACCTAATCGTTTATGAACCCACCCAATCATTACAGTCACCTTTGGAAGCTCTGCTCCAGATACTCCCACATTCTGAGATCAGGCAGGTGGCAGCAGCAACCTGGAAGACGGCCTTCTCAGTCATGGCACCAAAGCCATGGTTCATCTGCCTCCTTCAGTTGCTGTCCTCTGACAGCAGGTGGCCCTTTTTGTTTCATTTGGCATTCTCTCAATGATCCCACCTTCCTAATCAATGTTGTTATGTCTTGTATGTATTTGAACTCTATTTTTAACTATTTTTTAAAATAGTTTTAATGATGTATGTTTGGGAGGGGTATTGATTTTAATAAATTTATAAAGTAATTTTATCTTGTATGTTTTAAACTGTTAACTGCCTTGACGGGCCTTCTAAGAGCAGAAGGACAGGATATAAATTTTGTAAATAAATAAAAATAAATATAATGTATATTTGTGTGTCTGAGAGCTACCACAGAGTAAGCCTTTCGAATACCCCTGAGCACTGTTTCCCTCTAGAATAGGGATGGACATTAATCAAGAAATAAACCATGGTTCAAGCACAAACCAGACCGGTTTGTGGTTTGTTTCAAACCTGTTCATTTGGTCATGTCATTCCTGAACCAAAAAAGCAAACACCATTTTTCACATGGTGGATTGTTTGGTTCATTTTTACAGTTCATTCTCCAGACCTGACACCAATTCAAACAATTCCTAGGCATCGGCAATTCAATCAATTCCAAGACAATTCCTAGGAATTGATTCCTAGGACTAGGAACACCCAAAGCAGTTGTCCACAGCTTGGTTGGCAGCTTTGGGAGCTAACCATGGGGCTCCCATTCCGCTCTATGGGAGCAGATTATATACTGGTATAAAACCACATCCTGACTCAGCTGCTATCACTTTGCAGCATGAAGAGAGAGGAGTTAGTTCAGTTGTTTGCTGCATGGCTGATTTAGGGGAGGCTTTGAGGGATTCCTTTTTCCCCCACACAGTGGAACAATTTTCACAGCTGAGAAGGCATTCCTTGCTGTGGTTTCAATGACCAAACCTGAAGCTAGAGCTGAGTATTCCTGGGGGCACCTGCTTTGGAAGCTATAACCCTGGCATCCCAAAACCAACCTTCACCAAACTTTGAGGGCTGGTAGAGGAGAACCTGCTGAAGACTTCTTGTGAGTTTGGCATCTCTAACCCACAAAGTAGCTGTTCTACCACCTCCCAAACTAAATGAACTATGAACTGGTTCAGGAAATCAAATGAATCACAAACCAACATGAACCACTAGTTCGGGCAATCAAACGAACCATGAACCAACATGAACCCCCATTTTCCCATATCATGCCCATTACTTCTCTAGAACAGTAAGGTCATGAATAGGAATGTAACCTGGGCCAATCTCTCCATCAGAATAGATCCAGTTCTTAAAAGGCTTGCTTTTTCAAGCACCTAAAGAAAGTTTTAGAATTCAAGAAACTACAGAGCAATAGTGAAAAGGACAGAAGTACACCTTCTTGCTAGCTAAATACTGACATCTTGCTTACATCCCCACCTTTTTTAAGGGGCAAGAAAGGCTGTCCATCTGTATATTTATCCTGGTGATAGAGACATCTCACACTGATGTATTTCTGGCTGCCTGACAAAGTGCTCTTTCACCCCATTCCAAATTTCTAGTGGTCTCTGGGAAGATGGGGGCATCTCTTCTTACCCAATAGTAAATAGGTAATTCAAAGCTCCTAACAACAGCGTTTGGAAATGGAACTGTTCCACAGTATCAGGTGGGTTTTGGTACCCAGATGTTTGGGTAGCTGAATGCAAAGCTTGCCAGCAGTGTACAGGGAAGCATTCAAGCAGGGGATGGATCAGCTAAGATCTACGCACAAAAGCAACCCTTTTCACCAATAACACCTATCCATTTTTCATTTGAAATCGACATATTTAATTGATTTAGAGTGGGTTAAACATGCTGCTGAGAAATTGAAAGTACCAGTAATTCTAAAGACTAGTCAAACAAAAGAGGGCATCCATGCCCAGGGATCAGCTATAGTAAGTGAACAAAAATGCCTGTCGTTTGCCAAAATGTATTTATGACTTGTTTGAAATTCCAGCTATCACTCTCTTGGAGTGTCATTCTCCATTTTTGTGTGGAGATGTAATTATTTAAAGTATTTACACCTCAACTCATTGGCTTAGACTCAATACAAGAAGTTACAAGGACACAACACATGAAACTGCCTTATACTGAATCAGAGCATGTCCATCAAGGTCATGTTCTTATACATGTCCATCAGGCATGTTCTTATACTGCCATATGAGGTGGTGGTGGCTACAAGCATAGCCAGCTTTAAGAGGAAGTTAGATAAAAATATGGAGCAGAGGTCCATCAGTGGCTATTAGCCACAGTGTGTGTGTGTGTGTGTGTATTTGGCCACTGTGTGACACAGAGTGTTGGACTGGATAGGCCATTGGCCTGATCCAACATGGCTTCTCTTATGTTCTTAAGGTCAGTAAAGTCTAGTCAGATTGGCTAGAGATCTTTCACATCACCTCCTACCGGATCCTTTTACTGGAGACACTGTGGGTTGAACCTGGGACCTACCACGTGTCAGGCAGATACTCTGCCACTGAGCAACAGCCCCTCCCTTAAGTAAGAGTGCATGAACTAAATGAAAAATTGATAAATTTAAAATATACACATGAATGCTTCATGCCCTGTGCAAATATGACAGGCATTCTCAAGCCTTCGATACGTTGAATAGGAAAGCGGTTTTCATGTTTTATTTTTGTAATCAATTTTTTAAAAAGAAAAGTTACATAGCATCACCAGTAGGTGGCAAGCTTATATCATTCAATAAAAAAAAAATAAAACTGCATGAAGCTGGACCTTCCAGGAGCATTTATACTAGTCTGGTGAATCTTTAAAGAGAAATGCTTCAGAACTATTTTTAAAATGACCTGAAATATAGATCAATAACTTTATTTTCTCTCCAATAAAACTGACAATGTTTTAAATAATCTTTTTGATATAAAATATTGCTTTTTCAAAAGCAATCCTAAATTTCAGTGGAAGGAATGATTAGTTACTTAAGGCTCAAGTTGCTAAAGATATACATCTTCTGAAGATGCAAGATCCACATAAGAAAAGATCCTGGAGTTATTGCCAATAACTCAGGCCTCATCCACTCTATGCACTTCTAGTATCAAGATAATAAATCAAACTGAGAAAAAGAGTAAAAACCTAAAATTCCATCTATCTCTCTCCCTCACGCACACACATCAGAGATAATAAAAAATAAAACATATCCTTTATACAAATAAGGAAGTCATTTGTGAGTGAGAACACACTTCCTGCCATACTTGAGGGACAGATTCAAGAAGGAATTTCAGATATGCCAATATGTGTTGCTTATGTAAAGTGCTTTTATTTTACTGAAGAAATTCCCTGAAGTCAGTTGTTTGTCACAGCACCAGTCATCTGGAACTCAAAGGAGAAGAGCACAACACAGCTCAGTGCACAGAATTAAGCATTATACCGACTAGCCAACAAAACACCTATTTTGACTATTAAGGCCCAGCAGGTTGCTGCTCTGTAAAGACCTTCAACAACAACAAATTATTAAAGCCTCATTGAAATATGATGCTGGTGAGCCAAAAGAACTTGCTCATGTGACTTAGCACCTAGACAGCATCTTGTTTAAACTGGACAGCCACTTTGCATGATTTACATGAGATAAAGATGCAAGCACAAAGTCACATGAGTGAGTTCTTTTTGCCAGCATTACAGTTATATAAGACCTGAGTTGGCAATAGAACCTACAAAAATGAAAGACACAGAGATACCTGAGGCATTAGAAGTTGTAAGAAGTTTTATAGGAGAAATGATTTATTTGCATTGTTGCTATACGCTTTATTTATCATAAAGGGGAGTGAGTGTGAAATCATCATTTTACAGCTGTGCCGTTATTAAAACATTATGCATTATTTGATAGATGTTCAGTTATAAAAAATGTCTTCTTTCAAGCCTTTCCATTTCTGTAGAGAAATGTTAGTAAATTTTGAAGAAAGTAATCCTAAACAAGTCTAATCAGAATCCTACTCAGGTCTATTCACTTGGCCTTATTCCTATATTTGAGTTCTCAGAATTGTACTTTAAGTTATGGATTTTAAGAGCTGGATATAATTTAATTTTAGCTTACTTGGGGAAATGATATTATAAAAAACATTTATTCCCACCTTTTCCTCATATCCTGGTCTACCATCTGTGTCATTTGTTTCTTGCCAAACTCTCCCAGCAGTTGAAATTTGCAGCATTGAAGCAAGAGCTGGCTCTTAGAGTTAGATACGCCCTGAAAAATTATTGATGTGAAACTAACTGCAACATTCATTCTGTCATTAAACCATGGCCATTTCAGAAGTGAAGCAGCATTACTGAAGACATAGGAACTGAAAATTCTTTCAAGGTTACCTTTGGCATCAATTTTTAATAATCTGATTTCTATCATGATATTATAAAATACACACAGGGGGAAAACACTGACACTGTTCAAGGCATAATGTTGTGTTTGTCAGAATAAATGTGGTGTACTAGACAAAGAACTACAATTTAATCAACTCATGTGTAGTGACAAACAACTTTAAATTCTGCTATATACAGAATATACCTTAAGTACAAACCAGTGAGTATTTTGCTTCCACACACTGTGCATTCTTTACATAAACTCAGATTCCTGTTTAATTTTTTTCAGCCATAATGGTCATTTTGCAGCAGTTCCGTGTAAGGGTGAAAGAAAGACCCTCGATAGCCACATGATCAAAGCATCTTGCAGTGGCCAGCCCTAAAACATATCTTTAGATAAATACTAAGGAATTTTTCCCAAATTCACTGTTCAAGGCAAGTCCATTCATTAGACAAATTCACAGGCACCATTTTCACAATTTATTTATTTAAAATATTCATAGCCCTATTTTCCTCCCAAACATCAGGCCCCAAAGCAAGTAGAAACAAAAGTAAGAAGACTATATTAACAGTGCATCTAAAAAAACCAAGCCAGAAAGAACAGGAACGGTTACCCTAATTAAAACTCAGAGATTTGCAATTCAAGAAACTCATGATCCTCATTTGCTTTCTGAACAACTCATTCTTAAAGCCCTTCTTAAATACCATGGGTAGGTATTTATGCAGTTTCAGTTCCATAGGTGCTGCTGTCACAAAAACCAAGCAACGGTTGTTGTAAAGGGCTTTAAAAGTAAACACCATCAATTTGAGTTGAACCAAAAGCATATGGGAAGCCAAAGAAAAGGTTTTAGGTCTGTGTAATGTTGATAAAACAACAAGCTCTGGATAGTAAACAGGCTGCCGCCTTCTGAACCAAACAAATTTTCCAAGTTGTCTTCAAGGGCAGCCCACATACAATGTATTGTAATAGTCAAGCCTTGAGGTTCCATGTCCAAGAAATATCTGGGGGCTTTGGGGGTGCAGCCAGGAGCAAGGGTATGACAAGCACAATTGTACTTTGGAGGGAATTCTGACCATCACATTTAAAGGGACCACATGCCTTTTAAGTGCCTTCCCTCCATTTGGAAATAATGAAGAATAGAGGCACCTTCTTTCGGGGCTCATAGAATTGGAAGCCGAATGCAGAATAATAGATGCTTTTGAGATATGGTGCTGGAGAAGAATCTTGAGAGTCCCTTGGATTGCAAGAAGATCAAATCAGTCAGTCCTAAGGGAAATCAACCCAGACTGTTCCCTGGAAGGTCAATGCTGAAGCTGAAGCTCAAATACTTTGGCCACCAAATGAGAAGAGAACACTCACTGGAGAAGATCCTGGTGCTGGGAAAGACAGAAGGCAAAAGAAGAAGAGGACGGCAAAAGATTAGATGGCTGGACAGCGTTACTGATGTAACAAACACAAATTTGAGCAGACTTCGGAGGACGGTGGAAGACAGGAGGGCCTGGTGTGACTTTGTCCATGGGGTCGCAAAGAGTCAGACTCGACTGTGTGACTGAACAACAACAACAAAAGAATTGGACCCCCTGATCCAATCTTTTTGAAACTTGGGAGGTGTTTTGAGGAGATGCACCAGATGCTATGCTGAAAATTTGGTGCCTCTACCTCAAATCCTGCCCCCCCAGATACCCATGGATCAATTCACCATTATATCCTATGGGAATCTGTCTCCATAGGGTATAATGGAGTGCCCAGCAGACATTTCTTTCCCCCCTACCAGGCCTCGAATTCAGTGGGAGCTCACAGGAGTGCATCTCCTGAACATTTCTGAGAGTTCCACCTCCTCCTTCTCACCTTGTCCATTAAATAATAGATACAGCTGCATAACAATCCCTGATGAGCTCCACCACCTTTTTGTCTACAAAATGACCCCTGCCCCCTACACACACTTTTTGATAACTCTGAAGCGGGGGATTGGCAACTGTGAGAGACAGTCAGGGTCAGCATGTAAAAAGGAAGCACTTTAAATTTTGTCACCTTTACCCAGTACCTCAGGGAACCAGAATTAAACCTTGTCAAAAAATAATGAAGGCACTGACAGTGTTTTGAAGTCAAAAAACAAATATTAAGTTTATTAAGTACAAAAGGCAGGGAAGGGAGGAAATAATAACTGTTGGATGTTTATAAAAATCAGTTGGCAGGCAGGAATTCAAATAACAAATAATCTTTGAACACTAAAGATGTTGGCAGGCTGTAGTTGTACTATAAAAACAACAAACAGTGTTTCCTTCACTCTGGATAACACTCTTGGTTAGAGAAAGATTTATAAAGTAGTTTCAGACTTTTCATATATAGATCTACACACTATTTCACTCACTCAGAGAACTGACTGAACTTGTGACAGATATATCCCCTCACAGACCCCTTTTTCTAGCAATCAGATACACTCCAGACTGTAGAGCGATACCCAGGAACTAACACCCTTAAGGGCTATTCACACCAGCACCTCAATTCCCTTGATGTTGTCCCATACAGCTGGGATCTCTGACTTCTGGGATTTCCACACAGCCACAAGAACCTTTTTGTCCCTCTCCCAGTGTGTTTGTGTTCTATGTTAGAACCAGGAGTCTGTCCCTTGGCACTGACAGAATTCCTCAAGAGATCCTTAAAGTTTTCCTCTGCCTTGTGACATACTGTGCCTCAGCTTTGAGAGTTTTCCCTCAGAAAGAGCTTTGGGTTTGACCCTTCTCACAAATGAACTCTCTTCCAGACAGAAGCTATAAATAACCAGTTCTGTCTCAGGAACTGAGATGAAAGGCCTGTTCAGTCAGCTCCAATCTCCAGTCGAACTTCAACTGAACTAAACACTAAGGAGATTTACCGCATCTGCCAGACTCCTTCCACTAGATACATTTGCTTTCATTGAAGCAGCTCAGCCAATCAGAGTGAGTTTTTCACCAGATAGACTGCTTTAAGTCCATCACAGAAGCCCTACCAGGTCAGCTGAATCAAGAAAAGGTTAGGCTTAACTGAAGAACAGAATTGCTCCGCTAATTTTAGACTTTCAGAGACAACACTGCAAATAATGTAGTGATATCTAGATTATCTTTTTGTGATTCTGTTTTTAAATAGGACATAACTGTGATATCAAAGAATGGAACCATGATTTCCCCCTGCTATTAACACGTTCCAGTCCACACATTTCATCTTTCTCCCTCAAACTCATGAATAATTTGGTTGCTTTCACTGACAAAGGAAGACTGAATCTTTTGAAGGTTACATAGCATGCCCTGTATCTCACTCACTAGTTCTGATGCAATTCAGCACTGCATTTTGCATACTGTTATTTTACTTACATGGCAGACAATACCAAATTGTTTCCATGGAAGTAGCATAATGTTGAGTATTCTGGTCATGCCACACATGGCAAGCAACCCTGGTGGAAAAGCTAATGATCTATGGCTGTCGTTTGTAATGTGGCTTTCTTAACTGGTAAACAATACACCGCAGAAGGACAGCAAAAACAAGTAGGAGCCTTCAACAAAATCATTTTATATCCTTTTACTGCTAACAACTGCTTCTTCTCTTACACATTAATGAAATTCCAGATGGGTAGCCATGTAGCACCAAAATACACTGGAGTCTAACGGCATTTCAAAGACATGAATACTTGTTAGAATAAACATATTTTAAGGTGCTACTGAACTCCCACCGTATTTTCCATTCATATACTGCGGACTGCAAAGGAGAGAGAAAGGCCCAAGCTTCTTATATCACAGAATTTTGCTTGTCATGGAATAGCCTGATTTCTATCTAACTGGCAACAACAGTATATTAACACTCTCTGAACTGCCACTGTAACACCCTGACATTTATTTGGGATACTTCCTAGTGATCTACGGACACAGCCAGTCATTTCTCAAAATACAATACCTGATCCCCTCGTCTGGTGAAGTGTGCTTAGAGAACACACGGAAGTTTACGTTCTCAATAAAACTTGGTTGGTCTTAAAGGTGCAACTTGACTCTTGCTTTGTTCAAACTACAACAGTACGTTATGCATATGGCTTGAAATGTACTAGATTTTTGTCATACCTTTGGATTCCCCCTCCCTCTTTTGTAGAAGGCCTTTGTGCACAGCCATGCAGACTGAATTTAAAGGATTAAGGGCTCATTAATCCAAGAGCACAAGGCAAAGCCTCTGAAAAGGCTATTATGATGTGTCATGAAAGAACCTCTATCAGCTTCCTGTCTGCCAGGCTTCCAGAGGGCACTGCCCCACGCTGATGCTGCAATCTCCCACAGCCACACAGCAGAAGAGGGAAGCCCTGCTGTAGGCTGCCACCTGGTCAGGATGCACAATCAAATGCAAGGCAAGGGGAGTATATCTGTGATCCTTATTATCATTTGAATATTTTTATCCTGCAAATTTAAAAATTAAAAAACTATCCAAAATCATAGCACCACAATAAGAGCTCATCTACTATTGTATACGGATCTTTCATGCAGATATTTCAGATCCATTTTTATAGGTCACATTGTCAAAATGTTCCTATGCAATTTGGTCTCACATAATTTTCCAAACCTCTCCAAGATGAGCTCCTGAGGCTTTGACAATAGCTCTGTTCACAAGTTACAGTGAATGTGTACAGTGAACACTTATTTTTTTCTTTACACTTGGCATTGGGCAGTTATGTTACATTTAACACATGTGATTCAAATCCCACATTTACAGGTCCCTTATTTCATTTGTAAAGCAAACATACATTGGTTCTTCCTTAGAGATGTATGCACACGTGTGCATAGATTGTACATGTGGTTCACTGTAGCATGTGAACAGGGCTAGAGTATATAGTGGAACCAAAGTCCTTAGAGGAAAACAGTTCCTAAAGGGTAATTACAAAGCCCTGAGTAAAATGGCAAGTCTATTAGATTAACAGATTGAAGGTCTATTGTTTCTAACTAAAATAACGCCAAAGATACAGCATGTGAAATGAAATAACTATTCCCAGAATAAAACTGGGTTTTAGTGGTGGTTGCAGTGAAATGGAGCATCCAGCACAGAATGGAGGTGGTTGCAGTGGTGGTTGCAGTGAAATGGAGCATCCAGCACAGAATACAAGGGAAGTGATAGACCAGAGGGCAGAAAGGAGAATGCCAAGTCTGTAATGATAAGTCTGGAACAGAAGGGTAATGGAATTACATAGTGACTGCTCAGCAGCAGCAAATTAAAGTTGGCAGAGGATCACTGAGAGGTCTGGTGCAGTCCTAAGAATACTTTATTGGTAGTAAACTCATTGCTCAGACTGGAGGAGGATTCTGACAACACCTCTTACGGAAATGATTAGTGAAGAACAGGTATTCCTCCCCCCAAAAAAATTGCTATCACGTGACTGGTGCTTCTTGCTTTCTTCTTTCCCTCATATGATTGCAGTAAGGAGAAAACTGGAACTGCCGGCATGGACAAAATCCCAGTGAACTGCAGTGGCTCAGAAACGCTGGGTAAGTCTTCACAAGCACATGGGCATAATTCTTCACGTTCCCGAAAGCGGTTTGCAATAAGAAGTTTGAAGAAAAGATGCCTCCTGCGAACAAAACCTAAATGACTGCTCCTATTTAAGGTGAAATCTTGCCTCTCCGGAACAAAAACGGAACTCCAACATAAGGACAGTCTCCCCCCCCCCCCGCCCCCAGGCCACCTTTTCAAAGAACCAAGAGGTAAATCAGTTTTGTCCACTGATAACTTTGTGGGATCCGACCTACACCACTGAAAACGGCTCCTGGGATATCTCGGATTGTTCTCGTCCTCTCCCTCGTCTTCTCGGAAAGAAGGCGGCCAACCCTGTCCTTCTCTCACCCTGCCCAATGGGTTCCGTGACCTTCGCTGAACACTGGAAGGCAAGAAGCTCAGGACAAGCCGGCGCATTTTCACAGCAGCCTGGCTCAGCCTCGAGCATGCTCAGTGCCTCGCTGACCTACTTCTGCATGCTGGAGCCGGCGAGCTCTGCCTGCCGCTTGACTGCGCGAGGGGAACCCGGGCCGGCGCTGCGGCTTTCAGGGGGAAAGGCGGGCGGAGTGCTGCAGCGTCCTCCCCGCGTGCCACAACAAGAGGTCCCCCCGCCGCCGCCTTCCGCAGCCAAACGTCTCCCCCCGGCAAGACCCCGCAGCAGCAAAAAATGCCCAGCGGGCAGCAGCAGCGGCTCTGAGGAGGAGGACGGCTGCAGCCCAGAAGCACAGCCAGCCAGTCGAGCGAAGCCACCTCTGTAAGCATTGGCGCCCGCTCCTCTTCAGGGGCCGCCACTCTGCCGCCGAGGGCAAACTGATCAGGTCGGGACTGTGCTGGGCCGGGGACAGCTGGCGGCCGGCTTCGAGCTGTCCCGGACACGCGGTGGGGAAGGGGGAGAGGGCTGTTGCGAAGTGCGTGTGTGTGTGTGTGGGGGGGTCTTTTGACAGAGATAGGGAGGCGTGGGAGATGCAAATAGTTACAACTCGGTAGGAGTGGGGTCCGAAGTCAGCTTGAAGGGTGCTGCCCGAGGGACAGGGAAGGTCGCATCCCCTGGTCTATGATTTGTGCAATTGGATTAGATTTTTGATCGCCTTTCCCGATAGTCGGGCTCAGGGCGGGTTACATCAAACCCAGATGGACACCAACATTAAGATAGTAAAAGATTCCGGCAGGGGAGTTGTGCTCTGGGAGATGTGGAGTGATTTTAAACAAAAGAGTGCTTCAGCAATAACCATTCTGGGCTATTATAGGGTGTCTGGATTAAAGGGCTAGAATTCACAGTGCCTTTGAGATATTAAGTCTTTGGGGAGATCCCAGCGTTTAGTTGGCACTCCCAGGGTGGTTTAGGATCCGGCTGTTTCTCTTACTAGGCAGATTTCACCAGTGGGACCTTGACTAGCCAGAGGACAAAGGTTATCCTGCCTTTCCTTGGAATACATGCTGAGTTGAGGGGTGATGGTGGATCTTTTTGCCAGCCTTAGAGCTTTTGTTTGAAAGAAAGAGAGAGGGATGAAGGATACTATTTGTAACCTTGAGCTGTGGAGTGTAAAAATTAAGACCAGCTCCATCCTTCACTTTGTAGGTGTAAATGTATCTCCTCCCCCCCCCCCCCCAATGCAAAGTCCTACTTAAGTGAAGGAGATTTTGGAACTGGAAGACCTGGACTGGTATTTGGCTGACCATCCAAGTGTGATTTGCTAGAAATAAAATCAGGGGAAATGACTTAGTGCTCTTCACATTTATGCCTGGGATTGGAAGTGTCTTTAATCTTAAAAAAAAAAAATGGAGATGGCCATTGGCAGGGAGGCATCCAAGTTCATTTTAATCTGGGCAAAACACAAAGCTATGAAAGTATTGCAAAATGTAGGATGGAAACAGCTGACAAGGTAGCTCTTTGGCTCAAGTATGATGGGATATTGCACAGTCTTGTGGAGGTTGATGCTGGTATGCTTTTCCCATTTGTGCTGCATAACCTGTCTGCTTAGAATTTGGTTACCATACATGATGAGAGGCTCTTGCGCTAGAAATGATACATGGTTGCTGCACACCTGAATGGGGCAGGAAGGCCTGGCTGTGCCTCAAGAATCAGAGGTGTGTACTCTTTTCAGCCTGATCCTATGGATAGTTTAGTTACACAGGACTAAGGCTCACTGTATTCAATGGCACTAACTTTCAAGGACATGTATCAGCTAAGTTTTCCTCTTATTTCCTGCTGTCTGCTGCTCAGCTCAGCCAAGTAGGCAAAACTGCATTGCAGAAGCTTGCATGATTTTTGTAATAGTAAAGTATGGCTCTTGTTCTGACTCAGATCCTAAATCCTATTCAAATCCTTCAAATCCTAAAATATTGTGTAGCTGCTAAAATTATTAAAATGTTACAGCAATGACAAAGCAGCAGCATAACCAATAACTACACTTCAGATACAAAGAAGTCTGGCAAACACCTGTCAGGAGAGAGTTCCAGAGAACAGCCACCACTGGAAAAGGTCTGGCAATGTGTTGTATGTATGGTATCAGAGACAGATCTGAGTGATTGCTGGGGTTTTTTTTAATGTTTCTAAAGAGAAGTGGCCATTTCTTCTCTGTTCCAGTATTCTTTGATGCAACCTATGATATTTTGCACTGGGCACAATTACACAGTCTGCAAAGAGCATCCTGAGTCACCATCTTCCAACTGTGACACATTGCAGTGTGGGCTTCCACCGCATTCTCTGCCAGCAACATCTTTTTCTCTCCTTTCCCCACACTACTTCCCCTTTTCTTTTCACTTAACCTGTAGGGTTTTGTGGAAATCACTGTTTTGTGGTTTTTAGTTGAGCCATTACCATACTGAGTTTCCCTCCCTCAATGAATTAACATAGCTACTTCATTTTTTTTGTATGTGCATGATGGTGGCATTATCTCATATTCTTAATTAGTGATGCACTCATTTCTCCAAACTCATTTTGATTCCGAACAGGGCTTAGCAAACCGTAGTGGGTTTTTTATCTAATGGAAAATTGTTTGGTTGATTGCAAGCCCAATTCAGATCCTGTCACTTAGTGGTCTCCCTTCCTCCCTGGTGGAAGAAAACGTTTGTGGCACCAGCCCCAGTGCTAATGAACTGACACGTGTGGTTTCCAGAGCACCTAATGTCCATGCAAATTATATTGGTTGTCCTTGGGAAACTACATTTCCTAGACTCCCTGCTGCTTGTGAGGCTGCTATAGCAGTATTCCACCAGCCTCCAGAGGTAAGGGGACGGGAGCAGAGGAGGGAGGGAGGTCTCCCTCACTATCATCTCCTCTGGTACCTCAGCATTTGCCACAACCATAAGATTAAAGGGTGGGTAGGTGGGAGAAGATTACAGCCTAAAGCTGAACCAAAGAATAATTATTCAGTTCTGCTGAGGCTCTAATAAGGCAAGTATTACAAGTTTTGTCTCCACCACAAGGACTGTGCCTTCCAGATGTACATAGACCCAGTTCAGCTTGGGCCTGAAGCGCTTCTATAGAAGTGGCTTTACTCTCCATGCCATATTTTTGTATCCTAAAACTGCTCTAGGGAGCCACTATTTGCTCTAGCTGGGAGACCTACATTTAGCCATCATTACACATCTTCTTGGGCAGCTATGGTGGGCATTGTACAGTGTGACTTGGCGCTTAATCACTGTTTGCAAGCAAAGAAATTTCTCCCCCTCCCCAATTTTCTTTTTCATAATTGCAGTTATGGAGCAACATTTTAAAATTCTATTTTTTGATTTTCTGAGTTGTAAAAGGATCTGTGTCTGGAACCAGCATCAAAGTCCTAAACAAAGCTACCAATGGTACAAAAATTATTTTAGGAACTACCTGCTACGGGCAGATTATATGCTGCCTAGCCTTGCTATCTGGGTCTTGACACAACACACAGCTCAATATCCAGAAGTGTCTTTACTCCATGAACTCAACTAAGAAAGTCTTACTAATCTCTAATGCCCCCTCCAGCTTGATTATCTAAGTTTTGTGTTTAAATTTGTCATGTATTGTTCTGAAGAGGCAACTGTAAGCAGATAATTTGCTTCAATGAGAACTTTGTGAAAGTTCTTTGAATTTAATTTAAGCTGTCAGCTATCTTTCAGCACTTTTAATTAAAAGTGTGCATCACTGGAGTCTCAGGAGATGCTTATCCAGATACTTGAAATGGCCCATAGAGAAACAAGGAGCAGCCATGCACTTAGAATCTTCATACCAATTTTACATGGTAAATTTCTAACTTATTTGGCACTGAAATGCAGACTTCACAATGAAAAGTGATCAATAGGAAATAAAAGACAAGAGCACCGAATGCTCTCATTGCTAGTTCATGTGTCATATATATGTTCCTTACATGGAACTCTAGGAGAGGAGTCCTAAACAAGTCTATTCAGGATCCTGCTAAGGTCTAATGGGCTAATTCCCAGGAAATTGTCTTTAGGGTGAAATTCAAAATAGTCAGTAATGTGGCTTTGTCCTTTAGAAAGTGAATTGTAGCCTTGACTATCCCCTCTTTAGACAGGTAATGTTTCATGTAAAACATCCCTGAATTCAAGCAGTATCTTCTTCAAAGTCATGTCTTCCAAATCTATTCACTAAATAGATTCAATACTTGTTTTCTCAGTATGCGTTTCATTTGTTAGTGTATAACTGGACTATGACATTTTGTTTTGATAAAGAGATAAGAATTGCCTTTATTGTATTAGATCAAAGGTTCCTCAAATCCAGTACTTAGATTCCAACAAGAGCCAGCCCAAAATAAGCTTTACTTATTATTGCTCCCTAGCAAATTGTAATCACGGGAATACATGGAGATTGTTTAGGAAGCAATACTAAACAGGTCTACTCTGAAGTCATATTATTCAATGCAGCTTAATCTCAAGAAAGTACCCTTAGCATTGCAGCCAAGCTATGCTAGAGGGCATCTTCTTCTAAATGTACCCACTCAGCTGGCAGACAAACGTATCTACAATGTTAGCTGGATCAGTGCAGTTTCTGCCACTCCCACACTATTCCTGGCAACCTCTGCATCTTCTACCCCCTTGGTCAGGCAAATCAGATGGTTGTTAGTGAAGTACACTGCAGAGTGAGATTTGTTTTCTAAGTAGGAAAGTAAGACTATTAAAATTAAGATTTGAGGAAGGGGAATCTTTAAAAGGGTGTGCCAGTTGGTTCCCAAGAAAGCAGTTTGCTCTTTTTAAAATAATTAGCTTATTATATATATTTAATTGGTGTATGGATATCTGTTTTCATATGACAAATGTTGAAGAGGTATAAGATACATTTTGTTGCTGAATAAGGCTGGTAATTGATAAAGAAAAAGTGAGCAGGGATGTATCTCATGAAGTGTGCATGCACATGAAAGCTTATACCCAAAATTAAACTTTGTTGATCTTAAAGGTGCCACTGAACTCAAACTTTGAGCAGGAATGTATGTGTGTAAAAATGCCATAAAGTAACAGCTGACAGGGTGATCCCAGCAAGGGGCATTCAAGACAAGTGAGACACAGAAGTGGTTTGCCATTGCCTTCCTCAGCAGAGTCCTCCTTGGTGGTCTCCAATCCAAATACTGACCCTGCTTAGTTCTGCAGTCTGACGGAATTGGTCTATATCATGCTGTCTTTCCTCCCCAAGGAAAAGGGAAGAATATAGCTCTAACAGTGTGTTCCATAAAAATCTATACAGTGAATAGGATTCCACCAGCTTTTCCACTCAGTATAACCCAATTCCTCTCCTTACTACAGCCCACCCTGCCCCATTCCACACAGGTTTTGTTCATACAGGTTGCATGATCCCCAGCATAGCCCTTTGGTTGCAAAGAGGATCCTTCCCCCTTTTATCAACAGCAGAAGAGCTGGTTGGATCCAGCCAAATGGAATATAAAAGCTCATTTGAATGAAAAGCAGCAGCTCTTCATCTATTTATGTCTGTGCTGAAAAACTGCAAAAATATTAGCAACTATCATTAGATTAACATTCCATGAAAACTGTGAAAGAGAAAAGTGCTTCTGAGAATGAAGCTGATGGCAGTTAGTTCTGAACAAGCAGGAGACCTGCAAGCACTTACATGAGGCATCTCATTTTCCTCTGTGTCCCCTTCTTTACTATTTCCTCTTTCCCTTCCTGGCATCTCCACTGCATGTCTCTTTTTCCTGCTTCCTTCTTTTCTTTCCACCCACCAGCCAACCCACCTTTATCAGCTTACCCCCCACCTTCAGCTTTGCCTCCTTCCCTACCCCAGCAGCCTTTTCCTGGGAAAACTGTGGCCCAGTTGTTAGCTGTCAGCTGCCAGGCTGAGCCCAGACGCACAGAGGGGAACCCACAAGAATTTGTGAGAAGCACCTTAATTTCCCTTCCCGCACTATTTCCTCTTTCCCTCCTCCTGGTAACCTCCATACACTCTCATTTCCCTGCTTCCTTCTGTTTCCCACCAACCTACCTTTTATCTGTCTTCCACCTTCAGCTACATTTATTATTTGTTTACTTCATTTATACCACACATCTCTACAAAAGAGACCCAAAATAACTTACGTACATTTTATTTTCACAACAACCCTGTGAGGTGATTTAGGCTGAAAATGGGTAACTAGCCCAGGGTTACCCATTGAACTTCCATGGCAGAGCAGTAATTCAAACCTGGATCTCCCAGATCCTAGTCTGAAATTCTAACCACTACACCATGCTGGCTTTCATGGCTGCTTGAAGGCTGGCAATAAAGAGCCACTGAGAGCATTAGTTAATTAAAGCTACAGGCTCTTTTATTATTTAGAGGGGTTCTAAGCCCCCCTTTGATTTCAGATATTTCTGCAAACCTCGGGCTATTTTCAGGTTTGTAGAATTATCTATCTTGTCTGTTCATTGCTCTGGTCTCCAAATTTAAGTATCCACATATTTGGCTATGTTGAGAATTTGCTATATTGATAGTAATTTACAATACAGCCTAGCCCTATGTGCACAAGTGCACACACAGAGTGCAGTAACAAAATTTACCATTTAGGATTTCCCTTATATTTAATAGTATAAAGAAATTGGCAATTTCTGAAGATCCCCTAGGATCTCATGACCTTAGTTTGTTCTAGGGCAGGGGTGTCGAACTCGTTTGTTATGAGGGTCGGATCTGACATAAATGAGACCTTGTTGGGCCAGACCATGTCAGGTTGGGCCATGCCATGCCAGGCGAAGCCAGGTGTATACCTATTTAAGATTAGATAGCAGAGATATTATAGCAGCAGGAGAAATAAATGGGCAATTAATTGGGATTAATTGATTAGGCCAAAGGAGTCTGAGAAGCAGACTTGATAAAGGAGAAAAGCTTTGCAGGCAGAGATGAGATGTGACATGCTTCTTGTGGTTTGAAGAAAGAAACTGGCTGGCTTGTGGGCAGGAAGTGGTAGAGCATTGCTGTGAGCTACTAAGCGAACAGTGCAGTAAACAACCAGATCTTACCACATGCTTAAGGTGACAATAGAAGTATTGCGACCCAGGAGATGCTGTTTACTATGCCAGAAATTTGCGGTAGAGCTTTGCTAGATGCTTGCAGATGAAAATACCATATATGGAAAGTATCTAAGATGCACCAATCCTGCCTTGTCTAAGTATCTACGTGTTTCCCGTGTGAATGATCATGCTGATGTAACCAATGTATTAGTATAAAACCATGATCTTTTTCACACAGCCTAAGTATTCCGGTATGCCAGCTGGTCAGTTACCGAACAGTAACGGGTTTCTGCTGGCATTTCAGACAGACCCGATTCAGTAACTGGCTGCTACCGGAATACTCTCACCTTTTCACACAGTTCCGCGGCTGTCCCGGTAGTGAGGCATGCCTGAGTCGTTACTAACAAAGAGCAGCTTCTTCCACTTTTCAACCCCTTCTTCCGGGTTGAAATCGCTATGGGGTGCTGTGTGAAATGTCCAGTATCTAACCCGGGAGCAGTTTTCGCGCCCTTTTTCGCCCGCCGGCGCGCACGATCTCCGGCTTTTTTTTTTTGAACGTCTGGCTAAGATTGCTATAGCAACGTATCACAACAGCATCACCATAGAGATGCCTGTGCTCCATTAAGATGCCAGATATCACCACCGCTGAAACCTGGTAACTTATCTCAATAGAGCCTAGCCATCTCTATGGTGTTGCTGTTGTGATACGTCGCTATAGCGCTATAGCAATCTTTGCCCGACGTTCCAAAAAAAAAAATAAGCTGGAGATCGCGAGCCGGCAGGCAAAAACGGCTGGCGCTGGTGGAAGCGAGATAAGAGCGGAACAGTGTGAAATGGCTCGCTTCAATCACGGAACCCTATCGGAAAAAAAAAAACATGTGTCTGAAAACTCCCATCCCTGTCTCGGATTACTGCAAGGCGGCACAATACCGACTCCCTTCCGGCTTCCACTGGTAAGTGTGAAAAGGGCCCATGTGTCCTTCCTTGAATCACTGTTCAGACCTCCTTTGGCATGAGCCCTGGTTCTGATCCACATGCATGCATGTATCTCAATAAAGAAAGCTGTTTTTCCTGATATTGCCACGGCCTAGTCTGTCACTGAACCAAAGCCACTAATTACTTCCTGCAGATAGATTTTCTGCTACAATATAAACTTTATAAAGGAGCACAAACAAACACAATTGAATATTTTTTTAAAAAATAAAACTTAAAACATGCTTAAAACATTAGCACACATTGGTCTTAAAGTTGCTTTCTTTGTATTTCCCCCATGGGATCCAGGGAACGGGGCAAAGGAAGCGCTGGCTCTTTCCTTCCTTTCCCAGGGAACTGGTGAGGAGGAGCCTCAGCCAATAAAAGAAATAGACACTTGGCTCAGTAGGTCTGCTATGCAGTTGAGAGAGTCTGGAAAAACAAGCTTTCTCTCCCCCCTTCCTCCCCATCAGAGGAGCCTCAGCCAATGGAGAAAATAGAGACTTTGTTTTGTAGCTCCTGTGTGATTGAGCAAGTCTGGCAAAACAAGCTGTTATGCAGAAAAAAAGCAAGAGAGAGAAGGAAGCAGACAGCCAGTTGCTCGGTGGCCTGATTTGGCCCCCAGGCCACATGTTTGACGCCCCTGTTCTAGGGCAATGCTTAAGGACTCCTGTGTGAGATGTTTTAGTTGCTGTTCATGTTAAAGTTGTTTTAAGTCATTCCTTATTAAGTGAGCCTTTATCTGAGAACCTAAGAAATATGGCTTCTATAGAACAGCAAGAAAAATGATAGATGGCCAACAATAAAATGAGGATTGTATCCAGCAGTGCATGAGCAGAAACATAAATGGACTTAGCACAGTTCTGCATGAACAAGATGTTGTGCAGCACCTAGAATTTTCTTCCCTATATAGCATCGTGTCCAGAAACAGTTTACACAAGGTCATGTACAAGCAGAAACACAAATGGATATACAATAAGTTTGACTTATTGTAGCACAAATACTGGATCCAACTCTGAGGAAAGAGGAATAAGAGAAGAAGTTGATATGGCCCATCTGCTACCTATTGAGCAATTTGATTCTAAGACACACTTAGTGAGCCATCCTAAACAGGAGCATTCAGTATCCTACTCAACTCTATGTGATAGGGCTTACTTTCAGAACAGTGTTCTTAGCATAGCACATTCTTCTCATGTGTTTGTGTATACCCTGTTCCTCAGAGAAAGACAGATCTTAACTATTTGCACATAAGCAGCATTGGAAAACAAGGTAACACAGTTAAACTAAGAAATTTATTCATTCTTCTTCAGTAGTCTTAGACCAGCGTTATGATAAACACCAATATATAATAATGTCAGATTTGTGTCAGGCTTTCAGATATTTATTGTCACCAATCAACTTGAGCTCTAAACTTGATTCATTTCCTTGACAGTGCCAAAAGTATCAGAAGGCAGGTTAAATGAATGGTTATATAAATTATGCTTTTTTGCTGTGGGAATGGGTTTACATAAGTCTCTTGCCAAAGTAATGGAGGAGAGAAAATAGTTCATATAGATCTCTCATTTCTAGGGGTTAACAAAAACTAACAGGCTTATACTGTGGTTTTATTTTGATTTAGCTCTGATTAAAGCCTACTTGTGAAGAAGCTATTGTAGCTACTTTAGCATAAGTGTAGAAAAGAGCTGAGAAGCATTCTGTTTACAGTGTAATAACCACTATGTTTGGGGACTGGATTAAAGTATGTTGGTGTACAAAGGTCTCATTGTCCAAAAATGTTGGATTTTCCCCAGACCATTTAGCCCTTGGATAAAAGAGGCTGTACTGTATTAGCACATGCAAAATAATGAAATCGTTTTTCATTGCGTGTTCACGTGCCATGTTTTTAGCAAAAGCTCAGCAGTTTAAAAGTGGTACAAAAAGAAACTGGAAAACAATAAGTTTAAAGAAATGTGTACTTATTATTTTCACTTCCTGATCAAAGTAAAATACAGTATTTTAAGTAGATTGGTATATAAACATTGGATAAATGGAACAGACATTAAAACCCTGCAGTGTAATTAATTCAAGATGTTTTCATAACAGTGAGTGTGGGTGACACACATTGCAACCTGACACCAAAGTGTTGGGAGCAACCTGAACTAGAGATGTAAGATTTCCAGAAATGTTGAAGCTATAGGGGAAGAACAGAAGGCTTAAGGTAGAATGGAGAAAAATTGGGATGTAGGCAAAACTTACTTCCCTGTCACATTTAAATCTTATGTTACTACTTTAACAATATAAAATACATTGTTTATAATTCAGCATATACATTTGTACTATTTGGCATATTTATGGAATTGTGATTTTCTACAAGCAAATATGCATACATGCCCATTACCTGGGAGAGAGCTGAAAACTGCTACACTCTGTTACTATAGCATGTTAACTTCTACTGTCCGAGAGGTAATGGGGGAAAGTTCTAATTAGAAAACAAGTCTGTAGTAAACAAAAGGAAATGTATTATTTGGACAGAAATAGGCTTATACAGTGACAATAGGACTATGAGCATATTTGGATATCAAATGAAACTTTGCAATGTAGAAAACACCAAACTCTTTAATATTGTACTATCAACAAATAACAGTCATACTTAAAGATAAATATGTCAAAAATATGTTGGATATGTCTAAAATATACCTCAGAATTATTTTCTGATGCTATAGATTGCCTTATATTAAAATGTTCATGATTTATAAATATATTTGTGTTTTGTAAATAACATCACTTTCATTCATTGTTTGTCAGTGCTCAGTCCCATCACAGTTACTGGATGCGTTTCAGTCATTATAGCCTCAAAGCTGTGAGTTGCTTGTTCAGCTCTTGCTCTTCCTAACTTATTCTTTTAAAACAATTTTATTAGTAACATATGGTAACAAAATTATTTCTTAAATCTTAATAACTTCTTTTATCTACCCCATATATTACATTCTACCCATCCCTCCCCCCGTTACTTGACCCCCGCCAAAGTTATTTACTTAAAATACTAATATTTAAAGGTACCCTTAACTATTAAAACAAAAACTTATATTCTTCTTCTCTAAAACTTAATCATTATCAAAAATTGTCCAATGTTCTTTTACTTTCCACTCTTTTTCTACATATTTTCTGAACTTTTTCCATTTCTTCTTAAAAACTTCTAAATCATAGTCTCTTAATGTTCTTGTTAATTTGTCCATTTCACTCCATGTCATAACTTTTATAATCCAATCCCATTTCTCTGGTATTTTTTCTTGCTTCCACAACTGCGCATATAATGTCCTAGCAGCTGAAAGCAAGTACCAATTGATAGCACGTTGGTACCTTACTCCTAACCAGTTCTCCCATATGACCCAGTTAGGCTCTTCAGACTGCTGGAGAAACTGTGGGCTCAAAGCCTCTTATTTTCACTGTTGGTGGGACTGCCCCAAAATCAGACCATTCTGGACCTCAATTTGTGCCCATCTCTCCTCCCTAACTGGGGTCTTGATCCCAGATGAACCAACAAGGATACTTCTCAATCATTGGTCCGATACCCGTCTTTCATCTTCTAAAAAATCCTTGATAGTTAAACTCCTGACAGCTGCTAAAACCACGATTGCGCAGTCCTGGAAAAACTCATTGAATTTGACACTTGACAACTGGCTACTTAAAGTCTGGGAACACATTGTAATGGATAAAATTCAGGCAGCCATAGACCACAAAGACCCATACCAAGCCTACGCTAAATATCTGGCAACTTGGCTTCCCATTCTAGAAAAGCTTGACACCGATCCATTTTATGCTAACTCTTATTCTAAAAATAAAATGTATAAGGATTTCCTTTTGCTATAAAATTCTCTTAACAAGTTAATTTCAAGTTATTTAAAGTGTATTATATCTTCCTTTTTCCTTTCCCCCGATCTTATTTTATTTTCAAATACTGTGTTATTATAATTATAATTACTATTACCTTCAGTTTGTATTTTGTTTTTAAAGGTTATTTTTGCTCTGTATTCTGTCTATTAAGCTTACGATGTTATTTCTGTTAATCTTGACGGTAAACTTCTTGCGCTATGGATTGTAAGCTACTTTTATGCCTTAATAAAATGTTTAAAGTTAAAAAAAAAAAAAAAGCAAGTACCAAATTACAGTCCTATCTTCTTTTGGAAATTTTTCCATTTGTAATCCCAGCAGAAAAGTCTCTGCAACTTTCTTAAATTCATATCCCAAAATCTTAGTAATTTCTTGCTGAATCATCTGCCAATACTTTTTCGCCCTGTCACAAGTCCACCACATATGGTAGAAAGATCCTTCATGTTTTTTAGGGTTGCCAAGTCCAATTAAAGAAAAATCTGGGGACTTTGGGGGCGGAACCAGGAGACTTTGGGGGTGGAGCCAGGAGACATTGGGGGTGGAGCCAAGAACAAGGATGTGACAAGCATAATTGAACTCCAAGGGAGTTCTGGCCATCACATTTAAAGGGACAGCACACCTTTTAAAATGCCTTTCTTCCATAGGAAATAATGAAGGATAGGGGCACCATATTTTGGGGCTCATAGAATTGGACCCTCTGGTCCAATCGTTTTGAAACTTGGGGGGTATTTTGGGGAGAGGCACTAGATGCTATACTAAAAATTTGGTGCCTCTACCTCAAAAAATAGCCCCCCCCAGAGCCCCCGATACCCACGGATGTATTCCCTATTATTCCCTATGGGAATCGTTCTCCATAGGGAATAATAGAGTGCCCAGTAGACATTTCCCTCCCCACCACGCTTTCTAAAGGGGGGGAGGGCCTCCATACCAGGGAATCCCCTGCCCCCTCCCTCTCTCACACACACAAATACTTACCAGATCTTCTTCCAGAGAACTCTTGCTGTGAAAACGAAAGCAAAAGAAAGGGAGGGGCCGTTCTCCCAAGCCCTTCCTGCTTCCTGCCCAGCCTTAAAGGGGCATACATTTTACAAACGGCTCAGGAGCTCTATAATAACATGAAGCCTACAGGTATGTTCTCCCCCCCTCCACCCCCACCCCCCGCTTCCCGATTTTTGAAGAGCGGGAGATGAGGCTGCGAACCCAGGGGTCTCCCGCCAGAGCGGGAGGGTTGGGAAGCCTATGTTTTTTACATTTCCAACATCTATCTGGCATCTTATTATTCATCTTTGCCAATTTTTAGGAGTCATATACCATCTGTACATCATTTTAAAACAGTTCTCTTTAATACTATGACACGTCGAAAGCTTCATAGAATTTTTCCACAAGTATTCCCAAGTTTCCATCTGTATTTCTTTATTTACATTAATTGCCCACTTAATCATTTGAGATTTCACTACTTCATCTTCCGTAGACCATTTTAACAATAATTTATATATTTTTGAAATTAATTTTTCATTATCTCCAAGCAGAACTATTTCCATTTCTGTTTGTTCTTTTCTTATCCCTTCAGTTTTGATATCATTATCCACCAAGCTCTTTATTTGTTGCATTTGGAACCAATCATATCTTTGTTCAACTCTTCAGTAGTTTTCAATTCTACTTTGCCACTTTGTATTTTTAATAATTGATTATATGACAACCACTTTTCTTCACCTATTTCAGCTGTTTTTATTACTTCAGCCGGCACTATCCATAATGGTTTTCTCTCATCCCTATATTTCTTGTACTTCATCCATGTATTTAACAAGTTATTTCTTATATAATGGTGAGAGAAAAAACCGTCCATCTTCTTTTTTCCATAATACAAATATGCATGCCAGCCAGATTTTTTGTTTAACAGCGTTATCCATTCTTTAATCCACACCAAACAAACTGCTTCCTGATATAATTTTAAATTCAGTAATTGAAATCCACCACTCTCTTTTGCATCTGTCAGAACTTTCATTTTAATCCTTGGTTTCTTCTCAGCCCATACAAATTCTGAAATTTTCCTTTGCCATTTATCAAGTTATTTCTTATATAATGGTGAGAGAAAAAACCGTCCATCTTCTTTTTTCCATAATACAAATATGCATGCCAGCCAGATTTTTTGTTTAACAACATTATCCATTCTTTAATCCACACCAAACAAACTGCTTCCTGATATAATTTTAAATTCAGTAATTGAAATCCACCTCTCTCTTTTGCATCTGTCAGAACTTTCATTTTAATCCTTGGTTTCTTCCCAGCCCACACAAATTCTGAAATTTTCCTTTGCCATTTATCAAATTGTTTACTTTCGTTCACAATGGAAATAGTTTGAAACAAATACATTATTCTTGGTAGGATATTCATTTTAATTGCAGCAATTCTACCCAGCAATGACAAATTAAGTTTGTTCCATTTTAACATATCTTCATCCATTTTACGCCATAGCTTCTCATAATTGTTTTTGAATAGATCAATATTCTTCATTGGTATTTCAACACCCAAATATTTTACCTTGGAGGTAACTTTACAGCCCGTTAATCTCTGTAATTCTTGTTGCTTATTTAATTGCATATTTTTGCTTAGAAATTTTGATTTTTCTTTATTAATACAAAGTCCCACCAACTCCCCATATTCTTGTATTTTAGCTAACAACAAGGGTGTAATTTGTATGGGGTTTTCATTTATAAACATTATATCATCTGCAAATGCTCTAAATTTGTAAGTAAATCCTTTTATTTTTAATCCTTCTATTTCTTTGTCTTCTTGAATCTGCATCAGTAATATTTCAGGAGTCATTATAGACAACAATGGGGAAAGCGGACAACCTTGTCTTGTGCCTTTACTAATTATCATATCTTCTGTAAGATCTGCGTTTATAAATAACCTTACACGTTGTTCAGTGTATATTGCTTTTATCATTCTAATAAAGCTTACTCCCAACTCCATCTTCTCCATTACTGCAAACATAAATTGTCAAATGCTTTCTCTGCATCCGCAAAGAATAATGCTACTTCCTTTTCTGGATGTCTTTCATAATATTCTACAATATTTACAACAGTTCTGATATTGTCTCTTATTTGCCTTTTGAGAAGAAACCCTGCTTGATCCTCCTTTATAAAATTTATCAAATATTGTTTAAGCCGTTCTGCCAATATTCTTGTATATATTTTATAGTCATTATTTAATAACGAAATTGGTCTATAATTTTTTACATTCGTGACATCTCTATCTTCCTTTGGGATCAACGAAATAACAGCTTCCTTCCATGTGTTTAGTATTTTCCCTTTTACTCTTACCATGTTCATCAACATCTGCAATTTTGGTAGGGTTGCCAATCCCCAGGTGGGGGCAGGGGATCCCCCGCTTTGGAGGCCCTCCCCCTGCTTCAGGGTCGTCAGAAAGCGGGGGGAGGGGAGGGAAATGTCTGCTGGGAACTCTGTTATTCCCTATGGAGATTTATTCCCATAGAAATCATGGAGAATTGATCCGCAGGTATCTGGGGCTTTGGGGAGGCTATTTTTTAAGGTAGAGGCACCAAATTTTTAGTACAGCATCTAGTGCCTCTCCCCAAAATATCCCCCAAGTTTCAAAATGATTGGACCAGGGGGTCCAATTCTATGAGCCCCAAAAGAAGGTGCCCCTATTCTTCATTATTTCCTATGGAAGGAAGGCATTGAAAAGGTGTGCCTTCCCTTTAAATGTGATGGCCAGAACTTCCTTTGGAGTTCAATTATGCTTGTCACAGCCTTGATCTTGGCTCCACCCCTAATGTCTCCTGGCTCCACCCCCAAAGTCTCCTGGCTGCACCCCCAAAGTCCCCAGATATTTCTTAAATTGGACTTGGCAACCCTAAATTTCGGTGTTAATTCATCTTTAAAGGTTTTAAAATATTTAGCTGTATATCCATCCGGCCCAGGTGCCTTTCCATTTTTCATTGTGTTATTTGCAGCCTCAATTGAATTTTTTTCAATTGGATCATTCAAAACTTTGTTGCATGTTTTCTGTTAAGGGTTCTGTTTTTATCTTTTGTAAATACTCACCCATCTTTTCTTTCTGTATTTTAACACCTTTAAACAACTTGGCATAATACTTAAAAAATTCTCTTTTTATTCCCTCCTGACTAACCACCTCTCTTCCATCTACCACAATTTTATTAATAATTTTATTTTCTCTTTTTTTCTTCAGTTGCCAAGCCAAATATTTCCCAGGTTTATTTGCTCCCTCAAAAGATTTCTGCTGCAATCTTTTCAAATTCCATTCCAATTCTTTATTTAACAAATGTCTCATTTGCATTTGTAATATTGTAATTTCCTTTATAATTTTCTTTTTCCCTGGCCTTTTCCTCAACTCCCCTTCTTTTTTCTTTATTTCATTCTGAATGTCCAACAGCTGTTTTTCTTTTGCTCTCTTATCTTTATTATTCAAGGTAATCAATAATCCTCTCATTACTGCTTTATAGGCATCCCAAACCGTCCCAAATTTCCATATCCTCTTTATCATTCACTTGAAAGAAAGCTTTAGTTTCATTTTCTAGATATGTCACTATTTCTTTATTCTGTAGTAAATCTTCATTCAATCTCCATCTTCTCAACTTCTTAGACAATTTTGTGATCCACATTATTGGGTTGTGATCAGCCCCAATTTTGGGTAAAATCTCTATTTTCCTTGTTATAAAACCTAAATCTTTAGTGCCCCACAACATGTCAATTCTGGAAAAAGTTTTATGTCTTGCTGAAAAAAAAGGTATAATCCCGCACCTCAGGGTTAAATTTCCTCCATATATCCTCCAAATTTTCTTGTCTGACCAGTTCAAAAAAGGATTTTGGCAATTTTCCTTCTTTGTTATCATTTTTTTCCCCTAGATCTATCCAAAGAGTTCTTAATTGTTCCATTAAAATCTCCCATTATCATACGTCAGTTCATCAAGTTGTTGCGTAATGTCTTTAAAAAAAACATCCTTTGCACCTATCGCAGCGCCAGCTTCACGGCCTCACTAGATCTCTAATTTTCAGTCTCTTCGGGGTATTTTACTTGTTTCGATGGATGGGACCACTGCAGCTTTGTGGTTTTTCTCACACAATATAGGCTCACGAGAACTTGAACTTAAAACCACAGATTTATTGTTACAAACAGTCTTAAACTGGGGATATGGGAGATATTTACACAGGTTACTATTTTGTTTCAGGCTTCACGATTACTTTTTCTTTTGTTTTGAGTCTTTCACCGTTACACAGTTCACCTTCAACTCCCTCTCCACCTTTTGTCGAGGTCTGGCCTCTTGGGATAGATGTGTCTAGTCACACCCCTCGACTGAAGACTCTTCTCTCAGCCCTTCTTGGTGTCTCTGACCCACATCTACTCCCTCAACCTCCTCACTAGGTCTTTAGAGTAGTTTCCTGGTGTCTGCGACCGTTCAGGTCTTTAACTGACTCACACACACACACACAGCCCTCTCGGCTGGTTAGGTCAAGCTGGCAGTCTCTGGAAGACTTCCCCGTCTCCTCATCCAGCTTCCACACAGGATCAGCTGTCTTCTAAGCCTCTCTCAGGCCCGAACTGACCCTCTCAGTCTTTCTGTCAGGCTCCAACTCTGACAGACTTCTGACTGAACTCCTGCCTCAGCAGTTTTCTGTCACCAACTAACTTTTTTCCCTCCCTGAGAGCTCAGAGCACTTTGCCCCCACCCTCAGGTCACCTGACGCAGCCCTGTGCGTCTTCAGCTTATGCTTAACCCATTGCTTTCCGTCACATGTCCCTCCCCCTTTTGAGACATTGCGCAAGGCGAAAGGTCTCAGCCTTTTGCTGAGCAATGGGACATGGGCACACTTGCTTGGGTTACACTATATTATAACACCACACTTTTGTTATAACCCCAACTTCAAAATTATATGCATTCTTCATCAGTTATACAGACTAATATTCTTTAACACTACTATACAAACAGACTCTTCAAACTTTACATTCTTCTTGACAGTGCATCAGCAATCACATTTTGCTTCCCAGGGATATGCTGGATGTCAAAGTTGTAATCTTGGAGCTGTAAACTCCACCTTATGAGTTTGCTGTTCGTATCTTTAACTTGGTTCAACCATTTCAGGGGAGAATGATCTGTACATAATGTAAACTTCCTTCCCCATAGGTATGGTTTCAGTTTACCTATTGCCCACACAATCGCTAAACACTCTTTTTCAATTACTGAGAGGTGTTGCTCTCGGTCCAATAACTTTCTACTAAGATACAGAACTGGATGATACAGTCCTTCCTCTCCTTGCTGACTTAGTGTTGCTCCTACCCCAACATTAGATGCATCAGTAAAGAGGGTAAACTCCTTTGAAAACTCTGGAGTTCTCAACACTGGTTCAGTGGTCAGAACCACTTTCAGATGTTCATACGCTTTTTGACACTCTGCATTCCAGTTTACTGGATCAGGGTTCTTCTTCTTGGTGCACTCACATAGCGGTGCTGCTATCGTGCTAAACTCAGGTATGAACCTTCTGTAGTATCCTACTACACCCAAAAACGCTCGAATTTGTTTCTTGGTTTGGGGTCTAGGCCACTCATGTATGGCTTGCACCTTTCCCCAATCTGCTTTGATCTTACCTCCTCCTAGCACATGCCCTAAATACTTAACCTCGGCCATGGCTAGTTGACACTTAGATGCTTTGATGGTGAGACCCGCATCTTTCACTCGTTGTAACACAATGGCCACATGCTGCAAATGTTCCTTCCATGTAGCACTGTAAATAGCAATATCGTCAATATATGCAAGAGCAAATTCTTTCAGTCCCACTAACATCTTATCAATTACTCTCTGGAATGTGGAGGGAGCATTCCTTAACCCAAATGGTAACACAGTAAACTCAAAGAGTCCCTCTTTGGTTACAAAAGCTGTTTTCTGCTGATCTTTAGGATCCATAGCTACCTGCCAATAACCTTTTGTCAAGTCTAAGGTGGTAATAAAATTGGCAGCTCCAATTGTCTCGACCAACTCGTCTATGCGAGGCATTGGATACACATCCGGTACTGTGATTTTATTCAACCTCCTGTAGTCCACACAAAACCTCATAGTTTTGTCCGGTTTGGGTACTAGGACTACAGGTGAGGCCCACGGACTTTCTGATGGTACAATCAAACCCAATTTCAACATTTCTTCTACCTCCTGCTGTACATACTTGGCATTCGGGCCGGTCACTCTATATGGTTGGAGTGCTACAGGCCTCGAATCCCCTGTGTCAATCTTGTGACACGCTAGGTTTGTCTTACCTGGTACATCTGAAAAAATTGTTTTGTACCTTCCCAAGATTGTTTGTAATTGGCCTCTTTGTTCTCCATTAAGAGAAGGGGCGAACTGAACCTCCTTAAGGGTCTCTTCCTGGGATATTTTCCCCCAACCCGACAATTCAGTTCCCGCACACTCTCCCTTCTTTGTAATTAAAACCAAATTACCCCTGTCAAAATAAGGTTTTAACATATTTACATGGAACACTTTACATTGTTCACCATCTTCACTTAAATTCACTACATAGTTCACGTTGGAGACCTTATGGGCGATGGTATAAGGTCCCTCCCAGGCCACATCTAACTTGTTCTTCTTCCTGGGCTTCAACACCAGTACTCTGTCTCCTGACTTGAACTCTCTGTCTCTGGACTTGGAGTCGTACCACTGCTTCTGCCGTCGTTGTGATCTTCTCATGTTGTCTGCAGCAGCCGTCCTCACCTCCTGCAGATGCTGTTGTAGTTCTTGTAGGTAAGAGATGACATCTGTCTCCTGGATGTCCTCGTTCCCGGACCACGCCTCTTTCAGAACATCAAGGGGTCCTCTGGCTTGTCTTACATACAACAGTTCAAATGGACTGAACCCGGAACTTTCTTGGGGTACCTCCCTGTACCCGAAGAGCAGATGTTGCAACCTCTGGTCCCAATCGTTGGGATGCTTGCATGCGTAAGTCTTTAGCATATGGTTCAGGGTGCCATTAAACCTTTCATTGAGTCCATTTGCTTGTGGGTGGTATGCTGTTGTGGTCACATGCCGGATTCCACAAGCTCTTAACAATTCTTGCATCACATTTGACATAAATGTGGTGCCTAAATCAGTCACCATCTCTTTTGGGAAACCCAATCTTGAAAACACAGTCAATAGGGCTTCCGCCACTGTCTTTGCCTCAATATCCTTAAGTGGAACCGCTTCTGGAAACTTGGTGGCATAATCTACGATGGTCAGGATGTACTTGTTTCCCCTTCTGGTCACTCTGGAGATAGGACCAACAATATCTACTCCTATCTTCCCAAAGGCTTCTGTGACTATAGGGACTGGCTGTAGTAGACCCTTAGTTTTGTCTAGAGCTTTCCCCACCATTTGGCAGGCCTGACACGATTTGCAAAAAGCCCTTATGTCCTTGCCCATATTTGGCCAAAAGAACCGTTCTTGCACTCGGTCCCTTGTCTTATTGATGCCAAGGTGAGAGGCCATGGGTGATGCATGAGCCAAATCCAACACTTGCATCCTATACTTTCTTGGCAGGACTAATTGCTTCTTTCTTTCCCACACTATGTTATGTTTTCTTTTTAAAGCCACCCGGTATAGTTTCTGGTCTATCACTTTAAATTGGCATGGGTGTTCAATTGTGATCTCATTATCACTCACCCCAGTTCTCTGCCATAGTTCCTTCAGGCTGTCATCTTGTTGCTGCTCTCTGAGGAATTCTGCAGCAGGGATGGTCTGCAACATTGTTTCCTCTTCTTCTGCTGGTTGCTGTACACACACCTCAGTCGTTGCTGCTTCTGGCCTGCTTCTTGTAACAATGTTGACAGGATTAGCTTGCTGTCTCTTTAACTCATCAGCTAAATCATTGCCCAATAGAAGCGATGTTCCTATGTCACTCAGGACTCCCACAATCCAATCACCTTGGAACTCTCTATACTTGATAGGAACTTCTGCTAGGGCCACTTCAAATGTAGGTCCTTTAATGCCTTTTATGGTGTAAGATTTTCCAGGCAAATACTGATGACTTTTTACTAATTCTGGCTGTACTAGGGAAACCTGCGCCCCTGTGTCCCTATAAGCCTTGACTTCCTCGTCATTTACCATCACAGTCTCAGTATATTCCTCACTCAAGCTTTCCTGCACTTTCCACACCTTCAGAACACTATTGGGTCTTTCCGGTGGTGTGTTCTCTGGAAGTGAGGGGTTTGTTTCTACTTCTTTCTGTTGACTTTGCACTATTTTAACTGTCTTAGCTGGTGGGGTCTTTTTCCCTTTTTCTGGGCAAAATTTGGCATAGTGCCCAATTCCTCCACATTGGAAGCAAGCAGCTTGGGTCTTCCTGTATGGAGGTGGACTGTACCGCTTTGCAGGGTTGTTGTTACCCGCCCCAGACTTCTCTGGAGAGTTCCAGACTCGGGGTTTTTTAGTTGGAGCAGTCCACATTGATCTCCCTAGATCTGATTCAATCTCATCTAGAATCATAGCTGCTTCTTCTACTGTCTTCAACTTCTTGTCTCTCAGAACCCACCTATACTGAGAGGGGACTTGGTTATAAAACTGTTCCAAGCCCACTAAGTTTTTCAGGTCCTCTAAAGTGGAAACTTTACTCCCTTCAACCCATCTGTTCAGGGCCCTGTCTAACCGACAACCTAGTTGAGAGTATGTTTCTCCAGGCTTTCTTCTGATTTCTCTAAATTTTTTCCTGCTTTGCTCTGCTGTTAAGCCAAAGCGGACTCTGACCCTTTCCTTATACAATTGATAATCAGAAGTCTCCTCATCCCTCAGTTCAGAGTAGATTTCACTCAACTCTCCACAGATCTGAGGTCTCAAATAAATCATTCTGTCCTCATCAGCAACTCTTAAATCTTTACATGTTCTTTCAAAATTAAACAAAAAAGCTTCTACATCATCCCCTTTTTGATACTTGGGGAATTTCTTTTGTTCTACTGTGAGGCGCCTCTCATTTCTAGTATCACGTTGAAACTCAGGCCTTCCCTGAATCTCCTGGAGTTTCAAACTGTACATTTTTTCCTCATGTTCTCTCTCTCTTTCCGCTTCCCTCTCTCTTTGTTCTCTCTCTGCTTCCCTTTCTCTGCGTTCTCTCTCCTCTCTTTCTGATTCCCTTTCTGCTTGAATCTTGGCCATCTGAATTTCTTTTTCTGCTTCTATTCTGGCCAATTCCAACTGTATTTTCATAGCCTCAATGCTCTGACCAGGATTCACCTCAGGAATCTCTTCTTGCGTCTGCCCATCCCCCGTGGCTGTGGTAGTTCTCTTAGGAGGAGCCATTTCTGACAGGAATTTTTCACAAAACTGTCTTAATTCCTTCACTGCAGTGTCCCTATACTTTCTGTGTCTCTTAGTGACACTTATTTTGGGGTTTTTCTTCGAAATCCCGACGCTGGCACCAATTATCGCAGCGCCAGCTTCACGGCCTCACTAGATCTCTAATTTTCAGTCTCTTCGGGGTATTTTACTTGTTTCGATGGATGGGACCACTGCAGCTTTGTGGTTTTTCTCACACAATATAGGCTCACGAGAACTTGAACTTAAAACCACAGATTTATTGTTACAAACAGTCTTAAACTGGGGATATGGGAGATATTTACACAGGTTACTATTTTGTTTCAGGCTTCACGATTACTTTTTCTTTTGTTTTGAGTCTTTCACCGTTACACAGTTCACCTTCAACTCCCTCTCCACCTTTTGTCGAGGTCTGGCCTCTTGGGATAGATGTGTCTAGTCACACCCCTCGACTGAAGACTCTTCTCTCAGCCCTTCTTGGTGTCTCTGACCCACATCTACTCCCTCAACCTCCTCACTAGGTCTTTAGAGTAGTTTCCTGGTGTCTGCGACCGTTCAGGTCTTTAACTGACTCACACACACACACACAGCCCTCTCGGCTGGTTAGGTCAAGCTGGCAGTCTCTGGAAGACTTCCCCGTCTCCTCATCCAGCTTCCACACAGGATCAGCTGTCTTCTAAGCCTCTCTCAGGCCCGAACTGACCCTCTCAGTCTTTCTGTCAGGCTCCAACTCTGACAGACTTCTGACTGAACTCCTGCCTCAGCAGTTTTCTGTCACCAACTAACTTTTTTCCCTCCCTGAGAGCTCAGAGCACTTTGCCCCCACCCTCAGGTCACCTGACGCAGCCCTGTGCGTCTTCAGCTTATGCTTAACCCATTGCTTTCCGTCACAGCACCATTAGGCGCATACAATCCCAATAACAACGTTTTCTTTGCATTTAATATTATTTCTACTGCTACAAATCTTCCAGCTTTGTCTTTGTTCACTAATTTTGGCTTCAATTCTTGTTTGATATAAAAAATCACTCCCCTTTTCTTCTGTTCACCCAGTGAAAAAAATTCTAACCCCAATTGTTTATTCCATAAAAATTTGTAATCCTTTTGTTTAATATGCACTTCTTGTAAACAAACTATATTACAATTTTGCTTTTTAATCCAATGAAACGTTGCCCTTTTTTGTGGTGAATTTAGTCCATTTACATTCCAAGACAATAATTTGTAATTCATCATGGTGCAAATTCTTTATTTTCTTCATAAAAACTACGCAATTTCTGTGCATTTGTGATTGTGATTCTTTTCCCCTGAAGTTCAAAGTTCAAACCTTCAGGTATTATCCACCTAAACCTCATTTCATTGTCCCATAGTTTTTCTGTCAGTTTTTTATATGTTTTTCTATCATTTATCTCTTGCCTTGGCAGCTCCTTCATGATTCTTACTCTGCTGCCTCCCACTATCAATGTCTTTTCAAAGTTTTTACTCATGATCTTTCCCACCATTTCTTTTGTCATGTATCTTATAGCAACATCTCTTGGTAGATTATTTTTCTTGGCTTAGAGTGAGTTCACTCTATACATATAGTCATACATATATTTAGTCTCTTCAGTATCTTCCTCTAAAAATTCTGCAATTATTTTTATTATATACTCTTTAAGTCACCATCTTCCTTTTCAGGTACTCCTCTCAGACGTATTTGAGTCTCCATCAGTCTGCAGTCATGGATTGTCACTTTTTCTTGTATTTTCAACAAGCTGGAGTCATGTATTTTCATTCTCCCTTCTACCTCCTGCACTTTTTTAAATGTTTCCTCTGTCTCCTTCCTGAGATCTTCCATATCTTTTTTAATTTCCTCTATAATTTCTTTTTTTGATTCAGTTATCATCTCTTTCATACCTTTCATCATTCTAGCCTCCATTGCCTCTAATTGGTCCTGCATTTTCTCCAATGAAGTGGCCCTTGTATGGCCTTGCTTGTGTTCTGACATTTAAAAACACCAAAAATTTTGATCTCACAAACTTGAACTTTAACTATCCAGTTCAAAAGATTAGAGCTTGCTTTTTACAACAAGCCTAATTTCGCCATCCTCAGAGCTTCCCAGACCAAAATATTAATTTTTAAAGTTTTTAAATCCTTCAAAATGGCAATTGTGACTTTTTACTGCCCTCTGCAACTTTTTTCTCTTTTTCTTTTAAAGGTTTCTAAAGTCCATTACAAACAATGTCCAATAGTATTTATCCTCTTCTTATCATCTCAATCAATTCCAACAATTTTTAATGTCCTGAATACTTTAAAAACATTATTTTAATTTTAACCTCCAAGCAATGGCCGCCGATGTTTCTCAATGGTGTTATAATCCTAGAGTAGGCTTTTCTTCCTCTGCTTCCTGCTTTACTTGCCACCAAATCCCGTTTCCAATGGTAAGGAGATCTCACGATGCTTGACGTACTTCCTGTGTTGATTGCATATGCTGCAGGTCTGTGACAATGGTGCTCTTTTTTCAAAACCGTAAGTAGACCAAACAATAAATTCCTTTCCACTTTTTAGCACTGTCCTTTAAATTTACAAAGTCCAAATTTCACCTCTTCCTCCCTTCTTCTTCCAAGCTTACTAGATTTCCATTTCCCACCTTCTGAGTTTATTCTGTTTAACTGCAAATAGTCCTGAAATAAAAGATAATCATCTGTACCTTCTCTACCGGTTATCCAGATTCACACCGTTCTTGCGTAGCTTTAGATGTTTAACAAAGTCCAAGAAGGTTAGGATTCTGTCGAGCTTATGTCAAATAAATGAACTTCTGCAGATGATGAAAATGCAACTCTTCTCCGAAGACCCCTCAAAGGAGCCCCCCCCCCCCGGGACTCCCTTTTAGCCAAGGTAAATCTCCTCAAAGTTTCTTGTGCATATCTTGGACTAATCTCTAACTGAGAAAAGTAGGCAGTAGGCATTAATTTGCCTTCCACTACCCCGAACAGAAGTTCCAGCCTGCTCCCATTGTGGGAAGCAGCTCAGCTCGACATTTTCCTCCCCCAGAAGTCCAATTCTTGCTCTTCCTAACTTATTAAAGTCCATTGATCAGGGCTGGATGACTGGCTCTAAGAAGTGGTCAACACATTATTAAAAGGAAGCAGTCCCAACAGATTTGAAGAAAGTTTTGGTGAGGCCCATCTTGAAGAAATCCTCTTTTGACCATAATATCAAAATAACTACTATCCTGGGACTAACATTTCCTTTCTGGATAAGGTAATATGGTCTGAATCCCTGTCTGATGATGGTAATGGACTGAACTGAGGGCCAACAAACTGAAACTCAGTCCAGATAAGGCAGAGGCACTCTTAGTGAAACTGCCCCATAAGCCTTGGGGCTAATTGGTGCGATATAAATGCTTCGATGAGTGAAGTACCAAGTCTGAAAATGATGCAAAATTATTTGCAGTGATGGAAACCTAAGCAGTCTGATAAGTGCTCCCAATCAACCTTTCCAAATTTGGTGAGTGGACAACAAAATAGCAAATGAGATTCAATGTAAGTGTATAGTGATGTACCTTAGTACGTAATATCCTAAAATGTATACTAATGAGATATATAGTTGTTATGGTTAACCAGGAAAAGTATTGGGGGGGTAGTGCAATGAAAACATTGTTTCAGTGTGAAATGCAAGAGAGTTATTAGGAAATGAAAACTAAACAGCCAGGTTCATAAGTATACAAATCTATAGTGGAGTCATGTTTACAATACTTTGTACGGTTCTGTTTACCCCAGTTCAAAAAGGATAAAGTGGAGAGCTTTAAAAAGTATGCAGAAAGGGTCATCTGACAATGAACAAGGGATTAGAATGCTTTCACTAAGAGGAATAGCTAAAGCTTTGGAGGCTTTTTATTTTAGAAAAAAAGATGACAAGGGCTGGCATGATAGAGGTTTCATACACACAATGTGGAGGAAATGGATACAGAGAATTTGTTCTTCCTCATGATTTTAGAACTAAATACTGTAATTAGATGTTTTGATGAATCTCACTGGATTAATAAGGTAATGGATTTTTTCTTAATAATTTATTAATTGGATTTTATAGCTGATTAATTCAGAAATTGATTAATTGGATTTTCACAATTGATTAATTTGAATTTCTGGGGGTCTCATTGATCAATTTAGGTGTATTTATTCTTAGTATTTATTAGTAGGGTGGAAGGTTTGGTAAGCTTGAGAGGGGAGGTGGTTAGGTTGGGGAATTGTACTGGGAATTTTAGTTGGGTAAATATTTGTGATCTGTATGCTAGCATTAACTTGTCTCCTGCTTTTACTATCAGATGCTTAGTGGGTCCCATTCTGGGCCTCTATTACTGGTATCCAATAAGGATACCAGTAATAGAGGGGTGCGGAAGGTATGTCAGCGGGACAAGGTGGGAAATAGGAAAGAGATGGAGATACAGGAATGCTCGGCCCCCTTCCTACCTCCATCCCATTCTGAGAGATGCTGGTTGTGTGGCTAGGAAAATATACCCTTTTTCAACACCGGTGTTGTGCAATGCCAGGTCTATTAACAATAAGACTTTTGTTCTTTGGGATTATCTGGCAAGCAGCATGTAGATCTGCCATGCACGACTGAGACCTGGATGAGAGGTGGCAAGACTATTGCCCTGAACCAGCTTCCCCCCTCACTAGGTTTTTTGGTCCTTCACCCGCCTTGGACTAATTGGGGGTGGGGGCGGGTGGCATTGCTTATCCAGGAGGATACTGTAGTGTATGGCGTTCGCAGAACGCAACCAGTTCATAAGGGCCACAATAGCAGAATGACATCAGCCACGGAGGCAACTGAGAAACATCCAGGTGCCTCCGCGCTGGGCGCAACGATCCGCCAATCACAGCTCGTGGCGGGAAATACGGCTGACCGGCATTGGACCGGCCAGCAGGGAGAATAGTCCGGCAACTGTATATATGCGGGATCCGGCCCGCGTGCTCTCTCTCCATCTTGTATAGTACCATGGAATAAACTATGTTGCCCTACGCTCGTCTCCAAGTCTGGTACTTTACAGTGGCGACGAGGATGGGATTCTAGCCTCATCGGCTACGACGGAGATCTTGGGCAACGAACGACCGGACACGACCGCCGCCGCCACCATGGCCAACCAGGGCGGGATCACCGGCTACCTCGAGCCCTTCGACCCCGCAAATCCAGAGGGCTGGGAGTCCTACTCGGAACGGGTCGAGTTCTACCTCCGGGCCAACAAGATCACCGACGCCGGAGCAAAGAGGGATGTTCTCCTGAGCGTTTGCGGGCCAGCCACGTTCGAGATCGCGAAGGGTCTCTCGGCGCCCGCCCGCCTGGCGGAGAAATCCTACGAGGAGATCATCCGGCTCCTCACGGGCCATTTCTTGCCGCAGCCCTCACGGGTGGCTCGCAGATTCCTGTTCCACAGAAGGGACCAGACCGCAGGAGAGTCAGCAGCGGACTACTTGGCGGCCCTCCGCAAACTCGCCGGGAACTGCAACTTTCCCCAGCTGGAGGAAACCCTGGCCGACCGATTCACGTGGGCCTCCGCGATGAAAGGCTCCAGCAGAAGCTCTTCGCCAAAGAAGAGCTCACCCTCCAGGGCGCCTTCAGCGAGGCGGTAGTGTGGGAGAGGACCGCCAGGACGTTTCCCCGGGCCAAGACCGAGACCGCTCACCACGAGGAGCTGGACCCCGAGCCCCAGGACGAGGGAGAAGCCTTCCAGACGCGACGCGCCGCGGGACCCGCCGCCCGAGCTCCACAGCGCCCCCGAGCCCACGAACGGCAGAGTCAGCGCACCAGCGAAAGGGCTAAATGCGCCAGCTGCGGCGACCCCCACGATCGGCGGGACTGCCAGTACCGGACCTGGGACTGCAGGAGCTGCGGGAAGACCGGCCATATCGCGCGAGCTTGCCGAGCCAAGCCCAACCGCCCGCAGCCGACCGCGCACCACGAGGCCGCCGAGTCCCACTCCACAGCCTCCACCTCACTTCAGGTACTTAATTTACCCCTGACCACCCCCAACAAGATAACGATGGCGGTCCTCATAGACGGGGCCCCCTGCACCATGGAAGTGGACTCAGGCTCCTCCATCTCCATAATTGCGGAGGAGACCATGAGAAGGCTACGCCCCGGCCAGGGGCTGCAGCTGCGACCGGCAAATTTCATATTGCGGGACTTCCAGCAAAACCCGGTCCAAATAGCGGGGTGGGCACGGGTGCTGGTGGAGCGGGGGTCCTTCAGAGGGCCCCTAGACATCCTGGTAGTCAAGCGGCCGCTTACCACCCTGTTGGGTCTTGCATGGTTTGGCCCCTTGGGAATCCGAGTAGAGGTGGCGCGCACAGCCACAGCAGGAGGGTTCGGGGAGGTGTGCGGAGAGTTCCCCGACGTATTCAATGGGTCGCTGGGTAGTACAAGGGCCCGGCCATCTCCCTACCGCTCGACCCGACGGTCAGACCGATCCGGCTCAAGGCAAGGAGGGTCCCCTTCGCCTTGAAGCCCAAGATCGAGGCAGAGTTGGACCGCCTAGTAGCCCAAGGGGTCCTGGAGCCAGTTGATTACGCCATGTGGGAGACCCCCATAGTGACCCCGGTCAAACCAAATGGGGACGTGCAGATATGTGCCGATTACAAGTGCAAAATTAACAAAGCGCTCCAAGACAACCCATACCCGGTGCCAGTAGTCAGCCACGTCCTGGCAACCCTGGCGGGGTCAAAGATTTTTGGGAAGCTGGACCTGGCACAAGCCTACCAGCAGCTCCCAGTGGACGCTAAAACGGCAGAGGCGCAGACGATAGTTACCCACAGGGGGGCGTTCAGGGTTAACCGGTTGCAGTTTGGGGTCAGCGTGGCTCCGGGGATCTTCCAGAGTATAATGGAGGCTCTCCTTAAAGGGATCCCCGGAGTCCAGCCGTTTTTCGACGATGTTTTAATCGCCGCCCCGGACCCTGAGGAATTCCGCAACCGCCTGCGAGAGGTGCTCCGCCGTTTCCAAGCCGCTGGACTAAAAGTTAAGAGGGAGAAGTGTATGCTGGGGGTGCCACGGGTGGAGTTCCTGGGGTTCGCAGTGGACGCGGAGGGAATCCACCCGACCGAGGAAAAGACCAGGGCCATTGTTCAAGCCCCAGCCCCCACGTGTAAAGCGGAGCTACAGAGCTTCCTGGGGGTCCTCAATTTCTACCACACATTCATACCCCACAAGGCGGCTCTCGCCGAACCCCTACACCGATTACTGGACAAAAAAGCTCCATGGGTGTGGGGGAAGAAGCAAGCCGCCGCCTTCCAGGCAGTTAAAGACGTTCTGGTTTCCAACGGGGTGCTGCACCACTTCGACGAGCGCCTTCCGGTCATCTTGGCTTGCGATGCATCGCCGTACGGGGTGGGCGCAGTCCTGGGGCACCAGTTACCGGATGGCCGGGAGGTTCCGGTCGCATACTACTCACGCACCCTGACCTCGGCAGAACGGAACTACGCACAAATCGACAAGGAGGCCCTGGCCATAGTAGCGGGGGTCCATAAATTCAACGATTATTTGTATGGGCGCCGGTTCACGATAGCGACGGACCATAAGCCGCTTTTGGGTCTGTTGGCCCCAGACCGACAAACTCCCCAAATCCTGTCCCAGAGGGTGTTGAGGTGGAATCAATTCCTCAACTCGTACACCTACACGCTGGTACACAGGGCGGGCAAGGCAATGGGTCACGCGGACGCTCTCAGCCGGTTGCCGCTCCCTGACACAGGCCCCGATCCAGCCCCAGCACACCAGGTCATGTCGATCGAGTCGCTTCCGGAGCAGCCCCTCCACGCGGCGGAGGTGGCTAGAGCCACCGGGAAAAACAAAACCCTAGCACGGGTGCTCGACTGGGTGGTGAGGGGGTGGCCAGAGGGGAACATGGGGGAAGAGTTCAAACCCTACAAAATGCGAAGGGAGGAACTCACAGCCCACAAAGGGTGCCTACTATGGGGGAGCAGGGTAGTGGTCCCCCCCCTCTACAGAAACGGGTCTTAGAATCACTCCACGAAACACACCCAGGCATAGTGAGAATGAAGGCCCTGGCCAGGAGCTACGTATGGTGGCCGGGGATGGACGGGGAGATAGAGAACTGGGTCCGGAGATGCAGCACATGCCAGGAGTCGTGGCCGGACCCACCCAGCGCCCCGGCTACACGATGGGAGACCACAAGGAAACCGTGGTCCCGGCTCCACATTGATTTTGCCGGGCCATTCCAGGGATAGATCTTCCTAATCATTGTGGATGCCTACACAAAATGGTTAGAGGTCGTTCCCGTAGGGTCTACCTCGTCAGCAGCAGCCATCAGAGCATTACGCAGGGTCCTGTGCACCCACGGTATTCCGGACACCATAGTCTCGGACAACGGGGCAGCGTTCACCTCGGGGGACTTCCAGGCGTTCCTCCAGAGGTACCTCATTAGACACATCCGGTCAGCCCCCTTCCACCCGGCCACCAACGGCCAGGCCGAGCGGATGGTCCGAACAACAAAAGAGGCCCTGGGAAGGATAGTGCAAGGCGATTGGGACCACCGGCTAACCGCGTTCCTCTTCGACAACCGGGTCATCCCAAACCCAGTCACCGGGGTCAGCCCAGCCGAGCTCCTCATGGGGCGCAAGCTCACCACAAGGCTAGATCGGCTAAACCCCGACAGAGCCCCCGACGTGCGAGGGTCACCGGAGGTCAGAGAAGCGGCTAGGGGGTTCTTCGCAGGGGACCCAGTGTACGCCCGCAACTACGCTTCAGGCCCCGAGTGGATAGCTGGGCGGGTACTACGGGTCGTGGGTTCCCGCCACTATGAGGTATCCACCGAGGGGGGCCAGATCCTACACCGGCACATCGACCAGTTACGCCGCCGGACTCTCCCAGAGGTACCCACGGAAACGAGGGAGGGGACAGGGTCCGAGGGGCACCCAATGACACCTGCACCGACACCACGGCCACACACACCAGCCGAGGCGGACCAACCCTCGGACCCCGACCCACAACCCAGCAACGCTCAACCCCCCGGGGAAACCCCAGAGGCGGAAGTAGCCCCGGCACCACAAGCCACTCCCAGGCGTTCAACACGGGAGCGCCGACCTCCCGCCTACCTCCAGGACTATGTCACTAACTAAGGGGGGAGGAGTGTAGTGTATGGCGTTCGCAGAACGCAACCAGTTCATAAGGGCCACAATAGCAGAATGACATCAGCCGCGGAGGCAACTGAGAAACATCCAGGTGCCTCCGCGCTGGGCGCAACGATCCGCCAATCACAGCTCGTGGCGGGAAATACGGCTGACCGGCATTGGACCGGCCAGCAGGGAGAATAGTCCGGCAACTGTATATATGCGGGATCCGGCCCGCGTGCTCTCTCTCCATCTTGTATAGTACCATGGAATAAACTATGTTGCCCTACGCTCGTCTCCAAGTCTGGTACTTTACAGATACCCTGGAGTTACAGAGGATGATACAAGAGCTGAGATGACTAGAACGAGGGTGGCAATGTGTTTGTGACAAAGCTGCAAGAACATCTTATAGGACATTTATGAAAACCTATGAAATGGCAGTGAAGGCTGCTCCATTGCATCTGTGAACTCTCTCCTGGTCCAGTTATTTAGGACAATTTGGTCCCTATCTTGCCCCAAGGCAAGCAATACGTTAAAGAATTGGCTACTGGCTGTAAGGCATTTGTGAGCTATCTGGCTCCCAATCCTTGGCAGGGCATTGTTGACCCCAGCACCATGGGTGAGGAGCCTTGGGGTGATTGTGGTTGCCTCACTTGATGGAGACCCAGGACCTGTAAAATGGAGCTGTTCTACCAAGCCTTTGGCTGAAGTGGCAGATGTTCAATTCATATCAATCTCCCCTGCCCACAGAAATACATCACCGGACTAATCATTGTGCAACAGGCATTATGAACTGCCCTAGAGTTCTTGACTTTGTTTGCTGCTATCTTGCCTTTGATTGTTTGATTGTTTTAACCTGGTTTTTCTTATATGTTACTGTTATTTATATTCCAATTGCTGTGAGCTGCCCTGAGCCCATTTTTGGGAAATGGAGACATATAAATCAAATAAATAAACTGGATAATTGCTAGGGGACACACAATGCAATCATGTCTTGTTTGTGTACTCTCCAGAATCATCTGACTGGCTAGTGCTTGAAACAAAACCCTGAACTAGTTGAACCCCTTAGTCTTTATGTTTATGGAGAGCCAGTTTGGTGCAGTAGTTAAGAGCACAGATTCTGATCTGGGAGAACCAGGTTTGATTCCCCGCTCCTCCACATACAGCTGCTGCATGACCTTGGGCAAGCCACAGTTTTCTCAGAGCTGGTCTGTTCAAGAGCAATACTCTCAGAGCTCTCTCAGCCCCACCTGCCTCATAGGTTGTCTGTTGTGGGGAGAGGAAGGGAAGGACACTGTAAGCTGCTGTGAGACTTCAAGTGAAGGGCACGGTATAAATCCAATTTTTTATTATTACTATTATTATTATTATTAATTTAGATCTTACTTATTTAGCTCTATCATTCCATACACTGAAAGGAGTAAAAATATTCTGCTAATAGAGTAGGAGGGGTACTTTATACCAACTCATCCTTCATTCTTGCACACCCCCAATTTCCCCCTCATGCTGTTCCTGCAGGGGGGGGGCTGTCCCTTGAACCCCAGGAACAGCTTGAGGGGAGATCAGTGGCCTCTAGCAGGAGGTAGCAGGCAGGAAAGTTCCTTTCTGCAGATGGAAGTAGCCTCCAGAAGGAAAGAAACTAAGTTTAGATCCAAAATGAAGACTTCATTCTACTAATAAAACCCACAGAGTTGGTACAATCAAAAAGGATTCTTGGTGCCAAGTCTTATGATCTTTTAGGATTGTTATCAGTACCAGGGAGTGTCTCATGTATGTATAAGCCAAGTTGTTTAGGCATCATGTAAGGTTTGGCAGCAGCCATGGAAATGAACAAAGTAATATAGTCACCTTTTGATAGTTACAAATTGCAGGACAGGTCAGTTTGACCAGCATTGCTACTTCTGGCTGTGATCTTTCCAGAAAGGTAAAAGTTGCTGTGTTTCTTTGCAAGTCTGATTAATTTTATTGTGCCTGTCTGCAGTCTGCCTTCTTCATTCTGACTGCAGTGTCAAACTTGAGTAACAAAAGATTTTTTTCCCCCACTTTCCCAGTTATTAGCTTGAGATGATTCCTTATATCATGTGTTAACTCGCCCGGATTATAGTTAATCATTCCTTCCTGACAATCTGTTTTAAAAACACTGTTCTAGCTAACAGAGGTGATATAGCAAATTTCCTTGCATCTATTTTATAAGTATTTTACAAGAATAGGGAGTATGGAGGAGGACTATTCATCGACAACTGATTTTGTTCAAGACAGAAATTACTTACATAACGCACCCAAACTTTGCAATGGGAACTACATATTCTTCTTGTTTTATGATAGTCTTTAGTTAAAACATTATTTCTTATGGGAAAGACATGCGGCTCATCTAACACCATCATTGATGGTAGATCCAGGTGGGTAGCGGGGTTGGCCTGAATCAATAGAACAAAATTAGATTCCAGTGGAACCTTGGAAGCGTGCATGCACTCAAAAGCTTACACCCTGAATTAAAAAATTTGTTGGTCTTAAAGGTGCCATTGGATTTTAACTTTGTTCTATCATTGACAGTAGCACCTTTGTGTAAGAAACTGATTATATTTTATAATGTTCAAGTTCCTTAATGACTGTTTCATCTGCTAGATAGGAAGGGTGATAATTATACATCTGGGGTGAATGGATGCCATGTCACAAGTCTTCCCTGCTTCCCCACTGCTTTCTGTCAAAACCAGTACCAGGCAAAGCTTTGAGGATGTTCTCAAAGACAACACTGGAAGTGGCAAGGCCAAATATCCAGTTGGCCTCAGGAAAAAAAAATTACAGCGGGGAAGACTCTTTTTCCCAAGCATATTTTGAATTGAACTGGATTTGCATATAATTTGGTTAGAGCATCACTTCACGGTACAGAAGGCAAGTACAAGCATACAGAATTTGGTTTTCTTCATACTCATAGTCAAATCACATAGTATATTGGAAAATATGTGTACTTCATAGTTGCCAGTAAAAGCAAATGAAAAAGCATCTAAGCAGGTACTATTTGTAATTTCCTAAACCATTGTGACTACAAAGAGTCCTCTCATATGGAGATTAAGATTACAGGGGGGTTTTGGGGGGTGGGGGGGGCCTTCTCCAAAAAGACCATTTGCTTCATTGCTCAAATGACAGATCTTTGTCTACTGTCAAGCACAGGAAGCAAACACAAGAGCAATGAGTCAAATTGCAGGACAGCGGATAATGGATTACTTACGTGGATAAAGCTAATTTCATCTCTCTCTCTCCTCCCCCCCCCCCCACCATTTCCAGCTTTATTTCTTACAATACCAGGGTTGAGTTTATGTGGGTGTGTCTGCTTGCCACATTGAAAAAAGCAGCTGTACATCGAACCTTAGCCTCATGTATCTATGTAATGAGTTAAGTAAATACATGCTAAAGAGATACAGCTGTTTATGGAATAATAGCTTTGTGTTTCCAATTAAGGAGCACAGTTTGCCTGCTCTCCTAAATAAATGCAACTGCTAAATAAATCCAGATGATATATGTAGCTGTAGTATTCACTAGCCTAAACAAAGCAGGAGGCTAAATGATCTTTAAAAATAAAACTTTTTTTTAATAAAAACTTTTAATAAAAACTCAGTGGCACACTGTTGTTTTTGTGTAATTCAGATATCAGCAGGAAAGTATGCCTTAAAAGGCATACAAGTGCATTTAGTAGGCAAATCCATTAAGTCAATTTCACAGAGTAAATATCTTTATTGAAGAATGTTGCTTTTAAAAAAAGCTTCAGAATCAATTTAGATGTTACATTAATACTGGATACTGCCAAGGTGGGAATTAATCATGCTTCTGAATGCCCACTAAAAGTGTAACATCCAAAAGGTTCATGCCCTGCAAGGAAATTTTCCAGTATACAGATTTAACTGAGTAATATCTTGCAAAAATGTCTTGGGTATCATAACTTCTGTGGAGGCTCAGAGGCATGTGTTCCTTGAATCTGCAATCCCTGCTGTTAAAATAATGTGTGAATAAGGCACTTAGTTGACAATGATAAAAGTACACTCCTCCAAATCGCTGTGTAAAAAAGAGAATTGAAATGCATCTTCTGGGTTAGGTTGCTTCCACATGGCAGTGATTATTGGTGGAGAACACATCATTACTGCAAACGCAGAGAAATTTTCAAGGGCAATGGAGCATCAACAGGACAGTTACTTATAAGTAACCTAAGGAGTTACTTATCCCCAAGTAACCAGTTACAGGCCGCTGTTTGAGACAGGATGCTGGACTAGGCTGACCACTGGTCTTCTCCAGCAGAGCTTTTCTCATGTACTTATCCACCTGTTAGAACAAGCTCACTGAGGAGAAGATGAAGACTGCGCCCAACATTCTTGTGTCAGGCTGCAGTGCTGGCCACAGCTGACAGATCTGAAGGCTCCTTGGACAGATATGGAAACAGACGCCCTCTCTTTGCCATTCTCTTTCAAGATTACTAATGTAGTAGGGACATCAGTTTTGAAACACTGGCAGTGGAAAAGTTCTTACCCATCTTACCAGCGTCAGTGCCAGGGTTTTTGGTGTCCTAGGCCCTGCCTCCACCCCGAGTAGGGCAGACCTGGGAAGGCGAGAGCAGCAGGGCAGGGTGCATGTGCACCCCCCAGAAACTGCCTTCCCTTGCAAGGGAAGACAGGCTCCAAGGAGTGCACATGCCACCCCTGGTGCCCCTTCTCTGCTGCTGCCACCCACCCACAGCCTGCAGTACTCCTGGCAGGCAGCAGCAAGGGTGAACGCAGTAGGGAAGGGGCATTGGGGGTGGCAGGGTACACAGGCTTACCTTGTGGCCACGTGGCACCCTAGACAGTTGCCTACCTGGCCTACTGGGGCGTTCTGGCCCTGTGTCTTACTTTCCCCTCCCTCTGGCCACAACCCCAGCCTGAATTTGCCCTGCACTTTTAGCCTTTTTTTAAAACTGGAAAGATCTGGTCTTAGATCACCATGCATCACATCTGTTGTGGCCCAAAGGTGATATATATTGTACGCCTTACAGAATGTGAGACAGTGTCGTAGTAGATTGGTGGCATTAAGGCAAATCAAATATAGCTAAAGGTCCCGTGTGCCTTTAGTTGTAGGCATTACATAACAGGTGCATTTGCGGGCATGTGTTAATACCACCTGCTTCATAGAAATATTGTAATAAAATATGCACCTTTGTTTAGCTTTGCTTTGAATACTCATTACAAAATTTCATATGATTTTTTTTTGTTTGATATATTTTTACTTATATATTTGATTTTTTTAAAAAGTTTGTCTTTGTATCCTAGTTTCCAAAGCAGTTGTTTTTGGGAATGGTGATGTTACTGCTGCTCCCAATCTGTAAGACTCAGGTGTGAAAGAAAACAGTTTTTAACCTAAGAGAGCCTCTTGCTGTTTGTGGCAGTGTGTGTGTGTGTGAGCGCATGGAACAGAGGGAAAGGCACCAAAAGAGAGAGTGTATATGCCATTGTGTTTGATGTTGTGCCTGTTATGATTAAGAGATACAGAATCAGGGAGACCACGATCTCAAAAAAAAAAAAAAATTCTGAGAACAGAACTATAAATGTTTTATTGCTAGCAGAGAAGAGATGAGGTTCCTTCATGGATACAAACAGACAAGATAGGGATGACCATTTACTTACCTCCCAGTAACAGGCAAGATATATGGCTATTTGGATGTCCTGAGCTGGGCCATAAAAGGTTTGGGACATGCACCTTAATTTGATTGGAATAAAAGTTTAGAGTGGCACACTTGGCACCCACTACATGATAAAGTGAAACTCATCCAGCTCAGACAGGAAAGGTTTAAAGTTCTGGACACCCTGTCAGAAGCGTGCATGCCAAGGTTTAGGAAACAAAGGAAGCAAATAGCATGAAGTCTTGTCTTTGCCAGCCTCCATTTTTCAAAGTTCCTGTGGGCTTGAATCCATTTCAGAGAAGGGAATACCATGGTAAAACCAGTGACAATGCAAATTAATCTCTTGTTTGATTTCTTTTCTTACTTCTGTAACACCCTATATGGTTTTCCAATTCTCTTGTGCACTCAAGAATAGAGATTGTATTTGGTTAATAAAGATCTTTTCCTTTCAGTGATCTCAGACTTCGGTCACTGTTCTCACCCAAGGTGTCTTGCTGCTCATCCGCACAATAGACGAGGAACTCCTGACTGGGCTACAGACAGCTGGCTATGGAGGAGAGTGGGTGTGAAGCCATATATACACATACACCCACATGGCCCCTACCGATGGCTCAGGCTGCAGGTAGAGGAAGAAAGGGCAGAGTTTGAGTAATGGCAGCTACCAAAGAAAGAAAAGTGAGACAGGCGGTGGGAGGGAGAAGCATCTCTCTCTCTCTCTCTCTCTCTTTCTCTCTCTCTCTCTCTCATACATGCAGATTCCCCTCCGCTGCTCAAGCAAAGACAGTGAGAAAGAAAGGGGAATCTTTTATAGTGCCCACATACATTTTTTATGAGGGAATTTAAATTGACTGGGCTGTCATGAATATATTGATATAAAGCTGTGTGTTACAACGCTGCACTTCTAGAGCTAGTAAAATGGAGACATCTCTTTTGTGAGGATGTCCAAAAATAAAATGTAGAAAGTTAAGGACTACTGTTTGCTCATAGCTGCTGAAAGCAAGGCACAGCCAGCAATGAGAGTAAACCGTTCCTATTGATCTCTCTCAGAATGTCATCTTTGACTGGACAATTCACACCCATCAGCTGGCAAATTTCCATTGAACTTTTGAACCTACTGTACTGCATCACTGAATTATGATGTTTACATTTTCTCCTAATTTAAAATCACAGAACAAGTGCAATTATTATTAGCTTCTGTTACCATTAAAGTATAATTACAGTTTTGATTTTTGTTTTTACAGTGGAGGTGTCTACTGGCATAATTGCACAGGATTACACTAACTCGGCTTTTTTTTTTTAACAGGAACGCAGTTCCAGCTGGCTTGATGTCAGGGGGTGTGGCCTAATAAGCAAATGAGTTCCTGCTGGGCTTTTTCTACAAAGAAAGCCCTGCATTAACTAGTGTGTTTTTCTGTGGTACACCAAGGAGTAGTCATGTGTCAAATCTTAATAGCAGGCCTTTTTTGTAGCAGGAGCTCCTTTGCATATTAGGCCACCCCACCCCCCATATAGCCATTCCTCCTGGAGCTTACAGTAGGCCCTGTACTAAGAGCCCTGTTGTAAGCCAAATTGCCCTCACAGAGAGGTTGGGGAATTTTAAGCGGTGGGCAACTATGGTTCAGTGGGATACAGAATCTATGTATACAGGAGATGACATCCAGAATTTCCCTCAAAATAATGAGGATAATATTGGTATAAAATATAAATTGGTTTTATTAGAAAAATCAGTCAAGCATACAAGTAAATAAATTCATTCAGCATTCATACAGTCCTAAGAAAAATAGAGATGAAACTGATAGGGGTTACATATAAGGGATAACCCAGACAAGGGGATACTTTACCTATCATAGTCTTCAGGTAAAGCTCCAATAGTGATGAAAAAGGAAAGGGGGAGCAAGACATGGCCTGTGTATCTTACTATTGAAACTGATCAGGTGTAGGGGGTGAATCTGTACAGCAGGGTAGGTAAACTGTCAGATGCACCCCTGAGGAGCAATGGGTTAGACCTTTTAAGGACTACCTTATGCCCTCAGGGGGAAGGAGGTCAGATGACCAATGACACCAGGTCAGATGGGCAATGATGCTGGGACATGTGGTATGTGACCTCAGAAAAGGAGAGACTCCATGGTGACATTTGGAAAGTAGCAGGAGATGAGGGGATTAATTACGCTGAACAAAGTTATCTACAGTGGCAATATAGGGTCGAATTGTTATCTAAAGTGACACCCAACCTACACAATGGCATTGGTGTCCAGGTTGGATTTGGTCTTTGCCTTTTTCCCATCTCGGCTGGCACAGTCTTTTGTAAGATGCATAGCTTGTCTGGCAGGATGCACACCAAGATAAGCTTGATTGCTTTATGGAGATGTTTGAATTGCACATTGAATATGTGGGGCTTCCACTTCACTCTCATGGCATCCGACAGTACAGGAAGAAGATCGCTGATGCTGTTAGCCTATGTGATGGCCTCCATCAGAAGGGCTGAAAACCGCGTGGCTGGACAGCTCATGGTAGCCGCGCAATCTCTCATCTCGCAGAGCCAGGGATGTACACAAGGTAGCAAACTGGAAGTCTTTTTTGCAGCACTTGGGCCCATCCATAGACACACTGCCTTGGTGACGGGGGGGCCTGCAGCCCTTATAGGCCTAGTAACAAGCTGGTAGAGTGGCTTATGCCCACGTGTAGATGTGTGCGAGCTTGACACCCTAACCAGAAATCACGATGTCCATATAAACATGAGGGAGAGGGCTTTGGCTCACACTGTAAGCTCTTGGAGGATTGGCTACATCAGGGGTGTATGGCCTAATATGCAAAGGAGTTCCTGCTACAAAAAAAGCCCTGTTTAAAGGACAAAATTAGCACCTTGAATTGGGCTTGGGAGTGGATTGGTAGCCAGTGTAATTGCTATAGTATTGGGGACATATGCTTCTAACAGCTAGCCCCGCTATGTAACCACAGCATTCTGCACTAACTGCAGCTTCTGAACATGCTTCATGGGTAGCTCCAAGTAGAGCACACTGCAGTAATCCAGTCTAGATGTAACTAAAACCAATACCCACATTTAGAACTTGCCTCCCTTCTGTGTGGGGCTCCTCATGGTGACTCTTTTCCCCAGAATTCTGCATTGACATTTCTGGAGTGGGGCTGTGTGTTCCCTGATTGCTCCCTGCCTAGGGCAAACTCAAGAGCCAAGGACAAGACTGGGACAAAGGCTAATGCATCACAGATCACTGTGGCTAGCCAAGACTGAACCAGGAATGGATGCACCAGCTAGAGCTGGGTAAGCACACTCCGAGGCACAGCAGCCACCTGGTTTTCTATGGTGACCTCTGTGTCAAGCTACCAGACTATGAACCTGGCTTTTCAAGCACACCAGACTATGAACCTGCCTTTTCAAAGGGAATATAGCCCCATTCAAGACAGAGGAGAAATGAAAGCCTTCATCTGTATTCCTACTAACCCAGAGAACCTCTGCCTTGTCAGGATGAAGTTTATAATACAGGGACAGTCCAGTCATATGTGTTCATATCATTCCATAGCATTTTCAGTGGCCTGTTGCTAGAAGGTGATGGGGTGGGGCAGTGCTTCTAGGAAGTTGACCCAGTCAGAACAATCTCACATGATTGGAGTTTCCATACATATAACCAAGGCAATGTGAGAACTGACTGCAAAAAAAGAGGATTTATCTCCCTGGCAATTATCATACCATCTCAGTAAAATATTATTTGGCCCTCAGTCCAATCACATTACTCTGTTTAGAAAGACTTTCAGCAGGTAGCCTGGCAGGATGCATTACAAAGGAAAAATATGAAGCTCTGGCTCAGGCAATTTCCATAGCCTCTGCCTCATTCTTCAGCACTTCTCTTTTTAAGATACAACACACCAGAAAATTCTGAAATCAAGAAATAAATGAAATTTGGTAGCTATTAATGACTACAAAAAAATCCCTTTGCACTTGTTACTAATTTCACAGTAAATAGTAAAGGACCCAATACTTCCTGTGTTGTCTCTTACTATTTCAACATCTTTTTAACGAAATTTGGCAATCTCAGCTGGTATTCAAATAATAACTTTTGCAGAAAAGTGAAGGTGGTTCGATTAACAGAACCAAGGGTGCCCATTGTTTTCTGTTTGGATTATGTTTCTGGGCAAACCGCTGGAGCACAACAAAAGCTTGCAAAGCCTGTTTGACCATTAAGCAAGAAATAGCAAATGAACATGTGTACCCAAGGCCATGATGGCTCTGTCATAATACCTCTGCAAAACTGTTGTTTGTACACCATCTCAGATTCCAGTTTTCACACTGTGTAAATAGTACTTAAAAGCCCCACCTATAGCACTTCCAGGACACAAAGCCTATTTATCTTCACAATCACTCCACAAAGTGGCCATAGGGTGAGAAACTTGCTCAAATTTACCCAATAAGCTTTCATGCTAAGAAGAGATTTTGCTTTAGCTCTCTAACTTAAAGACTTTTCCACTGACCACCACTCCACACTAGCATAAATGTGGTCCATTTCCAGATATTTACCACTCAAAGTTATATTAATTGAGCTTGTATCAGATGCATACTTTGAGGAATTGCATGTATTGTGGCAGATAGAACAGTTTAATTCAGTGCTGCTGATTCTATTTATTTTAATATCTATTTTCATTTTCAGCCATATGCTTTGGGAGCCAACATATTTAAAATTCTACTGGAATTCTTCAAAAATATTTTGTCATCGATTCCTCAAAAAGTAGTTAATAAATTACAGACAGCAAATTAAAAAGCAAAGACAGATCCAGTTAGACAGTGACTCTTTTAAGACCAACAAAGTTTTATTCAAAGTATGAATTTTTGTGTGCGCACCTACTTCTTCAGATACTATGGAATGAAAATGGAAATAACAGTCATACATATAGAAGGTGAACAGTCAGCATACAAAATAATGAAGATATTTTTAACAGATTTAACAAACTCGTTTTTCTTTTAATCTGTTAAAAACATTCATTATTCTATATGTTAATTGACTGCCCACCCCTCTATAAGTATGACTGTTATTTCTATTTTCATTCACTTAAACTTTGTCCTAAAAAGCAAAGAGTGTGTTTTTTCTCTCTCTCTTCTGCAAGTTAAGAGTATTGCCCTCAAGTTTCTTGTGGCTACAAAGAACAATTACGTATTTCTAATTTATATCAAACTGAATTGTGGCTGAAAACATATTTTACAATGTACAATGTAAGAATCCCAGGAGTGGAATTACAATTAAGCCTCTAGGATAGTAATGTATTATTATTATATATTATTTATGGTGCATTTTTGTGATGCCCAGTAGCAGTGTCACTGGTTGATGTGTTCTGTCTTGTTCAAAGGCCTGACAAGATGTGTCAAGTATAAATTATGGCTATTTTGAAAGAGTTTTTAACAAATTGTTTCCCATCATATACCTAAAGTATGACTAAGTATATAGAACATATATACAAGATTTTAAAAGTCTGCAAGTAAGCTTCTTCCTCCCTTGCTACTGTAGTCCAACACAGAATCCCAGTCACCAGCTTCTTGCCATTTCAGCTCTGATCCACATCCTGCTGTTGTCCCGTTCTCTGTTTTTGGAAGCACATAGTTAGAATTAGAACAGGAAAACTGGAAGCATATCCTCCAAGAGGACTTTTGTGGGTTCATATGCAACAATCCCAACAAGTAATGCATGCCGCATGAAATGCAAGTAGTTTTTCCTTGTGGTTCTTTCACCTCCAGGAACTGAAGTGTTAGGGGGGGAAAGCTGCTTGCAATGGACAGCATCTGCAGTTGAGAGACAAGCCATGGAGACAATGGCAGCCTGGGTTGGAATGACCTGATACAGTTATTGGAAGGAGAGAATGGATGTGAAGATCAGTTGTAATAATGGGAGATCTACATACCATCTGGAGCTTTGCAACCCTAGTTCCTACTCAAATCTGAATTAAAAGAAAGAGTTTGTGATCTCGCTGGTACTCCTATGTTTTCAGAGCAAGGCTTTTGAATTGTTCATAGCTGCTTGTGGCAATATGCAAGGCTGGATATGAGTTCTGACAGGGTGTAATGCAGATGGTGCAGATTCAGCCTGCCTAAAAATGTTTTGCTGCAGTACCTACTGCTGGATAAGTTAGCATTATTATGAAACTGCCTGCTAATTGTCTATCCCAGTATTGCTTACTATGGCAGGATGCTTTTTATGGTGTCAGTCAAGTAGAGGTATTTTTTAGCTCTGTTAGCCAAGATCCTTTAAACTACTGATGCCAGCAGTTGAACCCAAGATGTTCTGCATACAAAACATGTGCTCTGCCACTAAGCTACAGCCTGTTCTTTATTACCTCCTACAATAGTGCATTTAAATTCAGCATTTTGTAATTCAGCCTAACACATTAGTTATCTTTCATTTTACGCAATAGGGCAGTGCTTTGCTCTTTACAAGTTATGATAGGCAAGTCTGTGGTACTAACTATCTTAATGACTTAGAGATGTGTTGCTATAATGAAAATATGAAGCACATGATTACACATATTCAGTGGAATAGATGCTGAACTGTTCTGGATCTAATGAAACCATTGCTTTAATTGCATCTACAATAGAAAGCTTTTCTTTAGATAATTGACTACTGAAAGATTGTAATAAATTAAAGTGTGATTTGGTATTCTACTTTATGCACATTTTGTAAGGTGTGCAAAATTAATGCCTTTCAATAGTCTCAGAGAATCATTAAACTCAAGACACTTTCACTTAAAAGCATTTTTGGCATAATTAGATTGGTTAAATACATTAACTACCCTTGCAGTGTTCATCACGCCCATATTGTATTGATTTTAACAAGGCTGGTTGTAGGAGTCCTGACAAATGGAACTAACAGTGTCAGCAGCAATAAATATGCCTTTTCCTTTTGCATCTGAAATTCCTTAAACATTAAATGGAGGATGAAGATTATCTCATATGTTGTATTTCCTTCATCAAATTAAATTGGATATGGTCATTAATTTGAACAAAACAGGACCTATGTTACTAATAGGGAGGAAGGGAGGTTTATAGTTCTATTCATCTCCCTAATTTGCTGATTATGCTTGTTTTGTCTTTTTGTAGGATTTTCTTGCCTTTTAAAATTTAGTGGATTGGGGCTAATACTTCCTGTGGCTTCTTCAGGACAATACATTATAGGTAATTCCTGACCCAGCATTCACTCTTCTCTGCATTATCCTGAAGACAGATGAATATGTTCAACAACCATCTCTTTCTGTCCTACTGGACTACCATAAGCCTTTTCAATCTACTAGCAGCTTGGACAGCTGCTGAAGATGTCACAAACAGCACTTTAAACCACACTGACATGCTCTTAGGATCTGTGCCTGTGGTCATCTACAGAGTCGATCACATTACAGTGAAAGAAGGTTACAGTGCCTTGATTGACTGCAACATTCAGGGTCATCCTGGGCCAGAGTATGAGTGGTACAGCTCCAATGGCCATTTGCTGAAAGAAGATGAGGATGGAGGTAAGAGAGAGACTGTAACTGCCTTATCCTGTCTTATTTGATCTAAGGGTTTTGAGGGTTTTAGAAGAGTGGGATTTGTTAGGACTAAATCCTCCATCCTTGTTTTGCTACAGCTTTTCCAGTCAAAAACCTGCCCCCATTTAGTAAATCCAGAGCCACGTGCAAAGGGACTAATATAGCTACAATCCTCCTTTCCATGTCTAACTATGGCTGTGGATGAGCCACAAGGGAGTCCTTCTCAGCCCAGGCCTGACCAGCTTTAAATACACACTGGCCTACTTCACATCCTGGTCATCCTTTGCCCTCCTACAAGACATGTGGCCTTGTATGGGCTTTGTTTGCATCGGTGTGATGACCACTCTCAACTGATGTTGCTATATTACAGTGGTATCTTCTGTCCAATGTACGGATTGCTGTGACTACCATTGCTGTCCCGGGCCACAAGGTCACTGCATTGCCTGACTGTGGGGCCATCTTGTTATTGCTGTTGGCTGCTGAAAGTTCTTGCTTCAGGGACACTTTTGTAGGATCTCCCGGGAAAGGGTTAGACCTATATAACGTCACATTCCCTGAACCAGTTTATATCATCAACATAGCCACAGGATAAGAATATTCCCAGAATTTTTTTCAAAAACCGTCAAGGGTTATACCATTCAATGCCTTCATACCAATTATATTCTCAGATGAAATTTACCCTTCAACCCAAACTTACTATGTGGATATCTGTGAAATGAATCTCCAAAAGTGACCTACACAGGAAATTTTTGTTTGTTTGTTTTTTGAGGGGTGGGGGAGGGATATGCCATGGTGTCCTTAAAAAACATTAAGAGGTTTCACACAAATAGTATTCCTGATGTGGCTTGCCCACTGTAATTATTTTGCTCTATCAAAATGCAAAGTTTCTGAGTAACAGCTGACCTGAGCAACCCATTTGATTACATAACAATGAAAAATGCAGCTGGCTGGGAAAGCAGCATGTTGTTTTCTCTGCTTTATATGTAACTAAATACATACAAGAGAAATGTGTTTACACATTTGCCATCTGAAGACAAAGAAAGGAACAAGCTGAACTAAGGAAAATGGAGTTTCAGAAGCCATGTGGGAGGCATACAGCACAGTCTTTTGTAATTTGTACTGTGAGTGATTCTGCTGGAGTCTGAACAATTCTCCTGGATTATTCAAAGCACTGGGGTCAAAAGCGCTGTAATTTGCAAGTCTTAAATTAAAACACTAGCAGAGTACCTGCCATTGTGACGAATGGGAGGTCCTATGAATCACCAGGCAGGGCAAGTGAGAGTACTGAACAGTGCTTTCGCTACTGTAGGCAGCCAGTGCAAACACAGCAAAAGACCTCCATTTTCACTTATGCATTCCGATCTCCATTTCTTTCCACTCTCTGATCTCTATTGCTCTCCAGGCATGTTGGACTTCTGACCAGGGGCAGTGGGGGAGATTGCTTCCATGTTGGACTTCTGACCAGGGGCAGTAGGGGAGATTGCTTAAATACCCTCAAGTCTACTTTCTACATTACACAAACACATCATTAACTGTGCACTGAAGTGCCTAGAAGCTAACAAGTTACAGAATATACCACTAATCACTGGTTCCACCTATGATACTGTCTCTCATATTTTCTTCATTTTTGTTTTGAGCTGCTAAGAGCAAGAACCTGCTCAATAGACAGATTAAAAAGAGTTCAATGGATTTCTCAACTCAAAATGGAAACCAAGGGAGGTGTGTTACTTTAGAATTTCTGCCTTTGCTTGTTCATAAATTCTGTATCCATACGCTTGCACTGGCCCTAAAAGCTGTTCCCTCACCCTTTTTCATGACAACCATGCCATAGATGTGGACACTTGCATCTTTCCTAACAAACCATGCTTTTTGTTTGTTTTTAAGAGGTTTTTTCCCCCCTCTGAGACACAATGCAGGAGAACATTTTTGGGTACATTACCAATTTAAGCAGTCATTCTAAGCCCAAGACGCACATACACAGAGTTAAAATAAACACTGAGTCCATGATAACCATTTACAAGACTGGATCTCATCTTCCCACTTGATTTACAAAGCACTTAAATTCTATTTCCTTGCACAAAAGCGTTTTTTTTAAAAATTCAATATTCTCTTCAAGCTTGAAGAATTTAGCAATAACACCTTAAAGGTTTTTCTTCTGTACAGCTTATACAGTTGACTAAACCTGAAGGATTTGTGGGATGTTTTCCCCCCAGGGAACACAACCAGCTATATTATCAAGCAATACTTCATGGAAATTTATGGCACCCCCTATAGGAATAAGCTCTGTCTAGATCCTATCAATGGCCAGTTCTTTCTCCCAGTAACATACTTTAATTGTTTTCAACAAAAATGCATAGCTGTGATTTCCCACAGTATGGATTATCATGGATAAAATTTTTAGAACTCTTTCTTTGCAAATAGTGTTGACCCCTGGTGTGTGGCCCTCTAAATACAGATACATTGTCAAAACCCACTGTTTGATTATCTGTTAATACAAACACATTGATTGTACTGATGATTTCTGCTTTCTTTTCAGCAAGAAAATGGATTCTTGACAATGGTCAACTAAACATCACTAGTGTATCATTTGATGATCGAGGAAAATATACTTGTGTTGCTTCTAACATCTATGGCCGAGTAAATAACACCGTTACTCTAAGGGTTGTCTTCACTTCTGGTGATATGGGGATCTACTACATGATTGTATGCCTTGTAGCTTTTACTGTTGTTTTGATCTTAAACATTACAAGGCTGTGCATGATGAGCAGCCACCTGAAGAAGACTGAGAAAGCCATCAATGAATTCTTCCGAACAGAAGGAGCAGAGAAATTGCAAAAAGCTTTTGAAATTGCTAAACGCATCCCAATTATCACCTCAGCAAAAACTCTTGAGCTTGCTAAAGTAACACAGTTCAAGACCATGGAGTTTGCCCGCTATATTGAGGAACTGGCAAGGAGTGTTCCACTGCCACCTCTCATCATGAACTGTAGAACAATAATGGAAGAAATCATGGAGGTGGTGGGACTTGAGGAACAGGGGCACAACTTTGTAAGGCATTCGGCTGTAGGACAGGAGACCACTGACACAGAGGAAATGTACGTGATTCCTAGTGCCCTGAAGCGTAGAGGCTCTCTCACTGCTGAGTCCGATGCATCTTCTCTCCATGAACCGCCACTCAAGATTGCAATCAAAGTGTCTATTCACCAGTTAACTAAAAAGGACTGTATGGATGACCAGTCACAAGACAGTATCCAATTAGAAATTAAAGAAGAGAGGGAAGAAGATGAGATTGTCCAAAGACCAGCACAGGCACTTGATCCAGTCTCAGACACTGAGCCTCCTGTAGAACCAAATCCTACTGACACAGCTCTGCGAAGTGACAAGGATGCTTGTGTTATTTATGAAAGCCATGTATGATAGGGTTCCCCCCCACCCCCACAGATCTATGCATAGCAAGAAATCAGGTGGAGCACTCTTTTTATTTAAAGAGATAATGTATTTGCCACTAAGCCTTACCTGAAGACTATCACAGCAAGCGCATGTATGTGGATTACTTGGCACTTTCTTCGTCATTATATAACTTCATTTAAAAGTTGGACAAAATAATTACTCTTACACTCATATTAATTTCTGATTTTGGTTCAGGAGAATTTTTGTCGGTTCACAAAACATTTACCTCAGAGCATTTTTAAGGCCAATGTTGCTTTCAGTGGCTACCTGAGAATCGTGTGCAGTTCTTAAGCCTCTGAGGTTGCCAGAGTCAATGGAATGACTTTTTCAGTTGTATGGTTGTGGGATTGCTGTATTACATAAGCTGAGGAAGTGAGGGAAAGCTGCTTTTCATTTTGCTCTTCTCATTCACTCCTTCCCCTCTGCGTTTTTTTTTACCTTGCTTCTAAGGTTTTTGAAACAGTGTCCAATAGGGAGTATTTCTAGTTAAGTTAAGATCCTTGTGGGATGTCATTTAACAAACATCTGTGCTGAACTTTAGCAGATGGATAAAGAAGGCCAAATGCATTTCTTTCATGGGAAGGCAGATAGTTTGTGTTTAAAGCATGTGAAAAACATCCATTTTCTTCTTAAGAGAAGGAGGGGACCAGAAAATTCTCATTCACAGATACACAGCTCATTTATTTTTTGTTGGAAGGAGAGGGTTTGTCCCCTGCCAAAAAGTCACAATGCAAACAATAAGTGTAACTTCCCATTTGCTGTGCTAGGATGACCAAGTGCAAAGAAGGGCAGGGATCCTTGTGTAGCCAGAACAGGGAATTTCTACAGGGGATCCTTTTCTCATCTCCACCTAACAAGTAGCACCTGCAGGGATGAGCAACCTTAGGGTTCCCCACATATACATACTAGTGGTTCTGTGGGGGCATTTGCAGAAATGACACTGTGTGTGTAGGTGGGGAGAGGCTAAAGCCATTTCTCCCTATTTGCCAGGGTGACAAACAGAAAAGCAATGTTCCCTCTAAGCTGTGGAATCGTGTGAGCAAAAATTCTACTTTGTGAGCTACTGGCATTAAAGTTATGAGCTACTAGCATTAATGTTGTGAGCTACTGCATAAATTAGTTTGCTCTAGGGCCATTTTTCCTGAGTTGAGACAAAAATGTATGAGCTGGAGGCTAAAAATTGTGAACTAGCTCACACTAACTCCACTTAGAGGGAACACAGCAGAAAAGAGCTGGTGTGCATCTGGGAGACACAAAACTCCCATTGCATGTGTGATACAAAGTCCTTCTGTTGTTCACTGACAAACACAAGGACCTTGTAATGTGTAAATGGAGCTTCAGGAAGCACGTTTCCCTTTGCATTTGGTCAACACAGAGGTGCTATTAATTTCAGTGAGACATGAACACAGGTAATTGTGCAGACTTTGCTGTTATGGCTCAATGACAGAGCACATACTTTACATGCAGATGGTTTGAGGTTCAGTTCCCACTCTCTCCAGTTAAAGGACCTTAAGGAACAGGTATTGGGGAAGACTTTTCTCTATCAAGGTCCCTGGAGAGCTGCTGCCAGGCAGAGTGCACAATACTGAACTAGTCTGACCTGGTATAGGACAGCTCATGTATTTAATTTTTTTACACATACACAGTAATCTGTTGTCAAGGCACGGATATCTGTTTACCACAATTCTCATATTAAGTAGTGTCAGTAGATACTCTTACTGATTCAGATGAGGTTAAACAGTTGTCCACATATTTACTGCAAAGTCCCTAAAGAGTCCCGCTGCACAAAAAATGGCAAACACTATGTCAGCCAGGGCACAGTTGTGCAATTGTTTTGCTAATTAAAATAACCATATTCTTCCTCTGTGGGAAGTTTGCAGATACTTGGCCATTTGTGATGCATTCTTCTACAGCTGAGTGGGGAGATTAGCATCTTAAACTTTGCATCTAGACTGAAGCTGAAGTAATGATTTACATTTCATTTATATAATAATAGCAACACTCTAGAGAAGATTGTTTACAGGAGTGAATTCTGGAAGAGCCATGGCATGTTATTAAATGCACACCTAGTGTGCATTTCACTCAGAGCTACTGAAGTCATGTAATGTAAAGAAACAATCATGAAGATCCTCTGTATTTAGGGAAAAAAGTAATGAATTCATTGCTAATGTGTGTTATCATGGAAAGAAGCCATTAGAGTTCTGTGAGGCTGATAGGCATAAATTTGCACTAGAATTTATAGGCAGCTGATACTTGGTCTGGTAGAGATCAAATAACCTCATGAATAAATAGATGTGACTAAGTAAAGCAAGTCCAGTTCCAGTCATTCAGGATGTAAGAATCAAGGTTTGTGCCATTGTGTCACACCACCCAACCTATTATAATGTGCTAGTTTGGTGTAGTGGTTAAGTGTGTGGACTCTTATCTGGGAGAACCGGGTTTGATTCCCCACTCCTCCACTCGCACCTGCTAGCATGGTCTTGGGTCAGCCATAGCTCTGGCAGAGGTTGTCCTTGAAAGGGTAGCTGCTGTGAGAGCCCTCTCCAGCCCCACCCACCTCACAGGGTGTTGTGGGGGAGAAAGGTAAAGGAGATTGTGAGCCGCTCTGAGACTCTTCGGAGTGGAGGGCGGGATATAAATCCAATATCATCTTCTTTTTTGGGGGGAGGGGACTAAACAGATTGCACTTACTTGTAACTGTTATTCATGAAGTGGTCTTCTGTGTAGTTCTACATGGGCTATTCAGAGACACATCTTCCTGTATGCCATTCACACAGAAGGACAATACAACAGTGTTGAGCAGAGAGGTAAGAATGTGCCATGAATGGTCCCTCAGCAACCATAATTTACAGCCAGTCTTCCAAGAATGAGGCCAGCCCTCAATAGATCTGTTAGCCTTGAGAGAGAATGCCAAACGTCCTCATTTCTGTTCATGGACAGTGTCAGACAGGGACTCCATGGGAAACGCTTTTCAGTTCTAATGGGAAGGGGACTTGTTCTGTGCTCTCCCCGCTTTTACCATACATCACAAAGTAGTTGCCAGACTGAAGGCAGAAAGACCATCATGCATATTCATAACACCTTACTGGCCCGGGAGATAGTGGTTTTCAACCACATGGAACCCCACTCAGGAGGTGTATAGGAGCCTCCTATTCAGGGAAGATCATCTACATGTGGGCCCCCTTCTGCACCATGATGTTAAGTCCCTGCATCTGACCACATGGCTAAAACATCAATAGGCCAATGGTGATAGGGTTGTGGAGGTGCTCATCTCAGCCTATACATTTTTAAAAAAACTTTTATCAGGTATAACCCACATCTGGGTTCTGACCACTGCCATACAGACAGCCACAGTTTCTACAGGGTCTGCTTCCCAAATATCTCAGAAGTAGATGGCTTTCCTATACTTTTAGCCCTCAAACAGCTAGATAGTTTTATTTATACTTTGACACATCTTACTCAGTTTCAGAGAGGAAGAGTGATGTATTTTAAAAGTGCAAAGATCTTGTGGCCTTGGACTCCCTCCTTTTTCATCATTCCCTCCAGGGAACATACTTGTTTCATCTTGTCTTAATGCTTGCTTTGGCAGCAGGTCACTTGAGACTAGTTATGCCATACAACAAAACAAAAGAGAGAGAAGAGGAGGTGGGGGCTCACTTTCATCAAATAAGCACTGTGATCCTGGTCATCAGCTGATTCAGAAGCCTGGCACAAGCATATTTACTACTACCTTTTGTACAGGGGCAGATCAATGGTGGGAGAGGGGCTGAAAAGTGGCATGTGTGAATTTGGCCACAAATCTTTCTGACTTTGAACTTGGGATGCTCCTAAGAGATCTTAAGATGCGTGCCCACTGTTTAAGTTTTTACAAATGTATAATACACGATACATTTCACTATATTTCACTACACTTCAAAAAAGGTAAAGGTAGTTTCAGCAGCAACTAAACAGGACAGAACAAGAAGTCATTTTAAAAAAATGCATAACTTTTGAAGGTGCCACATACAATCCACTGCAGCGTCCACCTGACTGCATCTGCTTCTTGGGTATTAACAGATCTAAACAGAATGTCTGCAGCTGCTATAAACATTAAGAGACCCCAGTACAAGTTATTCCATGAATGCTAACTATGTTCATGTTAGGATTGCCAACTGCAGGTTGGAAAATCCTTGGAGATTTGGAGACGGAGCCTGGGGAGGGTGGATTTTGGAAAGGGAGCTCCGCAGCCCTCCAAAGCTGCCATTTTCTAAAGAGGAACTGATCTCTGTGGTCTGGAGATGAGTAGTAATTCCAGGAGAACTACAAGCCCCATCTGGAGGTTGGCAACTCTGCCTGAGGTTCACATAGGGTTGCCTGGGCTGTGTTGAAAAATACCTGGAGATTTGGGGGTGGAGCCAGGAAAGGGTGGGGTTTGGGGAGGAGCCTCAGCATGCTACAATGCCATGGAGTTCACCCTTCAAAGCAGCCATTTTCTCCAGGGGAGCTGATCAGCTGGAGATAGGCTTGCCAATCCCAGGTCCCAGCTGGGGTTCTTCCGCTTTTCCAGGCTCCTTCCCACCCCCAGTCAGCTGGCCGGCGGGGGGAAGCCCCGCCCCCAAAGCCACCATGTGACTTTCGCCCTCTGGAGGCTCCAGTCTCCAATTGGAAAGGCTTCCTCTTGGGATGGGGAGTCTGTATTACTTGGAAGAAGTTGGCTGCAACTCATGAGTAGAGAGGTCAATCCCTCACTTCAGAGTCATCAGAAACCCGGGGGGGGGGGGGGAGAGAGACGTCTGCTGAGCACTTCATTATTCCCTATGTGGAGATGGATTCTCATAGGGTATAATGGGAAATTGATTTGGGGGCTCTGGGGGAGCTGTTTTTTGAGGTAGAGGCACCAAATTTTCAGTATAGTACCTAGTGCCTCTCCCCAAAGTACCCCCCCAAGTTTCAAAACGATTGGACCAGGGGGTCCAATTCTATGAGCCCCAAAAGAAGGTGCACCTATCCTTCATTATTTCCTATGGAAGAAAGACATTTAAAAAGGTGTGCTGTCCCTTTAAATGTGATGGCCAGAACTCCGTTGGAGTTCGATTATGCTTGTCACACCCTTGTTCCTGGCTCTGCCCCTAATGTCTCCTGGCTCCACCCCCAAAGTCCCCAGATATTTCTTGAATTGGACTTGGCAACCCTAGCTGGAGATCAGTTATAAAAGCAGCAGATCTCCAGGCCCCACCTGGAGGCTGGCAACTCTAGTTCTTGAAGTAAATCAAGCTAAAATATACTATGCATGACCAAAGGCTGGAGGAAATTGGAAAGGGTTAATACTTGTTAACATAACTGAAGTTAACATTGTTAAATTTTGTTTCCTCCTCATTCTTTCACAAGGGGTGCCAGTAGTTCCATTCATTTCAGCCAAGCACTGTAGGTATTTAAAAAGCTTAACTGGGAGTCATCTTCTTGAAGCCCATGTAATTATTCCATAGCAAATGGATTAAGAATTCTAGCCTTAATTTACTTTTGGTAATTAAAAGGGCAGTTTGCATTAAGTCAGGGGTGTCATTGTACACTGAAATATTTTGTTGAAGCTGTACTAAGAAATCTGTTTTGTAATTGTATTGGAAAAATTACATCCAAAATACCTTATTGTACAAATTGCCCATCTATTATAATGTTCAAAAGGAATACTGGAGAGACATGTTGGAAATAAGTTTCCCCACTGTAGCATACAGAATGGCCCCCCTCTCTTGTTTGTAAATGCTTTGAGGCATTACATCAATGTGATTTTAATTTAAAATCATAATTGCTGGCAGAAGGATAACAATCCTTCCCCTTCCCTTCAGTTCTAACCCTTACTTTGGGCCTAGACTAGGGATCCTTCAAAATGAGACTGAGGCTTATTCTTACAGTGTTATTCTGATTTAGAATTTCCATGTAAAAACACAGAAGAGGGAACAGTAAGCATTGTCATCCAATCAACATGATTTCTGCTTCCTACAGCACAGCAGGTAAATGCTGCCAAAATTCATTTCACAGAAGTCTAGTCTAGGCACCACTTCAGAAAGTTAATTATTTTAGTTGAATTTGTCTGGGGAACTTATCAGATGTATGATGTACTACTTCTAGCCTAGACTATTTTTCAATGCAATGCTTTAGTAAAAGATAAGGCAAGGTGCATTAGGTTTGTGTAATGAATCTATTGAATGTACTATTTCACATTACCACCAGTACTAAATATTGTTATTTGGATCATCAGTAAAAGCCCCTCCAAATGCTATAAACACAGATGTCGCAAAGCAGTTCTGTGAGCTTTCCTATTTTAACTGACTAGAATTTTTCCAGCTCGTCAAAGCCTCAAGTTAAAGAACCTTTGTATGGGGCTGCCTCTCCAGGCCTATTTTTTCACCCTAACTAGAAGTAAGCACAATTCTTCACAGCCACTAGTGTCCATGTTTATAGAACAAGGTACTCTTAGAGGTATTTGAAAGCTTACATCCATTTAAAGGTCACAGCCATTCCATTGACTGTCCACCATTCTTCATGCTGATTAATTATCCAGAAAAGGGTTAACCTCACCCCCTCTTGATTTCCCCTTATAATGATCCGAAAGCTCACAAGGGTTTGTGAAATCTCCACCTGGAAGAGAAAAGGAAATTTAGTTTTTACTGATTACAAAAAAAACTAAAAATATTGTCTGCATATACATGACCTTCAACTCCTCCTAAATCAAGCTTAACTCTGGAAAATACAAGGCACATAAGTTTAGTTACCAAAGTGTTGCCACCACCTTCACCTCACACTTAAAGATTGGGTAATCTTACTTTTACATTTTTCATCCAGAAGCTCTCATGAAGTCTCTCTTTCCTTATCCAATTGGCCAACTGGGGGAGGGGGGGAACCTCTTCCAACAGTATGAACCCATTTACATTCATCCTGTCCTGACCACATACCTTTATTTGCTAGAGCATTCCAGTATTTTCTGGTTCCAGAGACTTTTCTGTTCATGATCTTGTCCTGTAGAATATAGGCACAATGTTTCATAAAGATTTTGTCAGATCTCAGATATAAGAAAATCTAACTGTCATGATGCAGGTAAGATATTTATTTTAGTATATTCCAACAGTACTTTTTTTGAAAGGTTTTTTCATTTTCTTGACTTCAGCTACACCACTGTTTTCTTTTAACATTTTCATATCCTTTTTCATTAATTGGGTTGTCTCTTTAAAAATAGGTACATGCCTTGTCTTAATCAGAGTTTACAGAAACTGCAGTTTTAAAATTCAGCACCTACCCACATTTCTGAATCATCAGTGTGGGTGCAGCATACCATGATAATTTAGTATTCCATTGTCATTCTACTGTATCAATAATTTAGATCTTATGTCCTGTAATATGCCATCAGATTTTTCTGTCTTAAAGCAGTATGTGGGCTACATCTCAGTCAAGTGCACTGTATTTTGAAGAGCTGCTATTAAAGCCTGACGGTTTAGAGCTGCCCATAATTACCTAGGCTAGTCTAACAAATGAATATTTAAGAGTTGCTAATCTTCTAAATTCATAGGTTGTAGGATCTGTAAAACAAATTAACTGCAGAGAAGCAGCTTGTACTGAAACAAATACAGTAACATCAGATATTTTCTTTGTCATTTAAATAAAACAAACAAAATCAATGTTGTACTATACAGAAGCATCAATTTGAAAATAAATTTAAGAGTAGACATGTTTGGATTTCAAGGAGACAGCAATAAACCACAAAGAGCAATTATGCTATAGTGGGCAAAAATGTGGAGTCTTTGTACAGTCTTGATTGGTCACTTTATATAGGCTTGTGCAGGGGTACACCCATCCTTAAGTCCGTTAGCAAGCCTCGGAATGGCTTCTCCCTCCCACATACTGAGTGCTGCACAAGTACACAAGAGAAGAGAAACTCTTCATGTCAGTGATACACCTCTTCCTTCTCTCTCAAATACTTTCCTAATGGAGGGAACAACCACATTCTGTCTTTCACACTCCCTACCATCTCATTTTCTTGCCTGTTTCCTAATTCAGAAAGTCAAGAGGTGAGAATAAGAAAGGGCTGCATATGGAAAAACATCCCTTATGTTCTCACTCTTGAATTTTTTGACTGATTTCACAACTCAATGAAACTGTGAGAAGCCACATTTGGTGGGGGGTGGGGAGAGAACATAAAAAACAAATTATTTTTGCCTCCCCCCCAATCTCCCACTGGTGTCTGTTTTAGCTCATTAGCCACTTCTTGCCAAACTCCTATTGTTCAATGATAACTGTTTCAATAAAGAATTTGCACAGGATCAGCTAATTATGCATGAAAATGCAGATGTTTGTTCAGAGAATTTACGGACTCCTTCAAAGCATACCACAATTGCATTCTTATCTCTGTGCAAATTTCAAGCCCCTCACCACTTACAGGGTACAGACTGGAAGATGCCTTGCTATGGAAGAGGGAGATTTACTTTGGGAAGTAGGGAATAGCATGTTGATGTTTGCCCATTTTTTGACAACATGAGGTCAGATGTATGCTTCTGTGCTTGAGAGTAAGCACTTATTTTATTTCTTGTCCTAAATTACCCATCACACCTAAATGATCGTCAGTTTCATGTTGGGCATCAAAAACACTCAAGCCATATGGTTGCCTGAGTGTCTTCTCACATGAGGAAAACAGAAGTTTAGAGGGAGGCAATAAGAATGGAAAAATGGCAGAGTGGGGATTAAAAAAAAAAAAATCTTTCCCTAACAAAATAGCTTCAGTCAAAGGCACAATTTACAGACTATTGATTTAGTCATTGTAACAATACAGTTTTCCTGATGATAGCAAAGGGGTTTTTTTTACCAAAATGCTAGAGCAGGCTGATTGCTGGGGCTGATGGGAGTTGTAGGCAAAAAACATCTGGAGCGCTACTGTTGGCCACCCCTGTGCTAGAGCATCCCCATGCAATGTGCCTGGAGCAATTACATCACTTTCGGGTGATGTCATTGCGCTGAGCACTCTTCAGGGACGGGGCTCCCCCGCTGGCCAATTCTTTGCCTGCTGATTGGAGGCTCCAAAATTGGGGAAAACCCCACTCCCATGGGATGCTGGGAAACCTAAATTAGCATCCTAATTCTCTCTCAAGGGTTAACAAGAATATTCTAGGGCCTACTTGAGCTCATAGCTGTCAGTGATTTCAGCACTCTTGTTACCACCAGTGTTATCTCCTTCAAGGTGGCAAAGAGAAATACAGTAATCGGGTACATCATGGGAACCTGTGCTTCACTGCATAACATCATGGGAGGGAGATATGAGGAGCAGAAGCTAAAATATTCTGGAAGGTTCCTGAGATGAAGATCATTGATTGGATGAGAGAGACCATCTAAACTTTGGAGGGCAATGAGCGATAACTGAGAGCTAAAAGTTACTACTGGATCACGCTATGCTGGGCTGTAATGGACAGAATGCTTTCCTTCTGCAAGTGAAATACCATCTGTAACACAGGTATGAAGGGTATTTGTTTCTTGTTATTAGCCTGATGAGACTGTGCAGGATAGCTGATATATTTTAGTAACTTAATAAACCTTAATTCGTTGTTTTTTTTTAAACTTAAACTTTATTATTTTATAATAGCAACAACATTAAACAGTTCAGACATATAACATAAATATAGACTGAATACTTAAGTATATATTACACAAACAGAATTATAAAAACAAAATCATCATGTATACGCACTTCCAGAGTGTTAATGTTGATAGATACAGAAGAGGAAAAAAAAAAAAGGGGGGGGGGTAAGGAGGGGAGGGTAGTGGGGGAAGGGGACCTAACCCATTTCTTTCTCAGGAACCAGTTGCCAAGTACATGTTTTACAATTAAAGTGAATGACCATCAATAAATAATAAAATTCAAATACTGTTTTGGCATTTTGCATTTTTTAGTGGCACTCTTGTTAACAAATTCCAGAAAGGGAAACCATTTCTCTACAAAATGCGCACCCGTTTTAGGGTTGTCCGCAATACTTAGTTGGGAGGCAATTTTGTCTTGAATTATGATATCCCATACTTTGCGAAACCAAAGAGTTAACGATGGTATCTTAGTTGTCTTCCAGTGCTTTGCAAGAAGTAATTTACCCGCTAATAATAATAAAGCAATAAGTTCTGACTTCAGCTTGGAGAAATTGTTTCTCAAATCAAGATTTAACAATATCGTTTCTGGAGTGTGAGAGATGGTTTCCCCTACAATTGCTTCAATAGTAGTTATTAAGATATTCCAAAATGCTTGCACTTTGGGGCATGACCACCAGCAATGAACAAAGGAGCCCATGGCGCCGCAGCCTTTCCAGCATAGTGGACTAGTGTTTTTATGGGCATAGCTCAATATTTGTGGAGTTAAATACCACCTTGAGACCAGCTTATATTGTAGCAATTTAAAATTAGAGCATCTAGATTTATAGATAGGTGATGACCAAATCGCCTTCCATTGTTCATCTGACCATTGTGCCTTACAATCCTTGGCCCATGCATTTTGCTGGGATGTGGTTTGTGACCAGCTTTTTTGGTTTAACAGACAATACAATTTAGATACTAGTCCTCTCATACTCGAGCTTTCCCTATATATTAATTTCTCAAAGGAATTTAATTGGTTAGTATTTAACATTACAGGAATTACTTTATGCAGAGCATCATGTAGCTGGTAGTATTCGTACCAAGGGATTACAGTTTTAAACTTAGTTTCTAATTGGCTCTGAGTGAGTATTTTCCCTTTAGAGCTGATATCTGATATTCTAAGAATTGTAACTTGCCTCCAAATTTTAAAGTTTGTTGTCAATACGCCTGGGGGGAACCAAGATTGTCCCAAAAAGGCCATAACAGGCGTTGAGGGTTGAGTCACTGAGGCTCTATATTTGTCCCAGATCTCCAAGGAGCACTGTAAAAAGGGGTTGTTCATCTTGGTTTTCCTCCTCTCTGTTGCACTAATCCAAACAAATTCATTAAGGTTAATCGGTGAAATACTTGCAGCTTCAATTTGTAGCCAGGGTAGGGGGCAATTCTTATTAGAATATAGTAAGATGTTTCGTAGCTGGGCTGCTAAGTAATATTTTTCTAGAATCGGCGCCCCTAAACCCCCTTTATCTTTAGGTCTGGCAAGTAAGTGATATGCAATTCTAGGTTTTTTGTTCGACCACAGAAACGATGAGAAACTCTTTTGCCATGCTAACATGTCCGTTTTAGGGATAGAAATTGGGAGATTCTGAAATAAAAAAAGAAATTTAGGTAGAATAAAGGTTTTTATCAGATCTATCTTTTCCAGCAAATTAAATTGAAGCTTTATCCATAAATTCAGCTGAATTTTAGTTGTTTTAAATAATTGCTTGAAGTTAACATTAAATAAGTTGGCCAGGTCAATAGGGATGTGCACGCCCAGGTGACGCCACGTTGTTTTAACCCATTTGAAGGGGAAATTAAGCATAATTTTTTGTTGTATCTGTGGAGATACATTAATCGGGAATATCTCCGACTTGGACATATTGATAGCAAATCCCGAAAACTTTCCGAAGGTATTCAATACATTCATTAGCTTAGTCAGTGATGATATTGGGTTGCTAAGATATACTACTGTATCATCAGCAAATAGGCCAATCTTATGGGGGGTACCATCTACAGTTATTCCTGCAATTTCAGTATCAGTTCGCACCATATGAGCTAACGGCTCGAGGGATAAAGCAAATAAAATTGGAGAGAGTGGGCAGCCCTGCCTCGTACCTCTGGATAAGGTAATAACCTCTGAGTTTAAGTTGTTAATGCTTAGTTGTGTCTTTGGGGAATTATAGATGGCTGAAATTGATTTCATAAAATTATGACCAAAATTCATTTGTTCTAGGACTGCCTTTAAGTAGGGGACCTCCAGTCTATCAAAGGCCTTTTCGGCGTCAAGTGATAGAATAAGGGATGGAGTTTGAGATACTTTACCAAAATGTATTAAATTTAATGATCTCCTGATGTTTCCTGAGATGGTGCGACCAGGGATAAAGCCTGACTGATCCGGGTGGATATATCTTTCAATTATTTTATTAAGTCTTCGCGCTAGAACTGAGGAAAAGATCTTAAAATCGTGGTTTAGGAGCGATATTGGCCTATAAGATCTAGGGTCTTGCCTATCTTTGCCTTCCTTATGCACTACTATTAATTTGGAGTCCTTCCAGGTTTCAGGGATGAGTCCCTCCTTCATTACCAAGTTGCAAGTGGCAGTTAGGGGTTTTAATAAACTAGGACTAAATTTTTTATAAAATTAGATTGGAAAACCATCCTTGCCAACCGCTTTATTATTTTTGATTGAATTAAGTGTTTCCAAAATTTCTTGCTCAGTGATAGACCTGTCTAAGAACTCATTGTCACTATGCGAGAGCTTTTTGTCGAATTTCATTTCCTCAAGGTATTTTTTAAAGTCTAAGTTATTGTTAATAGAAGTCTTGTACAAAGACGAATAGTATTCTTGAAAGACTTTGACAATATCCTGAGGTAGAATACGTGTCTCTCCTTGGGTTGTTCTGACTGAATGGATCATTGCTTTAGCTCTGCTTTGCTGTATCCTAAGTTTTAACAATTTTAGGGACTTCGAAGTTCTAGTAGTGTATCGCTGTCTTAGGTATAGCATTTTCTTTTGGATGTCTGAGGTCTCTATTAACTCCAATTTCTTTCTCTCCATTACCAATTTCTTTAAAGTTTTTTTCCCTCCATATCTCTTATGCTTTTCTTCAAGTTCAACAATTTTAGATTTAATTTCCTGAATCTCTTTACATTTGTTTTTATGACATATGGACGCTAATGAGATAAGATCTCCCCTTAGGACTGCCTTGAAGGCATCCCAGACTATGTGACGGGAAACTCCACAGTTATCATTATGGTGGAAATATTCTAGAATTTTTTTATTTATTTCTTCGCAAATGCTCTCCTTGGTCAGAAGTAGTTTATTCAAGGACCAAGTTGGGCCTCTATTGTCTAATTCCTGCATAGATATCTCAACCGATACCCACGAGTGGTCAGAGATGGTCCTTGATCCAATTGCCGTATTCTGAGCATAAGTCAGGAGAGCAGGGGACGTTAAGAAGTAATCGATTCTAGAGTAGGTGTGGTGGACTTGAGAAAAGTAGGTATAGTCACGTACTTTTTGGTTTAAAGATCTCCATATGTCTACTAAATTTGAGGATGATAATAGTTTGTTCAGACCTGTTGGTTTAGTACGGCCAGTTTTAGCTCCTGATCTGTCTAGTCCCTTATCCATGATATAATTGAGATCTCCTCCCAAAATGATTTCCCCTAATCTGAAATCAATTAGTTCAGCAAAGGTTTCCCTCAAAAAGGTTAGTTGCCCATTGTTAGGAGCATATACTGAGGCGATCGTCAGAGGTTTACCGTGTAATGTGCCCTTAACAAAGATGTAGCGGCCCTTAGAGTCCAATTTTGTGTCCTGCACATCAAACGCTGTCACTTTAGAAATTAAGATTGCCACCCCTCTTGCCTTAGATGACCCAGGTGCATGGAAGGTTTGATTGAACCATTTAGAATGTAGGCCAAAAGGGGAGTTTTTCTTAACATGTGTTTCCTGTAGGCAAACTATGTGCGGCCTTTCTTTAGTTAAGGTATTAGCGATTCAAGTCCTCTTAATTGGGTTTTTAAATCCCCTGCAGTTCCACGTCAACAGTTTCAAATTCTTAGCCATCGTAAAGTCTCTACTTGGAGGCCACCAAGCTGAATGATATGCTCTACAGGAAATATAGGTAAAATCAAACACCTAAGCAATAGAATTTACGTACTCTGGCACTTACCAATTAGGTAACGAAGTATGAGTTTAACAGAGAATATGGGTTAGGCAAAAAAGTTTAACACAGAAGGTAGAAAAAACACTTATCAAGCACACAACACAGTCTAATAGTTCAATAAAAAAAACAAAACTCAAACGCACCTCCTACGTACCCAACACGGGGTAAAGTTTCACTGGTTCCTAATAAATAGGAAGCTAGGGAACAAACTTTAAGTTTCCCTAAACAGAAACTCCCTTAATATTCTCAAGGGGGCTAAACCTTTAACACAAAAACATAATCTTCCACACCTCCTCCTTCTCTAACGTGATGTAACAGTGAGAACTCCTTTAAAAAAAAAACTCTTGCAAGTCTAAAAATGGGTTTTTCAATAGCACAGTGTTCAACTTAGTGCGTGTAATCTGTCTGCAGCTTGTACTCACCATTAAGCAGTTTGTTCATTTCCAAATGTGAAGTGAATAAATAACAAGAACTAGCTAAATACAAAACATGAATAAAAACAGGTGTTAACTAAGCAATTTGCCAATCAGTATCATGCAAGTCAAAAAAGGGGGAAGGATACATTTCCACCTGCTTAAATAAAGCAATCGTTATGCCCTTATATCTGTGGCAAGTATATAAGCCAGGCTTCATATATAACCAACCAGTCTTTTGCAATAACCATTTGCCCAGGTTAACTCAATCCTCTATAGAGCTTTAGTATAGTAAGCTTACCTAAGCTTCCCTGTTGCATAAGCAGCACTATTAAAACAGTTAAGTTATGGTGTAAGAACAAAACTTGTGTGAAGATCATCTATCATTGCTATAAACTAAATAAGTTATCGCTTGCAAACACAATGAACAAAATCAAGATGAAGGGCTTCTTGCAAGAGCCTTTAACTATTGCAATTGCAGCAGCCAGGGAACTTAGAATTACAACAACAGAGCTGCACAAGCATAAATTACACAAGAGGACAACAACTAGAACAATAATAAATTGAATGTCTTGTAGCAATAGTCTTGGAGTGACATGGCCAAATATATGAGGCAGACTGCACACCTCCATTAGCACCAGCACTAGCTTAACTTAATAAAAGCCTCTAAGAGTCAATATTACTTGCAACGCCAGAGTTGTTGTTAAGTCTATTAAGGAGACAACTGGACAAAGTACTGGAGGTACTAAAGGGACCAAGTCGTGCCACTTCATTTTTAAACTGTCTCTGTGTCCACCACCGGTTCTTCAGGGGTCTGAAAGTTTTTTTGCAATTCTTCATCTTCTTCCACCGTGTGCTCCAAAGATAGGGCATTCAGTAACGCTATTCCCGATTGTGCATCATGCACCTTGTAGAAAGCACCGTTTTTGAAAATCAGAAGATCTGAGGCCGGGCTCCATCTGAATCTTAAGCCATTCGCATGGAGCTTGTTGGTTATGATCTTTAGTTTTCTCCTTTTTTCTAGCGTCTCCGGTGAGAGGTCCAGTAGAAATAAGATCTTCTTGCCATTGTGCATGACTTCATCGCTTTTCCTAGCTTTCTGAAGAACAAGGTCCTTGATTCTGCTATTTGCAAACTGGACTAGGATGTCACGGGTGAAGTTACGACGCTGTGCTGCCATTGAGCCCAACCGCTGCACTTTGGTGATATTAGCCGCCATTTCAGTTGGCAATGAGAGTTTCTCTTGCAACCAGTCAGCAACGAAGTTTAAAAGATCTTTATTCCTTTCCACGCCCTCATCAAAGCCTCTAAGTTTAATATTCAAGGCTCTCCATTTATTTTCTAGAATGATCAATCTAGTTTGCAGTTTATTTTCATTATCTTTAATGGTGGCTACTTCCCCTTTAAGGGACAGACTTAGCTCAGCCGATCGTTCAGCAATGCTTGCAGTTGTATTTAAGTCTTCAGACAGCACGCTAATCTGGTCTTTAATGGGCTTGAGGTGGTCCACTATGGCTTCATTAAAGTACTTATGTATATCTAGGCGCAGGAGCTCTAGATCTGCTGTATTTAGTGGGTGCACCTCAGCAACAGCAGGATTAGCAGCCTCAGCCGTTTGTGGAGAGGTCGGGCTCGGCGCCATTTTTGAGCCTTCCGAAGCGCGCGAAAACGGGCCACCAACCTTTGCAGGAGTTTCTGGTGAGAAGAAAGACAAAACCTGGTTTTTACTTTGGGTTGTTTGTCTCTTCTTTGTTCGCGCTGTTTTCCCTTTGCTTTTAGTGGACATTGGAGTTCACCACGCAGCGTAGAAGTCGATTTAGAGAAGGAGAAGGCAGGAGCTGAACTATCTTGCGTCCGCCATTTGAGTCGCGACGCTCCGCCCCCCCCTTAATTCGTTTTTTAAAGGTTTGGTTTATTGTGTGCAAATCCCATCTTGAGAACTCATAGGTAAGCTTGGTTGGGGAGTTCTTCAGGGGTTTCAGGAGTGGGAGCTGAAAACAACAATTCACTGGGGGAACTGGATTGTGGCTTCTGACACTACCTCAATTGGGTTGTTGTGAGGATAAGATGAAGAACAGAAAGATGTGACCTGCTTTGAGTCTTGCTTGGGGGAAAAGGCAGGGTATATAGGAAGTAAATAAATGTAAAAAGTGCCTTCTATGTCATGTTGGAGAGTTGTTTTTTGGACAAAGTAGATACAAGCAGAGTTCTTGCATTAAGAAAAGGAGAGTAAACTACTTTTATTTTCAACCTATGTAGCTGCCATACAAATAGACACAAATACAAAGGACTTCACTCAAGATCACCTCCTTTTGCTCATTTTAAAGTAATTTGCTGCCCAAAACAGTTGAGAAACACTTATTTTCAAGAGGCAAAGGAGAAAAGCAGACATTTCACAACTGCCAATCTGGTATTTGACACTGAAATCATTCTGTAACAAATGGTACAACATGTGATATATAAAGAAGCTATGTGTAAGAAAGTGCTTAATATTTATATATCTTCTTGAGAAATGATGGAAAGTATTTCCTGGGAACAGTAACAAAAGCTGTTGGAAAACAAAGGCCATGGATTTCTATCATGAACAAGTTATGATAATAAAAATGAGTGTGGAAAAGGAAAACACCTCCTGAAGAACTGTGACCTTCATTCCTCAGTGCCTCTTGTGAGACTTGACCTACAGTCATCCAGTCAAGAGCTAAACGGGGTTGCTTCTGGCAAGTACTTGGATGAGAAACCTCCTTGAAATACCAGGGGTCAGGAGGTAGGGGCAGGCTTTATTCAATCATCTCCCTGAATATCCTCCAGGCCTCCAGTAGGGTGTAGGGGTCAGTCACCAGAGGTTGCTATGACTTCCAGGTCATGCATGCACACACATGCACATATAATTACAAAAATACAAAAAGATCTTTGTAAATCAAGCAGTCACACTTGTTAAACCTACTGATCTCATATAATCCATAAACATATACAGATAATTGAACCATCAATGTCTATGAGCAGTGGAAAGATTCTGGCGAATAAACAGAGATGCATAATGGAATTAAACTTTCACATATGTACATTTCATGTTGTGTGTGTATGTGTGTGTGCGCACACAAACACACCTGGAAGTCATGGCAATCTCTGGTGACTGACTCCTACTGGGGGCTTGGAGGATATTCAGAGATGTGGCTGAATAAAGCTTGCCCCTGTCCTCCCAACTACTGATATTTCAAGGAGATTCCCCCATCCAAGAACTTGCCAGAGTTGTGTCAGACCCCAGAGTCAAGGAACACGCAGTCTTTTATTCCAAGCATCTTAAGGCAATGCAATAGTTTGCTGAAACTAACATCACAGCCCAGAAGCACTCCATATATACCCTCGGTCAACTGTTATCAATTCAAGCAAAGCACAGCATAAAATGGCGGGCAATTCTGGCGGGACCCCCTCCCTATACTGTAGAGTTCCAGGTGCACCATCTACTTTTTGCTCCAGTTTCCTTCAGCTCACGACCGTGGTTGTCAGACTAACAAGCTTCTAAGATAAGCTGCTACAGGATGAGCAAGGCTGGCCCAAAGCAAAGTAAGAATGCAAGCTATCTCAACAGCAGTTACATATTGGTTCATGGTCAGTCTTGGAGAACAATTACATATTGTATTATGGCAAGAGGATATAGTATGGGTTAGACTCTTGACAAGTTGGCCCTGCTTAGCTTCTGAGATCTGATGAGATTGGGCAGAAATCTCAAGAAGATTTAAAGGGCCATTTATAACCTGCACAAAGGCAGTATATTAAGAGCATTTGCTGTGGTTACTTTTTACTATCTTATATCACTATAGCACTCTCCCCTTTCCCTTTTAATGAAGAGATTTGAACCTTTGGACATATACTTCTTACACTGACCCAATTAAGTGATCATATCTAGTTTTTCTTTCATTGTGCAGACTTGGCCAGAAATTTAGCTCTTTTGAGAAGTAATCCCACGTTATCTAAGAAAGATGGGGGCCATGGCAACTCCCTAAATGTCACCGTCACTTTGAAAGCTCAATCTTTTCCTTAGCACACATGACTTGTTTTTATTCAGGTTGTTTTCACAGAAGGCATTATAGTTAAAAATGGCACCTTTAAGTGTCTTTTACACAGGTTGTTTACTGTGAGAATGTTAATGCAGGGGGGGTGTGGGGGGGTGGGCTCCCTCTGGGAATCCTACCCCCCCAGGGAAAGTGTATGCACAATACATAGCCTCTCCTCTCCCGGTGTAGTGAACGCCGCGTGGTCACTGTCTGGCTATGCCTGGCAGATGGTCACTGCAATGGCCTCTCCTGCATTACTGCATCCGTAGCAACACCTTCTCGCTGGTCCCCCCCGTTTTCACAGAGTTTGCTACGTCATGGTGCGACCGAATTGTCCGGCGGTATAACCGGATGGGCAGGCTGGGCCCACCAACCTCGCCAGCCTAAGAGAAGGAAAACTCTAACATCAAACCCGGGCAGATAGAGCTCGTTAATGTAACACCTACCACCTGGAGGACTCGCTGCCGGCGTCCCAGCTTACTGGGCCATGGCAGATGACCCCCAGGTGAAAGGGTGGAGCCAGTACCGCGCACACTGCGCTTCACCTAAAAAATTCCTCTCCGCAGGCCTGAAGGGCGTATCCACATACACAACCCACAACGCATCAAGCCCATAGCAGCTCTCAGTGAGGTCCGTTTCCCTGAGGAAGGTAGTCTTCAAGAACACGGTGCTGGCTATACCCTCTACTGGTCGGGTAAGTCAAAGGCTGAGAGCCGCCTTTCTGGCGTTGGCTTCATGGTCAGGAACTCCATTGCCTCCAAACTCGAAAACCTGCCAACAGGTCACTCAGATCGCATCATGTCCATGCGCCTCCCACTTCAAAACAAGCAGCATGCAACACTCTTCAGTGTATATGCCCCAACCCTTCAAGCAGATCCTGCAGAAAAGAACAAGTTGTTTGCTGATCTACGCAACCTCGTACGGAAGACCCCTACAGAGGACAAGGTGATCATCCTTGGCGACTTCAATGCCAGAGTAGGTAAAGACTCGGAAGCCTGGAAAGGAGTACTTGGCAAACACGGCATTGGCAACTGCAATGACAACGGGCGCCTCCTGCTAGAATTCTGCATGGAGCACCAGCTCACCATCACCAACACTATCTTCCAGCAGAAGAACAGTCTGAAGACAACCTGGATGCACCCACGGTCCAAGCATTGGCACCTTATCGACTATATTCTGGTGCGCCAGAGAGACCTTCGAGATGTCTTACACACCCGAGTAATGCCCAGCGCAGAATGTCATACGGATCATCGTCTTATACGCTGCAATCTCCGTCTTCACTTTAAACCCACACCCAGGAGAGGAGGTATCCCTCGGAGGAAGTTTCAGGTTGGCAGCCTCCAGTCAGCCGAAGTTAAAGCTGCCTTCCAGGCAAAACTCCAGTCAAGAATTGAGGACCCAAGTTGCCCCACAGACCCTTCTCCAGAAGCACTTTGGGAACAACCTAAAAACTACCGTCCTGCAGATCTCTGAAGAAGTCCTCGGGTTCTCCACAAGGAAGAACAAGGACTGGTTTGATGAGAACAATCAAGAGATCCAAGAATTACTGGCAAAAAAGAGATCTGCCTACCAAGCACATCTTGCTCAGCCCTCCTGTCCTGGGAAAAAAGCAACCTTTCGCGCTGCATGTAGCAACCTCCAGCGCAAGCTTCGAGACATTCAGAACGAATGGTGGACCAAGCTTGCAGAGAGAACCCAGCTGTGTGCAGACACTGATGATTTAAGAGGGTTCTACGAAGCCCTGAAGGCAGTATATGGTCCATCATATCAGGCTCAGAGTCCCTTGCATAGTGCAGACGGCCAAGTGCTCCTCACAGACAAGGCATCCATACTGAACCGGTGGTCGGAGTATTTTCAGGTTCTCTTCAGTGCCAACCGCGTAGTTCAAGATTCAGCAATCCACCTCACCCCACTTCAACCAGTGAAAACAGAGTTGGATGAGATCCCCACCCTAGAAGAGACTGTTAAAGCCATCAAGCAACTGAAAAGTGGCAAGGCAGCAGGAGCTGATGGAATTCCACCAGAGATCTGGAAGCATGGGGGCACAGTACTACATAGCTCACTTCACAAAGTACTTGTCACCTGCTGGGAACAAGGCAAATTACCACAGGACTTTTGCGATGCAATCATCATCACCCTATACAAGAACAAAGGGGAAAAGTCAGACTGCTCCAACTACCGGGGGATAACCCTGCTCTCCATCGCAGGCAAAATCCTTGCCAGAATACTCCTGAACAGACTGGTGCCCACCATTGCAGACGAACTCCTCCCAGAGAGCCAGTGCGGCTTCAGAGCTAACAGGAGCACCACCGACATGGTATTTGTTCTCAGGCAGCTCCAAGAGAAATGCAGGGAACAGAACAAGGCTCTGTATGTGACTTTTGTCGACCTTACCAAAGCTTTCGATACCGTTAGCAGGAAAGGCCTGAGGCAAATCTTGGAACGTTTAGGATGTCCCCCAAGGTTCCTCAGCATGATCATCCAGCTACACGAAGACCAGCGAGGCCAAGTCAGACACTGCAACGACCTCTCGGAGCCCTTCCCAATAGGCACAGGTGTAAAGCAAGGCTGCGTTCTCGCGCCAACTCTCTTTACGATCTTCTTTAGCATGATGCTTCAAAGAGCCGCAGTAGATCTAGATGATGACGATGGTGTCTACATCCGCTATCGCACCGATGGCAGCCTGTTCAACCTGAGGCGACTAAAGGCACACTCCAAGACAATGGAAAAACTCATCCGAGAGCTACTGTTTGCTGATGATGCTGCACTCGTCTCCCACTCGGTATCAGCTCTGCAGCATATGACGTCCTGCTTTGCAGAGGCTGCCAAGCTATTCGGCCTAGAAGTTAGTCTGAAGAAGACAGAAGTTCTCCACCAGCCTGCACCCCAGGAAGATTATCACCCTCCCTGCATCACTGTGGGTGAATCAGTTCTGAAGACAGTCCAGCAGTTCAGCTACCCGGGGTGCATCATCTCCTCAGATGCTAAGATCGACAAGGAGATTGACAACAGGCTGGCAAAGGCAAACCGTGCATTTGGCCGACTGCACAAAAGAGTGTGGAGCAACAAGCATCTGAAAAAAGGCACAAAGATCAATGTTTACAAAGCGGTTGTGATGACAACCCTCATCTACGGCTCCGAATCGTGGGTTTTATACCGTCATCACCTGCGACTCCTTGAGCGCTTTCATCAGCGCTGCCTTCGCACCATCCTCAACATCCACTGGAGTGACTTTGTGACCAACACTGAAGTCCTCAAGCGGGCGGAGGTTACCAGCATCGAGGCACTGCTGTTGAAGACGCAGCTGCGCTGGGCAGGGCATATTTCTAGGATGGAAAACCACCGCCTTCCCAAGATTGCTCTGTATGGCGAACTTTCCACCGGCCATCGAAATAGAGGGGCACCAAAGAAGAGGTACAAGGACTCCTTGAAGAAATCCCTTGGCACCTGTCGCATCAACCATCACCAGTGGTCTGACCTAGCCTCAGATCGCAAAGCATGGAGGCACACCATCCACCAGGCTGTCTCTTCCTTTGAGAACGCACGCATAGCTGGTCTTGAGGACAAAAGGAGATTGAGGAAGAATCGCACTGCTACAGCACCAACCCCAAATCAGACCTTTCCCTGCAGCCGCTGTGGCCGGACCTGCCTGTCCCGCATTGGTCTTGTCAGCCACCAGCGAGCCTGCAGCAGACGTGGACTACTGCACCCTTCTTAAATCTTCGTTCGCGAAGCCAAGCCGAGAGAGAGAGAGAAGAGAGTTAATGCAGGAGAGTCAGTTTTAATCAATCTCAAGCAAACCCAGGTTTTATATGCATATGACTGACCAAGGATGCTAAGCAGGAAAAATCAGAATCCTACTCAAGTCCAGTCAAGTGGGGTTTACTCCAGGAAAGTGCTCACAGGATTGCCCAGCAATTTAAGTAAAGCCCTATGTAAAGCTTCATATGTGAAAACACCCTCAAGAGATTCTACACATTTCATTGCTACTTCAGATATTCCAAGATTTAAAGCTCAGACTAGCAAGCAACATGCATCATCTTTTCATAGTGTTTCGATGAACTGGAATACATTGCAATCCTTCAACAGCAATATGAATATAGGGGAGACAGGCTATTAACACAGTTTCAACCAATATTGATACAACCTTTTTTGTAACCATAAAACATGTAGGTTTCGATATTTTACAACAAAAAACAGTTTTTCTAAAGGGAGGAGATTTGCCTGTAAATCTACTTAGAAACACCAGTACGTGCTCGCTGTCCATGAATTCTAAAGAGGTGTAACGTACTCGAAGCGGAGACAAGAGTAGGGCAACATAGTTTATTAGGAGCACGTTGCAAGAGAGAGAACACGCGGGCCGGGCCCAGCTTATGTACATTTACCCGGTTCAGCCTCCTGTACAGGTCAGGCCAATCCTGGCCTGTTAAACTTCCCGCCGTGGATGTAGTAGGCGGGGATTCCGCGCCCCGCGCTAGAGATGCCTGGGATACCCAGCCGCCTCTGCGCGTGGGCGCATATTTCAGCCAATACATTACACTCCTCCCCCCCTAGTTAATGAACATAGTCTTTAAGATACGCGGGCGGGCGGCTCTCCCTGGTGGACCGTCTGGGAAGGTCCTGTGGGGCGGCGCTGCTTCCCTGGCGGGCACGTCTGGGGGTTGTGGTGCCGCCAGAGGCGGCGGGTTTGGTTCCTCGGGCCGGTCGGGCTCGGTGGGCCCCTGCGCTTTGGGCGGCGGCCCTGCTGGCGTTGGGGGCGCGTCGTCTGGCCGGCCTCTGGTTGGCTCCGCCTCCTCTATGTCCGCTGGGTCCTCAGGCAGCGTCCGGCGGCGTAGCTGGTCGATGTGCCGCCGTAGGACCTGGCCCCCCTCAGTCGATATGTCGTAGTGGCGGGACCCCGTTACTCGTAACACTCTGCCCGCCACCCATTCGGGTCCCCTAGCGTAGTTCCGGGCATAAACTGGGTCGCCTGCGAAGAACCCCCTTGCTGCGTCCCGGACCTCGGGACTTCCGCTGGGGTCAGCGGTCCTGTCGGGGTGTAGTCGGTCCAGCCGTGTTATGAGTTGGCGCCCCATGAGGAGCTCGGCTGGACTGACCCCGGTGGCCGGGTTGGGGGTGACCCGGTTATCGAAAAGGAACGCAGCTAGTCTGTGGTCCCAGTCTCCCTGAACGATGCGGCTTAAGGCTTCCTTGGTTGTGCGGACCATCCGCTCCGCCTGGCCGTTGGTGGCCGGGTGAAAGGGGGCAGAGCGAATGTGTTTAATCAGGTATCTATTGAGGAACCCTTGGAAGTCCGCCGCTGTGAATGCTGTCCCGTTATCTGAGACTATGGTATCCGGAATACCGTGTGTGCACAAGACCCTGCGCAGCGCTTTGATGGCGGCGGCCGCTGAGGTGGATCCTACGGGAATGACCTCCAGCCATTTGGAATAGGCGTCCACAATGATCATGAAGATTTGACCCTGGAATGGCCCCGCAAAATCGATGTGGAGCCTCGACCAGGGCTTCCGGGTGGACTCCCACCGTGTGGCGGGGGCGCTGGGGGGCTCAGGCCTTGACTCCTGACACGTTTGACACCTGCGCACCCACGTCTCAATCTCCCCGTCCATTCCCGGCCACCAGACGTAGCTCCTGGCTAACGCCTTCATTCGGACTATGCCGGGATGGGTCTCGTGTAGGGATTCCAGGACTCGCTTTTGCAGCGGAGGCGGGACCACCACCCTGCTTCCCCATAATAGGCACCCCTTGTGCGCGGCTAGTTCCTCCCTCCTGGTCGTGTATGGTTTGAATTCTTCCCCCATGTTCCCCTCCGGCCAGCCCCTCATCACCCAGTCCAGCACCCTCGCCAGTGTTTTGTGTTTCTGTGTTGCCTTGGCGACCTCCGCCGCGTGGAGGGGCTGCTCCGGGAGGCTCTCTATCATCATGACCTGGTGTGCGGGGGCGGGGTCTGGGCCTACTTCTGGGAGCGGCAAGCGGCTGAGCGCGTCCGCGTGGCCCATGGCCTTGCCTGCCCTGTGCACCAGTGTGTACGTGTAGGAGTTGAGGAATTGGTTCCACCTCAACACGCGCTGTGAGAGAATTTGGGGGGTTTGCCGGTCAGGGGCCAACAGGCCTAGGAGAGGCTTGTGGTCGGTGGCAATAGTGAACCTCCGCCCGTACAGATATTCGTGGAACTTGCGGACCCCCGCCACGATTGCCAGTGCCTCTTTGTCTATCTGCGCGTAATTGCGCTCGGCTGGAGACAGCGTGCGGGAGTAGTATGCCACCGGGACCTCCCTCCCGTCCGGGAGTTGGTGCCCCAGGACTGCCCCCACTCCGTAGGGCGACGCATCGCACGCCAAGATGACGGGGAGACCCTCGTCAAAATGGTGGAGCACCGCATTAGATACTAGGATGTCCTTGACCGCCTGGAATGCGGCGGCTTGCCTTTTTCCCCACACCCACGGGGCCTTTTTGTCCAGTAACCTGTGGAGGGGCTCAGCGAGGGCTGCCTTGTGGGGGAGGAACGAATGATAAAAGTTCAGCACCCCCAAGAAGCTTTGGAGCTCTGCCTTGCAGGTGGGAGCCGGGGCCTGCAGGATGGCTCGAGTTTTTTCTTCTGTTGGGTGGATTCCCGCGGAGTCTACGGCGAACCCCAGGAACTCCACCCGTGGGACCCCCAGCAAGCATTTTTCCCGTTTGACCTTGAGCCCCGCTGTCTGGAACCGGCGGAGCACCTCTCTCAAGCGATTTCCGAACTCTTCGGGGCCGGGGGCGGCGATTAAAACGTCGTCGAAAAACGGCTGCACTCCGGGGATCCCTTTAAGGAGAGCGTCCATTATACTCTGAAAAATCCCCGGAGCGACGCTTACCCCGAACTGTAGCCTCTTCACCCGGAAGGCCCCCCTGTGTGTCACTATGGTCTAGGCTTCCGCCGTCTTGGCGTCTACTGGGAGCTGTTGGTAGGCCTGGGCCAGGTCCAGCTTCCCAAAGACCTTAGACCCCGCTAGAGCAGCCAGGACGTGGCTCACCACCGGCACTGGGTAGGGGTTGTCTTGGAGCGCTTTGTTAATTGTGCACTTGTAATCTGCACATATCCGCACGTCCCCATTGGGTTTGACCGGAGTCACTATGGGGGTCTCCCACATGGCGTAATCGACCGGCTCCAGGACCCCTTGTGCTACTAGGCGGTCCAACTCTGCCTCGATCTTGGGCTTCAAGGCGAAGGGGACCCTCCTTGCCTTGAGCCGGATCGGTCTGACCGTCGGGTCGATCGGTAGGGAGATGGCTAGGCCCTTGTAACTACCCAGCGACCCATCGAATACGTCGGGGAACTCTCTGCACACCTCCCCGAACCCTCCCGCGGTGGTCGTGCGCGCCACCTCTATTCGGATTCCCAAGGGGCCAAACCATGCAAGACCCAAGAGGGTGGTAAGCGGCCGCCTGACCACCAGGATGTCTAGGGGGCCTCTGAAGGACCCCCGTTCCACCTGCACCCGTGCCCACCCCGCTATTTGGACCGGGTTTTGCTGGAAGTCCCGCAATATGAAATTTGCCGGTCGCAACTGCAGCCCCTGGCCGGGGCGCAGCCTTCTGAGGGTCTCCTCCGCGATTATGGAGATGGAGGAGCCCGAGTCCACTTCCATGACGCAGGGGGCCCCGTCTATGAGGACCGCCATCTTTATCTTGTTGGGGGTGGTCAGGGGCAAACTCAGTACCTGAAGTGAGGTGGAGGCTGTTGAGTGGGACTCTGTGGCCTCGTGGTGCGCGGTCGGTCGCGGGCGGTTGTGCTTGGCTCGGCAAGCTCGCGCGATGTGGCCGGTCTTCCCGCAGCTCCTGCAGTCCCAGGTCCGGTACTGGCAGTCCCTCCGATCGTGGGGGTCGCCGCAGCTGGCGCATTTGGCCCTTTCGTTAGTTCGCTGGTTCGGCCGTTCGCTGGCTCGGGGGCGCTGTGGAGCTCGGGCAGCTGGTCCTGCGGTGCGGCGCGTCTGGAAGGCTTCCCCCTCGTCCTGGTGCTCGGGGTCCAGCTCCTCGTGGTGGGCGGTCTCGGTCTTGACCCGGGGAAAGGTCCGGGCAGCCCTCTCGAACGCGACCGCCTCGCTGAAGGCGCCCTGGAGGGTGAGCTCTTCTTTGGCGAAGAGCTTCTGCTGGAGCCTTTCGTCGCGGAGGCCCCACGTGAATCGGTCGGCCAGGGTTTCCTCCAACTGGGGGAAGCTGCAGTTCCCGGCGAGTTTGCGGAGGGCCGCCAAGTAGTCCGCGGCTGATTCTCCAGCGGTCTGGTCCCTTTTGTGGAACAGGAATCTGTGGGCCACCCGTGAGGGCTGCGGCAAGAAATGGCCCGTGAGGAGCCTGATGATCTCCTCGTAGGATTTCTCCGCGAGGCGGGCGGGAGCTGAGAGACCCTTGGCGATCTCGAACGTGGCTGGCCCGCAGACGCTCAGGAGAACATCCCTCTTTGATCCGGCGTCGGTGATCTTGTTGGCCCGGAGGTAGAACTCGACCCGTTCCGAGTAGGACTCCCAGCCCTCCGGATTTGCAGGGTCGAAGGGCTCGATGTACCCGGTGTTCCCGCTCTGGTTGGCCATGGTGGCGGCGGCGGTCGTGGCCGGTCGTTCGTTGCCCAAGGTCTCCGATTGTAGCCGATGAGGCTAGGATCCCACCTTCGTCGCCAGTGTAACGTACTCGAAGCGGAGACGAGAGTAGGGCAACATAGTTTATTAGGAGCACGTTGCAAGAGAGAGAACACGCGGGCCGGGCCCCGCTTATGTACATTTACCCGGTTCAGCCTCCTGTACAGGTCAGGCCAATCCTGGCCTGTTAAACTTCCCGCCGTGGATGTAGTAGGCGGGGATTCCGCGTCCCGCGCTAGAGATGCCTGGGATACCCAGCCGCCTCTGCGCGTGGGCGCGTATTTCAGCCAATACATTACAAGAGGTTTGCCATCAAGAACAGTAAGAACGACACTGGTCTTTTACAAGGTGATGCCTCCTTCTCTTGAACAGAGGTCATTCCTCTGAAACATGTGCAAAGTAGCTGAAAGGAGAAGCTCTGCAAGATGATACAAATTTCTGCTTCCATAGATCTTGTTGCATTGGAACATTTCCAAAGATTATCCACAGTATCTAAAAAACAGCCAGCAGTTTCTGCTACACAGCATGCAACCAGCTGTTCCATAAACTGTGGTTTTAAATATGCCCAGGGGTTCCCAATTATGAAATTACCTCAAGGGAAAGGTCTACCTCATATAGAGACACCCCACGATGTAATTAATTCTTCTGCTATCTACCAGCTTCAAAACAACCTTACTGAGCAAAAGGCCCTACCATTGCAACGCAGAGCTTATATACTGATTGAAGACACCAGGAGTGTACATTTCCAATCCATGTATTTATGGTAAACTGCTTGAAAGCACATAGAGCTGTCCCTTCTATAGCTAACTTCAGATCCAAGTGACAAACCAAACCAACATGCTGAACTGGCTTAATAAAATTTAATTAGACTGGGTTAAATGTATAAGATTATAAATGCATCCATAATGGACCAGACTAATTATAAATCTGTTGCACACAATGTCTAACCAGATACCCCTGGAATGCTTACAAGCACTGTAAAGGGGGCCAAAGCTCTCTCCCCTGTACTGCCCAGCACTAGTATTTAGAGGACAACTGTGTCTGAATGTGGTGGTTCCATTTAGCCATTGTGCCTAATAACCATGGATGGACCCATCCTCTGTATATTTGTCTAAGCCGGGTGTCGAATTAATTTGTTATGAGGGCCAGATCTGACATAAATGAGACCTTGTTGGGCCGGGCCATGTATGTACCTATTTAAAATTAGGTAGCAGAGATATAAACTTTATAAAGGACACAGACAAACACAATTAAAAAAAAAAAATTTTTTTAATCTTAAAATAAAACATGCCCAAAACATTAGCACTTGTTGGTCTTAAAGGTGCATTTTTTATATTTTTCCTGTGGGATCCAGGGAACTAGGCAAAGGAAGCTCTGGATCTTTCCCTCCCTCTCCAGTCGACCAGAAGGGGGGAGGAGCCTCAGCCAATAGAAGGAAGAGAGGCTTGGGTCAGTAGCTTTGCTGTGCAACTGAGAGAGCCTGGCAAAGCAATCTCTGCCTCCCCCCTTCCTCCCCAAGGGAAGAGCCTCAGTCAATAGAGAAAATAGAGGCTTTTGCTCTGTAGCTCCTGTAGAATTGTGCAAGCCTTGCAAAGGAAGCTGTGGTGCAGAAGGAAGCAAGTGAGAGGGAGAAGGTGCAGACGACAGCCAGTTGCTCAGGAGCCTGATAGGAACCCTCTGGGAGTATGATTGGCCCCCCAGGCCACATGTTTGACACCCTTGGTCTAAGCCCTCTATAAACCCAACTAAACTAGTAGCCATTGCTACATCTGTGAGCGAGGACATACTTCCTTTTGTCTGCCTTGAATCCAATGCACATCAGCTCTACTGGGTACCAATATTTTTCAGAACTTTTCGGGAGGGGCGGTTTCTCTATATCCACTTACATAATTTTATAAACCATATCTTCCCTCAGTAACTTTTTTTCTAAAGTGAAAAGCCCCAAAATGTTTAGCCTCCCCTTGTAGGGAAGCTGCTGCAACTCTTTGATCATTTTGATGGGCCTTTTCTGCATCTTTTCCATCTCTATGATACCTTTGTTGAGGTCCAGCAACCAGAACTGTATACAGTATTACAAACATGGCTGCATCACAAAACTATACAAATAAACTATTAGATACTGACCACCCTGTTTTAAATCATTTTCCTATAATCCCTAAAATAGAATATACCTTTTTCACTGCTGTCACACACAGAGTTGATTTTTATTTAAAAACATATTATGCAGAAGTAAATACCACTGGAATCAGTGGATCTGATTCCCACACATTAACTCCAATCCAATGAAGGCTATGCGCAAAGGAGTCCCACTGATAGATAGGAAATTAACAGCACAATCCAGGGGAGGAGGACGGAAAGTCTTTTGGGAGCAGCGAGCCACTATGTGGGCGCAGGAAGGGTGTGTGCCGACGTACGACTGGCACCACCACAGTGGAGGGGAGTTACGTGGGCGGAGGGCTGCCGGAGCGCCGCTCTGCCCAAGGGCAGCGGTGCCTGATGGCTGCGCCCGAACGCAGGCGGAAGTGAAGCGGAGCGCGGTGTTCAAGGCAGAAGAGGGGGTGGAGTTGGGGGCATGGCCAAGTTTAAGTGGCTTCCTGAGCAGTTTGGCCCATGACACGCCCCCCGAAAGATGTGATGTCACATCTGCAAAAATAGCAGCGTGTCCCATAGGCACTCGTTGAAACCAAAAACAAAGGTCACCTCCGCCACTGCGAAAGCTCACAAACCCCTTAGAGAGCAGCATGATTGCCTCACCAATCCCCTCGCGCCTTGGCCTGGTGAGCCCCCCCCCAGCACCCAATCGTGCCCCCCCCAGAAATACTTCTACTCTGCCTCGCACAACTCAGATGTTAGGGACAGGTTCTCATGGCAGGAAGCTCTGCCGACGAGCACCCAGCCATAGAGACTTAGAGTGAGGGACAGGCAGGCACATTGGTGACGCATTTTGCACCACACAGTTGCTTTGACAGTATCTTTGACTTGTGAGGGGGAGAGAGAGTTCTCTCCCCTGGGGCTAACTGCTCTTGTTTCCAGGTTGCCACAGGTTCCGGCCGGAGGCTCTTCATGCGAGGACTATTGCCCATGGCTGGGTAAGTTCCACTGTCCCTCCTCCGCCCCCTCCCCTCGCTCTCAACTGCTCGGTGTGCGAGCGCCACTGGCACTTGAACCCGGCAGTGGGCTCCAGAAGGGGGCATTTGCTGAGTTCACTCCCCTGTGCTGCTGCCTGCTCCCTTCCCTTGGTCTACCGTCTGCCACTTTCCCAACCCCTGGAAGGGCAGGGTGTGTGTGGGGATCCCTTTATTTACTATTCTATCCCCCCAATCCACTCCCTTGTTCCTGACTCAACCATCTTGTTTTTTTCTGACATCCATGTGACTGAATCCCCTTCCTCTGATACATCTGGCCAACAGAGGCTCTCCCCCCAGAACTCCCCATTTCTGCCACAGAATGACCACCTTGCATGGATGAGTCACCTGACTGCAATGGTGTGCAGCCTAGTGGGAAAAGGGAGCCTTCGTAGGTCATATGTCATCTGTAGTTACCAATTGCCTCTATTCACATTAGCTGACTGGCTATGAATCCCACATATGGGAAAAACACAATAAGGTAATAAAGGTCAAATATCATTTTCATTGAGGAAATTGTATAGTTCTCTGGATGTAATGCACAGTTCAAAGGTGGCGCACCAACAATGCAATGCCAGGCAGAGTTACACCCTTGTAAACCTGTTGACTTAGAAGGCTTTCTACATTCTTGCAGTACTAAGTCATGAATCTGTGAAAGCAGCACAATGGCTGAAAACTATTTGCATGCCAACTTTGCTTTCCTGTAGTTACTGAGAACAATTACTGAATACCATCTTACCCACAGACCCCTCCTCCTTAGATTTATGCTAAGAACAATTTAGTTATGCAATGCCATGTTTCAAATTGTGTGTCTGATTTGGTGGTGCCTAAGGGTACTTTGCACTTGGAGGAACTATACAGAAACAACTTCTCTAATCATGGGCCATCCAGCTGCTGCATCAGAGCTGCAAAAGCATAAACCTAGTGGCAGTATAAGCAAAAGATTATTTTGGTGTTCAATGAGAAATTATACAAGAAGTCAGCAGGTAGAGACAAATGCCCAGATTATTGTATGGAAGGCCCTGAGCTCCTTGGAAGAAGGTCAGAATAAACTCTTGCTAGACAGATTGGACTATTAAACAGGCTGAGAACGGGGTCAGTGCATAGTAGATTCTCTCTCGGCTTGGCTTCGCGAACGAAGATTTAAGAAGGGTGCAATAGTCCACGTCTGCTGCAGGCTCGCTGGATTAGATACACGTTTAAGTATGTTAAGGTGGCAGTTCGGAGCTCTTTCTGACAGTTAAGTTTGGGGAGTCTCCATGACAAAAAAACAACTAAGAACATCTAAAATGGAGAGTAATGGTTTTATAATGCAGCCTTGGATATTTAGGTCAACTATGCACCCCACCACCTAGCTTCATTCTTTCCTCCTCCTCTGTGGAAATTATTTCCTGTTTTACATCAGGCTTTGTAGGTCCTGTACTTTGTGTGCAAGATTTTTCTCAGCTGTAAAAGCAACGAATTATTTGTATTGAACCTGAAGTCTTTGCTTACAGAGCTCATAGTAAACATACTGCATGCTATTAGCAGTATTAGGCAGCTGGAACACTCTTTATGTTTCCATCTGGTTTGAAATATCCCAAAGTAATTACAGGTAAAAGAAAGAACAGTAAGAACCTCAGCAAGACACTGACTATCTGAGTTAATTTACTGGTGGTGATTTGTTGACTCTCAGTAATTCTGTATCCAGAGTTACACACATTCAATCTGAAAAGGCATAGATTTTGGATACTCTCCTTTGGATACATATCTTTGCTAAGGTTACATTATTTTAATTATAGATAGCTTCTTAATCATTATAAAACTTGTATTTTAAAAGCTGTTTAGAGGGGACTGTGGAAATATCTGAGTAGGAAATAATTTGGACAGTCACAAAAATACTGTAGAGCAGGGGTGGCCAACGGTAGCTCTCCAGATGTTTTTTGCCTACAACTCCCATCCACCCCAGCCACCCCAGCCACCCCAGCCATGCTGGCTGGGGCTGATGGGAGTTGTAGGCAAAAAACATCTGAAGAGCTACTGTTGGCCACCCCTGCTGTAGAGCAAAAAATAAAATAACACATTTATTTGAAATGTCTTCACTGTTCCTCATTCTATGAAAATTTATTTCACATCAGTTTAAAACATGGATAGACATAAAAGATTTCCACTCACAGTAAGGAGATGAAATTTGGATTAACTGCACATTAAATAACTTCAAGTGGATTCAGTGCAAGCCTCAAATTGATTATTCCTCCAAAAAGTAATGCTCAAATGCTTACAACAAAGATTATTACCATATATGGAATAAGAAACACCAGATATTCAAGAAAAGGAAAAGACACTAAAGATCATATCACAAATTTACATTTGTTACTGGAACATACAAGAGAATTTCAGAAGGAAGTCAGCTTGCATTTCATAGATCACAGCAACCCTTTTTACTGTGTCGATCATGAAAGGCTATGGTTGGCTTTAAAGGACATGGTTGTGCCACAACATCTGTTTTTTGTTGATGTTCAATGTGTACTCCAGACAAGAGGCCACTGTTTGGACAGAAAAACAGAATGACTTGCAGTTGGCAAAAGTGTCAGACACAGATGCATTTTATTTCCCTATCTCTTCAATCTGTATGCAGAACATACCATAAACAAAGTCGGATTAGATTTAAATCCGACTTAAATTAGATTTAAAAGCCGCCCTGAGCCTGCTCCAGCGGGGAGGGTGGGATAGAAATAAAAGATTATATTATAAATGAAACTGGAGTGAAAACTGGTGGAAGGGACATTAACAATTTGAGATATGCAGATGATACCACATCACCAGCAGAATGATGAAGGTTAAAGCTGAAAGCGCAAAAGCAGGATTACAACTGAACATCAAGAAGACAAAAGTAATTACACGACTTTAAAAATGACGTCAAAGAAATTGAAATTGTTTTAGATTTTCTATTCCTTGGCTCCATTATCAACTAAAAAGGAGTCTGCAACCAAGAGATCAGAAACTGGGAAGGAACAGCCATGAAGGAGCTAGAAAAGATCCTTGTGTAAGGATGAAGAAAGGCTGAAACGCTTGGGACTCTAGCTTGGAGAAACGTCGACTGCGGGGTGACATGATAGAGGTTTACAAGATAATGCATGGGATGGAGAAAGTAGAGAAAGAAGTACTTTTCTCCCTTTCTCACAATACAAGAACTCGTGGGCATTCGATGAAATTGCTGAGCAAACAGGTTAAAACGGATAAAAGGAAGTATGGTACTTCTTCACCCAAAGTGTGATTAACATGTGGAATTCACTGCCACAGGAGGTGGTGGCGGCCACAAGCATAGCCACCTTCAAGAGGGGTTTAGATAAAAATATGGAGCAGAGGTCCATCAGTGGCTATTAGCCACAGTATGTGTGTATATATATATAAATTTTTTGCCACTGTGTGACACAGAGTGTTGGATTGGATGGGCCATTGGCCTGATCTAACATGGCTTCTCTTATGTTCTTATGGGTCACTGGTGACCAAGATAAAGATAATTTGTACCATAGTGTTCCCCTTTACTATGTATGGGTGTAACAATTGGACAGAGAAGTAAGCTGACAGGAAGCAAGTAGATTCTTTTGAAATGCAGTGTTGGAGGAGAGTTTTACAGGTACCGTGAACTGCCAAAAAGATAATAAGTAGGTCAAATGACCTAGATAATAACTAGGTCAAATGAAGTTCAAACTCTCCCTAGAAGCTAAAATGACTAAACTGAGGCTATTGTACTTTGGTTACATGATGAGAAAACAAGAGTCACTGGAAAAGACAGCAATGCTAGGAAAAGCCGAAGGTAGCAGGAAAAGAGGAAGACCCCGTATGAGATGGACTGACTCAATAAAGGAAGCCATGACCCTCAGCTGCAGGACCTGAGAACAGCTGTTAACGGTAGGACATTAATAGGGTCACCATAAATTGGAAGCGACTTGACAGTACTTAACACAGAGAGAGACTGAATGCTATTGTCATTTATTTATGATGCAAATATGGATCTGTATGGATTTTGACTGGACAAACATGACACAGATGGAGATAAAAAAATGTATGTAACAGAAAATAAAGTATTTAGCAGGGTAAGTGTCTTGGGTTTTTTATTGCAAATAAGCTTTATTGCAAGAACAAAGTAACAACATAATAATCTTAAATCAATGTATTTAGGTACATAAATAGATCATAAATTAGACCTACAAGTATAACCTAAGTAATACCACTCTTAATACCTACAGGGTAAGTGTCTTGTGTGGAATGATTCAGTTTATAAATTCATAGTGCTTCTCAACCTCATTTCTCAGAGGTTACAAACTTTCCCAGTCAGAGTGCATACTTTTTAAGTGAGCTATATACAGGGCTTTTTTTGTAGAAAAAGCCCAGCAGAAACTCATTTGCATATTAGGCCACACCCCCTGGTGTCAACATTGTTTCATGCAGGGCTTTTTTGTCGAAAAACCCACCAGGAATTCATTTGCATATTAGGCCACACCACCTGACATCAAGCCAGCCAGAACTGTGTTCCTGTGCGTTCCTGTTCAAAAAAAGCCCTGGCTACATATAACATAAACAAGCACTGAGGAAGATTAGGTCCTTTTCCCCCAGACATCATCTTACGAGGTTTCACTGGAACCTGTTACTACAACCAACAGGATCCTTCCAAATGTTTAAGGCTGCCCCTTTAGCACATAGTCTCCTTCCCTCCCCACCATAACCTGTACAAGTACATACAGGTTATCTTCAGGTTTGCAGGAAAAAACATGGAAACAGAAAAGGAGGGGAGTTTAAATTTCCCAAGAGGAATGTTATCTGCACTTGTGCAGACAAAATACATCTACCTTGAGTGGGGAAGGGAGGAGTCAGCTGAATCCATGCACCTGCGCACAGCTGGGGTGCTGTCCTGAAGTAAGGCACCGCCAAGGACACTATCACCTCTCCTTTGCAGATCATGTGGGAAGAACAGCAGGAGCCACTGGAGCTGCTACCCTGCCATATGAGCTATACAGGCTGGTAGGGCGGCAGGTTAGGGAAGGCAGAAGCCACCACAGGTGCTGCCTCCCTCATATGAGCCAGGTAGGTAGGTGGAGGAAAGGAAGCCATTCCTGCCCCCTCCCACTGCCTGAGCCAGCCAGGTGGTTGGGGGGTGGGAGAGTGAGAACATCCAGGCAGTTGATAGTAGTGCTACTGGTGGCACTGCAGCTGAATGGGCCAGCTGGCAAATAGCTGGCCTGTTGGGGAGGGAGGGGGAGGGTTGCTAAGTCCAATGTAAGAAATATCTGGGAACTTTGGGGGTGGAGCCAGGAGACTTTGGGGTTTAGCCAGGAGACATTAGGGGTGGAGCCAAGATCAAGGCTGTGACAAGCATAATTGAACTCCAAAGGGAGTTCAGGCCATCACATTTAAAGGGACGGCACACCTTTTCAATGCCTTCCTTCCATAGGAAATAATGAAGGATAGGGGCACCTTCTTTTGGGACTCATAGAATTGGATCCCCTGATCCAATCATTTTGAAACTTGGGGGGTACTTTAGGGAGAGACACTAGATGCTGTACGGAAAATTTGGTGCCTCTACCTCAAAAAACAGCTCCCCCCACAGCCCCAGATACCCGTGGATCAATTCTCTATTATTTTCTATGGGAATAAATCTCCATAGGGAATAATAGTGTGTCCAGAAGACATTTCCCTCCCCTCCCCCCGCTTTCTGATGACCCTGAAGCGGGGGGAGGGCCTGCAAACCGGGGGATCCCCTGCCCCCACCTGGGGATTGGCAACCCTAGGAGGGAGAGATCAGATTCCTATCCCAGGAGTCATAGAGGTACCTTTCAGGTGGTTCTGGGTCAGGTGACGGAGAGAAGGACAGCTGCTGCTGCATTTCCAAAACAAGCAGCAGCTCTGTAGGAACAGTGGGTGGCTCAGTGAGGCCAGGGGAAAGGAGCGAAAGGATGGGACCCCCCCCCCATACATCTTGTGGTTGTGTGTATCATTTCTAAAGAAAGATGCAGGATCTCCCCAATCTGATTTGCAGGCCTTCTCAGCCAAAAATTGGCTTTCACTAATAAGGGCCAGCTCTTTAACTGGAATAAGTGGCTGTACCAAAGAAAACAGCTCATGTTCACCTGAGTACCCAGAGGGAAGGACAAACCATATGCGTAGGCACAAGCAATCAAACCCCGCTAACTAAAACTAGGTTGCCCATCCTATTAACTAAAATGCTAAAGGGAGGGGGGGATCTGCCCTAAAAAAAAACCCAGGGGAAAATATGTTCTGTCATAGAAAGACTGGCAGTATGTTAAAAAGATCTGTCTACACAATTTGCTCTGATGTCAGGGACTATTTTAGTCTCTTAGAAAGTATATCTGTCATGAAATTAGCTTTCTGACCATGCTTAGTCCTTGCACTCAGCCCTTGCACGATTGCACCTGAAATGCAAGTCAAAAATGTCAAGATACACTACAAGCAACCAGGGAAGTCACTAGTTTTGATGGCCTTAAAGAATTATACAAATTTGTGGCAGATGGGTCCATCAATAGAACTTCCAGGTTCAGGGGAAATAACCTACTGAATGCTGGTGCTGAGGGCAACAATAGGGATAGAGTTCTTCTTATGTGCCCTCCCTATAGGGCCCTGAAGGCATCTAGTTGGCTGCTGTGTGTAACATGATGTTGGATTAGAGAAACCATTTATGGAATCCAGCATGGCTGACCTTACAGTTTAGGCTATCATGATCTGTCAGCCTGGGACCCATGTTTCTGCTGCCAATCAGGTACTGAAAATCCCAGGATTAGATGCCAGTTGACAGTTCTTACTATGTGCTCTTGGGAACAACCTCACAGCTTTTGAAGTCATTTTTTATCTTTTATCTAGCTGTTAATACAATTTAAGTGGCACAAAGTACTTCTATTTTTGTTCTTTTCTCACGAAGACTACATTTGTCATGTACTTAACAACTGAGCACACAAGGTGCCAAGCCATGACAAGAATCTGAAGTCAAATGCAACATATAAAATGTTTGCATGGATGAAAAAAGCTGGAAGTACAATTCTAAATAGAGATACATAGACTTCAATTGAATCAGAAAGGTGTAACTCTGTGTTGATGCTCACGCTGCTGCCTAGTGAGTATAGTGACTGAAGACGAAGAGATTAAGTCCAGCACACAGTAGCAGTTAAACTAACTATGTACATTTATTTACAGAATATATCTCAGACTGACAAAATGCTCTGCACACCACTCCATCCAAACTCTCCACACATATGATGGTGTCTCTGTACATTTATACACCTTACAAGTCTGTCTGACCAATCAGGCCAGTGCTGAGTCAGTGCTGAGTCATGCTGACTCTACCTTGTCTGATGCAACCTGGCACTCTGCCACGTTGCCCCCTCCAGCCAGATGATCTACTGTCACTTCAGCTGTCTGCTGTAATCTGGATACTGTCACACATATATCAATACTCTGTTTAAATGATTGCACTATGAGTGATTTCTTTACATCTGTCTTCACAAACGTGCATAGCAGAGATACTTATACTGGCTGATAAATCTGAAGGAATTCATATATTGAACTTTCTTGAGAACATGCTAATAATTAAATAACAAAAGGACAACACAAAACCTGATGGTGCTGATCTAAGAGGTCTAAAAGCATGATGTAGTAAAATTGCTAGATGACTCAATGTTACAGTTGCCAGGTCCAACTCAGGAAATAGCTGGGGACTTTGGGGGGTGGAGCTAGGAACAAGATTGTGACAAGGGAGTTTTGGCCATTGCATTCAAAGGGACTATGATCCTTTTAAATGCCTTCCCTTCATTGGAAATAACGGAGGAAGGCAGCAACTTGGGCTCATATAATTGGATCCCCCGGTCTAATCTTTTTGCAAATTTGGTGCCTCTGCCTTAAAAAATAACCCCCACCACCACAAGCCCCAGATACCCATGGATTAATTCCCCATTCCTCCTTTGGGGACCAGCCTTTATAAGGTATAGTGGAGTGTCCAGTGGACATTCAATCCCCACTTTCTGCTAATCCTGAAGCAGGGAGAGGGCCTCCAAACCAAGAGATCTGCCCCCAACTGGGGATTGGCAATCTTACTCAGTCTTATGCAGTCTCTGCTCTGTGCCAACAAGCCAGAATATAACTAACATGCCTTCTGAACCATCATTTTGAAAGACCCCAGAAGTCGTTCTGGAAACCGCAACTCAGTGATGCTTCTCTGTAATGTCTAAATATAGAAGATTAATGTCCAAATGTTGCAAGCATGATTTTGTCTCTCACAGAAAGTCCTATATGGCAAATAACTGAAGTCTTAATGCATTTCTGTCACTGATTTTGGTTCATTCAAAACAGAGTTTTGATTTAAAAGTCTGGTTCAGGCTTCTGCTGCTTACTTTGGGGTGCTGCCTCAGAGGCTCAAAGTGCCTTGCTGGGAAAGAACATGCTGATCTTGCAAGAGATATAGCTAGCATCCAGTCATCATCAGGTACTGACTCCCAATTAACATTCCATTCAGTTAAGCACCTGTGGGAAACTAGTTTGGGCTGGCTGCAGACAGACCCATCTCCTCACATGGTCAGAGGAACCGTTAGGTCATCTGGTTAGGAAATGGCTCATTTATTTGGCTATAGGTAATTGCTGAGGGCCCTAATTGATGCAAAGGTCTAGCAATACTTGGTACCCTTAGCAATAGAGGAGTCATCTTCAGACCTATTCTAGGGGCTTTTTTTGTAGCAGGAACTCCTTTGCATATTAGGCCATACCCCTCTTATGTAACCAATCCTTCTAGAACTTATAGGGTTCTTATTACAGGGCCTACTGTAAGCTCTTGGAGAATTGGCTACATCAGGGGGTTGTGGCCTAATATGCAAAGGAGTTCCTGCTACAAAAAAAGCCCTGCCTTTTCTCCAGCTCAGATGGTGCCTGCGTGTTATTGAGACACGTTGGCATACTCTGGCTCATTTCAGCCATCTTGGACTTATGCTTGCTGAAGCCAAACAGCACTGGCTTTGCTGACTATGGAAAGAGTTGCTTTGGAATCCACAACTGTGAATGGATAATATCTTGTAACTTGTGAAGTGAACCAATGTCTTACAGTGTTTTTGTTAGCCTTTGAATGTCTAGGGTTTTTTTATTTTCTCCTCATAGCGACTGTTCTTGTTTTATGTATTCTTTGCATTTTAATAATATATATATATAGCAAATATTGCTTCTGGCCATTTGTCTTCACAGCCTGCAATCTTAATCTAGTGCTTAGACTGATAGGCCACCTGGCCACTTCCAGGAAGCTCAGGAGTTTATCCTGAGTTTATTCTGACTGGAGGGGTGGATTAAAGGACTGGTGGCAGCCTACCACACTGAGTGTGCACAGGTGCACCCCAGTATTTTGTAATTTGTGTTTCCTTCCCTCTTGATGAAAGGCATTTAGCTCAGATTGGGTTGGATGACTTTTTGACAATTTCATAAGCTCTCTCTCTCTTGAGAAAGTATAGCAGTCAAAATTCATCTCTCAAGAGTTGGGCACTTTCTGATTATCCTTCTCCAATGCCAGTCAAATGCAATTTGAATCTAGTGCTTAGACCGGTAGACCACCTAACCACTTCCAGGAAGCTCAAGAGTTCATCCTTTGGCTTCTGACTGGTCATTGCTTTTTGTAGAATCCTTGCTGTCTCCTTTCTTAGCTCTTCCTCTTCAGGTAGATGATGAATGGTAGCTTCTACATTTGTGATGATGTCTTTCGCAGGCATTTCTGTGGGGGTGACGGCAAAGTTACCTCCCTTGGCTAAGATGGAGTTTTCATTCAGTGAGAGTTGATGAATAGGTCACAAGGTCTACAGAAAACCAACTCGCTACTTACACAAAAATTCCAATCACCACCCTTGAAAAAAAAGAGGCATAATCAAAACATTAGTAGACCGTGCAAGGCAGATATGTGAACCACATTTTCTCAGTGATTAACTAGATCATCTAAACCATGCACTTCAAGCAAATGGCTACTCCAAGAATGAAATCAGAAGAGTAAACCAAGGATTAAACAAACAATTGAAGAAAAACAGTCCACCACAAAAAAGGTATTTTTCCATATATCAAAGGAATCACTGATCTGATGGGAAAACTTATGAAGAAACATAACCTACAGGGTTTAGACCCACCAGAAAAATACATCAGATGCTATGATCAGCAAAAGACAAAAGAGACCCCCCTCACTTCTGCAGGAGTATACTACATACCCTGCAGTTGTGAACAGGTTTACATTGGGATCACACAACATAGCATCCAGACAAGAATAAAAGAACATGAAAGACACTGCAGACTCGGCCAACCTGAAAAATCAGCAGTGGCTGAACATAGCTTAACTCAAACAGGATACAGTATCTTATTCCAAGACACTGTAATGCAGGACAACACATCCAATTACCATGTTAGATTACACAAAGAAGCCACTGAAATCCATAAACATAAGCACAATTTCAACAGAAAGGAAAGAAGTTTTAAAATGAATAGGGCATGGCTTCCAGTCCTGGAAAACACAAAATGTCCTACAGCTTACAACAGCACTACAGATAAGAGTAGAATTTCAATAGCCAATCCATATGCAAAAGAAACCCCTCAGGTAAGCTCCTCCATTAGCGTGTCACAGCCCAGGAAGCTCCTACAAGATAATGACTCAGCCTTACCCCACCTGCCTGAGTAGATATAAATTACCTGCCCCCCAACTTCTTCTCAATTTGAACCAGAGAGAACTCCAGTTTTCTGGGTTATACCTCTGAGTGCTGGTCACAATTACTAGCAAAACATCAGGTCTCACAATACCAAGACCACGGCCACACAGTCCGGAAAATCTACAACTAAAGTCATATTGTCTTGCACTGGCTGATGTTCACCTTTCATCCTATCTAAATCTTTAATGACTAGTCTTTCAAAAATTTGGATGGCTGGATCACACAAATTGGGGTTAAAAGTGGATTTCACAGGAAATTTCTTTCTTACTTGAACAGTAGCATCACCAAAGAATACTCCAAGTTTCAATTGTTTTAACAATAGAAAAAAAACCCTTTACAAGTAAAAAATTAATCATATTTAACTGAGGGGACAAAACAAAAAACCAAATTGAGTACTTTGAGTTCTAATGTTAAAGTTCCCAAGGACAAATTTACCACTAAATTTAACGCTGCTATTGTGTGTAGACTATTGTTTGTTGTGCTCTCTTGTGCAGAGTCCATAGCCTCTTTCTTAAAAAGAGGAAGAAGAGGGAGTAGACCTTCCTGTTCTTTCATTCCCTGATGCACATTTCCCATCTGTCATGGAATCTGGCACTGCATTAGAAGTACTCAAATCAGGCCACAATACCTGTCCAGTCTTATAGCCTGCACTGTCCCTGGTGAGATTTTTAATTTTAATATCCTTCATTTTCTTTTCCAGTTCCTCAGTGCTGTTTTTTAATCCTCCCAATCTCTTATCAAATACTTCTATTGACTCTAGATTAAACTGTTAAAAAACAAGCTGTGAGATTAAAAATCTAGATTGATTCTTGTTTTTTAACAGCTTGTTTTTAATAGCCTTACTTATTGTTTTAGTTGCAAGTTGCCTCAAGCAGGTCTCTGGAGAGATGACACATAAAGTTCTTAAACGAACAAATAAATGGGTGGTACATCTAGTTCCACACTCCCAAGAAGAACACACACACACACACATGCCATTGTAATCACCAAGCCACGTGGCAAACCACTTTTGCAACTGAGGGGATTTTCAAAAGCAAATTATGATAATGCATTGGATAGCAGTTTGGCATTAAAAAAAAATCAACTTGCATACTTAAAGCCCAGCTGCACAGGTTGCCCTTTAGGCTCTGGTCATTGTAGTTTATATACAATCCTAACAATGTCTTGTTTGAAGCAGATCCTGTTGGCACTTTCAATGATAGGAACAGAACACTTAGGAACAGAAATGAAGTCAACTCATGCTGGAAGTATGGACCCTCTATTCGGCATGAATTTCCTTTATGAATATAGACACCATGAATATGCATGAATATGGACACCATCCTGCATGAACTTCCCCATTCATTTATTTGTTTTATTTATTTTATTTATTTAGGATTTATATCCTGCCCTTCCCACGAAGTGGCTCAGGGCGGCTTACAACAGAGAGTCAAACATAAAATTAATAACATTTAGATGTATAAATATTTAAAACATTTTAAAACCTTAAAACATTAAGCATCATAACAGAATATATAACAGAAGTCTGGAAAGCTACGTTAAGTTTCTCGTCAGTCAGGTGTAAGCTAGCCGGAAGAGGGTTGTCTTGCAGGCCCTGTGGAATTGAACAAGGTCCCTCAGGGCCATCACCTCCTCCGGCAGCTGATTCCACCATGTAGGGGCCATAACAGAGAAAGCCCTATCCCTGGTGGATTTAAGGCGGGCTTCTTTTGGCCCAGGGATAGCGAGAAGGTTTTGGGTTCCCGATCTCAGTACTCTCTGGGGAATGTGTGGGGAGAGACAGTCCCTCAGACGCAACAGTTCTACTAGTATGTCTATTTGCTCAGAGGGAGTTGTCTTTTCCATTTAGATGTATGAGAAAGGTTTCTGATGATAGGACACATGAACATACATATTACAAAGTACACTGGGTTTTGGATTAGCATGGTCCAATATGGTGGAATACCCACTACATTATATTCACTTGGTTATATATTAAGCTATTTGATTCAAAAGGTATCCAAGAAGTACATTTCTATAAAAGATGCCTTCAGATGTTCTTATAATATCCTTTAAAGTTCTTTCAAGGTTTCTCTTCCATGATGCATTTTCAGTGGATTTTTTAAAAAAATACCTTCAAAAGTTCTTGCGATATCCTCAAAAGTTATTTCAAAGTTTTTCTTCTTCCATGATGCATTTTCAATGTTTTTAATTACAATATAATGAATATAAGCCATCAAGATTCTTGCACACATCTCTGACCTCAAAGCATTTGCTATTATTAAACTACATCTTCAGATCCATTTCCAAGATTAACATTTTTAAAACAAGTTATAGTGAGTCAAAATTAAAAACAAAACAAAGCTCCTTTAAAGGCTGTTCCTAGAAAATCATGCTGTGGGATTTCTGTACATGCAGGACTGGTGAATGGAAGCTGGCACTGCACCAAAAACTGACTCCTTAGTATTCAGCACCACTGTCATTCAAGAAAAATCAGCAACACAATGAGAAGAAGCTGAAGGAGAATAGCTAGGAAGAAGAAGGGAAAAAAGAAACATTGTTTCATGTTGCTGCAAACAATTTTTAAATTATTCATCCTTTCTATCTTTATCTGTAATAGGGAAGCAACAACTGTCATGCAGTGTGCACTCAGGATTTCCAATATCTTTTTAAAGCTTGTTTACTTCATAATATAAAAAGATAGCATGTATTTTGGAACATGGCTGCACATATTTTCAAAGAGGGGAAGGGTGCGGGTGGCAGGGTGGGGCCTCTCCTGGGGCACCAGATGCCCTGAAGCCAGCCCTGCTTTCAGCATTGGAAAAACGGGAGTTAGGGCAGAAATCACAAAGCTGGCAGCAACCAGAAGAGTACAGCAACCCACCCCACTACTATGCTAACAGCTGGCTAGTGGGGACAACTTAGAAAGAAAGCAGGCCAGCCCCACACAGCACAGCTATAACCTAACTGGCAACAATTTCCAAGAGAATGATCTGGGGAAGGGGACAGATGGCTTGGGCAGGCTCCCATAGAATGAGCTAAAATTACTCCAGCCCTCATTGATTCCTCCTCCTCTCCAATTTCCTCCATGCACATCTTGTGGCATTCAAGAAAGGCAGAACAGAGGAAGGAAGAGCAAGTCCAAGAAGGGAAGCTGAAGGAGCTAAGAAGCACAGTAGAAAGAGAGGAGGGGGTGCACTGGGGTGTGTTTGAACTATGGATACCCTTTATTTATTCTCTCCAAATGGCACCTATCAGGAACAGGTCCCTGACAAGTATAGTTGGGAGTGACAGTATTATTGGTTTGCTGGTATGATTAGCTTTTCTCATTAACCACTCATTATTTTGCAGATATACTAACCCTATATTATATATTTGTTCATGACTACTAACATCTTTTGTATTAATTAAACATTCAGTGCTTTGAGTGAAGTGTTTGCAGAGCATGGGGAGACAGCTCTAATGTGGTCTCTCTGGGCAACACGTATATCAACCGACTGAACTGAGATGAACAAAGTAGGTGTCCATTAGCACCTTCAAGACCAACAAAGTTTATTCAAAATGTAGGCTTTTGTATGCATGCATACTTCATCAGACAATGGAATGGGGTACAGTGAGATCCCTAGTGCATCTGCAACCCACTTTAGCATCATTCCCCTCTGTCATCCTTCTTGGCAAAACACACAGGAGAGACTGCTCCTCTGATGAGTGACAACACCCAGTTCCAACTGACTTCAAAACACACACACCAACAAAGGAACAAGTCTCCTTTTCAGATCCCACCCCATGTGTGCTTCAGGGCTTTTAGCCAATCTGGGTGCCAGCCCACCAGACCTGGACTTCCCAATAAAGAGGTGTTAACACATCAAAGGGCTAGCATGGTCCCCTCTCCATTGAGAAAAAGATGCTCTCTAACTGGCAGTAAGAGGGCAAGATGGTGGCTAGTCTTGACACACAAGATGACAGAGATCAAGACAACCCCTTATACAGGTTTTTCTTTCTGTGCATAGATGTTCCCAGATGATATCAAGCTGTGTATCACCTCAAAAAATCTGCTTGGAAGGAAGACCTGTGTTTATCTCATGGATCAAGGAAATTTGTACAAAAGTACAAGCCTGATTATGGAACATGTAGGGCATACTAAATATGGGAGGGGCATTAATCAAAGACAAGATACCACAATTAATCCTTGGCAGTACTAGCTTTTAGCTATCTGATGAAATAAATAAGCACTGCAAACCTGGACTTAGAACATAGTTTATATACCATACAGTTTTAACAGTATTTTTGTAAATTAGGGTTGCCTGGCCCAGCTCAGGAAATATCTAAATCAAATATCATATTCTTCAAAGAAAATTCAGAATGGACTTTCCATTAAGGTCTCTGTGACCAGGAATAGTATATCTGGGTACAGGGACCTTAGTGGAAAATCCATTCCATGTTTTCCTTGCAGTTTTGTCTGTGCTGCAATGTATTTTAATGGCCTGAAGCTCCATTTTCAGCGTTCGTATGGCTAGTTAGAAGCTGTTCCTTGCTGGAGTTGTGGTGACCTTGTAAATAAAGGGTTGGTGCTTTGAGCCTGCATCTCTCTGCTGAATGGACCTTAGAACTGGTGCCTAGTGAGTATTCTAACCTGGGTACCCACAACCAAAGGGGAATATTACACTGAAGAGACATTGCCAATCTGAGTAGACCTGGGGACAGAGGGAGAAGCTTGCAATGCCCAGCCATTTCATGTTTTTCTAAGCCCAGAGCATTTTATATTTTTGGTTTATATTTTTAGTTTCTGCTGTGATCCTTGTGCTCTTTCCTTGATGCTTATTTTTAAGCCTCAGCCTGATCTCTTCATTCTATCCTATGGGCCCAAAGGATAGAATTGAGAGATTGGGCCACCACTGTGGCACAATGTCAGCATTGTGCCTGTGGCCTGATCTCTCCATTCTATCTCATAGGCATAAACTAGGGGGGAGGAGGGTTGGGGGTTCGAGCCTCCCCCCTGGATTTTCCAGGCAACAAACACAGGACTTGGGGGCTCAGGCATTCCCCAGGGAACCAGTGCCAGGCATAGTGACAAACTCCTTTGAGTGTATGAAAATGTTTTCCAATTTAAATTTTCAAGAAGGAGGGATCATGATCTTTAAAGGCATGAATGGGGTGGTGGAGTCTGTGAAGAAATGCATTTTTCTCCTGGGACATTGTGAGGCAGGAAGACTCCCCACTGTGTGTGATTTTTTCTCTGGGCTGCAAAGAAGGAGGTCAGTGGTGTAATGATTTTATAAACTCAGCTTCTTAGAAATGGTAATTGAGCTAGCACGGAAACTGGATGGATGGATGGATGGATGGATGGATGGATGGATGGATGGATGGATGGATGGATGGAGAGGTATCGGCTGGGTTTTGGCAACTTCACTTCCTGAAGTCATGAGATAATTAATCGTTTATGCATGCTGATATCTTAACTTAGCTAGTTAGAGCCAATGGGCTACTCTGCACGTATCTCCCACCAGAGGTAAAGATGTCAATATGCATATTAACCAGTGTTGGCAAACTCTAATTGGGTAAATCAATACATTGGTGGATCTGGGCCAAGGGGGTGGGGAAAGAGATTTGGTAACTTTCCTGGCAATAGGATGCTCTTGCAGCACACAGGAGATACAGACTTCTTAACTGAGATCTAGGAAAGGTGGCTATTTTTTTTTTATCCATCCAGCGGATCTAGAGTATTGAGGAACGCTTGATATTGTAAGGTAATTGTGATCTGCAAAAGTTTTCACTTGTATCTCTGGACTCTCTAGATTAATAACTAAAGTTTTGATATCCAGCACAATTCAATCCTTATATGTTTGGTGTCTGTTGGAAAAAAATGTATAGCCCTTAATCCTGGCTGGCTACACCCACTTTTAATGTAGCAAAAGTCAGACTGCAGGCTCTTTAGTGGATTCAACATACTTGTTGTTTCCAATTTACATTTGGGGGGAAAGTGAGATTGAGTGTGGGGGGACATGAAGGTCAGAGGCCTTTAAAAATCCAATGCCTCTGGTTGAGCCCCAGCACGCCCTCCCCCCCCCCCCGAAAATTGAAAAGTCTATGCCCTTGTTCTATCCTATTATTGCAGCTAATCTGAACTGAAAAATTAGGGAACTTATCTGTAATATTAGAAAACATTCATCCATGACCTCCTGGAGTAGCAGAGCTTCCACTCGCTCAGGCTCCTAGATTAGTTCAGATCCCTTTAATTTAACATGTACAGTGGTTTGATTGTGCTGATTATTTATACTGAATATGGACTTTTTCTGGAGGAATTTCATATAACAACACATATAAAATAAAATACATTCTAGTCAATAAATGTAAAATGTGTGGTGTTTTACTTAAAATTTTACAAATCTGAAACATCAATGATAAATTGTTCATTTTTACAAAGAGGAACTCCTTTGCATATTATTACAGTAAACCCTGTAATAAGAGCCCTGTAAGCTCTTGGAGGATTGGCTACATCAGGGATGTGTGGCCTAATATGCAAAGGAGTTCCTGCTACAAAAAAAGCCCCATAAAGAGGTCTCAAGAGAGGTAGAAAGATAAAGCACATGGCAGCTTTGTCAGCACCATGCAGTATTTTTAATGTGAACATTAACCATAATGCCTCACTTTTAGAAGGTACAGCATTTAAATTAAAAGTCAATGACTTATCCTTGGCCATCTAGCTGAGGGTAAACTGAGGTCTCTTAATTTCAAGTGGTTAAGTAAGGGGTGGGTCAAACATACAGTGCACATCTCTGCTTAATTTGAAGCATAGGTTGTATTGTTTGCTGTAGGTAATGTTACTGGATTTTCTGGTTGCATGCATATAACTCTGTAGGTACATTTCCTTGTTTTTTGTATGCAGAAAGCAAACATGATTCTACACAAGTGACCAAACAGGGTTTTCAAGACAAGTTTCAAACCAAGGGAATTTCCCAGCCTCTTAATATCATTGTAAACAGACAAGAGAAGACAAGATCCAACTAAGGAGCAAGTCTGGTCAATGTATGTACGTGGACTGTTCCCACTGCAGCTTGTATAGCACAACAATTAGAAGTTTCCTGTAAAATACTGGCACATAAAAAGCTTCTACCAAGTCATCAGTTACACCTTTAAATACTTTAGTGCATAGAGAAGATCTTAGGAACTGACATTTGTACAATGTCAACATTTAAGATGTCAAAGAAGAAAAACTTTTTAAAGAGGGAGGTTATTTGATAAGTGGCACACAAACGACTCAATGTGAAAATAAAACTTGATTTTAACCTATAGCAAGACACATCAGTATATCCAGGGGTCATTTTGTAAAAAAAAAAAGACATGCTGGAGCTCATTAGCATAACCAACCCCCTGGTATTTTTCAGTTTGAGTCTACTGGATCTGGAAAAAAATCCAGTATTTTTAAAAAAAAACAAAAACAAAAAAACCACCAAATCTCAAAGCCATTATGGAAGTTTCAGAAATGCAGAATTTTTTCCAGGTCCAATAGACCCAAACAAAAATAATAATGGTGGCATCTCCTGTAGCATGACCATGCCGCAGGAGAAGCGGGCCACCGGATCTGCATGCATGGGGAGGTGTCTCCTGCAGGATAGTTTAACTAAACCGCAGGAGAAGTTGGTCCAAACTGCCCAACAGGAAAAACTGGCCCCAGGATCTGTGTTCAATTGGGAGTTCTCACCTGGTTGGGAAAGCACCAGCTGGGGCAGTGGGACCTGAGAGCTCACTGCTTCAACTGATTGGGTATGGCTGAATATATCCAACTAAAAGCCTAGGGACTTTTTTGTTTGTTTGTTTTTGCTTTCATTTGGGCTCAGCTATACCGCTAGCTGAATCAGATCCTTTGATCTGTATTCAGCTTAATTAATACCCAAAAAATATTGGTAAGACATTTTCCAGTTATTTTTCCAGCTCAGTTTATGCTGAATCTTGCCATACCTTGTTGCTGCCCTAGGAACTGCAGTACAAAAATTCTATTATAATATGAATATTAGAATACAATTCTAATGGATATGACCTCCCCTTAATGCCTTCAGTCCCTTAATTGGAATGTTCATTTAGGAACCATAAGTTCATTAACAATAATTAATTTGAGCCACTTGCTCATGTGCCATAATCTGTTCTTATTTTCATAACGTCTGATATCCCTGTTACAGAGTTCTGATTAACACTGAAAATTGCTAGGAGAAAATTTCATGCCTGAAGGTAATTCAAACGTGGATTGGATATCAGCTCCTAGATTACTGTAGAACAGAACTGTAAACCAATGTTTTGCAAAAAAAAAAATCAGTGCAATGTATTATCGCCATTCTACAGCTGATGAGCAAGCCAGAAAAGGCCATTCAGCACATAGCCGGTAGATATAAACTAACAATTACTGTTCTTTTCTGTAAAGCTCCTCTGAAGCATTGTCAGCCACCTTCTGTCTGCCTGCAATATTCAGGGCTGCCAAGAACCACCACAGGCCCCCAGACAAAGATTCCATCTATCCCACCCTCATATGACCCTGATCCAAACCAAATATCCTAACAAATTACTGGGCTGGTTGTTAGCATGCATGTATAATAATAAAAGGATCCACACGTCCATTTGTGGCAGGCATAACTCAGAAAATAAAACTAGGAAAGTAACAATTGGGCCACCAGCTTCAGGATGATCATAGGAGTTCTAGGGCCAAAAATGAAAGGAACTGGAATATGTTGACCCAGCTTATCTCCAGACCCCCATGCTATTTGCAATGGGAATTAAGGTTGTGTAGTGATTAAAATGTCAGGTTAGGATCTGGGAAACCCAGGGCGTTTTCGCACTGTTAATCGGCAGCGACGCCCCTCTTCACCGCGCAGGATCTGCGTGGTTTTCGCACCAATTGCCGCGGAGCACCCGGAAGAGCCGCAAGTCCCGCGGCTTTTGCGGCGCAAATGGAAACCGCCAAAAACCAGTTTCCGTTTGCGCCGCAAAAGCCACGGGACTTTGCGGCTCTTCCGGGTGCTCCGCAGCAATTGGTGCGAAATCCGCGCAGATCCTGCACGGTGAAGAGGGGCGTCGCTGCCGATTAAGGTCAGTGCAAAAACGCCCCCAGATTCAAATCCTCACATGGGGAGGGATGGTGGCTCAGTGGTAGAGCATCTGCTTGGTAAGCAGATGGTCCCAGGTTCAATCCCCAGCATCTCCAACCAAAAAGGGTCCAGGCAAATAGGTGTGAAAAACCTTAGCTTGAGACCCTGGAGAGCCACTGCCAGTTTGAGTAGACAATACTGACTTCGATAGACCGAGGGTCTGATTCAGTATAAGGCAGCTTCATATGTTCATATATGTTCATATGCACATCACATGGAAGCTTGCTGGGTAATCTTGGGTCCCCTCAGCCTAACCTACCTCATAGGGTTGTTGTGAGGATAAAACAGAGGAGAGGAAAACAATGGAAATTACTTTGGGTCCCCCTTGGAAACAAAAGTGTGATATAAATAAATTAATTCTAACTTTTCTTCCTCATTCATTACCACTGAGGCAGATTAATATTCATTATCATACATGTTAAGGGTGGAGAGGGAGGAGAAGCATCCTTTTATTACTGCATCCTTCCTCCATAATCTTAACATAGGTTTGCTTCTATACTACTAGTAAATACATTTTAAATTGACAACCAGGATGAGCGAGGTGGCATTAATACTGAAAAATAAAGGGAGAGAGAGAAATTAGAAGTCAGGATAGACCTTCCTTCCTTCCCTACACTAATAATGATAATAATAATAATAATAATAATAATAATAATAATAATAATAATAATAATAATAATAATACTTTTTATTTATATCCCACCCTCCCCGCCGAAGCAGGCTCAGGGCAGCTCACAACATATTATTTCAATACAATACAATACAATCATATAATTCAATAAATACTACATTATAAAACCATCATTTAAATCGGCATTCCAATTAAAATTAACAGTTATGGTGCTAAATTACAGGTTTTTAATAAATTGATGGCAGAATACAACAGCAGCGAATCTGTCATTTGCTCAGCATTCAGCAAAGGCCATCTTAAAAAGAGTAGTCTTGCAGACCCTGCGGAATTGGTCAAGACTCCGCAGGGCCCGCACTTCGTCCGGAAGTTGATTCCACAGATGTGGAGCTGCGATAGAGAAGGCCCGTTCCCTTGTGTCCTTCAATTTGGTCTCCCTCGGCCCAGGGATATTCACCTGGTTCTTTCCCACTGACCTCAGTGCTCTCTGGGGTTCGTATGGGGAGAGACGGTCCCTCAGATAGGCAGGCCCTCGACCATATAGGGCTTTAAAGGTAATAACCAGCACTTTGTACCGAACCCGGTATGCAACCAGCAGCCAGTGCAGCCCACGCAGCCCCGGCTGTATGTGCTCCCACTTCGGGAGCCCTAACAATAGCCTAGCCATTGTGTTCTGCACCAGCTGCAGCTTCCGGGTTCGGCACAAAGGCAGCCCCATGTAGAGGGCATTACAGTAATCCAGTCTTGAGGTGACCGTTGCATGGATCACTGTTGCTAGGTCCTGGCGCTCGAGGAAGGGGGCCAACTGCTTCCCCCGTCTAAGACGAAAAAACACAGACTTGGCAGTGGCCACTATCTGGGCCTCTATTGACAATGAAGGCTCCAGTAGAACCCCCAAGCTCTCAACCCAGTGACACACTGACAAAACCGGGAGAGGAATTTCCCTTCCCAAAGCGCCGCGACCCAAGCAAAGGACCTCCATCTTCGTTGGATTCAGCTTCAACCCACTCAGTCTGAGCCAACCTGCCATGGCTTGCAGCACCAGGTCCAGATTTTTTGGGACGCAGTCAGGTCAGCCATCCATTAGTAGATAGAGCTGGGTGTCATCCGCATATTGATGATACCCCAGCCCATACCTCCGGGCAATCTGGGCAAGGGGGCGCATGTAGATGTTAAATAACATTGGAGAGAGAACTGCTCCCTGCAGCACCTCACAATCTAGTGAGTGCCTCTGGGATAGCTCTTCCCCAATTGCCACCCTTTGTCCCTGTCCATCAAGGAAGGAGGAAAGCCACTGTAAGGCCAACCCCCTAATCCCTGCGTTGGCGAGCCGACAGGTCAGTAACCGATGGTCGACTGTGTCAAATGCAGCCAACAGGTCTAACAACATCAGCACCGCCACGCCGCCTCGATCCAGATGCCTCTGGAGATCATCCACCAAGGGGACCAGCACTGTCTCCGTCCCATGGCCTGGACGGAAGCCGGACTGGTAAGGATCTAAGATGGAAGCATCATCCAGAAAACCCTGCAACTGTAGCGCTACTGCCCTCTCGATAATTTTACCTAAAAATGGTAAATTTGAGACCGGTCGGTAGTTTGCCAATTTGGCCGGGTCTTCTGTACTCTTTTTCAAGAGAGGGCGGACCATAGCCTCTTTCAGAGGTGTTGGAAATCGCCCCTCTGAGAGGGATCTATTTACAATGCCCCGTAAAGGACATGTAAGCTCCCTCTGGCAAGATTTAATCAGCCAAGAGGGGCATGGGTCCAGTTCACAAGTTGTTGGACGTACAGTAGAGAGAATTCTGTCAACTTCCCCCAGGCTAAGTGTGTCAAAGTGATCCAGAACTAAACCAGAAGACAGGCACGGAGCCTCAAGATCTTGTACTGTATCCAGTGTGGCAGGAAAGTCCTAGCAAGGCTGCCCTGGCCAGATCTGGCTGTGTACGAGCTGGATGGAATTCAAGGCAAAGGGAAACTGTCAAGGAGTCAGTGGGCTGACCCTGTTGGTTTCCAGGGCAGTTGCATGCAAAGAACCAGACCAATGCTGTTTTAAAAAAAATATTTATGTAATTTATTATGAAGACAGACAACTTAATGAAAATACAGCCTACAGATTACCAAAGATCAAACAGCAAACAAAACAAAAAAGGTAGCTTTACCTACCTAACACTGTTCAGGAGCCATGTTAGGTGGCACAAACTTACATCCAGATGGCCTCAAATAAGCATGGTCTAGTCTCAGCAATTGCAAAGCATAGAAATAGGTCTGCAGTTCATGAACATCTCAACAAACTAGCCTCTAGAATCATAGCAATTATAGTTTTTTTCGGCCCTCCAAGTCAGGTGCAGATGACATCCAATCATGACACATATTTTGCAGAAAGCTCTGGAAAATAGGAATGTAGGCATCATGGATCCTGGAGGGCTGAAGCATGCTTCAGTTAACCATATGAACTATATACAGAATGATAAGTCAGTAGTATAACACAATGCATAACACCTTCCCTGTGAATACAGCTTGTAATCAGATACAGGGGCCCTCCAGCTGACTAGGCCCCCCACATTTTGTCCTCCGAGTCCCCCTCTGTTGGTGGCCCTAACAATTTATGACATAAGGGTGAGACATGATGGCTCTTAAGCAGAGCACAACTGATCTACTTCAGGTCACTTGCCTGTATTCCCCAGTTTTTTTCCTTGAAGATATTCTAAAACAGGTGCACCGCCATTGAAAATATGTTGCATATTTCTACAACAAACAGTGGAAATATTATATAACATTACAGGCTGTTTTACATAAAAATTTCATTACGTTTTGAGTGAGTAAAACCTAGTCCTAAAAACCATCTAACTCAATGCCATTTTACGTAATCTGTATGGGGTCACAAAATTAAAAAAAAATTTGAGTAATACTTAGGGTTGCCAAATCGAACCCCAGAAATATCTGGGGACTTTGGGGGTGGAGCCAGGAGACTTTTGGGGTGGAGCCAGGAGACACTGGGGTGGAGCTAGGGGGAGGGGCGGAAACGGCGCCAGGGAGCGTGGCAAACCGCCCCGCAGCCTCTTCTCCGCTTGCCGTGCTGCTCCTCCAAGATGAGCTCAGCCTGAGCCCATCTCGGAAGAGCAGCCACAGCGAGCGGAGCAGATGCGGCAGCGGCGCGGCGGCCTCTTCTCCGCTTGCCGTGCTGCTCCTCTGAGATGGGCTCAGGCTGAGCCCATCTCGGAAGAGCAGCCACGGCGAGTGGAGCAGAGGCGGCAGCGGCGCGGCAGCCTCTTCTCCGCTCGCCGTGCTGCTCCTCCCAGATGGGCTCAGGTTGAGCCCATCTCGAAAGAGCAGCCACGGCGAGCGGAGCAGAGGTGGCAGCGGCGCGGTGGCCTCTTCTCCGCTTACCATGCTGCTCCTCCCAGATGGGCTCAGGCTGAGCCCATCTCGAAAGAGCAGCCACGGCGAGCAGAGCAGAGGCAGCAGCGGCGCGGCCGCCTCTTCTCCGCTCGCCGTGCTGCTCCTCCCAGATGGGCTCAGCCTGAGCCCATCTCGGAGGAGCAGCACGGCGATCGGAGAAGAGGCCGCCGCGCCGCTGCCGCCTCGCCTGCTCCGCCTCTGGGGTGGAAGTGGAAGGGGGGGTGGAGGCGGGCTGGGGGCGTGGTGAGCCGCAAGTCCAGGTCCTAGAAGGGCCCGGATTCACGGCTCACCATGCTCCTGGCCTGCCTCGCCCTCCCCTGAGCTGCTGCCGTCTCTTGGCTGCTCCTCCGAGATGGGCTCAGCCTGGGCCCATCTCGGAGGAGCAACTGCGGTGGGCGGGGCAGGGAGGGGGCGGCAGCGGTGCGGCGCGGCGGCCTCCGGGCGACTCGCCATGCTCCCCGGCGCCGTTTCCCTCCTCTCCTCCCACTTCCATTTTTGGGGGGAGCGGGGGAAGAGGGTGGAAATCCTGGGGTCCCCCACCAGGGCGGGAGGTTTGGGAAGCCTAGTAATACTTGAACATGCAAAACTGCCATATACATAGACAATTAGCTCATCTAGGTCAGAACTGTCTACTCTGACTGCCAGCAGTTGTTTGGGGTCAAAGGGCATGAAAGGTTATTTCCTGCTACTTGCTACTTAAAGAAAAATACAAGGAATTGAATCTGGAGCCTGCATACAAAGAATACAAAGAATTTGTAGGTACACACAGACCTGATTACAACTGCATCTCAGAGAACTCTGTTATGCTTCCTGTGTTTCAGTCCTCTAATCATTCACACAGTTTAGTACATGTTGGTTGTTCTCTTATATAATCAAGAAACCACTGTCCATGTTGCCACTGATAGAGAAATCTAACATGAGAAACAAGAAAACCACGTAAACGATACACCATAGCAGATTTCATAAAAGATTAATCAAATGGCAGAGGACAAGGATGGCAACCTTCAATGTTATTGTCTGCAAATGCTTGTATAAGAATCAAGGTGTCTCTGCTAGCTAAAATGTTACTACCAAAAGATATATTTCTCACTTAGTGCCAAATTGCCATTGTTCATTAATCCTGGGGCCTCTTTGTCTCACTAGTAATTTCAGAAGTCCAGCCTGCATGACAGCAGGCTCAGCCAGCCCATTATTGCATGCCACTCCCACTACTTTGTCCATATATTTCAAGAACACTACACAAATAATCCTTTTAGTATTTCTGTTCTCTGGGATTTGTTAACTAGTAATCAGTATGGTGAACAGGAAGGTTTGCAAGAGTTAGAATTAGGGGAAGCAGAGGCTATCTTTTCAGTAAAATATACTTAATACCCTCAGAAAAGAGCCATATATATAATGCAATGCCTTTGAATCCCTCAGTATCTGTCCAAACATTTAAACAAAACCATTTAGAACCCCAACACCAGCTATTAATTATTCAAGGCATAGAGATCACATCTTTGAAATCCTTACAGAGTAATGCACAGGCATATTCAACATCCTGCATAGAAAGGGAAAGGATAGAATTACTCCATAAAGTCAGCTTCCTGTGCAGAGAAATTCTGATACTTCTGCACAAACCCTTGCAGACTCTTAAAGAGTCTTTTTGGAATCAAGTCTAAGCATTCATTTGCTGGAAAACATGAATATAGGACTGTCTCTAAACATCTCCACATAGAGTTCTTCAGGTGTAATTCAAGAGCTGGTGCTTGTACATGCCCTTTTTGCATTTGGCAATGTGTACTTTAGGAGCCCAGATTCTGGCATATTAAAACTGCATGTGTCTTGGTCTATACATGACAATCAGTATGTGGAACTCATGGATAAGTTGTTTTTAATAAGCACAGCATTACAAGTAAAACATGCTTTAAGAATATGTTACAAGTAAAAAAAAGATATTCAGACTCAGAATCTGGTTAAGTGATTACTGAATTATGATGGTAATATTCTAGGGTAGGATCACATGCCAGATGGATTGATGAAGCCATATTCAATTTAAGGTTTTTATTGAACAGCTGTTACTGACAACAGAAGCTACACTGGATAATTATTTATTTCTCCTACTTTAATTGGCAACCAATTTTGAGGCTCTTGTACTTATTTGAGAAAATAAGAAATGTTTAAGTGCAATGATAATTCAGGTCTTTTTTTTTTTAAGCAGGAACACAGTTATGGCTTGCTTAGCATCAGGGGGTGTGGCCTAATATGCAAATGAGTTCCTGCTGGGCTTTTTCTACAAAAACAATGCTGGTGATGTTAAGTTGTGGGCAGTATTCTCTACACATGCAGGGAAGTTGGTGTAGATGTCTTGAGAAACAGGAAGCAATCTTGGCTCCCCATAAGGTGTACAGGCAGCTTCCTCTTGTTTCTGCAAATGCGTGAAATGGGTCTTATTCATTCCAGATTGTGAAACCAAATGTTAACTGTGTCTCATCCATTACGTTGTTCTAAAAAGAGGAAGATCTAGTAATAGATCAATATTTAATATTGTATGGTACCCACACAATTTGCAAGAGTATCCATAAACTAGGGTTAATACTCATTTCCTAGCAGACAGATACAGGGCTTGAAAAACAGTGTTGAAGAGAAGCCACTACCCTTTCCTAATCAGATTTATTTTGGTCTTTCATCTACACATTCAAGAGGTAATCTTGCTTGGGGAAAAAGCAAGATTACCAGAAACAGAAAATTTGTTAGGCATTTATGAAATAGTAGCTTCCCATACTGTAGTACTTAAAACACATTCATGCTTCCACATGGCTTAAAGGGGGGGCAGGGATTGGTAACTTAAAATGTACAGCTCTTCATTTTTACTTCAGTAATCCGGCTAAAAGAAAACATTTGTAGCAGCAGTAAGCACATATACAGCCTACAGCAACAACAACAGATTTATTTTTAAATCTCATTAGCAATTTCCCTCAAGAGCTAGAAACTTAACAAATTGGCCATGGCCAAAAGTGCTTTCTACCAGCATACCAGCTGTGCCCTTTTCCTGTATAAGCAATTTATGCCTTAGTGGTATCTAAATCAAGTTACTGTAATGAGGTTGCCTTTGAAAAGTGCTCAGAAACTATAGCTGGTCCAGAATGTGGCTGCCAAGGTGTTTAGGATAAGCCTCTTTGAGAATATAATGCTGATTTTGCAATTTCACTAGCTTCCAATTGGTTTGGGGGCCATATTTAAACTGCAGATTTTAATCTTTAGTTCCAACTGGTCTAGGTTGAAGATCTCTCAAAGAACCCTTTTCACATGTATAAATGCATTTGATACATTTATGGGTATGCAGCTGAGTGCCATCAATATGTTGATGACATATGCTCTGTGTTTCTTTGTTCAAACTGCCAGTGCTGCTGTAGAGGTCCTGAGCCAAAGCCTTTAAATGGTTAAAGGGAAACAAGCTGGAACTGAATTCTGAAAAGACAGAGATAATACTAATTGGGAAGGGTAAAATCTTGGAGGTCATGGTGCTTCCCACATTTGATAGTGTTCAGCTGACAGTTGCTAAATCAAGTATCTGGAGGCTACACTGGACCCAGCATTACTGCTGAAAAAGAAAGTTAATTCACTAGCAAAAAGTACTTTTGAGCATCTTCATCTTTGTTGACTTGACTGATCTGGGCATGTGTATCCATGCCACAGTTCCAACTGGACTATCTTTCCATTAGGATCTTCCTCAACTCCATATGCTGCAGCAATCATGCTCAAAAGTCCCATCTCTCCTCCAGAGCTCTGAAGCAATCCTTGCAGTTTTGGCCTTATGCAAATCCAAGTGACCATCAGCCAATCAGAGTCCATGGAACTACACTGGATTGGAGAGGTGAGCCAGCCTCAGATTAAAAGATGAGGAAAAGTCCCCCCACCCCACCCCGACAGGGAATTCTGGTGGCTCTGGAAAAGAGCACAAGTTTAGGTTTTTAATTAGGCTTTGGGGTTGGCTTAGGGAAGAAAGCTTGTTTTAGTGTAACAAATAAGCAACCTGTTAAGAGCCCAAAGTTCCTAATGTATGTGTACAGATTCCGTGGGTATGAGTCCTTTATGTTAAAATAGCAACTATGAACCAGGAGAGGATCCTGTCTGTTATGGAAACAGGTTCCAGTGACACTTTCAAGCATGAGGTAATCTATCTTGAGAAAGGAGTTTATTTACCTTAACTGAAGCTCAGCTTCAAAATAGTTACTCTCATTTGGGGGGGAAAGTTTACAAAACATGGGGTTGAATGTATTGAAGCATCCACAGAAAATACTTAATTTAATTTTAATTTAATTTAATTTTTGGATTTATACCCCTCCCCATCCCTCAAGCAGGCTCAGGGAGGCTTAGAACAGTAAAAACAACAGAGTTAAACTAGTATAATAAAAACAAGCATTACAAAAACAGGAACAGCACAGTAAACAATCTTACAGGCATAGGCAGCAAAACCACCCGACAGCATGTGGCTGATGACTAACAGTGTAACATAACACCATAATGGTGAAATGCTGGGGGAAGTGATGACTTTCAAAGGACACCCGCTGGATTAATTAGAAGCCTGGTGGAAGAGCTCTATCTTACAGACCCTGTGAAACCTTGATAAGTCCCACAGGGCCTGAATCTCCAGCGGGAGCTCATTCCACCAGGTAGGGGCCTGGACCAAAAAGGCCCTGGCCCTTGTTGAAGCCAGCTGGGTGTCCTTAGGGACTATTCAGTACTTTGTTCATTTTCACACCTGTCTTCTGACTTCTACTTACCTGCTTGTTCATTTTCACACATGTGTCTAATGACTTCTGCTCACCTCATTTATAATTAGAGCCTTTGTCTAGCGGGTTCCAAATAAAAGACCTTTTGGGTGCACATGGTTTACATGATACCAGTCCTTTAATTCAAGCTTGTGTCCTCCTTTTTATTTGATTGGAGGTGACTGGTGTTAAAGAATCTACAGGAGAGGCTAGAATGGAGGACTGGACATTCTTCAGACCAGAAGGCAGCTGCCTCGGAGCCTCCTTCTTCAGCCACCTCACATGTATTTACCATTTAAAGTGTTGTTGGCAATTATATGGAACAAGGCCTCCACATCATTGGCTCAGTTTAGGCATGCCCTGTGTAGAGATGTTTGCCTTCTTCCATCTCTGCTGGTTTCAGCACCAGGTGAAGATGACTTTTTTTTCACAGTCCTTGGAGATTGAAAGCTCTTAATTTTAGGGTGGATTGTATTAACATTTTCTGCTGAATTATGGATTTACTCAGGGGTTTTTTTAGAAAAAGCCCAGCAGAAACTCATTTGCATATTAGGCCACACACCCTGATGTCACCGGAAGTGACATCACCCATTCCATAGGTTACTTTCCACATACTGACACAGAACAGTATGGTGCCATCAGCTGCATCTCTTGTTTCATCCCTCCAATATGGCCGGAGAGGGAGAGTCATGTGTGGTGGAGCAGGCAGCAGCAGGCCCAGCTTCTCCTGGGAGGGTGCACTTGTGGGCAGCTTCACATCTCTTCCTCTCTTCGCAAGCCTGTTGGAGGTTGGAGGTGGCAGAAAGAACAGAGCACGTGGTCTGGGAGTGTGTAGTTGCCTAGTACCTTCCCTCTGCTGGAGACTTTTTTTGGAGCCAGAACCCTGGCCAAGCTAGCTGGAACTGTGTTCCTGTTCAAAAAAAAAAAAAAACCCCAATGGGTTTACTTAATTTTGTTACTTTCTTTGTTTTTAGTTCCCTATTGGTACTCAATACTGGTTTTTGATTGAATTACGTTTTAGTAGATATTGTAGCTTCTAAAGGATATCTGCTAGACTGAAATGAGGAACATAAACAAGTATAAGCTATGTATCGTTAAAAAAAAGAGGTCGGCCTCTGTTTCCGTATTAGAAGTCTGGCATTTGTAAGCCATCAAAGCTAAAATTCATATTGGCTAAAATGAATTGTTATTTGTTTCACTAGTAGTATTATTTCATTATTGAATTTGGGACAGTTATTTACAATTTTTCAGAAGTGCTCTTGACTAAAAATTATTAGCAACAGAAGTTCATATGTATTTATTTGGTATGTATTATCTGGTTAATTATTCTGCCTTTCTACTAAAATAATACCCTAGTTGGCATAGACAAATTTTAGAAATGCTAAAAAAAACACCCATAAATAGACAATAATCTAAAACAGCAATTTTGTAGACATTTTGCATTTAATTGATGAGTTTGGGTTGGGGAGAAAGACCTTCACATATGTCATCCTACATAAGAAATAATTTATGTCTAAAGATCCTGATGAAACCATCATGAGGATTTTAACCCCAAAACTATTTAAGGAGGGGGCAGGGTTGTATGGGAATTTGCTGTGAGAAAGACTGATGTTCAGTAAAAAGCTTTTATGACTTTTCCAGCCTCTTCTAACAATATTCAGGGGAAATTTACCATTTTTACAAGTGAATGATTCACCATACTATACTTTAAATATTCTTTGGCAGAGAAGAGAAAAAGCAGTTTTGTCTCATCATAATTCATCCAAGAGAAAATGGCCCTGAATAAAATAATTTTGCATCACACAATGGAATGCTAGCATTTTTTATTCTGATAGTCCACCTGATTAAGTAATCACAGTGCATTATTACTCTCCCTGGATACCAATTATTTGACGTTTCCATGACAACTTTTTCTATACAGGCCTAACTTTAATACATCCGTTTAAAGCACAGCAGTTCAGAAGTAATGGTTACACTGTGGTTCCACTTTAATATAGCATTATCTTCTAAAATCCTAATGCCGCTCAAAAAAATGTCTGCTTTGACTCTGCCTTTAATTAGAAGAAGCAATGGGTTGTTGCATTTATAGCATGCCTTATATAATTAACACATTATGGAACAATTCATCACCTAAATTAAATATTAAGAAGTGCAACTAGATTACAGGCCAGTCAGTCTGACTTCAATACTGGGAAAGTTGGTGGAAACCGTTATCAAAGAGAGAATGAGTAGGCACATTGATGAACAAAAGTTATTGAGGAAGACTCAGCATGGGTTCTGTAAGGGAAGATCTCGTCTCACTAATCTGTTAGAGTTCTTTGAGCGGGTGAACAAACATGTGGACAAAGGGGACCCAATAGATGTTTACCTTGACTTCCAGAAAGCTTTTGATACAGTTCTTCATCAAAGGCTCCTTAGTAAGCTTGAGAATCATGGGGTAAAAGGACAGTTCCTCTTGTGGATCAAAAACTGGCTAATTAATAGGAAGCAGAGAGTGAGTATAAATGGGCAATTTTCTCTGTGGGGGGTGGTAAGCAGTGGTGTACTGCTGAGCTCAGTACTGGGTCCAATGCTTTTTAACTTGTTCATTAATGATTTGGAGTTGGGAGTAAGCAGTTAAGTGACTAAGTTTGCAGATGACACTAAATTGTTCAGGGTGGTGAGAACCAGAGAGGATTGTAAGGATCCAAAGGGATCTGTTGAGGCTGGGTAAGTGGGCGTCAACGTGGCAGATGAGGTTCAATGGGACCAAGTGGAAAGTAATGCACATTGGGGCCAAAAATCCTAGCTATAAATACAAGTTGATGGCGTGTGAACTGGCAGAGACTGAGCAAGAGAGAGATCTTGGGGTCGTGGTAGATAACTCACTGAAAATGTTGAGACAGTGTGAAACTGCAATAAAAAAGGTCAAAGCCACGCTGGGAATTATTAGGAATAGAATTGAAAACAAATCAGCCAGTATCATAATGCCCCTGTATAAATCGATGGTGCAGCCTCATTTGGAATACAATGTACAATTCTGGTCACCGCACCTCAAAAAAGATGTTATAGCACTGCAAAAAGTTCAGAAGAGGACAACTAGAATGATTAAAGGGTTGGAACACTTTCCCTATGAAGAAAGTTTAAAATGCTTGGTGCTGTTTAGCCTGGAGAAACATCAACTGAGGGGTGACATGATAGATGTTTACAAGATTATGCATGGGATAGAGAAGGTAGAGAAAGAAGTACTTTTCTTCCTTTCTCACAATACGAGAACTCATTGACATTCAATGAAATTGTTGAACAGCTGGAACTGATAAAAGGAAGTTCTTTTTCATCCAAAGGTTGAGTAACATATGGAAGTCACTGCCACAGCAGCAGGCCTGGGGCTAGGGGTGCCTACACCCCTAGGCTGAATGCCTGACCTCCACCCCCCAGTGACGTCATAATGTCATCACTGCCTTGCGCCACCCCCCAAACATTGTTGAGCCGAGCTGGCAGCGGCTGGTGGAAGGGGAGGGGATGGCACGGCAGCAGTCAGGGGATGGCGGGGGTGGGGAGGGGACAGCTGCAGGCGCGGGGAGAGGGAGCCCCTCATGGTGCCCTAAGCCAAGTGGAGCCTGAGGCAGCCACCTACTTGACCTACTCCCACACACTGGCCCTGCACAGGAGGTGGTGACAGGTGCAAGCATAGACAGCTTAAAGAGGAGGTTGGATAAACATATGGAGCAGAGGTCCATCAGTGGCTATTAGCCACAGTGTATTGTTGAAACTCTCTGTCTGGGGCAGTGGTGTTTTGTATTCTTGGTGCTTGGGGGGGCCACAGTGGGAGGGCTTCTAGTGTCCTGGCCCCACTGATGGACCTCCTGATGGCACCTGGTTTTTTTGTGGGAGGGTTTGGCCACTGTGTGCCACAGAGTGTTGAACTGGATGGGCCATGGGCTTGATCCAACATGGCTTCTCTTATGTTCTTAAACCCCTGCCATTCACTGATTTAAATGGTATATTGTTATATACCATTACCATAATATAAATTATGGTTCAATTCCATGAGAAAAAAATATGGTCAGAATGCAGTGTGTGCAATATTAATGGAGACTTTTAAATGTCCATTTGGCTGGACATATCATGTATATCAATATTCTCACATAGATCTACATGTTATGGGAGTCACAAGGCTGGCACTGAAACTGATGACAGACTCTTGCATCCCCTCCATGACATGTTGTAACAATTACTTGGTGTTCTATTTACATTCTATTTCCTTGACCTCATTATTGGCTGCCTCCAGTGGGGCAGGAATATGTAGAATATCACAGTATCATAATTATGCATAAGAAATACACATGTCATGGGGTGAGAGGGGAAGAACTGGTCCAAGGGATGCTGTTTTCAGTGGCAGCTACGCACCTCTTGAAATCCACAGTGCAACATTCTTAAATTCTACAACCTTTTATTTTGAAGAAATCCCATTTATTATAATGGTCCACATAAACAAGCTTACAGGCCAATTCAGAAATAACTTGCACTGAGAGAGAATGTATCCCTAAATAAGCACGCACAGGAATGCAACCTTAGTTCTGAAAAGCAATCACATATATGACTAAAGTTTGAATTCAGTGCTTCTACTGCTTCAGGCTGACATGGCTGCCCATCAGGATCTATATATGACAAAAGTTTACCTGTGTAAAAGTGCTTGCCTGCATTGTCAAGATTTGGGTGTGCAGAATAATCCTGTCGATAAGTGGTGCAGGTCCTGTTACAAAGCCTATTTTGAACCTGAAGAACATACAATAATTAGCTCAACATACATAGCCATGTATGTTGCATAAATCGTTACTGCTTTGTAATCTGACAAATAGAGTTTTTCAGGGTTATGACACCTGAGATGTTGGAACTGTTATTTCTTGCAAAAATTGCAGTTTTCATGTATGTGCTGTGAATGTATCATCTGTGAATGATAATGGATTCATGAGATAATGAATTCATGAGAAGTTAATGGCTGTGGAGCATTTTAAATTATGGCATACCATGGCCTTCAGCGGCTGTTGCAGAGATGGCCTAAAGATCATTTAACTGGAGCATGTGCTTACTTGTGATGCTAGAAGCACTTGAAAGACCAACTAGATTTTTGGGGTATAAGCAAGAGTCAAAGCTCCCTTAGTCAGATATGAGTCAGAATGGAGAGTCCTTACATCCCAGTCAAAAGGTGGGAGGGGTGTTTCAAAGAAGGAACTCGTGATGCAGAGGTGCAGTGCAGTCCAGCTTGGTTAGAACAGAGGGGAAATGCTTGGGAGCATTAGCTTCTGTAGTGAGATAAGAATCCTATGTCCATATTCAGCCCTGGGAAGCCCATTGTTCTGAACTCATGAATGAATTCAGGTTCAGCAGTTTCAGGTTCAGCAATGAAGCTTCTCTGTTTGAGGACTACTACTTTTAGGTCAGCAATGGAATTACCTAGAAATTCTCCCACTGTTTTTTGAGTGTTGTAGCTTTTAATGTCCTATTTATATCCAATTATTCTTTGCCCTGGGACTGTTTGTCCATTGTAGAGAGTGGAAAGGCATTGCTGAGGTTTGATGGCATATATAATATTCAAAAATGAACAAAGAAACTTCACTGGGAGATTACAATGTGATATTGCTGAACCTGAATTCATTCACAATTCAGAACAAATGTATAGCTTCCCCAACTCTTAAGTCTTGCTATGCAGGATGCCTGGAGAACAAGCGAAAGAGTGTTAGTATACTGGTACATGGGTAGGGGGTGGGGTTATAGGGGTGAGATGATGGCAGCAACAGAAGCACAGAAATTGCCCAACCAATCTACTGCCTGAGGCCACCCAGTCTCCATACCCAATCTATCACCCCTCACCTCGCAGCAAAGTCAGCCATGACGGTAGCATTAGTCTGGTTACTTCTTAATTTACTGACTCAGTGCTTAAATATTCTTTGACAATTTTATTTGGTAAAATGCGCACAGGAGTTTGCTTTATAAATTATGTGAAATCATAAAAACCTCTACAGTTGTCTGTGGGCCATTACAGACTGTAACATTTGTCAGATGCTAGGTTTACTGTAGATACTCTGCTCAGTTGTTTCAAAAATGTGGTGAGTATATTGATGATGGTGAGCATGTTTAATATTTTTATGGTTCACTCACCCAGAAGAGATAACTTTAGAGAAAATATCACATCTAATGACGGCCAGCCCACCCACTAGGCAAACTAGGTATTTGCCTAGGGTGATGGTAGGGCCCTCACCTCCACCCTGCCCCCTAGGCAAATCCCTATTTGGCTCCCCCTCTCTCCCAATTTTAATGCCCAGGAATGGGTGATGAAGCGTCATGTTCCTGGGGCTCTTTCAAGGCTGCCACCCACTGATCAGCTGATTGGCAGGTAAAGCTGGACGGGGGTCGGCGGCTCCCATGCTGGCCTGAGAGCATTGCACTTCACCACTCTTCCCGGGCATTAAAATTGGGAGGGAGGGGAGGCTCCATGGAGGGGGGTGGCAAGGGGCAGTGGAAGGACTACATATTCATCCATGGCAGGTGTTTTTCAGCTTACTGAAAAATGATAGTCTTCTACTGTTGGAGGCACTTGTTCAGCAGCAGAGGATAATCTCTGCCATGGAAAATGGTACAGGACAAACAGAAGCAAGGCTCAAGATCCAAACCATTGGGTTATGGAAGCATGTTTAACATTCCTTACAATGTAAAAGGTGATTTGATCAGCATCATGACAGGACTTGAACTAGGAACCCTGAGGAGCAGGCACCACAGGACTGCAGATTAGAAGAGTGCACGGCAGATAGTTCCAACTGAAAACTGAGTGGGCAACTGGCCTGATCCAACATGGCTTCTCTTATGTTTTTATGTTCTTTAACTATAAGGCATGATGGTCTATCTAGTCTTGTATAACTGTGGCCAAAGTTACATGAATAACACAGAAAGTGCTATCAATTAGTTTTGGTGGTCATATCTGCATATACATTATGGCATGTAGGATGCAAAAAAGACCAGGTACAAAATCTATGCAGTCCTCAGCAACTTTTACAGCTTTCGGATGGGGAAAATGGATTTTAATACCTTCAATACCTTTTCTCCCCATTTCCCAAGTTGTATGGAGAGAAAAGTAAGCACTATATCAGGGGAGTCAAACATGCAGCCTGGGGGTCAAATCAGGCCCCCAGAGGGCTCTTATCAGGTCCCCAAGGAACTGTCATCTGCTTCCTTCTCCCTCTCTCTTGCTTCCTTCTGCATCACAGCTTGTTTTCCCAGCCTGCTCAATTGCACAGGAGCTACAGAGCAAAGTACCTACTTTTTCTATTGGCTGAGGCTCCTCCCTTGGGGAGGAAAGGGGGACAGATACCTTGCTTTGCAAGGCTCTCTCAATCGCACAGCAGAGTTACTGAGCCAAGCCTCTCTTCCTTCAATTGGCTGAGGCTCCTCCCCCTCCTGATCCCCTTGGGAAGGAAAGAGCCAGAGTTTCCCTTGCCCAGTTCCCTGGATTGCTCAGGAGAGATACAAAAAAACACCTTTAAGACCAACCAGTGCTAATGTTTTAAGTTTTAAAAAATCTTTAAGTGTGTTTGCGTCCTTTATAAAATTTATACTTCCCCTGCCTGGCATTACGTTTTATGACAAACATGGTCTGGCTCAATAAGGTCTCATTTATGTCAGATCCATCCTTCATAATAAATGAGTTTGACACCCCAGCACTATATGCTTATAGTACTATAAGGAATTCCTTAATTCAAAAATGAATTGACTTGGTATGTACTATGAGATTGCACAGAGAGCAGGAAGCAGTTTACAGTTTTTTCTTAACTATTTGCAATTGATTTTCAAGGTACTTTTTGTAGATGCAGGACAACTACTATGAATCAGTTACATGTTGTGGAAATGCAAAAATATTTTCCAGGCCTAACATAATGTGTAATTAGTTCCTGACAGTTATGTGAACTATAAAACTCTAGAATCCAACTAGGACTGTCAGTCCATCTAGGAATTACTATCCCTAGGTATATCTATGTAGGAAGTTTCTCAACAGATGCGTGACTGACCTACAAATATCTTTCTATGTCCACAAGACCTGAGTAATTGCCCCAAAGTCAAAAGCATTTCTACACAAATAGTAATCTGTCTTTTTAATTGGCTGAGACCACAATACAACATAAAGAGTTAAAGCTTTCAGAGTATTAACCTCCTGAGTGTAAGCTACTTAACTCCTATTAACATTGAATAGGAGTCATGTGGTTGATACTGTGTCTCATGCTAATTAAACACCATTCTCCTAAACCCTTTCTCGTCTGAGTTATATGATTTCAGATGAAGTATTCATTGCATTGTAAGTATTTGTTTTTCCTGCTGAAAAAACTTTATATTCTTATAGCCCAATTTGGAAGCTATCCAGGTATAAAGTTCCAGTTACAAAAATGTATGAATTGCTATCGCAAGTTTCAATTGAGATTGTATACAAATCTTGGTGATGAAGATGACATCTGGATTAATACACAGCACTTTATTTTAAAACTAGGGTTAATTAGCCATATCTAGAGTTGCCAGGTCCACCTCAGGAAATATCTGGTGACTTTTTTTGGGGGGGGGGGGGGAGCCAGGAAACTGGGGGTGGAACCAGGAGACTTTCCCATTCCCATTCCCTAAAAATAAATCAATAAAATACAGCAGTGCAGTTCCTCTGAATACAATCTTCACTTCCTTCTCTTTTTTGTATTCAAATAGTTCTACAGCAGCTGCACTTCCACTAATATGAAAAGTGAACTCACACACACAAGCAGCCACAGTTTGCATGCCTGCACTTTTGTGATATCCCTGGGGCAATGGTATAAATAGCTTTACTCACCGGAGTTGCTGAATATAACAATCTGCTGTATTTCAACCAGCTTATGGAGATAGAGGTCTAGGGGGTGGAGTTTTCCTCTATCCCGTACTCAAGTTCTAGTTAACTCTTTACTATCCCTTTTACTACATAAACAGCTTCTGAAAGGAATGCAAAATAAACAGAAGGATTGGGGTGTCAAACTAATTTGTTAGAAGGGCTGGATCTGACACAAATTGGACTTTGTCAGGCCAGGCCATGAGTGTCATAAGATATAATGCCAGGTAGTGGAGATATAAGCATTACAAAGGACACAGATAAACACAATTAAAGATACTATTTTTAAAAGTGCTTAAAACTCTTCCAACATTTTGTTTAAGTTGGAAAGGTGGGGGAATAATAGGATTTGGCAGTACAATTTTTAATATAAAACATCAAGAAAAAGCACAGTTTCAGAGCTTCAAAGAGCTTGGGAACTGTAAGAGACTCAGCCTTGGAGCTCCAAAGGGTAAGGACAGAAGGGGGAGGAGAAGAGAGCCCCGCATGCCTGATTAAAGCCCTGTGTGGGCCGGATGTTTGACACCCCTGGATTAGGGTCTCTGACTTCCTCTGTCTTATACATACATGGCTCTTCCTGCTCGCCCTCCCCCCACAGCTGCAGTCTCACTAAGATTTAAAGGCACATACACACCTTCCAAAACAGATGTAGCTGCAAGTTTCAGAACCTGCCTGAGATCTAAAGGCACATATTGGCTGTTGGGGTGGGGCTTCCCCCACCAGCCAACTGGCTGGTTTTGGGGAGGATTCTCCCCCAGACTGGAGAACTGGCAAGCAAGCCTAGTCATATCTTATAATAAATTAAACAAAGATGAAGAAGGATATCCAAATTAAACTTTTTTTCAGTTTAATATCCTGCAAACTACCTGTTCAGTACTTGAAGAAAGTGTTTAATAATACATGTGTTTAACAAGAAAAGGTCATTATTGCATTATTAGTTACAAATAATATGTTTCATGTTGAAGATTCCCAACTCATATAAAAAGTGTTGCAATCAATGAAAATTTTTATTATAAGTCCATTATTGACTACCTGTGTCAGCATTCATATTTGCAACTAACTCAACAAAGAGCCTTGTAGCAACTAGAAGTCTATACAACTAACAAATATATTACAGAATACTCATATTAAATGTATCTCACATTTAAACTGAAAGATTCTATAGGAAAAGCTTTAGATTGTGGGGAATTATTTCCAAAATTTTCCATTCATTATGCAGAAATAATTTAAAGAAATATACTTATCCCCACCTCAAAACAAAGTCTTATGGCATGAAAATTTATTATAGCAAAAGTTTTGATGAATAAGAACCAATTTCACCAGATGCGATCGGGTGAGGAAGTTGGCTTTAACTCACAGACGCTAATGTTGCCAGAAATGTGTTTTGCATACTAACATTGCTTCCCTTCTAGAATAAATGTTTGCCGAATCCTGATCAAATAAGGGATTAAACACCACTGTCAAATTTGGCCATGGCCCACTGAACTGTGATTACCAGCTTCAAAGTGGAGCCTATAGTACTGGAATTACAACTGACCTCCACACTACAGAAATCAGTACCCTTGGAGGAACAGCAGCTTCAGAGGGTGGACTAATTTGTATACTATACAGGTCAGGAACATCAGGAATCCTAGAGTGACACCCCATACCAAAGTCTGTCCTCCCAGGGTACCATCCCCCCAAAATCTCCAGCAATTTCCCAAGATGTAGTTGACATTCTTACACTAAAAATCAGTCTGCTAAACACTGTGGCTTCCTACAGATCCTTTTTTTTTTTTCTTGAATAGACTCAAAATTCAGAGCCTTTATCTCATCACAAAAAGTTAGGAGCTTAGATTCTCCCACTACCATGGCTAGCAATGCTACTAATACTGCTTGATCTCACCTGGATTTCAGAAAAGTGATGATTGCTGATGAGCTAAGAAGGATTATGCCATAGAAGATTGTCATCTTCAAGCAATTAGAAGCATAACCTAAACAATTACACTCTTCTAAGCCCAGATATCATTGGTTTTAGAAAGATGTGACTCTGTTCAGAATTGTACTAAAAATGTCAACAACAAAAATAACAAGTTTATTTGGTTTAGAAGCTCATAAGCCATATGACAGAATATCGAAAACATAAAACAGTATGCACCCCCTACCTCCCATTCATAACTTTGTTTTATATACTTGAGTAGTCACAGGTGATTACTGAGACTACTGAAGTCACAGCTGATAAAAGGAGCCCTGTGGCGCAGGGTGGTAAGCTGTGATACTGCAGTCTAAGCTCTGCTCATAACCTGAGCTCGATCCTGGCAGACGGTTCAGGTAACCATCTGAAGGTTGGCTCAGCCTTCCATCCTTGAGGTCAGTAAAATAAGTACCCAGCTTGCTTGGGGGCAAAGTATAGATCAGGGGTGGCCAAGGGTAGCTCTCCAGATGTTTTTTGCCTACAACTCCCATCAGTCCCAGCCATTGGCCATGCTGGCTGGGGCTGATAGGAGTTGTAGGCAAAAAACATCTGGAGAGCTACTATTGGCCACCCCTGGTATACATGACTGGAGAAGGCAATGGCAACCCCCCCCCCCCCGTAAAAAGTCTGCCAAGAAAATGTCATGATGTGATGCTACCCCATGGGTTGGTAACAACTAATTGCTTGCACTGGGGACTATCTTTATTTTTTAGTCACCACTGATAGCTTTTGAGAAGGGGGAAAAAAAACATTTAAAAAAACATTTTTTTCTCTTAAAAGAGAACAGTATGCTAACATTTTTATTGTCCCAAAGGTTTCTTCTTCCTCCATTCAACCATATTTCCATTGCCTACTTTACAGAACTGTGGTGCTGGGCAAAATTCCAAAATGCTCTGTCAGCATAAAATAGCGCTGTGATGATTCAGCAAGCCTTTGCAGTCCCACTGCAGCACTGTTCGCTCACCGACTTTCTGAAGACAAATGTTCTATGTTTATAACGATTACCATCTTCTTCTCCTTCATCCCATTTTGTTCAAATGAAAGTGCTGAAGCAGACAGAGAAACCTGTGGATGGTTAAACAGAAGACAGGAACCCTACACTAAGCAAATAAAATAAGATCTGTTCTGTAAAATAATAATTTCTGTCTGCATAAAGGAACGTTCAGAGTGTCATAGGCTGTAACTTTTTAAAAAAATTAAGAGCATTTCCTTATCAGGCATATCTTTATTGAAAATGTAACAAAAATAAAGATCACTACGATATTGCACTTCTTTTGTTCTTACTTCATCTGATCTTATGTGAAAATAAGCAAGACAATGCCTGTAAGAATCTATATAAAATCTACCCATTCCAGTTTAGAAGGCTGGGACCTATGAATAGCATTATATTTAAATTTAACATAGACATAGGCTGAATATGTTTATTTAAATTTAACAGGATAAGTAGACTTCAGCTAGTCAAAAGTTGTGGGTTCAGATGCTCAAACTGTGTCATGCTGTCCATACTGAGACTGTTTCGCTCTTTTCCAAATGCTTTGTTCTGCAAGAGCTTCAATGGCTCCCTCTTGTGGCAAAAACATAGCAGAAATTTAAATTAATGCATCTGCGTGATCAATATTAACAGTAATTGGATGTAGTTTAACAACAAAAATACAATGTAGACAAAGCCGAGTGGGCAGCCATTCTGGTCTGAAGCAATAGCACAAAGTTGGAGTCCAGTAGCACCTTTAAGACCAACAAAGTTTTATTGAGAATGTAAGCTTCTGTGTGCTAAAAGCAAACTTCATCAGACAATGAAATGGGGTACAGTTAGCAGTGCTACATATAGGGCTACCAAGCCCCCAGTCTGGGCAGGGAATCTTCCACATTGGGCCAGCAGGGGAAACCTCCCCCTGCGTCACTGGCGCAATGACGTCACACATAAGTGACATCATTCAGTGGTCCGTGGATACAATAGGTACCATAGAGTTTTAACCTCCCAAATGGCTACAGCGTCTGGGAAAACCATAGAGTTTTCCCAGAAATGCCTAGAGCGGCCCCACATGGGCACCGCCATTTTGATGACGTCACTTCCAGGTGATGTTATTTTGTCGAGGGATGAAGAGGACTTGGCAACCCTAGCTACATATAGTTTGTAGGTAGTGGTTAAGCATGCAAAATAATATAAAGTTAGAATCTAATGGCAAGATAGTGAAATTAACAAATTGAAAGAATAACAGTTTGGTCTGGATAGTATAAATTGTGTGGGAAAACAGCAAACGGCAATGAATTTGTAGGAACTGGCAGGGCCATCCCTAGACTATCTGGCACCCTAGACTATCTGGCAAGGCTAACTTCTGGTGCCCCCTCTGCACTCGTAACATCACCAAGTCACATGACGGGTGCCAAATTTGGCACCCCCCAGAAGGCTGGTGCCTTAGGCAATTGCCTAGTTTGCCTAGTGGCAGGGCTGGACATAGGAACTGGAGAATGATGGTGAGAATGGTAGTAAATGTTATTTACAGTTTCTTCTCAAGCATCAGTTAAACTGAGAACATCTTTTTCTCAGAGGTATTTCTATCCACTCTATGGTACATATGTGCAAAGAAGTATCAAGGCTACGATGTGCACAGATTGTACATAGGTTCAACTTCGAAACAAAGCTACAGATCTCTCTATGGGGCTGGGGGTGGTGGGAGTCTTACTTCAGTGGGGAGACCACAAGGGGTCGGAATGATTAAGCCCCTTCTCTTCTCACACTGCACTCTCAACAGTTAGCTGCTATTTGCTTTTAGTTTCTGGTGGTGGCATTACTGGTTTACTGGAGAAGAGTGAGATTTGAGTCCAGTAGCACCTTAGAGATTAACAAGATTTTTGGAGCACCAGCTTTTGTCTTCCTTCCATAGGAAAGAGTTGGCCTTGCTCAGCTTCTGAGATCTGACAAGAGGAGGCTTGCCTGGGCTATCCAGGTTAGGGAACAAGTTTAAGTTGTGTGCTTTTCGTTTTCCCCACAATTCATCTGTTTTTGAAAACTGGTTATCAGTATGGGGGTGGGCTGGGGGCAGAAGTTAGCCTTGCCTAGGGCTCCAGATAGTCTAGGGCCAGCCCTGGCAAAGCGGCATGAATCATGTAGAATCAAGTCTAACAAGGGTACATTTTGGAGTCAAATTGGTTTATGAGTGGGAATTTCCTGGAAACACATATAACTCCACAGAAGTAGTAGGAAACAACACACCACCACTGGCACTCCCAATGTAAAAATAAACTTTTGTTACTCTATAAATTCCAATGCAAAGTATATATGGGTTTTGCTATGGGCACAGTTCCTAGGGTTGCCAGCATCGAGGTGTGGCCTGGAGATCGCCTGCTTTTACAATTGATCCCAGCAGGCAGAGATCAGCTACCCTGGAGAAAATGGCTGTTTTGAAGGGGTATGGCAGTGTACCATTCCTAGGCCCCTCCCCAAACCCTGCCCTCCCCTGGATCCACCTCCAAAGTCTCCAGGTATTTTCCAACACAGACCTGACAACTCTTTACCTATAGAAAAAACGTGTGCCACCATCTTGTGAAACGTGCAATGTGTCATTAAAGGGCACTGGGTCCACCCTGAAAACTTCACAATGTTTCTGGAATATACGTTATACCTGGCATGCATTGGGTTGCTCAGCTGTTTATTTATTTTATTTTACTTTATTTGCCAAGGCATTAAAACGGGTGGTGCGGAAAAGGGACAGCACCTCCGTGAACTGAGAAGCCCCCGTTCCCCATGAGAGAATGGAGGCGACTTCAGGCAAGAGTAGGGTTGCCAATCCCCAGGTGGGGGCAGAGGATCCCCCGGTTTGAAGTCCCTTCCCCCGCTTCAGGGTTATCAGAAAGCATGGGGGGGGGATGTCTGCTGGGCACTCCATGATTCCCTATGGAGACCAATTTCTATAGGGTATAATGGGAGAATTGATACGTGGGTATCTGGGGCTCGGGGTGGGGCTATATTTTGGGGTAGATGCACCAAATTTTCAGCATAGAAGCCGGTGCCTCTCACCCCAAGTTTCAAAAAGATTGGATCAGGAGGTCCAGTTCTATGAGCCCACAAAGGTGCCCCTATCCTTCCTTATTTCCAGTGGAGGGAAGGCATTTAAAAGGTGTGCAGTCGCTTTAAATGTGATGGCCAGAACTCCCCTTGGAGTTCAATTATGCTTGTCAGAACCTTGCTTCTGGCTCCACCCTCAAAGTCTTTTGGCTCCACCCCCAAAGTCCCCAGATATTTCTTGAATTGGACCTGGCAACTCTAGACAAGAGCTTAACTTGTACAATGAAAAGAACAGCCCAGGTAGTAAAGATCAGGTAGAGCAGGGCTCTTCTGAGCTACCAATCGCGTTAAGAAACCTGTCGTAACCAAGTGCCCTTAACTCCCGCCCCCACCCCTCACCCCGTGAAAGACTCCCGAGGACATTCACAACAGCGAAGAGGAGGCGGTGAATCTACTAAAGGGGCGGGCTCGCTGCTCTCCTCCATAGCAATGAGGCGAGGAGAGCGACGTCCCGTCTCTATGGTTGTCCTGTTACGCGATGACGGCACGCGGCCTCGGAGGCTCTTGCCGCAGCCGCAGTGTTGCGCTTGCTGCAGAGGTGGCGGCGGGAAGCAAAATGACTGGAGGAGGGAAGCGGAGATCGCGCGCGGCTGTGCAGGGGCTTGAGCAGGTACCCAGGATGCCACCCTGACTTTGTGAAAGGTTTGGTCTAGGATGAGCCTCAGACAGCCCTGTTATGCCGCCTGTACCTAGTCCCTCCTGGCCTCAGCCCCGGATGTTGTGCCGTAATAAAGAACATGCTTTCGAGCATGTACAGAGTGTTTTCCCGTCCTCGTTCTGACCTCAAACTTTTCTTCCTGGCGACTTGAATGAATAAATTTTTGTGAGAGATTGACTTTCATTGCATATTTGTATTGTTGCTGCTGTTAAATTGGTTAACTTCCTACTTGAATTAGTGAGTTTCTGCATTATTCCCTGAGTAGGAGCACATTTTTGGAAGAGGGGAGGGGGAGGGGCAGAGATAAAATATGAAGTTGTCTTTCAAGCCCCCCCCCCCCCCCGCCGACTTTAGTAACTAACGGCCTCGGGATGTGCCATGTAATTTTTACACTGTGTGTTTTGGTACAAAATATCTTTTTGCAGGCACTCTTAATACATATTTAGAATAATTTATTTTTGTTGTATTCCCCTCTCTTCATTTTGCTATTCCATCCTCCACTGTGGATCCCTCATAGACTTATAAGTACATATGGATGAATTTGCAGCTTCCCAGGGCATGGGATTAGACTAACACAATTGACTTGTTTTTTGTTGGTAGTGTGAAAAAACTAAGGACAAAAAGAAAAGCCGGTCTAGTGAAGTAGACATCCCCAGTCATCTGTGCCATGAAGTGGAAACTTGTTATCGACTCAAAATGCCTGAAGATTTCTATCATTTCTGGAAGTTTTGTGAGGAGCTGGATCCTGACAAGCCATGTGGTGGGTTTTAAAAACTGGAAACTTTAATCTTCTACCAAGCCTAACAAGTAACACTAAGCATTAGGTGTTTACTATTGTTTGAATTTAAAATTCAAATCTTATCTCACAAGCATGACTGAAAATTAATTTTTTGTCTCCAGCCTGCGCATTTTGTCTTCTAACATATTGAAGAATCGGGCTTTTTCATGACTTTTCCAGAGTACATGGTTTATGGTAAGAGGAAATTGTAAGAATGGAAGACTTGTATGCAATATGTGCTGTAGATGCAATATTGTTTCTTCTCCTGGAGTGTTTTAATGAGAATACTGTTATTCTGCTTTAAGTAACCTTTTTGTCTGAGCAACTTAATAATTGAGGCAGGGGTTTAGAGAACATCATTCTTGTATTTCTAACATTTTTACAAATGTACAGAACACTAATCATGGATGGAGAAAACAGAAATGAACCTTGAGTTTTTAAAGCAGTGGAGACTGACAATTTCCTGATTGAAGATTTTTTTAACCCAGTTTGGAACAATTTTTTGCTCAAATCCTTGTTATCAAGAAACAATCTGTGTTGTTTTGTTTACTTGTTTTTATAGATGCACTTCAGTCAAGCATTGGACTTCAGCTAGTTGGACCATATGATATTCTTGCTGGAAAACACAAAGAGACAAACAAATCAGGAGATGTGAACTTCAGCCTTCACTGGAGATTTTTTTATGATCCTCCTGAATTCCAGACTGTCCTTAGTGGGGACAGCAAAATGCAATATCATGTGGGATATTTTAGGTGAGAAATTAATTTGGGAGAGAGGGTTTCTTGTAATCCTGTTGTACAGGAAACTCTGGTGATTCTTACTTTGCAAGGATTTCTTCTTGAAATAAATGTGGGGCTGAAAACTAATTCCTTTATTACTCAAGTTACGTTTTTAAAATAATCCTGTCGTGAAAATAAGACACCAGAATGTTTACTGTTTTCTGTTGCCCCAGAAGGGTCAAACCAGAACCAGTGGATTGAAATTAAATCAGAAGAGTTTTCCGCTAAACATTCATTAGGAAGAACTTCCTGACAGAACAGTTCCTCAGGGGAACAGGTTTCCTTGGAAGGTGGTGGGCTTTCCTTCTTTGAAGGTTTTTAAACAGAGGCTAGATGGCAATCTAACAGCAATGCTGATTCTGTGAGTTTAGGCAGATCATGAGAAGGAGGGCAGAGGGAGGTACTTATGATTTTCCTGCATTGTACAGGAGGTTCAACTAGATGACCCTGGAGGTCCCTTACAACTCTATGATTCTATATATTATTTATCACATTTCTACCCCTTTTCAAAGGATCTTAAGGAGGTCTCTTTGCCTTATATTATTCCTGCAGCAACTTTATAAGAGAAAGATTTTGACTGACTCAGTGTTATGGCTGAGAGCAGATTTGAGTTCTGACTTAGTCTGACATTCGTTATGACTGTGCCATAATAGTCCACTTTCTTATACATGCAAATCAAAATGATTATGTGACAAGAATCCAATAGAATTGTATACTATACATTTAGAAAAAATATGCAAAATATATCAAAAAGAGTTGTGTTGTGCCAAGTATTTTGTAATCATTCACTCTTGACCAAAATATACATTCCATTGAAGTGGAAGATCCTCATATGCTGTACCAAAGTTTGACTTTGAATTTCCAAATAAGCTTGTTATTAGAAGTGACTTCCTTAATTTGTCTACTTTCTAGTTCCATATATCATTTACAGCAAGCAAGTAAGAGAGGAAAAAAACTGGGTTTTGTAGTTGGTTTATGTAATTATTCTATAAATATGAAAACATATAAGAAGATAAATTTCATGATTTCTTGAGCTTCTTTTATTGCAGAAATATAAAATATCGCTAGCTGGTAATATTGCTTTACACCATCGATAGCTGATATGGTAGTTTGTTTCTGTTTGAATTAAAATGTTGGAGTTATTCTGTATTTTTGGCTAAGTTCATTTTAGTCTGTCTTGCCTGGATCATGGTTTTCCTGAACCTAAAAGCAGACATAACAAAGCAGGATTTTTAAATTGCATAATTAGATCAAGATGGGAAGCTGGGTTAGTCTGAGTCTGTCTGTAGCATTCGAAAAGAGCAAGAGTCTTGTAGCACTTTAAAGACTTAACAAAATTTGTGGCAGAGTATGAGGGGTATGGTAGTGTATGAGCTTCTGTGAATCAGGAATAGATCTCATGGAGTACTTCCACAGGCAAAGAGGGATATGCATTTTGTGACAAAAGCTCATACCCTGCCAAAAAAATTGTTAATCTTTAAGGTGCTACTGGACTCTTGCTCTTTTCTACTGCATAATTAGAAATTGGTATGTGTGTGTTGTATATTGTGTGTGCATGCCTGGAAGTCATGGTGACCTCTGGCAATTCCTACTGGGGGACATTCAGAGAAGTGGCTTGATAGCCTGTCTCTGCCTCTCAATCTTGGTATTTTCTGGAGGTTTCCTATCCAATACTTGTCAGAATTGGCCCTGCTTAGCTTCCGAGATCTGATGAGATCAGGCTTGCATGGGCTATCCAGGTCAGGGCTGTATAATTAGAATTTGAGAGGCATTTCAGAGAAATACAGGATCCACTATCACTTGTTCAATTACGCTGTTTTGACAGAAAAAAAGTGTTGGGATTCCATGACTCTGTTGGAAAACTCTTCACTTATCAGAAAGGAGTCATGGGATCCAGCAGTCTGTGCTTGGCTCTGCGGAACACCTTACGGATGCTGATGTAATAAGTTAAGGTAGGTTCAGCTGATACATTTATGAACTTTGTCTATGCATATTGTTTTTAACAGGGACATGCCAGATGAATTGCCAGTGTGGATTGGAGAAAATGAAGCCAAGAAAGGCTGTACGATTTCTCAAGTTGGTGACAATATATTTGCTGCTGTAAAGTAAGATTTAATACTTTCTTTTTTATTTGAAAGCTTAGGGTGAATCAGGGATAGATCTTGTGGAGCATTTCCACAGGAAGAGATATGCACTCGTGGGATGCAACTTTCTCAAGTGTCCTAGGAACAGGATTTCAGGGGGCATTTCAGGAGGGAGGAAGCAAGGAAATTACATTCCATCAGTGCATATTCCTCCTCCTGCAGAAATATTCTGTAGGATGTAAGCCATTTTCTGGACCAAACCAAGCAAGGTAGGGAAAGTTTTCCAGCAAGATTTTAATGGAGTTTTTAAAAACTGAAATATAACAAAGGGGCTGCAAAGTTGAGGGGCAGTTTGAGCTTTCTGCCTGAGGTCTGCTGTTTGGCTCAAAACTGTGCCTTCAGCTGCTTGTCTCCTTTAGGGGAGAAGATGTATGGATAGTACATCTTTTCTCCCATGTATGGGAAAGCAGCTAGAGAATGTGATTTAGTTTGAAAATAATGGCCTCTGTGCTGATCAGATATGCGCGTGTGCAGACAATTTGGTAGAGGGGGAAATCAGTAGGGGACTTGCTCCCACTCCACTCCTAGTTTTTTTTGGTCCGAATTTCTAATTTAGATATTTCTCCTGTGTGCCAAATAATTTAGATATTTCTCTGGTACAGCTGTTTTACTGTTCAGTTTTGTTAGCATCAAGAGCCCCGTGGCGCAGAGTGTTAAAGCTGCAGTCCTAAGCTCTGCTCACGACCTGAGTTTGATCCCCAGCGGTAGCTGGGTTTTCAGGTAGCCGGCTTGAGATTGACTCAGCCTTCCATCCTGGAGTACCCAGCTTGCTGGGGGGAAAGTGTAGGTGACTGGGGAAGGCAGTGGCAAACCATCCCATAAAAAGTCTGCCGTGAAAACGTTGCGAAAGCAACGTCATCCCAGAGTCAGAAATGACTGGTGCTTGCACAGGGGACCTTTCCTTTCCTTTGTTAGCATGGTATACACCATTGGATCCCATGGGTTTTCCCCCTGTAATTTAAAAAAAAAAAATCCCAAATGTGGCTAAATTATTTTCAACTGAAGCTCACCACTTCAGATTATATAGTACTATTAGGATTCTGTGTTAGAAATAAAATTCGATATTGAACTAAATTTTAATATAGTAATATATACTGGGGATTTTGCTTTCAGACAATATTTGAAGTTGCTGTGCTTTTATGCATTCTATAAAGTTGATGAGTAATTTACATAGTACATCCATTTCCAATTACTGGTTCAGAAAACCATTAAAAATATGGAGCATTTGATATGGATGCTTATTTTTTTCCTTTTGGATTGGCAGTGTTGTTTTTTTTCTATTTGAAAAAGTGCCCCAAAGTAAATTCTGAATATTTTTGTATCTTAATTTAGCTTCATAATAAATGTCATAACCTCTGTTGATTTGCTTCAGTCAGGTTGAATTTTTTTACGAGAACAAAAAAATTATGCTTCATAATTTTAGAAAAAGATGGCTTGTAGTGTAATGAGTTTTCTTTTATTTCAGATTATTTTTATCCAGAAAGCTTAAGGAAATGCCAGATAAAAAGAAAAATGGCATTTTGAAAGCAATAGATGAAAAACTAACTGAAGCAGCAAAAAAAATGGGCTATTCACTGGAGCAAAAAACAGTGACAATGAAACAGAGAGATAAGAAAGTATGACGATTTATTTTCATTTTCATTTTCACTAAAGTTGCAGGGCGAAATTACTTCTCATACTCTAATCTATAATTTATTCCTCCCCCCCCCCCCCCGATTTAAAAATTAAACTAGTTCTAATACAGAGTTTTTGTGACATTAGATTTTACAAAATCACAATCAAGTGCAAGAAATATGCTAGTCAAACAATCACATTTTAGGAAGTGAAAACGTCCTTTTACAATATTCAGACAGTTTGATCATTTGGTCAAAATGGGTAAGAAGTGCAAGCTGTAGCTTGACCCTATCTATTTTAAGAGCTACATGAGCCAAATTCAGAACAAAGAAGCATTTTCTTAGTGGCATCAGATCATTTGTTGTTTAGTTATAAAACTGCCTTAAAGGCTGTGGTTGGAAGAAGAGGGAAGAAGCAGAACAGAAACACTAGCTTTGAGGAGGCACCACAAATCTTATACAGAAGAACAAATCTGGATTTATGAATAGGTTAGATTGTGATTTAGGTAGAAAACGATAAGTTTGGGTATAGACATCTAGGTCAAAATATATTGGATACAGTAAAAACAGGCTGAAGAAAAGATGGTAGAACTAGTTCTTTGGTACTGCAAGTAAGGGAGCTAACTGCTCTACAGCAACCTTGAAGGTGGTCATAACAAAGTACAGGTTTGCTATTCATGATGCTATCTTGGCCAATTGGAGAGGGAGACAACAGGAATACTACAGTTTCGAGTTAGTAGGAATGGCAGTTGAAAAAATGGGCTTAATACTTGGACTATTTAGAAACCTTTTCCATCTCTCTAAAAATCACATTTTAGTCAAGAAAAGATAGCAGCCAATTTACCTATTTCCATAGAGGCTAGTAGTTAATAGGTTAAAATAATATTCTAGAAAAATTTCTGTATCCAGAATTAATGTTTCAGTTAAGCTTTGTCTGTGTAGTATCAGAGGCTTAAGGATATTATATAGTAATCACACTAGTCTGCCTCTTTCTTTTTCAACACAGGTAGTGACAAAGTCTTTTCATGGAGCTGGTCTGGTTGTTCCTGTAGATAAGAATGGTGTTGGGTACAGAGAGCTTCCAGAAACAAATGGTAAACTAATATTAGGAATTTTTTCCTCCTCAGAACAGAAGTTGTGCAGTTCTGAACAGAGTTACACCCTTCTAATCCAATTGATTTAAGTGGATTTAGAATTAGAGTGTGCCCCTGACCTGGATAGCCTAGACTACCTTGATCTGATCAAATCTTGGAAGCTAAACAGGGTCAGCCCTGGTCAGTATTTGGACTGAGACCACCAAGGAATACCAGGGTTGCTACACAGAGGTAGGCAATGATAAACCACCTCTGAACATCTCTTGCCTTGAAAACCCTATGGGGTTCCCATAAGTCAGCTGCTACTTGATGGCAAAAAAGGAAGAAGGGTGTGACTGCTGAGAATTGCATTGTTAGAACTCTTTTAGACAAGTTAAAAGTATATAAAATTCAAGTGTTTTTCATTTAATCCACATGAATAAAAATAGATTTTTGCTGTTAGCAATAGGTATTTGACTAAAGTCAAATCTTTAAAGAGAAGCTGTGAAAACTGCATTTTAATGTCATGAAAATTAGCATAAAATAGCTTATTATACTATTAAGTGTTCTCTAACTTGATAAAAGTAAATAGTACCATGGCACCTTATGCTAACTACTTTAGATGCAGCAATAGTAAATTCTGCAATAAACCTGTTAACTTTTTCAGTATCACAGGATTCTTGATCTGGTGTAGCAAAATTGACAAAACATGAGTATATCAGTGATGTTTTCCTGAAAAACCAACCTCTCTCTGTCTATTGTGTGTGTGTGTTACATGCAATCAAGTTGCTTCTGACTTATGGTGACCTTTTGAATTAATGACCTCAAAAATGTCCTGTTAATAACTGTCTTGCTCAAGCCTTGCAAACTGAAGGCCATGGCTTCTTTGATTGAACCCATCTCCTGTTCCTCTTTTCCTCTGACCTTCAGCATTTCCTAGCATTGTCTTTTTCAGTGAATCTTTTCTTCTCATGATATGAGCCTTGAGTTAGTCATTTTAGCTTTTAGGGCAGAATTCAGGCCTGATCTAATATAGATCTCACTTGTCTTTTTGGTGGTCTATGGTATTTCTCCTCCAACACCACATTTCAGATGAATCAGGTTCCTTCCTTTCAGCTTTCTTCATTCTCCAGCTTTCACATCTGTAATCTCTACACTATGTATCTATAATTCCCCTAAGGTGGTGGCCAAATGGAGCTTTCTTATAGGCTTACAGGTGCATTCCATGCACTCAACAAGTAATTGGCCCATCATGCATCAGTCACCGTCTCTGGGTTCCCATTGGCGGACTCTCCTATCCTCCACCTACTGCAGGCCTGGGAACACTGAACAAACTGCCAATACAGTCTTACCTCAGAGACAGACACATCTCAGACACTTCTCTGTGGTTAGATCCAAGTGGGCAGCCGTGTTGATCTGAAGCAGTTGAACAAAGCAGGAGTCAAGTTGTATCTTTATGACCAACCAAGTTTTATTCAGAATGTAAGCTTTCGAGTGCTCTCTAAGCGCACTTCATCAGACGAGGGGATCATGTATTGTGGGCTGAAATACATGCAGTTTCTTGATTAAGAGGGCAAACTGGCTGTGATCACATGGTGAAACAGTGTGGCTTGGCCATTTGGTCTGGATAGCCATAAAAGGTAATAAAGTTTCCTGCCAGTTATTGTTTCTGCAAATCTAGGTAAATCACAAAAGGACATGTATTTCCTAGTTGTAGTCTAATTGGGTGGACTACTGGCATGACAATTAGACTGGCATGACTTAATTAGACCTGGTTGCTTGCTTCTGTTCAACAGCAGTCCCCTTATGAGAGCCAGTGTGACTTAGCAGTTACCAACTCCATGTTGGGAAATTCCTGGAGATTTGAGGGGTGGAGCCTGGAAAGGGTAGGGTTTGTGGAGGTGTAGGTGCAATGCCATAGACTCCACCCTCTAAATCAGCCATTTCATCCTGGAGAACCACTGTTGCCATTGCCAGGTGAAGGCTGGAGATCACTCAGAATTACAATTGCTATTCAGGTGGCAGAGACCAGCACCCCTTGAGGTGAATGCCTTCCCTTGAGTGGGTGGGAGGACCGCAAGGGTGGGGGGGACACTCACCCAGAGCCTCTTTCTAGAGCCTATTGCATTCTTCACAACAGGCTTTATTCCTAGTAGGAATGAAAGTTCTAATATAGTTCTCATTTTTATCTGCAGCTAGTCTTAAAAGAATTTGTAAAGCCATTGTAGATGCTCCTAATGATGACCAGAGACTGAAAGCCTTCGCCCCTATTCAGGAAATGCTGACTTTTGTTCAGTTTGCTAATGATGAATGTGACTATGGGATGGGATATGAACTGGGCATAGATCTCTTCTGCTATGGGTCACATGTAAGTTACAAACTTTTCCCCTGAACCTTCAAATGGTCCTTGTCAGTATAACTGTGTTAACAGTCTTCAGTTACCTTTCCTAAAATCCTAAAGTCACTTTTGGAATAGTCACAAGTGAAAGGAAATAGCTTGCTGACCTGGAAGGAAGTTGTTTTAGAAAAGCTGTAAACAAACTGGAGGGCAGGAGAGCTTAACAGCACTTCTTAAAACAGTGTTTCTATAATCAAGAAACCATGAGTTTTTGACATTTAAAAAAGGTTAAATACAAATTTAAATGTATATTAACGGCTTTGAAGGGAAAGTTATTAATTATAACTTGTTTTTATAATTATTTGCAGTATTTCCACAAGATTATTGGCCAGTTGCTGCCCCTTGCCTACAATTTGCTGAAGAGGACCCTGTTTGCAGAAATTATTGAAGCTCATTTAGCTAATAGAAGAGAAGAGAATGTAGACCAACTTGCAGTGTGATATAAAATGAAATTTGTACAGTTAAGTATCATTTTTTCCCTGTTAAACTGATGTAGTTAATATGTGTGATAAATAAAACATTTCTTTCTAAACAAGCATTCCTTACTGGGAGGGTGTGAGGAACCAGTCAGGTTCACCCAGTACCTCAGACACACCAAAGAATACTGTCAGAAAATAAACTAGGCAACAAATGTTTTCAAATTCAAAAACCAAAAGGTATTTATTGGATCACAAAAAGGCAAGGGAGGGAGTAAAATAATATTAGTTTGATTATAAACAAATCAGTTGGCAGACATGGTTAACTAAATAGACAATTTCTAAACACCAGAGATTTGTCAGGCTGAGATAATTTAAAATATAAACAGGCAGACTTAAGAAATATATAAAAGCTTTGAACAGGCAGGCAGTGCCACCTAAGCACTATAGAAACACTCTATACAGAGGAGATAGTATAACCCTATGCTTAGGCTTCTTCAAACATAAAAATAATAAATGGTCACCACACACTGTCTCTCACACAAACTTCTGACTTGTGCCAGAAATATTCCCTCACTCACTAGCATACAGGCACAGTCCAGGACTTGCATCTTTTGATTGTTATCACAAGCCCTCAGTCCTGTGTGTCCCCCGCAGCTAGAATCCCAATCTTTCCTTTTAAGGATTTTTTTTCCTTAGCCACAAGAAACTAGTCTTTCTTTCAGTGTGTTTGAGTGTTCTAAATTGAACCAGGAGTCTGCCATGATGTGCTGACAGATCTCTTCGGAGTTTTTCCTCACAGAAGGTGCCTGGTTTTGCCCCTTCTTCCCAATAACTCTCTCACAGACTGAAACTTTAACTCAATTCTGTCTCCCAAGGAACTCATCCCACAGGCTGTTCTCAGCTTCTTCCCAGTTGCTTCTCACAACTGAACAGCTTCAGTACCCAGACTGAACTCCTCCAGTACTTAGACAGAACTAAAATGTGAGGTGTTTTTCCCCTGCAAACCTCTTTGCAATTCGATACATTTTGTTTACCATGGCCACAGCCCAGCCAATCGGTGCAAGCTGTTCCCAGCTACCAGGCCTAACTGCCTGCATTCATCACAGAGGGAAAGGACCAAAACCACATTTTGGCTACCTTCATGATGCCTCCTGCCCTGGGTTTAAGTGCAGCTTCAGAAGGAGTGGAGTTCAAACAGGAAATCTAGGGATTCCTCAATAAGATGTACAATAGCAAACTGTCCTCTAAAGGCTTATTCTGATATTTCAGAGAAATGTCCAGGGGACTAGTGAGTTCATACAGGGAGTGCACTCAGTTAACTTAGTATAGTGATGAAATACAGCCAGCACCCTTGTGCTCTCGTCAGTGCTTTCCAGAATCTCTGCGAAGACAGGTTGTGTGGTAGATTCTGTGTGCAAAGTTCCTTGTAGAGGACTTAAAATACATGACTATAAGGCAGGCCCATTTAATATTCCTTTTTAGCTGCTAACATTTTCCTATCTGCATAGGCAGATATCAGCAAAAGTAATATGCATTTTGCTTGAGGATATTTTCAGCATTTCTCTTACTGAGTCCAACTAGTTAGCCCATGCTCTATAGCATTGTTCCTTCTGAGTTAGTGTAAGCTAACTCACAGATTTTTAGCCTCCAGCTCATACACTGCTGTCTTAGTTCAGGAAAAATGGCCTCCAGAGCAAACTAATTTATGCTAGTAGCTCACAAAGTAGAATTTTTGCTCATAAGACTCCACAGCTTAGAGGGAGCATTATTCTGCAGTATTTCTGAGTACTTATGGACAGTGCACTGATAAAAGCAGGAAGAAACAAGTAGAGACTCTTGAGAGAGAAAAAGTTCCATCCATCCATGCTTCCTTTTGTTTCTGCTGCTGCCTTTTCTTCCACCACTACCTCCTTCCTTCCCCACTGCCCCTTCCACAGCCGCTCTCCCCCTACTTTGCATGCTCACCCTCCTGCTGTGTTTTTACTGCTACATCCTTCCCCTTGCTCTCTGCTGCCCTCTGTAACTACTGCCTGGTTCTTCTGATATTATGATTATCTTCAACAATGTATGTGGTAGCTAAGCAACCTTTCTGATGCTGACTGAGACTTTGAAATGTAGCATCATAAGATCTCTCTCCTCCCCCCAGCCATGTGTTACAGGTTTGAGGTTTTGTTGTCATTCTAGGATTTTTGCACACAAACTCAGGGATTTCACTCAGATTTATAGAATCCCACCCTAAATGCATATGGCCATATTGTATGGATTTTTTTTGTTCTGTCCTCGGGGGCTATTGTTCAGAATGACATATATATTAAAGGGTTTTTACAAATAAGTCTTAAGATAGATAGTTGATGGTGTTTAGCAACATTGCAAAAATGATAGGAAAACAAGTGAATAAATGCTTTATCAAAGAAAACTAGGGTGTATTCTCATGCATATATGCCAGTCAGCATGTTCCAGCTAAAGTCCAATTTATATAGAATGCAATATGGTTCCCATACTTCCTTCTAAATTTGCTGACTGCAGACTCATTTGGTGTGGTTGCTGCCTGGGGTCACATCCCTCATATTTTTTCTCAACAAGTGTTTGAATACAAAGGCCATTGCACAATAACGACTTAAACAGAAGCTTTGCATGTTACAGAAGGACTTTGGTGGCAGCAAGGTTCTTCTCAGACCTTTGTCTTTGAAGGGAAAAGCTTTTTTCCAGCTGACAAGTGTCCTAAAACAAACTTTCGTGTGCTGGAGGAAACTTACTAATTATTAGATTCTGGGTTCCGGTCAGCTGCTGTGAGATGCCTTTTGGAGAAGCTCTGATGATTTAAGGTTTTATAATCTTTTATCTTCTGTTGATAAGTCTTTTTGATATAAATTTCAATCCGGGCTGGCTATTTACATTCTTTTCTGGGCACTCAGCCAAGACCACAGAAGATAAAACATGTTTAAATGAATTTTGCTACTGCATGCCTCTCAGTCTCCAATCCTCATTATATACCTCCTTCTGTGTAGAGTGTTTTGCCTTTGTTATAACTTGATTTAATTATTAACAAATTACACTATTCTAGTTGCTCTTTTTGAAAAAAGAAACTTGGTTTGGTAGACAATATAGATACCTTCACCTTTTATCTAGAACCACATCGTCCTAACAATTCAGTAAGTCAAACAGAAGTAATTATGATCTGTTTGAAACTGGTAGAATGCCAACAGTCCAAGGGTAGTTAATTATGAAAGTGATTCATTGTGGTTTTTTTAGCTGGGAGCTGAACTATTGAAATTTGGGTTCAGGTCACATGTCAGGTTTGAAAAAAAATTGGTTTGTCATTTTAAAAAATTCTTCTGTGGTTCTGGTTCAACAGTCTGCTTTTTAAATAATAGCAAGAGGGTAAGCTAGTTACTAAACTGAAGCGGGTGTGCAGGTCATTAACCAATGTACTTTGGTTTGCCAAGTGCGGGCAGTTCTCCCTGGTTTTGCAGTACTAGGCTGGAAGTTTAATGTGTAGTTCATAAACTCTGTTTGGCTTGGTAGGTCACAAGTTGTGTAGGCTTGGATTAATGCCAAAATACTTAAAATTGCCAGGTACCTACTGTAGAACTGATACAAGGACAGTATCAAGTTTTGTTGTTTGATATGCTGCTTTCATGCACTACTGCCACAACCTTCAGAACTGGCAATCATATTTGCTCACAGAGAACAACAATCTCCATTGACTTTAATAGTTGGATATTTTAGCTCTCTTGAGATTCTTCCCCCCTTTTTTTCCTCCCAGGAGCAAAGAGCTGGTAAATGCCATTTATATAAATCTGTAGCATAGCAACAGAAATGCAATTGTTCAATCTAATAAAAATAGAAACTTTTAAAAAAGTAATTAAATCAAGGGCCCATGGCAGATTTCTTTGAAAAATGGCTAGAGGCTTTCAACTTAATAAAACAGGAAAAATACCCAGATGGCTAAGTGGCAATTTATACAATTATAAAGGGAGAACACTGTCGGTATTAAACTCATGGAGGCTGCTGACTGAAATTGAGTGGAAGTAGGTTTAGGGCTGACCTAAGTAAGGTACTGTGCATAATTTAATGTATGCTTCACAACGATGACCATTAGCTTAAAGGGCCTTTTAAAAAGTGTTGGACAAGATATCAGTAGACTTGTTTTCCATGAACATTAGCTGTGCCATTTCAGTAGAAACTCATGCCCAGAGCCACTGACTGTACTGCCCTTTCTACATAGAGTTTCTACTTAACTTTATTAATGGCCTTTCAGAGGGGTCTTTATGAACTTGTGATTTTTTTCCAGGGGGCAAGCCCAGAATCACTAGTGTTACTAGCACATTAGGACTCTTCTCTGATCCTGCTGGCAGTTGCAGGGATCCAGGAGATAGTCATGCCAGAAGCCAAGATAGGTGCTATTGATGTGACAACTCTGGTTGAAAACTTGGGCTGGTTCTATCCCTGAAAGAACTGGATCCTAGACAGGGGTAGACTCAGGTCTCAACTTCCAAAGCATGGAGCCGCTCCTAGCACTTTTCTATATATGGTAAAAGCCTCAGCTCACCTCAGTTGCTTGGGCAGAAAACAGCATATTCTGAGTAAACAATGGGCTTATGAGGGAGGTGCCTATTCCTAGGCTAGACTGTGATCCTGTACAGTGATTGTTGTGCTCACTTTTACTGACATAAGTCACAAATAAAAGATCCAACTGTGAGCACTGTCTTGACAAAAGGTCTTGGAATCTGAATTCTTCCAGATGATTAGTTTTGTCATAATCAGCACTATCCAAATGTTATAACTTTTGGATAATGAATCACAGTTCATTATTTGGACTGTAAGCATTGGAGCCAACAGTTCCTATCCATTACATGAAGAACTGCTTCCTTCACTAGAAGATTCTTTAGCAGAAGGAAACTATTGGATTCAACCTTGTATCTTTATGGATGCCAAAGCAACCTTTTTGTCCAACTCATCAGAGAAGCAGTAAACAACACTTGATGTCAAGAATTAATGCATACTATAGGAGAACTTTTAATTCCAGAATTTCATGTTTTTTCTAGAAAATGTGCAGTACAATCCTGTCCAGTTTGGTTTACTTCTAGACAACTGCAACTAGCTGTCTTTTTTGGGGGGGGGGGGGGTTGCCTGCTCTATTCAGTTTAAATATCTTAAGAATAAAGCAATTAATTTGAACTGGTTATGACTTTTTTGTGTTTAGAGACTGCTACTAGACTAAGATGGTTGATTTGCTAAGTGTAGGATGTAATATTAACAAGGCCCTCTAGAATAATGCCTCTTAACCCGTTCAGCCAAGTTTCAAGTCATTCTGTTATACATGATAGCCACAGCTAGGCTTACCTTTTTTGAGACACTGGGGATCAAAGCCAGTTTTGGGGTGGCATGATAAAGTAAATTATATTTTCTTATTTGTTAAAATAACTTTGCTACTGCATAGTCAATGTCGGGAAGAGACTATCAAAATTCAAGTAGTTTTTCTTTTATGCTGTTAGAGATTATAATTTTGATTATAAATATTGGGGACTGTATTCTTATCTATAACAGTGAGAGATTCTGGTTTACTAAATACAGCCTTTCTGAACCATTTTTTGGTTTCACATTCTCTGCAAACAAGGATCAGGTGTTAACAGTCAAAGGTGGAGAAATTATGTTGAGCAGAACACTTATTTTATTAAGTATATTACAAAACTAATTGAAGTAAGAGTGGTTTTTAATCTCATGTGATAAAATATCCCCACACTGGGCTTGTATTCATGTTGCATTTTGTGTTGGTAATAAAATAATACAAAGGTGTTTGTATAAGAAATATTTTTCCAGTTTCATTCAGTAAATCAAATGCAAGAAAATATGCATGCTTTGTCACTGTGTCTCCCACCTTCCCCCAAGGTCTGAATACAGCAATAAAGAGTCAAACCAAAAGCATCATACACAATTTTTTAATGTTTTATGATGAACTCATTACAGTTATAGGATTTTCTTTTACTGTAATGATATGCAACTCTACTACACTAGTATAAATAAAAACATTTAAGATCAATGTTTAATACAACTCTAGGAAATATCACAATTTAATAGATTATGCAATCTTTATGAACAAAAAAAATGCTGACCCTGCCGTCCCCCATATCCTGTCTGACTCTTGAGTAAGGCGCTGCAAAGTATTACATTATTATTAGTGATCATTTTGTTATACAGAACAGGCACACTTATTCCAGTTCCTGAATCTCTAATGCATCATGACTAGTTGACATATATTTTATGTTATGGTAAAGAAAAATCTATGTGAAATATTATTAATTAAATGTGAAGACTTAACGTTTAAATTTACTTTGTACTACAGTGGGCAGCTTGAGGTCAATGTGACTTTATAGGATTCCTATTTTACCATCAAAGACTAAAACAGTCTTACTGGTGGGGAGCTTTAAACTGAACAGGAGGCTTTAACAATTACAACATTTTACTCTGAGAAAATCCGGTTTAAAAACCACATTATTAGCAAATGATACTTTAATTGTAGGCAATGAGTAATAAATAGAAACATCTGAAGTCCCATAAGCAGCATCTACATATAGGCCAATTTCTACAAAGATAACACTGATTTAGACAGGTCCCCAATGAAGAGTATTCAGATTTCTACCTAAGCAACAAAAATGACTCATACATACTTTAGTGGAAACAAATTAATAGGATGAGTTGTTGTCAAAAGCATAATTTCAGCAAGAATTCCAATTGCTGTTTTGAGTTTGAAGTGAAACTAAACAGGAGTCTAAGCAGATTGAGCCATTAGGCACTGCAGAAAGCCATCAAAGAGTCTTGAACAGCTATGGCCTAAATAATTATCACTTCCAAAAAACAACAAACCACTATTTAGGCCACAGTTAAACAAGCACTTGCTTCTAATTATTCATTAACAGTTCTTCTGGCATGTGCTTTCTTCAACTGAGGTTTTTGTCATCACAGTGCCAGAGTGTTTTGCAGTATAGAAACAGGTTTTTAATTTCTTCCAGTCACAACCCTAAGAGATCACTGAATGTGTACTAATGTCACAGCGTCTGGCTCCTGCATTTTCATACAGGTTCCTCGGCTGTCTTGCAGTTTTGAAAACTCTTGAGTTTCAAGAGCAGTCTCATGAACTGGGATCCAGTGCTTGGGAAAACTTACTCAATCCTCATTATGCATGTAGAGTTTATCATCTAGTCCCCAAATAATTACATAATTTTTATTGTAGGTATAGCCAACATAAATGCTCCCAATTGTTTACAGATGAGATAGATGTCTTGTAATGGTTAGCCATTGCTGACATCTACAAAGCTGCCTCTCCAGCTTCCAGGCTTACTACGGTCAGCACCACAGATGAAATATCTCAGGCCTGACATTTGACTCTAATTAAATGAGTATTCAAAATTCATAAATACATAATGGATCCAGGAAGCATGTTCCAAATTTTTCAAGTATTTGAATTTACACCTTGAATTTAAATCCCACACAAACTTTTTCAATTCAATGTTTGAGATCAGCTCCAACTGAGTTATTGCTACATTTCAAAGTTCCTGTAAAGAAAAATCAAGCTATAATTCCTGCATAATAAAATGTTTTAAATCTTGCAGTTTACAAATGTATTCCAGTTCTTTGATTAGAAACAAATATTAAGGTCACATCAATATTAAATTAAACTGAATTGCAAAGAAATATTAAATTTTTCCTACCACTGGAAAACTTTTGCCCAATCCTGCAGAAGATTCTCTGAATTGTTAAAAAACACCACATTGTAAAGGTAAAATCAACTGTGTGACAAATAACTACTTTGTATTTTGTACATTTTTAATCCATAAACATATAAATAAAATGGTAAAATCAATGTACATCCAGTGCAAGTAATTGTTTCTTTTTTTCAGTGTCAGCAATGGAACACTTTTTTTGTTGGAATGGGAAACAGAAAATGATCAGTCTTAATTTATTGGGAGGGGGAATCATCAGTGTTTAAGCATGCAGTTGTTATCAGATACACATTTATACGGAATTGTTTCAGTTTTAGTAGAATAGCAGCATTTTCTTTACACTGCACAACAATGGTACATACCTTAGTGTTTTTAATAATACAAAAAAATTGCATAAGCCCAGGTCACATTTTCATCTTGCAGAAGAAGCACTCCTCTTCAGACAGGTTTTTGGCCTTCTAAGTTGCAGCTCCTAAGCTGCAGGATTTCAGACATGCTTCATACAAGTTATTTACCTGTTCAATCTTTTTTTGTAGTAGATCTAAACTGCCCCATGAATTTCATGATATACAAACACTAGGTTTAAATGGCACAAGAAACAGTTCCTTCTTGTGATCAAACTGAGCAGGTCACAGTACATCTCAATATGAGAAACTACCATCAAAAGGGCACACCAATTCTAAAGAGGCATTGTTACGGCTCAGGAGAGAGAGAGAGAAATAAAAGCTCTTCTGGAATGTAAAGAGATGATGTGGAATAACAATGCATTTCATGAGTTAACACAACAGTAGTCTGTGGTAAAAAGGGCAAATTTTTGCAGTCTTCAAAAGATGGCTCAATTCAAAGCGATCCCTCCAGAAATGGGGACTACAGTGTCTTTGATACCAAAGTAACTGGGTACATTGGAGCTTTCCATCTTCCCACTGCACTATCATGGCAGATCTAGTGGTTCAGAATGCATCCAGTGCAGGACTGCAGAAATCCACTCTCATCCCCTTTGTTACTGTGAGAAATTTCCTTTTCCCATCTATCTGCATTTTCCTAAACCAACGTGTGAATCCTAGCGGAATGCATTTCCAAAAATCCAGCTTTCCTGTATCATAGAACAATGCCATATGCTACAGTGTTGTGCTATTCAACAAATGAACCTCCTCTTCACTTTCCTCTCTCTCCTCGGTAACTGAATTCAGTTGAACATTATTGATGCGGGGTCTTGGTTTGCCGTCTGGGCCATATGACGGAGGATATCTTTTTTTGTTATGATGCCAAGGAGGCGCCTGGAAAGAGACACACAGAAGATGGCTAATTAAATAGAAGGACAAAAGGAAACAGCCACACTAAATCTGCAGCCAACTCATTTTTGTTGACAGGAACAGAGTACATTAAACCCTGGTTTTTCTTATTTGAAGCAATACATTTTATTGTCATCAAATAACCACCATTTCGTTAAAAATGACAGCAATATCATGCTACTAAACACGATGGTCACTAAACGATTACCAAATTTCATAATAATCCAAGTAAGTAAATATTGAACTTGTTAAATTTTTTTGCTGCTGATCGTAATATGCCAACAAAAAAGTGACAAAGGAGTATAAAGGGGGGAGGAAGTAAGGTGTGAATAAGTGATACTGATCCCATTATTAAAACAAAGTATTGTTCAATCTAGTTAAACTCAAAATTGCTTGATAATTCAATTTTGAGGCTCTGCCCAGCAAAACCTATTGGTTTGTGTGTCTTCATAAGAGCACATGCAGATACATTTGAATAGATGATCACTGATTAATGTATTTGAACTCTGAAGATTCAAGGGGAGAGGGAGGAAAAAACATGTATTTGTACCTTTTCCCCCAAAATTTGAAACAGTGCTCTTATGATCAAGGTACTATTAGCTAATAAGACTATACCAGTTCTATGGAAATATCAAGGACTGAAGGTTCCGTAAAAGGATATTATCACAAGAGAAGCAGAAACAAAGAATGAGCTGCTGACCTTGTTATTCTGGTTAGCAGTTTTCCCGTAATTTATTTTTTTTTAAAAAAGGATGCATGAAACAATTGTGAAGCAGCTAAACTTGGAAGACAGACTTCAACAGCAATTGCTGCAAAGCCACAACTGCTATCTACATGGCACAAAATACAGCAAAACAAACAACTGACAAATGGTATCATTACTGATACTCTTAATTAGAACATAAATACCTTTCTAACAATCACTCTAGAAAAGTGACTTTCCAAATGCATGGGAAAAGGATGTGTAAAAATCTAATGTTTCTAGATGAATGTCTTAGTACAGATGTCAAAACTAAAATGAAGTTGCAGCTTGATTGGCAGCTATTAAAAGTCAAAAATGTAAAACCCACTAGTTTTGTAAGGTACTTATTTTACACAAAACTTATTAGAAAGGGGAAAAAAGGATGTGCATGACACCTTTGGGAACAGCAGTTCTTCTAGTTTTCCTAGCCCACTTTTTCTCACATTGTTGTTTAATTTACAGTATATTCAGCTCTGTGGCTTCATTTGGCATATTTTCTCCAAGTGGATCTTGTTCATGTTTCAAATTTACACTGACGTCTAAATGAAAAGCCTCAGTACTTGTAGATGAAGATTTGCTGTTCAGCTGTTGCAAGAGAACACTGAACATTTCACAAGTTTCATGCTTCCTGATGTCTAACGTGTCTAATGAGGAGATCTGATATATCTAATCACCAAGGGTTCGACGTGCTGCTTTAGTTGCTCGAGATGCTCTAATATGTTCTTCTTTGTGATGATCCCCAAGACAATCCTGAAACAGATCATGTTATGCTAATAACTGTGTGTGAAATCAAACAAAAAAGATCCAATCACAATGAGAGAAATTTAGAAAAAGTAAAATGAAAACATGGACTGCAGAAATGCTAATAATGAAAAGATTAACTGAAAAAGTGATTTGAAAATCAATACCCCCTTTCTCTGGGATCTAAAACCTATCTTGTAGAAGCTAACTCAAAAGCATACATTAAACTCAGAATAATATAGACACAAGTCAAATTTGGAGCTATTGGTTTACCATTATTACAATCAATCTGATGTGAACACAACTTTATAAATATCAAGAACTAATGATTTTAGCCACATTGCATTTCTGTTGTACTAGAAGATTGTTAATCAAGGTTGTATGAGGTGTGTACCATTTCCTCCTTTAGTAAAAAAGCAAGTTCTGCATCTAGAAATAATTTGGCTGAATAAAACTTTGCATGTTATCTGATTTTTTTAAAAAAGAGGGCAAAAAATGGGGTAATGGAAATAGTGAAGGATGTGGAGACCAGAAAATCAAAATCCTGTTGGAATAGAGCTGTGGGACAGTAGGAAAGGTGGCTAGATAAGAAACTATATAGGCTGCCAGAGTCCCATCTCTTAACTTCTGGAGATTCTGTTTAACTTTTTTTTTTTTAAAGTCCTACATTTCACCACCATTACTTATGTCTAAACTTTTAAATCTGAAAAGATGTTCAAATGGGCCAGTCTCTATCAGATACAAAAACGCATATTTATGCAGCAATTCCACATGGAATACAAACAATCCCAGTTGTGAGCAGTAAAGCTTTTTACAAAATTCTCCAGTCATAGTCTTCATCTTTGGCAATGCAGAAAGTACAAAACCAAGAACTAGAGCCTTTTCCAATTTAGAAACAATTTTAGAGGCAAAGATTGTGGTTTTACTGATTGTGACCTGTAACATCTATAGGTTTCTTATAACAGACATTTTGTTGACTAGTGCTTTTAAACATCTATACATTTATATTAAAAAACAAAACTTACTGCCTCAGTTGTTCACTGCTTTTTCCTATATATACTAGGAAGCAGAATCCAACTGCCAGTCTGTATAAAATCTACTGGTTTAGTGGTGGGGATATGCAAACATACATCATTGTTTGGGGGTTTGCCCCCAAAAGTGAGAAGGGCAATCAAACCCAACAACTGTTAAAATGATCAAATTCAAAATAAGTTAACAACCTGAAGCAAGAAAAGAGACACACATTACAAAGCTGCAGGTTTATAAAGCAGGCAACATTTTTTCCCTAAGAAATTGACATAAGAATTCATTAAGTAATTTAATACTATGGTATCTTTCTACATAGTTAATAAGGAATATATTAGATAATTAGAACCTTTAAAATGTAGCACAGGGTAACAATGAATTTTAGCACTGTACAGATTCTTGAACAATTTGTTTCTCATATTATCAAACACTTTAAATGACAGTCCCAAACCCAATGGATTGAACAGACAGATCTCAACCCCAATATCCTAAAGGAGAAAAAATGTCATTATATAGGATAATATCCTCAATGATATATTTAGCAATATATATTTGGAAGCACAACTTTTAAAAAAAGTCATCATTAAAATAAAATATAGTACACATAACAATAGAGCTGTAACTTTGAGAAATGTCACATACATGCAACAGTTTAACTTTTCCTTTGGGTGGAAGGTTTGAGTACTTGCTCTTTAAATGCTTTTAAAAACAGTAAATACAAGCAAAATACTGCAACAAAGCAATATCACTTACCTAAAATCTAATATGCAATCTCAATTAAATAGTAATAACTAAAAAACTTTTAAAAGAGAAAGTGGTTGTCTTGATCCTAAAATGTAAGAATAACATCCTCCAACATTTACTGTTCATAAAGAGCGGACCACACCCCTAAGCAGTTAAATGCTCAAAGTGACCCTGCTAAATAACATCTGAACTGCAACACAGTGGCTCCAAAGAATTCACTGGCACTATGTATACAAACAGGCAAACTACATTGAACCTGGGCACTTTAAGTGGAACTGCATATGACAAGGAATTTAGGATTAATCCTAAATTTGAACTTCCTATTGATAGTATCTATAGTACACCTTTTCAGTGTCCTGACATCATTATAGAGTGTGTTTGCAACACCAACAGCAATATTAGATGATGTGAACAGCTCACTTTATGATCAAAGAGATGTACAGGGTAATGACATAAAAGGGCAGAATATGCTAAACAAGATATTACACAAAATTATGGGTGACAGTGTGCAGCAGCAGTTAAAAAAAATCCCTTCCATGTTGGGGATTATTAGGAATGGGATGAAAAATAAAATAGCCAATATTGCAAAGCTGCCTTATAGGCCATTTGGAATACTTTGTACAGTTCTAATCATGGTATCACAAGTTATAAATTTTTGTACTCACACACAGATATATATTATTTACACACACACAGTACAGAGCTGGGAAAAGCGCAGAAGAGAAAATCAAGAGTGGGAAAAGACTACAGTCTAAAGCTTTTCAGTCTAGAAAAAAGGGGGCATGATATTTATAAATAGGAAAGGGCATGAACTGGTTCATGAGCCAAAATTTGGCACAAATTTAGCTTGGTTCAGAGTTCCCGAACATTTACTGGACTTTTGTCTGGCTCAGCTATTCAGGTCATTTAAACCCAACAGCTGAAAAACAGTGCAGGTATGCTGAACAGCCTGGAAGTGGGAGGAAGAGATACAGTCCACCCATCAGCCATTAGGTTTAAATGACTGTCAGCCATTAAACCTGTCAGTTTGCTTCCCATGGCTTTGAAGTGGGGGAAAGTGAAATCGAACCTTTTCCAGGTGATCCCCCCCCCCCTTCTCCCAGTTGGTTCAGGCATTTCTGGCTCAGAATTTTTAGGTTCAGGCCCATCCCTATTTATAAAATGATGTGTAAGGTGGAGGTGAATCAAGAGAAAATTTTCTTCCTCTGCTGTATATCAGAACTTAGAGGTGTTCAATGAAGAGGATCAGCAATAGATTCAGGTTAGACAAAAGAAAACGAAGAGATTGGATTTATATCCCACCCTTCATTTTGGAGTCTCCCTTCCTGTGAGGTAGGTGGGGCTGAGAGAGCTCTTAGAGAACTCTTGAGAGAACAGCTCTGCGAGAACTGTGGCTGACCCAAGATCATCCAGCTGTATGTGGAGGAGTGGGGAATTACACCTGGTTCTACAAATTAGAGGAAGTACTTCTTTAATCAACAGAGGAATTAAATTGGAATTTACTGCCAGTGGATGTAGTGATGGCCGCTACATCAGTGGCTACTAACCACGTTGCCCAAAGGCAACCTCTACATTCCAAAGCAGCAAACCTCTGAATACCAGTGTTTGGATGCAACGCTGGGGAAGGTTTTGACTTCTATGCTGTGTCTGTTGGAGCTCCAGGACAACTGGAAGACCACTGTGTGAAGGAGGATGTTGGATTAGATGGACCACTGATCTGATCCCATGGGGATTTTCTTATGTTAAGGATCTCTATTTTTAGAAGCAGGTCCATATTCCTTTTAATGTGCAGTTCCTTCCCGCTGTTCAGGTGTTTTTTAAAAGGAAGGCTGCCAAAGTAATTAAAGAAACTCCTTCAAAGGAGGAAGAAAATAAGAAAAGATGGTCTTCTGTACTTGCAGTAGAAATGAAATAATCACACAAATTATATTGTACCAATTATATGACAGGAAGCCATATAAAATCTTTTGTCTCATGTGATTTCTTGTCTTTAAGACCTCACTTAGGATGGACTGCTGTGTCTGAGAAAGACACAGAAATGCATATTGAAAAACTGGGAGCAATTCAGTGGCACTATGGATTTAGGGTGGGATATAAATCTCAACTGGAGGTAGTTGCACATATTAGCCCATTTCATATGAGTTTTTTTAACAGTGGAGTAATTTGAAAGCATGTTCCCAATGTTTTATGTCTTAATGACATTTAGCACTTCTCCCTTTTTCATTATGAGGGAAACCACTGAGTACAAGAATGTTTTCTCATGTTACAAAACTCAACTAAGCTGATGATTCCCAGGCTGTGTGACAGCAAGATAGGGGAGATGGTGAGAGTTATACACAAAGGGAAGCATTCATTTGGAAAATAAAATTGGGAACAAAATGCAGATGCCTGATCGCCCAATTAGACTGTTGCCCCATGCTTAGTGCATTTAAACTGTGTTTGGGTGCCAAAGTTCTGTCACTAATTGGAAAGAGGTGGGAAAATAAGCCCTCTCAAGCTTTTGTGATATGAACAGCATTTCCCATCAATGGACTCACCCATTGTGTGTTACAAGGCACTGCCTCAAGCCCAGCTTGCGGAAAATATCCACCACTATCTCCATTGGTGTGTGGTCCGTTACAGTAAAAGGGCTCATATCAAGAATGCTTCTAAGCTTCAATGGCCGAGGACTTTCTGCTGGAAGTGATGGGGTATGTTGGGCAAAACAGACCCGGGAACTGCCAACAATGCCTTCTTGTTTCTTTCTGGCACTTTCTTTTGTCAAGAAAGGAAAAGAAAAATAAGAAAAGGAAGTTGAATTCACACTTTAAAACAATGCAGCATGCTTTTCAAAAAACATGCAAGAAGCTACTAGATCTTCACCAAACAACTATACTTGTGGTGTATTGCTATAAACATCGTTTTCTCTCAAGACCCATGCCATATTTGTATTATGTAATATTCCTAAGATTTTAAATATAAGATCGTGCAAACAACCAAATCATCAAATTTAGAAGTGCCATCTGCATTGTGGCATTCCAAGAAAAATGGTTAAAAGGGTGTGCCAATTATAGAAAGCAAAAACAGAATTATTCATTATAGTACAATTGTCCAGATACTAAAAAATAAATTCAAGCAATAGCCTGATTTCCTACAGAACAAATTAGCATCACTTCTAGAACTTAATGATTTCCTTGAAAGATACCCAAGATAGCATCTAAAGGTGGCAACTATGATTTTTCCAGAACATTTTTTTCTGTTTCCGAGAACAATGCAGTACATAAGAATTAAAGCTACATTTTTTCATAAACTCATCCAATGTATTTTGCTTTAAAATGTGATGGTCATATCCAATATATTCTGTTTCAGTGCTCACAAGGCACAAAGCTACTGTGGCACATTTCATTTGTCTTGCAAAATGTTGTAAGGCAAAAGCAGGGGACATGTGGCAGAGTAAAGCCACTTCTGCTCCCCAAATACCGTCACCCAACCCATATCTGCTATGTTTGTCTTCAATATTAACTGCTCTGAAGGAAATAATACAAATTCAGAAGACAGGAAAACAATTACCTATTGCAATAGTCAAATCTCTCCTTAGAGCAAAACCCACTAGTCTCTGGGACTCTTTTGACATTATAACTGGGAAACCATTATAGCTGGTTTCATTGATCAAGTTTTCTATATCGTCCACTGTCATATTATCTTGGGTTAACACAGCCAAGGGTGGGTCACTTCTTCGAGGCCTCATAACATCAGCAGCCAGCGTTGTATGGGTGAATTCTTCTTTTGCATCCAGGAAGGGATACCCATTTAGACGAATGTGTGCTTCATAAATACCTTCCCTGCCAAATGCATCTCCTACCCACTTGCTTGTCATTACTGCAGCCATGAGGGGCACAATGTATTCCAAGCCACCTGTTAACTCAAATACAATAACCACTAAAGAGACAGTCATCCTTGTTACACCACCTGAAATGAAAGAGAAAAAAAACTTCCTCATTAATATGCTCTTGCAGGATAACATATAAATGTGGTGGTCCCTGACCACCTAGATCAGGGGTGTCAAACATGTGGCTTGGGGGCCAAATCAGGACCCAGAGGGCTCTTATCAGGCCCCCGAATGACAGGCTGTCATCTACTTCCTTCTCCCTCTCTCTTGCTTCCTTCTGCATCACAGCCTGCTTTGCAAGGCTTGCTCAATTGCACAGGAGCTACAGAGCAAACCCTCTATCTTCTCAATTAGCTGAGGCTTCTGCCTTGGGGAAGAAACGGGAGGGAGGCAGAGCTTACTTTGCTAGGCTTTCTCAGTCACAGGTCTACTGACCCAAGCCTCTCTTCCTTCTATTGGCTGAGGCTCCTCTCCCTCTTGGTCCCCTGGGGAAGGAAGGGCCACAGCTTCTTTAGCCCAGTTCCCTGGATCCCATGAGAGAAATATAAAGAGAGCACCTTTAACATTAATAAGTGCTAATGTTTTAAGCATGTTTTAAAGTTTTTTAAAATCTCTGTGTCTGTGTCCGTTATAAAGTTTGTATCTCAGATACCTAATCTTAAATAGGTACACACAAGGCGCAGCCTGGCATGGCCTGGCCCAACAAGATCTCATTTATGTCAGATTCTGCCCTCATAACAAAATGAGTTTGACACCCCTGACCAGAAGCCAGGTGCCAACCACATAATAATTCCCAATCCCCAGTATTGTTTAATAGTATTACTGGATACATATCCAGAACAGCAGAATTTTAAAATACTAAAATCAAAATATAAAACTATCCAGGAGAAAAACAACAACAAACAAATGACCTCATCAGCTGATAGCATGGCAAATAGGAGAAGTGTCCATCTGTGCTGAATCTGGAACATGTGTATGATGGGGTCTGCTTCTCTCACTATATAAAAAGCAGCTGAGTGAGATCATCCATAGCTATAAAGTTGGCCTTCATCAATAAGCTAATGACACTCAAATCTGTATTTCTTTAAACAAAGCAGGTAGGAACAGTTATCTCTGTTCATAACTGGTGACTGGAAGCTGTAGTCAAGGGTAAATAAGCTGAAACTGAATCCAGAGAAGATAGTGTTTATGCTGTTAAAAATCAAGCTGTTGAGGGGGATGAATGTAACCTAAGTTCAACATGGTCCTTCTGTTCCTCTTAGAACTCAGAAAAGTCTTTTCACCTCTGTTGCATTATTATTATTTATTTGATTTATATGCTGCCCTCCCCGCCAAAGGCAGGCTCAAGGTGGCTCACAAATTAAAATAAAACAACAATAAAAACAATTTCTAAAACATCTACGTGTACTAGTATCATGGTTTCAGACAGCGATCAAGTTCTAATGGTGGTTAGCCATTCTAAGGGGTCCTAGGATCATCATAGCGTGATGAGGTAGACAGTTGGTAATGTTTTTATGGGCCGATCCCATTGCTGCAGGTGTTGTCATCATGAAAATGCACAGCGGAAGAGTTCCGTTTTGCAGACCCTGCAGAACTGTGGAAGCTCTCACAGGGCCCTAACCACCTCTGGCAACTCATTCCACCAGCTAGGGGCAGCAACAGAAAAGGCCCTGACTCTCATTGATTTGAACCTCACTTTTCTGATGCTGGGAACTGTCAACAGGTTTTGAGACCCGGATGGAAGTGCTTGCTGGGCCATGTGCAGGGAAAGGTGGTTCCTAAGGCATGCAGGACCCTGGCCATATAGGGCTTTAAAGGTAATAACCAGCACCTTGAAGCTAATCCAGTACACTATCGGTAGCCAGTGCAGCGCTTTCAGCACAGGCTGAATGTGTTCCCATAGAGGAACTTCCATTAACAGCCTGGCTGCAGCATTCTAGACTAGCTGGAGTCGCCAGATTTGGGGCAAGGGCAGCCCCATGTAGAGGCATTACAGTAATCCAGTCTCGAGGTGACTGTGGCATGGATCACTGTTACCAAGTCGTTGTGCTCAAGAAAGGGGACCAACTGCCTTGCCATCCGAGATGGTAAAAGGCTGACTTGGCAGTAGCAGCTACTTGGGCCTCCATTGTTAAAGAGGGATCCAAGAGCACCCCTAAGCTTTTAACCTTGGGCGCCAGCGTGAGCTGCACTCCATTGAAGGTCGGTAAGCAGACCGCCGGTCCCAAACTGCGGCAACTCAGAACAGAACCTCGGTCTTCGTCGGATTTAATTTCAGTCTACTCAGCCTGAGCCACCCTGCCACAGCTTGCAATGCTGCGGACAGATCTTCCGGGGTGGAACTGGACTGGCTGCCCATCAACAGATAGAGCTGGGTGTCATCTGCATACTGGTGACAACCCAGCCCATACCTCTGGGCAATCTAGGCAAGGGGACGAATGTAGATATTGAATAACATTGGAGAAAGAACCGCTCCCTGCAGCACGCCACAGATAAGTGGGTGTCATCGAGACAGTTTGTCTCCTAGTGCCACCTTCTGTCCCTGACGGAGAAAGAAGGAAAGCCACTTCAAGGCCAACCCCTGGTTCCCAGTGTCGGTGAGGTGACAGGTCAGTAGCTGATGGTTGAACTGTCGAATGCCGCTGACAGGTCTAGCAACATCAGCACTGCCAAGCCACCTCTGTCCAGGTGCCTCTGGAGGTCATCTGTGAGGGCAACCAGAACCGTCTCCGTCCTGTGACCCGGACAAAAACTGGATTGATGTGGATTAAAGCACATCCTCCTAAAAACATTGCTAGGCTGATCTTCAACTGGCTCTGCATTAACTTGCTTTCTCAAGACATTTGCTGCTGGTTTCTGTAACACTACCTTCAAAATGTCAGCTTATAAGTTAAATTCTATCTCATTGTTTACTCACCCAACAACTGGTCCACCAGAAGCATCACAATATTTAGCATTTATATCATTAGTCAGTGTGCATCACTGGTTTAGATTTGTGAGGCACATGGATTTGCCAACAGGATTAGGAATGAAAAAGGGCTCCCTTGTCTCTTTGGAAATGCTAAGAAAAGAACCTGAGAAGAATTGTCCTGAGAAGCAGCAGTGTACCCATCTTCAACATGATGAAAGCTAATGCTGGGGATAGCTAAATCTGTGTTTACATTGTTTGCTGAAGACATTACTAGAAAGTATCAAAAAGAGTATGCAAGTTTGTGGTTACATATGCTGAAGTGTTAGTTTCCTTATTTCCAATTCTTAACTTCTTTCAGATTCAGCTTTAATTTTTTTTTTAAGTTCTACCAGGCAACACCAGAAGTTGTTTCCTCACTTTCGTGCATATGTGTCTGTGGTGGGGGAGTGATGTTAAACAAATGCACACACAGAAGATGAGCACATTCAAAAAGACAAGTTCTTCTAATGCTGGTCACATTCATTCATGCAGTTTCTTTTTTTCCACTTAACTCACTTACTAAGGCAACCTAAGGGAGGGCAAGAAGTGTATCAGCTCAGTTCTTGTGGCCCTTTCTTACACACAGAAAAATGTTGATCACCACTTTGGGGTTAGGAAGAAATTTTCTCCAAGTCAGTTTGGACAGATCTTGAAGGCTGTTTTGTTTTTGGGGTTTTTCGCTCATGGAGCGGGGTGGGGGACTGGACTGGTGGTGTGGGGGGAAGGTATTTGAGAATTTTCTGCATTGTGCAGGGAGCTGGAGTAGATGACCCTGGAGGTCACTTCTGACTCTATGATTCTAAGAAGGGACTAAATTCTTTTAGTTGCTGTGTTACAATTTAGTTACCTAAGCATGCAGCAGCACCAACCATAGCATAGAGGCCTGGTGTTATACAGTCTGCTCCAACTTCACACCATTCCTTGAAGATAAACCAGTCATGGTGATAATAAGCAAGTTGCTCCACAGCAATTCCCACAATTCTTCCAGCTATTGCTCCAATGGCCATACTAGGTATGAACAAACCTGAGGGAACCTAACAAGAAAAAAAGGAAGCCAACGGAAATTATAGCCTTGCTGAAGGAATGCTTCACAAGCATTAAGTTAGCTATGCCTATCGATCACAGGACAGCATGAAAGTTTCCAAAGCCACAAGCCCACATAAACTTTGCATCCTACTGTCTCTCTTCCTATTCTTCTTATGGGGAAGTAGCTAAAAAAGCATGAGAGGCTCCCCCCACCCAGCGCTATAGTTAACCAAGGCACTAGAGTATTAGAGAAGCAGCACCAGCTTGTACACAAGAATGCCAAATGACATGCAGAAAGTTCATTTCCACTGCCATTTCTGAGTGGTGGCTAAGGGGGAGAAGGGGCAAATATGCCTGCAACAGGCACAGCACCAGTGCAACTATATGTTCAGCTGCTTGCAGACACCAGCAACATCACTGCTTCTCATCATCCTTCAGGCTACTGAAGGAGCATAGTTATACTAGCACTGCATGGATTTTCTCTCTCAACAACTCCTGGTGGCAGTCAGTCAATATTACATTATATGAAAATTCCACCTACTCACAGTCTTCTTGCCACTGATGTGCAGCAGAGCCAGCCTGCCCATTAAGGCAGGGTGTGATCTACACAGGCTGCTGCAACTGGAAACAAATTTGTTTTTTCAACAAAAAGAAATCATGCATTCAAAATATTCTTTGAAGTCCGCAGCTGAACAAACATTACATCAAATGTATGCTAAATAGTCATTTTCATCCTTAAGTGAAATTCCTCCAGCAAAACCAGACTTGTGCAAGATGAAGCAATCTGTCAAGACCCAAACCAGTTTCTGCTCCCTATATCATTACTTGTCTTTAGACACTCAGCCATACTTATCCACTCACCTTCCCACTAATTCCAGTGATTCAGAACCTGTTGCTCTAAGAGGTACTAAACATTTTACGACTGCAAATAGAAGTAAGTCTGTCTCATTTGAATTCCTACACCAACTCCTGCCAAAGTGCAAACTTTCAAAGCAGTAAAGATCTTATCTTCTGAAGACTGACCTTCTCTCTCTCTCTCTCTCTAATCCCCTCATGATTTACTATGCAGGATGACACAGCAGTTTTCACTTGCCTACTGTGAAAACACTAAAGTTTTAAAAACTGGGGAATTCATAGTGTACATATTCTTGACTAAACAGCCAACAAGCAACCATTTGACTTCTGTCCTAAATTAAACCTGATGAATATTCATTTGACTGCCATGCACAATATGTTATGGATTTGAATAGGAGGAGTAGAATGGGAAGGAGAAGAGCAATGACCAAAGAGACATAATTTGTGATATCTTACCTTGATTCCAAAGGTGAAGACTGTCATTATAATCTTAAATATAAGGGCTAAACACAGCTGCCATATAGCTGAATACACTCCAGTGCCTGCTGGACGGTCAGGAATATCATCAACTATTTTACTGACATTCATATCATTTCTGTAATCACAAAGGGAGGAAGATTCCAAGGGCCCACAGTCTGTAAAGAGTTCTTTAATAAGTTCACTGGTGTTGACTCTGGTGTATGGGTTTGGGAAAGCAATGACAGCAGTTATTGCTGCTACAATAATGACCTCCAGTACTGGGTACTTTCCAAATTTTGTTGACTTGCGGCGGCGACACCAAGCAATGTTTGCACGGATGAAAAATGCTCCCCACAATCCACCAAACACTCCCAAAAGAATGAAGGGCAACAGTTCAAACAGATACCACGGGGTATGGTATTCAACATAAAAAAGGACTAGGCGGCTGTTACCAAAAGGATTGATGGACCTCAAAACAAATGCAGCTACCAAAGCAGCAAAGAATGATCTCCATAAGGTTTTCAGGGGAAAATAATAACTGACCTGCAAGAAACAAAACAGGTCTATTTCACTATTTGCTTGCATTCTATAATGCTTAAGAGATGATACTGATCAACAGCAACTAACGAAAGCTAGTTTATATATATATATATATATATATATATATATATATTTTAAAAAGCTGGCTACAGTATCCTAAGTAGAAATTCTCAAAGAGATAATGAAAAAGACACCACTCTATGCATTAAATACAGAACTATTAATGCTAAAATATTTGAAAATACTTGAAAATATAGCAACGCTTTAACAAACAAGGTAACGGCTGCACAGTGCATGGATTCTGTTACCTGGCCAGTTCCCACAAGCATAGCAAACTGAGATAGATCCAGGTGGGCAGCCGTGTTGGTCTGAAGCAACAGAATAAAGTTGGAGTTCAGTAGCATCTTTAAGACCAACAAAGTTTTATTCAGAATGTAAGCTTCCGTGTGCATGCACACTTCATCGTCTTCAAGCTTACATTCTGAATAAAACTTTGTTGGTCTTAAAGGTGCTACTGGACTCTGACTTTATTCTACAGCAAATTGAGCTTTGTGATAGTTTCCTGACATGCTGAGTTCATAAGCTGGTCACCACTCAACCAACCTTTGTGGAGTCACGCTGAATATGGAAAGAATCAGAAGCACTATGTGCCAGACTCAGGCTAGACCTGGTCAACTTATTGTATTTCTTCCACCAATTTTGCTATCTGGAATGCCCAGCCAACTTCAAACTACAAACTGCTAACAATGTTGAGCTTCACCAGTAACAGGACAAATGGAGACATTAACTGCACAGTAAGAAGCTTCTAACAATTTATGTATTATACCAGGACAAGATTTGCCTCTAGGTGATTAGACTGATGAGCTTTTGCAGAATTGGCAGATGAGTGCTTGCAGTGTGCCAAAAATAACAAAGGTATATAGGGTGATTAATTTTGGTTCACTTATTTGCAAGGGTGAAACTGTACTAATCATTTATCACCAAATAATCATGGAGTTAAGCACACGTGGAGTGCAACCGTGCAATGTTTAAACCTGGATGGTATATGAGAGAATCAAAGCCACACAGGCCATGCACAAGGACAATAATGAAACAATGTGTGTTTCAAGTACTGATTATAGATACCTCCTCCAGACTGAAAAGAACTCCACCAATGGGCGCTCCAAACGCTACTGATACTCCTGCTGCTGATGCAGCTGATAATACCTGTAGGAAGGACAGTATTGCTTAAACTGTCTGCAGGCAGGTCATACATAACAGCATTTTTTTTTGTTCAAAAACACACTGTAAAGACTGGAATCTACAAAACTGCAGTGAAGCTGAAGAATCAGCAGGCTTGACTGAAGGAATTTTCCTGCTAACCTAAGGAAACTGTATGAGGGACAGCTGCTTTTCCCAAGACAGCAGAGCAAGACAATCACAACTGGACCATGTTTTTTTTAAAAATCCTGCCATAAACTCTGTATCTCAAAATATATAATCAAAGTATATCTTAGATTGATTTATTTAGGATATTCTTATACCACTGCTTAAAACAAATATAAAAAGAAAACTATTTAAACCCACTCTCTCTGTGCTACTGTGCCTGTCATTTTCTACCACCTCCAGCAGAAACAGGCCAAAACTAGCACTTATTTGGAGGGGGGGGGGGAATTCCCTTGTTGATCTGCCAGGGGGTTGTGGGTAGCATTCCAGGGGTGGGTAGGGACATCATCAAAAGGACACTCTGGTTTTTGGGCAAACTCTACGATAAAATTAGCTTTAAACCATAGAGTTCGCCCACAACTAGAATATCTCGTGTAATGTTCTTGTGCTGTTTAGGGGAGGGGTTTACCCTACCTGTCAGCTAATATGCAGTGGGGAGAAGCCCCTGAGAATCCTGGGGGCTGGACCCCAGGGAAAAGGACGGGGGAAGCCCTATTTTTTCACCAAATGGGAGGAGAAAAAAGGTTTTCTACAATAAATTATATGAAAGAGAATAATACCACATATGCCCTAATGTAACTACTTGGGAAATAGCAGGCCCCACTTCTGAAAATCCCTGTAATAGTACTTGCTAGACATTTTTCCTCTGCCTTGTTCTATGAAGATGATGATGATATTGGATTTATATCCCACCCTCCACTCTGAATCTCAGAGTGGTTCACAATCTCCTTTATCTTCTTCCCTTACAAATAGACACCCTGTGAGGTGGGTGGGGCTGAGAGGCTTCTCACAGCAGCTGCCCTTTCAAGGACAACCTCTACCACAGCTACGGCTGACCCAAGGCCATTCCAGCAGGTGCAAGTGGAGGAGTGGGGAATCAAACCCAGTTCTCCCAGATAAGAGTCCGCGCACTTAACTACTACAACAAAAGAGGACAGCAATTTTTTTCACCATTATTCTAAAATGTATTGATAGAATTTATTCATCTGAACATATTTTAATACAGGAATATACTACTGCCTATTTAATCATACTATTATAAACACATGTCATTTATAGTTTTAAGAAGGACATACTTCTCTTTTTTTGGCTTCATTTGTACTATACTTCGGAAAGAGGTAGGAAAAGATATTGCCGCAGCAACAAGCAACATGTACAAGAGGGCCTTCTTTTCCTAAACTCAAACCTGAGGCTACGGCCAAGACTAGAGTGATTGTTTTTATCATCAAGGTCCACTTGCCCAAGTATCCTCTAATTATGAAGCCACTCAGTATGGTCTTGATCTAAAAAAGAAAAAAAAATTAATTGCAAGGAAACTCCTCTTCTAATCCGTGAATAGATCACACACATTCTGGAATTGACATGATTAACACATCTGATTACAAATTATTTGAAGCAAAATTTATGCCTTAAATAGGAAACCTAATGCACTATTTCCTGATTAATCTCACTTGATATCCAATTTCATTTTCTATGCTAATGTTTATAAAGTAACCACAGCATCATGTAATAAAATATATGCTACAACTCATTATATTTTCTTAAATATGAGTAACAAATCCTACCTCTGGAATCCCAGAGCCACATGCATAAGGAGCAAACACTTTCACAAGAGAAACTGCTAGGAAAGCAAAACTCAAAGCCCAGAAAATATACATTATATAGTTCATTATGTAGGAGCCTGGGCCCTACAAAGAGAAAGAGAGAGAGGAACAGTTAGCAAATTTTAATAGCAAACATGTGGATATTCTGTATTTTAAGAAATATATTTACTCACATGTAATGTTTTCAGGCATGCCATCAAAAATCTTAAATTGGCCTATGTTACAGTTATTTCCGGTAATTAAAGCAAACAACCCCCCCTTCCCGGTATACATTTTAGCGGGTCATCTTACATTCAGGGTCCCCCTTTTGAGAAGACACAGCAAAAATAAAACTTTAAAGACAAACTACTAAAGCAGATTTTAAAGGGATCAATCTGTGAGCACCTAAAGGACAACTTGCTGATCAGGGGAAATAAGCATGGATTTGGCCCCAACAGGTCCTGCCATTTCCTTCTTTGATTGAGTAACGAGCTTACTGGAATGCTGTTGATGTTGGTTACCTGGATTTCAGTAAAGCTTTGGACAGAATTCCCCATGATGTTCTGATGGGTACACTAGAGGATTGTGAACTGGACTCTAGGATAGTTACATGGAAAGGGAACTGGTTGGAGAACCACACTCAAAGAGTAGCTGTCAGTGTCATTTCATCTGAATGGAGGGAGGTGTCCATAGGGTTCGGTTCTGGGCCCAGTACTTTTCAATATTTTTATAAATGATCTGGATGAGAGTATAGAGGGGCTACTGACTAAATCTGTAGATGACACCAAATTGAGAGGAGCAGTGAACACACCAGAAGATGAGAGATAGAATTCAACAAGTTCTGAATATATTGCAAAAGTGGGCAGATGTGAACAAGACACAATTTAACAAGAAGAAGTGTGGGGTTCTACATCTGGGTAACAAAAAGGAGCACCATATATACTTAATGGTGGATACACTTCTGGGTATCAGCATGTGTGAACAAGATCTCGGGGTACAGGTGGACTGTAAATTAAATATGAGCAGCCAATGTAATGCAGCAGCAAAAAAGACTAACTTAGTCTTGGGGTGTATCAACAGAAGCATAACATCCAAATCACAAGATGTCATAGTCCCACTATACACTGCATTGATCAGGTCGCACCTGGAGTATTGTGTGCAGTTCTGGAGGCCTCGTTTCAAAAAGGATGTGGACAGAATGGAGTGGGTGCAGAGGATAGTGATGAAGATGATCAGGGACCTGAAGACCAAGCCCTATGAAGAAAGGCTGAGGGACTTGGGAATGTTCAGGCTGGAGAAGAGGATGTTGAGGAGGAAACACAATTGCTCTCTTTAAGTATTTGAAGGGCTGTCACTTAGAAGAGGGCAAGGAGCTGTTCCTGTTGGCAGCAGAGGAGAGGACTCACAATAATGGGTTTAAATTAAGGGTGAAAAGGTATCAGCTGGATTGTAGAAAAAACTTTTTTTACAGGAAGAGTTGTTCAACAATGGAATTGGCTACCTAGGGAGGTAGAGAGCTCTCCTTCTCTGGCAGTCTTTAAGCAGCAGCTGGACAAACACGTCAGGGATGCTCTAGGCTGATCTTGCATTGAGCTGAGGGTTGGACTAGATAGCCTGTATGGCCCCTTCCAACTCTGATTCTATTATTCTAAGCCCTAGGGAAGGAATTGGCTATGTAATTTTTAAAATAAAAACCTCTAAAAGTGACAAAATAGATCCCTTGCTCTACAAGACCACAGATCAGCACTCTACTTCCAGAACTCTTACAATACTGCACAAATAATTGTCTCCTGGTACAAAATCACAACCAGAATTGTGCTAGTCTGCCAGACCCTACCTAAAAAACCATAAGAGCAGCAGTTAAGAACCAGTCAGAATTCTGGGGAAGAGTGAGGATCTTGTACAGCCTTACTGTATAAGAAACAGGAAGCTGAACCCTAGATTCCCTCTGGCTGAGAGTAGATGCTAGGTTTACAAACTAATATGTGGGATTCAGGGTACCATCTACCATGGTGTGCAAAGGAATTTCTCAGTCTGCCCCTTCTCTTCTGTCCCAAGCAAGCCACAAAGAAAAGGAGACCCTCCAGAACCGAAGGCATCTGCCACTGGAAGGGAAATGGACACACCCACACATCAATGCACGCACGCACACATGTATGGCCTGTATGGACCCTAACCACTTTTGTTATTGTTGCTGCTGTTGTTTTAATGTGAAAATGTTTGCTGCCTTGGGGACCCTATTTGGGTGGAAAGGCGGCACAGAAATGTGTTAAATATATGTTTTCTCATAGCTAAAATACTATGAAATTTTTGGTTCTAGATCTCTGCACTCTTATATTCCTGACAATTTCACTCATGCACAGCCACAAATCAAGTGATCGGGGAGATCAATCCATAAAACCAATTAAATCGGTGTAATAAATTATGGTAATGTAGCACTGAGGCATTGTGTGGATGAAACAATTTCTCTTTTTCACAGTTGGGTGACCAATCTCCCAAGACACTACTACACTGCTTTGTTTAAAAACTATACTTACTTCTGCTTGACCAATTATTAGTTCTGCCCATGTTTTCCATAGTGGGCATTTGTCTCTCTCTTCAAACGTTGTCTCATTTGATGTCCAGCAGCACTGCTCATGGTTAAACCACAGGGCACTGAGACAAATACCTTCCTTTAAGTCAGTCATCCAGTCTGCAGCAATATCTATCAAACCAGCCAATGCACCTGTTGTATAAACACTGATAGGTTAACACTTTCAGAGGCTATGAATATAACATCATGATCAATTCTCAAAAGTAGTGACTTAATGCATTACTACCTTACTAGGTAAAACAATGCTGTTACCTAAATCAGATCACTTTTACTAAAATACCACTAAGGTCATTTAAGTTGCAACATTAATTCAGAAAGATGTTTCTACTTCATATTATTAACCTGAGAATATGTCTCAAATTTAAAGAGGCAAATAAAGACAGACAGCGCTGTCAATGATAGTAAGTTCTTCTCAGTGCCAATATCAAAAGTCAGAACTTCTTACTCAGTGTCCAGGGGTAAATAAAATGCATGATGTTTTACAAACATCACATGTTACATCAGATGATAATGGTATACATTTTCTTTAATCATCTACAAAATGGAGGAGGAATAGGTTATGCTGGAAATGGATAAGCTACAACAGAACTGAGTCCCACAGGGAAGATTTAAATTATTAAGAATGTGAATGAGGTACAGAAAAGTTAAAACTGTCTCATAAAATAGCATACTTTCAAGACAACTCTATGGTCAAAAAACAGGATATAAATCTAATAAAATAATTTTAATCCCTTTGTACTGGCATAAACTCAAAGAAAAAAATCAGCAGTTCCATAGCACCACATCCAATTATCTACAATTGAGAAGGGCAGATTTTGATGTATATAATCAGGCTTTAGGCAATCTCAGGTAACCCAGGCTCTGTATACCAAAGAGGATAACATTTTGCTGTGAACCTTTTAAGTGCTAGTAAATGCATTTACCTTTCTAGATCAGGAAAACTGCTGTGGTCAAGGGCTCCTGACTCTCACAATATGCTGCTCATGCGATTAGATTATTTGCATGAGTGAAAAAACAACCAACAGAAATCAGTGAACTAGACTTTAGAGCAGTGGTACACAGTGGCTCAGGAGAACTTGTGGCTTTTCTGAGCGTTGTTCCTCCATGGAGCTTCTGCTGCATGCTCCAGAAAAGGAGGCAAGGACTTTGCCCTGTGGAGCTTGTGGCTGACAAGCAGTTCACACCTTGAGAAAGCTGCTGTCAGAGGAAAGGTAACCTGCAAGCCTCCCTGGCGTGCAAGCCTCATGCCGCAGATGGACGTAAACATGGCTCTTTTGGTTAAAGGTAACTGCAAATGTGGCTTGCTCTAGCCACAAAGGGAGTACCATTTCAGAGTGACTGTATTAACACATAGTTCATCGAGCTTCTATGATTAGGGCTGTACAAGAGTGGGCCCATGACACATGCAGCAAGGAATCCCACTCACCCCTCTTTCTTAGTGGGCCCAGCATGGGAACACAGATATCCCAATCCTGTGAAAGCAATATGCACATACATTCCTTTTTTATCAGAAAGTACATGTGCAAAAAGGACACTATCTGCATGGTTTCTGGGATTAATAATAGTTATACCTGATTTCCAAATAGCATATCAGAAACTACAAACCTAGCTACAATTGTTTGAATTTTATTGGACTCATACAGATTTTTATGTTATAGTTTGTATCAGAGGGAACCTTTTAGCCTTTAGTTTAAAAAAATGAAAACCAACACATTAATTAGAATACCAACTGTAACCTTTTTCTCCTACATACAAAACCATGAACACTCAAGCTTGGTTCCAAAATACCCTTTTAAGTAAATGGAAAACACTTCCAATAACAAAAAAAATGGAGACAGGTGTCACCACCTACCCCAAGAATGGATCTGCAGATAGCACAAAAAGCTGTAGCAGGAGGATGAAGGGGAGTGTCCTATGATGTACTTCCTGTGGTGGTCTTTGGATGCAACCACAGTTATGTTTAAACCTATGATTTCACATTTATTCAAAACTTCTGTGCACATGGATGAAATTTTTAATTAAGCACTATAAAATCTGAAAATATAACCAGAGCCCACCCACCCATCACAAAAACCTCCAAAACTTCGGGATTAGAAGACAGTCTTTTAAAGGCTTAGCATTCCCTGAGGTTTTGGACACTAATTACATTTCTTCTTTTTAAATTAAACCAGAATAGGGTTAAAGTCAAGGTGTCTGGCTCAGGGCATTAATCAACTCTGACAAAAATTGAACAGTCATTCAATAGAATCCAAAAAGGGAAATTATCTGTCCGTTTTGAAACAATATATATTCTCTCACACAGGGCCGCACACACAATTTCCTGCAAGTCCTCTGATCACTGTGACTCAGATGATCCAATGCAGCAAAAGGAATGGTAACGCTTAGTAATGCTTTGTAATGGCTGCATTACTGGTTCAATCCAAATAGCCATCAGGACTGAAACCCATGAACCCCACTGCTAGCTGAAGGGTGGAGGAAGGCGTGTGTAGGTCAGTGCAAAAAGAAAAAAATGTTTTAACTGTGAAAAGGAGAGGCACAGGACCTAATTATATGATACATTGTTCTCAAGTCTATCCTCAGGCCCTAAGAAGCAGACACATGCTGGGAGTTGCCAGCGGAAACTTGATTCCCATGCACCTTTATTTGGATCAAGACAGCTGTGCTTGGGGAGAGGAAGCTTAAGCCTCCCCCATATTGTTTTCCTGATCTGAAATACTATAAAAATATCTTAAGACTCCAGTTCTCTTTTCTTCTCGAAAACGTGTGCAAGCAGCAGCCCCTGGAGCTTCTCATCACTTGGAGAAGTGAGGGGAGCAAAACATTATCTTGATATAATACAGACACTGGGGATAGATCCAATGCAAAAAGTCCTTTTACACTAGATCTGTTGCACAAGTGGAACACACAAGGAAGTTCAAGTGGCTACAACAGTCTGAATCAAACTTACTGTATCTCCACTTGCACTTCTGCAAGCTCTTGAACAACCAATTTCTGGGCATTATCATATGTTGGGAGGAAAGCACTACCGTTGCACAAAAGGATCTAGGTCTGTTTATGTTTTCACTTGTGCATCATTAGATGCAAGCCTGAGTATTCTACTGGAGGGGCTTTGGTGTCCATACAACACCTCTGATGAGTACATAAGGTTCACAGAAGCAGAAATGATCCTCTCCAGTTTAACACCAGCAGTGTCTTATGTGTGATTTGGAGCCCTAAAGAAGTATACAACTTAGCCCATTCATGTGCTATAGATAAAATTCCTTATATATTTGGGGGGGGGGGGGATCAGTTTTAAAACGTTTAATGTATTTTCACTCATTTCTTCAGTTTCTAAAGAACAAATGAATCTTCACAACCAGTCTAACCTGTTCTACTGCTAGAACAATTGCATTCCTTACTGTATGTGTACGTTAATGTTTTACTTGGCAGGGAAACAACAGAACACCAAACAATGCAAATTTTTACTGCTCAGCATAAAACAAGGTTTGGATTTGTGGATAGAAAGATAAATGGTAAGCAGAGGAAAACTGCTGGGTAGAGAGACATTTTCTTCATATGTAAGGTCTGCTGCAGGACTCATTAAGAAAAGAAACCATGAATACATGTCAAAGAAGCCTTCATTGCCTTTGCCTCACAACCACTTCTTCATTGACTATAACAAAATGCTGTTCAATTCAGTTCTTCCAAGGAAAATGTCCAAAAAGTCCAGTTTGACACTTAAAATGCAGCCACTGAGTCTCTGTTATACAAGTAGGCTATAAGGCTATGTTGATATAAATTAATACAATGATATAGAAAGAATTAGTATGAACAGATAAACATACATTTAAAACATTATTTCTATATAAAAAGATTAAAATTTCAATCTATACTATACACAACAATGTTTTGGTGCAAATACTCAAACTGTTGCAATGTATTTAGCAACAACTTCTGTGACCTTTCTATCATTACCTAAAAGAATGTTTAAAAGATGGTAATAGGCAGAACACTGTGTAAATAGCCAGAACAGCAGCAAACAAGGAAGCTCTACATTTAGCATGTAACTTGCAAGAAAAGAAATGGAGATTGAACCCAATATCTGGGTACAATGTGTCCTGACACTGTTATAGTGACTAGAGCTTAACACATCATAACTGCAACAAGTAATTCTGCAAAACAGACTCTTCCAGTTGTCCCTACCTGATGCCAAGCCAGTTAGCGTTACGACTAACCATCCTGACCATGCATCATACAAACTCTTTGTCATCTCCCATGCAGATTCTTTCTTCTTGCTATTGATCTGTAGAAACAATTATTTAATTGTTCTGTATGTTACAATTGATCTGTAAATTACAATTATAATAATAATAATAATAATAATAATAATATTTTATTTTTATATCCCGCCCTCCCCGCTAGGCGGGCTCAGGGCGGCTAACAGACACGGGAGTCTCATGATTCACATTAAACAATAATAGACATGGGAGTCCCGTGATTCATAAAACATAACAACTTAAACATTAATTACAATAAATTATTTAAAATACATAAAAACATATAAACATATAAGATATAAAAATAGGTGCTAAAATGATGTATTTAAGATGGCTGAGTGTCTATTCATTCATTAATCAGGTTCCGTCTTAGTTGCCACATGGTGACTCAAATGCTAACTGAAAAAGAAATGTTTTGCAAGCCCTGCGGAATTGGTTCAGGTCCCGCAGGGCTCGCACCATCTCTGGGAGATCGTTCCACCAGCGAGGGGCTATCACCGAGAAGGCCTGCTCCCTAGTGGCCTTCAACCTAACTTCTCTTGGCCCAGGGATTGTTAATAAGTTCTGAGAACCAGACCTCAGTGCTCTCCGGGGTACATATGGGGAGAGGCGGTTATTTAATCTCTAAATCTACATATAAAGTATAAGCACTCCCCTACTCAGCTATAGCCCTTTTCTTATCTTTGGAAAATGGGATCCTGATATCTGCCACATTCTCACCCAATAACTAAACGTTTGTTTAAGTCAGCTGCTTATGGCAAAGTTTCAGAAACTGGAGAAGCCATATACTTGTCCTGCTGCTGGATTTCTTCTCAGTCTTTCTGCTCTTAGACTAAGGCCACAGTGAGTCTACTCAGATGCCCTGTCTCCCATCACTCTAATGTTAAGAAACTTGGAACAGAAAGCCCATCCCCTGCAATTTCTGTCTCAAGTCTTTGCCTCTCCTTGTCACCACTGGCCAGCTATGGAGGGAGTGGGATTTAGAGAGGAATAGGTGTTTTGTTTTCCAAGCCCAGCTGCCTGCCCCCCACCCTCCAGGCCACTTATCATAGGAGGGATGACAGGAAGAAGCAAGGAAGGGGAGAATAGGATGCCCCTTCCTCTGTGAGTCCTTGTGGACACCTAGTTTGTCATTTCCTATCTATAAACATTAGGATAAAATGGAAACAAAGTAGTTTTAAATACCCGTCTGTGTCTCTCTCTGTCTTTGCATTTCTCTCGCACCCAATCAATGGTGTGGAAGTCATCATATGTTCCAACTCCAGGAATAGGTTCATCCAAGAGGTCCAGTAAGTGCGTTGTGCTATTAATACTGCCTCCATTTGTCATTGTATAATGAGTTCCTGCTGTGGAAAGAGAACGAAAAAGAACTAATCTCTCTAGCAGAAAATAATTATCAATATAGTCTATGCTTAGTGAAATTCTGTTTATTATAAAATACTACACACTGCTACTCAGATTGAGTTTGTTAGTTTTTTAAATACAAATACTGTTTGGGTCCAGCAGGAGACCCACTATGAGGCTTTTATTACACTTTTCTACCTTAAACACTCTCAAAGATAATATTAACACAGAAATAGTAAAGTCACATCTTCCAGAAAGTAATACCCCTATGGAATTAAAAGCACTAGGAAATGGATAAATGTCTATCTCTAAAAGAAGCCAGAACTTCAAAAGCCTGAGGTACCTACCTTAACTAATTGGAAGGTTGATATGGGACCACAGGGCCCTTAAGTGGTCCTAACTAGCCATGATGGCTCAAGGAAATCTCCATTTTCAAAGGCAGTATGTCCATAAACACCAATTATTGACAGCCCTGCCTTAATGCCCTGCCTGTAGTCTTTTAAGAAGCATATGGATGCCTCCTGCGGAAAACAGGATGCTAAACTAGATGGATCTTTTGTCTAATCCAGAAAATACATTCTAATGTTCACACATTACTGTTACTTGGTCTAGCATCTGGTCTTATCAAGACTATACCATTTATAAATCCAGGTATGTAGCATTCATATAAATAATGAGCAAATTATCAAGAGTAAATAGGAAAAGCTGGTTTAAATGCATTTATGTTTACAGGAATTTCTCCCTATCAGCAGCTTTCATATTACTGGCTTGTTCTTCGATTTCAGAGAAGAGACTATGAAAAAAAAATAGGAATTACAGAGAAAGCATTCTTTATCCAGTTTATTGTACTGTGGTGATCAGCATTTTGCCCAGAGTAATCAAACATAACTGTAAATGGCAGAAAACATACCCCTCTGATATACCGCATAACAACTAGGTTTACAAAAACATACCTTCCACATCTAAGCAGGAGCAGTCACCAGTACCACTAGACCATATAAAACTATTACTGCTGCTGCTCCTGTGTATATTACCACCATTGATCTCTACCCCCACTTTTTAATGACTCAATAATAATGGAGATAAAGGATTTAAAAAAATAATTTTGCTTTAAGTCCAGGGAACAGTTGGGCCCTAGAAAAAGCCACCTGCATCCCAACTAGAAGACAACATTTTGCCCATGCAGTATAGTGGTTAATGCTGAATAGGAATACCCTGCCTCAAATCCTCACTTTGCCACAAAACTTACTGGGTGTCTTGGAGCCAGTTAGTATATCTCAGTTGAAAATACCTCCCAAGGGTATGGGGGGGGGAGACACACCATATATGTCACCCAGAGTTCCTGGTAGGAAGCAAGTAAGCATGAGGTTTAAAAAATCAAATACATCTATCACGCATTAGTACCAACTACCTAGGATCTGAACACTTTGGAGAAAGGAAAATACTATAGGATCCTGCCTGAACAGATGAAGTAGCACCATTGAGATTTTATCTGATTGTTTTACTGTTTTAATACTGTTTATGTTGTTAGCTGTCTTGAGTCTTCATAGAATAGGCAGGATATAAATCTAATGTGATAAATAAATAATAAATAAAACATACACTCCAATATGGACTACTATGAAGGAAACTATTTTCAGGTTTTCTTTCCTTAACTGAACAGGACAAATTAAAGAAAATATAGGAACAATATACTGAAGAACTTGACATAAGAGATGAAAAGATGACACATTCCTTCCAAGAAGACTCTTTTGAAGAAGAACTTGCAATTTTTCAAAGTGTAGTGAAAGCTGCATCCAAAGCAATTGGGAGAAACAAATCACCAGAACCAGAAGCAGATACAATACCAATAGAGCTATTTCAAGCCACAGAAACATAGGTCCCTCAGAATCTAAACAAGAATATTACACATGGATAAAAGAAAGTATGGCAGTGAGAGTTAGAGAAACTAGATCACAATGGAAAAAAGTCTGAAGATGCATTTTGACCAAAGAGACTCTGGATACCAAGCCACCAGGAATTAAAAGTTTTACTGCTGGTTAAAAATGGCAAGAACTGCCATCTGGGTTAATTGTAGATAGGCATTCCAATCCAGCATGTATCACTGGACAAAAATAGGATTTGACAATTACATCCGCTATGCTTTTCAGTGCAGAATCTGTCCAGATCCAGGGGTTAGCAAAAACCTATAATGAATAAATACTGACATATACACCTATAACAACAAAGAATATTAAAACAGCCACTCTTCAACTATTAATAACCAAATAAAGCAATTAAAATCATGAGGAAGGTTTGCAAGTCACTAGCTTCTAAAAATGTAACTACACTGCCTTGGGTTTGTGGTATACTACACTTGCACATTTTTAATCTATTGCCTGAAATAATTAGATCCAGAAATTGCATAATGCAGCAGATTTTAATATATTGTTCAGTGTTGTAGTTATTTTCATTTTTAAAGGCAAAAGTGCCTAAATGTAGTAATTCCATGCAGATATTAAGCAAGTTTTAATGTACCTACAAACCCCTTGCCACAAGACACCTTTCCTTCACTTTGTCTGTTTCACCATTTAACATTTTAATAGCAACATGTTTATTTCAGAAACCACTGCCTCATACTTCTTTGCATCTCATCCAGTTTTTTAAAATCTCTCCTACAGATAGATACTTTCCTCCCCACCATAAATGTGGCTTCACAATTTGTAAACGAACAGCTGGAGCAGTGTTTTGAAGGTGTCCTTAGCTCATGTCTAGGCTACAAAAGTAGGTCAACACCACAAATATATTAAAGCAAACAAGTTTCAAGTAACACATAAAATAGGAGTTGAATTATGCTATAACACCTTCAAAACTCATCAGCTGCTCATGGTGAATATGATTCATGAGTCTATATAGTGACATTTTCAAACATATAGAGTAAATCATACAAGCTAACAATCTTTACCTTAATTTTATAGCTTCCTAGTTCAGTTTCCTCTGCTATTAAAGACTTATTCTTGCTTCCCTGGGGAATCAGTAAGTGACAGAAATGGTACAGTCTGCTGCTCTCCTACCATAGCTGATGCTTCTCAAAGGGAGGTCTAATCAGTGGTTCTTAACCTTTTGATTTGCTACCACAAACCATGTATGCAGCAGCATTACTGAATTCCCTCCAAGCAAAAATCTAGGACATAAGAACAGCACTCCAGGCAAGAAAACTACACACCTATATTTATGCTATAGCCATACAATACACAAATTTCAGGCACATACTCAATGAGACTCTTGTGCCTGATGGCAATCAGCCATCTCTCCTTAACTTTAATTTTTATTTCTATTTGCAATGTATAATCTTCTAAAGGATTGGGGGAAGAAATCTGGAATTTTATCCTTGGGATGGAATAAGCAAATAAGCACACATTTCCTCCACTGGCTGCCATAAGCTATTCCGAGTGGGGTAAAGGTTTGCCTAAAATACCAGATGTCCTCTGTTTGCCACCAAAAGTTTTGAATGCTGCTAATGATTTGTACATTGTTCTTTGGGGGACTGTGCTAAATCCCTGTGCCAATATTCATGTAGAACTGAAATATATATCTCTCTCACACACAAATTATACTATTATTAATTTCATTTAAAGCCACTCATGAAGACTCAAGGTAGATTACAGAATATTAAAAAGTAATTTAAACAGGTGGCATTCTCCAACAAACAATGCAGTAAAACTAGGATTAAAGGAAAAGGTAGTCCCTGTGCAAGCACCAGTCATTTTCGACTCTGGCGTCTCTCGCATCACGATGTTTTCACTGCAGACATTTTTTACGGAGTGTTTTGCCATTGCCTTCCCCAATCACCTACACTTTCCCCCCAGCAAGGTGGGTACTCAATTTACCAACCTCAGAAGAATGGAAGGCTGAATCAACCTTGAGCTGGCTACCCGAACCCAGCTTCCACCAGCATCAAACTCAGGTTGTGAGCAGAGAGTTCGGACTGCAGTACTGCAGCTTTACTACTCTGTGCTATGGGGCTGCTTGAAAAACTAGGATTACAGAACAGTAAAAAATGCAAACAAAAAAACTGTCTAAGGCATATCACACCAGCATGAAGAAAGGGTGTTACCAAGGTAGAGGAAGTAAAAAATGTGATGTAACCCGCCCTGAGCCTGTTCCATGGGAAGGGTGGGCTAAAAATCGAATAAAATAAATAAATAAAAATAAAAGGGAGGTGGTACATACAATAAACACAGCGAAAGACTACAAAACTATCCCATGTAGCAGCAACCACCTATGCTGTTCTATTCAATTACTGTTCCATTGTATTACTGCTTTAACCCTTTCATAGAAATGCCATTCAGAACATTTTTGTTTTGTATAGTTTGTGAAATAATCTAAATGTAAGGACCTGGAACTCTCAGAAGACTTTGCTTAAATGAACAAAGCTGTTGCAGTGGGGCAAAGCAGATATGTAGGTCCAAAGCCATTAAAGGTCTTGTAGATATTTTATTTTATTACACATATCCTGCCCTTCTTTGCAAACAGGCTCAGGGCAGCTTGTCTGAAGAACTGGCATGACATGCACATTTTGTGTCATGCCTGATAACAGCTGACCAGCTGTTCTGTACCAGCTGAGGTTTCCGAGCTGTCTTTAAGGGTGGGTGCATATAGAGTACATTGAAATAGCATAGCCTTGAAGTAACTATAGTGTTAACCAGAAGGCTCTCTTTCCCTGGATAAGCCAATCAGGAGGCCCCTACCCTTGGAAGCTTGTACTTCTAATACATTGACGGGGAAACAGCCAGTAAGATCCCTCCGCCACTTTGGAAAGCACATTCTGTGCCACTAAAGAGAAATTTAAAACTAGCCAACATTCAGAAAAATAAAATGTCAACGAAGCCCAGGAAAGCTCCAAGGCACCTACTGTCTCAAGGCTGTCTCAAATGTTTGATAATTACTTTAACTCCACCAGGCCAATTCCTGTGAATACTGCACTCCACATCAACAAAAGCAGGTATCTTGTCTTGCCCAGAGAAGCAGGACTTTAACTAGGTCAATTTCTATCACTGTCCCAGTCAGTCCTTTGGCTTTTTGTTTTAATGCAATCAAGTTCCTCGCATACCCTGCCAGCCTCTCAGCAGCTGTTCATAGCTCAATCAAAAACAGAAATTTCCCCTTCCACATTCAAATCCCAAGAGTCGAACAGACAGAAACTATATAAAGATCTCTTTTGCCTAGCAGCTTGGGTTCGGACAACTATGGAACTCAGACATCAACTTGGAGCCAGGAAGAACTGTTTGCCAAGGACTGTTCCCCCTTCCCCACGTTCTTCAAGATCTCTTAGACCAGGGGAGTTTGTGTAACAGGAGCATGGATTCACATGGCCAGATCTGCCAAATCATGGTAAGGGGGCATCTTCCAAACTAAGTAAAGCTGAAATAATGTATTTTTTTTTGCAGTGTTGTCTCTCCAGCAATAAAGCTAGATCCAATATACCTCCTCCCCCCAAGGCTCTTAACTAAGTCAGCAAATTTTAGCAAGACCCCATTAAAATCGAATAGCATGGGGGACAGGACTGAGCCTTGAGGAACCACCACCAGCAGGTATCACACCAATGACAAGTAGCCTCCAACAACAACCCTATGAGTCGTGCCCATAAGAGATCATTTAAACCAATCCAAAACAGATTTTTTAATCCCTATTTGTACCTCCAAAAATCTCAACAAGATGGCATGGTCTACAGTATCAAAGGCTGCTGATAAATCTGGTAAGAGCAATAAAGCGGCAAATACTTTATCTACATCCAAGTGGAGATAATTAACTAAGAGCGCTTGCAGCTACTTTATACTAAATCAGAACATTAATCTGCCAAGATCAGTATTGTCTACTATTGTCTACTCTGACCGGCAGCAGCTCTCTGGGGTCTCAGGCAGAAGTTTTTTGCAACATCTGCTATTTGAGCCTTTAATTGGAGATACCACAGATTGAACGTGGAACCTACTGCATGCAAAACAGATGCTCTAACAAGGAGCCATATTCTTCCACACCACCCAACTCTATCTTCCTTAAAACAAAACAAACAAAAAACCTACCAAGCACATAACAATATAAACAAATGTCATAAAAGCAGAATCACACCCTGCTATTGTTCCAAGTGGGCAGCCATGTGACAGTCATGCGGAACATCAAGCTGCAAAGGTTGCAAGCATCTTCAGGCCTCCCCTCTCCCATTTCCAGCTGATTACTTTAAACAGTGTTCTCTCCTTGTATCAAACTGGAAACATTCCATGTTTGGTCTGGAGTTTCTAAGTGGCAAGAAAATACTTGCCAAAAGCATCCACACACATATATAAACTAATAGCAGCAAGAGTGATCTGATCACAGTAATAAAACTAGAAACTGACAGGCTGCAGTATGGACATCATCTTTTGAAGACAGCTAGACATAATTCTTGTATTTGTTTTTACAGTAACTTGAAAGATCTTACAGCTATCTATTCAAACTATGTGCAGTTATGTGTTAGTGAATGGCCAAAATTTCTTGAGTGTTGATATTGAAATCTCTAACTGACAACAGCAAATTATTTTTGTGTATGCCACCAACAGAGACACATTTCCTCACTTCTCAGACACCCAGCACTGCAAATTACATCTTGCCCTTGCTGATTACTGCTAATTGTGGTTAAGGGCTCACCTACAACAACCAACTTTTAAAACTGGGCCTAAAAAAAAAACAATGGAAAGAACACTAAGTTTATACGGAAAATCAGCAGATCTAAATCAGCCGTCCTGAGCCTGCTTCGGCGGGGAGGGCGGGATACAAATCAAATCAAATAAATAAACGTGAAGTGCAGAAATCGAAAACCACCAGCATTTCTACATGGATGCTTTGCTCTATCTCGGCTGCTTTATTGCAGCACTACTTTGGGGGGGGGGGGCATCCATAGGTTCTTGTCCATCTATTCACTCTGCTTCTTATGCTTTCCTATGATCTTTCCCAACCCTGGTTTTCTATGGTTATGTGGGAAAGTCTGCAGTCAAAATGGCTTTGGATAGCAAGTTGATGGGAAACTGCCCATTTTTTCCAGATCCTGCCCAACATCAGCATCATTTTCCACAGGGCTTTTTTTGTAGCAGGAACTCGTCTGCATATTAGCCACACACCCCTGATGTAACTAATCCTCCAAGAGTTTACAGGGCTCTTAGTACAAAGCCTACTGCAAGCTACAGGAGGGCTGGCTACATCAAGGGGTGTAGACAAATATGAAAAAGAATTCCTGCTAAAAAAAAAAGCCCTGATTTTCCGAGCATCAATCCTCAACCGTCATTCCTTCCACATACACTGGAGGGCCTCTTTAGTTTTTGAAAAAAATTAGGAACTGCTAGATTGATGTAATATTGTGATATATTTACAGGTACCATGAAAGCATATTCAAAATGTAAAATTATACTGTGAGACAACCACCATTAAAATGTCTGGATAAAATTAGTAATTTAAAAAGCGATATGACTTCATATAACGATTTTTTTTACTACAGAAGATGCAAAAAAGAACTGAAAACTAGTCAATGGGGAAAAGGAGGTAATACAAGCATAAAGAAGTTGGCATCATTCTAAAACAAGATGTTTCTGCAAGTCACAAAGAAAGGTAAACATTTCAAGAACAGAATGCATTAAGAATCTGTAATTTGTATCAGCAGCATGACAACTACTAATTAGGTGTCCAGCAGCATGTCCCAGCCAAACGTAATTGCAATTTGATAGATTTTCCACAGCAAAACTAGTTTTATATGTAACTTGTAGCAAAATCACAAGCATGGTGGTTGTCTTACAATATCAGGACCCACAAGGCATTGTAAACCTCAACTCTTAAATACTGTCTGCAATCACTCATCCATAAACAATCTCTTCTGGCCCACAATTAAAATCAAATAATTTGTATAACACTTTCATCCTCTGGTCTCAAGCACCTGGTCAGAAGGCAACATGGCAAGCCTTTTAAAGGCACAACAGCCAAAATATATTTCCAGGTCAAAATTGATAAGAGGACTTTGACATGTGAAAACTTATGCAAGAATTACTTAAATTTCTACAAGATTACTCAGATAGCTAAGACTGCTAATTAATATAGCCCATGTTTGAGAAAGAACTTGGTGATGACTAAGTAAATGACAAAGTATTGGTATTAGTCAGTATCTCAACATAACCAAGTAATACTCAACGGCTTACAAGTCACATGCAGCTCTTTCACATGCTACCTACAGCTCTTCCCCATTGTGACACCAACTCCATATTCCAGGGAAATTAGGAAGGCCATTGCCCAGTATGGCTTCCCACCTTCAAACAGTTGCTGCTGGACAACCGGAGGAAGCACAAGCTATAAGCCTCCCTGACCTGTGGAACTCATTTCAGGAATGGTAATAAAGGACCTGTCCTGTCCATGAAGAGAAGACTGGATTTATACCCTGCCCTTCACCTGAAGTCTCAGAGTGGGTTACAATCTCCTGTCCCTTCCCCTCCCCACAAGAGACACCCTTGTGAGGAAGGTAGGTGGGGCTGAGAGAGCTCTCCAATAACTGCCCTTGAGCAGAACAGCTCTGAGAAAGTTATGACTGACCCAAGGTTACTCCAACAGCTGCAAGTGGATGAGTGGGGAAGCAAACCTGGTTCTCCCAGATAAGAGTCCACACACTTAACCACTACACCAACCCCACCTTTTCTGAGCCTTTCAGCATAGGGGCAACTGCTAGGAGGAAACCACAGAGGCTGCCAAGAAGAGAGAGTAAAGTCACCATAACTGTCACCAAAGAAAACTGACATACTGGGCCTTTTGCTGAAGAAGGAGAGAGAAGGAAGAGATGAAAGCCGTTCCCTTTACTCCAAATACACGATCTGGCTAAGGTTCAACAGTGGTTGAGAAAGACAGCCCTGCATGCATATTGGTTCTCAGTTCACTAAAGCGGCTATAGTTATCTCTTTAATATGAATAGTTGTATCTTATACTATTGTAATCTGTTTGGTTGAATGGTGCGCAGAGCATTCAGTAGTTATGTGGCTTTTCTGGTTGCTGGTGATTGCCAATGTGGCTTGCTGTAAGCTGCTATTAAATAATCTATGTATATGTGCATACATTCAGTCAGTAACTGCTCAGCTCTGAAAACTAAGCTAACTGTGCACTAGACATTATGATTAGTCATCCTTAATTTCCATTATCCACAGCTAAAACAAGTAATAGCAGTGCCTTTCCAGAGGTCTGCATCATTAACTGACACAACCAGTCAGAGTGTAGTGTAGAGTAGTAAAACCACATGAAGCAGAAACAAATGAAGTTTCCAAAAAATAGGTAAGAGTTTGCAGCTGTGAACAGGTACAAACTGAAGCAGAGTGAACTGGATTTTCAACAGACACACATCTTCTATCATACATGTGCGAAGCCATCAAGGACTTCCAGCTCATCCCTTCTGCCATTCCAATACTTTGATTTATTGAATTTTCTTAAAAGTTAGTACATGTTCTGGATGTTCACCACAGAATACATTTGTCCAATAAGAACAAATAACACCAAACCCATCACATCTCATTACCGCAGCTGTTGGAGTGAGATAAGAATGAGGCTTATGACATCTTTATGAATATCTGAGGCAAATGCCTCTTTGATCTGGGTGTGGTTAAGTATAGGAATAGTTGGGCAAACTGTATCATTTGAAATTCTGAAGAACTTCAAGCACATCTCTGGTCATGGAATGTGTATTTTCAGTCTCCTCATTCCCTCTGCAGCCCTTCAAAAAACTACTCCTGAAACTCAGTTCAGATATGGCATAAGGATCTACAATGGGAAAAGAGATTTGACTGAAATCACTCCCTGCTTTTGTAGAAATAGAACTGTGACCTGTGAGTTCAAGAGGGAATCTGGACCCAATGCAATGTGTCAGAGAACAGAAATGGTTCTTCAGAGAGATGGTAGGGGAATATATTTTGGAGTGGTTGGATTGGGCAAAAGCTGTGGATGAAATAACGGGCATCCTAAGAAAATTAAAATAATGTATTAGAGAAATGGTTAAGATTAAAGAGGGTTGCATTACAAACAGAAAAATGGCACCCTAAGCATTAGCCTTGGTTGTAGATAGGATATATTCATATATATCCATTTGCTTGTTTGAGATCATGAGCTCTGAGGGGATGAACTATCACCATACTTTTGCAAAAAGCTGTTACTCTTTCTGACACTATAGGGGAGATCAGATTATATATCTAAAATGTTAATTTTGTTACACAGTATTTTGCCATATTTTAATTTTGACCGCTGCTAAAGAGTGTTTGATCAAGGGAAATGTGAGAAAATATATTTCTAAGCCCCACTCTTACTGCTTCCTGCATCCTCCCAATTACTTCTTATATTCTGTGAAGATATAGATCTGCTTAGGATGTTATTAACAATTTATTTCCGTTACAGAGAAACAATCTTGAGTAATTAAAAAAAATACTGATCTATTTTCCTACTCTTTTTATTGCAGTTTTTTAAGAGCAGTGGAAATGCAGAATTCCAATGACTATACATTCAGCTGGTTGTGAATCTAGAGGGGCTGTGTTCCTTTCTAGAAGAAGCTTACTGCTTCCTTACAGCGTTTAGTGTACTTAATATTAAACTACTGCATTGCTGTCTTGAGTTATAACAAGTTATAACACAAACAGATTTTTTTCCTGTCCACATATTTCCAACTTCAATCTAAGTCCCTCCATTTCTGACTTCAATCTAAGTCACTTACCTAAAATATGATCCGTTCTAAAATAAAAAGCCAGCATTGGTTATTTAGAGATACATGTGCTACTGGAATGTTATGTTGGAACTGATCGTATCCTTTGAGACACACAATAAGTTTTACTTTATAAGATGGGTCTTTGGAATTGTCATCCTAAAGCTTCTCCTTCTGCCTTTTTAGCAGAAATAGTATATCCACACTGAACAGTCAAAAATGGCCAGATGGCACATAAAATATATATATATCAATTAAAAGTGGACAATTCATAACAAGAGATGAAGCATTTCTAGAAATGTTAATATGTGAGGGTGGGAATTGTAGAATGTAAATTCAGATTTGCATTAGAGCGTGGACAGAGTGCCAAATAGAATTGCACTAATCCTGATTATAGAACTCATTTGCACTAATCTGCCTTTACAGTTATAAGAAAACCATTACATTCAGAGTATAATATTTGATGAACTTGCCTTAAAAATATATAGGGCCTTTACTATGATTTGGTTCCAAGGTCCTAACAATGGACAATAGGCTTCTATTAGAGTGCTTGCATATCTCAAAGCACATTTATCTAGCAAGAGAACGTTATCAAAGTTCTGTTAGCATCCTTTGATAAGGAAAGCTTTCTCCCCCTGCCTCAAGGAAGGACCTCCTAGTCTTGAATGGAGCCATTTCGCCCTTGCAGTAGAGACTGCATTTACTTACACGTTCTCTGGAACAAAACTAGAAACCGGGAGGATGCTAGATGCCAGGAAGACGGGAGATTGGGAGTAGAGAACAAAGAAATCCCCAAGGAATTACCTCACCCTGGTAGAGACGGGTTTCTTTAAGCCAATGAGATACCACATAAGGCTAAGAGTGAGGATTTGTAACCAATCAACGAGACCTGCTTTGTTATCAGAAATTGTATAAATATGCTATGTTTTGTAAAGTTGGTGTAACGGTAATGAACGGGTTAACATGTTTAAGAAGTTTCTGAAAGCAGAAGGGATTGAACACAAAGTGACTGTCCCATATACTCCACAGCAGAATGGGAGTGCAGAAAGACTTAATTGTGTGTTACAGGAAATAACCAGAGCAATGCTCATGCATTCTGGATTACCTAAAGGCCTGCAGACTGAAGCTGTAAATACAGCAGTGTATAGTCACGATAGAATACCTTCGAAAGTAACAGGAATTACTCCGTTCCAGGCTTGGTTTGGCAAGAAGCCAGGACTTAAGCATATCAAAACTTCTGGAGCAAAAGCCTATGCATATGTTCCTAGAGAAAATAGAGGGAAGCTTGATGCAAGGACTGAGATTGGATTCATAGTAGGACAGAAGTGGCCAACGGTAGCTCTCCAGGTGTTTTTTGCCTACAACTCCCATCAGCCCCAGCCAGCATGGTCAAAGCTGAATAAGCTGAATAAGACTAAACATTGTAATGTTGTGTTTGTGGATGACAGTGATTTGTCTAGAGCACCCTGTGTACCTGAATCTGATCCTGAGGTTACTGATGATGCTTTTGAAGACTGGTATAGTTGGTTACTTGTAGTGACCACCGGTGAACCGGCAGATCTACCTTCTGAAGACTCTACTGAACCAGAAGGGGAAATGGAGACAGAACTGCAGAGAGAAACAGAACCTCCACTCATTTTAAGACGATCAGAAAGGAGCACAAATATGGTGACACTGTGAGATCTATAGAGACTGTGAAACCTAAAGAGGAACCCAAGAGCTGGAAACAAGTGTGTGATCTACCTAATGAAGAAACGGAGAAATGGATTCAAGCAATTGAACAAGAGATACTATCCATTTATGAAAAAGATGCATGGATTCTTACAAAGCTACCTGCAGGAAGAAACCCTGTTGGATGCAAATGGGTCTACAAAATAAAATACAAAGATGATGGAACTATAGACTTGTACAAAGCAAGGCTAGTAGCCAAAGCCTATGCACAAGAATTTGGAACTGATTATTCAGAGACTTTTGCACCAGTTATCAATAGTGCTGCACTTAACACACTACTGAGTGTGGCATCATCTAGAAATATGCTTGTAGAGCACCTAGACATTAAGACAGCGTTTCTTAATGGTGAACTATCCGAGGAAATCTACATGGAAATACCTGAAGGTTTTCAAGTCCCTGGCAAAGAGAACTATGTTTTCAAACTCAACAAAGGACTGTATGGTTTGAAACAAACCGCGAAAAGCTGGTATGACAAAATAACTGGACTACTACAGCAACAAGGATTTGAGCAAGGGAAACCTGAACCCTGCATGTACACTAGACTTAAAGATGGAGAATATCAATACATTCTGGTTTACGTTGACGATTTGGTTGTGAGCTGCAAGAACAAAGAGGACATTAAAGACATTGTTGAAAAGCTGAACAAAGAGGTTGAAGTCAAAAGACTTGGAGATATTAAACACTATCTAGGAATACAGATTGAGAGACTTAAGAATGGAACTTTTCAACTGTGCCAAAGACGAAAGATTATGGACTTTATAGAATCTCTTGGCATGAGAGACTATAAAGAATCTAAGATACCTTTTGAACCTACATACCTGAGAGCTCAGGGTGGTCAACCACTCAAAGATATTGGAGAGTACAGAGAAGTTACAGGAAAACTCCTGTACCTGAGTAAAACTACCAGACCTGATATAACAGCTGCTGTTGGAATACTGAGCAGAAAAGTAAGTTAGCCTAATCACCATGATTGAAATGCAGTAAAGAAACTTGCCAGATACTTAAAAGCGACTATGGACTTAAGACTGATCACTGAATCTTCTGAGAATCCCGGACTAGTTGGATACATGAATGCCAACTATGCAGAAGAATTGTGCAATTACAGATCAACCAGCAGATATTTGTTCTTCTAAGGAAATGCACTTGTAGAATGGATTAGCAGAAAACAGACTATAGTGGCACAATCTACAGCAGAAGCTGAGTGTGTCAGCAGCCAGTGCCTGCAGTGAACTTGAATGGATTTTTCATCTGCTGAAAGACTTCAAGATAAAAGAACTGTACCTATTGTAATGTTTGAAAATAATCAAACTTGTATTGCTATATGTAAAGGAGAAAGTACAACAGCCAGAAGTAGATCTATTGGTATTAAATGTGAGCTAGTGAAAGATCTACACCAGAAGGGGCTGATTAAGAGAGAATATTGTTGTACAGAAGCTATGGTAGCTGATATACTTACTAAGCCATTACCTTGTGCTAGATTTGAACATTTACGTGAAATGATGAATCTAGTTGATGTGAATGTTACAGTGAATAATGAGTAATGACTATTGAATGTATAATGACTTGCAAATTAGGCACTGAGAAGGGGTGTTGGAAATATGTATCTGTTTTGTATCTCCTTTGCAATGTTCTAAAGTTCCAGTCATTATAGGGTTAACACTGCCTGATTCCCTATTGTCTGCATGACCTGGGAAGAAGATACTGACTGCTGTCAATCAAGGTCTAGAAGCGGAAAAACCTGTTTTGTCTGTTTGGTCAGTTAGTCAGGTGACTTCCTTTGTTCAGGCAGAGAGGTCAAGAAGGAGGAAGTAGCCTCCATAAAGCACACGATCTTATAGTGTGAGGATGTAGTTCTGTAGTGTTTATTTTCACCTCCCAGTATCATTTCCCTGTAGAAATAAATATGTTTTTGCTTTTTCATGTTAAATGCCTCTCAATGATTATTTGATCCAGTGATCCATCCCACTGTTTGAGATAAAGAAAAGAATTTCAAACAGAAATCCCTAACACCCATATTCTTCCAGGATGTTTTTTTCTGCTGTGCCATCAGAACTTTCTGTGTTTAAAAAAAATTAAGAACTATTGTGCTATTATGATCTATCACCACTTACCAATTTCTATTTCAGATTTCAGTTCCTCTGAATGCCCAGTTTTCATTGTATTAAAATGAAGCCTCTAGCACTTCTTGCCGTGGAGACTTAAGAAGAAAGGTACAGGCACTGTTTATCGCAATTGCCTGGAAAGAAAGAGGATAGCTGCAAGACAGCTAGAGGAATACTATCTATGGAATTGCACTTACAGTGTTGAAGTCTTCAGTAATTAGCATCATCATCTACATTACAAAATATTACCTATGGACAAAATTAGTTACATTTAATAATTATTTGCTTGAAAATTGGTATGTTTACAGTATACACAGGAATCATTACCATCTAATGCCACAGATTGTCTTGCGTAACAGTCTTCATATTACACAATTCTAAGTGATAAAAACTTTGGCTTAGAATGGTTTTCATGGGAGTTTATTTTCAGTATGTCCCCAAATTTCTGATTTTTCTATCAGAAATAGAGGAAATCCTCAGAAGGAAAAAAAAATTCCCCTGGGCCATCATGCACCTAGTCACTACTATATTTGCAGCACAATTTCCAAGAATGTGCCATAAGGCTACTCTTCTGTGTTACAAACATGCACAGCTGTCCCTCTGGTTTGGCTCTATACACCATAACCAAAGCATTTCCATAGCACATTACAGACAAATTTATTGTGCCATAAGCTTTTGTAAGCTATGGCCTACTTCATCAGATGCATTTATTCAGGAAGCAGAGAGACACATCCACAAAGCTACAATCAGAAGGTGGATATTACAAAGGAAGGCCAGAATTGTTGGATACCGAAGGGCTGCATTAAGTTGTGGGGCATAGATGGAACAAGATCTAATCAAGAGTAAATAAGTCAAAGAAGATGTGAACCACTACTAATAGTTAATGTATTAGTAAAGCAGAATTAATCTGAAAAGCACACACAAACCTGTAAGAAGTGGCAATCATATTATGCAGTAAGGACCCCCTCTTGGCACACACCTTAATGTGCTGAGGTTGTTTGTGGGCTGACAATGAGGAAACTGGAGTTGCTAAAGATTTTTTATTCCTTGGCTGAATCATCAACCAAAAGAGAGACTGCAACCAAGAAATCAAAGGGAGATTGAGAAGAGCAGTCATGAGGGAGCTAGAAAAGTATAAGAATGTATCTTGACCAAGATCAAGATAATTCATACTTTTTTTGTTTGTTTGCTACTAAATAGCAACCAATTATGGCAACCTCAAAAGTCATGAGATGTTCAGAGGTGATTTGCTGTTGCTTGCCTCTGTGTAGCAACTCTGGCATTTCTTGGTGGTCTCTCATCCAAATACTAACCAGGACCAACCCTGTTTTAGCTTTTAGTCAGGCTAGCCTAGGCTATCCAAGTCAGGTCAACTCATATTATAGTATTCCCCATTACTATGTATGGGAGTAAAAGTTGGACAATGAAGAAAGCTGACAAGACGACTATTGATTAATTTGAAATGTGGCGTTGGGGTGAATTTTATGGATACCATGGACAAAAAGGGGGGGGGGAAGGAAATGGGTTCTAGAGGGAACCAAGCCTGAACTCTCCCTAGAAGTAAAAATATATTATAGTTTTTCCCCAGTGAATCTTATCCTCTCATAATGTCATCAAAGTACCAGAGCATCAGTTGCATCAATACAATAATGCTAGGAAAAGCTGAAGGCAGCAGATGAGGAAGACCCAACACAAGATGGATTGAGTCTATCAAGAAAGTCTTGATCCAAAGTTTGCAAGACCTGAGCAAGTCTGTTAACGATAGGATATTTTGGAGGTCATTAATTTATAGGGTTGCTGAAAGGTGGAAGCAACTTGATAGCAAGATGGAGTCATGAGAGGTGTAAAGGTTCATAGTACTGCTAATGCTTAGAGAAAGCTATGGAAAGGCTTTCCTATGCCTGCGCATTCTAATACCATACAAAGAATAGAACTGGAAGGGCACACAACTAGCTAAAATTCAGTTTTTATTTTCTTGAGTCCATATGGATGCTAGTACAGAATGTCACAGAATCTGACTTTAAATTTTTGTAGTTCATGACTCATTTAATTAGAGAAATAATATCAACAATGAGCATTTCCAGATGAGAGAGCTGTATTATTGTCTGACTACTCACCATTACTTTTGCGCCTCAGTATCTATGCACTGATAGTTCATGGGTGCCATGTTTACAGTGAACTGAAAATACATGACCTAAGTGAAGACATGGCCATATCCAGCAAGAACTTCTAACTCCAGTGTGTTTCCACTTATTGTAGAACTAATTAAGATCATGTCCCCTAAAAAAATACCAGCAACATATAATCAAGTTACTTGATCCTGTGTTTACTTACAAGAATCTTTAGGATTAATGAAGTCAGTTTATACATGAAACAACACAATACAAATGTTACATAATTTAGATGATAATCTTCAACTACATGTACAATACCCATTATACAGTGATCAGCCCTTCCTGTCCTTTGATTCAAAAACTTACTTTCTCCCCACACATGAACACTTCTTACCACCACCTAGACATCTGAAAATTCAATTGACTTCTGGATACTTTTCTAAAGGCACATCTTTAATGGACAGAAATATTCCTTGGTTCAAAATGCACTGTGCCTAATTGTATTCCTCATTTTGATACCAATGTGGCAAGCATACACAGAAGCATAGAGTTGGAAGGGGTTTCCAGGGTCATCTAGTTCAACCCCCTGTACAATGCAGGAATTCACAAATACCTCATCCCCATATCCACAATTACCTCTGCAGCATTCCCAAAAGATGGCAACCCCCCCCACACACTTAGCACTGATGCAGCACTTCCTGTCCTCTCTCTCATGATCTGCCTAAGTTCACAGAATCAGCATTGTTGTCAGATGGCCGTTTAGTCTCCGGTTAAAAATCCTCAGAGTAGAAGAGCCCACCAGCTCCCAAAGAAACCTGTTCCACTGAGGAACCACTCTGTCAGGAAGTTCTTCCTGATGTTTAGCCAGAAACTCTTTTGATTTAATTTCAACCCACTGGTTCTGATCCAACCTTCTGAAGCAACAGAAAACGACTCTGCACCATCCTCTATATATGACAGCCCTTCAAGTACTTGAAGATGGTTATCATCTTACCTCTCAGCCATCTCCTCTCCTGGCTAAACATACCCAGCTCTTTCAACCTTTTCTTAATAAGACTTGGTCTCCAGACACCTCCTCTGGACACGTTTCAGCTTGTCTATATCCTTCTTAAATTGTGGCACCCCAAACTGAACACAGAACTTTAAGAGAGGTCTAGCCAGAACAGACTAACATGATACCATCACTTCTGTTGATACAGCCCAAAATTACATTTGCATTTTAAACTACTGTATCATACTGCTGGCTCATGTTCAGTATATGGTTTACTAGGACAACTAGATCCTTTTCACACAAACTACTGCCAAGACAAGTCTCCCCCCATCCTGTAATGATGCATTTGAGTTTTCCTACATAAAAGCAGATAGAACTTTACATTTAATAATAAATTTATTCCCATTAACATTTATTCCCATTAAAATTCATTTTATATGTTTTAGCCCAGTTTTCCAACTTGTCAAGATCATCCTGTATCCTGACTCAGTCTTCTAGTATATTTGCGACCTCTCCCAATTTAGTATCATAAGCATGCCCTCTATTCCTTCATCCAAATCATTTATAAAGAAAACAGGTTGCAGGACAGATTCCTGAGGCACTCTACATCTCTTCAAGAGGATGAAGAACCATTAACAAGGACTCTTTGGGTGTGATCTGTCAACTAGTTACGGATCCACCTAACAAGATCCAAACTACATTTTACCAACTTGTCAACAAGATTATGTGGAACCTTATCAGAAGGCTAACTGAAATCAAGATAAACTAAGTCTACAGCATTTCCCTGATCCAGCAAGATAGTGACTTTCTCGAGAAAAGAGATAAGGTTAGTTTGACATTACTTGTTCTTAAGAAACCCATGCTGGATCTTAGTGATCACAGCCATCCTTTCTAAACGCTCAAGGACTGACGGACTGACATAATTTGTTCTAAAACTTTTCCAGGTATAGACATTAAGCTGACCAGTTGGTAGTTACGCAAATACTCCCCCTTCTTGAAGATGGAGAAAACATTTGCCCCACCTCCAATCTTCTGGCACCTCACCTGTTTTCCAAAAATTCTCAAAAATAATGGATAGATGCTCAGAAATTACATCTGCAAGTTCTTTTAGTACTCTTGGGTGCAATTCATCAGGCCCTGAGGACTTATTTTCATTTAAGGAAACTAGGTTAGGGTTGCCAGGTCCAACTCAGGAAATATCCAGGGACTTTGGGGGTGGAGCCAGGAGACTTTCCCATTCCCTAAATAAATAAATAAAAATACAGCAGTGCAGTAACCCTGAATATAATCTTCATTTCCTCATCCTCTTTTTTTGCGTACCCTGGCAGCTGCACTTCCACTAAATGAAAGTGAAATTTGTCATACCCTCACAAGTCCCCTTGTCAGGCTTTGGAAGCACTTCAGAGCATGGCTTTTTAAAGGGAAAAATACACACACTCACAAAGCAGCCAAAATAAACAGTTTGCAAGACCACACTTTTGTAATCTCACTGGGGCAATTTACTCATGGGAGTTGCTGAATGTAACCATCTGCTTTATTTCAACCAGCTTCTTCAGACAGGAACACAAATGGTTGCAAGCATCTTCTAAGCCTGCTGAGGTTTAAAGGCACATGGTGGCTGTTGGGTGGGGCTTTCCCCCACCAGAGATCTGGCTGGTGATGGGAAGGAGCCTGCAGAACCGGGGAGATCCTCTTTTTTCTTACTTTAAACGTAAGAAGCCTTTTTTGTTGTTTTTAGCAACACTTGCTAGCCTAAACTCATACTGAGCTTTAGCTTTTCTATCTCTCTCTCTATAAGCACTGGTTATTTGTTTATATTCATCCTTTGTCATAAGGCCTTCCATTTCCTACATGAGTCTTTTATTTCTCAAATCTTACAAATGACTTTTCAAAAGTGGCTCCTTCTAAGTATATTTTTGCCAAGTATGTCAAGCTGAAATTTGATCCTTCACAAGAAAGATATTGTATTGACTGTTTTAGACATCAATTAACTTGGGGAATAATGATCTCTTCATATATTTAGTGCAAAACTTTGTTACTCAATGCATTTTAAAATTACTGTGGAAAAATCAATAATATTTGTTAATTTGCTCCATATGTTCAAGAGGGGATTAGATAAGCATATGGAGCAGAGGTCCATCAGTGGCTATTAGCCACAAGGTATATATGGAACTCTCTGTCTGGGGCAAGTGATGCTCTGTAATCTTGGTGCTTGTGCGGGGGGAGGGGGGGCAACAGTGGGAGGGTTTCTAGTGTCCTGACCCCCCTGTGGGACCTCCTGATGGCACCTGTTTTTTTTGCCACTGTGTGACACAGATGGTCATTGGCCTGGTCCAACATGGCTTCCCTTATGTTCTTACTGCTAATGCTTCCTGAAAGTACACCATTCAGGGTTTGAATCAATGTCATTTAACATTCCATCTAATCAGATGCCCATTTCCTTAGAGGCTACAGGAACTTTCATAACTGATATCTTAGCCAGACACCTTTAGTAGTACTACACGGAGTAGAAAAACACAGTACACCTGACAGAAGATGATTCACAGGGTGGAATTTCTGCCTTTCCATCCTACTTACTCAAGCTGGATTATTTAATTCTGCAATGAGACAAAGAAACTTTCTTCTATGGATGTTGGTATGATGGCTCCATCCACTTCCCTCCCTCAGAGGCAAGACTCTTCCTCTGTGTTTTTCCCCCTTTACTGACAGAGCTGTCCTAGTAATGTGTTTTCCTCTTTGCTGAAGAACACCAGCTGTCCCACCCTGTCACAGTACAATATTTTGGCTACTGGCTCAGCCCAGGAACCTGAAGGAAGAATCTAGAACCTGCTTTAACTTAAACAATTTAAATGAAACTCCAGGTGCTATGAAATTCAAAAAAATAACAAAATATTTTATTTAACATGCAGTGGAAAGGTCAGGTAAAACAAGAAGTTGAAATTTCTGAGGTAAAACCAATACATGCACAGACTTTAGTTCTTATGTTTCAGGCTAATGATGCTGAGAGGCTTTTGTTCCAGTGTTTTCCCCAAATATTTAAGTGCATTTGCTTTGAGTAACTATTTTGGTTTCTGGAAGGCTGGTACACTCTTTCTAGTACCCAAACCGCTTGTCCTGAAAAACCAGTACTCATCTTGAGCTTTTAACTGACTCCTAAAAGTCTTTAAAGGCAGTTTCTAACCACACCAGACTAGGGATCTCTGTACTCTTCAGAGCTAACTTCATGTTTGACTGGGTAAGGAATTTTCTACTCTCTCTAGAAGATCTATCCCCTATCTTTGGCCCAAATGGGAGTCTTCACCTACTTCCCAAACTTTCTTGCCAACTTTTCCCTGATTCTCCTGTGTTAAAACTGTTCTCAGTCAGGGCTGAATTCCAAAATGGTCAGTACTCAGATCTTCTCAGCTAGGGCTGAAATCAGACTGAATTCCGTCAAGGCAGAAATAAGACTCACTTTCTCCTCAGCATACAGCTCTCTCCAGACTTTCTCTGTTCAGCTGATGCTAACCAATCAGATTGCTTATAGCAGCCTGTCACTCAAGGCCCTCTGTTTCTGTGAAGAATTAACCCTTCACAGATCATCAGCACTTCTAAGCTTTTTGAAAGTGCAGTCTGTCACAGCTGGGTAGACTGCAACAGTATATGGCATCCACAAAACACACTGCCTGAAAGACCCATGGTCTCAATGGGCATAAGTACATTGCCACTAAAATGGATTAATGTCAGATGTATAAAACCGTACATGATTACTCATTATCTTTTGCATGATTACACAGTCAAAAACAGCTACCTTGATCAATGTACAGCATAAGTACATTGCCACTAAAATGGATTCATGTCAGATGTATAAAACCATACATGATTACTCATTATCTTTTGCATGATTACACAGTCAAAAACAGAAAAATGTGCTAGCCACCTGACAAATCACAAGCCTAACGGGTTTCTGTAAACTACCTTGCAAAATAGTTGATTTCACATGAGTGCCATAGTCAAGCAGTTACTGCACAATAAGTCAGACATCTTAGCTTCAGTGGTAAAACCTAAGAAGGCTTGTACGCAAAGTAGCAAGCGTGAAGTACTTACTACAAATGCTGACTGGACAAACTCTTGGCCTAGTTACTTCCAAACAGCAATAAAATCTGTAACACAAAAAATTAAGAATCTAGATGTTCCAAATTTATAAATGTGTTTGATGCAAAGTAACCTTACCTCAAAGCTCCTCAACAAAAACAAACCTTCTGAAACAGGAACATTCAGATCTAACGTGCTATTTTTAGTTCAGTCAGCAACTGAGAGAGGCTCCAATGGAAAACACCCCAATTACTGTAAGAAATTATAATTTCAAGAGAAAACAAAACCCTACACTTTTAAAATAATAAACGAGTCCTAGATCTAATTATATTTGTTCAGTTTCTGATGTTATTCACCCAAGTCTCCAAAATCTCAGCTCAAAACCTCACAAATGCAAGCTGCCCCTACACAGCAGCTCTCTGTGCCCCCAAGGCAGACAGCTAAATTCTATGCTAAACTAGAAGAGGAAGAAGCAATGCCACAAAACATAGATACAAACTTACATATAATTTTGTTTAACAGTTCCTTGTTAATATCCAAGTGGGAGTATGCCATTCATAGCCAACTATATGAACAGCAGATCTGCCCTTTCAAGTAACAAGAGATCAGCAGGAATAGTATCATTGCTGCATGGCTTGCAAATGTTTGGTGCACAGAATGGGCACAGCTGACACCCCTCTCCCCATTCTTTGCCTGAAATCTTCCATAATCTCACTGAACACAGAAACACTGGCTGACATAACAGAGTTCAAATACCAGCATATGTTATATTACGTATACAGATTACTATATTAGCTGCAGCAGTCTTCCCTTAAAAAAATAAAGAAACCTAATTTCCTGTACATTTAGCTGCAGCACTTGTACTTTAACTAAAATGGCTGTTTGAGTCCTGCAATAAATTCATATTGCACCATACATCCTAGATGTCATGAAGGAGTTAACTGCATAAGCACATACAGAAACTTCAAAGCCTAGTACAAACAGCTTTCCCTTTAACTTCTCTTAAGAGAGGAAACAGCTTCCTTGATCAATTCTTCTCAGCCTAACTCTGGGCAGCCATTACTATTGAGTAGTTTATTTCACAGATTATGTAAAAGAAACAGGTTAGGATTTGTCTTCTTTCAAAAGACTCGCATACTGAAGATGGAGTCACTAGCTGATGTGATCTGAAGCAGAACTAATCTGTCAATTTGAAAAAAAAAGAAACAAACAGGGCGGGGGGGGGGGGAGCACGATTAAGCCATACTAGAAAGCCAGCAGAGCCTGGGTTTTTCCAGTATAAAATACATATGCTGGAGGAAGTCAAGTGAAATACTGCAGCATTTAAAAAGCCATTCAGAACTCCGCTCGGAAGCAGAGGCAGCCTCCCTCGCCCCCCCCCCCCCAAACACAGGCAGACATACACGAAAACTGAATCACAACATGCATTTGTTATACCTCTTTTATGCAACTCTCTCAGTGGAATGCTGTCTCCTCCCCCATCGTACGGTAAATAAGGATCGGCTGATACTTCCATGAGCGAAAACAAATAAACAGTGGGTCTGTTAGATCAGAATGAATAACAGAGCCATTTCTTACAGAGTAGCAGCAGGCTGGGAAGCTGCCATATTTGATCAGGATTTGGACAGTGTGCTGGCTTGTTGCAGCAACTCTGTTCTCCCACAATCGATGATGTCATCAAAGGGAAATTATTGCAACCTGGTTGCTACTGGCTACAATCTAGGAGTGCTTAAAGGCGGAACAGCAGACTTAATCTATGAAGCCTGCTGTGCCTGTAGGTGACTAAACCTGACGTAAAACAGAATAAACTGGTTTAAAGAACAAGTGCTAAACAAGCCATGCAAACTAGTACTAATTTAAGAGACCAGAAAAAAAAAGACAACCATGTTTGCCACTGAGCTTGTTTTTTAACAACTGAAAAACTTAGATTTAAATTCCTCAAAAAGAAAACTGACAAATGTGTTCTCTTATCTGATTTACAATGTCAAATTATAAATACAAAAGGTCAAATTATAAATACACAAGGTCTATAAGTATGAACAAAATGCAGTTGTAACAATTTCACATATCACAATCGACATAAAAACTGGGAACATTTTTTTCCACACAAAAAGTCAGGGGAGAAGAAGAGTCTGTCAGTTGAGTTGTTACCAAGGGCAACAGCCCTCCAACCTAAAATGGTCTTTTTCTGAGAACAGAGTTACCCAACACCCTGAAAAAACTATGGGCCCTCATAGCAGTGCCACAATTGCAGCCAGGAGCGGTGTCAAAGGTGAGCCTGTAAGGAGCTATTACTTGGACCTGAGATAAATACAGATGCCAACAACAGGGCTGATTGCCATATTCCTCTATGCAGCTCCCCCACGCTGTCTCCTCTCCTCCTTGATGGAACAATGAATAAGCAATTGCTATAATCCAAAGGTCCCAGTTTCCAACGTGCTAAGAGGTTGGCTATTGTCTGACAGCAAGCATAGACAAAAGATCATGCCTAGCCTATCTCTGTTGGTATGAATGAATTATAACTGATATCATGTCTCCTATTGTCCACACTGTCACATTCCAGATTCAGCAGAACCTCTCCCCTCCAGCTAATCATGTCTTTCCTAAAAGCTAGTTTTCTAGTTGATAGTCTTCATCTGCATTTTCTCTCCTTAGTTCCAGACTAATAATTAACTTCACGTTTTTACCAAATAGCCATCTCCTGGCTCCATTCTCTTAGCAAACATAGAACATTACACTTTTGTGTCCAGCACCTGAGAAGCATTCAACTCACCCTCACTGCACAATCCCATCTTGCATTATTCTAAGGAAGATCCTGACCACCTCAGGATACATTTTTGCCTACTTAAGGAGGTACTCTGGACATGCTAGTGTTGTGTGTTCCTGGATCCAACCAGACACTCAAGATGCTAGTCATCTTGCCCCTCTCCTCCATGGACTTCTACTCTTCAAACAGGTAGCTATGAATTTTCCACCTCTCCCAAAATCTGGTCCCTTATTTGCTCTTTGTTGTTGTTCAGTCGCACAGTCAAGTCTGATTCATTGCAACCCCATGGACAAAGTCACACCCTCCTGTCTTCCACCATCCTTCGAAGTCCGCTCAAATTCGTGTTTGTTGCATCAGTAACACTGTCAAACCATCTCATCTTTTGCTGTCCCCTTCTTCTTTTGCCTTCTGTCTTTCCTAGCTTCAGGATCTTCTCCAGGGAGTGCTCCCTTCTCATTTGGTGGCCAAAGTATTTGAGCTTCAGCTTCAGCATCTGACCTTCCAGTGAACAGTCTGGGTTGATTTCCCTTAGGACTGACTGATTTGATCTTCTTGCAGTCCAAAGGACTCTCAAGAGTCTTCTCTAGCACCACATCTCAAAAGCATCTATTTTTCTGCACTCGACCTTCCTTATCGTCCAGCTCTCACAGCTATACATTACTACTGGGAATACCATCACTTTGACTATATGGACTTTTGTTGGCAGGGTGATGTCTCTACTTTTTATTATACTGTCCAGGTTTGCCATAGCTGTCCTCCCAAGGAGCAAACGTCTTTTAATTTCATGGCTACAGTCACCATCTGCAGTGATCTTGGATCCCAGAAATGTGAAGTCTGTCACTACTTCTATGTCTTCTTCTATTTGCCAAGGTGTGATGGAGCCAGATGCCATGATCTTAGTTTTTTTGATGTTGAGTTTCAAGCCTGCTTTTGTGCTCTCCTCTTTCACCCTCAACAAGAGGCGCTTTAGGTCCTCACTTTCTGCCATTAGAGTAGTGTCATCTGCATATCTGAGGTTGTTGATGTTTTTCCCGGCAATCTTAATTCCAGCTTATGCTTCATCCAGGCCAGCATTCTGCATGATGTGCTCTGCATATAAATTAAATAAGCAGAGTGACAATACACATCCTTGTTGAACTCCTTTTCCTATTCTAAACCAATCAGTTGTTCCATATCCCATTCTGACAAGTTGCTCAGGAGACATGTGAGGAGGTCTGGTACTCCCGTCTCTTTAAGGACTTGCCACAGTTTGTTGTGATCCATACAATCAAAGGCTTTAGCATTGTCAATGAAGCAGAAATAGACGTTTTTCTGATACTCCCGTGCTTTCTCCATAATCCATCGAACGTTGGCAATTTGATCTCTAGCTCCTCTACCTCTCCGAAACCCAGCTTGAACTTCTGATAGTTCCCGATTGACATACTGCTGAAGCCTAGCTTATAGGATCATTAACGTTACCTTGCTGGCATATGAAATGAGCGCAATGGTGCGATAGTTTGAACATTCCTTGGCATTACCCTTCTTTGGGATTGGGATATAAACTGATCTTTTCCAATCCTGTGGCCACTGTTATGTTTTCCAAATTTGTTGACATAATGTGTGCATCACTTTAACAGCATCATCTTTTAGGACTTTGAATAGCTCAACTGGGATACCATCATCTCCGCTCACTTTGTTGTTTAGTAATACTTTCTAAAGCCCATTTGACTTCACATTCCAGGATGTCTGGCTCAAGGTCATCAATTTCACTGTCATGGTTGTCCAGGACATTTAGATCCTTCTTGTATAATTCTTCTGTGTATTGTTGCCACCTCTTCCTGATCTCGTCTGCTTCGGTTAGGTCCCTACCATTTTTGTCCTTTATCATGGCCACCTTTGCACGAAACGTTCCCTTGATTTCTCCAATGTTCTTGTAGAGATCTTTTGTCCTTCCCATTCTATTATTTTCCTCTATTGCTTTGCATTGTTCCTTCAGGAAGGCGTCTTTATCTCTCCTTGCTGTACTTTGGAAATCTGCATTCAGTTGGGTGAATCTTTCCTTTTCACCTTTGCCTTTTGCTTTCCTTCTTTCCTCAGCTATTTGTAAAGCTTCATCAGACAGCTGCTTTGCTTTCTTGCATTTCTTGAAAATGGATAAAAGGAAGTACTTCTTCACCCAAAGGGTGATTAACATGTGGAATTCACTGCCACAGGAGGTGGTGGCGGCCACAAGTATAGCCACCTTCAAGAAGGGTTTAGATAAAAATATGGAGCACAGGTCCATCAGTGGCTATTAGCCACAGTGTATGTGTGTATATAAAATTTTTTGCCACTGTGTGACACAGAGTGTTGGACTTGATGGGCCGTTGGCCTGATCCAACATGGCTTCTCTTATGTTCTTATGTTCTTTTTCTTTAGCTAATTGCTGCCTTCTGTACAATGTCTCGAACCTCCGTCCATATTTCTTCAGGCACTCTAGTTCCTTAAACCTATTCTTCACCTCCACTGTACATTCATAAGGGATGTGATCAAGGTCAGACCTTAATGGCCTAATGGCTTCCCCAGTTTAAGTCTAAATTTTGCGATGAGTATCTCATGATCTGAGCTGCAGTCAGCTCCAGGTCTTGTTTCTGTTGACTGTAAGGAGCTTCTCTATCTTTGACTGCAGAGTATACAATCAATCTGATTTCTGTGTTGCCCATCAGGTGATGTCCATGTGTAGAGTCGTCTTTTAGGTTGTTGGAAGAGCGTGTTCGCTATGACCAGCTTGTTCTCTTGACAAAACTCTACTAGCCTTTGCCTGGCTTCATTTTGTTCTCCAAGGCCAAACTAGTCAGTTGTTCCGGTCACCTTTTGACTTCCTACTTTAGCATTCCAGTCACCTATGATGAGAACATCTTTTTTTGTTGTTAATTCTAGAAGGTGCTGTAGATCTTCATAGAACTGGTCCACTTCAGCCTCTTCTGCATCAGTGGTTGGGGCATAGACTTGGATTACTGGGATATTGAATGATTTGCCTTGGATACGGACCGAGATCATTCTGTCATTTTTGAGATTGTATCCTTCCTCACTCTTTTGTTAACTATAAAGGCCACACAATTTCTTCTATGGGACTCTTGGCACAATAATAGATGTAGTGATCCTCTGAGTTAAATTCACCCATTCCCATCCATTTTAGTTTACTGATTCCCAAGATGTTGATATTCAGTCTTGCCATCTCTTGTTTGACCACATCTAGCTTACCTTGATTCATAGATCTTACATTCCATGTTCCAATGCGGGTACTGTTCTTTGCAGCATCGGACTGTTCTTTCTCCATCAGACACATCCACAGCTGAGCGTCCTTTCGGCTTTGGCCCAGCCGCTTCACTCTTTCTGTGGTGACTTGAACGCTTTTCCCCAGTAGCATATTGGGCACCTTCTGACCTGAGGGGCTCATCTTCCAGCGCCATATCTTTTAGCCTTTTGTTTCTGTTCATGGGGTTTTCTTGGCAAGGATACTGGAGTGGTTTGCCATTTCCTTCTCCAGTAGATCACATTTAGTCTGGGTTCTCAGCTGTGGCTGTCCATCTTGGGTGGCCCTGCATGGCATAGCCCACAGCCTCATTGAACCACGCAAGCCCTCTTGCCACAGCAAGGCAGCAATCCATGAGAGCAATCCATGCTCTACTAAAACCTATTTTTCTGGTGTTGTGTGTGTGTTTGTTTAATTCAGTTTAATTAGGGGAGGGACTGTGGCTCAGTGGTAGAGTATCTGCTTGGTAAGCAGAAGGTCCCAGAATCAATCCCTGGCATCTCCGATAAAGGGTCCAGGCAAATAGATGTGAAAAACCTCAGCTTGAGATCCTGGAGAGCCACTGCCAGTCTGCGTAGACAATACTGACTTTGATGGACCAAGGGTCTGATTCAGTATAAGGCAGCTTCATATGTCTATATATGTTCAGTGTGCAGCCAGTATGACCATCTACATTTTACAGGCTAGCATGGACACGATACAATGATTAGGTCTGAGAATTCGATTAATCCAGAAAATATTAATTAACTAGATAATTAGATCTCTCTACAGCGCTAGATAAAACCAATGGTGTCCATTATTACTGGAAGGGTAGAAGAAATTAATTCTCATTAGCAGGGCCATTTTTGTAGAAAAAGCCCAGCAGGAACTCATTTTCATATTAGGCCACACACCCTGACATCACCATTGTTTAGCATAAGGCTTTTTTGTAGAAAAAGCCCAGCAGAAGTTCATTTGCATATTAGGCCACACCCCGATGCCAAGCCAGCCGGAACTGCATTCCTGTGCGTTCCTGCTCAAAAAAAAAGAAAAAAACCTCTGCTCATTAGTATTGCTTTCAAAACAGTTAAGGAGCTTGTCCATATCTTCAAACTGAATAAACTACAAAGTATCCCTGGACCAGTTGGCATTATGGATGGTATGAACTGCGAAAATGTAACTTGTGTCAGTTTGTGGTTCGGTTGTTCACCAACCAAACCAGTTTATGGCCCTGCAAACTTTAAAAGGACTGCAAAAGACAGCTCCAAAAACAGCTGCTCAATTGTTTTGGGCCGTCTTATGTAATCCCTTTAAACTTTAAAGGGACTGACTGAAGTAGACAGTCCTAAAACAGCTGTGCAGCAAGGAGATGCTCCCCGTGGCTCAGCTGTTTTGGGCTGTCTTGTGCAGAACTGAACAATACAGCTCAAAATAGTTGAGTGGCAGAGAGCAACTCCCCGCAGCTCATCTGTTTTTGCAACTTTCACAGGGAACAGAAAGTGGAGGTTAAAGGAATGGGAGTCCCTTTAAACCTCTGCTTCATGCTCTGTCCACAAACCACCACAAAATGCTTTAAAAGTTTGTGGAATTCCATGACAGTAGACCCATCATGAATTTCTTAAAAGTTTGTGGAATTCCATGACAGTAGACCCATCATGAATTTCTGTTCATAAACTACAAACAGGACAAATTTGTGACAAATTTTGCTTTGTGCTTCAGTTCATGCCCGCCCCTAATTGGCATCCTGGCACTTTATGGCCCTGTTGCTGATATTGTAGAGCAGGGCTTTTTGGTAGGAAAAGCCCTGCAGGAACTCATTTGCATATTAGGCCACACCACTTGATGTCACAATTGTTTCACATAGAGCTTTTTATAGAAAAGGCCCTGCAGGAATTCATTTGCATATTAGGCCACACCCCCTTGACACCAAGCCAGCCGAACTGTGTTCCTGTGCATTCCTGTTCAAAAAAAGGCCTGCTGTAGAATCATATTTATGTCATGCTCACCAAATCTTATAGGAGTAATGGGATTAAGGGACCAACAATATATTTTTAAATATCACCCATCCTTCACAAAGCTCAGAGAAGTACACACAGTTCCCTCACCTCCTCTACAGTGTGTAATGGTTAGAGTGTCAAGACTAGGGCCTCGGAGACACGAGTTCAGATACCAACTCAGCCACAGAAGCCTGTTGGATGTCCTTGGGCCAGGCAAACACTCTCAGAATAACCTGCCTCACAGGACTATGGAGGAGGGAAGATGTAACTTGTATTTGGTCCCTGTTTGAGAGAAAGGCAAAGTATAAATGAACCATCCTATAAAATAGCATGAGACAGAGTTAGGCAATCAAGTTCACTGATTGAGGTTCCTGAAAAGGGTGTGTCTCCAGAGTTCTAGTGGTTTCACACAATGCTATACTATGCATTATTACTCATCACTAATCTGGCCAGTCTCAGTACTAAATAGGCCTAGCTCCAGGAAAACTACTGAGGAAGAAAAACGATGCATCAGAATATGAATCAGCATATGCTAGTTGCTGGAATTATTTCATCACTTTTGTTTCCTTAACCAACAAAAGAGAGCACTAGATATCATATGACTCTGTGAGCCAAGTATAAGTTAAGGAATATGATCTAAATGGGCTGTATGGTTTAACAATCTAACAGGGTAAAATAGATCAGCAAGTAGATTGTTTATAACACTAAAAGAAGAGAAGAGATGCACTGGAGAAAAATGGGAAAATATGGGGGGAAAGTCTTCCCCAAGGTCTTTTTTCAATTTTTCCGAATGGAAAAACTGGAACATTTCAGGAAGCACAGAAAAGAACTCCTGTGATTCCACACACACCCCTTTGAAATGGATGAATTGCTTGTTAAACAAGATTTTACTCATTCAAAATATAGAACCTGGAAGTCTGAGGAGCACTGAAAAAAATGGTTTGATTTTTCTTTTAAAATGAGTGAAATGTTTTTACAGGCAATTTTTATTATTATTTATTATATTTGATTTATAGCCCACCCTTTCCCAAGTGTATAGCATAAAGAAGTCCAATGACTCCCCTTCCCCATTTTTCTTTTGGGAAATTTGAAGGAACACTGAAAAAAGCTCCTATGAATTTTTAAATGTCCTAAGCATAAAGGGCTGCAGTTTACAGCTCCTCCATTTTATTACTGAGTGTATTTCTCTCTCTCTCTCTCTCTCTCTCTCTCTACCGATTCAGAGTTCACAAGCTGAGTTCGAGGGAAGGTGCCTTCCCTTGGGCACTCTTTGAGCTTTTCTGTTCAGCCTGTGTGTTCAGCAAGCCACTTTCAGATGACATTGGGCATCACCCTGTCACATCCATAAGTGACACAAGTGCTTTGCCAATGTGTTCACATTACTTCCAGATAATGTGGGCATGCCAAGGGTGTCACCCAGAAGTGACACAACTGTATTGGGCGACTGATGTGATTGTATAACTTTCAGATGACATGGGTGTACTAGAGGTTCAGTTTGGGAAGGTTTAGTTCAGGCAGGTTTTTGTTGAAGGGTTTGGTTCAGAGCCACCCAGTTTATTTTATTTTTATTTATTTATTTTGTTCGATTTATATCCCGCCCTACCCCACCAAAGCGGGCTCAGGGCGGCTTACAACACAGAATACTAACAGTAGATCAGTTTAAAATACATTAATAATTTATACAGTAAAATACATAAAAATACATAAAACACACATCAATATACTATGCTACCTCTTCCTTAAGTCGGTTCTTCAAGTATTCCAGTATTCAAATATTCTGATGTTCATAAGTTTGGATATTCAAGCATCCAGGTATCGGTCAGTTGTATGCCAACCGGAAGAGGGCTGTTTTACAGGCCCTGCAGAACTGTTCAAGATTCCGCAGGGCCCTCACCTCCTCCGGGAGCTGGTTTCACCAACAGGGGGCTGCAATCGAAAAGGCCCTGTCTCTGGTCGCTTTCAGACGGGCCTCCTTTGGCCCAGGGATTATGAGGAGGTTCTGAGACTCTGATCTCAGCACTCTCTGGGGAACATGTGGGGAGAGACGGTCCCTAAGGTAGGCAGGTCCCAGGCCATAAAGGGCTTTAAAGGTCATAACCAGCACCTTGTACCGAACTCGGTATGTTATCGGCAGCCAATGCAGTCCCCGAAGCCCCGGCTGAATGTGCTCCCGTCTAGGGAGCCCTAACAACAGCCGGGCAGCGGCATTCTGCACTAGCTGCAACTTCCGGGTTCGGCACAGGGGCAGCCCCATGTAGAGGGCATTGCAGTAGTCCAGCCTCGAGGTGACCGTTGCATGGATCACTGTTGCCAGATCGCTGTTCTCCAGGAAAGGGGCCAACTGCCTTGCCCGCCTGTGAAAAAATGCAGACTTGGCAGTGGCTGCTATCTGGGCCTCCATAGTTAGAGTAGGCTCCAATAGCACCCCCAGGCTCCTAACCCTGTGCGCTGCTGTCAGAGGCACACCGTCGAGGGCCGGTAAGGGAATCTCCCTCCCTGGGCCATGGCGACCCAAGCAAAGGACCTCTGTCTTTGTTGGATTTAGTTTCAGTCCGCTCAGCCTGAGCCATCTAGACACGGCTTGCAACGCCAGGTCCAGATCACGAACCCTGGACCAAACTGGGCTTTCCCAGTTTTCTAATATCCCTAAACTTGCAGCAATCACTGGCACATAAAATTTCTGACCACGGCTTGCACTAGACCATACAATACAGGAAATTACTAGGAACTCTGCTATCTGCCTCTACATGCCATAAGAGCATATTAAGAATTTGCACTACACACAATAAAATGCTATTTCTTAAAGATAAAATGCCTCATGCAAACTTTAGAACTTCTATAATGCAGAGTCATGCACAAGACAAAACACAAAAGAAACTTGCTGTTGTTCTGCTTGCGAAAGATATTGTGCAACATTTTCCCTGGTATATATTATATTGCCCAGAAACTGGTTGCACAAGACCTTGCAGAAATAGAAGTACAAGTGGGGATACAATAAGTCCATTTAGTACAAGTGGCTATCACATTTTTTGCATTGCATTTCTGTTTGAGCAAAAACTCCAGAGCAAGCTGTAAATGATATGTTGTTTCCCACTCTATGTCTGGCCCCATGGATTCATGTCACTGTAATCTCAAAACTATTATGGGTCTGCCCTTGAAGTCAACTTAGAAATGCCAAGTGGTACAGAACACCACAGCTCAGTTGCTATCAGAAACTACATGGGTAGTGTTGCCAGCTCCGGGTTGAGAAATATCTGGAGATTTGGAGGACAGAGCCTAAGGAGAGTGGGATTTGGACAGGGACTTCAATAGGGTATAATGCCATAGACTCCACTTTCCTAAGTGGCCATTTTCTCCAGGTGAATTTATCTCTGCCACTTAAACTGCTGCAATCTAGGAAATTTCCAGTCACTACCTGGAGTTGGCACTCCTCCGTGGTGCGTGCATATCCCACCCATTCTTCAGTCACTCCACTGGTTAAAGGTACCTGTCATCACCAACAATATAAAACCTTTAATTGCCCTGGACCCACATACCCACAGATTACTTCTACCATGAGATTCATGCTTATTGGAGCAAAACCTTCTGAGAATAACATTCTGCAATCAGTACATTTATGAGTCAATCTGGCAATAGCCCATACACATGAATTATCTATTGTGGCTCCCATCTTGTGAAACAGCTTGCTTACAGAGAGCAGGAAGACCTAGTCCTATCACATTAAATAGATGTCTTACGATATTTGACTGAGTTTTTAAAAAAATATATTGTAATCTACCTTGAGTCTCAACAAGAGACAGTGGGAATCCAAAGAGGCTTATATAATTCTCATCTCTTCCATTTTATCCTCTCAACAACCTTATGATATAGATTAGGCTGAGAGAGTATGATTGGCTAAAGTTCTTGCCACTGAGTTTCCATAGCAGGAGAGGGACTCAAACCTGGGTCTCCCAGATACTACTAGTCTGACATTCAGCCACTATGCCAGGGGTGGCCACCTGCACTATGCCACAGTGGTTCTTTTGGCTTTACACAAGTCAGCACCTGTTTATTTCAAAAACATTTCCCCAAGTGCATGAATATAAAACATGCTTTCCCCCCTTCTGAGTTAATGTTACCTCTATAAAAATTAGCTGAATTCCAGCACTCAGAACAACAAACTAAGAGCATAAAGCTACACAAATAAGCAATACTAATGAAGCTACATATACAGTACATATTGCCAAGACTGCAAGCCAGAACAGAATTGTCACTTTATAGTCAGTACAGTAAGTATAATAAGTATTTTTAAGATCATGGTGCAAATATTTACAAACAGCATCAAGACTCCTGAAACCAGTAACATCTGATTTCAAATTACTATTAGTACTATACAAGGACAAAATATATTAAAATACATCATGATATAAGAATTTCTTTTGAATTTCCACTGAAATGTCTTAAGATATTAAAACATCGTGCAGGGATGATGGTGAAGTGTTGGGCAATCTCAAAAGCATAGCACTTAAACCCCTGCACTATGCACCAGTTTCCTGTTATTATCCCCCAGATTAGCCTTAAATTAACCGTTCAGATAGTAGTATCTCATCTAATGGGCGCTTTTTGTTCTGCAGCCCTGATTAAGAGCTCTCACAGACTTTTTTTTGGTCCTTTTAATTCAAGATACAACACTTGCACAAGTTACACTACAGTTGGGTTTCAAAAGTTTTTTAACTTTATCTGGAAGTGATGTGAGCACATCGTCAGACGCAAATCATGTACAATTGCAAACGTTGCATGTTGAACAATGCAAATAAATATACTAACAAAGAAAATCCAGTTCACTAGTTATAAACGCCACACATATGGTCTGTCAACAGATATAGTGTGGGAATGCTGTGCTAAGAACTAAATTCTCAGACGCATTCAGGCCCAATTTGGGCTAGGACCAAGACAGTGAACTTGAGCATTCCCCCATACTGTTCCCTCAACCTGAAATGGTTCCAGGGAGCCACTCATTAGCCTGTATGGAAAAGCTTCTGTGTTGCCATCATTACTAACTTCCTAGGTCCATAACAAAGGCCGTTTTCACACTAGCGTTTACTCCGGCGTAGCACCCCATTTACCTCAGGATCTTTTCCTGGTTTTCGCACCTGTTGCTCCGGCGCTGCGTCTTGCTCCGGTGCTGCAGGGGTTTCACGCCGGAGTATCTAGATCCACCTCCTTCCGGAGTTTTTGAAAACCTCCGGATCCACACCGGATCCACTCCTCGGAGTTTGCTGTGGGAAATCCATCCACGCCAGATCGACTGCTTTGTGGGAGGGAGCGAGGCTGGGAAAGGAAGAAGCTGCCACATACACACACACACGCAACTCTGGAATTTGTGTTGGGGGGGGGGGAATCTAGTGCTGGGATTCTCCACTGTGAATGCTTCTGTTAATACATAAAGGGCTGTGGAGGATACTACAGCTGCAGCCACTCCATAAGCAGAAGCGGCACACGTGATGCGGTTTACGTTGTTACGCAATTAGACTTGCGCTTAAAAAAAATGATTGACAGGGCATCGAACTCAAGTCGATGCTAGTGCAAAAACGATTTGAGCCGGGGCTTCATGGAAAGCGACTCCACTAAAGAGGCAATGTGCAAAAACGAGGAAAATGATCCGGACATAATTGCGCCGAGGAATAAGGGGAGCAAACGCTAAGTGCGAAAACGACCAAAGACTACTTCCCCAAATTCTGTGCACATGACAGAAAACTCTAATAAAGAAAGGATCTCTGATTTAACTAAGAGATAAACAATCCTATCCCAGTTAGAGGAGTGAGGGGGCAGGGAGCAAGATTGTGGCTAGGAAGGCCACTGGCCTCCTAAAATGCACTGGGGAAACCACACAAGGTAGTTAACTTTCATGTGCTCTCTAAGCACACTTCATCAAACAAGGGGATCAGGTAAAGTGGGAATTTCCTGATGAAGTGTGCTTGGAGAGCACATGAAAGCTTATGTTCTGAATAAAACTTGGTTGGTCTTAAAGGTGTAACTTGACTCCTGCTTTGTTCAACTGCTTCAGACCAACACGGCTGCCCACTTGGATCTATCTACAAGCTAGTAAAGATATTGCCAGTATCCTCTGTAACAAACAAGAGATGTCAGAGAACTGGATCCAGTATATAGACTACTCTTCCCAATAAATGACCTGCAAAGTGACAAGCCTTCTCAAAAAACCCCTAAAAATTAGCCAATAGAAATTAATGAACGAACACCTAACAAAATTAATTAGAAATATTCTAAAGCAACTTTCGTATTCTTAAGTCTGCCAGATTCTTCTGAATCCTGTTTCACTTTATCTGATAAAGTTATGTCTAACAGCCTTGCATACACAGATACCTGGTCTGAAGAGGGGTTACCAGCCAGATGGAGGTGAACCAAAGGATCAGAGTCTGAACGACAAATCTGGTACCAGCATTGAAGTAACTGTTCTATTCTATGTGATTGCAATTTAGAGCTGTCAAAAGGACAAGCTGCTTTTAAAAATAGTGATTTTGGTCACAGAAATTCTGAAGCCTTCAGTTATTGGGTATGGAGAGACTGATTTATTATGGGAGCTCATCATCCTCTTCAAATGTTCTAGGAGAACATGACAAAGCAACATCTGCTTCCTGAGAACAGTATTCAACAACAGCAAGTGGAAGAAACTGCAGAACTGGCTGCTGATCTGATGACCCTTCTTAATTCAGACTACTGCTGCTGTCACTTCCAATATATATAAGGAACCTCCATCTCCCAGTTTGCCCTGCTCTTTCCAACCCAGCAAGACCACCACACCAGCCTCTGTGTTGCTCCACAGTTAGGTGGCAGTAGGGCAAGACGGGACTGGAATACCACTCTTCATCAGAGTTGGATGCTGAAGTGCAGGGACATGGCACAAAGTTTTGGCTGACAGAGGTTGGGATGATGATAGTTTGAAAGATGCTTATTACTGCAGTACAATGTGAGGGCAAAGACCCTATGATGAAATGATACTTTGCTCAGGTGTCCATGTAAGAATTTTCTGCTTTGCCCAGGTGTCCACGTAATTTTCTGCTTTGCTTTGTACATGTTAGGTTTACACTCTATGAATACTCAGAAGTTACAAGTAGTCTGGCTGGGGGAAAAAAAAACATTCCACCCCACCCATGCTTCTGAATTCTACAATGAAAAGTTTAGGACAATATCATTATCATTTGTATGATAATGATGGCTGCCAGAGAAACAGGAAAGTAGGTTTGTGCATGTATGCAGTGAGACCTTTCAGCCTCAAGACGAAAATATGGTTGTAGTCTTTTTCTTTGAATTTACAGTGGAAATAGTTTTAGGAATTTGTGAGTAGAATAACCTATTCTTGAAGAGAGGCAGCCATCCTTAGGGAGGGGAAGACATGCTTTAGAGAGCCATCATACTTGAGACATGCAGAGACACCACAGAATTTGTGGGGACTCTGAAGGAAACACACACAAACACGGAGCCAGTAACTTATTTCTGCCTACCTGTTTAACACTGCAGAAGCATATATAACTATTTGATTTTTCAGCACTGAAGAAGCTGTAGTATTTTGCTTTTCACTTGTTGTATCCACTCAGTGTTTAAGATAATCTTTTTTTTACTGAAATCAGAGTTATTTGGTGTTCGCAGCCATGCAAAAAGCCTCATTCTTATCGGCATCACACAAAACCAGGAAAAGCCTGTTTATCAGGAAATTGCTTTACCAACTGAAGTTTCCAAAGTTTTCCCATCATCATCATAAATAGTAATTTTCCTATGGTAGTGGCCAAATGGAGCTCTCCAATTGGCTCTCCACGCACTCCAGCAAGGGTGGGAGGGCACTCATCCAGAGCCTCTTTCTAGAGCCCACTGTATTTTTCTTCACAATGGGCCTTATTCCTAGCACCTCCATGTTTTCTGAATTAAGAAGGGTCATCAGGTTTTTACAGGAAGTTTAATTGCAGGCTGCAATTCTATTAGTGGCCTCCTGATGGCAGCCCAAAAATAAACTATTCATTAAAGGGAATGAGTAGGATAAATGCTGGAGCGGTGAACTTCTCATTAGGGTCTAGCAGCTTGAGACCTGCACCACCTGAATAAATTTTTCATTCTCTGTGACACAAAAACTGCCTGAAGCAATCATTATACCACACACACATCCTCTATGCAGCCAGAGAACTTGGGCAGGAGATGATTGAAACAGTGCAAAACAATTACTAGCTTTTAAAGGTAAAGGTAGTCCCCTGTGCAAGCACCAGGCTTCTAAATCAAGCCAAAATTAAGCATCTGTAACCCCACAGAATAAATAAATAAAGCACCAGTTAACAGAGTACTATGAAGCTTCGCCCTACACTTAGTATTTCGGACTGTCAAGAGACCTATGTCTTTATTTTGGGTTAAGTGTAGATGACTGGGGAAGGCAATGGCAAACCACCCTGTAAAAAGTCTGCCATGAAAACGTCGTGATGCGACATCATCCCAGAGTCGGAAACGACTGGTGCTTGCACGGGGGACTATCATTACCTTCTTTTTTTAAAAAACGCTATCTAGTTTCTGTAGGTACTACATAAATAAATAATTAAGTCATCTTTGGAGTATCTTCCTTTAATTCAAAAACCATTAGCATATTTTCCAGTGCCAAATTATTCAGTATTTGAGTGAGAACAATCTTATCAGACTATGTATACATTGTAACACCATTCCAATTATACAGACATTATATAACCACAAAGCCCTTATCAGTTTGACTTACATAAACTTTAAACATAGTATTAGGAATTATCTGTGTGGAACCCAAGTAACATGTTCCTGTCCCATCAGATTCACCACGTTAGATAACGCATAACGGAGGAGAACACAGTGTCTGACAGAGAAGCAAAATAAATATGAAGTCATAAGCTGTATTTTTTCCATCACAGAACTCAAGGTGGCATACAGAGTCCTCTTGAGATCACCCATCCATGCACTAACAGTGGTCCATGCCTCTGAAGAGTTGCTGTGTGCGCCTTTTAACCTGATACTGGGAACGAGGCTTGATTAAGCTTTGCTAAAAACACATAATGAAGAATATGATCTGACAAGCAGGCTGACTTTCCACACCAGAAAAAAATTGGACTTTTAGGTCTTAGTAAGCTTCAAAATCTAATGCATAGCAGCATAGCATATCTCTCCTATAGCTTCCCTCTGTTTGCATATCTCGATAAGTCCTATTACTTAATTACAACAAAAATTAACTTAGTGAGCAGTGAGCACTAAATTGATTGAGATGAAGTTTCAATGTTAAATAATTATGGTTTTATCTAAGACACCCAAACAATTCTAATATTACAGCTGGCAAATACAGTGCCTCCCAAGACGTCATTATTCTTCACAAGTTTGTAAAGTTATTTATTAATGGCTCAGATGGCTGTAATTAATTCTTCAGTACATAAATGTTTGCACTTTATTTACTTGAGTTAATCTTAATTTGGTGTTTTCAAGTATAAAAGCAATTCACAATTACTTTATCAAGCTACTTGACAGTTTTTGCAGTTTTTCTTAATAGGCAATGGGATTACATGTTTTCTCTCCATGACTTATGAATAGCCCAAGTAGAAGTTTGGCATAAGTCATTCTCATCTTCCTCATTTTTCCCAACAGCACTACCCTAAACATAGTAACCTCCTTCTAAGTCTGTTGAAGTGAATATTTTTAGAAGAGTGGAACTCTGCCTTACAATGTCAACACAAATGTTCTCAAACGATTTTGTCACTCGTGGGTAAACCTAAGATATACAGACAATGCCACAAGAAACTGGAAAAATTATTTTAACAAGGTAGCTCAGAAAATCATGGGAAAAACCAAGAAAGTTCAGAAAAACCTGTAGTAGCCAAACAAACGGAAAAGACTGAGAGACCCATATAGTTCTTACCAGTGTTCTCTCAAAGGTGAGTTAGCGTGAGCTAGCTCACAGATTTTTAGCCTCCAGCTCACACATTATTGTTTTAGCTCAGGAAGGATGACCCCAGAGCACAATAATTTATGCAGCACCTCACAATTTTAATACCAGTAGTTCACAAAGTAGAATTTTTGCTCACAAGGCTCTGCAGCTTAGAGGGAACATTTGGTTCTTACGTGTATGTACTGCACCAAAATTAAAAAAACACAACAGGTGGCTGGATACTAAACCCTCTTATATAGCCTCACTCAAGTATGTTCAGAACACTGCTATCCAGATGTCTGAGGTTCAACTGCACACAGCATTCAACTCCAATATATGGAAATGTTCGTAAGATGATCCATGCTGGAGCAGACCACTCAGTATTTTGTTCACGCAGAAGCCAAAGCCCACAAGCATCTTCCCACCCATGATCCCCAGCAACTTATATAAAGAGGCATACTGCCTCTGATACTAGAGCAAGCAGATATCCATCATGATTAGTAGTCACTGAGGAACCCATCCCCCATGGATTTGTTTACTCCTTTTTTAAAGCTTTCCAGGTTGGCAGCCATCATCACATTCTGTGACAGCGTGTTCCACAATTTAACTATATGCTGTGTGAAGTACTTCCCTTTGTCTGTCTTGACCCTTCAAGTATGATGACAGAGGAGGAACAGCCTCTCCCTGCCCACCTTCTCTACACCTGGAATAAACAAACAAAGGCTACTTAAATACTACAATGAGACAAAACATGGAATTGAAAGGCTTTAGAATAAGAATACCTTCAATAATACAGTGTACAATTCTTTATCTTATTACATATGCCTGCTATATTATTTTATATTGCATTTCAACTGACAAATCTTTGTCCACAATACACCATTAACAATATACATCACCCATACATTCTCAAAGCCCAATCTTCCAGGACGCACAAACATTACTAAATATCACAAAACAGGGATTTACTGACTTACCGACAGATGCATCACCATCTAACAAATTGTCATCTTCAGAGGTCTGAAAGTCCATGATGACCCCGGCTCCATCTAGAAGTTCCTCATCACTGCTTGCACTAGTTATACTATTGTAGCTATTTCGATAGTATCCTCTATGGAACAGCTGCTCTGACTCCATTTAGCTGTTTTTATAACCTAAGAGGATATTCAATGTTAGACAGTATCTTCCAAATGCATGAAAATAGAATTTAAAATGTACTGAAAGCATAGGAAAGTTCCCATCATTAGGAAGAAGACATCACAGATGTGCGAGTATCGTCCATGGACTTACTCAACAAAAGTAACTACTCCAGATATATCTTTACATTCAGACTGACAATTCTGAAAATTCAGTGCCTTCTGAGCATTTTTAGTCCAATCTTTAGCACCAGTAATAGCAAGAGGAGGAGGAGGACAATGAAACTGTTTCTCCACTACAGGACACTGAAGTCTATACCACCACTCTCTCTTTATGAGATGCGATTTAGGGAAACACTACATTTAGATGGGATGAAGAAATTTACTTACTTACATCCCCTGTTCTTAGACCAAGGTTGAACAATAAAACTGAAAAACTGTTTTTTCAGTTTTTTTCCTCTATGAGGAATGGAACTTTTTGCTCTACTGTCACTAGAGGAAACATAGTCCATTTATCAACGCACGACATAATCTATTTTAGCCTAAACTGGAGCACATAAGGACACTGCAGGAGCATATGTACAAGAGAGTCCACTGATTAAAGGGAACAGGGACATAACCGATCTGAAAAAGGGATCCTTGTTGGATGACCCAGCAATACCATTGAAAAGGGACAGCTGAATCAAGAATGCATAAAGGCCCTACATAACTTTGGGCTAACCAAGGAGTCTAAATAAGAAGGGAGTTTACCCTTAAGACAGAAGGTCCAAGGCAAAAGGAGAGCATGTCCTCCGAGCACCAAAATGGGTATACCCCTTATCTCTGGAATAAATCAGTTTGGCCACATGACTTTTGCATTGATTTACAAAGGAAGAAGATCCTAAACCTTAAGTTTCACAAGAGATCATTTCTGTTCAAAAAGCTGGAGCTAGGGAGACACTGAGGGTTAGGCTTTACCATGCTATCCTTGGGGGCCTCAAAAATAGATGAAACCAAAAATTAAAGGTATGTACCCATGCACAGGCTTCTATAGAGCTAAAGCCAAATTCATAACAAAGGGCCGACGATGAAATGCACCTAGGGAGTCCTCTATTTGCCTGAAGGAACAAGGACTGTGGATGAAGAAATTATTAATTTACTCAGATAAAAGCAATGCTCCAAGTTCAAAGCTTTCCCATTCATATGTGAGGCTGACAAAGCAGACCTACAGAAAGTTTTCTACGAAAGGAGCTCTCTTGGTATTACAAGAAGAAGAAAAGAGATATAAAAAACATGAAAGAAGTCGGAGCGTAAAAGAGTAATTCATCCACTAGACCTCCCTCTCCCAATGTTCATTCTTCACCTTGGCCAATTTTATCTGATTTGCCATTTCCCAGCACTACAACTGCAGAAAGATATGACGAGCTGCCTATTCCTACTAGTATTACAGCATTGCTGTTATACCACAAAAGACACCACTCAAAGGTTGGATCCACTACAAACACATCTGCAAACGGAAAACACTTCCACATGTATTGGCCTGGGGAAGATATAATCCTGCCCTCCTTACAGAAACAGGAGGAAGAGAAGATATATTGGATTTATAACCTGCCTTTCACTTAGAGTGGCTTACAACCCCCTTTCCCTTTCTTTCCCCACAACAGACACCCTGTGAGCAATGCACCCTCTAAGCGTGGGTGAGATATTGGCATTGTAAGCTACTGCATAAATTAGTTTACTCTGGGGCTATTTTCCCTGGAGCTGGAGTGTGAGCTGGAGGCTAAAAAACTGTGAGCTAGCTCACACTAACTCAGCTTAGAGGAAACACTGCTTGTGAGGTAGGTGGGGCTGAGAGAGCTCTGACATAACTGGCTCTTGAGGGAACAGCTCTGACAGAACTTTGTGTTACCCAAGGTCACTTAGCAGGTGCATGTGGAGGAGTGTGGAATCAAACCCATTTCTCCCAGATTAGAGTCTGCACACTTAATCACTATACAAACTGGCTGTCTTATGGGTGGCACTGCAGAGTTAGAAGCAGAGAAGAGACTGTTCAAGCTAAGCTTCAAGTATAAAGGGGCTCTTGGGAAAATGTCTTCTGGTACTCTCTCCCATCAGTACCCTATATGCCCACTCCCTCTTACTGATGGCAGACACATGCCCATCAGTTGCCTATTAGCATGTACACTTACTCTTTCCCTCCCCAACAGCGGAGACAGATGTTGCTGCTGTTGGAATTCCAATGTTCTAAGTTCCAGTCATTACAGGGTTAATACTGTTTACCTGTTTCTCTATTCTGCCTGACCTAGGAAGAGGATCTTGGTTCCCTGCCAATAAAGAAGAAGCCCCTGAATGGACTGTTTATTCGTTTGTGCTATTGGTCAGTAAGTCAGGTGACTTCTTTGTCTAGATAGGCAGAGGTCAAGTAGAAAGAGGAAGTATCCTCATTATTAGCCATGTGTCTTTCATAGTGAGAGGATAGATCCAAGTGGGCAGCCGTGCTGGTCTGAAGCAATAGAATAAAGCAGTAGTTAAGTTGCACTTTTAAGACCAACTAAGTTTTATTCAGAATGTAAACTTTCATATGCTCTGATGAAGTCTGCTTAAGAGCATACAAAAGCTTACATTCTGAATAAAACTTAGTTGGTTAAAGGTACAACTTGTCTACTGCTTTGTCATAGTGAGAGGATGTAGCTCTTAGTGCTTGTTTTCCATCCTAGTTCCCCATCCCTGTAGAAATAAAGTTATGATTTCCTTTTCTACTAAAAGGCTCTCAAATCTTTTGATCCATTGAACTGTTTGGGATATAAAACTGATATTCCAAGCAGAAACCTCTAACAGCTGCTGCTCCTGACCATCAGCCAGAGGCCACAGCAGCAGTACTACTCTGAAGAAGGTACAAGGCTAGCCCAAGCAACAAAGAACGGCACAGGAGAGACACCCTTGCTGCTGCTCAAGAATGGCAATGCTCTCTCTGGGGGCAATGCACAGAGGATGCTGAATCTTACCACCAGCCCTTGGGCTCCTCTTTTTCAGTGCTGTAAACCACATCATTTCCCCCACAGTTTTCAGGGTTTCCTGTCTGATTTGCCATTTCCCAATAAATTATTTCTTTATTTATTTACAATTGCTATAACCTGCCTTTCTCACTTGGACTCAAGGTGGATTACAACACAGTGAGTCAATACAGTCGACAGAATGGGACTCTCAATGTACAATGCAACAAAAATTAAGGTTTTTGAACCAACCAGGAGTCTAAAATCAGAACTGAAACAAAGCATAAGTATTAACATGACACATTAAGCGATGCAATAATTAGGTAGTAGGATTCTAGTTCCAATACACTATACACAGTCTTTAATAATTTATCCGTGTAACTTTGTGAAGCATTGCAATTGTATTGCCTGCATAGAAAAGCCCCCTTGAATAATTCAGTTTTGCATAGTTTGAGAAAAGTCAGGAGAATGGGAGCCTTCCAGACCTCCTCAGGCAGGCCAGTCTCTAAAGTGGGGGCCAAGAAGGCAAGTTTATGGACTATTTTTTGCCTATTTGCTGGTTGGCACCTGCAGAAGACCCTGCTCTGATGAGTGAAGCTGTCATGGATGAACAAAAGGGGAGGGGTGCCTTGCAGATATGAGGGTCTAAGACCATGAAGGACTTTGTATGTGACAACTAATACCTTAAATTCAGCCCAATAACTGATGGACCGCCAGTGATGTGCCTGCAGGATGGGATTAATAGGCATGCTCCATCTAGCTCCTGACAATAGCTAAACCATGTTATTCTGTACCAACAGCAATTTCCAAATTGACTTTGAAGGAAGACCAATATACAGTGCATTATATTAGTCTAGTCTGAATGTCATTGTGGTGTGGATACAGGTAGCCAGTTCAGACATATCAAGTCAAGAAGCCATCTTTCAGATTAGACTGAGCTGGAAAAAGCATTTTTTTGCAACTGCATTTACTTGCTTTTCCAGTAACAATGTTGGATCCAGTATAATTCCTAGGCTCTTAACTAGAGCCAGCATAGGTCAGCGAAATTCCATCAAAAGGAGGGAGCACAAGGTTTTTCAAGATTATCTCTGTCTTTTCAGGGTTCAGTTTCAATTTGTTCTTTCTTAATTACCACAACAGCCAGGTAGTGATTCTGGATCTGTACTGCATCACAATACAATTTAGATAAGCGGGGTATTATCTGCATTTTGATGACATTCAAGTCCAAAACTACAAACGATTTGTCCTAAGGCCAAGGTGTCAAAAATATGGCCCGTGGGATAGATTTGGTCTCCACAGGGCTCAGATCCTTCCTATGAGCAACTCTTTCTCCTGCTTCTTTTTCCAGGGCTGCTATTGCAGCCACACCATAGCTGGCTTTTCTCAGCTCTCTCAGTGGCTCTTTGCTTCCTGCCTTTGCCTCCCCCCACCCAGAGCTCCCTCCATAGCTACTTCCAACAGGAGAGATACAAAGAGAAGTCTCTCACACGCACGTATGCATGCACAGAGCTTCTGCTTTCTTCTTCAGGGCTGCTCTTCCTCTTTTAGGGAGAGAGAGAGAAAACAAAGCTGGAGTCCCATGGCAGCTTTAAGACCAACAATGTATTCCAGCTATAAGCTTTTGTGTACAAGCACACTTCTTTGGAGAGAGTGATTCCTCTGACAAGCACAATTTACACTGAGGAAATTATTTTGGCTTATTTTGAAAAGGTTAAAAAAACCTGGATTTCTCTGTTCCTATCTGGCTTTTTTTTTCTTCCAAAAAGACCCTGATTAGGAATTAGAACACTTGGACTGGTCCTTATATATTGGGGAGTGGAGTAATTTCAGATGCCAAATGATAGCAGCACACACTGGTACTGAGACAGGAAAACTAGCTCTCAGTTCAGTCCAAGAGGATGCATTGTTTTGAGCTTCATTATCAACTGCAATTCAGCAGTCTCTCTATCTAATCTTCCTTTGAAATTCCTTTGTAAGAGTACTGCTACTCTTAGATCAGCAACTGAATGTTGTGGTTTCTAATGTCAGATGTGTCCATTTATTCTTTGTATCCTCCTGGACAGAATTGAGACCTAGGCTTCCTGTCTCATTACCAATGCAGGTATCTCCACACCTACTACCCCTTTGCATATCACACCTAAAACAAACAAGTCTGCTACTGCTATTGTAATTTGGCATCTGAAATCACCTTTATAAAGTTTATATCTCCTTTACCTCATGTTACATTTTATGGTACACATGGCCCGGCCAAACAAAGTGACATTTATGTCAGATCTGACCCTCATAACAAATGAGTTCGACACCTCTGGCTTAGAACACTTTTTTAGGGAAGAAAACACACAATCTAAATATTAAGTCATACAATTATATGTACGCATATGCATGGCAGTGTTAATATTTTATTTCTCTATAAAAAGTTAAGAGTAGATTTAGGCTACAGAATACTTTATGAAATCAATAAAACTGCATACTAATTAAAACACAGCCTATCTTTACTATCTCAGTGTTCTATATCAAAGTAAGGGTTGTTTTACCTTAAATTACATCTGTCTCACTGGAAATAGACTGAATTCAACCTCCATACTTTATAGTGCTTTCAATTCCTTGGCTCTTAAATCTTTAAGTAAAAACCAGCTATTCTATTTCAGTGTAAATTCAACTCATGCTCCACAGTCATATGATTCTTAACTACAGTAGTATCATTATCATATATTAGAAGTATCATTAGGGAAGAATCTTAGAAATGCCTACAGGCAGAATACACAATACCAGGAATTATAACATTAATAGGATAAATGATGTTTAAAAGACAAAATTGGTGGAGAGAGTTCTCCTGCTTACCATTAGCTAATACTGTAGACTTCATTACATAAATGTCATCCTGGAGTAAATAAAACTTACCCTTAAAGCATTTCATTTACTCCAAAAGAGAAAATATTTCTATGGATCATATGGGAGGAAAAAGTACTTAGAAAAGAACAGGAAAAAACTTCAAAATTTTCCAGGCTTTGATATATCCAATCAGACTGAGAAACTACTCCCCACTAAAAGCTCACTGTAAAATAAGTCCCCCTCCCCTAAGTTGTCCAAAATATTTACTTCATTTCTGTCCCTCACTGTGGTTGCAGAACTTCAAGACTAAGAGACATCTCTAAGTACTAAAGTAAGCAAGTCACAACTGCTGAATAATCAAACACTGAAAGGGTTTTCTACAACTGGATTTATAGTATGAAATAAGGGCACTAACATCTTACTAGCTACTTTAAGGGTACTACAGTGCTACTACTATCAACAGCCTTTCTTGCCTTATCCTGCCACTAGAAGACAGAGGGCTACACCAAGACTTTTAAGGAAAGTGTTTTAATGGAGTCATCCAGTGAGAGGAACCCGTTTTAGAATCCTCCAGAAAACAAGCCACAGATCTTCAGCCATCTAGGACACATTTCTCTCTCTAAATAGGCTCGAAATGATTATCCTGAATTTAGAAACTGCCTCCAGTCTCTGCAGAAAGCTGTTTGGGCAGAATCATTCAACATGGAAACCTTCACCACTGATGACAGCCAGCAAGGCAAAACCTCTCCTGTTGGTTTTGAGGAGAGAAAAGGTGGAGGCACACAGCAAGGGTCCAGATAAGTGAGGAGCAGAGATCAGAGGTGCTGGGCGTTTGGTTAGTCGATCCTGAGCAGAAAACACACCGGCTAACCAACCCCCCCCCCCCGACTGAAGCGAAGAGCATCTCTACAGGCAACTCATGCACGAGGGCGGTCTCACCCAGCCTTTCTTTCTCTCTCCCCGCCAATTAAAGCCCGCTGCCCCGCACATCCCAGTGCCTCTAGAACCGCCTCAACCCTACGCCGCCCTCCCGCATCGGCAAGAGCGTCGGTCAGGCCACAGCGAGGCCAGGGACAGCCCAACCACACCGAGGAGTCCCTCGTCTTTCGCCTCCCTCTTCCTCCCCCTCTCCCGGCCCAGAGTTCTGCTTGAGATCCGCCCTACCTGACCGTGTGGCGCCGCCTGGTGATCCCCCGAGAGGTGCTCGCACATCCTCCTGCCGCTGAGCCGGGCGGAGAGGCCTGGTCCCTGCGGGAGGGGAGGAGCCGAGAGGGAAGAAGGGGAGACTTGGGATAAACAGCCGTACGATCCCCCGCCGTCATCCGCCCATCATCCTACCCATCCACCCCCAAGCGGCGGTCACCCAGCAGCGCGAAGGTGCGTTGCCCCGCCCTACTCGGCGAGGTGCGAGCGGCGTCGACGCTACACACCACGCAGCCGCACTGAAAAAGCCGGCGGGTGGTTCGCATCCCACATTCCTAGCGAGGCACAGAAAACCAATTCAATAGGGCAGGAGGGCGGGGGAGATTTAAAAATTCGTGCTCTTGCGCACGCGCCCCTCCCACACCCGGCGAGTTTTCTCTACGAAATTGCTATGATAAGGGAGTGTGGGTTGGCGCCGACCGTTTCAACTCTCCTACACTACATTCAGCAGGTATGCATAGGATAGATGGGGCTGGACATTTTTACGCACACACATATAACAACAACCTTTATTGGAATTATACACGTATTTTATTTATTTTATTCGATTTTTAGCCCGCCCTTCCCGTAGAACAGGCTGGGGGGGCGGGGGTTACATCATAAAAACGGTCAGCAGTAAAAACAGTAAAAGACCAATTTAAAATATAAAATCTAAAATTACTAACATGGCAGATTCGGCCTCACAGAAGTGACTTATTGTCCAGGTCCAGCAGATCTTGCAGCACTGAGATGGAATGAGGGGAGCAGGTCATTAACAAGTGACATCCGCTGCCAAAAGCCTGGCGAAAGAGCTCTGTTTTACAAGCCCTGCGGAACCGAAGCAAATCCTGCAGGGCCTGGATCTCCAGGGGGAGCTCATTCCACCAGGCAGGGGCCAGGACTGAAAAAGCCCCAACCCTCATCAAGGCCAGATGGACACTGGCCTGGTGCATGGGAGTAGGTGAAGTAGGCGGATGCCTCAGGCACCACTTGGCCTAGCGGCGCCATGAAATAGCCCCCTCTCCCCACTGTCCCCTCCCCACAGCCACCCGCCCACTGTTTGCCTCCTTGCGCTCATTGCCATCCCCTGCCGGCTGCTGTGCCATCCCCCCATGCCTGCCACCATCCCCTCCCCACCCCCCTGTGCCCACAGCTGGCTCGGCAGTCGGGAGGGGGGCGGCGCGTGGCAGTGACGTCATCATTAGAAGGGGGTGCAGGTAAGAAGATCGGCCTAGGGGCGCAGGCACCCCTAGCCCTGGGCCTGGATGGACATCTCTGGGGCCGAGTATCACCAAAAGTTGTTGGGCCAAGTATTACCAACAGTTGTTGGATCGCTGCTTGTAAGGACCTACGGGGTTCGTACAGGGAGAGGTGGTCCCAAAGGTATGCTGGCCCCTGGCCTTATAAGGCTTAAAGGTAAGTACCAACACCTTGAACTGGATTCAGTGCAGTTCACGCAGCACAGGATGGATCCGTGCCCATACAGGCGACGAAGTCAACATCCGTGCAGCGGCATTCTGCACCAGCTGGAGTTTCTGGAGGAGGGTCAAGCGCAGCCGCTTAAAAAGTATACAGGAGATAGGGAGTATTTAATACAATTAACGCAAATCTCGCCTTTTTGAAGTCAGATGCAAAAAATTGCCATTTCATATAGATATATATACACATATATATAATTCTTTGTAAAATATAAACAGAGAAATACAGAACACAACATCCACACTTTCTACATCTTGGTGGGGGGAAGTACAGTACAATAGACTCATGATACTTAGTTCAAATCCTGATATTTAGGCAATCATTTCAAATCTACTGATTATAGCTCATGTTTACATGGCATTTCTTTACAACTCTGATGTCTCATGATGCTGTCAAAAAGTGTTTTCAAGGACAGGGCTGCACAATTTTTAAAGACACCTCCAAATTATATTGTCTAATTACAGCCACATACTTGGCCATAGATTTTATTTCAGAATTCACTTATGCACTCACATTTCAAATGTAATACAAAATCCTTGATTTCAGAAAGGAAGCACAGAGACACCCCAAACTCATTATTTTAATCTCCTTTACCTCCCCCCCACACACAACAGACACCCTATGAGGTGGGTGGGGCTGAGAGAATTCTTGCAGCAGCTGCACTTTCAAGGACTACTCCTATGTGAGCTATGGCTGACCCAAGGCCATTCCAGCAGGTGCAAGTGGAGGAGTGGGGAATCAAACCCAGTTCTTCCAGATAGGAGTCCGCACACTTAACCACTACACCAAACTGTCCCTGGGAGGAAGGTTCTTTTAGCCCATGATCTTAAGGTCTCATCTTGTAAGCATCCTGAGTGGAAATCTGATCAGGTACACATTTAAATCATGCAGACCTCAGTTTACAACACTTGGCTTTCAGAAAAGAAACATCCAGTTAAAAATACAAAACCCAGCAGCTGATCAAGTTTTCAGTGGCACCAAATGGAACATAAAAACTGCAGACCTAAGAACACTTTCCTGGAGTAAGCCCCACTGAATAAAAGAGAACTTTCTTCTGTGTAGACCTGCTTAGAATTGCTCCTAAAGGTTCCAATGGTGAGAGCAGAGAGAAACTGTAGCAGTCGCATTTAAATTATAAATTCAAATTATAGTTGTAAGGATTTGGATTTATATATGTATGTTCCTTTAATTCCACTCGCCTTAGTGTGGAATTTTAATTCTAATTCCAGTAACCATTAATGGCATAACATGTTCTTTTAATTGTTGGTAAGTTGCAGTAGAGAAGGGAGGGGTGAAAAGAGGAGGAATGAGTGAGTGATGTGATTGGTTGGTGGCTGAGACATTGTGGACGGAGCTAATAAGTATGTATGGAGAGAGAAAATGCGAACAAGGTGCCAACTAATGAAGTCAGTCAGCAGTCTACAGAGTCTGAGAAGCAGCCTTCTGATTCGAATTCCATATAGAGCTGTGAAAAGCATTAAGATTCTATAGAAGAAAAACAGAAATACTTAGATGGCATATTAGAGAGTCAAATTATTATAGGAGCATAAGAGACAAAAGCTGCCAGAGTTGAGAAGAGAAAGGAGGATTAGAGAGGGAAGGAGTATGTGTGAAGTGAGTGACACCCCAGTCAGAAGTTATTATCCACTGAAAAAATAAGCTATAATAAACATCTATAAACCAATGCACTTGTACAAATAAAGTTTTGTGATTCTGTTATTTTCTAGCCAAACAAGAAATGGATTTGTGAAAAACCTTAAGACATGCTTTCTGAAATTTTAAACACATCTCTGGTAGACTATAAAGAAAGGTTGAATGTAATGGGTACGAAAAAGACGACTCTGTGGGGCTAATGACTGGAAACATGGATTTCTCATGAGCATCCAACCATTAACATGCCCCCCCCCCCAAAAAAAAAACACAGGTTGCCCAGCAAGCTGACAGAATGACATTGAACTGGAAAAATCGCATCTGCAATAGGCAGACTTCCACGCATTGTGTGCTCATAATAATATCCTTATATCCGGCCTATTTAATGTTTATAGGAAGAAGAAAGCAAAAATCAGAGGCACTACAATGGACATACCATACCGACGCTTCAAATGGTAGCTGTTGCTTCTTATTTTAAAAATTTTATTTACAATCCCTCATGTAAAACCATCTGTAAACAGCAGATAAGCATTTCAAACTGAAAAGGTCCAGCCCAACTCTCTGTATCAGACCATTTATCTGCTAGTAACTGATAAAAATTTTGGAAAATGCAGCCCCTCTCTCTGCAACATGAAGCGGTGCAGTCCATTCTGGTCCCTTCTGCTGCATGTGAAGACCATGCTATAGAGAATGCAATGTAACAAGGCACAACGTTGCCACACATAATTCCTACCCACAAACGACGCCCACTCTCCCTCCGAAGTATTGCAATCGCCTCCGTGCCTGCCTACTCTTATGCCTTGCCCTTTGGTCACGTGGCGTTCCTCCCGCGCGTTGCCAGGGAGAACCTGTAAGCAATCGGTACAACACGCCCTGTGTGGTGCATCTAAACTACGGTCCGGTCTTCTGTCCAATAGCAGCCCAACGTTTAGCTCTCCAGCCTATAGCGACGTGGAAGGGGTGGGGCTGCAGTTTGGGCTAGGTTGAAGCTGCTGGAAAAGGGTGAGGGGGAGATCGGTAATAAGGTTGGATGGAAAGGGTTCGCAAGGTGCTCTCTAGTTAGAGGGAAGGGGGCGCACGAAGGCTTGACACGTCCTTACTTGGCCTTATTAAACAGGAAGCGGTTTCTGGTTTGTCTTTTTCCAGGACTTGATGCTGTTTCTTTCGTGGCTCTATCCTAGTAAGTTACCTCGCTTTATACCTTGTTGTCTTTACCGGTGTTGCAGGGAGGGGTGTGTCAAGGCCAGATCCGCAATGGTAGCCTCGAATGGAGTGGGAAAAGCTTCTTCCTTAACCGTGTGAGGTGCTGCGTGTCATAGGTCACCTCCCAGCCCCAATTTTTTTCTCTCTTGAAGTCAACTAATGGCCAGGTTTTCAATTGAGTGTTCAGACGTAGTTTTTTGTCACGTGAACTACTTAGCGTGGATTTGCTGTCACAGCTTGGAGGTCCCAGTAACAATAGCAGGCTTAGGATTTTTTTAAGGACCCTACCAGCTAGTTTTCACTTTTCCATGGTCTTTAAAAGGTGGATAAAAAGATGAAGAAGTATTGGTGTAAAGAGTATTGGTACACCTTAATTACCCAGTTTCAGCTTACTTTTTAAGTACCCAGTTTTATCCTTATCCAAGATGGTGAGAACTTTCACATTTCTATTTCTGTTGTGTTGTAATAAAGTTCTCTTTATTAAACACCTGCTTTTCATCCAAGGCAGTTCTTAAAGTGCCTTGCAGAATAGTTGAATCAATTAGTCTTTACTGTAGTTTGTGTCTTTAAATAAAGTAACAAAACCATAAAGCCTTTGAGAGTAAAATGTTTTGGCTATATTTCGTCTTCCTTTGGGTTTAGATGCTTTTACAGTAGGAGATACTCAAACTATATATAGGATAATAAAGTTCACAGCAGTATGCATAATTGTGCCTGGTAATTAATTTATGACGTGCAGTTCTTTTAAGAATTGGATAAATATATTCCCTAGGATACCTGATGGAAGAAAGTGGACTGTCAGCTTATGGACAAACAGGCATTTCTGAGCACTCTTCTGGGTAGTTCTTTGTACCTCACAATATAAGAACAGAATCTGTAGGCTATTGAGGTATGTATGATGGGCCAACATTTCATCTTGTAGTACAGGGTGTCATTGGTGCATTAGCTGCTTCTGAAAAAATAATTATTCCAGTCTACAGGCATCACCCAAGATCATAAAGTACCTCTGATTCCAGGACTGCGCTAAACAGTATAACTGATCTTTATTGAAGATATTGGATTTATATCCCGCCCTCCACTCCGAATCTCAGAGTCTCAGAGCGGTTCACAATCTCCTTTACCTTCCTCCCCCACAACAAACACCCTGTGAGGTGGGTGAGGCTGGAGAGGGCTCTCACAGCAGCTGCCCTTTAAAGGACAACCTCTGCCAGAGCTATGGCTGACCCAAGGCCATTCTAGCAGGTGCAAGTGGAGGAGTGGGGAATCAAACCCGGTTCTCCCAGATAAGAATCCGCACACTTAACCACTACACCAAACTGGCTCTCTCTTTATGCATCCTAAACATGCTTATCTTGCAACATCAATTTCTCTTGTTTGTTCCCCCTGATGCATCTCAGCTCTTTACCACACTTGAGTATTTTCTTGGGGGTTCATGTTCCCACCTGTTTTAGACAAAAAGAGAAACAGAGAGGATGCAACTGTATATTAATTATACTAACTCTGCGCCACCCTCATTCCCACATAATTCCAGTGGTGCAAAGCAGAGGCCTTCCCCTTTTAGTATTTTTCTGGTATCCACCAATTGGAAAGAAGTTGAACCACAGCAAAAGGGGTAACTCCAAGTCCCTGCAGTCCAAAATCTGGAGAGAAATCAAGATGAATTACTCTGATTACATACCCCTTGTCTATTTCCTGGTAACCATTCTCTACCAGAGCCTCAAGGCAGTTTCAGTCTCCAAGCCAGGACAATACTGCACTCGAAGGGGTACAAATAGTATATGGCTGTCTCTTCTTTTAATCCTCCCACCTTTCAAAATCAGTTGGGGAAGCTATTTTAAGCAAACAACTCTAAGCATGTTTACTGGGAAGTAGGTCCCATAGAGCTGAATGAGGCTTACTGCAAGTAAGCATACAAAAATCATAGTCATTCTAAGGTAAAGACCTCACAGAAGTCAATGGGACAGACAGGGTAGCTCCTAGAGCATAAAGCAGATAATTCCGCAGTCCTTCACAGAACTCAACAGGGACCTGCTTTTAAATAAATGTATGTATGATCAGATTGTACAACTGAGAAGTGAAAAAGTGTTCCTTTAGGAAGTAGAAATATCTGTGATTTGTGTTCTGAATTTGATTTATATTTTCTTGGTATATAGTGGGTACAGATTTCTGTATTGGGTAAAAATACTTAAGTGATTCTTTGACCATTTGTGAGAAAATCCACAATGATAATTGTGAAATGAAGTTATAGAACTTAGCTGAACAAGAAATAAGGAAACTAATGGGTTCAAAAAACGACCATACTGTGGAAGAAAATGGTGGTGATGGAATTTTTAAAAAGTGCTTTTGAAAACTATTTGGGTTGCTTGACTTGATCTGACAGAAACAAAATGGCAAATTAGTTATTCAATTAAACAGCATCTTTTCTCTCATTAGCTTACTAATAAGGATGCCTTAGGAAAATACCATGGACAAATATATTAAGGTGCAAAAGATTGGTGAAGGATCATTTGGTAAAGCAATTCTGGTGAAATCAAAGGAAAATGGCAAACAATATGTTATTAAGGAGATCAATATATCTAAGGTGAGTTTCTGAGATTTTTAATTATTGAAATATATGAGTAGTCAATGGACCAGTATCATGGCAAGACTTCTTTAAGTTTTCCTGAAAAGTGTATGTTTGTATATTGTATTTTGATGCAATAACCCATAGTTTAAACTTTTTATTATGTCATCAAGATGGTCAAAGTAATTTTCCTACTTTTTCTAATTTGAGCTATAAGTTGTGAACCAAGCAACCAATTTCAAATTCTATAGCGCTGTGGGAAAGCTAATAAATTCCCTTACTAATATCTAATGCCAATAACAGTTTTATCCATTATCATTTTTGTGATATGAGGCATAAATCAAAGACAAAGAAGTTTTACCACCTTACTGAATACCAGTGTCAATTTTTGGTTCTTGGACCACAAATTAAATCTCTTTGTTTTCTAAGACAATATGTTTTTGTTTTTGTGTTTTTAAGATGTCAAATAAAGAGAGAGAAGAATCAAGGCGAGAAGTTGCTGTATTGGCAAACATGAAACATCCAAATATTGTCCTGTACAGAGAATCATTTGAAGGTTAGGTTTTAAGATGCAGCATGTGTATTATGTATGAAGATGTCAATTTCACCGAAAGGGGAAAACTGATTTTTAAAAAAAATTTCCTTTATACTTTGTACAACTATTTCTGACTGTCATGATTTTCAGTTTCTATAGTTTCATGCATGCTTGCTTGGAAGAAAGTCATGCTGAAATCTGTAAGAATTCTGAACATGTTTAAGATAAAGCTGTAAGTCCCCCGTCTCTTGAACTGTGTTGGAAAATAAATGCTATTGGGAAAGTAGACTCTCCCAAAAATTAAGGAACTGATTCCTGTGTTTGCTAACAACAAATATTTAATTTTATTTTCATTTTGTAGAAGGTGGCTGTCTTTACATAGTGATGGATTATTGTGAAGGAGGAGATCTGTTCAAAAAAATTAATGCACAGAAAGGTGCCTTGTTTTCAGAAGACCAGGTAACTGGCTTTGAGGTCCATATTGTTAATCTTTCAGTTTTGTATATGTCCACTATATTGATCTGTAGTAGTAACCATGTAACTGCTGGTTATCTGCTTATCTGCAGCTTGCAGTTTACCCTTGGTCTACCTTTCAGATAACTAACAGCAGTTTCCTGTAGTTAGGGTTGCCAACAGCCTGGAAGGGAAAAAAACCCTCTGTTTAGTAGAGGCTTAATAGATGCAAATAGGCAGCTGAAGTTTCCATGGCATGGAGCTAAATAACATCCTATTAGGCCTTTAATAAAGAGGCAGGGCATCTTCTCACCAGGCTATTGGCAGTCCTTTCTACCTGTACCCCTGCCACTGCCATAGTTTTTGGTCTGCTGTGTGTTAGATTGCAAAAATACAGTTCTATAGCAACTGCATTAGCAGTTCTATATTGTGGTTTAACTCGTGTCAGCCCAGAACACCAAGAAAAGCCCAGCACTATGACATTTACCTGCTCAGGGAGTTGCAGTTGATGGTAATCTTCCTCCAGCATTCAAGAAAAAAGAAAGTATTGGCAAGAAATATATTATGTGCAGCACTTTATTTCCTACATTCCCAACATGGTTATACATATAGCTTGCAGGCTTTGCACATGGTGGTATAGGTGTTGTTTTTAAAAGTGATTCAGGCTTTATGTGGTTGTGCAATCAGAGCAGGGTTTGAGGTCTGTTCTTATGTATTGGCCGGGGTGGGAGGATGGAGTCTGGCCTACCGCATCCTGTCTGCCCACCTTCTTGCCTGCCCAGCAGCCCTGGTGTTGTCACTCGGTGGAGTCTGCAGGAGGGCAACTGTGGCAATCATCATCACCATGAAGAGCTGTAGGCTGGCCTGGGTGGGAAGGGAAGGATCGGGGTCCCGGGCAAGCAGCAGCTGGGCTGGGGATTGCCCAAGCCATGTTGGAGGCAGGGAGGCTGCTGGCTGGCCTGGATGAGAAGGGACGATCAGGGTGGTCTGAGTAGGTAGTGGCAGCGGCAGAGCTGGCGGATGCCCAGGCCTCATGCAGGATCTATGGGGGGGGGGGGTGTGCTATGTGACCTGCATGTGAAAGGAGGCTTCATTCTTTCCTCTGTTCCCATCTATTTGCTTCCCCCACCCCACATCTCTCTCTCTCCGCCTGCCTTTCTTTGCCTCTCCCTCTCTCTCTGCCTGCCTCTCTCTGACTGCCTCTTTGCCTCTGCCTCTCTGCAGGGGACAGCATGTGGCATTGCATGTGTTCTAGAAGCCAGATAGGCAACTGTGGTGAGAAGTTCCAGGCAGAACTCTCTTTTGAAACTGGGAGCTGTCCCTTATTGCTGAGTCTAGCCTCAGACTGCAGGAATAGAAGAGGTGTTTTCAATGTTTGTAAACTGAGACACAACACATTATGCAACATTTTGTTGTTGGTCCTCTACAAGTGCAACTGGGCTTACAGTCCTTTGGATCCCATGCATAATATTTCATGATATATTTTAGGAATTGGTTAAGCTTACAGTGGTAGTAAAAATTTTCAGTATTAGGAAACTGTACAACTGGAAACTGTATAAACGAATAAAGGAAACCATATGCCATTGAACTTGAACAGAGTTTGTAGAGCTGTCCTAGTCTCCATGTTTGAGGATATATTTTTCTAACAAGTGTTGTCTCTATTTAATTTTAGATCATGGATTGGTTTGTTCAGATCTGCTTAGCGTTAAAACATGTACATGATAGAAAGATTTTGCATCGAGATATAAAGTCACAGGTAGGCAGGAGAAACTGTCTGTTAAATTTTAGTTTCTTAATGGAAAGACTTGGGCCTTGTTCTCATAAGCATCCAATACAGCAATATATCTGCAGTCTGGACTATACTACTTCAGAGTGCAGTCCAGGTCACATGAATTGAGTGCACTGTACCTTCTTTCCTTCCACCCCCACCCTCCTGCCCTTTTATAGAATGTAGTATGTCAGGAAGTCCCTGCGTGCAATCTGAAGTATACTTCAGACTCAACCTTTTCACCCCACTGATAGTATGTGACAATGAGGACTTTGGTCATGTTTAGCAGAACAATTTCTTTATTTTCCCCAAAAATGTTTCTTTTGATATAGTAAGAAAAATTTCTTCCCAAGTTTGTTACTGTGCTTTTAATCAGGAGTGTTTCCCAGTAGGACTAGTAAATTTTGGTTAAAAGTCAGCAATGCATAGATTATGTTCTTTTTCCTGTTCCATAGATTATGTTCTTTTTGGCTTCTATTCACTATTTTCTCTTTTGACTTTAGAATATATTTTTAACCAAAAATGGCACAATACAGCTGGGAGACTTTGGAATAGCTAGAGTGCTCAATAGGTAACATTCAAATATTTTTCCAGTTATCATAATATTGTTTGATATGTTTTAATTTATAAATATTTTTTCTGATTTTATTTTAGTACAGTGGAGCTTGCTCGAACTTGTATAGGAACACCTTATTACTTGTCACCTGAAATCTGCGAGAACAAGCCTTACAACAATAAAAGGTATTCTTTAGCACTTTACCCTAAATTTTATTCAGCTTTGCTTTATTTCTTTCAAACTGTCAAAGTGCATGAGCTAAGACACTTTATACCTCATCTTACAATAATTGGATAGAGACAAATAAAAAATTTGTGTGCCCAGTGTCCTCGGTAAATGGAAAACGTAAAAGCTTCTGATAATGTTTTTTATTTTTATTTCTTCTCCCCTTTTGTTTGTGCTCCCCTTAATTATATAATTAAAAATTATGCAAAAAAAAGTTATATATGCCCAACATTATGTAGAATGTTGTCTGCCAGAATGTTGTCTTCCAGAATATGTGAAGTATTCATTTTCCTTTAACACTTCCCATAATCACCAAGATGTGCCAAGCTAGGGCAATCTGCTTGGCTATAAAGTGTTGCTGTGAAAGTACAGTAGTTTTAATGCCTGTCTACTTGATGTCATTTAACAGTGCCCAGAATCTGTTGGTGTACTTTGCTGATTTAGTTTGCCATAGAATAAGCCTGGCCCAGATGATTAGTGGGGATCAGTGTACTTTGAGTGTTTTGAGAAGGATGCTTTTAGAATTCCTTCCTGCTGAAGATAGAGACATAGTGTCTGATATAGTAATGAGCCATCATTACTCAGGAAACAGTGGAACATAAGCTCCTTGCAGGCATTCTATTCAGTTTTACTTCAAGCTGGTTTTTGATCTTGAGGTGTGCTTTTGGGAAGGGCTCGGCCAGTGCACACTGACTTTCTCTGTTTCTTTTTTAGTGACATATGGGCTCTTGGTTGTGTTCTCTATGAAATGTGTACACTGAAACATGCAGTAAGTAGACGTTTTTTAAAACTTTTAGAATGAATCAATTACCTTCAGATGTTAGGGCCTGGCTACTTCAGCACTGCTTCCAGAGTCAAATAGGAACAAAGCTAAGCATTACTTGTAGGTTAATTGGAAATTAACCCTTCCTCCATCAGCAGGAAGGCTGGACTCAGTCCATTATGTTCAGTCAGCCTTATGAAGAAGACTGGGTTGAGAAAAAGTGACTGGGTCATGGTCATCCAGTGAGCATTCTGACTCTTTATATGTTTATGTCCTACTTTTCTACCCAGTGAGAACCCAAGTTGGCTTATAACATCGTGATTTTCTTCATGATTTTATCCTCACAACAGGGTACTTTAAGTGAAGAGACAATGACTGGTGGCAGAATGGTGATTTGAACCCAGTCTCTTAGGTCCTCAGCCTTCATAACCACTACGCCACACTGACTTCACCAGTTCCTGAGGCAGTGTTTATTTTGCAGCACTTGGAGCCATTATTTAATTGCCTACAACAAACAGCTTTGTTCTTTTTCAGTTTCTTTCCCTGTATCCTAGAAGAGATAGGGCTGGTATAACAACATGATAGGTTCAGTTTTGATGCCAAAAGAAAGCTGAGGCAACCTCTTCAAATATTTTGAAATATTCCTGAATTACGTTGCATTGTGAAATCTAGTTGTCCCTTGTTTTGCTGTTCTCTGAGTAGGAATTGTCTCTGTCTCTCTAGTTTGAAGCTGGAAATATGAAGAATTTGGTACTCAAGATAATCTCTGGATCATTTCCACCTGTTTCTGTACATTATTCCTATGAGCTCCGGAATCTACTTTCACAGTTGTTTAAAAGAAATCCTAGGGATAGACCATCAGTCACCTCCATATTGGAGAAAAATTTTGTAGCTAAACGCATTGAAAAATTTCTTACACCACAGGTATGGTCATGGGCTTTTTCTTACAGGTATATTTAGAAAGAAGCTGGTTTTAAAAGCTCTTTTGAAAATGCATTTTAAATGTTTTGTAATATACATATGTATGTATATATGTCCCGGAGGATTGATTTACTACTGCATTTGTAAACTGCTTACAGAGAAGAATAAAATTATAGTGATTGATTATATTTATTTTTGCCCTGCTTTTCCCTCCCCAGTGGAGGCCAGTCTCCCCTCCTTCATTTTATCTTCACATCAGCAACAAACCTGTGAACTAGGTTTGGCTCAGGAATAATAACTGGTCCAGAGCCATCCAGTGAATTGCCATGACAAATTGGTGATTCAAATCTAGGACTCCCAAACCTTAGTCCTGTATTCTAACCGCCATACCACTGTAACACTATCCATTCAGTAGATGTCGGAAATGCGTGTGCCATATGAATGGGGCTGCAGCATTTTGCATGAAGTTCTGCCACTGAGCTGCTCAAGCTTGGTAGCATTCTAGATATTTCCTTTAGCCATTTTCTCCCCTTACTATGCAAAATATCTCAAGTAGATGTATTTAGACACTATAAAGCACTTTACCTAATTCAAAGTTTTTAAGTTTCTGATAAGTCTTTCATGAGTCGCTGCCTTCTCAGTGATGGTTATATGTATAAATGCAGAAATCATGCCAAGATGGCAGTGACTGAAGTCTGTTGTATGCCAGAGTTCCACTTGTTCATTAAGGTTTGCAGATAATGGACCTCTGGAATTAATTGTTCTTGTTAAAAGGCTTGTAGGACTTTCAGTTGTAATTCAAACTGGTTTATTGCTGTATCAGTAATTTTTAAGTAGTTCCTTTAGCTTATTTTCAATAAAATTATATTTGATTCTATTTAAACTCCAATTCCTAAATAGTAAACAGCTTTCTCCCCACAAACATAGGAATACTTTAACATATGTTGAGATGAAGCAGTTCCTGTAAATATTTTAACTTTAGCTGCTAACCTAACATTATTGTTCTAGCTTTTTGCAGAAGAGTTCAGCCATAAAGTATTGCAGAAGTTTGGACAGCATGCTGCACCAGGTAATGTATGGGGAAAGGTTATATTTAGATATTATTAAAGAGAAAAGATTATCTTCAGATGTGATTAGAAGGAATTTGCTGGTGTATTCTGTCTGCATGCCCAGACTGAAAATGTAGGTGACAACAGCTTAAATGTAGATGGGTTAAGTGTAAAAACTTGCTCATTATGAAAGACCTCATGATGAGTTAATCAAGATCCTTATATTCTATTGTTGTAATTTTTTTGTTCCTGTTATACAACTTTTGTATAAAGGAAAGCAATAATCTGCATGTTTGTTTTTATCTTGTTCATGGATTTATATACTTATGTTCTTGAAACCTGTTGCATTGCTAGCTGGTTTGAATCTAAGAAGAGAAGGTGGGATATAAGTGTCTTAAATAAATAACAACAATCTTTTAGAAGGCTAGTTCTGAAATTGAGGTCATGGATGGACCTCTAATGCCATAGCCGACCATTTAACTTGTCAACTAATAGATTTATTGCTTAGTAACTGATTTTTCAGTTGATAGTTTGAAATGGTCTAATATACTGTTGAAAGGTTGTGCATAAAGCATTCTGAGATACAGTCCTCCTTGCAAGATTTATAGTACCTTCTGTATACGAGGAGGGCACCTTTGTTATGAAAGAATATTTCATTTTATCAGAGTAATGGGAAAATTAAAAACTGTTTCCATTTTCTCTGGTATTAAAATGGACAAACAAACTTGTATTATACCAAAATAGGTATGTGCTTGGCTTAGAACAAAGTTATGTTAAACCTGGTCTGTCATGTCATATGTCTTGAGGGAGATTTCTGAAACACAGCTTTGTAATTACATTCAGATATGTAATATTAAGTCTTTTTTTTTCCCTTATGTAGTAAAGAGACCAGCTCAAGGACAAAACCTGGCCTCTGCTGCACCTGCTCAGAAAATTACCAAACCTGCTGCTAAATATGGAGTGCCTTTAACCTTTAAAAAAGCTGGAGATGGAGCTAAAAAGTACTATGAGAAGCCTTTGCTTAAATGTAGACAGGTGAGGAAGAAAGCTCAGTAAGAAAATAAAAGTGCGTTTTTTTGAATGTGAAGTGCTGTATCCAACCAGCTTTTTTCAATCAGTATCACCCAGTACCCCTCCTTGTTACTGCCCCCATCCTACATGGCTTTTGTCCATGTATACCTATGGATCTCCATCACTGCCTTTTGGGAGACAAGGGAAACCCCTCTGTTCCATCTTTCACTGGTGGAAAAGCTGTGAAGACTGAATGGATAGTTCTGCAATGCCACTCTTACTACTACCATATGTCTCATCCTGCTGACTACATTAATTTACATTGTCTAATCTGTACTGAGTATCATTGAGAAATGATCTAAGTAAATATATAATTTGTCAGCAAGCACAACTGAGTTGCAGTGCATGGTCATATGCAAGGCATCCAAGGCGGCCCCTATTAATGCTACAAAGTGTGAGCAAGAATGTGCAAGCTATAAATATGAGACCATATTGTGTGGCTTAAGGGAAATATTTTAGAGGTGACTGTGCACATTCTTAATCCAAGCTGAGAAGTTTGTCTAATACTAAAAAGACATGGGGATGCATCTTATAATAGAAAACCTACTTGGAACCATATTTCCCCTAGCATTGTCTTGTGTTGTGCTAACATCTATTTGACAACTTCAGGACAATCTGCAGTGGACCAGCTACATTACAACTGGCATGAACTTTCTTTTGTAAAAGTAGACTCTGTTGCATCTGTCTTGTGTATTACAGTAACAAAAATGCTTTGCTGTTTCTTTCATGCCCTATAATTCAAAGTTGTCTGGTGTGTACTTTGTTTTTACATATATATATGTCTTTATTGGCATAAAAATATGAATAATAATTTGTTTTTGTCCATGCTGTCATGCAGTTAAGTGTCAGAAGAGCAAAAGCCTGCACAAACCAAATACTTTCTCCCCTTAATTTTTCTTTTAACAGCTGACCTGATAAAGAGTTCTAGTGAATTCACAAGCTTGTACAACTTTTGCGTCATTTCAGTTTTCCCTAATAAAGGCACTACATAGATTTTATTTCTCTTTATGACCCTGATATTAATCCTATGTGTACTTACAGGGAGTAAAAATTAACTGAAATCACTGTGACCCATGGAAGTGAACGTACGTTGTGTTGTATGATTATAGTTACAGGTGTGGTTGTCATTAAATAAGCCACATAGAATAAAGTTGGGCAGGCTTCTAAGTATACTTGCATAGGGTTGGGCTAGGAGGCCCTGTAACATCTGTAAAATTAACTGCATAAAATATTCCCTCATTGATTCTCCTCTCAAGAGTTGTCATTTAGAACAAAAATATGTCCTCATTCTAATTTATAGTTTCAATTTGTTTAGGCTTGTCCATGTCCTGTGAAGAAAGGGAAACCAGGAGAAGAAAGGAGGAAAATGTTTGAGGTATAAAGAGATGAAATTAAAGGGAAAAAAATTAAGCTAAGAACTTTTAAATATAAAACAAAACCTTCAAACCTTTCCTCCTTATTAGATATCCTATAACCTTATTTTCTTTCCTGGAACATAACTTTTATGTCCTAACCATCCTGATCTAAATTTGGTGAAATGATGGTTTTAGAGTAAATTTGTATTTACTTTTCAGGAAGCTGCTAAAAAGAAAAGGCTAGAAATTTTGGGAAAGGAAAAACGACAGAGAGAGCAGGTAAATTAGAAAATAGTGAAGGCTTATCTCTGCTAATAGCTATTTGTTTTTGTGTTTTTAAAAATAGAATAGATTAATATTTTGTTACTGTGGCTTTTTGGTAGCTTAATACACTCTCAGTTCACATGCTCTGATCTTTCATTTTACAGATCAGTTTCATGAAGGTGGAACAGATGAGAAGGCTTGAGAAAGAAAGGGTAAAAATCTCAACTTCTTGTTTTTTGTTGCGAGCTTTGACATTCTTCAACAGTGTTTGGATTCAGTTTGTTTTCCTTTCTAGATGGATCGAATAAACAGAGCCAGGGAGCAGGGCTGGAGGAATGTGCTCAGTGCAGGTGGAAGTGGTGAAACCAAGGTTGGTAGCAGCTGTGGGATACATCAGCAGTCTTTCTAACCTTTTCAGTTACCTGCAGAGCATTGCTTTTCTTCAAAGGTATTTCAGTTGCTAATACATCAAACATCTGTAGTCATTTCAGCTTTTTCCACTGTTCTGACATGCTAGAAGTGACACGGCATGAGACACCATAGAAAGTCTTTGCAATGGTTTACCTCAGCAGACTTCTCAAATCTGCAAGTGCCTGCCTGGCTGTGTAATGTAGCTCTGGGCTGTGTAATGAGAGGGGATGTGCTCTTGAGTAAGAAATGCCTTGCTTGGGTCCAAGTTATGTATTCCTTTGCAAGAATTAATGTGTCTTACGTTACACATTCCATTGAATGACTACATAGGGCATCTGAAAAGAGCCTAGAAGCTATTGTAGTGGTCCATAATATTTATTATATCAGGCTTTAAATTACTGCATGTTTTAATGTAGAAAGGTGTCTACTAGAGTAGACAACGAAATGAATTCAAATAGATTTCTTAGGAGCATTTTAGGTGTTGGTATTATAGGCACTGTTTTTCCAAGGAAGCTACATGATGGTTTTGGAGTAAATATGGAAACATATATGTGCACATCTTTGTATTGCTTAGAATTCAACATATTACAAACAATTTAACATCTTACCAAGTAATTCTTAGACTTTTGAAAATGCACTTATTTAAATGACCAAATAATAGAAGATTGTAATCGAAACAGCAACACATTGAGAAAGCTTTTTAAAATTAGAATTTCTGAATTTGACTGCAGTCTTTTTCAGGACAACTAGAGCTGCCAGTGTGTGTTAGAATCAGACATTCTGTGTTAGAATTACAATATAAGAGTGTGTTGTTATATTGTAGGCTCAGTGTTTTGGTGGAGGAGGAGGTGTGGTGCCTTTACCTGTGCCAGCTCGAGGACTATATGAACACTATCATGCTATTTTTGATCAGATGCAACAACAAAGGGAAAACATTAAAATAGCAGAGGGAAAAGAGGCTGAACTGAGAGAAAAGCAAGCTCCAGAGTCTGTTGACAGGTATGTTTGCCTTCACTCAAAAGCAGAGAACATGCAGCACTAGACAAAAGTAATGAAAATTACTGTACATATTTATCTACAGAGGACTTCCACCTGGAGTTCATCCAGGAGTTCCTAATGGGCCTGCAGGTCACCATCATTCACCTGATGCTGATGCAATTAGGAAAAGAGTGAAAAGATTGGAGGAAGTGTCTAGACAAGCCAGTGCAAACAGGTTGGATTGTGGATGTTTGGGTCTGTCCCCTGTCTATGTGTTTAGGTTTTTGTCATGTTTGTAGTTTAATGTCAACATAGAGTGTGAATGACAGAACTAGGTCCTTAAACATAAAGTTGTTTACATCAGCATGACTGTTTACATTTTGCATCATTGCTGCTGGAAATGATGTTATAATATTGGTGTGCTGGTGGCAGACATGATTTCATGTAAACAGAGGGGTTGATCTGTATTTTGAGGCTTTCATCATAGCATTTTTGAACAATAGACTGTATAGCTCTCTGCAGCCTTTTTTAACTGGTTGTTTTCAGGCTATTAATGGTGAGAGCCTATTAATAACTCAGTATATTCCTGTTGTTATGTGTCTGCTTTTTTACTTACAAACTTTATTTAAATAACATCAGCAATATTTTAAAAATCCTCCATTTCATCCACTCACCTACAGCTTTCTCAAAGAACGAACAAGAAACAAATAGCAAACATAAAAGGAGAGAGAAAAAATAAGGCAAGGAACCCCCCCCCCCAAAAAAAATATATATATATAGGAAGAGTGCAAGCTTCATTACTGAAATAAATTTCTGCACAGTGAAAATGTGTTTTAAGTTAATCTTCCTTAGAAACTTTTCTTGCACACTGAGCTTCAGCTTCCCTACATCAAATTGTTCAGTAACAAGGGACTTTCAGTGTTGTGGTAGTGACCTCTTTGCCAAAAACCACTGCATTAGAAAATACCTAGAAGATTGGAATTTAATTTGGAACTAAATGGTTAAAAATTATACAGATGTAGATCAAGAAAGATCAATATGATGATCCATTCCATAAACCAGTGGCCTTTCTACAGCTCTAAGTATGCATGTATGCAAATTCTACTCATGTGACTCCGGATCTGTCACTGGGCTTTCCAGTCACCCTTATTTAGAATACAAATATAAGGTCAATGTGACTTCAGCTCAGTTGCTGTCAAATCAGACAATGTGAGATTTGGTGATGTTGCCCTCATATTACTAGAATGTGATTTTGAATTCTGAAATTGCACTTGTTCTTTGAAAGTGATGCCCTGTGCAATACATATTTGGCCCAAAGAGAATTAGATATGATCTTAACTTGACTTTATTATGCATATCCAAAATAAGGTAACATAGGTAAAGGAAATGTTTCTACAAACCTGAAGAGTTCTCAAGTTTGCCACAGCAACAGAATGGTGGCCAGAGTTTTGTGGCTGCAACCAGGAAGAGCTCAGGAACCATGGTTGGGATGAGAGACATGATGTGGGGAATATGAGAAGGAGGAAGTAGTCAAATAGGGGAAAGTGGTGGAGGAGAGGGAGGGGAAGGAAAACAAGGGTATGTGGTTGACAGGAAGGGAGGTGAGAGGTTGCAAGGTGAGAAAAAGGTGAGAGGTTGCAAGGGAAGAAGAAATAGGAAGAAAAGTAAAGATAGCATGTGGAAAGGGATCACTGATGAGAATAAAATTCCTCCCACCGTCTTCTTTGTATGTCCTTATGGTTGGATGAGAATTTTTGTTTTAGATAATACGTAAGACAAAGATGTTAGGAAACACTGCAAGGCAACTCATTAGACTAGGCAGTGTGATAATTGTGCAGCCTAAGTGCATATATAATTGCCATTGGAGGTGCAGGAAAAAATAAAAGTTGAAAAAAGAAACTGTAGATCATGCAGTAAACACATTTTTTTTAAAAAATTGAATTTAGCATCATACAATCAGTGTTAACCTTAGCAATGTTAAACATTGACTTCTGCAATAATTCTACAATAATGTATTACCATCATGTACCTAGTAACTAGTATTATTTGTGGACAAATTAATTGAATTTAAAGAAACATTTCTTCAAAAGTACTTTTTTATATGATATACGCAGGAATTATTGCTGATGCGATTTATCTTGGTTCTATATAATGTAATACCCTAGAACAGGGATGTCAGACATTTGGCCCAGGGGCCGAATCAGGCCCCCGGAGGGCTCCTATCAGGCCCCCAAGCAACCAGCTATCATTTCTTTCCTTCTCCCTCTTTCATACTTCCTTCTGCATAACAATTTGCTTTGCAAGGCTTGCTTAATCACACAGAAGCTACAAAGCAAAGCCTCTATTTTATCCATTGGCTGAGGCTCCTCTCTAGGGGAGGAAGGGGGGGTAGAGCTTGTTTTTCTAGGCTCACTCAGCACAGCAGAGCTACTGAGCCAAGCCTCTCTTCCTTCTACTGTCTGAAGCTCCTCCAGCTCCTGGCCCCCTAGGGAAGGAAAGAAAGAGCTAGAGCTTCCTTTGCCCAGTTCCCTGGATCCCATGGGAGAGATACAAAGAAAACACCTTTAAGACCAACAGGTGCTAACATTTTAAGTATGTTTTAATTTTGAAAAAAAAATTGTATTTGTGTCCTTTATAAAGTTTACATCTCTGCTACCTAATCTTAAATAGGTATACACGTGGTCCGGCCCAACCTAACATAGCCCGGCCCAACAAGGTCTCATTTATGTCAGATCTGGCCCTTGTAACAAATGAGTTCGACACCCCTGCCCTAGAATGTATCTGACAGTCGCAACTGTTGCGTTGCCATTTGCTCTCAGACCAAAATGGGATGTATTCTGGATTCAATTAACTTGGCATATGGTACAAGGTGGTATTGCTCAATTGTCTCTTTTCTATTTGGTTTTTCTCGTTTGCACTACAAAGGATTATTAGACTGAGGTTTGGAAAACATGAATTGAATCTTTTATTGTATGTGGATGATGCAGTGTTACTGCTATCTAGTCTTAAAATCTTTCTTCTGTCATAAAACTAATGGAAAACTATGGTAGAAATATTCCTGCCTTGTTTTGTTTTGTTTTTAAAAGTTGGGGTTCACATGTTGCTTTAGCAGCCCAAGCTTAGTTCATACTTCCGGCTGGCCTATGACTAGCTGGTACAAGAAACAAGAAACTGAGTATAGTTACACTGAATGTCTGCTGTCCCTAATGTTTTAAATGGTATAATATTTTAAATGGTTTAATGTTTTAAAACTTAAATGTATTATTATTCTAATGTTTTATGCTTAAATGTTATTTATGCCAGATTTTTGTGAGCCGCCCTGAGCCACTTGTTGGGAAGGGCGGGATATAAATCATAAAATAAATAAATAAATAAATAAATACTGAGTTTTCCTTCTCCAAGAAAATTTTAAGAAGACAAAAGTACAGATTTGGGCTTGCATACATAAGGTTCCTTGCATACATAAGAGCCCTGTGGCGCAGAGTGGTAAAGCTGCAGTACTGCAGTCTGAACTCTCTGCTCACGACCTGAGTTCGATTCCGGTGGAAGCTGGTTTCAGGTAGCCGGCTCAGGTTGACTCAGCCTTCCATCCTTCCACGGTTGGTAAAATGAGTATCCAGCTTGCAGGGGGGAAAGTGTAGATGACTGGCTCTCCAGTTTGGTGTAGAGGAGAGAGGACTGAAATTAAAGGCTGTCACTGTCTTGCATTTCGCCCCATGTTTTCCACAGGCAGAAGGGATGGGTGGCTGCAGAAAGAGCTAAACAAGTTGAAGAGTTCTGGCAGCGGAAGCGAGAAGCATTGCAAAACAAAGCTCGCGCTGAAGGACATATGGTATGAAGTACTGGGCTTTTTTTACTCACAACTGTTTTAATCCCTTTTGAAAAAATTTATCTGTACATTTCTTAGACTTCAGCATTTTATTAGTGCTGTTCATAGCAAATGGATACAAGTGGCTTGTATGCAAATAGTTTAAATATATGCTTATTCCCATTGATCAACTTCCAGTATACAGTCTGCATCTTCCTTTGACTGTAGCTGATGTGATAAGCTGCTGTCTTGTTTTGCAAAGCAAGTAGCGATGAGGAAAACCTGACAGTCATAATCTCAAGAAGTCCCTTGAAGGTTACCCATTTAATTTGCCCAAGTGGGATTTTTTTTTTACATTATCTGATAATAGTTCCTTGCCATGAATTTGCTACAGTAGAGGATTATTCTGGTACTGACCCAATCTTAGGAGTAGCTTGCCAGGCCTTGAAGGGAGTTGCTGTGAGAAAGAGAGCCCTGCAATACACACTTAAATCCATCATTGTTCATTACAGCCACTTAAATCATGCTACTCAGCTGTTTTAGTTAAACTTACTCGGTCATAAAGTGGTCATGTGTAAGTATGTCCTTTGATTGAGCTACCATTAATAAGCTGTTATTCGTATTACTTTTGTGGTAAGGCCAGTATCTGTGCAGGGGGAAAGGGGGGAAAAGCTCTATTTTTAACCACAACCCAACTTCAACTTTCAGTTCAATGCTTAGATATAAACACAGAATACCTGACATACAGGAAACTTGTGACTTTAAGACTGTTTGCATCTGCATAAAATATATTTTGTATAAAATAAATGGGGGCATTGATGCAGTTCCTGCCCAGAAAAGGAAGTGCAGTGCTATATATTACTGCTGTCCTTTGAATCCTATGTGTTTCTTATTCAAGATAGCCTCCTTTTTCTCCTGACTCTTTCTGTCAATTGTGCTATGTTTTGTTGGCTGTAATGAAATATTCTTCATCTTAAAGAAGGGTAATATTGTAAAGCTGCAGCTTGCATTGTGACGAAGTCACTCTTTTTATTTTCAGTGATCTAAGCAAATTATGATGATGAAGCTGGTGTAAAACAGTAAAACGAAGAAAATACAAGTCATCTGACTATTTCCAAAGTTCTAATCATGATGCAAGCTATAATTGCAGTGCATCCATTTATGTACGTTTTCTCTATACGGTGGCTTCATGCCCCACAATACAAGCTATTGAAAAGAGTGTCCACTAGGTGTGGAGGGGCATCATGACAAGAGATACAAAAAGCTTAGCCCTGTGTCTGTTGCCTATTCTGGAACACTTATTTATGTATAGTCTGAATTTTACAGTTTTGAGGCAGAGGAAAAATGCTTTTGTCTCAACCTGCCACAGGAAGTCCAGGCCCATCCGTGTAATCTGAACTTCTAGGAAGCTGTTAGGCTTTCTAGAATCCAAGTGCTTTGCACTCTGGATCAAACCTGCTCATCAAAAGGCCAAGCTCTTTACTCCCTTCTCTAGATAGGAAATGGGTGCAGCACCGTTTGACCTGCTTAAGTGGGTTTAGGTTGTGGTTTAGCTGCATCAGGTATTGATACAAATTTTTTTTGTGTTGAAAGAAACGATCAGCTTTCCAAGTGAATGCTATATGTACTACATTTATCCAAGCATGTACCACGGTGTTATATATGTATATGTAATATACATTTCTGATAATGAAATTTACTGCAAGGCTGTGAGAGTGCATTTAATGTGATAACAAGCTTATTAAAAGCTTCCAGAGCAAGATTGCACTGAATGTTAAAGCATGTACAAACGAAATTGTTCTTCTGATCACTTTTAAACTTAGTAAGCTGTTTTGAGCAAGCAAGACAAACTAAGTTCAAATTTTGTATGTCAGTCAGTTTAAATACATAATTCTAGTCCCAGGTGATGTTATAACAGAGCATGGCTAAAGGATGAGAAAGATGGAAGCAAGGAAAGGAGACAAAATTGGGCAATGAGTAGACTGCATTTTTTGCTGTAACTTGAGTTAGCAATGATCAGTGACTATTAGCAATTGTTGATTAGATATAAGGCTAGATTATGTAATAGCCCCAGCCATTCTTGAATTTAATACATTAAATGGTGAACAGGATACACTGCAAAACCTGGCAGCTATCTATGGAGGCAGGCCCATTTCTTCAAGAGGAAAGAAAGCCAGAAACAAGGCGGAAGAGGTACGCTTCCTGCATGTTTGCTGCCTTCATTACATACATAAAGCCACTTTCTTTGCCTCATCTTTTCTGCATGAATTTTCATGTATAACCAAGAGAAAGGGTTCCTCATAGGAGTTCCCGTTAGTATCCACACACAGTTCCTAGAAAAGCCTCTTTAGATGAATTAGCATAACTGTTCCATAAATATATAATCAGAAAGAAATCATTCTTCTCTTCAGATATAATTGTTCCAGATTTCCTGATGTTCAAAGTAATGGTTCAAATGAGTAACTGAATTTACCAAGAAGGTCTAGAAATGTAGTGGTTCTAGCACTTCCACAAGAGTTGTCCCATTAATTCAGCCATTTTATGAATTTTCATATGTTGTTAGACATCTGTGTTATTTCAAATTTCCACTGATGGAAAAGCCTCTGATTTTGTTTTTCTTTCAGGAGTACTTGGCAAGGCTGAGACAAATTAGACTTCAAAATTTCAATGAACGTCAGCAGATTAAAGCTAAACTTCGTGGACAAAAGGCAGGTGGACGGCATCTTCAACTGATACACATGGCAAAATAATTTAATATAGCTCTGCTTATCTTGTTAATGTGATAGACCATCTGTCTGCTTTGCCAAATAGAACTGAATTGATGCCTCTTCTGTTTTGACTCCCCAGCTCTTCCGAAGCATGCGTTAGCTATATTGGTCCACTAGTAATCTGTCAGTTTGGGGAAAGAAGCTTTGAGAGCTGTTGTGCTCACAGAGAGACTCTTACTGTTCTTTAGCTATTTTTCTATACATTTCCTTCTGAAAGCATTAAAAGATGAAAGCTTATCTAAATTTTGTATCAAATGCAAATATCTTCATTTGATGTTTTGTTCTGATGTCACAATAAATCATAGCACTTAGTCTACTGGGCCTGAGTAACAAATTCTGATTTGGGTATAAGCCCTGGCTTGTCAGCCTCTCTTTTGCATCCCAGTGGACAGGATGTTCTCCCTGTAATGTGGCCAGGAAATTAGAAGGACGGAGCTACTTGACAGAATTTGATGCATGAATTCAGACTTTGCAACAAACCATAGTTAGGGGGTTAAAAATCAGTTGCAGACATTATCTTAGAGCCCCATTTGTTCGTTTTTCCTGCATTCAGCTATCACAACTGACTGAGGTTTAATCAAAGCACATTCGATAAACCACAGTTTGTTGTGGTGTCTGAATTTAACCAGAAAGTTACCATATTTAATTTTTTTAATTGGCTGTTTGGGTGTGGGATTCTTTTGTTCTGTTGTGTATTTCAAATAGTAAAGACAAATAGATGACTGGTTAGGAAACCACTCTATAAGGGTCCAACTGAGGTTAGTGTGGACACAGGCATCTTGAAGGAGAACATTGTCAATTAGATAGCATCCTCATAGTTCCACTGCACAAGGGGTAGGATGTGTTTTCACTGTTAATTACGATGTGTTTTTTAAGTGATAATACACAGCTTCATGAGGTTAAATACACACAAACTTTTTGTGATGTCCAGACTGGTGAAAACTATGATATGCCAGCAGAGATACTTGAAGTCTTGTGGATAAATCCAAATGGGCAGCCCTGTTGGTCTGAAGCAGTTGAATAAAGCAGGAGTCAAATGGCACCTTTAAGACCAACGAAGTTTTATTCAGAACGTAAGCTTTCATGCGCTAAAAGCACACTTCTTCAGACGAGGGAATAAGGTACAGTGGGCTGAAATGTAGTTGGTGGGTTAAGAGGGCAAACCCACCAACTACATCTATTTCAGCCCACTGTACCTTATTCCCTCGTCTGAAGAAGTGCGCTTTTAGCGCACGAAAGCTTACGTTCTGAATAAAACTTCGTTGGTCTTAAAGGTGCCATTTGACTCCTGCTTTGTTTGAAGTCTTGTGGTAAAGGTAATCAAATGTGAGGAAATTACCTCTGATCAAGATCTTTGATGCCTGTTCTTACATCTTCTTTGCAGGATTTTTAACTCAAACTCTTTTTGTAGATGGTGATGGTTCAGAATCTCACATGTGGCAGCACTAATGTGTAGAGAACTGTTTGTATGCCGTCTCTAGCTATTCATTGCAAAGCTTATATGACAAACTGACAACTTGAAAAATGTTCTGGAGACATATTAGCTTGTGCTGAGTTTTGAATTAGTACCATGATATGGCATTGAGCAATTTTACCCCCCAATTTTTTTTCCAGCTTGCTAATTGAACATATGCTTACCAATGTATGAAACAAATAGTTATATTAAAATTTACAATTGAGTGTACATAGATGTTGATCAAATCCAGCCTGAATTTAATGACTAAATGGCAAAATTATAAAACTGAGGCTATCATATTTTGGTCATATCATAAGACTCAGTGGAACATAATGTTAGGGGAAGTTAAAGACTGTAGGAAAAGAGGAAGACCCAACATGAGATGAATTGACTCCATAAAGGAAGACCTGAACAAATCATAGGATGTTTTGGAGGTCATTAATTCATAGGGTTGCCATAAGTTGGAAGTGAATTAATGACAGACAACACAGAAATGTTAATATTTACTTTTAAAATATTTGTAAACTATTTTGGTTTTGCCTCTTGAGATTAAGTCATAGGAATTACTGAGAAAAATTCACTCTAACCTAAATTTATGTATCCTCATGTTGGTAAGGCCATTGTGGAGTCTCATAGAAATCTGTAAATTTGCATGGTAAAATTCAAATGTAGAGTTATGGGTAAAATGCTCTTTTCTGTTTGTAAATAACTATATATCTCACATTTATTTTTAGAATGAAGCTGGAGGTTCTCCTGTACACGAACTAAGTGAAGAAGCAGAAATAAGGCGTAAAAAAATTGAAGCGCTAAAGGTAACATTGAAAGAGACTGATGGTGGTTCAGAATTTTGCTGCATTGGAATCACAGAACCATTAACAGCTTTGCTGCAATATTGCTTATGGTGCTATCCTGGAACAGAAAGAAATAAGCACAGGAAGGCTGGTGAGGTGGGGTAATGCTGTGAGACCAGTGGAGCTACAGTTGCTTCAAAGAAGCTCTTCCACAGAGGAGAGATGAAGGAAAGAATATTATTTCATAGGAAAAGACTAGGTGGGGAGGACTAGCAGGGAATGATTCTCATAGATGAGGTTCAGAAGAGGCCCTTGTCCCCCTCTCAGTGTTAGTCTGTGGGCCAAGAGTCAAAAATTGACATGCTGGTATGAAGTAAGGCAGCAACGATTCTTTGTTTCTCGGAAAGGAGTATGTCTATGCATTACATTTTGATGTGATAACCCATTCTGATTGGTAGTTTAAGTGTTTTTTGATGTTATCAAAATGGCCAAAGCCAGTTTTTCTTAACTTCTCTAATTTGAGCTATAATTCTGGAGCTGAGACCACTTTCAAATTTTAAAGCACTGTTAGAAGTGTAACAAATCCTGCTACTAAGAATGAGCTACAGTTGTCTTATATTTTAGGTGATTGTCTGGATTAGGTGTAGTGCCATATGCTTTTAACCTTATAAAAATGTAATAAGCATTGACTTTTATTTATGCCTTATATCACAAAAGTAGTAATAGAGTCATTATTAGTAGGTGAATTTGTTAGCTTTCCAGTAGTGCTTTAAAATTTGACATTGGTCCCTTGGTTCACAAGTTACAGCAGAAACGGTAGAGAAGATTGGCTTCAGCCATCTTGATAACATCACAAAATGCTTAAGCTACCAGTCAGGATGGGTTATCACATCAAAATATAATACATATAGTATAGCCCTTTCAGAAAAACATTAAAAAGTATTCATACCTTAATTTATACCAATATCTGGTCTGGCTTGCGAGCTGTGTCTCTGTATTCCTCTCTCAGCACTATCCCTTCTAGCACCGACTGAGCCAGGCAGCATAACTGAGCGCCATTAAGTGGCAGATGGGTGGGATTTTCTCCAAGCAGTCTTCAGTAACCAACCCAAAAGATCATGGGTATAAAAGGACTAATGATAAAACATACATCCTCGCACAGACACTTGGGCACAATTTATAGTTGTGCAGACTTTAGACAGAACACTATTTTAGAAAGTGAAAAAGATATTTTATTAGTGAGCCTGTATTTACAGGAACCTCTACAGTCGCTTTACTGGGGATGGGTCCAGGGTGGGCGAGTCTAGCCTGTCAGACGGACCTGAATTCCAAAGTCTTAATACAGAACAGCAGACCAGATTAACCAAAGGGCTGGGTCCAGCAGGCCATTTAATCTCTTCAAGTCAGTTAAATACTTGCTACATCCAAAGTTGGTAATGGAATTCCTTCCAAAACATCAGTCTTTTCAACTTAATATCACCTCCATGTTATCTGAATTTACCTTCCGCATGCTCTCCCTTTATCATTTGATCACAGCATCCAGGCATTGCCGCTGAATAGAGATGGTAGCTACTGAAGGCTGACTATGAGATGTAAAGTCAAGTATCATCAGAATACATCTGTCAATCCACTCAATAGCCTTCAGTAAATAATAAACAACATAGTTGATATACAGAACCTTGTAGAATCCAGCATAGCATTTCTGTTCCACAATCTTGAGCCACCACTATCATCTGAAGTTAGTTAAAACCCTTAAGTACTGTCCTCCTCACTTCAACTCTGTACTCCAAATACTTTAACAAGATTGTGTGGTCAACTGTATCAAAAACAGCCACAACATCTAATAAAATCGAAAGAGAAGCATTCCCAGATCTGATTTCTGAACTAAATCGGACACCTCTTCAGCATGCAGGCCAGCACTCGTCCCTTACCCATTGCACTTGTATTATTGAAATTGTCATATCAATTTGTGAAATTATATCTGGTCCCTCAAAGAGATGGTAGTGTCCATTTTCCTAGCCCCACTTGGCTGTATCCTGCTGGCTTTTCTTGTGGGACACCTGTGAACAACAGCTACAGCGAAAAGAGGAATCAGAAAAAATGGGATGGAAAAACAGGCAGGAAGCAACCTCCTTCAGGTTGCACCACTTCTTGTAATGTTGATTTGGCAGGCTCTGATAATGTTGTTCATGCACGCTCACCTGTGCTGCCACAGGGTTTGAAAATTAATTTCTTGCTGCTCCAATTACTCTTCTGTTGTGGTCCTTGCAATTCCAGTTGGCCTGTGGTTGCCATCCAAGCCCAAGTATGTTGAGGAAGGGAATCAGAATATATGAATTACAACCCCGATTCTTCTGTAGTGTTCTGCCTAAATTCTGAAGCCCACGGTTTGAAGATCTCACAACAAGACTTTACTAAATGTTTCCTTTCATACTGAGAACTTGCTGTTATCTTGTGAGACTGTTTAATGTTCATCAGCTATTCTGTGAAACATTGGTCTTGCCGTGAGGAAAAACAAATTTATGTTCAATAAAACTTTTTCTTGGTTCAAAGCACCATGGTTCTTTGCAACACAAAGGAAGAGGTGAATAGTAGTGCTGCAAGGCTAGGTGTACTGACTAGTACATTGGTTCTTGTATAAAGCCAGGTTATTTCAGGTTCCTCTAGAAGAGATGAGATTAAAAAAAGGAAACAAACTGTATCGCTTCAAGAAAATAACTTCTAGCATAAGCAGGGGTAAATTTCTGGATTTGGTGCCATTTTTTCCACACAATTCTCTTACCACATGGTTAAACACAGCTCTTCAGTGTAGAAGACACATTTCTGCAACAAAATGTTGGTTAGTCAGTAATAAACACAATGAAAGCCACCCTGAGCTTGCTGCGGTGGGGAGGGTGGGATATAAATCTAATAAACTAATATGCAGAAAATATCTTGGTTAGGCTAATGGCTGAGGTTTTCATTGAATTCAGAAGGTTGCCTGTTGCTGATAAATTATTTTGGGGGGTTATATTTCCAGGCACAAGCAAGTGCCCGGGCTGCAGTCCTAAAAGAACAGCTGGAACGAAAAAGAAAAGAGGCTTACGAAAGAGAGAAGAGAGCTTGGGAAGAACATGTAAGAAAGCTTTTGCCATCTTTTGTACCTGCTAATAAGATTTCTGTGAACAAGCTTTAATGTAAGAAGTACTTCATTTTTCCTGTATTAGCTCCAAAGATGCTGACATATGTATCCCTAGTGTTGCCTCTTTCCTTTACTGTGTAATCAAAGTGTTTTAAAATGTGTATTATTGATGGTATGAGTTCTCACCCTAAGCTTAGCATACATCCACTCAGTATTGTGATCTGGATGACTACAGAGTCTAGATCACAAGTACCCTTATAGCTCTTCAATGTGTGCACAGTTTCTTCCCTTATCAAACTCATTACTTGTTTTCCCTCCAAGATAGCACCAAGTAATGCATCTGTAAAGTGTTTCTCCCAAGTATTAGTTGAGGAATAGGACTGTTGAGAACCTTCCATTGTTGCCCATGCTAACATGTCAGCCTCAGACTGCTTCCCTCCTCCCCACTGACATTACAGAAACACTGCTGCTGATAGCACTACACCACTCCAGAACCAAAGATATTAGAGAATTCTTGAGCATGACTGCACACTATGCTACTAGACCTTGTTTGGCTGAGTTATGATGGACAGCTAAAGAGCTATAAGTAAGTTGTAACAAGAAAGGATTTCCGATAAACTACTCTGTTTTGAAAGCTATAAGTATTTTTGGAAGAGCATCACTCTTGCTTGCTTGCAGTTAAAGCCTCTTTCTTCACTTGTATCTCGCCTGGCACTGAAGGAGCAGCACACACAGCCAAATCTGTATTTCTCGGACCTTGATTACAGAATGAGTTGTTCTTAGAAAGTAAATAGCTGCTTTGGGAGAAGGAGTTGCTGTAGAGAATATGTCATTCCATTATGCTTAAATGATTACGTAGCCATGATTCAAGGCCTTCTATTTCCTAAGCTGATGAAAATTCTGGATTGGATAGGGTGTTCTTTTTTGTTTGTAATGAGCACATTTCTTACTTTTTCTCCCCTGAAATATTAAGCTGTTAGAGGCTGGCAGTTAATACACTGAATCTTAAATTATAATTTGATTTGTTGCTAACCACTGTTTATGGGCACCATCCCCTTTTCCCAGTTTCTGGAGCTTAAAAAGGGGATTGGGTAGAAGTCCACTTTCACTGAGCTATAGTAACAGTAGGAGTTTCTTCTGTTTGGCACAAGATTCTTGTTTTATTTGTTTTGCAAACCCTGATGCAAAGGAAGAGACAACATTTCCATTTTCCATCAGTTCTCCAATTCCATTTTAAACAATTGCATCATCGCTAGCCATCTGCATAATCCTGAGAATTGGGGGAGGGGGGAGTGTCAGGGATGATGGCAATACCACCTGCAACTAGGTTTCCAGAGCCCTGGCTGTATGACTCATAGAATCATAGAGTGGGAGGGGAGCATCTAGTCCAATCCCCTGCACAATGCAGGAAACTCACAAATACTTCCTTCCTGCACACACACACACACACACACACACACACAATGGCCCCTGTTCCGTGCCCAGAAGATGGCAAAAAAACCTCCAGGATCTCTGGCCAAACTGGCTTGGAGAAAACTTGCTTCCTGATGCCAAAGTTGCAATCAGCATTTCTCTGCCCATGTAAGAAAAGGCCTCAAGAACTGAGCAGTGATGCAACCCTTCGTGCCTAAGTTCATGGTCTGCCTAACCAACATTGCTGTCAGATGGCCATGTAGCCTCTGTTTAAAAGCCTCCAAAGAAACAGCCCACCACCTGAGGAAGTCTGTTCTACTGAGGAACTGCTCTAACTGTCAGGAAATTCTTCCTAATGTTTAGCTGAAAAATCTTTTGATTTCATTTCAACCCATTGGTTCTGGTCCAACCTTCTGGGACTCTTGAATAGTATATTCACTGTGATCATATTACACCCCAAGTTAGTGCAGTATAAAGTCATAACTAATTTATAATAAGCTAGGATGGAATCAGTGACCAAACACGATCAAGCATTCTGGTTCCAATAGTACAGTTTGCTTTTAAAAGTTGGGAGGGGGATAACTAGCACATGATCACATTATATAGGACTTACACATATATGTATATTCTATCCACAGCTTGTAGCCAAAGGGATAAAGAATCCTATGGGAGTTGCAGAATTAAGTCCCACACATGGCAAACAAGAAGCTGGAGGTTCTCCTACCAGGCTGTCAAAGCCCAGTTCACCTCAAGTCATCTCCATGACATCAGCTTTGAAGGAAGTGGGTGCGGTAGGTGGTGGTGGTGTGATTTTTTTTCTTCTTCCAGGATGTAAATGGTTCTCCCTACCTCTACTGTGTTCTCAAACTAAGCTTGTGAGATAGATTAGGTTGTGGGAGACATTGCCTCAGTGTGGTTGTGAATTCAGGTCTCCCAGGGCAAAGGCTCCAGAGCATTTTCCTCTACTTGCCCTCAGTCAAACCCTGTGTTTCCGGACTTCCAAAACAATGTTTGTAGGTCATAATAAAAAGTAATATTTGGCCATGATGTGGCTGCATGCATATCATTGTATAAGTATTTGGAAGCTAATATGACTTCTAATTCCTGTATCATTGATGAAACAAATCTGCAAAATATTATATTTTACATGCTTTTTCAACATGAGACTCATTGTATGTGATAGCTAGTATAACTGGCCCTGTTTCAGAGATTTAGACTGTTTGAAATTCTGCCTAGAAGGAGTATGCAAGAATGACAGTAATAATGTTAAAACATGCCAACATTGTTTTCCTCTGTTCTTATGTCTAATAAATTACTATACTGTCTCATATCTCCTTTAGTTAAAGGATGCAAATGCTGATGCCTCTCAGGAACCTTCAGCAGAAATAGAACCTGATGTGGCTGTTCAAGTAAGCTCAGTGATTTGGACTCTATTTCTGTTCTTTTCCTTAGAGTTTAATTTTAAAATGAATTATTTTCTTCCATTTCAGAACAAGCGACAAATACTCCGAAGACTGAATCAAAACCTTAAAGCTCAAGAAGATGTGGAAGAGCACAGTGAGCCTCAATGCAATGATGAGGTAGCTGTGGCTGATGAAAATAACCAGCCTCAAGAAGAGAAGTGTTTGCTTTTAGCTGATCGCAAGAAGTGGGAGGCAGGGGCTCAACTTGTGGTTCCTCTAGCTCAGTTAACGATGGAAGGATCCTTCTCAGGGACAGAAGGTAGAGTGATTCCTTTTAAAGTGTGTTCTACCAATGTCTTTTAGGTACCTGGTCAGTTTTATTAATACTATCAGATCCTTGTAACCTGGGTGCCCATTTATTGAATTATTCAGCTTGTCCTCAAAGAGTTGTAGATACAGACTACTAAATTTTAAAGTCTGGCTAGATGGGATCTTCTTTTTCCTCTGTTCAGGGGCAGCGGCTCCACACAAGTTCTTGCTCTCTCCATCATTTATTTACACAAAGCCCAACAAGCAACAGTATATCACAATTGGGAGAAAGTAAAGTGGGGATGTATCCATGATATCTAACATTCAACTGTTAGTAATTCACGACCTGATTATATATTGACATCCTTTATTTGGAGTGTGGGTTTTTGGTAAAAGTTTTATCTCCACATGAGAACCCAACCGCAATGATAAATCTTGAACTTCTCTGCCATGTTATCCACCATTCAGTGCCATACAGAAATAGCTTCCTCTAGATACTATTTACATTTCTGCTCATCAGGCTATTTGCTATTTCTTTGGGGAGATTTGTGTCTGAAGATACTAACATACTCATGTTTTTGTATTAATATTCCCCACATAAAATGCATTGATCTTGATTTTGGAGGTTTGAAATTCCTGCATATTTACAGGAGCCAGTTAACCTCCACAAACACTTCCTTTCCCAGTTTGTTCTCTGTGGGTGGTGGGTTTTCTTTTAATTTTACTAAGGAAACACCACAAAGAACAGTAGGCATGTTTAATTCACAGCAAGTTACTTGTGAGTTCTCTTTAACATTTTGAGGATGAGCAAGTGAGAAAAGGAAACTCTTAAGTGCTAGTAGCTTTTACATTTCTGTTAGCCAAATTTGAATCTCTGGCACTAATCAACTCAATGTTTTTTCCCCCAAAATTTATTTTCTATGAATGCAACCCTTAATTTAGATGCATTTGTACTGGCTGAAAACATTTGTGTTAGTAAAAACTGGTATTCACATCAGTAATTTATAAACACGTTTGCTGTCACGTATTCATGTCAGTATTTTATAAACACGTTGCTCTCACAGTACAGGTAATTTGCTCTCACTTTTTAAAGATGAGGGAAATTTGGCAAGGGTTTCATATTTGCAAATATTTGAAGAAATCACTTGATGGAAGAAGTTGTTTATTTCTTTTTTTTCTTTGTTCGTAAAAAAATAAAAAACACTTGACTATTTTAAATTGGTTGCTAAGTGGTTAAATATTTCCCTACAGCACAGACAATTGGGGAGGTTATTAAGCTTGATGTTGCTGATCCTCAGCGAAAAGTCTGGGGCAAAAGCCCAACCGACTCAGTACTGAAGATACTAGGAGAGGCTGAATTGCAGCTTCAGACTGATCTACTAGATGACTTAAGCATTACCAATGGTAAGGAGAAATTGAAGTTACAAATGTTAGTTATTTAAAAGTTGCATAGGAGCTTATACTTAGCATCAGGGCTTGAATTCAGCAGGAGCTCACAGGAGCACAGCTCCTGACCCTCCAGCCAGGGTCTGCATACAGTGGGGAATTCTCTCCCCGCTGCACACAGATCCTGGGGCATATGCAAATGAGATATGCTACTGAGTTCCTGCACCTTTTTTTCCTACAAAATGACCCCTGCTTTGTATTGACATATTTCTGGATGTTATTTCAATTTTTAAATTTTATTTTTGATGGAAGAACTTAGACTAGTGTGTTTTTGTTCATTTTTTTAACAAGGTAATTAACTTAACATTTGGCACAAAGCCTTTTCCTCTGCACTTTAATTCTAGATTAGGAGGCAAATCTGGTTGTCTTTGTGCGATGAACTATCATCTGGTATTTGTTTTCTCACTAACATTTATGATTGTCATGAAGCCCCCTAAAATTGCAAGATATGAAAAGGAAAGTTCTGTGCTGAGTTTCGTTGTGACACAAAGTTCAGTCACCACTGGAATAACTTCTAGATCATAATTTTTAAGGCACACGTTTTTAAGGTACTGTTTAAGTACGACATTATGACTTTAATTAACTGCCAGCCCTCCTCCCGTCTCAACTCTGGATTTTTTATGAAGTCCTTGAAGCTTGTGTTTATACATTTAATACATTTATAAACCTTCCTGTTTGTCTGAGGGGGTGACAGTTGCAGTAATGCAGATTTCTTGAGATTTACCCATGCAAAACAATCTGTTTTTAGAGTCAGTGAACACTTTTCACTCATAGAGGTAATTGCTGTCTGTGAAGAATTTATTAAATCTCAGCTGTTCATCTGTTTTAGAAATAAGTATATAAAGTGACAAGAATATATAACTTTGCTGCAGAAATACCAAAAGAAACGTTAACAGTCAGAGAAAATAGCGAACTGAGAAAAGCAACTCCTGGTGGAGAGGAATCATCACCTGAAGGAGCTAATAGTGAAATAATAACTGCCGGAAGCATTCCTGCACCAGACTTCACATGCTTGTCTCCCAGACATGACCTGATGGATGGTATGTCTTTGTCATCTGTCTGCATTCCATGTGTCCATGTGACTAATTAAAAATTTACACACTCCTTCTCCTTCTTAGTGAGAAATGCTAGAAACTTTATTAACAGATGTTTGAAAGAGACAGACTTATGATTTACTGTTGCACTACTTAAGACCAAAAACAATGTACTCAGGGCTATCCTGAGATAATGTGTGAAGAAGTGTAATGAAATTCCTGGATTATCTTGATTCTGGTCTCAGTGTGTAGCTGCTTGCTAATTATGTGTCTGAGCATTGCTAGTCTATATGAATTAGAGGGTTTCCTGAATGTCCTTTCTCACGAGATGAATATTTGTGCACAACAAGGGTAGGAGCCTCTGCTGAACTTCAGCAGCCTGTAAGAATTAACTTGGATGCAAGTAAAGCCTTCAGCCCAATCTTTGTTTCTTCTCTTGGTGAATTTCCCCCTCAGAGCCTGATGATTTGGAAACTGAATTGTTGGTAGAGCTCAAAGAAAATAAATGCAATGCAAATGCATTCCCTGTTGTCGAAGAAGTGTGGGTTAAAGAAAGGGAAGAAGTCGAGGCAACAGTGTGAGTCAATCAATCCCTCTCCCTTATTTCTTAGCGTTTAGAAGTGCATTTTCAAAAGGCTTCATATGTTTGCTATGTCACGTAATTGTCTTCTGGGTATGGTGATCTTTTAACAGGCCATTGGATCACACTGATAGTGACCAGTATGACAACAATGAAGAGCCAACCTCAGAAGAAAGAATATTTAAAAAGATAACACAGCATGATGAAGCTTCAATAGGTCAGCAACAATAATTCAACCTGCTCTTGTACATGCATGAACTGAATTCCCCAATCCCAATTTTATGTGTTACCCACATAGGGGAGGCCCATATTTAAAGAGGAGTCACTGTCATATTTAGTTTGGGCTTTTGTCAGTATGATTCAGACCTTTATATGACCCAGGATGAAAACCTTGTGGGTGATAAAGAATGGTGGAACACATTATGTTGATTTTTGAATTTCAGCTCTGCAGGAATGGAATTATATCTTACTGTTCCTTCCTTTTCAGTAATTACTATATGTGCAAAATGGGTCCACTGGTTAAAAGGAAAACTAGTGTATTAAAGCTCAGACTAACAAATGTCTTTTATAGTACTTTTGAAGGTAAACTTGCTCTCAAGAAGTCATGCTCTGGTGTAATGAGAAAATGAATACATTAAAGGGAAATGATAGATAGATAGATAGATAATTTTATTTGTATCCCGCCCTCCCCGCCGAGGCAGGCTCAGGGCGGCTAACAACATCATACAAATTTCAATTATACAAAAAAGCAAAAAACACAAAATTACATTTAAGCATTAAAATTCTGATTAGGTTTAAAATTAGTTAATTAAGTTAATAAAAGTGCTAATACTGTTCTTTAGGATGGCGGTTATCATTAACAATTTCTTCCTTCGTCAGCGAAAGCTAGTCGGAAGAGGAAGGTCTTGCAGGCCCTGCGGAATTGTTCAAGGTCCCGCAGGGCCCGCATTTCCTCTGGAAGTTGGTTCCATAGGCTCGGGGCTACAGAGGAGAAGGCCCGGTTACGGGTACATTGCAGCTTCACCTCTCTCGGTCCGGGAGTAGTCAACAAGTTTTTTCCGGCTGACCTCAGTGCTCTCTGGGGTTCATATGGGGAGAGACGGTCCCTAAGGTAGACAGGTCCTCGACCATATAGGGCTTTAAAGGTAATGACCAGCACTTTGTAACGAACCCGGTATGTAACTGGCAGCCAGTGCAGCTCGCGCAGTCCAGGCTGTATGTGCTCCCATTTAGGAAGCCCCAGCAACAGTCTAGCCGCCGCATTCTGCACCAGCTGCAGCTTCCGGGTTCGGTACAGAGGCAGCCCCATGTAGAGGGCATTACAGTAATCCAGTCTCGAGGTGACCGTTGCGTGAAGTACCGTTGCCAGATCTTGGCGCTCTAGGAAGGGAGCCAACTGCCTTGCCCGCCTTAGATGGAAAAAGGCTGACTTGGCGGTGGCTGCAATCTGGGCCTCCATTGATAATGAAGGCTCCAGTAAAACTCCCAGACTCCTAACCCGGTGCGCCGCTTTCAGCGGCACCCCGTCGAAGACCGGAAGAGGTATTTCCCCTTCCCGAGCGCCCCGACCCAGACAAAGGACTTCTGTCTTCGCTGGATTCAATTTCAGCCCGCTCCTCCTCAACCAAGTTGCCATATCCTGCAAGGCCCGGTCTAAATTCTCAGGGACGCAGTCAGGCCGGCCGTCCATCAGCAGATAGAGTTGGGTGTCATCTGCGTATTGATGGCACCCAAGTCCGTATCCCCTGGCAATCTGGGCAAGAGGGCGCATGTAGATATTGAATAACATTGGTGAGAGAACTGCCCCCTGGGGCACTCCACAGTCCAGTGTGTGCCTCCGGGACCGCTCGCCCCCAATAGCCACCCTTTGTCCCCGATCCTCGAGGAAGGAGGAGAGCCACTGTAAGGCAGACTCCCTCACCCCTATGTCGGCGAGGCGGCAGGTCAGTAGCCGATGGTCGACCGTGTCGAACGCGACCGACAGATCTAGCAGCATCAGCACCGCCACACCACCCCGATCCAGATGCCGTTGGAGATCATCTACCAGGGCGACCAGTACTGTCTCCGTCCCATAGCCCGGGCGAAAGCCGGACTGGCAAGGGTCTAGGATGGAAGCGTCATCCAGAAAGCTCTGCAACTGCAACGCCACTGCCCTCTCTATTATTTTACCTAAAAATGGTAAATTGGAGACCGGTCGGTAGTTTGCCAATTCGGCCGGGTCTGCTGTACTTTTTTTCAAGAGGGGTCGGACCAAAGCCTCTTTCAGAGATGATGGAAAACGCCCCTCCGAGAGGGATCTATTTATGATGTCCCGTAGAGGACAATCTAGCTCCCTCAGGCAGGATTTAATTAGCCAGGAGGGGCATGGGTCCAGATCACAAGTTGTAGGGCGCGCAGAGGAGAGGATTCCGTCAACTTCCTCCAGGCTGAGCGGGTCGAAATGATCCAGAGTTAAATCAGAAGACAGGCGTGGGGCCTCGGGCTCATGTACTGTGTCTAAGGTGATGGGCAGGTCTTGGCGGAGTGACGTGATTTTGTCTGCAAAAAATCTCGCAAAAGCCTCACAGCCTATTTCTGATTCACTAGCGTTTGGTCTGCCCTGGGGCAGCGTAGTTAAATGTCCAATTATTTTAAACAATTGCGCCGGGTGCGAGTTTGCAGACGCAATCTTGGCCGCGAAGTACTTCTTCTTCGCGGCCTTGACTGCCATCTCATACGACCTCATAAACGTTCTGTAGGATGTTCTCGCCGCTTCGCCACGAGTGCGCCGCCACTGCCTCTCTAGTCGTCGGAGTCCTTGTTTCAACCGGCGTAGCTCCGAGGTATACCAGGGAGCCAGCCTTGAACGAGGGCGCAGAGGACGTCGGGGTGCGATCTCGTTGATTGCCCCAGATAGCCGGTCTTGCCAGGCATCAACCAGGGCATCAAGGGAATCGCAAGGGGGCCAAGGATCCCGAAGAGCCATTTGGAACCGTTCCGGGTCCATCAGGCTCCGCGGGCGAGCCAAAATAGGCTCTCCGCCCTTACAGGGTTGAGGTAGCGTCTCCATACGGGCCTTGAGGGCCAAGTGATCCGACCATGGTATCGCCTCCGTTGCGATTTCGTTCACTTTAATCCCGGCCGCAAAGATCAGATCTAATGTGTGCCCAGCCTGGTGCGTGGGAGTCGTAACAAATTGGGAGAGTCCCAGTGTCGCCATGGAAGACACTAGGTCCATCGCCCGAATGGAAGCCGCGTCATCGGCATGGACATTGAAGTCGCCCAGGACTACGAGCCCCGGGTACTCCAACGCCCAGCCGGACACCGCCTCCATCAGGGATGGTAAGGCGCTGGCCGGTGCGTTAGGCGGATGGTACACCAGCCAGATCGCCAACCTCTCCCCGACTTCCCACGCAAGGCCGACACACTCAATACCGTCAATCTTTGGGGCCGGGAGGGCCCGGAAGGAGTAAGCCTCCCGTATGAAAATCGCCACCCCGCCCCCCCGCCCGCTAATCCGCGACTGGTGGAAGACCGAGTAACCTGGGGGAGTCATCTGGGAGAGTGCCGTCGTCTCTCCCTCTTGAACCCAGGTCTCGGTCACGCAAGCCAGGTCAGCATCCTGCCGAAGCAGGAAGTCCCTGATGGTCTCGGTCTTATTGTTTATAGACCTGGCGTTGCATAACACCAGTGTCGGACGCGGAACCTACTCATGAGTAGTAATAGCAGCTTGGGTGACATGCTATAAGTGAGGGGTACTGAATTAAATTCAATCTTATTTCTTTTTGAGAGAACAGAGGTAGAACAATGCCCCTTTGTGATTCTAAACATATCTGCAAATACTAAAAAAAGTAATGGCTTACATTTTTCCATATTTAGTCAGTCTGATTCTGACTCATCCCTGGTGGTAATCTAAACTGGAGAGAGTCTGTAAGTATAAATCCTGAGTTCCACTTGATACAGGATCTAAGCCTCAGGCTGCACCAATCTTTTGTGCTTGTTGGCCCCGTGGACAACTGCCTTGCTAAAGTTAAGCAGGTATGGATGTGGTCAATGCTGGGCGAAACATTCCTGGCCTTCCCTTGCTGAGGTTGATAATGAATAAAGGCAGCATATAGATATAATAAGCTAATGCAGTGCAGTTTGTTTCCAGATAGGTGACTGTTGAATCTTCGCTGTACAATCTCCTTGTTTTAGCATGTATTTGATTTGCAAGCTACCCAACCACAGTACAACTTCCCAATTGGGTTGAGCTGTGGCATGATTCAAAGCCTTGAATGATGACGCAATCTGATTTGAGGCTTGTCACATGCCAGGTGGCACACATCTTATCAAGTAGAAGAGAAAAGCAAGCTGGTTAGGGAATTTTTGGAGAGAAGGGTAGGCTGGATACCCTCTCCATCTTTCCCAGTTGCACAATAGTATTCAGCATCTTTTTAAATAAATGGTTACTGTGATGTATATGTTATCTTTACACACCCATTTACACACTCAGACTTTAGAGAATGAGCTATGACTCTGGGTACCCTCAGATCACATTTCATCTCTGATATAAACTTGCTAAGTGGCCTTGGGCAGTCCATTCTCTTTTGTCCTCTGCCTTGTATACAGAAGGAAGGGTGGAAATCAGTTGCATTACAAGACTCCTAAGGTTCAAACTAAAATAATGTGTATAAAGTTCTTTGAAGACCAAAAGTACTATGTAGGTGTTTATTATTTACTCACTATCCCATATGCTAGCAGATCTAGGTCCATATTTTATCCCATGTTATCGGCATGGTGTTCTGTAATGCTCATAAGTAACCAGATGCCAAATCTCGGAAGTAAGATCTATTCCGATTAGCATAGTGCCTTGTGGCAGGTTGAGATGAGGTGAAACTGTTCCTCCTTCCTCTTCCACAAGCGTAACTCCATTGAGGAAAGGGGTCAGTTTCATCCCTTTGTCTCTCCTCACTGCAACCCTCTGACCCTCATGATTGCTTCTTGCAGAGATCTGGAACCCCAGGAAGGATCATTCCAAGGGTCAGAAAGAGTTTCAGGAAAGGAGAGAAACATAGAAAACTGTGCCTTCTACATGTGGGTGACAGGGTACTGACTGATGGAGGAATTTTATTTATACTGGTGCGCCCAACGTTTATTTTAATTAGCAATTTAAAATAAGGGAATCCCAAGTGGAATAAGGTCCTGTTGTATGTCTAATTTATTTAATAATTTTTGTAATTGCATTCACAATTTTTTAAAATCAAAATTTTGTATGGCAGGTTTCACCTATATGTATTTGTTAAATTACTCTTTTTTATCCTAGGAGATACTGGTCTCAGTGATTCATTGCATCATGAGCCCTTTTTCCAGAAGGTGGCACAGTATCAAGCAATACTAACAGCTTCCCCAGTTCTGTCTGCACAGTCTTCACTTGACGATTCTCTTCCAACAAGGTCACGTTCTGTATCACCAGAAAAGACTAGAGGCAAAAACTCACTATTAATAGGGCTTTCTACTGGCCTCTTTGATGCAAACAATCCAAAGGCAAGTGTCAAAATCATAAAATAGTGGCATATTTTAGCGCCGCTAACAGTACACATGAAGCTTCCTTATAATGAATCAAATCCTTGGTCCATCAAAGTCTGCTCACACTGGATTGAAGTTTTTCTCCTCACCTACTACCTGATATCTTTTACCTGGAGATGCCGGGGATTGAACCTGAGAACTTCTGCATGCCAAGCAGATGCTGCACCACTGAGCCACAGATGCTTATCCAATTATGTTCAGAAATCTTGTAATTGGAAGTGGGCTGATTTTTGTTGTGTCCCTAGCTGAGTCATAGAAATAAGATAAAAAGACACTGCTTTGATAGTTGTATCAAACATTAAAGTACACCTATAAGAAAAGCATTTGTAAGAGCTAGCACAAACCTGATGTACAGATTATCAAAAACAAGAATTACATTAGCACAGCATGTTTACAGATCAAAATACATCTCTGCAAGGTCGACGCTAGGAAATGCACTTGTAAAAAATGTTTACACCTAAAGCAGTCATATAGATAATGCGGGAAATGCTGGCTAAAATCTTTTAATATTTTTAATTTGCTGAGATTTTAATCACTTTTCTAGAAATCATGACCACCAGGAAGAATTCACAACTTTCATTTGAGAACTATGTAACAATTCATCTTTCTTTTGTTATCTTTTCCCATTCCTTCCCTACCTGCAGAGAGCACAGTGTTGCTTCTGCAAGAAACAAATTATTGCTTTTAACAGCATTATGTTTGAACATTACTGGTTGTAATGCTCAAATGTAAAATTTGTTGGATCCAGCAAAAAATTCCACTGGAGCTAGAGTTCTTGCGGAGGAAAAAGGACCATAATAGCTGCTTATGCAAAGTCAGATTTATTGTATATCCCCAGTTGTATTTCTGCTTGAGCCAGTTTGGTGTAGTGGTTAAATGTGCAGACTCTTATCTGGGAGAACTGGGTTTGATTCCTCACTCCTCTACATGCACTTGCTGGAGTGACCTTGAGTCACTCCAGCAAGTTCTCACAGAGCTGTTCTGCTCAAGAGCAGTTCTGGGAGAGCTCTCTCGGCTCCACCTATCTCACAGGGTGTTTGATGTGGGAAGGAGAAGAGAAAGGAGATTGCGAGCCACTCTTAGACTCTTAAGTGAAGGGCAGGGTATAAATCCAACCTCCTTCTTCTTCCACATCTTTTGCAGCTAATTGTTGGGCACTGTAATTTATATGGAGGAAAGAGTAGGTGTTGCACAATATCTTAAGAAGATCTGTGCTAAGGCCATTATGTTTCTCCTTTCACATCACTGGATCCACATTGCAAGCTCGAATGCTAACTGCAGTTTTTTCATGATGAAGCCAGAGATGAATTTTGCCAACTCTGTCCTCTCCTGCAAAGGCCACCTTATTTTACTGGAAGTGTGCTCTACTGGTGCTTAAGAAGGAGAATATCTGAGAGCATTGAAGGATGCTGCAGGGGAGGTGGCTCATAATTTCCCTTGAGTCCCTTGTGCTTGGGTAGCATAGATTCCAATCTGCTGTTTTACTTTCAAATAACAAAGTTGTTTCTTTGCAGATGCTGAGAACCTGCTCCCTCCCTGATCTTTCTAAGCTGTATAAAACATTAGTTGATGTTCCCAGTATTGCTGACATACAAAATCGAGAGAATCTTGAAATAGAGGATATAGAAGATGAACCTATCAAAGAAGGACAGTCTGACTCAGAAGACATGTGAGCATTAACATTTAGTACCGTTGGTACACAGGGAGTTGAATGCTCATTGGCTTGGGAGGGCAACATGTGAGGGTCTAGAGAGAAGAAGCTGCTTGAAAGGATGCAAGATAGAGGCAGAAGGACTGTGAGGAGAGGATGGCAGTGTTGTCTATATTTATCAAAATAGGCTTTAAAAATCTGTTCAAAAGGTGATAGTCTTTTTCACTGCTATGTATTCAGTTACACAGCTGTTCTTGGAGATCTTGATTTAGATACCAACTCCTAAATATTTAACAGGCAGTTCCTGTTACATGTTTAAGTCACACTTTTCCCATAGGAACTAATACTTTGTTCCGTACACTTAGTATCTGTTAGCAGTAAAATTTCAGTTGGAAGGAGAGTTGCTTTTGCATACTGACTTTTAAAATCAGTTTTGTTAAGCCTCTCTTGCAGAAAGTCCAGGGATTTCATGCTTTCACATTTCAGAACTTACTACTCTGTATCTTTGCCATGGAACCTTTTGAGGCTGAAATGCAGGACACATTCTTCTAACTTGCCTTACCCCTTACAAAAATTCTGAAGTGTCAGATAATTATACTATGCCAGCAGTGGCCAAAGACCTGTGCTGTGATTTTCAGTTTTAAGATGAACAATGTGAATGTGCACAAAAGGCACTTTAATAATCCAAAGCTTCTACCTTAAGCAGACTGCAATATGAAACACAAGAGTGCACGCAGAACCCACTCTGTCCTTACAAAGAATGAGCTAAAGCCTTGTGAGGAAGAGACAGGATTTTTGGTTCCACTTAAAAGCCAGCAGTCTTGAAAAAGGCAATGAAACGTTTGACACCGGCTAACGTGGACTGGCTTTATGTGGATGAACTTATTCTTTATCCTACACCTCATTGAGAAAACCATGGACTGAACAAGCAAGACTGTGAAGTGGGATAATTTATTTCTTTTTAAATTTCTGTGTGCAATCTGGATGAAAGAATTCATTACAGACTGTTCTCTTGGTTTATGAGTCAACAGCAGACTCTTAGCCTTCTAAAAGTGCCTGTGTGCACTTGGATTTTTTTTTCTGCAGGCTGTTTTGAATTCATTTTGGTGCAGACTGTTTGAGAATAGAGGTTATGTCCAAGTGCCTGCATGCACTCTTGTGTTTCATATTGCAATCTGTTTAAGGTAGAAGCTTTGGGTTATTAAAGTGCCTTTTGTGCACATTCACATTGTTCATCTTAGATTAGGAGCAGACTACTCAGAAGTAGAGGGCAAAAGGGTTTTCCCTGTTACCTATATGTTTTGATAGTATAGTTTCACCCTGACATTTTTTCAATTATCTTTCTTAAACTCAGGGAGCCCTCTTTTTCTCTATAGTGATTTTCAGTTTGCCTTCTATCTGATTTAGTTTGCTTCCATTCAGAGTAGTTTCTCTCTTGTCGACTCATTACTACTGCAGATGCATTTACAGCACACCCCACCCACCCTGAAGACTTCCAGAAGAACCATCTCCTGTCTTAAGAAAAATCAGTCATACCTTCTACCAAATTTTAAAGGCCCTATGGCACTGGGGGCATTAGAGAATGAGAAGGGGAAATGGCACAGGATGTCAGTGAGAAAGTTCAAGAATCCTCATCTTCCCAGCCACATGTGGGTTACCCTGCTTTGATGTTTCAGAAGTATCTGTCAAAGAAGATAACCAGAAAAGCACAGGAGGGGAAATGGCAGGGTGCTGTGTGAATGCTCCCCCCTTAACAAAAAAAAAAAACCCCACTACAGTTCATGTCCCAGGGGGGACAAATCATCCATGTGGAAAGCCTTAGATCTGCTTTGATGGCTTGCTATTCTCAGCTTAGCTACTCTTTTCCAAGTCTGCCTTGTCCCTGTTTCCCCTTTCTGACCATACTGGGAATTCAGAAGCTGCTGTCACAGTATGTTACAATACAGATTATCTTATTTCTTTTTGTGTACTCTTGAAAGAGCTTTATCAGTTTGTGGAATGGTTGGACATACTGCACTTTAGAAGCCTGTGGGATAACTGAATTTAGCATTTGAAGTTTACAATATTGGATGTCAAGCTGCTCACCATGTGTCCAGCTCTGTGTAACACATGGATGTTGTGATCACTTGGATTCTTTCCAAATCAGTATCAGCAAACCAGGTTGGGGGAGAGATTGCTGTGGTAGGTATCAAAATATTGGTATGTTACCTATGCAAATCTGGAGCAGCCCATGGAGGAAACCTTTCACATCAGCAGCCACACATTAAAGGCTCGGTCATTCCAAGGCCCAGTTTCTCTTAGATAAGTTATAAATTGTCACTGCTGATTAAAAGAAAAAGTTTTGCACTTTTAGTTTGGGCATTGTAAGAACTGTTTTATCATGTATTAACAGAATAGTAATGTTTTGCCTTGTAGTATGTTTGGGGAAGCAGACACAGACTTGCAAGAGCTTCAAGCTTCAATGGAGCAATTGCTTAGAGAGCAACCTAGCGAGGAATTCAGTGAAGAGGAAGAAACTACTTTGAAAGCAGAATGCCTTACGAATGGTACAGAGGTGGATGAGGATGACAACAATCCCAGTAGTGAAAGTGCTCTTAATGAAGAATGGCATTCAGGTATTCCTCTGTCCCAGTTGAGAGTTGTTCTTACAGAATGATAACTCTGAAAGGTTTTAGGTTGGAGTGGGTCTTCCAGCTTAGGCACAGTCTAAACCAGTCTTGGGTTGTTTCAGCTAAAAGTTTGGAAAAGCAAATTACTAGAATATATGTAAACAAAGTACAATAAGTCAAATCTGCTTTTATTTCATGTGTGTTCTGTTGAGCATTAATTGAAGATTGGAGTTCATGTGCTGTGTTAGATAACATAGCTTAAATACAATAGAAAGCAGGAGTTAAGACTTGCATTCTGATGTAGTATGTGAAGATAAGTATCCCTAAGCAAGACCCAAAATTACATCTTGTGCTACATCTTGACAGGGTTTATTGGAGTGGTTCATTGGTAGTGGTTCTACAGCTGTGGGTTGGGGACACAAAAGTGAGTCAGTGTTCTATCATTGGGGGGAGGGGCAAGGCCAGGAGAGAGGAAGAGCTTGAGAGGTGATTCATTGGCAAATCTAGGTTTTCCTCTGCATTATGTGTGAAATTATTATGAAATACAGCCTGTCACTCAGTAACACTGTGATTTATAAATATGAAAAAACATTAACATGTTCTCTGCTAGCTTTTGTTGATGAAATTCTTGCATTTTACGTTTGAGAGGGGCAAAGTAGTATGCAGTTACTTTGTGTACTGCCCCCTCCACAAGGGTAAGTTAAGGAATGTGTTACTTCAAAACATTTGAGGACCACTGTGCATAGCTACACACCCACAATGTGTACATGCGTAATGCATCAATCCACAGGTAGAGGGTACTATTGTACAGTCTCATTTACTGCAATGAGATTATTGCACAGAACTAGTCATTCTGAGTGCAAGACATCTCTGTGGGTCTAACCACAACCTGACACAACACATCTTTTTCTCTTTTTATAATTTCACATAGAATCTCATGCTTTTAGATACTATCATAGGGCTAATTGACATTTGCAATTGTGTCACCAAATGTCCTTCACTTGATCATATCAGGTTCAGTCCACATATAGTCATCACCAGGGCTTTTTTTGGTAGCAGGAACTCCTTTGCATTTTAGGCCATGCACCCCTGATGTAGCCAGGCCTCCTGGAGCCTACAGTAGGCCCTGTACTGAGAGCCCTGTAAGCTCTTGGAGGATTGGCTACATCAGGGGTGTGTGGCCTAATATGCAAAGGAGTTCCTGCTACAAAAAAAGCCCTGGTAATCACCAAGAAGAAATGTGGTAGCATGTATGAACATTCAGCTGCAGCATTCAGCTTTGCAATATTTATTTCTTTTCAATTTAAAAAATTATCTCGGGCATGGATTTTTTATTATTGTTGTTTCTTGAAATCTTTGTGGTTACTTTCGGAAAGGATATATTAAACCACTATGTTTAGCTAATCAGGATAACTTGATATGTGGTGGGCAGCTACCACAACAGCCATGTACTGACTTCTTGGTTTTTTAGAATTATTCATATTCTGCATGCTGTTGCAGCCAGCTTTTCTGTAGGGAGGGGAAAGTATATTTTTTACCAACAAAAAGATTATGCTGGGGATCATGAAACCTGCATGGGATGAAGGCCATACTAAATTTCTGTTTACTAACACTTTTATTTCTTCTTTTTCTACCTTCCTTTTCTTTTACTGTGATAGTCGTGGATCGCACCTAATTATAATTACCAGATAGTTATTTTTGGAATAACCTGTAATGGTTTGCATAGAGAATATTTAGGCAGTTAAGAATGCATAGCAATGCATAATTAATAGTTTAATGATAATATGGGCTCAATTAGATTAACTGTGTTTTGATACAGGAATTATTGTCTTACTCTTTTGTTTTCATCTCGGCCTCTCTCCTTGGATAGAAAATGGTCTAAATATCTAGATACATCTTTATAACTTAAAATCCTTACTCGATATTTTATTGTATGCATGTAAGTATTTACGCTTGTTTACAACTTGATTCCATAAGTTTAATAAATCGTATATGAATAAAAATATTGAAATTAACTTGTATATTTTTAAAAAATTCAATAAAATATATAAAGAGAAAGCCCATACTAAAGAGAGGAATTGAGTGTGATTGAGCAAAAAAAGGTTAACAGGATCCAGCCCAGTGTACAACTGCAAAGGAAATAGAATACAACAGTTTTCCTGTTTCTATCTCTCCCTTTTTCTCTTTTAAAGACAACAGTGATGGTGATAATGCCAGTGAATGTGAAGAGTATGATAGTGTGTTCAGTCATTTGGAAGAGCTGAGATGTAACCTGGAGCAAGAAATTGGCTTTGAAAAATTCATTGAAGTTTATGACAAATTAAAGGTTTGTGGAATAATCTCAGTAATTAACATAATAATATATCCTTCATGACAGTGTGTGGATTATGCTTTTTGGACTGGCGCCTAAACTTATTTGCCTTGCATACACAAAGATCATTGTCCTGATAGTCTTGAAAAAGGTCACAAACTAGGAGGTTACAAACTAATTTTCTATTTTCAAATAATACAATTTCTATGCCTTTCTCTTAGGCTATACATGAAGATGAAGATGAGAACATTGATATTTGTTCAACCATAGTGCAGAATATTTTAGGAAATGAACACAAGCATCTATATGCCAAAATTCTCCATTTAGTAATGGCAGATGGAGCTTATCAAGAAGGTAAATTCATCTGGAATGTGTTTGCATACAGGTTTATTATTACTTTTTGTTACCGGGTATGCTTTCTGTGCAAGCTATTTGCTTTCTGTGGCCTTTTCTGGCTCCCATATGCAACAGGAGAATTCCTCAATCTGTTAAATCTGCCATATGGCTAGGGTGGTAAGAAATCATGAAAAGTCAGTCCTCAGCAGAGCCGGATTAACAATGAGGCAAAGAAGGCAATTGCCTATGGACCCCGCCTACTTAAAAGGGCCCCGCCAACCTGTACAGATTGAACTGTACAGATTGAAGTTTATACGGCGAGTGTCCTGAGGTTGCTTCATTGCCCATTGCAGTCTCCCTGCCCAGCCATGCACAGATCCTCTTCAGGCTGCTGGAGAGCCATCTGCCCTGTCGAATTCCCAGTGGCTGAAATAAAGGTAAATAAAAGGGCTTTGTGCAGTTCCAGAAAAGGCCTGCCCCATTTACACTGTGGAAAGGAGGAGCAGGGTGGTGTTGTTGGGTTCAGCTGGCTGGGGAGGGGAGCCCCTGCTCATGTTTCATAGGCCACACCCCACACCCACACCAGCTGGCCTCGCCTTTCCCTCGGCTCTGCACAGTTCCAGAAAAGCACTGCCCTGTTTGAATTGTGGGAAGGAATGGCTTGGCTGCATCGAGTCCAGGTGACCGAGAGAGTCCCAGCTCAATTTCAAAGGCTGGGTCTTGCCTTTGAAGATGCTGTGGAGGTTTCTCCTCCTGTCCAGCCACCACCACATCCCAGCCCTGCATTTGGAGCCCTTGATTTGCCCTGGAGACTGAGTGGTATGGGACATGGGGGCACTTCTATCAAGGGCTCCTTCCTTTGAAGGGACAGCACTTCCTGGCAAATGAGGTTTGCATCTTCTTGTGGGGTGGCTGTTTACAGGTCAACTTGAGCAATCATCAGCAGTTTGCAGAGGGAAAGCTGGCATTGTGTGTGTGTTTTGAGGCAGTTGAAAGGACGTCCTTCCCTAATTCTGCAGTGGTGCTTGCAAAGACGAACCAGTAAAGGCTTTCCTGGACCCTCCCCCCTTAGCTCCACCTCTGTCTTTGGTGTCTGACTTGAGCAATGAATTGCCATTGCAAAACAGGCAGCTTATAATTGAAATGGGAAAAGGGGGGGAGGGGGTTTGAGCAATGGGGCTTCAGCTCAAACCCCCTCCCCCCCCCCTTTCCCATTTCAATTATAAGCTGCCTGTTTTGCAATGGCAATTCATCATGTTTTGATGCTGGCTAGGAAATTTGCAAACAACTTCTTGCCCTCAGCCTGGGCTGGGGTGGGTGAAGAGAGAGAGGCAGGGGACCATAAGCGACACTCAACCACAACAGTCTGGGCTCCTGCCCATGGGAGAGGTGATCAGAGGTTGCCTCTCCTCTTCCTGCATTTCGTGCTCTTGCATCTGATCACTCACTTGGAAGCAGAGTTCCAGGGGCCTGAGGGAAGGTTTGCACAAATGAGACTGGAAGCCAACCTTCCTGTCATGTGGGCTGCAAAGCTATTTTGCACTGTGCAAAGCTGTATCTGGTTTCTTCTCTCTGCCCCAAGTAACTTTACATTGCAAAAGTGTTAGAAATACGTTTTATTACTCTCCAGAAAGAGATGCTACTAGAGGTGGCTCTCAGCCTTTAACCTTCTGTCCCTCCTCCTCCCTGGGCTTGCGCACTCACCTCTTGTGCAGAGCATTCCCCCTCTTCCCCCACCCCCCAAAATAAATGCTCATAATTGACAATGATGGGAGATCTGAGAATGTTCTTTCTGAGTGAGATCTGAATATTTTGCTTGCTTGCTTTGCTTGGTAGAGCTTCTTTTTTCTGACTTTTAAGACACTTTCACTTCTTTTTTGGGGAATCATAGAATAGAATCGCAGAGTTGGAAGGGATCTCCAGAGTCATCTAGACCAACCCCCTGCACAATGCAGGAAACTCACAAATACCTCCCCCTAAATTCACAGGATCTTCATTCCTGTCAGATGGCCCTCAGGCCTCTATTTAAAAACCTCCAAGGAAGGAGAGTCCACCACCTCCCAAGGAATCCTGTTCCACTGAGGAACTGCTCTTTCAGGACGTTCTTCCTAATGTTGAACCGGAAACTCTTTTGATTTAATTTCAACCCATTGGTTCTGGTTCTACCTTCTGGGGAAACAGAAAACAGTTCTAACCCTTCAAGTACTTGTAGATGATGATCATATCACCTCTCAGTCGTTTCTTCTCCAGGCTAAACATACCCAGCTCCTTCAACCTTTCTTCATAGTACTTGGTCTTCAGACCCCTCACCATCTTCATCACCTTCCTCGGGACCCATTCCAGCTTGTTTATATCCTTCTTAAAATGTGGTGCCCGAAACAAAGCACAATACTTTAGGTGCGGTCTTACCAGAGCAGAGTAAAGTGATACCATCACTTCAAATGATCTGGACACTGCACTTCTGTTGGTACAACCCAAAATTCCATTTGCCTTTTTAGCCACCGTATCTGCAGGCTGCAGCAGGGGGCACGAGCAGCGGGGTAGGTGCTCCAACTTGGAGATCATTTGTGACGGGGGCCCCAAGATTTTGACTGCCTAGGGGCCTCCACAAGGTTTAATCCAACCTGGTCCTCAGAAGTCAACAGCAAATAGTTTGTATCATTTGCAAACTGCCAGTAAGAGTGAATGCTCATTTTGAGATATTGCTGACAAAGTCACAGTGGTTGTGCAAACCACAATTTCTGTTAACCATCTTAACTGAAATCTGCCTAGATGGCTAGACATTGTTTCCTATGCGCAACATTCATGTGTGTTAAAATCAGTTCATTGGTTTGGAGCAGAGGAAATGTTCCCCATCTGGCACACACATCTCTCTCTCCCTTTCCTCTTCAGAACTAACTATGGTGCAGCAGTCCACATAAACAGCAGCAATGTTTGATTCAATCCAAATTTGAAAAACTACTTCCCACATTGGTTTTTGGATAGCATTACTTTTGTAATAACATGGTGCTACATTATGGTTAGCTTTTGAAATGGGGGGCGGGCACACAGACCAATAATTAATCCCCCAACCATGTTGAAGAAAACTTCAGTCTGCATCAGGTCACGATTACTAACATTGGTTTGATTTTCACACCTGCAAAATTGAAAATTCTGCGGCTTTAACATATGAATTGAGCAGGCTGTTCAGTGTTAAAAAAATGGGGGCACTCCTAAGATGTTGGCAGATTCATGGTTGCACAAATAATAATTTGTACAAACCGCCTATGCATGGAAAATAAATACTGCTCTCATCAGAACCTTTTGCTTTTATATGGATGGAGTTTGTTTTAAAAGTAGATATGTTCAGTAAATTGCTTCTCATCATACTATATTTACCAAAATCTTCTTCCTCTGCAGACAATGATCTGCCTTTGTGAAATTTCAAGCCAAATAATTGTGCTGAACAAAATCTGTACACCTACAGGACACGGTTGGAAAAAGAACAGTTGTTTGTCGGCGCAGGCTTGAAAAGCTTGTTGAATGCACAAAGGAGATGGGAAAGCGTGACACTTCTCACTGAAATGCTGTTTATAGATTTCTTTTGACATGTATAGCCTCATTTCAACAGATAACTGGCAAAAGTTACTTTTATTTTAAAATGAACAAGCAGATAATAGGTTGACTCAGAAGTGATTTCAAAGGTTATCATGTATGAGTAAGTCCCTTGTCACATTAGCTGTAGTTGTTCAACTCTTAAGTAGTTAAAAGAACAACCCAAGAAAAGACCTTTTTATGTTCTTGGTTTAAAAAAATAATCCTGAGTAATATTAATACCACTTTCTGCGTCTTTGCTTCCTATTCAAGGTGGGTTTTTTTTTTTACTGCTCAGTAGTGGTTTCCTTGATCTTAAAAAGACTATTATATGGAAGCCACTCACATTGAAATTGGTGGGACATTTCCATTTGATGTATGTTTAGAAACAAGGTAGTCAAAAACTTTGCTTGATTTTGTGTATGAATGTGTGTGTGTGCACCAGGTCATTTACCATTTTTTCCTTCAAATCAAAGCCCACCAGTGTGTCATATTCAAAACTTGATATTTCTATGAGGTTGGAGTCAGAAAGAGGTTCTACTACTTTCTTCTATAAACAATAGCAGTTTGAATAGTGAAAGTGTCTCTCATGATAGCAACACAACTGGGACAAGCCTGCTGCTCCCTTTTTGTCCAGTAATTGGGACCCTCCCTGCAGTGACTGAGATGAAAGTAAATACAAAGGTTGTGTGTCTGCTTTGAAAGAAGATATGCATCTGGCAGCTGGATTTTCCAGAGGAACCAAGATCTATTAATTTCTGTTTATTTGCATGGGCTGGCTCTCCTTGAGAAGAAGGGATAGTTTATGGGGAGACAGATGAATTCCTGCAAGGTGACAACTTAAAATATTTCTGGTATGCAATTGGTGAATTGTTGGCTAGATGGATCACCTGTAATGTTTAACCTCCAGTTATTCTGTTGAAAGAAGTAACTTTACATTCCCCAGCTAACAGTGTCAGGAGGAAAGTGTGTGTGTGTGTGAGAGAGAGACTTAGTGTTTTTAAGCACTAAATTAAACGTTATGTTTTATTTCTAACCAAACAAAATAAATGATCTTTTTGTACAATTGTGTGAATTTCTCTCCATTTCTGTAAATAAATGAATTTTTCCATATTTTTCTCAAAAGGGAGGAAAACAAAATTTAAATGCTGTTACGCTTTTAGATCAGGTTTAGAAATTTCATCTGATTTAGCTGTGATGAGTTTTGGCTAAACCTTATAATCGCATTCTGTTAATCCCATTTAATTCCCTGGATGTAGAAATTATATTTTTTTTTGCAGATTGTTTTATATCAAAGTACTTACTCCCTTCTCTGCACTTCTTTCAGTTCTGCTACTTATTTTGAGATAATGCCCATATTGTATGCAGTATTTCAGATGCAGCCACACCACAGATAAGTGTTCTCCAGAGTGATGCTTACAGGTGCCATGGCACTCACTGACACCTATCCTAGTACCCTCCAATACTGTAACCTGTGGAGTCTTGTGAGCAAAAATTCTAATTCATGAGCTACTGGCAATAAAGTTGTGAGAAACCGCATAAATTAGTTTGCTCCGGGGGCATTTTTCCTGAGCTAAGACAAAAATGTGTGAGCCAGAGGCTAAAACACTGAGCTAGCTCACACTAACTCAGCTTAGAGAACACTAGTGCCCACTCAAGTGTATTCAGAAAGTGGGTGGTACCAGATGGGGCTTTTCTTCTGCAGGGATCCTGATTGACCACTGGAGATCTGATTGGTTGTGCAGATCTTTTAAAATGCTGCTCTGGCAGCAGCTGCCACCATAGCATGAGGATCTGTGTGACTGGAGGTAAGCTGTGTGTATGCAGGAAAATCACCTTGTTAAATAGAGCTTCTCTTACAGTGGTGGAAGGTATCCACAAGTCAGTTATGCCCCCCACTTGCTCTGCTGGCAGGGCTGTGCAAAATTATTTTTGCATTGCATCCACACTGACTAGGGGGTGAGGCCCAGTCTGTGCCTTGCCTCAGTCCACATTAGATGAACTTCCACAGCTCTTCAAAAGTGGAAGTAGTCTAGAGAGTAAGGGTGAGTCAAAGTGTTGTTTGACTCTCAAAGCTTATTGAAAAGTGTAGATCATCAAAATGCTCAAACACTCCAAAAGATTTTGGGCATAGCAGCTGCCCCCCCTGGTGCCTCTTAAGTGCATTCAGGTATGACACCCTGCCAGAGCCAGGTGTGCTCAACTGAGGCCCTGGTCACCAGGCCCTCCAATTCTAGGACAAATATGGTCAGGCCATCTCCCCAGGTTATAGGGGTGGCAAGCACCCCAACTGCTCAAACAACCCTCCAGGATCTCCCCTACCCCTCACTAAGGCCTCAGCTGAAATATGAGTCTTTCAAATCACTGCCACTTACACCTTAGAGGCCACAGATGATGAGCTGATGGAGCACTAGGGGGCTGCTTTTGATTCCGGTGTGCCAATCCCCTTCAACAAAAATCAAACAGGCAGGAGCACATCCAAGGCTTTGGAGTTCATAATTGTTGGTAGTGAGACTTTTCACACAGTGAATAACCAGCAAAGGGAGGGGAAGTGCAAAGACTCTCTTTTCCTCCCCCCCCCCAAAAAAGAATTTTTGATGGGGCATCTCTGCACTCATATTTGTTCCTGAATCACCAACAAAGTTGTTAAAAGTTGTCTAAGAAGGGCTTCTAAAGAGTAGTGGGGGGAGTGCAGACAGAGGCTGCTCTCCCTCTTTGTTCTCATCTCCCCACCATCACCACTACCACCAGAGGAGCTCTAAATATCCTCACAGACATTTCTTTAGAGGAGGATGACTTCTGTTCCCCAGGGGTGGACTCTCAAAAAGCTACTCCAGGTACAGAAAGCATGAATCCACCTCCTCAGCCCACATGTAGCTCCATACTGCCCCTGTGCCCTTTCTGATTCTAATACAAAATCTAACTTGATGCTGTCTGATAGAGAAGAAGGGGGGTGATCAGGAGAGGATGCCTCCAGTTCAGCACTAGCCAGGCTTTTCCATCAGAGTAATTTTCCTCCTGGCCTTTGCCCTAGCCTAGAAATGCTCTACTCAGGACAGGATGCATGATGCCATCATCCAGGGCTCTACAGTTGAATTCACCTCCCTTACCCCATGGGGCAAGTTTCTCCTCTCCACCCCAGATTCAAGGACCCCCAAAAGCACAGTTATGATACAAGCCATAGGGCACCGCCTGGACATTCAGGCAATAGAACTGTGCCAGAGACTCAAATTTTCCAGAACTTACTCCATCTTGTTTGTCATGCCTAAGAGAAACAGCGAATGGAGAGCCATTATCAGTCTAAAGCATCTCAACAAGAGGGGCCCACCCACTTTCACATGAAGATCTTCCACTTCATAGTGTAGGCCCTACAACCAAGGAACTGTATTTTATCTGTGGACCTCAGAGAGGCCTATCTACATGTGCCCATCTACCCCACATCCAGAAATTTCTTCTGCTTCATATATTGCAACCAGCACTTCCAATACTGAGCACTTGCTTTGGGTCTTGCATCCTTATCTTGGGTCTTCATCAAGTTGATGGTTACTTTACTTGCTCATGTCAGGGCCAAAGGAATACATCTGCATACTTACTTCAGTGTCTTGATAAGATCTCCATCTAGGAACAGAATGTCCAGGGATGTCAGCATAACATTGAAGGTGCCAGGGAAGCATGGCTTCCTTGCTAAATCCAGCCCTCAGACACATCAGTCGGATCATCCTCTCAGCAAAGAGAATATTCAACATTCAGTTGGCACAAGGCAAGTAGAGCCATTCCAAATCTAGGCACATCATAAAATGGCTGGAGCTCAGAGCCATCTGAATGTCTCTACTGGCTTTTCAGCTACAGATAAAGGGCATTTATCTTCTAATCCTCACAGACAACGCCACAGACAAGGCTTTTGTAAATTGGCCGGGAGGAACCAGATCACACCATCTACAAAAGGAAGCCCGTCTCAGGGCAGGATTAACAATTAGGTGAAGTGCACACTGGCCGGGGGGACCCCGCACTTTTAGGGGCCCCGGGCCAGCTTTTCTCCCATTTCCCCCCTGCTTGCCACCCCCCCCCCCCAGCCTGCACATGCAGCCAGCAACTGAGCCCCTCTTTGCCCAACTTGCCTGGTGCAGCCGCTGCTGGAAGCGTCACCAAGTTTGCCTCTCTGCCTCTCCCTCACAGTTTTGTCAAAGGGGCTTTTGAGAAGGTGCCTGCAGGCTGCAGCAGGGGCCACAGGTGTCAGGGCAGGCCCTCTGATTCAATAATTTGCAAAGGGACCCCCAAGATTTTGACTGCCTAGGGGCCTCCACAGGGTTTAATCTGGCACTGGCCCTTCTCTGTTGAACAGAAACCCATGCGGCCTCCCTACAGGCCCAGCCTAAATGAAGACTGGCTCAGCTGCTGAGATGTGGAACACAGCAAGTGGACACTAAACCCCAGATTGTTCCAGGCAGTGACCAGACATCTGGGCAATCAATCCTGGACATCTTTGCCTCTCCAACCAATCACAAGGTTCCCAGATTCCTTTCCAGGATCAGGACAGAGGAAGCAGAGAGGCAAGACAAGCTCACAGTCAGGAGGCCTCATGGGCTTCTATACATGTTCTCCCCAATCTCTCTAATGTCAAGAACACTGAGCAAGGTTTGCAAGGATAGAGCTGAAGTAACCTTTATCACCACATACTGGCCAAGATGACTGTGGTTCTCAACTGGTCACAATGGCAGGCAGATCTTCCTGGGTCATCCCCCTGGCCCAGAACATCCTGTTTCAGGGTCCTCTTCTCTATCCAGACCCAGCCTGGCTCCTGGTTTCCACATGGAGGTTGAAAGGCCTCAGAAAGGCATAGATACCCACCCAATGTTATAGCCATTATGTTTGCCTCCAGGAAACCCTCTACTGTGACAGAGTTTATGAGGCAACCTGGAGGACATTCAACTAGTGCCAAAAAAACATTAGTCCATCAACAGCCAGAATTAGGGAGTTGCTACAATTCTTCCATGCAGGCTTAGCTCAAGCTCTGTAACCTAACACTGAGACAGCAAGTTGCAGCACAAACCTCAATCATCTCTACAGGAAGCAAGGTACCACTCTCGTCTCCTACCCATGCCAAAAAATTAATCAGAGGGGTGCCCCTCGTAAGCCTCCCACAAGTCACTGTTGTCCCTATTAGGACCTACATAAGGTCTTGAAGACTTTACTCCAGCCACTGTTCAAACCATCAGGCTCCTCCAAATCACAGCACAGTGCTCCTTTCAAGAGAAGGAGGTATGTTTTCTCTGTTCCTTCCCCTGACACATAGGCAGCAGCGCCTTGATGGCACAAGGGTGTGGGTGCATCAGTGTGCGCTGGTTGGCTGTTTCTGTCTGCTTGTCATAGGAACATCAGCAGCATGCAGCTTGGTGATTGTGGGCAGGGTTGCTGTGAACTCTAGTGCTATAAACTTTGTTGGTCTTAAAGGTGCCATTAACTCAAACTTTGTTCTCTTGCTTCAGACCAACACAGCTACCCACCTGAACTTACACAGTGTAAAACGTATTATGGAGGTATGGGAAGAAAAGGTAAAAGGAAACAAGCACAAAGAAATTGTGTTTTGAAGAATTGCCTAAATGCTGGGGAGAAAAGGAAAGGCCTGGGGTGGCAGATAGTAATTTTACATACATACAAATGTCCTTTGCAATCAAGTTTCTCACAGCCCCCTTTCCTAGCTCACCCACCTCCTCCCTCCTGGCATTACTATGAGAGAGTTGCTGCAACCCACTTTTTGTTGCAAACCCAGAGTATAAAAACTAATTGCTTAGAGGGTTATATAACAAAAACACAATAGAGATGAGAGACTAATTTAGGTTTCACTCCAACTCAAAGGTTCATATGAGCATATCTTGTATAAGTGCAACTTTAATTTCAACTGAGGGAACCAATGCACATCCACCACATACCCATAAAAGATTGCACAGGTCATCTCTTTATTCTGAAATTAACTAGGATGTCTTCTTTACAGAGAAACTCCTCACATCCAGAATAAATTGCTGGATCAGAGTACCTGGATACAAGAGGGAATAATTATGAATTATCTTAAATGTGTTTGAAAATCTAAGGTTTTAAAATGTTAGAAACGTGAAACTTTGAAATAATTTTTCAGAACCATTTGAAAAGCAGAATTATATGCTCAGAAAAAGATAGGCAGTGTAGTAGTCCACCTGGAACAACATTAGTTCAGGTATTATGTTTGAATATTTCTGCACATCAAAAACTTTCCACAACTGCCCAAGGCTATCATTAACAATTATGGTTTAGCTACACTGAGCAAAGACATTTGGTTATTGTGCAGCAACTGAGTAATGGCTACACGCTGTACTAAAAATATATCTCTGGGAACAGTCCAAAGACTCAGTGAATCCACACAGACACATGTGACTAATATCCCTTTGGTCATTTTGCACTGAGAAAGTATTCAGGTTTCCAGACAAAAGCCTCAGATTTGCTCTAACTATTCTTCCTCCATTTTATGGCCATAGCATGTACTTCTCTTCAGTCTATGAACAGTCACCTTGCCCTGATATTTTAGAAAAGCCTGACCTGCCTGGTCTGATTCCCAGTCATAAGTGTGTGTGTATACAAGGGAAATCAGATTGGCTAGGAGAAAGCCAGGAGAGGACTGTGTTTTTGCACGCTTGAATGTTAATCATGGAACATAATGACCTATTAGTTTGACTGTGGAAAGGTGAAGACTTGATACAAAAAGACATGCCTAAAATGATGACCCAGTCAAGATTGGTCAGCTCTGTAACCATTCTATTTTTAAAAAATTCCAATTAAAGTACAGTGCCCTGTTCTCATCTCAATCTATCCTAGCAGAAAGAGCCTCTGGATATACTATTGCCTATATAGGATATATCTAGTGATGTCCTGACTCTTTTTTCTTGTTCTGGCTTTTTATTTGGAAAGTTGTTCACTTGGAAAATCCCTCCCAAATACACTGCCTGTCTCAAGCCTTCCTCTTTCTTTCATTCTTTCCCAGTCAATTCAAGGCTTATTTCAGACATCTCCTCCCTTTGAACCCAAGAAAGTCAAACCAGAGCTGCCCCTCAGCCTTTCAACTAGTTCTGCTTAGATCCAGTAGTGTACCCTGGGTTCTTGTCTCTCATGTAATTCCCAGGCCTGCTCCACATGCTCTGCCTTCCAGATCTTTTTGGGTTATTACCTGAACCATAGCTTGAATACCCACTTGGCACTCTTGCCAAACAGCCTTTCTTGGAATTCCTAACTTCCAGATTGATGGAGAATTGAAGTCCACTGAAATAATCAGGTACCTGCACACTCATAAGCCACCCCAGACAACATCCCCATGCAGAAAAGAATAAGTAATCTCTCCCTCCCCTGTCCTTGCCATCTTCTCTTTAGTATATTTGTATCACAGTGTGCTTAAATATTACTCTGACTCCCAAGTTTGTCCTTTGGTTCCTCACAATAAACTTGCTCTGGTTATTTGGCTAAATAAACTCTCCATCCTCATTCCAGCTTTGCATTAGAGCCCTGAAACTCTGTGGGAAATATCATTAAATTAACAAGTGGTGTACCAAGTCCACATTTTGGGCATATTCCTTATTGGCTAGGTGTTAAAACCTAGATCAGCAGTTCCTGCTATGATAGGAAGCAAGAGATGGCAGTGGAGGTTTCTCTGATACATTTGGCTACTTTGTGTTACTCTTGAATCTGGTTTGGAACACACATCTACCTAGGGCTTTTTTTGAGCAGGAACACAGGAGCATTTTTTTTCCTACACAAAAGTGCTGTGTGAAACAATGGTGATGTCTGGGAGTGTGGCCTAATATGCAAATGAGTTCCTCCTAGGCTTTTTCTACCAAAAAAAGGCTGCGTGTCCACCCATACAGATGATATAGGGATAGTATCTACATACAATATATTACAAAGCAGCAGATCTTGTGTAGGAAAAATATTCTATGGCATATTCTCATTTAATAACTTATTCTTATGTATATTCTGAGGCACTTTTTAAAAATAGGCACTTGAAAGTATGACATACATTACATTACTAATTCTGCTTCATAGTTTGTAACAACTCAGATTTTGTAGGCAGTTTTACCCACAAAAAAATAATTAGTTCTGTCATTTATTTGGTTCTCTTTCCCACAAAGTTTTGTTTACCCTGTTTGTATTGCTCCATACACTAGCTGCATTACTATCAGCATTTTGACATATTGTATCATTTTTCATTAGTAATGTTAATCTACTGGCAGATGTTCAGTAAACTGAGTATTGCCAGATCTCTTACTTCTCACAAGATCAGTCCTCTAAAAAGTCTTTATATCAGTGTACAACTTCTCAGTCTCTTTTAAAGGCTCTTTTAAATTTTAATTTACCCCCCCCCAAAAAAAAATCATATTGTTGACATTGCTATTTATCTGAGCTGCCATATTTGCTGTGCACCAGGTAGTTAATTAGTGCTACTTGGAAGAATTTGCAATTTATACAACTCAGTATGCAACAGTACAATTCCATTATGTACATCCTAGTACTTTCTCTGGGCAGTAAATGTCTGGGAAGATTATGGTTTTATATCCCACAGATGCAAATTCAGCTTCTATCAACTGAAAAGACAGATGACATATTCAACCCCATCCTGTGCAGTTATTTCTAAAACCACTGTATAGGATCGCTGCCTTAATCAATTTCTGCTTAAAATTTAAGTATTGGGAACATATTATTTTTCAGCAAAATACACATTTGTCAGCTTAATTGCCAACTCAGTTTTTATTTAAAGAATATAACATGTATTAGTATCCCCTGGTATTTGAGAACTTTACTAAATTACACATTGCTTTTTCAGTATTTTTCTTTTGCTTCAGGTTCAGGTTGAGCCAAGAGGGGTTAGAAGGTTTTTCCTACCGAATCCTGATCTGCTGGGCTCTACCTTCTGGTGAGCCATTTGATAAGCCTCCCTCATCTGCCCCAAGCCTCCAGACTCTGCCCCTTAACACATTAACATTTCAAGCCGCATCTCACTGAACTGTGCAGTGTTGCCATTATCCATCCCTGACCTGACACAAATTCACTACACCTAGCCAGTTAAAACCCATCCATGTTTCTGTCTACTCATTCACCACAGGTTTAATTCACTGTCTAGGTATTTTTCAAATAACCATCAAGCTGGCAACATAACTTGCCTTGTACTGAGTCAGATATACTGACTGCTCTTTAAAATGTCAAGTAGAGCAAGTTTTGTTCATCACCTGAGTAATCCGAATGTCACAACTGGCCAAAGGCACCAAAATGCCACTGGGCCTCCACTTGCTCCCAGTCAGCAAAAATGTGGGAGGAGATGCTACATGTAGCCTGTGTCTGTCATTACTCTCCATATCCACATTGTTGCTGTTCAGGTCAAACAAGCACCAGATGCATTGCTTCTGGAATTCACATTAGACTCTTGCCAGCACCTGCATGGCAAAGGGCAGCAAAGGTTTGGGGAGGCAAACTACCCTGAGCCAGCCTGAAGCAAAGATCTTCCCTTGAGATCTTTTTTTACAGAGGATGCTCGGGACTGAACATATGTCCTCTTGCATACATTCAGAGGCACCAATCCTCTGAATCCCAAAGCCAGGAGACATCAGGGGGAATGCCTTGGTCTCTGTGCCCTGTTGTTGGCTGTCCAAAGGAACTGGATGGCCACTCTGTGAGACAGGATGCTGGACTAGATGGATTATTGGTCTGATCCAGCAGGGCTCTTCTTATGTTCTTAATGCCAGGAACAGAACATTAACTTGGCCCCAAATGGCATGCTCATTTTGTTCTGATACTGACAGGGGCATAGCCAGGATTTTAAAAGTTAGGGGGCTTTTTAACCAGTTGGGAGGCACCCTTTCCCATCCACTGCAGGGTTTGCCACTTCTCAGAAGCTTTCTGGGGTAGGGGCAAAAGCTGGAGGCTCCGAAAGTGGTTGTGTCGAGGCAGCCAACCCTAAATCAATGGAGTGAAGAAGGGACTGCACCTTTTGTGCAAGCAGGGGGGTTTCCTTCCACCTCCCTTTTCTCCACCCTGGCACTTTGCAGCTAGCAGCTCTATCCACCCCCCTTACCCATTCCACGTGGCTTCGTCTACCTCTTGCTAGTCTGCCTCCCTCCTCTCCGCCTGCTGCTTTTGCTGCTGCAGTGCCCTGTGCCCTGCTTAGCTCTCCAAGCTCTGGCTGCCACTGATGACATGTTGATGGCTCAACTATGGCAAAAAGGGGAAAAGCAGACTGCGACCCTGAAGGGTCCCCTGGAAGTTGGGTGTCCAACCTGGAAGTAAGGGGGCAGTGCCCCCATAGACCCCCCTGTGGCTATGGGCCTGGATACTGACAAGCTATTTATCTTGCATGTTCTGTTGTTTGTTAGTAGAAGATAGGGGGCACCTATCATCATCAAGCTGCATTCCAAAGTGACAGCTGCCCCACCAAAACATGCGCGCGCACACACACAAAAACGAACGCAGTATGTTTCGTCATGGGGGAGTGACGCAACAGTCCCTGAGGGGGGCGACTAGGGATCCAGGATCCCTAGTCGCCCTAGTATCTTGTATTGTGAGAAAGGGAGAAAAGTACCTCTTTCTCTGTTTTCTCCATCCCATGCATAATCTTGTAAAATGCTATCGTGTCACCCCGCAGTTGACGTTTCTCCGAGCTAAAGAGCCCCAAGCGTTTTAACCTTTCTTCATAGGGAAAGTGTTCCAAACCTTTAATCGTTCTAGTTGCCCTTTCCTACACTTTTTTCCAATGCTATAATACCCTTTTTGAGATGCGGTGACCAGAACTGTACACAGTATTCCAAATGAGTCCGCACCATCGATTTATACGGGGGGGGGGGGGCATTATGATACCGGCTGCTTTGTTTTCAATCCCCTTCCTAATAATTCCCAGCGTGGCATTGGCCTTTTTTATTGCAATCACACACTGTCTTGACATTTTTTTCAGTGAGTTATCTACCACGACCCCCAAGATCTCTCTCTCTCTCTTGGTCAGTCTCTACCGGTTCACATCCCCATCAACTTGTATTTGTAGCAGGGATTCTTCCCCCCGATGTGCATTATTTTGCACTTTGCCACATTGAACCTCATCTGCCATGTTGTCGCCCCACTCACCCAGCCTCAACAGATCCCTTTGGAGAGCCTCGCAATCCTCTCTGGTTCTCACCACCCTGAACAATTTAGTGTCATCTGCAAACTTGGACACTTTGCTGCTTACTCCCAACTCCGGATCATTAATGAACAAGTTAAAGAGCATGAGTTGTATCGACACGCAACCTGATGTTAAAGGGATATGTTACACGTATAAGGGTAGCCATGCTCAGTTTTAAAACCATCATTTTATCCGTTGGGTATGTCTCCTCTCCAAACTATGGCCGCTTAGAACCGCTGCATCGCCACAATTCTCTAAATAACGTCTGTGTTGCAAAACACGCTTTCCCCCCAAACAATATGAAGTCTGCTACACCAGTGGCTGACCCGCCTTTCCCCCTTAGGAAACAGCAGGCATTCCTTGGGGGGAGGGGCGGATCCCTAGTCACCCCCTCAGGGACTGTTGCGTCACTCCCCCATGAGGAAACATACCGCCTTCGTTTTTGTGCGTGCGTGCGCGCATGTGTGGGCGAGGCAGCTGTCACTTTGGAATGCGGCTTGATGTTGATAGGTGCCCCCTATCTACTACTTTTGTTTCTGTGTTTTTGTTTGCTTGAAAGCCTGTGAGCAATGGCTGGCATCTCTTAATTCAGAAGTCTTTAATCCATAGGTCAGGAGCCTCAGGTGGGTCATGGTGTGTTGTAATCTCCTACTGTGCCACCATTGTTTCTGCTGCTTTGGGGAGCTATCTGCTGTTAGCATACATGGGTAGAGAGTAAGGGCCTCACACTTTCTGCACTCACAGAGAGTCCCAGCAAGAGAGCAAGTTGGGATCACTAAGCAGTGGAACTTTTTAACATGGGCAAGGTCAGAGATACCCCCAACACACATGCACAAAAGCTTGCCCTTGGCGTCTTTTTCTTCTCATGGCCTAGCTTTGCTCCCCATTAATTCATCTTCCAGTGCTCCAGGTATACTTGAAGAATGAAGCCCCACTAATGAGATCACAGCTTTGTCTCATAACATGACTGACTTCTAGTAATGTGCTCCTTACTCACTGAGCAACCCAAATGACCAGCAACTGCCCTATAAGGACTGGTTAAAGCACATAGGGCTATTTAGCTTAGGGAAAAATGAGTAAGGGGAGACATGATAAAGGTCCATGGTGTGGACAGAGTGGAGAAGAAGAGGTCTCCCCCCTCTCCCTGTAGTCTTGGAGTCTACCTCCGTCCCAGAGCAAGGAGGAGACAATGTGGGTATGTGTGGCAGGTTGGAAAGAGCTCAACCCTCCATCCCCCCTCAAATGCTACTCAGAACGCTAGGCACATTTTCAGCTTTCCTTATGGCAAGCACAGGTTCAGGGAATTTTCTGCTATGCAGTCACTCCCTGCTCCAGCTGCCTTCACCCTGATTGTGGTCCTTGTTTGCCTTTATTTCTACCTCCCAATTTCTCTGCATGACCACCTTTAAATCCTGCCCCAGTAATTGCTGTCACCATGGAAACCATGAAAGTAGTCTTTCTCCTCTCCTTCAGGGCTGCCCCCACCAGCCTAAGGGCATGCCTCCCCCAGTTAAGGTCACAGCTGACCCCATCATCCATTTGCAAACAACTGTTGTGGCCTTCAAACTACAGTCATCCCACTGGCTCATTCCTTGCAGGGCTCCCATTAGGATGCCCACAGCCAGAGGAGAGGTGTATTTATAACTAAGGCCACAGTCCACAACCCACTTTAAAGCACCTCTAATGCCATAAGTGCTGGTTTCCATATGCTTATTACCACTTTATCTCTGATCACATTTGATAACTGTGAGCCAAATCTGTGTACAACAAAAGTAATGTATTGGTGCTGACACTGGCAATATGAAAATTCTGTCCATGCTGCTTACTCTGCAGGGTTGTAACTTCCTTACTTGTTAGTCATCACTCAGTGCTCAAACATGTATGTATGAACTGGCCACAATAATTATTTCAGCAAACCATTTCTGAAGTAAACCCTTTCAAGTTTTATTCTGAACATAAATAGGCAATGCAGGGATTTATGCCTCCACAGGAGTGAGCACATAGGATAGAACTTTTTCTGCAAGGAAGAGAGAGAAAGTCAGGGAGTTGGATACAACTAGCTTTTCTGCTGGTGTAAAAGGAATGGGGGATTTCTTCTGACTACCTGACGAAGTTATGTTGTGTCAAGGGACCAGAATACACAAATGCTAGGTGAGATGGGGCTGCATTAAGAAAGGGAAGTAGGTAGGACTGCGTGGAAAAGCTGCTTGGATACAATCCAATATTCATCTCCCCTTCCTACTGGATTTGATTTCCCCACTTAATTCTGAATTCCATTGAGCTACTTTTAGTCACACAGAGTTGCCCTGTTGGGAAATTCCTGGGGATTTGGGGGTGGAGCCTGAAGAGGGGTATAATGCAATAAAGCTGACCCTCCAAAGTAGCCATGTTCTCTGGGGGAACTGACCTCTGTGATCATAAGATCTCTAGATCGCATTTGGAGGCTGGTAACTCTCAAACGGGATATAAGTGTTTTAAATAACTCTAGCTCCTTATCAAAGACAACTGCTCAAAAACGTCCTCTGCATGCTCCCCTCCCCCTAAACGCGTCCACTGCACTTTCGAATGAACTCTGCCATAGGTCAGAATCTAAACTCAATTGTTTTGCCTTGAAGTTCCCCAGGGCTAATCCAATGAAAGGACTGTCGCTTCCTGTGAAGTCTTTTAGTCACAACGCACAGCTGCTCAAGGCTTTCCTCTTCCTCCTCATCCGCACAATGGAGTGCCGTCTCTCTTCCTCCCCATCCCCACGTGAATCTTGCCTCCTCTTTTTCCTTAGGGGCGGCAGCGAGCGGCTTTTCTACCACCGCGCGTGTCCCTGTCCCTGTCCCCCACCGCCGCTTTAACGCGCTCGAGTCGGCTCAGCAACCTCTCTCCTTCTTGGGGAGCTATCCACTACTTTAAACTCTGCTCTGGTTCCGCGGGAATCCCAGTGTGGCGTGCGGGGAAGGAGCCCCGCAGTCGCCGGAGCCCTTGTCTGGAGAAGGCGGCGGCGGCGGCGAAAGGTTTCGCTTGTTGTTCTTCCGAAGAAAACGATACAGAGGCTTGGCCAGCAGAGCCGTGTCGGAGCGCCTGAAGGAAAGAGGTGGAGTGGCTACCTCCGCTCCGCACCAGCCTAGCGAGAGGGGCGATGGGCGGGGATGTTCCGAGAGGAAGGAGAGGGAATGGGAGCTCTCTGGGGGAAGGCGGCTTGCTCAGACTCGCACAATCCCCATCAGAGCATGAGGGAGACGCGCACACACCCCCCGAGCTCCGCCCGCCCGCCCGCCTAGGGAGGCAGGAGCTCCAGGAAGTGGGAGGGCAACGGGCGGGCTCGCCTGCTTCCAGACTCCCGCTCGCAGTCCGCCGTCTCTCCCCTTCTCTACCTCAGCAGCCTCGGCTCCTTCCCTAAGGCGGGGCGGCCTCCCGCGTCAACCCCCTTTCGGGGAGGGAAGGAAGTGGCGCGGGGAGAGAAAGGGAGCGCTCCTCCTGAGCCGCCGCGTTGCTGCGAGAGCCCGAGCGCTGCGGCTTCTCCTCGCGGGAACAAAGAGGCGCGAAAGCGAGGGGCTGAGCGGGGAGAGGAGGGGGCCCCCTTCGTTCTGACGGCCTCTGCGGACATGGTGAGTGAAGGGGGCGGGTGGGAGAGATCAGACGGCCGGTCCCCCTAGCCGGCCCCAGTTCCTTGCGGCTCTTGCCTTCCCGCCCGGGGGCCACAGGAAGGGGAGGGCGTGGAAACGTTTCCCAGAGACTGTGAGGCTTCCTTCGCTACGCGCCCCCTACGGTATCAACAACCTCCCAGCCGCCGTGAGAAGAAGTCTTCTCTTGGGCCACCTTTAGTAACAAGACACCGCCAGTTCAATCTCCATAGAGACCACGCTCGCCCTCCGCTGGGCTCTCAGTTATGGTAACCGGCGGCTGGTGTGTAGTGCTTTTTGTCTCCAAACCTGTGTGTCTTGTCTCTTCCTACGTTTATAGGTGGATTTTTCTGCCTTATGCAGAGGTGTGGATCTATATAACGTATCCTATGCACGTACAGGAAGCCATAATGCTTACTTTACACTCTCCGGGTCTGGAAAGAGAAGGCTTTCATTCAGTCTGTCAAGATGGGTTTGATGATCCCCACCCCACACACACACACTTCCAACCCAGCGTGTATGTCTTAGGAACAAACTGTGAGGTTTTTTCTGTTTCTAGCTCCTCCTTTCCCCTTTTTCCCCTGGCCTTGAAGTGATCTCAAAGGAAGCCTGGTGTTCATAATCCAAACTAGGAGGCATCTTCTTGTATTCGTCTATTACCGTGTACTAACCTTCTGTTACTAACTCAAAACGTCTGGGCAGAGTATATATGCATGCTTTTTGTTCCAAATTCATTAGCTAGGAAAATATGTGCAATAGATAGTGGAGTGAATAATAATTTTTTTAACCTAAAGGAAGAATAGTTTCTCTTGCCCTTTTAACTGCTTCAGAAAGTAAACTATATAAATACTGTTTGCTCTTAGTAGGTACGTTGTGTTAAGGTTTGGGTTGGTTTTTTTTAATTACCTATCACTTTTGGATCCATAGTCAGATTTAAAACCAAATATAGGGATATAATAATATGGAACATTTTCTACCTTTCTTGAAAAATATTTTTTTTTCTGAATGCGTTCATGAAGTTGATGCCTTAAAACTTCCTATTGGCTGAGATCCAAAGAACTACTTCAGGAATGTCCAAGCACACCACTGGGATTGTTAAAAAAAAATTGAACAGTCAGTGCTCTCTAAGTGCAACTGGTTTTTATAAAAGAGGGATTTTCAAACATTTGTTGTGGTGTGGTGACTTCTAATGACCCCTTTGGTATATGAATCCAGTTGCAGAGTTCTCTGAATGCAATTTGCTGTAACTTTTGCTTTACATAAAAAACTCATTGTAAAAACTGGTTTTGAACAGATCATTTATTATTCATTGTGGCCTTGTAAGATGATTTTTGGAGAGCTGTTTACTTTTCTGAGTTGTATTTCTCATTTAAGTTAGAGAACTGCCATTATTAAAGTTAAGCATGGTCAGGTTTGTAAGTATTAATTGGTTTAACTTGTATTTTGTCCTGGACAGAAAAATGTCTTAACTCTGAAATAATTTGAAGATGGATGAGAGTTTATGAGAGCAATGATTATATGTGTTTTTTAACATTTGTGAAGGTTGTGGGTAACTTAAGTTTAGTAATATTTTGAACTTGGTCATTATTGCCATCTTTAACTGTTGGAAAACAATAAGGTTGTAGCAATTTTCTAATAAGATTGGCCTTTATATAACCAGATTCACTTTCATTTATTGATAAGATTCCTGGAATATTATGAATTTTATAGATCCTTTATGACATTCCAAATTTAAATTCTTTCATATGTAGAATTTTTAAACCAGTATTACTGATCACCTATAATATAAAAAGCATTTTATTCTTGACATGTCAATAGGAATTAGATTATATATTAAACATGAGTAGTAGTTTGGGGTTCTTGTTTAGGGAATTTTAGCCTTTGTAGTATATTGCAAAAAATGTATTTGAAAGCAAGGTGTTTTTTGTTGTTGAACTACCCTTTCCTCATTTTTCATTGTTAACATCTCTCTGTTTCTTTCTCTCTTTGTCTTTACAAATAATTTTAGAGAAAAGAGTGAAGAGGCATGGATATAACATGATTCCCTTGACATGCTCAGAAACAGTATGCATTTTGTAAAAGTTCATTCCTTCGTGAAATAAATAAAAGATGGATGAATCAGCCTTACTGGATCTGTTGGAGTGTCCTGTCTGCTTAGAACGCCTTGATGCTTCTGCGAAAGTCTTACCTTGCCAACATACATTTTGTAAACGGTGTCTGCTGGGTATTGTAAGTTCCAGAAATGAGCTGCGATGTCCAGAATGCAGGACGTTAGTTGACTGCAGTGTTGATGACCTTCCCAGTAATATTTTGCTTGTTCGATTATTGGATGGCATTAAACAGAGGCCCTGGAAACCTGGTGCTGGGGTGAATTGCACAAATTCATTAAGGGCCCAGAGTAGCACTGTTGCAAATTGCATTCCAAAAGATCTGCAAAGTTCTCAGAGTGGTCAGCAGCAGAGAGTGCAAGCACGGAGTCCCCCTGTTCGGGTAAGTGTTTAATATGAGAATCACATGAGAAATGTAAATAAGCATGGATACAAATGTTCGTTTGGGGTCATCAGTCAGTACCAGTGGCATTGATATAATTCCCCAAATGAGGTTTATAATGAGATGAATCAATGAAAGGTTATTTAAATGAATGTCTCAGTAGTAAACTTTTAACAGCCTTTTCCAGTACTGAGCATAGCTGAAGAAGGTTTGATGATGGTGGCTGAGGAAGAGAAGTAATAATATTTTCTTAAAAACCCTAAAAACTGGAATACTTTCCCCTCTTGATTCCCTGTCCAATTAGCCGGTACTGTTGACTTTCAAATTTTTGCCCTTTAGGAGAGCTTGTTTGAGTTTTGGTAGTATCCTTGAACATGATGTGTGTATGTATAAAAGTAATGCTCTATAAATGACAGAATGGCCTCTCTTGGAACCTTGTAATCTTTATGAAGTCTGTTTATGTGTGTGAAAGAGAAAAAGGGAGACTATAAATAGCTTGTTCTTGTTAGGCTGCAGTCCTAAACCTTCCTGTTCCCACACACCTATGTGTAGAATAGGTTTTACATACAGTGTATATTAAATGGAATTCTGAGTTGTCTTATTAAGCAGAGTTACACCCTTCTAAATCAGTGGGTTTAGAAACTAATGACAATATCACTTTACTGATCAATTATAACTATGAGATCTTCCAGGAATCCTTAATAAAGATTTAACTTTTGTTATTCAATAAACTACCTATGTTCTTTCCATGTAAGGCTTTTACATTTTCACTTATTTGCAATCTGAGTTATCGACATTCAGTGTCTTGTACCTTCTGAATATTGATCAGAAACTTTCAGAATCCTGCTGAGATGGTGCATCTCCCTTCCTTATTTTCTTGGCATTGTTCCATATTGTCAAATATGCTGAGTGTAAATGTCAGAAGCTTGAATTATAATAATTCCAGAACCTGTAATTGTAAAGGTAGCTCAGAAAGATGACTGACCTAATCTTGCTTTTGCCCACTAGCAGGTCATGTTAGATTCTTAAAAAAAAACCATTTGCTTTTCATCTGTGATACTTGTGTGCAGAGCCTCTAGGTGCAGCTTGAATTTGTTGTGTAGTGATTAAGTGCTTCATCAGTTCCAAAGAATGCATTGTGTTTAGAGTATTAGTTCAAGAAATATGAGGAGGGAAAGCAGATTTTAAGGCATTTAAGCATTTATATTTTGCTTGGTTTTTTTTTTTAAATGTTATTACTCTAACTGATACTCAGAACAAACAAGTATATATTATAGTGAAGTTGCTAGTGTAAGATGGGTTCTGTAGGGGTACAGCCAGTTGTTAAGGGAGGTGTATGCTGTTCCCTGGTCCAGAAGATCAACATAAACTTTATTATTGTATGTTATAAAAGGCTGATATAATTGGCATTTAATGTATCCCAGATAAAAAACTGGTAGTCATGTAATTGTCTTTGATACTTTTAAACTGTGTTTTGCATTTCATATTTAGGAAATGGTTTAAAGCTTGACGAAATGCAACAAGAAACATTTTCAGCATTTGATTAGTCATGTGGTCTTGTTTATTGAAAGTGCCAGCATCATTGCTTGTAAAGACTTGAAGAGATATTTTAAAATACTGCCAATTAGCACTGCTGAAAAATTGGGTTGCCAGCAGCCTGGAGAAAAAAATGTCATGCCCTTTAATAGAAGTTTAATGGTATATTATTCACCTGGTAAATGTTGTTTACTTTCATGCCATGAAAAGTTTTGAGTGCCCATGTTTAGATATTCAGCCTCTTATTAAAGGGAAGGATGTTTTTCTTCAGACTTTTGGCAACACTTCCCCCCACTGTTTGTAAATATGTAAAACTGTTAACAAAGTTTACAAATTATAGATTTTAAATGGCAAGTTCCTGTGTGCCTTTTTGTCTGAGCCTTTGAGATATATAAGTGAACATATGAAGCTGCCTTATACCGAATCAGACCCTTGGTCCATCAAAGTCAGTATTGTCTTCTCAGACTGGCGGCGGCTCTCAAGCTGAGGTTTTTCACACCTTTTTGCCTGGACCCTATTTTAGAGATGCCAGGGATTGAACCTGGGACCTTCTGCTTCCCAAGCAGATGCTCTACCACTGAGCACACCGTGTGTGCATTCATTTCTTTTCCACAAGGTCAGATATCTCTTTTACTATAAATTGCAACTAGACTACAACAAAAATCCATAGGGTATTGGAAGCAAAGTGCAGTGTGTCTAACCCCGCCCCCCCCCCCAAATTGATCATCATACATAGTGATATGCCATCACATGACAGTGTGCTGTTTGTAAACAAGGTAAAATTTTTAAAGGTCAATCAGTGTACTGTGCAGTTATAATACCTCAGTTTCTCAAAGATTTCTAGAAAACAAGATACTGGATCATCTTATCATTTGAGTAGTATTCTGTGGCAATATAAAGTAGCATTTTGTTATGCTTTGCAGTACAGAGTACACTCAGACATCATTTTATTATGCATACTATTTGATAGGGTTGTGACCAGGTGACTCCCTCATGTAGTTTGCTGACTAAACTTTTTTTGTCCGCAGATGTAAAACATTTTCCTTGTATTTTGCTTTCATAGTTCTTATGTTGCTTGATGACATGGTATCAATAAGTAGTTCTAAAAATGTATCTAACTGGTTCTTCATTAATCAAAGTTAACATTTTCCCCTGCATCCCATGGTATAAGTAAGGCAAAAATAAAAAGTGGTTAACATTCTATGAATGCCTTTTTGTCAGTACACTAATCCTTTTGCTCTCTTTATTTCTCCTCAGATTTTGTCCTCTTGCTACCACTTTCTTCTCCCTCTTCCGGTAGAACTGTATGCATCTCTTATAGTGTCTTTCTCCTGCTCTATGCTACCAGTTTGACTAAACTAATCAGAGATTGAAATGAATCAACAATCTTAGCACAACTGGGTGCTTTATGTGGCACTGCCTTATACTGGGTCAAATCATTCATCCCACTAGCTCAGGACTGATAATGGCTCCAGGGTCTCAGGCAGAGAACATTTGTTATCTATTCTTCCTCTGTCACTTACCTGTCTTGCATGAGTAGTCATGTAAAGAAAAGTGGTATAGTTATCTGTGGTATGCAGAGGGAGATGTTTTTCTGAGTTCCTTGGAGGAACACCCTAAACATGTGAATTTATTGAAAGAGTTGGTAGGGATTACTTCTCTGTGTGGACCAGCTCTGTCTCCATCTAAGAACCTGAGCTAACACATTTGGTGTAAACAAAATGATTGTAGGAAGAACTAAAGCTTGACCAGTGACTAGCAATGGTGAGATGAATAATTGTTGGCAAATGAACAGTTTGGGGTTCTGTTGATCAGGAACAGTGAGCTTTTAAATGTTGGCTGTTCTTGCCAGCCAACCATTATTTGTGATCTCTCCAAAAGGAAAGATGGTGGTAAATATGTTCATCTTTGCTCAGTGGATTTGAAGGTTGGAATAGCCTTACTTACTGAGCATTAATTTCTTGATTCAGAGGTATCTGGAGCTCTGTGGGGGCTGGGTTTTTTTTGAGACGGAGGCATCAAACAAGTCCCAGAAGAAGATGCCCCCATCCTCAATAATTTTCGAAGGAAGGAGAAAAGGTATTTAAAAGGAATGTGATCCCTTTTAATGCCTTTTGCAAGCTGTGGTTGAACTCCAAAGGCATTTAAGCTCACAGTCCTTTTAAATGCCTTCTCCAAGCCATGGCTTTACCTGGAAGGCATTTAAAAGGACTGCAATCCCTTTGATTATCCTTTGATGCCAGCTATCCGGTGACCCCAAAAAATCCTGAATATTTTTGGGGGGCTTGGTTGTATTGGATAGCTGGATAAAAACCCCGTCTGATACCTGGCTGAAAAAAAAACCCCAAATACTGGCAAGGTATTTTTTCAGGGGGTGGATTTGGCTCAGATAATGCACACCCATGTGGCTTGTGCATTCATTGACACAATGACTGGCAGTTATACATTTTGTTTTTCTAAAACATCAGCAAATACTTGCTTTAGAAAAACATAGGTACAGAGTAATCTAAATTAAGTTGGGAGGAGAAGAGTCATTGACTTAGAAAAATTTGTACTATCACATTTTGTTTTTTTCCTTAATTCAAATTTGAATTTTCTCTTGTAGTCTGGTCACTTACTCTGGCTCTGTTTTCAGAAATTTGTGTACTCCCCAGAACTCACTTAGCACTTCATGAACCTGAATATTTCCACTGTCTTCATATAGTGATGTATACATAACCATCTCAATAGCTAAGCTATCCAGTATGTGCAGGAACTCCAATTTTAGAGGCTCTCACACATATCAGGAGTTCTTAATTGGCTGGATGAACTTATTATTTTTCCTTCAATTAAATTTATTTTGGACAGTTTTTCTATCAGAGTTAAACCATCTGGATAGCTTAAATCCAACATCCTGTCATATTTGCCTGTGTCCTTTGACTAATGCATTTTTTCAGATCTACTACTTGCAGAAAAATCCTCTTTGTTACCATATAATCATTTAATAAAGTCTAGAGATTAATATGGTAGACTACAAATAACAACATTATACCTTCTATTTTTCCAGTTCTTCTCTTATGGTTTCCTTTGATAATAATGTTGCAATGGGAATGACCTGCTCAATATGAATTAGAATATATGATCTCTCTTAAAAGGAATTCGTGGCCCTTAAAGTATCACAGCCAGTATTTTAAATGTTTTGTGTATATGTTTAAGTACAATTGGCAGAATACTGTGGACTGCAGTTTATAACCCATATTTTGTGTCAAATGGTGAATATGTATGTAGTACTACAGTGACGCAAAATTGGTCCTGGGATGATGGTGTCAAATAAGCAGGTCACACTCTGCTTCCCTCTGTCCTGTCTTTCTTCTGACTTCTGGCCTGGTATGGCACAGTTGTGCCAGGGGTGCTAACCCTGTTTCTGCCCATAGTATGAATGCACATGGTACAGATTCTGGTTAGCTGCAAGTGTACAGTTCAAGTGATATGCTGCATTTTACAAATGCAAAGTGATCTCAGCTTTTGTCAGAGCTTTTTCATTTTGTCCATGTGGCTTCCTGGGTGGTGCAAATACAATGCAGCATAGCTTATTAGCTCTTTTTATTCCTTTGATAAATCTGTATGCAGTACGAGTTCCTTTGAAATGGGAAGCTGTTTAAGATGGAATGTAGTAAGGCTGCAGGTGCAATAAATTGACAAGTGGCAGAGATTTTTATAGTTTGCATATGAAAAAGCTATGATCTCCCATGACTGAGGAAGGCAAAGTGGTATAAAATAATAGGTAACTCTAAAAACTAACTTTTGTATATATTGATTTAGAATTGTGTAATCAGTAAAAATGGAAAATCATAAATGCTGCAATTACGTTGTTAGATATTATATGTAGTGGTTTTATTTTACATCTGCTGTGGAGTATTCCAAATTTTTATTAATATATAATAGAGTAACCACTTTGTTGATATTGCATGGAAATAACCAGCCTATTGTGATGTGTTCTTGGGTATGCTGATACCCGTCAATCATGTAGCAGCATGCCAAAAATGCCCCTTTATCACCTGTTAATGCCATCACAACTTCCTGATGTCATTTGCTCCCTGAGAAGGAACATGGAAAACACTGCCTCCCGCATTGTATGGAAGATTGTGCTATCCATTGAGAGCTTTGTGACTATCACTTTTCATTGAGCTCTTTAGATGGAGATTAAAATCCTCTTCTGCAGGGATTCAGGTCTAGGGCCAGGGTGAGAGAACACCTTGCAGAACAACCTTTTGCAAAGTAAAAGAACCACAAACACAGGCAGTGCAATCCTAAACAGTGAGCTTAGAAGGGTGTAAAGATTTCTGTGTAAGGTAGCCAAAAGGGAATGTGCAACAGAACTTTATCAGGTGGTTGCTATAATCTCTGTGATAAATCATTGTGGCAATACGCTTATAGATTACAGGAGTGAGGGGATTTGGATCCCACTGAAGGGAAATTAGGAATAAGGTAAAGTTCAGCTCTACCAATGTTTCTATGCGTTTGAAAGTTACACTGGTAGATTGCAGAATCACTGAGTTGTGCCTATTACTGCATGTCCCTGATGGGTATAACTGTGCTGGTCAGATATCTGTAAGTAGCTTACAATGGTGCAACAGAGTTGTATAATACAGTAGCTATATGTCCTGGTCACTACCTGTTAGTAATGTTCAGGTGAATAGTCATGTTTCTCTAAAGCAATAGAACAAAGTTTGAATTCAGTGGCACCCTTAAGTCCAAATCTGATGGAACTCTGGAATTGGAACTCTGCCTGTAGTTTCTCTTAGAGCTGTTCCAGCAAAATAGCAAATGACATGAGAATTTGGCCAGTGGTTGGTTGTTTTCCCTTCCCTCTTCCCCCCATATGTGGGATTGCACAGACATGTTATCACTCTGACATCATGGTGATATTATGCCAGCACAGTTTCATTTTTCATTCTTCGCTTGCTATCAATTGTTGAAGGAGGAAGAGTTGTCAACCTAACACAGAGTAGGTATGTGTTGCTGGGTGGGTAAGAGGGACGTTTGCAGTAGTTCAAGTTTGAGGCAAAGGATCTTTCCCTTGCTTACTCATTTGAGGTGTGTTTTCTGTCTGTCCATTGGAAGAGTAAAAGGAGGTAAGTGTTCATGTTCTGAGGAAGAGTACCTTTAAAGCTTTTGAGCACATTGGTATTATCAGTATGGTGAAACAATGTTTGTTCTCCAGTTCACTGTGACTGGCTGCAGACTTCATGGGTACCCAAAGCTGTGCTGTGGCTATATGGGGATGACAGAATCAGACAAGTGAACTTTGTTTTTCACTGCCATTGCATTTGGCTGCTGATGTAACATTACGCTGGCATTGGGGGCAGGGCATAGGCTAAGGAGGCACCACTTCTCTCCTGAAGTGCCCACAGCCCTTCCCATTTCTGGCCTGTGCAACATGTTTGCATTGGCAAAGCGCTGGCAAGATGCCACACTAGCGTAGCTCCAGTACAACTTCCAATTGCATTGAGATGAATTTTCTATCCTGTGCAATTCACAGACTAGCTCTAGGATTGTGTCATCAGTCTCTTTGATTGGAACATAACTTGACTCAAAATATTGGAGTGAGACTGATCTTAATTTTTTAAGGTGAATGAAAGAGTTTATAGACTACATGCTAAAACGTTTCCTTAGAGCTGTGAGGAACTCATGTGTAACAGGTTAGCCTTGAAAACCCTCTGTATAGTTTATAGTTTACAGCCTGAGGGCAAGGTTTTAATTATTGCAGAAGACCTCCATTTCTTTTCTGAATGAAAAGACTTTTCATTGCTTTTGGGGTTTTTTTCCTGAGCCAATGAAGATGTAGCCTTAAGGAAACAGAAGTTATTTGCTTAGCACATTCATTTTTAACAGAAGGTACTTGAAAGCATGTTCCTCAGTGTCCTAAGAGCAGTTATTAGTGATTAAGCCCTTCTGAACTCAGTTGGACATTTAAATAAAGAGAACTATCCTTTTGATGTGCTTAGAGTTGTCGTCCTACTATCTGTTTTGTTTTTCATAGAAACATATTGTTTGAGCTTTGATATAACAAAGGATGATGTGTTCTAGGACCGGTATAGTAATTGTTGTTCCCTTGGTACTTGCAAAAGTTGAAATCTGTCCATTAGGAAATATATTTGACGAAATCTTGTCATTTTCCCTACTAGCAATGCAAGCATTTACTTCCTTTCTGAAACAGAAGGCAACAGCACATTTAAAAATAGATCAGTGTTGTTGGCTTTATTTCCACATACTATCTTAATTCCATATGTGAGATCAATTAATCAAGCTGCACTTTCATGTATTCCTCTAAAAAGAAATAATTTCTTGTATTCTTGTATGTAGGTGGTGGCGGCCACAAGCATAGCCACCTTCAAGAGGGGTTTAGATAAAAATATGGAGCAGAGGTCCATCAGTGGCTATTAGCCACAGTGTGTGTGTGTGTGTGCATATATATATATAAAAATTTTTTGCCATTGTGTGACACAGAGTGTTGGACTGGATGGGCCATTGGCCTGATCTAACATGGCTTCTCTTGTGTTCTTATTCACCTGGTTCCTCCAGGTGGGATTATTCTGGTGTTGCTCCCCTTGCATTCCATTTCACATAGCCCGTAATTGAAAGGTTTAAACCATACATGCATAACAGTTTTTGTCAAGGACTAAATTTACAAAATTTGTGTCATGTATTAGCAATAAAATGTATATTGTTTTCTCTCTTTTTTGAAAAGCCTATCTCTTTTGAAGTTGGATAGGAGAGTGCTGATCCTTAAATGCGTTAGTTAATAACTCTATGGGGTTACAATATTTGTTCCTTTCCAGGGCTTAAAATGGTCTTTAAATACTTTGTTAATGCATGGATTGTGGTAATTTGATGAAGTGAACATTTTGAACATGATCTGGTCAAAATTAAGCATGCAAGTATTATTGATTTTGAAGGAAGAATTAAGCACATGCTTTAATTAGGGGTTAAAGCTGCAGTACTGCAGTCCTAAACTCTGCTCATGACCTGAGTTTGATCCCTGGTGAAAGCTGGGTTTTCAGGTAGCTGGCTCAAGGTTGACTCAGCCTTCCATCCTTCCGAGGTCGGTAAAATGAATACCCAGCTTGCTGGGGGGAAAGCGTAGATGACTGGGGAAGGCAATGGCAAACCACCCTGTAAAAAGTCTGCCGTGAAAATGTTGTGAAAGCAATGTCACCCCAGAGTCAGAAACGACTGGTGCTTGCACAGGGGGACCTTTCCTTTCTTTTAATTAGCTTCCCTTGAAATCAGTGGGACAAATACCTCGTAATTGTTTGTGCTGTGACTTCAGTTTGTGTTTTAATACCATGCTTTAGTTTTACTTTGATGGTTTTAACGTAAGTAATTTGGGTTGCCATTGGGATTAGTAGGCTACTAGCATTTTAGGAAGTATTTCGAATAGACCAAAGAACAGACCTGGAACAAAATCATTTGGGATATTTTGTTATTTGTTCATAGAAATAGCCATAGGTGAATGAAATGTAAATCATAATCAGTACTGGAAGTAAAGCATCTTTTAAGTACTTTGATTTTTAAAATATTGTTCATTGTTGTCCTTTGCAGTCCTACATGGGTACTGTGCAGGTGCACAGGCCAGCCACCAGAATATTTTTTAGCTTGCCTGGCAACTGTCTAGGAGGTGCCCCTCCCAATTGGAGCTGTTGGACATGTTTTCCCACTAAACAATCACATGCTTCAGGGGGGGCTCTGTACACGTTCTCAGTTCTCTCTTTGCCACCACTGGAGAAGAACACTTTGGGCTAACTCCTCAACTTTAGTCAATAAAGATGTCACTAAAATGTTTGTGTCTAATTAAAGTTGCAAGAACAAGTGGAGTCTGTCTCCTCTGCTTGCATGAGAGTCGCAATATTTCAGCATGTAAAATCTGCCAAAAATTTACCCCAAAGGCCAGAGTCGACTGCACCTGCAGACTGAAGGCTGCTTTATGAGAAAAGGCTCTTTCTGCTTCTGTTAACCTGGCAGCAAAGGCATCTGCCCCAGTACCACAGTCAGGCTTTTCAGCAGCAGAACCACCTTTCAACAGTGTTTTCCGTGGTCTGTCAATATGGTCAACTTGTTTGGTTCCAAAGTAGTCTAGTTTAGATGTTCCAAGACATCTAAACACCCTCAGAACCAGTCATCATCAGAACCACCTCTGAAAAAACAAAAATCCAAACACAAGTCTTATCATGAAGACTCTGTGGGCCCAGCAAAACTTCTGGAATCAATACCTTTGGACACCTTTGGTTCCAAAGGCATATCTCTGGTACCTTGTGTTACATTTTATGATATACATGGCTTGGCCTGACAAAGTGACATTTATATTAGATCCAGCCCTCATGACAAATGAGTTTGACACCTCTGCTTTAAGTCATAAGGTTTATACTTCCTCATCACTGAACCTATCAAGCCATCATATTTAGATCATCTATTTGAAGGTAGCAAGACTTTAGCAACAGTAATCTGGATAGGAGTACTGTCAAAACAGCAGTTGAATGCTGGGAGACATGCAGCAGATGCCTCGGTTCAGATAATGGCCTCAGTGATTATTTTAAGAAGATATGCTTGGCTGTGGTCCATGACTCTTCCTCCTGAAACACACCAGGGTGGAAGACCTATCCAAAGGCTCCTCACTCTTCTAATCTAAAACAAATTCTTACAATAGATCAAGAAAAGCAAACTGCAAGATCTCTTGGGAGAACTCCATCACAAGCTCCTCGATACAAACCAAGATATCAGAGTTTCAATCTTCCTATCAAGGCTACCATCGGCTGTATTACCAGCAACAACATCAGTATCCTCAACAAAGATTCTTTGTGCAACAAGCTCAGCAAAACTGCCGTAGACCTACCTCAAGATCCAGGTCTGGTCCTACCTCACACCAGACTTTGAAGGAACACACTCAGGCTTCTAAGCCTGCATGCTCACTATTAACAAAGCCTGCATTCTCACTATTCTCACTATTAACTCACTTGTTCCTAATATGGATTGTCCAAATTTCTGCCACTGTGTTGCAGTATTACAACTTATTCTTGGGTGTTACCTGTTGCTGAAAAAGGTTATCATTTTGAGTTCAAGCATTTTCCCCGGTTATATCTTCTACTCGGGTAGTTGAAAATGTTTTACCAGAGTTACTTACAGAAGTAAATGTGTTACTAACGAAGGGTGCAATTCAAAGTTTAAGCCCCTCTGCTTCACAGTCTGGGATTTATTCTAAATTTTTCTTGATCAATAAAAAAGATGGTGATTTATGTCCCATTCTGGATCTGAAATGTTTCAGTTTCTTTCTCAATGTACGGAAATTTCAGATGGTCTCCTTGGCTTCAGTTTCCAGAAGACTGATTAGCAGTCTTGGATCTCCAAGATACTTATTTTCATATTTCCATTCATGAAGATCATATGAAATACTTATGATTCTTGGTCCAAGGCACTCCTTATGGATAGAGTGAATTCCTTTGGTTTAGCCACCAATCTTCAAGTGTTTACTAAATGCATGTCGGTGGTGGTGGCCCACTTACGGTTTCAGGGATGCTCTTATCTTCCCATACTTAGATGATTGACTGTTTACAGCCCCTTCCAGTTTTCAACTTGAGACATTTGTGTCTAGCTTTACAAACTTGTCAAGACCTTGGCCTCCAAATTAATTGGAAAAAAATCCAAACTGAATCCATGACAACCAACTCTGTTCATTGGGGCTCATCTAGACTCTGTTTTGGCCCAAGTATTCTTGCCAAGAGATAAAGCACTACTAATTAAACACACGGTGAAACTATTTGTGTCCAGTCACTTTAAAAAAAGTCATCACCATTCAAACACTATTAAGATTCCATGGTTTTCATGGCCCCCTTTGCTCAATTAAAAATGTGAGCACTGCAGAATTGGTTCATGAGAGTGTTTAGCCCCACTTTAGACATTGAGAACCACTGTTTTTGTATCCCTAGGGGAATTCTGAGGGAATTAAAATGGTGTATCCTTGTCTCTAACCTACTGGAAGGATTCCCCTTTGGATCCAAATCTCCTCAGATCACAATGACTACAAATGCTTGCCTTTCAGGCTAGAGGGCACACTGGAGAAAGATGTATCAATGACACATGGTCCAACTCAGAAAAAGGTCTTTATATTAGAATTGAGAACAATCCTTTATGCCTTTAATGCTTTTTCAGTTCTGTTACACTGGAAGGTGGTCCAAGTTCAAACAGACAACACCACTGCAATGTTTTATATCAATAAGCAATGAGGCACCTCTTCCATTCCTTTGTGTCAGGAAGCCACTGCTGTCTGGGAATGAGTGATAGCAAACCACACAACACTTCAAGCCATCCATATTGGCAGTTTAGAAAACATCACAGTGAATGGTACCAACAAACTGGGAGTACTAATCACAAATGGTGAATTCATCAGGATCATATTTACCCAGTGTTTGCACGATGGGGGTTTCCCATAGTAGATCTTTTTTGTTACAAGAGCCAATTCAAATACCTCTCTTTTCTGCTCCAGAGTGGGTACAGACCCCTTCTCTAGGAGATGCCTTCTAGTTAACCCAGAACCAAACACTGATGTATATTTTTCCTCCCTTGCCTCTCATAGGGGAAGTCATTGCCAAACTGATCACAGACAATTCCAGCTGCTTATTAGTTTACCCCTTTCTGGCCTCACCAGATCTGGTTCCAAGTGCTCCTGCAGAGATTCATCTGCCCCAGGTGCACAACTTGCTAAGTGGAAGAGATACTACCTATCAAGGGTTGGAGACTCTACGCCTGACAGTTTGGCTGTTAGGCCCACAGATCTAAATTTTCCTGAATCTGTATTCAAGATTCTGGTGAATGCTTGTAAACCATCAACTGGAGCCTCATACCCTTTCAAATGGAGATGTTTTTGTAGGTGACTGGGAGACAGGGAAGTTGCACCTTTCACCTGTCAATTGCCTCTGGTACTAGAATGCTTATTGTCTTTGAAGGTCCACTTAGCAGCTATTTCGGTGTTTCATGCCCCAATAGAAGGGAAATATTTTTGCCTATGAGATTTCAAAAAGGTTCCTCAAGAACTTCAACAATATATAACCACCTGTGGCTCCCATTGTACCTCAGTGGTTGCTGTCATTGGTGCTGATCCACCTCATGCAACCACACTTTGAACCATTGGCCACTTGCTCTTTAGAACACCTTTTAGTAGCCATCACATGGCTAGGAAAATAGAAAAAATTTCAGCACTCCGAGCAGATTACCCATTCATAAAATCTTATGATCATAGAGTGGTATTAAGACCCATCATGAAGTTTTAACCTAAAGTAGTTTCCAGTTTTCACCTTAGGTTATCTTGCTGCAATTATTTTCCTGCAACCAACATACGGAAAGGAAATTACATGCCTAAAATTGGCACTGACCATAACCCAATAATGTGGATTACAAAACTGTCCAAAAGATTGAGAAGATGGAGATTGAATGAAGACTTGCTACAGAACAAAGAAACAGTGACTTTCCTAGGAAAAGAAACTAAAGAATTTTTCCAAGTGAATGATAAAGAAGATATCGATTTTCAGACGGTCTGGGATGCTTATAAAGCAGTAATGAGAGGGTTGCTGATTACTTTGAACAATAAAGATAAAAGGGAAAAAGAAAAACAACTACTGGATATTCAAAATGAAATAAAGAAAAAAGGAGAGCTGAGGAAAAGACCAGGGAAAAAGAAAATTCTAAGGGAAATTTCAATATTGCAAACTCAACTAAGACATTTATTAAACAAAGAAGTAGAATGGAATTTGAAAAGGCTCCAGCAAAAATCGTTTGAAGGAGCAAATAAGACGGGGAAATACTTGGCGTGGCAGCTGAAAAAAAAGAGGGAAAATAAAATAATTAATAGAATTGTGATAGATGAAAGAGACGTAGTTACTCAAGAGGGAATAAAAAGAGAATTTTTTAAGTATTATGCCAAGCTGTTTAAAGGTGCTGAAGTAAAGAGAAAAAAGATAGATGAATATCTATAGAAAATAAAAATTGAGCCATTAACTGAGAATATGAGAAAAATTTTGAATGACCCAATTGAAAAAATAGAAATTGAGGCAGCAATCAACGTGATGAAAAATGATAAAGCTCCCGGGCCAGACGGTTATACAGCCAAGTATTTTAAAATGTTTAAAGATGAATTAATACCAAAATTACAGAAGCTGATGAATGCAATAAGAGTCAAAGGGAAGGTACCAAATACATGGAAAGAAGCTGTTATTTCTTTGATACCTAAAGAAGAAAGAGATGTTACAAATGTGAAAAATTACAGACCAATTTCACTTTTGAACAATGATTATAAAATATTTACAAGAATTCTGGCAGAACGTCTTAAGCAATATTTGATAAATTTTATAAAAGAGGACCAAGCCGGTTTTCTTCCCAAAAGACAAATAAGAGACAATATTAGAACTGTTGTAAATATTGTAGAATATTATGAAAGACATCCAGAAAAGGAAGTAGCGCTATTCTTTGCGGATGCAGAAAAAGCATTTGACAATTTAAATTGGGACTTTATGTTTGCAGTGATGGAAAAAATGGAGCTTGGAGAAAGTTTTATAAGAATGATAAAGGCAATATATTCTGAACAAAGTGCAAGGCTGTGCATCAACGCAGATCTTACAGATGAAATGAAAATTAGTAAAGGTACCAGACAAGGCTGCCCGCTTTCGCCATTGCTGTTTATAATGACTCTTGAAATTTTACTAATGCAGATTCAAGAAGAAAAAGATTTAGAAGGACTACAAATAAAAGGATTTACCTATAAATACAGAGCATTTGCAGATGATATAATGTTTATAAATGAAAATCCTTTACAAGTTACATCTTTGTTGTTAATGAGAATACAAGAGTTTGGGGAGTTGGCGGGACTTTATATAAACAAAGAAAAATCAAAAATCTTATGTAAGAATATGCAGAAAAATAGACAACAAGAACTACAAAGACTAACGGGTTGTGAAGTTACCTCTAAGGTAAAATACCTAGGGGTAGAGATAACAATGAAAAATATTGATTTGTTTAAGAACAATTATGAAAAGCTATGGCGTAAAATAGAAGAAGATATGCTAAAGTGGAACAAGCTCAATTTGTCACTGTTGGGTAGAATAGCTGCAGTAAAAATGAATATTTTACCAAGGATTATGTATCTGTTTCAAACCATCCCCATTGTGAAAGATGCTAAGCAATTTGATAAATGGCGAAGAAAAATTTCGGAATTCGTGTGGGCCGGGAGGAAACCTAGAATTAAAATGAAAGTCCTGATAGATGCGAAAGAGAGAGGTGGATTCCAATTACCAGATTTGAAACTGTATCATGAAGCAATTTGTTTAGTATGGTTAAAAGAATGGATAACGTTATTAAATAAAAAACTTCTAATGTTAGAAGGCCATGGAAAAAAATTCGGCTGGCATGCATATTTGTACTATGGAAAAAAGAAGATGGACGGTCTTTTCTCTCACCATTATATAAGGAGTAGCTTATTAAATGTGTGGATAAAGTACAAGAAATATGGTGATGAGAGGAGACCTTTATGGATAGTGCCGGCTGAAGTGATAAAGTTAACGGCCAAAACAGTCAAGGAAAAACAACTATCATACAACCAGTTACTAAAAATACAAAGCGGGAAAATAGAATTGAAAACTGCAGAAGAACTAAACTATAAATATGATTGGTTTCAAATGCAACAAATAAAAAGTTTGATGGAGAATGATATCAAAGCTGAAGGAATAAGGAAAGAACAAACAGAAATGGAAAGAGTTCTGCTTGGAGATAATGAGAAATTAATTTCAAAAGTGTACAAATTACTTTTACAATGGGCTACAGAAGATGAAGTAGTGAAATCTCAAATGATAAAATGGGCAATTAATGTAAATAAAGAAATAAAGATGGAATCTTGGGAATATCTGTGGAAAAATTCCATGAAACTCGCAACATGTCATAGTATTAAAGAGAACTGTTTTAAGATGATGTATAGATGGTATATGACTCCAAAAAAATTAGCAAAGATGAACAATAAGATGCCAGATAGGTGCTGGAAATGTAAAAAGCATGAAGGTTCTTTCTACCATATGTGGTGGACTTGTGAAAGAGCTAAAATGTTTTGGCAAATGATTCAACAAGAGATATCTAAGATCCTGGGATATGAATTCAATAAAGAGGCAGAGACTTTTCTGCTGGGATTACAAATGGAAAAATTTCCAAAAGAAGATAGAACATTAATATGGTACTTGCTCTCAGCTGCTAGAACATTGTATGCGCAGTTGTGGAAGCAAGAAAAAATACCAGAAAAATGGGACTGGATTATGAAAGTTATGTCATGGAGTGAAATGGACAAATTAACAAGAAAATTAAGAGACTGTGATTTAGAACTTTTTAACCAAGAGTGGAAGAAATTCAGAAGATATGTAGAGAAAGAGTGGAAAATAAAAGGACATTGGACAATTTTTGAGGATTAAGATTTTTAAGATAACAATATAACTCTTGAAGGGGGTTCTTCTTCCCTATGTTTCTTTTTTGTTTCGTTTTTTTTCTTGATAGTTAAGGGTACCTTTAATATCTGTTTTTTTAAAGAAAATAACACTGGCGGGGGTCAAGTAATTGGGGGAGGGGTGGGAGAAAGTAAGATGTGGGGTAGAATGATGGTCTTTTTCTTAATATATATTAAGCTTTTTATAAGTTGTAGTTATAGTTCTACTACCATATGTTACTAATAAAATTGTTTATTCGAAAAGAACAATCCTTTATGCCTTTAATGCTTTTTCAGTTCTGTTACACTGGAAGGTGGTCCAAGTTCAAACAGACAACACCACTGCAATGTTTTATATCAATAAGCAATGAGGCACCTCTTCCATTCCTTTGTGTCAGGAAGCCACTGCTGTCTGGGAATGAGTGATAGCAAACCACACAACACTTCAAGCCATCCATATTGGCAGTTTAGAAAACATCACAGTGAATGGTACCAACAAACTGGGAGTACTAATCACAAATGGTGAATTCATCAGGATCATATTTACCCAGTGTTTGCACGATGGGGGTTTCCCATAGTAGATCTTTTTTGTTACAAGAGCCAATTCAAATACCTCTCTTTTCTGCTCCAGAGTGGGTACAGACCCCTTCTCTAGGAGATGCCTTCTAGTTAACCCAGAACCAAACACTGATGTATATTTTTCCTCCCTTGCCTCTCATAGGGGAAGTCATTGCCAAACTGATCACAGACAATTCCAGCTGCTTATTAGTTTACCCCTTTCTGGCCTCACCAGATCTGGTTCCAAGTGCTCCTGCAGAGATTCATCTGCCCCAGGTGCACAACTTGCTAAGTGGAAGAGATACTACCTATCAAGGGTTGGAGACTCTACGCCTGACAGTTTGGCTGTTAGGCCCACAGATCTAAATTTTCCTGAATCTGTATTCAAGATTCTGGTGAATGCTTGTAAACCATCAACTGGAGCCTCATACCCTTTCAAATGGAGATGTTTTTGTAGGTGACTGGGAGACAGGGAAGTTGCACCTTTCACCTGTCAATTGCCTCTGGTACTAGAATGCTTATTGTCTTTGAAGGTCCACTTAGCAGCTATTTCGGTGTTTCATGCCCCAATAGAAGGGAAATATTTTTGCCTATGAGATTTCAAAAAGGTTCCTCAAGAACTTCAACAATATATAACCACCTGTGGCTCCCATTGTACCTCAGTGGTTGCTGTCATTGGTGCTGATCCACCTCATGCAACCACACTTTGAACCATTGGCCACTTGCTCTTTAGAACACCTTTTAGTAGCCATCACATGGCTAGGAAAATAGAAAAAATTTCAGCACTCCGAGCAGATTACCCATTCATAAAATCTTATGATCATAGAGTGGTATTAAGACCCATCATGAAGTTTTAACCTAAAGTAGTTTCCAGTTTTCACCTTAGGTTATCTTGCTGCAATTATTTTCCTGCAACCAACATACGGAAAGGAAATTACATGCACTAGATGTTTAAGGGATTCCTGGAGGACACTTCCGCACTGGATCCATTCCAGTCCGGCTTTCGGCCAGGTCACGGGACGGAGACAGTTCTGGTCGCCCTCATGGATGATCTTATGCGACATCTGGATCAGGGCGGTTCTGCAGTGCTGCTGTTATTAGATCTGTCAGCCGCTTTTGACACGGTTGACCACCAGCTACTGACTGACCGCCTCACCGATGTGGGGATACAGGGATCTGCCTTGCAGTGGCTGACTTCCTTTCTCCAAGATCGGGGACAAAGGGTGGTGATAGGGGAGGAAGCATCCCAGAGGCACTCCCTTAGTTGTGGGGTGCCGCAGGGAGCGGTCCTATCCCCGATGTTATTTAATATCTATATGCGCCCCCTTGCCCAGATTGTCAGGAGGTATGGACTGGGTTGCCATCAATATGCGGATGACACCCAGCTCTACCTAATGATGGGTGGCCAGTCTGACTGTACCCTGGAAAATCTAGACCTGGCATTACAAGCCGTGGCCTCTTGGCTCAGACTGAGTCGGCTGAAATTGAATCCGACGAAGACGGAGGTTCTCTACCTGGGTCGGGGCGGTCCGGGGAGAGAGATCCAGCTGCCGGCCCTTGACGGGGTGCCACTAATACCGGTCCCCAAGGTCAAGAGCTTAGGCATGCTCCTTGAGTCCTCCCTTACAATGGAGGCTCAGGTGGCAGCCACTGTTAGATCTGCCTTTTTCCATCTTCGGCAAGCACGGCAGCTGGCCCCTTACCTGGACCGCAGCGACCTAGCGACGGTAATCCATGCTACGGTCACCTCAGGAATAGATCACTGTAATGCTCTCTACATGGGGCTACCCCTGACGCTAACCCGGAGACTACAACTAGTGCAGAACGCTGCGGCACGGCTGTTAATGGGGCTACCACAACGGGGGCACATACAGCCAGTGCTGAGAGAGCTGCACTGGTTGCCTGTTGTGTTCCGAGTTCGCTTCAAGGTGTTGGTATTAACCTTTAAAGCCCTTTATGGTCAGGGACCTGCCTATCTACGGGACCGCCTTTCCCCATATATCCCTCAGAGAGCACTGCGATCAGGGACAAAAAATCTGCTGTCTGCCCCTGGCCCAAAAGAAGCCAGGCTATGTGCAACAAGATCTAGGGCCTTCTCGGTGGCAGCACCAGAACTCTGGAACACCCTCCCAGAAGCTATAAGGGCCCTGCGGGATCTGTCGGCGTTCCGCAGGGCCTGTAAGACCGAACTGTTTAGACAGACATTTCTGGTTGACTGAAAATGAGCTGCCACCGGACATCCTACAGAAGCTGGTGGTCATAGTCAGAACCCAATACCGCCAGACTGGATCGAGATAGCGTAATAGTTTTAAACTGATAAATGTATTATGGTTTTATATGTTTTATGGAATGATTGTTTTATGATACTGTAAGCCGCCCTGGGTCCGCTTGCGGAGAGGGCGGGATATAAATGCAAAGTAATAAATAAATAAATAAATAAGTGTGCCTTGCTGTTTTATTTAAAGACAACAGGTGACTTTAGAAAGACCCCACCATTATTTGTTTCATTGGCCCCTCTAAGGAAAAGGCTACATCTACCCAGCCAATTTCAAGATGGATTGTCTCTGCGATCAAGACAGCTTATAAAAAAGCAGACATCTAATATCCTTTAAACATACAAGCATACTCTACATCGGCAGCATTTCAGCGAGGCATCCTGTTTGAAGTGTGCAAAGCAGCCACCTGGTCATCTGCTGTTACTTTTGTCAAACATTGTTCAATAGGCGTTAGCACACGAAGAGAGATGTCAGCAGGGATAGCAGTCTTACATTCCGTTTTCCAATGATTTGCTCACCACACCAGCTGGTAAGTCAGCTTGTCAGTCTCCCATGTGGACCTGCACAGGCAACAATGATGAAAACAGTGTTGCATTTACCTGTAACAGTTGGTCATTGAGTTGTTACTGTGCAGGCACACATTTCTCCCTCCTACCCTCTGTGAGCTTTATTTCTCTGATAAGAAAGTTATCTTTAGCTCCTAGTGGCAGCTCAGGAGAACTGTGCAGAGCCCCTCCCTGAAGCACATGACCATTTGGTGGGAAAATACCTGCAGTGTTTCCAGCTGATGAGGAGCTACTCCTTCTCTGTTACTAGCCTAGCTAAAAAATGTTTTGGTGGCTGGCTTGTGGCAGTACCCAGGTGTGCTTACATAGTGTAAGTACATTGAGTACATAGTGTACTCAAAGAACAACAGTTACAGGTAAGTATAATTATCTATATGATTTTTCAGGTTGTCCGCCTTCCCCTTAATATGCATGCTGTCCAGCTCAACAAAGAGCTAGATGTGCAGCCTTTCAAGTAATAATTGTTTCATGAATTTCTTTTAAAGCAGAATTAAATAAGTATAGACTTTGCTTGCTTGCTTTTTCTTTTTTACAAGAATATGGAGAGATGGCATAAAAACTCCTAAATAAACTTGCCTAAATGCCAACTTGATAGGACAAAGATAGCTGCTGTCCTTTCTGCTAAGCTGTGAATTGAAGTTTTAGTTTGCCTTTCTTGATGAGATTCAAGCCCAATTACACTGCATAAATCAATGTCATCAATAGGATATGGCATCTAATAAGCAATATGATATGTTAAACAATGCAGAAATTACAGGGAGTAGGATAATGTATACAGCAAATAGATAATGCAAAATAAACACAGTGATCTAGTCCACAGTCTCCTTCATAAAAATCATTGTAATACAGGCTTATTACCTTTACAGAACTGTCCTCCTAAACAATTCTGTTTTACATAGTTTGTGGAAAGAGACATATGGGAGCATTCTTGACCCCCTCAGGCAGGCCATTCCTCAAGGTAGGGCCACAACAGGGATGCATCTGTATAGGCAGTTGTTGATCTTGCCTCTTTGAAGTGTGACACCCCAAAAGGCCATATGGCTATGGGGAAGTTTCAGTAGAAGGGGAAATGGAAGAAGGCTTTTGAGCTGCTCTTTCTTCCTTGGACAAATGCTTAATGTGGGAGCTCCCGCTGTCCCTTCATTAACTGTAGTTATTGACTGTTTTGGTCATTGGACTTTTACTTAGTTATCTGACTGAGTTTTTAATAGGACAGAAATCTTTAAATATTTTATAGAAAGAAGTGATTGAAATATTTTAATCCATGTTATAGTAGTCTACATCTCTAATATTGTCCTCTGGAGTATCTTTTGACCCCCCCCCACCCCCGCTCTTATGAAATATTGCCTGTATTCTGTGACAGACTGCAGCAAATGACACAGATATTGGATAGTAGTATATAGAAGCCTCATTTCAGGGGTTCAGGTCTTAATTGGTAAATTTATCAGATAACCATTTAGTTAATTTAGCAAACTTTAATCAGTAAAATTAGATTTCGTTTTTTCAGGAAAGGCAGATTTCATTTTTAGGCTAATTTGGCCATATTGTACAATAGGAAATAAATGAGAAAATGTTAATAGTTTGAATCCAAAACTCATTTTCCAGTAGCTGAAGTGCCTTTCCTCTGACAGAGGGTAGCAGTCTTTATGATACCCTGCTCCCATGGCAGATCCCATTCCCCACATAGTTCCATGATCTGTACCCTGGGGTCTCATGACTCCTGTAGCAACATTTCAAGGAACCCAGTGGGTTTAAGGGAGGATAGATGAGAAAATTCAGGTCCATGAGAAGAATTCTATTTGCAGTAGTTTGGATCCAGCTAGAGACAGCTTTTTCTTTCACTTCCTTTTAATGTATCTCTCACTTAATGAGGTTTTTGTAGTGTATTAATTTAAATTCTAGTCATTGTATAAAGACAAACAAGGTATCAAGCTAATACTTGTTAATCAGTTGTTGGCTCTGCTTTTAACCTGTATAGCGTTAGTCTTCATGGGCATTTTTTTTGTTCTAGTAACAATCCCAACTATACTGCATTTATTTGAAAGTGGTATCTTGATCCTGTAATAAGAAATACACCCATTATTTCTAGGGACAAATAAGGGCCGAGGAAGGTTTCTTCATTTAAATAGTTGTGATATAGCCAAGATCAAATGTTGTGGTATGGGCGGAAATCAAGAGAGGAGTCCATGAGAGGCAAGGTTATTCCTAGTTCATCACAATAAATACAAGAAGCCTCATTTCAGGGGTTCAGGTCTTAATTGGTAAATTTATCAGATAACCATTTAGTTAATTTAGCAAACTTTAATCAATACCACCATGTGATAATGCTGTTCTGTTGCTCAAGACAGTATATAAGAGCAGCTGTAAGACAAAAATCAGATTTTCCCCATTTATGACCAGTGTTTCTGTGTAAAAAAAAAAAAGTAAAGGCAAAAGGCTGTTTTATGCAGTCATTACAATCCCATTTGGTTGTGCAATATGATCTGTTCAAAGAAAGTAATTATTGGAGGTTGAAAGGTTTGCTGAAGTATACCTTGCACTATGTCTTGTGTAAGCAGAAATACAAGACTTAGCACAGGAGCTATTTGCAGTGACTTTCTTGTGCAAATGGAGATGTTCCTCAGGATGTACTCTAGAGCCCAGAATCTGGCATGAAGTTCAATTGTGGGGGTGGGGGGGAGGTATTTTTTAAAATAACATGTAACAAAGATGTCACATTTTGCATGTAGTGGGATGTTCTGAACCAGTAAGGAAATTCCTAGCCCTTGGCGCAGAGTGATAAAGCTGCTTTACTGCAGTTCAAGCTCTTTTTAATTTTCTGGTGCTGTAATCCCTTAGGGTTGTGAATATGTCGGGGCGTAAAGGTGGTGGAAAATCAAAGGGTAAGCAGTCTGCACGCAAGGCTCCTAAACCGCCCCAGAAGCGTCTTCCACCCCCCTCGTCTTCAGACGAGGAGGGGGAGGACGAGGTGAACGCAGTCATTTTCCAGAGGCTGCAGGCCCTGGAACAGGCATCTGGACTTCCACCTTCTCAGATGCCAAGAAAAGGGCGGGCTCCCAAGCTAGCTTTGCAGGCAGATATACTGACCCGTTTGTCTATTTTAGAGGGCAGGTATGCTGCGACTGCTAATGGAGGAGCTATTGGGCTGGGTGGCTCAGATGCTGGATCGGGCCCGTCGTCCGGTGTGGTTGGTGTGGGAACAGCATTGGTGCTTGCTGTACCTCCTGGTAAGTTGGGGGATGTTTTTTTGCCCTATACTGGGCCTGTGTGTCCCTGGGGGTCTTGGGGATCTGCCGCACCTAATGGGGCTGGTGCTGCTTCAGGTGGTTCCGGGACTCCTCAACTTTGGGTGTAGGACAGCAGAATAACTGGATGTGGCCACATGGTCAGTTTGGCCCATTCAGTAATTAGCCTGGGGCGGGACAGCAGGGGGCAGCTGCACCTTTAACTGGCGGATGGGGTTTCCCATCTCCTTACGGGGTGGTCCCTTTTGATGCTATGCCTTTTGGTGAGGTTGCCTTACCTTTGGGCGATCACCTGATGCCTGCCGCAAGGGACAAAATCCTTAAGGGGGAATATGTTGACATATTCTCCCTTTTATTTCGGGAATTAGAAAAGAAGGATAAGGATAAGAATTAGAAAAGGATAAGCGTGCGGCAGCGCTGATCCAGTACATGGACATCATATACAAAGGGTATACGATGTTCAGTGGTCTGGCCTGGATTCAATACGACCAGGAATTCAGGATGAGGGCCGCTGTGTACCCTTCCCTCCCTTGGGATCGGATTCACCAACAGTTGTGGCTGCAGGTGATGTCACCTGTGCAGCCCAATCTGGAGGACCGCTCTGACAGCGGTCACTTAGTTGCTAAGGGTTCCTCTTCCCCTTCTATTTCATCATCATCTTCCCGCAGTTCAGCGGGGCAGGCGGTTCAACCCCACTTGCTTTGCTGGGAGTTTGGGTCTCAGGGGGTGTGCAGTCGGAAAGAAGAAGAAGAAGATATTGGATTTATATCCCGCCCTCCACTCCAAAGAGTCTCAGAGCGGCTCACAATCTCCTTTATCTTCCTCCCCCACAACAGACACCCTGTGAGGTGGGTGGGGCTGGAGAGGGCTCTCACAGCAGCTGCCCTTTCAAGGACAATCTCTGCCAGAGCTATGGCTGACCCAAGGCCATTCCAGCAGGTGCAAGTGGAGGAGTGGGGAATCAAACCCGGTTCTCCCAGATAAGAGTCCGCACACCTAACCACTACACCAAACTTGCCAGTTCAAGCATGAATGTCCCCTGTGTGCTGGCCCACACTCGTTTAACAACTGTCCAAGAGTTCGGCCACATAAGGGTCAGAAAAGACAGGGTGGGGGTCCTTCCCAAACTGGAAAAGGGCCCCAGCCCGATAAAGGTGGGACCTCTTGAGCAATGGCTTTGTAGGTACCCTCGTAGGGCTGACAGTTTATATTTGTGGAACGGTTTTATGTTAGGTTTTAGAATTCCTTTTCAGGGTTCTCAGGTACCAACTTGGTCTCAGAACCTCAGTTCAGTTAAGGGTTTAGAGCACGTAGTGGAGGCTAAGATTGCCAAGGAGCTTGCGGAGGGCAGGATTTTAGACCCATTTGCTAGTCCTCCAGTGGCTAACCTTAGGGTTTCCCCTTTAGGGGTGGTACCAAAGAAGGCGCCTGGTGAATTTCGTTTGATTCACCACCTTTCTTACCCCAAGGGTTCTTCCGTTAATGATGGGATACCTGAGGAACTATGCTCAGTTAGGTATACTACCTTAGATCAAACCGTGGGCATCGTTCGACGCTGTGGTCAGGGGGCCGAGTTGGCTAAATACGATATCAAATCTGCATTTCGCCTTCTCCCTGTCCATCTGGATGATTTTGAACTTTTTGGGTTTCTCTTTTGCAGGGCAATTTTACATGGACAGGGCGTTGCCTGTGGGCTGCTCTGTATCATGTGCTGTGTTCGAATGTTTCAGCACATTCCTCGAATGGGCTGTGCGCGAGAAAGTGGGTTTACAGGATGTTGTTCATTATTTGGATGACTACCTGTTTGTGGGCCCTGCGGGTTCTGGACACTGCGCTCAGTTGTTGTCTGGCTTTATTGAGCTGGCCGCTGAGTTGGGTGTGCCATTGGCTGAGGGAAAAACAGAGGGCTCGGCTCATTGCCTTGTGTTTTTGGGGATTGAGCTGGACACTTTAGCGCAATTGTGCAGGATTCCTTCCCAGAAGCTGGAGGATTTGAGGGTTAGGATTAGTACTTTCCTCCTCAAAAAGAAGGTTATGCTTCTTGAGCTTCAGTTGGGCACCTTAACTTTGCTTGCAAAGTGGTTGCGCCAGGTAGGGTTTTTCTTCGTAGGTTCTGCGACGCTATGGCGGGCCTTCGCTTGCCCCAGCACAGGACCAGGATTACTAGCAACATAAGGGAGGACCTGCGGGTGTGGCAGGAGTTTTTGGGATCCTTTAATGGGATTTCTTTTTGGAGAGAGGACATGAGGCTTGAGGCTGAGCTTCAGGTCATGTCTGTTGCTGCTGGGTCATTAGGTTTTGGGGTCTACTTCCGTGGACACTGGTGCATGGAGGTGTGGCCAGAGTCGTGGGTGCAGGCCGGTTTGAGCCGGGATCTCACATTTTTGGAATTTTTTCCCATTTTGGTTGCGATTTGGTTGTGGGGGAGTGATATGGTCGATCGCACTGTTCGTTTTTGGTGCGACAATATGGCTGTTGTTCATGTTATTAATTCCCTTTCATCCAAATCGCAACGGGTTATGAGGTTGGTGAGGGCCTTAACTCTGCGTTGCATACAGCTTAACATTTTGTTTTTGGCCAAGCATGTTCCTGGGGTGAATAACAGGGTGGCTGACGCTCTCTCTCGTAAACAGATGGAGAGGTTCCGTCAGTTGGCCCTGGACGCCGATCAGGAGGCGGTGCCAATGCCCCAGGAGCTATGGCTGATTGGAAAAGCCAAGGCCTGCAGAGCGATAGGCCTAGCCATTGCACCTAGCGCCAGGAAGTCTTACGAATGTGCTATGCAGCAGTTTGAAGACTTTAGGACCGAGGTAGGGTATCGCATGGTTTGGTCCTTCCCGGTGGAGCAGTTGCTCCATTATTGTGTTTCATTAAAAGGTAAGGGATTGGCCGTGCGATCAATTAGAGGACGCATGTCTGCTCTGGCCTTTGCTAGCAAGGCATTGGGGTATAAGGAGGAAACAGCAGATTTTCGTATTCGAAAGATGCTGGAAGAGTGGTCCAGAGAAGTTGGGCCTAAGCCTGATACCAGGAACCCTGTCTCCTGAGATTCTTAGGGGTTTGAAAGGGGTGTGGAGAGCAGTCTGTGCATCTCATTTTGATGCCGTTTTGTTTCATGCAGCCTCTTTGGTGGCCTTTTTTGGGGCGCTGAGGATTAGTGAATTGGTGGTAGGCTCCAGGAATGATGTTTCTGGCAGCGTCTTGTCACTAAGGGATATTAGGTTAACTGGGGGTAAGTTGGCTCTTACCATCCGCCGATCCAAGACTGATCAACAGGGCATTGGAACTGTGGTGGAGTTGGGTCCGTGTTCAGAGGTGGAGCTTTGCCCAGTTTCTGCATTGGCCGATTATTTGGCCTTGCGGGGAGGCTGCGAAGGGTTGTTGTTTTGTCATTTTGGAGGCAGTCCTCTGACAAAACATCAATTTTGGGCAGTGAGTCTAGGGCTTTAGCTTTGTTGGGGTTGTCTGGAGTGAGGTTTGGTATTCACTCCTTTAGAATTGGGGCGGCCTCTACGGCCTTGGGTTATTCTTCTTCGTCTATCCAGCGCCTTGGCCGTTGGCGGTCTCAGGCTTATAAAGGTTATATTCACCCTTTGCTCCACTCTTAGCTTTGTTATTAGGAGCTGGGGTAGTTTAAGGTTTGGGTTTTATAACTTGTCTGTTTCTCTTTTTAGATGCTGTTGTTCCTGGCCGGAAGAGCAGAGCTCTCATCTGCAGGCACAGTTATGTGTTTTGGGAAGCACATCAAGCTCGGAGAACAGCTGTTGGCTCTCAGCTGGGGCTCAGCAAATATGTTATGGTTGAATGGCGGGGGCACCAGGGTCTTCAGTGGCCTGGCTTTCTCCCGCTTTTATTTCATGGATGTATGGGCCCTCCTCCTCAGGTTTTAATTATTCACCTGGAGGGGAATGATCTTGGACTGATTAAAGGCAAGGCTTTGATCTTGCAAGCTCGAGATGATTTCAAGTACATTAGGAAGAGATGGCCTGGTACCATTGTAGTTTGGTCGGCCATGATTCCGCGCTTGGTGTGGTGCAGTGCTTGGAATCCAGCTGGGATAGAGAGGGCTCATTACAGAGCGAATAAGGAGATTCGTAAGGCGTTGGAGGATGGTTTGGGCCACTATTTGTCCCATCCGGATATTTCTACGGAATATCCTGACCTCTACAGAGGGGATGGAGTGCATCTCTCAGAAAAGGGTAATATGCTTTTCCTGAGGGATCTTCGGCAAGGGCTTGTGTTGGCTTTGCTGTTGCTGTGTTATTTTAATAAAGTGGCCCATAGTTTTACAAATTTATTTGTGTCTGCCTCTTTATTCCGACTTGGGGGGACAATGGAACCTCCGGCAGCCTGCTGCATCACGGCTTGGCTGCCGGGGAGATTTTGCCTCCCCCGGAGGAAGAGCGGGGATTCTGGCATGCGTTTAGGTGCGTCTTTAGGGGGCGGGGCTTCAGCGTGCCCGTTGAAGCCTCCGCTCCCTTCTTGTGCAGTCCTCCTGCGGTGCAAATCACATGGTGAAGACTCTGAGTAAGGAAGTTGTATCTTGAAAGAAGGGGTTCAGTCAAAGCCTTTGGATGATAACATTATAATCATATTGCTGCACTGAATCTTGTTGCCTGAATGGAAAATAGGTATTACATTTAATGAGGGACACCAGATTTTACAGAGCACGGTTTTCCCACAGAAAAATGTAAGGAATTTTTAAATAACTTCAACACTGTGTTTGGTAAGTGTCTTGAGAATAAAAGCCCATTTTGCAGCTTTGCAAATCAGTTCAGACTGTTGTTTATTTTAAAGAGATGTGGATAACTTTTTAGCTATAATGTTTAATTCATAGAAAAATAACGTGTTATTAGTGAGTAATTTGCAAAGCATTATTCCATTCATGGCTGTGATAAATGTCAACATTAAAATCCGAAGATGGACATAATGCTTGCCTTTTTTTTTTTGATGCAGTGTGATTTATTCACACCGTTCTAGATCACTGTTTCATTAAGTGTTTGTATTCCAGGGGAGTATAAGAAAGCAATATAGACAGAATTGTTTAAAATCTTGCTAAGGTGGTCTGGGATGAAATTTTGCACAGATAGCACTTTTCTAGCAGAAAGTTGTAGAGCAGCTTCTGGTAGAGAAGTTGCTCTACAAGTTTTCCTCATAGTGCATTGTCACCTGCACATTAGTGTCCCTAAAGTACAGCCACTTTAATTTTTCTTTCTATAATTGAAAAAGCAACTGGGGTATAAAACAACAGCAGGATTTTTCCACTGGTATGCTTTTGTTGTGATCTGTGCAACACTTTGGAGTTCAAAAATACTCTGATTTTTTTCCAGAACAAGGATGTTAATGACCATCCTCAGCAGAGCATGGAAGAGCATGAACCCAGTGATTTTACTGGGAAACAGATATCTTAGACATATAGGGTAGTATTAGCTATTGGTCATGTTATCTTTTATTTCCCCTGTTATGCTTTTGATTAGCTTTTTGTATTTGTTTCTAAATGCAATTCAAAGTGTTAGTGCTTATCTTTAAGGCCCTTTGCAGCTTGGGACTCCCCGTGTTGAATTCTCTCTCTATGAATCCCATGCAGTAGCTGCAATTTTCTGATCTGTTCTCCCTCACAAGTTTGTTCAGTCTACCAACACGTTTTCAGTAGTGGTCCCTGTATTATAAAATGTATTTATTTGTTTATTTTGATAGATTTATATTCAGCCCTTTCCCATAACGGGCTCAGGATGGATTACAAACATAATAAAAACAATTAAAATCCAGCAATAAAATAATAATATACAATCAACACAGCACAGCTCAATAAAATATAGCATAGGCAGAGTGGGCACATTTTGCAGATTAAAACATAAATATCAGCCCAAATATAATAGTCCAGATGGTGAGTCATTGTAGGGGAGGACAATAGATGGTATAGGCTGCCTCTTGCCTCAGCCAAAAGCCTGGTGGAATAACTCTGTCTTGCAGGCCCTACGGAATGGTAGTAGATCTGGTAGGGCCCAAATCTCCATGGGGAGTTGATTCCACCAGGTTTGGGCCAGGGTCAAAAAAGCCCTGGCCCTGGTTGAAGCAAGTCAGACATCCTTTGGGCCAGGTACGGTCAGGAGGTGTTGGTTAGCAGATCACAACAATCTTCGGGGCTCATATGGGGAGAGGCAGTTCTGCAGGTATGTCAGTCCTACCCAAGAGTGACTGTCTCTCGGACACGTTCTGTGTGTGCGGGAGACAGTCACTCTTATGTTTTGGGAAGGAACATTAAGACATAATTTTTAAGAGGGTGTTTGGTTATGTTGCTTGTGGTATTCCCAACAGTAATTTTTTTCCTCTTTTTTTTGGCTGTCAAATCTCAGCTGATTTACGGTGACTCTGCAGGGTTTTCAAGGCAAGAGTCATTCAGAGTTGGTTTGCCATTGCCTGCCTCTAGTGACCCTGGAGTTCCTTGGTGGTTTCCCATCCAAATACTAACTAGTGCCAACTCTACTTAGCTTTTGAGATCTGAGAAGGTTAGGCTAGTCTTTTTACTTGATTTCAAAACTGGTAAGTTGGCACTGTTGTAACTATAATTGTTAGCCAGCTTGAATACATCAGGGAGAAAGGCAATCTTATGTTCAGTAGTAATTGATAGAATACAGACTGGTTGGAGAAGTAACAAACTGCCTTGTTGGTATTCCTGCCCCACCCTACAGCCATTGCAGGCATTTGTAATGTATGATATTTAATACTAGTGCATATTTTGTCTTCAGTTGTCCTGCGGGACAGAGATGAAACTGCTTTGCTGCTAAAGCGTTAGTCTCGTCCTTCCCGAGAGTGGAGAAAATAAGGTAATAATGAGCTCAATTGTGTTTCAAATGGATGAATGGCATTCCAAAAGGAAACAAAGTAGGTGGTGGTGCAAAGGTCATTGCAACTCTGGACAGTGGCAGCTATTGTTTGTAGAAAAGTATAACTACTGAGAGAACTTTTTTCTTGTATGCTAAGAAAAGTAGTTTCCTGAAACTAAATAAATCTAATTTAAAAGGAAATCAAAAGCTATACTAGTGAGTTCTCAGTGTTTAAAGACGTATGATGCTATTTCTGTCTCTAAAATCATACCCTGTCATCTAAGAATCGATATTTTTAATATGTAAGCATAGCTTTTAGTATCAGATGTTTGGAGGAAACAGCTATACATTTCCCCAGATTTTGTTTGTTTCTAAGTTACAGCAGCTCAGTTACATTTCCAGTGGCAACTTGATTTCTCATTCACAGACCCTTTGAAGTGTTAATTTGCAGATAGTATGTAATACTATGCTGTTGAGTATTAACAGTACCCAGTATGATTGCTAAGGCTAAGAATGTAGTAATCATCCTAAATGAATGGCTTGTTAAAATTTTTCATTGAAAATAACAGTTTAAACAAATGTCACATTTGCTCTATAAGCTCAGAAGAATTTTTATTCTTCTACTTTCCCATTTTTGCAAAACAACAACAACAAGAACCAATTTCTGCTGTGGATCATACTGCTTTTTAAAATTTGAGACACTTTGATTTCAAAAGTAGCTAGGGGAAGTTCACAGATTTATTTAACAAATAAAAACAAGCAATGTTTAAAAAGAATGGGGGAAGGCAAAAAAAAGAGAAGAAACTAGGAACAGCTGCTAAATTGTGTGCCTAGTAACCCACAGTATCTGGGGGGGTTGGGGGAAACACAGAGGATAGCCTCAGAATAACATTTGTGTTAATGCTACCCCTTTCCATATGAGCCTGTCTTAAGGTGCCATAGTCCGCCTAGACTATTTAGGTAGACAGCAAAAGTGAAAAACAGTACTGATTTTGGCTTGGAAAGCATCTAGAAACTGCAGTTGTTTTGCCACCAAACATAATATGTGCCAAACAGAACTTTTAAATGGTTTTTCCAAGACAGCCCCATATAGAATGTTATAGTAGCCTGATCTGCAGAGCACTCAAACATATATAACCTTAGCAGTCTTGTATGACTTACTTCCAAGTCTGCCATCATATTCTTACCTGCATGTTCCTCCCAAGCTACCCTGTCTTATTTTATTTTATTTGAGAAAAAGTAGATCGTGACATAGTTTCCAGGAACTTCCTCTTCCTCCAAAGCTAAATGTTCACCCAGATGATTACAGGGTTATTTGGTTTAACTGTAGAATTCTGTTCTGTACTTTCAGCCCTCTGGGTCAAATGAGCAATAAAAAGTATGTTGGTGTTTAATGAGAGTGCAGCAAGTGCCTGTAGTTCACAAAATTGCACTTTGAGAGCCACTTCTAGCCTGTGTTTGCACTGGGGTGGAGAAATATACAGGTACCTAAAGATGTAAAAGCTGCAGTATTCTACTAGTATGAAAAATTTTGTTACAGGGCCTTACAATTCCTTGAAGAAACATGAGATAGACACAAAGAATGGAAAGCTATAGAAAACACTTATGTGTCACATACGCACCCCCTGGTATTACATGAATGTATGAAAGTTATGAATAATTGTACATTAACATTGTAAAAGTATTGAATTTAAAGTGGAGAATGCTGTTACACTGTCAGATTTCTGTCTGAATTCCTTAGATGATAAATTCTTAAAGGTACAGGAGTTTTATATGAATGCAAATTATCTGTACCCATATCGTTGATTTAAAAGCAATCTCTCCCAAAGATTTATTCCTTATTCAGTGCACACAGTGGGGACTGGGATAGTGATGCAGCATTCGCAGGAGATCACAAAAAAATCTTCAGTTTTTATTGTAACTGCTTGGAACATTAAGTGTGTGGAAGGAGGGCAACAGCTGATGGGTCTCTACATATCTTTGCTTCCCAACCCTTATTTAAATGTGCAGTTGCTTCATGCATCACCCTCCCCCCCCAGTTCACAGGGCTAATATATACAGTCTGAAGAATTATGTGTTATAACCCCTTCAAAGTATATATTGCCTACAAGTTTCTGTAAGGTGGTATCTAGAGACAGCTATTTACTCCATAGCAGTTATCAGCATCTGCAGTACAGCTTAATTTCTCTATACAGCTCACTGGAAGCAATAATCTTTCTGCCAGATAGGCCTTCTTCCATGTGTTCTTACCTGCAAAAGTAGGGTGGATGGCCATGAGGAGCCTTCTCCATGGCGGTGTACGACTTATTAAGCTCCCTTCCAGCAGAGGTTCACCTGGCTCCCAGTCTATTTTCCAGGTACTTGCTGTTTTGTTTGCTTGTTTATTTAGCCTTTTATTTTTCTCTGTCATATGATAGCTATCTCATGAGCCAGACTGCCTAAGATTGCAGGACATGATATTTAAAAATGAATTCTCCTTCACTTCATGTGTAATATCATTAATACATTGATAATATGCAACATTAGCTTCATACATGACATACTGGTACACCGGGCCAATGGACATGGAGGGAGAGTTGGAGCAAGCTTGCTGGCCCCAACACTGCCAGTGCATGTTTGCCACACAATAAAAGCTGTAGTTTCATAGGCTCTGGTCTCCATGATTAGGAATAAAATCTGCATACAGTTTGACTGCATGTAGGTGCCTACAAGCAGCAAACATGCAGTGAATATGTGTAAGAAGGAGAGAGACTAGTGTGCATGACTGCAAGTGTGTCAGGGTCAACAAGCTTTCCCCTTATTGAACACTAATATGTTATGCATACAGGACTAATATTTATGTTTTTCAGCAAATCCTGCAGCAGTTTCTTTGGTTAGATTATATTATAGATCTAAGTTAGTTTCAATCAACTATTCATATAAATATGTATCTGTTATGGGTAGTTTTTGTCTTACCAGGAAAACACCAAGACAAGGATGGGTCAGCAACAAGCAGGTTTATTTGGAATACATGTTTTGCAAAGCATGGAGAGAAGGCAGCCAAGGTAGGGGCGGTCTCTGGAGTCTGGGATGCAACCCAGCTCATTTTAAGGCTTCCGATGCACCCTCCCCTTTCTGTCCCTCTGGCCAATCAGGCCGAGCCGGAAGGCTTCCAGTCTAACTTATGACCGACGCTTGTTTAGCCCTACATAGACATTCTGTCCTCTGCGTCATGCATGATTAATATATGCTGAGAGAGAAAAAATAGTTAATTGCAGACATAGCATTTTAGCAAGATTTGATGCTTTCCAGTTAACAAGTGCTGGCAAGTGCATAGTCTGTCTAACAACTTTGTGCTTTTCTCGGGGACTTTCTTTGGGTGTGGTGGTCAAGAGACCTGTATTTACCCATATATCTGAAATAGTTACAGCCTACCTTTTAAGTTTGAATTTTTGAGGGCCAGTGTGGTATGGTTGAGAGCAGTGGACTTTAATCTGGAGAACTGGGTCTGATTCCCCACTCTTCCACATGAAGCCTTCTGTGGGACCTTGGGCCAGTCACGGTTCTCTCAGAACTCTCTGAGCCTCAGCTGCCTGACAAGGTGAAAGGAAAGATGAAAGGAAAGAGATTGCAAGCCACTTGGTGACTCCTTAAGGTAGAAAAAATCAGCTCTTCATCTAAATTTTTCAAGCTTGCTTGAAATCTTTTTTAAAAAAAAAATTAAAATAAGCTTTATTGAGTTTTAATATTCTAGTTACATCCAAAGCTATGAGATGGAAAAATATGCTTGTTTAGATAAAAATATGGAGCAGAGGTCCATCAGTGGCTATTAGCCACAGTGTTGCCTGGATGGGCCAGTGGCCTGATCCAACATGGCTTCTCTTATGTTCTTATGGAAGTTTCAAGCTGCTTACACCACATAATGTCAGATCCCCTAAAAGGGAAGATCTTTGTTTGTATACATACATGACAAGCTTATTAATGACAATAACCAGTACAAACTAGTAAACAAATAGAACAACTAGAACGATTACATTCATTGGCAACATTAAACCAATTGCACAGTTGACTTAGTTAAAGAAAAGCAAGAATACAGTTAAATATATAGACTCATATACACTTTAGAAAGTCTAAGTACTTATGCGGTACTTTGAGCTCAGGTATTTAATTAGATTGTATAAACTCAAAAAACCCAAATAATTTTTCTAGAAATGTGTCTTTCTTGTTTCCAGGAGAATCCATTTTAACTAAATTTGATGCTATTTTATCCATCACGACTATATCCCATATCGTTGAGTACCATTTACGGATTGAGGGGACTGCCTTAGATTTCCACGTTTTAGCTAATAACAATTTAGCTGCCAAAGAAGTAAAGAAGTGATTTCTTTTCTAGTGCTAGGTACATTTTGGCTGGACCAGTTATTTAGCAGAATCGATTCTGGGGTCAAAGGAAGCTTAACCTGTACAATTTTGTCAATAATATGACCTGCTTCCAAAAATGTTGAATTCGTGTACATTCCCACCAACAATGCACTAATGTACCCCTTTGCTTACAGCCTTTCCAACAATATGGGCTAGATGATTTCTTAGCATAGTACAATTGCAAAGGAGTCCAGTACAGCCTGGAATATAATTTAAACTGCAATAGTCTCAGATTTAAAGATACTGTGTGAAGTAGTTTTGATGCCCAAATATTGACCCAACTTTCTTCCGAAAGCGTATTTTTGCATTCTTTGTTCCATACGTTTTGTATCGCTGCAGTCTTTTGCCAATTTTAATAACTAAGTGCCTTGTAAATTATAGCTATTAAACCTTTTACTTTGGGTGTGTGTGATGACAAAGCTTTTTCAAACGCGTTTAAAGGCCTACACACTGAAGAGATAATGTTTGGATTATGCAAGAAGTGATGGATTTGATTATATTGCAGCCAATGTGAAGAAAAATTATAATGTCTTACCAATTGATCCTGCAAGAGCATTTTATTATTTTGGCATACTTGCAACAATCTAAAGATACCTTTTTTCCTCCACAATAAGAAGGAACAAACATCCCTGCCAGCAGGGAACCATGATTGGCCTAAAAAAGAGGCTATGGGAGATACTCCAGGTACAAGTATATGGCGGTATTTATCCCAGAGTTGCAAAGTGTGGGAAAGATAGGGATTAGAGGTTGCATAGTGCGATCTGTCTTTGGGAGAGTTCCAGATAGTGTCATGTAATTGGTTGGGGAGAAGATATGACTGTTCAATATGTACCCATGCTCTGTCTCTGAGGAGAGATACATAATAAACAATATTTGTTAACTGTGCTGCAAAGTAGTAATTTTCTAAAATAGGGAGAGCCAAACCTCCCATGTCTAAGGGTTTTGTGAGAACTGGATAAGCCACACGATGTTTTTTATGATCCCACACATAGTCTAGCAGAAGATTTTGCCATCTTTTGAAATCTTTATGTGAAATGGCTATAGGCAAATTTTGAAAAAGAAATAAAAACCTTGGCATTATAAAGACTTTAATTTGTTCCACCTTTTCCAACAAAGATAAGTGTAGTTTGTTCCAGGTATTCAAATTGTTTTTATAGATGTTATGAGAGGGTCAAAATTGACCTTAAAGATATCTTTAAGTTCTAGTGGAATCATTATGCCGAGGTGTCTAAACACTGATGTTACCCATTTAAAAGGATATTGGGTCTTAAGATGGGATTCAAGTTTGCCTGATAGATATATAGGATAAACTTCAGATTTGATAAAGTTTATAGTAAAACCTGAGACTTGTTTGAACTTTTCTATAGAGCTCATTAACTGTGCCAGTGACTCAGAGGGATTAGAGCAGTAAAAAACTGCATCGTCTGCGAATAGGCTAAGTTTGTGACAGTCGGGGCCGATTTGGATTCCAGTAATTTGAGGGTTGGTCCTAATTGCATGAGCTAGGGGTTCAAGGGAAAGAGCAAATAAAATAGGGGAGAGAGGGCAGCCTTGTCTAGTCCCCCTGGAAAGCACCCAATCTGGTGACCTGCAGTTATTCACTGCAATACAAGCTTTGGGTTCATTGTAGAGGGCATTAATAGAGTTTAAAAAGTTGGTACCAAAGCCCATGTGCTGTAAAGTTGCTTTCAAGAAAGGGATTTCTATTTTATCAAAAGCCTTTTCGGCATCAAGGGACAATAAAATGGAATCAATGTTTTTAAGTTTACAAAAATGGATAACATTGAGTGACTTTCTAATATTGTCTGAAATTGATCTTTTGGGTATAAACCCGGCTTGGTCAGGATGCACATAAATGCAGATTATTTTATTAAGTCTGGCTGCAAATACTGATGAAAATTTTTTAAAATCATGATTTAAGAGGGATATTGGGCGATAAGAAGCTGTGTTCAATTTGTCTTTACTAGGTTTATGTAAAACGATAATCTTCGCCTCTTTCCACGTTTGTGGAATACACCTATTCTGCATAACATTATTGCAAGTATCAACTAAGGGTTGTATTAAAGGGGGCGAAAATTTCTTGAAGAACTCTATAGGTAGTCCATCTCTACCTGGGGCTTTGTTATTTTTCATGTTGGCAATGACTTATTGAACCTCAAAAACTGTAATCGGTTGGTCCATGAACTTAATATGTTCCTCTGACAGTTTGGAGCCAAAGTTGATATCTCTTAAATAGTTACTAATTGAAGATTGATGTGGGTTAGAGGAGGTATATAAGTTTCGATAATATTGTACAAATTGTTCAATAATTTCTTTTGACTTGTTAATTATACTACCGCAGGGAGATTTGATAGAATGAATTGTATTAGAAGTTTTTTTCTGCATTACTCTGTGTTTCAGCAATCTGAGATATTTTGGAGTTTTAGTAAGAAATTTTTGTTTGACATATCTTAGTTGCTTTTGAATATGTGATGTTTCTAACAATTTTAGTTTTTTCCATTCCTCAACTAGTTTTCTCAATGTTTGTTTACCTCCAAATTTGGAGTGCTTAATTTCTAAGTCTTTAATTGTGTTTTGCAGCTCTGAAATCACTTTTTGTTTTTCTTTTTTATAAAATGAGGCTTGCGCTATGAGGTGACCTCGAAGAACAGCTTTAAAAGCATCCCAAATTGTCTCCTGAGGGACTCCACAGTCAGTAGTATTAAACTTAAAGTACTCCACAATTTGTTTGGTGATATCTGCACAGATGCTGTCCTTATTCAATAGAGAGGTGTTCAAATTCCAAGAGGTGTATGAGAAATCTGGCTTGCCAACATTAAAAGTACAAGTGACCCATGAATGGTCTGAGACCGTACGCAATCCTGTATTTACATCTATTAAATTGTTCAGCAATGAGTTAGAGAAGAGCAGATAATCAAAGCAGGAATAAATATTGTGTGATGCAGAGTAAAAGGTATATTCTTTTCCACCGGGGTTTTTCACCCTCCAAACATCAAATAAGTCATTCTGCTTAAATATATTGTCCAAACCAGAACTTGTTTGGGGTATATTAGTTTTTTTGTATATTTTGTCCATCTTTGAATCCACAATCATGTTCAAGTCACCTCCAATAATGAGGTCTCCACTTCTAAAGTCTGAAAGTAGCGTCAAAGTATCCTTTATGAAACCTACTTGATTACAGTTAGGTGCATATAGAGATGCTATAGTGATAGGTGAGCTGTCCAGGTCACCCTTCAGAAAAATATACCGACCTTTAGGATCTGTAGAAATTTGTTTACATTGAAATGGAATGTTCTTGGAGCTCAAAATCGCTACCCCTCACGCTTTTGAAGAGCCCGGCGCCTGAAAGCATTGTGTGAACCAGCTTGATATAAGGTAGTGTTTTCTTAAGGTGTGTCTCCTGTAAACACAAGATGTTAACACGTTCTTTAAACATTATGTTGGCAATTCTTTTAGATTTTATAGGGCTATTTAATCCTTTGCAATTCCATGTGGTCATTTTAAGAGCGCTAGACATTATAATTAAGATATTATATATATATATATATATATATATATATATATATATATATATATATATATATATATATATATATATATATATATATATATATAAGATACAGTTCCAAAGGTACACTTAAATTCAACTGTGCAAAAGTTTCAAATTTGAACCCTTTATGAATGAGTCCAGTTAAACAGAACAAAAAATTATTAAACACTCAATACAATCCCCTTAAACAGAGGATAAGTTTCAAACCTTAAAACAAGGCTGTATAAAGGGATGCCAAGAAAATGATCCCTACTTTGAAACCTTTATAGTAACCGACTTGGGGGGAAACTACTGAACTGTTGCTGAGAAACCATCTCTCCCTTTAGTTAATATTTGAAGCATAAAATAAATTTAAAGTGTATTAAAGGTTTTAGAAGCACCTGAAGGTATAAGTTTGCAAAGTCTTGAGCTTTATAACCAAGTATATTATGGTCTGAACAACATTACCAAAGATATAAGCAATATTAAAATAACGTGCACATATTTGTTAACTAGTCCAAAATAGTGTACTGTAGCACATACACTTACATGACCTTACATTTGTCCAGTCTGATATTGCTGCACTGATATGGAACTATAGAGGTTAGCATAGATAGAAATATAAAAAAACAGTAATGGCACAGGTATCTAAGACTAAGGTGGAGTTGAGATGATTACCATTACATTATGAACTTTTTGCATGAGGTACGATGACTAAAAATTCATTGCTTTAAATACCACCAAATAACAATAATAGGAATGAAAAAAAAATGCTAGTGTACATGCCAGTATCAATGCATTTACCCAACTGCACCTCAAAAGGGAGAAATAATAATACTAATAATAAAGAAACTTATTCTTGTATTTTACAATCTTTTTTGTAAGGAAAAAAAAACATGAACTCAATTTGAATAAAACGTATTAAAGCTTTTAAGGACTTATGTAAACTTTAGTCCATGTATAAATTTGCTATTTAGTGGTTCTTAACATCTGGTATACTATAACAACAAATAAAATTAAAATTCATGTTGACATACAATTCCCTCATATAATTACTAACATATAAATTCATTTTGACAATCATGTAAAACTATGTGTTGCAGCATTCATACATTATAATTAAAAACACACACACCACACAACACAACACAACTAATACATACACATCATACTGATAATTAATTTATAACTATATTACAACTAAGCTGAAATTCATTTTTGATCTAAGCATTACTTAAAATGAATTAATATTGGGGATTATTATTTATACCTTATACTTCCACACATCATTCAATCTCCTAAACAACCTAACACTCACTCATGCCATTATTTAGAATTAATATGTGATTAAACGCTCATGCACTCCCTTACAACTAAAGTACTTTACCACACTAACAGTCACACCAACATACAGCCAAACAGGCCATTGAACTCCATGCGTCTATGTTGAACTCTCCTACCCTACGCAAAACATTAACAGGTTATTTAATATGAAAAAACAAATACTTCTCGGTTCATCAAAATGTATTGATCAATAAGCAAGAACAAAATGAGTCTTAATAGCGAAAATCTTCTTACAGGTATACTCTTAAGGGTCGTTAGGTGCTGCCATTTCCATGAGAGTCTTTTCCTCCTCCTGAGTAACTTTCACATTCAGAGCTGCTAGCAGTGCTTTGCCAGTTAGACCATCTGAAGCTTGAAAAATAGATTCGTTTTTATATACAATGATGTCAGAGACGGGGTTCCATCGGAATTTGATTTTATTTTCAAAGAGTTTGCTGGGAACCAAGTTTAGCCAACAACGTTTAGACAGGGTTTCTGGGGATAAATCCAGCAGCAATAACACACGCTTCCCATCAAAGGAAATCTCTCGTAGTCTTGCCTCCCTCATAATGGCGTCTCGTTGTGCTGATGAGATGAGCTGTACTAAGATGTCTCTAGGTCGCCCCCTACGTGCAGACGCCATAGATCCCACTCTGAAAGCATTTATAACTGACATCGCTATGTCTCCATGGGCAGGAAAAGTTTTTTTGACCCAGTTTTTACAAAAATAAAAGTCGAGGCACTTTCCTCTGCCCCTTCATCAATCCCACAAATTTTAAAATGACATGCTCTCCATCTGGCTTCTATTTGATTTATACGTTCTGTTAGGTGTTGTTCTGAGCTTTGAAGTGCCTTCACTTCATCTTGTAAGGTGAAATCCAACTCCGCAGCATTTTCTGTTTTTTTAGACGTTTCCTTGAGCTCCACTGTTAGAGCATCAAGTTTTATATTGACTGGAGAAAGTAATTTAGACATAGAAGTGGTGAAAAAGTTGCACAGATCTTCTCTCAAATTTAAAAGATCCTGTTTTGTTAAGGGCGCCAAATCAGCCTCTGCATCAGCATTAGTATTACCATTTGAATTAGGGCCGGGGGAACTGATGCTGGGTGCCATATTGGCTTCGTTAGAGTTGCTGGGGCCCAAGCAATGAACTGTTTCTCTTGGTGAAAAAAGAGTCTTACCTACTCTGATGATTTAGCAGCTAACTTGGAAGAAGATCTCAATTTTCTTCTCATAGTTTTTTCGCCGTTTGTAAGTGATCGCTTCGCGCTATAGCAGGTATTTAGGGGAGAGTGTTGGAGCCTCTCTAAAACATGTCCGCCATAGTGAAGCGACGCCCCTCCCCTCCTGCTTGAAATCTAAACAAGACACCGACATTGATGGTTCATTGGCTTTTACCATTAAGTACAAAAACTTATGGCCTTGTGTGTTTCCAAGATTGACCTCTGTATACGTTGGCTCCCTGTCACCGAGCTGTTTCAATGCTAATCTGCTCCGTGAGTTTCACAGAAGTTAGATATGTTGGAGCATGAAGCAGAGCTTTTTCAGTGAAACCCATGTTGTGAAACTACTTCCTTAATGAAGCTTGTCTTGCTCTCACTCTGTACTGTTCCTACCACCAGGTAATTTTAAAAAAATTCTTAAAGCTTCCCTTTGAACAGGTACTTATAAAAAAATTCTTGTATCTTTTACGGTATTTTAACGTATTATTGCTAATCTAGTGATCGGACATTGTTTTAGTGTGTGCTTGTTTTTATTGGTTGTTTCACTGTTTTTGTAAGCTGCCTCACACATTTCAATGGAAATGCAACATAAATGAAAACCTGCAAGATGGTGCATGGAAAACATTCATATTTTCATTGTCTTTAATTCCTGTGTCTGTGTGCGTGCCTGCGTTGTGTATATTCCTTTCATTGTACTTAAAGTATTCCCGCCCTCCTCAGTTATGGTAAACTGACAAGACTGTGTCTGTTTGAACATCTGGGTGCCACATTTTATCTGCCTATTGCCAACAGTGCTTACAAACACTGGAAGGAAACTAGTAATTTTTAAATGGGATAAGGAGCTGTGGACCTTTTGGCCTTAATTTTCCTGAGTTGCATTTGTAGTGCAAATGTGATTTAACCACGTCACTAAGAACCTGTATGTATTATGAAGACATACTTTGATTTTGCCCCCTTTACAGACACACTTAAGACAGTACAGGAATTAATTCTTTTGTCCAGCAGCCAACAAAGACTATGTCCTTGAACAACGCTGAATATGATATTGTTATTTACATGTTCTCAGCCCTGCTTATGCTTTGATCTTGTAGTTTTCATTTAATGGGGGCAAAATGAAGGAAGGGAGCCTCCTGCTTTGTTCACTATGTTGTGTGGTCTTCAGCTCTAACATAGATGGGGAGTTTAAATATGTTCCTATCTAAGCATACCTTAATGACAGTGGAAGTTTTAGCAGATTTAATTCCACTCTGAACTCCTTGGAGAAAGCATGGTATAAAAATGGACTAAAATTTTTTTCTGTTTTATTTCTTCTGCGCATGCAACCTTTGTTTCATGTCTTTTCATTTTTTGAAGAAAACCAGTTAGTGAATGAAACGTTAAAGACATGAATACAGATGGGAGACTGAGATATAGATTTTTGCAGAATGACTGAAACACTGATGTATGAGTTGTGAGTGTAGACTGATACACAATTGTTTGCTGAGGTCCTGCTTGGAAGAAGTGTGCAGAAAACAAGTTCTTACTCGACTGCTTGTTCAGGACTCTTGGGACTTTATTTGTGCAGTCTTCTGAGGAGTTTTTGAGAAGAAAAACTTTAATATTCGTAATTGAACTGTGGGATTTATTCCCTTTGGTCAGCATTCATGGTTAAACCTGAAAAGGTTTTGTAGTTCTCTTTTTTTGGAATGAATATATATATATATATATATATATATATATATATATATATATATATATATATATATACACACACACACACACACACACACAGAATATACGGAAGTGAGTATACCTCCTCATATTTTGTAAATATTTAAGTATATCTTTTCATGTGACAACACTGAAGAAATGACACTTGACTACAATGTAAAGTAGTAGTCTACAGCTTGTGTAACAGTGTAAATATGCTGCCCCCTGAAAATTACACAACACACAGCCGTTAATGTCTTAAACTGCTGGCAACAAAAGTGAGTACACCCCTAAGTGATAATGTCCAAATGGGGCCCAAAGTGTCAATATTTTGTGTAGCCGCCATTATGTTCCAGCACTGCCTTAACCCTCTTGGGCATAGAGTTCACCAGAGCTTCACAGGTTGCCACTGGAGTCCTCTTCCACTCCTCCATGATGATGTCATGTAGCTGGTGGATGTTAGAGACCTTGTGCACCTCCACCTTCCATTTCAGGATGCCCCACAGATGCTCAATAGGGTTTAGGTCTGGAAACATGCTTGGCCAGTCCATCACCTTTACCCTCGGCTTCTTTAGCAAGGCAGTGGTAGTTTTGGACATGTGTTTGGGGTCATTATCATGTTGGAATACTGCCCTGCGATCCAGTCTCCGAAGGGAGGGGATCATGCTTTGGTTCAGTATGTCACAGTACATGTTGGCATTCATGGTTTTCTCAATGAACCGTAGCTTCCCACTGCCGGCAACACTCATGCAGCTCCAGACCATCACATTTCCACCACCATGCTTGACTGTAGGCAAGACACACTTGTCTTTGTACTCCTCACCTGGTTGCCGCCACACACGCTTGACACCATCTGAACCAAATAAGTTTGTTTTGGTCTCATCGGACCACAGGACATGGTTCCAGAAATCCATGTCCTTAGTCTGCTTGTCTGCAGCAAACTGTTTGCTGGCTTTCTTGGGTATCATCTTTAGAAGAGGCTTCCTCCTGGGATGACAGCCCTGCAAATCAATTTGATGCAGCACGTGGTGTATGGTCTGAGCACTGACAGGCTGACCCCCTACCCCTTCAACTTCTGTAGCAATGCTGGCAGCACTTATACGTCTATTTCCCAAAGCCAACCTCTGGATATGATGCTGAGCATGGGCACACAACTTCTTTGGTCGACCATGGCAAGGCCTGTTGTGAGTGGAACCTGTCCTGTTAAACTGCAGTATGATCTTGGCCACTGTGCTGCAGCTTAGTTTCAGGGTCTTGGCAATTTTCTTATAGCCTAGGCCAGGGGTGGCCAACAGTAGTTCTCCAGATTTTTTTGCCTACAACTCCCATCAGCCCCAGCCATTAGCCATGCTGGCTGGGGCTGATGGGAGTTGTAGGCAAAAAACATTTGGAGAGCTACCATTCGCCACCCCTGAGCCCTAGGCCATCTTTATGTAGAGCAACAATTCGTTTTTTCAGATCCTCAGAGAGATCATTGCCATGAGGTGCCATGTGGAACTTCCAGTGACCAGTACGAGGGAGTGAGAGTGATAACCTGCTCCCCTTCGCACCTGATACCTTGTACCACTAATGAGTCACATGACACCAGAGAGGGAAAACGGCTTCTTGGGCCACATTTGGACATTATCACTTAGGAGTGTATTCACTTTTGTTGCCAGCAGTTTAGACATTAATGCCTGTGTGTTGCGTAATTTTGAGGGGACAGCACATTTACACTGTTATACAAGCTGTAGACTCACTACTTTACATTGTAGCCAAGTGTCATGTCTTCAGTGTTGTCACATGAAAAGATACACTTAAATATTTACAAAATGTGAGGGGGTGTATTCACTTCTGTAACATACTGTGTGTGTGTGTGTGTATATACACGCACACACACATATATATATGATTTTATATATTCTGTGAAACTTATATACATTGGAAGTATTTTCATAGTGAAAGGGCTGAGGATATAAACAATTTTTGTATTATATTCATTATCTGGGGTTATAATAATGTCAACATAGTTCTAGAGTGTGACCTCCAGGAGGCTGGCAGGCTTACTAAAGAATGGTCCAGGTTTGCAGAAAAATTTGAAATATAAAAAAAATTCATTTTTTAAAATGATAAAAAGTGCCTGCAGCTTTAAGAAATGGATTCCCTCAGTGGTTGTTGCTAGGCAACCACAGCATTTGAAGCTGGGTTCTGTCAGTAAAAGGCAGGGGAAGGGGCAGAGCCTTTTCCAGGGCTGTTTGACTTTTTAGGAAAGTTTTATTGGAACCAGGCTTAGGGTTGCCAGTTCCAGTTTGGGAAATTCCTGGAGATTTTGTGGTGGAGTCTGGAGAGTGTGGGGGGATGGGGAGAGGCCTCAGCTGGATACGTTGCTATAGAGTGCACCCTCCAAAGTGCCCTGGAGGTTGGCAAGCCTAAGCATGGCAGCAATCACTTGGCAACTTGATACCACCTGACTTTGCATGGCTCTCCTAGTCCTGGCTGCTTGCTACTATTCAATGGCAGCCACCCTATGAAAAGCCAGAGTGGTATAGTGGTTATAGCTTTACAAAAGGGTGTGGGAGACTCAGGTTCAAACCCCCATTTTACTGTGGAAACTCACTGGGTGATTTTTGGGCCAGTCACGTACTTTCATTAGTTGGTGGAAGAGTGGGAAAGTATATTCGTCCTCCATGTTAAATAATGCTGATTTTTTACTTTGGAAGTCCAGTTTGTGCCTGATGTACCTTGATTCCCTATTGAAAAGGTTTGATTACAAAATGAGAAAGACTACCAGGATCTTGTTTGGAATTGGAATTATAGAGTATCATATTTGGAATGTTTTATATGGACTATTATCAACTGAAGGATTCCTACTTATCCACAGAAATTTAGGACTTCGGGTCCATTGGAAATGTTTATATGAACTGGTGTGTTATACCATTGTATTAGTTGTATGTGCACTGGAAAGTGTTAGTTATATATTTTACTTGGCAATATTTCATTTGGCAATATTATTGGAACTTGTACAGTACATTATAACTTGGATATATTCAGAACATTGCGAATGTATTCTCAGGATGAACCGAGGCCTCTAGAAAAAAAAACAGTACCCTTGGTCCAAGTTGTTGGACCAAGGTTTGATACAAATGTATTATCAGAAGATAATAGGGCAGCCACATGGGTTTCAGAATCAATACTAATTCAGTATTACAAAATGTCATCCCCTCATGCAGCTAGTACAGGATCCTTCAACTGGTCCTGTGTTCCTCAACCAGAATGGGGCACTACTTTGTAACATCGCCTTGCTCAGGGCACACTCTTCCCTTTTGGGTAAGACTGGACCATTGGACCTTCTATGACCATTCTTTCTACTTGAGGTAGATAAGGCATCTTGCCCTGTCCTAGTTTTGGAACAGAAAATTGAAAATTCTCAAGAAAATTGTCTCTTGAGAGGAGGATCACACATAACCAGTTATAATGTGAATATATAACAGAGTTCTTTCTTATATCTATCACTAAACCATAATTATTGTGTTCTCTCCCACATGTACAGAGTTATTTCCTCTGACCCACTTGTAGTTTCTTTCAGGATGACAGTGGGAATTCCCTCCCACAGTTGAAGAATAACGTACCCATAAGGATGTTCTTCTTGCCTAACAGTAGAAGGGACACTCACAATAAGTCCAATGTTCCATTTGTCAAAGGAGTCATATTTTGGAGGGACATTATTGATCATTTAGAACCTGTAAACTACGCCCTGTATTAATATCAATATCTTGCAGCATCTTCCTCAGTCTGCCACAGATTCCAAGCCACTGTGCATGTAATTTTAATTCACTGCTGCTGCTTTGCTATTGGGAGATGATAGCGAAGCTTTGGGGAGGCATGATAGTGTACTTCGGTGTTGTAAAAATGGCCTGTTACAGAATTTCAAGGTAACAAACTAACAGTTGTACAATTCTGGATCACACAGGAAAAATATTCTCATTCTACATGGGAAGCCCCATTTTTAGTCTTGCATAGATACACTCCCACCTCTGCCAAGCAAGTTTGATCCAGTCGAAAGCTGAAACATTTAGTGGACCAAAAGTGGGTTTGTATTTAATTGTAATGTAGGATGAAAGTGCTGACATCCATAAAGATCAGACTTTCCCCAATGCCTAAGAACTCCAATTCAGAGGTGGGTCAGAATGGAATGCCAACAGCTGGGAAACTGGGAAGCAGATGTTGCTGTCTGTGCATTTTAAATCTGGAAGGGAACAGCAGCGACATCAAATCAAACTGCTTGTCTGACTGCGTGTGATTCCATAGAGAGCCAAACAGCCCCATGTGTGGCTATTTACATGTGCAGTTCTGCAGTGCGGGGTTTTACCACATAAGTAGTACAATTTTAAGCCAAGTTATACCCTTCTAAGCCCAGATACTTCTATGGACTTGGAGGGTGTAGCTCTGCAAATCTGCCATGCTGCAGGTGGTAAAATAAAAGAGGGTCACAGTAGTATATGGACATGAAGACTGTCCTCTAGATATGTTTCCCTCAAAAAAGAGCTCTTTACAATCTAAACCAATTGTTCTGGTTTAAGTTTTCAGAAACTATAGCTGAAAAAGATGTTCTTGAACACTTTTTGCTGGGAAAAATGTGTACCTTGCTGGACTTAAATTTTCTGGAAATTACGCAATCGAATTTGTTTAGTATGGGTGGTCTTTTAATAGCCCTGTGTTCTTATTTATTTATTATACTTGCAAAGAAAAACACAAAGTGAAAAACTTGTTTAGATATTTGGTTGCAGTTGTTTTGCATGACCAGTTCTTTTAATACAACTATAATCAACTATCAACAAGATTGTGCAGTATCAGTATTATTCAGATTCAGGGGGGTAGCTGTGAGGTCTGATGCAGCAGAACATTTGAGTCCAGCGGCACCTTTAAGACCAACAACGTTTTATTCTGGTTATAAGCTTTCACGTGCACACTTCTTCAGATCAGTATTATGCAATAATTGGAATTCAGTTTCAGCACAGGTGCTGCTGTAATAAGATTTGTGTTTTATGTTCTTTCATCAAGCATGGCTGATTAAATAAAACACCTAGCAAAAATGCCAATCCTTGGCAGCAGATAAATGGATTGGCCATTGTGATTTTGGAGGGACAGGCCAATGCTAACATTTCAGCTTTCCCCATATACTGCTGCAGCTGTTTCTTCACCCTCTTGAGGTAAAAAGTATAACCCCTGGAGAGTGTAAAGAGATTCATTTGGGGCAACCAGCAACAGGGCTTTTTCACTAGAGGCACTTTGTCAATAGAATTCCCTTTTCCTTGAGACTCATCTGGTGCCTACCCTTCTCTTTTAGGTGTCAGGGCAAAACATTTCATTAAGGGCTTGATGGCTTTTACCATCTGTTTCTAGCCTGAGAACTATTTTATGAGATTTTTAAGGCTTCGCAAAGTGGTAAGCTGCAGTACTGCAGTCCAAGCTCTGCTCATGACCTGAGTTTGATCCCGGCAGAAGCTGGGTTCAGGTAGCTGGCTCAAGTTTGACTCAGCCTTCCATCCTTCTGAGATCGGTAAAATGAGTACCCAGCTTGCTGGGGGGGAAGTGTAAATGACTGGGGAAGGGAATGGCAAAGCACCCTGTAAAAAGTCTGCCGTGAAAGCAACATCACCCCAAAATTGGAAATGACTGGTGCTTGCACAGGGGACTACGTGTACCTTTTTAAATATTTGTGCTGATTTTATACTCTGGGTGGGTTTTTAATGCTAGTTGTTCAATTTTTAACTATTTTATGGTGTGTTATGTTTTACTTTGTAAGCCACCTCAGTCAGGTTCAGGCAATGTAGAATTATTTTTTTCCAATAAAACTGAAATAATATAGGCAGAGGGTATACCTAATCCTTACCTCTAGTGACCCACAGGGATCTCAGTGGCTGAGACTTTGGCTTCCTTCTTCCTGCATAGCTTCTTTCCTTACCTTCATAGCCTTGTGGGTTTTGCTGAGACTGGGTTGTCAATGACATAGTAAACCTGTATCTGTTCTGTGCCATTTCAGGCTGTAAGAGGGCACTCACATGATAGATATTGAACAATCCTACATAAAAGAATACACTCCCTCTACATAGAAAACTGTAAGTCAGGGAGAAGGCTTCTATCTTTCTTCTATCTTTCTGGCATCTAATTTTGATTTAGAGATAATCTCTCCCCCTCCCCCATATCAAGGAATGCTTAATCATGCTGAAGTCTGCAGTCTGCAGTGATTTAACCCAGTCATAAGTTCACTAAGTTTGTGAGAACAAGGCCAAAGTTCATCACAGAATGAGAGAAACGGGGAGGAATATTAGAAATAGTGTTTGTTTATTATATTTTAATATCAATAACATGTAAGCATTACTGAATATTCCTAGGAGTTTTGCTTGAAGCTTTCCTTGACATATTCCTGAATAATGTTGTGAAGGATGATATCCAAATAATGCACTTATTGGAAATGGGTATTTAGACAGGAAATATTAGTTTCCCTCCCCTCCCCGCCTGCAGCCAATCTGTATCAGAAAACAGGTATCCAGTCCTTATTTTCCCAGGAGGAATCCTTTTACTGTAGACAAATTGAGCAGATACTAATGGAGCAAGAAAACCCACTGTCTGCCTGGAATGCTTAAAGAGTCTTTCTGGAAATCTGAGAGAGCCTTAAACCTTGATCAGAGTGGTGTGGCATTATGGAAACTGGCTTTTTTTTTGGCAGGATATCATCTTACTCCTCTTGGCCAGCAATAACCAGTGCTCAGTTCCCAGTGCAATGGCAGAAGGGGGGGGTGTCTTACCAATGTCAAGGGACAAGAGGAATCTTTGGGCACTCATTTAGCAGAAGGGGCAGTTTTCTATTCATTATCTGTATTATACTGTCATGACTTTCATAAGGCACCACAAATTCCATCAAGGGATACTAACAGATTTAAGTATGAAAATGTCTAGATTTTTTTTAAAAGCGTGTATGAGTGGAACACTGCATGCTCTTTTAAAATGCTGGAGCTTCAAAATTATGTCTGTCTTTCTGCAGGGTGTACCTCAATTACCCTGTGCCAAAGCATTATATAACTACGAGGGGAAAGAACCTGGAGACCTTAAATTCAGCAAAGGAGACATCATCATATTACGTCGGCAAGTTGATGAAAATTGGTACCATGGAGAGGTCAACGGTGTCCATGGATTTTTTCCTACCAATTTTGTTCAGATTATTAAACCTTTACCTCAACCACCACCACAGTGCAAAGCACTTTATGATTTTGAAGTTAAAGACAAGGAAGCGGATAAGGATTGTTTACCCTTTTCAAAGGTAAAATATCAATATATTACCAAGTAATTTTTAAAATGTTATACCAGTTGTCAGAAATCTAAAGTACATGGATGCAGAAGATTTTTATTATCATTGCTTTGTCTACAGGAATTCTCTGCTTTGAGTTTTACTACTGGAAAAGAAAGTCACCTGAGTTATTTTTAGGATGTTTTTAAAATGCACTACCTCATTAATTTATTACATTTTACACCTCTTCATCACTCTTGACAAAAACAGTGTGGCATATATCTTCTCTCTCCCTCCTACATGCTTTTGAGTTAGGGCTTGACTGAGAGAGACTCAGTGGTCCAAGGCACCAAGTATTATTCCTGTCTATGTATGGATTTAAACACTTGATGCCCTTGGTCCAAGTCTGACGTAATATCTATTACGCTTCAAGGGTTCTCTTAAGACAATTCAGAACTAAGTTCATATGATTTCTGTTGAAAGGTATTTTTTTTTAGTTTGCCATTATTCAAACATATTTCTTTCACTTGCACCTTAAGTTAAAAATAAAAAACAGATCCTTAGCTACTAAAAGTATATTTATGTCAAACTAGTACAGTATGCATGAGCTGGTTTGCTAGCACCATTCTAGTACTCTGTGTGCAGGGAGTAGTTTTACTTCGTGTGCAGGCAGTTCAGTCATGTGATCCTCCCACTTACATCCATCCACAGTACAAAGCTAAACCTATGTTAGATTTTATATGTTGTAAGCCGCCCTGAGCCACTTCGGTGGGAAGGGCGGGATATAAATTGAAATATAAATAAATAAATAAATAAATAAATAAATAATGCATCTGTAAACATAAGCAGTACAGTCTTGGGGTCTCTTTTTAAAGAGAGCCTGTCTGATAGTGGCATTTCCTAGGTTGTCTTACCCAAAGATTTACATTGGAAAGTTTGGATTTGTTTTTTATAATTCATAAATTAAAAACAAAAACAAGGTGCAAGTTAGCAGAGAGTTGGTTAACAGGAGTATGAGATGTACTGAAAAATATTCTGATATTAAACATTTTTTTGAGGGGGGGGAGTGAAATTGAATGAGTATGAGTTTTCTGTCTGATGTATGGGTCTGAGGGGATTCATTTCAGGGTTCCCCAGTAATGGAAGGATACTATTGAAAGGTTCGTAGTTATTTAGCTACACACTGCTTTGTACATATTTTTTCTGGGTAGTTGTTTTGCGTACAATAATATGTCAGGAAGTATATATATTCAGAAGAAAAATTAGATTAATTTTTTTAAATTAGAAACAGAAAATATCTATTGCTTTTTTTATACAGGATGATATTTTGACTGTGATTCGCCGAGTGGATGAAAACTGGGCCGAAGGAATGCTGGCTGACAAGATAGGAATATTCCCAATTTCATATGTTGAGGTGAGAGCCTTCAATCAACAATGTAATTCTGGTAGAAATCTGAAATCATCTCGGAACAGACTGCCTTACTAAATTATGTGACAATCTTAGTGTTCTCTCACTGTGTTTTCTCTAACACTGTTGTGTTAAGAGAAAATATAGTAATTATCAGAGATCCCATCTCATAATGTTAGACTTTAAATCACCCTTTTATAGTGAACTGAAATTTCTGTTGTAATGTCCAAAGTTATAACTATAGGGTACACTCATGATGTGTATTGACATCTGTTCATACAAAACAGGCAGTGCAGAAATGCCAGAGGATACTGAGATGATCAGTGAAAGTGATCTTTAAAAATAAATTTGAGGGTTTGAATTCGTTATTTAAGAGGAAAAAAGATATTAAAATATATCAATCTAAAATAATCATAACTGGAGCATTGGTTAGCATGTTATTGTGTGTTCAAAAATGACATTATGTTTTAATCCCTTGCTGTCATTCTACTGGCAGACCTGTGATCAAATAAATTTTTAAGCATCGCTGCTGCTCCTGCTGTGTAGCTTCATCTGATGTTGTACTGGTGCAGTTGGAGAAAGAGACATGTTGGCTGCTAACAGACCGGCACTTTGGGTCAACTAAGAGACACCTCTGAGATCAACCCAAAAAACCCCTCCAGATGGCAACATCTGCCACCCGCCCCTGTCCTGTACTCACCCTGTCCTGTAGGCCGATCCACCTGGCTCAAAAAGGCACCACTTTTGAAGTGGTGCCTTTTCACTGGGGCACCTCTGAGGTGCCTCCTGGCCGTCTGGAAAGCCAGGAAGCACCTGGAGAGCTGCCGGGGAGCTGTGGCCGGGACGTATGCGCTTTCCTGATGCTCTCTGGGCACCCATGGCCCACCCCTTTCCCCGAGTGCTATCCAGAAGCTCCGGGGCACTCTAGTTCCAGCCATCTTTATTTGGGGCGGCTTCAAGCCGCCCCAAACCGGCCATCTGATATCACCTGTTGAGACTCAGTAGTAAAACTTTCTGGTTTTAATTAATTTTGCTCTGGTGCTGTGCTATAGCATCTTCATTAGAACTGAAAAAATCACAGTAGAGACAATAACACCTTTGTATGTTACTTCAAGGTATGGCTTGAGTTTGTTGTAACTGTGTTTAAATAGGTCCTCCAAATTTGTAGTGACACAAGGTCAGTATAGCGTAATATTCTTCAGTAGCAGCAAACAGAAAGTGGGTTCAAACACTCTGTTGTAACCCTTGGAAGAAGTTGCTGTAACTTATAACCCTTGAAAGTAACTTGTAACCCTTTTAAGTAACACTCTGCTGAAACCCTTCCTAAGCCTTGTAAGAAGTTGCTGTGGAATTCTCTCTGCACTTGGTGTTCAAGCTGCTCCCTGCGAATTTTCAAGGAAAAGGACATGAGTGTTTGACCAGGAGTCACAGTGGGTAGCTTGATTGGTAGTCACCCAGAAATGTGGCCTATCCTCTGCCTCTGTGTGGGTGACACTGGTAGGAATTATTGGTTCAAAGGGCTGTTGAAGCAATATTCAGTAGGTGAATGTTGCATGAGGACAAAGGGAGGGATTCTCAACAGTCCATGCATGAAGCAGGATTCTTCCTGCCATGTCTACCTGTATGGAGTGCACTATCCTTGCATTTGGACACTGCATTTGGAGGAGTGGAGTATCCTAGTCAGTGTTTGTGTCCTGAGATGGAATACTTCTAAGGGTTCTGAGCAGAGCAGTGTTAGCAATATACTGAAACAGTGGGTACATTTACACACACTAAATTTTTACTCTGTAAGAACAGCAAAATCCACTTGCAAACAGTTACCATGTGAAAGTAACCCAGTGTTTGTTCTCCTTGGCTATTTTCACAAAGTGCCCTATCTCTAGAGCTGCCATGCACACACATCACCCTGTATGTATGTTCTAACTGAATCCAACATAACAGGGAGAGATAGCCCCTTGACATTCACTTTGGCAGAATGTCCAGGCTAGGATTTATATACTGCTTAGAAGGCCAGTGATTGGCTGCAGGCCTCATCTGTATCCTACACACTATGGTAAGAGGGATTTTTTTTTCAATCTCAGTGAATTCAGTAAGAATATTTATACTCCTGATTTGAAGTTTCATTAATTTACATAGTGTAACATTAAGTGTACATAATGAAAATGGAACATTTAAATTATTTCCATCCCCTCATTTTTCAAACAGTATAGAATCTTTCAGTACTTCAAAACAAGGTTTCAGTCCCATTTATTTCACTACAATAGGATAAAAGATATATTAACTTTGGCTGGATTGTGCCCATGTATGTCTGACAGGAGATATATTTTCTAACAATTAAACTAATTAATGATAATTATAGTCTATGAGAAGTTCTCTAGATGTGCTATTAAATCAGGCACAATTACCTCAAATGCTTCATAGTAACTTGCATTCACTTGTCTTGACAATGTAGTCTTAAAATATAGCAGAAAGAAACTGGGTAGATTCTGAGAGGTTTACAGTTCAATCCTAAACAGTGTTGCACACTTCTAAGTTGAAGTTTAGAAAGGTTTGCAATTGTTAGAACATTAGAACACTGTCTGGGATTGAACTATTAGAACTTTTATGAAAATCACATTGTGAAATATGTTTTGTTCAATTTTCTGGGGAAAACCCAGCTTTCTTCAGTTCACAGTATTTTGTACCATCAAAACTAGTCCCAATTTACATTAAGAAAATTAAAAATTGTCACTGAATAGGAATGGGCATGAACTGGGGGAAATGGTGGTTCATCTTGTTTAATGATTTGTTTGATTTCTAACCCAGTTCATGTTTTATTGGTTCATTTGGTTTGGGAGGTGTAAAACTCACTGGGAATCTTCAGCAGGCTCTCTTCCAACTATCCTCCAAGTTTGACGAATATTGGATTTGGAATGTACAAGTTACTGCCCCCGAAATCAGTTGCTGCCATGAATGCTCAGCTTCAGCTCTTATAACAACTCTTCGTTCTGCAGAATGGGAGCTCTGTGATTGGCTCCTGCAGTTGCCAATCAAGCTATGGACAATTGCTATGGGTGTTTCTAGGACTCCCAGAAGTCCACCTCCAGAGTTGCCTAGGAATTGATTGCATCAGCACCAGGTTGTCTGGAAAATGAACCACAAAAACAAAAATGAAGCACCAAGGTCTGGATTGGTTCAGAGCGAATCACAAATCAAGCCAATTTGTGATTGAATCGCAATTTGTGGTTTGGTTTGTGCCTATCCCTACTCCTGAATGCTAGGGATTCTGTAATGTAAAACAACGCTGAAGGCATCTCTAGTCTAAACTTTGGTGAAACCCAAAGTTTTAAACAATTTTGAATATAGATAATGTTACTAATTTTATTAATACTGTTTTATAGCAACAAGGAAAAGTATAACATGTTAATGCAATCGTAAAATGTATCAAATCAAAATTTTTATGTTTCTAGCATTCAGAAAGTTGCACAGTTTTCTTTACATTGGATCTTATTGTTAGCCTTCCCTTTCAATGCTGTAGAGCTACATGAAGCAGTCTCTCCAAAGTACGCATGATGTGATATGACATAACTGTACAGTGGCATAGCTGCTAGCAGAATAATGGTGTCCTTTGAGTAAAGCCTGCATTTTCCTTACAGGTAGGCCTACTCTACTGCTGGTAGCACTTGGCACAGAGTGCATCTGACCCCTGCAAAAATTTACAGGGTTTGAAACCTTTTACAATTAAAGAGCCAAACTACATCAGAATTCAGAACAAGAGATCACTAAAGAGCCAGAATAAAAGACCCAGGTTGCGTAACTGAAAATACACAATTTAATCATTACTGCTAATCGATGTAGTGATCCCTAAGTTTTTCTTGATATAAAATTAATTTATATGCTGATAATATTGTTATCTTTGTAACAAATATTGAAACATTCATTAAGAAAAACAGAATACCTTATATAGAATCCAGTATAGTTATGTCTCAGGGTATAAATTGAATGAATACAGATGAAATTGAGGTCCTTTGTTTAAATATGGGTAAGTGAGTGTTAAAAATATAACTGGATTTTTGGTATGAAAAGTTAATTGGATTACGTATCTGGTTAACAAGAAATAACAAAGGTCTGTATAAAATTAATTATGATACATTAAAAGCTGAAATAAAAGCACAATTAACTTTCTGGGAACCTTCAATTTATTATTTCTTGAATGGGTGAACCTGATAAAATGATGGTTCTACCCAAGATCAGTTTACTTCTTTGCAGAGATTTCTAATGATTGGCAACAACTGTTCTATATGGGAAGACAAAAGCTATTGGATTTGTTTGGGGCAAAATATGTGATAAAAAGTTGGTGCTTTCAAGATATACCCACTTATAATATATTATCAGTGTTCCAGACTGAGTGGATAACAGATAATGGAAAAAGGTCAGAATGCATTGAGCAAAATTTTATTAAGATTCCATTGAAACAGCCTTAGGTAAAACTCTTAGGACTTGGGTCAAAGTAAAGAGTAAACTCTCATCCAAAATCTTCCCTTTAGCCCCTGTAGTTAGTCATTGCAGATGACCATGGTTCCCCCCCACCACCATTGACTGCAACTAACACTTATAGAGATTTGATAAGAAACAATCAGGTAATATCATACAGCAGTGTTAAAGATTGTAATAATTTGAGTATTGGGGATTCTGAATAACAGCATTACAGCCTATGTCAAAATTTGAGACAGCATGTGAAGAATATCTTTTTTCATTTGTATATACCATTTTACTGGATGTATGACTTAAATCTTATAGGGAAAATTTGATTAAAATGATCCATCAGTGTTACCTAACATTCAGGCTAGTAAAGATCTATGTAACTGAGAGTAGTGAATGTTGGTTTTGTGAAGTGGAGTCGGCAGACTTTTTCTGCATATGGTAGATGTGTAAACAGGCAACAGATAACTGGAAATAGGTGATGGAAAGTATTTCTGTCAGACTAGAGAGACAGGTTCCCTGTAAACCAGAGAAATTACTGTTAAATTGTGTAGTTGACATGCCTAAAAATCTTCAGGCAGTAGTTTTAAATATGATTGCCATAACCGTTTCGCCCCTTGCCCATCGCTGCAGGACTTGATGCGTTGTGGGTTGTGTATGTGGATATGCCCTTCAGGCCTGCGCAGAGGAATTTTTTAGGTGAAGCGCAGTGTGCGCGGTACTGGCTCCACCCTTTCACCTGGGGGTCATCTGCCATGGCCCAGTAAGCTGGGACGCCGGCAGCGAGTCCTCCAGGTGGTAGGTGTTACATTAACGAGCTCTATCTGCCCGGGTTTGATGTTAGAGTTTTCCTTCTCTTAGGCTGGCGAGGTTGGTGGGCCAGCCTGCCCATCCGGTTATACCGCCGGACAATTCGGTCGCACCATGACGTAGCAAACTCTGTGAAAACGGGGGGGACCAGCGAGAAGGTGTTGCTACGGATGCAGTAATGCAGGAGAGGCCATTGCAGTGACCATCTGCCAGGCATAGCCAGACAGTGACCACGCGGCGTTCACTACACCGGGAGAGGAGAGGCTATGTATTGCGCATACACTTTCCCTGGGGGGGTAGGATTCCCAGAGGGAGCCCACACCCCCTAACGGCAGGTGGAAGGTGCCACTGGAAGCCGCAGTCCCGATCCTGCATGTAGGCGGTTCAGGGTATTGGTCGCCTGATGCTAACCCGGAGACGAAAGCATTTTTCGGCAGCACCCTGAACGACCAAGCAGCCTTATCTAGGGACAGCAGTGCTTGCTCCACACGGAGAGGGGCCTAGAAAAGGTGGCCTAAACAAAGCTCGTCTCCCCCACCCCAGTTGGCTAGCCGCGGTCAACGGGCATCCTTACTTGCGGTCGAAAAATAACAACAAAGAAAAGGCATGCACCTGCCTCACAAAGTGTGCAAAGACTAAAGCTTGCGTGTTGGAACATCAGAACCATGCTTGACACAGTAGGCAGTGGTCGCCCTGAACGACGCTCTGCTCTAGTTGCCCATGAACTTCTCAGGTTGAATATCGACATAGCAGCTCTCAGTGAGGTCCGTTTCCCTGAGGAAGGTAGTCTTCAAGAACACGGTGCTGGCTATACCCTTTACTGGTCGGGTAAGTCAAAGGCTGAGAGCCGCCTTTCTGGCGTTGGCTTCATGGTCAGGAACTCCATTGTCTCCAAACTCGAAAACCTGCCAACAGGTCACTCAGATCGCATCATGTCCATGCGCCTCCCACTTCAAAACAAGCAGCATGCAACACTCTTCAGTGTATATGCCCCAACCCTTCAAGCAGATCCTGCAGAAAAGAACAAGTTCTATGCTGATCTACGCAACCTCGTACGGAAGACCCCTACAGAGGACAAGGTGATCATCCTTGGCGACTTCAATGCCAGAGTAGGTAAAGACTCGGAAGCCTGGAAAGGAGTACTTGGCAAACACGGCATTGGCAACTGCAATGACAACGGGCGCCTCCTGCTAGAATTCTGCATGGAGCACCAGCTCACCATCACCAACACTATCTTCCAGCAGAAGAACAGTCTGAAGACAACCTGGATGCACCCACGGTCCAAGCATTGGCACCTTATCGACTACATTCTGGTGCGCCAGAGAGACCTTCGAGATGTCTTACACACCCGAGTAATGCCCAGCGCAGAATGTCATACGGATCATCGTCTTATACGCTGCAATCTCCGTCTTCACTTTAAACCCACACCCAGGAGAGGAGGTATCCCTCGGAGGAAGTTTCAGGTTGGCAGCCTCCAGTCAGCCGAAGTTAAAGCTGCCTTCCAGGCAAAACTCCAGTCAAGAATTGAGGACCCAAGTTGCCCCACAGACCCTTCTCCAGAAGCACTTTGGGAACACCTAAAAACTACCGTCCTGCAGATCTCTGAAGAAGTCCTCGGGTTCTCCACAAGGAAGAACAAGGACTGGTTTGATGAGAACAATCAAGAGATCCAAGAATTACTGGCAAAAAAGAGATCTGCCTACCAAGCACATCTTGCTCAGCCCTCCTGTCCTGGGAAAAAAGCAACCTTTCGCGCTGCATGTAGCAACCTCCAGCGCAAGCTTCGAGACATTCAGAACGAATGGTGGACCAAGCTTGCAGAGAGAACCCAGCTGTGTGCAGACACTGGTGATTTAAGAGGGTTCTACGAAGCCCTGAAGGCAGTATATGGTCCATCATATCAGGCTCAGAGTCCCTTGCATAGTGCAGACGGCCAAGTGCTCCTCACAGACAAGGCATCCATACTGAACCGGTGGTCGGAGTATTTTCAGGTTCTCTTCAGTGCCAACCGCGTAGTTCAAGATTCAGCAATCCACCTCACCCCACTTCAACCAGTGAAAACAGAGTTGGATGAGATCCCCACCCTAGAAGAGACTGTTAAAGCCATCAAGCAACTGAAAAGTGGCAAGGCAGCAGGAGTTGATGGAATTCCACCAGAGATCTGGAAGCATGGGGGCACAGTACTACATAGCTCACTTCACAAAGTACTTGTCACCTGCTGGGAACAAGGCAAATTACCACAGGAATTCGCGATGCAATCATCATCACCCTATACAAGAACAAAGGGGAAAAGTCAGACTGCTCCAACTACCGGGGGATAACCCTGCTCTCCATCGCAGGCAAAATCCTTGCCAGAATACTCCTGAACAGACTGGTGCCCACCATTGCAGACGAACTCCTCCCAGAGAGCCAGTGCGGCTTCAGAGCTAACAGGAGCACCACCGACATGGTATTTGTTCTCAGGCAGCTCCAAGAGAAATGCAGGGAACAGAACAAGGCTCTGTATGTGACTTTTGTCGACCTTACCAAAGCTTTCGATACCGTTAGCAGGAAAGGCCTGTGGCAAATCTTGGAACGTTTAGGATGTCCCCCAAGGTTCCTCAGCATGATCATCCAGCTACACGAAGACCAGCAAGGCCAAGTCAGACACTGCAACGACCTCTCGGAGCCCTTCCCAATAGGCACAGGTGTAAAGCAAGGCTGCGTTCTCGCGCCAACTCTCTTTACGATCTTCTTTAGCATGATGCTTCAAAGAGCCGCAGTAGATCTAGATGATGACGATGGTGTCTACATCCGCTATCGCACCGATGGCAGCCTGTTCAACCTGAGGCGACTAAAGGCCCACTCCAAGACAATGGAAAAACTCATCTGAGAGCTACTGTTTGCTGATGATGCTGCACTTGTCTCCCACTCGGTATCAGCTCTGCAGCATATGACGTCCTGCTTTGCAGAGGCTGCCAAGCTATTCGGCCTAGAAGTTAGTCTGAAGAAGACAGAAGTTCTCCACCAGCCTGCACCCCAGGAAGATTATCACCCTCCCTGCATCACTGTGGGTGAATCAGTTCTGAAGACAGTCCAGCAGTTCAGCTACCTGGGGTGCATCATCTCCTCAGATGCCAAGATCGACAAGGAGATTGACAACAGGCTGGCAAAGGCAAACCGTGCATTTGGCCGACTGCACAAAAGAGTGTGGAGCAACAAGCATCTGAAAAAAGGCACAAAGATCAATGTTTACAAAGCGGTTGTGATGACAACCCTCATCTATGGCTCCGAGTCGTGGGTTTTATACCGTCATCACCTGCGACTCCTTGAGCGCTTTCATCAGCGCTGCCTTCGCACCATCCTCAAAATCCACTGGAGTGACTTTGTGACCAACACTGAAGTCCTCAAGCGGGCGGAGGTTACCAGCATCGAGGCACTGCTGTTGAAGACGCAGCTGCGCTGGGCAGGGCATATTTCTAGGATGGAAAACCACCGCCTTCCCAAGATTGCTCTGTATGGCGAACTTTCCACCGGCCATCGAAATAGAGGGGCACCAAAGAAGAGGTACAAGGACTCCTTGAAGAAATCCCTTGGCACCTGTCGCATCAACCATCACCAGTGGTCTGACCTAGCCTCAGATCGCAAAGCATGGAGGCACACCATCCACCAGGCTGTCTCTTCCTTTGAGAACGCACGCATAGCTGGTCTTGAGGACAAAAGGAGATTGAGGAAGAATCGCACTGCTACAGCACCAACCCCAAATCAGACCTTTCCCTGCAGCCGCTGTGGCCGGACCTGCCTGTCCCGCATTGGTCTTGTCAGCCACCAGCGAGCCTGCAGCAGACGTGGACTACTGCACCCTTCTTAAATCTTCGTTCGCGAAGCCAAGCCGAGAGAGAGAGAGAGAGAGCCATAGCCAGACTGGTCTTTGCTAGGAACTTAAAGGGGGAGGGAAAGACCCAAAATTCATAACTGGCTGATGAAAGTATAAGAGACCAAAGTAACTTCTGAAACAGTCTACCAGCAAAATAAAGATAACTTCAGATTAGGCTCATTATGGTCAGTGGTTGTGCAGAGAATGAACCTTGCAGTAAAATGTGAGAGAGGTTTGTATAGTTTGGGTAAATATACTTGCCTTGTACCTCATGTGTACTTTTTATTGTACTGTATAAATACTTAAAATATATATTTTTTAAAAAATTATGATAAAATTTCTGCAGCCCAAATACTGATTGTTGCAAATTTTTTATTAGTAAGTGGCATGCATGAGGTCTCACTAATAAGTACACAACAGTACCATATGAAATTATTTTATGCAGTGGTATAAATCTGTACAGTTAGCATTTGAATTAATGGCGACTGTTCATATCTGTTTTCCTTTTTCTGAAGCATCTCTAAGAAGCGTTTAGTCCCATAAAAATCTTTGCTTGCCATTCTCTTCATATACTGGTTATTCTAGAATCCCATTTAATCCTCCAATATACTTTTAAAACAAAAATATTTTATATTTAAGACCCATATTCAGTTCCATACTGAGCCATATTTGGCTTTATGGTGTAAGTTGCAGATCCCTGTTCTTAGGCATATAACTGACTTCAGCCTTTGGTATAAAATTTTAAATGTTTTGTTTTGATATATAAACAAAAAATCCCAAAGTGAAATTCTGCTCATCATCCAGTCCGTCTCCATTTCTTGTACCTTCCTAAAAGAGCACTGCCATTAATAATATTAGTTTAATACCTGGAACATGGTTAACAATGAACTGCAATATTCACTATGACTGAAGGGTTTTTTTTTAAAAAGACCAGTAAATAATGTGATAATTTTTATGATTTCAATTTGGCTTTTGAGTGCCACCTCGTTCATGTCAGGTATCTACAGATTCCATAAACCTTCCTGACCTTGTGTCAACTCCATAAATTTCCCTTGTTGTACTCTTACGTTCCTCCTGTATGGCACTAATGAGACCTGCTAGGCCTCAGTGTTTTGTCTGATAAACATATAATTAAGTAGGCTAATAGTCTCCCAGAACTTTTGGTTCTGGGAACTCCTTTCAGTGTTGTTAACTGTTCTCCCCCAGTCTTCGTGAATGAAAGTTAGTTTATTTCATGTATTCAGTATTTTTTTGAAAACAACCTATCTGCTGTACATATTATTTGTTCTAAACAATGGATTGCAACGCCCTGGTGGGTTATGAAGTATGCTCGCTGGCTTGCAAATTCCTATAAAACCAGCATGTCTATTTTGCTTCTTTTAGAAGAGATCTGAGTGGATAGATTTGCACATTTACAGAACTAGGACACCACAGCTCCTGTCCCCCTTCATACACTTATTGGGAGTGGGGTGGCAAGATGAAGTTGCTCAGTGATGGAAAAATTTTTTAAAGTGCAAGCAGGTTCAGAGACCCTCTTCTCTACAAAAGGGGTCCCTTGAGTTCTCTCTCCTGTAGTGTTTCTAGGAGGTATATGGGGGAGTAGCTGTTAGCGTGGCATCACTTCTGAGATAATCCAGAAGTGATGTCACACCTCTCTGTAGTTTCCACTGATTCCTAGAGAGGCATGACATCATTTCTGAGTTTGTCTCTAGGGGCTGACAGCTGTGTTCCCTCTAAGCTGAGTTAGTGTGAGCTAGCTCAGATTTTTAGCCTCCAGCTCACACATTTTTGTCTTTGTTCAGGAAGGATGATCCCAGAGCACACTAATTTATGCAGTAGCTCACAACTTTAATGCCAGTAGCTCACAAAGTAGAATTTTTGCTCACAAGACTCCGCAGCTTAGAGGGAACATTGGCTGACAGTCCTGACAACCCTTATCTCCTGTCCCATTAGTTGACCTTCCAGTTTTCTGTATACATGTTTACAGTACAGAGCCTCTCTCCGCAAGGAAATTGCTTTTTTGCAGGGTAGAGGGGTATGACAGGTTATTTTCTGCCAACTATGCAGACCCATATAGCCTCTTATGGTTTTGAGGACTCAGGTTTGTTTTAAACTGTAAACCTTCAGTTACAAGATTTCTTATCATTGTAAGTGTAAAGGGTTTGGGTTCACTGCTGTGAGGTAAGTTTATGGTGAGCAAGTAGATCATTGAGGCAGGAGTTGTATATAAATAACAAAGATTTATTAATTTACAGATTGGTTTTAAAGAACAAATCAGCAGCTCAGGTTTTCAGGTAAAACATCTTTATGCGCCCCCTTGCCCAGATTGCACGGAGGTATGGGCTGGGTTGTCATCAATACGCAGATGACACCCAGCTCTATCTATTGATGGACGGCCGGGCTGGTGATGTCCCTATAAATTTGGACCGGGCATTACAAGCCGTGGCTGACTGGCTCAGGCTGAGCGGGCTGAAGTTGAATCCGGCGAAGACTGAGGTCCTTTGCGTGGGCCGCGGCGGACCGGGAGGGGAGATTACCCTACCGGCTTTTGACGGTGCGCCACTGGTACCAGTGTGCAAAGTCAAGAGCCTGGGAGTGCTACTGGAATCCTCTCTATCAATGGAGGCCCAGATAGCCGCCACTGCTAGATCCGCCTTCTTCCATCTTAAGAGGGCGAGGCAGCTGGCTCCCTTCTTGGAGCGCAGCGACCTAGCAACTGTGATCCACGCAACGGTCACTTCGAGACTAGACTACTGCAATGCCCTCTACATGGGGCTGCCCTTATACCGAACACGGAGACTTCAGGTAGTCCAGAACGCGGCGGCCAGGCTGCTGGAGGGACTACCACGGTGGGAACCTGCGCGGCCTGGGCTGCGGGATCTGCATTGGCTGCCGGTTGTGTACCGTGTTCGCTATAAAGTGCTGGTTATTACCTTTAAAGCCCTATATGGCCGAGGACCTGCCTACCTAAGGGACCGCCTCTCCCCATATGTGCCCCAGAGAGCACTGAGATCTAGCTCTCAGAACTTACTAACAATCCCTGGGCCAAGAGATGCTAGGTTGAAGGCTACTAGGGAGCAGGCCTTCTCGGTGATGGCCCCTCGTTGGTGGAACCACCTTCCGGAGATGGTGCGAGCCCTGCGGGACCTGAACCAGTTCCGCAGGGCTTGCAAAACATTTCTTTTCCAGCTTGCTTTCGAGATAGAACCCGATTAATCTGACGTGTGGACATCTAGCCATCTGGTGGATATTATGATTACAGTTTTTAGCACCCATTTTATACATTTTATCTATTCTAAATAATTTATTATGCAATTGATATATTTAAAATTGTTTACATTGTTTTACATGAATCATGTCTGTTAGCCGCCCTGAGCCCGCCTCGGCGGGGGAGGGCGGGATATAAAAATAAAGTTATTATTATTATTATTATTAAAGGAGAAAGCTGGCTGAGACACATAAATTTAAGCTAGTGTGGGTTGCTACCAGGCAGAGTGACCACCGTTTCAGACTGTCTGACCACTGAGAAACCATTCTAAATGTCAGGAAGTTCTTCCTAATGTTGAGCCAGAAACTCTTTTGATTTAATTTCAACCAATTGGTTCTGGTCTACTTTCTGGGGCCACAGAAAACAATTCCACACAATCCTCTATATCAGGGGTCCCCAACCCCTGGGCCGGGGACTGGTACCGGGCCACAGCCTGTTTCAAACAGGCCACGCAGCCTCGCCCCCATGTAGTGTCTCCTCTTCCCCCCATTTTCACCATTTTAAGCCTAGGGAAGGGCAGCATTGCTTGCTGCTGTGGCGGCTTTTCCGCCCATCAGCTGATTGGGGGGGTGTCAGCCTGGGAGGCGCTTCACGGCCCCTTCTCCAGTCTTAAAATGGTGAAAACAAGGGGGGGAGGTGGCAAGGCTGCACAGGGGGGCAAAGGAGGGAGGAGGAAACACCGCAGGGGGAGGCCAAATGTTTGAAGATGGTGATCATATTAACTCTAAGTCTTCTCCTCTCCAGGCTAAACATACCTAGCTCCTTCAGCCTTTCCTCATAGGACTTGGTCTCTAGACCCCTCACCATCTTTGTTGCCCTCCTCTAGACGTGTTCCAGCTTGTCTATATCCTTCTTAAATTATGGTGCTGAAAACTGAACACAATATTCTAGATGACGTCTAAGCAGAGCAATGTGATGCCATCACTTCACATGATCCGAATACTATACTGCTGTTGATACAGCCCAAAATCACATTGGCCTTTTTAGCCACTGTATCACACTGTTGACTCATGTTCGTTGTATGGTCCACTAAGACCCCTAAATCCTTTTCGCACATACTACTGCCTAGACAAGTCTCCCCCATCCTATAATGATGCACTGGATTTTCCTACAGAAATTTACATTTATCCCTGTTAAAATTGATTTTATTTGTTTTAGCCCAGTTTCCCAGCTTGTCAAAAATCATCCTGCATCCTGTCTTTGTCATCTATTGTATTTGCAACCAAGTTAGTATCACACAGGTATCAGCAATGGAACTCACATATTCTCATGGTTGAGTAACTGGCATAGTAAACAGGCTGCAGTTTGCAATAGTGGACAAGTAACATCTCTATCTGCTGCTCATCAATACTACTAGCTGGGTATGTTTAGTCTGGAGAGGAGAAGACTGAGAGGTAATATGAAAACTATCTTCAAGTATTTGAAGGGCTGTATATAGAAGATGGTGTGGAATTGTTGCCCCAGAATGTCAGACCAGAACCAACAGGATGAAATTAAATCAAAAGAGTTTTTGACTAAACATTAGGAAGAACTTCCTGACAGTTAAACTTGTTCTTCAGTGGAGGTGGTGGGCTCTTCTTCTTTGGAGATTTTTAAACAGAGGCTAGATGGCCATATGACAGACGTGCTGATTCTGTGAACTTAGGCAGATCTTGAGAAGGAGGGTAGGAAGGGTTGCATTGGTGCTTATTCTCATGGCCCTTTCTTATGTGCTTAGGGAAATGCTCATCACCACATTGGGGTCAGGAAGCAATTTTTCTTCAGGCCAGTTTGGCCAGGGATCCTGAGGGGTTTGTTTTTTTTTGCCATCCTCTGGGCATGGAATGAGGGTCACTGGGTATGGAGGGGGAAGGTATTTGTGAATTTCCTGCATTGTGCAGGGTGTTGGACTAGATGACCTTGGAGATCCCTTCAAACTATGATTCTATGAAGGAATCAGCATTTTCCAGAATTTCAAGCATACTTTATGTTTTTGTCTTTCTCTTAGGATTCCTAATCAAAATTCTTATACTATATTTATAAAATATTTGTTATTTTACAGTTTAATGCAACAGCAAAGCAGCTGATAGAGTTGGACAAGCTCTCAAATTCTGTAGCAGACTCTGGAGAAGGCACTTCTGGTGCAACCCACAGTAATTCAGTTCAAAAGCACATGGATACCAAGAAGAACACCAAAAAACGTCACTCCTTCACCTCCCTTACCATGTCCAACAAGGCCTCTCAGTCTTCTCAGAACCGTCACTCAATGGAAATCAGCCCTCCTGTCCTCATCAGCTCTAGTAATCCCACTGCTGCAGCCCGCATAAGCGAACTTACAGGTCTTTCATGTAGTGCACCTTCTCAGGTAATTGCTGGAAGCAGAATACAAAGTATATCATAGCTTTCTAATGAACAATTTAAAAGATTGTCAAAACAAAGGAAAGGTAATTGCTGCTGATTCTTTGGGAATGTGTGCAAGCAGCCATTATTTCCACTTAAAGGGACAATTTTCATGCAAAGTGAAGTGCTGTAACTTGAAGAAAGACATCCTTGATCTTAAAATATCTGGTCTGTTTAAAGAACATGCACAAGTACTTCTTTATGTTTTGTACTTCTCAAGAAGTCAAAGACCGATTTGACTTCTTGAAAAGTAAACCATCAGTTTCAGTGTACAATGTCAGTATTATAAATACTTGTTTGTGTCTTTAAAATCTGTGATCCTGTTCAGAAATCATACTGCCCTGTCAACAAATCACAGTTTGCTGATTGAGAACACCATGCAGATTGCATACATGGCATGGTATAATCATAATGTGTCATGATATCCAGAGCTTATAAACACATGCATAGGATTTGTCTCCAAACTATAGCTTGTAAACCCATGGTTTGAAATCCTGATTAGCCTCTGTTTGCCTATCATGGACAAGAAATCAAGCTGGGTTAGAGCAAACTAAGAAAAGGTGAAGAATCATAAGAGAAAAGGAAGGATTGCAGTTAGGAGTTCAGGCTAACAGTGTTTGAACTTTTGATTACATTCTACACCTGCAGTCTTTGTACTGCATAATTGCAAGTATAACATTTTTGGGGAAATGAATTGATAAAACCTATGGAAAATTTGGTGCTAGGAAAATTTGGTGATACATTATTAATGTACTTAAAAATCAGACTGTTCTTTGGCGTTTGGCATCTAACCAATTTCCTTCTTCTGGAAAGTTATTTGTACCACAAATGGAGCCCTTAAAAATGCACCATATGATTTAACACAGTTTTCTTTATAATTAAAAGTAGTAAATGAAGATTATTTACTATATTTATTTATGTAAACTTGTATCCTGCCCTTCCCACCAAAGTAAGTTAGTTGCGACAGTAATTGTTGCATTTTGCTATCACCACATTAATTCTGTTTTGATGATCTTTTTTATGTTTAAATAGGTTCATATCAGTACAACAGGGCTAATTGTGACCCCACCACCAAGCAGTCCAGTAACAACAGGAACTTCATTTACCTTTCCACCAGAAGTCAGTTACCCAGCTGCTCTTGGTGTAAGTATAATCTGAATCCGTTATGTCATTTGTCATTTGCTTTTCTGCAATCCCAGGCTGAATCAAATCCATAGTTAAAATTAGATTTTTGGTTAATACTTTTTTGCACTCAAAACAAAAGATGTTTCTGATGGTAGGATTTTTGCATCTTTCTACTTTTCTTGCTGTTGTGCCAGATTGAATTTATGCCTATGTGATAACTGTTGAGTTATTCAACAGAAAACATAGAAATATCATTTTAAAGACGACTGAAAGATCTTTTTCTTTGCATACAGTTCTGCAGTGGGCCTCTTATTTTTTTTTTTCTGATTAAGGTTACTTTATACAACTTCTACACCAGATGAGACCAATGATTTACCTAGTTTATTATTTTCTGTTTTTTAAAATTATTATTTAATTTAGTTTCTATTGTACTCTCCCCTGCAATCAGGGCTCAGAGTGGCTTAGAACACATATATATACGACAATTTAAAAAATTAAAAAGTTATACAATAAAAATTAAATCAATATAACATAATATAAAGTGCAAGATGGCTCCAAAGTGGTTAAATTACTCATAAATTTCCATTGTATGTGTGCTCAGATGGTTTGATAGTTTAATGAGTGGCAAAACTCCCACCAGTAATATGAAAACAATGCCTGCAAATAGCGCTGGCAGAAGGAAAATTCCTGGAGATTTGTTGTGCAGATCAAAAGGAGGAGAGGAGAATAATGTAAGCTGCTTTGATCCTCATTGCAGAGAAAGACTGTCCTTTTCCTAGGTAGAGGCTGCAGGGAGGGGGGAAGAGATGGAAAGCTGAAGTCAGAGATGCAAATAAAGGTAGGTGGATGGTTGGCTGAGAAGGATATTGGGTTGTCAACTCCAGTTTGGGAAATTCCTGGAGATTCGAGGGGTTTGAAGGTGGGGTTTGAGGAGGGATAGGGCCTCAGACAGGTACAACACCATCAACTCCACCCTTCAAGCCAGCCATTTCCTCCCGGGGAACCATTGTTACTAATTTCCAGATGAGGACTGGAGATGACTCAGAATTACAGCTGGTCTCCAGATGGCAGAAATTATACCTTGCTGAGATGGCATCCCACCTGCTTTGGACCCCACTGTGGAGAAAGACTACTTTTTCTAGGTAGAGGCTTCAGGGAAGGGGGAGGAGATGGAAAGCTGAAGGCAGATCAGTTCCCTTACAAAAAACAGCTGTGTTGGGGTGCATACTCTATGGCATACAATAACTCAGCCATGCCATACCAAAAAAACCCAGATCACAGCAAAAGCACATACTGATGCTAAACACCACAAGGCTGAATATGGCAGGAAAAGGAGTCAACAATGCACTGCAGACAAAAAGAATGCTGAGCTTCAGCAGGGTGGTAATTTTAATTTGGTATCCACCATCTCAACCAAAGGCTCAGTGGAAGATCTCCATTTTACAGGCCCTGTGGAACTTTAACAAGTGCTGCAGGGCTCTAATTTCACTTGGGAGCCTGTCCACCAGGTTGGAGTGGCTGGATGATTTTGGACCAGTTGCCTAATGGTTTTATTTTTTTTTATTGTATATTTCATAATGCTACAAAAGAAAATACTTTACCTAAGAAGTATATCAATTTCTCTCTTTATTAATTACTTTGTGTATGATATTCTCATTCATATTTGATGTTATGTTTGTCAGTTGTTTGGAGTGTTAGGAATTATATATTTATATTTTACATTATTAAAAGTAAATATTTTTATAAAATTAATAAACATTGTTTTTAAAAATGCATAGTTGTTTTAAATATATATATATATATATATTTGTTTTAATTTATAGAATATGAATCCCCCCCTTCCACCACCACCTCTATTGTCTGCTACAATAATTGCTCCCTCATCTACTGGGTTACCCTCAGGAGCAGCACAAAAATCTGCGTCAGGATCTACTGAGCAAATTACACATTTGCGCCCACAGGGAAGACCAAGTGTGTAAGTAAAATATAAATTTACTAAGGGTAATATTGAAATGACTGGAAGTGAAGGACTGATAGTGTAAAGAGAAGAAAAGCTGGGGCATTTTTAGACAAAGCGAAGAAATCTGATCTTTCCTTCTCAGCTGAAAAATGTCTGTTGCATGTAGCCAGGAAACAAAAGGCAAGCAAACATGACCTTGCCTTGCAGTTTATTAAGTTTTTTGTTAGCAGTATATAACAGTAAACACCAATCTGTGCATATAATGGCCATCTGAACTTCTGTTCTATGCATGTGTGAGAAGATACATTGTGTGAACAGTGAACCTGTGTCTAACTCTTGCAGAGCTGAAAATAACTGAGAAAACTTTGCCTATATTATTATTAATAATTAGTTATTATTATTAATAAAATCACCAGAGGGCTATGCACTAGAGTTGCAGGTTGTGCTTGCTATTATGCTGAGGTTTTGTATAGTTTAATTAGGAAGTGAATGCCTGGAGTAATAGCAGAAACCTACTATAGGATCTTCACGTGTGTGAATTGTCCACACTACTGGACATAAATATTTTGTATACAGCATTAACAACATGTATTGGAAAACAAATGCTCAATCAAAAAGGGCAGAGAAGGGGGTGCCACAAACTTGAGTTCAGAAAAGGAATTTCTTCACTGAGTTAAAAATTACAATTGCATCAGTGCAAGTATATGCATGGTCTAAAAGACAAAATAATTATACATTTAAGCCACTTTATATAATGCAAGCATTGTCATTATGTGTTGTCCTTCTAGGGACCTGAGAAAGTTTTGAAAGCTCATTTCATAATTTATCTATCTGCAGGAGCTTCCCCTTTCCCCAAGTCTCACCAGTCCCGAAAGAAAAACTACTCCACTGTTATGTTGTAAATAGCCCTGCTTACATTGATTGATATCTGTCCCCCAGAGTACGGGTGACTTTTTTGGGGAGATAGCTCAGAAGAATCTGTTGCCAGGATAGATGGATGACTATTGTTGTCTATGGGTCCAATTGGTTTTCACTTCCCTTTCTCTTCCTATATTCCTTTCTCTTCAGTCAGTGACATACAGAGTGTCTAGGCTTGTGAAGTATATTTGAGCTCCAGTTTAACACCAGCCTAGAGGATTTTGGTCCACATGCACAAAAAAGCAACAATAGAATAGGCAATTTTGAAAAAAAGAAATCAGATTTAATTCTGAATCCTCTAGTTTAGCTTTGCATATTTGATATATTTCCAAGTTTATTCTAATTCTTAAACCACGAAGATAGGATTCAGGTTTTTACACAACAATATGATACCGTGCAAGGGAACACAACTGGCATTGTCATTTGTTTGCTTTTTCAAGCCAACAGTTCCATTAAACAATGTGTTCTTTAAAAATTCTTGCCAGGCATGACAGTTGGAATTTAGTGACATTTGCAAATTTGCATCAAAGAGTGGACAAATGAACTCTGAAGCAAGGTAGAAAGGTTGGCTGTTCATGGCTGAAGGTGAATGAGATCCAGTGTTAGCCTTGATTTCTATGTATGAGAACTATAAGGTTTTTCTGTCAGAGGCAGGAATGTGTGTAGTTATTAAAGGGAAATGTAGAAGTTTAGGTACAGTCATAAATTCACATAACTGAAGTTGCCACTTGAACTGTGTGGGTACTATTCTACAAAGAAGGCTTTCTGGAGCCATTTTAATCAGCACATCTCCAGAAAGCAGTCTTGTACTGTAATCACAGGAATTGCTGCGCATAAGCTTGGGATCCTGTGATTAAGCAATTGAAACACTAAGAAGATTAGTTTAGGCAGTGGGAGAAATAAAAGCATTGTTAACCCACCTGTGATTTGTTCATAGGAGATATTCAGGCATTGAAAAGCTTATATTTTAGATATAATTCCTTTTCCTTTCCTTTTATCCAATAAAAGTTCTGTGATACACTGATCTTGAGCAATGGATAGTTGTTAATCACTTATAACTCAATAGACAAAAGGAGTAAAAAAATCTGCAACTGCTAGAGTTCTTTTTGGATCCCTGTCAGAAAGTAAAAAGTAACTAAATCATCAGAATATATGTCTTGAATAAACTTGCAAACACAGTAAAATATAATGCCTTCTGAGATTAACTCCAGAAGGATATGCACTGTCATGTGAATCTTACCAAAGGGAAAGGGGCAGATTCATTCTGTCTAAGGTAAATGCATGAACCTGCCAAGGAGTGAACACCCTTAACCAGCTTTGGGAAGAACAGATAGGTATAGGTGGGAAGAAATTTTGGAGGTGGAATACCAAAAAAAATTGAATGAACTGGTACAGTGTGCTCTAAAGGCAGAGCTTTGGTGACCAGTTGATTTTACACAATGATATCATTTGAAATAAAAGCAGTATATTATTGCATTTAAATTCATATGTTAAACCTATATTTCTTTCTAAAATTGACTGATTGATTCCTGGTTTTTTAGTATGACTTTCAGATTAATGTAATAATTGTAACATCTCAGGTTTTATTAATCTTTCATAAACTGCCCTGAATATTGTTTGGAAAAGTAGGATAAAAATGTTTTCACTTGTTCTTTGAGCTAGACCAGGGGTAGCCAAACTGGCTCATGAGCTAGATGTGGCTCTTTCACACATGTTGAGTGGCTCTCAATGCCCCCACCGCCCAATTGGTCAGCTTGGAGAAGACATTTTTCTCTTTAAATCACATTTCCAAGCCAAGCCAGCTGACAGCTTGGAGAATGCATTTAAAGTTGCTTTCTTTCCACTTCCCTCCCCCATCTGTTTGCTTTCCTTCCTGCTCTCAAGCATCTGATATTCATGGCTTGTGACTCTCAAACATCTGACATTTATTCTGACGGTTATTCTGTTACATTAAGTGAGTTTGGCCACCTCTGAGCTAGACTATTTCATTAACAGACCATTAAGACAGATTTTTTTCCTACCATTTTTAAACACTTGTCTTTTCCAGGTACATTGCTATATATCCCTACACTCCTAGAAAAGATGATGAACTGGAACTGAGAAAAGGAGAGATGTTCTTGGTATTTGAGCGTTGTCAAGATGGCTGGTTTAAAGGAACTTCCATGCATACAAGCAAAATTGGAGTGTTCCCTGGCAACTATGTGGCACCAGTCACAAGGTATGTCTTTCTGCTGAAACAATAATCTCTTATGAATAGCAAAATGAGAACCCTTTTTGAATATGCAATTTATTTCTAAGTGATTGTGGTTTGTTATGCAGAAGAGGGCTTGACTGACTTAGTAGTACCTAAAAACTTTTTATTACATTTTGACAGAGCAGTAACAACTGCCTCCCAAGCAAAAGTCCCTGTATCAACTTCCAGTCAGACAGGGAGGGTGGTGACGATGGTCAGCTCTTCTACTGCTGGAACACTGCAGAAACTTCAAGGAAATGGTGTAACAATGAATTCCAGTGTGGTACCAACAGCAGTGGTCTCTGCAGCACACATACAAACTAGTCCACAAACCAAGGTTCTTATGCATATGACCAGCCAAATGACAGTCAACCAAGCTCGCAATGCAGTTCGAACAGGTATAACTTATTGTTTTATTCCACTTAAATGGTGGTGGTATATTTAGAATGGGAATTTTGGAAAATCATTGGATTTTATCATGAGCTGTAGGAGGACCAGTGGGTGAGATCCAACCAGTTCTTCCACTGGTCAAAAAAGGGAAGGGATGGTCCCCTTTGATCACCAAAAAGACTGTGCAAGGAGTCATACGGCCTGTATGGACAAACATCTATAATAAGGAGGTTAGCGAGGTGAGATTGAGTAAAAAAATGGTTGGGTCTAGCCAGCCTTGTGTGTTGTAGTGATTAGAGCAGTGGAACTGGACTACAGATTCCCAGGTTCAAGCACACTGAACTATAAAGCTCACTGTGTGAATCTGGGCTCATCACTGTGTCTCAGATTATTCTTTGAATGTTGAAGTGAAGATAAAATAAGGTAACCAGAAGTAAGCTGGAGGGGGCAGAATAGCTGCATTAATGACTATTAGCCTTATATTTAGGCAATGGACCTCAGTGGCCTGACCTGGATAGGCCAGGATAGCTTGATCTCATCAGATCTTGGAAGCTAAATAGGGTCAGCCCTGGTCAGTATTTGGAAGGGAGACCACCAAGGAATAACAGAATTGTGATATGGAGGCAGACAATGGCAAACCACCTCTGAATGTATCTTGCTTTAAAAACCCCATTGAGTCATCATAAGTCAGCTGTGACTTGATGGCAAAAAAACTTTGACCTCAGTTGCTGAGGAGAAGCAACAGGAGAGACTTTTCCCTTTGTGTTCCTGCTTGGACCTCCTAGGGCATCTGGGCCACTATGAGAAGGAAGATGCTAGAACAGGTGGAACAGTACAGACCTTAATTCTTAGGAGTAGGGCTTTATTTCTGGAAACTCTCAAGAGGGAAATTAAGGAGAACACAGGTGCCCTTCATGAACTTTTAAACATTTTTTGAGAATTTTGTTACCACAAAGAGGTTCCAGAACTCTGTTCTTTGATGTTCCTCCAGAAAAAAAGCCCTGCTTAGGGGGCAAATACAATAATTATAAATATTCACTAAGAAAGCAAAGGAGTACATGTTTGTAATGTTATTAAAGAGTGATCGCACAATTCATCCTGTTTTCTTTCAAGAATTTTAGATAGACAGATTAGGTAGCAGGTCACATTTCCTGTGGGCTGTTGCACAACAAGAAGCTATTTCATGGGTTTGCATGCTTAGTCATCAGCTAATCATTCATTTGAATGAAAATAGAAATCTTAACTTTAATCCCCTAAGCACCAGTTGTTTCCGACTCTGAGGTGACATGTCTGCCATGAAAATGTGAAAGCTATGTCACCTCATTTTACGGGGTGGTTTGCCATTGCCTTCCTCAGTCGTTTACACTTTACCCCTAGCAGGCTGGGTACTCATTTACCAACCTTGGAAGGATGGAAGACTGAGTCAACTATGAGCTGGCTACCTGAACCCAGCTTCCACCAGGATCGAACTCAGGTCACAAGCAGAGCTTGGACTGCAGTACTGCAGCTTACCACTCTGTGCTACAGCGCTCTTAATTTTAGCCACTAGCAAAATATTGGTAGTTATGTTGACAATGTTCCGGATTTTTCTTTCCAGAACTTTCCTAGGGAAGCCTCCATTTTGCTTTCTCCAAAAGCATTAAAGAGAACCAAAAATGTTTTCAGTGTCTTCTTCTTTGTCATAAGGCCAGTTCTGATATTAGCTTGACACAGGATGATCACTCAATGTTTCTATAAGAATAGTATTAATTATAGCATCAGATCCTGATCAGATATTTCTGGGACAGTAAGTCATCATTGGTTTAAAGTATGGGTTGCCTGATACATTGAAATACCCACATTTGTATTTCTAGTTTACTGTGCGTAGATATTCTGGCTCAGTTTTACTGATGGTTTGTAATCTTATTACACTGTTCAGTGTTTCAGTTATATATGCTTTGATAATTGTAGTTATTTCTGTTGAAAGATTGTAATATCATCTGATGAAATAAAATAATATTTTTTAAAAGAAAAGAAATACCCACAAGAGCTATTTTGAATGGTGAGAAGTAACCTTTTAAATGTCTTATTTGTAGCAGAATGGTTAGATCCCCCTCCCCACACTCTTATGAAATATACTTTTTCTTGCTTTTCCTCTCTTGTTGCAGTTGCAATACACAGCCAAGAAAAACCTACAGCTACAGTGACGCCAATTCAGGCTCAAAGTTCAGCATGCCTTATTCCTGCTGCTGTAATTATTCCACACCATTCTGTTGCCTCCCAACAGCTCCAACCTCAGCTTTCAAATGCAGCTACTTACATCACAGCTGTGAATATCAACCGAACAAATGTCCCACTGGCTTGTGCAGCAGCTACATTAAACTCTCCTGCCGCTTCTACGTCTCTGGATGGAGATGCAATTGGAAGAATCATGACAGTTCATCCTGGAGCTCCAGCTTCTCCAGAGAATACATTAGTAGCTGGTGGAGTTACTACTGTCAGTAAACCAGACAGAGATGGCAAGGTGGGCATGTCATTTAGTTGCCTCCCACTCATACTGTTTCTCTGTAATAGCTTCTGTATGAATCTTACATACAAAGAGTAGCATACAATGGGGTTTTTTAAACCTGTATTTGATTAGCAGTAACAGTAAAGATTGGTTTGCTAGTTTCTTAGCATTTCTTTGAACTGAGGCTCAGAGGTTTGAATTGCTTACTGTAAACTAGTATGGATGCGAGTCAGATATTTGTTTCCCTGAGAAGTGTGATGTAGTTACTAGCTATTGCTTAAACTATCAGAAGAAGAATTTTAATGGGAGAAATCAGTGACATTTGACATATTAAAAATTGTGATGTGGTTTGTGTGAATCATCCTGCACTTCTACCGCCTTGCACCTTTTTTGCCCTCTAGAGCAGGAGTATCTAGCTGGAGTATACCGTAAATCATGGTGCAGTGAAAGAATTGCCCTTGGGAGTCGTTATAAAACATTTTTAAAGCCCAAGGTTTTACTCATAAGGGAAATATTTTCAAATTGTACAACACAAAATACTTCACTTCTTAGTGTTTCAGTTCTCTTTTGATTTAATATGTACACCAGTTGATATATACTCCATAATTCTGAGGTACCCTTCTTCATTATAGGGGTCTGGCCAGGGGATCAACTTATCCTCCCCCCAAAAAAACCCCTTCTGGCTTCTGCATCACTTTCTGGGCAATAGTCGCCCCCAAATATAGAATACTGGTAGCAGAAGAAAAACCCAGGGAATGGTGGGAGGATTTAGAGCAGTCATTCTGTGCTGGTCTGGCAGCAGTGCTGAATGTTTTCTGATGACATTTCATCATTCTGAGGAACTGGAGTCAATGCTTACATTTGTAAGTAAGATATGCCCACTATGGAAACAATGTGGCATGAAAGTGTGTAGTAAGTGCTCCTTCCATTTCCGTTCTGAAAACATAATTAACAACTATAAATGGCTTCTAGCCTTGGTGACTGAAGGGAACCTGCCAGGAGGTATCATCAGAGGCAGGAGCCAGGAGGTAACCTGCTGGGAGGTAACATTCCAGAGCCAGGAGAACATCCAAGGAAGGCCTTGGCCTCCATGCCCTGTTGTTGGCTGTCCAGAGGAACTAGTTGATCACTTATGAGACAAGATGCTGGACTAAATGGACCGTTGGTCTGATACAGTAGGGCTCTTCTTATGACTAGAAAATATTTGCTAAGTTTGAAGATATTACTGTACTGTACTCCTGGTAGGACAACTTGATAGTTGTTACCCATCGTTGTGATACATGAAGATCACAAAAGAAAAACTGGGTGCTTACCTATCAATGGTGTTCTGTGAGCGGTCATTCGTACATTTGCACAACCCAGCTTTGTTTACTGCATCACATACATTTTAATATATTGCAGTACTACTTTCAAAAAAAGCTGATTGGGAAGATCTTATTCTTTCCCCTCAATATGTACAGACCAGAGTGTGTTTTTGAGGGGAGAGGATTTTCACACCTAAATGTTACCTCCAAAGTAAAGTTCTGTGCAGGAACAAAGCCCATCAGTATGAATACAGTTTTTCACTTGAAAATCAGTTGCTTTTCTTTTTCTGGTAGTACTTCTTCCTTTAAAACAAATGCTGATTTTTATTGATAGAAAGAAAAAAAGGGGTTGCTGAAGTTGCTTTCAGGAGCATCTACAAAACGCAAAGCTCGAGTGTCTCCACCATCATCACCAACGTTGGAAATTGAACAGACAGCAGCAGAACTTACCCTGCAAGGTGCTGTTGGGCCAGAGGTTCCATCGACTTCCAGTCATGGAAGAACTGAATCCTGTCCTATGGATGGAGAAACATCATCAGTACTATTGCAGGAGAATACTCATCGGAAAGCCAGTTCTTTAGATTCCGGTATTCCTATAGCTCCCCCTCCACGGCAGCCGTGCTCCTCATTGGCCTCAGTCCTGAATGATTCCAGGCCTGTGGTCTGTGAACGGTAAGTCACTTTCCAGCATCTAAAATGCGTTCCTTTTTCATTTCATCTAGAAATGTTAGTTAATAAAAATAATAGAAGTGGGGTGTTGTTATTTTTACAATGAGAGGGAGTCTCTCTTTCCTGAGTTGGTTTTGAACTTTTCAGCTGTTCCCAAAATGACATCTTGGTGCCAGTATGACAGTGGCTCCGGTACAGAGACCAATAAGTGTATAAACTCCCATTGCAATATGTGACCATAACAGAGTCTCATTGCATCACAGCCGATATGGTGCTTCCATCACCTTATAACTCCTAGGGTAGCATCCTGTGCATCTGCATTGTAGCAATGATGTGGAAAGTAGATCGAAACCTGGAATCCTGGCTGGTTGGCCATTGCTGAAAATAATGCTGGACTAGATGGATATCTAGTGTTGTCTTATCTCGATGAGATCTATTCTTATCTATCAGGACTGCTTTTAGCTTAAAACTAGGCTTTCAACTAGTCCAAATATTCATAATTTCACTTGCAAAGGTGTGGACACTATTACTGTTTTCTTTCATTGGACATGAGCTCAATGTAAAACAAAAATCAAGCAAAATTATTAAAATTTTAATCCTACTTCAGCTAATGTCTTGGTAGTGTTCCCACATCCTCATTTTTAATCACTGAAAAGAAGCCAAATAGACATCTGAGTTCTCCAGCTTGCTTCCATGAATTCATAAGGCAGTATTTTTCTCTTACTGCAATATTTGGCACACTTGAGTTCCTCAATTGGTAGGGGCTTCTGATCACAAAGAAACAAGTGACTGAATATGCTGTGTTTTATACTTGAATAGCACAGTGAATCCCACAATAATCCTTTTTCTCAGTCCCTGAAAAACATGCAGAAAAAATGCAAATTAAATAGTATAAAACTCTAAGCATCACTAAGCCGTGTGAATGGTGATGGGAATGTGTGTGTTTATACCTTGAAACAGTGAGTGGGTGTTATCAATTATAGTATTGTTGCCATCGGTGGAGTCAAGTGAGAAGGTGCACCTTCATTTCATGCCCTTAGGAAATTCCCAGGTGGATGTAACAACATCTTCCTTACTATCCAGTGAGCCAAAGAAAAATAATGGTTGGTTAGTGTTCAGTGGCTGATTAGAAAATTAGGAGAGCCCTGACCTGAATAGCCCAGGCAAGCCCCATCTTGTCAGATCTTGGAAACTAAGTAGGGTCAACTCTGGCAAGTATTTCGATGGGAGACCTCCTTGGAATACCAGAGTCAGGAGGGCAGGGGCAAGCTTTACTCAGCCACCCCTCTGAATATCCTCCATGTCCCCAGTAGGGGTCAGTCACCAGAGGTTGCCATGATTTCCAGGTGCATGTACACACACCTAAATGCACATAAAAATACAAAAATAGATAATTAGGAGGATGAGTTGGAGAAGGATACCATCTTCTTGAATCCTCCATTATATATTGTGTGACTCCTTTATAAGACCTGCTGGAAAAGGAAAAACTGCTCTCACTTTTGTCTGTGAGAACTGAAGCTCAGAGTGGTAGATAGACAGCACGACTGTTTTCTATTGTGTGCCTCTGACTACCTGTGCTGACACCTGTCCCTGTTCCCTCAATACACAAACTTTTTTCACCTGTCTCCAATACAGCCAGTATGATGTAGTGGTTATTGCTGGACTAGGATCTGGGAGACTGAGCTTCAAACCCCCATTCTGCCATGGAAGCTTTCTGGGTGACCTTGGGCCAGTCAGTTAGACAGTTAGACTGAATAACCTATCTCACAGGGTTGTTGTGAGGATAAAATTGGGGAGAGGAGAACAATGTGAGCCATGTTGGGGAGAAAGGCCAGGTATAAGTGAAGTAAATAAATAAAGTTAGTGCATGTATCTTGGGAACCCTGCCAAATACGGTGAAGAGAGCAATAGGAACATTTTCATGAGCATATGCCTAATTTATCTTTATGAAGCATAGAATTCTGTTCTGTGTTTTTGTTTGTGATTACGACTGGTCCCATTTAACACAACTTTAGGATTAATCCAGCAAGTCACTGCACATAGATGCAACCATGGCCCTTAAAGTTCTGTATTGGTTATGTTTTTTACTTTTTAAAATATCATAGCTGTTGCATGTTGTTTTTTCCCCATCCTGTTTTTTGAGACTCCCTATTCCTGGCATGTGTCATTTGTTCTGAAACTGATAGAAGCTCTCAGCCTTGCCAGCTTCATTACAAAGAAGTCCTATTCCACATGGATGCAAGGTTTTTAGCATTGCAGCCCAAACTCTCTGTTGTGTTCTTATTCTCTCACTCATTAATTATTCTGCCCATTTTATTTTTTACTTCATTTATACCCCACCATTCTTCTCAATGCTGACCCAAACAATCTTACATCATTTCTTCTCTCCTCCTCTGTTTATCCTTATAACAACCCTGTGTGGTAAATTTGTTTGAGAAACTGGCCCAAGGTCATTCTGCAAGCTTCTGTGGCTGAGTAGAGATTTGAACCTTATTCTCCCAGACTCTACTTCAATACTCTAACCACTACACCACACTAGGTTGGTGTCTGTGTGTGTGTGCAATCTGCAGTGGAACCTGAAGTTGTGTGGTATCAGGGCTTATGTTTAGAAAGAAATTTATTTAAGATAGAAATGTTCCAGGGTGCTACGTCTTTCAGTTGTGTATATCTGTATTAGAACTATTCAGCACATACATGTAATTTCCTAGTTGAGGTCAGTGAAGCTATATATTTGAATCACAATTAATGTGCCCATTTTGTATTTTCTCCACAGCTTTATAAATGAACCTAATTCTTCATAACATAAAGCCTTCCTCCTTGGCCATTCATGCGAAATAGCTTACTAGTTATATATTAATCCCAGTGGGAATCTTGCTGATGAACAATCTTTAACCTTTTTATATTGTGGAGGGTTTTAATCAGGGAGGCCAAGTCAAAGCTAATAAATAATCTATATACCAGTAGCTTTGTTTCTAAACTTGACTTAAGGTTTTCAGTCTAATTCAGCTCACATTTATTTCTCTTTGTCCCACTTTTGTTTAGGGCCAAATAGATTTATAAAGTTTTTCAAACAAGACAAAAAACTACAAAACTTTGTGCACTATAGGAGAAAAGGCAGGATGAGTACCCAGCAATCAGTGCTCCCTTTTTCACTTCATCTTTAGCTACCTGGAAATTTTTAAATCCTTTTTTAAGCATTTAGAAGCAGTGTTCTGTTAACTTTAATGGAACTTTAAGATTGTGTGTGTGCATAATCAAAAGTAGCAAATATTAGTTGTACAATTTTGGAAAATTCCAGTGTTTAAATTGGAGGTCTTTGTTACTATTTTGTGGTCACTCATTATGTAAGCATATGTGGTTGTAAGTCTGTATGATTGCAGTGTGCTGCTTTTCCAGTTTAAATATTTGAGTTCATACAGAGGAGCTGTAATTAATAGTGTTTGATTAGTGTTGTAGCTCTTATGAGGACCATTTCTTTTTGATACCTGGTTGTGGAAATATATACCAAGGGAATGAAATCTCAAGGGCTAGCCACATCACACTGTTTAGGGATCTGCCCAGGTCCACCGAATGAGACATGGAGGGTTGATTTGGATCCACACTCCAGTGTGCAGGGAAACTTACATGTACTAAAGGTCTGCATGTAAGTATCCCTGATAGGATAAGAAGCAGTTCCTTGAAACCATTTCAGGAAAATATTGTATGAAGGAAATGTCATGAGAGGGAAGGCGCAAGCCCCCTCTCCCTGCATTCTGTGATACTAATTCAAATCAGGCCTCTTTCTAGTTTGACAGACCTGGGCAGACCCCAAAACGGTTTCCCTAACAGGGCAAATGGCGGCTTCCTGGGGGCTTTTTCAGGTCAGGAAAAAGGCATGGACTTAATGGCTTAAGTCTTTTCTTCTTGCAAAGTGCAGTCTCAATCTGAATTTGGCCCTCATGTTCTTCAGAATTAAATTTAAAAATTCACTAGGATGTCTGAGCAGAGAACTTTCAGTATGCACTTGACTTGATAGGGAGAACCTGAAAACATTGCTGCATTGCTCTAACTCAGAGTTAGAAGGCAAAGGAAGTATCTCCATGGTATCCTAGCAAGATGAACTGGGGGAGAATCTTTTAACATAACTGTTCTGACAGCTTTGTAGAGATGTAGGGAAAAATGCTTTCCCCAATGATCTGTGCATTGGCAATCAAAAAGGAGTTGTGCATTAATACTACATTTCTTGATATTTCTTGATACATGTAAGGCAATATTTAGAGCCAGTATTTTATCTGATCACATTGTGCTGGTTGTGATGAATTGCAACTGCTCCAGCACTATTTGGCCAAGAATACAACCCCTTTTACAGAAATGAAATATATTTAAGTTCTGAATGTAAAACATTACTCTTACTAAGTTGTTACTCAGATGGCTAGAGCGAGTGTGGTGGTGTGCTCATGACAAGGAGGCAAGAGCTTCTTATAGAATGTTTATGAAGGCAATGAAGTCTGCTAAGAGGGAGTTTTATGCAGCCTCCATTGCATCTGTGAAGTCACACCCAGCCCAGTTGTTTAGAACAATTCAATCTTTAACCACACTGCCATCTGGCAAACAAATTGATAGGGAATTGGATATTGGCTGAGAAGCTTTTGTGACCTATTTCGCAGTCTTGTCTCTCCGTGAGGACCTCCCTGCCACCATTGATACAGTAAGGGAACTGGAAGCCTCTTGTCCATTTTTGGGTCCAATTTTGGACCATTTCAACCAGCTATCTCTGGATGATGTTAACAGGATCTTGGCTGCAGTGAAGCCCACCACCTGCCTCCTTGACCCATGTCCACCCTGGCTTATTAAATCATGCGGGGATGGCATTCAGGACCCCCTGGGTGAAATTGTCAACTTGTCCCTTTCATTGGGGATTTTTCCAGAGGGGCTGAAGGAGGCAGTGATCCGCCCGCTTTTTAAAAAATCCACATTGGACCCTGCGGTCTTGGCCAACTACTGCCCAGTCTCGAACCTTCCATTCCTGGGTAAGGTGGTTGAGAAAACAGTGGCTGAGCAGTTTCAGGCTTTCCTAGAGGATGCATCTATCCTTGATCCCATTCCAGTCTGTCTTCTGCCTTGGCCATGGGGTGGAGAGTGTATTGGTCACTCTTACAGATGACCTCCGGAGGCATCTGGACCAATGTGGGTCAGCACTTCTGTTGCTTCTCAGTCTTTCAGCAGTGTTTGATTATGGTCAATTACGATCTTATGACCCACTGCCTTGCTGACGTTGGAGCTCAGGGATTGCCTTACAGTGATTCTCCTCCTTTCTCCAGTGTTAGAGACAAATGTTGGCACTTGGTGAGCAGATTTCCTCATGACATCCACTTGTATGTGGTGTCCCTCAGGGGGCAATTCTTTCACCAGTGATATTCAGCATCTATATGTGCCCCCTTGCCCAGTTAGCCTGAGGTTTGGGGCTGGGTTGTCACCAATACCCAGCTCTATCTGTTAATAGATGGTCATCCACACTCCGCCCCAGATCATCTGGCTGAGGTTTTGGGAGCTGTGGCTGCGTAGTTGCAACAGAGCCAGTTGAAGCTTAATCCAGACAAGACATAGGTCCTGTACCTTAGCTGAGGTGGAGTAGAGTTGGGTATTGGGCTTCCAGCCTTGGACGGTGTGCTACTTACACCAGCTCAGAAGGTGAAGAGCTTGGGAGTGACCTTGGATGCCTCCCTTTCTGTGGAGGCCCAGGTCACTGTGGTTGCCAGATCTGCCTTTTACCATCTTTGGCAGATCACGCAGCTAGCACCATGACTTGGCTACAGCGACCCATGCAATGGTAACTTCCAGGTTGAATTACTGTAACTCGCTTTACGTGGGCTTGCCCTTGGAGCTAATCCAGAAACTCCAGCTGGTGCAAAATGCAGTGGCGCTTTTGCTAACTGCATTGCTTTTACAGGCAAGCATATGGCCAGCACTGTGCCAATTGCACTGGCTACCTATTTGAGTACCAGATTAGCTTCCAAGGTTTTGGTACTTACATTTAAAGTCCTGCGTTTGCCTGGGACCGACATATCTGAAGGACCGCCTCTCTCCATATTTGCCCTTTAGGACTTTATGTTCAGCTAATCACCATCTGCTGGTTGTCCCTGGCCTGAAGGACGTCTGTTTTGCCTCAACTAGAGCCAGGGCTCCAGCCTGGTAGAACATGCTTTCATTAAAGATTAGGGCCCTACCTGATTTACTACCTTTTTGTAGGGCCTGAAAAATGGAACAGTTCCACCAGGCCTTTGAGTGAGGCAGCAGATGCCCATAGTACAATGAGTCTGGCCTCCCTTGTAACAGTATTGCACCGTCTATCAGTCCTATTGAGGCATCATAAGTTTCAGCTCTGTTCACACTATGGCCTGATTAGTTGTCTTAAATTTAAATTGTCTTAATTTAGTTGTTTAAATTTACTTCTAATTTTTATTGCTTATTGTTATTGCTTATGTTTGTTGTAATCCGCCCTGAGCCCATTCATGGAGTAGGGCAGACTAGAAAGTAACAAATAAATACAGAAAAGATGCAATTATATTTAAAGTGGTGCGTTTGTTTAATCTTTTAAATTTAATACTCTCAAAACTGGCTAATGCTGATTTCTTTACTGAGAGTTTAGTAAAGAACTGCAAATAAATGGCTTGTGTAGATTTCATTTGATGTTACTACTTTAAGTTTTCTTTGGCAGTACATTTTATGTTTTTAATAGAAGGGCTGTATACAGTGCATGGCAGCTTTCTATTGTATGTTGTATTTGGCAAAAAGTTTTTGTAAATTGTATAGTCTCTGTAATAACCTCAACAAAAATGTGTGTTCCTTCTACAGATACAGGGTTGTGGTATCTTATCCTCCTCAAAGTGAAGCTGAGCTGGAGCTTAAAGAAGGAGATGTTGTTTTTGTTCACAAAAAGCGCGAAGATGGCTGGTTCAAAGGCACACTGCAACGGAATGGAAAAACTGGCCTGTTCCCAGGCAGCTTTGTAGAGAGTATCTAATAAGACTTGTTTCAGATCACACAGCACTATAAAATAGCACAAATACTTTACAAGACAGAGTGCAACCATTGAAGACTTTTTAAATTACTGTAATATAAACAAATTTATATTTATGTTTTTTTCCAGTATCTCATAGCACAATTCTGCCAGCAAAGAAAGATTAGGGCATTTGCTGGGTTTATTTTTTTTTAATCATTTTGAATTCTTATGTATAATGTGTGCCTTGTAATGTCTGATTTATTATACAGATGAACTTTTAAAAATATAACACAAAAGAGCAATTGTTTACAAGGCTGTAACTAATTTATTCTTCATTTTCTAAACTTGAATTCTGTTTGATAGCTAAATCTTGGTGATTATGATTAACAAGTTATTAATTTATAAAATGAATTAAGGAGGCTGGATTCTCTCTTATACAAAGATGTCATGTCTGACAGATTGCTTTCTCCCACTGTACATGGCAGTGAAGTGAGTTCATTTTATAGGTAAATGTTGGCTGTAATGATGGTATTGTGGTGTCAAACTGAAACTGCAAACTGGGATATAATGGCGTTGTGGGCTTTTTCTTGTTTGGGATGAGAAGCTCTCTGTCAGTGGCAACTCCAAATTCCCCAGGCAGTATAACATTTCTGGAAAGCAAAACTGTAACTGTGCAACTGATTTAAACCCTAACGTTCTCAAAGTGAGAATGAGAAATGCAGAATATGCCAGAAATGGGGGAAACAACTTCCTCTAGCTTCTGTTTGTTCAAGAATTTGGACATCTGACAAGATTTAGCTTTGCATATTTGGCTAACTCTTTGGGCACTTGGCAGTCGCCGAATATAGACACACAGAATGATGATAATTTTTTTAAAGCTCAGAAGAGGGACATTGTATTAGTGATATCTGCAAGTGTTGGTAGGACTCAAAATTTAAATTCAAGTTGCACGCCCTATCTAACTATGCCAAGAAATGTCATTTGCTTCTATATCTTTTCAAAGTGATCTGCATGGCTAAGAGACAATTTTACAATATATGGGCAATAGTGATGGTAAGTGATAAATGTGTGTTTTTAAAGTAAAGGCTGTAAGAACACTGTGAAAATTTTGCTACTTTTGTAACTATTGCTACTTCCATGTGTCCACTTCTCATTGTCTTGCATGTATTGCCAAATTCTCACAGGCATATAAAACAGTGCATGATTTGTAAATTGCATTCCAATTCCTATTGTGGGTTAACTTTACTCTAAAAAGTAACCTCTTGGGGATATTAAATTAACCAATTTTCTGCCAGCATAAAAGCCACTGACCAAAACTAGTGAGTGAGTGAGTCCCAATTAGGTAGAGGGTACTTTGTTAATTGAGTCTTTAACATCCTTTCAGCTGTGGATATCTAGAAATGCAACTGCTTTGGGGAAACATGACCTCTACCGAATTTCTGGCATGGAAGAAAATTTTTATAATTAACTTCCTTGCTATCCTTGCTTTGCTTTCTTGTTCTCCCATTAGGTTGGGGGCAAATACACATTGCCATTGCCATGCCAGTATGTTCTTTGTCCTCTGTCATCTGGAAGGATCTTCAGCAGAAGATATAGGTACTATTGCACACTAGCAATACTCCTGAGTCCTAAGAACAGATGGTGATGGGAAGGCTTGTGAACATATCTCACTTGGGACTCTTGTAGCACCTCTCTTTTCAGATCAAATATAACTCTCCAGTTGCAGTTGCATCCTCTTTTTTTCAGCTGTCCAGCTACTTTTGGGGAACAGTGGTGAAAACCTTCCCCAGTAATCTTCTGGAAAATCCCATACCACTCTTTTCTACCACTTTTTTTTCTCTTGTGTTCAGTATAAGGCTGGAGACTTGAAGGAGTGGAACATGTTATATAGCTCTAGGAGGAAAGAAACTACTTTTGTGCTTGCGCATTCCTCCCTTTTAAAGCTGTTCCTTGTCTCGAGGAGAACACAAACAGAGGAGATTTTCCACACAAATGCTTGCTCTCACCATCGCTTAACTTTCCAAACAATTCCCTGGCTGACAGGTATAAGGGTCATATGAAAGAGAATTTTTCCCCTTGGGGAATTTTTATCTCTTATATGTCTAATCTGAAAACAGTATCAAGAAGAATAGAGCTAGATGAAGGTTGGCAGTTGAGAGGCCAGTTTGAGACATGGTGGTTGAATTCAGCCCACAAACAGTCTACTTCTCAATAGCCCACATTGTGCAAGAAAAATACTACCATTTCAGGATTGTGTGGGGTTTGTTTTTTGTCATTATTGATGACCTATAGCATATACTCATTTTCTGCAATTTCTTAAGGTCTCAGTGGTCTCAGCTCACCTGTGAAGCTTAGCCAGCCAGGGGTTACCACTTTTTGTTGTGGTAGGGCTCCTGTGTTTTTAAGTATTGTGTGTTATAAGGAAAAATAGCAATGAGTACATCTTCTTCTGGCACAGAGGTGTTATCATGGGAAATGTTTTATCTATTGCATATCTCTCAGGCAGCTGTTAAAGGCTCAAAAACTCTGTTATGGGAAAAAGGGGATGACCTTGAGCTCACCAATTTCTTTCCTACTTCAGAATCAATGAGGATAGATAACTCTTAGCCCTTTCCAGGGAGGAATTTGCAGCATAGTATATATATAAAGAAGACATATGCAATATAAAGAAGAGAAAAGCATAGAATAGTTGGTGGTGGGCTACTGATTCTTTGATGTGAAACACAACTGATGATTTCGTTCTTTAAACGGTTGCAAATGGAGAGGAAATTATTAGCTGAAAGGGATTTCTTGCAATATCAAGTCATTTCATGATGGTCTTAATATAAATTATTTTATGAAAAATGAAATCATTCCTAAATTAACACCTGTATAAAGCACTGTTCAAGTCTTTTTTAAAAAATTAAAAATTAGTTTACTTGAATAGTCATGTGAGATGCAAGTTATCTGAAATGAACTTTAGTTGGTAGAAAAGCTGACATCAGCTTACATCCACAGAAACTGACACTAATGTGTCAATGTTATTTTCAGAAATTAGTGTTTTTATATATTTAAAAAGACTACTGCAAAGAATTTTTTCTATTCTCCATGAGATAGAATACTTGTGTGACAGGAACCTCTGTTAATAGGGTTTTTTATGTAAAGTCTATCAAAATATAAATTAATACAATAGCACTATTAGATGTAATACATTTTCTAATGACTTTTTAACAGAAAGGAATCTTCTTTTTGTTTCAAGGGCTTGTTACACAGCAGTACAACAATAACAAAAATGCAGTTTTTCATGCCTCGTGATCTTTATAAAATTGTGGAAGTTGGATTGGGTTTTTTTGGCTTGTGTATAATCCAGTGTAAGAACAAACCCTCTGCATTTTGTTTTGTGTATTTCCTTAAAGAGATTCAGTGGAATACTTTAATGTCTATATTTGAGGTCCAGTGACGGTTACGTGTTTGATTTTCTCTGTTATATTTCCATTCCTAATAAATATTTTCTTAGCAAACAGCTTTAACACAAAAGTGTGTGATCAGTTTGTAATTACTTGTTACAAGTAGTCAAGTACATTTTATTAATCCTCATTTAAAACAAAAACACACACCCTGTTACAGGGTATAAAATGAATAGGGTCAGGTGGGATTGGCATGTGGCTGTGAGGGAAATTGAGATGACCCTAGCTGCTGATCATCTCAATCTCTGATTCTGTTAATATCTGTTGGAGCTAGTTCCAGGGCCAAGCTGCTCATGCTTTATTTAATCTCTCTAGGTCTGTGTCTGGATACCAACAGATACTTTCACATGTCTATGTATAAAGTGGATTGGGGTGGGATCAGAATGGTAGCCTTATGACAAATATGACATTCTGGTCATGGTGTTTTGATCAATTAAAGCAAGCTCAAGAGATGCTGTGGGAATTAGTTTGTAGAGAAAATGTTGGGCACAGGGGAATATATTACCAATAATACCACTTGTGGAAATCTGTGAAGAAAATGATGTGTGCTGGTCTGGACAGTAAAATTTGAAGAATTTCACAAAACTTGGAGGTTTCAGTAAAGAAACTCAGACTGCTGGCAAGAAGCCTGAATGGTAAGCTGTTATCTGGAAGGAAAGGCAGAGAAAGGAATGTTGTGCTGAGACACGTATAATGTGCTTTGACCAAGAAATGTGACTTTTGCATATAAATTTTGCCAATAGATTATATTAGTTTATTTTTCTTCCTATGCATACTTGGTACATGGGTTTTTTTATTTAAAAAACAGTCATTGTGAACATGTAGTGTATTGAAGTGTGTGCCAGGGCACCAGAGGAAGAAGGGCACCAACGAGCCTTGTCCACCCAAGCAGCAGTCCAGGGAGATGCCCCTAGCCCCAGTGGGCGGCTGAAAGGATCCCGCTCTTTCCCTTCCTACCTATCTTGGCGGGGGGAACCCTCTTCCTCCTTTCCTCCACCTTGCTGCCTCATCAAGGGGTGAGTAGGATGGGCATCTGCTTCCTACCTCTCCTCACTGCCTCATCTCAGTGCAGGGAAATGTGGGGGCAGGGCAGTGGCTTCACCTCACCATGGGGTGTGTGGAGGGCAGGTAGCAGCAGCTTCACTGTATCATGCCTTTCCCCACTGCTGCACCTTGCCATGCTACAGTGGGGTGTGTGTGTGAGGAAGGCAAGTTTAGCTTCCTGTCACAATGCAAGGATGAAGGGATGGCCAGCCAGTGCCTTTCTACTACACCTCTGAGCCACAGAACCCCAAATTAAGTCCTCAACATACATACAATTAAAACAAGCAAATATGTATTTTGAATAAAATTCTTGCTCAGTATTTGGCATGTTTGCAGAATATGAGTGCATTTTTATCAGATGGACAGGGACTGGAATGATGTAGAGGGGGAAAATGGTGAAAGTCAGGAAAAGTATCTGAAGGGAAAGTTTGAGGGAAGAGAAGTTCTGCTTATAGAATGTCATACAGTAATGTTTGCATTCCCCCCCCCCCCAATAGATGTGGTTCCATTTCTGAAGCTTTGCTTGCAACAAATAGGGACTCTAAGATGGTCTTCCATACATTTATGGCAATGAAGAATATGGAGGCTATGGCTTTGGCCAAGACATCCTGGACCATTGCTGTCAGCTAGAAGAAAATGATGCACTTTATTCTGGATGACATAGGATTTCTCTTTTGACCACTAGGCACAGTCAACCTGATGGGGCAGGTGCAAGATCCTCTTAGGTTTTAATATTATTAATGTATGCAGAAATTCCAGCAGCAAATAGTAGGATTGTTCCATCCAACTGAATAACTTGTAATGCTTAAAATAACACCTTTATTTGGACAGATTATAATACCCCATCTATTGTGAACTAATAAGTAAACTAAACATCCAGAATGGGATTATAACTCTTATACAGTAAACAGAAGAAGAGAAGAGATTAGATTTATACCCCACTCTTTACTTAGAATGGCTTACAGTCTCCTTTCCCTTCCCCTCCCCACAACAGAGACCCTGAGAAGCAGGTGGGGCTGAGAGAGCTCTGACAGAAACTGCTCTTAAGAGAGCAGCTCTTTCAAGAACTGTGACTAACCCAAGGTCACACAGCAGGTGTGTACTATATGCTAGATCCTATGACTATTCTTCAATGAGGAATGACATTTTCTCATAGAGAAAGCCCTTTTTTAATGGAGAAAAGTGTTCCTTTGATGGAGGAGGGCTTGGTAGAATCTAACCCAATGTTTATCTTACACTCAATGAAAATATGTTTCATTCCTAAACTCAAAAGTTTTTCTTATGCTGGAATAGGTGAGGATTGAAGAAAGGTTCACATGAAGAAAAATCTGTCTTTCATCAAGCTATCATTGAACAAGAAGAGAAAAAAATTCAATATAGATGAGATTAAGGTGAGTTCACACAATATGTTATCGATTATGCGAACTGCTCTCACGGCATATCAGCCGGGCATATCAGCCGATTGCTGCTTAATTGGACCAATAGACAATTAAACAACAAATCTATCACTGAGTTCTAATTTACTAAACAGGAAGTATTTATACAACACAGAAGTGACTTTTCTGCCCAAAACACTTCTAGTCTAAAGGCAAAACCATTTATATAGCTCTATTTCTTCAAACCTAATAAATCAAGCATGCAGGTATCCCATTTGGATTGGGACCAAAGTGCAAGAGGAAGGTGCTTTGAGCCTCTTCCCTTGGGTTGATAGACAAAAAATGGCTACAACTTATATTTCAGTCTGTGGACTTGATTGGTGAAAAGGATGAGATTCCACAATGCTTTTGGAAGGCAATTATATTGAAGCTGCAGAGGGATTTTAAAGGGTATCATTGGAGGAGATCCCCCTTTATAGTATGTGATTTCTAAAATCCAACATCAACCTGATTGGGAGGGGGGGCATGATACACCATCAAGCTGTATCATGCCATGGCTATACTTTGCAGTTCTGTAGACTAAGGAAAAGCACTTTCTTGTGCAGCGTTCCATACAGCCTAGCATCACATATAAAGGGTCTTTTATGTCACCTGTTCCAGATCTTGAGCTTGAGTCCAACAGTAAATCTCTGCTAATGGTAGGGATTTCCATGAGCAGAGTGGGACTTTCTCAACTCCCCCTCCCTCCACAACCTAAAATGCTCCCCTAATGTTGAAGGGGAAGGGGACAGCATGAGGGGGAGTATGAGGTCTTCAGCCAGAGGGAAAAAGCAAAACAAATCACTCCCTTTCCATTAGCAGAAAATTTTTCCTGGATCCAACCCCATGTCCCAATGGAAGTGAAACTATTCACACACGTACACTGCTTAAAACCATTTTAAAAAGACTACTGAACCATATGAAACTGTTCTTCATGGACCCATAATCTTGTTTTAGCATAAGGTCGAACTGCAGAAGTATTACTTCCTTTTTTGGACTATTGGAAAGACTTATTTCCCAGTTACCTTCCATTCCTAGTAATGTGAGGATGACTGAAGTACCCTAAGAATCAGCTGAGGATGAATGCTTCTTCACCGATTTAAGTACCGGTCTAAAAGGTGGATATGGGCTCCTTAATTTGTGAGGGGGGGGATGAGAATGCCTACATGACAGCTGTCACAGGCACAGAAGTCAGATGTTTATTACACCATTTTCTTTGTACTGGAACAAAACTAATTAAAGAGCTGTGCTTTCTCCCCCCCCACCTTTCTTAATTGCTCATTCTTGGAAATCTTGTTTGTTCATCCTCCCCACCCCCTTCTTTCTTCCCCACCCCCCTGCGTATTTGACAAATTGTTCTGGATCCACATCGTATTTACATAATTTGAGCATGAGCGGCATGCTACACCACATTACTTCAAATGATGAATAAGCCAAACTAATTGGGGCATGCAGTAGTCAGCCATAGAATAGGGTTCACTTGGAATGTATGCTGTAATCAACTGCAGATACTTACAGAAAAAACACTAAAGGGGAGGAAATAGTCATTCTTATCTCATTCAACAAAACGAAACGTGGAATTAAGCATCGAAATGAATATGTTTTATTCCTGCCTATTGCATGTAAAAGCACAAAAAAATCCCTGCTGTGTAATGTTATGCAGGAGCACATCTGGTTCATTACCGCTTAGAAATTCAAACTTTTGGAAAAAGAAAGTGCCAGGCTCAAACAAATTTGCTTTCTTTTATTTGGTACTTAATGATCTGAAAGTGGATGTGGGAACTTGGAATGTTTTTGTAGTAGGAGAGATCAATTTTATACTGGATGCTAATTGTGAAAGTAAAGATGAATGTAAAGAGCTTAATTCTCCAGCTGCATGCGGAAGAAAATGCAGACCTACAGTTGATGCTCTTCTGAGTGGGAGGCTGTGTCTTGCAGCTGAGGTAGCTAGCCACCCTATTTATCCAGAGAACTGCATAATTTGCTCTGTTGGCTGTATTTTCAACAATGACAAAAGCCAGCATCTTTGGCTTGTACAAGTGCAGCATTAGCATGGCAGCATAGCACCCAGATGAGGTGATCTGATTTAAATAAAAGCCTGTCCCCCTGGAATACGGCATTGGTAAGTGTGGTGGGGAAATATGTGTTCAGCATCACATTTTAAATCAGGCCTCAGAATGTCACGTCTGGGCTAACATTTTGAGATTTCAGGACAATGTAACCATTAAGCATGTTGCTCTTTATGTAAGGGATGCTTATGTGGTGGCGGAATATATTTTCCCTCCCTGATGTGGGATCATTGCACAAGAAAAGGGAGGCAAACTATTTCAAGAGTTGGCACTGCCCCCACTCTTTGAACCACATCAGTGATCAGAACAAGGACTGTTCTTGTGCGGATTGCAAATGAAGATGTCGGGCATACTGCTTTCATACACCTGTCAATCACATGAGCCTTCTGAGAGGCTTCCTTTTGCATCTGATGTCATTATTGGCTGATATTTTTCCCCACTGGAAGACACAGGCACCCCTTTGGGAACAACTTGAATGCATTCTGGCATGTAAAAGTGTTCCATGTATCTGAATATGCAGTTGATAGTAGAAACATGCTCTTGGAAGCAAATGCTTTTGTGTGGAAGAGGGGGAGAATCCTCAGATGGAACTACTCCAGTGATTTTACCTAGATTTGATCACACTTTGGTACAGTACAAGGAGAAAGGAACCTGAATATTGTCACTTAGCTTAATGCATGGTTTGAATGAGGATGGCATATCAGCTTGTCTACAATGCATTAATCTTCATTCTACTCCCTCCTGTGAAGTACTTTGCCACCTTATTGAACAAATGTTTGCTCTTTGAATATAATTTATCCTATCTGGCACACGTAATCAGTAGGCTTTTAAGAAATAGGTTACAAGTTATGTATTCTCAAGTTTGCCTTCCTTTTAAGAATTGTAGATGTATGAGCCCTCAATCAGCAGCTGAACAATTGTCATGGACACAGAGAGAGCAAGAGAAAGGGAGCCTTGTATCATGGGTGCTTTATCCTTGTTGGAGAACGTTTCCTGCTACCTCAAAAGCCTGACATCAGTGCATCAGTGTTTGAGGGGAAATATCCTCAGGACAAAAAAAAAATTAAAATGTTCTGAATTCATGTGAAATGGCTGCAAAAACTAGGAGGAACTTGCACAAGCTTGCCTTCCCCCCACCTTGTTTTTCCATTTTCAATGATCGCTTATGAACAACTCACTTTACGCAAAACAAGTGGAGGCTCTAAGGAGTGGGAGAACAACATTTAACTAGCGATCCCCCACTGAGGTGTGAATTATAGGTTTCTAGCAACCTGGAGGGAAGAAGTTTGTACTTGCTACAATCCAAAAGTTGGCGGGAGGGTGTCCTCTAAATAAGAACAATCTGTGCACAACTAGCTTAAATATATAAGCATATGAAAGGATCATAGAGTTGGAAGGGACCTCCAGGGTCATCTAGTCCAGCCCCCTGCACAATGCAGGAAACTCACAAATCCTAAATTCACAGGATCTTCATTGCTGTCAGATGGCCATCTAGCCTCTGTTTAAAAACCTCCAAGGAAGGAAAGCCCAGAGGATCTCTAATTATCTTTTAGCTCATATGTATCCCTTGTTACCTGCTCCTTTCTGACCATCAGATGTCTTTTCCTCCACCTCTGCAGTATTCCACAGTCTAGTACCATACGGGCTACACTACCACTTCTATCCTTTAATGAGATGAGATGCACTGTTATGGAAGAAGAGGGTGGGGTAAGGAGCTGTTACCTTGCTCTTCATCCACTTCCTCCCTAAGAATGACTGGAACAAAATGGGAAGAACATTTCTCTTGGTGTATTTTGTATCCCATTGGTCTTGAGTACCCGAGTTCTAATGCATGAGCAGTTAGAGGAGTGGGGGAGTTGGCCTTTAACAGCAGCCTCCTAATGACTGTTGCTACTCCTGCCACCAAGAGGACCTGAGCCAGGAAGGCAGCAGGGTCATTGGAGATTCAACCCCTTACAGAAGTGTGCATCAGTTACCAACCTCCAGGTGGTACCTGGGTTCTTTCAAAATCACAGGATATCTTCAGACTATACAAATTGGTTCCTTTGGAGGAAATGTCACCTTCAGAGTGTGAGCTCTATGGCATGACATCTCTGCTGAGCGCCATCACCAAACTCTGTCTTCCCTGGGCTTCCAGCAACCTTTTCTGGGAGAAGAAGAATTTTTTTATGATGCCACTTCACAACAGGTGAGCCCCAAAGAGGCTGCTGCAAAATACTGGTTTGTAAATTGGCCTATGGATTTATAAATACATGGGATTACCTCGCACTCTCCACCAGTAAGAATGGGGATTGGATGCTGGCTCATGGGAGAGCTATACAATGTACTCATCTCTGTTGAAATGATACAAGCTGCATTCAGGAATCACAAGCAAACTCCTATTCATTCCCCATGGGAATGAGTCAGTCCTTACATTCTTCCTTCCCTCATACATGGCAGAGACGGAAGACTTTCTGCTTGAGAACAAACTGCAATTCATTGCAAGATCCAACTATGTTTTTTACCCCCTTGTATATAAACCAGGACTCTAAACCATAGTTTAATCTTGGTTTTAAATCTTGATTTGCATGAATAAGAGCCAGCCAGAATTGGCCATTACATTTTTTTTCAGTGTATCTTTAGATATAATGCCTGGCAGAGAGAAAGAGAGAGAGACATGGCCATAATATTGAAGGATAGTAGACACTGGCTGCTTGCATCATAAGTGCCCATCCCATGAGGCTAAGAATGGAAGCCAAAGTACTGCTGCCATTATCACCTTTGCAGGACTTGTCCTCCATCTTTATGCTAAGTGGGAAGTAAAGCAGCCTTCACATCCTTCCTTCTCTCCTCACTCAGCCCAATGAAGACTGATGAGACTGTGGAGTCTGGATTGCTCACAGGGGGGCAGGAAAGAGAACATGAGGAAATGCTCTGTGAAGCGATAGCATTTATTTGCCTCTTGTCTGCTAATGCTTTGGCAGCAGTGTGTCTCTATCAGATACATGGATACACCTAGGGGAAAACCTATTTCTATATACAAGAGCATGCCAGTTTTTTTGCTTTTTGTTCTACATCACCTCTTTCTTTTCCTGACTCACAGCATACTCCAGAGCACCACACAGTGCCTTACCTTCCAAAAAAAGGAATTCTAAATAATACTGCAAGCCCCAAATCCTTGGATAGAAAATTTGTTACTCAGCTACAGCCTTCTGAATATTATCAAAGCTCTAGGGCCCAAGCATTACTGCTCTGGACCCAGGCCAAACTTGGATCACCCCAACTCATAGAATCATGTAGGTTAGGGGAAGGGAAAAATCAGTTTTGTTACTGAGGTGACACAAAGTCTATTTATCATGGTAATAAGCTTTCAGCCTAAGTCAGCTCCTCATCTGTTCTCTCCCTTTCTCCAATGTTTACATTCTGCCAGGCTCACAGGAGCTGAATTGAAAGGAGGTCACAACATGGGGAAGGAAGGACTCTTGCCCTTTCCTTTGCTTCATTTCCTAGGTAGAGGCTGAGAGGCAGGAACTGAAGACAGGGGCACAGACAAAGGTAAATTGGCTTTGAGGTGGGAAGAGAGAAGGGAGCAAGAAAAGGGGAGAGGTTGCCAGGGAAGGGAAAAAGGAAACAGTAGAGGAGGGGAAAATGAGATGCCTTCCCCGCATGTTCTTTCAGCTTTGCATTTGTATATATACTATTAGCAACATGTGGCCTCCATCTGTGGGTACTTAAATCCCTGGATCAAGGTCACACCGATGCTGAACAGATTTTTCTCCACATTTGTGAGGACATCCTGGTTTTGCAGAAAAAAATTGAAATCAAATATAAAATATTTTGTTGTTGTTGTTGTTCAGTCACACAGTCGAGTCCGACTCTTTGCGACCCCATGGACAGTCACACTAGGCCCTCCTGTCTTCCACCATCCTCTGAAGTCTGCTCAAATTTGTGTTTGTTATATCAGTAACGCTGTCCAGCCATCTCATCTTTTGCCATCCCCTTCTTCTTTTGCCTTCTGTCTTTCCCAGCATCAGGATCTTCTCCAGTGAGTGCTCCCTTCTCATTTGGTGGCCAAAGTATTTGAGCTTCAACATGTGACTTTCCAGGGAACAGTCCGGGTTGATTTCCCTTACGACTGACTGATTTGATCTTGCAGTCCAAGGGACTCTCAAGAGTCTTCTCCAGCACCACATCTCAAAAGGATCTATTCTTCTGTGCTTGGCCTTCCTTATGGTCCAGCTGTCACAGCAATAGATTACTACTGGGAATACCATCAGTTTGACTATATGGACTTTTGTTGGCAGGGTGATGTCTCTACTTTTTATTATACTGCTCAGGCTCGCCATAGCTGTCCTCCCAAGGAGCAAACGTCTTTTAATTTCATGGCTACAGTCACCATCTGCAGTGATCTTGGATCCCAGAAATGTGACGTCTGTCACTACTTCCATGTCTTCCCCTTCTATTTGCCAAGGTGTGATGGGCCGGATGCCATGATCTTAGTTTTTTTGATGTTGAGTTTCAAGCCTACTTTTGTGCTCTCCTCTTTCACCCTCAACAAGAGGTTCTTTAGGTCCTCCTCACTTTCTGCCATTAGAGTGGTGTCATCTGCATATCTGAGGTTGTTGATGTTTTCCCCAGCAATCTTAATTCTAGCTTGTGCTTCATCCAGGTCACCATTCCGCATGATGTACTCTGCATATAAATTAAATAAGCAGGGTGACCATATACATCCTTGTCCAACTCCTTTTCCTATTCTAAGCCAATCAGTTGTTCCATATTCTGTTCTGACGATTGCTTCTTGACCCTTATACAGGTTTCTCAAGAGACATGTGAGGAGGTCTGGTACTCCCATCTCTTTAAGGACTAGCCACAGTTTGTTGTGATCCAGACAATCAAAGGCTTCAGCATAGTCAATGAAGCAGAAATAGACGTTTTTCTGATACTCCCGTGCTTTCTCCATAATCCATCGAATGTTGGCAATTTGATCTCTAGTTCTTCTACCTCTCCGAAACCCAGCTTGAACTTCTGGTAGTTCTCAGTCGACATACTGCTGAAGCCTAGCTTGTAGGATCTTTAACATGACCTTGCTGGCATGTGAAATGAGTGCAATTGTGAGATAGTTTGAACATTCCTTGGCATTACCCTTCTTTGGATTGGAATATAAACCCACCCACCTCCACTATATTTGCATTGTTTGTGCTCTTTCTAGAGCAAAATGGAGCTGCTACAGACTGACCCAACGGCGAATACCAACAGCAACTTCTCTGCAGTGACAGAGGACACTGGCAGCCACTTCAGCCCAGTCACTGCCAGATAAGATGCTAGCAGCTGCTTCAGGCCCAGCAGCAGTGGAAGAGAACTCCAACAGTCATTTTGGCCAAGCCAGAGCAGTGGAAGACTCAGGCAGATGCACAAGGCACCACAGTAGAGGACACTGGCAGCGGTTGCAGGGCCTGATGCTGTGGCAGAGAATGCTGGCCCGAGAGTAGGTAGAGTAGCTTCACAAAGCCTGGTATGGGAGCCCCCCACTCCCTGTGCAAGTCTCCCAGCCCTCACCCCATGAGTCGTAAGGAGGATATTGGGAGGATTTGCCCCTGCTGAGAGTATCACAGGTCTTCACTTGTATAATCTAACAGCCAAGCTGGCCAAATATGAGGATACTTAAATCTGGTGATAGGAGCTATGAATGAATAAGACAGATTTTTCTACAAACCTGAAAAATGCCCCTGGTTTGCAGAAAAAAATGTGAAATCTTAAAAAAAAACCCACATCCATGGGAGGGGGGGTTTCAAAGTCCCAAAACGTAAAAGAACACTAGTCACTTTAAGAAATTGAAGCCCCTCAGTGGTTGTTGCTTGGCAACCACAGCATTCTAGGCTTGGTTTGTCAGTAAAAGGCAGGGGGAGGGGGCAGGGCCCTTTCCAAGACTTTTTTGGCCTTTGAGGAATGACTCATGGGGGCCAGGCCTGGAAACAAGAAGTGGCTGACTTGATATCACCTGACTTGTGTGACTCTCCTAGGCCTGGCTACTTGCCACTGTTCACAGCAGCCGCCCAATGAATGCCACTGTGGTATAATGAAGGGGAGACCCCTGAATAATTAATGAATACCCCTATATAATAATAAATGAAAATATGCTCATGAAGCAAAAAGGGCATCTGATATAATGGTTGGAGAAGCTGCAAGTGATAAATCAGACAGGCCTTCAATGAGTGTGAGTCACAAATGTGTATTGATAACAGGAAACTCCTTGCTGGATAAGATAAGCAGACACACTGGAAAACTACCAGGGAGAAAGGGGAGGGGGGAAGTTGAATCTGATAACTGTGAGGGCCAGCATGCAGGCATGCTTTTTGCTTAAAACAGATGGTTTGAGAAGGGGTTCATTATTTTTGGGAGCCTTGCTGCTCAAATGAACCTTGCTATTGGTGCCAAATAGTAAAATACCTCGTTTTCCATCAGTAAGTGTGCGCCTCGTTATTTCCCTGCTACAATAACAGAGTAGGTTTTCAGAGGCCAAGGTTCAAATCACCAGTCTGCCATGGAAGTTCACTGAGTTTTGTTGGACAAGTCACAGACTTATCTCAGAGAGTTGTTGTGAGGCCGAAAAGGAGGAGAGGAGAGTAATGTAAGTTGATTTGGTCCTCACTGTGAAGAAAAGTGTGCTGTAAGTAAATAATGAAGTAAGTAAATAATAAATATAGCTGCAGATGGGAGACAGACAAAAAATAGGTTGGTATAGCTGAGAAGGAGAAAATTAGACCAAGAAAGGGAAAAGATAAAGGGGTTGCCAGGAGGAAGTAAAGAGGAACAGTGTGGGGAGGGGCATAGAGGGAAAGTGATGTGCCCCGCCCCCGCAAGTCCTTGAGAGTTCCGTACCATGCAAGCAGGCCTGGACCAGTGGCTGGCACCACCACACAACTGGCCTATAGTTTTCCTAGGCTGTGGAGGGAGAGCTGAAGACAAAGGGGCAGATACAGGTAGGTTGGCTGTTGGCTGGGAAGGAGAAAAGGTCTCAGGAAAAGGAGTGAGACTATATGGGTGCTTTCAGGGAAGAGATAGAAGAAATTGTGGGGGAGGGGGAAATGACATATCTCCTTACAAATCTTTGTGGGTTAATGTTTATATAAGTATATGTGTGTTTGTGTGTACGTAAAATCTGTACAATTCTTTGGAATTTAGGATGAGATGTACTATAGATGAAAATAAACATCCCGCATTCTCCAAGAAAGCAGATCGGAGAGAATGATGTATATTTGCAAATGCATTACATACTTTTCTATGGTTTGAATTCTGTTTTGTTTTGTTCAAAAACATGTTGGTTCAGGTTCAGGCAGTGGGGGAGGGAAATAAAAAAATATGTTGCCTAAGGGCACTTTTGGAACATTGTTCTGTTTCCTTTGTGTGACTCTCACATACCCCCAGCAGAGACTGTGTCCCAAGTGCTTGGCTCAGGCACTTTCAATGCTAAACATATTTAGGGTGTGCACACCCAAAAACAAGTCAGCTGAATCACTCTCTGTACATCAAAGCTCACTTCTACCTGGTTTTGCAATTCAAATGATAAATGTATTTGCTTCTGAATCAAAAGCTGTTGTGGTATTTATGTTTGCTGCTCTCTTCCTTTGCTTCAGTTTGGGGTGGGTTCCCCCCTACCCCATTTCTTAAAGTCCCTCTTGAATAGTTATGTATTTAAAAAGTTTATCTAGAATTTAAAGCCCAAGCTGACAACAGCTGCAGGGTGAAACAATAGGTCAGTGATTCTTAATGCAGACCATAACCCACCCACCCAAAAAGCAATCTACAACTTAAATATCATAAATATAACTACATAAGTAATACTAACATCATGGATATACCTGTATAAAGTTCCCTTTTCTGATCATCCACCCCTGATTTTCCACTCCCATTAAATGGAGGAGCAGGAGAAAATCTAGCCTCCATATACTGATGATCTGAGAATTTCCCCTTGTCTTTAGGGTAACAACTATTAAGACCTGGGGACAACCTAGGATAATATCTGGAAGTGACATCAAATCCATCCACAAACTTGGCTTCCCCAGGCACTGCTGCCAAAATCTCCTGGTATTTACTGAATGTGTTTCCACTATAGCCTCACTTCTTACACTATGTATATTTGTATGTGCACTTATTTGATCTCAATGGAATTAAATGAATGTCAGAGTTGTTGCTTGAATCACAACCATTCTTATATGGATTCATGAAGAAGAGTAAACAAATTAGAGCTCGATGGGGTGGTGTTGTAAGTCTGGGACGTGTTCTGGAAACGTGTAATTGTCCTAAACATTTGAAGAAAGCCTAGTGATCTGAGAACTGTTATTTAGCAGTACTCAAGAATTCATGAGAGACTTGACCACTTTTCATATTAAAACCTTATATTAGATGGGTTCCAAATTGCAGCCTGCTTTGTACAGAAGCTCTCATGTGGTTAACTTCTGCATGGTTTTCTCACGACCTATCTCTGCATGCATGGGACAGGAGGTGAGTCAGCTGCTGAATCTTTCAATTGTTGGTCATTGTACAGGGAAGGATGTGCCCTGGGTCAGATTGTTTATTTCAGCTGACTGGGATTGTTGATGCAACTGAAGGATCTTAGATCCTGTTGTTTAGCTAAACAAAAGTACAAACTTTGGTAAAACTGCAGCTCCCCACTTGATACCTAAGCAATCATAGTACCTTTCTTAATATAGAAAGAATTGTTGGTTTCCAATTCACTTTCTCATTATCAAAAGTACAGGTCCAACAGTATCCTTGAAGTCAAATACCTAGTACTTGTAACCCATTTTAATTGGCTAATGAATGTTTCTGCATTTATCCCATCATTATGCCCATTCCTGTGATGGTTCTTTTCTTCTTCTTTTTAAATAGCATTTAAGCCTGTTTAGAAACAATCCCTGCTGCTTCAATTAAAACTCCTGCTCCTTAATCCCAGGTTGGCTGGGGAAGGATGTAGTTACTTGGAAAGAATGGAAATACTTTCTGCATATGTTAAAAAGCATGGTTTGTTTGGACTTTGAAAGTTTCAAGGATGAGAGCAGACATTAAACCCACATTCTAGAGTTTAGCTTCTGCTCAAATTAAGCCCTGTTTTGCTAATAGTCTGGCTATACCCCATATCCTTATTGGTAGTAAAATATTCTGTTCCCCTCCTCCCTCAGCATTTTGGGCAATGGAAGACAGAAATAATTTGATGAGAGAGCAGTATCTGATTTAAGCAGGTGTTTCCTTAAAGCACAGGTGGCCAAACTTACTTAACATAAGAGCCACATAGAATAAACAATAGATGTTTGAGATCCCCAAGATATGAACAAATATTACATATACATCTTTATAAAAACTCTTAATATTTTCTTTGCACGGAAAGATAATATACATATGTATACACTTTACAACATGCTAGAAGGAGACTTTTTTAAAAAAAAGCTGGGAGTAACAGTCCCCATAAGACCAGCATAGAATTATTAGGGAATTACTATTTTTTTGCACCAGTGGGAGAAGGAAACACACATGGACCATAAATCACTGACCACTGCATCATTACACATCTCTCTTTGCCTTGACACGGTTAGTAAATACAGCTCCTACAAGAGCTATGAAACTAAGGGGGAACCCTGTGCAGCCCTCTTTAATTCCATCCCTCCTTCCCATGGCTCTCTCAGCTCTTGTGCTCTCTTTCCCCACTCTAAGTCTCCAGGCAACCTCTGTGACTGAGGAGAAAAGTTTGCAAGCCAGCCTATTTTCTTTTCCTTCCCCACTTCAAACATAATGGAAGTGGCTGCCTACCTATGGCCAGCACTTAGAGACTGACTGAGGTCCCAATGCTAAGCACACTTACTTGAGAGTAAACCTGCATTAAGTTTATCCTTGGCCTCTGAGAGCTGCACAATATGTATGAAAGAACCACATGTGGCTCCCAAGCTGCAGTTTGGCCACCCCTGCCTAAAAGTATATTTAATTTAAGAGGAATGCATTTCACTGTGCAGTGTCATGAGACACTGCTCTCTATTCCAAGACCTTGGCATAATTAATCCATGACTCACATAGTAATGTACAGTATTGTTTCCTAACAAAAGTGATGTGTGTGTGTGTGCTGTATTTTCTTTCATGCAAGCTATGGAAGTAAAGATAGCCCAGGGCTGTGTGGAGACCTAGCCTGTGTGTGTGCCTTTCTCCTAAAGCACAAAGACAGCAATAATATGAAAGTTTAACAAAAGGTAGTATCATAATCACTCTCTCGCTAAACACCTGGCACGCTAGACAGGGCTGGAGGTGTTTGAGTCTAGAGCACATTCCTAACTGTTGAATCTGAAAGCCAGGCTCAGACTGTGGGGGTTTTTTTTCCATGACTAGGAGAAAAAATATGGGATTAGGCATAATTAGGATGTGGTCATGTGCTACTGAGTCCCGGAGTGGATTAATCTTTATTATTTGGCTAGCAATCTAGGGAACCATAGGTGGCAAGGAGCTTGATTTGATTGAGACAATAGCAGGCATAATTCATTTTATATGTATTTTTAATTGGAGATTTGGTTGACAGGCAGTCAGACAATCAACTAAAATAAATAATTCATTGCTAGGCTTTCCTTCCCCTGGGCCAGGGCCACCTTTCTGTTGCCTGTGCCTCAGAAAAGGTCTCAGAACTCAGAAAGGGAGCTGGCAACATGCTTAGATCCTCTGTATAGCCTCTGTATACAGCATCTCCCCAACTGACGTGGGATAGCGTTGGCCCTTCCTCTCTGGCCTTCCTTGGGCTTGCCTAATAAAGGTTTGTCTGATGGTAGATGGATCCTGGACTCTCCCAGTGCCCTTTCTACAGAGGCAGGCTCATGGTGATTGAATAGGGTTACCAGCTCTGGATTAGGAAATGCTTGGAGATGTGGAGGTGGACCCTGGGGAAGGTGGGGTTTGGGAAAGGGGTGGACCTCAGCAGGGTATAATGCCATAGAGGCCACCCTCCAAAGTAGCCATTTTTGGCAAGGGCATAATCTTGGTTGTCTGGAGATTAACCGTAATAGCAGGAGATCTCCAGGTGGCTCCTGGAGGTTGGCAACCATAAGGGCATCTGCACCAACGGCCTCTGGTGGAACATTCCGTTCACCTGCACTGCCTTCCTCTGAGGTTTCAAGAAAGTACTCTGTCTGCATGTACAGGTCCCAGTGCTTCTAGCTTCCTCCTTTGGCCTGTTCCCAGGTGCAGCCTGAGACCTATGCAGGGCCTGCTAGACTTTGAGGCTGCTGTCAGTGCACTTCTGCACCTTGGTATCACCTTTGCTCTTTCCCCCACATCCTCTTGTTGAACTGCCTGTCTCAGCAGTGCCTGCTGGAGCAGGTGTGTGTGTGTGTGTGGGGGGGGGTGTTCCAGCCCCAGACATTCATTTTCAGGGAGCTCAGTCTGCATGCTTCAGGCCCAAGGTGAGCATACATATTACTGAGACACTGTAACATTGATTGATCTTTTAACAGGGATTACTGAAATCACCATGGGTGAGAATCACACAAGAGATTTGGCCCAACCTAGCCACACCTCCCTTCAGATTTAACGTGCATGGTCACGTGCATGCACCTGCCCCCTGAGTGCCGCCCATTCCTACCTCATTTTGGTACAGGCTAGGACTGGATTAAATAGCTACCAGGAACTTCCCAGTAGCAAATCTCTAAAACGCACGCAAGGTGCTTCCCAGCTGTCTGAATGGTTGAGGTGTGTGATGCACCTGCACACACAGGAGCAGTCTGAATCCTCCTCTTGTGCGTGTTTGGCCCATGCCCCTCCTGACGTCAGGATGGGGGCTGTGTGATTGCCATGGCATGCATCAAAGAGCACCAGCTTTTTCAAAGACGGGATACTGCCGCACCAAATTCCCAGTGTGATCACACCCGGCCTAGTGTGGCCTACAGGTTCCAGAAAAGCCTGTGTGGGATTGGCTAGAGGGACTACCTCTCTCAGGTTCCTTTCTGTTCCTCTGATTGGTTGAAAACAGTGGCCGTTTTCCCACTGAGCTTACCTCGGAGCGACGTCCCTCTTCACTGCGCAGCTTCTGCGCGGATTTCCCACCAACTGCTCTGAGGCTGCTCTGAGTAACCAAGTAGAGTCGCGGCTTTTGCGTCGCTAACGTAAACTGGTTTTTAGAGGTTTCCATTTGCAACGCAAAAGGTCGGGAACTTCCTGGTTCCTCGGAGCAGTTGGTGGGAAATCCGTACAGACGCTGCGTGGTGAAGAGGGACGTCGCTCCGAGGTAAGCTCAGTAGGAAAACGGCCAGTTTTGGAGGGAAAACTGGCCCAGAGGAAGGTGGGACCTGGGAGGACAGCATAAAAGGCCAAGCCACAGACAGGGTGTGTTCTCTCTGGAAAAGGCTGCAGGAGAGAAGGCAGCAGGAAGGAATCCCTCATCCAAGGAGGGTGAGCGAGTCCATTTAGGTTAGAAGAAGGGAATGTTTAGATAGTTGTGTCAGGGTTTTTGTTTCTATATTCACTGTGCACTAAACATTTTACTACCCACTTATTGTTTTGAGCACATAATAAACCTGTTGTTATTGTCAAACTGCCTGGGTCCTCATGTCTCTTCAGTCATGGTTAAAAGGTACTTGCTAAGATTGGGGAAGGTGCTCTGGGCCCTCCCATTAGGGAAGGTTGGGGGTGATGCTCTGGGCCCTCCCATTAAAGTTGCCAAGTTCAATTCAAGAAATATCTGGGGACTTTGGGGGTGGAGCCAGGAGACTTTGGGGGCGGAGTAAGGGTGTGACAAGTATAATTGAACTCCAACGGGGTTCTGGCCATCACATTTAAAGGGACAGCACACCTTTTTAAATACCTTCCTTCCATAGGAAATAATGAAGGATAGGGGCACCAATCATTTTGAAACTTGGGGGGTATTTTGGGGAAAGGCACTAGATGCTATACTAAAAATTTGGTGCCTCTACCTCAAAAAACAGCCCCCCCAGAGCCCTCGATACCCGCGGATCAATTCCCCATTGTTCCCTATGAGAATCGATCTCCACATAGGGAATAATGAAGTGCCCAGCAGACATTTCCTCCCTGCCCCCGTTTCTGGTAACTCTGAAGGGAGGAATTGGCATCTCTATTCACGAGTTGCTGCCAACTTCTTCATAGACACACCGTCCCAAGAGGAAGCCTTTCCAATCGGAGACTGAAGCCTCCAGAGGTGGAAAATCACATGGTGGCTGTGGGGGCAGGGCTTACTCCCACCAGCCAGCTGACTGGGGGCGGGAAGCAGCCTGGGAAAGCGGAAGAACCCCCTGGGACCTGGGGATTGGCAAGCCTACCTCCCATACAGACTCTTATCAGAGTTAGGGTTGCCAGGCTCCTGCTGGGGACAGGGGATCCCCCAGTTTGGGAGGCCAAACCTACTGGCACAGAGCAGGCCACTGGAGGAATCCCTGCCCCCAAACAGCCCTGTCACCACATGATGTGCCCTGTGCGATGATGTCACCCAGGAGTGATGTCATCATGCTGGGCACACCGCACCATGGATGCTCTAGGATTCACAGTAAAACTCTATGGTATGTCACTTCCCAGTGATATCATTGCACTGCATGTGCAAAGCGCATGCAAGAAAGGAGTCCAGCGATGAGACCTGACAACCCTAACCAGAGTGGTGGCAGCCAGTAGAAGGCCCTTCTTGGTCCCCTGCTGTGTGACACCTCTGTTGGATGCACTTTATAGCTAGGATTGAACATTATACTGCCACTGACATTAACTGTGGTTAAGATTGCCCATGGTTCCCACTTAGCTATGGATTGCTTACCAAATCCTGGATGAAAATCTGGGTAACTTAAAGTTGCCAACCTCCAGGTGCGACCTTGATGTCTCTCAGCATTACAGTTGATCTCCAGACTACGGAGATCTGTTTCCCTGGAGAAAAATTACTGGCTTGGAAAACAGACTCCATGACAGTGTCTCTCTCTTCCTCAAACCCCACTATCCCCAGGCTGTACCCACAACATCTTCATGTATTTCCCAACCCAGTGCTAGAAACCCTAGTTAAGAGAAAGTCCTAGATAGTCTCAGTTTCGACTAGGGTTGTCAGACCCCACATTGCCAGGCACTGCCACCTGCAGTCAGCTGGGAGACTTACCAGGAAAGAGAGAAAGGCCCAGACGACACTGCTGGTGATGTGGTGACATCACTTCCAGTACATACAGGAAATGACATAATCACACTGGGCAAAAAATCTATGGTAGAATCCATTTTTGCCATACAGATTTGGCCCAAATACCAGAGTGTTGCTGTGACAGAGCAGTGTAATGATGTTACTTGTGGTGCACGCCAGAAGTGATGTAGCCACAACCCCAGCAATGTTTACTGGTCCTCCCTTCTGCTCCTGGCAAGTCCCCCCATCCCGCATCGATTTCCAAGAGGGAACTGGCAAGCCTACTTTGAGCATAACCTGAAAACATTTTTAAAATATGATTTATGGGATTTAGCTCAGACAGGCTCATGTAAATCCTAGTTTACCTACCAACCCGCCCCCCCATGTTTGTTCCACTGCCTTTGCTCTCGACAGGTATCACTCTAGTTATGAGAAGGTATTGACAGGTATGTGAGTAGGGTTGCCAAGTCCAACTTAAGAAATATCTGGGGACTTTGGGGGTGGAGCCAGGAGACTTTGGGGGTGGGGCCAGGAGAAATTAGGGGTGGAGCCAAGATCAAGGCTGTGACAAGCATAATTGAACTCCAAAGGAAGTTCTGGCCATCATATTTAAAGGGACAGCACACCTTTTCAATGCCTTCCTTTCATAGGAAATAATGAAGGATAGGGGCACCTTCTTTAGTGGCTCATAGAATTAGACTCCCTGGTCCAAACGTTTTGAAACTTGGGGGATATTTTGGGGAGAGGTACTAGATGCTGTACTGAAAATTTGGTACCTCTACCTCAAAAAATAGCCCCCCCAGAGCCCCAGATACCCGCGGATCAATTCTCCATTATTTTCTATGGGAATAAATCTCCATAGGGAATAACAGAGTTCCCAGCAGACATTTCCCTCCTCTCCCCCCGCTTTCTGACGACCCTGAAGCGGGGGGAGGGCCTCCAAAGCGGGGGATCCCCTGCTGCCACCTGGGGATTGGCAACCCTTTATGTGAGGGTGTTGATGAGGGGCAAATCAGAATTAAACCAGGATGTTCACATTTGTACGCTACTGATCTCTTATCTACTGTATTAATGGTTTCATATGTGTTTATATCTGTGATGGGACTTCAATTTACCATGGAGGTAATGTGTCTAGTGTCAGAATTTGAATGAGGATGGTGAAGGATTTGGAGAAAAGACAAAAATAACATTGTGGTGGCCTTCTTTGTAGCCTTCAACTAAACATAGCAGATATAAAGCCCTGCCTCCTTGGAAAGCAGCTGTAAGACACCAGCCGGTCAATGTTTCTGTCACACTGAAGGCTGCTTAGTGTAGTGAGCTGAATGCTAAAACAGCCAGAAGGAAATCTTGGCAATGCTGGACAGTGAGTTTGATCAGCTTGTGCCTGCTGGAGGCGAATGATGTGGAATATCCTGTGGTGAGACTGGAAAGCTGCTAGAGGCTAGTTGGAAGGGCACAGTTGAAATAAGCAAAAACCAGCAAAGAAGCTGCTGTGACTGTTGCTCCTAGAGAAAGATACAGCATAGCAGAAAAGGCACTAGAATACCAGTGTTGAATATATAAACCTCTGCACCAAGAAAGAAGGATAATTGTAATGTAATTCCAGAGGGGAAGCCATGTTAGTGAGGTGCAGTAAAATTACCCAGTGACACCTTAAAGACTAACATAATTTACTCCCAGATAAACTTTAGTCAGAGCTTACTTCATCAGATAACAGCTAAATCTATACTCGGGGTTTAAATGACAAAAAAACTGGGGTGAGATGGAATAGGGGAAGCCTCAAGGTACATTTCAGGTTGTTCTCGTTACAGTCAGCACCCTGACCAAATATTTATATGATATCTAGACAATCTTACCATTCATTATAGTAAGTAGTAAGGGTTTTTTATAAATGCTAGTCTCTTGAATTAACAGCTCTGAGAGTTGCTTAAATCTTTGCCTTGCTGCCTTTCTTCCTTATAATTGACCTACTTTTCAGGGTTACTTTGGTTCGTCTTTCCGTTGGTGTTTCTGTCCTCTCACTCCAAAGCTGTTACTTCTTGTTGGTAGGGCAGATTTCTTAACTCACAGAACCTTATTTCAGAAAGGTTGTAGAATTCCAGATATTCAGCACATCCTCTTGTGCATGGAAGCAATTTACTTAGCAAGTTTCCTTGCAAGACTGTTTTGCATAAGCATGACATATGCATGTTTTGTATGTTAAGGAGCTTAAAATGTTGCCTTTTGAGTGACTGAATTGTGTCTTCATTGTTTCTAAAGAGCTTTTATTTACAGAACTCAAAGGAAGTGACATCTGCTTTCAAAATTATCAAGCAAACAATTCTACAGGGTAGCATTTCTAAAAATAACTTTGCAGTTGTTATGAAAGAGGAATATTCATACAACTTTCATGGACAACCTACTTTAAATGGTGATAAAACTCACTGTAGACAAACTTTTCTCCCACTGACTGCAGGTTGGTTGAGAAGGCTATTATTATGATAGCAAGTGTATGACAGAACTTTCAAACCAGACTGCCTGCAATACCCAATGAACAATATGATGGCCATATTACTTGTCCTTTCTATATTACATTTCACCAAACATCAAACCTAGTGACCTAACATAAGTTGCACCATTTCTATGCTCACCTTTTGCATGTTCACACAGTGGGTTGGATCCAGACTACATTTCTTGCTTATGGAAGGCACATCTGTCAGTGGAACAGAACTTTCCTGTCTGCATCTCTCACTTATCTCCCTGAAATTTTGTTCCTAGAGGCAAAATTAGGGTTCCATATCAGGCAGAGGAAATTGATGGCAATTATTTCCTTGCTTCCATGAGTAGAAAATTGAGCCAGTGTCCAACCCAGTGAAAAATCTTTTTTATGATGATAAAAGGATGTTGTGAACTACAGTAGTAATAACAAGTGAAGGATCAGATAGGACTTGCAGGGGAGCATCTCATCCCCCCCCCCCATATCTCCCTTCCCATACAATTTCTTCTTCTCCTCCCCCTGGCAGTGCCCTGTTTCCTCTTCTCCCTCCCATTTGCCCACCAACTAATCTTTATCTCTACTCTATCTTCAGCTTTCCCTCTATCATATTTTCTGCTAGTCTCTCCCCCTTTCTTCTCTCCCACCCAGTTAACTACCATTTTGTGTTTGCTCCTCTTTCAGCTGGATTTGCATTGATGTCTCTCATGTCAATCCACTTCATCCCTCAGAGGACTAATAAACAGGGCATAGTGGCCATCCCATCACAGGTTGCATCCTATTGTTACCTTTAGTCACCGTGACCATAGTCTATCCTCCTTGAATCTGTCAAATTCCTTTTTAAAGCCACCTGTGCTTGTGGCCATGACTGCAACCACTGGCAATGAATTCCACTCTGTCTGGAATCTATTGCCAATTCATTCAATTGGTGCCTCTAAGTTCTAGCATTATGGATGGCTAAGGAAAAGTTCTTTCTATCAACTTTCTCTACCCCATGTATAATTTTTTAAACTTCTATCACAGTACACTACTTAGTTGCTTTTCCTCTAAACTGAAAAGCCTCAGACACATAAACACATTTTTTAAAAGTCAGTACTGGTGGCAGTTCTCCAGGGTTTCAGGCAGAGGTACTTTACATCACATCATTTTCACAGCACTAACTGGATCGAACCTAGGACGTTCTGCATGCCAAGCAGAGGCTCTACCACTGAGATACAGCCCCTCCCTACCAAGGTTCACCAATCCCTTAATCATTTTGGTTGACCTACTTTTTTTCTTTTTACTTGCTCTGTCTTTACAGTATCACTTTTGAGATATTATGACTGTACACGAAATTCCAAGTAAGGCCATATCACAAGTCTAAACAGAGGCACTACAATACTAGTTGCATTATTTTCAGTCACTTTCTGAATAATCAGCAGCATGGAGTTTTCACCATTGCTGCACATTGAACTGACATTTTCACAGAACTATCCACAACTAACCTAAAATCTCTTTTCTGCTCAGTCTCCACCAGTTCAGAACTCATCAGAACTCATCAGAATATATTTGAAGGCAGAATTTTGTGTTCCAGTGTGCATCATCTTGCAGTTATTTACTTTGATTTGCTGTGTTGTCATGCACTCACCCATGGCGCAGAGTGTTAAAGCTGTAGTACTGCAGCGCTGCTCATCATGACCTGAGTTTGATCCCCGGCAGAAGCTGGGTTTTCGGGTAGCCGGTTCGAGATTGACTTAGCCTTCCATGTTTTCGAGGTTAGTAAAATGAGTCCCCAGCTTGCTGGGGGGAAAGTGTAGATGACTGGGGAAGGCAATGGCAAACCACCCTGTAAAAAGTCTGCCGTGAAAACGTTGTGAGAGCAACATCACCCCAGAGTAGGAAACATCTGGTGCTTGCACAGGGGACCTTTCCTTTCCTTTCACTCACTCACCTGATTTGGAAAGATCTTCCTGGATCTTCCTTCCAAGTTGCTTTGATTTTCACTATCCTGAATAATTTAGTACCATCCTTAACTTTGGGTATACTCTGCTCACCTAATTGCAAATAATTTTTGAACAAATTAAATAGCATTGGTCCCCATACTGATTCCTTGTGGCATCTCCATTCACTGTAAGAACTGTTCATTTATTATTCTCAGCTTCCTTTTTTAACCAATTTAATCAATGAAAGGACTCATTCTCATTAGCTCATAAGAAGACCCTTGTTAGAGTCAAATTGGAGGAAGGGGAACAATTTGGGCATTTCCAAACCTCCAGATCTTTCCTCTATGATTTTCTAAGTTTTTAGGGGATTCAGCAGGCTAGTTTCTCCATTGCTTTGCCCACACTGAACAGGTCATCAACAGTTTGTGCCTTTTGGAGCATGCTCAGTCATGCAGTATCTCTTTTGGTTAATTTACAAAGTCACTTTTTGTATACTTGGGAGACCCCTGAGTATACAGACCTCCTCTCCTTGTCTGTGTTTAACCTGGTTTAACTGCTTTTGTGAGGAGCTTTACTATTAGCAATGGTAACATTTTATTTAAAAGTGCATTAAGTTTAAAGGATATAAACATTGTGTGAGTGCTGTTTTTTCATTTTTAGACATATATTTGCTATATTCTGTCCACTCTTCCAAATTCAATTTTCCAACAGATTATCAGTTCATATTGACAATACGATCTTTGCTCCAGTCCATTGCTTAGTAGGGCAGATTAATTCTTTGTGAAAGGGCTCTCCTGCTCCTGGACAATGACTTAGCCAAGCAAGTAAGAAAGGGGTTTGTGTATATAAAAGCTCTGCATGCCAAAGATGCTTACAGAGTCCATGCAGAGGCTGGATGCCAGCAATTAAAGACTATCTGGAGAGTGACGTAAGTGTGATATGTCAATAGCGACTAAATGGGAAAAAGTAGTCCAGGTGTTCAAATATATGCAAAGAGTTCCCATTAAAACAGAGGGCCTGTAAAATGCTGTGGGGTGTGAGGGGACTTGTAGAAATGGGCAGCCGGGTGCACCTGAAACAGACAATAAATTCCAGGCTCATCCTACAAACCTTTAGTGTACTAAGATCAGTACTGTACTGAGATGAAATTTTCAGCATATTACTCAAGGTGCAGCGAAGGGTGAGACTGAAGCCTAGGACTTCAAGAACATAATCTTGATGGCCTTTGCAGCTGTTTAGATCCAAGCTCCCTAAAATGGTGGAGTAAGGAGAGTTATTGTTGCTTTCTTTAAGATATAACAGGATGTTCCCAGCATTTTGTCATTTGTGCGTCTGGTATGGTATCATTTTCTGCTTGTGATTCAAAGACTGAGCTACGTAATCTTGTGGTTGTCAGACAGTCTGCGTGTCCTGCAGTTCTGGTATATAATATGTGAAATGGCTCTATAATATTATACCAGATGTTCAGTTAATTTCCCAATAATTATTTTTATAACACTGGATTAAACTCAGTTTGGCAAAATAGAGCTAAACCCGGTTTTTAATGGTCCAGTGTTACTCAGATTGGTGTGTACATGTCAAAGCCAAAACATGCAGAGGTGTCCCTGGCCCATGTGTGTATTTTGGGCATTTAAACACTTGGGACTGTATTACCTGTGTGTACGGAAGTGCATATTCAGATCAGCACTTGGAAGAACAAGAGGGAGAAAGAGTCTGCAGCAGTTTTTTTAAAAATTGTGCTAACAGAATTATCGATGTATTATGGCAAAAAGCAGTAATGAATGAAAGATACAGAATAGAAATGCAATATTATGAAATGGCAATGAAACACAAAATCTTTCCCATAATCCTCTGTTTATATACAGAAAATAAATATCTAAAAAAAAATGAGACATACAACCCTGAACTGGGGTGTGTGTGCAGCCCGGAAGAAGCTGCACTGAGAGGTGAAACTGACTAGGCAGAAACTGAAGCCTCAGTGCCAGGTCCATGGAGCAGAGACTCAAGATCAGAATAGGCAAGGGACCAATCCTGAGGGTGAGGTAACAAATGGCTACAGAAGTTGGGGCCTGAAGAATGACATTTTATACCTTTTAGCCTGGGATGCTGAGAGGAGGAGGTATTTGACATTGGAATGTGAGAACAATAAGAGTGCATTTTTTTCTGGGGGGAGGCGGGGTTTGCAAGTATGTGAAACCTTTGTCTCTATTATGGAGGCAAATTGTCCCCTTTTGCATTTGGAGTGTCAAAAATGTTCCCTTGGGGAGATTTGGTAGTCAGATACATTTGCATCTAAGGGCCAGGTTTTTGCCATGATTCGGGAATAACTGGAATCTTCCTTTCCAGTTATTAAAATAGGAAATAAGTTGCTGGAGTAAGCCTGTTGCTTACTGTTTTGAAAAGGTGGTTAGGACCAGATGAGCTGGGAGGAGGCTCCTGGATCCTTGGGGGAAATGGCCCTTCACTGAATTCCTCTTAAGGTGGGCTTATGCATATTGCTGATAGAGGAGTGACCCTGCATTCCTTTCATTACTCAATGCCTCTTGATATCAGTTTAATTCAGGCTCCTTCCATCTTTCCTGGACCTACACTCAGGGGCTCCCATGTACAGAAGGGTTTCAACCCACACACACACAAAAGGGGATCCCCTAGACTGAGGGTCTTATGGGCATCACCAGTATAGATATCATGCTGAATCCCTGAAAATTATGGTTTGCAAATCAGAAGCCAACCGAAGCAATACTAATTTTTTCTTCCTCTTGTCTGCCCTTTACCACGGTTTAGCATGGCATTTTCAATAATACTGATCATAATAAATGCTAATCTGCCTCTTCATTTCAACACTATTATAGAAATGCACTTCAGTTCTTAGGTGAGATTGCTTGTTTAGATGTAAAACTAAACCAAAGTTAAATCAGACAAGGAAAAGGCAGAATAGCCAGTATGATTTAAGGATTATAGGAACCTCAGATTTAAACTCTCCACTTTGCTGTGAAGCTCAGTGGATGATTCTACTTGGAGATGAAGCTTATTGAGCCAATTGCTCCTAGACTAACCTACTTCACAGGGTTCTTGTAAGTATAAAACGAGGGATGGAAAAACCATGTACCCTGCACTGATTTCCCTGGAGAAAGGGCAGGATCAAAATATAATAAAAAGGAATTTGTGTCAGGGGATCCCTGATTTTCAAACCTTGGCTTGCCAACAACCAGTGTTTCATCTGCACCAGACCTATGTATGCTTGCTCAACTGATTAGATTAAATTGCTGGAAAGAGTCCAGAGGAGTAAGATTTATTACTTTAAAAATATTGTTTGGAGAATCGTGGATTTTTCCTCCCTCTTTTTAATAAATCTGACTTTGGCTTACATTAGGTCTCAAATACATACATCTCTTTAGACTTTAATGAGGAAAACTGGCTCTCTTTCCATTCTGCCTGACAAAGAATCCTGCATAGCGCAAACTTGTACATGCATTCCAGCTGGGATTTGTTCTATAAAATATTACTCTAACCTATTTTATATTTGCCTTCAGCACAACCTCTTATACGCCATTCCGCTTTAGAAGTTCTTCTCAGAGCTAATTATGTCAGTTTAGGATTCCAAACTCACTTTATTCCCTATTAAATCCTAATTTCCAAATGACTTCAAGCACTGACCTTTTGCATGCAGAGTTAGTATATAAACGTTCTCAGGAGGTTAAACAGTGCAGTATGGCTTTGGCTGTGTTAAAAGCTAGGTTGTTCAGCCCAGCGCCATCCCATCTCACTGACGATGCAGAAGGCTAATCAGTTAGCTTTCAGTGGTGTGGAACCAGGGCCTGCCCTGCCACTAGGCGAACTAGGCAACTGTCTAGGGTGCCGGTCTTACATGACTCAGGGACCTGGGCTATCCAAGCTTGGAAGCAATTTCAAACGTTGTGCTTTTTGTTTTCCATACAATGCATCTGTTTTTGAAAAGTGGCTATCAGTGTGTGAGTGTTGAGGGGTGTGTGTAGGAGGGCTCAGAAGTTAGCCTTGCCTAGGGTACTAGATAGTCTAGGGCCAGCCCTGTGCAGAACAGACTGTAAATAAGGAATTCAAATAGCATGTATGAAGCAGCATCTTAATACAACAGCCAAGCAAAAGTGAAATGACTGTTGAAACTGGTAAATTCTTACTGCCAGACCTGGGGTTTTAGCGGTTCATATATACCCGCTGACATTATAAGACTGAAATTTCTTTCAAAGTATTGATTTATTGAGAAAAGGGGTATGTAGAACACAACAGGTCCTTAGTGTTTCATTTTTGTCAAATACATGAAAGAGTTCATTTGGAAGTATATTTGGAATGAGTGTTATACAGTCTTTCCAGTGAGTTCATAACTATTTGTCCATGCCACTTACCATGTTCCTGCAGGCTGCAATATGCTTTTACTAGATTTTGCAACAGTATCTGTGCATCTTTACTGAATAAACAAAGGCCAGTTTCTCTCAGAATGGCAGTATGGTATGCTACCAGCCTAGTGACTCCATGATTCACTATCTGGTCTTTCTACTGGGTGGCCTCACTAGTTTCCTTCTTCATGGAATTGTATATGAAGTATATGAAAATCCTGGGACTCCATGATTCACTATCTGTTCTTTCCACTGGTTGACTTCACCCTGGTTACCAGCACAATACCAGTGATTAGTTCCTGTCGAAAATGATTTGGGAAGAACTCTGTTATCTTGTTATGATGTTTTAAACCTTTGACTTTTAGGGAATGTTTTCCATACTGAAATTTCTACTGTTTGAACCACTATATATTGTACAGTGTTCTGGGGCACTTTTCTAGGGCATATACTTGGTTCACACAGGGAACAAGTCAGTTTTGTTGGGATTCTTTCCCGCCTCTTGCATTCTCCCTCCCTCCCTCTTTCTCTCTCACAGAGAGAGAGCGCTCAAGTACATCTAAATCTACACAGCACAGTCAGCACAGCATGCTGCCAAATCTGTATGTTGCAAGAACGATGGTTAATGATGGGCAAGCTGTCTTAATATCTTCTCTACTATTACTGATTTTCTAATTGAGGAACACCAAATTAGCTTCTTAGGAACTCAAGGAACATGGTTTGAGAATCACTGCTCTAAACTATACAAACTATCTCAGATAACTTAAACAGGATGCAAACTCTGTAGGAATATTGTAATAGCTTCTTTTACAGGCCAGCTATCAGTTGTCATCAGGGCTTTTTGTGTGTTAAAAAGAAAGTCCAGCAGGAACTCATTTGCATATTAGATCACACACCCTGTTACCAAGCCAGCTGGAACTGTGGTGTGTTCCTGCTTAAAAAATAACTCCTGGTTGTAATGGTTAAACCAAATGTGTGTTGTCTACATTTGAATCTTTGATTTCAGGATTCCTTTGTTTGGTTTATGCCCTATGTCTTTTCCCTCCACCTTCCTACTACCCCTTCCTACTACTATGGTTTATATTACCTAATTCCATGCCCCCTCCCCCCAAACTTTAGCTTCTTTCCGCCAATGTAAGAAGGATACTCCTTCCATTACCTTCTACCCAATCCCTACAGTTAATTGGTTAATGGCTTATCTAGGTCTGGCAATGGCTAGTAATTGTATTATGATATTTAAAAATAATTTTTTGAGTTTTTAATGCTTTTGATCCTAGTGCTGCAGTCCACTCTGGTCCTTGGGTTAAGAAATCCAATTAAAACATTATTATGTTTAAAATGAAAAAGCTTGCAAATTGGTCGAGTTAAATAGCCATAGGATCAGATCATTTGACAGAAGTGGGATTAAAGCAACACACCAACTTGTCTCAGTATTCAACGTTTTCTTAAGCAGCTCTAAAATACCCAAGAGGACAATGTTTTAATGAAAAGGATTGTCATGTTTGAAAAGTCCCCGAGGAACGAATATTCACAGTAATAAGTAAATTAAAAAATCGTTCAAGCAATCATTTTAAAAATGTCACTTCTCATCTTGAACAACGTACTTGCTGCTTAATTAAACCAGATGAATGAGTATTTTTAAGAGAATAATGACCCTGTTTTACTATTCTACACTTAACTATTAGAAAGCTTACAACGCAGGCCTAAGCAGTTATACCCTTCTATGAAGACTATTGACTAAAATGGTTTTTGAAGGCTATAACTCTGCTTAGGATTGCATTGTGGATCAGCAGCAGGAAAAAATGCTTCCATATTAAAAATATGGGTCCACTTTACAGAATTTTTAAAGGGATTTTTTTTTTAAAAAAAAACAAGTATTCTGTGAAGCAGGTTAAACACTAAAAGCACTATCTAAATGATAAATATTAAATATTTATCATTTAGATAGTGCTTTTAGTGTTTAGGGCTAGGTTTTAATTAAGTGCAGCAGGACAGAAGGATTTTACCTATAGTATGGCCATGGAATTGCAAACTACTTATTTGAGGGTGATACCTGTTGAGAAAATTTATTTCAGGTTATCAGAATCCTTTAAAACTTTTTGCTGGTGTTGCTGCATCTGCATGAGACTGCAAACTTGATTCCAAAATGGTATTTGCCACTTCTTATAATCATGCTGCAGACCAAAGAAAAATAAGAATATTTGAGATCTTCAGAGCCATTGTGTTGTTAATGTAGCCTCCTTTCCTACCAGTGTCCATTATTTACTTCCCTTTTCGTTTTATGGACGTTGCTAAGACCAATAATGCACGGAAGTATCTGAAGAAGTGAGCAGTGACTCATGAAAGCTCATACCCTGCCACAAATTTTGTTAGTCTTTATGGTGCTACTGGGCTGTTGCTCTTTCCTGTTACTACAGAGAGACTAACACAGCTACCTATTGTGATGATATTTCAGTATTTTTAAAAATCATATCTTGCCTTCCAGGATTCTCCAGTGTTCCTCCAGCAAAACAAATGCACATGGAACATAAAGAAGTGGACCAGAGACCAGACCACCTCTTTCAGTATTATACTGGAAAAAAGTTCCCTTACTGGGATCTGTCTGCTAATAGTTCTGATCCAGTTTGCATGGAATAAGTCCAAAGGGGAAGAAGGGACGGGTGGAGGGGCAGCTTGAGTTAAGATCCATAACCTGGATTTTTGTTTGTTTGTTTTGAGTCATTTTGGTTGGTCCCAATACAAGGTATGTGTTACATGGATTGTGCTTTGGTTTTGGATTTTGGACCAATGTGGCTACAAATAACTTTTGTCTCCAACGAATCATCTGCTGAATCCAGATGGAGCTGTCCTTCCCCAAGGGAGAAACACAGCTGTGCTTTGATGTGTGGAATAGTGAATGAGTTTAGATTCCTTCTTTTTCTTGAACTAGCAGGAGAACAAGCATTTTCTGTTACTAGGGGAGTGCCATTCCATTCTGTTACTAGGGGAGTTCTGTTCCAGCAGGGTCTTCTTGTCCTAATCAAGTGAGCTGGATCAGGATCTCTGTCTTCTGTTGCCACCTTTCTGGAAGCAGCTCCCTTAAGCTGATGGAGAAAAGGGGAGGGCTTGTCCCTGTTTTTTTAAAACCATAGCTATATATCATTTTGCAGCCGGGGGTGGAACACTTATTTCAATAGACATCAGCCTTTTATAATGGTACAGAAGTTAAAACTGAATTTGGAGACCTTTTATAGGGATGGAGTTTAGGGCACAAGGGACTGTTGAATGTTTTGGTGCTTGGCTTTACTCTTTTGCAGTTGTGGGCTGAGCCTGAGAATGTGGTGATTCCTTTGTATTATGGTTTGATGTTAATAGCAGTTGTTATTATTATTAGTTATTATTATTATTAGTTTATTTCCATTCCACCCCTTCCCCCTTTTGGGGGGCTCAGAGTGGAGAACAACAATTTAAATTAAAATCACAATAAAATCATAATAAAAGTAAGTGCAGTAAGTTAGTTCAGCAAGGTGATATGAGCAAGATGGTATAGCTTCACAATACGTGATGAAGTGGACCGTAAAGGCGTAGGGGGAGGCCAAGCGATCTAATAGATGGATGCCCGCTGCCTCATCCAAAGACCTGGTGGAACAGCTCCGTTTTACAGGCCCTACGAAAGGCCAAGTTAAAATCTTGAGCTTTTTTTTCAGGGTGGAAAGATGGTGGATGCTTTCACATGGTGACTGTTTGCAAGTGGATTTTGCTATTTTTACACAGTATCCAGTTGCAAAGAACAAGTCCATATAACACAATTCATTTTTTTTAAAAAATAACAGAACCATCTACAAAATTATATTGACTTTACAAAGGGATTTGCAGAAAAGGGGAGGGAATATCTTTAAGACCTGAACTACATGGCTTGAGCTATTTGATATGTGAACTACAGTGGGGAAGGAGAGAGGTTTTGCGCACACAATATCCTCTTAATTAACTAAACTCTCATTTCCTGGATTTTATGATGTACTATATAACCAGCAGGACCTAAATGCTTCACTACTTTTTTTGGATGTTGACCAAACTATGGGCAAAATGAATCGATGGAATGAATACACCTTGCTTTGTTAGCAGGGGAAGTCTCTAGACTGTGGGATGAGGCCCCAAAATCATTGTCCCCACCATTTCCCCTGCTGGAGCCAAGCAAGGACTGGCAGTGGCCCTTATCCCCTGAAAGCTAGCACAGCTTCTGAAGCCAGCTGCTTGAGCCTAGATGGGGTAGGTACAAGCAAGAGCAGGAGCTTGTTGTTGTTCTTCTTCCCCTCCTTCTTTAAGGGGATGAATGTGTGGGCAGTCAGCAATTACAAGCACGTGGCCTGAGGCAGCTGCATGTATTGCCCATTCGCTAAGACCACTACCCCTGTTCATTGGACTGCTATCGTATGTGTATGTGGAATTTAGCAGGACTTACATCTAAGTACACAGAGATAGAATGAACTTCTGTTATTAACCCTTCACAATTAACTCTAGCAAGGCCATACAGTTAGCTATGTCTTTCAGCACAGTAACACAAGGAAAGGTATACAATCACACCAGTTCTGGTTTCAGTAATCTACTTTGCCAGCAGATTAGGGATATACTTCTGCATTAGAAAGTGTAAAAATCCAGTCAGATAGGTCATGCGAGGTTAAAAAAGAAAACTGCTGCTGTGAGGTCTATGGTAATATGGGACGGTCTAGTGTCAAGTCTGTGATTAGTGACATAACAAGGCAAGGGATAATACTTAGCTGAGATCAGTAAGAAAGGAGCTGGGCGGTGTTGCTTGGATTTGCGTTTTTATATGACTCTGACTGCAGCTGCAGATCTATAAATACATCTTGCTTGTCGACAGTGATTGTATCCCAAGCAACAATAGATTTGTATAAGGTTCTCCACTTAGCTATTCTTTTTCTTTCAAAACGTTTCTGTGTCATGGAGAGCGTAAGAACATAAACACAGTGGCCATATTGATCCCGGCTGTAAAAACATGGTGCTCTTAACTGTGGATCCGCTCTGCAAAGAAACGTGCAATTAGGATGCCTTGTAGAGAGTGAAAAATTGGTGATGCACCATGTCATAGTAATAGGTGGGCAAGTTTATTATATTTAAGCTTTAACAAACTAATAGAAGTTTGTCTTTTCCTGTGAAGAAGGCTGGCCTTCTAATTTGGGCTGTTGTTTTTAAAGATTGTAATCTGCCTTATTCTGAACATAATAGCACCTATTGATACCCATCATAGCAAGGTTAATTTAGTGCAGAGGTGGCCAAACTTGCTTAACTTACGAGCCACATAGAATAAGCATCAGATGTTTGAGAGCCACAAGACATGAACATCAAATGTTTGAAAGCCACAAGTCATGAAAGAAGGAAGAGAGGGAGGAAGGAAGGAAAGCAAATAGTTGGGAGAGGGAGGGAGAGGTACAAAGAAAGCAACTTTAATTTTAAATGCATTCTCCAAGCCACTGGTTGGCTTGGCTTGAATAAATTATTTAAAGAGAGAAATATCTTTTCCAAGTTGGCTGACGGGATAGTGGGGGCTTTGAAAGCCACACAATATGTGTGAAAGAGCCACAGTTTGGCCCTCCCTGATCTAGTGTGACTGGAATAGTTAAAAACACTGACAGCCTAAAGGAACTGGTGCTAGACATTTTATAAACAATGCAGCTACAAGTAAAGTGAAATGCTGATCTCTAGACATGAGACTCAATTTCCCCCCACCAAGGCCTCAGAACTGGGATGCTTACCTGGCTGCAGTCATCAGAAGGAGGGAAAGGCATCAGGGCTGCCTGCCTAAGGAAGATAAGAGAATCTACAAGAGTCAGCCAGCAGGTGATTGAAGAAAAAAACATGGACCAGGGAAACAGGTGAGGGTGAGCCAGACTCGGGTGCAGGGACTATTGGGTGAATGGGGAGGGTCGGATGATTGTTTTCTCAAGGACAGTATAGATGGGAGTAAGACCAGGGAAGGAAATAAAAGGCAGGCTTCACAGACAGGCTGGGGAGGAAGGAAGCAGCATATTGCTAGAGAGGCACACAGAGCATTAATGCAAGGGAGTAAAAAGGAGGGACTGTGATACTTGGCAGGCATCCCATCTCATCTCCCCCGGTTTGGAGGCCTGAAGAGCCCTAACATGGAATGCATGATGGTAGAGATGGGGAAGAACAGCCTTGCAGAAGGGTGCACTCACAGTTGTGTTTTCTCAGCTTGGCCTGTTCTGAAGCTGCTTGCAGGTTTTCATTTCTCATCCTTCCTCTTGCTGTCTACAAAGGATCTTGAAAGGGGAAAGTAATTGGTGAACTATATAAATAAGCTACATCATGAAGAAATTATGCTTCTGCTATACTTTCCTATTTCTCTGGATCATCCAGGCAGACAAGTATAAGAGTTGACATGGGCTCTCCTGCTTCTTGGTTCCTGGAACACCTCTGTAGGAGATGCCGCCTTTGCTACTTAATTATTTTCAGATATTAGTTGGCAGCTCTAAGCCAGCCCTAATTATCCCCTTTACCATAACCTGCGTCTGTGTGAAAAAGATAAGGAATATAATTCCAATTCTCCTTTTCTCCCCTCTGGTAGACTGAGCTTAGAACAGCCAGCACATAAGGGAAATAACATAGATATCTCTCAGAACTAGAGAATACATTGCAAAATGTTTTCTTTTTCTCCTCTGCACACATAAATAAGCGAAGAGGTGACACTCTGGTCATCTTCAAAGGCCCAGCTTCAGGTGTCCCTGCCATCTGAGGCTAGACAGGTGGCAACCTGAGAAAGGGCTTTCTTGGTCATGGTATTAAAATTCTGGACACCAGCCCCCAGAGATCCATCTGTTTCCCTCAATCATTGTCCCCTGCCAGCAGGCAAATATTTTTATTTTGTTTTGTTTGGCATTCCCTCTGTAACTGTTATTACCCCTCCTCCCTGGTTGTGTGTCTGTTATGTGTTTATATTATTTTTTTATTTTAAATTCTGTTTTAATGTTTGAAACGCTTGCTGCCTTAGTGACCCTGAGTTGGGCAACTTAGAAATGTTTTAAATACATTAAACACTATAAAATACAGAAAGCAAAATAAGAGTGTAATTTTTTTGCTACCTAAAATTTGCAAGACTTCCAACATCCACCTCCTGGGAGATGGATCACCTGTCCCATAGCAGGTGTCTAGGCTGGGCAAAAGAGTAATAAAAGCTTGTTCCTTTCTGCCCCATATTTCAAGGGGTTTCTCAGAAACAGTTTTGGCTCAAGGTGCCTGTTGTGGAGAGAGGAAGGGAAGGAGATTGGAAGTCACTTTGAGACTCCTTCAGATAGCAGGGTATATAAACCAACTCTTCCTTCTAATGAGCAGTTAGATCAGAGGAACTTCTGATAATTTTAAGGTCATTTTGACCAATGGTTAGGGACAACATCTGTATGCTGATTCTCTCTGCCCCTCTCATAATTTGTGACCTTTACAAGCTTTGCCAATTTCAGTCTAATGGTGTTTGTGGTTCAATTGAAAACAAGATTTGGCCTGTTTTGTGAGGAAAAACCCCTTATAGAACATTGTAGTCACCAACTTGGTTGCCAGAGCACCTGGAGAAGTAGCTCACATGCGTCTGGCCAGAGAGTGTGAGTAAACCTATCCAGGGGCAAGAGGGACTTATGCAGTACTGGCAGCCATAACGCTATGAAGGCACTCAAGACTGGTACAAGAGTGCCCACCAGGAGAACGGATAGCTTCCCGTCATTCTGTACGACGTCCATCTCGGCCGTGGAGCAGAGGAGGTTGCGCCGCCAGGAGCTATCCAGGCGAACGGTTTTGAAGCACCAACCATGGAATCCACTGTGGAGGGCTAACACCACACGCAGCTATCTTCCTACCAGGCCAGACTCCATTCCAGCGAAGCGAACAGCTCATGTACTCGCCAGATGTCACCTGTAACTGCAGGCAATCGACCCACCCCAGGCGTGGACAACTGTCCAACCGCCACTGTCTTTGTCCAGCAAAACCTTGGACAAAACACTGGTGACAACAGAAGATTGAAGAAGAGGAAGAACATCTTCACCCGGAGCCAAGTGTCTTTTTACCGACTGGGTGTTACCTTAGATAAAAATTTGACCATCTATTGTCACCCTTTTAGATAAGTGTGATAAACTCAAGCACACCTCCACCCAGTGATTTCCCCCATTCTCCTCTGTACTGTCACCTTGGAGCACCCCCACCCTGGTCCATTTCAACCTGAAAGTTCACTCAGGTAACCAGGACCCCAGCCTGTTCATTGGTCAGTTATGGGCACCCAATTAGGTGCCACCAATGAACTTTCTATTGGCTATCACAGTAGTCCAGCCCTTATGGTCACTGTGAAGCCTCCCCTTTTTGGGAGGTCATGCATCAGCTGACCACTTTCCTCCTCCCTCATACCTCCCATCTCCTAAGGGCTCAAGATAGTCCTTATAACCTGTGGACTAGCTACCCACAGATGTGCTTCTAGCAGTATCCCAATTCCGCTGTCTAGATCCATCCCCGATTCTAAGGCCAAGTTTCGGGTCCCCTCTCCCATTTCCTTGCTCATTGCCATTGGAGCCTTCCTTGAAGACTACCATCGGTAAATATCACCCTGTTTGTCTACCCATGTGTTGTCTCTATATATCTCTCTATTTTTCCTAGGACTGTATGAATGATTTTATGAGTATTTTATCTTGTATGTATGCCTATATTTTCTAGAATAGATTTTAATTGTTTTACTTAATTAGAGTCCCTAATATTTTAAGCATTAATTTCTGGATGTGGAATCCTGTATACACAGGTGTGGAGAAACGCCATTTTAGGCAGTGGTGGTGCTTCATTTGGCAGGGGTCAGTAAATCCCTCAGCAGGGCTTTGTAGCCTTCCCCTCACTCCCCCCCTCCCTTCCAGAGCCAAACCAACAACGCTAGGGGGAAGATCTCCTAGAGAGGCAGGAAGTGCTGTTGTTCCTTGCATGTGTTAGGCAGGAAGAGAAGCCAGATTTGAACTGGGGCTCGAGCGAGCATGTGGTGAGCAATGGAGGCTCCTGCCTGGGGGGGGCCCAGGCAGGCAGACTAAGTAAGTAATTCACAAGACAGGGCAAGTTTAGATCAGGGCCAGCAGGACGCGTTTATAATCAACTTTTCTTTGTTATACTGGTTGCTGTGCTGGGCTGTGCTGTGCTGTGCTAATTTTGTAGATGCAACTGTTTTTGTTTTGTTTTTCTTCCCTTATCCTTTTCCCTTTTAAATAAATGTTTTTTCTGTTTAAAATGCTGGCAGTCAAACTCTGTACCACATAGATCCCCAGACCGCTTTAGACCACGCTGTGTTGAGAAGGGGGCCCCCGGGGAAGGGGGAAGGCATGCAGTTGGATAAGGTGCCAATCCTCCAGGGGTGCCCCAAAGAAGTGCTGAGGTCTCTGTGAAACCCAAGTGCAGGGTGGCAGAGGACCTGGAGGCCTGGCCTCACAGCTGGAGAGGGGGATTGGGAGTCCTGTTCCTCTCAATCTGAACCCCGGGACTGAGCAGGTGGTGGCAGCGAGCCCAAGGGGCAGGAGGAGAAATAGCTCCCTCCAGGAGTTGGCGACTCAATAGGGAGCTGACGGGACCGGGCCTGAAGGCAGAATCGGGCCGGTTCCGTCACAACAGGTAAAAGATCCTGATTAAGCCAGGTGCCCACCTGACAATTCCCCAACCTCGTTTTGACGGCATTTTGGCTAACAGTTTATTACTCAAAACACCAGGATATTCCATAACAGCCCCAATTTATAGAGTCTTGTGAAAAAAGAAATGCCATGCATTGAAGAGTCTAACAGTTCAGTATTTCCCCCAGGGATGTCCCTAGGTATCATAGGTGAGAATGATATGCAAGAGTCCCTCACTTTCCAGATGTGTGTGAGCCCAGTTCAAATCAGGATTATGGTGCATTTGGAAAGGGAGCATAGACCTTTGCCTGCACCATTTCCCTAACCTGAAATAGCCCAGAGAAAACATTTATACAATTCGATGATCCACATATTCATGAGGAGCTAGACATTACATTTACAGTGCTGAGCAAACAGCACCTGAGGTTGTTTCTGACTGGACAAATGGTGCAGGGTGGAGGAGGACCTAACCTCTGTCTTGCCTGTAGTTCTAAGCAAAATCCAGAACATCTCTTGTCACTGTATCACAACTTTGCTCCAAGGAGCTCAGGGCAGTGTACATGATCCTCTTCATTTTATCCTCACAATCAATGTGAAGTAGATTAGGTTGAGAGATAGGGAGTGTGTCAGGAGGATGGAGACTCCCACAGACCCCAATGTGAGCAGCTGTGGGAGGGAAGGAGGACTGCTGCCTCTTCAGGTACATGTAACAATGATCTGGCCCCCCAAGGGCACAGCTGAGTAATGGCAACAAGGTGGAAGGAGAGGATCTGAATGGCTGGGAAGCAGCTACAGCTGCTGCAGGAACGCACTCCACCTATAGGTGGGAGGATAGACTCCCTGTCTGGGATGGCCAGAAATGCAAATAGGGCATCTGCTGTTTTCAGAGCTGCCTTCCTAAGAGTTTTGGGAGCTGAACAATGAAGAAGTGCTGGCTCCTTGCTCCTAAGGTTATTAGAGGAGGGAACAGAAGGATTCAGTGTACCTTATCAACCATTTTCCTTTCACTCCAAGGCCACTGGACTCAGGATTACACCTTCTCCTCATTAAATTTATAATTGCAAACCAGCAGCACTTTAACAGGCTCTCTAGATGACTTGGGGCTGTGGAATTTCATGCTGTTAATCTTTAACCCTTCAAAAGTGGCATCCATGTGGCAGGTTCCCTGTCTTTCCCTACAATGAGTAGTGGTACTTTCCTTCATATCATTGGATATTTCTAGTGGGGAAAGAAAAACACAGATTTTGGAAAGGGTGAAGGGCAGGGTTTTGGAGGTAGCCCTAATCGCTTGCAAAGCTCAGTCCTGCATTTAGTTCTTTGAACCTGTCGCTTACAAAATGTGTTCTGCATACAATGACATAGTGGGGAACATGTTCTGCATGTTTTGTTTATCCCTGGGTGGAAGGACTAAAATGTCCCTTGAGCATATTAAAAAAAAATCTGCACAGTAAGTGGAGTGAATAGGCAGCGTTGGAGTGGAGGCCATGAACATTTTAATTGTATTTATGAAACTCCCTAAGACTTGTCACACAGAGCGACAAGACAGACTGCACATGGCTCCCTCTGCTGTTCATAAACACTGTTCTGGCCTGTCCCAGGGGCTCTGTCAATAGAGAAATGCATTTTCTCCCCTGGGCTGATTAAGCTGCCTCCTTGCTGTTCCCATCCATGCTCTATCAAGAATGAATGTGCAAGCTGAACTCCAATACCCTGCCGTGGCACCAGTGTGCACACAGAGGGCTTGGCATATAATTAGATCACTGAAGGTGCAGAAATACAAAGTGAAGGCTGAAAATGTATCCTTAATTTCCCCATTCCATGTACAGCAGCATAGCAGGACAAAACACAGCATGATTGCTGCTTTTGTTCTACTTGTATAAAGCAAAGCATTCTACAGCCTTTTCACCTCTGCAGAGTACAAAAATTACAGGATCCTGCTGAATTTTGGGGTGGAATTCTAAATCAGCCAATTTTCATAGTTCAGGGCATTAATGCTGTTTGTGATTTGGCCACCCTTTTATTGAAAGAACATTGCAAATTGCACTGGAAAATAATAGTTTTAAACTGATTTTATTTTCCAAATGAATACAAAACCATTAAAGCAGATACATTTTAGCAGCAAACAGTAAAACTTAACAATATACATACAGCACAGCTACAAAAAATGAGTTCATTTCTCATTTCAAGAACAATAATTGATAAAACATTGTACCTTTGGAAAGTGGTATTTAATTTCCCTTCTCTCACTCACTTGATGATTTTTGCCATTTCAGCATCCTCCAAACAAGTTTCACCATTCAGAAATAGAGGGCCTGTACTGATTTGTTATATTCTGGATGATGTTCAAAGATTCCAAAATGAGTTATAGCTAGAATAATATTTAGATGACTCAGCAATATGCAACAAGAATTTTAAAAACAGTGTGGTTTGGCAAAATTCAGTGAACACCTTTATTTTCATGCTTTTGCTCTGTCAAAATATGTATGCAATTGGTTTTATGCTAGCTGCATCTCCAGCATAGATTTATAAATTTGGGTTATTTGTTAGGGATTAGATATCAATAGAAATCCATTTGATTATGGTTCTTAAGAACATAAGAGAAGCCATGTTGGATCAGGCCAACGGCCCATCCAGTCCAACGCTCTGTGTCACACAGTGGCAAAAAAAAATTATATATACACACACACTGTGGCTAATAGCCACTGATGGACCTGTGCTCCATATTTTTATCTAAACCCCTCTTGAAGGTGGCTATACTTGTGGCTGCCACCACCTCCTGTGGCAGTGAATTCCACATGTTAATCACCCTTTGGGTGAAGAAATACTTCCTTTTATCCGTTTTAACCTGTCTGCTCAGCAATTTCATCGAATGCCCACGAGTTCTTGTATTGTGAGAAAGGGAGAAAAGTACTTCTTTCTCTACTTTCTCCATCCCATGCATTATCTTGTAAACCTCTATCATGTCACCCCACAGTCAACATTTCTCCAAGCTAAAGAGTCCCAAGCGTTTCAACCTTTCTTCATAGGAAAAGTGCTCCAGCCCTTTAATCATTCTAGTTGCCCTTCTCTGGACTTTCTCCAATGCTATAATATCCTTTTTGAGGTGCGGCGACCAGAACTGCACACAGTACTCCAAATGAGACCGCGCCATCGATTTATACAGGGACATTATGATACTTCAAACTGATATGCAGTATTTTTATACCATGTAGTATATTAGAGATACTGCTAACATTTGGTTTCAGCCACGTCTTTTCCATTAATTGCAGACAGAAGGAATGTACGTTTGGTTAATGTTATGTATGTGATACAGTCATAGATGTTGGGTTGCTAATTCCTGCCTGGCTCACTGGAGCCTTAAGGACTGAGCTTGGGGACACTGAAACAATAGGGAGCAGAATTCAATTCTTCACTTCCCCTGACCAATAGCAAAATCCCTGCTGGTTCAAATGGTCCAATGATGTTTTAGCACAGGAACTTGTGCTGTATATAGCAGGCCCCATTGGCCCAGTTCTCTAGTCTTTGTTTTCAAGTTACTATGCTGTAATCACAATAAAAGAGCTGTTATCAACATGACCAGTGCCTCATGTATCAAACCCAGTATTTAACAGTTAATGAATAATCAAAATCTGACTTGAATCATTCCCATTCTTTAATATATATATATATATATATAATGTAATGAATCTGAATGCAATAATTTATAGAATCTGGAAATAATAGGAAACTTTCTAATCTGACCTTTCTACTGCCACATTTTTGATTTTCAGTTTCTTGGGCAGTGAGAAGAAAGAATGACACAGCAGATATGCACCTGCCAGGACATTGTCCAACCAGAACAGTTAGCAGTTGTTTCTGCCAAACAAAGTCAATCCAACTAGTATTTCTGGGCATAATGTTTCCACTTTTTTCCAATCATTGCATCAGGGCTTTTTTTGAGCAGGAATGCACAGGAATGCCGTTCCGGCTGGCTTGGTGTCAGGGTGTGTGGCCTAATATGTAAATGAATTCCTGCTTGGCTTTTTCTACAAAAAAGCCCTATGTGAAACAATGGTGACATCAGAGTGTATGGATATTATGCAAATGAGTTTCAGCTGGGCATCATCTAAGGCTGTGGGAGCTGGGATGCCTGAAAACACAGCAGATGTACTGAAGACCATAACAACAACACCAGATATGGAATCAGCCAATCAATGCACCTTAATGCTAGCTTGCCTCCTGGTACCATCATGTACTCATACATTCCCAGAACCATCTCGATCTGTTCACAGAACAAGGGAAGCAGCAAAGACTACACAGCATCATCTACTATATAGAGGACTGTAGTGTAGAGGCTTTGTGCCTTTTACATTGCTAAACTCTCTATTGATGGGGGCTGTCCTACTGATATGTACCACTTTGACACCAAGGAGCACATTTTAATGGAATTCTCAACATAGATCCTTTTGAGGCTGTTGTATGGTGCTCTCAGCCTGCAAGACAAAAGGGGCTGTGGGTGTTTCATGATCAGTAGTAATGATTGGAAGAGAGTGGCTGGTAGTCACCCAGAAATGTGATTATGCTTCCTGCTTTTCCTGCTAACCAGTGTGGCTTGGTTCTGACATTGCACAGATGCTCGGCCACTGTAACCACAAGGAACAAAGACACCCTTTTCTGCACTGTGCTCTCTGTGGGAGACTATGCTAGCACCTACTGAAGCCAGAAAGGGTTGTTGTGCCAATTCACAGGTAGCACAACTTACAGGAAGTGGGGAGACATTTTCAGTAGACAAGAGTGAGGCAGAAGATCCCTTGGGTACCTATATGCAGTGTACTCTCTTTGGATCCCCCAATGGAAGAGTGGAGGATTCAGATCAGTATTTGTGTCCTTAGGCAGAATACTCATAAGTCTTCTAAAGAGAGTAGTGCTAACAATACACTACAATGTTTATTCCATTATTGTTCAAAGGATGCCTTCTGTAGTGTTTCCATCAGAAAACTCCCTATGTGCATGTCATGAGGTCAGAGGAAAACAGGTTTCTTACATTGCATGGCTTTTTTCCTGGGGGAACATGGTAGAACAGAGTTCCAGAATCTCTTTGTGGAAACAAAATTCTCAAAAAATGTTTGAAAGTTCATGAGGGGCACCCGTGTGTTTCTCCGTCATTTCCCTCTTAAGAGGCCTGGTTACCTGTAACTGATGAACTGTGCATCACACCCATAGTGCAAGCACCCTATCCCATGGGTGTGATACATAGAAGAAGATAAACAGGTTGCTGACCTGTAACTGATAATCTTCAAGTGGTCATCTGTGCATTCACACCCATGAGATAGAGCACCTGCGCCATGGGTGTGATGCACAGAGACCATGAAGAAGATGTATAGTCCCACGTATGCCCTATAATGTGGGATATGAGTGTTCTGGGCACTGGTTTATATAATGTTTTAATTTCCTGGTAATGTGATAGAAGTCTTGAGCCACTGACCGTCTGCCATGGTTAAATGGCTCGGAGCAAATAAATCAAAGCTCCCCCAGCCAGAGGTAATTCTGGCTGGGAAGGTTGAGGTCTTGAAAATGGGATTCAGCTAATCAACACTGACTTGGTTAACAGCCTTGGGGTCACACTGTGTCCAGCCTTACAACTGGAAAAGCAAGTCAATGCTGCTGCAAAAATGCTCCCCCCCATTTTAGCTTAAAAGGGATGGGCCCCTGCCTTGGCTCGGCTGATCTGGCAACCTGGATCCATGCCATGGTAACATCAAGACTAGACTATTGTAATGCATTCTGCACAGCTCTGAGCTTGAAGTCAGCTATACAGTCACTTCACTGTCTGTCCATCAGTTACTGGTTTCAAGTCAAGGTACTGGCTATCACAAAGTCCTTCAGGGCATTAGACCCTCGTATCTATAGGACCACCCCTGCTTTGCTTCGTCTTGGCAGCTTTACTCATCTGTGCATGGGCAACATCAACAACTGCCAGTACGCAGGCATTCTGTTGCCCCCAACCTGTGGAACGGCCTGCTTGAGGTGATCAGGAAGGCTCCCATACTCCTGTCATTACGTAAACATTTCCCACATTATTTAACATTAATACTCTATGCCTTGTTTAAGGCTGCTGTAATCCTAGTCCTATGATTGTATGGATATACACTGTCTAATTCACCTTGAGTCTCAGTGAGCAAGGTGGGCTACAAATAAGCTCAAATGCAAATAAAATAAAATACTTGAACAGAGGAGCTGATTTCCAGATTGAATAAGGTGGTTGCACAGAAATGTGCAAACACACAAGAAGTCAAATACAGTAATCCAGACAAGTTTTTAAAGAACCCACAAATTCAGTTAATTCTGCTTTCCCCATCATTGTAACAATATGATTGGATGTGGGGAGGAAAGAACAACACTAGTGAAATTTCTTCCATGTCTCACAGTTCTTAACAAATGATTTTATGGCTTATAAGGGCACTGGTCAACTGCAATTCACATGCCCAAGCAGGTGATCCTTATTCAGGCCTGTTTCCATGTCAAGAAGCACTGAGCAATCATCACATCAAAACAGAATCTTCAGTAGTGGCTGTGGCGCAGCCTTGAGTGATTGGAGTAATGCAAATACTTAAAGAACTGATATCTTCTGTCAGAATAATGTGTCAAAAATGTATTCTCTTCGTAGAACCATGCACTATTCAGATCTGATAAGCTTTCTGCCAGTAACTCTGTCAACTCTAGTGAGGCTTTTTGCCGTAAGAGCACTTAATTTGGCTGGAAGAGGCAGCTTTCATTCAAGCGAAAGAGACAGAAGCAAGATGACTTCAAGGAATAGACTCAATCCCTGCTGGGAAGGGATATGGCTAATTTGCTAATGCTTGTGGGCAATAATGATAGACCCTGGGATGTTTGCTAGCCAGCATGCAAAAACCTTTGTGAAATGACTTAATTACAGCTTAATTATCTTTTGCCAGCAATACTCTGTGGGAAGGCTGCATGTACTAAAGAATCATTCAAAGAATTCCCAAAATAATGTTATTTCCCGTAAATTTTAAGCTGCTCTAACAAAACAGAAGTTTTGCTCTAAACATTTTTTCTAAAGCAAAAGATTCAGTGTTCTTGTGTACCAGCAAAAATAAAGTCTTGTGGTGCCTAAAATGCCAGCATAAACTTTTGCGGACTGGAGATGCAGTCACTAGATCCTCATTATGCAGATGTTTTAGGCAGGGATTAGGGGCAGAAGGGTCAAGAGGCCAAGTGTAGGAAGTACTGGATGAAGCATAATTATGTAAAACTCAGATCTAATCAAGAAAAATACAGAGACCACTATGCTGAGTTAGTGGATACCTGAAAAGGGTACAGTTCCAGCTTTTGGTAAAATAGTTAACCTATATAATGAATAGATCCCAGCTCTTTGTTCATGCTGGCGGGAGGTACTATGGAACTCTTGGGTTCCAGTTCAGTAGTTTTATGCTGAAGTCTCCTTTTGGTGATCTTTGGTTGTAGAATTGTGACTTTGATTTCAGAAATACAATGTCTGAGGAGATTTAAATGTTCTGGTAATTTCTGAATATTGTAATTTAAAAATAATTAACAAAAGCAAATAATAAATTAAAAATCAGTTATGTCCATTTATTATTTTTTTTACACAGGTACTGACCTGTTAGTCAGAGTTAAAGAATAGAAGGACATTGTTGTCATATGATAGCAGACAAAGTTGAAGTATCACTATCCTTTGAGGATGGGCTGTAGATAATTGATGAGCTTGATTGCTATGAGTTAGAACCTGTAGGTTACAACTAATGATCTTCTGCTTTTATCTCTTTTGGGCTTCTCTTACAATAGGCTATTTCAGGGTACCAGTCTGGCTTTGTAAATTAGTTTTCCCCACCTTCATTTGGTGGGAAGCATAATCCCAGCAATGCTTCTTGTAAATTCTTCAATTTTGAGTCTCTATCCAAGAAACTGGGGCAAATATATTTGTAATGTTAAAGTAGTTCTTTGCTAAAGATAACAGATTGGGTGAAGTGTTCAGGAGAAAGGATTTTCATTATAAGTTTATAAAGGCTTGCCATTTGCCTGCCATGGTAGGTAAACCACCATCCTTGCCCCCAATATCCCACCCTCAAGAAATTGAGAAATCGGAGAAAAAATGGCTAGAATATAGCCTCCAAAGTGAAACTCTAGAGATTTCCTCATCTCTCAGTGGTATTTGTGTGTGTTAAGCACCATCAAGTCACTTTTGACTTATGAATCAATGACCTCCAAAATGTCATATTGTTAACAGCCTTGCTTGGGTCTTGCAAACTGAGGAACATGGTTTCCTTCATTGAGTCAATCCATCTTATCCTGGGTCTTCCTCTTTTCTGCTGCTTCTCAAATCAGTGTTTTTGTGTACAAGACAAATACACACATTGTAATTTAATGTTTTCCTTCTGCTTTCCAGTTGTTCTTTGGCAATGTCAAAGGTTTGTGCCATTTTTGGAGGATCTCGGGGAATCGGACAGGCTGCTGCCCAGCTGCTAGCACAGAAAGGATAATGTATAGCTGTTATTGCAAGAAATTTAGATATTGCTCAAGCCACTGCAAAAAACCTGGAAGGTATGTTTACCCTGATGTTTGCTTTTCACACATCTCAGAAAAGGTGATGAACTATCAAAATAAAATACCTTTTCTAGTCTTGAAGAAAATAGTAGCAAAATTATTTCAAACATTGTAAATAAAACCGTCATTCATAGCATGAAATTGTGTAAATTAAGGATTTGGTTCTAAGTTGATAAATGTTAGCTAGAAGCTTTTGGCTTTCATTTGTTCCTGTTTATAATTTCATTTTTTCCTGAGTAAGAATTATGTGTAGTTTTAAAAACTGCATCTCTGCCAATATCTTCCTTTGCTTGTAAAAAAAGAAACATAATCAGTTTTGTTGATATTGATTTTTTGGGACTGCATGCCAACAGTTTGTTTTATGACTGTTTACTTCTAACTGTGGTCTTCAGGAAGTTTATATTTCATTGTGGACTTTATTCTATCGCAGCAGGTCATCTAGCATTTAATTGTGATTTTTCCAAAGAAGAAGACGTTCAAAATACGTTTAGCCAAATGAAAAAGAGTTTAGGTTATGTAAACTATCTGGTTAATGCTGCAGGGGTCAACAGGTTAGTGTCTGTTTTTAGTAGCAGTCAACAGTAATTTCTTTTGAAAATATCAAAGTATGAATAAGAGAAAATAGTGTGTTTATTTCTCATTAGAGAGTTAATTTATTGGTTTTATCTTGGAACTATAGGAAAAAATATATACACAAGTTTGGCCCTTCTTCATCTTAAGATTCTTTATTTTATTTTATTATATTTATATCCTGCCCTATCAGGCTCAGGGCGGCTAATAACAATTAAAACACACAAGAGTAAATGTAATCACAACAATACAACAGTTAACAACAATACAACAGTTTATCAACTCAGAAGGTAGTCCCTTTGAATGTGCTAGCACTTATCACTGTAGCCTTGGTGTGATGGTGTCCATGGTGACCTGCACCCCCTGTGACTTTTTAGGCCCTGGAAAAGGTGTAGTGGAGGGAACAAGAGCACCTCCCTTTGTTGCGGGCCTGAACAGGATTGCAGCATTTTAAATTTCCAGGACACTGTCATGTCTGGCTTGGCCTTTAGTCTCTTAACTGATCAGAAGTTGAATGTGATTCTTGGGTATTTGAGGGCTTTTTATTTACAGCGTTCTCACCATCAATGATGGGTTCTTGGAAAAACATTAAAGTGTTACAGTAACTTACAACAATCACCGAGTGACACAATAAATAAAGGAATGCAGGTAGAGCTTTTTAGGGTTCCCTGATCAAGAAAACAAAGCATTGATTATATTAGTCCTTAATAAGTAGGTGTTTGATCAGATGCACGAACCCAGAGTTCATCAGGATTTACACTTCTATGACTTTACAAACTTAAAAGTTGACTGACTAGAATATATTATCAGTAAAATAAGCTAAAGTGATCATAGTGCTTTTAGTGTTCTGCTATTTGATGGTAAGGAATTTTGCCAGAACACATTGTCTCATTTTGTTCTTGAGTTTAATGACAATTTTTCCAGGAATTACTTGAGCCATGTTTTCAACAGGGATGGCTTGTTGTTGCGAACCAAGGCTGATGATATAATATCCCAGCTTCACACCAATCTTTTGGGAACAATGTTGACCTGCAAAGTTGCTGTGAAGAGTATGATTCAACAGCAGGGTGGTGCTATTGTTAACATAGGTGTGTCTCGTGAAGTAAATGTGATTATATTTCATTAATGCTTATTTGGCTAGAAATAATTTAAACTGTAGTGAAGGTTTTATTGTATATGGTTTAACATTATTGAAAAGATTGGATACAGAGATGCCCTTGCTCACTTTCCTGGAACTTGGGGTGGGTGCCCAGAAGAGCCATAGGTGACATAGGAGAGCCAGTTTGGTGTAGTGGTTAAGTGTGTGGACTCTTATCTGGGAGAACCGGGTTTGATTCCCCACTCCTCCACTTGCACCTGCTAGCATGGCCTTGGGTCAGGCATAGCTCTGGCAGAGGTTGTCCTTAAAGGGGCAGTTGCTGTGAGAGCCCTCTCCAGCCTCACAGGGTGACTGTTGTGGGGGAGGAAGGTAAAGGAGATTGTGAGCCACTCGTAGCGTCTTCAGAGTGGAGGGCGGGATATAAATCCAATATCTTCTTCTTCTTCAAAGAGCCACATGTGATTGCTGAGCCACTCAGTATCACTGGTTGGTTCAGAGTATTTTGTCAAACCAAGTAAATTAAATTTTCCTCCCCCCCCCTTTTTAAACAACACAATATTGATTCTTGGATAATGACCTATAGTTTCTTGGGCTATAATGAAAAAAAATCTTCAATTTTTTAACATTGTATGTCTAATTCTGAATATGGCCCCAGCATGTAGATCAAAAAAAAATCTGCACACTGGAACCATGGAGAGATGAGGAATGTTTATACAAATGTTTACACAAAAATCCATGAAGTAAGGAGGCTAATTTGTCCACACCAAACAAGAAGTGATATATGTGTGCAGGTGCAGACGTTGTATTTTTTAAAAATGTTCACTGAAAATGTGTTCAATGAAGGTTGCAGCTAAACCCTGCCCTGTTTCTTCTGCCCATTCCAAGCATCTGTTAGGTTCCTGCTTGACTTTTTAAACTGACTCTTTAATGCATTTCACTGTAATGCATACTGGCTTTTTCAGTGCAGATTAAGCTACTGATGCAGATTATTTTAAAATATTAGGGTTAAAAGCTGTACAATTTTCAAAGAGCAATATATCTGTTGGAAAAGGCAGTCTGTCTTGTAAGAATTCTTAAACCTTGGCTTTACCTGCTATTTAGTTTCATTTCATTTCATCTTGTTTTAGGAAGCATTGTTGGGCTGAAGGGCAATTCTGGTCAGTTGGTATACAGTGCCAGCAAAGCTGGATTAGTTGGATTTTCATGCTCTCTTGCTAAAGAAGTAGCAAGAAAGAAAATTCGAGTCAACATGATTGCTCCCAGTTAGTTCTGAATTAAATTATTCATTCTCTTAATATCACTTGGGATTTGATAGTTCCATATTAAGTCTGAATTGGCTAGTTACATATTAATTAGAAGATACAGTTACAGTACCAACAGGCCCATAGCCAGAAAATATCAGATGGGGGGGGCCATGGAATAAAATTTTGGGTGGAGGGCCCCCCCTGCTCTGGCAGCCCCCACTCTCTCCACTGCCATTGCTCTGGTGGCCCCTGATCTCCCCATGGCTCTGGCAGCCCCCATCCCCCTCCGCGGTGCCTCTCCCTCCCTCCAACACACCTGGTGAAACCCCGGGGAAAGCAGCGGCGGCAAGAACAGGGCCGTGGGGAGAGTGGGGGTGACAAGAAAGGGGTGGGCAGAGCTTGGGGAATGCAGTGGCGATGGCAAGAATGGGGCCGCAGGAAGAGTGGCGGTGGCAAGAAAGGGCTGGGGAGAACCTGGGGAGTGCGTCCAGAACAGGGCTGCAGGGAGAGTGGGGGCTGCAAGAAAGGGGTGGGAAGAGCTGCGGGAAGAGTGGGGCTGCAAGAAAGGTGTGGGAAGAGCTGTGGGGAGAGCTCAGAGAAAGCAGCAAGAACAGGCCGTGGGGAGAGCGAGAGTGGCAAGGAAAGGAGGGGCCATACAGGTAATAGGGGGGTCTGGGTGGAGGGGCTGGGCCCCCGAGCCCCTCTCCCTGTAGCTACGAGCCTGAATACCAACCAAGGCTGCTGACAGAGGGGGGGCTGTAAGGACAAAATGTGAGGGTTTCAAGTCATCTGGAGGGCCCTTGAAGCCACCCTCATGATCAGGGATGGCCAACGGTAGCTCTCCAGATGTTTTTTTGCCTACAACTCCCATCAGCCCCAGCCAGCATGGCCAATGGCTGGGGCTGATGGGAGTTGTAGGCAAAAAACATCTGGAGAGCTACTGTTGGCCACCCCTGCTCATGATGTATGCAGCCAAACAGCTTTCCATTTATTTTTTTGTTTTAAACAATTTATTGGTAGCATATGGTTACAAAGCTTATCTATTTCTTAATTTTTTCTTTTTTCACATTAACCCATATGACATTTCCATCCCCCCTCCCTCCAATGTTGACTTCAAATCCATACTAAAGGCACTTCTGATTGCTCAAAGTTCCGTATATATATTCTTACAACTAAAAAAATGTCCAATATTTCTTTACTTTCCAAGTTTTCTCCATATATCCTTTAAATTTTCTCCACTCCCTTTTGAATATCTCTAAATCATAATCTCTTAGTGTTCTGGTTAATTTGTCCATTTCACACCACGATAAAACTTTCATGGTCCATTCCCATTTCTCTGGTATTTTTTCTTGCTTCCAAAGCTGCGCGTACAAAGTCCTAGCAGCTGATAACAGGTACCAAATTAAAGTCCTGTCTTCTTTTGGGTATTTTTCTAATTGTAATCCAAGTAAAAACGTCTCTGCAATTTTCTTAAAATCATAGCCCAAAATTTTGGTGATTTCTTGTTGTATCATCTTCCAGAATTCTTTCGCTCTTTCACATGTCCACCACATATGGAAGAAAGAACCTTCATGTTTTTTACATTTCCAACATCTATCCGACATTTTCTTACTTATCTTAGCCAATTTTTTCGGAGTCATATACCACCTATACATCATTTTAAAACAGTTCTCCTTAATGCTTTGACAAGTTGATATCTTCATTGAGTTCTTCCAGAGGTGCTCCCATGTTTCCATTTGTATTTCTCTATTCACATTAATTGCCCATTTGACCATTTGAGACTTTACTACTTCTTCTTCTGTAGACCATTTCAATAATAACTTATATACTTTTGATATCAATTTTTCGTTGTCACCTAACAGGACTCTTTCCAGTTCTGTTTGTTCTCGTCTAATCCCCTCTGATTTTATGTCATTTTCCATCAAACTTTTAATTTGTTGCATTTGAAACCAATCATAATTGTTATTTAGCTCTTCTGAGGTTTTTAATTCAATTTTGTCTCCTTGAATCTTAAGCAGTTGGTTATATGACATTTCTCTTTTTTCTTCAGAATCAGCTGTTATTTTTATTACTTCTGCTGGCACTATCCATAATGGTTTTCTCTCGTCCCCGTATTTCTTGTATTTTATCCAAGTATTTAGTAATGTATTTCTGACATAGTGGTGAGAGAAAAAACCATCCATTTTATTCTTCCCATAGTACATGTATGCATGCCAGCCGAATCTATTTCCGTGAGCTTCTAACCACAAAGGTTTTTTATCTAACAGCATTATCCAATCTTTTATCCATGTCAAACAAACTGCATTGTGGTATAGTCTTAGATCGGGAAGTTGAAAACCTCCTCTCTCTTTGGCATCCGTTAAGATCTTCATCTTTATCCTTGGTTTCTTTCCGGCCCAAATGAAATCAGAGATTTTCCTTTGCCATTTGTTGAATTGTTTTGCTTCTTTTACAATCGGGATGGTTTGAAACAAATACATTATCCTTGGCAAAATATTCATTTTGATTGCAGCTATCCTGCCCAGTAAGGACAAGTTGAGTTTATTCCATTTCATCAAATCTTTGTCCATCTTACACCACAGTTTTTCATAATTGTTTTTGTATAAATCAATGTTCTTCATTGTTATCTCTATTCCAAGGTACCTAACTTTGGTTGTGACTTCACAACCTGTCACCTTTTGTAGTTCGTTTGTTTTATTTGGTTGCATGTTTTTACAGAGGAATTTCGATTTCTCCTTATTTATGTATAATCCTGTGTCATGGGTGCTGGGGACCCTTCAGAGGAAGTTGAGTCTGATGAGGAAACTGTGCCCCTGCCACCTGCACCAGTGCCCCTGCCTCCTGCTGGAGAAGATCCCAGCCCCCCTGCCTCGCCCTCTCGGGTGGCTCGTGTGCGTGACCGCCTCCGGCAGGACCTCAGGGATCGGAGGAGGGCGGCACGCTCACAAGCAAGACGCTCCCTGAGCCCTGAGTTCTGAGAGGATTCTGGCCCTTCTAAGAGCAAGGATGCTTGAGTGGTAACAGGATCCTGGCTGCCTCCCTGAGCCAGCAATTAGCCCAAACGGGCAACAGCCAGCAGAGGGCTATATAGCTGTGGGCTTTGGGAGGAAGCTTTGTGGAAGCAACTAGTCATCTCCCTGACATTCTAGCATCCACTCCGGCTTGACTTTGGTTCCTGACTCCCTGACTTTGGCTTTGGACTTCTGGACTCCCTGACCTCGGCTTCTGGACCTCAGACCTGCGATACTTCTACAGTGATTCGGATTTGGCGCCTCGGACCCTCCTGCTTACTGGCTACAGACCTCGGACTGCCTCTGGACTTTGCCTGACCCGGCCCCAGCCGTGACAGATTGCTTCCACCGACAAACACCCACTCCACAGGATGGATGCTGAAGCAAGTGAAACCACAGAACTACTGGCTGCGCTCCAAGCCCAGGTACAGCAGCTAACACAGGCAGTAGTGCACTTGCAGCAACAACCTGCGGCCAGTGCTCCAGCCAAGTGCCCAGTTCCCCCACCTGACAGATTTGGGGGTGCCGTGGAAGAATTTCCTGCCTTCCTAGCACAGTGTCGGCTGTACTTTGAACTGAGAGCACGGGACTTCCTCAATGACAAAACCAAGGTGTGTTTCGTCATCAGTCTGTTAAAGGGGCAGGCGGCCAAATGGGCCACACCCTTACTGGTCGCGTCCTCCCCCCTACTGACTGATTACCAGGGGTTTGAGGCCCACCTGTCTGCTGCTTTCTCAAACCCAGTCCAAGCAGCCACAGCCAACCGGAAGATCAGGGCACTGAAACAAGGCAACTCCTCGGTGGCTCAATATGCCACTGAATTCAAGCTCCTGACCCAGGACTTGGCGTGGAATGAGGCTGCCCAGATGGACCAGTTTACTGAGGGGTTGGCAGAGGAGGTCCTGGATGAACTGGCCAGGGTGGAGCAGCCACCCACGCTCCAAGAACTTATCACCCTCTGCCTCCGCATCGATGGCCGCCTGGAAAGTCGCCGCCAAGCCAAGACCAGAGGGCGCCAGCTCCCTGCGCCGTGCTACCTGGCTCCTCGCCCGTCCCCAGCTAGTACCAGCACCAAGGATGGGCCTATGCAGCTTGGAGCTGCTCGACCCCGCCTGACCCCAGAGGAAAAGACCAGACGCCGCACGCAGAATCTGTGCCTCTACTGCGGCACGGCAGGCCACTATGCCTCTGGCTGCCCTGCTAAGCATCGGATACCTGGACCTTCGCTGCCACCGCCGCCAAAAGGGCAGCCCCAGGCGTAAGTGGACCCCCCAGCCTGGGGCGACTAGCTGGGTCCTCCGAACAGCGGGCTGATACCCCAGGGCCATTCCTGCTACCAGTCAAACTCCGTCTGCCCGACGAACGCTGGCTGTTCGTGTATGCCATGCTGGACTCGGGAGCGGCCCACTGTTTTATAGATGCCGCCTTTGTGAAGCAGCACCAGATCCCTGTGCAGACAAAAGGGATTCCGTCGCTGGTGGAGGCTATTGACGGGCGCCTCCTCCGTTCTGGCCCCGTCACCCAGGAGACCTGTCCCATCACCTTCCACGTCCAGCAGCACCAAGAACAGCTGCGGTTTGATGTCGCCCGCATGCCTCGCTTCCCGCTGATTCTAGGCCTTTCCTGGCTGAAGCTGCACAACCCCATCGTGGACTGGGCCCAGCAGGAACTACGCTTCCGAGACCCATGCCCCCATCTGACTCCTCCCACCACTCTAGCAGCTGGCATCCCGAGTGGTGGTCCTCAGCTCCCTCAGAAGTATGTGGACTTTGCTGATGTCTTCAAAGAGACAGGAGCTGATCAGCTTCCCCCTCACCGGCCCTACGACTGTGCCATTGATTTGGTACCTGGGGCACCACTCCCGGTGGGGCGTCTGTACCCAATGTCGGAGCCGGAGTTGGCAGCTCTGCGAGACTTCCTGGACAAGAACCTGAAACGCGGATTCATCCGACCCTCAACATCTCCCCTATCTGCTCCAGTGCTCTTCGTGAAGAAGAAAAGTGGGGAGCTCCGGCTGTGCAATGACTACCGGGCCCTGAACAAGATCACCATCCGCGACCGGTACCCTCTACCACTGATCCCTGAACTCTTGGATCGCCTAAAGGGGGCCCAAATCTACACCAAGCTGGACCTCCGTGGAGCGTACAATTTGGTGCGCATACGGCCCGGAGACGAATGGAAGACCGCGTTTGGGACCCGATACGGGCAGTACGAGCACCTGGTAATGCCCTTCGGACTGACCAATGCCCCCGCTGTCTTCCAGAGGTTCATGAATGACATATTCCGGGACCTGCTCGACCGCTTCGCGATCATATACCTGGATGACATCCTAATTTACTCCCGCAATCCTGCCCAGCACGCCGAGCACGTCCGCCAGGTCCTGCAGCGCCTACGAGCCCATGGTCTCTACGCCAAGCTGGAGAAGTGCGACTTCGACCTGCGCTCCGTCGAGTTCCTTGGGCACATCGTGTCACCGCAGGGGATCCTCATGGACCCGAAAAAAGTAGAAGCGGTCCTGACCTGGCAGGCTCCTCAGAATCGCAAAGACCTGCAGCGGTTCCTCGGTTTTGCCAACTACTATCGGCAATTCATCCCGGCCTACGCATCCCTGACCACACCCCTGACTCAACTACTCCGCCCCAAAGAACCCTTCCACTGGTCCCCAGAGGCCGATAACGCCTTCTCCACCCTGAAGACTCGCTTTGCCACCGGGCCACTCCTGAGATACCCCGACCCCCAGCTTCCCTTTACGGTGGAAGCTGATGCCTCCAACGTGGCCCTGGGAGCAGTGCTGTCCCAGCGCGAGGAGCCGTCCCAGCCACTACAGCCCTGCGCCTATTACTCGCGGCAGCTCACTGCTGCAGAGAGGAACTATACCATCTGGGAGAGGGAGTTGCTCGCGATCAAGGCGGCGTTTGAGGTTTGGCGACATTACCTCGAAGGGGCTCGCCACCCTGTTCAAGTGCTCACTGATCACCGGAACTTGGAACACCTCCAGACCACCCGCCGTCTCAACCAGCGCCAGATCCGGTGGTCCCTATTCTTCTCTCGCTTCGACTTCCGGATCTCCTACATCCCCCATACCCAGAACCGGAAAGCAGACGCGCTCTCCCGGAAACCGGAATACGCCCCTGCCTCAACTGAGACCGCGCCCGCTGCTCCAATCCTGCCGCCCTCAGTATTTGCAGCCACCTCCACTTCACCAGCACTCGTGGAGGACATTCGGGCTAGCCAGGCCAATGATCCCTGGGTCCAGCAACACCTCCAGGCTCTCCAAGATGACCCAACAGGGGAGTTCACGACTCGAGGCGGCCTCTTGCTACACCGCGAACGCCTCTATGTGCCGCCCGGGCCCTTGCGGGCAGAAGTGCTACGCCTGACCCACGACTCGTTACCCGCCGGGCACTTTGGACAGCATAAGACCACCCACTTGCTGACAAGGGAATTCTGGTGGCCACGAGTTCGCACTGATGTTGCCCGCTATGTCAGCTCCTGTGACGTCTGCCGACGGGCCAAAGACATCCCAGCCAAACCCTCAGGGTTGCTGCAGCCCTTGCCCACATCTTCAGGACCCTGGGATACCATCTCGATGGACTTCATCACGGAACTTCCACGCTCCAAGGGTCAGACTTGTATCTGGGTGGTCGTCGACCTATTTACCAAGATGGCCCACTTTGTTCCGTGCCCGAAACTCCCCACAGCTCAGGAGACGGCCCAGCTTTACCTGCAACACATCTTTCGTCTGCATGGACTCCCAGCCCATCTGATCTCCGATCGGGGCCCTCAGTTCTCCTCTCGGTTCTGGCAAGCCCTCCATTCCAGCCTGGGTACTCGAGTGCACCTGTCCTCGGCCTACCACCCACAGACAGATGGCCAGACAGAGCGCACCAATGCCACGCTAGAGCAATATCTCCGCTGTTACACCTGTTACCAGCAGGATGACTGGACCACTCTATTGCCCCTAGCGGAGTTTGCATACAACAACGCGGTCCATTCATCCACCCAAATGACCCCGTTTGCTGCAACCTACGGGTACCACCCTCGGTTCTTCCCAGCGATCCTACCACCCACGAATGTCCCCGCCGTCGATGCCTACCTGCAAGAACTCCGTGCCAGCCAAGACTTGCTCCGAGAGCAGCTACAGCAAGCCAAGGAGGCATATAAACGGGCTGCGGACCGAAAGAGGCAAGAAGGCCCTCCAGTGCAGCCGGGGGATCAAGTGTGGCTCTCAACTCGCTACCTGCGCCGGCCTGGTCGGTCTCACAAGCTGGATGCACGGTTCATTGGACCCTACCCCGTCGTTGAACAAATAAACCCCGTCGCCTTCAGGCTCCAGTTGCCACCCCACCTCCGCATTCACCCCGTGTTTCATCGCTCCCTCCTTGTTCCGGCTGCACCCCCTGACCCAGCTCGGACTCCTTCCCCACCGCCGCCACCACCAGTGTTGGTGGATGACGAGGAAGAATATGAGGTGCGCCAGATCCTGGACTCCCGGTACCATCGTGGAGGCCTCCAGTACCTGGTGGACTGGGAGGGATACGGCCCAGAAGACCGGTCTTGGGAGCCCGAGGACAATCTTCATGCCCCGGACTTGGCGCACCAGTTCCACAACGACCACCCCGACCTTCCAGGTCCCTCGATGGAGGGGGGCCCTGGGGGGGGGGGATAGTGTCATGGGTGCTGGGGACCCTTCAGAGGAAGTTGAGTCTGATGAGGAAACTGTGCCCCTGCCACCTGCACCAGTGCCCCTGCCTCCTGCTGGAGAAGATCCCAGCCCCCCTGCCTCGCCCTCTCGGGTGGCTCGTGTGCGTGACCGCCTCCGGCAGGACCTCAGGGATCGGAGGAGGGCGGCACGCTCACAAGCAAGACGCTCCCTGAGCCCTGAGTTCTGAGAGGATTCTGGCCCTTCTAAGAGCAAGGATGCTTGAGTGGTAACAGGATCCTGGCTGCCTCCCTGAGCCAGCAATTAGCCCAAACGGGCAACAGCCAGCAGAGTGCTATATAGCTGTGGGCTTTGGGAGGAAGCTTTGTGGAAGCAACTAGTCATCTCCCTGACATTCTAGCATCCACTCCGGCTTGACTTTGGTTCCTGACTCCCTGACTTTGGCTTTGGACTTCTGGACTCCCTGACCTCGGCTTCTGGACCTCAGACCTGCGATACTTCTACAGTGATTCGGATTTGGCGCCTCGGACCCTCCTGCTTACTGGCTACAGACCTCGGACTGCCTCTGGACTTTGCCTGACCCGGCCCCAGCCGTGACATCCTGCTAGTTCTCCGTACTCTTTTATCTTAGCTAACAGCAGTGGTGACACTTGAACCGGATTCTCCATTATGAACACTATATCATCTGCAAAAGCTTTATATTTATAAGAGAATCTTCTAATTTTTAGACCTTCTATTTTTTCATCTTTTTGAATTTGTTGTAACAAAATTTCAAGAGTCATTATAAACAACAATGGTGATAGCGGGCATCCTTGCCTTGTTCCTTTACTCACTTTCAATTCTTTGGTAAGGTCTGCATTTATACACAATTTTGCATGCTGATCTGTATATATTGCTCTTGTCATTTTTATAAATTGTTCCCCTAAATTAATTTTTTCCATTACCGCAAACATAAAGTCCCAATTTAAGTTGTCGAAGGCTTTCTCTGCGTCAACAAAAAATAAGGCCACTTCTTTTTCCGGGTGCTTTTCATAGTATTCCACAACATTAATAACAGCTCTTACATTGTCCCTTATTTGTCTTTTAGGAAGAAATCCCGCTTGGTCTTTGTTTATAAAGTTGGTCAGGTATTGTTTCAGTCGCTCTGCTAAAATTCTTGTATAGATCTTATAGTCATTATTCAACAATGAGATTGGTCTATAATTTTTTACGTTTGTGCTATCTTTATCTTCCTTAGGAATCAGAGAGACTACAGCTTCCCTCCAAGTCTTTGGGATTTTCCCTTCTTCTCTTATCGTGTTTAACAACTTCAACAGTTTGGGTGTTAATTCATCCTTGAGAGATTTGTAAAATTTTGACGTGAATCCATCTGGCCCTGGAGCTTTACCCTCTTGCATTGCTTTTATTGCTGCTTCTATTTCAATTTTCTCTATTGGGTCATTTAATATCTTTTTCATATGTTCCGTCAAAGGTGCCACCTGAATGTTTCGTAGATACTCTTCCACTTTTTCTTTACTTACATTCACACCCTTGAATAAATTTGCATAGTATTTAAAGAATTCTCTTTTAATTCCTTCTTGATCCACTACTGTTTTCCCATTTGCCATGATTTTATTTATAGTCTTATTTTCTTTCCTTTTTTTTAATTGCCAGGCCAGGTATTTACCAGGTTTGTTTGCACTTTCAAACGATTTCTGTTTCAAATTTTTTAAATTCCATTCTAGTTCTTTATTCAGCAAATGTTTAACTTGGGATTGTAATATCGTAATTTCTTTTATTAATTTTTTCTTCCCTGGTCTTTTTTTTAAGTCCTTTTCTTTTTTATCTATTTCATTTTGCAGTGCTGACAGCCTTTCTTCTCTTGCTCTTTTGTCTTTATTATTCAATGTAATTAATATACCCCTCATTACTGCTTTATAAGTGTCCCATACTGTTGGATATTCCATATCATCCGTTTCATTTATTTGGAAGAATGCTGCAGTCTCCTTTTCTAAGAATGATACAGTGTCTTTATTTTGTAGTAAATCCTCATTAATTCTCCATCTTCTTGATTTTCTTTGCAATTTTGTTGACCAGCATATTGGATTATGGTCCGCCCAAACCTTTGGAAGAATCTCAATTTTTTTTGTTATGAGGCCCAAGCCTTGGGAACCCCACAACATGTCAATTCTGGAAAAAGAATTATGCCTTGCTGAGAAAAATGTATAGTCTCTTACCTCAGGGTTGAACTTTCTCCAAATGTCTTCTAGATTTTCCTGTTTAATCAACTCAAAGAAAGAATTGGGCAGCTTCCCTTCTTTATCATTCTTCTTTGGACTTGATCTGTCAAGGTTGTTTTGTATTGTCCCATTAAAATCGCCCATCATCAATACCTGGTCATAAGTCTCTTCGTCCATTTGTCTATTTATGTCTTTAAAGAATTTGTCTTTCGCTCCATTGGGTGCATAGAGTCCTAGTAGTAACGTTTTTTTCGCCTCTATCGTCACCTCAACAGCAATGTATCTTCCTTCTTTGTCTTTAAAGATTAATTTTGGGTCAAGTTGTTCTTTAATGTAAAAAACCACCCCTCTTTTCTTTTGCTCTGCTAGTGAAAAAAATTCCAACCCCAAATTTCTATTCCACAAAAATTTACTGTCCTTGCGTTGTATATGAACTTCCTGTAAACAAATTATATTACATTTTTGCTTTTTAATCCAATGAAATGTTCTCCTTCTTTTCTGTGGTGAATTTAGTCCATTTATATTCCAAGATAGTAATTTGTACTCCATTATGATGTTGGTTCTTTATTTTCTTCAAAAAAGCTATGCATCTCTTGTTCGCTTCTTATTGTAATCCTTTTGCCATTTTGTTCAAATCCAAGACCCTCTGGTATTATCCATCTATATCTTGTGCCCTCTGCACGCAACTGATCGGTTAGCTTCTTGTACTTTTTCCTATCGCTGATCACTTCTCTTGGTAGCTCTTTCATTATTTTAACTCTGCTCCCTTCTATTGCCCAGGCTTTTTGGTACCCTTTCCTCAAAATTTTCTCTGCCACTTCTTTTGATCTTAATCTTATGACGATGTCTCTTGGCAGACCTTTATTTTTCGCATAAACTGAGTTGACTCTGTAGGCACCCTCCAACATACTCTTAAATCTGTCAGGGTCTTCTTCTATGTACTCAGTGATGATATCCACCATATAGCCTTTTAAGTCTGTATCTTCTTTTTCAGGTACCCCTCTTAGACGCACTTGTGACTCCAGCAACTTACAGTCGTGTATTATGACCTTTTCTTGAATTTTTAGCAAGGCAGAGGCCTGTGTATCCACTTTCATCTCTACCTCTTTCACTTTATTTTGAGTCTCTTCCTTAAAATTCTCTATCTCCTTCTTAAGGTCTCCAACTTCTTTTTTAATATCTTTTTTTATTGCCAAATGCAATTTGTCCATAGCTTTTAACATTTTTGCCTCCAGAGCGTCAAATTGAGACTGCATCTTGTCAAATGATTGGGCTCTTGCACGTGTTGTTCTTTCTACTGACATATAAAAAATCACCAAACCTTAAAAAAATCCCCACATAAAATTTAGCATCCAATCCAATAGCTTAGAGCCAGTTCTTTCAGATGAGACTAGTTTCGTTTTTCTCCCTTCTTCCTGAGCAAAGATATTGAATTTTAACAATTTTGACAGTTTTTCTCCCTTTTAAAATGGCAATCGTTATTTCTCTATGGTACAGTTCCAGCCTAGAGAGGTCTCTCTTCGTCTTTCTTGATCTGAGTCTTGGACTCAATTCCTTCCTAGTTCAAAGGTCGGATGTCACAGCTCTTGTTGTCCTTATAGGCTCTGATTTATTGTCCAGCCCTTTTTAGTTTCACTTCCTGTCACAGCTTAGACTGATCTCGTGTCTAGTCTCGCAGTTTTTTGAGCTGCATGAAGAAACCGCAACCACAAAAATTCACAACAATATGTCTTTTCTCCAAAATATCTTTGAAGGCAATTGTTTTTACGGCGTTCAGTTTTCACAAGCTGAATTCTTTTCCTGCTATGCCCCCACTCAGCTCAGTTCATTCTAGGTTCTGCAGTTTATGGGCATATATACACGGCAACTCTCTTTTCTTTCTTCTGCGTCACCAGCCTCCCATTGCCAACTTTCACTCTTATCTTGAAGGGTTTTTTTTTTTTTTGCTGTTGTTCACATCCAAAGCCACAGAGCTCAGCTTAACAAGGTAAAAGTTTTTTTTTTCCCATTCAATTATGCTTTGCCTTCGTCTGTTATTAATCCACTCAGTGTTTAAACTATATTCAAAGTCTCTCAGAGTGAAGATAAGAATGATGAGTCTACCTTTTAGATGTTCTCAACTCCCCCGGCTGCTATTTTCTTGCAATTAAAATCAGTCCTTCTAGAGTGCTTGGATTCCGACAGCCTTAAGTGACCGAAGTCACTTTAGAGTCACTGCAGACGATGGTTGACATTCCATTGCCGGACATCAAGAAATGAAGGAGTCAGCTCCCTGACTGCTCCAGTTCGATATCAACAGCATTAAAGGAAGATAAGTCGTCTTGGGTTAACCCTTGCCTAGGGTTAATGAGCATAGACCTTATCAGGGGTCTTTAATACCCTGAACAGTGACAATAAAATCCCCCTCTGTTAGGGAGCTGCAGACTGTCTTCCAGCCAAACAGGAAGTCCGCTTTCCATTTATTTTAATGCAGTTCTGGCTGCAGCCACTAGGAGCACAGAGAAGTCTGAGCACAGTAAAAGGCACTCCAATATCAGCTAGACTTCCCTTTCTCCGGGACTTAAGCAAACTTGCCTAACAGATCACGCTAAACCCATCAACTAATCCAGCAATGGACCAGGAAAAGCCAGCTGCTGGCAGCTACACTAAATGTTGGCCTGCAGCCTGCTAACCAAGGTCATTTTCTATAACAATATAGCCTTTCTGTCTTCCTTTCCTTGCACCCAGCTCAGCCAAATCTTGCAAAGCAGTAGCAAGAGCGTTGCAGCAAGATAAAGCAACCTTTCTCTCTCTTTTCCTTATTTTCTCTTCCTCTTTCCCACACTTTTCTTATTCATTTTTGTCTCCTTTCACCTAATTTTTCTTTTTCCCCTTCCTTTATTTTCACTTTTGGGCTTAAAACCTTCTTATGTTTCTTGTTTGGCAACATAATGTATTTAAGAGTAGTATATTAGCAGACCTTTAGGTAATGTTAGGAACAGAAGGGGGAGAATGCCTTTTACTGTGCTCAGACTTTCCCTATGATCTAACACACTTTCCCCGTGATCTAGTAAAAAGATGCTTTCCCTCTTCTTGACCCTTTACATGTATGATAATGGAACATTAATCTGTTTTACTGGCTATACATGTGGAACAAAAGTTACAACTCCCAGTTAGGCACTGGATCATTAATCATTATTGTGCTGGTGGAATATCTAATAGTGCTTTGTATAGGCTACTTTGCTATATGGCAAATGATGTAAATAAAGTAAATAGGTAAACAAATATGGACAAAAAAGCAATTCTGTTATTACTGTAAATTCACAATAACAGCAAGCCAAGTGATTTGTTCATTTTGTTACAATATTTGGTTTGAATCAGGGTCATATGGGGGAGGGGGCAGACAAGATCTTTGTCCAGGGGGCCATGGTTCTGATACCAACAACCAATAGAGAATAGTCTGAAGAATTGTGACTGAGTTAAAGCCTGAGAACACGTATTTTTGTAAAGCAACAATAACATCAGGTTGTGTGTTAGTATTTTCAGCAGCTTGTTCTATTATGGATTCAGCATCCACATAATATACTTTTCATGCCTGCTTAGGAGTTGGTTGAATCCTTTTTTTTTTTTTTAATTAGGAATACAGAAGTAGCTCTTCTACAGGAAAAGGGTGCTGCTGTGTATGCGGAACTTTGACTACTTGTTCTCAATATTAGTTGTCCTTCAGGGCCGGCCTTCCCACTAGGCAAACTAGGCGGTTGCCTAGGGCGCTGAGAGGCAGGGGGCAGCAAATTGGGCTCTCGCCCCCCCCTCTCCAGTGACCCAGGTAAGTGCTTAGCTTGCCTCCCTCCCCGTTGCTGCCACTGCTAGCCCCCTCTGGGCTGCCGCCACCCCTGCCGGTGCGGCGTCCTGCCCGCCCCCTGCCTCCCCGGTGCTCCGCTTGCCTGCCTGCCACCGCTAGAAGTGGCGGTGCTCCACTCGCTCCCTCCCCCTGGGGCTCGCTGGCTAAGTTTACTTTTAGCCGGCGAGCCCCAGGGGGAAGGGAAAGGAGTGAATGGAGCACTGCCGCTTTTAGTGGCGGTGAGCAGGAAAGCGGAGCACCAGGGGGGCGGTGGGACACCGTGCAGGGGGAGGGGAGGGGGTGCGGAGTCATGGGGGGTGCTTTGGGGGGGTGCCAGGCAGCAAGTCTGCCTAGGACGCCCTAGGGCATCGGGCCGGCCCTGCCTTCAGCATGCAAGGACTTTAGATCTAATGCTGTTGACTCACTTTGGGCATGAACAAGCTTATGCATTTCCTGTTCCTTTTTTTCTTTCTCCCCTATTGTTCATGCTTTTTCTTTCAGTCTTAAAGTGTCATTTGTAGGGCTGGGCACAAACTGATTCATGAGCCAAAATTCGGTACAAACTTGGCCTGATTTGGAGCCCCCAAACTAATGTTTGGGGAAGGCACCTTCCACGAACTTTTGCTGGATTTTTGTCTGGCTCAACTGTTTGGACCTTTTAAACCTAGCAGCTGAGCAGTGCGGGTCTGCAGCTGACCTTTTAGGTTTAAATGGTTGTGAGCCATTTCACTGATCTGTTTCACTTCCCCCTGCTTTGAAATGGGGCGCACTTGCTTGAAATCGGAGAAGAAAAATTGACAGATGCAATGGCTGCTAGCCATTTAAACCTTACCGTTTTGTGGGTCCACCTGTCAGCTGTTAGATTTAAATGGCTTTAAGCCATTAAACCCATCTATTTTGCTTCCCTCTTCGAAGCAAAATGGACAGGTTAAATGATTGCCAGCCATTTAACATTTCTGGGCAATCCCCCTCCCCTTTCTCTGTCCAGTTCAGTATTGGACATTTGGGGCTTGATTTGGTTTGGGGGCCGGCCAAACCTGAATTTTTAGGTTTGTACCCATCCCTAATGGATGTACTTCAGGAAATTGAAAGTAAATCCATATATGAGAGTGTTAAAAGGAATGCAAGGGTCCATGGCTCACTTCCAAATTCCAAAATAAATATTAATTGTATTCTTTTCTAGTTATAGAAATGTTTCTCCAATTTCTTCTGCTTCTGTGGATAATTTTTCTTCATGCAGAAATAATTTCTTAACTATAGATATGCTGTAGTAATAGCAAGTGTTTCATCATTCTTCTTTCTAAAAGTGTAATTGCATTTTACCAAGCGTAAAGCGCTATAATCTATTTTTGTATACACAAATGGTTGCATACATAAAACAAGGAATAACTCAATTGAAGTTTCTAGCTAAATAAAGATTTTGTCTTGAACATTAACACCTTCTGACATTCCATCTTGTCTCCAGTAATACACTGAATAAAAGACTCTGGATGTGAGTATTTAACCAAACTAACCCAAGGCAGAAATGCATTCACGTGCACTGTCTGTGTTCATTTTATTCATTTCTGATATTCTTTCATTTTATCTAACCAGTGTTATTGGGACTTGCTTTCTGCTAATTGTATAGTGCACTGTAGAGTGTGTTTTCACTGATTATATTTAGATTGGAACTACTTAATTCTTTGACAATGGAAATATTTTGATTTAGCTAAAAGGGTTCTCTTGTTGTGCAAAGTTGAAGGTATGGGGGCCCTAACAGTCTTAAGTATGGGAACTTCCCCCAGGGCCTGTTCAAAGTTGACTTTTTTCCACAGTCCATCCTTTACATGCTGTAAAAATGGGAATGGGCCTTGGGCTTGGACTGTTTGTGATAGTAGTATCCAACACACCCCTGTCCTGGGAGATCATGAATTTATTTCAACGCAGGAGCTCCCTGACTTTTGCACTGTAAAACCCCGGTTTAGTTATCTTCTGGTGCAGTTGTCTTCTGGATATGGAAAGCATACAAGACTGCTTGCCCTATCTTATCAAACATAGAGGTTTGCATGATGGTGAAAAATGACAGCTCATCAGGCTGGAATGGGGTGGAGGTTCTTGTGTCAAAGAAATCTATGTTGCCTTTAGCTTTTGTTTGTTTTGATACATTTTTAAAGTATATCTTACTAAGATCAATAATGAGATATTGCCAAGAAAACTCAGTTTCATTCACATCCAGTTTTATTTACATTGGTCCTTATTTCAAGAAACTTCAGATAAAGCTGAGTATACAAACAAACGTCCACTTCTTTGTTATGCAGACTGTAGTGTATAAGTTTTGGCAAATTGTACACTGATTCTCAGGAAGCTGTGCAGGTGTCGCTGGAGCTATGTCAGGATTTTACTAATTTTTTTCTTCATAACATTCCTCCACTTCCCTGGTTAGGTTTCATTCATACGGATATGACAACACATTTGAAAGAAGATCAGTTGAATAAAACTATTCCTCTTGGAAGGTTTGCGGAATCTCAAGAAATTGCCAACGCAATTGTATTTCTTCTGGAGTCTCCTTACATAACAGGACATGTTCTGGTTGTAGATGGAGGTTTGCAACTTATGATTTAAAATTTGTAACAGCGCAGTTTTGAATTTGGGGAGAATAATTCAGCCACCTGGCTAAATGGAGGATGATACAAACAAGTACAAATGGTTGGTTGTCTGGAAAACTTTAAATTATGTGCTTGCATTGCTGTTTGTATGTAGATAACAAAATTCTGTGCCTATGACACCAAATGAAAAACGTGACTCCTGTATTCTATGAATGTGTGAATGATAGGCACTTAGAATTGTATTTTGGAGTGTTAGTATATGAATATTCTAAACAGCCTATTTTTTCATTTTGTTTGCATAAAGGTATGACATTTTATTCACAATTATGTGTCATGGGAAGGTCCAAGTGTTCTATTCAGAATGGCAAAACAATCTGACAATAAAGTACTTAAAAATAGTCCAAGGCTGTGTAAGAGCACTTGCATGATCATGATTTATTCTTAACAAGGAAAAATATATATAACACTAATGCTGATAATTTTGATGCATTATTTCATTCATAGTATTTGAAAGAATGATTGCGTATAATTTAAATGTGACACTTCATGACCATCTCTTGAAGCATAAATATTCACCTTTATCAAGCCCTTCAGAATGGGTCTCTGGTTGACTTAAAAAAAATTCATTTTGTTGCAAACCATCAGAGATGCTTTGAGGGGGGGACTGCAGCACGTTGGGAGTAGTTTTTAAGATGGGGGGGGGGTGTGGAGGAGAAAGCATCCATACCTATACTGTTCCTTGCATGCAAAGTAGCATTGTTTGCTTGCTTATTTAGAAGCTATGTGTTCTTCCTTACTGTAAGCTTGTCTTATATCTCCTGATCTTAATTAGACACATTGCAGGAAAATGTTTACTGTCTTCTGTCTGGATAATACAGGAGTTTGGTAGGTAGCATGCTGTGTGTGTGTTATAGTACATGGATATGTTTCTCTTTTGAATGTACGAAGCTGTCTAGCTTACCCTCATAGTTTTTTAGTATCTTAAGATACAGTTAGGGTTACCAGGTCACCCTTGGCCACTGGTGAGGGATTGGGGGTAGGGTTGGCAGATTTAGGTTGGGAAATTCCTGGAGATTTGGGAATGGAGCCTGTGGAGGACAGGGACCTCAGTGGGGTACAATGCCAGAGAGTCCACCAAAGTATTCATTTTATCCAGTGGAAATTATCTCTGTAGCCTGGAGATAAGCTGTAATTCTGGGGGATTCACAGATCCCACCTGGAGGCTCAGATCCTTAGATACAGTTCAACCAGCTTAGAAAATCTGAACTAATTTAGCTAGGTGTTCCCTGACCAAATTCTTACCAGTCCTGAGCTGCAATCCTATCCCTTCACAATTCATACTATTCCTGTACTTTGCACACAGTATGGTAGTGATCAGACTGCTAAATTGATTGAAAAATGAGCTGCATCCAAATGCTGAGTTTAGATCTGTGTATGTAAATTATTTTAGAACTGCGCATAGCCTGTATAGAAATATGCCTTGAGTATCAGTGAGAAAGGCAGATTAGAAATGAAATAAATAAATACGTCAATGATAAATTAAAAAATGAAAACAGTAAACTATATTGAGCCCTGTTGATAACTACAGAATCAATATTCTATTTATCATCATGTAAGACATATCAGGAAATGTTGGAGAAAATATTATTTGGAAAAAGAACATCTCCCTCTCATTCGCGCGCTCTGAATGTTCATGCAGAGAAAGGCCATTATGATCAGTAGTTTTAGCTCATGAACAGGTCTCCTTTTCGCCTCTTGAGGTCAGTATAACTTAAAGAATAATATCTAATTAAGCTTATTTGAGTAGCTGGAAGTTACAAATGTTCTGTATTCCATTTATGTCTTGCTTGAATTTTCAAAGCTGATAAATACTATTGTGCTTTAAATAACTCAATGTTCATTTTAAATAGCAAAATTAACTCTCAAAGAAAAAACATTACACTAAACTTCATTTGTATGTAGCTTTCAAATTTAATAGTGTAAAAATGAATATCTTTTTAAAAAACTAATTGAGTCATTTCATGAAGTGAAAATGATTGCATTGAAATTAATGAACAAGTATGCTTCAATCTTTAGGACTGTGCCAAGTACACAGAAAAGATTGTAAGACAGAATGAAAAGTATGTAATATCTTAACTGTTTAACCAAAATACATTGTATTTTAATAAAAAAAATAGATAATCTCAAAAAATGACCAGATGAGGAAAAAGTCAAACATATAAGGGCAGGGGTGAAATTCTAGCAGGAGCTCCTTTGCATATTAGGCCACATACTCCTGATGTAGTGAATCCTCCAAGTGCTTACAAAAAAGAGCCTTGTAAGCTCTTGGAGGATTGGCTGCATCAGGGGTGTATGGCCTAATATGCAAAATAGCTCCTGCTAGAATTCCACCCCTGTATATGGGCAGTATTTGGCTAGGGTTACCAACTCTGGGTTGGGAAATTCCAGGTGATTTGTGGGTGTAGTCTGGGAGAGTGAGGTTTAAACAGGGTTGCCAGGTCTTACCAGGCTGCCGGTGGGGGAGTTTAGTCCTGGGATCTGGAGGTTTCTTTGCATATACTGCAATGACATCAGCTGGAAGTGCCACCATTGTGCTGGGCACTCTGTTATTGGGGGGGGGGGCTGTATGCTCATCATAGAGTTTTCTCCCAAATGATAGAGTATCCCTCCCCCCCCCCCCCCGGTGACATGCCTGGCATGATAACATCACTTCCAGGTTACATCATCATACCGGTCATATTTGGTGCAACGGAGCTCTTTGGGGCTGGGGCTCCCCTGCTGGCCAATTCCTTGCCAGTGGATTCGCGGCTCTGAAAGTGGGGGAGCCGCTGGCCCTGTTGGGGGAATGGGAATCCTAGGTTTGAGGTATTGAGGGACCTCAGTGGAGTGTAATACCCTAGAGCCCTCCCTGCAAAACAACCATTTTCTACAGGGGAACTAATCTCTCTTGTCTGATCAGTTATAATTCTGGGAGATTCCTAGGACTCACCTGGAGGTAGAAAGCCCTAAACCTGGTAACAATAGGTAAGGCAGGGCAGGACCTCCTATCGTCCATGTACAGCTTAGTTTAATACATGGCCTGAGAGATCCCAAGGTTTTCTTTTATTTCCATAATCCCAAGCTGCAAAACAAACCTGGAATAAATGAGAGGCTTTAAATACAGACAGTAGTTTAATTTAAAGAAAGACTGAAAAGTGGCTTTTTAAAAAAGAGACAGGAAAGGCGGATGTAAGCATCATCCCACTGAAGTGAATAAATGGATTATCGTATTTCTGTAGCTTTAGTGTAGTGCAGGTTGGTAAATGCAACATGTAATTAATACCAATGCCATATCCTATGTCAGCTTCCCCCCAGGTCTGATGGATTGGCTTTCACTGTCCCTTTTGCATATCTGGAAAGCTTCAAGTACTTTAGAGAAGGAGGATTCAACACAGCCAGTTCTAACTTTGCACATGGAGCAACTCCAGGGACCACACTGGAGTTAGATGCCTGTACAGCTCATTCCCACCCCCCTCCATTTAATCCTGGCCTTTCACTCACAGACAGAGGGCTACCTTTATAACTTCATCCATTTTAAACTCTCTTTTTTCTCTTTTGAACATGAACTGGAGGAGAGGAGAACAATGTAGGCCACTTTGAGTACCCTCTGGAGAGAAAATTGGGGTATAGATGAGGTAAATAGAATAAAATAAAATCTACTTGACAGGAAAGCAACATGACCCTGAATACAAGATGATCCGCATACAAACAGGTTTTATTTATTTATTTTGATTTTTAGCCCACCCTTCCTGTAGAACATGTTCAGGGCGGGTTTTACAGAAAAGCATTTTTATTATTATGTATAAATGTGACTTGTTTGTGAATTTGAGGTGTGTGTGTGGGGGAAATATAATCCTCCTTTCAAATAAATGGGGGTATTTATTTCTAAAGTTTTTGACTGTAATCTCCTTTGTGTACATTTGGGGCTTGTTATGATTTTTTTGATAGAGCATGAAGAGTAGTTTGCTGGGATTAGGTAAAAATATTTATTCATGACAAGTGGATTTACTTAGAGATCCTACTGGTGACCTGTAACAGTATTTGGGGTTCATCAGATTTAGAAAAGCAGCTTTCCCACAGTAAACTTTTTCCCACAGTAAACTTTGCTTTACATGCTGTATTATTATGTCAAACTGGCTAGTTCCTATGCATTTTTGATAGCTGACTACACATGGCTAATAAATACTGCTTTTCTTTATGTGAACAATTGTTTAGCAGCTGTAAGGATGTTATCCCTTCTCTTTTCTGGAAACATATTTATTCAGGCAGTACCTCATAGGTTAGAAATGTTTAAATTGTGCCACTCCTGTTGCTATAATGGTCTTTCCTCTTAGACTTTTTGAAACTTTGCTAGGTTGTCACTGCCTCTTCAGATAAATTGATGGGCTTCACTAAATATTTTAAAAGGTAGGTAAATAGGCCTATGTAGAGCTATTTGGGATAGTTATGTTTATGGAGTACTTTGTGATTTTAGGGAGGTAGGAGTCACTATGAAATGTAATTCTTCCCTATTTCTTTTTCTACTTCTCTCCCTCGATAATGTCCCACACATTTCCCTGTATTTGTGTTGCATTGCTTCTGCATTTGTAAAACTGCCGTGTCTAACAGCGCGCTCATGTATTTGTTTTTATAGCAAGAGCTTTTTTAAACAAGCATACAAAACTGTTATTTTATATTTAAGGCCTGAGTCACCTCTGCCGTGATTATGAATGTCTTGAATTACCCACAAGGACAGTTATTTTCTTCTACTGTTTAACAAGCATACTGTTGCTATAAATTAATGAGTAAGATCTTATGATACACCAGTGGCAAAATTAACCACAAGGACAAGTCATCTGAGGAAGAAAACATTCCGATCCCTATAAAGTTACTCTGTTGTCAAAAGCCAATTCAAGTTTACTTACAAACCCAAATTAAGGCCTGAAGCATGCAGATACAATTGTTCATTTTAATTGCGTTTCTCCTTTACAGACCGAGTAGAGTGCAATCTATTTCATATTCCTCCTGGAGCTATTGTGGGTGGTTCAGTTTATAGATGATGGGTTGTTTAAATACTAATCTTAAACTTGAACACACTATTTCCTAAACAAACAGCTCATTTCTCTAGGGATATAGCTGGTGGTGGCAGAAATGCTATAGACACTTTTGAGAGAGATAGAAATGTGTAAAGCTGAGCAGTTTTGAATCTTAAGAGCAAGCTAGTTTTAGTTCTTCATGTTTGGCAATATAGGGTAATGCATCAAACTCATAACCCAGGCTTCTCAAGGATGCTTTGGAACAGTGGGAACAAAGCTTGGTGGGCTCTTGCTGCCCATGAACCATCTTCGATTGAAGCAATTTCTACTCCATTACAGCATGCTGAGTTGAGAAGCATAAGATGATCCTATAAGGATTCAGTAATATCTCTGATTGGGGCTGGACAGGGAAAGTGAGGGGTAGCACTTTCCCACCTGCTGTCTCTTTGCCCCATTTGAGTGGCACTATCATCTCTAACCTAACTGGGACAGGGTGTGTGTGTGCAAGTGCATGCAGAACGCCGACAGTGGAATGGGGCTTTTGAATAGTGACAGTTGGACATATAGTGCTTATGTATAAGCATAATTCTTATTTTATTTATTTATTTATTTATTTATTACTTTTCATTTATATCCCGCCCTCTCCACATCGGAGTCAGGGCGGCTTACAACATTATAAAACAATTAATCCAATAAAACATATAAAACCATAATTTACATATCAACTTTAAAACCATTCTATAGCGCTATTTCAATCCAGTATAGGCGGTATTGACTTCTTAACTATGATCTGACCCACCGGTGTCCGGTGGCAGCCCTTTTTCAGTTAGACCACAAAAGCCTGTTTAAACAGTTTGGTCTTACAGGCCCTGCGGAATGCAGATAAATCCCGCAGGGCCCTTATAGCTTCTGGGAGGGTGTTCCAAAGTTCTGGCGCTGCCACCGAAAAAGCCCTGGATCTTGTTACACATAGCCTGGCTTCTCTTGGGCCAGGGGCGGACAACAGATTTTTTGTCCCTGATCGCAGTGCTCTCTGGGGGATATATGGGGAAAGGCGGTCCCGTAGATAGGCAGGTCCCTGACCATAGAGGGCTTTAAAGGTTAATACCAACACCTTGAAGCGAACTCGGAATACAACAGGCAACCAGTGCAGCTCTCTCAGCATTGGCTGAATGTGCTCCCGTCGCGGCAGCCCCATTATTTCAAGTATGTGAGGGGGCACACATGGAAACTTCTAGCTGGAGCAGGATGAATAGAGCCAGGAGGTGAGGTTTTAGAGTATCGTGTTCTGTCCCACTTGCCTTTGTTAAACTCCGCCCCCAACTAAAGGAACAGTAGTTGTGGTTCTCAAGTATTGACCACCTCAAGATGTACTCCTGCCCCAAAGTGTAATTACTTCATTTATACCAGGGGTGGCCAACGGTAGCTCTCCAGATGTTTTTTGCCTACAACTCCTGTCAGCCCCAACCAGCATGGCCAATGGCTGGGGCTGATGGGAGTTGTAGGCAGAAAACATCTGGAGAGCTACTGCTGGCCACCCCTGATTTATACCATGGGGCCTCCAGGTTCATCAAGTCCAACCCCCTTTACAATGCAGGAAATTCACAAGTACCTTCCCCACACCCCCAGTGGGGACCTAAAGTAGCTCACACTATTCTCCTATTCTCCATTTTACCCTCACAACAACCTTGTGAGGTAGGTTAGCCTCTGACAGAGTAAGGATTCATCCCTGGATCTCCCAGAACCTAGTCCAACACTTTGCTATAGCATGCTGGCTCATAGGACCAGTTTGTAATCTACCTTTCATTGTTGATTTCAGTTTAAACTAGGTGTTTTAAGATAGTAAAAAACATCACTAATTACTGCTTTGTCTTGAGACCCAGTTTGGTGTAGTGGTTAAGAGCATGGACTCTAATCTGGGGGAACAGAGTTTGATTCCCCATTCCTCCACATGCAGCTGCTGGGTGATCTTGGGCCAGCCAGTTGTCACAGTGCCATTATCTCTAGAGCAATTCTCAGCCCCACCTACCTCACAGGGTTTCTGTTGCGGGGAGAGGAAGGGAAGGAGATTGTAAGCCACTCTGAGACTCCAAGTGAAGGAGTCCAATCTAATCCCTCCTTCTTCTTGAAGGCCAAATACTTACAGAGTTATACCTCTGTTATATGACAGCAAGGGTATAAATTTATATGTCTTTAGTATTATTTTAATAGCTTCGCCTATTTATGGAGACCTCAAAAAAATCAGGATTTAGCATGTTATAATTAAATTAGCTTGTTGCTAAACGCCTTAACATTTTCCCATAACCTTGAATAAGTTTTTGTCCAGGGTTAGTACTATTAAAAATAATGAGGGCCCAACTAGTAATAGCTCTGGAGTAGGCCTATCCGTTGCCCCCCTTTCTATTCTTCTTTCTAGCATGTGCTCAAAGAGGGCATGGACTCAGCATTTCTGCTGTCATATGCACAAATTTGATCTTGAAGCAGCCTAATGGCAAACAGCGGATGTCTAATTTGCAACTTTTAGCTCATGTTAAGGGGTGAGTGAATGGAAATAACTGGAGAGCTCAGCATGAGCCTTTTCACTATATTTGTCAGGAGACCTGTTTTTCTTTTTCTTCAAACACAAGCTGCCAAATGTGTGTAGTCTGCACTACAATCCTGTTTTGTCAACATGACTCACCATGATTCAGATTCAGAACATGGCCGATATGTCAAGAGAAATCTGTTTCCATAGATGTACATCGGTTGTATATACCTACTTGTGTCATTGCCATGCAGCAGCAGAATTCTTAGCATGTATAAGTCAGTCCTGCTAATTTTAACAGAGCTTATATTCAAATAATCCTGCTCATGAGTCCAGCTTTAATTTTTGCTGTTGTTTTTGAAGCCTACTAAGCTATCTTTTCTCAAGAAAGACAAATGATTTGTTTGTGTAGTATTTATTGATGTTAAACCCACATGATATCAGCACAACAATCCAAAGTAATAATGATTGTATATTTTATATAAATACAAATAAAACGAAGCAAAAGGCCACTAGTGAAGCTAAACAAATAGTACATTAGCAAGGCACATCTGAGAAGAAATTTGTTAAGCGGATGGTATGATGAGCTTGGTTAGGAGGTGACAGCAGAACAGTTCATATGACAGACAGTATATGACAGAACAAACATTGAAGAAATGCCTGTAAGTGCAGTCATAACCACTTGCATCAGTTTGTATAGAAGAACTACCTTCTGTGTTAACTTGTTAGCTGCTAAAAACCTGGTTTGTGTACTTAAACAACAAGGTGCAAAGCAATAAATGTATAGCAGTAATGCAAAATATATGATGATGTACATAATACAAAACTTTTTTTAAAAAAAAAGGTACTGCGCTTGAATAACTGAGCTGAGATAAAGATTTCAACATTTTTATTTTAAATAAAAGGACTATAACCGTGCTTCATATAAAGGAATACAGTGTTTTCCTTTTATAGTAAAGTACTCTTGTACCATCATAACCTCCCCTCCCCACACCAGACCTAATTTAAAGAGTTCTTCTATTCCCTTCCAACTAAATTTAATTGTTTATGAATCGAAATTATTTAATGCAGTAGTCCAGTTAGATAAGGACTTAATCTGCAGTCTGGAAGTTCAACAATTTTTGCCGCCTTTACAAGATTTGAGGCAGAGGCAGGGTTGCTGTATCTTGCACTAGACAAGGACACAAAAGTGTGATTTCTAGTACACCATGCATGCAGTGTTTAAAATGTAACGCCATTTTACTTACCATCATTCTTTCATTCCATTTCCCCATCTCTACTAATTATTCTCTATAGTGTGTGTTTATCATTTAAACCCCTATTGCAAACTCATTCCTTTCCCCCACTTACTCTTATACTCCTAATTATCCTCTCCTCTGTCACAAAGACTCTGGTCAAATCAAATGTCTAGCATTAAAAAAAAAAAATCCTAGCCATTTAACAAATGTAACACTAAAGCAATTCCATCATAAGGTCTGTTTTATTATTGAATCAGCCTGGCAGTACATTTCTAACTTAACCAGTTCTTCCGTTGGCTGGAGTCACATTAATCTATCTGGCGTGAAGCTTCCTTGCCCATACTAAGTACATTTAAGGCAAGTAGTATCTTTCTAATTTGAGACATAAAGCCATTTGCAGATACTAGAATTTAATTTAGAACTATCTTTCTCCCCACCCACCCCCCGTCATGTTTTATCCCTTCAGTATTGCACATCAGAATACATTGCTGATACATTTGCAGTTTTGTTGTGGCCCAAAGAACATTATGTGTTTATAGCACCTATAACTCATAAAAGGCACTTGGTGATAAGGTTTGCAGTGTATGCACTTTTGAGAAATCTCAGTAATAAAAATGTCTGTGAAGGTGGTATATGTGCGCATCTGCGTGTGTGTGTGGAGTGTACACATCTATTTCATGATTGCTACCTACTCCAATTTGGTAGAATGATCAAGAAAGATGTGGCCATGGTGTTGTGTTCTTTATCCTTTGCACTTAAAGGTGTCTACCTTTCGCATAAAGTGGCATAAATTATCATTGGTCAAGACAATGGCTTTCAGTGTTTCACTTTGAAAGAAATTGGTAGACCCGACAGCTAAGGTTTACAGATCGTCACTTTCTACCAATCCAGACTGCAGTGTCAGATGAACTGGGTTTGCTTCTGGCTGAAACGCTGCTTTGATGTCTAGTCCTTGGTCAGAAAGTGCGGCGTATCGACTAGCTGAGTGACGCACCTTCTTTGGCTTGGTTGTCTGGGATTGTTGCTGCCACTGAGCTATAGAAAGAGAAAGTTATTGTGTCACAAGCACTATATTATATATCTGCAGCTGCAAAAATGACCATTCTGGTACACAAAACAAGCCTTTTTAAAATACAATCACTCTGATCCTGCAAATGAGGCTTGTGAAATGCAGATAGAATTACAGATTTGGGAGGGACCTCCAGGGTCATCCAGTCCAGCCCCTTGCACAATGCAGGAAATTCATAAATACCTCTCCCCACACATGGTGCAACATGACATGCATCTAGATACAAATTTATATCACATCTGGGTGAAGGGTGAAATGTAAAAGAGATGTGCATTTCTGTTTGAGGCCAGTGTCTATGCATCACCCAGACAATGAGAGCTGGATCGAGAGCAGTAATTTAAGAATTCATGTAATCCATGTTTCCTCATTATGTTTGTTGGGCTAATGGCTGGATCAAGGTATTTTGTCACCCCAAGCAATGTACAGTTTTGTCCTACCCCCACTTTGTTCTTGAACAGTGCAACAAGGGTTCATGGAAAAATAACCTGTGGTTACTTAGGCTATATATTTTTTTTTGCATTTTCCCAAACATTAAATATGTAGTACTTAAAATTCATCACAAGGGATCATAAATCCATGGTAAAATTGTTTTAATCCATGTTGCAATTGCTCTCCTCTTTTAAACACAAAGGAGTTTTGTTGCACCTCAAAGACTAACACATTCATTGTAGCATACATAATAACTGAATTAGAATTTAACATTAGGCTTAATTGCATTAACCAGGGCTTAAATTGACACCACTATGGCTATTGTGAATGGTAACTGTACTACTAAAGAGCCCCATGGCGCAGAATGGTAAAGCTGCAGTACTGCAGTCCTAAGCTCTGCTCATGACCTGAGTTCGATCCTGGTGGAAGCTGGGTTCAGGTAGCCAGCTCGAGGTTGACTCAGCCTTCCATCCTTTCGAGGTTGCTAAAATGAGTACCCAGCTTGTAGATGACTGGGGGGAGTGTAGATGACTGGGGAAGGCAATGGCAAACTATCCTGTAAAAAGTCCGCCGTGAGTTGGAAATGACTGCTGCTTGCACAGGGGACTACCTTTACCTTTAACTGTACGACTAAACTACAGACCCAAAAAGTCAGGTTTGGAATTCAGGGCAGCCCCCAAACCATGAACCAAGCCAAAAGACCTCGAACTGAACCAACAAGTTTGGTTTGCCATGGCTGGGAGAAAGAGGGGATCACTCAGGAAGCATTAAATGGCTAGCAGCCATGTCACTGGTCTGTTTTGCTTCCCTCCACTTGGAAACCATTTCAGCCTCACAGTAGGACGGGTACACCTGTCAGCTGTTAGGCTGAAATGGCTGGCAATCATTTTACAGGTCTATTTTGCTTCTCTCCGCTTCCAAGCGAAGCTGACCAGTGAAATGGTTTGTAGCCACTTAAACCTAACAGGTCATGACCTGCACTGCTCAGCTGTTGCTTTAAATGGCCTGAACAGCCAAATCAGAACAAGTCCAGTAGATGTTTAGGAAAGACACCTTCCCAAATCATTGGTTTGGGTGCCAAAGTCCATGCCAAATTTTGGCTCATGAGCCAGTTTTGTGCCTTTCCCTACTAAATTGTACTGCTTACATTTTATAGCTGTTTAGCCCCTCTGTTCATTATTTCCCCCCTTTATATAAGGGCTGAGCACACAACCTCTTTCCTCCAGGAAAAAACCAACCCACTCATGATTTTTGCAAAGTTATGGCCACTTCAAAAAATATGCGTTTTTTTAAAGCAATTTACCAAAGCTTTTAAAATGTTGATTCTAAAGTCTTATCAATAAATTAAATTGAGTGTAGAAATCTGAAAAAATCCTTTTGCTTCTCCCAAATTCCCCCTGTCCCTCATCCTTAGAAGCTTCTGTTGCAGTCTTTACTGAATTGGAAGGTAGCCAATAGTGAATTCTTCTGATTTGTATTTAACACTGAAACTTCTTGGAGGAAAGTTTGGGGAGGGGAGAAATTACCAAATTCATTGGAAGGAATTCCTTTTATTATAGTTTCTTTTCATGATTCAGTAAGTGCTGCAATCTGTAAGTATTGTGATTGGAGCAAGGGGGTCTGTGCTACCAAAACAGTGATGACTTCAGATTAGAAGTACATCTATGCTACTTACAGAAGACTGCTGTTTTTTATGCACTTGCCTTTGGCTTTAGTGAAAAATAGGAAGGGGCACATCTAGAGAACAGCCACAGAGGAGACTTCCAGCTGACCAGATGGTCAGTTCCCAGTGGAGGAAGGGAAGGGAAACAGGAATGGCAATGAGAAAGGGCTGTGCTTGTTCCAGACACTGCCTGTGTTGTCATAATGTCCCAAGCAGTTGCTTGTTTCACCTTGTCCCTGTGGCTCTGCATTAAACTTTGCAACAACATTCACAGCATTCAGTTTGAGCAGTTCACATATTGTGGGCTTTCCTACACATTACACTGGGGAAAATGCAGGTGCGCAATGGTCCATTTTACAGGGACCTGAACAATGTACCAATGTGATGGATTTCTAAATGTGATTTGTTCATACAGATCTTTATGATTTACACTTTATAGAAACCTTGGATATATGCCTAAAAAAGTGCAATGTGTGAATTGGCCAGGAGGGAATCTTGTTCACAGGCAGATTGTGCTGTATGGCTGGCTGCTTCCAGCAGGTTGGAAAAGACATTCAAAATTCCCCATGAGCTGCAAACCATTACTGTGAGTTGCTAAAGTAGCTATGCATGTGGGCCAATTCACCGGAATATATGAAGCCGCCCAAACAGCAACTTACTATAGACATCCAGCCTTGCTGTGCAGGACACAATCCCAGCCTCATTCTTAGCTGACACTGTGTACCAACCAGCATCTTCTTTTGTAGCTCCCTGAACAAGCAGGCAAATGTAACCATGGTTATCCTGATGCATGCTGGAAAAGAGATAAAGATTGTAAAACAGCGGTATATGCTTTTTACTCTAGTATTAACTTAACGGCGTCGGTCGGTCCCACTGAGGCTCAGAAGTGGACAGTAAATTAGTCTAACCTTACTCTGTCAGTGTTGTACACGAGAGACTCATTCTCTTTCTTCCAGAAAATCTGGGGGTATGGCACACCTGAAACTCGGCATTCCAGTCGCACAGGATACCCCTCAGCTACTCCAGTGTTTTGTAGCTTCTCTACAAATGCAGGTGGCTTGTGTGCTTCCTTTGCTATATATATATATATATAAAAGAAAGAAAGCAGAAATTGCAAGTATTTATTTATGAAGATGTCACACTTTATTCCTGCTGTCTCATCTTGCTCTTACTGAACACATGTTGGTTTGGGAAAGGAAAGTACTCTCGATTTTCAGCTTGTCAAAAGTGCAGTCCCAACGCTGATGTAATGTACAAAGAGACAATTTTAGCTACAGTTCAACATGTCTAAAGTCTCACTGATTTCAATGAGAGAATCAGGGACTACGGCTATAATCATATATAAGCTTCTGTTAGAATTAATGGAACTTCAAAGATATGCTTGGCAGCAGAAATTCCTTCACAACCTTCACTGGATGAAGGAAATCAGGCCTACATATTTTCTCTTTCTGTAGCAGCCTTTTAAAACATTACCCCTTCTGCATGGGAACTGCTTTTCCAATAGCAGCTTTCCATTTGTTGGGATAGCTTTTAAACTGATTAGCCACATGGGCAGGCACAGGCCACAAAGGTCTTTCCTATAGAAAAGGCAGCTCCTTCTCTTGGCACCATTCTTGCATACCACATCATCTTCCCCCACCATCCTGTTTTCCCCTACCACCCTGTTTTCCTGCTCATAGGTTCTTCAGCAGAGAGGGCGGGATATAAATCCAAGGAATAAATAAACAAAATAATATTTGAAAGGATTCCACAGTCAAACAGCCACTTGATAGAACAACTCATTGCTCTAAAGGAACTCAGCTTCACAAGCTGAAAAAAACAAACCCATAGATTGAATTTAGGGTTACTAAATTGTGGATACTATCCACCAGATACTTCTGAATGACCCATGGACTGTATCCAACCAGCTTTTCCATTGGTGAAAAGGAAGAAGGGATTTTCCTTTGATCACCCAAAAAGCTATGTTTGGAATTATAGGACTTGCATAGACAAAAACCATATGGGATTGCAGGTGTAGTAAGAAAGGGAATGGAGTGAGACGAAGTGAAAAATCTGTCTGGATCCAGTCCCATATACGTTTTGATAGCACTGTGGGATGTGTGTATACACACAGTGGTTGTTTGCCTTCCACTAATGTCTTCAGCAAGCATTTTTCTCACAAGAAAGCACACTTTGCTTTAGAATAAAACTGTTAAAACAGTCAATGGCTGAACTAAAGTTCAACATAATGACTTCCAGCTGAATTTATTCCATCATTACCCTGCAGTGACTATGTTAAGACCTTCACACACCTCCTCTGACCCATAACATGGGGCTCTTTCATACAAGTCCTGCTTAAAGGATGTTGTAAGGAATAAAAAAAAAAACACTTTGTGCACTTTTAAAAAAGTGATATATAAACATTAGGTATGGTGATTATTTTCCCTCAAAACTCTGTGCAGGTCCCTTAGGGAACTCATTGCTTGATATTCAGGAGAAAATAAAAGGATTATGCTCAAATCATGAAAAGCTCCAGAGAGGAAAGAGACACTATAATTGAGGCATAATGTGCAAAAATATCAGTGCAGAGGGACCCCCACCCACTTCATCATAATTGTCTGGTAGCATAAAAGCATCACATCAGCCTTTCTGTATCACAGTGAAAGAATAGTAAATGGAAATGTTACCGGCAACAATAAGTTCCAAGCTAAATGTGTTCTGACCAGCTCGATTGGTGGCAACGCACGTGTAGATGCCAGCATCCCTTGCTGTGACAGGCTCGATTATCAAAGAGTGCACGCCATTTTCACGAACCAGCATTTTGTGGGAACTATCAGAACGTATTACTCTTCCATTGACTTGCCAGCTTATATCTGGAGTTGGTAAGCCACTGACCTTAAAAAATAGAACACAGCAAGAAACTCTCTGTGAGACAAGCAGAGAGACTGTAGAAAAGATTCAAGGGTTGATAACAGGACATCCTGTTCTGTTGTACCACAAATCGTAAGTGAACCAAAGTCCATAGTTTTCAGCTATATCTGACAGACATTGCAGAACCTCTAGCCTTGAAGAGCAGTTCAATTTAAATGGAAGTCCCACAAAAGCATTAAGTCTTTTGTTGTTGTTGTTGTCGTTCAGTTGCACAGTCGAGTCTGACTCTTTGCGACCCCTGGACAAAGTCATGCCAGGCCCTCCTGTCTTCCACCATCCTTATGCATTAAGTCTTAAAACATGCATAATGGAAAGATATTATGTGCCATCTGTCATCTCCTTACTATTTTGCCCTTGATTATTATTAAGAATAATCCCCCACCCCAGCAATGGTACATAACCAAGCATTATAATATTTGTTAAATCATTAGAAACCCATTACTAATCTTCAAATTCCATTCTTTCCATCACTTTTATTTAATGTTCAGCAGAAATCAGTTCACCTGGAGAAAATGGCTGCTTTGGAAGCTAACTCTATGGCATCATACCCAACTGAAGTCCTTTCCCCTCCCCAAACCCCACCCTCTTCAAGCTACACTCCCAAAGTCTCCAGGCATTTCCCAACCTGGAGTTGGCAACCCTAGGTGTAATACAAAGGGGACAAATAAATTAGACCAGCCAAAGACAGAATGCAGAACACCACCGCCACCATCACAATCTCAAAATCACAAACAACACCAGAATGGGGGAATATTTTGTCTTGGCACTTGAAATTAGTGCTGCGAGAATTGATGCAGGAAAGTAAATTCACAACTGAGGCACTATAACAGGAAAAGGCTCCACCTGCTCACTCAACAGACTTTCAAAAGGCCACAGGCATCAGGACCTGTGTAGCTTGATCTTAGTGGCTGACAGGCTTGTTCTCACAGAAGAATGCTTCAAGGCCAATCCCATTTATAGACCACTGTAGCAATTTAACCAGGAATACTTTTAAAGAATACAGTTCAGGACTGACAATCTGCTTGAAGCACACAGTTAGTACTTAAACAGCCTGATGTAGTTGGGTGTGAAAGCATGAAAGCCAAAACTTGTGGGGTGAGAACCACTATTGAAAAATGCTTTAAAATCTTGTATAGTGTATATGCAGAGCACACAAAAGTAAATGAAACATTTTAAAAAATGCAACAGAATTACCACTTGTCAAGTTTTCTTCCTCAGATAAAGACCCAACATAAGAAAGACTGACTCAATAAATGAAGCCACAGCCTTCAATTTGCAAGGCTGTTAATGACAGGATATTCTGGAGGTCATTAATTCATAAAGTTGCTATAAATTGGAAGCAACGTGGCACGGCCCAACACACACATTCCACCCCCCCCCCCCCAAGTAATGTAAGCACTGCTCTGGATGTTTATTTCTTTAGAGCCACTAGAGGGAGCACATACTTTGTCTATTTGCAGAATTGGTCTTACGGTTAAATGTCTCAATGCTATTTTTTTATGCAGCAAAATTTTATAATGTATTTTCCATCTCTAGACTAAAGGATGTTCAGTATCTGCTGAAGACTTAAAATAATGGTTCCAAAGCTGCACTGGAATCCTAAAATCAATTAAATCAGGAACCAATTCAGTGGCCAGTATGCATCACACTTTTAATGAACTCAGACTGGTTTGATATACAAATAATAGTGCAACAGGCTTCAAGCAAAATTTATTTACTTTTGTTAGGCTCAGTCTTTCACTTCTAAAATCTCTGTGTATTTGGTAAAAATAAAAATATACAAATGAATTTTAAATCACAGTTGACAGTAATCTCTACTTGGAGGTTAAAATAAAGCTAAAAATGTACCTTGCAGTCCATTCTGCAAAGTTTTCCCTCTTGAACTATCAAGTCTCCTGGGGCCTGCAGGAAATGAGGTCGGAAGAAGCGTTCTTGGATTGGTTCATTTTCATCTCCACTGTCCCTTGAGCGAGATCGAGGTCTGAAGAGAACGCACAAAAATATTATTTTCTGTTGTGCAATAACCAGTTAAGCAAACTGATGAACTGCACAAATGCAACCCAGCATGGTTTGAGGGTGGCACTGTTAGGATATCAGCATTCCCTCTAAGACAACTCTATCTCAATATGAAATTGCTGCAACAATGTTAGCTAGAGGTCCTCCAGAACAGGATACAACCCATTTCACTGTGTATGAAGGACTAGGCTGAGATAGTCAGGAAGACTACAGAATCCTACCTAGGCAAGTAGCTGCCCTGATAAACTCCCAGCCATATCTATGTTGCCTGGCTTTGTCTGAAAGGAACAGACCAAGGGCTACCAACCTCCAGATGGTAGCTGGAAATCTCCTGGGATTACAACTGATCTCAAGGTGACAGAGATCAGTTTACCTAGAAAAAAAGCTGTTTGGGTAAGTAGACTTTATGGCATTATACCACATTAAAGTCCTCCTCCCCAAAAAGCCACTTTCCTCAGGTTCCACCCCCAAAATCTCCAGGTATTTTCTGACCTGGAGCCGGCAACCCTAGATTGTAGGGTGAAGATGAAAAGACAAACGGTGTGAAGGAAAAAACCTTTAATGACTGTATAATCCCTATGTGTTTTGTGTGCAGTTAGTGTTAAGTACTAACTGTGCACTGAAAGATCGGTGGGAATTTTTCAAATTCTTTATGTTCTGTTTCCAGTCTGAAAGATTCCCCCGATGACCATTAAAGATTCTTTCCTTTGCACCATTTGTCCTTTCATCTTTGTTTTACCTTGGTGAGACTCCCTTTCCTTCAACCCTAGACTGTACCCAACATGGTAAAGATGGCATAGATTGACATATCAATATGGCCTGTCTGCATACTTGCCAACAATTACAGCAACAGCCCACAAATTAAAAACAAGCTCTGAGTCTGTTTGCTGGAGAATTAATAAAGTACATGAAAAGTCAAGACTGCATTATCTCAAGAGATGGCCTCACTAAGTGGCAATGCCCACCTTTGATAAGTGGCTAACTTTGTCAGTAAAGCTGCCCATTGGCAGAGTCAGCGGTGAGCATCTCCAAGGTGCCACAGCTTACATAGATGGCTTGTAGGTTTCCTAGCAGAATTATCTAGGGGTGGTGCCACTTTGGAGAAGGAAGTGTGTCAGCACCATACAAGAAGCACCATACAAGAAGATTCCTTGTGGGATCAGGCAGGATGTGCCTGTCATCCAACAGGCAGGATGTACTAGAGGGAATTGAAATGAGGATGGACTGGGAAGGTTGATACCAAAGCCTGCATTGGTTAACTCCACATTAAGAAATTGAATAAAATGGATGAAAAGAGTAGTGGTGGAAAGAGATGGAAGGAAGATGTAAAAGTGCTTTTTGCCATTACTGTGAAACTCACATTTTGATATAAAAATAAAATTCCCTATTGCAAATCAGAAATCCCTGTTCTGTGTCCAACCGCAAAACAGTGCCACGAAGAACAGGAGCTGCTTGTCTTTCGTTTTTAAAATGATATTTTTTTTGTTTCAAAACTATTTTAGTTGCTCTAATCAATGGACTAAAAGCTGAAATAGAAGTACATGAGCCTTTTCATTTTCTTCCCACTGCTCCTATGACTCCCAAGCTCTCCCAAAGTCCAAACTAGATTTTGAATTGGGCTGAATTGTAGTAGAGTTGCCAATCCTCAGTTGCGGGCAGGGGATCCCCTTGTTTGGAGGCCCTCGTCTTGCTTCAGGGTTATCAGAAAGTGGGGCACTCCATTATACCCTATGGAGACTGGTCCCCATAGGGTATAATGGAGAATCTATCTGTGGGTAGCTGCTTTATGGCCACAGCCTGGGCACCAGAGGGGCAGAGGGGGCTGCATGGTGGCTGTGGCATGGCTGGGCTGTCTGAATTGCATTGCTGTGGGGTCATTTGGGCAAGCTTTCATTCCTGGGGCTAGCCATTGTTGGGTTCCTGCACTGTTTGGCTCATTGGAGGGTGGGCTTGACTGCACGTCAGCTGTGACCACCCCTCTTTGGCTCTATTTAAAACCCCACTTGCACATGGCCGGAGCAGTCCTTTTTGGCTGGAACCCCTCCCTCCCTCCATCTGGTAGCTGAGTGTTTGTTTTCTTGTTATTTGCTCTTGTCACAACTTAATGACAGTTTCAGGCATTGGGCAGGATCCATTTGGGGGAAGGATGTGCCTGTGTCCCACCTCCCCAGGTGGGGATACCCCTAGAGGGATTTGGGGGTGGAAGTGGAGCCATATAGCAGCATGCCCAGCTTGGGGACTGATGGCTAGCTCCACTCCCAGGTGGCTAGGGTTTCACCTGTAGGCTTGTGCCTTTGTGGGATCATCTGTTTGTCACTTCAGGTTCCTCCAGTAGGCAGGCTGGGGATGGGTTCATTGGCTGAGAGGTGGGTCTTGCCCAATGTTTGGATCTGTGCCCCATGATGCACCAATGCCCCATCTGCTGTGACCGATGAAGCTGTGACCTGTTTTATTTCAAACTGGTTTATGTGTATTTTGTTATTACTTTTTCCCTTTTTTCCACCAAGTGCCCTCCCCTCCCCTTAGGACTGCAAAGAGAGATAGAAAAGAAATGCATGACTAACATACCTTCTGACATGAGACTGGTTCGGTGGTGTCCGGGGACTGCGTCCTCGCTGGTTGACAGCTTGGACCATCAGCCTTCCTGTACAGCTTACCCTGCCCTGTCAATCATTGAAGGGGAAAATTTGAAATTAGACATTTGAAAAGCAGTTACACAGAACAGATTCCTTAGCAATTAAAACAAACAAAGGTCAGCCCTTGCCACCCACACAGCTTTACCAAATGTTTGTCTCTAATCAGAAGCTCCTGCAGGACAGGAGGGTCAGTCAGCACAAAGGTGAGTGATAGATCTCAGGGAAGTATTTAAGGGCAGGGAGGCAGAATTAGATAGCCAACATCTATACCAGCCTGCCAGCCCAAAAAAGGTCCTGCCTTAACTTGGACAAAGGGGCTAATGCAGCTTCTGTAATCATCATATAGAAACATGATCATGCCAAGTCACTGTACAATGCATGCCAAGAGGCAATGCATGTCACAGTGAAGGAAAGCTCCACTCTGCACCGAATTGCATTTGTGGTGTCTCACTTATTTTAGTGGAGGTCCTGCAGCAGCAAGTAAATCATGATCTGCTGTCCATATAAACCCTCATGTGCTTTGAAAGCTCCACTTCAGAATCACAAAGATCACCTCTGCTGATGAACCAGTAAAGCTGTTTATACAAACAATCAAATTTGTTAAAACATCATGCTTTGTGACTTCACAAGCACAACCCCACCTATAACTGCACCAAGGATGCTAGGAGAACAGCATGTTCTGCATCATGCTATTTTATTGTGGTTAACCTCTTTGAAATGGAACTCTCTGACATGCAGCTTTAATAAAGAACACAACTCTTCAAACCCCGTTATGATCATTCATGGCACAGACACTGTTCAATAGGTCCTTATGTCGGAGGAATAAACACTTCTAAATGATCATTTTGCCAAATCATAAAATATCAATTATCCATTTGCAGCAAGGACTCTGTTTGCCTGGAACCATCATAGTTTTTGGCAGGGAAAATGCAGTTGTTGACATGTAGGAATGTGTTTATATCTCTGACAAAAACTCCTATTGGATGGTGTCTGTATGTGAATGATCATAGCATGTATATGATTGGTACCACTATCATTTTGCAAGGGTTTTGTTTGAATTGGTAAAAAAAAAAATCTGTGCTGAAGGAATACTCTCCTGCTGTACAGTACCCGTGTCACAATGGTCACCCAACGAAAAAGAAAGCTCTGAAATTCACTGTGGATGTTCCTTGTTCTCAGCAGCTGCCTCCCATTCTTGGTGGCTCCATTGCTCTGAATGTGAAGCAGAACTGCTTGAGCTGGGAAGTCAAGCAGAAGGTTTGTCCTCTGTTTATTCCACCAGACAAGCCTTCCCCTTTTCTTTGTCATGGAATATACCTCATCATTTAAAAGGCAGGGGGAATAAAGGACAAAAACCCAAGCCAGCAGCAAGACCTCAGGTGGTTATTTCAGTACAGAGGTCTTGACACTTTCAAAAGGATATGTGGATGGAACTGCTTCCAGCACAGAAATGAGTGGGGCAGCTTTGTCAACGTAAGATCTCAGCATGCAAAGCAAATCTCTTACATCAGGGCAGCTATCTATAGCTGGCAAGGGTACCTGCTTTCCAACATTAAACTCACTTAATTAATTTCAGCTCTAGCCCAGTATTTCTAAAGAAAGTTGTTGCCCACAGAAACATGTGCATTTGGTAAGTTCCCACTGCTGTTCTTGAAAAAAAAAAAAGGATGTTTAAATATGGGAAAGTAGTTTTTCACACAACATAGATATAGAGAGATTAGTTATCCATTAACAAAACTACCCATTAATCTACACTTCTCTAGGGCTTCAAAATCATGCAAACACATACAGAACAAGCTGCGCAAACATAGAAAGTGCTTGTAGCCACTCAGCTATTATTTGCTTGCACAAATATGTCTATGTGGGGGGGGGGGGAATCCACACCACAAATGATGTATATTCACAAAGGCAGGATATAAATAGCAATAATAAATATAGTTATTTACACATAGTCCCTTAATGCATTGCTACCACATGGAATTTGTTAAAGCAGTGGCTTCACAAAAGAGACAGTAACCATTCTAGCCTACCAGTTCTCAACAGTTCTCATAGATATTGTCTGTGTCCTTTATAAAGTTTATATCTCTGCTACCTGTCATTACATTTTATGACACACACGGTCCAGCCTGACAAGGTATCATTTTTGTCAGATCCAGTCCTCATAACAAAAGAGTTTGACATCCCTGCCATAGAGTCTACTCTCCAAAGCAGCCATTTTCTGTTGTCTGGAGATCAACTGTAATAGCAGGAGATCTCAAAGTGTCACTTGGAACTTGGCAACCCTAGATTAAGGAATAATACTGAATTTACTCTTGAGTAGGCCTGCTTAGGATTGCTCCCTGTATTTCTTTTCTCTCTTTCACCAGCTGCTCTGCCACACAGGACTCTACTTTTGCTCCACAACCAGTGGCAATGGGGGGTGGGGTGGCGGGGGGGGGGGGGTGGCATCATAAACAGGAGTACACTATCCTGAGCCCATTGTCTTCAATGGGTTTAGAAGGGACTCTACTAAGGACTGCTTAAATCCCACTGGAAATTAGCAGGACTAAAATATTCTTAATAGTGTGCTGCCTTGCAGTTTACGTTTGCAACACAAAGAACACATGTGGGATTATTGGCTGGATGTACCTTGATGGTAATCACAAAATAATCTATGTTGTAATCAGAATGATCTTCATTTTCATGAAGAAACAGCTCTCTCTCTCTCTCTCTCTCTCTCTCTCTCTCACACACACACACACACACACCCTTGGATATGAATGTTCATTTAATCTCACAGACAGCATGAAGTATAGTTTTCTATACTTTTTGGCATAAGAGTGTTTCCATGCTTATGATTTCATTAACATGAGTAACAAAAGGCAACAAGTGTGAACAGAAATGTTTCAGAGCTGAAACTGTGCCTATTGGAATCTGGCTGGTGTCAGTGACTTAATAAACTCCTAAAGGGTTAAGTAGTTTGGATCCTGGGGACCCCAACAATGGCTAGAACTGGAGATCCATGTTCCCATCTCTCAGGCCAATTTAAATCACCAAACAAATCCCCATGTTAAGGTAAATTCCAGTCTGGAAATGAATTCTTAAGTGAAATTTTTATTGAGTTAAGAAACATCTGGAATCTTTAGAGCTCTACTTTAGCCATCAATATAAATTACAATTAACTAGCAAGAAAGTAAAGAAAGTACAGTTGGTTCTTCTAAATTTACTACCTTCATTCAGGAACTCAAATAGAATGCCCCCCCCCACACCCATCCCTGGCCACCAGTGAAGCCTTACTCAGGTTACCAGCTTTTTTGGATACTAAATTGACATCAGCTACACACAGGATTTTTTTGTGGTGGCCCCAGAGCTGTGAAATGCCTTTCCACTGAATATCATTTTATTTGTTTCATCCCCTTTTAGGGACCAAAAATTTTCCTTTCATCGTGTTGCAACCAACATGAACCACCGTTTTCCCAGTTCATGCCCATCGCTAATGCTGATTCTTCTTCAATAGCTTTTGTTCATTAATATGCCTACTAATTTTATCTTTGATAACAGATTAATGGATTTGAGGCCTATGGACAAACTTCAATCAGTGTTTAGGTTTTTTAAAGCATACTTATTTCCATTTATGATATAACACAACTGGAATCTAGATCTTCTGGTGTGAAAAGCTGGTGCATTAATCCACTGCTGCTCTTGGTCCCTAATGTACTGTTAAAAGCACAGTGGAACTGCGCTAGTGCCAGGAGACATAATTGTGTTTATTTGGAAACGATACTGTGACGAGAGAATTATAAATGACTGGATGAACCAAGTAAAAGCTCGTCTTTGTTGCACAATAAAATAAACTTCCAGCTTCATATCCAGACTTCTCTCTGGTTATTGTCCAACATAAATAAATCTATCAAGCGCTCTTTGTCCAATGGCTAAAAAGGAATTAAAGCTGAACATTTCTAATTTAATTTGAAAAACCTTGCTTTTTTGTTATTGTTTACATTTATTCTTGGTTATTAAAAAGGGACATGATGATGCGACACAAAAGGAATAATGACAGAAGCCAGGCTCAAGCCCGTGTGCACCCTCATGACCTTGCTCATTGTGATTTCCTAAGAAACCACAATTAGCTGTTCTGTGTGAAACTGGCGCTTGCTTTCCATGTCAGAATTGAAAGTCACAGTGGTTTCCAACTCTATCTTGAGGCAAGCCCAAGCTCAATTGCTTCTTTGGATGTCTTCATATACGTCACTATCCAGGATGTGCCTCATATTTGAAAGGAAGCAAGCTCGAGAAGTGACTCTTGCAGATTTACAATGAGAATTCTCCTTTGAAGATGAACAATTTTGCTGTACAATAGCACTAGGAATGATTGGATGTTCCAGACACACAAATGTATAGTTAAGGCAAAGATGGTCATCCATGGCTTGGTGTGGCAAGGGCTCAGCTGCAAATCCTTCAGAGATTCAGCAGGCAGAGTCTTCTGCAGGTGCAGCTCATTAATAAACAATTACTTCATTTCTTGCACTTTCAATAGTATGCTCTAGCAGAATTTGGAAGTCACTATGGTAAGGTCTATATCGGATCCTGTGTTTGACCATACTATTGCCTTTATATGGTAGCAACATTTATACTTTAAAGTTTTATACATTTGTAATATCAGGTCAAGGTGCCTGTTACTTTATACATCTTGCTGTCACAGGTGCCACTAGATCTGATGCTGTGCAAAAATGGAACCATTATGTAGCCTAGCAACATTCATAACGGACCACAACAGTCTCTGAGAGGATAAGCAATGCCTTAGCAATAGAACTTGTTATTTTTAAACACAAATCCTTCTTGCAATTTTGGTTTTGGCAAAACATTTGGTGCTGCCTGCCACAAGCCTTCATTCAGTAGTCTGTCCTGCTGCTTTTTGCAAATAGGCAGCTCAGAAATGATGTGCTGTTAAGCAGATTTGAGCTGAAATCTGGTAGATGCTTATGTGACCAGACTGGCTCCCAAGCAAACATGATCAGGAAAAGAATGTTGCTCTTCTGTGTCTTATGTTTGTTGTTGTTTTCCAGAAAGGTGATCGGTTATTTATGGACTATATCTTAGTATAGCTTCTTGGAAATGTAAGTAACTGCTCAGATTAGAAAGCAACAGAATCCCCTGAAGCTCCAGATGACAATTCCCACAGAGACTGCTACCTCTCTGAAAAGTGTGTGCTTTGCTTTAGAATGAAGACAGAACTCCTGACCCTACACAGAATAGTATTTGTTGAACTGATGTTTCAAGTGGGATGATATATGCTAGAAAGTATAAGAAGAAGAGAAGAGATTGGATTTATACCCCACTTGGAGACTCAGAGTGGCCTACAATCTCCTTTCCCTTCCCACACCAGACACCCTGTGATGTAGGTAGGACTGAGAGAGCTCTTCAAGAAGTACTTTTGAGCAGAACAGCTCTCAGAGTTATGGCTGACTCAAGGTCATACCAGCAGGTGCATGTGGAGGAATGAGAAATCAAACCCAGTTCCCCCAGATTAGAGTCCACACACTTAACCACTAAATCAAACTGACTAAGGATATACCACTTTTGACTATTTTAGCTTGGTTTTCACAACCTGTGCAAGGTATGCTGATATAGATTTTAGAACTGAACAGTCATTGAACTGGGCTTCCCCTACTTGCATTATATTTCACTACTACTCTGTGTTGTCCATGCTAAGGGCAAAACTGCACTTTTAAAGAAACAGAGGGCCAACATCCTCTGTGGAGCAGTGTTCCCTCTAAACTGAGTTAGTATGAGCTAGCTCACATTTTTTTAGCCTCCAGCTCAGACATTTTTTTTAGCTCAGAAAAATGGCCCTAGAGCAAACTAATTTATGTACTCGATGACAACTTTAATGCCAGTAGCTCACAAAGTAGAATTTTTGCTCACAAGACTCCACAGCTTAGAGGGAGCATTGCTGTGGAATACTTCAATTTCCCCACTGTAGTGAAAATCACCCTGTATACTGACATCATAACATAAAATCACTGTGTGATTCCTAATGCTACGCCATTGGCTACACTGGGAGAGCAAAGAAACACATGCCAACATCAGCACATAGTTGTTTTACTGTGAAGGCAGAGGGATGCCATTTTCAGCAGTAGTCCTTTGTTTCTCATAACATGACAAGGTGATCAGTAGAAAAAGCACAAATGATCTGCATTTATAACGTCCGGAAGCACGTCAATGAAGGATGTTTCAAGTTTGTTTAAGAAAATGTTAATACGCTGGCAGTTGCTCAGAAATAGATCATACTGCAAAACATTCATTGTGATAATATCCCAACGGCACCTTGTTTTAAACTTGGCAGCTTGCACGTGTCCCACCCTACTTGTGTCAGATGAACACAGATGGTTGTTCCAGAATGACATCACCCATCAATTAAATTATTCAAAATTCAGATGTAAATACTTAGAGAGGTTTGTGCCCAGAAGCATGCTTATTCTAGAGCCAAAGAGTTGGCTTACCTGCGGGTTGGCAGCCATTATAGTATAATTCCCATCATCATCCAGGGTGGAGGCTGTGGTGTGGAGAGAGCAGGTCCCATCAAGTTCTCTCTGCATCTTGTAGTGTTCACTCCATTTAGAGATTTGCTTCCCATCTTTGAACCAATAGATCTGCACCCAACCCCCCCCCGAGAAACAATAAAGAAGATGAATACTATAATAATTTCTCAATAATACGAAAGTTTCAAAGGTTGATGAGAGTACTAGGACTCTGAATTGCTGCCACATCTTATTTAGCTGGTGCGTCATCCTTTCTGTAAAATGCCTCAGATTTGACAATTTAATTTCTAGGGATCACAGGAAGATAAAGAAGATCCAGCTCCAACCTCTTAGGCATTATGAGTGGTTAAACTCCTTTAATTTAACACCTTAATGTGAAACTCAATTAACCATCAGAGACCAAAAGCCAGTGGCAGCAACACTATGTAAACGCAGGAGCTATTTTTCTTAAGATTTTTTTGGTGGCAGGTTGTTTTTAAGGGGCTCCTAGAATTGCACTGATGGTCAAGCCAAGCTTCTGTCTAGTCAGGCTAAGCCAGAACCACTTAAAGCCTTTGTATCACTAAAAAGGGTGATATGAATCAGATCTGAGGCAGCAGCCAATGTTCCCTGTGCTGTCCTCTCTCATAGTCTCCCACAGTTAAGGCCACCAAGGATGTGTTTGTATTTAGACTAATATATATGCATGTACTTGCTGCTTATAACCACTTTGAAATGTTATCAGTAACTATGAAATGAAAGAGGAAAGGACTGCTTTAATTTACAACAGAAAGGACCAGAACAGAAAAAAGAACATAGATTTGTTTGACTTCTGGACCAGTTCTAGCATTATCAAGCACAGATACTTAGGGAAGGATGTAACTAACTTGTGCAGAAAGCCAACCTCATAGAACACAATTGTTGGGTTTGCAGTGCAGGCTGATAATACAGTGCAGACTGCACATACAGGAGTGCACAGGATCACAGCTCTGGCTGGGTTGGTGTCAGGGGATGTGGACGAATATGCAAATACTGGGCTTTTTCTACAACCTCCCCCCTGTGCACATGTATTTAGAACCAAAGAAAAATCACTGTGAGTAAAGAAAGCAGGATTTCCCTTAGTACTATTATTTAGGCCAATCAATAAATCCCTTTACAGCATTCATTACTCCATTTTCCAGAACCCCGCTATGATTGATATGGTGCAGGGAAAGCTCACAGGAAGAGCTTTGATCTTGTAAGTTCTGTGATGGTGGGCTTAATGATGAGAACTGGCATCTAAGCTGCTGGCAAAAGCAGCTAATCAGGAACAGGGAGGAAAGGAATGAATGTTGCAGGAAGGGTTTTTAAAATCGCCCCAAGGAGGCAGTATAATAATTGACAAGAGGAGAGTTTTATATGTTATGATTATTTTGCTTCAATTATAAGATTATAATTAACAACATGAGAGTTTTATGTGTTTTGATTGTTTCAGTAAATTTGTTGTATATTTACTAAAGAATATTTATATATGCGGCTTAGAATTTACTAGGTTTTTAAACTAGGGCTTACATACATAGCTTAGCTCAGGGCTGTCGAACTCATTTGTTACGAGGGCCGGATCCAACACAAATGTCATTGTGTCAGGCTGGTCCATGAGGTACCAGAGAGATAAACTTTACAAAGATAATTTCAGATGCTGAATGGCAACAGCAGGCTTACGGAGGGGTAGAAGGCATGGAGGTATCAGTATTGATAATGAGACAGGAAACCTAGGTTTCAATTTGATACAGGAGGGTTCAGTCCAGGAGGAGGCAAAGGATAAATAGAAACAAGTCTGAAGAAATGAGGAGTGACTCATGAAAGCACATACCCTAGCACAAATTTTGTTAGTTTTTAAGATGCTGCTAGACACTTGCTCTTTTCTACTGCTATTAAAAACCACAACACTGGAAAAACTAGTAGGGGAATGTTTTAACCTTCCAGGACATTCAGTTGCTGATCTAAGAGTAGCAGTTCTCTTATAAAAGAATTTCAAAGGGAGATTAGAAAGAGAGACAGTTGAATTGCAACCGATAATGAAACTCAAGGCAATGCAGCCACCCTGAGCCCGCCTCGGTGGGGAGGGTGGGATATAAATCAAATAAATAAATAAATCCTCCTAGACTGGACTGAAAAACCTAGGTTTCTTCTCTCATTACCAATGCCTGCTATTGTCATTTGGCATCTGAAATAACTTCATTCTCCAAGGTATAAGGACCGATGAACTCACATTCTAGCTGTATCTGAAGAAGTGAGCAGTGAAAGCTCATGCCCTGCCACAAATTTTGTTAGTCATTAAGATGCTGTTGGACTCTTGTTCATATCCACTAAGGCAAGCTGTGCTGTTAGGTTTCTCCCCCCACCGCCCGCATCTGTAAGAAATGAGAAGGGGAAGGATCTCTGTCTTGCTCTCTCTGGCTCTTTCCCTCCCTCCCCCCACCTCTGAAGAAGTGTGCAGGTACACAAAAGCTTATACCTGGAATAATGCTGTTGTCTTAAAAACAGGATTCTCTCTCTTTCCGACTTGCTCTTTCTGGCTGTTTTCTCCCCACCTTTCCTCCCCTCTACCGAAGAAGTGTGCAGGCCATGCATAAAACATTGTTGGTCTTAAACACTGGACTCCATTCTCTCTCTCTCTTTGACTTTCCCTCCTCTCTTTCTCTCTCTCTCTCTCTCTGAAGAAGAAGAGTGCAGGCATGCAAAAACTTGCACCTGGAATAAAATGTTGTTGGTCGGCTGCCATGAGATACCATTTTCCCCTCTCTCTCTGGCTCTTTTTCTCCCCCTCCCTCTCCAAAAGAGGAAGGAGGTGGAGGAGCCCTCAGCCAATTGAGGGAAGACTTCCTCTAGCTCTTTCCCTCCTCCCTTCCTCAGCCACTCGAGGAAAGGCTTTCTCTCCTCTGCAATGTAGGAAAGGAAAGACGGCAAAAAAGCTGCAATGCCAGAAACAGGAAGGAGGAAGCAGCAGAGTGCCAGTTGCTTGGTGGGCCAGATTGGGGCCCTGCAGGGGCTGGATGCAGCCCATGGGCCATATAATTGACACTTCTGACTTTGCTTAATTTCTCTTGTTTTCAGAATCTTATGTGCTTCAGTATCATTACAGCAACAGGGCTGTTTCAGGTTAGCAAACCAGTGGAGAAGGAGTTGCAGTCCAATTCAAGCTGCTGCAATCCAATCCACACTGAGCCCGAATGCCTGCTTATTAAATCTGAAAAAATGCTGTGTGCTGAGGAAATGAACCCCTCTGGTTTGACTCTGACACCTTTAAAACTGGATTAGATAAATTCATGGAGGACAGGTTCATTAACAGCTATTAGCCATGAGGTCTCCATGTTCAGAGGTAATATACTTCTGAATGCCAGCTGATGAGGGCAGCAACTGCCTTTTGTGCCCTCTGTGTCTGGTCAACTGTTGTAAGCAGTGGACTGATCCAGCAACGTTGTAAGCTGTGGACTGATCCAGCAGGGTTATTTTCATGTGCTTAAAATTAGCCACTTTGATGAAACATTACTAAACTTCACATTTCCAAGCAAAATTGTATGTTGTCCAACATCAGTGAACTCTTCCAAGTTCAACATCTTTCCTGATGCCTGAACACCATCCATTTATGACTAAGCTGCAAGGGCAGGTCTTTAAAGTCTAACAATATCCCCCTTATTTAGCAATACTCATGGGGCTTGCATTGAAGATTACTTGTCAAGAAAGAAAACCCTTCCATGTAGGATTCTCAGGTACTGATGAGGTCAAATGATTTAATTACACCCAGGCATCAGTTAAACTTGCTTCTTCATGTGCGGACTTGCAGAACTTCCCCAGTGCCAATAAAGGACATTAATGTGTTTCCATATGCTGACCTAACTTTTATTTGAATCACTAAAGATATGTTATCATTTCTAAATCTATAGGTTAGTAATGACATAGTTGCAAAAATAAGTTTGAACTTGTATGCTTCATAATGTTACTTGACATCTGTTGGTCTTGTAAGAGCCAGTAATTATTTTATAACACACTTCTTTCATTACAGAATTAGAAGGCTTGCCAGGAATTAAATCAGCAGGGATACATACTGACATTAAATTGTGTATACCTGATGTCCTAGATTAACATGATTACAATGCTGTAAACTTTACTTCCATGTATGGCTTTTTACTTATAACTTGGTTGTGTAATAATTAGACAATCACGTCAATTCTCTTCCCCAATTTCAAAGCAATGTTTTCATCTCTGGAGTTGCTGCTTTTGTCTACTCTGATTTCAATTTCCTCCCCTCCCCCCCCCCCAAAAAAAAACAGCCCATCAAACTACAGACAATTGTACTCAATATAGTGGAGCAGAAATGAATTATGGAGAAAAAATACTATGCTCATTTTTTCATATGTAGATATTCTCACTTCTGCATCCATAATCATACTTTTGAAACACAAGATATTCAAGATCTCATCTGCAAGGGCAGTTCAACTGGTCCACTTTGGAGACCCTGAACATGTGGAAAGGCAGCATTGAAAATGTTTTAAGTAAAATAAATAAATAAAACTGTGTGCATATACCAATGCATACAAATAATCAACTTCTTTAAATTTCCAAAATAAAAACAATTATATGAAATTTCATACCATTAACTACTATTAACAACTATAATGGTATGCATAATGACACAGCGCTACATAGGTTAGATATTTACTACAAGTTATAAAATAAGCCTAATTTCAAAGCTGGAGCACATATTCATAAAATGTAGCCCCCCCCCCCCTAATTTATACTCAGTGCTAATAATAAGGTGCTTTTGTTTTCACATCAGTATTCTATTTAGATGGCATGTAGGAGAAAAAGGCAAAAACACTCCTCTCCTTGCAAAAAAATACCTTGCATAGACTGCAGTTCTAAGGACACTTTCCAAGACTAATCCCTATTGAATAACTTGGATTTACTTCCAAGTAGACTTGCTTAGGATCCCTAGGCATATCTAGGGCTGCCAGTCCCCCAGTCAGGTCATGGAATCCTCTGCCCCAAACTATCATTTCCTGGCATCACTCTGAGTAGCGACACAAGAAAAACAAAACAAAATAGGCATCAGCCAATAATGTGATGTCACTTCCAGAAAAATATGTGTCTTCGTGTCTCTCTGGGAATTGGCCAAAACTCTATGGTAAAACTACCAAATTTTTGACAATTTCTTGAGGGGTCTGATATAACTTCTTGGGGGAAAAACCCCCAGAAGTCATGATTTAACATATCTTGTTAAGAACAGCCAAAAGAAAACACCATAACGCAGAGTGCAAACTTTCAAGTTCTTGAGAACTTTGCATCAGGCTGAATTAAAAACAAAACAAAACAAAAAGGTCTTTCAGGCCATGCTCTTAAACCCTTTTGTCTGCATCTTGAGCAGAATGCTCAGATGCCTTCAGTGGATACAGTGTGAAATGAGTATCCAATTCTATGGACCTTTGGGAAGACATGAGCAAAACTCCCTCAAAGCCATCTAATTCAGAATATAAAATAAGTAGTAAATCAAATGGTCCACTGAAGAAAACTTCAGTTCTCTCTTACCACTATTTTTTTAAACATCCAGCCTAATAAAGACTTCTGGAGCATTTAAAAACTTGCACACTATGTTGTGATATTTTAGATTGAACAGAGATCGCCAGTAAGTTGAATGCCACATACTGAGGAAAGTCTTACGTGCAGACACATACAAGCAGGTTGACAGTGTCACATGGTCATGTCACAAAATTATCTTGCTGTGAGATGAAAGTTGCCAGATGCTCAAGTTTAGCCTTCATCCCGCTCCCCAATTAAAACAAATTTTGATTCTCCCCCCAGATGGGATAAAGCCGACAGGCATATGCACATAGACCCTCATGCACTTCTAGCATTATCCATGAATAACTAAAACACCTGTAGATGCCCCTGTTCAATTTAGTCTGGTTCTCTCATGTACAACTCCAGACAGGTTTCTACTCCCTCACCTTTGGCTTTGGATTTCCAGAAACTCTGCAGGTAAATGTGACCGGCATTCCTTCAAATATTTTGTAATGTTTCAGCTTCATCTCAAAATATGGTGCCACACTATTATCCAGGGGCTCTTCTCCATGCTCCACCTCATCATCTGATTCTTCTACAGGAGTCCGCTCCAGCCGAAATTCAATCTCACTGATCAACCTCTGCTCAAAACTGGAGACTTTGTATTCCTACCAAAAGTAAGACATTTGAGGTTAAGTCCCATCTTTATTTTATAAATAGTTTGACCATGCTCCTAATTAACTCCATTCTGCAGATTCTCTCCCCCACCATCCATTAGGATTGCACACAAAGAAGGAAACGGTATTATATAGACAAGCAAATTGTAACAACCTCAGTCCTAAATGAGTTCCTTATGAAACAATGGGCACATGCAATAAGATGTCTGGATTGCATTTCAAGCCATCCTAAAACTTCTGCCACACACTAACTATCCCCCGCCCCCTCCCAATTCCAAACTCCAATTAGCTTTCCTTGAGAATGCAGCTGAACAATGGCTGGAAACAGATATCCAGCAACCATATGGCAGATGTTGGCAAATATGCTGTGGTTCTATTGAAAGGAGAGGTAGTCATCTGAATTTCAGCCTTGCCAAGATATCATTGTAATAATTTTCCTTCAGTGGAGAAGCAATGGATAAAGATAATGCTAGATTTAAAAGGCTTTGGAGGCTATGGAAGACTACCTTTCAACATGGGTAGAAGTGACATGTAGTTACTTGATAGAAGTCTAGTGTACAGTTACAGCTTTATTGTGCACCACAGTTTACACACACACACACAAAGCCATCTCTAGGAAAGAAACAGCACATGTCTAATCATGGGAAATTACTGTACAAAACACCAAAGAATTATGCCCTGCAACAGATGAGACCAATGGTGAATGTCTGGGGACAGCACTGTAAAAGCTAGGAAAGGAAACAGAAACATCAGTGGACAGCAATCCAAGAAAGAAGGAGAAATGTTTAACCTTTTGAACATCCACAGGAGTCAGTACAGAACCATCAAAAGAGCCAATTTCCTGTAAGGACAGAAGAGAAAAGGGATACTGGGAACAAGATAAACACACAGCAGTCTCAGAGAGCTCTTTTGTTAAAATCCACTTCATTAGATAACACATGCAAATGATTGACGAGAATGGTCTAAATCACCAACACTGGCATTTAAATGAAGAAGCAGAAATGACTGGTGACTCTTTAAATTTGGGTGGTATCCAAAAATGCAGTTTCCATATGAAGAAAACAAAAAGGATCTCAAGATGACAAGGACTGTGTTTTATCGTCAAACACTGAAAGATCAGAGAGAAAGAACGAACAAGAACAGGAGCAGATGTTAAAAGTGTTCTTCCACCATATGCCCGAGGGAAAAGTGAACTGAAAGCACTATGCTGTATGGTACAAAGGTACAAATGTTACACATGGCTTTGGCTAAAGCATCCTTGCTTTACGGAAATCTGTTCTCTTATAATAACATATGCAGACACTACATTTTTGCAGATGTCCAAGGAATTCACGTATCCATCTATAAGATTAAACATAACCACCCCAATCCAACTATTACTATCTACAAAAGAAACCTAAACTTGGCCTAGCTGGTCATCAAAACTGCTTATTTCTGCCTTAAGTTGACCTACTGTTAGTTGATTTGACTGATAAGCATATATCCCTGTTTCCTCTGTTAGAGATTTCTTTACATTTCCAATGCCAAACTTTGGATTTTCTAAGAGTTATTACTTCATGCTTTAAAAGCTGATTCCCCACCCCTACATTTGTAACATTTAAGCATGTTACAAGGAAAAATGGCACAATCCATTTATTTAGAAAATTTGAACACAGCCTTTCCACATCTGCTTGAGGGAGCTCATGACATTTCTTCCTATTCATGCAAGTGGAACCTGTGTAGGTGAACCTGTTCCATACACAGACTTGCATGAATAGGAAGAAATGTCATGAGCTCCCTCAAGCAGATGTGGAAAGGCTGTGTTCAAATTTTCTAAATAAATAAATTGTGCCATTTTCCTGGCACTTTTCTCTCACTCCCAGCCCTTAGCATCCAATACTAGTAGTACCTCTGTGGAGATTGCTTTGATTCCAAATGAGAAAGCAGCTCTGCTCCTCCCCAAGGCCCTGAAGCACAAGCTACTCACCCAGGAGGTGGCTTTGGATAGGATTGCCAGACCCCAGTGGAGGGGGGCCCCCCCCACTGGGCCCTGCCCCCCATGTGACTTAAACATTAACTCAAGCACTCCTCTCTGATTTCATGTGTAAAGTGAACAAGCATTGGCTCTTTCTTACAAACAGCTGAATGCACATACATGTCATTGTACATATTCATGTAACATGTGGATAGGGCTATTGGCAAATAATATGAGTAATGATGTACTCTCTTTTCAGCAGACTCTTACCATTTAATGAACCTCCTGCTTGACACCTAAACTAAACTTTCTTAAAGACTAGAAATTCTGCCCTTCCAGTGCTAGGTTACTTATTCCTTTCGCCTTTGTGGGGGCAGGAATGTGACTATCCCACTCACAGGGGCAATTCTAGTCTTTCTTCACTCACACCCAATCAATTATATATGGGCTGGGTATTATGGGACTCAAATAAAGATGAGGCATGGCACATACTGTCATTGCCTAGCTAGGTCCTCAAACTTGTCTATTTTTTTCCTTCACATAAGGACTGTGGTCTGAGGTCTGGTATAGCCAACTGCACTCAGGCAGTCAAAGCTTGAGAAAAGTCCTGGGAAGGGAAAAAAAGGAGGCAGCCCTTCCTCAGCAACAGTTCATGGTTCAAGCCAGAAAACCAGTCAAGCATGACTCTCTTCTCAGCAGAAAGGCAATGTCTTAATCAGCCATCTAAAAGAAATGGGGGAGGGAAAGTAAAAGATGCAGAAAGAACTGGCAATGGAAAAGAGGAAATGACTGTTGTGCTTTGCAAGATGAAAGCTACATAGCAGCACCTGGAGCGCCACGTCTTCTTCTGGCTCTTGGATACTGAAGACGGTTGCAGCGCTGTCAGCCCCTAGCAGTCGACGAGCCATCTTCTCTTCATAGGTTAATTTCTAAATCAAAAGTAGAAAAAGGAGTTCCAATATCTCAGCCTGATAAGCATGAGGAGAACATGCTGAACAACTGCAGCATATTTTGAAGTACATGAATATAACAATTTTGTTTCTGGAACAGGGTTTCCCAGATTTCTGTAACCAGAAGTACATCCCATTCACACACACACAGTCTTTTAGTGTGGGCAAAAGTAAAAAAAAATTACCTATCCTTTGTATTTCCACCTAAGTCACTCATCCATTCACACCTCTTCCAATCAGAATGCAAATTACTGACTCAAAAAGAGATGCAAAGTGCAGGTTCCTCTGAGGGTGGTTAATTGGGATATCACTCTGCACTGGGAATGATGTAATAATCCAATCACATCTGATACATCTGATTCTCATTAGGGTGCCTAGTTTGGCATATTTAAACATTTACATTTCTTGTATTTAAGATACTCTGTTCTATTCACACTAAAATAGTATATCAAATAAAAATTTTTTTTTAATGCTGTGATGCAGTTGGGATTTTTGTTTTAAAAAAGCAAATCTATAAAGCAAAACAAAGTGGTGTTAATTATATTACCCCCAAATGGAAAATAAGAAAAAATCAAGTAGACGATTAAATACTACTTTTCTTTTTCAGTAATAAAATTATTCACTAAAAATATAAATGCTAAGAGCATAAAGCAGTATGAAGATTTCAGATAGCATCTTCAGGTAAGGAAAACCAATTTCTTAGAGATAGTATATGGATTTACTTTGCTAGGAAACATTTTTAAACATTCAGGAACAATGACTTCTCTGTGAAAACTGCAAACCTTTGTTTCTCTCATCCCCTAACAGATGAAGCTACTTTACATTGAGTCAGACCACTGGTCTGTCAAACTGTTGTCTTTCCTGTGTCTGACCTGGAAGCCCTTCCAAAAATATGTGCCTTCTATCAACACAACTAGAATATCTGTACAGGTCCTTTTGTTTTACCTAGACTTGTAGCAAGAGCAATTAACAGGCAACTTCTATTACCTTTTATTGGTTTCCCACGCAAATGCTATCCAGACCAAATGGTCTTTCAATTTCTGAATAAAACTTTGTTGGGCTTAAAGGTAAAACCCCCCCAAAAAACTGTTGTCCACTCCTCAGATTGGCAATGGTTCTCCAGAGCCTCAGGCAGAGGTCTGTCACATATCCTACTACTTAATCCTTCTAACTCCAGATGCTGGAGATTGAACTTGGGTACTTCTGCAGGTATAGTAGATCTTCTACCACTGAGCCATGGACCCTCTCCTTTCCAAACATGATTTTAGGAATTCTCAAGGCCTCCTTTGAATATTCCTGTCACTTACTGGTTGACCATTGTTCAGCAGGTCTTCCTTGAAGCGAAGCTTTCTTTCCAGATCCTGGATAACTGCATCTTTTGTGCCCTGAATTTCTTCATCAGATGCAATCCTAGCTGTTCTACCTGTTTTCTTTGGAAATCCCCTGCAAAGATACACAAATAGTTTATAGAACTAATTGATTCCATTTATAAAAACAGTAACCAAAGAATTCATCTTTGCAATGAAACTATTATAACATTGTTTGGTAATATTATGAAAAATTACCAAGTGGTGTGACATAAATACACACTTAACTTGTGGACTTTGTTACTACAGGATAGAACAATAGCCATTAGCTTAGATTTTTTTTTTTTAATAAAGGGTTAGATAAGTCACACATGCCAATTTCCTTACCAAAACAAGGCTGTAAAATAGATCCACAAGGCCAGCTGTGTTGGGATGCTATTAATTAACTCCATGCTTGAGAGGAGACTAATGGAGCATAACCACTATGAAGGACACTTTTAGACATCCGGCTCCTATTTAGATATATTTATTGCTTCACTATTAATGCCAATTAAATCCAAACAAATGGTGACTCTATGAACTTAGCTTGTTATTGCTGTCCGACCTTTGCACGTGTCAAAAGATCTCCATTAAGTCTTATGTTAATTTGTTGGTCACCTATGTAAAGGCATCTGTCTCTATATATGGACTGTTAGCCTCCCTTCCAGGGTGTCTGATGATGTGTGCATGCACGTGAAAACTCACACCATGAATAAAACTTTGTTGGTCTTAAAGGTGCCACTGAACTCAAAAAGGTTGCAAAATATCTGCTGTGTTATTACAAACAGATAGTACAAGTCCCTAAGCAAACATACATACACCCTGATTAAACAGGCTTTATTTTTGAAAGATACCCATGAAGGTACCCTATTCTAAATCAGAGCAGTGGACTGTCACAAGTCAGTACAGTCTACTCAGGCTGGAAGCAGATCTCCTGCTACCTGATTTTTTTAAACTAGAGATACCAGGGATTAACCTGGGGACCTTCTGCATGCAAAGGAAGCAGTTCAAAGGAAGGACTAGCCAATAGCATAGGAAAAGCTCTTAATATCATTAATAAATGCTGCTGCAACAATGAGGAAGCAATTTGGATATCTGTTAAAGCAGAGACAGTCTTCAATAATTGTAACAGCAATTATTTATTTCAAACTCTGCAAAGATTTAGAATTAATGGTAATTTCCTTGACTGTATCAAAATGTCTCATTTCCTACTTCTCCACTCAACCAAACTTGAAGCCATCCTCTGGCCCAAACCTCCTTCCTCTGACAGAAGAGCCTAGATGAAGGTTTCAGGCTTGGATGAGGGCTACACTACATGTTACAGCCTCCATGGATCCAACCTGGGGATGTCAGTGCCATTTTAGAAAATTCAGCCATTTTAAAATGCCAGTGGGACAGAGGGCTGTTTTGTCACTTGAAAAGGTGTGCAGGGGGACACAAGATCACCTGCTCCTGCTGCACTGCAGGCTCTTGCAGCATTGTTTATGGTGCCTTGTTCAAACGTTTAAATAGTATGTCAGAGCTGAAGAGTGAATGGAAGCTAGGGTCGCTAGCCTCCAAGTGGAACCTGGAGATCTCCCGCTATTACAAATGATCTCCAGGCAATATAAATCTGTTCTCCTGGGAAAAAAATGGATGCTATGGCATCGTACTCTGCTGAAGTCCCTTTCCTGGGTCCACCCCCAAATCTCCAGGTATTTCCTCACCCAGAGTTGGCAACCTTAATGGAAGCTCAGTTTTTGTCCTTTCCTCTACAGGAACCTACTGGAGGCTAATTCCATTGTAGCTTTCTTGAATAAGAGTGCCCATACTTGTCATTTTCATCAATGATGGAGGTAAAATCCCTTCCTTCACATCAGCACAGATTTAAGAAATGTCCAAGAGCTTCTCTTCTCTTCAAGCCAGCTTTCCCCCTCTTCACCTCTACATGCATCTCAATACTCCCTTCTTTCTTCCTTCTCTGAATATCATCTACAACTGAAGATTATTCTGCAAAGACATGTGCAAGGGTAACTCACATAGCTCTAGTACACAGAAATAACACACACAGACAATACTAAGCCAAAATCTGACATTGTATCTGCCCTAGCAATTGGTAATCAAAGACATGTTGCCTCTGAAAATGAAGGTGTCAGTTACATATCATGGCTAATAGTGTTTGATTAGCTTAGCATTAGATTTATAGTGTAGTAATAAAATCTGTCCCTTACTTTTCTGTCATGTGACTTCCTGTAATGTGCTTGTAGCTCACTGAGACCCATTTTCCCTCCTGGATATTAAAGATGAGTCCTAGATAGGGTTGCTAATCTCCAGGTGGGGGCAGGGGATCCCCCAGTTTGAAGGCTCTCCCCCCACTTCAGGATCATCAGAAAGGGGGCAGGGGACGGAAATGTCTGCTGGGCACTCCATTATTCCCTATGGAGACAGATTCCCATAGGTTATAATGTAAAATTGATTTGTGGGTATCTGGGACTAATTTAATTTTATTTGAATGATCTATTTCTAATTGGTTTGAAGGGGGAGTTGTTTTCTGAAAAGATTATGAGAATAGTAGCAACATCTTTCCAGTATACAACATACACAGCATTGTTTCGCTTAGTTGAGGTTGGAACAAATCACTCATCATTCTAAGATGCAGATTTTCCTGCAGCAACAGAAATCACCTGGACCTAGAAACAGATAAAAGCATATGGAAAGCAAACTCTTCCAGATAAAACTATTTACCAGAAATGAATATGTCAGTCTTTTAAGCTACTGCATCAGCCTTGAAAGAGGCTCACTTGCCTTTAAGCCTATGCTAACTCAGGAGGAGCCCACAGCACATCTGAGTTATAAAATAAGATGGGGTGCTGAACAATGTTTTACTCCCACCCCTCAACATTTTGGATGAATTCTGCTCCACAGCTCAAAAAATGTGAAGTAATGTTCATGGTTTGTACAATCAAACAAATCATGAACCAACACAAACTACCATTGTCTTGGTTCGTGCCCAGCCTAGAAACTATACATAAGTTAGTGTGCCTTGCCCAGAGCTTTTTTTGCAGAAAAAGCCCAGCAGGAACTCATTTGCATATCAGGCCACACCCCCTGACACCAAGCCAGCCGGAACTGCGTTCCTGCTCAAAAAAAGCCCTGGCCTTGCCTATTATAATGTGTCTATTAGGATGGGCATGGACCAGTTCATGGATCTAATTTTGTCGTGGAGGGGGCAGTTTGTGGTTTGTTTGCCTGGTCTGTGCATTTGCAGTTTTGATGGACCACCCACGGACTGTGAATTTTTGGGGGTGGTCTGTTTGGTCCATGGAATGGTCCCTGCAGTGAGTTCACTGGTGCTGCGCTGCTGAGTGGACTCAGAAGGTACAAACTGGTTCATAAAACTGAGAAACTCCACAGAAATTGTGAAGATGAGGGGAAAGGAATCCAAAAGTCCTTGAACATGTGAACTTTCTGTAATTACTAAACAAATATTACAAAGGAAAAAAAAGCACATTTGAAAGAGATGACCAGCTGCTTTAATTCGGAGAAAGGCAAAAACTTTTGACACTATTTCCCCTGCAGCATTCCTTAATCCTCTCAATTCCCATAGATCTTTCAGAGTGATTTACTGCTCTGTAGAACATGGAAATAGCTATTAAATTTAATGTCAGCAATAAAAAGAAAAGATATCTTATGGTAATTGTGCAAAGTAGAAACAATGTTCATTCCAAAGCAACATTGCCTCTCAGGTTTCAAAGGTATTTATTAAATTTGGTACATGCTATTCCTATTGAAGGTCATTACTGTTAGCAATTCTGTACGTAGTTGAGTGCTAGTGAGTGTCCTGAGTAATATTACCAAAAATGTGGACAACCAAGGCTCAGCAAATCCTGCTTAAGTCTGTTCCTTTCAAGCTAACATACACATAAGCTGAAAATGATTTTTTTCCCTGTCTTTGAAAGGGATTCCAGTCTGGCTATGCATGAATGACTAATACTATGCTCTCTTTCTAGTGGTTATATACTGTATATTTTCAATGTCTCCCTATGAGCCAGCTGTGCTTTCAGGCATACCCAGGCAATTTCATGAACATAAACAAATGGAAAAATCTGAATCACCCTTCCAAGACAAGTGAAAACTGGACTTTCATAAACAGAGAGGAATAAACAGACCCAGTTCCTGTTTCTACTACATGGTTCATTTTCTCCATTAATGTGTATATAAGCAAAGGTCTACCTTTGCATCTGAGGCAGAAACGTACACCATCAATTCAAAAGGGGGAAAAAACCCACCCTAAATTATACAGTCACAGTTCTGGCCACATTCTAGTTTGAGAATAATTTACATTCTGCTTTTCAATGCGACTGCCAGAGGAAAAATTCTCTATACTTTCTTGTTTCAAATATTGAGATATAAGTAACTGGAGAGAACTTGGAAGAATTACAACCTCTGCTGGTGAACAGAAATCAGGAATGGTAAATAGCCAGAAATACTCTGGCTGTGGCCAGAAGCCTGAAAAGGTGGGAGTCTTTCTTTTAAAAGGGAGTAGTACCCCACAAATCAGCTGACCGGTGGCAGGGGCACTCACTGACCCCTTTACCCAGAGCTTTCCCACACCAGAAAATATGACAGTAGTTCTCTTTTAAATCTAGCAAGCTTCCTGGTAGAAGAAGAAGAGATTGGATTTATACCCTTCCCTTCACTGGCCAAAGGAGCCTCAGAGTGACTTGCAAACTCCTTTCCCTTCCCCTCCCTACAACAGATACCCTGTGAGGTAGGTGGGGCTGAGAGAACTCTCCCAGAACAGCCTTGAGAGAACTTGTGAGGTTTTGAATTATATATTGTGCTTAATACACCAGTACCTGTGCTATTGAGAGAACTTGTGGCTGACCCAAGGTCACATCAGCAGGTGTATGTGGAGGAGTAGGGAATCAAATCCGGTTCTCATAAGAACATAAGAGAAGCCATGTTGGATCAGGCCAATGGCCCATCCAGTCCAACACTCTGTGTCACACAATGGCCAAAAAAACCCAGGTGCCATCAGGAGGTTCATCAATGGGGCCAGGACACTAGAAGCCCTCCCACTGTTGTGCCCCCCCCCCCAAGCACCAAGAATACAGAGCATCACTGCCTCAGACAAAGAGTTCCAACAATGCACTGTGGCTAATAGCCACTGATGGACCTCTGCTCCATGTTTATCCAATCCCCTCTTGAAGCTGTCTATGCTTGTAGCTGCCACCACCTCCTGTGGCAGTGAACTCCCAGATAAGAGTACAGCATCAAGCAGCTTTACAGGAACGTGGTGGAAAGGAAGCGACTAAATGCCTCCAGCAATTTTAATGGGGGCTTCCCAAGCTCAATGAGTGGTGTTTGCCCTCTGTTGTATATGTGACTAGAATTGTATCTATGATATGGAGTTCTTACCCGGCTCATTGGAGCCTGTAGGACTGAGCCTGGGGATGCAGGAACAATAGGCAGTAGGGTCCAAATTCTACTGCCCTGCTCCAATCACGAGCCCCCTGCTAGTTTGAATAGTCCAACAGCATGCTAGTGCAGGAACTTTGTGTGTATATATAGCTGGCCCAGTTTTCAGTCTTCTAAAGCAATGCTATACCATGCTGCATTCAATAAAAGAGCTATGTTCACTACCACCTCGCCTCATCATTGCATAGAACCCACTATATTATACCCTCTCTATCCAATCCCTCATACATTCAAACTTTGCTGTGTTATTTTAACCCAATGCTTAATGCTAAACTGATAATTCCTAGGTATCAGAGTTGCTATTTCTAATGTTTTCTTTATGCAGTTAAGAAACCTACATTTTAGTCAGTTTTTTTGTAAGATTTTGGAAAGGATAAACTGATACACTGGCAAACTAGCATCTTCAAACTATCCAACTGGAAGAAGTTCACTTGAACAATGATGGTTCAGGCATTGCTGCCAAATCCACAGCCTACAGAGGCCTCTAATTTACAAAGACGAATCTCCTTTGGGCTGAAATGTCTATGTGATATTTATTGCTCATGCTCTCATGCCACATATTTAGGAATAAATGTTACTGAGCCTTGAATGAAAGCTCTATAAAAGGTTGACTCCATGGGAAATCAAGATGTCTTCTTTTGGCCTTAATTAACTATGGATTCCATTCTTGTATATGCGTAGGATATTTTCCACAATTGCTTCCTTAACTTTCACCACTGTTGAGGTCATGTTCGCTATTAATTCTCCAAACTGTGAGCCAAAGGGAAACAGCAATTTGGGAAGTAGGGAGAAGGTAGCTCAGAGGGGCCTTCACTGAACAACATGATGAGCAGGAAAAGTTGACTGTAAGGAGGAAGACTGAAAAGAACACCTGTCCAGGATCCAAACTGGAATATGGTATCCCATAGTGTGATTCAAGAGCCAGCATAATTCTTCCTTGTTAAAACTGCCTGCAGTTACTGTGAAATATCATCTTCTAACCACTGGCAAAGACAGGACCACACAGCAGTCCTGGGATAACAACTTTCATTGTACAGTAAAAGCTTTACTGACTAGCATTTAAGAAAAATGGCAGTTGCTGCTTAACAGTTTTTTTAATCTGATGGGGGTGGGACAACCGGCAGCAGGACTGGATCCACAGCTGCATCGCAGGCTGCAGCGGAATGGTTTGGAAGTCCCAGGTGACTTCTTGGCACCACTGCCTCCTGCTTTGTACTGATGCTGACCAGTGAGCCCAGCCTATCAGCAGCAAGCAGGTGGCAGCAGAGGGCAGGGCCCACCCAGGACTTGCTGCACACTCCACTGCAGCTACCTGCTTGATGCTGGTGGTGGCAGCTGAGCTGCAGGTCCCAAGCATGCTGGTTAACCAAGTTTTCTGGATATTAAAATTCCAGATAAGAATACTTCCGCTGTATGATGTTACTGGGCATAATCAGAAGGACTCAATGGGACAGCAGGCAAACAACGGTAGGGGCTACACTTTGTACTGGCAATTACATATTCACCAAACACATATTTGCCAGTTAACATGAACGCAAATAATGAGAGTATATTTGCAGGGAAGAATTCAGGAATTGGGATGCTCAATACTTCTACTTCGACTGATTTTCTCCTGGAAATCACCAGGTTGTTTATACCTGGGCATCAGAAAGCTCAACTAGAGGAATAATGATTAAAATAGAGGGGGGGGGGGGATGCAGCGTTTGTTGCTGAGCACAGGAATGGTTAAGCACCCTGTCTAGCCCACCAAGCCTTATGAGTTAAATATGTGAGTCAAGAAGCCTATGTTCTGCAATACACTGTTTCTCCTGATGTGCTTTTCTTCAAAAGGCAATTTACCTTGGATAGCTAGGCATTGGAACACTTTATGCTATATCAATCCTCTGTACTTTTTTGTAGAGAACAAGGTAAATAGGTCAACTGCAATTTAATAACTGATTAGACTGGAGGAGACCTGCTAACCCAGGGGTGTTGAACTCATTTGTTATGAGGGCCAGATCTGACATAAATGAGACCTTGTCAGGCCGAGCCGTATGTGTCATAAAATGTACTCAAAAAAGAAGAATAAACCTGACACTAGGCAATTTATGAAATTATGATGCAATCACACAGCAGTGTGTTCAGCCCAAAGTCTTTTCATACGAAGACCCCAGGATTTTTAATGACTTCATTTTGATTATGTATAATTTTCAACAGTGATGTGGGCTCTCATGTACAACTGGATGTAATTGTGATTGATTTAATGTCTCCTAATAATTATTTCCTTTATGTCAATTACTTCTGATTATTATTCAGCTACCTTTTAATGCAAACTTTACCACCAATTATATATCATGTAATCCTATTTTCATGGAATCAAGCCTTCTTATATCTCTACTGCCAGCTAGCAGAGATATAAACTTTATAAAGGTCACAGGCAAACACAAAGATTTCTTAAACACTTAAAATTAAACATGCTTAAAACATTAGCACTTGTTGGTCTTAAAGGTGCTTTCTTTGTATTTCTCCTATGCAATCCAGGGAACTGGGCAAAGGAAGCTCTGGCTCTTTCCTTCGTTCCCCCGGGGACCAGGAGGGGGAGGAACCTCAACCAATAGAAGAAAGAGAGGCTTGACTCAATAGCAGGATTGAGAGAGCCTGACAAAGCCTCCTCCCTTCCTCCCCATGGGAGAAGCCTCAGCCAATGGAGAAAATAGAGGCTTTGTTCTGTAACTCCTGTGCAATTTAGCAAACCTGGCAAAGCAAGCTATGATATAGAAGGAAGCAAGAGAGAGGGAGAAGGAAGCAGATGACAGCCAGTTGCTCGGGGCCTGATAGGGGCTCTCCAGGGGCCTGATTTGGCCCCCGAGTGGCATGTTTGACACCCTTGTACTAACCATTAGACTCAAATTTACAGAATAATGGATATTATCTGCAATGAATTAAAATTGCAAGGCATGGCAAGATACATTTGACGGGGGCCTGGATAATTATATCACGAGGCGGGGGGGGGCTATCCAACTGGTGAACAAGTACACACAGTGAGAATCAGAAGCCCTATTCACATGTTACACATACATCCTGAATGTACGTGCACACTTCTGTTTGCAAGTGAGTTCACTTGATGAATGAAACTAGAGGCCAGTACCTGAATAAACACGAGGTTTCAATCACATGTTCACCTGTACACACTAAATGTAACATGAGAATTACTCAGTGCACAAAGAAAGAACAATCAAGGATTGTATATACATTCACTGTGACATTCACGGTGAATAGGGTTTTAGTGAGAGCTGTTGTCAAGCAGAGAGTTCTAAGGAGCCTCTGTTTATCAGATGAAGCTACCCAAAAGAAAACAAGAAATCAAAGCTATAATAGTCCCAGGAATAACTTGAGGCATTTACACTTTCTCCTCAGTTTTTTGGTGGCCAAGTTCCACAGTGTACTAAAGGATATTGACATTGCTTAAGGCTGCACCTGAGCTACAGTGTTGCTCTGCTAATCTGCAGTCTTTCCTTGTACAATAACTAAGAGAGGCACTGTAACAAATAAATAAACCTGAAGTAGACCTGAAGAACTTCACCTGTAAGCATCCTTGAAAGCGTTAACCAAGACTGTAAATAAACTTTGGATACAAGATATTCTCATGTTTTAAACATTCTTTGTTTCGTAAAAGTGGAATGAGAATCTACTGCCAATGGAAAGGTCAGTTCAAGTATGCTGCACATTCTAGTATGTTCCAAAATAATATTTCATTCTTGCAAGGTAAAATATTATTTACTGATTAATTCTTGTTTGTGCATCTAAATCTCCAGCACTGTCTCCTTTGTCCACACATTCTCAGGCAAAAACACATAGTTTGAGATATAATTTGAGGTTACATACATATTTCTGCGGTTTAATTCAATCACTGTGTAGCAGATCACGTTATGGAGATGAGAAGAACAAAGAGCTTCTACCCAGCTTCTACCACCAGCTTATGAAATATTACCAGCCATTGCCTGCGGTTTTCATAGAAATACATGTTCAGATGCTAGACTCTATGTCTAATGCCATGACCTGTATACTTGTAGAGTGCACATGGCTCATAACCAAAACACAAACATCTCTGACTAGCAACACCTACTCATCAAGCATTTAGCTACTATTAAAGATAACCTAAAATCCTAGTAGAGCATTGTAGAGCATAGGTGGATATGCATTCAGACAATGAAGTACCTTTCTTCCTATATCCACAATATGAATCTGCCATGAGCAACTCATGGGCGATGTCAGAAGAAAGAAAGAAAGAAAGAAAGAAAGAAAGAAAGAAAGAAAGAAAGAAAGAAAGAAAGAAAGAAAGAAAGAAAGAAAGAAAGAAAGAAAAAAAGAGAGAGAGAGAAAGAGAGAAAGAGAGAAAGAAAGAGAGAAAGAAAGAAAGACAGTTCAAGACCGTTTGTCCTGCAATGTATGTAGAAGTCCATGATGCACAAACATGTACTGATGCCTGAAATAACTGCAACACAGATAAAATGCCTCAGTCTCCCCCCTCCTCCCAGCTGATTAAGCAGCTGTCATGCTGATGCCATCTTAAGCATTTCATACTTTGCAACATAGATGTGCTTTGAGGTCTCATATCAATAACAGGTTGTGCATTCAGGTCTAGCTGAACTGAAAATATAAAAAAAAATCAGTCTTTTTTTTTTATATTTCAGCATCAGTTGTATCTGGGATTTTTCTGGAGATCCGGGGGGGGGGGGGGGGGAATCCTCAAAAAAATCCTGGAAATATTCAGGAATTACTGGCAAATCCAAACAGTCGAGAGACTAGGTTTTTTGTGTGGCTTTGCTGCAGCTTTTTTCTGTCTTGGTATTTTTCAGTTTGGGTCTATTGGGTCTGACAAAATTCAGGTTTTCCAAAAAATCCCTCATTCAAATACTTTACCTGTATTGGAATCCAGGCTTTTTTAGGAATCCTGAATTTTTTTGGGGGTTCAATGGATGTTAACCAAAAAATACTAAGAAAAGAATTGCAAACTTCTAACTAAGAATACTAGAGATCATCCCAGATGAGGTCCAAGTTCTTCTTTTTCTTCTTCTTCTTATTATTTAAATATTGTTAATAATCCTACATGGCTGCTTGTACTTCTTTTCCCTTATGTGGAACTAACTGCAACTTGAAAGGAGTGATATAAATAACTGAAGAAATACAAGAGGAAAGCAGTAGAATATTTCTTCCACCACAAACCCTTTTCCGATTTTGTATAGCTGCTAGTTAGCTTGGAGGGGTCAAAAGTCAGTGAGAAATATCATGGATCACTCATGTCATGTAATTTAGCATGGTGTGCTTGAAAAGGTACAGTACTAAAAATGAAAATAAGAGACATCAGTAATGTTTGAGAAGTTCAAATGTTGCTACTTACGGAGGCATGACACCTTTTGGAAGTCCTAGTGCATTGACAGCTACAGGAGAAGGTTGAGATGGTAGCATCGAACTAAGGAAGGCTGCTGGGGATTGGCTGGAGTTGGAAAATCGAGACGTAGGAGACAGACTGCGGGAGGGTGATGGGACAGAGGTAGGGAGAGGAGGTGGAGGAGGTGGTGGCAGTGGAAAGGAATCAGTCACTGAAAAGGTGGACGTTGGACTAAAAACAGGGGGAGGTGGCGGTGGTGGTGAAGGAGAAGAAGGAGACCAAGGGTATTCCCCTTCAGGTGCAAAAGGCTGAGAGAAAGGTGGGACAGAGGTTCTGCCAAATTGTTTCTGGGAAGCAGTGGGAGACATTGGGGATGGGAGGCTGGAGGTGGAAGATCCAGATGAAGGAGTCATGTAGCTTGAAGCAGGGCTGATATTCTGGGCGGCAATGAACTGCTTAGGACGGGCATAGTTGAAAGAGCTGGAGGATTGCATAGTAGTGGGAGCAGAATGAGAGTTGAGAACGCTCATTTGCACAGGAGGAACAATGGAGTGGCTGGATTCAAGTTCTTGGAATGAAGGTGGAGGGGGGAAAGATGGCGATGAAGGCAGACTCTGGTAGACACCAATTTGCTGCTGATGAGAACACTGACTTGCTTCTTTTTCCAGGCGGATTTGGTTCTGCAGCTGTTGAAGTCTTAAAGGGTCCCTGTATATATATATATATATGAAAAAAGAGAAATCAGGTTAGAAAAAAGCTAGTTTGTTGCTTCTTTTTTTGCACTGGGTTAGGGAGAAAAAAAGAGAAACGCCTACTTGGGTCTTTGCAGGCAAAGCATTCCTGACCTCTAGCCATGGCTAACAGTTTGGGAACAAGATGTAGCATCAAACATTTCCTCCCCCTCTAGCTCATTCCCTCTCATGTGTAAATTCTCCCTGCCCTTTCTTCTGACAAGGCTAAGAGTTACATCAGCTTAACCAGTGTCCTTATAATAACCAGTGTTTGAAACCACGGTATTAAACTAGTTTCAAGTTGGAGGAGTTTAAAGGTAGAAAGAGTCAGTTCAGTGCTGTGGATAGATTAGGATCGGGGTGACCAGGGTCTATTCTCAACTCAGTCATGAAGCTCATGGAATATCCTGGGGCCTATAACTCTCTCTTAAATTAGCTTACCTCACAGTGTTTTGTAAGGACAAAGGGAGGCGGTTTATGCAAGTCTGAGCTCCTTTGTTGAAGGGTAGAATAAAGATATAATGGAACAGTATGCCAACTTTAGTTGAAACAGCTACTGGTTAATATCCATATTGAAGGAAACAGGGATAATTTGTGCTTAATAAATGCTTGGGAAAGGACCACACTCTTGTGTAGTGCTGCCTAGGTTGTAACCATGGATAGAGATCAAAAATATTATACCCTTACAGGCTCTTAATCTAACTTTGTACGAATAGGATCTTTTATGCAAACACATTATACAATTAAAACATAGCAAACCATTCAGAATAAAGTAAATGCAAAACAATTAAATAGGAATGCTTATGTGCTAGAATATAAAAGGTAATAATTTCCTCTTTTATCATCTCAAGTTCCAGCAAAACTTGTTCTCTGCTTTCTTAGGATGATAATGTTTTGGCATGGGTTAACCTTGTGAATTCTATGGAATGCCAGAAAGTAAATAAATCCTACAACAGAAAAAGAAAACATGACAGAATACAACACACACATGCAAAGTAATTCTTTTTAAGTTATACAGGATCATTTCTCACTAATCTGTATCCAATTGTCAAATATCTGACAAAATGCCACAGAGATGGGGTTGTGCGGTTTGACACATAGATAACACAATTTAGAAAAGTATTTGGCAACAGATGATGTATGCTATGCTATTTTCATACGCCTTAGTTATGTTTCTGCATTGTTGTTTAGCCTCAAGGAAGACTCTTATCCACATTCTAATTTGAAGGCATCTGTTCCTATTTGGGCAACTTTTAGTGATTTATTGAAGGTTGTTTCTCTAAGCAAGGATTAAAGTAGAACCCTCTTTCCCTTCTAAGGCTAAGCACATATTTCAAGATACCTCCCTACATACTAGCTTGACAGCTTCTTAACCTTAACCCTATTTAATCCTCATAACAGACACACAGGAAGGAAGACAGGTTACCTATCACCTAGTCCACAATGGAGCCAGGAAAAACACACCTAAAATTAGTGCTTTATTACCGTTGCTACTATCATTACCCCCAATGTCCATCATTTATACCTCAAGTTTGCACATGTCAAGTCCTTAAACAGGGCCAACATAGGACACCATGAAGGCATACTGCAATTTTTTACATGTTACCTTTCAGAAGTTCCAAAACTATTCAAAAACCATGCAGGTGACCTTCACGATGCTATGGAATCTTGGTACACAGGCATAATAATCTTTGGTCACTAGGACTTGCTGTTAGGCTGAAGGGAAATAGGCAGTTTGTCACTTCATGCCCAGCCTGGAATTTTAAGGAAATTGACCTGGGTTGTGTGTGCCTAACCCCAGTTTTTCCTCTGCCTATGCCCCATAGCTGTGTGTGAGTGGGGGGCTAGGACCAAAGGAAGAGAAACCAGATTTGGGGAATATGTATCTGCTGGCCAATTTTCTACTCTGTAAAGGTACAACTGAACAGGAATGAAATTCAAGATCATCTTTCAGAAGCTAGAAGAGGGAGGAAAGCAGGGGAAAATTCCCAAAGAGGGAAGAAGGGAGGGAGGTGAGTGGAGGAGGGTTGTACAATGGAAGAAAGTGAATGGGAAGTATATTGTGGAAGAGGGAGGAGAGCTCTAAGCCCTTCAGTTTCAAGTGGAACTATCTCCATACAGCTTAAAAGTGCCACAAGGCGGGATGTAATTGATCTCAATATTCATTCTTGTCTTTGCCCAGCCCACTCCAAGGCTGTGTGTGTATGGTGCATTTCCACAGAAGCAAGGAAGAGCACTCATACAAACACAGAATGGATTCAGATTTTTTTTAAAAAACAGCCACCAAGTTCCTAGTCCTTAAGGATGCAATAGGTTTGAAAGTATGTGAACAGTGCTTGGCAATGTCTCCACAGCCAGTTGCTGAATAAAATGTCCAGTGGTCAGAGGGTAGGATTCAGCACCTGGCACAATCCTGGTCTAGCCACATGACTTGCAAATGCAGAATAGATTTGAAACATGAGAAATAAAGTGAGTTTATTATTTGCATAATTTACTCAGATTGCACCTTCTTTGCAGAACTGGATTTTTTAAAATTCAGAATACAAAAAAATCCTAGTTATAAGCAGTGAAGGTGAGCATTCAAAGCAAAATATTTGGCATAATATTGTACAGAAACTGAACGATCTAAACTTAAGATGCCTCGGTGCTGCCATCACTTTTTTTTTGGTAGGGGAGGCTCAGGCTACAATCCAACCAGATATTCCACTGATGAAAAAGGGAAAGGGGTCCATCAAGAAGGGACCTGTATGGACAAAAGCTCTGTGGGGAGGGAGTGTAATAAAGAAGGGTACTGGTTGAAAGCCTAATAACTTGGCTGAGGCAGAAGTGAGATACGAACTCAGAGCTTTCTGGTTCAGTTTAATCTGCTACATATTACAATCTAAGCTTGTTTACTCAACAGAAAACTCCTCTGAGTGCAATGGCACATGCTCCCAAATAAGTGTGTATTAGAAGTGGCTAAGGTTGCAATCCTGACCTGGATCTCCCAGGCTAGCCTGATCTCATCAGATCTTGGAAGCTAAGTGGAGTCAGACTTGGCAAGTATTTGAATGGAAGACTTCCAAGAATACCAAGGTGGTGACATGGAGGCGGGCAATGGCAAAGCACCTCTGAATGTGCTTGCCCTGAAACCCCTACGGGGTTGTCGTAAGTCAGCAGTGATTTGACAGCACTTTCTACAACATTTCACCAGATCTCTTTACATAGCCTCTTTGCAACTATGATCTGAAAGGCCCAGGTTCAAATTTCTACTCTACCATAGGAACATTCCGGTCTCAGCCTAACTTATTTCACAAGGTTGTTGGGAAGATAAAATGGAGAAGAGGAGAATGATTTAAGCCACTTAGGGTCAAACCTAGGGAGAAAGAATGGGTATAGATGAAGTAAATAAATAAATGTTATATACAATTTTTCAATAAAGTATTTTGTTTTCTCAACACAAAGGACTTTTGGAGCAGCTAAACTCTTAAAACAGACACTGGATCACAAACTACACTCTGTGCCAGAACGCTCCCTGCTTCCAAGGATACCCTGGTATCCTTGGTGGTCTTCCATCCAAATACTTGCCAGGTCTGACTCCACTTTGCTTCCAAGATCTGATAAGATCCCCCTCCCCCATAGGATGTCCCTAGTAGGGTGCCCCTAATAATCCCCTCCCCAGTAGGACACCCTGGTAGTCCATGATGAGATAAGATAACCCATAGGGCCATCTGATTTATTGTTTTATGGTTTTATCATTTTAACTGCTGTAGACTGTATGCTGTTTTTATCTTTTTTATTATTCTGTAATTTAATAACTTTTGTACATTGCCCAGAGCCCAGGACAAGCTGGAATGAGTGATCCATTAAAAGTAGTAATAGTAGTAGTAAACTTAACAGGAACACAAGAGTACAATAGCATACAGAGATAAAGAACACAAGAAACCAAACCAACCAGCCAAACCAAGCACAGTCTTTGACCCAATTTAACTGTGATACTGATGGGTAGGGATCGTGCTGGTGAAATGGTACTTTCAGCATACCAGTTTCAAGCCTTTAATAATAATAATAATAATAATAATAATATTTTATTTTTATATCCCGCCCTCCCCGCTAGGCGGGCTCAGGGCGGCTAACAGACACGGGAGTCTCATGATTCACATTAAACAATAATAGACATGGGAGTCCCGTGATTCATAAAACATAACAACTTAAACATTAATTACAATAAATTATTTAAAATACATAAAAACATATAAACATATAAGATATAAAAATAGGTGCTAAAATGATGTATTTAAGATGGCTGAGTGTCTATTCATTCATTAATCAGGTTCCGTCTTAGTTGCCACATGGTGACTCAAATGCTAACTGAAAAAGAAATGTTTTAGGGTTTTAGAGTTTATTTAGTTTAAGCATTTCACTCTCTCCACCAAAGCTGCTTGCAGAGGCTTACAAAAATTAACAAACCAGCACCCTGGAACTCAGCTCAGAAACAAACTGGAAGCCAACAGGGATGCAGCACAAGTATCATGTGCTCAAAACAAGTTAGCTCCCATCAAAAATGGAACAGCTGCAATTTGGCCAAGTTGGTGTTTTTTAGAACTTTGCAAAGGCAGTTCTGTGCCAAGTGTTTTAAACAGTAATCTATTCTGGAAGCCACTACAGCAAGTGGAACTATAGCCAGGATGGGCTTCTCAAAGACTAGTTGTATCTGATAGATTGAACATAGGCAAACCCCCCCACCCCCAAAGGAGCTATGACTACAGAGACTATAATAGCTATTCTGTTGTGGCAACGCTACCTCCTTAAGTAAAGCCCTTATCAAAGCAAAGATCAACTTCATCCTTGTGTGGTCCTTATTGGAAGAGTCATCTGACTGACTTGTTTATGAGCTGTCTATTGCAGCTGAAAAGTTCAGAATTTGACTCAATCTGCCAGATGCTGTTGTGGGTTTTTTAGTAGGCGCTCACACCTTTTCCTGTATATCCGCCATACAAATATTTATAATAGTATGCATATATAACATTTATCATACAATGGAGCTGACAGTTGTAAAATCTTGGCTTAAATACTGCCCTGTAAGTGGAGCATCATATATGATATGGTCTTGACAGCTGGGGATTAGAACATGTGTAAATGTGGTGGTAACACAGTAGCTTTCATTACCAGCAAAATAAACTCCCATTCTTAAAATTAAAAAAAAACCCTCTTTTTTTCCTTCAAAGCAAACTATTACATTATGCAGATGCAAAGCCCAGCCAAAGTTTCCACTCCAGATTGGTTAGTTCTATCATAATTAGCACAAGCTCCCTTGTTCCCAAAGGTGATGTCATCATGTGGGGCATGTCACTCAGGGACACTCTAGCAATCTGGGTTAAAAATTCTATGGTGCCATAGAGTTTTAAATTCAAATTGCTAGAGCATCCCCCACATGATGTGCCTGGTGTGGTGACATCACCTGGAAGTGATGTCATCACACTAGGCAGATAGAGCACTTTGGGGGCGGGGATCTCCTTGGTGGCCAGCTCTGTGCTAGCAGGTTGGGGGCCTGAAACCAGAGTGGGAGGCTGGGAAACCTAACAGAGGATTCTTTGTTTTAAAAAGATAACTCTGAATATAAATGAATTGGTCACAATTTTTTGTTACTGGAAAAGGAACTCAATTAATACCATGAATTAGGACAAATAAACTATTCTTGTTTCTAGGGTTGCCAGACTCCAAGTGAGGCCTGGAGATCTCCCGCTTTTACAACTGATCTTCAGCTAGCAGAGGTCAGCTCCTCTGGAGAAACTGGCTGCTTTGAAGGGTGAGCTCTATGGCATTGTACCATGCTGAGGCCCTCCCCTTCCCTCTCCTGGATCAACTCCCAAAGTCTCCAAGTATTTTCTAGCACAGACATGGCAACCCTAACTTTATCCATTAGGGTTGCCAATGTCTAGGTGGGGGATGGAGATCTCCTGAAATTACAATTGATCTCCAGATGGCAGAGACAGTTCCTTTAGAGAAAATGGCTGCTTTGGAGGGCAAACTCCATAGCATTATACCCCACCGAGGACCCTTCCCTTCCCAAATTCCAACCTCCACAGGTTCCATCCCCAAATCTCCAGGTATTGTTTAATACTCTTGCTGGCAATATCAGCTTAAAATTAAACAGTGTGAAAATCTACCATGCAACTGATTGTGCCATCTGCACTGCAAATATCCGAGAATTATTGTGCTCTAAAATGAAAGTTTTAAAATTGTAATCGGATGTTGTTGAATTGCTGTTTCTTGTACCTATAATTGTTCCTGTTTTTATGTGATGTATTACATTTAAGGTATTTTTAATTTTGTTGCAGAAACCACTTTATAGATATCTACATGGAGAGACAGGATATATATATACTAAAAAGAACAAATAATGCTTCCCTCTGATTTTGCAATACAACAAAAAAGTACATAGAAATCCTACAAATTGGGCATTACCACTTTGGTTCTGTCCACACATGTCCCTGGAGTATCCACTGTCAAGGCTTAATAATGGATGTGTGTTTTGTGGAAACACACATATCAAGGAATCTCTGACCAGCATCCTTCAATGCTCCTAGTTTGCCATTTAGTACAAAACCCAAAGAGACAGAAACAACCCAAGACAAAAAGATAGAATGGAACTGATCCTGTACCATCTTATCTTCTGTGACGATGTGCAAACAGAACACTAGATACCTGCAAAGAGAAGTTTAACTCAGGGACATCCTCCCCCCCCCCCCCCGCCCCCAACAATTTTTATTGTTATAGTCATATAGTTACAGTAGTATTCAAAGTTGCCATATATTACATGGTAATTTTAAATTAAAACAATTCAAAAATAAATTGTCTTTGTATACAGAGCTGTGTGGTATGACATTATGTTCTACTAAATATGTTATTACAGGGTACCATAGCTCTATTACTTTTTTTGTATACAATGGGTGAAACATAATGAGTTGAATAAGCTAGTTTACATAATATAAAATAATCTCAAATTTTCTTTCTCCAGCACTTTAGGGATGGTATGGTAGCTGATTTCCAATTAAATGCTAAAAGCATTTTTGCAATAGATAAAATAATTGTGATAATTTCCCTTTTCCTAAATTCTATTCCAAATCGTGTCCAATTTTCTAGCAAGATAATTTCTGGGTCTAAAGGTAAATTTATATTTAAAATCTGATTTATCTGATGTATAATGAGCTTCCAATAAGTTTGAATATGAGGGCATGACCACCATGAATGTATATATGAAGCAAGGTAACTTAGGGACATCCTTCTCCTTCCATGCTACACTCTTCAGCATCAATTCCTCCTTCCCTTCTTTTGCAGGCTTTAACCAGGATGCTGCATTGCATCTGCACTACCACTAGGGATGCCAACTCTGGGTTGGGAAAAACCCAATAGGGTTGCCAGGGCCTACCTGGCCTCTGGCAAGGAGCTCCTGGGTCCTTGCCTGGATCTTCTGCCTTCAGAACCACAGTTTGCCATAGAGTTGTCACTCCCCAAAATCAGCATTGTGATGACATCACTTTTAGATGATGTCAGAGCATCAGAGATGTCACCTGTTTGGGGGTGGGGCTTCCCCATTGAAGCCCTGAAAAGTGGGGGAACCCCCATTAGGACTTGGGGCCGGGAACCCTAATACCTGCAGATCGGGGGGGAGGGGTGTGCCTAAGGATGGAGGGGTTTGGGGGAAGGGAGGGACTTCATTGTAGCCTAATGCATAGAGTCCACCTTCCAAAGTGGCCATTTTCTCCAGGTGAGCTGATCTTTGTCACCTGGAGATCAGCTGTAATCTCAGGTGATCTCCAGCAAGCACATGTAGGTTGGCAACCCTAACCCACTAACCAGGGTTAACACCAGGATTCTCTTTTAACCCGAGTTTGTCAGAGAGTTTCAAATCTTGACTTCAAATCTTGCTTAAGAAGAGAACCAAGCTGAAGCTCACCAGTGCTAGCTATAATTTAGATGTAATCCTAAACCATGGCTATCTCTGACAGCCAGGGAAGGGAGAAGGGCCCATTCTTGAGAAGTCTGTTATGCCTGAACCCAGCCTATGAAGACTGCACTGCTATGACTCTCCACATCTGGAACACTGCAAAATGCCAAGGAATGGCAGTCAAGCAGATCCTGTGTGTATATAATGAAGAACAGCTTGGTTATCCCAACATAACAACAGTCAAATGGAAACAAAAATAACACACCACAAGAAAGAAGCAAAGGATACAAGGCAAAGTGCCATAAGCAATGCATTACACACACTGTTTTAGAATTGGTCTCTTTGAAAAATGGGCTTTGCCCATGTGGCCTGAATCAGCTGCAAAGAAACTACTGAACACAGAGCCTGAAAAACAGTACCTAACAAGTTACAAGAGACAACGGAGGAAGAAAAAGTTCATGATTTAGTTTGGAGGCTTCTGTTTGGGAAAAAAAAAGGTCATAAATCAATCATCATCAGAAGGGCTCTTCACACGCCCCTTCCTTGGAAAAGCTAAAGAGTAATCTGCAATGCAAGGGCTCTGTATTTGCTGTGCATATTCCTTAAAACCATGGTGCATCAGCACATTATGTTTATTCACTCATGCATAACAATAGCAGTCAACTGTATGCAAACTTTAAATAGACAAATCATCCCAGACAGTCATTCTGCTGAGGCCAAGTTAAATAGACCAATTCCATGACTAATGCTGCAAGATAAGTGCTGTTGCACAATTTACAGGACAGATCTTGTATCTGGCAAGGAATCGAATTTTGCCATTACCCTCTCAGAACAGTCAGTGATTCAGGTAGTGAAAATTTGAGACATTCTAGAAAAAAGTCTGTGTTGCAAGCCTTGGTGATCTTTACTCCACTGAAACCTCTTACATTTGGTAGTGTTCATGATGTGTGTGCACTATGGCCCACTGCAGTCATCTTCCTATTCCTTTTTTAGAAGCGTAAAGTAATAAGGATGTTGTTGAACTAACTCCCTTCTTAATTCTACCCCACTGACAAAATAATTCACCATCTTTGTAACTTGGAACCCCTCTCCTTAAATCCCTATATTGTGTTCTGGTCCAATCTTGAATCAAAAGATAAACTTCTTGTGCTTGCCTTAAGAGCCCTACATGGCCGTGTCCTCCAACCTATACCTCTCCACTCTAGTATCTTGATACATCCCTGCCGATGACCTTTGCTCCTCCAGGTTCTCTTCAGCCAACCAAAAGGTCTCCTGTTCTCTCCACCCCCTCCCCCTGTTTATGCCTGAAACTTCCTCCTGGAACACCTTTACAATGCCACTCAAGTCTTGCCTCAAAACCAATATTTCAGCCAAGGCTTTTTTGTGCCAGAGCCCACTGGAGCTCCGCTCTGACTGGGCTAGGCCAGGGCTCCGCTGGCCTGACTTGCCATGGGCAGCCACATGCTCCAAGGCCAAGCAGGGCCTTGAGGTTCTCCTCCTCCTCTTCCCCTCCTGACACATGTGCCTCTTTCCTTCCTTCACCCCATTGATTTCCCAACCTTTGCAAAGCCAGGAAGAGGAAGGGAGCTGCCAAGCAAACAACTGCCACCATCCTCCTGCTGGGGTTTCACAGCAGGAGCACAGGCTTGGCTCAGCTTCCTCAGCTTGACTTTGCTCCCTCTTTGCCTGGTTGCACTGGAGGACTGCAGCAGCTGTACTCACTGGCTTGCCACAGCAACAATGCCACACTCTGGCTGGCTGGCTCACTCGCTGCCTGGCCCCAGTTGTTGTAAGCCAGAGACTGGAGGGCACAGTGGCAACAGCAGCTGGCATATCAGCTTTGCCCTCTCCACATGGCAGGGGTGGCCCCTGCACTGAACAGCATTGACCGAGCTCAGAAACTTAGTCATTTCCATACAAAGCCCTTCTGCAGGAGGGTCTTTTTCCTCAGCCTGCTCCCCCTTTTCCCTTTCAGGCCACACATGCAAACAGGTCACAGAGTGAGTCACGTTCTGTCATGTTTCCAAACTTGCAGGGTTGTTGTGAAGTTTGAAAGGGAGCTCTTATTGAGCCCCTTGGAGAAAGGATGGGGAAAGTGCAGTGGATATCCTGTACTGTGATATAAGGATCCAGAGGACTTGGCGTAGTTGGCAGCTCATTATGCTCTACAGACCTTTAGCCTGGGGGACCCCCGACCTCCAAGAACCTCAGCTGACCTGTGGAGGTGGGGTGGGTAAGGGTTTGATGAGCAAATGAGGCTGGAAGAATAATATAAGTGCAAGCAAAGTTTTCTCTGAATGGTGTCTTGGACCAAGGGGAAGTGCCAGTGATGATCAACAGACTGAAGCCTCCTGTTTGGTGCAGAGAGAGAGGTTTAGGAGGAGGAGAGGACAAGAAGGATTCAAAGGGGAAGGCAAGTCACCTTGGTCCCTGTGGGTTTTGTTATCATGTTTTGGGGAGTTTGTATAGTGTGGGAATGGGGAAGGGAATCTTTGGTTGGGGTTGAAAGGAGACCAGGGCCATAGCCAGGTTTTTAAATTTGGTTGGGCCACAGGCAGGATTTGTTTAGGGGGGTCAGGCTCTCAGTTTCATCTCTCAAAATATGTCCCTAAAAACACAAATGCCATGTTATCCCTTTTATTACCACAAAATTATGAACAAGTTTCATCTTCCCTTGCGCTTTTTATCAGGGTGGATGGTAAGGGGAGGAAGGAGAAAGAAAGGGGTTAAGGTCTCTTGAGCAGAGTGGCAGTGAGCAATGGGGGACTAATTGGTGGGGCAAGAAAGGTTACACAGGGGTCTGATCAGTGGGGCCTGGACCCCCAGGGCCCCACTGCAGCTACGGGCCTGGGGGAGACTAACTTCTCATTTCGAGAGATTTTGCTGTGCAGTTGCCATGAAAAAAAGGCCAAGGCTTTTATGTGAGACAATTTCCTAGGTCAATGTTTTCCTCCCCCCAGGGTCACCATATGCCATTTCAGAAATAAAACATTTTATTTCAGAACGTGTATAGGATGTAATTTTGAGGGTGTGTGTAAATGTGTGATTTTCCTGTCACAAGCACCACTTCATTTCTCTAGTCATCTCACTTAGAAACTGGAGATATCCTGGAATTACAATATAAGCAACAGTGTTCTCTTCTCTGAGAAAGTGTCTGCTTTGGAAGGTGGACTCTATGACATTATACCCCACTGAAGTCCCTCACCTCCCCAAACCCCACCCTTTGTAGCCTCCACCCACAAAATCTCCAGGAATTTCCCAATCCAGAGCTGGCAACCCTAACCTCACTGATGCTTTGTTACAAATTAAATGTATGAACTTCTAATACCTGTGCATGCCGGTAACATGCAAATGTGCTTCTGCTGGGCTTTTTCTACAAAAAAAGCCCTGATTGCAGCAAATATTTTGGCCACCCCCCCCTTTTCTCAGTCAAATTAAATGTAAACACATGTACCTGGAATGAACATATAATTCTTAGCCCAACCTACTTCCCTTTGTTATATCCTTGTGCCAAATTTTGGATTTTAAGCTTCTTGGTATAGAGACCTTTCTGCACATTGATGGCTTAATAAGTAATAATGATGATGATGTCATTGCAGGCTACAGTGAGAAGGCAGCATTAAGTATCATGAAGAAGAGACCACGAAGAAGCAACCTAACCAATAACTTTACTGTAACCATAAAACCACATCAAAAAGAAACCTTGAACTGGCTGCTGGCAAGAACCAAACTCAACTGGAAAGAAACTGAAGCCCAGAACTTCTTATTTTGGCAAGCTGAGGTAGCCAGTACACGAGGAAACACACCACAGCTGATCTATTAGTCCCTCTCTACTGCTTATTTCCACATTAATTACAAAGAGATGTAAAGACACAAACTGAATCATAAAAGCTGGAAGCACAGAATGGAGTGATATGACACTGCCCCACCTCTGAAGCAGCTGTTTTGTGGTTGTACCCATTCCCCTGTGCTAGAATTCCAAAGGTGCCCACAGGCTTTAAAAAGCTGGGGATCTCTGACTTACAGTCCTTGTCAGGCTTTTTAATTGTTGTTGTTCAGTTGCACAGTTGAGTCCGACTCTTTGCGACCCCATGGACCAAGTCATGCCAGGCCCACCATCCTCCAAATTCTGCTCAAATTTGTGTTAGTTACATCAGGTCTGTCCAGCCCGCTCATCTTTTAATGTCCCTTTCTTCTGCATCAGGATCTTCTCCAGTGAGTGCTCCCTTCTCATTTAGTGGCCAAAGTATTTGAGCTTCAGCATCAGACCTTCCAGGGAACAGTCAGGGTTGATTTCCCTTAGGACTGACTGATTTGATCTTCTTGCAGTCCAAGGGACTCCCAAGATTCTTCTCCAGCACCACAGCTCGAAAGCACCTATTCTTCTGCGCTCGGCCTTCCTTGTGGTCCAGCTCTCTCAGCCATTCATTACTATTGGGAATACCATAGCTTTGACTATATGGACTTTTGTTGGCAAGGTGATGCCATTTCAGAAATAAAACATTTTATTTCAGAACTCATGTATAGGATGTGAGTTTGAGTGTGTGTGTAATGTATCAGTGTGTATGGTATTAGTAATTCTAACTTATTAGTAATTCTAACTTTTTATTATACTCCCCAGGTTCGCCATAGCTGTCCTCCCAAGGAGCAAATGTCTTCATTTCATGGCTATAGTTACCATTTGCAGTGATCTTGGATCCCAGAAATGTGAAGTCTGTCACTACTTCCATGTCTTCCCCTTCTATTTGCCAAGGTGCGATGAGGTCAGATGCCATGATCTTAGTTTTTTCGATGTTGAGTTTCAAGCCTACTTTTGTGCTCTCCTCTTTCACCCTCAACAAGATGTTCTTTAGGTCCTCTTCACTTTCTGCCATTAAAGTGGTGTCATCTGCATATCTGAGGTTGTTGATGTTTTTCCCGGCAATCTTAATTCTGGTTTGTGCTTCATCTAGGCCAGCATTCCAGATGATGTACTCTGCATATAACTTAAATAAGCAGGGTGACCATATACATCCTTGTCCAACTCCTTTTCCTATTCTAAACTGATCAGTTGTTCCATATCCCGTTCTGACTTGCTTCTTGACCCTTATACAGGTTTCTCAGGAGACGTGAGGTAGGCTGGTACTCCCATCTCTTTAAGGACTTGCCACACTTTGTTGTGATCCATACTATCAAAGGCTTTAGCATGGTCAATGAAGTAGAAATAGACATTTTCCTGATATTCCTGTGCTTTCTTCATAATCCAGCGAACGTTGGCAATTTGATCTCTAGTTCCTCGACCTCTCTGAAACCCAGCTTGAACTTCTAGTAGTTCCCGATTGACATACTGCTGAAGCCTAGCTTGTAGGATCTTTAACATGACCTTGCTGGCATCTGAAATGACTGCAATGGTATGATAGTTTGAACATTCCTTGCATTACTCTTCTTTGGAATTGGAATATAAACTGATCAATCCAATCCTGTGGCCACTGTTGTGTTTTCCAAATTTGCTAACATAATGTTTGCACTTTAACAGTATCATCTTTTAGGACTTTGAATAGCTCAACTGGGATACCAAAATCTCCGCTTGCTTTGTTGTTAGTAATTCTTTCTAAGGCCCATTTGACTTCACACTCCAGGATGTCTGGCTCAAGGTCCGCTGTCATAGTTGTCAAGCACATTGAGATCTTTCTTGTATAATTCTTCTGTGTATTCTTGCCACCTCTTCCTGATCTCTTCTGCTTCTGTTAGGTCCCTACCATTTTTGTCCTTTATCATGGCCATCTTTGCATGAAACGTTCCCTTGATTTCTCCAATTTTCTCTTGTCCTTCTCATTCTATTATTTTCCTCTATTGCTTTGCATTGTTCCTTCAGGAAGGCCTCCTTATTTCTCCTTGCTGTTCTCTGGAAATCTGCATTCAGTTGGATGAATCTTTCCTTTTTACCTTTGCCTTTCACTTTCCTTCTTTCTTCAGCTATTTGTAAAGCCTTATCAGACAGCTGCCTTCTTGCATTTCTTTTTCTTTGGGATGGTGCTGATTGCTGCTTTCTGTACAATGTCACAAACCTTCATCCATATAAATATAATTAAGATAAGCCTCTAAAACAATGGCACATAGAAGCCTTTGGAAAGGCTGCAACTCACTCAGTGAATAAGATTGCCAGACACCCATTACTTTTGCAGGGTGCTGCCACCAGCCAGCTCCAACTAGTGTGAAAGGTGATGATGATGTCACCTGGAAGTGATATCACATTGCTCATGCTCTAGTTTTTGGGCAAAACTCCATGGTAAAATCAGCTACAAACCATAGAGTTTTGCCCAAAAAATAGACCATCGCCCCCAGCATCAGCAATATGATATCATGCCCTGCATGAGACCAAGGCTCCCTCCATCAGCAGTCAGGTAGGATCTGGCAACCCTATCAGTGAGGATCAAGCCGTCCTGTTTGGAACCTGGGCAGAGACAGCTGGAAATGCCTGATTATGATAATACAGAATGTGGTGATACAAGAATGTAACCTGCTAGTTGCCCCTGACTGGTTCCACATGCATGCCTACTATACACCTTTAGGCCTCTGAAGCATTTTTGCAAATGTACTTCCCACAAACAGCATGACCCAGATGCTCCTATACCTGGGTGGAAGAGGCTTTGTTACACCAAATGATTTGACAAAAAAGGACCTGTGGGAAGATGGGGCAAATAGCTTTAGTGGGGATTGAACTGAAATCTGTCTAAATTCCTCAATCAAACAGAGTTTGGCTGGAAGCCAGATGCCAGTTGTGATGGAATGATTTCTGGACTTCAGCTGGGGCCTGCTACATTCTTGTGGGTTTGGATCAAGAAGCACTATGCAAGGAGAAGATATGCTAGATGCCTGTTTGTATGCCCAGAACACACTGTAAGATCCATTCCAGAGTTTTGTTGGAACAGATACAATGTGTTCCAGGCCCCATCAGACTTTTTTGGAGCAAAACCAAGTGGTTCAGATTTCAGGGCATAATAATGTTAGGATGTTAAAAAAAAATTAAAAGACTGTCACACACTTCCAGTGCACCCAGATACATACATGTATAGAGGGTGGGTCAAGAAAAATAACTGCAAACAGTGGGTCAAGAAAAGCAAGAGGTATAGTATGTAGGGTTGCCAGCTCCAGGTTGAAGAACACCTGGAGATTCTGAGGGTGGAGCCTGAGGAGGGCAGGGTTTTTTTTTGGGGGGGGGATGGACTTCAGTGGGGTATAGTGCTATTAAAGCCCACCTTCCAAAGTAGCCATTCTTTCTAGGTGAACTGACCTCTGTCACCTGGAAATGAGTTGTTGAAGCAGGGAATCTCCAGCCACCACCTGGAGGTTGGTAACCGTATGTGATATTGCTATGAAAAACTTGAACATTTGGGAAGACAACCTCCACAAGCATTTGCAAATAGCAATCGTTTATGTTATCACTGAATTTCCTTCCTTTCTGATACTTATTTACAGACCCTTTTTGTGGTAATTCTCACTGCTCCCAGAACCATTTTGGAGGTTCTCTTAAGTCCTGAGGAGCGAATTGGTGGAAGTCAGTGCAATCTTATTTTAATTAATCAATACCTTTTTTTAAAAAATCTTAAACTAAAAAAGTACTGCTAATTTAACACTGGTAGGAAGAGAGAAAATCCTAGACCGATTTCTCACTAGGCTTGTTCTGGTCTTGGAGCCCTTTTCCCCATGGTGCTTCTGTCTGATTTTGCACAAGCTGCCATGAGACTGTGACTTGCCCCGCCTCTTTCCCGTGGCAAGCAGAAACCAGTTTTCAGAGGATCTTGCTTGCTGCAGGAAAGAGGCGGGGCAAGTTGCAGCTCTGCGGCAGCTTGTGTGAAATCAGACAGAAGCACCAGGGGAAAAAGGGCTCTGAGATTGGAACAAGCCTAGTGAGAAATTGGTTCTAGTCTCAACTGAGTTCTAAATTAATAGAATCAAAAACTTCTGATGGAGCCATAAGACAATATTAGAGCGAACCTCATCCTTAACCATAATTCCCATTATATTTCAAACAATAAATATGATCTGCTTAGCTCCTCTGAAAAAGTGCCTATTCATGTAGATGCTGTGAATAACCAAATATAAAAGCATTGTTTAATACTATGCAAAGTTCATGAAAAAGTTACATGGATACAACCACACATACATTTTGATCAGTTAATTAACAAACATACTCCATAAATTAAACAATTTTATTCTTTTAAAACCATCCCTTCTATCTATTTGCTAGTAAAAGCTTGATAGTAGAAATAAGCAAAGAGCATTCATTATTCGTGATTATATTTTGCTTTAAAAAAGGGAGGGGGGGGGAAGAGAATAAAATAAAAAACCCTCATGTTTAGGGGAAAAAAGGAAAAAGGTCTCTGATTCACTGAACATCTCCAGAAATTAATATGTCCTGTTAAATATGCTTATGACATTAATGTCCATAGTTCTAAAAGGCACCTAATTCTACATTAAATTGTGACATCAGTGTGGCATTCATCAAACATCTGCAATTAAGCTTTTTTTTAGAGAACTTAAAAAGAGGTTCCAGCTGCACTCATAAAGAACATTATTAAGGATATCCTGCACTAATTCTTCTTTTCCTGTCTTATCATCTCCAAACCCAGCAACTGTATTCATGCTCATTTTCTGCTTTTGTTTCCTTATCTGACAAGGCCTCAAGCTAATGTTTGTCCTGAGGAAACGAAAAGCAACAATATGGCCAGAGACGGTGAAAACACACAATGTTACCAAACAGTGTACTAAGGATATTTTTTAAAGTACTGATTAAAATAACAAAGCAGGGTTACCAGAAAAAGGAAAAATTGTGCTCAAGTTTATATTCAGAATCTACTAAATGTTCAGTCCATAACACAGCTAGACTAATAATGCTGCTATCAAACTTGTCCCAAAAGAGTATATCCCAAATTTGTTGTGGAGGGTGCAAAATGTATAGATTTTTTTTTTAAATTACATAGCTCCTGTTCTTTTAAAGGTTTGGCACAGCAGGGAAAACTTGGCAGGCAGTATTATTTCTACTCTGCTCAAGTCTTAGAATGGAAGAACACAACAGAAATTCTCCCCTTTATACAAACATTCACAAGCAAAACAGCCATATCCTTTGGGAAATACTTTGATAATTTAAAAACATTCTTACTCAATAATGTTGTTGAACTAACCTCACAGAACAGACATCTAATTTAGCTGGATGATGGAACAGAGGACCAGCCACACTCTCCTTATCAGCTTTCTTTTTCATATATGAGATCCTTTTTTTTTTTTCCAATTTAGGAATCATGGGTAGTTATTCCAGTTTGTAAAAGGACACAATCCTCAGTTTTAAACAGAAAATCCCTTCTTTCAAGTTTGTAACCTTTCAACCCAACAATTTTAAAGCAGAATCTCTATTAGATAATCTAAGTACATTCCAGTGCTATGATCCTTGAATTCTAAGATTCTAGAATGTGGATTGTACAATTTTTTTAAGCAGTATCTACTCCTTCTTTTTACATGTGGGGAAGGTCCTGCCTTCTCTTTTGCAAGCTATTCTTAAAATATTGCCCAGATGCCTCACTGATTGGCTGAAGATACTGATGCTTTATGATGTCATTGCTGTCATAGAAACCATTTGTCCACACAGGCACAAATCCCATTTACTGGTAGAAGAGCATGGAAAGCTGAGAGGGGAGGCAACACCTTGAGTCTGGCAGGATCAAAGCTGCTCATCTAACAGAAGAACACTCTATGGCCCTGGTTGCAATTCTACCTTAACACACCAAAGATGACTCAAGAAATCGACTGGTTACGCAGTGGGGCAGCTGTATGTAAAGTAAACCACTACAGCCCTGAAGGACAGAAGGACCAGGACCGTAAAATGATATGCTTCGTTGATGTCTGCAGCCTAAACGTAAAGGATAAAGATCGGAGAGGATTTAATGAACTTGATCTGGGCAGTTTGGAGGAGAAAGAAGTTATTGTAATAAAAGACAATGAGAAAAACAACCCCAATAATACTGAAGGTGCCGTCTGCCTTTTCAAGCAAGGCTCCACTGAAGAGCTCAACATTGTGAGTTGGCTAAGCAATGACCTTCAGAAATATGCCATTGGATTTCAACATGCACTGTCACCTGCAACTGGCTCTCGTAAAACTAATGCCTACACCCTTGCATCTGAAAAGTTGCCTTCAAGTAGCTCCAGTGGTCAAAGAGTAAGCCAAGAAAGTGGTACTTCCAGCTATGTCACTAAACTTTGCTCCCTGGTGGTTCAAAAGGCACGTCAGGAAATCCAGAATAAACTGGAAAGTAGCAGCAGCAAGACCACACGCCATCCTGTGCCCAGTTCTGAAAAAGTTCCAACAACAGGGTCTTATGATGGTGGTTCAGAAAAGCCTTGGTCATTGGATGTGCATGCAAAAGACATTTTTGGAATGGCATTAAAACTGATACAGCAACACCTAATAGAAAAAACAAAGGAAGCATCTCATGAGCCACATGCCACTTCCTCTAGCTATGCACATAGGGATTCTAATTATGACCGGCCTGGAGGAAGCCCATCTTCCAAATGTCCTCCAGGGACAGGTGGGCTGCAAGAGCCTTCTCGGCATGAATCGCCAAAGGCAAGTATATCTGGTATCATCTTGTCACTTGTTCAGAAAGTCTTGCGTGATGCTGCTTCCAATCTGGATGACAGTGCCAGTGATGCAAACAGGGCTTATAAGCAGGCCTCCACTTCATAAATCAGGCTCAGGAGCAAAAGGGCCCTATTAAAACAGACTAATGGAGCACTGGATATGTATGGCAATATCGATCAGATAAGCAAACAATTTATTGACCAGTTGATGTAATCTGTGATGAAGTTGAGTCAGTTTGTGGCAAAGGCAAGTTGAGTCAGTTTGTGGAAAAGGCAACCAATGGTTCTCATTTAGCAACGACCGTCACAGTTGCTCATCACACCACTCAGAAAGGCAAGAAGATCTTCTCTACTGAAAGGAGACAGCTTGGTGCAATCCATAGTGGTGGAAACGGACAAATAACCAGAATGCCAACAATTTTCAGGAGAAAAACAAGGTTCTAGGCTTTCCTCCTGTTAATGGTTTTTCCTAGTTTAGCTGTCCAGTCTGACATTCATGGATAAGAATGATGGGGAATTGTCCAGTGAGCTAAATGGGAGAATTTCTTCAGGAGCTAATAAAACAAGCAACAGAAGGATGCCACTGTGGGAAACATGCTTCAATATGGACAGCTTGAATGACTACTTGGTACCTGGAAGAGCCAACTCTTCCCTCTCTTATTGCTTCAACCAAGCCTGGGTGCCCAACTCACTCTTGGCACAGTAGTTGTCATCACCACAACCTCAGCGTAAACCAGCGCAACAATAACAACATGCACACAGAATTCAACTGGTTAATAAAATTGTAGCTGGGCAAGATCATCGATTAAAAAAATTGTAAAAAATGAGAGTAAGAGAGAGGCTGTTTTGTTGATTTCTTCAGCCGCATGACACGAACCAACCAGGGACCAGTTAGATGCTACATATCCAGGATCATCTAGTTCAACCCCCTGCATAATGCATTTATGCTACAGTTGAAGGTACTATTCACAAACTAAAATAAATAAATAAATAAATATTTTATTGATACCCCGCCCACCCAGCCGAAGCAGGCTCAGGGCGACTTACAGGCGGCTTACTAGGCAAACTTGCAGGCATTTATGTTTTTAGCACTGGTTCTAAAATACTCATTTTCCAGAACTTGCATGAATGTTTTAGGCAAGGTTTTGGGTATGACAGGGAAGAAAGGCTTGAGGACATGAAGAGTTAGCAGGTATGAAAGGACAAGGAGGAGTCATCTACAAGTTACAAAAGCCCAGCTTCTGATTGCCTCCACTTTCATATCTTTGGTGCATCCATGCCCACACACATTCATGATTTATTGCTGTATAATTTTAAAATATCATTCAAATTATTCTCAAGACTTTTTGTGTGTGTGTGTGTGTGGGGGAGGATGCATTGTGGATGTGTCAGTTGCCACCAGGACCCTAGCCCCCATTCCATTTCCATGGACATACTAAACACACGTAAAGGTCTACTGTGGACATGGGTTCTGCAGCATCTTTGACATATGGTGTAGATAAACACAGTAATACCCCAAGCATATTACATAACTCACATATGAGTTTGTACTATCAAAGCCATTACTTATCACTGTCCATGCCTATATTCAAATAGATTTAAAGCCTCCTGTATTTCTGTTGTTAGCCACCCTGAGTCCGCTTGCAGAGAGGGTGGGATAAAAATCTAAAGTAAAATAAATAAGATATGCCTGTTTGAAGTCACTCATTTTAGAAGCAGAGTATGACACAGCACAATTCAGAAGAAGAGAACATGACACAGAGGATAGTTCAGTCATAATCAAGCACTCTGGTCTCACTGAATTTTACATGCTCAACTGCCTTGTTGAAAAATTCACACTGCATAATTTTGGCAAGATTGTGTCCAAAATATGTGAAGAGTGGCTCAACAGAAAAGTCAGACACAAGGCCGTTTTTATCTTTTTAGTTCAAATGGGAAATATTTGTTAAACAAGAAGTAATTACACATCTCTGTAGTTGTTTACCATCCAGACAATACTTCATACATTAGCAATGTCTGTTACAATCCTACAAAAGATATACAGTTCTTTGGAACCTGGTATCAGAAACACTAACACTGGGATATTTTTAAACCAACTATTTCAATTACAGTTTATTTTTGGATTTAAAATTAAGATGAGCTTAACCAGAAGAGTTATTAGCACTCTGTGGAATTTGGGGAATTTATTTTTTAAAAAAAACCCTCTGGGCCAATGCAAAATATTCTCATCAGTATTTTCTAACAAACTGCTCTGAGCTTTACAGTACAATCCTATATAAAATTATGCCTTTTTGAGCCTACAGACTTAAATGGATTTAGAAGTGTGTAAGTATGCTTCGGATAGCACGGTTCATATCTTAGCAGATGCACACAGAAGAATTTTTTGCCTTGTGCAGTTTCACCTTAATACCACTGAACTACAGTTTCTTTTGATTCAGGCTTAGAGGTGCAGTTAAGGATTTCACTGCATTTTAGTGGCTGCCAACACATAACCTGTTCTGGTTTCATCAGCAAAGTTCAAAAGAACATGCAAGAAAGGAACCCAGAGAAGCAAAATTAACCTTGCATAAAAATTACACTGCTCTTCCTTGCATAAAAAAATTTCCTGCTGTTCCATCATCCTCAGTTACCATACATGATGAAGAACATAGATGAACAAAAATGCTGAGTGGTTAGGCTTGACAGCCCCCCAGTTTTGTAGGCTCCTCCCTACCACCAGTCAGCTGGCTGGGAGGGGAGCCCCACACCAACAGCCATGATGTGCCTTTCCACTTTGGAAGGCTTAGAAAAAGCTTGGAAGCTTAAAAGACACTTGGAACCTTGGAAGGTGTATGTGCCTTTAAATCTCAGTAAGAGGGAGGCTGAATGGGGGTGGGGCAAGCCCCCAGACAACACATACCACATGGCTGTTCCTGGTGAGTCTGAAGCTGTGAGAAAGGAAGACAGCCCAGTCTCTCCATTTGTTTTACATCCCTTTCAGAAGTCCTCTGCATAGTAAACTAGAACCTTTCGTTTCCTGTGTTAGTCTGAAGATGTTGATGGAAATACAGCAGATGGTTACATTCAGCAACTCCCATGAGTAAATTGCCCCAGTGAGATCACAAAAGTGTATGCTTGCAAATTGTGTTTATTTGGGCTGCTTTGTGAGTCTGTATGGGTGTATTCACTTTCATTTAGTGGAACTGCAGCCAGCTGCTGGGGGACAAGGAAATGAAGACTGTATTCAGGGGAACTGCATTGCTGTATTTTTATTTATTTTAGGGAATGGGAAAGTCTCCTGGCTCTACCCTCAAAGTCCCCAGGTATTTTCTGAGTTGGACCTTGCAACCCTATGAGTGTGATCATGCAGAGATACTAGGGAGTGACAGTGGTCAGAGAGCAGTTCACAGCTTCCTCCAGCAATTGCTGATGGTTCTGCTGGGAAGTTCACTTCACACTTGAGGCTCCAGACTCTGCAGCTTGCATGTACTGGCTTGAACATAAACAGCTCTCTCTGGTTTGGGTCTCAGAGAATCAGGACTTTGTCTTACATCTCTTTCTTCTTTGTTCCAGGTTATTTGGAGGAGTCCCTTATTAGCATATCCTTCAAGCATCAAATAACTGATTCAATATGTCCTGGTTAAGCCCCTGAAATCTCTCCCCCCCCCAAAAAAAAATACTATGAGGCACTCAGGGGACCTAGAAAGGCGGAGCAGAAATGAAATAAACAAATATGCACATCTGTGTGTTGTATAAGTAAGTGAATAAATTGTCCCAGAGGTAGCAAGCAAATGAATTTTTTTTGTCCTGTTATAGTATGGTAGAAGATTTCTAATGCAAGACTGCTCCTTGGTAACATTTTCAGGTTGATATGAAATTGATTCAGAAGTTCAAAGTCTCAGAACAGCACTATTGTAATCAGGAAGAAGCACACTGTTGGCAAAACTGATCAGGGAGAGCAAAAGGAAATTCTGCAAGAGCAAGGCCACCACATTCACACATACTACCACTCAAGCCCATCAGAAGTCATCCATCTTATTCAGCATGCTATATCAGATAAACTATGTCTCCTTGCTTCTAGGACAAATGAGAACCAGGTCCAGGACCACATGTGCCCAGGACTTCTGCCTCCTTTCTCAAAGGGAATTGTTTTGTTTCTAACAACAGCACAGTAGGGAGAGATTCAGCAGGTGTGGTTTTGCCCAAGCTTGATCCAATGTTGCAGCGACAGGAAATTCTGCATTTATTGTTCTACTCTGAAGTTATTAAAAAGAGCTGGAACACTTAACTTTCTCCACAGCCAAGCACTGGTAGCCCTAGCCTGCATCCAGTGAATTACATAGTCCCCTAAACCTGTAGAGCTGGAAGATGACAGATTAACATCAGGGGTGTGTGGCCTAATATGTAAAAGAGTTCCTGCCAGAATGGATTGGGCAAAGGATACAGAATGTAATCAGTTGAATCTTAGATGTTGCATTGGTGTGTTCTACAACCAACATGCCGGTTTTAAATACAAAATGATAAATGTCAAAATAGCAGGGGGAGGGGAAGCTGTATGAGAATTGATCAAGGCTTTTGTCAAAAGGGTAACTATTTTACATGCCTCAAGAGAGACAGCATCAAACATCAATGGTTTTAAGATCCTTTAAAAATGTTTTGCTAAAACTATTTGATTGAATTTAGATGCTGAAAATACCTTTAAAAAAAATCTTTCCATTGCATATAAACATAATCTCTTGGAATTACTAACCTAGCCTGGCTAAATATAGCAAGCCACACTCATGTTTTTAGGGGTATCTTTCTCTGGTATGCAGCTAATATAAATAAAATGAGTGGAGAGAAGCTGGCTGTATTCCACAGGCATTACATCACTCTCCCTTAATAGGAAACCTCTCTCCAACATTTGCTTCAGTGTATCCATTTAAGTTCTCAGAGAGGATCATCTTGTAAGGCTGATGCTGTAATCAGAAACAGAATTTTAAAACAGCAGTCCTTTTGCTGTTTTAAAATCACTAGAGCTCTGGGTACAAAACAAAAGGAAATCTGGTTTAAGGCTTTCATAGCAAATGTACAGAGGGGGATAATCTTTATATTTTAACTATAGAATAATCCATGGAAGATACCTGCTCGCTAACATGTGGGACAGAGTTGCTAACTTTAGTTTAGGAAATTCCTGGAGATTTGAGGGTGGTGCTCGAGGAGGGCAGAGTTTAAAGAAGAGGGAGCTCAGCGGGGATGATACCCTCTAAAACTGTCATATCCTCCAAGGAAGTGATCTCTGTAATCTGGAGATCAACTGTAACTCCAAGATAATGCCAGACCCCACTTCATTGCTGGCAGGCTCAATGAAGGGTAGGTATCCAGTATCTTTCTGTGTTTGTACTTCTGATTTAAACTCTGTAGTTTTGCAAAATAGAAAAATTATTAATTAAAAAAGTAAAGAATGATATGTCATCTCCAGGCTCAAAGGTGATATGTTAAATTCTACTCAAGTACTTCACAATTGTAACTCCATAATGACTCAGATTCTGAAACTCATATCTGTATGTTAAACAGAGGCTGACAACAGATGGCTCGCTCAGGGCAGCATCAAGCCACTCCAGAAGTGAGGTGGCCGGAAAAGGAGTGGCCGGGAGCCTCCTGACAGCATGCAGCTCATCCCCAGAACAGGGACAGGCTGCATGCACCCTGGAGGAGCTACCAGAGTGCTTGTTAGCCTGTTGGCTGCTCCCCAGGCTCTTCCCAGCCATCCAGATAGCCGGGGAAGTGCTTTGGAGCCACCTCAGAATTTAGGTACCTGGAGATTTGGGGGGCAGAGCCTAGGGAAGGAGGAACCTAGGGAGGAATAGTACCTTAGTGGGCTATAATGCCATATAAAGCCTTCCAAAACAGAAATATTCTCCAGGGAACTGATCTCCATCACCTGGAAATGATTTCTAATACCGGAAGATCTCCAGGCCCCACCAAAGAGTCATCTAAGAATTGCCTGATAGAAAGACTATTATGGAGACATTTCTGTCCCTTTGGAATTTTGTAAATTTACATCTTGAACTACCTTTTGGAGTTGTTAAGAATCTCAAGCCTGAAGAAATCTCTGAAACAGGCAGTGAAAGTTAATGGACCTCTCACATTATTTATGGGATTTATGAAACTGGAATATCCACTGTGAACTTGTGTGTGAACATCATTATTGAATCTGGACATTATTGTTGTTGCCAAGGGAAGGATTTTGTACATTGGACTTTGGAAATATACCTGTGTTGATTTAAATTGTTACAAATCATTGGTACATCATTCTTAGTAATCTCAGGTTACAATGGCATTGTGGGTCTGAGTTTGTCCCACCTGGAGGTTGGCAACCCTACAAACCAATGGGCTTTCTCAAGAGACAAAAACCCACCAGCAATGCAAAAACTTTGGTAAAAGAAACTAAACATTTCTGCATGACTGCTTTGGCCTTACTGTGTAAAAAAAAGCACTGCATAAATATTAAGTATTACTCTTACTGCTACCACACTTCTTGACTTTTCTAAGAAGTGATATTAATGAGGCAGGCCATCATTATTTTTGGTATAATGCAACAGACTGGGCAATTTCACCTATTCATTTTTCCACATTTCATTCTAAAGTCGTACACCAACAGCTTCCAAATTTCTGTCACCATTTGGTTTTGAAAGATTTTGTTTGCAGGGCTCACTACTAGCTGCCTCCATTTCCAGGAATGTTCAAGAGTACAAAAAGGAATTTAGTGTTATTCTCAAACCATACATATAAATAATAGTAAAGTTATGTTTATGAGGCATCAATCAAGTCTAAAAGTTGCAACAATACTTGGATCTAAATGGTGATAAATGATAGATGATGCAACTGTTGTTCTGTAAGTGTTGCTTTAGTTCCCTATAGAGCTTGAAGCATAGTCCCTTAGTGTGTTGTCATGGGGGGGGGGGGGAAGAGAGGAAACAAAGAAAACATCTGCTAAAATAAACTGCAATGGAAAAAGTGCTTCTCTCTTCCCTTCTATTTTAACAGTGCATTATATGTTCAGTGTCTATATATAGCAGCCAAGAAAGAAAATTAATATTTTGAACTTTAACTGTTAGCTGGACATTGTTGGGTAATTTCACAGTATTGTGGAAAGAAGTTATGCAGGAATTTTTCATTTTGTGTGAATAAGTTGGGCATGATTATTTATAAGAGGAGACCAATCGGTTATTTAGTTAGTAAAAAATGTCCACAGAGAATGTAAGCATGTTCATAACATGAGTTTTTTAAAAAAAAATTATATTTTCAAATGTTAACTTTTTTCCCCTCATGTGATTAACCAGTATGGGAAATAATAGGTCAGGGTACTAGAAATGGGTCATTGGTTCAAATCCACAAACAACAAGTCTGAGACCGAAAGGAAAGCATAGCGTTGTCACAACACCACCTCAGCCTCAATTAATTTCCTAAGAGAGTCTTACAGCCTGAAGTGTATTTTAAATGGGTAATTACTAGAAACTGAAAATCTTACATCTGTCTTCAGCTAAAACAAAATATACTTGCCCCATCATTTTCCATTCAGGACAATGCGCTTTTGAGTTATTTCCACAGGTTGTTTGTATGAATATTGCATATCCCAGTCAAGAAAGAAAGATCCACATGTATAAAGCAGCTTTTTAATCTTCCTTCAGTGAGCTTCTGGATGCGTACTGCTGTCTGCATTGTGAATACATATCCGAGCCCAACTGAACTGATTTAACCAGAGTTGCCAGGTCTGACTCAAGAAATATGTGGGGACTTTGCAGGTGGAACCAGGACACTTTTGGGGGAGAGCCAGGAGCAATGGTGTGACAAGCACGATTGAACTCTGAAGGGAGTTCTGGCAATTTCATTTAAAGGACTACACTTTAAATGTGTACACTTTCTGTTGGGGCTCATAGAATTAGACCCCCAGATCCAATCTTTTTGAAATATCGGGGGTGTTTTGAGGAGAGGCATCAGATGCTATTCTGAAAATTTGCTGCCTCTATCTCAAAAAAACAACCCCCAGAGCCAGATACTCATGGATCAGTTCTCCATTATACCCTCTGGGAACCAGTCTCCATAGGATATAATAGCGTGCCCAGCAGACATTCCCCTCTCTCCCGCTTTCTGATAACCCTGAAGCAGTGGGATGGCCTCCAAACCAAGGGATCCCTGCCCCCAATTGGGGATTGAAAACCTTGAGAAGTCAATAGGGATGAATGCCTGGGCCAGTAGTTGTCATCATATATTTAATAGCCACTGTACCCTGACCTGTGGATACTTAAATTCCCAGAATGAACAGATGGAGATGCAAACTTGGGGCCCAAGGTTTGCAAAAAAAAAAAAAAATCTAAATCACTTCTCTGCTAGAGCAGTGAGGAGAAACCATCATAGCCAGGCAGTGGCATACTTCATCTGGGCACCTTCGTTGGGAGGTAGGAGGACACAACCCTCCAGAATCCAGGCTTGGTGTGGATCTCTGCTCACTGGCCCTCCCAATCCCAGTTTTGCTCCCTCAGTGGGAGCAGCTCTCCCTACCCCAGCCTGCCAGCACAACCCTACCTTCACTGGGGGGAAACAGCAGAAATGAGGGCAGGGATCTGTGTTACTCTAAGTGGTTGTGAGGGTCTTCTGAATTTGTTGGGAGAATTAGCAAGGAGACCTAAGTTATGCACGAGGCGGGTAAGCACAATCTCCACCTATGCCACCTGGGATTTCCTGCCCCCCCCCCCAGAACTCTCAAATGAACCAGGAGGTGATTAATGGAATGGTTTTTATTAAAGAAAATTCAAGAATAAAACTCAAACTTATTAATGGAAAAGCACTTTATAAACACACATACAAGTGCAGAAAATAAAGGTGGTTCTTTGAGTGGCGGGGTACCCAATTTTGTGCTAGGGGTGTAAGTGCTGTGCCTGACCTGGTGAGTTGTCATGCCTGGGACAGTGATGGTAATAATGAAGGTCAGAGTTGGGGGCAGGAAACTGTGGCAAATCTGGGGTTGGGCGAGCTGGGAGGCACTGTGGTGGCAAAGCGGAAGTTGGACAGATGGGGGGTGGGAAATCACCTCCCCTCTGATTCTGACAGGTAACCACTTGAATGAGACTGTCTGTAACTACAGCTGGATCAGGGCCAACACAACTGGTTTGACAGTAGTTATTTTACAGATTGCATAAAAGAGCACAATTCAGCAAAAATTTGTGACATCAATGGAACTTTAAAATGCTCATTTGTTTGTATCATTCATAACCTTAATATTTTTCTATATAATTACAGACAACTTTGGAGGGAGGAGAAAGGAAGTTGCTAATGTCTCCCTGACAGCAATGTTATGCTTACTCCAATAAATATTTGTGTTTTGAATCCTGTAATAGCAGAGTATAATATTCTGAATGCAGCCAGCCTCCCATATTTAAACATGGACTACACAAAATAGTTATGTAAGTCATAGTCGATAATTATAAGCCCACTTATTTCATAGTAAATGTAAATTGAAAACAATGGGACATTTCCAAGTATGTATGCTTAGAATTAGGTAACAGGTCAAAGTAGCTACAGGATAAACTGTAGATGGAATGATAAGAGAGTAAACGACCAAGAACCAGGTACATTGTTCTTGTCCTGCAGTACTATAAAAATCTATAAAATCCCCACGAAGGACATTTTCAGTATTGGAAAGAAACAAATTAGCCTTATAGCATAATCACTGGAAGTTTACATTTTCTTATCTAATGTATAGTTGTTCAGGTTGTAATCTAAAGAAGCCCATGAATCTGAATTCTTTTTATATTTTCTCCATCTCAGAACTTAACACCACAAACTGCTTTCTCAGTGCCTTCCTAAGTAGAATCACTCTTCTAAGTAACTCTGCTTTGGATAGGGTTGCCAATTCAAGAAATATCTGGAGACTTTGGGGGTGGAGCCAGGAGACACTGGGGTGGAGCCAGGAGCAAGGGTGTGACAAGCATAACTGAACTCCAAAGGGAGTTCTGGACATCACATTTAAAGGGACCATGTACCTTTTAAATGCCTTCTGTCCATTTGGAAATAATGAATGATAGGGGCACCTTCTTTCGGGGCTCATAGAATTGGACCCCTTGGTCCAATCTTTTTGAAACTTGGAGGGTGTTTTGAGGAGAGAATGGATGCTAGGCTGCAAATTTGGTGCCTCTACCTAAAAAAACACACACACACCCCGAGCCCCAGATACCCGCAGATCAATTCTCCATTATTTCCTATGGGAATAAGTCTCCATAGGGAAAAATAGAGTTCCCAGCAGACATTTCCCTCTCCTCACGCCGCTTTCTGATGACCCTGAAGCAGAGGGAGGGCCTTCAAACTGGGGGATCCCCTGCCCCCACCTGGGGATTGGCAACCCTAGCTTAGGACATGGCACTATAACACCTTAAAAAAGGAGAAGCCAGTTTAGGGTTCCAGTGTACATGTTTTTGAACACGAAGTAGATCCAAGATTCATGAGCCTGAAGTCCCTTTTAGACTTCAACAGCATGTTCCCTGAATGATCTATTCCCATTTAGAAAAGTTCTTATACCCACTCCCCACACTTGTTTTCAAACTATACTACTTTCAGTTTATCAACTTGGGATTTTAATGAGGATACCGTTTGAATTTCAGAGTGCACACACATACTCAGACAATCCTGGATCATACTTTTAGTGCTAAAATTACAGACTTGCATGAGAGAGTTCCTCTGAGCTACACCACCTCTCATATTTGGCAAAACATCAGTTCACATGTTTCTATTCTGTAAACTTCTATTAAATGCTCCTAAACTGTAAGCCAATCCCATATTTTTCTTTGTGTACCTAAATGGCAGGAATGCTATTTGTCTGCCCCACTTACAGCTTATTCTGATTATATGTATTTAAAATTTCACAGAGAAAAGCATTGTTTGCACTTATCATATGGAGACAGCAATGGTTCTGCAACTGTGCAAACAACCTAACCCATTAAAGTGAATAAGAAGTCCAGCTAGTACACAATCAAGTAGTTTGCCAGGCAAAATACAAGGATGTAGGCAGGTTACTAGGTTTGTGCATAAATCCAGCTCTGACAGTAAGAGGAGGAAGGTGAAGAAGAAAAAACGAAAGGTCACCATGGCCTATATAAAAAGGTAAAGATATATGACAACCATAATGCCCACAAACAATTATTAGTCTGATTTGGACCTATGGGTTTATTAGGGTTTTTTATTTTATTTTCTGTTAAGTGTTAGCAAGGCAGCACAGCTTGAACTCTACAAACAATTCACAGTGGTGCCCACACCAAATCCAAGATGCTTTCAGGGTGGTTGGAACTTGTCCACCACTGTCTAGACTAACTTAAATTCAGCACTGCAGGCAAGCATACCACACAAAAATAACCAACTAAGAATCATTTCCAAGAAAACACACTTTAGGATCAAGACAACAGTAACTGAAATGTTGTCAGAATGAAAGTCTCTTCATATATTTCAGAAAAGGAAGCAACATGTTTACACTTCAGTGACTTCCTATAATTTAATTCGTTTCCTTAATAAATGCTCATCTGGGTCCTGTGTCAGGATTATTCACTCATCAGTGTTTCCTTAAGAGCCCTATTGACTGCACACTTTCCAAGACCTGCTGAAGTAAAGTCTAGGGAGCTGATTAACATAAACCCAAACAAGTATAATGCAAAAGATTCCAAAAATAGGATATTCTAGTGTCTTGACATTTTGTTGATTCATACCCAAATAGCTAACAATATGGGAACTATATAACAGTTTGAATACATACACACTAGTCTCCTGCTAATACAGCTATGCATAGTTGGAAGGGCTGCCATCTTCCAGGTGGAGAAAGCACAATGAGAACATCATGTGACAATCAAGAACTAAACACTAATTACTGTAATAATACAACTTGTATTGACTAAAGTAGAATTATTAAACAAGTTTTGAAAATTGCATACAGTCTCTAAGTCTCTTCTTATAACAGTCCAACTAGTTGATCCTGAAGAAACTCAGTCCATGATCCTCCAAAATATAGCAAATACATGGTTTTTACAGGTATATCCAGAGACATGGAATGATTTCTGGAATGATACAAAATGAGATGTGATACTTGCATCCATGGCTGTAAAGAGGTATAGCAGTACAATATTCGTCCCCATAGTAACTCAAAAAATATGGTGCTGCAACTATAGTCCTTGTTGTGCCAAGCAGAAGAAGGAAATAGAACAGACTTTGCAGGCCTGTGAAGCATGCAAGGAAGCTCCCATTCACTGCATATGCAATATAGGCCTCTAATATGATATATTAACAGGAGCACCAGAGCATCTTTGGTGAGTAGGGTTGCCAGGTTCGACTCAGGAATTATCTGGAGACTTTGGGGGTAGAGCCAGGAGCAAGGTTGTGGCAAGCACAACTGAACTCCAAAGGGAGTTCTCATCATCACATTTAAAGGGACTGCATTTATTTTAAATGCCTTCTCTCTGTTGTAAATAATGAAGGACAGGGGCACCTTTTGGGTGGCTCATAGAATTGGACCTCCTGATCCAATCTTTTTTGAAACTTGGAGGGTGTTTTGAGGAGTGACACCAGATACTATGCTCAAAATTTGATGCCTCTACCTCAAAAAGCAGCCCCTCTAGAGCCCCAGATACCCACAGATAGTTTTTTCATTATACCCTATGAGGGACTAGTCATTTTTCATTATACCCTATGAAAGGGAAGCATGCAGACAGTTCTGAAGACATAGATGAAGCCAGATGTCTTCCTACAAGACATCTGAGAGAAGTTAACTGTAATTCTCATTTTAATCCATATTATTTCTAAAACACAAGACCAGTACTCTGGGTTCCACCACACATAATTGCAAACCGCCCCCCCCCCCCCCCGTCATGAAGAGGTTTTTGAATATGCATATGATTACATAGATAAGGACCACAATGCTCAATTATTTCCATTGAAAACCTGACTCTCAATGAAGTTACAGGGATCATCGAGGACAGCTTTTCACTTCCAACTCCCTGGGGACTCACAGAAGGAGAAGGATGCCTACTGTGTTTGTGGTCAAAGTGCACATAGCAACTGTGAATCAGTGAAGTCTCAAGTATCCCTCCGAAATCCAGGACCCATCATTCAATATACATATTTGTTCTTAAAAACTTAATATATACCTTAAATGACCTCCCTGTTGTGAGAAAGTTACAAATAGCACAGAAATAGCAAGGAAACACTTAAGTGCTCCAACACAATTAAAAACGGAAGCTCTCATTGGTCTACTTTCATTAGCAGATACTTCCCTTTTATGCTACATCAACTGAGCAATCTTAATATATTAATTGTGTTCCTTACTTGTCTAGACATTCTTATTCTGAGCTTTCTCCACTGAGGAGGTGGTGGTGTGCTTAGCTCTCAGGTCATTCATGTTATCCTCTTAAAAAACCCTGTGAGATAAATTAGAGCATAACAGAATGGCCCAAGATTATTTTTTCCACATCTGACAACAAGGTCTGGGAATTCCATGCTTGGAACTCAATTTCCAGGCACACAGGACCCAGTTTGGATCAGGATTATGGCATATGGAGAGGAAGCCTAAACGTTCTTCTTTGCACCATTTTTCCAACCTGAAACAACCCCAGGGAGCTGCTGTTTGGGCTGTTGGGGAAACTCTGCCTGAACTTATGGGCTGCACATGTATTTCAGGTATGCATCTCCAAACTGGGCAAACAGCAACTCCTGGGGTCATTATAGGCCAGGCTTAAGCACTGTGGACCCAATATGAATCAGGCTCCAGGGAACTGAGTTCCAAGCATGGAACTCCTAGATGTTGTTTGTCAGCCAGACCTGGGTACAGACAGGAGGTATAGTATCATGGGAATGGGTCTAGATCGCAGGAAACCCAATTCAACTCTCTAACCACTACACTGGCTGTGAATTGTCCATTGTACTCAAAATAATCTCAAATCTATATTTAGTGTACAGATGCAAGCAGCGTGCAAGCAAAAAGCGAATGGAAAAAAACACACAAACATTACTCTAACAAAATTTTGAAAGCTGGTTTAATTCACAGGGGAAAATGAGAACTGGAAGAAAAAGGACAGATAATTCTTTTTCGATAAGATTACTATTTGGACATATGAGCAGTACTTTCAGCATTTAGTACACGTTTCCCTATTTAATAATACTGCAAACCAAGACTTTTTTTAAAAAAAAAAAAAATCCAGGTGCTAAACTATGACCTCAGAAATGTTCCATGGTCCAACTGGAAATCAAAGTTTTTTGTTTTAAAAGACAAAGAGATTCTGGGATGGGGTGGTTGATGCATAGGGACTTAAGCAGCAGTGGCTATCGCCCTTAACTTGGGATGTTCTTACTATCCCTTCCCCTCCTGCTTCACAACTAGTTTAAGCAATTGCAGAACTTCATGAAGTTGCCTGAAAATCTACAGGCGTCCTTTCTAAGTCAGTGGTCCTTTCTAAGTCAGCCATACACATGACAAATCAGACGTTTCTATTAAGTCACATTTGACAGTGAGCATGGTTACATACTATTGATACACTATGTACACCAATACAGGAAAAACATTTTTTTATGAATTAGCCTTTAATATTTTCCCTTTGCTAATATTTCAGCCTACAAAACCCTGTGTAGCATTTCATTACATGATTGGTATGCTACTAAAGAAATATCAAGGTAAGGAACAAGTAGGATGAAGTTAGAAACAAGTAGCCTTTCCAGACTGCAAAGATCCAAAGTTATCCCACCCATGACAGCAGACAGTGCCATCTATTATCCATAACCAACAGAGACTGGCACAGTAGAGGATTAGGTCTATCTACTGTCTATTACTATCTACTGGGTCTAGCTACTAGGTCTATTACTACTGTCTTGCTTAAAGCAAAATCCAGGTGTCATAATTCATAGATGTAGCATGTCAATCATTTGTAAGCACCTATTGTAAAACATGCCTTCAGACAAAAAAAAAACCTGGAAAAAATTACTTCCTCTAAAAGCTTAAGCTATTGTAGTTTCTTATGGTATATATTTTTAAAATACATATTTCAAAACCCACACAGACTCTTAGTTCTGCAGTAAGTCAGTCCTCTTGTAAAGGGAGATGGAAAAGATAAAAATGGTATATGGGGAACCCGAATCTTTTTGCCTGGAAGACAACTCTCACCCACCCCCAAATGGCCTTCACATGCTGGACAACCAGTACAATTCACACAAAAACAGAGAGGCAATATATATATAGTATGTAAATATTTGTATATGTGGAATGAGTTTTATTTTAAGCTACCTTGAAAGCCTGTTAGGGCCCAAATGGAAGATACGAGCTTGAATATTACAACCATCACTTAATGTATGAAACCTGTAGCATGAACACCCCACCATGTTTTGTATCTGTAGCTGTAAAGCAATGGGCATGTGTCAGGGATGGACAATTCTGCAGCAGAGAAGCTGCAAGCAGCAGCCCCCTACATAAACCTTTACCCACATTCTATTCCCTCCCTGCAACGCTCTCCCCATGGATGCTTTTCATTCAACCAGGGGTTTGGATTTTTTGTTCAGCCCTCTATTTCCTTTGCTCAGCCTCAGACAAATACCTCAAAAGGGAGCAATGCTGGGAAGTGTCAACTTACCTGATAATATATGTGTAAGTAATGCACTGGATGGGTTGGATCCATTGAAAGAATAAATTGAAGATGACAGCAGAACAGATCTTCCTCCACCTTCCCCTTCCTCAAGCAGTCTGCTGTTTGTCTAAAATTCCTGTCAGAGAGATCAGAAGTGCCTTGGAGGCAAAATGTGCCACAGGACAGCATACTGTAGGAATGATGGGGGAAATTAAGAAAAAATCTCCTTTTCTTTCTCTCTTCTGTTGATGCACGCCATGAACATAAAAGGGGAAAAGAGGAGATTCCTGATCTTTGTTGCAGTTCACTGCCCTGAGGCTCATTTTGTTTGCAAAGCTCTGCTAATCTTCAGAGAATCTTCAAGTTAAACAACAGTCTGTCGAGGAAGGGGAAGGTAGAGCAAGATAAACTCTGCCAGCTCCTTCCATGAACTCTTTTTGTAGATTCAATCCAACATAAAGAGCTCCTATATGATGGGTTAAATTGCTTATTTGCTTCATGTTTATGAAGTGTGAGAATCCATTCACTTTCTCTTACTTATTATAACATCTAAGCTACTGGTTCAATCTTTGTGTAATTAAACATTTAGAAGAATTTAGGCACACTGTACAAAAGAACACTTGACTAATGCTGGGTCATTTCAAGAACGAGGTTAAAAACTGTGTAGTGCAATTCTATGTGTGTTTAAAGAAAAATACCAGCACTGAGTTTAGTAGGCCTATTCTTAAGCAAAAGTGTAAGGGATAAAAACCTTTGTAAATTGTCAAATGGTGTATGGAAAATCTGATCCTGTCTGATGGGATAGAGATTCCAGGAAATTGTACTTCCTATACTTGAAAGGCATTTTTCTTGCCAAACAGTGGGCTACTAAAAGTATCAAGTTACACCACTTCATAATAACATAATTCCCCACATTGCACAAGGGCATTTCTCCTTGCCATCTGTTTCCTGGTTTTATCATTCTCTCCTCCATGCTCACACAACCAGTGATGCAACTCCAGTGCTGAACCCAGAAATACAGTGCTGGGAATAGTGTCAGTTTAAGGGCAACTGGGCAGCCTAATCCTATGCATATTGGCTTGGAACACCAACAGTTCTTGCTCCCAAGTATTTGTACATTTGCAGCCTAAATCAGTACTAGGATTACCAACTCCGGCCTGGGAAATTCTTGGTGATTTGGGGTAGTGCCTGTGGAAGGGGGGAATGTGGGGAGAGGTGTCACCTATAATCTATATTATACCATAGACTCTGCCATAGAATGCAACTCTGCTTGCCATGGCACAGTGGATTTAGCAGTAAGGGAAGTTCTGTGTTGTGAGCCGCCCTGAGCCTCTTTGGTGGAAAGGGTGGGATATAAACTAAATAAAATGAAGTGAAAATGAAAAAAAATGAAAGTAAATATGTGTAGCCGCTGCCACCACCCCCCCCCGTCTCAATTTACGATACAAAAAATAATTGTTTTAGGGACAGACATTTGTTTTTCATTGCAAAAATATAACAGAAAGATTTGTTTACTGATGCATATGAAAAAATAAGCATTGCTAACTATTTTATGCCAGTTCCCAAGTCAGCAGCTCATTCCTATACATAAGGACAATGCTAGAATAGATTTTGAGTCCAGTGACACCTTTAAGAACGCTCATACCTTGAATAAACTTTTGCTGGTCTTAAACGTGACACTGGACTCAAAACCTGTTCTACTGCTTCAGACCAGCATGGCTGCCCACCTGGATGTATGACATCTGGATGTATGACACTCTGATGTATATTTTCTTAATTTAATGTATTTATCTGAATAATATAATGGCTCTCCTCGCAGCCCGAAAGGATGACTTTTCATACAGTGCGATTCTAAACAGAAATCCATTGCACCAACCTGAAGTCAACATCTCAAACGTAATTAAACATATTGTTTAAGTGACTAGGCAAAATAAGTACTCTCATACCTTTCCAAAGGAAACCAGGCTCAAACATCTTGTAAAAGGAGCATAGGTTACAAGAACTTAACAAATATTTATTGATTTTATTCTTTCTACGAGAAACATAGCAGAAAACTCCTTTCAGGCATTCCATGCTCAGCAGCAATTGCCGCTGACTCATCCAATACCCTGAGCTCAAAGTTTTAGACAAGTTTCTTGAGGTCAACTGACTTGTCAAAAGATAAGATTTCCTATTTACTGCCTACTGCACATGTCATCAGTTACTCATCCTAATCCTTTCATGGTTAGAATTTGTATAGTTCATCACAGGCTCCTATTGTCTTCCCAGAGGCTGTCTGGAACAAGCAAGCATCAGTAAGACAACATCACAGTTCCTCTAACCAGCCCTCCTTCTAGTGTGCCTGTGTATATATAAATACACTATTGATCAGTTCCCTGATAGTGAGAATTCTCCAGCCTTTCCCTAATTATTATTACTATTCAGTGTATCATTTGCTCTTGAGGATCACTCAGTCATTTAGCATAATACACAAAATATCTGTAAAGAGTGGTTCCTCTCTCCCTCAAAACTCTTTCTAAAATGCAAAATATGCCCATTTTTATTTTTAGATGAGTATGCTTCAGATTCATCTAATGCTGATCTCAACACAAACATTGGTTTCTCTTTGAAAGCCAATGCATCTATCTCCTTTCCAAGTTTCTGGAAACACATCATTACTTAAAAAAAGAAAAAGCAAGTTTGACTTTTCCCAGCATTCTTTCTAATTAGGTAGCTGCTGCCAGGAAACTTTCACGTACTTTGTGTCCCATTCTAACATTTAAACAAATGTCTACTGCAGTCAGGGAGACAGACAGAAAAACCAAGCTGTTTTAGAAGCAGCTGCTCTGAAACTCACAATGCTATTCGTACTGCTGACAAAAATGTCTCTCATCGCTCTGTTTAAAAGACCTGGAAATAACAATAAACTCACAGCAACTGAGTACACAACAGAGCATTCCCCAGAAGCACTCAGTAAACTGAGCCACAAGACTCCTATACAATTTGTGAGTTTGTTAATGAACCATAGCATTTCAAATGCTAAATTCTGTAAAATATTCAGAATCCCTGAGGTTATGGGTTGCTTACTTGACTAAAACATTTGCACATCATTTGTTCAATCATATGTTTTGAAGATCTGGCCCTAATCTTGCCTGCTTTTAACTATTCTCACTTTCTAAACTTGTTCACAGGGTATTCTTACCCAAACTTATCCTCCTTTGCTATTATTTATATCGGAATGTGGAGGATAGAGTGATTTACAAATGTTAAAGCATTCAAAGTCCCTGCCCCTGTGTAAAAAAATCACACATGGACTAAAACAGCTGCTGCCACATGACTGACATCTCAGGTGGGGGGGGCAACATTAAAGTGATGCCAAAACAATGTGGTGTTGCCTCCATATGGCTCCAATTACAAAAAAGATTAAGTAATACAATAAAATACAGAAAGAATCATGACAAAAAGAGATTAGCTCTGCTTCTTGGAGCAGCTACATGCAAGATCACATTACACTGTGTTTGTTTGGTTTTTTTTTTAAAAAGATTGTAATTGCATTCATCTGCCATCTTCCACCCCTTGGTTTAACTTATTTACGTGCCTGACAAAAAAACACCCAGCGCATGCAGAAATAAATCCAAGTAACCCTCATGTCTTACCTTTTCTGTACCTAGTTTGTGACGCTGTGCAACTTTTCCCACATAAAAAGACAAACCAAGCAGACCAGCTGCAGCTGTAATACCACCACTTTGGGAACTAAAGTGGAGCCTAGCAGGTACTCAATAATATATACAGATTAGTCAGAGGAGAGAACACCAACTTCATGACTCAGTGATTCTCCGCTAAAGCTTTCTAGCTTCAGCGGTTTCACAATAAGAGTCCCTTAAAGTTCCTCAGAATTCAGATAGTCAGTAGCTAAAAAAGCAAAGTTTCAAAGGGAAACTCCCCCTAAAATACTGCCCTATTCTTCTTGGCTTCATTAATTTAAAACCACCAAGCTTGTTCAAGTTATTCTTATCATCTCCTTCACAGTGTACAAAAGTTTGGTTGTGTTTTTTTTTTTTTTAATTTCACCATGAAGGGCTCCTGGCTGTGTGTTCCCCGGCTGCTGTAGCAATAGCCTCCTTTCCATCATGCCTGTGTGTCTGTTTCCATTACAAATTACACAGAAATCTTTAATAAATCAAGCATGGGAAAGGAAAAATCCAGGGTTCTCTGGAATTTGCGTGTTTTGAAATGGCAGCAGTTAAAAGGGAGTTTTGCTATGGGCTCTGGCTTAACCTCACAGCACAAAAAAATCTGTCACACACTTTTCTAGTTTGTCACACACTTTTCTCTAGTGGGTAGCCATGATGATCTGAAGAAGTGTTAGTGCGCATGAATGCTTATACTTTGAATAAAACTTAATTGGTCTTAAAAGTGCCACTGGGTTTAAACTTTTATTATACTTTTATCTGTTGCTCTGTTCTTTTGAAGAGAGAACACAGCACTGATTTCATTCAGCTTTAACACATCATGTTGCCTTCTACTGAGTGGCATCAGGCAATCTTGCTTTTTCTTCCCATTCCTTTTAAAGTGCTAAAACAGCCATGGGTTGGACTTGTGGCCACTATAACATCTATTCTAGATTGATAATCAGAGAGAAGTTTTCATGCCACCTACTACCTAATCATTTTAACTGGAGATGCCAGGCACTGAAATTGCAACCTTGTTTGCACAAAGCAGATGCTCCACAGCTCCATTCAACTTGCAGTCTAGAAAAGGTGCAATTATGCTGCAGTTCCATCTGGATTTTTCACTCCCAGGAAAGTGTGCACAGGAATTCTGCAATGCAAAGTACCTAAACATATTTACAAAGAATTAGGTCACGCCAAATTCAATGTGATGCTTCTGGGTAAGTCTGTTCAGTCCTAAATATGGTGGGAATATAGTAGCCCTTATCCTTAAGTAAGTCTTATTCTCAAGTAAGTATGATTGGGATTGTAACCTTAGCCTCTGAACAGCTTTCTTACTATATTTATTTATCTTTTTATGTATGTTTATAACTATAGCATTCATGCTCCAATCATCAAATTACTTGTTCTGGAGTAACCTCAAAGGAGACTTGATTGGGATCTCATAAAAATAAATATAAATGAATACCTCTTTTGTGTTTGCTATATTGCTGTTGTGGCATTCTTGATCCACTTAGTTTTCTCTTGGCCAGATCACTTGCTACTTTTCGTCTCTTTAGAACAGTCTCAGCCCACAAAAGGTTTATGATCAAGGATTTGCTCCTGTAGAAACCTGCAGCTCTATAGCTAGTGCACAGCTTGAACTTTGCCTCCCCAAATAGTGTCAGTTACAGAAGACATCCACAATCTGCAGAACTTTGCAGAGAACATTCCAGTGACACACTGTCACACAGTAACTCCCTATCAGTCTTTGAAACTTTTCTGCAAACAGCATGCAGAATTATACAACAAGGATCCCCACAAGTTCTCCAGATCCCACAATTGCATTGTAAAAACCTCACAAATATATGAGGCCAGTCCTGAAACAGAAGAAGGGTTTTTACACCCAGCTTTTTTCTACCTTAAAGTAAAAGGTAAAGGAAGTCCGCTGTGCAAGCACCGAGTCATTACCAACCCATGGTGTAATGTCACATCACAACATTTTCTTGGCAGACTTTTTGTTATGGGGTGATTTGCCATTGCCTTCCCCAGTTGTCTACACTTTGCCCCCAGCAAGCTGGGTACTCATTTTACTGACCTTGGAAGAATGGAAGGCTAAATCAACCTTGAGATGGCTACCTGAACCCAGCTTCCACTGGGATTGAACTCAGGTCGTGAGCAGAGCTTGGACTGCAGTACTGCAGTTTACCACTCTGTGCCATTGGTCTCCTTAAGGAATCTCAAAACTGCTTACAATCACATTTTCTTCCTCTCCCCACAACTGAGAGAGTTCTAAGAGAACTGTGACTGTTCCAAGGTCATCCAGCAGGCTTCATGTGGAGGAGTAGGGAATTAAACTGGATTCTCCAGGTTACAGTCCGCCACTCTTAATCACTACACCACACTGGCTCTCAGCAATAGGGTTGTTAGCTGACCAGAAAAGATACTGCCCTGCTCTTGCTCATAGCAGCTTGATATGAATATGTGAACCTTTTCAGCGTACGAATGTATTTATTTATTTCCATCATTTACCCCCTACCTTTCTCCCCAATGGGAGCACAAAACAGCTTAAATCATCGTGTTCTTCTCTATTTTATACTCACAGTGAGTGTGTGAAATAGGCTAAGCTGAGAGCATGTGACTGGTCCAAGGATACCCAGCAAGCTTTCATGGCAAGATTTGGGGACTGAAAACTGTGTCTCTCATATCCTAATTTGGCATTGTAACTACTACACAACGTTAGTGCTGACTAGTGCACAGTGGGTTAGCCAGACATAGAAAGCAAAGAAAAGCTTTTCTCAGACAAACATCACCACTTATTTCTGCCTATACATCCAGCTTCTGTTAAAAGGCATAGTTACAATGACTAGTTTAAAAGTTGGCAACCCTAGTCTGAATGTAACCATACATTTTCATTTATTTTTTGTTGTTCAGTCACACAGTCGACTCCGACTCTTTGCGACTCTTTCATTTATTAGTCTCAGGGATAAATGTAGCAACTAAAACACAAGTTCAGTTTCTGCCTACTCAGGCAGAATTTCAGAATGAAAAAAAAGTAAAAGACATCCAGGTATATCCAAAGCTTCAAAGTGACTATCAGCTCAACAACCTTTCCCGCAAAAGAGCAAGCTGGAATCTGGGCTGCAACAATTGTTGCACTGCTATGTACACATTTTAAAGAACGGCTCAACGTTTTGTTACAAGAGGCAACTACTGCATATAGACTGGAGTAGTGGTGGCCAATGGTAGCTCTCGAGATGTTTTTTGCCTACAACTCCCATCAGCCCCAGCCATTGGCCATGCTGGCCGGGGCTGATGGGAGTTGTAGGCAAAAAAAACATCTCGAGAGCTACCGCTGACTACTCCTGGACTAGAGGAACATTCTAAACCAAGGTGGCTGCCAATTGTGTACCAGATTCACTACAGGATGCTGGTTATCACCTTTAAAGCCCTATATGGCCGAGGACCTGTTTACCTTCGAGACCATCTCTCCCCACATGTTCCCCAGAGGGTACTTAGATCTGGGATGCAAAATCTATTAGTGATCCCTGGGCCTAGGGAGGCAAGATTGAAGTCCACCAGAGAGAGAACCTTCTTGATGGCTGCCCCCTATTGAAGGAATCAGCTGTCGGAAGAGGTTAGGGCCTTGTGGGACGTTGCCCAGTTCCGCAAGGCCTGTAAGACAACACTATTTTGACTGGCCTTTAATTGTTCTGGAATGACTGATTTAGTAATAGGGAATGACACCTAATATATATTGAATGCCATCTGAAATGAAACGATATCAAATGATATTAGTACCAGACTGTTTTAACTGTAATTTTAATTTATGATGTAAGTAATGTGAGTGAATTGTTTGGTTTTACTGGTTGTGAGCCGCCCTGAGCCTGCTTCAGCGGGGAGGGCAAGATATAAATCCAATAAGCCTTAAACCTTAGTGGAAATTGCAGTTAAGTCACAGTTGATGTACAATGACCTCCTTAGTAGGGTTTTCAAGGCAAGAGACAGAGATATTCAGAGGTGGTTTGTCATTGCCTGCCTCCATGTCATGGCCCTTGTATTCCTTAGAGGTCTCCTATCAAAATACTATCCAGTGCATAAGTTATGACATGGAGTGAAATGGACAAGTTAACAAGGACCTTAAGAGACTATGATTTAGAAGTATTTAAGATGGAGTGGAAAAAGTTCAGAAGATACGTAGAAAAAGAGTGGAAAATAAAAGGACATTGGACAATTTTTGAAAATGACTAAGTACAATAGGGAGAAGGATATTAATTTTGGTTCTTATTAATTAAGGGTACCTTTAATATTAAGGTTTTAAGTATATAACACCGGTGGGGGTCAAGTAACGGGGGGAGAGGTGGGTAGAAAGTAATATATGGGATAGATTTTTAAAAAAGTAATTATTAATGAAGTAAGAAATTGAAATTTATTACCATATGTTATAAATAAAATTGTTTGAAATAAAAAAAAATACTACCCAGTGCCAATCCTGCTTAGCTTCTGAGATCTAACAAAATCAGGTTAGCTTGGGCTGTCCAGGTCAGGTTAAGCCAAGGTTATTGCACAAAATGAATACTCACAGTATATCCTGAAAACAAAAAAACCAACAAATTATTACCCAAGCATAATAATCACCCCAATGCCTCTGTGATCTTCAGCCTTTTAAAATTTTGGACCTGTTATTAATGCCTATGTGGACCCACTAAAGGGACCCACATATTAGGATACCAGTTACATGACAGGAAAAGGATGAGCCAGAGTTATGACCTTCATGATAGCTAGGTGGAGGACTGCACTATTTGTCTAGTGGGAAACACAGTGGGCTAGCCAGAGGAAAAAAGAAATGGAGAGCTTTACTCTGAACCTGCTTGTGTTAAAGCAGAATTTTCCTCTTCTTGATCATATCCTGCTGCACTTCACAGTGTGAATATAAATAAAGGCAGGAGGACAAGAATCCTTGCTTTCTAAGTATGCATACTAAAAAGAGATCCTGTGATAATGGAGGGGCAGAGGGCCTGACAGATATGGAGACTGACCATTTCAGAGGAGGCGGCAAGGCTGGGAAAAGCGTCTCTGAACTGAATAAGTTTGACTTTATAGCCAGAAATGAAAACATGCCATCTCTTTGATATGGTAGTGCCTCTCTATTGGGCAAGCTGGGCTTTTGGGTTCCAGGACCGCAGGCTCAGATTGGTCAATGCCTTTTTTTATGCAAATAGGGAGAGACCTGAAAAAAGCTATCCCTTCTGAGAGTGTAGGTGTAGGTCTACATGTTAAACTGCAGGAGAAGGTATGTAGAAGGCTTATGAAACACATTCATCTGCAAACCTCTGGCAAGAAGGGGAGGCAGATGCTCAGGATTTGTAAGCCTCAGTAGCTTTTCTTGGCCTGCATTTCTAGACATGGAACTGTCTTTTACTAGGAGGAAGAGGAGGAGGAAAAAGAAGAAGAGTCCACACTCTTAACCACTACACCAAACCGGCTCTCAGCTGTGAGAAATAACATGACACAACTATATAACGCAACATGATACGACAACATGACACAAATACATGTAGAAATGAAGTTGGCTTTTGCCCCCCAAGTTGGAATTCACACACATGACAAAGCAACCCTTTGGATTCTCTACCTCTGGGCAGCAAACGGGAGCAGGGGAAGTCCCAGGGCCAAATCACAGGTAGTTGCAGGACTCTCCAAAGAACTCTAAATCCCACACCTTGGGGGAGCTAGGCAGTAAAAGAACAACTTTCTGACCCAGTCTCTAGGCTGGGCTGCTGGCAAAAACTATCACAGCAAAAGATGACTTCTCTAGGGTATTTAAAATACAAACAATTAATTTTTGTGTCAACCTAACAAGACTATATTTGAGTAAACTCAGTATCATTGATGAATTAATTTTCCTCCACAGCAACTGAGTGATAAGACATAAACACCTAGATATATAACCCTGTATTTTCTATTTACTTTCACTGCACTGAACAGCTTTTTCTGGGAATGAGCAGTTTCCCTGGAGAATGGAAACTTAAACAACTAAAGGCAGACCAATTAATCTCAATTTATTGAACGATCTTTCACTGCAGTATTTCCTTAGGCTCACACTCTCTTAAATTTCCTGAAGATTTTCATCCTAGTCATTTACTTGGTATTAATTCCTTCTTCCAAATTTCAATCAAGCCTGCTTACAGTACAATCCTGAGCAGAGAACATCCTTCTAAATCCCTTGAAGTGAAATGAGTTTAACACATGTAACTCTGTTTAGGATTGCACTACTAGTATTGTAGCTTAGGAGCACTGCAAGAGCTCAAAAAAAAATCCTTTCACATACTGGAGAGGGACTAATATTCTAGACTGATCAAGGAAAGTAAGGTGCTATTCTAGGTTTTTGTTACAATTTCTGATTTGTTGCATTTTTAGCAAAGGTCAAGGAGGATTACAAAGCATACTTCATATAGTTCAGTCCGTGATGTATTGACAACCATGGAAACTAAACCCAAGTCACAGCACCCACTGTGTTAAGTTCAGTGGAAGTGTCAACAGTATGCCTTCACTAAAAGAATTTAAACCATGAGCTGGCATTCAGGATAATAATACGCACACAACTGACCTGATACAATTATGTAAATGTTCCCAGATCTTACTAACACCATTACTGTATGATGCTTAGACTTGTATTGTGAGATTAAAGGTAAAGGTAGTCTCCTGTGCAAGCACCAGTCGTTTCTAACCCTGGGGTGACGTTTTCACGGCAGACTTTTTACGGGGTGGTTTGCCATTGCCTTCCCCAGTCATCTACACGTTCCCCGCAGCAAGCTGGATACTCATTTTACCAACCTCAGAAGGATGGAAAGCTGAGTCAACCTGGAGCCAGCTACCTGAACCCAGCTTCCGTCGGGATTGCACTCAGGTCGTAAGCAGAGTTTAGGACTGCAGTACTGCAGCTTTACCACTCTGCACCACGAGGTTCTTATATTGTGAGGTTAAAAACCCCTAAAACTGTGCTATTCTCCATTTCATAAATTCAAAGGACATTTCATAAATTCAAATGGTGTAGAGCAGAGGTGGGCTAATTACAGCCAGGCATGGCCCATGGGAGCTTTTCACACAGCACTTGAGCTGCTTAACCACTTATTGGGTATATCAGCCTGTTAGACTGAAGCATTGGCCAATGGGTTGATGCTCCTGAAAGTCTGTTAAGCAGCTTTAGGGTTGAGTGAACACACATGAACATATGAAGCTGCCTTATACAGAATCAGATGATTGACCTACCAAGCTCAGTCTTAGTCTATTCTGACTGGCAGTGGCTCTTCAGGGTCTCAGACACAGGTCTTTCACATATTCTACTATCTAATCCTTTCAACTGGAGATGGTGAGGACTGAGCTCAGGATCTTTTACAGGCCAAGCAGATGCTCAACCCCATACTTGGCAATAACAGCTGAGTAGGAGAAAAGATGGAGTCTCTTGAAGAAAGATGCAATAAACACTTAATTTCCTGTAGTTGAAAGAGAAATAATTTTCAATGAACAAATACTGTTAATACTACTAAATGCTACCAGAAAAACCCCTAGCCTACCATACAAAAATATGGATTAAAATTTCCTGTGAGTTTTAATAGTCACATCAAGCTCTTTAGATCTTTTAGAAATATGCCTCAGAAGTCATTCCACTGTCAGCCTTTCCATAGTGATGAGGTTACGTAATTATTGGGGAAGGGATGGAACAGCAGAAGGTTTTAGGAATCTAGAATTTTTTACTGGCTAGCACATAGTCTGACAATACCCTAGCTAAAAATAACTGTTTTCACTTAAGTGTGATTCATAATTGTTAAAATAGTCTAATAGCCATCTGCCCAAATTAAACCACAGTAAGAAATTATTTACAGTCTATAATATGCTCCAAGTAATGGAAATACATCTTTTATGGTATAAAAGTGTATTGTTGCCTTGTAGTCAGAAGCGACTTGATGGCTCTTAACACACATATACACACACACACATATATACACACATCTAAAAAAAATTTCAACTGCATATTAGAGTCTAGTTACTTTTCAGAAGAATTTTCAGTTGTCACAGAGCTACAATTATAAAGAACAACAGTGCTACTTGGATAATGGATAGGCAGCAAAAAATCAGAATACTAATAATTTTTTTTTAAAAAGGATTTCACTGAACATTCACTTTCACATCTTACAGAAAAAACACTATATTACAGACGAGATGAAAAACATACCTATTGTTAGAATGACTAGGGTGTGGTGTACACTGAACATATTATTGCAATAATGCCCAGTAGAATGTATGCAATACGCACAGGGAGATATGTGTATGTTCCCCAAAGAGTCTCTTGCCTGTGAAGCTGGATATATTTTGTTCCCACTGCACCAATGTTCACAAGGACCATTTCTCTCTCTCTCAATTTCTTAATGTCCTCTGTAAAAAAAACAACCTTCAAACAAACAAATGAACAAACAAAACAACACTGAGGGAGAGGTTGTAAGCCAAAATGCCCTCAAAACGAGGATGGGGAATTGTCAGGTGGGCACCTGGCTTAATCAGGATCTTTTACCTGTGTATACAGGATTCCACGTCCAGAAATTAAAGCTTAAAAATATTAGGAACTCTAATTAAATAAAAGAATTAAAACGTATTCCAGAAAAATATAGGCTTCCATACAAGATAAAATACTCATAAACCATACATACAGTCCTAGGAAAAAAAGAGAGAGAGATAGAGACAACACATGGGTAGACAAACAGGGTGATAATTACCGATCATAGTCTTCAAGAAGGCTCCAATGGCGACGATAGAGGACTGGGGAGAGGGGACCCAAAACTTGGCCTTAGAATCGGGGATGGATCTAGGCAGCGGAATTGGGATACTGCTAGAAGCACACATGTGGGGAGCTGTGTTACAGGTATATAGACTACCTTGAGCCCCTAGAGGATGGGAGGCATAGGGGTGGATGACAGGTGGTCAGCTGGCACATGACCTCTGAAAAGGGGAGGCTCTGCAGTGACCATAAGGGCTGGACTTCTGCAGTAGCCAATAGCAAGTTAATTGGTGGCACCTAATTGGGTGCCCATGACTGACCAATGAACAAGCTTGGTCCAGGGGTACCTGGTTGGACTTTCAGGTTGCAATGGACCAGGGTGAGGCTCCAAAATGGGGGAAAGAATGGGGGAAATTAGTGGGTGGAGGTATGCTTGAGTTTACCAAACTTATCTAAAAAGGTGACAATAGATGGCCAAATTGCTACCTAAGGTAACACCCATTTTACACAAAGGAACTTGGCTCTGGCTGAAGATGGTCCTCCTCTTCTTCAGTCTTCTCTTGGCACCAGTCTTTGTCTTGAGTTCCGCTAGACAATGGCTTAGGCAGTCTGACAGGGTCCTCGCCTACGATAAGCTTGATGGCTCTTATGCAGAAGTTGAAGCAGCTGTTGGATATGGAGTCAGAAAACAAGATGGATTCTGGTGGTGTTAGCCTTTGGTTCATGGGAACAGGCTGGAAACTCTTTGCCTGTACAGTTCATGGTGGTGTGGCTTCTTCCACTGCAGTGGCCAAGACTGGGCACACAAGGAGCAGCTGGAAGCTCGTCTGTAGTTCTGGCTAACACCCATCCAGAGATGTAGAATGCTGCTGCAAAGCTGAGGCTTATAGTATCCACATAAGCCTTAGAAACCGTGGGCAAAGTCCACTTCTTAGAGCAGATGTGTGCGAGTCAAAACTCCAGGCACCCTGGCAACCATACTGGTGATCCATGTGTATGAAAAGTAGGGGGCTTTTTCTTACAAAGTTCTACCCCAGCATTTTGCATGTTGTTTTCCTCTTACAGGAAATTATTAATGTACACAAACACTGAAAAATGCAACCCCCCCCTGTAGGCTGAAGTGGCATAGTCCATTTTATTAGCTCAGCTCTCTGCTATCCCATTCAGCTGTGTATGTAGACCAGATATCAAACTTCAGCCTGGAAACTGAATGGCTATTAACAAAACATATCCTCAAGCAACACCTCCCATTGCAGAAATATCATCTCTAACTTGAGTAAGCAATTACTCTAAGAAGGAATGGTCTCCCAGCCCTATGGGGCAGAATGGTAAACTGCAGTACTAATGATTTCGATAGCATTTTTTCGCACACAAAATTTCAGGGAAGTTATCATTATCATCATAATCAGAATTCCTTTTTTCTGAGCCAGAAACACATAGTCCCATGTACACAGCTCTGATTCCTTGTAGGAAGGGTGCAATAAAAACAACCGATAATTAAATACCTTTAAAAAATAGGACTGAAGATTTCCCATCAAGCATACATGGTGTGAATCAATCAGACTCAATGCCAAAGATGTGACCACAGAGATGAGTCCAGAAGCATCTCAATACTATCAACCAAGAAAGATACCAGATACATACAACAATTGGTATTCCTATGCCAATGGCTCAGTCTTTTCACTTCTGGCTTTCAACCGAAAGAATTAAGGATGCAGTACAAGTTTAATGCAGTAGTAAAGATCTTTTTAAAGTAATTCAATAGAACTAAGAGCAATGTTGAAAAATTTTTTGTGAAGCCATGACTACATATTCTGAAATCTCAACATGTGATTCTCAAGTATCTCAGAGTTCTCCGCCTGCACAAAAGTACATCATAGTTCATGAGACATGGGCTGCCTAGTACACCATTTGACTTTGCATGTCTTCATTTTTCTACAAATGGTGGACCAGGGCTTTTTTTGTAGAAAAAGCCCAGCAGGAACTCATTTGCATATTAGATCACACACCCTGACACAAAGCCAGTCGGAACTGCGTTCCTGTGTGTTCACTGAACATTACTCAGCACATCATCTCCATGAATTAGATACGCTGAAGTCAGTTACATTGCTGAAAGGGTGAGGCACAGAAGAACACAGAAGCAAACTATTTCTTCTGACTCAGCCCTACCCTCTAAATTTAGCAATCTGTCTTTACAGTGGAATATTATTCCACTAACTTGAAACTATAAAGGAACAATATGAGTATTTCCCATCTAGATGTCAACCCAAAAGCACATCTCTAAGTTTTATAGACCCAAAACTGGGATTGTAAAGGGAAATTTTGTTGCATGTTAGCTTTCAAACAAATCTACAAGATAGTTTAAAAGCATTAAGCAAGTGATGCTTGGATTCCAACTTTTCTGATTTAAAGGCTTTGTCTGCATCACATCTCTTTGCATTTCTCCTTTTTCACATAAATTATTTTTTTATTTTTTATTTTATTTATGATTTATATCCTGCCCTTCCCACAAAGATGGCTCAGGGCGGCTAAATTAAAAACATTATTGCATTTTCTATAAACTAGTTTATACCTTAGAGGGATACAGAGGTAGTGAAACAGGATGCCAACCGATCAGAAAAAGACAGCCTGATCTCCCTCCCATTTTGCTTTTGGGCCAATTGTCAGTCAACCAAGGAGCAAGACTGGTTCCCTTCCTCCTGCTGTTTTTCTGAGTAGTACACCTTAGGTAAATAGACAGCTTTTGTTTTTTAAAATATAGACATTAAATCCTGGGAGTGAAGGAGGCATGCTATACCACTGTCTTGTCAGATCTCAGAAACTACAGAGGGTTGGTACTTGGAAGGGAGACCACCAAGGAAGACTCTGCTGAGGGAGGCAATGGCAAATTACCTCTGCTTCCCACTGGCCCCTTGCTGGGGTCACCATAAATCATCCTTGACTTGGCAGCACTTTGCATATACATTTATGCTCTGCTTTTCTCCCCAGTGGGGACCCAAAGGGGCTTATAGCATATACTCATCACAACCACCATGTGAGGCAGATTAGGCTGAAAGAGTGTGTAACTGGCCCAAAGTCTCACAGTAAGTTTCTATGGAAGAGTGAGGATTAAAACGTGGGTCTTCCAGACCCTAGTCTGACACTCTAAGCACTACATCAAACTGCCTCGGTACTGGGCTTTGCTCCTCAGGTTTACTGGGCTCTGCCCTCAGGTTCACCACTGGATGTACTCTGGACTCCAGCAGCCCCTCAACCCTCCTCAACAGAGCTCCACCACTCAAGCGTCATAATGGGGCAAAAGGTTTTTAGGCTTTTAAATGCTTTGATTTTTAAATGTAATAACTCTGCACTTTGTTTTATTGTTTATCGTTTGCTGTGAGCCGCCCTGAGCCATTTTGTGGGAAGGGCGGGATATAAGTTATAGAATAAATAAAAGCAGGAGTCAGCTTTTTAAAAAAATGATTAAATGATTTCCCACTCATCAGTGTAACATGATGATAATAATAATTATTGTGTGTGATGCAGCAGGGAGATCTGAAAAATGTCTGGTAGCCTTAAGTTCTAATTCTTTTAGCATTATGCACCATTAGGTGGTGAGCTAGACTTTTTTGGAAGGGCTGAGAGACCATTGAAAGCTGTGACTAACCCAAAGTCACCCAGCTGGCTTAAGATGGAGGAGTGTGGAATCAAACTCGGTTCTTTAGATCAGAGTTCACCAGTCTTAACCACTACACAACGCTGATCAGTGTACAGAAAGAATATTATGTTATTATTACACGTTTTTTAAATTTTGCTTTTGTATTATTACTACTAGGAGAGCTGCTGCTGAGCAGACAATGTTGACCTTGAAGGACCAGTGGTGTGATTTAGTAGAAGGTAGCTTCATGTGCACTGTCTTTTAAATACTGCTGTTCATGACAGCACACATATTCCTCCATTTTATCTTCATAACAACACTAGCCCTGTTCACAAGTTACAGCAAATGCAGGTACAATCAGTCTGCATGGTACATTTGATTTTTCTTTATGCATGTACATTCAATGTATGTACAACTGAACATGTGATTGAAAATGTACATTAATCTAGGTACTGGTCCCTGGTTTCATTTGTCAAGTGAACGTATGCTGGCTTTTTCTACAAACAGATGTACCTTTGTACAGATGTTCACTTACGGTAACTTGTGAACAGGGCTAGTGTGAAATAGATTTAGCAAAGAAAGAGTGACTGGCCCAATGTTTTGTGACACAGTGGGACTGGAATCTGATACTCTACCCACTATACCCCATTATTTCAGAATTATTTGTAATCTCATTTTTTAAAAAATACTGCTTTCCATCCACGTCATGTTTGCCAACAGCAGTGTTATATAAACATCTAGAAATTGAAATGTAATGAAAACTGGCACCAGCAATCTTTGGCATCTTTCCTTGCTGTTCCTCTTTCTCCTCTGAAACAGAGAGGTTGAAGTTTCACGAATGCTTTTCCAACATTAAAACAAAAGATGAAAACGTCATATAAGAAAAAAATGCTGATGGAGTTTCTCAGAAGTCTCTTTCAGATGGCTCTGGGGAAACATTCCCCACTCTCCCTTACAGCTTTGCCTGAAAGCTTTGTCCGTTAGTTTCTCTTTTACAAGAGGGAGTCCCCACCGAGAAATGACATAAAAGTGAGTCTGTCAGCGTTACTGACAGAGAATGAACAAGGCTGGAGACAGATGGGTTTCAGCTTTTTTCCACACACTTCGCTGCAGAAACACTGTCGCTTTGCGTTCCCTAACATGCTCGTATTCTGAAATACCCTGACTCCGACTTCCTTATTTGGTTGCTGGAACGGTTCTTGTGCGCCTCGCTGAAAGACTGGGGCGAAGCTGCGCGCCTCCCCTCCCCTCCCTCCCTCCGTGGCCGTCTCCAGGCCCTCCGCCCCCCTCCCGCCCTTCCTCCGCGCAGTCTGGCTGCAGGCAGGTCACTCTGACTCAGCCTCCTCTGCAGCTCGCAAACCAATCACGCAGCACTTATGCCCATTTATGGCGTACCTTTCCTTTTGGTCAACGGGGAGTTTTCAGCGGTTGGAAAGTTTGCTCTGCGGCATGCCCTGACAGGAGCACAAAATATGGATTTTCGTTTTCATTTCGTACGGTCTGGTTGCTTTGCCCAGAAACCGGGAGGAGGGGAAATGCACGTGTATGTAGAGGGGAATGCATACCAGGTTCTGTCTTAAAATTCAACTAAAAACTTGTGGTGATTTAAAGACTGACGTGCAACACCAGTATACATATGCGTCTGCAACTGCCTCTGAAAAAACGCCCTCCGGTCCACAAACGTTTCTGCCGAAATAAAACGTTGGTCTGATCTTGCAGACCTGAAGAGGTAATGAGATGGCCAAGAAATGAAGCCACCAAATGGATTGCACCATTTGAGACTGTGGGGGGTGAAATCACGTTTCAGAGTTCCCCTGCACTAATAATTCCTTGGAAAATCTACCACAGTATGCTAGTAACCAGCCAAACACATCTCTCTCTGATGTGCCCAGATTTTATTTGCAGGATTTTATTCTGTAGGGGAAACATTAAAACTGTGACCTCCTCATTGCACCAGAAATACTACAGCCGATTCTCCCAACTCATTCTGTGTGGGCGTAAACTCGGCCCTTACACTGCCTGATGATACCTCTATTTGTGGTGCAGAGAACTAACCAAGTCATCCCTCTGGAATTCTTATCATAGCTTAGTTTCTTTGTAGTCTAGCCATGACTGTTTAAAGATAACGTTTCAAGCGATAGAAATTCACAACTATTCTGTATCATCCGTTCAGCTGCAGCATCCTTGAAAACTGGTGCTAGGAACTGAAATCAGGAAAAAAGTTTGAAAATAAGTTCTGATTTGCAAATTTAAACTAATTTGTCACTGTGTCTCAAACAAAGTTAATTATTTTTGGACCAATCAATGTGCACAGGCCACGTATAACCCCACCTCATATTTTAAAGAACACGCTGATATGATACAACCATAAATGTATGTAACAGTCAACATAGCACCATCTGCAGATACTTAAAGTCAAAATTTAACAAGTCACTTGTTTTAGAGAAAAGAGATTATATAATTCAAGGATGGGGAACCTCTATCCCACTTAGTGTGGCCCTCGGGGATTGCTGGGCTGAACCAAGCCATGTGGTAGCCTCTCTGGGGCCTGGCTAGCCAGCGAGGATCATGGGGCCCAGCCATGCTGTGCAGCAGCCTCCCCAGGGCCAGGCAGGGATCACAGGGTTCAGATGTACTGTGCGGCAGCCTCTCTGGGGCCTGGCTGGCTGGCCAGAATTGCTGCAGGGCCTGGAAAAGTTACTGCCACAGTTCAGTTTGCACTTGATTATCCCAGATGGTGTGGCCTAATATGCTAATGAGTGTGTGACCTAATATGCTAATATTAGGGGGTGTGGTCTAATATGCTACTGAGTTCCTGCTGCGCTTTTTCTACAAAACCCCCCTGGACCTATGCATTTGGACCTAGGGCAGTGGACCTGGTGTGTGTGCGTGTGCATGCCAGATTAGGCTCTCCCCACATGACTTCAAATAGAAAAACAATTATTTGTATTAATTTTGCTGGCCTGAATCGTTCTCCCTTGGCGGAGCACTGTTGTTTAAAGTTGATAATTTTTTATGGCCCGCGAATTATGTTATAAATATCCATATGGCCCTTGGCAGAAAAAAGGTTCCCCATCCCTGATATAATTTGATTACTGACACCCGTCTAGAGAGCAATGGGTCTCCATTTCTGATGCCCTCACTGGACAAAGAAATTCTGTATGTCTGGAGCAGAACCCTCAATGGGCGTTTCAGAGGATTCTGGGAAGAGTTCTAGGACATACACACAGTCCATTAACTTTTTTTTTAACCTTACATTTGTCTTTCACCCTGGATGTTTCTATAGATTGAATACATGAAGTTGCCTTATATAGAGTCAGTCATAGCATTGGTCGATTAAGGCTAGTATAGTCTATTCTAATGGGCAGTGGTTCTCCAGAGTATCAGGACGAGGTCTTTCACATCACCTTCCTGCTAACTACATGATTTTTTAAAAACTGAATAAACTAGAGAATAAACAAGAACTTCCTGTGTGCAAACCAGATGCTGCACCACGAAGCCTCAACCCCACCTCAACATAGGAATGAAATGTTCCTGGCATTTCAGCAATGGAGGAGGTTGATTTTCTGGGTGGTGGTGGTGTCTTTCTGAACAGCAGAGGGGCTACAGTTTCTTCTGGTTCATTCAATTTTACACAGAATTAAATACTAAAATGCAAGTGTCTCACTCTATTATAACACAACCCTCCACACTGCAAGAGTCAGATGCAGTTCCAAAAGACAGTCTGTGCTGACGAGTGGAGCTGATGGAAAGCAGTAACAGTGGACCCCTACATTCCAGTCATTCCCCTAGAGGGGCTGTACCTCACCGAGGGGCACATCTGTGCCAGGGAAGCACATCTGGTGGAACTTTTATCTTCTCAGGCTAGAATCTCCTCAGTTGAGCAATTTACGTAACTGATAAAGATCTTAGTGAACAGACAGCAGTAAATACCAGACAACTAAAAGCTGAGCCAGTACTTGTGCTATGAAACAATAAAAGAATTTAGACTAATTTATTTATATTTATAGCCTGCCAACTCTTTACAGCCCAGGCTGGTAACAACATATCTTTATGTTGTTTAAACTCACCATGACTTGGAAGCATGAGTTATATTCCTTGCAATATAATTTCTAAAGCTCAGTAGAAATTCCCACTACAAATCATATCACATTTTTCTATAATTCAATTATACTGCTGATTGGATATTTTAATGTTACAGTATTCAGCCTTCATGATACAATGAAGAAAATGCCATGCGTTCAAGAGCAAGACCAATACATCTGTCACTGGTAAAGGTGAGTACCACATTCTTAGAGAGGCACAAATAATTGTCAAAGACATTTTGATTCTCCACTAGCCATGTCCTGGTCTCACACTCCTCTTCTCCATGGCGCTTTCATCTGATTTCACACACACTGCTGCAGGGCTGTGACTTGCTCTGCCTCTTTCCCATGGCAAGCAGAAACCATTTTCAGAGGATCTTGCTTGCCATGAGAAAGAGGTGGGATAAGTCATAGCCCCACAGCAGCTTGTGCGAAATTGAATGGAAGCGCCACGGAGAGGAGGAGCATGAGACAGCGATAAGACCAGTGGAGAATTGGTCATAGTGTAATATTTCCCATCACTTCCTTTAGTTGTCTTGTTTGGGCCAGAATCAGGTTTGTCTCTCATGAGACCTTTTGGACCTGGAGGATCCAGATCCAGCCTCCAACTACCCAAGGTGAGCACCTAGGAATAATATATATATATATATATAAACTTCATTTTCTGCCTTCAAGCCATACATGAATCAAGCTTGACTATTTTGAAAGGCATCATTTATACACACACATGTGGTTTTCTTTGCACTTGGTAATTTGCAAAAAGCCATGTGAAAGCAGGGCTGATGGGCCTTGGACTTCCTGAACCAGCAGAGAGCCCAGAAAGCTTGTGGCGGGGCACTGGTCTATCTATCTCATCTCCTTTCCCAAACTTATCTCCAGTGAAGTTGCAAGGAAACAGTCTTTAATCAATCTTTCCAGGGTTACAAACAATGTCTCTGCATTGTCTCACCCACCCCAGCAGTTGTTTCACTGCTTCCTCAGCCATGCCTAAGCTAACTGGCTGTCAGCTTACTCTGTACACCTCAGACTCCTCTGGGATAGCTCTTTCAAAGGACAGTCCAGCATTTGGACCTGGCCAATATAAGCTCATAAGAATATCAATGTCCCAACAGCAGCTGTGACAGCGATCTATCCATTTCTATTCTATGCCATCTGGTCCTGGAGATTACAGATTTTTGTATGGTCCAGAAATTTATCTGCAGTCACCTCAATTTGGCTCAGTTCTTCAGATTCCTTTTTGAAAATAGGGGCTGTGGCATGGGCCCATGCCACACACTTTTCACAGTGAACAAATAAGCAAAAAAAAAGGCCATTGAGCTTCTTTGCCACCTCCCCATCTTCCTTTACCAATCCTTTTATTTCTTTGTCATCCAAAGGCCCAGCTGCTTCTTTGGCTGGTTTCCTGCTCCAGATATATATAATATATTTAAATGTTTATGGTTTGTCTTGGCACTTTTAGCAACCTACTCCAAATTTCTTGTTCCATGTCTAATTATTGACATATTTCTTTTGCCAGGCTCCCTCCCCTCATTTCCCCCCATTTGCAGCTCTCCCAGCCTGCACGCACAGCCTGCAACTAAGCTGCTTTTTGTCTGACTTGCCTGTGCAGCTGTTTCTGGCATCATCACCACGTTTGCCTCTCTCTGTCTCTCCCTCACAGCTTTGTCAAAGGGACTTTTGAGAAGGTGCCTGCAGGCTGCAGCAGGGGCCACAAGCAGTGGGGCAGATGCTCCAGCTCTGAGATAATTTGTGGGTGCCCCCCCCGAGATTTTGACTGCCTAGGGGCCTCCACTGCATGGGTTGGAGGTTGGAAGCTACAAGTAAGACCCACTAAGAACTATTGATGCTTAGGAATCTCCTTGCTTAAGGAGAAAAAAAAGAGACTAGTCCTTCAAAGCCAATGGCCAACCTGGATAGATGCAGTCACATCAAAGCCCAGCTCAGAGAATGCTCAAACCGATAGCCCCAGCAGCCCAAAACATGGATCTGTAGTTCATAAATCTATGGATACTAGTCCCTGCCAGTGTTCCCTCTAAGCTGAATTAGTGTGAGTTAGCTCACAGTTTTTAAGCCTCTGGCTTACAAATTTTCGTCTTAGCTCAGGAAGGGGGGCCCCAGAGCAAACTAATTTATACTGTAGCCAAATTGCTCACTCACCACTTCAATGTCAGTAGCTCATGAGATTCCACAGCTTAGAGGGAGCATTGGTCCCTGCATTAACAAAGCAAGAGACAGTCGCATAGCTTCACTATGCAGCAGTTACAATTTTCATATGCATCTTTTACTTACTCCTTTAGGCCTGCTGTCCTATCTCCTTTCAGGATATCACCAAAATGCCAAGTCACACCTCTAACCTAAAAGGATGTTAGCTTACTTGCATACCCTCTTACCCAACTAAACAAGTTATTAAAATTCCTGCAGGCGAAAACATCATAATACTATGAAGAACCAGTCTTTACTAAGAGTAAGACCCATTTATTTATGTGGAGAAGTCCACCCAATATAGCAGACTATCAGAAGGTGCAATTTCAGATATCAGTTTTAATAATCTCTGTAGATGATTATTTTTATATTGATCTAAGTGGGTAGTCATGTTGGTCTGAAGCAACGGAAGAAAATAAGCACCTTTAAGACCAACAGAGTTTTATTCAAGCTTTTACCTTGAATAAAACTTTGTTGGTCTTAACTTACTGGACTCTTTTTTTTGTATAGTATTTGCTGTTATCTGCCTCGGATCCCAACATTGTGAGGGAAAAGATACCTAAATATCCCAAATAAATATAGATATTAGGTGATTCCTAGATGAATACTGATGATTCAGAAATCAGTCTTACATTCACAAGCTGCTGTAGAATACCAGATACAAGTAGAGCCTGAACATACACATTATGGGTGGGTGTATCTACTTTGACATTAGAAAGCCATTTCATTCACATATCAGAGAGGCAAAGCTATGAAGATTGTGTGAGCAAAAAAGCCTGATGAAGAACCATTCTGACCATTCATAGAAGAGTCAACAAGAAACCTGAAGACTAATAGATGCTTGCTAGTGCACTATTTCAGGAATATACTGAGACCCAAAAGAACTGACGGCCTTCCTTGGTTTAGTGGTGTTCTTTTTACAGTACTGATAACAGCTTTCACACTAGGAAGGCATTTGGTTAAGAATAGCAATAGCAGTTTACTTATGCTAAAATAGAAAGAGGAATCACTCACCGGAACTTTCAGTGAAGTGAAATTGAACTCACACAGTACTCTTCCACACTGCCCAAGAAATGGGGTCATCTGTATAGGCTGCTGCCTATTGAAAGGGTATGACTCAGTAATGTGTACTTCACATGATTCTGATTGTTGTGGAATCACACACTAATAAGGTAGAGCTAAACTACAGCCAAGAAGCTCCTTCTACCACATAATCATTGTCGTCGTCACTGTCATAATCATTGTCATTGTCGTTGTTGTTGTTATTATTATTATTATTTGCCCCATCCCAGCTCAGGCCAGGCTCTGGGCAATTTACAACAAAGTTAAAATACACAAAAGTAATGACAACACACAAATTAGCTAAAATTGTAAAAACTCAGATGGTGCCCTATAGGTTTTCTTCAAATCCTGGACTACCAGGGTGTTCTGCTGGGGGGAGAGCAAAACATGGAAGTCATCCAACTGGAAATATAAGAGTCAGTAGTTGATCAAATATCTGATACCAGATGGATCACAAAGACATCTTTCCTTAGTGAGTTTTTGCAGATACTAGTTTCTCCATAGGGAGTTCCTCTCTACCTGTTAAATTATGGTCTTTTCAAAGTAGAAAAAATACAAGAACATAAGAGAAGCCATGTTGGATCAGGCCAATGGCCCATTGAGTCCAACACTCTGTGTCACACAGTGGCCAAAACCCAGGAGTCATCAAAGGTCCACTAGTGAGTCCAGACGAAGAGTTGGTTTTTATGCCCCACTTTTCACTACCCAAAGGGAGTCTCAGAGCGGCTTATAATCAGCTTCCCTTCTTCTCTACACAACAGACACCCAGTGAGGTAGGTGGGGCTGAGAGAACTCTGAGAGAACTGTGACTGACCCAACGTCATCCACCTGGCTGCATGTGGAGGAGTGTGGAATCAAACCCGATTCTCCAGGTTAGATTTCACTGTTCTTAACTACTATACCACACTGGCTCTCCAGAAACCCTCCCACTATTGCCCCCCAAGAACCAAGAATACAGAGCATCACTGCCCCAGACATAGTGTTCCATCTATACATTGTAGGTAATAGGTAATAAGCACTGAGGGACCTCTGTAACATATGTCTATCCAGTTCCCTTTTGGAGGTGTCCATAGCAAAATCTAAAAAGAAAAGCAATGTAACTGATTTGCTATGTGGCATAATGATATCATGTTGGCTATATGCACTACAGTGGGCTGGATCATCTATCCAATAAAAACACCCATCTGCTTCTTTATTTAAAAAATGGCACCAAAGCATCAATCAAAAGAACGTAAGAAAAGCAATGTTGAACCACAGGAGTGGTCCATCTGTTTCACAGAGCAGCCAAATAGCTGCCCTGGAGGACCAAACAGTGTACAGAGGCTCTAATGTTTATTCCATACACTGGTATTCAGAGGTTAGTTGCTTCCAACTATGAAGGGTTTTCCTTTAGTCAACATAGCTAGTAGCCACTAATGGACTTACCTCCATCTCTCCAGCCCCATTTTAAAACCAGAGGGAAGCCAAGAATAAATAGGAGCAAGCCAGTGTTAAAAGGATGAGGTTTAGGATATCTGTCTTTTGGAGAACATTTTGGTTCTCTACAAGTGCCTTTCACTGCACTAAAATGGTCAATCACAAGAATTAAGCTCTATCCTAAGTGTGAAGCAATGGAAGAAGCAAAGCAGCAAGAAAGAACCAGGGATAAAGTACTCCCACAAGCAGCATCTGACCACAGAACTCTAATTTAACCACCTCCACTAAGGTTGTCAGGCTGCCGGGCAATAGGAGGGAGGGCTGGGAGGCAACATAGGCTATGTTTTAACATCACTTCCAGGGAAAACTCAGAGGTGACTTAGGATATCTTTAGGAATCACCAGAACTCTATGGTTTTACCATAGAGGTCCCAACATTGGGTAACTGTAGGACTCAACATAAAGTTTCCAGCCATGTCTAAAGCTACTCTATGTCACTTTCAGGTTTTCCTTGGAATTGACACAGTGATGCAGCTGATGTGATCATTGGTGGTTTTTTTTAAAAAAATTATCCCGCCACCACTTGGAGCAGCACTGGGCAATTACCGCTGGCAGTGGCAGCCCTAATCCCCACACATGATCTGTTTGCACGATCAATCAATCTGTATAGAACTGGACTGCATCCAAGCATGGTGGCTCCCCCTCCCTGTAATTTACATGCATCAGCACCTTCCTTGCAGGGCCGGATCTGGGGGAGGGGGGCAGAGGGGGGTGCTTGCCCTGGGTGCTGGCGGTGGGGGGGGGGGTGCCAAAATGGGTATGAATCAATTATATTCTATGGGACCATAAGATAGAATGGCCCATAAGGGGGGCATCATTTTTTAATTTTGCCCCCCCCCTCAAAAAACGCATAGATTCGGTCCTGCTTCCCCGTGATGAGAGGAATATTAGAAAAGCCATAATTCTAGTTGCAGGGAAGCAGTTTGCACAAGTATACTTGCTCCATGCATTATGATGTGTTCAGGTGCCAACATTCACATGGAGGGGGAGCTAGAACACTTGCACCAAATTCTGTTCTACACACATTTATTGAACATGTGAATGGATTGTGTATAGATGGGTAAGAATGCTTTGACAAAGAACTCCTAGTAGTTGCCACAGAACACTCATATATACCCATGATTACTGAAAAAATTATTTTAAAGTTCATTTAGAGTCACTTCAAATAAGACTAGATGTGGCAAAACCAGAAGCTAGAACAATGCTGCTTCTTTTAGTGCTTTAAAACTAGGTTAGACAGATGCACAGAGGAGAGGTCCATCATTAGCTACTAGCAATGGTAAGTAATTGCAATCTCCAGGGCTTTTTCTGAGCAGAAACACGGAGGAACGCAGTTCTGGCTGGCTTGGTGTCAGGGGGTGTATCCAAATATGCAAATGAGTTCCTGCTGGGCTTTTTCTACAAAAAAAAAGCCCTGGCAATCTCTATATTCAAAGGCAAAGAAACTCTGAAACCCAGTGATAGGAGGCAACAGATGGAAAAGTCTTGGCCACTATGCCCTGTTTTGTTGGCCCTCCAGGGCTGTTTGGCCACAGTGTAAAGTAGGATGCTGGACTAATTGATTTGATCAAGCAGTATATATTCTTGGTGCTTCTAGTATAGCATCTCTGTGAAGACATGCATGAGCTGAGCTGCCCTTGCTTCTAGACCACATCAACTCCTCCTCCACAAAGAGGATGCACTACTCCTCTTTTGCATCATGCAGAAACACAGCAAAAAGAGGAAGCAGCTTACCTCACATTTTAACTTCCAGCACTTTTTATAACATACCAATGTGTCCTTTGAATCCCTAAGGTTAAAATAAGGTATATGTATTTGGAATATCCTAAGATGGATACCATGGAATTTTACTGAAACTGCAAGTCATCCCAACCAGCAACAAAAAATTTCCAAACAGCTTTTTCCAAAGATATGTTAAGCGAAGGAAAAAGTATCTCACTGTGTAATGTACTACGTAATTGGGGTTTACAGCATTCATTCATAGAGGATCCACATATGCAGTCCTGACTTATGACCAAGAGATGATCACTCACACATTTTAATGCATATGTATACTCTTCTTATGAATACATAAAGCAGCACAAGATAATGTATGGACCAGATTTGTCAATTTGCAAATGTTTGATGTGCTGCCAAAAAACACAATGCAAGAATAGATTTTTTAAAAATATGCTTGCTCCAGAATAGATGAACAAAAAGAGATTTGGGGTCCCACTCCACTGCTGCCATAAATCCTGGTGAGGAATCACTAATAATTATATATTGTACCTCACCAAATGAATGAAATACACATACCTCAGTGATTTTGCCACTGCACTGACACATATGCTTCAAATCTGGAGGAAAGCTATAACCCTTGTTAAAATGCTGTGGTACAGCCTGTCACATTAATTCATGGGCCTTGGTAATTTCATACTGCATGAACAGGTTGCAGAGCCATTATAACCTTTATAAACAGAAATAAATGTGGGAAAGGAATGTAACTTTTAAAAGGAAAGACCAGACTAGCCTTCACATAAGAAAAATATTTCTGATTTCTGTCTTTGCCAAACCTAAATGATGCTTCTTCATAGCCTTGGCAAAAGAGAGAACCCCCACTGATACCCCATGAACAGACTTTATAATGCACCATTGTTTACAGCTCTGCAGGGCTTGCTCTGGCCGGGAAAATATGTTCTGAAAGACTACTGTGTTCATTTTACAACCTTCACACTATGTCATACTGTAAAATCATGCTGTTATGAGTGTGCAGCAGAAGGTTCCTTTAACTCTCTAACTTGGCATTGACTGAAAAGACACTTTAAATATATACAGAGGCAGTGTGATCTCCGTGTAAAAAAAAATTACAAAGATGATAATAGAGAGGGCATGTTGAAGATGTATAAAGTTATGAATAATGTGTCAAGAGTGAATAGAGATTATTCTCTCTGAAAATAATAAAGCCTGAGATTTATCTAGTGAAATCGACTGCCAGTACTGCATTTGGAACAGACAGCATGAGCCTGAGGCAACTAAGATTGCAAACTGAAGAGCAGGACAGGATTTTAACTCCATTCAGTTGAATATGTCATAGTAGGTAGAATGGAACAAGGATCTAGGATACTCCGGTTCAAACCTAGCTCAATAATTCAATAAATCTGGAGGTCAATAATTCATAGGGTCATCATATGTTGAAAGCGACTTTTAGGGCAGTTAATGCACACACAATTTTACCACATCATTAAAAAGCATGTTTGAAGACATTTTAAATATTTTTAGGGACAAACTTCCCTCCTTAAATGAAATGTGTCTTTGCAGAGTCCACTCTCCAAAGCAGCCATTCTCTCTGCCGTCTGAATATCAGTTGTAATTCTGTGGGATATCCAGGCTCCACCTTGAGATTGGCAACCTTAAAATACAGCCATGTCTGAACTGTAGCGTGACTGATGCACTGTGGGGGTTTACGCTGCTTTCCAACACATCTTATCAAGTTACTCTGTTTCTTTCTGCTCTCAAATAAAGAAATCATCCATTTGGCAGAAATTCTTGAGTAACTTGAGTTCTGAGTACAAATGGCTTATAGCACCCCCTTTGATCTCATACAATCCAAAAAAAATCTCTAGCAAAAGAGATGCGCACAAAGGATTGTTGTGAGGTGAGGGCAAACAATGCAAGTTGCTTTGGGTCCTCACTAGGGAGAGAGGCAGGGTATACATTGAAGTAAATAAAATACATATTTTTGTACCTCCAATGACTATGGGAGCTGATTGCATCCAGGTAATGAAATCATGCAAACGCATTCTTTTTTTATTATAAAAGCTTTTGTTACTTAGTTTTATATGATCCCATGATTCCCTTTTGTAACAATCTAAATCTACAAAGGTTATGGTAGAATGAAATAGCAAGATATTACAACAGAGCATGCTCCCCTTTTTTACCCCCCCCCCTTAAGGGAATGGCAAACCACCCCGTAAAAAGTCCGCCATGAAAAGATCATGATGCAACATCAACCCAGAGTCAGAAACAACTGGTGCTTGCACAGGGGACTACCTTTACCTTTTAAAAAGAAATTAAAATGAGTCAGGCAGTTATAAGTATCACTGTCAGTAAGCCTGGAATTAGGGTTGCCAAGTCCAATTTAAGAAATATCTGGGGACTTTGGGGGTGGAGCCAGGAGACATTGGGGTGGAGCCAGGATCAAGGCTGTGGCAAGCATAATTGAACTCCAAAGGGAGTTCTGGACATCATATTTAAAGGGACGGCACACCTTTTCAATGCTTTCCTTCCATAGGAAATAATGGATAGGGGCACCTTCTTTTGGGGCTCATAGAATTGGACCCCCTGGTCCAATTGTTTTGAAACTTGGGGGATATTTTGGGGAGAGGCACTAGATGCGGTACTGAAAATTTGGGACCTCTACCTCAAAAAACAGCCCCCCCAGAGCCCCAGATACCTGCGGATCCATTCTCTATTATTTCCTATGAGAATACATCTCCATAGGGAATAATAAAGTTCCCAGCAGACATTTCGCTCCCCCCCCCCGCCGCTTTCTGACAACCCTGAAGCAGGGGGAGGGTCTCCAAACCGGGGGATCCCCTGCCCCCACCTGGAGATTGGCAACCCTACCTGGAATGTTATCTATGAGAGGAACTAATGGTTATACATTTAGCATAGAGAAAGTATGTGATTTTTTAAAGTTATCAAATTTTGTTTCCAGTTTTAAATAAATTCTTGCAAGCTTCTTTTGGTTACATTTTTTGTTTTGAAAATCCAACTTTCTTTTAAAATGGAGCAATGTGATTTTTGTTCTGTTTCTATGCTGACACATAAACAAATAGAAACATATATGCCCTGGAGCGGGGGGGGGGGGGGAGAGTCTGCTTTGTATGGTTTATATGGCTTAACCTCAAACTGATATGCTACGGTCTGCTCTGCTGCCCAGGTTGGTGGTACCAGGGATTCCGGGAAGTTCAGATTCCTAAGAGCTCTTACAAAAACTAGATGTCTCAGTCTCCAGTGCAAGATGAAGATGGGCCAACTGGAGCACATCCACTACAGCCTTGAACCCTAGAGACAGGAAGTGGAAGAAATGAATAAAAAGGTTTTTTACCACTTCCCGCTTGAATCCTCTTCTGTTAACTTCTGCTTTGTCTCCACACCCAATTATTCTTTCCTAAGTGACCATTTTAGACATGAAAGCAGAGTTTAACCTTCTTTTACTGTTGACTGTTGGGAATGGGGGAATTGTCACTCCCAAAGTTGACCACTTAGTAACTACAAGCTTCTGCCCAGAACTAGCTCTTATGAGGTGCCCACTGCTGCCAAGAATGTTTCCTGACAGTATGATGGCAATACACATGCATAACTAATGGCCAAAGCCATATGCAAAAGGCCAGAGCAATATGGGCAGGGCTTTTTTTGTAGCAGGAACTCCTTTGTATATTAGCCCCCACACTCCCGATGTAGCTAATCCTCCAAGAGTCCTCCAAAACTCTTCTTACAGGGCCTGCTGTAAGCTCTTGGAGGATTGGCTACATCAGGGAGTGTGGCCTAATATGCAAAGGAGTTCCTGCTACAAAAAAAGCATTGCATGTGGGAAAGGTCATTTTGAACCCCACTCCTGAGAGATTTCTTTTATACGCTCCCACTCAAAGCCCTCCGGTTGAGTGGCAGAGAATGGTAGCAGAACTGGGTAGAGTCAGGCCTTTTTTGTAGCAGGAACTCCTTTGCATATTAGGCCATACACCCCTGATGTAGTCAATCCTTCAGGAGCTTACAGGGCTGTTATTACAGGGCCTACTGTAAGCTCTTGGATGATTGGCTACAACAGGGAGTGTGGCCTAAAATGCAAAGGAGTTCTGGCTACAAAAAAAAATTGGATGTGGAGAATGGTAGCAGAAGTGGGGTAGGGTCAGGCCTTTTTTGTATCCCCCTCCTATACTTTCCCCATAAGTATGCACATGATAGAGAACCCTTGCTATATTACTTCCCTCCCCCAGCTGGGAAATACCACTTTGCTGTAATAAAGAACTAATTTTTATATAAAAAGTACTTCACTCACAGCATCATCTTCTGCACAGATAATCTGAGACTTTAGCAACAAGTACAGGGGGAAGAGACAGCACCACAGAAATTCTCTGACCCCCATCAACTGAATGTTTTGTCCACTGGTCCTGTGCTATCCACATGCAGCTGTGCCTCACATCAATAGGAGGGATCAGCTGAGACACAAGCTGCCCACCTAGTCTTTTGTATCTGGGAAATTATGTACTGTCTGACTCCACAAATCTATGATATAGGTGAGCTGCAAAGAAGGCAACAGAAGCCAGCAGTTGAGGCATGCTGGGCACTGAACTATTGGATGAGTCCTCACCAAGAACTGAAAAGACTCTGCTTAGGATAAAGCCTTTACAGAAAACTATGTTCTTCCCAGAAGTTCTCCTAGATAGCCAGGATTACTGCCTATAGGTCAAAGAGGAATTAAATGCTATGTTAGAAAGTATCCTGGGAATGTATAAGTTCCTGCTTGCTCCCTGGTATTGCAATTGTTATGGCCCATTAAAAAAAGAAATCTGGAAAACCACACTGAATATTAGTTAGAGTCCTAGGAATGTTAAATAAAAGGCCATCTAGATTCTTCTCCTCAACTTTCATCAAAGTTTGGGCACACATCATCTATCCATCCAGGAGAATTCCTGCCTTTGCACTGGTGTCCTAAGTAAAAGAGCCAACAAAAATAGCAAGTTTAGACCTCCAACAGACAGCTCTAAATAAGAAATCTACAGGCTTTCGCATTTACCTTCAAGAATTCATTAGTCACATACATTTTTCCAAGTACATTATGAATAGCCAGCAAAACAGGAGAGTGCTGTTTTTAATTCTGAGGAATACATCTTTGGCTAAGAGCTGACTAAGAAACAAGGGTAAAGGCAAATCTATGGGTGGTCATGAACCAGCTCACAAACTTAAGTGATCTTGCTATATAGCAGTGCCATGGTCGGATCACTATGCCCTCAAGGCTCGTGTGGACGTCCCACCCCAACCCCGTTTGGGCGGCGAGCTTATTTTAGCTCGCCCGCGGAGCCTGATGGACCCGGAACGGTTCCTGACGGCCCTGCGGGATCCCTGGCCCCCTGGCGATTCCCTCGATGACCTGGTGGAGTCTTGGAATAATAGGCTCACCGGGGCCATCGATGAGATCGCGCCTAGGCGTCCTCTGCGCCCTCGTTCAAGGCCGACACCCTGGTATAACCAGGGGTTGCGGCAGTTGAAACGAGGACTCAGACGACTAGAGAGGCAATGGCGGCGTACCCGAGATGAAGCGACTCGAACATCTTATAGAGAGGTTATGAAGTCCTATGAGGTGGCAGTCAAGGCCGCAAAGAAAACTTACTTTGCGGCAGAGATTGCGTCTGCAATTTCGCGCCCGGCACAACTGTTCAATACAATTCGGACTCTTACAACGCTGCCACAGGGCAGACCAAATTTTAATGAATTGGAAATTGGCTGTGAGGCTTTTGCGAATTTTTTTGCGGATAAAATCGCATCGCTCCGTTCCGACTTCCCTGCCACATTAGATACAGTTAGCGAACCTGAGGCTCCGTGCCTGTCTTCGGATTGTGTCCTGGACGGCTTCGGCGCGCTCAGCCTGGAAGAAGTTGACAGGATCCTCCTATCTGCACGCCCAACAACTTGTAAATTGGACCCATGCCCCTCCTGGCTTATTAAGACCTGCCAGAGGGAGCTAAGATATCCTATACGGGATATCATAAATAGATCCCTATTGGAGGGACATTTTCCATCGGCGCTCAAAGAGGCGGTGGTCCGTCCCCTCCTGAAGAAAACAACGTTAGATCCGACCGAATTGGCACACTACCGGCCGGTATCGAATTTGCCCTTTTTGGGCAAACTTATAGAGAGGGCAGCGGCGTTGCAGCTACAGAGCTTCCTGGAGGATGCTTCTGTCCTCGACCCCTACCAGTCTGGTTTTCGCCCGGGCCACGGGACGGAGGCGGTGCTGGTCGCCCTGGTGGATGACCTTCGGCGACATCTGGATCAAGGCGGCTCGGCGGTGCTGATGTTGTTGGACCTATCGGCAGCGTTCGATATGGTCGACCATCGGCTCCTGGCGTGCCGCCTTGCCGACGCAGGGATTCAGGGGTTGGCCTTGCAATGGCTTTCCTCTTTCCTTGACGGTCGGGGACAAAGGGTGGCGATTGGGGAGGAACTGTCCCGGAGACACACGCTTGAGTGTGGGGTGCCTCAAGGGGCGGTGCTTTCCCCGATGTTATTTAACATCTATATGCGCCCCCTTGCCCAGATGGCCCGAGGGTATGGGCTGGGTTGCCATCAATATGCTGATGACACCCAGCTCTATCTGCTTATGGACGGCCGGCCCGCCTGCGCCCCAGAAAATCTGGACCGGGCGTTACAGGCAGTGGCTAGGTGGCTTAGACTGAGTGGGCTGAAGCTGAACCCGGCGAAGACAGAGGTCCTTTGCTTAGGTCGCTGCGGCCCGGGAAGGGAACTCCCCCTGCCAGTTTTTGACGGCGCTCCATTAACAGCGTCGGGCAGGGTTAAGAGCCTGGGGGTGCTGTTGGAGCCTTCATTGACGATGGAGGCTCAGATAGCAGCCACTGCCAAGTCCGCTTTTTTTTCATCTTAGGCGGGCGAGGCAGTTGGCCCCCTTCCTGGAACGTGATGACCTGGCAACAGTGATTCATGCTACGGTCACCTCGAGGCTGGACTACTGTAATGCCCTCTACATGGGGTTACCCCTGTGCCGAACCCGGAAACTGCAGTTGGTGCAGAACGCTGCTGCCCGGCTGTTATTAGGGCTCCCAAGATGGGAGCACATTCGGCCGGGGCTCCAGGGTCTGCACTGGCTACCAGTAATATTCCGAGTCCGGTACAAGGTGTTGGTTATGACCTTTAAAGCCCTATATGGCCTAGGACCTGCCTACCTTAGGGACCGTCTCTTCCCACACGTTCCCCAGAGAGTACTACGTTCAGGTTCACAAAACCTGTTGGTAGTCCCCGGGCCAAAGGAGGCCCGCCTAAAATCCACCAGGGATCGGGCCTACTCAATAACGGCACCTTATTGGTGGAACCAGCTGCCGGAAGAGGTGCGGGCCCTGCGGGATCTAGGGCAATTCCGCAGGGCCTGTAAGACAGTCCTCTTCCGGCAGGCCTATGATATTAACTGACAATGTAAAATATCCTGGATGAAAAAATGTATCTATAGGCCGCCGGTTTTTATTCTATCTTGTTTTTACTAAATTATGGTTTAATGGTATTTTAATTGTTTAAACTGAAATTGTTTTAATTATTGTGTTGTAAGCCGCCCTGAGACACCTAGGTGAGAAGGGCGGGGTATAAATCTTAATATAAATAAATAAATAAATAAATAAGTTCATGATGGATTTTGGTGGGCTCATGATTCATGAAGTCAAGTTCATGGCAGGTCAACCAGCATGAACTTTCCACAAACTTCAAAGGTGTTCATGGAGGTTCATGAAGGGACACATTTCCAGAAAGTCTCCATTGAATCTAAATGTTTATAAAACTTCAAGGCAACTGGAAAGAGGGTGGAACTTGAAGGGCATATAGACGAGCATTTGGGGGAGATCCCCTGCAACTTTCCCCCATTTTTTTTACATTTGAGTGTGCCCATGCCTAAAAGTCATGACAACCTCTGGCTGTTCCTACTGGAGCATGGAGGACATTCAGAGAAGTGGCTTGATAGACTGTCTCTGTCTCCTGACCCTGGCGTTCTCTGGAGGTCTTCCATCCAAATTCTTGCAAGGGCTGGCCCTGCTTAGCTTATCAGATGATGAGATTGGGCTTGCCTGGGCTATCCAGGCTATCATGACATCCCCTGCAACTTTAATGTCTCAAGCTTGCACAGGATCCATTCTATACACTCCTGAACCTCCTGAAACTGTGCCTGTCTGTCATTTTGAACGGCACAAGTTCAGGTGTGTATAGAATAGATCCTGAGCAAGCTAGAGATATCAAACACACAGGATACCTCCCCTTCATGCTCTTCTACATTCAGTCCAAGTTTGGTATCTCTAGCTTGCACAGGATCCGATCTATAAACTCCTGAACCTGTGCATGTCAAAATGACCACAGTCGTTTTGACAATTACAAGTTCAGGAGTGTATAGAATGGTTTCTCTGCAAGCTAGAGTCACCAAGCTCTCAAGAGATTTCCAGCTGACTCTCCTCTACCTGCCGTCCAAATTTGGTGAGGATTGGATTTACAGGGGTCTGAGTTATGTCCCCCCAAAGAAAGTGCCCCTAGGAAAGTGCTTTCTGGGGAAATGTCCATTTGTCAATTCCCCAGAAAGCACTTTCCTTGAGGCTCCATTTTGGGGGGCCTTAACTCAGAATGTGTAAATCCAATCTTCATTAAACTTGGAGCGAAGGTAAAGAGTCAGCCAGAAATTCTTGAGAGGTTGGTGTCTCTAGCTTGCACAAGGTCTGTTCTGCTTGGTCGTTAACCTCACAAACTGAACAATTTCATTTGGCTGTTAAAAGTTTTACCAATTTGTGGTTCACAAACCGGGCATGCGCAAACTATGCATCCAACAACATTTTTCAAGTTTGTGACCATCCCTAGTCAATACTAGGGGGAGGGACGGTGGCTCAGTGGTAGAGCATCTGCTTGGGAAGCAGAAGGTCCCAGGTTCAATCCCCGGCATCTCCAAAAAAGGGTCCAAGCAAACAGGTGTGAAAAACCTCAGCTTGAGACCCTGGAGAGCCGCTGCCAGTCTGAGAAGACAATACTGACTTTGATGGACCAAGTGTCTGATTCAGTATAAGGCAGCTTCATATGTTCATATGTTCAATACAATTAGATTTTCATATTGTAGGCTTCTGTAAATGCTGTCAGAGATACAATGAGAAAGAATAAACCCACGATACAGAACATTATGCCATCTAATAGTATCAACTACCAAAATGTTCTAAAATAATGTTCAACTACCACAATGTTACTAAAATAACTAAAACAAACTATGCATGTTTCTTGCCCACTCAGGGAGGCCACAATGGAACATGTAAAGATCATGAAGCTGCAGACTTTCAAGACAATACTTTGCAAACTCTTTTCAGCATTCTTTCTGCCATTTCTGGGTTTCTGCCTGTCCAAACGTTTTGAGAGTGGGCAATCAGATTCAGGATCCCTGACAACTAGGGTAGCCAATTCCGGGTTAGGAAATACCTGGAGATCTTGAGGGTGGAGCTTGAGGATGGCAAGTTTGGGGAAGGGAGGGGCTTCAATGAAGTATAATGCCATACAGTCCACCTTCCAAAGCAGCCATTTTCTCCAGGGGAACTGATTTCTGTCACCTGGAGATCAGTTGTAATCCCAGAAAATCTCCAGCCACTACTTGAAGGTTGAAACAAACTCAAACCCGCAAGGCCACTGTGACCCAAAATTACTAAGGATGATGTACAAATAATTTGTAACAGTTTAAGCAATGTAGGTATATTTCCAAAGTCCAATGTACAAAAACCTTCCGCTGGCAACAACAATAATGTCCAATTTCAGCAGTGATATTCACATACCAGTTTACAGCAGACTACCTGGAGGTTGGCAGCCCTATAACAACACTGACATAACAACCATCTGTGCCAGAACAGTGGATGAATTTATAGCACAGCTGTTGTCGCTTACCTCACACTATCAATAATTTACAATGCACAGAGGCTACAATATGGTAAGGGAAAGCTCCCAACACAAAGCATTCCTTAATCTAGCTCAGGGGTGTCACTCATTTGTTATGAGGACCGGATTTGACATAAATGAGACCCTGTTGGGCTGGGCCATATATGGACCTATTTAAGATTAAATAGCAGAGGTATAAACTTTATAAAGGACACAAACACAATTAAAGATTTTTTTAAAAAAAACTTTAAAACATGCATAAAACATTGGCAGGCATTGGTCTTAAAGGTGCTTTGTTTGTATTTCTCCCTTGGGACCTAGGGAACTGGGCAAAGGAAGCTCTGGCTCTTTCCTGCCTTCCCCAGGGGACCAGGAGGGGGAGGAGCCTCAGCAAATAGAAGGAAGAGAGGTTTGGCTCAGTAGCTCTGCTGTGTGATTGTGATAGCCTGGCAAAGCAAGCTCTTCCTCCCCACCCCTTCCTTCCCAAGGGAGGAGCCTCAGACAATGAAGAAAATACAGGTTTAGCTCTGTAGCTCCTGTGCGATTGAGCAAGACTTGCAAAACAAGCTGTTACACAGAAGGAAGTAAGAGAGAGCGAAGGAAGCAGATGAAGCCAGTTGCTTGGGGGCCTGATTTGGCCCCCAGGCCAGATGTTTGACACCCCTGATCTAGCTACTAAACTTTTTCAGGTTTCAGAATTGTGCTTATTCTGAGGCACCTGCTTGTGACAAAGGGAATAGGAAATTCACCCCACCTTTTTTCAGGCACTAAAACTGGAATCCTTGAAATCCAGTGACTATACTTTGTTCCATTCTGACTAGTTTTGTTTTTAAATCTACATTCCACAGTTATGCCCTGAAATGTTTTTATATTAAAGCAGTATCTGTAGAAATGTTATGAAGAAGTCTAAACAGAAACTAAACATCAGCATAATTTATTTCCATCTGGAATTCACAATGGGGTTTCTGAATTTTAAGCTTCTCGCAGTACCACAGAAACCAAGTTTGCTTGCAGTTCATAAGGCTACATTTCTTTAAATTCAATTGATTTGTGAAGCATGCTGTAACAATTTTACAGATGTGGCTAAGAACCAATGCAAGTAAAGTACAAAGCTGTTTCTAGACAAAGAATCTTTCACCACTTCAGAAGACAGAGTGAGTACAGGACAACTCTTGAAGTAGAAAATTGCATATCCGTCCATTCCATTTTCCTAATAGGCATATTTACAAGACATGAAAACATCCCACTATTAGCTGAGAGCAATAGTTAAAAAACACACCCTGTTGTAAAGATAAAAGGGTGACTGAGGTCAAGGCATGCATAATCCATTCTTAGCCTGTGCAATAATCTTAGCATGTTCAAACTTCACAGACCTGTAGCAGCAGGGATTCCCAGCCAGTTTGTCAAGTGACAAGTAATGACAATGAGTTATCTGTAGTCAAGGTTTAATAGGATCTACAGCTATTTTTACGTTTGTATCTCCCAAAGTACTAATGCCCCACTCATGAACAAACAGTGCACAACATATTGGTGACTTTTGCTTTGAAGTTTCATTATGAGGAAAGCCCCTGTTCAAAGGAGAGCAGCTGAAGTCTAACAAAATATTCCATAGGATGCAACAGCCACTTAGGGGCTTGCCCAGGGCCAGCTTCTCACCTAAAAGTACGCTCAAACGAAGATAAAAGAACAGATCCTTCTAACAACATTATTTCCTGACATAAAACTGGTTTGTGTCATAATGTCAAACAGCAAAGGAATCAATATTTGATTTCTATTTCTTTTAGCATGTCAACAGTGCAGTCCTGTGCAGAGTTACTCCAGTCTAAGTCCATTAGTTCTGAGAGGCTTTAATAGGAGTAACTCTTAATAAGATTGTGCAATAAAAGTATATTTTCTGAACCTTTGCAGAACACTATAATTAACAGTGTCATGCTCAAGACAGATGCAGTGATGGCTCTGCTGAAAATCTCTTTATGCCCTGGCTCTTTTCACTTTCATATCACTTTCAAAGGGATTTGTAAAAATATATCCCTTTCCAAGTCAAAAATGAAGAATTTTTGAAAAAAAAAATCAAAGCAAGAATAAAACCACTCTAAGTTTTTAGCTGAAAGAATATAGTTTATCTCTAAACTGTCCCAGACATAATGGGAATAATGGATATTTCTGTAAAGTCTGTATCTAAGATACTGCAAAATGGGTGGGGAAAGACTTCTAAAACAGCCAAGGATTTTTAAAAATCTGCTTTTATTGTTAAAATGCTGTTTAAGAACTTACAGAAAGAGCTGATTGTTTTTCAGAATTGTTTATGCGCTCAAAGCAAACTAGAGTACTCATAATGACTTCTGTTTATAATAGTTCTACAAACGAAAATGTTACTGTGTAGCCCTGACATTTAAGATTTCTGGTGCAGCAGAAAAGAAAAATAATCTTGCTTTCAACCTCAGCTTGATGAATTAAGAGACTTATACTGTCAAGAAACAGTAATTGTGAGGGCTCAGGAGAAGTTCTTCAGAAACAACTAAAATGTATTTAATTTGCAAAGTACATTAGGTCAAATGAACACTAGTCATGAAGTGAAATGTATACAGACTCGTACACCTTTAACAAACAACCAGATGTGGGAAACTGAATATATTTGTTACTATGTTGAAAGGTACAAAACAATTTAAAGGAAATAAAAGTCCAAAGTGAGGGGGGGGTATTCTTTCATATTTTAGTGGTAGGAAAGCTATTTCAGTGAAGATTTTTTTAAGTGTGTTTATTAAATTGTAATCCTTTAAGCAGACCTGTGTCCTTTTAAACTTTCTGGACAAGGCTGTTTCCTTTTAAAATTTCTCTTGGCACCTGCTTATCTTAAATGTTTTATTTATTCTTATTCTCATACACAGAAAGAATGAGGGAAAATAATGTAGGCTGAAAAAGCAAGCAACTGGGTTGTGTGTGTTAACGGGTTCTAAGCCAAAGCAAGTGTAAAACAATCCTGAATTCACTGCACTAATGCATTGGGGGTGGGGGGGGGGGGAGAAGACTTTGTGAATTTTCAAACTGCCTTTGTATTCCATTTTAGTAACTGGCTGCTAATGGATTTTTTCCCCCTGACATTTCAGACAGACCGGTTTTAGTAACTAGTTGCTAGTAGAATTTATTTACCTGTTCATACACACCCTCTTGTGTTGAGTTAGCAAAGTGTGGTTGAGCTGCTTTTGAAGGAAACTGGGTTTTTTTGTTCATGTTCAACCCCTTCGTTATACTTCTGAATTGCTGTGGAATGCTGTTTAAAATGTCCATAGCACTTCTACAATACCACTTTTTCCCCAGCCCTTTTTTGCCATGTGATATTCCTTGGACTTTTTTTTTAACGTTCTAATGTGAGCTCTATAGGGCTAAACCACTGTAGCAGTAAAGTGCTATAGTGGCACCATGCTATAGCGCTCACATTAGAATGTTTTAAATAGTCTGAGGAAAATTGCACAGTGAAAAAGTGTAGGGGGAAATGTGGCACTGTTTGAAACCGCTGTACCACTTCAGAGATGGCTCATTAATGCAAGGAAATTCACTGTATGAAAACTCCATCTCTGTATTACTTTACTCAAAATCAGGCCAACAACGAATAACATCTGGTTTAGAATGGTAATATAAAAGCACCCTTGTGTAGTTCTAATGTGCAATTGCCTACTTTTTTTACTTTTAGCTGATCTTGGATTTTATACAGTTTATACAAAGTTGCTATAAAGAAAAATAATAAAAGGGGTAAACTTCTGCTTCCCTCAGTCTGAAAGGTCTCTGGCAGGAACCAATGAAGCTTGTTTGGAATGGGATTTGACATGCATACATTGGCCTGCTGAGAACTGGCAAAAGAAGCCTAATATGAAAAAGGTTTCTGTCACATCAAAAGATGTAAGGCTGTATTCCCTTTGTTTCTCTACATGCTCTCCTTTCCTTCTTCTTCACCCCTTTAATTGTGCTTGATGAAGTCACACCACTCACAATGGATCCACAACATTCCATAATAAAATACAAGAATACCTTTGATGATTCTCTGCAGTTTAGGTTTATTGTTGTTGTGTAATGAAACATACAATCCTGTGTGACATTAGCAACTCCCTCACTGTTCCCAATTCACACATTAAGAGTCAATTTACCATAAACCAAGAGAATCATGATCAAGTAGTTAGGCATGAAAGGTATATCTTATTTAATGCCTAGAAACCCCTGAAGGGTCATTTCATTGGCAGAAGTTGTAGAAAGGACATAAAGCAATTCTTATTTTGACGATGCCCTAGAGATGAAGACTGTAAATCTACACTGTCTATGCCACTTGGACAGAGCTTTACTCTTTTGCAGGAGAACAGAGAACTTGATAGTCTGCCAATCAAATTCTCCTTCCTATGAGGATTGAATTTACAGAGATACATTTTTAACTTCAACAAACTTTCAGGGTTCCCAGCCTCCCGCTGGGGACAGGGTTTCCCGTGACTTGGGGCCCCTAACCTGCTGGCATGGAGCTGGCCCCTGGGGGGAATCTCTGCCCCCAAAGAGCTCCATTGTGTGCAATGTGCCCAGCATGATGATGTCACCCAGAAGTGCTGTCATTACAATGGGCATGTCACACAGAGGATGCTCTAGCAATTTGGGTAAAAACTCTATGGCACCATAATGTTTTTAACCAAATTGCTAGCGTGTCCCCTGTGCGATGTGTACGGTACAATGACATCACTTCTGAGTGACACCATTGTGCAACACATACTTTGCATACACAAGGATCATTCTCTCACCCAGAGCCAGGTAGGACCTGGCAACCCTATTATAGAGATCTGTCTTCAGTGTGGCAAATTCTTTGAGATATTGGGACATTGACAGAGAAGGACAGAGTTTGAGGAGGGGAGGGAGCTCAGCAGAGTCCATCATCTAACTCTGACATGGAGAACTGATCTCTACAGTCTGGAGATCTGATTGTAATTCTAAGAGAACTCCACACCCTGCCTAGGTTGACAACCCTAGCTACACAAATAGCATGTATTTGAAGTGGAACCTGCACAACAGATGTTCCTGGTGGGTTGTGCCCCATGTGTGTTAATCACATTGTATAGCTTTAGATATTTCAGTTAGTGGTGACAGTAATAAGAGTCTGACGGTGAATTCTCCCCTGTCAAGTCACAGTTGACTTATGGTGATCCCTGAAGGGTTTTTAAGGCAAGTAACATTCAGAGGCAGTTTGTCATTGCCTGACAGTTAGAATAAGTATACTGATCATGCAGAATCAATAGCCCTACGATTCCAGAACCACTGTCTTCACATAGTTGAAGAAAAAGGCCTCAAAAATTTTGTGTTCAATAGATAAATTCATTCATGTACCTTGAAAGCCACCCTTCTGTGTGCTGCTGCACTATTTTCTACCCAGCGCTGGTTGTGCATAGCTGGAAAAGCCCACACAAAGGATTCATTGCTATGGATCAATAGCCCTATCATCTTTCTAAGATATGCTGTCTGTATTGTTTGCACTGAGCAGAAAGTTCCTGCATCAGGGGTCCCATCATTTTTGAGCCTTTGGGTGCATTTTGGAATTCTGACACGGGGTGGTGAACAAAACCAAAAAAACCAAAAACAAAACCCACTGCAAGAGGTAGAACCAAACACAACATGTCAGAGTGTGAGGTTATACATTACTAATTTCTCCAACATTTCAGGCAGAAGCTCTGTTTAACAGGATACCTTTTAAAATGAACTTACTTTTCTCCCCCCCTCCCCCGCCCACAGTTTGCCCTCAGTCACTCAGAGGAAATCCTTCTGCTGTGGTGGCAGCTGCTCCCAAAGAAACATTTTAAAAAATCTGCTCAGCCAATCAGATCTCCAGTGACCAATCAGAAATAGGCTTGCCAGGTGAGGCTGACAAGTGGGCGGGGGACTTACCAAGAGCCTCTGGGAGAGGGGAGGGGGGCTCTGGGAGAGGGAACTCCAAAGTGAGTTCCAGGTGAGCTGCCATTGCATTTAAAGGGACTGCACTCCTTTTAAATGCTCTCCCTCCATTGGAAATAATGGAGGATGTGGCACCTTCTTTTGGGGTGCATAGAATTGGACCCCTTGGTCCAATCTTTTTGAAATGGAGGGGGGTGGTTGAGAAGAGGTACTAGCAGCTGAAAATTTGGCACCTCTAACTCAAAAAAGGCCCCATGAGCCACAGATTCCCACAGATCGATTCTCCATTATTCCCTAGGGGACCAGTCTTCATTGGGTATAATGGAGCAACCAGCAACAATTGCCCCCACTGCTTTCTGATAGTCCTGAAATGGGAGGAGGAGCTCCAAACCAGGGGATCCCCTACCCACCCCCAACTGTGGCTTAGCAACGCTAAGAAGGCCTGATAGACAAAAGCCCCATCTGGTTCTGCCTCCTTTCTAAAAAGATTTAGCAGGCACCATGGTGCCCCTGGGCACCAGGCTGGGATCCCCTGGCCTACATCATCCCACATTTGCTATCTCCCAAAAATAAGAGATCGAAGTATATTGTCTCTTGTGCAGGACTGGATCTACATGTTTTTTGAGGGGGGGGGGAATTAAAAATGGTGCCTTCTTATGGGCCATTCTATTTTATGCTCCCATAGAATATAATAGACTCCATACCCAATTTGGCGCCCCCCCTCCTTCGGCGCCCGGGGCAAGCACTCCCCTCTCCCCCCCCCTTAGATCCGGCCCTGCTCTTGTGCAATGTGAATTATGATAACTGATCTGAATAACTCTGCCACTCAAGTATGTGCCCACTCAGCAAATTTACACAATCACTTCTCTGCAACTCTGCACCAGTAAATCTGCACTGTACCTAACTCTCATCTTGCCTCAGCTACCAGGAGATAAATGTGCTAGTTCACATTCAACGTCCAGTCTCATGCATTTCTTTCTGTTCTCCTTTGATCAATGAGCTGCATCAGGTAGTCAGCGGAAAGGCGGGTGATTTTCACTGTTTCCCCCCTCTCACTGCAGACCTCCAATTCATTCCTTGGGCTGTTTGTGAGGTCCCCCTTGTCCCTGGGAGCAGTATTTTGGATAGCCCAGTGGGCTTCAGGATGAGGTGGGAGGTAGGGAAGTCCCATTCTGCTGATGGAAACGCTTCCTGTCGGAGAATAATTACTGCTGGATTCAGCCCAAGGTCTTGGGCAAAGAGATAAAGTCTGCTAATACTGCTAGAAGGGGAACTTTCTCTGTTTTCATGCACTTATTTAGACAATGGATAACTACAGAAACTGGCATCCACTATAAAACAGAGCACAAACTTTGGACTTAGTTACCCTCAAAAACCATCAGCGCAATATTCATTAATATTCAAGCACAATGATTAACTCATTTGAAAAAAACACCATTTGCTGTTTAATTGGGAGACATTTGCAAGAAGAAAAAACTACAAGGGTAGACACCAATAGCTTAGATTAAAATGAACCAAAATGTTATTTTGGCATAACATGCAAGCTGTGAGCGGGAGTGGTTCCAAACTTTTTTTAAAGACATCCTAGGAGAATGGTATGATCAGCCAATTGAGATATGGTCCTAGGAGAACTCTGGTCATTCTGAAGCCATACTTGATGTGTTACTCATTGCCCTTGTGGGGAGTGGCAGGTAGATCAATCTCAGACTTTAAGAGCAGACCACTTTCTTCCTAGTTTATGTCTAGATATATTATTCTCCAAAGATGAAACTTGAAGGAGCTTCAGAACAAGTTGAAACAGTAAACTCCATTTTCTTACTGGCATGGCCACACACTTCTGGCTAGAGCAGATATGCTGGAATTATAGCTGCCAAGAATTTGTAGAGGAGGAATGTTAATTATTTTTCTTATTGTTTTCCTGTCTTTTTGTAATAAATGTGCATGATGATACTTCAGTTAAGGAAAGTGATTACAGATGGGCACATAACACAATGCACAGGCAGTTAGGAACATGTCTATTGAAAAATCTACAAGATGAAAACTGCCTTTGTAATCATTTTTCTGCCATTCACCTTCACCAAACATCCCAAACTGAGGCACAGTCTTCCTTTTTAGGCTCACTGCCAATCTCAAACAGACATAAGCAGAATGAACAATAGTAGCAAAAAAGTATAAGACATATAATGTTATGCTCTGTATAAAAGGATCCCGAGGGGGTGGGCAGTAGAAAAGAAATCAAAAGTAGCTCTTTTATCTGATTCAAGAAACAGACTAATAGGAGCCCTGTAATATAGTCTTAAGAACACTTGCCTTGGAGTAAGCTCCATGGAACAGAGTTTGTAAGATTCTGAATAAAGTTTTAAGAGCTGTCCTAAGTGCTTAAAGACTTGCATACAAGTGGAATTCAGGTCGTGGTTGATTTCTAAAAACTCAAGCCTGCCTGGGAGTCATGCCCATGAACCCCATCCACCTTGCTCCATAATAAAACATCCACCAGATATTTTTGGGATAGGTAACGGTCCAGAAATAAAGAAAAGGTGGACTGAACATGTTCAAAGACATTCTAATTTCCCCCCCCCCCCTTATGTTCCTGAGCTGACTTCAGGCTCATGCTATGATCTAGAGGCAGACTAGATAGACATATCTTAGCTTGCCTTAGTTCTATTTAGAGAAAGCACTGGTCATAGATCATATACTACTCAGTGACCCAGAGGAAGGTAGGCACTTGTTGATCAGAGACTGGTGAGCAAGATGGTAGGGTAAAAGAGTCTGTGTAATAACATTTCACCACCCAGGAGGCAGTGCTTATGAAGATCTTTCATTCTGCGGAAATGAACCTCTGCATGTCACTGTTACACTATTTGCTTTAGCTGTGCTGGTAAAGGAGATATCTTAGCAGATCATGTTACTAATGTTTATGTAACGAAAGCCACAATTAAAACTTTGTGGCCTCAGCACCCTGTTGATATTATGAGAATGTCAAGCCAAATAAGACCACACATCGATATTGCTGGATGCAGGCAAAGCATTTGCTTGTATAGGTCTTGGAAAGGAAGAGCTGTCAGTAGTAACTATTCTACCAGATGGTCCATACTGTATACAAACTGAGCTCAGATATCTGTCTTGTAACATCTAGCTTTTACAGCAAGCAGTCTTCTTTTTTTGATATACTGAGCGATGCAACTTCATGATGTGAATGAGAATTGCTATGAAAGTTCCTGAAATGTTAAGTGAAACTACAGGTTTCTTCTGAAGCAAATCCTTTATAGAATGTCAAAGAATCTGCAGGCATTTTGAGACCAGTTAATATAAGTGTTTATAAATTTTGCTAGAATGCAGATGGCACCAGAACAAAAAACAACTTGCATATGTTTCAAAATATCTAGGAACCCATCCAAAAGAAAGAAGCCCTCTGCAAAATAAAAACAAAGCAAAAGAAAACAAAAAACTATAAAACAAATCAGCAATCCCCACCCATGCTCCATTAAGGCAATAAGATCTTGCCTTTGGGAAGTGGCAATGGGGTAGGGGTGGGCGGGGCAGTCTTTGCTATGTTTGGTGTTGTTATGTTCTTTTAGCTGGATGGGTTAACTCCATAGTAATATGGTAGGATGTTGAACTGGAACACCTTTCCATTTTCTCTCTGTTTTTCTAGATCATATGCCACTATTATTAGATTAAACATTATTTACATAGCAGCATCAGTATGCAGGGTGTTGTACAAAATGATCACGCTCTGGTTTGAGAGGTTCACAAAGAAGACAGCAAAGAGAGGGGAAAAAGAGCAAAACAAGGATAATCAAGGCAAGAATTCATCTTCTCATTCACATTTTAAAATATAATTTCTAAAGGCGACAGAGACTGATGGGTAGAATGAAAGACTCCACAGAGAAGGTAGGATTTGAAGAGAGAGAAGATATCATGCAGATGTTCTGGGTTGCAAATGTAGGCAAAAGGAGTAGGAAGGAAGGACATGGTAATTTAAAGGATCAGGAGTCTTCAGACTATTAGTGCTTATTCCCTCTAAACAAGTATTTTTGACTATTATACATATATGGAAATATTTGTTGTCTTGTGCAATTGAAAGCAATTTTTAAAAAACAAAAACAAAACATGTTCATGCAAATTTAGAATGTCAAAAGTGGTAAGGGTAATAAAGTCCCTTCATTGCCATAATTTATAGGACAATGATTGCTTTTTCTTTTCTTTTCTTTTTTGCAAATTATGGTTTGTTATGCATGCTTGTTGACAGGCTTGAATGCAGGTATTTTTCCCAGTTTATTTTATGTTGTGTGATCACAGGTGCAATATTGGGTGCCTGCTCACTGCACTGTACCTATGTGTGCTTGTACAAAGGCAATAATAGGAAAGAGATACTAGAATTTAACAGTAGTGTCTTTTTTCTCCCTCCAGATGTTGGAATTCCAACAGCCTTGATTATAACACAGAGTCCCTGGTTCACACAACTGCTGCATGAACATGAGTGGCAAAAGCAGCAGTAGCCACACACATCCTCAAGGTATTCATGGCAAGGGCATACTACTGGTGTCTTCATTGTACCCTTTTTTGTACTCTTTTAGACAGTTATTATATACAAATGAATTCTACCTCTGGAGAGTTTATTTCTTCCATAACGACAACACAAAATGAAAGTAATTCCCCTTACTGAAATGGACCACTTAATGAGCACATATCCTTCAGTGATATGGAGAATAAATACTATTCAACAAGCCATCACATGCTCAGTACCATAGATTCTTTTCTTCTCTGTGATCTTTGTTTCTCTGGAGATCTGATGCAGCTTTGTGAACTCCATTCTTTAAAAACAGGGAAGCGCAGAAAAACACTTTATGCTGTTGTTGAAGTATTTCACCAACCAAGGTGGCTTGTGTAGATCTTTTCTAAATGGCAAAGTAGAAATGGCTGCTTTGCAAAACAAACTGGACTGTTTCTTTTGTTCAAAAACAAAAGGGCATGTAAGACAAAAGACCAGTCCCACCTTAGAGTGTCCATACTACAGCTAATTTTTCTTCCATTTTCAGTATTCAAGAAATGTATCAACAGCTCCAAGCTCAGAATAAATTGCCATCTGGAGCTTGGTCAGATTTTGTTGATATAAACCATCATGAGAATGAGACAATAAAGGAGACATGAACTCAAACAATATAGCATGAACTTAATCAAACCTACAATATCCTTTTAAATATATATATATTTAAAAGCATTATTAAGTAGAAGTCATTTCCTTCAAAATAGTATTTTTTTGCAAACTGATTTGTCAAGTTTACTAAGACTGATGTTAATTAAATTCTACCACAAGATGGAAAACAGATGCCTCTGAAAATACTGTACAGCTTTTGATGGCATTGATGATCAAACTCAAAATTCAACTGCTTTGTCCATTGTACCCAAAATGCATGTTTTTGACAATAAAGATTACTTAAGATGACTTCTAGGAACACAAAAGACAAGGACAGCAAGAGGACACCTTCAATGAATAAAAACAACTTGGATTCTAGGGATGGGCACAAAATGGCTCACAAGTCAAAACTTGGGCTGGTTTGGGGCTTGGGAACCTATGTTTGGGGAAGATGCGGTCCCTGAATTTTTACAAAACTTTGTCCAATTTGGCAGCTGTCTCAGGCTCCCTTGTGCAGTCCTTTTACACGGAGGACAAAGGAGAGGGTGAATGCCCCTTTCAGAGGCACTTCGTCCCCTTATTTAACTCTCTAATTTTGCTCCCCCCCCCTTTGAAGTAGTAAGGAGCAAAACTGAAGGGTTAAATGACCGACAGCAATGTATACCTAACAGCTGAGTGCCAGGATCCACACAGCTGAGCTGCCAGCCATTTAACCCTTCGGTTTTGCTTCAAAGAGAGGGAAGCAAAACTAGAGGGTTAAATGAAGACGCTTCCATACGATCCCCCCCCCTTTACTTAACACAGTGAGCTGTGGCCTCAAGAAAGGGGGAATGAACTTGCCAGGCTGGTTTGGTCCATGTGCCAGGCTGGTTTGGTCAGTTCAGTTTGGGGTTCTATCTGTGGGTCACCATGGATTCTGAACCAAACCAGCTTTTAAAGGTCTGTGCCCATCCTTACTGGGTTCTCTGGCCAGCAGGCCAAACTGAGTACAGGGTTAGTATGTACAGCTACACAGTTCGCTTTGCATACTGAGCACTATGATGACCTGGGGAACCTAAACTCTAACCTTAAACCTGAACTGTAACCTGAATGAGAGCCCAGACATTAACCTGAACCCACATCCTTCCCTTACACCAACCCTACCCCAACTCGAACCCTAACTCCAACCAAGACACAAACACCAATCCAAACCCAAAGCTGAACCTTAAATCTAATCTGAATCCTAACCAAAATGCCACCCCAGCTGCAAGCTGGAGGCATGTGGAAGGAAGGCTCACCACAACAAGGAATGCACCTTCCTGACCCATTCTTGCTATGTCAAAGAATGGGGCACACTTGAAAGGGATTTGGTGTGCCTGCTTGGTGTGGCCTGACTGCAGTGAGGGATGGAATTGGCCCTCCCATCCAGACTGACCAGACACCTCCTGCTTGGGGTTGGCCAGACAGGTACTCCTGCCCTCTTTGGGGGTGGGCTGGGTGATGTCCTTTTACAGAGCCATTTCTCTCTCCCCACCCCCCAATCCTGCCTAAAAGATGCCCAGATTGGATTGGAAATTATCTCTAGGTCATAGTAATTCAACTACAGGGCAATAGAACCAAGACTCACAGGGATAGAACCAAGATAATAGAAATCCAGACACAGTACTGGCCATTTTAAGGCAGCAGCCTTTAGGAAGCAGCCATAAATGGTGAGGTCTGCCTAGCACAGAATTGTATGTATATCTTCCTATGCCACCCAACAAACTCAAGACAACATCTCATACATACAGTCTTGTAATGTACTGGTCTCGTAGACTCTTAGAACACAACATACTTTATTGGCGAGTACATCACAAGAAGAAGATGGAGGGGCTGGGTCCCCTCTTATATACATTACCCGGAACAACCCTCTTTCTGGTGAGGTCCAATCCTGACCAGTTAAACTTCCCGCCACTGATCATCATAGGCGGCTGCGTTCGTCCCTTCCAGTTGCTGCCCGCAGGTGCACTATGCTATAATTTCTAGGGGACAGAACGCAAGACACTCTCCCCCCCACCCAGTTCAAGATACATAGTCTTTCAAATAAGCGGGTGGCCGCTGCTCCCTATGTGATTGTCAAGGTTCTGTCTGGGGAGCAGGAGCTGCGGCCATGGGGTCTGTTGCTGCTGGTTCCTCATGGATGGGCAGAGCCTGCGGAGGTATCTTCCCCACTGAAGAGGGCTCTTTTGTATACGAGGCCGGCAAGGCCAGTGCCGGCAGGGTTGCTTCTTGTGGCAATATCACGCTCTCTCTATTCCCCCCTCCCCCTGGTCCTGCCGGTTCTTCTGGCAAGGTGTGGTGGCACAATTGGTCTATGTGTCTGCGAAGAAGCTACCCCCCCTCTGCTGAGACCTTGTATAAGCGGGACCCGGTGACCTGTACCACCTGAGCTGGTATCCATTTTGGCCCACTTGCAAAGTTCTTCACATAGACTGGATCCCCTGGAAAGAACCACCTCGCGGTCTCCCTGGTCTCGGGAGAGCAGCGGAGGTCTGGGGCCCAGTCAGGGTGCAACCTGTCTAGCCTGGTGGTTAACCTCCTGCCCATGAGCAGCTCGGTGGGGCTTATGCTGATGGCCGGGTTGGGGATGACCCTGTTCCCCAATAGGAAGGCGGAGAGGTGGTGATCCCAATCCCCTTGAACTATGTGACCCAGGGCCTCCTTGGTGGTGGGACCATGCACTCCGCTTGGCCATTGGTGGCCGGGTGAAAGGGAGCAGACCATATGTGGTGGATGAGGTACCTATTCAGGAATTCCTGGAACTCCTGGGAAGTAAAAGCAGTACCGTTGTCCATCACTATGGTTTCAGGGATCCCATGGGTCCAAAAGACCTTCCGTAGGGCTCTGACCGTGGCTGTGGTGGAGGTTAAAGCTACGGGAATCACCTCTAGCCACTTCGTGTAGCCGTCAACCAGGATAAAGAATATTTGGCCCTGGTATGGTTCCACAAAGTCTAGGTGTAGCCAGGACCAAGGCACGCGATTGGACTCCCAGCGGTGGATGGGGGCGCTGGGCGGATCTGGCCGGGACTCTTGCAGGGCTGGCACCTTTTAACCCACCCCTCTATCTCTTCATCCATCCCTGGCCACCATACATAACTAAGTGCCTAAGCCTTCATACGCACTATCCCAGGGTGCATCTCGTGCAAGGCTTCGAGCACCTGCTTCCAAAGTGGAGGGGGGAACCACCACTCTGCTGACCCATAGAGTGCACCCTTTGTGTAATGAAAGTTCCTCCCAGTGGGATGCAAAAGTGTCCAATTTGGCCTTGGGCCAACCCCTCCCCACCCAGTCCAAAATGTGTGCAAGAATGCGATCTCTACCTGTGAACCTGGCTACCTCTGCGGCATGGAAGGGTCTCTCTGGTAGAGACTTCAGAAGCATCACATGGTGGGCTGGAGCTGGATCCATTTCCGGCAGCAGAAGGTGGCTGAGGGTGTCTGCGGGTCCCATTGCTTTGCTGGGGTGGTACATGAGCTCATACGTGTATGAAATAAGGAATTGGTTCCACCGCAGGACCCGCTGCGACAGGATTTGCGGTATCTTATGGTCCGGGGCAAGGAGGCCGAGCAACGGCTTGTGATCCGTGGCAATCGTAAAGCGCCTCCCATACAGATAGTTGTTGAATTTGTATATGCCCACCATGATTGCCAAAGCCTCTTTGTCTATTTGGGTGTAGTTCCGCTCTGCCGGGGTCAATGTCCAAGAGTAATATGACACGGGGACTTCTCTCCTGTCCAAGAGTTGGTGACCCAGGACGGTGCCCACACCGTAAGGGGAAGCGTCGAAGGCCAGAATCACTGGCGGGGACTTGTCAAAATGGTGGAGCGCCTCATTTGAAACTAAAATGTCCTTGACCGCCTTGAAGGCAGTGGCCTGCTTTTCCCCCCAGACCCATGGAGACCCTTCATCGAAGAGTGTATGGAGGGGTTCAGCAAGGGCAGCTTTACACAGCAAGAAGGAATGATAAAAGTTCAGGAGCCCCCCAAAAAATTGAAGCTCCGCCTTGCACATGGGCGGCAGAGCTTGGACTATCACCCTTCTCTTGTCGGCCATTGGGTGAATCCCCGCGACAACCACCACAAATCCCAGGAATTCCACCCTTGGCATGCCAAGCGAGCACTTCTCCTGCTTCAACTTGGGACCCACCTTCTGGAAACGGCAGAGCACCTCTCGAAGGTGGCGGATGAACTCATTGGCGTTGGGTGCCGCTATCAGAACGTCATCGAAAAAGGATAGTACTCCGAAAATCCCTTTGAGGAGGGAGTCCATTAGACTTTGAAAAATACCCAGAGCCACGCTTAGCCCAAATTGCAGCCTCCGTACCTTGAAGGTATCCCTGTACGTAGCTATGGTCTAGGCCTCAGCTGTTTGTGCATCCAACGGGAGCTGTTGGTATGCTTGGGCCAGCTCCAGCTTCCTGAAAATCTTAGAGCCGGCCAGGGAAGCAAGGACATTGGCTGACCACCAGGACGGGGTATGGGTGGTCCTGGAGTGCTTTGTTAATTGTGCATTTGTAGTCAGTGCAAATGCCCATGTCCCCGTTCGGTTTAATGGGGGTGACTATGGGGGTTTCCCAGGCCACGTGGGAGATGGGCTCTAGCACTCCTTGGGCCATGAGGCAGTCCAGTATGGCCTCTATTTTAGCCTTGAGCGTGAACGGAACCCACCAAGCCTTCAGCCTTATGGGCCTTACCGTGGGGTCAAGCTGCAGCACTATTGGTGGTCCCTTGTAATCTCCCAGAGCTCCGTCAAAAACTTCTGGAAATTCCTGGCACACCTGGTCAAAATTGTGGGTTTGTATCTGGTCCACCCCTAAGCCCTAATTTCAAAGGATTCAACTTTTTTCCTAACAGCTTTCCTCATTGTCCAGTTTTTACACGCATGGGGAATACTATATGGGGAATACTATAGTATGAATGATCTTGTTCACCAGCAACACATCCTTAAACGTAAGGATGTTTTCTAGTTCCCTCATGGCTGCCCTTCCCAGTCTCCATCTCTTTCTGATTTAGTTTAGTTTAGTTATGATTTGTATCCCGCCCTTCCCACCAGGTGGCTTTCTTGATAGCTGAGCCGAGGATTAGAAAATCTTTAACAATTTCAAGTTCTTCATCATCAACCTTAAAATTTTATGTATCTATAATGTCAGTACAAAGACCCTTGGCTTTGTTTGATGCCCCCTTCCATTGTTTTTATGACCTCTCAGACTCATAAATATCGAAAATGTTTTCTTTACAATGACTTCCCCCTACCCTAACCTAGTTTCTATTGCCTTCCATCTCTTTGAGGCATATCCTGTCTTCCCTTCTTGGGTTTCACTCCCCAAAGTTCTTTTGAAGTTCAATGGAAGAAAACTGGAAAGAAACTCTTAGAGTAAAAGTCAAAACGTCCGACTTGCCTCAACCAGGGCCAAGGCTTTTTCAGCCCTGGCCCCAGCCTGGTGGAATCAGCTCCCTGTGGAGATCGGGGTCCTACCGGGTTCACTTCCGTTTCGTAGGGCCTGCAAGACAGAGCTGTTTTGCCAGGCCTTCGGTTGAGGCAGGCGGATGTCCTTTTATTCTACTGCTTATACCATCTATTGCCCTCCCCCACAATGGGGTATAAAACTACAATGAGCCGGAATATTTGTTTTATCTAAAATATGTGCCTGCCCGCCTATGTATATTATTTGCAGCTTTGTTTTATTGGTATATTATTGAGCCATTGCTGTATTTTAATTGTTTTATTATGACTGTGATCCACCCTGAGCCCATATGGAAAAGGGCGGAATATAAATCAACCAAATAAAATAAATAAAAATAAAATATATAAATCCCAATCAGGAGCAGGCTGGGAAAGTCACTCATCCCTAATTGAGAGATAAGGTAGCATCTGAGCATTTCTTCTCAGAGAAATGTGAGTTCGCCTTTCCATAATATGTGTAACAGTTCTAAAATTCCATTAACTTTCAGTAGGGCTAAGTGTTTAATTTTATGTTTAAAGCCATCAATATCAATTGCCTCTTTTCTGTGTCACTGAAAAGTGCTGCAAGCTCTCAGAGATCTTGTTTTATGGAACAAGTTTCCCCAGCTTTCTTTTTTTCTCCCTTTCAGGCATAGCAATTTTCACCCTATTAGCTGATTTTCAAGAAAAGTGGGATGCTTGTGAAACTTCTACATAGACATACAAGTGCACTAAAATCCAGCCAAGCTGTCAGGCAGATCATGGTTATCTATTGGGAAATGGAAGCATGTTAAGAAAAAGAGAAGGTATTTGCAATTCCACCAACTTTTGACATGCTCAAGAGTCTTGAATTGTGCTTTCTAAATCAGATGAGCAAGACCTGAATAGATTAATAGGAAGCTTTCTGCTGACATGAAGCTGGCTGAACATTCAAGAACGAGCAACAAAGAAGAACTTGTTGGACAAGTCTTGTAGTGATAATTGGAAGTTCTAAGAAAAAGGAAAAGAATGGTTGGAAAATTCAAGACTCTGGCTGGAATCAATTATTTTGTATATGTAATAAACAGTACACAGGCAGGCAGTAAACAGAAACCGGAATCAGAGGATGTACCAAACTTGTACTGTTTAGTACAAGGAATCAAAAAGGAGCTCTTCTTTGGCCTATATATTAGAGATACTATCAGAGGAATCAAGGGATGAAGAATGGAATCCAAAGCTATTCCTTTGAAAAAGCCTCAATGTAACAGCAAAAAAGGAAGAGCTTGTGCAAGATTATCAGATGACATATTTTTTCTTGACCTTTTATAGGTCATCAAGGACTTTATAATCCTTAGCTCATTCATCCTCAGTTCCATAAATAAGACAGAGTACTTGCAGCTGTCACATGGACATCCAGGCAGTCTGTGACTGATTGAACAGAGATCTTTAACTGTAGTCCCACATAGATAGATCCAAATAGGCAGCCGTGTTGGTCTGAAGTAGCAGAACAAAACAGGAGTCAATTGCATTTTTAAGACTAACTTAGTTTTATTCAGAACGTAAGCTTTTGTGTGCATCCAAAGCATTCAATGGGTGACCTCAAAGTAGCTGTTTTACTGCAAAAGAATTTCAAGAACAGAATGGAGAGAGAAATTGCTGAATTACAAATTATTATTGGAACAAACACCTCCCCAGGACTAAACAGGGATATTGGTTTTATATCTCATTGCAGATGCTAAACCCACTTTCAGAACTTCAAGAACAGAATGGAGAAGGGAATTGCTGAATTACAAACTATTATGAAACTTGGAACAAACACCTCCCCAGGACTGAACAGAGATGTTGTTGTTTTTTTTATCTCATTACATATGCTAAACCCACTTTCACCAAGTAGGGTGATATATCCACAGTATTCCAATGTATTTCTCTTTTAGGATAGCGTATCAGAATAATGCTTTTGCATTGACATACTCAAATTAGGGATATTGGCTGTTTATCTCATTACACATATTAAACCCATCTTCTACTATATTTTAATGTATTTTTTTCCTAATGGCAAACTAGAATTATGTATATATTTATGTTACATTTTAAAAGGTAAATTAGTTGGACAGGAAAAACAACTGGGAAAGAAATGGCTTCTTTTTGACCCAGGTTTATTAGCAATAGAATAATTAACAGGCATTCTCACATTCTGACATGTTACTGTTTTATGGTTTCTCACGCTAATTCAACCCAGATCAAAAGTTTTCTGAATTTGTTAATTTTACTATTCTGCTATTGGTTTTTAACTTTGTACCACTTGGCATTCCAAACCCCACCAGCTATATGTGGTTCTGCTTACTGTACCTCATTCCTCATCTGAAGTAGTGTGCATGCACACGAAAGCTTATGTTCTGAATAAAACTAAGTTGGTCTTAAAGGTGCAATTGACTCCTATTTTGTAGTCCCATATGTAGTCATACCCAGCACTCTGTTAGCTGCGTGGCACGAGACTGAACCGATGGGAACATCACTAACAGATTACATCAAAGGCATCAAATATTTGATTAGAAGGATGAACCTGAAAGTCCAAGAGCACTTCTATTACAAGCCCTGTGCCTCTGTGATCGTAATATTTTATACTTATCAGTTTCAAGAATATCATTAGAATAACAGTGAAACCCTAAACAAGTTTATAAGAGCTTAGGACCACAGACTTGGACTCACTAGAATGATATTCTGCTGAACTTTAATTGTTCTCCAACAGCAAAAATGCACCACCAAGTCATAAGGGCCATGAATCAGCTACCCCTATGGTCTCTGGGCATTAATACAATTCCTCTTCCCTCCCAGTCTAATTCTAAGTCAGCCTCATGGCTTGCCAGGATTTGTATAGATGCATTTTGAGGTATCACATTAAAGCAAATGAAGGTTTTGTTCTCAGAAATAAATAGCTGAGTTTGGCTCTGATGGCTGTCCTTATGTAAAATGGCCTCTTGACTTAAGTAAGAACATGTGCATCCTCTTTTTTAAAGCAGAGACATTGTAATGATTATTGATCTAAGGTTGAAGGGAAGCTACAAAATGGGGAAGTAATTTACCTGTCTCTCCAAGGAGCTCTGAAAATCATAGCAACTATAAAAATGACATCTGCATTTGAATTAGGAATTATGAATCCAGGAAAGTATATGTGCACATTCTCTGCCCAAAAAAGAAAAGCGACAAACAGTAATAGAAAATAAGTAAAAAACCAAAGAAAATCCCTTATCCTTCAGTAATAATGTAAAAATATATATAAATGGATGGCTTTGATTTCTTTTTTGATGTTTGAAGTTCAGAGGATATTGCTAGTTTGTTGCTTCTGTATGGTATGTGCCTATACCTTTCCACTACAATCTTCTGCAGTTAAAAGTAGTATGTAACAATCCTATGCACATTTACTCATACATAAATCCTATTCTGTTCAATGGAACAGTGCCAATTAAGTTTGCATAGGAATGTAACTCTAAGGAACAAAATGAGGCATTTCTACCCAGAGGTTTTCCTCCATTTCAGCTATCAAACTGCAGAAATAATTTTTTGGAGCATCCACATGACTTCATGTCCAACTGTGTTCCCATCATCCTTTCTACATCCTTGGTAAAGCTTGTTCCCAAACCTGCTTTTCTTTTTTGAAAAGAGTGCCATCTGTGTTATCAGATGAACTGGAAAGGAAGGTGCACATTATTCAAAGTGCCACCACTTCCATTCTTCAGCCATCAGTGGCTACCATTTTGCTTGTGGCACCACTGGAGGGCTGTTTGCATCCTTTTTTAAAATTAGGAATTTTTTACATGGCCCATCTAGAGTCCTGCTATAGTGCAACAATCTTTCTAATTTCTCTGAATCCCCAACTTTCATTTTTCCAGCCTTTTAAGGTTCTAGCCTTTTAAGTTGTGAGCAACCTTGTATCTGTGCAACAAAAGGGCTAGAAACTGCCTGGAGCTACACCATGTGCTGCATGAAGAACCATTCCCACAGGGAAGCTGTCTGTTTTTTGTTAAATGAGCTGAATCATGCCATACAATGATCTGAATTATGCCATACAATTCCAATTTGTATTATTTCTAGAATTGTTCTGTTCTTCCTCATGCAATTTGAAGAAATGCATATTATTTTCTTTTATGCTTGTTGCTGCAGTTCTTCCCTTCCTTTAGTAGCAGTTTACTGGTTCCTGACTTTTGATGGTCACAAATCTAACATTAAACTCAGCAGAACTTGTTCTGATGCATGGTTCTTTAAGTTTGATATTCGTCATCAATACCCTTCAACAGCTGTTCCCTTTACTACTAAAATGTTCTTCTCATTTCCAAAGAGTACTGCTTTTTACCTACATAGCACATTTGGCTAGCAATCCTCAATTTCTATTTAAATAATTATTTCCTTTTCTATCGCATTTCCAACTTAAAAGCTTCACGTTTCAAAGAAGGCTAAAATTACAGCAGGTAACACGGCAACTTGGCTAGGTTTACCTTTTTTTTTTACACTTGTGATTATTTGGCCACTTTTTGATCCTGCATAAAATAGTAGCACTATGAAATAAAAACATCCATAAAGGGAAAGAGACATCTGTCAGGTAACTGCTTGGGCCATCACAGTGCATAACTATAGGGAGGAATCACATCTGCTAAATTTCATGCTTCTCCATTTGTAAAAAGCACTGAAAAGCATTGTAGATCCATCATTGTTCATTGTCCACAAGCACATTTTTATGACTCACCATGAACTGTTACAATATACAAGTTACAATAACACCTCAGGAACAATAGCATCTGGAAAGAGTTAAATAATCTTAACAAAAAAAATCACTGCTTCAAGATGTGTACATATCTTGTTATGGACACTTGCTAGATAATGCCTATGCAATGGCTAAATATAAAAAGGATTAGGAATCCAGAGATACTACTTTATTAATTTCAGATCATGGTTCTCAGCATTTCTGAACAGGGGGTGCACTTTTTGAGCAGAAAGATAGTTTAAACTCTATTAAACGAACATTCTTTTCGAACTTTCATTGTGATTAACCTAAATGGCTTTCCAACATAAATAGGACAAAAAGGGAGTAACACTTAAAAAAAAAAAAAAAGGAAGTGTCAGCTCTTCTACAGGAAGCTTTGGGTATGCATGAGGGTGTCAACATGTTAAGTGTGTGCTCACTTTGACTGAGAGTTTGGTTGTACTGAAGCCAAATGACATTACTAAATCCTACCAAAGATAACCTTCATTCTTATAAATGTCACTCTTCTCAGCAGTTTGTGAATAGAGACCCTGATTGGAGGAAGGTGCTCTCATTAACAGGAATCATTTGTAGGATCTAACCCAGAAGTATCAAACTCATTTGTTACGAGGGCCAGATGTGACATAAATGAGACCTTGCCGGGATGGGCCATGTATGTCATAAAATGTAATGCCAGGTAGCAGAGAGATAAACTTTATAAAGGACACAGACAAACACAAAGATTTTTTTTTTTAAAAAAACTTAAAATAAAACATGCTTAAAATATTTAGCAGTTTTGCAGTATTTTGTTTATTTAACAGTTTCTGATGGTACTCTTGATCTGAATTATTGCACCAAAATCTGGAGATAGTGTCTGTGCTGTACCAATCTTGAATATTCTGTCCAGGTGTCATTCAGGTATGTGTCTGTAAGTTGCATACCCACTTTTTATTTATTGACATCCATTACAGAAATCTCATGGTCAATGCTTTGAGCCTAAGACCCAGGGAAAAAACATGAAATGGCTGGGCATTTCGAGTTTTTGGTCATAAGTTGCTTCATGTGCTGGTCAGCCAATGGAGAAAATAGAGGCTTTGTTCTGTAGCTCATGTGCAATTCAGCAAACCTGGCAAACCAAGCTATGATGCAGAAGGAAGCAAGAGAGGGAGAAGGAAGTACTGGGTCCCATGCTCTTTAACTTGCTCATAAATGATTTGGAGTTGGGAGTGAGCAGTGAAGTGGCCAAGTTTGCGGATGACACTAAATTGTTCAGGGTGGTGAGAACCAGAGAGGATTGTGAGGAACTCCAAAGAGATCTGTTGAGGCTGGGTGAGTGGGCGTCAACATGGCAGATGCGGTTCAATGTGGCCAAGTGCAAAGTAATGCACATTGGGGCCAAGAATCCCAGGTACAAATACAAGTTGATGGGGTGTGAACTGGCGGAGACTGACCAAGAGAGAGATCTTGGGGTCGTGGTAGATAACTCACTGAAAATGTCAAGACAGTGTGCGTCTGCAATAAAAAAGGCCAACGCCATGCTGGGAATTATTAGGAAGGGAATGGAAAACAAATCAGCCAGTATCATAATGCCCCTGTATAAATCGATGGTGCGGTCTCATTTGGAGTACTGTGTGCAGTTCTGGTCGCCGCACCTCAAAAAGGATATTATAGCATTGGAGAAAGTCCAGAGAAGGGCAACTAGAATGATTAAAGGGCTGGAGCACTTTCCCTATGAAGAAAGGTTGAAACGCTTGGGACTCTTTAGCTTGGAGAAACGTCGACTGCGGGGTGACATGATAGAGGTTTACAAGATAATGCATGGGATGGAGAAAGTAGAGAAAGAAGTACTTTTCTCCCTTTCTCACAATACAAGAACTCGTGGGCATTCGATGAAATTGCTGAGCAGAAAGGTTAAAACGGATAAAAGGAAGTACTTCTTTACCCAAAGGGTGATTAACATGTGGAATTCACTGCCACAGGAGGTGGTGGCGGCCACAAGTATAGCCACCTTCAAGAAGGGTTTAGATAAATATATGGAGCACAGGTCCATCAGTGGCTATTAGCCACAGTGTATGTGTGTATATAAAATTTTTTGCCACTGTGTGACACAGAGTGTTGGACTTGATGGGCCGTTGGCCTGATCCAACATGGCTTCTCTTATGTTCTTATGTTCTTATGAAGCAGATGACAATGAGTTCCTTGCGGGCCTGATAGGAGCCTTCTGGGAGCCTGATCCAGCCCTTGGGTCACATGTTTGACATCCCTTATCTAACCCATTGTACCTTATATGAATGATCCTTAGAAAGTTACTGTGCAAGAAATTAGAGATTCCTGGTGACATGCCCAGAAGTTCGGAACCATCCTTTTTTACCCAAATAGATTCCCCCCCTGCTCCATCTTAAATCACATAAGCTGTCTTATACTGAATCAGAGCCTTGGTCCATCAAAATCTAGTACTGTCTACTCAGACTGGCAGTGGCTTTCTAGGATTTCAGGGGGAAAGTATTTTGTTTACTGCTACTTTTTTTTAACTGATGATACTGGGGATTGAACCTAGGACCTTCTGTATGCCAAACAGATGCTCTGCCACTGAGCCATAAGTGCACATTTTGCAATATCCTATTGCCCTGCAGATACCAGCATGTTCTGATCTAATAACAAATTCACATTCATCTTACAATGCTTGCTTGGAAGTAAGTCCCACCAATTCCAGTGGGACCTACTTGCTAGAAAGTGTGGTTAGCATTATAGTCTCCAAGAATAATATGGAAAGACTGAGCTCTGCTAAAATTAAGAGGTGTTGAGTTGTGGGATACACCATAGTTAGATCATTTGACTTTTTAAAGACATATAGAAATATGTCATATAGGAATTTTAATGCTAAGTTACATACTTATGACAAATTAGATGCTTAGACAAAGACTTGCCTTTTGTGTCAGAAAGACTTCTTAAACAGGATAGTTTCATAATGTTAAGACTATAGCAGCCTTAAACAATGACCTTCATGTATGAAGGGCCACACAGGTTACCTATCCCTCATGTCATCTAAAATGCAGTGGTTTTCACTAGGGTTGCCAAGTCTAACTCAGAAAATATCTGGGGACTTTGGGGGTGGAGCCAGGAGACTTTGAGGGTGGAGTCAGAAGACTTTAGGGTGGAGTCAGGACTTTCCCATTTTCAAAATAAATATTTTCAAACAAGAGTTTTTCCATTCCTTGTATGCAGTCTTCACGTCCTCCTCTTTTTTGCTTTCCCCACTAACTTGAAAGTGTCATTTGTTGTATCCCACAGCCACAAGCCCCTTGTCAGGCTCTGGTAGCATTTCCAAACATGGCTTTATTATGGGACACACACACTGCAGCCAAAATAAACAATGAATCTGCAACACAGTTTTGCAAGTGCCCAGCGTGCTCAGCTCAGCACCTTAAGCAAGGGCAAAAAGGCACTTTCTACCCAAGTTATATTTAAAGCAAAAAAAGGCTTTTTTTCTTCTCCATACAGTGTTCTGCCCCCCTCAAAACCCCCCACACATTTACACATTAAACAGAGACACTTTGGAGAAACCATGGAGAGACTTGCTCCATGCCTGTTTCCCTCTCCTGTCCCTTTTTTTTTGCAGAGATTTTAAGGGGGTTGCCTGGGCTGGGTGAGAAAGAGACTTCTTAGTAAGCACGTTGGAAAAACTACAGAGGGGCTGTTTTCTCTTTCTCTGGATCACAGCAGCCTCACATCAGAAGAACAACATTGCTCCGTGCCTGCTTCCCACCCCCCTCTTTCCTCTCCCAGAGATTTTTAAGGAGCCTGCCTGACTCAGAGGGAAAGAGACTTCTTAGTAAGCAGAGGCACATTGGAAAACCTACAAGGGATTGTTCTCTCCCTCTCTTTGGATCAGTGCAGCTTCACATGTCACCTAGAAGAGCAACACTGCTTCCCCCGCCCCTTTCCTGTTGCAGATTTTAAGGAGCCTGCATGGCTGGGTAGGAAAGAGACTTCTCTCCCTCTCTCTCTTAGTAATTTCCAACTTACAGCAGTGGCAAGAAGAGATAGCAGCTGCACCCCGGGCTTGTCCTGGCAGGATTGGGGGCTGCTGGGAGTTGGGGAGGTGGGGCTTAGCTGTCCATGAACAGAGACTCCTGGCTGCTTTAGCCTACCCACCCACCCTCCTCTTTGCTTTAAAAATTTTTTTTACTAGCTCTTCGCATCCTGGGATGCATGGGTGGAGGAGACAGCTTTGGGAGCCGCAGAGGAGACTTTAAAGAGCTACAGACATGTGGCTCCTGAGTGGCAGTTTGGCAACCTCTGCTCTAGTTCTAAAGTGGAAAGGCAGGTGCTGGCTGTGGAGGCGGGGCTTCCCCCTGCCGGCCAGCTGACTGGGGGCGGGAAGGAGCCTTCAAAAGCAGGGAATCCCCTGCTGGGGCCTGGGGATTGGCAAGCCTAGTTTTCACCCATTCAGCTGCTAGTTATCGAGGTTAAGTAAAGTGGTGTTGAGTAATCAGGTACATGGGTGAAGCAGGCCTAAAGGTGACACAATGAAATTGAGGCAGAGTTATAACTAGATACATCTGGTGTTTTCAAAATGTTAATAGAAACCCTCTGTAGGGTTGCCAACTTTGGGCGTGGGTGTGGGGAAGATGGGGTTTGGGGATGAGATGAGCCTCAGCAGAGTATAATATCATAGAGCCCTTCATTCAACGCAGCCATTTTCTCCAGAGGAACTGATCTCTGTTGTCTGGAGATCAGCTGTAAAACTTGGATATCTTCAGGCCCCATCTGGATATTCACAAGCAACCCTAATCACATGGGAAGGAAATGATGAAGACTTTGTGGTTTCAGTCATTGAAACCATCTCCCACTAAGCTGTAAGTCTTCAAAATAAATTAGATGGGATTCTAGGGCTGCCAAGCTCCTGCTGGGGGCAGAGGATCCCCCGGTTTGATGGGCCCCAACCCACTAACAGGAAGGTGGCCACCGGGAGGGATCCCCATCCACCAAAGAGTCCTGCCACCATGCAGCATGCAAAGCATGATGATATCACCTGGAAGTGACATATTGCATCAGGCATGTCACATGGGGATGCTCTAGCAATTTTGGGGAAAGCTCTATGGTACTATAGAGTTTTCATCCAAATTGCTAGAGTGTTCCTGCGCAAAACCATAGTTTTCTGCGGTTTCCTAGAGTGTTCCTGTGCCTAGCATAATGTGTCACTTCTGGGTGACGTCATCAAGCCATGTGTGCTATGCACGCACGAAAAAAGTTCCCTGCTGGCAGCCAGTGGGGATTTGGCAACCCTATGGGATTCCATCTTTTTTTTCTGTTGTCTAAGGAGTAACAACAGCACAAGGAACTGGGATGAGGTTCAGTGAATAATGTAACCCAGTGGGGGGAAGGGAAGAATTCTTCCCACAAAGCCCCTATCTCAATTGGACCCTATTGGCCTGGAGAACCTAATTACAGATCTCCAAGAGTCTAATCTGCTTTACTGCAGAGAAGTGTCTTGTATCCAGGATAAAAAACCCCCTCAACTTACTTTAAAAAATGCCTATGTATGTTAGTCTCCTGTTTCTCTTTCTTACATTGACAGACCAATTGTGAATGGCAGACTGAGCAGCACCATGAACCACTGGTTTATTGGCAGACAATAAACAGATGACAGAAAGCTTAATCAAATTAAGCTGCTGCCAAAATTTCATGAGATTAACACCTCAAGACTAAACTTGAAAGTAAGACAGATGCAAATGTTGTCAGGCTTTGAGTCCTGAAGCAAATGAAGGATTTGCTTTATGATATGTAATCAGGTTTGTCTTAGTGGGTTTCATTTCAAATGATAAATTATTATTTTTTTTAAAAAAAAATCCTGAAGGAGATGCATTTTGTACACTCTGCAACAATTTCACAAGGAAATGGAAACTCCCAACCTCTTGGTCAGCAACAAGCTTTGTCACTGGCCCACCCACGACCTCCTACCAATGGCCCATCAACTGCCTCCACCCTTCCTCCAACGAGGTACTTTCAGTCACTGAGCCAACAGGAACATCACCTCTTCCTGTGCTTGCTTTCTCTCCCCTCAAATTTGCTTAGGTCACTGGATTTTGTATTAGTAATCCTGTAACTTGAGCATGTTTCAACTAGAACATGTCCTCTCTTGAACCTCAGTATCATTAAAAAAATCCTCAATAATTTGTAGCTGAGTCTGAACACAGTAATGCTTTCCACCATATACCTGAACCTGGTGCTCAAAATCCCACTCACAATGAGACCATGATGTCATTCCACAAGAACTAAACCTAAACCACACAAATAACCACAAAAATGGTTTTGTCTGATTTTCAGAGACATGAAGGGGGGTGGGTGGGAATGCTTTTTTAAATAAATATATACACACACACACACACACACACATTAATACTTTGACCTAAATGTGAACAAAGCAAGACTGTTTCAATTTCTGTTCAACCAAATAATATTTGTTCTCCCTCATTTTCTCCCTTTCACATACACATTTGGAAATTTTTATTGCTGCTTTTTTCAAAGTTAGAAACATGTAACTCTGCACATCCACTGAACAAAAAGTGAGACCTCCCCCCCTCAAAAAAAGGATTTACTGACTATTCCAGGTTGCAGTCCCATTAAACTGTAATGCAACACTGCCTAACGTAATTGTTATTCCAGTTATCATTTGTCAGAAAGCATCCACTTACTTATTACATAGTTATTCAAAACAGCAGCAGCCTAGCAGGATAATTAATTACACAAATTACCAAACATGAAACACAATATTCAGGAGAGTGTTTGAAGAGAAGAAGAAGAAGATATTGGATTTATATCCTGCCCTTCATTCCGAAGAGTCTCAGAGCGGCTCACAATCTCCTTTACCTTTCTCCCCCACAACAGACACCCTGTGAGGTGGGTGGGGCTGGAGAAGGCTCTCACAGCAGCTGCCCTTTCAAGGACAACCTCTGCCAGAGCTATGACTGTCCCAAGGCCATGCTAGCAGGTGCAAGTGGAGGAGTGGGGAATCAAACCCAGTTCTCCCAGATAAGAGTCCTCACACTTAACCACTACACCAAACTGGCTCTCCTTAGAGAGATCAGAACATTAAAATTAATAAGCACTAAAATTTGCTTAATACATGGATGTTGAACTAAATTTACATGCAGAACAAGAACAACAAAAAACCTTGTGTCTACCACCCACAGGTAGGAGTTGGACTAGATGACCCTGGAGGTCCCTTCCGACTCTATGATTCTATTCAAAATTGCATTTTGCTCATTTTTACTGAGCATATGTATAACAAACTGGAGGCACATGAGGCTCACAGGGGAACCCCATCTCCTCCACCCCAAGGCTGAGCCAAGAGTAGCAACAGCCCCCAGCACTCACCCTGGAGCCTAGCTGCAGTGGCGGTGGTGACTGGGAGCTGCATCTGGGCCTGGAACAGCTGCCAGCAGTTACTGCTGCATTCATGCCTAGAGTGGCTCCTAGAGTCTGCCACTGTGGTTGGGTCCAGCATGGTTCTGGCAGTATCTGCCCCAGAGGGTCACCCTGTGCCTGCTACTTCCAGCTCACTAGATTAAAGGTAAATGCATTTTCTGCATGTACACAGACAATGCTCTTTCATGGGGAGAGGGATTTCACACACACACCCCCCCAATATAGTTTGTATGATTTCAGATGTTTCTTTAAACCTTCCAAATTTGTAAGAAAATCCGTGTGGCCCTGATCTGCAGATTTAGGTATCCTCTGATGGGGGCCACACATTACTATTAGATATTCCTATGTTTCAACTGGCAGTAGCCTCTCCAATTATACATATAGATGCTCAGTGCTCATATACATAGACTCAAGCACAATGATGGGAATAAGCTATATTCTATAGCTGTGTGCACGCTTGTAAGAAAAACAGTATGTGCTAAACAGCGTTCAAGAGTATCCACATTCTTTCTGTTATTCACTGACCCTAGTCAGTGTATGCTATGCAGACTTTTAACCAATCAGCATTGCACAAAACAAGGTAAGTACTCACAGTTTTGGCTTGGCAAGCACAGGTGGTGGTGTTTTTGTGGGTGAAAGAAGGCCACCTGGATGAGGAGCAGGTATATCAGTTTTGGCATTGCCATTAAACACCCCATTAACTCCATGACTGGGATGGACACCATTGGCTTTCTTGTCAGCAGAGTTGAGCTGTAGTTGAAGGGCTGCTACGCTCGGTCTCAGTTCAGTGTTGTTCATCTGATGGCCCTCAGAGTGCTTCTTTGGAGGAAGCTCAACAGCACTAATCTCAAGACTTGGAGGTGGAGGTGGAAAATGGTGGAAGTCATCATTGTTCTGTTCCCTCACTGACAAGTCATGCATAGAGCTTTCAGAACCAGCTAAAGTGGAAAAAAGAAGATATTAATCCCATCTATAAGACTGTGCCTTAACTACTAACAGATAGTTTGAATTATTTTCAAATACAGTTAATGGAAGGTGACATCACTCTTTTATTTTGTCATATCTGACAATGCTGCCAAAAGGACTCTCAAATTCTCATGATCACTGGAGATGATGTAACCATCTTGATGAATGTTTAGTCACTGCTATTGTCCATGATGTAGGTAGAAACTGTGCCAGTTGAGAACAGTAATTGATTTATGCACATTCAGTACTGGCTGTGCAACTGAACCATATGCATCAAAATTTTGTTAGCACTCACCACAGACGTTCAACATCTTCATGCGTGAGAACTGCTAACTTATTCCAAATATATATTTCTGTTTCACATTTTATGGTAGCATGAGGATTTCATTTTCACTTGTCAGTGAAGTTTCTTCCCCCTCCTCTCATTTTGTCTCTGCTGCCACCTAGCCTTAGGATCTTGCTGTTAGAAGTTGCCTGCTTAACTGTCTCTCCAAGTGAAATTTAGGGGGAAAGCCCCCTTAAAACTAAGATTTTCCACGATTAAACAGTAATTATCAGTCAAGATGGTCTGTTGAGAGGCTAAATGTCCAAAAATATATACATTTTAGTAAGAAGGTGACTTAGTAAGTGGGCAGTTTCCTCATCAGCTGTAGCTGGTAAACTTTTTTGTTAGTTGAGATAGTCAATTAAATTTTGCTAAGCATTCCTAAAAGGTGCTCCACAATATTAAAAAAAAAACCTACCTGAAGGCTTAATAATTTAAGAAGGCAGAAAAAAAGGGTGAGTAGAAGGGTAAAGGATCTATAGCAGGGGTGGTCAAACTTCCGTAACATAAGAGCCACATAGAATAAATGTCAGATGCTTGAGAGCTGAAAGACATGAATGTCAGATGCTTGACAGCCACAAGACAGGAAGGCAGGCAGGCAAATAGAAGGAGGGAGGGAGAGATGGAAAGAAAGGAACTTTAATTTTAATGCATTCTCCAAGGTGACGGCTGGCTTGGCTTGAAGAAGTGATTTAAAGAGAGAAATGCCTTCTCCAAGCTGGTCGACTTCAGTGGGGACTTCAAGAACCACCCAATATGTGTGAAAGAGCCACATGTGGCTCCCAAGCCACAGTTTGGCCACCCTGACATATAGTAAATAGTTATTAGACACTACCCTGGTGCATACAGTTTTTTCTACCATAGCAGCACAGTAAGTTCTGTGCATCACATATATAATATATACTCCAGATGTGCCTTTGCCAACTATCCTTAAAGTTAGATTTTAAGATTCTCTTTCTATGGGTTTGTTAATGTATAACATAAAAGGAGTCTGGTCAACTTTAGAGAAGGGCGACTCAGGGACACCACATCTCTTTTGCACGCAGAAGGTCCTTGGTTCAATCATCAAAGAACTGATAATGGGTAATGTGAAAGATCTCTGTGTGAAACCCTGGAGAGCTGTTGCTGATCAGCGTAGACCGTGTCGATCTTAAGAGACCAATGGTCTGTCTTGGAAGCGTCAGGTATTCATTAGTGAGGCTTTGGGGCTGTGACAATCCCACAGCTGCGCAGCATTTTCTTATGTGAACTGCTTTTTAAAAATGGGTCATCATATTGAATAGAGATCAAGCAGCTGCTCAGGGCAACCATGTCTCAGTTGCAGATGCCTGATAATACCTGATCCTCAGCTAGCAGTTGCCTTTAGAGAGATAAAAACAACTTCCTTTCTACAGTTTAAGATAACGTAGAAGCCTCTTCTCCATGGCAGAAGTGAACATTCTTTCTACTCAGAGGCAGAGTGATCAGTCAACAATGGAGAATGTGGAAAGACTAAACAGGAGATTGAACCAGGAGGGGAAACAAGCCATCTCACTACATTTCTGCAGCTGTGTGCAAAAGCAGCCAGAAGACGTAACAAGTTGTATACACATTAAACATCATGTCAACACTGTTGAATACCTGATAGCACAGTCAGTTTTGCACTGCTCGTCACTGATCCATAATCATTTCTTGCTGTACATGTGAAGGTTCCTGCATCTTCAGGAAAAGTCTCTGCAATTACCAGAGTACATATCTCTTCTAAAAAGGAACGGAAAAGAAGCAGCAAACAGGTGAGCTGTGGAACTGAACACAACATTCAGTCTGCTATATAAAACAAAGTCATTTCAGAAGTTACATGATACAGGCAACATATGTCAAGCCCAGATAACAAACTTCTCCATGTGGGAAGGATGTGTAAATCCCCATGTTGGACATCAGACAATATATATGCACTGCACGTTGGAAGTGTGACTTGTATGCATGTATTTAAAATATTTATACAGCTACCTTTTCCCCAGGTAACTGAGATCAAGGTGACTAATAACATCAAATCAGTACAACATAACATACTGTAGGAGCAACAGAATTAGCACAACCAATAGAGAAAAACCTAAGAACAAAGTCCAACAGAGAATGCTGTTTTTCAAGACACCTATGAAGCAATTGTTCTGAGGATCCAAAGCCTTCTGAAATTGCAAGAGAGGCTATTCTATGACAGTGGCATAGTTACATAAAAGGAAAACAGAAAGGCTTATGATTGAGTAATGCATAACCAGGTTCAAGGCTTGGAACTCCTTGACAAATGTGATTCTTGTGACCTTCTCCTAGCACTAGGTGGGCTGCCACACTTTGCACCAGTTGAATTTTTAAAATGGTCTTTGAGGGCAACCATATGTGTCCAAATAGTAAAGTTTTGAAATTATTGTTAGCATAAGGTCAGATTTCCTCTTAAATTTTAAACATTCAACAAAACCCACAGAGAAATCCTTATATAGACCAATGGTGTAATGCAGGGGTGGCCAACAGTAGCTCTCCAGATTTTTTTGCCTACAACTCCCATCAGCCCCAGCCAGCATGGCCAATGACTGGGGCTGATGGGAGTTGTAGGCAAAAAACATCTGGAGAGCTACTGTTGGCCACCCCTGGTGTAATGGATAGAATTTATGGTATGGCTATATGCTTCTGATTGGCCACCAGAGATTTGACTGGCTGTGCAGATTTTTAAAAATGTTGCCTTGGCAGTAGTTGCCACCACAGCACAAGGGTCTTCACTGTGTCACTGATGGTAAGCTGGGGCAATCATTTGGTAGCTGGCTCCACCTACCACACAAGGTGCTCATGGACTCAAAAAGGTAAGGGACCCTGATCTAAGTTTTGTAATGCATGGCTCAACTGCATGTAGAGCTGCCAGGTCTGTGTTGAAAAATACTTGGATACTTTGGGGGTGGATACAGTAGAGGGCAGGGCTTGGGGGCGGGGGGAAGGGCCTGGTACAATGCCATAAAGCCTACCCTTCAAAACAGCCATTTTCTCCAGGAGAGCTGATCTCTGCCAGCTGGAGATCAGTTGGAACAGCAGGAGCTCTCCAGGCCCCACCTGGAGGCTGGCAACCCTAATACATGCTACAATTTCTCCCATGTTTACATGACAGTTTTTCATTTGGCAAAATTTGGCTGCCGAGATTGTGTTATCATGGGGGAAAACAGAATTATTAACCCTTTCCTCCTTGCTGCTTTCTCACTAGAAAAAGCCACCCTTGACTTATTTTTATGCTCATTAATGAAAGCTTACAGGTTTTCCACTCTTCCACCTTTCCCCCTCCCTGCAAAGATAAAAGCAGCTGAACTGTGTCTCCCCCACACCCACGGAGAAAACTGCAAGGGGAAAAAAAAGGCTTCCTCTTTTCCAAAGATGTCTTCCTCCTTGAGGAAACAACACTGGCAGCTAAATTTGCCAAAGGCAGAAAGTCATTTAAAATAAACATGGACACTGAGCTGTAATATGCTACCTAACCCAGCATAAGGCATATGGTACTTGCAAGATACAGCAGTGATGTTGAATATAAACACTCCTTTCAGTCTAACATCTCACAATGCAGTTAAGCTTGCACACAGACATGATTACTTGATCCAGTTATTCAGAGACCTTTGTGCATGCAAAGAGTTGCAGTCCTGCAGTTAGTTGTAAACTTAACATAGAGTTTGTCAATTCATTGTTGGTGACAGCATTTTAAAAGGAACAAATTAAGATCCAGATATGCCCTTGCACTCTATGCATACAGCTCTCTGACATACAAGGTAGAATGTTGCTTGACATTCTGTATACAAAATAGGATTCACAGGCAGTCTATTTCCACATTCAAAACAAATGTTAAAATAAGATGTATACCTGCAGAGCACAGCATCCCTAAGGCAGAATTACAGAATTCTTTCAATTAAAGTCAAGTGCCTTGATTATAATAAAAGCCCCATTACCACTTTTATTGTGGGTTCCCCTCCCCCACATTATCTGATACTCTTCAGCATTTCTAAATGTTGACTTCCCCTTCCTTTAAACTGAGATATTTGACTTCAAGTTGAATGACAAAAAATTGGCCTTCAAAATTACACACATTATGGAAACCAACTCTGGGCTTGCCTCTATGGAAGCCAGTCCAGGCTCCAGGGTGACCACACCTGTATGATACCAGGGTCTACAGCACAGGGTCTGCACCCACTCATATTTTATACATGCATACAAAAACAAAAATGCAAACTAGGTTTGCCAGCTCTGGGTTGGGAAATTCTTGGAGATTTCAGGACTGACCCTGAGAAGGGCAGAGTGGAAGAGAGCTCAGCAGAGATGTGATGCCACAGAGTCTGCCCTCTGAATGTGCATTTTCTCCAGGGGAATAGATATCTGTAGTCTGAGGATCTCTTGTAATTTTGGCAGTTCTTCAGGCCCTACCTGTGGGTTGGTGACCTAGAAGTTACTCAAACAAGTGGAAAAACCACTTTTAAAATTTCAGTGTGCATACTCAAAATTGATTTATGGTTACTCTTTATTGTATATTACCCATCTTGCTATAGACAAAATCAGGGGGATGTTAAAAGATGGACTGCCCGTCCTTATTATTTCACAGCATCCTTATGCCACATCCCCCACCCACTGGCACTCTGGAGCTATGTGGGATATTTGTCCAGATCAATGAATGCTGTGGACAATGTGCGTGTGATCTGGTTGCTGAGAAGCATCCTCAAGGCTTAATTTATTCAGAAACTGGTTTGTTTGGAACCCTTAATATAATCACATTTGTCTAATTCTAAGGCATAAGGCTGCAAACCTTTTGTGTCTCTAATCTCACTACCTGAATGTGTATGTTAAAAACCGAATGCAACTATGCATAATGAGCTAGCATTGTCTTCGTCCTCTTTAAATTATTATTTCCAGGAAGCAGTTATTCATGTTATACTAGGTGGCAGCGGATTGTTGCCTTAATTAAGTTAAACTGTTTTTCTTTTTTGAAAAACCATCATGTATTAAAACACATCCAGAGACTTCCTGTGCTGGAGACAGTCTGTAAATGAAGAACCAATTAAAAGGTTCATGACAGGATTTTTCTCCCTTTCAGACAGTAGAACAGTTTCTGTTGGCAGCATGAGCAGTCTATGGAACGTGACAAAAATGTGGGCTGGTATTCCTGTAGCACACTGATCTTAATCTGCTCTAGATGATGACCAGGGAACAATCATGCCAGACAATTAATAGGCAAGAGTCAGATCTCTCCCTCTGCCCTGAGTTAGACAGACTTCTCAGAATGTTAGCCGTTTGAGACAATGGATTACTTTATGCAGTGTTGTTTAATAGAGTTAGCTGGATAGATTCTCTTTCTGTGTAAATTAAATTATGTATTTTGTTACCAGACCAGCAAAATACTGAAATTGTAAATTGGCACTGCTAGTTCTGCACTCCTCAGCAGCCTCTGATAGCATTTACCACACTGACCTGCTGGACCACTTGTCTGGTTACTCTGCTGCTACCTAGTAGACAATGGCCAGGAAGTGGTGTTGGAGGAGATCTCCAGCAGTACGGCTCCTGTGCTACAGTGTTCCATAGGGTTGTCACCTGTCCTCTAGGCTGTTCAACATGTACACGAATCCAGTGTCCTGATGATACCCAGTTACATTTGTCTCCATTTTCTGAGTCAGGAGTGACAGGGGAGTGTTAAACTTGAAATCCACAACTGTAGGTTTTTATGTTTTGTAATTATCTTTTAACTGTTAAATTTTTCTTTATTGTGTTGTATAACTTCTGATGTAACTCTCCTTGAGTCCTGAGGAGGGGAGGATAGAAATTTAGTAATAAATAAAATCAGAAAAGACCCAGCATGAACTCATTTGCATATTAGGCCACATCCCCTGATGCCAAGCCAGCTGGAACTGCATTCCTGTATGTTCCTGCTAAAAAAAAGGCCCTGAATAAAACAAAGAAACAATGACAGATAAAAGGGCTAACAACTTGAAGCTCAGTCTGGACAAGATAGAGGTTCAACTAGGAAGTGGTTTCATGTTAGTGGAAGGCTGTACACAACCGAACCTGGATGGGTTAACTAAAAAAAAGGGTTAATGGTTTAATGGTGCTGTTAGACCTGTCCCTGAGCTGTGCAGCTCAGATAACTTCTGCATTATAAAGTACCTTTGCAGTTCACATTGAGCAGCATGCCAGCTGCAACTCTCCTGGAGAGAGGCAGAAGAACATAAACAGTAATAGTCATAAACAGTAATAGTCAAGCTAACAAGTAGGCTGATAATGACAATGGATTGTGCTACCCTTCAAAACCATCTGGAATCTCCACTTGCTCTGAATGTGGCAACAAGGTTACTAACTGGAATGTGACAATTTTATCATTTTAAATATTCAAATAACTGCTCTGGTCACCAGTATGTTCCTGGGAGCTGTTAAAGATACTAGTTTTGAACTTCAAAGTCGTTAAGTGGCATTGGGCCAATTTAGATGCAGGGCTGCCCTACCCAATATGAACCTATCTGAAAATTAATATGTTCATCAGAGCAAGGGCCTTTTAAGTGGTGGTGCCCCATTTGTTGAATACCCACTCTAGAAAGATCCATATGATTATATTCACCTAGATGGGAAAATATGCTCTCTCACGGTAAAAGGACTGAACCACCTCTTGCCCTGTGTTGCCACTTGAATCACACCCCACAGCTGCTACTTAGGAAAGTTAAGCAACTCTAGCTGTGTCCTGAGCTGTGGTGGCTTCCAGCTCCTAGGACTTAGTGCTCCAATTTTAGTTTTGTTTGTCAGCTTGGAATTGCTCTTCTCTTTTCTACCATTTCCCTTGGAGAATCACCAATCACTTTCCCATCTTCTCTTTTCTCCCACTAAGAGCCAGTTTGGTGTAGTGGTTAAATGTGCTTACTCTTATCTGGGAGAATCAGGTTTGATTCCCCAGACCTCCACATGCAACTGCTGGAGTGACTTTTGGTCAGTCAGAAAGTTCTGTCAGAACTGTTCTTTCAAGAGCAGTTATTTCAGAGCTCTCTCAGCCCCAACTATTTCACAGGGTGTCTGTTGTTGTAAGGTGCTCTGAGACTCTGAGTGAAGGGTGGGGTGTAAATCCAATCTCCTCCTCCTCTTCTCCCCCCCCCCCATGGCTTCTGCTGGACTACCCCCAGAATCCTATTTACTGGACCTGTGGGCAGCTCCCCTCCTGCACCATTTGCTCCAGCCTTCCCCCAGGCCTTGCTTTCCCTGATTACCCATATTCTTGGAAAAGCCCAAGTCAGTATGGTTCTCAGACTGAAGTCTGTATAACCAGGCACAAGATTGCAACCTTTATTCAACAGCAATCAAGTTAAGTGATACCAACTAATTAAATGGCTAATTGTTATGTTTTACAAGAAACATATACAGTCTGTAATTTATTTATTTTAAATGCTAGCTCACTCTCATCTAGAAGTCCACAGCATGAAATCATAAAGTAAAAGAGACGTTATCAGAAGAATCCAGTAAAATCAAATTTAAACCACACAAAAGCATTGCAGGCATCCAGAATCCCAACTTGTGCCAGCTTGTTCTCAACCCCCCCCCCTTTTTTTGGTTTTTAAAAGGGTCTCACACTTTCAAAAGATGATTTAAATGTTGGTGATTCTCCAAGGGAAATGAGCTTCACAGTTGGGTGGCAGCCACTGAAACCCTCTTTATGTTCTGTAACCACCCTAATCTGACCAAGAAGGTCACAACAGAAGACCATTGTTAGTTTGGGAAAACTTAAATCCTAAGTATCACAAAAAGAAAGAGAAAGCTTGTGGATTAATCTGTCAGCTCATTTAGTTAACGAGAACATTGTGTTGTATTGGGGCTGGTTCAAACTTTGCCTGATCACATAGATTATCCTGGGAACAAACCTTGGGCATTTTTATATTTACCCATTTTGCTTTAACGACAATAGACTGTGACAGCATCTAGAGCTGTTTCCATTTAGTGACAACTGTCTGTTCAGCTCTCATTATTCCTGCAAACAGAGAAAACTGCTATGTGGATGTTCCATTACTAATGCAAACAGGGTTGGCGCTAGGGGTTCTGCCACTCAAAACACAGACCCCTGTGCAGCACCCCCCCCCAGCTCCTTTGGGACATGAAATTGTGTACGTGCTTTGCGTGCGCACAGCACAATGAAGTCACCAAAAGTGACATCATCAAGCAAGACAGGGGACAAGCCCTGACCCCACTCAGGCTTCTTGCATTCCAGGAAGTCTGATCAGGGGCAGGGAGAGCTGACCCTTGCTTGCCGCACTCCTTGTGAGGAGTGCGGTACGCAAGCCCCAGCCCCGCTCAGGCTTCTTGCATTGCAGGAAGCCTGATCAGCGATGAGGAGAGACCCTTGCATGCCACGGTCCTCGCGAGGAGCATGGTACGCAAGCCCCGACCCCGCTCAGGCTTCTTGCATTGCAGGAAGCCTGATTGGGGGCAGGGAGAGCCAACACTTGCATGCCGTGCTCCTCATGAGGAGCACAGTATGCAAGCCCCGGGCCTGGCTCATCAAGGGAGAGAGGGGACACTGCTACCTTGCCTAGGCAGCTGCCTACCCCACCTACTCCCATGCGCTGGCTGTGAATGCAAATTTTCAGGAGCAATGGAATATCCACGTTATTTCTCACTGCACTTTGCTTGACTCTACCCACTTCTGCTACCATTTTCCTCCACACAACTGGAGGGCTTTGGGTGGGAGCGTTTAAAAGAAATCTCTCGTTGCTGACTCACTATCGCATTAATATTATAGCAATTAGCTGAATATTCAAAAAAAGAAGAAGTCCTCAAGAATGATGGCTGCAGCGGGTCAAGAAACATAGTCCTGACATGGGCAGGACCTGCAAAAATCCATGCCTTTCTGTCCCCACAGTGTGCAAGCATGCTTTAACTGTGATCTTTCCTAAAAGATCATATCGAACCAGGTCTGGAAAAGATCAGAGCAAAGCTGGGGAGAACCTGAATTGTGGACAATCAAGGGATGAAGTCATGTGGATGCTGAAATGACTGATGATGATAATGCCAGACCAGAACAAAACTGCTCTGTGGAAGCAGCCAAAGTGAAGAAGACCAACTGGACCTAACAGGACATTCACAAGTAAACATGCACAGGCTTGGATGTAAATGCATCATACCAGAAGTATGACAATACCACAGATTTTATTTTCAGCTTTCAGCTTTGCCTTCCCTTTTGATTAAAAAATAATTGTAGGAAGCAAACAATTTCATTGAGCTAGTTTAACATAATTAAATGGTCAGTGCTACTGTAACTCAAACCCACTAATTATGTTATGATTTTGACATATGGAAAAACTTGAGTTCGACATTCAGCCCTGGTCCTGTGCCTATAGTAAAGAAGTATAGGGTCCAGAGCCAGTGTAGTATAGTACTAAAACTGTGAAGATCTGGTTCAAATCCCACTGAGCTACAAAACTATTTGGGTGACCCTGGATCAGTCATTAATTGTTACCACACAGGATTTTTGAGGATAAACATGGAGGTACCATGTTTGCCAACCAGAGCTCCTTCAAAAGCCAATAGGATAAAATGTATTTAATAATAATTAAACAACACAATGAATAGCAGTGACAGAGTAGAAATTTAGGTTATAGAGAAGAAAAAAAGTTCCAGGCAGAAAAACAAAAACAGGACTTCTGTGAGAAACCTGAGACAACTCAGTTTCCACAGAGACACAGAAAAGACCAAACTAGAACAATAGATGGTATCAAGTCACTTTTGTGAAAACCTTTACATGTATTTAAAATTCCACAATAGAAGTTTTAAAAAACTTGCTGACACTTCATATTAAGCAATCCGAGTAATTATGGGTGAATTTTACCATTCACCCACCCACACTTTAGTAATAGCTTGATTTTGAGGAGACATTCATTTGAGATTAAGGGCAGAATTATAGGTTGCCAGAAAAACAGGGTTGCTTAAAAAAAACTGGTTTCCCGCTGTATTCAAGCCTACCCCCACCCCATCTTTCATATCTGCAGTATGTTCTTTAAGCTGTGCATTTCCCCAACACACTCATATTATTGGCTTCTGTTGGCAGAGGTAATGAAACAAATGCCGTGTTAGGTCACAGGCAGGTGGTATACATGCCACAATATACATGCCATGTTAGGTCACAGATAGGTGATATACCAAACAGAGGAGGACTGAGCGAGAATACTGCCATTTTGGTGGCAATTCTATTTCAGTGGAAATACGAAGAACCAAGAAAAAAAAACAGATACGTGAAGTTACAGTGAAGTTGCATGTGAATACATGAAACTTTATTCTTCTTAGTTAAACCATCGGTATATCTAGGTCATGTTCTCTACTCAGACAAGCAATGGCCCACACGAGTTTCAGACTTTCACATTAACTACTACCAGTTCTTTGATGGTTGAACCTGGGACCTCCTACATACAAAGCAGATGCTCCACCACTGACCCACAGGTACTCCACCACATAGGCAGGGCAGCTTGTGTGGGTTTTCACAACCTGATCAGCAACTGTTGGAAATGAGGGTGCCTATTATGTTGGAGAGACGCAACCTGCTAAGCCCATGTGGTTGCTTCATGCACAAACTTTGCACAGCCATGTGGGATTGTCTCATGGGAAAACTGTGAAGAGGACCCTGCAGATCCTGTTTTTGTACTGCCAGTGTAACATCTGGTGCATTAATCAGATGCATGAATTCAAATTTGGACACAGTTTATGCAGCTCTGGAAGGAAGATGCACAAGAACTTTCTATGGACATTTCCACTAGATGTATAAACAAGGACACATCATAGCCATTTGCACATTCTTCATTTCAGTTGTGATGTAACGTTCTAAGCCACAGGTCCCCTGAAAAATGACTTTGCTAGCTTCAGAGGATACATTTCACTGACTTAATCTGATGACACTTCAGGTACAAGAAAGGTCTCATGAGCAGAATTAAATGAGCTGAACTAAATGGCAGAAACTTTTGCAGAGAAAAATTCTGATATTTCCTAACTGCAATCAATGCTTTTGCAGGAAACTTGAATTACATTTCTGTTTGTGTCTTTGTTTCTTAATTGGGATTTTAAAATATTTCTTCCAAAGCTCACTGACTTCCAATATCCTATTTCAACTATCTTTTCATGGCAGCTGTTAGTTGTAAGCTAGCCCATGTAGACCTCCCACTGCATTGAAGGCCATCTTAACTATTTTGCTGCTTTATGTGAACATTATTTTTTCTGCTGGCCCTTTCCAATCCTTTATACTTCATTGTCTTTCATTCACCTGAACTTCAGAACTATTATCCCAATTGTTTAAGGTGAGCAAGGGAGGGAAGAAATATTTTTCTTCTTGACCATTTACCTCAGGGTGTCAAACATGCAGCACATGGGATGGATCCGGTCCACAAAGGTCTCAAATTTGCCCCCCCCCCCGCAACTTCCTTCTCTTGTTTCCTTTCCAGGGCTGCTGCTGCAACTGTACTATAGCTTCCTTTTCCTCCAGCTCCCTCAGTGAATCTTTGCTTTTTATATCCAAGTAGGCAGCCATGTTGGTCTGAAGTAGTAGAACAAAACAGGAGTCAATTGCACCTTTAAGACCAACTAAGTTTTATTCAGAACTTAAGCTTTCGTGTGCATGCACACTTCTTCAGACAAGGAAGAAGGTTGCTTCCTGCCTCTTGCCTCCCTTCCCCCCCCACACACCTCTGTAGCTGCTTCCTGCTTCATGTGGAAGAAATACAAAGTCAAGCCTTTCTCCCCCATCCTCCTCTCTCCTTCCCTCTCTCTATCACACACCCCTATCTCTGTAGCTGCTTCCTGCAGGAGATACAAAGACAAACCACTCTCCCCTGCCACACACAGTGCCTCTGCTTCCTTCTCCATGCTTGAGAGGAAACAAAGTTGGAGTCCCATGACAAGTTTAAGACTAATAATGTTTTATTTCAAGTATTTGTGTGCAAGCACACTTCTTCAGGTGGAGGGAAGGAAGGGTTGGTGGGTGGATGGATTCTTCTGGCAAGCACAATATACATTGAGGAAATTATTTTGGCTTATTCCATAAAGGTTTTTTTTTAAAATAAAAAGATTGGATTTCTCTGTTCCTATCTGGATTTATTTTCTTTCAAAAAGACCCTGATTAGGAATTTGAACACTTGGATTAGCCTTATATCTTGAAGAGTGGAGTGATTTCAGATGCCAAATGATAACAGCACACATTGGTAATAAGACAGGAAAAATAGCTCTCAATTCAGTCCTGGAGGATGCATTGTTTTTCGGTTCATTACCAACTGCAATTCAGCAGTCTCTCTTTCTAATCTCCCTTTGAAATTCCTTTGTAAGAGCACTGCTACTCTTAGGTCAGCAACTGAATGTTGAGGTTTCTAATGACAGACTTATGTCCATTTATTCTTTGCCTCATCCTGGATGGAACTGAGACCTCAGTTTCCTGACTCATTACCAGTACTGGTATCTCCATGCCTACTACCCCTCTGCATATATCACACCTAATCAAGCCTGCTATTGTCATTCACCTGCTTTTGTCATTTGGCATCTGAAATCACCTTAAATCTATATCTGGTAGTTTGTGTTACATTTTATGGCACACATGGCTCAGTCCAACAAAGTTACAGTCAGATTTGGCCCTCATAATAAATTAGTTTGACACCATTGATTTACCCCTTGAACTTGGAGCCCTTGGAATTCTGTTGCATGCAAAGATGCCTGCACCAGCTATTGAACTATGTCAACTATGGCTGCATCAGATTGATGGATTATCAGTCTTTGGCAGGCTGCCACCACTTACTCAAACTGGACTGGATCTTGAGACAATAACAGCCCTGCTAGATCAGACCACTGGTTCATGTAATCTAGCAACCTGTTTCACATAGCTGCCAATTAGTTAAACTGAAGGGTCTACAAGGCACAGAGACCAAGGCCCTCATTGCCTCCGAGCACTGGTGTCCAGAGGTTTGCTGCCTCTGTAGATGAAGGTTCTCTTCAGTGATTATGGCTAGTAGCTGCTTGTGGGCCTACCCTCCATGAATCTCTAACCCCCTTCCCCAAGCCATCAATGTTCATGGCCATCACTACATCCATTGGCAATGGATCTCGTTGAGTAAAATAAATCTATTGCCCAACAATGAAATAAATCTATTGCCCAACAACTTCACTGGGTGCTTTCGAATGTTCACTTTCTTCACTTCATGCTTCATTTCATACACCTCTATCATGGCCCCTCACCACCAGCTGCCTTTTTAAAATTGAAAACTACCAGATATAGACTTAAGGTGATTTCAGATGACAAAAGCAGGTGAATGACAATAGCAGGCTTGATTGGATTAGGTGTGATATATGCAGAGGGGTAGTAGGCATGGAGATACCAGTTAGGGTTGCCAAGTCCAATTCAAGAAATATCTGGGGACTTTGGGGGTGGAGCCAGGAGACTTTGGGGGTGGAGCCAGGAGATATCAGGGCGGAGCCAGGAGCAAGGGTGTGACAAGCATAATTGAACTCCAAGGGAGTTCTGGCCATCACATTTAAAGGGACAGCACACCTTTTAGAATGCCTTCCTTCCATAGAAAATAATGAAGGATAGGGGCACCTTCTTTTGGGGCTCATAGAATAGGACCCCCTGGTCCAATACTTTTGAAACTTGGGAGGTATTTTAGGGAGAGGCACTAGATGCTATACGGAAAATTTGGCACCTCTACCTCAAAAAACAGCCCCCCCAGAGCCCCTGACACCTGTGGATCAATTCCCCATCATTCTCTATGGGAGTCGTTCCTGGAGGTGCATAATGGCTGTGGGGGTGGAGCTTCCCCCGCCAGCCAACTAGCTGGGGGAGGGGGGAAGCCTGTAAAACCAGGGGATCCCCCGCTGGGACCTGGGGATTGGGAAGCCTAATACCAGTACTGGTAATGAGTCAGGAAACTGAGGTTTCAGTTCCATCCTGGAGTCTTTTGCCTTTCCTCATAGGAAAGATGCCTAGCCCTTTAATCATTTTGGTTGCTCTCTTCTGTGATTTTTTAAAACATTACAGCAACATAGCAAAACCCAATACATTCTGAATTCAGTGCGCAGTAGCCATTGTCATATACTTGACTCCACATGGTCTGCTCCAGGTGAAAACAATGGCTACCACCTGCTGAGTCAGTCATAGGAATAGACAGGGGTCGTTTTGTAGGTGGTGGAGCTCATCCAGGGATTATTATGCAGCTGCACCTACTATTCAATGGACAAGGTGGGAAGAAGGAGGTGGAACTCTCAGATAGGTTCAGGAGCTGTGCTCCTGTGAGCTCCCACTGAATCCGAGGCATGGGAATAGACCTTGGGTTCAGGGTGGTTGTACACCTTCAAATATATCAAAGAGCCTAGACCTTTTCCACAGCCTGATATTTTAGGGTTAGGGATGCAGGCCTCCAGATGGGGCCTGGGGATCTCCTGCTTTTACAACTGATCTCCAGCTGACAGAGATCAGGTCCCCTGAAGAAAATGGCTGCTTTGAATAGTGAACTTTATGGCATTGTACCATGCTGAAGCCATTCCCTTGCCCAAACCGTGCCCTCTCCTGGATCCACCTCCAAAATATCCATGCATTTTCCAACACATACCTGGCAACCCTATTTTAGGGCAGTTAATTTTTTTTGTGTGTGTAATCATTTCTTGGGTTGCATGCATGGGAGAGGGAATGATTTCATGATGTTGATAATCCAATCACTGAAAAGTGAGTTGGAGATGGGTGGGAGTTGGCAGGACAAAGAAAACTAATAAAAACAATATGCACTGGGAAAAAGCCAACTCAAAACCAGCTTCCAGAAAACCACAGAGGTAAAAGTAGTCTCAAACCAGCCAGAAAAAGCTGTGGGAAAAACAAAACAAAACCCCAAAATATGAAAGGCACAAAAATGCATGTGGAAATCGGGGGATAAACCAAATCAGCATGGAGCCAGAACCAACAACAAAAGTCCATGTGGAAAAGCCCCTAAATTCTGGATACAAAATGGGTTCATTGTATTGGAAACAAAGTAATTACACATTTATTACTAAAACAAAAATAGGACTTAATGGTAGTTTTAAAGGAAGAGAGGCAAGGATAAGGAATTTTATCATGAAGTTGAATTGTTAAATTGATATGCTGAAAACAAGAATTAGCTGCTTCTCCAAAATCTCAGCAAGGATTATCTATATGCTGGCAGCTTCAGCTAACATATACACAAAGTAACTGCAACATTTCTGTTTATTGTGGAATAATACATTTGCTGCTTCAAAATTTACAGTAGGTCTTCCCAAACTTCTTCTGTATCCTTTTTCCTACCCTGCTTTCCCTCCCTTCTTAAATGCTGGATCAGCCAAGCTATCTTTTGCACTTCAGTTTCCTTATTTGGCAAAAAATAATTTGTTCTTTAGCTTCATCCCTCTGTTGAATTGTTCCCCTTCCTAAAGGAAAAAACCAGGGTTATGGGTGGGCTGTGTGCAGAAGAGAGGTCAAAAATATCTAGAGAAGCTAAATGAAGATGCCAAAAAATAACTGGTAATGGAGAACAAAAGGTCCCAAAGAAACCATCCCTCGTAGTAGGGTTGCTAGTCTCCAGATGGGACCTGGAGATCTCTTGCTTTTACAACTGATCTCCATCTGGCAGAGATCAGCTCTGGAGATTGCTGCTTTGAAGGGTGGACTCTATGGGTGGGATCACACTGGCAATTTGGCATGGCAGTATCCCGGCTTTGAAAAAGCTGGTGCTCTTTGATGTGCACCACCACAATCACATATCTGCCACCCAGCTGCTGGAAGAGGCATGGGCCATACACATACAAGAGGAGCATTCAGTCTGCTCCTGCGTGTGTGGGGTGGGTGCATCCCATGCCCCAGCCGTTAAGACAGCCAGGAAACATGCCCTGCATGCATTTTAGAGATTTGCTACTGGGAAGTTCTCAGTAGTTACTTAATCTGGTCCCAGCCTATCCTAAAATGAGTTAAGTACAGGCAGGATTTGGGAGGGGGGAGGAGCAGATGTGTGCATGTGATCACACACATTAAATCTGAAGGGGAGGCATGGCTAGGTCAGGTCAAATCTCTCATATGATCTCACCCTCTGGCATTGTACCATGCCGAAGCACCTCATCTCCCCAAACCCTACCCTTCTACTGGATCCACCCCCAAAGTCTCCAGGTATTTTCCATCACAGACCTGGATACCCTACCCTATAGAGTACAATATACTGTAAATATGTTGGCACTGCTGAAGAAGACAAAAAAGAGAAAAGAAAAACAAAACCAGAATGACACAGCAAGAGAGGATTCTTTTTTCTAATCTAATGTTATTTTATTATCATTATTTTTTTTTGCTTTCCTCATAGTTCTGTTCAGTTAAGCAATGGAACAGATTAACCACTGGCCCCTAGATCCTGTTGCTTTACAAACCGCACAAAATTGGTACAATCCCTTTCCCAGAGTTCTGTGATAAGACTTCCATGTTTTGTCATTAGCTTATGCTGTTCTGGAACTAGGCCCACTCTCTGCACACGCAGTCATCCAAAGGTTACACTTCCGTCTGCAGTCTCCTTCTTGTGCTATCTCTGCAGCATCTGAGTCCCTCTGGCACAGCTCTTCCTATCATGTGAACAATCATACTAGAATGCCAGACCATGTAGAAGGAGCCTTCTCCCCTCCCATATGGTCTCTTTTTCCCTCTCCCCATACTAATATCTGCTTTCCAAGATGCTAGGAGAGTGCTGTTGTGGGGAGGAGCTGTTGCCGGGACTGCTCCCATGTGCTCAACAGTTTCCTTCATGCTGAAACAAGAAGCTGCACTGCAGTGATTCCCATGCCACAAGTTCAAGTGAGGAAAAGGCCTCAGATTACTGGCATTATAGAGAAAAGGCTTTTGCATCCAAGGCAGAATTCTCTGTGCTTCAGGCTCTTTTGTACAGCTGAAGGATTAAACTAAACATGGTTTACAATGTCCCTTTAACAGTGAAATCCCAAGGAGAGTTATGCTCTCCTATATCCAGGGTTCAATTTTGTTTAGGATTGCACTGTAAGACTGATAACATTTATAAGGGGTGTCTGTGTCTTTCCAATGTGAACAACATGAATCAAGCCCCCCCCCCCCCCCAAATCCTGGCTTTAGTATTTTTACATACCAGAAGAACATTGTTTTAAAGAAATTCAATATACTTTGTGGCTGCTTCCAGACAGCTGAGTAATGGCCAAAGCATCAACAGCTGGCAAATGATTCTACTGGTTTCTTTCCTCCTTCCTAAACAGGCTGCTCTTTGAAGGAGTCAATCGGCATAAAGTCAAAATGTCAAAATAACGTAGTACTGAGCAGGTAATTTGACAAACTGTGATGTTGGCCTTAAGTAATTCGACTGGCTATTAATTGTCAAAACAGTCTGAAGAGATTAGTGATGCAGGCTGATTTCCGTCTAGACAGAAAAATGAGTGTAAAACACATTAGGCAGATACAACTTAGCAGTGACAAGAAAAACCTGTTTCATAAATGTTCAGGTGCCTGAATCCAGAAACAGCAGCTATTTTATTCTTTTCCTGAGTCAACCATGTCTGACCTGTTAGCATTTAGTGAATGGCCATCTGAGAATATTTTTGCTAACTGTCAAAGATTAGCAGACAAAGAGATAAAAGCACTCTTCTTTGCTTCCTTGTTCTATTTATTACACCAATAACATTAAAAATGTACCCTGGGAAGATGATGTTCTAGAAAGGCACATAGACAGATAATCAAATTATTTGAAGTGTAACAATCTACCAAGCTTCCGCATTTTAATGGCTTCATAAAACTCTCCAACACCCTTATTCAAAGGGCAGGCTCTGGGAGCTGAGCCAGTTTACCCACTTCATACCCTGAAACTGTTGGTATCTCTGTCCTCCTCTTTCATATTTGCATTGAGTAGCAAACAATACAGTTGCATCACAGTGACTGAGCTTTCTGCTTAGAATTGCTGGAGTTACATCACATCTGCTGTCACAATCTCTGCAGACTACACACATAGCTCTTCTGGGCCTAAATACAAACATCTCTTTTCTTCAGTTTTGTCTTCCAGCCTGCTGAGCTCATCTGGAGAAAAATGAGAGAGTATACCACTTCACTGTACTACTTCTCTCCTCAAGCTCTGATTTACTGATCAGCTGCGGGGTTCTGAAACTTTGCTATCCATTCTATGCCCTTAAACCAGTCAAACAATCAGATCTTTTACCTGACTCCACCATCTTAACCACCAAATATACAGAGCAGTTTGACAATATTGGTTGGCAGGGCTTTTTTTGAGCAGGAACACACAGGGACGCAGTTCTGGATGGCTTGGCATCTGGAGGTATGACCTAATATGCAAATGAATTCCTGCTGGGCCTTTTCTACAAAAAAGCCCTATGTGAAACAATGATGACATCGGGGGTGTAGCCTAATATGCAAATGAGTTCCTGTTGGGCTTTTTCTACTAAAAAAGCCGTGCTGGTTGGGAATCTGACTCTTGATCTGGAGGAGAGTGGAATAGGAATAGTATTTCCAGCATGCTGGTGTGATATTGAACCATCACAATATTAGGGCCTGTACTACCAAACTGTTAAGGAAATTGTCCAGGAGTAGATGGTGGAGAAGATGGACAATTGCTATGAACTATGGGGGCATTCAAGCATTTACTAGTCATTATCACCACTGCTATGTTGTTGAATTGCTGGAAACCACAGATAAGGAACCGTCTGACTTGTACAAGTAGAAAGGCAGCAGGAAGTATATGAGTAGATCTTTGTCCCTAGGCTGCCCACCAAACAGGAAGCACGGAAGTGGCCTAAGAAGAGGGAACCTATCTTCACATTCCTACAAGAGAATATCTAGACAACTAAATCAAACAATTGTGGGATGGTCTTAAGAGGAATAAGAAAACAAAAGCAGAATTAGCCCCCTCCCCACTTAATTCTGAATGCTTTGCCCTATGAATATAGCACTGAATTGGGAATAGTTGTTTATTTTGTTTAAGATGGTTCTGCTTATATTTAACATAATACATATTTGAGAAGAGGAAATTTAGCATTTAGTGGTCTGGTCCTATCAAAACATGCCAGTAGAGTTTCAGTGATGGAAAATTGTGGATATGGTCTGTACTCATTAGATTGCAAGCTGCTCCATTTCTGAGAATGAGGGCTTAAAAGGTTTACTCCGGGGGGGGTGGGGGCCTCCCCACACTGGCCTGGATGGAATTTGCTGTTCCACTAATAAAGGGACTGATGTAAAGTGCAGGATAGCAGGATCTGAAGTCTGTAATAAAGAATAGACTGCCTTGGAGGGGTTTCATATTTCCAGTCCTTTGCAGAAACATTACACTGTTTAGCTTCAGTACAAACACAAAGGGTGAGTGAACAAAAAGATTGTTCTTTCACATGATGCTTACCAAGTTCAGCTGCGGATCGAGGCTCTGCTTATCACATCATCCAAATAGAGAGCACGGGGAGGGAGTAGAAAAGGGGAAAGAACAAAATGTGTCAGAAATCAGTTACTCTCAAAACCTTTAAGAACGTGTTGTAATGTAGCAGTATTAGGCTGTGCTCAGATGACCCAATATGCCAGGGATTGAGCAAACTCCAGTTAGTTGAAATCTCTGCATGCAGATGATCCAGGAAACAAGAGCTTACTGGTTGGCCCCTAAACCAGGATTCCAGAAAGTTTTTATTACTAGTTTATTAGCCACAGTTTCTATAAAGGTTGCCATTTGCCCACCAATGCTCCCCTGTCCCCCACAGCAGTCAGCCGAGGGGAGGGGGACAACTGACTACCTTCTAATGCAGCAATGTCACTTCTGGCTACATAATCAGAAGTGATATCACCACATTGTTGGATGCTCTGGAATTCATCTAAAACTCTGAGGGTTTTGCCACAGAATATTCAGTGAATCTTAGAGCATCTCATGATGTGTTGCATTACTTCCAGCTACACAGCTGGAAGTGACATTGCAGCATCAGAAGACTGACATTAAGATAAGTCTCAGCCCTGCCAGTGTCCTGGGATTGCCAGCTGAGAGCTGGAAACCCTGGTTTGTACTAATTGTGATAGGTTGGGAAGTCTGAATTTGCAAATAACGCTTGGTTGAGAACTACCACCACCACCCCTTACAGCCAGCTGGTCATAGAGGTGACAGGACAAGAAGGATATCGAGATGAGACAGGAAACATCCCTTTTGGGATGTGGAAAAGAGACAGGAAACATTTATGGATGAACCAGGATAGCCTTCCACAGAGGTGGAATTCTAGCAGGAGCTCCTTTGCAAGGCTCTTTTTTGTAAGCTCTTGGAGGATTGGCTACATCAGGGGTGTGTGGGCTAATATGCAAAGGAGCTCCTGCTAGAATTTCACCCCTGGTGCAAAAATGTGACCCCCCCCCACACACACTCTTGGCAGCAGCAAGCAGGGTTAGCACAATGTTTAGATACACGGGCATCAACCCTCACCTGCCTCTCCCGCCCCTTTTCTCCATTGCATTCACACCAATGTTACAGGATTTCAACACACCTTTTCCCCTTGAGTTGCACTGTTTTGCTACATTGCAGCTCAGCTGGTAAAGGAAAAAAGTCCTTTAAATAGCTGAAGATGTGTGTGTGTGTGGGGGGGGGAGATGCAGAACTTAGCTCTTCTGTTATGAAGGTGAAGCTAAGCTTGGCCAGTCCCCATAGTGATTCTGGGTGAAGCATCCCAATGGGCCTGCAGCCACCCTGCAGTTTTCCCTCTGAGCTGGATTAAAGGGGGTTTATTTTTGATCTGGCTCAAAATTGAAGGAAGCCAGATGACTCATTACATCATCTAGATATTCCAAAATATTTTGAGGGCCTCCCACTGTCCTATGGCAGGGGCAGGGAAGGAATCTAAATGTAGAAGCAGCCCAGGACTGGTCACTTACATCTGGTAGTCAAAGCAGAGTTTATTACACTACCTTTTCCTAACTTTTTAGTATGTTTTAACTTCTAACAGCCAATGACCACATACAATATACTTGACTGACTATTGCAGTATCTGTGGTTTATTCTGACATCTGAATGCAGCTTTTGATACTAAAATTACAGGCATGTAAAGTCAAGAATAAACATGAAACAGCCATGTATGATGAAACAATATTGAAGGATATATTCCTATGCTTTTCATGTTACATGGCTATTTAAAAGAGAAGTATTCAGCTGCTTACTTTTTTGAAGAACTCTGAAGTCTGGGGAATCCTGGATTTCAGTACCTTGTCGAAACCAACTGACTTGCAAGGGAGGTGGTCCCCTCACTCTGCACTCAAACACAACTACTTGTCCTTCAGTTGCTGTCACATTTTGTAATTCCTGAAAATTCAATATATGGGTGTTATTTGGACTGCAAAATCTGATGTAAGCGTTCTATTAAGTGTTATTCTGTTTTTCACTCGCTTTATTTAATGGCAATGAAGGGGAAATGTAAACTAGAACTCTGCTATCTGCATAAATATTCTATTTCTAATCTATAGGATACTTTTAATTCATGGTTTCCTGCTGACTGGTCATATGCTGCTATAGGGATGCAGTCAAGATGGGGTGATCATGTTGCCTGCACAATGAAAACTAACATGAGACCCTGAAAATTCATCAAAGTGAATGAAAGCAGAGCTCTCTCTCTTTCTTTCTTTCTTTCTCCTTTTTTGTTTATGGACACAAGATCTTGAACAACCCAAACCCATATGATAATGGCTGACTCTTCTAAAGAATTTTAATTGAACTTTAAGCCTTTATGCCTAGAAGAGGAAGTAGAAGCTGTCCAAAACATTGCAATAGCTGTTTTAGAATCATAGTTTACATCCAAAAGTCAGGTTTGGGAAAATGAATCTGATGAGATGTTATCATGCATTAAAACCCATCTCTGGCTCCACCACTCCCTCTCTTTTTCTAGCAAGGGGCAGTCTGCCATTATGTGTGAGATGGTATCAATAATGCCAGAACCACACTGAGAAAATATCTGAAAAGGGGTTACCAAAAAACTTGCCACAAAAACTTATCAAAGGGGAGGTATTTAAACATGATAACATGAACATGAACAGAATCTTCATTTCACTGAGATTTGTTCAGGAGGCCTTCCAAGTGCATTTAAAACAACCAGAAGGATATGTCTTCACTGTTGCCCATATGATGAGGACTATATAACTATGAACAGAATATTAATTAGTAAAAATTCAATAAAGCACAAACTCTGTTTCTTATAGTACAAGAAACAGAAAATAATCAGTGCAGAAAAGGTACATTTCTTAAAATGTAGATATAAAAAAGGAACAGCATTAATTTTTAATGTGACCTTTGAACAGCTTGACAGAGTATCCAAAGCAACATGACCTGGTACTTGTGGGTGACTTCAACCTCCCTGATGTGTGCTGGGAGACAAAAACTACAAAGTGTCCACAGCACACATGTTCATGACCTGTCTGGCCAGCAATGTCCTTCATCAAATGGTGGCTATGAGGGGCTCAGCCATACTCAACTTAATACTGACCAACAGGCAAGATGGGGTGAAGGTGGTCAGTACCTTAGGGGGAAGTGACCATGTCCTGCTAGAATTCCATTTGCTGTGGGGAACCAAGAAAGTTCGCAGACACCCTAGGGCAATAGGGCAGACTTTAATAAACTTAAAGGCATGATATTATTATTATTCCATGGGCAATAATATCCATGGGCAATAATATCCTTGGGCAATAATATCCATGGGATATTATTATTATTCCATGGGCAAGACTGCTGGGAAAGGAACAAGTGAAGAGTGGGCTTTTCTAAATAGTTAAAGGAATCTTGCAAGCTTAAACCATTGCTATTTCAACAAGAAAGAAACATAGTAGGGAATCCAATAACCTAATGTGGATGAACAGAGAACTCCATGATGTGCTAAGGGAGAAAAAGGAAATGTTCAAGAAATGGAGGCAAGCATATACCTCTAAAGAAGACTATCTGTAGGTTGCTAGGACTGTAGGTCAGCCAGAGAGGCCAAAGCTCGCAGTTAGCTAATACTGGACAGGGAGCCTTGCTACAACAAGAAAATCTTCAGATATGTGAGGAGCAAATGCAAGATAAAAGAGGTGATGAGCCCACTGTTGGGTGAAAATGGAGAAACTCTGACAAAGGACAGAGAGAAAACAGAAAGACTTAACGCCTATTTTGTCTCAGTTTTTTCCCCTGAAGAAGAGAACAAGCTCATCTAGAGAAAGGCAAGGCATGACATCCAGACTGCTGGTTGACTTGGACAGAGAGGTAGTTGAAAAGCATCTGGCTGCACTGAATGAGTACAAATCTCCCGGGCCAAATGGTATGCACCCAAGAGTGCACCAAGAACTCTAGAGAGCTTGCAGAGCCTTTATCCACCATCTTCCAGACCTCTTGGAGGGTGGGAGAAAGCCACATGACTGGAGGAGGGCAGATGTTATCCCATTTTTTCAAAAAGGGAGGAGGGTTGACCCAGGAAACTACAGGCCAGTTAGTCTGACATCTGTCCCAGGAAGATATTGGAGCAGATTTTAAAGGGATCAGTCTGTGAGCACCTAAAGGACAACTTGGTGACCTGGGGAACTCAGCACAGATTTCTTCTCAACAGGTCCTCCCAGACCAGCCTCATTTCCTTCTTTGATAAGGTGACCAGCTTACTGGATTGAGGAATGCTGTTGATGTTGTTTACCTGGATTTCAGTAAAGCTTTTGACAGGGTTCCCCATGATTTTCTGGTGGGTAAACTAGAAGAATGTGGATTGGACTCTATGATAATTAGGTGGATAGGGAACTGCTTGAATAACTGCACTAAAAGAGTAGTTATCAGTGGCATTTTAACTGAATGGAGGGAGGTGTCCAGTGGGGTGCCACAGCGCTTGTTTCTGGACCAGTACTTTTCAATATTTTTAAATACGATCTGGATGAGAGTATGAAAGGGCTACTCATTAAATTTGCAGATAATCTGGATGAGAGTATGAAGGGGCTGCTCATTAAATTTGCAGTGGGAGTAGCAGTGAACACACCAGAAGATAGAATTCAATGAGATCTAAACACATTGCAAAAGTGGGCAGATGTGAACAAGATGCAATTTAACAAGGACAAATTCTGAGTTCTACATTAAGAAACAAAAATGTGGAATATGCATAATGAATGCGGAATACACTTCTGCGTAGCATAGAATCATAGAATCATAGAGTTGGAAGGGACCTCTGGGGTCATCTAGTCCAACCCCCTGCACAATGCAGGAAACTCACAAACACCTCCCCCTAAATTGACATAATCTTCATCGCTGTCAGATGGCCATCTAGCCTCTGTTTAAAAACCTCTAAGGAAGGAGAGCCCACCACCTCCCGAGGAAGCCTGTTCCACTGAGGAATCGCTCTAACAGTCAGGAAGTTCTTCCTAATGTTGAGCCGGAAACTCTTTTGATTTAATTTCAACCCATTGGTTCTGGTCCTACCTTCTGGGGCCACAGAAAACAATTCCACACCATCCTCTATATGACAGCCCTTCAAGTACTTGAAGATGGTGATCATATCACCTCTCAGCCGCCTCCTCTCCAGGCCAAACATCGCCAGCTCCTTCAACCTTTCCTCATAGGACTTGGTCTCCAGACCCCTCACCATCTTTTTTGTCCTCCTCTGGACCCGTTCCAGCTTGTCTATATGCTTCTTAAAATGTAGTGGCCAAAACTGAACACAATACTCCAGGTGAGGTCTTCCCAGAGCAGAGTAAAGCGATACCATCGCATCACGTGATCTGGACTATACTTCTGTTGATACAGCCCGAAATTGCATTTGCCTTTTTAGCCACTGCATCACACTGTTGACTCATGTTCAGCATATGATTCACTAAGACCCTTAGATCCTTTTTTGCACATACTACTGCTAAGACAAGTCTCCCCCATCATATAACCATGCATTGGATTTTTCCTACCTAAATGCAGAACTTTACATTTATCCCTGTTAAAATTCATTTTAGCCCAGTTTTCCAGCCTGTCAAGGTCATCCTGTATCCTGTTGCTGTCTTCCTCTGTGTTTGCAACCCCTCCCAATTTAGTATCATCTGCAAATTTAATAAGCAAATTTAATTTAATATTCCTTCATCCAAATCATTGATAAAGATGTTGAACAAAACAGGTCCCAGGACAGATCCTTGGGGCACTCTTCTCCAAGAGGATGAGGAACCATTCACAAGCACTCTTTGGGTGCGATCTGTCAACCAGTTACAGATCCACCTAATGGTAACAGGATTCAAACCACACTTTACCAACTTGTCAACAAGGATGGTATGTGGAACCTTATCAAAAGCCTTACTGAAATCAAGATAAACGATGTCTAGAGCATTCCCCTGATCCAGCAAGGTGGTCACTTGGTCAAAAAAAGAGATCAGATTTGTCTGACATGACTTGTTCTTGAGAAAACAATGCTTAGTAATCACATCCATTCTTTCTAAATGTTCCAGGACTGACTGTTTGATGATTTGTTCTAAAACTTTTCGAGGTATAGATGTCAAGCTGACAGGTCAGTAGTTACCCGGATTGTCTTTTTCCCCCTTCTTGAAGATGGGGACAACATTCGCCTGCCTCCAATCCTCCGACACCTCTCCTGTTCTCCAAGAATTCTCAAAAATAATAGCCAGAGGCTCAGAATTACATCTGCAAGCTCTTTTAGAACCCCTGGATGCAATTCATCTGGACCTGAGGACTTAGTTTCACTTAAAGAAACTAGGTGTTTATGTACTACCACTATGCTGATCCTAGGTTGGAACTTCAATGTGTGTGAACAAGATCTTGGGCTACAGGTAGACCAAAAGTTAAATATAAGCAGCCAGTGTGATGAAGCAGCAAAAAAGGCAACAATGATCTTGGGGTATATCAACAGAGGCATAACATCCAAACTGCAAGATGCCATAGTTGCACTATACACTGCATTGGTCAGGCCACACTTGGAGTACTGTGTGCAGATCTGGAGACCTCACTTCAAAAAGGATGTGGACAGAATGGAGTGGGTACAGAGAGTGATAAAGATGGACCTGGAGACCAAGCCCTATGAAGAAAGGTTGAGGGTCTTGGGAATGTTCAGTCTAGAGAAGAGAAGGTAGAGAAGGGACATGATTGCTCTCTTTAAGTGTCTGAAGGGTTGTAACTTAGAGGAGGGCAAGTTGGCAGCTGTTCCTGTTGGCAGCAGAGGACAGAAGTCACAATAATGGGTTTAAATTTAGGGTGGGAAGGTACTGGCTGGATATTAGGAAAAACTTTTTTACAGTCAGAGTTGTTCAACAGTAGAATTAGCTACCTGGGGAGGTGGTGGACTCCCCTTCACTGGCAGTCTTTAAGTAGTGGCTGGACAAACACTTGTCAGGGATGATCAAGGCTGACTGAGCAAGGGGTTGGACTAAATGAGACATCCAACCCTGTGATTCTATGATTCTGTTCTATGATTCTATAATCCATACACTAAACATGCTTTTGCTATTAGATCCTGTATTCATTAAATGAGAATCTCAGCAGGGAAACCTTACCTTCGTAAAAACAGGCACAGCATGACTGGGTTTAGATCCATCTGATCTGTAGAGGTATGAAGTAGGACTTTGGACCTAAAAAAGAGAGAAAAAGATGCAACTATTTTCAGGGCACAGGAGTACCATTAGTAGTAATATACTGCATGCAAAAACAGCCTAGCCTATTTACACACATGATGCCAGCATACCCTCTTTTAAAGCTAGTACTTGGCTAAAACTCTAATATTTTCCTATTTTGTAGTTTTTCTGTTTATTGTATTTTTAATTCTTGATTTTAAAGCCTCGTAGAGAGCCAAGTTACAGGGTTTAAAGCAGTGTTTCCCATTTGTAGGGTCAGGACCTGGTACCGGGCCACGGAAGCCTCACTACCGGGTCACAAGAAAAGTCAAAGCTTGCCCCACCCCCAGCAAAGCATGACCTCTGCTTTGCTTCCTTCCTTCTCTCATCTCTCTGTTGTGCAAAGAAAAGCTAGCCTTGAAGACTGACACAGGCTGCAAAGGTTGAGCTCCATTTGGCTTCCTTCCTTCCCCCGTCTCTCTGTTGTGCAGGTAAAAGCTAGCCTTGAAGACTGACACAGGCTGCAAAGTCTGTGCTCCATTTGGCTTTCTTCCTTCTCCCGTCTCTCTGCTGTGCAGAAAAAAGCTAGCCTTGAAGACTGACACAGGCTGCAAAATCTGAGCTCTGTTTGGCTTCCTTCCTTCCCCCATCTCTGTGTTGTGGAGAGAGGAGCTGGGCTACCTCTCCTTCCTTCTTCCCTTCCCTCCCCCTGTGTTTGAGAGAAAAGCTGGCGTCCACTGGCACTTTAGACCCATGAAGTGTTCTTCAAGGTATGAGTTTTCCTGTGCCTTGGAGTATGTTCTTTTGGGGAGATTTCCCCATGAGGCCTGAGCAGCAAAGAAGGCTGTGTGTTTTTTTCAGCTGGGAGGGGTGGGGAGTGGGCATTCCAGTAGCTATTTATTTTTACCAAACTACCCCTGGGCAAAATTGTTGCTGGCTGAGGTCATCTGATGGTGAGGAAGGCTTTTTTTTCCTTTGCCCCCCCCTTCTTTCTTTCTTTCCCTGCAAGTGATGCTCTGTCTGTATTCTTGGTGCTAGGAGGGGGGGGGGAAGCAACAGTGAGAGGGCTTCTAGTGCCCTGGCTCCACTGGTGAACATTCTGGAAGTGACATAACAGGAAAAGATGGAGTTTTGGTTCAGTGTGCCCCAGGTGTGACATCACTTGGCCTTTGACACCACAGGAAATGACATAATTCCTGTCTCCCGGCTCCACCCCCAAAGTCTCCTGGCTCCACCCCCAAATTTTAGTGGGTCACAAAGGAAAAGTGTAAAAATAACTGGGCCACGGGAAAGAAAAGTTTGGGAAACCCTGGTTTAAAGGATTAAAATAGATAAATAACCCAACTGCACCAAAGCTGGTCAATTTGGTCGTATATAGGTCTGAATCTCACAAACACCATTCGCTAATAACGCTTTTCTCTGGTGCAAGGAACCTGATTCAGGAGGGTCTCCTTCATCAGGCAAAAGATGCCTTGAATTGGAAGAAGGTATTACCATTATCAGAACCGATCTGTGAGATACAACACATAATTTATTTAAATATATATAATAAATATATAAATATAATAAATATATATAAATGTAATGGTAAGCACAATTTAAACACACAAAGCCCATTCTAAATATATTCAGCTGCCTGTACTAACTAAATCTAATTTTATAAGGGAATGTACAGAATATGACCTTGCTGCTAAATTTTATTTAATGTATTGGACATTTTATTCAAAAAAATTAATTATGCAACTACTGCTATTTAATACCGTAAACACTAGGGATGGACACAAACCAGAAAAATTTGGTTAGTGTTGATTCGTGGCTGAACCATGAATCAAACTGGGAACTTTGTTCACAAACTGAACTGGTTAATGGCCCTGCAAAAAGCTCCCAAAAGTCTATGAAACAGCCCCCCTGAGATCTCTGGCAATGCAATGTGGTATGGTGTGGCCTGGAACTGCCAAGATGGCACAGTTGGTTACAGTATCCCCCTTGGTACTAAGATAAACTCAGCAGGTTCCTGGATTGGATAGGTTGTGAAGGCAGCATTTTAAAAAAAAACCCATCCCACAAAAAGGGTTTTGTTTTCTAGGGAAGGCTGTGGAACAATTGCATCTAAGAAGGAATTCAAGCTGGAACAGTTGCAGGTGATGTTATTTATTTACAAAAGTCTGTGTCACAATGAGTTACCTAGAACATAACTAAGTTAAAATGTGACATCTACATACTTGCTGATTAGGCACCGAGATAGGTTGGATTACTGCTGTAGTGATCCCAGCCTTTGGAGCGGAAGATCCTATTGTTAAAGAAACAGAAGTACTTTTCTTCTGGGCCCTACATAAAGAAGGAAAAAAGTCAGACAATGTTCCTATTGCCTCCCTCCTATAGGGCTTGTTCTCATGACCATGGTAGCCCATGACACCCAAAGAAATAATCTCGCCTACTGATAGCTTCCATTCCTGCCTTAATATAGCAATGCAGTTATGTGCATCCAACCAACATGTTGCTAGTGTGCACAGGGTTTTGCTTTCTGGCACACCACTGGTAACTCAAATTAACGACAACTTGTTCTCATATATGAGTTGCTGAACCTCACATATGGCTTTTGACTAAACTTCTCCTATGTCTGACATGATCTGAATTGGTCATATTGATAGTAATGTTTCATTGATTGCCGTCTCCTTGTGGTGGGAGACAGATCAGCATACACTGTTGTTAGAAAGTAGGATTGCTATGGAAGACTGCAGCTTGGTAGAAAAGAGTGGAGTGTCAATGTTCCATCTACCAATTGTTCTCTGCATTTCTTTTACTTCTGGGTTGCCTACTGGCAAAAGATAACTGGTACTCTTTAGGATGCTGGATGTGGCGCCAAGGCCTCCAAGTTGCTGATTCATGCCATATCATCTTATTTAATTTTATCCTGGGGACAATTAATTGGGATATAATGAGAGGCTGTTGGACAACCATTCAGGAAGTAGGGGATGTAACCTATCAGAAGAAGCGCATTCCCTTCCCCTCCATTTTGAGTCAGTGGTACAAAGAAAAGACAGCTGTATGGCTGTAGAAACAGAAGCATTTCTGTTGGTCACTCCTCACATGGCAGCAGAGAGATATATAAACTAAAGTTTTAAATCTCTTTCTCTCTCTTTCAAAAACATTAATTTTTATTTATGAAAAAATTCTTGGCAAATGAACAAAACCCTATTGAAATAAAATTAAGATATCCTTACAAAGATATACTAGTGATTTTCCTCTAGAGGCCTACATTCACAGACTGGAATCACTCATTTTCAAAGACTTTGGTCCCTTTCAGACAGCCTTTGTAATCCATTTGAATAGCAGGTTGCTAATGGATATTTTTGTGTCAATTCAGACACAACCATTTTAGCAACTGGCTGCTAATAGATTTTATTTACCTGTTAATACAAAGCTGTTTGCATCCCATTGGAAAACTGGGGCTGAGCTGTTTATGAAGGAAACTGCTTTCTTCTGTTTTCACCTCTTTGTTGTGCTTCTGAATTGCTGTGGTGTGCTGTGTAAAAGTCTGTAGCGCTTTCCACAATGCCGCTTTCCCTCACCCTTTTTTGCCATGCAATCTTTATTGCCCTTTTTTCCTTTGAACATTCTAAGTTGAACACTATAATGCTAAATCAATATAGCACATCATACTATGGTTTAGTGCTATAGCATTCAACTTAGAATGTTTGGGGGAAAAGGGCAAGGAAGATCACATGGCAAAAAGGGTGTGTGTGGGGGAAGCGATGCATACCACTTCAGAGACAGCTCATTAATGGGATGAATATTGCTGTATGAAGCCCTCACCCCTCTATTCTTTTACTCAGAACCAGGCCAACAATGGATAACATCCAGTTAAAATGGTAATGTGAAAAGGGCCATACAAATTCCAGGAGCAAAGCAACACTATAGATAAGAAAGGCCACAAACTGTTTAACTAAAAGTTCATACACATGTAGTTTGATATGCTACATACCTAGATTTTCAGATAACAGTAATTTCAGGTGCAACTGACATGAGAATTGTTTTTGTTTTATAGAACTAAGTGACATTAACAGAAATAGATAACACAATACTGAAAACCTTCCTGTGTCTGCAAATCAAATTTACTTTGAACATTCAGCCAGCAGAGACTTTCATACTGGCTATCCAAATGGAGACAATGAATGAAAATCCACCTCTGTTTCCCCATGTCCAAGGTTCAATGCAACATTTTAACATGGCCTAATCATTAATTAACACTGGCTTGTCTTTTTCCTGTTCTATGACAGTAGGAAGAAGAGGTGAAGCAGAACAGCTTTGCAGTAATCCTTCCAGACCATTCTAGAGATAGGGTGTGTAACTAAAGGCTGTTCTACATAAACTTACTGTGGCATGGCTCCAGAGTTTGATTTGAAAATTTCACTATCAGAATCAGAGGAACTGGCACCTGCAAGCAGCCAAAAAAAAAAAAAGCTCATGCCATCATGACTTCCATATAAAGTTTTAAGTTAACAAAATATAAACTTCTCCATCACCTTACAATTATGTTTGCAGCACAAACACTCACCTGCTGAAAGTTCTTTTTGTAGAATCACTGTTTTCAAAGATTTTGAAATTTACCCCTGCTCCAGGATATCACAGTTTCATGCCAAAGATCAGACTGTTTGAGCCCTACAGAATTACAGTGACCATCTGGTGCAGGCAAGCCATGGAAGCAGGAAAGATACAGCTTTAAGCTTCCCTCTGCAATTTACATCCCTTTATAAATTATGACTATCACTGTAAATCTCTTGCAACCTATACAGAATGCATATAATGTGTATAGTCTCATCAGTTGTCATGTTTTCTTACCTTCAACAAATACTTCTGCAGATGTAGAGTCAGATCCAACTGAGTTTGAGGCAAGGCAACAATAGCGCCCTGTATCGTCCTCAAAGGCTTCTGGTATAATTAGTCTATGGAGTCCTTCGTTTTCACAACAGATCTGAATATCAGGAGAATTTTTTAGCTCTTTGCCTTCACAAAACCACCTGTAATTCATACAAAAAGAAAGAATAAAAAGTGCTAAAGAAATAACACACAAAGTGCACAATTACAGTTCACAGAAGACTTGTGATATTCAAAAGCATTTTCATATTTCTCCATTTGAGAGGCATAGGGCATGCTGGACTGAAAGATGGCCATAAAATATGTTTGGCACACCAGAGTGTGGTGTTGGAGCAGAGAAGGGAAGTTGGGAACTGCACTGCTGTATTTTTTATTTATTTTACGGAATGGGAAGTATCCTGGCTCCACCTCCAAAGCCTCAAGGCTCCACCCGCAAAGTCCCCAGATATTTTCTGAGTTAGGTGGTTAATGTCTGATGGCATGCCTCCTTCAAATCTGCCTTCATGGCCTAGTGGTTAGGAGGCTAGTCTTGGATGTGGAGTCTGTAAGCTCAAGCCTAGCTTCTGTCTATTTTTTTTTTAAAGGGAAAGGGAATATATGGCTTGGAGCAGGGTTGGTGTGTGTGGTCAGCATTTTGATTGCCAGCCAGGTTCTTGTGCCTGTGTGTGCCATTCAGAGGACTGTCACTGGGTGTTGCTGCCTGATTGCTGGGTGTTGCTGGGGCTGCTACAAGTTCAGGTGTACTTGCTCTGCACCTTGCAGAGGGTGGGCATGTACTGCTGATATGACCCCAGTCTGCTTTATGCTCATGCTCTAAATCCCACAATACACTGTATCTAGTCATAGAAGAAGAAGAAGATATTGGATTTATATCCTGTCCTATATTCTGAAACTCAGTGTCTCAGAGTATTAACAATTTCCTCTATTTCCCCCCCCCCACACACACACAATAGACACCCTGTGAGGTAGGTGGGGCTGAGAGAACTCTTATAGCAGCTGCCCTTTCAAGGACAACTCTTACAAGAGCTATGGCTGACCGAAGGCCATTCTAGCAGCTACAAATGGAGGACTGGGGAATCAAACCCAGTTCTCCCAGATTAAGAGCCCACGCACTTAACCACTACACCAAATTAGCAACAAAACCAAGTCATATTTGAAGGCTCTAGAGAGAAACTCCATTTTTCCCTTTCCAGAATCCCCATTCTTTCATTAATGCCAGAAAGCTAGAGACACTGTAACATTACTTTAAAAAGTACTCGGAACTGATATTAACAGCCCAATCCAGATATAAGTGGTGGCTGGCTGCGGCTTAGCTTCCGCGCCGCTAGTAGATTTCCTGAGGACTTCGGCACGCTGGAGCATGGGGAGGGGAGAGGCGTAGCTTGCCGTGAGGGAGGCGGAGGCAGAAGAAGGGGAGGGCCAGCCCCCCCCATTGGCCAGTCCTGGCGCATGTGCCACAGCTCATGACAGTCAGGGATGGGGAGAGGCAGCCCAAGAGAGGCTGATAGCCATCCCCAACCCACCCCCAAACAGAGAACGGAGCCAACGATGAACAGACCATCACAGACAAAGGAGAGATGTCCCACCAACATGGGGAAGGAACAGGAGTGAGGCTGGGCATGCGCACACGAGAAGCCTGGCTTGGTGGTGAGGCGGGGATGGGGGCGAGACAGGCCCACATGGGACCACAGAGAAGCCATCAATCCCCTCACACCCTCCTGCTTTCAGAGACTCTGCCAATGGTAGGTAGACAAGCAGGAAGTACCAAGTGCAGGAGTTCGCTGTCATAGACAGTGGCTGGAATGTGTGTCTGGGAGTGAGCAGCCCAGCAGCAGACACCCCCCCCCACCCAGAGACCCCCTGTGTTGCCCTGACGCCCCCTGCCATGTGCATGAAACACCTCCCCCTGGGGCCGTGGAACTTCAGAGTGCGAGTGCTTCAGCCGCAGAACTCTGAGTCCACTTCATCAGCCCCCCCCCCACTTAGTGCCCTGCGCATAACAGCCCTGTGGGGTCAGGTAGGCTGTCAGCCCAGGCAGGCTGAGCAGCAGCACTCCCTTCCCCTGTCCAGCCACGCGGGGGGCAGCATGGTGGCTCATAGACCATCCCCCCCCCAACCAAGTCTGCCCACCCTCCCAGGCATTCCCTCGGAGAGGCCACTGACAGGGGGGAGGGTTGCCCAGGGAACATGCAGCAGATGCCAAGCAGGAGAGACAACAGAGGGCACAGCTCAGACTTTATTTTTCCGGAACAAAGTGCAACATTCTTCCTGGCATGCACTGGGCAGTCTTGCCATGGGCAGGGCTCCATTCCGAGCAGCGAGCAGAAACAGCTGAGGGAGTGGAGGGGGCAGTGGAGTGGCACACGTGGGAGTCTCTGTGTTGGAGTCCCACCTGCAAAACAGAGATAGAGATCAAACACAGCTGCAGGGGCGGCGGCTGGAAGAGCAGGCTGTGTTTCAGCCGGGTGCTCTCTTAAAGGGACAGTCTCTGACCCACCTCCCCGCAACGGGGCAGCTGGCACACACACACACCCCATGTCCCGCCAGGGGTTGGAAACACGGCAGAGGGCAAACCAAGGGAAGGGAGCAGGCGGCAGCACAGGGGAACGGGGTCAGCAAATGCCCCCTGCCGGAGGCCACTGCCTGGTTCAAGTGCCAGAGACACTCGCACACCAAGCGGTTGAGAGTGAGCGGAGGTGGAGGCTGGGGGGAAGACAGTGGAACTTACCCAGCCATGGGCGACAATCCTCGCATGCAAAGAACCCGTGGAGACCTGGAAACAAGAGCAGTTAGCCCCAGAGAAGAAACCTCTCTCTCCCCCTTGCAAGTCAAAGATCCTGTCAAAGCAACCACCTAGTGCAAAACCTGTCACCAGCGTGCCTGCCTGTCCCTCACTCTAAGTCTGTATGGCCGGGAGCTTGCCGGCAGAGCTTCCCACCATGCGCTCCTTTTTCTAACAACTGAGTTGTGTGAGGCCAGAGCAGAAGTATTTTTAGGAGGGAGGAGACCGCGACTGGGTGCTGGGGAGGGGGCTCATCAGCCCGAGGTGCAAGGGGATTGGCGAGGCAATCACGCCACTCCCTAAAGGATTTACGAGCTTCTGCAGTGGTGGAGGCAACCTTTGTTTTTGGTTTCAACGAGTGCCTATGGGCCACACTGCCATTTTTGCTGGCATAAAGTTGTGCCTCTTGGGGGGGCGTGTCATGGCCCAAACTGCTCAGGAAGCTGCCTAAGCCTGGCCACGCCCCCAACTCCACCCCCTCCTCTGCCTGAACGCTGCGCTCCGCCTCACTTCCACCCACGCTTGGGCGCAGCCGTCAGGCACCGCTGCCCTTGGGCGGAGCGGCGCTCGGGTTAGACACCGCCCAGGTAACTCTCCCCCGCTGTGGCGGCGCTGGTCGTTCGTCAGTGCAAACCCTTCCTGTGCCCATGTAGTGGCTCGTCTGCTCCCAAAAGACTTTCTGCCCCCCCCCCCCCCGGATTGTGCTGTAGCAGTACTATTGTAAACAGAGTTTCATCAGTCTAAGCACATTGATTTCTATGGATTTAGGAGGGTGTAACTCTGGATAGGATGGTACTGTCTGCATGCCACAGGATTCTACACGGTTGGATACATTTTTCCTACATCTCATAGACTCATAAAAAAGGAGAAGGGGACTGGGTCCATAACTAAGTTTATGTACCAATGCAACTATATAAAAGCTGATCTTCCTTCATAGGAATCAATTACTTTTTCCTATATTTATACGTGTACTTTAGAATTAGATATACAGCAGTATTAGATACACAGATATATTAGATATACAGCAGTACTGAATTTTAAAGGAAATGCCTTCTTTTATACATTGCAGTTTATCTTCCCAAGAATGCCTTGGAACAGTATGCATCCATGTGGACCATTAATATTTTGCTAAGTTTCAACTATGTTGTTAATCGTAATCTTTTTAAACAGTAACTTGAATTATGTTCAAAATAGGTTATAAAGGTCCCACTCTGTCACAAGACATGGGAGCTAGCAGTCTTCTCAGTTTTGTTATGACTCTACCAGCACATGTGTTTAATTCTTGCCTGCAGATACCGGGCTATGTTGTATATCATACCTTCTATGCCCTCAGTGTTTTAAAGGTTAATACTAGCAGGACAGGTCACATGACCACACAGATACCACTTCTCACACAAGACTTATAACTCATTTTTAGCAGGCAGACCCTTCCTTTTCCAAACAAAAAAAATCTGGCATGGGAGATTCCAAGCAAAGCAACTATATACTAAATGCTCAAATCTGCCTTCCTGTCTTAGAAAGAAAATTTGCTTCTGCTGTTCATAACATTTACAAGTAAATCTTCTTCTCTAAGGTGCTACTGGACTTTAATCCAGTTGTTTTACAACAGACCAACATGGCTACCCTTCAACAGTAAAGTAAAATAATAAAGCATCAGACAAATATTGAGCTAGGATTAGATTTTTAGATAGTAACCTGTTACTTGTGTTCCAGCAAAATGGGATTCTAGTGAGTCTGGGGTAGTTCCAGTTTCTGATCAGCATTGGGGAAGCCAATTATCTGTTTGTTTGTTTGTTTGTTTTTTGCTGGGCAATGAGTTTCAGTTTATGCACAGTTCCTGACTGATTACATATTCCATGTCATGTCAGTCAAAGGGTGCTAGTATCTGCTCAAAGCTGACCTTGGGCCAGCCTTAATAGGCCAGTATCCCAACCAGGAATGTCAACAATGGGCCAATGAGGCATTCTTGCTAAAATAAATTACTTTCTGCCTTCTTTATATAACATTAACACTAGCATTGTTATGGGGAGGAGAACTTCTTTTTCAAAAATTCACATTTCCAGATATAGTCATTGATTCCTCTCTCTTTTTCTTTTAAAAAATCTATTTTTTTTTTCATTTCTCCTTGTAGAGAAATCAATGCACCTTTTGTAATTCCAGCCCTTGTAGTTGTTTTATGTCACACACCACAGAGTGATGCTCTAGCAGGAGTATAGGAAGGTCAGGAAGACATTGTCTGCCTTTGAGAAGTTACAGGATGAGATTGTGAATTATTGCAGAACTTGCCTTCCTGCCCCAGCTCTCTTCAAATTGATTAGAAACAGACGTCAAATTCCTAAAATGAGGAAAAACAATGGATTGCTGGATTTCAAGGAGAAATTAGGTTAAGAGGAATCAAGAGAATTTCTTTTAACAACACCAGTTACACAACCAGGATATGGGCCTCAGCAAAAATATACAATGAAACAATGTTTCTTTTCTGTTTAAGATAGACTCCAGAGTAGAACAGTGCCTTCTCTAATCAACACACAATAGGATTAGGCAGGCAAAGCGACTTCCATTCATGCTAATGAAAACTATGTATACAGTTTCCCTACGCAGAGAATAAACCATACATCCCTTAAGGCTAGGAAATGTTGATGATGGAACTAAAACATTCTACCACTCCTTCCTTGTAATTAAAATCCAACAAGTTCCTATTGCGTGTACTACTGTGCCCAGAGAAAAATAGATCACTTCATCATGGAACCAGAATACATTGTTTACTTGGTATCCCTGTTTGGCCTCATTTTCCAAAGAGGAAGTCTGCAGACAGAAAGTATTCTACAAGTTTGAGTGGCCAGTATGTTTGCATTCTTGTAGGGTTGCCAACTCTGGCTCAGGAAATTCCTGGAGATTTGGGGGCAGTGTCTGGGGAGGGCAGAGTTTTTTGGTGGTGGTGGGGAAGCTCAGCAGGGATGAATTGCTGTAATGTCCTCCATTTTTCTCCTGGTGAACAGATCTTTATGGTCTGTAAATCTGTTGTAATTCTTGGAGAACTTCAGGCCCCACCTGGATGTTGGCATCTCTAGTACTCTACATTCATTTTGCCCCTTTGACTGGGGTTACCAATCTCCAGTTGGGGGCAGGGGATCCCCTGGTTTGGAGGCCCTCCCCCTGCTTCAGGGTTATCAAAAAGTGTGGGGGGATGTTTTACAGGCACTCCATTATACCATATGGAGATCATAGGGTATAATGGAGAATTGATCCATGAATATCTGGGGCTCTGGGGGGCTGTTTTTTGAGGTAGAGGCACCAAATTTACAGTATAGCATCTGGTGCCTCTCCTCAGACCCCCTCCCTCCAAGTTTCAAAAAGTTTGACCAGGGGTCCAATTTCATGAGCCCCAAAAGAAAGTGTTCCCAACCTCTATTATTTCCAATGAAGGGAAGGCATTTAAAAGGAATATAGTCCGCTTAAATTTGATGGCCAGAACTCCTTCAGAGTTCACCCATCTGGACCTTTAATGGCATAACATACACATTTAGACATATACAGAGTGGACCTTCAGAATTCAATAGTGCTTGTCATAGTCTTGCTCCTAGCTCTATTTCCAAAGTCTCCTGGCTTTACCCCCATAGTCCCCTGATATTTCCTGAGTCAGACCAGGTAACCCTACCCTTTTCGCTATGCTGCAGTTGGCTACTCCCAACTGCACAGACTGCATGAAGTCTACAGAGCTGAGTTTTGTTCTATAGAAGCCAGAGACGCTGTCCTGTGTATCATTATGTCCAACAAGTCGGGCACAAAATTTAATACTGCAAAAGTGAACCTTAGAACAAGTTGTATTTTTTTCCTGATTGGTACAATATTTAAGTGGCAGAGAATGGTGAGAGGGTTATAAATTTGTAGGATGTTTAGGATGAGCAAACACAAAAGATATTTAACAAGTGACTTGCTGCCTGTTAAGCAAACCTTCAAAAGGCTTATTTTTAAATCACATTTCAGTTGCTGAGCAATCAGCTTGATATTTTAATTCAAATGTTAACCCAGTCATGTTTTGCTGGATCTTGATGTAATATAAATTGGGTCTGTAATTAGCCTGCTGTATATGGGTCGGACATAATGAAAATTAAGAACAGAGAGAAAGTGTGAATCAAAGCTATGGCGAACTTTGTTGACAATGATCAGCAAGTCCCTTTGTCAGATTTTTAACCTTATTTATTTATTGAAGTATTTCTGTGCTGCCTTTCCTACTGGCTACAGTGGATCAAAGCAGCTTACAAAAAGCATACCCACATCTAATGTTGCAAGTAAGTTTGGATCCCCAAGGGGGAGAAAAGTGAGGTATAAATGAAAATAAATAAATAACTTAAAAGAACAACCAGGAAAAAAATTCTCAAACCACCAAACTTGTCCTCTTGGGAATGCCTCCTTGTACTCTAACTGCCAAGTACCTGCCTGAAAGGAACAGCTTTCCAACTGCTGCAGAAACCAGACACCTGTAGGAGCCATCTGTTTCTCCCCCGGGAGGGCACTCAATAGTGCTGGAGCTGCTACTGAAAAAGAGTGAACCCGCATTGCAGCTGATTGGACAGTTTTCATGACCCTGAGAAAGAACTTAGAACTTAAATCCAGATGTTAAGCCTGTCATGTATCGTTTTATTATTCCAATATTACTGGATTGCTCAGGGAAAGTGGGGGGGGGGGGAGAAAGAGAACTATTCTTCCAACAGATTTATTTCAGGGTTTTAGCATCCAGTCATTTGTTCTTTTCCTTGCATCAATCCTGTTTTCTGCTTTTCCTTCCTACAGCAATTCCCGCCGCAGCCAGGTTTTAATTCCACATTATGCCTTGTTACATGATAAAAACAGTGAATAATCAGTAGTGACAAAAGGATAATTATTGTGCTGTTTGCTGCAGACCTGGCTCTTTAGGATGATTAATGAGGGTGAGAGGATCACACCCTTCATTGCCTTTTAAAAAACATTCTGAAGACTCAAGGAAAGAGGATGTTGGCTTCAGTCCAGGCCGCAGTTATATGTGCTCATGTCCCAGTGTCATTCATGCATAAGTTTGCGCAAGATTTGCAGCCTTTTATCAGGGTTGCCGGGTCTGCGTTGGAAAATATCTGGAGATTTTGGGAGTGGAGCGAGGAGAGGGTGGGGTTTGGGAAAGGGAGGGGCCTCGGCATGGTACAATGCCATTGAGTTCACCCTTCAAAGCAGCCACTTTTTCCACGGGAGCTGATCTCTGCCAGCTGGAGATCAGTTGTAAAAGTGGAAGATCTCCAGGCCTCACCTGGAGGCTAGCAAGTGTTCTTCATAATGATCAGGGCTCAGAGTAACTTGTTTTCTCCTGTACATGAAAGCTTATAAGCTGTGCCATTGCTTAGGATGCCACCAAAATAAATCACAACTTCCACATTTCTTGCACAGAATTTTCTTCTCCTTGATAAGTTTGTTATCTATGTGCGAGGATTTCCTCTGTCTGTGTAGCATTTAGCCATGAAAGCCCACTCCTCTCCTGCAGTGGTATAGTGAGAGTTAGGCTTACAGTACTAATAGAATCAGCAACTTCTAGGTGGAGCTTGGAGTTTTCCTGGAATAACAACTGATTTCCAAACTGTAGTGATCAGCTCTACTACAAGAACTGGCAATTTTGACAGGCAGACTCTATGGCATCACATCCCAGCTGAGCTTCTTCCCCTCCCCAAATTCTGTCCTTTTCAGGCATTGTCTCACAGATCTCCAGGAATTTCCCAATCTGGAGCTGGCGACCCTAACTAATAGAAATGTCTGTGGGCCGAGATTCTTGATAGGGTTGCCAGTCTCCTGCTTCAGTGGTTCCCCTGGTTTGGAGGTCCTCCCCCTGCTTCAGTGCTATCAGAAAGTGAGGAGGGAATTTGAATATCCACTGGGCACTCCATTATATCTTATGGAGACTTGTCCCCACAGGGTACAATGGAGAATTGATCTGTGCTATCTGGGCCTCTGGGAGTGCTATTTTTGAGGCAGAGGCATGAAATTTTCAGCATAGCATCTGGTGCCTCTCCTAAAAAAGCCACCCAGGTTTCAAAAAGATTGGACCAGGGGGACCCAAAAGAAGGTGCCCCCATCCTCCAGTAGTTCCAATGAAGAGAAGGCAGTTAGGTTTTCCAATCCCCAGGTCCCAGCGGGGGATCCCCTGGTTTTACAGGCTTTCCCTCGCCTCCAGCCAGCTGGCCAGCTGGGGAAGCCCCGCCCCCACAGCTACCATGCAGCTCTAGATCTCTGGCAGATTTAGAAACCTGCAAACTGGTCTGTTTCAAAATGTGTGTGTGTGTCTGTGTGCCTTTAAAGTTGAGCAGGAAGTACTTCATGGGAAGGGTCAGCAATACAGTCCCTCGGGTTTTTTTGTTTTTGTTTCAGAGGAAGTGTGTGTGTGTGACAGAGAGAGAGCAGCGTAGCCCCTGTTCTTTTCAGATGTGGTTGTGGAGGAACCGGTAAGTGTGTGTGTGTGAAAGAGAGAGGGTTGCCAATCCCCAGGTTTGGGGGCCCTCCCCCTCGCTTTAGGGTCATCAGAAAGCGTCCGGGGGGGGGGGAGGAAAATGTCTACTGGGCAATTATACCCTATGGAGAACGATTCCCATAGGGAATAATGGGAAATTGATCTACGGGTATTGGGGGCTCTGGGATGGCTGTTTTTTGAGGTAGAGGCACCAAATTTTCAGTATAGCATCTAAATGTGATGGCCCAAAGTCCCTTCAGTTCAATTGTGCTTGTCACAACCTTGTTCCTGGCTTAGGGTTGCCAAGTCCAATTGAAGAAATACCTGGGAACTTTGGGGGTGGAGCCAGGAGACTTTGGGGGTGGAGCCAGGAGATGTTAGGGGTGGAGCCAAGATCAAGGCTGTGACAAGCGCCGCAGCCGCAGGTTCCCGCGCCGCCGCCGCCTGAGGAGGAAGCTGTCCCTTCCTCCTCCTCCCGCTCGTTCTCCCCGCCCCTCGGCCCTGCCTGAGGCTGGAAGCCTGGGTGAAGCAGGGCGGTGGCGCGGGCATGGAGAGCGGGGCCGGGGGCTCAGGGCCTCCTCCTCGGCCTCCGGCGCTGCCGCGCTGGTGCTGGCGGGGCTGTGCTGGCGGGGCTGTGCTGCCAACGCCGCCAGCTAGCGAGGCCCTCGGCCGACAGCTCCTCCTCCTCCGCCGCCGCCTCCTCCTGCTGCTGGGCACCGGCGGGCCCGCCGCCTGCAGCCTCACTGGGCAGGAAGGGGGCAGCAGCGGTGCGGCGGCCTCGCACGCTTCAGGACGGGGCGGCTCGCCATTTCCCCCCTCTCCCTCCGCTTCCATTTTTGGGGGGAGCGGGGGAAGAGGGGGGAAATCCTGGGGTCCCCCGCCAGGGCGGGAGGGTTGGGACCCCTATCCTGGCTCAACCCTCAAAGTCTCCTGGCTCCACCCCCAAAGTCCCCAGATATTTCCTGAGTTGGACCTGGCAAGCCTAATCTTTGACCATTTGGTATGATATTCTTATGATTATAAGACCACATGCTACTAAGAGAATGGCACAATAACATTTTTGTTCTTGCACCAAAATGCTGCTAAAAATACTTTCAAACTATGTTATATTAATGACATTGATTTACTACTAATATTAATAATATAATTTCTTATTGAAAATTATTTCAGCCACAGGTTACTTCCAAAATGAAACAATTCAACATGGTTACTTTCAGGTTTTCCTTTGCAGTTTACATACTCTGATTTCTGTGCTGAACAAGGCATTCTTAATTCCACTATAATCAATGGATGCCTAACTCTTTTTAGGACTGCAGTGCTAGAATCTTCCTTTTACTTTGTATTATTAGCTAGGGAGCAACAGTTAACCGAACAGATAAAAGTCAGAGTCATTCATACAATTTGTGTTTTTATATCACACTTTTGGTTCTGTGCCACCAACCTTGACCATATATAGACAACAGTGTGTGTGTGTGTCTGTCTGTCAGCCTGTCTGTGTATAAATGCAACTTTAATTATGCAGCTGATATCTGAAGAAGTGAAAAAAAACCAATAATAAAACTGAGCAGTCACTAGCAGGCTAAGTCTAGGCCCTTAAGAAAAATAGTTCAGGTTTTCCTCTAATGCATAATCCTGCTGCAACCTGTGTTTAGTAAAGGTCACCAAGGAATAATGAAGGTTTTCTTTCTACACGCTTTTAAAAGATAATTTAAATTGGCAGTTGTACTGAAATCAAAAGGCATACATGGAGGATAGAATTATAGTTTTGTCCACTGTGAGATGTGTAGAGAGATAAGTTGCAAATTAAAGACAATTTAATCCTAAGTAGCATTAAATATATCCATTTGGAGAAAATTAAAGATTACTGTTCTTTGGAATGACAGTTTTTCTAATTCCTAAAGTGCTGTTGTATTCATTTCATTAAAATGCACTTACCACTATCTGTCATTTCTAAACTATATATGATTTTTTTCAGCAGGCCTTTTTAATTTTGTTTTTTAAACTCTTCCCAACTCTTAGGACTAATGATATCTTGTTATTTCAAAAATATTAGATCATGTTTTCATGGATACATGGTCCACAACACAGAATAACAAATGTTTGTGCACAGTCAGCACTAGAAGCACTAATAAAAATTGTCTCCTTTCACACTTGATGTCTGTCATAAAAAATATGACACTTACATTCTCTTTGCATCCATATATGATGATCTTTCATCATAAACCAAGATTTTAAAAGCAAAAACTAAACTCATAGGAAGCTATGCAGCTTCTGTATCAACATCTAATAAAACACATTTAATGTACATTGGATCTGGAGACACAATGCAAAGGTTGAAGAAAATTAAGAGAATTGTGTTTTAAATAACTTAATGTGCTAGAAGACCAGTGTTGATTTTAAAAAAAAACTTTAATTGATTGTATTGTTAGTGTTAAGCAGGTGCTGCTTTGTAGATGAGGTGGACTTTTATGTCATATGGTTGTTTCTTTTCGTTTTTCCCCTTTACCCTTATTTCTGTATCCTATAAAATAAAAATCTTTGAATGAAACATCTAATAAAACTCCATGAGATTAGTGTTTAATTGATTGCAGCTATGCTTCATAAATGCAGTTAAAATTTACTTTTTTTCCTGATATTAATTCAATGTGAAATTATCATAGGTTGGTCACAGACTTGAAGGGTAATAAATTCCAAGATAAAATAGGACAGAACTAAACCCCAAAGACACATATAGATCCCTCAATGCTGCCTCCCCCACATTTTACACTGACTTCTTTATCATTCTGAAAACTCTAGGATTTTTTAACAATAAAAAGTGTTCAGCTGCCATTGCCTCCAATGTTAACTAAAATTAGAATCCTAGTGTAGCCTTTTGAAAAATATTGCTCAACAAACCAACTAAAATTAGTCATGACTTAATTTCAACTCTCTAAGACTGCATGGAAGCAAGTCTAATTAGATCAATGGAGTAAACAGACAAGATCCTGCTCCAAGTGGCAATGCAACTTAAAGTACTCATGAGTAACTGTGGCCCTTTCTCCATTCAGCTTTGCTCCAGATCTACTAAGCACTGAATCTGCCTGCTACAAACTCGCATCATTCAAAATGCTTCTACAAAATTTTGCTCCTCACCTTTTGCAGAGTTTTACTTGTATTTGCAAAAGAAGGAAGCCTCAGGCAAGGGCCCCCATCTGCCCAGCAGTGGTGCACACGTTGTTAGCACACACAGCCTCTTTTGCCTGCCTGGGATCCAGGCAGGTGAAGGGGGCAGTGGAGCACCTCTCCACCACTTGGAGGCTTCCTTCCTTTGCAAAGGAAGGCAGCCTCTGAGCGGCGTACATGTTGCCACCTCTTTTGCCTGCCCTGGACCTGGGCAGGCCCAGCGTTAGGGCCTCAGGCACCCCAGGCTGGCACCTGCCTCGTGCCCTCCCACCGCAGGGAGAGCAGGCATGGTGGGGTGGAAGGAGTGCTGGGTGGGCTCCAGTCGAGCCAGGCCTGCACAGTGCGCTCTTGGAAGTGCAGATCACCTCTGAGAGTGAACTTCAGAGGCATTTGAGTCGCGGTCAAGAAGATGCACCAATGCCCTGCCCAGCTGCTTTTGTCTTGAAGGCGAGAGCAGCCCGGCAAGACATTTTCTCCTCTAAATTGGGCCTCCCTTGTGAGGGAGGCCCTGCTTAGAGGAGAGCACATGCTGATGCACCTCTGAGCAGCACACCTAGTGACTTCCTGAATCAGTGCTTTCACAAGCGAATGATGGATGGGGCTTTGGGGGGGGTGGGGGAGAATTTGAAAACTTTCAGGGTAAGTTCTACAATTATGACCTTAGATCCGGATGCTCAGGAAAACTCTTGTTCAAAAGTACTCTTGAGAACTACAGGGCAACTCCAGGGTGAAAGAGTTTTTGATGCCTGTTCAACAAAAGGAATGTAGATGACTTAAGAAAATGCAAAGCAAGGGAGAAGTGACAAAGGTATGCAATGTAGATGATTACTTTTAAATATGCACAAAGACAGGATTTTCTGCCAAGTGTAGAAACAGCCGCAGTCCACTGATAATTACAGCTTGATCCTACACATCCTTCTTTGGAAATAATAGTATCTTTGTTCAGTGAGTGCATTTAGCACTTTAGCTAACCTCATCTGGATTAGAACCATTATATAAGGGCCCTGAATGAATTACTTTAAAAAGAGAAACTCTTATTCTATTGAACATGTTTATGAAAGTCATGCCTTTTTTACTGAAAAAAAATGAACAAGGTATTCATCATCCTCTACTTGTGAAAACACACACACACAAAATGTAAACCCAATAAATTTACTTTTCCTCTCTCACTGATAGATTGCAACATGCCTTGAGGGTACATTTATAACGAGAAGCTGGGAGATAGAACAGAGGAATATCTCCAAGTGAAAACTGATTAGTGTCTAAAGGGTTAGATAACACACTCTAAATAATGCAGTTTTAAGTCAGTATGTAAAACAGGAGGCAGCTGTTGTTCATTTTGCAAGACCAGAAGACAGATCATCTCCTTTCTCGCTTGAGAGGAAGAGACTAGTTTCATTCTGTGGAACAACAGGTTGAGAGAAGATTCTGCTAATGCAAGCTCTCTGTTCAGAGACTATTGGATATCACAAAGCACACATGATTTTCAAGCATCAGCGGACAGCAAATTTAGTAATTAATAATTATCTAGTGCCAATGTTATCTGATTTCTCTTCAGAGGCTTAGAAAATGCAGGTCCCCACATTTCCCTAAGAATGAGTTCTAGCACTTGCATGTGAATTATAGGTTGAGGGTCTCATTGAAGTCAGCAGCTCCTCACCATCCAAGATATTGCAGTTTACATTCAGTATGTCACAGAAGTGAGTACACCCCCTCACATTTTGTAAATATTTAAGTATATCTTTTCATGTGACAGCACTGAAGAAATGAGACTTGGCTACAATGTAAAGTAGTGAGTCTACAGCTTGTATAACAGTGTAAATGTGCTGTCCCCTCAAAATTACGCAACACACAGTCATTAATGTCTAAACTGCTGGCAACAAAAGTGAGTGCACCCCCAAGTGATAATGTCCAAATGGGACCCAAGTAGCCGTTTTCTCTCTGGTGTCATGTGACTTGTTAGTGGTACAAGGTATCAGGTGTGAAGGGGGAGCAGGTTATCGCTCTCACTCCCTCATGCTGGTCACTGGAAGTTCCACGTGGCACCTCATGGCAATGAACTCTCTGAGTATCTGAAAAAATGAATTGTTGCTCTATATAAAGATGGCCTTGGCTATAAGATTGCCAAGACCCTGAAACTGAGCTGCAGCACGGTGGCCAAGACCATACAGCGGTTTAACAGGACAGGTTCCACTCAGAACAGGCCTCGCCATGGTCAATCAAAGAAGTTGAGTGCCAGTGCTCAGCGTCATATCCAGAGGTTGGCTTTGGGAAATAGACGTATGAGTGCTGCCAGCATTGCTACAGAGGTTGAAGGGGTGGGGGGTCAGCCTGTCAGTGCTCAGACCGCAGAGCTCTCTCTCTCTGCGACATCTCTGAATCTGGTCATTGGAGGAGTCTCACAGATGTGAGACCCCCGCAGGGAAAGCCTGGAGGGCTTTCTCTCAGCATGGGAACCCCACGGTGGGGGAGGGGGATAGTGGCAACTGCCCCCTACACTCGTCGTGCGTTCTGAGGCTCCGCAGCTACGAAAGCTGCTTATCAGCACAAAAAAAAGAACTCCCGATCGCTTTTATGCTTTCCTTTTCTCCAGTACATCTTCAAATCAACATCTTTCCACTTCTAAAATGATGATTCTACTTAACAAGTAGTTGTTTTTTCCTAAATTTACCCCCTGATGGGTCACTCTGCATAACTACAAAAGACTAGCTCACGAAGGATTCCATGCGGCCTCGGACCAACAGGAGCAGTCTTAACCTTTTGAATTGGATTGAATATAATTACTAAAATTGACCTGGACTTTAATTGGATATACATTAGAGATTATCAAGAATTTGCAATATGATTTGAACAAAGAAAGAAAGAAAGAAAGAAAGAAAGAAAGAAAGAAAGAAAGAAAGAAAGAAAGAAAGAAAGAAAGAAAGAAAGAAAGAAAGAGAACTCTGTCTCTTTTATCTGACTTTAACTGAAAGAATACCTTCAACACCAAGCTGGCTCTATACTAGGGTTGCCAGCTCTGGGTTGGGAAATTCCTGGTGATTAGGGGATGGAGCCTGGGGAGGATGGGGTTTGAGGAGAGGAGGAACCTCCAAAACAGCCATATTCTCCAGGGGAACTAGTCTTTGTTGTCTGAAAATTAATTGCATTTCTAGGCCCTATTTGGAGGTTGGCAGCTTCAGTCTACATTGAACACAGCTCTTGCATGAAATGAGTACTATAGACTCTGATTTATATATGCTTCTAACTTTTCCTTCCTAAAAGGTATTTGTAAATGAGCATGGAATGAAGGACCTTTGTAACATACTTTCAAATATGGCTATTGGTTTTCAGTCAGACATAAATAGTTATCTCTCCACCATTTTAGTTTAACAATTAACCAAACCAGTCCAGCATATAAAAGCCATTTGTTCCTTCATTGTTCACATTCCAGTCACTCTTCACATTCCAGTCACTTTTTTCACCTTTTGTTTACCCATTCACTAATGATGAAATAAAAGCATCTCCCAAAAGCAATTCTTATTTTGTCTAGCATGTAATAATGATAATAAAAAACTAAGACATATTTCAGAGGAAACACAACTTCCTACCCATGCTTCTCACCTTGGCTTCCCCTACAGTGGCCACAGAGATGACTGAACATATTTTCATAACATACCCAAGGAGTCATAGTTTGTCTTTACTTATAATCTGACCATTTGTAAACCTTCATATTAAGAAATGACTAGTTCACAATGTAGAATAAAGGAGCCTAAGCAAGAAAACAACTTATTTAAAAAATTATATACGATTACATGTATAATGAGCAGAAGATGGAAAACGTAATGTAAGTGCATTTTAAGGCTCTCTTGAAGACTACAAATTCTACTCAGGTGTACAAACCAGCTGCTGTAGGCAGTGGTTTTGGTCATACAGAAGGTCCATAGCTGCACATATACTGGTTCCAGTAGATCCAAGAAGTGTGGACAACATGCATCCTTACACACATTGGGGACCCTTGATCAAGGTGGCAAGCTTATCCTGTCTCACATGATTTAAAGGGTAGACAAAACTGAATGTCCATTTATCAGCAGGTAATGTTGACAAAGAAATAATCATGACTTCAGTCCAGAACAAACAAATCGTTCATGTGTGATAAAGTTCATTAAGACTTAAAAAAAAAAGACAGTCAGCCACAAACTTTGGAAGTGTGATACACTAATAGAATCCCTGTTCTGCCCAATACTTAGGCAGTTTCTTAGATAAAGTGCAGTGATAACCAAGATCATACACTCACATCCTCCCTACCCATTGCCTCTGCACTCTTCCTGAATGGAGCACTAAATGTATGCACACACACCCTAGTTTCTCCAACCTGATAAGAACACAGTGCATGCAGCACTCCTGGCTCTCACCAGGAGTGAATAAAAGGAGAAACAGATCACTCTCACAGTCAGCTTCCTGCAATGAGATGAGCATCTGGTTTCTCTGAATGAAACAATTTAAAAAACTGAACACAGGTTTGGCAGAAACTGGTTAAGCTGAGCCCAGGAACGAAACCCCAAACAAGTAACCCACACTTCAACCAAAACCAGCGGGTTTTCTAGATTTGAATCTGCTCTCAGAGAAAGCCAGCTCAGTCTCTTCCTTTCACAGTCTTCTAGCCCTGCTGCACAGGGGGTTGCCAGCTCCAGGTTGGGAAATACCTAGAGATTTTGAAGGTGGAGTCTGAGGAGGGCAGGGTTCAGGTAAGGGAGGGGTTTCAATGAAATATAATACCATAAAGTCCATCTTCCAGATGGGCCATTTTCTCCATGTGAACTGATCTTCGTTGCCTGGAGAACAGTTGTTATTCTAGGAGATTTCTAGCCATCATCTGAAGGTTGGCAACTCTAGCTGGAATGGATAGAGTAAATACTATCTTCTCCTTGTGTCACTTTTTTGGAGAGGCACAACCATACACACCATTGATCAATTCTCCAAAAACCCCTAGTACACTTTTGCTGGGGTGAGGACTTGATCCTAAATGCAGTACTTATGTTTTCACCTAGGGAAAAAAAAGCCAGGGTGTTTTTTGTAGCAGGAATTCCTTTGCATATTAGGCTATACCCCCCTGATGTAGCCAATCCTCCAAGAGCCTACAGTAGGCCCTGTAAGCTCTTGGAGGATTGGCTACATCAGGGGGGGTGTAGCCTAATATGCAAAGGAGTTCCTGCTAAAAAAAAAAGCCCTGAAAAAAGCCATTTGCTTCTATAAGAAAAAGTATTAGAGATGTACCTGTCCCTTCTCCAAGTAGCTTCAATGTCTTGAGTATCTGAGTATTTGTCCAATCTGAGTATTTGTCCAGACTCCAGTCCGGACTGTCTGTGTCCCAGATTATAGCCTGTTTGCTTAAGCTCACAAAATTTAATAAAGCTTTTCTGATCTAGAGGGCAATCGTAAGCGAGTCTTCTCAGAATCAGGTCTATCTAATGGGGTATACTCCTAGGAAAATGTACTTAGGAGGACTGTAGTATTATTCAGAGCCTGTGGATTGGAGTGGTTGGAGTGTCACTAGAACATCCCAACTCTGCTACGGAAGCTTGCTGGGAAATCTTGGGCCAGTCATGCACTCAGCCTAACCTTACTCATAGGGTTGTCATGAGGATAAAATGGAGCCACTCTGGGTCAGTGGGAGAAAGGTAGGGTATAACTCAAGTTAATGAATGAATTAATTAATGACTTCTAGTATGATCCTGGGTAACAATCTCAGAATATTTACACCATATTAGAAATGAGGTAATGACTAAATGCATATTGGGTTATTAATTACAGTCACTGCATGTTAAAAACAAATGCACCAGAGCATTATCTCTGTGGTCTCCAGAAACTGTGCTCCTTTTGACAGATAATTAAACCAAATGTTTTTGTACAGCTTCCTCCTTGTGGGTGGAATGCTCTACCCAAAGACAAAATGTGGTCTTAAAAGCTTATCTACATTTTCAAGTTGTTTCACTAATTCATTTGTTGAGATGTCAGGCATCTCCCTCCTATCTGCCTCTGTTGTCCTGCCAACAAAACAAGATTTACTTGCTGTTTGGCTATGGGAAAAGATAACATATCTTTCAAAAGGCTGGAGTGGAAGACTTTTAAACTCAGCCTACCTCTGGCTTCACATCCCCATTCACTGTCATAGTCTACTTGAGCCACACTCTGCTATTTAATAAAGAAGCCACTCTAATTAGCCATAGTTTGTCTTTATTCTAGCCCAAACAATAAATGAATAAACTTCCTGGTTAAAGATACAGAGGCTCAAACTATGCTACATTGGCATTTGAACCTGACAGAAGGTGGGGTGGGTGGGATATCAGCTTGATGGACATGGCTTTTTTTTTGTAGAAAAAGCTCAGCAGGAACTCATTTGCATGTTAGGCAACACCCTGACACCAAGCCAGCTGGAACTGAATTCCTGTGCATTCCTGCTCCAAAAAAAGTCCTGAATGGCAGAAAGAACATATGGAGCTCGCCATACTTCTCAGTGGCACATCTCTCTTCAGATCTGACTCTCTACTTTCTACATGATTATGACAGATTAATGTCTGAACTGCTGAGTATGCCAAGCTCTAATATTTGAAGCTGAAATACTAGTGAGAAAAATCACTTCATTCTACATAACATGGTGCCTGTAGGCACCATGGAGCCTGCTGGCATCTTTTCTGGTGCCTACCATACGGTTGCCAAGTCCACTGTATTGTGCAGCAGGGGATTTCCTGGAAGTGAAGTCATCACGCCAGTGACGTCCCTGCCCGGCCGCTCTAGGTGTTTCTGGGAAAACGCTATGGTTTTCCCAGACGCTCTAGCCATTTGGGAGGTAAAAAACTCTATGGTACCTATTGTACCATAGAGCTTCCCTCCCAAATGGCTAAAGTGTTTGGGAAAACCATAGAGTTTTCCTGGAAACGGCTATGTTGCCAGCGTGCTGTCGTCACTTCCGGGTGATGTCATCATGCTGGTGATGTAGGGAGAGGTTTCCCCCGCCGGCCCAAGTGCCCTAGCCCACCAAGTGTTTTTAGAAAGTGCCATATGGTCCTTTTCCTCAGCAAGGCTTCTGATTGGCTGTGCAGGCTTTTAAAAATGTTGTTTTGGAAACTGTTATCTCCATAGCATGAGAATCTTCACTGTGTAACTGATGGTAAGCAGTTGCAGCCAACTGGTGCTGACTCTGCCTTCTGCAGCAGCCATTTTGTATCTGTGTCCACCACTCTGTGTCCGAATTCCAAAGGTGCCTGCAGGTTCAAAATGGTTGAGGACCTTTGACATAAAGGGCTAGCATAAAATATTTTCTAGCAAATAAGTAAAAAAGAGATTTCACTCTCAGGATGCTTATATCATTCATTTTTGGAAGGGGGCTGTTTCAAATCTGATTGCCTCTTTTTGTCAGTTTAGATAGAATTGTTGTACAGTGGCTGATCAGGTGAATAGATGTGCTACATCTAGCTTTTCAAGGTATCCATTCATCCATTATAAAAGTAGTGTACTCAATTACTATTGTGGAGTGTTGCCATGTAGAGTATCTATTCACTATTCATGATCGTTATAAATGTGACGGGTATCAGTGGCAGTGAAGAAGATCCACTAAACATCACTATTGCATTCATACAAGCCTCCGGAGATGTGCGGTTAATGAGTGATCAGTACTATGCTAGAGAGACTACTAGTTTGACAGTTTCACATACTGCAGGTAGATTGATTTGCTTTATGGTATATTTGCTTTGCTTTATGGTATATAAATAATAGTAAGACTCCCAGCGTTAAATATAATGTGTACTGACTGAAGTTCAGTGGCCCTATTGTTAAGCTGCTTGACCAGTTTTTGAGGTCAAGAAATTCTTTTGTTTCGTCTACCTTCCAAGTGGGTATCTGCCTCACCAAGTTGCCAACCTCTTTTATTTTGACAAGAATGAGCACGCTTTTCTCAGCAGCTTTGTAGGGCAGATATAATAGAGTATCATACTCCAATGGAACATGCAGGTGCTCATATGATAAAACTGAAATCAGCGAACATATGATTCTGGAGTGTCCTATATTTAATTAGTTGAGGGCTAATTTGGTCACCATTTTATTTAAAAATACGAACTTGCTGAGTGTGCGAGCCCAGGTGTCATGGCTGCTGTTAGATACAAATTATTGTGTCATGCTCTCAGTGGCAAAATTCATAGATGTAACAATCATGTACAAGAGAAATCATACTAAGGTCTTTTAAAATAATTTTTATTCTAACTTCTGCTTAAGGTAGTATAAGCAATACTAGATGATAGATAATAAATAGAAAGAGTTGTCAGCCTCTAGGTGAGGCCTGGAGATCTCTCAGGTTTACAACTGATCTTCAGATAGCATAGGTCACTTACCCTGGAGAAAATGGCTGCTTAGGTGGGTGGACTTTATGACATTATACTCTGCTGAGGTTCCTCCCCTCTCCAAAACCTGCCCTCCCCAGGCTCCATCCACATACCTCCAGGAATTTCCTAATCCAGAGCTGGCAACTGTACATATACACTGTTTTGGAGAAGATGTCAGATGTTTGGTGATCCTTGATGTCAACCCACTGTTCCATTTGACTCAAGAAAAAATATTGAGGTTATATGTCACACTCCATATGGCAACCTCACTGGCTTGTGAGTAAATTTTCCCATTATATTTCTTTCAAGATGAAGCAAGAGAGCAAACTGTTTCTTGCTATGCCAACAGTTTACAGAGCTTAAGCAGAACACTGAAATGTGACCCAGGGATCTGTGTTTTAAACTGCCAGACCACCCTCCTTTCTATTATTACACTCTACAGAATTAGATTTGATCCCAGACATATAGAATTACTAATGTTATTAGCCATAAAGTTATTCAGCTCCTTTTTTTTATTACCCAGCACAGTTTAGTGAACAAAGGTCGGGATGCATGGCATGCAACTTCTCATGTTGCTCTGTAGGGCAGTAAATTATAGCTATTTAAATATTAAGGGACCATTCATGTATTGCTGTACAGTATTTTTATGCAGTCTACTCCTGCTAATACTAAAAGGAAATCATGCACATAAATCCTCTACATGTTGCTCAGAGTAAAACACACACACCTGACATATTTTCATTGAAGCATACCAGGGAAAAAGTCCATAGCCCTTTTCAGATACTTAGTTTTGGTGCTCCCATCCCGTATAATGGAAATATATGCTATTTATGAGTCTCACAATATGTGAACTTGCTATTTTGTATGAATGGGGTCATGCATGTATTTTCAGTGGGTGTGCATTTTAGAACATGCAGATGTATTCCCTTAAAAATCCAGTGTTCTTTTTGCAAATAACAAAATTTTACAAGCATGGAAAATATGCACATTACCTTGCTCACACAAAACAGCAACCTTATATATTGGTAGAACGTGCTCCCATGGAATGCTAAAATCAAACATTTGAGAACAAGTTTCCTGGTAAGGAAAAGTGGCCAATCACTGTCAACACTGGATTAAATGCTATGACTTCCTTCAACCATGTTGGACTCTATGACTCCTTTCCACCATGTTTTTCTTCAGTACAGAAATATTTTCTTAAACAAAGAAAGACTTCAACAAAGGAAGGCTTTATCCATCATAAAAAGACATTCTCTACTGGAGGAAATAAATCTCTGTTGAAGGAAGACTAAGTGGAAGAGAGTAATAAGATACAACTAGCAGAAGGGAGTCATAGGATCTTGCCCAAAAGTACTTAAGACTGAAATTAGACAACAGGAGAGGGGTGGGTGGGATTGGGAGAATAATAATAATAATTGTAGATTTATACTCCGCCCTTCTCCCTGAAACAGAGACTCAGAGCGGCTTACAATCTGCTATATCTTCTCCCCCCAACAACAGACACCCTGTGAGGTGGGTGGGGCTGAGAGGGCTCTCACAGCAGCTGCCCTTTCAAGGACAACCTCTGCCAGAGCTATGGCTTACCCAAGGCCATTCTGGCAGGTGCAAGAGGAGGAGTGGGGAATAGGGTTGCCAAGTCCAATTCAAGAAATATCTGGGGACTTTGGGGGTGGAGCCAGGAGACTTTGGCGGTTGAGCCAGGATACATTGGGGTGGAGCCAGGAACAAGGGTGTGACACGCACAACTGAACTCCAAGGGAGTTCTGGCCATCACATTTAAAGGGACATCTTTTTAAATGCCTTCCTTCCATGGGAAAGAATGAAGCATAGGAGCACCTACCTTTGGGGCTCATAGAACTGGACCCCCTGGTCCAATCGTTTTGAAACTTGGGGGGTACTTTGGGGAGAGGCACTAGATACTATACTCCGACTTTGGTGCCTCTACCTCAAAAAACAGCTTCCCCAGAGCCCCTGAAACCTCCAGATCAATTCCCCGTTATACCCTATGAGAATCGATCTCCACATAGGGAATAATGAAGTGCTCAGCAGACGTTTCCCTCCCCCCCACCCCATTTCTGGCGACTCTGAAGCGAGGGATTGGCCTCTCTATTCATGAGTTGCTGCCAACTTCCTCAAAGTAACACAGACACACCATCCCAAGAGGAAGCCTTTCAATTGGAGACTGAAGCCTTCAGAGGTGGAAAGGCACATGGTCCTCCGGGGGAAGGGCTTCCCCCCGCTGACCAGCTGACTGGGGGTGGGAAGGAGCCTGGGAAAGCGGAAGAATCCCCACTGGGACCTGGGAATTGGCAAGCATAGTGGGGAATCAAATCCGGTTCTCCAAGATAAGAGTCCACACACTTAACCACTACACCAAACTGGCACACTGAGCTGGATCTCTTGGGGCAGAATAAAGGGACCAATCATTTTAAGCTATACATAATATTTCACCACACAGTGAATATTAACCCAGAAAAATTCCCAGTCTAAGAGAACTTTTAAAACTACTGGCTAAACATTCTTGCTCTTAATTAGCAAGGAAAAGCATGCCCATGGAGTCTATACATTTACATTTCTGTTTTATTCTATAATTATGCTTTTAAATATGTATTTTCAGTTATGTTTACATTTACTTTTTTTAATTTTAAAAACACACCTTTTAAAAATGCAAAAAAGTATATGTTCACCTGGAAATATATCAGACCTACAGGACCAAAAATTTAGGCAATGGATGTAGAATAGGAGATTGCAATGCATCCACAGAGCATTGTAATCCCATGTACAGGACACTTGTTATGGACAAAGTTCAATATCGTTATGAAATAAACATCAGCAAAAATTGGAAAGTAAGTTCTATGCCAAAAGGAGCAGTCAAAGAAAGTTTATCCTAATTTTTCATCAATGGTTCTTTGACATACATTAGACCAAAAGCTGATGACTTCAGAATTATGGCTGAGTGGGAATTAAAACTCAAATCTTCTCAGTCTAAGTTCAACTCCATATCCACTTCTTCCTTCACTCAGAGTTTCTGTAAATATTAAGCACTAATATTAGATGACCTAGAAAATACTATATGTTCTATCCAGGCCATGCTGCAGTTGGTGAATCCTGCTTTAAACTGTATAAAACCACTGGTCAGTTCAGTGCACTATCATCTACTCTGAATGGCAGCAGGTCTCCAGGGTCTTCTACACAGAAAGGTCTTTCCTAACACCTGCTACTTGATGTATTTTAATTGGAGGAACAGTGGATTTCGCATGCAAAGTAAGTGTTCTATCCACTGGGTCATGGCTTCTACCCATTATTAACTATCACCTTCTTGGTGTGTCTAGGCTTGGCAATCCCAGCAGGGGTTATCCTGCTTTCCCGGGCTCCTTCCTGCTCCCAGTCAGCTGGCCGGCAGGGGGAAGCCCTGCCCCCCCCCACAGCCACCATGTGTCTTTCCACCTCCAGAGGCTTCAGATTCTGCTTGGAAAGGCTTCCTCTTGGGATGGTGTGTCTGTGTCTTTAAGGCTGAATGGAGGCGGGGGGAATAAGCAGAAGAACATGGCTGCTCCCAGTGGCTGTGAAAGCAGCCCAGATCCTCTATTGGTTGCACAATCTTTTCAAAGGTCGTTTGCATAGGAAAGGTAAATTTGAACCTTTGGTTACTCTGTTACTTTGAAGAAGTTGGAAGTTCAGCAATTTGTGAGTAGAGATGCAATCCCCCACTTCAGAGTCATCAGAAATGGGGGGGAGGAAGGGAAATGTCTGCCGGCCACTTCATTATTCCCTATGGAAATCGATTCTCATAGAGCAGGGGTGGCCAATGGTAGCTCTCCAGATGTTTTTTGCCTACAACTCCCATCAGCCCCAGCCATTGGCCATGCTGGCTGGGACTGATGGGAGTTGTAGACAAAAACATCTGGTGAGCTACCGTTGGCCACCCCTGTCATAGGGTATAATGGAGAATTGATCTGAGGGTATCTGGGGCTCCGGAGGGGCTCTTTTTTGAGGTAGAGGCACCAAATTATTTATTTATTTATGTTATGATTTATATCCTGCCCTTTCCAACAAGTGGCTCAGGGCGGCTGAGCATAGCATCTGATGACTCTCCTCAAAATGCTCTCCAAGTTTCAAAACGATTGGACCAGGGGGTTCAGTTTTATCAGTCCCAAAAGAAGGTGCCCCTACCCTTCATTATTTCTTATGTAGGGAAGGCATTTAAAAGGTGTGCAGTTCCTTTAAGTGCGATGGCCAGAACTCCCTTTGGAGTTCAATTGTGCTTGTCACAACTTTGCTTATGGTTCCACCCCCAATGTCTCCTGGCTCCATCCCCAAAGTCCCCAGATATTTCTTGAAATGGACTTGGCAACCCTAGGTGTGTCTCTATATATCATTTTTTTTCCAGTCAGCTTCTTGTATTTGATGAATGGTACATGTATTTTTCAAGTATCTGATGGTCTACGCCAAACAAAGCAAGCAGAATTGTCCTGATTTCAGTGGTAAATATTTAAGAATGTGTTTAATTTCCCCATAGAACTCAATGGAACCTAAAAGAGTTCAGGGTTGGCTTCATTATGTTTTCAGTTTCCAGAAATATTCAGTGCAGTTATTGCACACCTCACACTTAAAGCAAATTAACTTGCTATTGAAACAGAATGAATTGGTAGCGTCAACATGCCCTTACTGTCTGAAATATGCAATTGAACTTTATAAATATGGATCCTTCAGGATTTTCATACATTGTTTCAGATATTTACCATTAATTATTCTTATAGATCTCTACAGAACATGGAATGCTCCAATCTGCTCTGTTGCAGACATTTGCCTAATTTAATTTGGATTATTCTTATTGTAGCTTCATTCAAACTTATTTTTAATCAGGCCTTTTTTGAGCAGGAATGCAGTTCCAGCTGGCTTTGAGTCAGGGGGTGTGGCCTAATGTGCAAATGAGTTCCTGCTGGGCTTTTTCTACAAAAAGCCCTGTTTTTAATACATACAAAGCAGTACATTTTCATGCTATTTTATCAGCTATTGACATTTTACAGACAGTCAAATTATTGTCTGCTATTTAAGTATGCTCCCCCCTTTCCATCCCCAGTAACTTGGATGAAACAAAGTGCTCATAAGAACAGATTCCCATTACATTCCCTTTCATTGTGCTATATTGTACTTTGGGAGCAATCAAGAACAATAATAATAATAAATTTTATTTATATCTATATCCCGCCCTCCCCGCCGAAGCAGGCTCAGGGAGGCTAACAACATATCCATATCATTATACAAATGTTTAAAATCACATTAATCTTAAAAACATTCCAATTTAAAACAAATACAAATACAGATACATTTCAAATGCTAATTCTGTTCATAAAAATAATGGTGATAGAAGTCACCTAGCATCAGTCGCTCAGCCGGCAAAGGCCATCCTGAAAAGGGTGGTCTTGCAGGCCCTGCAGAACTGGTCAAGGCTCCGCAGGGCTCGCACTTCTTCCGGGAGCTGGTTCCATAGGTGTGGAGCTGCGATAGAGAAGGCATGTATGTGAGTATTCTGTAGTTTTGCCTCCTTTGGTCCGGGGATAGCCAGCTGGTTCTTCCCTACTGACCTCAGTGCTCTCTGGGGTTCGTATGGGGAAAGATGGTCCCGCAGGTAGGCAGGTCCTCGGCCATATAGGGCTTTAAAGGTAATAACCAGCATTTTGTAATGAACCCGGTAAGTAACTGGCAACCAGTGCAGTCCGTGTAGCCCCGGCTGTATGTGCTCCCACTTCGGGAGCCCCAATAACAGCCTAGCCGCCGCGTTCTGCACCAGCTGCAACCTCCGGGTTCAGCACAGAGGCAGCCTCATGTAGAAGGCATTACAGTAATCCAATCTTGAGGTGACCGTTGCATGGATCACTGTTGCTACTTAATCAACAAACTGCTTGTATTTCAGCCCACAATGCCTGATCCCCTCTTCTGATGAAGTGTGCTTAGAAAGCACACGAAAGCTTATGTTCTGAATAAAACTTGGTTGGTCTTAAAGGTGAAACTTGACTCCTGCTTTGTTCAGTTAAAGTCAGTGGGTGTCTTTGCATACGCTGCAATAGAATGTATACTGTTCTCACCAGTAGTTAGTATGAGACTGTAGTCAAACACACACTGAATAATGTACTTACAATCCACTTCCAATGCACTTTCCAGCTGGATTTTGCTAGTTCACATAGTAAAACTCAGTTGGAAATTCTAATGAAAGTGGATTGAAAGTGTATTATTTAGCGTGTGTGATTGCTGCCTAAAAGTACAAAATAAGATGAACATTAATTTGTTTTTGAAGAATGACAGGAATGTCCACAGAGAAACTATTTAAGGAAAAACTAGGCAAATAAAGGATTAAAGTCAACAGTGACATCACTTTTCTAGAAAGCCAATATTTTGTATTTTTTCATGTATTATTTGGAAAGCTCCCCAGGTTAAAAACTCTTTCCAAACAAAAGGCTAGCACAGCATGCAAAGAGAAGTGATAAAACCTTTCTCCATACTGTACTAGTTTTCTGTTTGCATGGAGGTTTTGTAAACCAAAGAAACATTCAGAGCCGGAACGTACCACCATAGAACATATAGTATTTTCTGGGGCAGTCTGTATCAGTGAAATCCATTTAGGAATGCCAAACCCCCAGTGAGAGGATCCCCCACCCCCAGGTCTCATCTCATCTGGAAGTGGCATCAGGAAGGCCTCATCTACTTACAGGAAGTTCTTACCATACAGTTCCTGGTCATTCTTAGAACTACCCAGAATGACAAATGGTAGCTCTAAGAATTGCTGGAAACTCTATGGTAAGAACTTCCTCCCCTGTTTTATTCTCACAACAACCCTGAATCTGGAGGCAAGATTCAAATGGGCTCTGACTTAAAAGAGCAATATGAGTCACAAGGAATGTGTCATGTGACCAGGGTTTTTTTAAGAAAAAGCCCAGCAGGAACTCATTTACATATTAGGCCACACCCACTGGTGTCCCCATTGTTTCACACAGGGCCTTTTTGTAGAAAAGCCCAGCAGGGACTCATTTGCATATTAGGCCACACCCCCTGACACCAAGCCAGCCAGAACTACGTTCCTGTGCATTCCTGCTAAAAAAAAAAAAGCCCTGCATGTGACAAATCAATCTCAGGTTAGGCTAAGTTTTTCCATCTGGACATTCAATGGCTTTTTATTAGCAGTAAATTATGTGGAAACCACTGAAGTGACTAATTAAGTTTGTGGACTTCAGCTATCAGGAAGACAAAAAGGATGCCCTCCATCCTCAGTTCTATATACAAAGTGCTGACAGTATAATAAAGAAATAATGTGTGGACACAGGATAAAATCAATGCTGCCATAATAAGTGAAGTTTTGACTGGGCAACCTCTTAGTCTTCCCAGCATGTAGCTAGAAAGGCTGACATACACTAAACTAGTCAGTTTATGAGCATATTCAGTCAGAGCTGGATCTGTGCTCAAACTAAGTAAACTACAGTTGAGGGATTCAAATTAAGAGGTTTCTCGAAACACATCCCCCACCCATTACTATATGACCATTTTGTGGTAATGCTTTGAGGCTTCTTAAATGTGACATGGTTTAGGGGCTGAGTTTGTCTTAAGCCAGTCTTGTTTTCAGTGTTGCCAGATAATTTCTTTTCCTTCAGTTTCACTTTTATCCAGGGCTTTTTTTTTGTAGAAAAAGCCCAGCAGGAACATTTGCACATTAGGTCATACCCCCTGACTCCAAGCCAGCTGGAACTCTGTTCTGCTCAAAAAAGTCCTGCTTTTCATCCAGTTTATCATGCAACATGTGCCCTAGAAGTTGTTTTCTGGCTCAGAATGTTAAAGAAGATTCTATGCATGTACAAGCAGTTATCAGCCACCCGGGTACTACAAACCAGCTACTTTATAGACACTTCTTTAATATAATATACATACCAATATTGCATTAAGTGAACAGATAAACTGCAGGAACATCTGAATCCTGATGCTGCAGAACAACTACAACTTCAGTTGTATCAAAACTAAAATACAATTCAAGAGAGCACATAATGTTGGTGCATGGGTTAATATATCACTGTCAGCATCCATGTGCTAACGTTACATGCGGTGAGGGACTATTCAGAAAAGAGCTGAGCTAAATGCTCAGAACCTGTTCTGATTTGTACCATGGTGAACTTGCCAATCACTAGCTATTTTGAACAACATTTGGTAGACATCTGCATACCAACAGCCATTAGGAGTCTAAGGCTGAAAACAGAATCTCGTAAAGAGTTTCCTAGTGTCATCACACCACAACAACACCAAACAAGTTGTCAGATGAGAAAACTCGTCCATCAAGCTTGCCTTCTTTCCCACACGATACTTCTGTCAGTAGCACTTGTTTTCTCTTCTTTGCTTTGTAATTTGTCACCAGTTGAGAAGGATAACAAAGCACTCTGAACCTGGGTGAATGAGGCAGTAGTTCCAGGTAAAGATGGGCACATTTTTTCTTTTAGTGCTGCCAGATCTTGTTAAAAAGTGGGGTTACCAGGCAGGGCCTGGCAACGGGGAGGGGGAACTACAGGTGGCAAGGGGCCTTGCTGGTGATGTGACAACATTACTAGTGACACATTGGAAGTGACATCAATATATTGCCTGAAAGGGACATCAGTATATTTCTGGGTGACACCAGGCATACTGGCATTTGGGCAAAACTTTATGTTTGGGGAGTGATGTCATCATTTTGGGATGCTGCTGGCGTTCCCCCCCACTTGCCACCATCCCCCCCACTGGCCAGCTGAGTGGCAGTGGGGAAGTGTCTGAGGGGTGGCAAAGTGCTTGCTGGGGGTATCTCCTGCCCCTCAGCAGGGGTACAGCAAGCCTAACAAACAGTAAGGATGCCCTGGAAGCTAGCAAAGACTATAGTTTCTGTACCATAACAGCCTGTTTTGAAAGCCTGCAAGAGTAGAAGAAGAGAGAAGACTGGATTTATACTCTGCCCTTCACAAAGTCTCACAGCAGTTTACAATCTCCTTCTCCTTTCCTTCCCCACAACAGACACCCTATGAGGTAGGTGGGGCTGAGAGAGCTCTTTGAGAACTGCTCTTGAGAGAACAGCTGAGAGAACTTGTGACTGACCCAAGGTCACACCAGCAGCTGCATGTGGAGGAGTGGGCATTCAAACCTAGTTCTTCCAGATTAGAATCTGCACTCTTAACCACTATGCCAAACTGGCTCAGTATTTATAAATACAGATATGGTTGTCTGCTCCCCTTCACAATAATGTGTAGATTACTCTTTCCAGATAGCCAGAGTCTCTCACTGCCAAAATAGTCACACTCAGGGGAGGCCCTAGGGGGTGTGGCACTCCCCTATTTTTAATCTGCAGTGCCACAATGAGGCTCTGTGCTCCAGCCCCTGCCCCCGCCACCTGTAGCACTCTCTAAACGTCCTCCAGGTGGAGGATGCTCAGAGAGTGCTACAGAGACTGTGCCAGCCAGAAGCCCTCCCCCTCTCTGATGTTCGGAAACATCAGAGAGGGGCGGAAAAGGCTCTTGGTGGCGCACAGTCTTTGTATTGCTCCCTGAGCATTCTCCAGGCAGAGGACACTCAGGAAGTGATACAGAGACTGTGCACCAGCAAAACTTGGGCATTTGCCTATGGCACTGGGCCAGGAGGGCCCAATTTGATGCCCTCCCCAGCCCAGCACACTAGGCAAATGCCTAGTTTGCCTAGTGGAAGGGCTGGCCCTGGTTACACTAGTTTTGATCAAGCATAATTAATATGCAAACCTCATAAAATGGATGGAGAGGTATTCCTTCTTACCTGTACACTAGATATCTGTGTACCAGTAACCTGTGTCACTGTTTGAAGAAAAACAGGATAAATGTTCATTTCAGTGCTATAGAGGGGAAGCATTCAGCTTCCAAAGAACATAACTTTTTAAAGTCTTGTTAAAGGATGGGACAAGGAAATATTCATTATATTTCCTTTCAAGGAATATGAAGTCTCCTGCTCTTAGTTGGTGCAATGATGTGGCTGGGCACTGTAAACTTCAGTGTTGTGGGAGCTGCTGTGTCATGGATCATCCTATGCCACTCCAATAATCCAGAAAGCCTGCTGCCATATACAAAAAGCCTTTGTACTGCTCCAGCTCCTGGAAAGTACAAAATTGTCAAGGAGGTAGCCTCAGTAAAAATATCTCCTGTTGTTTACTGTCTTGTTAAGAGGCTAACCCAGCAGACCTCAGTGCAAGCTGGCTTTGGGCAAGAGCAGGAGGGAAGATGCTTTCCTTTGCTTGCTGGTAAACTGCAAAGGTTGTCCCCAGGAGACTGGAGGGGGCAGGGACTTATCCAAACTGCAAATAATATACTAGTACAGCAGGGAAAAGATGGATGTGACCTTTTCCCTAGATGTGATAATTTCTGAATTGAGGAGCATTCTTGGGAAGTATCAAGACCTATTCTGGGGCCAACCTTGATATTACATGAAGACTCCTCAGAGGAGGAGGATTCACCCATGTTCTCCACTACACCCAGCGCTCCAACCATCTCAGGATCTCCATGGCCACTATACAGCAGCAGGTTGCAGTTACATATCCAGCAGAGGTAGTGAAATCAGGAATCACCTGAGTGAACTTGTCCACGTCCAGAATCCATCAGTCTCCTAGAACCTGGCTTGGAAACAAAGAAGAGACTGGGGGGTGGAATGGGGGACAGCAATTAAGGCATGACTTCATTTTTGGTGAAACCCTGAAGTGACATCAGTCATCTCTAGGAACTGCTGTAAACTATGGTTTAACCAAAGAGTTTCCAGCAATTCCTACAGAGGCATGATTTCCATTCCAAGTCTTCCTCAGAAATGTCATGTCATAGGTCCAACAATCTGCTCAGAGTGGTGGCGGGAAACAGGAGCTGGGGGTAGGGCATTCCCCCACTCTATCACGGAACTTGCGATCCTTCTGGAACCCCAGGAGCAAAAGAGATGGCTGGCTCAAAGAGAAGCCAGGACCACACAGAAGAGTACATGCCAGTTTTTAAAAATTTGGTCCTAATTGGGGGGGGGGGGGGAGGTACTGCATTCTATGTCTTGGTGAGATCAAGGCTACCATTCTGGAGAAAAGGATGGAGCTATCAGTTGTCTTTAAAACTCAACTGGGCTCAACCTTTGCTGGTTTAACACACTGAGAAAGTAGCTCATATATCAATCTGGTTACATGGGGTTTTGCAACAACAAGACTGGTACTGCTGATTCATCCCATTATTAAGTTTGCCATTTGGAATAACTGAGATCAGTGAGGTCCAGTTTCCATATGGCCTGTGTGTGTCTAGTGTGATTATTCCCTCAAAATTCTATGTTTTGAAGCAATCTTAGAATATATATTACCTTTGTCTGAGCCTTATGCCATGATTCAAATTCTGTCTCTCTGGGCAATTAAAAAGAAAAGAAACTCACTGCAAGCAGCCTAGCCAAACATTTATATGTTTTTAAAGTCAACTAGAGCCATGTGGTCTCAATCAGGCAGAAAATTAACACACATACAAAGTATTTTTTAAAATGCATATTGCAGTGTGCCCATAGACTGTTTTAAAAATCATATTCATCCAGTTCTGAATTATGCTGGCCACAAGGTCATTTGGTGGCTAACAATGGAATGTGCTTGAATAGGCAGATATGCACTACAATGAAGCTGTGGGGCAGTTTCTCTTTCCCTAGAGTGAAAAGTCACATCCAGAGCAAAATCCTTCAAGGTTAAGGTCTTGAATTTAGAAATGATATCATAGTTTAATTGGCCCAGGAGGAAAGAATCTAAAATGCTGCAAAGTCACCACAAAGTACCACAGACCACATCTGCTGCATCATGCCAGACCAAAAGGTTTTGGCTTGCTTTTTTTATTGCAACACACACAGATACCACAATCAGCTGGCAGACACCCTAGTTAATTACATCATTCAGAAATGGTTCTATATCTGCAAACTCAGTTATAGCTGAAGTAGCCAATCAATGCAGAGTATTGACTTGGCCAAACCTTAAAAAGAACCACCCTCTATTTTGCAGGTATGTTGCAAACATTCTGTAAGCTTGTAGAATAATTTGAAGCATATAAAATATACATTGCACATCATATACATTCAAGCAATACTCAAGAACTAATTTTACTTTATGGTCCTGCCAAGATGTTTTGTAGTTTCTTGATGATACTGAACTTCCAGAAAATATTTTATACCAGGGATGGTATAACCAACTTTCCCTGACAGCATTTTCCTACAAGCTCTTCTGAAATTTCAGAATTCAACTGGAACTGGGCCACATATGTTTCTGCAGCATTACCATCACAATTTTGCCATAGAGGTAAAGGTTGTCCTCTGTGCAAGCACCGAATCATTACTGACCCATGGGGTGACATCACATCATGACCATTTCCTGGCAAACTTTTTATGGGGTGGTTTACCATTGCCTTCCCCAGTCATCTATATTTTACCCCCAGCAAGCTGGGTACTCATTTTACTGACCTTGGAAGTATGGAAGGCTGAATCAGCCTTGAGCTGGCTACCTGAACCCAGCTTCTGCTGGGATCTAACTCAGGTTGTGAGCAGAGCTTGGACTGCAGTACTGCAGCTTACCTCGCTGCACAATGGAGCTCCAAATTTTGCCATACCTACTCATATTTGTAACCCAGAATTGTGCTCTGATGTCAATTCTGAGTGGGCGGAGCATACAATCAGCAGTGGGCCAGGAATGATGATTATGTCATCAGACATAGCGCTTAACCCATGTGGATCAAAAGGCACTGGATAAACTGTACAAAGAGGTTGCCAACACTCAATGGGGCAGGTGACATATTGTAGGAAAAACAACCAGTATTTCTTTAAACAAGCCCCAATCTACATCTTAGAATCCAATACGAGATACAGAATTAATTCTCTCCAAGTTCATTACATCAACTTGTCCAGACAATTAATAATTAAACACTGCAACAGCAAACCTCTGAAGAAGCACATAACATCTGGTCCCAGGCAGCGGCCCTTGGTTCGCAAGACCTGTGTTATCAACTACATCTAATACATTCAATGCTATCTACTGTGCAATCATAAACAGAAATATACTGTTTTCTGACCAAAGTAGGTATAGCTCTGTTTTGGATTGCATTGTTAAATGTTCAAAGTTAAGTTTAATCAATCTATAGCCTGAGTAAAAGGCAAAAAAAAAAAAAAAAACCCACATACCCAAACAAAGCCAATTATCATTTCAAACACTAATAGAATATATCCTCAAACTGAGCAAAACCAAAAGAATTTCTACTGATCAGGTTTACAGCAGTTCAAATGTCTACCATACAATCCTAAGCAGTTCAATGGACTGAGAAAGGGTATAATTCCACTTAGGGTTGCTCTGCTAAAAGAAGAATTTGTAGTTAATTATTGTCTTTATAACTATCACAAGAGAGAGAATAAGAATGGACAGCTTTTTACCCTATTAAATTACTTTGGGAGAAACTCTACGCATTCATCTCATTTCATGCTCAGGGTACAACTGATTATTATACACTAAATCGGGAGAAGACAGTTCTCTGGGACAAAACTGCTGAGGACTCTGATTCTCCTGCTCTCTTTTCCTGCAGCCTGTGTTATCAGCAGCTGTCTGCTCTAGTTTTTGTAAGTTGTTTTTTGGATGGGAGGCAGGAACCTAAGCTCTTTTTGTGTATTCAGGCCTTCCATTTTACATACACTTGGGTGGCTGCATTGTGTGTGTAAATCTGCAGGGGGCAAATTTATGGGGAATTTGCAGGGAACAAATTTATGGGGACTAAGACAGTTTCAACTGATGTGACTTTCTGGTCCTTTCAAGCTGTATGTTATGTCAGCTTTTAAAAATTAAATACATGTTAAACATAAAATCAGGACAGAGAGAACAGCTTCTCTAAGCATAGAAGTGATACTGCATCTCTGGAAACTGAGTACTTTAAAACATTGCTGGACATAATGCCATTAGAAGGGGAAGCACAGTTCTAGAAAGGCCTATTCCAATTTTAGCACTGACCAGGAATCTTTGGTAGTTGTGGTCTCTAGTTCCAACTGAGTGAATTCTATTTTATAAATAGACTAAACAACAGCATGCAAGAAGAGATGTGTTTCCCAATGCAATGATGACAATTTGTTGAACACAGAACGAAACTTAAACGCCATGCACATTAAACAGGAACTCAAAATCCCCATTAGCAAACAGCTGATTCAATTAATAGAACACTTGTTCACCATGTGCTTCTGCACAGATCAACAGAAGATGCCGGAATTATTATCCAGACTTAGAGGCAAGTACTGAGAGAAGGAAGTAAAATGATTATTTTCTACCATTTTTATTTACATTCATTCCTTTTACAAACACTGTAGCTTAGTTTAAGAATTCAGATCTATTTTGGTAAATCCTATTGACTTAAATTTCCTACTTGGATGTGTAGATTGGATCATTTTGGCAAGTGATGTTGGCTACATTACATTGTCAGCACAAATAGGTAGCAGGGTTACAATTTCACTGACCCTTAGAAACTTTAAGACAAAGGAGTTTGGGGGTAGGGTGGGGATTCTTATGCCATAGATGCAACCTAGTAGCTGTCAAAGTAGGAGAAGTAAATTAATATGGTACAGTATTGGAAAGACAGCTCCAAATGCTTATTTAACATAGCAGAAACTTTTTATAAACACAGTATTCCACCCCCCCCCCCAAAAGCAGATCAGATGCAATCATTCTGTTTACTTGGGAGGCAATTAAAATGTTACTAGAGATAGTAATTTTCTCTTTATATCTATTTTAGTCTTTTACATAGTCTTAGAAGAAATGATCTAACCAAAGTTACGCTTTTTTAGTGTTTCGCTGATTTTTGTGGGAAATTTAAATACGTGTTTTAACTTTCTCCCATTAAAATGAATGGGGCCTGAAAATATCTCTGATAAATTAAAATTGCTATCACTTTTTGGTTGGTGTTTTTTAGATTGCTGAGAGGGCGCAGGGAGCTGCACAAAAGCCTGAACAAGCAATTTCAGCTGTATCTGTGGTCTGTTAAAAACAGGGCATGTCCAGACATTGTGGTACCTACAGCTTGCGATCGGTTTAGCTTTATTCTGCGAAAATCCCGAACTCTCTGAGGAGGAAAGTGTATGTTTGTGTGAATGGGTGGGGGGCAGTGTTGAATGAATGGGGGCTAGACTACTTGTGGTTTCCATAAAGTGTCGTTCTGAAGGGGGGGCGGGTTGAGAAATATCCTTGCTCCTTCCATGAACTACTGACATGCACAAATGTTTCCGTTACTTGGGTCAGCCATAATACTCCCCACCTCCCAGGCAGAGTCGTACTAAACACCTCATACGCTTTCAGGAATTAAACTGCCTTGGGTACAAGCTGCTCTAGTTCCCGTGCGCGGCTCCAGCAGGGCTCAAAACAGCTTCCCGCACAGAGCCAAATAACTGAAGCCCTTTTCAGCACCAGAGAGGTACTTCTTGTGAATGGAGCGAAGTCCTCCCATTCTTTCCCTGGCTGATTCAGAGGGAAAGACGGACAAAGACCCCCTTCAAGGAAACCCTTCTGGGGCATCCATCACCCAGCACAAACGGTACCACTCCAACAAATGCCTTTGTGTGTGTGTGGGGGGGGGGATGTTTATCCCACCCCCACCCCTTGAGCACCCCACTTTTGTCCATGGAGTCCCTCGATGCATGCAAAGCAACTTACCGTCGCGGGGCCAGAGAGCAGGATCCCCTCCTTCGCTCGCCCCCCCGCCCCGGCGCCGCTGCTCCTTGGCCCTGCGTCAGGCAGCCCCGTTTCCCGCCTGCAGCTGCAGAGCCGGCCGGCCGGCCGCGGAAGAGGGCAGCGGGGCAGCACCCGAAGGGAGACGCTCGCCTGCGAGGAGCCCGCGCTGCTTCCCAAGCCCGAACAAAGGCTGCTGGCAGCGAGGAGGCGTCTGGCGGGCCGCCAGCTTGGGGCTCTTGTTCTTGCTCCCCAGGACGAGCGCGGCTCGCAGATGCGGGGGGGGGGGGGGGTGCGCGCGCTCGCCGAGCAGGCAGGAGCGGGGGGCTGGGGAAGGCGAAGGCGAAGGGTGTGCGCCGGCCAGGAATGCCGGGGATGTCCAAAAATAACACGAAAAGAAACCACCAGGGTGATGCGGCTCCCTTCAGCCTGTCCTCTCTTCACATGTGTGCGCAGGGCTTGCTCTCTGGCCCCGAGCTGGCTTCTGTGATCGCGCCGAAGGTGGCCAGCAAAATGCCAGAGATGCTTGCAGGGCAAGTTGGCGGGACTCAAAATCTATAACTCTCCGATCATCCGCCAAACTCCTGGATGTGCCAGGGCAACTTGCACAAGGGGGGTGGGTGGGAAATGTGTTTAGGACCAATTAACAGTCAATTATGAAACACAATGTGGCTTTTATTCTGCCAGCCTGTCTGCCTGTCACTCCCCTCCTCCCCAACACAACAGCTATTGAAAGTTTCCTTTGTGACCTGACAGTATTAGCTCCCTCCACAATGCCATCATGTGGGATTTCTGGCTTCTGCGGCTAAATGGGCCACGTCATGGGCCTCTTTCGCAAGAGGCACCTTTTCAGCCTCCACAGAGAGGGAGCCTCATTTCATTTCAGGTGCATTTGTAAAGTTCAAACAAGCAAACTTCAAGTTGCATGGTTTGGTGAATGCACGTTATTCTGCTATTGTAGTTGGGTACCACATTCACAAAGCCTGCCAACTTCTGTCTCTCCCAGTCCAGGGACTTTTCCCAGAGTTGTGGCCTTTCCGGCAGTAAAAAAAACATTAGACAGAGTGCGTAATGGTTTATGGAGATAATAAGTGTTGGATGCATGATGCAGATTGGTGTGGCATCAGCTCACAGAAAAGAGAAATTCAAAAGCCTGTTTTGCAAAGCAGCTCTTGTGAAAAAAACGAATTGTTAGTCAGAACCCACTCTGGATATACACCAATGGGCTGGCTGAGACCTCTGAAGAAAGCTTCATCCACAATATATTTGTTAGGGTTTTTCTTTTTTTTTGGTAACACACCACTGCTTCCTGTCTTCGGAGTACAAGAGGAACCAATAAAAGAGCAAAATACAAGTATTGCTATCCATACATGAGTATTTTCACACCAAGAAATGGAATACAAGCACATCTATCTCCTGCACATATAGTATCATTCCTCATAGAAATTTCAAAGTGCACAACAGGGACAGATTGGCTATTAGGGCCATCAGGAAAAATCCTAGTGGGCTAATGGTCCAGGGGGATCGTCTTCCCCCCAAACAAGGTGTAGTCCTCATAAGCACCACTGTAGGAAGCCAGAGGACCTAGCAGCCACAAGTCAGCTGGCTACCCTGGCCCCATGCAGAGTGGGCAAGCCACCACGGCAAGTAAACCAGTTGGTCTGCCCTATGTGGGCTCGTTCCAGGGCTAGTTTTGCTTTCCAGTCTGCCTGTGGTACACAACAACCTTTTCATTTTTAAAACATTGTATAGCATTGATTCATATGGACCCTAATGAGTTTGTCAGTTGATACTTTTTTTAAAAAAGGTCAACAACAGCTTACTCACTATATCACAAGTTTAGGGATTTTGTTCTTGGTTATACATTGCCGTCTGTTTTCAGTAAAAAAGAACATATTGGAATCTTGTAAGGGTCTGGTATATGCCAGCTAATAGTGGAGACACAGCCAAGTGTCTTCAGGCTTTTAATATTTTCAAATGGCTGTTGCTTTTCACCCAAGCATGGATTGCTGCGACCTGAAAGCTTTTTGTAGTCGCAAGATTAACTGAGTAGTGTAAGCAGCAGTGCTGGCATCAGCAGTGGGCAGGGTGGGGCAGATGCTGAGGCCCACCCCTGCTGTGAAATAGTTGAGGGTTTTTTCTCACACTGCAAATTATACACCACAATAAAGTAGAGAATGGCAATTGTTATTACTTTATGGTGATGGATGATAAACTCTCACCAAAGCCAAGGGACAGTTTGCTCACTCTGTTCACACACAGTGGATTGTTGTTGTCTAATATTATTTTATGCAATGATGCTGCTGCCAAAGGAGTTCAGCCATTGTTCTAGAAAAGGAAAAAAAAAACAGGCTTTTGTTGTGCCTTGCACTCCCCCCCACAATTGGCATCTTGTGTTGGTGCATGCTGCAGACAGTTCTGGTGGAGCAAAGGAATTTTCTTTTCTTGTAATATTGCATAGCATTTATTAATTTTTTTCCCCTGGAGCAACATAATGCTGGGAAGTGGCCTTCCTTGGCCCTGAGAGCTGTTTCAGACATCTTGGAATGCTACACAATGCTGTCAGCTTGGTTTTACTGCTGTTGCCACAACTAGTTGATGCTTTAGAAGTGCTTTCTCTTGGTTCATAACACATTATGAGTACATGCATTTAAACATCTTTGAGCTCAATTAGGGCTCTCAAGGCAGTAAACAGTAAAAGTAAGATAATACAAATCAAATTTTAAAAACAATATAAAGAAGAAGAGGAGTTGGATTTATACCCCCACCCTTCACTCAGTCATAGCAACTTACAACTGCCTTCCCTTCCTCTCCTCACAACAGACACCCTGTGAGGTAGGTGGGGCTGAGAGAGCTCTGAGAGAACAGCTCTGAGAGAACTGTGACTGAACCAAGCTCACCCAGATGACTGCATGTGGAGGAGTGGGGAATCAAAGCTGATTCTCCACATTGGAGTCCACTGGTCTTAACCACTAAACCAAATTGGCCCAAAGGTAAAGATCAGGATTGTGATATTTGTTGAAGGATTAAATTAGTTGCATTAAAGATGTAATGCTTGGTTTAAAAGAGTGATGCATTTTCCAATATTTTAAATATTTTTTCTTGTATCAGCTATGGCTCCCTTGATCTCATGGTGACTGATAAACTTAAGTTCCCTTGGTTCCAAATGAAAATCTTGAGTATGCTGTGATTGTTCAGCTGCTTAAACTTTTGGAGTGGATGTGGATTTTCATGATGAGAATGGAGAAACTTTTCTCCTGACCCTTTTCTCCTGAGACTCCTCCAGAACAGTATTTATATTGCTTTTATACAAATTATGCTGATTTTATTGAATGATGCTCCAAGTAAAATCACAGAAAGCATATTGTCTTCTCTTTGGTTTTATACAAAGTAATAAAAACAACTAAGAAAGCAAAATTTTGTGTAACCTCTTTACCAGAGTAAACAAATTGAAATGGAAAAAGGAGTGACTGAAGAAGATCCAAAGAGGCAAAAGGGGCAGTACCAATGCAGAAGGGGGGCCCAGTTAGACCCTATTGCCTGGGACCCATAAAGACCTGGAACCGGCCCTGGTAAGCAGTGTTACTCTGAATCCTATTGGGGTCTATTAAGTGGGGTTTGTTCCCAGGAAATCTGTTAAAGCTTCTTTCATTCAATTGTAAGAACATTACAAATTTTATTTTAAAGTAATTTAATTAATGCAGAATCTTGTCCAACAACATTTTTTTCTCTCTCTTCCCTACTTTACTTAGTAGAAAGCCTAAAGAAGACTTCTGGTAAATTTGAAAGCCTGCTTCCTACTCACAGTTAATTGGCCCTAAAAGAAGTTTTGTATGGATCCGTAATAGTAAAATGCAGACAATCAGTTGTGTTTCAGTGGTACTTATACTTTCAGCATGCTACCATAGGAAAGTGCTTTGAGTGTATGATTTTATAGGGGGAGCGTGAAGGTTGCTACCCTCCCATCTGTGGATTTTCAGTGCGTATTCAAAGCTGGATTTTTGCCACACGCACACACATAAACAGAATGCAGCCTTCTCTATTAGAAAGTTCACAGCTGCAAGCTGCATAGCTTCTGTTTCAAGGAAATAAAAAGGAATTGTTTCACCAACTAAGGAGTTAGTGAGAAGCTGATGTTCAAAATGATTCATTTTAACTATTATGCAGGGCCTTTTCTGTAGAAAAAGCCCAGAAGGGACTCATTTGCATATTAGACCACACCCCCAGACACTATCATTGTTTTACACAGCGCTTTTTTGTAGAAAAAGCCCAGCAAGACCACATTTGTATCTTAGGCCACACCCCTGATGCAAAGCCAGCCAGAACTGTGTTCTTGTGCGTTCCTGCTCAAAAAAAGCTATGCTATTATGAAATAATATTTTGAGCATGATTTGGCTGTGTTTCATTTGAATTATGAGCTTTTATCACTGTTTATGCATTATCTGTAAAAATCCCATCCATATGGCAAAATTTGGATGCCGATTTGTCCGATATGCTTCTTACCTCATTCTTCATGCAAGTATCATCAAAAGTGTTGTAATTGTGGGGCCACTGGAATAGTTTGACTAATTAATCAGTCAGTTAGCTAACTGCAGTGCAGAATAATAGACCTTTTTGAAAAGTTGACAAATAATGGTTAAATCAGCAGCATTGTCCTTGCCTTGTCAGCACTGTCATATACAACATTCATGTTCATTGTTGGATGGCTGCAGCCTCAGCTGATGAGTTACATGTGTGAAACAACCACAGTACTTTCCAGTGGAGACCGTCCAGGAGTTCCCATTCTAATCACTGAGTGATGATATGTTATTCAGCGATGTGCATATGTGCATAAATCAGACCATGGCTATTCTTCTTCAGCAGAACTAGTCATATACAGTTCAATAAATTTGTGTAGCATAATGTTCCATCAATAAACTGAGAAGAATAAGGAAAAGAGGAAAAAAGGAGAACATGCTGTCTTTTTCTAGATCCAGAAAGGGACTAACTTTTTGTTTTTCTAGTCTTCATGGTTTCAAAAGAAATCCTGAAAACATAATAATATTCTTTGTTTGAGAACTGATCTCTTGTTACAGTGCACTCCTAATCAGAGATGGTGGCAGAAAATGATGCCAAGTCACAGCTATTGGGCTTTCAGGGCAATAGATGAATAGCAGTAGTTTGGCATTACCTGCCTTTGTGTAGCAATTCTGGACACCATCTGTGGCTATAGGGTCATGGATGCCGGTGCCAACATGCTGACAGCAGTGAAGGTTGCCCACCTTAAGGGTATTGTCTGCCTGGCACATACACTTCTCCTGGTGGTGAAGGATGCTCTGGGGCTGAGAAGCACTGTCAGGGCCACCTGGGATGCTACCACCCTTGAAATGCAGGCCTTGCTGGAGATCTGCCGGTGCCTGGCCACTTCATACAGCATCAGACCTCCTCATCTGCTGCATGAGAGACAGGGGGAGGGGAGTGAGCCTGCAATCTCAGCTGAAATTCCACCTACACTATAATTGCATTTTTGGTGGAACAGAAGAACATAGTGCAGGATGTCATCTCTTCTGTTACCATCCTGCATGGGGAAGAGGAGCTCAGTGACAGCTTCAACAACTGGCTGACCCTCTCCCAAATGGTTTGTGTCCTCAAGCCCTTCCAAGACACCACTGATGTGCTCTACAACCATTCAGTCAGCCTGGGACAATTAATCCCCCTGATTTGGGGGCTGTATAGGGCGTGCTTCCACCCTGCAGCCAGGCCTCAAGGGCACACCTGTTCTCCCATGAGTCAGGGCCTTGGCAGAGAGGTTGCCCAGCAGGAATTCAGGTTGTGTCCTCTCTGCAAGGAACAGGAGTACAGGTTGGCCTGTATGTGTGACCCCCCCAGGATAAAAGACAGCATTGCTCTCTGGGGTGTGCAATGGAAGCATGAGCTCTGCAAAGAAGTATGGAGGCTACAGGCCAGCAGACATAACCAGAGGGAAATCCTGGTGGAAGAAGCTGCGGGGGAGGAGGAGCCACAGCCTGGTACCTCTGCCTCAAAGAGCCCAACCAAGCAGCCTCAATACTGGTTGTAAACTGGGTAATACAGTGGTAAACTGGGAGGTCAGCAGTGGTGGGGATGTCAGGAGTGCCAAAGCATGGATTTTGGCAAAGGAGTACCTGAGCCCACCTCCACCCATCCTCTGGAGTACTGGTTACGCCATCTGGCCCAACCTGTTTTGTATGGCCATGAGTCTCCTGTCCTGCCCTCCTGCCAGTGTCCAGAATGAGCTGGTGTTTTCCCAGCTGAGAGACATTCTCAGCCCTCACCACTCTTGCTTGAATCCAGCCACGGTGGATGAATTGACCTTCCTCAAGGTCAACCTTCCTCTCTGGGCTACCTATCTCTGGACCTCACAGGGTAAGATCCAGGCCTTCTATTGCCCTCTGCATGTCCCCATTCCTCTTCCTCTGTGAGTGATCCAGTATCAATCAATCAATTTATTTGGCCAGTGACCAGTACAAGTCAAAAGCAAAAACTATTCAGTAAAACATTTAAAAGTAGAGTTGGTCTAAATATAATAGAAATATCTCTAAGATTTGACATTTAAAATCCAGACATAATAAAGATTTACACCAGTTAAAGATTTTGAGCGATCCACTATATGACCTATGGGTTCAGGGCCAGATTAACAATTAGGCCAAGTAGGCACTGGCCTTTGGGCCCCCACATATTTAGGGGCCCTGGGCCATCTCCCCCCTGCTTGCAGCCCTCCCAGCCTGCACGCACAGCCAGCAACTGAGCGACTCTTTGCCCAACTTGCCTGGTGCGGCTGCTGCTGGTGTCATCTCCAAGTTTGCCTCTCTTTGCTACTCCCCTGCAGCTTTGTCAAAGGGGCTTTTGAGAAGGTGCCTGCAGGCTGCAGTGGGGGCTGTGGATGGGGGGGGAGCAGTCTGACTATGAGATAATCTGTGAGGGGACCCCCAATATTTTGACTGCCTAGGGGCCTCCACAGGGTTTAATCCGGCACTGTATGGGTTGCATGCTTGGGTAGGAGGATGGCTGCCTCTGCTGGGTGGGGGAGGACTTCCTCACCCAGCTCCTACCTCATGATTGCTCCATTTCTACGTCATAATTCAAAACCTACCTCATGATCACTTTAAATGGAAAACTCTGATTTCCACTGGTCTGGTGGGGCTGGGGGTCCTACCAAGCTGTTTTGGGGTAACTTTGGGGAGCCCCTGTTGAAACTCTGGGGATGTCTGCCATTCTGTCCTCCAGAATCTGCTTTTGGAGGCTTTTAGATGCTGCAAGCATAGGGGAGATACTAGCCTTGCTCCCAGTGTTTGGCTGGGGGGTGGTGTCTACCCAGGTGAAGTTTCCTTTTGAGTTTTGTGTCACTGGCTTGTTCCAGAGCCATTCCATAGACTCCTGTAACTGCAGCTGTCTTTTCCAGAGAGAACCAGGGAGACCTTTTTGGGAAGGGGGGAAGGGAATCCATAACTAGGACCCCAGAAATGTAATCCATCCTCTACTTGCAGATTGTAGACCGTGGCAAGGTGAGGTTCCCTGTGTATTTGGCTTGTGTAGCTTGCCGGGTGTCCAGTTTATACATTTTTGAACCAGTGGCTGATATTTTCCCTTAAAGCACTTTCCTGGCTTGACCTTAGTCCTATTGGGTTTACAGTGCCATAGGTTCTGCTGGGTTTGCAAAAATGCCTCTCCTTCAGTTTCTACTGCAGGGATTCTCTGGGACTTTGATTCTGTTCTGTGGGGCCTTAGTTTCCCCCTCCCTCCACTGGAAATGATGGAGGATGACGGTACCTTCTTTGTGGAGTAGCAACTCAGACCTGTAAATCCAAACCTCACCAAATTTGGAGGGAAGGTAGAGGAGAGTCAGCCTGAGATCTGCTTTGAAATTGGTGTCTTTAACATGCACAGGATACATTCCATACACTCCTGAACCTCCTGAATCTGCACCTCATTTCCCCAAAAAGCACTTTCCTCAGGGCATGTTTTTTGGAGGACCATAACTTGGATCCTGTAAATCTAATCCTTGCTAAACTTTGAAGGCAGGTAGGGGAGAGTCAGCCAGAAATCCCCTGTGAGTTTCATATCTCTAGCATGCCAAGGGGGGGGGGGGCAATCTACCACATCACAAACTTCATAAACCAAATCAGTTCATCTAGCACAAAAAGTTTATGATGGTCTGTGATTAATGAACCACACATTCCACAAATCACAACTTCATTTTCCAGGTTCACGCACATCCCGAGACAGACCCTTCAAAGTCAAATGAACTTGGAAGGGTGTAACTCTGCTCATAGTTACCAAATGGCTATTAGCCACCTTGAATCTAAGTACATAAAATGGGATATAAATGTTTATATGAATAAATAAACAAGCACTCACTAGAATCCAAAAAGTTAGCATGGATAAAAGAGCTCTTAATGAAAGGGCTACAAGGCATTACATGAGGATTCTAAATATATTTACAGACTGTTAACTTTAGAGACAGCAAAGGAAAGATTAAACAGGAATGGATGTTAGCTAGTTATGTGATGCTGGCTGTATTGGGGAAGGAGAGATAGAAAAGATGATAATAGGAGACAGGTCCATATTAGGTTGGTGCTGAAACCAGAATGGAAGATCATCATATAAACATAATTTTTGAAAGTGTCTCATGGACTATTTAATCCAGCTCCTCGTAGCAGCAAAATAGTAAAGAGTCCAGTAGGGTCTTTAAGACTAACAAATTTATTGTAGCATAAGCTTTCAAGAAACACAGCTCTCTTCATCAGATGCATGAAGGGTATGAGAAATTGGCCAGAGATATATAGGTTGGAAGGAGAGGGGAGAGTGGATGCAGGAAGTGAGTGCCATGTAAATGTAAAGCAGTTGCAAAAGTCATTAAAAAGGTAGAATGCCCAATCCAGGCTGAGCATAACCACTTCCTTCTAATGATGAATCTGAACAGAATACCTGAAAGGGAAAGGCTGTTACTTCTGGTAATGAGATAATCTAAAGTCTCTATTCAATCCAAGTTTGACTGAGTAAAATTTACATTTGAATTCCAATTCAGTAGCTTCCCACTGGATTTTGTTTTTGAAATGTTTCTGTTGAATTATAGAGACCTTCAGGACTTTTTCTGTAGAAGGAACTCATTTGCATATTAGGCCACACCCTCTGATGCCAGGCCAGCCAGAACTGCGTTCCTGTACGTTCCTGCTTTAAAAAAAATGCCCTGGTGACCTTCGAGTCCTTGATGGAATGTCCTGGTAGATTGAGGTATTCTCCTAGTGGTTTCTGGATATTGCCATTTTTGATGTGAGGCAGAACCTGCCATTTTAGTCTATTGTCATTCTGTAGTTCTAGATTTTATATATTTTAATTTGGTCTCTTATTGTTTTTTACTGTTGATTGGTTTTATGATGTAACCCGCCCTGAGCCTGTCCTACAGGAAGGGCGGGCTAAAAATCGAATGAAATAAATAAATGTCAGATTTGTGTACATTTACTCTTTTGCATAGAGGTTGGCTGATTTGTCCTGTGTACAGAGCAGAGGGGCATTGTTGGCACATGAGAGCATATATCACTTTGGAGGATGAGCAGCTGTAAGAGCCAGAGAGGGTATAGCTGATGCCATTGGGTCCTGTAATTGTATTTTCTGGGTAGATACATGGGCAGAGTTGGCATCTGGGTCTGTTGCAGGGTCTGGTTCCTGAGTTGGTGACTCTGTTAGATGGGCCACGGTTGTTAGTGAGAAGTTATTTAAGGCTGAGGGGCTGTCTATAGGCAAGGAGAGGTCTTCCACCCAGGGCTTGTGAGAGAGGCATCATTTTCTAGGATGGGCTGTAGATAACTGATAATATGTTGGACTGGTTTAAGCTGGGAACTATAGGTGACAACCAGTGGAGTTCTGTTGTTGGTTCTTTTTGGTTTGTCCTGGAGTAGGCTGTTTTTGGGTACTCATCAATTTGTCTCCTCACCTCTTTTGGTGGGTACTGTAGTCCCAAAAATGCTTGTTGTAAATCCCTCTGGATCTTTGATCATAGCAGCAAGGTTTCATACATTAAAAGCCCATGCTAGGGAACCCTGCTATTTCAGACTGTTTGATCTTCAGTGTTCCATCCCATTTCTTATACAATGGCTAGTGTAGGTTAGTAGCTTTTGAGGTAACCAGCAAAAGTTCTCATCCTGTTTGTACTGGATGACTACAGTGAAACTATAGTGAGACTACAGTGTGTGCAGAAACAGCTCAGACTATAGCTGGAGTGGATCGAACAAATGAAGTTTGAATTCCTTGAAATTTTTTAAATATTAAAAACAGCAGGTAATTTTATAATGTTCTGTTCCATCATGTACCCGATGGCAATTTCTCATAAGAAAAATTCTTTCAGGCCCAGCTAAACCAGGAACAGACAAGTTTATTTGGCAAGTCTACGGAAAGTGTCAGAAACAATTTTTTTGGAAATACATTTTAATATCATATGAAATAACTTGAATGGAACAATTTGCCATGCTCAAGGATACTAAATGCCATATGCTACACAGAAAATAAGAAGAAAGTCTGAACTGATCCCTGGTCTTTCCAGATGGCTAGAAACCATGTGCTACTGAAGGTTATGTCTAACTTAAACATTATGCTATTGCTTTTTATTTTTAAAAGGATGAATTGCTAACTTGTCAATATTTAGAGTGATTTCACACCATTCCTTAATCTCTCATTTATCCCTTCACTGACGGAATATACTGTAAACACAATACTTCCCCTCAAGTCAAGCAATTTTTACATTTTTATTCACCCCTTCCTTAAAGAAACTTGGTGCTGTATATTCTATTTCCCTCCCACAATAATTATGTGGGTTAAATTAGGTTTAGAAAGAATGAGGAGTATAAGGTCACCCACTAAGTTTCATGGCAAGGTGGGATTTCCACATGGGTGTTTCTGATTCTCATCCAGCAGCTCAAATATAATGCCAAACTAACCATCATGGCTTGGGTTGCTCACTTACACAGTAGGAAGCAATCCTTTAACAATCACACTGCCTCTAGTAGACTTGATTCATAACTCTTTTCATGCCACTGAGTTCAACTACTATCCAGCTAATGTAGGCTTCCCAAATCCCCAGGTCCCGGCAGGGGATCCCCCGGTTTTACAGGCTTCTCTCCCGCTCCCAGCCAGTTGGTCGGTGGGGGGAAGCCCCACCCCCACAGTCACCATGTACCTCTAGAGCTGCGGCAGGTTTAGAAGGCTGCAAAAACGTCCGTTTTTAAAATGTGTGCCTTTAAAGTTGAGCAGGAAGCTCTTCAGGAAGGGTCAGCAGCAGTTTTGTCAGAGCACAGACCCTCTGTTTCTTTTGCTTTTGTTTTCAGAGCAAGTAAAGTTGTGAAGGAACCAGACCCAGTGTGCGTGTGTGAGAGAGAGAAAGGGAGGGGGCAGGGGATTCCTTGGCTTGGAGGCTTTCCCCCCGCTTTAGAAAGCTTTAGAAAGGGGAGGAGGGAAATGTCTACTGGGCACTCTATTATTCCCTATGGAGAATGATTCCCATAGGGAATAATGGGGGATTGATCTGCGGGTATCTGGGGCTCTGGGGGGATGTTCTTTGAGGTAGAGGCACCAAATTTGCAGCATAGCATCTGATGCCTTTCCTCAAAACACCGTCCAAGTTTCAAAAGGATTGCACCGGGGGGGGTCAATTCTATGAGCCCCCAAAGAAGGTGCCCTAATCCTTCATTATTTCTAATGGAGGGAAGGCATTGAAAAGGTGTGCAGTCCCTTTCAATGTGATGGCCAGAACTCCCTTTGGAGTTCAATTGTACTTGTTCCAACCTTGCTCATGACTCCACCCCCAATGTCTCCTGACTCCACCCCCAAAGTCTCCAGATATTTCTTGACTTGGATTTGGCAACCCTAAGCTAATGGAAGCTGTGTTGAGGACCATACAGCAATCATGTAACACTGCAGGTTATCTGGACATTGGTAGCCAGAGTAATGACATTTGTACAGCTAAAAGATAATGGCCCTTTTCACACTTACCAGTGGAAACCGGAAGGGAGTCAGTATTGTGCCGCTTGCAGTAATCCGAGACAGGGATGGGAGTTTTCAGACACATGGTTTTTTTTTCCGGTAGGGTTCCGTGATTGAAACGAGCCATTTCACACTGTTCCGCTCTTATCTCGCTTCCACCAGCGCCAGCCGTTTTTGCCTGCCGGCTCGCGATCTCCAGCTTTTTTTTGGGGGGGGGAACGTCGGACTAAGATCGCTATAGCGCTATAGCGACGTATCACAACAGCAGCACCATAGAGATAGCTAGCCTCTATTGAGATAAGTTACCAGGTTTCAGCGGTGGCGATATCTGGCATCTTAATGGAGCCCAGGCATCCCTATGGTGATGCTGTTGTGATACATCGCTATAGCGCTATAGCGATCTTAGCCCGACGTTCCCCCCCCCAAAAAAGCCGGAGATCGCGTGCGCCGGCGGGCGAAAAAGGGCGCGAAAACTGCTCCCGGGTTAGATACTGGACATTTCACACAGCACCCCATAGCGATTTCAACCCGGAAGGAGGGGTTGAAAAGTGGAAGAAGCTGCTCTTTGTTTGTAACGACTCAGGCATGCCTCACTACCGGGACAGCCGCGGGAGTGTGTGAAAAGGTGAGAGTATTCTGGTAGCAGCCAGTTACTGAATCGGGTCTGTCTGAAATGCCAGCAGAAACCCATTACTGTTCAGTAACTGACCAGCTTCCATACCGGAATACATAGACTGTGTGAAAAAGCCCAATGATCCTTAGTGTTGTTACCATTATGTACTTTGAGAACCAAGAAAACCATTTTCCCCCATGTCAAGTTAAAAAACAGGACCTTCTAAATAAACTTTAGAAACCACAGCAGGCCAAGAACTGCTTAGTTGGCCAGATGATAAAAGGATATATTCCAAGTATTTATAACATAGCTGACCAATCCAGAGGTGCCACCCTGTTTTTCTGTTGAAGAGGGTAATGTTTCACACCATTGCTCCCTTCTGTGTTTGTTCCAAAACTTGTAGTGCAATCCTAAGGAAAGTTATACCCTTCTAAGACCATTTACTTCAATGGATTTAGAAGACTATAACTGTTTAGGATTGCACTGGTAATCATGAATAGTCCCAGGGAAATCTCCAGACTAGGAAGTTCCTGGTTAAATCCCCAGTGTCTGCATGTATGTGTAATATATTATGGATTTAATTCTTACAATTTTCTCCAAACCATGTAATTGTGATTGTTTATTCAATGGAATTCAAAGCCAAATTAGGCAGTACATGGACATCTCTGTCTCTTTCCCCTATATAATTTGTTAAACAAAGAAAGCCTTGCCAGGCTGCTAGTTTGAGCAGAGAAGGAAGCTGCTTAACCTTTCTTTCTCCAGTCCAGTAGTGGTGAACCTATGGCACAGGTGCCAGAGTTGGCACTCGGAGCCCTCTCTGTGGGCACGCATGCTCCCTCCCCCACATGAGGCTCTGGAGTCATATCTCACTGAAGTTCCTCCTCTCCCCAAACTCAGGCTCCTTTCCCCAAATCTCCAGGTATTTCCCAACCCAAACCTGGCAACCCTAACTGGGCCTCCTTCAGAAAGACAACAGGGCACTCCAACCTTTTTGAGCTCATGGGCACCTTTGGAATTCTGACATGGGAGGTTTGGTGCAACCACAATGCAGCCCTCAAGCACAATACACAGAGGAAAATTCCGTGCAGGTGTTCCTGAAGTTTTAGGGAAGGGGTTAGATGGGACCCACTAGGGCAGGGGTGGCCAAACTTGCTTAACATAAGAGCCACACAGAATAAATGTCAGATGTGTGAGAGCCACCAGCCACGAACATCAGATGTCTGAGAGGAAGGAAGGAAGGAAAATAGGTGGGGAGGGAGAGAGATAGGTGGAAAGAAAGCAACTTGAACTTTAAATGCATTCTCCAAGCCACTGGCTGGCTTGGCTTGCAGAAGTGGTTTAAAGAGATAAATACCTTCTCTGGTGGGGGCTTCAAGAGCCACATGATGTGTGTGAAAAAGCCACATGTGGCTTCTGAGCCACAGTTTGGTCACCCCTGCACTAATGAGATGGGTATAAATAAGGTAGTTTCATGTTTTCATGTGGCCAAGACCTGGTTGCGTTTCATATTTCAAAACTGTTGCGGCACAGACCAAGCTGAAGGGAAGAAGAGAGCATGGGTGTGTGGGGATTGGGGTGGGGGGTGGGGAGGAGAGATCAGGACCTTGAATCAAGCACAATTTTTGAAGGGATGCGGGTTTATTACAGGAAATGTTGGATCCCACTAATCTGGCAGAAACAGCGGCCGGGATCGCCTCTGGTTTAGGAGTGGAAAAGGAAGAATTGCAGGCTTCCTTGTTTTCAAATATGATGCTTCTGACAGCAGTATCTGCACAGAGCTCTTTCAAGCTACAGGGACCATAAGGGAAATTGTTGATAAGCTGTTTTTGAACTGTTGCACTGCTGTTTTGGTTTTCTAGAGCATCCTTGACAAGTGCTTGTCCAGCTGCTGCTTAAAGACTGCCAGTGAGGGGGTCGATTGCACTGTTGAACAACTCTTACTGTTAAAAAAGTTTTTCCTATGCCAGTCCTCTCTGCTGCCAGCAGGAACAGCTCGCTGCCCTCCTCTAAGTGGCAGCCCTTCTAATACTTCAAAAGAGCAATCAAGTCTCCCCCCCTCAACCTCCTCTTCTCCAGACTGAATATTCCCAAGTCCCTTAGCCTTTCCTCATTGGGCTTGCTCTCCATGGTTACTCGGAAGTAATCTTCAGTGAGCACTGTGGCACCTACTCTCTACACATGCACAGGATTGCAGTTTTAGTTTAAAGAAAGAAGAAGATATTGGATTTATATCCTGTCCTTCACTCTGAATCTCAGGTCTCAGAGCAGCTCACAATCTCCTTTATCTTCCTCCCCCACAACAGACACCCCGTGAGGTAGGTGGGGCTGAGAGAAGCTCTCCCAGAAGCTGCGCTTTCAAGGACAGCTCTGTGATAGCTATGGCTGACCCAAGGTCATTCCAGCAGCTGAAAGTGGAGGAGTGGGGAATCAAACCCAGTTCTCCCAGATAAGAGGCAATGCACTTAACCTCTACACCAAACTGACCCTCCTTTCTCACATCAGACTTCCTAGTTAATACAATTTAGACTATCCCTGAAGTTTCCAAGGGTAGCCGTGCTGGTCCATAGTAGTACAACTAGATTCGAGCCCAGGAGCACCTTAAAGACCAACAAGATTTGGGGGAGGGGTCACAAGCTTTCCAGCATTAGAGCTCCCTTGATTAGATAAAAGGAGCTTTGACTCTCAAAAATCTTGTTCTCTAAGGTGCTGCTGGACTCAGATTTAGCCATATAAATTAGTGAACTCCTTTCATCAACTTAATTTATTAACTAACGTTATGTATCCCCTGCCTTCCTCCCCAAAAGGACACTGAAGTGGTTTGACACACTATCCCCTTCGCTTTTATCCTCACAACGAACCTATGAAGTGGGTTAACTCAGAGTATATTACTGGTCCAAGGTTTCCCAGCATGCTGCCAGGACAGAGTGGGCATATGAATCAGGACCTCCCAGACCTGATTTGGACACCCTAACCAGCAGCTCCTGCTAAATGCACTATATTTTAATGTATTTTTTTCCTAATGGCAAACTAGAATGATGTTTATAATGTATGTTACATGTTCAAAAGTAAATTAGGTGGACAGGAACACCTCTGGGAAAGGCATGTTCTCAGTTTAACCCAGACCTGCAATCAACAGAGCAATGAATAGCCTCTATTTATTGCCTTATGGCACTCTCACCATTATTCTCCCATTCTGACATGTTACTATTTTGTTGGTTTCCTAAGCAAATGCTATCCAGACCAAATGTTCTTTCAGTTTGTTAATTTCACTTTGAATTGTTTTTTCTAAACTAAAACCTCATATTCAAGTTAAATTGCCGTGTTGGCACTTTGAGATAAATCAGTGGGTTTTGGGTTGCAGTTTGGGCACTCAATTTCTAAAAGGTTTGCCATCACTGCTTCAGTCCATTCCAACGAAAAATCACTCTTCCCAAGCTGTTTGTCTCCCACTGAGTGCAAATACTGGGCATCCATATCTTTTCCCCTTTCACTCTCTCTCTCTCAGAGTAACATATCTCAGAGAATTGTTGTCTAAAAGAGAGGATGGGAGAACAATGTAAACCACTTTGAATCTCCACTGGAGAGAGAAGTGAGGTACAAATGTAATGTCAGTGGAAAAGATGCTTGGAAATGTAATTTTGCATGCAGAAGGTCAGCAGCACTATCCTCTCTCAGTTATAGCCTCCAAGGCGGCATTTCAGTACAAAACAAAAACATCAGAGGAAAGGCATTAAATATTATTTATTTATTTATTATATTTATATACTGTTTTTAAAATACTTTTCTTCCAGTATAGAAGAGAGCCTTGTTTTCAAGCTTATGATTAAAGAAAGATGCAGAAGGGAACACATAGAGCTTCCTTATACTGAATCAGAAAGGTCAGTACTGTCTATTCTGGCTTCTTTCAGAGAGCCTTAATGTTCCAATGTAATTTCCCTCTTTTTGTTTTGATTTAAATAATTACACTTTTATTGAGAAGTTCTTACCTACTTACATTCCATCATAAGTAAGCATAGTTTTTCCTGTTCTTTCTGAGACCTGTTCTCCCTTGATCCTCCCCCCCCCGAAACAGTTTGAATAGTTTTTTTTGCCAGTATGTGCCATTTCACAGTGAATAGTTTTTTTTTGCCAGTATGTGCCATTTCACAGTGCTCCACCCACCTCAATGTTGAGGTGAGGGTGGGGTGGGTGGCATTACAGCAGGCCAGAAGTAGAGCACACATCCACTGACAAACTGTCATGGCCAATCCACTGAACGAACCACCATGGCTGCCTCATGGAACATTCCTGGGCCCCATTCTCAAATTCTGTGTGCAGTATGGGTGGGTGAGACAAGGAAGCAGCAAGACAGTCACAGCCCCATGAGTACCTTGAGGGAGTGATGATGGTGAGGGAGCTGGCAGCCTGACAAGCCCCAGGAGGGTTGATGAGCCAGGGCTGTGGCCCCAGCCTCTGCTGGCCAAAAGAGGTGCATGTACAGTGTATGATGCCCCCCAACACACACACTTTGTGACCAAATTGGTGCCCAATAAAAAATGAGGTAATAATGAATGGAGCATGAATACAGTAAAATTATTTACTGATGAAAAGAAACAGTAAGGGTTCTTTGAAGAACCTCAAGAATAACCTTCCAAAGCAATATTCCCTTAGCCCTGGAACTGGTTATATGATTTATTTTTTATGTGTAAATGTGTTATATGATTGGTCAAATGATAGTAGTAAAGAATGACTGACTGACTTGGTCATGATCATAGTCAGGGGTCATTTTCTAGAAAAATAGGTGGTGGAGCTCATTAGCATAACTCATTAGCATATCCCCCCAACCAAAAGCAACCTGACGCAAGAAAGGAGAGCCCTAGGAGAGCGAGGCCTGCTTGGACTAGCTAGAGATCCAGCCAGCCCAAGCAGGCCTTGCTCACCTGGGGCTCTCCTTGACCGCCCCCCCCCCAGTCCAAAGGCCAGCAAGTCACCTCCCATCCAAAATCACATAAGAAATGGAGAAACGGTGGCGTGGGCTTCTCCAGGGGTTCATGAGAGCTGCTGGAGGTGTGGCAAAGCACCTGGCGGCTGGCTGGCTGCCTGCTCTCCTAATCCAGGGATTGTTATGCAGCTGCACTTACTATTTAATGGACAAGGTAGGTGGGGAGGAGGAGGGAGAACCCTCAGAAAGGTTTAGGAGCTGTGCTCCTGTGAGCTCCTGCTGAATTCAAGGCCTGATCATAGTTATGCTGAATTCTTTAGCTGCTGTCCATAATTTAAGAAGGGAAAGAAGGGCAGTGCAGCCAATCAAAACAACTAGTGTAATGTGGGAAAGCAGTTAACCAATCAAAAGGACAGACAGGTACAGGGCCGGTGCTAAGGTTTCTGCTGCTAGAGGCAGAACCCTGCACCAGCACCCCCCACCCAGTGTCAAAGCGTGCATGCAAAGCGCACATGCGGCGTGATGATGTCATCCGGAAGTGACATCATCGCAGGGGCACCCCCACACTTCGCTGAGGCTTGATGAGACTCGGGAAGCCTCAGCAAAGTCTGACAGGCTTGCTGTCACTGCACCCCCCCACACCCTACTTTGCCCAGGCTTCCTGAGGCTTGGGAAGCCTGGACAAAGTCAGGACAGCAGCGGGCACGCCCAGAGCCAGGCTCTGAGCACGCTTACTGTCACCACACCCTCCCCCACTTCGTCCAGACTTCCTGAGGCTCGGGAAGCCTGGGCAAAGTCAGGACAGCAACGGGCACACCCAGAGCTGCCAGGGGACAGGCTGAGCATGCTGGCTGCCAGGGGACAGGTCGAGCTGCATTGGAGTCGGCATGAGTGGGGAGGGGGTGCCCACCCCCGCCTCTGCGGCGAGGTGGCGCCTGAGACCACCGCCTACTTCGCTGACTCCCACCGCTGGCTCTGAACAGGTAGGCAAACTACAATTGACCAGTGGACTTTGGGGCTGGTAACTGCATAAGCCAATGGGAACCAATGGAGGCGTTAAATTGCCATATAGCTCCAGTGCAAGAGTACAAGTGCAATCCCTCAAAATGCTGAAAATTGAACAGTCTGTAAATAATAGTACAACACACACACAGAGAAGTTCCACATAAAAACAGACATTGTGGAATGATCACTCCAATTGTGCTATCACTGGAGATGCCTAGGAGGTGGGGGAAGAACAGATCAGGACTGCAGCCTGGCAAGATGCCTCTGACTAGCACACGAAAGCTTACGTTCTGAATAAAAGTAAGTAGGTCTTAAAGGTGCAATTGACTTCTACTACTTCAGACTAATATGGCTGCCTACTTGGATTTATCTGACTGGCAGTGGGTGTCCAGGTTCTTCAGGATCACCTGTTTCCTTATCTTTTTAGCTGCATATGCCAGGGATTGAACGTGGGACCTTTCAAATGCAAAGCAGATAATTTATAGAAGAAAATAAGGGAAAGGTAGAAGACAAATATCTCCCAGTTAAAATTTATATCTAGTTGGACCAAACTGGAAGTCTTGACTGGAATGAAGTGGTATAACTATTATAGCCATTTCCCCTCTGGCAGGTGACAGGAGCCAAATAATGTGTCAGAACTAGTTTGGCTCTCACAATACAAGTGTCAGAGCTCTAAAAGATATGCCACAGAAGATATCTATCTTAATAAAGTTGGGCTAAATTTAATCCTTGTTATTCTAAAGAGAAATAATGAAATTTATCTTTTGCGCAGAAACCAACATTTCAGTCATCTATAGTATCATGAAACTGTTCCGGGATAACAAACATTGGTCACAATCTGGGCTTTTTTTGAGCAGGAATGCACAGGAATGCAGTTCTGGCTGGCTTGGTGTCAGGGGATGTGGCCTAATATGCATAGGAGTCACTGCTGGGCTTTTTTTGTAGAAAAAAAGCCCTGGTCACAATCAACATAGAGATGCTGAAGCCCATGGATTCACTGTTAAACTCTCTGTTGGAGTGAAGAAAATGTACAGGTATTTTATCCAGGTCCAGGATTAAGCAAATTAAACTGTGGTTTGCCTTGTTGTTCACTACATCCTTCCTTGTGTATTGTAGATTAGAGAAACTGGCATGGCATAACCAAGGCAGCCTAAGCTTAGCCATATGGTTTGGGGTAAGCTTTGACGGACGAATCACACATCTGCAGCAACTTCAAAAGCCTGGTGCAACAACGTGACCATTTTATTAATCACCTCTAAAATGATCACACTTAGGTTGCATCACTATTCGAATATTTTTCTTCAGGAATGGCACATTCAGGGCTTTTTTGTAGAAGAAGCCCAGCAGGAACTCATTAGCATATTAAACCACACCCCTAATATTAGCATATCAGTTCATTAGCATATTAGGCCACACCAGCTGGGAGAATCAAGTGCAAGTGGAACTGGTGATAGCCGGCTCCTGCCCCCCACCTGCCCCCCCTCTTTCCCTCTCTCCATGCAGAAGCTGCAGCTGCTTCCACCAGATCTTTAAAGGCATCCACATACCCCAGCAGCAGTCCTTCAAAAGACAATGCCCACCACTCAGGGACAGAAGGAAGGAAGGAAAATAGATGGGGGAGGGAGAAAGGAGGGAGAGATGGAAAGAAGCAACTAATTTTAAATGCATTCTCCAAGCTGCTGGCTGGCTTGGCTTGGAGAAGTGATTTAAAGAGAGAAATGCCTTCTCCAAGCCAGCCAATGGGGTGGTGGTGGCTTTGAGAGCCACATAATATATGTGAAATAGCCACATATAGCTCCCAAGCCACAGTTTGGTCACTCCTGGTCTAAAAGGTGCCACCAAACTCAAAATTCATATTAGGCTAACTTCCACATAAGTCTTTTCAACTACTAACATAACCTCCATCTTATTTGGACTGAGTTTCACCTTACTGGCCCTTATCTAACCAGTTGCAGAATCAGATACTTGTTCAGAATATCCATAGGCTCATCCTAATTTAGATGCAAAGGCGAAACAGATCTGGGTCTCGTCAGCATACAAATAATACGTCATTTTAGATCAGGAGTGTCAAACTCATTTGTTAGGAGGGCCAGATCTGTCATAAATGGGACTTTGTGGGGCCAAGCCATGTGTGTACTAAATGTAACGCCAGATAGAGGAGATATAGACTTTATAAAGAACACAGGCAAACACAATTAGAGATATTATTTCTTAACTTAAAATACAAACATGCTTAAAACTATTGCAATATTTTGTTTAGGAAAGGTAAGAGAATAGTGGGATTCTGCAATGCAATTTTAAAAATAAAACATCAAGAAAAAGCACAAGGATAACTCAGCAGAAAACTAAAAATATAAAATGCTCTCAGCCTGGGAAAACAAGAAATGGTAGCTTGGGAAACCATGAAATAGCAGGGTATTTCAAGCTTCTTCTCCCTGCCCCCCTGAATCTACTCAGATTAGCAATGGGTCTCCAGTATAATATCCCCCTTTGGCCGCGGGTTCCCAAATTACAGTACTCAGTAGGGACTAGTCCTCATGTTCATTAAGATTTTTCTGACAGATCTTTTGCCCAGAGTTATGTGAACGATATTTTGCAGGCCCTCAAATTCAGCCATTGGTCTTAAAATGATTCCACAGGGCTTTTTTTGAGCAGGAATGCACAGGAACACATTTCCAGCTGGCTTGGTGTTAGGAGGTGTGGCCTAATATGCAAATGTTCCTGCTGGACTATGCAAATGAGTTCCTGCTGGCCTTTTCTTTAAAAAGCACTGTGTGAAACAATGGTGATGTCAGGGGTGTGTGACTAATATGCAAATGAGTTCCTGCTGGGCCTTTTCTTTTTAAAAAAGTCCTGTGATCCCGAATTGATTCAATTAAGGTTGAATTTCGGAACATCTTTGAGCCCATGTTTTTTTGAACTGGTGGTGGTGCTGGGAACTTATAACAAATATGGTTACTGTAAAAAACAAAACCCCTCATTATTTCTGTTTACATTTCACTTATGGTATTTCAGAACATTAACAGAATGGAGACCTTTTTTCAACATTTGTCTTTATAATATTTTAACTGGATCTTTTTGAAAACTGTAGTGCCAGAGAACAAATGGAAGGATTTTATTGGTTTCCATGTTTGCTGCTCCATATGTTTTCAATGAAAAGTGGTCTTATTTTTGGCTCAATCACAGACCCAAGAGTGCCCATATATGTCAAACAATTGAAATGAACATTTTTGAACTGAAACATTTCATAGTTTTGCTTGTGAAAACCTGACAAGTGATTCTGCAATAAAAGGATGTTTTTAACATTGCTACAATTTTAAAATGTGTAAATTTGAGACCAAAATAATAATAATAATCAAGGTCACTCTGCATTTGACTGCTTGTAATTCCTGGAAGGAAATCTCTGTATAATGTTTCTTGTTTAGCATGCAGAATGGATCCTATAAAGATATATCATTAGATTGTGTGGAAAATGCAAAAATAAACACTTCTTTTTAAAAAAAATTCTCAGCCTAGTTTTCTTAATTTTCTGGTTCTTATAATTTATTTATGAATTTATTTAAAACACTTATGTGCCACCTTTCTATCCAAATAGGGATCCCAAAAGAAAGTTCTCAATTACAGTTGACATTTACCCCTTTAAAAATGTTGGAAGCAATGAGGCAGACACTGTTTTTGCCTTGCAGAGAAATAAGAAGTAATTCATCAACACTTTTTATAACGTTTATTGCTTAGCAGAAAAATAAATTTAATGTTATACAATTTTCTCTATGCAAGCATGTCTACATTCTAAGCATGTGTACATACATTCTGCTACTGAACCATCCTGCTTTTTAAATAGACTGTGGAAAACTGTAGATTTTAGAAATAATTTGAGACTAGTTTCCAGCCATTAAACCCTAATAATAACAGGAATTTAAGGCATGTGGTACAAGGAAGCCACCTGCATAATATCATTGCTATTTGCTAGCAATCTTGGGACTTTTCCAAATCAATATTTTATTGTGCTACACACACACACACACAGTGCTATCTGCATAAGAACTTCAGATGAGCATTGGAACACAAAACTCTGATTTGGGGATCTATGACCCCAGTATACAGAAGAAGCTGTTGGACATTGGATACGTTTTTATAGGTTTAACAATAAAGTTTCAGCAATGTGAGAACATAAGTTTGGAAGTAAGAAGCTGGAAGAAAACTATCATACAGAAATTACAGCAGTAAAATAAAAACATCTATGAAATAGTCTTGTAAAAGGCTTATGTAACACTTGGGATATTTTTTTTTTATTTTGAACTAATATTAATTTTATGCGTATCCTATCACATTCTGTATTTGAACAAGCAATTCTGGACACTTGCAATGAGAATGATTTCCAGATAAGATATGTTTGGCAGAGATCCCATAGCGCAGGTCAGCCAGGGGGAAAAGCCTCCCATAGATCACCTGGTAGAGACTGCTGACTATACCAGAGAGGACCGGTTCATGCTTCAGCTGCAGTGAACCTCCTGTATTCATCAATCAGGTTTTATATAGACAGTGTTCATGTTTGTGGTATGGATAGCTGTGAGGAATGAATTTCAGACTCCCTGTTTCACCTACTTCTAGAATAAATCGGCTTTCATAATTGGAAACAAACAAAAATCTTTAATCTGAACCAACAGCAACAAATCATATGTTCCGGATGCTGATGTGGTGGGGCAAATCATTTCAGAAGAGTTATCCAGTAAGCAAATTGGGTATCTGCAGTACAAGGTATCATTAACTGTTTTATAGCATCTGTGACAGAAAGCAATGGGTTAAGAATAAACTGAAGGCGCACAGGGCTGCGTCAGGTGACCTGAGGGTGGGGGCAGAGTGCTCGGAGCTCTCAGGGAGGGAAAAAAGTTAGTTTATGACAAGAGACTGCTGAGGCAGGAGCTCAGTCAGGAGTCTGTCAGAGTTGGAGCCTGACAGAAAGACTGAGAGGGTCAGTTGGGGCCTGAGAAGGGCTGAAAAGACCGCTGATCCTGAGTGGAAGCTGGATGAGGAGACGGGGAAGTCTTCCAGAGACGGCCAGCTTGACCTAACCAGCCGAGAGGGCTGTGTGTGTGTGTGAGTCAGTTAAAGACCTGAACGGTCACAGACACCAGGAAACTACGCTAAAGACCTAGTGAGGAGGTTGAGGGAGTGGATGTGGGTCAGAGACACCAAGAAGGGCTGAGAGAAGAGTCTTCAGTCGAGGGGTGTGACTAGACACATCTATCCCAAGAGGCCAGACCTTGGCTAGAGGTGGAGAGTGAGTTAAAGGGAACGGTGAACTGTGTAACTGTGAAAGATCCAAGAAAGTAAAAGTGACTGTAAGCTTGAAACAACTGAACAAAGATTAAGCCTGTGTAAATATATCCCATATCCCCAGTTTAAGACTGTTTGTAACAATAAATCTGTGGTTTTAAGTTCAAGTTCTCGTGAGCCTATATTGTGTGAGAAAAACTACAAAGCTGCTGTGGTCCCATCCATCTAAACAAGTAAAATACCCCGAAGAGACTGAAATTTAGAGATCCAGTAAGGCCGTGAGCCTGGTGCTGCTATAATTGGTTGCCAGCGTCGGGATTTCGAAGGAAAACTCCAAAATAAGTGTCACTAAGACACACAGAAAGTAGAGGGACATTGCAGTAAAGGAATTAAGACAGTTTTGTGAAAAATTCCTGTCAGAAATGGCTCCTCCTAAGAGAACTACCACAGCCACGGGGGATGGGCAGACACAAGAGGAGATTCCTGAGGAGAATCCTACTCATAGCATAGAGGCTATGAAAATACAGTTGGAATTGGCCAGAATAGAGGCAGAAAAAGAGATTCAGATGGCCAAGATTCAAGCAGAAAAAGGAATGGAAATGGCTAGGCTGGAATCAGAGAAAGGAATGGAAATGGCTAGGCTGGAATCAGAAAGAGAGGAGAGAGAACGCAGAGAAAGGGAAGCAGAGAGAGAACAAAGAGAGAGGGAAGCGGAAAGAGAGAGAGAACATGAGGAAAAAATGTACAGTTTGAAACTCCAGGAGATTCAGGGAAGGCCTGAGTTTCAACGTGATACTAGAAATGAGAGGCGCCTCACAGTAGAACAAAAGAAATTCCCCAAGTATCAAAAAGGGGATGATGTAGAAGCTTTTTTGTTTAATTTTGAAAGAACATGTAAAGATTTAAGAGTTGCTGATGAGGACAGAATGATTTATTTGAGACCTCAGATCTGTGGAGAGTTGAGTGAAATCTACTCTGAACTGAGGGATGAGGAGACTTCTGATTATCAATTGTACAAGGAAAGGGTCAGAGTCCGCTTTGGCTTAACAGCAGAGCAAAGCAGGAAAAAATTTAGAGAAATCAGAAGGAAGCCTGGAGAAACATACTCTCAACTAGGTTGTCGGTTAGACAGAGCCCTGAACAGATGGGTTGAAGGGAGTAAAGTTTCCACTTTAGAAGACCTGAAAAACTTAGTGGGCTTGGAACAGTTTTATAACCAAGTCCCCTCTCAGTATAGGTGGGTTCTGAGAGACAAGAAATTAAAGACAGTAGAAGAAGTAGCTATGATTCTAGATGAGATTGAATCAGATCTAGGGAGTTCAATGTGGACTGCTCCAACTAAAAAACCCCGAGTCTGGAACTCTCCAGAGAAGTCTGGGGCGGGTAACAACAACCCTGCAAAGCGGTACAGTCCACCTCCATACAGAAGGACCCAGGCTGCTTGCTTCCAATGTGGAGGATTTGGGCACTATGCCAAATTTTGCCCAGAAAAAGGGAAAAAGACCCCACCAGCTAAGACAGTTAAAATAGTGCAAAGTCAACAGAAAGAAGTAGAAACAAACCCCTCACTTCCAGAGAACACACCACCAGAAAGACCCAATAGTGTTCTGAAGGTGTGGAAAGTGCAGGAAAGCTTGAGTGAGGAATATACTGAGACTGTGACAGTAAATGACGAGGAAGTCAAGGCGTATAGGGACACAGGGGCTCAGGTTTCCCTAGTACAGCCAGAATTAGTAAAAAGTCATCAGTATTTGCCTGGGAAATCTTACACCATAAAAGGCATTAAAGGACCTACATTTGAAGTGGCCCTGGCAGAAGTTCCTATCAAGTATAGAGAGTTCCAAGGTGATTGGATTGTGGGAGTCCTGAGTGACATAGGAACATCGCTTCTATTGGGCAATGATTTAGCTGATGAGTTAAAGAGACAGCAAGCTAATCCTGTCAACATTGTAACAAGAAGCAGGCCAGAAGCAGCAACTACTGAGGTGTGTGTACAGCAACCAGCAGAAGAAGAGGAAACAATGTTGCAGACCATCCCTGCTGCAGAATTCCTCAGAGAGCAGCAACAAGATGACAGCCTGAAGGAACTATGGCAGAGAACTGGGGTGAGTGACACTGAGATCACAATTGAACACCCATGCCAATTTAAAGTGATAGACCAGAAACTATACCGGGTGGCCTTAAAAAGAAAACATAACATAGTATGGGAAAGAAAGAAGCAATTAGTCCTGCCAAGAAAGTATAGGATGCAAGTGTTGGATTTGGCTCATGCATCACCCATGGCCTCTCACCTTGGCATCAATAAGACAAGGGACCGAGTGCAAGAACGGTTCTTTTGGCCAAATATGGGCAAGGACATAAGGGCTTTTTGTAAATCGTGTCAAGCCTGCCAAATGGTGGGGAAAGCTCTAGACAAAACTAAGGGTCTATTACAACCAGTCCCTATAGTCACAGAAGCCTTTGGGAAGATAGGAGTAGATATTGTTGGTCCTATCTCCAGAGTGACCAGAAGGGGAAACAAGTACATTCTGACCATCGTAGATTATGCCACCAAGTTTCCAGAAGCGGTTCCACTTAAGGACATTGAGGCAAAGACAGTGGCGGAAGCCCTATTGACTGTGTTTTCAAGATTGGGTTTTCCAAAAGAGATGGTGACTGATTTAGGCACCACATTTATGTCAAATGTGATGCAAGAGTTGTTAAGAGCTTGTGGAATCCGGCATGTGACCACAACAGCATACCACCCACAAGCAAATGGACTCAATGAAAGGTTTAATGGCACCCTGAACCATATGCTAAAGACTTACGCATACAAGCATCCCAACGATTGGGACCAGAGGTTGCAACACCTGCTCTTCGGGTACAGGGAGGTACCCCAAGAAAGTTCCGGGTTCAGTCCATTTGAACTGTTGTATGGAAGACAAGCCAGAGGACCCCTTGATGTTCTGAAAGAGGCGTGGTCCGGGAACGAGGATATCCAGGAGACAGATGTCATCTCTTACCTACAAGAACTACAACAGCATCTGCAGGAGGTGAGGACGGCTGCTGCAGACAACATGAGAAGATCGCAACAACGGCAGAAGCAGTGGTACGACTCCAAGTCCAGAGACAGAGAGTTCAAGCCAGGAGACAGAGTACTGGTTTTGAAGCCCAGGAAGAAGAACAAGTTAGATGTGGCCTGGGAGGGACCTTATACCATCGCCCATAAGGTCTCCAACGTGAACTATGTAGTGAACTTAAGTGAAGATGGGGAACAATGTAGAGTGTTCCATGTAAACATGCTAAAACCTTATTTTGACAGGGGTAATTTGGTTTTAGTTGCAAAGAAGGGAGTGAGTGAGGGAACTGAATTGTCGGGTTGGGGGAAAATATCCCAGGAAGAAACCATTAAGGAGGTTCAGTTCGCCCCTTCTCTTAATGGAGAACAGAGAGCCCAATTACAAACAATATTGGGAGGGTACAAGACAATCTTTTCAGATGTACCAGGGAAGACGAACTTAGCGTGTCATAAGATTGACACAGGGGATTCGAGGCCTGTAGCACTCCAACCATACAGAGTGACTGGCCCGAATGCCAAGTATGTACAGCAGGAGGTAGAGGAGATGTTAAAACTGGGTTTAATTGTACCTTCAGAAAGTCCATGGGCCTCACCTGTAGTCCTAGTCCCCAAACCAGACAAAACTATGAGGTTTTGTGTAGACTACAGGAGATTGAATAAAATAACAGTACCGGATGTGTATCCAATGCCTCGCATAGACGAGTTAGTCGAGACAATTGGAGCTGCCAATTTTATTACCACCTTAGATTTGACAAAAGGGTATTGGCAGGTAGCTATGGATCCAAAAGATCAACAGAAAACAGCGTTTATAACCAAGGAGGGACTCTTTGAGTTTACTGTGTTACCATTTGGGTTAAGGAATGCTCCCTCCACATTCCAAAGAGTAATTGACAAGATGCTAGTGGGACTGAAAGAATTTGCACTTGCCTATATTGATGATATTGCCATTTTCAGTGCTACATGGAAGGAGCATTTGCAGCATGTGGCCATTGTATTACAGCGAGTGAAAGATGCGGGTCTCACCATCAAGGCATCTAAGTGTCAACTAGCCATGGCCGAGGTTAAGTATTTAGGGCATGTGCTAGGAGGAGGTAAGATCAAAGCAGATTGGGGAAAGGTGCAAGCCATACATGAGTGGCCTAGACCCCAAACCAAAAAACAAATACGAGCGTTTTTGGGTGTAGTAGGATACTACCGGAGGTTCATACCTGAGTTTAGCACGATAGCAGCACCGCTATGTGAGTGCACCAAGAAGAAGAACCCTGATCCAGTAATCTGGAATTCAGAGTGTGAACAAGCGTATGAACATCTGAAAGTGGTTCTGACCACGGAACCAGTGTTGAAAACCCCAGAGTTTTCAAAGGAGTTTACCCTCTTCACTGATGCATCTAATGTGGGGGTAGGTGCAACTTTAAGTCAGCAAGGAGAGGAAGGACTGTACCATCCAGTTCTGTATTTGAGTAGGAAGTTATTGGACCGAGAGCAACACCTCTCAGTAATTGAAAAAGAGTGTTTAGCGATTGTGTGGGCAATAGGTAAATTGAAACCATACCTATGGGGAAGGAAGTTTACACTGTGTACAGATCATTCTCCCCTGAAATGGTTGAACCAAGTTAAAGATACGAACAGCAAACTGGTAAGATGGAGTTTACAGCTCCAAGATTACAACTTCGACATCCAGCATATACCGGGGAAGCAAAATGTGATAGCAGATGCGCTATCAAGAAGAATGTGAATTTTAAAAGTCTGTTTGTATGGTAATGTTATAGATATAAGACTATATACCTGATGAAGAATGTATATAATTTTGAAGTAGGTGTTATAGCAAAAGTGTTATAACAAAGTTAGTGTAACCCAAGGAAGTGTGCCCATGTCCCATTGCTCAGCAAAAGGCTGAGACCTTTAGCCTTGCGCAATGTCTCAGAAGGGGGAGGGACATGTGACAGAAAGCAATGGGTTAAGAATAAACTGAAGGCGCACAGGGCTGCGTCAGGTGACCTGAGGGTGGGGGCAGAGTGCTCGGAGCTCTCAGGGAGGGAAAAAAGTTAGTTTATGACAAGAGACTGCTGAGGCAGGAGCTCAGTCAGGAGTCTGTCAGAGTTGGAGCCTGACAGAAAGACTGAGAGGGTCAGTTGGGGCCTGAGAAGGGCTGAAAAGACCGCTGATCCTGAGTGGAAGCTGGATGAGGAGACGGGGAAGTCTTCCAGAGACGGCCAGCTTGACCTAACCAGCCGAGAGGGCTGTGTGTGTGTGTGAGTCAGTTAAAGACCTGAACGGTCACAGACACCAGGAAACTACGCTAAAGACCTAGTGAGGAGGTTGAGGGAGTGGATGTGGGTCAGAGACACCAAGAAGGGCTGAGAGAAGAGTCTTCAGTCGAGGGGTGTGACTAGACACATCTATCCCAAGAGGCCAGACCTTGGCTAGAGGTGGAGAGTGAGTTAAAGGGAACGGTGAACTGTGTAACTGTGAAAGATCCAAGAAAGTAAAAGTGACTGTAAGCTTGAAACAACTGAACAAAGATTAAGCCTGTGTAAATATATCCCATATCCCCAGTTTAAGACTGTTTGTAACAATAAATCTGTGGTTTTAAGTTCAAGTTCTCGTGAGCCTATATTGTGTGAGAAAAACTACAAAGCTGCTGTGGTCCCATCCATCTAAACAAGTAAAATACCCCGAAGAGACTGAAATTTAGAGATCCAGTAAGGCCGTGAGCCTGGTGCTGCTATAGCATCTAATTTGTTTTTTTTAGCATTAGGGCTCTACAGAGTAAAATAAATTCCCCAGCACAAAAATACATTTAGACCTCACAAATGTTTTACTAATATGTTTACCTGCAAGGCCTCACACAGGGTTTCTGAATCCCAGCTGTTGTGCATCAGATTCTGTAGTGCTCCATCCCTGGCCACTCTTGACACAATTTTCCTTTTTGTTTGTTTTCTTTGGAAGGTGCACTTGTGTGTTTTGTGCATCCACCTATACCAGTGTAACTAGCTCCCAAGTGAGTAAGTGAAGGTTTCCAAGCTCTGCCCCTTTATGATCCTGTTCTCCTTGCCTCTGCTCTGCCCAGGGGCCCCAGATCTCTCCTGGGCTAGCCACTTTGAGTCTGGTCCCAGCTGTTCCCTGATCTTGGGGACTTTCTCACTGCTTCATCTGTCCACTTGGGTTGCCAACCTCCTGGTGAGACCTGAAAATCTCCCAGAATTACAACTGATGTCTAAATTACAGAGATTAGTTCTCCTGGAGAAAATGGCTGCTTTGGAGGGTGGACTGCATAGCATTATACTCTGCAGAGGTGCCCCTCCCACACAAAAAAGCCCTGCCTTTTCCAGGCTCCACTCCTCAAATCTCAAGGAATTTTCTAACCTGAAATTGGCAACACTTCTCTTCAATGGGCTTCCTTCAGCTTTGCTTTTGGACTTCTCTTGTCAGCCTATTGCTCTCTTTTAACTGAGTGGGCAGTGGAGATGGGCCCCAGGATATGCTCTGCCCAACCATTGGTGACATTTCATCACTTCCTGCCTGGCTGTGTTAACTTCAAGCCAGACCAGTTAGAACATTCAATCACTACCTAGGATTAGGATTAGATGTCCACTGGCCCACATAAAGAACTGACTGAATTCAAGAAGACAATCTTACAATCAAAAGACAGAGTCATATTCCCCACCCCCTCACTCTCCCAGTGCATGTCATCCATCAGAGTGACCAAGGCAGTTTCAATTCAATAACCAGGCCTGAAACTAGACAGTACATTTGAGACTAGGGGCGTTTTCGCACTGCGACGTCCCTCTTCGGCAGCGACGTCCCTCTTCACCGCGCAGGATCTGAGTGGATTTCGCACCAATTGCTGCGGAGCACCCGGAAGAGCTGCAAAGTCCCGCGGCTTTTGCGGCGCAAATGGAAACCGCCCAAAACCAGTTTCCATTTGCGCCGCAAAAGCCGTGGGACTTTGCGGCTCTTCCGGGTGCTCCACAGCAATTGGTGCGAAATCCGCGCAGATCCTGCGCGGTGAAGAGGGACGTCGCTGCCGATTAAGGTCAGTGCGAAAATGCCCTAGATGTAGTTATTCAGTTCTTCTGGGTCCAGAGTAAGTTTCTTTAGGTATGGACTGCCTGCTTCAAGGCAGGAGCACCCAATCCTTCTCTCAGGGAGGCGTTTACTGTCTCTTGGTCCCCAGCAGATTTAAGCAGCCAGGAGAGCCACAGTTCATGCAAGCAGGTGGTAGTTTTCAAACTTCAAAGAATCCTGTCCCTGTCTTTAGACTGCACAAGCCAAAAGATGTCCCACATAACTGGAAAAATAGAAGAAGAAAAAAAGAAAGAAGAAGGAAGAAAGAAGAAGAGAAGGAGGAAGCAGAGGAGGAAGAGGAGACTGGATTTATACCCCGCCCTTCACTCAAAGTCTCAGGTTGAGGTCAGACGCACATAAACTGATGAGATGGGCATGGATGAAAGCCAGATGCATGTCGGATTTTATGCAGTTGTCCAAACATCAGCATCTGGCAATGGTCGTTGGCTCGTTCATATCCCGAACTGCCATGACTGAGATGCGGACTTTTTTGATAGTACATTAAATCCAGAATAAGAATGCTTCTGACGACTCCCGCGTGTACTTTCTATGTTTGAACGCTCCATTGTAGCCGACTCGTCGCTTCCCTACGAGAGCCCACTCCAAATGATATCATTGCGTCAGCAATTGTTGACTCAGCCTTCCAACCTTCCGAGCTTGCTGGGGGGGAAAGTGTAATGACTGGGGAAGGCAATGGCAAACCACCCCGTAAAAGGTCTGCTGTGAAAACTGTGTGAAAGCAGCATCACCCCAGAGTCGAAAATGACTGGTGCTTGCACAGGGGACCTTTCCTAAATGGGGCGGGAGGCAGATCGCCCACCTTTGCTGTCTCCCTGCCAGGGGAGGAAGATGACCCACCTTTGCCATCTCCCTGCCAGGCGGAGAGACAGCAAAGAGAGTTGCCATGTCCCCCCCCCCATTTAAACACCACGTCGGGGTGTTTAAATGGGGGGGAGGAAGATCACCCACCTTTGCTGTCTCCCCGCCAGTTGGAGAGACAGCAAAGAGAGTTGCCATGCTCCCCCCCCCATTTAAACACCACAGTGGGGTGTTTAAATGGGAGGGAGGAAGATCACCCACCTTTGCTGTCTCCCTGCCAGGCAGAGAGACAGCAAAGAGAACTCCTGGGCTTCACCTTCCTTTCCGGGTGTTTAAATTGAGGGGGGGGGCAGATCGCCCACCTTTTCTAGTACCTTTAAAAAAAAAAGCCAAGCACAATATCCCACAGTACTGCGCTTGCGCAAGTGTGGAATGCCATCTCAAAAAATGAGGTCCGGTTGAGACCTCTGATCAACCAACGACGGGACCAACGCTACTTAAAACTGAAGGATGGAGGGATGTCTGATCAGGAAATTCGTTGTAAAAAAGCTGCGGGGTATAATAGCGACGGGTTAGGGATGGATTTAATGGTGAGTGTGACCATGGCCTCAGAGTGGAATACAAACAATCTCCTTTCCCTTTGTCTCCCCACAACAGACATCCTGTGAGGTAGGTAGGGCTGAGAGAGCTCGTTTGAGACCTGCTCTTGAGAGATCAGCTCTTTCAAGAACTGTGACTGACCCTAAGTCACTCAGCAGGTGTATGTGGAGGAGTGGGGAAATCAAACCCAGTCCCATATTAGAGTCCACATACTTAACCACTACCCCAAACTGGCTCTTGATGCCCTGGGACCATCTGATCCTGTTAATATTAATGTAGAGTCCAAATTGGAATAGATATGAGATTTTATCCATGAAGTGCTTAGCAAAATGATCACAGTGGGCTGTAGAGCAGTCCTCCTCTTCCTGTTGGCCAGATCCCAATAGGTCCCTAATCTCCTAAAAGAGCTTTGCAATGGTAGCAGAGACATATTGCTTCTTTGATGTCATCACCTCCACAGAGTAGGCTGAAAAGTAAGTTCTAGTCCAGGGGTGGCCAATGGTAGCTCTCCAGATGTTTTTTGCCTACAACTCCCATCAGCCCCAGCCATTTTTCCATGCTGGCTGGGGCTGATGGGAGTTGTAGGCAAAAAACATCTGGAGAGCTACCGTTGGCCACCCCTGTTCTAGTCCATGCCTTGTCAAATTCATCCTGGGGTTTTCTCCAGGATGAGTCTAGCCATTTCCATGTCTTTTCATCATCCACAGCCCCTCCATAAACCAAGGGACCAGCATAGATTTCAAGTGTATTGCTAGCACAGATCAGCTTCTCTTGCCTTGCCTTATATCCTATACACCATTACCTCAGACAGGATGACACAGTTAGACTCTCATCTTGCAGGAACATGTGAAATAGTCTGAGCCACCCCTGCCTTGGGATATTCCATGCTGATCATATTATAATGCATTTTTAACATGTCAGTTACACATTCCTGATATAACCGTACTGAGGCTGCCTACTAATTCCAGTTTCTCTAGCACAAATAAAATTAATTACCTTTTCAAAGACACTTGAAATATACTTTATGGAATTAGTTACACCTACAGCTAAAACTGTGACTAATGTGCCTAATCTCTCTTTTCAAGAGCTCATAAAACCTGATTCAAGATAAAACCTGGCAAATATATTTTGCAATAGGCCTACAAGTGACAATATATGTTTACTTTCATCACGGTTAATGAACCATATTTTTGAATTCTCTGTGGGCTTTCTAATGTACTTCTGCATTTATACATTTTTTTTACTTTAGCCCTTTTTCTTCATAAATTTAATCATACTTTATTATGTGTATCTGTTTTTGTATTGGAAAAAAATGAATTCAATCATTTTGTTACCTCTGTTGTTTTCCTGTGTAACGTTGTTTGAAGAGAACGAGAAAGCGTTCATAAAAACAGTCCTTCTTTGTGAAAAATTTGTCATTAACAGCCACAACTTACATGGCTTAGACTTACAAAACTGTGAAACAGCAAATTTCAGGCTGCCAATTCAGTTCAAGTTGCCAATTCTGGACTAATTTCAGGTTGCCAGAGCTCAAGATTTGGGGGCAGTCCCTGTGGAGGGTGGAATTTGGGGAGGGATTTCACATAGAAACTAAGGTATATCATAGAGCAGGGGTGACAAACTCATTTATTAATTGGACCAGATCTGACATAAATGTCACTTTGTCCGGCCGAGCCATGTGTGGCATAAAATGTAACATGAGGTACTAGAGATATAAACTTTATAAGAGTATTTCAGATGCTGAATGGCAATAGTAGGCATGATTGGATTAGGTGTGATATGCAGTGGGGTAGCAGGTATGGAGATATCAGGGCCGCGGTCACACTCACCATTAAATCCATCCCTTACCCGTCGCTATTATACCCCGCAGCTTTTTTACAACGAATTTCCTGATCAGATATCCCTCCATCCTTCAGTTCTAAGCAGCGTTGGTCCCGTCGCTGGTTCATCAGAGGTCTCAACCGGACCTCATTTTTTGAGATGGCATTCCACACTTGCACAAGCGCAGTATGTGGGATATTGTGCTTGGCTTTTTTTAAAAAAAGGTGCCAGAAAAGGTGGGCAATCTGCCCCCCCTCCATTTAAACACCCAGAAAGGAAGGGGAAACCCAGGAGCTCTCTTTGCTGTCTCTCCACCTGGCGGGGAGACAGCAAAGGTGGGTGATCTTCTTCCCCCCCCCCCATTTAAACACCCCACCGTGGTGTTTAAATGGGGGGGGAGCATGGCAACTCTCTTTGTTGTCTCTCCGCCTGGCAGGGTGACAGCAAAGGTGGGTGATCTTCCTCCCCCATTTAAACACACCGACATGGTGTTTAAATAGGGGAGGGGAGCACGGCAACTCTCTTTGCTGTCTCTCCGCCTGGCGGGGAGACAGTAAAGGTGGGTGATCTCCCCCCCCCATTTAAACACCCCGCCGTGGTGTTTAAATGGGGGGGGGCGGAGCATGGCAACTCTCTTTGCTGTCTCTCCGCCTGCCTCCCCTCCCCCATTTAGGAAAGGTCCCCTGTGCAAGCACTAGTCGTTTTCGACTCTGGGGTGATGCTGCTTTCACAAAGTTTTCATGGCAGACAAAAAAGTCCGCGTCTCAGTCGTGGCAGTTCGGGACACGAACGAGCCAACAACCATTGCCAAATGCTGATGTTTGGACAACCACATAAAATCCGACATGCATCTGGCTTTCATCCATGCCCATCTCGTCAGTTTATGTGCGTCTGACCTCGGCCCAGCATTGGTAATGAGACAAGAAACCTAGGTCTCAATTTGGTACAGGAGGATTCAGTCCAGGAGGATACGAGGAAATAAGCCTGGAAATAAGCCTGAACAAGTGACTCATGAAAGACACAAATTTTGTTAGTCTTTAAGGCACTACTAGACTCTTGCTCTTTTCTACTGCTATTAGAAACCAAAACACTCAAAAAGCTGAGAACACATAAAAGCTCATGCCCTGCCACAAATTTTGTTAGTTGTTAAGGTGCTGCTAGACTCTTGTTCCCTTCCCCTAATAAAGAATGCACGTTATGCTGTTAGATTTCTTTCCCACTCCCATCTGGAAGAAATAGGGATCTCTCTCACACACACTCTCTCTGGCTTGTTCTCTCTGGCTCTTTCCTCCCCCCCCCCTCTCTCTGAAGAAGTGTTCAGGCACACAAAAGCTTATAGCTGGAATAAAACATTGTTGGTCTGAAACAGGGGACTCCATTTCCCACCTCTTTCTGGTTCTTTCCCTCCCCCTCCGTCCCCCCCAAAGAAAAAGTGTGCTTGCACAAAACTTAAACAAGGAACAAAACTAGGGTTGCCAAATCCAATTTAAGAAATATCTGGGGCCTTTGGGGATGGAGCCAGGAGCAAGTTTGTGACAAGCATGACTGAACTACAAAGGGAGTTGTGGCCATCACATTTAAATGGATGCACACCTTTTAAATGCCTTTCCTCCATTGGAAATAATGAAGTATAGGGGCACCTTCTTTGGGGCTCATAGAATTGAACCCTCTGGTTCAATATGTTTGAAACTTGGAGGGTCTTTTGAGGGGAAGCATTGGATACTATGCTGCAAATTTACCTCAAAAAACAGTCCCTCAGAGCCAGATACCCACAGATCAATTTTCCATTATATCCTATGGGAATCGGTCTCTATAGGGAATAATGCAGGGAATAATAAAGGGGGGACATTCTGATTATCCTGAAGTGGGGGGAAGGCCTCTAACCCGGTGGATCCCCTGCCCCCACCTGGGGATTGGCATCCCTGAACAAAACGTTGTTGGTCTTAAAAAGGGGACTCTCTCTCACTCTGAAGAAGTGTGCTTGCACAAAAAAGTTTATAGGCATAAAGCATTGTACGTCTGTTGGCTACCACAGGGCGCCATTTTTCCCTTTCTCTAGCTTGTTCCCTCTGTTTCACTCCCCAAAGAAGGAGGGAGAGGAGCCATCAGCTGATCAAGGGAAGGCTTTCTTTCTCTCCTTTATGAAATAGGAAATAGGAGAACTGGGTAAAAGGAACTATGATGCAAGAAACAGGAAGTAGGAAGCAGCAGAGGGCCAGTTGCTCAGCGGGATAGATACAGGCTTCCCAATCCACAGGTCCCAGCGGGGGATCCCCTGGTTTTACAGGCTTCCCCCCTCCCCCAGCCAGCTGGCCGGCGGGGGAAGCCCCACCCTCACAGCCATTATGCACCTCCATGAACAATTCCCATAAGGAATGATGGGGAATTGATCCGCGGGTATCGGGGGCTCTGAGGGGGCTGTTTTTTGAGGTAGAGGTGCCAAATTTTCAGTATAGCATCTAGTGCCTCTTCCCAAAATACCCCCCCAAGTTTCAAAAGTATTGGACCAGGGGGTCCAATTCTACAAGCCCCAAAAGAAGGTGCCCCCATCCTTCATTATTTTCTATGGAAGGAAGGCATTTTAAAAGGTGTGCTGTCCCTTTAAACGTGATGGCCAGAACTCCCTTGGAGTTCAATTCTGCTTGTCACACCCCTGTTCCTGGCTCCACCCCCAATGTCTCCTGGCTCCACCCCTAAAGTCTCCTGGCCCCACCCCCAAAGTCCCCAGATATTTCTTGAATTGGACTTGGCAACCCTAGATATTCCTGCAGGAGTTGGATACAGCCTGTAGGCCATATGTATGACACCCCTGTCATAGACCCTGCCCTGTGAAATGGCCAGTTTCCCTAGGGGAACTGATCTCTGTTCTCTGGAGATCATTTGTAATTCTGGGACAACTTCAGGGCCCAAGTGGAGGTTGGCAACCCTACCAACTGCCTCCTTAACAACAACAACAACCCTTTTTAAAGGAAAATGGACAGTTGAACCCTCTCCACTTTGAGCATGAAGCAGGCATAGGGTTGCCAAGTCCAATTCAAGAAATATCTGGGGACTTTGGGGGTGAGCCAGAAGACTTTGGGGTGGAGCCAGGAGACATTAGGGGTGGAGCCAAGATCAAGGCTGTGACAAGCATAATTGAACTCCAAAGGGAGTTCTGCCCATCACATTTAAAGGGACAGCACACCTTTTCAATTCCTTCCTTCCATAGGAAATAATGAAGGGGGCACCTTCTTTTGGGGCTCATAGAATTAGACCCCCTGGTCCAATCTTTTTGAAACTTTGGGGGTATTTTGGAGAGAGGCGCTAGATGCTATACTAAAAATTTGGTGCCTCTACCCCCAAAAACAGGCCCCCCAGAGCCCCAGATACCTGCAGATCAATTCTCCATTATTTTCTATGGGAATAAATCTCCATAGGGAATAATAGAGTTCCCAGCAGACATTTCCCTCCCCTCCCCCCGCTTTCTGACGACCCTGAAGCGGGGGGAGGGTCTCCAAACCGAGGGATCCCCTGCCCCCACCTGGGGATTGGCAACCCTAGGCAGGCAATTACAAAGTTAGATAACATGCAAAAACGTTTTTTGTTTCAGTGGTCTTAGTTTCACTCTTAAATATAACCCGCAAACTTCCAGGTCTTCCTGAAAGCCCTCAGACCTTTTTATCTGGTGGATGCTGCAGTGATTGTTCTAAAAAAGAGGCTGCAGCTTAATTGATATAAAAAGCCTCTACAAATTTTGCTGTAAAAGCTTTGTTGGGGGATATATGAACATATGAAGCTGCCTTATACTGAATCAGACCCTCAGTCCATCAAAGTCAGTATTGTCTACTCAGACTGGCAGCAGCTCCCCAGGGTCTCAAGCTGAGGTTTTTCACACCTACTTGCCTGGACCCTTTTTAGTTGGAGATGCCAGGGATTGAACATGGGGCCTTCTGCTTACCAATCAGATGCTCTACCATTGAGCCACCATCCCTTCCAATCAGAGAGTTCATTTTGTATGGAACTTTGCCATAAATTCTGTACAAAGTAATCCCCTGGTGAAGGTTTTGTTGCTTGATGTAGCACCATTCCCCCCACCCACCCAACTGTTCTAGCAGCGACTACTGCTGGATAAATGAAGGTGTCTCTTTTCCCCTGCAATGTATCTGGTCTTGTTTACTGTAGCTTTGTTTGTGGACTGCCCACTTTGAGATGTTCACTGAGTCAGATTTATTGTGGCCTTGTTTGTATATCATCAACTCTGAGATAGTAATTTGTACTATGTATTGTTTATTGAGGACTACTCAGCAGGCCCGTAGCCAGAAAATTCTAGTGGGTGGAGGGGACACAGAAAATTTTTTGGGGGGAGGGCCCTCCCTCTGGCAGCCCCTGCTCACTCTGCTGGCACTTTCCTGGTGGCCCCGATCTCCCCTCTACACAGCACCTCCCCCTCCCTCCCACCCTCACTCACCAACCCGGTGAAACAGTAAAGTGCGGGCTTCTGGGGCTCTTTCAAGGTTAGGGTTGCCAAGTCCCATTTTTAAAATATCTGGGGACTTTGGGGGTGGAGCCAGGAGACTTTGGGGGTGGAGCCAGGAGACACTGGGGTGGAGCTAGGGGGAGGGGGGGAAACGGCGCCGGGGAGCGTCGCTGCGCTGCCGTGGCTGCTCCTCCGAGATGGGCTCAGGCTGGGCCCATCTCGGAGGAGCAGCTGCGGGGGGGGGGGGGGCATCGCAGCGGCGTCGCGCGCTCTGCCTCTGCATTGGAATGGGGGGGGTGTGGAGGCGGGCCAGGAGCGTGGCGAGCCGCGAGTCCGGGTCCTAGAGGGGCCCGGATTCGCGGCTCGCCATGCTCCTGGCCTGCCTCCACCCTCCCCTTCTCTGGTTTGGCTGCTCCTCCGAGATGGGCTCAGCCTGGGCCCATCTCGGAGGAGCAGCTGCGGGGAGGGAGGGGGCGGCAGCAGCGCAGCAGCGTCGCCCGCTCTGGGATGGGGTGCCCGCCGTTTCCCCCCTCCCCCCGCTTCTGTTTTTTGGGGGAGCGGGGGAAGAGGGTAGAAAACCTGGCATCCCCCGCCAGAGCGGGAGGGTTGGGAAGGCTATTCAAGGTGCCCCTGCCCCCACCAATCACCTGATCAATGGGAAAAGCTGCAGTGAGGCCAGCGCTTCCTACACCGGCTTTCCAGCACACTCAGCATGCTCAGTGCTGATTTAGAGTCACATACCATGAAGTCTGAGCAAAAACAACATTAAAATGAATTAAAATTGATCAATTTACTATAAAGGAAAAGGTAGTCAGTCCTCTGTGCAAGCACTAGTCGTTTTCGACTCTGGGGTGACGTTGCTTTCACAACGTTTTCATGGCAGACTTTTTACAGGGTGGTTTGCCATTGCCTTCCTCATCTACACTTCCCCCCCAGCAAGCTGGGTACTCATTTTACCGACCATGGAAGGATGGAAGGCTGAGTCAACCTGGAGCCGGCTATCTGAACCAGCTTCCACTAGGATCGAACTCAGGTTGTGAGCTGAGGGCTCCAACTGCACTGCAGTGCAGTGCGCTTAAAATAAAAATTTCAAAACATAGGCCTTGAAGTTAGCCTTTAGACTGAAAGCCACGAGCCTGAGCAGCAGACCTGTAGCCACAGGGGGGCACTTCCCCCACCCAACCCCCCTTGGACCTTTATGGCCACTCCTTTCCCCGGCCCCTGCTCTCTCCGCCGCCACTTTTCTAGCAGCCCCAATCCCCCCACCGCTCTGCCAGCCCTGCCCCGCTCTGCATGGCACCTCCCCCACCCACCCACCCACCCACTCACCAACCCGATAAAACAGTAAAGAGTGGGCTCCTGGGGCTCTTTCAAGGTGCCAGCCACACCGAAGCCAGCACTTTCTACGCCGGCTTTCCAGTGTGCTCAGCACGTTCAGGAATCTGGATAATTTGTGGGAAAAGAGTAATGAATTGCTGGAAAGAACATAAAGAGTTGCTTATAGGTGATGCTGGCATTTCAGTTTGGCTTCACATACTTAATTTTGACATTTTAATGATAATTTACAAGACATTTTTTACTCTTTCACTGCTGACAAAACAGTTCAATAGAATCCTGGCAAACTAAAATTATAGCAGCAACAGAAATTCCTAATCTTAATTCAATACTAACCAGGGCAATAATAAATAACATTAATAATGCTTAATTTTAAATAACCTGCCATCCTGAGAAGGCACGTTCATTATGGGCATTTTCGCACTGACCTTAATCGGCAGCGACGTCCCTCTTCACCGCGCAGGATCTGCGCGGATTTCGCACCAATTGCTGCGGAGCACCCGGAAGAGCCGCAAAGTCCCGCGGCTTTTGCGGCGCAAATGGAAACCGCCAAAACCCAGTTTCCATTTGCGCCGCAAAAGCCGCGGGACTTTGCGGCTCTTCCGGGTGCTCCGCAGGAATTGGTGCGAAATCCGCGCAGATCCTGCGCGGTGAAGAGGGACGTCGCTGCCGATTAAGGTCAGTGCGAAAACGCCCTATGATATGTTACCACCCACATGTACAGTAGTCTAGTGAACTTTTTCAAATCCACTACCTCTGCAATTGTGTGTGCAGTAAAAAAGCACAAGGCAAATTGGATTTCAAAGTTCTTGAACTTTATTTAGTAAATAACGCAATCCTGCTTAAGCACATACGATCCCTCTGGTCAGCTTGCAAAACATCATCCCATCTGTGTACTATATATTACCAACTGTCCCTATAAATATACTTTCAAAGGCAATTTTTCTTTTTCTTGTCATTCAGAGGAGAACACATAGGCAAGAACAACTTGATGTTAACAAATGTATAAAAAAAGATATTGTGTGCTTGCAGAAAAATTTCTGCTATAAATGACAGCACTCTTGGCACAGAAGTGACTAATCAGCAGTAGGTAGAGAATTTGAATTTGCTTGTAAAACTGATGTCATGGAAGTCTGTGATTTATTAAGAGGCACCAAAAGAGCTACCCCATTTAGCTAACATCATATTCCACTACACCAGGGGTATGGTTTTCTGTTTCTCTTAATAAAGCAGTGTGAAATTTCACATAAAATAGTTTCACCCCTTCATATTTCCCACGTAGTACATGTTCTATTTTCACTCTGATTTCACAGAAGCCTTACTGATGAGCTTTCCTGTCAGGTGCCAGAATAAAGAAAATGTCAATGGACATATTGAAACTACACTTTATCAACAGCTGCAATTGTAATTCTCAAATTAACTTCAAGTCTTCAGACAGATTTCCTTTCTCTCTCACAATCAGTCACAAGAACACACACACACACACACAAAAAAAATACTAGCAAGTCTGATCCACTGTTCAAAACATCATTCGAGTAATGGGAAAGGTTTCCTGTTTCTTGCATAGACACCATTCTGGGTTTTTTCCAGGACTAACAAATCAGCTTGTGGGTTTATTAAGGTTCTCTATTTGGCTCTTCTCTTGGTAATTATCCTGGGGAAATGGCAGACTAGATGGAAAAGTAGTAACCATGGTGGCAGTGGTGGAAAGTGCTGTCAAGTTGCAGCCGACTTATGGTGACCCCATAGGGTTAAGGCAAGAGACATTTAGAGATGGTTTTGCCATTGCCTGGCCATGCTTAGAGACCCTTGACTTCCTTGGTACCTTTCAAATTCTAAACAGGGCTGACCCTGCTTAGCTTTCAAGATTTGATAAGACTGGGTATCCTGGGCTATCCAGGTCAGAGTTTAGTAACCCTGTGCTACCGTAATTCCTTTTTTCATTATCACACCAGTGGCAAAGCTGTGGGGTATGGAGCTTGTTGTGTCTTGCATTTCAGTCCCGAAATTACAACACAGCGGATGCTATGGAGGTGACCAGTGGAAGTCCACTGGTCCCCGGATGTAGCTCTGCAAATACGCTCCATCAATCAAGATCTGTGGCGGGAAGTTTAACTGGCCAGGATTGGACCTGGCCAGACTGAGGGTTGTTCCGGGGCATGTATATAATTGGGAATCGGCCCGCGTTGCCTTGCTTGTGATGTACTTGCTAATAAAGCATGTTGCCTTCAACACGTCTCGTCACTCAGTACATTACAGTGGCGATGAAGGTGGGATTCTAGCCAGGTAATTCCACAAGCGGGACTTCACTGACCTGTCTGGAGACGAGGAAGGCACGCATTCGAGGGAGACGGAAGCGCCCGCCGCCGCCATGGCTAACCCAAGTGGGACGACGGGCCACCTTGCAGAGTTTGACCCCGCCAACCCCGATAGGTGGGAGACCTACACAGAGCGGGTCGACTGCTACCTACAAGCGAACATGATTACAGACGACAGCCATAAGAAAGAAGTGCTCCTGAGTGTCTGCGGGGAGGCCACATTCGAGATCGCAAAGGGTCTCTCAGCCCCTGCAAAGATCACGGAGAAAACGTACGAAGAGATAGACTCCTGACCGGGCACTTCTTGCGCCAGCCTTCCATCATCACCCACCAATTCCTCTTCCACAAGAGGGATCAAGGAGTGGGAGAGACAGCCACCATCTACCTGGCCACCCTCCGCTAAATTGTGGGGAACTGCAGCTTTGACAAGCTGGATGAAGCCCTGAGGAATCGCTTCGTCTGGGGCCTCCGAGACGAAAGACTGCAGCAAAAGCTCTTCGCAAAGGAAGAGCTCACCCTCCAACTCACCTTCAACGAAGCTACCGCATTCAAGAGAGAAACCAAAGCTTACAATAACCCACGAGCAGAAGCCATCCACCAGGAGGAGATGGCACTGGGCAACCCAGAGGAGGAGGAGGCAAACCAGCTACGTCACCAACCAGGAATGGGTCTGAGAGTGCCCACTCGGCCATGAGTGACAGAGAGACCAGCCAACACCAAGTGCGCCAACTGTGGGAATCCACATGAGCTCTGGGACTGCCCCTATCGCAACGTGGACTGCAGGAACTGCAGAAGAGTGGACCACATAGCGCGGGCTTGCTGGGCCAAGGCCACCCGCAGAAGCCAGTCCACCAACCACAACTCGACCGATGCCTACTCGACCACATCAACTAGCCTGCAGGTAATGAACTTGCCCCTCACCACCCCAGATAAGGTCAGAGTTTCGGTCCTAATCAAGGGCGATCCATGCCTAATGGAACTGGACTCGGGCTCCTCCATCTCCATAATTTTGAAGGAGTCTCTAAGAAAACTTTGTCCCTGTGGCCGGCCCCAGCTGTGACCGGCGGAATTCATACTGCGGGACTTCCAAAAAAACCCTGTACAGATTTTGGGCTGGGCCACTGTAAGGGTAGAGTTTAAGAACTTTAAGGGCAAGCTGGACATTCTCATGGTCAAACGTCAGCTCACCACATTACTGGGGCTGGCCTGGTTTCGACCGCTGAGTATTCAAATAGTGGGGGTGCAGCAGATGCGAACGCAAAATTTCTAGCATGTGTGCCGTATTTTGCAGAATTAAGAATTGGTAATTAGTGGACTTGCACTAAGGTCTAGAACAAGGCTTAGAAAATGCATTACAAGATGATTTAGTTGTTCTTAATAAAAATTGTCCTAAGCTATTCATCATTATATTATCCTATCTGTGCACAAGAAGTATTACATTTATGTTATTATATTAATTGTCTGTAAGCTACTTTGAATACCTTTGGTGGAGAAATAAAAATAATTTCTATAACTATTCTCTCAGCTAACTGCTGGCAATGAAACATTAAAAGCACAGCAAACAATACACACAGCTATAATAGCAGATAATAACAATTCTGTGGTAACTGATTCTGGAGGGTTTGATTTCACCTAATGACTTTACACATGTTAAAATAGGGTTCCCAAGTTCCCATTGGGGGCAGGTTTTCCCCCAATTTTGGGGCCTCCAACCTGCTGACACAGGATTGGCTGGTGGGAGAAGGCCTGCCTCCAAAGAGTTCTGTTGGCACTCAATGTGCCCAGTGTGATGACATCACCTGGAAGTGATGTAATTGTGCCAGACACATTATGTGGAGATGCTCCAGCATTTTGGTAAAAAAAAAAAACCTCTATGTCGCCAGCAGCCAGGCAGACCTGGCAACACTATGGCTGATAACAGATGGGCAGTTTGGGCTGACTCAGAGATGCTTCAGAAACTGACATGAATAATTCTTCCAAACGCTAACATCTGCTGCCTGTCCCAACCCCATACTCACCCCATCCTCTGGCATCCTCAGCAGTGTTCCCTCTAAGCTCAGTTAGTGTGAGCTAGCTCACAGATTTTTAGCCTCCAGCTCACACATTTTTGTCTTAGCTCAGGAAAAATGGCCCCAGAGCACAATAATTTATGCAGTAGTTCTCAACTTTAATACCAGTAGCTCACAAAGTAGAATTTTTGCTTACAAGACTCTGCAGTTTAGAGGGAACATTGATTCTCAGAGCAGCTCAAAAAGCTACCACTTTTGAAGTAGTGGCAGTTTTTTGAGCCACACGCCAGTCGCCTCTTTGGTGTCTGGACATGGAAGCATGCAAGCGAGGTGCCTTGGCGGTGTGAACCTGCCAAACCAGCCCAAGCCAATTATGGCTTTTAAAAAACAAACTACCCAGAGCACATGAGTGCATGTACGCATGACCACTGAAAATGTATGGAAAAAAGAAAAACCTTGCCAAGGGAATGGTGTGCTACAGTCATCTGACCATGCCAAGTCACCCGTGGGCGGGATATGGGCGCCTTGCACTAGAGTGTGTGGACGGTTCACGACGGTTCTTTCTGAGATGGTTCAGGGCGGTTCTTTCTGCCCCAAACTGCCCATCTGTTATCAGCCTATGTAAAAATAATTTGCAATCAGGGTGAGTACAGGAGGGGGGCAGAATGAAGTATTTCCATTTGATGAGTTGTATCTGAAATCCATGACATGTTTTGTCCTGTTGATGCCTCACAAGAGACACAAACAAAACATTCACCCAATTAAGTGAAATCCAAGCACAATTGTATGGTAAAGGGTAAAATATAAAATAAACTCAAAACTTTTAGGAAGTACAAGGAACAGCTGTTCCTTAATTTGACCTCCAGATTTGGATCTTTTAGAATATTTCCGCAATATGGTTCTAAAAAAATGTGTCCCACATGTCTTATTTGCTTCCTTAATGGATACTGCTTCTGGCTTGGATCTTTCTGCGGAAAAAAATGAAACTCTTTTCTCATAAAAAAGCTAAAATGTTACAGACTCTCCTGTGCTGAAGTACTCATTTTATGCCTATCTTCAATGAGGTCCTTTAGGGGAAAAAAATCAATTTTAGTCTAACGTTTAGCATCTGTCAGCCACAGTCTAGTAGTATGAGCTCTCGACTTTCTAAATATTTAAGTGCCTTCATCCACTCCTCCATACAACTATTGGATACTTGCTGAATTTAGAAAAACCCATATGAGTCTGAATCAATTACAGTAGATTTTAAAAATCCCTCTGGAAAGCTCATGATACACTATTTCATATGTTTTGTGACCTTGCTACCAAAATGTGTTGTATATCTCTTAAATTTATTTCCCATCTTAGCTGAATATCCTGATATCATCATATTGCAATAACCCCACGAGGTAGGTTAAGTGGTAAGAGAGTGAGCCAAGGCTACCTAGTGAACTTTATGGTCGAAAAGTAAAGCCATTATGGGCTAGATTTCAATAGGACTTAAGAATGCTTGAATTTTGTAGGCATGTGCTCATGCTATCGAGGAACACATATTTGTTTAATTTTTCAAAATCTCTGATATCAGTATAGGGTTGGATCCAACCAACTTTTCTGGTGGGGGAAAATATCCCCCATTTGATTATCCCCAAAGGCTGTGTCGGGGCTCCTGGGATGTGTGTGGGAAAAAAAGCCATGTTGGAAAGGGCTGTAATAAACTGACGAACTGGTAAATACTGAGTGAAAAAGATGGCTGAATTTAACCCATATTCTGGATAAGCCAATTGTATGCTGGGCCTGCAGTATTTGAGAACAAAGTCCAACTGATCTCTCATTCAGTGTAACCACAAAATATAGCAAGGTTGCTTCTCTGTGATGTTTGTCTCTGTGTGCATGCAATCCATGTAATAGCTGTGTTAACAGCTAGGAAAATAAGGGTACCAACAAGCTGAAGTGATAGCTGGCAATAGTACTAGTGGAGAAAATCTGGGTAGCAAATCTTTATATGATGATTTATAAATTGAATCCTTCTTTGCAATATACTCTGTGTTTTATCAATGATATCTATTCTGCAGGGACATTTATTGGCTAATTTAGTTTTTATTTACATTTACTTAAAACATTGCTATCCACCCACATACTCAAGATGGCTTACAATGAAATAATAAAGTCACAACCACAAGCAACCAAAAACACTTCAACATTTAAACTGTTCAGGAAGCCCTCTATGTTCCACTTTTACTGTTCAAGAAGAATACTCTACAACACACCTGCTTGCTCCAGCAACAGGTTTGGAAAGTAGTGGTTCTCAAGTACATTGACTGGCAAAGTCTGAACTTAGAGATGAGGGCTAATTTACACATTTCAGAATCTTTGTGTTTGTTGAGTGATGTCATGAGGACTTTGAATCAGATATTCAATGGGAGTTTTGTGGCATACAGCTCCACACAGGCCTTTTCTTCCTTACAACAGAGGAGCAAGAGCAGAAACAGTTGCAGCTTTCCCTTCTGTTCTGTTTTCTCCTCCTTAAACAGCCTCATTCACACCTAGGGTTGCCAAGTCCAATTCAAGAAATATCTGGGGACTTTGGGGGTGGAGCCAGGAGACTTTGGGGGTGGGGCCAGGAGACATGGGGGCGGAGCCAGGAGCCAGGGTGTGACAAGCATAATTGAACTCCAAGAGAGTTCTGGCCATCACATTTAAAGGAACGGTACACCTTTTAAAATGCCTTCCTTCCATAGAAAATAATGGATAGGGGCACCTTCTTTTGGGGCTCATAGAATTGGACCCCCTGGCCCAATCCTTTTGAAACTTGGGAAGTATTTTGGGGAGAGGCACTAGATGCTATACTGAAAATTTGGCGCCTCTACCTCAAAAAACAGCCCCCCCAGAGCCCCCAATACCCGCAGATCAATTCCCTATCATTCCCTATGGGACTCGTTCATGGAGGTGCATAATGGCTTTGGGGGCGGGGCTTCCCCCGCCGGCCAGCTGGCTGGGGGAGGGGGGAAGCCTGTAAAACTGGGGGATCCCCTGCTGGGCCCTGGGGATTGGGAAGCCTAATCCCTACTGTCCCCAAACTACCCTTCCCAAGCACTACCTGCAAATCTCCAGGGATTCCGCAAGCCAGAGCTGGCAACTCCAGCTGTCTTCCTCTGCATTTTCCTAGCCAAACCCAGTTGTCTTCCTTTTCATTTCTCCAGTCATTCCTTTAAAAATCCCATCCTCACTTTTTGTTCAGAGGAAAATATTGCAAAGTTACTGTCTCAGGGAAAAACAGTCCAGAGCTCAACTAGATACGACAGTTTTTTAAAAAAATTGTTATGGACCTTTAGGACAAGTGAGCTGATTTCTTACCAGAGTGGCCCTGTAACAGTGATTAGGGTTGCCAGCCTCCAGGTGGGGCCTGGAGATCTCCCACTTTTACAACTGATCTCCAGCTGGCAGAGATTAGATCCCCTGGAGAAAATGGCTGCTTTGAAGGGTGGACTCTATGGCATTGTACCATGCTGGGGTCCCTCCCCTCCCCAAACCCCGCCCTCTCCTGGATCCACCCCCAGAGTTGTGATGTCCCAGAGTCAATCTACCCTCTGATGTTGCCCTCTCCTGGATCCACCCCCAAAGTTTCCAACACAAAGCTGTCAGCCCTACTTCAGAAGTGAAACTGGCAGCAGCCACCAGAAAACTTGCACCTATCATGTTCTTTGCTCATGTCTTTCTGCCTCAGCAGAAAGCCCAAAAATAAAAAGCTTGGTGTTTCCTGAGAAACTACATACTCTTCGATCCTCAGCATCTCGAACTCCCCAGCAGGACGAGAGGGGAAATTCCTACCAGTTCACATTTATGGTTCAGGAGTTCAGTGAAACCACAAGGCAAGCTTTGAAATTTAACAGTAAGCACAAAGGCCTGGCAAAGCAGAGCAGTAAACATGATGACGCCCACTTTATTGCGGGGCTTCTACAGGAACTAATTTGAAGCGGTTGCATTCCCCAAGCAGCAGAGGTGCGGCAAGGCCTTAGCTATAGGGTTGCCAAGTCCAATTCAAGAAATATTGGCAGCCTGAAGCTCAGGCGGGCCACGGCGGCGATGGCGGCCTGGTGGGACGGAGGGAGAGGAGACAGGCAGCCTGTAGCTCTGGCGGGCTGCGGCGGTGGTGATGGCGGCCTGGTGGGACGGAGGGAGAGGAGACAGGCAGCCTGTAGCTCGGGCGGGCCGCAGCGGCGGCGGCAATGGTGGCGGCCAAGGTGGGACGGAGGGAGAGGAGACAGGCAGCCTGTAGCTCAGGCCGCAGCGGCGGCGATGGCGGCGGCTGCTGCCTGTGCCCGGGCCGGCGGCACTGTGAGGGGGAAGCGACGTCCCTCCTCCCGCTTCCAGATATTTGGAGAGCTGGGGAGGAGGCTGCAAATTCGGGGGTCCCCCGCCAGAGCGGGGGGGTTGGAAAGCCTATTCACACCATTTGTGAAATGAAATTTATAGCCCACCCAAGTGACTGATATTATCATCTCCTCCCCCATTTTATTTCAGACAACAATCCAGTGAGATGCTAATAATAATAATAATAATAATAATAATAATAATAATAATAATAATAATAATAATAATAATAATAATACATTTTTATTTATACCCTGCCCCCCCACCGAAGTAGGCTCAGGGCAGCTTACAGGACATGGTATAGACCATGTTATAACAATAAAAACAAGATAATACAGTTAAAATACAATTCATAGGTTAAATATTAAATAAATAGTCTAAAACCAGTATAACTTAATAATGCCACAATGTCAGTATGTACAAAGATGGCTTGATGTTACTACCAGGTTCTGTTTTAGAAAGCTAGTTGGAAGAGGGTGGTTTTGCAAGCCCTATGGAACTGATTGAGATCCCGTAGGACCCGCACCTCCTCCGGTAGCTGGTTCCACCATTGGGGTGCCTGTATTGAGAAGGCCTGCTCTCTAGTTGTTTTTAATTTGGCCTCCTTTGGCCCAGGGATTTCCAGAAGATTTTGTGAACTAGATCGCAGTGCTCTCTGGGGAATATATGGGGAGAGGTGGTCCCTAAGGTAAGCAGGTCCTTGGTCATATAGGGCTTTAAAGGTAATAACCAGCACCTTGTAATGAACTCAGTACACAATTGGCAGCCAGTGCAGTTCCCACAGCCTAGGCCATACATGTTCCCACCGAGGTATTCCCATTAACAGTCTGGCTGCTGCATTCTGCACTAGCTGTAGTTTCTGAGTTTGGTACAGGGGCAGCCCCTTGTAGAGGACATTACAGTAGTCTAACCTCAAGATGACCGTTGCATAGATCACTGTTGCCAGGTTGCGACGCTCCAGGAAGGGAGCCAACTGCCTCGCCCGCCTAAGATGAAAAAAGGCGGACTTGGCAGTGGCTGCCACTTGGGCCTCCATTGTCAGGGAGGACTCCAGTAGCACTCCCAAGCTCCTGACCCTGCACACTGGTACCAGTGACGCACCGTCAAAAGCTGGGAGATAGGTTTGGCTGAAAGTGACTGGCCCAAGGTCTCCCAGCAAACATGGCCATTTGAACCAGAGTATCTCACATATTAGTCCAACCCTGGATATTCTGAAGCGTATGGTTTTAAGTGACATCGTATCATTAATATTGTGCCTTGCAGCCAGTGTGTAACTGGAGTTTTCCCTTCCCCTTTTGAAGCCAACTATGCAGAATTTTATTAAAGAAGGTTCCTATGGGGAAACCCCACACATGAGGTGAATTTCACATGTCAGTACATCATTACAGATGTGTGTGTAAAATGCCATGGAAACACAGCCAATTTATGGTGACCCCATAGGCAAGAGACTAGTAGAGGTGGTTTGCCATTGCCTTCTTCTGCATAGTGATTCCAGAATTCCATGGTGGTCACCTGTCTAAGTACTGACTATGGCCAACACTGTTTACCTTCTGAGTTCTAACAAAACTGGGATGCCTGGGCCATCCATCATTACAGCTAGAACTTTCATATCTCTTCCAATATAATGAAGTCAGTTCACACATTCAGCTGTAAATCACCAAATGCAAAGCATAAAATACAGTTGTTGGGTTAATGGATTTGCTGCTTTTGAAGTATGTGGTTGGCAGATTACATGGTATCATGAAGTAATAGTACAAACCAGCTTATAATTGGGGGTGGAGGATAAGGTGATAAATAAAGATATGCACTGCAGAAATTTTCGTTTATTATTCTGTAATATATTGTAATAATACTCACCATCTATTATTAAAAGTTCATACAAAAACATTACATTTTTTCCTCCTCCCTCAACCCCTTTTCATGACCTACGATGGTGTATTTTAAGTAAATTGCTAAAACTAAAAGGTAATTTTTTCAGTTAAAGAATCTTCATTAAAAAAATCTTACAACAAAAAGATTATAATGTTATAATTATAATCCATCTTTGTTATAATCCTTTACTCCTTATCGAAAGAAATTAAAAAGAAAATATATTCCCATATTCCCACTTTTTGACTATAGGCCATGTATTCTTCCTCCAAAGTTCAACCATTGTCAAAAATCACCAAGTATCCTTTAAGCTTCCATTGTTTTTCAACATATATTTGAAATTTTCCCCATTCATTTTTAAACTTATCTAGATCATTTTCTTTTAAGATTCTTGTAAGCTTGTCCATTTTACTCCAATGCATAACTTTTAAAATCCAGTCCTACTTTTCTGGTATTTTATCCTGTTCCACATCTGCGCAGATAATGTCCTTGCAGCTGAAAGCATATACCAAATTATTGTTCTATCTTGTTTTGGAAATTTTTCCATTTGCAATCCCAACAAAAAGATGTCTGGTGCCTTCTTAATATTATAACCCAAAATTTTTGAAATCTCTTGCTGAATCATTTGCAAAAATTGTTTTGCCTTTTCACAAGTCCACCACATATGGTAGAAAGATCCTTCATGCTTTTTACATTTCCAACATCTGTCCGACACCTGATTGTTCATTTTTGCCAGTTTCTTAGGTGTCATATACCACCTATATAACATTTTGAAACAGTTTTCTTTAATGTTATAACATATCAATATCTTCATAGAGTTCTTCCATAAGTACTCCCATGACTCCATCTGTATTTCCTTATTTATATTTCTCACCCAAATTATCATTTGAGATTTGACTACTTCATCTTCCATAGACCATTTCAACAATAGTTTATAAATTCTTGAAATCAATTTTTCGTTATCAACAAACAGCATTCTCTCCAGTTCTGTTTGTTCTTGTCTTATTCCATCATTTTTAATGTCCTGTTCAAGCAAACTCTTAATCTGTTGCAATTGAAATCAGTTATATTTATATTGTAATTCTTCAGCCAATTTTAATTCCACCTTCCCTCCATGTATTTTTAACAATTGTTTGTATGATACCCATATCTCTTCATTGATATCAGAATACAATTTTATTACTTCTGTTGGCACAATCTAAAGCGGTTTTCTTTCATCTCCATATTTTTTATATTTTAACCATGTATTTAACAAATTGCTTCTTATATAGTGATGTGTGAAAAAACCGTCCATCCTACTTTTCGCATAGCACATATATGCACGCCAACCAAAAACATTTCCATGACCTTCTAGTACTAGTAGTTTTCTATTTAATAACGTCATCCATTCCTTGATCCACACCAGGCATACTGCATCATGATACAACTTTAAATCAGGTAGTTGGAAACCTCCCTTTTCTTTTGCCTCAATCAAATTTTTCATTTTAATTCTTGTTTTTTCCCCAGCCCATACAAATTCTGAAATTTTCCTTTGCCATTTGCTAAATTGTTTATTATCTTTCACTATTGAAATTGTTTGAAACAGGAACATAATTCTTGGTAAGACATTCATTTTAATTGTGGAAATTCTGCCCAGTAAAGACAAATTCAACTTGTTCCATTTTATCAAATCTCCATCAATCTTACGTCAAAGCTTCTCATAATTATTTTTGTACAAATCAATATTTTTGTTGTGATTTCCACACCTAAATATTTTACTTTAGAAGTAACTTCACATTCTGTTAAATTTTTCAGTTCTCTGTTTACTCTTTGACATATTTTTGCACAATATTTTCGATTTTTCTTTGTTTATGTAAAAACCTGTCAGTTCTCCACACTCTTGTATCTTATGAAGCAACAATGGTGTTACATGAGTGGGATTTTCATTTATAAACATTACATCATCTGAAATGCTCTGTATTTATAAGAACAACCTATCAATTTCAATCCCTCTATCTCTTTATCTTCTTGAATTTGCATAAGCAAAACCTCTAAAGTCATTATAAATATCTATGGACATAGAGGCCAACCTTGTCTTGTTCCTTTACTAATTATCATTTTTTTCCGTCAAATCTGCATTTATACAGAGTCTTGCTTGTTGTTCAGTATATATCGCCCTCACCATTCTTATAACATCTTCTCCCAATCTCAGTTTCTCCATCACTGCAAACATAAAATCCCAATGCACATTATAGAAAGCTTTCTCTGCGTCTGCAAAGAATAATGCTATTTCTTTTTCAGGATGTTTCTCATAATATTCAACAATGTCTATAACTGTTCTGATATTATCTCTAATTTGCCTCCTGGAAAGAAATCCTGCTTGCTCTTCTTTAATAAAATTGTTCAAATGCTGTTGAAGGCGTTCTGCTAGAATTCTAGCATATATTTTATAGTCAATGTTAAGTAATGAAATTGGTCTGTAGATTTTTACATTCGTGGTCTCTGTCTTCTTTCGGTATCAACGAAATTACTGCTTCCTTCCATGTATTAGGTATTTCCCCATCTGTTCTTATAATATTCATCAATTTCTGAAGTTTTGGTGATAACGCCTCCACAAGTACTTTATAAAATTTTGCCGTAAAACCATCTGGACCGGGTGCTTTCCCTAATTTCATTGAATTAATTGCCGCCTCTACTTCTCCTCTTTCAATTGGTTCATTTAATACCTTCTCCATATTTTCTGTTAAGGGGTTTACTTTAATTTTCTGTAAATATACTTCAATTTTCCCCTTGTCCACCTTTTGACCTTTAAACAACTTGGCGTAATATTTATAAAATTCTCTTTTAATTCCTTCCTGGTCAACAATATCCTTACCTCCCAATGCGATTTTGTTAATAACTTTATTCTCCTTTTTTTTCTACATTTGCCAGGCCAAATATTTTCCAGGTTTATTCTCTCCTTCAAAAGATTTCTGTTGAAGTCTTTTAAAATTCCATTCCACTTCTTTATTTAACTAATGTCTCAATTTACTTTGTAATATTGTAATCTCCCTTATAGTTTTCTTTTTCCCAGGTCTCTTTTTAAACTCCTTTTCCTTTTTTACAGTCTCTTTCTGAATATCCACTATTAGCTTCTCTTTGGCTCTTTTATCTTTATTGTTCAATGTAATTAAGGTACGCTTCATTACCGCTTTATATGCATCCCACACAGTTTGAAATTGAATGTCCTCTTTTTCATTTATTTGAAAGAAAGACTTGGTCTCCTTTTCCAGAGACACCACTATTTCCCTTTTCTGTAGCAAATCTTCATTTATCCACCATCTTAGAGTCTTTTTCACAGGTTTTGTAGACCACATTAATGGATTGTGGTCTGCCCCTACTTTAGAAAGAATCTCTATTTTTTTCCTTATAAGTCCAATATTTTTTGTACTCCATAGCATATCAATTCTTGAGAAAGAATTATGTCTTCCTGAAAAGAAAGTATAATCACGTTCTTTAGGGTTAAATTCCCTCCATATATCTTCCAGACTTTCTTGTTTTACTAACTCAAAAAATGACTTTGGTAATTTTCCTTCATTATTTTTTTCCCCAGATCTGTCCAAGATGTTTTTAACTGTTCCATTGAAATCCCCCATTAGCATAATTTGCTCATACGTCACTTGGTCTAATTGTTGCATAATGTCTTTAAAGAAAGAGTCTTTTGCTCCATTTGGGGCATACAATCCCAATAACAAAGTTTTTATAGTTCAACATCACTTCCACCACAATAGATCTGCCATCATCATCCTTAAAAATCAATTTTGGGTCCAATTCTTGTTTAACATAGAAAACAACACCCTTTTTTTCTCCTTAGCCAATGAACAAAATTCCACACCCAGTCGTTTATTCCATAAAAATTTGTAATCCATTTTTTTAATGTGTACTTTTTGTAAGCAATTTTTTTGTTTCCCAATCCAATGAAACGTTGCCTTTCTTTTTTGTGGTGAATTAAGTCCATTTACATTCCAAGATATTAATTTGTAATCCATCATGATTTTCTGTTTTTAATCTGTACCCCCAAACTCCTTATGTTCCTCCGAAAACTTCGTCATTTCTTGAGTGCTTGTAATTGTAAATCTCTTTCCTTTATGTTCAAAACTTAAACCCTCTGGAAGTATCCATCTGTATCTCATTTCATTTTCTCTCAGCTTTTCAGTCAGTATTTTATATAATCTGTCATTTATAACTTTCCTTGGCAATTCTTTCGTGATTCTTACACTACTGCCATCCACCTGCAATGCATTTTCAAATTGTTTACTTAGAATCTTTCCCACCATATCTCTTGTCACAAATCTTGCTACCACATCTCTTGGTAGTTTGTTTTTTCTGGCATATTCTGAATTAACCCTGTAAATATAGTCATAAAAATAACTAGTTTCATCAAGGTCATCCCCCAAAAACTCAGCAATGATTCTTATTATGTATGCCCTTAAATCAGTCTCAATAGATTCAGGCACCTCACTGCAGAAATTTTCAATTTAATTTTGGGTTTGGGTATTCTACAGGATATGCTTTTCAGTGATATGCAGGGCTTTTATTGAGCAGGAATGCACAGCAATGCAGTTCCAACTGGCTTGGTGCCAGGGGGTGTGGCATAATACGCAAATGAGTCCCTGCTGGGCTTTCTTCTTTTTACAAAAAAGCTCTATGCAAAACAATGAAGATATCAGGGGTGTGGCCTAATATGCAAATGAGTTCCTGCTGGACTTTTTCTACCCCAAAAGCCCTGGTGACACAGTATCATGAAGTAATAGCACAAACCAGCTTATATTTGGGGGTGGAGGATAAAGTGACAAATAAAGGTATGCACTGCAGAAATTTTCACTTTAATTTTGGGTTTGGATATTCTACAGGGTTGCTTTTCAGTATGCTGGAATTTCAGGTTATGTGTATTTGTGTTCCATTTTAGGGCACAGTTTGTCACATTCTGAATTCTGGCACCCAAAAAGCATGTCATAAAAAACAATAGATACCATAGCGTTTTTCCCTCCCATAGAGTTTCCCCGGAAACGCCTAGAGTGGCTGGCACGCAGTGTTGCTGGTGCAATGATGTCACTTCTGGGTGATGTCATCGTGCCGGTGACATTGGGGGAGCTTCCTCCTGCTGGCCCAATGTGAGCTGGTGAGTTGGGAACCTCCAGGGCAGGACAACCCCCACCCAGCCCAGGGGCTTGGCAGCCCTAGGGTGGAGCCAAGAGCAAGGTTGTGAAAAGCATGATTGAACTCCAGAGAGAGTTCTGGCCATCACATTTAAAGGGACTGTGCGCCTTTTAAATGCATTCCTTCCATTTGGAATAATGAAGGATATGAGCACCTTTTTGGGGGGCTCATAGATTGGACCCCTTGGTCCAATATTTTTGAAACTTGGGGGGAGGGTATTTTGAGGAGAGGCACCAGATGCTATGCTGAAAATCTGGTGCCTCTACATAAAAAAAACAGCCCCCCCCTCCAGAGCCCCAGATACCCACAGATTGATTCTCCATTATATTCTATGGGGATTGTACAGCGTATAATGGAATGCCCAGAAGACATCCCTCCCCACTTTCTGATAACCCTGATGTGGGGGGAGGGCCTCCAAACTGGGGGAATCTCCTGTCCCCAACTGGGGATTGGAAGCCCATATGGCATAACTGTCCTCTGTTTACAGTCTGACATCTGACTGAGGAACATGTGGCAAATGAATCTCAGGTTTGCTCCTTGCCCACCCCCCTCAAACACAACACAATTTAAGGGTTAAACTGGGAATTTTATTTAAACATAAGCTGATCTGCAACACATTAAAGCATGGGTTGTATTGTGCTTGCAGAGGAAGGGTCCTAACAGGGCAAACCCACCCCAGCTCAGAGCCAGGTCTGGGATCCCTCCAGACCTTACTCATCACAGCCCTCATGACAGTGCATAGAGGAGAGAGAGTGTACATTCCAGCCCATGACTGCCAAGCCTTAAGGCTCATAATATTCTCCCCCAACTCCAAAGAGGCCCCCAACTGAGATACCCTGATTGCAAAGCCCATAGGTACCCAGTTTGAGGACCCTCTCCCCCATCACTGATATCTTGGGGTGCTTGCCATCTCAAAATCCTTTCTACCTGTGTTTTTCCTGCCTTCCCAGTTAGTGCCTAATCAGCTTTGCCAGGCCTATTTATCCCTCACCCGTTCTAACCATGCTGAGGAGGTGAAAAAAGGCCTCCCTCTCTGCCAATGTGAGTAAGGCCCAAAAAATTCCTGCTCAGCTCCCGAAAACCAGTGACTAGTTGATTCCATATGGTCTAAAAAAAAGGGTGGGTGGGTGTGGAGCTTGTGCTGGGCCAAACTGATGCTGAAGGGTGGCCGACATCAGACCTTGCTGGTGAGCCAACATCTCTTTGGCCAGCACTCCTGCACTGAACCCTAATTGGTTCTCATGTCTCATGCTTCCTTTGAGGAGATGGGGAGGCAGGCAATGCTGCCGCCTGTTCCAGAACAGCGGTCTTTATAAGCAAAAGGTAGTACCCTCACAGCTTGGAAAGCTAAGGAAGGGTGTTACTAACTGGCAAAGTTTCAAAACATTAATTACAGATGGTCTCCCATAACAATGGTTTCAACATAAACAAATAGAATAGCCCTTTGATTTTTTTATATATCTATAAAGGAATATATTCCTAGCAGTTGGTATGGACAAAGCACAAAATATTTTTTTAAAAACCCGTTTCATTATTTTAACTCAATTCACTCTTATTTATTTATTGTATATTGATCCCATCCTTCTTTCCAGAAACTCCAGATGGTATATTTTGTTCCTAACCATTTTACTACAATAACCCTATGTGATGGACAGAGAGGCAGTGACAAGCCCTATGTTGACCCATCAGCTGCACAGTTGGGAGGGGGTTTAAAATCCAAAGATGACTCAACCCACCACAAGATCAGGGACCCATAATGGTGTCACATGGAATATGGTGGCTTACCTAGGATTTGACTTGGGAATTGCCCATATTAGGGTTGCCAATCCCCAGGTGGGGGCAGGGGCTCCCCCAGTTTGGAGACCCTCCCCTCACTTCAGGGTCATCAGAAAGCCAGGGGGGTGGAGGAAATGGCTGCTGGGCACTCCATTATTTCCTATGGAGACTGATTCCCATAGGGAATAATGGAAAATTGATCCACGGGTATCTGGGACTCCGGTGGGGCTGGGGTTTTATTTAGTTAGAGACACCACATTTTCAGCATAGCAGCCAATGCCCCTCCCCAAAATACCCTCCAAGTTTCAAAAGGATTGGACCAGGAGGTCCAATTCTCTGAGCCCCAAAAGAAGGTGCTCCTATCCTTCATTATTTCCAATGGAGGGAGGGAAGGTGTTTAAAAGATGTGTGGTCCCTTTAAGTGTGATGGCCAGAACTTCCTTTGGAGTTCAATTATGCTTGTCACAACTTTGCTCCTGGCTCCACCCCCAACCTCTCCTGGCTCCACCCCCAAAGTCCCCAGATATTTATTGAATTGGACTTGGCAACCCTAGCCCACCTCCTTGGGTTTATTGTAAGAATCCTTGTGGGTGTTATGGCTGCTATCATCCTGCTGGGGGCAAAGGTCATCTTCTACATCAGCAAACACCACAAAGAGAGCTACAAAGTACAATAAATGTGTGAACAAGGGTCTGTTATCAATACTGGGTCACAGGGAGAAGACACTGAGCCTGTAAAAAATTTCTCATATGAAAATGAAACAGAATATCTTACCTGGTGCTGTCTGGCTCTGTTATACACCTCAAGTGGATTCTACCCAAGTATTGCGGTGATTAAATTACCAACACTTCTACTAGTCCTCTGCACTCTTTGTTCCTCCCTTACCACATGGATAAAGTTTCACATCTAGTTGATATTATGGAAAAGTTTTGCTTACTGATGGAGTGTGTGTGTGTGTGGGGGGGTAACTGCCCTGATTTCGCAGGGGGTGGAAAATCTGGTGTTTTTTTAAAAAAGTAGGAAACTAAGTTTCCTGGGAAATTCAGTGAGAATGAAAGAAAGAACTTAAGAATTACCCTCCTAAATAAGACCATGATGAACTCATCTTTCCATCTTGCTCAGTGAGGGGTTACCTTCAGTGCCAACACAGAGGGAAATTAGGACAGTGTCAGCTTGAATTTGGGCATTCTGAGTGACAGCTTCAATCCTTTGGAATGTTTAGGATAAAATTCAAGGCTGCACTATTTCAAAGGGCCTTTGACAACTGAGCCCATCAGGGTTTGGGAGCTAAACATGGTAGGCCACAGTCAGTATTTGATTGAGGGACCCTCAAGGAAGACTGTGGTCTCTACGTGTAAGAAGGGAATGGCAAACTGCCTTCTGCTCATCTCATATCGGGAACAATCTGTGGAAGGAGTTGCCATGGGTTGATTGTGGCTCAACTGCACGTTCTTCTTTTTAGCAATTGACCAGGTGTGCTGATTGTCTGCTAATCTACCGTTACTGATCTTAAAACTTATGTACTCTCTGTATATATGGAAACCACTTGGAGTATTCAATATAAAAGAGATATAGAAACATTTTAAATAAATAACAAACTCACATCTCCTACCGCTACTGTTCTATGTACTGTATCATACCAGTTTTTCCCAGTCTGTTGTTAGTTTAACATTTCTAACCAAACTCAATTCAATACTGTAAAACCAGCAACCTCCAGGTGGCAGCTGGAGATCTCCTGGGATTACAACTGATCTCCAGGTGACAGATCAGTTCCCCAGAGAAAATGGCTGCTTTGGAAGGTAGACTCTATGGCACTATACCTAGGATTGCCAGGATCCTTCTGGCAGCTAGTGTGGGATGAGAAGTGGGCTAACTGGGAGCAGGGAGTTTCATTCAATATTTCAGCAATGTGCTCATATGACTTCCAATATGATCTGGAAGTGACATAGGAATGTTGGGGATGTTGGGGCAACAATCTGGTTTTTGGGCAACAACTTGATGGTAGAATTAGCTTCTACCATACAGTTTTTGCCCAAAAACCAGAGCATTGCCCTGATGGTTCAACGTCACTTCCAGGTCACATTAAAGTCACATAGGCACACTACTAAAACACCATGTATTTGTCCCTTTTTTGTGATAAGCCCCCCCTATTGACCAAATGATTGGCATTGGAGAGGTGGGGCCTGGGAATGGAGGACTCCCAATCAGGAGGTTTGGCATCCTTAACTATACCCCATTGAAGTCCTTCACTTCTCCAAACCCTGCCCTCTTCAGGCTCCATGTACAAAATCTAGGACTGCCAAGCACCTGGTCTGGGTGGGGGTTCCCCTGCACAGAAGGTTCCCAACCTGCTGGCCCACATTGGGCGAGTGGGGGAACCTCCCCCGACATCACCAGCACGATGGCATCACCCAGAAGTGATGCTGTCAACGTTGCGTGGAGACCGCTCTAGGCATTTCTGGGAAAACTCTATGGTTTTCCCGTATGCTCTAGGTATTTGGGAGGGGAAACTCTATGGTACAATAGGTGCCATAGAGTTTCCCCCTCGCAAATAGCTAGAGTATCTGGGAAAACCATACAGTTTTCCTGGAAATGTCTAGAGCGGTCGCTGTGCAATTTCACCAGGCGATGATGTCACTTCTGGGTGATGTCATCGTGCTGCATGTTCTGGTGCGTGCGCGAGGAGAGTCCCCCACCAGGGGCTTAAAGATACTTGGCAAACCTAGCAAAATCTCCAGGTATTTCCCAACCTAGAGCTAGCAACTTTACCTCTTTTTGATAGACACAGATGTCAAACAAACAACTAAACATAATTATAACTGTGGCTCCCCTCTGAATTCTTCATGAATTCTGCCTTTGTAATGTTTTCTCTCCATGAAAGCCCTAAGTATTTACAATCTGCAGATGAGATCATGCTCTAAGAACAGTAAAGACAGAAAGGAGAGAGAGAGGTTGTTCACACTAATATTGCTTGAATTGAAAATGTCTTGACCTGAGTCTCATTGGCCCCTCCGCAGGCCTAGAATAATATTTGCCCAGTTGCTATGTAGACGGAGATGGTTGCCAATCCAGCCCATTCATAAGACTAAATCTGGTTCTTGTTGATAAGAAGTCATTGTTTGACTACAATGAGCTGATAATTCAGGTGAAATAGATTCCCCTTTCCCCTTCTCTGAGTGTGAACTTTATGGAAAGGATGTTTAAACCATTCTTCATTAACACCTATTCATTTAATGATACATTGTGTGAGATCCTACCAAACTTTTTCGCTCACAGAGGTGTTTTTCTCTAACACAAAGAGCCTCAAATCTCTGGAAGTCTCCTTGTGCTGGGAGAAATTGCTATTATTCTGCAGGCTCCAACCCACAATTCATGTTCTTTTGTTTGTCTGTGTATATGTGACTGTTTGTGTGTGTTTGTGTGTGTGTGTGAGAGAGAAAGACTTACATTTTGAAATATTATGTCATCACATATATGTACAACATGAATATGTTACTAAGTAGTGAGGTTACAAACATACATTAAAAAGAGTAAACAATATATATATTTAACTAGGAATAAGTCTTGTTGTGGAGAAAAATACAGTGGGCTCTAGATTCTAGAGTCTAGAAAGAGGCTCTGGGTGAGTGCCCCCACCCTTGCTGTCTATTCACCCATTCAAGTGAGGACATTCACTCCCCTCACCCTTGGTGTCTTCCCACCCTAATCCCTCTCCAACTATTACCCCCGACCGCCTCTCAATTACCCCTTCACCCTTGGCACTCCACTTTCCTCCCTCTGCTCACCAGAGCAGAAGTGGACACTGAAGGGCAGGAATAGGAGTGGGTAGCTGGCAATCCTAATAACTACCTGTGATGTAAGTTGACAAAAAGAATGACCAGCCCAAAGTCACCCAGTTAAGTTCCTGGCATTTGAACCTGAATCTCCCATGTCCCAGTCTGATTATGTTGTAAACACTACGCCTATAAGCACCCAACATTAACTACTCTCCCATTCAGAGGTACATATGACTAAAATGATTATGTTTATTATTATACTATTTAAGCTAAAACTGAGGAAGGTCAGACTCAGGAGATGAAGCCTGTGGATGCTGTTAAGGATTCCCATATCTCTGAACACACAATTCAAGTATTGTTCAGAACTCCAAATTAAGACATAATACTTGGGTGCACGCATGTTATAAATGAAAATCCACCCTGAATTTTCTAGGACTATTCCTATTGTTCAAAGAGGAGCCATTTTAGAATTCACTGAGTCTTTCTCTGTCTGTCCAAGTAGCAAAAATGTGTGTCTGTCTCCCAGAAAGAATGCTTCTGAAACACAAACTGTGGACAGTCATGAGTGTGGGTTATCTCCATGAAAGGTTAGTTGTTAGCTGAAAAACAAGAACCCCACGGACAATCAGCATATATAGTATCTCAAGTTCTGGTAAGGACACAAAGAAGGTTTGGTCTGTCTTATCACACTAGAGGTACTTGCAATATGTACAGAACATGTAATTTTGTGTAATCGTTCTGACACACAATGGACCTACAGAGCACAGGGTATAAAAATTGTACCTGTCAGTTGCCCAGGGTCGACTCTTCTTGGAAGGGTTCACCCTGTTTGGGCCGTTTCATCTCTTGATTCATCCATAACTCCTGAGCTCTTGCGTAATTATACTGTCTCTCTGTGCTTCACTTGCTTAATCTGGGAATCTGCATGGAGATTGCTTCTAATTGCCTGTTATCTGTATCTGAATAAACTCTGGAAAAGAACCTGTTTTATGTATGCTTGTGGTTGGAGAGCAGAGAGAACACTTGCAAATTAAGACCGTTTTTGCACACAGCTTACCTCGCAGTCACAATCCTGTTCACTCCGCAGCGTCTGTCGGATTTCCCACCATCTGCACCGGAGTTACAGGAAGTGCCACGGCTTTTGCGTAGCAAACGTAAACTGGGTTTTAGCGGTTTACGTTTGCTACTCAAAAGCTGCGGCACTTCCTGTAACTTCAGCGCAGATGGTGGGAAATCCGACAAGACACTGCGGAGGGAACAGGATTGTGACTGCAAGGTGAGCTGTGTGCGAAAACAGTCTAAGATTCCTGCACTTCTAATTGAGGGCCTGATCCACCTTCTGTGAAAGGCTGTGCATGCTGAATGATTCTCTAAGAGGATATTTCCTCCAGGGACTGAGATCTCATATGGTTGCAGTGCTACCAAGGTTTTTTTTCCCCCTGGGGAATGAAGTGGAATGGAATTCCAGAACCTATTTGTGGAAACAAAATTCTCAAAAATATGCTTAAAACTTGTGTTTCTCTTTCATTTCCCTCTCCAGAATTCCAGCACCTTTCCACCCCCGCCCCCCGCTGATGCTTACCATTGGATCATGACTGCAAAGTAGTACAGAAATCCACAACCTGCACAGAAATAATTTTACATCTATCATCCAATACAAGTTTTGGGAAATGGGTTCAGGACTTACAAAAGGAAATGTTTTTCTACTCAGTGAAAAATTAAATTGTACAATTCACTGCCAGGGGTGATGGCCACTAGCATAGATGGCTTTAAAGGGGGATTAGACAGCTTCATGGAGCAGTGATCCATAAGTAGCTGTTAGCCATGGTGACTAAAGAGAGCCGCCATCTACAGACAGCAAATCTATGAACTTGAGTGCTGGGAAGTAGCTAGGGTTGCCAAGTCCAATTCAAGAAATATCTGGGGACTTTGGGAGTGGAGCCAGGAAACTTTGGGGGTGAAGCCAGGAGACATTGGGGGTGGAGCCAGGAACAAGGGTGTGACAAGCATAACTGAACTCCAAGGGAGTTCTGGCCATCACATTTAAAGGGACAGCACACCTTTTAAAATGTCTTTCTTCCATAGGAAATAATGAAGGATAGGGGCACTTTCTTTTGGGGCTCATAGAATTAGACCCCCTGGTCCAATAGTTTTGAAACTTGGGGGATACTTTGGGGAGAGGCACTAGATACTATACTGAAAATTTGGTGCCTCTACCTCAAAAAACAGCTCCCCAAGAGCCCCTGAAACCTCCAGATCAATTCCCCATTATACAATATGAGAATCGATCTCCACAAAGGGAATAATGAAGTGCTCAGCGGACGTTCCCCGCCTCTCCCTCCCCCCCCCCCATTTCTGGCGACTCTGAAGTGAGGGATTGGTCTCTCTACTCACAAGTTGCAGCCAACTTCTTCCAAGTAACACAGACACACCATCCCAAGAAGAAGCCTTTCCAATTGGAGACTGGAGCCTCCGGAGGGGGAAAGTCACATGGTGGCTTTGGGGGCAGGGCTTCCCCCCCCGCCGGCCAGCTGACTGGGGGCAGGAAGGAGTCTGGGAAAGCAGAAGAAGCCCCGCTGGGACCTGGGGATTGGCAAGCCTAGAAGTAGAAGCAGGGGAAGGCCTCAGCCTCTATGTCCTGTTTGTTTGACCCTCCAGGAGAATTGGTGGGCAGCTGTATGAAGCAGTATGCTTGACTAGATGGCTCCAGCAGGGTTGATCTAGGAGAGCTTTTCTTATATTCTTATTATGTGGACAGAACTTTCAACAATGTGGACCTTTCTGTTAAAACTGTTTTTGACTGTGATCTTTCTAAAAAAATTCTTACCAAACCAGATTGAAGCAAAGCAGGGAAAAACGTGGAATGTAGATTACTAGGAGATGTTGTGTGGATACTCAACCCCATCCCCCCCAAAAGAAACCTCTTACCAACAAGTGTTGCCAAGTCATGATTTGGCAACTGGTTAGAGGGTTGGGGGGCAGAGACTTGGGGGCCTGCAATAATTGGCCCTTTCTACATTCTGTTTTTACTCCGTAGCTTCCCAGCACTGAAGTCATTATGCCTTGGATTTGCTTTCATTCTGTATACATTGAATTGCCTTGGTACTTTGTGCCTGAAGCATCACTCTCTGTGGATTATGCATTCTGTATTTCCACTCCATGGGGGGAGGGATCTGCAGCTGCTAGCTTGTAGAACATTTTTTTAAAAAAAACATCTGGAGATTGGCAACATGACTGATTCCTTTCAAATGGTTCTTGCGCTGGTTCTCTTATGCCTGCATCCCACAAACCATCTGCAAAACTATTAATGAGGGTGGGAAGGGCTCAAGAGGATGCTAGTTGAACCTTGCTGGCATTTTCCTCTGATGAGGCACAAGAATAGAAAACAGGACAGTGAACCTTTAAGAGGAAAGGAAAGCAGGAAGTCACTCTGATGACCTCACAGCTCAGTAATTTTTTTTCACCAGTGATCTCTGAGTTTTTTTTAAAAAATTAGTTTTTGTTTGTTTACAAAATGTACCTGTCCAACATAGGACTTGATCAGACAACCCTTCTATAATGAGTATAAAGCTTAACATTCTGAGGCAACTGGTTGCTTTGTCTAAGTTGAAGAGAAAGGCAAACATCTTTCAAAACTTTTATCTGCAGACCCAACCCCTCTCTCCCTCTGTGATTCTGCAAAAAGAAAGGGAAACGCTCTTTTGTCTTCAGAGAAGGAGAGAAAGAAAACAAAAGGGGTGATGGGACAACCTAAAGAGACAGGGGCAGAAATGGGAGGGCAATGGACGGCACTTAAATACCCGGAGACACAATTCTACTTTAGAAAGGATTAGAAATTCAAAAGAAGATGGGAACAAAGAACCACAGAGAAAGGAGTTTTGCTTATCATGGCTCTGGAAGTGGACTAAATGCTGAATGATGGCAAACAAATGCAGAAGACATAAGAAGCGCAGCAAGACAGAAGTGAAAGTGGACTATATTGCCGAAGGGAAGACTTCAATGCATTTAGACATTGAGGCAAAATACAAATGCAGAAAGGGCCAAAGATTTTATGATGATTCCTGGAGTTACCTTACATCACTTCTGGATTTTTCCTGGAAGTGACATAGCAGCACAGACGGCATCTTTAAAAGAAAGATGACATCTTTAAAATAAATCTCTCTTGGCTGCTCTGCAGGCAACTAGGGCTAACAGTGGGAGGCTTCCTGCCATAGCAGTAGGTCTGGCAGTTAGGGTTGCCAGGTCCAACTCAGGAAATATCTGGGAACTTTGTGGGGTTCAGGTGACTTTTATACAAAGATTGGCTTTTAGGACTTGTATGGTTGCCAATCTCCAGCTGGGGGCAGGAGATCCCCTGGTTTGGAGGCCCTCCCGCTGCTTCAGAGTTATCAGGAGACTTTGGCGATGGTGCAAGGAGCAAGGTTGTGACAAGCACGATTGAACTCCAAAGTTCTGGCCATCATATTTAAGGGGAGTGCATTCCTTTTAAAGGTCTTCCCTCTGTTGGAAATAATGGCAGATAGGGCCACCTTCTTTTGGGGCTCATAAAATTGTACCCCCTGGTCCAATATTTTTGAAATCTGAGGTTTTTTGAGGTGACACACCAGATGCTATTCTAGAAATGTGGTGCCTTTACCTCAAAAAACATCCCCTTCCCAAGCCCCAGATACCCATGGATCAATTCTCCATTATACCAGTCTCCGGAGGGTATAATGCAGTGCACAATAGACATTTAGAACCCACCCCCCATTTTCTGATAACTCTGAAGCAGGGGGTGGGCCTCCGAACCAGGGGATCTTATGCGCTCAGCTGGAGATTGGCAACCTTACAAGTCCTAAAGCCAATCTTTGTATAGAAGTCACTTGAACCCACAATTTTTTGTGTGCCTGCAGCCTCACACAGTCAGATGTTTTAAAGAAGCGGACATTTGAGAGAAATTAAAAGCACTACTCCTGAAAGTGCTTCACATACATTTTGTACAGCCTAATTCAAGCTATGTTTATATGTAGTGAAGTCCCGCTGACACTATTAGGCCTGTATAAAAGGTTTTTTTTTTTTTTAATTCTATGGTGATGGACTAATTATTTACTGCCTGCAAAATGTTCACATCTTACATACAATAAAAGCAAAACAAGCAAGAACAAGCTTTCTGGTACTGTAATCTTCTTTCTGTGTTTAAACAGTACTGTACTTCCTAAAGGGAAAAGTAAAGGAAATGTCTCAGGGCTCCTGTTTTGAGAGTCTGTGCTAATGATATATAATTTTTCAGAACCAGTTTTAAATTTGTGAAATAAAGAATGGGTAGCTTATGCAAAACATCATCTTCTTCTGGCTCAAGACCATGAGAAAACCAGATGTGTATATGCTGAATATATCATAAAGCTTTAGAACTAACGTTTAATGTTTCCTTAGGCCTGCTGAGCCACGATACCCAAAGTTTTGCAGGCCCATGCATTTATGCAGAATGGGTGCTTTTAGTATCTACACCTTTGAATTTTCCTCAGTTGTTATAGCACAGAAATCTCTGTGATAGCTCCAAGGTATACTTGAGCATAGCAAATGCTACAGCAGTTACAAGCACTCAGCGAAGTCAGCTTTTATTTAGGCTCACAGGCCTAAATAAAGGAGAGGAAATCCAGGAACTAAAACCCCAAAACACCAACCCATTACTATTATAGAGTTAATTACCTACGTAATATCTTAATAATATATAATAATAATAATAATATATAATTCATATAATATATAATAATAATAATATATAATTCATTTTAGTATAATTTAGAGTTTAAGGGTTAGAAGCAGAGTAGATTATTCACAGGAAGTTATTATACACAGCCCCTATTTTCATTTTAGAGAACAGAAACGTATCTTCAGATACAATAGTTCTTTTGGACAACACTCACTAGGAAGTTTTTGAGAGTCTTCTGCTCAGAGAACAGATTTTTTTTTTTTTAAAAAAGTCCAAGTTACAAACAGCATACACAGAGTGTGAGGGTTGCCAATCCCCAGTTGGGGACAGGGGATTCCCCTGGTCTGGAGGCCCTCCACTTGCTTCAGGGTTATCAGAAGTGGGGGGGCGGGGAGGAGGCACTCCATTATTCCCTATGGAGACCGGTTTCATAGGGTATATTGGAAAATCAATCCATGGATATCTGCAGCTTTGGGGGAGGGGGTTGTTTTTTGAGCTGAAGGTACCAAATTTTCAGCATAGCATTGTGTGCCTCTCCTCAACCCCCCCCCCCAAGTTTCAAAAAGATTGGACAATGGGGTACAATTCTACGAGCCCCCAAAGAAGATGCCCCTATCCTCTTGTTATTTCCAAAAGAAGGGAAGGCATTTAAAATGTGTGTGGTCCCTTTAAATGTGATGGCCAGAACTCCCTTTGGAGTTCAATCATACTTGTCACAACCTTGCTCCTGGCTCCACCCCAAAGTCTCCTGCTCCATTCCCAAAGTCCCCAGATATTTCTTGAGTTGGACCTGGCAACCCTATAGAGTATAACGAGGTATACAAAAATTACCATGTTTATCTGACATTTGTGTGGTTCAGATAATATGAATAAGTCTCAAAATTAATGTACCAAGGACCAAACTACATGTATTGTGGGTATCTTTCCCAGATTTCACCCAGTTTGTGGAGTTGTTTCCATTGGGGGAAATGATAGTGGGAAAACTCCCCTCTTCCTTAGTGGTGTACCTCCAATCAGCAGGAATGCCACAGAGTACACCCCATGAAACTACCATTTTCTGCAGGGAAACTGTATTTTGGAAATCCATTGTAGTTCAGGGAGAATTCCAGGTCACACTAGGGTTGCCAGGACCAACTCAAGAAATATCTGGGAACTTTGAGGGTGGAGCTGGTAAACTTTCTCATTCCCTAAATATAAATAAATAAAAATACAGCAATGCAGTTCCCCTGAATACAGTCTTCATTTACTCCTCTTCTTTTTTTGGATTCAAAGGGTTTCACAACAGCTGCACTTCCACTAAAATAAAAATGAACTCACACACACTCACAAAACAGCCAAAACAAACAGTTTGCATGATCACAGTTTTGTGATCTCCCTGGGACAATGGTATAGATAGCTTTACTCATTGGAGTTGCTAAATGTAACAGTCTGCTGTATTTCAACCAACTTATGGAAAGAGAAGTCTAAGGGGTGGAGTTTTCCTTTATCTCATACTCTGGTTTTAGTTAACTCTTTACTATCCCTTTCACTCTGTAAACAGCTTCTGAAAGGAATACAAAATGAACAGAAGGATTGGGCTCTCTTACTTCCTCCCTCTTACACACACATGGCTCTTCTTGCTAACCTCCCCCCCCCCCCACAGCTTCAGTCTCACTGAGATTTAAAGGCACACACAGTCACACACCTTCCCAAACAGAAGCAGTTGCAAGCTTCTGAACGTGCCTGAGATCTAAAGGCATATTGTGGCTGTTGGCCTTCTCCCCACTGGTCAGCTGGCTGGTGGCAGGGAGGAGGCTGCAAAACTGGGGGATTTCCCACCTGGACCTGGGGGCTGGCAAGCCTAGGTCACATGTGGAGATTGGTAACCCTACTTGGGCTCAGTCTGGTAGCTTAAGATCCTTCTAGGAACTTTGGTATTATCTTGCTTATTTTCTGTTTGCTCAGCATCTCTCAGTATAGCAGTCAAGAAAGATGGTGGATTTTCTCTTCTTCTGTGGTTGTTGGTCTTCTCCTCCACAGCACTTTTCTTACAGATTTAATTACTACATTTATATACCACCTTCCTACAATAGCTTGCAAGGTGTTTCACAATGTAAATTAATGACCTATAACATAATATATGATTAAAAGCACAGGATTTACTCAATTACAGCTGGAGGCAGAAAAAAAGCTTCCATCATGCTGGATTTCCAGTGGACTGCATCTCATCCAGCTCCTGACTTGTGTCAGAAGGGTGAAAAACGGTTGTCCTCATCCACCTTTAGAGAGTGTCAAAAATGACAAACACATACATACCCAGAACTGTTAAACACTATTTTCTTCTATAATGAGTTTGTTATGATCACTGCTATTTAAATTGGAAATGGCGATAGCTGGATTGATTTGTCTCTATATTTCCAGAAAAAATTTACAAAGAGAAAAATAATTTTTGTCAATTTTTGAAAGCATTGGTATTAGCAGCATATTTATAACCCATATTGGGTATTATATTTGATATGATTACAAGTGACCATTTATTTATTTCCATTTATATCCCGCCCTCTCTGCCGAAGCAGGCTCAAGGTGGCTTACATGCTCATGTGTATGCATGAATATAAAACATATAAAAGACATAAAAACCATAAAGCAGTTTAAAAACACATAAAGTTAACATTTTGATGCTATGATCTTAAATTCAAATTTATGTTCTCTGTAGGCAGATCTTAGATGGTCCTTTCTGCTGCAGCTACAGGGCAGCTAGCAAGAGGTGTTTCCTGAGGACTGTAGTTTGCAAATGCCTGATGGAAGAGTGCCATCTTACAGGCCCTGTAGAATTGTATGAGCTCTCACAGGACCCTAACTTCTTCCGGCAACTCATTCCATCAGTGGGGGGCCACTACAGAGAAGGCCCTGGCTCTAGTTGTCATGAGCCTGGCCTCCTTAGGGCCGGGGATTGAAAGCAGATTTTGTGATCCAGACTGAAGTGCTCTCCGGGGAACATGTAAGGAAAGGCAGTCCCTAAGGTATGCAAGTCCCTGGCCATATAGGGCCTTAAAGGTAAGAACCAGAATCTTGAAAAGAACCTGGTATGCAATAAGCAACCACTGCAGTGCTGTCAGCCCAGGTTGATTGTGCTCCCGTAAGGGAAGACCCAATAGCAACCTGGCTGCTACACTCTGCACTAGTTGAAGCTTTCGGGTTTGAGACAAGGGCAGCCCCATGTGGAGGGCATTGCGGTAATCCAATCTTGAGGTAACCATAGCATGGATCACTGTCACTAAGTCATTGCATTCGAGGTAGGGGACCAACTGTTTTATCAGCCGAAGGTGATCTGACTGTGGCTGCCACCTGGGCCTCCATATTTAAGGAGGGTTCCAGGAGCATTCAGTATCAATGAAGGATAAGGGTTTTTAATTTTTTTTTGCCATTGTTGTCCTGAGCGCTATTTCCTGATTATTGAACATGCTCAGACAAAGTGAACCAACTTGAACTCCAGACTAAATATTTTAGCAGGTATTTGTTGAAGTGAATACTTCTTTACTATGTTTCTCTCCTTAGGGAACTAACGATATTCAGCACTTTTTTTTTCTTTCCTGGAAAACTGGTTAGATTCCAGATTATTATTTTGAAGGAAGAAATATGTTTCGACCCTTATTGTATTTCCCACAAGGGATTCCAGCCTACAGTCCCTTTTTACTGAAGAGTTCCTGTTTCCTCTTCAGATACAGCTTCTGTAAAGTGTAGATCAGGCTTGGCAACTTGTAGTCCACCAAGCTGTAAACACCCTTCCCACCTCCAGTAACCAGGCACTTTCACCTGCCAGATGTTCAATCCTGTTTCTGCAGTCCTGATCAGGTGGCAGAACAATGAGGTTTGCTGAGCCCCTAATAGCTTTCCATACCTTACTGGTGAGCTATTTTCCGCTTTAAGGACATAAGACCATAAGGGAAGACATGCTGGATCAGGTCAATGTCCCATCCAGCCCAACATTCTGTATCACACAGTGGCCAAAACCGATGTGCCATCAGGAAGTGCACCAGCAGAGCTATAACTCAGAAGCCCTCCTACTGTTGCCCCACAAGCACCAAGAATACAGAGCATCACTGCCCCAGATATAGTGTTCCATCTATACCTTGTGGTGAATAGCCACTGTTGGTCTTCTGCTCCATGTTTATCCAATCCCCTCTTGAAGCTGTCTATGCTTATCTCCACCACAACTTCCTGCAGCAGCAAAGTCCACCTAGGTGAAGAAGTACTTTGATCTGTTCTAAGTCTAGTACTCATTAATTTCATTGAGTGCCCATGAGTTCTTGCATTGTGAGAAAGGGAGAAAATACTTCTTTCTCTACCTTTTGTCTCTCATGCATAATTTTGTAAACCTCTGTCATGTCACCCCTCAATCATCATTTCTCCAAGCTAAAAAGTCGTAATCTCATTAACCTTTCTCTATAAGGAAGGTATTCCATCCCCTTAATCATTTTAATTGCCCCTTTCTGCACCTTTTCCAGTGCTATAATATCTTTTTTGAGGTGCAGTGACCATAACTGTACACAGTATTTCAAATGAGGCCACCTCATAGATTTATACAAGTGCATTATGATACTGACTGATTTGTTTTCAATCCCCTTCCTAATAATCTCCAGCATAGCATTTGCCTTTTTTATTGCAGTCGCACCCTGAGGAGGCATCTCCAGTGAGTTATCTACTATGACTTCAATATCTCTCTCCTGGTCGGTTACCACCAGTTCAGACCCAATCAACATACATTAGGATTTTGGAGGGTCACAAGTTGGTCAGGGCTGTTTCATGCATCTAATCGAACAACAGCGTTACTGTTGTATTCTACCTTCATACCCTCCAGCATTTCATAACTGAGAACAGGGGCATACTAATAACACTCCAACTTTCATATCAATGATTCCTATCCAAACTCCTTCCCTCCATATCGATGGATCCTAGTCTCTGCTTTCCACACTGTGTACATTTTCTCCACAGTATTGCACTGTAGGGTTGCCAATCCCCCCCCCCCACTTCAGTGTCATCAGAAAGTGGAAGCGGGGGGGGGGACGGAAATGTTTGCTGGGCACTCGTAATGGAGGGAAGGCATTTAAAAGATGTGCAGTCCCTTTAAATGGGATGGCCAGAACTCCCTTTGGAGTTCAATTATGCTTGTCACAACCTTGCTTCTGGCCCCACCCCAAAGTCTCCTGGCTCCACCCCCAAAGTCCCCAGATATTTCTTGAGGAAAATGTACAGGAATGTAAAGAAGTATGGCAACCTTTATATGACTGGTTGAAAATAGATGGATAGGTGAAGAAAAGGAAACAAAAAAAAAAAGTAGAAATAAGAAATGGGGTTAGGTTAAAGGGAAATTATAAATGTGTGTGATGAAGTATATTGTTAAAAACAGACAAGCTCTCACTCTCCAGCTTATTGTTAATTGTTGTTTTGTTTATTGTTGTTTGTATTATGTGTTGGATCATCTTATTTTTTTTGTTGTTGTTTTATGTATTGATGTGGATTTTTCTGTTTTTCTGTTTCTTAATGTATTTATTGGAAATAAAAAAGAAAGCATTGAACACAAAGTCCCCAGGTATTTCTTGAATAGGACCTGGTAACCTTACTACACTGATTTAAAAGCTGACATATTTGAAACGCGTGATGCCCCTACAAAGTTTTACCTGCTGTTCAAAATGTACTTTAGTAGTTATGTGAAGTGGCAGGCTGTTCACTGCATGGTATTTTTAGTGCTCATGCATGTCTGTTTATTTGCATGTGCATCGGACAAAGGTACCTACTCCCTGTCAGAGATATAACTTCTAGATTGCTTGGGGAGAAAGCTAAATGATAAAGAATTAATGCTAGAAACTCACACCAATAAACATTTAAGACAGCTGTAAAAAGAAAGGGCAGTGGTTTACAGGGACAGTTACCAGAAAGCCAGGACTAGCCTAGTAAATTGGGATAGCTGGAACATATGTCTCTTCTTTTATTCCCCTTGATCAAGGATTCCTTTTTTTGACATTTGAAAGCAAAACAAGGTTGCCAACATATGGCAGAAGCTGTTAAACACTCAGATCCTTTGATATAAAGGAACTATAAATGCAAACTAATAATCATTTTTATTACATACATGCTCAGCATAAGGGAACATCAAGTTATTCTTGCTTTGAAGCTGACATTACAGAGGCTATAAGAAAAAGACCTTAACAAAACAGATGGATGAGATCTTAAAAGTCTTCTACTTGCTTTTACTTGTAGTTCACCTAAGAGCAGCTTTTACAAGCAATTCTATTTGCTAATTATTTTAGAAGTTATACACTTCTCAAGAAACTTCAGTTCTAATCTGACATTGGGCCATCTTTTGGACCTCTTCCTAAGACTTAGGGCTTTTTGCATGTCTTTTCCTATGATTTAGAGCTTTCTGCATTAGTTCCAGTCCCATACTGCTTTGCTTTATCCCCCAATTTCTGCACTATTTTGTGTGCTTTTAGTTCTACCCCCCTTGTAACTCCCTGGGTTTTCCCTCCAGTTCTTTTGAAACCACTTTTACCTCAGTCTTTTTATGGACATTGATTTTGAGTCAGACGATAATGATGATGATGATGATGATGATGATGATGATGATGATGATGATGATGTCTTTGTCCCCCTGCTCCCACCTATCTCTAGCCCACTTTTTAATGACTGGACTATCAAAATACTCCTTCTCCCCCCCCCCCAAAAAGATGTGTGGTTTCAGTTTTTATTTTTAAAGGCCCTTAGATATTGATATATTGGGATTTTAGGGTCTTTTAAAAGGATGTACTGTAATACCACTGATGAAGCGACAAATAACACAAGCACCCTCCCTTGAAAATCTTTATTATTTAAGTTACATGCAGAAGAAAATAAACTGACTCCACAGATCCAAAAATGTAAAGGGAGGGCAGACGTGCAGAAGAACTGAGCCCAAACTGATTCCAATGCTTGCGGATTAACTATCAAGAAAATCAGGAGTAAGTCAAGCGTCCAGAAAAGGTCTTACTGAAAATGTAGTATCCTTTTGAATGGCAAAGTCAATTGTTCAAAACGTGTGTAGTATGCAACACTGCATCTTAGGTTGTATCTGCATGAAGAAGTTGCTCTGCTACTACAGATTAACACAACAACCCTCCTAAAAGTCATACTGGGTGTAAGCCAGTAACCAATTTAGAGTTACCCCAGTTTCTTCAGATGTAAAAATAGTTCCCAACCCCAAATGCCAAAAATACCATTTTGCTGTCTCTTCCTCTCAGTCACAAAATCACCAACACACTAATTTTAAGCATTTTAGAAATCACATGGATTATGTTCTCTAAAATATTTTGAATCACCAAGTCATGTTTAAAGTGATAATTCTATTTGCCACATTAATATTTATAAAGCAATACACTGCATCCCACAAAAATGCACCATCTAATCACAGCATTTACAATCACAGTATTTGTCTCCCAAGAATTTTAAGTCATCCAAGATGCCATCTTGCCAGCAAGCAAGCAACAATAAATGTCAAAAACCCACAATAATTTAGAACTGCTTGGAATGTGTGTGTTTAAATGCCAGCCAGTTTACAGTGACTCCATAGGGTTTTAAAGGCAAGAGATATTCAAAGATAATTTGCCATTGCTTACTTCTGTGTACTGACTCTGGACTTCCTTGGTGGTCTCCTGTTTAGTATTTGCACTAGAGATGGGCACGAACCCACAGGAGGTGGTGGCAGCTACTAGCATAGATGGCTTCAAGAGGGAATTGGATAAACATATGGAGCAGAGGGCACAGGGTGTGGATGGAACTCTCTGTCTGGGGCAGTGATGCTCTGTATTCTTGGTGCTGGGGGGGGGGGGCAACAATGGGAGGGCTTCTAGTGTCCTGGCCCCATTGGTGGACCTCCTGATTGCACCTGGTTTTTTGGCCACTGTGTGACAGAATGTTGGATTGGATGGGCCATTGACCTGATCTAACATGGCTTCTTTTATGTTCTTATCTTCTTAACCAGGAAAATGGTGGTTTGTGTTGGTTCATTATTTGTTTGATTCCCTAAACCAGTGGTTCATGTTGGTTCATGGTTTGTTTGACTTCCCAAAATAGTTTGTGGTTTGTTTTGTTCATTTAGTTTGGGAGGTGGTAGAACAGCCCCCTATTGAGTTAGAGGTTCCAAACTCACAGGAAGTCTTCAGCAGGCTCTTCTCCACCAGCCCCCTAAGTTTGGAGAAGATTGGATTTGGGATGCCTGAGTTATAGCCTCCCAATGCAGGTGTCCCCAAGAAACCACAGCAAGGAACACTTTTCCAGCGAGGAGATGTGGAGGAAAAATGAGTCCCTCAAAGCCTCCCCTAAATCATCCACACAACAAACAACAACTGAACTAACTCTTCTCTCTTTGTGCTGCAAATGAAAGCAGCTGAGTCAGGGTGTGGTATTATATTGGTATATAATCTGCTCCCATAGAGCAGAATGGGAGCTCTTTGGTTGGTTCCCAGAACTGCCAGTCATGCAATGCACAACTACTTTGGATATTTCTAGGGCTCTCCACAAGTCCACCCCAATATTGCCTAGGGACTGATTGAATCGATGCCAGGCTGCCTGGAGAACAAACTGCAAAAACAAAATGTGCAATGGAAAAAAATGCAGTCCGTTTTTTTGGTTCAAAAATGATGCGACCAAACGAACCTGTTCAAAATGCACCATGAACCAGCCCAGTTCTTGTTTGAACCTCAGTTGATTTTTCAGTTCGTGTCCTGAGACTGATGCCAAGTGTCATTCCTTTCTGAGAACTCTCCCCTTCCACATTTCCAATTTTCAGATTTTCAGATTAGAACATCAGCAATCTATTTCCTTTTTTGTAAAATCTAGTGGTGCTCCAGTGAGACCACAAAGAAACTGGGCAAGAAGAAATCTACAGATGACACACTGAGTTAACTGAAATGCAGATAACTGCTAAGGGCTTTTAAAATATGGGGTATTTTATTACAATCAGATTTCTCAGAGCAGTGACTGTGGAAATTCAAGAATGTGTAATGTGAAAAAAGAATGTGCAATGTGGATAATATTCATTACTTTATGCAGGACAGCATAAGGTTTTATAGACATAGCCAATATATTTCTTATGTAAAATAATATGTCGTGAATCCTCTTTCTGACTGCATAAAGCAAGATAGCATTATAAGAACAAACACCATAATCCGCAATGATTTACTCCTCATGAAGGTTTTTACAGTTGTCAAGACAACAAGTATAACCAAGAAAAAAAGCTTTAAAGTGTGTATTGGTGAAGCCTAACCTCAGATATTTATTGTGAAATTGTATGTATATCTACTCAAAAGCAATCTCTTTGTCAACTGTGACTTGATACCACTTTACACAGACATGTACAATGCAGTTTACTCCCAGGTAAGTGTGCATAGACTTCCCCAAATTTGCATTCTGACTAGATATGGGAAGGTGAAAAGAGGGGAAAAATATATTAATAATCTCATATTTATGAATTTTGGAACTGGGTTTTCAATTACTGGAATTTATGGTTCTCTTCAGTGAGTAGAGCAAAATACCATGGGCCATCCAGCTATCACCTCTTCAGATGAGGAGGAATTTGAAGAATTGGGCCCCACACCAGCAGAATCCTCACCTGAGCAGCCAGATCTGGCAGCAGACCCAACTGGGGAAGCATCAGGAAGCAAGAATGCTTCCCAGTCATGACCAGGCCATTTGTTCTTCCAGGAGAAGAAAAAGAAACCACAGAGGCCAGCTTCCTCCCTCCCTCCGCTCTCCTGAGCCAGGAGTGCATAGAAGAAGAAGATTGTACTTATCAAGTGATGCTGTCTTACTGAAGGTAATGATATCATCAACCCACACCAAGACAGTAACCACTTAGAAGTGACTGCTTGCATGATCCTGAGGAGACGGCTCTGTGACTCCATCAACCACCATAACTTTCAGTGCCCTCTCGCATAGTGGTGCTCATCTCTGGAAGCTGGTAGCCCTCCACATAACTACCACAGCAATTGTGGAAATTCAGTTGAACTGGGAGTTCTTGGATGATGGATAGGAATGGGAATAAATTGGCTCATGAACCTTTGTTCGTGATGAATTTTGGCCAGTTCATGGTTTGCAAACTGCAACCCAGCATGATCCTCCATGAACTTTTAAGGCTCATTAACACAGGATGCTCCACCCAGCAGCAACCTGGAGCCACACAGGGTCTTTCACTGCCCATTGCTCATTGTATGATTATGGCAGGATGTGAACTGCTCTGCTTAGGTGGTGGTGGTGGTGGGGAGTAGAGGGAACACTGTCCAAGAAAGCACCTGCTTTGTGCAGCTCAGCTGTCTAAAGAGAGGCTTTCTTGGGTTCATATCCAAGCCATTTAAACCAAACTGCTGAGCAGTGCCCCACCACTCAGCTTTTTGGTTTGAATGGCGGCTTTCTCAGAGAGCAGAAAGCAGTGGTTTAAATGGCTCAGAGCTATTTAATCAAAATAGAACATACCCATACAAACTGGTTCAGTCTGCGAACCAACCTCCCAGTCAATACAGGTTGGTAGTTTGACTTGTGTTTCAGCCATGAACCATGAGCAGTTTGTGCCCATCCCAAGTGATGGAATAACATGCCTATCTGAATCAGCCCTAACATTTCCCAAGTTCTGTTGAGAAAAACAGTCAGGATATTATATTCTGTTAAGTGAAGGGCTTGGAAGAAATGACATCTTCAATTCCACAAAACCATCTTTTACCAAACATTCCCTTTTAACAACATATCTTGATTTATAGACATCTTGCCATTACACTTCCTTTAACCAAATTTTATAGCAGCCCCAGGGCTGCTGCACAGAATGGGGAGGGGGGGGGGAGATCAAAGAGACATTCTTTTTCCTCCCACATTCAGCCTGAAGGGCATTTCAACACATGCTACAGTATTCAGTTTTTATAAAAAATTGCACTAAAAGGCCTATGTCAAAGTTATATTTAGATTCAGGTGGATCTGAAGCAACAGAACAAAGTTTGAGTCCAGTGGTACCTTTAAGACCAACAAAGGTTATTTCTGGATATTAGCTTTCATCTGCATGCAAATAACACAAATCTGACATTCAAGGAGCACAAAATTGAGAAACCTGTAGGAGAACATTTCAGCCTACCAGGGCATTCAGAGAGGGACCTCTAAGTCACTGTTTTATTGCAAAGGAATTTCAGAAACAGACTGAATGGAAGACTGCTTACATTGTGAATTAAACTTTGTTGGTCTTAAAGGTGCTACTGAACTCCAACTTTGTTCTATTGCTGAATTACAAGTTTACAACGATAAGGGCTTAAAAGAGATATTGGGTTCTTATTTCACTATACATGCTAAGTTATTCAGTTCTCACTTATACCTAGAATTAAACTTTGTTGGTCTTAAAGGTGCCACTGGACTCAAATTTAGTTCTCATATCTGTTGTTAAATCTTTTATTATCTGTATATTAATTTGCTGATATTCACAAGTCTTACCAACTGCATCAATCCAATTTTAGCTAAACATTGCTCAGTTACTTATGCATTTTGATTCTAATTAACCCCCTCCACCTTCACCCGTCTCTCTACCTCTCTCTACCTACATGTAATGTTTGAGGATGTCTGCTTTAATGTATCTGAAGTGTGCATCTACACAAGCTAAGTCACGGAGTTCTCACATACCTGGAATTAAACTTTGTTGGTCTTAAAGGTGCCACTGGACTCAAACTTAGTTCTCACTTGTGCTTGTTAACTCTTGTTTGCATGCTAGTTTGCTGGTATTCATAGGTCTTATGAATATGAGTGGTTAAGTGCGTGGACTCTTATCTGGGAGAACCGAGTTTGATTCCCCACTCCTCCACTTGCACCTGCTGGAATAGCCTTGCATCAGCCATAGCTCTGGCAGAGGTTGTCCTGCTGTGAGAGTCCTCTCAGCCCCACCCACCTCACAGTGTTTGTTGTGGTGGAGGAAGATAAAGGAGATTGTGAGCTGCTCTGAGACTCTTGAGTGGAGGGCAGAATATAAATCCAATGTCTTCTTCTTCCCAACTGCTTTAATCCAATCTTAGCTATACTTATCGCTCAGTTACTTCTGCATCTTGACTCTAACTAGCCCTTCCTGGCAACTAACCCCTCCACACCTTCTCTCTACCTATAAGGTTCAAGGAAGTCTGTTTCAATATATGTATAGAAGTGTGCATGCTCACAAAAGCTTATACCCAGAATTAAACTTTGATGGTCTTAAAGGTGCCACTGGGCTTAAATTTTGCTCTAAAATTATTAAAATTAAATTAAAAAGCATCAAATTGAACAACCTGCATTTTGGAAAAGACTGTGCATCTGGACTTTCTGAAACATGTTTACTGTTTGAATCAAAGTATGTACTAATAGAAAAAATATGCAATATATCTTCTGACAAATCAGTGTGATGCAAGACAATAAGCCATTTTAAAAGCTAAGAGAACAATTAAGGATTGAGTTCTCTGTGTGTAAAGTACTGTCAAGTTGCAGCCAACTCATGGTGACCCCAGCAAGGGGTTTTCAAAACAATTGAAAAACAGAGGTGGTTTTCCATTGCCTTCCTCTGCAGAGTCTTCCTTGGTGGTGTCCCTTCCAAGTACTGCCCCTGCTTAGCTTCTGAGAGCTGATGGGATCAAGCTATTCTATGCTGCCCTCCCTCCCAAAGACTGAATTACTTTTTTTAAAAAAACCCAACAACACCAGTGCCTGGGAAGGCTTTCTGATCAGACTCAAACTAGCTCAGACTAGCTCCAGTCCTCCAGAGTTTCGGACCAACATCCTGTGACGATGGATCAAAACAGAAATAGATGAATAGTCATGTATAACTGTGTTGGAAATTTTCAGATATAGTTCTATGAAGTGTGGAGACTTGCTGTTTTGTATTACTATTTCATGCATGAATCAGAATGCAATCTGAATCACATTTTTGCTTTTTTTTTCAGCAGCAGCCAGTTAAAATGGACACTTACGGCATGATTTAAGAATGTTCCTGTGGACACATTGTAACTAATGTATATTTTCTTTCATCGGATTCATTCCGAAAGATTTATCAAAAACAAAATTATTCCCTGCCTTGCAGTGCCACCTATTGCTACCTCATATAATTTAACAATAGCCCCCAAATAGCTATTCTTCCATCAATTGTGGAGGATTTTGAATGGAAGGAGGCAGAATTGATTGGAAGAGTCTTGCAAACCCCGCCCCTCAAACCCCTACCCTACTTCATCCAATTTTTTTGTACATCTATAGGGAAGATTCTAAAACAGATAGTTAATAGTCATGTTTTACGAGCTGTCAAAATCAACAAATTATACAAAAACCTTCCCATTCAAATATAATTATGTACAATAGGAGAACTCACATTTGAAAATTCTACCAAGTCTGTGACACCTTAAATAGCAGCCTGAGGTGGCCTCTAAGTGAACATTTCTTAACCATTGATCTGAATTTTTCAGCATTAACCATATTGTGTCTTAATAGAACAGTGTTTTATTCTGCCCCCTGGTGTTATTCAATAAAAAGAAAATAATGGTTGAATTCTCTGTCTGACTCATGAGGTGGTTCAAACATGAATCAATGTCCTGATTTTAGAAATTATCATAAAAATGGATAAATATCTTCCACAGCAATGGCTTCCACATTACTTTATAATTCTTTTTAAAAGTCCAGTGGCACTTTTTGTTGCTTATTGCTACAACTTACTAATATGGTGTGGCGGACTGGTTAAGTTCTCCCTCTGCCTAACAAATGGTGACCATTTGTTATTCCAGTTTGGTCCTTGCATTTGTTAAACACCTTTATTATGCTGTATGCTAATTTGCTGCTCACCCTCTACCTATATATATGGACTGGTAATTTCCATTTCAATGTATCTGAAGAACTGCACATATACATGAAAGCGTAATATATTGAGTAAAGCTCTGTTGATCTTAACGGTGCCACTGGATTTGACCTTTGTTCAGCCATTAATTATGTTACACAAAGCGCTTTCACACACATTAAATCCATTTTCAATGCACTTTGCAACTGGATTTTATTGTGTGAAATGGTAAAACCCACTTGCAAATGGTTGCTGAAGTAGATTGAAACTGTATTATTTAACATGTGTGAAAATACCCAAAGACCTAAAACTGACTGCATTTAAGCCAGTGTGTGGCAGAACAACAGCCTGACACTAGCAGGGTGAAAGTCCAACTTACAACAAAGAATTCAAGTTGTCCAGGAAATTCCAACTGATCAGCAGACAGCAAAGATCCAGCTTTGGACTATATGACATCACATACTCACTGAACTCCCTGCCCAAACTTCATCTTCTTATGATATTTCTCCTAAATCTCCAGGGATTTCCCAGGATGAAGCTGGAAATCTTAGCTATGAACACTTTTTTTGAAAAAAATTGGATATAGATATTTGTGGCCCCAGAAGGTAGGACCAGAACCAATCAGTTGAAATTAAATCAAAAGAGTTTCCGACTCAACATTAGGAAGAATTTCTTGATCGTTAGAGTGATTCCTCAGTGGAACAGGCTTCCTCGGGAGGTGGTGGGCTCTCCTTCCTTGGAGGTTTTTAAAAAGAGGGTAGATGGCCATCTGACAGCAATGAAGATCCTGTGAATTTAGGGGAGGTGTTTGTGAGTTTCCTCCATTGTGCAGGGGGTTGGACTAGATGACCCTGGAGGTCACTTCCAACTCTATGATTTAATTATTATAAGTTTTATTGTTACACATGAAAATTACTGCTGGTCATGAAGTGATGAAAATAGCCTTTCTTACGATAATACAGTGTCAGCAACACAGTTTGGATTCTGACTAATTCATTATTAAAAGAAACAATGGATTGCAGATCACAATGTGTGTAGAGAGAATTTACATTTATTTGTTTATTCGTTTAACTTACACCATTTATAAATCTGTCTTTCTTCCAGATACTGTATATCCTACTGTGCAGATTGCTGCACTGTCCAGCTGCACCATCTCATCATAATTGTTCTGCCATGCTATTTTATTTATGGAATAATTGTGATTGTTTTTATTAATATATTTTTATTGTGATTTCAATTATGTTGTGCTCTGCCCTGAGCCCCTACGGGAGAATGGGTGGAATAGAAATAAACTATTATTAATAATAATAACAATAATAACTGAGACCCAAAGCCCGAGGCAAATTCAATAAAAATGGCACAAAGCATAATTCTTAAAATACCCATCAGAAAAACTTACAATGCAAGCCACCCTACCTGGAAATCATCTGAAAGAACCCAAAGCCTTCTGTGAAGTGCAGTCTTATAGCCCTACTACCCAAATTCAAAGAGAAACATAGACATTTTAATCCCCCTTGGAATATATATTGCAAGACCCCTGTGTGTGCTTGTGCATGTATGTGTACAATGTGTTATATCAGGCATCCACATTAAGTGCCATATAAAGTCTGTCAATTCAAAAATATCTGAACCAGGCCCAACGAAATAGTTAAGTTTGATCCTGAATAATGTGTGAAATGGGTTATACCATTTGTTTGATGCTAGAATGTGACACAGTGTTTAATGCTAAAATGTGACACAGTGTTGGGACAGTATGACATTATGTTAAAACTGATTTTTATATTATGAGTTTCACTTGAATTAACAGGAGAGAGCACGGAAAAGCACTGGCGGCATGTGAAAGCAATTACCGTAACTGTAAGAACATAAGCGTGCCAAAATGTGAATACATGATAACTCCGTTGACCTCACACTCTTTTAAGGAATGAAACTGATATGTTAAGGTTCAGTTCAGTAGGCATTTTCCACATATTGGACAAGTCACACACTGTATTGGATTTAAGCATTGGCAGTCAGCAATTAGGCAGTTCAGTACAGACGTGGCAGCAATTGACTGTGTCATAGAAAACAATTTAAAGTTCCACAGAAACAGTATTCTTAATTGTAAGATCCTCAAGTAGCTATAGTAAACAGTTATATTAATGTCATATTTTACATATTTGAGGATTTTTATAAGAAATAGTTTCTTGAAATTATTTAGAAGTTTAATTCTTTTCTTATCTTGGACCAAGTAAAATCTTCTAGCACCGTAAAAGAGAATTGTGAATTACTATGTGGACTAAATATAGTCATGCATTAATTTCTGAATCAGACAAGCAACTGCAGTACCTTAAAAGTAGGAAGTAATTAACATCTTGTTGGGTTGATTCCTACAATTCCCTTCTGCCAAGTCTTCCACCAATGGTACTAAATTTTTGCCAGGAAAAAAAAATATTTTGTCTGATAGAGAAAGGCTTTCTCCAATGGGGGAAAGGTTGTTTTATTTTGCTACAACATAGTCAAGGCCAGCGTGTGGGAGTAGGCCTAGAGTGGTGCATAGCCTACAGGGCACTGCTAGGCGCCCCCTTCCCACATGCTCGCTGACCCACAGCATCTCTTCCCTCTTGAGGCTCGAGTGGAGGAAAGAGCAGCTTGGCCTTGCTCCTAGGCTGCCTTCCCTTCCCTTGCAGGGGAGGCAGTCTGAGAGCAAGGCAGAGGCCCCACACCACCTCTTTCCCCCGCCCTAAACTTTCTCACACCATGGGAGGCTTTGAACAGTGGGCCCCTCAAGAGGAGCCTGCTGCACAAATGGGGAATCTGGCCTTGTTCAGCTTCCCCACACCGCAGAGAGATCGAGTGGGGGTGTGGGCATTTGCACAGAGGGCTTCTCTTGAGGAGCGCTCTGTGCAAATGGAGCCATCAGGTCCTGCTTGGCTTCCTCATGCCATGGGGAGGTGAGCAGGGGGTGGGCATTTGCACAGAGGGCTTCTCAAGAGAAGCCCTCCATGCAACTGTGGCCATCTGGCTTTCCTGCGCCGTGGGGAGGTCAAGCAGGGTGTGGGCATTTGCACAGTGGGCTCCTCAAGAGGCCATTCGGGGTCATTTGGTTTCGCTTGGCTTCCCCACGCTGCAGGGAAGTCGAGCAGGGGTGTGTGTGTTTGCCCTCTATGCAAATAGGCCTGCATTTGGGTGGGCACTGGGGGCCCTCCCCCACTGGAGGGGTGGGTTGGGGCGGAGCCTTGCCAGGGGTGGAAAAAGCCCCAACTCTGGTCCTCAATATAGTAAATTCTGCTTTGCAAGGTCTGGCTGGGCAGACAAAACTGCTGGAGGTAAACAGAAGGATGAGGGAGCATAGACTGTTAGAGGCAATAACCTTATCAGCAGGCTAAAAAGTGAAGCTGCAGCCTGGCAATTACTGTTGCAGCCATCATCTGTGCTGGCTTGTCTTGCCTTGCTCCGGTGCTGGCTTGATTGATGGCAATGTAAAGACACTCAAACCTATCTAACCAGCAGGACTTTTTTTGAGCAGGAATGCACATGAACACAGTTCCGGCTGGCTTATCACCAGGGGATGTAGCCTAATATGCAAATAAGTTCCTGCCAAGTTTTACAGAAACAAACAAAAAAGCCCTTCTAACCAAGCTATATACTGGAAGACCCACATCACGATCTGATTGCTGGTACAGTTTTGATTTATGATTAGCAGCTGCTAGGAGTCCTGATTAAGATCAGAATCACAGCATGATGGAGTGAGGTTTAGTCAACTTCCTCAAATCACCCTCCAAAATGTTGCCTAATTGGGAAACCACATGTACAACTTGTGTGTAACACAGAATGGGACAAACAGCAGCTCCAAGGGACCTGTACATCCATTTTTCTTCTGCTTCAATGTCAATCCAAACAGAGCAGATCTTTTGAGTACCACTTGTGCTGACCCACTGTTATTTCAGACTATTATTACTACAAGTATTACCCCTACTTCACTAATATTACTAAGACAGTGTTCTCACAGAGAGTTATATAAAGCAAAATGCTAAGATGTTGAGGAATAAAAGTTGGTACCTTTTTCAATGCACATTTAAACTGTGAAATACTGATATGTGAAATCCACTTCATACCCCCCCACACACACACACACCCATTCCTGGCATTTGTGTAGTCTGTTTTAAGGCAAAAATAGTCCAAAACATGATTGTTAGAACTGATTTACTCTGCAGTGACTGATTTCTCCACCTGTAGTTACAATTACCATATGGACATTCTGAGGCTCAATGCCATTTGTTAATCTGAATAAGTATACTACCAAGGAATGGTTTTGAAGAAGGATTAAATTAAAATTATGCAAAATACAACAGAAGATATCCAAAGACACTCAGACAATATGCCCAGATGTTAACAGTTCCATCATCACAACTTGACATTGCATCCAGTAGAACATATTCCCACAGTGGTTGTAGCAATAGATCTCACTACTAAAGTCATGTTCCTCAACCAACTATTTCAGAACAATGTCACTGACAGTGGGGAAGGTCTGAAGTGGTATGAGTGACTCTTTCAAACCTGGGGAAGGGCTGAGGACATTATTCACTGTGCAACAATATTAAGAAGTACACAAGCAATGTGGCAAGAATAAGGCTGGGGGTACTACAGATAATGGTTGGCCATTATGGCTGTTCCTACATGTGATCCATCACGGCTATTCCTACATGTGATGCAGATATGTGAGTATGCATCCTCATCATCTGGTCTATAATAGCATGAGCAGAAGACTATTCTCCAATCTTACCTGACATGAGGTGTTGGGTTTCCAGTAACTCTACATTCTAGCAGCACCTTGCTTCCTTCAGCAACTTCCAGACTCCTGAGTTTCAGGGTAAATTGTGGGGCTGACAGTTGATTGTGACTTTCCGTTGCGAGCTGATTCAGGGAGTCATTTTCATTGGCCTGAGAGCTGTCCTTTCTGAGGAACACAGATTCTCCATTGTGAGTAACTTCAGGTAACTCATTATCAGCAATACCCTCTTGACATGTTTTGTCTGGGATTGAGTTCGTTAAGGAATTTGACATGACGGATTGTTTGTTTTTAGGGGACAGGTATCCACTATCTGGAGAAGAAGAGTTTCCATCTGGACTCCTAACCCTTGTCTTGGCCGCTTCTCTAAATATGGAAGAAAGTTCTTCTATCAAAGTGGCAGCTTTATCACACAGCTTGTTCTTGGAAGAAGCTTCACTATTGGAAGATGATTTGAACTTAGGGCTCATCTTTTGCACACTTGGACCACATTTTTCAGCATGTTTGAGACTCCGAATAAAGCTTGGCCTTGCAGGTAGCAGGGGTGATATGCTAGATTTTTTCCCAGTAACACTGAAAATACTGTTTGCTTCTTGAGAATGCACATTTTTCTTTTTCTGCTCTGAAAAAGTTTGAGATGCAATCAATAGAGAATTTGGGCTTGTCACCTGAGTCCTCTTGGAAGCATCTGGATCACACACTTTGGTCTCCTCTGGTGAATATGGAGAAGAGGTGTTGAAGTAATGTGTGAACTCCTGCTTTGCCTTCCCATCCTCTACAGAATTCATAATAGATTCCTGGGCGAGTTCAAGGCTTTTGCTTATCTCCTCTTCATTGAGAAAAGCAGACAACTCATGTGGAATTTCACCACCCTGTATATCTGAGAGGGAATCATAAAAGAGGTCAAAAGAAGAGGAATCCTCATATATGTTTTCATGGTTGTTTGCATGATTGCTTTCCTCTGCAGAATAAGCATCCTTCATTATTAAAGACAAGGGTGCATCTTGCTCACAGCTTCTCTCCTGCATCTGGAACACAACAAATTTACTTTTGATGAGATCAACAGACTTCATGCCAGCTGGGTTTGTTTTTTTGTTAATACATTTTTAACCTACAAAATAGCTGCTCAGCTGTTTTGGTCTTTCTTGTGCAAGGTAAATTCTCTTTAAATTCCCTTTAAAATTTAAAGGGGCTGCAGGAGCACACAGGAATGCAGTTCTGGCTGGCTTGGCAGCAGAGGATGTGACCAAGTATGCAAATGAATTCCTGCTGGGCTTTTTCTACAAAAAAGTTCTGTGTGAAACAATAGTGACATCAGGGGGTATGGCCTAATATGCAAATCAATTCATGCTGGGCTTTTTCTACAAAAGAAGCCCTGCCTAAAACAGCTATTTTTAGGCTTTCTACAAACTCCATTTGAACAACAAACCAGTTTGGTTCATAAATGAACTTCCAAGTTTGATTCGGTTTTTGGTTTGATCATGAACCATGAACTGACATGAACTAAATTTTCCCTGTTCAAGCCCATCCCGATCTATGGCTGAGAGAGGAGCCTTACATTCTTAAAGAGGAGATCATATGAAGAAAGTGCCATTTTGTTTGGAGTCATAAGCAAATTATTAAAGCCTAAAGTATTTGATTTCAGAGCCATCTTTGAGTGTGTGCTCTCCATATCACATGACATTCTGCTGTGTGCATAAGACTTTGAAAGCCATGCTACTACAGGGCAATTTCACACTTTGAAATGCCTTATTTACTCTGCCTTCTTTTTAATGGCTTTATTATTTGCATTCAGGGTGGAATCAACACACATGGATTTCTCTTCAACCACTTACCCTCACAAAAATCTCATGACTCGGGTTATGTTGAGAGCAAGTAGTCCAAGATCACCCAATAACCTTTGTGGCTGAACTGAGAAACTTGTTGCCTAAAAATTATGAAAAACCTTCTTATTCTAATGTTTGAACTAACTCTAACCATGAAATATACGAACCTATGATTAGCTCAGTCTAAGGACAAGCTACAGAGATTTGCCATTGCTACTGTCTTTTATTCTTTACTTGTGAGCTTTCTGTTTCTTGACTGAAAATAATGTTAGACTAGATTACTACAAAAAAACAGATTCAAAGGGACTGCACCAAGTCACAGGCAAAAAAAAATTGGTTTTCCATTTTTTTTAATTCGACTAAATATACCTACATTTCTTCTTCCTCAAAACACTTTTCAAGTATATAAGAGGAAAATGCAGGCATAGCTGTACACCTGCTTATTGTTCCAATATATATTTTTACTACATTAAAAGCAATCAAAGGTTTGCCAGGAAATGGAGGCATCTAATTTGGCAGTTTGGTAGACCAAAATAAAAAATAATGCACAATCACATTTCTTCATGAAGATAACAATTTAAAATAAAAAGCTAAGCAAACTTGTTTAACATGATGTTTCTGAATTATCAATTCAGTATAATTTTTAACCTGTGCAGTTGTAAACCTAACGTTTGTCATATGCCATATTACTTTTGTCCAGGGGCAGATGCTTGAACTGTCAGTCATGAGAAGCAATCGGATGTTTTTTACATTAGCTTGTGCAAGCTCCTGTTACATTTAGATGTTTCTCTGGGATTTACCTTGCACGAAACTGTTAATTGACTGGTAGAGTGCTTGCATTCTTGAGCTAGTACATACATATCTTTATAACCACTTCCCCCCTCTGTGTGTCATATTAATGGACCATAACTATACAGAGAAAGGGAACTATGGGCCTTATAATTTTAAAATTTGAGTCTTTGTTTTATTTGAATATATTTCTTATTTACACTGGGTTTTCTGCATCCTTTTCATTCTACTTGACAAACTGTGATAAGTCATGAGCAAAAACTTTAAAATGGGATAGTATTTAACAATCCACAGCTTATTAAATTTAGAAAAATAACATGAGACATCACACAATATTTGCAGACCAGTGATTCCTTGCTCATATAGAAGGTTTAATAGCATTTCCATGTGTGGAAAGCATTACCTGCTCACTTTTATGAGGAAGGCATGGCTTTCTATCCACATGCAACTGCTCCTGATCTTTAAGTAGATGGTGAAGCCTGTAGGAATTCTGGAGCTCATTCATCAATATGTACATTGATGTGTGCAGGGAACAGTGCACTGGAACTTTTGCCTAGGGGCTCATTTTCTGCAAATGCCAGAAAATCAGTTAAATCTGGACACTGTGTGTGTGCATATAAAGGTACAATTTACTTAAATTTACAATTTTTAAGTTGCACTGATTTCCAAGGACTTGAAGGATATCCTGAACTCTGAAGCAAAAATCAGCAGGACATAAAAGTGCCTATGGCTAGCTCATATTTTACATTTTTATTTCAAGTCTTTTTAACCCCCCTCCCCATATATTCACATGCATTCATGCACATATAAGGGAAGGTCCACAGGACTCATGGAGGAGAGCCCCATTCTTCCCCAACTTGCACACTAAGCCCAGGTGTGGCTTCAGGCCTCTTCAGCTGCCACTGGCCACAGCAGTGTCTGGGAAATGCTCCAGGCGTGGAGGTTGCTCAGACTCCACCACAGCCATGACCATATCCAGAATGGCTTCCTGGACTCCACTGCTGCCACAGCTGGGCCTGGAGTGGCTCACCAAGACTCTGCCATGACCATGGCTTGGTTAGGCCCATAATGCCTCCTCAGACTTCACCTCCATTGTGACTAGGCCCAGAAGGGCTTCTAGGATTCCTCTGGGACACAGGAAGTAAATTCATTGTCTGTGCATGAACAGAAAATATTATTGTTTGTGAGGATTAAAACCTCACAATGTATTCAGATTTTATGCAAGCTTAGGAGGTCCCTTATGTTTAGGGTTGTCAAGTCCAATTCAAGAAATATCTGGGAACTTTGGGGGTGGAGTCAGGAGACTTTGGGGGTAGAGCCAGGAGCCATTGGGGACGGAGCCAGGAGCAAGGGTGTGACAAGCATAATTGAACTTCAAGGGAGTTCTGGCCAGCACATTTAAAGAGACCACACATCTTTTAAATCCCTTCCTTCCATAGGAAATAATGAAGGATAGGGGCACCTTCTTTTGGGGCTCATAGAATTAGACCCCCTGGTCCAAACGTTTTGAAACTTGGGGGATATTTTGGGGAGAGGTACTGGATGCTATGCTGCAAATCTGGTGCCTCAACCTCAAAAAACAGGGGCCCCCCAGAGCCCCAGATACCCGCAGATCAATTCTCCATTATTTTCTATGAGAATAAGTCTCCATAGGGAATAATAGAGTTCCCTACCCCCGTTTTCTCTCTCACACTCTCTTCACACTCACACACACGCTTAACTGTCTCTGGTGCAAGTGGGCAGCCGTGTTGGTCTGAAGCAGTAGAACAAAGCAGGAGTTTCTGGTGCCTCCACCACCAGGTCTAGAAAGTACAGGGGCTACGCTGCTCTTTTACACACACACTAACTTGTCCAAAAGGAAAGCAAAACAAACAGAGGGGCTGCACTCTCATGAGGTCTGTTGTTGCTAACCCTTCCCCATGAAGTACTTCCTGCTCCAATTTAAAGGCACACTCACATTTTAAAACTGGACCTGTTTGCAGGTTCTGCCCAAGATCTAGAGGTACAGGGTGGCTGTGGGGGAGGAGCTTCCACTGCCGGCCAGCTGGCTGGGGGCGGGGGGAAGCCTGTAAAACCACGGAATCCCCCGCTGGGACTTGGGGATTGGGAAGCCTACCTATGTTTGCAGAAAACATGGAATGTATCCCAGGTTTGCAGAATGATCAGTTTACAGTCAATGTGGGGATGGGCACGGATTGATTAAGGGACTGAAATTTGTCACAAACTAGGCTAGGTTTGTAGTTTGTTAGCCTTGGTTCATGCAATTGCATTGTTCATGAACCACCAATGAAGTGCTATGTTGTTGTTGTTTTGAAGAGGTTCATGAGGAGTGGGAGAGGTTCATGTGGCAAACATGCTGGTGCCCCCATGGCTTTCAAAAGCCATTTAAAGGGGTGTTTCCTTTAAATGACTTTTGTAAGCTGTGCTGCATGCAAGTGGTCCAAACAGTGAGTAAACCCACTTCTGGGTTCACTTGCTGCTTGGACTTCATTTGCATGTGGCATGGATATCAAAAACAAGATTTTGTGGCATTGTGGCAATACCATTTGGAAGCTCAAGAGGTAGCCAACTGAAGGAAGAGGAAGGTATCCAGGATGTTGAGGTGGAGAGGTGGTAAAGGGAGATGGGCTCTGTGGAGAAAGTGGGGTAACTCTGTTGGATCATTGCTCCAGGGTTTGGACCTCTGGAGCAGGAACTGAGGGTGGTAGAGCAGGTTTGGGAGGAAATGGATGGTGATTGGCTGGGAGATTGGTCAGAGTCCAGCAGGCAGGTGCCAACAGCCTTTGAAACCCCTAGTTTATGGGCCAATAGGAAAAAGGGAAGGAGCACATCTTTTCATGGAAGCAGGAGGGGCTGGGGAGAACCAACCCATGGAGTCAGTAGAGGGACATCAGGGGAAAGAACCTACCCAAGGGCATTGGTGTGTGACAGCATCAGCCATGGTTCAAAAAAGGAAGGAGAACCTCAATTGGGGTTGGGGGTCAGAATCCCAGGGGTATGGCCTAAGGGGTCAGTGGAGGGAGGCCAAGGAAAGGAGCCCACCCAAGTGGGCGCACCCCAGGTATTGTGTTTGATGGCAGGAGGCAAAAAGTGGGAAAGGGGGAGCTGGGAAAAAAGGGAAAGAGAGCTCTGAACTGGGTAGGGGAGCTGCCCACAGCAGAAAGAAGGGAGGGAAGATCCACAAACCCAAATCGGAATGAACTTTAATATACTTGGTTCTCAGATTTAGATATCTGCAGTGTAGGCCAGTCGTGACTATTTGAATATAATCTCTCTCTCTCTCCCCCTCCCCCCAGCTACATGTGTCTTAAAATGTTATAAATCTGTATGTTTATGTTTATTACTGACTTTGTAAACTTCATGTTTAATTATCTCCATGTAACTAGCTCAAATCTCTATAAAACTCCAGGGAGCTTTGCTTTCTGTGCAAGTTAAGTTTTCTTAAACACAGAGGTGTTCCACATATACAGTTGGGCTATATGCAAAAGACAGACCCCTGCAGTGAAACAATGGATTCAAGAAAGAGAGAATTAGCTTTGCTTCAAACACATTAAATCTGGATTGCATCAACTGTGCAAATTAGTACTTGGTTCTCTGGTTGCTTCACTCATGATACTGTGAAATAAAACATAGCTGTAGAAATGTGTCTTTTTCATGTTCTTTGAGATAGTTCATTGAGTTTCATAAATAACTAATAAGATTTAATTCAACTCCAGAATATTCAGCTAATATTATCAGGGTGCCTAAAAATAGATATTGATGCAAATATTTTGTCACCTGGCAACGTAACTAGATTGCTAGAAGGCGCTATGTTTCTTCAGTCACGAATAAACTTCCAAGTTCCATAATGAGAACCATAACCATATGGTCCTCTCAAAAACTGACCAGCTGTTCTATAGGAAAAAAAAAGAAAATCTCTAACTTTATGCCTCCAACCTTAAGCTACAAATTTTGGGGGCACAATCTAATGCAGATTTAAGCATGCAAAGTCCCATTTATCTCAGTGGATAATGCATCGTGGCTGTAGTGTATGTTTCAAATGTCATCCAGGAAACCTAATGTCATCTAGTTTTTCTTTGCCCTGATTCTGCTTCTTTAAATCATAGCTAATTTAGTTAAAACAATGTTTGAACCCTGTTAAATAGGATACATAATCACATGTAGATAGATTCAAGTGGGCAACCGTGTTGGTCTGAAGCAACAGAGCAAAGCAGTAGACAAGTGCACCTTTAAGACCAATTCTGAATAAATCTTAGTTGGTCTTAAAGGTGCACCTTGTCTACTGCTTTGTTCTATATACATAATCACAGTTAGAAATAGCTTATGAGCTATTTCTAGTCCACTGATTAGAGGGCAGCATATTTATATGTGCTTTGCTCATCTCCCTGACAAGTTATAATTACCATAAAACAATAACCTATATAATTTGAAATAAACATTACAAATTAAATGTATCTATTATTTCATGCTTTTTTTACATCATTCTCATGTTTAAAATATAAAAAATTTACAAGGAAGTAACACCTGTCAGAGTTTAGACAGTATACCAAGATATAAACACATATGTAACACCTTAATATATGTTTTGATCTTAATGATATTTGAAAGATACCAATAGTTCATCAGATGAAGATGCAAAATAAATGAGAAATACAACATTTAACATACAAAATTATTGTTTTCATGGTGCAATTAAACTGGAAATACAAAAATGCAAGCATTAGTTACATCACTAAAAGTTACAAACAAAAATAAAAAAGACACTTTTAAAAATACACTATGATTTTCAAAAGAAAAGCTGTAGCAATTTTTCTGCAGAAAATCAAAACCATAATTTACTAAGCAGAATAAACAATATTTAACAAAGAATCTGAGAGAATCTTACAAACCTTACAACTCTTAAATCAGTGCAAAGGATTTCATACAGAATACAGTTCAGGCTTGGAAGCTTGTCTCCCTTTTGTCTAAGAAAGCTGGAAGTTGCTTTAACTATTCATTCAAGATTGCTTGGTCCACAGTAAGCATTGAGGTGACTGTGGCCTCTGAGTTACATCTGTCCTCTCTGACTATGTAATTCCTACCCCTCTCAACTATATTTGGTAACTGAACTCATGTTTCAGTGACAGCCACTATCTGGAATTCCAATGGAACGGACATTGGGCCTAGATGAATGAGCCACTTCAGTGTGCTGATTACTTATAGCTTCAAGGAAAATAGCATTGTTGGAGTTTACAGCACTTCAATACTTTTCTTTTTGATACTAAGGGGATATAAAATATGCACAAATAAAGTTTGCAGCAAGCTTGAGCAAATGTTCTGTATGGTTTGATCATTAGGAAACAAACTTCCTCAGATAGAATCTCAATAAGCATCTGAATATACAATATATCTGTGTAATCAAATGTTAGTAAGTTTAGAATCCAGCTGCTTGATTCAGCACATATATGGAAAGCTAGAAATTAATGATGTTCTAATTTTTTCATATATCTGCACTAGAATAGTCTTTGGACTTCAAAACACTGTTCTAGGAAGTGTTCTATCCACTTTTTCCTTGCATACTCTTTCATGTCTACAGTTTATATTCCAGCAATACAATAATATTCTAAAATGATTCTGAGTTTCTGCCAAATTACAGACTCTGTATTTGCAATCATAGAGTAAGATTATCTGTGTTGTTTCAATCACCGTTGCTAATGCAGAGGGACAGAGTTTTCATACAAAGAGTTTTCTGCAAAATTTCCTCCATCCTTAAAAACTTTTTCCATGTGTGCCCCATACTGATTCCACATTGACTCTAAATGGAATGGCCATCATGGGCACTGTGGTGAGTCACCACCCTTTCCCACACATGTGCACAATATCTAGTCAACTTGTAGCTTCCTTTTCCCATTCCTTTCTTGTCTATTGGGACAAAATTGTCTGTACCTTGGTATCTTTACAAAGGAGCTGAGATTTTATTAAAGATGAATACTGGGAATTCAAATTAACTAAAATTTAAAACTGATAAATGGGGCTGACAGTGGGAAAACCATATCAATGTGGGTGGGGAATTAGCGGCAGGAAAATGTGCTAACACACTTGAACTGCACTCTTTCCAAAAAAGATCAGAGTAAAGCAGAGTGTTCTGAGAAAGGGGAAAACCTGGGAAAAGGGATTGTTAGACCATGATATTGTGCGGATGCTTAAGAAAAGTGCTCCAGTTTGGAAGCCAAGAAGGAGGGAAAAATCTATGTGTAGGTTTTTCTCTCCTTCTTGGCTTTTCTTAAGCATCCTGCAAGGAAATGAGTTAAAGGGTCTCATGGCAAGCTGGTTCAACATGTACAGTAGAGCTGCAGCCAGGACTGTCCCCCCAAACCACAGATACAACCTAACCTCTGCCAAGGGTGGAATACAGAAGATGACAGAGCATTCCCCTCCCACCCCGGTATTTCCTGGGAAACTTTCCTGAGATCTTTCCCATGGCATATCAGAGGCCCTGGTGCTGTGTGGACATGTCTTGTGCTGCCCCTGTATGAACTCAGTGCTGGGCTTGAGTGCAAGAGGCACTGTCACAGCACTCAGCCTTGTTTCTCCGGTGTGTCGATCTCACCCCAAACCACAGCACCTTCTGCTGGTTTGTTTCCCCGTATGGGCCACCAATTTTGTTCCATACAACCTGTGGGTAAGAGTGCTCACTGTCCAATAAGTAGCACACTATAGGTCCTGTTACAAAGGAATCTGATTAATTAATTAAGAGAAAGCTGTACAGAGGATGAAAGACCCCCAGGAACCCATCAGCTATCTGAGGGATACAGGAAGCAAAGGCCATTTTATACCTTAAATGACATCACTCCAGATTGTACAACCAAAAATGGTTGATTATTTAAATATGAGTTGATATACTTTGGAGGCTTCTGAACACTTCTGCTGATTAGTCTCTTGTGGTTTTGGCTAAAATTCCCTTAGCTTGCAGGTTCCTTTGTCCATTCCAAGGTTGACTTCTGCTTCTGCTTACTCCTTAAAGTAAACTTCTGCCAGGAAGTTTTAAACTTACTGCAAACACATCCGTTTGCATTTAGAACAATGGCTCCTTAGAAATCTTAATTACCTTCTTAAAAACATTGATGGCTACCCTAGCATCTTCAGTTAGGAAGCTACTGGAATTGAATAAACTCTAATAGAGATGCTATATGCCTGATCAACGTGTCTCTGGTATTATAGTGTAATTATAAGTATAAAATATGATTTCTTGGTGTGCCTCCGGGTTGGTAGTGCAAGCTAAATATGCTGATCAGTGGCCCTGTCCATCTGCCTCAAGCCAAGGATTGGGGGAGCAGGTTTGGGATCCTTGCCCAGCCGTACTGGTCCGTGTGTGGTTGCGCCTTTTGGTCAAACTTCCAAAGGTGGGGTATCTGTTAGAGTTATGAAATGGGAGAGGTCAGCCACGAAGTATGGACTTTGCTTTCCTCCTTGGATGTTAGTGCGAAGTGCTCGCCCTGTAGTGCTAAGTGCTTGCTCTGTGCTTTTCCCACCACAAAAATGCCTTACTGCTTGCTCTAAGTCAGCATGGCAGGGAGCTCTGAGAAGGAGTTCCATGCTGTGCGCACTAACTACTTGAGTTATAAGGTGTCCTGGTTGAAGTTTTTGTAGGGTGGGGGACTGTAATTGGGTGCTGGGGAGTGGGCTTGGCCATCTTGGGGAGGGAGGTGATTGGCTGATCTTGTAGTCAGCATCCCGAGCTCCTACAAGCTTAATTGGTGAGGTGTGGGGGGGATGACTTGAGTTTTCAGTTCAATTGGCACCTATGGGTCAAGCCATATTTTTTTTGTTGGTGTAACTTTCTGCCACTGGCAGGAGGTGTTCTCAGGCTGAAAGGGCTTGGGGAGCCAACTATCTCTGGCTACATCCTGAAAACCACTTGCAACCATACCAGCGCAGGAGTCTAGACCTTGATTGTGCCAGCAGGTAGCCTCTGTAGGCATCCGAGAGTCATGGAGTGGCACCAGGGGCCTGTACCATTCCAATTGGCTCTTATGCTAGCATATCTCAGATATACGCCAATGCAAAGGTCAGTACGCTCCCTGTTTTTGTGCCTCCTTCTGAATTGCACTGTTAGATTAGTTAAATAACACAAGACAAATGAGAGATAAAATTTGTTTTCCTCCTGGCTCTCATGCTTTTGCTCTTTTAAGACCTAACATTTTAACAATGCATTTCCTGCCCCTAACCTTGGGATACATGTGACTAGGACAGCAATCCCATCTGTTCTGTGCATGTGCTACCAGCTAGCTAAAGTAAAAGTAGTTCCCTATGCAAGCACCAATCATTTCCGACTCTGGGGTGACGCTACATTATTCTTAGTTTTATGCTGAGCACCACTACTTGAGCTGTTCCTAACAACTCTCAAAATTCAGGTGATTTCAATTTGCCCATTTTATCAGCAATTAGAGATTTGGGGGCGGGGGGAAGAGAAAAAAGAACATTATGAATTGGTAAACTAAATTGCGGAGCAAGTTATTTGCAAAGATTGCAGCATTGCTAATAAAACTGATATATTTTCCCCTTTATAGTTTAGATTAAACACAGACCTTCACATAGAATGTTCTGTTCAAATGCCTGTACTTAATCTAAGGCTACACAAATAAAAAAACAAATACGATTTATGGACATGTGGTTGTGGTTCTTGTGAATGGCTTTACCATTAGTTGGTTTCTGTGAAAGCTCAGATGACTCATGTATAGAATTTATTCCTCTAATGATTTAACATCCCTTGACAGTTAAAATGCAAAGTCAAGCTCCACAGGATTTAGATTTAAGATGAAGAAGCACAAACTACAGCTGAGCTATAAAGTTCCTTGCCAACAAAATCCAAAGAACTTCCTGGACAGAGAGGTGAAAGCGATACCACGGAAGGCTAAGCACAAATCCGTCATAGCTAAATAGTGTTGAGAGCAGAGAGAGTCTTCTGGATTTTCCATCAATCAGAGCTTGTGCAAGTAATTCAATATATCTCAGAGTTTCACTGAGATTTTCTTCTAAAGAAGTTTAAAACAACATATGCAGATCAGAGCTGAAATGTCAGGTTTAGGTCTATCAGAATGTAAATCCCTACTGAATCACCCAAATTTCATTTATAGAAAGCAATAGATTGCTAGACCTCATTTCAGGACTAATTCAGTTGGCCTAATCCAGGTAATCTAGTGTTCTAATTAATGACTGATATGTTTTCATATGTGTTTAATTTTAGTTTAAATATTTTTAATTTAATTTAATTTAATTTTTTGGTTTATATCCCGCCCTATCCCGCAAGCAGGCTCAGGGCAGCTTACAACATTAAAAAACTTTACAGCGACATTAAATAAACCATATCCAAACAAAACAATATCGTAATTACAGAATTGTCAAATTAGATCAAAACCCCAGATCCATGTCATTGGCTACAAGTCATAAAACCGCAAATAGGCTAGTGCCCCTAGATAGTAAGGTGCTGGGGGAAGTGATGGTTTCAGGGGACACCCGCTGGATCAATTAAAAGCTGAATCAATTTTTTTTTTTGTGATACATCTTTGTAATGTTTTATTTAATTGTTAGCTGCCTTGGTGACCTTGACTGGACAGAAAGGTGACATAAAATTTTGTAAATAAAACATGAACATAGCAAAAGACTGTGTGTGAAGGAACTTACAGCTAAAAGAGTACATTGCCAGACAGAGACTTGTGAAATATGGACTTAATTAGATTAAACTCTTTAATGTACATAATAATTTTTCCTCCAGTGCAGAAACCATTTTTTTTTTACTGATGCATGCTGGATTGATGTATCAGAGTGACTTGTAAAGTGTATTTTAGTGATCTTTCTCATTATGTTTAAACTTTGAAAAACTCAAAGCATCTTAGATATTCTGATCACTGAGTAGCCTGCTTGAGTTTAATAAGGTAGCCAGTACCATCAGTCTTAATTACCGTATGTAACATCCCTGGGAGGTTGAGCAGCTGTAACCATGGGTTTCCATAATTCCCAAATTGTCAGAATATGCCCTTTGGGGCTTTTTTTTTAATAGTGGCCCACAGCCTTGATTCAATAATCCTAAACGTCAAATCTGAAAAACTAAGCCAAAAGCTAGTAATTTTCATTTACCATAAAACTGCCCAAAGCAGCTCACATCCTATTTTAAACAAGGGACATTTTATTGCACTTTGCTAATTATCTGTGTTAGATTCTGTTAACTGTGAGCTGTTTCAGAGTCCCAGTGCCAGGAGGCATCATCAGGGAAGAACTCTGCCTCTATACCCTGTTGTTGCCCCTTCAAGCACTTGGTTACTTACTGTGTGAGACAGGGGGCTGGACTAGATGGGTCACTTGTCTGATCCAGCAAGGCTCTTCTTATTGCCCCCCCAGTCGGAATGAAGAGGCAGACACAGGAATTGGGTTTAAAACCGGGCCGCTTTATTAAACACATAACACTGTAACTGGCAGGGGGTGAAAACTGACCAGACAAGCCCTGGGGTCAACACCTGGACCCCGCCTTGTCCAAAGGGCGAGCCACCCTGCCCCCAGCACAAGCCCGCCGTATTCGGGTTGTAGCCGAGCGGCCAGGCCTCCAGCCATCACCATCTGGGCTGGCATCGATCCCCATGGAAAGATCCAACCAGGTGAGGCTCCCTGTGATCTGCATTCCCCGCACTGAGCCGTGTAGCCCATCTACGGTTCCTGCAGACCACCGCACCAACGGTGCTAGGCCATAGGTGCTCCCCTGGGAAACCCTGTGGCCAAACCTCCTCCAGCCTGCGACCTTAACCATTACCATAACAAAACTAAACTAACCGGCAGTACAAGGTAGGCAAAAAACACCCCCACAATGGCCAATTGTGTGGAGATGAAAAAATTCCTACCTGGCCCCTAATAAGGCGACCGGCATACGCCTGTACTACCGAAAGGGACGGGTGGGCGGGCAGAGAGCCAAAGGAACTGCGTGGAGAGAGGGCGGGGGCCGGGGCTTATATAGCCCCGGCTCCGCGCCTACAGCAAACACCCGTATGTGGGGTGATGCTGCCCCTCCCTCCTTCCGGGGCGGCAACGGCGGCCCCCAGCCTGAGCGCCGGCGAGCCGGCTTGGCTGGGAGGGCCGGACATTGCCCCCCCCAGTCGGAATGAAGAGGCAGATACAGGAATTGGGTTTAAAACCGGGCCGCTTTATTAAACACATAACACTGTAACTGGCAGGGGGTGAAAACTGACCAGACAAGCCCTGGGGTCAACACCTGGACCCCGCCTTGTCCAAAGGGCGAGCCACCCTGCCCCCAGCACAAGCCCGCCGTATTCGGGTTGTAGCCGAGCGGCCAGGCCTCCAGCCATCACCATCTGGGCTGGCATCGATCCCCATGGAAGGATCCAACCAGGTGAGGCTCCCTGTGATATGCATTCCCCGCACTGAGCCGTGCAGCCCATCTACGGTTCCTGCAGACCACCGCACCAACGGTGCTAGGCCATAGGTGCTCCCCTGGGAAACCCTGTGGCCAAACCTCCTCCAGCCACCGCCAATGCCAAGCCTCTGCTTAGGCATTAGCGCCCCACCGGGTGGCCCAGAGCCAACCGAAACCCCCTGCCGTAGCCCACAAAAGGCCCGGTTGCCCTACTCAGAAAACCATCTGGCCGACGAGGCCAGCTTACTAGAACAGCAGGGGCGTGATCCCAGCCAACGGTAGCCCCGCACTGAGGCCAGGCTGGGTGCCCACCAGAGACCGTCTGGCAAAATGTGAAAACTGAGAACCGTGCTGCGCCCGCAGATGAGAACCGACGTCACTCACCACGAGCCCAGCATCTGAAAAGACAAACAGCAGTCAGCATAACAACAACGCAACCCAAAAGAGCCCCCTACCCACCAAAGGTGACCAGAGGGCCCCTAAGTTCGGCCTGCCGCAGACCGCCAACCGCTCATGTGCCAGGTGGCGGAGTGCCATCAGGCGGTTGGGGCTGAGCCCCTTTTCCAGGTGGCTGCTGCCCGCCACCGCCGCCCCCGGGGGTCCTACTGCCCGGTCTGGATGTAGATCTGCTACAGGCCAAAAGTGCGTGGGCCCTGCTGCAGAGCGGGCACTCATGCCGGAACTTACAAGGTCTCCTGGGGCACGCACCCTTAGATGCGAATTCCCAACATAACAGCCGGGACTGGACAGACTGGCCCGAGGTATCACAGGCTCCTGTAGAGCACTGTTGTTGCTGCAACCTCTGCACTATATGGCCACTGTCAGACCTGTCACCGGCGTTTGGTTTTGCCGGGGCCATCAGCTGTAACCACAGCTGCTGATTTATTTGATCCCACGGCATCCCTGGATTGACGGCGGCCCTCATACGGAAAGCCTCGTCGTACTGCAGCCAAGCTGCGTCCCCGAAGTCCGTATACGCCCTATAAACAATATCTATATACTGAAAAAGGGCCGCCGCCCGAGCCGGCTGCGCTCTCGCGATTACTCCGGCGTAAATCAAAAATCCAGGCAACCAGTTCGCCCAGGACCTGTCAACCTTACGACGCTTCAGCTTTTCCTTCTCCTTATCGTCGAGCTCGTCTTTACTTTTCTTTTCGAGCTCTCTGAAAAGGAGACCGAAGACGTCCACGTACTCGCCACGGAGGATTTTCTCACGCGTGGCCACCGTTAAATGATCCCCCAACGGCAGAGAGGTATCGCCGTACGGGAGGGTATGAAAGGGGATACTAGCATATGGGATGGGGGGGTAAAACCACCCGCTACTCTGAGGCGCCATCTGCTGACCGCCCCATGGCAAAATGCCCGATACGGGCGGGGCCGAAGGGGCCATGGGCACCGCCGCAGCACCTGCCAACTGGCCGTTTGTGGACGAGACCGGACAGGGGAGTGGGTTAGCCCCATGAAAACCCCAAGCCCAAGGCTGGACAGGACCAGACTTCTCAATTACTCCCAGTTGCCCCATACCCCAGGACGCCCCACTTGGGGCCGCCGGGGGGGGAGGAAGTTGAATGGGACCCCATGGCCACCCCTGAATTGGCAGAAGAGGAGGCCTACCACCATCACCGGGAAAAATGCCAGCACCTCCAACGGGCCGCTGCCCACTACCTCCGGCTGCACCACTACCGAACGCCGTACCTGATGTGCCTTCCTGTGGATCTTCCTCCTGGTCAGGTACCGCCGGTGGTTCAGGCTCAGGTGGCCCACCCTGCAACACAGATAGACGAGCAAGGACTTCTGCCTCAAAAGTCGGGCGCGCCGACCTGCCGGAGGCCCGGCGACGCCCACCCCAAATGGGAGCGCCCCTAGCCAATCTATCCTGTTCTAAAGCATCCAGCTGGCTAATGATAGCGAGCCTCACCCTCTCTCCTTGGCTAGGCTCTTCAACCGGAGTACCTTGCTGACCACGCCCACAGGGTGGGCGGGCGGGCTGTTTTCCCTTGGACTTGCCCTGGCCTTTCTTTGGAGCCATCCCGTACCAGGCTCAAATAGCGATGTATAATAAACCAGGCAGTCAAGGAGCCTACTAAGCCACCCTCTGACCAGGGCTGTATTCTATGGTCAGAAAGAGGAGGGGGTGCCCCAATGAAATGCTCCTGCAAAAACGCACAGAACCAGCCCTGTAGTCGGGGCAACAGTGGGGGGGGTGGGTACCCTAAGAACCACCAACTCCCTCTGCCCACCAATGCAGGGGAAGGGAGAGATTAAATGCCTGCCAAAGGAAAGAGGAGTGACCACCCACCCACGCTCAAAGGCTCCCCCGTACACTCCCCTGCCCAATTAATGTGGCAGAAGGAGGGTTGAAAACAAGAGAGGCGTCCCCCCAGACTCTCACCAACCGACAAGGAGAAGAAAAGATGGACGGGGGGGGGGTGATGGAAAAACGAGCCCCGACACCACGTCACTACCCCAACCAATGCAGGCGGGCTCAAGAGCTAAAAAAAAAAAAATAGGGGGGGGGGCAGTCAATATCCACCCCACCAGCGCACCCACAGCCCAAATACCCCTCAAAAGGGAGCACGTCGTTAGAGGGGCCGAAGTGACTGAAGGCACGCACCACCAGGCCGGACGAACCGCCCTTTCACAAGGGCCGCTGCGCGTTCCCGCGCTTCAGAGAAAAAAGGGGGGGGAGTGACAGCGGGTCCCAGCCGCCCAACACAGCACCTGCAATGCCGAGGACGCTGCGCCGTTCTTGCCTCGCTCGGGCCCTAGCCCACCCCGCACGCCCTCCTTTAACGCCGCTGCTGGTGCAAAACTGCTGCGCCGAGCAGGATCACTCGGGCCGCTCGGAAACGCACTGCCGGCCTAAAACGCTGCGCCAGGCTTGCCCGCTCGGGATACCCTACTGAAGCGAGAAAAACAACAGCTCAGCCTCGCCAGCGCCGTCAGTGCAGCAAGCGCCGTCGCAAGCGCTGGAGCCGTCCCCAGCAGTCCCCGAAGTGCGAAGTCTTCTCCGACGTTCTCGTCGCGACGCACGTGGCTCTCTCACCAGAGAGCCAAAGGAACTGCGTGGAGAGAGGGCGGGGGCCGGGGCTTATATAGCCCCGGCTCCGCGCCTACAGCAAACACCCGTATGTGGGGTGATGCTGCCCCTCCCTCCTTCCGGGGCGGCAACGGCGGCCCCCAGCCTGAGCGCCGGCGAGCCGGCTTGGCTGGGAGGGCCGGACATTGTTGGAAGTGAAGGACTTTGCACTGTCTCTTAGCCTCAAACTTCTGAGAGAAGTCTGTACACAGAAAACACAAGCCTCCTCAGTTTCTACTAGGGAGGGGATGCAGCACGTGCACACGCACACACACACCTTGTCCACCTCACACACCATTACAGGCTCCTGGCTGCACCAATGAAACACAAATCACCTTCAAATAAGTATGAAAGCAACAAACAAATCAGCATTAAACTATAGACTATATAGAGATGTGTGTGTGTGTGTGTGTGTGTGTGCGCGTGCGTGCGTGTGTGTACGTACAGGCCAGGACCCTGCTCATCCTTCTCTTCCACAGCTCTCTGATGCTATCCCTTTGATGTGTAGATTCTTCAGGGAATCTTCCTTCCAGACTGCTATTCTTCTCCATCATGAGGGCAGGACATACTTCCTGCATCTCTATCCATACTAGCTAATAAGACTAGATTAGAATTCTGTCTCTACTGTATCCTGTTTAGAATGGAGTTACTTACAATAAAGGATCATATTAGTTTTGCAAAGATAAAGAGGCCCCGTCTGTAACTTTGTTTCTTGTAAGCACACACAAACCAGATGCTCTGCTGCATTTCCTGCCTTGAGCACTCTGCTAACCCCAAAATGTTCTTCACTCACTGCCCATTCAGGTCTTGCAGGCTGTCAGCTCCCTCCTTAATCAGTCTTGGTCTTCTTGCCTGTGTTTTTCTGAACCTCACTCAAATACCCCCACATATTCAAGCAAGAGGGCTCCTCCCTCTTCTTCTTCAATGAACTGTCTCCTTTCTGGGCCAAAACCCATGGCTGCCCAATGCAAAACACTAAAATCTGAAGGTCCCCCTTAAAATCTGAAGGTGCACTCCTTTAATTTCTAGGGGCAGAGGCCTGACATTTATACTGTTAAGCACCATGTGCATTTAGGTTACAGTAGTAGTAATGTTAATTTGTCATCTGTCTATGAGATGCCAGGCCTCTTTAAACAAATATAAAAACAGATAAAGGACAAGGGCACAATCTTCAAAGATTTTTTTTTAAGAAAGCTTATTTCTTTGGTTGGAATTGTGGTGGAAGAAGGTGTAGGATCCTTACAGTGCAGTCCTAATTAAACTCACTCCACTATGTCCATTGAAGTGAAGGCTTAGTCTAGAGCAATTCTTCAAGGATTACACTGTCAGAAATGATTTCCCTCTTTTTGAGCCAGTCATATGCTTATTTACTTGGGAATAATCTTAGCCCAAGGAGCCCCATGGTACAGAGTAGTAAACTGCAGCATTGCAGCCCAAGCTCTGCTCATGACCTGAGTTCGATCGCAGCAGAAGCTGGGTTCCGGGAGCTAGCTCAAGGTTGACTCAGCCTTCCAGCCTTCCAAGGTCAGTAAAATGAGTACCAAGCTTGTTGGGGGTAAAGTGTAGATGACTGGGGAAGGCAATGGCAAACCACCCCATAAAAAATCTGCCATGAAAATGTAGGCTTCCCAACCCTCCCACCCAGGCGGGGGACCCCAGGATTTCCACCCTCTTCCCCCGCTCCCCCAAAAAACGGAAGCGGGGGGGAAATGGCGAGCCGCCCCATCCCGGAGCCGGCGAGGCCGCCGCGCCGCTGCCGCCCCCTCCCAGTGAGGCCGTAGGCGGCGGGCCCGCCGGCGCCCAGCAGCAAGAGGAGGCGGCGGCGGAGGAGCTGTCGGCCGAGGGCCTCGCCGGGGTATTGGCGCAGCAGAGGGGCAGCAGGAGCGTGGCGAGGAGGACGGGCACGGTGGAGGCGGCGGAGCCAGGCGCGGCCCAGGGCGGTGAGGGAGCTCTGCAGCTCAGCCCCGCTTCTCCACGCGCGGCAGCGCCGGAGGCCAAGGGGGAGGCCCCGAGCCCCCGGCCCCGCTCTCCATGCCCGCGCCACCGCCCTGCTTCACTCAGGCCTTCAGCCTCAGGCGGCCGCCGAGGGGCGGGGAGGACGAGCGGGAGGAGGAGGGAGGGACAGCTGCTAATGCGGCTGCGGCGCGGGAACCCGGGGCCTGCTTGCATCAGGAGGGCGGCCAGGAAAGCCCCGCGGAGGCCGCTCGGGCAGGCTTCTCCCAGCGCTCTTCAGGCGCCAGGCCTTGATGGCAATTATGCTTGTCACAGCCTTGATATTGGCTCCACCCCTAACATCTCCTGGCTCCACCTCCAAAGTCTCCTGGCTCCACCTCCAAAGTCTCCTGGCTCCACCCCCAAAGTCCCCAGATATTTCTTGAATTGGACTTGGCAACCCTATGAAAATGTCATCATGCGACATCACCCCAGAGTCAGAAACGACTGGTGCTTGCATGTATAGGACAGCAAGTAAGCATGTATAGGACAGCAGTCTGCAGCTTTTTCTTAGCAAACCTTATTGCTATTAGGTGTATAAAAGAAATCAGAGCTTCTGAAAGCCACCAGGGGCCCCAGTGCAAAGATTCCACCTGCCTCCCTCCCTCAAACTGTGTGTCTAGTTTTGTAATTTTATATTTATATAAACATTCATATGTGTACCAATATAGGAAACAATTCTTTCCTTTGATGAATAGGGCTGTAATTCATAAAAAAAATCATATCACAATAAATATTAAGTAAGTAAATCAGTAAGAAATCTATTTAAGCTTATCCTTGTACATTTAGCTAGCACAAAAGCAGGAACAAATGTATCATGTAGTGGTACTGGATCAGAAGTACTGGGATCACTGGGATTGATTTTGCTGAAGTATTTTATAAAAAGTTTATAACCTTAATGCATACAGTAACAAAGTGGCATTTACAAAGTGATGTTAATGCCCCACCAATACAACAACCCATTGCCTGAACATTATTTAAAATGCAATTAAATCTAATTAGCTAACCACAACAAAAAACAAGTAACCTAAAATTAAACTCCCTCAAACTCTCCCTCCCATCTTAGCTCACTACTAACACTAACTTTAAACAAAAATAATAGTGTTTTAAAACCTTCTACGATAGTTGGGAGGGAAAAAAATATTGTTTCTATAACAGATCAACCACGGAACAGCAGAGCAGGGCAACATAGACTCACTTCACACAGAAGCAAGGAGCCAACCTGCACAGGTGTTCTTTGCAGAACTCATAATATCATTTTGTCATTATATAGTTAAGTAACAGATACTAATACTACAATTACTACCATGTGGAGATCTGTTAATTTTTTTTTCATCAAAAAGGGGTCCTCATACTCAAAACAGTTTGGAACCACTGACAGACAATATTTCACAGTAGTTTCCATGGGTTGTACCCAGCCAATCAGTTGCAGCCAACTGTTTCTTAGCAGAGCCCCTGTCACATGGATTGTGTCCATGCAGTTTTCATTATCTCTCATTTTGGGCAGGAGCTCACAGGAGTGGAACTCGGGAACTTCTAAATTTTATTGTGCTCTTTCTCTCCCCCCCCTCCAAATACTTGCTTCTGGGTTCCATTGTTCAAACCCCCTGTGATAATTTTGCTGAATTCTAAGACTTGACAAACTTTCTAATATTTCCCCTCACAAAAAATAGGAAAATAACCAAAACATATAAAGCAGACAAATGGAACTCTTCATCGTGCCGCTGTGGACACATAGGAGAAAGTAATTTTAAAAGTATGATTTATTTATTTATTTTATCAGATTTATATCCTGCCCTCCCCTGATAAGCTCAGGGTGGCTAACAACAGCAAATTAAACCACGTAAAACATTAAAAACAAATTAAACAATAAGATCAATTATACAGTTTATAATCATTAAAACCAAGATGTGCATTTCTGATTACTCTGATTTTTTGGGAGTAAAGTTTTATTATGACAATCATAATTCAAGAAGCATTTGAAGGTAGATGCTGAGCGGATATAATTTAGCACTAATATTAAGTTCCCAAAATCTCCTTGTGATCCCCAGACCAAAAGAAGCTCGGCTGGCTACCATCAGAGCTAGAGCCTTTTTGGTAGCAGCGGCTGCCCTGTGGAATGCTCTCCCTGAAAATATCAGGGCCCTACAGGACTTGCCACAATTCTGCATGGCCTGTAAAATAGAATTGTTTAAATTGGCCTTTAATACCTAATGGGGAAGCAACCACTACACCACAGCATGGTTATCTAAATCCACCCCAGTATAAATATAGCGCTCCTAACAATATTTAATAACATTATTGTATGCAGCACTAAATACAAACTAATAATACTGACATCATCTTAGATTTGAGGAGTGTAACTGTAAATGTATTATATGTGTATGAAATTATTTTTAACGATTTTATTGTAGCCTATTTTAACATTATGCATTTTAACTGTTGTTAGCCACCCTGAGCCCCATAGGGGAGGTTGGGATATAAATATAATAATAAACAAATAAAAAATACACCTTCCATTGATGTCAGGGGTGTGTGGCATATGCTAATGAGTTGTTGTAATGAGCTCTGGTACCTCTTTTACTACAAAATTACCCCTGATCCCTACCATAGCTTTTTTGGTGGTCAAAGGAGACCCCACCATCCCTTTTTTCACCAGTAGAAAATCTGGTTGGATCCAACCCCATGTTCTGCTTCTGTGCCAAAAGCAGGTCATGACCATCACTTGTAAACTGATGAAAGTATAAAGCAATATTGTTTTCAATAATGTTACACTAAAACTTAATACCATTTTAAAACAAAGTGAAGTCAGAAAAAGATTTCTTGCACTAGTTCATTGCACAATGGGAGAACTATGCTCAGCGTATTTTCTTATGTTTCCTCTTTTGTACATGTGTGTGTGTGTGTGTGATGCTGCTGTTTTCTATAAACAGCTCCAAACCATGGTTGGTTTTGACACTTATAGAGATATTCAGTAGTCTCTACCAGGATTTCCATGTTGGAAGTATGAGAGGCAGTTGACATCAGACAAATGCAGACAGCTGTATAATGATGACAGATCTAAACAAAGATGAAAATGTGAAAGGATGTGAATTACACTCCATGGGAAAAGAAGAAGCAAACTCTGCTGTGGGAATACACCAAAATATCTAATGTGTAATCTACTAAGTAGTGTTTGCTAAAATAAAAGAAAGAGAAATAGATGGAGGGAGGTGGAAAAAGAGGAAGGGCGATAGAGAAAGAGAGAGCTTGACTCTTCTGTGTGAACACAGAAGGAAATGTTAGGAAGGCACTTAGCTCAGTACTATTTTTAGAAAGAATTTGTACAGAGTTGGATGATCTTCAGGCTTTTTCTTATTTGATTGGCTAACAGACAGGTGCTGTAGAAGGTGGGGGTAGAAGTATTCTGGGCCTCATCATATGTCATGTTGATGATAGATAATGATATTGATTTCCTGCATTATGTCAAATACAACTTAATAGTGATAGACATAAACCAGGAAAACCTGGTTCCCCAACTCAAACCAAGCCACTTTGCTGACTAAACAGGGCTGAGAAGTTCAGGATGTGGTGGGGTGGCCCCCTGGGGTCCTAGAGACTCCAAAATCACATGGCATCTCCAGCTGGCTCTCCTCTACCAGCCCCCAAGTTTGGTGAAGATTGAACTTGGAGGGGGTGGGGTCTGAGAGACAGTTCCCCCCCCCAAAAAGGTGCCTCTAGGAAAGTGTTTTTTGGGGAGGTGTCAGGTGCAAGTTCTGGAATGGACCCTGTGCAAGCTAGAGGCATCAAACTTGTGGTGGATCTCCCTGGAATTTCCCTTATATGCCCTACAGGTTACACATGGATTGGACCTGGGGGTCCAAGTTACGGACTCCCAAACAAGGTGACCCCCAAGTGTTTCTCAAAGAGATGAAAGGTGCAGGTTCTGGAATGTATAGAAAGGGTCCTGAAAGAGCCAAAGGCATCAGATTAATGACAGACCTCCCCAGAATGCCCCTCATATTACCTACAAATTATGTGAAGACTGGACTTGGGGGGCGGTGTGAGGAAAATACCCCTATTTCCCGAACATCGTAGACACCCGTCTGGTTGCCAGGGTGCCTGGAGACTCAACTCACACACATCTGCCAGGAGGACATGGGTTGTGTCTACCAAACTGGAAGGGATTTATGAGTACTAACAGCCATAACTCTACACCAGTGCTCCATGTCTCTGGAGGAGTGCTAACAAGAAGAACAGATCGTTTCCAGTCGCTCCGGGTGACTCCCATCTCAGCCAGGAACTGACCAGGCCAGCGGGTTTTCAGCCTTGACCATAGAATCCACTTTGGGAGGCTAACATCACCAGCAGTTACCGTCCTGCAGTGCCAGACTCCATTACATCGAAGCGTGAGGCTCATGTATTCAACAGATGTCACCATCAAGCTTATCTTAGGCGTGGATCTTGCCAGATCGCCTAAGCCTTTGTCCAACGGAACTGAGGACAAAGACTAGTGCCAATGGAAGATCGAAGAAGAAGACCATCTTCAACCCGAGCCAAGTTCTTTGTATAGACCAGGTGTTACCCAGGTAGCAATTTGGCCATCTATTGTCACCTTTTTAGATAAGTTTAATAGTCTTAAACACACCTCCATCCAGTAATTTCCCCCATTCTTTTTCCCAACGGTCATTCTGGAGCCTCCCCCTTGGTCCATTGTTACCTGGAAGTCCAATCAGGTAACCAGGGCCCAAGCTTGTTCATTGGTCAGTTATGGGCGTCCAATTAGGTGCCACCAATTAACTTGCTATTGGCTCCTGTAGAAGTCCAGCCCTTATGGTGACTGCAGCCCTTTTTCCACCCCTGTACCTCCCATTCCCTGAGGGCTCAAGGTAGTCCTTATAACCTGTGACCCAGCTCCTCACAGGTATGCATCTAGCAGTACCCCAGTTCCGCTGTCTAGATCCATCCCTGATTCCTGATCAGTTGAGGGTCCTATTTCCCAGTCCTCTTTCGTCGCAATTGGAGCCTTCCTTGAAGACTATGATCGGTAATTATCACCCTGTTTGTCTATCCATGTGTTGTCTCTATCTCTCTCTCTATTTTTCTTAGGACTGTATGTGTGTTTTGTGAATTATTTGTCTTGTATGTAAGCCTATATTTTTCTGGAATAAATTTTAATTATTTTTACTTAATTAGTGTCCCTGGTAAATGTAAGCATTAATTTCTGGACGTGTATCCTGTATACAGAGATAAAAAGATCCTGATTAAGCCAGGTGCCCACCTGACAATTCCCCAACCTCATTTTGAGGGCATTTTGGCTTTCAGTGGGTCCAAGTTGCAGACCCTGAAACAAGGTGGCCCAGGAAAGTGTTTTTGGGGAGAGGTCAGGTGAGGGTTCTGGAATGTATAAAATGGGCCCTGTAAGTCATGCACTAGAGGGCAGGCAGGGGAAGAGACCAAGTCCAAGCTGGGGTCTGAGTCAAAAAGCAGAGAGGGAACCTCAAGGGCAAGTCCAAAGCACAGAGTCCAAGTCCAATCCGAGGTCAGAATCAAAAAAGCAGAGCAGGAAACAAGAGAACAATGTCCAAAACACAAATCAAGAGCAGGGTCATTCAAAACCAGGAGCCAAGAAGCCGAGAGATCAGGTTTCAAAGCCAAACTGAGGTGGAGATGAGTCATGAGATAGACGAGTTGCTTCCATGGAGGCCCCAGCCCCAAGCAGTGGCTAAATGGGCCTCTGATGGTGCTCCAATTAACAGCGAGGAAGTTCCCGCTAATACTCAGGGCTAATAGAACGCCTTTCCCTTTGTCGTCTATCTCTTCTCCAGGCTTCTAAGTCACTGTGTAGCCATTCCCTTAATTGAATTATTGGTGGGGGAGGGTCAGGTGGGCTCTGTGCTTGCAACTGTGCCTGCTCCTCCTCTGCTGCTGGGTCAGGGGCAGGGGCTGCTGACAAGCTGTCAACCTCCTGAGCACTAGAAGGGCCAGCTGTAAGATCCAATGCTAGCCTGTCCTCGTCGCCCATGACACTGTATGAGCTAGAGAAATCAAACTCACAGCAAACCTCCCCAAGATGCCCACCTACATTACCAACAAATTACATGTGGATTGAACTTGGGGAGGTGGGTTTCAAATTATGGACCCCCAAACAAGGTGCCCCCAGGAAAGTGCTCTTTAGGGAGATGACAAGCATGGGTTCAGGAGCATATAGAACAGGTCCTGTGTAAGCTAGAGGCCTCAAACCCATGGTGGACCTCCGTGGGATGCCATCCTACATGCCCTGACCTGGTGTGGATGGGGGGGGGGGTTGAGTTACAGCCCTCAAAAGAAAGCATCTTGAAGAAAGTGCTTTTTGGTGAAATGTTGTTGAATGTGAGTTCTGGAGCACTGTTAGGTCGCCTATGTACCCCTTCAAAGGGCACGCTGGGAAAAAGATATTTCTCATAATCCTTTACCCCCAATTCATTCACTGTACAAGTGCCAGCCTTGTTTGGCTCAGGAATGGGCCAGAGAGAGGTCTGGAAGTGTAATGTAGAAACCAAGATGAAGTAGGAATAAACAAAATGATTCTGGCTGCAAAAGGACAAGTCTGTTCTTGTTATTTTGGAAGGTAGTTCTAGGGCATCTCCAGGCAACAGGTCCTCCTCCCCATCCAAAACAAAGAGGTATTTCTATCAACTGTGGAGCCCATATGAAAGGAGAAATCACTCCTTATCATAAACCCCAATATCTTTGTTCCTCCCTTCCTAATCCTGTCACCTTAATTAATGGGCCATCCCCACAGTTGGGTAGCCTTTTCTCTTTGGCAGTCAAGGATTATTAATGGATCCTTAAGCTCTCACATTCCTAGCCACATTCCTACAGAAACATTAACAGTTCCTGCTTACAACCCAAACCCATCACCCTGGCTTCCTGAGACCCTCAATTCACCCTTACACACATTGTCTCACAACTTCATAATCTCACATTGTTCCAAGAAACATCCTGACCACCTATGCCCTGAGGATACATGCCTGTTTAAGGAGACACTCTGGACATGTTCAATGTATCTCAACTTACTAACCCCCCAACTCTGTTTGGGCCACTTTCCATATTCACATTCTCTGCTTCATGGACTCTTGGACCTAGTCTGGACAGCTAGCTATTACCCCTCTGAAAAATCCCTCCTATAACCCTCACCCCTGTATTTCTGCAACTTATCATAGAATCATAGAGTTGGAAGGGATCTCCAGGGTCATGTAGTCCAACCCCCTGCACAATGCAGGAAGCTCACAAACACCTCCCCCTAAATTCACAGGATCTTCATTGCTGTCAGATGGCCATCTAGCCTCTGTTTAAAAACATAAGAACATAAGAGAAGCCATGTTGGATCAGGCCAATGGTCCATCCAGTCCAACACTCTGTATCATACAGTGGCCTATAAACACACTCGCGCACACACACACACACACTGTGGCTAATAGCAACTGATGGACCTCTGCTCCATATTTTTATCCAATCCCCTCTTGAAGCTGGCTATGCTTGTAGCCGCCACCACCTCTTGTGGCAGTGAATTCCACATGTTAATCACCCTTTGGGTGAAGAAGTACTTCCTTTTATCCGTTTTAACCTGACTGCTCAGCAATTTCCTTGAATGCCCTCGACTTCTTGTATTGTGAGAAAGGGAGAAAAGGACTTCTTTCTCTACTTTCTCCACCCCATGCATAATCTTGTAGACCTCTGTCATGTCACCCCGCAGTCGACGTTTCTCCAAGCTAAAGAGCCCCAAGCGTTTTAACCTTTCTTCATAGAGAAAGTGTTCCAAACCTTTAATCATTCTAGTTACCCTTTTTTGGACTTTTTCCAATGCTATAATATCTTTTTTGAGGTGCGGTGACCAGAATCACACACAGTACTCCAAATGAGACCACACCATCGATTTATACAGGGGCATTATGATACTGGCTGATTTGTTTTCAATTCCCTTCCTAATAATTCCCAGCATGGCATTGGCCTTTTTTATTGCAACTGCACACTGTTTTGACATTTTCAGTGAGTTATCTACCAAGACCCCAAGATCTCTCTCTTGGTCAGACTCTGCCATCAACTTGTATTTGTAGCTGGGATTCTTGGCCCCAATGGGCATTACTTTGCACTTGGCCACATTGAACCTCATCTGCCACGTTGACGCCCACTTACCCAGCCTCAACAGATCCCTTTGGAGTGCCTCACAATCCTCTCTGGTTCTCACCACCCTGAACATCCAAGGAAGGAGAGCCCACCACCTCCTGAGGAAGCCTGTTCCACTGAGAAATTGCTCTGTCAGGAAGTTCTTCCTAATGTTGAGCCAGAAACTCTTTTGATTTAATTTCAACCCAATGGTTCTGGTCCTACCTTCGGGGACCACAGAAAACAATTCCATGCCATCCTCTATATGACAACCCTTCAAGGACTTGAAGATGATGATCATATCTCCAGGCTAAACATGCCCAGCTCCTTCAACCTTTCCTCATAGGACTTGGTCTCCAGATCCCTCACCATCTTTGTTGCCCTCTTCTGGACCCATTCCAGCTTGTCTATACCCTTCTTAAAATGTGGTGCCCAAAACTGGACACAACACTCCAGGTGAGGTCTTACCAGAGCAGAGTAAAGTGATACCATCACATCATGTGATCTGGACACTATACTTCTGTTGATACAGCCCGAAATTGCATTTGCCTCTTTAGCCACCGCATCACACTGTTGACTCATGTTCAGCGTACGATCCACTAAGGCCCCTAGATCCTTTTCGCACATACCACTGCTAAGACAAGTCTCCCCCATCCTATAACCATGCATTGGATTTTTCCTTCCTATATGCAGAACTTTACATTTATCCCTGTAAAAATTCATTTTATTGATTTTAGCCCAGTTTTCCAGCCTGTCAGGGTCATCCTGTATCCTGTTTCCATCTTCTACTGTATTTGCAACTCCTCCCGGTTTAGTATAATCGGCAAATTTAATAAGCATTCCCTCTATTCCTTCATCGAAATCATTTATAAAGATGTTGAACAAAACAGGTCCCAGGACAGATCCTTGAGGCACTCCACTTGTCACTCCTCTCGGAGAGGATGAGGAACCATTCACAAGCACTCTTATGTGTGCATTTGTTCTGTGTGCATTTATTTTTATTTTCCTATCAATAAAATAACCTTCCTTGGTTAATAACAGTCTGGTTAATTCTGAGAGTTCTCTAAGGAACAATTCTGGTAGACAATTTGTATAAAGACCCCCTGTTACTGCCTCTTGCAAGCCAAGGCCTCCTAAGAGCTAATGTAACCTCCCACCCCAATATTAGGAGATCCTCAATTCCACTAACACCAAAGAATGGACAGGATGGACCCTATGCAACCTAGCTGAGGAGAGGCATCAAACTTTCAGTGGACCTCTCTGGAATGGAAGCCCCTTCTCTGTGGAAGCATGCAGGGGAAAACTGTTGCCAGCACTGTTGCAGATGGATGTTTCTTGGTCTAGGCCCATCCTTTTGCCAATGACCAGATGAATGCAGGGTCAACAGCCTCTGCCCAGGCCTAAGAGCCACCCACACAGTGGGAGACTGTTAGGGTTGCCAACCCCCAGTTCGGAGCAGGGGATCCCTCAGTTTGGAGGCCTTCCCCCCGCTTTAGGGTTATCAGAAAGTGGTGGGGGGGAGGGAAATATCTGCTTGGCTTTCAATTATACCCTGTGGAGATCGATTCCCATAGGGTATAATGGAGAATTGATCCGTGGGTGCCTGGGGCTCCAGAGGTACTGGTTTTTGAGATAAAGGCACCAGATTTTCAGCATAGCTCCAGTGCCTCTCCTCAAAACACTCCCCATGTTTCAAAAAGTTTGGACCAGGGGGTCCAATTCTATGATCCCTCAAAGAAGGTGCCCCTATCCTCCATTATTTCCTATGGAAGGAAGGCATTTAAAAGGAGCACAGTCCCTTTAAATATGAATGCCAGGATTCCTTGTAGAGTTCAATCATGCTTGTCACACCCTTGCTCCTGGCTCCACCTCCAAAGTCTCCTGGCTCCACCCCCAAAGTCCCCAAATAGTTCTTGAGTTGGACTTGGCAACCCTAGTGACTGTAATGCAGTGCCATGCAGGGCAGGGACAATCTTCTAGCCCTGCCCAGGAAGGAGCCATCCACATGACAGGTGGCTGATTCTCCAGGCCTACCCTTCCTCCACAGGTGAGGTGCCCTGTGCAGATCTAGGATTTACCCATATGATAGGAGGCTTACTCCCTAGGTCCATGCTCCCTCCACAGCCAAAAGAATTCAGGGCAGGGGCCACCCTTTCTGGGTCCTGGGAGCCACCCACATGGTTGTGGGAGGCTGTGTCTCCCAGGGCCCACCCTCTTTCGCTGGTTACCGACCTCTCACAAACTATCTCTTGACTGATTCTCCCAACCAAAAACAGGAGACAATGGCATTTAGGATAACATAGTAGACAAATAAGGTCCTAACTAAGAGGGCAGGTAGAATTCAGCACCTCTGGATCTAATTCTGTGCACAAAATGGATGCCAAAAAAGTTGTTCTTCATATTCTCATTTGCTTTTAAAAGCACTAGAAAAACACTTGCTCCAGCTTAGAAAATGTTTGCACATTTTGCACAGATTTTGGGGTGAAAAAGTATTGGTTCCAGAGAAATAATAGTGAACCATTTTTAATTATTTTAGTAGTATGGCGCTCATTTTTGCTTGCTTGTGTTGTTAATATCTATTTAATACATGGAGGAGCCAGCTCCCGGTATGCTCTCTTTAAGAAACGAAAATCATTTGTATTGACCATTTGCTTCCCATTTTGGTAAGGAAATAAAATAAAACAGGCAGCTGCTGAGCCTGTATCTTGTAACTACTGAGGATAATAAAAAGAACACCCTTTGTACACTTTCCATACAGCTATGGTTTTTCTGTTTCTGGCAGAGGAAAATATATAGTGGCAGACAGGGCCTTTTTTCTGAAAAAAGAGGTACTGGAACTCTCAAGAGGGAAATGAAGGAGAACACATAGGTGCCCTTAATGAACTTTTAAACATTTTTTGAAGATTTTGTTTTCCACCAAGAGGTTTCCGAACTCCGTCTCCCCACATTTCCCCAGGAAAAAAAGCCCTGATAGCAGATCTCTCTACTTTCTCCAAGGAACAATGAAATTACATGAGGTATGGCCAGGGGTTGTTTTGTAGAAAAATAAGTAGTGGAGTTCAGTAGCATAACTCATTAGCATATTCCACCTCCCCACCAGCCAAAAGCACCTGACACAAGAAAGGAGAGCCCCGGGCAAGCGAGGCTTGCTTGGGCTAGCTAGAGATCCAGCCAGCCCAAGCAGGTCTTGCTCACATAGGGCTCTCCTTGGTCAAACCCCCCCCACCCCAGTCAAAAGGCCAGCAAGCTACCCGCCATCCAAAATCACATAAGAAGTGGAGAAAGGGTGGTGTGGATTTCTCCAAGGGTTAATGAGGGCTGCTGGGGGTGTGGCAAAGCTCTTGGTGGATGGCTGCCTGCTCTCCTAATCGACATTGTTATGCAGCTACACCAACTATTCAATGGACAAGGTAGGTGCGGAGGAGTATGGAGAGCAAGAGAAAGGTTCAGGAGCTGTGTTCCTGTGAGCTCCTGCTGAATTCAAGGTCTGGGTACGGCATTTACAGAAATGGTGGCATAGAGGAATGGAGTGTTTTTGCCTTCTGGGTGTGTCTGTTTGCCTGCTGGGTGGTTGTGCTGACAACAGCACCAAATATTGTTGGATAATGTGTATTACTCAGAGTCCTACCTTTGAAAAACATGTTCTGACAGTGTTCTAGTGCTTGCTCTGAAGCCTGACACTGAGCTGTGGGAAGGGGGCTAACTACATGTTTTATTTTTCCAGTATTCATCCCTAGGTTCATTGATGGAACAGTTCTGGGAGTTTTGTGTTTGGAACCCGATTCCCAGGGTTGTGGGAGGTCTGATTTGGACCACAAATGTGACATGGGACAAGCCTTTCATCGTGCTATTCAAACATCCCCCCCCCCCAAAAAAACAACCCTGGGAAGCTGCTATTTGCCACTGAGAAAATGGAATGTACCAATAGTCTGCATGTAGACCGCAGATAAGTTCCACCATTGGGGCAAATAGTAACTCTGTGGAGCCATTTATGTTGGGAAAATGATGTGCAGGGGAAGCCTTAAGCCCCCCCTCCCCATGAAGCCTGATTGGAATCGTGTCCTGTGTGCCTGGGAATTACGTTCTGAACATATAACTTTCAGAATTCATGCGTCAATAAGTCCATGGGTGGACTTATGCTAAGTATAAGTTGCCTTTGGCAGAAAAATAAAGACAGACGTGATATTAGGCAATATTATGTTTCATGTTGAACTTGTTTAAACATTGTGACATGTGACTTAATTGTTCTTCATCATTCCCTTGTCATGTGCAGTAGCATAAAAATCTGGATTCAGAATCCTGAATTAGGAACTTTCGGATTCCAGAATTTTCAAATATTTTCAAAGAACTGTGTTAATGTCAATACCCATTTCTTATTTTAAAAAAACACAGAAGAGCAAACCACTTTTTACAAAGTTTCCCTCTACCCTTTGATTCTTTCCCAGTGACTATTCCAGCTTTAAAGGTTTGAGAAGATGTGGAATGTGGACAATCCAACAGGCATTGTTGCCAGGAAGCACTGCCTGACATTAAGAAATGACTGCAATCTAACTACAAATGCCATGAGGATGCACTGGGCATTACCCAGAGGTTAGCTGGTACTGGGGAGTGGGAAATACCTTGGGCAGCACTGGCAGGCAGACTGGAGCAGCTGGCAGAGAAACAGGCAGCCAGCCAGTGTAGTATAGTGGTTAAGAGCAGCATACTCTAAGCTGGAGAATGCAGTTTGATTTCCCACTCCTCCATGTGAAGCCTGCTGGGTGACCTTAGGCCAGTCACAGAACTCTCTGAGCCCCACCTACCTCACAAGGTGCCTGTTGAGGGGAAAGGAAGGGAAGGTGATTATAAGTTGTTTTGAGACTTTAACTGCATGACTGGGTTTAGGATAGAGAAAAGACTAATATAAAAACCAACTCCTTCTCCTCCTCTGCTGCCGTTGTTATGAGTGGGAACTATCCCAACATGTCTGGGTACAAGCACAGTTCACTGAAGGAGCGAAGTCCTGGAATAGCACTTAGAAAAGGGGTAATCTTTTTCCATCTCCTGTGGTCCCTTCCCTTTTTCAAACCTCGCTCCCCCAACTTTCCAGGAATTTCCTAACCCAGAGCTGGCAACCTTAGGTTCCCTGCTTGTAATGTACTTTTTTTCCTCCTCCAAACGTTTCAGCCTTTCTTCATGGAAGATGTTATTTTGAAGAAGTTGTAAAGCTTTTAATTTTCTGTGCTGTAAACCCAATCATACAGTTAAAAGTACTACAGATCTCAAAGACTGCCCCAAAATGTTAAAAGTAAACAACCAATTAGACAACAACTTTGCTTTAATGTGATAACAATATGTATCTCAGATTCTTTGTTTCTTGCCTTTTTGTCATTTTACGTTTGTTTTGACAGAATTCGCTGGTTTTTTTAATTGGGGCTTTTGTGAGAAACGAAACTTATCTGGTTCTCTCTCGCTCGCTTCGTGGCTGGCAGGAATAGAAAGTGAAAACTGAGGTAGCTGAGCCCGGGTATCTCATTTGGGTGTAACTAAGGAAAGGCGGTCCTCGTTCTTACTGAATTAAAATACAGTGCTCAGGAAAGAGACGACTACATTTCTATTTGGTCCATCCTGGCGACTAAGGAAACAGAATTGCAAGCTTCCTGACACTTTGGCACGGCGACGTAGCCTGGCAAGTTATAGAATTTCTTGCTCAGTGTATACGATTGTTGAGGGTGGGTGAGCGAATTGTCTGGTGGCTCTTGATAGCTCTGCATCCTCAGATGGCAAATGGAGAGCGTGTGTGTGCCTGCCCCCGCTGGTCGCTGTCCGGAAGAGTCAGGTATTGTTTTGTAAATCTGTGCAGATTAGGAACCTGAGGTTTTGAAGGGGAAACGTGATTGGTCTAACACCATAGGTTTAACGGGCTCACTGGAGCCTATCCTTGGGATTGATTAAATATAAGCAGAACAACAGATTTTGTGATTTAAATGTGCCATGGACTCAAAAATCTGTTCTATTGCGTCAGACCAACACGTCTACCCAGCTGGATCTGTACCCGGGACAAAGTGCCTTTCTTTCATCACATACAGAATTCCTTTCTTTTTTTCAGATCGGTGAAGAATGCTTGTAATATTAGCTTGCATCCTACCACTCTTCTTAATCCAATTTGAATCCTTCCTCCAATCCAGTTTGGCCAAGTGGATCTTCCACTGTGCAAAGCCTTTTGGCTAAGATCAAGCCTTTTCTCAGCCTTTTTTTTTAAAGATCAAGTGTAGTACAAGTGGATCTTCCACCATAGGAAGGGTCTCTTCTATCAGAAAGAAGCTGTTGGGGCTCAAGGAAAGCTTCAAACATGGCTGAACCCTGTGCTAGGATATAAATCATCACATGGGATTTATTTTTAAAAGGATGACACAGAATCAGTTGCCTCCTTCTGAACAGGCATAGGAATACAATGGATTTTTGAATGGCTCCTGGTGTGTATTAAACGAAGAGTGAATGGTTATTCTTAAGAGTTGCCAGATCTCTCAGACCAGCCGCCAGGGGATGACGGTGAATTTACCAGGAGTGGGGAGAGAAGAAGCCTATAAAAAGTTTGATGGGAGTCAGGTTTTATTATGACAATTACAATTCAAGAAGCATTTTAGGGTAGATGCTGAGCTGATATAATTTAATACATCTTATGGCGATGTCAGGAGTGTGTGACACATGCAAATGAATTATGTAAATGAGTTGTGCTAATGAACTCTGGTGCCTCTTTTTCTACAAAATGACCCCTGATAATCTATAGTGCAGTGTCAAAATGTTTTATAGTGTAGCCATAGGCCATAACAACCCAGCAAACTTGCAAAGTATACAGTTTGCTTCTAACCATAAAAATTAAAACATAAAAAATACATAGCAAAATATAGTACTATGAACAAGATTTAAAACATATATAATAAAACAACATGACAGAATGAGGCTATAATTTGGCCAAAATTCTTGTATGGGTGGCTGTAATTACCTTCTTCCTTATTTTGATTGCTAAAAAGATGAAAGTAGCCACCTTAAGGGTAACATCTGGAATGGCATCAGCCAATAAAAATTTAATATAGTGCAGTGGATTCTAAATGGAAACATGTTTTATTTTGATGCATAACCTGGAATATCTCTGAAGGGGTCGCTAAAAGACTCCCTTTCTGACTACTTACTCTCTGGACCCTCCTACCACGTTTTTCACAGAATGGTCTACATTGTCCAGTATCCAGACTAGGACTTCAGACCTACGACAAGGTCATGAGATTTATTATGTGTTTGTGTACTGGGAGGGATTGTCATAAAAAGATGTTTCTTCAAACTAGTGCAAAGTGCATTTGCTGGGCTTTGCCCCTCATTGCAAAGTCCATTCTGCAAAAAAACCCAGGGAGATAAAGTTTGTTTCAATAAATATAAAAACTGGTATAATAATTTCTGAAAAAGAGTTAGTTTTTCAAGAACGATTGTAAAATAGAGACATTGACTTAGATCCTATGAACAAGTTCTGAACATGCTAGACGGTAGTTGGTTCATTGGCTGAAAACTGTTTATGAACATTTTAGTCTGCTCTGTTTCAAGCACTGCTATACTCTGGTTTGCTTTTAATTGCTGCTTTTAATGATAATTTATTTTTTATATTCTTTGGGTGCTCTTGCCATCTGAGGCTAGATGAGCTGCAACCTGAGAAAGGGCATTGTCTGTCATGACACCAAAATGATTCTCTCCACAGGGTGATTTGTCTGTTTATATTTGTCATTGCCTTCCATGAGTGGGTGCAGATGTACCTGTTTCATTTGGCATTCCATCACTGACCCTCCTTCTTGTGTATATGTGTTGTGTTGGATAGCAGTTTTTAATTGTTTTATACTATGTATTTTAAAAACTTTTTAAATGTCTTAGATGATTTTCCATCCTGGAAACCCTAACTAAGCTGGGTAGAAAAGCAGCATAAAATGTTTTAAATAAATAAATAAATTTTATTTGTATTTGTTCTTAGTGATATTTAGTTTTTTATTGCTTTTACTGTTTTAATTGTGAGCTGCCTCAGCAAGTCTGGAAGGGCGGCTGACTAGTTTTCTAAATAAATATATCAATTCTACTGCATGTTTCCTCTTTTGCTAGCACCCCCATTAGCACCAGCCTCATTAAAACCACTGATCCTGTACAAACCAATGAGCTAATACAAAAGTAATCCCCCTGCTCCATGATAGACTAGCATTCACAGAACAAAAAAATCCAGTGTAGTTTTCAAGTTTGTAGCAGTGAAGGTTTTTCTTCTGAGTCTCTGTCTATTTGAGTAAGTGTTCCTTTTGTCATATGTACTGCTTCCAGGAGTTAAATATTGTTAGGTATTGGGAAAGCAGTGAGCCACTCTTATTTGTCATTTGGAGGAATACAAGCAAGTCTGTTGTAGTTGTTGTGGGTAATTTGTTAAGAAAAGAGTCAGTTTTACGAAGAACAATTGCTATTTGCAGAATCAAAAAAACAGACAAAATACAGTGATGCTAGCAACATTTGTAATCATGGCTGCATAAAGAGAACAAAATAGAATAATTCGTATATGTTCCTGATAATCTGAAGGTGTGTGGGAAAATGGCCCAGCATTAAATACGCCTAGTGTCAAAAACCAAAAGCCTGCCATGGCTTCCGGAGGAGAAAGAGGAATGGAAGGCTCTTCAGACGTGTTCAGTCTGGGGAAGGACACAGAGCAAGTAATGTTGGCTAATGTTTCAAGTGAACAAAGCTTTTACGATATCCAAAATCCAGGTAAGTGACTATATAATTTTCCATTAGTGTTCCTGTTGCTTTGAATGCAAGGTGAGTCTTACAGAAGGAGCTTGGGGGTTGTGAATGGGTCTGATGCTTGGCTATTCACTGAGCCTCAGTCTATCATACACGATATTAAATGTGGCTGATCTGTGGCACATGTTTCCCCAGTTTGGTCTTAACTGCCAAAAGGATAGTTCCAGAGCCCATCATTGCTATAACCCTTCCTCCTTGCTAATGGAAGGAGGCAAGTGTGTGCCTGAAAAGAAAGTGCAGCATTTTTAGATGGGAAAGAGAGAGTAAGGGAATCAGAGAACCACTTCTGAAATGTACTAAAGCCCTTTGGAGTTCAGGATCATTCTCTCTTTCTCTGAGGTCCGTCTCCTCTTTGTCTACCTCATACTGCTTCTTAATTTATTAGTTCTAAGCAGATTACTAAAATAAAAAGAGCTAGACCAAAATTGAAAAGCTGCAGAAAGTATCATGTGACGGAACTGGCCCGATTCTGCCTTCAGACCTGGTCCCGTCAACTCCCTATTGAGTCGCCAACTCCTGGAAGGAGCTATTTCTCCTCCGGCCACTCGGGCTCGCTGCCACCACCTGCTCAGTCTAGGGGTTCAGATTGAGAGGAACAGGACTCCCAATCCCCCTCTCCAGCTATGAGGCCAGGCCTCAAGGTCCTCTGCCACCCTGTACTTGGGTGTCACAGAGACCACAGCACTTCTTCGGGGAACCCCTGGAGGATTGGCACCTTACCCAACTGCATGCCTTCCCCCTTCCCTGGGGCCCCCTTCTTGAAGCAGCGTGATCTAAGCGGTTGGGGATCTATGTGGTACAGAGTTTGACTGCCAGCATTCAAAACAGTAAAAATTTTTAATTAAAAGAGAAAAAGAAAAGAAAAGAAGAACAAAACAAAAACAGTTGCATGTAAAAGGTTAGCACAGCACAGCACCCGCACAGCAAACAGCATGACAAATAAAAGGTGGTTTTAAACACATTCTACTGTCCCTGGTCTAAACGTGCCCTGCCTTGTGGTTGACTTACATGGTCTGACTGCCTGGGGTCCTCCTCATCCTGAGTAGGCCTCTCCCACAGTCAGGAGCCCACAGACTCACAACCCCTCCCTTCGAAGGCCAGCTGCAGACTCCCTCTCTTCCTGCCTACCTCAAATACAAAGAACAAAAGAACTTCCTGACGCTCTAGGAGGCTTTCCCCCTAGAGGCGCTGGTTTAACTCTGGAAGGGAGGAGGGGTTGGAGGGAGGCTAGGCCAAAGCCTGCCTAGCAGTTTCATGTTCCCTCCCAACCAAGATAGCGTTTCTCCACATATCATAAATACATAAAAATTCACAGCTGAAAGAGTAATAGGTCTGTGAGACTGTAATTATCGTCTAATAAAAAAGGAATGTCTCCATCTAATCTATATTTTGGAGCAAAGGAAGAATGAAAATATTTCTAGGCTTGGGAAAGTAATTACATGCGGGATATAAATCTCAGATAAATAAATAAATAAATAAATAAATAAATAAATAAATAAATAAATGTCACGAGATACAGAGTGTCACCTGCATCACAGTCACATTCTCTGTCAAGATTATGGTATCTTTAATATACCTCCCTTGCAAGACTCTAGATGATAAGACATTAAGGTGCCCCAACATAAAGTCACACCTGTACTGAAGAACAGTCAATTGTGAACAGTAATCAGGAAGCTCACCAAATGGAAGAATACCAGCAAACTGAGTAGAAAAAACACATCATGCTCTACAGGTTGTACTGTTATAATCATACCTAGACATTTCTTAATCGTTTCCATAGCTTCCTGTCTGGTGACTGAGTTAAGAGAGTCCGAGTTAAAACTGGGGAACTAAAGTCATTATTCAACAAATTTATTCCAATGGGAAACATAAGAATCCTCTCTTATCAAGCTGAGGTAGCCCTCTTGGGTGTTGGAGCTCTCTCAGATCTGATGTAAGGTAGTAGATTTGTTGCCTTGTAGAGATCTATGACTGAATGACCAAAGGACAGAACTGAGGACAGGAAAAGTTCTTTACTGATTTTAGAGTCTTTTATCTTCGCAAAACAAGAAAAGAAGGGTGTCAAAGTAGCCCCCACCAACCTACAAGAAGGTCTAAGGGCTGCAGGTAGCTCATATGTTTTTGATCCATATTTGACAAGTGGTGTCTAGGTACCACTTGCCCTGTAATGATATAGCCAAATGTGGGCTGTATAGAGGGAGTATGTATTTTTTTGCCAGCTGGCATGTTCAGTCCATTATTGTCCTTGGAGTAGATTGTGCTAAACTGTCTAGGGGTGGTGGTGGTGGTGGGGCCTTGGATTTTGGGGCTTTAAGTGGCTGTTTGATACCCAGATTTAAAATGTTGTGATGTAGTGATTTTAAGTATATCTATGTGAACACAGATTTTCAGATGGTAATCAAATAACCATAACCTTTGGGGGAGCTGCTTCTCACAAATGGATTCCCACAAGATTCTGCTCATGTTGTCTTATTTAGGACTTTATTTATGATATCAGTGGCAATCTAAAATATCTCTAAAATATCCCTGCATAACTATTGGATTAATTATTAAGATTTTTTCCCAGAGCTACAAAAATGCATGGAAGAGATAACAGATTTAATTATGGAAGCAATACCTAAAGCAGAGTAAGTACATCTAACTAAGAGTCAATCCAAATGTCCTATATTTTCAGTATCCTGCAAATGCTGTTTCTTGATCTTGTCATACCTCCTTGTTGCCCTCTAACCGCTCTGCATATCTTTTTGTTAAAGGAAATGGTTAATTTCTCAATGGACGTTTTCGCACTGACCTTCAAGTAGCGCGACCACCCTCTTCACAACGGAGGATCTGCCCGGATTTCGCACAAGAAGCGCCGGCGCACCCAAAAGAGCCGGCTATTTCCGTCGCGAAACCCGCTCAAACGGAAACCGCCAAGAAGCAGGAAAACGTTTGAGCGGGTTTCGCGACGGAAGTAGCCGGCTCTTTTGGGTGCGCCGGCGCTTCTTGTGCGAAATCCGGGCAGATCCTCCGTTGTGAAGAGGGTGGTCGCGCTACTTGAAGGTCAGTGTGAAAACGCCCCATATATTGAGAAAGCAATTTGCATACAAAAGGTTTTTCCACAACCTAGCTGGAACGAAGGATATTTGCTAAAAGTGGGACTGATTCCCTTTAAATTGTATTGTGTGGTTCAGGTTAACTTTTCATAAATAATGGTTACTGTTGTGTAAATGTTTCTATGACTTATGCATTTGGGACTTTAAGAATTTTACAAAATATTTATACGTTTGTAATATGTGTAAAGTATTGTTCACATTGATTTGGTTTTAACTATTGTTTTCATACTGTTGTTATCCGCCCTGAGCCCGTCCTTGGGAAACGACAGACTATAAATTGCCTAAAACAAAAAAACAAACAAACACAAACAAATAAAGTGACCCCTTTATTACACGGGCTTTTTTTTTTAACCCTCCCTTTGTGTATCCTTCCTGTGCTTCTCATTTGGTTTGTTATTAACCTGCAGATAATGGCTGGAGATCTCCTGGGTGACAAGTGATCTCCAGGTGACAGAGATCAGTTCACTCAGAGACAATGGCCACTTTGAAAGGTGGACTGTATACATTATACCCTGTTGAAGGTCTTCTCCTCCCCAAAGCCTGCTCTCTTCAGACTCCACTTCCCAAAAACTCCAGGTCAAGCCCACCTCACAAATTTGAGTTAACATGTAAAAGTGAGGCTGTTTACCCAAAGCTGAGAAATTCCTTCTCTCTGCAACCAGCCTGGGAACCTTAATTTTCCACTGTAATGAAAGGGGAAAAACAACCACAAATAGCAACTTGAAGCAAGCTGAATGATATTACAAAGGAGTTTTCAGTTGCCTGAAATAAAACTTGGTTGGTCTTAAAGTTGCCATGGGATCCAAGGAAGAAGGGAGAGACAAGACAACCAGTGGATGGAAGGGAGGGAGATTGGGTATTGATCTCTCCTGCATACTTGAGAGCTGGGTTGTGATGCAGCAGGTGTCCTGGAGAAGAAGAGTGTGCACACAAAAGCTTATACCCGAAATAAAACTTTGTTGGTCTCTTAAAGTTGCAATGGGACTTGGGCTTTGTTCTCTCCCTCTCCCCTCCCCCTCCCTCCCAAAAACTTCCTCCCCAAAGGAGGAGGGGGAAGGAGACAGCCAATGGAGGGAAGGGAGGTTGGGTTTTTGTGTCTCCCATGCGATTGCGAGAGCTGGGCTGCAGCATAGCTGCCACTCTTATTTATTTATTTTATTTTTATTTTTGCATTTATTTTACATTTATATCCCGCCCTCCCCGCCAAAGCAGGCTCAGGGCGGCTAGCAACATTGGATATCAACAATAGAACAAAAAAAACCATAAAACAATAAAAACAGTTACAATAATCAGTTAAAATTAAACAATTTGCAATTTAAATTATTAATACAATTTAAAACAACAGTTTTGGTGCTAGAGAAGAAGTGTGCGTGCAATAAAACTTCGTTGGTCTCTTAAAGGTGCCATGGGACTCAGACTTTGTGCCTCTCTCTCTTTCTCTCCCCCACCACACCCAAAGGGGAAGGGGTGGGGGTGGAAGGATACAGCCAGTGGAGTTAAGGGAGGCTGGGCTTTTATCTCTTTTGCATGATTGAGAGAACTGGTTGAAAGCTAGCTGTGACACAACAGCAGCTTTGGAGAAGGAAGCAGGAGAGAGCCAGTTGCTCCCAGGCAGGAAATGAGTCCTGTAGGGGCTGGTTCCGGCCTGCAGGCCATATGTTTGACATCCCTGCTCTAGCTGTTTGTATACACTTAACAAGTAACATATACACAGATCAAGATTCTTATTCCCAAAGCTTTTAATACATTTGCTTAACAATACTTGGAAATGCAATTGTAAGGTCTGTGAGCAATTTGTGTGATACAAAAAACTAGATAAATGCCTGGAGTTTCAGATCCTACAAGTCACAGGAGATGTTTTCAGGAGCACTTTCATAGAAAGTCCACAGATAAACTTGTTGCATACTGAAGAAAGTTTGTCTCTGAAACATGGCACCCTTATTCAGATTGTTACGCTGATTCTCTCTTTTTTTACCACAAGTTTAGTGATGCTAGTTACGTGTTTTACAAGTTCAGCTTCATAGGGTTCTTCTGTACACAAGATGCTAAATGTGCATGCACATTTTCTTTATTTGTGTTAGTGGCTACTAGTTACATTAAGAGAGGACACTGTGTGAACATTTCCAGTCAACATGAATACAGTAATAAATGGCTTGCAGTCAGGTTGATTCTAATTTTCCATTAGTTTAAAAATCAAATGTTTAGATAACAGCTGTTTCTCTTTGCCTCTCTTAGTGGCAAAGCATTAAAATATACTTCAGTACCATTAAGTTACTTTGATTGTTAACATTTAACACTTCTGATACAGATATGTCAGTTTGCTAAATGATTATGTGGAATCGGAGTTTTTTATGATTGATGGTGATTCACTGTTCATCACTTGTGCAAGAGAACTAACATTACACCAAGGACAGAATCTGCACTTCTTTTACCTGGTGGAACGCTTTCTCCAGGATTTAACAAGCAAAGGAGCAAAATATGTCCTTGTTTTCTTTAAGGTAACAGGAAGATTTTTTTAACGGTATGCATTCTTATTTATTTGTTTTCTCACCAGAAGAAGAAATTTGTAACTTCTCTGTTAGCAAGACAAAATTAATCTAGGTGGAACTATTTTATCTAAAATAGGTGCCCAATTGATATTATAGTGTAGAATTCCTGTGGTATTAATTCTTGCAGTGATCATCTAAACTAGAAACAACTCAGTGTACATCTTTTAAAAAACAGCAAGTCTCTTTTAAAAGTACATTTTGAAAAAGCAGCAAGTCTCAATGTTGCATCTTTCAAAAAACAGCAAGTCTTGGTCCTGTTCAGGGAGAGTTGCTGAAAGGAACAGACACAAACTAACTCTCAGATGAGAACACAAACTAACTCTCAGATGAAAGTTTGTGACTAATTTTATGGTTTGTTAACTGATGAACTACCACAAGCACCCATAAATTTAAAGGCAGTGTGTGGTGGTTCATGATAAGCAGAAAATGGAGGTTTAATAGTTTAAACTCCTGTTTTCTGCGCTTCTAAAAAAACTGCTGAGAGGTGGGGAGCAGGAAGTGCTCCTCAAGAAAAGTTGCAGGGAGCAGAAAGCAGGGGTCATGAATTGATATTAATTGGTTTGGTTCACAAATCAACCTCCCAGTTTGTATTGATTTGTGGTTTGGGTGCTATGAATCGTGAACGGAAACAAACTGCAAAAATCTGGTTCATGCCCATATCTAGCCCAGACATTAAAAAGCTCATTCTGAATCTTTTAAGTCTTCCTTTGCAGGCCACTGTCTGCATTGCCTTGCGGATTTTGAACCCCATTCTTGTTTATTTGGAAATAAGTTAATTGATTTCAGAGGTGCTCAATTTCACTACTTGGAACTGCCAGTGTACTGTACCACAGTCTGCTTTAAACAGAATAATTTATGGAATGTTTATTGTTCTTGTGAGACTGGTAGATTTTACAGTTATAAAGATTGCAGAGAGATGGCACAGTATAAGCTAGTTGAGTGTGATGACCAGTTTCAAATGGTCATTTATTCAAGGTCACTGGGTGATCTTGGCCACAGCATTATCTGTAAGCCTAGCCTATTTCACAGAATCATTTTGAAGAAAATGGACAGGTTCTCCTCTAGAACACCTTGAGCTTTTTGGATAAAGGGAATGTTACAAATATATCAAATAAATTGTAACTTTAATGCTACTCTGGATGTATGAACAAGCATGTGACTGCAAAATGAGCTCTTTTCTCCCATCTAGAGTGTCTGATTTTGAACAGGTCAAAAACTCTAGGTTATGTTAAAAATCATGGTAGGTCTTCTAAATAACCTGTCCTACAAACTGAGAGGTTTCCCAGTAAATATTAGGGAATGCTGTTTAACTGCTAAGATTAGAGTCTTTAATTCTGTTCTGCTATCAAGAGATACTGCTGCTGATGCAAGGAGCCTTCCACTGGCAGTAGAGGATCTTCATTATTTATTGTTATTAAAATATTTATGCCCCACCTTTTCTCATGTTTCAGGGTGGCTTAGAATAATAGTTCAAAGACAATTCAAACTAGAATAAAATAATAATATCCTTGTACCCCAACAGCAGTTTTTCACAATAAGGCTCTTTGTGTTGGAGGACAGCACCATCATTTGTATAATAGAATCAAAGGATCTAGCCCATCATCTACCATCATGTCATTCAGTTTAGTAACGTTAGTGCAGGAGTGGGGAACCTTTTTCTGCCAAGGGCCATTTGGTTATTTATAACATCATTTGTGGGCCACACAAAATTATCAACTTAAAAAACAGTGCTCCACTGAGGAAGAACGATTCAGGCCAGCAAAATTAATGCAAATCATTGTTTTTCTATTTTAAGTCATGTGGGGAGACCCTAATTTGGCTCACCCCCCCCCCCAGCCTGCTGCCCTAGGCAAATGCTTAGATCCAGGACTTTTTTTTGTAGAAAAAGCCCAGCAGGAATTCATTAGCATATTAGGCCACACCATCTGGGTTAAAACTCCTGTACATGCTAGAGAGCCAGTTTGGTGTAGTGGTTAAGTGTGCGGACTCTTATCTGGGAGAACCGGGTTTGATTCCCCACTCCTCCACTTGCACCTGCTGGAATGGCCTTGGGTCAGCCATATCTCTGGCAGAGGTTGTCCTTGAAAGGGCAGCTGCTGTGAGAACCCTCTCCAGCCCCACCCAACTCACAGGGTGTCTGTTGTAGGGGAGGAAGGTAAAAGAGATTGTGAGCCACTCTGAGACTCTTTGGAGTGGAGGGCGGGATATAAATCCAATATCTTCATCTTCTAATCAAGTGCAAATTGAGCTGGTGGTAGCTAGCTCCCACCCCCACCCCTGCCATTCCTCCCTCCCTCCTTTCATGCTGAAACTGTATCTGCTCCCAGCAGACCTTTAAAGGCACCAACGTACCCCAGCAGCAGTTTTTCACAATGTCCACCACTCAGGCTCCACAGAGAGAGAGAGAGAGAGGAAAGAATGAAGAGAGGGAGGGAGGGATAAAGGGGGGAGAAAGAGAAATAAAGGGAAATAAAGAAATGAGGGGAAGAAAGGGAAATGAAATGGAAGAAAGCATAATAAAGGAAAATAAAGAAATGGGAGGAAGAAAGGGAAATAAATGGAAATAAAGTAATGGTGGGAAGACTGGGGAATAAAGGGTAATGAAATGGGAGAAAGAAAGGAAAAGAAAGAAATGGAAATAAATAAATGGAAGAAAGGGAAATAAAAAAGGTGGGATGAAAGGGGAATTAAGGGAAACAAATGGGAAGAACTAGAAAGAAAGGAAAATAAAGAAATGAGGGGGAAACTTGTCTGAACTTTGACAGTGACTTTTCTAGGTCCCACAGAGATCCTAGCCAGCCAGCCGGGCCCCAGAGAGGCCACTGTTCAGTGCAGCTGAGTCCCACAATCCCCGAGGGCCAGACCAAGTAAACTCAAGGGCCATAGATGACCCTTGGGCCAGACATTCCCCACTCCTGCATTAGTGGGTCTACTATGCATGTAATAGAATTGGATTTCATCCTGAATATAATTCTTAACAAAGAATGCATTACAACTGCTGTAATGAATTTAAAAATATTACATATATATACTTTTTTTTTTGCAGGATGCAGAACATATATATTACAGAAATCCTGATCTTCTTTCTTTGCGAACTGCATTGATTATTCATCTGAGAAATTACACTCAAACTCCTGTACATGCTGAGTTTTCTAACTGCTTAGTCAGCAGCTGGCAGAATTTTCTGGAAGAGAACAATCCATATTTCTTAATAATTGCTGATGAAGGTCTGGATCAATTGCAGACCAATTTTCTCCATATATGTATTATTCACACTTTATCAAAGAAAATCAACATTGTACTTACTTCAGGACAACAATCAGATGCAATCAGAATTTATGGATATCATATCCATAATGTATACGATCAGTGGCATTTTTTTCAACAGGTGAATAGTAATACAGATGACCTTATTGCCATTTTTAAATTAACATTGCCCTTTAGGTTTATGAAACTGCTTTGAGGTAAGTCCTGTTTGACCAAATGGTACATCTGTTTTTTTTTTAAGGATAAATGGTGGGATATGCACAGAGCAATGTTTGAGTCTCAGGAATCACCTGAATTTTCCTCTGACTGAAGAGAAAATCACCAGGGTGATAGCTCTTGAATATTTTGGATGTTACTGTGAATATCTTTCCAGTTTGAATGTGCTGTCATAAAAAAACCCCACTAAGAATGTTAACACATAAGGAGAACATCTCATTGCTACTGAGCCAAGGCTTGTAAAATTTACCAAATAAATACAGCCTTTCATAAAAGAATATTTAATAGTAGAATACAAGAATACTATGCACAGTGAATGAAATCTGCCTGTGGCTGCCAGAAGCAACCCTCCATCTGATTTTGGCAGATATGGATTCATGGTTCCACCATGTGATAAACTGGAAACAGGAATTCTCCAAAATGTGTATTATGCGAGTGAAATGGATAGAATCAGGAAGTGGATTTCTTCCTATTCCACATTGATGTTAAACTGTCATTTCTAATACATAGCTGGTTTTGTAGGGTTGCCTAAGGGTTTCCTGATGGTAGCTGAAGATCTCCCAGAATCACATCTAGTTTCCAGGTTATAGAGGTCAGTTTCCTGAGAAAAAATGGGTACTTTGGAAAGTGAACTCTAAGGCATTATATCCCACCAAAGTTTCTCCCTTCCCCAAACCCTGCCCTCCCCAGGCTGCATCCCCCCCAAATGTTCAGCTGACAATAGGCTTGCCAATTCCCAGGTCCCAGCAGGGGTTCTGCGGCTTTCCCAGGCTCCTTCCCACTCCTAGTCAGCTGACCGACAGGGGGAAGCCCTGCCTCCACAGCCACCATGTGCCTTTCCACCTCCGGAGGCTTCAGACTCTGCTTGGGATGGTGTGTCTGTGTCTTTAAGGCTGAATGGGGGTGGGGGAGTAGAGGGAGAACAACATGGCTGCTCCCAGTGGCTGTGAAAGCAGCCCAGACCCTCCATTGGTTGCACAATCTTTTCAGAGGTCCTTTGCATAGCAAAGGTAAACTTGAATCTTTGGTTGCTCTGTGTTACTTTGAAGAAGTTGGAAGTTCAGCAACTCATGAGTAGAGATGTAGAGTAATCCCCAAGTGGGAGTAGGCCCTTCCCCACTTCAAAGTCATCAGAAACGGGGTGGGGGGGGGGAGGGAAATGTCTGCTGAGCACTTCATTATTCCCTATGGAGATGGAGTCTCATAGGGAATAATGGAAAATTGATCTGGGGGTATCTGGGGATCTGGAGGGGGCGTTTTTTGAGGTAGAGGCACCACATTTTCAGCATAGCATCTGATGACTCCAATTCTATGAGCCCTGAAAGAAGGTGCCCCGTCCTTCATAATTTCTAATGTTGGGAAGGCAATTAAATGATCTTCCACCCCAGAAGATCTGTCCACAGCATTCTAAGCTGTGGCGGGGTGGCTCAGGCTGAGTGGACTGAAATTAAATCTGACGAAGACTGAAGTCCTGTACCTGAGCCGTTGCGGTTCGGTACCAGAGGTACGCTTAATGACTTTCAATGGAGCGCAGCTCATGCTGGTGCCCAAGGTTAAAAGCTTAGGGGTGCTCTTGGATTCCTCTTTAACAATGGAGGTCCAAGTAGCTGCCACTACCAAGTCAGCTTTTTACCATCTGCGGATGGCAAAGCAGTTGGTCCCCTTTCTCGAATGTGATGACTTGGCAACAGTGATCCATGCTCCGGTCACCTCGAGATTGAATTACTGTAATGCCCTCTACATGGGGCTGCCCTTGGCCCAAATCCAGCAACTCCAGCTAGTGTAGAATGGTGCAGCCAGGCTGTTAATGGAAATTCCTCTACGGGAGCACATTTCAGCCTGTGCTGAAAGCGCTGCACTGACTACCGATAGTGTACCAGATTCGTTTTAAGGTGCTGGTTATTACCTTTAAAGCCCTATATGGCCAGGGTCCTGCATACCTTAGGGACTGCCTTTTCCTGCATATGTCCCAGTGAGCACTTCAGTTTGTGGGTCAAAACCTGTTGACAGTTCCCAGCATCAGAGAAGCGAGGCTCAAATCAACAAGAGCCAGGTCCTTTTCCGTTGCTGCCCCTAGCTGGTGGAATGAGCTGCCAGAAGAGATGAGGGCCCTGTGAAAACTTCCACAGGGCCTGCAAAATGACACTCTTCCGCCATGCATTTTCATAATGACAACATCTGCAGCAGCAGGATTGGCCCATAAAAACATCATCGACAGTCTACCTCTCCATGCTATCGTGATCTTAGAATCTATTAGAATTGCTAACCACCATTCAGATCGCTGTATGAAACCATAATACCAGTACAAGTAGATGAATTTATTTCAGTGGGGCATCAGTGGGATTTAGAAGCAGTGAAATTTGAATGAGTTATGCTCATAATTTTTTTTTTGCTTTTTTATTTAAGCATAAAACAAAAATTAAGAATTTGTACCAAACATTGCTCACATATATGGAGAGATCTAGTTCAGAAGCATCCCTTTCTCTTTCTGGATATCCAAGTCTGGAAACTTTGGCAACAAAGGTAACATGCATTTTCACCGTTTATCATAATTATGTGTGTATTAAGAGATGCATGCACTCCTTTGCTTTGGTCCTTTAGCTCGTACCAAAGACTCGTGCTTTATATTCAGAATGGGAAGGGAAAGCAAAAGCCCAGCCAAGATGTTACACAGCTTGCAAAGATGTCCCAGCATTTCCTCCCCTGCTAATATTGCTAACATTCTCAAATACTAGCAATTAAAACTAGAATCTCTGCAAGCAGATCACAATCTAATTGAGAAGAACTGGAGGTAAAGCTTTGCCAGATGTTGTGGATGACTCAACAGGGTTTTTTCCAAAGGAAAAACAACAACAGTAAAATGGAGAGGGGAGAGGGGAGAGGCAATGTAACATACTGAAATCTGTGAATGAAATGTTATTTTGGATTTGATTTCAGAGCTGGATTTGAGAAAGTGTATGCTTTTCATTATACTATTATCCCAAAATTAAAGGGACTGGAGATCAGTGTTTTCTCTAAGCTGAGTTAGTGTGAGCTAGCTCACAGTTTTTTAGCCTCTGACTCGCACAGTTTTTATCTTCGCTCAGGAAGGATGGCCCCAGAGCAAACTAATTTATGCAGTAGCTCACAATTTTAATTCCAGTAGCTCATGAGGTAGAATTTTTGCTCACAAGACCCCACAGCTTAGAGGGAGTATTGCTGGAGATGCTGACTAACAATTGATTGGGTAAACCTGACCCTGAAGGTTGGGTTTACTATCCATAGCAAATAATAAGCCACTATTTCCTATTGGTAGACATAAGAACATAAGAGAAGCCATGTTTGATCAGGCTAATGGCCCATCCAGTCCAACACTCTGTGTCACACAGTGGCAAAAACCCCCCAAGTGCCATCAGGAGGTCCACCTTGGAACAGTGGTTCCGTTATTTTCTATGGGTGACACCTGTAGCTTCCAAGTCCAGATCTACCTGATAAGCTGTTAGTTGGCATCTTCAGTCCCTTTAAATGTGGAAGCCATTATTTTCTATGTGGGTAGACCTGACCTCCAATTTTTAGGGGCTAGATATTCCCACTGGGAAAAAGATCTTTTAAAAGTTGGAAGGGACTGGAGATGATACCAGCAAGCTGTTTTCCTCCCTCTTAGCTCCTGCTGTCTCAAATCCTAAATATTCCCAAAACTCTGGAAGATAAATTTTTTATCATTCCTGGAATTTGGGAGTGTTTAGATTCATTTTGATTATCCCTGTGCTAACCCAAAGTAGCTAATTTGCAGTTATTTTGGGCACCCTACAGATGTCAAAATCTTGGTATTTGTGTTTGGGGTGGTATGGCAAGTAGCTATATAAGAATTTATACTTTGCTTTTTGAATGTTGGGTTTATTCTCTGAAAATACCCAGGGTTAAACTCAAACTTCCTTTACACATAGTCTGTTACTAGGAAAGCTGCTCCTCTCCTCCCACTTTTCTAATTCCTTCTGAATTCCAAGCTCTTGAGTTTGGTGGCTATAAAGCCATTAGTATACAAATGCTGGGGGAAAACTGAAGGTAACAGGAAAAGAGGAAGACCCAAAGCGATGGAGTAACTCAATAAAAGAAGCAACAGCCTTCAGTTTGCAATACTTGAGCAAGGCTGTGAATGACAGGAGGTTTGGAGGTCACTAATTCCTAGGGTCACCATTAGCCAGAATTGACTTGACAGCACTTAATACTCACACATGCAAATAAGGACAGAATGGGAGAGCTGTTGTAAGTACACAGTGGAGACTGTCAAGCCCCAAAGGGAACTAATTTCTCTAGTTGCTCCTCTTTCCTCTTCTTCTGGAGTGGTTTTGAAGAAGAGGTTGTGGGAAGAAGGCCTTCCTTTTGAAAGGAGGGCAACCATTTTTTTTGAAAACAAAAGGAGACATGTAAAAAGATTTCATGGGAGTTCAAAAAAAAAGGTCTTTTAATGCTTTGTTAGGACTATAACACACGTTCACTGGCTTTGAAGAGAAGTGACCAGTCAGATGGAGAAGAAGGTAATCTGAAATGGACACAGTCTGAACAGCAAACTTGGACCTATTAAGACATTTCTTACTCTTTGACATCACAGAGATGTGATGTCAACTCAAAGAAATGGGAATGTATTTAAACTTATTTAATTTTCTCTGTGTTTACATGCTGTAATTGTGTGCTGTTGCACTGTATACCTTTTCTGAAATTGGAATAATTTGGCCTTTGCAACCAGGGACAAAGCCTTATGTTTTGGCTCATGCTTATCAAAGTACAAGAGAAAAGCAGGGAAGGCCTCTTTCATTAGATTATCTCCAAGTGAGGCTTGAAGAATATGGAAAATAGGGGTTTCATTGGCTACTGTCCATGGTGATTAAAGGGAACCTCCATATTTGAAGGCAGTCTGCCTCTGAATCCTGGTGCCAGGAGGCAACAACAGGGGAAGGTCTTGACCTCTGTGCCCTGTTGTTGGCCTTCCAGAAGAACTTGTTGGTGCTGTATGAGACAAGATGCTGGGCTAGATAATCGGTCTAATCTAGTGGGCTCTTTTTACGATCTTGCATTCTCAATTTCCCTCCTCCTTTCATATTGGCTGAATACAAGGAAAGGATTCTAAATCTGAAGAGTCTGATTTTAGGCTATCAGCATGTAAAAAGCTGTCTTGGATTAGGGACCACAGTAAGGAGGGGCAGTGGGTAAGACAGAAGGAAGAAAATTGGCTGGATCCAGCCCATGTTTACATAAGCATGTCTGTGATTGTATTTTTTTAAAAATACTTTCCTTAGCTACATTTAAAAAAAATTAAAATATGGAGTAATTTTGTTTCTTTGCTTCTATATTCTGAAATGTCAGATTCATGCAAAAATTACCTCACTTGAGGAGATAGAAGAGCTCCGATATATTGTCTGTATTGTCACCTGTTCGCTGATTTTGGAAAAGTACAATCAAGATAATCAAACTTCTGTGAAACAGGTGAGATCCTCTTTAATAAAAACAAATTAGTTTCTGTTTAAAACAGTATAATATGCCTGTAACTAATATTCTTGTGTGCATGCATTTTAAAAATCTCCTTTCCTTCCTGCTGTCATGTTGGGTGGTTATTTCCCAGTCAATTATTGTCCATCTTTAGCCCTAAAAACTCCATAAGTGTACTAACAGCCACCAGGAGTATATGATTCTGACATGGACATTTTCTATGCAGTTGGGAGAAGCTGCAGTCTTGCATAGAATTGTCCTTCAGTAGGCAATTCTATGCAATCTCCATGTCAGAATCACTCCTAAACTCCGTAGTCTTCTCAAGGCCTGCAGGCTGCCCCTAATCTTTTGCTTCTCTATATTATATCAACACAGCCTGAACTCCTCCCTTTCTGGCTCAGTGCTGCATATGGCTCCCTTCTGCTTAGTGCTTCCTCCATCTCTCCCCTCCCCCAATTTACCCTTGATGATTTTTTTGCTCTGCAGTTAGCCAGACTGGGCCCTACTCTTCTGCTGGTGTTCCTCTGGCTTGGCTATGTTTTCTTCTAGCCAAACTGTCAAGAGGAACATAATGCCATCTGGGCCCTGTGGGGTTACCCAGCTGACTAGAAGTATAGTTTTTAAAATATTGTCTGAGTTTTTCAGCTGAAAATTGAGCTAATTATGTGTTTCTAAGGTGTCAATGTGAAGTGTTTGGCTAAATGAGTATGTGGCAGTTCTTGTGCAGTTTGCTAATAACTAAAATATATATTTATAAAAGGAGGAGACAATTAAAACATCTTTCAAAATATGCTTTGTGGTATGTACTTCTTTAAAAAAATCTTTTTTTTTTGGTATGTGCTTTACTGAAGACAAAACCTGCATTAACGCTGCAAGAAGCTGAAGACCTACTTAGGATGTATTGCCTCAGTGTGGTTTTTCTTCATCACGTGCCCCTTTCACAGCGAGCTCAGATTAGATTAATCAAAAATAAATGGAATGAAGAAACATTCATGTTTATTCAACAGGTAGGTACTTCTATAGAGACTTCAAAAATATTGAAACAAAGGAACTCTCAGGGTTGGCTGTCTTTCAAAATGGCTTTAACTAGGGATCAGCTGAAAAAGAAGTTGATTTTGTGAACATTTTCATGTCCTGAAAAATTATCACACCCTGTCCACTTCCCTCCCTCAGAGGCTAGATTTTCCATATTTATGTCCCTTTGCTGACTGAGCAGTCCTGGTAACATTGTTTTTCTCCCCCCAAAGAAACTTTTGCTGTCCCACCCTGTCTGTAAGATATATTTTGGCTATTTCCTCAGCCCAGGAACCCTGAGGAAAGAGATAGGATCACCCTTTAACTTAAACCCTTGAAAATGGGACTTGATGCTTTTAAAATTTAAAAATAACAAAATGTTTAATATCAAGGGGAAAGGTCAGGTAAAACCAGGGGTTGAAATTATAGAGATTAAACTAGTACAAGCACAGATTTTTGTTCTTATACATCAGGCTAATGAGAGGTTCTTAAATTATTCACAATTACTTAGATCTTTTGATTGAAAGGCTTTTGTTCTAGTGATTTCCACTAGAATGCTCTAATAATAGTCTCTAATAGTCTTTATTTGTATAATTGCTGACTCTTGGTGCCCTGAAGACTTGTTATTCTCTTCCCAGTGCCAAACCCCTTCTCTTGGAACACCAGTACTCTTCGTGAGTTGTTCACTGACTTTTAAGATTTCTAGAGGCAGTTTCTAATCACACCAGACCAGTGAATTCTGTACTCCTCAGAGTACAGAATTCTGTTTGACTGGGTAGAGAATCTTCTCTTTCAAGAAGATCTATCCCCTTTTCTATGGCCTGAATAAGTCTTTTCTACTATCCAAACTTCCTTGCCAAACTTTCCCTGAGTTCTCTGTCTGTGTTCAAACTGCTGTCAGCTAATGCTAAATTCATACTGCAGTCAAGGTTGAAATATGACTGCCAGCACTAAACTCTTTTTCTGTCAGGGCTATTCTCAGACAGTCTCAGTGCACATCTCTTCTCAGTTAAGGCAGGAATCTAACTGAATCTCCTCAGCATCCAGATCTCTCAAGACATTTTTTGCTCAGCTGATGCTAACCAGTCAGATTGCTTAGAGCAGCCTATCACTCAAGGCTCCCTGGCTCTGTGAAGAATTTATCCTTCATAGTCCTTTATTTGTTGGTATAGCACTAAAGTGGAGTCCATCACAGGCCTGTTAGGCAAAGGTTTATGATTAGATAAAGCATGATTTCATATTCACATTCCAATAAGATTTGGCTGCATGACAGCATCATTGATGACAAATTAAACCTAAATTGTGCTCTATTTGAGCAGAAGGAAGAGAAAACATGATCTGTTGCCAAGGCAAGCATTCTACTGTGTCCTCCCATGTGTCAGAACTGGGAACTTCAAAAGAAACGCATGACTTTGTTTCAAAAGTTAAGACGTTTATTAAGAACTTGTATTCAGGAAAGGAGCAGGTTGACTCTGATAGCCTGTGTGGCTATCGGCACATTCTTTATACATGGATAACACAAACAATAAAACCCTTTCTCACACTTTGGGAGACAGTTGTCTGTTCCCAGACCCCTTATCTTCAAGCGCGGAGGAAGGAACCCCGCTGCCTTTCTCTGGCATGCCAGCTTCAAAGGACACCTGCAGATGTTTCTCAGGGGCTATCAGTCACCCTTCAGTGGTTATGGCTTGTTTGAAATGCAAAGAGCACTTGGTTAGTAGGCCTGAATGCAAAGGCAATGTGTTAGTAGGCTTTTCCAACATGGAGTCAGTTATGCTAACACTATATAGTCAATTTAAGAAAGTTGCAAGTTCTGACACCATGTCCATTCAGAGTGATATGAGACTAACAGCATGGCTTTATTGTCTGAAAGAAGGGGGGTGGGAAACAACCCTAGGCAAACATTTTACTCTGTGAAACAAATTTTCAAATAAGCAAGCTACAAAGTGATATAATCAGTTTAACGGATGATCTACACACCATTATGAATGCAATTTTCATAGAGAATGTGGCATACAAATATTTAAAATAAATAGCCAGATAAAGGTCCTGGTATCCTTTCAGCACAGAGAAAATTGTGAAATCACACTTGCAAATACATTTGTATGTGTATATGTGTAATCATCCTTTCCCGAGCTGTAACCATTAAGGACCAGTGCTCCTGTCTGCCTGCAGCATACCTTCTAATTTCTACTAGCATTACATATCTTGGTGATGATTTAAAGATCATAACTCTTGGCACATAGGCTCTGACCTACACCTACCTTGATAAATTCTGGACCATATGGCATACAATAAGACACTGGATGCAATATGTATTCATTTGATTAGGACATAAAGCTGTAGAATAAGAGGTCTCAAGAATATCTTTAAGCCTTTGTCACTTCATTAAATTTCCTTGTGGTCCAGCATTGTTCTATTATTTTATTGTATTCTGCATTATGAGCCAATGTGTGTACTTACTTTTTTGACCTCTGAAGAAGACCAGTTTAGGCTGAAACACGTCAGGTCAAGTTAAGTGGGTTCCCATTGTGGTTTTATGATTGTATATGGGATAGTGGCTAATGATGGGTCCCTAAATGGTTTTAGCTTTCGGCAATAAATACATGTATGTTGGTTTATGATTTATTTTAAACATTAATTAAACATAATTTACAGTTTGTTTTTAATGTTTGGCCCTTTAATTGCATATTAACCTTTCAGGTTTCTTACTTAAAGATCAGTGAAACATGTCAGTCTCTGCATTCATCAACTAATGTCTAGAAATGCAGCAAACATGCTTTCCAGGCCTTAGTTTTCCTCTGTCCCTCCTGAATATACCAAACGCGTACTCATGAAGGGTATAGATCTTCACGTTTGTGGAACCAAAAACGCAGTGTGTGAAAAGTCTTGACTAATTTCATCAAATCATTTGGATATTTAAGGTCATGAAACTGCATTTGAGTCTTTTAGAAAAGCTCACGGTAGACATCCTTAAATGTACAACTAAAGTAAAGTCTTAAAATTTAGAGGCATTATTCTTATGATGTTGTGTATTAGCATAATGCATCAATACAAATTCTGAATTGGATCCAATGAGTATTTTCACTCAATCTCACACAATTACCTATGTTACTATAGCCCCTGTCCCACACGGCCTTGTGGATCCCATGATCCCCAGAATGGCCTTTTTGATGGCACTCTGTTAGAAAATGTCTAGATAATTTGTTTTTGTTCTGTATTTTTTCTGTAATTATACTGTGTTTTATGTATGCATATTGCATTTTTATTGTTGATTTACTGTAAGATAATTTGAACATTACAAACAAATTCAACTTAGATTTTTAAAAATTTCCTTTCAGCATAAACTTTGTGAATCTGTTGTTTTGAAAAATCTTACTACTCAAACATCATGGAAGATTGATTTTTCTGTCCTTCCTGATTTAAGCGATAATCTCTTGTGGAAAAACATTGCATTTTATTATGAAGCAGAAAAACATTCAGGTATTTTATTATTTTTGGATCATTTGACTGATAACGTTTTTCGACATGTAAAGTTAGTAGATCTGTAAGTTACTGAAAGAATGCTGCTGACTAGGGTTGTCATGTCCTACCTGGCTCCTGATGGGGGATCTTCTTCACGCACGCTTTGTGTCAACTGGAAGTGATGTTATTGCATGGGTATGCAGTGGGGGTGGGATGCTCTTGCACTTTGGAAAAAGCTCTCTGATTACTATAAAGTTTTCCTCCAAATGCTAGAGCATTCCCTCCCCCCTCACCAACAATATGCCTGGATTGATAATCTCACTTCTGGGTGATGTCATTGCACCGGGCACATTCCAGCATGCTGGTGCTCTTTGGGGGTGGGGCTTCCCTGCCGGCCAGTTCTGTGGCAGTGGGTTGAAAGCCCCGAAATTGGGGGAACTCCTGCCCCCAGTGGGAGGCTGAGAACCCTACTGCTGACTTACTTCCCTCTGGCGAAGTTACAGATATTTATTGATTCTCCAGGCGGTATGACCTTCTCTTTATTGTACCCCATGACTATAATTCATTGGGGATTGACAGTACTGTGGGCCAATGGAAGAAGAGCTAATTTTTTTAAATTGTGTTTTCCCCCAATAACAACTCTTCTTAAAAGTACACAGTGTGGTTTGGTTTACATGGCAGCATTTTTGGACAGCAAAACTTTATTTTTTAATTTAAAAATATTTAACAAATTTATTTGTTATTTGTTTATTTAAAACAGGGGTGTCAAACTCATTTTTAGGAGGGTTGGATCTGACACAAATAGGACCTCATGGGGCCAGGCCATATGTGTCATAAAACGTGAAATAGTAGAGATCTAAACTTTATAAAGGGCACAGACAAACACAATTATAAAGATTTTTTTAAACTTAAAATACAATCATACTTAAAACTTTTGCAATATTTTTTTTAAAATAGAAAGTTGGGGGAATAATGGGATTTGGCAATGCAATTTCTAAAATAAAACATCAAGAAAAAGCACAAGGATCATAGCAGGAACTAAAAATATAAAATGCTCTGAGCCTAGGAAAACAATGAAATGGCACTGCAAACTCCCCCCCCCTTGCAGGGTTTACTCAGATTGGCAATGGCTCTCCAGTGTAATATCTCCCTTTGGCTGTGGATCCCCAAGTTAAAGTTACTCACTATGTTAGCTCCATTCAGCAGAAGCAAGCTGGCTCAGGCACAGGACTCACTTTGTAGCAGGAGCTCCTTTGCATACTAGATCACTCCTCCTGATGTAGCCAATCCTCCAAAATCTTGCAGGGCTGTTCTTACAGGGCCTACTGTAAGCTCTTGGAGGATTGACTATATCAGGGGTGTGTGGCCTAATATGCAAAGGAGCTCCAACTACAAAGTGATCCCTGATCAGGCACATAGCACAGTGGCTCCAGAAGCTCGTCTCACCCCCCCCCCCATCTTTTCAAGTGATGAAACAACTATGGGAGCTGTTTTTACAGCTGAAAGAGTGCAGAGAGGGGGACAAGAGCTCATGGAGCTGCTACACCATATGCCCAATCCAAATTGGGGCCTTGTACAGTGCGGGCTAGGATACACAGGGGAAATATTTCTTAGGGGTTTTTTTAAAGTATGGAGTAAAAGTTTAAAGTGCAAGAACCTCATGAGATTACCTCACATGATCTCAGCAGCAGTTTTGGGTTGCCTAGGTAATGTCAAATGGTTGCTCAGGTTGCCAGCAGAAAGTAAGGGGAACAGGTAAAGTCTGAAGGGGGAAAGTCGGGAAAGAAGAAAGATTGCTCCTAAAGTTCTCGCAGATTTCCTGATCATTGTTGTATTTCTTAATAAAACTGTCATATGTTAATTGTCACAATATATTCATCTTAGGGTTTGATTTGGATATAGGAACAAAAATAGAAAGAGATTATGAACTTTTGTGGAAACATATTATAACACTGTTGGGAACATTCAGAATTGGAAATTCTTTTCCTCTGCGTATAACTACTAAACATTTTCTTGAAGACAAGTGTTTAACTAGCAAAGGTAACATCTTTATATCTACTTTCCCACTTCATTATATCATTGGATTTTATATTCTTATATATACTTACAGGATATTGATAATATAGATATATATCATGCAATAGTTATTGCTTCATATGCTATTTCATATTTAAATAAAATAATTTAATGAACAACTATTGTATATTAAAATATGTCACAGTCAACCCCTTTTTAAAGTCTATTTTTTAAAAAAAAATTGGGAAGGAAAGCGAAATGGTACAGTCAATCTCATCATATCTTGGAAGCTAAACAGGATTGGTACTTGGATGGGCAATTGCCAAGGAAGACTCTGCAGAGGAGAGCAATGGCAAACCATTTCTGCTTCTCTCTTTAAACGTCTCTTGCTGGGATTATCATTCAATGACTGTGACAGACATAGTCTCTCTCTTTCTCTCAATTTTGTATTATAATTGTTTGTGAAATATTAATTACATCTAACAGCAAGGAAGATATCCCTTTTTCTCACTTAAGAAAGTTTTTGGATCATTATTAGCAGGTTATTTTTTCAGATACATAGTTTAACTTCTTAATGCTATAGTTTTGTTCAGCAGGGCAAGCCTGTTTTGCTAAGCTTCCTGTCAGTTACCTTCATCAAATATTAAGTAAGTGTGGTTTGCTTTAATAGCAACATCTTTGCTAAAAAGCCCTTAGTTTGCTGTGCTTTTGAATCATCTCCAACAGTGCTCTACTGCCAGGTGACTGGATACTGGACAGCTTGGTTGCATGATACTACTATCAGGGCTTTTTTGTAGAAAAAGCCCAGTAGGAACTTATTTGCATATTTGGCCACACTCCTGATGTCACCATTGTTCCACGGCTTTTTTGTAGAAAAAGCCCTACAGGAACATTTGCATATTAGGCCACACCTCCTGATGCAAAGCCAGCTGGAACTGCGTTCCTCCGCATTTCTGCTAGAAAAAAAAGCCCTGCTATGCCTCCATAGCAGTGTTGACTCTATTATTACTTTGGTACTACTGCACTTTATTTCAGAGACTATGTATATTTTACTATGATTGTTCCATTTCAGCATAGTCATTTTGGTTGCATTTTTTGTGATGGGTTATCAGTCCCTGTAGCATTCACCAAGTTTTTCTTTAGAGAAAGGAGTGAATGAATCACCAAAGGGTGATTAACATGTGGAATTCACTGCCACAGGAGGTGGTGGCGGCTACAAGCATAGCCAGCTTTAAGAAGGGATTGGATAAAAATATGGAGCAGAGGTCCATCAGTGGCTATTAGCCACAGTGTGTATATATGTGTGTGTGTGTGTGTGTACACACACATATATTGGCCACTGTGTGACACAGAGTGTTGGACTGGATGGGCCATTGGCCTGATCCAACATGGCTTCTCTTATGTTCTTATGAATGATCATGATGCTGTCACTGTTGCCAAAGTGATTTTATGGGCACATGCATGATAGTACTAAATCCTAGCCATGTTGCTTAGGATCATAGTACTTTTGTTTAATACTTACGTTTAAACATGATGGAGATGAAATTTGAACCCGGGACTTGGTTTTGGGGAGGGGCTTGATTTTGGGAAGGGTGGTAGAACATCTTCTTTTGATGTAGAAGGTCCCTGGCATCTCCATTAAAAAGGACCAAGCATAATGATGTCAAAGACTTCTGCCTGAGACCCTGGAGAGCTGCTGCCAGTCCGGGTAGATAATTTGATGGACCAAGGATCTGATTCATTATAAGGCGGCTTCTTCTGTGTTCATCTGCACAAGCAATGATTCACAATGCTTCTCAAAAATACAATTTAACCTGAAAATCTTGTTTATATTTTGAACTGTTGCTGTAGTCATCTTTTCAGACAATATTTTCAAACAATATTTCATTTTCTTGGTAAAGGCAAGGAACTGAAGAAGACATTTCCTAATCCAGGATTAATACCAATTACGAATACCTTAGTGAATGCATTTACTGGAGATATTTTAACTGATCTGCCATTTTTAAAAAGGTATCTCATTTCATTTTTAATGAAAACAAATAGAATAAGATCATTATATACAATAGCTTCATTGCATCAGAAACTAGGACTGCTTGCATCATGAATGAAAAACTATGCTAGCTATAAAAACAGGTAGAAATAGCATCTCCACTCCTCCACTGACACCTGCTGGAATGGCATTGGGTCAGCCATAGCCCTCTCAGCCCCACCCACCTCACAGAGGGTTCTGTTATGGGGGGAGAAGATATAGGAGATTGTAAGCCGCTCTGAGTCTCTGATTCAGAGAGAAGGGGGGGATATAAATCTGCAGTCTTCTTCTAAAATATTTAAAATTGCCATCAAATCAAAATAATTCAACAACACACATCCATGGAAACTGCATACCCTTAATAAGTTCTAATGTTACATCTAGATAACTCCTCTCTGTTGAGAGAGCATTAGTCACCAGGAATGACTATATATGTCAACACAACAATCCAGCATTTCTCAAACTATTGCCCTCTGAGTGTCTAGGAGAGTACCTCTTGGGATTTGCAAGCCCTTTGTATGGAAAGAGGATGAAGCCTTGCAACCACCCATTTGGGATAATATGAAAACAAAGCTCTCTCAGTTTTCAGGGAATGGGGACAGGGTTTCTATATCCAAGGAGTAGGGGATGGAATCATCCCCTTTCAAAGGGTGGGATCTCACAACCTGCAGTTACCTAGCTTCCAGATCATCTCAGAGCACTAGCCAGAGAGGTGCTAATTTGCTGTTGCGGAAACAGTCACTTCATCCTAAAAACTCATAGGCTGCAATCACAAACACTAAATAATACACTTTCAATCCACTTTCCAACTGGATTTTTCCAGTTCACATGGTTAAATCCAGTTGGAAAGTGCACAAAAAGTGAATTGAAAGTGCATTATTTTGTGTGTGTGATCTCAGCCTTAATGGACTCAGGCCTATATCAGATGAGAGTCAGTCTGAGGTTCTTCTAAACTCCCTTCCTTGCATCCAGATGGGAACTGTGTGGAGAAACTTATTTTCCAAGGGTTGGAGGCCTCAATTTGGATCATGGCATGGGGAGGAGGAGCTTCTGCCTTTTCTTCCATGACATTTTCTCAAGCCAGAATGGCTCCAGGATATTATTTGTTCAGTTATAGGGTTGTATCTGCATATGACGCACCAAATCCCACCCCCAGTTGCTGTTCCTGCAAGAGGATTGTCCATTTTGGGCAACAACAGGAGGAGGAACCAATAAAGTCATGCTCCATAGATACCATAATTTTGGAAGATCATGTTCTGATACTTATTAAAATAATCTATCTCAATAAATGATTACTAATTTGTTCATTCTGACCTTAATGATAGAAAGGCTCCGCAATAAAAAAATGATTGTTTTAGTAATTTAAACATCATGAGATATTAACTACATGTTATTTTGTTTCATAGTGATGATCCGGTGGTTGTCTCATTAAAAAAACAGAAAGATTTTGATGAGCTTCTGCACTGGCATTCAAGGAGACCTCTCAGTGATGATTATGACAGGACCAAGGGAGACTTTGATGGTAAAAAATAAAACTTCTTTCTTCAGAGCAAATCTTGCTTGCATCAGTGCACTTACAGACAGCTCCAGTGCTAGGATGTCAGTGCTGGGCTGCAGACCCAGGCAAGCCAACCCCTCACCCCCAACTTCCCACCTGCTGTGCACCCTTCCCATAAGAACATAAGAGAAGCCATGTTGGATCAGGCCAATGGCCCATCCAGTTCAACATTCTGTGTCACACAGTGCCCCCCCCCAAAAAAACCAGGTGCCATAAGGAGGTCCATCAGTGGAGCCATGACACTAGAAGCCCTCCCACTTTTGTCCCCCCAAGCACCAAGAATACAAAGGATCACTGCCCCATACAGAGAGTTCTATCAATACACTGTGGTTAATAGCCACTGATGGACCTCTGCTCCATTTGTTTATCCAATCCCCTTTTGAAGTTGTCTATGCTTGTAGCCGCCACCACCTCCTGTGGCAGTGAATTCCATGTGTTAATCACTGGGTGAAGAAGTACTTCCTTTTATCTGTTCTAACTTGATTGCTCAGCAATTTTATTGAGTATCCTTGAGTTCTTGTATGTGAGAAAGGGAGAAAAGTACTTCTTTATCTAGCTTCTGTATCCCATGCATAATCTTGTAAACCTCTATCATGTCACCCCTTAGTCAACGTTTCTCCAAGCTAAAGAGCTCCTTCCCACCCAAATGTGGCAGTGGTAGGCTCCAGTTGGTGCGCTAGAGTGCACCTGGTGCCACACTACACTGCTGCCCCTACTGGCCACTGGGTGATCTCACTACTTGAGGCAGGAAAAGAAGAGAAGAGGTGGAGCTGAGGGCTTCCTTCCTGCCTCGATGCCTCTTGCCTTGCTGCCAGCTGATTTTATTTGCTGGAAGCTTGGTCTCCCCTACAGGCTGCTCGGACCACCTGCGGAGGGGGTGCCTGGCACCCCTGTAGGGCAGGTGGCACCTGTAGGCAGTTGCCTGCCAGGCCTACTCAGACACGCTGAGCCTGTTTACAGAACTTTTGCATGTGAGGGTCGTTCCCATTTCTTTCTGGTAAAGGAAGAGAGATGCATGAAATGTTGACTTGGTGTGCAGCAGTGGTGGAAAAGCTAAATTCTGTGATTGGGATATGCTACCAACCAGCTCATGCTAATCGGGGCAAGGCACACTGCTATCAGCTTGCCTCATGTGGAACACAACAAAGGGGGAGGACAAAAGGAACACAGATTCCCCTCATTGAAGGATGAACTCTCATGCAAATGGCATGAGTCCTGGGACTAAAGTACTTCAGAAAGTACTGAAGAAACTGGTTTCAGTCCCTTCCTTCAATAAACTTTCCTTTTGCTAAGTGTGCACACAGGGAAAGAATCACAGCCATTTAACAGCATTATCCACACACATCTGCAGCTCATTTGGAGGAGGCAACACAAACAGAAGGAAAGTCAGCAGTCCCTCCCTTTAATAATGGCTTATTGGACTGTTATTTCCCAGGTGATGTTACTTACCTCTATGCCATGAAGGGCTTTACCTGGCCATTTTTATACATCATGCCTCTATTAAAAGGGACAGGACACTTTCCCCCTACAGGTTGCTGTTAACTCTACCTAATAGAATGTTTACATTTTCTCCTATATAAGGGTCCAATTTTAGGGTAAGTTCAGGAATATCTGTCTTTTACCAAGCATTGAGGTGTTGGGGATCCAGCAAGTGGAAACATTCATAGAAAACATACTTGCTATTTCCCTTATAATATTATTGATTTTCCAATCTTGAGCAGCTGGTAAAAGATGTTTTCATTTTTTGTATGCAAGGGATTGTAAGGTTTTGCCAGTTATTGATCCAACAGACCTGTGCACATATGAATATGGTTAGGGTTTATTAAAAGTCAGACACAGAGCATGACATTCTTTTTGGAAAGCCATAGCCAGGAATAACATAGTCAATATGGATAGCTATAATTATAGAAACAAAAAGTGCACACAAATAAGTCTCCGCCCACATGTCCGTTGGTTCTCAGGGACGATGATGCCCAGAGACTTGCAGACCTTCAAGGTCAGAACCTGCATTCTTCGGCTCTGTTTGTCATGACAACCTGATAAGTGTACTAGCCACTATTATATCACATGCATAAAAACGTCTTCCTCGACTCCTTCCTGCATAAGCTTAGACAGTACAGTATGTTCCCCAAGGCAGCTGCAAGAAATGAAAGTTAACATAAGTTTGTTCAAACAGAAACCATGGCAGGTCCATCCTGAAATGGATAAAAAAGGACTGAAATAAATGTTGCTACAGCTGAAGTAATTTTAAACTCATTGTCTCTAAAAAGATAAAACGGAGATTCCAAAGTATAGGGTAAAGCCTGATCAGTAATGTGTGGCTTAATATAGTAATCTCTAATATTTTTTTAAAAAAAGGCATTCAAGCAGAGCATGAAACAATGTGTAAATCTTAAGCCACAGTGACAAATTCTGTCAGAATGAGGCCTATTCAAAAATCTTACTTGTAGACCCACGAAGGGTAAAATAATCTAGCAAACAGATAAGTTCTACAGTAGCATGGGGTTGTTAAATAATGCATATTTCCCTTAGTTTGCCATGCCAATAAAGGTTGTGATGATGATGAAATAATGCATATAAAGGGGCATAAGACTTCAGGAGAGAAATGCTAAAGATGGGGTGAACAAACTCAATGAGCTCTGCCTAACAAACTTCCATAATTGATTCCCAAGACTTGCCTTTGTCATTATACAGACTAGAGGCATTTTCTCTATGATAGCTTTCATTAAGCCCAATCTGAAAATGTCCTGTTTCAAGGCAACTAATAATAAACCAGGGATGCCAAAAGCGTGGCCCTCATCCATTGGCTGAGGTTCCTCTTCCTCCTCCTCCTCCCTTGGGAAAAGGGGAGGGGAGAAGGTGGAAAGATCAAGAGGCTGCTTGACGTGGCTGTATCACAGGGAGAAACACAAAAATAGCAACTAAAGGAAGCAGGCGAGAAACACAAAAATAGTGACCAAAGAAAGGTAAGGAAGAAGGAAGCAGACGAGGGCCATTGCTGGCAGGCCTAATTGGAGCCCTCGGGGGGCAGAATTAGACCTGCAGACTGCATGTTTGACACCGCTGCAATAGACAATTATACAAACATAAGTAGAAACATGGGGAGTCAACTCTAAAATCATTCCCTTAATAGTGTCTCTCCACAACAATCTCAACGGCAGTTTCAGCAAAAGGACATCTTTTCATGAACATTGAACTCCTCTAGAACTCCATTCCAGAGATCTGTGCCAAGACTGAAAAAAAAAATTTCCAGGCAAAGAAAGAACACACAACTCTGCATGATAACACCATAAATAGGTGACATTATATTGGGTGCCATGGACTCTGCAGGCTGGCTTCCTTTTCACTCTTTATAGCTCATCTTCCTGATAAACTAGGTTTTCTTGGCTTACATTAGTTCTCAGTTGGTGATCTGGACCTGGCAGTGTCTTGTTCCATTTGAATCATAGCACTTGGGGCTGCAGTTTTGGTTGTGAGCAAAGACCATCTAGGTCTTGGTTGTGAGCAAAGAGCATATAGGTCTTGGTTGTGAGCAAAGAGATTTTTGTCTTGGGCTGGATATGATGTGACATGGGATGGATCAGGCTTTTTGCCAAGTCAAGAGAGGAGGAGATACAATTCATATTACAAGTTGGAAAATAGTAAGAGTAGGGGAAATATGAACTGGAGCCACAAAACAGGGAAAACCAGATGTTTCACTGAAGTCTAGCTGAGATCACATTCTAGAGGAGATGTAACATTATAAGAATTGGGGCTACTTGTGTACAACTCCATTAATGTGTTTTGATTCAGCAGCCAACGACCCATGGGCTCTACGAAAACGACAACAATTGCAAACATTTCAGCGTTTTTATGGGCAATCACTGGAAGGTATCAAATCAAAAACAATTGTTACTCGGGCAGATAACCCAAAGAAGGTTTATACTGATGCCAAAAAGAGCAAGAAAATGCATGTAAGAGCCATAAATAGTCTCTATGTATGTGCTTATTATCCATGGTTTTATGTTGTCTTTTCAACTTTTAACTGTCCTATTTATTTCCTTAATGTATATGTACTGATTTTAATTACATCACCTGTTACCTGATCCTTTTAAACAGAGACACAGGGGATTGATCCTGGGGCCTTTTGCATGTTAAGCAGATGCTGTACTATTGAACTATGACTAGGGGTGTGCATTCTGTTTATCCGAGCAAAAAAACAAAACAAAAACCCTTACCAATGTTTTTCAGGTATTCTGCATTTGGCTACCAATATAGCTGACCCCCCCCCCCAAAGTTTTTTTTTTTGCTTTTATTTGGAAGCATACAGCTATACCAAGAAAGGCATTTAAAGACATAGTGGTCTCTTTAAATGCCTTCTCCTTCAAACTGAAAGTGGCGCACAGGGTCAAGAGCTTGGAGGTCCTACTGGAGCCTTCATTGTCAATGGAGGCCCAGATAGTGGCCACTGCCAAGTCTGCATTTTTTCATCTTAGATGGGCGAGGCAGTTGGCCCCCTTCCTCGAGCGCCGGGACCTAGCAACAGTGATCCATGCAATGGTCACCTCGAGATTGGATTACTGTAATGCCCTCTTCATGGGGCTGCCTTTGTGCCTAACCCGGAAGCTGCAGCTGGTGCAGAACGCAGCAGTTAGGCTGTTGTTAGGGCTCCTGAAATGGAAGCACATACAGCCGAGGCTGCGCAAGCTGCACTGGCTGCCAGTTGTGTACTGGGTTTATTACAAAATGCTGGTTATTACTTTAAAGCCCTATATGGTCGAGGGCCTGCCTACCTGAGGGACTGTCTCTCTCCATATGAACCCCAGAGAGTACTGAGGTCAGCAGGAAAGAACCTGCTGAACATCCCTTGGCCGAAGGAGGCCAAATTGAAGAACACACTGGAACAGGCCTTTTCCATCGCAGCTCCACACCTGTGGAATCAACTTCCGGACAAAGTACGGGCCCTGCGGAGTCTAGATCAGTTCCGCAGGGCCTGTAAGACTACTCTTTTTAAGATGGCCTTTGCCTAACATTGTACCAAGATAGATCCGCTGTAGACGTAGCCGTCATTAAATTAAAGAGCTATAATTATAACACCATAAATGTAATTTTAGTAAATGTGGGTTTAAATGATGGTTTTATAATGTAGTATTTATTGAATTATATGATTTTATTGTATATTGAATTCATGTTGTAAGCCGCCCTGAGCCTGCTTCGGCGGGGAGGGCGCGATATAAATGAAATGTATTATTATTATTAAACCCTGCTGGTGCCATGGCAGTGGCAGCATGACTTGGCTGGTCACGCTGCTGAGTCACATTGCTGTTTCACACTTGGAGAAGGCAATAGGCATTTAGAGAAACCGTGGTCTTTTTAAATCCCCACTCTTTCAAGTCCTGTGCTGGGACAGCAGCACAACTTGGCTAGTAAACTCAGAAGGTATATGCCTTCTGATTTCACTCACTGAGTTGCACTGCTGCTGCACTTGGAAAGGCAGTAGGCATTTAAAGAGACCATAGTCTCTTTAAATGCCTACTCTTCCAAGCCCCACTGCCATGGTGGAGATGGCAGCACAATGTGACTAGTGATTCCTTAGTTCACTTACTGAGTTGCTTTGCCATTGCACACTTGGAAAAGGCAATGTTAGGTAATGGTCTCTTTAAACGCCTTCTCCTCCAGGCCCCATGGCTGTGACAGCATGGTTTGGAGAAGGGATTTAAAGTGACTGCAGCCACAGAACTCCAGATATCCCCAGATTGATTTTCCATTATACCAACAATCCCCATAGGTTATAATGCAGCTGAAAAATTTCATGTTTTCTGAAAAAGTCCCAAATTCCAATCCCATACAAATATTGGGATTCAGTAATATTGGAAGATACAGATACTTTTGGGGTTCAATGTACTGATTTTTTTGCACACCCCTAGCCATGACCCCTTCCCGGACACCAATATTTTATTAATCCAGAAATTTCTGAGTACTACAGCTAGAATATGTAAGTGAGCTCTGACCTTTGGATGTCTAGAGCTCTATATACCAGTGAAGATTTGTCTATCAACCTACTGGTCTTGGTCTACAACCAGGGTTAGCTACTTCTACCATTTTTTTTAAGCAGACTCACATGCATAGAGCTAAAATACAGCAAAAGCATTGTACTGATGCTATGTTATTCTTTTTGGATACAGAAGACAAAAGCAGAAATGATTGTTGAGGAAAATCAGAAAAGGAGACAAGCTGAAGAAAACAAAAAAGAAGAGCGTCGTTGGGCTGTACTTTCAGTGACAATTGAAGAAAAAATTAAAGAGAATATGACCTCTGGCATGAAGTGCCTGCAGGAATTTCTGAAAAATTGTCAAAGTGCACTGGTGAAATGTACTGCTGAAATGGCAGCACTGAATATTTGCTTTGGCACGTGGATGGAATGCTGTGATAAAGGTATGGAAATAGACTCATTGTAATTCACAAACTGGGGTAAGACCCTCAATTTACTACTTCTTATAGATCAGTCAGTTTATTAAACTATGACAATAAAATACTAGCACCAATTTTAGCATCTCAATCAAAAGCTGTGATTACCAAATACATATTAGAAGATCAAACAGGATTTATTCCTGTCATTTTAAAACATTAGTGAATGTTAAATCTGATAGAATCTATTTTAAAAGAACAGAAACAAGCCACTTTTTCTCTTGCTGCTGAAAAAGCATTTGATCAAGTGGAAATTAATAGAATGTTTAAGAAAATGTGGTTTTGGTAGCTATTTCACCTGTTGAATAGGATTGGTAGCCTCCAGGTGGGGCCTGGAGATCTCCCGCTTTTACAACTGATCTCCAGCTGGCAGAGATCACCTCCCCTGGAGAAAATGGCTGCTTGAAGGGTGGACTCTATGACATAGAACTAGGGGCGTGCGTTCATTTCAGCCGAACCGAATCAGCTGCTGAATCACCACTGATTCGGCTGTATACAGAATCGCCTGCAGCCGATTCCAATTGGGGTCCATTATGCGGGAGCCGAGTATGGCTCCCCATATACTTCCGTATATATATTCAGAAGTATATGGAATTCAATGCAAAAGGCGGGAAAGGGGCTTCTGCAGCCTCAGGGGAGCTGCTTGCCTCCTTTTTCGCCTTTGGTAGCCTTTTCCCACCTCTCCCATAGCCTCCCTGGGATCACGAGAGGGGGGAGGGGAAGAGGAACCTCAGCAGCCAATCCAAAGCATGCATTTGCAAAATGCATTGCAAATGCATGTTTTGAAGGGCTTTTGTGTAGCTGATCCTCCAGCCATCAGCAACAATGTTGTTCTTTTGTCTGGCCAATCACAGAGCAGTGCTGCTGTGTTGGTGTGTGTTGGTGTGAGAGATTGTGCTCTGCTGCTGGCTGGCCCTTGGCCTCAGCTGCTGCTGCTTTCTCTCTCAGCCTTACCAGACTTCCCTGGAGTAGACAAGACAAGGTAAGACAGTCTTGGGGTTCTTGTTTTTATTTTAGTTGGTAAAAGACTTTTTAAGACTCAGAGTCCTTTTACTTATCCAGATTTGGGTGGTGGTGGTGGGTAGCTCATTTGGGGTTAGGGAGTTAGGGGTTTCTGCTTGGGGAGGGGGCCTGGGGTGGGGTGGGGTTTGCCAGTTTGCTCATATCTTACTTTAGTGAGAGGACTTTTAAAAGTGCAGTGTCCTTTTACTTTTCCTGATTTGGGTGGCTTGGATTTCTTGGGGTTAAGGTGAAGGGTTTTTTTTTTGGGGGGGGGCGGTTGATAAAGTTCCTGTATTGTTAAAAGTTAAGTTTTTTACTGTTTTTAAAAGGATTCTGTGTTTGATTTGTTGCTGCTGTGTTCTGCTGCTGTTGCTCCTTTTCTCTTCTGGTTCTTGGGAGGGCTGCTGTTTGGCCTAATTTTCATTGTTTAAAAGGCCACTTTTTAACAGTTGATTTTCTTTGCCTTCTCCTGTTGTCCCTTTTCCTGGTTCTGGTTTTGAAGGGGGGGGGGAAGCTGGCACCTGGGTGAGAGACCCAGAACCAGCAGGCTTCTTGTGCTTTGCCAGCTCTCCCCGTGTTCTTTGGGGCAGGGCTGGAGAGCTGGCATCTGTAGATTGTGTGTTCTATGGCAGGGAAGCTGGCACCTGGGTGAGGGACCAAGAACCAGTAGGCTTGTTGTGCTTGGCCAGCTCTCCCCATGTTGTTTGGGGCAGGGCTGGAGAGCTGGCATCTGTAGATTGTGTGTTCTATGGCAGGGAAGCTGGCACCTGGGTGAGAGACCCAGAACCAGCAGGCTTGTTGTGCTTGGCCAGCTCTCCCCGAGTTGTTTGGGGCAGACCTGGAGAGCTGGCATCTGGGTTTGCTGCAGCCAGGTCTGCAGAGCAGACCTTGAGCAGATTGTGTTTTGTGTGGCAGTGACATTGGCAACTGGGTTTATATTGGTTCCAGGCCTGCAGGGTTCATAGAGTAGATAGAGGGAAGTATTGCATTAGGGTCCTATAGAGATTATCTGGTGTGAAGTTAGGTTTGGCTTTGGTGCCCCAGGAATTGGACCCCCTGGTCCAATTTTTTTTTTTTTTGGCCTTGTGGGTTTTGTGTGGGACAGTGCCCTGAAGCTGCACAGCAGTTTGGGGGGCTCTCCTCAAAACCTCCTGCTCCCCGAGCCACTTTTCTCACGGCAATTACAGTGAGGAAGTGGCTCTAATTGGTTTTTTTCTCAGCATTGGGAGCAGTGTTCCTTTTGGGGTGCCCATAGATGGGTGCAGTCTTTTGGGGTCAGGGGGGGTTGCATGCTGGGGAGTCCTCTGAAGCTGCCTGCAGTTTTGGGGCCTCTCCCTCAAACCCCCCTCTGGCCAGAGCCACTTTCCCCACAGCAATTATAGTGGAGGAAGTGGCTAATTGGGCTTTTCCCATCATTGTTGGCAATGGGCCTTTTGGGAAGCCCAAAGACAGGGACCCCCTGGCTCAACATTTTTGGGACTTGGGGGTTTTGTAGGGGAGAGTCCCCTGTGGGTTTCCTGCAGTTTTGGGGGCTCTCCCTCAAACCCCCTGCCCCCCAGTAGCCTCTACTTATGCCCTATGTTTCCATTGATTTCAATGGCCCATAGGGTATAATGGTGGAATAGGGGCACCCTCTTTGGGTGCCTCTGGAATGGGACCCTTTGGCCCAATCTTTTTGGGACTTGGGGGGTTTGTAGGGGAGAGTCCCCTGCAGGTCCCCTGAAAATTTGGGGGCTCTCCCTCAAACCCCCTCCCCTCCAGGAAGCTTCAAATATACCCTATTTGCCATTGATTTCAATGGCCCATAGGATATAATGGGGCCGTATATTCAGAAATAGCCGCACATCTACCGTATATGCGGCTATTCCGACTACGGAATTCAAAATATATGGGATTCCGATTTTTTCCCCCCGTATACTTCCGAATCCGTGTAATTCCATTTTTTTTTTTTTTTGCACGTCCCTACATAGAACCATGCTGAGTCCCCTCCCTTTCCCAAACTCTGGTCTTTCCCAGATCTGCCGCCAAAGTCCCAAGATATTTTCCAACACTGACCTGTGGATGGAGTTAATTTAGATTTGTTCATTCTCTAAAATAGCAATTTACAATAATCTATCCGAAACAATAGAGATTAAAAGGGGAGTTAGACAAGGCTGGTTGGCCTCTGTCTTCTTTGCTAATTGTATCAGCAGGTGAACCTTTGGCTTTGATGCTGAAGCAGTCAGAAAACATTCAGGATGTGAAAATGAAGGGATGTTATCATGACATCAGTTTATATGCAGGTGATTCATAATTCTAACTGCCATGCTAGAATCTGAAAAAGGATTAAAACAAATATTTGATCAGTATGGGTCAATACCTGGTTAAAAACTTGATGTAGATAAGACAGAATATCTGTTTTTCAGGCTTAATAAAGAAGACTTGAGGGCAAGCAAGCTATGCAGACAAATTAAGTGTGGGGGGGAATTAAATAGAAATTAATCTCTACAGATAATAAAGTTCTCTTAAAATATAATTTTATTTCATTAATTTCTGAAAATATGACAAAATAGATACATGGTCAAAACAGAACATCTCATCTCTAAAAAGAATTAATATTATAAAAATGTCTATATTTCCAAAGATAAGCTTTTTGTTTACTAATGACCCAATTGATATTACAATTACAAGATAAGAAACTGCAAAAGCTGCAGATTTAAACAGCTTTATTTGGGGTAATAAGAAACCAGAAAATAAATCTGATTACTGCACAGGGGATTTTTAGGGTATCCTAATAACCCAAATTACCATACTCACTTGGTTAATCAAATTTGACTCTCTTGGTTAATCAAATGGGTATCACTGTTCTCTTTGAAATGTGCAGGGGAAAAAGAGGCATAAATATTTCCATATTTTGATCTTTATAATTAAAACCCTTTCTTGTGGCATGGCTAAGGACAGGAATTTTTTAGACACTTAACATAATTTGAAGAGTTAGCTGCACAAGGGAAAACAAAACTTATTCCTAGCATCTAACATATGTTACTAGTAATAGTCTTTTTTATTTTCTTCAAAACCCAAGAGCACAGGGAACAGGCCGACCGTACAGTTTTTGGAGGTCTCCTTGAGTAGGACAGCCCGTAGGAGCCTGGTTGGGGCGGTTGTCAAGGCAGGGGGGGCAAGAGGAGTGAAAATCGGGAACTTTCTGATCTTCTTCGTGGTCTCTGTGCAGTCCCACATATGGGGTAATCCGCAGGATCGGGCCCGACCTCGGAGAATTCAAAGCAATCTTGAGTGTTAATTTTGGCGCGTCTTCCCCTCGTCCTGGGGAGGAGGCATCGTCTGCGCATGCCTGGACGAGGGGGAGGCACTAGCCCACTCAGTTTCTTCTTTACTGCCGTCCGGATCATACCTACCTCGTTGAGTCTCCTGCTTCTTCATTGCAATCTCCCTCCAACGTCCTTCTTCAGCTTTCTTCAGCTTCTCTTCACCTCTTTGCTTCGTCTTCTGGTATCGTATATATATAAAAAAATTCTTACTATATTTCGATCTTTCCCTTCCTCTTCCCCCCCCTTCCCCTTCCCCTCCGGGCGGATGGAAGGAAGAGACAAAGTCACTTTCAAACGCTGCACTCGCTGCTCTTCTAAAATTCCGTCATCAGATGGCCATTCCCTGTGCCTATTCTGCCTCGGCGAGGCACATTGCACGGATACCTGCCTGCACTGCAGTCAGTTCGGCAAGCAGGCCCGTAAAAATCGCGCCGCGCGGCTCAAGAGCCATCTTCTGGAATCTTCCCTCCGGCCAGCCATGTCTCACGCGGCACAACAATCTACGCCATCTCCCCTGCCTACTACGGGGATGGCGCAGCCGGCAGCTTCTGTGGCACAGGCTCCCTGTAAGCTTAAGTCCGGGAAACATTCCAAAAAATCCGATGACGTCAAAAAGCGCCATCGGTCAGACTCGACTCATACCGACTCGACCGGCCTCAAGCCTCCGAAGAAGCCTAAAACCAGCCATAAGTCTTCCGACCCTAGGCCTTCGGCTTCGAATCCGATGACGAGCTCCACCGCCTCGATCCCGATCACGCCAGGCTCGAAGTCGACTTCGAACCCAGCCATTACTCCACTAGTGATCGTTTGTATCTCCTCCAAATCACCTTCGATACAAGACTCTCCGCCCAAGAAGATACTGGACATTGATTCGCCCATCTCGCCTAAAAGCCAACACCTTAATGCACTCGATGCTCGCTCCTTTGGAGAAGTTCCTCTGCAACCGCTGTCAGCTCATTCCTTGGTCAGAGAACCTTCGACCCCGAAGGAAATACCACTCCGTCCTCGAACACAACGATCCCGAAGTCGCCATAGGGAACGTTACTATTACTATTCCCCTTCAGGGTCTCGATCACCGTCTCCCCGGGATCGATGGAGACATCGAAGGTCTCCTTCTCTCGACACCTACCGTCGGGCTGACCCTAGGTACCGTGAGGATTTCAGACATGACTCTCCTCGATACCGTGACCGAGCCTATAGAGAGGATCGGGTTCGATATCAGGAACCTTCTCCACACAGACGCTACTCCTATTACGAGGATCACCCTCGATACCGAGAAGAGCCAGTTCACCATGCCTCTAAACCCAAACTGATCTCTCCGGCGAGATCTGCCTCTGCCGCCTCCAAGCAACAGCCTCCAGAGCCTCCGCCTAAACCACTGGACCACGATCTCGATGTCGACTCCGAAGCGGAACAATCCAACTCATCTCAATCGTCGACTTCAGACCTACACTCTCCACTCTCCGACATAGCTAAACCAGCAGAGTTGTCGCCTTCTGAAGGCCCTAAATCTTACTTAGACCTTCTGGCTAATATGGCCAACTCGCTCAACATCAAGCTCACCTCCGATGCTCCCAGGGTCTCTGACGTTGTATACGACCTAGTAAATGCTGACCTTCCTGCAGGCTCCTCTTTCCCCATGCTTCCCGTCCATCTTGAAACGCTCAAGGAAGCTTGGGATAAGCCAGCATCGGTACCACCAACCTCCAAAAAGGTTGAAGCCCTATACAAGGTCCATGCTCCCGAATCAAAGTTTTTGTTTAACCACCCTGCACCGAACTCCATGATAGTTCATTCTTCCTCCAAATCCAAACAAACCAGACACCCTGTGCCTCCAGAGAGAGAGGGCAAGAAACTGGATACCATCGGCAGAAAGATATACTCCCTCACCACTGCCACGACTAAGATCCATAATTACATGGCATACTTCTCCGCCTATGCATTTAATTTAACATCTTATTTGAACACCTTGATTCCTTCTCTACCTGAGGCGACACAGAAACCAGCTGCCAATGCCCTGCAAGAGCTTGCCAGAGTAAGCAAGCATCAGATTAACACAGCACGCCACGCTGCCCAGTGTTCTTCCAGGACTCTCGCCTCAGCTATAGCTCTCCGTAGACATGCCTGGCTTAGATCCTCATCGCTCCAACCGGACATTAAATTTAAAATTGAGGACTTGCCCTTTGACGGCCTTGGCTTGTTTAATGCTACCACAGATGACATCCTCACAAACGTAGACGACAGCCGTAAGAGGGCCAAAAGACTGGGGGTCACCCAGCCTCAAACTCAACTTAACAAACAAAGAAACTGGAGACCATACTATTATAAGAACTCGAGATCTCCAAGACAACCAGAAGGATGGAAGCACAAGCCTCCCCAATCCAAGCAGCCCTTTCAACAAAGGGCTCGCCCTCAAACATCGAAGAAGACCACTCCTACCACCAAACAGCCTCTTTGACTCCCCTACCCCTCCGAGACGTCCAGACATCCGACTTCAGCCAAACCTTCGCTCAGACATCCGTCTTCTACCCTTTTACCCCAGATGGGAGTCCATAACATCAGACTCATGGGTCCTGGCGATCATCCACAGGGGTTACACAATAGAATTCAGGTCCACCCCAAAACATCACAGGTTTCTCACCACGCCACCATCCATACCGCTCCAATCAGAAATCGCAACCCTGCTGGACAAGGGTGCGATAGAACCGGTACCACCACAGTATCACCGGACCGGGTTCTACTCCCGCTACTTTCTCGTGCCGAAAAGAGACGGAGGTCTCCGCCCTATCCTCGATCTCCGCAAACTCAATCTCCATATCACTTACAAGAAATTCCGCATGATCACCCTCCAGTCAATTCTGCCTCTCATCCCAGAACAAGCCTGGATGGCATCGATAGATCTACAGGATGCCTATTTCCACATTACCATCAACCACCATCACAGAAGATTCCTCAGATTTGCCATCGGGGATCAACATTTCCAATTCTGCTCCCTCCCATTCGGTCTCTCGACGGCACCGAGAGTTTTCACCAAATGTATGGCGGTGGTGGCCGCAGCACTACGTCAACGCAAAGTATCTATCTATCCGTACATAGACGACTGGCTGACTCTTCTCAGTCAACAGCTTCCGCACCGCCTTCTCCAGTCTCCGACATTACCAAGCCGGCCGACCTCTCACCATCAGAAGGGTCCAAGGTTTATTTGGACTTACCAACATGGCTAATACCCTTAATATAAAACTCACCACTGACATACCTAGAGTGTCAGACGTAGTCCATGATTTAGTCCATGCAGACCAGCTGGCATGCTCTTTCCCTCCTATGCTTCTGGTCCATCTGGAAGGCTTAAAGGAGGCGTGGGATAAGCCCGCATCAGTTCCACCTACATCCAAAATAATTGAGTCCCTGTATAAGATTCATGCCCCAGATTTTAAGTTTTTATTTAACCATCCGGCACCCAATTCCATGATGATACATTCATCATCAAAATCTAAGCAAACATGCCACCTGGTTCCACCTGAAAAGGAAGGAAAGAAGTTGGATACATTAGGGAGAAAAATCTACTCCCTCTCTACTGCTACTTCAAAAATTCATAATTATTTAACTTATTTTTCGGCTTACACCTTTAATTTGACGTCTCAGCTTACCACAATGATCCCTTCTCTACCTGACATGGCACAGAAGCAAGCATCACATATCCTACAGGAGCTCTCCCAAGTGAGCAAACAACAAATCAATTCGGTGCGCCACGCAGTTGCTTGCTCATCCAGGACCATGGCCACATCTATCGCCTTACGCCGTCATGCCTGGCTCCGCTCCTCTTCATTGCAACCAGACATGAAGTTCAAAATTGAAAACCTACCCTTCCACGGTCAAGGCCTCTTCAATGCCACAACGGATGATATTCTGACCACTGTCAAAACAGTAGGAAAAGGGCTAAAAGGTTGGGAGTTTACCAACAACAGTCTCAACCCAACCGACAAAGAGTCTGGAAACCATCTTACTACAAACGTCCTCGCTCACCTCGACAAGCTGATTTCTGGAAACGCAAGGCTCCTCCAGCTAAACAACCCTTCCATCAAAGGGCCATCCACAAACCACAAAAAAGATGGCCCTGGCTTCAAAACAGTCTCTTTGACTCTCTACTACCACCTCTCAGCCTATCACAACATCCTACAGACAACACCAGACTACGTCCATTCCACCCCATGTGGGAATCCATAACATCGGATTCATGGGTCCTGGCGATCATTCACAAAGGTTACATTAGAGTTCGAAGCTCTCCCAATTCATAAGTACTCCCCCTTCCCTCCCTCTCCAGGAAGAGATCGCCAACTTGCTGGACAAGGCGGCCATAGAACCAGTTCCATCACACAGGGTTCTATTCCCATTACTTCCTGGTTCCAAAGAGAGACGGAGGACAATGTCCTATACTAAATCTTTGCAAACTCAATCAACACATTCATTACAAAAAATTCCGTATGATCACTCTACAGTCTATCCTACCACTGATTCCAGAGCAGGCCTGGATGGCTTCGATAGACCTTCAAGACACCTACTTCCATCTCCCCATCAATCATCACCACAGAAGATTCCTCAGGTTTGCTCTCGGGGACCAGCACTATCAATTCTGCTCTTTCCCCTTCGACTTACTGACAGCACCAAGAGTCTTCACAAAATGCATGGCGGTGGTAGCAGTGACGCATCGCCAACAACAAAAAAATCTCCATATACCCCTACATAGATGATTGGCTCATTGTGGCTCAATCCAAAGAGCAACTCCAAAAGGACATCTCTACCATTCTGTCTCTCCTGTCTTCGCTAGGCCTTCAGGTCAACCTAACAAAATCCAACCTGATCCCTACACAGGACATTCAGTACATAGGTGCACGCCTGTCAACACTATCGCACAAGGCCTACCTCCAGGTGGACAGAGTGCACCACGTCCAATCTCTGGCCACTACTATCATTATGCACCGTACTCAAACAGCCTTCATCTTCCAATGAATGTTGGGTCTCATGGTGGCCACAACCTCCGTCCTCTGCTTTGCGAGACTCCACATGCGCCCTCTTCAACTATAGTTCGTCCGGACATTTCGCCCACATTGACAACACCAAATGACCCTACTCACTGTTCCATCCCACATTCTTCCATTTCTGGAATGGTGGACGTTAGAACGCCATCTCCTGACTGGAATGCCGTTTATACCGTCACCCCTGTCTGCGATTGTTACAGCCAACACCTCTAAGTGGGGTTGGGGAGCTCACTTCGGAATGCTAACAATTCAGGGCCAGTGAACAGACTACGAAAAATCCCTCCATATCAATTGTCTGGAACTCTTGGCGGTCCACAGAGCTCTAAGGTCCTTTCTGCCATCCCTTCACGGTCAACACATCCAGGTCACTTTGGACAATGTGGCTACAGTCTTCTATATCAATCGTCAGGGAGACACTGCTTCTGTCTGCCTTTGCAGACGAACCTTATCCCTATGGCATTGGAGCATTGCTCACAACATATTTCTGACAGCTGTGCATCTGCCGGGGATTCAAAATGTTCAAGCAGACACACTAAGCCACCACATCGTGAACGACCACGAATGGACCCTCAACCGCCATTATCTTCATACAGTCTTTGAAACATTTGGGGTTCCGGCAATAGATGTCTTTGCCTCCCCGCACAATGCCCAATGCCCGCGTTTCTACACTTGCGGCCTCCATCCCCGCAATCCGCGGGAGACGCCTTCCTCCACCTGTGGTCGGGACCACTGCATTACCTATTTCCACCTATTCCTCTCATCACAAGAACACTGCAGAAAATCAAACTAAATCGGACCAACTGTATTCTTATCACTCCGTGGTGGCTCCGTCAACTTTGGTTCACCACTCTCCTCCTTCTTTTGAACAATGTATTCCTTCGATTTCCCCAAGTCCGGGATTTAATCTCCCAACGGGAAGGCAAAGTCCTGCACCATGACCAGGGACTACTACGACTGACTGCCTGGAAAATCAGTCTTTGAATTTTCCCTCAGACGTTCGACATGTTCTGCTCAATGTTCAGTATTTGTTCAATATTTAAAGTATAATTGTTAATTTTAATTGATCTTACTGTAATTGTTTTTATTGCTTTATGGTTTTTTGTTTTTTTTTAAATTTTAAAGGGTTTTTATTAGAAAAGGAATTAACACACAAAAAGTGAAAACACATTGACACACAAGAAAGGGACATAGAACAAGCACAAATACCATCAACATTATCAAAATTACAAACACAAAACATTCAAGAACACATCAATGCGCAATACATTGAAAAAAAACAGAGCATTCATGACACTTCAATGCGCAGTACATTCAAAACACAATAATAAATCTAACAACTATACAACCACCCACTCAAACACACTAGGAGATGGAGAGGGTTTGCAAAACAAAGGGAAAATATTGTTACTCCATGCCAAAACCTTTACTTTTAACCCATTTATAAATAGGGTCCCATTCCTCCTGGCATTTTTGGACATTACCATCTCTTAATCTTGTGGACATTAAATCAGATTCTGCGGCGTCCAACAGCTTGTTAATAAATTCATCTCTGTTAGGAATTCTGTCAATCTTCCAATACTTGGCATAAAGTATTCTGGCGATAGTAACTATGTACAGTAGCAGTTTCAGTTTTATCATAGGAAAGTTTTGTCTACAAATGTTCAGGAGATACAACTCTGGCACATGGTTAATATGTATATTCAAGATTTTTTGAATCCATATATTAACTTGGGTCCAGTATTTTCTTGCATCTTTACATTGCCACCAAATGTGAAACAACGACCCTTTAGCTTCACGACACTTCCAGCATTTGTTTGAATATGTGGGATAGATTTTAGCCAGTCTGTCTGGTGTAAGGTACCATCTATATACCATTTTATATAAATTTTCTTTGAGATTTGCTGGTTTTATTAATTTTAAGTTCTGTTTCCATAGTTTTTCCCATTCATCTAGGGCTATATTGTAGCCGAAGTCCTTCAGCCAACGGATCCATGCTTCTTTTACAACTTCGTCTTGCATCTTAACTTAGAGTAACCAATCATACACCTTGGAGATTATCTTCTTTTTAGTCTCTAGAATAAGATCGAATTCAATTGGCTTATTCGAAAAGCCCCTTTCCTTGTCCTTCTGAAATCTTGATTTCAGTTGACACTGTAACCTCCAGTTTAGCTTAGAGAGCTCTTCCTCAATCAACTCATTCTGATTATTCAACAGATAGGCATAATCTTGTGGGTTATCCCAATTATACAAATTAGGATGAGTCAAGGCTTCTATCGGGGATAGCCACTTTGGAGTATAAGTGTAATGTACTTTGATTTCTTTCCAAGTCTTATACAAGGATCTTCTTATTTCGTGCCTGAGGAAACGGCCGGTCTTTATAGGCGTGTGATACCACATGTAGTTATGCCAACCTTCCCCCAGACCCGCGCCCTCGATGGTCAGTAATCTTTTATTGTCTAGCTTACACCAGTCTCTTAACCAGGCAATACAACTAGCCTTATAGTACAAGTTCCAATCCGGAAGAGCAAGACCGCCTCTTAGTTTACTGTCTTGTAGAACTTTCAATTTTATTCTGGCCTTCTTGCCTTGCCAAATAAACATCTTAGTCATAGAATTAAGTTGCTGGAAAAATAGTTTGGGTAAAATAATTGGGATTGTTTGGAAGAGAAATAAAATTCTTGGAAGAATGTTCATTTTTATTGTGGCAATTCTACCTAAAAACGATATTTGAAGGTCTTTCCAATTAATTAAGTCATTGCGGATTTCTTTCAATATTTTTTCATAGTTATCTCTATACAAAGTCTTTGAGTCACTTGTCAAATAAATTCCGAGATATTTTATCTTTTTTTCATGCTTAAATCCTGAAAGTTGTTCTAAGGATTCAATTTGGGCTTTCACCATATTTTTCGCTAAAATTTTAGTCTTGGAAACATTCAGTTTAAAACCAGATATTTCTCCAAATTCTCTCAATCTTTGTTTCAAAAAAACTATCGAAGAAATAGGTTGTTCCAAAGTAAATACTAAATCGTCCGCAAAAGCCAAAGTCTTGAATTCCATGTTGTTTATTCTAGTTCCTTGAATTTGGGGATCTTCTCTAATCTTCTTGATTAACGGTTCTAACGTCAAAATAAAGAGCAAGGGAGATAACGGGCATCCCTGCCTCGTACCTTGTTCTATTTCTATTGAGTCGGACATCACTCCATTGAAGTTCACTTTCGCTGCCTGCTTCGAATAAACCGCTTCGACCATTCTGCGATATCTTTCACCACAACCAATCGCGGCCAATGTCACTTTAATAAAGTTCCAATTAACATTGTCAAACGCCTTTTCCGCATTGACTAAGATACCTGCAAATTCTTTATCAGGGTGATCCCTGTAATATTCAATCGCATTTAGAAGTAGCCTCACGTTCTGGTTCATTAGACGTCCTGGGCCAAAGCCCGTTTGATCTTCATGAATTAAACCAGCTATTACTTTCTTTAATCTGTTTGCTAATATTGCTGATCTTATAGTCGCTATTCAAGAGTGAAATTGGTCTATAATTTTTAATTTCCGATGCATCAGTCCCTTCTTTATGAATGAGCATAATCAGAGCTTCTTTCCAAGAATCTGGGATCTCGCCTGTATCATAGGTGTTCTCAATTACTTTCTTGAAGGGTATCAATAATAAATCTTCAAAGGCTCTAAAAAACTCAATCGGAAGGCCATCTGGACCTGGAGTCTTGTTACTTTTTTGAGTTCTAATCACATCAGCAATTTCCTGGATTGAGATGGGGTTCTCCAAACTTGCTTGTTGTTCCCTTGTTAATCGTCTCATTTCGAGTCCCTTTATATAATCTTCTTGTTTTAGCTATACGATCTTTTGCTCCTTATACAAATTCCAGTAAAAATTTTGAATAATATCTTTCATTTGAGAATTTTGAAACACGTCCTCCTTAACTTCGTTTTTCAGCATTTTTATAATCTTCTTCTCCTTTTCCTTCTTCAGTCTATAGGCCAGCCATCTGCTCACTTTGTTAGCATTTTCAAAATAATTTTGTCTTGTCCATTTTAATTTCTTCTCAATTTCTTCTGCCAAAAGAATATTTATCTGATGTTGGATCGAGATAATTTTGGCCTTTACCTCCCTTGGGTTACCAGTTTTCTGTTGTTTCTCATAATGACTCAATTTTGTTATAAGTTCATTATAAGATTTTCTTTGTTCTCTCTTCCTCTTCGTTGAGTATCTGATAGCAACTCCTCTGAAAAAGGCCTTGAATGCATCCCATATGACTGGCATCTTTGTATCTTTCTCCAAGTTAAGGTTGAAGAATTCCTGAATCTCTTTTTTAGCTGCCTCCAAAAATTGAGTTTCTTTTAATATTTGCAAATTTAAAGACCAGCGAGGGTTTCTTGACTGTTCCTGAAAAGTTAACAAAATTGGGCTATGATCAGCATACGATTGAGGGAGAATGTCAACTTGATTGATAGACAATATCATACTCAAGGATACCCATGACATGTCTATTCTGGACCAGGATTTATGCGAATGCGAGTAAAAAGTAAAATCTGTTGTATTCGGATTTTTTGTTCTCCAGGCATCCACTAAGTTTAATTCTTCAGCCATTTTCAGGAAAGAGTTAGGTAATAAGTTCCGATTCTTCTTTTTTTTTATGGGATCATCATATTTTTTGTCCATTTTGATGTCAAATATTGCATTGTAATCTCCAACAATACAATACCTGGACTTCCGGCAAGATGGCCGAGTGAAGCGGAGCTCCCTTTCATTTCTTGAGAGGGAACTCTGTTTGAAGGGTAGTTGAGGGGGCTTCTCAGCTGGGAAGCACTCCTTAAGGAGCTGTCTGGGGACGCTCCGAAGCCTGGGGGGCTTTCTGGAAGTGGGAGTGGAACGGAGGTTCCACAACCAGTGCCAGTTCTCCCCCTGACCGCTACCCTATTCAACACCCTGGTGCCGAACTGGGCCGCCGGAGAAGGGGGTGTGGAGAGGAAGTGAAACTCCCTTAAGTACATCCCGAAGTGAGTCTTTTCAGAGGGGCCCTGTTACCTTTGCAAATCAATGCAGACCGACGGCGACCCACGAGAGAGGAAGGCGAGCTGAGAGCGGTGGTTGCTGGAGAGCTGGGGCTGGTGAGCTGCGGCGCGGCTTGTGTGTGCTGGGCGAAGTTGTGAGCAGCTGACGTGGCATGGCGGCTTTGCGACGGCTTGCGGAGGCTTGGTGAGTGAGCAACGGGGAGCGGCGGAGGAGGCGTTGTGACAGCTGTGAAGGGGAAGCAGAAGGGGAAGGAGAGAGTTTGGGGGACCAGGAGGAAAAGATCTCTGAGCTCCACGAGACTAAGAGGCTGGTATCGGTGTCGGGGCGAAAGAACTGCGGGAGGAGACAAAGCGACGGGGAAACTGTCTGTAATGGCGGACGTGCTGGAAGTTTTCTTCCAGAAAGAAGAGCGCAGGAGGGGTAGGAGATGAGCCGCGGCAGACTGTATTTCCAAGAATTCTACCCCCCCCCTCTTCCTTCTTAATCCAGTTTGTGCCTCTACTGCTTCTATGGCTGCAACAACTTTGTTTTTCACTTTCTTTCGAAGAAGATCAGTTTCTTTCAAAGAGGATTAGTTTTGTCTCCTTGTGTATGGGAGCGTTCTGGGGAAAGGTTTAAAGGGCGAAGCGGCAGTTCTGAGCGGCTTTGGCTGCGGCTGCCCTTCGCTGAAGACTGGGGTTGGCGCTGACAAGCACTTGGAATAGAATCAGACGTATAATTGGGTCATTACTTAACCCTTTGGCGTACAAGAGTCAAGGATCGTTTAGATCTCTGAGGAACTTTGGATTTTCTTTGAGCCTTCAGAGTATCAGAACTTTTGGAACTCTAGAAACAAAAATCTTAGAACTTAGAACATGGAAGGAAAGTTAATGGACATCAGTTATTAACAAGGAAGCAGGAAGAAAGAGTAAGAGAGAGAACGACTGTGTAATATTTTATTAATCATTATTCTTGTCTTCAGAACTGATTCACCCACAGTGATGCAGGGAGGGTGATAATCTTCCTGGGGTGCAGGCTGGTGGAGAACTTCTGTCTTCTTCAGACTAACTTCTAGGCCGAATAGCTTGGCAGCCTCTGCAAAGCAGGACGTCATATGCTGCAGAGCTGATACCGAGTGGGAGACGAGTGCAGCATCATCAGCAAACAGTAGCTCTCGGATGAGTTTTTCCATTGTCTTGGAGTGTGCCTTTAGTCGCCTCAGGTTGAACAGGCTGCCATCGGTGCGATAGCGGATGACCTAGCCTCAGATCGCAAAGCATGGAGGCACACCATCCACCAGGCTGTCTCTTCCTTTGAGAACGCACGCATAGCTGGTCTTGAGGACAAAAGGAGATTGAGGAAGAATCGCACTGCTACAGGACCAACCCTAAATCAGACTTTTCCCTGCAGCCGCTGTGGCCGGACCTGCCTGTCCCACATTGGTCTTGTCAGCCACCAGCGAGCCTGCAGCAAACGTGGACTATTGCACCCTTCTTAAATCTTCGTTCGCGAAGCCAAGCCGAGATGAGATTCATTATTCTTGTTTTTTAATAACAGGACTAGTGTTCTTTCTTTTCCATTGTTTTGTTATTACCCCCCCCCCTTCATCACTAATAGCCTACTGTTAAGCTTATATAACTGTGTTACCAAAGTGTTGCCTCAAACGAACTGAACTAAACCTTGCATTTTGTTGTTTTATTGATTATTGGTTGCCCTATTGCCTTATTGAATTGCTGACTGTACTTACTGAATTGCCTTATTGAATACTGATTACTTTATTGTCATATAGATTTATTGAGTTATTGAAATTTGGATATATCCCTTAAAATTGGGTTAAAATTATTAGGTGGGTGGTTGTTGTTGATGAATTAAGGAATTGAGAGTACAGTAAAATAACAAGCAAGACTCTGCTACCATCAACATGATGGAAACAAAGATTAAAAAATATTTGCAAGGCACTCCCTCTGCTGGGGGAAGTAAGGTAGTTCCAGTTTCTGTCAACCAAGATTCTTTGGAAAAACTACAGAATACTGTCACAGCTGGATTCAAACAGAACCAAGAGGCTCTGGATGGGCTGAAAACAGACTTGATGAGTCAGATCAAGAAAACAAATGACCAGTTGGTAGAGTTCCAAAAGCAGCTGTTAGCTAACACACAACAAGTTCATGGTTTAACGGCTAAAGTTGAGAGAATGGAAGATCAAGGTAAACAAACATCCAATATAGTCAGAGAAAACCAAACAGGACTAATGGAGTTGGAAGAACGAGTGATGAGACTGGAAATGGAGAAGGCTGCAACTATTCTCCGCTTTCAAAACCTACCAGAAGAAAAGGAGGAAGACATAATCAGTAAAATTACAGATATTTTAATAGTTGATGAAGAAGAACTATTGGAAGAAGGCCCAAGGGATATCCTTTGGGCCAAAAGAGTGTCTTCAAACTACACAAGAAAATTTAAACTTCCTAGGGAGGTGCATGTGAAGTTTATCCGTCCAGAAACCACGGAAAGGATTCTGCGAAAAGCAAGAGAATGTGAGATCAATTGGAAGGGAATAAAGATTAAAATTTTGAAAGAGATACCTTGGAGTGTGCGACAACGGAGATTCAAATTCAAGAAATTGTCTACCTGGTTAATGAAACATGACATTCAGTTCAGATGGCTTATTCCGCAAGGCCTCTTTTTCACATTCCAAGCCAAGAGATATAACATCACTACAGAGGCAAAGATGGAAGAATTCTGTGATGAGTTCGTGAAGCGAAATGGATCTGAGTCAGGAGAAGAACAAGAAGTAGAAGGAGCTAAGAAACCTACAGATGACGAGTCTCCTAAAAAGAAACCAGAGAAGGCCAAAACTAGGCTCCAGAGCAGGAAAGACTTAGCTAAGATACCTGGTAGTATTGATCTACCAAAATGAATTCTAAGATGGGAACTAAAATACTTTCTTTGAACGTCAATGGCTTAAATGAACCCGGAAAGAGGAAGAGAACTTTTCAGCAACTGAAAAAATCTGGTGCGCAAATTATCTGTTTGCAAGAAACTCATATTAAGAAAGATAATGGAAAGTATTTGGAAAACAAGAAATTGGGCACTTTATACTTATCATGTGATCCTGTTAAAAAAAAGAAGGGGGTAGCTATTTTTGTATCTCATCATATTAAGTCTAGCTGCCTATATTCGGATGAACAAGGAAGAATTATCATAGTCGAGTTGGAATTAAATGGCTTCAAAATAATTCTTGGGAATATTTATGCCCCTAACGAAAACCAGGAAAAATTTTACCAAGCACTATACCTTAAACTTAGAGAATTTGATTCTGACAGGTATTGCTTTATGGTTTTATTGTGGATATTTAATTATGTTGTTAGCCGCCCTGACCTGCTTCGGTGGGGAGGGTGGGATATAAATGCAATAAATAAATAAATGCCAGAAAACCTACCACCAGAAAATCTTATTCCCTGAAATGGAAACACTTCTCGGTGTATGCTTCTCTACATAACTTTCATCCTGAACTATCTACTATAGCCGAGATTTTGACATACACTGTCTCTCTCAAACTCAGGGCTAACCTACTCTTCTTTGAAAGTGCATTTGGTAGCCATTTCAGCCTTCCATCCACACATTGAGGGATGTACTGTTTTCTCCCACTCTGTGACTAAGGCCTTCCTAAAAGGGATCCTGCATCTCCAGCTTCCAATCCGTCAGCTACATCCCACTTGGAGCTTATCCCTTGTGCTGAGCCAACTTATGAAACCGCCTTTAGAGCCTATGGTGTCCATTCTTTTGCACCTTTTGTCTTGGAAGATGGCACTGCTTGTGGCACTCACATCTGGCAGAAGAATCAGTGACATTTGTGCCTTCAGAGTAGATATACTATCTTCCACCATGACAGAATAATATTACGCCCTGACCCTTCCTTTTTACCAAAAGTAGTCTCACCGTTTAATGTAGGAAAACCAACTACTCTACCTTCTTTTTTTCAAAGTCCTGCTGACGCTGCTCAATGGACCCTACACAATCTGGACGTTCGTAGGGCTCTTGCTTTTTACATTGAACGGACAGGTCCCTTCCATAATGACACTAGACTTTTTGTAGCATACAGAACCCACAAGCAGGGACACAAAATCTCAACACAGAGATTTTCAAAATGGATTGTGACTGCCATTACCTTATGCTACCGACTGGCTAAGCAGCCTGTACCCGAACGACTACGAGCTCATTCCACTCGAGCCGTTTCCACGTCATCAGCCTTCTGCAGAGGCGTCCCAATGGAAGACATCTGTGCCGCTGCAGTCTGGTCTTCTCCATCTACGTTTGCCACACACTATGCATTAGACATCCGTGCTCGGTGTGACGCGTCCTTTGGACAGGCTGTACTGCGTTCCATTTTTGACTGACGTCCCCAGTCTTCTATTCTGTAGGTACGTTACTTTTACTTCCTATATGCATAATTTATTTCTGTCCTTCTATTACAGAACCAGCAGCCACCTCTGGGCAGGTCAGCACGCCAGTCACCCAAGTGTGGGACTGCACAGAGACCACAATGAAGGTAAACAGGTTGCTTACTTGTAACTGATTATCTTCGAGTGGTCATCTGTGCAGTCACACATGCCCGCCCAGTTTTCCCCACTGCTGGTTTATGCTCTCCTTATTTACATTTTTCTCTATACAGCGGCTAGAAGAAACTGGGTGGGTGGAGCGCCTTCCCCTCGCTCTAGGCATGCGCAGTGGATGCCTTCTCCCCAGACCGAGAGGGAATGCGTGCCAAAATTAACGCCTAAGATTGCTTTGAATTCTCCAAGGTTGGGTTTGATCCAGCCGGATAACGCATGTGTGTGTGACTGCACAGATGACCACTCGAAGATCATCAGTTACAGGTAAGCAACCTGTTTATCTCAATCCTCCAGAAAGGAAGGAAGGAAGGAAGGAAGGAAGGAAGGAAGGAAGGAAAGAAAGAAAGAAAGAAAGAAAGAAAGAAAGAAAGAAAGAAAGAAAGAAAGAAAGAAAGAAAGAAAGAAAGAAAGAAAGAAAGAGGTTTGCTAGAACAGAATTAATGTAAACTAAGGAATGGGTCACTGCCCTATGATTGGATATGCAAAAGTAAATAATGGTATGTGGTTTGTTTGTTTTTTTAGTGATTGAAGCCAGTTAAAAGGTTAGTAAGGTGGCATGTTGAGTGAAGAGGAGTTAGAAATATTGTGAAGGAGATACACGGTTGTGCATTGTTGGATGGTTATGTATGAAAGCTGCATTCTCCATTCTAATTTATGTTATATTGTTATGTTTTGTTTGTATTTCTTTGTGTTCTTGGGTTTTGAAGAAAATAAAAAGGCATCTAACATATTCAACTTTCAAGGAGGAAAAAGACTATCAAAAAAGTGGCAGACTGATTAAGGTTATTAATTTAATCCAGTCTTATGGAATTATTTGTTTGTGAGAGTCAGTCTTTTCAATGAATTTCTTTTTAACAGAACATAAGTAAAATGGCAAATCAGTGGTACCTGTCTTTGGATAGAGTCTCCAAAATGTATAATACCATGAAGAATCATTGATTTTGTAGCAAATACCTTATTGGTATTTATAGGGTATATTTCGGCATCCCAAATGTTATCTGGATTTTGCTCAGAAAAACTGAAAAAAAAATCTCCAACAAATCCTGAATACATTTGGGAATTACTGGGTAGAGCCGATAACAGTGGAGCAGACTTCTGCAACCTCTCACTGTTTATTGGGCTTCTACTGTAGTTCTACTAAAGTTTAAAGGGACTGCAGAAGACTGCCTAAGAATCTGCTGTGTCATTGGGGAGCAGATGGCTCCTTGTGGCTAGTCTTGGAACTGGCTTCTTGTGTAGCCTGGTTTGAGATAATTTTTGTGCTTCCCCCCCACCCTAGGTAAAATCTCCGCAAATTTAGATGAAGCAGTTGGAGTTATGAGAATTATTCACTCAGTGCTTATAAATTATGATGATTTATTGAAGGAGACTGATTTCCAACAGATTGGCAAATACCTCAGGGCCCTTGGATTTGACAACTTGGCTGTTACCTTAAAATATGTCAAGGTAAATGCATAATTATGGTACTATGTTTATGCAAACATAAATATATCTCAGATTTTATGAATCCATTTGCTCTGGTTGCAAAAAGCTTTAGCTGTAGTAGTGCAAATCTGTGTTGCTCTCCATAGAAGTTAGCTGCTTGTTTGCAAATTATAACATCATGACACAATACTTTAGTATTGGAAATGATATATGTATTTTGCGGTCCATTTCCAGCAGCATAAAAGTTAGTGGAAGGTTGTTTTTGTTGTTGTCATTGTAGACTAATGGGCAGAGAAAATTGCATTGTGTCCAAAGTGCTGTCTCTGCTTGAACACTACATGGCACTACAATGCTGGTGTAAATGTTTATATTTAATAGTGTGGTTAAATGATAGTAGTTCAAAGGGGGAGATGGTAACAGTCATGATTACATACACATGGATCATGCCATATCTCATGCTATGAGTTATGGACATGATCCTTGCAATAGTAGTTACTAGAAATGAACTCTGCTAATATGTCTTTGGATGAATATTGGTATTTATTGTATTATGGGAAACAAAACTACTCATTTTAAAAGATGCAGATAGATTGAATTCTCTGAATGCTTCCAGGATTTGGAAGATGAGGGAAAGAAACCAAAAAGGAAGGTTTCAAAATATGCTGTTGGCGTTGGGTCCTCTCGCTTTCAGTTACAGTATATGGGTCCCTATCTCATACGGGAAGAGAGAAAAGATCCTGATCCCAGAGTGCAACATTTTATTCCAGATACATGGCAGGTATAAAGCATATACCAAAATAGTTTTCCTGTTTTTTATGAAAAAGTGTCTCCAAAGAGTTTGTATAAAAACGTGAACATGCATTAGGGTTGACAGTACAGTTCTATATCTCTTGTTAGCTAGGTTTTCTATATCTATTTTGTAGCTAGATTTTTTTTTTTGTATTTAGTGTAGAACTATGAGTTATGCATAGCTGTGTGATTTTTAGAAGCTCAGGCTGATGCTTCATTTTTAAGGGGAAAGATGGTTAGAGGTGAAGAGTTTCATTCAGCTCAGCTCCTTTTCACATAGCTGTTTTTATCTCTGATGGGAAGAAGATATGGATATCCTCATATAGGTGAAAACAGTTTGGTGGGGGCAAGTTTTGTTGGTAAATTAGCTGATAAAAATGGTTACCCAAGATACTAACAACAGCTGTTTTTTTGTGACCTGACAAGAAAAATATTTTACATTTATACTCCAGCATTTATTCAATGATATCAAGGTGACATCTATGTTTGGGTGATCCAGTTTTTCTTCACAACAGTTCTGTGAGTTAGGAGAGAATAGAGGCCCAGGTTCATCCATTAAGGTTAACAGGGCCAAATAGCACAAAATGAGTGCTATTAGTTGGTCTAAAATACCCAAAGGCAAAAATTTTTTATTAACATAATCACATTTTACTGTTTACTTTTATATGCAAATGTAAGCAAAAAAGAAAGATTGTGGAAATAAGAGTGTTATAATACTACTCTTTATCTTTAGAGGGAACTTCTTGACATTGTGGATAATAATGAGTCTGCAGTAATTGTTGCTCCGACATCATCAGGAAAAACATATGCTTCTTACTACTGCATGGAGAAAATCCTGAGAGAGAGTGATGATGGTGTGGTTGTGTATGTTGCCCCTACAAAGGTAGGAAATGACTTATTAATTTAATCCATTTGGAATTCCTTTGAAAGTATATAATTTACATGGGCAATCTGTAAATGCATTGTTGTATTGCTTCTATTCAGGTAAGGATGAAATCCTGAACTTCTTACTGAAGTTCACAGGAAGAACTGATAGGCATAGATCCCATGCAAAATAATTTGTTATTTGCTACTCAGTATCATGAAATATTCATTCTCTGTCTAACCTATACCTGACCAAGCCATGTTGGGCATGTGGATTTATTTTAATTATATTACAGAGAAATTGTATAAAGATTTTTTTTTACATTTTGACTTTAAATAAACCTAAATGGCATGGTTTAAAGTACACATACATACTTGTATTTTCTAGCAGTTTATTTTTCATTTCATGTATTCTATTATGCTATTTTCCCCTAATTCAGGCTCTTGTAAATCAAGTATGGGCTACCATTGATAATCGATTTAACAAAGCACTGCCCTCTGGCCTGACAGTCTGTGGTGTTTTCACACGAGATTATCGCCATGATGCTTTAAATAGTCAGGTAAGTCATACATTATGCCTAGCAAGCACATTTAACAACTTGGTAGGGAAAGCAATAATATATTTGTAGTACAATGTAAAAAGTATCATTAAAGTCAAATGTTCTCTCACATTTTGCATTAAACTAAAAGTATTATTAAATAAGTAAGACTCAATTCTGTTACTTTGTAAAAACTCCATTTTCAATCTATTCCTAGCCAGCAATTCATATAACTGATATTTCTCTAATATGTACCTATTCAAAACTTTATGCTCTAAAATTCCCCTAATGTGTAGAACTTTTACCTTGGACCACTTTAATCACCTGACTTCAGTGCTACAGGAAGTGAGAGACATTACCTATTCCCATCGTTTCTACTCCTGCCAACAGAAAGCTGCTGAAACAGTGGAACATATGTTATTATACTGCCTCTTTTACAAGGACATTTGTTCCATATCTCTCACCCCTGTTCTATCTGAGTTCCAAGGATAAATTCTATGCATATCTCATTCTTGATTGCCAGGGTAATGACTATCTGTAAAGTGGCTATATTCTGTGCTGAGCCTTTGACCATAAGAAAGCATATATCCCAAACCTTTTACTAAGCTTTTACCTATAATTATAGAAGCATAGAGTTGGAAGGGACCTCCAGGGTTATTTAGTCCCAGCCCTCTGCACAATGCAGGAACTTCACACATACATACCTCCCACACATACATCTCCAGTGACTCCTGCTTCATCCCCAGAAGATTGCAAAAAACCTCCAGGATACCTTGCCAAACTGACCTGGAGAAAAATTGCTGACTGACCTCAAAGTGTCAATCATTAAATAAGTAAGTATAAGATAGGGCCACAAGAACTAAATACTGATGCAACCCTTCCTGCCCTCCTTCTCACGATCTGCCTAATTCACAGAATCTGTGTTGCTGTCAGATGGCCATCAAGCCTCTATTTAAAAAACCTCCAAGGAAGAAGAGCCCACCACCTTCCACTGAAGAAGTGCTCTGTTGGGAAGTTCTTCCCATTGTTTAGCCAGAAACTCTTTTGAATTAATTTCAAACTTCTGGTTCTGATCCAACCTTCTGGGACAACAGAAAACAATTCTGCACCATCCTCTTGAAGGTGATCATATCACCTCTCAGTCATCTCCTCATTCATTTTATTTGTTATTTGTTTTAGCTCCGTTTTCTAGCCTGTCAAGATCATCCTGTATCCTGTCTCTGTCTTTTACTATATTTGCAACTCCGTTCAATCTAGAATCATTTGCATCCAAATCATTCATAAGACAGGTCCGAGGCACTCCACTTGTCACTCCTCTCAAAGAGGATAAGGAACGATTAACAAGCACTCTTTGGGTGCAGTCTGTCAACCAGTTCTATAACCTAACAGTAAGAGGATCCAAACCACATTTTACCAACTTGTCAACAAGAATTATATGTGGAACCTTATCAAAAGCCTTACTGAAGTCAAGATAAACTATGACTACAGCATTCCCCTGATCTCAAAAAAAGATGATTTGTTCTTGAGAAAAACCAGTGCTGGCTCTTAGTAATTACAGCTATCTTTTCTAAATGTTCCAGAACTGACTGATGATTTGTTACAAAATTTTTCCAAGTGTAAATGTCAAGGTGACAGTAGTTACCTGGATCCTCCTTTTCCCCCTTCTTGAAGATGGGGATAACATTCGCCCTTCTCCAATCTTCTGGTACCTCACCTGTTCTCCAAGAATTCTCAGAAATGATGGACAGAAATTACATCTGCAGGTTCTTTTAGTACCCTTGGATGTAGTTCATTTGGCTCCAAGAACTGATTTTCCTTTGAAGAAACTAGGTGTTTATGTACTATACCTATGCTGATTCTAGACTGCAACTGCCTTCCCTCATCATATATTATGTTTCTGCCATGTTGAACACCATTTCCCTTACAAGAAGAAGACTGAGGAAAAGTAGAAATTAAGCAGTTCTGCCTGTTCTTCATCACCTGTTAAAATTTCACTTTCTTGTCCTTACAATGGGCCTACCATTTCCTTGCTCTTTTTCTTACTTTGTACATAAAAAAGAACTCTTTTTTGTTGTTTTTAGCATCTCTCACTAGAGCTCATACTGAGCGTTAACTTTCCTAACTCTTTCTCTACTACCACTGGTTATTTGTTTATATTCATTCTTCCATTTCCTAAATAAGTCTTTTTATTTCTCAAGCTGTTTAAGAAGCTACCTTGGCTTCTTTAGCGTCCTCCCATTTTTCTTTCTCATAGAATCATTTGTGATTGTACCTTCAATCTTTTATTTTTAAGAAATTCCCACTCCTCCTAAACTCCATTCTCCTTAAGTATTTCTGACCATGGGATTTTACCTAGCATCACTCTAAATTTGTCAAAATTTGCTTGCCTGAAGTCCAACTTATGTGTCTGACTATGTACAGCTTTTCCCTCCCCCAAGACTGTAAATTCCAACATCACATGGTCACTACTGCCCAAGGTGCCCATTACTTCCACTTCATCAATCAATTCTTCCCTGTTAGTGAGAATCAAATCCAAGATAGCAGATCCCCTTGTTTCCTTTGCCACTTTCTGGAAAAGGACGTTGTCAAAAAAGACAAGTCAGGAATTTATCAGACCTTTAGTTTTTATCAGAGCTGGACTTCCAACATATGTCTGAGTAACATAAATCTCCCTTCTCTTTGAGAACTTTTCAGTCTGTTGTAGGATTATTTCATCCAAGTCCCCATCCTGACTTTGTGATCTATAGCAGATCCCCACCATAATATCACTGTTAATCTTCTTCGTGGTCTCTGTGCATCACACTGATGGGATAAGGCGCCAGCGCCGATCTCGATCGGTAAACTTGAAAGCTGCGGATTTCTGCGCCGACGTCCCAGTGCGCATGCCCAGAAGCCCCACTTCGCATGCCCACTGAGGCGGGAGCGGACATCCTGCCAGTTCTCTTCTGACTGCCGTGCTGATCAGTCGATCTTTCCTCGCCTCAGTCGGTGAACTTAAGTTATTCATAGAATTAGAATCTTGTTAGAATTGTAGTTATTGTAGTTAGTTAGTAGTAGTACTTAGTTAGTTAGATAGTTAGATTGTTGTTCGTTTCGGGGAGACCGGGGGCCAGAAGAACTTTCCCGCTTTTTCCAGACCCCGCCCCTTCCCGTCCCCTTCTACCCCAGCCGTCCTTTCCTCCATCCTCGCATGGAAAGACGGTGGGGATTTTTCAGAAGGTGCTCCAAGTGTGGGAGTAAAATAGCCCCACCAGATGGGCATTCGCTGTGCCTGCTGTGCCTCGGAGAGCTGCTCAGAACCGACTCCTGCTTGCATTGTGCCAAGTTCTCGAAGCAAACTAAGAAGAACAGAGCAGCAAGGCTTGCGGCAGCCCTCATGGAGCAGACGCTTTCCCCTCGAAGGATGACCACAGAACGGGCTGAGTAGCCCACTGCTACCGCTGAACCATCGACAGTGGTCGATGCCGATCATCTCCCTTCCGACGCCGATCGCCCCCCTTCCGACGCCGATCGCCCTAACAAACGTCCGGGCTCGGCTGTTGTGTCGGAATCCTCCACGCCTGCTAAACGGCATAAGGAGGATAAGGGAGTGCACGTGAAGAAGAAAAAGAAAATCAAGAGACCGGATAAGCCGAAACATAGCAAATCCGTCTCCCCAGCTTCTCCGACTTCGCCATCAGACCCGACGGCACCGATCATCCCGCCACTGAAGCTATTTGCCTCTCCGGGTCATCGGGCAAGTCCCTTGATCGCTTTGATGTCGACTGAACTAGTCATCTCCTCAGATTCAGGCCAGGAGATTGAGCTAGCGCAGCACTCTGGTACCGAGAGGAGCCCTCCAGATCGAGCCCAAACCTTTCGATCTCGAAGCCCGCTTCCTCGGTGTCGAGTGCAAGAACTATGGCATCGATCCCCGAGAAGCCGCTCTCCGCGACACCGCGAGGTTGAGCTTTCACCGCACCACCGCCCCCCCACTCAGATTCCCTGGGATCAGAGGCAGTGGCAGTACCTGCATGGAGCGTACCCCATGCAACCCTCCTTTCCCTGGCTTCCTCCACGTCAGATGGAATGGGATCAGTTGTCTGAGGCGTCCTATCGGCCCCGAACATCATACCGACCACCAAGACGAGCTCCATCGGCTTCGGTATCGAAGCCACCCGATGTCGAACTGACCAAACATCATTGAGAGCATGGTCAGCGGGTCTCTTCAGAAAGAGCAAAGTCTGGCTCCGCGGACCCTGTATCACCCCCAGCTCCACACCTGTCTGAGCATTCCGACTCGCCGGACGCGTCTCCTAGATCTGCTGAAGGGTCTTCTCAGGAGGAGCAAGAGACATCTTCACTGGGGGAACCCTCCCCATCACAAAAGATAATGGAGGAGCAGCCTATTTTGTCGTTGGAGGATTTAAAATCCTATGGAGACCTCATTAAGCGAATGGCCCAGTCGTTGTCTTTCACCACGGTCCAACCACAACCAGTCATTACTGTCAGAACTTGTAACTTTGCTTTCTTTGCTTTAACCAAACTGACTCCATGGTGTAACTTAGAAAGCTTGACAGCGGTCATTGACCCAGGCCTCTCTGCTATGCCAAATATTTAGGGCAGTAAGGCAGGCGGCAGAGAGTCTCTGCTTAACATCCACAGGTGCCCTTTGAAGCCAGACCGTTTGGCCTTCGCAATAGGGGGGCATCCTCCTTTGCTGATAACGAAGGCTGGGAAGAAGAGACAACCATTTGAGACCATGTGAATTATTGTTTTATTATGCTTTGCTGTGGGCATAAAATGTAACCAACTGCCCAGAATCGCCATTACTGTTATTTCGTTACTATAGTACTGTAGTTCTTCAAATAAAGATCCTAACTTGCAACAAGTATTGGACTCTTCTGAAGTTCATCCAAGTTCTGACATTATAACAGTAATCCTTTTGTTTGGGCTTATCGGAACTGGCAACCTGGCCCCATGGCGGCACTGGCACCAGACAACGGAGAGCCCAATATCCCACCAGACGAGGAACCCCTCGACCCGAAGGTAACTGGCGCGAGGAGGAAGATTAAAGTCCCCGCGCCGTTTTCCGTCGATGCCTTCCCCTCACGAACCTGGAGCCCGAGGAAGTCTACGGCCGCTATGGAGGCCACGGAGCAACGCTACCGACTCATCGCCACGGGCGGGGGAGAAGGGGACGAGGACGAGCCCAGAGACGAGGGGCTCGGGACTTATGGCGGAGGGGACCCGATCCGAACACTACGCAACGAGTTGTTCGATTGGGTGAGAGAGATCCACGACGAGGTTCATGCCTCCAGGACCCTGATGGCAGAGGAGATGCAGCAGAACCTGGGAGCGGTCTGCGACCAGATCCGCACGCTCCAAGGGGTCGTGGCAGCAGGACAAATCCCGGGGGGGGGTCCGGCGGGTCCTCCGGCCGGCGCGCCGGCCGGACCCCCGGCAGGGCCCCCCGCGGGGCCGCCGGCTGGTCCTCCAGCGGGACCCCCCGCGGGGCCGCCGGCCGGTCCCCCAGCAGGGCCCCCCGCGGGGCCGCCAGCCGGACCTCCAGCAGGACCCCCGGTTGGGCCCCCGGCCGGTCCTCCAGCAGGTCCCCCGGCTGGACCACCCGCAGGACCGCCAGCCGGCCCTCCGGCGGGACCCCCGGCCCCACCACCCAGTGGGCCGGTGGCTCCGGTAGTTCCTGCTCCCGTCGCCCCGGCCAGAGGGGACGGGGGAGGACACCGGGAGCTGAAGATTACCTTCAACGGAGACGGGGAAGTGGTGGAATACTTTATGATCCAGTGCAACACGTTTTTCACGCACTGGGGAGCAGGGTACCCCACGGAAGCAAGCCGCGTAGACCACATCGCCTCCAGACTGAGAAGACCGGCTCAAAAATGGTACGTGGGGCTCTACACGGGCGGAAACCCAAGCTAGCCACCGTGGCCGACTTCCTACAGGCGATGCTCCGTCAGTACGGAGACCCCCTGCGAGAAGAGAAAGCCATCGCGGCCCTACAAAGGATAGAGCAAGGCAACCGCACCACCCGAGAGTACGCTACCGAGTTTATGGGCTACTGCGCGGCAGCCAGGGGATGGAATGAAGTAATGAAATACACCGCGTTCAAGAACGGCCTGAATGCGAACATCTTAGACCGGTGCTACCACCAGGGAAGACCAGACACCCTGGTAGGATGGATCCAACTGGCCGGGGAGGTAGAGACCGACCTCCAGCACGTCGGGATGCGACGCCAGCAACAGAGCAAAAAGGGAGGAAGGTCGAGCCCCTCGCCGAGCAAGATGGAGGGGAAGCGGGGCCCCGCAACCTCAACCCCCTCGACCGCGGCGCGGAAGTGCTTCAGGTGCGGGGATCCGAATCACCTGGCCGCAAACTGTCCAGGGAAGCCAACACCAACTCCGACGCAGCCCAAACCGACGCCCACCGCACCGAAGAAGAAAGGCGGTCGAGCGAAGGAGCCCAGTCGGGGCACCGTCGCCACTTCCTTGGCGATTGACGAGGATATTACCACCATAGAAGAATCCAGCGAGGAGTCCTGGGATCAGGAGTCGGCGGGAAACGACAGCGACCTGCTTTAATCAGTGCCGCGAAGCAGGTCGATAAACGCCGGCACTACTGACGGTGAGAGTTACCGGGGGGCTATTGTTCATGGCGGTCACCCTTCTGAACCCCAACTTGAAAAGATTTATGCACGCCCGGGCCCTAATTGACTCGGGGTGCACAAGGGACATTATCACCCCCCGCTTGGTGGAAGCGCTGGGGTTTGCCACGTCCCCCCTTCCCCACCCCATCCAATTTGAACAAATGGACGGGTCACCAATGAGGGGGGAACCGTGCACCCTAGAGACCCAGGCCACCCCCGTGGGAACTGAAGAACACTGGGGGGTGGAAACTTTTGTCATAGCCCCTTCCTGCTCTTTCGATGTGGTGGTAGGATCGGGATGGCTAGCAAGACACCAACCGGACATTCGATGGGCCGAGCAAATAGTGCGGTTCCCGGATTGGCGGTGTGAGCACCACCACTGGAGACCCGAGTGGGGCCCGAAAGCACCCCCGCAGAATGAGAGACTCTGCCTCACCCTCGAAGAGATAGGATCGATCCCCAAAGAATACAGGGACTTGAGGAAAGCCTTTAGCGAGCGGGAGGCGGACGAACTCCCCCCGCACCGCCCCACAGACTGTGCTATCGAACTCATTCCCGGGCAGACTCTACCAAAGGCAAAACTGTATTCTATGGGTTGGGCAGAGAAAGCGGAACTGAGAAAATTCATTGACAAAAATTTGAAACGGGGCTTCATTCGACCAGCCACGGCCCCCCATGCAGCCCCTGTACTGTTCCGCAAGAAAAAGGATGGGGGGCTTAGACTTTGCACAGATTTTCGCGGGATAAACGGGATTTCTATGTCCAAACGCAGAGGAGGGAAACCCCCCGGCCACCTCGTCCCTCTCCCCACGGCTAGCCGACCCTGGGCTGTGGTGTCGATGGACTTTATAGTGGAACTTCCCCCCTCCCAGGGGAAAACAGTGATACTGGTGGTGGTTGACACTTTTTCAAAACAAGCCCACTTCATCCCTTGCAAGAAATTACCCACCGCTAAAAGATTGGCCCAACTTTTCTTTAATCACGTGGTCCGCCTACACTCATTCCCCGAGAAGGTCATTAGCGACCGCGGGCCACAGTTCGTTGCTAACTTCTGGCGGGAGTTCTGCAAGCTAGCCGGCATCGAACAAGGGCTTAGCTCAGCCTACCACCCGCAAACGGACGGACAGACGGAGAGGGTAAATGGGCTTCTCGAACAATACTTAAGGTGTTACATCAATTACCAACAAACAAATTGGGTAGAGCTGCTGCCGTTCGCAGAATATGGATACAATAACAGCCTCCATAGTTCCACCAAAACCTTCCCCTTCCAAATAGTCAACGGCTACGAAGGGAAGCCTTTCCCAAACCTCCCCCTTCCGGCAGGACCAAAAGAACCCACCTCTTGCCTCCAGTGGTGGGAGGGGTGGAAAGTGATTCAAGAAAACCTGGAAGAGGCAAAACGGGAGTATAAGCGGCACTTTGACAAGAAGCATGCCCCGCAGTGGGAAATGAAGGAGGGAGAGACAGTGTTCCTATCTACCAAAAACTTGCCCCTTCCGCAAGGGTGCCGCAAACTTGCCCTCAAGTATCTAGGACCCTTCAAAATAAAGAAAGTTATCAATAAAGTAACTGTAGAACTGGAGTTACCCAAATCCCTCAGTAAGATCCACCCTGTTTTTCATTGCAGCCTTCTTCGCAAGGATCCTGGAGCTACGCAATTCCATCCTCGCCCCCCGGAACCGCCTCCGACACTAGTGAAGGGGCAGAGTCATCATGAGGTGTTAGATATACTAGATTCTAGGGTCCGGAGGGGGGTGTTGTACTATCTGATCAGATGGAAATATTTCCCCCCTAGCTGTGATGAATGGGTAAAAGCTACTGATGTATCTGCACCGCAATTGCTCAAAAAGTTTCACCTACTGTACCCACACAAGCCCAAGCCAAAGAGCTTAGGGGGGGCAGTATGTCAGAACTTGTAACTTTGCTTTCTTTGCTTTAACCAAACTGACTCCATGGTGTAACTTAGAAAGCTTGACAGCGATCATTGACCCGGGCCTCTCTGCTATGCCAAATATTTAGGGCAGTAAGGCAGGCGGCAGAGAGTCTCTGCTTAACATCCACAGGTGCCCTTTGAAGCCAGACCGTTTGGCCTTCGCAATAGGGGGGCATCCTCCTTTGCTGATAACGAAGGCTGGGAAGAAGAGACAACCATTTGAGACCATGTGAATTATTGTTTTATTATGCTTTGCTGTGGGCATAAAATGTAACCAACTGCCCAGAATCGCCATTACTGTTATTTCGTTACTATAGTACTGTAGTTCTTCAAATAAAGATCCTAACTTGCAACAAGTATTGGACTCTTCTGAAGTTCATCCAAGTTCTGACATTTACAGATAATGTCTTCAACATAGTTCAGATTGACACATCCACTGCAGTGGCTTTACCCCTCACCAACGTCATGCTGCACACTGCAAAATCCTTGTGGGAGAAGCCGGCTTCTACACCTGTATTGTCTCGTCAGCTGGACCACATGTACCGCATTCAGGAGTCCAGTGCAGAATTCCTTTACAATCACCCTAAACCGAATTCAGTTGTGGTATCTTCATCCTCCAAGGCGAAGAAGACTCACTCAACTCCTCCTGATAAGGAGGGGAAGAAGTTGGACAACATTGGAAGGAGGCTGTATTCAGCAGGGTCTCTGGGAGTGAAAATTGCCAACTACACAGCCTGTATGGGCCGGTATCAATACGCCCTGTGGGATCAGATGTCAAAGCTCCTGCCTAGCCTTCTGGAACATAGCAGAAATGCTCTTAAGAAGATCCAAAGGGAGGGAATGACTCTGGCCAAGCAGCAGCTAAACTCGGCCAAACACTCGAGCGACACCTGTGCCAATACCTTGACTACAGCCATTGCCCTAAGACGCCATTCCTGGTTGTGCTCCACAGCCCTCCAACCAGATACCCAGGCCTACAATGAAGATTTACCATTTGATGGCACCGGGCTTTTCAGCTCGACTACCGATACAGTATTGCAGGAGATGGATAAGAGTATTAAAACATCCAGTAATTTGGGAGTCTCTACACCTCGCTCCCAATCAAAGAGGCAATGGCCAAAACCTTGGAATAGGAAACCATATTCCAAATCTCTGGATCAACCTTTGCGTCCAAAGCCTACATCATCTTTCTCCAAGCCGCCGTATACGGGCAAACCGAAATATTCTCCGCCTTTGACTCAGTCTGCTCAACAGAAAGGTCCTAAACATCCTAAGCAGGGACTTTGACTGCCTTTTGGCCCCTCTCCCATCCCAGTCTTCCGCTATGGGCCATACCCGCCTTTTCCCATTCTTTCTGGCATGGTCCAAAATTACGTCGGACCAGTGGGTCCTCGGCATAATCAGGCGGGGTTATGTCATCGAATTCTACCGGAATCCACCCACTCCCACTTTTGTCTCCACCAACTCTGCAGGCACCTTAAGAGAAGAAGTCCAATCCCTTCTCCTAAAGAATGCCATCGAACAGGTTCCTCCACACCAAAGAGGTCTCGGGTTCTACTCCCATTACTTTGCAGTTCCAAAAAGGGACAGAGGTCTTCGTCCCATCATGGACCTTCGGGCTCTGAACTTGTTTATCACCTACCACAAGTTCAGAATGACCTCTTTGCCCAACATTCTCCCTCTGCTCAACCGTGGGGATTGGATGGCCATGCTGGACCTAAAGGACGCGTATTTCCATATTTCCATCCATCCCCTCCACAGGAAGTTTCTATGTTTCACAATTGGAACAGACCATTTTCAGTACCGTGTACTGCCCTTTGGCCTCTCTACGGCCCCCAGGGTCTCACCAAGACTATGGTGGTAATCGCAGCTCATTTGCGTTTACAGGGTATAACCCTGTTTCTGTACACAGATGATTGGCTCCTTGTGGCGGGGTCAAGGGCCACTCTGTTGCAGCACATCACCACCACACTTTCTCTTCTGCGGGAACTGGGCCTGCAGGTGAATCAAAAGAAATCGCATCTTCAGCCCTCTCAGAGGGTTCCGTTCATCGGTGCTATTCTGGACTCCCTTGCTTGCAAGGCTTTCCTCCCACCAAACCGGGCAGACTATATAGTACAGCTAGTCCGCTCGTTCCATCGCAATCTAACGGTCACTGCCCGTCAAGTCTGTTAGAGAATATGCACGCAGCAGAAGACGCTGAAGAAGAGGGACAGGCAAACACAGGAATTAATAGACAAGAGAGACAACTGTATTCAACAGTGGAATATATTTACCAGGACAGTATCCAATATTCAGAGTCGTTGCCAGGCCAAGGTCATACACAGTAATCAGTACACACTTCAGTAGATAACAGTATAGACCAGTAAGTATACACAGCACGATGCAAGCACAGTAGCACAGGATCAACACCAGCAGTGTTCGCTGCCACCCGGACGGTGAGTCTCATAGTACCCACAATCCTTACAAGCAGGAAGAGCAAGCTCACTGAGCTTCCCGAAATACACACATCAATCATGCAAGCTCACCAGAGGTTGCATCAGCTCTGTGAGTCAGCACAAAGTCTAATTACAGGTGAGGTCATTCCACCTTACCTCAGTAACAGGTAACAGCTGGGCCATGATGCAGCATGACTCAGCATGACATTGCAGAAACAACATTACTATTACTAAGATGGAGTCAGTCAGCCATTTTAGGACTGATTTCCAACAAAGTCCAGCGGCTGCTGGGTCTTATGGCCGCTACCACCTCTGTTCTGGTCTTCGCAAGGATGCGTATGAGAACCCTGCAGCTTTGGTTCCTAAAGCACTTCAGATGCAATCGAGACTCCCCTTCGTGCCTACTGACCATCCCTCCAGAGATCCTGTCATCCCTCACCTGGTGGGCACAAAAGCATCACCTGATGGAGGGCGCGCCCTTTCACAGAGCGTCCCCGGCAGTCACAATAACCTCAGATGCATCTCTGTGGATGGGGTGCGCATATGACCAGTCTGTGTTGGGGACAGATGGCCCTGGCACCACGCACACCACCACATAAATTTTTTTAGAGCTTCTAGCGATTTTCCATGCCATCCAGTCATTTCAGACGCTTCTCAGAGGCAAGACAGTAGCCATCATGACAGACAACTACAGTGATGGCATATATCAATAAGCAAGGAGGCACGGTCTCCTGCAGACTCTGCCTGCTTGCCCTGAGCATATGGGAGATGTGCATTTCGATGGGGGTGTCATTGGTGGCGACTCACCTTCCGGGGGACTTGAATGTCTGTGCAGACTTCCTCAGTCAGGGGGGAGCCTCGCTTCACGAGTGGGAGCTCAATTGGGAGTTTCTGCAACCCATTTTTCAGCGCTGGGGAACGCCCGTGCTGGATGTGTTTGCCACCTGCAACAACAGAAAGTGCAAACTCTTCTGCTGCAGGGGAGGGGCGGATCCCTTGTCCCTCGGGGATGGTCTCCTCATTCCGTGGAATCACCACCGTGTGTACATGTTTCCTCCGATCCCCTTAATCACCAGGGCGGTACAGAAGATCCTAAGGGAGGGACCAGTGGGCATCCTCATGACGCCATGGTGGCCCAGACAACATTGGTTCCCCCCTAGTCCTTTGTCTCGCCAACAGAGTGTTTCACCACTTTCCTCAGACCCCAAATGTTCTTCTTTCGCACGGAGGGCAGGTAGTGCATCACGATGTTGCACACCTAAAGCTAACTGCCTGGTGCCTACACGGAAAGCTTACTCATATAAGTGGGCGAAATTTGTTCAGTTTTTCTCTGAGGGTGCCCGGGACCTGTCTGCGGCAGGTTTGCCTACGATTTTTGACTTTCTTCTCTCCCTTTTGGACAAGGGGTTAACAGTCTCATCGTTACGCATTTATTTGGCAGCCATTTTGGCTTATCATTCCCAGCTTGATGGACATTCCGTTTTCACTCACCCTGATACTAAGCACTTCCTTAAGGGTATTGCTAGATTGTACCCGGCGGTGCGACAGCCTACTCCAGCTTGGGACTTACCTCTGGTCCTTCAGGCACTGTCGGGAAAGCCCTTCGAGCCGATGGCTACTTGTTCTTTCCAATTGTTGGCTTGGAAAACGGCCTTTCTAGTAGCTATCACGTCTGCAAGATGGGTGGGTGAGCTAGCGGCTCTTCGATGCGACGCTCCTTATTTGTGTTTCACCAGGGAAGGTGTGATTCTTCGGCCTGACATCACCTTCCTCCCCAAGGTGAGCTCGTCATTTCATTTGAACACGGAGATTTACTTGCTGGTGTATTTCCCTAATCCAGCTACGGACTCTGAGCGCAGGCTGCATGCCTTGGACGTTAAGCGGGCTCTGGCGTTCCATCTGCATCATGTGCAGCCCTCTTGGAGGGACTCCAGACTTTTTGTTTCCTATGCCCAGTCTTCCTTTGGGCAGAGGATTTCGTCGCAAAGGCTGTCTAAGTGGATAACGGAAACCATCAGACTTTGTTACCTACTGAGTAAAAAGCCTCTTCCAGGACCCATTCGGGCTCACTCTACCCGAGCCATGGCGACTTCGGCAGCGTTTATGAAGGGTGTTCCATTCCAGGACATCTGCAAAGCTACCACCTGGTCCTCCGCGCATACCTTCATGAGTCACTATGCGCTGGATTTACGTGTACGCCAGGAGTCTTCTGTGGGCCGTGTGGTTCTGCAATCTATTTCCTGCTGATGGACCGTTGCACCTTCCTCCAGGTAGGATTTTGGCTTGTTAATCTCCCATCAGTGTGATGCACAGAGACCACGAAGAAGATGATCTTCGAGTGGTCATCTGTGCAGTCACACTACCCTCCCTCCTTCCCCTCTGCGGATGGTCCATCTCTGGGCTTACGCAGCGGTCAGAAGGAACTGGTGGGATGTCCGCTCCCATCTCAGTGGGCATGCACACTGGGGCTTCTGGGCATGTGCACTGGGACGTCGGCGCGGAAATCCGCAGCTTTCAAGTTTACCGATCGAGATCAGCGCTGGCGCCTTATCCCATCAGTGTGACTGCACAGATGACCACTCAAAGATCATCAGTTACAGTAAGAAACCTGTTTTTTCTTACTCCTTTTATTTCTACCCAGAGACTCTAAACTGAACTGCTGTGCTCAGGTTAGGGTCCAGAGTAGGGTTGCCAAGTCCAATTCAAGAAATATCTGGGGACTTTGGGGGTGGAGCCAGGAGACATTGGGGGCAGAGCCAGGAACAAGGATGTGACAAGCATAATTGAACTCCAAGGGAGTTCCAGCCATCACATTTAAAGGGGCAGCACACCTTTTAAAATGTCTTCCTTCCATAGGAAATATTGAAGGATAGGGGCACCTTCTTTTGGGGCTCATAGTATTGGACCCCCTGGTCCAATCATTTTGAAACTTGGGGGGTGCTTTGGGGAGAGGCACTAGATACTATACTGAAAATTTGGTGCTTCTACCTCAAAACACAGCTCCCCCAGAGTCCCTAAAACCTCCAGATCAATTTCCCATTATACCTTATGAGAATCAATCTCCACATAGGGAATAATGAAGTGCTCAGCAGACGTTTCCCTCCCCCCCCACACACACACACACCGTTTCTGGCAACTCTGAAGTGAGGGATTGGCCTCTCTACTAACAAGTTGCTGCCAACTTCTTCAAAGTAACACAGACACACCATCCCAAAAGGAAGCCTTTCCAATCAGAGACTGAAGCCTCTGGAAGCGAAAAGGCACAAGGTCCTCTGGGGGTGGGGCTTCCTCCCGCTGGCCAGCTGACTGGAAGTGGGAAGGAGCCTGGGAAAGTGGAATAACCCCCGATGGGACCTGGGGATTGGCAAGCCTAGCTCAGGTTCACGTATTTTCTCACAAATATATACTTCACATATAATGCTATGCCTCCACACTTTCTTATTTGTCTGTCCCTTTTAAATAAGTTGTATCCCTGAATCCCAATTGTGAGATTTCACCAAGTTTCAGTAATGTCAACTCCCTGTATTAGGACTTCCAGTTTGGTGTAGTGGTTAAGTGTGCAGACTCTTATTGGGGAGAACTGGGTTTGATTCCCCACTCCTCCACTTACAGCTGCTGGAATGGCCTTGGGTTAGCCATAGCTATTGCAGGAGTTGTCCTTGAAAGGGCAGCTGCTGTGAGAGCCCTCTCAGCGCCACCCACCTCACAGGGTGTTTGTTGTGTCGGGGGGAGAAGATATGGAAGATTGTAAGCACTGTGAGTCTCTGATTCAGAGAGAAGGGCAGGGTATAAATCTTCAGTCTTCTTCTTGTTGTTGTTTCTCATAATCTGTGCATTAGTGTAGACACATTGGAATCCATGTTTCATTCACTCTGAGGTTTTTATTCCTTATGTATCTGTGAATTAATGTTACCTAATGCATGTGCCACTCCCTGCAAAACTTTAGCATTCTTATTTCCAGACTCTGGCCCTGCTCTGGAAACTCCAGCAGGTGCAGATCGCAGTAGTCTGGTTGTTTGCATTGAGGCCGACACAGGTGCGGATGCATCCAGTGCTGCGTGAACTACTCTGGCTACCTCTCGAGTACCGGATCTGGTTCAAGGTGTTGGTCCTTACCTTTAAGGCCCTTTATAGCCAGTGGCCTGCATATCTTTGGGATTGCCTCTCTCCATATGAATCCCCCCTAGGTTGAGGTCTGCTGCTCAACATCTTCTCATAGTTCCTGGTCCTAAGGACGCTCGGCTGACTTCAACAAGAGCCAGGGCCTTTTCGGTCTGGGCCCCTACCTGGTGGAATGAGCTCCCGCTAGAGATCTGGGCCCTGCAGAACTTATCAAGGAGCTCTTCCTCCAGGCTTTTAATTAAGCCAGCGGGCGTCCTTTGAAGGTCATCACTTCCCCCAGCATTTCACCATTATGGTGTAATGTTACGCTGTTAGCCATCAGCTACATGCTGTTGGGTGGTTTTGCCACCTATGTCTGTAAGATTGTTTACTGTGCTACTCCTATTTTGTAATGTCTGTTTTAATGATATTATTATAATTCTGTTGTTTTATTGTTGTAAGCCACCCTGAGCCTGCTTGTGGAATAGGGTGGGATATAAATCCAAAAATTAAATCAAATTAAATTATTGGCATAATACTAGGCTTTGAACTGTTGTCTCATTCCCCCATACAATTTTGTTTAAAGACCTCCATATTAGGTTAGCAAGGTTCTTACCAATGAGTATAATCAGTTGTATCTATAAGGTTATGAATTTTACCCTTATATTTTAATTATATACTTGCATGTACACTTTACTAGTAAGCTGCTTGACTGATCTTATATTGAAATTCTGCTGCTGATATTAAACTCTAATTAAAATGTTTTATTTTGATGTTAAGCTGTTATTATATATTTATAAAATGTCTTCTGTTTCAGATACTGGTAACAGTTCCTCAATGTTTAGAAATCTTACTTCTTTCGCCTCATCGCCAAAAGTGGGCCCAAAAGATAAGATATGTTATATTTGATGAGGTATATATTCCTGCATTCTATTTAATGGAATACTTCCCTGTGCATGTAACGTTTATTCATTTTCCATCTTCTCATGAAGCCTCACATTGGGACTGCACATGTGCAGGCCGGCCATGGGCATATCATTTCTAGCTAGAAAACTCCAAAGAGGAGGTGCCCCACCCCTTTTGGAGCTGGTGCATACATGGAATTCCCACCCAACACACCTCATGCTTTATGGGCAGAAGCCAACTTTCCTTAGTTCTTTTTTCGCTGCTGCAAGGATAGAAGGCTTTCTAACATGGACTGTTGATTTTTTTTGCTTCATCATCTTTGGGATGAATAAACTCATCCATTGAGAACTGGTTGTTGTACTCCACCTAGAGTCTATGTTGGGACGTAAGCCCCTTTACTGGGGACCCCTCCCCCATTGTGTCAAGTTTATGACCTCTTGTTATGGCATCCAAGACACTCTTTTTAAAATGTTCAAAATGTGGAACAAAAATTGCATACAGTGACTAGCATGAACTTTGCCTTCTGTGCCTAGGAGAAGCCCACAATGTTGGAGCTTGGGCAATCTATCAGTGCTTTACTCCCAAGGCCTGGTCAGATAGGGCCTCTAGGCTGCTCTGTGGGAGAAGGCTTTGTCTTCCTCGATTCCTACCAAGGAGACTCTGTGTTCCAATGTGTTCCATCTGGCTCTGACTAATGAAACTCACTCTGGACTCGGGTCGCCAATCTACAGATGGGGTCAGGGGATCCCCTGGTTTGGAGACCGTCCCCCTGCTTCAGGGTTGTCAGAAAGCGGGGGGAGGGGAGGGAAATGTCTTCTGGGAACTCTATTATTCCCTATGGAGATTTATTCCCATTGAAAATCATGGAGAATTGATCTGTGGGTATCTGGGGCTCTGGGGAAGCCTGTTTTTTGGGGTAGAGGCACCAAATTTTCAGTATAGCATCTAGTGCCTCTCCCCAAAATACCCTCCAAGTTTCAAAATGATTGGACAAGGGGGTCCAATTCTATGAGCCCCAAAAGAAGGTGCCCCTATCCTTCATTGTTTCCTATGGAAGGAAGGAATTGAAAAGGTGTGCTGTCCCTTTAAATGTGATGGCCAGAACTCCCTTTGGAGTTCAATTATGCTTGTCACAGCCTTGATCTTGGCTCCACCCCTAATGTCTCCTGGCTCCACCCCCAAAGTCCCCAGATAGTTCTTGAATTGGACTTGGCAACCCTACTCTGGACCCACCATTTGTCTCTTTGGTTCCTTTGGGCCCAACTATCACAAAGGCTCTGATGCCTCCCAAAAGGGCTGCTTTATCTGCCCTCAGAAAAGGCACACATTTGCCTTCTCTGGGACCATTGACTAAGATCCAGTTACAGCAAAACCTCCAGTAAAGAGGCATCAAAATTGAAGCATTAGGGCAAGGTTGAGGCTGGAATGTGCCAAGTCTTTTAAGAGTATGGTGGCAGATCAGGACGTCATCCTAATTCCCCTGTGCATCTGTCAGAAGATCTTGGCTCCTTGGCCAGTTCCTTTTTGGATGTAGATGGAGACCAACCTAGCATCTGCAGAACCCTCAGAATGATGGCCTCACTTATCTTTTCAGTCTGCAATTCTCACTCAGCATTCGTGTTGTGTGGCACCATCCTATTTAAATAGATCGGCAGGACATCGCCCTCAAATTTTAGAGGGGCATGTGAATGCAAGGGGATACATGGACACTCCGCACTGGTTCCGTTGCAGTCTCTGTACCACAACTCTGAAGAAATTTCCATGGCATTAATTTATCATGATTTATTAGTCTTTAATCAAGGTGACTGTAAAATAAAACCATGGGAAGATTTACTAAAGGAAGGGTATAATTAACATTTTTAAAATCACAAATATTAGAAAGATTTAGAATGAATAAATGATGATGGTTTTGAAGAAGCTAGGACTGTATATAAAATAGAATTATGCACAAATGATTACCATGTTATTGCTAAAATGTACAAACTTTTGTTGAAATATGAAATAGAAGAAAAACAAGGTGAAAGATGGTATAATAAAATGGGTTAAATTTTTTGGATATGATATACAAATGGAACAATGGGAAAGAATGTGGGTGAAAGGTTTGAATTTCACATTTAAGTATTAATCTTAAAGAAAATTGTTATAAAATGATGTTTCATTGGTATATGTCCCCAGATAAATTGGCCCAAATATATACAAAGACTACGAATAAGTGTTGGAAATGTGAACAACATGAAGGGACATTTTAACAATGTGGACTTGCAATAAAGCTAAGAAATTTTGGATATAAATATATTCAGTAATACAAAAGATTTTAAAAACCAACATACAAATGAAGCTGAAAACTTTTCTTCTCAGACTGATGGACAGACAGATTAAAAATAGTCATGGAAATTTGTTTTTAATATATAGCAGCAGCAAGGTTACTTTATAGACAGAACTAGAAATCTATGAAGTTACCCATGGTAGAAGACTGGTGGCTAAAAGTGCTGGACTTAGTGGAAATGGCTAAACATACTCCTTTGATTAGAGAAAAAACTACATTTTTGGCTAATTGGAAATCCTTTATTGACTTTCTTAATGCAAAGGAAGAAAGTGAACATGATTTGTGAATATGTTGAATGAAAATAATGTTAATAGAAAAGAGGATTGCTTGGCATACTGGTTATAAGTAACTGATTATGTTTTAATTTTTGATTTAACAATAAGTGATTATCAGAGCTTTTTTTGTAGAAAAAGCCCAGCAGGAACTCATTTGCACATTAGGCCACACCCCTGATGCCAAGCCAGCCGGAACTGTGTTCCTCTGCATTCCTGCTTAAAAAAAGCCATAGTGATTGTATAGGCCCTTGTTGTTGAGAAATATTTGAAATCTTAGAAATTTTGGAGATATGTTTCTTCTATTCTTCTTTCCCTTTTCTTTCTTTTTCTTTTATCTTTCTATTTTCTTATTTTTATATATGAAAAATCTTTCAATTATAGTTTAAAGCCAGAGAGAGAGAGAGAGAGAGAGAGAGAGGTCTCCGTGGCATCACATCATAGTTACAAGAGGGCTTCAGACCCATGACCTGATGATACCATCGGCAACCCAACCCCAGTATTTCCTAGTGAGGACCTCCAACTCTATAAAAGGCAAATGCTAAGGATGGCAAAAGCCCTGGACATTGACATTTCTATTTCAAACAACCACCCAAAAGATAGAATACTGAGTCATCTATACTTGGACATCCAGGGATAGTTGCTTTTCCAATACTGGAAGGTCTCTCTGACCTCACAGTCCCAATCTGGCAAAAACCAACTTCCATTCAGGCCACTCTGTGTAAGCTCAAAAATTTATACAGAGTAAAAAAGGGAAAGTGGCTAACTGGATGCTCTGGGGAGAAAGTTTTATGCTTCCTTTGCTCTTGTTTTTCAAATATCAAATAATTTGTCAGGTGATTATGGGAGGATATTAACTTCTCCTCTGGATGTGTCTTTCCCAGTATCTGGACAGATTGCCTGATGAATACAGATCCTTAACTAAAGTGATCCAGTCCAAGGCTATAAAACTCTTGAAATGAAAGACTAATGCAGGCAGGCATACCACTGAGGTGACAGCCAGATTGATGACCTCTGCCATAGTCCTCTGGAGACCCGATGTAAAGTTGAGGATCTCCCCTTTGAGGGATAAACTCTCATTTTGCAGTCCATAGATGAGTTCCGCTCCAGTATAAAGAACTGTCAAGACAGCTAGATCACTGCTACAATCCAGAGACCACTTCTCTCAAAGGCTTTGCTATCCCCTTTTGGAGGGGCCAGAGGCAACATCACCAGCCCTCATTTGTGTATCCTCATTGCCCTTTTCAGTCATCCCCCTTTTCAACAAGGAAGGGTACCCCATGGCTGAGACCTACTCAATAGAACCCTCAGAGGACCCAAATCCAACAGCCAGCAAAGTTATGATTAACGACCCGAGTAGCTGCAGATGTTCCCAGTTTTAAGAATAGGTTGGCACAGTTTGCAGATGCTTGGTTCCAAATTACTTCAGATAGTTGGGTTTTATTGTTAGTTCAAGAGGGTTATAGGTTCTAATTGTTGTCTGAACCCCCTTGCCACCTGGCTGTTACTGCGGTGGATAACCTCTATGTAGAACTCGGTGCAGTTAAGGGAACTTCTGCAGAAAGATGCAGTAGAACAGGTTCCAGGGGGATTTTTGTTACTGGGGTTTTGATTCATGATTTCTTATGGTAGATATAAAAGATGGTGGATGCAGGCCCACATAGGATCTTAGAAATCTAAAAAAGTTCTTTAAAATTCCAAAGTTCAGAATGGTCTTATTTTCTTCTGTGACCGAGTTTCTTTCCTTGGATGTGTGGTTTGCAGTCTTTGATTTAAATTTCAGATGCTATATTCTGTACAGCTTCTCCACTATCATCAATATTTAAACAACAATTTGAAAGATTAAACTTTCCACAGACACCACCTTCCTCGGCTAACAGATAATCCAATGCCAGGCGATTTTGATATATTGCAGCACGCATCTGGGTCTGATGTCTAGCCAACAACTCTAATGCCACGGCTGTTTGATTTGTTATAATCTCTACCACAGTTTGCAATCTAATAATTCGCTTAAGCATATACACAGGCGTTTGATAATCCCAGGTCCCATCCTGCGCCCACGTGGCTGGACCATAATATTCAATGATCCGTTGTGGGGGCCATTCATCTCCCCACTGCATACCTCTAATGTCCAGAGGACGCTTTGATCTAACATAATCATCGAACAGTGGGGTTCCTAGAGCTGAACCAACATTTGAAGGAAAAAGGAAAAAGCTGGGACGTATTGTTTCCATGCCATCTCCTGGGCAGGCGAGTATAAGCCATTTTACCACAGATCCAATAAAACCCTTCAGGAGCCAACCATTGATGAGGACTCTGAAGCAGCATTGGAATATTTATTTGTGCTGCTAATATTTTCCCATGACTGAAAATCTTCTATAACAGCACCATCCGTTTCTACCCATTTTGGTTTCTCCTTAGTGGAACTAATTACCAGGGTTCTGCAGCACTGAGAATGCCCAGCCTGCTTTCCATTCATCCACAGCACAGCTCGAGAACATAAGAACATAAGAGAAGCCATGTTAGATCAGGCCAATGGCCCATCCAGTCCAACATTCTGTGTCACACAGCGGCCAAATATATATATATATATATATATATATACACACACATACACACTGTGGCTAATAGCCACTGATGGACCTCTGCTCCATATTTTTATCTAACCCCCTCTTGAAGGTGGCCATGCTTGTGGCCGCCACCACCTCCTGTGGCAGTGAATTCCACATGTTAATCACCCTTTGGGTGAAGAAGTACTTCCTTTTATCCGTTTTAACCTGTCTGCTCAGCAATTTCATCGAATGCCCACGAGTTCTCGTATTGTGAGAAAGGGAGAAAAGTACTTCTTTCTCTGCTTTCTCCATCCCATGCATTATCTTGTAAACCTCTATCATGTCACCCCTCAGTCGACGTTTCTCCAAGCTAAAGAGCCCTAAGCGTTTCAACCTTTCTTCATAGGGAAGGTGTTCCAGCCCTTTAATCATTCTAGTTGCCCTTTTCTGAACTTTCTCCAATGCTATAATATCCTTTTTGAGGTGCGGCGACCAGAACTGCACACAGTACTCCAAATGAGACCGCACCATCGATTTATACAGGGGCATTATGATACTGGCTGATTTGTTTTCAATTCCCTTCCTAATAATTCCCAGCATGGCGTTGGCCTTTTTTATTGCAAACGCACACTGCCTTGACATTTTCAGTGAATTATCTACCACGACCCCAAGATCTCTCTCTTGGTCAGTCTCTGCCAGTTCACACCCCATCAACTTGTATTTGTAGCTGGGATTCTTGGCCCCAATGTGCATTACTTTGCACTTGGCCACATTGAACCGCATCTGCCACATTGACGCCCACTCACCCAGCCTCAACAGATCCCTTTGGAGTTCCTCACAATCCTCTCTGGTTCTCACCACCCTGAACAATTTAGTGTCATCCGCAAATTTGGCCACTTCACTGCTCACTCCCAACTCTAAATCATTTATGAACAAGTTAAAGAGCATGGGACCCAGTACCGAGCCCTGCGGCACCCCACTGCTTACCGTCCTCCACTGCGAAGACTGCCCATTTATACTCACTCTCTGCTTCCTATTACTCAGCCAGTTTTTGATCCACAAGAGGACCTGTCCTTTTACTCCATGACTCTCAAGCTTTCTAAGGAGCCTTTGATGAGGAACTTTATCAAAAGCTTTCTGGAAGTCAAGGTAAACAACATCTATCGGGTCTCCTTTGTCCACAAGTTTGTTTACCCCCTCAAAGAAATGTAACAGGTTAGTGAGGCAAGATCTTCCCTTACAGAACCCATGCTGAGTCTTCCTCAATAACCTGTGTTCATCAATGTGCCTACTCATTCTGTCCTTGATAATGGTTTCTACCAACTTTCCCGGTATTGAAGTCAGACTGACTGGCCTGTAATTTCCTGGATCTCCTCTGGAACCCTTTTTAAAGATGGGGGTGACATTTGCTACCTTCCAGTCCTCAGGAACAGAGGCAGATTTCAATGAAAGATTACAGATTTTTGTTAGAAGATCCACAAGTTCAACTTTGAGTTCTTTCAGAACTCTCGGATGTATGCCATCCGGACCCGGTGACTTATTAGTTTTTAATTTGTCTATCAGTTGTAGGACCTCCTCTTTTGTCACCTCAATCTGACTCAGGTCTTTCAACACCCCTTCCAATATTAGTGGTTCTGGGGCAGGCAAACACTTCTCATCTTCCACGGTGAAGACGGAGGCAAAAAATGCATTCAGCTTCTCAGCCATTTCCCCATCCTCCTTCAGTAATCCTTTTACCCCATGGTCATCCAAGGGCCCCACTGCTTCCCTGGCTGGTTTCCTACTTCTAATATATTTGAAGAAATTTTTATTGTTGGTCTTTATGTTTTTTGCAATATGCTCCTCATAGTCCCTTTTTGCCTGCCTGATCACAGTCTTGCATTTGATTTGCCACTGCCTGTGTTCCCTTTTATTAATCTCACTTGGACTGGTTTTCCACCGCTTAAAGGAGTCCTTCTTACCTTTTACAGCTTCCATTACTTTGTTTGTTAACCATGCTGGCCTCTTCTTATACCTGTTTATGCCTTTCCTAACTTGTGGTATGTATTTTATCTGAGCTTCTAGGATTATAGTTTTAAATAGTCTCCAAGCTTCCCCAAGGGTTTTGACCGTATTTACCTTTCCTTTCAGTTTCCTCCTCACATGCCTCCTCATCTCAGAGAATTTACCCCTTTTAAAGTTAAATGTGATTGTGGTGGTCTTTTTGGGCAACTCCCTATTTATACAAACGGTGAAATCAATAACATTATGGTCACTGGTCACTGTGAGAAATGCACAATTCTCCATTCACAACTGCCTGCAATTTCCAAATTTTTCTCTCTTCTGGCCTTGACTCTGATCTAGGTTTATTCCATCGGACCAAGTCTGAAGACAGAACCTCCGTACCCAACCCAAGGCCATCTTTCACTCATCAGAGGACTTCTGCACACCCAACAGTTTGAAATATTTAGGGAGGCGGCTATCTATTCAGCCAGGGCTATAAAAAGATTACTCCCAGGCCCTGGAATAACAAATTTCTCATCCTGAGCATCATCAAACACAGTCCTATACAGAATTTTCTTAGTCTCCTAGACAGGTGCCTTAAGTTTTGGCTTTTTCATCTTGTGAGACTTTAAATTAACTGGCCAACATACCCACTGTAAAGTCGGGCAGTGGTAACTCCCTCTATAAGGTGTTGTCCCTCCTGAACCGGAATATTCAATTTTTGCCTGATAATACGACACTCCACGTTCCACACAAACTATTTTTGTATTTTGTTCTATGCAAGCCCCATACACTTCCCTAGATTGAACACACAGCATGCGTTGTGAACTCTCTCCTTCCCAACATTTAGAACATCTTACAGTTTGAGAACTACACACGTAAGCAAGAGCACAGCAGAAGAACACAGCAATAAAAGCGCTTGAAGCAAGCATGGTTCTTGGCTTATATACGCAACACAAGGAATAATGAGGGAGGCTCAAGAGATTCAGAATAACTAATACAAGGAAATATCTCTTTGTTGCTCCAGATGACTTCCTCAAAGCTTTGGCCATGCGTAGACCAGCCAGCTTCTGGGGGTGGCTGGGGCAAGGCTCGCCGATGTAGCTTGGGGGCGCTAGACCTGCTTTCAAACAAGTCCCACTAGCTACAAATTGCTGACTTTTAACATACTGGATGACTTAAGACCGGATAGAGTTGTTAGTAAGTTTCAGAGTCAATGGCTTTTCTGGGACTGTCTGTTCTTTCCAATGAACTGCAGCACTTTTTAAATGGGACCAATGGATCCAGGCTGCCACTCTTTCGACCTTGACTGCTGTAGGGGAACTTAAAAGAACAGTAAAGGGGCCCTTCCATTTAGGCTGTAAAGTCTTTGCCCTCCAGCTTTTAACCCACACACTCTCCTGGCTGTTAAGCATGTACAGGGAAATAAATTTGATATGGCAAGGTCTCAAACATATCTATTCACATCTTTTACAGCTTTGCCCAAGGCTTGCAATTCCTCATAAGTTATAAGGCTCCCTAACTGAGAGGTTGCCTTGAACTCCCTGAACTATAGAGTGTGGTCTTCCATAACTTCTAGGCAGTCATGTTCTAATTCTTCCCCGGGAGTTGGCAACAGGGAAGCTGGGTTCAGAGTTGACACAGTCACTATCTTGACACAGGGGTTTTTACACATAAGAGCTTGGTATCTGACCATGCGGGCATTAGTGAACCAATAGTTCCCCTTGTGCTCAAGAAGCATTTGCACGTAATGAGACACTCTCACTTCAAGCTGGCTCCCGAAGGTAAACTTGCCTGCTTCCTTCGCAAGTTCTGCCATAGCTGCTATTGGATGCATATGGGCAGGGGTGAGGCGGAGCCACCCTTTAGCCACAATGTCTAGCTGCTTAGACAGATATGCCACTGGTCTAGGCCAGGATCCCAGCAATTGAGTTAGAACGCCTGCAGCTATTCCTTCTTGCTCATGCACATACAGAGTAAAGAGCTTGTCAGTATCAGGTAGTCCCAGAGCTGGAGCCTGCATGAGCTGGCATTTTAAGGTTTCAAAGGCATTTTGACATTGCTCTGTCCATTCAAAGGGTGCTTTTTTCCCTCCCCCCTTTGTGGCTTTGTACCAGGGATTAGCTGTTATAGCAAAATCAGGGTCTCCAATTCTGCAGAACCCTGCTGCTCCCAGGAACTCTCTTAGCTGGCGCCTGCAAAGCCGTCTTGCTTCTGGAGCTCCTTGCAGATGTCAGCATAAGATTGGGCAATGAAAGCTGTATTTACCATGTGCAAGTTTTCTGCAGCCTCTGGATCGAATGGAGTATACATTCGGAATGCTTGCCTCAAACGCTCAGCAAAAGCTCCAGGGCTCTCATCTGCTTTCTGGACTTTGGACATATTTCATTGACTTTGGACATATTAATAGGTGTCTTGCCTGCCTCTTTCATTCCTTCTAAGATTGCCTGTCTGTATTCTGGTAGACGCTCTTTGGACTCATGGCCATTGGGATCCCATTTTGGGTCTGTTGCAGGAAAATGGACTTTTATCCATTCCTCTCTATCTGCAGTTTTTTGGGGGACTTTTCCCTCTACATACTTTCGGGCATGATGCAGAATGCGGCTTCTCTCCTCTATTGTAAAGAGTCCAGTAAAAGCTGTTGACAGTCTGCATAGGTGGGCTGATGTGTGGCCATAATACTGGTTAGCAGATTAGTCATTGAGGTAAGATTGTCAGAAAATGCTGCAGTATGAGCCTTCCAATTTACTAGATCACTTTAAGTGAAAGGCACGTACTTGTATCAGGTTTCAATGCCATGGCCAGGCTGTTGTGGGACGTGGACTTCTCGGAGGGGAGCCAGCAAAGAGCCCTCTGTGCCAGATATAAAACCCGGAAAAGTCGAGGGGGAGACTGTGGAGGGGCTGGAAGTTTGCTAAGTACTGGGAGAGAGTTCAGTGTTAGAGGAAAACCCTAGGGGCAAACTGAAACATGGAGCTAACCTCTGACTGTTAGACACAAGCGTGGAGAATCGGGGGGCTGTTGCATGGAACAATTGTTCAGTAAACAGCTGCTGGATTGGATTTAAAATTTGCAGAGATCTTGCTCACCCTTTTACAGCCCCAGCTTCCTCACTCATTCCTACTTCCTGGTTCTCCTCATCAAAGGTTTCTGGAGCGCTTTTAACTGGCTGTGCTTGGTTCTCGCCTTCAGCCTCACCCTCTGCTGCCCTGGCACCTCCTCCTCCTTGCTGCATTGGGAGTGGTGGGTACACTGGAACATATGGTGGTGGACTAGCCAAAAGGTCTTTGGGTACGGCATCTAGCACTGGGGGCTTTTCCTTCTTTGGAAGAGTTGTTTTTGTTAACATGTCCTGGCACAAAGTCATAACTTGACTTGCAGCTTTGGCAGCAGCCCATTTTTCCTTCATCCTCTGCAACTTTTTTGGCCACCAGTAAGACTTCTGCACCATTGCTGCCCAACTGTCGATATAGGGAAACTGACTTGCGTGTCTTGGAGATTGTGCTACACTCTTGTAAACTTTGTGAACCAAGCCTTGGTCAAAGCTACCCTTGGGCAGCCATTCTACATGTAAGGCCACCCAGTCTTTCTGACATAATGCTTTCAGAGTTCTGGGAGTCAATTTGACTCCATAACCATCACAGAAATGTTCCTTAAAGTTTTTACACGTGTACTCTAGTGGGGTTTTTGACTGATTTCCAACCATGGCACCAGACGTTTAGACAAGACACTTCTAGGGAAAACAGCAGCTGCCAGGGTCTGGACAACCAGGGAGCCCTGGGGGTTTTCACTTCCTCTCTTTCATGACCCAGTGAGGTTGCCCTACTGGGAACTGCACAAGAGAAAGTCCTTCTTGCTTAGAGGCTTCACCTCCTCTCATTCACACACGCACACACACCACAGAAATCCTCCCAGATCCTAGCTTCTGTTCTTCAGCTCCAAACGGAGCCTAAGAGACAGAGCTTAAGGGGTAATCAGACCCTTCATCTCTCCTAAGGAGAGGTAATCAGAATTCCCAGACAGTTCATACTCACAATCCTGAAGATCTTCTGATTCCCTGGATACGTCGGTTCAACCAGGCGCAGGATCTTGGTTGGCGAACTGGACACCTTTCCCCACTGGGGCGGAGAGAGCTGGACTCAATTGAAAATGTGACCATGGTACCTAGTCCGATCTTCCCACCATGAGGGTGGAAGGTGGACAGTTGTGCAGCCACCTGAACCTTTCTGAGAGTTCCACCTCCTTCTGAGAGTTTCACCTCCTTGTCCATTGAATAGTATGAGCAGCTGCATAACAATCCCTGGATGAGCTCCACCACCTATTTTTCTACAAAATAACCCCTGCTTATCAGGAACTGAGGGAAAAGGGCACCTGCTCACAGAGCACGTGGTACATTGGGCAGAAATCCCACACATGCGCTGACTCTGAAAGGGGCAGGGCGCTCCCTCTTTCAAGGTTTTTAGCTAGAAAGGAAACTTTTGTGACTGGCCTGTGCAGGCACAATCTCAATGTGTGTCTGTACAGTAGATGTTGATGAACAACTGCTACAACTCTGTTTTATGGAATAATAAATGATATATGAGAACAGAAGACACATATCCATACCTGCACCAAAACCATCTTTCTCACCTATTCAAGTGGATGTTGACCACACATCTGCACAACTTTCTTGGAGACTTTGAAGAAAGACTTTGGAGAATGGTAATCTGGTCTCTTGTAATCTCTGAAGAAAGTTAGTCTGAAGAAATTCTTGTAATTTTGAAAAAAATGAATTTGAAGAAAATCTTGTGAGGTATGAGATTATTCCACATGAGAGAGAATGAAAGTCCAAGAAAAATAGACACTTGGTATCTAGCAGAAAACACAGGTGGTAATTGTTGCACCAGCTTTGTAATGTAAATCAGATAGAATCCTGCATCATATTCCATGAACCTCATATAGGGTTTCAAGGTTTTTGCCTGCTGAGAGAATTCCCCTTTTTCAACTGGACTCAGCCTCCTCATCATCACATGTTGGTGCCTGACTCCTTTAGCTCCAGTGATGCTTTTAATCTTCTGGTCTGCTTGATCTTCATGACTTTGATAAGCATTTGTGCTTTTATCCAGCTGGCTGTAATCATCCATCTTTTTATGCGGCATATTCTTTCTATTATGTCTTACTTGGGTACCAGTTACAGACTAATTCAAGGTAAAGTAAGTGGGCTGAAAACTGGGATATAATATATATAGAATTAATCATGCTACTTGCCTTGTTAGATCACTAGGAACATGGATCTGTACCCTAATAATATCCCCAAGTGCAACCCTTAATAATTTGCTCTGTAAGTGGTTGTTATTCACTTCTATGGGGGAAGGTCAAATGCATCTGATGTAGATATTGGTGTGATGATGGTACAGTATGCTCCATAGAGCTGTTACTGGATATTCTTTCTGAATCACGGGTTGTACATGTAATATGTGAAATCTGGAACTATGTCTTACAACTATAGTATATTAAGAAAAAAGTAATGATATATTTGTCTTACATTATATACATCTATGGCTTAATTTTTTTCATCAGGTCCACTGTCTTGGAGGTGAAATTGGTGCAGAAGTTTGGGAGCATCTCCTAGTTATGATTCGATGTCCATTTTTGGCTCTTTCTGCAACTATTAGCAACCCAAAACATCTCACTGAGTAAGATTTGTGCAAAACTTGGCATGTGAACTTATTTCTTTTGCTGTGTTGGCATCCATTAGTCTCTAAAGGCTGCTTGCAAGGCTATTTTTTCTTCCTTCAGTGGAAAGGAAGCCCATGCATGCTACATTCAGGCAGTGCATTTTTCTAGTGCCACAGAAAGCCCAGTCTCTTTCTCTCCTTCTCTCTCTTCCGGAACCTGCCTGTTTCACTTAAGGAAAACAGAGATTAATAATGAGGCCAGAGAGCCAGTTTGGTGTAGTGGCTAAGAGGAGCAGACACTAATATAAAGAATCTGGCTACCCAGCTGATGGCCCTTGTGGGAGTATGGCCAGAGAGTTGCCTTTGCTTCCTCGGAAGGAGGAAGAGGTATCCGTGGGTAGCAATGCTGCATCTGGGCATTTGGGCTTGAAGGTGGGGCCAGAGTTTGGCTTGACCAGCTTTGCCTGCCTCTTCCAGTCTTTGCCCTGTTCACAGCCCACCCTCCTACCCTGTATGGGGTGCAGACTTTGCCTGGTTGCCCCTTTTGTTGGCTAATTAGGAATTTTGCACCCCTTCTAAGTTGGCTTTATGGGAGAGGTGGTTTTTGCCTACCTTGTACCATAGCAGTGGTGTGAGTAATTGGATTGGGTGGTGCTGTTAAATGGGTTGGTCACTTTATATGTTGGCAGGATTTTAGTTGGCTAGAAATACGGTTTGGTGAGCTCCCGCTGGAAAACCCATATTTGGGGCAGGAGTCTGGTGAGTGCAGCCCTTGGGTTGTATGACTCTGGGTGGGGAAAGCTGACTGCCTTTAGGGACAGCTTGGGACAGATTCTCTCCTCGAGTTGTACGGCTCTGGGGATGAACTTTCAAGGTGATTCCCATTTGCTGTGCCGGCTGGACTTGAGCTGTATCCAGAGGCTCCTGCCTAGGGCAGGGTGGCTCACCCATTATATGTTAAGGAAGGGCTTTGGGGTGACCCCTGGCCTTGCTCATACCACAAGTCAGATTGATTGCAGTTTGATTAATGTTAACAGTTAAATAAAGTGGTCATTGGTTAACCCAACACATGTGTCCATCTCTTTCTTCCAAGGGTGTGTGTGTGTGTGTGGCAACTATGCCCAATTCCTCACTCCTCCACATGAAGCCAGCAGATGATCTTAGGTCAGTCACAGTTTCTCAGGCCCAAAAAACAAACCTAGCTCACCATAAAAAGAGCTAGAATTTAAGGCTGCCAGACAATCTTCAGATTGCCTGACTATGCTACACCAACTGCCATATAATTAGTTAACAATGAGTCCAGCATATTGAACTCTTGTCTTAAAGAGTGCTCTGTTCAGTTGGGGACATTCTCTCTTTCTAGTTTTTAAGAAGGTAGAGGGATACAGCTGGCTCATTGCCTAACTCCAACCAAGCCTTGTTTAAGACAGAACTCTATTCTGGAGATGGTATGCATAAGAACATAAGAAAAACTCTGCTAGATCAGAGTTTTTAGTACATTTTATTCCCCCTCCCCCAAAGACTTCAGAGAATATCAATATCAAGACACATTGAAATAGCAGAGTGGGGAATCTGAACCTGTCTCTTCATAGTCCAACACTCTAAATATTATCCTTCCTTTTTCTTCTCCTTTCTTCCTTTAAAGATGGCTACAGTCAGTAAAGAGATACTGGCAACACACTGAAGCTCAACTAGCACAGAATTCCACAGCTGTTAAAAAAGGGGCAAAAGGAAAGAAAAGCACTGGAAAGCAAAAGGAATCATACAAAGTTAAATTAGGTATGTTCCTGGAACTATATATAACAACAAAGAGTAAGTTTCTGTATTTGTGCAGTCTTAATGAGGGTTTCAGAAGTATGTTAGGCTAAATTTGCATCAGGATGCATTTGATATTTTCAATGGACTTTATACAGGGGTGTTGAACTCATTTGTTATGAGGGTCAGACCTGACATAAATGAGACCTTGTCAGACTGGGCCATGTTTATCATAAAATATAATGCCAGGGTAATGGAGATATAAACTTTATAAAGGACACACACAAACACAATTAAAGATTTTTTTAAACTTAAAATAAAATATGCTTAAAAGATTAGCACTCTTACACTATGTTGTTTATTTAACCATTTCTTATAACTGACACCTCTTGCTCTGAATTATTGCATCAAAATCTGAGACAATGCCTGTGCTGTAGCCATCTTGAGTATGCTGTTCAGGTATTGTTCAGATGTGTGTCTGTAAGTTGTAAACCTACTTTTGATTTATTGGCATTGATTACAAAAATCTCATGGTCAGTGCTTTGAGCCTAAGACCCAGAGGAAAATATGAAATGGCTGGGCATTGTGCCCTTTTCTACATAAGCTGATCATCTTCGTGGTCTCTGTGCTTCAAGTTCATGGGATAGAGCGCCTGCACCGATCCCCGAATCGGTACCTAAAAAGCCTGGGATTTTTCGCGCTCGGCACCCAGTGAACATGCGCAGGAGCCCTAGTACACATGCTCACCGGAGCTAGCGCGAGGATCCCGCCAGTTCCTTCTTGACTGCCGCGTTGAAAGGATTGTTCTTCAAGTGCTCCGGTCGGTACTTAAAAAATTTCTTCTTGGCTTTGCTCTTCTTGCCCATTTTTATTTTTCCTATCTTCTCGATGTTGGGGGAGGGGAAAAAAAGGACTTTTAGTTGGACTTTGCCCCTCAGAGCAACAAATTTTTTCCCATTCCCTTATGAGTTCCCGCTGCCTATGGAAAGACGTTGGGAGTTCTTCAAGCGCTGCCTGAAGTGTGGTAGTAAGAGCACATCCCTGGACGGTCACTCCCTCTGCTTGTTGTGCCTGGGCGAGGGACACCGTGTCGACTCGTGCCCGCATTGCTTGAGGTTTTCCAAACAGACATGGAAAAATCGAGCAGAAAGGCTATCAGCGGCTTTAGTCAAATCGGCTCTTCGACTGCCGAAAATGGCATTGGGCCCTTCGGCATCGAAGGGTGACGCAACCCAATCCACAGCCTCTGCATCGATGGGTCTGTCATCTCCAGTGCCGACGGTTATGCCGACTGAGTGGGATTGACCCATGAAACAACCCTCTGAAGGGTAGGTGGAGCCCACTCTGCCGAAGAAACATCGGGATGATTCGGGGAGCCGGTCATCCCTCCCAAAGAAGCATAAGTTGAAGAACAAGTGTAGGAAGGACAGACTTTCTCGCACTCCTTCCCCTTCTAGGGATGCTTCGACAGATTCGATATTGGCGCAAACCGCTCCACCATGGAAAATTCTGGCATCACCCAGCTGCCAGAGAAGCCCATCGGTATCAGGAAGGCTTGGGTCTCAACCGACCCATTTTTCGGGATTGGAGCAGGAAATCGACCTGACCCAGCGGACTCATTCTTCCAGGTTGGAGTTGTGTTGGCGAAACAACAGCAGTTTGGTATTGAAGATTGAGGCTTTGGCTCCGAACGAACCAACAATAAAAATTTCTTCAAATATATTAGATGAAGGAAACAAGCCAGGGAGGCAGTGGGGCCCTTGGATGACCAAGGGGTTAAAGGATTACTGAGGGAGGATAGGGAAATGACTGAGAAGCTGAATGCATTTTTTGCCTCCGTCTTCACTGTGGAAGATAAGTGTTTGCACACTCCAGAACCACTACTTTTGGAAGGGGTGTTGAAAGACCTGAGTCAGATTGAGGTGACAAGAGAGGAGGTCCTACAACTGATAGACAAATTAAAAACTAATAAGTCACCAGGTCCGGATGGCATACATCCAAGAGTTCTGAAAGAACTCAAAGTTGAACTTGTGGATCTTATGACAAAAGTATGTAATCTTTCATTGAAATCTGCCTCCGTTCCTGAGGACTGGAAGGTAGCAAATGTCACCCCCATCTTTAAAAAGGGTTTCAGAGGAGATCCAGGAAATTACAGGCCAGTCAGTCTGACTTCAATACTGGGAAAGTTGGTAGAAACCATTATCAAGGACAGAATGAGCAAGCACATTGATGAACACGGGTTATTGAGGAAGACTCAGCATGCGTTTTGTAAGGGAAGATCTTGCCTCACTAACCTGTTATATTTCTTTGAGGGGGGAACAAACATGTGGACAAAGGGGACCCAATAGATGTTGTTTACCTTGACTTCCAGAAAACTTTTGATAAAGTTCCTCATCAAAGCCTCCTTAGAAAGCTCGAGAGTCATGGAGTAAAAGGAGAGGTCCTCTTGTGGATCAAAAAGTGGCTAATTAATAGGAAGCAAAGAGTGAATATAAATGGGCAGTCTTCGCAGTGGAGGATGGCAAGCAGTGGGGTGCCGCAGGGCTCAGTACTGGGTCCCATGCTCTTTAACTTGTTCATAAATGATTTGGAGTTGGGAGTGAGCAGTGAAGTAGCCAGGTTTGCAGATGACACTAAATTGTTTAGGGTGGTGAGAACCAAAGAGGATTGTGAGGCACTCCAAAGGGATCTGTTGAGACTGGGTGAGTGGGTGTCAACATGACAGATGAGGTTCAATGTGGCCAAGCGCAAAGTAATGCACATTGGGGCCAAGAATCCCAGCTACAAATACAAGTTGATGGGGTGTGAACTGGCAGAGACTGACCAAGAGAGAGATCTTGGGGTTGTGGTAGATAACTCACTGAAAATGTCAAGACAGTGTGTGATTGCAATAAAAAAGGCCAATGCCATGCTGGGAATTATTAGAAAGGGAATTGAAAACAAATCAGCCAGTATCATAATTTATTTATTTATTTATTTATTTAAGATTTATACCCCGCCCTTCCCACAAGTGGCTCAGGGCGGCTTCCAATAGTAGATCCATCAAAATTACACATATAAAGGGATCCATATTTAAAACAGATAAAACAGATAAAACAGATAAAACCCTAGTTATTAATACACATAAATATTTCAGCTATATATAAAAGGAATCCAGCAAGTTACAGTAAAATTCTCAAGCTAAGTATAGGCTAGCCGGAAGAGGGTCGTCTTACAGGCCCTGCGGAACTGAACAAGGTCCCGCAGGGCCCTCACCTCTTCCGGCAGCTGATTCCACCATGTAGGGGCCATAACAGAGAAAGCCCTTTCTCTGGTGGACTTCAACCGGGCTTCCTTCGGCCCAGGGATAGTAAGGAGATTTTGTGTTCCCGACCTCAGTACTCTCTGGGGAACGTGCGGGGAAAGACGGTCCTTCAGGTAGACAGGTCCCAAGCCATATAGGGCTTTAAAGGTGATAACCAGCACCTTGTACCGGACTCGGTATATTACTGGAAGCCAGTGCAGGGTCCGAAGACCCGGCTGAATGTGTTCCCGCTTTGGGAGACCTAATAACAGCCGGGCCGCGGCATTCTGCACCAGCTGCAATTTCCGAGTTCGGGACAGGGGCAGCCCCATGTAGAGGGCATTACAGTAGTCTAACCTCGAGGTGACCGTAGCGTGGATCACTGTTGCTAGGTCGTCGCGCTCCAAAAAGGGGGCCAGCTGCCTTGCCCGCCTAAGATGAAAAAACGCGGACTTGGCAGCGGCTGCTATCTGAGCCTCCATCTTTAGGGAAGGCTCCAACAGCACCCCCAAGCTCCTGACCCTGTCCGCCGCTATCAGCGGCGCACCGTCAAAGGCTGGTAGGGGGATTCCCCCTTCCGGACCACGGCGACCCAAGCAAAGGACCTCTGTCTTCGCAGGATTAAGCTTCAGCCCGCTCAGTCTGAGCCATTCAGCCACGGCATATAGTGCCCGGTCTAGATTTTCCGGGACGCAGGTCGGCTGGCCATCCATCAATAGATAGAGCTGGGTGTCATCAGCATACTGATGACACCCTAGCCCGTACCCTCGGGCAATCTGGGCAAGAGGTCGCATATAGATGTTAAATAACATCGGGGAGAGAACCGCCCCTTGAGGCACACCACAGTCAAGTGTGCACCTCCGGGACAGCTCCCCCCCAACTGCGACCCTTTGTCCCCGACCTTCAAGGAAAGAGGAAAGCCACTGTAAAGCCAACCCCTGAATCCCTGCGTCGGCGAGGCGACCCTTCAGTAGCCGATGGTCGACCGTGTCGAACGCCGCCGACAGGTCCAACAACATCAGCACCGCCGAGCCGCCCCGATCCAGATGCCGTTGAAGGTCATCCATTAGGGCGACCAGCACCGTCTCCGTCCCATGTCCCGGGCGAAAGCCGGACTGAAATGGGTCAAGGATGGAAGCATCCTCCAGGAAAGTCTGCAGCTGCTTCGCCACTGCCCTCTCGATAAGTTTGCCCAAAAAGGGCAAATTTGAGACCGGCCGATAGTTTGCCAATTGGGCCGGATCTAAAGATGGTTTCTTTAAGAGGGGACGGACCACGGCCTCTTTGAGTGGCGTTGGAAAGTGCCCTTCCCTCAGGGATCTATTTATGATATCCCGTATAGGATATCTAAGGTCACCCTGGCAAGATTTAATAAGCCAGGAAGGGCATGGGTCCAATTTACAGGTAGTTGGGCGAGCCGCTAAGAGTATCCTGTCAACTTCCTCCAGGCTGAGGGGGTCGAAGTCATCCAGCGTATAATCCGAAGACAGGCTCGGAGCCTCGGGTTCACTAACTGTCTCAAAATTGGCAGAGGAGTCGGGGCGGAGTGACGCGATTTTATCCACAAAAAATTTCGCAAAAGCCTCACAGCCTATTTCCAATTCAATAGAATTTGGTCTGCCTTGCGGCAGTGTTGTAAGTCCTCTAATTATGTCGAACAATTGGGCCGGGCGCGAAGTTGCGGACGCAATCTTAGCCGCAAAGAACGCTTTCTTTGCGGCTTTGATTGCCATCTCATAGGCCTTCAAATTCTCTCTATAAGATGTTCGGGTCACTTCGTCTCGAGTACGCCGCCATTGCCTCTCTAGCCGTCTGAGTCCCCGCTTTTGTTGCCGCAGCCCCTGGTTGAACCAGGGCGACGGCTTCGGGCGGGAACGCAGAGGGCGCTTGGGTGCGACCTCCTCGATGGCCCTGGAGAGCCCATCGTTCCAGGACTCTACCAGATCATCCAGGGAGTCGCCAGCAGGCCAGGTATCCCGAAGAGCCGTTAGGAACCGTTCCGGGTCCATCTGGCTCCGCGGGTGAGCTAAAATACGCTCTCCGCCTAAACAGGTTTTGGGTGACACTCCCATACGAGCCTTAAGGGCAAAGTGATCTGACCATGGCACTGCTTCCATTGCAATATCAGTCACTGATATTCCGGCCGCAAAGACCAGGTCTAACATGTGTCCCGCCTGATGAGTGGGCGTTGTAATAACCTGGGAGAGTCCTAGTGTCGCCATGGATGACACCAGGTCCGTCGCCTGGCCGGAGGCCGCGTCGTCAGCATGGACATTGAAGTCACCCAAGACCAAAAGCCTTGGGTGCTCCAACGCCCAGCCCGCCGCGGCCTCCACCAGGGACGGTAAGGCGTTGGCCGGTGCGTTAGGCGGTCGGTACACCAGCCAAATCGCCAACCCCTCCCCAACATCCCACATCAGGCCAACACATTCTATGCCTGGAATCTCTGGGGCCGGGAGTGCCCTAAAGGAGTAAGCCTCTCGTATGAGAAGAGCCACCCCTCCCCCCCGCCCGCTGGTCCGTGACTGGTGGAAGACCGAGTATCCCGGGGGAACGGTCTGGGAGAGAACTACCGTCTCCCCTTCCCGCACCCAGGTCTCGGTCACGCAAGCCAGGTCCATGTCCTGTTCGGTCAGAAACTCTCGCAGGACAGAGGTCTTATTATTAATGGACCTGGCGTTGCATAACACCAGTGACGGAGGCGAGTAATTCAGCCTGGTCCTACTACTTGTCACCGTCGGGATGGGACGGAGGCTGGAAGGGGGTCGAGCACTCTTATGTCTCGATCTCCTTCCCTTATAACTCTGCCTCGTCCCACCGTCATATCTTCCCCTCCCCAGGAGTACTGGTATCCCTAGGCCAGTCATCTTGTCAATGATCCCTAGTCCGGTGGAGCCTTTTGAGCTACCCTCTCTTCTCACCCCTCCTTCCAGCCAATCTATCTGTTTTTATAAATTAATTAAACTAATCTAGTTAAACTAATCTGCCAATTCCTATATAGCTATTTAATTAATTAGCTCCCTAACTTCTCGATCATTAGCCAAAAATCCAATTAATTTAATCTAAAAGCTCATTAATTATAAAAACCCTTCCAATAAATATCTTCCCTAATTAATTTGCCACCAATCAATTTTTCTAGCTCGTTAATTATAAACCCTCCCAATAATTTCTACCCTAATTAACTTGCTACTAATCAACTTTCAATTAGCTAATAATCCACCTCTTAAATAGCCTATAAAACCAAACCAATCTTGTCATTACATTGGCAGTTTAGATCTGCTGGGGTGGGGGATTAATATAAGGATGTAAACAATTGAGTAAAGTGCAATAGTTTTTTAAAGTGCTGAAGTCTATAAGGTGCATTGATCTTATTTCCGTGTCTTTGTCTTTATCTTCGGGCGTGCTGAGTTCCATGTGGAGCTTGTTCTTTAAAGTGGTGGGAGGGGAAGGGTTGCTGAGAGGTAGACAGCTCTGTAGGGGGGGTCGTTGGGGTGATCTTATAATGACTATATAGCTGGCCGATGGATTCGGGAGGCCCACTGCGCAATCTCGGGGGGGCCCGGAGGGGTATGAGCTCCGTTACACCCCCTTCGTCACACAGGCTCCACCCTAGTCCGCAGTTCAGCTCGGCCCCTTTCGATGTTATCCGGGCCCTTCGGCTACCAGTCGTGTCCCAACGCGGTGCCCTACAACCACTCCCACACCGGGAAGGGAGGGGGGGGATACATCCCCAAGTTTCTCCGCCACGCACAGCTGATACAATGGTCGACACCCCCACCAACCCCTCACTAGTCCTTTCCTCAGTCTCCTCCGGCCCACAGCTCTGCTCCTCCAGCTCACGGCTCAGAGTCTCTGCCTCCGCCACGCTCCAACACGGCCCCGGCGGGCTCGGCTCGCTCCTCCCGCTATGCGGGCGCCGCCCGTTGCATTCCACGCCGCCCACCGCCCGTTCTCTACTCAGTTCCGCGGCCCGGCGTGGCTCGTCTCGGCACCTCGGCAGGTCAGCGGGCCGCTGCAGCAGCTCACGTCGCCCGCCGCCGTTTTCTGCCTGGCTCCGCGGCCCCGGCGTGTCGCAGCTCAGTCCGGCACCGCAGCAGGCCAGGAGCGCCGTCCGCCGTCGGTCACTCCGCTCGCCTCGCCCGCCGTCGCTCTCCACTCCACTCCGCGGCTAGGAGCGGCGCGGCTCGGCCCAGCACCACAGCACTCAGAAAGATTTCAAATAGGAGAGTGGGGTAATAATACTTGAAATTTTCCCCTCACCTTCCTCTCAACTGCAATTGCAAGTCACTCAATAAAAACGGGTAGCTTAACTCAGCTTGTATTTAGTTGTGTGACGGTGAAAGCTGTTGTCTCGAGGAGCTCCGGTGTTAGGGCTCCTTCACCGCCGCCGCCATTTGCCCCTGTATAAATCGATGGTGCATTCTCATTTGGAATACTGTGTGCAATTCTGGTCACTGCACCTCAAAAAGGATATTATAGCATTGGAAAAAGTCCAGAAAAGGGCAACTAGAATGATTAAAGGTTTGGAACACTTTCCCTATGAAGGTTAAAATGCTTGGGGCTCTTTAGCTTGGAGAAACTTTGACTGTGGGGTGACATGATAGAGGTTTACAAGATAATGCATGTGATGGAGAAAGTAGAGAAAGAAGTCCTTTTCTCCCTTTCTCACAATACAAGAACTCGTGGGCATTCGATGAAATTGCTGAGCAGTCAGATTAAAACGGATAAAAGGAAATACTTCTTCACCCAAAGGGTGATTAACATGTGGAATTCACTGCCACAGGAGGTGGTGGCGGCTACAAGCATAGACAGCTTCAAGAGGGGGTTTGATAAAATATGGAGCAGAGGTCCATCAGTGGCTATTAGCCACAGTGTGTGTGTGTATATATATATATCAAGTCAAGTCAAGTCAAGTCAAATTTATTTTTATATCCCGCCCTCCCCCGCCAAAGGCAGGCTCAGGGAGGCTGTATATATATATTTTGCCACTGTGTGACACAGAGTGTTGGACTGGATGGGTCATTGGCCTGATCCAACATGGCTTCTCTTATGTTCTTATGAACCCATAGTACCACTTCCTCCTCCTCCTAGCACAGGACATCTTCGGAGAGAGGCTGAATCGAATGCTTTTATTTGTAGGTTCCTGCCACCACCCATGTGGGACCAGCATCAGTGGCCTTGTTCATTTGGAACTTATCCATATCCGTCACCATATCTGTGGTACCCCCCCCCCCCCCGCGAGCTGCCAGAATGGGACCAATGCTCAGAATCTTCGCACTTCTCAAGGGTCTTGCATCACTCTACCACCCGCCGCACACCTTCAGCCTCGGTGTCAATTCCTCCTGAGAGGTGTAGGGAGAGGTCTGGGGATCCACAGGCTCACCCGTTGGCATTGCTCCGTTCACCCGAGCATGCTTCGACCCTGCTGTCATCAGAACACTCTGAGAGGAGAGGAGATTTCTCGACGTCGGACTCCGAGGTTGGTACTGATGATCCAGACAAGGCACACGCTGAACCTTCTTCAGACTCTCATATTGCAGAGGATCTTCCGATATCCTCTTCGGAGGATCTCAAGTCGTATGGGGACCTGGTGAAGCATATGGCACAATCTCTTTCCCTTTCGGTGGTCCAACCGCAGCCAGTTATCGATGATACTGTATTCGATATTATGCAATGAGACACATGGACAGCCGTGGCCCTCCCAGTGTCCAAAGTCATACTGCAAGCAGTAAAGGAGCCTTGGGCAAAGCCCACATCCACACTGATTTCCGCACGACGTCTAGACCATATGTATCGCGTCCAAGAGGCTGCTGCTGAGTTTCCTTTTTCTCACCCCAAACCCAATTCGGTGGTGGTTTCTTCGTCCTTGAAGGCTCGCAAGGAGGGCAAGAAGATCGATAATTCTGGTAGACTTTTCTACTCGGCTGGAGTTGGAGGTGAAAATCTCCAACTACGCTGCATGTATGGCATGCTACCAGTATTCGATTTGGGAACAACTCACACCTCTACTGTCATCTATGGGTGAGGAGAAGCAGTCTCTGATAAAGAAACTGCAAAGAGAGGGATTTGCTGTGGCTAAACAGCAGCTGGCTGCGTCAAAGCACATGGTGAATGTCTCTGCCAAGACTCTAACCTCTGCCGTCTCCCTACACCGTCACTCTTGGTTGCGTTCAACAGTCCTTCAGCCTGACACCAGGGCTTATGTGGAAGACCTTCCCTTTGAAGGTGAAGGTCTTTTTAGCTCAACAACTGCGTCCTACAGGAAATGGACAAAAGTATTAAGACCTCGAGGAACCTTGGCATCCCTACGTCTTTTTGGGCTGGAAAGCCCAAGCAGTGGCAGAAACCCTGGCCCAAGAGGCCTTATCAGAAATTTTCCCCTGACTGATCTTGGAGGCTTCACTCTTCACAGACTGAGAGTAGATTTCCTTATAGGGGAAATAATAAGTCTAAGTTTGCTTTGGCTTCTGCAGCTACCAATAAATCCAAGGGGTCCCACCCCTCAAAGCAGGGCCTTTGACTTTTCAACGCCCCTACTTCTCCCATCTGCCTCCATCACCATCTACCTGCATGGGAGTCCATCTCCACAGACAAATGGGTTTTCTCCATTATAACAGAGGGTTACAAGATAGACTTTGTTCAGGTTCCAACTCAGTCAGTTTTTGTCATCACACCTTCTTCCCCCCTCTGCTAGAAGAGGTGAGCAATCTCTTGTAGAAACAAGCCATAGAACCGGTCCCTCAAGCTGCCAGAAATGGGTTCTATTCTTGTTATTTTCTGGTCCCCAAACGAGATGGGGGACTGAGACCAATTATGGACCTTCAAAATCTGAACAAGTTTATCGTGTACCAGAAATTCTGGATGTCTACCCTACAAACAATCCTTCCTCTTATCAGCCAAGGAGACTGGATGGTGACCTTGGATCTGAAGGATGTCTACTTCCATGCAAGCATCCACCCATCTTACAGGCAGTTCCTCAGGTTCGCGATAGGTTCCAACCATTTTCAGTTCAAAGCCCTTCTATTTGGCCTGTGTACTGCACCGCGGGTGTTTACCAAGATGATGAGTGTTGTAGCCGCACACCTCCGGCTTCAAGGCATAGTTGTCTTTCCGTATATAGACGACTGGCTCCTTGTGGCGGACTCGAAAGAGCGTCTGTCCAGCCATATTGCAACAACTCTCCATCTTCTCCATACCCTAAGTCTGCAGGTCAACATGAAAAAGTCCCACTTGATGCCATCAAGGACAGTTCAGTTTATTGGGGCTCTGTTGGACACAGGCCTTCATCGTGCTTTTCTGCCTCAACAGAGAGCAATGGACATAATCACTCTCATTCATCTTTTTCAAGTCCAGAAATGGGGCACAGCACAACATCTGCAGCGGCTGCTGGGACTGATGGCAACTACCAGTGTGTTACTGTTCACGAAACTTCGAATGAGAGGCTTCAACTTTGGTTCCTCAGAAAGTTTTGGCCTCTAAGGGACTTGCCTCGAAAGAGGTTCACGATTTCACCCTTGATCCTTCGGTCCCTGGAATGGTGGACTTCCAGAGACAATATCTTTCATCTGCCTGTAACGATGGTTACAATCACCACAGATGCGTCCCTATGGGAATGGGGTGCTCACATGGATACTCTGTGTGTGGGGGGTCCGTGGCCACCACAGCTGACTCGTTGCCACATAAACTATCTCGAACTGTTGGCAGTTCATCTCGCCCTTCGATCCTTCTGTCCCTTGGTAGCAGGAAAGGCTGTGGCTGTGTTGACGGACAATATTACAGCCCTTTGTTATGTCAACAGACAGGGTGGGACAGTCTCCCGAAGACTCTGTGTGCTAGCGATGGAGCTGTGGCTGGAGTGTTTGGATCAAGGCATCTATGTGAAGGCCTCACACCTTCCAGGGGTACTCAATCTCCAGGCAGATTTGTTGAGCAGAGGAGCAGCATCGCCGCACGAATGGGAGATACAGTGGCGTTTCCTTCAACCAGTGTTCCAGCTCTGGGGGTATCCTCAGATTGATGTTTTCGCCACAGCCCTGAATCCGAAGTGTCCCTTATTTTGCACCAGGGGAGCAATGGATCCAGCTTCCTTGGGAGACGGTTTAATGTTTCAGTGGAAGGGTCATTTTCTGTATCTGTTTCCGCCTCTTCTGCTGCTGACGAGAATAGTCAACAAGATAAAGAGGGAGAAACCGAGGTGCATACTAATTACGCTGTGGTGGCCTCAGCAAAACTGGTTTCCGATTTTGCTCCACTTAGCGCGGGAAGTTTTTCATCATTTCCCAGCGGAACCAGACCTTCTTTCGGCCCAAGAAGGGCAAGTGTTTCACCACAGCGTACCTCACCTAAAATTGACAGCGTGGTTCATCGACCCTGCGAATTTTCGAGCAGAGTCAAGTATGTTTTTCTGAACAGTAGAAAGTTGTCTACCCGTATTTCCTATGACAGGAAATGGGGGAGATCTGTCTGGTTTTTGGCTGATCCTGCAATTTCACCCCAACGGGTGGGTTTACCTGTGATTTTTGATTTTCTCTTATCTTTGATTGATGCTGGACTTTCCTTTTCTTCTGTGAAAGTTTATTTATCAGCTATATCAGTTCACCATGAGCCTGTTGAGGGGCATTCAGTGTTTGCTCATCCTCATTTGAAGCAATTTCTGAAGGGACTGGTCAGGTTGCATCCTCTGTCTAGATAACCCTCACAGTTGTGGGATTTGCCATTAGTTTTGGACAGGTTGACCAGGTGTCCTTTTGAACCAATAGCAACTTGTTCCCTACAGCTTCTATCCTGGAAGACTGCATTTCTGGTGGTGATCACGTTGGCATGCCATGTAGGGGAGCTCATGGCTATGAGTTGTGACCACCCATACTTAGTGTTTCATGAGTCCGGAATTTCGTTGGCTCCTGATGTTTCGTTTCTCCCTAAGGTGGTTTCCCAGTTTCATATTAAGTTGGACGTTTGGTTACCTACGTTTTACCCTATGCCTTCTTTGGACGAGGTGTGTCGGTGGCATGCTTTGGATGTCAAGCGTGCGTTACTTTTTTATCTGAGCTACTCTAAGAGTTTTTGTCAGGACCAGCATCTCTTTGTCTCCTATGCTGCTCCTAGGTAGGGTTCTAAAATTTCTTCGCAGAGGCTTTCGAAATGGCTTACCTAAACCATTAAATTGTGCTACTTGTTGGCGAAGAAGCTGTTGCCTGGACCCATTCGTGGACACTCTGCTAGGGCTATGGCAATGTTGGTGGAGTTCCTAAAGGGTGTCTCCTTGATGGATGTTTTCAAGGCTGCTACTTGGTCCTCTCCCCATGCTTTCATGAAGCATTACGCTCTGGATGTGCATGCTCAGCAGAGGACTCGTCTGGGAGCTGTGGTGCTGCAAGCTGTCTCTTCTGGTTGACCGTCTGCTCCTGCTTCCAGGTATGTCTGGCTTGCTAATCTCCCATGAGTGTGAAGCACAGAGACCAGGAAGAAGATAGACAGGTTGCTTACCTGTAACTGTTGATCTTCAAGTGGTCATCAGTGCATTCACACTACCTGCCCTTCTTCCCCACTGCTGACGGTTTCCCTATTTTAGGGGCTTCCAGTGGTCAGGAAGGAACTGGTCGGATCCTTGCGCTGGCTCCAATGAGCATGTGTACTGGGGCTCCTGCGCATCCTCACTGGGTGCCAAACGCGAAAAATCCCGGGCTTTTTAGGTACTGATTCGGGGATTGGTGCAGACGCTCTATCCCATGAGTGTGAATGCACAGATGCCCACTCGAAGATCTGCGGTTACAGGTAAGCAACCTGTCTTTTCATGTGCTGGTCAATCAATGGAGATAACAGAGGCTTTGCACTGTAGCTCCTGTGTTATTGAGCAAGCCTGGCAAAGCAAGCTGTGATGTAGAAGGAGGCAAGAGAGAAGGAAGCCGGTAACAGTAAGTTGCTTGAGGGTCTGATAGGAGCCCTCTGGGGGCCTGATCTTGCCCTTGGGCCACATGTTTGACACCACTGCTTTATAATCTAAATATTATCAGGTAACTTATTTCCAATTATTCCATTTTCAGTGGAGTATAAAGAGAGATACAATGATTTAGAAAAATATGTATGTTCCCTGAAGAATGATGACTTTGCTATTGATCACTATCATCCCTGTGCTGCAGTGACTGTGGACCATGTAAGTTGATAGCACTATTAGATTCCATAACTATGTTAGAAAGCTTTAACAGTTGGAACAAAAGAACATTCCTTTGCTTAAAAGGAAAATTTGCCCTATCTGTAGCAACTTGCTGGGCAATATTCAGCAGAGCTTTTTTTGAGTATGAAATTAACAGCACAAGTCCTATTATTTTTCTTTCTTTGGCATTACAGATTGAGAAATATGGTTTCCCCTTGGACCTTTCTCTGTCTCCTCGAGAAGCTGTTCTGTTGTATGACACCATGGTAAAAGTTAGAGAAAACTGGCCAGGAAAACGTGTATGTAAACGTTATTTAGCTATTTTAGTTGGTACTCAGAGTAAATACCCCACCAAAAGGAGGGGAACAGATTGAAGGAGAAGCTGTTTGGTTTGAGGACATTTTGGATGCACAAGTGTAGTAATATTTCCTCATCTTTTTTTAGGGACTAGATCCTGAGGAGTTTTTTAAGGACAAGATTATAATCACTAAAACAGAGGCAAGACAGTATGAGAAACAGTTGAAAGAAGAACTAGAGATGTGGATTAAACATGGCCTCCAAAATGAGGTATTTATTATTTTTCACCTACTTATTGGTATATTTACTTCATTGCTAAACTGTTGCTGTTTTTGGCTAGGCAAAAGAAGTGCTACAGCTGCTCAAACCTCAACCTTCTTGCTCTGCTGAAAAAGAGATGAGAACCAATTTTCCTCGTTTTGTGGAAAAACTACACCAGATGGATAAATTGCCTGCACTGTTTTTCCTGTAAGGAATACAAATGGGGAAGAGATGTCTGATTTGTATAGCTGTGGTATTCATAATCAGGAAGGTAGTAACTTGTATCTGAAAACTAAAATATATCTATTGTGCATTAATGGTCTCAAAAGTTCAAAATGTTGATTCCATCCACAAAAATCTATTATATATTCAAATCATTTATACTGTGCCATAGGGATCAAACCTGAGCAGGTCTACTCTGGAGCAACTGTTAGCAGAATGAGTTTTTGTTCATAAAGAACCACATTCTGGAGTGTGGAAGGCGGACTCTTTGACCCCACTAAATGCCCTCCCCTCCCCCAAAACTCCCGTAAGCCACCCCCCCCCCAAAAAAAATCTTCAAGAATTTTCCAATCTGGAGCTTGCACTGTAGAAAGGATAGTATTTATTTAGAGAAGTTCTACTATTAGATAAATAGTGGTGACTTAGCTACATGGTTAACAGGAAGAGATGTGATGAAGTAGGACACAGGCTTGAAAGCTGTATTCTGGGGACAAAGAAACAACATTTAACAGAAGAAAAAAGAGAACTGCCCATTTCCCTATCTGACTAGCTTTTCCATGTGCTGCCCCATGTAGGAGCTGTTTCTTTTCGTACACTTGACATTCCAACAGTCAGTTATATATTATTCAATGAGGTTTACTCCTCGGCAGTGATGTAAAAAAATCTGGAACTTTTGAGGCCTGAAATTTTGTGGGGAAACCCCCCCCCCTGAAATTTTGGGGGAAATTGAAATATTTATAGTACATTTCTATCAAACCTACACTTCTTTTACCAATTTAGCAACACAAAATTAATCACTTTAAATCGAAATAATTGAAATCCCTGAACTCTTTAATGTATTCACATTAAAAAAATAAACATATTAATTATCATGAAAATTATTTCTGCATCTGAATAAAAGCTGAGCTATACAATTAAGAATAATTAATTCTTTATAACTTTACTGCTTGGGTAGGCATTTGCATAATACTTTAATGATAAGCTATCTGGACATTTAAAGCAGTAATACTTCATGGAGAGCCACATTCAAAATTACCATAAACCAAAAGAGCCACAAAACTATTGTTTGGCCAGTGTGCTGAACGTCTCACACATGCAGTAGGGGAAATTTAAAAGGTTTTAATTGGTGCTTGCATAGATTCCTGGGGGGAAGCAAAGATCGGGGAATGCCCCCTTTCTACAAGTTTCCTCTTGTAACATTATAATGATATGATCTAGCAGTTCCCTTTTTAAAAAACCCTCTATCGCCTCTGGTACATGTTTGGGGGAATGGCAGCCATTGGGGCTGAGGCAAGGACACTGGCATCTATGTGGGCCAGACCTACAAAAATGTTTATCTTCCCATCCACATGGTTTCCCAAAAGATCATACTAAAAACATTTGGGAAAGATTGTGTCAAAATGGGAATAAACACAGAAATAGGACAAATGGAGGACAACATCTTTGTGGATGTTCCTGGAAGCAATGCTGCTTTAAGGAACCAAACTCCTTCCTTATGGAAGGAGCAAATGATGCATATGGGAATATTTGAGGCAGGGTCAGGCGTAGCAGTGGGATGGAGGAGATGAAATATGGAAACAAGCGTGGAAAAGGAAAGAATGGTATTTCACCCCCTCAAGTCCTTTTGGGTCTTCGTCAGGGCTCTTTTTTGTAGCAGGAGCTTCTTTGCATATTAAGCCACAGCCCCTGATGTAGCCAATCCTCCAAGAGTTTATAGGGCTCTTAGTACAGGGCCTACTGTAAGCTCTAGGAGGATTGGTTACATCAGGGGTGTGTGGCCTAATATGCAAAGGAGTTCTTGCTACAAAAAAACCCCTGGTCTTTGCTATTTAAAATCTAATCATAACTGTGGTTTAAATTTTAAAGGTTCAAGATTAAAGCAGTGGAAGATAGGGCTAAAGAAGTTTGCAAAGCCTTAGAGGAGAAGCAAGAGAACAAACAGATCCCAGGTTCTGAAAAAGAGCAATTGTTAACAAAAAAACGTAAAAAGATTGAAAAGTCTTTGGCAAATCAGAAAGCGTAAGTATTTTAAACTTTTTTTGGACATACTTTAATTCTATAAGACTTGTAGATGTGTCAAATTAAATGCTGAATAAACTATGGAGTAAATGATCGAAATTAAAAAACCCAGCATTATCTTTTTCTAAACACCCATAGTTTTTATAACTAAAAATATAGGTGTTTAGAAAAAGAAATAGTCTTTCTATTGTTTTTATAATGTAAAAAGAACAATTATTAGTTGTAAAGGTTTTGCTAAGTTGTTTAATACTTTCTATTTTTTTATCTAAGCTTCAGAATTATGCCAACCTGCTTTTAAACAAAGGAGATTCCATAACTTTTCAGTTGCAGCTTGAAATTGATTATTGTTTGGTTTATTGTTTTAATGATTTGGATCCTACTTCACATAAAAAGGCACTTTTGTTCGGGATGGGTGGTTAGGTTTTGTGCAATCCTAAGTGGGTCTACTCAGAAGCAAGTGCCATTGTATTTATTATGGCTTACTTTGAAGAAAATGTTCATAGGATTGTAGTCTTTATCTCAAAGTTCTGTGTGTAAGCTTTCCAGTGTATTTTTTAAAATACAGTAGGTATGTTAAATTCAGATTTGAACTGGCAGCACAAGGCATAAGGAGGGGGACATAAACCTTCCCCTTGACTGCTTTCCTGTACTATTTAACTCTTAGGACAAACATACAAATCCTTTATCAGGTCTTGTATCAGAACCAGTTATGCTTTCTTCTATGGTGCAAATGGCAGTTCTGCAGGGGGCCCTTGGATTGAGAAAATGGCTTGGTAAATGGAAGGCTTAAAACCTTCTCTGTGATACTATGGTCTAGATCTGAACTGGAGTTCTGTGTGCTGTTTAAGAAAAGGGGAGGGAACAAATAGTTACTGGGGGCTTCAAATAGTGATTCCTTGGCTTTGTCATGTGTCTTTTTGACCCTTTATTATTAGCTTTTGAACTTACTAGACTTTGATTCCTGAGTCCATTTCCTTTTATTCTTTATTACCTGCAGTCTTTCAGGCAGAATACATTGCTTAAGGAACAATTGGCATAGTTTCTCACCAGTTTTATGACCACACCTGAAAAAGTATATTCCCGAATGCTTAGAAAATGGTGGCACCTATTCAGATTATAATTGTACATATGTAATCAGACTGCACAAAGAACTATTTGTAGAATTGTACTAAAGTCTTGTTAAATTATTTCAGTGTCCAGTTTAATTGACAATTCTTTAGTTTGCAAATGGCTCAAAGTAGAAGATCAGTAAATGCATATACAACTCAGTTGGAATTTTTGTGGCTTCCATAGTGTCATGTATAAAACACACACACACAACTTGATGTCAACATTATCTGTTCCTAAGGTGCAAAATCTTAGGGTGCAAAACATGTAATGAAGGATAAGAAATGGTGAGCTTCAAATAAAAAGGAAATAAAAACATGTTATAATCAATGTGTATATGTTTATTCAGTGATAAAAAAGTCAGCCGTGAAGATGACAAAACAATAACTAAGATAGCTGAACTTGAAAGCTTAATGGATCGCCTTGAGAAGATTGCTGAAATCCCTTCTGACTGTACATACGCAAATGATCAAGCTGTTGATAAGGGGGTGAGCAGAAAGACCTTTCTACTATTAAAAAGGACCCTGATGGAGAGTGTTACCTTTAAGCTGAGTTAATGTGAGCTAGTTCACAGGTTTTTTAGCCTCCAGCTCACACGTTTTTCTTTTTGCTCAGGAAGGATGGCCCCAGAGCAAACTAATTTATGCAGTAGTTCACAACTTTAATGCCAGTAGCTCATGAAGTAGAATTTTTGCCCTGCAGCTTAGAGGGAGCATTACTGATGAACTGCTTATTTGTTTGATTTGTACCCTCCTTTTCAATCAAGACTGGTTCCTAAAGCAATTCAGAACAATTAAAATCCATCACAGAAATCCAGTTACCAGTATGCAAAAACAGAGAAAACAACTGAGAGAAGAAAATAATGAAATAAATGTAACCATCTCGCTCCCAGTAGGGAAAAGGAAATGCAAATAAAGGGGACTAATATATTTAAAAACCACAAGTCAGTGCAGCTTTCCTTGGAGTAAACCCATATCTTTCACTTAACTGGACATGAAACTCCCAAACTTCTCCTTTCACCCAAGTGTTAAAGGTCTCCAAAAGAACAGGAAGCACAGATCACAAAAACAGTTCAACAAAAACAGACAACAGCCCTACTTCCGCCATATCTACAATGGATATATCTTCCCAGACTGCCATGATCACCTGGTATGTTGTAACTGTTAGACTAGGATCCTGGGAAACCATGTTCAGTCCCCACTGTGCCATGGAATCTTACTGGGTGACCTTGGGCATGTCACACACACTTATTCTAGCCTATTTCAGATGGAGGAGAAAAGAAGTATGTAACTGACCTGGATAGCCCAGGCTAGCTCAAACCTGACAGACGGTACAAGATAAACAGGGCAGGTCCTAGCTAGTATTTGGATGAGAGATCTCCAAAGAATACCAGGGTTGTGACATGGAGACTGGCAATGGCAAACCAAATGTCTCTAGCCTTGAAAACCATATGGGGTCGCCATAAGTCAGCTGTGATTTGAAGGCAACCCCACCCCCACCGCCCAAAACAAACAAACAAACTCCTGCTTTGGAACCTTGTTGGGGAGAATGGTGGGTTTATTTATTATATTATTTTTTAAAATTTTGTTAATTTCTATTCTGTCATATCCCGTGGGCAGGCTCAGGGTGGAGTACAAATGTAAAATAAGTAAACAAGTAAGGTCCTTTATTAAATGATTCTAATTTAGAGTGGCAGCTAATTAATGTAATCATTTCTTCTGTAGATATAGACTGGTAAAGAGGCATGTCCTTAAAAACATGTAAAAATCCAAGAAGTTACTCATCAATGGGATTATTCATATTTTGGCATGGGCTAAAACAGTTTTTTTGTTAATACATACTATGCAAACCATATCTTTTTATTTACTTAGGTCTTGTGGAAGATAATTGGCCGAACAAGATTCATGAAAAAACACAAAGAGCTGCAAAAACTGGCACTTAGAGGCATTGGGTACCATCATGCCTCTTTAGATCGTAAAGGGAGGCAAATGGTAGAGATGCTGTTCAGGATGGGATTTATGCAGGTTTTCCAATTTCCTCCAATTTCTTCCCCATTCTAATATTACTCCCCTGTATATGAGTTATTTTTGTTATGCAATGTTTCAATAGTAAATTCAGATTAAAGGTCATTCCTTGGGGGCTCTTGTTTTCTTCTGTTTTGAAATTAGGTATTATGGCTGTCTTCTGGGGAATAGGGGTGCAGAAGTGATAGCTCAATGGGAGTGAGGGAGTCATGGTCACAGCGTATCTTCTGTCCTGTAACATCTGTTACAGACCCAGGGAACATGAAAGCTGGCGGTGCCTGCATAGTAGGCTCTTAGGACAGCACTGCACAGGCGCTGCCCAGCCACTTACACGTTTCCTGGGTCTGTAACAGACCCCTGAATGTGAAAACAGCTGCTTCTCGACCCCGCAGTTTTCCTGAATCTTTGGGAACCCTCAGTGAAGTCAGGGGGTGTGGCAGCGAGTGTGTTCAGAGTCGGGCTCTGAGCTTGCCTGCTACCATCCTGACCTTACCAGGAGTGGGGAGCAGGGGTCTGCCTGGGGTCTGCAGAACCCCCTGCACTGGGCCTGCTCTGCACATGCAAAATCAGTACTCCAGGAGCTCTGTTACTCTCGTGGAAACATGTGCTTGTTTGCCCAGACAGGAAACATTGACATGGATCCTGTGGGGCCATTCTGTTGGAGCATCAGCAGCACTGCTGATGGAATGACTTTTCTGTCTATAGAGAAGAAAAGAGTGATTTTTTTTTGTCTTCCTGACTTCTGCTGAAAATTCCTGATTTGTCACACATGCTGATCATTCAGTCCCAGCATGATTTGGGGTGGGGGTGGGAGGAGAAAAAGACTGCAGTGAAAATGGAAAGTGGGAAAGCTGCTTTCATCTAGCACAACGCCACTTCTTGCATGGCTTAGGATCCAAGCAAACCACTTAATTTTAACATGATAGCAGTTCCGTGAGGAAACTCTGCATGGAAAAGTTTAACTTGCCTGTCAAGTGTCACATTCAAGCAATGTCTGACAGATCTCCTCCTTCCAGCATATGTAGATTCATGGATATAACTACCATAATCTACATATAAAGGTTTTGGTGGCTGGCTGTGTCCAGGAAAGGAATGTATGTATCAGGCACTGTGGCTATGTAGTGAGAGGAAAAAAGGATACAGGCAAGGGATTAGCTGAGCAGCCATTTGTTTTGTTCATTAACAGGCCCATAGCTACATTAGGGGCACGGCCCCTCTGTTTAAACCCCCCTTCCCTCTATAGGGCCCCTCCATTGGAGCCATCCTCTAGGAACCCGATGCTCTTTCTTTCTGAGCAGGGTCTGCTGAGCAGAGGTGGTGAAGACGACTTAAAAGGGCGGGGGGGGGAACAGCGAGAGAGTGAGCAAGAAAGATAGAGGAAGCAACAGTGCGCGGGGGGGAGCAAGAGAAAGACGGACAGCGAGAGTGAGCGAGGGGGAAAGTGAATGAGAGAGAGAGTGACAACACTTGGGGGCTGTGAACACCACAGACATCTTGGGGCCCGCGTGAACAGGGGCTCTGTGCTACTACAGGCCCTTTTCCAAACTGTTCTCTTCCTCTGAGGTGGAGGCGGCAAAGATCTGGAAAGGCAAGTGAGCTGAAGGAGGATGTAGTTGCCTGTTGGGCCAAACAACTTTCATCCTAAAAGTGTGTGGGGGGGAGAGTTATGTCCTTCCTGAAGCCCTCAGCAATAAATGAAAGTCTGCTCAGCATGGCATGACTGTTTGGCGGCTGTCACTCAGCACTGGCGGCTTAGTTAAAATAACAGTGACTTTGCTGAGGACTGAAACACACCATGATACTTTGCTTTTCCCTGCTATAATAGCACATTGCAACCCGACTTCTTAGAGGGCTGAGAGCAGTAACAAATGTTACTGCCTGAGCATAGGGGGAGACCGAGAGAGTCCCTAGGAGTCTAAACCCTGCCCATCAATGGTCCATCCCACTTCTGTAAGCAGCTGACTGTTCTGCGGACTGCCAAGTGATTCATGAGGGAAAGCATCATTTTTCAGTACAAGCATTTTAGCTGCCTGCCATAGCAGACAGAAAATTAGTCACTTATGATCCTTCAATGTAACTGGCTTTGTAGGAGCGCTGCAAATGCGCATACTAGGTGTGACAAGGTTGGGGGGGGGGCTTTTTCCCTGTTAGCATTCCCCCCCACCCCACGGTCAGACTCTGGCCTGCTGCAGGCTGCTCAGGCAGGCATGGGCTTTCTCTTGAGTAGTAGGGGGAAGTGATCCTCGCCTGGTGGCAGGTGGAGGTCGAAAGAAGAACCAAGAAGAAGCAGCCAAGCCCTGCGCCCCCCCCACCAATTTTTTTTTCACCTGGGCCCCCCCACCCAAAATTTTCTAGCTACGGGCCTGTTCGCTAAGCTTCCTTCTTGCAGTGTCCATATGGGACTCAAACTGAACCCTTTACCAGGCAGCCCCTAGTATTGCATAACTTGGTCTGCAGAGACAGCTGCAGTGTGAAAGACTACTGGCGCTAATTTGGATATCTCAGGTTCTATAAAGCCCAGGTTTGCAGACTGCTTCCTGTCTGGACAACTTTGTCAACTGATGCAGACCTAGCTCAGATTGAGTTTAAATGTTGAGAAAAAATTAGGATCCTTGTTGTGTGAGCATGTGCGTACATAAATGTTAACAGCTACTTAACGTGTATGCATTTTTGTTATATTATTTTAAAATTGTGGTTAACAACACCCTCCCAAAATATCAACAATTCCTGGCAACTGGGCTTCATTAAGTTTGTCCCAGTATTAGCTGATATGCCTATTCTGATATGACTTTCCCTCTAAGTCAGGGATGGCCAGTGGTAGCTCTCCAGATGTTATTTGCCTACAACTCCCATCAGCCCCAGCCAGCATGGCCAATGGCTGGGGCTGAGTGGAGTTGTAGGCAAAAAAGATCTGGAGAGCTACTGTTGGCCACTCATGCTCTATGTTGTTACCAACAGTGTATTTCTTGAATATTAGCTGCTTTTTAAAAGTAGAATTTTTTGATTTTTGTTTTAGTTGGTGACAGCTACGGGAACCCTGGCTTTGGGAATCAACATGCCTTGCAAATCTGTCATTTTTCTACAGAATTCTGTGTATTTGGATGCTCTGAACTATAGACAGGTACTAAAATATACTATTAAATTCATTTTCAGAAATATTAAAAACTTGTACATATGAGAGAAGGATGGGTACAAAAATAAACAAATTGCTCATGTATGAAATTATAGGCATAGTTCCTACCTATAGCAATGTGCATGGGACTCAGTGTGTGTTTATGTATTATTTCATATATGTCCCAGCGTCCTTCCATTATTGGTCTTTTAGGGGTTTTTTGTGATTGTTGTTTTATTTACAATGTAAGCTGCCTTGAGTTCAGCAAGGTAGAGAAGTGGCTAATGTTTTAAATAATTATGTTTGCATTGACATGTTCCTCAAATTTACTTTTTTCTGTATCTTCACCATTTAGTCTTTACAATCTCACACTTTATCCTCCGTTTTGTTCACCATTCTGTTCTCTTCTCAGTATTTCCATACTTTCCAAATCTTCTTCTTCCCATACACTTTTTTCTCTATTGTCATTCTATCCTTTCTCATGTTAGTATTTATTATTTTGTATTTTTGGTAAGTCTACCTTCTACATCCCTCCCTGACATTTGTTTCTTCTCCAGTGGTCCATTCCTCTACTCCTGGAATCATAGCTCCTCCTCTTTGTGGGCAGGGCCAGCAGACTTGAACCAGGAGGGGAGGTGCTTGACCCTCTGCTTCCAGTCTGTTTGGCCCTGCCATCGGAGTAGGACGTGCCAGCAGAGCTTTAGGCCCTTTGCCCAGAGTTTATATAAAAAAGGACTTTTGAATTCCAAGTGGCGTGCTGCACGCCAAAGGAAACATCGGGGAATTGTTCTCCTCCATCATCGTTCTCCACGCAGCATAGAGCACCGCTCCTGAAGATCTGCAGCCCCTCAGCTAGCAGGAAGGTTGCAGATCACCATGCCCGACTCCCATGCACAGCCTCAAGGCACCCCGGCGATCCCGGGGGCCTGCTGAGCGGCAGTAGAGCCAGGTAGAGCCAGGAGAGGACATGTGGCATCGCACTGCCCTCCCATGCTGCCGGAACCCACTGTAGAAGAAGCAACTGTAAACCAGGCGCCCAGCAGTAGCAGCAGGAACTGGCGGCATCTCGCAACGCTCTGGAAGAGCCTGGTAGGAGCTTCCTCTTAAGGAAGCCAGGGAATTCGGCTTTGGAGCGGGGGCAAGAAGGTTGACCAGGGTCTGCCCCCACCGGTTCCCTTCCCTCCCTTCCCCCCCCTCTTTTTCTTTCCCCTTCCCTTTGGAGATCACTCTAAGGGGTTGTGGGTTTGTAGGGGCTTAGATTTTAAGAGGGGACCTTTTGCTATAAGGCTTCTCAGGGGCAGGGAAGGTGGGAGCAAACATATCCTCTCAGAGGAATTAGTTTTTAGGCGGGAAAAGCAGCCATTTCTGCTTTCTTTCACTTTCACCTGGAGACTTTCAAGATGGCCGCCCCCTCTTCCTTCCGAAAGGGAACAGTTTTGGAGGATGAGACCTGTGACTTAGAGCTTGCTGACTCCCCTATCCAGGAAGAGAAAGCAGACACCCATTCTGTGCTCCTTACAGGGGAAGATGCCAAAACAAATCTATTTTCATGGATCCAGCAACTGGTCAGAAGGGAGGTTCAGAATGCTTCTCTAGCAAGTACTCAGTCTGAACCCCAGCCCAAGAAGGATCCAAACAAAAGCATAAAGAGGACTTGCTGTCCCCCATCCCTTCCAAACGTACAAGAACAGGGGGTCAAGCTGGGTCCCAGTCCCTGAGCCCTGCTCCTTCAGAACAGGAGGTGGACTCTGACGCTCCTGAGGATTCCCTGCCCAAAGATGATGGGGAACTCTCAGAGGAAGAAGAGGAGACTGTTACAACTAATCACTCTAAACTTTTTCCTCAGGATATTTACTCACAGCTTTTACCTAAGGTTATCAGGACTTCAGTATACACCTAAGCAAAAGGGGGAAGAAGAGACAGATTTCCCAGAGGGAGATGAAGACACCATCCCCAAATCCAGCTACAAGCCTCTTCAGGTTCCACTACCAGCAGGGTTTTTCTCCATCATCAAAGTTTAGTGGGAACATCCTGCAAAACCCAAAGCTGCTGCTTCTAACTTCTCCAAGTTCTACTCTTTTATTCCTGAGGCCACCAGACATTTGAAAGTGCCTAGGGTGGATGACCCTGTTAACAGTCTAACCTCTAATTCTATCCATCCTATGGATGCAGACGGGATGCCAAAGGATCCTTCAGACAAGAGGATAGAACAGGCCCTCCGACAAGACTTTGAAGCATCTTCAAATTCTCTTAAAGTGTCAGCCATGGCCCCTCTTTTTTAGCAAAGCTTCCTGTACCTGGCTCTCGGAACTTTCCAAAAAAGACGACCTTCCCAAGGATGTAAAAGAAAGCCACCCTAGCTAACGCCTTCACGTCAGATGCCACCTTGGAGGCAGTGCAGCTTTCAGCCAGGGCTATGGCTTCTAGCGTCATTGCTCGCAGGAACACTTGGCTGCGGAATTGGGACACCGACCCTTCTGCTAGAGCTAAGGTTGCTGCCATCCCCTTTAAAGGTGGTTTCCACTTTGGAGATGCACTCAACAGATACCCGATAGAAGACAAAGATAAAAAGAAGGTCCTTCCTTCCAAGAGAAGAGAAAATAGGAGCAAATGCAGATTTCAGTCCTTTCGGGACAATAGCAGAGACTCCAGACAAAACGCCCACAAGGCCTTCAGACAGAAATGGCAACCAAAGTCTAGAGATAACAGGACCTCCTTCTCGGGAAAGCAGAGTATCCCCTCCAAGGGTCCAAAGAAAAACACTTCAGCATGACTATGCCAATTCAGCTCCCAGCATGGGAATTGGGGGGCGTCTCCAGAGGTTCGCTCCCAGGTGGCAACAATCGGTGTTGAACAAGTGGGTATTGGAGACAGTAACCAATGGATACTCACTGGAATTTTACTCCATCCCCAGAAACCATTTCCTGGAGGTCTCCAGGTCTCAGTCACCCAAAAAACACCACTCACTTCTGCTCTCCATCGACCACTGATTAACATAGGAGTGATAGAGGAGGTTCCCCAAACAGAAAAATTTATTGGCATCTACTCGGTCTTTTTCATGGTTCCAAAGAAGAACGGGGAAATCTGCGGAATCTTGGATCTGAAGTGGGTAAACAGGTGCATCAAGACAAGGAAGTATCGTATGGAAACTCTGAGGTCCATCCTGGCTTCCATCCATCAAGGGGACTTCTTGGCATCGATCGATCTGTCAGAAGCCTATCTTCATATCCCGATTGCCCCTTTTCATTACAGGTTCCTGGGGTTTGCATACGACGGACGTCATTTTCAGTACTGGGCACTCCCGTTTGGTCTCAAATCATCTCCCAGAGTGTTTACCAAAGTCCTAGTGACCTTAGTGGCAGTCCTTCAGATTCAGGGCATGTTCCTGTTTCCATAGCTGGACGACATTCTGGTAAAAGCCCCCTCCATGGAACAGGCCAGAGTTCATCTGGAACAAACCATCTAGACTCTGTCAAGGCATGGTTTCGTCATCAGTACTCAGAAGAGTTCTCTGGTGCCAATGCAGAACCTGATTCATCTGGGAGTACAGATAGATTCGCTCAGGGACAGAGTCAGATCTTCTGGTCCAGGCATCCAAGAGGAAGACAGAAAGCCCCATGGGTCTAGCACAACTACTGGGAATGATGGTTTGCTGTCAGGGTGTGGTGCAGTGGACCCACTTCCACACCTGGCCTCTTCAGATTTTTCTTCAACCCTTCCAGAGGGAGATCAGTCTAAAGAAACCCTTGAAGCTGACGATTCCCACTCATCTAAAACAAGCCCTATGCTGGTGGATGGCCCCCGACCGTTTCACACAGGGACAAGTGATGAGGGATCAGAAGAGGTTGGTAGTGACAACCGACACAAATCTCTTTGGCTGGGGGGCCCACATAACGGGTACAGTAACCCAAGGCAAGTGGTCTGTACAGGAATTTACCAAAAGCATCAACTTTCTGGAGCTGAGGGCCATATGTTTAGACTTATTAAACATGGCAAGACATGTAGAAGGGAAACGTGTGTTAATCCAAATGGACAACATGACATCCAAGGCTTATGTGAACAGAGAAGGGGGGATGAGGTTCAAGATGCTACATGCCGAAGCAAAGCTTCTTTTCCTTTGGGCGGAAAGTCACCTTTCCATCAAGGTGACACATGTGGCTGGCTGGGACAACATGATAGCGGACTGGCTGAGTCGTCAGTCCATAGTCCAATTGGAATGGTCACTTCATCAGGCAGTTTTCCTTCAAATTTAAAAATGATTCGGGACACCAGAAGTCAACCTATTTTCATCAACACAAAATCACCAGGTGGACAAGTACTTCTCCAGGACAAGAGACAAGGGAGTGCTGGATGTAGACACACTAAATATGGATTAGCTGTCAACTCTATTGTATGCCTTTCTGCCATTCCAGGTTCTGCCTCGATTCCTACAAAGAGTTCAAGAACAAAGGGCAGATGTAATCATGGTGGCACCGTTCTGGCCATGGTTCCAAGACCTACTAGGTCTAGCAGTGGCCCCAACATGGCGGCTACCCTGTCATTCAGACCTCACTCAGGAGAGCCTAACCCATCCCCGTCTGGAGCTACTCAAACTCACTGTCTGGAGGTTAAGAGGCATCAGTTAGATAGTCTAGGATATCCCAAGAAGGTTGTAGACACCATGCTTTCTTCAAGGAAAGCCTCCACTAACAGAGTATATAACATAACATGGCAAGTGTTTGGATCATGGTGTAAAGAGAGACAAATTGACCTCATGTCAGCTAAGATTGCTATGATCCTCTCTTTTCTTCAGTCTGGGCTAGAAAAGGGTCTCGGCACTAGCACTCTTTGTAGGCAAGTGGCAGCCATCTCCGCGATAAGGGGGGCAAAGAAGGAAAGATATATTCCTTCCCATCCTCACATTAGGCATTTCCTTAAAGGGGTTACCCAAATTAATCCCCTTCAGGAACACCGTTTCCCTTCCTGGAATCTGAATATGGTTCTAGACGCTTTGTGCTTCAAACCCTTTGAGCCTATGGCGTCATGTAGTCTAAAATTCTTGATTGTTAAGACGCTGTTTTTAGTCAGCGTTTATTTATTTTATTTATTTATTCGATTTATATCCCACCCTCTCCACCAAGGCGGGCTCAGGATGGCTCAGCACATAGAGTTTCCAAAATTCAGGCTCTTTCTAGTCATAAGGAACTCTGCCTGTTCCACCAGGATAGGGGTAGTACTTCGGCTGGACCCGGCTTTCACCCCCAAAGTCAATTCAAGTTTTCACCGGGGTGAGGATATTGTTTTGCCCTCTTTCTGCCCAAACCCAGTGTATGATAAGGAAAAATTGTGGCACTGTTTAGATGTCTGTAGAGCACTTAGCTTTTACCTAGACAGGACTAAAGCAGTTCGCAAGACTGAGTCTCTTTTTGTTTCTTTTAGGAAGGCCTCTATGGGGAGCAGACTTTCTCCTGCTACTATTAGTAGATGCTTCGAGGTTGCATAATTGAGGCTTATAAAGCAAAGGGCATAGAACCTCCACAGGGGGTTACAGCTCATTCCTTTAGGGGGGCCGCCCCTTCAGCACTATATCGATCCTTTCCCTCCATGGAGGTAGTCTGCAAAGCCGCCACATGGAAGTTTGTTCATTCCTTTACTAGGCACTACAAAATAGACAAGTTTGCTTCTGCTGAGGCTGTCTTTGGTAGGAGGGTGCTTCAGCACTAGGAATGGGCACAGACCAGGAAATGCTAGTTCGATTCACGAACAGAACTGAACCAGTTCCTGGACCAGTTCGCAAACTGAACCACAGCTTGGTTCGCAAACTGGTCCGGTTTTTAAAAAGCCTCACATGGGGTCTCAATGTTCCAAAATAGCAGGTTGTCTCCAGATCACTCTTTTCAATGTACCCACCAAGTTTGGTCCACATTGGACTTTGGGGGGCTGAGTTACAGACCCCTAAAAAATGGTCATTCAGTGCAATGCTTTGCAAAGGGATGTCACCTCTGCTGGTTTAGGAGTGACAAAAACTGACCTGGGTGAGCTAGAGGCCTTCAACGTAAACAATTTCTCCCTGGGCTGACCCTCCATATGGCCGACATGTTACATGCATGTCAGATTTAAGGGGATCCAGGTAGAAGACCACCAAGCAAGGTGTCTTCTGGAAACTGTTTTGGGGGGAGTTGTCCTGCTCCATTTTGAGACACTACAGTGTGGACCTGGTTAAGATACAGGCATCAGACTCCCAGAGTACCTCCCTGGGGACCACCCACATAGCTGCAGTTGGCTGTGTCTTCCTGGGACCAACGAATCAGCCCTGGCAACATGATGACTGATTGGGGCCAAGCCTTCCATCCTACCTGGAAAGGTGACAGGGACAACCAAGCCTGGCAACCGGGACTCACTGCACAGCTGTGGGAGGGGGTACTGGTGGACTAGCTAAGGGAATGTGTGGGAATATGTGGCAGAGGAGAAAGGATGCTTTTTTGGAGGAGCAGAAAGGGTACCCCACAGCTGGGGAAGAGGGCAGTAGGTCAAGCCCCCCAGAAATCTGTAGATAGTTTGGGTGCCTGAGTGGGAGAGGAAACCCCAGGCAGAGACTCAAGCAACTTAGGAAGAAAAGAAGTGCTTTTTGGAGGAGCAGAAAGGGGACCCCACAGCCAGCATGCAGAGAAAGGGCGGTTTTCAGAACCCACAAAAGTGAACAGTCCACCCCCAAATCAAGGAAAGGAGAAAAGAGAGAGGGGCAATGCTTTTACTCTTGACAGTTTGTATACAGGCCAGGAGATTCAAAAGGTTTCTCCGCCCATCCCAGTAATCCGCCCCCCTCAGTCCATCAAAAGATATTCTTTCACACAAAAGAAGAACAAGACTTGCAAAAACCAGATGCAAACAGAGGACAGGAATGCACCTCCAGTAATTATACACATCCCCCCCCCCCATCCTGAAGAAGTCAGATCAATGCCTGTCATCTTCAGATTGTCACTATTGGTCCCTTGATGGCTAGAAATATCCCACCCATACCCACTTTTCAGTGCAAAACTCCATGGGTAGAGTTTCTTTGTCAAGAGTGCACAAGAGATTCCGAACCGGGCAGAAAGTTCGGAGACTTCCTGGTCCGAACATGTGACTTTCAACTGAACTGTCCAAACCTCGAACAAGGTAAAGTCCAGGCCAGATTTTGTTTGGTGTTTGGGTCTGTGACCATCGCTATTCAGCATGCTTTTTAGTCGAGAAGCTGAGGAGACCCCCCCCCCCCAGGGACACTGCTTTTTTACATCTCAGAAGTAGAGGAATAGACCACTCCTGGGACCACTGGAGAACAGAAGATTGTTCACTTATCGTGAAGTCTTCCTTCTCTGTGATCCAGAGTGGTCCATTCCTACCCACCCTTTCTTGTGGTTTCTTCAGCTTCTGTACTGTTCCGGGTTCTGAATCTGTTAATATGTTGCTCGCTACCCCAGGCATAGGTCTGCTTCAGAGGTGGGGTTTTGCCCTAAGAATTCTGGGGGCAGATTTAGGGGAGAGTGTTGTCTGTGTTTTTTCTCTCCTTGTTATATGGTATTAGTAATGTACAGTGAGGTGTGAGGGCTCGAAGACTGACTGGAAACAGAGGGTCAAGCCCCTTCCCTCCGGGTTCAAGTCTGCAGGCCCTGCCCACAGAGAGGTGGAGCTATGATCCCAGGAGTAGAGGAGTGGACCACTCTTTGACCACAGAGAAGGAAGATTTCACGTTAAATGAACAGAATCTTCCGTTTTCCAATATGTATTCCCAGCAACTGTATTTTGTAAAAAGAAAACTGAATTAAAACTTCAGGTTAATGTAAAATTTGTTCTGCCTTGTTCTCAGGTGTGTAAGTAATGACAACATAATATCTTGTATTCTTCTTAACATGACAATATAATATCCTGTATCCAGAATATCTGTTCCTATATGCTTTGTATTTAAAATCTTTCTGCAATAAGACTCAGGGTGCTCTTCAGATTGTGTTGTTCTGTTTGTTTTTCTGTTTTATATTTTGTAAGGTATTTTGAATCTCAACTAAAGAGAAGAGTGGGGGTAAAAATACCTAAAATTCATTAAAACAAACTACATAAATAAAATTAAACACATTCTTACATTAAATTAGTTAATTTAGGGGTTAAATAAGTTTATCAAAAATCAACTATATTTTAAAACACTGTATAATGCATCTAAATAAGAGTTGTACTTTTCTGAATCCATTCAAGTGAATGGGCCTAGAATTGTGTGACTTGCTTAGCGATTGCACTGGTGATTTCTAATTTTGCTTGATTTCTTGCTTTGATTTCTTATGCTTGGATTGCATTTTTTCAGATGTCTGGACGTGCTGGCCGGCGTGGTCAAGATTTGCTGGGAAATGTCTTTTTCTATGACATCCCTTTGCCCAAAATACAGAAGCTCATGAAATCAAATGTACCTGAACTTCGAGGACAGTTTCCTCTGACTATTTCTCTGATCTTGAGAGTCATGCTCTTGGCTTCAAAAGCAGATGACAAAGAGGATGCACAAGCAAAGGTGATCTGTCCTTGCATGAAATTTAGCTTAAAGAAATACACTTGTTTTCTGAGTATTCAAGTCAGTGTACTTTAAAATGTTTTCTACATTCTTGCTACTTAGTGTACAAGTTCCAAATCAATACTAAATGCTGGTGTTTTCAGCAACTGAATTGAATTGGTATGGTAGGAGGGTGATGCTTGCTGCACGCCCCCCCCCCCTCCAGTGATGCACAGCCTACTGCTCTGGAAGGTTGGCCAGTCCTCAGCAGTAGGATGGGGAGGGCACAGTATTCTGCAGGAAGGTGCTTGTCAGTATGGGATCCAATCTAATGACTTTATGAATATATTTACATTATTCCCCCCTTTTTTCTTTCTGTCATGCTCTACTTAGATAATAAATGACCCATTCCATATTTGTTAATGCTATGTTCTCAGTTAGTTGTGTATACAGTTAAAGGACAGGGGGCTGACTCATGCAGTTAGTTTTCACCAATAAAAGAGGGGCAATTACTGCTGATTCTTCCCTTCCACTGGAGATCTTCATACTGTTCCTGGGGGTCCTTTTTCCCTCATGAGCAGCTTTTCAGGGATCATTTTGACCTGACAAGGAAAGCAAAGGGGTCCTGTTCTCTGACAGAAATACCATCTGTTGATGAAGATTTACCACAGAAAACAACCTAGCATTCCATATATTTTCTAATAATGCTAGCAGTGTATTAATCTTTTTCTCCCCTTCTTTAAGGCTTTGTCATTACTGAAGCATTCACTTCTGTCCTTCAAGCAACCTAGAGCCCTGGCAATGTTAAAGCTCTATTTTTTATTTTCTTTACAGTTTCTTGTGAAGGAGGTAAGATTTCAAGCAATCTTATTTAATTATTGTTTGGTCTTACACTTTATCTGCTATCACCTCCTGGTGGCCAGAGTTCCATGTGCATGCAGGGATGCTATAACCAGTTTAATAAGAAGATCAGTATCTGCTGTACCAACAACAACAAAATGTATCTCAGTAGCATTTTCAATGAGGTGTGAACTAGCATCATCTTTCTGTGAACTGAGACTAATGTTGCTACCATGTTCTATACTTCAATGAAATCTGCTTCCACTTGTGGGCAACAGAACGGCTAATTCCTTTAGCTGCTGCTATTGAGTATGTTCAGTAGTATAGTATTTATCAGCAAAATCTGACAGTTGCATGTTTTTGTTGATGCACTTCCCTTTCTGAAATCTCAGCAGAATGAGGTGTGAAGATAACAGCCTTAATCAACATTGCCTTTATCAACATTATTTTACCAAAATAACTCTCTTAAAAGATTAAACCAGTTTGTGTTGTGTATTATGTACCCATATGGTATACATGTCCTTGACAGTATTTTGTCCAGTCATAGGTTAAAGTGAGTAAAAGACAGCTTTTATCTTAAAATGGCCTTTAAAAAAATCTAAACAGATATACGTTCTGATATTTTAGGGCTATGTTGATCGTGATGGTAATACTACCGGGTTTTCTGGACTTGTCACCCACTTGCATTATCATGAGCCTTCCAATATTGTCCTAGTTGAATTTCTTGTGAAGGGCTTGTTTCACAAGCTGTGTCAGCGGAGCAAGGAAGGTAAGTCTAGACAAGGAGGGAAATCAGTTCCTTCTTTCCTCCTCTGTTGCTATATTTTTGAAGGGAAGGGTGAGGAATGCTCAGTGTACCCCACAAACTTTCTTGGAGCCCATCTGTAGACTGTTTTTGGTATATGTTGGCCTGGACAGTAAGCTGATTGTATAGGAAATTCAATGTGACTATCTAATGGAAATGTTGAAATGTCAACTTAATGGGTGGCAGACAACAATACTCCTTTTTCAATGTATAAAAATACAATAATTTTAAATTACAAGTTTTAAGTGAAAATTAAGCCATCGATTTGTCTAGCTTTGGATCCAGAGGTTTTGTACTATGAAGTGAGGAATCATCTATTGAAGGAAAAATTCATCCCTTTGGATGAATGTCTGTTCTCCAGTTGTCCAAGATGGGGCAGTCTCTACTTTTGTGTGAAGCTCCTCCCTATGGGCAAGGAAAAACAACTGTGCCCACAAAACAGACCTTGTAATTGACTAAGAAGATGTTTATATTAAATAAGCATAACAGCATTTAAAAACATTCCTATGATTTTATAGCAAATTCTCAAATTCCAGTGTCTCGTAAAGCAACAATAAATAAATTCTTCCTTTGTGACTCCTCATGAAAATTACTTCTTTCCCAAAGTCCCGAAGGCGCCAAAATTCAAAACGCCAGGAGGAGTCGATGTACAGCAGGGGTGGTCAACGGTAGCTCTTCCGATGTTTTTTGCACAACTCCAATCAACCCCAGCCATTGGCCATGCTGTCTGTTGAAGAAATGTTTTGAGAAGTGGGCTTATAGAAGTGATGTTTTGAGAGCAAACTGTAAACATTGTTATTTGGCTTGCAAAAAAGCTTTGTATAGCGGAACGTGGATCTTCTAGCTAGGAATCACGTGAAGGAAACTTTCGCTTTGGAGCCAAATCCTGTACATTGACTCCTCCTGGCGTTTTGAATTTTGGAGCCTTCGGGACTTTGGGAAAGGAGAAGTAATTTTTGCGAGGAGTCACACAAGAAGTATTTATTATTGTTGCTTTATGAGACACTGGAGTTTGAGAATTTGCTATGAAATTATAGGAATGTTTTTAACTGCTGTTATGCTTATTTAATAGAAACATCTTCTTAGCCAATACAAGGTCTGTTTTGTGGGCACAGTTGTTTTTCCGTCCTCATTCTCATTGTGCCGCCACTGGCTTTTTGTTCCTCCCTATGGGCAGGCAGGGTCGTCAGACTTGTGATTCCTGAAGGGGGAGGGGCTTCAGAACAGTTTGTCTCTTTGGAGAAAGCATGGACAGGTAACTTGATGGAGGATAAGGACAAAAAAAGAATTTGCTGCCCAACCAAAAGAAAGACAGTAAACCCAAGAAATGATCTCTTTCCTTTTGTGAATCCAAACACACTTCAAGTTTTTGACTGTCCCAAACCTCTTAAGGGAGATGGCAGCCCAAATAGGTTGTAGCATTTCATCCTTCAACAGGACATCAGGCCAGAACACCCACAGTCCCCCTTTGGATGACTATCACAGGGGCTTTTACTCACTGAAACTGTGGGGCTGGTTCCAACCTTTGCTGCTCACTGGAAGGCTGCAGTTGGCTATAGGTGAGCCCAAGTCACTGTGTCAAATGGCTTTTCCACATGACAGATTCATGCAGGTTACAAGAAGCTGCTATCTACAGAAACATCTTCTCAGGGCCACACAACACTTGTTGGACATCAAGGACATAAAACCTTTCCCAGAGTATCAGAAGACCTTGGGGGTTTATTTGATTTTCTTCATAGTCCCAACAAGAATGTTGTGTTTGTCTCAGTTGTCCTTCTGGATGTTGTGGAAATGCTTCTTTTCTGAGAGAAAGTGACACTGCTTCAGGACCAGCCTAGGTTTTGGATGAGAAGCACCTCCCCCTTCAGGAATCATGCAAGTTTGGCAATAAGGAGCTTCTCCCAGTAGTAGAGACTGACCCACCCCTGGACCACTGAAAAGGAAGATTCCTAGTAAATGCAACAAATCTTCTGGTTCCTTTAATAAAAGATTCTTCATGAAGCAGAAAAATACCATTGGGTCCAGCAATTATTTAAAAAGAACTATAAAATCTATATTGAAAAATACTACATGATAACTACACAATAACAAATCCTGGTATTATACTAGCAGGATCTGGCTGAAAGCCAAACAAAAGAAATTCTGTTGTAGCTTTTATAAGTAATAATTTTTTGTAAAGCCATGCAGTATTTTTGTTTGTGTTCTGACCTACTGTACCAGTCATTAAAAACCAGGGCCATTTTGAGCTGTAGAAAGGAGGGGAAGGCAAGAACTCCTTTTCAAGCCATATCACAGTTGCCAACTCAATCTGGCTTTCCTTTATTGTTGAATGGGCAGTCCCCAACAGCTGGTATGTGGCTAGAGAAAGAGAGAGGCAAGTACAGGGAATCCAGACTACTCATTTGAAAAAGTGACAGCTAGTTTGGCCTGCAGTTAGCCACTCATCCAGGAAAATTGCCAATAACCTGTCTACCTTCAGATATGAACTAGATCAGGCAACATAAAACCATTATCTGAGCATTTTCTCAGTATTCTCAGTGGAGGAACAAAAGCATTATAATCAAAACGACAAATTAAAGAATACACTTTAATGTATAAACTAGATGTGGGAGCCATAGTGCCCACCAATGGGTTTTCTGGTACCCATTGTTACTTTTCCAAGTTTATCTTCCTTAAAGCAAATAGTTTTCCTTCATTTCATTACAGCAGGGAATGATTAAGAAGAACCTCAAGACATAACCTTTGTGTATGCAAGCAGCATCCATTAAGAAAAAAAATTCTTCCATTGTAATTGGATACTTGGTTTCCATTCTGTGACTGGCTCCAGTACCTCATGGCAGCTATTTTGTGATTGGCACAAGTTCCCAGTTCCAGCAGTTTTTTTTAGCACCCACTCCCTATTCTCCAAACCAGGGTTTTTTTGTAGCAGGAACTCCTTTGCATATTAGGCCCTCACACCCTGATGTAGCCAATCCTTCTGGAGCTTACAGTAGGCCTTGTACTACTTGTGCTAACACATGTTACATAAGCACTTCCAGTACTGTATGTAATGTCTTTTTCTCAGTGCTACAAAGCACAATTGGTAATTTCAAGTTCTAGATGCTGATATATCTTCTAGCATAGTGCACTCTCCTTATACTATATATATGAATCCAAAGTAAATTTAATATATAATTAGGAGAAGCTATAGGATGAGCTTCCATTTTGTAATAATATATACAGAAAAATTATAGGAGATTCTCATTTCGTATGACTTTCATTCTGTAAAAACATCTTACAGTAATAAGCCTGCTGCTGTAACAGTAGTACTTCATGAGCTCCAAGTAGCCATGAAAAAAGCAAAATCCAAAACCTTTATTAAGATCAAGTAAAATGATAGGAAACGTTATTAGCTTTCAAATTCTCTGGAACTCTTCCTCAGACTGATGCTACCACTCCCATCCAAGATGGAAATGGATGTTTCAGGCCATTTGTCTGCTGCTCTGAAAACAATTGGTATCATAGGGTATTCATTTCTAAATGAAATATGGTACCATCAATTAGTTTGATGTGAAATTTCTGTATGAAACAGGGTCAAGGCTTTTTTCTGAAACTGTGATGGAAAAGTTAGTGCTAGTATTGGCACATCTCTTTGGAAGAAAACACATACCAGCTGCTGTTGTGAATTCTAAAAGGAAATTTTACCAATCAAAGGTAAGATCAAAGCCTTATTTGCTAAACAAATGTAGGAAAAAAAGAAGAGCAGTACGAAGAAGAGAAGCTACTGCAGAGGAGGAATGGAAAAGGTACATGAACTGGCAGTTATAATCTGGGAATGAAACAATTCAGGGAGGAAATAGTTTAATTTGGAGGTTTCCTTTCTTGCAATGTATGTCATCTTAGGACGCTGCAACTTTTTGGGACACTAAGAATTATCATAGTCAAGATGTACTCAATTACATATACCATGAGTTAGCTCAAAGCTGTGTTGTTGAGCATCTGATTATGGTCCATCGGTCAGATTGGAAGTGAGCCGGGTGGGTTTAGTATTTTGGCCTCTTGCCATGGGAAGTTTACTATTTGTCCTGTAAGTATTGTAGCACAGTGTGATCAAGCACAATGGAAGATTCTGAGATCAGGCACAGGGAATATCCCAGCCTCTACCACTGGCTGCTTCTGAAGGAGCAAGGGAAGACAGTACTGGCAGACAAATGGTCACTGTGCAGACATGCAGATACTGAGTGGCTAGTAGAACCTAACACCAGTAACTGACCATGACTGTCCTGGGTTCCACTGGCCACTTTCTAGCCAAGTTCCTGTATGGTATAGCAGCCAAAGCACCTGTGGCTCTGTCACCACCTCCCAACTCTTAGCAGTAATCTTCTCTCAGCAAAAATTCTGTCATCTTTAGGTGTTTCTTGAAGACCTTCCTGAAGATTTTGCTGCTGCTTTGCATGAATACAACTGCAAAATACAAGAAAACTTCGGGCAATTTCTACAAAAAGTTTCTACAATGGCTGATATGAAACAAGAATATCAGCTTCCCCTTTCAGAACTTGGTATGTTTATATTTCATTGACTTGAAAGAGATCTGCATCTTTTCTTGTGATGTGGCATTTAGTAGGGAATCCTGTGTTAAGGCACTCCATGCATCAAAATCAAATTAGGCCTTCTGTCCCTTGACTTGACAAAGCTTATGAAGTTACATATATTTATTATTTATTTACACAATTTTTTCACCCTGCCTTTCTGCCCCCAAAGGATCAACCAAAGCAGCTAACTAATAAAAACATATAAATTAAAATATTACCACAAAGCTATTAAAATGAATACACAAATAAATAATTAAAACAAAAGATAAAAACAACAGTTAAAACATCATTAAGAAAGAAGGGATCACTGAGGGAAGGCCAAACAAAACCCAGAAGTTTTAGTGCTAGTAGAAGATGGCAAAAGAGGAGGACACCTTAAATCCTAGGTCAGACCTTCTGCTGATCTACAACAGTCTCACACCATGTAAGAAAGAGAAGGCTTATGCAACTGTCTACATATTGAATAACTATTGTTTATTTATGAATACTATTTAGTCTGCCTTTCTCACTGGGACCAAAAGCAGATTATACAGTGTATAAACCAATTCAGTTGGTAGGATGGGGCATCTAATAAACAATGCAAAAGGATGTGGATTATAGAAATCAGAAACAAAACATAAGCATTAACAGATAAACAGTTATGCTCAAAGCATAAGCATTAACATTAAGCCTTGCTTACTAGCTATCCCTGAAACAAGTATAGTGATTGTGAGATAAATCAATCACAGCAGATAATTCTTAAAATAAATAATGACCAAGTACCTTTAAGCTTCAGTGCTTTTATTAGAATTTGGTCAAAACCTCCTTGAAACAGTGGCTTTCCAGTTAAATTAAAATATATGCAGGTGTTGGATATGTAAGTATGTAATCACCATATGCAAATTGTTTGTATCCAAATGAAACCTGCCAAGTGTCATCCTTCTTTGGCATACCGCAGTTAGATAAATAAAATTAAACTAAACCTTTAACCTGCCTTTTCCTCAATAGGGAAAACACATCACATTACTATATCAAAATATATAAAACAATGGCAGCAGCATCAGGCAACCAATCAAAAATGTGCACGAGATTCACAAGCAACACACAACATCCCACTGCTCAACTAGCCAGATAAGAAGGCCTTAGAAGGGTATGACTTTGATTTGTCAATGACACAACACTAAATGTAGCCTTATTTATTTAAAAGATTTATGTGCTGCCTTTCCATCTAAAGAGAGTCCTCAAGGCAGTGAACATTAAAACAGCATTCAAAATATAAGTGTATAAAATATTTACACAATTCAGTAAAATATATAAACAAAAAAAAACACATAGCGCAACCAGGGAGGAGGGCTGATAATAGTGGGAGAATGCCAAACAAAGCAAAGTCTTTATTCTTGTCTTCAACTAGAAGACAGAGAGCCTAATCTCTCTGGGGAGGGAGTTCTAAGGTTTTGGTGATTTGACTAAGGGGCCTTTTAGTGAGTTGTTTCTCATCTAGCCTAAGCTGATGGGGCACCAGAAGCAGGGTCTTCAAAGGTATCTGGAATAGTTGGGTAGGTTCCTGTGGCAGTCCTTTAAGTACTTGCCATAGGGATTTAGAGGGCAACACCAGCACCTTGAGTTGGGCCAGGAAGCAAATTGGGAGCTAGTGTTGATGGAACAAGACTAGAGTGAGGTGGTCCCTATGATCCAAAGCTCCAGCTGCATTTTTTATCAACTGTAGCTTCTGGAAATGTCCTCAAGAGCAGCCCTATATTCAGCAAATGCAGTCATCTAATTTAGATGTCACCGGGGCATGCACCACAGTAGCAAGATCTTTTCTACTCACAAAGGGCTGCAGCTGGTTTACCAGCTGAAGCTGGTGAATGGCACCACTGTCACCTGTTTATCCAACTGAAGGCTGGAGTCTAGCAGCACTCCTAAACTACAAACTTGCTATTTTAGGGGGAGTGCAATCCATTCCAAATCAGGAGATATCCCAATTCTTGTGTCAAACCTTCCCACCACAGTAGCACCTGTTTTGTCAGGATTAAGATTGCCATATTAGTACATTTATATGCCCAGTCTTTTTTGCCCTCAACATCTCTTTGGCTCATTTGCCTCAGTTGGTTGGACTTAACTAATCTTCAGGCACCTAGCTCAGTATTACCTACTCTGACTGGAGGAAACTCCCCAACATCTCAATCAGGTGTTCCCCATATTTGCCATGTCAGGTTTCTTGGACAAGACCTACCTTCCTTCCCGCCCATGCAGAGTTTTGAACATGATAATTTTACACAGGTCTCACATTCCTGGAAGAGCCACACAAAATCCAGTACAGTCACAGAGTACTGAAAACATGTAGACTGCTGTTGTAGATTCCCTGTTTCGCTGTTGTCAGAGCAGGAATGCACAGGAACTCAGTTCCAGCTGGCTTGGTGTCAAGGGGTGTGTCCTGATACGCAAATGAGCTCCTGGGCTTTTCTACAAAAACCCTGTACAAAACAATGGTGACATTAGGGGTGTGTGGCCTTTGTGTGGCAAATGAGTTCCTGCTGGCCTTTTTCTACAAAAAGTCCTGATAATGATGTGTCCTCATTCATAAACCCATATTTTGCAATATTTTTTAGATTTTTCAGGTACAGAACAGCTTGAATCTCAGCTTGCAGGTCATCTCATGAGCTGCAGTGAAGGAAGGACAGCTGTTTCGCCCTTTGTGTGCCTTTCAGGAAATACAGAACTTGATTTACTGAATGCAGACACTCTTGGCAGTGTAAGTCAAATGTATTAGAATGTATTCATTTAAATATTTATATCCTGCCTTTAAGAACACGCTTAAGATAAAACCATTTTTTAAAATTAATGTCCATCAATCCTGAGAAGCTAAATGAACAATAAGTTGGTGAACTGAAAATAAAATGGTTTTCTGAATAGTTTAAGGAACTTTTGTTTTTTGCTGTCAAGTCACAGCTGACTTTTGGGGTTTCCATATCCAAGGAGTATGGGGATAACAGCATTAATCAAACTGTTCTTACTGACTTATGGCAACGCCTCATGAGATTCTCAAGCCAAGAGACATTCAGAGGTGGTTTGCCATTGCCTGGCTTTGTTGTGACCCTGGACTTCCTTGGTAGAATCCCATCCAAATTCTAATCAGTTCTGAGCATGCTTAGCTTCCAAGATCTAATAAGATTGGGATAGCCTGGCTTTTTCATAAAAAATAACTTGGGCAAACTTAGAAGAGAATGTATAGAAAAAACAAAATCACAGTAGGACAAAATTTTATGTATAATGTTATTTTCTGAATTATTAATATGTGTGGCTACCATGTGGAGGTTTAAATAAAGCACCTATGGCCACAATAACTCACTGTGTTAGTAAATTAAGCCGACAAGTTATTATTCTATTTAATCATTGACAATCCACCCTCTCCCAAAGCTGGGAACAAAAGACTGACTCCTGGCATGCCCAAACAGCAGTCATCCATGCCGTGTCAAACTGCTCTGCAATCTCACTACTTTGAAAAGTGGTGGAGCAATATCAACCCACTCTTCTTACACCACTAGTTGGCAGTTTGCTTTGGCTTCAGGACAGCATTATTCAGGACAGTTGTAAGTTCAGGACAGCATTATCGTAATATAACAAAGGAACTTGCACAGTAATTTGAAAGAAGCAAGACATTGGCTTTGTTGTTTCTGGCAGGTCATATTGCGTACAATAGGTATTACTGCTGCAAACCTACCAGTCCTCTGTTCAAAAATGCATGATAATCAAGGAAGACTTATGCCACTTAATGCGTATGTTCTTGATTTCTACAAACATGGATCTTTGGCAGCTATGGCACAGGATAACAGGTAGGTGATTGTCTTCTGGATTTCACTGTCACTATTATTAATTGAAATGCTGGAAGTGCATACAATGTATGACATCTTTACTCATGTTCAACAACAGCCCTGTTTCAAGAAGATATTAGGGTCCGTTGTCTTATGGCCACTCTTAATCATTATATATCAAAGATCCAGAGGCTTATGCAAGCTGCAATTAATGCACAAGAGTTCTGAAGAGATGTCACATAGATTTCCTTCATTTTAATCAAACCGCTTCAGTGGAATTTCTATTAGATGCCAAGACCAGGGGAGGCCAAACTGCATTTCGGGAGCCACGTGGCTTTTTCACACATATTGTGTGGCTCTCAAAGCCCCCACTGCCCTCTTGGCTGTCTTGGGGAAGGCATCTGTCCCTTTAAATCACTTCTCTAAGCCAAGCCAGCTGGCTTGGAGAATGCATTTAAAGTTGCTTTTCTTTTCCACCTCTCCCTCCCTCCCCCCATCTATTTGCCTTCCTTCCTTGCAGCTCTCAGATCTGACATTTATTCTATGTGGCTCTTATATTAAGCAAGTTTGGCCATCCCTGGCCTCGACTGTTTCTAACAAAACATAGTTCAGGATAATTTTTGTTTGAGAATAACAGTATTACTAATTCAGTCATTTGCATAACTTGTTGAATAATAAAACTGCACAAAAACTTAACTTCGCAAATTTTTTTTAAAGCCTGCATGAAGGAGAGGCTTATTATTTGCTGAGAGACTTCGCCCTTGTTCTTAAAGCCATCAGGTATGTAAACAATAGCAATGTTGGGCCTACTATTAAGTCTTGTTGATTATCTATAGAACAAGATAAAGCGTTAGCAGCTTGATTTTGCCACACGTATACAAATGACTGTGCTGCCTATGCCTATCATTCAAAACTAATTTAGTTTTCATAATGAAAATCAGCTTTGCCAACACTTACAATCCTTACATGCAGAAATATAGATACTCATGATGATGTATAAACAGTGAGGAAGCCAGGTGATATAGGTCTGTGAAAAGTACTGTTTTTAACTCAGGTGGTTTTCTCTTCTCCATACCACCCATAACATAGTTCAAGCATCTGATCAAGACTATGTGATTCACCAAGGGTCAAAAAGTCAGGTCAATAAATTATCAAAACAGAAGATAGAATCTGAAGAATAGAACCTGATTTCTGGTATGTCAGAAAGAAAAACGTAAGATAGCTCTCTAGCTAATGACTTCACAGCCTCAGTTGCAACAAAAATGCTATATTCTCCGATGGTCCCTGGTAGTGGGACGGTCCGAAACTGCTGGGAGTAGGCTCCTCCTCCTGACACAGGGTCGTTGATCGCTTGATCTGGCCTGGGGGAGGGGCCTCTCCCTTGGAAACTCTCCAGTCTAAAACAGCCCTGTTAAGAGACAGGACGTGATTGTGGTGCTACAAGTGCAGTGATCCGAGCCGGCGGGAAGAAAGAGAAGCCTCTGCCTCTGTTTTCAGCTTCAACAGGCAACAAGCAGAGCACTAGCCGCCAGCGTAGGGGTTTGCCCCAACAAAAGAAGCATGGCTGTGAACTGCTGCGGAAAGCCAGCGGATAGGCCTCCATTCCTGAGCCTTTGGGGGCAGGGAAAGTAGAGAGGCGAGGTCACCTAAGCGGTTCCACACAGCACCTCAGGGCATAGTGCAGACGACCAGAATCCAGCATGGCCAGACAGCCCAACCAGCCAGCAGGTTACTCGCGAGGAGGTGCGGTAAGCTGGCTGCAGGAGAGCAGGTAGAGCTCTTACAAAAGTGCATGGATTTTTTGGTTGGGACGGGCCCCTGCCGTGACAAGGGGAGCCCACCTGGTGCTAGACAATCATTCCCCAGTCTCCCCTGGGGCTGGTATTGTTACAGCCAGGAAGGGGGGGGGGTGAGATTTTAAAACGCAGTTTTTTCCTTTCTGCATTCAGGCAGACGGCTTAAAAGAAAGAGAAAAGCAGGCTGTATGGGAATGTTACGGCATAGGGGGAAGGACAGAGAAATAAAGGGGGGCAGCCATCTTAGGCACTAGCCTTGTAACAGAGGCTCTCCTCTTTCACTTTCTTTTCAGTCCTCTGCTGTAGACAAGATGGCTGATGGACTGGGACATGCTAGTGAGAAAGGAAGCTCTACCAGCGATTATGCCCTTCCTAGATACTCAGGATCCACTTCAGAGAAAGAGCGGGAGGATTCTGAGCTTGATTTAACTGGGGAAGATGCCAAGCTTAACTTGCTTAAATGGCTAAAACGAGAACTGAGAAAGGAGTTTGCCCCTGCTCAAGGCTCTACACCACCCTCTCTCCCTCAAAAAAGGAAGAGAAAAGCAGGTCTAGATCTTGCTCCAACAGACTCAAAGAAAGCTAAACTGGGTTTCTGCTTGGATTCCCCCTGTGATAGTTCTCAGGAGGAGGAGAACTCTTAACTCTTCAATTGACTCCTCTGAGAAAGAGGAAGGGGAGCTGTCTGAGGAGGAGGAGGCTGCACCTTCAGTACAATCCAGGATTTTTCCTGTGAAATATTATTCTGAACTCCTTCCTAAGGTTCCCAGGGAGTTGGACTTTACTGCCACACCCAGAGAGAAAGCTGAGTTAGACCCTGACCTGCCCACAGGCTCAGGGAAAATGATGCCTAAGGTGGGAGTTTATCAGACAGGGGTACCCTTACATGCCCCTTTCTTTAGCCTTATTAAAGCAGAATGGGAGCACCCAGCTGAGCCAAACTAACCCACATCTATTCTCAAAACTTTATGGGCTGATTCCAGAGGCTACTAAACGGCTGAAACTGCCAGTGGTGGACGATCCTGTAAATAGTTTATTGTCCACATCGGTGCTTCCCATGGATGCAGATGGGCTACCCAAAGATGCCTTTGATAGACGGATGGAACAGGCATTACGCAAGGACTTCCAAACCTTGGCATAGTCCATCCGGGCGTCTTCTGTGGGATCGCTCTTTGCCTGTGCAGTTTATATTTGGGCGTCCAATTTGACCTCAGCCGATAGCAATGTGCCAAAGGAATTCAAAGATGAGCTTAAGAAAATTGCCTTGGGCACAGCATTTATTGCAAATGTGACCCTAGATGCAATGCAGTTGTCCGCAAGGGCCTTGGCTTGCAGTGTAGCCATGCGCATAAACGTTTGGCTCAGAACTTGAAATGCAGATGCAGCCGCACAGGCTAGACTGGCGGCTGTGCCATTCAAAGGTATTAGTCTTTTTGGTGACAAGCTAGAACAAGTCCTAATTGAGGGGAAGGATAAAAAGAAGGTCTTGCCCTCCAAGAGGAAGGATTTTAAGCCCAAGAAATCCTTTTAGTCCTTTCAGGATTCCAAATTTTTTTCCCACCCTTCAGGATTTAAGTCCTTCAGGAGGAAGTGGCAGTCTCATAGCTGGGATGCTAAATCCTTTCCAGGCAGAAACGACAAGGGAAATAAAGGTGACTCCAAAAAAAGAGGGTCACAATGACTATGCCAGAAGCCCAGAGTTGCTTCCAATCGGAGAGCGTCAGCAGTTTTTCGCAGACCGTTGGAAGGTGCCGGTAGCAGACCAATGGGTAATAGACACAGTATACAAGGGCTATGCATTACAGCTGGAATCTTTCCCACCTCGGAGGTTTCGTCAAGTGCCGAGGAAACGAGACATGCACACTCACCAAAGGATGCTGGGTGCCATCCAACACCTACGGGACATCAGGGCAATAGAACCCGTACCTGTGTCTCAGAGGGGTCAAGGGCTGTACTCTATCGTATCCTTGGTGCCAAAGAAGAATGGCGATATCTGAGCAATTCTAGATTTGAAGTGGGTAAATCACTTTGTGAGAACAAAAAGGTTCCGGATGGATGTTTTGCGATCCATTCTATTGGCAGTTCAAGAAAGAGAATACTTAACGTTCATAGATCTCTCCGAGGCATATTTGCATGTCCCCATACGTCCAAGCCACAGACGGTTCCTCAGATTCGCGTACGACGGGAAGCACTTCCAGTACCAGCCTCTGCCGTTTGGTCTCAAGTCTTCCTCACGGGTGTTCACAAAAATCATGGTGGCATTGGTGGCTCATCTACAGATGGGGGGCGTGGCTCTTCATCCGTATTTGGACAATATCCTACTCAGAGCACCATCCTACCAGCAAAGTCTGGAGGATACCAACTGGACAATACAAATCTTGTAGGACCATGGGTTCGTGGTCAACAGAACGAAAAGCAACCTCACTCCAACGCAGGAGATAGTGCATCTGGGGGTTCTGATCAGTACACAGAGGCACAAAGTTTTTCTGTCAGCAGACAGACAGGTGAATCTCAGAGTCTTGCTGCAGGAAGTATTGTCCTTGAAGCAGGTGCCAGTGATGATTCTAGCGAAGCTCTTAGGGATTCTAGTGTCATGCCAGGATGTGCTGTCTTGGGCATGTTTTCACCTATAGCCCTTGCAATGCTTCCTGAGTCCCTATCAGAATGTAATAGCCCGCAAGCTGCACAAGCTAATATTTCTACCAACAGAGCTGAGGACGCAACTTCAGTGGTGGTTGGAGCCATCCCGCTTTCAGCAAGGGGTGTCGATGAGAGAGCTGCAGAGGATAGTTGTGACTACAGACTCGAGTCTGTCTGGCTGGGGAGCACATTCTTAGGGGATGATGACTCAAGGTCAGTGGTCTTTGATGGAGTCCCAACAGAGCATCAATCTGCTGGAGCTGAGAGTATCCTACTAGGGCTACTACACTTTCAGAAGACGCTGCAGGGGCACCATGTGTTAGTGAAAACAGACAACATGACAGCCAAGGCTTATGTCAACCGGCAAGGCGGGACCAGAATCAGGAAGCTCTGCAGCGAGGCCAACATCTTGCTGGAGTGGGCGGAGAAATATGTTCTGTCAATTAAGGCAACTCATGTTGCTGGGAAGGACAACGGGCTGGCCGATTGGCTCAGCAGGCAGAGATTGGATCAGATGGAATGGACGCTGGACAAGTCAATGTTCAGGTCTCTTCAATGCAGATACGGCAGAATGACTGAATTTGTTCGTGAATGTGACGAATCGTCAAGTACAATGGTACTTTGCCAAACAAAAGGACGATCAGGCAGAAGGCATAAGCACTCTCAACTGCGACTGGTCAAAAGGTCTCCTTACGCCTTTCCGCCACTGCAACTCATTCCTAGGTTGATTCACAAGATTCTTCAGCAAGAGGCGGAACTGGTGCTGATAGCTTCCTTCTGGCCAAGACAAGGGCGGTTTCCAGATCTCATGAGACTTTCGACGGAGCTCTGGTGTCTACCAGTGTCAGGGACTTTGCTGAGACAAGGGACAGCTTGCCATCCTCAGCTGGGCATGTTACAGTTAACTGCGTGGAGGGTGAGCAGTTGCAGTTAGCTAAGTTGGGTTTTGATAAATCTGTGATTGACGCTATGTTTGCATCCAGAAAACGTTCTTCCACTTGGGTTTATAAGAACACTTGGCGTGTTCTTTCCAGTTGGCATGCGGAAAAGGGTTGGGATCTCTTAAAGTTGCCAGTTTGGAAGCTGCTTCTGTTCTTGCAGGAGGGCCTGAATCAGGGATTGTCCACTAATACCCTTCGTAGGCAGGTGGCAGCTATTTCTGCTGTTTGCGGAACTAAAAAAGGGGGTTCCTTGACCTTGCACCCTCATGTCAAATGTTTTTTGAGAGGGGTGATTGTCGAATCCCCCTACTGCACATAGGTTTCCTACTTGGAAGTTAAATGTGGTGTTGAAGGCACTGTGTCATGCACCTTTTGAGCCCATAGCTAGTTGTAGCCTAAAGGATCTTACCCTTAAGACATTGTTTTTAGTTGGGATTACCACTGCCCGGAGAGTGTCTGAGTTGCAAGCCCTATCAGTGAATAAAGAACTCTGTACCTTTCTTGAGGACAGAGTAGTGTTGAGGCCTGATCCAGCATTTATTCCTAAGGTGAATTCAGTTTTTCACCGGTCTCAGGAGTTGGTATTACCCTCCTTTTGTCCTAATCCCAAACACGAGAAGGAAAAGGAGTGGCATTGGTTAGATCTTAAGCATGCCTTGAGTTTTTAAATAGACAAAACCAAAGACCTTAGGAGGTCAGATTCATTGTTTCCTTTAGTTCGCCCTCTCTGGGGAAACAGGTAACTCCTTCTACGCTGAGCAGGTGGTGGCGGCAATGTATTGCTGCAGCATACACGGCACAAGGGTTAGAGCCCCCAGGCGGGGTTACTGCTCATTCCTTATGGGGAGCGGCCACGTCAGCAGTATACAGGTCTTTATCGTCCCTGGAAAGCATTTGTAGGGTGGCCACCTGGAGTTCTGCTCATTCTTTCAGCAGGTATTATAAGGTGGATAGGTGGGCATCAGCTGAAGTGGCTTTCAGTCGCAGGGTGCTACAGTAGGTTATATCTTGAATGTAGTTGTTCCCGCCCAGGGTACATATTGCTTTTGTATGTCCCAGCAGTTTTGGACCATCCCACTACCAGGGACCACGGGAGAATGGAAGATTGGAAGCTCTAACCGTGAAGCTTCCTTCTCGGTGGTCCTGGAGTGGGACAGGCCATCCCACCCAGTGTTGCAAAGTGTTCCGGACTGGTCACTGTGGGAGCTCGAGTGCAGGAGTTACAGAGGCACTAGTAGCGGAATTTCCCTGTTGTATGTGGTTACTTCTGCTGTTGAAGTTATTAAAATGGTGTTGCATCATTATGGTCTCTGACTGGTTTGTTACCGTGCTTCAGAGTTTTGTTTTTTTAGATTTATCCCGATGGGGGAACATGGCTTTTCTAAGGACTGGAGAGTTTCCAAGAGAGAGGCCCCTCCCCCAGGCCGGATCAAACAATCAATGACCCTGTGTCAGGAGGAGGAGCCTACTCCCAGCAGTTTTGGACCGTCCCACTCCAGGACCACTGAGAAGGAAGCTTCACAATAAGAGCTTCCAATCTTCCGTTTGCAACCCAATCAAAACCAGGAGGCAGATCTTGGGAAGGAGAAAGAAATAAGATAGGTGAGCAAAAGGGAGAATTTTGTAATACTGGTTGACTTCAACTACTCTCACACTGATTAGGCAAATATGTACTTGAGTCACATCATAGAAACAAGTTTTTTAGACATTATAAATGACGTGTATTGAAGTAACAGGTAGCAGAGCTTGCGTAACAGGTAGCAGAGCTTAATAGTCTCTGTTATCCATTTGGACAACCTCTGGGCCGAAATCCTATGCCCCAGGTAGGGCTGGACATAGGACACGAAGAGCCTGGGGTCTTTCCGAAAGGGCTTGACTCGATGCAGGTAGAAGGCTAATGCCCTTTTTACGTCCAGGGTGTGCAGTCTACGCTCATCCTGAGTGGACGGGTTGGGAAAAAAGACTGGAAGGCACGTCTCCAGGTCCAGGTGGAACGCTGACACTACCTTTGGGAGGAAGGTGATGTCAGGTCGTAAACGCACCCCGTCCTCCGAGAAACACAAGTAAGGGGAATCGCAACGCAGGGCTGCCAGTTCCCCTACCCGTCGAGCAGAGGTTATGGCTACCAGGAAGGCCGTCTTCCAAGCTAGCAGCTGAAGGGAGCATGTAGCCATGGGCTCGAAAGGTCGCCCCGAGAGGGCCTGTAGAACCAAAGTCAAGTCCCAGGCTGGAGCCAACTGTTTCACTGCCGGATACAGCCTAACAGCCCCTCTCAGGAAGCGCTTAGTGTCTGGGTGGGCAAACACAGTACGCCCGTCCAACTGCGAATGGTGCGCAGAAATGGCCGCGAGGTACACGCGGACAGAGGAGACCAAGAGTCCCCTGTCCAGTAGGGATAGTAGGAAGTCAAAGATGATCGGCAGGCCTGCCGTCACTGGGTCGCTAGTCCAAGAGGAAGAGAATTGAACGAACACTCCCCACTTGTAGGAGTACGCTCTACGAGTGGAGGGTTTCCTGCTATTTAGCATCACGAACTGGGCCCTTTCTGACAAGGACCCTACTGGAGGCGCCATGCCGTCAACTTCAGTTGCGGTATGTCGTGGTGTACCACCTGCCCTCCGTGCAGTAGCAGCAAGTCCGGGGCCTGCGGGAAGTGGTGATACACCCCGCCGGTCAGGCGAAGGAGCAAGGGGAACCAATGTTGTCTGGGCCACCAGGGAGCCACAAGAATGCCCTCCGGTCGTTCTCTGATGATTTTCTGGATCACCCTGGTGATCAGGGGCAGCGGAGGGAAGAGATAAACCTTGTGCCGTGTCCAAGGCACCAGGAGTCCATCCCCGAGGGACAGCGGGTCTGCCCCGCCCCTGCAGCAGAAGAGAGGGCACCTCCTGTTTGCCCTGGTGGCGAACACGTCGAGCTCTGGTGTCCCCCATGCCAGGAAGACAGGGCGCAGAAAGGTCCAATTGAGTTCCCACTCGTGCCCGACAGCGCCTCCCCGACTGAGAAAGTCCGCTTGGGTGTTCAAGTTCCCGGGGAGGTGAGTGGCAACCAGTGAGGTCCCTAGGGCAATACACATGTCCCACAGAGCTAAGGCTAGGCCACAGAGACGGCGGGAGACTGTGCCGCCCTGTCAGTTCACGTACGCCATAGCCGTGGTATTGTCCGTCAGAAGTGCCACCGTTTTGTTCCGCAGGAATTTGTGGAAGGACCTCACCGTGTGAAATACTGCTAGGAGCTCGAGGAAGTTGATGTGGTTGCTTGCCTGGGATTGGGGCCATCGGTCCCCCACACAAAACCCCCTCATATGCGCCCCCCAGGGATGCGTCCGTGGTAATCATGAGGGCAGGAGGTTCCTTGTGGAAGGGAGCTCCTTCTAGCAAATGAGGCTTCCGCGCCCACCAGTCGAGGGAATGCAGGACCTCTTGCGGGAGAGTCAGGCGGCGCTCTGGCGAGTCCCTCCCGGTTTGAAGTGCGCCAGGAACCAAAGTTGAAGGGGCCTCATGCGAAGCCTCGCAAAAACCAACACCGAGGTCGTAGCGGCCATGAAACCTAACAGCCACTGCAATTGGCGGGCAGAGGCGACCGGGCACTCTTGGAGAGTCTTCACCGCCCAAATAATGTTGTCCGCCCGGTCTGGCAGCAGGAAAGCCTTGCAGACCCGGGAGTCCAGGATAGCACCGATAAACTGGACCCTCTGCGAGGGCTGGAGCCGAGATTTTTTGTGGTTCACCTGTAGTCCCAGGTTCTGCAGCAGTGCGAGGGTAGCGGTGATGTGGCACAACAGAGTCTCTCGAGAAGGTGCGACTAGCAGCCAGTCGTCGATATATGGAAACAGGGTGATACCCTGTAATCGTAGGAAGGCTGCAATCACCACCATCGTCTTTGTAAAGACCCTGGGGGCCGTGGAGAGGCCAAAGGGGAGGGCCCGATACTGGAAGTGGTCTGAGCCAATTGTAAATCGAAGGAATTTCCGGTGGAAAGGGTGAATAGACACGTGGAAATATGCGTCTTTCAAGTCTAACGTAGCCATCCAATCCCTGTGGTTTAGGAGGGGAAGGATGCTCGGCAGAGATGTCATCCGGAACTTGTGATAGGTTATAAATAAGTTCAGGGCCCGGAGGTCCATGATGGGCCGTAGGCCACCATCCCGCTTGGGCACTATAAAATACCGGGAGTAGAACCCGAGCCTGCTCTGGTCTGAGGGCACGCGTTCGATAGCATCCTTCTGGAGAAGGGATACGACTTCTTCCCTCAATGTGTCCATGGGGTTGGTAGAGACGAAAGTGGGGTTGGTAGGGTGCTGGTAAAACACTATAACATAACCTCTTCGAACGATGTCGAGGACCCATTTGTCGGTTGTAATGGTCGCCCAGGCCTTCAAATATGGGAAGAGGCGGGTACAGTCCGAGGAAGGGGAAGGGCATGGAAGGAGGGCCGGGAGGCAGTCAAAGGCCCTGCTTGGGTTGCTTGGAACCCTTCTGCCTAGAGGGCTGGCCAGCTGAAGGAGAGTACTTCGGTTTGGGGGTGTACTGCTGCTTAGAGTAAGGCAAAGCAGACTTGGGGCGCCATGGCTGGTCCGGCGACTTGGGGAACGATTTTCTGTTCCAAGGCTTTGGTCCTTGTCGTTTGGACTGAGGCCGTGCGGCAGAGACCCCCAGGTTCCTCGACGTTTTGATGCTCTTGTCCATTTCTTGCAACCCTGAGTCGGTGGTTGCACTAAGCAGACCAGAGCCATCGAAGGGCAAGTCCTCTATATAGGCCTGGGTATCCTGTTGGAGGGCCGTGGATCTGAGCCAGGAGTGGCGGCGTAGCGTGATGGCGGTCGTCAGTGTCTTCGCGCAGGTGTCGCCCGAGTGTTTGGAAGAGTTCAATTGTTGCTTTGCTAGCAGCATACCCTCTTTCTGCAGTCTGCGGAGGGCGACCTTGGTTTGCTCGGGAAGGCTGGGGAGAAGCGTAGAAACCTGGTTCCAAAGGCCATGTTGGTAACGACACATACAGGCCGCGTAGTTGGCGATTTTAATGCCCAAAGACCCAGCAGAGTACAGCCTCCTGCCCATAGAGTCCAATTTCTTCCCCTCTTTATCGGGAGGAGTGGAGTGTGTCTTTTTGGCTCGCGAAGATGACGAGACAACGATGGAGTTCGGACGAGGATGATTATGTAGGAACTCCGCCCCGGCTTCCTGGATGCGGTACATATGATCCAGACGTCTAGACGATACTGGTGTCGACATGTGTTTATCCCATGAAGCCTTGGCCGTATGCATCATGACATTGGTCAAAGGCAGGGCCACCGCGGTGGAGGTATCCCTCTGAACGATGTCAAACACCGTGTCGGTAATGACCGGTTCAGGTTGTATCGTGGTGAGAGATAGCGATTGGGCCATGCGCTTAACCAAGTCCCCGTATGATTTTAAGTCCTCCGACGGGGAGATTGGTTGTTCCTCGGACGTCTTCTGCGAAGGGGAGGGTTCCCCAGGTGAAGAAGTGTCTTGCTCGTCAGCAGACGAGGCCTCATGCGACCTGGACGATCGGGCAGGTGAGTCCGAGCGATCCGATAGATGCGGGTCGGGCGGCGACACTGGAAGTTTCGGCTTCGGCTTCTCTACTGGGGCTCTATGCCGAGCCGATGGTCTAGTGTCCTCGACATCGGGAGCCTTCGACACCGAAGCGGAGGGTGGACGGCGTGGAGGACGGTAAGATGTCCGAGATCGGTAGGAGGCGTCAGAGGATTGATCCCAATCCGGCTGACGAGGAGGGAGCCATGGGAAAGATGGCTGCATGGGGTAGGCCCCATATAGGTATTGCCATTGCCTCTGGTCCCATGGAATCTGTGCAGGGTCTCTGCTACGAGGCGAGCGGCTCCTAGGCGATCGGTCCTTGGGTTGTCTCTCTCGGTCCCGAGAGTATGGACTGCGGGAGGGTCGAAGACGGGGTCGAAACGGTGGTTCGATGTCGGGACGCTGGCCGGGTTCGATCTCCTGGTCGGAGTCGGAGGAGATGACGAGCTCCGTCGACATCGATGCTAGCGGCCGAATCGGGGAGGCGAGCAGCTTCAGCGGCGGTATGATCGGAGCCGTCGGGTCCGGAGGAGAGATGACGGGAGCGACGAAGGATGAGGATTTTGGCTTCGGCTTGTCCAGCCTTTTAGCCTTCTTCTTCCTCTCGCTCTCCAAGCCCTTATCCTCTTTAGGCCGCTTAGCTGGCATAGAGGAGTCCGACAAGGGAGCCAGGGCAGTGCGTTTCACTTGCCGTTCGGCGTCAGAAAGAGGGCGCTCGGCATCGACCATCGAAGACGTCAATGTCGATGGCGGGTCGGTAGCGACAGGCTGGTCTGCCTTTTCCGCCGATGAACAAACCAGAGACAAGGTCTGTTCCATGAGGGCCGCCGCGAGTCTCGCCGCTCGGTTCTTTCAGGTCTGCCTAGAGAATTTTGCACAGTATGTGCAAGAGTCGGGGCGATGTCGTTCTCCAAGGCACAGGAGGCAGAGAGAGTGCCCGTCAGGTGGAGCTATTTTGCTCCCGCATTTGGAGCACCGCCGAAAAAATCCCCACCGCCTTTCCATACGCCAGAAAGGCGGGAAAACGGGGGGGGGGGGGGAGGAACAAAAACCAACGCGTTCCACCCACACGCCCCCCAAAACGAGCAGCTAATACTAACTAACAACTACAACTATAACCACAAAAAACTATCTACAGCTAACTATGCTAATACAAAGAAGGGAAAAGTTCACCGACCGAAGCAAGTAGATCGACTGATCAGCGCAGCGGTCAGAAGATAACTGGCGGGATGTCCGTGCCTGTCGCAGTGAGCATGCGCGGTGGGGGCTCCTGGGCATGCGCACTGGGACGTCGGCGCGGAAATCCGCAGCTTTTAAGTTTACCGATCGAGATCGGCGCAGGCGCCTAACTCCCATCAGCGTGATGCACAGAGACCGCGAAGAAGATAAACAGGTTACTCACCTGTAATTGATGATCTTCGAGTGGTCATCTGTGCAGTCACACACATGGGTTTTCCTATCAGGACGAACCCTACCTCGGAGATTTTAAATAGCTAGCCTAGGCGTTATTTTTGGCGCGCACTCCCTCCCGCTCTGGGGAGCAGGCATCCACTGCGCATGCCTGTAGCGCGAGGGAGGCGCCCAACCCACTCAGTTTCTTTCCCCGCCGCTGACATAATAGGAGCGCGGATATATAAGACAAGTAGCCAGCAGCGGGGACGGCTGGGCGGGCGTGTGTGACTGCACAGATGACCACTCGAAGATCATCAATTACAGGTGAGTAACCTGTTTATCTTCTTCGTGGTCTCTGTGCAGTCCCACACATGGGTGACTGATAAGCTGATCTGCAAGGCGGTGGGTGCTGGCACTAGAGTTGGAGGAAAAAATAGTGCAAAGGTTAGTGCAACATAGGCAGCACATTATAGGCTATAAGGTAAGTAACTACTCACCAAGCCCGGACCAGCTTCTTAGTCAAAGATGGAGCGAAGAACTGCCTGTCCAAAGGATGCATCCCGCCTAGCACGAACGTCCAAAGCGTAGTGCGTGGCGAAGGTCGAGGAGGAAGACCAAGCGGCAGCAGCGCAAATGTCCTCCATGGATACACCCCTGGCAAGGGCAGATGACGTTGACAAAGCTCTTGTAGAATGAGCTCTTATGGCAGATGGAACTGGTTGCTTCGCGAGCTTGTAGCACAGCTCTATAGCAGCAACCAACCACTTTGATAGTCTCTGCGTAGATATCTTTTTTCCCTTATGACGGCGGCCGTAGGCCACGAAAAGTCTGGAGTCTGTGCGGAACGATGCAGTTCGATCTATATAGTAGGCGAGTGCTCTTCTCACGTCTAGACAGTGTAGAGCTTCTTGGCCCTTATCCGTAGGCCGTTGGAAAAAGGCAGGTAAGGTAGTGGTTCTATGCAGATGGAATGCGGAGACCACCTTCGGTAAGAAAGCGGGATCTGGCCGTAACACCACCTTATCATGGTGAAACATGGTGTAAGGCGAGTCCGCTCTGAACGCGCAGAGATCACTTGCTCTTTTAGCAGAGGTGAGTGCAACTAAAAGAGCCGTTTTCCATGAGAGGAGGTGAAGTGGTATCGTAGCCATAGGTTCAAAAGGTGGTTTTACTAGTTGGCTAAGCACTAGTGACAAACTCCAGCTAGGATACATTTGCCGTAGTGGTGGGTGCAAATGTAAGATTCCCTTTAAGAAGGATTTCGCAGCAGGGTGTGAGAAGACAGTTCGACCCTGTACATGCGGGTGAAAAGCTGAGATTGCTGCCAGGTGCACCTTCAGAGAGGAGTACGTAAGGCCCTTTTCTGACAAATGCAGTGTATATGCTAAGATTTGAGGCATGGAAGCCGAGGAGGGTCTGAAATTATGCTTGGTAGCGTAGATGGAAAACCTTTTCCATTTCATGGAATATGACTTCCTTGTTGACGGTTTCCTTGCATTAAGGAGAACGTGTCTTACTCCTTCAGGAAAGTCTGAGAACATATCCTCCAGGCCGTCAGGCGAAGTCTGTTCGGGTCGTGGTGCAGAACCCTGCCGTTCTGTTGGGACAGGAGGTTGTGTGCCAGAGGGAAGTGATGGTAAGTGCTTTCTGACAGGAGGAGAAGGGTTGTGAACCATGGCTGACGTGGCCACCATGGCGTCACGAGAATGCAATCTGTGTTGTCCAGTTGAATTTTCTGTATGCACCGTGTTATTAACGGAAAGGGAGGGAAGAGGAAGTGTAGTGGACCGGTCCACGTCTGTATGAAGGCATCCCCTGCAGACTGTTGTGAGGGCGGACCTCTCATAAAAAAGATCGCACACTGTGCATTGTCTGGTGCAGCAAACGCATCTATTGACGGAGTTCCGAATTTCCGGAATACTGGCAGAAGGTATGACCGGTGGAGTGACCACTCGTGGTCGTTGATGGAATATCTGCTCAGTCTGTCCGCTTGAACATTCTGTATGCCAGGAAGATGTACCGCAGTGAGGTGAATCTGATGGGCAATACTCCAATGCCACAGGTGCATTGCTCTTTTGCAAAGGCGGGTGGATGCTGTCCCTCCTTGCCTGTTTATATAAAAAACCGTCGCCACATTGTCTGAGGCGATCTGTACGTGTAGGCCTTGAAGAGATGGAAGGAACGATTTTAACGCTCTGTGAACAGCTAGAAGCTCTAAGCAATTGATGTGGAGCGACTGTTCGTACGGTGTCCATTGCCCCTGGACCGTGAGTACGTCGAGATGAGCTCCCCAGCCCCATCTCGAGGCGTCTGTTGTAACCACTGCTGATGGACTTGGCCGTAAAAAGGGCATTCCCGCAAGCAGGTGAGCTCGAACTGTCCACCATTCGAGCGAAGGGAGGATGTGGCTCGGAACAGTGAGGACCGTTCCTTGAGATTGGTGTTGGGGTCGAAACGCGCGGACGAACCAGATTTGTAGGGTTCGCATGCGTAGTCTTGCGTGTGTCAGAACTGCCGTTGTGGCTGCCATAAGTCCTAACATGCGCTGAATGTTGAAGGCCGCTTGTTTGGGTTGTTGCATTATTTGTGTGGCCAGCGTCTGAATGGAGGATATCCTGTCCACAGGAAGATACGCCTTGTGGTCCGTGGTGCACAAACGAGCCCCAATAAACTGAATGTCTTGAGTTGGGGTAAGGTGTGACTTTTGATGATTGACCTGGAGGCCCAGGTTTGCTAGGAGCGCAAGTGTGATGGAAATGTCCTTCATCAACTGTGTCCTTGAAGCTCCCACAAGGAGCCAATCGTCTATGTATGGGTAGGTTGCAACGCCGCGTTGCCTGAGGTACGCTGCAATAACCGCCATACATTTTGTGAATGTCCGTGGTGCCGTGGAAAGTCCGAAGGGCAGAGCTCGGAACTGGTAGTGGTTGTTGCCAACGGCGAAACGCAGAAACTTCCTGTGGCATTGGTGTATTGTCAGGTGGAAGTATGCGTCCTGTAAATCTACCAGTGCCATCCAGGAGTTTCTGGGGATTAATGGCAGAATCGATTGTAAGGTGATCATTCTGAATTTTCTGTGGCGGATGAATTTGTTTAGGGCTCTTAGATCCAGAATCGGGCGCTGTCCCCCATCCCTTTTCGGGACTAGAAAGTACCTGGAATAAAAACCTGTCCGATGATACTGGACTGGGACAGGCTCTATAGCCGCTTTGGCTGTTAAGGTGTCTATTTCTTCCTGAAGGGAAGGTGATGGGGGAGTGGAAACAAAATGATGTCTTTTTGGTGGTGCTTGGAACTCTATGGAGTAGCCCCTCAAAATAATGTTCAGAACCCATTTGTCTGTGGTTATTTGTTGCCAATTGTCGAGAAATGGAAGAAGCCTGGAGACGTGCTGAAGTGGTAGAGGTAGAAAGTCAAAGAGACTGCTTCGATGAAGATGCAGCCTTTTTAGGTGGTTGTGGTCTCTGCTGTCTCTGGTTAAAGGATTGCTTTGGAGGAGGAGCTTTACGTTTCCAGTATTCAGATTGTCGAGGGGATCTGGAACGTTTGAAGGGGGTTGGTTTCCATGATCTGGGCTTATAGCTCTGTTGTTGTTGTTGCTGTTGGGCTACCCCCAATCTTTTCGCTCGTTTGCGGCTGTCATCCACGGTGGACAGTATATCGTCCGTTGTGGCATTAAAGAGACCTTGGCCATCGAAGGGAAGGTCTTCTATCTTGAATTTTAGATCAGGCTGCAACGAAGAGGATCGAAGCCAAGCATGTCGCCTTAGGGCAATGGAGGCGGCCATCGCCTTGGAAGTGCACCCCACAGAGTGACGGATGGTGTTTATCTGTTGCTTTGAAATCCTGTTGAGCTCCTGAAGTAGCTTGCAGGCTTGTTTCTGGGAGGGCTCAGGCAGGGCAGAGACTAGCGTATTCAGTTGGGAGGAGATATTGTGGGAATACGCGGCGAAGTATGCTAGGTAATTGTTGATCTTGGCAGTTGCCGTCGAGATTGAATACATTTTCCTTCCAAGAGTATCTAACTTCCTGCCTTCCTTCTCAGGGGGTACCGGGTGGCGGGTCTGTTTGGTTTTAGAAGATGAATGCACTATCAGAGAATTCGGTGCTGGATGGCTAAATAAAAATTTCGAATCCGGTGCTTGGATCCTATAAAGGGATTCGATTCGTTTTGAAGTCGGGGGAATGGAGGCTGGGTTGTCCCAAGCTTCTTTGATGGCTTCTAGGTGTACCGGCAGCATCGGCAGAAAGGAACCAGCAGGTAAATCTGAGTGCACCAGGTCGTGTACCACGTCTGTCACCTTGGGTGCATCCGAAGTCAGAGTTACGTTAAGTGCAGAGGCCATATTGGCAATCAAGTCCAGGTATGTCTTTGCCCCTTCGGAAGGTGACAAATCCGCGGGCTTGGCGATATCTGAAGCAGGGGACCCAGGGGACATGGACTGTATCGAATCCGATGATTGAGCTTCGGATTCAGCATCAGAGTCAGGTTCGGGTTCAGGTAGGTCCGGTCTGGTTGGAGTCGTGCTTTTGGGTTCCACTGGAATCGCACCCCTAGGTTTAGAAGTCGAAGTGGAAGGAGTCGGAGACGGCTGTCTCGGTGGTTGCTTGCTCCGTTGGACAGGAGTCGCTTCCTTGGATGGGTTCATGTGATAATCGGTTCGGTACCGAGAATGATGGTATCCGCAGCATGCATGGGATTCGATGGAAGGAGACCTTGAAGCATAATGGCGTCGCCTCGGGGACATGGATGGGGACCGAGATCTCGGGTTGTAGCGATGGCGGTCCCTCCCTCTACTAGGGGATCTCTCCGGGAAACGCGCATGATGGTACCTATATCTCTCCATGCTGGGAGACCTGGCTGGGAACCGATGCGCATCGAAGTACCTGTAAGCATCATGTTTGTGCTGGATGGGATTCGACATATCGCGGAACGATCTAGGATTGATGTGGTGTCGAGTCCACTGTTGCGGGTCTCGAATCGGCTCCAGCGCAGGGTCTAGCATGGATCCATGCGGGGAAGGGGATCGGGACGGAATGGGAATAACTTCTTCCGTCTGCTGGTGCGGCGACTCCGTAGCCGGGGTGGTCACTTCCTGGGTGTCGGATCCGGGAGTGGAAGGCTCGCATTGCGTCTCAGGCTCATTCTGTTGTTCGGAGGATTTTCTCGAGTCCTTCGGAATCTTCGGGTCCTTCGGGTCTGTCGGTTTCCGCGGAGCCTTCGGATCGGACGGTTTTCTCGAATCCTTCTGGCCCTTCGGGTCGGAATGCTTATGTTTCTTAGTGTGCTTCCCGCCCTTTGGTTTAGTCGCCGCGGCCGTTTGTTCTGACGTTCTCGCGCCGTCGCCGGCTTTCGCGGCATCGCCGGACTTATGCTTGCTGGGAGCAATGGCCACTGAAGCTGCCGACCTTGCGCCGTCCCCTTGGGGAGTCAGTAGGGGAGGCGACTTACTTGCTGACGAAGATTGCGACATATCAGGCTGGAGCACAGACTCCATTAAGTGGCTTCTGAGTCTAGCGGCTCTGTTTTTTCGCGCCTGTTTGCAAAATTGAAGGCAGTGCGCACAGGCGTCCACTTTATGGGATTCTCCCAAACAGAACAAGCAAAGCGAATGCCCGTCCGATGTAGGGATTTTCGCCCTACAGCGCGAGCACCTTTTGAAAGTTATTTTACTGTCCCTTCCTTCCATACGCCCGGGGGGGGGGGGTGGGGGTGGGGGAAGGGAGGTCTGAGGAAAAAGCGGGGAAGATATTTATCTAAATCTTTTTTTTTTTTTTTTTTTTTTTTTTGAAGATAAGAATATGAAGAAATAGCGAAGGATGAAAGAAGAGGAAACTTGAGGAAAACGAAGGCTAGATATCTGAGGTAAGTGAGGAGCGCAACGAGGTAGGACTATCCCGGGCGGCGGTTGGAAAGAAACTGAGTGGGTTGGGCGCCTCCCTCGCGCTACAGGCATGCGCAGTGGATGCCTGCTCCCCAGAGCGGGAGGGAGTGCGCGCCAAAAATAACGCCTAGGCTAGCTATTTAAAATCTCCGAGGTAGGGTTCGTCCTGATAGGAAAACCCATGTGTGGGACTGCACAGAGACCACGAAGAAGATCTGGTTGAGACTGAGATTGAAAGCTTGTTTGAGCAAACTTGTTGAAAATCTTGACCTAATGTGCAGCAACCTGAAAAAAGCAAACACCATGCTAAGAATTATTAGGAAAGTGATTGAAAATAAAATTATCAATATTGTAATGACCTTGTACAGAGTTATGGTACCTCATTGGGAACACTGTGTGCAGTTCTGATTATCTCTCAAAAATGATATTGCATAGCTGGAAAATTTTTTTTTAAAAAAAGGTAATCAAGAATACTGGAGGGATGTAGCAGCTTTTCTGACACAGGGGAGACATTATAGATGTTTACAAAAATTATGTCTAAAGTGGGTAGAGGGAACATTTTCTCTTTCATAATAGTAAAATTCTGGGGCTCCTATGAATCTGTAGGGATATGTCAAACAGGTTGAAGGAGCTTGGGCTATGCCCTCTCAGACCTAGGAGGGGAGGGCAGAAAAAACAACAGAAAAAACTTATAATTTGCAAACTTTTGCCTAAGAGTTCTTATGGTCTGGTGAGCTTTGAATGGTTACTGGTCTGCAAGACACTAAGTCAAATTGTACAAAAATATATTTAAAAGGTAAAGGTAGTCCTCTATGCAACACCAGTTGTTTCCAACTCTGGGGTGATGTTGCATCACAACGTTTTCACTGCAGACTTTTTATGGGGTGGTTTGCCATTGCCTTTCCCAGTCATCTACACTTTTCCCCCAACAAGCTGGGTATTCATTTTACTGACCTCGGAAGGATGGAAGGCTGAGTCAACCTTGAGCCAACTACCTGAACTCAGCTTCCGCTGGGATTGAACTCAGGTCATGAGCAGAGCTTAGAACGGCAGTATTGCAGCTTTACTACTCTGCGCCATGGGGCTACTACAAAAATATATAAATGGTTTTATTTACAAAAGGTAAGGGAAACATAAAAAGACATAAAACAAACTTAAGATATAACAGTGTACATAGAAGAGAAACACTAAAAACAAAGACTATTGGCAGCTAACCAATTACCTCCTACACTTAACTGTGCCGTATCTCCTGGCTGCTTACTCTGAGTCTTAACGCACTTGACACTCTTTGATCAGGCACCATGACACAGTCAGACTTAGCTCCCTCTCATCGTCCAGATGTTAAAGAAGCTCTCTTGGTGTGGCTTCTGACCAGAATATATTCTAGTTGTTACCATTAACGGGCTTAATTAATTAGCTAAACACAAACAGGATCTAATTAGAGCTGTCAGATGACTTGCTGTCAAAACTAAGATCTAGATGATCAGCTGTCAATTGAATACCATACAGGTAAGACTAATCAACCTTGTATCTAATTAGGTAATTGCCTTCTGGCACAGCACACTTAAAAGGTACAAATGTTTACATTAGACATGATGATACTGATACAAACACTTGTACATTGTGTATGCAATGTTCATTTCTTGACAGGAAATAGGAAAGAAACAATGAAATACTTTGCTGAATGAATAAAACTGGAATTCACTGGTAGTGGAGGTAGTGATGGCCATGAGCAACGAAAGCTTTGAAAAGGGGTTAATTAATGATGAAGAGGTCCATCAATGGCTACTAGCCATGATGACTGAAGGGAGGCAACAAACCTCTGAATATCAGTGCTGGCTGGGAAATAGCAGGGGAGGGCCTTTGAATATGTGCCTTTGTCCCCCCAGGAGAACGGGTTGGATGGACACTGTAAAACAGTACACTAGACAAGATGGCCCACTGGTCTGATACAGCAGGCTCCAATATACCCAGTCCTAAGCATCCTTATTCAGAATCACAATGAAGTGTGCTTAGGAATTGGACACTCAGTGAAGTGTGCTTAGGAATTGGACTACAGCCATAGAATTTTTAAAAACCCATGTATCTAGATCAGTCTTAAAAAACAATGTCTCATGCTTTATGAATCTGGATGCAAATATAATCACATCACAGGTGTTTCCCACATGGGGATGGGTTTCTATGCTGCAGATTTTTCAGCATTTTCCCTGCTCCAGTCCCTTGGCAGCAGCCATCATGTCACTACAAGCTTTTTGAAAAATGATTTGTTTCAAAAACATCTTTTAAGGCTTCATAAACAAACTAAAAGGTGTATTTTTGTATAGCAGTTGTCTAATCAATGGGGGTTTGGGTGATCATATACTCCCTTGAAAGAATACCACTGGGCCAAGTTACCCCCTAAAAGTCTGTGTACTGGGAGTGTACAAAACAAAAAAAGTGGTGTTTTTGGACATACTGAACCTGAAAAATACCAGTATTTTCCAATATTTCCAACCCCCAACACCGATGTGGTATTCGGATTTGGAAATTTTTCAGAAATCCTGAAATTTTTTGGCTCTATTACAGCCTATGGGGACCACAGACATATTGTAATGGGAAATCAACCCACAGGTATCGGGGGCTGGGGGCTGATGTTTGAGGTAGAGGCCTCCTCAAGAAAACTCCCAAGTTTATAAAAGATGTTTACTGGGATTAACTATCCAGTGGGCCTAACAACTCAAATATTTTCAGGATTTTTCCGCTTTCCATTTCAGATAACTAAAAAAATGGCCAAATAAATACCAAGCTGAAAGAATATCCAGAAAATACTAATAAGGCATTTCTCATTTTTGTTGGCTCATATTTAGCCAAATGCACACCCCTACTTTGTACTAGAATGCTTATGCTTTAAATTAATTGGCTATGCTCCTTACAGAAGAGTCTTTTCTACTGTCACTGAAGTTATATAATCACAGGTCACTACAACCTTTGTAAGGTCGACCACAGCTGTCTGCCATTTGGTTGGAGCGGGGGTCAGATATTGTTTAGAGTTGACCATACAGTGTATAAGTAAAAGGAATGCCCCACCCCACCCCCGCACACTACTGACCTGTATATTATGACCACAGTTCAAACTTTTGCTTAGGGTTGGAGTGCAAGTGTATGTTCTCCTCTTGAACTGTTTAATATTTGCTGTTTCTCCTGTCTTCCAGTGTTTCTTTGGGTGAGCTTTGTGACAATAAGGATGATACTGTTGTGCAAGCATTCAAACAACTGAGTCAAGAATACTGGGAGAAACTGGAAAAAACATAAAGGACAAGGCAGCAAAAGCACTGATCTGCTGAACATATCCATATTGAAAGCCTAAGGAACTAAATTTCCACCAGTGATTCAAATTGAACTGTGTATAAAATCCAACCCTAATGCCCTTCCATTTGCACTGCAGAATCTTTTGGAAACAAAACAGGGAAATTCAACTTGCTTTTCTGCTGGTAAAGAAAAGAATGATCATCTTTGACAAAAAATAAAAGACAATTATGGTGTGGATTATGGGATCCGCATGGACAAAAGCCATGTGGGATGGACGCTATAGTAAAGATAAGACAAAATACTTGTTGGATCGAACTCTCAAAATACATATTTTCTAGATACATTTAAAAAACACTTAACTGTACACTTGAATGAATCCACTAAGTAACTTAAATAAGAAATCTGTCAGAATTTGTTTTTTAATCATTCAGTGGTATATATGGTTCATAAATTACTATAAAAACAATATAGCCAGAGTACCTTTGCTGAAGTGTTTCTTGACTCTTTAAATATTTCTGGACTAGTATTAAGAAAAAGCCTCAAATTTTCTTGACAAAATACTTGATACAAGCATTGGTTGCAATTCTACCTACCTATTTCAGTGTTCACTTGAAACCAACACCTGCTTTGTAAATGAACTTTTCTGATCTGTTGTTCTGTCCCCACCCCTAGCCTCTAAAACAGATGTTCCTCCAAATGGACTCCTTCTTCCCCAAATGCAGGAAAGATGTTTTAGGCAATAAAGAAGAAGAAGATATTGGATTTATATCCCGCCCTCCACTCCGAAGAGTCTCAGAGCGGCTCACAATCTCCTTTACCTTCCTCCCCCACAACAAACACCCTGTGAGGTGGGTGGGGCTGGAGAGGACTCTCACAGCAGCTGCCCTTTCAAGGACAACCTCTGCCAGAGCTATGGCTGACCCAAGGCCATGCTAGCAGGTGCAAGTGGAGGAGTGGGGAATCAAACCCGGTTCTCCCAGATAAGAGTCCGCACACTTAACCACTACACCAAACTGGCTCAAGCCACAAGGTCAAAGTCGGAAACATTTCCCCCCCATTCCTGATACAAAGGTCCAGATAACAAAAACTTGCACTATTTTCCTTGTATGAAAGAATGCAGCAGATACCCAGTATTCCTCAATGAAAACCCTTTTTCCAAAATAAAATCAATACTTCCTAAGTTTCCTGAAAATGATACTCATTCTCTTTCTGAATTTATGAAACTAAATGAGAACAATTTTTGAAGTGAACTCTAATACCAATCCAAAATGAGCAATGATAAAACAGGACTTTTTAATACCTAATTTATATTCCCTTTGCTTGATCAATCTCCCCCAAATATCACAACTTCTACTGTTAATTCTGCTCCCAGCAGCCATTCCCTCCCCCCCCCCCCCACACGCATACTGCAATTTCAGAGAAATGGGCAGTTGTTGGGAGGTGGGTATGGAAAGAGCTGGAAAATCTGACCAACAGAGAGAAGAGTTAAACAAGTAAGACTATTGCCTACTCCCTATGCAGGCAGGGCACATACGATTTACAATATCAATACTAAAGGAATGCCAGCAAGCTTGCTAAGTAACAAAAATTAGTTTATCAAGGAAGCACAACTTATATCTACTTGGTTCACAAAAAGAAGCAAAGCACACAATTCACACTAACATTTTAAAATTTATTAAGGGAAATAAAGACTAGTGTTGCCACAGGCTGTTCAAATTTACAAAATACAATGGTATAAGGCATTCCAGTTTTAATTCAAAAGCTGTTTGTTTTCCCACTACATCTAGGTTCACTGAGCTCCTGTTTTTGGTGTATAGGGTGCACTGTTCCTCTGATAGTTAGGGCTGTCAGAAGCTCTGAGAAACAGTCCTTAATACTTATTCAACCCCAGTGAGAATTGAGCTGGCTAGTATCTGCTAAGAAAATTCTAGATATAAAACAATTGTTGGTACTATGCAAACCAGAAGCATTATTATGATCATGCACAAATGAGTCCTACATTTCAAGAGGTGGGTACATCACAATTTGGCAGTATACAAGCATTCTTAACTTTTTAACAAAGAAAAATCATTAACTATTTGAGAAGTAAACAAAAGGAACAACTTGAACTGGTATCTGTCACTTTATCAGATACTACCAAAATATTTGGGGGGAGAAGGAAAATTTGATATTCCTTTCCAGATAAACTAATAACTTCAACATTTACAAAACTCAGTTTCGAGTTATTCTGTTGCTATAAGCCCAATTTTTCTGCAACTGAAAAAAATTCTGATGGAGTGCAAGAGTCATTTGAGTTCGGTGCTTGACTTCGATGTTCTCTATCAGACTCTGCATTTATCACGCTTGCCTCGTTCCTTAATGAATGAGACCTTACATGGTCTTCCTTAGTCTCTTCATTCCTTGGAGGGTTTTCTGACTGATTGTTCAGTTCAGTGAGGCTACCTGAAATAGGAGTTTTGTTTGCAGCACTATCATGGCCCACATTTTCCTGAGGAACAACAATATTTTCAGTTTCAGACTTCAGCTTTTTCATGCAGAAAAAGGAAGGGTTGTTCATTAGATTTCTAAGACCTTTAGAACTGCTGGAGGGTGAAGCATTTTTTACAGTTGCAAGTTTAGAGTAATTTGATTCTATTTTTGATTTTTCACTTATATTTTTAGTTTTATCAGCAGATATCACAGAAGTGGTCTTAGCTGCCCGATTATTTTTGACACCACCTGGGAAAGAAAACACAGGTGTAGTGTTGGTTTCCCAAAAGTAATTTGCAGAGACCTTACCAGGTACAGAAGCACCAGCTTCTAGAGGGACACAGGAAGAACTTTTGTCAAGCAAGCTATCAGTTAAATTGCAGTTACCTGTTAACTTCCTACCAGAGAAATTCCCAAGGTTATTTTCCTTGCGCTGACAGCAAATCCAATTCTCGTTTTTGTTCTGAACGGGGGGAGAAAATGAAAATGAGCTCTGCTGTTTGTTAGGCTGACTGAGCCCACTTTCAGAAGTGGTAGGAAAAGCTGAGAAAAAAGGTTTTCCACTTTCTGTTGAGTCAGACTTAGGACTGGTGGTGGCACTAAAGGAAACTACAGTTGAAGTTGGACAGTTATATCCATTTAGATTGTTTATGTTGATATTTTGGCTTTCAGGTTTTTCCAGCAAACCAATAGAAAATATTGAATTCCTGGTTTTGATGGAGAGGGCTGATAACTTACCACTTGAACTAGAAAAACCATCTGGAGCTGTATGCTCGGTAACAGCACCAGATGAGTGCTGATTCAAAACAGCTACAGACGGCCCTGCCACCTGAAGAACATCTGGTGATACAGTCAGTGAGGTTTGCACTCCAAGGGAAAGCGCTGCTGCCTTAGCCTCAGAAGTCTCTGCTGTTGTAAGCAAGGAATCAGTATTTTCTGACAGAGACATTTGGGGGCCATCTTCCTGAGATCTTTTCACATTACACAAATTGAAACTATTATTTGAGCCAGAGAAATTCAAGTTCACAGCTGGAGTACTAAATAAATAACCAAGCGACTTTGAAAAACTAGTTTCATTGACACTGTGTCTTTGCAGCACTTGGGGATTTAATTTAAGATCACTTGCTTTAGCGCTAAAAGAAAAAAGAGGAGCTGCTGGAGGTTGTTTACTTGAACAGGGAGATTCTGGAAACATGTGCCTTCTAGGTGAGGTATATGTTTGTTTCTCCAAGTCATCTGAATCCACTTGATGTGCCATGTAATAATTATAGCGCACTTCCTAGAAAGAAAGCGAACACCAAGTTTACTGCTTGAAAGCCACTGCTTTGCTGCTAATACTATCCTGAATAAGAATACTGCATATTTATCTAGAATCTATTATGCAAACATCAATACATTATCTACTCTGGTACAAACTACCCACATACATCAGGCAAGGTGGTGATAATGAGGATCTACTGGGTTCTGTATCTACTTTTCTGCATGCTAGAAAGGCATCCATGCTAAGATGTGCACGTGACAGGACAAAACACAGAGATGCACATAGAACTCCTGAAATCATCATTTACCATACACTTTACACTGACCTGCTGTTTCCAAAATACTGTCACTACAGAGATATGCATGAAAATACAAAGATAAGCAAACCAATCAAAATTATCAAGTTCCAAGAGAATATGTATAACATTACCTCATGGCTCATTTCTCCAAATTCAGGCGCTCCTGATATAGACATAATTTGAGTATGGATCATCCTTCCATCAGGCAGTACATCAACTCCTGCCATGGGCTTAAAAAAAATTGGATCCAGTAGAGTGATTTATCTAAACAAGTATCAAACTGAACAAAAGTTCTGGCATTTGTTCAATTGAGCAGCTTACCTTGAAAACAGTCTGTATTTTCTTCTGTAAGTCTGGTTTCTTTTCAGTTTTTCCAAACACAACACATTCTCTGTCTCTAGAAGGAATATCTGCTTTAAAGAGAGAAAAAATAGTATACTGAAAGTCAAGAATGTTCTCAACATCTAATTTATTTTAGCGTTTCAGCCAAATGTGGCAATCCAAACTATACTGTAGTAAACGGCAATTATCTCTATTCATTTTAAGAATTTACAATTACATCAAGAACATTTTTATTTATGGAAAAATACCTTCAAAATTTCAAAAGATAATCATTTTATTGTATGGAAATTTTAAGGGCCATCATGTCTGACTACAGTTTAATCACCCTACCTTTAAAAGCACCCAAATTAACAGGAGTGAGGTGCAAAGCAAAGATGCTATGAACAACAGAGGTGGTATCCATATGGATTTCTTTGTATCCTGGTAAATTTTCATACTGAGATGAGATTTGTATCATGTCAATCTGGTTCTTCATTCTGTACAGAAAGTTAAAAGACCCAGTGAAACTACCACTATAGTATCAGTATTCGCCCCAACTTTCTCCAACAGGAACTATCTGCTTGTTTTGGCAATTCTATATTGGCAAGGTAAAACCATTACAAAATTTTGTAAGCTTTCATGAAGCTTGAGGCCAGAGGGCAAAAACACTGAGACACCCCTGCATCATACTAGACACAATCCTCAGAGAACACTATTCCAGAGTGCTTTTTAAAAAAAAATCTGTATTAAAATTCATATTGAAATACTATTTTAAATATTATATCTGTACTACGGATGGGCATGAACCAAACCACAAACCAAAATTTGTGCCAAATCAGGCCACTGTGCTTTGGAAAGCAGGGTTTTGGGAGCACCTCTCCCCCCCCCCCCCACAAACTTCTATGAGGTTCATGGGGGCAACAAAGGCAGTTAAATATCTTTGGAGCTCACTTCAGGTTTGCTGGCCCAACCAGAAGTGAGGTCGAAAGGCATTGAAATCCAGTTGGAACCCACCACTGGCCTGCGGTCTAACCCAAGTGAGCTTCAAAGGCATTTAAATGCCTTTGGAGCCCACCTCCAGATTGGGTTGGCCCAACTGAACTCCAAGAGTGAGCTCAGTCTGGCTAGCTAAACCTGGAGTTGAGCTCTGAAGGCATTTAAATGCCTCCAGAGCTCATTTCTGGGTGGGGGCCCCTATGAACTCCCTAAAGCATGAACCTCCATTTTCTGGTTCATGCCCATACCTAATCTGTACAGTCTTATCAAGCTACACCTGACAGTGCCATGGTCTGTATTTCCTCCCCCCCCTAGTGGTTTGGATTTTTTTTTGTAAAAAGGGGAACAGGTACATGCAGTCCCTATTTAGCTCAGAACCACAGAATGAGGAAAGTGCGTGAATGTGCATGCACACTCTATGCCTTTCCCCTGCATTATTCTTCTGACCCCTACAGGGTTGCCTATGGTGTAAAACCCCTCCCCCCCATGCTTCAGTCATGATCCAAATTTGGTCTTAATTTGCCTGCTTTTTCAAGGAAAATGTTCACAATTCCATTTACGGAACTTCCACCATCATGTCTGACTGGGCCTGAATTACTATGAATTCAGATATGTTAACATCAACCCGGAAAAAACACAGCTGGAGAACAGTTCAAAGACTTGGAAGAACACAGCCCATTATGAAATAATGGTACTAAGACAAGTGATGTAGCCCAGACCAATCTCTGAATGAATGGCTGAAGGGTTCATGCGCATTTTTAAACAACCCATGATTAAATACAGGCATTTGTGCTTGCCAGACTTATAGCCCAATGTTATCTATATTTAGCCTCAGTCTCTCATATTTCAATAGGGCTCACCCCCAGTTGTACAAAAGACTGCAGCCAATGCACCTGTTGCTACAGTTGGAAATCCATTCCAAGGCCACAATCCTAAACAACTTTGGAAGTCCCTTAAAATCAATGTGATGTTACACTACTTTTGTGCAAACAAGCATAGGACCTGATTACAATTCCAGTAAAACAAAAACATTTCATTAATTTTAAAATCTTTTTCCAAAATATGAATTTGAGATATAAAAATCATCTAAGAAAAGCACTTTCCAGAATTCAGGTATAACTCACAAAATCAAAATGTCCCTATGTACCAGGATACTTCTATTCTTTACTCTCTAATCAGAATGTCAAATTTGGGCAATTTCCCCCATCTATGCACAAGTCTGTCACATATAATATTTACTCTAAAGTGTTCCATGTGTTTAGTTTCCCTTTATGAAACCTAATAAAACTTTGAAAATTAACAAAAAAACCTCAATAAATTTGATCCAGTTTTATCTCTACATTCACCAGGCATAAAAGTTTGTGGGATGACATTAGTTTTGTATGATTCCAACAGCATAAGTTATATTTTTAAAACTGTACAGAAGTTACACACCGGCCCTGTCTTTAGTATGATTCCTTAAAACATACTGTTGTGTCAGTCTTTCAGTTTTTGTATTAGACTTGTCATGGCTATCAATATGAATGCCTGATAATTACCTGATGGTCATGTTAACAAGTTACATAAACATTAGCAACATAAGATGCTTACCTATTATTCAAGTTGCATGCAACCTACAAATTAAACAAAACAAATATATTTTTTACTAGAATGCTTCCCCCATGTTCCTTTACCAAGTAGCAGGGCAATAAAATTATGATATCCATATGCAATGTATGGTATTCTACACCTTCCCTGAAAAAACAATAGTTTGTAAAATTAAAAGCAAAAGACAAAGAATTGTCATGAGGGCTTGAACATGCATATTGCCAGGGCATTTTTTTGAGCAGGAACACAGTTCCAGCTGGCTTGGAGTCAAGAGTTGTGGCCTAATATGCAAATGAGTTCCTGCTGGGATTTTTCTACAAAAAAAGCCCTGCATATTGCTATCTGCACTTGTCATGACCCTAACTCAATCATCTGGGATAGCTTGGATAGGTGAGAAGGACAATAACCTACTTGAGTCCTAATATTTATAATGCTTTGAAAGAACAGGTGACAGAAATAGTGTAGACCTCTGTGTGCCTTTCAGTATCTACACTAGGATTCTTTATATAAAGCTTTTGTAGGCTCCAAACCTTTGAGCTAGAAGAGTCAAGCAGTCATTAGGCTTGGAGGGGAAAAAATCTAATCCCAAGTAAAAGTCCCATTAGTTGTAGAGGGAGCAGAGTCCCAAACAAGCTATCTTGGAACAGATGGGAAAGAGGAATCAGCGATGACCAGTGCCAACCACATATACCCCCAGTTCTCAACTGCTTCCTACCAAAAAGCCTCTCATGCAAAATGAATGGCAGGAGCCACACACCTTCCTCTTTCTGAATCTCTCAACCCTGGGGCCAGCTATTGCCAAACTTCAGTGGTCAGTGCTTTAAAGCAATTTTGCTAATACACCAGATTACAGAAACTCAAAACCACCTGGTCAGGAAATGAATATAGTTGCACCAGTTTCATGCTGTTGTGTTTTTTTTGGGGGGGGGGGGGCAGGGAGATTTCCTAGTTGTTTATCCATGGAGTTTTTGACTTCATAACTTGTTAGACAAACCACTCCTTAGAGTGTCTTAATGTCAAAACTTAATAATGTATGCAGAAATATTTCCAGTCTGGCTCACAACAGCAATTAAGAAGGATTACAGGTCTGAGAAGAAAAATATACTCTCAGTACTCTTAATTGAAAGGAAATTAACTATCAATGTCATGCACAAATGAGTCTGACACCCATGTTAGTGGGTTCCTGAAATATAAAGGAGACCTTCCTCAAAATATTCAGGTAGCAACTAGAACTGGGGTGTCAAACTCATTTGTTATGAGGGCCAGATCTGACAATAAATGAAGAAGAAGAAGAAATTGGATTTATATCCCGCCCTCCACTCCGAAGAGTCTCAGAGCGGCTCACTATCTCCTTTACCTTCTTCCCCCACAACAGACACCCTGTGAGGTGGGTGGGGCTGGAGAGGGCTCTCACAGCAGCTGCCCTTTCAAGGACAACCTCTGCCAGAGCTATGGCTGACCCAAGGCCATGCTAGCAGGTGCAGGTGGAGGAGTGGGGAATCAAACCTGGTTCTCCCAGATAAGAGTCCGCACACTTAACCACTACACCAAACTGGCTCTCCAAATGAGAACTTGTCAGGCCAGGCCACGCTGGACCAGGCCATATGTGTACCTATTTAAGATTAGATAGATATATAAACTTTATAAAGGACACAGACAAACACAATTAAAGATTTTTTTTAAAAAAAAAACTTAAAACATTAGCACTTATTGGTCTTAAAGGTGCCATCTTTGTATTTCTCCCATGGGATCCAGGGAACTGGGCAAAGGAAGCTCTGGCTCTTTCCTGTCTTCACCAGGGGACGAGGACTGGGAGACACCTCAGCCAATCGAAGGCTTGGCTCAGTAGCTCTGCTGTGTGATTGTGATAGGCTGGCAAAGAAAGCTCTTCCTCCCCCTCTCCTTCTCAAGAAAGGAGCCTCAGCCAATGGAGAAAATAGAGGTTTTGCTCTGAAGTTCCTGTGCGATTGAGGAAGCCTTGCAAAACAAGCTGTTACACAGAAGGAAGCAAGAGAGAGGGAGAAGAAAGCAGATGACAGCCAGTTGCTTGGGGGCCTGATTCAGCCCTGGGCCAGATGTTTGACACCCCTGAACTAGAAGATGCAAAAGTCTCACTGTGCTTCCATGTTTGCTGAACTAAAGGCCACACACCTTTTCCATTCACGAGAGTAAAGGAGAGACTGATCTCTTGACCCACTGATAATTCAAGGGGCATAACTTTGAAGGGTGGCTGGTTCCTTTTGGCTCAGAATGGTGGACTTATATGTGATAGTTCATTACTTGGAGAGACATCAAGCCTCATTTACAATTTGTCCACAAACAAACTGTGATATAGTAGAATTATTTTATGTATGTTTTTACACTTCAAATTATTTATTCCTAGGTCAAGGAGACAGCACATTTACATGCAAATTTTATCTCCTGGTAAAACTAGTAAAACATCTATATTTTAAGCTAGGAAAAAATGAGAATCTGCTACCTATTCCTGATTTTTTTCCTTGGGAAATGGAAGAGAAAAAGAGAATGGCTGCACGATATAAGACACATGGAACTAATGAATCATATAAATCATCTATTCACGTTACCACACTAACTACTATAAATATGGCAAACATTGATATAACAATTCCACAAAATATTACTTATCAAATCTAACCACAACAAAAATATTCAACCATATACAATTCAACAGGTGTGCTCAAACAGGTTATATGTCAGTGTGTCATATTCAAATGATCCAGTACACGTTTGGACCAAAAATACCAATGAATATACTCAATCCAACCTTCCAATAGATTTCATAGTAAAAAAATTATTTCAGATATGTATTATGTCAAGATATTTTACATTATTTCATACTGGAAATTATGCATAATTTGATATTTGTAATGTTGTATATTCATTTTGTATGTTTTTATGGCAATTATATATTATTTCAACAAGCAAATGGAAACTCTTGGCTACAAAGATTCTTACAGATACAGCACCCATCAGCGTTTGTTCAGGTTTATAGGACTATTTTGATCCATATCTGAAATGATTACTGGACTGTAAAATTTATTGGAAGATTGGATTGAGTATATTCATTGGTATTTTTGGTCCAAACATACATTCTGGATCATCTGAGAATGATTACAGACTGATATTTGACCTGTTTGAATACACCTGTTAAAATGTACATGGTTGAATATTTTTATCATGATTGTATCTGAAATGTAATATTTTGTACAACTGTTACATCAATGTTCACTATATTTAATGGTGATTAATGGGATACAAGCGTGACTAGATGGTTCATATGACTACCTACTTCCACATGTTTTGTACCACTTTTTTATAATTTAGGTGCAGCTACCATTTTGTGCTTTTCACAATATATGCAAACATACTGTAAACTTGTAAGAATGCCTATTCAATATCATACTTGGAAGGTCCTTTGCAACTTCAAAACAGCATGTTATGCAATACCATGATGCACTCACTTATCACATATCCCTGGGGCCAAAACTTGGAGAAGAGGAGGAGGAGAATAAGGGTCTCTGACAGTACTCTAGCAGCACAATTGCTGTACTGAAGTATGACACTTCAAATGCTGGGAAACAAGGGGCTTCAAAAATTATTGCAAATGCAGCTAGAAAAGTAGTCATCTGAGAAAACGTTATACTCCTAAACTTTAAGACTGGTAAGAAAAAATTATGAGTTTCTAACAGTTTAGAACATGGTTTAAAATAATTTTTACTCAAGTACTTCTGTGTCCAAAAGCCACATATCTATAATAGTGAAATCAGCCATATTTGAGGATACTTAAATCTGGTGACTGGAATTGTCAATGGGAAAGGATATATGTTTCTACAATTCTGAAAAGGGCCTCAGAGTTTGCAGAAAAATGCGAAATATATTGTAAAAAGCCACCACAAAAATGATTTTAAAAGTGCCTGTAGCTTTAAGCAATGGATTCCCTCAGTGGCTATTGCTAGGCAACCACAGTACTCCAGCCTTGGTTGTCACTAAAAGGCAGGGGAAGACAGAAGGGCCCTTTCCAGGCCTATTTTGGCCTCTGAGGCAGGACTCACTGGGGCTAGGCCTAGGGTTGCCATATCCAGTCTGGGAAATTCTTGGAGATTTTGTGGTGAAATCTGAGAAAGATGGACAATCCACCCTTTGAAACAGTTATTTTCTCCACAGTCACAGACCTCTACCGTCTGGAGCTCATCTGTGATTGTGGGAGATTTCCAGGTCCCACCTAAAGGTTGGCAACCCTAGGTCTGGAAGCAACCTCTGGGTAATTTGATACCTCCTGACTTGCATAACACAACTAGACCTGGCTACTTGCTACTGTTCAACAGCAGCCACACTATGAAAACTAGTGTGGCGTAGCAGTTAAGAGTTTCAGAGTACAGTCTGGGAGACCCAGGCTCAAATCTCCATTTTGCTGTGAAAGCTTCCTGGGTGATTTTGAACCAGTCACGCACTTTCAGCCTAACCTGCCTCAAAGGTAAGCTGCTTTGATCCCCAATGTGGAGAAAGGTGGGGTTATAAATGAAAGAAAAATATAGTAAATATAAGTGAAAATGGGAGGCAGTTGAAAGGCTGGTGAATGGATGAGATGGAGAGAATGAAGTAGGGAAAGGATATGGGATTGCCAGGATGGAAAGAGGAAAAAGTGTGGAAGAAGGATACAGGGAAAAATTAGGTGCATCCCACAAGTCTTTGAAGGTTCCCTAACATGCAACTGGGTCTGTGGCTGGCACCACACAACTGGACCTCAGTTTTCCTAGGTAAGTAAGCTGCTGGGGGCAGGGCAGGGAAGAGAGAAAGCTTAATACATAGGAGCAGAAAAAGGTAGGTCAGCTGTTTGGCAGGAAGGAAACAAGGTTGCCAGCTCCAGGTTAGGAAATTCCTAGATATTTGAGGACAGGAGGGATCTCAGAGGGGTATAAGGCTATAGACTCCATCTTCAAAAGCTGCCATCCTCCCCCCCCCCCCCCCCCGGAACTAGTGTTGTCACATCCAGGGGTGTGGGAGGTGATCATCCAGAGTTACAACTGCTCTCCGGATGAGAGATCAGTCTCTGGCTGCTTTGGAGGGTGGACTCTATGACATTATAACCTACTGAAGTTACTTCGTTCCCCAAACTTTGCCCTTCCAAGATTCCACTCCCATATCAATGAGAATTTCCTAACCTGGAGCTGGTAACCTGAGGGGAAACTGATCTCTGTGACTGGGAGATCTGTTGTTATTCTGGGAGATCTCCAGGCCTCAACTGGAGGTAGGCAACTCTGTGAGGAGAGAAGGAAGCAGGAAAAGGGAATAAGCAATGGGGGCTTTCACAAAAGAGAAAGTAGTGTGGGGAGTGGGAAATAAGATGCCTCCTGCAAGTCCTTATGGATTCCCACTTGTAACATTAAAATAGCTCACCTCTAGGAAACGCTGGGGATCACATTCATTTACAATTTTTTCACATTCATTCAGACACTTCTCAATTGTTTTCTTGTAAGCATCCTTCATTTTCTTCCATATTTCATATTCCTTCTCTCTTTTTTCTTTTTGATTTTCAAGACTATCAAGCAACTGTTGTTTCTTCATTTCCAAGGTCTTATAGATATATTCAAATTGTTTTTTAATCATGTCCTCTTCTTTCTGCTTTTGTGTCTAAAAAGAGTAATTAGATTCAGCAAACAAGTATTTATTATACAAATTTAGACCCCGTTTGTACTTTCTTTGAAGGATACATATGCATCACATGTCTGATGTGACCAAAAGCAAATAATGGAGAATAGACACAGGAAAAGTATTTCAGGATAAGAGGCAGGGTAATGCAGAGACTAACCACGGAAGCACACAAGAACACTTTCCCCATTATATCCATGTGTCCTTTTATTGATGCTCCTCTATTCAGCCCAAACCAAGCCTAATTTCAATGATACAATTCCTTTCTGAAGTTTCCCAGTCTTTAATTTCCCACCTCTAAAAAGGTGAGAAATGGTTTATAATATAAAAATCCTTTATAAAGCTAATGCTGCACTGACTGAACAATTAACTGAAAAATAAAAAGTTTGTATGTGTGTTTTGGTAGAAGCACCATGATTGACCAAAGAGAAACCAAGAATAAATGAACCCACATTATTTTACTGGCGCATCCAGTAGTCCAATGATGGTTCTTCACAGGTTTTATGTTTCACAGAAACTTTTGGGCACAATATAATTTGGGTCTTAAATTATATTTAAGCAAAAGAACAGATATGACCGTTTAACAATCAGATTTCTGTATAGCCAGTGGTGGACGTTTTTCAGGTTACACAGCCTAATGTTCATTAGAGAGTTGAATGTGCCCAGTCAGGTAGCTAGAAATTTTTTCATTAAACTCCTTAGGGGGCAGCAGCTACCTAAAGTTAATTTAAATTAACTTTAGTTTAATTAGTGATGGTTCTCAGCATTCCTCAATGGCTCCCTGCTTCAGCCCACCCAGAGCCGATGACAGACCTGCGCTGCTTGGAGCTGGGGCAGCACAGAAGAGGCAGGCAGGGCAGTCAAACTCCTCTGCTATGCCTCAACTGGCTGTGGCCAGAGACTGAAGCCCTCATTGTCTCAGGCAACTTGAAGGTGGGGCTTATCAGGCGGGGGGTGTCTCTAGACCTGTCCCCCCCTCCGGTCTGGTCTCACTGGCTGCAAGTCTCAGGCTTAGAGCTGATCTTCATGAAGGAGCCGCAGGACACAACGGAGGGGCGGCAGGCGGCAGCCGTGCTGGAATGTGAGGTACATGGCAAAGGCCCTATCATCCTGAGTTGGTAGAAACATCGGCCATCCCCTCCCTCTTCTCCATCTGCCAGCTGAGCAGAGCAGGGTTTAAAGTTAAAACCCCTCTCTGATCAGCTTGCAGACAGGAGGAAGAGAGGAAAGGCACAGGGGGAGCAGGCACAGAGGAGGAACTACATGGTTGACATTAGCCACCCCAGGCTCCCTCGCCCTTGGGGAGGAAGGGGAGAGGGGACCAGCAGGCTAGAGGTAGGGGCAACCCTAATTAAAGAGGGAGCAACTCTAATTCAATTCATCCCTCATGCCCCACTGCTGGCTACAGCCCTGAATGTGCCCAAAGTTAGTCAAACGAACAGGTATAGTACAAGCTTTGGAACTCTTAAAATCATACACGAAAAATTAAAAAATATCCTCATCAGTTTGCTCTGGTTCTTGAAATCCTAAGAGCACATTTCAATGATATTTTGAAAACCATATGTGCAACTGTGTGTAAATTATGGTGACCCCATAGGTGTCTTGCCATTGCCTTCCTCTGCAATCTTCTCTGGAGCTCTCCCAACCAAATACTAACCGGGGCTGGCTCTGCTTAGTTTCTAAGGTCTGATAAGATTGTGATGTATCATGCTGCCTTCCCTCTTACTATGCATGCAACTAGAAAAACCATTTTTTTTTTACAAAATATGCACTATGAAGTTTCATGAAGGCGCCAAAATAAGCTACAACTACCAGCTCCCCGCTACTGCTGTCTGAAAATGGTCTTTTCTTGTTCCCGAATATCATAAAGTTCAAATTCAAACCTGCCTGAGCAAGTGAAACTTTTACTATTTACAAATGAAGAGCAACCGACATTTTTCAATAACCAAGTCATTTTCCACAGCATCTTTAATTAAAGGATTAGGTAGCAGGTGATGCCAGAGACCAGTCTAAGACTTGAAGGTGTGCTACCAGTGAAGAGTAGACAATGCTGACCTTAACACACCAGTGGCCTCAATCAGTATAAAGGCAGTTTTTCCGTGTGTGTGTGGATATATACTAACGGAAATCCCAGTGTAGGTTTTAACTATACTAAAATACAAAAACCAACATTAAATTTGTCTTATGCGCAGAATAACACTGCAAATCCTGCTCACATTTTTCTTATAAAGGATGAGGAATGCTGCTTAAAACAAGTGAAGAACAGGAACAATGGCAATGCAAGGATAAGATTTTGTGCAGATGCATTACGCTGGGAAGCCTGACAAAGACTCAAACATGGAAATCAATGTTTGTTAGATGTACAACAACAACAGCATTACGGACAGATGCACAACAAATATTTAAGTATGTTCTCTTGTAAGTTTAGTTTCATCTTACCTCCATGTCATTTTGGAATGCTGCTACTTCTTTTACCAGCTGTTCATGTATTTTTCTTATTTCCTTCAGATAGCTAAAGAAGTTCAGCTGTAGAAGAGGTGTTTATTGTAAAAAAGGATTAAATAAACATTTTGAAAAGTACTACTATATTTAATGGCACTACTACAACTATTTAGCTTAAGGGCAAAAATCTGTGCAGGAGTCTGACTTCACTGGGTTCATGAAATTTTAGGTTATTATTTACAATAGTATTTCCCTAGTTAGTTAACAACATTTTCAAACTGGATGATCAGACAAGGAAAGGAAAGGTCCCCTGTGCAAGCACCAGTCATTTCTGACTCTGGGGTCACGTTGTTTTCACATTTTCACGGCAGACTTTTTATGGAGTGGTTTGCCATTGCCTTCCCCAGTCTTTTACACTTTCCCCCAGCAAGCTGGGTACTCATTTTACCGACCTCGGAAGGATGGAAGGCTGAGTCAACCTGAGCCGGCTACCTGAAACCAGCTTCCGCTGGGTCGTGAACAGAGCTTAGAACTGCAAGTACTGCAGATTTAACACTCTGCACCACAACATACGTATCAATATCTTGGTAAAAACAAGAACACATTTTCCTTCACTTCAATGACTAACTTTCAAAATATTACCCCCCCTTTAAAAAAAAAAAAAACGTTGCAGGCTTTTTCAGTGCCACTGGAATGCCCTCCTCTGGGAAGTTTCCTCAGCACCTACTTCAATCTCCTTTAGATGCCAAGCCAAAACATTTTAATCAAGTTTTTAATAGAGAGATGTCATTTTTAAAGTTGTTTTTATAGCCTTTTTTTAGGATTTGTCTTTGAATACCATTTTAATGCTGAACCTTGTTCTCACACTTATTTTTTGAAACCTAGTATGATGTAGCAGTTCAGAACGTTGGGAGTAGCATCTTTAAGACCCAGGTTTAAATCCCCACTTGTACCGTGGCAGCTCAATGGGTGACTTTGGGCCAGTCACACTCTCAGTGTCACCTGTTTCACAGGATTGTGGTGAAGATAAAATGAAGAATGATCTAGGCCACTTTTGGCTCCCCACTGGAGAGAAAGGCAGCATACAAATGAATTAAATACATAAAGAAACCTTTTTTTATAATTTCACTTTACTAATTTATTTTCTGAGTCACCTGAGCAACAGCATATGAAGAACCCTGCTGCATCAGACCAGTAGTCCATCCTAGGCCAACATCCTGTCTCACAAAGTAGGAGTCCAGCATCACCTTTAAGACCAATAAAGTTTTATTCAGAATGTAAGATTTCGTATGCATGAATGCCATTGGCAAACTAGAATGATATTTATAATGTATATTTCATGTTAAAAAGTAAATTAGGTGGACAGGAACATAACTAGGAAAAACATTTGTCCTTTGCTTAACCCAGACTTGTAAGCAATAAAGCAATTAACGGGTAGCTTTTATTACCTCTTACTGGTTTCCCACCCAAGTGCTATCCAGACCAAACGTTCTTTCAACTTGTTAATTTCACTGTATTGCCATTGGATTCTAATTTTGGACCACTTTGCATTCTTAACCACTGCCCAGCAGCTATATGTAGTTCTCCTCACTGTACCCCATTCCATTGTCTGAAGAAGTATGCATGCAAATGAATGCTTACATTCTGAATAAAACTTTGTTGGTCTTAAAGGTGCTACTGGATTCCTACTTTGTTCTATTGCTTCAGACCAACACGGCTGCCCACATGGATCTATCCTGTCTCACAGGGCACGTTCAAAGAAAGAGAAGAACTGTATTCACACATCTCCAGATACGGCACTACACTGCAGTAATCATTTTTAATAGGATTGCCCAGCCAGTGCACATAGGAAAATCCCTTTGTGAACAATTACTGCAGTCCCAATATCAAGGAGGACACAATTCTCTAGAAGAGGTGCTCGCTTGCCAGTTTGGTGTACTGGTTAAGTGTGCAGACTCTTATCTGGGGGGAACCAGGTGTGATTCCCTACTCCTCCACTTACAGCTGCTAGAATGGTCTTGGCTTAGCCACAGCTATCGTAGAAAATGTCCTTTAAAGGGCAGCTGCTGTGAGAGCTCTCTCAGCCCCACCCACCTTACAAGGTGTCTGCTGTGGGGGGGAGAAGATATAGGAGATTGTGAGCCGCTCTGAGTCTCTGATTCAGAGAGAAGGGCGGGGTATAAATCTGCAGTCGTCGTCTTCTTCTCTCACTTACTTTCTGCTCCTGGTAAGCGGCGCCTATGAGATTGACCGAATGGAAGACCCCCTGGTGCTCCTCGGAGACGCACTGTCCGCACGCCGGGCGGCAACAGATCCGGCAGAAGAGCTGTAAGGGCTTGCCCGGGTGCTTCTCGCAAGGGACGTCCAACACCTCAAAGGCTGGGGCCGACGCTTGCTCCTTCGTCTCTCCACTCGGCTTCGCGCCGCGGCTGGCCTTGAACAGCTTCACCACCTCGGCCAGAGTGGTGTTGACCGGCAGGGCGGCGAAGCTGTGTTCCCCGGGTAGCGCGCAGACCTTCCGACAGAGCGGGCACGCCACGGAGATGCTGCTGCTACTGTCGGAATCGGGGGCAGAGCCCTGCTCGGCTTCCAGAGAACGGCGCTGTTCATGGCTCGGCAGGGACTGCTCGACGGGCCTCCGGGCTTGGCTCAGACACGCGGCCACGCAGGTCCGGCAAAAGTTGTGCGAGCACACCGGCAGTGTGACAGGCTCCTCGAAGAGCGACAGGCAGACGGCGCAGGTCAGGGTCGCCTCCATTTGCGCATGCGTCCACTGAGAGGCCTCCCAAAGTAGTCAGCGGCAGAAATTCCAGAGCCTCTTGAGGCGGGGTGGGGGGGGGGGGCGCTCGTTGCTTCGTTCTCAGACAAATACAGCGGACTTAACCTGCTTTCTCCCAGTCATCTTGCCCCTAAGACCTCTCACCTCTACGACACAGACCGCCGTTCTCTCTGAACGCACAACTGCCGCTAACTGCCAAACTCCAAAAATCCGGTCGACGGCTGCCCTGACCAAACAGAAAATGGAACGGGTAACTTCCACCTTTTCTTATTGGAAGACTGTTCCACATTGGCAGCGCTTACTACCAATGAAAATACAAGTTTGCCTCTTAAACGGGAGAAGAAAAGCACTTGGCAACAGGAGCCTGCCTCTGGTGGACACGGCTAAAAGTTACTACGTAATCTATTTCGTCAACGGGATTGGCAGAGAACGAGCCGGTCTTAGTGTTCCGGCAACGGCCTCTACTGGTAACAGGGAAATGTTTTTTGTCGCGTGGGATTTGCAGCTCATCCTGAATAGCTGCATTCTCATGTGTTTCCTGTTGCTCTGTTCCTACCAGAGTTGATTTAACTTTGTAAGGGACATCTCCTGATTAAGTAATTCATCATCATCATCATCATCATCATCATCATCATCATGGTTTCTAGTCGACTGCTACATGCTCTGCAAAAGCAGTAAAAACTAGTGTTTAAACATTGATCTTGTGTGTGATGCAACATAGAATGGTGTCTTTTCTGTAGGATTTTGCCCCACAAAAGATTGTGTTTGTTATCAGCAATTTAAATATCTATACTAAAAACATTGTTTTAATCCAAAAACTTGATGCACAATTTTATCTCACTAAAAAAAAAAAAAAAACCCGACTAGATGTTGCAGTCCGTTTACATATGACTTTACTGTGGTGCTGATGTCTAGCCTGGACTGGAAGAATGGTTATTTCCATTATACCAGGCTTCCCATTTTTACAGCTCCTTTAAATGTAGTTTGTCCCCAGTTTTTTTTTCTGCCTCGGGGTAGAAGAAACGACTTTGTTAATTATATTGATGGGTGCTCTTGGAGCTGTCACTTCCAGATTGCCAGTCCCTTCCAAATAATAACACATTCTGGAATTGTGTTTTGTCTGTTGCAGCTAAAACAAAACCAGCTATCATCAGTTTTTTTTAAAAAATAGACTCTATGCTAACTCTCATTTTATATGTGAACAGGTGAACATATGAATAAATACACATGAACCACTCAAAATTCCATAAGAAGTAATGAGACTTAACCTACAAATGCAGTCAATAGAGTCTTGATGGCTTAAAAAATTGGGAGTAAGGATTGTGGAGATTAACAATACCACCTCTTGCCTTTCCTCTCCTAATAGACTGTGTTAGGCATTAACCCTCCTGGTCTTAGAATGGTAAAAAAATGGTTTAAAAAAGTTAATGTCATACCTTACAAAATACTGCTTTGTGTTCTTGGGAAAAACTGATTCCTGTTCTTGTAATTTCTTCTTCCTTCCCTTTTTCTGGTTGTACTTCGGCTCCCTCATATCTATCTAGCGCTCTGCTATCATTCACCTCTCTCATCATCATTCCAACAATGTGCCAGTCTTTCTTAAAACTGACCGTAGAGTCCAGGCAACAGCCCAGGGCAGAGATGGTGAAAGCACTGCTGAAAAGATCAACCCTGTTCATCACACATGTCCCAGAGAACATCTCCAATGGCACCTCTCTGAGTATGATGCTGCACAAAGGATTGAAAGCACTGGGATACTGTACCTCTCAGTCTGGTCTCATGCTGTAAACAGGCTAAAAAAATGTAAATGATTCACCATTTCAGAAGCTCTGCCTAATCTAATTGCATCAACAAATAGATATTTCCCTATTCATATCAGTAGAGATATTTCACCAGGGCTATTAATGCTGCTTCTCTTCCAAAACTGGATTTAAAGCCAGAATCAGATCAGAATATGGCAAGGCCGGGGGGGGGGGGGGGGTTGTAGCAGGAACTCATTTGCATATTAGGCCACACAATCCTCCCAAGAGTTTACAGAGTTATTCTTACAAGGCCTACTGTAAGAGGATTGGCTACATTGGGGGATGTGGCCTAATATGCAAAGAAGTTCCTGGGTCAAGTGCAGATATATTATCCAGGAATGCTTAGAGTTGCTCCATCCCCACAACTCATCCTTGGGTGAAGAAGGCTTCTTGTGTATTAGTCAAATAACTGCTTTCTTTGTAACATTAGTAAAAACAGAGATCATATTTGACTCCAGTAGAATCTTACAGGCCAACAAGACTTGGATTATAAGGTTTTGAGAGACAAAGCTTCCTCCTTATTGGTTTCTAAGATACTACTGGTTTTGAATCTACCTCTTCTACTGCAGACCAACAAGGCTATCAGCCAGAGACCAATAATTGTAATCAAAGGAGCCCAAATTTCTCTAAGCAAGATTTTATAATATCTCTTGAAAACCTGCTTCCCCCCTTCCCTGCTGAAAGTAAAATCAAGCGCATGTAACTGGAATATTTTCTCCTGTTTCCACCTTGGTTCATCTCCCTCCCTCCTTTGTTGTCTTCTTTATCTCAGATTTTGGATTCTAGGAGCTCAAGGATTCTAACATCTCAAGAAACCATCTTTGTGTGCAGCACTGATAGCACTATATAAATAATAACAGTACAGATAATTGCTGCAGGATTACTGAAGATTTTATTTAGTGTCAAGCGAGCCAACTGCTTTGCTAACTTGTGGCATAAGAGAATATTTATGAAATTGAAATTAGACTTTGTGGTCATAATTTTTCTTATTTAATAAAGGGCTTAAACAAGACCACAATTACAAACCCAACGGCAACACTGCGGGGGGAAAAGGGGGAAGGTGTCTTAGGATACTTAAAATATTTGGGATTTCTTTGTATAGTACTTGGGTTGGCTCCTGGTTTATGCAAATGATAATCTATGTTGCTTGGCTGCCCGATGTTATCAGTGTTCGGTTGCATTTGCACATTGTAGTAGCTAAAATTGCACTATTTATTTGGCAAATAGATTATGCATGTCCAGTGTTGCTCCATTTCCCACAGATCATTGCTATTAAGGAGCAGACATAGTATTATCATTATCAGTCACTGGATCACAAAACAGTTCAAAATATTTAAACAGGATATACTGGGAGGATAGGGAGGTAAACTTCGTATCATGTTGGAATTAGAAAATAGTTATCTGTCTGTTGTCCCTGACGTCAGAGCAGATGTGTTAGCACAGTAGTATAAAGGATCAGGTCATCAGAATTGTGATAAAGAGACAAGTCTAATCAGAGTATCTATGGTAGTTCAATTTCTCTAATAAGGGGCTCTTGTAACGGTTGAATTGTACACTGAGTAGGTGTACGTACGTGTATCACAGCATCAGTTAGGATTTCTTAAGAAAAGACTTTGCGGCTAACATGTTAAGTAGTGGATCAGTTTCCAGAGTCCATTTCCAATTTAGAAATAGACTTGAACAAACTGGAGTCTTGCAGTGAGTCAGCAATGGAGGGATAAATTATTAGGAAATTGATCTTCCCACAGTGCTACAGTGGAACAATGGATTAGATGGGTAGTGAAGTCAGAGGAGAGAAATAGTCTGTTAATTGAAAGCTGTGTATTTTGTTAAAAAATAATTCCTAGTTAGGTCATATTACAGTAATAGTAGGTAGTGAAATGTAGTTTTCCATTTGGATTACTAGTAAAACATTAGCTGTTTATAACTTTTCTTGTTTCCAAAATTGGTTTGTTCTTTTCAGTAATCTTCAGCATCTCCAGCAGTGATGGCAAGTAAAGCACTTTCATAATGTCCAGAGGCAAAATGCTGCAAGGTAAATAAATATTTGTCAAATATGTTTATATTTTGATGGTTATTTCACAGATAAATTGACTTTGAAGTTGAGGGCGAAAATCCTGAAAGGATTTTCTGAACTTCATATGTTGGATCGACAAGGAGAGCAACTGAGATAAATAAAAGATCAGGATTTCCCCACCTCTTACTGCCTGAGTACAAAGAAACCAGTGATGCAAGCAATTTTCAATTGCTTCTGCAGATGTTGTTCTTCAGCCTGTCTCTCATTTGGCTGGGGGAAGATATATATGGGGGGATGGATGAATTGCAGCATCCATAACCAGGTGCATCTCCCAGCCAGTTAAGAGGTAGACTGAGAAGGAAGCTGCAGAAGTAACCAAAGAGCATTCATATTCCACCACTTACACAAGATGCTGGTCTTGTGGCATGACCCATGAATGAAAGCAACAATATACCCCTGAAACCTCTGCAACAATACTGAAGATTATAGGATATATTCTTAAGACCTCTTACCTATGCTCCAGACCGTATACATTGGGTCCAATCAAACCAAGGCATTTAAAGCATGGACAAAAGCCATGTGCAGCTGGACTATCCTCATTCTTGTCATGTCCCTTGTGGCAGCCAGTGAGGGCTGAGGTGAATCATAAGGAGGGGGAGGAAGGCCCAGGCTAGGTTGCCAGTGATATAGCAATGTCACTTCTGGTGTGTACCAGAAGTGACGTCATCATGCTGTGATATTGCAGCAACACTCTGATATTGGAGCAAAAAAATCTATGGTGAAAATGGCTTCTACTATAGAGATTTTGCCCAAACACCACAGCATTGCCATGACATGATGACAATTTGTATAGTTAATTTGTATAGTTGGAATAGTATTTTATATGTGTATTCATGGATTTCCTCTCTTCTGTAACATGATTGCATTTTATTGGGTTCCCCTCCCCACATGTCACTGATATCAAATGTAATAAGTTATTGTGTCCTGCAAACACTGAGTTTACATTGTCTTCCAAGGAGAACAGACCAAAAATTCTAGTTGACTTTCAGTAAAAGGGGTCATTGTTGTAATGAATTTTTCAAGTTGTGTCCATAGGAGATGGCAAACAACAGAGGCTGCACAGGTAGACTGAGACCCATTTCTCACTAGCGTTGCTCTGTCCCCAGGTTTCTGTTTCCCCTGGTGCAAATGATTGATTTCCCACCAGTTGCTCCATGGGCGCATTTTGATGCAGGGGTCCTTCCAGTTCCCTACACAGCATCGTAATCCTTAAAAGACAGCATCACAAAACCATACAGGCCTGTGGGACTGAAGACTGCTGAGTGCTTCTCAGTGGCTAAAGAATGCCAATCCATGAGCCAACCCGAGCCAAGCAGTGAGTTAGAGACTTACTTTGATATCATGCAGCAGTGATTTTCCATATCTCTCCTTATAGCGTTGTCTTATACTCATCAGATCTATTTCGCTTCTGGCAATCAGAATCCTTATAACTGTTTTGTTATGGAATCCTAATTCCTGAAAGAAAGGATAGAAATGTAATTGTGTTTATTAACATTGCACAGCTAAAGTATGTAAGCACTGGGATGACTCTAGTCAGCTTATCAAATAGTGAACAAGGGATCTCCTTTGAGCACCAGAAAAGCTTTGCTGGAATTATGGGACCTGCACGACCAAAGCCATGGAGGACAGGGCTATAGAAAGAAAGGGAACTGTGCAAGATTGAGTAAAAAAAGCTGGCTGGATCCTACCCATTGTAATTATGGGCATTCGGTGGGGAACATTTTTCCTGATTTGGGACTATTTGACCCAAACAATATTGGTATTTGCTGTTATTCCTGAATCCCAATATTAGTATGATGTTGGGATTTGGGTAAATATTTGGGAAACCCAAATTTGTTTGGCTCCATTATACTCTAGGGGGTAACCCCATAGAGTATAATAGAGAATTAATCTGGGGTTATTCAAGGCTCAGGGGGCTGTTTTTTTAGCTAGACGCATCAGATTTGCAGCATAGCTGCTGGTGCCTATCCTCAAACCCCCTCCCCATTCAAAAAAGTTGGATCAGGGGGTCCAATTCTATGGACCCCACAAAGAAGGTGACCCATCTCCAGTGCTTTCAGTGGTCTCTTTAAATGCTTTCTGAGTTCACTTGCTGTGTTGTGCTATGGCGTCAGCACAGACTAGCTTGGAGAAAGCATTTATACAGGTCTCTTTAAATGCCTTCTCCAAGCTAGCCTGTGATGCTGCTGTGGTGGCAGCACCACAAGTCAGCAAGTGAACTTAGACATTTAAATGCCTGAGTTCACATACTGAGTTGTGATGCCACCATGACCACCGTCTCTTTAAATTCCTTCTCCAAGCTGTGCTTGAATAAAAGCCAAGTAACATCAGCTTTTATTCAGGCTCAGCTATATCGGTAGCTGAATCAAATTAGAGAATTTGTATTGAATTGAATAAAAACTCAGAAAAAAATCAATAAGCTATTTTGGGGGTGTTTATTTGGTTTATTTGGGGGTGTTTATTTGGTTTATGCAAAATGCAGACCCCCTAATTTTAACCTCCAAAATGAATTAGAACAAGCAGTCATGAAAAATATCACATTGTCAAAGATGCTTGCTATGTAGAATTGTCTTTAAAAAGGTAAAGGTAGTCCCCTGTGCAAGAGATGACATATTTGCATGGCTACAGATCAAATTAGAGGATCACAGTACAGTAGAAGAGACTATGAAGTACTCATTTAGGATCTCTTCCTCTAAAACTCAGGAAGAGACAGTCTTAAAGAGCCTTTCACAAAAGGATATTAAAGGAGGTAGAAGGGCTATACCAACCAGTAGAAGAGTCCGAACTGCAGTCTACTGTGTGAGATTGGTGCCTTGGTTTCATGTGTACTAGAATGCCTTTTTAGAGTTGGATTAGAGATCTGGTTACCTTGTAATACAACTTATGAAGAAGATCCCAAAATGCTGGCTATTCAAAATGTTACCATGTCATCTTGGAAGAAGAGATCCTTTACTATCCCTTTGCAGAAGGCTCCTTAAGACTGTCAGGAGTCTCTTGCTGACTTTTAGAAGATGAGACCCTATATGAACATAGGGTCTATTCTAAAATAAAGCCTCCTTTATTGTGAATTTATTGAAGGTTTCTTGAGTCTGTGGATTTTGTGGGGAGTTTCTTCTTGTACTATTTGATATTTAATCATTTCATATGGATGTTTGGGATTGTTTATATAGTCATTGTTACACTGTATTTGTAAATTCATTGTAATGTGATTTCCAGTACATTCATTAAGAAACACACATAAGTAGATGAAATATTGCTTTATTATATAATTTATTTGGCACCTTTTCACAGTATATTGTGTTTGGTTGCATATTTGTAAGGATGCCTTGCATTAGTAGCATACTTTGTGCACCCAGATATAATGCACAGGCAAGCTCTGTTATGGGAGACTGGGCAATTCAGAACAGATTTTGTCTTTTGAATTTCCAAGTGCTGTGCTTTGTTTTCTTTTTCTTCTTTGAGATGAAGGTGAAGAGACATACATGGACACTGATGGAGTGGGAGCTAAATCTGTGCTCAGTTTCCCATACTTCTAGAGTAAAAGGTAAAGGTAGTCCCCTGTGCAAGCACCAGTCATTTTCAACTCTGGGGTGATGTTGCTTTCACGTTTTCATGGCAGACGTCTTACAGGGTGGTTTGCCACTGCCTTCCCCAGTCATCTACACTTTCCCCCCAGCAAGCTGGGTACAAGGGGACACTTCCAGAATTTTGAGAGAAGACAGTGGGTGCCAAAGTGCCTGCTGTGAAGGCAGGGGCTATCACTGAGTGACTACTCTGGTGGGCAGGTCTAATCACAGAATATTGGGCAAGTCAGCATAATGTTACAAGGCTCTGAGCTGAGCAGTCTCCTATAATGGAGACACCTGCTTGAAAAGCTCTGTTAGCTTGTAAGAAGTAACCTGAAATTACCTGCTTTTTCACACACAGAGAGGGGTGGGGGGTAGGATTTTATTCTAGCTCCTATGAATTTCCCCCTCCCCCAAGACTCAATAAGCAAACAGGCGCTATGTCAGTGATTACAGGATCAAGCCATCTATCTCACTATTTCCTGATAACCTCTGTTGTGTTTAGCTGTAAAATATTTATGCATGATTCAGTTGAAAAATCCTTTTTATACAGTGTTAAACTTTTGTTTTATACATTGTTAAACATATTTCCTTTTATCACAACATATAATTAAGAAGGGAGTGTAGCATTAGAAACTCAGTAATTTATTATCTAATACCCAGATACCCGACTTATTTCCGAACAAGATAAGTTTGAATTTCATGGAACAATGATGACATCTAATGGACAAAGTAGTTCAAACAGTACTTTATTAGTTTGCAGGAGTATATATTTCCCTTATCTGTTCCAATAGGCATTTACATCTGACCTGGGAAAAGACTGCCACCCCACATCTCTAAAGAGCTATGATTACTATATGATCACCATCAGGAAAAGAATCCGCCTATATTAAAGACAGCACCATAGAATGTTTTTTAGAATGTTTTAATTGTAATTGTATTTTATTGGTTTTTAAATTGTAAATGCAAATATTTAAATTGATTGTTAGCCGCCCTGAGTCCGCTTGCGGAGAGGGCGGGATAGAAATTTAAGGTAAATAAATAAATAAAATAAATTATCCTTATTAGAAAAAAAATGATTTGCAAGATGTCAGGATGCATTTGTCATTTACACTCAGGCCCCTCTCCAGGTAAAACCAAGAAATGTGAAGATAAATATATGTTTCCATGATTTGACTTTATTAAACATTTTTGAAGAGTTTGTTTTTACAGGGAAACCTGTTCTTAATACATGGGCCTGTGAGTGTGTATGTGAACATATAATTAGTGTATGCTTTCAAAAAATTTAACATGAGGAATTTATATGCTATATCACAGGGCACATGCACACACAATATCAGCATTAAGGGTAATAATATTGCATAGGTGTTTGTGCATAGAGAATAGTCTGTGGAATATTGTAGCTAGTCACAGTCTCACCTGTCCTTGAAAGAACTCTGAGGGGGGAAAAGGGCTATCTGCTGTAATTCACTTTATTTTGTACCAGATTTTGATGCACAGGCAAAGCACAGAGACTAGAAGTCTAAGGATTCTAAACAGGGCCATGGCTCAGTAGTAGACCATATGCTGGGCATGCAGTGCAGAAGGTCCCAGATTCAATTTTAGGCATCTCCAGTTAAAGGATATGGCAGTAGGTACTGCAAAAGACCTCTGGCTGAAACCCTGGAGAGCCACTGCTAGCCTGAGTAGACAATGTTCACCGAAATGAACCAATAGTCTGATTCAGTATAAGGCAGCTTCATGTGCTCATGTCTGTGTACATCATTCTAAATCGACTGAAGTTAATGGGCTTAGAAGGGTGTAATAGAATGGCAGTATTAAGAATGGCAGTGAGACGATTATTCAGACTTGCTCTGTGAATCTTCATTGTTAACAAAGCAGTTTTAATTATGTTTGATTATTCTTAAGATGTGGTTTCATCCTTCAGAATGATGGGGTATAAATTTTGTAAAATAAATAAAATTCATAGGTTAGGTATCAATAAATGGCATTATGCTACTGTTGCTTTGAAGTGTATCAGTGAAGCCTGCCTTCACATAGGGCTGCCAAGCTTCCTCTGTGGGCAGGGGGATCCCATGGTTTGGGGCCCCCCAACCTGCCAGCATGTTGTAGGCCACTGGCAGGATCCACACCCCCAAAGAGCTCTGTCGTTGTGCAATATGCCTGTCGCGATGATGTCACCCGGAAGTGACATCATTGCACAGGGCATGTCACACTGGGGACACTCTAGCTGGGGACACTCTAACTGGGGACACTTTAGCATTTGTGTAAAACTCTGTGGTGCCATTGAGTTTTAACCCAAATCCTAGAGCGTCCCCGGCACGATGTGCCCTGTGCGATAACATCACTTCATTGTGGTGCGTGCATGCAAAGTGCATGTGAATGGAGTCCCCCATTGCAGCCAAGGTTGGCAACCCTACCTTTACAGGAGTAATTAACAGGAGTAATTCTGTACTTCATTGTCACTAAGGATATATACTGAAATACACACAAATAGTCATTTTTATTTGAATATGTATATCTGTAGTGCTAATACAATATAATATAAATCTGGAAAACCCTACCTAATCCAGCCATGGTGGGATTTTTGGAAGTCACCATGTCCCCAGTAGAACCTACATCACTGTGCATTTGTTAGGATAAGCATGCCATGGATATGTATAACTCAACATGTTGCTCATGTGAACAAAACTCTCTAAGGGCTCAGTCATAACATTACACTTTCTTCTGTATTCATATTTTTAAAAACTTTTTTTTCTTTTGCCAGTTTCACTGCTGGGATTCCTTTATCAATGAAGAGAATTGTGTAGGGCAGGGATGGCCAACGGTAACTTTCCAGATGTTTTTTGCCTACAACTCTCATCAGCCCCAGCCAGCATGGCCAATGGCTGGGGCTGATGGGAGTTGTAGGCAAAAAATATCTGGAGAGCTACTGTTGGCCACCCCTGGTGTAGGAGAAAGGGAAACATTAACTGTTGTCTCTTCTGTTTTTCATCAGAAAAGGCTATTTCTAAGTTGTTTTGGGGAGGGAAGGCAGCATGGTATAGCCTGATATCGTCAGATCTCAGGGGCTGAGCATGGTCAGTACCTGGATGGGAAACTACTGAGAAAGACTCCACAGAGGAAGGCACAGCAAACCACCTCTGCTTCTCATTTGCCTTGAAATATCCCTGCTGGGGTCACCTTAAGTAATTTGCAATGTGATGGCACTTTACAGACATATGTTGCATTTACTCCACCCCCAACCTGGTGGGAAAAAATATGGGTACATCTCTGTTCAAACATTGCATTGATTATTATATGGTAGTAAGAACTATTTTTATTTTTTTTTAAATAAGAGCAATTGAGTGACCTGGACAAATTCTGAACATACTCCAGGAAGAAGACTGTAAATTCACCCTAAATTTATTTTTTTTATAACATTTCTGTGCTGCCTGTCCACCTGACTCTGGGTCCCCAAAGGCAGTAAAATTAACTTGACAAAAATGTTGCAATTTGCAGACTTGCTATTTGGATTTCAGCAACTCTAAACATTTTTTTTTAACATATGAACATATGAAGCTGCCTTATATTGAATCAGACCCTCGGTCCATCAAAGTCAGTATTGTCTACTCAGACTGGCAGTGGCTCTCCAGGGTTTCAAGCTGAGGTTTTCCACACCTACTTGCCTGGACCCTTTTTAGTTGGAGATGCCAGGGATTGAACCTGAGACCTTTATCTAACAGTCTTTGATAGGCAATATTTCTTCAGGGCACAGATGCCTGTTGGCATGGGTTGAAGCTGAAATTTCTCTTTAGCAGGTTTAAATGAAAACAAACCGTTAAGAAAATGAAATAGATGTGCATCTGTAATGTTTTTAGACAGAACCAGACAATTTCTTGATGGTGCACAATCTAATTTCACATTTTCACACCAGAGGGCGCAAAAGGCCATGCAGAATGAAATCTCATCAATGGCTTATAAAAACACATTGTCCTGGTAAAGCATAGATCTACTCACATATGTATGTGATGAGTTAACTGGTATTTACATTAGGGATGGCCAAACTGTGGCTTGGGAACCACATGTGGCTCTTTCACACAATTGTGTGGCTCTTGAAGCCCCCACCACTCCATTAGCTGACTTGGAGAAAGCATTTATCTCTTTAAATCACTTATCAAAGCCAAGCCAACTGGTGGCTTGGAGAATGAATTTAAAGTTGCTTTCTTTCCATCTCTCTCCATCTATTTGCCTTCCTGCCTTCCTTCCTTCCTTCCTGCTCTCAAACATTAAGCAAGTTTGGCCACACCTGCCAAACTTCACGTATCTGAATGGAGAATACGTGAACCCAATTAGCAGCCTAATATTGAAGCAGACTATTAGTCCATCAAGGTCAGTATTGCCTATTCAGACTGGCAGCAACTCTTCAAGGTCTCAGGTACAGGTCTTTCACATCATGTCCTACTTGATCCTTGTAACTGGAGATGTTAGGGACTGATACTCGGACCTTTTGCATGCTCTCTCCAATAGCGTCCCTTAAAATCATGCAGAATTGATAGTACTTAAATTCTTCACACATAATCTGTATTTCTACCAAGTTGCTTATTTAAATAAAGCCACTTCTAAGACTATACTCCTTGGGCTGCAATCCTAAGGGCACTTTTCTGGGGCTACATTCCACCGAATAACACAATTTAATTCTAATTTGTAGAGCATCTTCATGGCATGCAGAAGGTCCTTGGCATTTCCAGGAAACAGGAACAGGCGGTAGGTGATGTGAAAGATCTCTGCTAATACCCTAGGGATCAGCTACTTGATAAGCAGTTGGTGTGATTCTCTATAAGGCAGCTTCAGGTGTTCAGGTGTTCAGTAGAATTTACTTCAAAATAAGTAAATGCTGTGTCTGAAGCAATTTTAAAAAGGGAGTTTGCATTATATCTTCTGGTCACTATACTAAAGGGCACTTTAAAATCAGGATGATAACAGTTTTGGATGAGTATTGGCTAAGTAACAAAGAAGAGACTACTGAAGCCATCATTTTAAATTATGTACATACTTACGTGTATTGCATTGTAAAGTCTATAAGCAAAATAGGAAGCTTTGTCTCTCATACACAGAACTGCAGGCAAAATTAGACAAAGAGGTGTTACAATCTTCAAAACATCTCTATTACAGTCATACTGACTTCTCACTAGCATTGCTCCATTCTCAGGCTTCTGTCTCCATGCCCAGCACAAGCAATCAATTTCCTACCATTTTTTTTTTAATGCACAGTTCCCTTCAGTTCCCCTCATGGTTTCTTAATCCTTAAAAGACAGCATCACAAAACCATGAGGAGAACAGGGTGAAGCTACACACAAAAATGCACATATGGAGCAACTGGTGGAAAATTGATCACTTCTGTAGCGGAAAACAGAAGCCTGGGAGTGGAGCAACGCTAATGAGAAATCAGCAGACAAAAGTAATTATTATTATTTATGTCTCTAGTATTATATTCCTGCCCATTTCTTTGTAGCTTTTGAGGGAGGTGTGTTCATGATAGGTAGATTGAAATTGTGGTGGGGGGATTCTAATGGCTGAATAGTTCTCAAATTCAATACTTCACAGTAAAGAACAAGATCTTTAAATTTCTCTGCTACTCTTGGCTGAGAAATGTCTCTTTTCAACTCTCTAATGGAGTTATCAAAATAATTTTTTCCCTAGAACTTGCAGTTCCAATGGCTGCTGGCAATGAATTGGCTTGTGTCTTCCATTTCATTAAGTGCCTTAGAAGTCAGATGCAACCAAGCCCTTATAACAGGTCGAAGACACATCTGACAGATGTTACTTGACACAGAGAATCTAAGGTATAGAAAGATAAAAGGCTTAACTCTATACCATAAAAAACACTGGAGTCTAAAAACCATTGCCTCTAGCTGTCAAGATCTAGACTTTCTCAAGGTGACACAGCAAATCTGTAAGAACAACAGCAATAAAACAAGGAGTTCAATTAACTGCTCCCTCAGAGGGAGTAGCAATTTCCTTCCTGCTCAATAGGTACTACTACTCTTGGCTGGAAATGTTATATTGATGCTTTCACAGATGAACAAGTTACTTTTCTCAGCTTGAATCTCAATTCTTCTACTTTTGTAGATGTCATAATTTATTTATTTTAAATGCGTCACTTTTATAAAATGGAACTAAGAAACGGGCAATATACCAACACTTAGTACAGTTGCTTAGTAAAATAGCAACGTTACAACATACTGCATTCATACAGATTTAGTTACCTATTGCTATCAGTAGTTCTTGAAAATATCCGTCATAACATTCAGTAATGGCATCTACTATATCTTGTCCAGAGATATTCTGAAACTCCTGAAAAACTTTAAAAGAAAATACATATTTATGACTGAGGAGCCTTTGTCAGTTAGACATTGGTGCCTTATTCCATTGCTGGTTTAAAGACTTTTCAGTGAAGGTTAGGGGTGCGTTCACATGACACCAAATGATGCATTTTGCAACTGCATTTTTACTGTGTAGGAACAGCAAAAATCCAGTTGCAAAATGAATTGTTTAATGTAGTGTGAACATATCCTAAGAGTTTGCACTGAGTTAACATCATGTTTGGTTGTGGGAAAAATAGCTGTGCTATAGTTACGGAACCTTGGCGTTTTCTGCGCTGAATTTTTACCACATTTTCTTTTGCTGGCCTCTGGTCCCCTGTTTTCCCTTTAAGTTCTCCCCCCCACAAAGAAAGCTCACCCCCATGCCTCCAAATCAGAGCAATAAGTGGCAAATGATAATGTATGAAGTTGAGGGAAAAAACTGATGCAGTTATGAAACCAAACTTCAGCAAAAACTCAGTGTGGAAAAGCATGTAGTTAAACAATCTCTACTGATCAAACAAATAAAAGATTAATTAGATCAAGCTTCTTGTTATGCTTATATTCTAGTCTGTAATAACAGTAACTACATTAACTGTGATCATTGTAGAAATGATTGGCCAAAGCAAGAATTTGTCAAAAGAACAGGTTTAGTTTATTATCTTGCTGTTTTAAATGTACACATGATGGCTTCCTTATGTTGCTATCCTAACAGTTTACTGTAGCAAAATAATGTATTCCCACATGTGCTGGATGGCACATGTGCCCATTGAAGTTCTTCCTTATGAACTCATACATCAAATGGAGTATGTGAAGGGGTAAAGAAGAACCTTGTTCGTATGTGTGGGATGCTAATATTGTCCTCATGGTTTAGAAGTAGTAGTACTAGTAGTGATTGGATTTATACCTGCCCTTCACTAAGAGAGAGCTACTTACAATCTCCTTCCCTTCCTCTCCCCATAACAGACACCCTGTGAGGTGGGGGAAGGGTCAGAGAGCTCTGACAGAAACTGCTCTTGAGAGAATAGCTCTTTCAAGACCTGTGACTGACCCAAGGTCACTCAGCAGGAACATGTGGAGGAGTGGGGAATCAAACATGGTTCTCCCAGATTATAGTCTGCGCACTTAACCACTACAGCAAACTGGCTCTCTAAAATCATCAGTGATTGCTAGATGGTGGCTAGAGATCTTTTAGGATTACTAGTGATTTCCAGATCAGTTCACCTGGAGAAAAGAGCCACTTTGGAAGGTTATGACATTATACCCCTTTGAAGTCAACCCCCTCCGCAAACCCCATCCTCTTTAAACACCCCCCCCCCCCGCATCTCCAGATATTTCCTAACCTTGGACTGGTAACCCTATTGCATCAGATGTGGTTTCTCTCTTATGACTTCGCTCTATTATTTGTTTACATAGTTAAGCTGTGTAGTGATTGCAGAAAATATTTACCCATCCATAGCTGCTGGTAACTCTTGTTGCATAGAATCATTTGCAGCATGTTTTTGTGTTCCCCAGTTTTTTGCTGGCATGCTTCCCAGAGGACCTAGACCATTAAAAGATAAATGATGTGCAAAAGGCCACTACATCAAATTATATTTCAGAAAGGTTTAAAACTGCAAATATGTACTGATACCACAGCATCCTGAGCAGCCATAGCAGGGTCTGCATATCCCTCTTGCCTGGTTCCCTGAAAAATGAACAGATATAATTTGTAAAAAGAGGAAAAGCTTATAATTTTAGCCTGTGTATCATACTGTTTTGCCCTAGAAGCACTTATATTAGCTACTACTATTAATAGCTAGTAGCATTACTCATTCGAAGGAAAATATTCTACACCCGTGGCGACTTCTTTGCATATTGTTAAATAGGTTAGATCATGAACCTTCATAATGTGACATACATACAGTAGATTCACGTGTTCATACTCCTGTTGTCATAATTCACCCACAGCCTCACATTTTTGTGTTTCACTTTTGTGTAAATGTACATACAACCCAAACTCTCTTGTATACACAGCTACCTAATATTATATATTTTAATATTATGTATTTTATTATGTTTTGTATACACAACTACCTAATATTATGTATTATGTCCTGTCCTTGTATAATATTTTACTGGACATTCTTGGAAAGAGAACTGGACTAAAGACGCTTTCTAGTTATTTTTTAAACACATGGAATGTGGGAGTAAAAGTACTTGAAAATGGAAATACCCTTTGGAAAGAAGGTAGACATTGGCAGTTTCAGTAGCTGAACATTGGCCAAGATATTTATAGATTTTTTTTTAAATTATGATTTCATCTTCCAAAATTTATTGTTAACCATGGTGAATTCAAAACTCAAATGATCCTTAAACAGTGTGAAGATGTTTTACTTCCCCCTCTTACTTTCAATAGAAAATACCGTTTGCCCAATACCTGAGCAAGATTCATAAGTGTATCTCTGAAGTGGCCAGAGGTCTCAGAATAAATGTCTTGAAGAAGGTCACTGTCATATTCTACAAAGAAAACAATAAATGAATTAACATATAATGGTCTTTATAACTTCTTGCGCAAGAAAGAGAAAAAGAAATGTCTACAGTCCAAAGGTTTCTTTCATGAGTGGAAGGCACTTCAACTTTCACCAATTTCCCCCTACAGTTGCATCCACGCATGGCCATATGGTAAACTGTTGCAGTGTGTCCTTTGACCATTAGGACAATTAGATCATGAACCTTCGCAAATCTTCATAAACTGACCAGTAGGAAGGACATGTAAGACTGTTTTTCAGGAAAGACACTTAAGTGTTTTCATGTCATTTTTATACTTTCTAAAATGCTACAGAAACCCTTTGCCAGCTAGATCTATGTTTCAATCAGCGTTCCAGGGAATTTAGGGGTTGTGTGATGAGAAGTTCACTGTTCACTTCTTCCCTTAAAGATCATTTGCCCCTAAGTATTTGTTGTAAATAGCTCAAGAATAGGAATGTTGGCTGTGCTCTTACATGCATGTTTGGTTTGTGTAGTGGTTCAATTCAGGCAGGTTTTTTGCTTGGCAGTTTGGTTCAGGGCTGCCTGGTTCTTGAGCCCTGGATCAGACTGGGCTTTCTTGGTTTGTGCCCATGCCTAGTATTTATTAACATATTTATACCTTACTTTTCTCTCCATTGGAGAGTCAAAGTCTCATACAACTCATTCTCCTCTCCTCTAGTTTTCCTCAGAGCAGCAATAATCCTGGGAGGCTGGTTCACTCACAGGCCCAGGGTTCCTAACAGAAGGGAAGACTGCCCTGTTTAGGATTGCCCTGTAAGTGAGTATTCATGGTATCATGGAGATTAAAACTTGGGCTTTCTAGATCATAGACCGACATGCTAACCACTATACCATTCTGGTTTTATGCCTGATTTCATGCTATGGTTTTTTGTGTTGTCTGAACTGATTCTATGTGTGAACTAAGTGTCTAAAATTCCTTTGAAATACAAAGAGGTTCCAGTTCTACACTAGGCAGGTTTCTGGGCTGATCAGTGAAAAAACTAAGCAATGAAGTAAACCACTAAGCTTGATAACTTAATATAAATTAATTTGTATTTAATGCAGAAGTATTAGATAGAGAGTGAAATAGTACTTAAACGATATTGTCATTGGTCATTTCTGCACAGACTTATCGCTCCAGCTTGTCTTCTTAACAACACTGGTTTTCCCCCAACCTTACATACATCATTGTATGCCTGCAGTCATTGCACCAGCTTCAAGCCCATTTTTCTTGTGTTTTCCATGCCAGCTTTCCCCCCAACTGCCTCCATCTGTGAATGCTCTTCCTTGTCACTTCCAGTTCCACCCTATGCCTCTCTCTATGACAGATCATATGGGGTCCTTCTTCCCTTCCCAGCTCTGGCAGTTTCTACATATCCATCTGCTGCCCCACCTCCAGTTATGTGACTGCCTTTAAATGAGGCAATCAGGAGACAGAGTCATGTATCATCCCACTGCTAGGACTTGGTAGCAGGCAGAAGGGTGTCGCCACCATCACCACTACAGAATACAGTAAGGAAAGGATCCTTCTGTATCAAAGAAGAAAAAGGCTTAGGAGAGCATGTGCGTGAACAGAAAAGGAGGGTGGGAGAAGGCTGAGTTTTCCAAGCCTACCAAGCCAAGGAAACTTTTTCACTCCCGGAAGCAGCATTTCTTCTCAAAATGATTGAGATGCTGCTACTTTTCCTCCTCATCTATGGGTAAGCAAAGCTTTCTGTTTGCTATGGTGAGTTAGAGCAGAAGGTATTAGTTATAAAGCCACAGAGATGGAAGGAGGATGATGGAGGGCTGCACAGAAGCTCACTATGTCAATATACTAATGTTCGACTTGTGGCATTAAAAACCAACAGCCAATAACTGGGGTGCTGCATTGCAGACTCTATGGTGATGGACGAGCTGACATAGAAGAGCAACAATCTTTCACCAACTCTAATGTGTAAAGAAAAATCTGGTTTGAAAACTTAGAAAAAGCATGGGAAAAAAGCAGGGGAAAGTTTGTAGAATGGAATCAACCTCCGAAACTGATATAGCATGAAGTACATGGAAATATCTGAAATACAGAGCAAAATGTTTAGTGCAGAAATGTCCACTGTTGTCTCCTAGGAAAGTCTAGAACAGGGGTGTCAAATATGTGGCCTGGAGGCCAAGTCAGGCCCCCGGAGGGCTCCTCTCAGGCCCCCAAGCAACTGGCTGTCATCTGCTTCCTTCTCCCTCTCTCTTTCTTTCTTCTGCATCACAGCTTGCTTTGCCAGGCTTGCTCAATTGCACAGGAGCTACAGAGCAAAGCCTCTATTTTCTCTATTGGCTGAGGCTCCTCGGGGAGGGAGGGAAGGATGGCTTGCTTTGCCAGGCTTTCTCAATTGCACAGCAGAGCTACTGAGCTAAGCCTCTCTTCCTTCTATTGGCTGAGGCTCCTCTCCCTCCTGGTTTCCTGGGGACGGAGGAAAAGAGCCAGAGCTTCCTTAGTCCAGTTCCTGATACAAAGTGAGACCAACGAGTGCTAATGTTTTAAGCATGTTTTATTTTATTTTATTTTTTAAAAATCTTTGTGGTTTTCTGTGTCTTTTAGAAAGTTTATATCTCTGCTACTTGGCATTACATTTTATGACACACATGGCCTGACCTGGCAAGGTCTCATTTATTTCAGAGCCAGCCCTCATGAGTTCGACACCCCTGTTCTAGAAACTGTATGGGTAGGGGGAAGACAAGGGATCTCTGAAATAATCAACTTCTCATTAAGCTGCAATTCCCAGGATCTTGTGATTATTACTGTATTGTATAAAACAAATTCATAACAAAAAAAATAAGTCCTGCTATGTATATTCTATTATATAATTTGCAGAGGGAAAAAAAACAGAGTTACGCATTAGGTAGGCTTCTTTAATCTGGAAGATTTCTTCATTTGATCTTGAGGCTAATATATCAATTAGATAGTTTTCCTCCGTGCCAGCTCCCTGTATTTGGGTGGAAAAAAAACACTGCTGATATAAACAATGGTTTCAAATACAATTAATAGATTTAAAATAAGTACAGCATGCTGGTTTCTGTAAAAGCACTTTCTAGTAGTATCTTTTCAAGTAAATGTTTTCTAGGAAGTGGTGATTTTATCTCATTTGCTTTAGGATAGAATTGATCAGACCACCTAAGCCTATGACAGTTTATCAGTATGTTTTTACATTTAAGTGTACAACTAGTTCCTTTGATGAAACAAGATAAAAAGTGAGATAAATAATCTCTTAGCACAGAGTGAATTGTACTAATATTAATTACATCCTTGGGGAGCAGTAAAGAACTGTTGTATATACAGACCACAGTATCATGGCATGCTTCTGTTAAGATTGAAATCCTATACACATTTTCATGGGCGCCAGTAAACCCATTGAAATAAGTGCCACCTTACTTAATAGGCATAAATATTGAAACATTTATTTTTAATTAATTAAGATGTTTGTATCCCTCCTGTCCATCAAGGGCAAGGTCCTTAAGGTAGTTTAGAGCCATTTAAATCAAATTAAACAATCTGTACAACAACGGAACAACAAAACCATGTAGTCCACCCAGAATTAATTTGTCACTGCTTTTGGTATGACTTGATATTTTTATGTTTAGCTAAGCGTGCAAACTTCCAAACATATGAATCATAGCTGATACATTATGTGTAACAATCAGTAACCCCTCTGCTTAGATCACCGTTTGTTCATGAACTATGAGCAGGACCCTCAGATCTGAAAAGAATCCCTGATTGCTCTTCAGACATTCACATTTAGAGAGAAAATGTGCTTGGGAGTTCTCCCATACCTATCCTCAGATATTTTAAAAGAATATCCCTCCCCTCCACCCCACTGAGGCTTTTCAGATCTGCTGGCAAGAGGCGCGCTGTTGCATGCTTGTCTCTCTTGTCTTGCCTGGCCCGTTTTGCCTGGCTAACCCAATGGCTGGATTGAAAACATTTTGCCCTGCCTGTCACCTTCCCCTGTCTGTTCATTCAGTGCACCCAACAGGAAAGAATTGTCTCAAGCTTGCTGGTGTGAGGACCTGGAGAAACTGTATGTCTTGTTGTCTCTAGTGGTCCAGCCTTGGCCATTTTGTCTGCTTGCCTGACTCCCAAATCTGAGCCATTTCTGAGCATGTACCACCACAGTTACTTCCATTGCCTGATTAAATGTCAACTGCACATGTACAAAAACAGCACACAGTCTGCATAGTTGGCTTGAAATGGTGCATGGCCTACTGAAGGCAACCCTAAGGTGTATGCAACACAAGCCAGGAAATTCTAACATACATCTGTAGTCGTTATCCATACAAATGCTTCAGTGAATGGTCTCATTGCACAGATGCAAGATTACTCAGAATGCTGGGGGTTTTTTTATTTGAAGTCAAATTACTGAACTGATTGCCTGAGACTTGACACAAAACCATGGATGCTATGAATTTCAAAAAATGCAGTTAGCATTTGAACATCCCTTATTTGTAGTGTGTATTTTGTATCACCGGTTGCTTGAATTATTTGTTCCCATTTCAAATTTACCAACACTCAAATAAAATAATTATATTAAACTATCCAGGCAAAATGGGCAAGGTTAGAACAGAGAGATATGCCAGACAACAACTTCTTGTCATGCCTTGCTTCGAACTATTGGAAGATTATCAATTAAGAAGCCCTATGTGTGTACCTTCATAGCATGCCAGAGCTCATGGGCATCAAAGGATGCAGGTGGATACATCAGGCCAACCATAACTTCTTTGAAGTGATGTGAGAGAGTTTCTTTAAGAACTGTAATCAAATCCTTGGGAAAGAAAAGTTTATTGTTATACTTCTAATGATCCTTTGCAATAAAGTATAGAGTGTTGAAGACAAATAAATTAAAACTGGATTTACCACTGGAAATTCACTGGTTTGGTATAAGACCAATAGAACAGGCAATAAAGAACAGGCACACCCTAAGTGTTGACACAGTCATCAAGGGGGAAAGTCTGCAGGCTAGGAGCAGATTGTAAAATGGCTAAAAAAGATGGAACCCTTAGTTAAAAGTCTGGATAAAGAGAAATGCTTTGGCCTTGTGCATAAAGTAAAAACTGTTTGGGCTGGAACTGGAACCACATTCACACCTACACATGTTCAATGTATGCATATCTTGCTGACCAAATGTAGCAGTAAGCTTACAGATCCATGCGTAAGGTGTAACATAGAGAGGGTGGGCTCATTCACAGATAAGAAAGGAAGGGTGGCGAGAGGCAGCTTGTGACCCCTTAGCTTGCCTTAGATCACTTCACCATGGTTATATCTACACCCATCCTATGAATAGGAATATGTTATGATAAGATCACACACACAAACATGTGACTATGGAATCAAATTGAGGGGGATGTCCATATACTAAAGGTGTGATAGAAGTAGATCCTCACTCAGCAAAAATGTTTCCATAAATGACTTAGCCTTGATGGATAGGAATTTCTGCCTTCCTCTCAAACTAGCACAGATCTTGCTTTGATCCCCAACTTTAGGTCTGGGCTTTGTCTGACTGAATTGAACCACAAGGGGACTTGTCCTCCAGCACAACTTGCCTTTAAGTATTTAGTTGTGAATTGGATATGATTATTTTCAGTACCAGGGGATATAGCAATAAAGAGGTAGTATAAACTATAAATGAAATATAGTAATGGTAATGCAAAAGCTGCTCTCAGAAGGCGAATAATTAAAGGTAACCACAGGCCTCATGCATATAATTAACTTAGCAGACACAGCAGCAATGCGGAAAGAGACATACAAATTAAAAATGAATTTATGATGAAGAAACAATATGTAATCTTTGCTGAATACACATTAGATACATTTGACAGCCACTAAATCACACGTGGAATAGAAATTAATTCGTTAAGACATTCACTGCTGACAGCATGCCTGTAGGAAAACTGATTAATAATACAAATGGAGACTAATTAAAAATTACCCCCTGCAATTGGAACTAGGGTAAATGGAGAAGAGCAGTGACAAATAAGACAAGACAACTCTGAGTTGTCATTATTAACATTTTCTAATTATCTTGGCTATGAGAAATCAGGGAAGGGTAATTATAAGAAGGCATCTCAGAGAGGTTTGTGCAGATTTCTAAACTGCAGAACAAGCTTGGATGGTATTTTAATAGAAACATGTAGTTCATCTTGTGCCTTTTTTCTTTTTTTCTTGTCATCCTTTTGCAGCTTGAAATTCATGCTAATGCCACAATTAACAACTTCCTTATGATTAATTCCCCCCATTTTAGAAATAAAAGTGGCGAGACTGGCCTTATTGTTTTACAATGAGCTGTGAAAAGCATAAATTGGAAGAAATAAAAGCAAAATTGCATCCAAGCTCAAAATATACATGAGGCAGCACTAAAGAATATGTTATATGTCATTTTCAATGCATTTAGGCTGACATGCTTGCATTTACATTGTTAGTTCCAGTTAATTCAGTGGGAATGAGCTACTTTATGGACAGTATTCCATTTTGAATGTCCTATGGAATGTCCATATACAGCTTAGTCATAAATCTTGCTCATCTTTGTTCAGCATTGCTTTTTTGTCTGCCAGCTACCTCAGCCTTAAAACTTTCTTGTCTATGACCTGTTCTAGGGTGTGTAAACCCCAGCTGCCTCACTAAAAATTCAGTTGCAAAGCATGTTATTTACTGTGTAAACACACCCTAAGTGTTGACCTGGACTCTGCATTTTGATGTGCTAACCCATTAAACTTAGAGTTTGTCTAGAAGGTTCTAATTTTGCCAGCCTGTTCTTTCATAAAGTCCTCAGTTGAGCCATGTGAATATCACCAGGATCTAAAGAACTATTCTGTTAGAAATACATCCCTAAAGGTGTTGTGGGTTGGAGCCACTTCCCATGCCACATGGAAAACAATGTTTGGAGATTAAGGAAATTTCAGAAAATTTTTGTAATACATCATGGAAGTGTATATCTGTTCAAAGGGGAAGGGGATGCTGTTCAAAAAAAAAATGTATGTTACTAGATGAATGTAAGATGCTCCCTCCTATATTACATGAGATGGATCTTGAAGATAAGCCTGGGGCAAGACCAAAGTAATAGAAAAACGGGCTAAGTATCTCCTGAGCTTACAGACCTGGTTTACATCTACAACATACAGAAATATGATGGTTATGAAACAAATATTTGTACATTCATGCATAGCTACCCAATCAGGAAGCAACACTCTTGGCTTCTCCAGAAATATTACATAAAACCAGCAACAGTGACTGGAATGGGAGACTGAAAAGTAGAGAGACAAAAGCAAAATCAACATAACCTACCCTGCCATACATGTTCCTGTAAGCCTCAGCAATCATGAGCCTCTGTGCATTGCAGCGCTGTGTTAGAATATCAATCAGCACATCTTTATTGCAATCTTCAAGGGGAAGGAAATATAATTATTAGATTTGGAACAGTGATTTTTATTTATTGTGCTAGTGTCATTGGCACTAGCGGGTTACTGCTGTGCTTTATTCCGCCTATGTTGGGTGTATGTTCTGCAGAACAATATCAACAGATGACTATCCCACTGGCATTTATAGACACCAGTGTATTTAGAGCACTAACTTGCCTTTGATGTGCTGGTATACTGTTGATAAATAGTTAGCATTATCAGATGCACTGCCATATTTCTCAAGGGCACATCAAGAGAATGGATAATGGCTTTCACTGAGCAAAAGCCTAGGCATCATGTACAGATTTATATCTGCCCCTTGTTGGTTGTGCTCATACATCCCACAAATACTGATTAAATCTGATTTTCAAGTTTTATGGTTACTGAGTTCTGGGTTGGAATGGCAGATGTGTGTTTGCAGAGAGATTGTAGAATAACTATGAACTTTTTTTAGTTTGCTGTTTTCTTTACACTGGCTTCTGAACAATGTTCTGAATTTCAGAAGCCTTTTTTAAAAAAGACAGCATATGGTCACTAGTTTATGACTGGCAATTATAACTGCTTCCTAAAAACATAAACAGTGCCTGCACTTTAAAGCAACATTTTTCACTGTGTTGTGGCTAAACTGGGATCTCAGAAGCTTATTAAGGGTTACTTGGTAAGGAGATAATTAAGGGCTGATGGTTTATCTGGAAGATAGCTTGCCCAACGCTATTGATCTTCCCCCCACCCCAGTATGCAGCAACTGAAGAGTAATTGTATATATGTTCTAGGACACAGACCCAACAATTCCAGTCAACACCCCCATGTGAGGCGAGAGTGAGAAGCACTATAGGGTCCAGTGCCTTCAAAGAGGCTAGTGCATAAGGATTCTTCCACCAACAAGTTTATGGATGTTTGAAAACCACTGCTTTTAAAAGTAAAATAACTGTGATGTATTTATTTCCAAAGAAGCCAGACATTTCCTATGACTTGTATATAATGATTTTACTTGAGGGAAAAATCCCTGAATCACTCCAGTTGAAGCATAGATTAATAAAACTCTGTTACCTGACATTCAATAGAGAATGAAATCTTCAACCTTGGTGAAAATAAACATCCTCATCTGTTTTACAAACTACTAGGAATAAAGGTCCCAACTATTTTCTCAAGTGCAATATTCTTGCTTGCTTGATGGTTAATATACCTAGTAGTGTTTTTTGCAAGAATGGTGCTTGATTGAAATGTACAAAAAGATGCACATATACGGTTGCCATTTCCAAGTTGGGAATGACCTGGAGACTTGGGGGTGGAACCTGAGGAAGATGGGTTTTGGGGAGGGGAGGAACTTCAGTGGGGTATAATGCTATACAGTCCAGTTTTCACAGTGGCCACTTTACCCAGGTGAACTGATCTCTGTCACCTGGAGATCAGTTGTAATAGTGGGAGATCTCCAGCCACTCTCTGGAGCTTGGCAGCCCTATAAAGGAGTTCATAGGATCTGATAAAGGAAAGAGGGGGATACCTGCACAAGAATGCCTTATTGCTGATGCATTCCATTGGCAAATTGGAGGTCAGCATAATTCAGGATGTCTTCGGCTGTGATAGGGCTGTGCAGAGGGGGTAGATATGTGATTTGCATCCATTTTGAGGACTACATCAATCCCATGAAGCTCCAGATACTCTGAATGTATCTGATGAGGTTTACTGCAGTCTGGGGACATCCCTAAATCATACTAGGGTTTTACAACACAAATATAGACGCTGATGCCAGACTTTGTGTATTCCATCATGGAGCCCAAACCTAAGTCCAGAATCAGCACAGGAGTTTGTGGCAGATGCTGTATTATATATTTAAGACCCATTCCTTACTAGCCTTGTCCCGGTCTCATGCGCCTCTTCTCTGTGGCGCTTCCATCAGATTTCACACAAGCTACCCCAGGGCTGCAACTTGCCCTGCCTCTTTCCCGCGGCAAGCAAAATCCTCTGAAAACTGGCTTCTGCTTGCCACAGGAAAGAGGCGGGGTGAGTCACTGCCCCAGGGCAGCTTGTGCGATATTGGATGGAAGTGCCGTGGAGAAGAGGCGTGCAAGACCAGGACAGGGCTAGTGGGGAATCGGTCCAGATCTGCTGAGCCAATTCCTGAAAAGGGTTCTTTCCATTTCTACTTTCATGTTTTAAAAGGCCTAATGATAAATTCCCCAATGGCTTTTTTAAGATTTGGAGAGTCTGAAAAACATTTGGGAGGTGTTGCATGACATTTTTTGACTTGAACACTTTTAGGGAAAGTGTGGATGCCCTCTTAGATTTCATTCTTGCAGTTCAATTCTAAACAGTTATACCATTCTAAGCCTAATGACTTCCAGAAACTTAGAAGGGTGTAAGAACTGCACTATGAGTTTACTTATTATATCTAGTAGCACTCTAGATATAATTAAATTTCTATTTTTTTTTCCTGTAAAGAAGTGGTAGAAAAAATATTGTCTATTGTTTGCTAGAAAAGTCATAACAGGATTTTGTGACTACTTCATGTGCTATAATTACCCAAACTACAGTGTTTGGTTTCTTTGATTGTAAACCATTCTTTGCATCATATATTCTTTTTAATTACATGAGGGAAAGGTGGGGAAAATATCTCTCTTTTAAAGAGAGATTGGTGATAAATGCACAGTGGGATTTAAGAAAATACCACACTAAAGGTTATAACTCTCTCACACATACAAACCTATTCCTTGTACAGCACCTCCTACCATCTGGGCATCCATAACCGGATCAAAACTTGGAGCTGGGAAGATTGTTCCCTGAATCTGTTGAGAAGAAAAGAACAATGTCAGACTTTTCTCACACCAAGCTTGTAAAAAATGACCAAAGAAAGCAGAACATTTCATAGTGTTTTTTGTTTGTTTGTTGGAATGCATGTTGGGTAAAAACAGCTTAACAATGCAATCCTAAACAGTTCCATCCGTCTAAATCTATTAAAATCTATGAGCTTAAAAAGAGTGTAACTCTCCTCAGGATGGCAATGTAAGTGTGGTGTCTCTGAATGTAATGAATGTGCAGCCATATTAGTTCTACTACACTTAAAATGTGGCATGCCTTTGTTCCAAAATTAGTGTACAAAAATATTTTTAGTGAGAGGATGCTCAACTATTAGTTGTTTTTTTGGAGGGGGAAGCTCCAAGGAGCTCAGGGTGGTGTACATGGTTCCACCTTCCCTTTTATTCTTGCAATACCCCTGTGAGGCAGCCACTCCACTATTGATGGATTTTATATTTTATTCTATTATATTTTAGCTTCTCTTGTGGTGAAATGACACTTTCCCTGCATTCAGATAACATACAGTCCCCCCGCCTCCAAAGGGGGCTCCTTCATTGTGAACCTGAGTGTTCTGTCAGCTATATTAACAATTGCATTGGTTAACAACTGGGGCATCACTAGTGATGAGTAACACAAATCCTCTCCTTACACAGATCATTTTGTGACAATCACTCTCCCCCCTCCACCCCAGAATCAATGACCCAACTTTTTCCCCCCAAGGATGTTTTCCTTTGTTTTTGAGCTTTGTCTTTAGTTGTGCTGTAAATAACTTTTTAAAAAACTTGCCAATTTTACTCTCATGAAATTGTCACTGTTCTTACACTCATAAAGCACTGTTTCTTTGAAACTAGGTGTATTGCTGGAGGGACTTTCAGAAGTATGGAGGCAGAGTGGCCATTAGACCACTGGGAAAGTCCCGGAGGGCTGATGAGCTGGGGATGCCAGTGCCCTGACCCTGGGGCAGCCTGGGCAAATTGGGCAGGATCCACTGCTGCTCTGAGCTGGCAACTCCAGCAGAAATGCTAGGAGATACTGTTGTTGCAAGCCAGCAGCCTATGCCTTGCAAGGTGGGTGAAGTGCATAGGAACTGTTGCATACCAGAGGCCCCCAGCCTATACAGTGTGGCCAGGTATGAGTCAAGCAGAAGCTGCAACTGCAGTGAGTCTGCTCCTTCCCTCTCAGCCGTCTGTCAGTGGGCTGGGGCCATGCCTTGGCCGTTTTCCTCCTTCCCTCCTATACTTTGTAAGGGGGCTTGGCCCCTTTCCAGGCAGCTTTTGCCAGTCCACCCCTGCAGAAGTAGCAAAGGAAAAAAAGTTGTAGGTTGGGTGCACATTCCAGGATCATGTAGATAAGTTCTAAGAGCCTAGTTCTTATTTTGATTGTCTTGTCCAGGCAATTTTGATTCAACATCCTCTGAGATGGAAAAGCAATAAAGATGCTGTGTGGTGGTAACCTCACAAGTTGCAAGGGAGGGGTGTATAAGTCAGATAGTTGTGCACCCCTCTTGAGTGGACCTGATGAACCATTCTTTCATATGAACTGGTTTTGCCCTGTGACAACACTTGACTTCTTTATGGGCCACATAACTGCTTGGACTGAGAAGTTTTCCATTCAGTGCTTCTCTGACTTCCCTCTCTCAGAACAGGAAAATTCTCCATTGCTTCCCAGGGACTTGCATTTCAATTGCTTAAAGTTTGAACAGAGAAATTATCTGTCACAGGAGGGTGGAAGGTAAAAGAGGTAGCATTCTGACCTTGGCTTCCCTTGGCCAGGGCCAACCCTAGCCTATCTGGTGCCCTAGGCAAGCCTAACTTCTGGCACCCCCCCCCCCCGCACTGGAAACCAAATTCACCGCCAAAACCAAGCACCTCCCAAGTCATCATAGGAACACAGAATCACAGAGTTGGAAGGGACCTCCAGGATACTGTAGGCCAACCATCTGCGCAATGCAAGAAATGTTTTCCAGTCCCCAGCACAATTCATAAGTTGCACAGGATCAGGTCTGCCTTTCTCTCTTCTACACTGCCAAACGTCTCTGCAGAGGGGACCTCCAGGGTAATGTTTTCCAATCCCCAGCATAACACAAGAACTTCATACCTGTCTCTAAGTTCTGCCATGCTGCGAGAAAGGCAGCAGGCAAGGTCAAAAGGCAGCAGGTGAGAGAGAAAGGCAGTAGGTGAGCAGAAAAGCTGGTGGGTAAGGGAGAAAGGCGGCAGGCCATCAGGAAAGCTGGTGGGTGAGTGAGAAAGCCAATGGGTGCAAGAGCAAGAAAGCTGGTAGGAGAGCGGGGAAGCCTCTGCAAGTCACATGGGAATGCCTAGTTCGGCACATCCCCAGGGCTAGCACATAGGCAAACACCTAATTTGCCTAGTGGAAGGGCCAGGCCAGCCCTTGGTCCATTGAAACAGGAAGAAAGGAATCCTCAGTAGAGGGGGACTCCATGTAGGGAGAGCAATCTCAGAGCTTATTTCATAATCAGCCCACTTCAGTGCTTGCTGAGTTCTTGTTTGGAGAAACTCATCATGACTGATCAGGGGCTGCTGCTGGCATTATGCTCCCACTGAGAGCTATGACTAAAGTCTGGACCGGGCAGGGGTGCACATGCCTGATGATTTGAGGCCTTCTTTACTTTAGCTGGGCACAAGAGGAAGATTTATTTCCCTATTTTATTTGCAAAATTTATACTCAGCCTTTCTTCCTTCATCAAGGCCACCAAGGCGGCTAACAGACTGAAAATATTCATAATAAAAACATTAAAAAACATTTCAACCAAACAAAGACACATCATTTAAACAATTAAAACCGAAGCTAAAATACACATATCAAAAGATAAATACAGGAATTAAAACAGGGTAAGAAGGAGGGATCACTGAGGGAACTGCAGACAAGACAATACAAAACTAAAAACTCTCTTGTGACTGAAAAGGGTAAATTAATTTCCCTGGGGAGAGTTCCTGAGTTTTGATGCCTTGACTAAAGTTTTTCTGCCTCTCTCAGGTTGCCACCTGCCCAATCTCAGAAGGCAGAAGAACCCAAATAGGGCCTTGGATAACCACTGTAGTGTTTGGATGCCACTCCTTGAAGATGAAGGGACCTAATTTTTCCTGCAGTAAGGGGTGGGACCAGTGGCTTCCTTATAACTCTTCATTTAAGTCTCAGCTGTTATTGGTTCACCATCACTTCAATCGGTTTCCCCAAGAGGTGTCACAATAACAAACATCAGATCTTAAATTGCCCACTCCAGTTTTTTCTTTATTTAATGTATGTTTTTTCTCAGAGATGCATTAATTGCTCTCCGGGTGTCTTGTTAAATTTCTTGGAAACCATTAATCTGCCAGGAAGCCCCATCACATGTTCCTGCCTCAGGTTATGGATTTGGCTATTTAAGGCAGATCCTTTTACAATTCAGGTGTGACTCTTTCCAGACCCCAACCTTGCTGGAAGAGCCATCCCCATTCCTGATCAGTTTGGGTCCTTATTACAGGTGACCCTGGTTGTCTCATGATCCCCACCTTTCACTGCTGAAACCCCTGCTTCTTGTTGGACAGGTAATGTATAACCCCATCATTGATCTGCCTGTTAATGTAAACATCTCTATCTTTTCACAACTGTTTTTCTTAATTCTGAACTGCTTGTGTTGAATGTGTGTTTTTATCTTGTATGCTTGAGTTTTCCCCAATAAAATATAATTTGCTTTAGTTAACAAACTCTCATCATTGACTAAGTGGCTCTTGGGAAAAACGGACCCTGATAGATGTAAGTTATCAACCTCGTGCTATTTATGCCATCTTGCCTAAGACTAAAATGCCCCAAATTTACTTGAAAAAGGCATTTTGGCTAACAAAAGCATAACCAGAATAGGATAGCTGTGATATAGCCCTTTCTGGCCTGTACAGCTTTAAACTGCATAGTGTGAAATTTCATGTTGGTTTGTTCTCACGCTTCAAAATTTCCTTGTGTATGAAAAGTGGCCAGATCACAGGGAAAGATTTTGAGGTGGTGGTTGGAGTTTTTTTTTTAAATATAAAGTTTATTTAGAACATGCCATATACATATCACTCCACAAAAAGGGGGGAAGAGGAAAAGTCAAAGTATTCTGGGATGTGGAATAAATTTTAATAGTAAAATTCTTAAAAACAAAAACTTTTGCCATCAAGAGCTATATCAACAAAGAAGCAAGTTAGGAAGGGTCAACATTACATCTCAAGTTTGATCAGAAAGTTCCCCCTATAGAATGTTTTGGAATCTACCCCATACCACAAGGGAAGGACTTCTACTACTCCCTCTTTCCCTGAAGTTGTTGTTGTTTGCAATCAAGTTGCAGCCAATCTCAAGTTGCAGGCAAGCTCAAAAAGTTTTCAGGGCAAGAGATGCTGATAGGTGTCTTACCATTGCCTGCCTTTGCCTGGCAACTCTGGACTTCATTGGTGGTCTCTTATTCAAATACTAACTAGGTCTAACCCTGATTAGCTTCCAAGATCTGATAAAATTGGGCTAGTCTAGGCTATCCATGTTACCATGAGAAGAGTTTTACCTTATCCTATTTTTGTGGGTGCCATGATAGTCTTCTGTTGGCTACTTCATATATTACCAAAAGTGGTGTGGGAACTTCAGTGATGTGCCAGATCAATTCTATCTCCTGCAGATATCAAAAGGAAAGCCATACGAACGTTGAGAGCCCTGTGTAGCCTTCAGTTTACATAAGCCTGGTCGTGTGTGTGCTACTGTCATTTTTTTTAAAGTTCAGCCCCATTTTTCTTTTTCCACAGCTTTCCAAATGTATTATAATTCTTTTTGGTCTTGCTTGAGCTCTAGGGATCATGTGTCCTTTATAGTTTATGGAGTGCTTTTCCTAACGTGACTTCAGGGAGATATCTCTTAAATGCCTAGTGTAATTCAAACATTTCAAAACAAGTTATAGAATGCATATCTAAATAAGGTAATGCTCCCTCATTTTGTACAGGACATTTATGCCATATGTCATGTAGTTTGTGGGTCCATTTTCATATTTTTGCTTCTTGACCTCCTGTTAGTGATGGTCCTGAGTATTGCTTTTGGTGAGCACTCTGTACATTTATCATTCACAGTTCCACCAAGATGCAGTATTATTGCATGGAAAAAGCCTCTCTGTTGCTAGCACTAGAAAATAGTTTAGAACACACAGGTGGAAAATAAATTGTTTTGCTTGCTTATTGACACCTCTGTCCTTTCACCGTTTAATCACAGGCATCTTTATTACTTGCATTTCTGCCTTCCATCTTGAACCACATTCGCAGACTAATGTTTATAACAGTGTTACGTCTTTGGGGATATAACACATACTAAATTTTGATGCATCTGTTTTTGTGCTTCCTTAATACTATGTAGGCTGAAAACTAAACAAAGCTGGAGCAACTTCAGAGCAGACAGGGATATTTATTTTGCTTACATCTAATTTGCACATAATCCAAATATCCTAAGTTCAACAGTGTTAGTCAATATGTTTTGGCAGTGTGCAGTGATCCGAAAGAGTGGACTATCTTTAGATTTTGCTGTCAATCAATATATAGCCTGTTGTAAAATCTGCGGTATAGTTAATGGAATGATAATTTACATCTGATTTAGCCTCCTTAGTTTTGCACTACAGGCATTTATGGAGAACTGTTTTACTACCTTATAAATGCACAGTTATTAGTTGCTACAGTGCGGCCAAATGTCTTCCCTAACACAGGAAGAATAAAAATAGACTCATGTCAAAGATAAGCAATTAGTATTTAGGGAGGGACCATAGTTCAGGTACAGAGTGTATATTTCACATGTGGAGGGTCCACGTTTCAGTATATATAGTTGGCAATACGGTTAAACTGGACTTGTGTAAGGCAGATTTACATGTTAATATTTCATCAAGATTTGAAAAACCTAATTGGATTGAAAACCCACCATGGCTATGACTAGATAAAATGTAATACTGGGACTTGTAAATGGCTAATTTTCAGCCAGAGCCAGTATGTATATGATAATTGGAATATTAGAATTGAGGGGTACAATTTATTTAAAAGGGACAGACAAATAAGGAAGGGCAGAGGAGTCGCATTATATGTAAAGGAGGTATATACTTGTGAGAGAATACACAAGCCTTAGTTTAGTCGAGAGTCTTTGCTTAAAAATAATAGGATTAAGAAATAATAGTGATATTATGTGGAGATTTGCTATAGATCATCCAACCAGGCAAAGGACTTGGATGAGGCATTCCTATAACAGATTACAAAGAGATGGGATATCTGTTGGAGGTCCAAACCTGCTAAAAACAAAAGGTAAAAGGTGACTTGTCTTGCTGACAACTTCATTTTCCAGAACGTGGAGAGGAAAACAAAGGAATCTTCTGTCTTGGACTTGATTCTCACCAACAGGGAAGAACTGGTTGAGGAGGTAGTAGTGACCATGTAATTTTGAAATTTACAATCTTGGAGAAGGGAAAAACTGTACATAGTCAAATGTGTACATTGGACATCAGGAAATCAAATTTTGACAAACTTAAAGTTATGCTAGGTAGAATCCCATGGCCTATGAGAAGCACAGTATGACCATAGGCTAAAACAGCAAAAAAGGTTTCTTATGTTCGAAGTACCAAAAAAAGAGAGCAAGGACATAGTAGGCCTTTGCAGAGACAGGAAAGTGAAATTTTAACAGGTAATGAAGAGAGGACAGAACAGCTCGATTCCTGCTTTTCCTCAGTTTTCTCTTGTGAAGGAAAAGGTGCTTAACATGGCAAAAACAGAACACATGATGAGAGAAGGCAGTTGCAGCTTAGGATCAGCTTAGAGATATTTAAATGAAACTACATAAGAACATAAGAGAAGCCATGTTGGATCAGGCCAATGGCCCATCTAGTCTAACACTCTGTGTCACACAGTGGCCAAACCCCCCCTCAGGTGCCATCTAAGTCCTTGAGGCCAGATGAATTGCATCCAAGTGTACTAAAAGAACTTGCAGATGTAATTTCTGAGCCTCTGGCCATTATTGTTGAGAATTCTTGGTGAACGGGTGAGATGCCAGATGATTGGAGGCACGCAAATGTTGTCCCCCATCTTCAATAAGGGGGAAAAGGAAGATCCAGGTAACTACTGATATCTTGATGTCTAAACCTGGAAAAGTTTTAGAACAACTCATCAAACAGTTAGAAAAGATGGCTGTGATTACTAAGAACCAGCATAGGGTTTCTCAAGAACAAGTCATGTCAGACTAACCTTATCTCTCTTTTTTTTTAGAAAGTTACTACCCTGCTGAATCAGGGAATGCTGTAGACATAGTTTATCTTTATTTCAGTAAGGCTTTTGATAAAGTTCCACATAATATCCCTGTTGATAAATTGGTAAAATGTGGTTTGGATGCTATTACTGTTAGGTGGATTTGTAAATGGTTGACAGATTGCAACCAAAGAGTGCTTGTAAATGGTTCCTCATCCTCTTGGAGAGTGCCACAAGGATCTGTGATGTGGAGTGCCACAAGGATCTGTCCTGGGGCCTGTTTTGTTCAATATCTTTATAGATGAAAGAATAGAGAGAATGCTTATTAAATTTGCAGATGATACTAAATTGGGAGGGGTCGCAGCTTGCAAGTACAGTAGAAGACAAAGTCAGGATACAGGATGATCTTGATTGGCTGGAAAACTGGGCTAAAACCAATAAAATGAATTTTAACTGGGATAAGTTTAAACTTCTGCATTTAGGTAGGAAAAAATCAAATTCATCATTATAAGATGAGGGAGACTGGTCTCAGCTTCAGGTTGGGAAATTCCTGGAGATTTTGTGGTGGAGTCTATGGAAATCAGACTTTGGGGAGGCAAGAGGCCTCAGCTGAATATAATGCCATAGATCCCATCCTCCAAAGCAGTTATTTGTTCCAGGATGGGGAGAGAGATCTGTTGTCTGGAATCCAGTTCTGATACCAGGATATCTTCAGGCTCCACCTGAAGGTTGACTACCCTATGCCTGGCAGCACCCTCAGCACTTTATGTCACCTGACTGGCATAACTTAACTAAGCTTGCTTCTGTTCAGCAGCAGACCCCGTAGGACAGCCAGTGTAGTGTAGCAATTAGCACTTCAGAACAGGGGTTGCCAGACCCAGGTTCTTGCTGTGGAAATTGGTGGGGTGATTATGGACCACTCACAGACTTTCAGCCTACTCTATATCACAGGGTTGTTGCACAGATCAAAAAGGGGAGAGAAGAATGATGTAAGCTGCTTTGGTCTTCACTGCAAAGAAAGATGGTCCTTTTCCTAGGTAGAGGCTGCAGTGAGGGGGAGGAGATGGAAATCTGAAGTCAGCTTTCAGTCAGCTGAAGCTGGAGTCACTTTCCCTACAGAAAATGGCCATCTTGAGGTGCATACCCTATGGTATACCATAGCACAGCCATGCCAGGCCCAAAAAGACAAATCACACCATAAGCACATGCTGATGCTAAGAGCTGCAAGGCCAAATACAACAAGAAAAGGTGGCAGTAATCCACTGCAGATGAAAAGAATTCTGAGCTTCAGTGTCTGCATGTCGTTGCCATGCTATGGTGCCACAGCAAATTGACACTGAGTGCCCAAGGCTGGGGCACTTGACCAGTGCCTCTTTTTAGAGCCCATTGTATTTATTCTAACAACAAACTTTATTTCTAGTGCTTGCTTAAAAAAATAGGGACTATGGTGTCTTTTTATGCAATTGCAGCTCCTTCTGTAAAGCAGCAGAAGGGGGCTCATGTTGACCATGGCTGAAGACTTGAAGATTGCTGTTCTAGAACACATTTATAGTTGGTGTTGCTGAAGCCCAAATTAATGTGCACTGAACAAAAGTGCAGAGTGCTAGGGTTCTGTGGCAGATGTACGGTGTTTCCTTGGCAATCTATTTAATGAGTGGAAGTGTTCCCTGAAAGTAAAAAGCCTGAAAATCCTAATGATATACCAACATGGAACTGCTGCTAAAATCTGCAAATAATAAAAACTATTGTAGGTTATTAGATCCCAGTAGGCAGCTGTGTTGATCTGAAGCAATAGAACAAAGCAGTAGACAAGTGCACCTTTAAGACGTCCAAAAAACCCCGCTACGGGCATGAGTTGAGCCCGCAAGCATGTCGGATTTTACCCGGACGTTCACACGTCCACATCTGTGAAGCGTGCTTAGCCCGTGCCCGTTCCACGCTGATGCGCCTTGCTCGCGGATTAATTTGCTACTGCTTTTAATCCGGAACAAGACGCTTCCTGAGCGCTTCCTGAGCGCTCTGGAGCATCTGAACGGGCAATCGTTGCTGAGTCACAGCAGCGCTTCCCGCTTCCAGCTTCCCGCCACAAACAAAATGCATATCACTGCGCCATCGAAGGAAGGAACTCGAAAACATTGCTTATTAGCGGCTGTATTCCTAAGCTTAATTTGGGGGGGGGGGGCTTCCGAAACGTGCGTGCCCGGCCTTTTTTTTTTTATATTTTAGTTTATTGCGTAATAGCGATATATCGAAATCTCGATATGCGAGTATCGAGATTTCCAGCATGTGAGGCGATCTTTTCCGAAAAGTAGTGCAAAAAAAAAAGAGAGCCATTTTTATTTAAATTTTTTCAAAAGGTGCATTTAAACAAGAAGCCGGGTAAGGATTTCGCGCCCTGCATTAGACATGCCCCTGGAACAGCTTTTGCATGCAAAAGATTTCACTTCGTCACACTTATACAAAATCAGCTCTGAAGCATCAACGTGATTGTACATGGCATTTACATTGGGGGGGGCAGGGAGGGAGAAAAGGTTCTACAATACAGTTACGGCTCCCCAAAAGCCTCTGTGCGTCTGTGTCGTCGATGGAGCCCTTAACCAAACGTCGCCCCGCAGTTAGGGCATCTCCGTTGCCTCAACGCAAGGCAGAAAAGAATTCCGATAGGGAAAAAGGCAATCGCGCAAAAGACGCTGAGACAGGTGAAAGTGTCTTCCAGGACTCCGACTCTGCATGCTGGGCAGCCACCTACTACTACAACCGAGGTAGTGGTTGTAGGTTGTTGGATTATCGTGTAGGTGGTGTTGGGGTAGGCATGCGGAGAAGCAGCAGGAGGAACAGCGTAGGCTGCGGGGGACCCCGTGGGGTACGTGTAGGGCGGCGGCTGAAAGCCCGGCTGGACTGAAGGGATGGTCCCGTAGCCCCCCTGCTGCCCATACTCGTAGCCGCCTCCCTGGGCGGCCGGGCTGTAGGCGGGGGGTCTGTCTTGCAAGAGGGGCTTATTGTCCATTGCTCAGGCAGGGCGAGCCGCCCTCCCCAAGCCAGAGAATCGGCAAACGTTGCTGAGCCAACTTTTTGCACCCGGCTTTTGCAACGGGAGGAAAGGCAGGAGGCGCCCAGGGAGCAGCGCTAGAGCTGGAGAGCTTGCAAAATAAAATAAAATAAAATAATAACCGGCGCTTGCAAAAAGATCCCACCCCGCACACGCCCCGCAAGGCAGAGGCAACACTAATTCGACACAACGATATATCGATAGAGCTGCCGGGGAAACAAAAAAAAAAGGTTTAAATAGCCGGAAACCCCGCTACTGCAAACGCACATGCACTCAGCAGAAACACACCCTCTGTTAGCCCAGCACTGCGCCTGCGCTAATGCGGATTGCCGCCATCTGAAAGAAGTTCCGGAGGGCGCTGTGTGATCGAGCAGGGGACGGGATCAACACGGCATACCATCGGAACAGTAAAGGAACAGCAGCTGTCTGATCGGGAAACAGGATGCGGCGGATTATCTGACATACGAAATAACGGCGCTTTAAAGATGGGTTGCTGATGGATTTAATGTAAGTGTGACCTCACCCTAAGTTTTATTCAGAATGTAAGCTTTTGTATGCTCTTAAGCATACTTCATCAGACAAATGGGAATGGAAGCAGCAATTCTTAATATAAGTGGGCAGTGTGGAATCATGGGAATATTTTTAGCAGATTAAAATCTGTCATAAATAAGTAACTGTTTCTGATATTTAGACTGGTCTTTAAAACTTGAGGACAGAGATTTCTTAACAGTTTTTCTTACACAAACTAGCATAAGCTTCTTGGTCTAACAGCCACTAAAGTTGGTAAGGGAAGAACAATCGCATAAATTCCAATTTTCTTCCTTATCCACTGATTAGGGATTGCCCTCAGCTTCTGGGAGCTATTTCCTTCAGACTTGTTAGGGATAGGCTTCCCACTTCCCTAGCTCAAGAATCAGTTTGGTATAGCAGTTAAGTGTGCAGACTCTAATCTGGGAGAACTGGGTTTGATTCCCCACTTCTTCACATGCAGCTGTTGGTATGACCTTGAACCAGTCACAGCTCTCCCAGAGCTGTTCCTCTCAAGAACAGTTCTTAGAGAGCTCTCTCAGCTCCATCTACTTCACAAGTTGTCTGTTGTGGTGAGGGAAAGGAGATTGTAAGATGTTCTGGGACTCCAAGTGAAGGGCAGGCCAGGCCTATAGACAGGGAATTTTGGGTTGAGGGGCCCCTGAGGGAAGAAATTTGGTGAGCAGGGCATGGGGCCAGGTGGCCCCATTTGCACAGAGAGCTCCTCTTGACGAGCCCTTTGTGCAAACTCCACAAGTTCCCCTACCTCCTCCACTCACCCGCTGGCCACCATCAAACCCTCCTTTCCCTTTCTTTTGCCCCCCGAGGTGCAGTGCCCACCTGCTCCTTCCCTTCGCACCCCCTCAGTGTGCCGCCCGCCACCTGTGCCTCCTTCACTGGCCCACTGCTACCGCTGCCACCGCTCACCATTCCTTTCCCTTCCCTTTGCACCCCCCCCAGCATGCCACGGCAGCCTGTGCCTCCTTCACCAGCATGCCACCACCACTACTGCTGCCTGCCCCTCCTTTCCCTTCCCATCGCCTCCCCCCATGCATGATCACAGCATGCTGCACCTGGGCCCTCCCATGATCACGTGGAGAGAGGAAGCAACAGGAAGGGAAGGGAAAGGAGGAGTGGGCAGCAGCAGGCTGGCAGAGGAGGCACAGGCGGCAGGGCAGAGGGCAGGCAGTGCAGTGGCAGGGGTTGCAAGTTCAACAGTGCTGAGCGAGGGGCCCTACAAGGGGAAGGGGGATTTAATAGAGGGGCCATGCCCCCCGCTCCCCTGTGGCTACAGGCCTGGGGCAGGGTATTAATCCAATCTCCTCTTCTTGTTCCTCTCTCCATCTGCTTTGCTGTCTCACTGTTAACTGTCAGCCTTCAGCAGGCACTTGTAACTCTGTCACCTGAATAATTCCATTTAAATCCTATCACTCAAGGTTTTCAGACTCAGTTAAAGCCATAACCATTTACTGTCTATCACACATGTGATCCAAAGCCTGCTACCACACCAGAGGTCGTTCCCCAACTAATTCCAAGGCAGGGTGTCAAACACCCGGCCCACGGGTCGGATCCGGCCCACGCAAGGCTTTGATCAGGCCCATGAGATTCTTTTCTCCCCCCTCCTTCCCCTCCTGTCCTTACCCTTTGAAACTCCCAGGCACTTACAGCTCCCAGGCTCTTTGAAGCTTTCAGGCTGAGACTCTTTCAGTTTCAGCCTGGGAGCTTCAAAGGCTCTTTGAAGCATCCTTTGAAGCTTGCAGGCTGAGTCCCAGGTTCTTCCTGCCTTTCTTTGATGGCCGCTACAAGGAAAATGTGGGGTGAATTTTAAGATTCATTCCACATTTTCCTTGCAGCTTTGTCTGTACTCTACAATGGTTTCAAATGGAGTGGAGATGGTTACATTTTCAGCTTTCCTATAGCTAACTGGAACTCATGCTTCCTGGAGTTGTGTCCTTGCGAACAAGGGTTGATGCTTTCAACCAGCTTATCTCTCCTGAATGGACCTAACCTAGTGAGTCCTCTAATGTGGGAACTCACAGCCAAAGGGGGATATTATATTGGAAAGGCTTTGCCAATCTGAGTAGACTTGTGGGGAGAAGTTTATGATGTCATTTCATTGCTTCTACAGAGTCAGAGCCTTGTGCTTTTTCTTGATGTTTTATTTTAAAAATTGCATTGCCAAATTCCACTAGTCCCCCACCTTTCCAACTTAAACCATTGGAAGAGTTCTAAGAATGTTTGTATTTTAAGTTTAAAAAAATATCTTTAATTGGGTTTGTCTGTGTCCATTATAAAGTTTATATCTCCACTACCTGCATATTTTATGACACTCATGGCCCAGCCCCACAAAGTCCCATTTGTGTCAGATCCAGCCCTCCTAAGAAATGAGTTTGACACCCCTGAACCACCTCAGGCCCATCACAGTATTTGCTATTGCAACATAACCAGGCAGACACCTTTAACTACTGACAGCCAGCTCCTGGAGTGGAGAGGCCTGTATCTCTATCTCCTTGCAGTAGTATTTAAGGTCTTTGTTCCCCCACAGCCATTGCTGGAACAACCTCCACGATACAGTCCAGCTGCCGTGCCCTGACTCCTTGGACCCCAGCCTTGCACGGGGCACTGTCAGATACCAAATACTAAAATAATTAAATATCAAATGCATATGATAAATATACAAGTATGAAGAGAACGTATTTGTCATCATGGTTCTAGTTTAGGATTGATGGCATTCATCCAGTTCAGATGGCCAGTAGTCTGATATAAGATAGGGATATGACAGTTCCATATTGAGAGGTATGTTACCACTTGGTGACATATTATGAATGTATTTATATGACTAAGATAAAATGTACATGCAAATTATTTCCATTAGTCCAAAAGGGCAAAATTAGGAATCATACCAGGAGATCCATCATGAAAGGATGCATTGTTTGTTTTTAATGGTAGTAGCTGGTGTGGAGAGCCTGATTCAGACAAGGGATGCATCATCTGGGATAATCCTTTGTTCTTTCTGGAAGCAAACTGTTCCATTGTGCTGCTGTCCATATATATACATGGATCTCCCACCATTGCATCTAGTTAGACCTCTGAAATGCAATTAATCCTAGAGACCATATGACTTTTGAACTTTGAGGCTAGGTTGCTTACTTTTTCTAGATAACATAGACTGCTTCTGTAGCTATTTTAATATTAAAAATGCAAATTAAAAATGCAGTAGTTAGTGATATGTCTGTATTTCAGCATTTCTCTTGAAGAGCTTCTAAAAATTGTTAACCCAAGAGAAAGTATTGTTTTTCCTCCTGATGCCTTTCCAGCTGATAATTAATATTAAATAGAAGTTATTCTTCTGGTGTACCACTTTAAAAATCTTGATACTACAAGTACAAATCCTTTGCAAGGGGAAAAAATATTCTAAAGTTCAGAAATAAAAATTTAAAACACTCTGGTGAAATGCCATATCTTGCTGGGCTTTGAAATATCCAAATAACACCTCCCCATTGATCAGAGTGAATTATTAGAAAAGGCATTATAGCAGTGCCATTGCTGAATTCCAACAGCTTTGACACAGCAATCACATCACAATACCTCCTTCTGTAGATTAGTCTAAAATATTTTTCAGGACAGGAGAGCACATCATAAATCAAAGTGAATAGGAACCCACAGAGTCACTAGTTTTCCTCCCCAAAATAGAAAACATGTGTTCGCAGCTGCTGTGAGACAGATAAAGAGTACTGTGGATGATTGGCTACAAAGCTATCCTAAATACAATCTACAAAAGGTAAAGAAATACAAAAATTACCAGTAATCATCCCCCTTCACATATACAAACTGAATTTGAAAAACTCCCACCATAATGTAAATCAATATAGTACAAATTAGGTTTTTCATTCTCACAGTGGGCTAGGAGTTTGGCAGTAGTTTTCTATAATTTCATCCTCTCTTTTTTTCCTTAACAGATTTGAGTTCCCCCTTTCCTCCCTTATGGTGCAGCATAAAGTCTGCAGTGATACTGTGGCTTTACAACCAGGGTTTAAACCAGTGTTAGAAGCTGGTTTGGAAGAGTTATGGTTAGCCTTAGACACTGTGCTGAAGCACAGTAAATATTAACCAGAGAATGGATGAAATGGGCAATATAAGCAGTTCTGCTAACCATGATTAGGAGATTGCTTGTATGATCTGTACCAAGCCAGTGAATAATTGTGGAGTGACTGTACAGATTCTGAAGTGCTAAGCATCTTGGTTGCTCGTGATAGGCAAAATGCTGAGCTGTAATTAAACTTCAGTTCACTATGACAGGCACAGATACAGCTGCTCTCTTTCCTTCTCCTGCAGAGCATGAAAACAAAGCCCAATTGAAAACAAATTCCAGTTGTCTGTGACATTTAAATGCAGGTTCCTGACTGAGGTGGGATTTGTTTTCCAGATCCTGGGATGCTAAATTGGTCCAATCTTTGCTTAGCGTTCAGGCGCAAACAAACTTCACTTCACCCAGGAGCCTGCATTAGGACACTATCATTGACATTTGTTTGCACATGAGGCTAGAAGGAAAAGGAAAGGGAGAGCAAGGAAGTCATGTGGGCCTGATGGACAAGCTATGTTTGTGCTGTCATGATGAACTGGAGTTTAATTATGGATTAGTCTGACTGCATCCTAGTGACTCTAAGAGAGCCTTCCCTCTGTATTGTGCATTTCCCACAGAAATGTTTAAGTAGCATATCATACTAACATGACTATATTATACATTGTGCCTTGAATTCAAAAGAGATTGGAGTACTTATTTATAGCTGCTGTCAAAGGCAACATTTTTGATAACAAAATTTAAATGTACTTGTGCCATTTTCTTCAAGTCAAAATAATTAGACTGCAACATGTGCAAGAATCAAGTGGACAAAGAGGCTGAATCTACAATACTACCCAAAAATGACTGTGAAGGAACAGTGAAGTTGAGTGATGTTGGTTTCATAATTGGAATATATATTAAATTGCTACTTAATGTAAAATGCATTTTAGGGTGATGCTAACTGTGTTACAGCAGGCATAATAATGGATTTTCTTTTGCATGGTACACCTTGGATTTGTTATGTTAACTCTTAATTCTTGATGCCAATTTTTACTTTTCTTATTATGACCACTGGTTTTAGTAAATAAGGTACTGACAGTTTGTTTATTTTTTGAGAGTAGGAGAGCCAAGCAATGTTATAACTTGCTTTATTTTACACAGTTTGGTTTTTAAAAAGTTTTATTGATTTAAACTACTCAGAACAGCAGCATTGCAGATTATACATAAAAGAAAGGGAAAAGCAAGAAAAGGGAACATACAGAATGGGAAAGAACAGAAAACAGAAACCACTACAAATATATCAATTATAACTCCACTTCTCTATATAATCTAATGTTTCTACCGACAAGTATAAAAATCTCCATTAACTGTTACCTTCTTTTCTTCTTTTACCAGGACAAGGGGGGAAAAAAAGAATAATTCTTTTAGTGAACTAGTAAAGCATTGTACAACTAAACAGTTCTTCTTAGACACAAATCAAACTGTCTCATCCTCCAGTTTTACTAAATTAACTTGCAGCTATGACAAGCACAAATTAGATTGTTAATTTAACCAAAAGCCTAACCAAAAAAGCACATGAATATTAGTCCTTTATTCATAAGAAATTGCATAACATATCTCAAATATAGTCAAATACTTTATCAATCTCTAACTAAAACATTTCCCCTACAGGCATGTTAAATCAAATCTACCAAATTAATCTCTCTAAATAGGCAGACTGTCAATATTTACCTATTCACCAGGAAAAAAAAAGAGAGAAAGAGAACCAAACATAAAAAAGACCTAAATTCCAAAGTCCTTCTTCCCCAGAATTAAAATTTTTGTTCCTTTAGTTTCTTCATCCAAGTTCGGGAAGCACAAGAGGTCTCGAGGGCCGTTGCCTTTGGCCCCCTCCACCACCCGTGGAACTCCCATGCCAAAGAGAAGGCTCAACAAGCTCATGACCAGAATCAGAATTGCTGCGGAGAGCCTCCGCAAGCAACTCTAAAGCCAAGATGACGGATCCTGGAAGTCCCTATTTTACACAGTTTGATATGCTTGTTTACTCCGAAATAAATTCCAAAGTGTTAAATTGGGGTTATTTGAATAGGAGTGTGGGTTTAGATTATCAGCAATGTTCATTCTAAACTGAATCAGTGTCATTTAGCTCACAGTTTTTTAGCCTCTGGTTCACACATTTTTTGTCTTAGCTCAGGAAAATTGTCCCAGAGCAAACAAATTTTATGCAGTAGCTTGCAACTTTAATGCCAGTAACTCACAAAGTAGAATTTTTGCCCCCAAGACTCCATAGTTTAGAGAGAGTATTGATTATCAGCAGGGCTTTTTTTGAACAGGAATGCAGTTCTGACTGGCTTAGTGTCAGGGGTGTGTGGCCTAATAGGCAAATGAGTTCTTGCTTAACTTTTTCTTTTAAAAAAGCCCTGCTTATCAGATATCTCAATATAACAAGAATTTGAAAATACAGAAATATCTTATGAACCCCACAAAGGCAATATTACTTTTTATATTAATTTCAGTATCAATTAGTTCCATTAAAATTAGGGAACTAAATTATCTGCGTTGACTCAGAGCTAGTATCCTCATGCAGCTTCTGCATGTACATATTTCCCCACTTATTTCAGTGGAAGGTCTGCTCCATATGTACAGAATTATGACTATGTGGTATGGCACTAAAGACACTCTTGTGAATGGGGTGTGTGCTTCTGGTTCATTGGTAAGATTAACATGCCTTTAATGCAAATGAGGTAACTTTAATAATGATTTAAGCAGCAAAATGAATTAGATTCCAGTTGATGTTGTAGATTGCCATTCTCATTTACTGCAGAGTAGTCCAGTCTTTGTGGAATTTTTCCAGTGTGGACTTGTGCTCCTTTTCACTAGAGTTAAGAAAAATCCTTCTAGAATGTAAAAAGCTAGGTAATCCAAACATTATGTGGTAATTCTTTTGCTCTTGCTGGTTGACGGATGGCTGGCAGGTGAAAGAGGAAAACAACATCATGGTTTCTGGAGGCAGTGGTCTGGAGCAGGAGGCAACCAGATATTGAGTTCAACCCAAATAATCTGGTTGGTTTATATGTTATTAGCAGCAGATGTAAAAAAGCTATGTTAAAGTGGTGTCTACACTGCTGCTATATGAACAGAGCTTGAATGCCAGTTTGTGAAATGTTCACTCTCCAGAATATGATCAATTACAGGCTAGATTGCTTGTTAGCTAGCTGGTTCACAATTATGGCAATTGTTCTGACATTCAGTCAGAAAACATGGCATATCCTCATCTTGGCCTCCTTCAGAGATTAATTTATGTATTTTATTTAAAACTATTCTAAGTTACCTTTCCACCCAATGTGGGGTCTCCAAGGTAGTGGACAATAAAAAAGATCAAAACATCACACACACACACTTACATCAAAACAGATAATCACAGGAATGGGAGGAAGGATCCATGAGAATCTGTGAGGTAGTGCTATATAAAACAGAGAAGTCTTTACCTGATAATGGAAGACAATGATAGGAGAGGACAGCCAAAATTCCCTTGGAAGAAAATTCCATAATGACATGATAAAGAAGGTTGGGTTGCCACACTACCTAGAACCACCCTATTTATTTATTTATTTATTTATTTATTTATTTATTTATTTATTTATTACTTTACATTTATATCCCGCCCTCTCCGCAAGCGGACTCAGGGCGGCTTACAATATCATAAAAAACAATCAATTCCATAAAACATATAAAACCATAATTCACTTATCAATTTAAAACTATTTGCGCTGTCTCAATCCAGTCTGGCGATATTGGGTTCTGACTATGATCGCCAGCTTCTGTAGGATGTCCGGTGGCAGCCCATTTTCAGTCAACCAGAAAAGCCTGTCTAAACAGTTCGGTCTTACAGGCCCTGCGGAATGCCGACAAATCCCGCAGGGCCCTTATAGCTTCTGGGAGGGTGTTCCAAAGTTCTGGTGCTGCCACCAAGAAAGCCCTGGATCTTGTTGCGCATAGCCTATTGTGAACAAGCACTCTATGAATGTGTGTGATGCTTCAGTTAACCTAGTACTGCTGGGTCCTCAGATAACCCAGAATTTACAAGTTCTGAATAATCTTTGGTGCATAAAGTTCAGAAGATTAAATGATCCTGTGACTGCAAAAGCAATCTGACCAACCTTCTCATAACGTTTGTTTTGTAAGTCATTCTTCTGATAACAAACAATGGAAGTTAGAGTTCCTTTTTTTGCCCCCCCCCCCCCCGACAATGTTTTTCATTTGGGAATTCAGGCTTTAAAATAGGCTAAGTTTCATACTTATGAATTAGACCTGCTTTTGCAAAGAGGTCCTTTGTGATGCTGCTTTAATGCTAGAGCAAAAAAATAGCCTAGGGGAGTTGTGTTTTATTGTCTGAATTCATTATATTTGATGTATGTCGTCTTATAGCTCACAATAATAGACTACCTGTTTCTTAAAACATATAAGCACAAATATGAAATCTTTTATGTATCCCTGAAATAAATTGTTTAGAAAGGGTAATTTTTAAATTTCCGTAGAGTCGAAAATGACTGGTGCTTGCACAGGGGACTATCTTTACCTTTTTTATAGTAAAAACAGTCATTTTCTGAATATAATCACTGGTAATCAGCATACATAGTTCAATTAAAATTCAATGCAAGCTTGCTTTAGTAATTCTTAGACCAGCTCTGTAAAGTAGGATCATTATTAGCCCCATATTACAGAACGGTCAACTGAGGGAGTGGTGAAGAGGTCTGAAAGACAGTGGCATACTCAGAACCTTCCAATGAATTCATGTCTTGAACTGAGTTTTGAACCAAAGACATTCTGCTTGTACCTCTGTGTTCTGAACACTGGCTTCAACAGTTTTCAGCATACTTTACTGAGCTCAGTGCACCTGCCATGCATTATGCCCTGTCAGGTTCCAGAGCACAAGCATAAACAGGTTTGTTGAACTATTACGCTGCATTAGGCTCTCAAAATAAAATATGTTTGTCTGTTGAGAACATTGCCTAGTATGCACTCTGTCCAAGTGAGTTAAAATTGTTCAGTCGGTAACTGATTTGCAAAAGTGAGACTAATACAGAAATCTTACACTGTGCTACAAAGCACAAATCTAACACAGAAAGTATAGTCAGATGGAAAATTCCTGTTACAATATGACCCTTCATGCTTTTCATTGAGACTGCCATCTGAATCTATCCCTGTGTTCTTAAGCAAATATCTAGTTCTACTACAGGTGTTTTGGGGTCTGGCGAGAGATATAAAGTCACTTTCATCAATGAAGAAAGTACCTCATAAAATGTGAAACTCTTCCCACCATGTAAACCCACTTTATTCTGGAATAGTTGATTTATATACATACAAATCTCTAAACAGTGTTAATTAGGGTTGCCAAGTCTAATTCAGATAATATCTGGGGACTTTGGGGGTGGGGCCAGAAAACGTTCTCTAAAATAAATAAATAAAAACACAGTAGTGCAGTTCCCCTGAATACACCCAAGTAGCTGCAAATCATCTCTCTTTCTCTCTCTCTCTCTCTCTCACACACACACAAACACACAGAGAAGCAAAAATAAAACAGTTTGCAATCCCACACTCCTGTGGTCTCACTGGGGCAATTTACTCATGAGTTGCTGAACTTCCAATAGCACAAGGAAACCAAAGGTTGAAGTTTACCCTTTATTATGCAAATGACCTCTGGAAAGCTTGTACAGCAAATGGAGGGTCTGGGCTGCTTTCACAGCTACTGGGAGCAGCCACCTTATTTATTTATTTATTTAGAATTTATATCCCGCCCTTCCCACAAGTGGCTCAGGGCGGCTTCCAGCATTAGATCCAACATAAATTAAACAATATTTAAACATGTAAGGGAATAACTTTAAAACAGATAAAACAGATAAAACCATAAAAATTAATAAATATTCCAATATATACAGAGATCTGGCAGGTTGCATTAAAATTCTCAAGCTAGGTGTAGGCTAACCGGAAGAGGGTTGTTTTACAGGCCCTGCGGAACTGAAGAAGGTCCCGCAGGGCCCTCACCTCTTCCGGTAGCTGATTCCACCATGTAGGGGCCATAACAGAGAAGGCCCTTTCTCTTGTAGCTTTCAAGCGGGCTTCTTTCGGCCCAGGGACAGTAAGGAAGTTTTGTGATCCCGACCTCAGTACTCTCTGGGGAACATGCGGGGAGCGACGGTCCTTCAGGTAGACAGGTCCCAAGCCATATAGGGCTTTAAAGGTGATGACCAGCACCTTGTACCGGACTCGGTATATCACTGGAAGCCAGTGCAGAGTCCGAAGACCCGGCTGAATGTGCTCCCACTTTGGGAGGCCCAATAACAGCCGGGCCGCAGCATTCTGCACCAGCTGCAATTTCCGAGTTCGGGACAGGGGCAGCCCCATGTAGAGGGCATTACAGTAGTCCAACCTCGAGGTGACCGTAGCATGGATCACTGTTGCTAGGTTGTCGCACTCCAGGAAGGGGGCCAACTGCCTTGCCCGCCTAAGGTGAAAAAACGCGGACTTGGCAGCGGCTGCTATCTGAGCCTCCATCTTTAAGGAAGGCTCCAACAACACCCCCAAGCTCCTGACCTTGTCCGCTGCTATCAGCGGCGCACCGTCAAAGGCTGGTAGGGGGATTCCCCCTCCCGGGCCGCGGCGACCCAAGCAAAGGACCTCTGTCTTCGCAGGGTTAAGCTTCAGCCCGCTCAGTCTGAGCCACTCATCCACGGCATGCAATGCCCGATCTAGATTTTCCGGGGCGTAGGTCGGCTGGCCGTCCATCAGTAGATAGAGCTGGGTGTCATCAGCATACTGATGACACCCTAGCCCGTACCTTCGGGCAATCTGGGCAAGAGGCCGCATGTAGATGTTAAATAACATCAGGGAGAGAACCGCCCCTTGTGGTACACCACAATCAAGTGTGCACCTCCGGGACAGCTCCCCCCCAACTGCGACCCTTTGTCCTCGACCGTCAAGGAAAGAGGAAAGCCACTGTAAGGCCAACCCCTGAATCCCCGCGTCGGCGAGGCGACCCTTCAGTAGCCGATGGTCGACCATGTCGAACGCAGCCGACAGGTCTAACAACATCAGCACCGCCGAGCCGCCCCGATCCAGATGCCGTTGAAGGTCATCCACTAGGGCGACCAGCACCGTCTCCGTCCCATGTCTCGGGCGAAAGCCGGACTGAAATGGGTCAAGGATGGAAGCATCCTCCAGGAAGGTCTGTAGCTGCATCGCCACTGCCCTCTCAATAAGTTTGCCCAGAAAAGGCAAATTTGAGACCGGCCGATAGTGTGCCAATTGGGCCGGATCTAAAGATGGTTTCTTTAAGAGGGGGCGGACCACAGCCTCTTTGAGTGGCGTTGGAAAATGCCCTTCCATCAGGGATCTATTTACGATATCCCGTATAGGATATCTAAGGTCACCCTGGCAAGATTTAATAAGCCAGGAAGGGCATGGGTCCAGTATACAAGTAGTTGGGCGAGCAGATAAGAGAATCCTGTCAACTTCCTCCAGGCTGAGGGGGCTAAAGCCGTCCAGCATATAATCCGAAGACAGACTCGGGGCCTCGATTTCGCTAACTGTCTCAAAATTGGCAGGGGGGTCGGGACGGAGTGACGCGATTTTATCCACAAAAAATTTCGCAAAAGCCTCACAGCCTATTTCCAATTCAGTAGAATTTAGTCTGCCTTGTGGCAGCGTTGTAAGTCCTCTAATTATGTCGAACAATTGTGCCGGGCGCGAAGTTGCGGACGCAATCTTAGCTGCAAAGAACACTTTCTTTGCAGCTTTGATTGCCATCTCATAGGCCTTCAAACTCTCTCTATAAGATGTTCGGGTCACTTCGTCTCGAGTACGCCGCCATTGCCTCTCCAGTCGTCTGAGTCCTCGCTTTTGTTGCCGCAGCTCCTGGTTGAACCAGGGCGACGGCTTCGAGCGGGGACGCAGAGGGCGCTTGGGTGCGACCTCCTCGATGGCCCTGGAGAGCCCATCATTCCAGGACTCTACCAGACCATCCAGGGAGTCACCAGCGGGCCAGGTGGCCCGAAGGGCCGTTAGGAACCGTTCCGGGTCCATCAGGCTCCGCGGGTGAGCAAAAATACGCTCTCCGCCTAAACAGGTTTTGGGTGACACCCCCATACGAGCCTTAAGGGCAAAGTGATCTGACCATGGCACTGCTTCCATTGCAATATCAGTCACTGATATTCCGGCCGCAAAGACCAGGTCCAACATGTGTCCCACCTGATGAGTGGGAGTTGTAATAACCTGGGAGAGTCCTAGTGTCGCCATGGATGACACCAGGTCTGTCGCCCGGCTGGAGGCCGCGTTGTCAGCATGGACATTGAAGTCACCCAAGACCAAAAGCCTTGGGTGCTCCAACGCCCAGCCCGCCGCGGCCTCCACCAGGGACGGTAAGGCGCTGGCCGGTGCGTTAGGCGGTCGGTACACTAGCCAGATCGCCAACCCCTCCCCAACATCCCACATCAGGCCAACACATTCTATGCCTGGAATCTCTGGGGCCGGAAGAGCCCTAAAGGAGTAAGCCTCTCTTATGAGAAGTGCCACCCCTCCCCCCCGCCCACTAGTCCGTGACTGGTGGAAGACCGAGTATCCCGGGGGAACGGTCTGGGAGAGAGCTACCGTCTCCCCCTCGTGCACCCAGGTCTCGGTCACGCAAGCAGGTCCATGTCCTGCTCGGTCAGAAACTCTCGCAGGACAGAGGTCTTATTATTAATGGACCTGGCGTTGCATAACACCAGTGACGGAGGCGAGTAATTCAGCCTGGCCCTACTACTTGTCACCGTCGAGATGGGACGAAGGCTGGAAGGGGGTCGAGCACTGTTGTGTCTCGGTCTCTTTCCCTTATGATTCTGCCTCGTCCCACCGTCGTATCTTCCCCTCCCCAGGAGTACTGGAATCCCTAGGCCAGTCATCTCTTGTTAATGTTCCCTAGTCCGATGGAACCGTTAAAGCTACCCTCTCTTCCTCACCCCTCCTTGTTCTGCCTGCTCACCCCGCCCCCATTTAGCCTTAAAGACACGGACACACCATCCAAAAAGGAAGACTTTGCAAGCTTTCTCCTAGCATTCTCAAGGGGAAAGGCACATGGTAGCTGTGGGGACGGAGCTTCCCCCTGCTGGCCAGCTGACTGGGGGTGGGAAGGAGCCTGGGAAAGTGGGAGAACCCCTGCTGGGACCTGGGGATTGGCGAGCCTAGTGTTAATGCATATGGCCTGATGAAAGAAAATGTGGACTCTTATGAAATATTTATCATTCCTACTTTTCCCATTGATGGCTATTTGTTGTAGGAGCAGCAATGCACCACAAAATTCCCACATATCCTGTGCCTCAGTAATGATAGTCACCACCATGCAAACATGGAATTATTTGTATGGTTGCCAACCTCCAGTTAGCACCTGGAGATCTCTCATTATTACAATCACTCTCCAGGTGACCAAGGTCCCCTGGGCAAAATGGCTGCTTTGGGAGGGATGCTATGGCATTATACCCTGCTGAGATCCCTCCCTCAAACCCCATCTTCCCCAGGCTCCACTTTCAAATTCTCCAGGTATTTCTCAACTCAGAACTGGCAACTCTGGTTATTTGAAAGCATGCTCAACATCAAGTAGTAGATTAAAAGACCTTTTGCTCAGCCTGCTAGTTATGATGGTTATAAAAATTATTGTGTGGGCATTGGCGAGTAGGGGTACATCATAGCACTCCTCCATCTTATCACAGTGATCAAATCAGCCTCACAAATACTGTAGAATTAGTGTGGTTTTTTAAATGGGGTTTTGTGGTCACAATCCATGCCCCTTTTCTCTGACCTCTGTTTGCTCCTTTTCCTTCTCAGCAGCCTCAAGCCTTCAGGATTTCTGCTCCTTTGGGGCTCTCCCCTCAAGGAAGAGGCATTCCTGTTTCCAGAAAGGCTGGTTTTCTGGCCTTCCTTCAGTCTTTATGCTGGAGCTACTCTAAGCCCCACCCCCTCATGCCTCCTCAACTGCCTTCTTCCTGGCTCTCCCCAACAGCTAGGGCCATACCCATTCTGTTGTGAGGGCTGCACCTCCTATGCCTAGGGTTGCTGACTTCCAGTTGGCATCTGGAGATCTTCTCTTATTACAAGTGATCTCTGGGTGACCAAGATTGGTTCCCCTGGAGAAAATGACTCATTTCTAGCTGTATCTGAAGAAGCGAGCAGTGTCTCACTATACTGTGCCACAAATTTTATTAGTTTTTTAAAGTGCTACTGGAATCTTGCTCTTTTCTACTGCAAAAGAAAAGAAGAAGAAGAAGATATTGGATTTATATCCCGCCCTCCACTCCGAAGAGTCTCAGAGCGGCTCACAATCTCCTTTACCTTCCTCCCCCACAACAGACACCCTGTGAGGTGGGTGGGGCTGGAGAGGGCTCTCACAGCAGCTGCTCTTTCAAGGACAACCTCTGCCAGAGCTATGGCTGACCCAAGGCCATGCTAGCAGGTGCAAGTGGAGGAGTGGGGAATCAAACCTGGTTCTCCCAGATACGAGTCCTCACACTTAACCACTACACCAAACTGGCTCTCCCATAAAAAAAATCATGGTCATGGTTACAATCAGTATTGGGTGGATATATTTCTGAATATAACAAGATTTGAGCAGAATGATGGCTATTCAGTTTGGTTAATTACAACAAGTGACGCTGGAAATAAATTTTCCCCTAAGTTCAGGATGGTTATTGGCCCTTCTGTCTGCACCATAAAATTACCATCTCCGGTGGGGGACCACCTGCCACCTGGCCCGCTTGCTATCAGGCCCCCTATCAGTTGGGAGATGTGGGGACTTACCAGCAGGGGTCATTTTGTAGAAAAATAGGTGGTGGAGCTCTATTTCTCTATATGTGTTTTTTTCTCCATTCTACAGGATTCTGACAAAGGCAGATGGGCAGCTCCGGGCAGCATCAAGGTGACCTGGAATTGAGCCACCTGGAAAAGGAGCGTCTGGGAGAGTTCTGAACGCCTGCAGGACAGACCATGGCCACCCTGGGAGCATCCAGAGCACTCACACACCCTGTCTGCAGCTCCCTTGGCACTTCCCGGCTGTCCAGACAGTTGGGCAGGCGCCTTGGAGGAACCCAGTGAAAAGGCACCACTTTTAAGACGGCTTCTGGTAAGTCAGGGATGGCTTGGAGGCAGGACGGGAGGAGCAGGCAGATGTGAGTGTGTAGATATGCTTTTGGGGGGCATTTGCTTAAACCACCCATCTGTTTTTTTAAAATTCCACTATTCTTTGTGGAACATTATTATTAAGATTATGAGATTGGTAAGATCTAGGTTGCAGAAGTTCCAACTTGCAGCATCAGGTTTTGATTTTGGTATTTTTGTACACTGGATCCTAGACTTGCTCACTTAATAAGAATTATGAAGGTGCAGAACGATTTATTATTCCTTCTTTTGGCATTTGCTGTATCTACTGCAGACTAGGAGAGATACACACATACATGTGCAGTTAATTGTTCTGTGTGTCTGAAAGTTAAATAAAGGCTTTACTTCTTGAAATACTCTTCAGCCTGGTGTGATGGATCATCAAGGGTTAATGCTTAACAGAGTCTAATAACATTGAGTGACAAGCTGTTGAGACAGTCAGTTAAGGAATGACAGTTGGGAACTGACAGCTGATGAAGAGACAGTTGAGCACTGACAGTGGACTGGGATGGAGGCTAAGAGAGTGAGTGGATCAAGGATGATCTTCATTCAGGCCAAAAAAGGGGGAAAAGCTTCTATTAGACTGGATACAGACAGCCAGTATAAGCCACCACAGGAATGGCCCATGTCTGGATCAAAAAAGCACATTCAAATGTGCGCAACTGGATCCTGCCCCACTTCTGCTTTCACCTTGCTGGAAGTGGTAGCAAATTGCCAGGGAGCACCAGGGACATGCCATTCAAGAGCGTGAGCTTTTGACTGCTCCTTCCGGGGCGCAAATAGCCCATCCCCATTTCGGCAGTGGGCCATGCACTGCCTAACCATCCCAGAGTGCTTCACTTTATGCTGACTTACTTCTGTGATGGATGACTGCTGTCCCAAGCTGCCCGTCTGAGTTCAGCCTTAAAGAGCCCAGTTAAGAAGAAAAATTGCTTCCATAAAAGAGGAGTGATCCTTGGTTTGTATATAAAGAAGGATTTGGGATACTTGTTTGTATGTTTCTGCCTTTTAAATTTTATTTGTTTGTTTGGTCAATTTGTATTCCGCTGTTTCCCAGGAACGGGCTCAGAGCAGATAACATCATAATGAAATAACAATTTAAAATATATAATTAAAAATCAGGATAATATAAAACAATACAATATGTATCAGTTAAACTCAGAAATCTATGTTTGGGTGTTTAAGAAGAAACTGAAAATAAGGTTTCTCTTCTCAAAGTTTTAAAGTCCTTGTTGAATAGCAGGAATTCTTGTTGTCAACAAATTATCTGGTGTTTGTGTGATTATCTGTTCACCTTATACAACATACACCTTTTCATCAGACCTTTTATCTTCCAAGTTAAATAAAACATTTTGTGCATTTAAAAGTTTCAAAAGCCTCTCATGTGCCATTTCAAAGGCAGAATGTAAGAAGGTGATTTTGTCTCTTCCTACAGTTCCCTCAGCTGGGTCAGCATCAAAGTAGTTGTGTGTGCACGCACACGTGTGCATAGACAATAAAATAAGAAAATAGATAAAGGGGCTACTCATCAAGAAGGAAGACTTGATCAAATTCCTCCATTGATTTTTTTCCAAGAAAATTTGTGACGTGCGCTCTTGAAACATTTTGCATGATTAAAATACTGTAACATTAATAATGAACCCTTTTAAGTGGTGCAATTGCTCACACACTTGCATATTAAGGAATTTATTGTCAGACTCAGTTAACTTTATTCAGCACAGCATAACTTTATGAGTCGGTTACTTTGACAAACACTGTATGATTTATTCTCTGACAAGGAGTATTATGTATAATTTTTATTTTCTAAAATAAGCAAATGCAGCTACACTTACTAATGTCTTGAGATATCATGTTTTCATAGTCAACTGAGACATTCTAGTAAGAACATACATTTTTAATTTAGTGAAAAAAAGAAATGTAAATGGGGGAGGAGATCCACTGCAACGACATGGAATGAAGGCTGCTATCCTGTGCACACTTGCTCAAGAGTATCAGTGCAATCCTACACTTTCCTGGGAGTAAGCCCTATTGAATATTCCTTAGGTGACTAGTTTAGGATTGCTTTCTAAGTCCTGTTGAATGTGGGTTTTAGTGTAGTAAATATATATTGAAGTGAGTTGCATCTAACTCAGTTCTGTTGGAATTAGACAGAATTGGTAAGGTCATTTCCATTTGTTCATTGTATCTTAACCCAAGAACATAAGAAGAGCTTTGCTGGATCACACCACTGGTCCATCTAGTTCACCATCCTGTCTTGCACGGTTACCAACAAGTTCCTCTGGAGGGACAGCAACAGGGCATAGAAGTCATGACTTCCTCTGATGTTGCCTCCTGGCACTGGGATTCAGAGCCTGACTGCCTCTGAACATGGAGGTTCTTTTTGTCACCATGGCTAGTAGCACTGGGACAAAAAAGAATGCCTACTCCCTTTTGTAGATGGAGGACAGTAATCACAACTGATGGCAATTGACTTCCATCTGTCCATACTGGATTCCTGTTAATACTGGCAACAAAGCAGTAAATAATAACTTCAAAATTATGGGTATTTTATACTCACATAATTCCCGCTATACATTTTGACCACAAGTCTTCAAGCAAAAGCTTAGTATGCAGCTTGATTAAGAAGAGAGAGTGAAAACTCAAGTACTGACTTGATATGTAGAGGGAGGGCAAATACATAGCAAACTGATAATTTTCTCCAATCACTTCAGGTTCCAAGGTTACCAGGAAGGGGAAGTAGATACTATATGTTCCTTGCTTTTGCAGATTCACTGTGTGTACTTAATCATTACTCAGACATGAATAAATAGAGCTGTTTCATTAAGCAAACAGAGATATTAGTGCCACAGCCTGTTACCTCTTACGCTGAAACAAATGCAGAATTTAACAAATGACAGAATGAAGTGTTAATCTATAGAAATACTGGTGTTAATGATTTACTTTCAGGCTGAAGCAGGACCTTGCTCACATTTTCCTGTTACTGACTCAATATCTTGATAATGAAAAAAATCCACAGTATTTTTAGCTGATAAAGAATAAAGTGGATTTTGGCAACAGCTTTCATAGAATGGAAGAAAACTGTAGCATCTCTGGAGAGATTATTTGGTAAAGTTATGCATATTTTCATGCTATTGAGAAACTGGGCATGAGGCTATGGTTCCATGGAAGAGCATTTGCTCTGCATGCAGAAGGCCCCAAGTCCAATCCCTGGCACCACCAGTTAAAAAGAACAGGAAACAAGTGATGTGAAATTACCTGGGACCCTGGAGACTCCCACTACCACACAGGTAGACAATAACTGACCTTGAGAGAGCAATGATGTGACACAGTAGAAGGCAGCTTCCCATGTGTTGAATACACTTCTATTTAATTATTTTTTTAAAGAAAAAAACCCAATCTGTTATGAGTGAGCTTCACTTTAATACCACTTGCTCTTTAGTGGGCTTAGACTAGAGTAATTCTGCATAGAATTGCAATGTAATAATGCTACTCTTTTCAGAAGACCAAAGTATTTTTTCCAGTTCACAATAAATGCTTTTGATAAATTTAGGTCCACTCTAGTAAATACATTTTACTTTCACTGTAGTAAATACATTTAATCAATCTGTATATACAAGGTAGATCCAAGCGGGCAGCTGTGTTGGTCTGAAGCAGTTGAACAAAGCAGGAGTCAAGTTGCACCTTTAAGACCAACTAATTTTTATTTAGAATGTAAGCTTCTGTGTGCTCTTAAGCTTTCGTGTGCTCACTGTGCTGGATTCTTTGTCTGATGCAGTGTTCTTAAGAGCACACGAAAGCTTATGTTCTAAATAAAAATTGGTTGGTCTTAAATGTGCAACTTGACTCTTGTATATACAAGGGTGGATCTCGATTAGAAATTACAGTTTATGGCTTTCATTAAAAAAGGAACCTGAATATACTTTATTACATAGTCTGTACAGAACAGTATTGTTTCACATATCATGATATCAAAGTGTCACAGAAGAGTTAAAATGGTGGTGCTGAAGTGTGCAGTTGCCAGCCTTGTGTTGCAGCTTTTGATAACAAAGCAATGCACAGCTAGAGAAGAGATTCCCCTTCTCAGCAAGGCAACAGTTGCAGAAACACATGCCTGAGAGATTTGGGTTCTTGGGGAGCACAAATCATTTCCCCTAGAGCCTTCTGAAGACTGCTTATCACACGAAGTAGGGAGAATTGGCATCTCCTGGTCCTCCTGTAATGATTTAAGGATTTGTTTATTTTGTTTACCTAATTTAGATCCTGCTTTTCTGCCGAATCAGTGCCACCAAGTTGGCTAACAATTAACACAGCATAATAAAAATATATTACAAAGCAATTAGAAACTAGAGTTAAAATATATAAATGCACACTTACACATGCATGCATCCACACGCACACACATATAGCATAAAGCAAAAAAGGAGGGATCATTGAATGAACACCACTAAAAAAAATCTTTAACCGCACATAGAAGACAGTGATAGAAGGGGACAAACAAATGTCTCTGGTAAGTTCCATAATTGTGTTGTTATGGCCAAGAAGGCTATGAATGCAACTATTAGCTTATCCCGGCAATAATCAGTGTTTTCCTTTACTTTTGCTGATGAGTAGTTAAAACTCACTGACATTCGTCTTTGGTACAATACAAATTGGGTTATAAGTACAAGAATTCAACAATAAACCTAATAATGCTGAAGAGTTTTAGAGATTAGGCAAAGAGGCAGTTGTAAATTGCCTAGGGCAAGGGTCTTAGTTTCATATAGGCATGGAAAGGCAGGGGTTGCTGTTTATCAAAGGCACCCTTTCCATTTCATCTTGGGTAATGATTTGGAGGAAGAATGGTATCCCATAGATGTCATTAGATCTGACCAGCCAGCTGCTGAGCACGTGGACAACCCCACCCATCTTTCTGTCCTGGAGCTGTCCTCGAAGGAAAAGAAGCTAGAATCCTTGAGTTGTCCAGATGAGAGAGGGCTGTGTCACTTTAAGTGAAGCAAAACAGCAGTAGCAGAAGCAGCCATTGGGAGACCCTGGGATGCTCACTTGGGAAGAAAATTGTGAGGTTTTGGGAAAGAAGGACAGTGAAGGGGCTAGCCCAATGATCCGTGTGATGAGAGCAGAACGGAGGTATGATCCAAGACTTATTTTTGTACTCTGATCTGACTCAAAGGACTCAGATGCAAACAGTGGCTAAATTTGCCTACATTTTCTCTGACAAGCCCAGAAAGACCACACTAACTGAGCATGCTATTTTGACAGGAGATTCCCCCCAACACATACTCCATTGCTTCTATACCTTAAAGAGCTGTGGAAAAGCTGGTAAATGTGTAGAGAAAGAGATCAAAAAGATGCTAGAGTTGAAGGTAATTACTCCATCTGAGAGTTCTTGAAGTTCTCCAATCATCCTAGTCAAGAAGCCTGATGACACAGTGCAATGTGGTGTAGATTACAGAAAGCTGAATGCTATTACTCAGGCAGATGGCTACCCAATGGCCTAGATTGATGACCTTTTATACACAGAGGAAGGGAGCAAGTTTATCAGTACTTTTGACTTATCAAAAGGGTATTAGCAAGTTGGGTTGGCACCTGAAGCATGGGCCAACTCAGCCTTTATTACTCACCTGGGGCTGTTTAAGGAAACAGTATTGCCCTTTGGCTTGAAATATGCACCAATGAACTTTCAGCACCTATTAAAACTATTTATTAATAAGGCTGAAGTTTGTTGAGGTATATCCGGATTATATTGCTGTGTTTTCCAAGTCTGGAGAAGAGCACCAGGAACATGTACAGAGTGTCTTGCAGCACTTGCAAAAGTCTGATTTCACCTTGAAAGCTAGCAAGTGTCAGCTTGACCAGCCAGAAGTTGAATATTTGGGACACAAAGTATGGCAGGTAAAATACATCCCCTGTGAACTCAAGAAATGGTGGTATATAAATTAAAATTATAAATGAAGTAGAAGCAACTGGAAAGTGTCCACTCCCAACCACCAAGAAGCAGTTACAAGGGATGGCAGAATATTACAGATGTTTTGTGAGCCATACAGTAAGATTGTTGCACCTTTAACTGACTTAAGCTGGAAATGCAAACCAGACAAGCTAGTCTGAATTGACCCAAGTTGTCAGGCATTTGAGACTGGTAAAGCCAAGCTTGTGGTGAAATCTGTCCTGCAGGTCCCTGACATCCAGAAGCAGTTCACTCTCATGGGACACAAAATCTATTGTCCATCCCTGGACCAAAGAAGGCAGGTTATGCTCCACAAGGGCTAGGGCCTTCTTGGTGGCAGCACCAGGAATGTGGAATGCCCTCCTGGAAGCTATAAGAGCCCTGTGGGATCTTTCTATCTTCCGCAGGGCCTGCAAAACAGAACTGTTCCGACAGGCATTTAACATCTGACCCAGGAGACTGCAACCCCACATCTCTAAAGAGCTATGATTACTGTATAATCACCATTAGGAAAAGAATCTGCCTCTACTGAAGACAGCACCATAGAATGTTTTTTTAGAATGTTTTAATTGTAATGGTATTTTATTGGTTTTAAAACTGTAAATTTAGATATCTGAATCGACTGTTAGCTGCCCTGAGTCCGCTTGCCGAGAGGGCAGGATAGAAATTTAATGTAAATAAATAAATAAATGCAGGGGGTGGGGATGAGGTACATCCTATAGCATTTTTCAGTAGGAAGGTGCTTCTGCAGCAAGAGAACTACTCCACTATAGTGAAGGAATGTCTTGCTGTTATCTGGGCTACAGAGTGCCTGTGGCCTCAACCATGTGGGCAGCCTTTCCTGCTATGGACACTCCCCTCTAGTGTGGCTGAAATGCATACAGAACAAAAAAAGAAGCAAAAATTGATGCACTGGGCAATTGCCATGGAGGACTTTGAATTAAAGACCAAACACGTTCCCAGGAAGGAAAACCTGACAGCTGATGTGCTATCAAGAGAATATACTTGATCTGTGTTAATCCTATAAATGCTGAACTTTGTAACAAGCTGTTGCTTTATATTATAAGAATGTACTCCGTAGTATGCTCAGGAACTAGATAACCACATTATTGTATTCTTTATGTACTTTATGGCTTAGCAATGCTGTTTTATGTTCTGAAATGTTTTAATTGCTTTTGCATGTCAATTCAATGGGTCAGTTTTGAGAGAAGCTTCTAAGACAGTTTACAGACTCAGGGAAAAAGTCTGTGAAACTGCCAGTAAAAAGCTGGAGGAGGATGGTGTGAATCCATAGATATATGTGCTTCAGAGCATCTTGAAGAATCCCTGAAACCATGATAACTATTTCCACAGGGAAGGGCAATAAGGTGCTCCAGAAGGTCAGAGAAAACAGGAAAGAGATTTCAGCTCAGAGCTAGCAATTTGGCTTACATGCAAAGGATGGCTGTTGTAAAACATGAACTGTGGTATGGTGCATGGAGTACATGCCATCAAATCTGATTGGGAAAGAGTTTGGGAGTATCTCCCATGAGGGGAAGAGTCCTAAATCTGGACCGAAGAAGGTGCAAAGCAGGCAGGCAAATTTAAAAGGTGAAATCTTCCTGTGGTCTTTGTTCAAATGCTTTGTCCATAAACTATGCCAGTCAGTGTGCCGTCAAATACTGGGTAAGTTGGTGGAAACCATTATCAAAGAGAGAATTAGTAGGCACATTGATGAACAAAAGCTATTGAGGAAGACTCAGCATGAATTCTGTAAGAGAAGATCTTGTCTCACTAACTCACTTGTTAGAGTTCTTTGCGGGGGTGAACAAACGTGTGGACAAGGGGGACCCAATAGATGTTGTTTACATTGATTTCCAGAAAGCTTTTCATAAAGTTCCTTATCAAAGACTCCTAAGTAAGCTCAAGAGTCATGGGGTAAAAGGACGTCCTCTTGTGGATAAACAACTGGCTAATTAATAGAAAACAGAGAGTATAAATGGGCAATTTTCACAGTGGAGGGTGGTAAGCAGTGGGGTACCGCAGGGCTCAGTACTGGGTCTATTGCTTTTTTAACTTATTCATTAATGATTTGGAGTTGGGAGGAAGCAGTGAAGTGACTAAGTTTGATGACACTAAATTGTTCAGGGTGGTGAGAACTAGAGAGGATTGTGAGGCACTCCAAAGGGATCTGTCAAGGCTGGGCAAGCAGGCATCAACATGGCAAATGAGGTTCAGCATGGCCAAGTAATATACACTGAGGCCAAAAATCCTAACTATAAATACATGTTGATGGGGTCCAAACTGGCAGAGACTGACCAAGAGAGAGATCTTGGAGTCATGGTAGATAACTCACTGAAAATGTTGAGACAGTGTGCGACTGCAATAAAAACCCCCCAACATTATGCTGGGGGTTATTAGGAAGGGAATTGAAAACAAATCAGCCAGTATTATAATGTTCCTGTATGAATCGATGGGAAGCCTCATTTGGAGTCCAATTCTGTGTACAATTCTGGTTACAACACCTCAAAAAAGATATTATAGCATTGGAAAAAGTGCTGAAAAGGGCAACTAGAATGATTAAAGGGTGGGAATATTTTCCCTATGAAGAAAGGTTAAAACACTTGGGGCTCTTTAGCTTGGAGAAATGATGACTGAGGAATGACATGATAGAGCTTTAGATGATTATGCATGGGATAGAGAAGGTAGAGAAAGAAGTGCTTTTCTCCCTTTCTCACAATATAAGAACTTGTGGGTACTCAATGACATTGCTGAGCAGTTGGGTTAGAATGGATAAAAGGAAGTTCTTCTTCACTCAAAGAGTTATTAGCACATGGAATTCATTGCCACAGGAGGTAGTGGCAGCTATGAGCATGGACAGCTTTAAGAGGGGATTGGATAAACATATGGAGAAGAGGAGCATCAGTGGCTATTAGCCACAAGGTATAGATGGAACTCTCTGGGGCAAGTGATACTCTGTATTCTTGGGGGGGGGGGCAACAGGGGGAGGGCTTCTAGTGTCCTGGCCCCACTGGTGGACATCCTGATGACATCCTGGGGCTGTTTTATTTTTTTTTTGCTACTGTGTGACAGTGTTGGACAGGATGGGCCATTGGCCTGATCCAACATGGCTTCTCTTATGTTCTTATCTTCTTATTTTGCCTTCTTGGCCTCTGTACGATGTTATATCTTCAAGGAAACATAAGTCATATTTTTGCATTCTGCCAACAGGTGGATAGCCCTTTACTTCTCTTTCAGAACATCTTATTTTTTTCTCCATCTTTCCTGCTTTCTTCTTCCCGCCTTCCTTCTTTGTTGTTTGCATCTAACTTCAGTAATGATGCTAAATGGCCTCCATGTACCTATTTTCTGCTTTGCTTCCAGAAGCTACAAGACCATGATAGCAATGTTTGTTAGAATTCTGACTGACCTTGCCTTTGTTGGTGAAAATCCTGAGTAAAAACAATTTAGTGTAATTAATTTCTAATTAGATAACCCTATACTTATAAAAGAATACTTTAATTAAAAAGAGGAGTAAAAATGAGTGAGTACCAAATTATCATATTCATTTCCCTGGAAATGAGATTCTACCACATCAATCTTGCATGTTAATTAAAACAAAGTTCACTTTGTTGATGTAAAATAAGCTTCAGGTATTGTTGTAGAGACACCTCTGAGAATTGAAATGTGTGGTCAAGAAAATACACTTGATAGCATAGTTCGATCTCCAAGTGCTAATGACAAACATTAAAACATCTTCCACAATTATCCAACTTTTCTCTTATTCTTTGCCTAAGCCAACATACTGCTGTAAATTAAAATGGTTCCATCACAACTGGCCTAGTAATACTATTGGATTAGAGCCAACCATTTTTTCCATTCTGCCTCACCCAATTTCCCTCCTGACTATAGCTCCCAATCCTAGATTTGTATAGAGTTGCCAGACATGGTTTGGAGACTGGCTAGGGGTTTATGTGCTGACATTACTCTCTTTGCATCTGGAAGTGAAATCAGTGCATCACAGGGAATGCTCTGGAATTCAGCAAAAACTCCATGATTTTATCACAAAGTTTTTGTGGAATTCTAAAGCATAGGGTATCATTTGTGGACCCACTGGAGTACTGATGAGATATGAGGCCTTTCCTTTCTCCTTTTCCTCCTACTACGAGACCTGATAACTAGGGATGTGCAAAAAAAAAAAATTCGGAATTACACGGATTCGGAAGTACACGGGGAAAAAAAATTCGGATTCCCCATGCACTAATGAATACCGTATTCGGAATAGCCGCATATACGGTAGATGCACGGCTATTACCGAATATACGGCCCTATTATACCCTATGGGCCATTGAAATCAATGGCAAATAGGGTATATTTGAAGCCGCATGGAGGGGAGGGGGTTTGAGATAGAGCCCCCAAATTTGCAGGGGACCTGCAGGGGACTCTCCCCTCCAAGCCCCCCAAGTCCCAAAAAGATTGGGCCAGGGGATCCCATTCCAGGGGCACCCAAAGAGGGTGCCCCTATTCCATCATTATACCCTATGGGCCATTGAAATCAATGGCAACATAGGGCATAATTAGAGGCTACTGGGGGGCAGGGGGTTTGAGGGAGAGCCCCCAAATTTGCAGGGGACCTGCAGGGGACTCTCCCCTCCAACCCCCCCAAGTCCCAAAATGATTGGGCCAGGGGGTCCCTGTCTTTGGGCTCCCCAAAAGGCCCATTGCTAACAATGATGGGGAAAGCCCAATTAGCCACTTCCTCACTGTAATTGTCGTGGGAAAAGTGGCTCTGGGGAACAGGGGGTTTTGAGGAGAGCCCACCAAACTGCTGTGCAGCTTCAGGGCACTGTCCCACACAAAACCCACAAGGCCAAAAAAAAATTGGACCAGGGGGTCCAATTCCTGGGGCACCCAAAGCCAAACCTAACCACATCAGAGAATCTCTATAGGACCCACATGCACTACATCCCTCTATCTACTCTAACCCTGCAGGGCAGGCCTGGAAGCAATATAAAACCCAGTTGTAAGTTGTAACATCACTGCCACACAAAACACAATCTGCTCAAGGTCTGCTCTGCAGACCTGGCTGCAGCAAACCCAGATGCCAGCTCTCCAGCCCTGCCCCAAACAACACGGGGAGAGCTGGTCAACCACAACAAACCTGCTGCTTCTGGGTCTCTCACCCAGGTGCCAGCTTCCCTGCCACAGAACACACAATCTACAGATGCCAGCTCTCCAGCCCTGCCCCAAACAACACGGGGAGAGCTGGTCAACCACAACAAACCTGCTGCTTCTGGGTCTCTCACCCAGGTGCCAGCTTCCCTGCCACAGAACACACAATCTACAGATGCCAGCTCTCCAGCCCTGCCCCAAACAACACGGGGAGAGCTGGTCAACCACAACAAACCTGCTGCTTCTGGGTCTCTCACCCAGGTGCCAGCTTCCCTGCCACAGAACACACACAACCTACTCTATAAAAACGTGACCCAGCCCACACACACCCTCACCAACCCCCACACCAACCAGAGGCAATTTAAAAAACCAAAACAAAACCAGCAGAATCACAAAAGGCCAAGTGTTAAAAAAGTGGCCTTTTCACCAACAAGAAAATTAGGCCAAACAGCACCCCCCCCCCAATAACCTGAAGATAAAAGTAACACAGCAGCAACAAATCAAACAATGAAACAGTAAAAAACTCAACTTTTAATAATACAGGAACTCCCCCCCCCCCAAAAAAAACCCCTTCACCCTAACCGCAAGAAATCCAAGCCACCCAAATCAGGAGAAGTAAAAGGGCACTGCACTTTAAAAAGTCCTCTCACTAAATTAAGATATGGGCAAATTAGCAAAAAAACCCCACCCCAGGCCCACACCCCCAGCAGAACCTAACCCCCAACCCCAAATAGGCTACTCACCCACCCAAATCTGAACAAGTAAAGGGACTCTAGTCCTTTTACCAACAAAAACTAAAACAAGAACCCCAAAACTCTTACCTTGTCTTCTCTGAGTCCAGGGAGGTCTCTGGTAAGGCAGTGAGACAGCAGCAGGCAGGAGCTAAAGCCAAAGGCAGCAGCACACAGCACAATCTCTCTCACACCAACTCACACCACATACACCAACACAGCAATGCAGGAAGACTCCTTAAAAAGGTTCTCTGGCCCTACAGAGAGCAATTTCAAAAAATAGCACTGCTCTCTCTGATTGGCCAGAGAACATTGCTTACTTGGATACCCAAGTAAGCAAAAGATCAAAATAACAATGTAGCTGATGGCTGGGCCATCAGCTACACAGTACACAACAACAGCCCTGCAAAGCATGCATTTACAATGCATTTTGCAAATGCATGCTTTGGATTGGCTGCTGGGGCTCCTCTTCCCCCTCCCCCCCTCCCTGTTCGCCACTAAAGGCGCCAAAGAAAGCAGCTCCTTTGAAGCTCCAGAAGCTAATTGCCGCCTTTTGAATTGACAGCCGCGTGTGCTGCTTACGAATAGCTATTCGTAAATACACAGCGAGTCTATTCGGCTGCTGTATAATGGGCTCTTATGGAAGTCGGCTGCAGGCTATTCCGTATGCGGCCAAATCAACACTGATTCGGCTGTAAATACAGCTTGGCCGAACCGAATGCACATCCCTACTGATAACCCCAGTTTCATCTATGCAGGTCCCATAGCTGTGGAGGGTGTCAAAGGGGGTCATCTTCCCTTTCTAGCAACATTTAGAAACAAACAGAAGGCCCTGAAAGCTGTTAGCTAACTGATCCCACCCCACTGTTAAACTTAGCAGCTGATATAGGAAGGCTTTTATTAAACTGACATTTATTTTTTTAAAAACATGTTGTAATTGGGCAAAAACATTAATATTGGATTCATCTGAGCAGTATTTTGTGTACCTAGAAAGAATCTGTTATGGTATTGGGCTGATGGGTTCTTGGTGGTGAGCTTTACTCAAATTTTCTCTGCGACAAGAAGAAAGGACTCTTCTGGACATTTGGAAGAGGTAGCCTTGTGATAAGCTATGTTGAATCATTCTTGTAAGATTTAAAGACTGTGTTGAATAAACTTCTCTTGCATTGTTTACATTTAAGAAAAAACAGAAGGCACTGAAAACTGTTAATATACTAATTTTAACACATCCCTTAAACTGTATATGATATGCCATGAACATGATTATCCACTTATTTATTTCAACAAAGTTTAACTCATTTCCAAGAAGGTTAGTGGGGAGCCTTACTTCCCATGCAGTTCTCTGCAGCATCACTTGCATTTCTTGATAGTTGCATATCAAATTGAGGTAAATTTGATTCAGAACTACTTGAACCACATTCTTGTTGCTGGCTTCTGGCTTGCTCTCTGGAAAGCTGCCTCCCTCCTACAATGTTGTTTCTGTCTGGGAAGTTGGGAGAGAGGAGGAGGAAGTTTTTGGGGGGTTTTGGGTTTTTTTGTAAATTAATTAAAAATCCTTTGCATTACATTTTTTTAAAAACTTTGTTGTCTAACTCTTTGCTATGATTCATGAACCTCTTCTCATTTCCCCTGTCAGATATAGCAAATGGGGCAGTGGGAAATACTTTTAGGCAGGACTTTTTTTGTAGCAAGAACTCCTTTGCATATTAGGCTACACCCCTGATGTAGCCAATCCTTCTGGAGTTTACAGTAGGCCCTGTACTAAGAGCCCTGTAAGCTCTTGGAGGATTGGCTACATCAGGGGTTTGTGGCCTAATATGTAAAGGAGTTCCTGCTACAAAAAAGTCCTGCTTTTAGGAAGAGTGCACACTATTTTTACCTCCAGGATGGACATTTAATCTCCAAATGACTAGAATTAAACTAGCCAAGTCTGCACAGCCTAATGTAGCCCCGGAGCCATGTATGGTAGTCTGCCAGGATTTATTTCACCGCCTATATCTGCTGTCTGGCTGGGACTGCAAAAAAAGGAGCACTTGGCCAGCCAGAACACAAGGCAGATGGGCAATGTTACACTTGGTGTATCATAAATTCCATGGGCCTACTTTAAGAGCCCCATCCAAGTATCAATATGATGTCTTTTAGGGTTTTCTTAAGGTAAAGATTTAATGTTTATTGAAGTACCCCTACTTGATAAGCTGATTGCACAAGCCAAATAAACAAAACACAACTATTTAGTGCACAGCTATTGCTATGGCAACAGATAAATGGTATTAAAATATTGCATTGATAAACAGAACTCCCCTCCCCACTGAAAACGTTGTTTATTGAGATTACAGTAAGAAATGTCCATTGGTGAATAGCACAGTGAGAAAGGTAATACAGATGGCTGGGAATCTCACTCTAATGATTGTATTACCTCAGAGTATCATACACACTGTCAGACAAATACATAGCACTTAAAACATCCTTGAAAAGTAAGAATAGGATAAGAAATAGCACTTCATTTTTGCTACATTTGTTTTTATATATTGCAGGTTAGTGTTGGTATGGCAATGCAATTTATAGTCTTACTTCAGTGGTATGTTTCTGAGGCGTTTACCTTTGAAAATTGGAATAGAAATTAAGAAATGATGAAGGGTACTAGAACAGCTGGATATTCAAAGAAACCAATTAAGGACAAAATTGTCTTCAGCTGCTATTTACTGTTTATGTTCCTGAAGTATTAAATTGTTTCCTTTGCATTTTCCCATCCATTTAGGAATTAGGTCGAAGGCAACAAAATTTCCAGAAAGCTTTACTGTATGTCCACCTGTAGTAGCATAGATGTTTATTCCAAAACATTCCAAATAGAGATCTGTGTGGATTTCCCCCTAATGAACAGCAAAGAGGTGATTCCTGTGCCTCACCTCAAGCTGAGAGGACTTGGTGAATTCATATTCTCCTACTGGCTGTTAGTATTTCTTCTCATCAACAGTATGCAGTCCTACTGTCGTGTCTGAAGTTCATCTTGGACCATTCATAGGCTTTCAGTAAAATATTCTAGAGAGAGGGGATGTTTATTTATTAGAACATTTATACCCCTCCTTTTGTTGTAGCTCAAAGTAGCTTAAAATAATAGTTTAAAAAAAATTCCAGTTAAAACCAGAATAAAGTAACATCTCAGATCTGTCCCTTCCACCCCCTTAAAAGATGCCTGCTGTTCAAACCCCCTCAAAAACCCAGTGTTCCCTGTAAGCTGAGTTAGTGTGAGCTAGCTCACAGATTTTTAGCCTCCATCTCACACATTTTTGTCTTAGCTCAGGAAGATTGACCCCAGAGCATACCACTGGATGCTCCACTAGTGGAAGGGGAAGGATGAGAGTGGTTTTAATTGTCCTCCCATACTGCGTCTTGTGGTCCACTGTAGCATTTTGCCCTCAAAGATGTTCTGGCCACTGGCAGGATCTCCTTAGTAGTCTATTCTGCATGGAGAAGATGAAGAGGGAGAAAAGATCCACTTTCAGAAGACTCTGTCAGATGGAACCCATAATGGAAGGGTTCAACCCACACTGGAAACGAGAAAGAACATTATTTAGAAAAAGAGTTGGTTGCTTGAACTCTAGCCTTTTGCTTTGTTGGCCTTTCTATTTGTCTGTAATTGGTACCTGGTTTTGAATGATGACTTTTAGCATATGCCATTTATAATTAAAGCATAAAAAGAGAGAGAAGACAATTTGTAACAGGAAGAGCTCCAAAACAAAGATCATAAAAGACTGGGGTGTTGGGGACATTTTCCTGCTTTGAAATTAAGTTGTATCATCTACAATTAAGTTTCCTAGGCATTTATTACATCTAAATATAGTTCTTCTGATTTACTCCACTTGCACTGTTCATTCTTCTTACAACATATAAAATATTAACTTTTTGCCTGATTTTGGAGTTGCCTAAGACCAAGAAATTCTCTGCAACTGGTGTTAACCACTTATTTCACAGCTGTGGCTGTCGTCAACAATGTTAAAATCTTTTTTTCTTCTTTACCCTATGGCTTGCATGTTATTATCTCTTCTCTCTTCTCTAATTGGCAATCAAATTTGGAGCAAGGAAGATAAGAAGCTACATGCTGTGCTTCTAGGGAGTTAAATAAACTGTGCAATATTTATTAATTTACAAATTGATGACGACCATCATATTAATGCATGGGAAATATGTGAACCAAAATGGCATATAGTTTAATCATACTTATTTTGTATTCTTATATCAGTGAAGAATCAGCAGACTGCTTTCTTTTTGTCAAACCAAGTCTAAAAAGGGGGCTGGGTCACATCTCAATGAATGAACTAGTCCCAAACCATGGTCCCTTAATCACAGGATAACAAGAAACAAGGAACATCCTGTTAGCCAAACAGCAATGGCCATAATCACTGATTTCTTAGGAAGGTACTATTTCTTACAGATATTGCATAGCTCCAATAAAAAAAATTTTGCTTTGCAAATGTTGAAAATTCTGTGTAGATTTTATACTTGTTTTCCATTTATTTATTGTTATCCATTTGTTATCTATTAAGCAGCAGCTGGACAAACACTTGCCAGTGGTGCACTAGGCTGATCCTGTATTGAGCAAAGGGTTGGACTAGATGGCCTTTATGGACCCTTCCAACTCTGTGATTCTATTATTCATTTTGCTGTTGGCTCAACAGAAGGCAGTTAACAAAATCAAAACTTCGCAATTTAATACAAAACTGCAGTATTAAAATATGGAATATTATTCTTGATGGAAGTTGGGGACAACTTAAGTTTTAGAACTTGATGGGTCTTTCATGACAGTTGGAGGGCCCGGGCTGGCCTTTCTTTGACAGCTAGTTGTATCCCCCCAACAGTGTTTGCTATATTTTGTTGTTTTTAAAAAGATATATAATTAAATTAATAGATGTAAATGTCTAGAATTGCCATGGTATAGAGACCATGGAAATAGTCTTTTTTGTTTCATTTCATTGGATGATAACTCTGTTAATCCTTTGTCTTTAAATAAGTGCACACAGAAGTGTTGTATCTTCTTCGTGGTCTCTGTGCTTCACACTCATGGGATAGAGTGCCTGCGCCGATCCTCGAATCAGTACCTAAAAAGCCCGGGATTTTTTCGCTCTCAGCACCAGTGGGTATGCGCAGGCATCCCAGTATGCATGCTCACTGGTGCCAGCACGAGGATCCTGCCAGTTCCTTCTTGACCGCTGCGTTGAAAGGATTTGCTTTTGACTGCTCCGGTCGGTGCCTGGTAATCTGTGAGATTTCCTCTTCTTGCCCATTTGTTGTTTTTCTAGTTTCTAGTTAATAGTTTCTAGTTAATAGTTAGTAGTAGTTGTTTAAAAAAAAAGACTTTGTGTTGGACTTTGCCCCTTGGGGCTTTATTTCCCCCTTCCCTCGTGGGCTCTGGTCCTATGGAAAGGCGTTGGGGGTTCTTCAAACGTTGTTTGAAGTGTGGCAGCAAGATCGCACCTCCTGACGGACACTCCCTCTGCTTGTTGTGCCTGGGCAAGGGACATCATGTGGACTCGTGCCCGTATTGTTTGAGGTTTTCAAAACAAACCCCAAAAAACTGGGCTGCAATGTAATTGATGGCTTTAGTCGAGTCGGCTCTTCGTCCGCCAAAAGTGGCAACGGGCCCGTCGGTATCAATGGGGGATGCTACCCAGGCTCTGGCTTCGACATCGGTTGATCCATCGTCACCGGTGCAGACAGGTATGCCGACAGAGCAGGGGCGATTCAGGGACCCGATCGTCCTTCCTGAAGAAGTTTAAGTCGAAGAATAAGCAGAAAAAGGACAGACTTTCCCGCACCCCTTCTTCTTGTTGGGATGCTTCGGCAGAGTCAGTGTTGGCGCAAGTCACTCTACCTCGGAAGATTCTGGCTTCTCCCAGTCCCTGAAGTCCTTCGGTATCGAGAAGCTGTGGTTCGCATCCACTTCATCTTTCGGGATTGGAGCAGGAAATAGACCTAATGCAACGGACCAATTCGTCCAGGTCGGGGTCGCGTTGTCGGAGCAACAGTGGTTTGGTATTGGAAGTTGAGGCTTCGGTGCTGAACAAACCTTTAGCACCACTTCCGCCTATTACTACTTCAGGACAGAGAGAGCTCGAGTTGAGTGCTGTGATGCGGCGTTTTCCACCACCTCCAATGTGGGACCAACGTCAGTGGCCTTGCTCTTATGGGCCATACCCATGGTACCCTCCCCGTGAGTTGCCGGAATGGGACCAGTGATTGGAAGCCTCGCACTTCTCGAGGGTTTCGCATCACTCCACCACTCGTCGTGCACCTTCAGCATCGGCGTTGATTACTCCTGAAAGACCCAGGGAGCAGTCTGGGGACCTGGAAGCTCATCCGTCGGTATTGCTCCAGTCACCTGAACGGGCTTCGACCCCAATACTATCTGAGCACTCTGTGAGAAGGGAGTCTTCAACATTGGACTCCAAGGTTGGTATCGATGATCCAGATCAAGCAGGAGAATCTTCTCCAGATTCATATATTGCTGAGGACCTTCCCATATTCCCCTTGGAAGACTTCAAGTCTTATGGGGACCTGGTGAAGCGGATGGCACAGTCTCTCTCTCTGCCTGTAGTCCAACCACAGCCAGTCGTTGATGATACCGTCTTTGACATAATGCAGAGGGATACATGGACGGCTGTGGCCCTTCCAGTGATTAAAGTTATTCTGCAGGCTGTGAAGGAGCCTTGTGCAAAGCTGGCGTCCACACCAATCTCGACACGTTGCCTGGACCACATGTACCGTGTTCAGGAGGCTGGTGCTAGAAGAAGTCAGCAACCTCTTGCAGAAACAAGCCATAGAACCGGTTCCGGTAACAGCCAGAACGGGTGTGTGTGTGTGTTCTATTCTTGTTATTTCCTGGTCCCCAAATGGGATGGGGGATTGAGACCAATCATGGACCTTCAAAATCTGAATAAGTTTATCATGTACCAGAAATTCAGGATGTCTACTCTGCAAACAATCCTTCCCCTCATCTACCAAGGGGACTGGATGGCAACGTTGGATCTCAAGGATGCCTACTTCCATATCAGCATCCATCTATCTTACAGGCATTTCCTCCGGTTTGCGATAGGCTCCAACCATTTTCAGTTCAAAGCCCTTCCATTCGGTTTGTGCACTGCACTGCGGGTGTTTACCAAGATGATGGGTGTTGTAGCCGCATATCTTCGACTTCAAGGCATAGTCATTTTTCCGTATATCGATGACTGGCTCCTTGTGGCAGATGCAGAAGGGTGTCTATTCGGCCATATTCCAACCACTCTTTGTCTTTTTCACACCTTAGGTCTGCAGGTCAACATGAAAAAGTCCCATCTCATACCATCAAGGACAGTTCAGTTTATCGGGGCTCTGCTGGACACAAACCTTCATCATGCTTTTCTGCCTCAGTAGAGAGCAATGGACATTTTCAATCTTATCCATCTTTTTCAAAGCCAGAAATGGGGCACAGCACAACAGCTGCAGCGGATGCTGGGGCTGATGGCAGCGACTACCAGTGTGCTGTTGTTTGCAAAATTGCACATGAGAGGGCTTCAACGTTGGTTCCTCAGAAAGTTTCGGCCTTTACGGAACTCATCTTGAAAGAGGTTCATGATTCCACCATCGATCCTTCGGGCCATGGAATGGTGGACATCAAGAAACAACATATGTCAGGGAGCTCCCTTCCATCTGCCTGTGACGACAGTTACAATCACCACAGATGCATCATTATGGGGCTGGGGTGCTCACATGGACTCTCTCTGTGTGGGAGGGTCTTGGCCTCCACAACTGACTCGTTGTCATATAAATTATCTCTAACTGTTGGCAATTCATTTTGCCCTTTGGTTTTTCCATCCTCTGGTGGCGGTGAAGGCTGTGGCCCTGTTGACGGACAATACTACAGCCCTTTGTTATGTCAACAGGCAGGGCAGAACAGTCTCCCGACGGCTCTGTGCACTAGCAATAGAACTGTGGATGGAGTACCTAGAGCATGGCATCTATGTGAAGGCTGCACACCTTCCAGGAGTCTTCAATCTGCAGGCGGATTTGTTGAGCAGAGGAGCAGCATCTCCACATAAATGGGAGATGCAGTGCCGCTTCCTTCAACCTGTGTTCCAGCTCTGGGGGTATCCTCAGGTGGATGTTTTTGCCACCGCCCGGAATTGGAAGTGTCACCTGTTCTGCACCAGGGGAGGATCAGACTCAGAGTCCTTGGGAGACGGCCTGATGTTCCCGTGGAATGATTGGCTCCTGTATCTGTTTCCGCCTCTTCCGCTGCTGACAAAAGTTGTCAACAAAATAGTGAGAGAGAAACTGAGGTGCATTCTAGTCACACCGTGGTGGCCTCGGCAGAACTGTCTCCCGATTTTGTTTCGTTTAGCGAGGGGAGTTTTTTATCAGTTTCCGGCGGAACCGAACCTTCTGTCGGCCCAGGAAGGACAAGTGTTTCATCACAATGTACCTCACCTGAAGCTGATGGCATGGTTCATCGACCCTGTGAATTCTCGAGCAGAGTCCAGCACGTCTTTCTAAATAGTAGAAAGTTGTCTACCCGTGTTTCCTATGATAGGAAGTGGGAAAGGTTCTTCAGTTTTTGACCGACCCTACAGTCTCTCCTCAACAGGTGGGCCTACTGGTGATTTTCAATTTTTTGTTGTCCTTGGTGGATGCTGGACTTTCTTTTTCTTCTATTAAAGTTTCTTTATCAGCAATATCATTGTACCATGAATCTGTTGAGGGGCATTCAGTTTTTGCTCACCCTCATTCGAAACAGTTTATGAAAGGACTGGTCAGATTGCATCCTCTGTCTAGATCACCTCCACAGTTGTAGGATTTGCCGTTAGTATTGGATAGGTTGACTAGGCATCCCTTTGAACCAATGGCAACCTGTTCCCTACAGCTTCTATCCTGGAAGACTGCATTTTTGGTGGCAATCACGTCAGCACGCCATGTAGGGGAGCTCATGGCTATGCGTTGTGGCCACCCATACTTAGTTTTTCATGAGCCTGGAGTGTCGTTGGCTCCTGATGTTTCATTTCTCCCTAAGGTGGTTTCCCAGTTTCACCTTAAGTTGGATGTTTGGTTACCTACGTTTTATCCCACGCCTTCCTCGGACGAGGAACGTCGGTGGCACTCTTTAGATGTTAAGCGTGCGTTACTTTTTTACTTGAGTCGTTCTAAGAGTTTTTGTCAGGACCAGCATCTTTTGTTTCTTATGCTGCTCCTAGATTGGGTTCAAAAATTTCATCTCAGCGGCTTTCGAAGTGGCTTACTGAGACTATTAAACTGTGCTACTTGCTAGTGAAGAAGCTGTTGCCTGGACCCATTCGTGGACATTCTACTAGTGATGGCAACATTGGTGGTGTTCCTGAAGGGTGTTTCCTTGACAGATGTGTGCAAGGCCACCACTTGGTCCTCTCCTCATGCTTTCATGAAACATTATGCTCTGGATGTGCATGCTCAGCAGAGGACTCATCTGGGAGCTGTGGTGCTGCAGGCTGTCTCTTCTGGTTGACCGTCTTTCCGCCTCCAGGTATAATAATAATAATAATAATAATAATAATAATAATAATAATAATAATAATAATAATAATAATAATAATAATAATAATAATAATAATAATAATAATTTTATTTATATCCTGCCCTCCCCACCAAGGCAGGCTCAGGGCGGCTCACAAACATGTAAAGTGCCATAACATACAGCAAATATCATACAATAAAAATACAATAAAACACATTAAATAAATAGATTAATTAAAACCACGGCAGATAGGTGCTATAATACAAAACGATGTATATCAGATGGCTGGATAACATTTCAGGATTCAGTCTTGTAGGCCATTTGGAAAAGAATAGTTTTACATGCTCTGCGGAACTGATTATAGTCCCGCAGGGCTCAAACTTTGGCTGGTAGTTGATTCCACCAATGGGGAGCCTTTACTGAGAAGGCCTGCTCTCGAGTTGTTTTCAGTTTGGCCTCCCTTGGTCCAGGGATTTTTAAGAGATTTTGGGAGCTAGATCTCAGTGCTCTCTGGGGAATATATGGGGAAAGGCGGTCCCTAAGGTAGACAGGTCCTCGGCCATATAGGGCTTTAAAGGTAATAACCAGCACCTTGTAATGAACTCGGAACACAATTGGCAGCCAGTGCAGCTCCCGCAACCTAGGCTGCACGTGCTCCCACCGAGGTAGTCCCACTAACAGCCTGGCTGCTGCATTCTGCACTAGCTGCAGTTTCTGAGTTCGGTACAGGGGCAGCCCCATGTAGAGGGCATTACAGTAGTCCAGCCTCGAGGTGACCGTTGTATGGATCACTGTTGCTAGGTCGCCACGTTCCAGGAAAGGGGCCAGCTGCTTCGCCCTCCTAAGATGGAAAAAGGCAGCTTTAGCAATGGCTGCTATCTGTGCCTCCATTGTCAAGGAAGGCTCCAGAAGCACTCCCAGGCTTTTGACCCTGCGCACTGGTATCAGCGATGCACCGTCAAAAGCCAGTAGGGAGATCTCCTCCCCTGGCCCGCCGTGGCCCACGCAAAGGACCTCTGTCTTTGCTGGATTCAACTTCAGCCCACTCAACTTGATCCACCCTGCCACAGCTTGCATCGCCTGGTCCAGGTTTTCAGGAGCGTCTCCAGTCCGGTCGCCCATCAATAGATAGAGCTGGGTGTCATCAGCATACTGGTGACAACCCAGCCCATACCTCTGGGCAATCTGGGCAAGGGGGCGCATAAAGATGTTAAACAGCATCGGGGAGAGAACTGCCCCCTGAGGCACCCTGCAGTTGACTAGGTGCCTCTGGGACAATTCTCCCCCAATTGCCACCCTTTGTCCCCGACCTTCAAGGAAGGAGGAGAGCCACTGTAAGGCTAGCCCCCGATGTCTGGCTTGCTAATCTCCCATGAGTGTGAAGCACAGAGACCACGAAGAAGATAGACAGGTTGCTTACCTGTAACTATAGATCTTCAAGCGGTCATCTGTGCATTCACACTACCCACCCGCCTTCCCCACTGCTGATGGTCTCCCTATGGTAGGGGTTTCCAGCGGTCAGGAAGGAACTGGCGGGATCCTCGCGCTGGCGCCGGTGAGCATGCATCCTGGGATGCCTGTGCATGCCCACTGGAGCTGAGCACGAAAAAATCTCCGACTTTTTAGGTACCGATTCGGGGATTGGCACGGGCACTCTATCCCATGAGTGTGAATGCACAGATGACCACTTGAAGATCTACAGTTACAGGTAAGCAACCTGTCTTTATGTATGATGATGCAAAGCTGTAAGCCACATCTGTGCAACCTATTCAGAGATGATGTAAAAAAAAAGGCAAAGGTAGTTCCTTGTGCAAGCACCAGTTGTTTCCAACTCTGGGGTGATGTTGCATCACAATGTTTTCATGGCAGACTTTTAACGGGGTGGTTTGCCATTGCATTCCCCAGTCATCTACACTTTACCCCCAGCAAGCTGGGTACTCATTTTACTGACTTTGGAAGGATGGAAAGCTGAGTCAACCTTGAGCTGGCTATCTGAACCCAGCTTCCGCCAGGATAGAACTCAGGTTGTGAGCAGATAGCTTGGACTGCAGTAATGCAGCTTTACCACTTTGCACCATGGGGCTATTGAACAGGAGCACAAAACTGTCCCTTCAAAACATGGGGCCTCTCAAGAACAAGTCATTAATCCATAAATTCAGAGGGCATTGCTCAGTGATGCCATGCATTCTTCTGGCACTCACTGATTCGCCAATCCTGTAACCACTCATGTAAAAACTAGTCATTTCAGTGGGATTGTGCCACAGTGGAGCTCTTTGGGTTGTACTCTACGGATATACAATAAACCTGCATGGATACACAAGTATTCAAATGAATAATGTATTCAATAGAGTTTTCATTTGTTGTTTTCAGTTTGTTCAATTCTGCCTATTTTCCTTTTTTTTTTTTTTGCTCTCAAGGTTGCTTCCCATTTTGTTTTCAATTTTCTGTCCACCCTCTGTAATTGTGCACTCTCAGTTATATGATATTATTTCTGCTTAATGTCTGCAGAACTGAAACCTTTTATAAACAGTGGGAGTGTTTGAATAATGTATAGGAAGCACTAAGAGCTGTGCCAGTGCATAATCACAACACTGTTTGTAGGACTTCTGCTTTCTCCTGCATTGTTTTGTGAACTGGAAAGTAGTATGCATGTTTGCTGAGGTAAGTGAAAGGGAATAAGCTATTGCTCCCCAAGGACGTAATAAAGAGTCAGACACAGAGTATTGCTATAAAATTGGGCCACTTTATTCAATATTCTAATAAACAGCAAGGGTACCCCACCAGTGGCCTGGCCAGGGCTAGGGGTCACCACGACCGCTCCCCTGCCATTAACGGGCAAGAGACCCAGCCCCCCAGCCAGAGCTGAGTGTTACTCAGTTCCCTCCAGGCAGGCCAAGCAGGGAGGCACACACCAGAGGGCCCAAACCCAGACGCACATCTCGCCAGAAAGGCACCCTCTAGCCGAGACTCCCGGACAGTCTGCATTCTCCAAACCTGGGTCTTCAAACCCGAAGGCTGATCATGCCAGACCCCAAATTCCCCAAAAGGGGGATACTTCATAGTCCTCCTCTAGCCGCATAGTGCCCTAAACCCCAAAAACCTGCCACAACTAAGGCCAAGTCTCTACTTAGGGCTTAGCGCCCACTGGGAGGCCCAAAGCCACCCGCAACCCTTGCTGCAAATCTCTCAGGAAAAGCATATTACCCTTTTCCGAGAGATGGACCCCATCCCCTCTGTAGAGGTCAGGAAATTTCAACAAAATGTCTGGATGGGGCAAATAGTGGCCCAACCCCTTTTCTAGCACCTTCCTGATCTCCTTATTAGCCTTATACTGGGCCCTTTTTATAGCTGTAGGGTCCCAAGCACAACGCCACACCAGGAGGGGTAGCATGGCTGATCAAATTATGGTGGTCCCAGGCCATCGCTCCCAAATGTGCTGGAAATCATCCCGGGCCTGCCAAAATAAGGCCTTGCCCTTTAAGAGTCCCAGATTGTTACTTCCCAGGTGAACAATTAAAACCTGAGGAGGAGGACCCACACAATCTTTAAACAACAAAGGCAGCAGGCCCGGCCACTGAAGGCCTCGGCACCCCCGCCTGTCAGCGAAGGTGCATTGAAGTTTCAAGAAGGAATAGGCTTAGCTTTGTTCAAAACAAAGTTTCCATTTATTGATTACAGCAATGCTATTCTCTACGCAGGTTCATTGATACTAATAACGAAATGGATACAAGCATAGGCATTTATGGACACACATCAAAGCATAGGGGTTTTAAATCACTTCTCATAATAAAGCTGGGGCCCTTCCGTTGAAAGTAACCACATAGTTGTTATCTCCCACATGCACAGCCTGTCTCTCCTCCCCTGCTGTGGCCTTGCCTGGCTCCGGCAGGCTCCTGAGAACCAGCTAGATGTTTTGCACTTCAAAGACCTTTGGCACCTCAGTCACCCCTCCCATCTACCTTTCACATTCTCTTGTGGCACTGGTGTTAGTAAAGCAAAGAATTGTAGGGTTAGTTAGCAGTAAATAAACATTTCAAATAAAGAAGCAAACTTCAAGGCATACAAGCTGACACCGCCATTCGATACACACATGCTGGCTGAGTCCCAGCTGAGAGCCAACCGCAGTTCTCCGAGCCTGATAAGCGGCCCAAAACACGTGGCTATGGCCGCATATGAGAACTCAGCTCCTCTGGCCAGGAACAAAAGCATTTAAAGAGAAAAAACAGTTAAACAAGAACAGAACCAACAATAAACAGACACCAAGACACTCACGGCCTAATAAAAGGTTGCACGTAAGCCTTATAGGTCGAGGAATGCCACCTGCCCAATCTCTGAATGGAAGTGGAAGGATACCCCATGACAACCGCTGTTGAGGCTGCCCCAATTCTAAAGGAGTGGGTCCCAAACCGCACCCCAGACAACCCCAACTCACCCAAAGCCCGTGACGTTACTGCCCAAAACTGATGCTTCATCAACGGGCAACCATTCGAATGTATAAACAAAAACTCCTCCATGGGTCCCCTAACTGCCAAATAAACAGCCAACGCAGTAACTGGAAACAGCTCAAGCTCTGAACAACTACCCAACTCGAGCACCGTACCCTTCTGCAACTGATCCATCTTAGAGCGACGGACAGTAATGACTGCCTTACCCGCAAATAGCTGCAGATCCCTTAACAATAGAGCCTTACCAGAAACATCGTTTCTAGACTGTGCCGCCAGCTCACTTACTCTAAGAGCCCCCCCCCCCAAAGCTAACAAAGATGCAGCGTGAAACAAACATGCTTCAAATGACGAAGCACACACCATGTCCCAAACCCTCTTCAAACCCCGCAGAATCAATGGAGACACAGGATTCCACGCATCAACCCTGGGACCGGCCTCTCTGGCCCACCCCTCCAGCATCTTTTGAATACGAAAGTCAGCTGTTTCTTCCCTATAACCCAGCACCTTACTGACAAAAGCCAATGCAGACAGCCGCTCCCTAATGGATCGCACGGCCAACCCCGTACCTCGCAGCGAAACACAGTAATGGAGCAAATGCTCCACCGGGAGGGGCCAAACCCTGCAATACTCTACCTCAGCCCTAAAGTCTTCAAACTGCTGCACAGCTCGTTTGTAAGACTTCCTGGTGCTGGGTGCAATGGCTGGACCTATCGCTCTGCAGGCCTCGGCTCGCCAATCAGCCATAGCTCCTGGGGCATTGGCACCAGCTCTCTGTTGGCATCTGGGGCCAGCTGACGAAACCTCTCCATCTGTTTATGAGATAGAGTGTCAGCCACCCCGTTTCTCACCCCAGGAACATGCTTGGCTGAAAACAAAAAGTTAAGCCGCAAACAGCGCAGAGTGAAGGCCCTCACCAATCTCATAACCTGGCCAGATTTGGATGAAAGGGAATTAATGACATGGACCACCGCCATATTATCACACCAAAAATGGACAGTGTGATTGGCCATATCCTTCCCCCACAGCCAAACTGTGACTAAAATAGAAAAGAACTCGAGAAACGTAAGATCCCGGTTCACACCAACCTTTACCCAGGAGTCAGGCCAACTATCTGCACACCAATGTTCACGGAAATAGACTCCAAAACCCAAGGAACCAGGAGCCTCAGACATGACCTGAAGCTCAGCTTCGAGCCGCATATCGTCCCTCCAAAAAGAGACTCCATTAAAGGACTCAAAAAATTCCTGCCAAACCCTCAAATCATCCCTCATGCTGCAGGTGACCCTAGTTCTATGCTGAGGCAAGCGTAACCCTGCCATAGCATCGCACAGCCTTCTAAGAAAAGCCCTCCCAGGAGCAACCACTTTGCAAGCAAAGTTGAGGTGCCCAACTAGCTGCTGCAACTCCAACAAAGTAACCTTCCTTTTAAGAAAAAAGGTAGAAATCCTAGCCCTCAGCTCCACTATTTTCTGAAGAGGCACCCTAGACAACTGCGCAATAGTGTCAATCTCAATCCCCCAAAAGGTCAACCTCTGGGTTGGACCTTCAGTTTTCTCAAGCACTAAAGGAACCCCAAGCTCTGCCAGCAGCTCAACAAAGCCAGACAGCAACTGCCCACAATGCCGAGTCCCCTCGGGACCCACAAAAAGGTAGTCATCCAAATAATGAACGACATCCTGCAAACCCACTTTCTCCCACACAGCCCATTCCAAAAATGTGCTGAAATGCTCAAAAGCCGAACATGACACAGAACAGCCCATTGGCAATGCTCTATCCATGTAAAATTGACCCTCAAAAGAAAATCCTAGAAGTTCAAAATCATCGAGATGGACAGGTAAAAGGCGAAACGCAGACTTAATGTCACATTTCGCCAATTCTGCCCTCACCCCGCAATGCCTCACCACGGCAATAGCCTGGTCAAAGCTGGTGTACCTAACAGAGCATAAGTACTCCAGGATCCCATCATTCACGGACTTCCCCTTAGGAAAAGACAAATGGTGAATCAAACGAAATTCACCAGGCGCCTTTTTAGGCACCACACCCAAAGGTGAGACTCTAAGAGTACTCACTGGAGGATGTGAAAAAGGACCCAGTATCCTTCCCTCAGCCAGCTCTTTTGCAATCTTGTCCCTAATGCCCTGAACTGACTTAAGGTTTCCTGACATAAACGGAACTCGAGGACCCTGAAAAGGGATCCTAAACCCAACTTTAAAACCTTCTAACAAATACAAACTATCAACCCTTTGAGGGTACCTCGACAGCCACTGCTCAAGAGGTCCCACCCTTATCGGGCTGGGCCCCTTTCTTAGATGGAAATGCACCTCCGCTCTCGCCAGACTTCTTCGTATTTTTACGCCCCCGGGCTCTAGGGCAGTTGTCAAATGAGTGGGAACCACCACAGTCTAGGGTGACCATAATGTCTGAAGGCCAGCCAGGGACACCTGGGGGGTGAGAAGGTAGGGGTGTGTGCGCGCGAGCCGCCGGAAACAGGAAGTGACGTCACTTCCGGTGACGTCACTTCCGGTGATGTCATGCCACCGCCGGAAGCAGGAAGTGACACCACTTCCTGTGACATCATTTCCCCGCGTCACCTGCCGGAAACGGGAAGTGACATCACTTTCTCTGACATCACTTCCCCAAAATGACATCATTTCCCCCAAATGCCACTGCCGGAAACAGGAAGTGACTTCACAGCACTTCCTGTGACGTCCCCAAAAATCCCCCAAATATCACCGCCGGAAACAATTTTGTTCTCAAATCCTGTATATACTTCATCAGTATATGGGATAAGGCACTTTCTCAACTGTGCTGCATAATGCAGCCTATTTATTTTGTCCTGTTTGCTCTGTTGGCTCTATCTGCGCCACCTTCATCACTTTCGGGGTGTGGATCCCCCAGTGGGGTGGTCTCCCGACTCCCTCCGCCGGCTGTTTCTGATAGCCCTGCACCCCCTCTTTCATTTGATATGTGTCCCGTGCGGGTGCCACCCTCCCGCCGGGAGATGCCGCAAAATGAGCCCCCTTGAGGCTTATGGCGGCAGGGCTCGGGGGAAGCGAGCTAGACTGCTGTTCTTTTGAGGGGTTATAGAGTGTTTCGAGCCCATCCCTGTGGCATCGGTCTCATCATTGTGGGACCCAGGGGGCCAGCGCAGCGGCCCGCCGAAGCAGCCTGTCACTAATAACACAGGTCGAGATGCAGGACAGGAACCCAGAAGTGACCGACAGGCTGCTTCAGCAGGCCGCTGCGCCGGCCCCCTGGGCCCTACAACGATGGGACCGATGCCACAGGGACGGGCTCGAAACACTCTATAACCCCTCAAAAGAACAGCAGTCTAGCTCGCTTCCCCCGAGGCTCTGGAAGGCCTTCCGGGACCAGCGCCGGGTGCTCCGCGGCTTCCCCGCGGCCTCCGCTGGTCCCTGGAGGCCCTCCAGAGACTCTGGAGGGCCTCCAGGGACCAGCGGAGGCCGCGGGGAGGCCTTCGCTGGCCGGCGCTGGTCCCGGAAGGCCTTCCAGAGGCTCTGGAAGGCCTTCCGGGACCAGCGCCGGGTGCTCCGTGGCTTCCCCGCGGCCTCCGCTGGTCCCTGGAGGCCCTCCAGAGACTCTGGAGGGCCTCCAGGGACCAGCGGAGGCCGCGGGGAGGCCTTCGCTGGTCTGCGCTGGTCCCGGAAGGCCCTCCAGAGTCTCTGGAAGGCCTTCCGGGACCAGCGCCGGCTGCTCCGCGGCCTCTCCGCGGCCTCCGCTGGTCCCTGGAGGCCCTCCAGAGACTCTGGAGGGCTTCCAGCGACCAGCGGAGGCCGCGGAGAGGCCTCCGCCACCGCTGCCGGCCCCGCGCGTGGGCGGGGAAGGCGGCGAGTGAGGGAGGGAGCGTCCCTGCGCGTGCGCAGGGGCCCTGCGCAGGCGCAGGCACGCTCCCTCCCTCACTCGCCGCCTTCCCTGCCGGCGCCCGCGGCCCACCGCCTCCGGGGCTGGCTAAACCGGGACCTTTAATGGTCCCGGTATAGGCAGCCCGGGAGCCGGGATTGGGTGGCCAGAACCGGGAATGTCCCGGGAGACCGGGACGGTCTGGCCACCCTACACCACACATGGGGCACTCGTGCTTGAACTGGCACGTCTTCCTATTACATACCCCAAGGGATCCAAATTCCCAGCAGAGCATGCAGGGTTGAACCGCCTGCCCCATTGCACCACGGGGAGAGCCTGATGAACCAGCAGCAGATGTGGATGACCTACTCACCAAGTGACCACTATCAGAGCGATCACCCAGATTAGGCCTAGCCGGGGACATAACCTGCAGCCAAGGCTGCTGATGGATCCGATCCCACTGAAGGGACGGATACAGGGCAGCCCTCATCCTAAATTCCTGGTCATATTGTAACCAGGCTGGTCCACTAAAGGCCGTATTGCCTTTTTAAATTATGTCCAAATACTGGAACAGGGATGCTGCCCGCCACAGCTGTGCCCTCGCAATTACCCCAGCATAAATACAGAACCCAGGAAGCCAATTAGCCCAGGTCCTGTCCACCTTCCGTTTTTTCAATTTTTCCTTCTCTTTCTCATCCAATTCTTCCTTGTCTTTTTTCTCAACCTCCCGAAAGTGAAGAGAAAAAATATCCACGTACTCCCCTTTTAATATTTTTCCCTAGTAGTGGGAAGCAAGTGGTTCCCCAGCGTCAAGGCAACCTCCCCAAATGGCAGAGCAGCAAAAGGCACCATCCCATATGTTGAGGGTGCCCCCATAAAGGAACCAGCCATGCCAGGATGCCCTGCACCCGGGTACACACTAGGAATGCCTTGCCCACATGGCCAAGCCCAATTCTGAAATGCGCCCAATGCAGAGGACCAATTATTCACAAGGTCACTTCCTGGGAAGAACAGCTTAACAACTGGGACACTACACCAGGCCTTGATTTGAAGATATGGCATGACAGAAATGAGCTCTTAAAAAGTCTATCTGATTTCCCCCTTGGTTTGACCATGAGTCTTCTAGCCTGGTTTGACCACCATTTTTCCTCCTATACTTTCTTTACCATGAACTCTACTGCTCCAGTCTTTGGCGGTATGACGAAAAGCTTCCTGTGCTTTTTTATTCTTCTAGCAGAGCATTTAAATAAACCGTGTAACAGAAGATACTTCATACAAAAGATTCCACCATTGTCTTAAATTGCTAGCATAAATAACTTAGGTTTTTATTTTATATTCCCACTCTATATCACTTCACAATCAATTTATTGATTGATATAATAACAGGAAATGCCACACAAGAGGAGAATCCTTCTATTGCTCAATGTCTATTGTTCTAAATCAGATTTAAAACTGTTAATGGCTATTTTTTTCCTGAGCTCTGTTTCTGTGTAACATCTGTTCTCTTCACTCTGGCACCTGAAATGCATGCATACACCTTGTCAGTGTGTCTCAATACTAATTGACTAGGGGAAAGAATTGTTGCTATCCCCACATTTTTAAAAATGAGAACAGAATATGGTGTTCACATTTTCTTCCCTTCCTCTTCATACTTCCTAGGATTTTCAAATAATCTTTCTGGTAGACATCATAGTTTCTGAAATTTATACAAGGAAATAACTTACTGAAAAAAACACCTGGAGTAGCTTTAATTAGATCTATTTTTTGCCTTGTGTTCAGGCATCATTAAAAAGAATCTGAAGCACATAATTCCAGTTTTCTAGTATATAAATGTGTTGGTCTTCCAGGGTGTAGAGAGTTTTTTTTTCTAATATTTTTAATATTTAAAATATTTTAATAGAAGAAGAATTGCAGATTTATACCCCGCCCTTCTCTCTGAATCAGAGACTCGAAGCGGCTTACAGTCTCCTATATCTTCTCCCTCCACAACAGACACCCTGTGAGGTGGGTGGGTCCGAGAAGGCTCTCACAGCAGCTGCCCTTTCGAGGACAACCTCTGTGAGAGCTATGGCTAACTCAAGGCCATTCCAGCAAGTGCAAGTGGAGGAGTGGGGGATCAAACCCAGTTCTCCCAGATAAGAGTCTGCACACTTAGCCACTACACAAAACTGATCACTATTTGATAGTGTGTCTAGGTAATGCATAATTATCAGATATAATTCAGGAAATATTAGGACCTGATAGAGAAAATCCAAATTCCACTTAACCAATAAAAGAAAATTAAATTTACATTACTAAAATTACCGAAGCTATCACAGGCAAGGCAGGAAACAGTCAGGTACCATCAACTATTCCTGAATTCAGTTCAGTAGAGAATTTCCATCCCAAGTAGCATATTAAACACTGTCATTTGTATTGATTTTTATTCCTGTAAACTACTCTGGGAACTACTCTGGGAACCAACTGTGAATGGAAGGTATAATAAAAATATAATAATAATAATATGCTGGAGAATAGACAATTATATGATACCACCAAATCTGCTGTCAGTGGTGATGTCAAGTCTGAATAAAACTCTGGCTCAACCAGAGAGCATGTTGGGTGAAACCAAAGTAGAACCAAATGCTGCTAGTGCCTCTCTTCTACCTCCCCCTCCCTTTCTTTAGAAGCTCTCCCTGCTTTGAAATGGTGATGTGTGAAAAGTCTTATCTGAACCTTCTCAGCCCAGGCCTGTGGGAGTCTTAGGAGCCTAGTGAAACATCAAGGCCACTACGCCTAATCAACATGAGAATGTACTAGTAACATCTATGTGTGAATGTCCCCTGCGCAATTTCCCTGCCCGTAGGAATGCTTTTGAAGTGATCTTTATATGCAATGTATTTACTGTATGATTTTAGTCTCTTCAAACCCTGGCTCAGGCCGCAAGCATCCAGTATCAATAAACTAGCTTCTTTGTATCTACATCGACTCGTTATTGAATCTGCAGATTTGACAGGTGAGCTGCTCCACCTTGCCTTAACGATAAAGCAAACCCATTAGTTACAGAGGACTGGACCTCTAGCACCATGAGCAGAAGGAAAACTGCCACTATCAGTATTTCACAAAGAACCTGTGAAAGAGTCTATGTAACATTATAACTCATAGATACCATAGCTGGTCTCACACTCCTGTTAAAGCAAGAGGTTACACAAAAGTACAGGAAGGGCATCTTAGCATTTTGTATTATTAGCTTACTAGAAGTAAGGTCTGTTGTGGAGAAAAATACAACAGGCTCTAGAAAGAGGTGGTGGGCAAGTGCCCCCCACCCTTGCTGTTTTCCCACCCACCCAACTAAAGGCATTCAGACACACACCCCACCTCAAGGGGAACTTATCTCTGCTATCTGGAGAGCAGTTGTAATTCTGAGTGATTTCCAGCCCCCACATGGAGACTGGCAACAGTGGTTTCCAGGAGGAAATGGCTGATTTGGGAAATAAAAATTAAAGGCACCATGGCAACTGAAATCTGTTGAGTTCTGCCTTAATATATATGTTACAGTTTGGAAGAATCAAACTCTATTAATAACTTGCCTCTTAATTTCATAGTCTGATTTAATAACTGTTGTGCAGAATGCCCAGTTTCAAGAATGAATACCCATTCTCTGTACATCAAGTTTCCCTTCTGGCCTAGTCCTGATAACATTCAGAGAACAACTAAACATTCTTTTCAATATAGCCTCCAAACAGTTGTTTCTCAATTTGATAAAGTCTGATATCAGCACCGCCTTCATTCCATGTTGAATTGAAAGTATATCCCTGATGTCTGAATTTATCACTTTGTCAGAAGAGGCTTCCATTATAAATCATCAAAGAAGTGCAGAGAAAGCACTGAAATTTTTATAACAATTGCCTGTAATCACATTCTGCTACCATAAATTATTGGGAATGTTCTTTGGTGAAAAGCTAAAGTCAGTTAACTATTGCATTTACATGGTGTCATACTGATTGTTATGTTTGTGCATTCTGATGTGTACCCTGAACTGACCTTCTTTATGAAGCCCATTTAAACCTTTAGCCCAAGGTTTTGTGTTTTTTTAACTATTTACTGTAGTATTTTAGTGTGTCTGTCCTTAGATGTTCCTAAGACATGGTGATATGCAGTTAATTCTCAGAAAAGTATCATCTCATGCGGTGTACTAAATCAATTTACAGTTGAAAGTTAGAAAAATTATGAAAGCCAATGAGCAATTGTAAATATATATGATGTCAGTTTTCATAAGCAAAATTGTGCTGGATATATCTGCATAATGGCTCTTGCCAGTAGTAACTTTGTTCAGTCACTAATGGTACTGCCATGCACTGCCCAGTTTATTATTTGTTTTGAGAATAATTCAGCATTGCTTTTTCAGTAAGTGACAATCATTGGCTTTTTTTCATCATGAGGATTAGTGTTACAGCAAAAGGCTGGCGAAGGTGTTAGCATATGAATCAGTTCCCATTCAAATGTCCATTTTCTTTCCTTATTGTTCTGCTTTTCTTTTCTTATTGTCTTTCCTTATTGTCAAAATCTTCTCATTATGAGTACTAACATTCATAATGACCAATGACTATCTAGCACACTACTTTAATCAATGCTTTTCGCAATATACCAAGATTGCAAGAACACAAGGAAGAGAGTCTGTTCCCAAGTTACTCTTATGCAATCAATAAATCTATGCTTTCCCTTCCTCTTCTGAGTAATCTAGTTTCTTTCCCCTACTAGAACCACTTTTACCATATATGTTAACACTAGAGTGTATAGATTGTCACCTGATTGCAGTTTGCTTGACCAACACCATACAATTCTAGTCCTGTAATACAATTCTCCCCATTTTAAACACAGTTCAGATTATCAACATTTGTTGGCATTATTTCTCTCTGAATGATTCCACTGTGGGCTCTGGTCCTTCTTACTTACTGCTCTCTAGGGCAATTTGAGTTGGACAACCAGTTAAGCAGCAACTCAAATAGAGTTCTATGTTCTTTACATGCATACCAATACTGCAAACCTAAGAACAGTTACACCTTTCTATTTTTTTTTTAATGGTTTTATAATGCTACACTTCTTTTAGTCAACTGATCAAAGCCACCAAAGCTGTCTTTCAGTTTGCAAAAATATATTATAAGGATCGTGTACAACACATAATAGACAATATAATCGTGATAGAAGTTGGTGGTGCTAAGGCCTTTTAAAGTAACAGAAAACCCCAAGGGTCCAAAAAACCCTGTCTCCAAATGAAAAGATATGTCCAAACTTGGAAATAGTCCAACTGAAATTCACAAGGTGGGTGCTCCTGAGGAGTGTAGTTTCAACGCAGGCACTTCCTTAAAAAGATGTCTATCTAGATTTTGATGACGTTTCAATTTTTTCTTCAGTTTGACAGCTTAATTATTTAGGAACCGTGTTCTACATCTTCTAATCACAGTATTAAGCTTCGCATTTCAGTGTGGACATCGGGCTCTTACACTGAAATGAGAAGCTTAATGCTATAAAGGAGCTGTGTTTTGAATTAGAACAGCTTTAATGCTGCCGGAACATGGAGCCTCCCTTAGATAGAAAAAATCTCAAAGCAGCATGCACAGCTTTCTCAGCTCTCTCCACTATCATACTACAACGTACTGATTTGGCTCCAGAATCCAGAATAACCACTGGCCTGGGGGATGTTATTTGCCCCATTTTGAAGTTCCTGGTCAGTCTAATGTCAATACTGGGTAAATTGGTGGAATCTGTTATTAAAAATAGAATTAATGGGCACATTGATGAACAAAAGCTACTGAAGAAGAATCAGCATGGATTCTGTAAGGGAAGATCTTTCTTACTAATTTTTAGAGTTCTTTGTGAGGGTGAACAAACAAGTGGTAAAGGTGATCCATTGATGTTGTTTACCTAGACATCCAGAAAGCTTTTGATAAAGTTCCTCATCAAACATTCCTAATCCTCTTGTGGATTAAAAACTGATTAATTAACAAGAACAGGGGGGTTTTGTACGCATGCGTTAACTAAGCCGGCTGTGTGCGCGTCCTCCCCTTCGAACTGGAATTTTAATTAGCTCAAAAGAATGTAAATAGCTCTTTGGCAAGTCTATTTGAAAAACGAGCTTACTTACGAAGGTCTGAAGATCATAAGAATTCCTTTCTGGGGTCCCAGAGGGTAAGACAACAACTTTTACTATCAAATTAACGAGGCAACGCCCTGGTTAATTACTCAGCGGTCGCGGGTAACTCCCAAAAATAATTATCATGGCTAAGACAATTAAAGAGCAATCTGAGCAGATATCAGCTTTCCAGACTTTAATAATGTCGTCCCAGGACCAGATGAGATCTGAAATTAAATCACTCAGGGATGCTTTTACAGAGTTGAGTGCAGAGCTGAAGGACACACGGAACATTGCAATCTCGGCTAATGAGCTGGCCTTATCTAATAAACAAAAAATACTCCAACTGAATTCGCAACTTACAGAGCTCTCTGATCGTAACAGAAGAGCGAATCTGATCCTGGGTGGAATTTCAGAGGAAATAAATAATAAGCTCCTGGAAGGAACCCTTATAGACTGGATGGGTGAGCAAGGAGTCACTCTGCAATCTCAGGATATTGAGAGAGCTCATAGACTGCAAAGGAGACAAGATGGGGGTGCCCCAAGGGAAGTCATAATTAAATTTTCAAGGGAAAAGACTCAGCAGACAGTTTTCAAGACTTTGAAAAAAAGGAAAGACCTTTCTTTTAGAGGAAGGAAAGTTTGGGTGAGAGAAGACTTCTGTCAGGAAACCATCAGAAAGAGAAGGCAAATGAGACCCTTTGGGCAAAAATTATATGACAACAAGATTAAATTCTCTTGGGGGTACCCCTCCTCAATAGTTATTTTTAAAGATGAAAAAAGGCTGGTGGCCCGCAACCCTAAAGAAGCAAGAGATCTCCTCACTCGCCTGGGCATCACCACAGACGACCTGAGAGACCCAAGAGAGGAAGAAGAAGAAGAAACAGTGGAGCTCGATGTGGACCCAGGAGAAGGAAGCTCAAGTAGACAAGAGAAAAGGCCAAGAACGGACTACTAAAGGGAAGTATAAAATATTTTGAGCTAAATTTAGCTATAAGCTTGAAGGGGAGGGCGGGATGCGTGCCCCCAGGAAGGTGGAAGACAGGATGATGGTTTCATCCAAGAAGTTGTCTGTGCCACAGGGGAAGGGAATAGGGGGCGGGGTTTCAGTAAGAAGTATAGAAAAATACCCTCAGCCATTAGGGCCCAAGTCTGTTACATATAAAGAGAATGGATAGATCTTTAAGAGTCCTTTCACTGAATGTGAATGGTCTAACATCAAATCTTAAGAGATTCAGAGTAATTAAAATGGCTAAAGAACAAAGAATAGATTTGTTGTGCCTACAGGAAACTCACAAAAAAATAAATGATAGAAAACCATTGATAAAAGATCTGAGGTGGCAGGTTTTAGCAGAAGCAAGAGGGACTTCCAAAGCTAGAGGTGTGGCTACATTGATTCGTAAGGACATTAAGGTGGAGAACATGGAAAAATTAGTAGATAAGGAAGGTAGATACCTCTTAGTTAAGTTTAAGCTGGAAGCAATAAAATTCACTATAGTAAATGTTTATGCACCAAATAAAAGACAAAAGAAATTCTTAAACTTGGTTTTTAAGAAGAATTAACAAGAACAGAGAGTGAATATAAATGGGCAGTTTTCAAAGCAGAAGATGGTAAGCAATGTGGTACTACAGGGCTTGGTACTAAGTCCAGTGCTTTTTAACTTGTTCATTAATGATTTTGAGTAAGCAGTGAAGTGGCTAAGTTTACAGATGACACTAAATTGTTCAAGCACTGAGAACCAGGGAGGACTGTGAGGAGCTCCAGAGGAAACTGTTGATGCTCCTTTGGAATACTATATATAATTCTGGTCACCACAGCTAAAAAAAAAAAAAAATTATAGCATCGGAAACGGTGCATAAAATGGCAACTTCCCTATGAAGAAAGGTTAAAGAGATTAGGATTCTTTAGCTTGGAGAAATAATGACTGAGGTTTACAAAATTAGGCATGGGATAGAGAAGATAGAGAAAAAAGTATTTTTCTTTTTTTCTCACAATACAAGAACTTGTGGGCACTCAATAAAATTAATGAAAAGTAAGCTTAGAATGGATAAAAGGAAATACTCCTTCAACCAAAGATTAATTAACATGCGGGAATCATTGCCACAGGAAGTAGTGGTAGCTACAAACACAGACAGTCTCAACAAGGGATTGGATAAACATATGGAGCAGAGGTCCATCATCAGCTATTACCCACAAGGTATAGATCAGGAGTGTCAAACTTGCAGCCTGAGGATTGGATCAGGCCTCTGGAGGGCTCCTATCAGGCCCATGTCATCTGATTCACTGTCATCTGCTTCCTTCTCTCTCTTGCTTCCTTCTGCATCACCAGTTGCTTTGCCAAGCCTCTATTTTCTTGATTTGCTGACCAGCACATGAAGCAGCTTATGTACAAAAGCCCACAATGCCCAGCCATTTCATGGTTTCCTCCGGGTCTTCGGCTCAAAGGCGACTCAGTTACAAGGGTTCCTGGATGACACTTCTACACTGGATTGGTTCCAGTCCAGCTTTCAGCCAGGTCATGGAATGGAGACAGTTTTGGTTGCCCTCATAGATGACCTCCTGCAACATCTGGATCGAGGCAGCTCAGTGGTGCTGTTGTTGTTAGATCTGTCAGCCACATTTGACACGGTTGACCACCAGCTACTGTCTAGCTGCCTCGCCGACATGGGGATTCGGGGGTCTGCCTTGCAATGGCTGGTCTCTTTCCTCCAAAGTCGGGTACAAAGGGTGGTGATAGGGGAAGAATCGTCCCAGAGACATCCACTCATATGTGGTGTGCCGCAAGGGGCAGTTCTGTCCCTGATGTTATTTAACAACTACACGCGCCCCCTTGCCCAGATTGTCAGGAGGTATAGGCTAGGGTGTCACCAATATGCGGATGACACCCAGCTCTATCTATTGATGGATGGCCGATCTGGCTGCATCCCAGACTACTTAGACCTGGCATTACAAGCCGTGACATTTTGGCTCAGGCTGAGTCAACTGAAATTGAATCCAACAAAGACAGAGGTTCTCTATCTGAGCCGTGGTGGCCCAGGAAGGGAGATCCCCTTGCCAGATTTTGATGGGGTGCCACTAATTTTGGCCCCAAGTCAAGAGCCTGGGAGTGCTCCTGGAGTCCTCCTTGTCTATGGAGGCCCAGGTAGCAACCACTGTCAAGTCCGCCTTTTTCCATCTGCAGTGGGTATGACAGTTTGCCCCTTTTCTGGAGCACTGCGACTTAGTAATGGTGATCCATGCTATGGTCACCTCGAGAATAGACTACTGTAATGTCCTCTACATGGGGCTGCCCTTGACTCTGACTCGGAGACTACAGCTAGTGCAGAATGCTGCAGCATGGTTGTTAATGGGACTACTGAGATGGGAGCACATTCAACCAGTGCTGAAAGAGCTGCACTGGCTGCCTATTGTGTTCTGAGTCTGTTTCAAAGTGCTGGTATTCACCTTTAAAGCCCTATATGACCGAGGACCTGTCTGTCTAAGGGACTGTCTTTCCCCATATGTTCCCCAGAGAGTACTGTGTTCAGGAACTAAAAATCTATTGTCCGGGAGACCAGAATGGGCTTTACACGGGCCAGGGCCTTCTCAGTGGTAGCACCAATGCTGTGGAATGCACTCCCTGAGGCCATAAGAGCTCTGCGGGATCTCTCCCAATTCCGCAGAGCTTGTAAAACGGAACTTTTTAAACAGGCCTATAACAACTAGGGGAGAAGACTGCTGTTTTTATGCTACTGGGCAACTCCACCAGAAGGACCACCAACAGATAAATTGTATACTCTGTATAGCACCAATACTTTGTTTTAAATTGTTTTAAATTATAATTGACTCTCTTATTGTTTTATATTTGAAACTGAGATGTTGGTTTTTATATGATTGTTAGCCACCCTGAGTCCGTTTGGAATGGGCAGGATATAAATGTAAAGTAAATAAATAAATAAATTGGCTGTGAGATTTTTGTAATGAATGTCAATTAATCAAAAATTAGGTTTGCAATTTACACACATACCTGACCAACATATGAACAGCATACTCAAGATTGCTGCAACACAGACATTGTCTCCAGATTTTGATTAGCCACCCTAAGAGGTGTGAGTTATCAAAAACTGTCAAATAATAAACAAAATATTGTAAGAGTGTTAATCCTTTAAGCATAGTTTATTTTAACTTTGTTTTTGTATTTTAAATCTTGAATTGTGTTTGTCTGCTACCTGGTATTACATTTTATGACATATATGGCCTAGTCCAGCAAGGTCTCATTTATGTCAGATTCGGCTCTCATAACAAATAAGATCAGCACCTCTAGTATAGATGGAACACTATGTCTAGACTCTGGGGCAGTGATGCTCTGTATTATTGGTGCCTGGGGGGCAACAGTGGGAGGACTTCTATTCTGGCCTCACTGGTGGACCTCCTGATTGCATTTGAAGTTTGGCCATTGTGTGACACAAAGTGTTAAACTGGATGGGCCACTGACCTGAACCAACATTTTATTTATTTATTTATTTATTTATTGTATGACTTGTATCCCGCCCTTCCCATAAAAATGGCTCAGGGCGGCTCACAGCAAACAATAAAACAGAGTTTAGATTATTATTACATATATAAACATTTTAAAAAGTCAGAACATTTAAAAACCTAAAAACCTTAAAATCTTAACATCAAATCTATACAGTATGGTTCACAGAAGTCTAATAAGCTACATTTATTTCCAATCAGGTGTAGGCTAGCCGGAAGAGAGTTGTCTTGCAGGCCCTGCGGAACTGAGCAAGGTCCTGCAGGGCCCTCACCTCTTCCGGGAGCTGGTTCCACCATGTAGGGGCCATTATGGAAAAGGCCCTGGTTTCTCTTATGTTCTTATGATGATATGCTGATGTCTGTGTGTATGACTTGGATAAATTTCTTGAGTGAACTGAAGTGTGTGTATGGAGATGTGTTTTGTTTGCCCATCTGTGATATACCAACACTACAATTCTAAGCACAGTTTCACCCTTCTGTTGACTACATTATAATGAGAATATTTTCAGTGCATAAATTGTAATATCCTGTTAAATTTGTACAAGACAACATTCATGCCGGTTAATAAAATGCAGACCTTAAGTAACCTAACTACATACTTTTTGCTAATATAATCTCAAATCTGATGAAGTATCTCACAGAAATCCTGCAAAGTTGACCTGGAATATACCAGAAAAGCAGCAGCTATTACTGAGAAGTAAATAAAATGCAATATTTCAGTGTCCTGATACTGGTTAATAGTTTGGGAAAGTAAAATTGCCCCCACAGGTGGAAGGAAGAGACGGACACAAGGGTTTGGGTAACTAAGGACCACTTTCTTTATTATTAAATTAACAACAAGGGCTATAAACATAACAGGCAGCACAGCAGGGCCAGGGGACAAAATACCTCTCCCCTGCCACATGACGGGCGAGCCACCCTGCCCCTAGGTATAGCCAAAATGCATGGCTTGTACCCGGCTGGCCAAGCAAAGGTTATGCCCTGGAGTTCCAACCCCCATCAGCATGGCTGAAGGGCGGATCAATACATGCAAACCTGAGGCAGTCCGCTTCATCACTCAACTAGTCCGCACAGCCCAGGAATGATTTAGCTAGACCCCGTTCCCCAAAACTGGAGTGCTATTGGTGCTCACTGAGCTGCATAACAGAAGTTAGGCAAAAAACCCAGCCACCGCAAGGCAAAGCCTCTGCTTAGGCAGCTGCGGCCACTAAACGCCTAGCACTTCCTGAAGCCCAAGTTTTAAGTCATCCAAAAAAGTGTTGTTTCCCTTATTGGAAAGATGGACACCATCAATCCTGTATAAATCCGTGCAATCAGCACAGATCCCAGGATGAGGGAGAAAGTGGCCCATCCCCCCTCAAGGGCTTTTTTAAATTTCTAAATTGGCTTTGCGGTGAGCTCACTCAATCGCCCATGGCTCCCATGCCCCACGCCATACCTGGCTCAGGATCATGGCCGACCACACAATCAAAACCTGAGGCCAACGACTCTTAATGACTCAAAAGTCATTCTTGGCCTGCAGCACAAGGGCTTTACCCTTGAGCAAGCCTAGATCCTTTCCTCCCAAATGTATCACCATAACATGTGGTGGCACAACATGAACATTTTCAAAAAGCAAGGGCTACAGGCCTAACCAATGGAGACCCCGCTGTCCACACCACTCTATGGTAGCCCACTTGCTGAGCCCCAGCTATGACCCGGCCAAAGTCCTCCCGCCCTGATGGGCAGCCCAGAACACAAAGCAGTGCCCGCATATGAGGATGCATCATCTCTCCCCATGGACAAAGCACCTGAGAAAAGAAGAAAACAGTGAATAACCACACCCACAATAACCTGATGCCAGTTACTGCAGCGCCAGAGGGCAGACATAGCCTTTATAGGCCAAGGACCGCCACCTACCAAGCTTCTGAATGGATGGTGGGGAGTACCTCAGAGCTGCTGCCATAGAAGCCAGCCCTATGCGGAAAGAATGAGTGCCAAACTTAACCCCCACCAGGCCAAGCCCGGCGAGAGCTTTGACAGAGACCAAAACTGATGCTTTGTCAGGGGACTACTGTCCCCATGCCAGAACAACAGACCAGCCCCAGAACCACGGGCAGCCAGATAGTGTGTTAAAGCCGCTACAGGACACAGTTCCCCCTCAGAACAGGCGCCCAAATTAATAGTGTTTCCCTGCTGCAATTGGTCAGTCTTAGAGTGACGCACTGTAATATGTGCCGCTCCATCAGCAATGCGAATGCCTTCCAGACACATCTCTTTTGGACTGAGCTACCAACTCACCCGGAGAGGCAGCATGAAAGAGCAGTGTTTCGTACTCCGACCGATACACCTGGTCCCAGACTGACATTACCATTACCAGACTGACATTGCCACATTACCATGGGAACCAGAAGCAGCAGCTGTGTGCTGCACAACATGGCTGCTGTCTGACCTATCTCCAAGATTAGGTCTCGTTGGAGACATAACCTGCAGCCACAACTGTGGCTGAATTTGATCCCATTGAAGGGATGGGTTCAAGGTGGCCTTCATCCTGAATTCCTCATCATACTGGAGCCAGGCAGGGCCACTAAAGCCGGTGTAGCTCTTGTATATGATATCAAAATACTGGAAAAGGGACATGGCTCTTTATGGATGAGACCTGGAAATTATTCCAGTGTAAATAATGAAAGCGGGCACCCAATTTGCCCAGGTTCTATCAACTTTACACCGTTTGATTTTCTCCTTTTTCCTATCATCAAGGTCCTCCTTATCCTTTTTCTCCAGCTCCCTGTAGAGCAGAGAAAAAAGGTCCACAAATTCACCCTTTAATATTTTATCCTTGGTGGCTGGCAACAAGTGATTCCCTAAGAGCACAGCCAGATCACCAAAAGGTAAGGCCTTAGCAGGCACCGAAGAATATGATGGGCCCCAGGGATAAGGAAAACCCCAGCCTCCACAAGGGGCCAAGGATAGTCCAGGAAACTGGCCAGGCAGGCCACCCCAAGATGCTAGAAGGTTAGCTAAATTAAAACCCCAAGTCCAAGGCTGAGGATTAGTAAACACTGCAGACTGGCTATTGGCCACAGGCCCAAATGTATCTGACTGCCCTCACGGCCCCCAGGGCCAAGCTACATTAGTGCATTGTACAGACTCGCCCCTACCAAACTGCACACCTTGCCGGGCATTCACATCAGGAACTTCCACCAGAAGAGGTGACACTTCATCCATCTCAACAGGGCCGGACCTGCTCTCAAGAGAAGACAAGCGGTTAAGAATCTCTTGCAACCATTTCCTATCAGCAGCCTTGACAGCTTTGGATGAAACGCCTTTCTTACCCCCCAACCTCTGTGATAAGGGGCTTGCCACTAGAACCCTCCAAAGCAGCCAACCTGGTTAATACAGAGTGCTCAAAGGAGTCATCCTCGTCATCAGATGACATAGGCTGAGGCGCCGGGTGCTTATAAGAAACTGGCCGGCGAGGCTGGGATTTTAGTGAAGGGCTCTTGCCCTTTGATTTTCCTTGCCCTTTAGGCATAGCTAGCGAGTCCAATATCTAACCTGTAAAAAACAGGGTGGGGGGGTGGCTCTAAGCAGAGACTAACAAAAATGACCAGAAAAGGACCGCTGCCATGCCTAGTAACAGGGAAGTAATAAGCACAGAAAATGGCTGTTGCCCCATCCAGCAACAGGGGAGTAATAAGCACAGAAAATGGCCACCATCTCGCCCAGCAACAGGGGAGTAATAAGCAGGGAAAATGGCCACCGCCCTGCCCAGCAACAGTGACCACCTCACCAATCAGGACAGGGGGAATGAGGAGAGCCCAAAGCTAGACCCCCTAAACGGCCAGGACAGAGAGAGAACATTGATGGGGAGTGAGGGACTGAAGAACCCAAGCTGCAGTGCCCACCTCCAACTACAGACTCACCCCCGATATTCCCAGCTACAGAGGGGGAACAACCTCCAGGAAAAGGCAAAGAAAATGCTGGCTGAGCTAAAAACCCAGTCAGCAGCAAACCGCCGCACCAAAAAGTGCTCCTGCTGCCTCCATGCGGCTGAAAACCGGGTGTTCGCCATCCCTCAACGCTCCAAAGTGCTGTAGTGCGCTCAAAAGCGGCTGTGGCTGCCAGGAAACTGCCACCACTGAGCTACAGCCCCTTCCTTTGAAGAAGCTCAGCCGAGGGCTTACCGCGGCACGAAAACCAACGTGCCGAAAGGCCCCGTGCTGGGCAGGACTGGAGGCGCTTGTCCAAGCTCTCCGCTCCCCGAGCATGAGGTGAAGACTGGGAGGCAGAAGTGGAGACAGTCATTAAGGCATGCCTGTTCTGCCCTCACCTCCCATAATGCCCTGCCCACTCCTCCTCCTATGAAGGGACAAAACGGCCCCTGGAGACAAGGCTGTGCAGCCTGCCTCTGGTTGGGAGCTGCAATGTCTTGCTTTCATTTAAAAAAAATGGTTCTTGGTAAACTTTGCTAAATCAATGAAATGTCATGAATTAAAGCAAGAAACTTTCCTTTATATTTCTAGTGCTTAAGTGTGCACTGGCATTGTTGTTAGGAGTGCATGTTGCCAATCTCTGCACAGCAGCCCTCCTAATGTCTGACTTTTTCAGAAAAATGATTCTCTTGTTCTCTGTTTGAAAGTCTTTTTTCCTCATTATCTGTACTAAAACATATTTGGGTTTTTTTGCTGCTCTTTCCAATCACTGATGCAGTTGGCTGAAGGGAGCATGATGCAGTCATTCCCAGGCTGACCCAGAAGGTTATCAGATGACTCAAAGGGCCAGTGAAGTACAATCCTGTCTTATAAGTCCCCAGGCACTGCCTAGTATTTTTTTTTAACTAAGACCTCAAAGCTGCTTCCTGAATAATCTTCCTAACAGTCTCCTTCTGCCTTGCTTGTTTGTCAATCCTTCTGTGATTTTTCTGGATAAATACAAGAAAAAAATTATTTTCTTTCTTTCATTGCATCTAACAAGGGAGCTCAGGCTCATGAACACTTGCGCTGCAATATATGCTCTTAGGCTTTCAAGTGCCACCAGATTTCTATTTTGTTCAGCTTGTTAGACCCAGTGTAAAGTAGGTAGTCTTCATCCTAAGGATGTAGTTTACCAGTACTATCATGACAGTGTAATTCAGTGCACTGAAAGAAAAATGGCTTGTACATCACCAAGAATAACAAGATACCAATCACTATAGTCATATAGTGAATTTCAAGGAAAATGATCTTTTGTACCTTCATCATAAACTGTTCTTGAACTGAGGTGGAACCAGCTAATCCAAAATCACCATTCACTCCCTACAGAAGTACACTTTGCAACCACAGAACCATGATGAATTCTACTGCTGATAATACTTGATGAATTAATAATGACTTGCTACTTATTTTAAAGTAGTATCACTACCACTTTTAGTGATACATTAATTACTGCTGAATTGCTATGATTAGTAAGCAGCCATACTGACATCAAAGGTCTTATGACTAACAAATTTATTTGGTTGGATAGCTGTGTTGGTCTGAAGCAGCAGAATAAAGTTTGACTCCAGTGGTACCGTTAAGCAATGTTCCCTCTCAGCCAGGGGTGTCAAACTCATTAGTTAGGAGGGCCAGGTCTGACATAAATGGAAGCTACCTCACAATTCTTCTGTTAATCTGTTAGTGGTCCTACTGATGGTATTGCTCAGCAGCATAGTAGTGGCAGCTTCATTCCATGTTTGTTGTAGGCCTGTGGAAAGAGTTCAGTTTTACAGGCCCTGCAGAATTGGGAGAGGTCCCATAAGGCTTTTATGGCCTCTGGGGGAGTGTTCTATAACATTGGTGCTGCCACTGAGAAGGCCCTGGCCCATGTGAAGCTTAGTCTGGCCTCCCTTGGTCTGGGGATGGATAGCAAATTTTGGACTTCTGAACACAGTGCTCTCTGGGGTGTATATGGGGAAAGGGGGTCCCTTAGAAAGACAGGTCCTCGGCCATATAGGGCTTTAAAGGTCAATACCAACACTTCAAAATGGACTCGGTTCACAATAGGCTGCCAGTGCAGCTCTTTTAGCACTGGTTGAATGTGCTCCCATCGAGAGAGCCCCATTAACAACTGTGCTGCAGCATTCTGCAATAGCTGCAGTTTCCAAGTCAGAGGTAGCCCCATGTAGAGGGCATTACAGTAGTCTGTTCTTGAGGTGACCATAGCATGGATCACCATTGCTAAGTCATGATGCTCCAAGAAAGGGGCCAACTGCCATACCCATCGCAGATGGAAAAAGGCAGACTTGGCAGGGGCTGCTACCTGGGCCTCCATAGTCAGAGAAGACTCCAGGAGCACTCCCAGGCTCCTGACCTTTGGGGTCGGTATTAGTGGTGCCCCATCAAAAGCCAGCAAGGGAATCTTCCTTCCTTGGCCACCGTGACTCAGATAGAGAACCTCCATCTTCATTGGATTTAACTTCAGTCGATTCAATCTGAGCCAAGATGCCAAGTCTTGTGATGCCAGGTCCAAGTTCTCTGAGGCGCTGTTGGATCAGCCACCCATCAATAGATAGAGCTGGGTGTCATCTGCATATTGATGGCACCCTAGCCCATACCTCCTGACAATCTGGGCAAGGGGGTGCATGTAGATGTTAAATAACATTGGGGACATTGTGAGTGGGTGCCTCTGGGACGATTCTTCCCCTATCACCACCCTTTGTCCCCGACTTTGGAGGAAAGAAGCCAGCCATTGCAAGGCGGAATTTAGAAGTCCTACAATCAAGTTAGGAATAGCTCTGTCTGATAATCTCTTCAGGCAGAAGCAGACTGGCTTAGTGTGATTGCCTGGAGGGGCAAACATTGGGTAAAGGTCTAAAGCTTAGTCTATTTTTTGGTTCTCATGAATGGACAAGGTTATTCAACATATAAATGCATGAAGCTGCTGTAGACTTCACTGATTTATTGAAATTAGTATTGTCTACTCAAAGAAGCAGCAGCTTTCCAGGATCACAAGCATAGGTCTTTCACATCACCTACTTCCATATCCTTAACTGTACATGTCAGGATTTGAACCAGGTGGATACTTCAGCACTGAGCCACAGCCCCTTCTTTTCTCTAATTATTCTGTCTTAAAGACCAAGTCAGGGGTGAATTGAAGCAGCAAACATGAGGAGGGTGGGAGTGTGCCTCTAATCAGTAATATAATTTATTTCATAGGCAGCTAGCCTTCAGAGAATTATCAAGCCCTTTAGGGCAGTTCTTAAATAATTCTCTGGCCACTCAGTTCTTGGAATTTGTTTTGTGACAGGAGAGCATGACATCGAATTAGTCCTCAAAGATTTACAAAACTATCATAAAAAGGGCATTGGTTTGTATTGTGTGGGTTCCCACTATTAGAGATTAGTCCTTCATAGGTTATATTCTCTCCCCACCCCCCAAACCAAGCCATGCTACTATAACAGGGAGATCAATATGTGTAAGTCAGACATGTCACATTCATAAAGAACTGCTGGATTTAGAATGCTGAAGTAAAGGAAACTGAAAGCTGGATACTGTGTCAGCTGAAGAAAATTGGCAGGATCTTATTAACCTTGCAGAATTTGGAAATGTTCTCAGAGGTACTCTGAATTAGGTTCCTTTTGATTCAGAAACATTGTTTTGTTTTGTTTTGTTTTTTGGCAAGTTCTTGTTTCTTACTCTGACCTTCATTTGTTCTGCTTGTTCAGAAACTAATTCCAATGTTTAATTAACAATGACTGAAGTCCAGAGTGACTTCTGGAGATTAATGACAGTTGATTGCTTGAGGCAAGACTTAAGGCCAGAGATAATTATACTGGAAATATTTGGGTTGAAATTCTTATTGTTGGGCATGTGAGGCTGGCAAACTTTAGACTTCATTTGAGTTTGGGATTTACAGAGCTTGAATGTAGTCCAGTCCTGTCAACAGAACTGACCCACCTTACAAAGACATGAAATTTTTTATATGTCCCAACGATGTCACAAAACATAGGGTACAATCCAGTCAATGTTGAGCACTTTTTTTTACCTGTTTAAAATTTAGCAGAATAATAATAGCAATGATACATGTGTAAATTAACTAAAAGAAAGTTTACTAAGAAAAATTAGGAGGGGTTACATGATAAAGATAAAAGCAATAAAAGGCCTAACTGACTAGCTCCATCTTTCTAATTATTGGTTACTCCAGGATGGTTTCTCTGTTCTGATCTTAGAATGAAGGAAGGAAGGAAGAAACCCTAAATGTGTACATGCAAACACTCAGGTAAATCAGCAGATCACCAGGCCTTTTTTTGTAACAGGAACCTATTTGCGTATTAGGCCATACACACCCTGATGTAGCTAATCCTCCTAGAGTTTACAGTAGGCCCTGTACTAATAGCTCTGTAAGCGCTTGGAGGATTGGCTACATCAAGGGTGTGTGGCCTAATATGCAAAAGAGTTTCTGCTACAAAAAAGTCTTGCAGATCACTAATTAGCCAATGACCAGGCTAAATGTCACTACATTATGAATAGGAAGTCACATCTCATAAATTCTAAGCTAACTAGCTACAAATTAGCATATATAAATAAACAGGTTAACTTTTTCATGACATCAAGGAGAGAACTTCAGGCTATCCACTATTGTTCTTAAATAACAGCATGTGGGGAGTTGGGTGGTTGTTGTTTTTTGCCGCTATCCATGTATTATCCATGTTTCCATGAATCATATGATCCCCTTTGGAGTGAGCAAAAATAAAGGATTCTGAATGCTTTCCTTATGCCCTCTCTTTCACAATGTAAGATGGTGGAAAGAAAGAGAAAGGTGTCCAAAAAGAATGACTTCATACTAGAACTAATATGAAAGAAGATGAGGGAGAATGAATGGGTGGCGTTGCAGTTATTTATTGATTCTCACTATCATTTCCTAGCTTCTCAAGCATTGTTCATGCTTCAGATGCAAAAGGGCAGCTTGCCAGTTGCCACAATTGGATGTTTAGGTGACTGACAGGATCAACCTGAAGGTCTGATTCTTCATATTGTTATGTGTGTTATATGTTTTTCTTATTGAATTATTTTATATATAATTTGTTTTAAATGTTATTTTAATGATGGAATGTTTAACATCAGGGGTGGAATTCTAGCAGCAGCTCCTTTGCATATTAGGCCACACACCCCTGATGTAGCCAATCTTCCAAGAGCTTACAAAAAAGAGTCTTGTAAGCTCTTGGAGGATTGACTACACCAGGGGGGTATGGCCTAATATGCAAAGGAGCTTTTGCTAGAATTCCACCCCTGCTTAAAATGTTTTGATGTTCACCACCTTGGGGACCCTATCTGGATAGAAAGGAGGCAGAGGAATGTTATCAATCAATCATTCTTATTCAGTCTTTTCAGACAGAGCCAGGGTTGAAAAATAAGCTATGTTTCGATTCCTTTATGTGGTAATTGGAAGATAATTACCGTAAGCCGTGGTAAAATGGGTTGCTTCAGATGCAACCCTCATCTATGTGAGTTGCTTTTAATATGTTGCATTCCTATGTGTCTGATCCCTACATATAAATGTTGTAATTATAACAGAAAGACATGAGCAATTAGCTGTCTCTGCAAGACTCCATCTTTTCACACACAGTTTCCAGCCATATGTGAGTACATTACAGGAAAGACACTTCTAAGGAACAAAGGGCTACATTTCAAGAGCATCTGAGGCCACCCTGAATATTTGCAGAATTCTGTTTAACTCTCACTATGACAACTGGTTCTTCAAGATATCAATCACAAACCTTCCTATGTCTTTGTATGCAGCCTCCTCAATGCATTCTGATAGTTGCCTATCTTTTGAAATCTAAGTTTCCTTTGTTGATTTCATTTATTCCAGGTGAGGGCAGTAAAGGATCTTTGGTCTTTCAGTATATAAAGTGCAGTTTTGTTAGCTTCCAACTCAACCTGGACAGCAATTTACCACCTCCTTCCAACTCTCTCCCTCTAATTCTCTTCTGTTCTTCAATGTTTCACATCATGAGTCTGAAACATGCATGACTCGATTTTTTTTCTTTTTAAAAACAAAAAATATGGACTGCCTCTGCTTTTCACCCTCTGCTGTATGAGGCCCTTGTACCTTGTATTTTAGGATGGCTCTTGCTATTCCTTGCTGCACAATTTGTGTTTGGCTTTAGTGCATTTTAAACTGCCTCCTGGAACCGGAGTGTGAGATCTGTGCTCAGATTTTGGAGTGCAGTTTGTGTGTGTGTGTATCAATAAAGCTGTTTAAGTGGAATTTGTCACTCAGGCAGATGGTAACATAGCAATGGTGTGTCACAGGCAGTTTTAAAATGAAAAACCTTGCAGTGAGCCTGGGGTGTACCTGCTGGAACTGAAAGCAAATAATCTGTTCAGTGGTAATGCTTTATAAATGGTTTGAAAGGAGAAGGGCGGGGGGAGGCAGAGCAGCAAGCATCTTTAGAAAAAATTCACAGCAACCTTGCAATTGCCTTTCTTGAATCTATTTTTAAATAGAGATGAGGCAGGTGGTTTTCAACTTTTTTATAAAGACTGTGTGATTCCCCTCACCGAAGCAAATGCTTTCCATCAGTTGTTTTCATTAGACTCTTTTCTAACCTCTGAAAAAAAGATGTGGCTCCTCCAGCGAAAATCTTTAGAGTGATGAGGAAAGACATCTTTCTGCTGAATGTTACCCTAGAGGAAATTGTTTGTGTTCATTTTGAAAGATGTATTCTGCAGCCCACAAACATTGAAGAGCTGGAGGGTTCAGGAAAAACCTTGGATCAAACTTTGTGTGGGTAATGTACTTAACATTTATATAGCACTTCTTGACTATCCAAAGCACTTACTGTATGTTGTCTCCATAATGGTTATAGCATCTCTGTTATGGTTATAGCAACAAAGTTGTTATTCCCATACTGAAGATGGTGAGCCCAAAACTGCACATTCACAGCTTGTTTAAAGCTTCATAGTGAATTCAAGACTGAATGTCCCAACTGTGTCACAAAGCATAGGGCATAATCCAGTAAAAGTTGAACACTTTTTTGCCTCTTTAATATTGTAAAAATGTAGCAGTATAATAGCAGTGATGTAGCACACATTTGTAAATTAACTAAAAGAAGGTTTACTAAGAAAAATTAGGAAGAGATTTCAAACAGGTTTTTTTCCCTGGATCTCTTTTAGCTGTTACCATTACCATATTCTTATGACTTTAACAGATTTGTTGCCCAGCCCACAGAAAAGCAGTGTCTCTCACAGAGTATGAAAAAGGTGAGTATAAATTATTTTTAATGTCTCAGCAATAACAGGATATGAGCAATTAAGACTCAGAAGGTTCTCAGAGGGTGCATTCAGACACTCCTTTAGTTCCGACATAGGCACGTTTCCCATTCGGATTTCCTGAGCACGTTCATACTTCCGCATCTGTTACTTGGTAGCAACTCGTAGTCATCCCGACCTGCCTTGGATTGATCTCACCGCAATTTGACCCCAGAGAAAGTCTGGTCCTTGGTGCAGTGTACAATCGGGTTATTTCTGTCTGAACGGCTCATCTGCAATGCAGCCGGTTTGCACTTCCCTCAAACTGCGACAGTTTCTGGCGCCATTACTAACAGACGAATTCATGTGTGCGCATGACCACATAACCGTTTAGCAGAGTTTTGCATTTTCCCTGTTAATACAGGCTACACGGGAGCAGAATCTTTCTTTTTTAGAGGAACTGGAATATAATATCCCCATTATGTGGGATCTCCATGTGCCAAAGTCCCACTTCTTCCTGAAAGTAGTTCTCTGCTGATCGTCAGTTTGAATGTGTCTGGCTAGGCTTCTCTCCCCCCTCCCCTCATGAAGATCCCTTCCCACAGCAGCTGTTTTTCAACTGCGTGAAAGGCATTGCAACTACCTCGGGTTTTTTTCCCCAAACACACACACTGAAATTGTCATTCTCCAGGAAATGCTCCGGCTTCCTCACACACTCTCTTCCAAAAGTTTAACTGTATCCTTCAACTCGCCCTGTAATAACACTAATAACGGGGGGGGGGGGGGGAAGGGTTGCTGCCTGGGGTCTGAACCCAAGTCCTTTTCCCTCGCCATCCATCTACAAATGTCTTGAGTTCTAGAGCAACCATATTGACAAAGAGATTGCACCCCCCCGCCCCCGCAGGAGGTGTGTGTATGTATGTGCGCGTGTTGGGAGGGGAAGAAGAAAAAGGGAATTCGGGGATGCTGCTTTTAGCTGAGGGTGCAAAGTGCAATCCAACTAATGGTTTCTAGGGAAAGAGGCAATTGGGATCTCTTCATCCCCCTTCCAAGTGTGCGCGCATTTGCGTCTCTCTCTGCTCCAGGTTTTGCCGGAACTTGTTATTACAAGCACAAGGAAGAAGTGATACAGGTCTGCAATGTCTGATCATTCAAATATGGGACCAGTGTGGAACCGCTGTCTTTCGGGAGTGGTTGTCTGATCGGAAATGTGCCGATACAAAATTGGGCAGTTCAAATTGAAGCGTGATGAATCCGCTTTTAGTGTAACGTCTGACCGCACCCAGAGAGAATATTTTTGATTAGTGCTGGAAGTATTTCCCCCCTAAATTATCCACTGGCAACTGAAAATCATTCATTGCTGGTTGATGTAAATTCTGATATTAGCTGTTAGTTTCTGATATTCAGTAATAATTATCCACGCCCTGACCTGGCTAGACTGATCTTGTTAGAGCTCAGAAGTTAGTGTTTGGATGGAAAGCCACTAAAGAATTCCAGAGTTGCTATGCAGAGGCAGACAATTACAAACCACCTCTGCACGTCTCTTGCCTTGAAAACTCCACAGGAATGCCATAGGTCTGCAACTTGGTGACTAAAAGAATAAGTTAGGACTTGGTTTAGACATGGAGTTTGATTAATAATGGTTTAATTGAATTAGTGATTGTTGTTCTGGTTGTCCAAATGAGAGCTACTCCACTAAGTAGTTATTTATTTAAAAACCTATATCCTTCACTTTTTCCTCATAAAGCAGATCAAAATAGGTAGTTAATTAGGATGGTAAACCATGATCTGAAACCACACTTAGTTGTTACTGTGGTTAGCCACACTTTATTACTGTGCTTTTTTCACAATGGTCCATCTTCTCCAGCTTCCTCTTTCGCACAATGACCAACCAGATGTCTCTGGAAGGCTTACGTGTGGGGCACAGAAATCAAAGCCTTCCCTCTAGCACTGATATCCAGAGAGTTAAGTCTGTGTTCCAAAGAGGTTCCATTTATCCACATGGTAAAAGGTAGACTGATGGACCTATCTTCTATGAACTCATCTAATTCCATTTTGAAGCCATCTAAACTAGGAGCTGTCATTGTAACATGCAACACTGAATTTCATTTCTTTTGTTGGTTCTGAATCTACTGCCCATCAACATAATTGGCTACTTTTGAGTTCTAGTACAAGAAAAAAACCCACAATATAAGCATCTGTCATGTCTTCTCTAAACTGAGGTATCAAGGGGCTGCATTTGCTCCCCTGACTTTACCAGTGGAGAGGAAGATTAGATAGCTGTCAGAGAAGGAAATGGGAGGTGAAACTCCAGAGAGCAGAGGTTGCCACTGGGGTATCTCTTGCTCAGCACAGGATACAGTCGTGCCTGGTCTCCCCCAAGCCACAGCAGAGCATGGAGGAAGCCAGTGGCAGTGGGGAGGAAGTGTCAGGTAGGAGCACTGAAGACTGCCAGCAGGGAAGGGAGGCTGAAGGCTGGGCTGGCAGCCCCATCTCGAGCCAAGGGTAATAAAGGGAGAGGGGCCAGAGAGGAAGTGCTGCACTGAGCATGAGGAACTTCCATTACATGAACATCACCTAGATTGGAGAGCCCAATGGCATCCTGCCCTGAGGGAGAGGACTTAAGCAGGCACAGGGCAGGCTGGGGAGGAGGAGAGTGGGCAAGATGCTAGGAGAGCATTCCGCTCTACCCCAACAACTCCACCAAGCTCAGACTCAGAGCCCACAGGACCTGACATAGGGCAATTTCGCCAATGTTCCTCACTGCAGTCACCCATGCCATGTAATATTTGTTCCTTAAGCTTCCACAAGCACAATGGTACTCAGGATTTATAGGACTGAGCTAATTCACAAAGAAATTATTTAATACTAGACATTGAATGTATAGATCTTTATGCATAAATTATATTCTTATGGAGGGGAACCATGAAATTCATAAGAACATAAGAGAAGCCATGTTGGATCAGGCCAATGGCCCATCCAGTCCAACACTCTGTGTCACACAGTGGCCAAAAAAATTATACACACACACACACACACACACGTCGATTCCCTTGATGACCTGGTTGATGCCTGGCATGGCCAACTCTCCAGAGCCATCAATGAGATCACACCTCGACGGCCTCTGCGACCTCGCACTAAGCTGGTCCCGTGGTATACCCTGGAATTGCGCCAGCGGAAACGAGGACTCAGACAGCTAGAGAGGCAATGGTGGCGTACTCGGGATGAAGTGACTAGAACATCTTATAGAGAGTTTATGAGGTCCTATGAGATGGTAGTCAAAGCCACAAAGAAAATATACTTTGCGGCTAAGATTGCGTCTGCAAATTCACACCCGGCACAATTGTTTAGGACAATTCGGAGTCTCACACTGCCACAAGGCAGGCCAAATATTAAGGAATTAGAGATAGGCTGTGAGGCTTTTGTGAAATTTTTTGCAAACAAGGTCATGTTGCTCCGCCACGACTTCCCTGCCACATTAGATACAGTATGTGAACTCAAGGCTCCGTGCCTGTCTTCTGGTTTGATCCTGGATCGCTTCGACACACTCAGCTTGGAGGAAGTTGACAGAATCCTCTCTACTGTATGTCTAACAACCTGTGATCTGGACCCATGTCCCTCCTGGCTAATTAAAGCTTGCCAGAGGGAGCTAAGATGTCCTATACGGGACATCATAAATAGATCCCTCTCGGAGGACCTTTTTCCAACACCCCTTAAAGGGGCTGTTGTCCGTCCCCTCCTGAAAAAGGCTACATCAGACACGACCGAATTGGCACATTACCGGCCGGTCTCCAATTTGCCCCTTTTGGGCAAAATTATAGAGGGCAGTGGCGTTGCAGCTGCAGAGTTTTCTGTATGACGCTTCCACCTTAGATCCATTCCAGTCCGGCTTCCGCCCGGGCCATGCGACGGAGACAGTGCTTGTCGCCCTCATGGATGATCTCCAGGGGCATCTGGATCAAGGTGGTTCGGTGGTACTGTTGTTGTTAGACCTATCGGCCACATCCGATATGGTCGACCACCAGTTGCTGACCCGCCACCTCGCCGACACAGGGATTCAGGGGCTGGCTTTGCAGTGGCTTTCCTCTTTCCTTGAGGGTTGGGGACAAAGGGTGGCGATTGGGGGAGAACTATCCCAGAGACACCTACTTAATTGTGGAGTGCCTCAGGGAGCGGTCCTCTCCCCGATGTTGTTTAGCATCTACATGCACCCCCTTGCCCAGATTGCCCGGAGATATGGACTGGGTTGTAACCAGTATGCTGATGACACCCAGCTCTATCTATTGATGGGTGGCTAGATTGATGATATCTCTAAAAATCTGGACCTGGTGCTGCAAGTCGTGGCAGGCTGGCTTAGGCTGAGTGGGTTGAAGTTAAATCCAGCGAAGACAGAGGTCCTTTGCCTGGACCGTGGCAATCTGGGAGGGGGAATTCCCCTACCAGCTTTTGATGGTGCACCACTGGAAGCAGTGCACAGAGCTCGGGGGTGCTACTGGAGTCTTCTCTGACAATGGAAGCCCAGATAGCAGCCATTGCTAAATCACCTTTTTTCATCTTAGGCGGGCGAGGCAGCTGGCTCCCTTCCTGGAGTGTGATGACCTGGCAACAGTGATACATGCAACGGTCACCTCAAGGCTAGACTACTGTAATGCCCTCTACGTGGGGCTGCCCCTGTGCCGAACTCAGAAACTGCAACTAGTGCAGAACGCGGCAGCCAGGCTGTTAATGGGACTCCCTAGGCGGGAACATGTGTGGCCTGTGCTGCGGGAACTGCATTGGCTGCCTATTGTGTACCGAGTTCGTTACAAGGTGCTGGTTATCACCTTTAAAGCCCCATATGGCTGAGGACCTGTCTACCTTAGAGACTGTCTCTCCCCATATGTTCCCCAGAGAGTACTGAGATCTAGCTCACAACATCTGCTGAAAATCCCTGGGCCAAAGGAGGCCAAACTAAAAGCGACAAGGGAGCGAGCCTTCTCGGTAACAGCACCCCAATGGTGGAACCAGCTACTAGAGGAGGTACGGGCCCTATGGAGCCTTAATCAGTTCCGTTGGGCTTGTAAAACCATCCTCTTTCAGCTGGCCTTTTAAGGTGGAACTATTGCACCATCACTACAAAAACTATGTTCATATGCAAGACTGTAGCACCATTTTATGTTATATTATAATTTAAATTATTACTTGTAAATTATTATGTTATATTGTAATTTAAATTATTAATTTAAATGTTGTTTTTATGTAATTATATTTTAATTGCAAATTGCTTTGAATTTTATTGTTGTATCATGGTACAATGTACTATGTCATGTAAGTCGCCCTGAGCCTGCTTCGGCGGGGAGGGCAGGATATAAATTAAAATTTATTATTATTATTATTATTATTATATACACACTGTGGCTAATAGCCACTGATGGACCTCTGCTACATATTTTTATCTAACCCTTTCTTGAAGCTGTCTATGCTTGTAGCCGCCACCACCTCCTGTGGCAGTGAATTCCACATATTAATCACCCTTTAGTTGAAGTACTTCCTTTTATCCGTTTTAACCTGACTGCTCAACAATTTCATCAAATGCCCACGAGTTCTTGTATTGTGAGAAAGGGTGAAAAATGTTTCTTTCTCTACTTTCTCCATCCCATGCATTATCTTGTAAACCTCTATCATGTCACCCCGCAGTCGACATTTCTCCAAGCTAAAGAGCCCCAAGCATTTTAACCTTTCTTCATAGGGAAAGTGTTCCAACCCTTTAATCATTCTAGTTGTCCTTTTCTGAACTTTTTCCAATGCTATAATATCCTTTTTGAGGTGTGGTGACCAGAATTGCACACAGTATTCCAAATGAGACTGCACCATCGATTTATACAGGGGCGTTATGATACTGGCTGATTTGTTTTCAATTCCCTTCCTAATAATTCCCAGCATGGCGTTAGCCTTTTTTATTGCAAACGCACACTGTCTTGACATTTTCAGTGAGTTATCTACCATGACCCCAAGATCTCTCTCTTGGTCAGTCTCTGCCAGTTTACACCTCATCAACTTGTATTTGTAGCTGGACCTTGTAAGATTCTCAAGATTCTCTTGAAAATGAGAGTGATTATCATCATCATTGTGAACCATGCACAGAGGAATACATAGGCTAACCATCAGAATCAAAAGGAGTTGCTTCTCAATTTTAAAGGGTATATTTTAAAGCAGGGATATCAAACATGCAGCCCGAGGGCAGAATCAGGCCCTTGGAGGGCTGCTATCATGCCCCCAAGCAACTGTTTGTTGTCTGCTTCCTTCTCCGTCTCTCTTACTTCCTTCTGCATCACAGCTTGCTTTGCCTGGCTTGCTCAATCGCATAGGAGCTACAGAGCAAAGCCTCTATTTATTTCATTTGTTGAGGCTCCTCCCTTGGGGAGGAAGTAGGTAAGGATAGCTTGCTTTGCCAGGCTCTCTCAGTCATACAGCAGAGTTGCTAAGCCAAGCCTCTCTTTCTTCTATTGGCTGAGTCTCTTCTCCCTCCTGGTCTCCTGAGGAAGGAAGGAAAGAGCAAGAGCTTCCTTTGCCCAGCTCCCTAGATCCCATGGGAGAGATTAAAAGAAAGCACCTTTAAGACCAACAAGTGCTAATGTTTTAAACATGTTTTAATTAAAGTTTTTTTAAAACAATCTTTAATTGTGTTTATCTGTGTCCTTTATAATGTTTATATCTCTACTACCTGGCATTACATTTTATGACACACATGGCTCAGCCCGACAGGGTCTCATTTATGTCAAATTCAGCCCTCATAACAAATGAGTCTGAAACCCCTGCTTTAAAGAGTGTACTGCAGACTCATTCCATTGAGTTTCATCTACAATTTTCCAAATGATGGAAGAAGACAGCTGCTTTTGAGAATTATTAAAAATTAGCTGACTGGTCAAGTGTTCAGTTTTCTAAGCTTTGTTCACCAAAATGCTAACCTACTAGTTTTGGATCACTTAGTAATCTCTATTACAGCAAACAGGATGTTTCAATAAACTTCAAATAAATTGCATTATGTGTAAATGATAAGCATTCATCTTAAGCTATTGGGTAACTGAATACATTTCCACTGTTAATCAAACAATCTATTTTGATACTGCACCATGCTTACTCACCTAAAACATGGTATCACCTTTACAACATACCATTGCATCTTATAATTGGAACTGAGTTTTTTTGAGCATGACCTGAGTAAAAATTATCAATGAGGCAACAAATATGAGGTCACAGTGATTGCTTCCATCAAATTAGCAGAACTATTGGTATAAAGGGGGGGGGGAGAGACCAAATTTTCTGTCACTTCTGTCACTGGAGTAAAATAACTGCAAAGTGCTTTAGCAGGAGTTGACTGGTTTGGGTCTATTCTTCCTACAGTACCAAGACAGTGTTTCAGACTGTCAGTTCCAGTAGTGCATTCATACAACATTCTTTTACTTCATGTTTCTTGAATTTGACTCTGGCTCTCAAGGGACCTGAGCAAAGCTGCCAGAAGACATTTTACTTGTCACCTTTAACAACCATCAGGAAGACAGAATTGTGTCTATGTGTGAAGAGATCAAGTTTCAGTTGACAGAATGAGACGGCACATAAGGTTCCTTGCAAGCCATTGATAACTCTGTCCACTTGACCTTCAGCTGCACTCCTCCTGAAAATGATCAAACATCTGTATACCCTAGATCAGCATATACTGAGGTACTTTAAATTAATGCTAAAATGGTAAAAGAATTTTTAAAACACAATGAAAGGAATCAGATAGATAGATAGATAGATAGATAGATAGATAGATAGATAGATAGATAGATAGATAGATAGATAGATAGATAGATAGATAGATAGATAGATAGATAGATAATAGCAGGATGGATGGATGCAGGGCTTTTTTAATAGCAGGAACTCATTTGCCTATTAGGCCACACACCCCAATGCAGTCAATCCTCCAAGAGCTTACAGTAGGCCCTGTAAGAAGAGTCTGTAAATTCTTGGAGGATTGGCTATATCAGAGGGGTATAGCCTAATTTGTAAAGGAGGCCATGCTACAAAAAAAGCCTTGGCTAGATGATGATGAGAGAGAGAGAGTGTAGGGATGTGAATCTTGAAAACTCTTGCCTTGCTTCTATGAAGTGCCAGTCTGCATTAGAAGAAACAGACATAACTGGCAAAAGCTTCACCTTAAAATAACTGCTTTATGCCAGTGCTAATATAATTTAATAGGGATGGAAATGAATCCAAAAATTCCAGTTTGGTTTGAGGTTTGAGGGGGTCCTAAACCAAACCACAAACAAAGCAAAAAATGCTGGTCAGTTTGGAGCCATGGCTGGGAGAAGGGGGGGGATTCCCCAGAAAGGGTTAAATGGCTGGCAGCCACTTCAGTGTTCCATTTCACTGATGCCACTTCAAAGAGGGAGGAAGGGAAATGGCTGCCACTGCAATGTTTTCTCCAAGCTGCAGAGTCTTGTGAATGAAAATTCAACTTTGTGAGCTGCTGGCATTGAAGTTGTGAACTACTGCATAAATTAGTGTGCTCTGGGGTCATCCTTCCTGAATTAAGACAAAAATGTGTGCTGAAGGCTAAAAAGCTGTGATCTAGCTCACATTAACTCAGCTTAGAGGGAACACTGGCTGCCAGCCATCTACACCTAAAAGTGTGGTGGGTCTGTCCATCGGCGGTTAGGTTTAAATGGTTGGCAGCCATTAAACCTGCCTGTTTCATTTCCACCTGCTTCAAAGCAGAAGGAAGTAAAATGGAGTGCTGAAATGGCTTGCAGCCATTTAAAACTAACAGGTGAGCTGTGGACTCCCAATAGCTGAACTGAATCAGACAAAAGTATATGAAAGTTTGGGGGAAGATACCTTCCTCAAACATCAAGTAGCTTAAAAAGAAATTGGGGCAAATGTCTGTGGAAGATATTGGAAGTGGTGAATGCTCAAAGTTCTCCAGTTTAGGAACACAGGAGACTATTGACAGATATGGGAAGTTCATTCTGTAGGAACCCAGTGAAACAAGTAATTGCTCACAACAATTCAGGCTGCTGAATAGCCTGAAGTATCAGCTGGACAGTCCAGATATTGCTCAAGCAAAAGTGAACACTAGCCTTTAAATACCACTGCAGTTACTTGTATCAGTTCTGCTTTTGTTACCAGGAGCAAACTGGATTTAAAAAACAACAACAACAAAAAACCCCCAGAACTATGTTTTGCAATATTGTACTTTGACAGTATCGGATAGTCTTTGGATTTGTATCCTGTATTACAGGTTATTGGGAAAGCTGTGTCAGGAATTGATGGGGAATCAGGAAGATCTTGTTGGACTCAACTATGTTATTGGAGAAATGGGTGTTTGTGGTGGCCAAAAGTACTTTTACCCATTACATTTTAATCATAAACTTTCCTCATATTTGGAGACTGGCAATCTGGCCACACTGATGCACAAAACAATAAGCTTAATTTCTTTTGTTTGTAAGTTGTCTGTCTTCTGTGCGGTCCTACATTGGAACTGTACATGCGTATGCCAGCCACAGATAGAAGTTTCCAGCTTCACTGATTATGAGGGAAGTGCCCCTCCCCTTCCAGAGTGATCATAAGTTCCAAACCATCACATGCTCTGGAGAAGTAGTGCCCCTTCCTTCAGTTCCTTTCTTGCCACTATGAGAACAGGCACTTCCTAATATTGTCTGACTTACAAGTTGTCTTAAAGTATCTCTTTGGTCTTCTTTTTGCCTTGACAGGAGTTTTTGTCAACCTGGTGTTAAGAGGCTGTCATCAGGCCTTTTCTCATTTTTTTCATTCAGTCTCCCTTGGGTTTTCTAACTTGATAGTGATGGGCAACCATTTCTGTGAAAGAACTTTTAAGGAACTGCATAAAATGTAGTATACAGATTACTCAAATAGGTGAGTATGACCTGTGCCTGATGTGACTTAGAGAGGGTCACAATGTGGCATGGCTGCCCGTAAAATGTGCCAACAGTTTACTACTAAGGCATGTAGCAACAGGGCATCGAGGCTGAAGGTTGACCATAGGGAAAAGGTGTTCTCATCAGGCATGATGTAACTTGACTTTGTATTGGAATTCTTTTGTCAGCCTACTGTAGAGTCTGAAGGTGAGGAGGAAGGCCCTGTTGGATCTGGCCACAGTTCTGAAACACCCTCAGAACCATTTTCTGATAAGAGGGTGGATGAATTTGGAATTGATCTTGCTCACTGAGGAACCCAAATTATATGCTGAGCAGATGCTCAGGATGGCTGTTGTTTGAACGATGTGACCACCACAGTTAATAGGCCCAGGGACAAGATCTTGAGTTGGTTGTATTCTGACTTACCTGGAATTGTAGCATTTCCAGTGTTGGAGGGGTTCACTGATATATCTTTGTGGCAGAATATCTTTGTGGCAGAAGCCCTATTTGGTGCCTGAAACATCAAAGAAGATTGAAAATCTGTATAAAATTAAACAGGGATGATTGTGATTGTCTGTTCACCCATCCCACACCATCTACACTTGTTACCAAGGAGATGTAACCTAGGCAGCTCCAAGGTTCTCATTCTGCTCCCTCAGACAAAGAAAACAAATACCTTGATTCTCTGGACAGAAAGCTTTACTCAACCAGCACACTGTCAATTATCAGGCAATAATGGGGAGTGGGAGGTGGGTAACAGGCAGCACCCTCCATTCAATAGGGATGTGTTTCAAAGTCCTTGAAAGGAGGCCCTTTTGTATGCATTCCTACTGGGGTTGCCAAGTCTTACCTGGCTGCTGGTGGGGAATTTCGCTCTCTGTCCAGGAATCACCATAGATTCACCCCCCAAAAAATGATAGAGCTCCCCACATTATGTGCCCATGTGATAACATCACCTGCAGGTGATGTCATCATGCTGGGCATGTTGGGCGTGTTGGAGCTCTTCGGGGTGGCCAGCTCCTTGCCAACAGATTTCAGCCCCAAAAGCAGGAGAACCCCCGCCCCTGTCAGGAAAATGGGAACCCTAATTCCCACCTTTCCCACAGATCAACTGGGTGTTGAGGAAGAAGTTGTGTTACGCCTTAGTTTATGGTTTTACCAAAAGCTCCTGATTTTCTTCCCCTGCCCCACATCTTAAGCTAAATAGGCACTACACTCACTTGACTTGAGAAGAGCAAGCCTGTATCCATGGTAGGCTCCCTGAGTTCCCAGTCCCACCAATTTACCTGCAATGCAAAGCTCCTAGCCCCACCAAGCACAGCCCAAAGCCCATTGCCAGCACTGCCCAAACCTGTCACCTGAACTGGAAAACGTTTCATGCCTAGGGTGGGAGAAAAGCTAAAGAGAGAAAAGGGGCTGCACTGGACATCCACAGGATGGAGTTTCTCTCTCTCATTCTCTCTGTATTTGGGAGTTTGGTGAGAGACAAAAGCAGTCTCCCCTCCACTCTGTTGCCAGAATTCCCTTCTTTTCTTCCCACCTTCACTGGGAAGCAGAAGAGGAAGTGTTGGACCACCACTCCAAAGAGGCATACACAAATAGCCTTATTTATTTTGATTTCAAAGCAAGTACATTATATTATGATTTCCAAGCAAGTACAAGCATAGTTGGTGCCCCCACAAAAATCTGCCCCACCAAATGAAAATTCCTGCCCTGTGCCCCACCAAACAAAAAATCCTGGCTACAGTGCCTTTCTGTCTATAATATTTTTATTCTGCTTTTCCTGCGAGAAGTACAGGGTAGCATATTATACATGGCTCTTTCCTTTCCATTTTACTCTTACAACAAAGCTGTGAGGTAGGTTAGGCTGAGATAGAATGATTGGACCCATTACATTTGTTGGCAGAGATCAGATTTGGGCCTAAGTCTCTTCTGTCCAGCTCTGACACATTGACCACTAACATGCACTTACTAAAGGCCATGACCTGAATCTGTGATGGAGGTAGGTTATTAAGCCCTGACCTGCAGGTCTGGTATTCATTGAGTTTTGAAGTTGTTATTTGCTACAGACAACAGTAATATAAGCTCTATTTCAATTCACATTCTTTCTCCATACATTGAGTAAGAATTGCGCTACTGTTAATGAGTACTTCAGAAATACTGGCAAGTCTGATGGATGTACTCAGTAGAAGCAAGTATTTGTGATCATCTTGTTTCCAGTCAAGGACGGTTATGCTTTTCTTATTTAATCTTTTCTGATCTCTTATGAGAGATGCCATTTATTATCTCCATCACCATGGTGAAGAATTGACAGGACGTGATGTATGAGATGAACCTTAGTGCCAATGTGGTATCACCATGCTTTTATGAAATCAGTCAGACTTGTATAACATGGAAAATGTGGTAAACAACTGATTATTGTTCTGAACAGGGAAGCAAGAATGTAATGTTAAAATGAAAAGTAGCATGTCAGAAGGTTGTGAGATGCTAAAAACCATTTAGCGAGTCTACCCATGCGTGTTGTTCAAATGACAATCATCAGAAAATGGGAGATGTGCACTCTTAAGGGGAATGAAGCAAACAATAAAGAGTAGCTCTAGCTACAGATTACAAGGACAGAACAGCAGCTGTGAGGACAATGCTTCCCTACTCTGCAAATACCACTAAAGAAATTCTCCACACACTGAATAATTCCTGTACTAGCTTTGGTTCAATGTAATAAGAAGACTACTTTCATGCAGTGGGACATGCTGTCTAAAACAGCTGAAGGCCTTATCCGGATGTGGAATATTTAGAGACTGATTCCACATTTGCTGTTGCTCCACCCCTGAGCTTCTGTCTTCATTAGATCAAGCAACTGATTCTGCATCAGTTGCTGCACAGCCACATTTTGACCCACAGGGGGCTCTTTCCAATTTCTCTCATATCTACTTTTGTTAAAAACAAGAATCTAAAATGATTGAAGGCATCCCCTTGATGCCATCCATTGGCCTTATCTGGATGTGGAATATATAGAATCTTTGGTCACTTCTCTATCATGTTGGAACTTCCTTTTGAGATTCAACACACAGCCCAGAATTTTTTTCCCCAAAGACCACACCTTGTTTTATTCGGATTGATTTTGGAGGATCTGAACTAAGTCATCAAAAAGTCAAGAGATAATGTGTAACTGGAATCTTTGGTGTCTTTGTGTAAGTTTTGTTTTGTTTTTCCCTACAGTTGATGACAGAGCTTTTGACACATTTGGGTCTCATTCCTCCCTATACTTCACCCTTTAATTGGGGTATTAGATATTATTTCATCCCACTTTCTATGTAATTCAGATGATGCTCTGTAATCCTTAATATAGTAAAAACCTTCCAGTGATGGCAAAATCGAGCTCCTTCATTAGTTGGGACTGGGATGGACTGTGGGGCATCAAGCGTTGGCCTGCCAAACTATCAATCAACAGTACTTGGTAGCCAATGGTTCAGTCTGCTCCTCTCTCCCACCTGAGTGTCTGTTTGCTAGCCAGCAAAGCTGATTCTCTCAGTGCAACACAACCAACCTTAGTTCTGGCAGTCACTGGCTCTTCCTACACTCCCATTGGCTGAGCCACCTGTTGCACCAATTCACAGAGCACAGAAAGAAACCCTAACCTAGATTGGCTGAGAGACAGGAGGAGGAGGGAAACAGCCAGAGAGATGCTTTCCTTGATTGGCTGAGAACAGAAGGGGGGGATGTTATCCGAAAGAGAATCTTGGTCTGAAAGGTATCACTACAAGCCTCTGAGGGAGCATTCATTGGGGCCATTCCTGACTAGGGCTGCAAGTTCCAGGTTGGTGGGAAATCCCTGGAGATTCTGTGATGGAGTTTGTGGAAGGCATAGGAATTAGGGCTTTAGAGTGGATACTGCCAGACCCAGGTTCTTCCTGTGGAAGTTGACTGGGTGATTTTGGACCAGTCACACACTTCCATGGCATAGGGTTATGAAAGGAGAATGATGTAAACTGCTTTGGTCCCTCTCCCACTATGGAGAAAGACTGTCCTTTTCCTACATAGAGGCTTTAGGGAAGGGGAAAGCAATGATCAGCTGAAGTCAGAGGGGAAGATTAATGGGAAGAGATAGGGTTGCCAATTCCAGGTTAAGAAATTCCTGGAGATTTAAGGGGTGGGGCCTGGAGAGGGTGAGGTTTGAGAAGGGATGGGACCTCACACAGATAGAGAACCAGTGCTGCCAATCTCCAGGTGAGGGCTGGAGATCACTCAGAATTACAACTGCTCTCCAGATGGCAGAGATCAGTTCCCCATGAGTTTGGGTGGGGGGAGTGAATGCTTTCACTTGGGTAGTGGGAAGACAGCATGGGTGGGGAGGCACTCACCCAGAGCCTCTTTCTAGAGCCCATTGTATTTTTTCTTCACAGCAGGCCTTATTCCTAGTGATCAATTTAAACTACAGTAGCACAAGTATATTTTAATATAATCAAAAATAAAGTTTTTTCTTATCTAAAGATTTGGTGAAGTAGCCATAGGCAAGATTTTCTGTCATCCTAAACCAATGTACAAGGTCTCTCCTTGTGGTGTAAGACTGGATGGCCTTCAGTATCCATTTTTCATTTCATAACTTTTTTATTTTAAAAAAACCCATACAATTTGCTTCAAATTCAAGAACTGTAATCCCATGTGCTTTCATTTAATGTTGCACAGCTTTTGAAAGTTAAGAGTTTATCACTGTTCCAAGGTTGCTTATATCCTTGAAGAAGAGTCTGTTATTTAACTGCTCATTATATGAACCTATTTTGACTGAATATTGAATCATGTTAAAGAAAACAAACAAACAATCACCCCAAGCTACTTTAAGGATCATATGCATTATTGCCATTGGAAATTATGGAAATATTTCATTAGTTCCATAACAAAGATGGTATACAGACACAGATTAGTATGTTGCATGCATTATACGCCACTCTTAAAACACAAACACCATGTTCTTAATGCCAGGCTGAAAACTGCTTAAGATGGCAACTGAACTCCATGCTAGCATAACATGGAGAGACGCTGACTTGTAAACAGCCACCTGCCTGGCTGCCTGATAAATAAAAATCTCCTCCAGGGGATTAAGTAAGAAAATATTTGTAACTAAGAAGGCCTGAATCTTGGCTTTTGTCCTCCTTTGTATGAGTCAGTGCTAGCAGACTATTTATTTACTTTATTTATATCCTGCCTTTCTCTCCAATGAGCAGCATATATTGTTCTCTCCTCCATTTTATCCTCACAACAACCCTCTGAGAGTGTGTGACTGGCCAAGGTCACCCAGCAAAGCATCGATGGCAGAGCGAGAATTTAAACCTTTTGTGGCTATATTGTAGAAGGGACTTCTTGGATAATAGTGTTCTATACTGTCTTATCCTAAAGAAATTATTTTTGTTTATTGTATTAGGCTAAGCTCCTCCCAGCCACTCATGAGTTATCCAATATTATACATCTTTTTTTTTTCTGGCATTCTCACTTTTCTGTTCTCACCCAACTAAAACTTTTTGTGCATATAAGAGGGTAATGAATTAGGCCCGCAGAGCAAAGTTTGACATCCTAATTGCTTTGAACAGATTATTTTTTCCTCAGCTGCTGAAGATTCTCAGGAGGGGGGAAATAAATGATTTAAGGCAACTATCTAGGTTAAATCAAACTAATTACGCATTTCTATGTAAATTCAAAGAAAACTGGTTTCAAGCTTTTAGCTTTGTCATGCATTCTTATGCAGATATGAACAAGATAATTCTTTCACCTTCTGTGTTGAGCTTCCCACCCAGCAGGATATAATTAATATACTGATCAGAAGACAGCAACATGAGCTACATTTTCTAGTGCCAGGATTTTCAGAGTATAAGGAAAGGTTTCTGGATATGTTTTCAGTTGCCTAGCAAAGAAACCATTGCTTTCAGGAAACCTGCTAATATAACCACGTGTCTGTCCTAGCATAACCTCATTGTCTGAGGCCACATGACATTCATAGGTTGAGGGTAGACGAGCAGGCCATCAGAAGCAGCACCCGTCCTTGACTGCCAAGCACAAGTTCATGTGCTAATCTGTGATTGATTAGAAGTTTTGGCCCTGATTGTGAGTCTTGAAAAAGCATATACTCCACTGCTTCTGCATGGCTACTCCTCCAGCCATATACGAACAATGTCTAAGAAATCATCTCCAATGCCAAGCTAAGGATTCTCAGGGAAAGTCCCGATTACAGCTAAGTGTTCTCAACGTCCTTCAAACTCCATTAGCACTAGTGAAGAAGTCACCAAGAAGGAAGGAGGGAGTGTTCATATGCATAGGGTTGGGCAAGGAGTAGGGTTGCCAAGTCCAATTCAAAAAATATCTGGGGACTTTGGGGGTGGAGCCAAGATCAAGGCTGTGACAAGCATAATTGAACTCCAAAGGGAGTTCTGGCCATCAAATTTAAAGGGACGGCACACCTTTTCAATGCCTTCCTTCCATAGGAAATAATGAAGAATAGGGGCACCTTCTTTTGGGGCTCATAGGATTGAACCCCCTGGTCCAATATTTTTGAAACTTGGGGGGGTATTTTGGGGAGAAGCACTAGATACTATGCTGAAAATTTGGTGCCTCTACCCCAAAAAACAGCCCCCCCCCAGAGCCCCAGATACCCGCAGATCAATTCTCCATGATTTTCTATGGGAATAAATCTCCATAGGAAATAACAGAGTTCCCAGCAGACATTTCCCTCCCCTCCCCCCGCTTTCTGACGACCCTGAAGCGGGGGGAGGGCCTCCAAACCGGGGGATCCCCTGCTCCCACCTGGGGATTGGCAACCCTAGCAAGGAGGGCATTTTCCTCAATTCAAGCTGGTCTTGATCAGGGCACATTTTGTAGAGGAGGTCCTTTGAGTATTAGGTCAGACACACCCCTGATATAGCTAATCCTTCAAGAGTTTACAGTAGCCCCTGTACTAAAAGCCCTGTAAATTCTTGGAGGATTGGCTACATCAGGGAGTGTGGTCTAATATGCAAAGGAGCTCCTGCTACAAAATGAGCCCTGGTCTTGATAAGGGAAGAAGTAATCATTCCTTTCTGACTTGTGTGAAGAAATGAATAGAATGTGACTGAAGAAGGGTACATGACTTTAGTGAGAACTATTGCAAAAAAAAAAAAAAATCCACTGATATCAAGACAAATTGACAAGCAGCATTTTCTAGTGTTGACTGATTTACTTTACAGTCTGAAGAGAGTGCTTGTGTTGATTATGTAGTCACCATGTGAAACTATTTAGTCACCATGTGAAAAATGAGCTAAATTTTGTAATTTGAACATGGAATGGTCACAAAGGAATGGCCTTTTCCACTTCATCTTTTTGTAATTACTGCTTCCAAGTTTACATCGTTCATGTGATGGACTTCTAAACTTTAATGTCAGTGAAGAAAAACAATATGTTATGAACGACTATATGAAAAACCTCCACAGAGAATTAGTTGACCTTTTAAAATGAAAGAGCTGAAAATAAATAAAATGATTGCCCTTCTCAACATACTTCTTGTTTTTAGAGAACAGACTAAGTAGCATTAAATTATTTCAGTGAATCAGGTAAATCAGGCTGATGTACTATGATTCTTCCATATTTTGTAAAGCTTTAAATAAAATGGCACAGCAGGTTATATTTATTATGGCTATATTTTTAAAATAAACTATGAATACATTTCTGTAGCTGCAAACTACAATCCAAATCTATGCCTGTCATATATGCACACAGAGTTTTGTTTCAGTTTTAAGTATAAAAACTCTTACTTTGATGAACAGAGGCACCATTTAGGGAACACAGGTGGGAATTTATCCCCTTATTTTAGATTATCAGAGAGGAGGCCAGAGTGTAGCAGGCAAACAGGAAGGAAACAAGCAAACATACCAGGTGGAATTTAAAGAGCAAAATCAAAACCCCAGAAAGACCCCAGAAGCCTATCATTCAAACAAAAGAAACACTGAATTGCAAAGGACTAAAGCAAGATGTGGTTTACTTTTGAACTATATGCATACTACATTACACACAGGATTAGCAAATCAGGACACAAAATAACAGTCACTCAGCACTCAGCATTCTTCTTCCCATTCTTCTGTTTAGATGAGGATGTAGGGATGCTGGGTATGGCAGACAAGCTCACACAGTTTCAGATAAGCTTGCACTCTGAGGCACAGCAGGGCTGAGGTATGTTTCTTGATGCACAATATTCTTCAGGAGCATTTATAGAGCTGGTTGTCATAATTTATAAAAGTCACATCACATGTTCTAAAACACTTTTATTTTGCAGTTTAATTTTGAATTTTGTAACCTTGCAGTTGGACAACTATAAGACTATATGGGACTTCCCCTGAAGACACTCAGGAAACTAACTAGCTCAGAATTAGGGATGGGTCGTGAACCAAACCATGAAGCAAAATGCATCACAAATTTTGCTCTGTTCATACTTTGTGAATTGAAGTGTGTGATGGATCTACCACAAACTCCCATGTTTTAAAGCATTTTGCGGTGGTTCGTGGCAGTTCATGATTCAGGCTTATCATGTGTGTAATTTAGTATGCTTTCTGTTCCCCACAAAACAACTGAGAGGTGGAGAGCAGCCTGCTCGCCACCAAAAATCTGTTTTCTGGGCTTTCTGCAAACCCCATTTAAAGTCATTGCAATTTTTTTCAATAGATCTGCAGGGCCATGAACTGGTTTGATTTGCAAACAAACTGACATAAACCACATTTTTCTGGTTCATGCCATCCCCACTTAAAATGTATCATCCTAATTATTGACAGGGACTATGCAATGAAAACACACAGCCTGCCTATTTTAAAACAGCTGTATTGACCTCTGGTTTGTTTTTATGTTCAATTGAAGGTGATGATTATACATTTTAAAGCCCCTCATGGCCTACGTATCAGAATGACTGGTTCAACTCATTTGTTTCTGTAGCTATGAGCTTATGATTATTTCTCTACCTAAGGTTAACAGCTTGGCACCAGCATCTCTTCCTTTCAGTAGTAGCTCCCACCTTGTGAAATGGGCTCCCTGAGGTAGTGTAGAGGGCATCATCCTTAGATGTTTTTAGGAGGTTCTGGAAGGATGTTCTACTTGCTAGGGCTTTTAACGGGATTTTGGCTTCAGTTCTTCTTGCTTTCTGATTATCTTCCCCATCTGCACTCTCCAACCACCAGTCTAGTCTCCAGTAAAACTGATCAGCTAAGTAGAACTGTCATTAGAGTTGGTCTCCCTTCCCCTCCATAAAGGCATATACCTACACTGGGCTGGGAAGAATGACAATATTAAAAAACAAAACCTGAAGAGGCCACCTTGCCCCTTTGTAAGTTTCACCAGAGATGCAGAGGAAAAACGTATTGGTAAATTCAACAAGACTTTCCCACAATGTTGTAATACAGCAGGAGAAAAGGTTTTTCCTTACCATGTCATGATATGATTGTATCTAGGAGTTTGGTCACACAGCAGTGTGGGCCAGCATCAGAGCTAGGCTAAAAAGGGAGCTTCTTTTATGTTGGCTTGCAAGGGAGCAGTGACATTTAAAGCAAAAAACAACAACAATGTGATTTGGAGTAATATATATTAACTGAAATAGAGGGTAATGTTCCAGAATAATACTAGAGCATTAAAAAAAACAACTAAAAAAGTTCATTTAAAAATTAGATTTATAAAATTATACATGGATTGGAGAAAGGAGATAAAGGGAGATTTTCCCTCCCTCTCCCAAAATAGTAGAACTCAGGGGCACCCAAAGAAGTTGATGGGCAATAGGAACAGGACAGACAAAAGGAAGCACTTTTTTACCGAGTAAATTAGTAAATAAATTGTGGGATTCACTACCAATGAAAGTAGTGATGGCTTTAAATGGGGTTACACAGATTCAAGGAGAATATGTACATCAGTGACTACTAGCCATGGTAATGAAAAGAGATGATTCTATTCAGAGTCAGTAAACCTCTGAAACCCAACATTGGGACGCAACGCAACATCTGGAAAAGTCTTGACATGTGTGCTCTGTTGGGTAACTGGATGGTCACTATGTGAGTAGGCTGCTGAACTTGATGAACCACTGATGTGATCCTGCAGGGATATTCTTATATTTGTATAATTCTGGCTTTAGTCAATATGAACTAATGGAATGAATAGTCTGCAATTTGTGAGACAGAATGGTTGCAGAAGATTTTCCTTCATACTTCATCCCACATACTGCAGTAAATCTGATTGGAAAAGCTCTACTTTTCAGGTTTGGGATGGGGTGAGGGGCTACAGTATAGCTTTATTTCTCGTTTTGGCAGATCAGCAGGGTGAGAAAAAAGTAGCTTCCAAAGAGTTCTTAGGCAAGTACAGAAGAGCAGATTAATTGTTTTCATTCTCAGCAAACTTCATTGTCAATTCAATCTATAGTTCAGTTCACCTTGTATTTTGATGTTTTCTAGTGTCTTCTCATCATAGCAGCATGATTTTGTTCTTCTGGATTTGAGCTGCTTTCTCACCCTCTGTTTGCCTTCTTTCTTTTGAACATGCAGTTGATAACTCAGAGCCCTCCCATCACCACAGAAAGATGAATCATCTCAAAAGTGGTTTCAAGTTCTTGTTGAGGAAACTGCATGACCTTGTCATGCTACATGTTCTTCATAAATAGACTAAAGCCTGTACAACAGAGCTATGACAAATTCTTCAGAAAACGGTCCTTTGTTCTGTAAAATGTCACAGAGAAGTTTTTGTTCTTTCATTTCATCATTCAGGACCCTCCAGGCTTTACTCACAATGCATCTTCAAGAGGTATTTCTACCCCAGATATGAATTAGAAATAAACTGTGATTCTTCTCCCTTCTTACATAAATACTGGATGATGATTAAGTTTATGCAAAAAATAACAGCTCTCTCCAAAACAATAGAGAAGTTCTCTAAAATGCAGATTTTTCCATCTTGCGGTCAAGGGGTAAGCACTGTTGAGTTGAAGTACAGCTGTGAGTTAAGAGCCCATTTGTTAATAGTTTTGAGTTTTAGCTGCTTCTGTTGAGTTACTAGAATCAGAATAAAAATATTAAAGTGCTCAGTAATTATTGCTTCATTTTGGAAATGCTATTGATGTTTCATGTGTTCCTTTTCATTGCTACATTTGTTTTTGTTCCAATTGTGGGAACATTTGGCAGGAAGAAAAGAGATTCTCTGCCTGCCCACCTGTTAGCTGGCTGCTGGACAGCCAGATGCTACTGATACAAACCTAACACTTGAAACAGTGGCAGCCAGTACCCAAGCACAGCATTGGAAGGGAATAGGAAAAGGAGGAAGAGGAGGGGAAGAGGGAAGGGATGCTCCCTTCCTTCCTTTGATCTTCTTGAACTTTCTAAACCAGAGAGCAGGATGATGATTAAATTAATAGTATCCCCTCATTTTCTGAGTATTGTGACTCCAGGCATCAAGGCAAGAAGGGCTTTCCTAGGAGAAGAATCTTCCTGAGTAATTTGGAGCCTAAGTATGGGGCTTGGAGTTCGGGTCTGAGGCCCAGAAGCTGGAGCCAAAGCACAATGTTGGAGCCTTCTAAACTGGTTGATCCAGCAAGATTCCCTTCCCAGCTTAAAGCTAGACTAAAAGGGAAGCAGCCTCACCTATTCTGAAAGCAGCACTTGGTACTCATGTATATGCAGAATTATTAAATGTGAGCTTCGAAGAATGAATGGTAAATTTTGTTTATAGGGAACAGATCATCCTTCTTTAGAAGCAAGGCAGGAAAAACTTGAGGACTGGGATCTTAGTATGCAGAGAGATGGCTGCAAATAAAATAACTGACTTTGCCTTATACTCACAATGTGAAGGCCTTTGCATATATTCACAATGTGAAGGTGCAGAAGAACCTTTGAACCATATGCAGTGATATTTTTATGTTTCATATAATAGTTTGAAAAGATGAAAACTTGAGAAAATGATTGGGGTTTCGGTAATAGTCAAATGTTCTTAAATTTATTTAATTAGTTAAAAGGCAGATGATTAGTTAAATGTTATTGAGTCAACAGTCTTAGTTGTAAGGATAAAAATGTAGGATACCTTAAGTTGTAAGGATAAAAAAGTAGGATGCCTCTTAAAAACTTAGAAGTCTATAATTGTAAGTTACAGTTCTATACAATTAGAACAGTTAAACTTTTTGCCTTTTTGTATTTCTGATGTTCCTCAGAAATAGCAGATGCATAAAAAATAGCATTAAAATAATAGCTAAAGATATATGAGGTAATGTAGTAAAGTTGTTGAAGAAAAGTAATCACTTAACTTAGAAAACATTTGCGTATGGCACATAAATATATGCCTTGATGCAGTGTGGGGTGATCTATAATTTTAGATAGGATTTTGCTCATGAATTTCCCCTGCTGTAGGCAGAAAAGCTTGCTTTATGCAGGTCAGTGATAAATGCTGTGTTGACTTTTGCATAACTAAAACCTGAACTATAAATGATGGTTAGAGAGAATCCACTATAGGTTATGGATGTACTATGGGTTATTGAAATTTGCCTCTAGTATAAAGTAAGGAATCCTAAGTAGTTTTGAAATTAATTAGTCCCAATTAGTGTATTTATTATGGTAATTATCTAGTTGATTATGTTAGCTAATTTAATCTAGAATACTTTCCACAAAAATTATCAGGAAGAAGTTGAGGGACCAATACCACTGTAGCTAGAGGAAATATTGACTAAAATATTAGAGCTTGTTGCTTATTGTGGAGTCCTCAAATGTGCATGTAATTAATCATTGGCTGTTTTCTATCTGCATCCAAAAAGTGTAGTTATCAAATAGAGCTTCAGTCACACTGGAGGCTGCTGAGAATTTTTCCACTCAAGGTTTTGACAGCAACCAAGATGTCAAGATTTTCAAAAACCATGGGCACTTACTGGAGGCAGAGCTCCCAAACAAAACTAAGTAGCATCCCATGACACTTCTCATGGAATTCTGGCAGTGTGTCAACCAAGAACCTTTTCTCATCTTTTGATTGCTGTGCCTACAGCCCACTCAGCTCTCAATTTTTGGGAAAGAAATAGGTAAGAAATAAAATACAGCTAGCTGATGCTTGCCAAATACTGGAGGTTTGCCCATCATTTAAGAACAATAAGAGGAGTGCACAAAGAAATGTTAGGGAGGTAATTCACTTCCATCCACCTTAAGTTTTTCAGATCTGCATGACTGGACATCACATTAGATATGTTTAGGTTTGTAATTAAGCATACCTGTTATCTCCCAGGTGTGTATGATTCTTATATAAATAAGACCACAAAAGAGGAACACAGTAGATGTGCAAATTTAACAAAATTATAGGCAAAGTGAAAGGAGTGCACATAGCATTCATGACAGTCTTCAAACAGACTGCAATTACTTACTAATATATATCTGCAATTTATTCTGGCAGCTGTCATATCACATTGTGTTTGCTAGCATGTCTCTGCAATGAAAAGAATCCTCTCTAGGGATATTGTCATGTGAGCAGCTCTGTTTTCAGTCTTTTACAGGCTCAGAGCTGTATTTAGTAAATAGGCACACTTTCCAGTTTGGAGTTGGCAGCATTAAGCAAGTAATTCTATTCATATTTTGCTTATACTAGCATTTTACCCTGTTTTCTTTTTTTTAAAAAATGAAATGTTTTACCAAATTAGAGAAGAGAGATTGTTTATGTATGCAGGGAACTGTATAAGCTTTTTGCACCGTTCAAGGGCATGGACGCTACCCGCAGATGCAAATGTCAATGGCCACTTCTTTTCAGCAAGCAATATTAAAATGAAAGAGAACTGCATAAGAGCACAGCTGTTCTCTTACGTGACTCTCCTGTGTTCCAATAGGGACTGTGCAGAAGTTTCTGATAGATTATGTCCTATGTCAATTGCAAACTGCCAGCTGCAGTTTTCTTAGCATACAGATAAATTAGAGCTGGAGTCTCCAGGTCTGTGTGTCTGAACATGAGACTCCTGGAAGGACTACTGAGCGGTCGATTTTTCCTCTCTACATGAAGAAGGAAAGGAGAATCCCTTTCTTTTCAAGAAATTGTCTCTGATGAGTTTGAAAATGTACTAATAAAGATAGGAGTTTAATCTTTCAGACTAAGGGATGTTGTTTTGTTTCACGTTGGCTTTTGATGGCCTCCTTCCCAGCATATCCTTATGCCCCCTAGGGATGACAGCCTTCAGGTAGTGGTTGGAGTTCTCTCAGAATTCCAGCGGATTTCCAGACAGTAGAGATCAGTTCTAGAGAAAATGGCAGCTTCATATGGTAGACTTTCTGGCATGACTTCCCTCCTGACCTCCTTTTCCTTCCTCCCCAGGCTCTGCTTCCAAACCTCTAGGAATTTCCCAACCTGGAATTGGGAACCATACCCCTTTGTGTGATTTCTTTGACTTACTTCATAGTATTTAAATGCAATAGGGGAAGAAAGATAGTTAAAGGTGGAAGAAATAGTATTGTTGTTCAATCAGATCTTGCCAAGTGATGAATTCACCCCCCCCCCCCGAATGATCACCCAGACCCAGCTGGTGTATAATGCCATAATGGTCCCTTGAAACTTGCAGCTGTTTCTGTGCAGATGAAGCAAATTGTTTAAAAATTGAAACAGCTCCTTGTTTCATACATTGGTATGTTTTGGGATAGTGCTGTAATATCTAACTGAAACTAGAAACCCATTCAAAAAATCCCCTCCAGGGAATCCCAGGCCAAGATTCTACCCCTTCCCCCCCAGAAAAACCCCAACTATGCAGGGGGTGGCATTTAAGGAAAGGCTGTTTGAATCCCAAATTCCTATTACATCTTGCAGGAGGTAGCTTAATCCAAGCTTAATCATCAGACCTAAATCAATTTCTGTCTGCTACACTTTAAATAATTTAACACTGGGACATGATGTATTGAGGCTAAAAACTTTAAGGGCTCTTTTTCAGCAGCAGAGCTATCATGAGGCCTAGCAAACAGAGAAACCATGAAGCAGGGGAAATGGAGAGCAGCACAGAGCAGATAATATGGCACTAGCAATTTAACACTCTGGTAAACACACCACTCTAGCAGGTCATCCAGATTAGGTTTGCCGGTTCCAAGGTCCCAGTGGGGGATCCCCCAGTTTTGCAGGCTCCTTTCTGCTGCCAGCCAACTGGCTGGAGGGGGAAAACCCTGCCCCAATTTCCCCCTGTTACTTTTGCTTTCAATGTTGACTTTGTCAAATATTTTTGTAAAGGGAAAAGTTGCTAATGGAATTCAGTTTGGATTACTTCATAAACTTCTGATCTGGTAAACCTAACCTGTGCATAGAGTTTAACATATGCATCTGGATAAGGGTTGCCAGGTCCAACAGTCACCATGCGCCTTTCCACCTGGGAAGGCTTAGAAGCTTGGAAACTCCTTGTATTTTGGAAGATGTGTGTGCCTTTAGATGTGAATAGAAGCAAGGCTGAATGGGGATGGGATGAGCCAGCAGAGCCACATGGGTTTTTCTGATAAGTCTGGGATACAGTGAGTAAGTAAGAGAGCTTCCATTTGTTTTGCATTTGTTTTAGAAGTTGTTTGCACAGTTTGCACAGTAAAATAGGTACTACAGAGTAATTTCATTTCCCTGTGAAATACACCAGATAGTTACATTTAACTCGTCTGAGTAAATTGCCCCAGTGAGATTACAAAAGTGTGGGCTTGCAAAACTGCTTATTTTCTCTGCCTTTTGTTTGTGTGTGTGTGTGTGTGCGTGTTCCCATTCATTTAGTGCAGGGGTGGCCAATGGTAGCTCTCCAGATGTTTTTTGCCTACAACTTCCATCAGCCCCAGCCAGCATGGCCAATGGCTGGGGCTGACGGGAGTTGTAGGCAAAAAAAAATCTGGAGAGCTACCATTGGCCAACCCCTGATTCAGTGGATATGCAGCTGCTGGGGGATGAAGAAATGAAGACTGTATTCAGGGGAACTGCACTGCTGTGTTTTTATTTGTTTTAGGTAATGGGAAAGTCTCCTGGCCTCACCCCCAAAGTTCCCAGGTATTTTCTGAGTTGGACCTGGCAACCCTTATCCAGATGCATATGTTAAACTCTATGCACAGATTAGGTTTACCAGATCAGAAGTTTATGAGGTAATCCAAACTGAACTCCATTAGCAACTTTTCCCTTTACAAAAATATTTGACAAAGTCAACATTGAAAGCAAAAATAATAGGGGCAAATGCAGAAGAAGCTCTAGACCCTGGTGTCCATCTAACTATAAAATGATCCCAGTAAGAGGCATTGGAAAATTGAAACTGCAATTCCAATGTATGTTTTTGTGGAATCCCAGAAAGAGATCTGCTTGCCTGTTTAAATACAGCCTGGCCAGATCTATAGTTAGATTCAATTGAATTCAAAGAGCTCCCTCATGTCTGCATACAGATACCCTGGAAGGGATTGTGAAGTTCCCACATTTCAAAAGAACAAGATAGTCCTCCTTACCATATTTGGGGGTCTTGTTAATACAAAGATAATTTCAGTATTCCAGAATATTTGCCATGAAACAAAGTGATAAACAAAATAATATCTTTCAACTACCTATTATACACTCCTTCCACATTTGACACACTATACACACTCTATCTATGTTAGCTCAAGTCTTCTGAGATAAGCATTGTTGGATATCGAAGATGAAGAAGAAGATTATGAAGAAACTGGATTTATCTCAGAGCAGTTTACAATCTCCTTTACCCAGGACCGGATCTACATGTTTTTTGAGGGGGGGGGGATTAAAAAATGACACCCCTTTATGGGCCATTCTATCTTATGGTCCCATAGAATACAATGGACTCCTTACCCAATTTGGTGCCCCCCTCCGCTTGTGCCCGGGGCAAGAAGCCCCCTCTGCCCCTCCTAGATTTGGCCCTGCCTTTACCTTCCTCACCCACAATAGTTACCCTGTGAGCTAGGTGGGGCTGAATGAGCTCTCACAGAAGCTGCTCTTTCAAGGACAGCTCTGTGAGGGCTATGACTGCTCCAAGGACATTCCAGCAGCTGCAAGTAGAGGAGTAGGGAATCAAACTCGGTTCTCCCAGATAACAGTCCATGCACTTAACCACTACACCAAAAGTCATATGCAGCTTGTCTAGAGTTGCCTGCTCTAGGTTGGGAAATTCCTGGAGATTTGGAAATGGAGAGGTTTAATTTTGTATTAACTGCCATTACCACTTCAAAAGTATTGTTGAATATGGAATTATAGAAAAGGTTTAATTGCTATTTTGTATAAACCACTATTACTACTTCAAAATCAGTAGCAAACATACATGTAGGGCACCGAGATGTAGATGAAAAAATGTATCCTGAAAGTATCTTTAAGAAAGGCACAAGATGATTTTGGAGAAGATGTGAAACAACTGGTGGTTAACTTCCACAGGTGGTAGCCCTGTGTTATCATTCAAGGCTTTTGGAAATGTCATAGACAAGATTCAAGAAATCACAGATTACCAACTTTCCAAAGATTTTCTTTTAAATAGTGGCTGGAATGGTGCATTAAAAAAATGGTCAGGGCTTCCATCTCTGTTTCACTTATAGGAGGAAGAAGGTCTAAAAAGAAAAGGATAGATTTAAAAAATGAAAACAAAACAGTGTTTGTTTTTTCATCCAATCTAAAAGTTCCTTTGGAACCTCCTGATAATTTTAAAAATAAATGAACATTTTGCTAAGGGACATTTTTATTGTGCTGTTTCCACAGCTCAATGAAAAATTCTGCCAATATCCTACCAGTGTAATACTCATGCAGTGCTAGTTGTATAATCGAGAATGCCTGTGTGTCCTAGTGCTGAAAGACATCATTTCAAAGTATACCATAGTGGAACAATCAATAGATAGAAGCCTGTCATTTCCTTTTTGCCTGTTTTTCTTATAATATGGAAGTAAGCCCTTGATTGAATGTAGGGTACAAAGCCTGCATATGTGTGATATATAGCCAGGCTATGAACGCTGTTTTTTAACTACTTAAGATGTCCTTTGTTGTACACTAAAAATGATGAAAGGGAACATTAAATCTACCAAACAGCGGAGCAATATACTGTTTAGATAAATATGGATGATTGTTATACAAGCTGAATGCATCTTGGGAAAAGAGGGGAAGCAAGATATCAAAGAAATGATAGCATTGCTAAATAATGGCATAGTAAAACTATTCTCCTGGACATGCCCTTTGAGAGTAATGCTAGAAAGAGATAATATGCATGTTGGATTGTGAGAACATTCACTCTGAGATACCATTTATCATTGCAAGTCTGATGCCAACAAGTCCAGGTGATTGCCATGCAAAGTATATGAAATACAGCAGCTTAGCTGGCTATCAAAGGAGGGAAAGTGTTCTGCACGGCCAAGTGTGTTTGCCAAACGGCATTCTTTACAGTGATGGCATGGGAGACAAGTTCTCTTTTGATGCATTAGTGACAAGAAGATAAAACATATGGGTCTAAGAAGACTTTCTGGCAGAAAATAACCAATGGGCTTAGAAGGAAGAAAGTCAGTGGACTCAAAAGTATGCTTAGAATTGCAATGTTGCCATTTTTATATGTATCATACCAGCTAGCCAACATACACTGAGATAGTCTAGCTGTTCTAATTTATCCTCCATGAACTGAAATAAAAGTTTTTTCTTGTTTTAAAACATATTATAGTAATCTTGTTTAAGGCAGCACTCATGCTGCGACAAAGCCACTTAAAAGCAGCCACTGTCCTGTGTATTTTTAGGATTGTCATTTATTCAGGGAGCCGGTGTTAATAATGTGCAGCAGCAGGATTCAGCTTGCCTCCAGGCCTTCCATCTTTACCTTACTTATACTGCAGGAAGAGAGCTTGTTCAGGTTAATTTCCTCACCCAGCCTTGGCTTTGATTTCTGATTCAACAAAATGGACAGAGAAAATTTTATGCATGTACTGGAGTGACTCTAGCACCAGCAAATCTTCAGAGACATACAGAAAGGATCCCCAAGATCAGGACTGGTTCTAGATTCTGTTTTGTCCCAAACAAGCCACACCAATTGTCTCTTCCCTTGCCCTCTGCAGGCCTGGTCCAAGCTGGCCTCTTTGTGGTGATGCTACAGGGGCTTCGCTTGGGCCTGGCTTGGGGTCAAGTGAGTCAACGGTGAGAGATACCCATAACCATCAGCGGTCAGGAGCCAGCTGAGCCCCTATGCTGCATCAGTGACCTCTTTATATGCTACCCCAGGTAATCATTTGGACAGGCAATAGCCTTGCCTGAGATATTGTTTAGCTCTTCAAGCTCATTTATTGTATATATAATGAAGTAGATCATCCGATTTTGATTGAAAAGAACAGTTGCTACATTTGAAGGGGGATGTTGTTCCTTATTTATGCATTGGTGCTGCCCTTTGATCAGCATATTGTGCTTTTTGGAATTTATTATGTGAAACCACCACCATATGGAGGCTGCTTGAAACTGTATCCATGTAGAGGCTGTATCACATGGTGAGACAGTGGTGTGTCACCTTGGAAGGCCATCACATACTTGGTTTTCTGTCCTAATCCAAAATGTTCATGTAAGCAGTGATGTGGAGAAAACCATGTTGCGATGCCCAATTAATGTGCAAAATGCTATAGACAAATAGCATTTTTACTCTGCATACAAAGTGGAAGAGGCTTTACTATTAAACTGAAGATAAGTAATGACATTGCTGGCAGCTTTCAATTCTGCTTGATTTTTGTACAAATGAAACAAAATTTGCAAGCTTTCTCCAGTTTGAAATTGGTGGACTCACATGTTAATCTAAGGCAGAAACTTCTAATACTACACATTTGCTGTCAGCTATCAGCCTGCAGTTATACGGCGCATAGCATACTTAAAAGTAGAGCTTCTGATCAGGAGAGCCTACAGTTTGTGCCAAAATGTTGAATCCCAATTTTTTAGGACTCAAGTTTTGTATTTTCAGGGAACTGGTGTTGTAATTTACCTTGTGGCATAAAAAGAGATTTGCCCATTCGGATAAACACAGTGTGACTTGCCATACCTGAGCAGTAAGGTAACAAACATTGTGTGTCTATAAAGACTAGCCCATCACCAATTGTATAGTTTAGTATTATTATTATGAATAATCATAGTCAGATATTTGACTGGTAGATAGTGTTCTACAATTTGAAATCTAGCCAAATTCTTGGGAATTGCAGAGTAATCTTTGCAGGATTCTTGCTGTTCCAAGCAACACTGTCTTCTGGATCTGAGCTAGTGTTTTTACTGAATGCCCAGGATATCCAGGTGTTTCTTGAGAATTCTAGGCACTGCTCCAAGGGCTGCAGTGACAGCTGGCACAGTGGTAACCTTCTTCTTCCAGAGATGCTCTGATTCTATTTGTAGGCCTTGGTATTCTGTTATATTATCCTGTTTTTTTCTTTTCTATTCTCCTGGGATTGCAATATCAATTATCCAAACTTTATTTCTCATTTTTTTCTACAATTGTGATATTAAAAGTGTTATGCTTCAGGTATTTATCTGTTTGCAATGGGAAGTACCAAAGAATCTTTGTTTTATCGTTCTCCACGGTCTTATCTGATTTGTGCTCCCATGAATTTATAGCTGATGGGAAGCCATAATTCTTGCAAAGATTCCAGTGCAACATAGTTGCAGCTCTTTTGTGATGTTCTATTACCACCACCACCACCATCATCATCATGATGGTGGTGGTGGTATGGGACTCAAAATCTTCTCACCATCCCCGGGCCCAAGGAAGTGCGTCTCAAAACAACTAGAGGCAGGGCCTTTTCCACAATGGCCCCTATGTGGTGGAACCAGCTACCGGAAGAGGTGAGGGCCCTGCGGGATCTTACTCAGTTCCGCAGGGCCTGTAAGATGACCCTCTTCCGGTTAGCCTACGCCTGACTGGACAAATGTAGCTTTCTAGATTTTTGTGATTATACTGTATAGCTTCAATGTAAAAAATTTAAGGTTTTTAGGTTTTTAAATGCTTGATTTTAAATGTAATAACTTTGTTCCGATTTTATTGTTTTATTGTTTGTTGTAAGCTGCCCTGAGCCACTTGTGGGAAGGGCGGGATATAAGTTATGGAATAAATAAATAAACGGAATAAATGAAGATGAGGCTTGGATTTCCTTAGGCACCAATGTGGCTTGTGTTGGTCCTGAGTAATGATAAATTGCAGTAATATAAGTGCAGGACAAGTTTTTCTTTTTTCAAAAGTGTGGCCTTGTTTGCTCAGCACCATGTAGATGGACTGAAGTGTTTGATGTCCTTCATTATATAATATGTCCTTTGAAGGAGGACACTCCTTCCATTTCAGCATAAGAAAATTAGAATTCCATACGGAGAGGAAATAGGACTTCAAAGTCAGCAAGCCTGGCTAAGTAATAAAGTCTTCTTTTATCTGTTTTTGGCTGGAGATGCTATCTCTCTGGCTCACTAACCCCAATCCTCAAAGATAAAGAAGGGCAAGATGATCATTGGCAGAAAAAGGACTCATACTGAAGATCTGACTTAATTCTGTCTCTGCTGAGACATTGCTGAAGTATCTGATATACACTTTCCTGCACCTTTTGTACGTTTTATTGTCACAGTTTTGTCACATGGTCCCTTAGCCTTGTGGCTGATGAGATCTGGAAGGAAAAAAAATAGGTTTATTGGGGCATATATTTTATTTTGAAAATATCTGTCCTTAATGTTTGGGATTCTGTTAAACATTTTTTCCTGCTCATCGTGACCCCGATTCAAAGTTTCGTAAGCATTCTGAGGTGAATGGGTCTCCCAGTGAACACAAGGGTCCCAATGCATAGAATTCACCACCCATGTCATGTGCATGCAGTAGACTTATGCATGTTGTACTAGAAAATGGAGACCCTTATATTTGTTAAAGTCTCATGAGTACAATGCTATTCCACGCACACAAGGAGATTTGGATGAACCATTAATTTCTGTAATTTTACCCTCTCTCAATAGTCTCATGTTAAGATTTCTTCTCTTAACGGTTCTAGGAACAGGGTTATTTTTGAGGTCACTTCTTACCATTGTCAAAGAAGGCATTGTTCAAGAGGAGCTCTAGTAGTAGTTGCTCACATTTCTACAAAACACTGGAATGTGTCTTAGTTATCATGATGAAAGGATAACTGGAGGGAAAAAGAAACTTTTTCTACTAAATTACAGGCATTTTGCTGGATTATTCTATTCTGAAAAAATAAAGTAAAAGAGATCAAAGACAACAGAATGGTTCTTATTGATCTCAAACTAAATGATAATCGATTTGAGGAAAAATAGATTATAATACATGTGCAAGTTTCAAGGAGTTAGACTTGTCATTCTGCAAAAGAAAGTCACTTAGAATTTAACAAAGAGGCCAAACTGGGTTTTTTCATAAAAAAAGCCCAGCAAGAACTTGTTTGCCTATTAGGCCACACCCTCTGACATCACTATTGTTTCACACATTTTTTTTGTAGAAAAAGCCCACAGGAACTCATTTACATATTAGGCCACACACCCTGACACCAGGTCAGCTGGAATTGCATTCCTGTGCGTTCCTGATAAAAAACTCCCCCAAACCCTGTCTAAACCCAACACTTAAGCTTTTATTTATTTGGAACATTTTTATTGATAACATTTGTATGCTGTCCCAGTCAGGATCCACAAGATAGAAAATATAAAAAAAACATTAAAGCATTTAAACTATTAAAAATGCAGTTAGAATTATAAAACACAGTTTAATACACAAACAAACAACACTAGAAGAGGGACAATAACTGTTATTGGGGAATGAAATAAAAAGGAAGTGCAGAAGAACTGATTGTGACATTCTCAAAAGAAATGACGTTTGGGATGACAGAGTCCTTTAATTGTTTTCATCAGAATTGTCTCTCTCACACATACTATTTATCTTGAATATTGAGGATTGCATTGATTATAGATTACATTTTATAAAATCTCTGGTTTCTCTTCAGATCAGTGACATTATGTCATTCTATGATACTTTTATATAACATCTTTGCTTTTGTTTAAGAAATGAGTGGTCCTTCCTAACTCACATCATTCTATCCCAAACATCTTAAACTTCTTTCAAAATTAATGAATAGTTTTAGTACAGGTGTACAATTTTTTTCCTTCTCTCATTCACTCTTGTACTTTTTCCCTACATATAGCATACATGTACATTTGTAAAATCCCTATTTAGTTGCTCATTGTTTATTTAGAAACAAGAGTGCTGTAACTAGACTGTTGTATTCACCGCTATTTGTTTCTAGGCATTTTGTTATTCTATTCTCTACAATTAAGTTTTTGCATGACCACTGTGTTCCATAATTCACAGATAACTTTCTATGTGAAATTCAGCTCCTACTGTATTACTGCATCAGTAACAGAATCATATAAAGCAGAGAAATGAAAACCCCATCCCCCCAACCTTTCCCCTATTATTATATGGTAAGGTAGCTGCGTTTTGTAAATGTCTCTTATTCAATATGTTGCAACCACAGTAACCTTTTTATAGAAGCAATTTAGAATTAAAAATATGCAGCCTAAGTATGAAGGCTAAAGAACTAATTATGTTCATAATGTTCCCCCATCCCTCTCATTTAAACACTTAAGACATGCTGATCAAAAATGCCTATCAAATTGAGCTAAATTAGTGTACGACACATTTGTGATGCTCAATTTAGCATTACTATGAAAAATCCATTTGGGATAATAGACATTGCCCCTGGGATTAAGAAGAGTAAAGACTCAAGTTTTGGATTGCTAATTAAAAATTAGTAATACTGGAAAATGTTTTCTTCTTGTTTTGGCATACATGTCAAGTGAGTGAGGGTCATAAGGTGCTTTCATCTCATGAAGCACACTTGTGGAATTGCATAAGTTATGATTGCTAAGAGAATTTTGTTTGTATTGGCTCCATTTCCAATTAGTATGGCAATTCGGCCCCTTCCCAGCTGAGCGGGCAAACGCCCGCCCTAGGCTGGGGGCCGTTCATTGCCTCCCCTGCAGGAGGGAGACAATGGATTCACCCTCAACGGCCAGGGGGCGGGCCACCTTATATAGGCTGGCCCGGCCCCTTGTGGCGCAGTTGTTTCAGGGTTGTCGGGTCCTGCGGTGCACTCGGCCGTGCGCGCTGTTGGGCAGGCCGAGTGAAGCGGCGTCGAGGCGACCGGCGTGGGACGCTTCGCTACTGGCCCTCGGACGGGCAGCCGGGCCGGGACTCGGGCGGAGCGGCGGACATCGCGCGCGGCGCGATCACCAGTGCCGGGTGGTCTGTTGACGACGGGGTTTTTTCTTCAGCTCCGGTTCCTGGGAGCGTGCCACGCGGCGTTAGAGCCGGTTGTGGGGAGCCTCCCATTTCGGGCGGACGGCGGGCGCTCGCCTAACCCCCCCCTTATTTTCTTCGGGCGCTACAGCTGATCGGCGGGGCGGCGGCTTGGGCTGAGGACGGGCGCACGTGTTCTTTACGGTCCTTTTTGCTCCTTCCTTGGCGCCGCGTGCGCGGCTTGAGGCTTCAGCCGCGCGGCGGTGAGGCCGTTGGGAGCGTCGGCTGGCCTTCTGCGGCCCTACCTGCTCCTCTCACTTCCCTGCCTGGCTTTAACAGTCCGGTTTTCCAACTACCCGCGGTGGCCCTGTAGGCTGGGCTTTTTAAGACGGGAAGGGCTCTTCTTCACCCCCCCCCTTTCTCCCCTGGAATTTTTTCCTTGGGGGGTTTTTTCTTAGTTCGTTGTCTGGGGGGATAGGATTTTGCTTGCTAGCTAGTGTTTGCTGATTGGCTGGGGCTGTGTTGCCCTGGTCCTGACACCATCATTCCTTGGGGTTTTGGATCTACGTTTTCCAGTCATGGGGCCTAAAAAGGGGCAGGGCCCTTCAAAGGGCAAGCAGCCCGCCAAGAAGCCTGTTAAGCGGCCCGCTCCAGCTGAGCCACCCACTGAAGAGGCTGACGACGCGGTCACGCGCCAGGCCATTTTGGACCAGCTTACAGCCTTAGAGGGTGAAATGGGGGTGGCGGGCCCCTCAAGGAGAGTCGCTGGGCTTATTGGCTCGGGTAGGGCGGCTACCATTGCTTTCCAGAAGGAGGTACTTGCACGTCTCTCTGCCTTACAGGGTCGAGAGGAGTGCAAGGATCCGGACCCTGAGACCCCTTCGGACGTACCTGGGCAGCAGCCAGATGATGTGGTAGTGGTTCCAGCGGATCAAGAAGGTAGGTTGCCGGGCCAGCCACGGGGGTCGGGTTGGCCGTGGGGCCCGTGGGGCCCAGTCATTGGCCCAGGCATGGGCGGGACAGGGCATCACTATTTGCCCGCTGCTCAGGGGCTGGGCGGCTCCTTCTCTTCGGGCCAGCAGTCGTTTGTTGGGTGGCCATCCCCAGCCCATTTTTCCCAAGGGCTGGCCGGATCGTCTTCGGCTTGGCAAGCTTTCCCGTTCGGGGCAACGCAGCCGGCGTCCAGTGGTGGTAATGTAACCCCCCCGGCGGGTGTGGCTTCCCCGTGGGGGGTCCAATCGGGGCACATACAGCCATTGAGCCCCCCGCAGCAGTGGGGCGGGTGGGGTTTTACAGCCCCTCCGGCTGTTCCTTACAGTTCTGTGGCATTTCACGCCATCCCCTTTGGGGATTCGGCTTTGCCACTCGGTGATCACCTTACCCCAGCCACAAGGGAAAAGATACTGAAGGGCGAATACGTGGACGTATTCAGCCTGTTGTTTAGGGAGTTGGAAAAGAAACCCAAAGAAGAAATGGATGAAAAAGATAAAGAAAAGCTGAGAAAGAGGAAGGTGGACAGATCATGGTCCAATTGGCTACCCGGATTCTTAATTTATGCGGGTGTAATCGCCAGAGCTCAGCCGTGGCGTGCTGCCCATCTCTTCCAGTATTGCGATATCATTTATCGCGCATACAGTGATTTTGTTGGCGGGGCGTGGCTGCAGTATGATGAGGCGTTTAGAATGCGGGCTGCAGTAACCCCTGGTCTCCCTTGGGACCAAATTAACCAACAGCTTTGGCTGCAGCTCATGGCGCCGGCCAAACCTAATCTAGGGGACCGTTCTGACAGCGGTCACATTGTTCAGAAATCTGCCCATCTTCCTACCGCCCGCGCCCCTGCGGGGCAGCCGGTTCAACCTCGGCTGCTTTGCTGGGAGTTTACCTCCCAAGGGTCGTGCGCTAGAAGGGCATGTCGCTACAAACACGAGTGTCCGTTGTGTGGGGGCCCTCATGCCTTCACGGCATGTAACCGGTCCAAGCCTAAAAGTGGCTCCAAGCGGCCGGGAGGCCCCAGCCAGCAGTCTGGGAAAGGGTCCCAGCCCCATCAAGGTAACGGTTCTTAGGCGGTTGCTTCACGGCTATCCGTGTCCTGAAGACCAAAGAATTTTGTTAGAAGGGTTTGAGTTTGGGTTTAGGATCCCTTACCAGGGTCCTCGGGCTCCGTTCTTGTGTTCCAATCTGAAGTCCGTTAAAGGGTTGGAACATATTGTTAGGGCCAAGATTAAAAAAGAGTGTGCGGAAGGGCGTGTTTTGGGTCCATTTTTAGAACCCCCGGTGCCCAATTTGCGCGTTTCGCCTTTGGGGGTGGTGCCCAAGAAGGCAGAGGGGGAGTACCGCTTAATACATCACCTATCATATCCCCGTGGGCAGTCGGTTAACGATGCCATTCCCGGAGAAATGTGCTCCGTGAGGTACACGTCTTTTGACAAGGCTGTGGGGATTGTGCGGCGTTGCGGCCCAGGTGCCGAGCTGGCAAAAGCCGACATCAAGTCGGCGTTTCGGCTGTTGCCGGTGCACCCGGCTGATTTTGAGTTATTAGGTTTTTCCTTCGAGGGAGTTTTTTACATGGACCGGGCCCTTCCCATGGGATGTTCTGTTTCTTGCGCTGCGTTTGAGCGCTTTAGCACGTTTTTAGAGTGGGCCTTGCAGCGTCGGACGGGGATGCGCGACATGGCGCACTACCTTGATGACTTTCTTTTCGTAGGCCCGGCGGGCACGGGGCAATGTGCCCACCTGCTCAGAGCTTTTGAGAGCCTGGCAGAAGAACTGGGGGTCCCGTTGGCTGTGGAAAAGACGGAGGGCCCCTCTACGGTTTTGACGTTTTTAGGGATAGAACTTGACACTGTGCTGCAACTCTCACGGCTGCCATTGGATAAGTTGCAGGTCTTGCGGCAGAAGATTGCCGAGGTTAAGGGCAAGCGCAAGGTCACGCTCGTGGAGCTCCAACAGTTAGTAGGCCACTTGAATTTTGCCTGCAAGGTTGTGGCCCCGGGCAGGGCATTTTTGCGGCAATTCTGTGAAGGCATGACGGCTTTACGCTCGCCACATCATTTCACTCGGGTTACCAAGGGTATGCGCGAGGACTTAAAGGTTTGGGAGGCCTTTTTGGAGGACTTCAATGGCGCTTCCTTTTGGCGCAAGGTCATGTTACTGGAGGCGGAGCTGCAGATCGTCTCGGACGCCTCCGGCGCCATTGGTTTTGGTGTGTATTTCCGGGGCCAATGGTGTGCGGAGCCTTGGCCGGATGAGTGGAGGAACTCCGATTTAATTCGCAACTTGGCGTTTTTGGAGTTCTTCCCCATCGTAGTTGCTGTTTTTATTTGGGGGCATGCCCTATCAAATCACACGGTTCAGTTTTGGTGTGACAACCTGGCGGTTGTTCACGTAGTTAACAATTTAACGTCCAAGTCCCCACCTGTTATGCGTTTAGTTAGGGCGTTTACATTACGTTGCCTACAGCTGAATGTTTTGTTCGTTGCCCGTCATGTCCCTGGTGCCAGCAATGGAGTGGCAGACGCTTTGTCTCGCCAACAGATGGCGCGCTTCCGGCAGCTGGCACCAGAAGCCGACCCACGTCCTGTGCGCATGCCGGCGGAGCTTTGGCAAGTTGGAGGAACGAAGTAAACCGGGCCATCCAGCTGGCAATCGCACCCAGCACAAGGCGGACGTACCTCCGGGCGGCCAGCCAGTTCTCCACCTTCCGAGTCGGCGCTGGTTTAGAAGAGACCTGGCCCCTCCCGGTCGAGCATCTACTGCAATTCTGTGTGCGGCAGCGGGAGCGTGGCCTTTCTGTAAAATCCATTAAAGGGCAGCTTGCAGGGCTAGCTTTCACTAGTAAGGCCCGGGGGTATAACGTTCCTGTGAAGGATTTTAGGATTACCAAGACGTTAGAGGGTTGGTCCCGGGAAGGGGGTAGACAGACGGACGCCAGGCGCCCCATTTCCCCTGTTATTCTCCGTGGCCTTCACGCTACTTGGTCCTCGGTCTGTGCCTCCGGGTACGAGCAGAAGTTATTCCATGCTGCCGCACTTACGGCGTTTTTTGGCGCGCTACGGGTTTCCGAGTTAGTGGCAACCTCGCGCGGTGACGTGTCAGGTAGGGCCCTTCAAGTGGGGGATGTGAAGTTTGTGGAGGGCCGGGCAGTTATCCACGTTCGCCGGTCTAAGACCGACCAACGACAGAGGGGGTGTTCCATAACCTTGGGCCCCTGTACGGAGCCCGGTCTTTGCCCGGTACTTGCGCTCAAGGGTTATGTTGTTGTTCGCGGTTCTGCCCAGGGCCATTTTTTCTGCCATGAGGATTCAGCTCCCCTGACTAAGTACCAGTTTTGGGCCATCACCTGTAGGGCCTTGGAAAAACTGGGCTTGGGTGGTGCCAGGTTTGGCACCCATTCTTTCCGCATAGGTGCGGCTTCCACTGCGGCGGCAATGGGATATGGGAGCGATGCCATTCAGCGGGTTGGCCGTTGGAGGTCCGGGGCTTTTCGGACATACATTCGGCCCCTCGCAGAGTAATGGGCCTCTACCTGGGGTTTCTTCCTGTCATGTATTCTAAGTTCTTTGTTTTCTTTCATAGGTGCTGTGGCTGGCCGGAGAAGGATGCGGATCCTCATTTGCGGCCACAGTATTATCTTTTGGGCGGCCCACCATGCCCGTCGGACGCCTGTGGGATCCCAGTTGGGCCTGAGTGAGCGGGCCATAATTGAGTGGCAGGGTCGGCGGGGCATGCGGTGGGCTGGGCTCCTTTCCTTGCTGTTCCGGGAACGGAGAGGCCCTGTGCCGGACATTGTGGTGATTCACCTGGGGGAGAACGATCTGGGCCTCATGAAGGGGAAGGCCCTATCGATTCAGGCCCGGGACGACATCATCAAGATCAAGAGGAGATGGCCGGGCGTCCTTGTCCTCTGGTCGGCCATGTTGCCGCGCCGCGTCTGGCGGGCGGCTTGGGAGCCGTCAGGCTTGGAGCGGGCCAGGAGGAAAGCTAACCGAGCGTTGTGTTTAGCCTTAGAGGCGGGTTTGGGAGTTTACGTGCCACATCCGTCCATCAAAGCCAGTTCTGTGGACTTGTATAGGCCGGATGGGGTACACCTTTCAGTTAAGGGCAACGAGGCTTTTTTGGCCGACTTGCGGCGGGGACTGGAACATGTTCTGGTTTAGTGGGGGACAGATGCCTAAGCTGAGGCTTGGCTCTGTCTATGGCGGTTTGTTAGGTTGGGAACATGTTCTTTTGGGGTTTCGGTGAGCTCCCTCGGCAACGCACCGTTTGGGTGTACGGTCTCCCTGGGGTGACCTTGGCTGCACGGCTCAAGGTTGGCTTCAGGGAGCCTCGTGATCCCGCCGCTTGGAGTCGTCTACATTCCAGGCTGCACGGCTGGGACGGGGTGGAGCTCAGCGTTCGGGATCTCGTGCCTGGCTGGCCGGGCCTGAGCCGTTGGGTTGGCTCAGGCTCGGGGCCTTGGGGCTCGCCCAGTTCTCAGGTTGAGGAGGTGGTCAGCGGGATGACCCCTGGCTCAACCTGACCCCAATGTTTTTTCCCTTTGCCGTAAGTTTAATAAAGTGGCCCTTTCATCCAACATGGTTGTATGTCTCATTATTCCGAATGGGGGGGCAATTCGGCCCCTTCCCAGCCGAGCGGGCAAACGCCCGCCCTAGGCTGGGGGCCGTTCATTGCCTCCCCTGCAGGAGGGAGACAATGGATTCACCCTCAACGGCCAGGGGGCGGGCCACCTTATATAGGCTGGCCCGGCCCCTTGTGGCGCAGTTGTTTCAGGGTTGTCGGCCCGCCCGCCCATCACGCAGTGCAGGCACAGGCTGGTCGCCATGTTTACGGGGCCAGGTAGGAATTTTTCGCTTTCAAGTATATTGGCTCTACTTGAGAGTGTTTTCGCCTACCTTGTACTGCGGTTGGAGCGTGGCTGATTGGCTTAAGGCGGGACCGTTTAATCTGGTCACTGGCGGTTTGTTAGGTTGGGAACATGTTCTTTTGGGGTTTCGGTGAGCTCCCTTGGCAACGCACCGTTTGGGTGTATGGTCTCCCTGGGGTGACCTTGGCTGCACGGCTCAAGGTTGGCTTCAGGGAGCCTCGTGATCCCGCCGCTTGGAGTCGTCCACATCCCAGGCTGCACGGCTGGGACGGGGTGGAGCTCAGCGTTCGGGATCTCGTGCCTGGCTGGCCGGGCCTGAGCCGTTGGGCTGGCTCAGGCTCGGGGCCTTGGGGCTCGCCCAGTTCTCAGGTTGAGGAGGTGGTCAGCGGGATGACCCCTGGCTCAACCTGACCCCAATGTTTTTTCCCTTTGCCGTAAGTTTAATAAAGTGGCCCTTTCATCCAACATGGTTGTATGTCTCATTATTCCGAATGGGGGGGCAATATTACAGGGGTGATTGGCTTGTAGAAGACCTATAAATACAATGCTTTAAAAAGGTTGGTTCACACATGCACATGCATAGTTTTATAAATCAACACCTCAAATTTATTTATTTATTTCTATTGATTTATATCCTGCCCCTACCATGAACTGCTCGGGGTGGCTTCCAATATAGTACATTAATATAATATACAATAAAACACAATTAAAATCATAAAATATACCATAAAACAGGAGTCAAAGCTCTACAGGATACAGGTGATGGTAGTGGCTATGTGACATATCAACATAGGTGGTTCTTATTTACAATAACAGTAACATCATAAGAACATAAGAGAAGCCATGTTGGATCAGACCAATGGCCCATCCAGTCCAACACTTTGTATCACACAGTGGCCAAAAATTTATTTATTTATACACACATACACACACACAAACACACTTGGCTAATAGCCACTGATGGACCTCTGCTCCATATTTTTATCTAACCCCCTCTTGAAGCTGGCTACGCTTGTAGCCACCACCACCTCCTGTGGCAGTGAATTCCACATGTTAATCACCCTTTGGGTGAAGAAGTACCTCCTTTTATCCATTCTAACCCGACTGCTCAGCAATTTCATTGAATGCCCAAGAGTTCTTGTATTGTGAGAAAGGAAGAAAAGTACTTCTTTCTCTACTTTCTCCATCCCATGCATAATCTTGTAAACCTCTATCATGTCACCCCACAGTCGACGTTTCTCCAAGCTAAAGAGCCCCAAGCGTTTTAACCTTTCTTCATAGGGAAAGTGCTCCAAACCTGTAATCATTCTAGTTGCCCTTTTCTGCACTTTTTCCAGTGCTATAATATCCTTTTTGAGGTGCAGTGACCAGAATTGCACACAGTATTCCAAATGAGACCGCACCATCGATTTATACAGGGGCATTATGATACTGGCTGATTTGTTTTCAGTTCCATTCCTAATAATTCCCAGCATGGCGTTGGCCTTTTTTATTGCAATCGCACACTGTCTTGACATTTTCAGTGAGTTATCTACCACGACCCCAAGATCTCTCTCTTAGTCAGTCTCTGCCAGTTCACACCCAATCAACTTGTATTTGCAGCTGGGATTCTTGGCCCCAATGTGCATTACTTTGCACTTGGCCACATTGAACCTCATCTGCCACGTTGACGCCCACTCACCCAGCCTCAACAGATCCCTTTGGAGTTCCTCACAATCCTCTCTGGTTCTTACCACCCTGAACAATTTAGTGTCATCCGCAAACTTGGCCACTTCACTGCTTACTCTCAACTCCAAATCATTTATGAACAAGTTAAAGAGCATGGGACCCAGTACTGAGCCCTGTGGCACTCCACTGCTTACCATTCTCCACTGCAAAGACTGCCCATTTATACTCACTCTCTGCTTCCTATTAATTAGCCAGTTTTTGATCCACAAAAGGACCTGTCCTTTTACTCCATGACTCCCGAGCTTACTAAGGAGCCTTTGATGAGGAACTTTATCAAAAGCTTTCTGGAAGTCAAGGTAAACAATATCTATCAGGTCTCCTTTGTCTACATGTTTGTTCACCCCCTCAAAGAAATGTAACAGGTTAGTGAGGCAAGATCTTCCCTTACCGAACCCATGCTGAGTCTTCCTCAATAACGTGTGTTCATCAATGTGCCTCCTCATTCTGTCCTTGATAATGGTTTCTACCAACTTTCCCGGTATTGAAGTCAGACTAATGGCCTGTATTTACCCGGATCTCCTCTGGAACCCTTTTTAAAGATGGGGGTGACATTTGCTACCTTCCAGTCCTCAGGAGCGGAGGCAGATGTCAATGAAAGATTACATATTTTTGTCAGAAGATCCACAAGTTCAACTTTGAGTTCTTTCAGAACTCTTGGATGTATGCCTGCCTGATCACAGTCTTGCATTTGATTTGCCATTGCCTGTTTTCCCTTTTATTAATTTCACTTGGACTAGCTTTCCACCACTTAAAGGAGTCCTTCTTACCTTTTACAGCTTCCATTACTTTGTTTGTTAACCATGCAGGCCTTCTCTTATACCTGCTTGTACCTTTCCTAACTTGTGGTATATATTTTATCTGTGCTTCTAGGATTGTAGTTTTAAATAGCCTCCAAGCTTCCCCAAGCGTTTTAACTGTATTTACCTTTCCTTTCCTCTTCACATGCCTCCGCATCAGAGAATTTACTCCTTTTAAAGTTAAACGTGGTTGTGCTGGTCTTTTGGGGCAACTCCCTATTTATACAAATAGTGAAATCAATAACGTTATGGTCACTGCTCCCAAGCGGTGAGATCACTTTTACATCTCTCACCAGGTCTTGGGCATTACTTAGGACCAAATCCAGGATCGCCCCACCCCTGGTAGGTTCTGTGACCATCTGCTCCATAGAACAGTCATTGAGAGCATCTAGAAACTCAGTCTCTTTCTCTCAACCAGAACACATATTGACCCAATCAATCTGCGGGTAGTTAAAATCACCTATGGCGACACAGTTTTTCCGTCTAGCCACCATCTTTAAGCCTTCCATCATATTATAGTCATCTTCTGTCTTTTGATTTGGTGGGCGATAACAAACTCCCATAGTTAAATTGCCTTTTGGGCCCTCTATTTCAACCCAAAGCATTTCTATAAGGGAGTATAATTCTCTGACCTCAGTCTTACTGGACCGTATGCCCTCTCTGACATACGGAGCCACCCCACCTCCAACCCTTCCCTTCCTACCCTTCCGGTATAACTTATATCCAGGAATCACCACGTCCTACGGATTCTCCTCATTCCACCAAGTTTCTGAAATTCCCACAATGTCTATGTTTTCCCTCAACACTAAGCATTCCAACTCACCAATTTTACTTCGAAGACTTCTAGCATTTGCATACAAACATCTATAATTTCCTAGGCAAGCTAGGCTCACCATCTTCCTCCTGCCGCCTTGAGACTCTGACAGGCAGTCCATTCTGATTGTCACCGTCTCAGTGGACAATTCTGTTCCATTACCCGGTAGAAAAGTATCAGCTAACCCTTCACCTCTTTGAGATGAGTCTTCCTGAACCAGAAATATTTCATCTCCTGTCGGCTTTCCCCCTAGATTTAGTTTAAAAACTGCTCTGCCACCTTTCTGATGTTAAGCGCCAGCAGCCTGGTTCCATCTGGGGACAAGTGGAGACCGTCTTTTTTGTACAGCTCCCACTTGTTCCAGAAAGCATCCCAGTGCCTAACAAACTTAAACGCTTCCTCCTTGCACCATTGTCTCATCCACACATTGAGACTTCTAATTTGTGCTTGTCTCTCCAGCCCTGCACGTGGAACTGGTAGCACTTCCAAGAAGGCTACCTTGGAGACCCTGGCCTTAAGCGTCCCACCTAGCAGCCTAAATTTTTCCTCCAGGACTTCACGACTGCATTTCCCCACATCGTTGGTGCCAACATGCACCACGACCACCGGCTCCTCCCCAGCACTATCAGCCTATCTACTACACGCGTCCACTACCTTCGCACCAGGCAGGCAAGTCACCATATGGTCAGTACGCGGTTTTGCCACCCAGCTGTCTACTTGCCTAAGGATTGCCAACTACCAAGACCCTCCCTCTCTCCCCGCCCAGGGATGGTTCCTTGGTGTGAAAGGGTTCCTGTTCACCAACTGAAGAAGAGGTCCCTTCTGAGGGCACATTTCCCTTATCCTCGACCCGGTGCCCTGTTCCCTCTCGACCCTCACGCTCCCTGGCAGCAACAGGGCTGCCACGTTCAGAGCAGGGCTCAACTAACACATCAGTAGGGAGCTAGATCATTCTTGCTGGTGGTCTTGAGATATTAACCAAAAGTCATCTGGAAAAGCTCAGTTTTACAGGTCCTGCAGAAGTGTAGCAAGTCCCACAGGGCCCTGATCTCCTCTGGCAGTTCATTCCACAGCTCAGGAGCCAGGGTTGAAAAGGTCCTAGCTCTAGTCAAGGCCAGTCTGACATCTTTTGGGCTGGGGACAGACAAACGATGTTGCAAACTTGATCATAATGCTCTTTAGGGAACATATGGGGAAAGGCAGTCCCGCAGGTACGCTGACCCCTAGCCATATAGGGCCTTGAAGGTTCATTCACGGCCTACATTCAAATGTGTGGATTTCTGTTCAGAAGTATTGTGCACGAGCTGATGCCAGATGGCATGGAAGTTCAGGTTTTGGCTTACCTTGATTATTTCCAGGTCAACCAGGCAATACAGTTGAGAGAAAGTAACAACACACATACACAGAGGGATTTTGTATTGTAAAAAAGGAAATAATGCTATAAAACTGTCCCTCTTCCCAATCATTTGCTAGCAGACTGCTACAATTTTATGTGTATGCTTTTCATAGTGCAACATAAAATCTTAATGTCATCGTTCTGAATAAGTGTCTCTGATTTTATTTTAGCTTCTGGCTTTTATATTTTACTTAATGCATCTTACAAATAATAGGTATAATTTTCATGTAATACAGATCCGTATAATTTCATGACTTGATGAAGCTATTATCATTTATAACACTGAGCCATTCATATCATGCTTACTTTTTGAAGAGCATCTGATATGAAGTGATGATTTTTTGGAATGGAATGGGGACTCAAGTGACAAATGACAAGAAATCCAATTGTGGTTTACACAGATTATAAAGCAACATTTTCTTCCTTTATTTTTTGCTTAAGCTATTTATACAAGGGTGCATCCAGATATGGCAGACAAAATATCTAGCTTTTGGCTAGTCACTGTAAGAAACAGGATGCTGTAACCTATCTGATCAAGCAGGGCTCTGTTCCAAGATGACTGCAAAATTGCAGACTGCTAATGTGTCATAGCAAGATAAAACAGAACTCCAGTGGAATTTTAAAGACTAACAATGTTTATCAACAAAAGCTCATATTGAAATGAATATTGTTGATCTTTAAGGTGCAACTGGACTTCAAGTTTCAAAACCTTTAATGGTATAATAAAATAAATAAAATACAAACAGGATCTAAAATGAAAGAAGCAATTAAAACAATGTCACAGAGCAAATATGCTTAAAAACAGAATTGATCAAATATTCATTGCCTTTTTCTAAATATATAATAACCTTTATACAGTACAATAGCCAAATACTCAGCCACTAATGCAGTCAGATTGGCAGATTTATCATCAAGTAAATATTGGGCAATTCTTTCCCGAGGGCCAGAGAAGTTAGAAATATTTCTAACTACTGGACTTATGTTTTCTGTTTAGAGACTAATTCTAAATAGGACTGTTTTCGCACACAGCTTACCACATGGTCACACTCCTGTTCTTTCCGCAGCATCTGTCGGATTTCCCATTATCTGCGCCAGAGTTACAGGAAGTGCTGCGGCTTTTGTGCAGCAAACGTAAACTGGGTTTTAGCGGTTTATGTTTGCTACACAAAAGTTGCGGCACTTCCTGTAACTTCGGCACAGATAATGGGAAATCCAACGGACGCTGCGGAGAGAACAGGAATGTGACCCCGTGGTAAGCTGTGTGCAAAAATGGTCTAGGTCTACATAGAACCCTAGGCAGGTCTATTCAGTAGAACTTATTCCCAGGAATGTGATCTTAGGAGTTTAGGACTGTAAGACCATTTTTGCAGTAGCAGTTGCTCTGCCCTGCGTCTTCTGCTTTTCCTGGGTCAAACTACCAATTATCCATAAGTTGCTGTGCAGGCGCATTTTGACTCATGTTTTGCAATGCTTGTCTTTGTATTAGAAAGGCATAAAATCTCTTGATTTTATTGATACTGTTATTAAATTTACTATCCTGTTTTAACTACTGATAATTTTGCTATTTGATGTTTACATTTGTCTAATTAGTAGGCTTTTTGTTGGCTTGGTGCCGTATAAATAAACTGACTGACTGACTCGTGTCTTCCTCCAATTCCCAATGTGTCTTTTTGATCTTTAAAAAACAAGATCAGGAAGACATGCAGAGAACTGGAGGGAAACACAAGTCAAAATGCACCCATGCAGCAGCTGGTGGGGAATCGATAGTTTGAACCAGGGAAAGTAGAAGCCTGAGGGTGGAGCAACTGCTACTGTGGAAAATGTATAAGTTTCTTAGATGCCAGTTCCCAACCTTTCATTGCATTTTACTATAATCAGGCTACATAAACCAGGAAGAGACTGTGTAAGTGAAGGGGAAGAGCTATAGAGATACTCACTATGGCTTGACTGATAATGTCTGGGGACATCTGGTGTTATTTGTTGCAATAAAGGCAACCTCAGGCATTGGATGACTCTGTCCCAATTGACAGGAACGGCCAAGGGCTTTTTGCCATTAGTTGTATATTCCACTTCTCAGGACCATCACAGTGTCCACATACCCCCCACTGTTCATAGGTATTATTTATTCTAATATTTTCTTTTTGGAACAAAAAAAATTGTGTGGTCAAATAATAAGAGATAATACATTTCTAACAAAAGCTTCAGAGCATTCTTTGACACAGTTACTTCCTCTTTGCCGTCAGAGTCTGTAAAAGGGGAAAAAAGCTTTTGTTTTGAACACCTCATTCTTACAGTCTGTGAACCCTTTTTAAAATGGACAGAACTTATTAACCCAAGACTCCTGCCATCTGTTTTACATCTAGGTATAAATGATAATTCCACTAAAAAATTGTAGAGCTCATGATTCAAATGCCCACGTATATTTTATTAAAGTCTGTTTGCATCTGTTGTGCATTTTTCCTGGTTCAAATATAAATCATTTTAGAAATTGTTTCTTTCTTGGAAAATGTGACTTCAAAACAATTGGGATAATTTTGCAAAGTAACATCTGGGAAACAATGCATCAAGAAAATAATAGTACTACTAGATTCTGTGTCTGAAATTTTACTAAATTATAGTAACTAATATATCCTGAATTGTGATATTGCCAAAGTTCAGAATAGACTTTCTTAAGACCACAGTGACTTTTTATACATGCCTTCATCAAGAGGTGAGCATTAAGGATTAAGTTTATCTTCATGGAGGGAGAATTTCTCTTTCCACACACCTATCTGTTACATGGCTGCAGCTGCTGTGGCAGCAGCTGTAATGGTAGCCGCAGGGATGAAGTTTTCTCTCACTGATTGCATTTACATGAACATATTTTCTGTATTTATATTGCATACTCATATATGCAAGTACAGTAGCTTGGCTTTTATAAGATTCTCAAAAATTCTAATGCCTATTGTTAGGCTGAAAACACACACACACATTGCTCATTGTGGATCCTATCTATTCAAGAGCTGCAAGTATTGGCTCATACAGAGTATACTTGGAGAACACTAATATGACAGCAAGCAAGTTTGGGTCTGACCAATGCCACAATGGGAGACTGCCTGGACATGCTATGTAAGCCCATATGAGTTCCATGAAAACTGAAAGGCATGATATAAATGTAGTAAATAATATAATGTGGTATAGAATACTGAATACATGATAAAATATGAATTTGTTATTTCCAGCTCTACTGGACCCACCATCTGACTTAGTATACTTCTGCAATCTGTGTGCTTTTTTAAAGACCCGACCCTTTCCAAAATATTGTGAGTAAAAGACTTCACTGAGCTAGGTGAACCAAAATAAATTTTGCCAGTGGACTCCTAATATGGCCTCTGATGAATCTTGCAAAGGGAAAAGCTATTAAAAACAAGCTGTATCGGACAGATAGCTTTTTGAAATATAAATTAGTAACTTTAAAAAAATACAACAGGATGTATCCAAAGAAAGGGGAATAATGTCAAAGGACATATGTTTTAAAAATATGTTTTCTGTCTTAAGGTTTTTGCTTCTTCCAGTGACAGTAGATGGTACAACTCATCACATTGATTATCTACTATTCTGTCATATATAAACTGGTTTTATTAGTTCTTGGGTGTTTTCTAGAGGATTATTTATTCATTTTAGAATCTGAGTTCTCTCAGAGCTGTTCTCTCAAATCAGTTCTCAAAAGAGCTCTCTTAGCCCCACCTATTTCACAGGGTATCTGTAATGGGGAGAGAAAGGGAAAGGAGTTTGGAAGCTGTAAAAGGTAAGAAGGACTCCTTTAAGTGGTGGAAAACCAGTCCAAGTGAGATTAGTAAAAGGGAACACAGGCTGTGGCAAATCAAATGCAAGACTGTGATCAGGCAGGCAAAAAGGGACTATGAGGAGCATATTGCAAAAAACATAAAGACCAACAATAAAATTTTCTTCAAATATATTAGAAGTAGGAAACCAGCCAGGGAGGCAGTGGGGCCCTTGGATGACCATGGGGTAAAGGATTACTGAAGGAGGATAGGGAAATGGCTGAGAAGCTAAATGAATTTTTTGCCTCCGTCTTCACTGTGGAAGATGAGAACTTTTTGCCCGCCCCAGAACCACTAATTTTGGAAGGGGTGTTGAAAGACCTGAGTCAGATTGAGGTGACAAAAGAGGAGGTCCTACAACTGATAGACAAATTAAAAACTAATAAGTCACCGGGTCCGGATGGCATACATCCGAGAGTTCTGAAAGAGCTCAAAGTTGAACTTGTGGATCTTCTAACAAAAATCTGTAATCTTTCATTGAAATCTGCCTCCGTTCCTGAGGACTGGAAGGTAGCAAATGTCACCCCCATCTTTAAAAAAGGTTCCAGAGGAGATCCGGGAAATTACAGGCCAGTCAGTCTGACTTCAATACCGGGAAAGTTGGTAGAAACCATTATCAAGGACAGAATGAGTAGGCACATTGATGAACACGGGTTATTGAGGAAGACTCAGCATGGGTTCTGCAAGGGAAGATCTTGCCTCACTAACCTGTTACATTTCTTTGAGGGGGTGAACAAACATGTGGACAAAGGAGACCCGATAGATGTTGTTTACCTTGACTTCCAGAAAGCTTTTGATAAAGTTCCTCATCAAAGGCTCCTTAGAAAACTTGAGAGTCATGGAGTAAAAGGACAGGTCCTCTTGTGGATCAAAAACTGGCTTAGTAATAGGAAGCAGAGAGTCAGTATAAATGGGCAGTCTTCGCAGTGGAGGACGGTAAGCAGTGGGGTGCCGCAGGGCTCGGTACTGGGTCCCATGCTCTTTAACTTGTTCATAAATGATTTAGAGTTGGGAGTGAGCAGTGAAGTGGCCAAGTTTGCGGATGACACTAAATTGTTCAGGGTGGTGAGAACCAGAGAGGATTGTGAGGAACTCCAAAGGGATCTGTTGAGGCTGGGTGAGTGGGCGTCAACGTGGCATATGCGGTTCAATGTGGCCAAATGCAAAGTAATGCACATTGGGGCCAAGAATCCCAGCTACAAATACAAGTTGATGGGGTGTGAACTGGCAGAGACTGACCAAGAGAGAGATCTTGGGGTTGTGGTAGATAACTCACTGAAAATGTCAAGACAGTGTGCGTCTGCAATAAAAAAGGCCAACGCCATGCTGGGAATGATTAGGAATGGAATTGAAAACAAATCAGCCAGTATCGTAATGCCCCTGTATAAATCGATGGTGCGGTCTCATTTGGAGTACTGTGTGCAGTTCTGGTCGCCGCACCTCAAAAAGGATATTATAGCATTGGAGAAAGTCCAGAGAAGGGCAACTAGAATGATTAAAGGGCTGGAGCACTTTCCCTATGAAGAAAGGTTGAAACGCTTGGGACTCTTTAGCTTGGAGAAACGTCGACTGCGGGGTGACATGATAGAGGTTTACAAGATAATGCATGGGATGGAGAAAGTAGAGAAAGAAGTACTTTTCTCCCTTTCTCACAATACAAGAACTCGTGGGCATTCGATGAAATTGCTGAGCAGAAAGGTTAAAACGGATAAAAGGAAGTACTTCTTCACCCAAAGGGTGATTAACATGTGGAATTCACTACCACAGGAGGTGGTGGCGGCCACAAGTATAGCCACCTTCAAGAGGGGTTTAGATAAAAATATGGAGCACAGGTCCATCAGTGGCTATTAGCCACAGTGTATGTGTGTATATAAAATTTTTTGCCACTGTGTGACACAGAGTGTTGGACTTGATGGGCCGTTGGCCTGATCCAACATGGCTTCTCTTATGTTCTTATGTTCTTAACATATAGTAATATATCATAAAATGAGACATATAAAACTATATAGGTATACAGATATAGGCAGAATTAAAGCAGCATGTAAAAAGCAGATTGATCAAACATGTTGCCTAAGTATGAAAAATATATATTTTAAAGCCCTTTAATCATTCTAGTTGCCCTTTTCTGAACTTTCTCCAATGCTATAATATCCTTTTTGAGGTTCGGCTACCAGAACTGCACCCAGTACTCCAAATGAGACCGCACCATCGATTTATACAGGGGCATTATGATACTGGCTGATTTGTTTTCAATTCCCTTCCTAATAATTCCCAGCATGGCGTTGGCCTTTTTTATTGCAAACGCACACTGTCTTGACATTTTCAGTGAATTATCTACCACGATAGATGGGCGCCAACGTGGCAGATGCGGTTCAATGTGGCCAAGTGCAAAGTAATGCACATTGGGGCCAAGAATCCCAGCTACAAATACAAGTTGATGGGGTGTGAACTGGCAGAGACTGACCAAGAGAAAGATCTTGGGGTCGTGGTAGATAACTCACTGAAAATGTCAAGACAGTGTGCGTCTGCAATAAAAAAGGCCAACGCCATGCTGGGAATTATTAGGAAGGGAATTGAAAACAAATCAGCCAGTATCATAATGCCCCTATATAAATCGATGGTGCGGTGTCATTTGGAGTACTGGGTGCAGTTCTGGTTGCCGCACCTCAAAAAGGATATTATAGCATTGGAGAAAGTCCAGAAAAGGGCAACTAGAATGATTAAAGGGCTGGAACACTTTCCCTATGAAGAAAGGTTGAAACGCTTGGGACTCTTTAGCTTGGAGAAACGTCGACTGCGGGGTGACATGATAGAGGTTTACAAGATAATGCATGGGATGGAGAAAGTAGAGAAAGAAGTATTTTTCTCCCTTTCTCACCATACAAGAACTCGTGGGCATTCAATGAAATTGCTGAGCAGACAGGTTAAAATGGATAAAAGGAAGTACTTCTTCACCCAAAGGGTGATTAACATGTGGAATTCACTGCCACAGGAGGTGGTGGCGGCCACAAGCATAGCCACCTTCAAGAGGGGTTTAGATAAAAATATGGAGCAGAGGTCCATCAGTGGCTATTAGCCACAGTGTGTGTATGTATGTGTATGTATATATATATATAATTTTTTTTGCCACTGTGTGACACAGAGTATTGGACTGGATGGGCCATTGGCCTCATCTAACATGGCTTCTATTATGTTCTTATGTTCTTAAAGAGGCCATCTTGACAAGAAATTCTGATTGTTATAATGCAGTAGTGTTGAATAGTGCATTAGTATTGAGTAGCATGATTAAATTGTATTAGAGCAGCATGGTTAATATAATATAGGACTGCTGTAAGGTTGCCAGACCATTGGTCTGGGCAGAGGTTCCCCCCAAAATAGCCTTGGGTTCCCCCAATTTCAGGGGCTCCAATCCACTGCTGATCAGCTGGCTGGTGGGAGAAGCCCCACCCCTAAACAGCCCCCTCCCATGTTGATGTTGTCAATGCAATAATATCATGCTGAAGTGACATCATCATGGCAGGAACGTTGCTCAGTGAGTCTCTAGCATTTTGTGCAAAATACAATGATAACCATAGCATTTTGACCAGAACATAGCTGTGCAATATGCCTGGTGTGATGACATAAGTTCTGTGTGACATCATCATACTCCTCCCACCCTCTGCTGGCTGGGTAAGTAGACCCTAGACTGCAAGATAAACATTAAAAGGTGGTATTCTTTATATACCAAAAGCAAACTATGTAGGTCAAGTGGCAATTTGTCTGAAAATAATCACCTCTAAATTTTGAACTGTTGATTTAAAATATTTAAGATTTGTAACAAGTTAAAAGGCCAAATATGTAATATCTTAGCTGGGAATAATGAGTATGATAAATCATTGAATTAATCTGTGTTTTGATTGAGGTGCACTTTGGACAAGACAGAAAGAGAAGATGTCGTAACAATACATAATAAAAAATTATCAGGCCATAATGCATTAGTTGTGTGACAAATGGAATTTGCAAGAGCTGAATATAAATTTGCTGGAGTAATGAAATGATAAAGTACAGCTAAATTATAGATAATGAAAAGCCACAGTAAGTATGTAGAAATACTATATTTAGAAACACAGCCCTCCAAATATCCAGCCAATAATGAGTCTGAAACTTACAATTTCATCAATAAAATCTAGTAGCATTCCAGTTTCAAATATCATATAGCTAGTGGCAGATCCAAATGCAACATACTGTAATACATGGAATTAATATATGTGGAAAGCTTTAAAGGTTTCCTTTAAATACATTCATTGAGCTACCTGTGAGCTAGATCTCTGTATTTTTATCCCATATTGCTATGTTGTGTATATGGGTTGTGTGTGTGGGGGGGGTATTTATGTAATGAACACACAAGGCATATGCATAAAACAGATTGGATAGAACTCAAAATACTAGAACTTAACAGTACCAACTGCAGTTGTTGGGCAACAGATGACAGCAGAGACAAAAGGAAGGACTTTAGTCTGAGTGATTGAAATATGGAATTCACTCCCATATGTAGTGAGGTCCACAAGCACAAAAGGCTCCAGATATTTTTGTGGAGGATAGATCCTCCAGTAGCTACTAGCCATAGTGACTAAAGGGAGTGCCCATTATCAGAAGCAGTAAAATTCTGAATACCAGTGATAGGAGGCATCACCAGGGGAGGGCCTTTGCATCAATGCTCTATAGTTGGCCTTCTAGAATAAATGTGAATGCTGGATTAGATGGACCACTGATCTGATCTAGCAGGGCTATTCTTATGTTATGCATATTAATCTGGGCTGGCAGTAAAAGGCAGGAGGAGGAGGTAGGGTCTTTGCAGGGATGTTGTGGCCATTGAGGGAGGAGTCATCAGGCCAAGACCAGCAGCAAATGATTTGCTAGCACCTAATTTGTATGACTCACCCAGGCCAGGCTGCTTGCTACTGTTCAACATCAGCCCCCCCACCCGGTAAAAAAAAAAAGCCAGTATGGTGTAGTGATTAGAAGTTCGGGCTAGTATCTGGAAGACCCAGGTTCAAATTTCTAGCATGCCTTGAGTGAATCACACATTCTCAGCCTAAGCTACCTCATAGGATTGTTGTGAGGATAAAATGAGAGACAGGATAATGATATAAACTGTTTTGGGTCTTCATTGTGGAGAAAAGTGGGATATAAATGAAGTAAACAATAACTGTAGCTGAAGATGGAAGCAGATAAAAGGTAGGTTGGTTGGTGGATAGGAAGGAAAGAAATAAAGAAGCAGGGAAAGGTGAAAATATGGGGGTTGCCAGGAGGATAGGAAGAGGAAATATTGTGGGGAGGGGGGTGTAAAGGGAAATGAGGTGCCCTATGCAAGTACTTTCTCACTACACAAGTGGGCCCAGCCCAGAGGCCAACACTCCACAACTTGGATATTAACTTTTGCCCTGGACAGGCTGCTAGGGGCATGAAAGAAGGGAGAGTTACAGGTGTGTGTGTGTGTGGGGGGAGTAAGTTGACTGGTAGGTAGGAAAGAAGTCAGGAAAAGGGAAGAAGCTTTGACGATGTTTAGGGAAGGGAAAGAGAAAATAAAGGGGGGGGGGAATATTTCCCCACAAGTCCTTGTGAGTCCCTCACCTGTATGTGTGTATAATATGTGCTGATATCAAACAAAATAAAGTTATTAATGTCATCTTATGTGAACTTCCTATACACTCTTACCCACTAAATTATTTGGCTTATAAATTATTTCAGTTTGCAAATACCTTTGAAAATGTTATTAAACAAATACTGCAGATTATTTTTCCTATTTTTATTCATAAACCATTATGTCCTTAACGTTCTACAGTTATTGATAGTTAAAACATTTTCCATTGCAGAACAGGGGAGATTAGTTCTTGCAAGATATCACTTGAGGTTGTCAAAGGTCTTGATTGTTCTCTGAGCCCTTGTGGAAGATCTTGGCTGACAGAAATATACTTGAAGTTGAAAAGATCTGAAATCAAGCACCACTACCCCACTAAGATTTGTCTTGAATGATTTTCAGTGCCTGACTACATTAAAAATTTAATGTGAATGAATAATATGAAACTTGCTGTGCAAAAGGGCATAGGAAGTACAACACTTGAGACTCAATCTTTTTTGTTCACCAGCTTATTGGACAGTAAAACATCAAGATAACAGGATATTAACACCGGACAGTAGTCTTTAATGTTCCTTCCCTGTTCTTTACAGTCAGATACCCAGATAATTAATCCTGGACTACAGATGGATCTACTACACCAGGGGAGTCAAACATGCAGTTTGGGGGCCAAATCAGGCCCTCAGAGGGGTCCTTACAGGCCTCCGAGCAACTGGCTGTCCTCTGCTTCCTTCTCCCTCTCTCTTGCTTCCTTCTGCATCACAGCTTGCTTTCCAAGGCTTGCTCAATCGCACAGGTGCTACAGATCAAAACCTCTATTTTTTCCATTGGCTGAGGCTCCTCCCTTGGGGAGGAAGGGGGGAGGAATAGCTTGCTTTGCCAGTCTCTCTCAATTGCACAGCCAAGCTTCTGAGCCAAGCCTCTTTTCCTTCTATTGCCCCCCCCAGTCCCCTGGGGAAGGAAGGAAAGAGCCAGAGCTTCCTTTGCCCATTTCCCTGGATCCCATGGAAGATATACAAAGAAAGCATGTTTATAATCAATGAGTGTTAATGTTTTAAACATGTTTTAAGTTTTTCAAAATATATATTTGGATTTCTCTGTGTTCTTTATAAAATTTATATCTCTGCTACCTAATCTTAAATAGGTACACACACAGCCCGGCCAGGCATTGCTTGGCCCAACCCAGCATGGCCCAGCCCAACAAGGTCTCATTTATGTCAGATCCGGCCCTCATAACAAATGAGTTCGACACCCCTGTACTACACCAACAACATATCCCTCTCTCCCAACCAAGAACCTAATTATTCTAGCACATAAAAGTCTGCTGTGAAGTATCAACTGAGCATCAAGAAGCTGATGGACCTGCAATCATAGACTGTCTCATGTCCTTGCATATGTCTTGCTTCTGGTTCCTTTTCATCCTGCTTTTTGATCATTGGTTCTAGTGCCTTTCATATTCCAACCATTCTCTCTCATCATATCTTCCTGATGTTTAACTAAGTGTACTTCAAATTAGTTCCTGGTCTTGACTGATGATGCCTTTCCCAAATGCTCCACTGACATAGACTGTTTGGCTACCCTTTTGGATAATGACCCAGTTGGTTATTTATTTGGATAATAACTCAGTTGATTATTTATATTATCATGCTTTATTTCCCATTGAATCACAGTGTTACTTTAAAATTCAACTAGGACTTTGACTTGGAACCCACTGTGTCAGTATTGCCCTGTATATAATGCACATGTGAGATTAAACTGTAATTCAGCAAAGAATAACAATAGCCATTGAGTTTCTTCTGTTAACACATATCTAGAATGGTTTCTCATACAATATTTGCATATGACAATGTTTTGTACTCTGCAGGTGTACTGAGATTAGAGATGGGCACAAACTGAGAAAAAATGGTTGAGTTTGTGTGTCATTACATGCCTGGTTGATTAACCACAAACCATAAACCATCACCAACTTTTAAGAGCCAAACAAGCCTAGAGAATATCTGCAGTAAAAACTGAAGGTCAAGCATTTCCCCAAGCCCAGTAGAACCAGTGCCATTGTGGCAGTGCAAATCCAACAGAACTAAAGTCAAACCAGATAATCTCTGCAGTAGAACTAAAGACTGGGGACATTTTTGCAAGCTCAGCAGAACCAGTAAGATGTACAGTGCCCAGTAGTACCAGTGTAATCACAGAGTCATGGAATGCCCAGCAGAACTCAGTGCCACTGGGATTGCAAGTTTAAAAGGACTAATCTCAAAGCACAAAGTCACAAATCCAAGTGGGGAGGGTGGGATTTTGCAAGCTCTGTGCAAGAAAGGAACCCCAGCAAAGGAGGGGGACCCATTTGAAACTGACATGACTAGTTTGAAACTGACAACTGTGTGTTCCAAGGCTGGAGAATTCCACCCCTTCTGTTGCTTTGAAGTTTGATAATTATTTTGTTTGAGAAGAGACTGTCTGTCTGGAAATGTATCCATTCATGAACTGGCAGGAACCTCAATAAACAGCTTGAAAGTTCATGGAAAATTCGTGCTGGTTGACCTGCCATGAACTTCACTTTGTGAACCATGAACCAACCAAAATTTGTCACAAGCTTTAGTTTGTGAGCCAGTTCATACCCATCCCTAACTAAGACTATAAAGGATTTTTAGAAAATACTTTCTGAAACTTTAGTCTGTAAGACTATGGGCAAGGTTTCCTTGAGTTATATTCATAGACTATGTTGCTGAAAGCCCTATGTCAGTTCGGCTTCTTTTTAAAAAACTTTTTGTACAGAAAATACTCCAACCTTCTTTTTCTTTGGATACAAAAATATATGTATATTTTACACAAAGAAGGATAACTGTACACTGGATTAGGGGGAAAAGTCTCAGCTCAGTGATGTCAGTATGTAATTACAACAAGTGCCATCAAACAAAATCTAACATTGGAAGTGGAAAGATCAAGGGCAGAGCAGAGCTTTATCAGTCTAAGCAAAGCACAAGTAATGCACTTACTGAGACAAAAGAACAGAACAGCTGAAGACACCTTGCTAAATCCTTTGATTCAGGCTACTGTGAGGGTAAAGTAACAGCAACCGAATAGAAAGTAAGGGAGAAGAAATCATTGGTCAACATTTAGAAAGGATGAGACAGGAGAACAACAGAACTATAAGACATCTAAAATCAGCATTGACAGAAAGTATTAAAAACAAAAAAGGGAAAAGGACATGTGATGACAGTAATCCATAACCTGAATTTGTTGAGAAACCACAAGAAAGAATGAAGCTGATAAACACCACAGGACTGCAAAAATAAACTAACAAACAAAAATACCCACAACAAATTAAGTTTTTAAAGGTATTATATCCAATCCAATCCACAATTTATTGTGATCTTAATCTTAGTTTAGCCTTTTATGCTTTGAACAGACATATCTGATTGTTGTTTGGTTGGCAAGTCTCTGTATATCTCTTTTTGTTATGCCAATAAAGATGTGATTGGATTGGATGTATTATATTAAGATGGACAAACAAGGTTGAGTGGTGAGCAGTGACTTGGTGAATGAAAAGAACTATAACAGCTAGAGACAAGGGAGCATGTGATGAGAGAGTATGTGTATGAAATGGGGTAAAATTCATTCAGTAATAATATAACTTGTAGCTGTAAATGTAGTCCACTATGTGCCTTGGTCCAGGATCAGAGTGATTGCCACCAGATATGGAATGAGGCATACATATGGAAATAGCATACATTCAGTCAGCATTTTGTGATGGAGGAAACTGATGGATGACACCAATAGACCTGATTGTTAGGGTTTTCAGAAACTGCCTCAGAGCTGCTGAGTACATTCTTCTCTCAGACACCCAGGATTCTCTTACCTCCCACTTTTTCTGACAGGAGTGGATGATTATTTTACTCACAATTCATTACATTACAAGGGGGAGGGAAGGCCTTAAATTCATGAGGCATTGAATGTAGACGATATCAAAAGCTTCTACTAAAGGACTTTTGTCTCTGTGTTATTTTCCCATTTCCATTGATTGAGAATGACTCAACTAAAATTATAATTCTTTTGACTACATTGATCTTCCCCTTTAAGTTCTTCACTTGCTTCCTTCCAATCTTTGTACATCAGGCTTCCCAGTCCTTACATTCGCAGTGTTTTGCCTCTTCACCATGACTGGGATAGGAACACTTTATATTCTCAGTGAGAATGTCAATTCCCTTGACAAGACTGAGGTGTTCTTGGTCAATGACAAAGGTGCTCAGGGCTAAAAAGAACCTGTTCTGGAGGGGGTTGGTGTCCCCCTGAAGGTACAGGCTTGTGCTTGGGGTGTGTGTGTGTGTGTGTATGTGCGCTATACTTGCCTGATGTCTATCTTTATTATCTTTTGGGGATACCAGGCCAAAACATTTATTTTCATCCAGACTTTTTTCATTAAGGTATTTTATTAATTTTTAGTTGTTTTACAGTGTACTTCTAGCATAAGGACTGTTTTATGGATATTTTTGTAAGCTGTTCAGTGTCTCTTTAAGTGGTTTTTATGTCCCTGGCATATTTTAATGGCTTGTTTTTAATACCAATAATTTGTGTTGTTTTTATTATTTTTTAGTATTGTTTTTACTTGTGAGCTTCCTTGGATGTGTATATACAGTCTCTAAATAATGTGATATACATTTATATGTAGACTCTAAATAATATACAAAATCCATATACAGACTATAAATAAGTGACTCTCTATATAAGTAAGTGATCCAGCTACATTACTCAGAACTAGTTATTATGTGGATCTCCACAATTATATTGGGAGTCCCCATGTCCCTTCAAGCAATATCCATAGTTAAGGTATTTTGGGATTGGCAATTCTGTGACAAGTGTGTGTGTCTTTCCCATTATTTTCCAAAGCTTTTCTCAGACCAGTCCTATTAGTATCTCACTGATCTACTGGTGTCTCCCCATTTTAATTTTGTTCAAGTCTTTCTTTAATATTTTCTTCTTCATTCATGCTTTCTTGATGAATATAGATCAGTCTTTTGATAGCTCTAAGAATGGGTTAGACAAGTTTAGAAATGATAGATCTATTAGTGGTTATTAAGCATAATAGATTGGATGGAGATATAAAAAGAGGATGGCTATTTCTGACTCTTCTGCTTGTGAATTTCCTCAGGACTTTAACAGGTAGAGTGCTGGACCTTTGGTCTAGTCCAGCAAGACAATTCTAATGTTCTTTTTAATACATAAAAAGATCCACACAAAGAATTATTACAGACAAAATTATAAAGTAAATGCATGATGAATTAACTTACAAAATGCAAAATTTAGATAACTGTAATTTCAAATATATAACAACTATCCTCTCTGACATGCTAGTCCAACTTGACCTTGTTCCATTACCAGACAATTCTTAACTATGAAAGTAATTATGAAAGTTCAAATGATCACCTATTCTTCTATAGGGATGGACATGAATTAGACTCTGGGGCTGACTGTCAAAGAAAGTTCCTTTAAACAGTTAGCTGCAGGAGAAGGCTCAGCTGTTTAGCACCTGAAACAGCTGAGCCATGGTTTTCATGGGGAGGAGAAAGCCCTGCTTTTTGCTCCCCATGAACCCCCACAAACTACTTTAAAAGTCCATGGAAGTTCATGGCTGGATGCAGTTCGTGAGCTTGGAGTTGCCAACACTAGGTCTGTGTAGCCTGTCATGCTTGTTAGGTAATAAGAGCTTGTTATTTACAGGGGTCTTTACCTGCTTCTCCCCTCCCCAATTAATGAAACAAGAGACATGTAGCCTTTTCCTCTGTGGCTGATTTCGCACTGACCTTTTACTGGCGCGACCACCCTCCTCACGCCGGCGGATCTGCAGGGATTTGGCACCAGAAGCGCCAGCGCAGCCAAAAGAGCCAGCAACTTCCGTCCCGAAGCCAGCTCAAACGGAAACCGCCAAGAAGCAGGAAAACGTTTGAGCTGGCTTCGCGACGGAAGTAGCCGGCTCTTTTGGCTGCGCCGGCGCTTCTGGTGCGAAATCCCTGCAGATCCGCCGGCGTGAGGAGGGTGGTTGCGCCAGTAAAAGGTCAGTGTGAAAACGCCCTATGTCTTGTTGTGTGAGGGTTTTACTTACCTTAGACAAAGCATCACTCAGACAACAACCTGCTTATCACTTTTGTTTTATTATACAAAATATTCAAGGTTTTGGGAAGTTTCCAGGTTTAGCAAACTGAGGAGGAATCATGCGTCTGATAAAGAGAGCTGTGTTTCTCGAAAGCTTATGCTGCAATAAAATTTGTTAGTCTTAAGGGTGCTGCTGGACTCTTTACTGTATTGAAGAGGAATAATAATTTCAATTGAAATGCTGCAGATCTATCAGTCTCTCTTGGTATTCAAATCATTCATTGAATTGGTTCACTGTATTGAATCCTTCTTCTTCATGTTATTATAATGTAAGAAAGAAATTCTGTTGTGCTGATGTGTTCATGTGGAATTGAAGGAGGCTATAAAAGGAACAATTGCAACCTCATTTCTCTTTAAATATGCTTTGACTGTTGACTGCTAGTATTTCTTGATAAACACAGAATGTCAAAACATTTTTGTAAACCCTTACAGCTGCATTTCAGGTACAGTTGACAGAAGGAGATGCTAGGAACTTCTGAATCAGATTTGAAGGACTGTGAGCAGAAATAAAATCACACCAGCAGCATTCTGCAATTGCTTTTGCCAGAGTTTGTGTGAGGGTTTATGCAGTGCTAAAATAGCTTCCATTGTAGTTTCTGTAGCTTCCATTTTTGTGAGAGGATTTTTCAAGGCACTGGGCAGCCTCTTGCACAAGCAAAAGAACTCCTCTGAGCCTTGTTTAACTTGTCTTGTGCCATACTCTAGTGCAGGGGTCAGCAACCTTTTCTCATTAAACAACCAAACAACATCAAAATTAAGAGCAAGAGATCAGCAAAGAGCCAGTATAAGGAAGTCTATTTGCATAACTGGAAAAGTGCCCGTTTCTGAGGGCAGCTGTGTTGGTCTGCAGTAGAACAGCTAGATTTGAGTCCATTAGTACCTTAGAGATCAAGGTTTTGGGAATATAAGCTTTCCAGAGCCTAAGCTCCCTTTGTCAGGGTGCTTCTGCACTTGACTCTAGCTGAACATATACCAATTACAATTATCAATAATGGTTACATAGATTAATAATGACATAAAGTTATGTCATGTTAACATTGTACACCCAGATCAGATCAATGGCATAGCCATGGGCACCTGCATGGCACCACAGTATGGCAACTTTTTCATGGCTGGCTTGGAGCAGCACTTCCTTAGCTCCCATCTGTTAACAGCTTTCTTATAGAACATAGTTAGAGTCCATTGGCACCTTTAGGACCAAGGAATAGCCAAACTTTTTCAGATTCACTGAAATGGAAGTTAACAGTCCATATATATAGGTAGAGGATGAGCAGTAAATTAGCATAATACAAAGGCCAAATTGGAATAACAAGTTTAGTTTATATCGTCACCATTTGTCTGGGTTTAATTCCAGGGGAAACCATAGCAAAGGAAATAAATATATCAAAATTGGAGACAGATGGGCAGATGTACCCTTCTTAATTATGGGATGATAAGAATACCGTAATTACCTGAGACCCTGATGTTACTGTCCATCCATCTCCTCTCAAGTGTGGAGGTAACCTTATGCCATACTCTTCTTTGAGGTATGGTGAATGGCTATGTAGTGTATACATCCTCTGTCCTTAAACCAGAAAAATACATTCCAATCTTCCATTCCAAAATTACATTACATTCTATTATTCATTATATTAATTACAATCACTATTCCAATCTACTATTCCAAAAAAGAAACAAAATAAAATAAAGAGGATGTATAGCATTTCTTGGTGAGAATGCAGATGTAAGGACTAAATGAGGTTAGCATATACAGTGAGATAAGAAACCAATAACCCTATTAAGTCCTGGAGGTTCCATTGTTGTAATAACTTGTAACTCAGCAATTTCCCTTTCCAGTTTGTTCCTGAAGTTCCTTTGCAATAAAACAGCTATTTTTAATGTTCTAGAAGGTTGAACTGTTTTCCTACAGGTTTCTCAGTCTTGTGATTCTTGATGTCAGATATATGTCCATTTATCCTTCAGTACAGGGTTTGAAATATTTGCCCTGTGCAGAGAACTGAAGGCATTGTTGACATTTAATGGCATATGCAGTGTTAGAAGATTTGCAAGTGAATGAGTCTAGATGGTGTTGTTGATATTGTTAGGTTCAGAAATCGTTGTTGGGGTACATGTGGCAGCAAAGGTGGCAACAACGTTGGCACGTGGATTTATTGCAAGCTCTGGTTTCAGTGTCCATGTTCAAGTTAGATGTATTATTGTGGATGAGGAGTTGTTTGTGTAGGAAAAGATTTGTCCCCCCAGTGCTTCTCATTATTCAGTAAAGGCTGTAAGTTGTTGATGATACGTTGAACTGTTTTGAGTTAGGTGAGTTATGTGACTATTAGTGCTGTTCTGTTATTGTCTCTTTGGTGCCTGTCTTATAACAGGCTTTCTTTTGGTATCATTCTGGCTTTGTTAATCTGTTTCTTCACCACCAGGGGGAATTTTAGTTCCAAAAAGGTTTGTTGTGGCTACTCTTATATTTGAGATTTATTGATGGCATTTTTATCATCTGGACACATGGGAAAGAAGGACTGGAAACATTTGATTAGGTCTTCAGCAACTTTAACACCTCCATCATTCTGGGCCATGGATCAATTCACATAACAAGTGTATTTTCTAGACACCACTGTACAAATAAATAATGGAAGCATAAAAATCATCTTATACCAGAAACTAGTGGTGTGCATTTAGTTTGGCTGAACCAAATATAACCCTCTTAAAACAAATATTGATATCATCTATATTGGCATCAGTTACAATTGTATCAATACATTTTCTATCAGTTTTGGGAGGTCTTTTGAGATCCTCAAGTATTTTTGTGATGACAGAATGAAGATATAAGAGCTCCTTGCTAAAGTTCATAAATGTAGGACCCTTGATGTGGTTTATAAGGTAAAGAAAATTAATGTACCATCATAAATGCAAATAATTTTTGGAGAAGGAAGTCAGGATAAATTACCAATTTAGTTATTCTGTTGTAGTTATCTCATAAAAGACCTCCCCCATTTGCATTAAAGCCAATTACCTCTAAACTGAAAATATGATTATACAGATCAAAAGAAACCCTTAATCTATAAATTATCTGACATGTCACCTCTTGGGAATAGTTATAGACTACCTCTTGCATCTGCTCAGGTAGTGATGCAGTTTCCTCTGCCTAAGTATCTGAAATATGACTGCACATTCTATTACAGCGATTCCTAAACTTTTAACTATTTTTCCTCCCCACCCCTGAAGACTTTGAAAGATTGAAGTCTACTGTAAAAGACCAAACAATCAGTTGCAAAGATCTAAATTGTGTGGTTTCACCAAAAGCAAATCGACTACCATAAATCACCATCCTAATGTTCAGAATCATTATTCTAGTCTTATCTTTAAAACCCAAGCCATACACTATACATAAATGTGAATAGAGGAAAAAATAACTGCACCCGATACCATATTCCCTCTAAGCTTCAGAGTCTTGTGAGCAAAAATTCTACTTTTGCCCTTTTACCCTTGCCAGATGGAATACCATTCCATTAGCAGTTACCTATGGTATATATGGTATATGGTATATATATAAGGCTTTTAGCCTTATGGTATATATATAAGGCTATATATAAGGTATATATATATACCTATGGTATATATATAAGGCTTTTAGCATCTGGTTAAAGTATCAGTTTGAACTGGCTCTGGCTCCTATATGAAAAATGTACACACTTAAGTGTTTTGGAGTGGTAAGTTTTTCACTGAAATATTAACCTTTGAATTTTTGGTTCCATTCAGCTGTGTGCTATCTTGTGCTGTCATTATCTTGGTTTATTCCAGATTGAGAGTAAAGATGTAATAAGAAGAATCATGAACATTGGTCAGTACTAATGGCTGTTACTCCTGAAAAAACATAGAAAGGCATTACTCCTGAGGAAGTCTACTGATGAAATGGGCCTATATCCAGGTGCTCATAGACTTTTTCTGCAATATGGAAATGTTAATATTGGACCTCTTTTACAACATGAAGCATGCCTAATTTACAATATGAAACATGACTTTTTTGCAATATGGAAAGTTAATATTGGACCTCTATTAAAACATGAAGTATGCCTAATTAACAATATGAAATATATGAATGGAAATTTATTATGACATGAAGTTTGTAAATTTTAAAATGTTGAGCATTAAAATATATGAGAGTTTTTTTAAATGGTTACTATAGTCCTTGTTTACCATCACTATTCTAAATTCAGCAGGCATCTGTCTTGCCAAATTCTGTATGCAATGCAACAGAATTTGGTTAAATGGTTTGATTGGCTACCCAAATTCAGGAGAATTCACCTTTGTCTCCCCGAGGGGCTGTAGCATAACTGATTACATTTTAATCTCTCCTTTATTGAAACCTTATGTCAAAGATTTTACATTGGAGGATTTTATTATTAATGACCATTTTGACTCTTCAAATTGGTCCTCACATTTATCCCTCCTGTAACTTGTCCTTGCAACCTTACAAGACTGACTTATTGCCCAGAATTCCATGGAACGATCACACAGTTTGGAAAAACCAACAGTTCTTTGTCAGCATATACAGTCATCAGACCAATGATCTACATGACAATAGATGATCTTACTGACAGTTGACAGCTGACAGTCCTCCAAATTGCATCAGCTAGGATGATGTAAGGGGGAAGAGTATAATGACTCAGCACTAAGCTGATTGGATAATGAACTGTGCTGAACTGTATAAATGTAATATAGCCCAGTGCTACGTGTGGTGGATGGATGGTGGTTGTATATGCAGAGCACTTTGTTAGTCTGTGTAAATATCTGTAAATAAATAGTGTATATAGTTTGCCTAACAGCAGCTGTGTGCAGACTTTATTCCTTCCAGTCTCAAGAGACCACACACTAAATGCCAACACTCTTTAGCTCTGGTCCTGCTGTAGAATACAGATCCTCTTTAATATGTGCATCTGACCCTAATGTATCTGTATCAACTTACAATTCTTTAACATCTTATATCTTTGAATCACTGAGTGTCAGTTCAGGGTGTCCAAGTAGAGGTGCAACTATTCTAGTAAACTCTACACACCGATGGTTTGACAGAGAATGTAAAGAAACAAAACTCTACTGCGTAAAGTTTACAACCTATACCGCAATTCAAAGGCCCTGACCTTGCCATCACAAGACTCAGTTGCACCACCTTATCACAAAAAAGAGGCACAATTACATTAAAACTCAATGGAAAGAACTATACTATGCTACTACCTTAAAAAATTCTAATAAATTCTGGGCCATAGTCTCGGGTACATTCCGGGCCGATGACTCATCTATGTCTGCCATTTCCTCTTATGTTTGGTTTCAGCACTTCTCAGTTCTGTTCCATCAAGATTTAACTTGTGCTGAACCATCTGATTTTCCTCTAGCTGATTTACCTGACTGGCCTCCTGTCCCTCCAGAGGAAATAAAATAATTAATTACACAACTGAAATTAGGAAAGGCTCCTGGCCTGGATGCCGTTTCCTTCAAAATCTTAAAATTAGACCCAGACTGGTGGGCTTCTCCCCTGGCATCTCTGTTTACAATTGTAGATCTAACTGGCATAATCCCCTTGGCATGGTTGAATGCAATAGTGGTCCCGCTATACAAAAAAGGTGATCACATTGATCCTGCCAATTACAGGCCGATTAGCCTACTCTCCATCATTGGCAAGCTTTACTCCAAACATCTATTAGTCAATCTCAGTCTCTAGATGTTGCAGGAAAAAATTCTAGGCCCTGAACAGCTGGGCTTCTGCAAAGGGAAGACCACTTTAGACCACTGCATTATCCTATCCCATCTAGTCAACAAGTACACTGTGCAAAATAACCAGAAATTATTTGTTGAATCTACCTAGATCTCTTGTGGGTCTGTGTAGATCGTTGAAGGCATTTGAGAGCTCTTGCACTGGAGAGAGTTTGGTTGCAAATTGTGAAAAGTTATGATATGATGTGAAAAGTTTTTGAGATCTTTTTGGCCCAAGAAACTTTCCCAGAAACTGAATAAGCAGCCAATTGAGCAACTATCCTAGTTTTGTTTAGATACCTCCGTCCAAAAAAGGGAAAAAAGGGAAAAAAAAGATTAACTGTCATGGATAGCTCACAAAGAGTGTGCTCTGCTTTCAGAGGCCAGTTCCTTTTTTGTGTGACTTTTTCCCCTCTGCTGGGTCAGTTTGTTCCTGCAGTAATTTAAGTCTTTAGGGCTAAAATGCTGTGTCAGCTATTATATCGGGTGGCCATTTGGATTAGTGCAGACAATAGCTCTACTGATTGACCTTTTGAGGGTTTTCTTTAGAAAATTAATGAGGTTCTTTGTTGTGTTGCCTCTATGACTCTCCAACTGAAATTGGTCTTAGGATCAGTGGAATATCAAAAATGTGCTCAGCACCACAAGTACCGGTATGTGCTATATTGTTACCCACCTTGAGTCTAAAGAGAGAAGTGGGGTGTAATTGTTTTAAACAAGCCCTTAATCAAACTGTGAAAATACTGTCAACTTTCAAAATATCTAGCAGACATCTTTGACTGGCTGTGACTTGGTTAGTGATATGTTTTGGAAGACTGACTGGAAATATCAACGTCTAATTAATAATAATAATAATAATAATAAGTTTTTATTTATATCCCACCCTCCCCGCCGAGGCAGGCTCAGGGCGGCTCACAAGACATGGTGTGTACCATGATTATAATAATACAATTCATATAGTAAAATGCAATTAATAAATATGGTTAAAAACAGTTACATAAATATTTAAAAACCACAATAAATTAGGAGTGCTACATTACAGTAATATATATATCCTGATGGCCAGATGTCACTTTCAGGGTTCCACCTTATAGGCTTGTTCCGCCTTGTAGGCTCTTGTTATCAAGAGCACGTTGTTTAACATAACATTCTGTATTTATGTTCATTCAGGAAAAAGTGTGGTTGGCTCTGAAAGAAAAGCTCCATTTCACTAAATTTCGCACAGCTCCCAGTGTGCAGCTCAAACAACCACACAAGCAGTATGCAGGATCCTAATGATATTTGTCTGAAATTGCTTTTATATTTGAAGGCAGCAGTTGTTTTATTTGTAATTCAAATAAAGGACCCGAGAAAACTTAGGGCAAAACTAGGTGTCAGATATAACAATGGCTTTCAGTACTTCCTACACGTGATGGCTTAACCCTGCCTTGGTACTCCTGAACTTTCTTTCTACCCAGGCCTCAGATTCAGCTGGAGCTCACAGGAGCACAGCTCCTGAACCTTTCTGAGGGTTCCCCCTCTTCCTCCCCACCTACCTTGTCCATTGAATAGTAGGTGCAGCTGTATAACAATCCCTGATTAGGAGAGCGGGCAGCCAGCCAGCCACCAGGAGCTTTGCCATGCCCCCAGCAGCCCTCATTAACCCCATGGAGAAGCCCACACCAACCTTTCTTCACTTCTTATGTGATTTTGGGCAGCAGGTGGCTTGCTGGCCTTTTGACTGGGGGAGGGGCAGCCCAGGAGAGCCCCAGGAGAGCAAGGCCTGCTTAGGCTGTCTGGATTTCACTTGGGGCTCTCCTTTGTTGCATCGGGTTGCTTTTGGCTGGTGGACTGGCATATGCTAATGAGTTCCACCACCTATTTTTCTTCAAAACAATTCCTGCCCCTGCCTCAAATCACATAACTCCAGTTGTCTGGCTGATAGTTCATTTCAATGTGTCATTAACATCTCCAACTCAGCATGTCTTCTTCTCTTCTCTTTCCTCCCAAGCCTTCTTCTCCTTACGCTCTCTGTGTCTGTCGAAAGCATGATCGCCAACGTTGGTAAACAGGCATGAAACATTGGCATTAGCTTTGACTGCTCTGTCTTTATCTTTTGCTTCCCATATTCAGTATATTACAAATGGATGTTGCTTCTGCACTGTGAGCAAGCTAGGATTCCCCTCTTGAAAGCAAGTGATGGCTGTAAAATATTTCTGAAGTGCTAGCCTAGTCACTATACCATTATGTAAAAATGTAATACCCGATGACAGTTATTTTCACTTGAGTACATCTAACAGGATTAGTAAATTCACGTTGCAGGCATATTTCTGCCTGTGAGTGAAAACCTATGGATCTGAAACAGATGATGGCTCGATATTCTGTGTATTTCAAACAGCTCATAACTGACTTTGGTTTGTTAATTGAATATCTTCTTCAGTTTGTAATCATTATGCAAGCTTTCCCTTCCAGTTTCATGAAGTGCTAAATGCTTCTGAAATATACAACTGTTCAGTGATCCTTAATGTAGTCTGGTTACAGACACTGGAAAATGTGCTTTATCACTCAACAACAGTTTCTCACATGATAAATGCTTCAAGCTACATCCTTTTCATCTCCAATAATCTGGAATCCTATGTTTATGCACATCTCTCAGTTTTATAGGATGTAATTAATTAATACTTTCCCATGCTCTGTTTTCTGCATCATAGAACAGATTTTCCTCTGAACTTCTGATGAAGCCTGTTTTGCACATTATGTAAGATGTACCTGTCAGGTACTGTAGCGAATTGAATCTGGGACCAGCAGCTGTAAAACCAGATTACCAGAGCAGGTTGAGCTTTGCAAAATATGCTACATTTGTTCCAGCTTGCATTAGTGCAGTTGGCATACAGGGCCTTCTTGATCATTCATCAAGTCCCACTAATCCCAGTTTTCTTCATCACCAGCTCTATCAGGCGGGATCTCTCATGGATGTGAGGCCACATCAGGCCACAGGTTATAAGGAACATCACTGATGAAGCTACACATTCCCAAGGTCATCAGGTTATTAAAGGAACATACTTTTCAAGCACAGATTATACACCATTTATCCACTTTTTGTACCTTCACAGTAAGGATGTATCTTGTCAAAGAACAAAAAAACTACCATAAATATCCATTCCCCTCCCTTCTGCCATTACATTGCTTGTTCACATAACTAGTACATCAAAACAATTGTTTTAATACCAGTACAAGCATTTATAACTGTTTGGTTTTCTCAGTTTTGTGGTGTTTCTCCCCCCCCCTTCAAAAAAAAAAGCCATTATAGGTCTTCATTTGTCCATAAAGCGATCCTCTTTTTATCTCTGTTGCAGAGTTGTGACTTATTGCAGTTTTTAATAATTAAAATATCTAAAATCTTCTAAATTCAGCTATGCTTAAATGAGAGTTCTGGTTGTTGTTTTTTTTGTTTTGTTTTTTACTCCTGTGTGATGACAAGATGAGCAGCTGCTGCTATTAAATTGTGGATTGCCTTTCCATAAGTACATGTCACATCACTGTCGTGTGTTTCTAAACAGCAGAGTCATTAAGATCCAAAACATAGCTCACAGCCAATAATCTTCTTAATGTTAACATGAATCATTCTCCCCAGAAACTGCATTTTGAAACAGGTCCACCAGAACTTGAGAACACCCTTTCCAACATAATCTCTGTCGTGAATTATATGTATGCAAATAGGGCACTTGAGAGAGACAAGGTCTTGAGGGGACATTTCTTTTTTTCCTGTATACCTTGTACCAATGCCATTACTTCCTCTTTTTCCAAGACTTGGAAGGCTCACAGCACCCCACCCCCCCAAAAAAACCTCTCTCATTTTCTTACTGCCTTCTATCTCCCACCTAGTCAATCTACTTTTATCTGTCCCCTGTCTTCCAGCTTCCCATCCTTTCCTCACCCTGGTAGCCTTTCCCTGAGAAAAGTCTGGCCAAATTGTTCAGTGGCTGCAACCACCAAATGATGATTGATGCAGGGCTGGACGCAGTTATGCGGTGGCTGCTGCCACTGGGCCAGGCTAGGTACAACTGTATAGTGGCTTCCACAGTGGGACCAAGTTGTGTCATTAGTGAGTCTCTGGCTGTTGCTGGGTCTCTTCCAGCAAGTCCTCCTCCATTAGGGACAAGACAGAAGTGGGAGACCAGATTTTTTGAGGGTTGTTTTGGCCTGTTCCCTACTCTCCTGCTCCCCACTCCCTTGCTTCCCACTCTCCTGCTCCCCACTCCCTTGGTTTTACTTAAAAAACAAAACAAGGCTTGGAAGGCTTGCAACCACAACAATATTGCTGAGCCTTCCAAGCCTTGGTTTTGTTTTGTTTTTTGTAAACATATATTTCTACATGTTTTGTTTTTGTATAAATAAATTGGCATCTTCATAACATAATTCCTTCTTTTAATCTTTGGCATCTCAAGGTGATGCTGTATCAGTCACAATCTCAAGAACTCTTTCTGTTTGTCTTCTATTTGTCTTCTTTCTAGGTCTTGTCAGTCAGTGGGCTGAGATGAATGTTTGGAGAAGACATGCAGTCTGTATGTGTATCGGAATGTTCAACTGTCAGACTCTCTTTAATATTGTTTTATTTGTTGGATATGGCTATCCTTAGTAGCTTCTAGCTAAGGACTGTATTGATACTGGTTCCATTTCCTGAAGAAGGTAAGTGAATCCACCTGGAACCTTCATGTGATGGTAGGTATCATTCTGCCTTTAAAAAATATGCGGGTATGTTTCATTGGCAAGCATGACCCATTGAAAGAATCTGCTAAACCACAGTACTCCCAATCCCAACTTCAAAATGGCATCAAAAGAGCTTTCAGCTTTCAATTTAATCATCCATAGTCCCTTTTAGATCAAGAAAGCTTAGGGTGGTGTTAGAGTCAGATACATATCTTATCTTTATATTATTTGTAATGATTAATTTGTATTAAAATTAGTTCTATTAAAATGATTTGTATTAAACCACGTCTTTATATGGTTGTTATATTATCAACTTTCTGTGAAGCTGATCTGCCCAAATCCCATTGACGTCAAACAAGATTTCTTGAATTTAAATGAGTTTTGAATCATTCTTGTCACTGAGGCAGCTTCATTCAAATGCATTTCTTGACCCCCCACTCCTGCTTCAGTTAGTCGATGCCAAATCTCACTTTGGTTTCAGTGCTGCAGGAGTGGGTACATAATGACTTATTTAAAATTTCATTTATCTGAATTGTCACAGCTTGAGAACCAAGGTAAAAGCCAGAAGAGCCTCCAAGTGTCATCAAAGAGACCAAACAGTATGTGAGAGCCCGTTTCATGTCAATCTCTTTCATCTTCAGAAATCTCATAGTACCTGCCAGCAGATTCTAGCATATAAAAATATAAAGCACTGTGCTGGGCTTAGAGTGATAACTTGCAATGAAGATGGGTTTAAATTAAGGAACTAACATGAAAGTCTGCTTACAGTGATTCTTTAAGATTGTTACCAACTTACAGTGAAGAAGTGTTACCTTCTTTTGTGTTTCAAGCTACTTACCTATAGAGACGTTGATAATATGTTTGTCTTTTCTGACAGATTCCAGAAGGAAGATACAAGATTCCTGCTGTAACTAATATAAGGATTTAACTAAAAGTCTTGACTATGTTTTGCAAGAGTTTCAGTACTAAAGCCTTAACATTATTAAGATTCAGTGTGGAATGGAAAAACTGTTGTGTTAAAAGGAAATCAGTGCAGAGCAAACAGTTTTTCAAGTGCCACAGTGGGGAGATTGCTCCCTTGCAATTGTTTCTGATGGGACTATCCAACCAATGGTTTCCCATGAATAAAAACCTCCATCCTGAAGGGTATGCTTCTGGCTAGTGTTACATTAAGCAAGATGGAGAAATGTGAAACACTCAGAGATTAAGGGGGCCTGCACTTGAGACTTTGGAGGACAATAAAAATGTACTTTAAAATATCTACCATTGCCTGCAATTGCCCCTTCTCTTATTTTACCTGCTGCATGGGGCCTTAATATGAGATATGGTCAGCTCTGCCCTCTTGTTCTTACTGGAACATTGAAAGCCTCTATAATAGTCATGCTTTTGGCATATTCATTCTGAATTAATGATTTGCCACTGATTATGCCATCTCTAGCAATGACTCAGTTTTCCATGCTGGTTTTTTGGCTGGGCATGTTAAATTACCTTCTGGTGATTTCGCAATGTTAAAAAGAGGCCTTAGGACAGATAACACAAAAACTTGTGTTTCATTTTTCACATCTGTGAGCAAAACCAACAGTGTCTCCAATGTGGGTATGTTTTTAAATTGATCCTGTTACATTTTGTAGCCATCTTTAATGGCATTAACTTACATAAATAACATGGGAGAACCAAAAGGACTTTTGGCTTACCATTAAATCATCCTTAGACTTTTTCAGATCAGGCAAGGTTAGGGTAGTGTTAGAGTCAGGTATTAATGTCAGGCAAGTAAAGTTAAAAGCCGGCATTCCCAGAAGATAGGATGATATGGCAAGAGGCTAGGATCAGAACAGGTTCTGGGTTATTTGCCATTTCCAGTGTTGTAGTAGGTATTGGCAGAATGTCTTGTTTTGGCCCAACAATATTCAAGTTTAATGTCAGGTTCAATTTATGATGCAAAATATCGAATAAAACAGAGGTCTGAATCATGCTGAACACTGATTTGTCCTGCCATTCCCCCCCTCCTTTACTTCCCCTGTTTGACCCCCAGAAAGGTAATTCCTGGGGTTGCAAAGACACACATGAACAAATAGCTGTATGGAACAGGAGGCTTAGTTGAGGAAGAAGAAAAGGTAAAATTGCCCCTCCTCATTCTGGGCTGGCAGGGGAGAGTATTGTAGGAAAAATGCTTCATGGGTCCTTCATAGGATACAAGTTGCTATTTATTAATGTTTAAGATGATATATGCTGATAGGATGATCAATGAAAAAGAGAAAGCAGTAGAGGTAACTCTAATGAACCAAGATGGAACTTGGAGGAAGAAAATCTTATTTTGTCTAAATCTAGTGATGAAATTCTACTTAGCTTTACAGGGGAAACCAAATCCTATCTTCTAGTTTCTCTGACAGTTTCTTAAAAATATATCCTAGAATCATTAAATAAGCTATGAATACCGAAAGGCTATGTGTATTAAAATATGATATCCATGATAGCTTATGGTATCATATTAAAATATGATATCCATGATAAACTTTTGTAGTCTGTAGATCTGCCATAGTCATTACAATAACTGAAGCAATGATATCAAGTACTTTCATTTTTATTTACTTTCAGTGGGACACAACAATACAAATTTGTTGCTGGTGATAAAACTATAATGTGTGCATGTATCTTGGGCTGCTTTAAGATCAGCACAAGGGTTCAAACTAGGGTAATTCAAATAATGTTTCTGGGGCAAAACAAGATTCACATAATACATAAAAAAGATTCTTGTTTAATTTGTGGAGGGGGAGGAAAAATTCTGGAAAACTCATTTGAAACATTTCATTCATGACAGGAGAATTGTTCTAATAAAAAAAAACAACAACTTGGAAGTAGAAAAAATTACTTTTTCACTTGCCTTTCAGCCAGCAAATCAAAATAGTGCAGTTTTAGCAGTGAATGCCCAGTTTATTTTAGATAACATTTTAATGTATGGAAACCAGATATTCAGGTATTTAATGGGGAAGTATAGTTTAGAACTTGGAATGATACTTGATATGTTGTGTATCTTTAAACTAATTATTATTTTTTGTTTGCCCCACTTTTCTTTGCAAAATAATGCAAATAAAAGTGACCAGAATGATTTTCCATTTCACCCTCTTCTTGGCAAGATGAATGAATGTCTAGGGAACAATGTGGAGTCAAAGGATAGGAAATAATGCAGAAGTGAACATTTCTTTATTATTTTATTTGAAATAGCTGGAGGGCTGCTATTTTATTACTTATATAGGTTGAGCTCTGAGTGTTAGAGTATCAAACTTTTTTTTAATGTACAAGTGGCTTTTGAAGTTTTCCCAATAAATCATATTCAGTGAGGTTCTATGAATATAACCTCTAGCAGTTTTACATGCTGCTGCTAGCAAATCACAATTTGACACATTGTCAGAAGCATTTTCTGCTTCTCCTGGCTATTTTATCAGTTTCTTTTAAACTGTTTTGGCAAAAAAAAAATAGATAACATAATCCACTGGATTCAGCATTGGAACTAGGATATAAAAAACTATTTTAGGCATGCCTAGGGCTTACGGGTTGAGTTATCTTTTAAAAACTTTTTTTATCTTGAACAGCAGGTCCTTACACCATATCACAAACTTCTTTTGAAATTCCCCTCAGTTTAAAGTGATTAGTCACATGATACAGGATGAAGCTGTTGTACTATAAACATAAGCTTTAAGTCCCTTGTGGCATATAGAACAAGTTGTAGAGTTCTTCAAATCCAGGTCAAAATCCAGGTTAAAACCCCCTGGAGAACACAGAAAGAAGCAAGAAGAATGGATCCAAGCAGAGTTCTAGGGAAGAAGAGAGCAGACAGACTCAAGCAAGTCAAAGCATTCTCATAGTTCTGTGAGCAATGGAGAAACCAGTGATGTGCCCAGAAGCTGTCCAAGTGCCATAACAGATTTCAATGTGAAACTACCTGTTGAGAAGCCAACTTACAACTGTACATGCAGCCACCTTCTGAGAAATTAGTTTTTAGCGGGGGGGGGGGGGGTATAGAAAAAGCTGAGCAGGAACTCATTTGAATATTAGGCCACACCCCCTGATACCAAGCTAGCTGGAACTGTGTTCCTGTGCATTCCTGCTAAAAAAAAAAAGCCCTGGTTTTTAGCAATTTGAGCTTCAGAATGTTTTAGTTTTATTTTCCACTTCCTCTAATAGAATAGTGTATGTCATTCAAGCATTGCTGTCTTCACATGCTAAATTTCCAAGTTCAGAAAGCTAATTAGACAAATTCCATACATCTAAGGCCAAAGAAACTTCATTTTCAGGTTGCTTGTTTGCTGTTATGGCAATAGGTGAATATGAAACACTTTCAACTCACTCCCACCTACTATATTGTCCTAACTAGGTGACTATTAGAAATGTGTCTGGACAATGTCTTCCAGAGACTCAAGGACACTTGATGATTTTCATAGATGAATGGAATTTGAACCTGGCCTCTTTTGGCCTCCCCTGCTGTCTGCTCAACCTAGTGGCCAGTACTTAACATCCCATGACACTGCTCAGAAGGTTCCTATTTTTGTGTTGCTATTGGTAATTTTTACTCTGGGTTTTAGCTTGGAATTGAATTTTAAATGTTGGATTTTAAACCTTTATCTCTTGGTCTCATCACAATTATGTGACCTGTAAGCCACCCTGAACCTGCCTCTGGCAGAGGGTGGGGAACAAATCAAAGAAAACAAACAAACGAAGAAGCCTCCTAGCAGGACCAGATTAACAATTAGGCCAAGTAGGCACTGGCCTATGGGTCCCTATGCCTTTAGGGGCCCCGGGTTGACTTTCCCCCCATTTTCCCTTCTGCTTGCAGCCCTCGCAGCCTGCATGTGCAATCAGCAACTGAGCTGCTCTTTGCCCAACTTGCCTGGTGTGGCTACTGCTGGCGTCATCACCAAGTTTGCCTCTCTCTGCTGCTCACCTGCAGTTTTGTAAAAAGGGCTTTTGGGAAAGTGCTTGCAGGCTGCAGTGCGGTGGGCAGCTCCAACTCTGAGATAATTTGCAAGGGGCTTCCCAAGATTTTGACTGCTTAGGGGCCTCCACAGGGTTTAATCCAGCACTGCCTCCTAAGTTCTACTCTGTACTCATGCTGTTACACCACACTAGTTGTCACAGCTATCTTGATTTCAAAACGCCACAAAGATTGCAATCTACCATGGTGAGTGAAACTCAGGGCTCTTTTTCTAGTAAGTTTTGTGCCATCTCTGACTTTAAGGCCTGCTACCAAGCCATGTTTAAAAATCATGTAAAATATGTTTTAAAATCATGTAAAATATGGATATTTTGCTGATCTTGGTGCCTTTTAATGTTTTTGTAAGTTTTCTGCTTTTTACCTGTTGTGCCTCATAAAGTCTGATTTTCCCTTTAAATATTTTAGTTTAAAAGTTATGATTGTGTAACTAAGATTTTCATAACATCCTCTGCCTATTTACATACTGCTTTATTAATGTTTTAAGGTTTGTTATCCAGACAATAGTGGGATTAATTTGTTTATTATATGAAAACATCTTGATAAACAGTGGAAGTACTCAGAAGTTTTAAAATTTGGGTAGAGTTCTAAGTAGCATGCATGAGATTCTGCAGTGGCACAAACCTTTTTTTTAAAAAAATAGGTTGATGTTCATGGCATAAACAACATATGTATATAGGGTTGCCAAGTCCAACCCCAGAAATATCTGGGGACTTTGGGGGTGGAGCTAGGGGGAGGGGGGAACGGCGCCGGGGAGCGTGGCGAGCCACCCTGTCTCGGAGCGGGCGATGCCGCTGCACAGCTGCCGCCTCTTCTCCACTCGCCGTGGCTGCTCCTCCGAGATGGGCTCAGCCTGAGCCCATCTCGGAGGAGCAGCCACGGCGAGCGGAGAAGAGGCAGCAGCGGTGTGGTGGCCTCGCCCGCTCCGCCTCTGGGGTGGAATCGGAGGGGGGTGGAGGCAGGCCGGGGGCATGGCGAGCCGCGAGTCTGGGTCCTAGAAGGGCCCGGATTCGCAGCTCGCCATGCTCCTGGCCTGCCTCCGCCCTTCCCTTCTTTGGTTTTGCCTGCGCTGCTGCCGCCTCTTGGCTGCTCCTCCGAGATGGGCTCAGCCTGGGCAGCTGCGGTGGGCGGGGAGGGGGCGGCAGCGGCGCGGCGTCCTCACCCGCTCCGGAATGGGGCGGCTCACCATGCTCCCCGGCGCCGTTCCCCCTCCCCCCGTTTCCGTTTTTTTGGGGAGAGGGGAGTTGGGAAGCCTATATGTATACCATTTTAAAGTGCTTCCTCTTTCAGCCTCCAAGAGCCTTCTATGTTGACAAACCATGAAAACTAGTGTAAACATGAAGGAAATCCCCAGATCTGTATTGTGATCTGGGAACAAGAAACAACTTGTCACATGGTTGCAATTCACTATGGTGAGTAAATCTTATACCAAGTTAGATTGTTAGTTATTATAGGCTGGTACAGTCAACTTTGGCTGGTAACACCATTCTAGGTTGTTGAGCAATGTTGTTATTTGTGAATTTTTATACCAGAGATGTCAGGAACTGAAAATTGGAAATTCAGCATTCAAAGTATGTGGTCCGCCATTGAGCTACAACCCCTTCCCCAAGCAACAGTTCAAAATGGCTTCCAAGAGACAACTATATCATGTGACTTGGACTGTACAATTTTAAACAGGAAGGAAACAAAGTTCCATGGCTCGCTCTTTCAAAACTAATTCTGCTAACTTAGACATTGTTTTGTAGAGCTGGCTGACAAAAATAGTGATAATGAGATAATGAAAGCTTTCTGGATATCCTCCATTCAAGTCTCTTGCTTCCATAGATCTTCTATGAATGGCTGCAGGTTAGATAAGTACTTGATAGGTTTGGAACTGAGATGCATGAAGTTCAAAGTTTAGAGTTTGACCTTTTGAACTCCATGAGTGTCACGGCTGGGGCCGGGTCAGGCAAAGTCCAGAGGCAGTCCGAGGTCCGAAGCAGGAGTGTCCAAGGTGCCAAATCCAAATCGCTGTGCAAGTATCGCAGGTCCGAGGTCCAGAAGCCAAGGTCAGGGAGTCCAGAAGTCAAAAGCCAAAGTCAGGGAGTCAGGAATCAAAGTCAAGCCGGAGTGGATGCTAGAACGTCAGGGAGATGACTAGTTGCTTCCACAAAGCCTCCTCCCAAAGCCCACAGCTATATAGCCCTCTGCTGGCTGTTGCCCATTTGGGCTAATTGCTGGCTCTGGGAGGCAGCCAGGATCCTGTTACAACTCAAGCATCCTTGCTCCTAGGAGGGCCAGAATCCTCTCAAAACTCAGGACTCAGGGAGCGTCTTGCTTGTGAGCGTCTTGCTTGTGAGCGTGCCGCCCTCCCCTGAGGTCCTGACGGAGGTGGTCACACACATGAGCCACCCGAGAGGGCGAGGCAGGGGGGCTGGGATCTTCTTCAGCAGGAGGCAGGGGTACTGGTGCAGGTGGCAGGGGTACAGTTTCCTCGGCAGACTCGTCTTCCTCTGCAGGGTCCCCAGCACCCATGACAATGAGTTTCATTCAGGAGAACATGTATCAGTTGCATATCTTCATAGGAACAAAGGCAATTAAAAAGTGATCTATTGAACAAAGATATTTATTGCCAATTCATATATTCTGCAATAAGTTACATTTTGGACTGGTAATATAAAACCATATATCAAAGTCTCTGTAGTAAGAAAAAGGAGTTTCTGTTTGCATCATGATCTAACGGGAGGGATGGTGGCTCAGTGGTAGAGCATCTGCTTGGTAAGCAGAAGGTCCCAGGTTCAATCCCCAGCATCTCCAACTAAAAAGGGTCCAGGCAAATAGATGTGAAAAACCTCAGTTTGAGACCCTGGAGAGCCACTGCCAGTCTGAGTAGACAATACTGACTTTGATGGACCGAGGGTCTGATTCAGTATAAGGCAGTTTCATATGTTCAACAGTCCTCAGCTTGTATTATAATGCAGGGGTGGTCAATGGTAGCTCTCCAGATGTTTTTTGCCTACAACTCCCATCAGGCCCAGCCATTGGCCATGCTGGCTAGGGCTGATGGGAGTTGTAGGCAAAAAACATCTGGAGAACTACCGTTGGCCACCCCGTTATAAAGTATTTGAGTTTCAACTTTAATTTTCATTTGGATGCATTCAATTAACATAGTGCGTCTTTGGCATCTAAAGTTTATTTAATAGCCTATCTGCAAATCAACATTAACTTGTGTGCATCCAACATTTCTTTTTTAGACATGTATTCATATGCAAGCATGTGTACTTGGTTACTAAGAAAAAAAACACATAAGAGCATAGTCTGTATGTTGTTTGATGTACAGCGTTTTTACTCATTTCAGAAGCATGTGAAACTAACATGGTTTCTGTTTTCTGAAATGATATAAGATTACCTTGCTACAGAGTTTGCCCCATGATTAGCCTTAAGACAAACTAAGGTACAACTAAATAGAACTGTATCTAAAATAATGTAACAGTCTGAATACTCAGTGAAAATGAATGTTTTCAACAGTGATGCTAGTTAAGAGAATTTTTGTGTGTTTCAAAATTTGGGTGCCAGTGTGGTGTTTTGATTAATGTTAAATTAGAATTAAAATACCAAAGATCATTTTCCCACTCAGTCAAGAAGATGACTGAGTGGCTGTGGGACAATCATACTCTTTTGGCGTAGGTTACTTTTTATGTGATAAAATGGAGCTGTGAAAAACAGTGTGATGATTTCTTCCTCTATTTTTAGTGGGGAAAAGGACATATCAATGATACATTTTTGTTTTCTTTTTAACATTCTTGCTTCCCTACTTGCAAGCTGCATCATTAATCTATTCTGATAAGCAATTCTTACTCCTCTGTGTCTTTCTTTCTCACGAGAGACTCTTAGAATAGCTGGAGGTCAGACCTGTTTAACTATTTTGAACACCAGTGTCATCTGTCAGGCCTTTACTCTAATTCTGTCATTCTCTGTCAAACAACATTTTTTTGCTTGAAAAAAAACATTGTTACAAGCCCCTTTATCATCATTAAATTATCAAAGCTAATGGTGGTACTTTTGTGAGCTACAATTGCAGAGTTGTTGGGGCTTCACTATCATTTTTGTAAAGTCTCAGATTTTAAAAATATAGTAATTGTTTCTTGAAAGATTCCACAATCAGTATTTTACTCCAGACAACTAAATTCTAGTCTACTAGCACCTTAGAGCCCAACAAGAATTTTTTTGGGGTGGGTGGGTATAAGCTTTTGAGAGTCAAAGTTCACTTTGTCACAGCTTTTACTCTTGAAACCTTATACCCACCCTCCCCCCAAAAAATCTTGTTTGTCTCTAAGGTGCTACTGGATTTGAATCTAGCTGTTGTACTGCAGACCATCATGGCTACTCTCTGAAACTCAGTCAAAAGAAGCATGCATAGTGGTCAGTCTCTTTGCAGCAGTAGCCCTCGTGTATGGGAAAAATGAAAAAATACAACTCTTTTGGGGGCTCTGCACAATAGTCACCTACCCTGGATCTGCCTTCTACTAGCTGTCAAAGTATATGTTTATTTCACCATGTTTTCCACTGATTTTAAAATAATGTATTTGGAGTGCCATTGACAAAACTGAAGGGCATTTTATTTATTCATCCTTTTTTTATATATCTTTTGACCAGCGCCGGCCCAAGGGCGCATGGTGCCCCAGGCAGGTGACCCCCCGCCACCCCCCGCAGTGCTGCAACATAGGACCATGCTCCATTGCACCCCCCGAAGGTGCAGCGCCTCAGCATGGTGCCCACCTCCCCCCCACACGATCACAGAGCACCACGCCTGGGCCCTGCCAGCCACGACATGGCATGCATCATCTTCTGAAAGACACGCTGGAGAAGGCTTGGCTCCCCCTTCCTTGAAGGCAAGGATTGCTATCATTTCTTCATATATTCTGAATTGTAAATACGTATGTACAGTAGATTTCTGTTATGATTTAGTTAAGCCTCTGTTGTGTTTTAATGTGTCCCATTTGAGAGCTGCCTCAATGCCCTTATCAAGTGCATCCAAGTCTGTGTTTATTTTTTTAATCTCTTACTGTTCATTTAATTGGAATACTAACTTTATTGTGCTCTTTCATATTCTTGTATTTTATTTACTTATTTTTATTTATAGCCCGCACTTTCCCGAATGGGCTCTGAGTGGGTAACAACAGTCAATAATACAAGGTTAAAATCAGATACATATAATAAGACATTATAGCTTTTGCACTAACTCTTTATACAAGCATAGTTTGTTTGGACAATTGGTTTCATTAATGAATCACCACATTCAGAAATATTTTCGATTTGTATCAAAAAGAATAAATTTGAAAGTATGTGACTAATTTCTTCAGGTTTTTAAAATTAGCTATGTTTTTAATTCCATGTTTGTTGAATTGATTCAAATAGTTGACTTTTACATTCTATACTTCTAGTGAAGCAAATCAGTGTCTTGTTTGCTAAGTGTCAGATGATAGCTAATGGCATAAAGTTAGGCTTTGCTTTTTAGTCAACAAGGGAGTGAGACATATTGAGCCTGAAGCAAAATGTTTCAGCTCCTTCCTTTACAAAATTCAGTTCACAGAGATCATGCTAGACGACAAACCACTATACAGATTTTATTGATAAACTGTCTATGCTATTGTGATGGCTCATTTTTAAAAGCCTTTGCTGGAAATGTCAATTTAGCTCTTCAGCGCCTAGTTTTTTGTTATCTGTACTGCATGATATGGGCTCTGTTCTAATCGATAGACCTATTCTGGAATAATTGTTATGAACATTACAGCCATGGTTTATGGCACCATGTACACTTACCTGGGAGTAAAGCCATTTTGTTTTATTGCTTCGAACTGAACATAAATAAGACTGAGTTACAAGACTTTAATGTATGATTTGGTTTGCCACTGAGTTTCTGTTTGATGTAGGGAAAATCTTCAGAGCTCCATATTCTTCAATCTGATATCTTTCATGGGATGAACCTCTACACAATGCCTGTAATCTGAAGCACTCTGTGGAGGTCATAGTGATTATGAGGCCCCAGGTAAAACTTGAGGACAAGGCTTGCACTCTGCCCCAGAATCACTAGCTAGGGGGCAGAGTGCAAGACTTGTGCCCCCACAGCTCATTGGTGGTGCTGAGCAGCCAGCATGAGCTGGACAGTGTGGGGATGGAGGGCCTCCTCACTGCCCAGTTCATTGCTGCTGCCACCTGACAGTCAAAAATTGCCCCCTCCTCTGTCAACAGACATGCCAATCCACTATCATAAATGGTGGATGCAACTTATTATGTCCTAGGTGAATCACCCAGATTAAATCAAAGTAGATAAAGGCCAAGATCCAGCATCCCACAAACAGGTGTATAGCCATAAAATTTTGGGTGGTGGGGTGCTGCGAAATCCTGTGAGGCAGGGGAGCTGGGGAGAGAGAGAGAGATGGAAGCTGCTGACAGAATGGCGCTCCCACCCACAGAAAGCAGCAGCAGAAGATGACTTGGCTTCAAGAGGGCAGAAGGCTGCTGTCCCGCCCCCCCCCCCTCCACTGTCATTACTGGCTTCCTTGTCTACATGAGCCAGGGAAGGGGAAATCCCCAATTCTCTTTCTTTTGCATTTTGCAATTTTATTTTATTTCATTTCACATTTTTAAAAACCTATTTATTTTTCAGCCCAGAAAAAGAAGGAAATGAGACTGAAGTTTCCCTGACTGTACCCAGGATCATTTTGGAAACCCAACACACATCTTACATTTTTTTTAAAAAATATATTCTTTTGAATTTTCTGTGTGGGCAGCACTCATCCATAGAGGCATTGCCCCGAAATACTCCCTATGGCTATGGGACTGCTTCCAAGACTAACTATGTATGTGGTAAGGCACCATTATATGCCTTAATGAAGCCTCTCTTCCTCTTTGGCTGTTTCTCAAAAACAATTCTTGCACCACAATGTGTCAGCCATTACCTTCAAATGGAAGACCATGCAGCTCTCACAAATGTATGTCCAGTCAACCTTATCCTCCCCAAATCTCTGAGGTCCAATTGGGCAGGTGAAGAAAAGAGGAGTCTAGGACAATCCAGTGAGGGTGAGTAAAATGTGCCTTTTATCTTGAACAGAAGCCCCTGCCTCCCGTGAAGAGAATTTTAAAAGCAGATTGGGGATTACTAAAGAATGTCATGGATTAATGTAAGCCCTTACATGAGTCTAAGTAGCTCTTTGGATCCAAGCCAATCTTAGAAAAAGAACTGCAATCTTTGTTTCAAAACTAGTTATCCATTTTCCCCTACAATTTGACCTTTTATATAGTGAGAAGCATCAATAATTCTAAACCATTTGTTTTCTCATACATATTGTATGACTTTCCTGTTGAGCTACTATTTATGGGTTGGATCTTGCGTTTCCCTTACTAAAAATGAGGAATCTTTGAGTAGACAAGGACCCTGCCCATTGGATAGTTTCTAGTTTGCAGTGCATGCAGAAGGCTCTTCATATTCTGATAAATTCATTGGAAAATGTTCTTCTATGTTAATGAAAGCCCTGATATTGTATGGCTGTGAGAGGACTGAGGGATGTGGAATGTTATAGTATAGCCCAATCTCATCAGAAGCTACACAGGGATGGTATTTAGATGAGAGACCACCAAGGAAGACATTGCAGAGAAAGGCAGTGCCAAACCACTTCTGCTTAATCACTTGCCTTGAAAACCCTGCGAGGTCGCTGTAAACTGGCTTCAGCTTGATGACACCTTACACACACACAAAAACACACACTACAGAAGTGATTTCTTTTGTGATAGATACAGTTGCTAGTTAATTGGAAATGTTATATGGTCTGAAATTTTCTTATTTGTTTTGAATTTAGATTATGGCGATATGCTTACTCCTTATTTTTGTCTTTGTCTTATCAATAAAACTTTTTTGTTGTTCAGTCACACAGTTGAGTCTGACTCATTGCGACCCTATGGACAAAGTCACGCCAGGCCCTCCTCTCTTCCACCATCCTCCGAAGTCTGCTCAATTTTGTGTTAGTTACATAAGTAATGCTATCCAGCCATCTCACCTTTTGCCATCCCCTTCTTTTGCCTTCTGTCTTTCCCAGCATCAGGATCTTCTCCAGTGAGTGCTCCCTTCTCATTTGGTGGCCAAAGTATTTGAGTTTCAACTTCAGCATCTGACCTTCCAGGGAATAGTCAGGGTTGATTCCCCTTAGAAGTGACTGATTGGATCTTCTTGCAGTCCAAGGGACTCTCAAGATTCTTCTCCAGCACTGCAGCTCAAAAGCATCTATTCTTCTGCACTTGGCCTTCTTTATGGTTCAGCTCTCACAGCCATACATTACTACTGGGAATACCATCACTTTGACTATACAGACTTTTGTTGGCAGGGTGATGTCTCTACTTTTTATTATACTGCTTAGGTTCACTATAGCTGTCCCCCCCAAGGAGCAAATGTCTTTTAATTTCATGGCTACAGTCACCATCTGCAGTGATCTTGGATCCCAGAAATGTGAAGTCTGTCACTACTTCCATGTCTTCCCCTTCTATTTGCCAAGGTATGATGGGGCCTGATGCCATGATTTTAGGGGGGGTTTATGTTGTTACAAGCCTACTTTTGTGCTCTCCTCTTTCACCCTCAACAAGAGGTTCTTTAGGTCCTCCTCACTTTCTGCCATTAGAGTGGTGTCATCTGCATATCTGCGGTTGTTGATGTTTTTCTTTGCAATCTTAATTCTGGCTTCTGCTTCATCCAGGCCGGCATTCCGCATGATGTACTCTGCATATAAATTAAATAAGCAGGGTGACAATATACATCCTTGTCAAACTCCTTTTCCTATTCTAAACCAATCAGTTGTTCCATATCCCATTCTGACAGTTGCTTCTTGACCCTTATACAGGTTTCTCAGAAGACATGTGAGTTGGACTGGTACTCCCATCTCTTTAAAGACTTGCCACAGTTTGTTGTGATCCATACAAAGGCTTTAGCATAGTCAATGAAGCAGAAATAGACATTTTTCTGATACTCCTGTAAAGCTGGCAAGTGCTTAACTTTTCCTCATGAAATAAATGAGACTTAACTTTGGCTTTTCACCCCAAATTCTACTGATTTCCAATGCATTACTAGAAATTACAATATTAGAAAATTATATTGAAGACACAGCAGTAATATTAAGGGTTGTTAACAGCCAGAGGTATAACATCCACTTAAAATGTCTGCCTGAAGTACATTAGTGACATTTGAGAGTTATATTTATAAACAGCATTTGGTAATTAGGTTTGACTTAGACAGGCTGCCTCCTTCAGTGATTAAAGGCTGGTGTTTCTGCACTTCAGAACTGTGTTCCTAAGTTCAGGCCAGTCAATTTCATGCTATTAGTAAATGGCATTTTCCACCCAACCTTTTGGCTTTATGATATAACAGCAAATGAGTGGCCTACATACAGTGCAGGATTTGTGGCTGTGAAATAGAGATGTACGCAACAAGAAACCCCTGCACATGGGGAATTTTAACGATTTACATTCTAAAATTAATTGACACTGATCTATATGGGAACATGGTCCAACCAATTCCCCTATGTTGTTTTAATACATAACCATTATTTATGATTTTCTCTATGTGACTGTGTAACCAGTGGGCTGGTCAATTATGATACACGTCATCAGCAGTTATATCATAGAAAAGGATGAAGGGACTGTTAAATAATGCAGGCAGTCTCTTATCAAATGCCATTAAATTTCCTCTGCAAATAGTATTTATTACATTGTACAAGTACTAATCCTCAAAATGTTTTATTAAAAATTTAGATAAGGCTATATAAACTAGTTTATAAGCATCAGGGAAATCAATTTTATTAGAAAATTAGGATATGGCTACTACTTCCTTGCGGAATTTTTCATATACAAACTTGGGAGTTTTTACTTTGAAAATATGCATGTTACTTCCAAATGATGAAGCTACTTCATGAACACTTTGTTAAGTGTTTATCCCTAGGACATCACAAATTCTTTGTCTAATGATCATGCAGTTGTCCTATTGAGCAATGAAAATCTGAGCAGCTATGGGGGGGAAGGTCCACAGAATTCATGTTATGAACACAGCAGACAATGATTACTTTGTGAAGGATGGCCTCTGAATCTTGCAGGATACATACATTAGATTCCCAGCATGCGGAACAATGCTTTTTAAAATTATGGTGAAGCTAGCAGGAAGATTAGTGTTTATTGCAGGTTTATGATAAGAGTGCAAATAACATAGGCATTCTGAAACAATCTTTTCTCCCACTCTCTCTTTTTAGGATATATACCGTGAAACTCAGCGAAAGAAGTCATTTTCTTCAATACATCTGCTTTTTCAGCAAGCATTCCAGATGTCAATAGACAATGTGGATACCTGGATTTGGCTGCAGCAGTGTAGTCTAACTGGGTTTTAACTTTTGAAGTCATCCTGGTGGTCTAAATTTTAAATGCTATTTGCATGTAAGATCCATCTTCTATATATATGAATAGTAGAATATGTATTGGTAGGACCAGGGCTTTGTTTGTAGAAGAAGCCCAGCAGGAACTCATATGCTTATTAGGCCACACCACCTGATATCACCATTGTTTTACACACAAAAAGACTAATTTGCATATTAAGCCACAACCCCTGACACCAAGCCAGCTGGAACTGTGTTCCTGTGTGTTCCTCCTCAAAAAAAGGCCTGGGTAGGACTGAGGATTTCAAGCTGCATCCCAGGGAACACACAGGAAGATAATGGGGAAATTCCTGCATAACACAGTTTGTCATATGCACAAGATCCCCGCCTGTTTGTTCACTGTTGATTTTCTCTTGTGAAGTTCCATTGAGGAGTTTGTTGTGTTTTGGGAGTGTGCACATAGGATCACAAAAGATGGCAATGAAGGTCTGTTCTGTGTGCTGTAATTAATGAATTAAATTATTTGAACATTTCTCAGTGAAAGGCTTTTTCCCTGAAGCAGAAATTTTTAAAAACATTGTCAAGAATTATCTATGCTTGTTGGCCTTGAGTATGCTGTTAAAAATTATTAATTATCTGTAGTTCCTCTTGTCCTTGTAATCACAACTGAAATGAACATTCAGTGTGCCCATTCTTTGATATGCAATGATAATGCTTTTCAATGGCATGTGGCCTTTATAGTGCAACACAGGCATCTGTATCCATGGAGTAATTAACATTATTTTCCTCATCTGGACAGACTGTAAATGCTCTTGTCACTCAAGAAACATACATCTTACAGGAATACCAACTGAAAGCCATTTAAAGGTAATCACAGTTTTACATGATAGAGAGAACATTTTGTCCTGCATAGCCACAAATGTTACCTCTCAAAGATGTACATATGTCACTTTTGACAGAACAAACCACATATCTATGGGACTGAACCAATTTATTTTCATTATAGTCAGTGGAACTGAGTGTACAACTGTTCCTACAAACCAGGGGTGTTAAACATGCGGCTTGGGGGCCAAATCAGGTTCCCAGAGGGCTCCTATCAGGCCCCCCGAGTAACTGGCTGTTATCTGCTTCCTTCTCTCTCTCTCTTGCTTTCTTCTGCATCACAGCTTGCTTTGCAAGGCTTGCTCAATCACACAGGAGCTGCAGAGCAAAACCTCTGTTTTCTCCATTGGCTGAAGCTCCTCCCTTGGGGAGGAAGGGGGGATAAATAGCTTGCTTTGCCAGGCTCTGTCTTTCTTCTATTGGCTGAGGCGCCTCTCCTCCTGGTTCCCTGGGGAAGGAAGGAAAGAGTCAGAGCTTCCTTGCCCAGTTCCCTAGATTCCATGGGAGAAATACAAAGAAAGAACCTTTAAGACCAACGAATGCTAATGTTTTAAGCATGTTTAAAGTTTTTTTTAAAAAAAAATCTTTGTGTTTGTCTGTTTCCTTTATAAAGTTTATATCTCTGCTATCTAATCTTAAATAGGTACACATATGACCCATCTCGACAAGGTCTCATTTATGTCAGATCCAGCCTTCATGACAAATGAGTTTAACACTCCTGCTATACTTTACAGAAAGATTAACGTGTATTAGTTTTATCACAGTAGAAGCGTCTGCTAAATCTACACAGCCACATTTCTTCCTAAATATTCTGAGCACTACATCTCTATTTATGCAAGTAGTGCAATGATTTCTTCAACTGCCTTAATCCCTTCCCACAAAGTGTTTGACCAAAAGCAGAGCTTCTTTTATGAACATGTTCATCCCCAAATCCATTCCTTCCCTTTTGGCAATTTTTGTGAATTTGCAAGAGTATTCCAGGGAAGGCATGACATATCCCTATTGTCTTGGCAGCTAAACTGAAGCTTACTTGCTGCAGTTTTATATAGTTGTCTAGGTGGGACAAAATACGAATGCTGAAGTGAGTCCCAGTGAAAATGCATCTAAGATATCCTCTGCATCTGTATATACACCGGAATGCAAATGTCCACACTCACTGTATTAATTTCAAAAGAATGCACATCTAAATCCTCATCCCCATCCATGTTCTGCTCAAAGTAATCATGCATGCATGCATACACATGCAGCTGAATTGGTGGGCAGGGAAGATTCATGCTGTGCAGTGCTGATAGGTAATGAAGATATATGGCAAATATCTGTTCCTAAATTGATATTTTTAGGAGAGGAGTTCATAGAGCTTAGGCAAATAGCAGTGACTAGGGAGTAAGTTCTAGATAGAACTTGCAGGCAAATTGTAAAATAACAGATCACCAGGACCATCTTAGAGTTCTTAAAGAACTCAAACATGAAATTGCTGATCTTATAAGAAACACAGCTTGTTCCTAAGATCAGCCTCTATAGTGGAAGACTGGAGACTGATCAATGTAACTTTCATTAAAGAAAAGAAAAGAAATGCCCTGACCTGTGTAGTCCAGGCAAGCCTGATCTTGTAATAGCTTGGACGCTAAGCAAGGCTGACCCTGGCAAATACTTGGATGGAAGACCTCCTTGGAATACCAGAAGCAGGAGGCAGAGGCAGGCTGTATCAAGATACTTCTCTGAACATATTCCATGCCCCAGTAGGGGTTGCCAGAAGTAGCCATGACTTCCAGGCATGCATGCACATGTGCATGCACACACACAGGTGACAGAGAACAGTTCCCTAGAGAAAATGGCTGCTTGGTGGACTCTATGGCATTGTATGCTGCTGAGGTCCCTCCCCTCCCCCAACCTCACTCTCCCCAGGCTCCACACCCCAAAATCTCCAGGTATTTCCCAACTCAGAGGTGGCAACAGGGCCATAGCCAGGATTTCATATTTGGTGGGGCCCACAGCAGGATTTGTTGGTTGGGGGGGGGGGCAGGGGGCCACCCAGTTTGTTGGCCCTAGGCTCTTAGCACTGTAAGTTGCTTTGAGTTCCACAAGCTAACCCCCTTTGACCTGGCACTCATAGCAGCTCTGCTCCCACCGCTTTTTGATGTGCCCCTCTCTCAAAGAGACCTCTTGACTTTTTCCCACCCCCTCCCCTTTGCTCTGCACACTGTGTTAGGGGAGAGAAAAAAGCGAAAAGAGCAGCAGCAATGATACTAATTGTTCAGAGTAATGGTGAGCAAAGGGGATGGATTTGGGGTCCTCCGATGGAGGGGCCATACAATTGGAAGGTGTTTTTTAAAGAATGGGCCTGGCTCCTCCCAGACCTCCCTGTAGCTACAGGCCTGGCTGGCAACCCTCCCCATTGGGCCTAATTCCCATTGAAGACAAGGTCAAACAAAATTTGATTCCTAGAAATTTGTAAGTGGACTTGTTGGTATGTGAATTTAAGTAAGGGTGTAATCAAAAGGAATAGAGAATGGATGAAGCCCATTTTTGATGGAGCCATTTTCCTAACCTCAATTGCTCCCCCCACCGGGTAGTATTTTCATACTCTTCCAGTGTCTATAAGTTTGCCTCTACAGGATAAATGGCAGTAGTGTGGGATTTCATGTTACTGTGACCTGTTTGGCCATGAGTTGCATCTGAATTAAATTTTGTATCAGCAAGTTTAGTCTGAGTAAACATTTTGAATTGGGGCTCATTAATGCAATAATTCCAGTGCTCAATAGTAGGGGCATGAATTCAGATCTTTTTTATATATATATTTCAGCCTCCAAAATGTACCTGAGAGCCAGACTGGTGTCATGGTTAAGAGCTGCAGACTCTAATCTGGAGAACCGGGTTTGATTCCCCATTGCTCCACTTGAAGTCAGTTGGATGACCTTGGGTCAGTCACAGTTCTCTCAGAACTCTCTCAGATCCACCTACCTCACAGAGTATCTGTTGTGGGGAGATGAAGGGAAGATAATTGTAAGCCTTAAAGGGACAGCAGAAGACAGGCCAAGGATCAGCAGTGCTGGGAGTGGGGTGGGAGGAGCAGATTGTTCTCACTGGCTCATTTTGGATTTTGCTTCTTGTGCAGCCTGGGCTGCTTCTCATGCAGCTTGTGCAGCTCAGGCAGCAGGAGAAACCAGCCCCAGAAACTGCTGTACTTAGGGTTGCCAAGTCCAATTCAAGAAATATCTGGGGACTTTGGGGGTGGAGCCAGGAGACTTTGGGGGTGGAGCCAGGAGACATTGGGGGCGGAGCCAGGAGCAAGGGTGTGATAAGCAGAATTGAACTCCAAGGGAGTTCTGGCCATCACATTTAAAGGGACAGCACACCTTTTAAAATGCCTTACTTCCATAGAAAATAATGAAAGATAAGGGCACCTTCTTTTGGGGCTCGTAGAATTGAACCCCCTGGTCCAATCCTTTTGAAACTTGGGGGATATTTTGGGGAGAGGCACTAGATGCTATACTGAAAATTTGGCACCTCTATCTCAAAAAACAGCCTCCCCAGAGCCCCCGATACCAGCAGATCAATTCTCCATCATTCCCTATGGGAATTGTTCATGGAGGTGCATAATGGCTGTGGGGGTGGGGCTTCCCCCGCCAGCCAGCTGGCTGGGGGAGGGGGGAAGCCTGTAAAACCGGGGGATCCCCCGCTGGGACCTGGGGATTGGGAAGCCTAGCTGTACTGCAGGGAGCAATCTGCTAGCTGTGACACAGATCCTGGGGCTAGCTTCTCCTGTAGCATAATCCAAACCACTTTTAGTTAATTGATTAATATCTGAATATGCATTCTAGTTTGTGCTGAATTGTGGCCAATTATATTATATGTCAGTAATCCTGATGGTGGCACACTCTGCTCTGATCCAGGAGAGGTTGAAGGCCCTTTTCTTGTAGGGAGCATCTTCTCTTGATGCCCTTTCAGTGCCCTCTGTCTTCAGGGAAGGGGCTACAGCTCACTGATAGAACATATGCTTTGCATGAAGAAAGAGGTTCCAGGTTCAGTTAAAGAGAGCCAGTTTGGTGTAGTGGTGTGGCAGATTCTGCCTTCAGACCCGGTCCCGTCAACTCCCTTTTGAGTTGCCAACTCCTGAAGGGAGCTAATCTTCTTCCCGCCACTAGGGCATGCTGCCACCACCTGCTCAATTTAGGAGTTCCTGACTGAGAGGAACAGGACTCCCAATCCCCCTTGCCAGTTCTGAGGCCTGGCCTCAAGGTCCTCTGCCAACCCAGCACTTGGTTAACCCAGAGTCCAACATCCTTCTTTGGGAGACCCCTGGAGGATTGGCACCCTTGCCAACTGCATGCCTTCCCCCTTCCCTGGACTCCCCTCTTGCAGTAGCATCGTCTAAGGCGGTTGCGGAAACTATGTGGTACAGAGGGACTACCTTTTAAAAAGACAAAACATTTATTTAAAATTTACAACTTTATACAGGCATTTTAAAATAGTGAACAGAAGAAATAAATCAAACTAGGGAAAAACGCTCCTTCTTTCCTTGTTATACAATACTTGCCCTGACCATACTATCCAGCACAGACAGGCTCACCAACCCAACTATCTGAACTCAAAGCCCAACTCAAACTGAAGGCTTCCCAGCAAAAATCGCTAATATAAAACCCAGTTCCCACCCAGGAACTGGTTTTTCCTCCTGCAGCCTTCTGGGAGACCAGCCTGAAAGACTTCCTGTCTCTCTAGGAGACCTCCTCAGAATTGCTGCTTCCAGACTGGAGGGGAGGGGGGAGGAGGAAGAGACTAGGCTGAAGCCTGACTCCAGTTTGATGGCCTCTTCCTGCCAACTCCCAGATAACCATAGACTAAAATGATGTTTCTCCACAATTGGATAAGTGAGCGGACTCTTATCTGGGAGAATCGAGTTTGATTCCCGACTCCTCCACTTGCAGCTGCTGAAATTGCCTTGGGTCAGCCATAGCTCTCTCAGGAGTTGTCCTTGAAAGGGCAGCTTCTGAGAAAGCTCTCTCAGCCCCACCTATCTCACAGGGTGTCTGTTGATGGGCGGGCGGGGGGGGGGAGGCAAAGGAGATTGTGATCACTCTGAGACTCTGAGATTCAGAGTATAGGACGGGATATAAATCCAATATCTTCTTAAAATGCTGAGTTCATAACTGATGTGATTCCCTGGATAGCCAGTGATAGTAAAATAATACTGGCCTTGATAGGCCAATGGTCAGACTCCATATAAGGCAGCTTCATATGTTTAAGTGTTCCTGTGTTCACTGGTGAGAGTATTTTTAACTTAGTATGGTCATTATGAAGGCTGTCCCATACAGCATTTGTGTATTGAAGAGAGTGTATGAGTGTGCACCCATGTGGTAAGATAACTATTTACCTTGTAAATGTTCAAGAAACTTAAAAGGTACATTTTCCTGGTGATTTTATATGACCAAAAAGAAAAAGTGTGGGAATTACATTGTGATGACTTACAAATCAAGCACAGATCTGTGGTCACCCTATGAAAAGACTGAAAGTGTAGATTCCTTTGATCCTTCAAAGTCCTGTCTTCTTTTATCCCAACTCATCAATATTACAAGGATAAAATTTTGTTGCCAGATGAAAAAGAGAGATTATTTGGTTAATAGAAGGCATCATGCCATGTCTGCGGTAACACACAGGATGGGAAAGCTGATGTTTGTAATCCTCCATCCCCTGCCAAGTTTCCAGATGGCAATCTCACAGCAGACTCAGACTGCTGCTGTGAATATAACAATTGGCACTGAGAGCTTTAGATAGTAATCAGGGTTCCAGAGTTTACTGCAGTAAATGGATTGATAATCAAAAGCCAGGCACAAAGGATTTGTGTGTGATCTGCAAATTAATCAATTTTTTAAAATTCCTCATAGGATGAAGTTATATTTGGTACATGGAATAAAAAGGGATGGATATCATGAACTGCTAGCACTAAGGAGTTTGTGAGAAAAGTTTTGTGGTTATGGGGAAAGCTGATGGCAAGGGCCAACAAATCCTTGTGGGCAAATTACCATGCGGCAAAGAAGGCTGCAGTGAGAAGGGGATAAGGCAAGGCGATAATAGAGTTTGCTCTATTAATCTTCCTCCACTCTTTTCGGCTATGTGACAACTTGTCCATGAGGGTCCTTCAACAACCTCACATTCTTTAAACCAGGGGTCGCCAACTTTTTGAGCCTGCAGACACCTTTGGAATTGTGACATGGGGTGGTGCGCATAGGAGGCGGAACCAATCACAAAATGACTGCTGCAGGAAGTGGAGCTAACCTAAAAATGTCAGGAAGTGAGGTCATGCAAAAGCATAACAGTAACTCTTCAACCTTTCAAACAGAAGCTCTGTTGAACAGGAGGCCTTTTAAAATAGATTGTTGCAAAATCTTTTCTTTTTTTTTTGCTTTCCTGCAGTCACTCAGTGAAGATCCTTGTGCTGTGGTAGCAGCTGCTGCTGAAGAAACTTTAAAAAAAAATTCATATCAGATCTCCGCTGGTTGCTGGGAAAAGCCCCAATAAGGGCCCATTCTCATCTGCTGGGAAGGTACTGGTTCTGGTGGTCCAGATCCTACTTTAGCTAGCAGAGTGTACGAGGCTTTAATGGGGAGGTGCTTGTATTGAATCTGAACAGACTATGTGGTTACAAAGTTAAACAGAGCCATCCCTTCAAGTTGAAACAAAATAATATCTACTTTATTCTAGAAATACATGTCAGATAGTGCAGAATAAGAGAAAGAGACAGATCCTATGCTATCTACCTGGCAGATGGGGGTGAGCGCAGAGAAGAGTATATTGCAGCCGCATCTTGTGTGGATGGAAGAGAGAGAGAGAGCAGGAAGGAAGTTGCTTTTCCCTAGGAGTGTTCATCTGCACTTCAAAGGAAGACTGTGGCTGATTCCTCATTAGCCTTTGCTCTGGCTCCGGCGCTGTGTTTCCCCCCGGGGCAGATGTTGGTTTCCGCATATCTTGACCTGGAGCAGAAGTTTAACCTGCCTCCAAATCAGTGTCGCTCGCATTTAGGAGATCCTCAAAAAGCGAGAAGTTTATTTTTGATGCGGTTTCGGGGCTCGAAATTTATGTGCGGAACCTCACGCCAATGCACTGTCAAACTTCTCGCATCAGTAGAACACACCCACATAACTCCACGCCCATGATTCCACCCAGTTATTTTGTCATACTTCCTTAATTTTTTTCCCTTTGAAAATTATTCAATATTTTCCTGAAATAATTTTTTTAAACAAATCACGTTTCACGTTACAACACGAAAAATATATAACAATGTAATGTGATTTTCTTTTACTGAATACATCCCTTGCTTCCATCCGCCCCCATTCTCTATGGTATTCCACGTGATTTTGATAGTCATTGTATTGTGCTTACTTCCCCCCTTAGATTAAATCACTCCTATTATAATTTTTTTTCCAAATAAGATCGTTACAATGCAACTAAATAAATAGCAATGTTACATGAACTACTTTAAAGATACGCGATTGTCACCTTTATCGACCCCCCCTGTGTAGGGCCTCAAATGGAAATGGGAATTTGATTATGTTTATAGGTTTATATTTTTGATAGGTTGGGGGAACTTTCTCCCATAACCCCTCGGCATAAATCTCCCCCCCAAAAAAACCTTCATGCATCTATTTGTAATTGTTATAGCTTTTAATGAAAAAACTGTGTGCTTAACATTCAGTGTGTGTGGATAAAAATGGTGGATCGTGGACTCAGATTTCCTGAGGCTTAGATAACCTGCCAGTGGCAGGGCGAAAGGAAAACATGTGACTTTGCCAGTATTATGCCTCTGGCATTACGTTGTAATGCAAACAAAGATGATCGCATTGTAACACGAACACACATGCGTGTTAAAAAAAAAGGGGGGGGAATGAGGGAGGGGGAAATTGCTACAATTGTGGGGGAAATTCCGGGAGCAGCAGTAATGTGGAATCAGAACACACGGAACAGATTGGGAATTGAATCCGGGAGAAATCCTCTAGTGTGGAATCGGGAAATCACGCCCACATGGAACAACCACGGAGCAAAAGGGAGGCAAATGCCAAATGCGGAATCAGCCTGTGACAATAAAGAGTAAACAGAAAGATGCTTAGTGCATGCCTGTATGCCCTTGCCTACTCTGTGGTCACTTGCTTCTGGGTCTGAGGCACAGGGACATTGCACCAGTACTTCCAGCACCATCATCTACATAAAGAAGGAGTAGGCCAGCAAAGGGAGGGCATAGAGGGAGCCTTGAGGCTGGGAGAAGCTCTCCAGAGAGAAGAGGCAATAGATTGGGCCCTAGAGCTGGGTAAAGACCTCCAGCTAGATAAACAAGCATCCTGAGCTCCAGGGAAGAGGTGGGAAAGAAGGAGAGGTGCAGAGTCATATCCCTTCACTTACCTGTCTGGAATATGGCACTTGGGAGCTGAGCATGGCAGTGCAGGTGAACCCAGAGGTGAGCACAGGGAGTACCTGGAAATGGAAACAAAGATAGATTAAACTTCTTGTTGGTAATTTTGGTGTGCCTGACTCAACACCAGTTGGGGAGGGAGGGTGTCAAGGAACCCTGCAGTAAATCCATATCTATCTCAGCTGGTTCTCAGTATTCTCAATAAACCAACTCACCCATTCAAGACTAAATCCTAGGTGCTGTTTTCCTAGAGGCCAATCTGTAATTTAACAACTGCACCAGAAAAGAAGACATGGATATGATGATAGCTTTTGCTTGTAGGCAAAGAACCAGAACCCTTTATCACTCCTCCATTTCTTCTCCTGAATAGTGCTATTTGGGGCCTCTGATGCTCACTTGGCTGACATATTTTCAGTCCCTTTAGCCAAATAAAAACCCCTTTGGGCAAGTAACCAAGGAGAAACCTGTGTATTGATTTTATGTAATTGCAGCTTTTCTCTTCTTCCAATGCATGCATATACTATTATTGAATGGAAATCAGAACAACCTTGATGGACAAAAGCCTCCACTTACTCTCTGCTGTGGCAAAGTAGACTTTACAATGATTCTGCAATGCTTTTGCTTTGCTTTGTGGATCCATTATATTTATTCACCCACGCAATGTACTAGATTGAGAACTGGATGTATCTTTTATCTTCCCACTTTCAACCTTTTCAGTTACTTAAATAAAAAGAATGAAGTAGTCAAGATGGTTTCACCATAAAGTGAAAACTTTATGCCTGCAAGAATTCATTCTTTAGAGAGAAAAGTTGGGACTCTTGACTAATACTTTATGAGACAGTGTTAAGGCTAAAACACCTGGCTAACTTTAGACATTCATGCAATATAAATATAATAAATTTGCAGGTCTGAACTGATTTGGGGGGGGGGGATTAAAAAACTGATTATTTTTTTTAATTTGCAGCCAGCTTGGAGCTCATCAATATGTTGTTGTTGCTGTTTTGGCATCTGCTTGTCAAATTTTTGACGCACTTGTTGCATTTGGAATCAGAATTCCCCATGAGATGAGCTCTTCACTTATTAGTGAATTTCTGTGACCTCACTGACATTGCTGTAAACAAAAACTGAATGCAGTAAAACTTAGTCTAGGCAGTATTTGTGCATTGAGGTCTGCTGGAAGATAAGGTGGGAATGGGTGGGATATGTCGTGCAGTGCATCTCCTGCAGAAAACATGTGAAGTATAAATTATGTGTATCTTGCATATGTCTTTTGAGTTGTTAAGCTTGATGATTTAGTTTGTGGATAGGATAAAAACATTCACCAGATGCAACTGGTTACTTATTTACCAAGCAACAACTTTAACCCCATAGCATAACTGGTACTGTTAGAGCATAAATCTGCTTGGCATTATTCTTATATTTGTGATGAGCTTTTACTGGCAATATTGAAGCAATCTGATCAGGGCTTCATATCAGCTGTAAGCAAGGAAGTTTTATGAAGGAAATTTGCCAGAGTGTCATGTTTGTGTCAAAGTTCTCAGCATGCCTGATTCTGAGAAGCTGTGAATGACCTGTACTCCCAAGTGTTTGTGCTAGGGTATTTAGGAAAGTGTGACTCTCACATGCATTTTATGTATTATAGCTTGTGATGTTCAGAGGGCAGGCCAGTGATACGTAGCCATTGCCCTGTTCAAGACACTGTTTGATAGCAAATTCCAAATAACAAACTCAAACTGACTTTTTTACTAGATCAAATTGTATCACAAATGTTTTATACCTCAGTATTCTTAAACTGCTTTTCTGTAGATATCCCTCACTGCCTACCTCACCAGTGAGAGAGAAAGAAAAATGATAAAAGATCCTTTCCTTGACTCAAGAAATCTTTTTTTTTGGGGGGTGGGGATATATTGGGCTGATCTGTGTTACTCACAAGTTTTATATCTCAACTGAGTGTGTTTGACAAATCTTCTAAACTGGATTGCAAATACTTAGCTTGTTCTCAGATTGCTCACTGGGAGCTGTAGTTTGAACCACTAATTTCTGATCATGTGCCAGCATGATGAATGCTGTTAACAGATTACCATTGCCAACTATGCAATCACCTACGCTTTTAAATTATTCATGACTTACCCATGGTGCTTGATGTAATCTCATTAGTTCAGTAAATTCAACATGTGCCCATAGAAACTACCTCACAATCTATGGTCACAAACTGTGCAGACACAAAACTGTTCAAAATATTGCTTTCTTTAAATTGTTGTGGCCAGGGGTCATTTTGTAGAAAAAGAGGTGCCAGAGCTCATTGGCACAACTCATTTGCATATGCCACACACTCCTGACATCACCGAAAGGTGTACCAAATTATACCAACTCAGCATCTACTATAAAATGCTTCTGGAATTATAATTGTCATAATAAAACCTTACTCACATATTACTTTTTAAATCACTTTTTCCTATGTGGCCACAAGGGCATGATGAAGATTTCCATCTGTTTGCCTTGTATGTTTTGGTTATTTTCCCATTTTTTTGTGGGGAAAAATATTAGAAAGTTTGTCAAATCTTAGAGTCCAGCAAAATTCTCACAGGAGGTTTGAACAATGGAGCCCAGAGTCAAGTATTTTTTTGGGGGGAGGGGTGTTAAGAAAGAAAAAGCACTAAAATTTAGAGGTTCTGGAGCTCTGCTCCTGTGAGCTCCTGCCCAAAATGAGGCCTGGTTGCAGGTGGGGACGGGGAGGACAACAGTTGAGTGTATGAGGGGCTCAGCTCAAAAGCAAACAGGCACTGTGAGCAGGGTTAAATCTGATTTTTAGATAGGTCTGGGTGGGGTATAGGCTTGCCAATCCCCAGTTCCCAGCGGGGGTTCTCCTGCTTTCCTAGGCTCCTTCCCACTCCCAGTCAGATTGACAGCGGGGAGAAGCCCTGCCCCCACAGCCACCATGTGCCTTTCCACTTGGGAAAGGCTTCCTCTTGGGATGGTGTGTCTGTGACTTTAAGGCTGAATGGGGGCAGGAGGAGGAGGCAGAAGAACATGGCTGCTCCCAGTGGCTGTGAAACCAGCCCAGATCCTCCATTGGTTGCACAATCTTTTCAGGGGTCCTTTGCATAGGAAAGGTAAACTTGAACCTTTGGTTGTTCTGTGTTACTTTGAAAAAGCTGGAAGTTCAGCAACTCATGAATAGCGATGCCAATCCCTCACCTCAGAGTTGTCAGAAACGAGGGGCGGAGAGGGGAAGGGAAATGTCTGCTGGGCACTTCATTATTCCCTATGGAGATCGATTCTCATAGGGTATAATGGAGAACTGATCAGGGGGTATCTGGGGCTCCAGAGTGGCTGTTTTTTGAGTTAGAGGCACCAAATTTTTAGCATCACATCTGACGACTATTCTCAAAATGCTCTCCAAGTTTTGAAAAGTTTGGACCAGGGGGTCCAATTTTATGAGCCCCAAAAGAAGGTGCCCCTATCCTTCATTATTTCTAATGTAGGGAAGGCATTTAAAAGATGTGCAGTTCCTTTAAATGTGATGGCCAGAACTCCCTGGAGTTCTGGCCTGGCATGGCCTTGGGTCAGCCATAGCTCTGGCAGAGGTTGTCCTTGAAAGGGCAGCTGCTGTGAGAGTCCTCTCCAGCCCCTCCCACCTCACAGGCTGTTTGTTGTGGGGGAGGAAGGGAAAGGAGATTGTGAGCCGCTCTGAGACTCTTCGGAGTGGAGGGCGGGATATAAATCCAATATCATCATCATCATCATCATCCCTTGGAGTTCAGTTGTGCTTGGGACCTGCCTACCTTAGGGACCGTCTCTCCCCACATGTTCCCCAGAGAGTGCTGAGGTCGGGGTCTCAGAACCTCCTTGTAATCCCTGGGCCAAAGGAGGCCCGTCTGAAAGCGACCAGGGACAGGGCCTTCTCGATTGCAGCTCCCTGTTGGTGGAATCAGCTCCCGGAGGAGGTGAGGGCCCTGCGGAACCTGGAGCAGTTCTGCAGGGCCTGTAAAACAACCCTCTTCCGGTTGGCATATAAAAAATTGTGATCAGAATGCCGAATACTAAATCTCAAACATCAGATTACTGAATATTGGAAATTGAAGGACTGATTTAAGGAAAATGTAGCATAGTGTATACCGATGTGAGTTTTTGTATTTTTAGGTTTTTATGTTTTTATTGTATAATTTTAATCATATTTAAACCGATTTCTGTTAGCTTTTACTGTTGTGAGCCGCCCTGAGCCCACCTCGGTGGGGTAGGGCGGGATATAAATCGAATAAAATAAATAAATAAATAAATAAACTTTGCTTATGGCTCCACCCCCAATGTCTCCTGGCTCCACCCCCAAAGTCTCCTGGCTCCACCCCCAAAGTCCCCAGGTATTTCTTGAATTGAACTTGGCAACCATATTGGGGGATCCCCTGGTTTTGCAGGCTCTTCCCCACCACCAGCCAGCTGGCCAGTAGGGGAAGCTCAGCCCCAGCAACCATGATGTGACCTTTAGATCTCAGGCAGATTCAGAAGCTTGGAACTGCTTCTGTTTTAGAAGGTGTGTGCATTTGTGTGTGCCTTTAAATCTCTGTTAGACTAAAGCTGTGGGGGTGGGTGGGCAGGAAGAGCTTTGTGTGTGTTTGTGTGTGTGTGTGTGTGTGTGAGAGAGAGAGAGAGAGAGAGAGAAAGAGAGAGAGAGAGAGAGAGAGAGAGAGAGATGAAGCCCAATCCCTTTGTTCATTTTGTATTCCTTTTCAGAAGCTGTTTGAGTAGTAGAAGGGATAGTAAAGAGTTAATGAGAACCGATAGAGGAAAACTCTACCCCCTAGACCTCTCTCTCCATGAAATACAGCAGATTGTTATATTCAGTAACTCTGGTGAGTAAAGCTATCTATATTATTGTTCCAGGGAGATCACAAAAGTGTGAGCATGTAAACTGTTTATTTTGGCTGCTCTGTGTGTGCGTGTATGGTTCACTTTCATTTTATTGGAAGTGCAGCTGCTGTGGAACCATCTGAATGCAAAAAAGAGGAGGAGGAAATGAAGACTGTATTCAGGGGAACTGCACTGCTGTATTTTTATTTATTTATTTTTAGGGAATGGGAAAGTCTCCTGACTCCACCCCCAAAGTCCCCAGATATTTCCTGGCAACCCTATTTTTAGATCACCTTTTTGTGTGTGAAGATTGGAGCACTGTTATACCAAACACGATTGCCAGGTAAAGTACAGAGCTACTCCAAGGTGATTTAAATAGTAAGGGCTAAACAGCTCTGCCTATGCAGCACATCTTGAGGAACTGGTTTAGCTTCAGTGGAACAAGCCACTGTTAGTACTTCAGAACCTGAATCAAACCAGACATTTGGGCTGTAAGACACAGTGAAGAAAAGCTATTACATATTTTAATTTTATGGAAAGCGGATGCATGTACTGGGGAGAAGGAGAGAATTTTGTACAGATTTTAATAGCCTTATGCTTTGGTATTTATGTTTTTAAAAATGATTATGTCTTCATAAGGCAAGCTAAATTCAGCTGAACCAAAATGGCAGGTGCAAGTTTGCATTACAATAGAATGAGCAGAGAAATTTCTTCCAGGATGGTCATCAGTAATGCTGCTGCAATTACCATCAGCACCATTACCGTAGTTCTGGAATATCTTCAAAGTATGTGATTAGTAGTTATAGAGGCCATTAAAAGCAGCTATTGATTCTGTTTCCCATTTAAAAAAAGATTTAAATCTGAATACATCACATGCAGATACATTTTTACTCAGTAAATTTACATCTCTTTCTCTCATTTTACAAAGGTGCAATGAATAGTAACTCATTTTTACCCCTACCTCTGTCTTCATTAGCAGTGCTCTAAAAGAAGAGGTTTGTTCAAAGTAAACATACCCCCTATCAAGAGAATAATGTTTTTCTACACAGCATACACAGTTTGAGCCATCTCTCCATTTATCACTCTTTTTCATTTCCTTCTCTCACTGACTCCATTTTTTGTTTTGTTTTGCTTGGTTGCACTAACTCTGTTCAAACCTCTTTCCTCAATGGTTCAATCGTGTCTCTACTGCCAATAGGTGGTGTGTCTCATTTAACTTGATCCATGCTTGCACCAGTCACTGATGTGCTATATCTGCCCACACTTATTTCTCTTCTCCTTCCCTACACCAGAGACGTATTTGTTTCCTCTAAACTGTAGGGATGACATCCCTACTAGGTTCTGTATAGTGCCCGCCACGATTCAAGCGCTATGTAAATGTTGAATAGTAGTCCTAATGGGCTTTGATCCAAAGGCATGAAATGAATATTGAGGGAGAGTAGCATACATGGATGAAGCTTTGTCTGTGTATTTCTCTGAATTTAATTTTTATTTCATGTATTATTCTCACTTTTCTCACTGAGATTCAATAGCAATTACAAAATTAAAAAGCAATATTTTTAAAGAAAATGAGACACCATAAACAATGCAAAAATGAGATTACAAAAATTAGAAGACAGGATAATAAAATAGAATCATAGACTTGGAAGGCACCTCCAGGGTCATTTAGTCCAACCCCCTGCACAATGCAGGAAATTCACAAATATCCCCCCCCCCAATTCACCAAGTTACCCCTACTCCATGCCCAGAAGGAAGTACAGTAATCTACAACCTTATTCCATCAGATCACCAAGCACTTAATCAGAGTTTATTTAGTATTCCTAGCCATCCTAGCACTCAGCCACATAAAAGCCTACGTTAGCACCCCCAAAGACATTCTCAGTGCAGACATTCTCTAATTTCAACTGTTTGACAGTCTTGTCTAAACATCCACTCCATGAACTAACTAAGGGCCAGACTACACATTTCCTTTTACACAAATTTACAACAGGGTCTGGCACCTACATTGCAACTGCAAGTCCCTGGTGGCAACTTTATGTATGAGGATCACATTGGCCTGATTTAGACTGGGACCATGGTGTGAGAGGAGGAAGGTTTCCTGCCTTTCTCCTTATGTCATTATCTGAAGCTGAACTGTCCTGTTGGAAGCCTGTCTATGTGCATGCAGTCCCCTGATGGGGTAAGTAACTCCCCCTGAGCTGTTGGGCTCCAGAGAATAGTGGGAAGAGGCAGGATGACCTTGCCTGTAAAGCCCACCCCCTTAAATTGCAATATTCACACACATTTGCACATAACTGTGACTTGTATGCGAATATAAAACAACCCCTTCTTTGTTGAAGCGGCATACCTGTGAAACAACCTAATCCTGCATTTGAGTAAATACTGTAATATGTAATAATGAGCACCTCCAATATGCCTATTCTCCCTCCCTTCAGGCCTCACCTCTGTTGATTTATTTGGAGAGATTCTTAAGATTCTGGACTTCTTCCTTTCCTTAAGCCATTCTGTGGTTTGTCAGTTACCTCATCTGGCCTCCTTCTTGTCTCTAGGTCTGGAGAGAAAAGAATTGTTGGTTTTTCACTCAAACCCCTGGTCCTATAATTGGGGATAGGAACTGTGACTTGGCTGAGTGACTTATTTGCTATAGAGGGTGAAGCCAGCTGTGTCCTTCACTGTGCATGGCCAGGCCAGGTGTGTCATTTACGGGGCTGCATGGAATGGGGCTGCTTGGAGCTGGTGTGGCCTTGAAAGGTGGCAGACAGTCCCTCAAGCTCACCAGGATTTTTTTTTCCTGCGGACCTTAATAGCTGATCTGCCACTAGTTCACAAAGTATGCATTCAGTTTATTTAAATTGTTTATCTCTTGCTTCTCTCCTAATCAATGGGATTTAAGGCTGCTTACATTGCTAAAACCAGCTGCTCCAAACCACCTGTATTTGTGTAGTGACTGCTGCAACATTACGTAGATCTCATCCTCTGTCTTTAGATACCTGTTGAAGTACTTCACTGCCTGGATGTTTGGGGACATCTGCTGTGAGATCTGTGTATTTGCCTGTTACCTGCATGCATAGGTGCCATAGCCAGCTGTCTTCTACCCTCCTGCTCTGTGGCCTTTTTGGACTAAGACATAGTGACCTGGTGTGCAGACTTTTCAAATATGTTTGTGTTATGGATTTTCCTGTTCAGTATGATTACTGTGTGCTTGATGTCAGTGCAACTACTTGAGTGTGCTAATTAGTCCTCTTCAATAAACTATCTCTGATTTCACCCTATCCAAGACTCTCAGTATTTCTTCCAAACTATCATAGGGAGTTTTACCACTTTTCATGGAGCACTGTATTGCTGTTTGTGTGTGTCATTGTCCTCAAATTGGATGCATTCCCTTAAGTGGGTATAACCAGGCCTTGAATTCAGCAGGAGCTCACAGGAGTGCACCTCCTGAACATTTCGTCTTCCTCCCCACCTACCTTGTTTATTGAAGCCAGCCAGCCACCAGGAACTTTGCAACATCCCCAGCAGCCCTCATTAACCCCCAGAGAAGCCTGCACCACCCTTTCTCCACTTCTTATGTGATTTTGGGTGGTGGGTGGCTTGCTGGCCTTTTGACTTTGCGGAGGGGATGGCCCAGGAAAGCCCCAGGCAAGCAAGGCCTAGATCTCTAGCCAGCCCAAGCAAGCCTTGCTGACCTGGGGATCTCTTTTCTTGCATTGAGTTGCTTTTGGCTGGAGGGGGGGGGGGCAGAATATGCTAATGTGCTATGCTAATGAGCTCCATCACCTATTTTTCTACAAAACAAACATTGGATATAACCCTAAAGCCAGAAGCTTCTTTATTCTAAGAATGAGAGGCAAAGGAAACAGAGTTTTCTTTCTTTTTATGCTCACACTACTCTAGTGTAGGGTTGCCAAGTCCAACCCCAGAAATATCTGGGGACTTTGGGGGTGGAGCCAGGAGACACTGGGGTGGAGCTAGGGGGGAGGGGGAAAACAGCGCCGGGGAGCGTGGCGAGCCGCCCCATCTTGGAGCGGGCGACGCTGCTGCGCCGCTGCCGCCTCTTCTCCACTCGCCGTGGCTGCTCCTCCGAGATGGGCTCAGCCTGAGCCCATCTCGGAGGAGCAGCCACGGCAAGCGGAGAAGAGGCGGCAGCGGCGCGGTGGCCTTGCCCGCTCCGCCTCTGGGGTGGAATTGGAGGGGGGGTGGAGGCGGGCCGGGGGCATGGCGAGCCGCGAGTCCAGGTCCTAGAAGGGCCCAGATTCGTGGCTCGCCATGCTCCTGGCCTGCCTCGCCCTCCCCTGCGCTGCTACCTCCTCTTGGCTGCTCCTCCGAGATGGGCTCAGCCTGGGCCCATCTCGGAGGAGCAGCTGCGGTGGGCGGGGAGGGGGTGGCAGCGGCGCGGCAGCCTCGCCCGCTCTGGGATGGGGTGGCTTGCCATGCTCCCCAGCGCCGTTTCCCCCCTCCCCCCGCTTCCGTTTTTTTAGGGAGCGGGGGAAGAGGGTGGAAATCCTGGGGTCCCCTGCCAGGGCGGCAGGGTTGGGAAGCTTACTCTAGTGTAACTTAGAAGTGGGCTGCAACCAACCTAAGACACATGTCAAAGGTAACCATATCTTCCTCAGTTTGTCTGTATCCCCCCCCCCCCCTAGTTTGCACATCATGTATTTGGATTTTTGACAATGCTTTTAACATACTAAAATTTGAATGGTTTGATTAATTTCTGAGAGGGTTGTAATGTGGAAGATTCTACCTTAAGGTAGGATGTTGTATAGTGCCATAATTAATTTTTAACCCATGTAAACTGGAGTCTTCACTCTACTCACAATTAAGAATATATAATCTGGGTTGAGAAATAATTGTACACATGAAACAAGTACTTTAAAATATGTTGGCAAGGAATGACTGGACTCCTCCTCACTTGTACAAACATTCAGGGCTTTTTTTGAGCAGGAACGCACAGGAACACAGTTTTGGTTGGCTCGTTGTCGAGGGGTGTGGCCTAATATGCAAATGAGTTCCTGCTGGGGTTTTTCTACAAAAAGCTCAGTGTGAAATAATGGTCATGTCAGGGGATGTAGCCTAATATGTAAATGAGTTCCTGGTAGGGTTTTTCTACAAAAACCCTGCAAACATTTGATTCCATAAATTTATAATTAACTTGCATTACTATAGGTGGAAAATCCATGAAGTCCAAGAAAGATGGACAGGCTCATAACAGAAGTTGTGTCCACAGAAGTATGAGAGGACATTTTATCAAAAGTAATCCACTGCCTGAAGGGGATTGAACCATGTTCTCTTTCTGTTCTATTATTCTGTAGTCAAATAACGATAAGGAAGATTTTCCAGAGCTCCTTTAAAAACAATTTCAGCAGTTGAATACACATATTAGAGATTGAAAGGCATTTATTTTGTATTTTCTATGAACATATTCTTTTCTATGAACATATTCTTAAAAATGAAAAACTGTACTGACATTATTAAATATCTTAGCACCATAACATTCCTTTTGCATAGATTTTTAAAACACAAAAAAATTAATTGTACTTCAATCTCCACAGAGTATATGTCAGATCTGTCTTTTTTTTTAAAGTGAAGAACAGTTATCTTCATTTAATAAATCATTCAAATAAGTAAATTTTGTCATTTCAGCCTTAACCTGAAAGGCAGAACAATTTCATTCAGGGCAAACCTGCACTGAGGTTTTTATGTCTTGGTTTCCGCTTCCTCATTTTATCCTCACATGTGAAGCAAGTTAGGCTGAAAGTGAGTATGATTGGTTAACATCATTCATGTAGTTAATTGGCAAACAGGATTTTGAAGCCATAATTCCCATAGTCTAGACACCGTAATTACTCTATCACTCTGTCTCATAACCTTTTAGCAGTTGCTTGGCAGATACAACAGGACAGGTTGTACCCCATGCTGCATCTACATGACAGAAAGATCTCTAGAAGTTCCAATTTCTCTTGTATCACTTTTTAATCCCATGTACTTGTTTTTAGTTTGTGGCAGCAGCATGACATTCATGCTTGCTGTGGATATGTTAAATGTGTAAGAATCCCAGCCAGGTCACCAATATATAACTTACTGCTCTAAACCTTAGTTTACTGTATGTTTTCTATTATTCTGATTTCTGATTTAATGCTTTTATATAAAATAGAATACAATTGACTCAAGCTTGCTCCCAAAGGATGGCTCACATAACCTGGATCTTGTTCTGTAGAAAGTTTTTCCCCACTCTCTCTTCCATATGCTTATTGATTTTTAGGCTGCAATCCAATCCCCAAGCACTGTCACCTTTTCTTCATTGCTCACAAAATAAGGCTACTTCCTGGAACCATGCTTGCAAGTTGCAGCATCTAGATTTGAAGTCTGAATTGTATCTCAAGTGAACAATAATTCTCTCACGTTAGCACTGCACAGGATAAGGAGTCAGTTTCAATTTGAGGGGAAATGTGCATCCACAAACAGAGTATCACCACATTCATTTTGCCATTCAAAATAGTTCTTCTTCTTCTCTAAAGTAATGAAATCTGTCAGGTTAAGGGGATCAGGTGTCTGACAGCCACATATGCAATATACTTTCCTCAGCCGCTTTTCTTCTTTGATGTAATGATGGTGCACAAGGTAGCTAAGAATGTCCTCTGATTTCTGGATAAGAAATGTTCATTCCTTCTTGCAGTAGATTGCGTGACACATTTAAGGAGAGAATGGATGGAAATTGTTACAATACTATTGGAACACAGATTTATGAAAGAGCCTCTAGTGTACACTTTCAGTTTTATAGTTACAAAGTACTAATGTACCTCTGAAAATTGAATCACTTCTCTGCCTAATCAGTGAGGGAGTAATTTGAAAGCTGCACTTAGGCATTTAGCAAGGGAGAGAGAGGAGTGAAGCTTTCATTGTTTGCCTGCTGAATGACATTACCATGACTGAAAATGCAAGGATGAAAAGAATGGGGGGAAAGATGTTACAGCTTTCGTGACTGGAGAGTATGTGAGCATGGTTTGATGTAGTACTGCTATAAGACAGGAAGCTTTGAAATCCTTCCAGAATATGAGGCCATTAAGCCAAGTTTTCAATGTAGGAGGTATCAGGGGCGGCATGACACCCATGGCTCCCTAGGCAGACTCTCTGCCTGGCACCCCCCCAGTGCCCCCGCTCCTCCCCCCGCTGCGCCGCCTCCTCCCTCCCTTCAGACCCTTTCCCACTCCGTGTCATTTTCAATGCCAGAACCGGGTCTAGTTTAAAGCCCCCCCTCCAGCTGAACACTCGAAACACGGCTAAAATGGTGCCGCGGGGGTGGGGCACACTCACCGGCTCTCAGAAAGAGTGTCCTGAAAGGGCGACCCCTGCTGCTACTGACTCCTCTCTCCCATCCAGGAAGTGGGGAGGGGAGGAGTCAGTAGCAGCGGGGGTCACCCTTTCAAGACGCTCTTCCTGAGAGCCGGTGAGCATGCCCCGCCCGCGCGGTGTGGTTTTAGCCACATTTTGAGTGTTTGACCGGGGGGGGGTGGTTTAAAGAGCTGGAATGCAGCACTAGAGCCAATTTTGGCATTGAAAATGACACAGGGTGGGAAAGGGTCCGAACTTTGAAGGGAGGGAGAAGGCGTGGCTGAGAGGGGGGAGGCACAGGGGGGCACAGAGCCATGATGTGGAGGGGGAGGTGTGGGGGCATGGAGCTGCCGGGGGGGAGGCGAAGGAAATGGAGGGATGGGCAATGGCAGTGATGGTGGTGGGCAGCGGTAGCAGTGGGGGACGGGGGGGGCAGGCAAACTACGTGCTTGCCTGGGGCACTGGGAGGGGGGTGGGGGAGCCCAATTTGCTGCCCCCACCCTCCTGGCACCCTAGGCAACCGCCTAGTTTGCTTAGCGGGAGGACCGGCCCTGGGAGGTATGTCAAGTCTAGGTTCACTTTAACTTGAAATCGAGCGGACACCAAAGACCAGGCAGTAAAGAATGGGTTGTCAGTTTGTATAAAAGACACAATGAAAATGGACCAGGAATAGATAAGACTGGGATCTTAGGAAAGGCATGTTGAACAATAGTTAGAAGCAATCCTCTGCTTATTCAGAATAAAGGGTTGCATTCAATGCAGTCAATTCTAGCTTCTTTATAACTGCATTCTAACTAACAATAGACTGAAGTTGGAAGTGTTTTACTCTCTGGGGTTTCTTCCTTTGATTAGCTGGAATGGTTGTATGTGAATGCCAACCCACTGGAAGATGCTGAAGGAACCAGTTCAACTTCTGATGGCAGATGGCATCATATGGCAGATCTAAAAGAATGCCACCTGGATTGTATAATGACCATATAAAAAGTGTACATCAGCTTCATGTGCATACACATAGGAATCAGAAGATACTTGGGAGAGCTCATGTATGCCTGGAGGAAAATCAGGAATCAGAAGCTTGGAAAGAGATCCCTAAACATGCTGTGTAAACAGATTAAAAGATTAATCTCTTGGCTTGTTCTAATATTATTCTGATATGGATTTAAATGCTTCTCTTTCAATTGTATCTTTCTTTGTAGCCAGTGTGAGAAACCAGACCTTTCCAGTATTAGTGGAAGAATCCCAGATTTAATGTCCAACTTGAACTTTCTGTAGACTTGCCTTCTTGTTCCAAGTCAAGCACTTCAGTACTGTTTTTCTGAAGGCAGGATGGCAGAGAGGATGCCATTCAGACCAGGGATGGTGCCAGGCTTGGTTCTACAATGCATAGTTGTCTGTATAGCATACTGAGAGTAGTAGGATATCATGGATATTATATGATGGGGATGACCAAGTTCACTGCAGAATGGGAGTGGGTATCAGAAGTCGTCTATATACCAGACTGGCAGGTATGCCTTGGGGAAATTGTGACAAGAAGAGCCAGTGTTGTTCAAGCTTATCGTGAAGATCCATCCATGTGCATTTTGTAGAACCAGTTATAGAAAATGGAATGTCAATTGACCAAAAATGATAGATTGGAGAGACACTGTTAACTTTGAGTCAATAATAATATGAACTTAAAAAAAAATATTTAGAACTTGCTTTCATGGAAATATCTCTTCTCGCAAGCAGCAAGGTAAAGAGAGAAGATCAGGAAAAAATGTGCTCCATGAGGCATCAGCTCCTGACATTTACGGCAAAATCAATACATGCTCCCTGTAAACATGAAACATTTAAGTAGAGTAGAAAATGGCTTCTGGCCTGTAACAACATTCCTCTCACAAAAGTGCTGTTATTTGTAAAAGACTCTCCCACACCACTCCAAAGGGGCTTATATGTTCATTAATATGAGCTCCCTCTCTCAAAGGAATAAAAGCAGTCAGGGCGATTTACAGTTCCAACATGTTCAATTACAAGGTTGACTGACATAATGCATGCATTTCCACTGTATCCCTTTCCAATGAATTCTCTTTGCTTTGCCCAGATTGCATGCCATGCTTTGGGAAATACTGACTGGATATCTTTTTTATATACTTCTTATAAATTATTTTATTTTGTTAGCAGTACAGTGATGATCCTTGGAAGTCACAGACTAATATGTGGCACGATCCACCCTAAATTAAACATTTTCTCGTCCCATTCATTTCAGCAGGAGATAGTTCAGTGAATAACGGGGTATTGCTTTGGCAGTAGAATTAAACAATTTTGAAATGGGTCCTTTTGAACTTTGCCCTTTTGATCTGCAATTTCAGGGAGTCTGTAAATGTAGGCAGGATCCTATGCTGTAATTCTATGCCCTAATCTTATGAATACTTTGTACTTAAAGAAAAACTATGAGTTTATTTCATGGGTTTTTTTTGTCAAAGATCTCTTTCTGAAAGAAATAAAAGCTTTAATGACAACATAGAATTCTACTTCCCAAGCTTTGGGAAATATTGCTGGAAGTCCTAGTTGTAGATGGAATGTGTATAACTATTATATGCCACTAACTGTACAGTAGAGGAGCCCCGTGGAACAGAGTGGTAAAGCTGCAGTATTGCGATCCAAGCTCAGCTCATGCCCTGAGTTTGAACCCCGGCAGAAGCCGGGTTCAGGTAGCCAGCTCATGGTTGACTCAGCCTTCTAACCTTCTGAAGTTGGTAAAATGAGTACCCAGCTTGCTGGGGGTAAAGTGTAGATGACTGGGGAAGGCAATGGCAAACCACCCCATAAAAAGTCTTCCATGAAAACGTTGTGAAAGCAACATCACCCTAGAGCTGGAAATGACTGGTGCTTGCACAGGGGATTACCTTTACCTTAACTGTACAATGCTGAGCATCTGTGATTTTATATTTAAATTTGCTTGGAAACAATTTCATACATGGGCACATTATGAGTTACAATCCAGCTACCAGTAAGCACTTTGTGTTCCAATTACTAGAAGTTCCCTAATTATTGTCCTACTGACTACCACTGACCTATTCTCCCAAAATCAGGATTGCTCCATCACCCACCAGTATGGCTTATGGCCTACTCACATGTGGAACATAGATTTACCTGAACACTGCATTTGCTGATTAGGGATAGAGCAAAGCAAGAAAGGTCAGCTGCAGTGTCATGCTGTCCCAGTGGTGTATAGGAAGTTAACTTTTTGATAGCATATACTAATAGGTGGTATATCATTGGTGTGTTGTTGTGTTTGCTTTTAATTTTATTAGGCAAGGCATGCATGCATAGATTGTTCTCACCAAGGCTTTCTATAGTCTGCTGCTACAGATCCATATGTATTTTGTTGGCCATGCCTCCAAAGAGGACCGCCACTACCAGGAAGGTCAAGACTGGGGCCCAGCCCCAGTCAGCAAAATGCAGCATGGCCACCACAGGAAGGAAACAGGCCACAGCCGTGGTTGGGCAGGGCAACAGCTGTACTCCCAAGGTGCCCCCTTTGGCACCCAGAGTGCCTTCTGCCACAGTATGATCTTGGGTACTATCTCCAGGTTTTTAATTTCTCCAGTAGGTCTAGAATTTCATTCCTGGCCACCTCAATTTGTCTCAGTTCTTCAAACTCCCTGAAAACAGGATCTGTGGCATGGGTACATGCCCCACACTTTCCACAGTGAACACAGAAACAAAAGAGTAATTGAGCGTCTCTGCCATTCCCCCTCTTCCTCTAGCAATCTTTTTATTTGTCATCCAAAGGCCCCACTGCTTCTGTGGCTGGTTTCCTGCTCTGGAGATATATACAAACAAAGTTTGAGGAGCAGGTTGCTAAAATAAACTATATATATAGTTTATATATACACACATACATAATATATAAAAACTTTGTTTTTTACATGCCTAATAGATTTCTTTTGTCAGATCCTGTGGTCCCTCCTGTTCAATCCATTTGGGCAGACCTTCCATTTGTTAACCACACAGACCTTCTTTTAGACTTGGCAGTGCCTTTCCTAACCTGTGGAATGCATTCTATTTGTGTTTAAATTATGTAGTCTTAAATAGCTTCTAAGCATCATCTAGGTATTTGACTCTCTTGTGTTTCTCCCCCAGCTTCCTTTTTTAATATTACCCTCATTTTTGTAAGGTTCCTTCTTTTAAATCAAATGTTACAAGCATGTCCTCTTCAGGTGTAACAATCAAACAGTGGTCAATTGACTGCCAGTCATTGTGCTCCAGGCAGGTTACCTGGATAGTGTACAGGCTTGCTCTGACCTGTCTGATGTCTAACATCTCTTTTTTCAGCATGATATCTTGCGGTTAACAGTAATTACATTGCTGATGCGTTGTCTCAGTTTCAGGAGGAGAGGTTTCAGGCTCTGGTCTCCGATGTGAACCAACATGTGGACCACTTCCTGGAGGACCTCTGGATACATGGCAGTGATTAGTCATTCAGGATTTTTTGGGTCTCTCATCCTCTCTACTCACTGCGCCTACAAGGATGCTGCCTCAACTTTCCTAGCCTCTATAATATCACTGGGGTACGCAGACCATGGCTTGCCTCAAAGACTTTGATAGTGCAGTGTTTGCTCCATTGTTAGAAAAGTGGGCTGACAATCATGGGCATTTGCTTATTGTCTCTTTCAGGACTTTTCTTGTAGCAAAAGCCAAGCAAGAACTCATTTGCATATTAGAGCACACCCCATGACTGCAAGCCAGCCAGGACTGTGTTTCAATGTGTTCCTGCTCAAAAAAAGCCCTGGTCTCTTTCCTTCTACCCTAAGGATCTGGGGTTCCCTGACCCCTACTATTCCTTCCTTGCTCAGTGTGCCATCGAGCACTGGAGAAAATCTCCCCTGGGATTCTGACCCTTGCAGGCCCATCAGTTTGCCTATCTTGCAGAGGTTTATGCATCAGCTTTTGAGCATGTGTTTTTATCACCTTTCAGGCTGCCCTTTTTCAGTCATTCAACTACTTTTTAGTTTGGCCAGCCACTTTTAGAACTTTCCTTGGACAAATTGATGATACATGCTTGTTTCAGTTTACCAGCATAATTCAAGCATGTATCATTGTTCAAGGCCTCCCTCCAGGAGACTATGGCATGCATTCTTTTCAGATCAAGGCTGCCACAGGGGCTCTGAATTGGATCTCTACTCAGAGCGGATCCATGCCATCAGTCACGGTGCTCTTTCAACATACAAGGTTTGCATATGCCTTTGTCCATGAATTATGTAAATTTAGTATGTGCATGGTCAGCCTAGTGAAAACAGAGTTGGATGAGATCCCCACTCTAGAAGAGACTGTTAAAGCCATCAAGCAACTGAAAAGTGGCAAGGCAGCAGGAGTTGATGGAATTCCACCAGAGATCTGGAAGCATGGGGGCACAGTACTACATAGCTCACTTCACAAAGTACTTGTCACCTGCTGGGAACAAGGCAAATTACCACAGGACTTTCGTGATGCAATCATCATCACCCTATACAAGAACAAAGGGGAAAAGTCAGACTGCTCCAACTACCGGGGGATAACCCTGCTCTCCATCGCAGGCAAAATCCTTGCCAGAATACTCCTGAACAGACTGGTGCCCGCCATTGCAGAAGAACTCCTCCCAGAGAGCCAGTGCGGCTTCAGAGCACCACCGACATGGTATTTGTTCTCAGGCAGCTCCAAGAGAAATGCAGGGAACAGAACAAGGCTCTGTATGTGACTTTTGTCGACCTTACCAAAGCTTTCGATACCGTTAGCAGGAAAGGCCTGTGGCAAATCTTGGAACGTTTAGGATGTCCCCCAAGGTTCCTCAGCATGATCATCCAGCTACACGAAGACCAGCGAGGCCAAGTCAGACACTGCAACGACCTCTCGGAGACCTTCTCAATAGGCACAGGTGTAAAGCAAGGCTGCGTTCTCGCGCCAACTCTCTTTACGATCTTCTTTAGCATGATGCTTCAAAGAGCCGCAGTAGATCTAGATGATGACGATGGTGTCTACATCCGCTATCGCACTGATGGCAGCCTGTTCAACCTGAGGCGACTAAAGGCCCACTCCAAGACAATGGAAAAACTCATCCGAGAGCTACTGTTTGCTGATGATGCTGCACTCGTCTCCCACTCGGTATCAGCTCTGCAGCATATGACGTCCTGCTTTGCAGAGGCTGCCAAGCTATTCGGCCTAGAAGTTAGTCTGAAGAAGACAGAAGTTCTCCACCAGCCTGCACCCCAGGAAGATTATCACCCTCCCTGCATCACTGTGGGTGAATCAGTTCTGAAGGCAGTCCAGCAGTTCAGCTACCTGGGGTGCATCATCTCCTCAGATGCTAAGATTGACAAGGAGATTGACAACAGGCTGGCAAAGGCAAACCGTGCCTTTGGCCGACTGCACAAAAGAGTGTGGAGCAACAAGCATCTGAAAAAAGGCACAAAGATCAATGTTTACAAAGCGGTTGTGATGATAACCCTCATCTACGGCTCCGAATCGTGGGTTTTATACCGTCATCACCTGCGACTCCTTGAGCGCTTTCATCAGCACTGCCTTCGCACCATCCTCAACATCCACTGGAGTGACTTTGTGACCAACACTGAAGTTCTCAAGCGGGCGGAGGTTACCAGCATCGAGGCACTGCTGTTGAAGACGCAGCTGCGCTGGGCAGGGCATATTTCTAGGATGGAAAACCACCGCCTTCCCAAGATTGCTCTGTATGGCGAACTCTCCACCGGACATCGAAATAGAGGGGCACCAAAGAAGAGGTACAAGGACTCCTTGAAGAAATCCCTTGGCACCTGTCGCATCAACCATCACCAGTGGTCTGACCTAGCCTCAGATCGCAAAGCATGGAGGCACACCATCCACCAGGCTGTTTCTTCTTTTGAGAACGCACGCATAGCTGGTCTTGAGGACAAAAGGAGATTGAGGAAGAATCGCACTGCTACAGCACCAACCCTAAATCAGACTTTTCCCTGCAGCCACTGTGGCCGGACCTGCCTGTCCCGCATTGGTCTTGTCAGCCACCAGCGAGCCTGCAGCAGACGTGGACTATTGCACCCTTCTTAAATCTTCGTTCGCGAAGCCAAGCCGAGAGAGGGTCAGCCTCTGTAGGCTCAAAGAAATCAGCTTGGATTGCTGGACTCTGTATTCTTGGTGCTTGGAGGGCACAGTGGGAGGGCTTTTAGCCCCACTGGTGGACCTCCTGATGGCACTTGGATTTTTTGGCCACTGTGAGACACAGAGTGTTTGACAGGATGGGCCATTGGTCTGATCCAATATGGCTTCTCTTATGTTCTTATATTCATTATGTTCTGGGCTGCTGTATACATGGCTTTTTCTGGCTGGGACAGCAACCTGTACCTCAATGACCAACTGTACATCACTTGGAAGGGAGACAGAGGGATGCATTGGCTAGCTCTTCTCTCTGCCATATCAGACCAGGTATTTCACCACTAGACATCATCATCATCCACCTTAGTGAACATGATCTTCCCATCCAGAAAGGTGTCATATTTGCGCAAACCTTGAGACTCTGCATTCCAGACTCCCTGGTACAAAGCTGCTGTAAGAACATAAGAGAAATCATGTTGGATCAGGCCAAAGGCCCATTTAATCCAACACTCTGTGTCACACAGTGGCCAAATCCCCCCCCCCCCACATGGCTACAGCTTCTTATTGTGTATAGCTGAAGTATTAGTGCAGCATACAGGACAGATCCCAGTCCTGTGGTCAGGACTATTAGAGCATTGTGAATAGTATGGGGCAATCTCTGCAGATAAAGTGGGCTTAGTCAGATGAAAGGTCTGCAAGGCCATGTCACAGGTCATTGAAACTTGCAGAGGATAGTTTCACACCCAAACATTACATTCAGGCAGGCAGCCCTCTTTAGGACAGAGGGAGTACACCTCTCAGAAAGGGTATGGACATTTGATGCAGCAGGGCATTCTGCTGAGTTGTCTGCAGGTGTAAGAGCATTGGTGGGGGCTGGGTGTGTGGCTGCCCCACTGTGAGACAGTTTGGACACTGGGATGGATATTTTTTGGGAGGGAGGCTGGGCCTGCACACTTGCCTTGTCTGGTTTGGGAACTCCTTTAATAGGTCTTTGGGGGGCTGCAGGCTGGCTCACTACAAGGTGGCAATGGGACCATGCAGTGGCTGGAGCCCTCATGGATCCTGATGTCTTGCCTCTTCACAGTGTCATCCCCCAGCAAGTGGACTGGGGGAGTGTGGTTATTGGGCAGCAGGCAGGTCACCCAATATTGGGATCTGCCCTGTATGCTGCACTAATGCTCCTTCAGCTATATACAATAAGCTGTAGCATTGTTTTCATCAAGTCTTAGCTCTATTTTTTTCTGCAGCATCACTTTCCATCCCTCCTGAGCCAGCAAGTTACCATCACCAAAGTCTTTGGGTTTCTTATGGGAGTAAAATTTTGTGCTTTACAAGTAAATTTAGATAAATTTCTCACAATAGCTAATAGGGCCTGTAGTTTCTTGCTTCCTCCACAGATGTGCAGAAATCTTGTTTTGCAAACTTTTAGACTAATGAAGGAAAGGAATGGTCCCCTGTGTAAACGCCAGTCATTTCCGACTCTGGGGTGACGTTGCTTTCACAATGTTTTCATGGCAGACTTTTTATAGGGTGGTTTGCCATTGCCTCCAGTCATCTATACTTTCCCCCCATTAAGCTGGGTACTCATTTTACTGACCTCGGAAGGATGGTACTGCTGAGGTACTGCTGACACACAACAAAACATGTTGAAAGCTAAAAGAAAAGAAAACTGAACAGTTCAGATAAGGATAATTTAGTACATGTGCATTCTTTCATTGTCTCATTGGGAAAAAAAGTGATTTACTTCTGAGTAGATCTGCCTAGTATTGCCTCCATGATCTACACTGGCAATTGATTGCATCTTCCTAGGCTATATGACACCTGAGGTTTGCAAGACCTCCCATATAAAAACTCCCCACCTATAGAAATCTAGATGTTGGGGGAAGGATTTAGCTATCCCTTGATCTATGATTTTCTTTTGTTCAGGGTTTTCATGGAGTAACAGTTAATTATGCCATTTTTATTTTCAGTCTGATGTCCAGGATAGATTTGCCAGCCTCCAGGTGGAGCCTGGAGTTCTCCTGGAAACACAGCTAATCTCATTCCCCTGGATAAAATGGCTGTTTTGCAGAATGGACTGTGTGGCATCACATCCTGGTCAAGCCCCCTCACTTTCCCAAATGGTTCCCAGACACTGCCTCCAAATCTCCAGGAATTTCCCAAACTGTAGTCAGCAACCCTACTCCAGAACCTGTTTTCCCCCAAGAATAGCTTTATGTGTAAGCCAGGACTTCAGCTCTGCACAATCAAGGGTCTGATCGGAACTTCAGATCAACAATGTTTTCTTTCAACTCTTCTCTTTCTTTGCTTTGCACATTTTAATTTGTTTTTCTTTTCCCAAGCAAAACAAAACATTTTATTTCTCCATCAAATCCATGGATGGTGAGATCTTGTTTTCCAGGAATTGGCATGGATCTACTCTAAGCCTTCCATGATTGCTTTGTTTACTAGAGGTGCTATTGCTTTAGCTAAGTACATGCATTGTCTATGATATTGTACTGTAATATTAGGAGCTTCTGAGCAAAGAAAGAAGTGCTCTACACTATTATTCCTCAAACTGTTCAAATGGTCTTTGTGAGATGTAACATGCCGATAACGATGAGAGCAATTTGCAACAAGAATGGCGTACAAATAGGACTGCTTACCAAGCTCTTAAATTGGTCATTGCACTAGCACATGTGATAGGTTTCTTTTCTCATCTTGTCTTTCTCAAGGATAGTACTAAGCACAAGAATGCTCTTGTAAACAAGAACCACAATCTTCACATTTTAAGAGACTATAGCCCTTGAAAAATGTCAAGGTCTTTTTGATAAGCGCAGAGAAATAATTGTTCAGGTAACCATAGATAGCTATAACCAAAGTATGTAAATGACAGCTTCCTAGTCATCCTAAACAGATGGTAAAAAGCTATTTAATCTTCAGAGCTTCAAATGCGTTGGGGCTCAAAGAACTGAACCCCCAGGTCCAATCCTTTTAAAACTTGGAGGGTGTTTTGAGGAGAGGCACTGGATGCTATGCTGCAAATGTGGTGCCTCTGTCTCAAAAAAAAGCCCTCCAGAGCCTCAGATACCCACAGATCAATTCTCCATTATACCCTATGGGAATCAGTCTCCATAGGGAATAATAGAGTGCCCAGCAGACATTCCCCTCTCCTCCCCCCCACTTTCTGATGATCCTGAACTGGGAGATCCCCTTCCACTACCTGGGGATTGGCAATCCTAAATTTGGTTTTAGAGGAAATTACAATATTCAGCTAATCTCTAACTGTTCTCTTCCTGAGTCCTAATCTTCCTTTTAAACCCATGATTAGGTCAGGAATACAAAACTACCCATAGAACAGGTTGTTTAAAACTTTATTTTCAGTAACAAGATAGAGGAAATATCAAGTACAATAATCTGTGAAATGCATCATAGCTATTTCAGTGATGCTTAAAAATCTGCCTAGTGTAAACTCTGAGAGTCATATGAATAGACCAGGCGTAAGGCCCGTTGTGAAGAAAAATACAACAGACTCTAGAAGGAGGCTCCAGGCGAGTGCCCCACCCACCCTTGCTGTTTTCCCACCCACCCAAGTGAAGGCATTCAAACCCCCCCCCCCCCCCCACTCAAGAAGAGTAGGTCTCTGCTATTTGGAGAGCAGCTGTAATTCTGAGTGCTCTCCAGCTGTCACCTGGAGATTGGCAACAGTGGTTCTCCAAGAGGAAACATCTCTCTCAGATGCCATCTGGGGAGCAGTTGTAATTCTGAGTGGTCTCCAGCCCTCACCTAGAGATTGGCAACAATGGTTCCCCAGGAAGAAATGGCATTGTACCTGTCTGAGGTCCCATCCCTCCTCAAACCTCACCCTCTCCAGGCCCCACCCCTTACATCCTAACCTGGAGTTGGCAACCCTATCTCTTTCCCTTTATCTGCCCCTCTGACTTCAGCTTTCCATCACCTTCCCCCTCCCTGCTGCTTTTATATAGGAAAAAGACAGTCTTTCTCCACAGTGAGGGGGAGGAAACCAAGGCAACTTACATAATTCTCCTCTCCCCCCTCTGATATGAACAACAACCCTGTGAGGCAGGTTAGGCTGGAATTCTGTGACTAGTCCAAAATCACCCAGTCAGCTTCCACAGCAAGAACCTGGGTCTGGCAGACCACACCCTGAAGCTCTAACTTGTATGCTCTCCTCAAAGTCCACCACAAAATATCCAAGAATTTGCCACCAACCTGGAAAGATATCACTAAAGGCCTCTGAGCAAGTACCCCCCAAGTCTTGCTGTCTTCCCACCCACCAAAATGAAAGCATTCACTCCCCCCGCCTCAAGGGGAGCTGATCTCTGCCATTCTGAGTGATCTCCAGCCCTCACGTGAAGATTGGCAACAATGGTTCCTCAGGAGGAAATGGCTGGTTTGGAAGGTGGCATCTGAGGCCCCACCCTTCTTCACACCCAATCCTCTCCAGGCTCCACCCTTCAAATCTCCAGGAATTTCCCAACCTGGAGTTGGCAACCCTATCTCCTTCTCAGCCAACCACCGTGGGATGAGGGTGAGGGGAAGAGGGAGACAGGGAGTGAGGAAAGAGTCCAGAAAGAAAGGAAGTAAGCTCCCTGGCTTATTTTGGCGGCCTTTAGAGACTGCTTGTATTGACAGGCCGTCTGTGTAGGCAGTTGATAGAATGGAAGAGGTATGTTGCTGGTGGCAGCCATGACACTTTTTGTGAGGCTGCAGTACAGCAGCAGTCCTTTCTGAGGCCAGTTGACAGAAAGGATACAGAGAAGAGTGGGAGATGTGTCTCTCTCTGAGGTAAGACTGCTTTTGGCAGTTTGTTCAACATTCTTGGGCCTGAGTAGGTGGGGCCAGTGGGAGGCAAAAGATTCTGACTGAGCTGTTATCAGGCAATGGTTTCTGGAATGCCTTGCTGTCTTCCCACCCACCCAAGTGAAGCATTAATTCTCACACACACACATACCTCAAGGGGAGGTGACCTGGAGTTGGCAACCTGGTAGCCTCTGCATGGGAAAAAGACAGTCTTTCTTCACCGGGGGTGGGGGGAGGAGCTAAGCACTTGGAGGCTGGCAACAATGGTTCCCTGAGAGGAAATGGCTGACACTGTGAGGAAAGCCATTGCAAGCCTCCCTTTGCTCCCTCTGAAGTGGCCCCTCCCTGCTGTGAACGAACATTTCTTCTCAGTTGAAGAGATGTTAACTGCTACTGTTTGTGTGGCTTAAAGGGAGGAAGGTAGACAGATTGAAATAAAAAGACTGAAAGATAGAGAAACAGAGAAAGAATGAGAGAAAGAACAGAAGGAGGAGATAGAAAAAGAGAGGGAGAAAGGAGTGAGAGAAAGAAAAATGAGAAGAAGGAAGAGACAGGGCCCTGAGGAGAGACAGTTGTAATCAGTAAGCTCCCAGCAAAGAACTGTCTGCGTCAGGCGTCAGTGGCCATCTGATGGTGTTCTTGCCTGACAGGACTGGCGGTAGGTGGGGGACGGCATAGGGCAGGGGACAGAACAGTGAGCCAATGTGATGCCAGAGGAGCTGATGGACACGTGATGGGCCAGTGGCTCATGGAGTGCAGGCTTAGCCAATGAAGGACCTGGATTTGGCTTCACCAGAGAACTTTTAGGCTTTTATCATAAAGGATACACAGAGTATGCCAGTGCAATGTATTTCCATATTCACTTGTTTCTGGGCTCACTTCAAAGGGATTGCTTTAGTACCTCAACAATTGTTATGTCTGATCAACCTGTGTTCTCCTGCCATTAGAGGCATGGCAGTCTCCAGTGCAAGACAGCCTTCTCAGTGACAGCACCAAGATTATGATGCTCACTTTCCCCCCCTGAGGTGCATTTTGTGCCATCTCCCTGGAGCTGTGTTCAGGTTGGTTAATTTTTTTTAAAAAATCAGCTACCTAGGTGCTGTCACCTCCATGTTTCGATCTTTTGTTGTATTTTAAATGGTCATTTTTATTACTGTGAATTTCTGTGAGACTAATAATAATAATAATAAGTTTTTATTTATACCCCGCCCTCTCCGCCGAAGCAGGCTCAGGGCGGCTTACAAGGCATGATATAAAATATCATGGTATAACAATAAAACAAAATAACACAGTCAATAAACAGAACAATATAAGTTATACAATATATAAGTTAACATTAAAATCATTAATCTAAAACAGTATAAAGGTGCTACCGTTGCAGTATATACAAGATTGCTTGATGATAATTCCAGGTTTATCTTAAAAGGCTAGTTGGAAGAGGGCCGGTTTTGCAAGCCCTACGGAACTGGTTAAGATCCCGTAGGGCCCGCACCTCTTCTGGTAGCTGATTCCACCATTGGGGTGCCTTTATAGAGAAGGCCTGAACCTAGGGTTGCCAAGTCCAATTCAAGAAATATCTGGGGACTTTGGGGGTGGAGCCAGGAGACTTTGGGGGTGGAGCCAGGAGACATTAGGGGTGAAGCCAAGATCAAGGCTGTGACAAGCATAATTGAACTCCAAAAGGAGTTCTGGCCATCACATTTAAAGGGACGGCACACCTTTTCAATTCCTTCCTTCCATAGGAAATAATGAAGGATAGGGGCACCTTCTTTTGGGGCTCATAGAATTGGACTCCCTGGTCCTATCGTTTTGAAACTTGGGGGGTATTTTGGGGAGAGGCAATAGATGCTATACTGAAAATTTGGTGCCTCTACCCCAAAAAACACCCCCCCCAGAGCCCCGGATACCCGCAGATCAATTCTCCATGATTTTCTATGGGAATGAATCTCCATAGGGAATAATAGAGTTCCCAGCAGACATTTCCCTCCCCTCCCCCCGCTTTCTGATGACCCTGAAGCGGGGGGAGAGTCTGCAAATCGGGGGATCCCCTGCCCCCACCTGGGGATTGGCAACCCTACCTGCACCCTGGCTTTTATAGAGAAGGCCTGCGCCCTGGGATACTAACTAGGATCTGGGATACCTACATTAGAATACCCATTCAGCCATGATACACACCAAGTGACCTTGAGCCAGTCCCTTTCTCTCTAAGCCTTACAGGGTTGTTTTTGTTGTGAGGATAAAATAAGGGAAGGGGGAAACCATGCATAGTGCCATGAACTGCTTGAAGGAAGGGCAGGAAGTCTCAACATTATTTTAAATTAATCAGGGACCTAGAGAATGGTAACTCCCTGAGGTAACTAGAATTCTGAACACCCTCATAAAAAGAGTTAAAGTTTGCAATATTGATGTATTTTTAGAAAAGAATTAAGCAGCTTGCTAAATGTATTCAAAATGACCTTGAATCTTACTTTTATGTGGGTAATCCACAATCCTGATATTTTAACATTCATGCTAAAAAATTATACTGCATATTTTCCAATGAGAATAGACCAAGAAAATTCATTGTTATCTTTATCTTCAGTGGGTTTCTGGAAAATTTTCTGTTGTGCAACTGCCTTTGAGCATTTGGAGAGATAAGCGTCTATTATAAATCATTTGTAATATCTGAAATATTTTATGCTATGCATTTAAAATATTTACATTATCTCAATTAGTTTCTTACCCTTATTTTTCTGCTTAGCTGTAGGTCATTTAATAATCCATTTATGTCAAATAATTAATATTTCCTAGATGTCTTAAGAAAAAAAGCTGCAGTTGACCTTTGAAATTGGGAAGGAATGTATAGAGAATTAGAATCTAAAGAACACAATATCTTTACCCAAAACCCATTGAAAGGGATAGAAGCTTCAATAGCTCACTTCCAAGCCTCCATTCACTGAAACTGGACTTGTGCCAGAGAACTTTCAATGGATTATACTCTCTCAGTTTAATCATTATAAATATGAATGAGTATATTCTGAGTACTGAAGCATCTTGAATATATATATATATATATACACACACACGAAAGCTGGCTTATATTTAACAGACACTGATAGACCTGACAGTACAGACTGTATTTATGGGCATAGCTCACATCATTCCATTTTCCTATCATTCAGCTTCTATAAAACTTTCCTAATCAGCTTTAACCAGACAAGTGCCCTAGCTACCATAAATATGGTGAAGTGGTTAGTTAAACGGGACATTTCTCATACTTTCCCAGTGCATTTGAAAGGCTTCTCAAGAGACAGACTGAAAATAAAAACGGATGAAGCTTCCAATATATTGTTGACGCTGGACAAGTAGAAAGAGGCTAATAAAAAGGACATGGTGAAAACCTTTAGGGCCCTACAGGTTAGAGAACTGTAGGCTGCTGGTAGGAAAAAGGGACAGAGATGAAGAAGTGAGGCTGGCTGGCAGCTCCCAGCATACTTAGGAGGAAGCCAGAAAGAGGGATCACACCCCCTCCAAAGCATGTGGGAGAGGAGAAGGAACAGGTAACCAAAGGAGGCCATGGTGGTGGTTCTACTAGAATTACTATAAGCCTGGTAGTGGGTCCTAGGCATCTGCCCTTCTTATCCATTAAACATGGCCCTCCATGCCATTGTGGACACTGAGGCTAAGTGTTTAAACAGCACTGTGGGCCAATTTATATGAGAAAATTAAAGATTAATAAGCTAAATGTTGTGTCCTAGGCTCAAATGGGAGAACTGTTACTTTTGGAGGGAACTGTTACTTTTGGAGGGAAGCTGAACAAGCCAAAGCTTGTACTCTACACCAGGGTTCCAGAGAAGGCCTAAGCGTGCCCAATCAGGGGAAGGATTGAAACATAAGTAGCCAATCAACATCTAGGCTCATACTGTACCCTGATAGGCCCTTAGGGCCCTGTAAATAGCCAATCCATGTACATAGTTAAGGACCAATCAGAAGGGGGCAAGAATTGTATAAAGGAGCGGGAAGTTTGAATAGAGCTCAGTCTGTGTGTGTGTTCCTGAAGTAAAGCTTGCTGAAATCACTCTCCAACTCTGGTCTCTTACTGCGCCGACCCCAGTACTTTACACTAAGCTAAAAAACAAAAATCACTAGAATTTATGATGTGACCACAAAATATATTTTACAAATAATAAATTTTCATGTACTTTCATACTTTTTTTCTCTTTCTTAATTCTAAAGAACAATCCCTAATAGTGTTTCTGTACGAAGGGGCCATTGAATTGTATATGTAATCCTCTCTTCTTTGGAAAGATTGCATCAATACCAAGTAACTTTGTCTAGCAATAGCATGTAAGTAAGAATACTTGTTTGAAGAAGATATATTAATTGCATGCAAATAATTGTACTAAGCTGAGCTGACATAAGTGGAACCCAAATGACTCAAATCCAAGTATTCCAGTAAAAACAATGTGTGGATTGGGCCAGCCAAAGAACACTATCCTGTTCCCAAGTAAATCCCAATTGAATAACTTACTTCTAAGTAGATCTGTTTAGGCTTACCCCTGTGTCTCTGTTTCATTGGGCACAGACATACTCACTCTCCCATTCTTATTTGAAGGGACATGGGGATTGGTGGATTCAAGGGTTGCCAAGTCCAACCCCAGAAATATCTGGGGACTTTGGGGGTGGAGCCAGGAGACTTTGGGGGTGGAGCCAGGAGACACTGAGGTGGAGCTAGGGGGGAGGGGGGAAACGGCGCCGGGGAGCGTGGCGAGCTGCCCCGTCTCGGAGCGGGCGATGCCGCTGTGCAGCTGCCGCCTCTTCTCTGCTCGCCGTGGCTGCTCCTCCGAGATGGGCTCAGCCTGAGCCCATCTTGGAGGAGCAACCACGGCGAGCGGAGAAGAGGCGGCAGCGGCACGGCGGCCTCGCCCGCTCCGCCTCTGGGGTGAAATCGGAGGGGGGGTGAAGGCGGGCCGGGGGCATGGCGAGCCACGAGTCCGGGTCCTAGAAGGGCCCGAATTCGCAGCTCGCCATGCTCCTGGCCTGCCTCGCCCTCCCCTGCGCTGCTGCCGCCTCTTGGCTGCTCCTTCGAGATGGGCTCAGCCTGGGCCCATCTCGGAGGAGCAGCTGCAGTGGGCGGGAAGGGGGCGGAAGCAGTGCGGCGCGGCGGCCTCGCCTGCTCCGGGATGGGGCTGCTCGCCATGCTCCCCTGCGCCGTTTCCCCCTCCCCCCACTTCCATTTTTTTGGGGAGCGGGGAAGAGGGTGGAAATCCTGGGGTCCCCCGCCAGGGCGGGAGGGTTGGGAAGCCTAGTGGATTCTGAGGGAAGGTGAGACCAGGAGGCTGATTTAAGGGAGCAAACTCAGAAAGGCTGGGAAGGAAGAGCACAAGGCTCTCTTTGAGGATCATGGCCAGCCCAGGAGAGCATAAGAAAGAGAGTTCATGGGCAGGAGAAAGGGACTAAGGTGCAGTGAACTTCCCTTCTCCTGCAATATCTGAGGCCTAGCTGCACATCTTGAACTAGCTAGAAATCAAGCCCTGAAGGAGCCTAATCCCCAGAAGACAGGCCCAGGATTACCAAAGCCTGACAAATTGGTGGCTCATATAGGGAGAGCATTACCTTGCCTTCATGTCCCTCTGCTTCCTGGCTGGACTACACGAAGGCCTATACTTGCACCAGTGCACTTGAGAGCCCCAACCACACAAGAATCCCAATCATGATGGACCTGGCTGTGGATCTGGCTCAGTTCACTCAATGGTTAGCCAAGAGTCTGGAACAGATGATGAGAGATTGGATGTTCCAACAATGGGAGATGCAAACAGCTTTAGTAAGGGACATGTGCTGAGCCTGGGAGCTAACCCATCCTGTAGGAGGTGTTAAACAGGTATGAAAGACCCCGGCCCCACAATTGACCAAGCTAACAGCAGAAGACAATGTGGAGACCTACTTGGAGATGTTCAAGAGAACAGCTGAGATGGCTCAGTGGTCACAAGATCAGTGATCTTACATGGGATCCTATTTGACAGGAGGGGCCCAAGTGGCAATGCAAGCCCTGTCAAAGGTCTAGGCTGCTGACTATCCAATGCTTAAAGCTGCAGTTCTAGACCACTGTGAGGTTACTGAAGAAACATTTAGACAGAAATTTAGAGTTCATGGGTGGAAACAAGGTGACTGACCCCAATTAGTGGTGGCCAAATTGATGGAATTAGCCACTCAATTCCTGGGACCAAAAACATCAGGAAAGGCACTCAGGTCATTAATTCATGCTCCATCCTGTTTCAAAAGTGATCTTGACTCATCCAAACTTTTGTGTCAATGCAGATCTGGCTCACTTCAACCTAATCAAAGTACAAAGTTTGAATCCAATGGCATCTTTAAGGTCAAAGAGTTTTATTCAAGATATAAGCTTTTGTATGCAAGTACATTTCTTCAAATACATCCTCAACAATTACATATAGGTGGTGGTGGGGGGGGGTTTAGTTGCCTGGAAGGATTAGTTATAGTCAAGATGCATAACTAAGCGGCAATTACAGCTGAGACTGATTCCTCACTAGCAGTTGCTCTGCCCCTGGGCTTCTGCTTTCCCTGTCAAGCAATCAGTTCCCCACCAGTTGTTGTGCAGGTGCATTTTAATCAATGGCTCCCTCCAATTACCCTTGTGGTTTCATGCTCTTGTTTTTTGATGTATAAACAATTTTATTAGTAACATATGGTAGTAGAACTATATCTACAACTTATAAAAAGCTTAAGATTAAAAAAAACATCATTCTACCCCACATCTTACTTTTCTCCCACCCCTCCCCCAATACTTGACCCCCGCCGGTGTTATTTTTTTTTAAAAAAACACAGATATTAAAGGTACCTTTAACTATCAAGAAAAAACAAAAATTGATAAAGAAAAGGATCCCCCCTTCAAAAGTTATATTCTTGTCTTAAAAGTCTTAATCATCAAAAATTGTCCAATGTCCTTTTATTTTCCACTCTTTTTCTACATATCTTCTGAATTTCTTCCACTCCCGATTAAAAAGTTCTAAATCACAGTCTCTTAGTTTTCTTGTTAATTTGTCCATTTCACTCCATGACATAACTTTTATAGTCCAGTCCCATTTTTCTGGTATTTTTTCTTGCTTCCACAACTGCGCATACAATGTCCTAGCAGCTGAGAGCAAGTACCATATTAAAGTTCTATCTTCTTTTGGAAATTTTTCCATTTGTAATCCCAGCAGAAAAGTCTCTGCTTCTTTGTTAAATTCATATCCCAGGATCTTAGATATCTCTTGTTGAATCATCTGCCAAAACGTTTTAGCTCTTTCACAAGTCCACCACATATGGTAGAAAGAACCTTCATGCTTTTTACATTTCCAGCACCTATCTGGCATCTTATTGTTCATCTTTGCTAATTTTTTTGGAGTCATATACCATTTATACATCATCTTAAAACAGTTCTCTTTAATGCTATGACATGTTGCGAGTTTCATAGAGTTTTTCCACAGATATTCCCAAGATTCCATCTTTATTTCTTTATTTACATTAATTGCCCATTTTATCATTTGAGATTTCACTACTTCATCTTCTGTAGTCCATTGTAAAAGTAATTTGTACACTTTTGAAATTAATTTCTCATTATCTCCAAGCAGAACTCTTTCCATTTCTGTTTGCTCTTTCCTTATTCCTTCAGCTTTGATATCATTCTCCATCAAGCTTTTTATTTGTTGCATTTGAAACCAATCATATTTGATTGTGAAAGATGCTAAGCAATTTGATAAATGGAGAAGAAAAATTTCGGAATTTGTGTGGGCCGGGAGGAAACCTAGAATTAAAATGAAAGTCCTGATAGATGCAAAAGAGAGAGGTGGGTTTCAATTACCAGATTTGAAACTGTATCATGAAGCAATTTGTTTAGTATGGTTGAAAGAATGGATAACGCTATTAAATAAAAAACTTCTAGTGTTAGAAGGCCATGGAAAAAAATTCGGCTGGCATGCCTACTTGTATTATGGGAAAAAGAAGATGGATGGTCTTTTCTCTCACCATTATATAAGGAGCAGCTTACTAAATGTGTGGATAAAGTACAAGAAATATGGCGATGAGAGAAGACCTTTGTGGATAGTGCCGGCTGAAGTGATAAAGTTAACGGCCAAAACAGTTAAGGAAAAACAACTATCATACAACCAACTACTAAAAATACAAAGTGGGAAAATAGAACTGAAAACTGCAGAAGAATTGAATTATAAACATGCTCTTGTTTTTTGGAGATCCAGAATCTGTGAGGGAAATTGGAGGGAATTGTGGATCAAAATGTGCCTGCGCAGCAACTGGTGGACAATTAATCACGAGCTGGGGAATGCAGAAGCTGGGAGTAGAGCAACTGCTAGTGAGGAATCATTCTGAGACTGGATTAAAGCAGTTGGTAAAATCTGTGAATAGCAGTAAATTAGCAAACAAAGTTTGAGTCCAGGGGCACCTCCAGGACCAACAAAGTTCAATTCTGGGCATAAGCAAGAACTGAGAGCATTTGTAGATGTGCAGGTATTATCATATTTAGGTAATGGGGGGGTTAGTTGCCGGAAAGGCTAATTAGAGTCAAGATTACTTAACTATAATACAGCTATGAATGGAATAATGCATCTAGTAAGACCCAGGCTCTTTGTGCCAATGCAGATTTCCCCTTCTCTGGGTCTAGTTGGGTAACAGTGTTAAATCTACCAAATGAAGCTTGCAGTTATAGAATGATTATTTACCCATAGAATGGTCCTTTGCTGCGGTCCCTTAAGATTCTCCAGAGCATTCTGCCTTCTCCTTTTTACAGATATCGAGGAAAATTATTATGGGTCTGTAATGTCTGGCCAAGACTTGCTAGAGAAGACAATAATGCTAGGGAAAGTTGAAGGCATCAGGAAAAAAGGAAGACACAATATGAGATGGATTGACTCAATGAAAGAAGCCATAACTCTCGGTTTCAAGACCTTTTAGTGACAGGATGTTTTGGAGATCATTAATTCATAGAGCTAAGCTGCCATAAGTCAGAAGAAACTTGATGGCATTTAGCACAAACAATGTGCCAGGTATGGGTATATAACTCATTACTACCAGGTAAGCATAATTTGATTCACAGCACAAAAAGTCTCAGCCAGGCATCCATCTTAAAACAACACTACAAGCCACACCTTCCCCTGGAACATGCCTAGCCTGACTGTAGAACAAAAGTATCTGCCACTTGGAGCACAATCCAGAGGGGTGTGTGTGTGGAAAGTCTTTTGGAAGCAGACGAGCCAGTACGTGGGTGCAGGAAGGGTTTGCGCCGACGTACGACTGGCACCGCCAGAGCAGAGGGGAGGTACATGGGCAGGGGGCTGCCCGAGCGGTGCCCCACCTGAGGCGGAGCGTGGCATTCAGGCAGAGGAGGGGGTGGAGTTGGGGGCGCAGCCAGGCTTAGGCAGCTTCCTGAGCAGTTTGGCCCATGACACCCCCCCCCCCTGAGAGGTGCAACTTTATGCCTGCAAAAACAGCGGCTTGACCCATAGGCACTTGTTGAAACCAAAAACAAAGGTCGCCACCGCCACTGCAGAAGCTCGGAAACCCCTTAGGGAGCAGCGTGATTGCCTCACCAATCCCCTCACAACTCGGGCTGACGAGCCCCCTCCCCATCACCCAATTGTGGTCTCCCCCCTCCTAGAAATACTTCTGCTCTGGCCTCGTGCAACTCAGTTGTTAGGGAAAGGAGTGCATGGCGGGAAGTTTTTCCGGTGAGCTCCTGGCCATATGGACTTAGAGTGAGGGACAGACAGGCACGTTGGTGACGGGTTTTGCACCTTGCGGTTGCTTTGACAGTATCTTTGCCTTGCAAGGGTGAGAGAGAGGTCTCTCCCCTGGGGCTAACTGCTCTTGTTTCCAGGTCTCCACAGGTTCCAGGCTCCCGGAGGCTCTGCATGCAAGGACTGTTGCCCATGGCTGGGTAAATTCCACTGCCCCCCGCCTCCCCCTCCCCTCGCTCTCAACTGCTTGGTGTGCAAGGCTCTCTGGCACGTGAATCAGGTAGTGGGCTCTGGCAGGGGGGCATCTGCTGACCCTGCTCCCCTGTGTTGCCGCCTGCTTCCTTCCCTTGGACTGCCCTCTGCCATGTTCCCAACCCCTGGCAGGGCATGGGGCGTGTGTGTGTGACAGGTGCCCCGTTGCAGGGAGGTGGGTCAGATACTGTCCCTTTAAGAGCGCCCGGCTGAAACGCAGCTTGCTATTCCAGCTGCCGCCCCTGCAGGTGCTCTTGATCTCTGTCTCCGTTTTGCAGGTGGGACTCCAACACAGAGCCTTCCGTGTGAGCCACTCCACTTTCCCCCCACTCCCTCAGCTGCTTCTGCCCGCCGCTCGGAGCAGAGCCCCACCCATGTCAAGACTGCCCAGCATGCACCAGGGAAACTGTCACACTCTGTTCTGGAAAAATAAAGTCTGAGCTGTGCCCTCTGTTGTCTCTTCCGCTTGGCATATGCTGCACGTTCCCGGGGCAACCCCCCTCCCACTCTGTCAGTGGCCTCTCCGAGGGAGTGCCTGGGAGGGTGGGCAGACTTGTTTCTTGGGGGCGGAGACTGGGCTATGAGCTGCCACATTGCCCCCCATGTGGCTGGACAGGGGAGGGGGGTGCTGCCCCTCAGCCTGCCTTGGCTGATGGGCTACCTGACTGCACAGGGCTGCTGTGCGCTGGGCACTTGGGGGGCGAAGTTTGCTGAAGTGGATGCATGCCCAGTGGCTCACACTCTGAGTTCTGCAGCCCCAGGGGAGGTGTTCCTTGCACATAGTGGGCGGCGGCAGCAGGTCAACACCAGGGGGGGCTCCGGGTGGTGGTGGTGGTGTCTTTAGAACTGGGTCTAGCCGCTCCCAGAACCATATTCCAGTCACTGTCTAGGACAGGGAACTCCTGCATTTGGCACTTCCTGCTTCTCCGCACATGCCCCTGGCCGCCAGCCTGCCATTGGCAGAGTCTCTGAGAGCAGGAGGGAGTGGGGGGATTGGCGGCCTCTGAGGTGCAGGCTGTCTGCCCCCTCGCCTGGTCACGTGCAACGTGCTGGCCAATCCCGTGGTCCCGCGCAAACCTGCGCCTCCCCCACCCCCGCCTTGGCAGTGGGTCAATGGCGTGTGCGTGGGTGGAATCACCATGGCGACGGGTTCTCTCGCTTGTTGGGCCCCTCTCCCAGTGTAGTGTACCAACTTCCCTTTGGAAGACAATGAGTGGCACTGTAGATCTGCCCACGACCAGCACTCGCTACGTATGTCTGGATTGGCCTGCCCGTCACTAGGCAACTAACAGGGACATATATCACAGTCCCTGTTTCTTTTTCCTCATCAGAAAGTGCCTGGAGACTACCTTAGATAACAACAGTCGTGTTTTGATCAGTTGAACTCCTGCTGTGGATTATAGACTTCTGTTGTAAACTATTCAGCTCCTGCTGTTTTCTTCTTTTGGCTAACTTTAAGAATGTCCTTTGGCACAGAAAAACCTAATTACTGGCATAGCCCCCAGTTGTAAGGGTTTCATAATAGAATTGTGGGATGTATTAAATACTAGTACAACTGGCATGTTCTAGGCTCTCAAATCTGGGCATCCTAAGACATACTAATGATGCTAAGTCTATTAACTGTGTATTTTGTATCAATTATTTCACTTCATCTGGCAAGAAACACGAGAGTAGAAAAGGTGCAGTGGCTAGAATATGAGAAGGTGGGATCTGGCAAAGCAATTTGGCAGACTGCTGCCTGTCCTATTTCCCTTCTATCTCAGTAGATATTAGGGCTAGAGACCTAGTTTATTAGAAAATAGAAAGCTCAGAATTTGGGAAGCTCACATCCTAAATGGATATCAGGTGACACATTTCAAATATAGGAAAACATCTGGCTATCTGGGCCATATGGCAACTGTAAAGTTACATTGTTGTCAAATGTAAGTAAAGACTCCTATTTTTGTATATGTGTCAATCTATACATCCTCAGCCAGATAAAGGGTTGTATTATATTGATCCCAGCTGTGTAGTGTTTCGGTTTAGGATTTACTATACCCTTTATAAGCTCTTTAATAATGACCCACAAAGGTGCAAATAAGCCAGTCTGTATTATTTGCTCCATGTTAGCTTTCATTCATTTCCTACTTAAAAATGGGATATTTTGAATTTTAAAATTGACTAGTGAATTTAAAAATAGGATAGTGGCATTATTTTGCACAGGAGGTACACAGTATCGTGGAGTGCAGGGGTGTCGAACTCATTGTGTTATGAGGGCCAGATCTGGCATGAATGAGGCCTTGTTGGGCCAAGCCATGTCAGGCCAGGCCAAGTGTATACCTATTTAAGATTAGGTAGCAGAGATATAAACTTTATAAAGGACACAAACACAATTAAAGACTTTTTAAAAAAACCCTTAAAATAAAACCTACTCAAAACATTAGCACTCGTTTGTCTTAAAGGTGCTTTCTTTGTATCTCTCCCATAGGATCCAGGGAACTGGGCAAAGGAAGCTCTGGCTCTTTCCTTCCTTCCCCAGGGGACCAGGAGGGAAAGGAGCCTCAGCCAGTAGAAGGAAGAGAGGCTTGGCCCAGTAGCTGTACTGTGCAATAGAGAGAGTCTGGCAAAGCAAGTTGCCCCTTCCCCCCTTCCTCCCCAAGGGAGGAGCCTCAGCCAATGGAGAAAATAGAGGCTTTGCTCTGTAGCTCCTGTGCGATTGAGCAAGCCTTGCAAAGCAAGCTGTTATGCAGAAGGAAGCAAGAGTGAGGGAGAAGGAAGCAGATGACAGCCATTTGCTCGGGGGCCTGATTCGGCCCTCCGGGGGCCTGATTCGGCCCCGGGTCACATGTTTGACACCCCTAAGTGTGGCAGACTCTAGATTTAGAGTGCCATGCTTAGGGGTGTCAAACATGCGACCCGGGGTTTGATTTCTAACTCCTCCATATGCAGCTGCTGGGTGACCTTGGGTCACTCACAAGCTCTCTCCGAACTGTTCTTTCAAGGGCAGTTCTAGAGAGAACTCTTTCAGCTCCACCTACCTATACAGGGTGTCTGTTGTGGGGAGGGAAAGGAGAACGCAGGGTTTTTTTATAGCAGGAACTCCTTTGGATATTAGACCACACACCCCTGATGTATCCAATCCTCCAAGTGTTTACAGGGCTTTTACAGGGCCTACTGCAAACTCTTGAAGGATTGGTTACATCAGTGGTGTGTGGCCTAATATGCAAAGGAGTTCCTGCTACAAAAAAAGCCCTGGGAGAATGTAATCCGCTTTGAGACTCTGAGTAAAGGGTGGATAAAAATCCAATCTCCTCCTCCTCTTTCTCCTTCTTCATGACTGCAAACATTTATAACATCTTTTCAGTACTAACCTACTAGCTGTTGAATTGCTCCGTATGACTGAAATAATTTAGATGCATAAACAAAGCTTACATTTGTATATTAATCTGTCTTTTACATTTCCAATAACTATTCCACAAGGAAACATCTTCTCTCTTCATCTCCTGATTTGAGAAGTCAGTTTGTGTTACTCGTCCATTTCACGTAAGATAAATATGCTAGATACAACACTCTCTATCAGGACTTTGAGATGCTTAAAAAATGCTACAATGAAAAATAGAAGACTCTGATATCATTTTCCTGTTCTGATAAGGCACCCTTTGATACTAGAGAAAGGATGAAGATGATGGTGAATTTTGTTTTCCTCTGAATTAACTGATGGGTTCAGAAATAACACTTTTAGGAGGATGGAATATAATATTATGATTTTGAGATTGTTCTTAGCCAGATATTAGTTTTTGTAATATCCTACTTGACCTGCTAGAGTTGATGGTTAAACTTCAAGATAGTCCTTGCATTAGAATGTGTGCAGCTAACCTTTTAAAAAATTCTGTTTAAACTAGTGCTTCTGGCAGGCCAGACATCAAGGCACATATTGTTCTTGTCCTTTTCCTGTTTCCTCTTGGATTATGGTTTCAAACAATTCTACATGTTTCATGGTGATATTTTTTCTCCCTGGAATCTTTTCATCAGGCCTGTAGCTGGGTCCAGACTCCACCAACCAAACCCCTGTGTAACCTTTCTGGCCCCACCAATCAGTCCCCTGTTGCTCTCCGCCACTCCATGCAAGCAATGCCTGCTTCCACAGCTGTTGCTCTGATCAAGGGGGTGGGGGTGGGAACCAGAGCTGCTGTGACTGCCCAGGTCCAGGAAGGACCGATCCCCTTTATCCAGAATTCAGAGAGAATGAATTACTTTTGAAAAATGTGGCTGTTGCTTTACTTGAGAAGCAGATAAAGTGTTTAAGGCCAAACTGGGGTTGCCCCCTGGCAAGCCAAACAAAAAATCCGGTGGTGGGTCAAACCAAACTTGAAATCCTGACTATGGCCCTGCTTTTAATCTGTGATACTTCTTAGCATTTTGTTATTGGGTCAGAGTTTTTAGCAGCTAGCATATCCACAATTGTATGTTTTATTCTGATTTTCCTAAACAAATTTGCTGTTGATAAAGAGTACAGTTTGTCCAGGATGTTCTCTTATCTGCCAGTGATCTGTATTACCTCTTTGTACCTTACAGTTTAAATATTATATTCTTGAGGATAGGGAAGTGAGGTTGAAAATTCTCCTGTTTAAAAATAAGAAGGGATTGAAAAGACTATATATAGTCTGTTCTAGAATTCCTTATTTGAATGCTGATCAGGAATATCTACCTGCATAGACATAACTTTACAGTGGAGTAGTGAATTTGCTTATAATTAAGCACTGTGGGAAACTAATTTAGAACAGCTGGATGCAAGTCCAGTAGCACCTTAGATACCAACAAAATTTTTGGAGTATAAGCTTCCAAGGGTCAAATCTCCTTTCATCAGATATGTCGGATACATCAGTTTTGAAAGCTTATCCCCCCCAAAAAAAATCTTGATGGGCTCTAAGGAGCTACTGGACTCAAATCTAGATGTTCAACTGCAGACTACCACAGCTACTCTCTGAAACAAATTAAATTAATTATTTGCAAATTGTTAAAATATATCCCACAACTAGTATGGGAAGTACATTTGTTCAGATATATTAGCCCATAATCCATGATAAACAGCTACTAGGAATACCATGGGGTTGTTCTGCTAATGGAAGGGGAGCTGTAACTTCCACATGTTCTCCTTTTCTGCTACAGACCCCCCCAGTTTGCCCCATCACCTGGGACCTTCTGCTTGCAAAGCAGAGGTGTTTCCACTGAGGCATAGCCCCTCTCTTTTTCCATTTTCTTCTGTTTTTGTTATTCTACTAATTTGATCTTTTTTCCCCCCAAAGGTGGAGTCATGAATGTGCATGTGAGTATAGTTTATATGTTTGTATATAAGATTGTTTATACTCCAATATTCTATTTAAAAACAATTACTTAAAGCATCTTACATAAGATCCACATGTAACAGATATAATCGGAGCTCCGGCAGCTTGCTGCCTCGTGGCTTTGCTGCTGGGGCGCGTTTTGCCTCCCTGGAGGGAGAGTGGACTTCGAGCGCACTTTGAGGCACATCTTTGAGGGGGCGGGGCTGGAACGTGCCTTTAGAGGCCTCCGCCCCCTTCTGTCAGTCCCTCAGCGATGCTCGGACTGTGAGGAGCGTGCGTTGCTCGCTCTCCCAGCATCGAGGGACTCCACTCAGGCCTTTAGGGCCGGTTGTTTGGATGTCGGTTTCAGTAGCGTGGGGAAAAGAGCGGCGTGGGACCGAGGTTTTGGCGTTGCAGTGTAGTGCTTTGAAGGAGCGTCGTGGGACCGATCTGGTTTGATTGTTGCAGCGGGGGGGCCTTATTTTGCCTCTCCCTTGCAGAGGCTGGGGGGGGGGCTCATTGGTTGTTGGGTGGAGTAGTATCTCATTTATTCCCCCCCGCACCCCTCCTCCACGCTTTATTTTTGCCCAGGCTAGCTCATTTGTGTCTGGACTTGAGGGCTGAACAAGGTCTGCCCAGGTTGGTACTTGGTGGGGAGACCACCAAGGCCTGATTCTTTGTGGCAGGAATCATTCCCAAAGGATAGGGCCACTCTTGTTGTTTTTGGGGACGTGGTGGCTAGGTGGCCTTCTTATTGAGCTTGCAGCTGGCAGCCATTGCTCCTTCTTCTTGGAGGGAGCTGGGCGGCCATTTTATGCAAACATTCAGTAGGTGTTAAGGTGTGGGTTGAGAAGCCATTTTATTCTTTTCTTCTTCTTTGTGGGGTTTGGCAGCCATTTTTAGGTGCTCAGCCTGTGCTAGGGCAGCGGCCATTTTAAGTGTGTGAGGTGTGGAGGCCATTTTAGTGGTGTTTTTTGGGGATGGCCATTTTAGGGTCTGTGCTTTTGTTTCATTTTTTGTGGGCATCCCTCTTTAGATACGGGAATGTCAGAACTTAAAGGGGTAGGAAAGTCCAAGGGCAAGCAGCCTGCATGTAAGGCTCATAAGCCTCCGCAGAAACATCCTCCACCTCCTTCATCTTCTGATAAGGAGGGGGAGGATGAGGTGAATATGGCTATTCTTGCAAGGCTGCGTGCCTTTGAGCAGGTGTCTGGGTTGCCACCTTTGTTGGGTTCCAAAAAGGGGCCTGTGTCAAAGATGGCTTTTCAGGCTGATATATTGACACACTTGTCTATTTTGGAAGGCAGGTCCGCTGCTGCTTCTGGAAGAACTTTGGGTTCTGGTGTTCTTGATCCTGGAGATGGCACTTCTGCTGGAGCAGTAGGTGCGGGTACCGCGTTGGTACCTGCCAGACTTCCAGGTAAGATGGGTGATGGTTCTGGTGCCTGCTCGGGGCTTATCTGGCCATGGGGGCCTTGAGGTCCAGCTGCTCCTGCTGGAGGGGGCTTGGCTTCTGGGAGTGCAAGCACTTCTTCTGTTGGGGATGCGGGGCCTCAGGCTACCTGGGCGTGTCCACAGGGTCAGTTCGGATCCTTGGGAAATTGGCCTGGGGCGGGACAACAGGGGGTTGCACCTCCCATAGCAGGGGGTTGTGGTTTACCCTCCCCGTATGGTTCAGTTCCTTTCAGGGCTATCCCCTTTGGTGAGGTTGCCTTGCCTTTGGGTGATCACTTTTTGCCTGCCACAAGGGACAAGATATTAAAAGGGGAATATGTGGATATTTTTTCCCTTTTATTTCGGGAATTAGAAAAGAAAGATAAAGAGAAACTTGATGATAAGGAGAAGGAGAAGCTAAAGAAGAGGAAGGTTGATCGGACCTGGGCCAATTGGCTTCCAGGGTTTTTTGTTTATGCTGGAGTGATAGCGCGTGCTCAGCCCTGGCAGGCAGCAGCACAGATCCAGTCCATGGACATCATATATAAAGGTTATACGATGTTCAGTGGCCTGGCCTGGATTCAATATGATGAGGAATTCAGGATGAGGGCTGCCTTGTACCCTTCCCTTCCCTGGGATCAGATCCACCAGCAGTTGTGGCTGCAGGTTATGTCACCGGCACGGCCCAATTTGGGCGACCGCTCTGACAGCGGCCATTTAGTTGCTAAGGCTTCCGCTTCTCAGGCTGCTTCTCCTTCATCTTCAGTGGGGCAGGTGGTTCAACCCCGCTTGCTTTGTTGGGAGTTTGGCTCTCAGGGGATGTGTAATCGGAAAGCTTTCCAGTTCAAGCACAAATGCCCCCTATGCGCCGGTCCTCACTCCTTTAACAACTGTCCAAGAGTTCGGCCATGAAAGGGCCAGAAGAGGCAGGGCAGGAGTGGGGGTTCCTCCCATTCTGAAAAAGGGCCCCAGCCCAATAAAGCTGGGACCTCTTGAGTGGTGGCTATGCAGGTACCTGCCCCGTTGAACCGCAGGAAGATGAAGGAGAAGCAGCCTGAGAAGCGGAAGCCTTAGCAACTAAATGGGCCAGAGTGGGGGTTCCTCCCATTCTCAAAAAGGGCCCCAGTTCGATAAAGCTAGGACCGCTTGAGTGGTGGCTACGCAGGTACCCGCATAGGGCCGATAGTTTATACTTGTTGCAGGGTTTTACATTGGGTTTTAGAATTCCTTTTCAGGGTTCTCGGGTGCCAACTTGGTCTTGGAACTTTAGTTCTGTAAAAGGATTAGAACACGTAGTGGAGGCGAAGATTGCCAAGGAGTTGGCTGAGGGCAGGATTTTGGGCCCATTTGCTAGTCCTCCAGTGGTCAACCTTAGGGTTTCCCCTTTGGGGGTTGTACCAAAGAAGGCGCCTGGAGAATTTTGTTTGATCCACCACCTTTCTTATCCCAAGGGTTCTTCTGTGAATGACGGGATTCCTGAGGAACTTTGCTCAGTGAGGTATACTACCTTTGATCAGGTAGTTGGCATCGTTTGACGCTGTGGCCAGGGGGCTGAGCTGGCAAAATGTGATATCAAATCTGCATTTTGCCTTCTCCCTGTCCATCCAGATGATTTTGAGCTTTTAGGTTTCTTTTTTGCAGGGCAATTTTACATGGACAGGGCTTTGCCTATGTGCTGCTTTTGAGTGTTTCAGCACATTCCTGGAATGGGCTGTGCGAGAGAAAGTGGGTTTGCAGGACATTGTCCATTATTTGGATGACTTCCTGTTTGTGGGTCCTGCTGGTATTGGACGTTGCACTCAGTTGTTGTCTGGCTTTATTGAGCTGGCCACTGAGTTGGGTGTGCCATTGGCCAAGGAGAAAACTGAGGGCCCAACCCAATGCCTTGTGTTTTTGGGGATTGAATTGGACACCCTAGCGCAATCGCCCAGAATTCCTTTTCAGAAGCTGGAGGACTTAAGGAATAGGATTAGTACTTTCCTTCTCAAGAAGAAGGTTACGCTTCTTGAGCTTCAGCAATTAGTTGGGCACCTTAACTTTGCTTGCAAACTGGTTGCCCCTGGAAGGGCTTTTCTTCGCAGGTTCTGTGACGCTATGGCAGGCCTTCGCTTGCCCCAGCACAGGACTAGGGTTACCAGCAGCATGAGGAAAGATCTGCAGGTGTGGCAGGAATTTTTGGAATCCTTTAATGGGATTTCTTTTTTGGAGGGAGGACATGAGACTTGAGGAGGAGCTTCAGGTCATGTCCGATGCTGCTGGGTCTTTAGGTTTTGGGGTCTACTTCCATGGACACTGGTGCATGGAGGTGTGGCTGGATTCATGGGTGCAGGCTGGTTTGACCCGGGATCTCATCTTTTTAGAACTTTTTCCCATTTTGGTTGCGGTTTGGTTGTGGGGGAGTGATATGGTCCATTGCACCATACATTTTTGGTGTGATATCATCACTGTTGTTCATGTTATTAATTCCCTTTCATCCAAATCGCAATGGGTTATGAGGTTGGTGAGGGCCTTCACTCTGCGTTGCCTGTGGCTTAACATTTTGTTTTTGTCCAAGCATGTTCCTGGGGTGAATAACGGGGTGGCTGACGCTCTCTCGTAAATAGATGGAGAGGTTCGTCAGCTGGCCCCGGACGCCGATCAAGAGGTGGCACCAATGCCCCAGGAGCTATGGCTGCTTGGAGAGCCGAGGCCTGCAGAGCGATAGGCCTAGCCATCGCACCTAGCACTAGGAAGTCTTACGAATGTGCTATGCGGCAGTTTGAAGACTTTAGGGCCGAGGTAGGGTATCGCTTTGTTTGGCCCCTCCCAGTGGAGTAGCTGCTCCACTACTGTGTTTCTTTAAAAGGTAAGGGATTGTCCGTGCAATCAATTAGAGGACGCCTGTCTGCGCTGGCTTTTGCTAGCAAGGCGTTGGGGTATAAGGAGGAAACAGCAGATTTTCGTATTCGAAAGATGCTGGAAGAGTGGTCCAGAGAGGTCGGGCCTAATCCTGACACCAGGAACCCTATGTCTCCTGGGATTCTCAGGGGTTTGAAAGGGGTTTGGAGTGCAGTTTGTGCATCTCACTTGGAGGCTGTTTTGTTTCATGCAGCCTCTTTGGTGGCCTTTTTTGGGGCATTCAGGATTAGTGAGTTAGTGGCAAGCTCCAGGAAGGATGTTTCAGGCAGGGCGTTGTCTTTTCGGGACGTTAGGTTAACGGGGTGTAAGGCAGTTCTTACCGTCCGCTGTTCCAAGATGGACCTACAGGGGTTTGGGACTGTATTGGAGCTTGGTCCGTGTTCAGAGACGGAGCCCGGTGTCCGCATTGGCTGATTATTTGGCGGTGCGGGGGGGGGGCTGTGAAGGGTTGCTATTTTGTCATGCTGGAGGCAGCCCTCTGACAGAACACCAGTTTTCGGCGGTGACGTCTAGGGCCTTAGCTCTGTTGGGTGTTGTCTGGAGTTAGGTTTGGCACCCACTCTTTTAGAATTGGGGTGGCCTCTACGACTGCGGCCTTGGGATATTCTTCTTCGTCCATCCAATGCCTTGGCCATTGGTGGTTGCGGGCTTATAAAGGTTATATTCGCCCTTTGCTCCACTCTTAGCTTTGTTATTGGGAGCTGGGGTAGTTAAGGTTTGGATTGTATAACTTGTTTGTTTTTCTCTTTAGATGCTGTTGTTCCTGGCCAGAGGAGCCGAGTTCTCATCTGCGGGCACAGTTATGTGTTTTGGGCGGCACATCAAGCTTGGAGAACTGCTGTCGGCTCTCATCTGGAGCTCAGCAAATATGTTATGATTGAATGGCGGTGGCGCTGGGGTCTTCAGTGGCCTGGCTTTCTCCCGCTTTTATTTCATGGGTGTATGGGCCCTCCTCCTCAGGTTTTAATTATTCACCTGGGAGGGAATGATCTTGGGCTGATTAAAGGCAAGGCTTCGATCTTGCAAGCTCTAGAGGATTTCAAGTACATTAGGAAGAGATGGCCTGGTACCATGGTAGTTTGGTCGGCCATGATTCCACGCTTGGTGTGGCGCAGTGCTTGGAATCCAGCTGGGATAGAAAGGGCTCGTTATAGAGCAAACAAGGAGATCCGTAAGGCATTGGAGGGTGGTTGGGGCCACTATTTGCCCCATCTGGATATTTCTATGAAATATCCTGACCTCTACAGAGGGGATGGGTTGCATCTCTCGGAAAAGGGTAATATGCTTTTCCTGAGGGATCTTCGGCAAGGGCTGGGTTTGGCTTTGGGCCTTTTGGTGGGTGCTAAGCTCTAAGTAGAGACTTGGCCTTAGTTGTGGCAAATTTTCTTGGGGTTATGGTACCATGCGGCCTGGGAAGGACCAGTTAAAACCTCCCCCTTTTGGGGAGTTAGGGGTCTGGCAGGATCAACCTTTGTGTGTTGGCGACCCAGACTGTCCTGGAGACTCCATTGGATGGGTGCCTTTTGCTGAGATGCACGTCTGGTGACTGGGCCCTCCGGTGCGTGCCTCCCTGCTGGGACCTGTGACGCACAGCTCCGGCTGGGGGGCCGGGTCTCTTACCTGCAAAAAGGCAGGGGAGTGGTCTGAGAAGACCCCTGGCCCTGACCTGGCCGCAGTTTGGTTGCCCTTGCCGTTGCTGTGTTAATTTAATAAAGTGGCCCATAGTTTTACCAACTCACTTGTGTCCGCCTCTTTATTCCAACTTGGGGGGCAAATGGATAATAGCAGACATTAAAACTTATATACATGGGGGACAAAATCTAATTTTAAATCTAATTTATTTATATCTAATTTTAAAAGTCCTTCCAAACCAAAAAAATTTGGCTGATGGTGGAAGGCCTCTGAAAACTAATGGTGGAATGCCTCTGAAAACTGTTCAAGGGAGTTAAAAACTGTTCAAGGGAGACGAAATTCCAGAGAGCAGGAGGAACTGTTAGCAAGGCCCTCATGAAGGTTCCCACTCCTTTGATTTCTTCATCAAGGGGTTTCTGCAATAAGGCTTTCCTGGCTGACTTCAGAGAATAAGGAAACGGCTACGAGTAGAGTACATTAGAACTCAGTTGTTTAGAGTCTTAAATGATAACAGCAAAATTTTAAATTAGGTCAAGAAGCACATTGGCAGGCAATGCAATTGGTACAGAATGAGACTAATGTGCTTCCTGTGGACAGCCCTTGTATGCCTCCCTCCTGGCTGTCTAATTTTGAACCAGTTGAAGTTTCTGTACCTTCTTCAAAGACAACTTCACACAGAATATGTTACAGATACAAAGCAGATACTGTCAAGACAGGTGTGATTCTGGTCAGTCTACCTTTTCCAAAAAAAGGGCTGCAGCTAAAAAAACAAAGTTAGAAAAACATACTCCTCTCTCTGTCCTTGGATATCCAGGATCAATGAGTTCAAGATTATGACCAAAGTAAGCTTGCTCCTTCAGGAGAAGTACACCCCTGTCCAGTGGCGACTGGACACCTATTTCTGGATCTGCTTTACTCCAAGCCCTATTCTACAATTACTTTTGTAAAAGGGCTGTAACAAGTAATGAAGTCTTTCATGGGGAAGAACTGTTTTGGAAGACTGATATTTAAAGACCAGTATTGAACGGAAGGTGTGGGAAATTATATAGGAATTTAAAAATGCATATGCCAAAATGTTTCAAACTTTTTCTTCATAGGTATGATAATACTAAGAAATAGTCTGTTGATTGTTAATTGGGCAGATTCTGATGGCTCTTACATGATAAACAGTTTCTATATTTTAATTTGTTCTTCAGCCCTTACAATAGTGGTTTCTGATTCTTTTTTTCAGAGGGTAGAATAGATGTCCTTTATTTCACAGACACTGTGACTGTTACTCTAGAAGTTTCTTTTTAACTAGTAAAACTAACAAATATATCACTGGTCTGCAAGTCTGATAAGAAAAATAGCTTGAAAAGTGGCCTGTGTTGATTTTTTTCTTTCAATGAAATAAATGTTTCAGTTGAAGTGGTTTCCCCTGGAAGAATTCTCTTTCATTTGACAGTGAAGAATTAACCTTTAACCAAGATGAAAAAGGTCTTGGTTGAAGGTATATATAAGATCTTGGGCTTCTACATTGTACGATTCACAAGTGTTAACATTTACAGTGCAATCCTAAACTGAGTTATACCCTTTTCAAACTATTGAATTTAATAGATGTAGAAGCATGTAATTCTCTTTAGGATTGCACTGACAGAAACATCTGTGGATGAGTACACATCTGTATATATTAACATGGGAAAGAATTGTGTGAGCACTGTGACATTAGAAGAAGGGCTAAGATTAGTGTATTATATAAGATACATATATGTGTGCAGCCAACTGAATTTGCATCTGTATTGGCTGTGGTACAAAGTTAGCCATTGAACTATATTTGATATTCCCTGTGCTCTTAACACAAAAGTGGAATAAATGATTACAAAAGGTGCAAGCGACAAAGGACAGTGTCTTCAAAGGAACTGTCTACTGTGAAAAGCAAGCAGGAGTTGATCCACAAAGAAAGAACAGGTTATAACAAGAGACTCTGAGAAGATGTGATTTTGTCTTGGAGAAATTCAGCTGTGAATTGGCCAGAGTCAGAATGTGCATAAATTATAGACTAACTTTGAAGTAATGTTTTTCATCATTTAAAGAGGAAAGTTCTAAAGTACATCCTAGAGGGGTTCACTGTAAACTAGAAAGAAATGACAGACAAAAGATTCAGCACAGAAAGTTGGTCTGAAAGAATTATGAACAATAGCTGTCTGGTTACTTGGAAGTATTCAGACTAAAGGTGAAGCAGCGTTGATTCAAATGCTTACTCTCTGTGGTAGTATAGTATTCATAAGACTATACCACCTTAGTTTTCATGTGGAGAGCTGAAAATGTTCACAATGAAGAACTCATTCTATATATTGCAGGTCTTTTGACACTGGGCCAAGATAGATTCCCCCCCCCCCCCATAGGTTGGCATGCAGTTTGTATTCTGGCAATAGACACTTTCAGTATGCAGTTAATTTGGTTATGCTATTGATTTTCTTATATTTTCTGTTACTGTGTATTATATGACACTGATCTTAATTTTGGGGTTATGGTTTTTATTTGATTGTAATATGTATGTGACCAAGTAGACAAGATGTGAAATTGCTATGCAGATATATACCTGGTGGCAATAAGTGATGAAGAAGAATAGTGCTGTGGTACAACATCAGAATTGAACACTCTGTTGAAACACTCACCTATAACATCTCTTAAAACATTCTGGAATTCTGCAAGAGCTATGTCTCCAGGGCCACACCCCTGTGGAGAATAGTGGCCACAATGGACCATGTCTTGATTATCTAACGATATGACCATTGGTCTTACATCATTTTTTTCCAATCTAAAATTACATGGGAGATCATGCCAGACAAGGCAGATTTAAACCATGAAATTTTTCTAGTACAGATAGTGCCAATGAGCTTTGAATGCCAGGTCTGGGACTACCTCTGCTAGCTGAGAATTTGCTGGTGTCAATCCTACCCATTTGCCCAGTAAACAGTCCATTGGGTTCAATAATGGTTCAGTTTATTAAAGCAGCAGGAAAGATAGTGACTCAACATTCAGCTTGAGTCAAGACTGAAGCTCACATGTCAAACATAGATTTATAGATTGCAAAACGCTCGCAAAAGCCCTCTTGTCAACCCCTGGTTCCCATAGCCTCCATTCCCACAGTCCCAGGCAAGTGCAATGTCATTAATAACACAGAGCTAAATATTTCATTTCTTAGGTCCCTCTCTTTCGACTAGTCAAAGCATTCCTGCAAGCATGCAAACAGGCAGCACTAAGCTAAACAACAGATGGTAAAACATGGCAACACAGTAAAGCGGTTATGTTAACCCATGATGGCAAGGGTACTTGACAGCTGGGTGCCAGGGTGATTATTGCACTCAAAATAATTTCAAAGGCATGTACTGTCTAAATAATGTTCTTGCACAAAATACTCATGGTGTACTACCCTTCCCTATGCTCTTCCCTAACCCCCACTGGAAGACTAATGGTGGGATTGAATAGTTAGCTAGAAAATGCTCACTTTGTTCTAGTGTATGTAAGGGAATGGAACTAAAAAAGAATCTGAAAGGTTCCCCCTGACAAAGCTGCATGTGAAATGCATAGGGGCTCTATAATTATTAAAGATTCATTTCCCTCTGCATCAGTTTGTTTCTTCACCTTCATTAGAAAATGCTCTACTAACACTGGCCAGCTCACTTGATTTAATCAGGTGAATACTGCATCTGCCTTCTCATCCTCAAACCACAGATGAGACACATTTTATTACTGTACTTACCATTCTGCTATCCTCACCATTTTGAACATCTTTCTTTCTGTACATAACCCCTAACACAGAAAAATAGGCCCACAAGGAAAGGGTCTGCACCCTAGGGAAGATTAATATTTTACACTACAGACCTCCATTGAACTGCATCTAACTATCAGGGTAGGAGGAGGGGAGGCTTTTTCCTAGGTCTTGCCAGGGGCTAATAAAAAAGAAAGCAGCCTCTGCCAAACTATCTGGAGGGCGTGGGAGAAAGACTGAATTTCCACCCTCAACTGGAATGAGGGGGCACACTGGGTTGGATCCAGAGGTGTTCTTGCAAAGGAAATCTGTTTTTTTTTTCTCCACTCAAAACGCAGCCAATCCCTTGATACATCCCATGCTATTCCCAAAGATCTCCTGATTCTTCAGAGTGATTTTTCTAATATCACAAGCAGTTGCACCAGACAGAGGGAAGCAAGGAATCTCCCCTCTTGAAATGGCATTTGCATATCATGGGATACAATCCAATGTCATCAGCAATAGCAACCAGAAAAGGACAGCCTACCCTTTAGGAAAGATAATTGTCCTTGCGCTGCAGAGCTCTGCAGCATCTTTTGAGTAGAGGGACTATTTCCTCTGGCTTTGTTACAGACTCCATGAAGAAGGGAGCATCCAGAGCTCTAGTGTCCCTTTGTGCTTCCACCTTTGATTTGTTGTGCACTTTAATTGTTTTAATGGTGAAGGGTTCTAATTTTTATTTCAAGCTGCTTTGGAAGCTATTATGACTAAAAGATGATTGTATGGCTCCAGGCTTTGGATACTCTCCCAAGATACTTGACTCCAAGGTCTACACTTAAGTCCAGCAAATCAGGCAAAGTTCCTTTATTATTAAAGAGAAGGTGAGGTGACCTTAAATAACTAATTAGCCAGGCAAAAGAAATAAACACCTTCCAGAGGTCAACAAGCTACAACAAAATGAATAAAAACAGCCAACATTTACATATACCCCCACCCAAAAGATGCATAATAAAAAACCTCCCCAATCCCTGGCTTTATCTTCAGGGAAATCTGTTAACACACTGCCCCTCTCTCTATCAAGTCCAACTCAGCTATGCCGCTCTAGCAAGAAAAAAAACAGACAGTTCCTGCAATGACCTGCAAGGTCGGTCCTCCCCATTTTATGCCTCATTTAGTTCTTCAGAGTTGCTGTTTTGGGTCCAAGCTGGTCTCTTTCTTACAATTATCCTTAATAAAAAGATAAATCTACAGTAGCCCCTTCCATCTGCCTATCTAATTTCTATGTCAGAAAGGAATGGAAGCAGCCAATGGCATCAATAGTCTGGTAATGACAAGCAGTTATTCTACTTTGAGTCAAGGTGGTCAGGATTTAGTTTGTTGGTCATTGTTTTGCATTTTTGCATGCATATTGAATACCTTGTCTTATGGTGCTTACTCTGGGTGTTTTCAATTGTAAAAACCTATTTTCCGAGTGAAGGTCATAGTATTAAACTAACCTAAGTATGCAGAAGATTAGGCTGTCAATGATTTAAACAAAGGCAGCAGTCAAAATCCTTTATTAAGGCAGTTGCCAAGAGGGTCCATCACGGTTATGAATTAAAACAATAAATGCAATGAGATATTAGGGTAATTAATTAAACAGATGATATGCACTCCCGGAATGTACAGCTAACATCCTTATAAAAGGGAAATTGATGAAATCATAAAACTGGAGGCAAAGTTGTTGGGCTGGTAACCATAATAGGATTTTCCCATGCAGAATCATTTGATATGCCTAGCGCTAGACACATTACATTAAACTTCATTCATAAATCATTAGCCCCTCACAGAAAGATATTTATGTATGCATTACCGAGTCATTCACACACTTTGCTGATATATCCAATCATTTACTTTACTTATTTTGCTTTCAAAGTGTAATGGCCTAAATAATTTGCTTAAAGTTCATAGCTATCTATGATACTCTAGTGAAATAACAGAACTGCAAGGCTTGAAGGAACTTTGAGGTCATCTAGTCATTCTTAGTCTCTTTCCTCCCATCCTTCCTCTATGAGGACCACATAATGGAAGGGAGGGAAAGGGGTTCGTTTGTTTAGTTCATTCACCTGCATGTATCTGACATTTCTATAGCAGAGGTTCATAACACATAAAAACCATGCATAATAAATAAAACAACTCTTATTTGTGAGGAACACAAAATGTGCATACACAGCTGTATGATGGAGAATAATTGAGGGAGAATGCGCACACTACAAAATTCCAGTTTCTGGGCTAAAATGAAAATGTTCTTATGTAGGAGATAATATCTCCATGGCTGGAGTTCCACATTACATGCAAATGGGTTATCTACACCTTGGTAGTTCCTTCTATTATGATAAATCAGATTTGGGAAAGACCAGTTGGAGCAAGGTGTGAGAGGAGGCTTTCCTGTCAGTTACATTCACAGAGTTCCAAGAATAGTTACCCTACTGTGAAAGTGGCAAGCAGAGAGAGAATTATACTCTCAAACCCTCCAAATGATCCCTCATATTATTTTCCCCAAACAGAAATACATTTGCACCTAACATGCAGTTCTTTCTTAAGAACAGATCCTTTAACTCCTATGTCTACAAAAGCATGGGCAGTTGATGCAAAACATATTTTTAATGATATGTAAACTTAGCAGGGAAGCCCTTCTAAGTGGTGGTTCTCTGTTGCATGGCCATATCTCTTAGCTCTTCCAAAAGCCCCCATCAGAAATGGTACAATCCAATTCCATTTGGATGTGCTTCAATAAGGAACAACTCATTACCTTCATTTTTTTAATGGACAAGGCATTGGCTTTAATCAGACTATAGCTTTTGGAAATGCTGATGCTGATGAAGTTTGCTCAGCTGAGAACCAGTCTGACTCTTTTAGAAACCTCATTTTGTGTTACTGAGGTTTAATGCTCAATAACATGAGCCCACTTATGAAAAGGGAGGGATATAAATTCAGAAGAAGATGATCACAGATTTATACCCTACCCTTCTCTCTGAATCAGAGTTTCAGAGTGGCTTACAACCTCCTTTATCTTCTTCTCCCACAACAGACACCCTGTGAGGTAGGTGGAACTGAGAGAGCTCTCACAGAAGCTGCCCTTTCAAGGACAACTCTTGTGAAAGCTATGGCTGACCTATTCCAACAACTGCAAGTGGAGGAGTGGGGAATCAAACCTGCTTTTCCCAGATAAGAGTCCACACACTTAACCACTACACCAAACTGGCTTAATTAAATTAATGAATAAATAAATACCACCAAGGAGAACAACTGTCATTATGACAAAGCAAGAGTCAAGTTGCACCTTTAAGACTAACCAAGTTTTATTCAGAATGTAAGCTTTCATATGCTAGAAGCACACTTCATCAGACAAAAGTATGGAATGGCAAGCAGTCCTAAATATAGAGAAAGTGGGCAGTGAGTTAGTATGTGGAGTCATGGAAATGTTTTTAGCAGATTAAAAGAGTCACAAGTTGGGGTGTGGTGTTTGTTAGTTTATATTAACTGGGCTGAAACAACAATTATTAAGTTGGAATAGCAGATTGATGTCCTTGTACTAAATCCATTACGTATCCATGGCATCCATGACCCCAGCAAAGCTGCACCTAGGCCAAAAAGCAGACTTTATAAATTACTGGCCTAACAGTGCTTCCACAGCTGCCAAGAGTTCCAAGAGGTGGGATTCATTGATGCCACCAAGGGGAAAAAACCCAGAAAAACGTACCTTTTTTTAAGAGTAAGTATGCTCAGGGAGTTTTAATTGCTCTCTACTTGTATTGTGTAAATCAGGGGTGTCAAACATGCGGCCCGGGGGCCAAATCAGGCCCCCAGAGGGGTCCTATCAGGCCCCCAAGCAACTGGCCTTATAGGAGCATCTGGCTCTTATCTGCTTTCTTCTCCCTCTCTCTTGCTTCCTTCTGCAGCTCAGCTTGCTTTGCCAGGCTTGCTCAATTGCACAGGAACTACAGAGCAAAGCCTCTATTTTTTCCATTCGTTGAGGCTCCTCTGCCTCCTGGTCCCCTAGCAAGGGTGGGAAAGAGCCAGAGCTTCCTTTGCCCAGTTCCCTGGATCCCATGAGAGAAATACAAAGAAAGAACCTTTAAGACCAACAAGTGCTAATGTTTTAAGCATGTTTTAATTTAAAGTTTTTTTAAAAAATTAATTGTGTTTGTGTTCTTTAAAAAGCTTATAACTCTTCTATCTAATTTTAAATAAGCACACGCATGGCCCAATCTAACACGGCCTTGCCCAACAAGGTCACATTTATGTCAGATCCGGCTCTCGTAACAAATGAGTTTGACACCTCAGGTGTAAACAGTTTGAGAACTTTTTGTTGAAAGATGCAAAATTGATATCTTGCTAAGATTTATTAAATGTATACCTTGCTTCCCAGCTTAAAAGGAACCCTGATATGGCTTACAACAAAAATAGAATAAAATGGATATTTTGTGGAAGGAATCTTGTGTGACTTGTGATGTCAGATCAACATCTGCCTTTCTGGGAGCTCTCCAAGGTGATGAAGAGCTGCTGTCATCTTACTAGGGATGGGCACAAACAGGGGAAATGTGGTTTGTTTCCATTCACGGTGTGCCCAGTTTCTGAGCCATGAACTGTCACAAACTTTTAAAGATGCCAAATGAACTGGTTCAGTTTATGAGGCTTTTGCATGGTGACCCCCCCCCCCCATGTGCTAGATACACCAAACTCACAATGAATCTCCAGCTGACTCTCCTCTACCTGACCTTTAAGTTTGGTTAGGATGGAATTTATGGAGTTAGAGTATGGCCCTACAAAGAAGGTGCTCCCAGGAAAGTGCTTTCTGAGGAAATGACAGGGACATGTTCAGGAGATTCAGGAGTGTATAAAATGGACCTATGCAATTCCACAGACATGAAACTTGCAGGGGATCTCTACCTGATGCTTCTCTACATGCCTTCCAAGTTATGTACAGACTGGATTTAGAGATCGAAGTTATGGTCCCCAAAAAGATGCCCCCAGGAGAGTGCTTTTGGGAAAAATGTCAGGTACAAGTTCAAAAGTATAGACCCCCTGCAAGCTATACACACCAAATGCACAAGCGGGAGAATTCCACCCCCTGACTCTTTGAAGTTTGGTAAACATTTTGATTATGTGGAGACAGTCTCAAAATGTATCCATTCGTAAACCACCATAAACTTCTTGAAAGTCTGTAAGCCGCGAACTGACCAACTCTGGTTCATACCCATCTTGCTGCTTATTAGGTTTATATAGTCTTTTCATATTGGCCTGGAGTTTGGCACATGTGATCTGCTACTTGCTACTTGGTGACTCCATATGAAGCAATATTTGCCAGGGCTGGTTTAAAACCCACAGGCTCATAGTCCGGATGGAACAAGATACATTCTAGCAAGCACACTAAAATTGTAATATGTGAAGTAGCCAGGAGGCAGGAGCATTCATTCTTAAATATATTTGAAATATTGTGTATGATACAAAGTGCAGAGTGTCCAATAAGAATGATCGGAATGAATGAATGCCATGCCAGAGGCATCTGCAAAACAAGCAATAAGTTTAATACAACTAATGTAAAAAGTGAAGTAAGTGTCTGCAAGGGATTGTTTTCATTAAAGTGAAGATGATTTCCTGACTCTTTCCAGACAATTTCCCTTTTCCCTTGGTTGACATTTTCTTCTTATTAAAAGAAAACAGAAAGAGAACAATATGTTCTCAGTAAATGTTTACATACAAAGCGAAGCAATACACAAGTATGGACTTAAACACGATCCTTCTGAAATAGCTCTCCATGGTAGATTTTAAAACACTCAACATTGTTTCTCAATATTACATTTTAAAGAGCTGGGAGTATTTCTCATATAAATGTAAATTGGAATCGAGGATTTGAGAAAAATACAGCTTATGATTTCTTACTGAGAGAAGACAGAGAGAAAAGCAATAAAAATGCCATACTTGCCATTAAAAATAAACAAAGCAACCCCCCAAACACACAACAATCCAGCAGATAATGAAAAAAGGAAGTTCTTGTCAGAAAAACCTAATGTTGTAAGTCTCAGGAAGTTGTAGGCCACAATTGTACATAGACTTGTTTTAAAATCATTGAAATCACAAGATTTAAACATACTTAACTGCATTGTATTGTTTTCAGAAAAAAATAACTTCTATAACACAGTATTGAAATTTGCTAGTGGTACAGCAGTTGAATAAGAGAAGGCATCTTGTACCAGAGGAAGACACCACCATTAGCAGAATTTGCTATTATTAATGAACACCTGAAAAATTCTTGATCCAATCCAGTCTCCATTTTAGTTCCTCCTTGACTAAATGTGTGGATTCATAGCAAATCTCAATTTGTTTTGATATATGTTTTGTTGGGTGAACATGTGCTAATAATAATACACTTTCTGCATGATTAGGAATGATACTCAAACATGTTATTTGTCACTATATATTTTAGGAGGTTCATGGAGAAATTTATTTTTTAGACTTCTGGGGGAAGAAAATGTCGAGCTGAGCTGCTTCTCATAACGGGAGCAGGCTGGAACTTCTGTTCGGGGTAGTGGAAGGCAATTTAATGACTACTGCCTACTTTTCTCAGTCAGAGATTAGTCCAAGATATGCACAGGAAACTTTGAGGAGATTTACCTTGGCTAAAAGGAAGTCCCGGGGGGGGGGGGGCTCCTTTGAGGGGTTTCCGGGAAGAGTTGCATTTTCATCATCTGCAGACGTTTTCAGAGTCATTTATTTGACATAAGCTTGACAGGATCCTAACCTTCTTGGACATTGCTAAACATTTAAAGCTTTGCAAGACCGGTGGGAACTTGGATAATTGGAAGAGAAGGTACAAATTACTATCTTTCATTCCGGAATTATTTACAACTTAATGGAATAAATTTAAAAGGTGGGAAAGGAAATCTAGAAAGTCTGGAAGAAGAGGGGAGGAAGAGGTGAAATTTGGACTTTATAAATATAAAAGACAGTGTTAAAAAGTGCTAAAAAGTGGAAAGGAATTTGTTGTTTAGTCTACTTGAGGTTTTGAAAAAAGAGCACCATCGTCACAGACCTGCAGCACATTCAAGCAAGACAGGAAGTACGTCAAGTATCGTGATATCTCCTTACCAGTGTTAATGAGACTACATGGCAACAAAAGCAGGAAATAGCAGAAGGAATTTACTACCATTGAGAAACATCGGCGGCCATTGCTGGGAGGTCAAAATAAAAACAATGTTTTTAAAGAATTCAGGACATTAAAAAATATTGGAGTTAACTGAGACGAGGGTAAGAAGTTAAATACTATTGGTCTTATTATTTGTGTGGACCTCGAATGCTTTTAAAAGGGGAAACATTGTAAAAAGCAGTAAAAAGTTGCGACAGCCATTTTGGAAGATTTAAAAACTTTAAAAATAAATATATTGACTTTGAGAGCTCCAAGGACGGCGAAATTGGGCTTGTTATAAAGGGCAAGTCCTACTCTTTTGAATCTGATAGTCGAATTAGAAATTGGTGAGGTCCAAATTTTTGTTGTTTTTTAAATGTCTGAACACAAGCAGCCCCATACAAGGGCTATTTCATTGGAAAAAATGCAGGACCAACTGGAGGCAATGGAGGCCAGAATGATGAAAGGGGTGAGAGAGATGATAAATAAATCAAAAAAAGAAATTATTGCAGAGATTAAAAAAGACATGGAAGATCTCAGAAAGGAAACTGAGGAAACATCTAAGAAAGTGCAGGAGGTAGAAGGCAGAATGAAAGTATATGATTCCACCTTGTTGAAAATGCAAGAAAAAGTGATAATCCATGACTGCAAATTGATGGAGACTCAGATATATCTGAGAGGAGTATCTGAGAAGGAGGATGGTGATTTAAAAGAATATATAATAAAATAATTGCAGAATGTTTAGAGGAAGACCCTGAGGAGACTAAAAATATGTATGACTATATGTATAGAGTGAACTCACTTTATGCCAAGAAAAATAACTTACCAAGAGATGTTGTCATAAGATATATGACAAAGGAAATGGTGGGAAGGATCATGAATAAAAACTTTGAAAAGACATTGATAGTGGGAGACAGTAGAGTGAGAATCATGAAGGAGCTGCCAAGGCAAGTGATAAATGATAGAAGAACATATAAAAAGTTGACAGAAAAATTGAAAGACAATGGAATGAGGTTTAGATGGATAATACCTGAAGGTTTGAGCTTTGAACTCCAGGGGAAAAGAATCACAATTACAAATGCACAGGATATGCGTAGTTTTTTTTTATGAAAATAAAGAATTTGCACCATGATGGATTACAAATTATTGTCTTGGAATGTTAATGGACTAAATTCACCACAAAAAAGAAGAGCAACATTTCATTGGATTAAGAAACAAAACTGTAATATAATTTGTTTGCAAGAAGTGCATATCAAACAAAAGAATTATAAATTTTTATGGAACAAACAATTGGGAGTGGAATTTTTTTCATTGGCTGAACAGAAGAAAAGGGGAGTGGTTTTTTATATTAAACAAGAATTGGAGCCAAAATTAGTGTTTAAAGATAAAGATGGAAGATTTGTAGCAGTAGAGACAATATTAAATGAAAAAAAAAACGTTATCGGGATTGTATACGCCTAATGGTGCAAAGGATGCTTTTTTAAAGACATTATACAACAGCTTCATGAATTGACCTATGACCAAGTTTTGATAATGGGAGATTTTAATGGAACAGTTAAGAATTCCTTGGACATGTCGGGAGGAAAAAAAAATAATAGTAAAGAAGGAAAATTGCCAAAGTCTTTTTTTGAACTGGTTAAACAAGAAAATCTGGAAGATACATGGAGGAAATTGAACCCTGAAGTATGGGACTATACTTTCTTTTCTGCAAGACACAAAACTTTTTCTAGAATTGACATGTTGTGGGGAACTAAAGATTTAGGTCTTATAACAAGGGAAATAGAGATTTTACCTAAAGTTGGTGCTGATCATAACCCAATAATGTGGATTACAAAATTGTCCAAGAAGGTGAGAAGATGGAGATTGAATGAAGATTTCCTACAGAATAAAGAAACAGTGACATACCTAGAAAATGAAACTAAAGCTTTTTTCCAAGTGAATGACAAAGAGGATATTGACTTTCAGACAGTCTGGGATGCCTATAAAGCAGTAATGAGAGGAATATTGATTACTTTGAATAATAAAGATAAGAGAGTAAAAGAAAAACAGTTGTTGGACATTCAAAATGAAATAAAGAAAAAGGAAGGGGAGTTGAGAAAAAGGCTAGGGGAAAAGAAAATCTTAAGGGAAATTACAATATTACAAACTCAATTGAGACATTTGTTAAATAAAGAAGTGGAATGGAGTTTGAAAAGACTTCAGCAGAAATCCTTTGAGGGAGCAAATAAACCGGGAAAGTATTTGGCTTGGCAATTGAAGAAATAGAGAGAAAATAGAATTATTAACAGAATTGTGGTAGATGGAAGAGAAGTGGTTACTCAAGAGGAAATAAAAAGAGAATGTTTTAAGTACTATGCCAAATTGTTTAAAGGTGTTAAAATAAAGAAAGAGAAGATGGATGAGTATTTACAAAAGATAAAAATAGAGCCCTTAACTGAAAATATGCGAAAAGTTTTGAATGATCCAATTGAAAAACTAGAAATTGAAGCAGCAATTAACGCAATGAAGAATGGAAAAGCACCTGGGCCAGATGGATATACAGCTAAGTATTTTAAAACTTTTAAAGATGTTAATACCAAAACTGCAGAAGTTGATGAACATGATAAGAATGAAAGGGAAAGTACCAAACACATGGAAAGAAGCTGTTATTTTGTTGATACCTAAGGAAGATAGAGATGTCACGAATGTAAAAAGTTATAGACCAATTTTGCTATTAAATAATGACTATAAAATATTTACAAGAATCTTGGCAGAACGGCTTAAACAACATTTGATAAACTTTATAAAGGAAGATCAAGCAGGGTTTCTTCCCAAAAGACAAATAAGAGACAATATTAGAACTATTGTAAATATTGTAGAATATTATGAAAGACATCCAGAAAAAGAAATAGCATTATTCTTTGCAGATGCAGAGAAAGCATTTGATAAGTTACATTGGGACTTTATATTTGCAGTAATGGAAAAAATGGAGCTGGGAGAAAACTTTATAAGAATGATAAAATCAATATATTCTGAACAAAGTGCAAGGTTGTGTATAAACACAGATCTTACAGAAGATATGAAAATTAGCAAAGGTACTAGACAAGGCTGTCTGCTTTCATCACTGTTTTTTATAATGACTCTTGAAATATTACTGATGCAGATCCAAGAAGAAAAAGAAATAGAAGGATTAAGAATAAAAGGATTTACTTACAAATACAGAGCTTTTGCTGATGATATAATGTTTATAAATGAAAACCCCATACAAGTTACACCTTTGCTGCTAGCTAAAATACAAGAGTATGGGGAGTTGGCGGGACTTTGTATTAATAGAGAAAAATCAAAAATTCTGTGTAAAAATATGCAGATGAACAAGCAACAAGAATTACAGAGACTAACGGGTGGTGAAGTCACCTCTAAGGTAAAATACCTAGGAGTGGAGATAACATACCTAGGAGTGGAGATAACAATGAAGAATATTGATCTGTTTAAAAATAATTATGAGAAGTTATGGCGTAAAATGGATGAAGACATGTTAAAATGGAATAAGCTTAACTTGTCATTGTTGAGTAGAATAGCTGCAATTAAAATGAATATCTTACCAAGAATAATGTATTTGTTTTAAACTATTCCTATTGTGAAGGGTGGCACACAATTTGATAAATGGCGAAGAAAAATTTCAGAATTTGTGTGGGCTGGGAAGAAACCAAGAATTAAAATGAAAATTTTGACAGATGCAAAAGAGAAAGGTGGGTTTCAACTACCGAATTTAAAATTATATCAGGAAGCAGTTTGTTTAGTGTGGATGAAAGAATGGATAACGTTGTTAAAAAACTTTTAGCGTTGGAAGGTCATGGAAATAAATTTGGCTGGCACACGTATTTGTATTATGGAAAAAAGAAGATGGACGTTTTTTTCTCTCACCATTATATAAGAAATAATTTGCTAAATACATGGATTAAATACAAGAAATATGGAGATGAGAGAAGACCGTTATGGATAGTGCCAGCTGAAGTAATAAAAATAACAGATGAGATAGGTGAAGAAAAGTGGTTGTCATATAATCAATTATTAAAAATACAAAGTGGCAAAATAGAACTGAAAACTACTGAAGAGTTGAATCCTAAATATGATTGGTTTCAAATGCAACAAATAAAGAGCTTGGTGGAGAATGATATTAAAACTGAAGGAATAAGGAAAGAGCAAACAGAATTGGAAAAAGTTCTGCTTGGAGACAATGATAAATTAATTTCAAAAGTATATAAATTACTTCTACAATGGTCTGCAGAAGATGAAGTAGTAAAATCGCAAATGATTAAATGAGCAATTAATGTAAATAAAGAAATACAGATGGAAACTTGGGAATATTTGTGGAAGAACTCTATGAAACTTTCAACATGTCAAAGTATTAAAGAAAACTGTTTTAAGATGATGTATAGATGGTATATGACTCCTAGAAAATTGGCAAAGATGAAAAACAAGATGCCAGACAGATGTTGGAAATGCAAAAAGCATGAAGGTTCTTTCTACCATTTGTGGTGGACTTGTGAAAGAGCTAAAATGTTTTGGCAGATGATTCAGCAAGAGATTTCTAAGATCTTGGGATATGAGTTTAACAAAGTTGCAGAGACTTTTCTGTTGGGATTACAAATGGAAAAAATTTCCAAAAGAAGATAGAACTTTAATCTGGTACTTGCTCTCAGCTGCTAGGACATTGTATGTGCAGTTGTGGAAGCAAGAAAAAATACCAGAGAAATGGGATTGGATTATAAAAGTTATGACATGGAGTGAAATGGATAAATTAAGAATATTAAGAGACTATGATTTAGAAGTTTTTAAGACGGAATGGAAAAAGTTTAGAAGATATGTAGAAAGAGAGTGGAAAATAAAAGGATATTGGACAATCTTTGATAATGATTAAGTTTTAAAAAGAAGAAGAATATAAATTTTTGTTTTAATAGTTAAGGGTACCTTTAAATATTTGCATTTTAAGTAAATAACTCCGGTGGGAGTCAAGTAACAGGGGGAGGGATGGGTAGAAAGTAATATATGGGGTAGATAAAAGAAGGTTTTTTTAAAGATGTAAGATATAGATTTATTACCATATGTTACCAATAAAATTGTTTTAAACCGAGAAATTTATTTTTTTAAAAAACCCTAGAACTATAAAGGGCAGTGTTTCCATTGTTTCTTGTTTAGTCATAAAAAGTGATTCTCAAAGTCACAATTTTCATATTTTTTTTCAAGAGAAAGCCAATGATGATGAAGACAGGGAGATACAGATGTGATGATGTAGCAGTGGTCCTTTATTGCACTTTGGAGTCTCTCTACAGGTGGATTAGCAAAGGTAGGCTCTTCCAGTTTACCTCTTCCTTCATAATATTAATAGAAAAGGCTGCATTAGTTAACAGCAGTTTGTTATGTCTCTCAGAAATCTCAGCTATCTATCAAAAGATTATGGATATTCAACTGTATCCATGTCCCCACTGAGCACTGTGAAACTAGTGCAGATAAATGAAAGAACTTCTTCAGGTCAAGCACAGATAATTTTTAAAAAGCTACAAATGTTAATAAAAATGATCTAATCTTTCAACCCTTCCTCTTCTTTCTTGTTTTCATAATCTGTGTATATTTTCTGGCTCGCAGAGCTACAGAAATTGCTAAGTATGTCTTAACAACATAGAGAGAAACCTGCTGAACCAAAACAAAAGTCCACATAATCCATCATTAGCAATAAGATTATTCTGGGAGTTCCACAGAGAGGGCAACAAAGTGTTGATTCTTAGCTAAGATGGCTTGGTATAAGTCTTTTGAATTACCACTTCCTCACCTATTGTCCAGCACACCAGTTAACATCCTTCTCACAAGTCTGAGCCTCTGTGCCCCAGTCTGAAGAGATGAGGCAGGTGATGCCAGCAGACAGGGCTTTTTCAGTGGTGGCACTTCACTCTGTGGAATGCCCTTTCCATCAAGACTTGCCCGATGCCCACCGTACTCTATTTGAGGTGTCAAACTAAAACATTTCTTTTTAACAAGATTTCCATTAGAAGGCTGACACTTTAAAGTTGTTTTACAATCTAGTCTGCTTTATGAGACTTTTAAAAAGTGTTAGACATTTTATGCTGTATTTACACTCTGGCTTTATTGTTTTGATGCTGGATTTTAATGCTGTATTAATTTTTAACTAATTTTATCTGTTGGTGAGTTTTTTCTTCCAAAAAATGCCTTTTAAGCCATCTCAAGCAGTTTTCCTGGACAGGCAGCATAAATATGTTATGGTAGCTTGGGGTGAGTTTGGGTCAGTTGTATACTCTCAGCCTGACCTACCTTTGAGGTTTATTGTGAAGATAAAATGGAGGAGAGGATAATTATTTAAGCTGCTTTGAGTTTCATTGGGAAGAAAGGTGGCATATAAATGAAGTAAACAAAGCAAATACAATCTACCATGGTTTGTCCTTTTGCAAATGATATTGAGGTACATTATTTCTGGACATGGATGTTACATGTTGTTATTATGGCCTTTGGAAGACTTATCTACCATGAATTAATCTCTTCTTAAGACCCTGATTTAAACATGGTGCTGATGTTAATGAAGAATTTACCAGTGTGACTTTGCACATGCCCAGCATTTCATTTATACTGGGCCACTAAACATGCAGTTTTGGTACATATGCAATGTTTGTACCACAGCACAAAACACACCAGGGCTATGAGTCTCTGATATACTGAGGCCCAGATGAACAAAATACTTGTGCAATACCACAGTACCAGTACTTAAGTGGATCTGAGAGAAAAATCAAAATTTCTTGAAGGGGACAATCCCACAAATATCCATGAGACTGGGAAACCGCTAACCCTTGCCAGGTGTTAGCACAAACACGCTCTATATTCTTTCTGGTTGTCCTCCATGATGCCAGCACATAGGCACAGAAACTCCCAAACTGTGACACTTTCATCCAGCTGTCCTATGGCCACTTCAGTTCTCAGAACAGAAAGTTCAGCAGGCACTTAAAAGTGTAGTACACATTGGAGTTGCGAGATAAGAATTATACATAGTCAAATGACATTTGCAATGATTACTTAATTTTAAAGCATTTACCGTGTAATTGGTGGCAATTAATGTAAAGTGCTATTATGTTAAATTACATCATGTAATTTGCCATTCATTCTTTGATTGTATTAAGTATTTATGAACTAAAATATATGGCATTTGAATTTTGTTTCATTTTCTTGCCTAGTACCAAAAGGTGGATTTTATAAAAAATCACAAATCATGAAGAATTTCTTTTGATAGCCAGCATATGAATTTTTTCTAGTCTTGAAAAGGATTTATTATATAATTGTAACACATTGCATGGGGACAAGACTGAAAAATGCCATCACAGAATAATGTTTTGACAAATACATTCTAACATGCACTGATGACAAGGGATTTGCTTCTCCTCTCCACCCCCACACCACCCTGCTCTATTCAAATGTCATCATAACAAGATGTTTGTATTGCTTGGAGGGATAACAATGCAGACTGGACCAGCACTGTTTTTCACGTACTTGTATAGACAGTCAAATTAGATGCATTTCTACTGCTTACAATACAAGCAAAGGGTCCAGCAATGATGTCGTATTCTGCACAAGTCAGTTCTCCCATCCTAATCCTGCATGTATCATCGGGATAGTTTCCTAAACTGCAATTCTAAGCAAAGTTATACTCTGCTAAGCTCATTGACTTCAAAAGGGTGCTAGCGTTGCCATGCTCCTGGTGGGGCCTGGAAATATCCCAGAATTACAACTGATCTCCAGACTACTGAGATCAGTTCCCAGGATGAAATGGCTCCTTTGGAGGGTGGAATCTATGGCATTATGCCTGACCCTCTGCATGTTCCATCTACAAATCCCTAGGAATTTCCCAAATCCAAATTGGCAACCATAGGTGTAACTCTGCTTTGGGATGGCACTGTTAGAGAGCAAGCCTAAACAGGTGTACTCAGGAAGTAAGCATCATGTTAATCAGTGGAGCTTCCTCCCAGGAAAGTGTCCTTATCATTGAAGCCTTAATCTCTTAGCTCCCCGTGTGGCCTTTCTTTACAGACAAAGAATTTCAAAATTACCGTATATTACTTTTTTCTAAACTACACTTTAATAAGCCAAAGTTATTTCAAATAAATAAATGATTTTATTGAAAAGTATGCAATGATACAAAATACAATTCAATAGTATCATTCAAGTAAACAATCAAATAGGCATTGAATAACAATAAAATATAATCAGTACACAGAATTGGAAGAAATGATATCACATAACAGTTACAGGCATTGTGATATTCTAACATGAAATACAGAAAGAAATGGAAGAAGAGGAGATAACAGTGCACAAGCAATCATACTGTTTAGCATAATAAAACATCTAAAGAGGAATTAGTACCAAATAACCTTGGATTATTAGCAATAAAGGAAACAACTGGGAACCAAATACTGAGATAAGTAAAAGAGGGAGTTCTGGTATCGGTTTGTGAAGTCTAGTCTAAAAAAATTTTCAATGGCCAGAAGGTCCCAAATAGTTTTAAACCACATTTTGAGTGAAGGAGAGGAAAAGCCAAAGTTGATTCCTTGGCACTTCCTTCTGAATGTTCTCACAGAGCACCACATTCACTGTCCCCCCATTGCCTTCCATTTTATTATTTTGGGGGTGGGGTGGGGGTTGTAGCAGGAACTCCTTTGCATTTTAGGCCACACACCCCTGGTGTAGTCAGTCTTCCAGGGTTCTTAGTACAGGGCCTACTGTAAGCTCCAGGAGGATTGGCTACATCAGGGACGTATGGCCTAATATGCAAAGGAATTCCTGCTACAAAAAAGCCCTGATTATTTCAATACTTCCATCAATTTGTGCTTTTTAAATGCAGACTTTCCTTGCCTTTACTCGGACAATAAATGTGAACGATATACATTAGCACTAATGATTAATGACTTGGAATGTGGCTTTTGCATTTGAAATTAATGGCCTAAATAGTTTCAGAGTCTTGGTAGAATTGAATTTAGATGGCTAGTTTTTCATTGCAGTGATGTGAAGACACAAGAACTTGGTGAAACTGGACTATAATTGATTATTGCAATCACCAATCAATATCATGTAGTCTATACTTCTTTTTGCATTCACACCTTTACTGCCAAAAAATCCCACTTTTCTCCCAGTCAACAGGACTCAAAGCAGCTTTTTTTGTTGTTCAGTCGCACAGTCGAGTCCGGCTCTGTGTACCAAATTTAAAAGCAAGTACCATATCACAAGCAAAGAAATAGAAGTGAAATGAACACAACCATGACCTCCATTTATGATCCACCAAAAGTACATTGGAAAATTACAGAAATTACAGAATCTGTGCAATGTTGGGGCCTTCCTCACACACCCTGGAAGCCTGTTACACAGCACAGATGAGGCCCCTGACAAAAGCCTTACCCCTGCAGAAACCATTCTCATTGATCTGAGTGGAAGAACTATGACAAATTAAATGTAAAACTGAGCAATTCCTGTCCTGTTGAGATAGCCTGGTGTGTCTGTTTTGCATATCTGCAAAGTTATAGAAAGCTACCAAGAATACATCATGTAAAGCAATAATGGAATAAACTGGAAAAGATGAAGCAAAGCAATGGAAATCTGACATCACTGTATTTAGGTAAGCCATAGGCTTTTGACTGCCAAATCTAGGCATTCTACATTGTGAAATCTATCCACTTTAATTTACCGCCCATTGCTGCAAACAGGTGGTAAAGTTATTTACAGCACCTCAGACAAAATGTATTTCAAATTTCACCGATACCACACAGCTATGGCAGCTGAGAATAGAAAAAATATATATATAATGGTATGGGCAATTCCACAGTTATGGGCAGAATCTGTCAGAACTTGTAACTTTCCTATATGCTGTTAGCTTAACTGACTCCATATTGTAACCAGATACTAACTCAATGTGCTCTCAGCCAGACCACTAACCAGACCGCTATGCATTTCAAACAAACTGTGATCACTGAAGGGTGGCAGATAGCCTCTGGCCAACATCTGCAGGTGCCCTTTGAAGCCGGCCAGCCAGGGCATCTCAGCAAGACTCCATCCTCCCTTGCTGATAACAGACCCTGGGAAACAGACAGTTGTCTCTGGCCGTGTGAAAGATCGTTTTATTGTTGTTGCCACAAGCACATAAAAATGTAACCAATGCTAACTTCGTTATCAGTGTTATTCTGTGCCTTCAGTACTGTAGTTCTCAATAAACGCCTATACTTTTGTAACGAAGTCTTGGGCCTCGCTTGAAGTTCTTCCAGTTCTGACAAAATCAAAGAGTAAAGGGAGAAAAATAAGGAAAGACAACTTAATTGCTATGTTGATGTGTTTTGGTTTTCCAGCCTAATCTTTACACTCAGTCAGACCAAAACAAGAGAGACCTGGCTGCATATGAGCCGTGATGATTCAAGCTGCTTTGGGAAGTAGTCAGACAAGTGCCTCGTGTTCAGCAGTTGTATATTGTCTCAGCCAAACTTTGTAACTGGAATCTGGCTGCTTTAATCCTGTAAGGGCAATACAAGATTTGGGACTGAGGGAAAACAGACTAAGAGTTTGTCTCCTGTGCATATGGAGAAGACATTACCTTGCTGAGGACCAAAGAGAAAAGGTGCAATTGCAAATGGAAGATGAAACAGTAAAAGAAGTTATGATTAAGCTGTCTAAAAATCTAGGCTGTAATATTGGGCAGAAGCAATGGTCTCAACTTTGGAAAACAAATGTCAAAATTATAAAATTGGTAAATTTAGGAAAATTTATTCAAAATGTTTCATCACTAGTACATGACACTGAATAAATTAAGTAAAATATATCCTAAATTGTCCAATCAGTGTTGGAAATGTGAAAACCAATTAGGTACTTTCTTCCATATTTGGTGGTCATGTAAAAGGCCAAGGTCTTATTGGGTTAGAGTACATGAAATGTTACAAAGGATTGTACAAACTGTGAAACCACTTAAACCGAAATTATTTCTATTAAATGTAATGCACCAAAAAAGACAGATATTTGGTTATACATATGGTGACTGCTGCAAGAATAATCCATGCCAAACATTGGAAGAAAAGAAACTTACCGGAAATTGAAGAATTACTAGAGAAGATCTTGGACATTGTGGAATTGGACATTTTAACAATTTTATTAAAAGGAGAATCCAAGCAAGAAGCAGTAGACAATTGGTCTGGATTATATTATTGGTTTTAAAAAGTCTTGATTTAGCTATTTACTGGAGGCAATAATGTAAATTGGGGGTGACTAACAGAAAGATACAATCTACTAGCTAGTATTTTGTAGTAAGTGTTCAACTGCTTTCTTTCTTCATTTTACTTATATGTTTTTTCTTCTTTTTTGTGTTCATATTTGATTTTTTCCATCTTAAAAGTAAAAATAAAGAATTGAAAATGGCACAAAGAAAAGGTGCAGCCTGAATCACCACCCAGCTTTTATCTGCTCCCCATGCTGTGTCTGAACTGCAGGTTAGGCCTTGTCTCTGCTTAAGTTTTTGGCCCAACTGTTTGATTTGGGATACATGTCTATCTGACTAGGCAGATCCCCACTTTAAAATGAAAGAAGAGCACCAGAGTCACAAAAGACTTAGGTGCTTAACAAATGTCTAAAGTATTTAACATCTGTAATTAAGAACAATATGTAAAGTTCCAAAGCCCACTTTGACAAGGAAATTTACAAACAACAAAGTAATGCAATTTGTAGCATGACACAGTACAGTCACTCAATGTGATTGCAGGTTGCTCTTAACAAATAGATGTCAAACTAGTCCAAAAATATGGCTCAGCTAACAGTATTCTTCTCTGACCATTCCAGATTTGACCACCTTAAGAAAGCTGAGCTGTACTGGTAATCAATAATGTCCTGTTTTGAGTAGCATTAGTCTTCAGCTCACATAAATCTCAGAGCAATGTCCCTATGTCTGAAATAAATTCCAAGAGGGGGAAAAATAGTATTCTGACTGTCAGGATGTCTATCACCTTCATTTGGACTGAAATATGATCCTTCTGCCCCTAGGCTCAGCATTTTAGGAGTAGAAGGTTCTGGAGTAGATGCCTCAGGAGGACATTCTTCTTTCATTCTTTAGTCATATAATTAGCCCAAGTCTCCTTTGTATTGTAGATCCCCACTTCAGCCTGTATGAAAGATACTGAGATCCTTTTCCTGTGAATGTGCCTATTTTTCAAGTAATTCTCTCTGCTATTCCAATGGGTGTCTCAAAAGGGGAATATCAGCTTGCCCTCCGATTCAGAGTTTGGGACATCATGGTCCAGGACAAACTGGCTGCCCAACTAACTCAGATGGAAAATCCTCATTTTGCATATAGTTTTATGGACCAATGGTTTGTTTTCTTTAAAAATGTCATGGAACAAATGTTAAAACACTATGAATTTCATTTTCTATTGAATACCTCTGCCGGAATATTGTTTTTCTGCCTTTATTTATGTATTTTAATATTGTCTGTATGCCTTTGTGTTTATGTTGTATTGTTGTGTTAAACAAAAATAAAACAAAAAAATTAAGTTGAACAAAAAGATTCACCCTTTTGTGGAGGGGGAGAAGTAGCATTTTACCAGATTAAACTTTTGGGAAAAGTGTGAGATGCTGAATATAAAACAGGTTTGTTGAAACAAAAACGTCCATGTGGATGTTATGCTTGCTTTGCATTGCCTGGCTTTGCCATGGATCTGTCAAAGAAAATGATAGTGATTTTTTTAAGTATTTCCTCACAATTACATGGATATAAAACCTTATACTATATGTGGTATGGCTTAATTACTACATAAGAGTTGCTGGAGCTTAATCTGGAAGTCACGTTCCAGCTTTCTCACATTAAGCTATTCTTTCATCTGGTTTGCCTCCCTCCATACACCACCTTGGCAGACACTAGGGACCCACATACCAACTGCTCAAGCCCTTCCAGTTGGTTCAGAATAGGCTGTCTTCCCTGGGAATTCTCCTCCTTGTCCAAGGAAAAGGCTGGTACCACCTGCTTTGGAGCTGTCTAGATGCAGGTTGCTTTCCCTTTGAGGGCCGTCATCACTTTCTTGGCCCCATGTGGGCAAGGCCACAGGCTAATGTGCTTCTACCTGCAGCAGGCCCAACCTACCCATGGAAATGCTAATACAGAGTTGGGCTTACCCTAGTTGCATGCTACCCTGCTGGCCCCCCCATGGGGCCTCACCCAGCCCTGTGCCTCCCCAAAGGGGAACCCCTGCCCCCTGGAACAGCAAGGGCCACCTGGTACCTTGATGACAACACTCCGCCTAAACTACCCTGGATCTACCAATGGGGCTTCCTTTTCCTGTCCCCCAGCCTACCACTGGGCTTCCAGGCCCCAGGCCCTAAGTGTCCCTGGCTGGGACTGACAGCCGCTGGTCTCACAAGGAGACCACAGCCATTGCTGTCCTGCTATGGCTGCTGCCACCACCCAACAACTGCAGAAGCAAAGTCTTGTCTCCAGGCCTTGTCTGCCCTTGGCTTTTGCCATGTGGTCAGGCCTCCAGGAGACCACATGGCAAAAGAGTATGGGGTAGGGCAGAGCCACTCTTAAATCCTCACTGATTTCACCCCTCTGTAGTGACACTGTGCTGCTGGTGTCATGGGTCATCTGGAGGGAGGCAAAGTAGTCTCTGCCTGCAATCACCACCAAGCTCTACGGGCAGATGGAGCCAGGTAGTCTAGAAGTCATCTTTCACCTTTCTCACATGAAACCATTCTCCCTATTGCTGATTTGGTAAAGAATAGCTGGAGTTTTTCAATGGAGTGACAATTGCATTCTGTGCATTCTGTGCATATTTAGTGACCCTCTTTCCTCTATTAGTTCTGTACAAGTTTGGGAAGGGGGGAGAAAGTATAATAACAGTTTCATCAACTTCCAGATCAATAATCTCAGCGGTGATATATGATAGACTTTGGGCAATAACACCTTATCCACCTTGAGTCTAAGTAAGAAAGGTGGACCATAAATAGTGTAAATAAATAACATGAATGAGAAATTGCACAATCTGTGTAGCAGTATGTTGATTTATTAATCCTGTGGAACCAAGGAAATAGCTCTGGGGCACTCCCAGAAATGCCAAAGATTGAAGTCTAAATGTATTATAAAATCTTTGGCTATTGAGATATAGTTGTGAATTAGCATGCTGTCTAAGCGCAGAGGTTAGAAATTTATATTCCTTTTATGAATGTGACTGTGAAAGACTGCATTTAGAACTGATGCTTGTTTCCATTATCTATTAATTCTTCATTCAAAATGTGGACCAAATGTCAAGTCGCATATATGTACAGGGAAGTGAAATGCCCTAGAGCACTGTAGCCCTGCGGTTAATAGGTTAAAATTCTGAGTCTGCAGATGCTGCTGAAGAGAAGCAAGGCAGAGGGGGAAATAATTCATGGCCACTACAACTATGGACAATTAGCAGCATCCAGATGCATCATATCTGAGCTTCAAGGAAAAGCTAAAAGCTGCCTGCTTATAACATTAATCCATTTCCCCTTTTTAAACAGGTCAAGATGATTCTGAAAAGGTAATCAGGATCATAGAAGGTGTTTATACTATCTTCTCCTGTTTCTTGCTTATTATAAATCACTCCCCACAACAGTACTTGTATGCTTGCCTATATATGGAGTTCCATGGTGTGTGTGGGAATGAGGCACTGCTGTATATGTGTGATTTGGTGAAGTGAAGTGGTGACCAGGGAATCTGTTAAGCCCCTCTTCTACCACTCCTCCAGTCCTTGAAAATATTTCATGCTGTTTGAAAAGGCTTGTTAGATTAATGTTATACACTATGAGAACAATGTCAAGTTTGATGCAGGGAGCTGAGATGGCTACAGGAATTTTATTTGGAGGGAAATGAATGGTATGTTTCTGGTCTGGCAGAAGCCACACTGGAAATCACAGTGCCACACTTTCTTTTGGGAAGCGAAGCATTCTGAATGGGTTTAAAGCACCGCTTATTCCAGGGCTAGGTTGCAGCTTTGAAGATATTGTGTGTAAACTCTGATGGACCATGTTCCATTCAGTTCTGTTCTGGAGCAGGCCTCTCTCAGAGGGAGGAGTTTTGCTGGCTCAAAAGGAGAACATTAGCCTTTCTCATGAAAGCCCTGGGAACAACTGGAAAGGATAACAGCTTGTGAGACAAGCTTTCAGAAATGGAATTATGAAAAACCCATCTGACTAGGAGCCTATTATGTAGCAAGTCTCCAGTGTCTGCCTAAGAAGATCAGGCATAATCTGTTGGGAATTTCTCCTGCACAAGTCTCATTAAAGGAAACGGGAGACAGGCAAGAATTGAAACGTCTATCTGTAAATGTAGAAATAGCAAACATGTTTTGTATAATAACTACACGTCTAAGCTTCTCTTTTATTCATTATTTTCCATTGTTCAAACAATTTAAGTAAACACCAGGCAAGCACGTCGACAGAAACTCGATTTTGCTAGCCAGGGACCATGTGTCAGACAATTACTTTACATGATATGACTATTTTCTCTTGCATTTTTTCAGTACATTCCATTGAGAGAGCAATATTAAATGTGCAGAGAAAAAGAGGTAAAGCAGCCTTTAATGCTAATAATTTGGTATGGAGAGAGAGAGTATTTTCCCCTTTGTCCTTGCCAGTTTGCATAAAATGTCTTCCCTCCCCCTGCCCCTGGAGTGAGAATAGTTGTTCTTAGTACATAGGCAAAAGACTTCATTTAGCTGATTAATCTTGGCAGTGGTGTGTGTTTGTGTGTGTGTGTGTGTCAGGCAGAGAGAGAGAGCACATGAGTTCTGGAATGAATTTAGGCATTCAGATCATGAATGTATAAATTTTCTGTTATTCTTATTAATGAGCTAATCACAAATGTCTCCAATTCCTGCTTCATCTAAGTACTCAATTAATCAGTGACAAAATGTTAAGATGTAATGTGGTTATTGTAATAGGTTTTCCTTCATCTGATTAGCAGCTGAGAGAGAGCCTGTGCCAGAGATGGTCTCAATTCATTCACTGAGATATACAAACAGTCGTCATTTTGCTCCAGTCTGCATGCCAGGACTTCTACCTTTTTGAGAATGGCTACATTTTTCAGAGCATTGTGTCAGATTCCACCAAAGAACTCATTTGGACTGATGTATCACTTGTTTGTTTGGAGACACCTGGCTGATGAAGTAGAGTAATCAAATGAATACTTAGAGGCATTTATGTTCATTATCTGCTATTAATTCAGGCAGCCAGTAACTTGACTTGTCTGGTGTAACATTTGTGAACCTGGATTTGCTCTGTGTTAAATCATTTCATATACTTTTGATTTAAGGAAACTGTGAGAAGATGACAAAATAGTATTAATGAACAGCACCTACAAATAAAGGTAAAGGTAGTCCCCTGTTCAAGTGCCAAGTTGTTACCGACCCATGGGACGATGTTACATCACGTTTTCTTGGCAGACTTTTTACGAGGTGATTTACCATTGCCTTCACCAGTCATACAGTGGCCCAATCTAACAAGAAAAGGTAGCTTTAACTTTAGGCCTGGGGAGCAACTATTTGAGCACAAAACTAGTCCTGGGATAATTTCCTAGCTGGGCAAGGCGCATTCTACAGTTTCTGTATTAATGATATCCTTTTGACACAATTCATACTCATCTTTATTAGTTATTTGATTTGGATTAGCTAATCCACTCACAGAGGTGAAACTGTTCACAAGACTAGAGCAAAGTTTGTACTTAGTGATGTGCAGACTCTGTTAAAGACTTAAATACCTGGCAGGAAAAATGAGGTACTTTGGAAATGCTTATTTGATTTCTGCCTGAAATGCCTTGTAGGCACAATCATTCTTGCTATTAAATTTACCCATTTTCTCTTGGGGATTGGTGGGTATAGAAGAGTAGCAGTCTAACCTTTAGCTTTCTGTATCAGACTGATGGCCAGTAACCACATACAAGCACTGCTATATGGTATTTTCCCGCACTGACATAATCCCAGACTTCATTACTTCATGACGCTGTTTCTTAATTAATAAGTTTCTGAAGTAAATGTTTGTGTCGCTGGAGTTATGCACACTTGTATGAGCATATGTGGAGAGAGTCTTTTGTGTGATTTTTGTTACCTCAGATCTGGAAAGCTTATCCCTACCAACCTAAGAACAGTTCACTGCCAAGCACTTGGGTCTGCCAAGACCTTTACAAACAATATAGAGTTTGCAAGCTGAAGCAGGCTGCAAAAACAGGAGACAGAAAACCCGTGGTGGATGGCTTCACATGTCTTGCAGACCAAAATCATTTTTATGTATTGTTTTGTAAACTTCTGCTGTCACAACAAAACAAGTTGCCCATGCACAAGCCAATAAGATGGTGGTCATGGTTCTTGAGTTTGAGGTTACCACCCATCTTGAGTACTTGGGGTTACCATTATCCAGGAGGGATTCCCAGCACTGCCTAAACAAATGCTGAGAGCTTTGGGGGATCAGTGCCTGAGAAGGGTGGAGTTTGGGAACAATGTGATGTGACTTTTGGGTAATGTTCTAGGAGTTTCCTGTAATCTCTGTGTTAAAGATCATAGAGACTAGAAGAAATTCTGAGAGCTTCCCTATGTAGGCAATTTCCCGCGTCCCTTGATTTTTTTAAGAGCAGGAGCTTGGGTGGAGACTTTCCTGTTGGGCCCATGCAGTTGGGAAGTCTATCTCCACATGGGGCCTGGCAATCTCTGGGGTATGGATTAAAGAAAGCTGCAGAGGCTTTTCTGTTGGGATTACAAATGGAAAAATTTCCAAAAGAAGATAGAACTATAATTTGGTACTTGCTTTCAGCTGCTAGGACACTATATGCGCAGTTATGGAAGCAAGAAAAAATACCAGAAAAATGGGATTGGATTGTAAAAGTTATGACATGGAGTAAGATAGACAAATTAACAAGAACTTTAAGAGACTATGATTTAGAAGATTTTAAAAGGGAGTGGAAAAAATTTAGAAGTTATGTAGAAGACGAGTGGAAAGTAAAAGGACTTTTGACAATTTTTGATAACGATTAAACTTTAGAAGAAAGAAGAATATTAATTTTAGTTCTTAGTAATTAACGGTACCTTTTAATGTTAGTATTTTGAGTAAATAACACTGGTGAGGGTCAAGTAACGGGGGGAAGGGTGATTAGAAAGAAACATATAGGATAGATGAAAAGAAGTTATTAACGGAAATTGTTACCATATGTTATCAATAAAATTGTTTAAAACAAGAATTGTAAGTGAACTACATACTACAGAGATCAGTTCTCCTGAAGAAAATGGCAGCTTCAGAGAGTGAACTCCTATGGCATCACATCTTTGCTGAGCTAACTCCTCTCCTCAAATTAGGCTTGCCAACCCCCAGGTCCCAGCAGGAGTTCTTCCGCTTTCCCAGGCTCCTTCCCATCCCCAGTCAGCTGACCAACAGGGGGAAGCCCCGCCCCCCACAGGACCATGTGCCTTTCCACCTTCGGAGGCTTCAGTCTCCTGTTGAAAGACTTCCTCTTGGGATGGTGTGTCTATGTTACTTTGAAGAAGTTGGCAGCAACTCGTGAGTAGAGAGGCCAATCCCTTGCTTCAGAGTCACCAGAAATGGGGTGGGGAGGGAAATGTCTGCTGAGCACTTCATTATTCCCTATGTGGAGATTGATTCTCATAGGGTATAATGGGGAATTGATCTGGAGGTTTTGGGGGCTCTGGGGGAGCTGTTTTTTGAGGTAGAAGCACCAAATTTTCCGTATAGTATCTAGTGCCTCTCCCCAAATTCCCCCCCCCCCCAAGTTTCAAAATGATTGGACCAGGGGGTCCAATTCTATGAGCCCCAAAAGAAGGTGCCGCTATCCTTCATTATTTCCTATGGAAGGAAGGCATTTAAAAAGGTGTGCTGTCCCTTTAAATGTGATGGCCAGAACTCCCTTGGAGTTCAATTCTGCTTGTCACACCCTTGCTCCTGGCTCCAACCCAATGTCTCCTGGCTCCACCCCCAAAGTCTCCTGGCTCCACCCCCAAAGTCCCCAGATATTTCTTGAATTGGACTTGGCAACCCTATCTCAAATCCTGCCATTCACCAAGCTCTGTCCCAGAATCTCCCCAAAGCTCCCAAGCAGAAATTGGCAACCCTAATAGTACAAGTGAATTTAGTAGGGGTGCTTTCTGTGTTTTATTTTGTAAAGAAGAAAAAACAGACAGAACAAAACACATGAAAAGCTGTGAGATCTATAATTGCCTAGAAGCCAAGATCTCAAACTAAACATTTGCTCTCAAATCTCACCTACAAGAGGGCTCTCAACAAAGACTATAAAATGCACCACATGTATGTTCAGTGAATGCAAATATGCAAAGGGACTGGATTAATGCCTGTAGGTTCCATCACTGTCCTTTTATGAATTCAGTATAGTTTTTGAAAAAGCCAACAAGTGTATAGGCTGTAAATGTATGTATACAGTGTGTGTGTGTGTGTGTCTATATATACATTATTTCAGAAGTTATGTTGACCACTCAGAGAGGAGATAGGGCTTGTAGCTGTGAGAGAAAATGAACTCCTGGTCCCTTGCCCTTGTATTTACTTGCATTTAAGTGGTTGGGTATTCAGTGGTGAGAGAAAAATCACTCTTTGCGTGTTAAAAAGCGCTCTCCTTTTCCCATAGCCTCCCAACTACAGCACAGTATTGGAGACTCAGTTTTAGCACCTGAGAGTTAGACCAGTTACACAGCAGAAACTGGCTCTCCTGTTGTTGTAGCTGTGAAAGAGACATGGTCACACAATCCAAATAGGTGGATAAGACAGCCCCAGCCGTAACCTGAGCTTGGTTCAGACTGTGAGATGTATATATTCAGTTACATGTTTCAGACCGGTACTTAATATGGCCAAAATGGCATCATTTTTGGAGAAAAATTGTATTCTGAATCTACAGTTTGGTTCTTAGTTGGAATTCTGAAGTTAGACGAAATTCTGAAGTTGAATGAATGTGGAACCTATTACTTCTGTACATCTTGGGTGGGGGAAATGTCAGTATAAGATTAACATATAAAGTAGCCTTTTTTTCTTGGTGTAACGAATGTCCTACACTATGTAGTTTATAACATTTGAAAATGAATGCACCTTTTCGCCCCGTCCCTTAATATTGGTTCACAAAAGGTCTGTTTTAATACAGTTCTTGCGATTACCAGCCTTTTACCATTGCAATACAGGAGGAGCAGGAAAAAATGAGCCTTTTATCATTTCTATTGAAAAAGCTTAAACTTTAATCTACTCAGAGTCAGTAACTGTTATTTGATGTTAAAGGATGAGACTCATAAACTACAGAATGACAGTTCCATATGAAAAGAGAAGATAATGCATGCTTTTTGATGTAAATGTTAGCATACATCTCATATTTACCAAAGGGACCATCATTACAGAGATTCATTACAGAAGATCTTAGAGGCATTGTATCAAGCAGTGTAATTCAATCCTAGATTAACCTCTTAAAGGCTGAAAGAGCTACAGGTTTATACCTATTCTATCCTTTATGTTTTTCATTTGAATCAGCAGCAATTGGAACCATATCTCAGCAAAAGTGGGTATGTTATGAGAGGAAAAACAGATTTATAAAACTAAATGATTTTGAGGTATGCATTGTTTCTCTTGTTTCAGACACATGCCTGATGTTTCAAGAATGTCTGTCTGTCCGTCTGTCCATCCATCCATCCATCCATCCATCCATCCATCCATCCATCCATCCTGGATGTTCTTATCCATTTCATGAGATTTTATATTCAAGATCATAGCCTTAAAAAGTTCCTTTATCATGGTGATGATCCATTGTAAACCTGTCTGTCACATGTATACACGTGATTCCCCCTGTATTTGAATACAGAATCACTTGTGTAGTGGAATCATCCAACCTATGTTGGGGAAGAGGAAGGAGTAGGTAAAGACGGCATCTTTGTAATGTTTTCATTTTATTCCTCACAGTAGCAGACCAGAATCAAAAGAGCCTGAGGGGCAAAAATTAACTTCCAACTTCATAGATTAAAATTTGCTTTTAACCATGAAATCTGGTCTCTACTGATTCAGCAAGCAAAAGTATGCAAATCAATCTTATGCATATTTATTCAGAAACTAACCCCATTGTTTGAATCGTACTTTACTCCCAACTAAATTCAGCCTTATATTATCAATCTACTGTAGCCTGTAGTAATAATATTTGTATAATATTCCAATGATCTATTGATAGCTTTGACCATTGACTTAGAGCACCTAAAGTTTTCAGGATCAAAATCATTAATACATATATAGGCAGCAATCCAGTGTCTTAAAATCAACATTTTAGGATCCTGTACAATTAACCCTCCACTGGATTTTGTCCCAAAGTGAAATATTTTCATCAGAGAAAAAAAAAAATTGCTTCAGTAAAAGGACCTGGTTTTCTCTAGAAGTGAAACCTGAATGTCTTCCAAAACCCTTTGTGCAGCCTTGGCAAAAAAGTAAAAATAAGGATGCCACATTTCCATGATGATCTTTGCAATGAATGTTGAAACAAAAATTACTGTGTGCTTAAGCTGCCTGCTCAACCATTACATCCTTGATGGGCCTGTGTAATTTGTTCTGCCATTTTATAAATTATAAATGCAAAGAGGAAGAATTTCTTTGCTGTTTGGCTGCAGGCAATGTTTTGATATTGCAAGCGCCTGATGAGACTGATAGGGTAGAGCTGTGTATTAGGGCCTGTCTTTTCTCTTTGCAAAGAAGAATTTGATGCTTGAGAAGTAGCAAAAAAAAAGCCCTGCTTCAGATTGCTAGCCTAGGAGGGTAATCTCCAAGGCATTCAAGTGTTTTCCTGTTCTATAAACTGATACAAGCAAATGACCTCCAAGATCAAAGTCAGACCCAACACTGAAGAATATCACATACCCATGCCATACACCAATGACCTCCTTTAATTTCGGGGTTATTGGAGGAAAGCAAAGGGAAGCAGTGCGCTGCAGTAATTTGAGAAAACTGTGTTAAGCGGAGGGTTGGGTGCAACTTGAAGCCTCACAAGACTACAGTGGGATCAAGTTAATCAGCCATGGCAGGTAAGGAAAGAACAAAATTGCAGCGCTCAGCAGAGTAAGACAAGACCATTTAAAATGGTAATACAATTGGTTGTCTTCCCGCTTCAGCCCTGGCACTCCTTGGCATTTGCTCATGTCAGTCATTTGGGGGAAGATTGTCAGTTGAATATCAAAACAAGCATGACAGGCAAATAAATAGGAGAGACTCAGCAAATAGTCTCCGGCAGGAATTGCAGGCGAGTGTGACTGACAGGGATTCACTGATACTGATGATTGCATTTTTTATTCTCTTACTAGATTTTTTTGTGTTCAACCCCACCAGACCGTGCATTTCAGATGTTGTTTTACAGATCAGATCACTCACAAAACTTCCCAAATGACACAAGCATTTAGGACAAGCTGTTTAACACATTGTTTCAATATTCTGAAGAAATCCCCAAAGTGCTTGCTTCAAACACTCAATTTTATAACCTGGTTTACTGAATTTGTCTGCTTATGACCCGTTGGTCTGTGAGCATGAAGTACAGCATAAAAAGGATCCTGTTTAAATGGATGAATTACCACTGCTTTTGCTGTAACGTGTACTCACTGGCCATATTTCATACATCAAATCCATATGAGATGGCTGATGAAAGCAGCACATATTCTTGTTTCTCCTGACATGCCATCCTATGATGTAGAAGTATAATATGGTAACTGAAGTTCTACTTCATGTAAACAGCAGTAATAAATCATCACATGGTTTCTGTATAGGTTGGAACTAGGACTAGTTTAGTTAGTTGGAGCTACAAGAACATGCAATGGGGGCAGGTGCTGAATCCTGGGGGCATATTCAACCAGCACATAGAATCATAGAGCTGGAAGGAACCTCCAGGATCAACTAGTCCAACCCCCTGCACAATGCAGGAAATCACAAATACTTCCCCCTAAATTCACAGGATTTTCATTGCTGTCAGATGGCCATCTAGCCTCTGTTTAAAATCATCCAAGGAAGGAGAGCCCACCACCTTCTGAGGAAGCCTGTTCCACTGAGGAACCGCTCAAACAGTCAGAAAATTCTTCCTATTGTTGAGCTAGAAACTTTTGATTTAATTTCAACCCATTGGTTCTGGTCCTACCTTCTGGGGCCTCAGAAAACAATTCTGCACCATCCTCTATATGACAGCCCTTCAAGTACTTGAAGATGGTGATCATGTTACCTCTCAGCCGCCTCCACTCCAGGCTAAATATGCCCAGCTCCTTCAACCTTTCTTCATAGGACTTGGTCTCCAGACCCCTCACCATCTTCATCGCCCTCCTCTGGACCCGTTCCAGCTTGTCTAAATCTTTCTTAAAATGAGGTGCCCAAAACTGAACACAGTACTGCAGGTGAGGTCTTACCAGAGCAGAGTAAAGCAATACCATCACTTCACGTGATCTGGACACTATACTTCTTTTGATACAGTCCAACATTGCACTTGCCTTTTTAGCCACCACATCACACTGTTGACTCATGTTCAGCATATGGTCCACTAAGACCCCTAGATCTTTTTCGCACATACTACTACTAAGACAAGTTTCCCCCATCCTATAGCCATGCATTGGGTTTTTCCTACCTAAATGCAGAACTTTTACATTTATCCCTGTTAAAATTCATTTTATTGGTTTTAGCCCAGTATTCCAGCCTGTCAAGATCATCCTGTATCCTGTTTCTGTCTTCTACTGTATTTGCAACCCCTTCCAATTTAGTATCATCTGCAAATTTAATAAGCATTTCCTCTATTCTTTCATCCAAATCATTTATAAAGATGTTGAACAAAACAGGTCCCAGGACAGATCCTTGAGGCACAGCACTTGTCACTCCTCTCCAAGAAGATGAGGAACTAGTTGTTAGCCGCCCTGAGCCTGCCTAGGCGGGGAGGGCAGGGTATAAATAAAAATTATTATTATTATTATTATTATTATTATTATTATTATTATTATTATTATTATTATTATTATTATTATTATTATTATTATTATTCACAAGCACTCTTTGGGTGTGATCTGTTAATCAGTTACAGATCCACCTAGCAGTAACAGGATCCAAAGCACATTTTAACAACTTGTAAACAAGAATAGTATGTGGAACCTTATCAAAACCCTTACTGAAATCAAGATAAACGATGTCTACAGCATTCCCCTGATCCAGCAAGTTAGTAACTTTCTCAAAAAAAGAGATCAGGTTAGTCTGACATTACTTGTTCTTGAGAAAATCATGCTGGCTCTTAGTAATCACAGCCATCCTTTCTAAATGTTCCAGGACTGACTTTTTGATGATTGTTTTAATTTTTGAGCAGCAATCAGTCCAATTGTATTGACTCCTTAACTCAAGAAAAAATGTGCACTGCTGGCAATGTATGTCTGTTTTTCCCCCAAACAATTATTTTGTAATATATGTAGTATAACTGTAACCCAGAAAGCAGCCCCGAGTTGGGGGGCATGTTTCTGTATCACTTTCATGAGTTCTCAGACCTAATTGCAGAAGGAAAGCTATGTTTGATACGAAAACTGAGAAACTGATATTACACAGCAGGCAACAGAAAAGCTGAATTACAGGGAAGTGGCCCTATTCCCCAGGGGCTAGACACTCTTGACAGTAGTTCTATTCTTTGACTTCCTGATGGTTTGTCAAAGTTCAGATCATGATTAATGATCTAGGTTTGCAGAAGAATAAATTGCCTTCTAGGACCATCCAATAGTCTGCTTTATAATACAGAATTCATGGGAAACTAATGACAAGTGAGGGCAGGCCCATCATCCATCCTCATTTTTGTTAACCTGGTTTATCACTCCAATAATTTATTCAGAGTCCTGGAAAGGGCCATTGAGCCCTACCTAGTGTAAGCCAAAATGCCCTCAAAAGAGGTTGGGGAATTGACAGGTGGGCACCTTTGGCTTAAAAAAAAGGATCTAGAATCTATGTATACAGGATTCCACTGCCAGAAATTATTGCTAAATTTACTAAGGACACTAATTAAGTAAAACAATTAAACATTTATTACAGAAAAATATAGAACACACATACAAGGTAATGGATACATACAACACACATACAGCCCTAATAAAAATAGAGAGAAATGCATAGAGGTAACGTAAGGATGGACAAACAGGGTGATAATTACTGAATGTAGTCTTCAAGGAAGGCTCCAATAGCGACAAATGAGGACTAGGGGGAAGGGGACCCTCAACTGGCCAAGAATCGGGGATGTATTTAAACAGCAGGAATGGGGTACTGCTAGATGCACACCTGTGGGGAGTTGGGACTGTGGTTATAAGGACTACCTTGAGCCCTTTGGGAGGTACAGGGGTTGATGACAGGTGGTCAGCTGGTACATAACCTCAGAAAAAGAGGAGGCTCCGCAATGACCATAAGGGCTGGACTTATGCGGTAGTCAATAGCCAGTTTATTGGGGGCACCTGATTGGATGCCCATACTTGGCCAATGAGCAGACTAGGCCCTGGTTACCTGACTGGACTGCCAGGTAACAATGGGCCAAAGGGGGAGGCTCCAGGATGACCATTAAGTGAAAGAATGGGTGAAATTATTGGGGTGGAGGTGATTAAGGCTATCAAAACTTATCTAAAAGGTGACAATAGATGGCCAAATTGCTACCCAAGGTAAGACCCGATCTATACAAAGACACTTGGCTCTGGGTGAAGATGTTCTTCCTCTTCTTCATTTCTCTACTGGCACCATCCTTTGTCTTGGGTTCCGTTGGACAAAGGCTTAGGCAGTCTGACAGGATCCAGGCCTAAGATAAGCTTGATTGCCTTATGCATAGGTGACATCTGTTGAGTATGTGAGCCTCCCACTTCGCTGTCATGGAGTCTGGCACTGCAGGAAGATAGTTGCTGGTGATGTTAGTCTACCAATATGGATTCTATGGTCAAGGCCAGAATCTGCTTGCCTGGACAGTTCCTGGCGGTGCAACTTCTTCTGCTGCAACGGCCAAGATGGTGATCGCACAGAGCGACTGGAAACCCATCTGTTCTCCTGGTTAGCACTCTTCCAGAAACACATTGCTGCTGCAATGTTGTGGCTGTTGGTATTCATATAAGTTTCTTACAGTCTGGTAGACAAAACCCACGTTTTCCTGGCAGATGTGTGTGAGTTGAGTCTCCAGACACTCTGGCAACCAAACGGGTGACTATGATGTTCTGAAATTAGGGGTCTTTTTCTCACACTAGTCCTTTGTTAAACCAAGCCAAGCTGGTATTCTGAGCAGATAATCAAATCACCACAGGATAACACTTCCCATTTTCCACCATACTTTTGAAAATGGTTTATCATGCCCATATTTGGAATTCTTTCAAACCTCCATACCCCTAATATTCCAATAAGATTCAAAGTTTCTAAGCCACAACCTAATCCCATCACAAAAGAAACAGTGTTTTAAGAAGATAAGAGCCCTGCTGTATCAGCTCAGTGTTTCATCTAGTCCAGCAGCCTGTCTCACATAATGGCCAACCAGTTGCTCTGGAAAGCAAACAGGACAAAGAGGCCAAGGCCTTCCCTACAGGGCTTTTTTTTGCAGCAGGAACTCCTTTGCATATTAGGCCACACCCCCTGATGTAGCCAATCCTCCTGGAGCTTACAGTAGGTCCTGTACTAAAAGCCCTGTAAGGATTTGGCTACCTCAGGGAGGTGTGGCCTAATATGCAAAGGAGTTCCTGCTACAATAAAAGCCCTGCTTTCCCTTATGTAGCCTCCTGACACTAGGATTCAGAAGCTGACTTCTGAACATGGAGGTTCCCTTTAGTCACCAACCATGGCTCATAGCCACTGATAGATCTATCCTCCATAAATCTAGCCAATCCCTTTAAAACTGTCTATGCCAGTGGCCATCACTACATCCTCTGGCAATTAATTCTACATTTTAATCACTTGCCGTGTAAAGAAATATTTCCTTTTGTTAATAGGATATTGCAATTAAGAAGGTTCTTGACTATTCTTTTAAAGAGACAATTTACCTCAAATGCTGTAACAATAATGTATTACTATCTGCTCTAAAATTTGAAATCATTAAATGATTAAGAAAATATCTAGGTCTTTCAGGATGGTTTAAATTTAATACTAGAATTTGTCTAACTGTAAAAGATGTAATCTTTTATTGTTGTTAAAATATCACAACCAAGAAAATTCTTATCTATTCTTTTAGAAAGAACTCACTTCAAAATACTGTAATAATGATGTTTTATTACTTACTCTCATATGTGAATTATGTATTTTTACTAAAACTGTTGACTTCACTTGATTTTACTTGTAACTATTCATAAAATCTCAACATTATTAATGCATTTATACTTTCCCCTTGCCCTTTTCTTCTTTTTCAAAAGTAGTATTTCCTTTTGTGTGTCCTGAATCTACTGCCCATCATCTTCAATGGATGACTCCAAATTCTAGTGTTTGGGAGAAAGAGAAACATTTCTCTTTATCTACTGTTTCTACTCTAGGCATAATTTTATAAACCCCTATCATGTTGCCTCTTAGGTGCCTCTTTTCTTAACTGAAAAGCCCCAGACTCTTCAGCTTTTCCTCAAGGAAGGTGCCACAACCTACCCCACTCACCTTGGTTGCTTTATGTCCCTTTTCAGATATGGTGACCAGAACTGCAACCAATATTCCAAATGAGGTAGCATCATAGATCTATACGAGGACATCGTACTATCAGCTATTTTGTTTTCAGTACATTTCCCTAACATAGGTTTTGCCTTTTTCACTGCTACAGGGTTGACATTTTGGGTGCATTCACACAGCAACTGTTTGCAATTGGGTTTTGCCATTGTTACATAGTAAAAATCCAGTTGCAAAGCATGTTATTTAGTGTGTGAATGCACCATTTTATTGAGCTATCTACTTCAACTCCAAGCTATTTTCTCCACTCACTCTCAGCAAATTCAGACCCCCATTAGCCTATACTTGAAGTTAGAATTTTTTGTTCCAATGTGCATCACCTTACACTTACTAACATTGAACATAGTTGCCCACTCACTCAATTTGTGGAGATCCTCTTGGAGTTCCTCACAAGTCACCCTTGGTTTTCACTATCCAGAATAATTTGGTGTAATCTGCAAACTTTGCCACTACACTGTTCACCCCTAGTTCTAGACCCCTTATTAATGAATTAAATTGCACCAGCCACAATAGCAATCCTTTGGGACTCCACTGCTTGCTTCCTTCCATTGTCCTTCCTGTAATTTAAGCAATAATTTAATCCATAACAGAACCTGTCCTCTTATCCCATGACCCCTGAGTTTACTCAGGAGTCTTTGGTGAGGTATCAAAGCCTTTTGAAAGTCTAAGTACATAACATCTACTGGGTCACCATTACTAATGTTTATTCAGTTTCTCAATGAAAATGAAAAGACTGGCGAGGCAGGATTTCTCTTTGCAGAAGCCATGCTGATTTTCCCTCAGTAGGCTTTGTTCCTCTATGTGCTTAAAAATTCTGTCTTTGATTACAGTTTCCACTAAATTGCCTGAGACAAACATTAGACTAATTGGCTTGTAATTTCCTAGTTCCCCTCTTGACCCCTTTTTAAAAAAATGGTGCAATATTTATTTATTGAATTTAGTAGCAAGCTACATATACAGATGAGTAGATCAACAATCTCACATTTGAGTTCATAAAGAACTGTCAGGTGAATCGTAATTGGTTTTTTATTTCCCCAACAGGTCTAGAACTTCATCTCATCACCTTAATTTGATTCAGTTCTTCAGGCTCCCTTCTAAAAATAGTGGCTGTGGCATGGATACATTTCCCACACTTTGAACAATGAACACAGAAGCAAAAAAAATCATTGAGCTTCTCTGCTATCTCTACATCTTTCTTTACCAGTCCCTTTATTCCTTTGTCAACCAAAGGCCCAACTGCTTCTCTGGCTAGTTTCCTACTTCAGATGATGACATAATCATCATCTAGATTTATTGGCTGCCTTTCCCTGCAAGCAAGGCTCAGGGCAATTTACAACAATATGTACACAATAAATAATTTGATTTAAAAACCAACATTAACCACACACACACACACACAAAATCCAGATAAACTACTTATTCCAAGATTGGGGGTGGGGATTGCAATTCCTAAGCCTCCTTGGTGTTTTATGAGTGTGTGTGTGAGAGAGAGTGCCAGATTGTATACTATCCTGTTGCTATCCTCAACTAAATGCCTGGTGGAACATGGCCTGTGGAAAGGTAGTAAATCCTTCAGAGAGTTCTACCAGCAGAGTGTTCCACCCTAGTTGAGGACATCCAGATCTCTCTGGGGCTGGGGGACCACTAATAAATTTTTATTCCCTGAGTGCAACACTCTTCCAGGGGCATACTGAGAGAGGTGATTCTGAAGGTATGTGGGCCCCTGACTGCTAAGGACTTTGAAGGTCAAAACCCACTAAGTTCCATAGCATACCAGGGAGATGTTTTCTGCTGGGGATGGAGAGGGTGTTGGTGGGGAGGTAATTAGGTCAATGACTTCAGAGAGTCAGAAATTCCAGTCCTCTATCAGCTCATCTAAAGAATCACCAGAGGGTACTGATTCCCACAGAGCATTTTGGAATCCAATTGGATGTGATTAATATCTATGGGAGAGCATAAATCCACTTAATACCTAGATTGGGGGCGGGGGGCAGGGATCCCCAGCCAGACCTTCAGGGTGCAGTGATCTGATCATGGCACCAATATCTCAGTCACCAGATCCCTATCAACCCCATGCCAAAGACCAAATCCAGCATGAGGCCTGCTTGATATGTGGGCCCTGATACCATCTGGTTGAGTCCTAGTGCTGCCATGGATATAAACAGGTCTTTTGCCTGCTGTAAGGAGGTGACATTGGCATGGATGCTGACGTCCACAAGGATTACAAGCCTTAAGAACTCCACCTCAAGGAGGATGCCCGCTGGCACATTAGGTGGACAGTACACTAGGCTTCTAATGTGGCTTCTCATATATTTGAGGTGGTTTCCACAGAACCCAGTGGTTTCATCAGTCCAAAGTACAGTTGCCAGCCCCTAGGTCCAGGCAAGGGTTTCCCTGCTTTTGTGGGCTCCTCCCCATCACCAGCCAGCTGGCTAGTGGACAGAACCCCTGCTTGCAAATGCTCCAAAATGCAGCACACAGAAGTGACATCATTGCGCCATCAATGTTGCACAGCAACTCTTTAGATTTTTGGCAAAACTCTATGGTAAATCTGGACTCAAACACTAGAGTGTTGCTGTGTCACTTCTGACAGAAGCTCCCTGGAAGGACTGAAGATCCCTCTCCCCAACCTGGCAACCCTACTCCAATGTAAAATTCAAAACAAATGCCTTTTATTTAGACCAATCAAAGCAATACAAAACAGCGTGTTACCTTTTTTGTTTTCTAGATCTTTTTTATTGGGAAAGAGCAGGGAGAAAAAAAGAGATGGCTCTTGGGCCAGTTTAAGTGACTGACTGACTGAGGCTCTTGTCTGCATTCTATATAAAATATCAGGTAGAGATGAATAAATGGTAATGCTCGGCGGAGTTGGAAGTCTGAACTTTTGAAGATGGTAGAATCGTATCCTCCAATAAAAATACAGATAAATAAATAACATTGATTGATGGAATCTCTTTGTAACACTAATAGAATGTGTAGATCCCTTAAAGGTTAACAGCAGAGGTTTTTTTATTTAGAAGTTTATACTTTACTTTTCTCCCTGAAGTGGCTTACAATATCATTCTGAACAGAGGGGCCATGGCACAGTAGTAGAGCATCGTCATAAGAACAGTTTGCTCCCATGATGTTTTACTCCATTTAAAGAACCCTCTAAAAATACAGTCATTTCAATCATTTCCAGAATAATAGTTCTGGCTGGTGTATACATGTGTCAATGCATTTGTGTGTTATGATGTTTTTCTTTCCTGAAGAAATACCTTTCTTCCTCCTCCTTAATATCCTGGAAAAGGTCACAACAACTGTCTAAATACATTGACAAAATGTGCATTCCTTTGTGGTCTATTACTTGTGCCAAATCCCTAGAGTGTGAGAAATGATGTGTCAGTGAGCACTAGCCAGACATGCAAACAGTGGTTTATGGACAGTCATACTGACAGATGTGAGCAGGATTTTTTCTTCTGGGATACATTATAAAGGTCCAAAGCACTTGACACATTCATTTCTCCAACAGCTTCTAGTGACCTATGTTTTATGTGCTAAAAATCCACCTAAGAGATTCAAGAGATGTAGCTTGAATATTCATACTAAAAGCATGACATTTTTCACTTTGTTTGTCTTTTGCCAAATAGCAGCTGCCTGTTCTACAAAGGACAAAAAAGATAATGGGAGATGGCAATATTAATCAACATTTGAACTTGCCAATATTTTCTGGAATAAAAATTGAAATCAGCTGCTTTTGTGAGATACTTGTCCTTGTTCTGAAGCTGAAAGAACCCTCTCGGTTATATATTTAGAACACCACTGTCTTGATATTTAAAGATCATTTATATTTATCAACAAGGACCCGCCACAGTAAAATAAAGCTGTGCCTGTTCAAACAGAGGGCAATCGTCCATGTTCTTGTTGGCTAATTTAGCATGGGAAAGGAAATGCCCCTGAAGCCATCCCTAATCAGATAAAAGGATGGTAGAGGCAAGGCTGGCATGCCCATTGGGTGACCTTAGGTGGTCACCCAGGGCAAGGCCCTGGAGGGCACCAAATTGGGTGCCCCCAGGAAGGTGAGGCCACCCCTCTCTCCTAGGCAATTTAAATTGTGTCGGAGGGTACCCAAGAGCTGCTGCTGCCCTTCCTCTGCTCAGTAAAGGTCTCCAATGGAGGTAACCTTCAAGGCCCTCCACCATGGTTTGAAGGCTGCCCCTACGAGTGATTCAAACAGCACAGGAAGAGTGGCAGGAGCAGCAGTAGCTGCCCTTCCTACATGATTTAAAAAACCTGCTGAACAGGTGGTTGGCAGGCTCTTTAAAAGCAGGGGAACCCAGCCCGGTTGCTTCTGCTGGCCCTCCCATGTGATCAGGAGAATGCCCAGGAGCAGGCCTCCTGGGTGATTTAAAGGCCCCACCAATCAAGAAGAAGAATAAGATATTGGATTTATATCCCGCCCTAACTCTGAATCTCAAAGTCTCCGAGCAGTCACAGTCTCTTTTATCTCCCCCCCCCCCCCCCCGCAAACAACAGACACCATGTGAGGTAGGTGGAGCTGAAAAAAACTCTTACAGCAATTTACCTTTCAAGGACAATTCCTGCGAGTGCTATGACTGACCCAAGGCCATCCCAGCAGCTGCAAGTGGAGGAGTGGGGAATCAAACCTGGTTCTCCCAGATAAAAGTCTGTGCACTTAATCACTACACCAAACTCAGCTGTTAGTTGGGACCTTTCCTGGGTGTGGGAAGGGCAGCAGCTGCTCCTGGGCACCCAGGAGGGAGGGGGCAAGTCCCAACCTCCCAGCCTAGGACACCAGCAAACCTGACATTGGTCCTGGGTAGAGGGAAATCACATATTCCAACACCACCTCCAATATGTGAACTATAGGGTCCCACATCTGATCCCAAGCAATGTGCAACAATTACTCATAATGGTTTCCCTAGCACATAATGCAAATGATGGTCTTAAAACATATCATTATTAACACCAGTACATTTGAAATGGAATCATATGGACAACTGACCTAGATGAATACTGGATGGCTTGAAAGGTTAGTTGCCCAATGAAGCATTGTGTTTTCCAATCATTTTATGGAGGCATCAAATAGATAACTTTTGGGTGGTTTTAGGGAGCAAGGCTGATCAAGGAGGATTACTATTCAAAACCAGTTTTAGGCCAGGATAGAGTTCCCAGTTTATCATTTTTGCTTAAGAGGAAGAAGGCATTGCCATGTCACATTCCTTTTCTGAGATTCTTTGCTACTTGTCTATGACAGAGGTAGTGGTAGATTCTCACTCAAGAATGGTGGACTCTCACTCAAGAAGAAAGTGTGTGTGTGTTTTGATTTTTTAAATTTTAAATTTAATTTTTCAAGTATTCCTATTGGTTTTTGTGAAGCAAAAGTGCAAATACTGAAAACCATATACAAGTAAAAGGTAAAAAAGAAACCCCAAGGTGATAATAACAAATAGGTTTGAGCCTACCCTGAATTCCACTCCTGGAAGGAAGGGATGCTTGCATGGAAGGGTATATCTCAACTGTTGCCAATTCTGAGTTGGGAAATTACTGGAAAACTTGGAGCTGTAGCCTGGGGAGGGTGGAGTTTGAGGAGTAGACAAAGGTCGGCAGGGATATGATGCCAAAGACTCCACCCTCCAAAGATGCCATTTGGAGAACTGATCTCTGTCATTTTCAGGTCGGCTGTAATTCCAGGAAATATTTAGGCACCACCTTGAGGATGGCAACCCTATCTCACAACAACATTATCTGGGTGTCATTTTAGAAAACAGATGCTGATTGTCTTATCAACCTATACATCAGGGGTACTGAATTTTGAGTCTCCATTATTTGCTTAGTGAAGCATAGGGCAGTTATGACAGATTGCAGATGGCAGGCAGCAAGGGAACTTTTCTGAGAGAGAGAGAGAGCTGTAATTTGCAGGATTTGTTAATAGATTGTTCCTCTTGTGCAGATTGGCTGGCTTTCCTTTCTGCTATAAGAATAATGTGTCTCTTGTGCATCTAAGCAACCTTTAAACAAAAAGCAGAGAGCTTCTGCCAGTGATTGCTCTGCTGTTTAATATCAAGTCATCAGAAATGACTGTGTCTGATTAAAGCCAAACATTCACATGTACCCTCCTGAGCAATAACCAGATCAATGCCAGCCCTGATGCTGAGATGGATGGTTTCGTTACTTGACAATTCCATTACAATAGGGAACAGTAATCAATTTATATCTACTTTTTAAATATAATGTTACTGCAACCCTGTTTCTTACTGGCATTTGAAAGGACTTTATGTCAACTGTCTGGCAAAAGCCAATAACAGACTGTGGAAACAGACTTTAAAGAAATCTAACTTCTTGTACTTGTATTCAAGCAACTTATATGTCTACATACAACATCATATGCACATAGATTCACAAAGAAAGGGGGATTAAATAGATAATTCAGCTTGGGGGGAGGAAGCTTCAGTGTGATATACTTACATTTGCATTCACTTTCATCCTCAAGTGCACTTAAGAACTACTTGATATAGTTTATATATAGGCAGCCAGTGAAGTTAGGATGTCCCAGGTTAGGAGACCCAGGTTCAAATCCACACTCTGCCATAGTAGCTTGCTGGGTGACCATGGGCCAGTCACACATTCTTAGCCAAGTTGGCTTCACAGGTTTGTAGCAAGGATAAAATGTAGGAGACGAGACTCATGTAAGGTGTTATGGGACCCTAGTGGAGAGAAAGGCAGAATATGCACAAAGTAAATTAATTAATTAATTAATTCCATAAGGCAGAAAACAGCTTTATTTCTTTGTATTATATGCTTTCTGTGCTCCCTCCCTCTTCTGAGGTGTAGTGGTTAAATGTGCAAACTCTTATCTGAGATAAGAGTTTGATTCTCGGGTTTGATTCCCCACTCCTCCACTTGCACTTGTTGGAATGGCCTTGGGTTAGCCATAGCTATTGCAGGAGTTGTCCTTGAAAGGGCAGCTGCTGTGAAAGCCCTCTAAGCAGGGTGTCTGTTGTGGGGGGAGAAGATATAGGATATTATAAGCCGCTCTGAGTCTCTAGTTCAGAGAGAAGGGTGGGGTATAAATCTGTAGTCTTCTTCTTCTTTCATTTCTAGAAGATAAAGCAGAAGTACAATGGCACTTTCAACAATAACAACATTCATTCCAGCATAAGTTTTCCTAGAGTCACATAACTGGATGCATTGCTCTTGTCTATCTGTGCGCATTTTTAATTGGGCTGATTGATTTCCCTTCCATACTAGGGATGCCGGGTCTTCTGCTATAGCTATAGTGGGAGACCTTTTGGCATCCCATTCCTTTGCCACTGGCACCTCAGGCACTGAAGAGAGGAAATAAGAAGGGATTGGAGCATGCATCAGCATTGCACTGGTGTGCTGATATAATTTTTAGCAAAAAATCCAGAAATAATATTTTAGAATTTACACAAACGCTATGTTATACAGGTTTTTCTTAAATATTCTACAGCATCTAATTACATCAGTGTTTATTTATTTTACCAGTAATATTAGTATGCTAGTGCAAGGCTGGTGCCCCACACACTACACCCCAAATGCTCATAGGATTTCCAGCTGTTGCGTGGTGTGGCAGACTGCACTTTTAAAAAGCTCAGAAGTGCTGTATAAACAGATAAAGGACTGTGAAGGATTAATTTTTCATAGAGCCAGAGAGCCTTGAGTGACTGGCTGCTTCAAGGAATTTGATTGGTTGGCTTCAGTTGAGCAGAGAAAGACATGAGAACTGAATGCTGAGGAAAGATCCATCTGGGTTAAACTGCTCTCTGTCAGGGCTGAATTCAGAGAGCAGTTTAACACAGATGGATTACTGGGGGAGGTTGGCAAGGATGAGTGGATAGTTAGGTGAAGACTCCCTGCTACCCCAGATGCTATTGGTTGCCCCAAAAGAGGCCCTGTCTCTTCTTTTTCTCAGGTAAATTAGCCAGGAGACATAGTACTTCCAAGAGGGAGGTAACTAGCAAGAGTGATTTTAATGAGGTAGTTAAAAGTGGTTCCACTAAGAGGTTTGCAAATAGTTAAAACAGCCACAGTCACATTTTTTTCTGCTTTTCATCTTGCTTCTAATAGTATGTACCAGCAATTATTTACCTCAGACTCTTCTTGTGAGAACTGGTATTGCTGAGGTGACTGACTCTAACTTCAGTAGAACAACAATCACATTTTGGAAATGAAGTTGGTGAGCATGCGAAAGAAACAGGGAAGGGGGATCACTAAAGCCCAGCAAAACTGACTGGTATGTTTGCTGCCATGCAACATATCACACGTAAAACTTCCGTTAATCTAATTAGAGTGTATTAATGCTTGCAATGCTACAATTGAGTCTGCCATCCTAGTTGAGTGTGATGGGGGTGGGTGGGACAGAAGCATCCATAGTCAGGATAAAAATTCACACTGCTCAGATACTGCATCAGTGAGGCCCAAGGCTCCATCTTACACAGGAACAGGAAAACTGTCATAGGCGAAGCCGTTTGAATAGTTACACATTCAAATACTATACTCTCTAGGCAGGCAGACGGAAGGAAGGAAGGAAGGAAGGAAGGAAGGAAGGAAGGAAGGAAGGAAGGAAGGAAGGAAGGAAGGAAGGAAGGAAGGAAGGAAGGAAGGAAGGAGTCGCAAAGAAGTCTTTTCTGCTCCTATTGTATCTATGAATTTATGGCCAGATAAGTTTTTTGGAGCTCCAAATACATTTGATAATCGAGATTTTTAAAAACCTGGAAGCTGCATTGTCAGCAGTCCACATTTATGAGTTTAATTACAGTAGATCAATGATCAAATTGTTTTTAATTACCAATCATGGATCTGTTTGTATTACAGGAGAAAAGTTTGGACATGATTTAATGAGTTGGCTGATCCTGCCCTGTCAGAGGCCTTCTGACGAATTCTGTTCTATTCTCATAAACCTGTGAAAGAAATGGCATAACTGCAGAGTGTTATGTCATAAACAGAATCTTAAGCCACTGCTACCTTTAACCATTAACCTTCTCTTTCTAAACAGGAAACAATTAATTGGGAAGTGGATTATCTAGTCAGTGACCAAATCAGATTGGGCTGGATGTAGTTGATGTAGTTTTACCTCATGTTGTTATCTTCCAAACATCTCAATTATGAATGCTATTTGCATCACCAGCCAGTACTAACCAGACTGACTGGTACTAACCTGATTGACAGATCAGTTGGTTTCTTCCATTCCTTCGTATTATAGAATGTAGAATACATATACAAAACAACTACTAGTCAATATATTATTTCTTCTGTGTTACATCCAAAATATCCTAATAGACTGCATAGGTGCTTATCTATTATCCTATTATCAGTGGTAACCAGCTCTTTTGCTCCACCATTTTTCTTGACATTTTCTTGACTTTGTAAACACTACTCTCTACTTCATCTGTCTTGTGGGCCCTTCTGGGAATGCTAAATGCCCCTCATTTCTGGAAGCAGAATTTTAATGGTTGGTTACATTTGGGAGATTGGATTGGCAGGGGAAGGGGGGGGGGTTGAGTTCAATTGCAAATAAAATGGAAATGTTTTCTCCTCTCTACCTGAAAGTCGGGATGTTTAATCCCTTTGATGAATATGAAAATTTCTGCATGGATTTCATGCAAATTGGATGGGTGGGGGAGAGAAGAACTGCAACCAGAGCTGTGTTCTCCAGTGAAGCCAATGGGAAGAAAAATACTTTTTATACATGTGTATACAAACAAAGGTACAAGAGCTGCACACTCCTATGGGAGAATGGGAAGTAAGGAAGGCTGGGAGATGGAGTGCCCCCTAGTCCTAGGTCTGTGTGATAATCAGGCTTAGAATCATTCTTCCCTACTGCTTGTGCCACAAGTAAACCACCCATGTCGTGACTGTATGTCCCACAATTTCTGTCATCCTTGTCCCCTGAAAACTTAACTGGATGGAAGCCAGTTTATGTACTCAGTGTCAATTCTGTATGAAATATGCAAGTGAGAGGCAAGTCACCTCACTTTTCCTTTGGCATTTGATAGTATCACATGGCTGCTCTGGCTCTTCTGAAATCATTAGCAAATGTGGATGGCTGCACAGTGGCTACTCTGTCTGCCTGGCCACATTTTCAACATCCTCTTCTATATCTGCTAGTTGAATAAGAATCCATTATTTATGAAGCCTCTGGATTTTAGCAGTGCAGAGGTAATCAAAATATGAAATATATGATTCTGTCATTTTCTTCAAACTCCGTTGCATTCCTTTTATCACATATTCTAGGAATGGTCCAGGCCATAAATATTAGACATCCTCCATGAGATAAGAACAAAGGTAGTAAAACCTAGTCTACTGAGAATGGCCTTTATGAGTCAAGCCTACTCCATGCTTCCAATTTCTGCAGCAAATGCTTAATAATGCATCATTTTCAGCTTGGCATGGCTATAATACCGGTTTAGCCTGTCAAGGGAAATATCTTATTTTTTTTTAAAACACACACACACATATTTCGCTTATACAGTGACTCAGAGACTGCAGCACACAGTTTTGCACAGCAGCAGCAGGCCTTTTTCTGTATTTCAACAGTGCTGATGGCTCAGCATAATTATAAGCTATGTCAAAGGTGTAGACTAGATGATGATCACTTTGTGAATCAATATACTTTAATGACTAGAGACCTGGTTTTAAGTCTTTCTTCTGTGATGGATTAACACTTCTGGACCATTCATGAATGTTACTATTAGAATATGACCGAGATGACTTTCCTTTGCATGTGACAAGGCCAGCTATATAACACCCTAAGGCCTTCAGTGATGTTTTCACTCCTGCCCCATTTTTTTTTTTACACATTGGTAGGTGGGAATTCCTTGGAGTCAACCATCAAGGCTACCTAGATTAGGCCTGCATGTTCCCTTCTTACCTGATAAAGAGGGTTTTCCAGATAACTTAGGTTCAAAGCCATAGTGTGTTCTCAATATTATAGGAAGGCTTTTCTTTAAGGAAGGCTTTATTCCAAAAGCTTAGAATACAGCCAAAATAGGAACTGAGGGAGGGGGTTATACTTTCTATGGATGATCAAACATGATGCCCTATCTGCATCCTAAAATGTTACCAGGGGTGGGGAACCTTTTTTCTGCCAAGGGCCATATGGATATTTATAACATCATTTGCAGGCCATAAAAAAATATCAATTTAAAAAACAGTGCTCCACCAAGGGAGAATGATTCAGGCCAGCAAAATTAATGCAAATAATTGTTTTTCTATTTGAAGTCTTGTGGGAAGAGCCTAATCTGGCACACACACACAGCCTGTCACCCTAGGCAAATGCATAGGTCCAGGGCTTTTTTGTAGAAAAAGCCCCGCAGGAACACAGTAGCATATTAGACCACATCCCCTATCATATTAGGTCACACACTCATTAGCATATTAGGCCACACCATCTGGGATAATCAAGTGCAAACTGAACTGTGACAGTAACTTTTCCAGGCCCTGTAGCAATTCTGGAAGGCCAGCCAGGCCCCAGGGAGGCTGCCGCACAGTACAGCTGGGCCCTGTGATCCCTGCCTGGCCCTGGGGAGGCTGCTGCACAGTGCAGCTGGGCCCCACAATCCTTGCTGGCCAGCCAGGCCCCAGAGAGGCTGCCACATGGATCGATTCGGCCCAACAATCCCCAAGGGCCACACCGAGTGACCTCGAGGGCTGCATACAGCCCTCGGAAGGGAGTTTCCCCACCCCTGTGTTAAACCCTAGGAAGCTGTTTGGCTCTTCTGTTTATAATGACAGGCTTATACAATTAAACATACTTACTATATAAAATTTACTAACTCAACCCAAACTTGATCAGGGTCAACTAACTTTCTGTTAGTATTATGATTGTAACTATTTACTAAAACATAATGCCTGGTTTTCTTAAATGAGATAGGAAGGAGTAAATGAGATAGGAAGAAGTAAAAAAAAAGCATAATATGGAAGATTCTCCTCAGCACTGTTACCCAAACTACCTCTCTCAATTAGGATGGGAAATTTAGCTTAAGCAGGCAGAAAGGGATAAATAGAGGGATCTTTTAACCTGTGACTATTAGGGTCAATTTTGAGAGGAAAACTCTCAAACAACTGAGAGCAATTTAAAATAAATAGTTGCTTTATTTTAGAAGTATTGATTAAACACATACAGAAAGAACAATCAAATATCACACTAAATCAAGACTACAGAGGGAGTGTTGAGTTCAGAGACAAATGAGGGAATTTGGGGGTGATATTTACCATCAGACATGCAGGGGTCCATGAAAGAAATCTGGAATGGCCAGCAAACTATGGAGAAAGGCGGAGGGCAGATCGTACTCTTTAGATGTCCTTAGAGTCACACTGAACTGAAGCAAGGCAGCCCATTTTATACTTTAGAGATATTCTGGGGAGGGGTCTGTGAGTATAACACAAAGAACAGTGAGGTTTCCCAGCATTCAAACAATGGGGCACATCATGGATGTATCTAAAAGACTCATGACTGATATCAAAACTAATGTTTCTGTAATGGACTCAGGCAAGTTAGCCTGGATGCTGGGAACAGCCTTGCAATGATTGGCTTGGCCGCAGCTATGGAAACAAGAAAGTAGCAAATTGAAGGGGCTTGCAGAAGGGGGGGGAAATGCCTCAGAATTAGTCTGGAGTTGGAGTTTGAGTACTGAACAGTTAGGAGTGAAGATTATGTACTTAAGCTGATCAGTTGTTGAAGCAACTGGAAGGAGCTGAGAACAGCCAGTGGGGCTGAGTTCCTTGAGAAGACAGAACTGAAATAAGCTTATCTCTGCTAGAGAGTCTGTAGTCAAAAGGAGGTCAAAACCAGGCACCTTCTGTGAGGGGGAACTCTCTCAGAGGATCTGTCAGCACAACAGGGCAGACTCCTAGTAAACTGAGAACATTCAAACATTCAGAAAGGAGGACTGGATTCTGGTGACTAGAAGGGAATTCCAAGATTCAGACTAGGAATCTAGGTGGGTGGTCACACAGGAGTGAGGGGTTGGAAACAGCACTCAGAAGATGTGGATCCTGTATGCTAGTGTGTATGTCTGTGAGGGAGAATTGATCTGGCATAAGTCAGGAGTCCTCATTGTGAGTGGCAAAGAGTGAATGACAGTTTATTATTTTTATGATTTGAGAAGGCTATACCATAGTGACTGCAAAGTGTTCCCAGTGCCAAGTAGGCACTGCCTGCCTGTCCAAAGTTCCTGTAAATGCAAAACGCCTGCCTGTTTCTATTTATATTAGTTCAGCCTGCAAATTTCTAGTGTTTAGTAATTATTTAGTTAACCACCTGCCTGCCAACTGATTTATTATTACCAACTAATTAACATTATTTCATCCCTCTTTCTTACCTTTTGTGAACCAATAAATATTCTTTTGTGGTTTTAAACTTTAACACATCTGGTGCCTAAATTGTGAGGAAAAGCCCCCTTTTCGAACATCATAGTTACCAGCTTGGTTGCCAGAGCACCTGGAGAAGTAACTCACACACGTCTGGCCAGAGAGTGTGGGTGACTCCACCCAGGGGCACAAGGGACTTATGCTGTACAAGCAGCCATAACACCACAAAGGCACTCTAGACCAGTACAAGAGTGCCTACCAGCAGCACGAACGTCTTCCCGTCGTTTCGTGTACTAGCCATGGAGCGGAAGAGACTGCACCGCCAGGAGCTATCCAGGCGAACGGTTGTGAAGTTCTGACCATGGAATCCACCATGAAGGGCTAACACCACACGTAGCCATCTTCCCGCCAGGCTTAATTCCAGTTCATCCCAGCAGCAGGCTCACATACACACCAGATGTCACCTTTGGCCTACAAGCAACCTACCCACCCCAGGAGTGGTTAATAGTCCAACTGCCACTTTCTTTGTTTAACGGAACTCTAGACAAAGACTGGTGCCCAGAAGAAGACAGAAGAAGAGGAAGACCATCTTCAGCCAAAGCCAAGTTCCTTTGTATATGCTGGGTGTTACCTAGGCCACAATTAGACTCTCTATTGTCACCCTTTCAGATAAATTCCCTAATCTTAAGTGGTCCCCACCCAGTAGTCACTTCTATTCTCCTTTCCAACTGTTACTTTGGAGCCGCCCCCTGGTCCGTTTCAACCTGAAAGTTCTCTCAGGTATCCAGGATCCAGGCAAGTCCATTGGTCAAGAACAGGCACCCAATTAGGTGCCACTAATGATCTATCTATCTATCTATCTGTCTGTCTGTCTGTCTGTCTGTCTGTCTGTCTGTCTGTCTGTCTGTCTGTATTTCCTAGGACTGAATGTGTGTGTTTTATGAGTATTTTATCTTGTATGAAAGTCTATATTTTTCCCAATAAATTTTAATTGATTTTACTAAATTAGAGTCCCCATTATTTATGCATTACCTTTCTGGATGGTTAATCTTGTATACATAGGTAAAAAGATCCTGAGTGAGCCAGGTGCCCACCTGACTAATTCCCCAACCTCGTTTTGAGGGCATTTCGGCTTACAAATTTATTTGAGTTCTAACAGGATTTTTCAGTGTGTGTGCCTGAGGTAGTGAGGGAAGGTGATGGGAAAATTTATAGTGGTCACCCTCCCAAGCTGACCCTGACCATTTCGTCGCAGTTTCCTTGGCAACCAAGTCAGCAGCTCAACAAGATGACCATAGGTGAAAGCAGGGCTTTTTTTTTTTTTAGAAAAAGCTCAGCATGAACTCATTTGCATATTGGGCCGTGCCCCCTGATGCCAAGCCAGTCATGTTCCTGCTTTAAAAAAAGCCCTGGGTGACAGATATATCTACTTTTTAAGAAAGAGATCTGCTCAAAGAAGAAGCCATAAAAGTCTTTACAGTGAGGTGGAATTTATACTTCAGAAGACAGAGGAAGTTTCAGGAAGGCAGATGTACATATTGGGACATGCAGGACTGGGGTTGGGGGAAGAATGCCCTTAGAGGAAACAAAGTTTTTGCTTTCTAAAAGCCTTCCAGGGTTCATGTTAGGCCATCTCTCATGATTCCATTTGTGTCCTTCCTTAGGACAGTGTACTGATTTGAAGCAATGACTTGGGGAGCCTTGGGTAATTCAGAAATGGGGTGCCTATATGCTCAGTTTTGTTATGTCACCCTTATATGCAGGTCACAACATTGGGGCTTACAACACTTTGGAATATATTATTTCCAAATTCTTTTCCCACTCAGACGCAGGGCCAAACTAGACCATTCCCCATCCCTGAGTCTACCACAGAAGATATAGTACCATGTTAGAGCTTGGGTTTTAACTTTTCAAAATGCTGTGAGAGAGTGATCTTGTTGGGGAATGTGGCGTGGGGCTCCTGCCTCTTTCCCCCAAGTTGTTTTCAGAAGCCAAAATAACCACATCTCTTTAGTCTTGAAAATGGCACAGGGGTCAAATGGAGCCCCTTGTTTCCCCTGCACTGCCGTCCCCAGCAGGATCCTGCCTCCATGAGATTTTGAAAAGACCAACTCTAAAATGTCATTATGCTCTCTTGGGGGACTTGGGGATGTGATATGATCTAGGTTGGCCCACAGTTTTGCTAAAATAAGTACTGAAGGAGAACAAAAATTGCAACAAGAATTATATAGGGATAAGGGATAAATAGGGAAGAAAGAAAGGTCACTTGTATGAAAGGGTACAAAGACACAATTCTGGACATGTTTACTCAGAAATGAAAGCCATTGTATTTAATGAACCTCAGTCTCAGAACACTGTGATGGGGTTGCAGTGTAAGCACATAAAAACTGGGCCTCAACCTAGAATTAACTCCTCCCTAATGACATTGTGGAGTCTTGAAAATATACATTTTACATTGATTAATAATGACAGCAAAGGTGTTGTTAAAAGACTGAATTGGCTTTCCCCTATCCCCCCCCCCTTCAAATTGCCTTAAAATGAAAAATGCACTAACTAACTTCTATTTGTTAGCTGTTAGACGCTCCCTTGGGAGAATTTACCTTGGAAACACACTATTGTAAAAAGATATATGGAACATCATCCCTAATCCCTTGATATTATGAATTAGGTAATAAATGTGTGATGTGAAAATAGGAGGAAAGTTGTAAGAACTTTGGTCAAAAGTCAGTTTAAAGATTAAGCACTGTGAAATTCAAAACTAAAAAGAAGTTGGTGCTGTTATACTTCTAGCAGGCAAAGGAACTGGAAATGTTCTCCCAGAAATGGAATAAGAATATTAACTATCAGATAGCACCAATAAAACCTGAAACTGAGTTCATGATTTGCGTGCAAGATTTCTTTCAGTGCAACTCTTTTTGTGCTGTGGCTATCAACTAAACTTAAGCATGCATTTTGTGAAGGAACAGACTCAGTAACCCTTCCTGTTCCTTCTAGTTGTTACCTGGGTGGTTGGACAATGCCCCCCCCCTCCAAATAAAAGCAATCCTAAGTCTCTGCCTGGAAAGACTACCTTCCTCATGGTTCAAGAAAAAATTGGGTACCAGCTGCTGCCACCAATGACTCTGCCACAGCCATAGTAATAAATCCAGTACTCTATACCCGTTTGGCCATTCAAAAGCTCCACCTATTTGCCACTTCTTCTGCTATGCTCTGATGAGCAAGCACAGGGGTGATATATTGCAACTTTGCAATTTTGAGCTATGATGCTGCCAGGAAGGTGAACTTATTTCCATCCTTCCCCATTATGACACTACCACACTGTTGTGTTTTTTCACAGATCAGACCTAGAGCATTCAAAATATAAATTTAATTAATTAATAAAAAATGTTTACATGTGTTCCGGTTAAGCACTCCAGGTTGAGCAAAGGAACAAAGAACAGGTAAAAACACACAATCCTCTTTCTCTACTCTAGGTACTTCCTAACTGATATTTAATCAGGACAAGCTACCTTTACATGAATTTGCAATAGTTTAAAGTCCATCATTTCCTTTGGTAATCTGGTCGGGACTTCTGTTCATTGTCCTTTCCTGCCAGTTCAAGGTGGAGTCCCTAGTACATCATGGCTTGTCCTCTCAAATCAAAAGCAAGACGCAAGAGTAACAGAGCTTCTTCCTAATGTCCTAAGAATTTATAATCTACCTTGTAGAATCCATCCCACTTGAGGGTCATTTGTATTTTCCTACTCCAAAAGGAACAGTTTACTTTCTAGCCTGGGGTCCCTTTTTGAACCTGTGGGCACCTTTGGAATTTCAACACAGGCTGGTGGATGCAACCACAAAATGGTCACCACAGGAGGTGGAGTCAATGACAAAATGGTCACTGCAGAAGGCCGAACCAACAACAGAATGTCAAGGAGTAAAGTTATGCATAATTGTCATAATAACTCTTAATTTAATTTTTTTTAAAAATTGGGCAGAACCTCTGTTTAACAATATGCCTGTTCTAGAATATTTCCTTGCATATGCATTCAGCTTACCTTCAGTCATTTAGTGAAGATGCTTGTGCTGTGGTGGCAGCTGCCCCCAAAGCAGCAGGAAAGATGTTGGAAGGCACCATGATGCCTATTTACATTGTATTGGGGACCCCTGCTCTAGCTATTTGGTTCTTAGCAGTCTCTGTCTATTTTGAGTGTAACCTTGCAGCAGTGTGGAAGATAATAAACCATTGTCCTGCTTTGGCCAGAATCATTAACATAAACAAGAGAATGAGTGGTCCTTCCTACAGTCCCTCTTTTCTGCCATCTACTAGCCAGCAGCTGGGCTCCTATACAAGGATAAAAAGGTAAAGGTAGTCCCCTGTGCAAGCACCAAGTTGTTACCAACCCATGGGGTGACATCACATCACAACATTTTCTTGGCAGACTTTTTATGGGGTGGTTTGCCATTACCTTCCCCAATCATCTACACCTTACTGCCAGCAAGCTGGTTTCTCATCTTACTGACCTCAGAACATGGATAGAAGGATTAAAAATAATTGAAATATTTGGGTGAATTCTTGGATGGATCCTGGATGAATTCTCCACACATATTCCTATCTGGTTGTAGAATCATCTGTGATAACATAGGTAATTCCCATCCAGCCCTCCCTACTAGGACTGCAATTTTTAACAAGATTGAGACCCTAATGTTAATTTATTTTTAACAAACCCACAAGCCCTCTCCTTCTCTTTGTAGAAAGAATATTACTTTTGCAGCTCGAAAGTGGAGTAAACAACTCTCCTTGGCACTGTTTTGGTGTCCCTGTGCTGCTCAGGAACACAGCTTAGGGGGAGGAAAGGTTCCTTCCAACCCCAAGCTGTGCTCCTGAATTGGAATTGGCCCCCACAGACTTTGAAAAGTCTGTTGCTCTCAGTTGCTGAGGGGAAACAACTTCTAGGGAAGAGTACATTTGGTTGTAACACAAAGGGCAGCTACAAAAACCCCATAGAATTCTGCTGTTACTGCATTAAGGCACAACTCCAAATACCGACCTTCAGAAAAAGGAAATAGAATAATCAGGCTTGAGTCCTTGAAATAAAAGATACTGAGGCCCTGCATGAAATATTCATTTATTTGTTGAGACTTTAGCTACAAAGAACAGGCAAGACACAAAAAACAAAGGAATAAAAGTGAATGAAGTAGAATTTAAAGTGAAAATCTATGCAGACAATGAGGCTCTAACTGTCTTGGATCTCCTAAAATTGTTACAATATGTAATGGAACATATTGCAGAATTTGGTTCTTTCTCAGGATACAAAATCAACAGGAAGAAGATAAAAATGGTAATGAATTTTTCAATGCAACAACAAGATATTATAAAGAGTATAGAATGTACAGTAGCCAGCCACTCTTCACATTAAATATCTGTATAAATGTGGCTTTATAAATTATAATTTTATTAAAAACAATTATCAGAAGACTTGAAATCGATACAAGCAATCTTGTGGTTGGAAAGAATTTTCACAATCGAAATTAACATACTGCCAAAACTATTTTTCTTTATTCCAAATGCTACCTATACATATTGAAAAATAATATTGATAGTGTGGCAAAGACAGATAAATTTATTTGGAATGGCAAGAAACCAAGTATAAGCTTTAAAATATTACAAGACAAGAAAAAGAGAAGAGGGTTAGCAGTTGCAAATATAAAATTATATTAACAAGCAGCAGGCCTGGTTTGGATTGCAGATTGGATTAAAAACCTAAGACAAAGAATATTAAAACTTGAATCAGCAGACCCAGCTGAAGGTTTACACAATTATTTATGGATTAAGAAAATCAATTAAAATGATCAGAACAGAAGACAGAAGTCATAATTAGAAATAGACTTCTGAGAATATGGTTTACATGCCAACATTTATTGAGTCCTCCAAATTCTCTGCTCATGTCCCCAGTAGAAGCTTAGGTCCCTTCCAACTCTATGATTCTAAGAATACAAGAAATAAAAGTGGTTTTTCAATGTGCAGTGATACGGTAAATGCTCAGGGGAAAATCAAGCCCTGGCTCGATCTTAGAGAAGAAGGAATCAACATCCAATGATTGTGATATTATCAATCAGTTTCAAGACTAGAGGAAATTATCAGCTTGGAAGGTGGAGTGCTAAGAGAAGTAACTGAGTTCAAAAAGCTGATTATAAAACAAAAAGACCATCTACTATGATGGATATATAAATTATTGCTTCCGTTAGAAGTGAAAACATTGTATGATTAAATGAATGCAGAATTATAAAGAGCAGATGCCTATGCATCAATGGGAATGGTTATGGGAAAAAGAAATTAAGTTTACAGCCTAGAATTATCTACACAGCAAAATGAAAATGAAATGTCTGTCCAAACTTAGAAGAATGGGAAAACAAACTTGCTGACAGTCCAGTAATGGTGAAATTAACAACTTGAGAAACAGATCAATTACAAAATTTGAGGAGAAATGGAGTAAGAACGTAAGAACATAAAAGAAGTTATGTTGGGTCAGTTCAATGGCCCATCCAGTCCAACACTCTGTATCGCACAGTGGCTAAAAATCAGGTGCCTTCAGGAGGTCCACCAGTGGGACCAGACTCCAGAAGCCCATCCACCATTGCTTCCCAAGCACCAAGAATATGCAGCATCACTGTCCCAAACACTGCGTTCCATCTATACCTCTATCTATTGACCTCTGCTTCATATGTTTATCTAGCTCCCTCTTGAAGCTTTCTGTGCTTGTAGCCATCGCCACTTCCTGTGACAGTGAATTTCTTGTATTAATCACTCTTTGGGTTAAGAAGCATTTCCTTTTATCTGTTCTAACCCTACTGTTCATTAATTTCATTGAATGTTCCCAACTTCTTGTATTGTGAAAAAGTGAGAAAAGTACTTATTTTTCTACCTCCTCTATCCCATGTATAATGTTGTAAACCTCTATCATATCACCCCTCACGCATTGTTTCTCCAAGCTAAAGAACTCTAACCTCTTTAACATTTCTTAACAGTGGAAGTGTTTCATCCCCTTTATCATTTAGTTGCCCTTTTCTACACTTTTCCCAGTGCTATGTTTTTTGAGGTGTGGTGACACAGTATTCAAAATGAGGCTGTAGCATTGATTTATGTGGGGGCACTATGATACTGACTAATTTGTTTTCAATTCCCTTCCTAATAATCCCCAGCATAGCATTTGCCTTTTTAAATTACCTTCGCACATTGGGTCAACATTTTCAGTGTGTTATCTACCACAACCAAAATCTCTTTCCTGGTCAGTTGTATATCATGCAAACAGGAGACTACTTTAGAATGAGCAACAGTTTAAAAATTGTATATAAATTATTGCAATACAAAACCAGAATGAGAACAAGTTTTGCATATAAATGTATAAGTAAATGGATTTTGAACAGAAACATTTATTTTCTTATTATGAGATATATATAGACTTTCCTTTGTAGTTTGATATATTAAAAGTCATAGCAAGTATGGTGAAATACATAATGTTAAATATGTAGTAATGATGAAACTAATAATGTAGTTGCAAAATAGATCAGATATGAAATATGAAATTTAAGGTATCTGAAAATACCTCAAAAGAAGTAAGGATCATTGTAATTTATAGATAATGTTTTAAAATTATAATGAAGTTATGTCGGGGAGAAATAGTTTCTGTTTTATACACTCTAATATATAATCATCCTTGATATATACAATTGTGTTATATAATACCTCTTCTCCACTTTGTATCCTCTCCATACTATTACTTTGTTTTCTAAAATAATCAGAAATTTACATGCATTTGTTGTAAAAATGTTTCTGTAAAAATGAAATGTGTTGGAAATGTATTCCTGATCTTAGCGAAACTATTTGTACCACCAAATATACTGAGAAGAGCCATACTGGATGATAAACTTTTAGACAAGCTGTTTAACTAACCTTCAGAACACATGGATATATCTGTAAGTGTCTGTGAGTTTGATGTTTGTACATTTTACAAAGCTAGGAAACAATAGCCTCATCATTTATCATTGCAGTACTGACTTTTGAAGGGTTTCATGGAACAAATTCAGTTTTGAGAAATAGCTCCAATATTGTAAACTTAATATTGTAGACTGCAATATTGTAGACTTAAGATCATGACTGACTAGAAAGTTTCCATTGATTTTAATTGGATTATTCTATAATTAATTTGTTGAAGTATGCAATACACACTTCCTAAATCATTCGATTTGTGTAGAAAACACATCCAGTTGCAATTGTTCTTTTTTAAACATTTAGCTTGACAGTAATTTGAATACATTTGGGAAGATGGATCATGACAAATTCTTATAAGGAAATTGATTAACCATCCATTTTCACACATGCATAATTTGAACTATTTGGTTGTTTTTCTTTCACCTTCCTCAGAATAAGTGCAGTTTGTTTTCCCTCAAATGCTGCATACTGCTTAATGCATTTAATATATTTTGGGTTGGATCCAGTCAGCTTTTCCATTAATAAAAAGTACCAAAAAGGTTGTGCTGGGAATCATGGGATCTGCATAGACAAATGCCATGTGGTAAGGGGGCTGTAAAAAGGATGGGGGTTGGATAAGAAGAAGAAGACGACATTGGATTTATATTCCACCCTCCACTCAAGAGTCTCAGAGTGGCTCACAATCTCCTTTATCTCCCTCCCCCACAACAGACACCCTGTGAGGTGGGTGGGGCTGAGAGGACTCTCATAGCAGCTGCCCTTTCAAGGACAACCTCTGCCACAGCTATGGCTGGCCCAAGGTCATGCCAGCAGGTGCAAGTGGAGGAGTGGGGAATCAAACCTGGTTCTCCCAGATAAGAGTCCGCACACTTAACCACTACGCCAAACTGGGAAAGAAACTGAGAGCAAGTGGGAAAGGTGGCTGGAATATTATCTATTATTTCACTTGTAGCTCTGAAAGATTTTATTCCATGACCTCCACTGCTGCAAATATAAGTGCATTTCTCAAATAATAGTGAGAAACTTTCTGAACACCTCCATATCCTCTTTAGGATTGTCTCACACAGATAAGGAATAGCACCTACTGAATTTCTTATTGCACTCTTTGTCAAATTGTTCACAGTGTTAAACTGACTTTCTACACTGATTTATACTGAATAAGAAGCAGGATTATGGATGGGTGTGAACCGGCTCACGAACTAAAGTTCATGGTTTATGAAGTCTAGTTCATGGTGGCTCTGCCATCACAAACTTTCATGAACTTTTAGTGCTGTTCGTAGCAGTTTATGGCAGTTTGTGAATGGACACTAGCTGGCACTGATCAATTAAACTGTTTACAAAACTCCAAGGAAATGGGGAGGGGGGAATTATCCATTTTTGAAAACATCAATAGTCCTCCAAAGCTTAACAGGCACTGCTAGCTGTCTATCACAGAATTTCCATTCTGCTCAAAATCCTATATATTCAGTCAGCTCCTCTCCCATTCTTTCCTGTGCTGGCTGATAAGAGAGAGGCACAGAGCTTGTTAAAAGCAGAGAAGATTAATTGCTTTCTGCTTGTGATCTTCTCTGCTGCTGGGGTTTGGGTAGGTTGAGTCAGGGCTCTGTGCCACCAAGTTTGTCTGCTCATGCTGAGCACTGGGACTTAGCTGCTGAGTGCTTCAGCAGTGAAGACCAAGATTTCATATTCCCCATCCCTCCTGACTCTGATCTGTTCTCTGCTGCTGGGGGTTGGATGGGTGAACTCAGAGCTCTGAGCCACCAAGTCTCTTTGCTCATGCTGAGCACAGGGGCTTAGCTGGTGGGTGCCTCAGATGAGCGCCCACACTTACATATCCTCCCAGGTCATAGGTCAGGGGTGGCAAATTGAACCTGGTTCTCCAGATTAGAGTCTGCTGCTCTTAACCACTACACCAAACTGGCTCCACAGTGAGAGGAGGAAGAGGCCCACTCTCTCTCAGTGGAAACAAGCTGCCCACACTCTGGGTGCCATGGTTGGAACCCCAAGGCAGATGACTATCTAAATTCAGTGTGATGGGTTTGTTTTGATGTTGGGTTGATGGAGCCATTTTTTTTCCAATCTAGACTGCTGTGGCTGAATGTGCCTGCTCTGGCCTGCAGGCCCTGTTCTACTTTGCCCTCCTTCCTTTTCCTTCTCTTTAGGGTAGCCTGCCACTACTACGTGATCATTGTAGGGAATTACCGCTAAGAGGATCAGGACTCCCAGCTTCCTTTCCAAACTCTGAGGCCTTGCCTCTGTGTCTCCTACTGCCAAGACAGTGGAGGTCTTTGTGGTACAGAGAACCACTCCAAGCATCCAAAGTTATAAAATATTTATTAAAATAAAAATGTTTACAAGCATGCTTTTAGCACTGTGACAGCTTTGAGCAAGAGAAACAAAAGAATTGGGTAAAAATGCAATGTCCCTCACATTAGACATGCCCTATAGGATGTCCCTCACATTAGACATGCCCTATAAGACGTTAAAATAGGACAGGCTCCTTAAGCTTAGGGTGTTAGTAAACTTTTCAGAGTTCCATTACCTTGCAGCTGTCTGTAGCTCTCTGGCCAAGCACATGGTCAAAGATAGCTGCCTTCTCAGAGGAGACATCTGTGTGCAATCAATTATCATGCCTTAGCACCCAAGGAAAAAAAGAGCATCTTCCTTTTGCAAGGAGATTTTATCATCTCTGTTTACCACCACCACCACCCCCCCACACACACACACACTTGACCCAGTTGTTGGAAGAGAAGGACCAGAAGCTGTCACTTAGTCTCAGCCTCCTGGGGAGGGGGGTTACAAGAGAGCCAAATAGAGAGACAGCTGAACTATGGGTTTCCTTCCTGTTTTCTCTTCTGCCTCTGTCCCTTCGATGTGTAGACTTATACTCTCATAAAATTACTTCCTTCCTTCCCCACACACACAAAAAAGGAGCACCATCTTTGGCACCACGGATACAATCTCCATCTGCATCCATCCAAGTAGTAAGTATATATTCTATTCCTATCTCTCATCTATTCTATCTAGAATGGAATTCATGAAATAAAGTACTCTTTATTAGTTTTGAAACTGACAAGTGGCTTTGTGTAACTCTGTAGCCACAAAGCTAGAGAGAATCAAAGAACCCTGATATCATTATGCCCAATAGGATCAGTGAAACATTGGTGTGCTGAAGAGAATTATAGAAAAAGAAAGAGAGGAGAGATCTGAAAACCCACCGTTCCAACCAATGCTCTCTCTAAGCTATGGAGTCTTGTAAGCACAAACTCTACTTTGTAAGCTACTGACATTAAAGTTGTCAACTACTGCATAAATTAGTTTACTCTGGGGCCATTTTTCCTAAGCTAGAACAAAAATGTGTGAGCCAGATGCTAAAACACTGTAAGTTAGGCTTACACTAACTCAGCTTAGAGGGAACACTGGTTCCAACCACTTCTCCTAGGCACGCCATCTCATAGAGAAGGTCCAAGTACAGTGCCAGCGATGACAATTTCTGCCAGGGTGGACCGCTCATTTCCAAACTGTTCTTGCACTTTGTGGTAGCAGCTCTTGGTGGAACAAAACCAAATAGCTATTCCCACATGTTTGTCCACTGGTATTGGCTTCCTCAATTGAGTAGTGTTGCACTGGAGGTGAGGGGTGAGGACATCCACAGTCTCATAAAAAGTGCCATAGGTCATTTGAAAGTTTTGCAGTCGCTCTTTTTAAAAAACAACAAGAACACATACTTTATTATGAAATATTAATAAATACAAGCAAAAAGAACAATTGATCCCACCACTCTGTGCTGCAAGGGACGACCCTGCATTGACAGTGGCCACCCAGCTATACCAGGGGAAACCACTGTTCAATCAAACTTTTATGCTGAGGGTAAAGTTTCATCCTGGAGAAACCTTTGCTTGCATAGTGGAGATTCTGAGTTGCCCATTTAGCATGTTTTTTTGAGAAGTAATGCACAATCTTAGGCTGCTTTCAAACTGAAAGCTGATCAGCTTCTAGAGTAAAATAACTGCAGACCTGCAATCAGCCATGCTTGTTACTGCAGAATAGTGCTGTAGTGAGCTGTGTACCTGATGCAACTCAGGTAAGGAATTTGAAATATTGGGGGAACCAATCACAGGGACTGCTGAGATGTGGGGAAAGAGGCAACCAATAAGGGGTGAGACACGTATCTCAGGTATGACCCTCAGGTGTGGTGTGAGGAGCTGTGATGGGACTGGACTATAATGGGAAATGAGCTACCTCCCTGATCTTGCTGAAGTGCAATGCTTCAGCACATGAGCATAAAAAGTGTGTGTGGGGGGGAGGGAGAAAATTGATCCTAACATGAGTGAGAACAGACAGATCCATGACAGAAAAAGTGAAAAAACATTTGAGTGTGAACTGATCACACCAATGCCACAATAATCACAACTGCCATTACACCCACAAAACCCTGAAAGATTGCTGCAGTCTGGAAAACACCTTAGTTACTCTGAGCCTTTTTCAGACTAGCACACATTTCTTACTTGGAACAAAACTACAATAAACCTCCAACTGATAGTACTAAACCATCTTATTCAAAAATCAAAGGAGCAAATGAACCATTCCACTACAGAGCACCCCAATTATACCACACACACAAAGAGACATCACAATTTATTGACTTTATCTGGAGAGATTTTTTTGAGGAATGCATATAAGCTAGTCAGATAAAATAAGAACCCCAAACTTGGTTATTGTTTTCATTTTTGAAGTTATCAGTTCTTGAGAAAATAGAAATAAATTAGGCTAATCAAGATTTGAATAAATTCTGTGATGTGTTCTGTGCAGCAGACTGGCTCTAAATTAAAGGTAATTCAGTGACATGGATAGCAAAGCCCCACAAACCTAATACTTTTAAGTAATGTTCATATAAGCAATCACCAGACCAAATGCATTCATTAAGATAAATGCTATGGGCTTTTCAACCAGATACAATTTAAACAACAAATTAGTATAACTTAACCCAGTAGAAAGAATTAGGGCTATGTAGCCTTGTATTGGGAAAACAAAGACTTTCCACTCTCAAAAGTGAATGTTTATTAAATGTTGATTCACTAGCAATTCTTTTACAATGACACATAAAGCAGTTGGTCAATATCAATTGTAAAGACATCACTTGGGCTATTTAATTGCACTAGCTCTGGAAATTAGTACTACGCCACAGTATGGTTTCATTTGATGATTGGCAATACAAAAACAAAACCCACAAACCCTTCCAGTATCCAGGCAGAAAGACAGACAGACATTATTACCAATGGAGCTCAATGGGCCAGCGCAGTGGCTAGGGCTCTCCCATTACATTGAAGGAGTTAAAGTCACCCATGTCAAAAGTGAGAGGCAGCTGTCAGTGAAAGGGTGGGGTCTGAAGGGCAGTCAGGAGTTTTTCCTTCCTAAGTGTCTAATCTATTAGACGCAAGTTGGTTTCAATGACCATGAATCCTAGAGAATCCCAGTGTAACATGCCTGGCTCAATGATGTCACTTCTGGGAGATGTCATTGTGCCACATGCACAAAGTATGCGAGAGGAATCCCTCACTGCAGTGGCATAGGGACTTGGCAACCCTATAGCCAACTCATTCTGGTTTTCTGCCCATTCTCCTCCCTTGCAATACTGCAGAAACCAACTGTATTTGGAAGACATTCTAGAAACATTTCTTTAACTTTACAAAAGGAGGCCAGTATTTCTATGCATGGGTTGGCATAATTAAACCTCTCCTTTTGCAGTTGTGTTTATAACAGCAATTGTATTCCCAGTGCAGGAGACAAATCCTGCCTCATGACTCCCATAGCTGCAACTGAGTGAACTGAAAATACATACTTTGGTTACATACTTTATATTAGTATATACATCTTGTGTGTAACTCTGCCATATGATTAAAAAAAAATCTATTTACTAACCATCAGACATCACTGGGAGCAAACCAAACAACAAACCTTTAAGGTCATAAATTAACCACCCTCTCCCTCCCAACACACACACACGCACACACACACACACTATGAAGATTGGATGAGGAAGAGAGAAGGGATAAGCAGAGGGAAGGGAGGACATTTGAATAGGTTACAGTGCCTGATCCAAGAGGGATAAGAAATGGAGAACTGCCAGGAATCTGCACAGCAGGTGTCCAAGGCAACAGAGTGTTGAGGAGAGAACAGAAGCCTGCAAAATGGTTGCAGGTTATCCAGGTGGTATGACCTGACACACTTTCCACTGATTTGGGATGGTCTTTTTCTGGGGGAGGGTCCCATAGCTAGACATGAGACCTCACTTTCTCAGGTCCAGGATATGAAGTTTGAATTTGACTGAGCAATTTGAAGGTAACTGCTGTCAAAATCTGACAGGAAGACTAGGAGGGAAATGCCCAGGGCTTTTTTGTAGCAGGAACTCCTTTGCATATTAGGCCATACACCCCTTATGTAGCCAGTCCTCCTGGAGCTTACAGTAGGCCCTGTACTAAGAGCCCTGTAAGCTCTTGGAGGATTGGCTACATCATGGATGTGTGGTCTAATATTCAAAGGAGTTTCTGCTACAAAAAAAAAGTCCTGGAAATACCTGACCTTACAAGGTGGGGCAATTGTTGGATGGTTTAACATATTGATAAAGGATGGTGTGTGTGTGTGTGTGTGTGTGTGTGTGAATAACTGACTTGATAGCTGATCCTGGGTGGGGGGAGGTTAGTCTCTCTTTATGAATGGCTGGTTGTATTAGTGATACTTAAAGGTTGGCCAGCTGTCTATAGCTGGATGTGGTTTGCATTGCTTTGATGTGTTAGACCATGCCCTGGAACAGGAGGGATGTGAATGTTTTATGCACCTCTGTGACAGAATATACCTTGATCATGGCAAAACAGGTATGCTCTTTAGACTCTCTCTCAAGATCCCAACTGTGCTTAGGCTTTCAAGAGGTTGCCTTGCAAAACAACTAAGAGGAGATTGGGGATCAAATTTAAGATATCTCAGCAGGAAGAGGGGACGGGGCCTCACAGACTGACATACTTGACAGCCTGCTATCTCCTGGACTGTATGGTGAGGACAGCAAAGAGGCAGGCAGGAGGGGCTGGAAGATGAGTTGATGGGGACTTTCCCCTTTTCCTCTAAGGGAACAGCTTACACTGAGGACAGGAAGAGAACTGGGCTGCAGAGTTACAAATACAAAAACACTTAAATCAGTTAGTTCAATAAATTGGAGTTTGCACAGAGATATATAAAAATGAAAGTAACAGAGAACACACAGTGAATTTACAAAAATCAAAGTTTTGTATTGATTGGGCTCTAGATATACTAGAAGTTACTAGTCAGAACATAAGAAAATTGAAGGCTTCATTTTCAAAGTTATTCCTAAATTATTCTGAACAAGCATTAGATCAACTCACTATAAATAGGTGTCACAACAAGCACAGCCTCAGACCAGGGGTCCCTTCACACAGTCCAAGAACTCCCTTCCTCGGTCCTCACAGCCTGCCTTTCTTAGACAAACCCACCCCAGTGAGCCCTATCCCATTTCTGAAGTTTCAGACCTCTGTGCCTTTCCTGTTGTTCCAAACACCAGGGCCTCTTTGCTACTTCTCAGCTCTATTCAAAGCACCATGAGCAAGCTCCAGGAGAAAGCCCCAGAAAGATTCTGTCTGCCTTTTTACAGGGTCAGTTATTGAAACCAACTTGCTTCTAATAGGAAGGAGGAAAAATACACATTAAAGCCAGTGTGGTACAATGGTTAGAGTGCTGGGTTAGGTTTTGAGACACCTAACTCCCATTCTGCCATGGAAGCTTACTGACTAGCCTCAGATCAATCACACACTCACAGCCTAACCCACCTCACAGAGTTGTTTTGAGGTTAAAAAGGGGGAAAGAATCCTCCTGACTGGGGAGAAAGGCAAGGTATGAATGAAGTAATGAGAAACAACATCATGAGTGTATTTTGAAAAAAGTTGGAATAGTAATAATACAAGCATCAGACAGCAAGAAACAAAACAGACTTGCATCCACATGCCCACTTAGATCTCCATATGCATGTGTTTATCTTTCATTTAAAAAGCCATATCCACGTAAGAAGTAAGGAATAATTGTCACTGCATCATTTATGGTAAAACCCAATGAATTTGCTGGATATTATAATTCAACTTGATTTCTCCCCGCCCATCGCAATCACTTTAGTAAATACCATCTTCAGTCATCTTTGTGAATAACCTGAGATTAAATGCATACAACATATAAGATCTTTAAACCATCAGAATCAACTTTATTTGGAGTAACATGACACATTTTAGGAGAGTGAACATTTAACCATCTTAATCTATTTGCATTCAGTTGAGATAAGTTATCAGGAGTTCAGTAATTGAATTTCTTTCTAATTTATATAGAGTCTCCCTTCAGGGGACACATTAATTGGTAGGACCAAGATTACATAACATTAAAATGTTCTGCTAGAGATCAAGTAGGAGAAAGCCAAACACAAACAGTATTGTTGTGTATGTGGACTCATGATATGTTCCTGTATGACTGTTCCTGCCTGGCTCATTGGAGCCTTTAAGACTGCGCTTGGGGGATCTGGATCCAAATCCCTGCTGCCCTAACCCAATCAGAGGCCCCTTGAAGGTTCAAATGACCCAATGGTGTTCTATTGTGGAAACCTTGAACTGTATGTAGTTGGCCATGTTGGCCCTAGTCTTTAGTTTTCTGGTTCAGCCGTCACCATACTGTACTGAATAAAGAGTACTATGATCACTGCAACCGCATCTCTTCTCTGCATCGAACCCGCTATAATATCAGTGTATACCACATGAATTTTTATACTTTCTACTAATCAAAATAACAAAACACAACATGCAGGCTCAAGTTCTTTAGAATGTTGTTATCAGCCTAGAAGTTTAAAAAGTGTGTGTGTGGGAGGAGGGGGGTGGAAATCTTCCTTGTCTCTTGTTTTCATCCTGTGGATGTTAAAGCAAGTTCCTTTGCAGTCACATATAAGAAACTTCAAGAACAGAATGGAGAGAGAAATTGCTGAATTACAAATTATTATGAAACTTGGGACAAGTACCTCCCCAGGACTGAACAGGGATATTGGGGGTTTTTTATCTCATTACATATGCTAAGCCCACTCTCAGTGAGTATAGCTATACATCTACAGTATTCCAATGTATTTCTCTTTAATAATAGTGTATAAGAATAATGTTTTTGTACTAACATACTCAAATAAGGGATAATGGCTGTTTATCTCATTACATATGCTTAACCCATTTTCATTATATGTATTCTTTTTTTCTAATAGCAAACTAGAATGATGTTTATAATGTATAGAATAATGTTGGGAAGTAAATTAGGTGGACAAGAACAAGGTAATACATGTCCTATTGTTTTACCTAGACTTTCAGCAACACCAATTGGCATGCAATTTTTATTACCTTTTATTGCTATCCACACCAAATGGTCTTCTAATTTGTTACACAGTTTTGCCATGTGATCCTAGCTTTGTATCAGTTTGCATTCTTAACCCACCAACTACATGTATTTTAGCCCACTGTACCTTATCCCCTCGTCTGAAGAAATATGCCTGCATACAAAAGCTTATGGTCTGAATAAAACTTTGTTGGTCTTAAAGGTGCACGTTGACTCCTACTTTGTTCTGCTACTTCAGTCAGACCAACATGGCTGTCCACTTGGATCTATGTACTGGTATATCATTCCTTTTCTCTGTTGTCAGTTTTTATTGTACATAGTCTACAATGTTATTTCTTTTTAAAAGTGTTCAATCTATACCTTGTAAAACTTTATACTGGTTGTACTTATTGATTATATTTCCATTTCTTACACAATGCTCTCCTGTGAGGCTGAAGTAACTTATATTTCTGAATTCCTTCTTGCCACCCCCATGATCATAACAGCAGTTCACAAACTGCCTCTATATTCTGCCTTTCTAATCCTTCCTAAACAAGCCCCATGGCGCAGAGTGGTAAAGCTGCAGTCGGAGCCTTCTGCTCATGACCTGAGTCCGATCCCAGCGGAAGCTGGTTCAGGTAGCCAGCTCCAGGTTGACTCAGCCTTCCATCTTTCTGAGTACCCAGCTTGCTGGGGGTAAAGTGTAGCTGACTGGGGAAGGCAATGGCAAACCACCCCATAAAAAGTCTGCCATGAAAGCGTTGTGAAAGCAACATTGCCCCAGAGTCAAAAATGACTGGGACTACCTTTACCTTAATCCTTCCTATCATATTTAAAGAATGAGAAGCATCCAATGTTCTACTGCTTCTTTAAGAAGGAAAAATCTCCCCCGCAACCATACACTTAGCCTAGTATGGTATGGCAAGTCCCAGCAGTCATTTAGCCTAGTATGGTATGGCAAGTCCCAGCAGTTATGCGTAGTTATTTATAAGTCACTTTTACTTTACCTCTCCAGAAACTGCTCAAGGCAGCTAATTTAAAATATGACAATAAAAATAATGTTAAAAAAGCCTAGTAAATCATTTTAAACCGGTTCACTAAAACTGACCCATAAACAATAATACTAATACGTATGGAAGGAAGGGTAGTGTTTTTTCACTCCCCCCTTCTAGTGTTTCAACAAAAGCACAGATGTTACAAGCAGAAAGGCACAATATACTTGTTACCTAGAAGGAATGCCAAAGCTTAGTTGAGACTCATTTCCTTAATAAGTTGACAGATCCTTCAGGGCAGACAGGAGCCTGTGAGGTAATAAAATACCCCAGAATAGAATACCCCAGAATAGAAATCAGATATAGTACAGCAAAATGCCACTGAGCTCTTAATTGTTCCAAAGGAGACTTTATGGAGCATAGCAACCTGGAAAAAGAACTGTGAGAGGAGTGGTTTTTATTTTATTTATTTATTTATTTCTCAGATTTATATCCCGTCCTCCCTGCCAAAGCAGGCTCAGGGCAGCTAACAACAGTCAAACTAAAACAATAAAACAGTAAATAAACAATTAAAATTTTAACAATTAATTAATACCAATTAAATAATATTAAAGATGCCTTGCTGTTAAGGTAAAATCCAAGCTATGCCAAGCATGGCTCTGATAGTTTCAGCGGGAGCTTCTATAAATCTGAAAAACATTCAAGCTGGTGCATCAACTTTAGCAGCCAAGAATGATGCAACTGATGTGTTCTATAGCTAAGCAAAAAAATTTACTGATATCATTCCAAAACATGATGTGCTGCTAATTACTGGGGAATGCCAGAATTCTGGGGCTGGAAGTGTCTTTGAACAAATTAAAATGGCATATGTGGACTAGAAGAGATCTATGAACAACAAGAGAAACTCATTAAGTTTCGTTGTGAGAACCAGGCTTCCCCCACAGCAATTAATTCAGCTTCCCATGAGTGATGGGAGGGGAGAATCCTTGAAATTCTTCAGATAAGCTCCATAAATATTTAGTCAACATTCTCATCACACATAAGGAAGATGTAGTCTTGGTGTCAAAGATGACAACTGGCAAGAATATTCATTCAAATTATCAATCTTTGTTATGATAGCAATTCATCAAAATCATGAATAGCAATGTGATGATATTCTATTCACTGCCAAGATAGGCAGCTTGATGAGGAAGTTAAAGTGTAAAAATTGATCTAACTGTAAATTAAGACGTTTGCTGTATTTTACACAATTATTACCAATACAAAAACATAAACCAAGATTTTCCTTTTGTGTGTGTGCTTTCCCCTCTTAGTGACAACCTGACATGTAAGAATGGAATAAAGAACTAAATGAACTGTTATTATGCATTCTGTGGAAATTTCTATCAAATCTTCATTTCCCACATTTAGAGGATGTCAATCTTTTCCAATATTAGTGAATGCCATTGCTCAAGGCCCAATTGGAATTCAAAGGAGGCTCTCCTTTACCCTCTATTCCTTTTTGATAGGCAAATTATTTTTATTGGGCTGATGTTACAATGCAATTCTAACAAGAGTTATGCCCATTTAATTCTATTGAAGTCTATGGGCTTTGAAGGGTAAAACACAAGACTCTTTCTTCTAGTGAAGAACCTTTCAGGGAAGGCTATGAAACAATATATTAATTTTTCAGGAAGAACTATATAGAATAGATTCTTACATGGCTCAGTATAAAAATTTTAATTTCTATTTTTTCCTACTGCATCACTTCCGTGCTTTCTGAGGAACTATGAATACTGAACTTAATTGCTTGATTTTCATTTGTATGAATTGATAAATGTTTTGTAAAAATTAGTAACTGAGTGTGCACTATTTTTGTCACCAGGTTCATATCCATGTAGCTTGAATACCCATGTTTCAGCATGGAAAAAACTCTATGATAATCATAGAGTTTCCGCCCCCTGCCAAAAAAAGTGCTAGAGCTTCCCTCTGTGATGTGCCCAGCAGGATAACATCACTTACAGGTGATGTCATTGTGCTGGGCAAATACCGTGAGCTGGTGCTCTTTGGGGGTGGATCTCCCCCAACAGCCAGTTCCATGGCAGCAGGTTGGAGGTCCCAAAATCAGGGGAAACCCCACCCTGGTGGAGGCTGGGAACCCTAGCTCATCATGAGCAGAGAGACTGGGTGGCACACTCAGAGCAAAGAGCAGTCCAGAGCAAAGATCAGGACTTGACACACCATTAGGGAGAAAGTCAGCCTTGGCTGATCTCCTCTTCGCCATGCAGGATGGTCATTGTGGAGGGGATAGCATCCTACTCTGTACTCTTCTGCTCCACTAAGTGTACAATGCATAAGTGGAGTTCCTTTTCTCCCCACATCTCTTGCACAGTGGACAGGGTAAGGTTCCCTGTGCATTTGGTGTGTGTAGCCTGCACAGGGTCTGTTCTATACACTCCCGAAGTTGCATTTGACATTTTCTCAAAAACACATTCCTGAGGGCATTTTCTTGGGGGGGGGGGGGCTATAACTCAGACCCCCGAAGTCTAACCCACATATATCTTGGAGAGCAAGTAGAGGAGCGTCTACTGTGAGTTTGGTGCCTCTAGCTTGCACAGGGTCTGTTCTATACACTCCTGAAGCTGTGCCTGACATTCCTCCAAAAGCACTTTCCTGGGGGCACTTTCTACTAAGTCCAAACTTGGAGGGCAAGTAGAGAAGTGCTAGTTGGAGATTCCCTGTGAGTTTGGAGTATCTAGCACACTGAGCCTCAGTTACCTTTCTTATCCATCTGAGAAGCAAAAGATTACGAAAAGAAACTGCAAAATGTGAGAGGGGTCAGATGCCAGAATACAATTTCTCTTGTTAAAACAAGCACAGAGTAGAATGTAGAATGAAAAGAAAAGGGGAATCAGAGTTTTATCTCTCTGCTGAAATGTTTACCCAGAGGTCATTTGGTAGAAAAATAGGTGGTGGAGCTCATCCAAGGATTGTTATGCAGCTGCACATACTATTCAATGGACAAGGAGGTGGAACTCTCAGGAGGAGGTGGAACTCTCAGAAAGGTTCAGGAGCTGCACTCCTTTGAGTTCCCACTAAATCCAAGGCCTGTGTTTACCATTCTTGATTTACAGATGTTTGGCCCTGCAGGGTTTACCTTCATCCTTGCAGTTCTTTTTTTAAAAAAATATGCACTGGAAAGGTATTGTCTCCAAGGCCACGGTCACACTCACCATTAAATCCATCCCTAACCCGTCGCTATTATACCCCGCAGCTTTTTTACAATGAATTTCCTGATCAGACATTCCTCCATCCTTCAGTTCTAAGCAGCGTTGGTCCTGTCATTGGTTGATCAGAGGTCTCAACCGGACCTCATTTTTTGAGATGGCATTCCACACTCACACAAGAGCAATACCGTGGGATACCATGCTTGGCTTTTTTCCCTCTTTTTTTAAAAAAAGGTGCCAGCAAAGGTGGGTGATCTGCCCCCCCCCCCAATTTAAACACCCGCCCAGGGAGGGGAAGCCTGGAAGTTCTCTTTGCTATCTCCTGGCGGGGAGACAGCAAAGGTGAGTGATCTTCTCCCCCCCCCCCCATTTAAACACCCCACCGTGGTGTTTAAATGGGAGAGCATGGTAACTCTCTTTGCTGTCTCTCCGCCTGGTGGGGAGACGGCAAAGGTGGGTCATCTTCCTCCCCCCCCCCCCCGTATTTAAATGGGACAGGGTATAAGCAAGAATGGGCCAGAATAGGCCGGAATGGGCATCAAACAATGTAGACTGTCACAAAAAATGAATACCCCACTGGGGTGTTTAAATGGGGAAGAGCACAGGAGCTCTCTTTGCCATCTCTCCGCCTGTTGGGGAGAAGGCAAAGGTGGGCGATCTGCCTTTTCTTCACATTTAAACACCCCACCTGGGTGTTTAAAGGGGGGAAGTGGGAAGCCCGGGAACTGCCTTTGCCATCTCCCTGCCTGGCAGGGAGACAGCAAAGGTGAGTGATCTGCCTCCCCCCCCCCCCCCTATTTAGGAAAGGTCCCCTGTGCAAGTACCAGTCATTTTTGACTCTGGGATGATGCTGCTTTCACAAAATTTTCATGGCAGACCTTTTACGGGGTGGTTTGCCATTGCCTTCCCCGGTCATTACACTTCCCCCTCCCAGCAAGCTAGGTACTCATTTTACTGACCTCGGAAGGTTGGAAGGCTGAGTCAACAATTGCTGGCACAATGATATCATTTAGGGTGGGCTCTCTCAGGGAAGCGGATGTGCGCTTGCAACGAGTTGGCTACAATGGAGCGTTCAAACATAGAAAGTACGCGCGGGAGTTGTCGGAAGCATTCTTGGTCCGGATTTAATGTACTATCAAAAAAGTCCGCGTACAACGATCGTTGCCAGATGCTGATGTTTGGACAACCATATAAAATCCAACATGCATCTGACTTTCATCCATGCCCATCTCATCAGTTTATGTGCGTCTGACCTCGGTGAAAGAGTGGTAAGGAAGCTCAATTATTCACCCAGTTGTAGAACATATCTGATGGTTACTTTTGTCCTCCCTGCCACTGTAGCTAATTGATGGTTAGGTTTTAGAGGAGAAAATAAAGAGTACAAATACCATACCTAACACTAAAAAGTTGTTAAATAGAGGTATGATAGAATATTTTTAAAAGGTTTTTTTATTTCATTGGTATATACATGAGACTCATATGCAGAACTCTAAGTATTTTAGGTACCACAGTTCTAGTATGTTTCCCTGTATTTTGATAATGGCTAAACTGAACTCCATTCATCAGGAGCAATATTCTAAGGACAAAAGGAAAGGAAAGGTCCCCTGTGCAAGCACCAGTTGTTTCTGACTTTGGGGTGATGTTGCTTTCACGTTTTCACAGCAGACTTTTTTATGGGGTGATTTGACATTGCCTTCCCCAGTCATCTACACTTTCCTCCCAGGAAGCTGGGTACTCATTTTACTGACCTCAGAAGGATGGAAGGCTGAGTCAACCTTGAGCCGACTACCTGAAAACCCAGCTTCTGCCAGGAATCGAACTCAGGTTGTGAGCAGAGCTTAGGACTGCAGTATTGCAGCTTTAACACTCTGCGCCACGGGGCTCTTTTTTGTCTAAGGACAAAAACTATGGATCAAATGCAGAAAGGTGTTATTGTAGAAACAAGGGAAAAATGATCCTTTGTTCTGCAAATATTTTTCTCAAACATTATTTCATTGATGCCTTACAGTAGGAGCAATTAGTTTTTCTTCTATAACAAGGTTTCTGAAGTTGGCATTAGCCAATTTTACCAGTTTTTGGAACCGAATTACCCTCAGCATAAGACATTTGCTTCTAAAATTCTGTTTGGAACAATGTACATCTGTGAACAGCTCTCTTCTGTAATGAATGCCAATAAATCAAAAGTATGTTCTCAGAACTGCACACTCAATCAGGGACTGTTAAATAAAGGAACTACTATAAGAGTGTTACTGTTTTAAGCATGTTTGTATTTTGAATATAAAATATCATTGTGTTTGCCTGTGTCCTTTAACAAGTTTGTAACTGGTACCTGGCATTACATTTTATGGTACACATGGCCTAGCCCAACAAAGTGATATTTATGTCAGATTCAGTCCTGATAGCAAATGAGTTTGACTCCATGGTTTAACTATACAGTTTTGCTCAAATGCCAGAGAGCCCCTGGTGACTCACTGATGTCATTTCCGGGCACATGGGAAATGATGTTATTTCATCAGGAAGGTGTCAAGTCGACAGATTCAATAACAAGTTCTTGTTGATAACAAAGTAGCTAGTTTATTGATATCATGGTTCTCGACTACAAGGAGATTGAAAGACTAAAGATCATACAGTAGAAGGCAATCATATAAGGTACACTTCAAAGGGATTCTTGAGGGAGGGGTACTATGCAGGGCACATTCACACATTGATGTTACAATTTTGTTCTCAGACCTGCTTTGGCACCAACCTCCCCCGATGCCCAGCCTGAGAAGGCACGATAATCTCTTTCACATATTCCCATTTCAAAGCACAACTACATAACAAAGGAAAGGAGGGGGGTGAGGAGAGTTCAAGCTAGCAGCATTGGCATACAGTATGGCTTTTACCCAGGATGCTTCTCTCCTGAACCAAAGATTGAGTGCAGGCTTGACCAGAATTAAAGCAGACTTGACATACTGCTCCCCCTAAGCCCCCTCCACAGCCCGAGGCAGTGGGAGAGGCTGGTTGGTCTTAGAGTCCCGGACTTCGTGGATTGAAAGGCTTTGTTTCTCCCTCCGAGTTGGGAGGGGTCCTGGTGGTTGAGGATGCCAACTCGAAGAACCGGGGTCTCGACGGAGCAGGCTGCAATGAAATACAAGGTGTATTTTACCAAGGGCAGGTGGCAGGTCCAACTCTACAGTCACTGGATTAATAACCCTTTTGATTCTGAAGGGCCCCAGGAACTTATAGGCTAATTTCCTGGAGGGCTGTGAGAGAGGTAGGTTCTTGGTTGACAGAAACACAGAATCCCCGACTTTGAAATCCCAAGCGGGGGCATGGGACTTGTCATAGTATTTTTTGTAAGTTTCCTTTGCAGCCTCTAGGTTTTCTTGGATGGTCGGCCAGCTTCGGCTTGGCCCCTGCCACCACTGTTCAAACGCTGAGGGAGTTCCCTGGCCTCCCCCTCCTGGCAGCAGTGGGATGGGCTTCCCCTCATACCCAAACACGGTAGAGAAGGGGGAGGCTTTGGTGGAACTATGCATACTATTGTTGTAGCCATATTCAGCAAAGGGAAGGAGATCAGCCCAGTCTGACTGGCGCTGATTGATGAAGCACCTTAAGTATTGATCTAGCACCCCGCTCACCCTCTCCATCTGTCCATCCGTCTGTGGGTGATAGGCTGAGCTCAAACCCTGTTCCATCCCCACCAGTTTGCAAAACTCCCGCCAGAAGGTGGCAACGAACTGCGGCCCGCGGTCGCTAATGACCTTGTCAGGGAACGAGTGTAGTTTTACCACGTGATCAAAGAACACGGCCGCTAATTTCTTGGCCGTGTGTAGTTGGGCACATGGGATGAAGTGGACTTGCTTTGAGAAAGTGTCGACCACCACTAGTATCACTGTTTTTCCTTGGGAGGGGGGTAATTCCACTATAAAGTCCATGGACACTACCGACCATGGGCGTTTGGCCGTTTCTATTGGGTGCAGGAGACCTGGAGGCTTCCCCTGCCTTCGCTTGGCCATGAGACACACTGGGCAGCTAGCCACGAACTCCGACACTTCCTTCTCGAGGGACGGCCACCAGAATTGCCGGTTGACTAGGTGCAGGGTTTTTACGTAACCAAAGTGCCCGGCTAGTTTGGAGGAGTGGCAGAGCTGCAGGATCTCCCTTCGCAGCCCCTCAGGGATGTAAAGCTTTTCCCCCTTGTACCAGAGTCCATCTTTTCCCTTCAGCACTCCCTCTGGCCGGGTTCCCCCCTCCCTCTCCGTTTCCATGGCAATTCGTTCGCTGCTAATCCCTTCTAGCTCCCTCCTCTTCTGCGATCGGGTGTTGACCATGGCCGCCACTTGGGAGGGCAGAATTAAAGAGTCCACCACCTCTTCCCTCTGGCTCTCATGTTGCGGGAGCCGGGAAAGAGCATCGGCCAGAAAATTCCTGGTTCCCGGGATGTGCTTCAGGGTGAAATCGAATTTGGAAAAGAAGCCTGCCCACTGAATTTGCTTTTCACTCAGCTTCCTTTTTCCCGTCAGGGCTTCGAGGTTTTTGTGATCCGTCCAAATTTCGAACGGCACCTTAGCTCCCTCGAGCCAAGACCTCCAGGTTTTCAGGGCAAACATGACTGCAAAGGCCTCTTTATCCCACACTGACCAGTTCCTTTGTTCCCCCGAGAATTTCCGGGAGATGTAGGCGCAGGGTCGCAATTTCCCCTCCCTATCTTTCTGCATGAGAATGGCTCCTACGGCCACGTCGGAGCCGTCACATTGCACCACGAAGGCCCGTTGTTCATTGGGGTGGCTCAAGACGGGTTCGCTAGTGAACAAGCGCTTTAGGTGGTCAAAGGCTTCCTGGCACCTAGGTGTCCAGTGCAGCCTGGCACCTGGCCATTTGGCTTCCGGCCCCTTTCCCTAGGTCCTAAGGAGCTCGGTTAGGGGCAGGGCGATTTGGGCGAACCCCTCGATAAATGCCCTGTAGAAATTTGCGAACCCGAGGAAGGATTGGAGCTGTCTACGTGTCCTCGGAGGGGCCCACTCTAACACTGCCTGTACTTTGGCTGGGTCCATTGCCAACCCCTGCCCCGATACCCAGAACCCCAGGTAATCTAACTCGGTTCGGTGAAACTCGCATTTAGACAGTTTGGCATACAGTTGGTGTTCCAGCAGAATGCTGAGCACCTCTCTCACCAACTTGACATGGGACTGTTCGTCCTGAGAATAAATAATGATGTCATCCAGGTACACCACCACCCCTTTGTACAAAAACTTTCTAAGCACATCATTTATAAAGTTCATGAACACTCCTGGCGCCCCTTGTAACCCAAAAGGCATGACCAAGTATTCAAATTGTCCCATAGGGGTGTTGAACGCCGTTTTCCACTCATCCCCCTCCTTGATGCGCACTCGGAAGTACGCGTCTCTCAAGTCCAGCTTAGTGAAAATTTCCCCCCCGACACTGTGTTCAGCAGGTCCTGGATGAGGGGGATGGGATAGGCGTTGGACATGGAAATCGCGTTTATTCCGCGAAAATCCGTACAAAGTCTAAGTGAGCCGTCCTTTTTCTTTTGGAAAAGTACTGGGGCAGCGTGGGGGGCCATAGCTGGTCTAATGAACCCCCGTTCCAGATTCTGATCTAAAAACTTGTGCAACTCTTTTTTCTCTGCCCACCCCATCTGGTAGAGTTTAGCCTTTGGCAAGTTCTCTCCCGGGACCAGTTCTATGGTGCAGTCTGTGCTCCGATGGGGGGGGGGGGGTAGTTGGTTAGCTTCCCGCTCACTAAACACCCCCATCAGGTCGTGATAGACGCTCGGGACGGGGTGCACCTCCTCCACTGAAACGCACACCCTCTCTTTGGCTACGGGAGCGCGCGGCCCCCACGCTGTGTCCCATAGGTGGCTTTTGCACAGGGAGTCCAAGAACCGGATGGTTTGGGCCCTCCATCGGATGCTGGGCTCGTGTTTCTCCAACCAGCCCACCCCCAGTACTACAGGATAGGAGCACGAGGGGGCAATGACAAAAATTTCGTGGTCCCAATGTTCCTCGATCCCCATGGGGTAGGGCTGAGTTGCTAACGTGCACGGCTCCCCGCACATCACGGATCCGTCCATTTGCTCAAACAGCATCGGGTGCGGTTGCACCCTGAGTCCACTAGGGCCCGTATTTGCAGGAACTTTTTCAGTTTGGGGTTCAGCAACTTCACATATATAAACGTCCCATTACTCTCACCGTCAGTGGTGCCTCTTCCCGCTCGACCTGCTGGTTGGCACCGTTCAGAGCAGGCCGGTCTCGTTTCCCACGGGCTCGTCCGCCCAGGCGAGGTTGGCTAGTTCCACTGACAGCAGCACTTCCTCATCCAGCAGTCCCTTGGTCACCCCTGCGCTGCTCTTCGCCGCATCCTTAGGGCGGCCGGTCGTCTTCTTGGGTCCCGGGGTGCCGGGTTTGGGGGCTGCCTGGGGTGCTCAGGCGGCCGGGGGTTGGGGGCAATTGGAGGCGAGGTGGCCCGGGTCCCTGCACCTGAAGCATCGGCGGGGTCCCACCGGCACCCCCACCACTGGCCTCTTGGGCTTCTGGGTCTCGGCCTTCCCCAGGGTGGCTTTCGGCTGGCTCTTGCCCGACTGGTGTTGGCGCTGCATCGCAACCCGCTTCAGGTTGGTCTCTACCTCCCCTGCCAGCTGGATCCAACCCACCAGGGTGTCTGGACGGGCTTGGGTGAGCGCCCGGTCCAGGATGCTCACGTTGAGGCCCTGGGTGAAGTGCTCAATCTTCATCAACTCGCTCCAGCCCCGGACCTTAGCCGCATTTTCCCGGAACTCGGCCGTGTACTTGCGGATGGATCAGGCCCCCTGTTGCATATCGCGGAGGGCCGCCAGCGCGCGGGCCTCCTGAAGGGGGTCTTTATACGGGGTCAGCAAGGCTTGCAGGAAAGTGTGCACATAGTCCAGATCGGGGCTCATCGCCTCACACAGGTTCATGTACCATCGCTTGGCCGCCCCTCTTAGCTTTGATCCCAGGTAGTCTACCCTGCTGAACTCGTCGGGGAAGGTGTTCCCCCAGTAATACATGTAGCTGTTCGCTTGGATGGTGAAGTAGTTCACCTCCTCGGGGTCCCCGTCGAAGGTGGCATCCAGCTCTCGCCCTCTTCCTCCGTCACCCGGGGCCGGGGGAATTGTGAGAGCCGCGCCTCTCGCGGGGGCTGCCGCCTGTGCTGGTTGGCTCGGGCAGCCTCGGGTCATCGGTTGGACCGGCGGTGGTCTCCGGGACCTGGTCATCCCCAGCGCTCTCCCTAGTTGGGCCGTTAGGGTCTGCATCTCGTCCTTCAGGCCCCGCATCGCTCCGTCGACCTCCTGGCGCACCATCGAATGGAACATCTGGTAGTCCTCATCGTGCATGTCCTTCGGCCTCGGATCCCCTCGACTGGCTTCCATGCACTCGGCACCCTCGCTCTCATCCTCTGGTACTTGGACAACAATGATGCTGTCCACTTCCCCCGGCTTGATGGTGCTCGGGTTGGTGGCCTCTGTTTTGGCCATTCGGACCCTCCGGGTTATGATGGCTTCCGGCAGGGTCGGGACCTCGTCCATGGTGGTGGTTGAGGTCCACGGTTGGTACTGCCGGGGCGTAATCACCAACTGGAACTGGGGAGGGGACGCTGTGGTTCTCCTGGAGTCAAGGATGTGCCACAGCGTCTCGGTCTCCCCCTCTTCGTTGGGAAGCTCTCCGTTGTCTGGAATCTTTTCGGCCATCAGGTTTTAAAGTTGCCAGAAAGGTTGAGCTTCGAAGGGGAGTCTTTCAAAATGTCAAGTCGGCAGATTCAATAACGAGTCCTTGTTGATAACAAAGTAGCTAGTTTATTGATATCATGGTTCTCGACTACAAGGAGATTGAAAGACTAAAGATCATACAGTAGAAGGCAATCATATAAGGTACACTTCAAAAGGATTCTTGAGGGAGGGGTACTATGCAGGGCACATTCACACATTGATGTTACAATTTCGTTCTCAGACCTGCTTTGGCCTTGAGCGTCTCCTCGGCTCCAACCTCCCCCGATGCCCAGCCTGAGAAGGCACGATAATCTCTTTCACATATTCCCATTTCAAAGCACAACTACATAACAAAGGAAAGGAGGGGGGTGAGGAGAGTTCAAGCTAGCAGCATTGGCATACAGTATGGCTTTTACCCAGGATGCTTCTTTCCTGAACCAAAGATTGAGTGCAGGCTTGACCAGAATTAAAGCAGACTTGACAGAAGGTGCCATTGTCCCTCTGCCCTTTATCTTCTGCCATTTTCCCACAGCTGGCAAGCTGAGGAAGCACTCACTGGCAGCAAGGGATCCCCACCCCAATAGGAGAATGGCATTCCTGCTAGCAGTAGCTGGCATATACCTTGTCTCACTTTTTAATATTGCAGAATCAATCACCAGGTGAATCTCCTTCCTGCAGCCCTAAATCATACAAATTTAGAAGGTTTTGTGAGAAGTATGAACAAACACAAGTCCTTGCACATTTTTGCATGTGAAGCAAACTAGCTTTTGTGTTAAAACTCATTCAAAGGAAGAGGAGCAGCAAGATGGGAAACTGATATTTAAAAAAAACTTTGATACAAAGAATGATTTTGACACATAAAAAAAAATCCTAATATTGTATGAGCAGAAGAAACCTTTTAGTAATGGTGAGGCCCACATTACTTCAAGGCAATTTAAAGGTCAATACAGGCTCTGGAAAAAATACTGGAGTGGATTAGAGGCAGAAGTCATTTAAATCAAGACAAAAGGCTGTGTTTAATGTAAATAAATAATGCACTTCTCCTTTATCTGGAGGCAACAGGCTAAATTTAATTAAACCTGAAAGTCCTTTTTTATAGTAATGCTGATGCATCTGAGAAAATGCTCGGGACTGGTCTCCTTTTGTGAGTTTTACACTGCATCTCAGGTGCTTCTTGCTAATGAAGGGCAAGAAAAATGACATGAAACAGGCAGCAAGAGGAGTATTCTGTGCTGTAATAGCAATAGAAGCACTATGGACTTCCTCCCTCATTTGCACACTTTATGCATCCCACACAATTAGAGCCTCTACTACTGCTGCTGTGTTGCAGCTCCCACAGCTAGCCATGGTGGAACAAGAGACTGTACCTTCAGAAGCAGGGGAAACAAGGCCTTCTTCAGCCTTTGAAGACAGAGAATCTGAGAGGATTGACCTCATATTGGCTGGTTGTTCAATTTGCCAGAGTCTTTTTATAGTGGCAAAAATCTAGGAGCAGTTCCTGCCAGATATATCAAACCCTTTCCCTCCAATATAATTCAGATCCAGAGGGGATTCTGGTGATCACAAAAATCATAATGAACAAACCTAGTGATAGAGTCCATCCTTACGGCATGGCTATGGCTCCACTCATCAAACAGCAATTGCTAAGGTGGGGTGATGCCTCACAAAGTTTCTGCAATTGTGAAAATAATGATGGAATGGCAGCTGTAAGCCTCAGGATCCTGGTTCTGCCATATGTAAGCCAAAATGCCCTCAAAACGAGGTTGGGGAATTAGTCAGGTGGGCACCTGGCTCACTAGGGATCGTTTTCCCAATGTATACAAGATTAACCAACCAGAGAGTATTGCTTAAATAATGGGGACTCTAATTAAGTAAAACAATTACAATTTATTCTAGAAAATATAGGCATACATACAAGATAGAACACCCATACAATCATACATACAGTCCTAGGAAATATAGAGATATAGAGGAACACATGGGTAGACAAACAGGGTGATATTTACCTATCGTAGTCTTCAAGAAGGCTCCAATGATGACGTAAGAGGACGGGGGAAATGGACCCAAAACTGTGGCCAGAATTGGGGATGGATCTAGACAGCGGAACTGGGGTACTGCTAGATGCACACATGAGTGGAGTTGGGTCAGAGGTTACATAGACTACCTTAGACCCTCAGGGGCTGGGAGGTATGAGGGAGGAGAAAGGGGAGGCTCTGTAGTGACCATAAGGGCTGGACTACTGCAGTGGCCAATAGAAAGTTCATTGGTGGCACCTAATTGGGTGCTTGCTTTGACCAATGGACTTGCCTGGATCCTGGATACCTGAGGGAACTTTCAGATTGAAACAGACTGGGGGGGGGCTCCAAAGTGACAGCTGGGAAGAAGAATAGAAGTGACTACTGGGTGGGGGACACTTAAGATTAGATGGGTTTATCTAAAAAGGTGACAATAGAGAATCAAATGTTGGCCAAGGTAACACCCGGATTTAGACAAAAGACTTGGCTCTGGAAGGAGATGGTCTTCCTCTTCTTTAGTCTTCTTCCTGGCACCAGTCTTTGTCCTGGGTTTCGTTAGACAAAGGCTTGAGTGGTCTGGCAGGATCCATGCCTGGATAAGCTTGATTGCCTTATGCAGAAGTTGAAGCAGCTGTTGGATATGGAGTCAGGAAAACAAGATGGATTCTGGTGGTGTTAGCCTTTGGTTCATTGAAACAGGCTGGAAACATGGTGGCATGGCTTCTTCCACTGCAGCGGCCAAGACTGGGCACACAAGGAGCAGCTGGAAGCTCGTCTGTAGTTCTGGCTAACACCCATCCAGAGACGTAGAATGCTGCTGCAAAACTGAGGCTTATAGTATCCACATAAGCCTTAGAAACTGTGGGCAAAGTCCACTTCTTAGAGCAGATGTGTGCGAGTCAAAACTCCAGGCACTCTGGCAACTATACTGGTGATCATGATGTCCATATGTATGAAAAGTAGAGGGCTTTTCCTTACACATAAGACTACATTGCCATGGATTTTTACAAAAGCACTGCATGGAGACACAATTAACTAAGTTAAATGGCCTTGGGATGCCTTAGGGATATGAATATTGAGCAGAAAATAATGCCTTCCTTTGGGGGACAGGCTCATTTGTGTGGCCAGGTCCATAGATACAGTGGGGCCTGTGGGGGGCAGGGCACTCCATTCAACCCACCTTCCATCTGTATAGCCCCTCCATTGGAGGGCCTCCAATCTTCCCCCTTTGCTCACCACCACTTGGTGCCACTCTGAACAAGTGCAGCATTCTCTGACCGGACCCTTGTGACTTCTGTGGCTGCTGCAGCAGCTGGCCCACCCCAGCGCTCATGCATCAGGGATGGGACTCACTCCTGGGACCCCCTCACCACACTGGCACAAAAGAGAGCCAGGAAAAAGAGAGACCTTCCAAGTGCTGGGGTGTCAAGAGAGGAAACCTTCCTTGGAACAGAAACAAGCCCCAGCTAGCTGGATCCTCTGTAGCCCAAGGCAGTGGGGGCCTTGAAATCCAGGGGGGGCAGTTGCTTCCAGGAGGGCAGGAAGGAGAGACCAGCAAGGAGGGGCTTCAGATCGGCACGGGAGGGAGAAGCCTACTTGCAGCTGGATCCTTCCCGGAAGGTTTACTGAGTTAGACAAATGGGGGGGGGGGGGGGCTGTCACTTTACTTGAGAAGCAGAGAAAGTGCTTAGGGCCAAACCGAGTGGCCCTCTGGGCTCCTCCAAACAAAAATGCTGCTGTGGGCCCCACCAAACATGAAATCCTGGCTATGGCCCTGTGTGTGGCAAAGAATGGGGATCTCAAACTATTAGTAAACAGAACACTGAGATTTATTCTAATGCATGTTCAACATAAAAGAATTAGCTACTTGAATGTTTTACTTAAGTTGTGATTTATTTCATCTGAACATCTGCTACCTGACACTGAGGTTGTCCTACTCAGTTGGTCTCTAATTCCACATTGGTTCCTGTCTCTTCTCCCAGTTCCTCTGAAAGGACCAGAGGTTAAATTTTGCCTGGCTTTTCTGCAGCATGAATATTTTGTTTAAAAATAAAAACAACCCTGAAATACCTTTCAAATAATAATCATTGTTTTGGGTCTATCCCAAGATGGGGCAACCCAGAGATGATGTAGAATCCCCTCAGCTCTGACTGATACCATCAGAGGCGTCACTAGGGTGGGTTGCACCCTGGGGTGTAACTGATTCAAGTCACCCCCCCATTGGGCATCACCCCTTTTGGAGGGCTGCATCACCCCCTCCGCACACAACCCCGCCCACTTCATCCACCCTCTGGTCACAGACAGCCTCCCTCCCCCCCCCCCCCCCCCGCAGCTCTCTCTCTCCCTCTCGCTGGCTAACTGGATTTCAGTTCCTCTGGAAACCAACCCCTTTAAGTTGCAGCTCACACACACAAACAAACACACAAGGCTTGTATCACAAGCCGATTTCTTTGCAGAAAAATGGATTTAGCTGGAGATCGGGGACAGCCCCCTTATTCTTCCTCCAAAAGAATGCATGGAACAAACCAGGTTATAGGGTTGCCAACTCCGAACTGGGGAATTCCTGGAGGTTTGGGGTCGGGGAAGGGCATTCCGAGGAGCTCAAAGCCCCCGAGTCCACTTCGCAAAGCAGCCATTTCCCCTCCAGGGCCAGCTGATTGCTGTAATCGGGGGCGCTCTCCGGACCTTGCCTGGAGACTGGCAACCGGTCTCGTACTCCGCACACGCGCCTGTTCAGGTCGTCGGAACGCCTGGGATCGGATCGGATTGAGGCAGCGACGCTTCGAACGGAAAGTGGGAAGAGGAGGGGGGGTGTTTCAGGAAACTTCCTAAAGCTCCCCTTTGTGGTTTCACTTTTTTGCAAAAGTTAGGAGGTTGCATACATCCGGAGAGGGAGGGAGGAAAGGGAATCCTCGTTTCCCCCTCCCCTCTTGGCCTCCCCCCCCCATCACGAGGCCAAATGCATCCCTTGCAACGTCGCGATGAGCAAAAAGCAGAATAGGAAGGGGGGAGGGGAGGGGAGAGAAGAGACCTTGCAAAGTTGACCAAAGCAGGAGCCAAGGGGCACCTTTAAGACCAACCCCATTTTTTTCTTTCGAACGCAAGCTTACGTTCTCCATCGAAACTTGAGTCCGTCTGAAAGGTGCCCCTTGGCTCCTGCTTCATTCAACTGCTTCAGACCAACCCGGCTGCCCCGCTCGGATCTACCTTGCAAAGTTTAGTCGAAGCAAGCCACTCACCTGGGGGGTGGAGAATGCTGATCCCCTTGTGGTAGAGGCGGCAGCGCGGCCCCAGTTTCAGAATCCCGGCCAGCCCACACAGCAGCAGCGTTCTAGTCCCAGGGCCAGCCCCTTCCTGTTGGGGCCAATTAGAATGCTCTGGGGGAGGGCCGATGGCCCCCTTGGCCCCGCCCCAGTGATGCCGCTGGATACCATTATTCAGTGATCTGTCATCCCTTTGAGGTCGTGTAAGAATTCCCAGAACATTTACACTATTCACATCCCTTAGTTTTTTTAAACTTTTATTTTGATAAGAAGCACAAAGTAGTTAAAGCAGAACTAAAACAATTCTTAAGGCTCTTACAAGCAATATAGTAAAGGAGGAAGCATAGTGCTCTGTGTTGAAACGCATTAGAGGAGTCAAAGTTTAATACCATTAAACCATTGTGAAAACAGTGCTAAATGTAAATCAAAAGCAGCCCAATAGCCAGTAAAAAAAAAATTACCCTAAAGATTTTTTAGTCTTAATGTATTATACAGTATATGCTGGATTTGAAATCATACAGGAAATAATTAGAACCGGGACTGTAGTAGGTCCTTATGCTTTAGAGACTTTTCCCTTACGTATTTGTCAGAACAAAAGGTACATTTTGATTAGCTGCCTTATAAAGAAAAGGAAAGCAAGAATCTTCTGAAATAATGTAAAACATTTCACTTTGAAAACTAACACCATGATTTATAAGATGCTAATGCCTATAAATTGGATGTGCAGAACAGGGTACACCTTATATAGTGTGACTTTATCCCAGTATGAGTACTAGAAGCATATAGTTTGCTTTGTAGTATTCACCCACATTGGTTGACAGATGACATGCATATTGCTTGTAATTTAAGGGTTAGTAGTGTGTGGGCAGCTAAAGTAGTTTAAGGACTATGTATTTACCAACCCATGGCCACATTGCTAATTGCTATGTTTATCAAGCACTTTCTTTAGACACTACTACATCTGTAAATTTCTACCTAATGTGTAGATTATTTACAAGTATTGTGAGTATATCCAGCAATGTTTGATTCTTAAAGACTAAATCATTTGCGCTTGGTTGAGGCCTTGAGAGAGAATATATTAAACTGCAGCTAACAACACCTGTTGCTGGTGTTGCAGAAGACAAAAAAAGTTTAATAAAAGGTTGCAGTTTTAAAATGCTGAAAAAGAAGTTAGCTGAATCACAATGAAAGGAAATGTTTTCCTGAATCAACATATTAATGATTCCAAAAAGTGCTCTATCTCAAGACCTTCAGCATTCCAAACTGAATTCAGAAAATGATGATTGCCAAGTTACCTAAATTGGTATCTACTGATTCAGCAGAATAGTTAAGAATTCTCAAAACCCCCCAATATTTTGAAGCAATCTGGCAGACTTTTCTGTCCTTTAGGGTCATTATCTACCTGACTCAAGGACATTTTGAGCCAGATAGGTAATATTAGAGAGGAGCATATCTCAGTTGTAGAGCATCTGCTTTGTATGCAGAAGGGACCATTCATGATATTTCCAGTTAAAACATTTATATGGTAGGTGTTGCGAAAACTCAATCTCAGACTCTAGCAAGGATGCAGTTCAAATAGGCAATATTGACTTTGATAGGCCATCAGTCTGACTGGTATAAAGCAACTTTATGCACAGCAGAATGACCAATGTCAACATGAAGAAGAGGAGTGTGTCTTTCTTAGTGTCCTTTGAAGGCTGCAGCAAGGAAGGACAGAGATATTAAAGAAGAATCAGAATGGTATTTGTAATGTACTCAGTGATGAGACGTGTTGAAGGCAACATACTTGCCTGTCACTAATAACACAGGTCGAGATGCAGGACAGGAACCCGGAAGTGACCGACAGGCTGCTTCAGCGTGCCGCTGCGCCGGCCCCCTGGGCCCCACAACGATGGGACCGATGCCACAGGGACGGGCTCGAAACACTCTATGACCCCTCAAAAGAACAGCAGTCTAGCTCGCTTCCCCCAAGCCCTGCCGCCATAAGCCTCAAGGGGGCTCATTTTGCGGCATCTCCCGGCGGGAGGGTGGCATCCGCACGGGACACATATCAAATGAAAGAGGGGGCGCAGGGCTATCAGAAACAGCCGGCGGAGGGAGTCGGGAGACCACCCCACTGGGGGATCCACACCCCGAAAGTGATGAAGGTGGCGCAGATAGAGCCAACAGAGCAAACAGGACAAAATAAATAGGCTGCATTATGCAGCACAGTTGAGAAAGTGCCTTATCCCATATACTGATGAAGTAAATACAGGATTTGAGAACAAAATTGCACTGCAGGCAAACACTGCCCATAACTCCTATCTGGCCTTTGCTGAAAGGATTTGGGTGGTATGTCTGAAAGCACCAGAAGACACAAACACAAAGCTCCCTTACACTGAATCAGTGCTTGGGTCCACCAAAGTCAGTATTGTCTACTCCAGGGGTGGCCAGAGTTGCTTAACAAAAGAGCAACACAGAATAAAGGTCAGATGTTTGAGAGCCGCAAGACATGAACATCGGATATTTGAGAGCCACAGAAGGAAGGAAGGAAGGAAGGAAGGAAGGAAGGAAGGAAGGAAGGAAGGAAGGAAGGAAGGAAGGAAGGAAGGAAGGAAGGAAGGAAGGAAGGAAGGAAGGAAGGAAGGAAGGAAGGATCCTGGGGATAGCTTCTCCAGGAGAAGCACTCCCAGCCAAGTCAGTGTGCAGCAAGGAGTGATCTCCTTCCTTGCCACAAGCAGATCCTGGGGCCAGTTTTTCTTTAAGCACAATTTAAACCATGCTGCAAGGAGAAGCCCCAGAGTCAGGGCGGGTTTTTTTAAAACTACAGATATTTTTCTTCTTGGGTCTATTGGACCCAGAAAAAATTGGGATTTCTGAAGAATCCAGGATCCAAATACCATACCGATACTGGGATCTGGGATTTTTCAGAAATACTGGATTTTTTTTAATCCTATAGACCTGAACCAAGAAATATGGGGGGAGGGGGTTTGCATACCCTTAATCAAGAGATCCATAGCTGGGAAGCATTTTAACATTTGCAAAGACACTGATATATTTGCACAATCTAGCCAGAGCTAAACACTTCAGTCCTATTAACTTCAATTAAATAGTTAAGCATGGTCTTAAATGGCATGCATCAATGCTTAATTTTAAAGTGCTTAACTTTATTATTGTTACTGACCATACAGAACTTAATGGAGCTTTCTAGACAGTAATTCCAAAGCCACAATCACAAGTAGTAAAACTACATGTCCATTAGTTGCATTCTGTAAGATAACCAACAGATTTCAGTATTATATATACTTTCAGTACATGTCTTCCCTTGCTCCTATAGTGAGCTATCAAGTATCTGAACATGTTCCTTGTTATTTGCCTCCTTTTTTCAACTGAATTTTTCCCTCTACTCATGCTCCAAGCACAATAAATTTAGTTCCGCTTTACACACCTTCAGAAATTGCTACTGTAGTACGTTAATGGTATACTGGTACAAATTCTCCAAAACAGTAATTTCTGACTCTGTGGTGACATCACATCACAATGTTTTTCATGGCAGACTTTTTACGGGGTGGTTTGCCACTGCCTTCCCCAGTCATCTACACTTTCCCCCCAGAAAGTACTCATTTTACCGACCTCGGAAGGATGGAAGGCTGAGCCAACCTTGAGCTGGCTACTTGAACCCAGCTTCCGCCAGGATCAAACTCAGGTCGTGAACAGAGGGCTTGGACTGTAGTACTGCAGCTTTACTAATCTGTGCTGCAGGAATACCATATTGGCTGCTGACTTAAAATTTGTGTACAATTCTTAGATGGAATGGCCAATGGAATTACCAAGCAGCAATATTAAAACTCTGGTCAATGTTAATTAGATAATTGGAGTGGATGGGACTTTGCAAATTTCTACCAGGTTTGCAGCTGTAGGAATATGCTCTTAAAGTAAAACCTCTGGGGCAAAATTTAAAAGAAGCAGGCAATCTTTTACTTTAAAAATTCATGTTGGAAAAACAACACTTTTTTCTGTTTTGGAAACAGATGTCTGAATCAATTTTATTGACACTAAATTAAAACAAAGCAAATTATAACTCTTATCATGCCACTATGCAAATATGAAAGAAAGGACTTAAGTAATGATCAAATAAAACTGGGATTTTTATTGCATGCCCAATCCATTACCTTTAGTTATGCAAAATTACACCCAATGTTTTATAATGAGATGGAAATTCCATGTAAATTATTGTCTAACATATATGTATTTTATGCATCAGAGAAATGCATCTACCATAAGTGCTGGAAAGTTCAGTTAACAAGGAATGCTAAACCAAACACTGCAAATAGGCACATTTAACATATTAGAATATGACTACATTTGTCCCTGCAAAATGCATACCTAAGTGCCATGTTTATAAAAAATGTAGGGTGTGAATTGAGTCACAATACCTCCACCTTCAATGTATGTGCTCCCTGTATGGGTACTTCCTACTACTGACCCCCTCCCCAGCAATCAAAGACCTCCTAAATCAGCAATCAAAGACCTCCTAAATCTGTGATAGAGCTAGGGTTACCAACTCTGGGTTGGAAATTCCTGGAAATTTGGATGTTGAAGCTTGAAGAGGACTATCCTGAGTGCTATTACACAGCAAGCACACAGAGGTAGTTTCTAGGCATCAGAGCTGATCTGAGTACAGTTCCAAAGTTCATATCAGTGCCAGTTTAAACCCTGTGGAGGCCGGGCCAGCTAGGGTTGCCAAGTCCAATTGAAGAAAAATCTGGGGACTTTGGGGGCGGAGCCAGGAGACTTTGGGGGTGGAGCCAAGAACAAGGATGTGACAAGCATAATTGAACTCCAAGGGAGTTCTGGCCATCACATTTAAAGGGACAGCTCACCTTTTAAAATGCCTTTCTTCCATAGGAAATAATTAAGGATAGGGGCACCATTTTTGGGGCTCATAGAATTGGACCCTCTGGTCCAATCGTTTTGAAACTTGGGGGGTATTTTGTGGAGAGGCACTAGATGCTATACTAAAAATTTGGTGCCTCTACCTCAAAAAATAGCCCCCCCAGAGCCCCCAATACCCACGGATCAATCCCCCATTATTCCCTATGGGAATTGTTCTCCATAGGGAATAATAGAGTGCCTAGTAGACATTTCCCTCCCCCCCCCACACACACGCTTTCTAAAGGGGGGGAAGGGCCTCCATACCAAGGAATCACCCCTCCTTGCCCCGGGCCCCCTCCCTCTCACACACACACAAACACCTACCGCACTTGGTCTTCTTCCCTCTGCCTGCTGTGAAAACGAAAGCAAAGAAAGGGAGGGGCCGTTCTCCGAAGCCCTTCCTGTTTCCTCCTTCCTGCCCAGGCCAGCCTTAAAGGGGCAGGCATTTTACAAACTGCTACACCTACAGGTATGTTCTCCCCCCCTCCAGCCCCCACCCCCACCCCGCTTCCTGATTTCTGGAGACCCACCGGGGGATGAAGGGGGGGGGGTTGGGAAGCCTAGGGCCAGCAGGGAAGGCGAGGAGGGCCTCTCCCTCGGCTACCAGCGCAGCACAGCTCCCCTCCCACCTTCCGCATCACCCCCGGACTTACCAAGTCCTTGGCTCGGAAGGCCAGCGCGCCTCCGCCGCAGCCATGCCGCCTCCTCCTCCTCCGGCCGCCTCCTTCTCCTCCGAGGCCGGCCCAGCATGTCCCTTGCCGCCCGCACAGCAGAGGGGCCGGGCGGAGAAGTGAAGCAGGCCCACGCATGCCGCCTTTGCCCCTGCAGGGAGTGGAGGGGCGGGGCGCAAGTCCGGCCTGCTCCTGCTCCTCCAGCATTGCTGCTCAGGGTCCTAGAAGGACCCAGATTCGGGGCTTGCCACGCTTCTCCGCAGCTGCTCCTCCGAGATGGGCTCAGGCTGAGCCCATCTCAGAGGAGCAGCTACGGAGAAGAGGCAGCAGCAGCGCAGCCTCCCCCCGCTTCCTGGCCCCGCCCATGCCCAGCTCCTCTCGCTGGCTAAACCGGGACTTGTAATGGTCCCGGTATAGGCAGGTCGGGAGGCGGGAATTAGGACCCAGAAGTGGGACATTCCCGGGTGACCGGGACGGTCTGGCCACCCTACAGAGGCCCCAAACTGTTAAGTCAGCAACACATAAATGTTCACCTCTCCTCCTCATTTTTCACTGCTCCATGGTGACAGTAGCCTCTTCAGTGGCCACCATTAAGTACTATTTGACCACCAAAACTGTTTGAAAAGTGCACTGACTATTGCCCTTTCTACATCTATGCTTTGCCTCTCTTTCAGTGCTGTTTTCCTTTGCATTGTAAAATCCCTGTGTCAACCGGTTTTTGGGGCAATGCCCCACCCGAGAGAACAATCACCAGGCGGTAGGCTTTGTTGTTCAGAGAAACAGCTTTATTTTCACTTCTGCAGAAGAGGAGAGGAAGATCAAGAACAATGCTGTCTCCCTCTGGCTAATTTGTGGTCAGACCTGTGTATATATACCTTTCCCCGACGTCATAAATCCCTGCCTTCTCCTGTGGCAAACAGCCAATCGGACGCAGGAGGCACAGTCTATCTTTTACGGCCGCTGACTCAGGCTATGACCACATCAAATACAAACATCCTATAACCATATAAGGTAAACATCCTTCAGCATCATCTTCCCTTTGTTTTATTTTATTAAATTCAAAGTTCTAAACCTAATATAACTCTACAACTAATACCTGCCCTAATGGCCTATTTGTTAAAATCATACTGATTTGGCTTACTAAGATTCTAAAAATGCTTTTTGCTTAATATATCTTAAACCTAAGCCATAAAGAATAGAAAGCAATTAAAACAAATCTTTAACTCTTCTTTCTACGTTGCTATGAGACCAAGAGGAAACGGTCTAACCACAGACAAAGGCCGGAAATTGCTGCCAGCAGAGAGATAGGTACACAGTTTTAATAGGTCAGAGGAGCGATACTTTGGCGTCTCTGCTAGTTATTCATTTACCATGCTAAATATTGATTCTGCCTTGTTTCTTAGCAAGCCTTAAAGCGAATAAAAAGCATTTTTATTTATCTAAGATTATATAGAGCTAAAATCTATAAAGGAACAGTAGGCAACATATGTCAGCAAGCTATTAATAAACTTTAAGAGAAAGGCGTTTGCCCACAAGTCACAGGAAACTAGCATAGAGCAGATGCTCTTGTGTTTGCGGTTTAGTTTTTATAGGCCAGGTGTTATACTGGTGGTTTTGCTTCATATTTAATTTTCAAATGTCAGGAAAAAGGTGTGGGCTCTTTGGCTCCCAGTAACTGAAACAAACTGCTAACAATGCTTGCAATGGGGGGCTTCTTGTTGCCTATATAGAGAAACATGATTGAATAAATGAACATTATCATTATTAATTTCCTAACAATCCCCCCTTTTGTTTTATAAACTCTTCATTTATTCACGCCTTATTTCTTACACCCAAGTGGAGTCGAGTACTTCATACACATGGGAGGAACTCTCTTTTGGAGGTGATGGCAGTAGCCGATATTCAGTCAGTAGTACTTCCATTTTGTTAGAAGGCATGGCGGCCTTTACTGCAGAATCTACTATTCTCCTAATGAGCGGAATTAAACAAGGAAGCATCATTAATCCTAACAACGCAATTCCCAAAAAAAATAGACCTTGCTTCCAATTGGCAAACATTCCCCCCAGCCATCCTCCAGTGTCCAGAATGCCAGACCATTTCTGGACAGGGACATGGGCCAGGTTCCTCATTCTAGTGGTGATTTCAGATATCACCTTTTGAGTGTCATCTATCTCCAAACAGCAATTAGTCAGGTTGAACTTCCCGCACACCCCTCCCTCGCTGGCAAGCAAATAATCTAAAGCCAAGCGATTTTGGTAAATAGCAGTCCGAATCTGGGTTCCTTGCTTTGACAGTACTGCAAGTGCCACACTCGTTTCCCTGGTTAATAGTTCCACAACCGCCTGTAACCTTATCAACCTATTCAGCAAATAGATTGGAGTTCGGTAACCCCAAGTGCCGTCTTGCGCCCAAGAGGCTGGATCATAGTACTGCACAATCCTTTCAGGGGGCCACTCATCGGTCCATTGGCCGATTGTGAGTTCCTTACCTATTAGGAGGTCTCTTTTTGCCCTGAGCTCGTACCTTCCTAAGTTAATACCTTTAGTTAGGGGAATAAAGAAAAAAGCTGGTTTTATGTGGCCCAGAAAACATGTTCCTGTCCAATTTTGGGGTAGATGTGAGTAAGCCCTCCAACCGCAAATCCAATACAGTCCAGGGGGAGCCTCTCCTTCCTCACTTATTGTCCCATTGAGCCATATCTGTTGTGCAGCTTCAGTGAGATTCTTCCAAGGCTGCAATTCAGTTACATTGCCCCAAAAACTTCTTTCCTTAGTCCCATTTATTATTCTGACCCCCTGGCAGTTTGCATCTCCCATAACAATGGGGGTTTCCAAATCCCGGGGTGTGCGCTGAACGCACATTTGTCCTATTGACTGATCGTTTACTTCCCATTGGACTTTAGCCCCATGTTTTGGGTAAGTAGTCACATTGTAAGGCGAGTTATAGTCGAATTCTATAACTTCCCATGGCCATTGGTCACCCTTTAAGGTCCCTCCGCAAACATAACAATTCTTCACATTCATTGTTTTTGCTATTTTCTCTGCCAAGTCTATAAACAGGTTTTTAGTTTTGTCAGTTAGGCTCTGCTTCCAGGGGCTCTTTTTAATTTCAGCCCAAAAGGCATGGTGCCTTACTAAATCCTGGCCAACTATGAACTCTTCCTTCTGGGCAAAATAAACCTGTACGGAGGGGTCTGTTCCCTGTCCGGCAATCAGTAGTACCAATTTCCGATCCCAGATCTTATCTTTATCCCACACAGCTGGCCGTAGGATGGTGAAGTTTACCGGATTACAAGTGCCCAGCCGGCAAGTGTCCTTAGCAGGGAGTTTTTCCATTTTTACTGACCTCCCTAATTCCCCCCAGTCGTTCCACTGTTTTTTCCCAGTATTCCATACCGCAGCACCCCATCCAAGACGGACAGAAGAGTCTATGGCTTTACTGGTAAATCCGTCTCCGTCAAATCCCATATATTTTTCATTACTGCTATATGTTCGTTCCCACTTTAGTCCCCAACAGCCATTGCTATCATCCCCAAACGAATTTATAAGTTGGCAGGCATCAAAGGTTAGGTTGACTGGCTTGTTTCCTTTTCTAAGTCCCCTAGCGAGGGTAAGGCCCCACATAAATGCTCTCATTTCTACCCATACTCTTCTCGGACTTTCCTTAGGATCATAGCAAATTTTAAGGTCACATACGCTATACTGCGTGTCATGAAATTCACATTGGGTTACTGTGCCCTCACAAAAATATAAAGACTTATAAGTTATAGTTTGAATTACCTGGGACCCTCTCCGTGTTGTGACTATACAAGCTTCTGGGCATGAGGGGGTATCCTCTCCACCCTCTCTAATGGCGGCCCAACTTACGGCCACCAGAAATGGTACCAGGACATGGAGGGCAGTCTCTTTTCTGGGTCCCAGCATCGTTCACCCGGATCCCCTCCTACACGGGAAGCCCAGGTTTCAAAAGAATCAGGGCAGGTGTTGCAGAGGAGGTCTCCCCAATAACTCGGGTGGAACAAGTCTTCCCCTTGGGGGTATAAGTACTTATCCGAGGTCTTAACAATCCCTTCTTCTAGCCCTCTAGTTGTAGCTAGTTCCCCTATATGGAACCAGGTAGTAGGACCAAAGTCTGTCCAACTTGAGACCTTCCAATATTTCCAAGATTTTGATCTTATCTTTTTGTCAGTGGCGCAAAAGCGTCCTACTTCCCTGTACTGTTTCCAGGCGCAGGTGGGGTCAATCACCCACACTGAACCTGCAACAAAATCAGAAAAGGACTTCGGGTCCTCCTTTGGCGATTCACCAAACAAGTTGAGATCTAAATGTGCACACCACTTCCCCTTCCAAAGGGTAAACCCTTTTACCAGTTCTGAGCTTATCCAGGCCTGGTCAACGGCTTCTAGTCTCTGCTGTGGGGTCCAGGATAAGGGTTCGGGATCACCCAGTGCCCACATAAATGGTATTCGTCCGGGTTGATAATGTATTCGGACCTCGGACTCCAAGGGCACTTTATACACTTATATCTTCCCCAAAAACTCGGTTGCCAGGCCCACCACCCCGGGACTCGGCCTTTTAAACCATATGGGCTGGGGATTCCTTCTATATCTGTCTGGTAAAACAGCAGTTGACCTTCAAGCTTTACAGCACCATACCACAAGTATTTATCAGTTACTCCCCAAAAGTAAGGTTTCCATTCGTCCCTTCCTTTCTTTCTAAAATCTATATTCCACTCAATTTTCCCACAGGTACCTCTTCCTCTAAATTGACGGACTTTTATATCATAGTGATCACACACTTTTCCTGTAAAGAAAACCCTTCCCCGCATTTATTTCAACTCCTCCGTTTCAGGGTTGTTTTCAGTGCTTCTCCAGGAACAGGGATGGCTTCCCATTCGGCCTCTGGGGCTACAGCGTGTTTTGCCCTGGTGTGGTGCGTCCACCCCGCTTCCTTCGTCCGGATGGCTGTTTCAGTAGTTAGAAGAATCTGGAATGGACCCGCCCACTTTGGAATTAGGGACTCTGTCTTCCACGCCTTGATGTATGCCCACTGGCCCGGTAGAAACGAATGGACTGGTGCCTCAAGCGGTGCCCTCTGTACGGTCACACCAACCTCCCTATTATGAGAAAGAATGGAGAACAGTGCCAGCAAATATTTTCTTAAATAGGCATCCTTTAATAAGTGCAAGTCGGCATTTCCAGAGCCTGGGGCTATGTCCCACACTCCCATACCGTACAAGCACTCGAACGGTGAAAGGCCAGTGGATTGAAGTGGCCTGGTCCGGATGCCAAACAGTACTAGGGGAAGCACCTTGGTCCACGGGAGTTGAGACTGGGCTGTAAGCTTTAACAGCCCTAACTTTACACTTTGGTTCATGCGTTCGGTTTTTCCTGAACTCTGGGGATGCCATGGGGTGTGAAGTTCCCATTTAATTCCCAGAGCCTCCATGACTTGATGGAGCACCTTTTGGGTAAAATGAGCTCCTCGGTCTGAGTTTAGAGCTTTTAGTAATCCAAAACGGGGAATGATTTGTTCCAGTAGAAGCTTTGTTACTACCTTCGCTGTTGCTTGAGTTGTGGGAAATGCCTCTACCCATCCCGTTAGTTGGTCAGTTAGGACTAAACAGTGTTTCAACCTCCCCACCCTAGGGAGATCTATAAAGTCGCACTGGATATACTCAAAAGGATGCACGGCCAACGGTCGTCCACCCATTTCAGTTTTCCGGGGGTTATTTTTGTTTGCCTTTTGACAGGGGACACACCGGGCTACTAGGGAGTTTGCAGATGACCACACCCGGCGCCCCACAAATTTCTGCAAAAAGGTGTGCACTAGTGCCCTAGTTCCCCAATGTCCTCCCTCATGCAAAGCCTTAAGTACCTCCCTCACTACCCCCTCAGGCAGCCACTGGCGGCCATCAGGTAGGCGGTAAACACCACCTTCGAATGTGGCTCCTTGTTTTTCAGCAAGTTCTTTTTCTTTTTCTTGGTATTTAAAAGGAGGTTTAGGCTCAATTCCCGTAGGAATTAGTGCGGCTAGTCTCTGGGGAGGGACCGTATTTGGACCCATGGCCGCTCTTTTAGCTAATTCATCTGCTGCCCTGTTTCCCTGCACTTCTGGAGAGTTTCCCCTTGTATGTCCGGGGACATGGATAACAGCGACCTGGGCAGGCAGGTCTAGAGCTTGCAAGGTTTCCTTCACTAAGTTGTGGTGAGCCAGGTTCTTTCCCTGAGATGTTAGCAAACCTCGCTCACACCACAGCTTTCCGAAAACATGCACCACCCCACAAGCATATTTGGAGTCTGAGAATATATTGACTGTCTGGTCAGATCCTATTTCCAGTGCCCTTTTTAAGGCGTAAAGTTCAGCAGTTTGTGCTGACATTGAGGGAGGAAGTGCTCCTGACTCAACTTCCACTTGCCCATCCTCGACTATTGCATACCCAGTATACCTTTTTCCTTCAATCACCCTGGAGGATCCGTCTGTATATAGGTTCCATCCGCCCTCAATTGCAGTTTCCTGCAAGTCTTCTCTGTACTTGGTTTGCAATTCAGTAATCCCTATACAGTCATGACTTTCCCCAAACTCCTTTTTTATCTTTTCAGAGAGTCCGTCTGCTGGTCCCAAATGGTCAGTTGTGATGACCTGTAAGTCCGCCTGTTCCAACAGGGTTGCCTCTATTTGTAGCAGTCTAGCATCTGTCATCCATTTCCTGGCAGTATGTGTTAGGATGGCCCGGATTTGGTGGGGAGAATGGACAATAATGTTCTCCCAAGGGTAAAGTTTCCTTACAGTCTTTACCATCAATGCAACTGCCGCACAAGCCTGCAGGCATAAAGGCCATCCCAACACAACTGCATCTAGATGTTTTGAAAAATATCCTGTCACTTGATAGGAACCAGATCTCTTTTGGGCAACCACTGCCTTGGCTACTCCCTTTCCAATAGTCACAAATAAGTGGTTGGGCAACTTAGGGTCTGTGAGACCCAGGGCCGGTGCCGACAACAGAGTCCGTTTTATCCTTTCAAAAAGTTTGTGATCTGCCCTTTCCAAAATAAGCGGGTCGGGCTGGTTGTTTTTCAGCTTCTGTAGGAATGGCTGTACCAATTCAGAGTATCCTTCAATCCATTGTCTACAGAAGTTGACAGTCCCGAGGAAACCTCTCAAACCCCTCTTAGTCTTTGGCATTTCTAATTTTTGTATCCCCTCCACTCTTCTGGGGTCCAGATATTTCTTTCCCTCCTTCAGGACTGTGCCCAAATATTTGACTTCGGGTTCACAGAACTGAAGTTTCTCTTTGGTCACTCGAAGGCCCTTTCTTCCCAGAAAATTTAGCAGGCTGACGCTTGCAGCCTCCACCTGTTGTCCTATTTCCCCACTTATCAGCAAATCATCCACATATTGAGTCAGTAGAGTCCCTGGACCGTGGTCCCATTCCCCAAGTACAGAAGCCAGAGCTTCCCCAAAAATAGTTGGCGATTCTGTGTAACCTTGGGGCAGAACCTTCCAGTGAAACCTGGTCAACCGACCAGTGTCTGGGTGAGGCCACTGAAAGGCAAAAATAACCCTGGACTCTGCGGCCAGGGGAACACAGAAAAAAGCTGATTTTAAATCAATCACTGTGTAATATCTGTGCTCTGGTGGAATTCCCTGTAGTATGGTGTGGGGGTCTGGCACCACTGGGGTCCGGGGAATGACCACCTTATTGACTTCTCTCAAATCTTGAACCATTCTCCATGTGCCGTTGGGCTTTTTCACGGGCAATATGGGGGTGCAATAAGGGGAGTTGCTAGGTTCAATTAGTCCATCGTCTAGAAGTTCTTTTACCACTGGGCGAAGCCCTTGTTCTGCTTCAGGTTTTACTGGATATTGGCCACGATAAACCGGCACATCATGTTTCAAATTTATCTTAACTGGGGGCACATCTAACCTTCCAGGGTTTCCTGGCCTCGCCCAGACTAGAGGGTCTATTGAGTCTTCAATCTCCAGTCTTAAGGCCCTTAGTTTAACCAGGCAACCCTCGGTCTGAAAGGTAAGAACTAATCCCAATTTGCACATCAGATCTCGACCCAATAAGCACACCCCAGAGTCTGGCATCCACAAAAACCCGTGCAATTCCAGTTTGTGATGCAAATTTACAGGTAGGGGTTGTAATATAGGGACGGCCAATTCTTTATTTTCAACCCCTATTATCTTACACTTTCCCCCAGACAAAGGTGGCGGTCCTTGCCACACTGGTCGGTCCAGGGTTGATTTTGTGGCGCCAGAGTCTACTAAAAATTCAATCTGCTGTTGTTGTTTTCCCACCTTTAGAGTTAACAAGGGCTCGGCAAAAGGCGGGACAAACGCCAAATGCCCCTGACCCCCCTATTCAGAATCCTCGTAACACCTTGCCTGCCTCACTAGTTCCTCAGTTTCCCCTTTGTCCAGCCTCTTTGGACATTCGTTCTTCCAATGGCCAGGCCGGAAACAAACGGCACAGGTGTCCCGAGGAAGAAGTCTTCTGTTTTTTGTTTCTTTTTTCTCATATGATTTCTTTCCATTCCATCCCCTACGGTCTGGATTGACTGCCCATGGGGGCAGTCTGCCCCTTCTTTCTTGCTGGGCTCCTACTGTTTGTTGCACTACCTGTGCCATAAGCCGTGCTTTTCGTTTTTCTTTTTCCTCCTCTCTCCTAACTATCACTTTCTGGGCTTCATTGACCAACTCCTCAATTGGCTTCAAAAGGAGCCCATCAAATTTCTGCAATTTTCTCTGAATATCTGGATAGGCTCCGGCAACAAATTGCAATTTTAAAGTGGCCACATTAGCGCCCTCATCGGGGTTCAAGCCAGTATATTGGCGCATCCCCTTCTTCAATCTTTCTAGATATTCCACTGCACTCTCTTCCTTCTTTTGTGGGTGTCCAAAAGCCTTTTCGGTGTTTATGTGCCTAGGGATTATTTTCTCAAACCCCTGCAACAGATATCTCCGAAAAGTTTCGCAGCTCTCCCGCCCTCCAGGTTGTTGGACATCCCAACCTGGTGGGGTGGTCTCAGGGAAGGCTGCGTTAGCTTGATCAGCAGTTCTATCCCCGTTCTCATCCCTCCAGATTTCTCTAGCTTTTATTAATGCTTGATTGGCATATGTAGGTCCCGCCAACTGTTTGCTAATGTGCATTAATTCAGTGGGCGTATAAATAGAGGGTCCCAAGGCATCCTTGATGCTCTGCACAAATCCAATAGGATCTTCTGTCAACTGAGGCAATTGTGATTTTATGACTCTTATATCAGAACTGGTTAACGGAACCTCCACATAGCCAATACCATTATTTGTTGGGACCTGTCTCAGTGGGTATTCGGGGTTAATCTTTTCCTCCATGTCCTTGTCTAAATTTAAAATTCTCCTTTTTGTTTTGGGGGTACAATTTTTGAGTGTTGTATTCAATCTATTCATCTCTCTCTCCAACTTGTTGGAGGGTAATACCTTCTGTGAGTCCTCCTCTATCTCTTCCTCACTGCTCTCCCCTTTCCTTCCTTTTTCCAGGGGCGACGGGTCTCTCTGACCCTCTCGCACCTGACCCTCCCCAGGTCGGTCAGGTAGTACCAGGGGCGACGGGTCCCTCTGACCCTCTCGCACCTGACCTTCCCCAGGTTGGCCAGGTTGGTAAGGGGGGGGAGCAGTGGGAATGACATAGCATAGAGGATCAAAGGTGGACATCCTTTCCCCTACGGGTATGTCTTTCATAGGTTTCTTTTCCTTGACTGCCTTTAAACTAATGGGATTGCAAAATCCCTTTCCTATGAAATATATCCATAACAAAATATATGGTGCCTCCTTGCCTACACTAGGAAGGGGCTCTTGTTCCTGATACAGGCGGTAAATGTCATATGCCTGCTTAGACACGCAAGAACCCCAGCGGGGCCACCGTGGCGTGATATTGAAATACGGCCAGATGGTCGTACACAGACGAACCATCTCCTCTTTTGTCTCATGTCCTGTAGAGACCTCATCCCAGTGGGAGATCAGCCTTCCCAACGAGCTGTCTCCGGGAATTTCTGACCCTGGCCATTCCTTTCCAGTGATCTGGGCGTCCCCAACGGAATTCCCTACCTTTGGTACCTTTCTCACCTTTGACGTCCTATTTCCCATCCCCAATACCAGACAACAACACAAGGGAGGGAGTTTGGCAAAGAGGTAAGGGCTCCTCAAAGCCGGGACACACAAGGGTTTTGACAGTTTCACACGACTCCGACTCTTGCCCCCGGAGCTCACGGTCAGCAGAAGAGAACTGCGGAGTCCAGTCACACACCACTCACACCAACAAACAAGCCTCAATGCCCAAAACTAATTTTAATTTCCTTTGCCCAATTTTATTTTCTACTCACCGGTTCCACACAGCAGACTCCTCCGGTGGGCTGTTTTCAGCTGAACGCCTCCGTTGTGGGTTCTTGGGGAGCAGGGCGCCGCGCCTCAGACAGTGAGTTGGCAGCCAAACTCGGCCGGGGATCCCTCCAAAATCACAGGAGAAGAACGTTCGCTCTGCTCTCCAATGGACCAGAGGCCCAACCCCAAAAGGGGCCTATATTTATCCCACTTCTGACACCAGAAAATTGTCAACCGGTTTTTGGGGCAATGCCCCACCCGAGAGAACAATCACCAGGCGGTAGGCTTTGTTGTTCAGAGAAACAGCTTTATTTTCACTTCTGCAGAAGAGGAGAGGAAGATCAAGAACAATGCTGTCTCCCTCTGGCTAATTTGTGGTCAGACCTGTGTATATATACCTTTCCCCGACGTCATAAATCCCTGCCTTCTCCTGTGGCAAACAGCCAATCGGACGCAGGAGGCACAGTCTATCTTTTACGGCCGCTGACTCAGGCTATGACCACATCAAATACAAACATCCTATAACCATATAAGGTAAACATCCTTCAGCATCATCTTCCCTTTGTTTTATTTTATTAAATTCAAAGTTCTAAACCTAATATAACTCTACAACTAATACCTGCCCTAATGGCCTATTTGTTAAAATCATACTGATTTGGCTTACTAAGATTCTAAAAATGCTTTTTGCTTAATATATCTTAAACCTAAGCCATAAAGAATAGAAAGCAATTAAAACAAATCTTTAACTCTTCTTTCTACGTTGCTATGAGACCAAGAGGAAACGGTCTAACCACAGACAAAGGCCGGAAATTGCTGCCAGCAGAGAGATAGGTACACAGTTTTAATAGGTCAGAGGAGCGATACTTTGGCGTCTCTGCTAGTTATTCATTTACCATGCTAAATATTGATTCTGCCTTGTTTCTTAGCAAGCCTTAAAGCGAATAAAAAGCATTTTTATTTATCTAAGATTATATAGAGCTAAAATCTATAAAGGAACAGTAGGCAACATATGTCAGCAAGCTATTAATAAACTTTAAGAGAAAGGCGTTTGCCCACAAGTCACAGGAAACTAGCATAGAGCAGATGCTCTTGTGTTTGCGGTTTAGTTTTTATAGGCCAGGTGTTATACTGGTGGTTTTGCTTCATATTTAATTTTCAAATGTCAGGAAAAAGGTGTGGGCTCTTTGGCTCCCAGTAACTGAAACAAACTGCTAACAATGCTTGCAATGGGGGGCTTCTTGTTGCCTATATAGAGAAACATGATTGAATAAATGAACATTATCATTATTAATTTCCTAACACCTGCCCATCTCTTTTAGTTTTCACCCCCCTCTTTTCTTGTTTCATTTTCCTCCTCCTTCTACACCTATTTTGGTCCAGTCAGCTGTCAGTTCCCGGTTGCCCCGGGTCTACTGAAAGTGCTGTTGCCTCACTCCTTTCATTTGCCTCGGGCCAAATTCCAAATCTTCCTGAACTAGAACTATTTCCTCATAGTGCTTAACTCCTCCCCATTAGCACTAGTGATCACATGCATCTTCTCCCCTCACCCATTGCCTGCTGGGATATGTAGTACATTATG